>NC_138964.1:87929537-92929537 GCF_055761805.1 Camellia sinensis
TCTTTTCATTAGCAGTTCCGATCTGATTAACATTGGAAAATCCATCAATAAGAGACAGAAGCTACCAGCAGTGGGATTCACAATCATATCAATGTTGGGCAAAGGAACGTACTTTGCCCAAGCTTATTTTATATATCTCCGAAATCACTGCAGATTCTGATGCCCCCTCCTCGGCCACTAGGATAAGGAGATCCGTTCCTCATAATCAATGGGATGAATGTTTTGATACCTCCAAGAGCGAATGAATTCCTGTCCTTTTTAACCGAAAGAGCTCATTCAGGATGCATTTTCCTCGATTCCTGCTTAACCGGCTTGGCATCGGACTGTACAACCAAGTGGTGCTACTCCACTAAGGAGGAATCGGGACCGACAGCATAAGACCATGCAAAAACATCTCTATATTCAGCCAGAAGATAGGTAAGAGCTGTTTTTTTCTTGTTTGAAGATTGGCAGCCCTTAGCTGAGTCATCTTGGGGCTGTCCTCGCGAGATTGACATCAACTGCCTCTTCGACTAGCAAGGAAAGAAGCCTATAAGCTATTAGATGCAAGCGAATTATAATAATATAACATAAAGCAAAATCCAATATCCATAATACGAAAAAAAAATCGAATGAGGAAGAAAAGGGTGATGTAAGTCCATTCTTTCTTGCATCATAGGTAAGGCAAAGCACTTTCTCTTAAGAATACATCTGGTTCCATCTTTCTTTCGTTAGTTAACCCACCTTTTTCTAAAAGAGATTGCAGTAATTCTGGTTTTACACTACTTGGAATGGCTCTCTCATATTCAGAAATTTTTCCTAATGGCATTCGATCACAGAATCCATTGACAACTGCATAAATGACTAGAATTTGTTTTTCAATTGGAAGTGGTGCATATTGTGGTTGTTTCGAAACTTTTGTAAGCCTTGCACCTCTATTGAGTAATTCCTGAGTCGCAGAACCAAGGTTTGACCCAAATTGAGCAAGGGCGGCCACTTCGCGATATTGTGCCAATTCCAGTTTTGAACTACCGCAGACTTGTTTCATAGCTTTCAACTGAGCGGCAGACCTGACACGACTGACAGATAAGTCGACGTTAATAGTAGGTCTAATTCCGTGATAAAAGAGTTCTGTTTCCAAGTAGATTTGTCCATCAGTAATGGGGATCACATTGGTGGGAATATAGGCCGATACGTCTCCAACTTGTGTTTTAATGACGGGTAAGGCGGTCAAGCTACCTGCGCCTGTCTGGTTTGATCGTTTAGCGGCTCTTTCTAAGAGACGGGAATGTAAATAGAAAGCATCCCCTGGGAAAGCCTCACGGCCTGGTGGTCAGCGTAACAATAATGACATTTGTCGATATGCCACTGCCAGTGCCTTAGATGTCTTAGTTGGGAATTAGATCTAAAGCCCGGGCCGGGCTACTTAAGTTTCATTCCGTGGAGTCAGGGTCTAAGTTAATTCCTCCGTTTGTTGGTTTTAGATAGAATTTTATAGAGATAATTGCAAAGGCTTATGGGTCTGAATTGCCCAAAGTTAGAAGGAGTTTCCACTTTGGGAATGAAAGCAATGCAAGAGGAATTTACGGCTTTCGGAATCGTACCTTCTCTAAAAAAAAACTGTGAACCGCACGCATAAAATCCTCTTTTATGATTTCCCAACAAGATGTGTAGAAGATTCGGAGAAGCCATCCGGCTTTAAAGGATAGGGAGGGCACTATCAGCAGGCATGCTACGAACAACTTCAAGAACTTCTTCTTCAATGGGAGGCCTCATTAGCATAGCATTATCCTCTACTGCGATTCACCATGGTATGCAGCTTAGAAAATCTTCATCTCTTAATGTTGGACCTGCCAAAAAAATCCTTACTCTAATAGGGGGCCCTTACACTTACAACATGGGGGGGGTGACTTTATAGCACTTTTTGGCCCACTCTTGTAGGAGCTGAGTTGAGTGGCTTAAAGTGTCCTTAGACGGATCAGGTAAGGGTGGTTGTGACTAGGGTCGCGTTTGCCCATGCGATGGCTTGCCTCATGTATATAGTGGCTTTTACACGCCATGACATATTTATGTCGTGGGTTTGGTTTAGTGAAAGAGAACAAGTAGCTTCCTTCTACTGAGCGAGCATACCTAGGAAATTGAGATTAGGATCCAATGGATCAATGGTATCCAATGCTTATAGTAAGGCCTTCTTTTGGGAAAGAAATGAAGGACCTCAAGCGATGACATGGTGGTATGTTACTATGCCAAGTCATCGACGATACTATAGCTATAGGCATCCCTCGCATGTGTGTTATGAGTAGTACGCTTTAGATGTTCCTTTGGTACATGTGGTGTGGTGCATGGTTGCCACTAAAGCATGGTATTTGCAAGGGACTCTGGATTCCATAGATTCCCCACATGACTGAATCGAAGTATGTAAGTAATTGAGTCAAACTGGAGATAACGGACTGCCTTGGCAGAAGTATTTTTTCTTTCTTTCCCCTCCGTTTCGCTCTCATCCCGTGAATTGTCTAAGTGCTCTTAGCTTTCCCCGGGACCCCTATTAGACCCTCCTCTCTCTATCCTTCCCTTAAAGAACTTTAGAACTCAAGTAACAAAAACCTTCTCCCAGTGGGATTCTCTTTAAATGAAGAATCCCGTCTAAGACTGCCTCTTAACCTTGGACGATTCTGCTATTGATGTGAATTTTTTTTTTATCGTCCTCTTGTTCCCTGTATGTTTATACTAATCCCGGCTAGATTAGAACCCCTTCTATGTATCCCTCTCTTTCCTGTTATAAGAGAGCAGCCTGCCTCTCTTTAGTAAGTACTAGAGTAGTAGATGCGCTTAGTTACCAGTCACTATTCCTAAATAAAGATAAGGAATTTCTTCCCGATCTGCCTTTCTTGGGTCACTCTGCAAAGATTCGATGATTTCCCCTTCTGAATTAATGGAAAAGTGCCCGTGCTTCCTATCCCGACATTGAGGAATTCCCCTCTAGGTTGAAAGACTGGGTTAACCAAGTTTCTTCAATTCAATAAACAGGATACCCGTAGTTTGCTGCTATCCCCCGAGCACGAGAAGATGAAAAAGAAGGGCTCCAATAATTCCTCTCTCCCCAGGGGACCTCTCAATACTCAATAGAAGGTGAAGCAGCCCCTTAGTCCACAACTTCTTTATTAATATAATCGGTTGTGTACTATGCGGGGATGTACCCCAAGCTGAGCTATCCAGTCAAGTTTTGGTCTTCCTATGCCAAGGACTGGTAGACGGTCCTACCTTTCTACCCTGGGTGAGCTTCTTTCTTCAAGTTAACTAGCGCTAAGTTCTACCTTAACTTAAGTGCGCTTGTAGCTCGATAAGGTATTTGATTCCCTCCATTCTAAAGGACTGGTCCCGGGGCTTCCCTTTCCTAGTAGCTGGGTAGCTAGCTAGATTATGAGACTACCCTTTCCGAGGATGATTTTGTGAATTCGACATACAAGAAGGCTTTTCTCGAGCTTTCACTTGGCTTTCCTTTATTTTATGGTTGGACCAAGAGGTGCTAGTTTGTTGTGTGTGGAAATGAGCCTCCTGCCCTTTCTATCTAATGGATCCAATCCAGATCTAGATCTAGTATACATACAAGAATAAGAAGGTCTCTCGAGCCTGAAGCCATGCAGTCTAGAAGCCTTCATTGATATAGAGAGGAAGGCGCTGTATAGGTAGCCAGTCTTACGCGCGGTTCGGAAAAAAGCAAAATATAAAGGTGAGGGATCACCCACACTAGCACTTGAAAGTTGTTGGATGAGCTCAACGCACGAAAGCCATTTCATTTTTGAGTGGTTTCTTTGTTGAACAAATACAGGAAAATAATCAGTTCTCCTACCCCCTCTGAGGAGTTTCTACTAAGAACCTAACAGAACTTTTCCAAGCAAAAGGGATAGCTGGATTGAAAACCTAGCTCTATCTATAAGTATAAAGCCCATCCCTCCATTCCATCCGCACGTATGGAATGAGATGATCTAAGTTCTAAGTGCCAACCTTTCTATCCTTATCCTACTCACTAGGTTCTTTGTTTTTGTCATTCCCATCCTACTAGTAGGAAAGGCGTCTATGAAACTAAGAGAATAGATATTAGGCCCAATAGCGCACTAGTATGATACACAAATGAGGGTCAAGGGCACCTGATCTCTCTACTAAACCTATCCGCTCTTTCTTTCTAGTCTGCCTAGCTAGCTTTCCTTCCTTTAGTCAGGAATAGAGTCAGGCCTTCCCCTATGGAGTTTCTTTGTTCACGAGAATAAGCAAATAGAAAGCCTGACCCGCACTAGTAGCTCTATAAGTGAGTTAGCTTTCCCTACCCTTTATCGAAGGAAGTCTCCCCCAGGGGGCTCTTTATCTTAATTAGTGGTATACCTTAAGTGCGCTGTTAGATCGTCAAGTGACTTTTCTTTCCCTGCGCTCCATTCCCAAGTAATGGGTTAGGTGTCTCATATGTCTAACTACTCTGTTGAAATTGGCTAGTAATCGGTCTTGAACTGCCCCAAGTAATGGGCCAGAATCCGGCCTTTCCGAATCCTTCTTTTCTTTTAGGAATTTCCACCCCTTGATCTACTTTCTTCAAGTAAAAAAGGGGAAGGTTCGGTGTGCTTTTAGCTCTTTCAAGCAGGTAGCTTCCCATTACACTAATTCTGTAAGTGAAGCGGGTGCTAGGTGGCAACCACTGATATCCCAACATTAAGAGGTTGGTAGTGGGTGGGCTTAAAGGCAAGGGCATGGTCCAACCATTGATCATAGGTCAACGACGGAAGAAAGAAGTCAAGTAGGTTGTTCCTTCGTGTCCTACTAATTGCGTAAGTAAGAGAGTCACTCTTCCCTTCTTTCTTTCAAGCAAGGAGGTCTCTCGAGCCTGCAGTTTGCTGCTATCGCCCGAGCAATAGACGAAGAGGGGCTTCCCATTATACAAGATACAAATCCAAGTAGTGTAATAGACTAGCTATAGGACTCTTCATCAGACAATGAGCTAAAACTAAAAGAAGCCCTTTCTTCCCGCCTTTGGGATGGAATGATCCCAGTTTAGCCCTTGTCCTGTAGCGAACCAAGTCCGCCCCCCTTTTTTATCATTTTGTTTGAGGCAGGCTTGCTCTCATCTAAGAGAAAAGAAAAAAAGGGACAACACTCTTGGATATCTAATCTAATTTCATAAGTAAAAGAAAGTAGCTTTCGCGAGCTACATTTGAGATTCCATAATTAACTTAGTGCTTTAAAAACAAGAGTCACGCTCTAGTCCTAAGAAATAGGCTTCAATCGTCGGTTCAAATCCGATAAGGGCTTCTTTCTTCCCGGTATACCTCTCTCCCGAGCGAATGAACATAAGTCCAATCATGAATATCCTTCGCCCGTTATCTCCTCATCTTCCTATTTATAAGCCACAACTCACTTCGACGTTTCCAATTTCCCATAGAATCTCCGAGCTTTCCTAGCCACAATGGTTTTGTTTTTTTATCTTCTTTGTTTGAAAATAGATTTGATTTGCTTCACCTATGTGAATTTCTACCAATTCTTATTTTATTCATCAAAGCTCATCCTAATCTCCGTCGAGATTATTGCCTTAGCCCTGTCCTATCATCTGTATAATGGAGTTCATCATTTATTGACAGATTCTTCAAACTATAGAAGAATCGTCATACCTTTCCTATGCCTTGCTTCTATAGTCTTTTTATTGTATCCTGGTGGTGTTTTACAGTCAGAAAGAGTTGTTTTCTCTCTTGTGGGGCAAGCTCTATCCTTTGCTCTAAGAGGGGTGGGCTGTTGGTGCTCAGCAAGGCTTGCCTTGACTATAGGCTTTGCTTTACAAGCGGTGCTCACAGGCGAGGGCTTAACTAATATGATGGCTCCCTCAGGGGGTTCAAGCACCTCCAGCTAGAAGGAGGACACCCGTGATATCGATATATTTCTGGAGTCTTCTTGGGAAACAGAGGACACAGGCTCATCCGTAAACCAACCACTAGCACCGCTTGTGTCGCTCGCTAATCCAGTCGCTTCCCCGGGGGCTGGTCCATCTAATCCTATAGGGCCCTTTTTGTATCACAATGATGATCAATAACCTCCCCTACTGAAAAGGGGCAAGCAAGTGAGTGAGCTAGTAAACAAGCCAAAGCTCCCCGAGAATTCCTTTCAAGTCTTCAGCGCAATTAGATTCAAGAGAGAGAGAGGCCAAAGCTCAAAGAATGTGGGTTTTCTCTACTAAATAGATCTCATCCATCAAGTTTTTTGGCTCGCAATAAAGCTAGGGTCCTGATCAAGCAACTAGTAGTCCTATCTATCCACCTCTCTAGACACAATATCTTGAGCACCTATGATGGTGACCACATCTACTGGCATGTGATGTTTGGACATAGAATCGAGTCCTTGTAAATGGGCAGAGCCAGGTGCTCTTATTTTACGACGGTAGGGACGATTGCTTCCATTACAGACCAAAAAGACACCAAATTCTCCTTTAGGTGCTTCAACTGCGGTATAGGTAAAAGGAGCTGGTACGGAAAAACCTTCTATATAAAGTTCGAAATGGTGAATTGAGGTAGAGTAGATCGATGATCCTGTAGTCATTTGGCCAGCTATTGAAAGAAAAAGCTTGCATCTGCTCCCCCTATTATATAACTGGTCCCATCTCTCTCCAAACCTAATGTGGTAGTTTCCCATCATAGGGCTTTCTATCTATAGATTGAGCCATTACCAAGGAGCTAATTTGTTCAGAACTCAGTTGACTGCTTCTATAGATAAAGTGGAGCATCCTTGGCTCAACATTATAGCACATAGGGCTTCGGCGTTACTACAGCGCTTCACTAACTCGAAGCGCCTCACTATGAGAATGACGTTTCGCTAACGCCTTGCGTTGTCAGCTTTGCTACTGACGCTTCATTTCGTTTCACTAACGCCCAACTAAGTCTTGAACCTTCGCGCTGACCGTTCACTTTCTCAGCAGCAAAAGCGCTTCTCTTTGCCCCTGAAGTAAAAGGACAAAAAAGATATTATTGGTTTTCTTGTTCCCGCTTCCTCATCTCTGCTCATCAAGCCAACTTTGCTCTTTGGGAGGTGAAACAGTGGTTGAAGCAGACATTTTGAAATGACAGCATCAAAGATATATTTCTATATATACACGGTTACGGTTATCCCAGACTGCGTTCTGGAAAAAGTGGCCTGCTTGAAAGAAGGGGCGAGCACTCCTGTGTTTCAACCCCACTATACTATTCATAGTTGTGGGCCACTGTGTACTTACAGCCTCTACGATAAGCAAGTGAATGGGTCCGGTGCATGGCGAACGGAACGGTTCATCAAGCCATTTTTCGCCTTAACACCCTAAATAGAAAGAGAGGTACTTTACAAATCGGGGTAATTGCTTCGCCCCTTACTATGATAGCCCTCTCGATACCTTATTAGAGCTTTGTAACTAGTGGCTGGTTTCCCGTCACTAGAGCATTTTTCCAGTGCGCGAAGCCCTAACGAGAAAGGTGTTAGTGGTTTATCATTGGGTCAATAATGCTAATCCCTCTTTTTGTGCTACTCCTACTCCTAGGGCAGGAAGAATATAAGAAAAAACAAAGCGTTCTCTTGCTTTCCCAACCTATTGTTTCTAAAGACTGCCCTCTCTCGGCTGGATGTTGGTCCAGCCTACTACAAGGATCTCATATCCAGCAACCCAACCTATACAAAGGGCATCAACGCCCCTTTTCTAGGTTAGAGCTATGAAGCTTACCTTCTTTTTATTAAAAAGGAAAAAGGCTTTTTCAGCTGGCGTTTTCCCTTTACTAGTAGGGGGTCCCATGGTTCCTATGCCGCCGCGTTTCCCTGTCCTTTTCTTTTAGTGCTTCGACCCGAAGCGATAGCTTCTAGCTAGTTCAGTGGATAAGATGGCTGTGGTCCATCTCACTCAAGAATGGGACGGCAGTGGTCCGCCGGCAAGCTTGTTCTGCTCTTGGACGCAATACATTGGAATCCTGAAGCACCACCACAAACGCTACCGTGAGTCAGCTTGCGGTGCGGTAAGGCACCACCCTGTTGTGCCAATAGCCAACTCCGGCGTGTCAGCTTAGTTATCCTCATCAAGCCACCCACTTGATGTCTAGCTTCCTAACTGGTAGACGGTTCCTTTTCCCTTAGATCAATGAAGAAGGGAGAAGTCAGTTGATTCTTCTGAAGAACCAGAAGCAAGGCGCTATGCCGAGGCGGGGGGACAGAAAAAGAAACGGCTTTAAAGAAAGAAATTGGGGTTCCCATTGCTTCTCCATGCCCAACGAGATGCGCCAACCTTGAGATGCTTTACTCCTAACCCCACAAGGTTCCAAGATGGAGCTTAACCTGAGTCTCAGTTAAGAACGGCGATGATCTATGTTTCACACGGCGCACGATTCCATGGATAATTTCATTCGACATCATGATGGATGACATAGCTTACGATCAACTTTGATCATGCCACTAGGCATTTGATTGAGACATTGCACAATGATCCGAACACTTTGTCGCATCTCTTCGATACGAATACAGTAACGATCATAGCGATCTCCTCTGGTACCTACTGGTACATCAGAATCCAATTGGTCATGAACATCGTAAGGTGCTGCTATTCGCGAATCCCAGCATACCCCTGGTTGGGATGGGTAGGCTCACCGCTTCACTTTCACTTAGGCCCGGGCCAAGTTAGTAGGGGGACCCTGTCGGGCTCCTTCCCTCCCCTCCTCCTCCCAAAAAAAAAAAAAAACAAATTGTACATCAGAGTTTCCCTTCATTCGGCTCGAATCATTCTCAGATGCCCTGAGAGGCATCCTTTCCTTGTTTGTTGGGTTGGTTCACGCACGCACAAACGAGCACTAGCCGCAACAGCAGGAAACTATGACCAATAGAGTCAGACACTTAGGTGTTCCCAGTAAATTCCTAACAAATTCTCTGTAAATTCTTAAGAAATTACACAGTACATTACTCAGAAAATTTCCAATAAATTACTCAGTAAATTCTCAATAAATTACTCGGTAAATTCTCAGTGAATTCTTAAGAAAGTGCTTAATAAATTTCCAGTAAATTCTTAGTAAATTACTCAGTACATTGCCAGCAAATTACTCTTTAAATTACTTAGGAAATTACTTAGTAAATTCTCAGCAAATTACTTAGTACATTACTCAGTAAATTTCTAAGTAAATTCTCAGTAAATTCTCAGTAAATTGACAATAAATTCACATTAAGTTACTAAGTAAATTTTCAATAAATTACTCAATAAATTCTCAATAAATTACTCAGATTATTTCTTAGTAAATTCTCAGTAAATTCCACAGTAAATTACTCGGTAAATTACTTAGAAAATTATCAAAAAATTCCAAGTAAATTCTTAATAAATTAATCAGTAAATTACTCAGTAAATTACTAAGAAAATTTCTAGTAAATTCTCAGCAAATTAAGCAGTAAATTACTCAGTAAATTCTTAGTAAATTA
Organism: Camellia sinensis; assembly: GCF_055761805.1. NCBI lineage: Eukaryota > Viridiplantae > Streptophyta > Magnoliopsida > Ericales > Theaceae > Camellia > Camellia sinensis. Next base: position 87,938,964 of record NC_138964.1, read on the forward strand.
CTCAGTAAATTCTCAATTAATTACTTAGTAAATAGCCCAGTAAATTCAAAGTAAATCTTCAGTAAATTACTCAATAAATCCTCAGTGAATTACTCAGTAAATTGCAAGTAAATTCGAAGTAAATTATTTGTAAATTAGTCAACAAATTTCTCAATAAATTCTCTGTAAATTACTCTGTAATTTACTCAATAAATTTTCAAAAATTTACTCAGTAAATTCCCAATAAATTCTCAATAAATTACCCAAAAAATTATTCAATAAATTCTTAGTAAATTATTCAGGAAATTAATCAGTGAATTCTTAGTAACTTACTCAGTAAATTTCCAGTAAGTTCTCAGTAAACTACTCAGTAAATTCCCAGTAAATTAGTCAGTAAATTCTCAATAAACTAATCAGTGCATTCTCTATAAATTCTTAGAATATTTCTCAGTAAATTCTCATTAAATTACACAATAAATTCCCAGTAAATTATTCGGTAAATTACTCAGTAACATACTTAGCAAATTCCTAGTAAAATACTCAGTAAATTCCCAGTAAATTACTTAATTCCTCAGTAAATTACCCAGGTAATTACTTAGTAAATTCTCAGTAACTTACTCAGTAAATTCCCAGTAAATTACTAAGTTACTCAGTAATTTATCAGTAAATTACTCAGTATATTACTCGATAAATTCTCAGTACATTAGTCACTAAATTACTCTATAAATTCTCAGTAAATTACTTAGTAAATTACAAGGAAATTCTCAGAAAATTCCCAGTAGATTCTCAATAAATTACTCAGTAAATTCTCAGCAAATTATTCAGTAAATTCCGAGTAAATTCTTAGTAAATTACTCAGTAAAGTCCCAGTAAATTCTCAGTAAATGACTCACTAATTTCCCAATTAATTTTCAGTAAATTACTAAGTAAATTACTCTGTAAATTCCTAATAAATTCTCAGTAATTTACTCTGTAAATTTCCCAGTAAATTCTCAGTAACATACTCAGTAATTTCTCAGTAAATTCCCAGTAAATTCTCCATAAATTACACATTAAATTCTGAGTAAATTACTCCATAAATTCTCAGTAAATTACTCAGGAAATTATCAGTAAATTATTCATTGAATTCCCAATAAATTCTTAGTAATTACTGATTAAATTACACAGTAAATTCCCAATAAATATCTTAGTACATCACTCAGAAAATTAGTCAGTAAAAAGTAAATTCTAAGTAAATTACTCTGTAAATTCTTAGTTAATTACTTAGTAATTCCCTAGAAATTCTCAGTAAATTCCCAGTAAATTCTAAGTAAATTACTCAGTAAATTACTTAGCAAGTTCTCGGTAAATTATTCAGTAAATTCCTGATAAATTCTCAATAAATCACTTAGTAAATTCCCATTAAATTATCAGTAAATCACTCAGTAAATTCCTAGTAAATTGTCAGTAAATTACTCAATACATTACATGGTAAATTACTCAGTAAATTACTTTGTAAATTACTCAGAAAATTCCTCAAAAAATTTTCAGTTAATTACTAAGTAAATTCCCAGTAAACTCTCAGTAAATTCTTAGTAAATTACTATGTAAATTTCCTGTAAATTACTCAGCAAATTACTCAGTACGTTACTCAGTAAATTATGCAGTAAATTCCAGAAAATTACTGATAAATTCTCAGTAAATTCCCAGTAAATTCCTCAGTAAATTATCAAAAATTCTCAGTAAATTCACATTAAATTACTAAATAAATTCTCAATAAATTACTCAATAAGTTTCTAGTAAATTCTCTGTAAATTACTTCGTAAATTCTCAATAAATTTTAATTAAATTGCTCAGTAAATTCTCAACAAATTACTTAGTAAATTGGCATTAAATTCTCATTAAATTCCAAATAAATTACTCTGTAAATTAATCAATACATTCCCTATAAATTCTCAGTAAATTACACAGTAAATTCTCAGTGAATCACTCGATAATTTATTAAGTAAATTACTTGGTAAATTCTCAGTAAATTCCTGGTAAATACTAAGCAATTCTCAATAAATTAATCACTAAATTCTCAGTAAATTATTAAATAAAATCCTAGTAAATTCCAAGTAATTTCTCAGTAAATTAAACAGTAAATTCTCAATTAATTACTCAGTAAATTGCTTAGCAAATTTTCAATAAATTCTCAGTAAATTCCAAGAAAATCCTCAGTAAATTTCTCAGTAAATCCTTAGTACATTATTCCATAAATTACACAGTAAATTGCTAGTAAATTCTCAGTAAATTCCTGGTAAATTCCTAATAAATTACTCAGTAAAGTACTCAGAAAATTCTCAGTAAATTCCCAATAAATTCTCAGTAAATTACTTAGTAACTTCTCAGTAAATTATTCAGTAAATTACGTGTAAATTCTCTATAAATTACTCAATAAATTCTTAATAAATTTCTCGAGAAATTACGCAATAATCCTCAGTAAATTACTTAGTAAATTCTCAATAAATTACCTAGTAAATTCTAAGTAAATTACTTAGTATATTACTCAGTAAATTACTTAGTTACTCAGTAAATTTTCAGTAAATTCCCAGTAGATTCTTAGTAAATTATTTAGTAAATTCTTAGTAAATTATTCAATAAATTCTCATTACTTAGTAATTTCCCAGTAAATTCTAACTAAATTACTAGTAAATTCCTCAGTAAATTACTCAGTAAATTTCAAAATAAATTATCAGTAACTTATTAAGTAAATTATCAGTAAATTACTCAGTATATTACTCCATAAATTCTTAGTAAATTACTCAGTACAATACTCAGTAAATTCCAAGAAAATTACTTAGTAAATTCACAGTAAATTATTCAGTAAATTCCTAGTAAATTTTCAGTAAATTACTCAGTAAATTCCTAGTAAATTCTCAATAAATTACTCAGTAAATTCAAAATAAACTCTAAGTAAATTACTAAGTAAATTCTCAGTAAATTATTTAGTAAATTCCAAATAAATTTTCAGTAAATTCCCATTAAATTCTCAGTAAATCACTCAGTAAATTCCTAGTAAATTACTCAGTAAATTCCTAATATATTCTAAGCAAAGTACTCAGTAAATTCTAAGTAACTTACTTTGTAAATTCCCAGTAAATTCTCAATACAGTACTCAGTAAATTCAGAGTAAATTCTCAGTAAATTACTCAGTATAATACTCAGAAAATTACTCAGTAAATTCTCAGTAAATTGCTTTGTAAATTCCTCAGTAAATTCTCTGTTAATTTCTCAGTAAATTCTTAGTAAATTACTCTCTAAATTGCCAGTAAATTCACAGTAAATTGCTTTGTAAATTCCAAGTAAATCCTTAGTAAATTACTCATAAATTACTCAGTACATTACTCAATAAATTACTCAGTAAATTCCCTGTAAATTAATCAGCAAATTCTCATTAAATTACTCAGTAAATGCCTACTAAATTCTTAGTAAATTCTCAGTAAGTTCTCAATAAATTCCCAGTAACTTCACATTAAATTACTAAATAAATTCTTAGTAAATTACTCAATAAATTTCTAGTAAATTCTCCGTAAATTACTCAGTAAATTCCTAATAAATTCTCAGTAAATTCTCAGCAAATTACTTAATAAATTCACATTAAATTCTCAATAAATTTCTAGTGAATTACTTAGTAAATTCTCAGTAAATTAATCAATACATTCCATGTAAATTCTCAGTAAATTTCTCAGTAAATGACACAGTAAATTCCCAGTAAATTACTCGGTAAATTACTTAGTAAATTCTCAGTAAATTAATCAATAAATTACTCAGTAAATTGTCAATAAATTATTATGTAAATTCCCAGTAAATTACTCAGTAAATTCTTCGTAAATTACTCAGTAAATTCCGAGTAAATTCTCAGTAAATTACTCTGAAAATTGTCAATTAATTACTCAGTAAATCACTCAGAAATTTCCCAGTAAATTCTCAATAAATTACTCAGTAAATTCTTAGTAAATACTAAGTAAATTACTCAGTAAATCCTTAATAAATTACTCAGAAAATTACACAGTAAATTGCCAGTAAATTCTCAGTAAATTCCCAATAAAGTACTTAGTAAATTCTTAGTAAATTCCCACAAAATTTTTGGTAAATTCTCAATAAATTATTCAAAAAATTCCCTGTAAATTCTAGGTAAATTCTCAGTAAATTACTCTCTAAATTCCTAGTAAATTACTCAGTGAATTCTTAGTAACTTACTCAGTAAATTCCCAGCAAATTCTCAATAAAGTACTCAGTAAATTCCCAGTAAATTACTTAGTAAATTCTTAGTAAACTAATCAGTGCATTCCCTATAAATTGTCAGTAAATTTCTCAGTAAATTCTAAGAAAATTATACAGTAAATTCTGAGTAAATTACTTGTTAAATTACTCAGTAAATTCCCAGTAAATTCTCAGTAAATTAATCAGCAAATTCTTAGTAAATTCTCAATAAGTTAGTAAATTCTCAATAAAATCTTAGTAAATTAGTCAATAAATTCTCTATAAATTATTCAGTAAATTCTCAGTAAATTACCACGTAAATTGTCAGCAAATTACTCAGTAAATTATTAAATAAATTCTCAGTAAATTACTCAGCTAATTACTCAATAAATTCTCAGTAACTTAGTAAATTCCCAGTAAATTACTCAGTAAACTCTCAGTAAATTACTCAGTCAATTCCTTGGAAATTGTCAGAAAATTCCCAGTCGATTCTCAGTAAATTACTTAGTAAATTATTCAGTAAATTCCGAGTAAATCCTCAGTAAATTACTTAGTAAATTACTCAGTAAAGTCCTAGTAAATTCTCAGTAAATCACTCAGTAATTTCCCAGTAAATTTCAAGTTACTCAGTAAATTCTCAGTAACTTACTCAATAAATTTAAAGTAAATTCTCAGTAAGTAACTCAATAAATTCCCCGTAAATTCTCAGTAAATTACTCAGTAAATTCTTTATAAATTCTCGTTAAATTCTCAGTAAATTACTCTGTCAATTCCAAGTAAATTCCTTGTAAATTACTCAGTAAATTACTCAATAAATTTCTCGTAAATTACTTAGAAAATTCTCAGTAAATTACTCTGTAAATTATCAGTAAATTCCAAGTAAATTCACAATAACTTAATAATAAATTCTCAGTAAACTACTCTGTAGATTCTCCATAAATTACTCAGTAAATTCCTAATAAATTCTAACAAAATTATTCAATAAATTCTCAGCAAATTACTTATTAAATTCACATTAAATTCCCAGTAAATTACTCAGTAAATTAATCAATAAATTCCCTGTAAATTCTCAGTAAATATTCAGTAAATTACACAGCAAATTTCCAGTAAATTACTCGATAAATTACTTAGTAAATTCTCAACAAATTCTCAGTAAATTACTAAGAAAATTCCCAATAAATTCCTAGTAAATTATTTAGTAAATTCTCCATATATTACTTAGTAAATCTTCAGTAAATTCTCAGTAAATTACTCAGTAAATTCTCAATTAATTACTTAGTAAATCACTCATTAAATTCTCAATAAATTACTCAGTCAATTCTCTGTAAATTCCAAGAAAATCCTCAGTAAATAGTCAATAAATTACTCAGTAAATTCTCAGTAAATTACTCAGTAAATCCCCATGAAATTACACAGAAAATATCTAGTAAATTCCCAATAAATTTCTCAGTAATGTACTCAGAAAATTCTCAATAAATTCCCAATAAATTACTCAGTAAATTCTCAGTAAATTATTCAGTAAATTCTCTGTAAATTGTTGAAAAATTTTCAGTAAATTTCCAGTAAATGCTTAGTAAATTACTTAATAAATTCTTTGTAAATTACTCAGGAAATTACCCAGTGAATTCTCAGTAACTTAGTTAGTAAATTCTCAGCAAATTCTCAGTAAACTACTCAGTAAATTCCAAGACAATTCTTTGTAAATTATCTGTAAATTCTCAGAAAATTACACAGTAAATTAGTTTGTAAATTCCCAGTAAATTCTCTGTAAATTACTCAGTAAAATCCCAGTAAATTCTCAATAAATTACTCAATAAATTACTCAGTAAATTCCCCGTAAATTCTCAGTAAATTGCTTAGCAAATTCTCAATAAATTACCTAGTAAATTCTCAGTAAATTACTCAGAAAATTCTCAGCAAATTGCTCAAGAAATTCCCAATAATTTACTTAGTAAATTTCTAGTAATTCTCAGTAAATTACTCAGTAAATTCCCAGTAAATTTCATTAAATTACTCAGTAAATTAATCAGTAAATTCTCAGTAAATTATTCAATAAATTCTGTGTAAATTCACCGAAAAATATTGGCTAAATTACTCAGTAAATTCCCTGTCAATTCTCAATAAATCACTTAATAAATTCTCAATAAATTTTTTTTTTTTTTTTTGAGCTGAAAGGCACGAAACATTTTATTAACCAACAACAGAGGCTGCATTAGCAGGAGATACATCAGTAGATAATAAGGATAAGAGACTATCTGGTGGAAACCCTGCCGAGGATACAGGAAGAACCTGAGAGGCTTGGGATGTGGCCACCCAATGTGCTACCCGGTTGTTGGATCTGTGAGTCCACGAAAAGGAGAGATGATAGACAGAAGCGAAGTAGCGAATATCCATAATAATGGCACTCAACTCCCAGGGAGGTACCTGTTCTGAAACACACAGCTTGATGACCATTTGGTTGTCACTCTCAATCTCCACAAAGGACAAGTTATGGGCCTTAACCATAAGGCAAGCCATGCGGACAGCGCAAGCCTCAACTTGGGAGGCTGAAGAGGCCGAAACAGTCCTGGCATTACCATCAATTAGTTGGCCATTGGAATCCCGAGCAACTGCTGCAATGGCAGCCATGGAGTTCCGTTGGCAGAAAGAGGCATCGCAATTTATCTTGAAGGAACCAAAGCTGGCTGGTATCCAGCCTGAGACAGGGGAAGAGGGCAGAGAAGTAGGCCGTTGTTCTTGAGGGGTGATAGTGCTGAAGAGGTCTGCCGATTCAGTCCATGAGTGAGCAATTCGATGGAGTGTTGCCAAAGGATCCACTGGGATATTATTGAAGACGAACTCGTTCCTCGATTTCCAGATGAACCAACCCACAATGGCAATTTTGCTGAGAGAGGCCTTGGCATCAGAGAGGGAGGAGGCTTGGCTAATGATATCACTGGTCCATTGAGACACATTAGGAATTGAGCCAAGGGCTATCCGAAGGTTAAGTGAACTTCCAAACCACACAGCTTTGGACCAAGAGCAATCAAACAACAAATGTTCCACTGTTTCAGTTGCAGAAAGACAGATTGGGCAGACCGCTGAAGTGCCACATTTGCGCCTGAAAAGACCAGCTTTGGTTGCAAGGAGGTTATGACAAGCCTTCCACCAAAAGTGCCGAATTTTGGGTGGAGTCTCTAATCTCCAAATAATCTTCCACATATTATGGACGAGGGATATAGAGGATGAGGGAGAGGTATCCGAGGACCGGTCCCTAAGCGATCTGGCTAGAGCATATCCTGATTTAACTGAGTAGAGGCCGGACTTGTTGTGGTGCCAAATGACCGAATCATCACGTCCTTCCATGGCAATAGGTATAACTGATATGGCTGCAACTTCGGCTGGAGAAAGACAGTGCAACAGTGGGTCCAAATGCCAAGACTTATGAACCTGATCAATTACGTCTGCCACCGTCAGAACATCGCAGGTGGGGGCTTTGCTGAAAGGATTTTGAAACCTTTAAGGGACGGAATCCACGGATCCTCCCATAGACGAATCTGCTGGCCAGATTGTACTTGCCACCGAATACCAGCCTGAATCAACTCGCGACCCTTTAACAGACTGTTCCATGCCCATGATGCATTTGAGCCCTTAGTAGCTTGTAAGAAGGAAGAATGAGGGAAATAAAGTCCCTTGTACATTCGAGCCCAATAGGAGTCCGGATTAGACAGTAATCTCCAGCCCTGTTTGGCCAGAAGGGCGAGGTTAAAATCTTTAAAATCACGCAATCCCATACCCCCTTCCGATTTCGGATTAGTCATATGTGTCCACTTAGCCCAACAGATGCCCCTATTTTCCGGATCTCCCTTCCACCAAAAATTACGAATAAAGTTGTTGAGCTTAGAGCAAAACACTTGAGGGAGCTCAAAACAGGCCATCGCGTAAGAGGGGATAGCCTGAACAACTGCCTTGATGAGAGTCTCTCTGCCTGCTGGAGATAATAAGTTGGATTTCCACCCTTGTAATTTCAGCAACGCTTTCTCCAGAAGAAAACTATAGGCTTCAGTCTTAGATTTGCCCCATGAGGCTGGGAGGCCCAGGTATTTGGCTTTAGGATTAGCTTCAGAAACACCCAATAGAAGACACAAGGCCTGACGAGCACTGACTGAGGTGTTAGCCGAGAAAAGAGCTCCAGATTTAGCAAAATTCAGAATTTGGCCAGATGCCTCACTATAGATCCGTAAAATATCCAGAATATGAAGGCCTTCAGAATGCTCAGCCTTAAAGAAAATAATGGCATCATCGGCAAAAAACAGATGTGATAGTGGGGGACAAGTCCTACGCATCCGGATTCCCGTGATCGCATGGGAAAGAAGACTTTGATGAAGTAAAGTAGAAAACACATCAGCAACCAAGAGGAACAAATATGGTGAGAGTGGGTCACCTTGACGAAGCCCACATGAGGGAGTAAATGAGGTACGCCTCTCGCCATTTACGAACACTGAGAACTCCACTGTAGTCACACATTCCATGACCAAGCGAACCCATTTGTGATGAAATCCCAAACGAAGAAGAGTAGCTTGTAAGAAGTCCCATTGAATACGGTCATAAGCTTTATTAAAGTCGAGTTTCAGAGCCATAGAACCCCTGCGCCCCTGCTTCTTATGTTTTAAAAAGTGAAAGGCCTCGTGTGCAATTAGAATGCTATCTTGGATGAGGCGGCCAGGCACAAAAGCCGCTTGCTGAGGGGAGATAAGTTGCTTGATACAGACCTTTAATCGGTTGGCCAGCACCTTTGTGATGATTTTCAGGAAAAAGTTGCATAAGCTGATAGGTCGAAACTGACTTAGTTTTTCCGGGGCATGCACTTTGGGAATAAGGATAAGGTGAGTGTGGTTTACACCTTCGCGCAAACGGCCAGTATGGAAAAAGGTACGAACCGCCTTGCACACTTCGGAGCCGACCACATGCCAATGCTTCTGATAAAACAGACCGGGAAACCCATCAGGCCCTGGGGCTTTTAAAGGACCCAATTGAAAGGTTGCAAGCTTGACTTCATCATCATCGACTGGCCTTAAAAGAGCTTCATTCATCGAATGAGTCACAGACAAATTCACCGCTGCCAAAGCGTCCTCAAAATTTCTAGGTCCCTTTGCTTGAAAAAGGTGAGAAAAGTAAGAGGAGAGGTGAGCATTAATGGCACTATCAGTCTCTAACCAGACGCCATTATCTAGTTTAAGCTTGACCAATTGATTTCTCTGCCTACGCTGGACAACCGAAGCATGAAAGAAAGCCGAGTTACGATCCCCATAACTGAGCCAATTGATTCAAGACCTCTGATGTTGGAACATTTCTTCCCTTAGTAAAACCATCTCAATTTCAGCTTGCACGAGACGAATATGGGAGTCGTTGGAATCTGAGTAGGGGAGAAGCTGTAGTTGATGAAGTCTGGTTTTCAGAGCCGTCAATCTGGCTCGGTTGTTTCCAAAGGCTAGCTTACTCCATTCTGACAGGCCTCGTTGACAGGCTTGGAGCTTGAAACAAACTTTAGAAATTGGAGAACCCGGTTGGAATTTCAGCCAGTTTGCCTTAATAATTTCTTCACACTCAGGATGGGTTGTCCACATAGACTCAAACTTGAACTGGTGGGGCACTTTCCTTGGAGGAATTTGGCAATGAAGAAGCAGGGGACAATGGTCCGAGCCGAGAAAGAGCTCATGATGAACTTGAGCATAGGGGAATAAAAGTCTCCAATTAACAGTTACCAAAGCTTTATCCAGCCGCTCCCTGACATTGCAGATGCCTTTTTGGTTATTAGTCCAGGTATAAGGGGTGCCTTTGTATTCAAGATCCATAAGTTGACACTCCGATAAGAACCTCTGATAATGTTCTATCCTCGCACGGTTACAAGCAACTCTGCCTTGTTTCTCCCAAGACAGCCCCACTTCATTAAAATCACCAATACAGAGCCAAGGGTCATGGGTGTCCTGTGCAATTGCCTGTAAAACTTGCCAGAATACCCTCTTGTCCGTCCATCTAGGGGGTGCATAAACAAAAGTAGCTAGCCACGGGGAATGATGGAGATTATCAGAGACATGGCAATTAAGGAGATTTGCCGACTTAAAACTAATCTGTAGATGTACCTCATCCAACCACCACAAAGCTAATCCTCCCGAAAGGCCCACAGGGTCCACATAACTTTGATTTGGATACCGGAGCCGCCGTCGGATAGCTTCCAGTTTCAATTGATTATTTTTCGTCTCCATGAGGAAAATTATTTGAGGACGATGGGTTCGACACAACCCTTGGAGGATCTGGAATGTCAGGGGTCGCCCCACCCCCTGACAATTCCAGCTCAGGATTAACATGGACCTTGTGGCTGTTTAGGGCCAGCCACCACCGCCTCAACACACGGAATTACAAGCTGAGTAGGAATAGAAGGAGATGATTCTAAGAGGTCAGTTCCGGGGGTACATGGACTTACCGGTATGGTCATGAGGGCTGCCCGATCTGAGTGAACACCAGCTTCTTCAATCGCAATTTCCACCAGAGTATGCCTTCGAGAAACCCGAAAGCCTCGACGACGAGCTGGGGCATTATTGTAAATTCTCATTAAATTCTTAGTAACTTATTCAGTAAATTTCCAGTACATTTTTAGTAAATTACTCAGTAAATTCTTAGTAAGTTTTCAGTAAATTACTTCATAAATTACTCAGTAAATTCTTAGTAAATTCCCAGTAAAATCTCAGTAAATTACTTAATAAATTCTCAATAAATTACTTAATAAATTCCAAGCAAATTCTTAGAAAATTACTCAGTAAATTCTTAGCAAATTACTCAGTACGTTACTTAGTAAATTTCCAGTAAAATCTCAGTAAATTACTTACTAAATTCCTAGAAAATTTTAAATAGATTACTCAGTAAATTCCCAGTAAATTAACATTAAATTTCAGAGTAAATTTCCAGTAAATTCTCCATAAATTATTCAGAAAATTCTCAATAAATTACTCAAAAAATTTCTCAGTTAATTCTCAGTAAATTCCACAATAAATTCCCAGTAAATTACTCGATAAATTACTCAGTAAATTCTATGAAAATTAATCTGTAAAATACTAAGTAAATTCCCATTAAATTCTCAGTAAATCCTTAGTAAATTAAGCAGTAAATTCTCAGTATATTACCCAGTAAATTCTTAGTAAATTCTCAATTAATTACTCAGTAAATCATTCACTAAATTCTCAGTAAATTCTAAGTAAATTACTCGGTAAATTCTCAAAAAATTCAAAGTAAATCTTCAGGAAATTCTTAGTAAATTATTCAGTAAATTACTCTATAAATCCTCAGTAAATTACTCATTAAATTACCAGTAATTTCTCAGTAATTTCCAAGAAAATTACTCTGTAAATTACTTAGCAAATTTCGCAATAAATTCCCTATAAATTACTCTGTAAATTTTTAGTAAATTACTCAGGAAATTACTTAGTGAATTCTTAGTAACTTACTTAGTAAATTCCCAGTAAATTCTCAGTAAACTAGTCAGTAAATTCGCAGTAAATTACTCTGTGAATTTTCAGTAAACTAATCAATGCATTCCTTGTAAATTCTCAGTAAATTTCTCAGTAAATTCTCGGTAAATTCCCAATACATTACTCGGTAAATTAATCAGTAAATTCATAGTAAATTAATCAGCAAATTCTCGATAAACTACTCAGTAAATTCCCAAAAAAATCTCAAAAAATTCTCTATAAATTATTCAGTAAATCCTCAGTAAATTACTCAATAAATTACTTAGTAAATTCTTAGTAAATTACCCAGGTAATTACTCAGTAACTTACTTAGTAAATTACCAGTAAAGTACTCAGTGAATTCCTAGTAAATTACTCAGTTACTCAGTAATTTTTAAGTAAATTACTCAGTAAATTCCCAGTAAATAGTAAATTCTCTGCAAATTGTCAGAAAATTCCCAGTATATTCACAGTAAATTACTCAGTAACTTATTCAATGAATTCTGTGTAAATTCTCAGTAAATTACTCAGTAAAGTCTCAGTAAATTCTCACTAAATCACTCAGTAATTTCCCAGTTAATTCTCAATAAAGTACTCATTAAATTGCTTTGTAAATTCTCATTAAATTACTCAATAAATTTTCCCGTAAATTCTCAGTAACTTACTCAGTAAATTCTCAGTAAATTATTCAATACATTACTCAGTAATTTCTCAGTAAATTACTCAGTAAATTCTCACGAAATTCTTGGTAAATTATTCAGTAAATTCCCAGTAAATTACTCTGTAAATTACTCAGTACATTACACGGTAAATTACTTAGTAAAAAGTAAATTCCTAGTAAATTCTCAGTAAATTCCTAGAAAATTCTCAGTAAATTACATAGTAAATTCCATGGAAATTCCCAGTAAATTCTAAGTAAATTACTCATTAAATTCTCAGTAAATTACTTAGTAAATTCTCAGTAAATTTTCAGTAAATTACTTAATAAATTACTTAGTAAATTCCCATTAAATTCTCAGTAAATCACTTAGTAAATTCGCAGTAAATTCTCAGTAAATTCGCAGTATATTACTAAGTAAATTCTCAGTAAATTACTTTGTAAATTACTCAGTAAATTTCTAATTAAATTTTTAGTTAATTACTAAGTAAATTCCTAGTAAATTCTTAGCAAATTACTCTGTAAATTCCAAGTAAGTTCTTTGTAAAGTATTCAATAAGTTCCCAGAAAATTACTCTGTAAATTACCCAACGAATTACCTAGTAAATTACTCAGTACATTACTTAGTAAACTATTCAGTAAATTCCCAGTAAATGTAGCTTGACTTTCTTCGAGCCCCCTTTGGGAGAGCTCGATTTGGTCCTACAGTTCGGACTCTTGTCACGGTTCTAAATCTAGTCTCACAAAGTGCAATGTAAAACTGATAAACACCAAAGAGTCTAATCCGGCAAATCATTTTGGAAATTCAGATTTTGAATCAAATAATATCAAAACTGGACTGCTTTGCCAGATTACAGAGTCACCACCTAAATATTTTATTTTTGGAAAATTTAGGAAACCCTAACTCGTGCCAAAGGCTACGTGTCCGTCATCACCAAAGTTGCCTCGGCTCGGGAACTTGGGTACGAGAGGGGAAGGTCCTAAAATGAGCACCTCCGTTCGCCCGATCAAAGGATCGGCCTCTATTAAGCATGATATGTTGTTTTATAAACCTCATGTGTTCTTATCTAGTTATTAGCTAACTTTACTATGTGATGCACACAAGCAAGTATAGACTAAAATCGCGAGAATTGGAACAAATTAACTCATGTTTGTTTTCGAAAATGGTTTGAATTTGTCACCCTCAAGTGGGCTTAAAATGTGGATTTGCCACCTCAAGCGGGCTTAAAACATGATTTGCCACTTCGCAAAAGGGGCTTAAAACTCACATCCGCCGAATTGTTCCAATTCAAACAATCAAGCCTTCATCCACAGGCATTCATGCAGTTAATCATTTAAGCAAATAGACTCATGGCAAGCATGCGAAACATGAAAATATGGCAATCACACTCATGCAAGCATGCTAAAGCATAAAACTCACCGAGTACTCCAAGCCAAAACAAAAGCTTAGTTAGAAAGAATGCATGATCCTAACTATACAAGATGCCTAGTGCAACACATGCAATAATGCAATTAATAGGCTCGGCTACTAATATGGCATATGATACAATTTGATAACATGCTTTAAAACACGTATTCAAATAAGTATTGAATTTGCGATGTAGTTTGTATAATGCGTCGAACCTTGGTGCATGCAAGATAAATGAATGATGCAAACACGCAAGCATAAGGTATGCTAATTGAAAATGTCCCTAATCTAACCATCAAAAGCGGATAAATAAAAGGGAGAAAGACATGGCGTTGGAAGACACGCACACACGCACGCACGCACACTTAGTACTACATTGTGCCTTCGCGAAGGAGGGTCTGAATGAATAAGCTAAGCTACACTAAACTAAGCTAATTATTACAACAAAAAAAACTAATTAACTATTCTAGCTAATTAAATATTACAACAATTGAGACAAATTAACTAACTATTCTAAGCTAGATAAAATATTACAAACCAAATTGAACTTATTAATTACAACACTTGAATTGAATAATTAGCTACGCTAACTAACTAAAGCAATTAAATGGCCTCGAGGGCGAGGGATGCATGCATACTCGGTTGCTCCACCCGAAAATGCCCTTGTCTTGCCATCGGATGCCTCTGTTTGCACTCATTTGATCACCAAAAATTGTACCAACTTCCAGATTGCCTCTGCTCCAACGTAGGAACACATTTGGGCAAAATTCACTGGTGGCCGGTCGGCTACAAAAGGTGGCTGTTGACCATAACAACTAGCCGATCGGCTAGCTCAAGTGGCCGGTCGGCCACTCCATTTTCTGGACTTCTTCTTTTGCTGCAACAAAGAGAAAACAGAGGCAAAACAATGCATTCTCAAGAAATATATGTACTGCTATCCTCCTTATCATCTCTCAAGCTCAAAGGAGTGTAGCTCATGGCTCTCAAGCCATCAACCAAGCATTTTCAATGCATGATGGCTAGAGAACCAAGCTTGTACAAGGTCAATGAATGCACAAACAAGACCAAAACAACCACCACCCTATCATGTATGATCAAGGGTGACGGTGACTAAGAAAAGTGGCACGTTTCATCACTTTGAGTATGAAACGTCCCATTTTCCTTGTGTTTGGATTAACATCCGATCCAAACACATGCAATGCAACAGAACATGCTTAACTTGCTCAAGTTTTACTTGTCATGTTTTATTTACTCAATTTAATTACCGATCCATTCTTTAACCGGTTAAGTCCAAAAGATGAAAGTCCTCTAATGGAAAGAGGGCTTAAGCCATAAGTACCTTGAGCATGAAAGAGGCCTCATGCTGTTGGTAATGAACTCCTAAAGGAATTAAACCATTAGGCATGAGGGTCTCAATTCCACACTCAAGCCAATAAGAGGCTCAAAGCCACTTTCAAAACAAAGTAAAGAGTGAAGAATAGAGGGAGGTTGTAGATATTTTAGTGCTGACATGGCATGTAAAATGACATCAAATCATGCAAGCAACACATGCAAGTCATGTTTAAGAGCCTAACTCATTAAGCTAGTGAAGACCATTACACTATAGCCATGCAATACAAGCCTCAACTGACCAAACCAACTTAGAACAGAGTTAAAATATGCCAAAACAATGGCTAAAACTTGCTGAGATTAAGGCACAAAAGGCTAGAAAAACATGCTCACATGTTAGCTTGCAAACAAGACTCAAGAGCAACTCTAAAAAAGAAATGAAAGAGTGAAGCAAATGAGCATGTGACAGAGCTATAAACACTGAAATTACATGTAAAAAGACACTTCAACATGCAACCAACTCAAGCAAATCAAGTTTGAAGGGCTAGAATGCCAAGCTAGTGAAGCTATTTGCACTATAACTATGCAAAACAAGGCTCATATGACCAAGATAGCCCAAAACAATGCTAAAACTAGTTGAAACACTAGATAAAACATACTTGAATTAAGCTAAGTTAAACCACAAAAACATGCTACCATAGGATGCTAACTAGGCATGCAAGTGAGACACAAGAAGGGGAGGCCAACCCCTCCATTTTTGGACTTCAAAACATGCTTTCCACCACTGAAATAACTCTGAATTTTAGTGGTTTAAAGTTTCAAAAAGTTTGATTTTAATATGCTAAAAGATGGTGCAAAAAGTTTCATAGTTATGCAACAAGAAGGGTGGACAACCCCTTACCACAAAATGACTTCAAGCTACCATATTAAGCTTCAAAAATCAGAGTTTTTTGTAGTTGAAAACTAGGCCAAAAACAGTATAAAAAGATGGCTAAACAAGTAATCAAAATAAAGCCTACAAGGCAAGTCCTATACCTCTTGAAGCACAGCACAAAACAGTCATAATTCTGAGCTAAAACCACCCTTAAGAGCTCAAACTAAGCCTCAAAGAAGCTCAGCTCCAAGATGAGGATGTTTGGTTAGGGGTCTTTGTGCAAAAGTGTAGAGAAAATCAACTATTAAGCACAAAACAAGAGGAGAGAGAGCGAGAAAATTTGCTCAAAAATTATCCAACCTCTCAAAATGGGGGAGAGAGCCCCCTATATATAGAAAATCAAGCTAAAGGCTTGTATTCATCCCTCCATACACGTGTATGGAGATGAGCAACAGTGAACAACAACTGGCGCAGATGGCAAATAAATATCTGAAAAAGGAGAAAAATGGTCGTCGGCCATCATCAATGGCCGACCAGCCATCAACATAGCCGACTGGCCACCACTGGTGGCCGACAGGCACAAGTCATGGCCGGCAAGCTATAAGGATGGCCGACTGACCACCCTCTCTTCCAGAATTGAAGCAACAAGCTCTCGGTCCACAACCAAGAACAAAACAGACAAGATTAGAGGCTCCAAGGCAAAGCACTCGGCCGAGACCTTCAGGGACTCAAAATGAACACGAGCAAGCACAATCATCGGGTGTTCAAACGATAACGTCCAAGTCTTGAGGACGAGAGTGGATGTCAAAGCCCAGAGACGACCCATTTTTGACAAGGCCAAAGACTTAGACAACAAGCAAGCAAAAACAAAGAATAGTTGCGTCCACAGGCTGCCTACGTATCCCTTTGCAAGGAATCAAACCAGCGTAGTTATGGGACAAGATGCAAATGACATGCACGATGCAAGAACATAACTTATGATCATGCAATCAGACTGTAACGAAACATCTAGATGCAAATGTTATGCAAAGAAATGCTACATCAAACTCATACATAAACAAGTAAACAAACATGCTACACAGGGGAATTATGAACCAAACCACATTTCATGCGGAAAGGATGTAAGAAAATTATGCAATATTAACTACGCATTACGCAAAAAAGGCAAAGAACAACACAAACATCGGGCGCACCTGAGGTGGCAAACAAGATTCCAGCGTATAGCACACACGAGGAAAGAAATGGTGTGAACCCAAGGACACATCCCAAGGTTCCAAACCAAAGAGAGCACATGATAACAATTGAAACACATCCAAATATTATGTAACCCAAAACAAAGAGCAATAAAAGCATCAGAACCCGTCCGAATGCTTTTCACCAAAGCGTCCTGACGCACCACACACGAGAGGAAAAGAGGATGGTGTAAACACCGAGGGGGTGGTATAACATCGGAACACGTCCCAATGTTTCTAACCAAAACACGGTGGTATAAGCGTTGAAACACGTTCCAAATGTTTCTAACCGGGGGGGTGGTATAAACATCGAGCACACGTCCCAATGTTTCTAACCAAAGAGGTGGTATAAGCGTTGAAACACGTTCCAAACGCTTCTAATCGGGGAGTGGTATAAACATCAGGAACATGTCCCAATGTTTCTAGCCAAAGAGGTGGTATAAGCGTCGGAACACGATCCAAACGTTTCTAACCAGGGGGGTGGTATAAACATCGAGCACAAGTCCCAATGTTTCTAACCAAAGAGGTGGTATAAGCATCAGAACACGTTCCAAACACTTCTAATCGGGGGGTGGTATAAACATCGGGCACACGTCCCAATGTTTCTAACCAAAGAGGTGGTATAAGCGTCGGAACACATTCCAAACACTTCTAACCGGGGGGTGGTATAAACATCGGGCACACGTCCTAATGTTTCTAACCAAAGAGGTGTGTGGTGTAATCATCAGGCGTACCCGAGTACTTCTAAACAAAACAAGGAGTTGAAGGGGGCTAAAATGATCTTACCCGGAATCCCTCTGAATGAACCGTACATATAATATCGTCTGGTTGCACCAGCTTTGAATGAACCGTACATACAATATCGTGCCTGCATAAGAAAGAGACTTAACAGATACAGCAAGATAAGAATGCATATTCTATGCAAGATTAATAGCATGTTCTATGCTAAAGTACAAGATACATGTTCTATGCGAATGTGAGAAGCGCATATTCTATGCAAGCATGAGAAGTGCATATTCTATGCAAGATGAGAAGGGCATGCTCCATGCAAGATTAACAAATGCACGTTCTATGCTAGTGAGAAGCGCATATTCTATGCAAGTGAAAGTTGTGGAATGCTCCATGCAAGATTAACAAATGCATGTTTTATGCGATACTAGCAAACTCATGCTCTATACAACAGTTATTTCATGCAAATGCGAGAGCATATACAATGCAATGCCAAGAGAGCACTTTCCATGCGAGATAACGACAATACATATCTTATGCCAAGCATGTTACGCACGAAAGTTCAAAACGCGTATTTAATGCCCAAGTAGAAGCACGCTCTGTGCTAAAGTACAAGATGCATGCTTTATGCGAACAAGAGACTATGTAAGACCTTATGTGAAAGGCACATTCTATGAAATGACAAAGAGGTACACGGTAAAAACAACTCGATCACAACCTCCAACTTACCTTTCGGAGGAGTTGCAACAAGTTAAAAGGATACACCTCGCACGTGTTGAGTATCACACACTGAAAACATGGTCTGGAGCTTCTGCAAAGGCCTTTTGAGCTTAAAAGTGTACTTTCATTGCACTTTCTTGAGGGTTAGGGCATAAAACAACAGAAAAACATCCAAGGAGAGCACTGGAGGCTTGTCGGCCACACTGGGAAGCCATCGGCCACAAAAGAATGTCATTGGCCACAAATGGTGGCCATCGGCCACCATTAGTGGCCGGTTGGCCATCGATGACAGATTCAGGGCAGTTTCGGCATTTCACTACGGGTCTTTAAGTATAGGGTTCCAAACCCTTTTTCCATGCTACCTCAAGCCCGAAAATTCTTCTCCTCTCACTCTAGACCATTTTACTTCTTAGATCCGAGCATTCCACGCATTTTCCAACACCCCGTAAACATTTCCTTCGCTAAACCCTCATAGTTTAGACCACTTTGAACCGATTAAAAGTTGCTTTCGGTGTTTCTTTCTTGATTTCCACCACTCCAGGTTTGTTTCCCTCGAGTTACCCTTGAGTTCGGTGCCCTTTTCCGAGCTTTGACCTTTTTTTCCATTTTTCCTCTCTCAGAGTTGAATTTTGTTCACTTTTGGCATTCTCCGCCCATTTTTCCCATTTTCGACCATTTTCTCATCTTCCCTTGAGATGACGGACAACATCCCACACGACGGAGTTCCTCCAGAGATGGAGATGGGTGATCCAGAGTTTGAGCCACTACCGCTCAGCACTCGACCTTTCGACCTAGCGACGTATCATCCCGAGATACACGTGTTGCCTCCCGATAGCATCCGTCAGTTCAGGGGGTTTGTACGGGGCGCTCGCGCGGACCTTTTACTGCGCGAGCCGGAGTCACACTTATCTCATGGCTCCTCCGAGGTATACACTGTGCCCTCATTTTTTGCAATGTACTTTGCATTTCTTGCATAGATCTCACTGTCTTTCATATGTTCATCCTCAACACATTCTTGCACTATATTTCTTACATTGCCTTGAATCTGCTTGTCCTAATCACAGGGGGATTCACGCCCCATTCGAGGATACAGGACCACCTCCGCTAGGGAGTGGTACATGGAGCTTCCCGACGTTGTTAGCCATATCATTGACGAGGCCGGCTTCGGCGCATTTTGCATAGGGCTCTCACGTCTCATAGTGAGCCGGCCTCTACTGGGCGCTTTGTTAGAGAGGTGGTGGGATACCACCGATTCCTTTCACTTCTCTATCGCAGGGGAGATGACGATGACTCCCTTTGACTTCTCTATGCTCACTGGCATAGCGGTAGGAGGTCATCCGATTCCTTACGACACAGACATAGGCAAGTGGGAGGCCGCTCAGATCTACCTTCTGGGGACTTGCCCACCCATCTCTCGCTCAGGGATGGTCTGATACACATGGTTCTCATATTATTTTAGAAGGACAGCACCAGAGACGAGAGAGAAGACCGAGCAGTATGCTTGAGGTTTCCTGATGTTCCTGTTTGGCATTACTCTGTTCGCCGACCGGGCAAACACCATTGGGCTTTACCTGATAAGCGCCTTGGTAGACCTGTCTCGTGTCCGGCTCTACGACTAGGGCAGCGCAGGCTTGGCTACACTATACGGGTATATGAGCTCCACCTCCCACCGAAGCAAGCATTTACTAGGACGCTACTGGAGGGCCTAGGAGGTATGCCCTACCCTTCTGTTTTGAATTTCCCATTATGTCTTCTGCTTCGCATTTTCTGTACACTGCATACACCGTACACTGTACTACACACAATCTGCTTTCTGCTTTACATTATGGCACACTACACACATTGTCTACCTTCTGCATTTTATTCTCTGTATACTATATACACAATCTGCTTTCTATATCATCTGTATTCGTCTGTGGTATACTCACTGTTGTCCTTCCCCCTTCTGCAGCTATGGTTGTACGCCTATTTTCCGAGGCTTGCCCCAGAGCCAGAGGTGGAGATGCCACATGTTGTGCCGTACTTTCACAGGTATGACGGGAGACGCCAGTGTAGGCTCCGGGAGTCCTTCTCATTTTTTCGTCGATTCTTCGACACCGTGACCGCAGCAGAGGTAACTCAAACCTTACAGTTATTTCAGCTCTACTTCACATTGCATATCTAATGACAGCTAATAATCTGTATATTCACTATTTATAGATCACCTGGCAGTGCTGGGCAGTGATGCCTGACGGGGTCAGAGATTAGTTTGTCGGCGCTTGGGAGGCTTTCCAATTTCGGATCTTGCTCAAGGGCCCGATTTGTCAAGCGTGGTTCTTAGGGGAGCGATTTCTACGCCAGAGCCTCGGCTTGCCCGAGCCGATAGTTCTGATGCCGCCTTCTACATATATGAGGATCACAGAGAGATACACCATGCAGGAGATGATCGATTTCACCAGATCCATAAGAATGACAGCTCCGCCCGACCAGATTGACTTGATGATGTAAGGACCAGTCCAATTAGGTCTGAACTTGCCCCTAGGGTCATGGATGGGAGCTCGGATGTCTTTCATCACCAAATCCCCTTCTTTGAGATTCCTGGACTTAACTTTCTTGTTGAAAGACCTGGCAATTCTTCATTGATAACTTTGGACATGGTACAGTGCCTTTAGCCTCCTCTCGTCGAACATCATTAGTTCCTCAAACCTGCTCTGCTGCTAATCCACTTCTGCTATCTGGCACTCAGCCATAACCCGCAGCGACGGAACCTCAACTTCAATCAGCAGAACAGTTTCCATCCCATAAACCTAGAAATACGGAGTTGCCCCAGTAGATGTTCGAATTGATGTCCAGTAGCCCCAGAGAGCAAATGGCAACTTGTCTGGCCAATCCCTGTAGGTTTCCACCATCTTCTGTAGAATGTGTTTGATGTTCTTGTTGGCGGCCTCAACAGCTCCGTTGGTTTGCGGCCGATATGTAGATGACTTATGAAAAGCCACGTTGTGTTTCTCCAACAAGTCGATTAAACCATTGTCCGAGATGATCTCATTTGGGACCCCATAGCGACAAATGATGTTATTCCTGATGAACTTGGCTACATGCGACGCTTTCAGCACTGCGTAGGATTGGGCCTCGACCCACTTTGTAAAGTAGTCTATTGCCCCGAGAATGTACTCATGCCCAATTTACCCCTTCGGAGTAATTACCCCAATAACATCAATTCCCCAAACTAAAAATGGCCACGGTGAAGTCATGTTGTACAACTTCGATGGCGGGATGTGCATGCGATTTGCATGAATTTGGCATTTGTGGCATCGCTGAACAAAACCAATACAATCCTCCTCCATGGTTGACCAGTAGTAACCCTGCCTGAGAATTTTCCGAGCTAGCATCACTCCGCTCATGTGTGATCCGCACTCTCCTCCATGAATGGCCTCCATTAAGCATTTCGACTCTTCAGCATCAACACACAGCTTATGCATTCCCAGATGGCCTCGTTTGTACAATTTACCCCCACAGACGATAAACTGAGCAGCCATTCGCCGTATTGCCCTTTTGTCTTTGGCATTTGCCCCTAGTGGATAAGCCTCATTTTTCAAGAAGTTCCAGATGTCATGATACCAAGGGTTCTGATCTTGCACTTCATCTATCATGGCAATCAACTCGTAGGCCAGCACATATCTCTGTTCAATAATGATCGAATGCATCCGGACTCCCAAAGGGATGTCTATCATGGAAGATAAAGTTGATAAAGCATCTGCGAACCTGTTGCTCTCTCTTAACAGATGCGTGAAGGTTAGCTTCCCAAACCTGGGAATCAGAACGTCTAGGGTTTGATGATAGATTTTCATCATTTCTTCCTTAACCTTCCAGTCTCCTTTCGCTTGAGAAACAACCAGGTTTGAGTCCCTAATGACGTCCAACTGTTTTGCCCCTAGTCCTAGGGCGGCTTCTAAGCCAGTGATACAGGCCTCGTATTCTGTTTCGTTGTTTGATACCTTAAACCAGAGTTTGAAAGCTAAAGGTATGTGGGAATTGTTAGGTGATATCAGCAACACCCCTATCCCATAACCGTATTGGTTAGATACTCCGTCAAAGTACATGGTCCAGATCTCTTCTTCAATCTGCAAAATAGCCTCATCCAGGAATAGATACTTTACTGCTTCGTCTCCCTCCACTGGGTGATTGGCTAAGAACTCCACTACCGCTCTCTCCTTAACAGACTTGTGCGTCATGTACTTCAAATCAAATTTGGAGAGAAGAAGCAACCAACGAGCTAGCTACCCGTAAGCGCTAGTTTCTCGAAGAGATATTTGATGGGATCTAATCTCGAAACCAATATTACAAAGTGAGCTAACAAGTAATGCCTCAACTTCCTGGTGGCCCATACCAAAGCTAAATAAGCCTTTTCCAGCAACATGTATCGGCTCTCATATTCCAGCATCTTCTTGCTCAGATAATAGGTGGCCTTCTCCACTCTATCCTCATATTCTTGCGCAAGCATGCAACCCATTGTCGTGTCAGTTACTGACAGATACAAAATCAACCGCTTCCCCGACTCTAGCGGTGACAACACGGGCGGGTTCTGTAGATACTGCTTGATCTGCTCAAAAGCAACCTGGCATCAGTCATCCCATTGGAATTTCTTTCCTTTCTTTAGAAGACCAAAAAGTGGTTCACAAGTCAAGGTTAATTTTGCAATAAACCGTCTTATGAATTGCACTTTACCTAAAAAGCTTCGCACCTCCTTTTCAGTCCTTGGTGGTGGCATTTCTAGGATGGCCTTGATTTTGAAAGGATCGACTTCGATGCCCCTTTGTGTAATCAAGAACCCCAGCATTTTCTCTGCTGTGACACCAAAAGTGCACTTCTATGGATTCAGTCGTAACCGATATTCTCTGACCCATTGGAAAATTTTCTTCAAGGCGGTGTAGTGGCCCTCTCTTTCCTTGGACTTGACAATCATGTCGTCCACATACACCTCAACCTCTTTGTGGATCATATCATGCAAGATCGTGGTTGCAGCCCATTGATAAGTAGCCCCAGCATTCTTCAAACTGAACGGCATCACTTTATAGCAGTAGGTTCCCCACGACGTGGTGAAGGCAGTCTTCTCCCTGTCTTCGGGTGCCATCAAGATCTATTTTACCCGAAAAACCCATCCATAAAGGAAAGCAACACATGGCCTGCGGTGAAGTCCACCAATTCGTCAATGTGTGGTAGAAGAAAGTCGTCCTTTGGACTAGCTTTGTTCAGATCTCTAAAATCCACACACAACCGAATTCTACCATCTTTCTTCGGCATCAGAACAATGTTGGCCAACCAAGTAAGATACTCAGATACTAGCAAAAACCCTACATCTATCTGCTTGGTGACCTCTTCCTTGATTTTCAGAGCCCAATCCGGGCGTATTCTCTCCGAAGCTTCTGCTTGAGTGGTCAGGCCTCAGGATCAAGAGGGATCCGGTGCTGTACAATCTCAGGATCGATTCCAAGCATGTCTTCATAGGACCATGCGAAAACAACTTTAAAATCGTTTAATAAAGCGACTAAGCGCTTGCATTCCTCTAAAGACAACATGGACCCGATCTGGACTAGATGCAGATCCTTCTCAGTGTCCATATTAATTGAAGTATTTCATCAACTAGGGGTTTTACAAACCTCTCATCCTCTTGATCAATCAAATGTTTCAAAACCAGAGGAATTCCTTCCTCGTCATTTTTATCAAAGTTTTGAAAGTCATGATCAATGCAATACACAAGTGGCACAAAAAAGTACTCAGAAACAACATTGGTACCATTCTCATTCACAACTTCCAGTTCATCCAATTCCTCAGTTACAACCGACTCAAAAAAAAAGAAAAGAAAAAGACAACCTAGACAAAACAACGGCGTCCGGGCATCCGGGTCATCAACCCCAAGAATACTGGACTCTGACTCAAAAGAACTAGAATCTGATTCCGACTCCATAGACTCTATGGAATCAAATTCCGATTCATTACCTGATTCAGAACTGCTGGACAAAAAGCCCTCCTCGAACTGCCAAACGATGGGGGCTGCGATAGATGCATCCAGAATGCCGATAAAAGGGTCCACGGCCTATTGATCTCCAATCATGGAAATGGTGAAGTCATCCCCCGAGCTCTCTGGTTTGATCTGAGGATCCGAGAGGAGACAAGCCAGCGCTGCTCTTATCTCAAGTTCTATGCCATCGGACTCATCCTCTATACACTGTTCAGCCTCAGCTAGTAGGTCAGTCTGTTCTTCTGCAACTTCATCCCCTTGCAACTGTAGGTCGAAAAAGATCTCAAAGCCAAGCAAACGCCACTTCTTAGAGTTCAGCCATGGCTTAGGAAAGCCACAAAATGGGAAATCTTCCCCCTCCCAAACAAAGCGGCTGTTCAAGGTTCCTTGAATGGGTCTATGTACAAGCTCGTAGGGCCTCCCACGTTGCTTAGCCTTGGCTCTTCCTGCCATTTCCTTTCCCTTCCTTACCTAGTCCTCTTTGGTAGGCGTGTAACCTAGACCAAAGGTATGAGGGTTATATGGCACTTCGGCCAACGCAGCAACGCCCTTCCGGCCGCTCTTCCCCAATCCCATTCTGGGTACATGTTGCAGCTTATTCATGAGGTAGACGGATTGAGCACTTACGTACAACCCTCATCAATATCCAGAATATCTTGCACTACCCGGGCTTCAGCTAAGGTGAACCCAGAAAAAAAGACATCCTCGTCACCGTGTACTATTTCCAATACCGGTGATGTTTCTTCCGATAGAGGATGTATCGAAGAATTCCCAAAAACAATAGCTACCCCTTTCCCATGGGAGTACTTCAGCATCTGATGCAGAGTGAGGGAGACAGCTCTCACTTGGTGCAGCCATGGCCGTCCAAGGAGTAAATTAAAAGTGGCTGGAACATCCAGGACGTGAAACTCGATGTCCTGTTGTGCCAGGCCAACCTGAGTTCTAATCCGAACTATCCCTATCACTTCCCGACTTGTATTGTCATAAGCCCGAATCACGTGGACTGTTGGTACAATGTCTGCTGGTTTCAAATTGATAGCATAGGCCGTGCGCAACAGACACACATTAATTGTAGACCCGGTATCAACCAAGACAACTGGTATCCACTTATCTTTACATTCGACAGAGATGTATAGTGGTTTATTATGCTCAGAGCCCTCAGGCGGCAATTCTTTATCTGTGAAAGTCAAAGTCGGCGAAGCCCCTCCTAGGAAGACCAATCCCACCAACTGCTCGGGGGTTGTATCGATAAAGAGCTTAGCCTTATCCATTGCTGATAAGACAGCTTGTCTATGCACCCGTGAAGCCATGAGCAATCCTCAAATAGATATATCTGCCTAAATCTTCTTCAGCTGCTTTAGTACAGCTTCCTCCTCCAACAGTTTATCTTTCTATTTCTCTGCTTCCTTGTCCTTCCCTGATACTTCTGGTTAGTCCAAGTGTGGGGGCTTAAAGTACCGCCCACTCCAAGTCATGTAATTGACTTCCTTGGAATACCATGTATCATCTGGCAAATTCTATCCCCAGTCCTCATCCGTGTGGACGGCATGCAAATCCTCATCTTCCCACCACATTCCTTCGGCAACCGACATGCAACTGTCTGGTTCCGTTGTAAGTACTCTTGTATCCGCAACATAGTCAATCCTCGCAGGGCCTTTGTCTTTTCTAGCCTTCTGATCACTCTCAGTTCTTTCATATTCGAACCGCTTCAGCGCAGCCTCCTGTTCTGTATCGGTTGTACAAATACTACCCAATTCTTGAGCAAAATTCTTAGTATTAGTGCTCTCCGGCAACTTTCCCTTGTCATCGACCATCCCGATTGTTGCAAAAGTTCCTGTTTCCAGTTGTCCCTACTTTGGTTGAGACCTCTCATCAACATCCAGTTCATCACTGAGCCACCCCGTTGTAGACACCCTATTTTTTACCGTCCTCAAGACTTGGACGTCACCGCTTGAACACTCGGTGATCATCCATGTTTGTGTTCGTCTTGAGTTTCCGGAGGCCTCGGCTACGCGTCTTGCCTCAGAATCTCTCGACTCAACTGCTTTGTGTCTGGTTTTGCACCAAAAGCTTGTGGATGTGTTCCTGAGGACAGGGGGGAGCCTGTCGACCAAGTCTCCTGCCCACCGACCACCTTGATTTTCAATCGGCCAAATGTGATGGCCGGCCGGCCAATTTGACTGCCGGTCGACCACTTTGATGGCCGGCCGGCCAAATGTGGTTTTCAACAATTATTTCTTTAGACAGCTGGCAGCTGTCATTCCAGGCCATACCCTAGCCCATGCCTGGACGTGGGAGCTCTGAGGAGCTGCAGATTGATATCTTTCTATATCAATCAAGCTCTCTCAAAAGAGGAGAGATACAAGAGGAAGAGGGGGAGATATACAACAAAAAGGAGCAAAAAATCTCTCTCTCTCTCTACATTTTTCTGCCTCTCTCTCTAAGGTTTAGGGTTTGTTTGTGCTCAAAAGTGCATTTTCTTTGCACTTTTGCATACAAATACCTAGTTCTCTACTCCCTTTATTGAGCTGAGGTCCTTGAAGGTGATTTTTGGGGTGATTTGAAGGCTTTTCTTGGTCCGAAAGTTGCTGATTTGCTGTTGTGCTACAAGGGTAAGACTTTTGTCCCTTTTTTACCCCTTTTTTGCAAAGCTTTTTAGCCTATCTTGCATCTATTTTTGAGCTTAACATATAACATAGAAAAGTCTTGTTTTTTAGTGCTTTAAATAGTTTGTTAAGGCTATTTTTAGCTTTGGGGTTGTTTGACCCCTCTTAAGGCTTGTTTGGCCTTTGTTTTGTGCCATTTCGGTTGAGCTCCGGGACCATTGTGTTTGGGCCTCCTCACCACTGAAATTTTGAGGGATTTCAGGGGTGAGGATGATGCCTTGAGGTCCTAGGAAGGAGAGGGCCACCCCCTCTCCTTGTTGTCCTTGAAAAGGGCCATTTTTGCCTCTTTAGTGAGCATCATGTTTAGGTTCATGTTGGCCATTCCTTGACTGATATTTATGCTTATTATGTCATGGTATAGCTCTGTTTTTAGTTGGTTTTGGTACACCATGCTTGCTTAGCATACATGCCTTGTAATGCCGTGTTTAGGTCTTAACATGTTTTAGGTTTTGGTCCTTATTCTAGCATGATTTTGGCCAAGCTTCGTGAAGCTTTCGTGTTTGTTTTAGCATGCCTAAGCTCTGTTTTTTATTGTTTTGGTCGATCATCACATGCTTAGTATAGCCACCTTGCATTTTGGCTTGTTGGCCTTGGGTGCGTGAGTGTGTAGCATGCGTTACTTGCAGCGTTTCAGTGGTTTGGAACCACCTTCCATGTTATTTCAGTCCTTATAACATGCTTGTATGCTTGCCTTTGATGTCTCTTTGATGCCTCTAAGAGGTGGTGTTGTATGCTCCATGTTTAAGCATTTGTGCATGCCTCCATGTGTAGATCATTTAGATGCCATCTAGGTGGTTTTTAGGACTTGTCGTAATATGATTTGGGACTATTTTCACTTTGGTCATTTACTTCATGTATCAATTAACCATAGTTTAAGTTCTTGGGTTTGGTTGCATGCCTCGCTTGCATTGATAGTTGGATTTGGTATCATCTTAACATGGTTTTCAGAGCTTACATTGCATGCCCTTAGTCCATGTTTAGTCTCTTCCAAGCGTGCTTGAGAGTTGCCTTTTGATGTTTAAATGTCGGCCCATTAACATGTGCATGTGTGTGTGTGTGTTGGTCCTCATGTTTGAGCACTTCGGCTGCTGATTTTGGCATGCTTGCGAGCCATCCTAAATTAGTTTAAGTCCATCCCCTTTACTTGATTGTGTGCTCACCCTGTGTGTTTGCTTGCATACTTGCATATTCGCATTGCATTGCCATGTTGTATGCTAGTTCGCATGCTTAGGATTGCATTGCATGAGTATGCATGCTTGACCTCTTGAAGTGAGTATGATAGAGGTTGAGTTCAAATTGTTTGTTTATGTGCATTACATTTCATTTGAAATTAAAATGCACACTTGATTCTTTGGGCCATCATGCATGGAAATGCGCGATTGGTGGTCCGAGAATCGAGAATCATATCCCTTTGAGTCATGAATATGATAAGGGGTGTGATTGGCGCATACATTGCTTGAAATACATTGCCATGCCAAGTTCTGTCCTCTGCTGCTGTCAAAACAGATTCAGCAAGAATATTTGGCCGGCCGGTAGTGTTGGGTGCCGACCGGCAAAACAAGTTTGGCCGAGAGCATAATTTTGTGGTCGGTGACCATTCTCCATGGCCGGTGGAGTTCTCACTCAGCCGGTAGTGTCCCACAACACTCATAGAAGCAACATTGGGAGTCATGCAATTTCTAGAGGAGCAGAACAGTCAAAGCAGAGGCAACTTGTGCATGGCAATGACTTTCCGAGCGAAGCCGAGCGCGCATTGCATTGGGCCCTCTTCCCGAGGCCGTTTACTACTTTCATTAGATTAGTTAATTTGTTAATTAATTAATTGGTCTGTAATATTTAATTAGCTTGTAGGTTAATTAACTTGTATTATT
Source organism: Camellia sinensis (assembly GCF_055761805.1). Taxonomy (NCBI): domain Eukaryota; kingdom Viridiplantae; phylum Streptophyta; class Magnoliopsida; order Ericales; family Theaceae; genus Camellia; species Camellia sinensis. The sequence continues at coordinate 87,968,139 of NC_138964.1, forward strand.
CTTTCGGTCCCTCCGAGCGAGGGCGAATCTATAATAAGCGTGGGTGCATGTGTGTATGTCTTCCAACCCCCACTTCTTTCTCCCTTTTACTTACCTGCTTTCGATGGTTAGTATTAGGACATGTTTACTTTAGCATACCTTATGCTATGCATGCGTGCATCATTCATCAAGTATTGCATGCACCAGGCTCGACGCATCATACTAACTGCATAAGTATTTCAAATCTAACTTGAATACATGCTACTTTTGCATTTTCACATGTCATTTATGGACTAGCCGAGCCTACTCTAGTGACATTCTGTATGCGTTGCATTAGGCATATAAACATGGACTTGGATCATGCATAATTGCTAACATGTTCTTGTTTTGGCTTGGAGTACTCGGTAAGCATTTATGCTTTAGCATACCGCATGCGTGTGAGCGTTGCCATAACAGCATGATTACCATGAGGCTAGCTGCTTATGTGATATAACTGCTCGAATGCCTGTGGATGGAGGTTGAATTACCTAAATTGGAATAATGCATTAAAACTGTGAGTTTTAAGCCCACTAGATAGTGGCAAAACCATCTTTTCTAAAAGCCCATTCGAAGGTGGCAAAACCTGCATTTTAGCCTACTTGCGAGTAGCAAACCATCTTCAAAACAAACATGCAATGTTTTGTTCCAATTTAGGCGATTTGGTCTATACTTGTTTGCTGTGCGCATAACATAGTAATTCTAGGCTAATAAATGGAATAGAACACATAACGTTTTCAAAATGGATATCACGGTTAGTAGAGGCCGATCTTCAGATCGGGCGAGAGGGGGTGCTCATAGCTGACCTTCCCCAATCGTACCCAAGCTCCCGAGCCGAGGCCACTTTGGTGATGATGGACACGTGGCCTTTGGCACCGAGTCAGGGTTTCCTAAATTCCCCCATAAAAAATATTTAGCTGGCGACTCTGTATCTGGCAAAGCAGTCCATGTTTGGCACTTCTTTTCAAAAATCTGTTTCTCAAAACGATTTGTCGGATTTGGACTCTTTGGTTCAAATTAAGGACCGTGACACAAATTGAGTCCGAACTGTAGTGAGACCCACGGGCGCGTCTACACCCGTATTATCCGTTGATCCGTTCATATCAAACCAACCAATCTGTACATTTCCCAGATCCTATTCATCGAAGAACTACAGGTTACTGATGTCCTCCTCAAGATCAGCTAAGTCATCCAGTCCTTGACATGGCCCGTCCTTCCAGACTACATTAACCTCCATTCCCGTCAGCAATTCCACCCCTGGTCTGTCCTGACTCGTTGGCACAATGTAGCGACGCGGGTTATATGCCTCTTCAGTTAAGCTCACGGAGCCCTCAGGCATGCCTTTTTCTACCATAGCCACCACCACGGGTTTGGGTTGGGATATGGACACACTCATCATGCACAGGTCTATGCTTTCTGGGATGAACAGCGCCGGCTTGGGTAGGTGAGAGGGGGTGATGTATATATTGGGGTCATATGGGACGGCCAGTGTTTGGATAAGATTTATTTGCCAGGGTGAAGGGGGTTGGTCGTGTGGTGGGAGAGGATTTGTAGTGACGTTAGGCTTTTCAGGAGGCGCTATCATTTTGTTGTCAATGAGATCCTGAATCTCATGACGGAGTCTAAAGCATAGGTCGTTATCATAACCATGCTGGTGATGGAAGGTGCAATACTTGGCCAGGTTGTGTGTAGAAGGGAGTGAATTAGGCAATGGGTGCGGCTCCAGGGGTTTTAGATGCCCCTTTCTGATTAGGACCCTCAAGACCGTAGATAGAGACATGTAGAGTGGGATGAAAACCCTCTGGGCTCGGGGTTGGTGCTTTGCAGGTTGTGGGGTAGTTTCGGATGTACCGGTGAAGGGGGTGGCTATTTTCGGTGTGGTGGTGACCATATCAACGCCAGAAGTCCTTGCAGCTGCATTATTACTCGTAGCCGCATTTGAACTGTGTGTAAAAGCCCTCTTGGGCTGCTCTTTTTCATGGTCTATCAGACCCTGTTTCATCACATCCTCTATCTGCACCCCTATCTCATGGAGGTCGGCAAATGTAGGCAGAGGTAGGACTATCATCTTTTGAAGAAGCCTAGGTTGCAGGTTACGAACAACCATTCTTATCAGGTCCTTTCAACTGGCTGGGTGGTCATTATGGAGGCCTTGGCCCTCCACTGAGTGACGAAATCGGAGAAGCCCTCATTCGACTCTTGATGAGTTGCCTCAAGATCACGAGTTGTGACCTCGATTTGAGTGTTATAGGAATATTGGGCGACAAAGGCCTCAGCCATCTCTTCCCAGCTCCTCTTCACAGAATCTTCCAACTTAGCATACCAAATAGCCGCGATACCCGACAAGGTCCGGTCGAAGAGGGATAACTTCTGAAATCTAGTTAGGCCTATTGGCCGCAAAATATCTGAAAATAGTCGCAAGTGGACCATGGGATCACCCAAGCCGTCGAAGCGGTCTATGAGTGGCATTTTAAACCTGTCTAGCAAGGTCACCGCTACATCGGTATAGCCATCCTCTATATCCGAGATCGAATTAACACCTTGAGCTCGTTTGAAAAGCTTCTCAAGCTTGCTTACTTTTAGAGTGATAGGGTTAACCTCAAACTCAAACGGTGCCTCCGTTGGGTAGACCGGTGCTTTGGAAGTCTGTGGTGGAATCGAATCCACGGGGATGTTCGCATTTTCTTGGACATTGGTAGTAACCCAAGGTATTAGGACCCAGGCCGGGGGTGGATGTGAAGCAGAAGCTGCTGCTTGTTGTGGTTGTTGTTGCTGTTGAAGCCTAGCAATCAGTTCAACCTACTGGGCTGCAATCTCTGTTTGCCGAGCGGTAACTTCCGCTTGGCGAGCAGCGTCCAGCTGCATGGCCTCGATGGTTTGTTGAAGTTGGCACATCATATCCTCCATATTTACTGAGGGTTGCTTGTCACGACCCGAACTCGCTCCCATGGGTTAAGGACGTAACCAGCTAGTAATCATGAGATTACCTATGGCCTCAAACCAAACCAAACGTATTTTAACAGAGTTAATGGGGGCCAAACGGAAGCAATTTAAAACTTTGTCCATAGAGCTGTGCTTACATGGCACATCATAGCAATCATATAGATACATATTAATAACTCACATCAAAATAGGTACTAACATAACCTCTGTACATACAGGATCATTCGAATCTAAGTCAGCCAAGCAAAACTATATACAAACGTAAACCAAAGTCCTCGCCAACATGACAAAATGACACAAGATAGCAAAAGGGCGAACGCGTGTCTCATTCGTGAGACGCGAGGGCTGACTCTTCAAAACCTTGGTTGTTCCACACAAACTTCACTGAGGCTGGGTCTGGACCTTTCTTGGCTCACCTACAAACACATGAATGAGCGTGAGCGATCGCCCAGTGAATAATATCAAATAAAGAAGTCATACAAACGATACATAGAACAACATACTCTAAACGGCCTTGGGCCCAATTCATACTTCTATTTAACATATATATATACACAATTTAAGTCAAGTGACCGTGGTTCGTATCAGGCTGGCCTTCGGCCCATTTATATTTTCATTTATGTCAGAACGGCCTCTGGCCCATCCATTCGTGTCAAAACGGCCTTTGGTCCTTTCGTTTATGTCAAAACGACCTTCGGTCCATTCATTTATCTCAAAGCGACCTTCGGTCCATTCATTTATCTCAAAACGACCTTCGGCCCATTCGTTTATGTCAAAATGACCTTCGGTCCATTCATTTATCTCAAAGCGACCTTCGGTCCATTCATTTATCTCAAAACGACTTTCGGTCCATTCATTTATCTCAAAACAGCCTCTGGCCCATTCATTCATACTTGTCAAAATGGCCTCTGGCCCATTGCAAACTTTCATATCAGACATTGTCCACCATTCAAATTAATGAACTTACAGACTTACATAGAGGTAAGCAATAGGACACAACATATTCAAACATCTTTTGTTAAGATATTACTCACAGTGATCGGCTTGTGGATTTGCCCTGGAGCTTGACCCTACACATCACATAACATATATGGGTCACAAATAACTCAATCCGTTCTTTAATTCACATGTTCCTCTTTAGACTTCATTCTTATCTCTTTAATTCAATTACAATGCTACAAGAATGCCTAAGAGTGCTTAGAAGTGAAAGGGAATGGAAAACAGAACACAGAATGCATTTTCGGAATTTCAGAAAAGAGGGTCCCCGCTCGAGCGTGGACTTCCCCGCTCAAACGGACCCTTAGGGCCTGCAAAAGAACTGGTTACATCAAAATCACGCTCGAGCATGAACTCTGCCGCTCGAGCAGATGGCCTGCCTACATAGCTCCCCGCTCGAGCGTCAACTTCCCCGCTCGAGCGGGCACCATGTCTGCAAAAAGTGCTAGGAGCACGATTTTCCCGCTCGAGCGGAACATCACCCGCTCGAGCAGACATCAAAAATCTGGGTTTTCCAGATTGAGTTCTTGAGCTCCAATTCGATGTTCAACCAACAAATCATGCATGTTATGGCTCAATTCTCAAATATAAGTATACTAATATGATGTAAACCCCAAATCTCAACCCAATGGAGCTCAATTCACAATTAATTCACATGCATGCCCCAATCTCCCATCAAACTCATTCTAACATAACAAATTCATACATTCAAGCTCATATCTTCATAAATTGTACATGCATGTGATGAATTAGCCACATTCTCAACTTAGACAACACAAATGGTGATCAAAACATGAGTTTCAACCAAAACTCTACTTGAATCATGTATCTCAAGCTTATACATACTATTTCAACACAATTTCTTACATGCATGCACAATTTAGCCTTCAATTCAACAAAACCAATTCAATTTCATCATACTCAATTAAATTCATGTTCTTTATTCTTATTCAACTCTGAATTTACAAATAGCGAACAAAAACCCATGATTCAAGGGTTAATTACTCACCTAGGAGCCTTAAACACTCAAGTTCTAGCAAAATCTTGAGCTTAATCTTCAAATTCTCAAGCTTGAGCCAAAAATCACACAATTCTCTCATTCTCTCTCTCTACAGCCGGTTCTCTCTATTTTGAGTCCCAAATTCAGCCAAAATGAAGTGAAAAATAGAGGATAGAGAGTGTAGTGACTTCACAACAAAACCCACTAAGGCCAATATAATATTAATAAGATAATTGGGCTCTAATTCACCGATTTAATCGATTTAATCTGACCCGAATCAATTTTCAATTAAATTTCACCATAGGTCCCAAAAATTATGCCAATCCCAGTGGTGTAATCAATTTCGGGTTCTGTGGCTGATAAGGCCTCCAATTAAATTTCCAAAGCAGATAAATCAAACAGATATTCCTACGGTGAATAGATAAAAATCCAAGACCACATAATGGCACACAAAATCATATTAAACACATAATCATGCTCATATTAAGGACCAATTAACATATTACAGAATAGAGGTATTACATTGCTGATCTATTAGAACTGGTGTATATTCTCTTTCTGAGGTGGAAGCAGAAAATTGGGCCCGACTACGCACAGGTGACGTAGATAGTGACCGCTGAATTGGCGACTACTGAACCGGTGATCTATGCCTGACACTCCTCCGTCTCATAACCGGGGTTAGTGAAGCAAACACTGGTTGTCCTCCAATAAGATCCTTAGATCGGTAAATCCTCCTGGCACGAGTCCAGAGTGCTCGGGGGGTAACTCCCTTGTCGAAAGCAATTGTGAAATACTACCTTGCAAAAAGAAAATAAAGCAAAAAAGAAACAACAATCAGCAAACGCACAGTACCTCGACTTAGACAAGGACAACATACAATTGAAATCATAAGCTGGACAATCTGTACTCAAACATTGATACCCTCAAACTGATACCCAGACTTGCAACTGATACATACATTCCTGTAGAGTTTCACTCTAAAAGCACGTATCAAGCATGTGAGAGCCAAAACACCCCTATGGTGGGGTAGGGTTTCCCTGTCCTAATTTCGTTAGGAACTAGGGGTTTGCTACGCAAGAAAATGGTTTCAAACAAACCTACATTCGGGTGAGTAACCTATCCTAGACTGGAATAGTCTCTAAGGCTTCCGATATGCAACTAGGTCGATTGGTCAAAAAGGGAGCCTCAGCAAGACCACCTAATATACCTCTCGCTCCTAACACCGAGAAGTGAAATGAGGATCAAAGGGTACGGCGGTAGTCCAGATCCAAGGTTTGTGTTCCCATCGTGGCAGAGCCCACAGCTGGTCAGCCTTATGGCACACTTTTCCAAGCAAGCCTCCGGCAAATCGTTCAGGAATAGCAGATGGCAAACACTGTGACTTAGGCACACCGATGCAAATGCAATGCAAAGAAACACATAAGTGTAGATAAAACAACATATCATAAGTTCGAGTCGAGCTCTCTAAATCCCCAGCAGAGTCGCCAGAAACTTTAGCTCGACTTTCTTCGCGCCCCCTATCAGAGAGCTCGAATTGGTCCTACAGTTCGAACTCCTGTCACGGTTCTAAATCTAGTCTCACAAAGTGCAATGTGAAACTGATAAACACCAAAGAGTCCAATCCGGCAAATCATTTTGGAAAATTAGATTTTGAATCAAATAATGCAAAAACTGGACTGCTTTGCCAGATTACAAAGTCGCCACCTAAATATTTTGTTTATGGGAAATTTAGGAAACCCTGACTCGTGCCAAAGGCTACATGTCCGTCATCACCAAAGTTGCCTCGACTCGGGAACTTGGGTACTAGAGGGGAAGGTCCTGAAATGAGCACCGCCGCTTGCCCGATCAAAGGATCGGCCTGTACTAAGCATGATATGTTGTTTTGTTTTATAAACCTCATGTGTTCATATCCGATTATTAGCTAACTTTACTATGTGATGCACACATGCAAATATAGACTAAAATCACGAGAATTGGAACAAATCAACTCATGTTTGTTTTCGAAAATGGTTTGAATTTGCCACCCTCAAGTGGGCTTAAAACGCGGATTTGCCACCTCAAGCGGGCTTAAAACATGATTTGCCACTTCACAAAGTGGGCTTAAAACTCACATTCGTCGAATTGTTCCAATTCAAATAATCAAGCCTTCATCCACAAGCATTCATGTAGTTAATCATTTAAGCAAATAGTGTCATGGAAAGCATGCGAAACATGGAAATATGGCAATCACACTCATGCAAGCATGCTAAAGCATCAAACTCACCAAGTACTCCAAGCCAAAACAAAAGCTTAGTTAGAAAGAATGCACGATCCTAACTATACAAGATGCCTAATGCAACACATGCAATAATGCAATTTATAGGCTCGGCTACTAATATGGCATATGATACAATTTGATAACATGCTTTAAAACACGTATTCAAATAAGTATTGAATTTGCGATACAATTTGTATGATGCACCGAGCCTTGGTGTATGCAAGACAAATGAATGATGCAAACATGCAAGTATAAGGTATGCTAATTGAAAATGTCCCTAATCTAACCATCAAAAGCGGATAAATAAAAGGAAGAAAGACGTGGGGTTGGAAGACATGCACACACGCACGCACACTTAGTACAACATTGTGCACTCGTGAAGGAGGGTCCGAATAAATAAGCTAAGCTACACTAAGCTAAGCTAATTATTACAAAACAAAACTAATTAGCTATTCTAGCTAATTAAATATTACAACAATTGAGACAAATTAACTAACTATTCTAAGCTAGCTAAAATATTACAAACCAAATTGAACTTATTAATTACAACACTTAAATTGAATAATTAGCTACGCTAACTAACTAAAGGAATTAAATGGCCTCAAGGGCGAGGGATGCATGCATGCTCGGTTGCTCTACCCGAAAATGCCCTTGTCATGCCATTGGATGCCTCTGTTTGCACTCATTTGATCACCGAAAATTGTACCAACTTCCAGATTGCCTCTGCTCTAACACAGGAACACATTTGTGCAAAATTCACTGGTGGTCGGTTGGCTACAAAAGGTGGTTGTCGGCCACAACAACTGGTCGGTCGGCTAGCCCAAGTGGCCGATCGGCTACTTCAAGTGGCCGGTCGGCCACTTCCTTTTCTGGACTTTTTCTTTTGCTGCAACAGAGAGTAAACAGAGGCAAAGCAATGCATTTTCAAGAAATATATGTACTGCTATCCTCCTTGTCATCTCTCAAGCTCAAAGGAGTGTTGCTCTTGGCTCTCAAGCCATCAACCAAGCATTTTCAATGCATGATGGCTAGAGAACCAAGCTTGCACAAGGTCAATGAATGCACAAACAAGACCAAAATAACCACCACCCTATCATGCATGATCAAGGGTGACGGTGACCAAGAAAAGTGGCACGTTTCATCACTTTGAGTATGAAACGTCCCATTTTCCTTGTGTTTGGATTTACGTCCCATCCAAACACATGCAATGCAACACAACATGCTTAACTTGCTCAAGTTTTACTTGTCATGTTTTATTTACTCATCTTAATTCCCGATCCATTCTTTAACCGGTTAAGTCCAAAAGATGAGAGTCCTCTAATGGAAAGAGGGCTTAAGCCACAAGTACCTTGAGCATGAAAAAGGCCTCATGCTGTTGGTAATGAACTCCTGAAGGAATTAAACTATTAGGCATGAGGGTCTCAATTCCACACTCAAGCCAACAAGAGGCTCAAAGCCACTTTCAAAACAAAGTAAATTGTAAAGAATAGAGGGAGGTTACAGATACTTCAGTGCTGACATGGCATGCAAAATGACATTAAATCATGCAAGCAACACATGCAAGTCATGTTTAAGAGCCTAACTCATTAAGCTAGTAAGACCATTACACTATAGCCATGCAATACAAGCCTCAACTGACCAAACCAGCTCAGAACAGAGTTAAAATATGCCAAAACAGTGGCTAAAACTTGCTGAGATTAAGGCACAAAAGGCTAGAAAAACATGTTCACATGTTAGCTTGCAAACAAGACTCAAGAGAAACTCTAAAAAAGCAATGAAAGAGTGAAGAAAATGAGCATGTGACAAAGCTATAAACACTAAAATTACATGTAAAATGACACTTCAACATGTAACCATCTCAAGCAAATCAAGTTTGAAGGGCTAGAATGCCAAGCTAGTGAAGCTATTTGCACTACAACTATGCAAAACAAGGCTCATATGACAAAGATAGCCCAAAATAGAGCTAAAACCAATCGAAACAGTAGCTAAAACTTGCTTGAATTAAGCTAAGTTAAACCACAAAAACATGCTACCATAGGATGCTAACTAGGCATGCAAGTGAGACACAAGGAGGGAAGGCCAACCCCTCCATTTTTGGACTTCAAAACATGCTTTCCACCACTGAAATAACTCTGAATTTCAGTGGTTTAAAGGCCCAAAAAAAATGATTTTAATATGCTAAAAGATGGTGCAAAAAGTTTCACAATTAAACAATAAGAAGGGTGGACAACCCCTTAGCACAAAATGACTTCAAACTACCACATTAAGCTTCAAAAATCAGAGTTTTTTGTAATTGAAAACTAGGCCAAAAACAATATAAAAAGGTGGCCAAACAAGTAATCAAAATAAAGCCTACAAGGCAAGTTTTATACCTCTTGAAGCACATCACAAAACAGTCACAATTCTGAGCTAAAACCACCCTTAGGAGCTCAAACTAAGCCTCAAAGAACCTCAGCTCCAAGATGAGGATGTTTGGTTAAGGGTCTTTGTGCAAAAGTGTAGAGAAAATCAACTATTAAGCACAAAACAAGAGAAGAGAGAGAGAGAGAGAAAATCCTAAAGAGAAAGGGAGAAAATTTGCTAAAAAATTATCCAACCTCTCAAAATGAGGGAGAGACCCCCCTATATATAAAAAAATCAAGCTAAAGGTTTGTATTCATCCCTCCATACACGTGTATGGAGATGAGCATCAGTGAACAACAGCTGGCACAGTTAGCAAATAAATACCTGAAAAAGGAGAAAAATGGCCGTCGGCCATCATCAGTGGCCCATCAGCCATCAATGTAGCCAACCAGCCATCAACATAGCCGACCGGCCACCACTGGTGGCCAACAGGCACAAGTCATGGTCGGCAGGCTATAAGGATGGCCGACAGGCCACCCTCTCCTCCAAAATTGAAGCAACAAGCTCTTGGTCCACAACCAAGAACAAAACAGACAAGATTAGAGGCTCCAAGACAAGGCGCTCAGCCGAGACCTTCAGGGACTCAAAAACAACACGAGCAAGCACAATCATTGGGTGTTCAAACGATGACGTCCAAGTCTTGAGGACGGTCAAAAATGGGGTGTCTACAGTAAATTACACAGTAAATTCCAAGTAAGTTACTCAGTAAATTCTCAGTAAATTCACCTTAAATTACTAAATAAATTCTTAGTAAATTACTTAGTAAATTTCTAGTAAATTCTCCATAAATTATTCCAGTAAATTCTAAATAAATTACTTAGTAAGTTCTTAGCAAATTACTTAGTAAATTCGCATAAATTCTCAGTAAATTAATCACTACATTCTGTGTAAATTCTTAGTAAATTCTCTACAAATTACATAGTAAATTCCCAATAAATTACTCGGTAAATTACTTAATAAATTTCCAACAAATTCTCAATAAATTAATCTGTAAATTACTAAGTAAATTTCTAGTAAATTCTTAGAAAATTACTTAGTAAATTCTCCATAAATTACATAGAAAATTCCTAGTAAATTCTCCGTAAATTCTCAATTAATTATTCAGTAAATTCTCAGTAAATTCCAAGAAAATTCTCAATAAGTACTCAATAAATTACTCAGTAAATTCTTAATAAATGCCTCTGTAAATTACATAGAAAATTGTTACTAAATTCCTAGTAAATTCTTAGTAAATTATTCAGAAAATTCCCTATAAATTCTCGGTAAATTCTTAGTAAATTACTCGGCAGATTCCCAATAAATTCTCAGTAAATTACTCTGTAAATTCTCAATAAATTACTCAGTAAATTTATAGCAAATTACTCGGGAAATTACTCAGTAAATTCTTAGTAATTTACTTAGTAAATTCCCAACAAATTCTCAGTAAACTACTCAGTAAATTCCCAATAAATTACTCAGTAAATTCTCCTAAATTCTCTATAAATTACTCAGTAAATTCTCTATAAATTCTTAGAAAATTACTCAGTAAATGAGTTAGTAAATTTCCAGTAAATTCTCAATAAATTGCTAGTAAATTCTCTGAAAATTACTCTGTAAATTCTCAGTAAATTACTCACTAAATTCTTAATAAATTACTGAGTAAATTCCCTGTAACTTTTTAGTAAATTTCTTAGTATATTACTCTGTGTATTCTCAGTAGATTCTCAGTAAATTACCCAGTAAATTCTCAGAAAATTACTATAATATTTCGCAGTAAATTATTCAGTAAATTCTCAGTAAATTACTCAGTTACTCGGTAAATGCTCAGAAAATTACTTAGTATTTTACTAAGTAAATTCTCAGTACATTACTTAGTAAATTCCAAGAAATTCTCCGTAAATTACTCAAAAAATTCTCAGCAAATTACTCAGTAAATTCTCAATAAATTACTCTGTAAAATTACTCAATCAATTCCCAGTAAATTTTCACTAAATTACTCAGTAAATTTTCAATAAATTCTCCGTAAATTACTCAGTAAATTACACCATAAATTCGCAATAAATTACTTAGTAAATTTCTTATAAATTACTTGAAAAATTCTCAATAAATTACTTTGTAAATTCCAAGTAAATTCCTACTAAATTACTCAGTAAATTCCTACTAAATTCTCAGTAAATTTCCAGTAAATTTTAGTAAATTAATCAATAAATTACTTAGTAAATTAATCAGTAAATTCTCAGTAAATTGCTTAGTAAATTCTCAGTAAATTCCGTGTAAATTCTCGTAAATTACTTAATAAATTCTAAGAAAATTACTCAATAAATTACTCAGTAAATTCTCAGTAACTTGCTAAATAAATTCTCAATAAAGTACTGAGTAAAGTCCTTGTAAATTCTCTGTAAATTCTTAGTAAATTATTCAGTACATTACTCAGTAAATTACTCAGTAAATTTCCAGTAAGTTCTCAATAAATTACTTCGTAAATTACTTAGTAAATTTCCAGTAAGTTCTCAATAAATTACTTTGTAAATTACTCTGTAAATTCCTATCAAATTATTAGTAAATTCTCAATAAATTACTTAGTAAATTCTCAGTAAATTGCTCCGTAAATTCCCAGTAAATTCTTTGTAATTACTCAGTAAATTACTCAAAAAATTACTTAGTAAATTACTCAGTACATTACTGAGTAAATCTCTTAATAAAATCCTAGTAAATTACTCAGTAAATTACCAATAAAATCTCAGTAAATTACTCAGTAAATTCCCAATGAAATCTTAGTAAATTCCCAGAAAATTCAAATTAAATTAATCAGTAAATTCTCAGTAAATTCAAATTAAATTACTATGTAAATTCTCAGTAAATTACTCATTAAATTCCTAATAAATTCTCCGTAAATTACTCAGCAAATTCTCAATAAATTATTCAGAAAATTTTGCAATAAATTCTCAGTAAATTACATAGTAAATTCCTAGTAAATTACTCGATAAATTCTTAGAAAATTCCCTTTAATTTCTAAGTAAATTCTCAGTAAATTACTAAGTAAATTCCTAGTAAATTCTCAGTAAATTGTCAGTAATTTAAGCAGTAAATTCTTAGCAAATTATCAGTAAGTTACTCAGTAAATTCTCAAGTAATTACTCAGTAAATCACTCAGTAAATTCTAAAAAAATTCAAAGTGAATCTTCAGTAAATTCTCAGTAAATTACTTATAAATCCTCAGTAAAGTTACTCAGTAAATTGCTAGTAAATTCTCAGTAAATTCGCAATAAATTACTCAGTAAATTCTCTGTAAATTACTCAGTAAATTACTAGTAAATTTGCAGTAAATTGCTCAGTAAATTCTCAATAAAGTACTCAGTAAATTCTTAATAAATCACTCAGGAAATAACTTAGTAAATTCTTAGTAACGTACTTAGTAACTTCCCAAAAAATTCTTAATAAACTACTCAGCAAATTCCCAGTAAATTACTCAATACATTCTAAATAAACTAATCAGTGCATTCCATGCAAATTTTCAGTAAATTACACAGTAAATTCTGAGTAAATTAACATTAAATTCTCAAGAAATTAATCAGTAAATTCTTAGTAAATTACTAAGTAAATTTCCAATAAATTCTCAGTAAATTAATTAGTAAATTCTAAGCAAATTACACAGTAAATTTCGAGTAAATTTTAGTAAATTTTCAATAAGTTATTCAGTGAATTCTCAATAAATTACTCATTAAATTCCCAGTAAATTGTCAGTAAATTACTCCGTAAATTGTCAGTAAATTCCAAGTAAATTCCCAGTAAATTACTCAGCTATTCAGTAAATTCTCCGTAAATTACTCAGTACATTACTTAGTAAATTACTCACTAAATTACCAATAAATTACTAAATAAATTACTCAGTAAATTCTCCGTAAATTCTTAGTAAATTCCCTGGAAATTATTAGAAAATTCCCGGTAGATTCTCAGTAAATTACTCAGTAAATTCTCAGTAAATTACCTAGTAAAGTCCCAGTAAATTCTCATCAAATCACTCAGTAATTTCTCAGTTAATTCTCAATAAATTAATCAGTAAATTACTCTATAAATTCCCAGTAAATTCTCAGTAAATTACTCAATAAATTTTCCAATAAATTCTCAGTAACTTACTAAGTAAATTAAAGTAAATTCTCAGTAAATTACTCGGTACATTACACAGTAAATTCTTAGTAAACTACTCAGTACATTACTCAGTAAATTATTCAGTAAATTCCCAATAAATTCTCCGTAAATTACTCAGTAAATTACCAGTAAATTACTCAATAAATTCTCAAGAAATTCACAGTAAATTATTCAGTAAATACTCAATATATTCCCAGTAAATTACTCTTTTAATTACTCGGTAAATTACTCAATACATTACTCAGTAAAAAGTAAATTCCTTGTAAATTCCCAGTAAATTCTCAGTAAATTACTCAATAAGTTCCCTGGAAATTCTCAGTAAATTCCCAATAAATTACTCTGTTAATTACTTAGTAAATTATCTGTAAATTACTCAGTACATTACTTAGTAAATTACTCAATAAAGAGTAAATTCTCAGTAAATTACTCAGCAAATTCTCAATAAATTCTCAGTAAATTATTCAGTAAATTCAAATAAATTCTCAATAAATTACTTAGTAAGTTCCCTGGAAATTCTTAATAAATTTATAATAAATTCTAAGTAGATTACTAACTAAATTCTCAGTAAATTATTTAGTAAATTCCCATTAAATTCTCACTAAATCACTCAGAAAATTTCCATTAAATTCTTAGTAAATTACTTAGTAAATTCTCAGTCAATTATGCAGTACATTACTCAGTAAGTTTCCAGCAAATTCTCAGTAAAGTGCTCAATAAATTCTCAGTAAATTACTCAGTATATTGCTAAATAAATTCTCAATAAATTACTCAGTACATTACTGAGTAAATTATTCAGTAAAATCCCAGTAAATTCTCAGTAAATTACTTTGTAAATTACTCAGTAAATTCCTTTGTAAATTTTCAGTTAATTACAAAGTAAATTTCCAATAAATTCTCAGTAAATTACTCAGCAAATTCTCAGTATATTACTCTGTCAATTCCAAGTAAATTCTTTGTAAATTACTCAGTAAATTCCTAGTTAATTACTAAGTAAATTCTCAGTAAATTACTAAATAAATTCTAAGTATATATACAATAAATTACTAAATAAATTCTCAGTAAATTTCTAGTAAATTATCCGTAAATAACTTAGTAAATTCCCAGTAAATTCTAAGTAAATTACTCAGTATATTCTCAGCAAATTACTTAGGTGATGTTTGGGAAGTTTGTGTGTTGGGTTTTTTTTTTCATTTTTTCCACTAAAAGACAAACTTTTTGCAAAATCAAAAAAAAAACAAATCCAAACAAAATATCACATCCAACTCCATAATAATTTCATTTTTTCTCTCACAAACATTACATCTAACCACAAAAAAATCCAACTATCTTCCCAAACACCAAAAAAAATTTCTCTAATAAACTCCTATAACTAAAAAAACCTACATAAAAATCCACTTCACAAACACCCACTTAGTAAATTCGTATTAAATTCTCATTAAATTCCTAGTAAATTAATCAGTACACTCTAAGTAAATTAATCAGTACATTCCCTATAAATTCTCAGTAAATTACACAGTAAATTCCCAGAAATTTACTTAGTAAATTCTTCGTAAATTAGTTAGTAAATTACTCAGTAAATTCTCAAGTAATTACTTAATAAATCACTCAGAAAATTCTCAGTAAATTCCAAGAAAACCTCAGTAAGTACTCAATAAATTCTCAATAAATTCTCGGTAAATTCCTCAGTAAATTACTTCGTAAATTACACTGTAAATTGCTAGTAAATTCTCTGTAAATTCTCAATAAATTTCCAATAAATTACTCAGTAAATTCCTAGTAAATTACATAGTAAATTCTCAGTAAATTATTCAGTAAATTCCCTGTAAATTCTCAGTGAATTACTCAATAAATTCTCAGTAAATTACTGAGTAAATTCTCAATAAATTACTCGGGAAATTACTGAACGTATTCTCAGTAACTTACTTAGTAAATTCTCAGCAAATTCTCAGTAAACTACTCAGCAAATTCCCGATAAATTCCATGTAAATTCTCCATAAATTCTTTGTTAATTACTTAATAGATTCTCTGTAAATTCTCAGAAAATTACTCAATAAAGTAGAGAGTAAATTGTCAGTAAATTACTTAGTAAATTTCAAATTAATTCTCTGAAATTAATCAGTAAATACTCAAAAAATTCCCAATAAATTACTCAGTAAATTCACAGTAAATTATTCAGTAAATTCTCAATAAATTACTCAATAAATTCTCGATAAATTACTCAATAAATTCTCATTAAATTACTCAGAATATTACTCAGTAAATTCCTAGTAAATTAACCGTAAATTTCTCAGTAAATTACTCAGAAAATTCTCAGCAAATTCCCACTAAATTACTCTATAAATTCTCACTAAATTCTCAATAAATTTTTCCATAAATTCACAGTAAATTACTCAGTAGATTATCTATAAATTACTCAGAAAATTAATCAGTAAATTCTTAGTAAATTACTTAGTATATTCTTAGTAAATTATTCAACAAATTCTATGAAAATTTTACGTAAATTACTCTGTAAATTACTCAGAAACTTCCTAGTAAATTACTCAGTAAATTCTTAACAAATTACTCAGTAAATTCCCTTGAAATTCTCAGTAAATTACCTAGTAAAGTCCCAGTAAATTCTCACTAAATCACTCAGTAATTTCCCAGTTAATTCTCAGTAAATTACTCTGTAAATTCTTAGTAAATTACTCAGTAAATTTTTCAATAAATTCTCAGTAGCTTACTCTGTAAATTCCAATAAATGCTCAGTAAATTACTCAGTACATTACTAAGTAATTTCTCAGAAAATTTCTTAGTAAATTCTCAGTAAATTACTCAGCAAATTACTCAGTAATTCTGAGAATATTATTTTGTTAATTCTCAGTAAATTATTCAGTAAATTTTTAGTAATTACCCCGTAAATTACTTAATAAATTCCAAGTAAATTACTCTATAAATTACTTAGTAAATTTTCAGTAAATTACTTAATACATTACTCAGTAAATTACTTAGTAAAAAGTAAATTCTCAGTAAATTATTCAATAAGTTCTAAGTAAATTTTCAGCAAATTACTTTGTAAAGTACTCAGGAAATTCCCATTAAATTCTCAATAAATCACTCAGTAAATTCCCAGTAAATCACTTAGTAAATTTCCAGTAAATTCTAAGTAAATTAGTCGGTACATTACTCAGTAATTTCCTAGTTTATTCTCAGTAAATTACTCCATATATTACTAAGTAAATTCTCAGTAAATTACTCAGTACATTACTCAGTAAATTCCTTAGTAAATTTTCAGTTAATTACTCAGTTAATTCTCAGCAAATTACTCTGTAAATTCTTTGTAAATTACTCAGTAAGTTCCCAGTAAATTACTCAGCAAATAACTCAGTACATTACTTAGTAAACTACTCAGTAAATTTCCGGTAAATTAATCAATAAATTCTTAGTAAATTCCTAGTAAATTCTCAGTAACTTGCTTAGTAAATTCTCAACAAATTCTCAGTAAATTGCTAGTAAATTCACATTAAATTCCTAAATAAATTATCAGTAAATTACTCAGTAAATTTCTAGTAAATTCTCCGTAAATTACTCCTTAAATTCTCAGTAAATTAATCAGTACATTCCCTATAAATTCTCTATAAATTACAGAGTAAATTCTCGGTAAATTACTCGGTAAACTACTCAGCAAATTACTCAGTAAATTATCATTAAATTCCCGGTAAATTCTCTATAAATTAATCACAAAATTCTCAGTAAATTACTAAGTAAATTTTCAGCAAATTACTTAGTAAATTCTCCGTAAATTACTCGGCAAATTCCCAGTAAATTACTCAGTAAATTCTCAATTAATTGCTCTGTAAATCACTCAGTAAATTCCCAGTAAATTCTTAGTAAATTAGTTAGTAAGTTCTCCATAATTTTCAAGAAAATCCTCAGAAAGTACTCAATAAATTACTCAGTCAATTCAAAGTAAATTCCTCAGTAAATTACTCCGTATATTAGACAAAAAAATGGCTAGTAAATTCCCAATAAATTACTCAGTAAATTCTAAGTAAATTTCATGTAAATTCTCAGTAAATTATTTAGTAAATTCTAAGTAAATTACTCAATAAATTCCTAGTAAATTCTCGGTAAATTGCTCAGTCATTTCTTAATAAATTACTCAGTAAATTACTCGGGAACTTACTCGGTGAATTCTCAGCAACTTTTGTAGTAAATTCCCAGCAAATTCTCAGTAAATTACTCGGTAAATTCTCGGTAAATTCCCAGTAAATTACTCAGTAAATTCCCCATAAATTCCAAGTAAATTCTCCACCAATTCTCTGCAAATTCTCAGAAAATTACTTAGTAAATTAGTCAAAAAATTTCCAAAAAATTCTCTTTAAATTACTAAGTAAATTCTTAGTAAATTCCCAATAGATTCATTGTAAAATACTTAGTAAATTTTCAGTAAATTCTCAGTAAATTCCCAGGAAATTCTCAGTAAATTCTTAGTAAATTACTCAGTAAATTCCTCGTAAATTCTTAGCAACTTCTCAGTATATTACTCCGTAAATTCTTAGTAAATTAATCAATAAATTCTCAGTAACATACCCAGTAAATTCTAAGAAAATTACTCAGAGTATTAATCAGTAAATTCTCAGTATATTACTCAGTAAAATCTCAGTAAATTACTTAGTAAATTCCCAATAAATTCTCCGTAAATTACTCAGAAAATTTCTCAAAAAATTCTTAACAAATTACTCAGTAAATTCCCAATAAATTACTCTGTAAATTAGTCAGTAAATTTTTAGTAAATTCTAACTAAATTCACAGTAAATTACTCAGTAAATTCCTCATAAATTCTCCTTAAATTAATCTGTAAATTCACAGTAAATTACTTAGTAAATTCCCAGTAACTTCTCTATAAATTACTCAGTAAATTCCCACTAAATTCTTAGTAAATTCCTAGCAAATTTTCGTAAATTACTTAGTAAATTAATCAGTAAATTACTCAGTAAATTCTCAGTAACTTCTCAGTAAATTACTTAGTAAATTCCCAGTAAATTATTCAATAAATTACGTGTAAATTCTCCGTAAATTACTTAATAAATTACTCTGTAAATTCCCTGTAAATTCTCTGTAAATCACTCAGTAAATTCTCAGTAAATTCCCAGTAAATTCTCAGTAGATTACTCAGTAAATTCTCTATAAATTACTCAGAAAGTTCCCAATAAATTCTTAATAAAGTACTCAGTAAATTCTTAGTAAATTACTGAGTACATTACTCAGTAAATTAGTCAGTAATTTCTCAAAATATTACTCAATAAATCCATAGTAAATTCTCAGCAAATTACTCAATAAATTCCCAGTAAATTCTTAGTAAATTACTCTGTAAATTCCCAACAAATTACTCAGTAAATTCATAGTAAATTACTCTTTAAATTAATCGGGAAATTACTCAATAAATTTTAGAAAATTACTCAGTACATTACTCAGTAAATTCCCAATAAAATCATAGTAAATTACTTGGTAAATTTCCAGTAAATTCCCAAAAACAATCTAAGTAAATTACCAGTGAATTGACATTAAATTACGAAGTAAATTCTCAGTAAATTACTTAGTAAATTCCCAATAAATTCTCCGTAAATTACTCAATAAATTCTCAATAAATTACTCAGAAAATTTCACAGTAAATTTCAAGTAAATTACTCGATAAATTACTCAGTAAACTAATCACTAAATTACTCTGTAAATTACTAAGTAAATTTCCAATAAATTCTCAGTAAATTGACAGTAAATTAAGCAATAAAATCTCAGTAAATTTCCAGTAAATTACTCAGTAAATTCCTAATTACTTACTTAGTAAATCACTCTGTAAATTCCCAATAAATTCTTAGTAAATCACACAGTAAATTCTCAGAAAATTGAAAGTAAATATTCAATAAATTCCCAGTAAATTACTCAGTAAATTCTCTGTAAATTACTCAGTAAATTCTAAACAAATTACTCTATAAATTACTCAACAAATTTCCCACTAAATTCTCAGTAAATTATCCAATAAATTCCTAGTAAATTCTCAGTAAATTATTAAAAAATTACTTCGTGAATTCTCAATAACTTACACAGTAAATTCCCAGCAAATTCTCAGTAAACAACTTAGAAAATTCCTAGTAAATTACTCAATAAACTAATCACCGCATTCCTTGTAAATTCTATATAAATTTCTCAGTAAATTCTGAGTAAATTACAGAGTAAATTCCCAGTAAATTACTTTGAAAATTATCAGTAAATTCTCAATAAATTAATCAGTAAATTACTTAGTAAATTCTCAGTAAATTAATTAATAAATTCTCAGCAAATTACCCAGTAAATTCCAAATAAATTTTCAGTAAATTCTCAATAAATTACCCAGTAAATTATTCCGTAAACTCTCAATAAATTACTCAGTAAATTCTCTGTAGTTTACCCAGTAAATTTCTCTGTAAAACCCATTAAATTAGTCAGTAAATTCCTAATAAAATCTCAGTAAATTAATCAGTAAATTCTCCGTAAATTACTTAGTAAATTCTCAATTAACTACTCAGTAAATCACTTTGTAAATTCCCAGTAAATTCTTAGTAAATTCCAAGAAAATCCTCAGTAAGTACTCAGTAAATTCCTCAGTAACTCCTCAGTAAATTACTCCATAAACTACAAAGTAAATTGCTAGTAAATTCCCAATAAATTACTCTGTTAAGTACTCAGTAAATTCTCAGTAAATTACTCAATAAATTCTTAGTAAATTATTCAGTAAATTCCCTATAAATTCTCAGTAAATTCTGAGTAAATTCTTAATAAATTATTAAATAAATTCTAAATAAATTACGTAGTAAATTACTCGAGAAATTACTCAGTGAATTCTTAGTAACTTACTTAGTAAATTCCAAACAAGTTCTCAGTAAACTACTCAGTAAATTCTCAGTAAATTCTTAGTAAATTCTTCGTAAATTCCCGTAAAATTACTCAGTATATTACTCAGTAAATTTTCAGTAAATTCAGAATATTACACAATAAATTCTCAGTAAATTACTCAGTTACACAGTAAATTCTCAATAAATTACTCAGTAAATTCTCAGAAAATTACTCAGTACGTTACTCAGTAAATTACTCAGCGCGTTACTTAGTAAATTACTCAGTAAATTACTAAGAAAATTCTCAGCAAATTAGTCGGTAAATTCTCAATAAATTACTCTGTAAATTACTTAGCAAATTCCCAGTAAATTCGCATTAAATTCTCAGCAAATTACTTACTAAACTCCCCATAAATTCTTCGTAAATTACTCAGTAAATTACTCCATAAATTTGTAGTAAATTACTCAGTAATTCCCTTGTAAATTACTCAGAAAATTCTTAGAAAATTACTCAAAAATTCCCAATAAATTCTCAGTAAATTACTCAATAAATTTCCACTAAATTCTCAATAACTTCCCAGTAAATTTCAGTAAATTAATAAGTAAATTCTCAATAAATTACTAAGTAAATTAATTAGTAAATTCTTAGCAAATTACTTAATAAATTCTTAGTAAATTATTCAGAAAATTTCTTGTAAATTCTGCGTATATTAATTAGTAAATTACATAGTAAATTCCTTGTAAATTCTCAGTAAATCACTCAGTAAATTACTCAATAAATTTTCAGTAAATTCTCAGTAAAGTACTCAGTAAATTCTCTGTATATTCTTAGTAAATTCTTAGTACATTGCTTAGTAAGTTCTCAGTAAATTATTCAATAAATTCTTAGTGAATTACTCAGCAAATTACCAGTAAATTCTCAGTAAATTTCTCAGTAAAATCCCAATAAATTCTTTATAAATTACTCAGTAAATTACTTAGGAAATTACTCAGTAAATTTTCTGCAAATTACTCAGTACGTTACAGAGTAAATTTCTTAGTAAAATCCCAGTAAATTACTCAGTAAATCTCAGTAAATTCTAGAAAATTCTAAGTAAATTACTCAGTAAATTCCCATTAAATTCACAATAAATTAGGAAGTAAATTCGCAGTAAATTCTTAGTAAATTACACAGGAAATTCTCAAAAAATTTCTAGTAAATTCTCAGTAAATTAATCAGTATATTACTATGTAAATTACTAAGTAAATTCCCAATAAATTCTCAATAAATCTTCAGTAAATTAAGCAGTAAATGCTCAGAAAATTCCCAGTAAATTACTTAGTATATTTTCAATTAATTACTCAATAAATCACTCAATAAATTACTAAGTAAATTGCCAATAAATTCCAAGTAAATTACTCAGCACATTTCCCAGTAAATTCTCAATAAATTACTCAGTAAAATCTTAGTAAATTACTCCGGAAATTACTTAATGAATTCACAGTAACTTACTCAGTAAATTCCCAGCAAATTCTCAGTAAACTACTCAATAAATTCCTAGTAAATTACTCAGTAAATTCTCAATAAACTAATCAGTGCATTCCTTGTAAATTATTAGTAAATTTCTCAATAAATTTTTAGTAAATTACACAGTAAATTCCCATTAAATTACTCGGTAAATTACTTAGTAAATTCTCAGTAAAATCCCAGTAAATTCTCAGTAAATTTCTAGTAAATTAATTAGTAAATTCTTAGCATATTGCTTAGTAAATTCATAGTAAATTATCAGTAAATCACTCAATAAATTACTTAGTAAATTCCCAATAAAATCTCAGTAAATTACTCCGTAAATTATCATTAAATTACTCACCAAATTGCTAAGTAAATTCTTAGTAAATTCTCAGTAAAGTACTCAGCAAATTCCAAGTAAAGTACTCAGTTCCTCAGAAATTTTCTCAGTAAATTACTCAGTATATTCTCCGTAAATTACTCAGTACATTACTTAGTAAATTACTCAGTAAATTCTCAGTAAATTACTTAGTAAATTATCTGTAAATTTCTTAGTAAATTCCCTGGAAATTCTCAGAAAATTCCCAGTAGATTCTTAGTAAATTTCCTAGTAAATTCCCACTAAATTACTTAGTAAATTATCAGTAAATTATTCAGTAAATTCAGAGTAAATTCTCATTAAATCACTAAATAATTTCCCACTTATTTCTCAATAAATTATTCAGTAAATTATTCTGTAAATTCTTAGTAAATTACTCAATAAATTCCTAGTAAATTCTCTGTAAATTACTTAGTAAATACCCAGTAAATTACTCATTAAATTCTCAGTAAATTACTCAGTAAATTCTCACTAAATTATTCATTAAATTCCCAAATTACTCAGTAAATTCTCAATAAATTATTCATTAAATTTCTAGTAAATTCTTAGTAAGTACTTAATAAATTCCCAGTAAATTACTCATTTAATTACTCAGTAAATTATCTGTAAATTACTCGGTACATTACTCAGAAAATTACTTAGTAAAAAGTAAATTCCCAGTGGATTCTCAGTAAATTACTTAGTAAGTTCTCAGTAAATTCTAAGTAAATTACTCAGTAAATTCTTAGTTAATTATTTAGTAAATTCCAGTGCATTTTCAGTAAATTACTCAGTAAATTCCCATTAAATAATTAATAAAACACTCAGTAAATTCCCATTAAATTCTTAGTAAATGACTCAGTAAATTTCGAGTGAATTCTCAGTAAATTGCTCAGTACACTACTCAATAAATTACTCTACAATTTCCTAGTAAATTCTCAGTAAATTACTCAGTATATTACTAAGTAAATTCTCAGTAAATTTTGAGTAAATTACTCAGTACATTACTCAGTAAATTACTCAGTGAAGTCCTAGTAAACTCTTAGTAAATTACACAATAAATTCCTCAGTAAATTTTCAGTTAATTACTAAGTGAATTCCCAGAAAATTCTTAGTAAATTCCCAGTAAATTACTCAGCAAATTACTCAGTACACTACTCAGAAAATTCCGAGTAAATTACTCAGTAAATTTCCAGTAAATTCACATTAAATTACTAAATAAATTCTCAGTAAATTACTCACTAAATTTCTAGTAAATTCTCCATAAATTATTTAGTAATTCCTAGTAAATTAATCAGTACATTCCTTGTAAATTCTCAGTAAATTACACAGTAAATTCCCAGTAAATTACTCAGTAAATTCTCGGTAAATTCTCAGTAAATTAATCAGTAAACTCTCAGTAAATTACTAAGTAAATTTTCAGTAAATTCTTCGTCAATTACTTAGTAAATTCTTCGTAAATTACTTAATAAATTCCCAGTAAATTACTTAGCAAATTCTCAATTAATTACTCTGTAAATCACTCAGTAAATTTTCAGTAAATTCTCAATAAATTACTCAGTAAATTCCAAGAAAATCCTCAGTAAGTACTCAATAAATTACTCAGAAAATTACTCAGTAAATCCTCAGTAAATTTCCAATAAATTACTCAGTAAAGTACTCTGTAAATTCTGAGTAAATTTCTAGTAAATTCTCAGTAAATTACTTAGCAAATTCTCAGTAAATTCTCAGTAAATTACTAAGTACATTCTCAATAAATTACTCAGAAAATTACTCAGTAAATTCTTAATAAATTACTGGGGAAATTACTTAGTGAATTCTTAGTAACTTAGTGAAGTCCTAGCAAATTTTCAATAAACTACTAAGTAAATTCCCGGTAAATTCCTAGTAAATTACTCTGTAAATTCTCTTAAATTTTCTGTAAATTACTTAGTAAATTCAGAGAAAATTACTTAGTAAATTAGCCAGTAAATTCTCAGTAAATTCCCAATAAATTAGCCAATAAATTCTCAATAAATTACTCAGTAAATTCCCTGTAAATTCTCAGTAAATTACTCAGTAAATTACTCAGAATATTACTCAAAAAATTCTCAGTAAATTGCTCAGAACATTTCTCAGTAAATTACTCCGTAAATTACCAGAAAATTCTATTTAAATTACTCAGTAAATTACTCAAAAAATTCTCAGCAAATTACTTAGTAAATTCTCAATAAATTACTCTGTAAATTACTAAGTAAATTCCAAGGAAGTTCTCACTAAATTCTTAGAAAATTACTCAGTAAATTACTCAATAAATTTCTAGAAAATTCTCCGTAAATTCGTAGTAAATTCCCTTTAAATTACTCAGAAAATTAATCAGTAAATTCTCAGTAAATATGTGATTTCCCTGTCCCGTAATATGTTAATTGGTCCTTAATATGAATGTGATTATGTGTTTAACATAATTTTGTGTGCCATTTTGTGAAAATATGTGATTTTGAATTTCTATCTGTTCATCGTAGGAATATCTGTTTGATTATCTGCTTTGGAAATTAAGTTGAAGGCCTTAACGGCCGCCGAAACCAAAATTGATTGCGCCATTGTGATTGGCATAATTTTTAGAGCCTATGATGAAGTTTAATTGAAAATTGATTCGGATCAAATTAATTATATTAAAATGTGGGCATAGTGCTCAAATTATTAAATATTGGTTATATTGGTTAGTGGACTTATACATAGAAGGCTTTATACACTCATGCTCTCTCTTTAATCAACTTGGCTGATTTAACTCTAAGAATAGGGGGAAGGGTCAGCTTAGAGAGAGAGAGAGAGAGAGCTCACAATTGAAGTTTGATCTTGAAAGCTTAGAGGTTTTGAAGATTACTCAAAGATTTGCTATAGATTGGAAGAATTGAACCTCTAGGTAAGCTTGTGAGCATGAATTTAAAAGTATAAGCTTGTAAATTGTGCATTCAACTAGTTGGGTGATCAAGAGTAAGAATTGAAATAAAATTGAGTTGTTTGTGTTGTATCAAAGGTCAATGTATGCATGCATGTGTGTAGTTGTCTTGAAATTGCATGTTTGAGCACCAAATGTATGATCCATGTTAGTTTTAGTTGAAATCCATGTATTTGACCATCTTTTCATCATATGAGTTGAGAATGAGGGTTATATGTCACATGCATGTACAATCCATGGGAGTAGAAGTTTGAATGTTTGAATTTATCATGTTGGACATGAGTTTGATATAAGATTGGAGCATGCATGTGATTAATTTGTGAAATTGGGCTTCTTGATGTTGTAATTTGGTGTTTATACCATGTTAGTACACACATACTTGAAGTTTGAGTCAAAATCATGCATTTGGAGCCTTTGAATTCGAAGTTGGAGCTCAAGAACACATTATGAATTTTCCAGAAATTTGATGTCCACTTGAGCGGGGAAACTGATGCTCGAGCGTGAATTTCGTGCTCCCAGTATTTTTTGTGCAGGCATGATGTCCGCTCGAGCGGGAAAGTCCACGCTCGAGCGTGGAGCTATGTAGGATGGACTTCCGCTCGAGCGCCAGAATTCACGCTCGAGCGTAAAAATGAGGCATCCAACACTTTTTGCAGACATGGTGTCCACTCGAGCGGGGTAATTTCACGCTCGAGCGGGGAGCCACGAAGAGAGGCCTTCCGCTCGAGCTCTAGACTTCAAGCTCGAGCGTAATTTTGATGCTCCTAGTACTTTTACAGGCCTCAAGGGTCCGCTCAAGCGGGGAAGTTCACGCTCAAGCAGGGACCCTATTTTCTGAAATTTTGTTTATGCATTCTGGGTTCCGTCTTCTGTTCTTTTTCACTTCTAAGTACTCTTAGGCATACATTGAGCATTGTAATTGAATTAAAGAGATAAGAATAAAGCCTAAAGAGGAATATGTGAATTTAAGAACGGATTGAATTGTTTGTGACCCTTTTGTGTTCATGGAATGTGTAGGGTCAAGCTCCAGGGCGAATCCACAAACCGATCACTGTGAGTAATATCTTATTAAGATATTCGAAATATACTATTGTCCAATTGTTTACTTATATGTAAGTTTTGTAAGTTCATTAATCTGAATGGAGGACAACGATTGATATGAATGATTGGGCCGAAGGCTGATTGATATGAATGATTGGGCCGAAGGCTGATTGATATGAATGATTGGGCCGAAGGCCGATTGATACGAATGATTGGGCCGAAGGCCGATTGATATGAATGATTGGGCCAGAGGCCGATTGATACGAATGATTAGGCTAAAGGCCGATTGACATGAATGGTTGGGCCGAAGGCCGATTGACATGAATGGTTGGGCCGAAGGCCGATTGACATAAATAATTGGGCCGAAGGCCGATTGACATAAATGTTTGGGCCAAAGGCCGATAGATATAAATGATTGGGCCAAAGGCCGCTTACTGTAACTGTTTCAATGATTGCTTATGTATCTTCCTCATTTGATATTATTCACTGGGCATTTGCTCACACTCATTCATGTACATGTAGGTGAGCCAAGGGACGTCCAAAACCAGCCCCGGTGAAATTGTGAGAAACAGTCGAAGTCTTGAGGAGTCAACCCAAACGTCTCATGCACGAGACTGTCTTCGCTTTTGTCCTTGTTCATAGTTTTTGTTATGTTGGCGAAAGCATTGGACTACTTTTGTATATAAGTCTTGGGTTCGACTGACTTAATCTTGTATGATCCTGTATGCACAATGTTCTGTGTTAGTATATATATTTTGATGTGAGTTATTAACACATAAATGTTTAGAATGTGATGGTGTGCATATAAGCACAGCTCTATGGACAAAGTTTTAAATTTACTTCCGATTGGCCCCCTTTATTATGAGTTTTGTTTTATTGGATTGAGGCCGTAGGTAATCTCGTGATTACTGGCCGGTTATGGCCTTAACCCATAGGGGCGGGTTCGGGTCGTGACAAAATTATTCAGTAAATTCCCAGTAAATTCTCAATAAAGTACTCAGTAAATTCTCAATAAATTCTTAGTAAATTACTCAGTACATTACTTAGTAAATTACTTAGTAATTTCTCAAAAAATTACTAAGTAAATTCACAGTAAATTAATCAATAAATTCCCAGTAAAATACTCAATAAATTCTCAATAAATTACTCTATAAATTCCAAGTAAATTCCATGGAAATTACTTCTTAAATTACTTAGTAAATTAATCAGTAAATTCTCATTAAATTACTCAATAAAATCCCATTAAATTCTCAGTAAATTGCTCGGTAAATTCTCAGAAAATTCTTAGTAAATTACTCAGTAAATTCTCAGTAAATTACTCTTTAAATTTCTTAAGAAATAACTCTGTAAATTCTCAGCAAATTACTCAGTAAATTTCTCAGTAAAATCCTTGTAAATTACTCATTAAATTCCCAGTAAAATCTTAGTAAATTCATAGAAAATTCTCAATAAATTAGTCAGTAAATTACTTAGTAAATTCACATTAAATTACTAAGTAAATTCTTAGTAAATTACTCAATAAATTTTTCGTAAATTAGTTAGTAAATTCTCAACAAATTACTCAGAAAATTTCTCAGTAAATTACACAGTAAATTCCCACTAAATTACTCGGTAAATTACTTAGTAAATTCTCAGAAAATTCCCTGTAAATTCTCAGTAAATTACTCAGTAAGTTCTCTGTAAATTCTCAGTAAATTAAGCTGTAAATTCTCAGTAAATTCTAAGTAAATTACTCAGTAAATTCTCAATTAATTACTTAGTAAATCACTCAGTAAATTCCCAGTAAATTCTCAGTAAATTACTTCTTAAATTCTCAGAAAATTCAAAATAAATTCTCAGTAAATTACTTAGTAAATTCCAAATAAATTCTTAGTAAATTATTGAGGAAATTACTCAGTGAATTCTCTGTAACTTACTCAATAAATTCCCAACAAATTTATAGTAAACTACTCTGTAAATTCCCCGTAAATTATTTAGTAAATTCTTAGAAAACTAATCAGTGCATTCCTTGTAAATTTTCGTAAATTTCTCAATAAATTCTCAGTAAATTCCCAATAAATTACTCGTTATATTACTCAGTAAAATACCCGTAAATTCTTAGTAAAATTAATCAGTATATTACTCAGTAAATTCTAACTAAATTGCTAAGTAAATTCCCAGCAAATTCTTAGTAAATTCTTAGTAAATTAATCAGTAAATTCTCAATAAATTATTCAATAAATTCCTAGTAAATTTTTAGTAAATTACTCATTAAATTCACAGTAAATTCTCAATAAATTACTCCGTAAATTGTCAATACATTACTCAATAAATTCTTAGGAATTACTCAGGTAATTACTCAGTAGATTCTCAGTAACTTACTCATTAAATTCTTAGTAAATTTCCAGTAAAGTACTCAGTAAATTTCCAGTGACTTACTCAGTTACTCAGTAAATACCCAGTAACTTACTTAGTAAATTCCCTGGAAATTCTCAAAAAATTCTCAGTAAATTCTTAGTAAATTATTTGGTAAATTATTTTGTAAATTCCGAGTAAATTGCTCAGTAAAGCACCATAAAATTCTCAGTAAATCAATAAGTAATTTCCTAGTTAATTCTCAATAAATTACTCAGTAAATTACTCTACAAATTCTCAGTAAATTGCTCAGTAAATTTCTAAGTAAAATCTCAGTAACTTACTCAGTAAATTCTCTGTAAATTAGACAGTAAATTCTCAAGAAATTACTTAGTATATTACTTAATAAATTGTCAGCAAATTACTCAGTAATTAACCAGTAAATTCTCCATAAATTACTCAGTAAATTCCCAATAAATTTCTCAGTAAATTACTCGATAAATTCTTAGTAAATTACTCAGTAAATTTCCAGGAAATTCTCAGTAAATTATTCAGTAAATTCCAATAAATTCTTTGTAATTGCTCAGTAAATTACTTAATAAATTCTCAGTAAATTACTCTGTAAATTAGCTAGTAAATTATCAGTAAATTACTCAATAAATTCCCAGTAAGTTCTCTGTAAATTCATTGAAAATTCTCAGTAAATTCCAAAGAAATTTTAAGTACATTCCCATTCAATTCTTAGTAAATCACTCAAAAAATTCAAATCAAATTCTCTGTAAATCATTTAGTAAATTCCCAGTAAATTACTCTGTACATTACTCAGTGTATTATTAAGTAAATTCTCATTAAATTACTCAATACCTTACTCAGTAAATTCTCAGTAAATTTTCAGAAAATTCTCAGTAAATTCTCAATAAATTCCAAGTAAATTCTCTATAAATTCCAAGTAAATTCTTTGTAAATTACATAATAAATTACTCAGTAAATCACTCAGTAAATTCCTTGTAAATTTTCAGTAAATTCCAAGAAAATCTTCAGTAAATACTCAATAAATGACTCAGTAAATTCCTTAATAAA
Source organism: Camellia sinensis (assembly GCF_055761805.1). Classification (NCBI taxonomy): domain Eukaryota; kingdom Viridiplantae; phylum Streptophyta; class Magnoliopsida; order Ericales; family Theaceae; genus Camellia; species Camellia sinensis. The sequence goes on from NC_138964.1 coordinate 87,997,972, forward strand.
TTACTCAGTAAATTCTCTGTAAATTCAAAGTAAATTCTCAATAAATACTCAGAAAATTCCATGTAAATTACTTAGTAAATTCTCAATAAATTATTTAGAAAATTCTCAGTAAATTACATAGGAAATTACTCAGTAAATTCTCAGTAACTTACTTAGTAAATTCTCAACAAATTCCCAGTAAACAACTCGGTAAATTCCCACTATATTCCTAGAAAATTACTCAGTAAATTCCCAGTAAATTGAAAGTAAATTCTCTCTAAATTCTCAGAAAATTACTCAGTAAATTAGTAATTAAATTCCTAGTAAATTCTCTATAAATTACTCAGAAAATACTCAGTTAATTCTCAGTAAATTACTCAGTAAATTCCCAGTAAATTCTCCCTAAATTCTCAGTAAATTACTTAGTAAATTACTCTGTAAATTAATAAGTAAATTCCTAGTAAGTTGTCAATAAATTACTCAGTAAATTTCCAGTAAATTCTTAGTAAATTACTTTGTAAATTCGCAATAAAGTCCCTATAAATTACTTAGCAAATTACTCAGTAAATTCCTAGTAAATTCTCAGTAAATTCCAAGTAAATTTTAGTAAATTCATCAGTAAATTATTTAGTAAATTCCATGTAAATTCTCTGTAAATTACTTAAGAAATTACTCAGTAAATTCCCTGTAAATTCTTAGTAAATCACTCAGTAAATTCGCAGTAAATTACTTGATAAATTCTTAGTAAATTACTCAGCAAATTCTCAGTAACTTACTCCGTAAATTCCCTGTCAATTCTCAATAAAGTACTCAGAAAATTCCCTGTAAATTCTTAGTAAATTACTCAGTATATTACTCAATAAATTATTTAGTAATTTCTCAAAAAATTACTTCATAAATTCCCAGTAAATTCTCAGTAAATTTTTAGTAAATTACTCAGTAAATTCTTCGTAAATTACTCAGTATGTTCCCAAGAAATTCTAAGCAAATTTTGCAGTACATTACTTAGTAAATTTCTCAGTAAATTTTCTTTAAATTACTAAGTAAATTCTCAGTAAATTACTTAGTAAATTCCTAGTAAATTACTCAGTAAATTTCCAGTAAATTCTTCGTAAATTAATTAGTAAATTACTCCGTAAATTACTAAGTAAATTCACACGAAATTCTTAATAAATTAAGCAGTAAATTAGTTAGTAAATTCTCAGAACATTCAAGGTAAATCTTCAGTAAATGCTCAAAAAATTACTCAGTCAATCCTCAGTAAATTTCTCAGCAAATTGCTAGTAATTCCCAGTAAATTCTATGTGAATTACTCAGTAAATTCCAAGTAAATTACTCTGTAAATTACTTAGCAAATTTCCCAGTAAATTCTCGGTAAATTACTTAGTAAACTCCAAGGAAATTTTGGGTAAATTACTTAGTAAATTCATAGTAAAGTCTTAGAAAATTCTCTGTAAATTACTCAGTAAATTCCTAGTAAATTCACATTAAATTACTAAGTAAATTATCAATAAATTACTCAGTAAATTATCAATAAATTCTCCGTAAATTACTCATAAATTTTCAATAAATTACTAATTAAATTCTCAGTAATTTCGCATTAAATTCCTAGAAAATTCCCAGTAAATTACTCTGCAAATTCTCAAAAAATTAATAAGAACATTCCCTATAAATTCTCAATAAATTACACAGTAAATTTCCAGTAAATTACTCTATAAATTACTCAATAAATTCTTAGTAAATTCCTAGTAAATTGATTACTAAATTACCTAGTAAATTATCAATAAATTCTCACTAAATTCTCAGTAAATTAATCAGTAGATTCTCAGTAAATTACGTAGTAAATTCTCAGTAAATTTCTCAATAAATCCTCAGTAAATTACTAAGTGAATTGCCGGTAAATTACTCAATAAATTCTCAGCAAAGTACTCAGTAAATTCCTTGTAAATTTTTAGTAAATTCTCAGTAAATTCCTAGTAAATTACTTCGTAAATTCCAAGTAAATTACTTAGTAAATTTCCCAGTAAACTCTCAGTAAATTACTCAGTACATTACTCAGTAAATTCTCAGTAAATTACTCAAAAAATTCCCAGTAAATCTCAAAAAATTCTCAGTAAATTACTCAGTAAATTCACATTAAATTACTAAATAAATTCTTAGTAAATTACTTAAAAAATGCCCAGTAAATTCTCCTTAAATTACTCAGTAAATTCTCAATAAATTACTCTGTAAATTCTTAGTAAATTACATAGTAAATTACCAGTAAATTACTCATTAAATTATTCAAAAATTGCCAGTAATTTCTCAATAAATTAACCAATAAATTACTCTGTAAATTCCTAGAAAATTCTCAGTAAACTAAGCAGTAAATTCTTAGTAAATTACTCAGTGAATTCTCAATAAATTCTCAATTAATTACTCAATAAATCACTCGGTAAGTTCTCTGAAAATTTCAAGTAAATTATCAATAAATTCCTCAGTAAATTACTCAGTAAATTGCCAATAAATTCCAAGTAAATTACTCAGTAAATTCCAAGTAAATTACTCTGGAAATTACTCAGCAAATTTCCCATTAAATTCCTCAGTAAATTCTCAATAAATTACTCATTATATTCTCAGTAAATTACTCAGTAAGTTAATCAGTACGTTCCTAATAAATTCTCAGTAAATTCTCAGTAAATTCCAAGTAAATTACTCTAAATTCGTATTAAATTCTCTGTAAATTACTCAGAAAAGTCTGAGTAAATTATTCTGTAAATAACTCAGTAAATTCTTCGTAAATTACTAAGTAAATTCCCTGTAAATTCTCAGTAAATTAATCATTAAATTCTTAGTAAATTACTCAGAAAATTCTCAGTAAAGTTCTCAGTAAAACCTCAGTAAATACTCAAAAAATTGCCGGTAAATTCCCAGTGAATTCAGGTAAATTACTCAGTAAATTCCTAGTAATTTACTCAGTAAATTCTCTGTAAATTATTCAGTAAATTCTGAGTAAATTACTCAGTAAATTCCAAGAAGATTTTTCATAATTTACTCCGTAACTTGTCAGTAAATTACACAGTAAATTACTTAGTAAATTCTCAGTAAATTCTCTATTAATTCCCTGTAAATTCAAAATAAATTCTCTGTAAATTACTCAGAAAATTACTAAGTAAATTACTCAGTAAATTCTTAGTAAATTACCTAGTTAATTACTTACTAAGCTCCTAATAAATTACTCACCAAATTCTCACTAAATTCATAGTAAACTACTCAATAAATTCTCGGCAAATTCTAATTAAATTAATTAGTAAATCACTCAGTAAATTACTAAGTAAATTCCCAGTAAATTCTCATTAAATTCTATGTGAATTACTCAGTAAATTACTTAGTAAATTCCTAGTAAATTATCAGTAAATTACTTAGTAAATTCTCTATAAATTCCAAATAAATCCTCAGTAAATTCCCAATAAATTACTCAGTAAATTCTTAGTAAATTAGCAAAAAATTTTGAGTAAATTTCTAGTAAATTCTTTGTAAATTCTCAGTAAATTTTCAGTAAATTCCAAGTAAATTCTTTGTAAATTCTCTGTAAATTGTCAATAAATTAGTCAGTAAATTCTCAGTAAATCGCTCAGTAAATTCACCTTAAATTACTCAGTAAATTCTAAGTAAATTCTCAGTAAATTACTCAGTATATTCTTAGCAAATCACTCTGTTACTAAGTAAATTCTCATAAAATTACTTAGTATATTACTCTATAAATTCTCAGTACAATACTCCGTAAATTCTCTGTAAAATATTCAGTAAATTCTCAGCAAATTACTCATTAAATTCCCATTAAATTACTCAGTAAATTTGCAGTAAATTGTCAATAAATTACTCAGCAAATTACTTAGTAAATTCTCAGTAAATTCCCAATAAATTATTCAGTAAATTTTCAGTAAATTCTCCTCAAAATTACTCAGTAAATTAGTCCGTAAATTCTCTGTAAATTACTCAGTAAATTCACAGTAAATTACTTAGTAAATTTTCAGTAAATTTTGAGTAAATTCTTAGTAAATTACTTAGTAAATTACTCCGTAATTTCCCTATAAATTCTTAGTAAATCACTCAATAAATTCCCAGTAAAGTCTCAATAAATTACTCAATAAACTCCTAGTAAATTCTCAGTATATTACTCAGTAAATTCCCAGCAAATTCTCAGTAAATTACTCAATAAGTTCTCAGTAAATTACTCAGTAAATTCTTATTAAATTACTCAGTAAACTACTCAGTAAACTCCCATTAAATTACTCTGTAAATTACTCTACAAATTACTCTGTAAATTCTCAGTAAATTACTCAGAATGTTACTCAGTAAATTCCCTAGTAAATTTCTCAGTAAATTCACAATAAATTTTCAGTAAATTAATTAGTACATTCCAGTAAATTCTGAGTAAATTCCCAGAAAATTTTCATTAAATTACTCAGTAAATTCCTTGTAAATTCTCAATAAATTACTCAGTAAATTCTCAGTAAATTCGCATTAAATTCTCAGTAAATTAATCAGTACATTCCCTGTATATTCTCAGTTAATTTCTCAGTAAATTACTCAGTAAATTCTCAATTAATTGCTTAGGGAATCACTCAGTAAATTATCAGTAAATTACTTAATAAATTCTTAGAAACTTCCAAATAAATCCTTAGTAAATTATAAGTAAATTACTCAGTAAATTACTTAGTAAATTACTCAGTAAATTCTCATTAAATTCCTCAGTAAATCCTCCAAAAAATTCTCAATAAATTATTCAGTAAATTCTCAATTAATTACTCTATAAATCACTTAATAAATTGCCATTAAATTCCCAGTAAATTCCAAGTAGATCCTCAATAAATTCTCGGTAAATTACTTAGTAAATTCTCAGTAAATCCTCGGTTAATTACTTAGTAAATTGCCAGTGAATTCTCACTAAATTCCCCGTAAATTCCAATAAATTCTCAATAAATTACTTAGTAAATTCCCTATAAATTGCTCAACAAATTACTCAGTAAATTCTCAGTACATTACTCAAGAAATTCTCAGTAAATTACTCAGTAAATTTCCAGTAAATTCCCAAAAAATTCTCCGTAAATTACTCAGGAAATTCCCTATAAATTCACGTTAAATTACTAAGTAAATTCTCAGTAAATTTCCAGTAAATTCGTAGTTAATTCTTAATAAATTGCGAAGTAAATTCTCTGTACATTATTCAGTAAGTTCGCATTAAATTCTTAGTAAATTTCCTGTTAATTACGTAGTAAATTAATCAGTATATTCCATGTAAATTCCCAGAAAATTCTCAGTAAATTACTTAGTAAATTACCAGTAAATTTTCATTAAATTCTCAGTAAATTATTCTTTAAATTTTTATTAAATTCTCAGTAAATTCACCGTAAATTCTTAGTAAATTACTCAGTAAATTCTTAATAAATCCTCAGTAAATTACTCCGTAAATTCCCAGCTAATTCTCAGTAAATTACTTAGTATATTCTCAGTAAATTATTCTTTAAATTCTCAGAAAATTCTCATTAAACTACTCAGTAAATTAACTAGTAAATTCCCAGTAAATTCTCAGCAAATTACTCTGTAAATTCCTTGTAAATTACTCATTAAATTTACAGTAAATTACTCAGTACATTACTCATTAAATTCCCTATAAATTACTCATTAAAACTAATTCTCAGTAATTTAATTCTCATTAAAATAAGTCCCTGTAAAAATTCTCATTAAATTACCTAGTAAATACTCAGTAAATTCTCATTAAATTCTCGCTAAATTACTCAGTACATTGCTCAGTAAATTATTCAGTATATTCCCGGTAAATACTCAGTAAATTCCCAATAAATTTTTAGCAATACTGAGTAAATTCTCATTAAATTACTCAGTAAATTACTCGGTAAATTCCCATCAAATTACTCAGCAAGTTCTCTATAAATTGCTCAATACATTACTCAGCAAATTACTCACTAAATTTCTAGTAAATTACTCTGTAAAATCTCAGTAAATTACTCTAAAAATTCCAAGTAAATTCTCAATAAATTACTTATTAAATTCTCAGTAAATTACTTAGTAAATTCTCAGTAAATTAGTCAAGAAATTCCCAGAAAATGCTCAATAAATTACCAGTAAATTACTCAGTAAATTCTCTGTAAATTACTTAGTAAATTCCCAGTAAATTACTTTGTGAATTTCACAGTAAATTACTTGTAAATTTTCAGTAAAGTACTCAGTAAATTCCTAGTAAATTCTCAGTAAATTACTCTGTATATTTTTTGTAAATTCACTGTAAATTCTCAGTAAATTACTCCGAAAATTCCTAGTAAATTCTCAGTAAACTCCCAGTAAAATACTCAGTAAATTCCGAGCAAATTCTTTATACATTACTCAGTACATTCTCAGTAAATTATTTTTTAAATTCTCTAAAAATTCTTAGTAAATTACTTAGTAAATTACTCAATAAAATCCCAATAAATTCTGAGTAAATTTCTCAATAAATTACTAAGTAAATTCTCAATAAATTTCTCAGTAAATTCCCAGTAAATTCTCAGTAAATCACTCTGTAAATTACTATGTAAATTCTGAGCAAATTACTAAGTAAATTCTAAGAAATTTACTCTGTATATTTACAGTAAATTACTTAGTAAATTACTCAATAAGTTACGCAGTAAATAATCAACAAATTACACAGTAAATTCTCAGGAAATTACTCAGTAAATTCCCATTAAATTCTTCGTAAATTACTCAGTAAATTCCCAGTAAATTCTCAGTATATTACTCAGTAAATTAATTGGTACATTCCCTGTAAATTCTCAACAAATTTGTTAATAAATTCTCAGCAAATTACCCAGTAAATTACGCGGTAAATTCTCAAAAAATTCTCAGTAAATTCCAGTAAATTACTGAATAAATTCTCAGTAAATTACTCAGTAAATTCTCAATAATTTACTTAATAAATTCTCTTAATAAATTACTCAGTAAACTCTCAGTAAATTACTCAGTAAATTCTGATTAATTTATCATTAAATTACTCATTAAATTCTCTGTAAATTAATCAGTAAATTCTCAGTAAATTACTCAGTAAAATCCTAATAAATTCTCAATAAATTTTCAGTAATTACTCCGTAAATTCCCAGTAAATTACTCAGTAAATCACTGAGTAAATTCCCAGTAAATTCTCAGTCAATTCCAAGTAAATTACTCAGTAAATTCCCAGTAGATTACTCAGTAAAATACTCGGTAAATTCTTAGTAAATTACTCAATAAAGTCTCAGAAAATTATCAGTAAATTCCTCAGTAATTTTTCAGTAAATTACCAGTAAATTCTCAGTCAATTCCAAGTAAATTACTCAGTAAATTCCCAATAGATTACTTAGTAAATTACTCGGCAAATTCTTAGTAAATTACTCAGTAAATTCAAAGTAAATAACTCAGTAAATTCAAAGTGAATTACTCAGTAAATTCTTAGTAAATTATTCTGTAAATTTTGAGTGAATTACTCAGTAAATTACTCCGTATATTAGTTAGTAAATCCTCAGCAAATCACTTAGTAAATCCTCAGCAAATTAATCAGTAAATTCTCAGTTAATTACTCAGTAAAGTTCCAGTAAAATTACAATGTAGATTACTAAGCAAATTTTGCAGTAAATTACTCAGTACATTATTCAGTAAATTACTTAGTAAATTCATAGTAAGTTACTCAGCAAATTCTTAGTAAATTACTTTGTAAATTCCTAGTCAATTACTCAGTAAATTTTCAGTAAATTACTTAGAAAATTCTCAATAAATTACTCCGTAAATTCTCAGTAAATTACTCAGTAAATTATTCAGTAAATTACTAGTAAATTCCCATTAAATTACTCAGTAAATTCCCACTAAATTTTCAGTAAAGCAATCAGTAAATTCTTTGTAAATTTCTCAATAAATTTCCTGTAAATTGCTCAATAAAGTACTCAGTAAATTCCCAGTAAATTTTTATTAACTTACTCTATAAATTCCCAGTAAATTCCAAGTAAATTCTCCGTAAATTACTCAGTACGTTCCCAGCAAATTCTCATTAAATTACTCAGTAAATCACTCAGTAGGATACCAGTAAATTCTTAGTAAATTACTCAGTAAAGTTATAGTAAATTACTTAGAAAATTCTTAGTAAATTACACAGCAAACTCCCAATAAATTCTCAGTAAATTACTCAGTATATCTCTCAGTAAATTACCCATTAAATTCTCAACAAATTACTCGGTAAATTCCAACTAAATTCCCAAAAAATTCTTAGTATATTACTTAGTAAATTCATGTTAAATTACTAAGTAAATTCTCAGTAAATTACTCAATAAATTCTCGAAAAATTCTGAGTAAATCACTCAGTAAATTAACATTAAATTACTATGCAAATTCTCAGTAATACTCAATAAATTCCCAGTAAATTCTCTGTAAATTACTTAGTAAATTGCCAGTAAATTCTCAATAAATTACTCAGTAAATTACTTAGTAAGTTCACTTTTAATTCTCAATAAATTCTCAATAAATTATTTAGTAAATTCTAAGTAAATTAATCAGTGCATTCCCTATAAATTCTCAGTAAATTTCACTGCAAATTCTCTATAAATTACATAGCAAATTCCAGTACAGTCTCTACAAATTAATCATCAAATTACTCAGTAAATTCTGAGAAAATTCTCAGTAAATTACTCAGTAAATTCTCAATAAATTACTTAATAAATTCCTAGTTAATTCCCAGCAAATTATTTAGTAAATTCTAACTAAAGTACTCAGTAAATTCCATGTAAATTCTCCGCAAAATACTCAACAAATTCATAGTAAATTTAAAGAAAATTACTTAGTAAATTGCTCAATCAATTCCCTGTAAATTAATCAGTAAATAATCAGTGAATTCCCAATAAATTCTAGATAAATTACTTCGTAAATTCCCAGTAAATTCTAAGTAAATTACCAAGTAAATTACTCAGTAAATTTCCAACAAATTACTCAGTAAATTATTCAGTATATTACTCAGTAAATTATTCAGTATATTACGCAATCAATTCTCAGTAAATTACTTAGTATATTATTTAGTAAATTACTCTGTAAATTCCCAGTAATATCTCAATAAATTACTCAGTAAATTCTCATTAAATTACTTAGTAAATTTCCAGAAAATTACTATGTAAATTACTCAGTAAATTCTCAGTACATTACTAAGTAAAATTTTTGTAAATTCTCAGTAAATTCCCAGTAAATTCTAAGTGAATTATTCTGAAAATTTCCAATAAATTCTCAATAAATTACTCATTAAATTCTCAGTAAATTTCTCCGTAAATTCTCAGTAAATTATTCAGCAAATTCCCAGTAAATTACTCAGTAAATTATTCAAAAAATTCTCAGTAAATTCCCATTAAATTCTCGGCAAATTACTCAGTAAATTCCCAGTAAATTCTTAGGTAATTGTTCTGTAAATTCTTAGCAAATTCCTAGTAAATTCACCATGAATTACTCAATAAATTTTCAGTAAATTCCTCAGTAAATTCTCAGTAAATTACTCACTGAATTCCAAGTAAATCATCAATAAACTCCCAGTAAAATACTCAATAAATTCTCAGCGAATTCTCAGTAAATTACTCAGTAAATTCTTAATAAATTACTTAGTAAATTACTTAGTGAATTCCCAATAAATTCTGAGCAATTACACAGCAAATTACTCATTAAATTCCTAGGAAATTCTCTATAAATTACTAAGTAAATTCTCAGTAAATTACTCGGTAAATTTTAAGTAAATTCTTAGTAAATTACTCAGTAAATTTTTGATAAATTACTCAGTAAATTCTCAATAAAATATTTAGTAAATTTCCTGTAAATTCTTAGTAAATTACTTAGAAAATTCCCAAAAAATTCTCCGTAAATTGTCAGTAAATTCCCAGTAAAATACTAGTGAATTCTTAGTAAATTCCCTATCGATTCCAACTAAATTGTCTGTAAATTCTCTGTAAATTACTCATTGAATTCTTAGTAAATTCTCAAAAAATTACTCAGTAAATTCCCAGTAAATTCTCGGTAAATTACTTCGTAAATACTCAATGAATTCGCAGTAAATTCTCAGTAAATTACTAAGTAAATTTGCAAAAAAATTCTCAGTAAATTACTCAATAAAATACTCAGTAAATCACTCAATAAATTCCCAGAAAAATACTCAGTCAATTCTCAGTAAATTACTTAGTAAATTACCCAGTAAATTACTATGTAAATTACTCGTCAAATTACTCAGTAAATTACACAGAAAAATCGAAGTATATTCTCAATAAATTACTTAGTAAATTCTCAGTAATTTACACAGAAAATTCCAAGTAAGTTCTCAGTAAATTACTCATTAAATTCCCAGTAAGTTTTCAGTAAAGTAATCAGTAAATTTCTCATAAATTCGCAGCAAATTCCCAATAAATTCCAACTAAATTCTCAGTAAATTCTTAGTAAATTCTCAGTAAACTACTCAGTAAATTCCGAGTAAATTCTCAGTAAATTACTCAGTAAATTCCTCGTAAATTCTCACTAAATTACTCAGTAAATTCCCAGTAATTTTCCAGTAAATTAATTGGTAAATTCCCTGTAAATTCTCAGCAAACTTCTTAGTAAATTCTCAGTAAATTACCTAGTAAATTCCCAGTAAATTAATCACAAAATTACTAAGTAAATTCTCAGTAAATCAGTAAGTAAATTCCTAGTAAATTCTCGGTATATTACTCAGTAAATCACTCAGCAGGATCCCAGTAAATCCTCAGAAAATTACTGGGTAAATTACCAATAAATTTTTAGTAAATTACTCATCTTAGTAAATTTCTTGAAAATTCTTAGTAAATTGACATTAAATTGCAATGTAAATTCTCAATAAATTACTAAGTAAATTCCCCGTAAATTTTTCGTAAATTACTCAGAAAATTTCCAGTAAATTCTCAATAAATAACTCAGTAAATTCTTAGTAAATTACTCAGTAAGTTCGTATTAAAATTCTAGGGTAAATTACATTAACACCCCTTAAGGTTTGGTCCAATTACTACCCACCCCTTGACGTTTTGGAAATTACATTTCCACCCCTATGGTTAATAGTTTCATTTCACAAACCCCCCTCCCTCCGTGCTTATACAAAAGGTAACAACTCCTAGTAGAAAAATAGAGAAAATTACACTAAAAAAAAAGTAAAGAAAAGGGGAAAAAAAGAGAGTTCATGACTTCAATGTCTTCATTCCGTCTAAATAATTACAATGACAGGGGGGTTAGTGTAATTTCCCAAACATCAGGGGGTGATATGTATTAAACCCAAACCTCAGGGGGTGTAAAAGTAATTTACCCTAAATTCTAAATAAATTCCCAGTAAATTACTCAATAAATTCTCAGTAAATTAATAAATGCATTCCCTGTAAATTGCTAGTAAATTTCTCAGTAAATTACACATTAAGATTCCCAGTAAATTATTCAGTAAATTCTAGGTAAATTCCAAGTAAATTTCAATAAAATCTCAGTAAATTAATCAGTAAATTACTGAGTAAATTTTTAGTAAATTCTCAATAAATTTCTAGTAAATTCCCAACAAATTACTTGTAAATTCTCAATAAATTACTCAGTAAATTCTCTGTAAATTATTCTATAAATTCTGAGTAAATTACTCAATAAATTCCCAGTAAATTCTCAGAAAATTACTTCGTAAATTGTCAGTAAAGTACCCAGGTAATTACTCAGTAAATTCTCATTAACTTACTCAGTAAATTTCAAGTAAATTCTCAGTAAAGTACTCAGCAAATTCCCAGTAAGTTACTCAACAAATTTTCACTAAATTACCAATAAATTCCATGTAATTTCTCTGTGAATTACACAGTAAATTACTCGAGAAATTCCCAGTAAATTTTCAGTAAATTACTATGTAAATAATCAGTGAAATTCCAGTAAATTCTCAGTAAACTACTCAGTAAATTACTTAGTAAATCCACAGTAAATTACTCGGTAGATTACTCAGTAAATTCCCAGTAAATACTCAGTAAATTAATCTGTAAATTCCCAGCAAATTCTCAGTAAATTACTTAGTGAATTCCCTATAAATTACTTTGTAAGTTACTCAGCAAATTACTTATCAAATTCTTAGTACATTACTCAGAAAATTAGTCAGTAAATTTCCAGTAAATTCTTAATAAAGTGTCAGTAAATTTCCAGTAAATTACTCAATAAATTTCTAGAAAATTCTCAATATAATACTCATTAAATTCTCAGTAAATTACTCATTAAATTACTCCATAAATTCTCAGTAAATTACTCAATAAATTATTCAACAAATTCCCAGTAAATTACTAGCAAATTCACGGTAAATTACTCAGTAAATTACCAATAAATTACTCAATAAATTACTTATTAAATTCCCATTAAAATTTAGAAAAAGTAATCAATAAATTCCCAGTTAATTTTTAGTAAATTACTCAGTAAATACCCAGTAAATTAATTAGGAAATTACTCAATAAATTCCAGGTGAATTTTCAGTAAATTCTGAGTAAATTACTCTATAATTTAGTCAGTAAATTACCAGTAAATTTTTTGTAAAGTACTCAGCAAATTCCCAGTAAATTCTCAGTAATTTGCTTAGTAAATTCTCAATAAATTCCTTAGTAAATCCTCAGTAAATTCCCAGTAAATTCTCAATAAATTACTTAGTAAATTACTCTGTAAATTCCCAGTAAATTACAGAGTAAATCCTCAGTAAATTACTTAGTGAATTTTCAATAAAGTAATCAGTAAATTCTCACTAAATTCTTTAATAAATTACTCAGTAAATTCCTAGTAAATTCTTAGTAAATTGCTTGGTAAATTCTGAGTTACTCATTAAATTCCCAGTAAATTCTCCGTAAATTACTTAGTAAATTCTAAGTAAATTCCAAGAAAATTGTCACGACCCCATTCCGCCCCTAGTAGAATGGTGCCATGATGGCCAGTAATCCGAGATTTACCAAAGGCCAACTCACAAAGATTCACACACAACAGAGTATACATATGGGGCTTACCTGTGCAGAAGCAATAATTTAATTCTAATTGGTCCATAAGAGCTGTGCATAAATCAAATGAAATGGCATACATCATAATATAGTTTACAACTTGGATACAAATAAATAAAGTACAAAATACATCTTGATCAAAAGGCTTCTCAAGCCGACATATACAAAAGAGAAGACTATAGGCCAAGAAGCATAATCTTCATGATGCTACAAAAGTGAACCCAAAACATCTTGCAAACAATCATCTAGGCGTCACCGCCGTCTTGCTCATCACCTACATATATATATATAGAGAGGGTGAGCTTGGATACTCAGTGAATGATATAATCAATAAAGGGGTTTGCATGAATGATATCCGAAATCTTTATCAAGCCAAAACACATCATATCTTGTACAAAATCAAAGGACAAATCAAGTTCATCTAAAAATCTTTCAAGTCTTAAGGGATGCTTACTAGCATCAATAATAAAAGGGATGACATAATCAAAGGTGCTACAAATGCTTATAGTCCCTTAGCACGTACGGACTTGTGCTACAAATGCTTATAGTCCCTTAGCACGTACGGACTTGTGCTACAAATGCTTATAGTCCCTTAGCACGTACGGACTTATCAAGAATGTTATCAAAACCAAAGCTAATACTTGATATACAAAATAGGGATAGTCATTCATGCTTAACAAATACTTTTCCAAAACAAACAAGGCAAAGCTTTATCAAATGTCATAACATAGCTTTATTAAAAATACCACTCACATAGCTCTTCGGGTGTCGGAGTCAAAGCAAGAGTCCAAGTCCTACAAACACATGGCAAAGTCTATTGAATGCACTCTCAAACAAGCTTTACATGAATGCAAATGATCTCAACATTCCTTCAAAACTAAGTCGGACCAAAACAAAACACTGTTTCTCATCTCAGGAACACATAATGGGCACCAACCAGGTCTAGGCCGAGGTCCCACACCTCCTTGCCGAGGTGTGGTCCCGATGGCCACATTCAAGGAAATGAAGTCGGGAAAATCTGGGTTTCCCTCTGCTGAAGAACATGAAGAACATGAACAACATGAATGCTCAATTCATAACTTCTTTATTCAAAATCTGAGTTTTCATGAGATGAGTTTAAAAACATGGACCTGGGTACCCATACATAAAGATTTCATGGAAACAAACACAAAAACATGAATCTTGATGCAAGCTTTCGGATCAAACAAGGCTTTTATTCAAGAACACATGAATATCACTTTCTCTTTCTAAAACCAAACTTTAAATCAATGCATGGCTTACAAATCGTGCTCGATCATGCAATGCAGCTAGATGAACAATAAGAACAACAAGAGTAGATCAAGATTCTAACCTCAAGACACGGATCTTGTCACGACCCCAAACCGCCCCTAGTAGTTTGGTGCCGTGATGGCCAGTAATCCGTAATTACCGAAGGCCAACTTTTCAAAACTTAACACAATCAGAGTATGGATATAGGGGCTCACAAATGCGGAAGCAATAAATCAAATACAAGTGGTCCATAAGAGCTGTGCGTAGATCAAAAGCAATGCCAAACATTTCAATTAAATTTACAACTTGAATACAACGAGTAAAATTACACATTACATCTTGATCAAAAGGCTTCTCGAGCCGACATATACAAAATACAACTAATACAATTCAAGAAGCATGATTTTCAAGATTTGCCGACATGCAAAGCAGAGCATCGCCGACGTAAATACAAAAGTAGAGCCGACATAAGCACGACTCCAAAACAAGCACCCAAAACGATCTAGGCGTCGCCGCCGTCCTGCTCATCACCTACATATATATAGAGGGGTGAGTACAAAACTCAGTGAATGATACTAATAATAAAGGTTTTAGCATGAATATAGCCGAAGTCTTTCAAAACAACGAATCGAACTTTATCAGGACAAGGGATGAACCGTATTCATCAAACACGTATCATAACATCGGCGAAGCAAGGGATGAACCGTATTCATCATCGAATATCACAACATCGGCGAAGCAAGGGATGAACCGTATTCATCATCAAGTATCACAAGTATCATAACATCGGCGAAGCAAGGGATGAACCGTATTCATCATCAAGTATCACAAGTATCATAACATCGGCGAAGCAAGGGATGAACCGTATTCATCATCAAGTATCACAAGTATCATAACATCGGCGAAGCAAGGGATGAACCGTATTCATCATCGAATATCACAAGTATCATAACATCGGCGAAGCAAGGGATGAACCGTATTCATCATCAAGTATCACAAGTATCATAACATCGGCGAAGCAAGGGATGAACCGTATTCATCATCGAATATCACAAGTATCATAACATCGGCGAAGCAAGGGATGAACCGTATTCATCGATCAAATATCACAACATCGGCGAAGCAAGGGATGAACCGTATTCATCGATCAAATATCAAGGCTGTACGATCCGTAATCGTTTAGTCAAAAGTATTGCGAAAGTTTAGAGTCCTCCAATACAAGGGACTTGTGCACTTGGTACCGCGAAAGTTTAGAGTCCTCCAGTACAAGGGACTTGTGTTACTTAGGCCTGTAGCCCGATTTAACAAGGACCATATCCTTTTGTACTCAGTACTGCGAAAGTTTAGAGTCCTCCAGCACAAGGGACTTATGTTACTTAGGCCCGTAGCCCGATTTAACAAGGACCGTATCCTTTTCAAAGATGGCATCAAAACAAGAGCTATTCATTCATGCTAACAAAAATACTTTTGTCAAAACAAGGCAAGCAAGATTTATCAAAACAAGTATAACATAGCTTTATCAATAATACCACTCACCTAGTTCTTCAGGTGTAGACTCAAAGCAAATATCAAGGACCTACAATCACATGGCAAGTCACATCTTAAAGCAAGCTCTATACATACATGCAAATGATCTCGGCACTCTTGCCAGATCCAAGTCAAAGACAAAACAAAACAAGCTGGGAGCTTAATCACTGCTCCCGTTCTTCGAAAACACACTGGGTACCATCCGGGGCTAAGCCGAGGTCCCGCTAAACAAGGTCAGGAGGGACCTGGGTTTTCCTTTGAAGAATATGAAGATATGATCATGAGGAATGTGGATGTAAGTTCAAAACTTGCCACAAAATCTGAGGTTTCAAGCCAAGAGTTCAAAATATAGAGCCTGGGTACCCATTAAAGAGAGTCATGCAAGAATAAACACAAAACATGGTTTTTGTTCCAATCTATTCGATCAAAATGGGACTTTTCTTTAAGAACACATGAAAAACCATTTTCTCTTTCCGAAACCAATCTTCAAAACAATGCATGACATGCAAAACAAATCCGATCATGCAATGCAGCTAGATAATCAGCAAGAGTAACCAAAGGAGATCAAGATTCTAACCTCAAAACTCGGATCCAACGGTTCAAGCCACGAAGATCAAGCTTGGAAGACTACTCTCACTCAAGAACTCTTCTCTAGAGCTTCTCTCTCTAAAACAAGGATTTGAGACAAAATGATTTGTTTCTAGGTCTGCCGGCTGCCTTAACAGTCAGCTCGGACACGTGGCATTATCGGGTTGGTTCAGCTCCAAAAAGGTGATTGATAGACAAGACAAGTTTCTGACAAGGCGTATGCAGCAAGCTCGGGTAAGACACATCGGCAACAAGATGACATCGGCTCAAAACAAGGATCCAGCAATAGGATAGAAAAACATCGGCTAGGGAGGACGACGCTTGACTAAGCTGTGCCACACCTTGGCCGGGGTGTACCACATCTCGGCCTAGGCCATACCTGCCTGCGGACAAGGTTCAAGTGCAAAACATCTCGGCAAATAATGCCCGAGGTGAAGATGGGGTTGAACAAGATCACAAGATAGTTCTAAGCACAAGGGTCAAAGGTGGACTAAGCTCAAGATGATCTCGGCTACGCACACACACACACTAAGCAAGGAACAAAATCATGCAAGCAACTTAAACGAATCAAGGCAAGATAAAACCTTCAAATTAACATGACAAGCAAGACCATGCAAGAATGTATGCAAGTATGACAAGAATAAGGTGAGGGTTGTTACAGATCTAACGGCTCAAGGTGTGAAAATCAAGCTTGGAAAATCTATTCCCTCTCTAAGAACTCCTCCCTCTTCTTCCTAGAGCCTCTCTCTCTAAAGACAAGGATATGATACAAAATGATGTGTTTCTCAACAGCTCACTGACTTAACCCTCTGTTGGGACACGTGGCATCGGCTGGTTGGCTCTTCTAAAAAAGGTGACTGAGTGAAAAGACAAGGTTATGATAAAGTGTGTTCAACAAGCAAGATGGCATAGTCACTCCGGCAAGTAATGATCTCGGCTAAGGACAAGGCTTCGGTAAGTAAGGTCTCAATGATCTCGGCTAGGAAGGACAACACTTGACTTAGTTGTGCCACACCTCGGCCTAGATATGCCACACCTCGGTCTAGGTCATACCAATCCAGGAACAAGATCGCTAGGTGCAAGGGTAATATCTCGGCCTTGGTGATGAATACCTCGGCCTAGATAGTGACATCTCGGCCCATATGCCAAGGTGCGAGTGGAGGTTAACCAAAAGATTCCAAGATAGTCCTAGGTAGAAGAGATTCAAAGGTGTGACCCAGGCTTAGGATGACCTCGGCTAAACTCACACCAAGCAAGGAACAAAGTATGCAGTAACACTTAAGCAAGACAAAGACAAGATTTGAAATGCAAGCTTAACAAGACAAAATCATATAAATGCTTGAGAGCATGACTAAGACGAAGTGAGGGTTGTTACATCCTACCCCCCTTAAAGAAGTTTTGTAACGACCCCAAAATCCGTATTAGAGATTACCTTTACGGCCTATTGGGTTAATGCATTTTGATTTATTGATATGTGTTCAAATTGAGGAATTATTTGTTGAGCCACGACTGTAAAATTGAAATTACCGACCTTTACGGGTTCAGAAATCACAATTGAGGACTTGGATGTGTTAATGAAAATTTTTAGAACTATTTGGGAAACATAATTGGAAATCTAATTTGTCTGATTCGTTAATGTGCGTTTGGGTGGTTAACTTTGTACTGCAAATTGAAGGCCTTAGAGGCTTCAGAAGCCAGAATAGGGGACATATTTATGATCATCATAATTTTTAGAGTCATCTGGAAAGTTTAATTGAAATTTAATTTTTCGCGATTCGTAAGGGCGTGTTTGGCCCTCTTTATTTGTGATAAAGCTTGTATAATTAAATATATAGGTGTGTATGAGTTATATAAGTGGTGAACTCATACTTTTGGAGTCAAAAAACAAAATATCTAAAGAGAGAGAGAGGAAACCGTGAAAGGGAGAGAGGGAAGAGTGTCAATTTTCTTAACATCCATGGAGGCTTTGAAGATGATGGAAGAGAATTGAAGGAAAGAAAGAAGATCACCCATGGGACTTGGAGGAATTGAAGAGAGCTAAGAGATAGACAAAGATTGAGTTAGGTATGAAAATCTATCTTGAAATCTTGTGTTTAAAGTATCAATTTGGTAAAATCATAGAGATCTTGGAAGATTTAAACCCATTTGGGGTTAAGGTTTATCTATGTATTTACTTGAGCTAATTTGAGGAATTAGAAATTGAGTTCTTTAATTTTGTTTATGAGTGGAGCTCAAGCTCATGGATATCATGAAATAAACTTTAGATTATGCAAGAATCATGTGAATTTGTGGGTTGTGGGTTGTGTTTTTAAGAACCTTGAAGATCATGAAAGATTAAGCATTAATCTTGAACTTTGAGACAAAGATTGAATTGTTTGAAATGAAATTACACTTGGTTGATGCTAGTTTATCATGTTATAGGGCAATTCTACATGTTTTTGAGTGATTTATGTTAAGAACCAAGCTTAAAAATGGAAAAACCAAGTGTTGGAGCAAAGAGAGCCATTTTCGGACTACACACTGCCCAGAGCCGCACGTGCGGCCCTGTTTCCCGCACGTGCGGGAGACAGCTTTGTCCAGCCATCTTTGAATGAGCATATCTTTTGCCTCGGGGCTCCGTTTTGAGTGATTCTTGAGCCTAAAATCAAGCCCCGGAAGTCTAGTTTCCAATGGAAGTGGTCTCACTCCCACATTCTAAATACAAAAATAGTTATGCCCAAATTAGTGACGACTGTTCACTTTCTATCAACTAATTTTATACCATTTCTTCACCTAAACCATTTTCCATTGATTTCTCCTGTTTCTGTGACATGGAGTATAACTTATTAAGAAATAATGAGCTTGGTACCACCATGGCTAATTGATTGAATGATCAAAGAGAATAAGTAAATGAGCGAGTATAATCTCATATTATGTATTGTGCACTGTACTTGTAGGTCGAGACGAGGATATCGTCCTATTACCACCGGAAACCGATCACTGTGAGTAGTAGTTCTGCAATCGTACGTTTACTTACCGTGAATAATTCTTATTGTTAACGCACTGTTCTTTGTAAGCATTTATGTTGTTTAGGGATCGGTGAGAACATTGAAAGATTATGTGCACTTCGGTATGACGCTGAAACTACTCTACATTCTGGTTATGGTTAATGGTTATCCTTAATGTATAATAACCTGTAAATTACCTATAACTCCGCACAAGAATTATTAATATTATGCAACTGGTTGGCAAGAAGGGACTATGAATATAAACCCCGCTTAACGGGAACATGATATTTTGAACGTCCTATCCTGGACTCCTACAGCCTTATTTAGTTCGATACATGTTTTATGACATAGACATCTGCCTAAAATGAATTAACGAAATGAAAATCGAACAGAACCATGGGTTTCCTTATACGTCAAAGAATTGAATATCAATAACATTGTTATATGACTCACGTTATGGTGCGAATTGTTCTATCCCCATGAATAGTACTGTAACGACACATGTGTTTCTGTAAATAATTATTATTAATACTTTGTTATGTAAGATGACTATGGCTACATGTAATGAATCATAAAGGGAAATTTATGTGCACCATTGTGAACGGTATTTGTATGAACCTGGCATTATTATGTTATGTTTATTCACTTCGTTTATGCTATGACATAATATGAATTGCTCAGTCTTCAAGAACTATTGATTCCTAGTACGAAACTAAGTGCTGCAATGCGAACCACCTCTTGAGTCCATACATACAAGAACTGGGCTTAAAGCCAATTTGGTCCCTTTATGGGTCACCCGGTTATGTGAAATTATGAAAGATATAATTTGTGAAGATATGAAAGGAATAACTTGTGAACTTATGAAAGATATAATTTGTGAAGATATGAAAGGAATAACTTGTGAACTTATGAAAGATATAATTTGTGAAGATATGAAAGGTATAATTTGTGAACTTATGAGGCCGAGGGCCACTTTGTGAATTTGTGAACTTATGAGGCCGATGGCCACTTTGTGAATTTGTGAACTTAGGAGGCCGAGGGCCACTTTGTGAATTTGTGAACTTATGAGGCCGAGGGCCACTTTGTGAATTTGTGAACTTAGGAGGCCGAGGGCCACTTTGTGAATTTGTGAACTTATGAGGCTGAGGGCCACTTTGTGAATTTGTGAACTTATGAGGCCGAGGGCCAACTTGTGAATTCTGAAATTATGAGGCCGAGGGCCAACTTGTGAAGTATGAATCTGTAATTTGTGAAACTATGAATCTCAAAGGCCGAGGGCCAATTTGTGAAGTTATGCATCTAAGTTAAGCCAAGGGCTAATTTGTGAATGTGTGAACCCATCAGGCCAAGGGCCAACCTATGAAGTTATGAACCGACAAGACTGTTATGAAATGTGTACAGAATCAGACTAACCACAGGATTTTTGCATTTACTTATCTAATTAGAGAAATGTGTACATTGTAAGTAAATTAAGTTAATCTTTAAATTGTTTATGTACTACTGCTCACTGAGCTTGACTCACTTTGTCTTATGTCTGTTTCTGTAGGCACTCCACCTGGAGGTCAGTTTTAACCCATGGCATCCGTGCCTCTTTTGGTCAACCTCAGAGTATCCAGGCACTTAAGTGAAGGCAACCCTTTTTGCTAAACTTTTGATTTTACACTCTGATTGTTTGCTTAAGGTTGATGTATATATAATTCCTTTGCCTGTCCATGTTGTTTTACGCCCAATTCTAAGGGCTGGGTCTGTATATATATATGTACATAACTAACTCTCTGGTGCACGTCACTGTATGTTTATTTGCCTTATGTTCTGTCTGTGATCCTGGCATGATAGTGGTCGCTCAATGGATGCAGTTCTTTTATTTATGTTAATTTATATTGGTAAATGCTTCCGTTCAGGCCCCATATGATATGTATACCAGGTTATGCGTCCGTTTCTGTGTAGGTCATGCCCAAACTTTTAGGGGCAAGTTTGGGGCGTGACAAGTTTGGTCCCCAAACTTGAGTTACCTTGATCCGAAAACAATTCCGGATATCGGACTTTCATCTCTTCTTCCATCTCCCATGTAGCATCCTTGTCGTAATGCTCCTTCCATTCGATTTTCACCATCGGTATTGACTTGTTCCTCAACTGCTTCACTTGTCTATCAATAATTCTCATTGGCTTCTCCTTGTAGCCTAAATCTTCATTAACCCTAATCCCGGAATGATCAATCACATGCAATGGATCCCGTATATACCTCCTCAACATCGAAATGTGGAACACATTGTGGACTTGACTTAGTTCTGGCGGCAGGGCCAGTCTGTAAGCAACTGGGTTAACTCTTTCAAGGATTCCAAACGGTCCAATATAACGAGGTGCTAACTTACCTTTCTTCCCAAACCTTGAAACTCCTTTCGTCGGCGAAATTTTCAGGAATACATGATCCCCAACTTCAAATTCTAACTCTCTTCTCCTCTGGTCGGCGTAACTCTTTTGTCAACTCTGAGCAGTCCTAATTCTTTGTCGGATAAGTTTAATCTTCTCAGTTGTCTCTTGAATCAGTTCGGGACCGATTAAAGTTTTGTCTCCTACTTCGGTCCAACATATCGGCGATCTACACTTCCTTCCATACAGAGCTTCATATGGCGCCATGCCAGTGCTAGCTTGATAATTGTTGTTGTAAGCAAATTCTACCAATGGCAGATGCACTTCCCAACTTCCCTTGAAGTCCAACACACATAGTCTGAGCATATCTTCAAGCGTCTGAATTGTCCTCTCTGTTTGCCCATCAGTCTGGGGGTGAAAAGTTGTGCTAAACCTCAATTCGGTTCCCAAAGCTACTTGTAGACTCTGCCAAAATTTGGAAACGAACTTCGGATCTTGGTCTGAAACAATGGACATCGGCACTCCGTGAAGTCTAACAATCTCGTTCATATACAATGAAGCAAGTCGATCGGTATTAAATGTAGTCTTAACAGGCAAAAAGTGTGCTGACTTGCTTAATCTATCAACTATAATCCAAATCGAATCCATACCCTTTTGCGTCCTCGGCAACCCGATTACAAAATCCATGGAGATGTGCTCCCATTTCTACTCAGGAATTGACAAAGGTTGAAGAAGTCCTGCTGGTCTCTGATGTTCTGTTTTCACTTGTTGACAATATAGGCACTGAGATACGAACTCGGCTATTTCTCTTTTCATTCTTGGCCACCAGAAGGTTTGTTTCACGTCTTGGTACATCTTGATATTTCATGGATGAATGGCAAACTTGGAACCATGGGCCTTCTGCAAAATCTTCTTTTTCAACTCTGGTACGTCGGCTACACACAATCTTCCTTCAAACTTGAGTACCTGATTCTCAATGGTATACCCTGACCTTGGCTTAGTGACAATCTCATCAATCACCTTTCTGAGGAATCTGTCTTCCATCTGTCCGGTCTTCACTTCCTCAATGATAGTCGGCTCCACTGAAATCATTGACAAATAAGCTGAATCCCCCACTAACTTCCTGCTCAACGCGTCGGCCACTGAGTTTGCTTTACCTAGATGATACTGAATTTGCATGTCGTAATCTTTCAATAATTCAAGCCACCTTCTCTGCCTCATCTTTAATTCTTTCTGGGTGAACAAGTACTTCAAACTCTTGTGGTCTGTAAAAACTTGGCAAGAAGCTCCATATAAGTAATGACACCAAATCTTCAAAGTAAACACTACGGCTGCTAGTTCTAAATCATGGGTAGGATAATTCCTTTCATGAGGTTTCAATTGATGCGACGCATATGCTATGACTTTACCCCCTTGCATTAACACACATCCCAAACCCTTATAAGAAGCATCACTATAAATCTGAAACTCCTCATTACCTGTCGGCAGTACAAGAGCTGGTGCTGTGACTAACCTCGTCTTTAGCTCTTGGAAGGCTGATTCCCTATCCTCGGTCCATTCATACGCCACTCCTTTCTGAGTCAATTGTGTCAATGGCACTGCAATTCTTGAGAAGTCCTTCACAAACTTTCTGTAATATCCTACCAAACCTAGAAAGCTACGAACCTCAGACACGTTGGTCGGCGTCGGCCAATTCACAATAGCTTCAATCTTACTGGGATCAACTGAGATACCCTCTTCATTAATCACATGCCCCAAAAATGAAATGCTGGAAAGCCAAAACTCACACTTGCTAAGCTTGGCATACAACTTCCTATCTTTCAAAATCTGTAAGGCAAGTCTCAAATGCTTCTCATGTTCAACTTCACTCCTGTAATAGATCAATATATCGTCGATGAAAACAACCACGAACTCATCTAGGTACGGCTTGAAGACCCTATTCATCAGATCCATGAATGCTGCAGGAGCATTAGTTACTCCAAAGGGCATAACCAAAAATTCGTAGTGGCCATATCTTGTCCGAAAAATAGTTTTCTCAACGTCCTCGGCCTTAACCTTCAGTTGATGGTAGCCCGATCTGAGATCAATTTTTGAAAAGACTCGCGCTCCTTGTAATTGATCAAGCAGATCATCAATCCTCGACAATGGATACCTGTTCTTAATGGTCACCTTGTTCAGTTCTCGGTAATCGATACAAAGACGAAGTGTACCATCCTTTTTCTTAACAAATAGGACTGGTGCTCCCCAAGGTGAAGTGCTCGGCCTAATGAAGCCCTTATCTAACAACTCTTGTAACTGTAGCTTCAACTCCTTATGCTTAACTGAGGCTATTCTATAAGGTGTTTTGGAGATAGGCTGGGTTCCCAACATGACGTCAATAGTAAACTCTATTTCTCTATCGACAAAGCAGCCAGACAAGTCATTTGGAAAGATGTCGGGGAATTCCTTAACAACCAGGATGCCGGCCAATTCAACATTTCCACTCAGATTGTTTAGTATACTACACAAATAACCTTGACACCCTTTTTGAATCAATTTATAGGCCTTCATGGATGAGACCAAGTAAGGTGGGGATACTACTCCCTTACCCTGAAACGTAACCTCGGCTTTGTTTGGGGGTCTCAATGTGACACTTTTGGAGACGCAGTTAATGGATGCATGATTCTCTACTAGCCAATCCATTCCCAATATGACATCAAAGTGGGTTATGTTCAATGGCATTAAATCAACAAATAATTCTACATCTTCAATCACAACAACACATGCCTTATAAACGGATGAAACAGTCATGGTTCTCCCAGATGGAGTAGATACAGATAACACATAATCAAGGGGTTCTAGTTCTCTATTTAACTTCTCGGCAAATTTAGTAGATACAAATAAATGCGTAGAACCCGAATCAATCAATATATATGCATCTTGAGAGCAAATTGGAAGGGTACCTAACACTACTGTCTCGGCACTCTGGGTGTCTCCTGGCACTAATGCAAAAACTCTGCCCTGCCTCGCCTGTGCCCTTCCGACATTATTTCTCTATGCAGAGCTTGAAGTGCTCCCATCCTTCTTACCATCATCAGCCTTTGTCTTCGGACAGTCTTTTACACGATGGCCCATCTCGCCACACTGGAAGCAAGCCCCTGACACCCAATGACAAACTCCAGAATGCGGTTTCCCATAACTTGCATACATCGGCTTAGTATCTCCTCCCTGATTTGAGTTGCTGGAACCGCCCATATGCGGCTTCTTCTTGGCATTGAACGGGACTCGGCGATTATCATAATTCTACCTCATCCTCTGGCTCTCTCCTGAACTCTGGTATCGGTTTAAGTTAGCTTCTGCCAGGATGGCCTTGTCTAACACTCCAGCGTAAGTCGGCATGTTGAGCATGTTAACTCGATCTTGTATCGGTCCACGCAGTTCACTTTCAAACTTCCTAGCTTTTCTGTATTCGTCATCGACCATGTAAGGTGCATATCTCACCAACTTGGTAAAAGCACGGTCATATTCTGCCACTGTCTTGTTGCCTTGTGTCAAAGTCTGGAACTCTGTGGTCTTGCGGTCTCGGCCACTAAGGGAAAAATGCTTGTAATAGAACAACTCCAAAAATCTAGCCCAAGTCAAACCTGGATTGCTTTCTCGGGTCATCATCCACCATTTTCGTGCATCGTCATCTAATGTAAATGCCGCCAATGACACCTTCTGGGCGTCGGTGCTGGGAAAAATCTCGAATAACTTCTCCATTTCCAAAACCCATGCCTCGGCCTTCATCGGCTTTATACCCCCTTGGAACCTCGGCGGTTTCATCTTTTTGAACTCTCTAATCAAGGCTATGGTGCCGTCCCCATATAAAGCTTGCTGTGGAGACACTTGCGGCACTGGAGGAGGTGGAGGTAGGACTGCATGTCGGCCGTTTGTCTGCTCGGCCTGGGTAGAGGTAGTACTAGCATCCTGTGGTCTAGGCTGTCTCAACTCGCGGACCAAACCTTCGACCAACCTTTCCAGTCTATCTAATCTGTCTTCAGAATGATCTCCACCAACTGGAGGTCTACCCCTTCTCATGATGCTAGGAGTATGCAAAATATGGCTTTAAAACAAAATGAGCAAATAAACATGTATGCAAGTAACAAACAGTTATGCCGAGATGATGCACACCTTGTCAAATAGCAAGCAATATGATGCAATCCTAACATCATTCTAAGGGACATCCTATGCTCTTTAAGACTCAAAGTGTGTGAATAAACGTACTATAAGGAAACTTGTTGTCATGACCCGAACCCACCCCCGTGGGCTAAGGACATAACCGGCCAGTAATCATAAGATTACCTACGGCCTCAAACCAAAACAACGTATTTTAACAGAGTTAATGGGGGCCAAACGGAAGCAATTTAAAAAATTTGTCCTTAGAGCTGTGCTTACATGTCACATCAAACAAGTCATACATATAAACATTAATAACTCACAACAGAATTAAAGTATCAAAAAGTTATGTACAGACAGGATCATCCAAAAGTAAGTCAACCCATGAACTATATACAGACATATACAAAGGCTCCGCCAACGTGACAACATAAAACAAAATAACAAAGGCGAAGGCAAGTCTCATGCGTGAGACACATAGGCTGACTTTCCAAAACTCGGTTGTTCCATACAAACTTCACTGGGGCTGGGTCTGGACCTCTCTTGGCTCACCTACAAACACATGAATGAGCGTGAGCGGAAGCCCAGTGAATAATATCAAATAAAGAAAATACATTGGAACATTATACAACAGACGGCCTTTGGCCCAATTCATTCATGTCAAACTGGCCTTTGGCCCTTTTCGAACGTTTATATCAGACTGGCCTTTTTGGCCTTATCAAACTTTCGTATCAGACTGGCCTTTCCGCCCTTCCAAACTTGTCATATCAAACTGACATTTAAGCCTTTCAAACTTGTCATATCAGACTGGCATTTAAGACTTTCAAACTTGTCATATCAAACAGGCATTTAAGCCTCTCAAAATTGTCATATCGAACTGGCATTTAAGCCTTTCAAACTTGTTACGTCAAACTGGCATTTAGGCCTCTCAAACTTGTCATAATAAACTGGCATTTAAGCCTTTCAAACTTGTTATGTCAGACTGGTATTTAAGCCTTTCAAACTTGTCATATCAGACTAGCATTTAAGCCTTTCAAACTTTGTCCACCATTCAAAATTAATAAACTTTACAGTGATCGGCTTGTGGATTTGCCCTGGAGCTTGACCCTACACATCACATAACACATATGGGTCACAATTAATTTAATCCGTTCTTTAATTCACATTTTCCTCTTTAGGCTTCATTCTTTTCTCTTTAATTCAATTACAATGCTCAAAGTATGCCTAAGAGGGATTAGAAGTGAAAGAGGACGGAAAACGAAACACAGAACGCGTAAACAAAATTTCAGAAAACAGGGTCTCCACTCGAGCATGGACTTACCCGCTCGAGCGGACCCATAAGGCCTGCAAAAGTACTGGTTGCATCAAAAATACGCTCCAGTGTGAATTAGGGCGCTCGAGTGAAAGGCCTGTCTAAATAGCTCCCCTCGCTCGAGCGTGAATTACCCCGCTCGAGCGGACACCAAGTCTGCAAAAAGTACTGGGAGCACGTATTTCCCGCTCGAGCGGCAGTTACCCCGCTCGAGCGAACATCAAAATTCTGGAAATCCTAGATTGTGTTCTTAAGTTTCATTTCGACTTTCAACTAACGATTCATGCATTTTATAGCTCTAATTCCACACATACTTGTACTAACATGGTATAAACACCAAAACACATCATCATGGAGCTCAATTTCAAAGATTTAACACATGCATGGCTCAAATTGACACCAAACTCACTTCTAACATACACATTTATGCATTCAAAGCTCTTATCTTCATAGATTGTACATGAATGTGATGTGTAGCTCCCATTCTCAACTTAGATGATACCAATGGTGATTATACATGAGCTTCAACTACAAATTTACATGGATTTCAACCAAATTGCAACATGAATCACGTAATTCAAGCTCAATTATGCAAATTCCAAACAATTACATACATGCATGCATAAATGGTCTTCTAATTCAACAAAACAAATTCAAAACATGCTCTTGACCATTAGTTAACTTTGAACACACAAGATTACACCTTAAACACATGAATTCAAGAATCAATGCTTACCTAGAAGCCCAATCTATGGTTAATTCTTGAACTAGACTTCAAATTCCCAAGCTTGAGTCAAAAATTACACAATGTTCTCCCTCTCTCTCTCTCTAACAACCGGTCCCTCTCTCTTTCTTAGAGTTTGATCAGCCCAAGTGAAGATACAAGAGGGAATGGGAGGTGTAGTGCTCTTACACAACAAATCCCACTAACCAAAATTACAAATATTAACAATTTGAACACAAAGCCATTAAATAAATCAATTTAATCTGACCCGAATCAATTTTCAATTAAATTTCACCGTAGGCTCTAAAAATTACGCTAATCATAATGGCAGAATCAATTTCGGGTTCTGTGGCCGATAAGGCCTTCAATTTAATTTCCAAAGCAGATAATCAAATAGATATTCCTACGGTGAACAGATAGAAATTCAAAACCACATATTTTCACATAATAGTGCACACGATCATGTCAAAACACATAATCACATTCATATTAAGGACCAATTAACATATTACGGAATAGGGGTATCACACTTGTGCTCTGATACCAATCTGTCACGACCTCATTCCGCCCGCCATGATGGCCAGTAATCCGAGATTTACCAAAGGCCAACTCACAAAGATTCACACACAACAGCGTATACATATGGGGCTTACATGTGCGGAAGCAATAATTTAATTCTAATTGGTCCATAAGAGCTGTGCATAAATCAATAGAAATGGCATACATCATAATATAGTTTACAACTTGGATACAAATAAATAAAGTACAAAATACATCTTGATCCAAAAGCTTCTCAAGCCGACATATACAAAAGAGAAGACTACAGGCCAAGAAGCATAATCTTCAAGATGCTACAAAAGTGAACCCAAAACATCTTGTAAACAATCATCTAGGCGTCACCGCCGTCCTGCTCATCACCTACAAATATATATGGAGAGGGTGAGATTGGATACTCAGTGAATGATATAATCAATAAAAGGGTTTGCATGAATGATATCCGAGATCTTTATCAAGCCAAAACACATCATATCTTGTACGAAATCAAAGGACAAATCAAGTTCATCTAAAAATCTTTCAAGTTTCAAGGGATGCTTACTAGCATCAATAATACAAGGGATGACATAATCAAAGGTGTTACAAAAGTTTAGAGTCCCCTAGCACGTACGGACTTGTGCTACAAATGCTTATAGTCCCTTAGCACGTACGGACTTGTGCTACAAATGCTTATAATCCCTTAGTACGTATGGACTTATGCTACAAATGCTTATAGTCCCTTAGCATGGACGGACTTGTGCTACAAATGCTTATAGTCCCTTAGCACGTACGGACTTATCAAGAATATTATCAAAACCAAAGCTAATACTTGATATACAAAATAGGGATAGTCATTCATGCTTAACAAATACTTTTCCAAAACAAACAAGGCAAAGCTTTATCAAATGTCATAACATAGCTTTATTAAAAATACCACTCACATAGCTCTTCGGGTGTTGGGGTCAAAGCAAGAGTCCAAATTCTACAAACACATGGCAAAGTCTATTGAATACACTCTCAAACAAGCTTTACATGAATGCAAATGATCTCGGTATTCCTTCAAAACTAAGTCGGACCAAAACAAAACATTGTTTCTCATCTCGGGAAAACATAATGGGCACCAACCAGGTCTAGGCCGAGGTCCCACACCTCCTTGCCGAGGTGTGGTCCCGATGGCCACATTCAAGGAAATAAAGTCGGGAAAATCTGGGTTTCCCTCTGCTGAAGAACATGAAGAACAAGAACAACATGAATGCTCAATTCATAACTTCTTTATTCGAAATCTGAGTTTTCATGAGATGAGTTTGAAAACATGGACCTGGGTACCCATACATAAAGATTTCATGGAAACAAACACAAAAATATGAATCTTGATGCAAGCTTTCGGATCAAACAAGGCTTTTATTCAAGAACACATGAATATCACTTTCTCTTTCTAAAACCAAACTTTAAATCAATGCATGGCTTACAAATCGTGCTCGATCATGCAATGCAGCTAGATGAACAATAAGAACAACAAGAGTAGATCAAGATTCTAACCTTAAGACACGGATCTAACGGCTCAAGGTGTGAAGATCAAGCTTGGAAAATCTATTCCCTCTCTAAGAACTCCTCCCTCTTCTTCCTGGAGCCTCTCTCTCTAAAGACAAGGATATGATATAAAATGATGTGTTTCTCAACAGCTCACTGACTTAACCCTCTGCTGGGACACGTGGCATCGGCTGGTTGGCTCTTCTAAAAAAGGTGACTGAGTGAAAAGACAAGGCTATGACAAAGTGTGTTCAACAAGCTAGATGACATAGGCACTCCGACAAGTAATGATCTCGGCTAAGGACAAGGCTTCGGCAAGTAAGGTCTCAATGATCTCGGCTAGGAAGGACAACACTTGACTTAGCTGTGCCACACCTCGGCCTAGATGTGCCACACCTCGGTCTAGGTCATACCAATCCAGGAACAAGATCACTAGGTGCAAGGGTAACATCTCGGCCTAGATAATACACACCTCGGCCTTGGTGATGAACACCTCGGCCTAGATAGTGACATCTCGGCCCATATGCCAAGGTGCGAGTGGAGGCTAACCAAAAGATTCCAAGATAGTCCTAGGTAGAAGAGATTCAAAGGTGTGACCCAAGCTTAGGATGACCTCGGCTAAACTCACACCAAGCAAGGAACAAAGCATGCAGTAACACTTAAGCAAGACAAAGACAAGATTTGAAATGCAAGCTTAACAAGACAAAATCATATAAATGCATGAGAGCATGACTAAGACGAAGTGAGGGTTGTTACAAAAATTCTCCATAAATTCTTAGTAAATTCTCAGTAAATTACTTAGTAAATTCCCAGTAAATTACTCAGTAACTTCCTCGTAAATTCTCAGAAAATTACTCAGCAAATTCTCAGAAAATTATTCTTTAAATTCTCAGTAAATTACTTATTAAATTACTCAAAAAATTTCCAATAAATTCTCAACAAATTCTTAGTAAATTCTCAGTAAATTACTTATTAAATTATTTAGTAAATTCCCAGTAAATTACTCATTAAATTCCCAGTAAAATCTTAGTAAATTACCAAGTAAATTCGTATTAAATTCCTAGTAAATTACTGAGTAAATTCTCAGAAAATTACTCAGTAAATTACTCAATAAATTCAGAGTAAATTACTTAGTACATTTCACAATAAATTATTCAGTAAATTTCCTGTAAATTGTCAGTAAATTACTCAGTAAATTCCTAGTAAATTCGCAGTAAACTACTAAGTATATTCCCAGCAAATTACTCAATAAATTCCGAGTAAATTCTTAGAAAATTCTTAGTAAATTCCCATTAAATTCTCCGTAAATTACTTAGTAAATTCCCCGCAAATTCTTAGGAAATTACTCTTTAAATTCTCAGTAAATTCCCAGTAAATTACTCCGTCAATTCTCACTAAATTACTCAGTAAATTCCTAGTAAATTTCTTAATAAATTCTTAGTAAATTACCTAGTAAAATCTTAGAAAATTATACAGTAAATTCTCAGTAAATTACATAGTAAATTTTCAACAAATCACTAAGTAGATTTTCAGCAAATCACTAAGTAAATTCCTAGTAAATTCCCAGTAAATTACTCTGTAAATTCTCAGTAAATTACACTATAAATAAATTCTCAGTAAATTACTCAGTATATTTCTCAGTAAAATCTCGATAAATTACTCAGTATATTTGTCACGACCCCAAACCGCCCCTAGTAGTTTGGTGCCGTGATGGCCAGTAATCCGAGATTACCGAAGGCCAACTTTCAAAAGTGCAACACAACCAGAGTATAATAAAGGGGCTCATGAATGCGGAAGCAATAAATCAAAATACAAGTGGTCCATAAGAGCAGTGCATAAGTCCAATGAAATGGCATACATCTTTACAACTTGAATACAACAAAGCAAAATACGTATTACATCTTGATCAAAAGGCTTCTCGAGCCGACATATACAAAATACAGTGAATACAAGCCAAGAAGCATAATTTTCAAGAATTGCCGACATAAAAATGACATTGCCGACGTCAATACAAAACAAAGCCGACAAAATCATGGATCCAAAACAAGCTTTCAAAAACACCGTCTAGGCGTCACCGACGTCCTGCTCAACACCTACATATATATAGAGAGGGTGAGCTTGGATACTCAGTGAATGGTACTAGTAATAAAGGTTTTGCATGAATATAGCCGAAGTCTTTTCGAACAAAACATATCAAGACCATGCGGATATTAGCCGAGATTATCTCAGAGCAAAACACATCAAAACTTTATCACGACAAGAGATGGACCGTATTCCTCTATCAAATCTTACAAGTCTCAAGGGATGCTTACTAATATCGGCAAAACACAAATCAAGCTTTTGATGAACCGTATTCATCTATTAAGTCTTACAAGTCTCAGGGGATGCTTACTAACATCGGCAAAACACAAATCCAGCTTTCCGAACAACAGATCCACGCGGTAAACCGTCAGTGGCAAAACAAAGGTTGTACGATCCGTAATCGATTAGTCAAAGGTACTGCGAAAGTTTATAGTCCTCCAGCACAAGGGACTTGTGTTACTTAAGCCCGTAGCTCTTTTTAACATGATGGTCTTGTGTTACTTAGGCCCGTAGCCCGCTTTAACACAAGAGTCTTTCCAAGAAAGGACCATATCCTTTTATACTTAGTGCTGTGAAAGTTTAGAGTCTTCCAGCACAAGGGACTTTCATACTTGGTACTGCGAAAGTTTAGAGTCCTCCAGTACAAGGGACTTTTCAAACGTGACATCAAAACAAAGCTTATACTTGATACATCAACCAGGCTATTCATTCATGCTTAACAAATACTTTTATCAAAACAAAGCAAAGCAAGATTTAACAAAGCAGTATAACATAACTTTATTAAAAATACCACTCACCTAGTTCTTCAGGTGTAGGCTCAAAGCGAAGATCAAGGACCTACAATCACATGGCAATCACATTCTCAAAACAAGCTTTATATGCATGCAAATGATCTCGGCATTCTCACCAAATCCAAGTCAATAACAAAGCAAAACATGTTGGGAGTTTAAACACTGCTCCCGTCTCATGAAAACAAACTGGGTACCAACCAGGTCTTTGCCGAGGTCCTACACCTCCTCAATGAGGTGTGGTCCCGATGGCCTCATTCAAAAACAAAGTCGGAAAAACTTGGGTTTCCCTTTGAAGAACATGAAGAATATGATCATGAAGAAGATGAATGCAAGATCATAACTTGTTACAAAAATCTGAGGTTTCATGCCATGAGTTCAAAACATGGACCTGGGTACCCATACAAGAAGGTCATGCAAGAACAAACACAAAAACATGGTTTTTGCTCCAAACTTTCGGATCAAAACGAGACTTTCTTCAAGAACACATGAATACTATCTTTCTCTTCCGAAACCAACTTCAAATCGATGCATGACATGCAAAACAAATCTGATCATGCAATGCAGCTAGATGATCGATAAAAACAACAAGAGTAGGTTAAGATTCTAACCTCAAAACTCAAATCCAACGGTTCAAATCTCAAAGAGCAAGCTTGGAAGATCTATTCTCACTCAAGAACTTCTCCTCCTTCTCTCTAAAGCTTCTCTCTCTAAAGGCAAAGATTTGAGACAAAAATGATTTGTTTCTAGGTCTGCCGGCTGTCTTAACAATCAGCTCGGACACATGGCATTACCGGGTTGGTTCAACTCAAAAGGTGATTGATTGATAAGACAAGTCTATGACAAAGCGTACACAGCAAGCTAGGGCAAGACACATCGGCAAGTAATGACATTGGCTAAAGTCAAAGCTTCGGCAACAGGATAACAAAGACATCGGCTAGGGAGGACGACACTTGACTAAGCTGTGCCACACCTTGGCCTGGGTGTACCACACCTCGGTCTAGGCCATACCTGCCCAAGGACAAGGATCACTAAGTGCAAAACATCTCGGCAACAAGCCCGAGGTGAAGGTGGGATCAACCAAATGGTTCCAAAACAGCTCTAGGTACAAAGGTTCAAAGGTGAACTAAGCTCAAGATTACTTCGGCTACACACTGAGCAAGGAACAAAGTCAAGCAAGCAATACTTAAACAAAACAAGGCAAGGCAGAACCTTCAAAACAACATAACAAGACAAGATCATGCATGAATGTATGCAAGTATGACAAGAGTAAGGTGAGGGTCGCTATAGTCTACCCCCCTTAAAGAAGTTTGGTCCCCAAACTTAAATTACCTTGCTCTATAAACAACTCCGGATAACGGATTCTCATATCCTCTTCCTTTTCCCACGTGGCTTCTGTGCCACAATGCTCCTTCCATTCGACCTTTACCATTGGTATTGATTTGTTTCTCAATTGCCTAACTTGTCTGTCAATAATTCTCATTGGTTTCTCCTCATAGCCTAAATCCTCATTAACCGTAATCCCAGAATGATCGATTATATGCAGTGGATCTCGGATGTACTTCCTCAACATAGAAACATGAAACACATTGTGGACTTGGCTTAAATCTGGCGGCAAAGCAAGTCTGTAGGCAACGGAGTTAACCTTGTCAAGAATTTCAAATGGCCCAATATAACGAGGTGCTAACTTACCTTTCTTCCCAAATCTGCAAACTCCTTTCATTGGTGAAACTTTCAGGAATACATGATCCCCAACTTCGAATTCTAACTCATTCCTTCTCTAGTCGGCGTAGCTCTTTTGTCGGCTCTGGGCAATTTTAATCCTCTGTTGGATAAGTTTAATCTTCTCTATTGTTACTTGAATCAATTCGGGACCAAGCAGAGCTCTGTCTCCAACTTCGGTCCAACATATCGGCGACCTACACTTTCTTCCGTACAAAGCTTCATACGGCGCCATGCCAATGCTAGCTTGATAACTGTTGTTGTAAGCAAATTCCACTAAGGGCAAATGCGCTCCCCAACTTCCTAGGAAGTCCAATACACAAAGTCTAAGCATATCTTCGAGTGTCTGAATTGTCCTCTCTGTCTGCCCATCCGTCTGGGGATGAAAAGCTGTACTAAATCTCAGCTCGGCTCCGAAAGCCCTCTGTAGACTCTGCCAAAATCTAGAAACAAATTTAGGATCTCAGTCTGACACAATTGACATCGGCACTCCATGAAGTCTAACAATTTCGTTCACATATAACAAGGCAAGTTGATCGGCGCTGAAGGTAGTCTTAACAGGTAAAAAGTGTGCTGACTTAGTTAATCTATCAACAACAACCCAAATCGAATCCATACCTTTCGGTGTCTTCGGCAAACCAATCACAAAATCCATGGAGATGTGTTCCCATTTCCACTCAGGAATCGGCAAAGGTTGAAGGAGTCCTGCCGGTCTTTGATGTTCTGCTTTTACTTGTTGACAATGCAAACACTGGGACACGAATTCGGCTATTTCTCTTTTCATGTTTGGCCACCAGAACGTCTGTTTCACATCCTGATACATCTTAGTGTTCCCTGGATGAACAGCAAACTTGGAACCGTGAGCTTCCTGCAAAATTCTCCTTTTCAACTCTGGGATGTCAGCTACACATAACCTTCCTTCAAACTTGAGCACTTGATTTTCGATGGTATACCCTGGTCTCGGCTTTGTGACAATTTCCTCGGCTACTTTCTTGAAGAATTTATCCTCCATCTGTCTTGTCTTTACCTCATCAACAATAGTCGGCTCTACTGCTATCATGGTCAAACACGCCAAATTTCCATCTGACTTTCTGTTCAAAGCGTCGGCCACGCTGTTAGCTTTACCTGGGTGATATCGAATTTGCATATCATAGTCTTTCAACAACTCAAGCCACCTTCTCTGTCTCAAATTCAATTCCTTTTGAGTGAACAGGTACTTTAAACTCTTATGATCTATAAAAACCTGACAAGAAGCTCCATACAAATAGTGACGCCAGATCTTTAAAGCAAATACGACGACCGCTAATTCTAAATCATGGGTAGGATAGTTCTTCTCATGGGGTTTCAACTGACGAGATGCATAAGCTATAACCTTACCTCCTTGCATTAACACACAACCCAAGCCCTTATGTGAAGCATCGCTACAGATATGAAACTCTTCGTTACCTGATGGAAGTACGAGTACTGGTGCTGTAACTAACCTCGTCTTCAGTTCCTGGAAAGCTGACTCCCAATCTTTAGTCCATTCATACAGTGTTCCTTTCTTAGTCAATAGCGTCAATGGAATTGCAATCCTTGAGAAATCCTTCACAAACTTCCTGTAATAACCTGCCAAACCCAGAAAACTACGAATCTCGGATACATTAGTCGGCCTCGGCCAATTTACTACGGCTTCAATTTTGCTAGGATCAACCAAGATACCCTCTTCACTAATCACATGACCCAAAAATGAGATAGTAGGAAGCCAAAATTCACACTTGTTAAACTTAGCATACAATTTCCGGTCTCTCAAAATTTGTAAGGCAAGTCTCAAATGATTTTCATGTTCAGCTTTACTCTTGGAATAGATCAATATATCATCAATGAAGACAACTACAAACTCATCTAAATGTGGCTTGAAGACTCTGTTCATTAAATCCATAAATGCAGCAGGGGCATTGGTCACCCCAAAAGGCATTACTAAAAACTCGTAGTGGCCATATCTTGTCCGAAAAGCAGTCTTCTCAACGTCTTCGGCTTTAACTTTAAGCTGGTGGTAACCAGACCTAAGGTCAATCTTAGAAAAGACTCGTGCCTCTTGTAACTGGTCAAGCAAATCATCAATCCTAGGCAATGGGTACTTGTTCTTAATAGTGACTTTATTAAGTTCTCTGTAATCAATACAAAGGCGAAGTGTGCCATCCTTTTTCTTAACAAATAAAACAGGTGCTCCCCATGGTGAAGTGCTCGGCCTAATAAATCCCTTATCCAACAATTCCTGTAATTGCAGTTTCAATTCTCTAAGTTCAGCAGGGGCCATCCTATAGGGCGTTTTGGAGATCGGCTGTGTTCCCGACATGATATCAACAGTAAACTCTATCTCTCTATTGACTAAGTGGCCAGACAATTCGTTTGGGAAGACGTCGGGGAATTCATTAACAACTGGGATGTCGGCTAAATTAACGTCTCCATTCTGATCGCTCAGTATACTACACAAGTAGCCTCGACACCCTTTCTGAATTAACTTGTAGGCCTTAATGGACGAAATCAAGTAAGGTGGGGACACTATCCCTTTACCCTGGAAAACAACCTCGGCTAGGTTTGGCGGTTTCAGTGTGACACTTTTCGAAACACAATTTATGGTTGCATGATTAGCGGCTAACCAATCCATTCCCAGTATAACATCAAAAGAAGTTATGTCCAGAGGCATTAAATCTACTAGCAATTCAACATTTTCAATCACAACAACACATGCTCTATAAATGGATACAACAACCATAGATCTCCCAGATGGAGTAGACAGAGATAACACATAATCGAGGGGCTCTAGTTCTCTATTAATCTTCTTGGCAAATTTAGCAGATACAAACGAATACGTAGAACCCGAATCAATCAACACATAAGCATCTTGGAAGCAGATTAGGAGCATACCTGACACCACTGTTTCAACATTCTGAGTGTCTCCTGGTACTAGAGCAAATGCTCTGCCCTGTCTCATTTGTCCTCTTCCAACATTACCCCTCTGGACGGAACCCGAGGTATTCTCGCCCTTCTTGTTGTTATCAGCCTTTGTCTTAGGGCAGTCTCTCACATAATGACCTATTTAGCCACATTCATAACAGGCTCCAGATGTCCGGCGGCAGACCCCAAAATGTTGCTTCCCACAATCCGAACACGTCGGTTTAGCATTACCTTCCTGTCGTAGGTTACTAGAACTACCCATGTTCGTCCTCTTCTTGGTACCCAGCTGTGCTCGGCGATTGTCATAGCTCTGTCTCTTCCGCTGGTTCTCCCCCGAGCTCTGGTATCGGTTTAAGTTAGCTTCGGCCAGAATGGCTTTGTCCAACACCTCGGCGTAAGTCGGCATATTGAGCAAGCTAACCCTGCCCTGAATCGGTCCGCGAAGCCCGCTCTCGAACTTTCTAGCCTTCATGTATTCATTGTTGGCTATGTGAGGTGCAAACCTCACCAATTCAGTAAAAGTGCGGTCGTATTCCGCCACTGTTCGATTGCCTTGCGTCAAGGTCTGAAATTCGGTAGCCTTGCGGTTTCGAACACTTAGGGGAAAGTGTTTGTTGTAGAACAACTCCAAGAATCGGGTCCAGGTCAAATCTGGATTACTTTCTCGAACCATCACCCACCATCTGCGAGCGTCATCATCTAACGTGAATGCTACTAATGTCACTTTCTGAGCATCGGTGCTAGGAAAGATCTCGAACAGCTTTTCCATTTCCAAAACCCACGCCTCAGCCTTCGTCAGCTCTATGCCCTCAGAGAATCTTGGTGGTTTCATTTTCTTGAACTCCCTGATCAAAGCTATCGTGCCATCCCCATATAAGGCCGGCTACGGAGGGACTTGCGGCACTGGAGGAGGTGGAGGTGGAACTACATTTCGGCCGTTGGTCTGCTCGGCCTGAGTCGACGTAGCACTAGCAAACTGTTGCCTGGTTTGCCTCAACTCGCAGGCCAAACCTTCAACTAATCTCTCCAGTCTGTCCATTCTGTCTTCGGGCTGATCTCGGCCAATTGGAGGTCTACCTCTCCTCATAATGCTATGAGCATGCAAAGTGTGACTTTAAAACAAATAAGCAAATAACCACGTAGGCAAGTAACAAATAGGTATGTCCAGACAATGCACACCTCGTTCAAATAGCAAGTACCATGATGCAAATCCTAACATCTTTCTAAGGGAAATCCTATGCTCTTTAGGACTCAAGGTGTGTGAATAACATATACTGAGGAACTTGTGCTTTGATACCATTCTGTCACGACCCCAAACCGCCCCTAGTAGTTTGGTGCCGTGATGGCCAATAATCCGAGATTACCGAAGGCCAACTTTCAAAAGTGAAACACAACCAGAGTATAATAAAGGGGCTCACGAATGCGGAAGCAATAAATCAAAATACAAGTGGTTCATAAGAGCAGTGCATAAGTCCAATGAAATGGCATACATCTTTACAACTTGAATACAACAAAGCAAAATACGTATTACATCTTGATCAAAAGGCTTCTCGAGCCGACATATACAAAATACAGTGAATACAAGCCAAGAAGCATAATTTTCAAGAATTGCCGACATAAAAATGACATTGCCGATGTGAATACAAAACAAAGCTGACAAAATCATGGATCCAAAACAAGCTTTCAAAAACACCGTCTAGGCGTCGCCGACGTCCTGCTCAACACCTACATATATATAGAGAGGGTGAGCTTGGATACTCAGTGAATGGTACTAGTAATAAAGGTTTTGCATGAATATAGCCGAAGTCTTTTCGAACAAAACATATCAAGACCATGCGGATATTAGCCGAGATTATCTCAGAGCAAAACACATCAAAACTTTATCACGACAAGAGATGGACCGTATTCCTCTATCAAATCTTACAAGTCTCAAGGGATGCTTACTAACATCGGCAAAACACAAATCAAGCTTTTGATGAACCGTATTCATCTATTAAGTCTTACAAGTCTCAGGGGATGCTTACTAACATCGGCAAAACACAAATCCAGCTTTCCGAACAACAGATCCACGCGGTAAACCGTCAGTGGCAAAACAAAGGTTGTACGATCCGTAATCGATTAGTCAAAGGTACTGCGAAAGTTTATAGTCCTCCAGCACAAGGGACTTGTGTTACTTAAGCCCGTAGCTCTTTTTAACAAGATGGTCTTGTGTTACTTAGGCCCGTAGCCCGCTTTAACACAAGAGTCTTTCCAAGAAAGGACCGTATCCTTTTATACTTAGTGCTGCGAAAGCTTAGAGTCCTCCAGCACAAGGGACTTTCACACTTGGTACTGCGAAAGTTTAGAGTCCTCCAGTACAAGGGACTTTTCAAAGGTGACATCAAAACAAAGCTTATACTTGATACATCAACCAGGCTATTCATTCATGCTTAACAAATACTTTTATCAAAACAAAGCAAAGCAAGATTTAACAAAGCAGTATAACATAGCTTTATTAAAAATACCACTCACCTAGTTCTTTAGGTGTAGGCTCAAAGCGAAGATCAAGGACCTACAATCACATGGCAATCACATTCTCAAAACAAGCTTTATATGCATGCAAATGATCTCGGCATTCTCACCAAATCCAAGTCAATAACAAAGCAAAACATGTTGGGAGTTTAAACAGTGCTCCCGTCTCATGAAAACAAACTGGGTACCAACCACGTCTTTGCCGAGGTCCTACACCTCCTCACCGAGGTGTGGTCCCAATGGCCTCATTCAAAAACAAAGTCGGAAAAACTTGGGTTTCCCTTTGAAGAACATGAAGAATATGATCATGAAGAAGATGAATGCAAGATCATAACTTGTTACAAAAATCTGAGGTTTCATGCCATGAGTTCAAAACATGGACCTGGGTACCCATACAAGAAGGTCATGCAAGAACAAACACAAAAACATGGTTTTTGCTCCAAACTTTCGAATCAAAACGGGACTTTCTTCAAGAACACATGAATACTATCTTTCTCTTCCGAAACCAACTTCAAATCGATGCATGACATGCAAAACAAATCCGATCATGCAATGCAGCTAGATGATCGATAAAAACAACAAGAGTAGGTTAAGATTCTAACCTCAAAACTCGAATCCAACGGTTCAAATCTCAAAGATCAAGCTTGGAAGATCTATTCTCACTCAAGAACTTCTCCTCCTTCTCTCTAGAGCTTCTCTCTCTAAAGGCAAAGATTTGAGACAAAAATGATTTGTTTCTAGGTCTGCCGGCTGTCTTAATAATCAGCTCGGACACATGGCGTTACCGGGTTGGTTCAACTCAAAAGGTGATTGATTGATAAGACAAGTCTATGACAAAGCGTACACAGCAAGCTAGGGCAAGACACATCGGCAAGTAATGACATCGGCTAAAGTCAAAGCTTCGGCAACAGGATAACAAAGACATCGGCTAGGGAGGACGACACTTGACTAAGCTGTGCCACACCTTGGCCGGGGTGTGCCACACCTCGGTCTAGGCCATACCTGCCCAAGGACAAGGATCACTAAGGGCAAAACATCTCGGCAGCAAGCCCGAGGTGAAGGTGGGATCAACCAAATGGTTCCAAAACAGCTCTAGGTACAAAGGTTCAAAGGTGAACTAAGCTCACGATTACTTCGGCTACACACCGAGCAAGGAACAAAGTCAAGCAAGCAATACTTAAACCAAACAAGGCAAGGCAGAACCTTCAAAACAACATAACAAGACAAGATCATGCATGGATGTATGCAAGTATGACAAGAGTAAGGTGAGGGTCGCTACAATATTACTCAGTAAATTCCCAGTAAAGTACTTGGTAAATTACGTAGTAAAGTCCTTAGTATATTACTCAGTAAATTCGCAGTAAATTCTAAGTAAATTACTCAGTAAGTTCCTAGTAAATTCTCAGTAAATTACTCTGTAAATTCGCAGCAAATTATTTGTAAATTACTCAGCAAATTACTCATTAAATTCTCACCAAATTACTCAGTACAATACTTAGTAAATTCCCCATAAATTACTTAGTGAAGTCTCAGTAAATTACTCAGTAAATTATCAGTAAACTCCTAGTAAATTACTCAGTAAATTCTCAGAAAATTACCTAGTAAATTTGAATTAAATTATCAGTAAATTTTCATTAAATTACTTAGTAAATTCTCAGTAAATTAATCAGTACATTCCCTGTAAATTCTCAATAAATTACACAGTAAATTACTCAATAAATTACTTAGTAAATTCTCATTAAATTCCCACTAAATTTTTAGCAAATTCTTAATAAATTCTCAAAAAATTGCTAAGTAAATTCCCCGTAAATTTTCAGTAAATTACTCAGTAAATTCCCAATAAATTCTCACTAAATTGGTCAGTAAATTCTCAATTAATTACTCAGAAAATCACTCAGTAAATTCCCAGTAAATTACTTAGTAAATTCACAATAAATTCCAAGTAAATTCACAGTAAATTCTCAGTAAATTACTCAGAAAATTCTCAGTAAATTTTAAGTAAAGTACTCAATAAATTCTCAGTAAATTACTCAATATATTCTAAGTAAATTCCTCAGTAAATCCTCAGTAAATTACTTAGTAAATTGCCAGTAAATTCTCAGTAAATTTTCAGTAAATTCTCAGTAAAGTACTTAGTAAATTCTCAGTAACTTACCAGTAAACTACTCAGTAAATTCTCTATAAATTCTAAAAAAATTACTCAATAAATTCATCAGTAAATTATCAGTAAATTACTCGGTAAATTTCCATTAAATTACTTAGTCAATTCTCATTAAATTACTTTGTAAATTCTTTATAAATTACTCAGTAAATTCTCAATAAATTACCCAGTAAATTCTTAATAAATTACTCTCTAAATTCTCAGTAAATTACTTCGTAAATTCCCAGTAATTACTCTGTAAATTCCAGTAAATTCTTGATCAGTTACTTAAAAAATTACTCAATAAATTCTATGTAAATTACTCTGTAAGTTACACAGCAAATTACTCATTAAATTCTCAATAAATTACTCAGTAAATTTCTAGTAAAGTACTCAGTTAATTCTCAGTAAATAACTTAGTAAATTTCCAATAAATTCACATTAAATTTCTAAATAAATTCTCAGTAAATTACTCAGTAAATTTTTCATAAATTTTTCATAAATTACACAGTAAATTCTCAGTAAATTACTCAGTAAATTCGCATTAAATTCTCAGCAAATTAATCAGCACATTACCTGTAAAATCTTAGTAAATTTCTCAGTAAATTACTTAGTAAATTACCAGTAAATTCTCTCTAAATTCTCAGTGAATTAATTAGGAAATTACTTAGTAAAATCACAGTAAATTACTAAGTAAATTCCCAGAAAATTCTCTTTAAATTACTCAGTAAATTCTCAGTAAACTGCTCATTAAATTACACAGTAAATTCCTCAGTAATTCCTCGACAAATAACTCAATAAATTGTTAATAAATTCTCAGTAAATTACTTCATAAAGTACTCAGTAAATTCCAGTAAAATCTCAGTAAATTCTTAGTAAATTACTTAGTAAATTTCCTGTAAATTCTAAACAAATTACTTAGTAAATTCATTGTAAATTACCCTGGAAATAACTCAGTAAATTCTCAGTAACTTACTTAGTAAATTCTCAGTAAACAACTTAGTAAATTTTCAGTAAATTCCAAGAAAAATCTCCGTAAATTCTCTATAAATTTCTCAATAAATTTTCAGCAAATTCTCAGAAAATTAATCAGTAAATTCCCAGTAAATTTCTCAATAAATTACTCAGTAAATTACTCAATAAATTCTCAATAAATTACTCAATAAATTCTCAGTAAATTACTCAATAAATTCACTAAATTCTCTGTAAATTATTCAGTAAATACCTAGTAAATTCTTTGTAAATTACTTAATAAATTACTAGTAAATTACTCAGTAAATTACTCAGCAAATTACTCAGAAAATTCCCAGTAACTTACTCAGTAAATTCCCAGTAAATTACTCATTAAATTATCAGTAAAGTCCCAGTAAATTCTCAAAAACTTACTAAGTAAATTACTCAGAAAATTCCAAGTAATTCTCAGTAAATTCCAAGTAAATTCTCAGTAAATTAGTTAGTAAATTCCTAGTAAATTACACAGTAACTTCCCCGCAAATTCACAATAAATTATTTTTAAATTCTCAGTAAATTACTAAGCAAATTCTTCATAAATTGCTTAGTAAATTACTCAAAAAATATTTAGCAAATTACTCAGTAAATTCCCTATAAATTACTCCATAAATTCTCATAAAATTACTTGGTAAATTCACTGTAAATTGCTCAGTACATTACTAAGAAAATTACTCAGTAAATTTCTAGTAAATTCTCAATAAATGGCTTAGTAAATTCTCAGTACATTACTTAGTAAATTACTAAGTAAATTTCCAATAAAATTCTCAATAAATTCTCAGCAAATTACTCAGTAAATTCTGAGTAAATTCTCTGTAAATTACTTAGTAAATTCTCAAAAATTTACTTAGGAAATTCTCTATAAATTTTCAGTAAATTACTTAATAAACTCTTAGTAAATTACTCAGTAAATTCATAGTAATTTCTCATTAAATTCTCAGTAATTCACTCAGTAAATGCTCTGTAAATTAATCTATAAATTCTCGGTAAATTCTAAGTAAATTTTCAGTAAAATAATCAATAAATTTCTAGTAAATTCTAAATTAATTTTTAGTAAAATAATCTATAAATTCCCAGTAAATTCTCAGTAAATTACTCCTTAAATTCCCGATAAATTACTCAGTAAATTACTTGTAAATTCTCAATAAATTTTCAGAAAATTACT
This sequence comes from Camellia sinensis, assembly GCF_055761805.1. Lineage (NCBI taxonomy): Eukaryota > Viridiplantae > Streptophyta > Magnoliopsida > Ericales > Theaceae > Camellia > Camellia sinensis. Next base: position 88,042,307 of record NC_138964.1, read on the forward strand.
GAGTAAATTCCAAGTAAATTACTTAATAGATTTTTGCTAAATTATTCATTAAATTCCCTGGAAATTCTCAGTAAATTCCCACTGCATTCTCAGTAAATTACTTAGTAAATTCTCAATAAATTATTTACTAAATTCCGAGTAAATTCTAAGTAAATTAGTCAGTAAAGTCCTAGTAAATTCTCAACAAATTCCCAGTAAATTATCAGTAAATTCTCGGTGAATTACTCAGCAAATTTCATAGTAAATTCTCAGTAAATTACTCAGTATATTACTTAGTAAATTACTCAATAAATTTGCAGTAAATTCTAGATAAATTACTCAGTAAATTCTTAATAAATTACTAAAAAAAATTCAAATAAATTCTCAGTAAATTTTTCAATAAATTCTCAGTAAATTCTTAGTAAATTACTATGTAAATTCCCTGTAAATTACTAAATAAATTCTCAGTAAATTTCTCAGTACATTACTTAGTAAATTTCTCAGTAAATTCTCATTAAATTACTTAATAAATTCTCAGTAAATAACTCTGAAATTTTGAGTAAATTATAAGTAAATTACTCAATAAATTCCCAAAAATTACTACGTAAATTCCCGATAAATTCTCAGTAAATTCCCTGCAAATTCTCAGTAAATTCTCGGTACATTCTCAGTAAATTACTTAGTTAATTCTCAGTAAATTTGCAGTAAATTCTCAGTAAATTCTCAGTAACTTACTCAGTAAATTCCCAGTAAATTCTCATTAAATTCTAGTAAATTCTCAATAAATTATCAATAAATTACTCAGAAAATTCCCAGTAAATTCTCAATAAATTACTTAGTACATTACTTAGTAAATTACTAGTAATTACTCCATAAATTATTCAGTAAATTACAAAGTAAATTCTCATTAAATTGCTTAGTAAATTCCTAGTAAATTCTTAGTAAATTACTCAGTAAATTACAAGTAAATTCGCAGTAAGTTACTATGTAAATTCAAAGTAAATTACTCAGTAATTTCTCAATAAATTCTTAGTAAATTACTCTGTAAATTCCCAGTAAATTCTCAGTAAATTACTCAGTAAATTCTCATTGGATTCCCAATAAATCCTCAGTAAATTACTCAATAATTTCCCAGCAAATTACACAGTAACTTCCGCACAAATTCTCAATGAATTACTCTGCAAATTCTCAGTATATTACTTAGTAAATTACCAAGTAAATTCTAAAAAAATTACTCAGTAAATATTCAGCAAATTACTCTTTAAATTCCCTGTAAATTACTCCGTAAATTCTCAAAAAATTACTCCGTAAATTCATAATAAATTATTCAGTAAATTCTTTGTAAATTCTAAGTAAATTAGTCAGTAAATTCTCAGTAAATGGCTTAGTAAATTACTCTGTACATTACTCAGTAAATTCTCAAGAAATTACCCAGTAAATTCTCAGCAAATTCTGAGTAAATTCCCATTAAAATCTCCGTAAATTACTCAGTAAATTCTCAGTAAATTACTATGTAAATTCTCAATAAATTACATAGTAAATTCCCAGTAAATTCTCAGTAAATTACTCTGTAAATTCTCACTAAACTACTTGTAAATTCCCAAAAATTTCCAAGTAAATTAATCAGTAAATTAATTGGTAAATTACCTATAAATTCTAAGTAAATTTCTCAATAAATTCTCAGTAAATTAACCAGTAAACTTTCAGTAAATTCTCAGTAAATTATTCAGTAAATTAATCAGTAAAATACTTAGTAAATTCTCAGTAAATTACTAAGTAAATTCCAAATAAATTCTAAGTAAATTCTCAGCAAATTACTCTGTAATCCCCTAGTAAATTATTCAGTGAATTCCTAGTAAATTCACAGTAGATTACTCAGTAAATTCCTAGTAAATTTTAAGCAAATTCTCTGTAAATACCTTATTAAATTCTCAGTAAATTTCTCAGTAAATTTACAGAAATTGTCAGAAATTTACTTATTAAATTCTCTGCAAATTTTCAGTCAATTACTTAAGAAACTCTCAGTAAATTATTCAGTAAATTACTAGTAATTTCTCATTAAATTCTCAGTAAATTCTCCATAAATTAATTAGTACATTGTCAATAAATTCTCAACAAAATAATCAATAAATTCCCAGTAAATTCTGAGTAAATTACTCTGTAAATTCCCAGTAAATTACCTGTAAATTCTCCATAAATTTTCAAAATATTATAGAGTAAATTCTAAGTAAATTACTCAAAAAATTCACAGTAAATTCGTAGGAAATTCTCAATAAATTACTTAATAAATTCTTAGTAAATTATTTAGTAAATTCCGAGTAAATTGCGTAGTAAATTACTCAGTAAAGTCCTAGTAAATCACTCAGTAAATTTCGTTAAAATTTTCAGTAAATTACTCTGAAAATTACTCAGTAAATTCCAAATAAATTCTTAGAAAATTACTCAAAAAATTCCCAGTAAAGTCTCAGTAAATTACTCAGTATTTATCGGTGAATTACTCAGCAAATTTCCCAGTAAATTACTCAGTAAATTCTCAATAAATTACTCAGTAAATTACTTAGTAAATTCTCAGTAAATTACTTAGTAAATTCCCAGTAAATTTTTAGTAAGTTACTCAGTAAATTCCCAGTAAATTACTTAAAAAATTTGAAGTATATTCCCAGTAAATTACTCGGTAAATTCCTGTTAAATTCTTAGTAAATTACTTAATAAATTACTCAGAAATTCTCAGTAAATTACTCAGTAAGTTCTCAGTAAATTCCCAGTAATTCTCAGTAAATCCCCACTAAATTCTCATCAAATTCCAGTAAATTCACAATAAATTCTCAGTAATTTACTAAGTACATTACTCAGTAATTACTCAGAAAATTTTAAGTAAATTCTCAGTAAATTACTCAGTATATTTCTCAGTAAATTACTCAGTAAATTCTCACTAAATTCTTAGTAAATTACTCCTAAATTATTCAGTAAATTATTTACTAAATTCTTAGTAAATTACTCAGCAAATTCTCAGTAAATTACTCAGTAAATTTTCAGTAAATTCTTAGTAAATTCCCTGTAAATTCTCAGTAAATTACTCAAAAAATTCCCAGTAAATTTTCAATAAATTACTTAGTAAATTTCCAATAAATTCTTAATAAATTATTCTTTAAATTCTCAGTAAATTCTCATTAAATTACATATTGAATGACTCAGTAAATTCTTAGTAAATTCTCAATAAATTCTTAGTAAATTCCCAGTAAATTCTCAGTAAATTACAAAGCAAACTCCAAGTAAATTACTCAGTAACTTCCCCGCAAATTCTCAGTAAATTACTCATCAAATTCTTAGTAAATTATTTTTTAAATTCTCTGTAAATTCTCAAAAAATTACTTATTAAATTACTAAGTAAATTCCCAGTAAATTCTCAATAAATTGCTCAGTAAATTCCCAAAAAATTCTCAATAAATTACTCAGTAAATAACTCAGCAAATTCCCAATAATTCTTAGAAAATTACTCAGTAAATTTTAAGTAAATTTTTAGTAAATTCTCAGTAAATTACTCAGTAAATTAGTAGTAAATTTTCAGTAAATTACACAATAAATTCTCATTAAATTGCTTAGTAAATTTATAGAAATTCCCAAAAATTTACTTAGTAAATTCTCTGTAAATTTTCTATAAATTACTTATTAAACTCTTACTAAATTACTCAGTAAATTCCTAGTAATTTCTCACTAAATTCTTAATAAATTCTCAGTAAATTACTCAGTAAATTCTTCATAAATTAATCAGTAAATTCTCAATATATTCTCAGTAAAATAATCAATAAATTACTCAGTAAATTCTCAGTAAGTTACTCAGTAAATTCTCAGTAAATTACTCCGCAAATTTCGAGTAAATTACTCAGTAAATTACCTATAAATTCCCAATAAATTTTCAAAAAATTACTTAGTAAATTCCTTGTAATTTCTTAGTAAATTCCCAGTAAATTACTTAGTAAATTCCCTAGAAATTCTCATTAAATTCCAAATACATTCTCAGAAAATTACTCAGTAAATTCCCAGTAAATTCTCAGTGAATCACTCAATAAATTCCCTGTAAATTCTCAATGAATTACTTAGTAAATTCCCCGTAAATTCTTAGTAAATTACTCAAAAAATTACTCAGTAAATTGCCATTAAATTGCTCAGTAAATTCTCGGTGAATTACTCTGCAAATTTCCAGTAAATTCTCAGTAACTTACTTAGTAAATTCTCAGTAAATTACTCAGTACGTTAATTAGTAAATTACTAAGTAAATTCCCAGTAAATTCTCAAAAAATTACTTAGAAAATTCCAAGTAAATTCTCAGTAAATTACTTAGTTAATTCCTAGTAAATTACTCAGTAAATTCCAAGTAATTCTTAGTTAATTTCAGGTAAATTCTCAGTAAATTACTCAGTAAATTCCTTAGAAATTCTCAGAAAATTCCCAGTACATTCTTAGTAAATTACTGAGTAAATTGTCAGTGAATTACTTCGTAAATTCTAAGTAAATTATTCAGTAAATTACTCAATAAATTCCCAGCAAATTCTCCGTAAATCTGTCTGTAAATTCCCAGTAAATTACCGAGTAAATTACTTGGTAAATTCTCAGTAAATTACATAGTAAATTCCTAGTAAATTCTCATAAAATTCCAGTAAATTCTCAATAAATTCTAAGTAAATTACTCAATACATTACTCAATAAAATATTCAGTAATTACTTAGAAAATTACTCAGTAAATTACTCACTAAATTCTCAGTAAATTACTTTGTAAATTACTCAGTAAATTACTTAGTAAATTCCTAGTAAATTCTTAGTAAATTACATAGTAAATTCCTAGTAAATTACTATGTAAATTACTCGAAAAATTACTCAGTAAATTCTCAGTAAATACCCAGAAAATTCTCATAAAATAACTTAGTAAATTCCCAATAACTTCCCAGTAAATTCTCAAAAAATTTCCAGTAAATTCTCAATAAATTATTCTTTAAATTCTCAATAAATTTCCTTGTAAATTCTCAGTAAATTACTCAGCAAATTCCCATTAAATTACTTAGTAACTTCACCACAAATTCTTAGTAAATTATTCTTTAAATTCTCAGCAAATTATTTATCAAATTACTAAGTGAATACCTAGTAAATTCTCAGAAAATTCTTAGTAAATTACCAAATAAATTTTTAACTAATATTCAACTAATTATTCAATACATTCCTTGTAAATTGCTTCGTAAATTCTAAGAAAATTACTCCGTAAATTCACTGTAAATTACTAAGTACATTCCTAGTAAATGGCTTAGTAAATTACTCAGTACATTACTCAGTAAATTCACCGTAAATTCTCAATAAATTACTCAGTAAATTCTCGGTGAATTACTCAGTAAATTCCTAATAAATTATCTGTAAATTCCTCAATAAATTATGCAGTAAATTCCTAATAAATTCTGAGTGAATTCCCAGTAAATTACCCAATAAATTCTCAGTAAATTACTCAGTAAATTAACAAAAATTCTCAAAAATTTACTTAATAAATTCTTTGTAAATTTTCTGTAAATTACTTAATAAACTCTCAGTAAATTACTTAGTAAATTCCTAGTAATTTCTCATTAAATTCTCAGTAAATTACACAGTAAATTCTTCCTAAATTAATCGGTAAATTCACCGTAAATTCTCAGTAAAATAATCAGTTTATTCCCGGTAAATTCTCAATAAATTACACAGAAAATTCTCAGTAAATTACTCCGTAAATTCCTACTAAATTACTCAGTAAATTATCTGTAAATTCTCAATAAATTTTCAAAAAATTACTGAGTAAATTCCTAGTAATTACTCAAAAAATTCTCAGTAAATTCACAGGAAATACTTAGTAAATTCCCAGTACATTGTCAGTAAATTACTTAGTAAATTCGTAGTAAAATTACATAGTAAATTCTCAGTAAATTACTTAATAAAGTCCCTGTAAATTCTCAATAGATCACTCAGTAAATTTTCAGAAAATTATCAATAAATTACTTTGACAAGTACTCGGTAAATTTACAGTAAATTAATCAGTAAATTCCCTATAAATGACTCCGCAAATTCTCTGAAAATTACTCAATATATTCACAGTATATTACTCAGTACATTACTTAGAAAATTCCCAGCAAATTCTTAGTAAATGGCTTAGTAAATTACTCAGAAAATTACTCAATAAATTCTCGGTAAATTACTCAATAAATTCTCAGTAAATTACTCTGTAAATTCTCACTAAATTACTTAGTAAATTTCCAGCAATTTCCAAGTAAATTACTTAGTAACTTAATTGGTAAATTCCTTGTAAATTCTAAGTAAATTTCTTAAGAAATTCTCAGTAAATTATCTAGTAAATTCGTAGTACATTCTCAGTAAATTACTCCGTAAATTCTCAGTAAATCATTAAGTAAATTCCTAGTAAATTCTAAGCCAATTCTCAATAAATTACTCTGTAAATTCTCAGTAAATTCTCATTAAATTACTCAAAATATTCCTAATAAATTCTCAGTAAATTACTTAGTAAATTCCCAATAAATTTTTAGTAAATTCTCAATAAGTAATCAGTAAATTACTCAGTAAATTCCCAACAAATTCTTAGTGAATTCCCAATAAATTACCTAATAAATTCTCAGTAAATTCATAGAAATTTTTAGAAATTTAATTATTAAATTCTCTGTAAATTTTCTGTAAATTACTTAATAAACTCTTAGTAAATTACACTGAAAATTCCTCGTAATTTCTCATTAAGTAAATTCTTAGAAAATTACTCCATAAATTCACAGTAAATTATTTGTAAATTCTCAATAAATTTTCATAAAATTATTAAGTAAATTCCTAATAGGTTACTCAAAAAATTCTCAGTAAATTCCCAGTACATTCTCAGTAAATTACTTAGTAAACTCCAAGTAAATTACTTAGCAAATTACTTAGTAAAGTCCCTGTAAATTCTCAATAAATCACTCAGAAAATTCTCAATAAATTAGTCAGAAAAGTGCTCAGTAAATTCATAGTAAATTGCTCAATAAATTCTCGGTGAATTACTCAACAAATTTCCCAATAAATTCTCAGTATATTACTTAATAAATTACTCAGTACGTTACTCAGTAAATTACTCAGTAAATTCTCAGTACGTTACTCAGTAATTTACTCGGTAAATTCCCAGTAAATTACTCAGCAAATTACCCAGTAAATTCTCAGTAAATTACTTAGTGAGTTCTCAGTAAATTACTCAGTAAATTACCAGTAAATTACTCAATAAATTCCCAGCAATTCTTAGTAAATTCCCAATAAATTCTCAATAAATTACTCAGTAAATTCCCTAGAAATTCACAGGAAATTCCCAGTACATTCTCAGTGAATTACTCAGAAAATTCTCAGTTAATTATTCAGTAAATTCCTAGTAATTTCTCATTAAATCACTCAGTAAATTCCTAGAAAATTCTAAGTAAATTACTTAGTAAATTCCCAGTAAATTACTTAGTAAATTCTCAGAAGCTTACTCAGTAAATTCTCATCAAAATGCAAAAAATTCTAAATAAATTCTCAGTAAATTACTCAGTAAATTGCTCAGTAATTACACAAAAAATTACTTAGTAGATTTTCAGTAAATTCTCGGTAAATTACTCTGTAAATTCCTACTAAATTCTTAGTAAATTACTCCATAAATTACTCAGTAAATTCCAGTAAATTCTTGGTAAATTACTCAGTAAATACGCAGAAAATTGCTATGTAAATTAATCAACAAATTACTCAGGAAATTCTCAGTAAATTACTCAGTAAATTCTCAGTAAATTCCCAGTAAATTATTCTTTAAATTCTTAGTAAATTCAGGAAATTACTTCTTAAATTACTCAGTAGATTCCCAGTAAATTCTCAGTAAATTACTCAGCAAATTCTAAGTAAATTAATCTTTGAATTCTCTATAAATTCCTAGTAAATAACTAAGTAAATTCCCAGTTAATTCTTTGTAAATTACCAAGTAAATTCTCAATGAATTGCCCTGTAAATTACTCAGTAAAGTACTCAGTAAATTAGTTAGTAAATATTCAGTAAATTCCTTGTAAATTACTCCATAAATTCTCAGAAAATTACTCAGTAAATTCAAAGTAAAATTACTCTGTACATTACTCAGTAAATTATATAGTAAATCCCCTGAAAATTCTTAGTAAATTACTCCCTCGCACTCTCAGTAAATTACTCGATAAATTCTTAGTAAATTCTCAGTAAATTGCCCAATAAATTCTCTGCAAATTACTCAATAAATTCCGAGTAGATTCTTAGTAAATTGCCATTAAATTCTCCGTAAATTACTCAATAAAATCCCAGTATATTCTCAGTAAATGACTTTGTAAATTCTCAATAAATTACTGGATAAATTCTCAGTAAATTACTCTGTAAATTCTCACTAAATTACTTAGTAAATTCCCAGTAAATTTCTCAGTAAATTAATTGGTAAATTCCTTATAAATTCTTAGTAAATTTGTCAATAAATTCTCAGTAAATTACCTAGTAAATTCTCAGTAAATTCCCTAGTAAATTCTCAGTAAATTACTAAGTAAATTCCTAGTAAATTCTAATTAAATTCCCAATAAAGTACTCTGTAAATTCATCAGTAAATCATATAGTAAATTCACCACAAATTCTGATAAAATTACTCAGTAAATTCTAATTAAATTTTTAGTAAATTCTCAGTAAATTACTCAGAAAATTATTAGTAAACTACTCAGAAAATTACGTAGTAAATTCTGAATAAATTCTGAGTAAATTCCAAATAAATTACCCAATAAATTCTCAGTAAATTACTTAGTAAATTCACAGAAATTTACTTAGTAAATTCCCAGTAATTTTTTAGTAAATTTCTAGTAAATTACTCAGTAAATTGCTTAGTAAATTCTTAGTAAATTACACAGGAAATTCCCTAGAAATTCTCATTAAATTCTTTGTAAATTACTTAGTAAATTTACAGTAAATTCTCAATAAATTATTTAGTAAATTCTGAGTAAATTCTCAGTAAATTACTCAGAAAATTTCCACTAAATTCTCAGTAAATTACTCAGAAAATTACCAAAAAATTCTCAGTAAATTCTCGATACATTACTCAACAAATTTCCTAATAAATTCTTAGTAACTTACTTAATAAATTTCCAGTAAATTCTCAGTAAATTACTCTGTAAATTACTTAGTAATTTCTTAATAAATTACTCAGTAAACTCTCAGTAAATTACTCAATACGTTATTCAGTAAACTCCCAGTAAATTCTTAGAAAATTACTCAGAAAATTACTCGGTAAATTCCTAGCTAATTCTTAGTAAATTACTCAGTAAATTATGAGTAAATTTGTAACAACCCTCACCTTACTCTTGCCATACTTGCATACATTCCTGCATGGTTTTGCCTTGTTATGTTGTTTGAAGGATTTGCTTGCCTTGTTTTGTTTATGTTGCTTGCGTATTTTTTTGTTCCTTGTTCGGTGTGTGCGTGGCCGAGGTCACCTTGAGCTTAGTTCACCTCTGAATCCTTGTACTTAGAACTGTTTTGAGATCTTGTTCAACCCCATCTTCACCTCGGGCATTTATTGCCGAGATGTTTTGCACTTAGTGAACCTTGTCCGCAGGCAGGTATGGCCTAGGCCGAGATGTGGCACACCCCGGCCAAGGTGTGGCACAGCTTAGTCAAGCGTCGTCCTCCCTAGCCGATGTCCTTGTTACCTTGTTGTCGGATCCTTGATTTGAGCCGATGTCATTTATTGTCGGTGTGTCTTACCCGAGCTTGCTGCATACGCTTTGTTAGAGACTTGTCTTGTCTATCAATCACCTTTTCGAGTTGAACCAACCCGGCAGCGCCACGTGTCCGAGCTGGTTGTTAAGACAGCCGGCAGACTTAGAAACAAGTCATTTTGGTCTCAAATCTTTGTTTTAGAGAGAGAAGCTCTAGAGAGGAGGAAGAGAAGTTCTTGAGTGAGAGCAAGTCTTCCAAGCTGGATCTTCGTGGTTTGATCCGTTGGATTCGAGTTTTGAGGTTAGAATCTTGACCTACCTTGATTGTTGTTATTGATTATCTAGCTGCATTGCATGATCGGATCTGTTTTGCATGTCATGCATCGTTTTGAAGTTAGTTTTGGAAAGAGAAAATGGTTTTCATGTGTTCTTGAAGAGAGCCTTGTTTTGATCCGAAAGTTGGAACGAAAACCATGTTTTTGTGTTTGTTCTTGCATGACTTTCTTGTGTGGGTACCCAGGTCCATATTTTGAACTCTTGGCATGAAAACTCAGATTTTTGTAACAAGTTGTGAACTTGCATCCATCTTTCAAATGATCATGTTCTTCATATTCTTCAAAAGGGAAACCCAGGTTTTTCCCGACTTTGTTTGATGGGACCTCGGCATAATCCTAGACGGTGCCCAGTGTGTTTTCATGAGACGAGAGCAGTGTTTAAGCTTCCAGCATGTTTGGCTTTGATTTTGACTTGGATCTCGCAAGGATGCCGAGATCACTTGCATGCACATGAAACTTGTTTTGAGAATGCGATTGCCATGTGATTGTAGGTCCGTGATATTTGCCTTGAGCCTACACCTGAAGAACTAGGTGAGTGGTGCTTTTAATAAAGCTATGTTACACTTGTTTTTGATAGATCTTGCTTGTCTCGTTTTGAAGAAAGTATTTGCTAAGCATGAATGTATAGCCTTGTTTTGATGTTATTCTTGGAAAGTCCCTTGTGCTGGAGGACTCTAAACTTTCGCAGTACTAAGTATAAAAGGATGCAGTCCTTGTTAAATCGGGCTACGGGCCTAAGTAACACAAGTCCCTTGTGCTGGAGGACTCTAAACTTTCGCAGTACCATTTGAATGATGAATACGGTTCATCCCTTGTTTTGCCGATGTCAGTGAGCAGTCCTTGATACTTGTAACCATTTGATTGATGAATACGGTTCATCCCTTGCTTCGCCGATGTTATGATACTTGATTGATGAATACGGTTCATCCCCTGTTGGATAAAGTTTTGACGAGTTTTGTTTTGAAAGACTTCGGCTATATTCATGCAAAACCTTTATTTCGAGTACCATTCACTGAGTATTTGTACTCACCCCTCTATATATATATGTAGGTGATGAGCAGGACGGCGGCGACGCCTAAATTGTTTTGGAAGCTTGTTTTGGATTCGTGCTTATGTCGGCTTTGCTTTTGTATTTACGTTGGCGATGCCTTTCATTGCATGTCGGCAAATCTTGAAAATCATGCTTCTTGACTTGTATTTTATTGTATTTTGTATATGTCGGCTCGAGAAGCCTTTTGATCAAGATGTAATATGTATTTTGCTTAGTTGTATTCAAGTTGTAAGATGAATGTCATTGCATTTGATCTATGCACAGCTCTTATGGACGACTTGTATTTTGATTTACTTCTTCCGCATTGTGAGCCCCGTTCATTATTACTCTGATTGTGTTAAGTTTTTTGAAAGTTGGCCTTCGGTAATTACGGATTACTGGCCATCACGGCACCAAACTACTAGGGGCGGTTTGGGGTCGTGACAGAATGGTATCAGAGCACAAGTTCCTCAGTATACGTTAATCACACACTTCGAGTCCTAAAGAGCATAGGATTTCCCTTAGAAAGATGTTAGGGTTGCATCATGGTATTTGTTGTTTGAGTGAGGTGTGCATTGTTTTGATATGCTAAATTGTTGCTTGCTTACGGGATTATTTGCTTATTTGTTTTAAAGTCATACTTTGCACACTCATAGCATTATGAGGAGAGGTAGACCTCCAATTGGCCGGGATCAGCCCGAAGACAGAATGGACAGATTGGAAAGATTAGTTGAAGGTTTGGCCCGCGAGTTGAGGCAAACCAGGCAACAGTTCGCTAGTGCTACGTCGACTCAGGCCGAGCAGACCAACAGCCGAAATGTAGTTCCGCCTCCACCTCCTCCAGTGCCGCAAGTTCCCCCGCAGCCTGCCCTATATGGGGATGGCACGATAGGTTTGATCAGGGAGTTCAAGAAAATGAGACCGCCGAGATTCTCTGGAGGTATAGAGCCGATGAAGGCTGAAGCATGGGTTTTAGAAATGGAGAAGTTGTTCGAGATCTTCCCTAGCACCGACGCTCAGAAAGTGACGTTGGCAGCATTCACATTAGATGATGACGCTCGCAGATGGTGGATGATGGTTAGAGGAAGCAATCCAGATCTGACCTGGACCCGATTCCTAGAGTTGTTTTACAAGAAACATTTTCCCCTAAGTGTTCGAAACCTCAAGGCTTCCGAATTTCATACTCTGACGCAAGGCAACAGAACAGTGGTGGAATATGACCGCGCTTTTACTGAATTGGTGAGGTTTGTACCTCACATGATCAACGATGAATACATGAAAGCCAGGAAGTTCGAGTGTGGGCTTCGTGGACCGATTCAAGACCGGGTTAGTTTGCTCGATATGCCGACTTATGCCGAAGTATTGGACAAAGCCATTCACGCCGAAGCTAATTTGAATCGATACCAGAGCTCGGGAGAGAACCAACGAAAAAGGCAGAACCATGACAATCGCCGAGGACAGCTGGGCACCAAGAAGAAAATGAACATGGGCAGTACTAGTAACCTAAGACAGGAAGGGAGTGCTAAACCGATGTGTTCGGATTGTGGGAAGCAACATTTCAGGATCTGTCGTCGGACGTCTGGAGCCTGCTATGAATGCGGCGAGATGGGCCATTATGTGAGAGATTGCCCCAAGACAAGGGTCGATAACAACAAGAAAGTTTAGAGTACCTCGGGTTCCGCTCAGAAGGGAAATGCTGGGAAAGGACAGATGAGACAGGGCAGAGTGTTTGCATTAGTACCAGGAGACACTTAGAATGCTGAGGCAGTAGTGTCAGGTATACTTCTAATTTGCTCCCAAGATGCTTATGTGTTGATTGATTCGGGTTCTACGCATTCATTTATATCTACTAAGTTTGCTGAGAAAATTAATAGAGAACTAGAGCCCCTTGGTTTCATGTTATCTGTGTCTACCCCATCTGGGAGATCTATGATTGTTGCGTCCATTTACAGAGCATGTGTTGTTGTGATTGAGAATGTTGAACTATTAGTAGATCTAATGCCTCTAGACATAGCTCATTTTGATGTTATACTGGGAATGGACTGGTTAGTCGCAAACGATGCATCTATTAATTGTGTTTCGAAAAGTGTCACACTGAGACCCCCAAACCTAGCTGAGGTCACTTTCCAGGGAAAAGGGATAGTACCCCCACCTTACTTGATTTCGTCCATTAAGGCCTATAAGTTAATTCAGAAAGGGTGCCGAGGCTACTTGTGTAGTATACTGAGTGATCAGAATGGGAGTGTAAATTTAGCCGACATCCCAGTTGTTAGTGAATTCCCCGACGTCTTCCCAGACGAATTGCCAGGCCATTTAACCGATAGAGAAATAGAGTTTACAGTTGACATCATGTCAGGAACACAGCCGATCTCCAAACCACCTTATAGGATGGCCCCAGCTGAACTTAGAGAATTGAAACTGCAATTACAAGAACTGTTAGATAAGGGATTTATTAGGCCGAGCACTTCACCATGGGGGGCACCTGTTTTATTTGTTAAGAAGAAGGATGGCACACTCCGTCTTTGTGTTGATTATAGGGAACTTAATAAGGTCACTATCAAGAACAAGTACCCATGACCTAGGATTGATGATCTGCTTGACCAATTACAAGGAGCACGAGTCTTTTCTAAGATCGACCTTAGGTCTAGTTACCATCAGCTCAAAGTTAAAGCCGAAGATGTTGAGAAGACCGCCTTTCGGACAAGATACAACCACTACGAGTTTTTAGTGATGCCTTTTGGAGTGACCAATGCCCCTGCTGCATTTATGGATTTGATGAACAGAGTCTTCAAGCCATATTTAGATGAATTTGTAGTTGTCTTCATTGATGATATATTGATTTATTCCAAGAGTAAAGCAGAACATGAAAACCATTTGAGGCTTGCCTTACAGACTTTGAGAGAACGGAAACTGTATGCTAAGTTTAACAAGTGTGAGTTTTGGCTTTCTACCATCTCATTTTTGGGTCATGTGATTAATGAAGAGGGTATCTCAGCTGATCCTAGCAAAATTGAAGCCGTAGTAAATTGGCCGAGGCCGACTAATGTATTTGAGATTCGTAGTTTTCTGGGTTTGGCAGGTTATTACAGAAAGTTTGTGAAAGATTTCTCAAGGATTGCAATTCCATTGACGCAACTGACTAAGAAGGGAACGCTGTATGAATGGACTAAAGATCGGGAGTCAGCCTTCCAGGAACCGAAGATGAGGTTAGTTACAGCACCAGTACTCGTACTTCCATCAGGTAATAAAGAGTTTCATGTCTATAGTGATGCATCGCATAAGGGTTTGGGTTGTGTGTTAATGCAAGGGGGTAAAGTTATAGCCTATGCGTCTCGTCAGTTGAAACCCCATGAGAAGAACTATCCTACCCATGACTTAGAATTAGCGGCCGTAGTTTTTGCTTTGAAGATTTGGCGTCACTATTTGCATGGAGCTACTTGTCAGGTTTTTACAGATCATAAGAGTTTAAAGTACCTATTCACACAGAAGGAATTGAATTTGAGGCAGAGACGGTGGCTTGAGTTGTTGAAGGACTATGATATGCAAATTCAATATCACCCCGGGAAAGCTAACAGTGTAGCCGACGCTTTGAGCAGGAAGTCAGATGGAAATTTGGCGTGTTTAACCGTGATGTCAGTGGAGCCGACTATTGTTAATGAGGTAAAGATGAGACAGATGGAGGATAAATACTTCAAGAAAGTAGCCGAGGAGATTGTCACAAGGCCGAAATCAGGGTATACCTTCGAAAATCGGGTGCTTAAGTTTGAAGGAAGGCTATGCGTAGCCGACGTTCCAGAGTTGAAAAGGAGGATTTTGCAGGAAGCTCACGGTTCTAAGTTTGCAGTTTATCCAGGGAACACTAAAATGTATCAAGATGTGAAGCAGACCTTCTGGTGGCCAAATATGAAAAGAGAGATAGCCGAATTCGTGTCCCAGTGCTTGCATTGTCAACAAGTGAAGGCAGAACATCAAAAACCGACTGGACTTCTTCAACCTTTGCCGATTCCTGAGTGGAAATGGGAGCACATCTCCATGGACTTTGTAATTGGTTTGCCGAAGACACCGAAAGGTATGGACTCGATTTGGGTTGTTGTTGATAGATTAACTAAGTCAGCACACTTTCTACCTGTTAAGACTACATTCAACGCCGATCAACTTGCCTTGTTATATGTGAACGAGATTGTCAGACTTCACGGAGTACCGATGTCAATTGTATCAGACCGAGATCCTAAATTTGTTTCCAGATTTTGGCAGAGTCTTCAGAGAGCTTTTGGAGCCGAACTGAGATTTAGCACAGCTTTTCATCCCCAAAAGGATGGGCAGACAGAGAGGACAATTCAGACACTTGAAGACATGCTTAGACTTTGCGTATTGGACTTCCTAGGGAGTTGGGGAACATATTTGCCCTTAATAGAATTCGCTTACAATAACAGTTATCAAGCTAGCATTGGCATGGCGCCTTATGAGGCCTTGTACAGAAGAAAATGTAGGTCACCGATATGTTGGACCGAAGTCGGAGACAGAGCTCTGCTTGGTCCCGAATTGATTCAAGTGACAACAGAGAAGATTAAACATATCCAACAGAGGATTAAAACTGCCCAGAGCCGACAAAAGAGCTACGCCGACCAGAGAAAGAATGAGATAGAATTCGAAGTTGGGAATCATGTATTCCTGAAAGTCTCACCAATGAAAGGAGTTTCCAGATTTGGGAAGAAAGGTAAGTTAGCACCTCGGTATATTGGACCGTTTGAAATTCTTGAGAGAATTAACCCCATTGCCTACAGACTTGCTTTACCGCCAGATTTGAGCCAAGTCCACAATGTGTTTCATGTTTCGATGTTGAGAAAGTACATCCGAGATCCACTGCATGTAATTGATCATTCCGAAATCGCAGTTAATGAGGATTTGGGCTACGAGGAAAAGCCAATGAGAATTATTGACCGGCAAGTGAGGCAGTTGAGAAGCAGACCGGTACCGATGGTAAAGGTCGAATGGAAGGAGCATTATGGCACAGAGGCCACGTGGGAAAAGGAAGAGGATGTGAGAATCCGTTATCCGGAGTTGTTCTTGGAACAAGGTAATTTAAGTTTGGGGACCAAACTTCTTTAAGGGGGGTAGGATGTAACAACCCTCACCTTACTCTTGCCATACTTGCATACATTCCTGGATGGTTTTGCCTTGTTATGTTGTTTGAAGGATTTTCTTGCCTTGTTTTGTTTATGTTGCTTGCGTATTTTTTTGTTCCTTGTTCGGTGTGTGCGTGGCCGAGGTCACCTTGAGCTTAGTTCGCCTCTGAATCCTTGTACTTAGAACTGTTTTGAGATCTTGTTCAACCCCATCTTCACCTCGGGCATTTATTGCCGAGATGTTTTGCACTTAGTGAACCTTGTCCGCAGGCAGGTATGGCCTAGGCCGAGATGTGGCACACCCCGGCCAAGGTGTGGCACAGCTTAGTCAAGCGTCGTCCTCCCTAGCCGATGTCCTTGTTACCCTGTTGCCGGATCCTTGATTTGAGCCGATGTCATTTATTGCCGGTGTGTCTTACCTGAGCTTGCTGCATACGCTTTGTTAGAGACTTGTCTTGTCTATCAATCACCTTTTCGAGTTGAAACCAACCCGGCAGCGCCACGTGTCCGAGCTGGTTGTTAAGACAGCCGGCAGACTTAGAAACAAGTCATTTTGGTCTCAAATCTTTGTTTTAGAGAGAGAAGCTCTAGAGAGGAGGAAGAGAAGTTCTTGAGTGAGAGCAAGTCTTCCAAGCTTGATCTTCGTGGTTTGATCTGTTGGATTCGAGTTTTGAGGTTAGAATCTTGACCTACCTTGATTGTTGTTATTGATTATCTAGCTGAATTGCATGATCGGATCTGTTTTGCATGTCATGCATCGTTTTGAAGTTAGTTTTGGAAAGAGAAAATGGTTTTCATCTGTTCTTGAAGAGAGCCTTGTTTTGATCCGAAAGTTGGAACGAAAACCATGTTTTTGTGTTTGTTCTTGCATGACTTTCTTGTGTGGGTACCCAGGTCCATATTTTGAACTCTTGGCATGAAAACTCAGATTTTTGTAACAAGTTGTGAACTTGCATCCATCTTTCAAATGATCATGTTCTTCATATTCTTCAAAAGGGAAACCCAGGTTTTTCCCGACTTTGTTTGATGGGACCTCGGCATAATCCTAGACGGTGCCCAGTGTGTTTTCATGAGACGAGAGCAGTGTTTAAGCTCCCAGCATGTTTTGCTTTGATTTTGACTTGGATCTCGCAAGGATGCCGAGATCACTTGCATGCACATGAAACTTGTTTTGAGAATGCGATTGCCATGTGATTGTAGGTCCGTGATATTTGCCTTGAGCCTACACTTGAAGAACTAGGTGAGTGGTGCTTTTAATAAAGCTATGTTACACTTGTTTTTGATAGATCTTGCTTGTCTCATTTTGAAGAAAGTATTTGCTAAGCATGAATGTATAGCCTTGTTTTGATGTTATTCTTGGAAAGTCCCTTGTGCTGGAGGACTCTAAACTTTCGCAGTACTAAGTATAAAAGGATACGGTCCTTGTTAAATCGGGCTACGGGCCTAAGTAACACAAGTCCCTTGTGCTGGAGGACTCTAAACTTTCGCAGTACCATTTGAATGATGAATACGGTTCATCCCTTGTTTTGCCGATGCCAGTGAGCAGCCCTTGATACTTGTAACCATTTGATTGATGAATACGGTTCATCCCTTGCTTCGCCGATGTTATGATACTTGATTGATGAATACGGTTCATCCCCTGTTGGATAAAGTTTTGACGAGTTTTGTTTTGAAAGACTTCGGCTATATTCATGCAAAACCTTTATTTCGAGTACCATTCACTGAGTATTTGTGCTCACCCCTCTATATATATATGTAGGTGATGAGCAGGACGGCGGCGACGCCTAAATTGTTTTGGAAGCTTGTTTTGGATTCGTGCTTATGTCGGCTTTGCTTTTGTATTTACGTCGGCGATGCCTTTCATTGCATGTCGGCAAATCTTGAAAATCATGCTTCTTGACTTGTATTTTATTGTATTTTGTATATGTCGGCTCGAGAAGCCTTTTGATCAGGATGTAATATGTATTTTGCTTAGCTGTATTCAAGTTGTAAGATGAATGTCATTGCATTTGATCTATGCACAGCTCTTATGGACGACTTGTATTTTGATTTACTTCTTCCGCATTGTGAGCCCTGTTCATTATTACTCTGATTGTGTTAAGTTTTTTGAAAGTTGGCCTTCGGTAATTACGGATTACTGGCCATCACGGCACCAAACTACAAGGGGCGGTTTGGGGTCGTGACAAAATTACTTAGAAAATTACTCACTGCATTACTCAGTAAATTACTTATTAAATTACTCAGTAAATTCTCATTAAATTACTCACTAATTTCCCAGTAAATTACTCAATAAATTCCCTGGAAATTCTCAAAAAATTTCGAGTACACATTCTCAGTAAATTACTTAGTAAATTACTTAGTAAATTCTCAGCAAGTTATTCAGAAAATTACTCAGTAAATTTCTAGTAAATTCTCAGTAAATCACTCAGTAAATTCTCAAAAAATTCTTAGTAGTAAATTACTCAGTAAATTCCTAGTAAATTCTCAGTAATTTACTTAGTAAATTCTTATTAAATTCAAGTAAATTCTCAATACATTATTCAGTAAATTCCCAATAAATTTTTCGTAAATTACTCCATAAATTACTCAGTACATTCTAAGTAAATTACTATGTAAATTCCCAGTAATTTCTTGGTAAATTCTCAGTACATTCTCAGTAAATTATTCAGTAAATTCTCAGTAAATTACTCAGTAAACTCCCAGTAAATTCTCAATAAATCACTTATTAAATTCCCTGTAAATTCTCAGTGAATTACTCAGTAAATTCCCTGTAAATTCTCAGTAAATTACTCAAAACATTACTCAGTAAATTGCTCAATAAATTCTTAGTGAATTACTCTGCAAATTTTTCAGTAAATTCTCAACAACTTACTTAGTAAATTCTCAATAAATTACTCAGTACGTTAATTAGTAAATTACTAAGTAATTAATTCTCAATAAATTACTCGGTATATTCTCGAAAAATTATTCAGTAAATTCCCAGTAAATTACTTAGTAAATTCTCAGTAAATTAATCAGTACATTACTCAGTAAATTCTGAGTAAATTATAAGCAAATTACTCTGTAAATTCCAAGTAATTCTCAGTAAATTACTCAGTAAATTCCCAATACGTTCTCAGTAAATTACTAAGTAAATTGTCAGTAAATTACTTAGTAAATTCTAAGTAAATTATTCAGTAAATTCTCAGTAAATTACTTAGTAAATTCCTAGCAAATTCTTAGTAAATCAGTCTGTAAATTCCCAATAAATTACCGAGTAAATTACTCAGCAAATTCCCAGTAAATTCTCAGTAAATTACTCAGTAAATTCCTAGTATCTTACTCAGTAAATTCCCAGTAAATTCTTATTAAATTCTAGTAAATTCTCAATAAATTATAAAGTAAATTACTTAATACATTACTTAATCAATTATTCAGTAATTACTTGGAAAATTACTCAGTAAATTCCTAGTAAATTCTCAGTAAATTAGTCACTAAATTCTTAGTAAATTACTCCGTAAATTACTCATAAATTACTTAGTAAATTCCCAGTAAATTCCCAATAAATTACTTAGGAAATTTCCAGTAAATTCTCAGTAAATTATTCTTTAAATTCTTAGTGAATTCTCAGTAAATTACTCAGTAACTTCCTTGCAAATTCTCAGTAAATTATTCTTTAAATTCTCAGTAAATTATTCTTTAAGTTCTCAGTAAATTACTTATTAAATTACTAAGTGAATTTCCAGTAAATTCTAAGTAAATTACTCAGCAAATTTCCATTAAAATCTTAGTAAATTGCCAAATAAATTCCCAATAAATTCTCAGTAAATTACTGAATAAATATGCAGCAAATTACTTAATAAATTCCCTGTAAATTACTCCGTAAATTCTCAGAAAATTACTCAGTAAATTCTCGATAAATTATTCAGTAAATTCTCAGTAAATGGCTTAGTAAATTGCTCAATAAATTCCTGTAAATTCTCAGTAAATTCTCAGCAAATTCTAAGCAAATTACTCAGTAAAATTCAAGTAAATTTTCGATGAATTATTCAGTAAATTCCTAATAAATTATCCGTAAATTACTTGGTAAATTCTCAATAAATTATGTAGTAAATTCCCAATAAATTCTTACTGACCTCCTAGTAAATTACCCAATAAATTCTCAGCAAATTACTTAGTAAATTCACAAAACTTCTCAGAAATTTACTTAATAAATTCTCTGTAAATTTTCTGTAAATTACTTAATAAACTCTCAGTAAATTGCACAGTAAATTCCTAGTAATTTCTCATTAAATTCTTAGTAAATTGCTCAGTAAATTCTTCCTAAATTAATCAATAAATTCTCAACAAATTCTTAGTAAATTACTCAGTAAATTATTTGTAAATTCTCAATAAATTTTCCAAAATTTACTAAGTAAATTTCCAGTAATTACTCAGAAAATTCTCAGTAAATTCCAAGAAAATTCTCAGTAAATTCCCAGTACATTGTCAGTGAATTACTTAGTAAATTCAAACTAAATTACATAGTAAATTCTCAGTAAATTATTCAGAAAATGTTGAGTAAATTCTCAGTAAATTACTTAGTAAATTACTCAGTAAAGTCCTTGTAAATTCTCAATAGATTACTCAGTAAATTCCCAGAAAATTCTCAATAAATTAATCTGAAAAGTACTCAGTAAATTGCTAGTAAATTACTCAGTAAATTCCCTGTAAATGACTCCGTAAATTCTTAGAAAATAACTCAGTAAATTCACAGTGAATTACTCAGTACATTACTTAGTAAATTCCCATTAAATTCTCAGTAAATTCCCCGTAAATTCTCAGTAAATTACTCAGCAAATTCTCAACAAATTACTCAGTAAATTTCGAGTAAATTCTCGGTAAACTACTTAGTAAATTTCCAATAAATTATTCGTAAATTACTCAGAAAATCTCCAGTAAATTCTTAGTAATTACTCAGTAAATTACTCTGTAAATTCTCACTAAATTACATAGTAAATTTCCAGTAATTTCCAAGTAAATTACTTAGTAACTTAATTGGTAAATTCCCTATAAATTCTAAGTAAATTTTTTAAGAAATTCTCAGTAAATTATCCAGTAAATTCGCAGTACATTCTCAGTAAATTCTCAATAAATCACTAAGTAAATTCCTAGTAAATTCTAAGCAAATTCTCAATAAATTACTCTGTAAATTCTCAGTAAATTACTCAGTAAATTCTCATTAAATTATTCAAAAAATTCCCAATAAATTCTCAGTAAATTACTCAATAAATTCCTAGTAAATTCTCAGTAAATTAATCAGTAAATTACTCAGTAAATTCTCAATAAATTACGTAATAAATTCCCAACAAATTCTTAGTGAATTCCCAGTAAATTACCCAATAAATTCTCAGTAAATTGCTTAATAAATTCACAGAAATTCTCAAAAATTTACTTATTAAATTCTCTATAAATTTTCTGTAAATTACTTAATAAACTATCAGTAAATTACACAGTAAATTCCTAATAATTTCTCATTAAATTCTTTGTAAATTACTCAGTAAATTCTTCCTAAATTATTCGGTAAATTCACAGTAAATTCTCATTAAATTCTCAGTAAAATAATCAATAAATTTCCAGTAAATTCTTAGTAAATTACTCAGTAAATTCTCAGTAAATTACTCCGTAAATTCCTAGTAAATTACTCAAGAAACTATCTGTAAATTCTCAATAAATTTTCAAAAAATTACTAATTAAATTCCCAATAATTTCTTAGTAAATTCCCAGTAAATTACTTAGAAAATTCTCAGTAAATTCTCAGGAAATTCTTAGTAAATTACTCAGTAAAGTCCCTGTAAATTCTCAATAAATCACCCAGAAAATTCTCAGTAAATTTCTCAGAAAAGTACTCAGTAAATTCTCAGTAAATTCGCAGTAAATTCTTGATGAATTACTCGGCAAATTTCCCAGTAAATTCTCAGTAACTTACTCAGTAAATTCCGAGTAAATTCTCAATAAATTACTCAGTATATTACTCGGTAAATTCTCAATAAATTGCTCAGTACGTTACTCGGTAAATTACTCAGTAAATTCTCAGTAAGTTACTGTGTAAATTACTCGGTAAGTTCCCAATAAATTCTTAGTAAATTAATTAGTAAATTACTCAGTAAATTCCCAAATAATTGCTTAGGAAATTACTTATTGAATTCTCAGTAAATTACTCAGTAAGTTCTAAGTAAATTACTCAGTAAATTACAAGTCAATTACTCAATAAATTCCCAGTAATTCTCAGTAAATTTCTGATAAATTCTTAGTAAACTACTCAGTAAATTCCCTGGAAATTCATAGTAAATTCCCAATGCATTCTCAGTGAATTACTCAGTAAATTCTCAGTTAATTCTTCAGTCAATTCCTAGTAAATTCTCAGTAAATCACTCAATAAATTTGTAGTGGCTCAGATTTTAATACGTATCGGATTAGTGTAAAGTGGTGCTCGTCACCTTAAAACTTGTGTGGTTGTTGGACTCTTGGTATTGATGGGTTGGCAAAAAAACCTTAAATATTATAATTGAGGACCCTTGGGTGATGTTTGGAACCTTGATTGAAGCCTTAATAAGGTATTTAGTTAAGACTAGATCAAAAGCCCCAAATTTGAGTTTTCGTTTTTGACCAACCTTCACTCCTTAGCTCTTTTCTCCGTCCATACTTTGAATTTGAATGTGAGGTCAAAACCATTGGAAAGCTTGTTTTCGGGGCTTCTATTTGGACACAAGAACGACCTAAAACGGAGTCCGAACGAGAGAGTTACACCTGTTTGAATTCTTAGTGCCTCTACTGGTTTTCTATAGGGTCGACACCAATCTGGGAAGGGTCGACCCTCTTATGTTGCAGAATTTGTGTGTTGGTTGCTGGAAAATAGGGTCGACCCCCTCTTGTCTAAGGGTCGACCCCCCCTTTCTTGTGCCAGATTGTCTTTTTTACCTAAAGGGTCGACCCCTGCCTGTTTTTTTTTCTTCAGATTTTGGGGTTCAAATGGGCCCTACCTTTGGGGGGTTTTGGGCCTATTATTTTATTGACCTTAGGGCTACTTCTCTACTACTATAAATAGGCCCCAAGCATGGTTTCATTTCACTTTTCTCCTCCCCTTTACTCTCAAACCATGAGCCTCTCTCATCTCTCTCTAAACCCAATTTTTTCCCACTTAGATTGCTAGATCTACTCATCTAGAAGCATCTTCTCACCTAGGTCCCTCGAGGAAGGTTGTAGAGTGCACCAAGGGCTTTCAATCTATCCAAGTGGATCGTGTTTTCGTTGAAGTCGAAACTTCGGGTTTCTCTCTCTCCTTGCTTAAGGTAGGGACTTTCCTTGCTTCTCTTCAATATTGTCTTGTGGATAGATGGGTGATACTTTTTATTGCATAAAGCCCTCATTTTGAGGAAATTTTTAGTAATGGCATGTGAAGGGAGCCAGGGTTTTTGATTTATGGAATTTGAATTGATGATTTAAGTGGAATATATAATGTTTGGGTCATGAGAATGTGGTTTTGTGTTAAATAGCAAAAAGCCCTAATTTATGTTTAACCTTAGTTATGGAATCTATGTTGGGAATAAAGAAAGCTTCAATTGACATTTGATTTATGGAATTGAGTTCATGTATTTGTAGAAGATGAGAATAAATTATGATGAGTGATCACTACAACAAAATTGACTTTTTACGGCACCACATCAACAACATACAATAAATGCACGCCGTAGTTTTTCATTTTTACAACTTATTTTTTTTGTATGTCGTAAATACTTTTCCAACCACGGCGTGTCTATTGCGTAGGCCGTGAATGGTAATGACGATAATTTTTTACGGCTTGCAATGCACGCTGTAAATAATAAAAGTTTTTACGACGTGCATATGGCGTGCCGTTAATACATCAATTACACACGACGCACATACGCCAGCCGTGAAAAGTGAATACTTTTCATGGCGTACACAATGCCCGCCGTTAAAAGTATTGCACTTTTTACGACGTGCACATTGCTTGCCGTTAAAAGTATTGTTTTTTTACAACGCACAATGCATGTCATAAATTGTATGATTAAAAAAAAAAGGCACCAAAATGAAATTTGGGGCGCCAATCACAAAAAAACAAACAAATATATCAAAATACAAGGCTTTGGCTTCTCGTGAAAATAAACCCAGAAGGTTTCATCAAAAGGGAGAATGGAAAGGGCTTCAATTTAACTAAGTTAAATTCAAAAGATGGGTTAGAGAGACAAGCTCTCTAGAAAACTCGTTGTTTTCTAGGGTTTCAATATCTCATTGATTTCCTGATGTCTGTAGCTACTGTTACCATTGATGATGAAAATTTGGGGGTTTTTACTCAGAATTGTTTGGGCAATCTAGGGCTTGAGAACTGTACGCATGAAACACTGTGTGCTCCTGCGATTAAGACGGTGGAACATTCTGGTTCCCCTTCTAAGTCGATGGAAGAAATCAGAAAGAGATTGAACGTGATGAAAGCAAATATTGCTGGGGTAAATCGGGAGAAGGGTTCGTCTCATCGAAAAAGGGTTACCTGGTACATTGCGTCCTTCTCTCCTTTCTCTTATCTTTGTTGATTTCTATTAAAGTGATCTCTCATTATTTCTTTGGTTTTGCTTTTGATTTCTATTTCGATTTCGATCGTCTCATCGATTTCGATTTCATCTCTCTATTGCAGCCTATCTTTCTTTTTACGGTAAATTGCTGCTTCTCTCTCTCTCTCTCTCTCTCTCTCTCTCTCTACGAAGCTAGGGTTTCAAAACCACCATGTCAAGAGGTGTTGATTGAACGACGATAGATTTTTCTGTTTTTTGTGAAATTTTGTTTAGATTTTTCTATCACTATTTGTTCTATTTCATGTATATGTCTAGTGATTTGGGGAGAAAAAATAAGTTTTGAGAAGTTAAGTTCTAAATTGAAAATTTAGGGTTTTTAATTGGGGGTTTTGATCGAAAAATTATGATTTTGTTGCCATTGCCAATTTTTCAGGTAATTTTAATTTTTACTTCTAATGGCTTCTATTTTACTTTGATCATTCCTTTTGTTCAAGATTTTTGCTAGGTTTTTGTTGGATAGAAAATTCGTATCAGAAGCTTTCGCGAAGAGGATGGCCACGGCTGGTCTCAAACCTCATCACCGTATCAGTCTCTCTCTCCATACTCTCTCTTCTATTCAATTGAGTCTTTTTTTTCACAAATATTTGGATTTGTTGAGTTAATTTGTTTTCATTTTCTTGGGTGAATCCTTATCTATAATCTACAAGTTTTCCACGAAAGGCCAACCTTTGTACATTCATTTTCTACTTTTAACATATGGAGGCTGCAATATAATCAACTAGTGGCTCTTTCCAATTTCTTTGCCAACACTAGTTGTATGTTGTTGTATTAGGAGTTACACCTTTGCTACTTAAGTTTTCAAATATGCTACATGGTTTTGGAACAGTTGGGTTAAGGTCCCATGAGGGCATTCCAAAACTCCCATTTAAGGACTTACAATTTTCAAGCTTTCCAAAACTCCCATTTAACCACTATAATATGTCAATTACACATATCTTTTGATGTTAAATGCTTATTTAAAAATCTTTAATGTTAAATGCTTCTTTGAGTTGGTTTTTGTTTGCATAAATAGCTAGCAAGGCTTTTCTTTTCTTAAACTATTCATATTTTTGTGTAATAATAGTTTGCAGATCTTTTGATGTAGTGACATCTGGTTAAAACTCTATACAGCATACATGTTGCTTAGAATTTGGATCTCTTTGAAATTGTCCAACTTGAGTTAAAGTACATTTTCCCCTGTCTAACTTGATGTAACATATTTGTTGCAGATTGGGGTTTTTCTTGATAGGAGGGTTTTGTTCTACATTCTTCCAATTTTCTCATTTGTTTTACTTTACTCCAATCTTCCACATAAGGTACTGCTTATGAAACTTGAAATTCAATTTACTTAAGGTCAACTTTTTGCACAAATTCTATCATAGTTGTCAGTGCTGCAGTAGATCCGCTTTATTATTAGTTTTGTTCCAATGTTTATTAGCGGCAATTGCAGCTAGCAGAATGTACATCTCTTTTCTTTTGTTTAATTAATACCTCAATTAATTTATAGGAATACAAAGTTATTTTTATCTTCTTGTAGTTGTTTTAAATGATATACTGAAGAGTAGTTTTATATTTGACCAATAGAGGACGATTGAAAGAACAACTGCAAAATGTGCCAGATTCCTCTCTGCTTTCTAAAAGCATATTAGACATTCAATTTACTATTTGGGCGCATGGCCTCGTTTGGGAACAGGCTAATTTAGTAACTTTTTGGCTATTTGGCTAAAATATGAGCTAAAAAAAACTAGTATGTTTGGGATGACTTTTTGGCTTTTTACGAAAAGATGTGCAAAAAGTATAGAGAAAAGAGAATCTTTGACTTTTTGGTATGAGTTGTTGGCTTTTTGGCTTTTTTAAGTAACTTTTTGACTTTTTGGCTAAATGGGCTGGTTCCCAAACGAAGTGTTGCTTTCTTAAAACTGGGCTCTTAAAACTGTTTTGTGTGGTTATAATTACTTATTTTTTATACTTAGATATGATAATGGGCTTTTAATGAAACAAAGAGACATATTTCACTGGTAACTATGTTACCTTCCTAGGTGGTGTTGTATGATGCTCTTAATTATGCAATGTGTGAGGCTTATCAGTAGGATGCTATAATAATATGTTAACCTGGGTTAATAAATTTTCC
Source organism: Camellia sinensis (assembly GCF_055761805.1). Lineage (NCBI taxonomy): Eukaryota > Viridiplantae > Streptophyta > Magnoliopsida > Ericales > Theaceae > Camellia > Camellia sinensis. The sequence continues at coordinate 88,069,224 of NC_138964.1, forward strand.
AAGCTAAAGATACTACTATTACCCCAACATTTTGCAAGCTTACTAGTCATCCTGGTCTTAAGGTACATAGTTAGTGTCTTCAACCCTAAGCAACTGTTTCGGGTCAGTGTTGTCCTGGATCAATTAGTAAATTACCCATGGCTCCTATTTTGCTTCCAGTGGAAACATTTTCCGGATAATATGATGATTTGGTAGGATAATAAGAAGCATGAATACATGGATACACCATGCGGCTGTGATACAATATGTACGCATTAACAGGGAAATTTTAAATAAAAAAAACACGGACACGGTAAAAAATAAATAGATATCAAAATAATAATAAGGAAAATGATATACAAGTTCACTTTTTAGATGCACTTTCTAGACTCAGTAATGTGTCAAGAAGATGATTGGTTGATAATTAGAGAATATTTAATTATCAACTAATCATCTTCTTGACACATCACTGGGTGGTGGTTGTTTTCTATTCCCTCTCACGTGTGTGTGGTCCCCTTCTTTTTGGATGCATGTTCTGGTTTGATTCTTTCTTGTTATACGAGTTTGATGTATTTAATGGGATGGGTTGCTCTTTTCACCCCATTTGGTGAATAGAATTACTAATGAACAATTTAGATGTTGAGTTTCAACTCCCTGAATGTTTGTTTAACAGGTTGATTATGGCGAATGTTTCTGAGTTTACAATAATCCAAATATCACCATGCACTTCAATACAGAGACTCTGGATATTGTTAGCAATATGAAAGGGCAAATGTCTGGCATTTTGGTTAGAAAAGTTGACACTAGGGACGAGTCTGTGCTTGAGGCAAAAGGCTTATTCTATGGGATAGGTCATTCACCAAATAGCCAATTTTTGGAAGGCCAAATTGAACTTGACAGCTAAGGTTATGTATTGGTGGAGGAGGGTATTGCAAAAACTTCTATTGAAGGTGTATTTGCTGCCGGAGATGTACAGGTAGCTATGTCAAATGTTACGTGATTAGTTCCTGCCTCTGTTTGTTATTTTATGGAACTCTCCAGGTTCATTACATGCCCCAAAATGTGCTGCTTTGCCATTTCAAAATGGATTAATTACTCATTTGGGAAATGAAACTCCATCAGTAAGGTGTAGGACAGGTTAGGTTTGGCTGCTGCAGGACACTTTCACCAAATGCATATATATCTGGTGGAAGAGATGTATACAATTTTAGTGCAATCCTAGTGCACAAATATTTCCATGATACTGTATTTCCTTTCTTAGATGAACAGTTATGAGATGAGTGAAGTATACATGGAGGACTCAATATGTTAAAGAGTCTTAGAGAAAATAACTTTGATAACTATTTGTGCTTTGAAGGATCAATTTATGCCGAGTCATATTGCTGAATCTACACTAACATTAACAGGGTCTGTTTTAGATTTATCTAAGACACGCTAAGAAATTCAGGAGTGTTTGAGGATAAATATAGAAGATTTAAGGGGGTTTATGGGATAAAATTTTTTGTTTTGTATATTTTTGGGCTTCATCGGCCCCCGCTTTCAAGGAGACTTCCTTATTTTTTATTGTTAGATATTGGAAAGCTGTGTGTGATATGTAATCTTTCAATTTTTTATCTTCCTTTTAGCTTGTGCTTGGTGAACTTCTTGGCCACTTGTTCCCTGTTGAACTTCCTTTAATATATTCTCTTTGTTATTGATTAAAAGGTAATTATTTCTAATTTAGTATTAAAAGAAGTATGATATCCCTATTTCGTAATATGTTAATTGGTTCTTAAAATGAGTATGATTATGTGTTTAATATGATTTTGTATGCAAGTATGTGAAAAAATGTGGTTTTGAATTTCTATCTGTTTACCATAGGAATATCTGTTTGATTATCTGCTTTCGAAATTAAATTGAAGGCCTTATCGGCCACCGAAACCAAAATTGATTGCGCCATTGTGATTGGAATAATTTTTAGAGTCTACGGTGAAATTTAATTGAAAATTGATTCAGACCAAATTAAGTTGATTAAATTGGTGAATTAGTGCCCAATTATTTATTATTATTATATTGTGTTGAGTGGGGGCCTTAATACACTCTCCCTTACTTCTATTGAACTCAAAAAATCTGAGTTAAACTGTTGTGAGAGAGAGAGGGCCGGCCATAGAGAGAGAGAGAGAGAGAGGGAGAGACTTGTGTAATTTTTGGCTCAAGCTTGGGAATTTAAAGATTGAACTCAAGAATTGGATAGAACTTGGGTGTTTGAAGCTCCTAGGTGAGTAAATCCATGTGTTTAATGTGTAATTTTGTGTATTCAAAGTTGATTAATGATCAAGAGTAAGGATTGAAGTGTAATTGAGTTGGTTTTGTTGAATTGAGAGCCAATATGTGCATGCATGTAAGAAATTGTTTTGAATTTGCATGTTTGAGCTTGAAATACATGATTCATGTAGAGTTTTGGTTAAAGCTCATGTTATGATCACCATTTGTATCATCTAAGTTAAAGATGAGAGTAATACATCACATGCATGTACAATTTATGAGGATAAGAGATTTGAATACATGAATGTGTTATGATGAAAATGAGTTTGGTGTAATTTAAGCCATGCATGTGATTATTTTGAGAAATTGCGCTCCATTAAGTTGTAATTTAGTGTTTGTACCATGTTAGTACGAGCATATGTGAGATTTGAGCCATCATATGCAATAAATGTGGTTGGAATGTCGAATTTGAGCTCAAGAACACATTTTGGAAAATCCAGAAATTTGATGTCCGCTTGAGCGGGGAAACCGCCGCTCGAGCGTGAATTTCGTGCTCCTAGTATTTTCTGCAGACTATGATGTCCGCTCGAGCGGGGAGCTATGTAGGATGGACTTCCGCTCGAGCGTCCAAGTTTCACGCCCGAGCGTAAAAATGACATAACCAGTACTTTTGCAGACCTCATGGGTCCGCTCGAGTGGGGAAGTACACGCTCGAGCGGGGACCCTGTTTTTGAGAATTTTGTGTGATCGTTCTACGTTTCATGTTCCGTTCCCTTTCACTTCTGAGCACTCTTAGGCATACATTGGGCATTGTAATTGAATTAAAGAGATAAGAATGAAGCCTAAAGAGGAATATGTGAATTAAAGAACGGATTGAATTATTTGTGACCCATATGTGTTATATGATGTGTAGGGTCAAGCTCCAGGGCAAATTCACAAGCTGATCACTATGAGTAATATCTAATATGTAAAATATGTTGTTGTCCAAATTGCTTACTTCTATGTAAATTTTATAAGTTCATTGATTCGTTTGGTGGACAATGGTTGTTATACTGAATGATTGGGCCGAAGGCCGATTGACATGAATGATTGGGCCGAAGGCCGATTGACATAAATGGTTGGGCCGAAGGCCGTTTTGACATAAATGAAAGTTTGGCATGCATGAATGGGTCAGAGGCTAGTTCGACATGAATGAAAGTTGAAAGGCCTAAAGGCCAGTTTGATATGAAAGTTTGAAAGACCTAAAGGTCAGTTTGATATGGAAGTTTGAAAAGGCCAAAGGCCAGTTTGACACGAATAATAGTTTGACACGAATAACAATTTGACACTAATGAATTGGGCCCAAGGCCGTATGATGTGTTTGAAACTGCAGTTACTTAACTTACATATGTCTAAGCATGTATGTATTAGTAGAGATATAAATTGGACCCAAGGCCATTTGATGTATATTGTTCCAATGTGTATTCTTTATTTGATATTATTCACTGGGCTTTTGCTTACGCTCATTCATGTGCTTGTAGGTGAGCCAAGAAGAGTCCAAACCCAGCCCCAATGAAGTTTGTATGGAACAACTAAGGTTTTGAAGAGTCATCCCTTGCGTCTCACGCACGAGACACGTCTTTGCGCTTCTGCCATTCTATGTTATTTTGTCATGTTGGCAAGGACTTTGGTGTACATCTGTATATAGTTTTGTTTTGGCTGACTTAGATCTGAATGATCCTGTCTGTATAGAACTTTATGTTACTATACTTTCTGTTGTGAGTTATTAACATATGTATGTATGGAATGTTATGATGTGCATATAAGCACGACTCTATGGGCAAAGTTTTAAATTTGCTTCCGTTTGGCCCCTTTACTCTGATGAGTTTTGAAATGTTTGATTTGAGGCCGTAGGTAATCTCGTGATTATTGGCCGGTTATGTCCTTAACCCATAGGGGCGGGTCTGGGTCATGACAGAGTGGTATCAGAGCACGAGTTAATAACTCACACACTTGTCCAAAAGAGCAATAAGCGTCTAGAAAAGATCTAGGATGCATTCATGTGATAAGTATGAAACTGGAAGGATCGAGAACATGCTTAAATGTTTTCGTATGAATGATTATGTGCTATAAGTTTGTGAATTGCTTGCATTGCAAAATATTTGAATATGTATGCTCTTTAGTATATGCATACCTGTGAATCTTCTGTATAAACCATAATGCAAGTTTAATCAAATGTTGAGAGCATGTGATTATATGAGATATGAATTGTTGCACTAATGTGTACAACAAGTTTGTTTTATTATAATGCACATACATGAACATATGAATCATGAAAAGTTGCCTATGTGCATTCGATTCTGCAAATGGGTGTTTATGTGAAATATGAACATGATTTGAGTATATAATTACTTAGTAAATGTTCAGCATGCGATATCTGAAAAGTATGCAATCATCTGTTACGTATGTGATTAATTGTATCTTGGCGATATATGAAGTGAGAATATAACAACGTGCGAATGTACCCATGTGTATCTGTGTTTATTTTCGTATTGGGCACCCCAGTAATCGGCAAGGTTTAATAAGAGTTTGTGTAGAGAGTGGGTAAATTAAGGGCATATGAGCTGGAAGGCTCTTCCACAGCCCGACTTGATAGACTGGAAAGAATAGTATAAGAAATGGCCGAGATCTTAAGACAACAATGCCAGTTGCCGCTACGGTAAGAACCTTTGCCACCACCAGTGTAAGAAACATTGAGGAGTTTGTTATCGAATTTCTGGGGTTTGTTATAGGTATGGTGAAATGGACCGTATGGCGAGGAACTATCCCCGGACTGAACAAAATGTGAATAAATCTTCTACCTCAGCTAGATCCGTACCAATGGTAGGAATTGCTAATCAAGATAGAGTAATCACACTCATCCCAAAAAGCGCTCAAAATACCGTGACCGTTATCCCAGGTATCTATACTATTCATAAACGAATGCTTATGTGTTGATTGATTCTGAATTAGTACATGTGTACATCTTTGCTTGAGATATTATTTGATTCGGATCGGCATATTCTTTCGTATCTGCTGCATGTGTATCTAGATTGATTAGACCCACAAGATCGAGACCGTATTCATTGAATGTATATGTTTCATTTGGGAAATTTGTGAAATATGTGTTGGGATATCGAATAACTCTGCACATGCACATGTACATCTAACCTATGCTCGGGGTGATTTGTTATATTACTACCTTCATTGACTAAACCACTGGAATTGTGACTTTGTGATTGTGTGACTGAGTTGAGCACCCCAAGTAATGAACTCTATAACTGTGAGACCATGCATTTTGATTGGTAAAGAATTGACTGGATTATGTGACTATACTGGGCCCGACTCATAAACCTATGTTTTTGCGACTAATTTGGAACCTCGGCGCGACAAATCCTGTATTATGTGTAACCGAAGAACTTTGCTTAATGTGTTATTGTGTACCATGTGCTTGCATATAAGACCTATTCGAGAATTTCTATACTGATTATGATATATACCTCCTGATATGAACGCCTGCATATGCAACTACACCTGAACTCATGTGAACAGTGCCATATTGTACGTGATTTGAAATACTTTGATATGAACAGCTGTGATGAATGATCCCGATATGACTTTGAGAATTGGCGAACTTAGGACAATCGTGAAACTATCAACCATGTACCTAATCAAACGGAGTATGCCTTACAGAACCGAATGTACCCCATTTGAGAAAACTTTTATCTGATTCGATTCGATAGAACCTTTGACTGATATGGCCTTGTTAGAACCCTCATTGGATGTGACTTGATGGGACCTTTGTTTGATTTAATTTGATAAGACCTTTGCCAGGATCGATTTGGTAAAGCCCTCTATCTAATTGGTTTTGTAGAGAGGGATTAAGGATTGCTTGTAAATAAATAGCCAGATTATTCTTGACAGAAAAACTGATAGACCCAAAACTTGAATCCGTTTGGAATACTTGACTTATTTGAAAGACCTTTTGTGGGCTATTAACAGATTGATCTAACCATGAACACCATTGAGAACCGACCTTCCACTATTAGGACATATATGTTATAAATGAATAGAATCGTACAACTCCTGTGATTGGGTGTCTTATGGAACGATGCTTCTAAATTACCATATTCTTGCTTATTTGACGTTATGGAAACCGATGACAGCAGATTGATTTGATTGTAAATGGTGCTGAATATTTATCCTCAACTAACCAGAATATGTTTCATAAGTCTGCTTCAGTGTTATCGGATTTTGGGAAATCAGGTTATGGTGAGTGATATTGTGTTTGTTTGGATGACATTCTTGAGACGTCCTTTCGTGCTAGGGGACGTTAAGTTTATGTAGCACCTTTGTTGAGATACCTCTTTTGCCACCGACGGTTTTGTACGGATGGGTTTGTTTAATCGATCTCGAGTCGGCCATCGACGGTCGTGAACGGGTGTGCTTTGATTCCGAGACGATTATTCCTTTGTTTTGTCCGGAATGTCATCATTTGGTATTATGTGGATGTTATTAGCATCCAAGAAGCTTTTAAAAACCCTGATTGTCCGTAAGTGTGTGAATTCAGTACGCCTTGTGAATAACTGCTCAGTGCCATTATATTCTATGACTGGGGCTCTGAGGATGTGTAAATTATGTTTAACATGTGACTGATTGTTTTGATATTATCTTTGACGTCATGGGGATTAATACAAGAATGGCCTTCTGCTTTTGGTGATTATCAGATAATATGGAAAGACTTGATAGAACAGGGGATTGAATGTGGACTAAATTGTAAACCGTAAACTGTTGAATGAATTGAGGACACGTGTATTGTATTAGAAATTGATTGCTTCGATGCTACCATTGTTGATTCGGGAATCAGTATCTAGATCCACTTCATATTCCTAAAGACTTTTGATTAACCTTGGATAACTGTGATGAGTCAGTGAACTAAATACCGAATCGGATTGCGAATTGTGGAATTATTGAAGAATGAATTGAACCTTTGCGACAAGGGAATAGACCAAACTTCTGTGATAAAGTTAGCTGGCATCCGAAATAAATATGTTGGTAACCTACCTTGAAGAGGGCAATTGGTGAAATTGTGTCTAAATATTTTCGGTGCTAACAAGTGAAAGTCGAATATCAGATATTGGCGGAACTACTTCGACCTCTCTCTATTTCGGAATGGAAATAGGGATATGTGACTACGAATTTCATTGTGGGGCTGCCTTGGACACCCAGGGTATAAGTCTCGTTTGGATTATTGTATATAGGATTACTAAGTTTGTTCATATCCTTCTTGTAAAATCTTCGTGTGATGCTTATAGACTAGCAACCGTTTACATCGACAAGATTGCTCGTTTGCATGGGATCCTAGTATCTATTGTTTTGGACAGGGATCCTAAAATGTGTTTGAATTCTGGCAAGCCTTCAAGAGGCGATGAGAACTGGATTGTGAGTCAGCACTACCTCTCATCCGTTAATTGATGTATAATTAGAAAGAACTTTTGGGAGAAATGCTCCAAATATATTCAGCAGATCTTTCAGGGAATTTGGAAAGTCTATTCGTTGTTGGCAGACTCTGCTTACAACAACAGCTTGCACTCTAGTTTCGGTATTGCACCGTACAAGCCTTGTATGGAAGAAAAAGGTAAGTCTCTGATTGATTGAGAACTGAGTGTTGCTTGATTTTGGGACTAAGTAAATGGCTATAAAAAAGGACTAGAACCGTTGAATGAAAAGTGTTCCGAATTGTGTTCGACTAAAGGTAAATTAAGTTTGGAGGACCAAACTTCCTAAAGGGGGGAAGACTGTGATATCCCTATTCCGTAATATGTTAATTGGTCCTTAAAATGAGTATGATTATGTGTTTAATATGATTTTGTATGCAAGTATGTGAAAAAATGTGGTTTTGAATTTCTATTTGTTTACCATAGGAATATCTGTTTGATTATCTGCTTTCGAAATTAAATTGAAGGCCTTATCGGCCACCGAAACCAAAATTGATTGCGCCATTGTGATTGGAATAATTTTTAGAGCCTACGGTGAAATTTAATTGAAAATTGATTCGGACCAGATTAAGTTGATTAAATTGGTGAATTAGTGCCCAATTATTTATTATTATTATTATATTGTGTTGAGTGGGGGCCTTAATGCACTCTCCCTTACTTCTATTGAACTCAAAAAATCTGAGTTATACTGTTGTGAGAGAGAGAGGGCCGGCCATAGAGAGAGAGAGAGAGAGAGAGGGAGAGACTTGTGCAATTTTTGGCTCAAGCTTGGGAATTTGAAGATTGAACTCAAGAATTGGCTAGAACTTGGGTGTTTGAAGCTCCTAGGTGAGTAAATCTGTGAGTTTAATGTGCAATTTTGTGTATTCAAAGTTGATTAATGATCAAGAGTAAGGATTGAAGTGTAATTGAGTTGGTTTTGTTGAATTGAGAGCCAATATGTGCATGCATGTAAGAAATTATTTTGAATTTGCATGTTTGAGCTTGAAATACATGGTTCATGTAGAGTTTTGGTTAAAGCTCATGTTATGATCACCATTTGTATCATCTAAGTTGAAGATGAGAGTAATACATCACATGCATGTACAATTTATGAGGATAAGAGCTTTGAATACACGAATATGTTATGATGAAAATGAGTTTGGTGTAATTTAAGCCATGCATGTGATTATTTTGTAAAATTGAGCTCCATTATGTTGTAATTTAGTGTTTGTACCATGTTAGTACGAGCATATGTGAGATTTGAGCCATCATATGCAATAAATGTGGTTGGAATGTCGAATTTGAGCTCAAGAACACATTCTGGAAAACCCAGAAATTTGATGTCCACTCGAGCGGGGAAACTGCCGTTCGAGGGTGAATTTCGTGCTCCCAGTATTTTCTGCAGACCATGATGTCCGCTAAAGCGGGGAAGTCCACGCTCGAGCGAGGAGCTATATAGGATGGACTTCCGCTCGAGTGTCCAAGTTCCACGCTCGAGCGTAAAAATGACATAACCAGTACTTCTACAGCCCTCATGGGTCCGCTCGAGCGGGGAAGTACACGCTCGAGTGGGGACCCTGTTTCTGAGAATTTTGTGTAATCGTTCTGTATTTCGTTTTCCGTTCGCTTTCACTTCTGAGCACTCTTAGGCATACATTGGGCATTGTAATTGAATTAAAGAGATAAGAATGAAGCCTAAAGAGGAATATGTGAATCAAAGAACGGATTGAATTATTTGTGACCCATATGTGTTATATGATGTGTAGGGTCAAGCTCTAGGGCAAATCCACGAGCTGATCACTGTGAGTAATATCTGATATCTGAAATATGTTGTTGTCCAAATTGCTTACTTCTATGTAAGTTTTATAAGTTCATTGATTCGTTTGGTGGACAATGGTTGTTATATTGAATGATTGGGCCGAAGGCCGATTGACATAAATGATTGGACCGAAGGCCAATTGACATAAATGATTAGGCTGAAGGCCGTTTTGACACAAATGAAAGTTTGGCATGCATGAATGGGCCAGAGGCCAGTTTGACATGCATGAATGGGCCAGAGGCCAATTTGACATGCATGAAAGTTGAAAGGCCTAAAGGCCAGTTTGAAAGACCTAAAGGTCAGTTTGATATGGAAGTTTGAAAAGGCCAAAGGCTAGTTTGACACGAATAACAATTTGACACTAATGAATTGGGCCCAAGGCCATATGATGTGTTTGGAACCGCAGTTACTTAACTTACATATGTCTAAGCATGTATGTATTAGTAGAGATATAAATTGGGCCCAAGGCCATTTGATGTATATTGTTCCAATGTGTATTCTTTATTTGATATTATTCACTGGGCTTTCGCTCACACTCATTCATGTGTTTGTAGGTGAGCCAAGAGGAGTCCAAACCCAGCCCAGTGAAGTCTGTATGAAACAACTAATGTTTTGAAGAGTTAGCCCTTGCGTCTCACGCATGAGACACGTCTTCGCCCTTCTGCCATTCAATGTTATTTTGTCATGTTGGCAAGGACTTTGGTGTACGTCTGTATATAGTTTTGTTTTGGCTGACTTAGATCTGAATGATCCTGTCTGTATAGAACTTTATGTTACTATACTTTTTGTTGTGAGTTATTAACATATGTATGTATGGAATGTTATGATGTGCATATAAGCACGACTCTATGGACAAAGTTTTAAATTTGCTTCCGTTTGGCCCCTTTACTCTGATGAATTTTGAAAGGTTTGATTTGAGGCCGTAGGTAATCTCGTGATTACTAGCCGGTTATGGCCTTAACCCATAGGGGCGGGTTCAGGTCGTGATAAGAAGTATTACAGAGAACAAATGGGCAAGATAGATTTATTTATGTTTTATTAAATTTTAGTAGTTAAGGGTAATTTGGTTAATTTTAAATTATGAACTGTTAGGGAATGGGCCCAACATGTATTTGATGATCTTACAGATTTGTATTAGTCATTGAACTTGTAATTTTTTGAGACTTGCATTTTCGTTTCTCGGTCTTCATATAGGATCATGAATGGAGGCAAGACATAACTGCAGCAGGTTTAGGATGCATTGCTGCTTTATCAGTTGAGAGATATCTTGCGACCAATAATCTCCTTGTTGAATTTCACCAGGTATTTTTAATCCTGATTGCATTCAATTTCATCTGTTTAGCTTCCCTCTTCGATCTATATCTGTGATTAATTTTGTGGTGGATTCTTGTGAGGTTAAAAGAGAATTAGGGCAGCATGTGGTGCGTTGTGTGAAAACTTAGACAAGACCAATGTGCGTAATGATGGATCAAGCAATTGAGGCTGTTAGATGGTTCCAACTGCCCTGGTCCTTGAACTAGTCAAGTTTGGTGGTTGCATAACTCTAAAAACTATTGAAACCCTTTTTATTCTCTCTTTCTACCTACTTTATTTTTTTTTAAGTATTTGAAGACAGTTGGAACCTCTAGTTAGATTGATGAGCCATTTAACATGTTCATGGTTTCGCTTGACCATGTGGTGTTTTCCACCCCTTATACAAAGCTTTATTGAGGGGCTAAATCTCTCCTCTTTGTTTTATCACTTTACAAAAACACAACTCCCAGAATCACCCTCTTTGTAATTGATTACCAAAAGTTCAATGTCAAACTAATTTACAAACTTTCGACCTCCTCTTTTTTATTTGTCACATTCAGGCTTTTACCTGTATAAATAACAACGCATCACCTTAGTCCAAGAAGAAGACAGCTAATGGAATGATAAAATTTGTGTGTGTCTATAAAAGATTACCAAGACATATTGAAATGCATTAAAACACAACTCAATATTTGAAAACAATAATTGTATCGAAACAAATTTAACTTTTTCATAAAGTTTTTTATAATTATTTTTTGAGAAAAATATAGAATTTCGTATTTTATTATATTAGTAAATTAGTAAGATAGTAATACTATTATTACAACCGTCTATGTAAATTTTTAGATTTTATTTTGGTAAAATCTTACATACTTTTTGAAACACTTACAATTGTGTTTAATAAAAGTGAGTTATTTGACTATATTTAACAATTTATTTTATGCCAATTCAAGTAACTCAATATTTTGGTTTTTATTTTTTGTGCTTTGGTTTATGTGTTTCTTTTCTCCTTTTAGTTTCTAATGATATCAATTGATTTTTGTTTGGCAAGTAAAATGATGACAACCCTTACATACCCATAAAAAAAATTTGTGCGAGCAATGGCTTTACATCTCAAAGAGTATGCGTCTATAAATATAATTTGTTCCTTTGCAAGCCGAGTGTTGATGCAATTGAATCAACCCGTGATGGTACACTCGCAAGAAGATATATGGGTAAATTTTGTATCGCTTAGAACTTGAAGATAGGTTTAATTTATTTATTTATTTATTTATTTTTTGGGAGATGATTTAGAACTTTTTGGACAGTTTTGAAGTTGAGGATAATTTTTTGATGTTTAGAAACATAGTTTTTGAATTACTTGTAATGTACAGACAATTTTTGGATGTTTGAAATTTATAAATAATTTTTTTGATGTTTGAAATAATATTTTGGTGCTTGATTGATACATATATATATATATATATATATTTGTGAAACTTGTTTGTAATGTTGTTTTAGATTATACAAAACAGGTGAAATAGAATCTATTGAATTAAAAATATATATTTGTTAGATTGTACAAAATTGGTCAAATATAACCTATTGAATTTAAAAATAAAAAATAAAAAACTGCATATTTTATGGCAGGCATAATAAGTCGTATTACATATTTTACGGTGCGCAATCGGCGTTTTATTTGTCTCACCAATTAACAGCATGTAAAAGTAGTCGTAGAAAAAGTAACGACAACGCACAAAATCTGCCGTTAAATAGTTTTTAATGGCATACTATAGTATGTCGTAAAAAAAGTAAGAACGACGCACAAAATCTGCCCTTAAATAGTTTAACAACGACGCACAAAATCTGTTGTTAAATAGTTTTTAACGGCGTACGAGGTATGTCGTTGAAAGTGAATGACTTTCTATGACTGGTCATAATATGACGCGCACTACACGTCGTAGAAGGATTTTTACAGTGTGCATTGCGCGTCGTAAAAACCCTTTTTTGTTGTAGTGAATGGTTAGAAAATAACTATTGTATAGAAAGGTTATTTTGAAGAAATTAAGATGAGTAATTAAATTAATTAATTGGAGATAATTTATGGTGATTATTGTGTTATGAAATTGAGTATGAAGATTTGATAATTTTGTGGTAAAGTTAAAAGACCTTTGAAATATAAGAATTGAGAATGCTTCTAAAAATGCGCCAAATGCTCTTAGTGGATGTGTTATTGGATGAATTTTGTGATAAAAAATATTGAATGTTATTATTGATTTTGTTGGGATTGTAACAACGAATGACTTGATGAATATGAGAGAATGGCGGAAAATAATGAGTATGTGTTCTTGAGCTAATAAGTAATGGAAATGATGAATGAATGTGTTGGCTTTGCCCACAATTCATAATGAGCAATGACTTAAGAAATTGATGGATTGTAATGTTGCCTTGGGGTCCGTTTCCCGCCATATTTGAGTCGGCAAAGCGTGGCGCTTAATAAAGGTTCGGCCTTCCTTCCGGAGTAGCGCCTGGTAAAGCGTGTGGGTTAATGAAATGTGTAAAGGTTCCGCGTTCCTTCCAGCTTGTGACCGGTAAAGCGTGTGGTATGATGTTAAGGCTTGGTAATGGAGCCGGTGTCCAATTTGGACTGTGTGGAATGATTATAATAAGATTTGTACATGGGTTTGAGATAATGGAAAGTGAGTAATCTTGATTGGGCAAAATCGAATATATGGAAGTGTATGGGTTCTTTTATGTGGATTATAATGGGTTATAATATGTTGTGACATGTAGGAGTATGACTCGTTGCTATGTTTATAATTCTAGATAAAGTTAGCAAGGAATTATTGAAAAGACTCTTTTTTTTTAAACATATATTTGACTAATATAGAAACAAATGAAAGGGTTTTCTTTGAAAAGTTTTCATGAATTTCCTTTATGAGAATGGTGTTACCTATATGTATTGTAATTTGAGTATATTAAAGAGCACAAAGAATTTATGTTTATATCACTCTTTAGCACTTCATGATCTCATGTATTTAAGGACTATATTGTTTAGAATCAGGAAAAATTCCTACTGGACTTCGTGTTCATCCCAATTATTTTAACCATTTTTCAAGGACAAAGTTTGGAACGCCAGATTGAGGATTGAAGAGTTTATTTTCTATTATTTAGTCATAGTGTAAATGAGAGATGCTTATTGTAAATGAGAGATTCATGTGTATTTCAATGTGAATCTTGTACATGTATTATTGTTGTATTATTCGAGAGAGAACAATGTTGTTGTTGTTACCCCATGTAATGGCTATTTGTAATAATAATTGTAAATTAAATGGACTTGTATTAAAGGTTTTGGTTATAATTTCGAGTAATAAAACTTGGGGCGTGACAAAATTTCTAGAAAATTCTCAGTAAATTACTCAGTAACTTACTCAGTAAATTCTCATCAAATTGCAGTAAATTTCAAATAAATTCTCTGTAAATTACTCAGTATATTACTTTGTAAATTCATACTAAATTCTCAGTGAATTACTCAGTAAATTACCAGTAAATACCCAGAAAATTACTATGTAAATTACTCAGCAAATTACTCAGTAAATTCTTAGTAGATTACTCAGTAAATTCTCAGGAAATTCCCAGTAAATTACTCAGTAAATTATCAGTACATTATTCTTTAAATTCTTAGTAAATTCTCAGTAAATTACTTCTCAAATTACTCAGTAGATTCTCAGTAAATTACTCAGTAACTTCCCCGCAAATTCTAATTAAATTACTCAACAAATTCTAAGTAAATTAACCTTTAAATTCTCAGTAAATTCTCAATAATTAACTCAGTAAATTCCCAGTAAATTCTTCGTAAATTACCAAGTAGATTCTCGGTGAATTACTCAGAAAATTTCCTAGTAAATTCTCAGTAATTTCCTCAGTAAATTCCTAGTGAATTACTCCGTAAATTACTTAGTAAATTCTTAATAAATTACTCAGTACGTTACTCAGAAAATTCCAAGTAAATTCTCAACAAATTACTCGGTAAATTCCCAGTAAATTAATCAGTAATTTCCCAGTAAATTATAAGTAAATCACTTAGTAAATTCCCAGTAATTCTCAGTAACTTCCTGGTAAATTACTCAGAAAATTTGCTAGAAATTTTCAGTAAATTTCCAGTACATTTTCAGTAAATTACTCAGTAAATTCTCCATAAATTACTCAGATAATTCCCTGGAAATTGTTAGAAAATTCCCAGTATATTCTTAGTAAATTACTTAGTAAATTATCAGCAAATTATTTAGTAAATTTCCAGTAAATTCTCAGTAAATCACTAAGTAAATTCTCAAAAAATTCTCAAAAAATTACCCAGCAAATTACTCAGTAAATTTCCTATAAATTCTAATTAAATTACTCAGCAAATTCTCAGTAAATTCCCAATAAATTCTTATTAAATTCTAGTAAATTCTCAATAAATTCCCAGTAAATTACTCAGTACATTACTCAGTAAATTTCCACTAAATTCTCAGTAAATTACTCCGTAAATTCTTCGTAAATTACTCTGTAAATTCCTAGTAATTCCTTTGTAAATTACTTAGTAAATTCCCAATAAATTACTATGTAAATTACTTAGCAAATTACTCGGTAAATTTTCAGTAAATTACTCAGTACATTACTAAGTAAATTCCCAATAAATTACTTAGTAAATTCTCAATAAATTCCCAATAAATTCTCAGTAAATTACTATGTAAATTCCCAATAAATTAGTCTATAAATTACTCAGCAAATTAGTCAGTAAATTCTCAGTAAATTACTCAGTACATTACTCGGTAAATTACTCAGTAAATTCCCAATAAATTACTCAATAAATTCTTAGTAAATTACTCAGTAAATTACTCTGTAAATTCCCAGTAAATTTACATTAAATTACTAAATAAATTCATATTAAATTACTCAGTAAATTTTCCGTAAATTACTCAATAAATTCCCAGTAAATTCTCAGCAAATTACTTAGTAAATCCGAATTAAATTCTCAGTAAATTCCTAGTAAATTACTCAGTAAATTACTCAGTACATTCCCTGTAAATTCTCAGCAAAAATTCTCAGTAAATTACACAGCAAATTCCTAATAAATTACTGAGTAAATTCTTAGTAAATTTCCAGTAAATTCTCAACAAATTCTCAGTAAATTACTTAGTAAATTCTCAAAAAATTACGAAGTAAATTCCCAATAAATTACTCAAGAAATTCTCATTAAATTACACAGTATATTCCTAATAAATTCTCAGTAAATTATTTAGTAAATTGTCAATTAATTACTCAGTAAATTCTCATAAAATTCCAAGTAAATCCTCAGTAAATTTGTCATGACCTGAACTCGCCCCTATGGATTAGAGTCATAACCGACCAGTGATCACGAGATTACCTACGGCCTCAATCAGAAATCAAGTCATGTTCAATAATAGGGGCCAAATTGAGGAAGCAAAATTTTACAATTGTTCAATGAGCTGTGCATATATGACTTAACCAAAACATTCTCATTTTCATATAACAACTCACACCACACAAGCATTCATACTGTGTATGTATTATATACGTCCAGGATCATTCAGTAGTCAATATTCAACAAAAACAAAAACAAAAACACCAAAACCAAGGTTATATAGGTTCGGTCATACATGACTGCAAAAGAACAAAAGACAGGTAAAACAAAAGTAAGGCCTCTGCATGAGGCAGCCTTGGTTGACCTCACAAAACTTGGTTTCTCAACGCTCACTAGGGCTGGGGTTGGACGTCCCGTTGCTCACCTACATACATATAAATGCAGAGTGAGCTAATGCCCAGTGAATAATATCAGAGTAAAGAGGTTAATGAATGAGTTTCGTTCATAAATGTATCATACTGATAATTTAAACATTTGAACTACTATTCCCATTCACATACAAATTTTAGGTCATAACAAAGCAACACAACCTCGTGTCGAATACATCATAGCGATATACACAACGACATCGGGTCCAACTCAATATAAAACAAAATGACCTTAGGTCCATCTATACAAAACGACCTTGGGTCCAATACTCATTCATAGACTGACTTTAGGCCTAATGGATCTATGTACCAAGGACCACCGGTCCTCCACATCATATTACCAAACGACCGTGGGTCCACCATTCTTATATTCATAATTATGCGCATATGATCGTGATCACATCCATACTCATATTCAAAACGACCTTTGGTCTAATCAATTCTTTATTCAAAACGACTTTTGGTCCAATTTGTATATAAGATGACCTTTAGTCTATTTTGTTAAACATTCCAAACGGCCTTAGGCCTAATCCATGTCCTTATCAAATATACCAAACGGCCTTTGGCCCAATCTGTGTCCTTGCCAAACATACCAAACGGCCTTAGGCCCATTCCATACTCATATATCTATCTTTTCACATACTTCATTACGAATCAAGCGAATAGAATACTCATTCATAGTACAAATTCATAGGGTTAGAAATTTACTACGTAGGTAACATTTAGAAAATAATGCATACACAAAAATGTCTTTACTAAGATTGTCACGCCCCCAAACCGCCCCTAGTAGTTTGGTGCCGTGATGGCCAGTAATCCGTGATTACCGAAGGCCAACTTCTAAAATTCACACACAATCAGAGTATAGATATAGGGGGCTCACAAGTGCGGAAGCAATAATCTAAAATACAAGTGGTCCATAAGAGCAGTGCATAAGTCAAATGAAATGGCATACATCTTTATATAGCTTTACAACTTGAATACATAAAGAAATGAAGTACAAAAATACACATCACATCTTAGCAAAAGAGCTTCTCAAGCCGACATGTTCAAATACAAAAGCTTCAAGATTGCCGACGTCCTCACGCCGACACAACATGCATACAAAACACACATCTTGCAACACACACACATCTCGGCGTAGCCGACTTCTTGCTTGTTACCTACATATATACATAGGGAGGGTGAGCTTGGATACTCAGTGAATGATATAAGTAATAAAGGGGTAAATGAATGATTTCCAAGGTCCTTGTCAAAACAATACATATATCATAGCTTGTTCAAAACATGGGATGAATCAAGTTCATCAATCAAATCTTGGTCTTTCAAATCTTGCTTGGGATGTTAAATAACATCTACATAATACATGGGGTGATGACATTTTGGACAAGACAAGGGAATAATCGACCCGGAATCGATTAGACAAATCCACCCGTTCATAGACCGTCGGTGGGGCCATCCGTTCATAGACCGTCGATGACAGAGATCTCTCAAACATGGTGCTACATGGGCTTAGAGTCCCCTAGCATGGGAGGACTTTCCAAGAATGTCATCAAAACAAAGCTTATACTTGATACACAAAATAGAGATAATCATTCATGCTTGATCAAATACTTTTCTAAAACGAAGCAAGGCTTTGTCAAAACTTTATAACATAACTTTATTAAAAATACCACTCACCTAGTTCTTGGGACGTCGGGATCAAGGCAAAGGTCCAAGTCCTACAAACACATGTCAAAGTCTATTGAATGCACTCTTAAAAACAAGCTTCACATGAATGCAAATGATCTAGGGAAAACATGCTGGAATCATCTAGGGAAAACATGCTGAAAACACCTAGGGAAAACATGCTGAAAACACCTAGGGAAAACATGCTGGAAACATCTAGGGAAAACATGCTGAAAATACCTAGGGAAAACATGCTGAAAACACCTAGGGAAAACATGCTGGGTACCAACCAGGTCCTGGAATGGATGCACAGAGATGATCTAGGCTAAAACGACCTAGCTGGGTGAACTCAGGAGGTCTTGGCCGAGGTCCCACAACTCTTGGCCGAGGTGTGGTTACCTAGGCTTCAGTATGCAGCTGCCTGCCGAGGTGTTACAAGGTGCCGGCATGGGTGTACCATGGTCGGCCTAGGTGTGCAGTGGTTAGCCTAGGTGTGCATGCAAGATAAACTAACGTGCAAGTGATCATGCAAGGTAGACCAAGGTGTGTGATCTAGGCAAGAGTGGTCTCGGTGATCACACCTAGGGAAATGAAGCCTGGAAATCTGGGTTTCCTCCTTGAAGAACATGAAGAACATGAGCATGAAGAACATGAAGAACATGAATGCTAAAATCATAACTTGTTATTACAAGATCTGGGATTTCATGACATGAGTTCGAAAACATGGACCTGGGTATCCATACTTGAAAATCATGCAAGAACAAACACAAAAACATGGATCTAGGCATGAGCCTTCGGATCAAAACATGACTTTTCTTGAAGAACACATGAAAACCATTTTCTCTTTCTAAAACCGAACTTCAAAGCAATGCATGGCTTACAAATCATATTCAATCATGCAATGCAATATCATAAACATATAGAACAACAAGAGCGGATCAAGAATCTAACCTTAGAACACGGATCTAACGGTTCGATCTCAAAGAATCAAGCTTGGAAATCCACTCTCTCTCAAGAACTCTTCTCCCTCTTCTAGAGCTTCTCTCTCTACTCTTCAAAACAAGATACAACAAATGAGGCGTTTCTCTCTCTGCCGGCTGACTTAACTCTCAGCTCGGACACGTGGCAACGGTTGGTTGGTTCTCTTCAAAAAGGTGATAGATTGACAAGACAAGGCCCTGACAAGGCGTATCTAGCAAGCTACTCGGAATGGCACTCCGGCAAGGGGTAACATCGGCTAACCACAAGACTTCGGCAACTAGGGTGACAATGACCTCGGCTAGGAAGGACAACACTTGACTAAGTTGTGCCACACCTCGGCCTAGATGTGCCACACCTCGGTCTAGGTCATTCCAGTCCCAGAACAAGATCACTAGGTGCAAGGATTAAGGATCTCGGATGCCTAGGTGATAACATCTCGGCCAATATGCCTAGGTGACGGTGGAGGTCAACCAAAGGGGTTCCAAGATGGTCCAAGGTATAAGAGGTTCAAAGGTGTGACCTAGGCTTAACATGACCTAGGCTTGACATGACCTAGGCTTGACATGACCTAGGCTTAACATGACCTAGGCTTGGCATGACCTAGGCTTGACATGACCTAGGCTTGACATGACCTAGGCTTAACATGACCTAGGCTTAACATTACCTAGGCTTGACATGACCTAGGCTTGACATGACCTAGGCTTGGCATGACCTAGGCTTGACATGACCTAGGCTTGACATGACGTAGGCTTAACATGACCTAGGCTTAACATGACCTAGGCTTGACATGACCTAGGCTTAACATGACCTAGGCTTGGCATGACCTAGGCTTGACATGACCTAGGCTTAACATGACCTAGGCTTAACATGACCTAGGCTTGACATGACCTAGGCTTAACATGACCTAGGCTTGGCATGACCTAGGCTTGACATGACCTAGGCTTGACATGACCTAGGCTTAACATGACCTAGGCTTAACATAGCAAGGAAGGAATAAAGCATGCATACAACACTTAGGGAAAACATGATAGCATCAAGACAAGACAAGAACCTTTACCTAGGCAAAACAAGTCCAAGTCTACAAATGCAAGCTTAACAAGACAAAATCATGAAAATGTACATGAACATGACTAAGACATGAATGTGGGTTATTACAAAGATATTACTCACTATGTTCCGGTGCTTGATTCATCCTTGCGCTTGACCCTACATAATTCATAACACATTGGGTCATAATACAATTCGATCTGTTCTTTAATTTGCTTAATGTTCTTAGTCTTCTTTCATACTCTTTAATTCATTTAGCATACTCAATGCATGCCTAAGAGTGCTTAGAAATGAAAAAAAACGGAAAACGAAACATAAAGCGTCTTTTCAAAATTTCTAAAACAGGGCTCTTCGCTCAAGCACGGCTTTGGTCGCTCGAGCTGACCCCTTTGATCTGTAAAAGTACTGGCTGCGTGTAATTCACGCTCGAGCGAGATTCTCGACGCTTGAGCGAGGAGTTTTTGCAAAACAGGGTTTGCTCGAGCGTAAAGTCTACCGCTCGAGCCACAGTGCAAATCTCTACAAAACTTCTGGGAGCTCAACTTTCACACTTGAGCGACACTTTCCTCGCTCGAGCGGACAAGTCGAATTCTGGGTTTTCCAAAACTCTGTTTGAAGCTCAAAACACATCTTCAAATGTTCAAAACTCATATTTTTGGTCCCGAATCATGGAAAACCATCATATGACATGGGAACATAGATAAATTGAGACCAAATACTCAAAATCATGAACCATTGTTCCGAATTCAAACTCAAACATGAAGTTGAAACCATGTATGATATGAATTGTATTCTCTTCTTTTCAAACCTCTCCAATACTCCCATGCATGAGGTGAAAAGTGGTAAAATCATGAAACATCACCAAATATGTCGAAGTGTAGCTTCATGCATGTGGAAAATTCTATGAAATTCAAACTAAAATTGGTGATTTATACATGCATGTACACAATTCAATTCGATTCTTCCATTCCTAAGTAATTCATGTTTCCAATGTACAATTCCATGCAAATGAGCTCAAGAACTAGATGAATTCAACCTCTACAAGTTTTATTTACAAGGATTAAGGTAAGAAATCATACCTAAGGCTTGAATTCAAGTGTAATCTAGCTCAATCCCTTCAATCTCCTTCTATTTCTTCTCAACTCTCATCTCCCTTTCTCTAAGTGTAAAGTTTGCCCTCTTGGAGTGTATGACTTAGCCAAATGATGAGAAATGAGCTCAAAAATAGGAGCATCTAATTAACACACACACACACACACACACACACACACATATATATATATATATATATCTCACTAATTACATTGGCTAATCAAGGCTTAAGCCTAATCAAATGGACTTAATTAAGTCAAACTAATCTAATTATATTGATCCGAATCAATTTTTAATTAAATTTCACCATAGGCTCTAAAAATTATGCTAATCGCATTGGTACAGTCAATTTTGGTTTACGTCGCCTCTACGACCTTCAATTTAAATTTTGTAGCAGAAAATCAAACAAATTTTCTTACAGTGAACAATTACAAATTCAAAAACACATATAATCACGTAAACATTCAAAATCATATCAAGCTCATAATTATAAACATAATTAAGATTAATTAACATAACACAAAGTGGGGTTGTCACAAAATTACTCAGTAAATTACTCGGTAAATTCTCAGTAAATTACTCAGTAAATTCTCAGTAAATTTCCAATAAATTACTCAGTAACTTATTCAGTAAATTCCTAGTAAATTCTTAGTAAACTACTCAGAAAATTCCCAATAAATTCTCAGTAAATTCCCAGTACATTCCAAGTAAATTCTCCGTAAATTCTTTGCAAATTACTTAGTAAATTCTCTGTAAATTCTCAGAAAATTACACAGTAAATTAGTCAGTAAATTCCTAGTAAATTCTCAGTAAATTACTCATTCAATATTTAGTAAATTCTCAGAAAATTACTTAGTAAATACCTAGTAAATTCTCAGTAAATTCACAATAAATTACTCAATAAATTCTTTGCAAATTACTCAGTAAATCACTCAATAAATTCCCATTAAGTAACTTAGTAAATTACTCAGTCAATTGTCAGTCAATTCTCAGTAAATTACCCAGTAAATTCTAAGAAAATTATTCAGCATTTTACTCAGTAAATTCTCAGTAAATTACTCAGTAAATTCTTAGTAAATTACTTTGTAATTTTCCAGAAAATTCTTAGTAAAATACTCAGTAAATTACTCAGAAAATTCCCTGGAAATTCAAAGTAAATTTCCAGTAGATTCTCAGTAAATTACTTAGTAAATTCTGAGTAAATTACTTAATAAATTCTTAGTAAATTATTCAGTAAATTCCAAGTAAATTACTTAGTAAATTACTCAGTAAAGTCCTAGTAAATTCTTAGTAAATCACTCAGTAAATTCCCAGTAAATTCTCAGTAAATTACTCCGAAAATTACTCAGTAAATTCCAAGTAAATTCTTAGTAAATTACTCAGTAAATTTTCGGGGAATTAC
This sequence comes from Camellia sinensis, assembly GCF_055761805.1. Lineage (NCBI taxonomy): Eukaryota > Viridiplantae > Streptophyta > Magnoliopsida > Ericales > Theaceae > Camellia > Camellia sinensis. The sequence continues at coordinate 88,092,019 of NC_138964.1, forward strand.
TCAGCAAATTTTCTAGTAAATTCTCAGTCACTTACTCAGTAAATTACCAATAAATTCTCAGTAAACTACTCGGTAAATTCCCAATAAACTACTCGGTAAATTTCCCCGTAAATTCCCAGCAAATTATTAGTAAATTCTCAGTAATTACTCTGTAAATTCTTAGTAAATTCCCCGCAAATTCTCAGTAAATTCCTAGTAAATTCTTAGTAAATCACTCAATAAATTACTCAGTAAATTTTCAGTAAATTCTCATGTAAATTCTCATTAAATTTTCAGTAAATTCCAAATAAATTCTCAGTAAATTACCCAGTACATTACTCACTAATTACTCAAAAAATTACTCAGTAAATTTCCAGTAAATTACTAGTAAATTACTCAGTATATTACTCAGTAAATGACTCAGTACATTACTCAGTCAATTCCTAGTAAATTCTCAGTAAATTACTTAGTAAATTCTTAGAAAGTTACTCAGTAAATTCCCAGTAAATTCTTAGTAAATTCTCAGTAAATTAATCTGTAAACTCCCTGTAAATTCTTTGTAAATTACATGCAAATTACTCAGTAAATTCCCTGTAAATTACTTACTAAATTTTCAGAAGATTACTTAGTAAATTCCCAGTAAATTCTCAATAAATTACTCAGTAAATTCCTAATAAATTCTCAGTAAATTACTTAGTAAATTCCTAGTAAATTACTCATCAAATCACTCAGTACATTACTTAGTAAATTACTAAGTAAATTCCCAGTAAATTACTCAGTACATTCCCAGTAAATTCACATTAAATTACTGAATAAATTCCCAATAAAATATTCAGTAAATTTTTCATAAATTACTCTACAAATTCACAGTAAATCATCAGTAATTCACTCAGTAAATTCTCAGCAAATTACTTAGTAAATTCGCATTAAATTCCCAATAAATTCCCAGTAAATTCTCTATAAATTAATCAATACATTCCCAGTAAATTCTCAGCAAAATTTCTAAGTAAATTCTCAATATTACCCAGTAAATTCCTAGTAAATTAATCGGTAAATTACTTAGTAAATTACTTAGTAAATTCTCAGTAAATTAATCAGTAAATTCCCACTAAATTCTTAGTGAATTACTCAATAAATTCTTAGTAAATTCTCAGTAAATGGATCAGTAAATTCTAAATTAATTACTCAGTAAATCACTAAGTAAATTCTCAGTAAATTACTCAGTAAATTCTCAGTAAATTACTCAGTAAATTCTCTGTAAATTCCAAGTAAATCTCTACTAATTTCTCAGTAAATTACTTAGTAAATTCTTAGTATATTACTTAGTAAAGTGCTCAGAAAATTCCCAGTGAATTATTCAGTAAATTCTCAGTAAATAACTCAGTTAATTCTCAATAAATTATTCAGTAAATTTCCATTAAATTCTCAGTAAATTACTCAGTAAATTCCCAGTAAATTTTCAAAAAATTAATCAATAAATTCTCAGTAAATTACTCTGTCAATTCTCATTAAAAGACTCAGTCAATTCTCATTAAATTACTCAGTAAATTCTGAATAAATTATCTAGTAAATTATCAGTACATTACTCAGTATTTTACTCATTAAATTATTCAGTAAATTCTTAGTAAATTACTCAGTTACCTAGTAAATTCTAAGTAAATTACTTAGTATATTTTTCAGAAAATTCTCAGTAAATTACACGTTACATGACACATAAATTACCAGCAAATTACTCAGTAAATTCTCAGAAAATTACACTGTAAATTCCCAGAAAATTCTTAGTAAATTACTCAATAAATTTTCAGGAAATTCTTAATAAATTACTCAGTACATTACTCAGCAAATTCTCAATAAATTACTCTGAAAATTCTCAATAAATTCCTAAAAAATTCTTTGTAAATTACTCTGTAAATTCCCAGTAAATTATTCAGTAAATTCCCAGTAAATTCTAGGTAAATTACTCAGTAAATTCTCAATAATTTACTTAGTAAATTCCCTTTAAATTCTCAGCAAAATACTGAGTAAATTCCCAGTAAATTTTCAGTAAATTCTTAGTAAATTCAAAATAAATTGTCAATAATTTCTAAGTAAATTACTTAGTATATTACTCAGTAAATTCTTAGTAAATTACTCAGTAAACTACCATTAAATTCTCAGTAAATTTGTCCGTAAATTACTCAGTAAATTATTCTGTAAATTTCTAGTAAGTTCTCTCTAAATTACTCAGTAAATTCTAATTAAATTACTCTATACATTATTCAGTAAATTCCCAGTAAATTACTCAGTAAATTCTCTGTAAATTACTCAGAAAATTCCCAACAAATTCACATTAAATTTCAATATGAATTCTCAGTAAATTACTCAGTAAATTTTTCGTAAATTCTACATAAATCAATCACTAAATTCCCAGTAAATTCTCTGTAAATTACTCAGTAAAATCACAGTAAATTCTTAGAAAATTACTCATTAAATTCTCAATAAATTCCTACTAAATTCTCAATAAACTACTTAGAAAATTCCCAATAAATTCTCAGAAAATTCCAAGTAAATTATCCGTAAAATTATCTGTAAATTACTCATTAAATTCTTAGAAAATTACTCAGTAAATTAATCAGCAAATTCTAAGTAAATTCTCAGTAAATTACTCTTTAAACTCCCAGTAAATTCTCAGAAAATTACTCACTAAATTACCAGTAAATTCTCAACAAATTACTCAGTAAATTCTCAGTAAATTTCCCAGTAAATTCTTAGTAAATTCCAAGTAAATTCTCAGTCAATTACTCAGTACATTACTCAAAAAATTCTCAGTAAATTGCTCAGCAAATTCTCAGTAAATTACTGAGTAAATTCCAAGAAAATTTTCTGTAAATTACTCAGTAAATTCTCAGTAGATTTCCAGTAAATTATGAATAAATTACTTAGTAAATTAATCTGTAAATTTAGAGTAAATTACTCAATAAATTCCCATTAAATTCTCAGTAAATCACACATTAAATTCCCAGAAAATTCTTAGTAAATTACCTGTAAATTCTTAGTAAATTTCTCAATAAATTACTCATGAAATTCTTTGTAACTTACTCAGTAAATTCCCTGTAAATTCTCAGTAAAGTACTCAGTAAATTCCCTATAAATTCTCAGTAAATTCTCCGTAAGTTACTCTGTAAGTTCTTAGTAAATTACTCATTAAATTACTCAATAAATTCCAAGTAACTTACTCTGTAAATTACTCTGCAAATTACTTAGCAAATTCCCAATAAATTACTCAGTACATTACTCAGCAAATTACTTAGTAAATTCTCTGTAAATTACTCAGTAAATAACTTAGTATATTCACATTAAATTTCTAAATAAATTCTAAGTAAATTACACAGTAAATTTTCTGAAAATCCTCCGTAAATTACTCAGTAACCTTGTAAATTCCTAGTAGGCTCTTCGAAAATTACACAATAAATTCCTACTAAATAACTCTGTAAATTATTCAACAAATTACTCAGTAAATTCTTAATAAATTACTCAGTACATTCCTCGATAAATGACTTAGTAAATTCCCAGTAAATTACTCAGTAAATTTCCAGTTAAATCTTAGTAAATTAATTAGAAAATTCTTAGCAAATTCACATCAAATTTCTAAATATATTTTCAGTAAATTACTTAGTAAATTTTCCATAAATACTCAGTAAATTCCAAGTCATTTCTCAACAAATTACTCATTAAATACTTAGTAAATTACTTACTAATTTTTCAGAAAATTACTTAGTAAATTACTCAGTAAATTCCAAGGAAATAACTCACTAAATTCTCAGTAAATTCGCAATAAACTACTCAGTATTTTACTCAGTAAATTCATGGTATATTACTCAGTAAATTCTTAGCAAATTACACAGTAAATTCTCAGCAAATTCTCAGTAAATTACTCTGTAAATTCTCAGCAAATTCTTAGTAAATTACTCAATAAATTCTCAGTGCATTACTCAGTAAATTCCCAGTAAATTGCTCAATAAATTCTCAGTAAACTAGAAAAATCTCTATAAATTGCTCAGTAAATTCGTAGTAATTTTCTATAAATTACTTAGTAAATTATTCATTAATTTCTCAGAAAATTACTCAGTAAATTCTTATTAAATTCTCAGTAAATTACTTAGTAAATTTTCAATAAATTACCCAGTAAATTCTCAGTAAATTCTTAGTAAATTACTTTATAAATTCCAAGTAAATTACTCTGTGAAGTTCTTAGCAAATTACTCAGCAAATTAATCAGTACTTTACTCCGTAAATTACTCAGTAAATTCTCTACAAATTCTCAAAAAAATTACTCAGTAAAATCCCAGTAAATTCACATTAAATTTCTAAATAAATTCTCAGTATATTACTCAGTTAATTTCCCAAAAATTCTCTGTAAATTACTGAGTAAATTCTCAATAAATTCGCATTAAATTACTCAGAAAATTCGAATTAAATTCTCAATAAATTCTAAGTAAATTCTTAGTAAATTCCCAACATACAACTCAGTAAAGTACTCAGTAAATTCTCAGAAAATTACTAAGTAAAATACCATTAAATTATCCGTAAATTACTCAGTAAAATCTCAGTAAAGTATTCAATAAATTCCCTTTAAATTCTCACAAAATTCTCTGTAAATTGCTCAGTAAAATCCTTGTAAGTTCTCAGTAAATTACTCAACAAATTCTTAGTAACTTACTCAGTAAATTTCCAATAAATTCTCAGTAAACTACTCAGTAAATTCTCAGTAAACTCCTAGTAAATTTTCAGCAAAGTACTCAGTAAATTCCCAGAAAAATCCCAATAAATTCTCAGTGAATTCCAAGCAAATTCTCTGTAAATGCTCAGAAAATTACTCAGTAAACTCCAAGTAAATTCTCAGTAAATTACGCATTAAATACTCAGTAAATTCCAAGTAAATTTTTAAAAAATTACTCAGTAAATTCCCGGTAAATTCTCTGTAAATTTCTCAGTAAATTATCAATAAATTACTCAGTGAATTCCCAGTGAATTACTCAATCAATTCTAATTAAATTACTTAGTAAATTCCTAACAAATTATTCATTAAATTCTCAGTAAATGCTTCGTAAACTCTTAGTAAATTACTCAGTACATTACTTAGTAAATTCTCAGAAAATTTTCAGTAAATTACTCTATAAATTCTCAGCAAATTTTCAGTACATTACTCAGTAAATTTCGAGTAGATTACTTAGTAATTCTTAGGAATTACTCAGTAAGTTCCCAAAAATTCTTTGTAAATTGCTCAGTAAATTACCAGTAAATTACCAGTAAATTCTTAGTATATTGCTAGTAAATTCTCAGTAAATTACTCAGTAAATTTTCAATAAACTACTCAGTAAATTACAAAGTAAATTCTTAGTAAACTACTCAGTTACTCAGTAAATTCGCAGTAAATTACTCAGTACATTACTAAGTAAATTACTTAGTAAATTCTTAGCAAATTACTTAGTGAATTACCTAGTAAATTCTCAGTAAATTACTCTGTAAATTCACAGAAAATTCTTAGAAAATTACTCAGTAAATTCCCGGTAAATTCTCAGTAAATTACTCAGTAAATTCGCAGTAAATTACTCAATAAATTCTCACTAAATTACTAAGTAAATTTTCAGTAAATTCTCAGTATAATCCCAGTAAATTCTTAGTAACTTAGTAAATTCCATGTAAACTCTCAATAATGTAGTTAGTAAATTCCCACTAAATTACTCAGTAAATTCTCGATAAATTACTCAGTGTATTACTTAGTAAATTCTCAAAAAATTTCAGGTAAATTCTCTGTAAATTACTTCGTAAAATAGTCAGTAAATTCTTAATAAATTATTAGTAAATTACACTGTAAATTCCCAGTAAGTTCTTTCTAAATTACTCAATAAATTCCAAGTAAATTACTCTGTAAATTACTCAGCAAATTACACAGTAAATTCTCAATGAATTACTCTGTACAGTACTCAGTAAATTACTCAGTAAAATCCCAGTAAGTTACTCAGTAAATTCCCTCTAAATTAACCAACAAAATCCAAGTAAATTCTTAGAAATTACTCAGTAAATTCCCAGTAAATTCACACTACATTTCTAGATAAATTCTTAGTAAATTCTTCGTAAATTCTCCATAAATTACTCAGTAAATTCTCAGCAAATTACTCAATAAATTCGCATTAAATTCTCAGTATATTACTCAATAAACTCTCAGTAAATTCTTGGTAAATTCTTAGTAAAATCCCAGTAAATTCCCAATAAATTCTCAGTAAAATACTTAGTAAATTCCCAGTAAATTCTCAGTAAATTATTTAGAAAATTCCCTGTAAATTCTCAGTAAAGTACTTAGTAAATTCCCAGTAAATTGTAAGTAAATTACTCAGTAAATTCAAATTAAATTCCCAGTAAATTCCAACTTAATTCTCCGAAAATTCTCTGCAAATTACTTAGTAAATTCTCTGTAAATTCTCAAAAAATTACTCAGTAAATTCCGATAAATTCTCAGTAAATTACTCATTCAATACTCAGAAAATTCTCAAAAAATTACTTTGTAAATTCCCAGTAAATTCTCAGCAAATTACTCAATAAATTCCCAATAAATTACTCAATAAATTCTCAGTAAATTACTTAGTAAATCACACAGAAAATTCCCAGTAAATTACTCAATCAATTTTCCGTAAATTTTCAGTAAATTACCCAGTAAATTCTAAGTAAATTACTCAGTAAATTTCTCAGTACATTGCTCAGTAAATTACTCAGTAAATTCTCAGTAAATTACTCAGTAAATTTTGTGAAAATTCTCAATAAATTACTTAGTAAATTCTCAGTAAATTATTCAGTAAATTCTCAGTAAATTACTTAGTAAATTACTCAGTAAAGTCGCAGTAAATTCTTAGTAAATCACTCAGCAAATTCCCAGTAAATTACTCCGAAAATTACTCAACAAATTCTCGGTAAATTACTTAGCAAATTTCCCAGTAAATTCTCAATCACTTACTCAGTAAATTCTTAGTAAATTACTTTGTAAATTACTCAGTAAATTTTTAATAAATTTCCCAGTATATTACTCAGAAAATTCTCAGTAAATTTCTCAGAACGTTACTCAGTAAATTACTTAGTAAATTACCTGTAAATTCTCAGTAAATTACTTAGTAAATTCTCAGTAAATTCCCAATAAATTCTAAGTAAATTACTCGGTAAATTCCCAATAAAATACTTTGTAAATTACTCAATATATTTTCAGTAAATTACCCAGTAAATTTCCAGTAAATTGCTCAGTAAATTCCTAGCAAATTCTTAGTAAATTCCCTGTAAATTCTCACTAAATTAATCAATAAATTCTTAGTAAATTACTTAGTAAACTCTCAATAAATTATTCAGTAAATTCTGAGTTAATTTTCAGTAAATTACTTAGTAAATTCCAAGTAAATTCTCAATAAATCAGCTCGTAAATTCTCAAAAAATTCTTAATAAATTACCCAGTAAATTACTCAGTAAATTCCCAGTAAATTCTCAGTAAATCACTCAGTAAATTCCACAAAAATTCTCAGTACATTACTTAGTAAATTCTCCATAAAATACTCAAAAAATTCTAATTAACTTACTCAATGAATTCCTAGTAATTTCTTATCAAATTCCCAGTAAATTCTCAAAAAATTCTCAGTACATTACTCAGTAAATTACTCGGTCCATTACATAGTAAATTACTTAGTAATTCTCAGTAAATTACTTAGTAAATTCCCAGTAAATTCTTAGTCAATTACTTAGTAAATTTCAGTAAATTACTCTGTAAATTACATGCAAATTACTCGGTAAAAATTCTCAGTAAATTGCTCAGTACATTACTCAGTAAATTTCCAAGAAATTCCCAGTATATTACACTGTATATTTTCTATAAATTACTTAGTAAATTTCTTGTAAATTACTCTGGAAATTACTAAGTAAATTCTCTGTAAATTACGTAGTAAATTCCTAGCAAATTCACTTTAAATTACTAAATAAATTCTCAGTAAATTTTCAGTAAATTACTCTACAAATTCCCCGTACATCATCAGTAATTTACTCAGTAAATTCTCAGCAAATTACTGAGTAAATTTGCATTAAATTCTCTGTAAATTCCCAGCAAATTACTCAGTAAATTAATCAGTACATTCTCAGTAAATTTTCAGCAAAATTTCTCAGTAAATTCCTAGTAAATTACTCAGGAAATCCCCAGTAAATTCTCAGTAAATTCCCTGTAAATTCCCAGTACATTTCTCAGTAAAGTACTCAGTAAATTACTCAATAAATTCCCAGTAAATTCTTAGTAAATTACTCAACAAATTCTCAGAAAATTATTCAGTAAATTCCCATCAAATTCTTAGAAAATTATTCAGTAGAATCGCAGTGAATTCTCAGTAAATTACTCTGTAAATTCCAAGTAAATTCCCTGTAAATTCTTAAAAAATTACTCGGTAAATTAGTCAATAAATTACTCATTATACACTTAGTAAATTCCTAGTAAATTCTCAGAAAATTATTCAATAAATTACTCAGTCAATTCTCAATAAATTACTCAGTAAATTATTCAGTTAATTCTCAGTAAATTACTTAGCATTTTATTCAATAAATTCTCAGTAAATTACTCAGTTACTCAGTAAATTCTCAGAAAATTACTTAGTATATTACTCAAGAAATTCTTAGTACATTACTTAGTAAATTTCCAGCAAATTACTTAGTAAATTCCTGGAAAATTCTCAGTAAATTACTTTGTAAATTCCTAGAAAATTCTCTATAAATTACTTAGTAAATTCTCAAGAAATTATTATGTAAATTTCGAGTAAATTCTAAGTAAATTACTTAGTAAATTCCCTGTAAATTCTCAATAAATCACATAGTAAATTCCCAATAAATTCTCAGTAAATTGCTCAGTAATTCTCAATAAATTACTCAGTATATTCTCATTAAATTACTTAGTATACTACTCAATAAATTGCTCAGAAAATTCTCCGTAAATTACTGAGTAAATTCCAAGAAAATTCTCTGTAAATTATTCAGTAAATTCTTAGTATGTTCCTAGTAAATTCTCAACAAATTTCTTAGTAAATTAATCAGTAAATTCTCAGTAAATTTCCATTAAATTCTAACTAAATCATACATTAAATTTCTAAAAAATTCTCAATAAATTACTTAGTAAATTACACTGTAAATTCTCTTTAACTTACTTAGTAAATTCCCTGTAAATTATTAGAAAAGTACTCAGTAAATTCCCTGCAAATTCTCAGTAAATTCCTAGTAAATTACTTAGTACATTACTCAGAAAATTACTTAGTAAATTCTCAGTAAATTCTCAATAAATTACTAAGTATATTACTCAATATATACCCAGTAAATTACTTAGTAAATTCCTAGTAAATTCTCAGTAAATTACTCAGTAAATTCCCAGTAAGTTCTTAGTAAATTACTCAATAAACTCAAAGTAAATTACTCTGTAAATTACCTAGCAAATTACTCAGTAAATTCCCTATAAATTATCAATAAATTACTCAGCAAATTACTATGTACATTCACAGTAAATTCATATTAAATTTCTAAATAAATTCTAGGTAAATTACACAGTAAATTTTCCAAAAATTCTGCGTAAATTACTTAGTAAATTCCCATTAAATTCTCAGTAAATTCGCCATAAGTTACTTAGTAAATTCGCATTAAATTCTCAAAAAATTCCCAGTAAATTCCTAGTAAATTCCCAGTATATTACTCAGTAAACTACTCATTAAATTCTCATTAAATTACTCAGTATATTACATAGTAAATTACTTAATAAATTCTCAATAAATTACTTCGTAAATTACTGAGTAAATTCTAAATAAATTCTCAGTAAATTACTCTGTAAATTGCCAGTAAGTTCTTAGTAAATTACTTACTAAATTAGTCAATAAATTCCAAGTAAATTACTCTGTAAATTACTCAGCAAATTATTCAGTAAATTTTCAATAAATTACTTAGTACATTACTTAGAAAATTACTCAATAAATTCATTGTAAAATCTCAGTAAATTCACATGAAATTTCTAAATCAATTCTCAGTAAATTACTCAGAAAATTTCCCGTAAATTCTCCGTAAAGTACTCAGTAAATTTCCAGTAAATTCTAAGTAAATTACTCAATAAATTCTTAGTAAATTACTGAGTAAATTCGCATTAAATTACACAACAAATTCACATTAAATTCTCAATAAATTATTAGTAAATTTTTAGTAAATTCCCAGTAAATCCTTAGTATACTACTCAGTAAGGTACTCAGTAAATTTTCAATAAATTACTCAGTAAAATTCCAGTAAATTATCAGTAAATTACTCAATAAATTCCCAGCAAATTATTCTATAAATTCCCATTAAATTCTCTGTAAATTACTCAGTAAAATCCCAGTAAATTCTCAGTAACTTAGTCAGTAAATTCACAGTACACTACTCAGTAAATTCTCAAAAAATTCCAAGTAAATTCTCCGTAAATTACTCAGTAAGTTCTCTGCAAATTCATAGAAAATTACTCAGTAAATTCCAAGAAAATTCTCTGTAAATTACTTATTAAATACTCAGAAAATTCCCAATAGATTACACAGTAAATTATTTAGTAAATGACGCAGTAAATTACTCATAAATCACTCAGTAAATTCCCAGTGCATTACTCAGTCAATTCTCACTAAATTACTCCGTAAATACTTATCAAATTAATCAATAAAATTTCAGTAAATTATTGAGTCAATTCTCATTAAATTACTCAGTAAATTCTCAGCAAATTACTTAGTAAATTACTCAATATATTACTAGGTAAATGCTCAGTAAATTCTCAGAAAATTACTCGGTATACTACTTAGTAAATGCTTATTAAATTCTCAATAAAGTATTCAGTACATTACTCAGTAAATTCTCAGCAAATTACTGAGTTAATTCTCAATAAATTATACAGTACATTACTCTGTAAATTTCTAGTAAATTACTCAAAAAATTCTCAGTAAATTACTCAGTAAGTTCGAAGAAAATTCTCTATAATTTGCTCAGTAAATTCCCAGCAAATTCTCAGTATATTCCCAGTAAATTCTTAGTAGATTCTCGGTGAATTACTTAGTACATTACTTAGTAAATTACTCAGTAATTTCTCAGAAATTACTTAGTAAATTCTCAATAAATTACTAAGTATATTACTCAGTATATTCTCAGTAAATTACTCAATAAATTCCTAGTAAATTTTTAGTAAATTACTTAGTAAATTCCCATTAAGTTCTTTGTAAATTACTCAACAAATTTCAAGCAAATTATTCTTTAAATTACTCAGCAAATTCTCAATAAATTACTCAGTACCTTACTCAGTAAATTCCCAATAAATTAATCAGTAAATTCTCTATAAATTACTCAGTAAATTACTTAATAAATTAACATTAAATTTATAAATAAATTACTCAGTAAATTTCCCAAAGATTCTTTCTAAATTACTCAGTAAATTCCAAGTAAATTCTTAGTATATTACTAAGTAAATTTTTAGTAAATTCGCATTAAATTATTCAGAAAATTCTCAGTAAATTGCTCAGTATATTATTCATTAAATTCTTAGTAAAATGCTCAGCAGATTCCCAGTAAATTCTCAATAAATTATTCAGTAAATTCCAAGTACATAATCAGTAAATTACTCTGTAAATTCCCAATAACTTCTTAGTAAATTACTCAACAAATTCCAAGTAAATTACTCTATAAATTACTCAGCAAATTATTGAGTAAATTCTCAATAAATTACTCAGTACATTACTTAGAAAATTACTTAGTAAATTCCTAGTAAATTACTCGGTAAATTCCCTGTAAATTCTCAATAAATTACATAGCAAATTACTTAGTGAATTGCCTACCCAAAAAAAATTACTTAGTGAATTCCCAGAAAACTCACATTAAATTTCTAAATAAATTCTCAATAAATTACTCAGTAAATTTCATGAAAATTCTCCGCAAAATTACTCAGTAAATTCCCAGTAAATTCTATGTAAATTACCAAGTAAATTCACATTAAATTACTTTGTAAATTTGCTTTAAATTCTCGGTAAATTCGTAGTAAATTCCTAGTATATTACTTAGTAAAGTACTCAGCAAATTCTCATTAAATTACTCAGCAAATTCTCAGTAAATTACTTCGTAAATTACTCAGTAAATTCTCAGTAAGTTTTTAGTAAATTACTCTGTAAATTCCCAGTACGTTTTTAGCAAATTACTCAGTAAATCACTACTCTGTAAATTACCTAGCAAATTACTCTGAAAATCCTCAATAAATTACTCAGTACATTACTCAGTAAATTCTCAGAAAATTATTCAATAAATTCTCTGTAAATTACTTAGTAAATTCTCGGTAAAATCTCAATAAATTACTTAGTAAATTTCCAATAAATTCACATTAAATTTCTAAATAAATTCTCAGTAAATTACTTAATAAATTTTCCATAAATCTTCCGAAAATTACTTAGAAAATTCCCAATAAATTACTCAGTAAATTCTCAGAAAATTACTCATTAAATTCGCATTACATTACTCAGTAAATTCGCATTACATTACTCAGTAAATTCCCAATATACTACTCCATAAAGTACTCTGCAAATTCTTAGTCAATTACTCAGTAAAATCTCAGTAAATTATCAGTAAATTACTCAGCAAATTCTCCAATAAATTCTTAGTAAATTCTCAGTAAATCCAAGTAAATTTTCAGTAACGTACAGAGTAAATTCCGAGTAAAATCCTAGTAAATTCTCAGTAAATTAATATTAAATTCTCAGTAAATTACTCAATAAATACTTAGTAAATTCTTAGTAAATTACTAAGTAAATTCTCAGTAAATTACGCAATTAATTCCCAATAAATTCTCAGTAAATTACTCAGTAAATTCAAAGTAAATCACTCAATTCTCAGTAATTTACCTAGTAAATTCCAAGTAAATTTTTAGTAAATTCTAAGTAAATTTCTCAGTAAATCAACAATAAATTACTCCGTAAATTTTCAATAAATTACTCAAAAAATTCCCAGTAAATTACTCAGTAAATTCCCAACAAATTTTCAGTAAATTATTCTTCAAATTTCCAGTAAATTCTCAGTAAATTACTTAGTAAATTCTCAATAAATTAGTCGGTAAATTCTCAATAAATTCTAAGTAAAGTACTCAGTAAATTCCCAGTAAATTCTCACTAAATTACTCTATAAATTCTCAGTAAATTTCTCTTTAAATTATTTAGCAAATTACTTAGTAAATTACGTAGTACATCGCTCAATAAATATCTCAGTAAATTCTCAGCAAATTACTCAGTATCTTTTCAGTAAATTCCAGTAAATTCCTAATAAATTCTCAGTAAATTACTCATTAAATTCTCAGTAAATTTCCTAGTAAATTCCAAGTAAATTCTCAACAAATTACCCAATAAAGTCTCAGTAAATTACTCAGGAAATTCTCAGAAAACTATTCAATAAATTCCCAGTAAATTACCCAGTAAATTCTCAATAAATTACTTAGAAGATTCAAACTAAAGTATTCAATAAATTCCCAGTAAATTCTTAGCAGATTGCTTAGTAAATTCTCTGTAAATTCTCAGTAAATTACTTAGTAAATTCCAAGTAAATTCTTAGTAAATTACTCAGTAAATTCTACGTAATTTACTCAGTAAATTCCCAATAAATTTTAAGTAAATTCCCAATAAATTCTAAGTAAAGTACTCAGTAAATTCCCAGTAAATTACTCATTAAATTATTAGTAAATTACCATTAAATTCTAAGTAACTTCTCAGTAAATTACTTAGTAAATTCTTAGTAAGTTTCTCAATAAATTCCTTGTAAATTCTCAGTAAATCACTCAGTGAATTTTCAGTAAATTACTCAGCAAATACTCAGTAAATTACTCAGTAAATTCACAGTAAATTCTCAGTAAATTACACAGTACATTACTTAATAAATTCCAGTAAATTCTTAGTTAATTACTCACTAAATTCTCAGTAAATTCCATGTCAATTATCAGTAAATTCTCAAAAAATTGCTAAGTAAATTCCATGTATATTCTCAGTAAAGTACTCAGTAAATTCTCAATAACTTGCTTAGAAAATTCCCTGTAAAATACTGAGTAAATTTCGAGTAAATTCACAGTATATTGCTTAATAAATTCCTAGTAAATTACTCAGTAAATTATCAGTAAATTCCCAGATAATTCAAAGTAAATTCTCAACATATCTTGTAAATTCGCAATAAATTCTCAGTACATTACTCAGTAAATTCTCAGTAAATTAGTCACTAAATTCTCAGTAAATTCTCAATAAATTCTCAGTAAATTACTTAGTAAATTTTCAGTAAATTGCTAAGTAAATTCCCAGTAAATTCTCAATAAATTACTGAGTAAATTCTCAGTAAATTACTTAATAAATTCTAAGTAACTTACTCAGTAAATTCCCAGTAAAGTAATCAGTAAATTCTCAGTAAATTCCTAGTAAATTCTCAGTAAATTGCTTAGTAGATTCCTAGTAAATTTCAAGTTAATTCTCAGTAAATTACTCAGTAAATTCCTAGAAAAGTACTCAGTAAATTCCCGGCAAACCCTCAGCAAATTACTCAGTAAATTCACAGTAAATTACTAAATAAATTCTCAGTAAATTACTCCATAAATTCCCAATAAATTTTCTGTAAATTACTTAGTAAATTCTGATTAATTACTCAGTACATTACTCAGTAAATTACTAAGTAAATTCCCTATGAATTCTCAGCAATTTCCTAGTAAATTCTTAGTAAATTACGCAGTAAATTTTCAGTAAATTACTCTTTAAATTACTCAACCAATTACTCAGTAAATTACCCAGTACATCACTCAGTAAATATCTCGATAAATTCCCAATAAATTACTCAGTATCTTTTTAGTAAATTACTTAGTAAATTCCCAGTAAATTTTTAGTAAATTACTCAGCAAATTACCTAGTAAATTCCAAGTAAATTCTCAATAAATTACCTAGTAAAGTCTCTATAAGTTACCAAGGAAATTCTCAAAAAATTACTCAGTAAATTACTAAATAAATTATTGTGTAAATCTCAGTAAATTATTTAGTAAATTTCAAGTAAATTCTCAGAAAATTACTCAGAAAATTCTAAGTGAAGTGCTCAGTAAATTCCCAGTAAATTCTTTACAAACTACTCAGTAAATTCTCAGTCAATTACTCTAGTAACTTCCAAGTAAATTACTCAGTAAATTTCCAGTAAATTCCTCAATAAATTCCCATTAAAATCCAAGCAAATTCTCAATAAATATTCAACAAATTCCCAATAAATTCTTAGTAAATTACTCAGTAAATTCCCAATAAATTTTCAATAAATCACTAAGCAAATTCCCAGTAAATTACTTCGTAAATTCCGAGTAAATTCTCAGAAAATTACTTAGTAAATTGCTCAATAAATTCCCAATAAATTACTCAGTAAATTATTCAGCAAATTCAAGTAAATTACTCAGAATATTACTCAATAAATTCACAGTAAATTCTCGATAAATTACTCAGTAAATTTTCAATAAATTCTCATTAAATTACTCACTAAATTCATAGTAAATTCCCTGTCAATTTTCAGTAAATTACTCAGTAATTTCCCTGTATATTGCTAAGTAAATTTCAAATAAATTATCAGTAAATTACTCAGTAAGATACTCAATAAATTACTCAGTAAATTCTCAGTAACTTACTCAGTAAATTTTCAGTAAAGTACTTAGTAAATTCGCAGTAAATACCTAGTAAATTCTCGATAAATTACTCATTAAATTTGCAGTAAATTCTCAGTAAATTTCTCACTAAATTACTTACTAGATTCTCTGTAAATTCCAAGTAAATTCTCAATAAATTACTCAGTAAACTCTCTATAAATTGCTAAGTAAATTCCCCGTAAATTCTCAGTAAATTACTCAGTAAAGTACTCAATAAATTACTTAGTAAATTTTTAGTAAATTCCCAGTAAACTACTCAGTAAATTCCAAGTAAATTCTCAATAAATATCTAGTAAATAACCCAAAAATTCTCGGTAAATTGCTCAGTAAATTACTCTGTCAATTACTTTATAAATTCCTAGTAAATTCTCAGTAAATTCCCAGTAAATTTGAAATTAATTCTTAGTAAATTACTCAGTAAATTCCTAATAAATTCTCAGTAAAGTACTCAGTAAATTCCCAGTAAACTCTCAGTAAATTCCTAGTAAACTCTCAGTAAATTCTCAATAAATTCCTAGTAAATTTCAAGTAAATTATCTGTAAATTACTCAGTAAATTCTCTGTAAATTACTTAGTAAATTCCCAGTAAATTGACATTAAATTTCTAAGTAAATTCTCAGTATATTGCTCAGTTAATTTCCCAAAAATTCTTCGTAAATTACTCAGTAAATTACTAAGTAAATTCGCTTTAAATTACTTAGTAAATTCACATTAAATTACTCAGTAAATTCGCTTTAAATTCTCAATAAATTTTAAGTAAATTCTCAGTAAATTCCTAGCATATTACTGAATAAAGTACTCAGTAAATTGTCAAAAAATTACTCAGTAAAATACCATTAAATTATCAGTAAATTAGTCAGTACATTCTCTATAAATTTTTTAGTAAATTCCCTTTAAATTCTCACCAAATTCTCTATAAATTACTCAGTAAAATCCCCGTAAATTCTCAGTAAATTATTCAGCAAATTCTCAGTAACTTTCTCAGTAAATTACCAGAAAATTCTCAGTAAAGTACTTAGTAAATTTTCAGTAAAGTACTCAGTAAATTCCTAGTAAAATCCCAACAATTCTCAGCAAATTACTCAGTAAATTCCAAGTAAATTCTCAGTAAATTACGCATTAAATACTCAATAACTTCCAAGTAAATTCTCAGAAAATTAGTCAGTAAATTCCCGATAAATTCTTAATAAATTACTCAATAAATTCTCAGTAAATTACTCAGTAATTCCTAGTAAATTATTCATTAAATTCTAAGTAAATTAACCAGTAAATTATTTAGTATATTACTTAGTAAATGCTCAATAAATTCTCAGTATAATACTTAGCAAATGCTCCGTAAACTCTCAGTAAATTACTCAGTAAATTTTTACCAAATTACTCAGCAAATTCTCAGGAAATTCTCAGTAAATTACTCTGTAAATTCCTAGCAAATTCTCAGTACGTACCTCAGTAAATTCTCAGTACATTACTCAATAAATTCCTAGTAAATTACTCAGTAAGTTCCCAGAAAATTCTTTGTAAATTGCTCGGTAAATTACCAGTAAATTCTTGGTATATTCCTAGTAAATTCTCGGTAAATTAATCAGTTAATTCTTAGTAAATTATTTTGTAAATTCCGAGTTAATTCTCAGTAAATTACTTAGTAAATTACTCAGTAAATTCCTTGTAAATTCTTAGTAAATCACACAGTAAATTTTGAGAAAATTCTCAGAAAATTACTCAGTAAATTAAAAAATAAATTATCAGCAAATTCTTACTAAATTACTCGGTAAATTCACAGTAAATTACTCAGTAACTTACACATTAAATTCCCTGTAAATTCTCAGTAAAGTACTCAGTAAATTCCCAATAAATTCTCCGTAAATTCTTAGTAAATTACTCAGTAATTTCTCAGAAAATTACTTAGTATATTACTCAGTAAATTCTCAAAAATTATTCAGTAAATTCTCAGTAATTTACTCTATAAATTTCCAGTAAGTTCTTAGTAAATTACTCAGTAAAGTACTCAATAAATTCAAGTAAATTGCTCTCTAAATTACTTAGTAAATTCTCAATAAATTACTCAGTAAATTACTGCGTAAATTCTCAGTAAATTACTCAGTAAATTGACATTAAATTTCTAAATAAATTCTCAGTAAATTACCATTAAATTCTCCGTAAATTACTCAGTAAATTACCCACAAATTCTTAGTAAATTACTCAGTAAATTCGCATTAAATTCTCAGGAAATTCCTAGTATATTATTCGGTAAAGTACTCAGTAAATTTCTTAGTAAATTCTCAGTAAACTACGCTGTAAATTCCTAGTAAATTCTCAGTAAATTTCTAGTAAATTCCAAATAAATTCTCTGTAAATTACTCAGTAAATTCCAAGTAAATTCTCAATATATTACTCATTAAATACTGAGTAAATTCCCAATAAATTCTCAAAAAATTATTCAATAAATTCCCAACAAATTCTCTGTAAGTTACACAGTAAATTCTTAATAAATTACTCAGTAAATTCCCAATCAATTACTCAGTCAATTCTCTTTAAATTACCAAGTAAATTCTCAGTAAATTACTCAATATTTTACTTAGTAAATTATTCAGTAAATTACTAAGTAAATTCTCTGTAAACTACTCAGTTACTCAGTAAATTCTCAGAAAAATTCTCAGTAAATTACTCACTACATTACTAAGTAAATTACTTAGTAAATTCTCAGCAAATTACTCAGTAAATTCTTAGTAAATTACCTAGTAAATTCTCTGTAAATTACTCTGTAAATTCACAGAAAATTCTTAGAAAATTACACAGTAAATTCTTAGTAAATTACTCAGTACATTACTTAGTAAATTCGCAATAAATTATGCAGTAAATCCTCATTAAATTACTAAGTAGATTTCTAGTAAATTCTCAGTATATTTCCAGTAAATTACTAAGTAACTTACTCAGTAAATTCTCAGTAAATTACTCAGTAAATTCCCTGTAAATTCTCAGTAAAGTACTTAGTAAATTCCTAGTAAATTCTCGGTACATTACTCAGTAATTTCACACAAAAGTACTCAATAAATTCCCACTAAATTCTCACTAAATTACTTCATAAATTCTCTGTAAATTACTCAATATATTACTCAGTAAATTTTCCAACAAATTCTCTGTAAATTACTTTGTAAAATACTTAGTCAATTCCTAGTAAATTCTCAGTAAATTACTTTGTAAATTCCCAATAAGTTCTTTGTAAATTACTCAGTAAGTTACTCAATAAATTCTAAGTAAATTACTTAGCAAATTACACAGTAAATTCTCAATAAATTACTCTGTAAATTCCCAATAAGTTATTTAGTAAATTCCCTATAAATTACTCAACATATTCCAAGTAAAATCTCAGAAAATTACTCAGTAAATTCCTAGTAAATTCACATTACATTTTTCAAGAAATTCTTAGTAAATTACTCGTAAATTCTCCGTAAATTACTCAGTAAATTTTCAACAAATTACTCAGTAAATTCGCATTAAATTCTCAATATATTACTCAATAAATTCTCTGTAAATTACTCAGTTAATTCAGTAAATTCTTAGTAAATTACTCAGCAAAATTCCTAGTAAATCTTAGTAAATTACTCAGTAAAATCCTAGTAAATTACTAAGAAAATTCTCAATTAGTTATTCAGTAAATTCCCTATAAATTCTCAGTAAACTACTTAGTAAATTCCAAGTAAATTACTCAGTAAATTCCAACTAAATTCTCTACAAATTACTCAGTAAATTTGTCAGTAAATTCTGAGTAAATTCTCAGTAAATTACTCATTTAATACTCAGAAAATTACGTAGTAAATTCTCAGTAAATTCTTAGTATATTACTTAGTAAATTCCCAATAAATTACTCAATAAATTCTCAGTAAATTACTTAGTAAATCACACAATAAATTCCTTGTAAATTACTTGGTTAATTCTCAGTAAATTACCCAGTAAATTCTAAGTAAATTACTCAGTATTTTACTCAATAAATTACTCAGTAAATTTCTCAGTACATTGCTCAGCAAATTACTCTGTAAATTCCCAGTAAATTCTCAGTAAATTACTCTGTAAATTCCTAGGAAAGTCTTAGTAAATTACTCAATAAATTCCTATTAAATTCTCAGTAAATTCTCAGAAAATTACTCAGTAAATTCTCTCGAAATTCTCAGTAAATTACTAAGTGAATTCTCAGTAAATTATTCAGTAAATTTTGAGTAAATTCTTAGTAAATCACTCAATAAATTCCTAGTAAATTACTCCGAAAATTACTTAGTAAATTCCAGTAAATTCTCAGTAAAATACTCAATAAATTCTCGGTGAATTACTCAGCAAATTTCCCAGTAAATTCTCAGTCACTTACTCAGTAAATTCTCAATAAATTACTCAGTATATTACTCAGTAAATTACTTAGAAAATTACGCAGTAAATTCCCAGTAAATTCTAAGTAAATTTCTCGGTAAATTCCCAGTGAACTACTTTGTAAATTACTCAGTATATTCTCAGTAAATTACCCAACAAATTCTGAGTAAATTATCAGTAAGTTACTCAGTAAATTCCCAGAAAATTCTTAGTAAATTCCTAGTAAATTCTCAGTAAATTACTTAGTAAGTCCTCAGTAAATTCCTTGTAAATTACTCAGTAAATTTTCAATAAATTACTTTGTAAACTCTCAGTAAATTCTCAATAAATTATTCATTAAATTTCGAGTTAATTTTCAGAAAATTACTTAGTAAATTCCTAGTAAATTCTAAGTAGATCACTTAGTAAATTTCCAGAAAATTCTCAGTAAATTGCCTAGTAAATTACTCAGTAAATTCCCAGTAAATTCTTAGTAAATCACTCAGTAAATTCCCAGAAAATTTTCAGTAAATTACCCAGTAAATTATTCAATAATTCTCAATAAATTCTCCTTAAATTACTTAGAAAATTCTTAGTGACTTACTTAGTGAATTCCTAGTAAATTTTCAATAAATTCTCAGTAAAATACTTAGTACATTACTCAGTAAATTACTCAATAATGACTCAGAAAATTACTCTGTAAATTACTCGGTATATTACCTAGTAAATTCTCAGTAAATTACTTGGTCCATTACTCAGTAAATTCCTAGTAAATTCTAAGTAAATTACTAAGTAAATTACTTAGTAATTCTCAGTAAATTACTCAATAAATTCCTAATAAATTCTTAGTAAATTTCTAGTAAATTACTTAGTAAATTCACAGTAAATTCTTAGTTAATTACTCAGTAAATTCCCAGTAAATTCTCTATAAATTCCCAGCAAATTCTTTGTAAATTACTCAGTAAATTCCCAGTATATTACATAGTAAATTCTCAATAAATTACTCAGTAAATTCCTTGTAAATTACTCTGCAAATTACTCTACAAATTACTCAGAAAATTACTAAGTAAATTCCCATTAAATTACTAAGAAAATTTCAAGTAAATTACTTAGTAAATTTCTAGTAAATTACTTAGTAAATTAACAGTAAATTCACTTTACATTACTAAATAAATTCTCAATAAATTACTCAGTAAATTTTCAGTAAATTTTTCGTAAATTACTCTACAAATTCCCCACAAATCATCAGTAATTTACTTAGTAAATTCTTAGCAAATTACTTAGTAAATTTGTATTAAATTCTCAGTAAATTACTCCATAAATTAATCACTACATTCCCAGTAAATTCACATCAAAATTTCTTGGTAAATTCTTAGTAAATTACATAGTAAATTCCTAGTAAATTACTCAGTAAATTCTCAGTAAATTTTCAGTATATTTCTCAGTAAAGTACTCAGTAAATTACTCAACAAATTCCCTGTAAATTCTTAGTAAATTATTCAAAAAATTCTTCAGTAAATTCCCATCCAATTCTTAGAAAATTACTTAGTAAAATCCCAGTAAATTCTCAGTAAATTACTCAGTAAATTCTTAGTAAATTCCAAGTAAATTCTCTGTAAATTCTTAGAAAATTACTCGGTAAATTAGTCAGTAAATTCCAGGTAAATTCTCAGTAAATTACTCATTAAACACTTAGTAAATTCGTAGTAAATTCTCAAAAAATTATTCAGTAAATTCTTAAAAAATTACTCAATCAATTCTCATTAAATTACTCAGTTAATTCTCAGTAAATTATCAGAAAATTATTCAGTATTTTGCTTAGTAAATTATTCGGTAAATTCTCAATAAATTACTCAGTTACTCAGTATATTACTCAAAAAGTTCTCAGTAAATTACTCAGTACATTACTCAGTAAATTCCCAATAAATTACTCTGTATATTCTTAGTAAATTACTAAGAAAATTATCAATATATTCGTAGTAAATTACTTAGTAAATTCTCAATAAATTATTTTGTAAATTCTGAGTAAATTCTCAGTAAATTACTTAGTAAATTACACAGTAAATTCCCAGTAAATTCTCAGTAAATCACACAGTAAATTCCAAGTAAATTCTCAGTAAATTACTCAGTAAATTGTCAAAAAATTACTCGGTAAATTCTCAGTAATTTCTAAGTAAATTACTTAGTAAATTCTCAATAAATTACTTAGTATATTCTCATTAAATTAATCAATATATTACTCAGTAAATTCCTAACAATTTGCTCAGTACTTCTCCGTAAATTACTAAGTAAATTCCAAGAAAATTCTCTATAAATTACTTAGTAAATTCCCAGTAAATTCTCAGTATATTCCCAGTAAATTCTCAACAAATTACTCAGTAAATTAATCAATAAATTCTCAGAAAATTACTTGGAAAATAACTTAGTAAATTTCCATTAAATTCTAAGTAAATCATACATTAAATTCCCAAAAAAATTCTCAATAAATTACCTAATAAATTACACAATAAATTACTCAGTAAATTCTCTGTAACTTAGTAAATTCCCTGTAAATTCTCAGAAAAGCACTCAGTAAATTTCCAGCAAATTCTTAGTAAATTACTCAGTACATTACTCAGAAAATTACTTAGTAAATTCCCAATAAATTCTCAGTAAATTACTAAGTATATTACTTAGTATGTACTCAGTAAATTACTTAATAAATTCCTAGTAAATTCTCAATAAATTACTTCGTAAATTACTTAGTAACTTCTTGGTAAATTATTCAGTAAATTCCCAGTAAGTTCTTAGTAAATTTCTCAATAAACTCCAAATTACTCAGCAAATTACTCAGTAAATTCTCAATAAATTAGTCAGTACATTACTCAGTAAATTACTCTGTAAATTCCCTGTAAATTCTCAGTAAATTACTCAGCAAATTACTAAGTAAATTCATATTAAATTTCTAAATAAATTCTTAGTAAATTACGTAGTAAATTTCTCAAAAATTCTGCATAAATTACTCTTTAAATTCCCATTAAATTCTTAGTAAATTCGCCATAAATTACTTAGTAAATTCGCATTCAATTCCTAGTAAATTCTGTAGCACTTTGTGCTTCCTATTATAATGGAACTATATTTGACTCCTTGATTACCTTGATTGAGAACCTTCTTAGTTATTATTTGAGCTGTGGTTAAGGTGTTGCCATAGTGGTTGGGTGAGATTGACTCAGAAACTCCAAATTCGAATAATTGTTATTGAGTAGTTTTCACTCTTTCATCATTTTCTCTCTCCATATTTTGAATCTTGATGTATGGCTAGAACCATTGGAAAGCTTACTTCCGGGGCTTCAATTTGGACACAAGAACGACCCTAAACGGAGTCCGGACGAGAGAGTTATACATGTTTGAATTTTGAGTTTCTGAGTTGGAAGCATACTCGCTCGAGCGAGCTTTACTTCGCTCGAGTGAATTGTGCGAGTTTCAGAAATTCTGAGAGCTTCTTTTGTACGCTCGAGCCAAGCTTCCTTTGCTCGAGCGACCACATCGCTAACAGACATTATAAAGTGACTTTTTGGCCCTGAAACTCTATTTTTTTTCTCTCTCTCTCTTCTCCTCCCATCCTCCAAAATGAAACCCTAACCTTCCAAACTCTTGATTTCTCTTCTATTTTACCCAAGATTCACCCCAAATCTTTCAAGAATGCTGAAGAGCAAGCATATATCAAGACTTCTACCAATTGTTTTGCGATTTCACTGGAATTTCAAGTTGGGTCTTCATTTTTAGCTTCAAATCTTGAGTTTCAAATCTCGAGGTAGGGATTTCCTTGTTCCTTTTCACTACCTCATCTATAGATAGATATGCGGTAGATTTGTATTGCATAAAAATCATATCCATTATGGATTTCTTTGAAAGTCATGAAAGGGAACCTAGAGTTTGTTGTTTGGGAATGAGATTGTTAAAATGATTGTTATTTGGGTTAATTGAGGAGTAATCTAGCATATTTATGTTGAAAGAAGAAAAAGCCCTAATTTAATGTTTTGACTTGGTGAATTAAAAATGGGTAAAGTTGAATAATGTTTGTAAATTGGTATTATGGGTTGTGTAAATGTGTTAATAGCTAAAAGGGAGAATTAACTATGGCGTTGGAATTATTTTGGATTGAACACATTAAATTGAGTTGGGTTATGGCTTTGATATCCATGGAATTAGTTTTGTGAAATGAAAAGAATGGATTGGGATAAAGGGTGGAGTATGTTAACTTGGAAAATAAGAATATTGATTTTTGAAATGGAAGAATGAAATGATAACACTATGTGAATTTCATAAATTAACTTAAGGTTGGATTTAAAATCTCATTAGAGTTGAATTATTATAATAAGTGTGTTGAATACATACATTTGGAGGTTTTGTCCTTAGTTATCTTACTATTGTTGTTGTTGGATTTAAAATCTCATGAGAGTTGAATTATTATAATACGTGTGTTGAATACATACATTTAGAGGTTTTGTCTTTGGTCATCGGTGGAGGATGACATTGTTGTGTTGAATTGTTGTGTATGCATTACACTTGTGTTGGTTGTAATTTGTTGAATAGTTTATCTGTATGCATTACACTTGTTGGTTGTACTTTGTCATGTTGTAATGATTGGTAACATATACTACGCTGAGAATGAGAGATACCATTACCTTCCAACTAGCGCCTAGAGAATTGACCGCGCTTAGAATGAGAGGTACTAGCACCTTCCAGCTAACGTCTGGAGAACTTGGCAGAGGTACCATTACCTTCCAGCCGATATCTGGTAAATTGGCATTTCATTGTGGAAAGGTGTATCCTTGGCTTACCGTGCTTAAGGCAGGTAGAGCAGAACTTATTTATCATTATTGTCTCAGTGTATCTGGGTATGTTATGGGTTACGATGGTTATAGTTTTGGAAGGCCGAGTTGCCTTATTTGTTGATTAGATACTTGTTGCTTGCTTGTTGTTTCCTTTTGTACTAAAGGTAGGCATGCATAGATATGAATGTATTGGAAACAGACGTAAATACTATATTGAGATTGTGAAAAATGTGAAGGATATTTTATACTTGTGAACATATTTTGAAAAGGTAAATCAGGTGTGTAGACGCGCCCGCGTGGGGCCTTCGCTACAGTTCGGACTCGATTTTGTTTGTGGTTCTTAATTTGAACCAAAGAGTCCAAATCTGGCAAATCGTTTTGAGAAACAGATTTTGAAAAGAAGTGCCAAACATGGACTGCTTTGCCAGATACAGAGTCGCCACCTAAATATTTTTTTATGGGGGAATTTAGGAAACCCTGACTCGGTGCCGAAGGCCACATGTCCGTCATCACCGGAGTTGTCTCGGCTCGGGAGCTAGGGTACGATTGGGGAAGGTCAGCTATGAGCACCCCCTCTCACCCGATCCGAAGATCGGCCTCTACTAACCGTGATATCCATTTTTGAAAACTTTATGTGTTCTTATTCCATTTATTAGCCTAGAATTACTATGTTATGCGCACAGCAAACAAGTATAGACTAGTTTGTCTAATTTGGAAATAAGCATTGCATATCCGTTTGGTTTTGAAAAGCGCTTTGGAATTTGCTACTCGTAAGTAGGCTAAAATACGGATTTCAACGAGTTTTTCCAACTCAAAGCATCCAGCCTCCACCCACAGGCATTAAAACAATTTAACATATAAGCACTTAGCCGCATGGCAGGCATACTGTCATGGCAACACTCACACGCATGCGGGATGCTAAAGCATAAATACTTACATCGTACTCCGTGCCAAAACAATAAACTAGTTAGCAAACATGCATGTCCTAGTTCATGTTAAAAAATGGCTAATGCATCACATGCAAAAATGTAATCTGGACAGGCTCGGCTAACCTAAACATGGCATGTGAAATACGATTAATCGATGCACGTATTCAAATTGGAATTGAAGTACTAATGCAGTTAGCATGATGTACCGAGCCTAATGTATGCAATACAAATGCATGATGCACGCATGCATAGCATAAGGTATGCTAAATTAAACGTGCCCTAATACTAACCATCAAAGCAGGTAAGTAAAAGGGAAGAAAGAAGTGGGGGCTGGAAGACATACACACCACCCACACACACTTATTACATATTTGCCCTCGCTCGGAGGGACCGAATAAATCTTACAAATTAATTAACTACGCAAGCTAATTAAATATTACAAATTGCCTAATCAGCTAAGCGAATTAACTTAAGCTAAGAAAACAGTAAATCGCCTCGGGAAATGCGCCACCATGCATGGGCTGCCTCTGTTTTCCTTCCTTCACTCCTCTGGAGGTTGTCAAAACCTCAGGACTGCTTCTCTGGACATTGAGGAGTACCACCGGCTGAGTAGAATTGCCACCGGCAGTGTGGTGTAGTCACTGGCACAAGATGAATCCATCAGCTGCTTGTTTACTGCCGGTCGGCAATATATACTGCCGGTCGGCAAGGAATGCCTGCAGAACCTGCAATTGACAGCAACAGAGGGCAAGGCAAAGCATGGCAGCACAATTCAAGGCATATATGCACCATTCATATCCCTTATCATGTTTGTGACTCAAAGGGGCATGTGTTTCGATTCTCGGACCACCAATCACGCATTTCCATGCATGATGGCCCAAAGAGTCAAGTATGCAATTTTCATGTCAAATGAAATGCAAACCAAACAAACAAACTAAGGCCCAATTCCTATCATCAAGTCAAGGAACAAGGCATGCATGCAAGATGCAATGCAACCTAGGCATGCAAGCTAAGGATGCAACATGACATGGCAACAAACTTATGCAAGCATACAAGCAAACATGGGGCCATGCAAATGGATGCAAAGATGGACTTATACAAGATTTGGGCAGCTCTAATATGGCCCAAAACAGTAGCCAAATGCCCAAACATGGAGGCTAAACACGCATGCACACATGCACATGTTATGGTAGCAACATTCAAGCACACTCGAAAAGAGATTTCATGGACAATTAGTATGCAACATGAGCTCTAAAATCATGCTATAAAATGATGCCAAATCGTGTTAAACAAGATAAGCAAATGCATGCAAGCATGGTCCAAACACTTGAGGCAAGTCATGAAGCTTTGAAGCACATTTAGCACAACAATCATGGCATGCATTAAACAACTAAAAACAGATTTTTAGCATGTTAAAACAAGGCTAAAGGACTACTTAGATGGCATCTAAGTGACTCAAAATTCAGAGGCATGCACGATGGTCAAAACATGGAGCATGCAACACATGCTTCCAAAGCATTAAAGAGGCATGCAAGGCAGTCACGCAAGCATGAAAATGGGACTGAAATAACATGTAGGGTGGTCCCAAATCACCAAATCAATGCAAAGATGTCATGCTATACATGCACATACTTAAGGCCAACAAGCCGGAATGCAAAGGGGCTATACTAAGCATGCTAAAATCAACCCAAACACTTATGGACAGACCTAAAACATGTCAAGATAATCACAAAATCTTCACAAATGTAAGCCTAAAACATGCTAGAAACAAAGGCACACAACCTAAGACATGTTAAGGGATCACAAGGCATTACATGGCAACTATGCTAAGCATGCATGGAGTACCAAAACCAATTTAAAATCATGTTATATTATGGAAATATAAGCATGAAAAACAGTCTACACATGCTCAAATACACACTCAAACATAGGCTCCCTTTAGAGGCCAAAACATGCCCTTTTCAAGGACAACAAGGAGAGGGGATGGCCCTCTCCTTTTGGAGACTTCAAGGCACCATCTCCACCACTGAAATCCCTCAAGATTTCAGTGGTGAAGAGGCCCAAACACCAAAGTCTCGAAACTTGCACAAAATAGCACAAAATGAGGCCTTTCAAGGCCTAAGAGGGGTCAAACACCTCCAAACCAAAAAACACTCTTAATAAACAATAAAGAGGGCCTAAAAACAGAACTTTTTTGTATTATACACTAAGCTCAAAAATGAATCTAAGATAGGTAGAAATACAATGCAAAAATGGGGTAAAAAGGGGTAAGATTCTTACCCTTGAAGACCTCTTCAATAATGGTGCTCCAATGGCCCTCCTTGGCTTGAATCCAACACCAAAACACCAAAATTAGTCCCTTAGAACCTCAGTAGCTAAAGGAAGGTGAAACACTATGTGTTTGTGTGCAATAGTAAGACACAAACACATTTTTACACACCCAAGAGGGAAAAAGAGAGAGATAATGTGTATCAAACCCTAACCCTAGAACTCAAACCCTAACAATGGCTGTCTAAGCTCTCTAAAAATATCTCAAGTCTCTAACCCTAAGGCCAAGAGACAAAGCTCTCTCTTCTAGAGGCTTATTGTCTTGTAAAGCTTACAAGACAAGCTTCCAAGAGAGAGATCCCTCCATACACGTGTATGGAGGGGAGCCAAAAGCAAGACAACTGTCTTAAAATATCTGCAAAAGCAGATGCACAGTAGTCGGCCGGCCAAAAATGCTATTTTGGCAAAAAAGAGTGCCGACCGGCACTAAATAGTGCTGACCGGCAACAAATAGTGCCGGCCGGCAATGTACGTTGCCGGTGGCAGCAAAAACCAGCCGGTGGCCTCTAGCCACTGCCGGTGGTGTGTGGGGATGCCTCACAAGGCATTCCTTGCCCTTCCAAGGCAAAACACAAGTGTTTGGTGTGAGACCAGACACTAAACAGTCGAGTTCGGAGATCCTGAGGCAAGGCGCGCGAGCCGAGGCCTCCGGGAACTCCAAACGAACACGAACATGGATAATCACCGGGTGTTCAAACGGTGACGTCCAAGTCTTGAGGACGGTCAAAAATGGGGTGTCTACAAGGTGCAAGTCCGGAAAGTGAGAGAAAACGTAATGGGCTTGGTGAAATTGTTTTCTAGAATCTGTTATGGTCATATGCATTTTGGAAAAAAGTAACAAGAAGAAAGAAAAATGAATTGCTTACATTATTGAAGGAAATGAATGATTTTGAGAAAAGTTCTTATATATGTATATTTCTGTATAAACCGTCACATTATTATTATAGTATGAGACTAAGCATTCATGATCATAGATATTTGTAAGTTGTTATTGTTTAGGATCATGTTGAGATCCTTACTGGACTTTATGTTCATCTCACGTTGCTAATCCTTTTTCAGGTGAACGTCGAGGAGTGTTTCAAGGTCATGGATCTTATTTACTTGTTGGCCACGGGGCCTTTTATTTGTGGGCGAAATGCCATTGATGTAAAAGGGTTAAACCCTTCCTTTTAGTTTAAAAGATGTAAGTTTATGAGCAATTTATTTAAATACAACTCTTGTTGCATTCATATTATATTTGGATGAGAGAATCTTTATTCACGTGTTCTTGTAAATATAAAGAGTTTTTGTATATTATCTCTGAAATTGAATCTATAATAATGGTTTGGTAATGGAATCCGAGTAATAAAAAGGCAGGGTGTTACAAATTCCCAGTATATTACTCAGTAAATTCTCATTAAATTACTCAATAAATTCTCAGCAAATTACTGAGTACATTACACAGTAAATTTTTAGTAAATTACTCAATAAATTCCCAATAAATTCTTTGTGACGGCCAAGTTCCTTTCCTTTTCTCTTTCTTTCTTCACTTCGTTCTCCTTTTGCCTTCGTTGGATTTGAAATGTCCGAGATGGTTCCCTAGATTGGAGTTCTAGTGTTTTTTTGTTCGGTGTCGAATTTCGCTTGTTCCGGAGGGTGCTCGGGTGAGTCCGGAGTGCTAGGAGTGAAGCAGAAATTTCGGGTGGCTAGGCTTGGGTTGCACGTGCAGGGATGGGCCGCACGAGCGGTGGGATAGGCCACTCGAGCAGTGGAGGTTGACACCTAGAAAATTGCATTCTGAAATGGGTTGCACGAGCGGGGAAAGTGGGCCGCATGAGCGGTCAAGGTGGGCCGCACGAGCGGCCAACTAGGCAGTCTGAAACTCTGTTTTTTGTAACTTTTTGGTCCGAACATATCATTCATTATACACAGTTCGCTCTCATTCTAAACCCTATTTCTCTCCCCCTTCTCTCTAGAAAACTTCCGCAAGCCTCAAAACACTTTGATTTTGCAATTTTTTGGGTCAAGATTTTCATCATCTTCCTCTAAATCTTGAAGATCCAAGGTTAGGGCTTCACTTGGGTGGTGGAAATCCAAGGTTTTTCTCACCCTTGAGGCTAGGGTTTCATCTCACCATTCATCTACAAGCTTGAGGTAGGAATTTCTTGAGTCATATATACAAGTTTTGCTATATTGTTGTTGATTTAAAAATGTTCTTGAAGTTTTGTGTTAATTTTAGATTTTGGTTCAAAATGTTGAGAGTCTTGAATATGGGTTTGAAATTTCTATCTTTTTACTATTTCTTGAGGGTGTCCCTCTATTAAACTCATGAAAGGATGGATTGATGGAGTTTCTCTTAGAAAATGATGAAAGTTTGTTTTCAATGAAAACCCTAGAAATTGGGGCTTTTGAAAAATAATGAAGATGCCTTTGAAATTATTTATTTTCTTGTATTAAGAGGATGTATGAGAGTAAGTCTCACCAAATGTTTAATAAAATAGCAACTTCTTGATGCATATATATGAAAATGAAGGTCCTCTTTTAAAATCCATCGATAAATGTATATTTGTGTAGAGTGGTAAGATGGCAAGTTGTTGTGTGCCATAAGTGATGTGAAAATGCTTAATGGTAATGTAATGGGAAATGAAATGAAAGATGGCATGCTAGACATATTGAAAGTTTGGTCATGATGAATTATTGTTGAGGAATTGTTGTGGTGTGTCGAAGACACATGACTATTATGCGAAATGAGAAATTGTAACTATGTGTTGATGACATCTGGGTATCTAGTGAAAGAATATGGAAAGGAGGAAATGAAAATGTGATGTTGAATATTGTTGTAGAGATGATTTTGAATATAATGGAATGCTATGAGTTAGTAGTTATTGCATCATATACTCAATTGTTTTATTGTCATTATTGCATATCTTGACATGAGTTGGAAAAACATTTATTTTGAGAAGACCATTGTAATGAGAACTGTGGAATTGCGTATGGGGTAAATACGTTGGTAAGTCCTGATAGGGGGTGTAGTTGAACTTGATAAGTTGGCCTGAGTGTCCTTGGTGAAAGACCAAAAAACCGTGCTGATAGGTGTCGAGCCTTCCGGTTAATACCGGTAAAAATGACAGTTTGGTATTACTCGTAGAGTCTACTTGCAAACACCAGCCTAGGGATTACCAGTGTCGTATTTACCGCCCCTATTGATTTAAATATTGGAAGATTGAAATTGATGAGATTACAAAATATTTTTGAGAACATGGTGATTTTGAAATAGCGCATTGAAATAACATTTTCCTTCATTATTGGTACATGCATGGCATTACATATGCATTTTTAATGTTGAGGGAATTGGCATAACTGTATATACTTTGTGAGGAATCTCTACTGGGCTTTATGCTCACCCCTATGGGATTTGGTACAGGTAAAGACGTGGTGATTCCGCCAAGCTAAGGGTGTGGAAATGTTTTGGAGAAGAGTAGTTTAACTCTTATTTTGTTGTGATATTTTTGTATGCCAAGGGCTAAAGTATTTGGGTTCGAGAGACCATTTTGTGTAACCAGGCTATTGCCTTGGAAGATGTAAACCCGTAAGAGCATTTCTTTTGTTTGTTTCATGTTGAAGACTATATGTTTCACATGCTATAGATTCAGGTGTTCTCTTATCATTGAATGTATATTTGCATGTGGAACCCTTGTATAAACTATGGATGTTTTGATATAGATAATGGAGTATGGTTGAAATTGATGATTGTACGTGGTTGATGTATTATTCATGTTGGGTTTATTTCGGGGCGTTACATTCTCAGTAAATTACTTCGTAAATTTCAAGTAAATTCTCAGTAAATTACTCTGTAAATTCCCAATAAGTTCTTAGTAAATTACTCAGTAAATTAGTCAATAAATTCCAAGTAAATTACTCTATAAATTACTCAGCAAATTACTTAGTAAATTCTCAATAAATTACTCAATACATTACTCAGAAAATTACTCAGTAAATTTTCAATAAATTACTCTGTAAATTCTCTATAAATTAATCAGTAAATTCATTGTAAAACCTCATTAAATTCCCAGTAAATTCACATTAAATTTCTAAGTCAATTCTCAGTAAATTACTCAGAAAATTTCTCATAAATTCTCCGTAAAGTACTTAGTAAATTCTAAGTAAATTGGTCAGTAAATTCGTAATAAATTACTAAGTAAATTCGTATTAAATTACACAACAAATTCGCATTAAATTCTCAATAAATTACAAGTAAATTCCAAATAAATCCCCAGTAAAGTACTCAGTAAAATTTCAGTAAATTCTCAGTAAATTTCCATTAAATTCTAAGTAAATTCTCTGTAAATTACTTAGTAAAATCCCAGTAAATTCTCAGTAAATTATTCAGTAAATTCCCACTAAATTCTAAGTAAATTCTTTGTAAATTACTTAGTAAAATCCCAGTAAATTCTTAGTAACTTACTCAGTAAATTCTCAGTACACTACTCAGTAAATTCCTAGTAAATTCTCAGAAAATTTCCAGTAAGTTCTCTGCAAATTCACAGAAAATTACTCAGTAAATTAGTCAGTAAATTCCAAGTAAATTCTCCATAAATTACTCATTAAATACTCAAAAAATTTCCAGTAGATAACACAGTAAATTACTCAGTAAATCACGCAATAAATTACTCAGTACATCACTCAGCAAATTCCCAGTACATTATTCAGTCAATTCTCACTAAATTACTCAGTAAATACTTAGCAAAATAATCAGTAAATTATCCAGTAAATTCTCAGTAAATGACTCAATATTTTATTTCATAAATTACTTAGAAATTTTCAGTAAATTATTTAGTCAATTCTCATTAAATTACTTAGTAAACTCTCAGCAAATTACTCAGTAAATTACTCGGTATATTACTCAGTAAATTCTCAGTAAAGTATTCAGTACATTCTCGGCAAATTACTCAGTAAATTCTCAGGAAATTCTCAGTAAATTACTCTATAAATTCTCAACAAACTCTTTGTAAATTACTCAATAATTACACAGTACATTACTCTGTAAATTTCTAGTAAATTACTCAGAAAATGCTCAGTAAATTACTCTGTTAGTTCCCAGAAATCTCTCTGTAAATTGCTCAGTAAATTTTCAGTAAATTCTCATTAAAGTACTAAATAAATTCTCATTAAATTACTCAGAAAATTTTCAGTAAAATACTCAGTAAATTCTCAGTAAATTACTCAGTAAATTCCAAGTACATAATCAGTAAATTACTCTTTAAATTCCCAGTAACTTCTTAGTAAATTACTCATTAAATTACTCAACAAATTCCAAGTAAATTACTCTGTAAATTACTCAGTAAATTCTCAATAAATTACTCAGTACATTACTCAAAAAATTGCTCAGTAAATTACTAAGTAAATTCTCAATAAATTCGCATTAAATTACTTTGTAAATTTGCATTAAATTTTCAGTAAATTCCTAGTAAATTCCCTGTATATTACTTAGTAAAGTACTCAACAAATTCTCATTAAATTACTCAGTAAATTGACAGTAATTCAAAGTAAATTACTTCGTAAATTATTCAATAAATTTCCAGTAAGTTTTTAGTAAATTACTTAGTAAATCACTCAATAAATTCCAAATAAATTACTTTGTAAATTACTCAGCCAATTACTCTGAAAATTCTCAATAAATTACTCAGTACATTACTCAGTAAATTCTCAGAAAATTACTTAATAAATTCTCTGTAAATTACTTAGTAAATTCCCAGTAAAATCTCTAAATTACTTAGTAAATTCCCAATAAACTCACATTAAATTTCTAAATAAATTCTCAGCAAATTACTCAGTAAATTTCTCATAAATCCTCCGTATATTGCTCAATAAATTCCCAATAAATTACTCAGTAAATTCGCATTAAATTACTTAGTAAATTCGAATTAAATTTCCAGTAAATTCCCAATATACTACTCCGTAAAGTACTCTGCAAATTCTCAGTAAAATCTCAATAAATTATCAGTAAATTACTCAGGAAATTCTCTAGTAAATTCTCAGTAAAATACTTGATAAATCCCAGTAAATTTTCAGTAAAGTACTGAGTAAATTCTGAGTAAAATCCCAGTAAATTTGTAACAACCCACATTCATGCCTTAGTCATGCTTGCATGCATTTATATGTTTTGCCATGTTAAGTTGCATTGCCAATCTTGCCTTGTTTTGCTTAAGTGTGTTGCATGTTTTGTTCCTTCCTTACTGTCTCAAGCCTAAGTCATGCCAAGTCTAAGTCATGTTAAGCCTAGGTTATTCTTAGCCGAGGTCACCTTAAGCCTAGAACTATCTTGGAACCACTTTGGTTGACCTCCACTTTCGTCTTGGCATATTGGCTGAGATGTCATTATCTAGGCCGAGGTGTGTATCACCAAGGCTGAGATGTGTATTACCTAGGCCGAGATATTATTCTTGCACCCAAGTGATATTGTTCCTGGATTGGTATGACCTAGACCGAGGTGTGGCACATCTAGGCCAAAGTGTGGCACAGCTAGGCAAAGTGTTGTCCTTCCTAGCCGAGGTCATTGTTCCCTTACTTGCCGATGCCTTGTTCTTAGCCGATGTCCTTACTTGCCGAAGCTTTGTCCTTAGCCAAGATTGTTACTTGCCGGAGTACCCTTGCCATCTAGCTTGTTGAACACACTTTGTCATAGTCTTGTCTTGTCTTTCAGTCACCTTTTTTAGGAGAACTAACCCTGTAGTGCCACGTGTCCGAGCTGAGTGTTAAGTCAGCCTGCAGACCTAGAAATGTATCATTTGTTATATTTCTTTGTTCTTGAGGAGAGAGAAGCTCTAGAAGAAGAAGAAGAAGTCTTTAGAGAGAGAAGTAGATCCCAAGCTTGATCCTTAGAGTTGAGCCGTTAGATCCGTGCTTTGAGGTTAGACTCTTGATCTATTCTTGTTGTTCTTATTATTCATCTAGCTGCATTACATGATCGAGCATGATTTGTAAGCCATGCATTGCTTTGAAGTTCGGTTTTAGAAAGAGAATATGATATTCATGTGTTCTTGGAGAAAAGCCATGATTTGATCCAAAAGCTTGCATTAAGATCCATGTTTTTGGGTTTGTTTTCCCAAGATCTTCAAGTATGGGTACCCAGGTCCATGTTTTCAAACTCACAGCATGAAATCCCAGATTTTTTGTATAAACAAGTTATGATTTTAGCATTCATGTTCTTTATGTTCTTCATGTTCATGTTCATCAAGAGGGAAACCCAGATTTTCCCGACTTCATTTCCCAATATGTGGCCATCGGGACCACACCTCGGCAAGGAGGTGTGGGACCTCGGCAAAGACCTGGTTAGTACCCAGCATGTCTTCTTGACATGTAAAACAGTGTTTTAACTCCCAACATGTTTTCCTGAGATCATTTGCATGCATGTAAGACTTGTTTTGAGAAGTGCATTCAGTGGACCTTGCCATGTGTTTGTAGGGCTTGGACCTTTGCTTTGATTCCGACGTCCCAAGAACTAAGTGAGTGGTATTTTTAATAAAGCTATGTTTATAAAGTTTTGATGAAGCTTTGCTTTGCTTTGTTTCGAAAAGTATTTGTTAAGCATGAATGATTATCCCTATTTTGTGTACCAAGTATTAGTTTTGTTTTGGATGACATTCTTGGAACCGTCCTTTCGTGCTAGGGGACGTTAAGCCCAAGTAGCACCGTCCTTTCATGCTAGGGGACGTTAAGCCCAGGTAGCATAGTCCGTACGTGCTAGGGGACTTTAAGCTTTTGTAGCATAGTCATCGACGGTCTATGAACGGATGGCACCGTCCTTTCGTGCTAGGGGACGTTAAGCCCAAGTAGCATAGTTCGTACGTGCTAGGGGACTTTAAGCTTTTGTAGCACAGTCATCGACGGTCTATGAACGGATGACACCGTCCTTTCGTGCTAGGGGACGTTAAGCCCAGGTAGCATAGTCCGTACGTGCTAGGGGATTTTAAGCTTTTGTAGCACAGTCATCGACGGTCTATGAACGGATGACACCGTCCTTTCCGTGCTAGGGGACGTTAAGCCCAAGTCGCACCGTCCTTTCGTGCTAGGGGACGTTAAGCCCAAGTAGCACCCTTGTGGAGATATCGGCCACCGACGGTCAATGGACGGGTGTGTTCGATTCCGAGGTGATTAGTCCTTTGTTTTGTCCGGAATGTCATCACCCCATGTATATGTTGATGTTTTAACATCCAAGAAGCTTGAAAGTTTTGATTGATGAACTTGCTTCATCCCATGTTTTGATACAAGTTATGCCAAGTACATGTTTTGAACAAGCTATGATATATGTATTGTTTTGACAAGGATCTCGGGAATCATTCATTTAACCCCTTTATTACTTGTACCATTCACTGAGTATCCAAGCTCACCCTCTCTATATATATGTAGGTAACAAGCAAGAAAGCAGTGACGCCGAGATGTGTTGTTTGCAAGATGATGTTTGATCCATGTTATGTCGGCAATATTTATGTCGGCAATCTTGAAGATTATGCTTCTTGACTTGTACTTCATGTATTTAGCTATGTCGGCTTGAGAAGCCTTTTGATCAAGATAAAAATGTATTTTACTTTATATGTATTCAAGTTGTAAAGCTATGTAAAGATGTATGTCATTTCATTTGATCTAAGCACAGCTCTTATGGACTAATTTGATTTACATATATTGCTTCCGCACGTATAAGCCCCATATATTATACTCTAATTGTGTGTGAATTTTGAAAGTTGGCCTTTGGTAATCTTAGATTACTGGCCATCACGGCACCATTCTACTAGGGGCGGAATGGGGTCGTGACAAAATTCTCAGTAAATTCCAAGTAAATTCTTCGTAAATTCTCAGCAAATTACTCAGTAAATACTCAGTAAATTCTCAGTAAATTAGTAAGAAAATTCTCATTAAATTATGTAATTAATTCCCAATAAATTCAAAGTAAATTACTTAATTTTCAGTAAATTCCCTGTAAATTATTAGTAAATTACTCAGTAAATTCTAAGTAAATTCCTCAGTAAATCCACAATAAATTACTCTGTAAATTCCCAATAAATTACTCAAAAAATTCCCAGTAAATTTTCAATAAATTATTCTTCAAATTTCCCGTAATTTCTCAATAAATTACTTAGCAAATTCTCATTAAACTACTCAGTAAATTCCCAATAAATTACTCAGTAAATTCTCAGTAAATTACTCGGTAAATTCTTAGTAAATTCTCAACAAATTCTAAGTAAAGTACTCAGTAAATTCTTAGTAAATTACTCTGTAAATTCCTAGTAAATTACTCTTTAAATTACTCAGTACATCACTCAATAAATATTGCGGTAAATTCCCAGCAAATTACTCAGTATCTTTTCAGTAAATTACTCAGTAAATTCCTAGTAAATTCTTAGTAAATTACTCATTAAATTCTCAGTAAATTACCTAGTAAATTCCAAGTAAATTCTCAATAAATTACTCAGTAAAATCTCAGTAAATTACTCAAAAATTCTCAGAAAACTACATAGTAAATTCCAAGTAAATTATTAGTAAATTACTCAGAAGATTCTAAGTAAAGTACTCAGTAAATTCCCAGTAAATTCTCAGCAAATTATTCAGTAAATTCTCTGCAAATTCTCAGTAAATTACTTAATAAATTCCAAGTAAATTCTTAGTAAATTACTCAGTAAATTCCCAATAAATTCTAAGTAAAGTACTCAGTAAATTCCCAGTAAATTACTCATTAAATTATAAGTAAATTCTTATTAAATTCTAAGTAACTTCTTAGTAAATTACTCAGTAAATTCTCCGTAAATTACTCAGTAAATACTTAGCAAATTTCGAGTAAATTCTCATTACTCGATAAATTTCCTATAAATTCTCAGTAAATCACTCAGTAAATTTTTAGTAAATTATTCAGTAAATTACTAGTAAATACTCAGTAAATTTTTAGTAAATTACTCAGTATATTATTGAGTAAATTCGTAGTAAATTCTCAGTACATTACTTAGTAAATTCCAGTAAATTCTCAGTAAATTACTCACTAAATTCTCAATAAATTCCACGTCAATTCTCAGTATATTATTCAGTAAATTCTCAGTAATTACTAAGTAAATTCCATGTAAATTCTCAATAAATTACTTAGTAAATTCTCAGTAACTTACTCAGAAAATTCCCTGTAAAGTACTGAGTAGATTTCAAGTAAATTCTCAGTAAATTACTTAGTAAATTCCCAGTAAATTCTCGGTAAATTACTCAGTAAATTCTCAGTAAATTTCCAGATAATTCCAAGTAAATTCTCAGTATATCACTCACTAAATTCACAATAAATTCTCAGTACATTACTTAGCAAATTTCCAGTAAATTTTCAGTAAATTGCTAAGTAAATTCCCAATAAATTCTAAATAAATTACGCAGCAAATTCTCAGTAAAGTACTCAGTAAATTCTCTGTAACTTACTCAGTAAATTCCAAGTAAAGTACTCAGTTTATTCCAACTAAATTCTCAGTAAATACCAAGTAAATTCTCAGTAAATTACTTAGTAAATTCTCAATAAATTACTCAGTAGATTCTTAGTAAATTCCCAGTAAATTCCAAGTTCATTCTCAGTAAATTACTTAGTAAATTCTTAGTAAAGTACTCAGTAGATTCCCGGTAAACCCTCAGTAAATTACTCAGTAAATTCACAGTAAATTACTAAATAAATTCTCAGTAAATTACTCAGTAAATTCCTAGTAAATTCTCTACAAATTACTTAATAATTTACTCTGTAAATTACTTGTTAAATTCTTATTAATTACTAAGTACATTACTTAGTAAATTCCCTATAAATTCTCACTAAATTACTCAGTAAATTCCCTGTAAATTCTCAGTAAATTCCCACTAAATTTTTAGTAAATTACCCAGTAAATTTTCAGTCAATTACCCTTTAAATTACTCAATAAATTCTCAATAAATTGCTTAGTACATCACTCAGTAAATATCTCGGTAAATTCTCAGTAAATTACTCAGTATCTTTTTAGTAAATTACTCAGCAAATTCCTAGTAAATTCCAAGTAAATTCTCAATAAATTACCCACTAAAGTCTCAGTTAATTACTCAGGAAATACTCAGTAAATTACTCAGCAAATTCCCAGTAAATTACTTAGTAAATTACTCAGCAAATTCTCCGTAATTTACTCAGTAAAGTATTCAGTAAATTCCCAGTAAATTCTCAATAAATTCCCATTAAATTCCAAGTAAATTCTCAGTAAATACTCAGCAAATTCCTAATAAATTCTCAGTAAATTCCCTATAAATTCTCAATAAATCACTAAGCAAATTCTCAGTAAATTATTTCGTAAATTCTGAGTAAATTCTTAGAAAATTACTTAGTAAATTGCTCAGTTTTTCTCAGTAAATTGTTCAGTAAACTACTCAGCAAGTTCTCAGTAAATTACTCACTAAATTCTCAATAAATTACTCAGTATATTCCTTGGTAAATTCTCAGTAAATTACTCACTACATTACTCAGTAAATTCCCAGTAAATTCTCATTAAATTACTCACTAAATTCTTAGTAAATTCCCTGTCAATTCTCAGTAAATTACTTAGTAAATTCTCTGTAAATTGCTAAGTAAATTCTTAGTAAATTATCATTAAATTACTTAGGAAATTCTCAGTAAGGTACTCAATATATTACTTAGTAAATTCTCAGTAACTTACTCAGTAAATTTCCAATAAAGTACTCAGTAAATTCGAAGTAAATTCTTAGTAAATTCACAGTAAATACCTAGTAAATTCTCGGTAAATTAGTCAGTAAATTCTAAGAAAATTCCAAGTAAATTCTCAGTAAATTCGCACTAAATTCTCAGTAAATTACTCAATAAATTACTTACTAAATTCTCTGTAAATTCCCTATAAATTCTTAGTAAATTCTCAATAAATTACTAAGTAAATTCCTTGTAAATTCTCAGTAAAGTATTCAGTAAATTCTCAGTAACTTTCTCAGTAAATTTCCAGTAAACTACTCAATAAATTCCGAGTAAGTACCTAGTAAATTCTCGATAAATTACTCGGTAAATTCTCTATAAATTACTCTGTCAATTACTTAGTAAATTCCAAGTTAATTCTTAGTAAATTACCCAGTATAGTACTCAGTATAAAGTACTCAGTAAATTTTCATTAAATTCTCAGTAAACTCTCAGTAAATTACTCAATAAATTCCAAGT
This sequence comes from Camellia sinensis, assembly GCF_055761805.1. Classification (NCBI taxonomy): domain Eukaryota; kingdom Viridiplantae; phylum Streptophyta; class Magnoliopsida; order Ericales; family Theaceae; genus Camellia; species Camellia sinensis. Next base: position 88,132,309 of record NC_138964.1, read on the forward strand.
AAATTATCCGTAAATTCTCTGTAAACTACCAAGTAAATTCTCAGTAAATTACCTGCTATATTACTCAGTAAATTCTCAGTAAATTACCCAGTACATTACTCAGTAAATTCCCAGTAAATTCTCAGAAAATTACTCACTAAATTCCCTATAAATTCTCAGTAAAGTACTCAGTAAATTGCTCACTAAATTACTTAGTAAATTCTCAGTAAAGTACTCAGTAAATTCCCAGTAAATTCTTAGTAAAGTACTCAGTAAATTACTCAGTAAATTTTCCAGTAAATTCTCAGTAAACTACTCAATAATTTCCCAATAAATTCTTAATAAATTACTCAATAAATTCCCAGTAAATTCCAAGTAAATTCTTTATAAATTCTTAGTAAATTACTCAGTAAATTCTCAGTAAATTACTCTATAAATTCCCAGTTAATTCTCCGTAAATTACTTAGTAAATTCTAAGTAAATTAATCATTACATTCCCTATAAATTCTCAGTAAATTTGTCAAGACCCAACCCACCCCTGTAGGTTTAGTGTCATGACCATCCAGTAACTATAGGTTACCTATGACCTCTATAACAAAACCATTAAATATATGTTACGGGGCTTAGCGGAAGTATAAAACATCATAAATATTTATCCATTGAGCCGTGCGTATATGAAAAAAAAGTTCGTAATAAGTACAACCATTCTATAGATAAGTGCATATATCACAAAAGTTTTGAAGCAACATCTAGTCCACAATTTCCAAAAACTTAGAAGTTATAAATACACAAAAAAAAAAACCCTATACTAAAAACCAAACTAAGAGCTCATAGTAAAAGGGGTTTAGACTTGCTTGACTCCACACAAGTCCAAGTTGGTTCCTTCTCGGGAGCTCCACAAAAAGGCTGACCACTGGGTAATTCCAAGGCGACTTCTATCCATGATGCTCATCTTGGTCACCTACATATATATATATAAATAGTGAGCTAATGCCCAATGAGTAATAACAGGATAAAGAGGTTATATGAATGAAGTTCAATATCATTACAAATATCAATCTTAGCATTAATAACCATTTTATTCATACGTGTGGCACATCCAATAGAGTAACAATGTTTTTATAACAATGGGACCTTAAGGGTCAATCGATATATCATATCCAATGTGACCATTAAGGTCTGACAGCAAAGATTTCTATAATTCAATCATCTAAAAGGCCAAGGTGTTGTTTCCTCCGGGCGAGGGCGATGGTGTTAATCTCCGCAAGGCAAGGGTCAATGGGCCATGGTATTAATCTCCCCCAGGCAAGGGTCAATGTTCAACGGATGCCACAAAATCATTTCAAAATAGAACTTCATTCATTAAGAGAAGATAATGTTTCAATAACTCGTTCAATCAATCATATATCAATTTCAATGGCAATAACATTTTCGAAAGTAAACATAACTTGAACATATCTTTATAAAGTTATTACTCACAGTGGGTTATGTCGTCACTAAACCTCGGACGTTCACCTAAGCAAAACACATAACAAAAGCACAACTGAAGCATCAATTCATTTTAATTCAATTCTTCGCATGTGTCTCTAACTCATTCTATGATTTTGTGAGTCCATTTGGTGCTTAAGGATGCTAGAAATGACATAAGAATGCAGTTATGCACTTAAAAGAGTTAGTCAAACTTTGTTGAAAACAGGGTCTCTGTAACAACCCTCACCTTGTCTCAGTCACGCTTGCATGCATTTGCATGATCTTTGTCTTGCTTAAACTTGCATCTGCAGACCTTGATTTGTTTTATCTAAGTGTTGCTTGCATGCTTTGTTCCTTGCTGAGTTTGTCTTAAGCCGAGGTCACCTTTGAACTTCTTACACCTAGGACCATCTTGGAACCACTTTGGTTGACCTCCATCTTCACCCTAGTGTCTTGGCCGAGATGTCATCATCTAGGCATCCGACATCCTTGAACCTTGCACCTAGTGATCTTGTTTCGGGACTGGAATGACCTAGACCGAGGTGTGGCACAACTAGGCCAAGTGTTATCCTTCCTAGCCGAGATCATTGAGACCTTACTTACCGAAGCCTATGTCTTGACCCGAGGTCCTTACCTTGTTAGAGTACCCTTGTCACCTTGCTTGTTGTACACACTTTGTCATGCTCTTGTCTTGTCAGTCAATCACCTTTTGAGGAGAACCAACCAATCGTTGCCACGTGCCCCAGCAGAGGGTTAAGTCAGCCGGTAGAGTGAGAAAACATATCATTTGTTATATCTTTGTCTTAGAAGCGCTAGGAAGAGAGGCAGAAGAGTTCTTAGAGTGAGAATAGATTTCCAAGCTTGATCTTCACACGTTGAACCGTTAGATTCATGTTGTGAGGTTAGATTCTTGACCTACTCTTGTTATTCTTTATGTTCATATGATCGCATTGCATGATCTAGCATGATTCATGAGCCATGCATTGATTTAAAACTTGTTTTAGAAAGAGAAAATGTTGTTCTTGTGTTCTTGAAATAAAACCATGTTTTGATCCGAAAGTTTGTATCAAGATCCATATTTTTGTGTTTGTTTTCATAAGATCTTCAAGTATGGGTACCCAGGTCCATGTTTTCAAACTCATCTCATGAAATCTCAGATTTTGAATAAAGAAGTTATGATTTTAGCATTCATGTTCTTCAAAAAGAAACCCAGAATTTCTAGACTTCGTCTCCCTGAATGTGGTTGTCGGGACCACACCCCGGCCAAGAGGTGTGGGACATCGGCCAAGACCTGGTTGGTACCCATCATGTTTTCCCGAGATGGGAAACAGTGTTTTAACTTCCCGCACATGTTTTGCTTTGTCTTGACTTTGTTTTGAAAGAAATGCCGAGATCATTTACACTCATGCAAAGCTTGTTTTAGGAATGCATTTCATATCCATCTTTGAGCATCTCTTCTTGTCTTCTTGAAATGCATTCAATGGGATTTATTATGTACTTGTAGGCCTTGGATCCTTGCTTGAAATCCCCATACCCGAAGAGCTATGTGAGTGGTATTTTTAATAAAGTTATGTTCCAACGTTTGATAAAAGCTTTGCTTGTTTCGTTTGTAAAAGTGTTTATTCAAGCATGAATGATTATCCCTAATTTTCGTATCAAGTATTATGTTCGTTTTGGACTATAATGCAACTAGCGCGTTTGTTTGAGATATCTCCCTTGTCTTGCCATCGACGGTTTTCCGCGTGGGTTTGTCCGGAATGTCATCTCTTGTACTATATTGATGCTAGTAAGCATCCCTTGAAGTTTTGAAAGACTTGATAGATGAACTTGATTCATCCCATGTTTGTACAAGTTATGCTATGTATTGTTTTAATAAAGATCTCGGATATCATTCATTCAAACCTTTATTACTAATATCATTCACTGAGTATCTAAGCTCACCCTCTCCTTATATATATGTAGGTGACGAGCAAGAAGGCGGTGACGCCTAGATGATTATTTGCAAGATGTTTTCAAATTCATGTTTTGCTAGCATCTTGAAGATTATGCTTCTTAGCTTTGTATTACATGTCTTTTGTATATGTCGGCTTGAGAAGCCTTTTGATCAAGATATAATATATACTTTATTTTATTTGTATCCAAGTTATAAAGCCATGTTAAGTTGTATGTCATTTCATTTGATCTATGCACAGCCCTTAGGGACTATTTAGATTTAAATTTATTGCTTTCCCACATGTAAGCCCCATATGTATACTCTGATTGTGTGTGAATCTTTGTAAGTTGGCCTTTGGTAATCTCGGATTACTGGCCATCATGGCACCATTCTACTAGGGGCGGGATGAGGTCGTGACAGTCTCCGCTCGAGTGGACGTCCAAAAATAAGGGTAGTCGCTCGAGTGCAACTTCAGTTGCTCGAGCGATTTGCAAACTTGGCAAAAGTACTAGTTGCATGAAATTTTCGCTTGTCGGTCACTCGAGTGGAAGACTAAGTAAAAGCGGTCCTCGCTCGAGCGCCACTTCAGTTACTCGAGCGGTTTGTAAAATTTTGTAAAACTTCTGGGAGCTTGATTTTTATGCTCGAGCGGACAAGCCGAATTTTGGAATTTCCAGAATTACGTTTGAAGTTCAAATATGATATTCAAAGCCCCAAAACTTGTATTTCTGGTACAAAAACATGGAGAATCATTATATAATTTGAAAACACTCCCAATTTGAAATCATTTACTCAAAATCATGATCCATTTGACAACACAAAGCTTGAAACTCTATATTATGAATCATGCATGCATTACATTGAATTTGTATCTTTCTATATCTTCCCAAAACTTGATCAACCCACACGATAAGTTTGAAAACATGATAAAACCCTCAAGTTAAGTTACAAAAATGCCATGCATGTGAGAATTTCATGGATTCTTACTCAAAATGCACATGCGTGTATGCAATTCAAATCTTTTACACTAAATTCATGGAAATCTAACACATAACTCTAAATTACATGCAAAAGAGTGTTGGAGCTGGTTGAGTTAAACTTCTCTTTGCAATATTTCCATGAATTAAAGATGGATTTCATACCTAGTGTTGAATAAAAGTGTTGGCCTAGCTCAATTCACGAAATCTCTAGCAAATTTTCTTCAATTCTGTTCCTTCTCTCTCTAAAGTGTTGAGCTCTCTTTTTTCTCTCTCAATTCTCAGCCAAGAGTTGTATATCATGAGCATATAGGCTTATTTGACCTATTTATATGGTGTGATTAGCTTACCTAATCAACTATGATTAAGGTTAAGTAACTAGGCTAAATTCTAACTAATTTCAATCAGTTTATTCTAATTATTTTAATCTAAATCAATTTTCAATTGAAGTTGCCATAAAATTTTAAATATTCTAATTAGTCTATTAAGCTAATTAATTTCAGTTTCTGAAGCTGACTAGACTCTCAATTTCTGTATTTAAGTTTGCTAATTCGAACAGATATTCCATGTAATAACAGATAATTATAAAATTAAGCAGGTAATCACACAATTAAACACATAATCATGCAATTAGACTTATTGAAATAGTATAATACAACAATTTGGAGGTTGGGGTCGTCACAAAATTAGTAAATTACACAATAAATTCTCAGTAAATTTTTAGTAAATTACTTAGAAAATTCTCAATTAATTACTCAATAAAACACTCCGTAAATTTCTAGTAAATTCTCAGTAAATTCCATGTAAATTCTCATAAAATTACTTAGTAAATTCCTTAGTAAATACTCAGTAAATTACTCAGTAAATTTCGAGTAAATTCCCAATAAATTACTTAGTAAACTACTCAATAAATTCTCAGTAAATTACCCAGCAAATTCTTAGTGAATTATTCAATAAATTCCTAGTAAATTCTCTGTAAATTATTCTATAAATTACTCAGTAAATTTTTAATAAATTACTCATGAAACTACTCAGTAAATTCTCAGTAACTTACTCAGTAAATTCTCAGTAAAATACTCAGTAAATTCTCAGTAAAAACCATTAAATTCTTAGTAAATTACCAGTACATTCACAGTAAATTCTCAATAAATTACTAAGTAAATTAATCAGTAAATTCATAATAAATTCTCAGTAAAGTACTCAGTAAATTACTCAGTAAATTCCTAATAAATTCTCAGTAAATTACTCAATAAATTCTCAGTAACTTCTCAGTAAATTTCCAGTAAATTCTCAATAAATTACTCAGTAAATTCTTAGTAAATTCTCAGGAAATTACTCAGTAAATTCCATGTAAATTATGAGTAAATTACTAAGTAAATTATCAGTAAATTACTTCATAAATTCCGCGTAAATTCTCAGTAAATTACTCAGTAAATTCTAAGTAAATTACTCAGTACATTACTCAATAAATTACTCAGTAAATTCCGAGTAAATTCTCAGTAAATCACTTTGTACATTATTCAATAAATTACTTTGTAAATTTCCAGTAAATTACTCACTAAATTCTCAATAAATTCTCAGTAACTTACACAGTAAATCCCCAGTAATTTCTCAGTAAATTACTTAGTAAATTCCCAGTAAATTCCAAGTAAATTCTCCTTAAATTCTCAATAAATTACTCAGTAAATTCCCAGCAAATTCTCAGTAAATTCTCAGTAAATTACTCAGTAAATTCTCAGTAACTTACTTAGCAAATTCCCAGTAAATTTTCAGCAAAGTACTTAGTACATTCCCAGTAAATTACTCAGTAAATTCCAAGTAATTCTCACTAAATTACTCAGTAAATTCCTAGTAACTTACTTAGTAAATTCCCAGTAAATTCTCTGTAAATTCCTAGTAAATTACTTAGTAAATTCTCCGTAAATTATTCAGTAAATTCACATTAAATTCCTAGTAAATTCTTAGTAAATTAATCAGTACATTCCTTGTAAATTCTAAGTAAATTTCTCAATAAATTCTCAGCAAATTACATAATAAATTCCCAGTAAATTACTCGGTAAATTAAGCACTAAATTACTTAGTAAATTCTAAGTAAATTACTCAGCAACTTATAAGTAAATTACTAAGTAAATTCCCAGTAAATTCTTAGTAAATTACAGAGTAAATTCTCAATTAATTACTCAGTAAATTCCAAGTAAATCCTCAGCAAATTACTTAGCAAATTTTCAGAAAATTCTCAGAAAATTATTCAGTAAATTCCTCAATAAATCCTCAGTAAATTACTAAGTAAATTGCCAGTAAATTCTAAATAAATTCTCAGCAAATTACTCAATGAATTCTCAGTAAATCACCCAATACATTACACAGTAAATTACTCAGCAAATTACTCAGTAAATTTTCAGTAAATTTCTTTTAAATTCCAAGTAAATTCTCAACAAATTACTCAGTAAAGTCTCAGTAAATTACTCAGTAAATTATTCATTAAATTCCCAATAAATTCTCAGTAAATTCGTAGTAAATTACTCAGCAAATTCTTAGTAAAGTACTTAGTAAATTTTCAGTAAATTCTTAGTGAATTAATCAATAAATTCTTAGTAAGTTGCTCAGTAAATTCTCAATAAATTACTCAATAAATTCTCAGTAAATTACTTAGTAAATTCTCCGTAACTTACTTCGTAAATTCCCAATAAATTCTAAGTAAAGTACTCAGTAAATTACAAGTAAATCACATAGTAAATTCTCAGTAAATTACTCAGTCAATTCCCGGTAAATTCTCAGTAAATACTCCGTAAATTCATTGTAAATTCTCAGCAAGTTACTCAGTAAATTCCTCGTAAATTCTCAATAAATTACAACGTAAATTCTCAGTAAATTCACAGTAAATTCTCAGTAAATTGCTCAGTAAATCCTTAGTAAATTCTAAGTAATTACTCAGTGAATTACACACTAAATTCTCAGAAAATTTCGTGTAAATTCTCAGTAAATTACTGAGTAAATTTTCAATAAATTATTGAGTAAATTCTTGTAAATTCTCAGTAAATTATTTCGTAAATTCCGAGTAAATTCCCAGTAAATTACTCAGCAAATTCTTAGTAACTTAACAATAAATTTCTCATTAAATTCTCAATATATTACTCAGTAAATTCTCAATAAATTACTCAATACATTACTCAATAAATTACTCAGTAAATTCTCAATAAATTACCCTCTAAATTCTCGGTAAATTCCATGTAAATTCTCAGTAGATTACTCTGAAAATTACTCGGCAAACTCTCAAAAAAATTGCTAAGTAAATTCACTATAAATTCTCAGTAAAGAACTCATAAATTACTCAACAAATTCTCAGTAACTTACTCAGTAAATTCCTAGTAAATCCCAAGTAAAATCTCAATAAATTACTGTGATAACCATGTTCCGTATTATGCTAATTAATCTTAATTATGATTGTGATTATGTGTTTAATATGATTTTGGGTTCCATTTATATGATTATATGTGGTTTTGGCTTTATATCTGTTCACCGTAGGAAAATCTATTCAACTTATTGTTATAAACTGAAAATTGAAGGCCTTATCGGCCACAGAAACTGAAATTGGCTACGCCATTGTGATTGGCGTAATTTTTAGAGCCTATGGTGAAATTTAATTGAAAACTAATTCGAAACGAAATAATTAGATTTAGAACGATTAAATTAGGCTCAATTACTTAGCCTTAATCAATTTGATTAGGCCAACATATATAAGGGCCTTATTACACTCACATTCATCTTGCTTGGAGCTCAAAATCTGAAAATCATACTCTAGAGAGAGAGAGGGCCGAATTTAGAGAGAGAAAAGGGCCAACATTGTAGATTTTGCAAGGAAATTGGAGAATCAAGTGGATTAACTCAAGGATTAGCTATAGTTGAAGAATTGGAGCTCCTAGGTGAGTAAATTCATGAGTTTGAGTTGTGATTCTGTGAATTGAAGATTAAATGGTAATTTAGAACATGAATTGAATTGATCATGATGAGATTGAAGTCCATATGCACATGCATGCATAGAATTTCCATGAAATTGCATAATCAAGCATGAGGCATGTTGAGTATGATGAATTGAGTACCAAATCATACATGCATGCATGTTCCTAATGGATTCCATGCTTTTTTAACATCATTTGTGCCATTTAAAGTGGAATTGGAGTCAATAATTGACATGCATGAATGATCCATGGAGATATGAAGTTGTATGAAGTTGAATATATGTGTTTTGAAACCCATGAAAAGAACTCAAAATGATTTTGGGAAAAGGACCATGAATTTGGACAATTTGGTCTCATATTCTTATATTCTCATATTATATAATGTGTTTCCATGTTTTTGAACCAAGATCATGAGTTTAGGGCCTTTGAACACCAAGTTTGAACTTCAAGAGCCGTTTTGGAAATTCTAGAATTTGGCATGTTCGCTCAAGCGGGGAGAGCGCCGCTCGAGCGTGAAATGTTAGTTCCTAGAACTTTTGCAGACATTGATGTCTGCTCGAGTGGAAAGAGTCACGCTCGAGCGCCCGTCCACGTAATTTGACTTTCAGCTCGAGCGTCCGAAGTCACGCTCGAGGGTAAATATGAGGTAACCAGTACTTTTGTAGACCAAGAGGGTCCGCTCGAGCGGCAGAAACCGCGCTCGAGCGGGAAGCCCTGTTTCAAAAATGTTGAAAAGTGGTTTCATGTTTCGTTTTCCGTCCTCTTTCATCTCTAAGTACTCTTAGGCATACATTGAGCATTGTAAATGAATTAAGAAGATAAGAAAGAGGCCTAAGAGGAATGTATAAGTTAGGAACGGATTGAATAGCTTGTGACCCAATAATGTGTTATGTATGGTGTAGGGTCAAGCACAAGGGCGAACCCACCAGCAAATCACTGTGAGTAATATCTTAATAAAGATATTTTGAAGTATGTTATTTGTCCAATTATTTACTCCTATTTGAGTTTCGTAAGCTTGTTAATCTGAAAGATGGACAATATTTGTTGTGGCATACGATTTGGCCAAAGGCCGTCAGACATGAATGATTGGGCCAAAGGCCGTTGGATATGAATGATTGTTCCAAAGGCCGTCGGACATGAATGATTGGGCCAAAGGCCGTTGGATATGAATGATTGGGCCAAAGGCCGTCGGACATGAATGATAGGGCCAAAGGCCGTCGGACATGAATGATTGGACCAAAGGCCGTTGGATATAAATGAATCAGGCCTGAGGCCGTTTAATACGTCTGGATTTGTAGTTGTTTGATGCACTAGATAGGAACATGAATTGGGCCCAAGGCCGTCCGATGCATCTATTTCAAATTTCATTCATGTATCTTCTTTATTTGATATTATTCACTGGGCTTTCGCTCACTCTCATTCATGTGTCTGTAGGTGAGCCAAGAGATGTCCAAACCCAGCCCCAGTGAAATATGTGAGAAGCAGTCAAAGTTTTGAAGAGTCAGCCCATACGTCTCACGCACGAGACTTGTTTTCGCCCTTTTGTTCTTGTGTTATATTTTTGCTATGTTGGCGAAAACTTTGGATCACCTTTGTAAATAAGATTTTGGTTTGGCTTACTATGACTTGAATGATCCTGTTGTGTGACGCTTATATGTTAACTTCCTTTGATGTGGGTTATTAATGAATATGTGTGAAATGTTATGATGTGCCATGTAAGCATAGCTCTATAGACAAAAGTTTTAAGTTGCTTCTGTTTTGGCCCCTTAACTCTGTTGAAATATATCTAATCTGGTCTGAAGCCGTAGGTAATCTCTTGGTTACTGGCCGGTTATGATCTTAATCCATGGGGGCGGGTTTGGGTCATGACAATTACTCAATAAATTCCCAGTAATTTCTCCGTAAATTCTCAGTAAATTACTCCGTCAATTCTAAGTAAAGAATTTAGTAAATTCCCATTAAATTCTCAGTAAATTACTCAATAAATTTTCAGTAAATTCTTGGAAAATCCGCAGTAAATTACTCAGTAAATTCTCAGAAAATTACTCAGTAAATTCCCAGTAAATTACTCAATAAATTTTCAGAAAATTCCCAGTAAATTATTAGTAAATTACTCTGTAAATTCTCAGCAACTTGCTTTGTAAATTACTCAGTAAATTCTTAGTAAATTACTCAATACATTACCCAGTAAATTACTCAGTAAATTTTCAGTAAATTACTTACTATATTTTCAGTAAATTATTTAGTAAATTCACAGTAAATTACTCTGTAAAGTCCAAGAAAATTCTCAGTAAATTACTTAGTAAATTACTCAATAAATTCTCAGTAAATTACTTAATAAATTCTTAGTAAATTCTCAGTAAAGTACTCAGTAAATTCCCAATAAATTTTCGGTAAATTACTTAGTAAATTCTCAGTAAAGTACTTAGTAAATTTTAAATAAATTCTCAGTAAATTACTAAGTAAATTTTTAGTAAATTTCTCAGCAAATTACTCAGCAAATACCTAGTAAATTCTCAGTAAATTACTCAGTAAATTCCCTGCAAAGTTTCAGAAAATTACTTAGTAAATTTCTTAGTAAATTCTCAGTAAATTACTCAATAAATTCCTAGTAAATTCTCAGTAAATTACACAGTAAATTCTCAATAAATTACTCATTAAATTCTCAGTAACTTACTCAGTAAATCTCCAGTAAATTCGCCGTAAAGTACTCAATAAATTCTCTTTAAATTAGTCAGTAAATTTTTAATAAATTCTCAGTAAATTACTCAGTAAATTCCCAGCAAATTACTTAGTAAATTACCAGTAAATTCACATTAAATTACTAAGTAAATACTTAGTAAATTACTAAGTAAATTCCCAGTAAATTCTCCCTAAATTCCAAGTAAATTATTCAATAAATTATTCAGTAAATTCGCATTAAATTCTCAGTAAATTCCCAGTAAATTACTTAGTAAATTCTTGGTAAATTAATCAGCACATTCCCTGTAAATTCTGAGTAAATTTCTCGGTAAATTCTCATTAAATTACATAGTAAATTTCCAGTAAATTACTCGGTAAATTAAGCAGTAAATTACTTAGTAAATTTCAATAAATATCTAGTAAATTTTCAGAAAATTAGTCAGTAAATTTTAAGTAAATTACTATGTAAATTCCCAGTAAATTCTCAGTAAATTACTCAGTAAATCACTCAGTAAATTTCGTGTAATTTCTCCGTAAATTACTTAGTAAATTCTAGGTAAATCCTCAGTAAATTCCCAGTAAATTACTTACTAAATTTTCAGTAAATTCTCTTAAATATATTCAGTAAATTCCTCAGTAAATCCTCAGTAAATTACTTAGTAAATTGCCAGTAAATTCTTAGTAAATTACTCTGTAATTACTCAGGAAATTACTCAATAAATTATTAGTAAATTACTCAGTCTATTTTAGTAAATTCCTAGTAAATTACTTTTAAATACCAAGTAAATTCTCAATAAATTACTCAGTAAAGTCTCAGTAAATTACTAAGAAAATTCTCAGCAAATTCTCAATAAATTACTTAGTAAATTTCAAGTAAATTTTCATTAAATTACTCTGTAAATTCTTCGTAACTTACTCAGCAAAATTTCCAGTAAATTTTAAGAAAAGTGCTCAATAAATTACCAGTAAATTACTTAGTAATTTGTCAGTAAATTCTCCTTAAATTCTTAGAAAATTACTCAGTAAATACTCAATAAATTCACTGTAAATTATTAGTAAATTACTCTATAAATTACTAAGTAAATTCTCAGAAAATTACTCAATAAATTCCCTATAAATTACAACGTAAATTCTCAGTAAATTACTTCGTAAATTCCGAGTAAATTCTTAGTAAATTACTCAGTAAATTAGTTAGTAAATTCTCAGTAAAGTACTCCGTAAACTCCAAGTAAATTCTCAGTATATTACTCAATAAATTACTTAGTAAATTCCCTGTAAATTCTTAAGAAATTTCACTGTAAATTACACACTAAATTATCAAAAAATTAACCATGAATTCTTAGTAAATTACTAAGTAAATACTTAGTAAAATCCCAGTAAATTCTTAGTAAATTACAAAGTAAATTCTTCGTAAATTACTTCGTAAATTCTGAGTAAATTCTCAATAAATTTCTCAGTAAATTACTCAATAAATTCTCTGTAAATTCAAAGTAAATTACTCAGTAAACTCCCAGTAAAATCTTATTAAATTCTCAGTAAATTACTTAGTATATGACTCAGCAAATTCGCAATAAATTCTCAGTCAATTACTCAATATATTACTCAGTAAATTCCGAGTAAACTCTAAGTAAATTACTCACAAATTCTCAGTAAATGCCCTGTAAATTCTCAGTAAATCACTCAGAAAATTACTCAGTAAATTCTTAGTAAATTACTCAGTAAATTCTCAGTAAAGTACTTAGTAAATCGCCAGTAACTTACTTAGTAAATTCCCAGTAAATTCTCTATAAAGTACTCAGTAAATTTCCAGTAAATCCCAAGTAAATTCTCGGTAAATCACTCAGTAAATTCCCAGTAAATTCTCAGCAAATTACTCAATACATTACTCAATAAATTACTCTGTAAATTCTCAAAAAATTTCCTGTAAATTCTCAGTAAATTACTAAGTAAATTCTAAGTAAATTCCCTATAAATTCTCAATAAATTGCAAAGTAAATTCTCCGTAAATTATTTCGTAAATTCCATGTAAATTCTCAGTAAATTCGCAGTAAATTACTTAGTAAATTCTCAATAAATTCAATGTAAATTACTTAGTAAACTCCCAGTAAAATCTTTGTAAATTCTCAGTAAATTACTCAGTATATGGCTTAGTAAATTCCCAGTAAATTACTCATTAAATTCTTAGTAAATTCCCTACAAAATTCTCAGTAAATTCTCAGTAAAGTACTCAGTAAATTCTCCGTAAAGTGCTCAGTAAATTTCCAGTAAATCCCTAGTAAATTCTTAGTAAATTACTCAGTAAATTCCAAGTAAATTACTCTGTCAATTCTCAGTAAAGTACTTAATAAATTTCCAGTAAATTCAAAGTAAATTATTCAGTCAATTTCTTAGTAAATTCCTAGCAAATCTAATATAAATTCTCAGCAAATTCTTAGTAAATTCTCAGAAAATTACTGAGTAAATTTCTTAATAAATTCTCATTAAATTTCTCAGTAAATTCTCAGTAAGTTACTCAGTAAATTACTCAATAAATTGCCAGTAAATTACTCAGTAAAATCTCAGTAAATTACTCATAAAATTTTTAGTAAATTACTCTATAAATAACTCAGCAAATTACTCTGTAAATTCTCAGTAAATTACTCAGTGCATTATCCAGTAAATTACTCAGAAAATTACCAGCAAATTACTTACTATGTTTTCAGTAAAATAATTAGTAAATTCCCAATAAATTCTCAGTAAATTACCCAGAAAATTACTTTTAAATTCCAAGTAAATTCTCAGTAAATTACTTAGTAAAGTCTCATTAAATTACTCAGTAAATTCTCAGTAAATTCTTCAGTAAATTACTCAATAAATTTCCAGTAAATTCGAAGTAAATTACTCAGTAAATTCCATGTAAATTCTAAGCAAAATACTTAGTAAATTCTCAGTAAATTACTTAGTACATTCTACGTAAATTCTCCGTAACTTACTTCGTAAATTACCAATAAATTTTCAGTAAAGTGCTCAGAAAACTTCTAGTAAATTACTCAGTAACTTCCAAGTAAATTCTACTCAAATTCTATGAAAAATACTTAGTAAATTCCCCATAAATTCTCCGTAAATTCCCTGTAAATTCTCAGTAAATTACTCAAGAAATTGCTCAATAAATTCTCAGTAAATTACTTAGTAAATTCCCAATAAATTCTCGTTAAATTATTCAGTAAATTACTTAGTAAATTCACAGTAAATTACTCATTAAATACCTAGTAGATTCTCAGTATATTACTCAGTAAATTCATATTAAATTCTTAGTAAATTACTCGGTACATTACTCAATAAGTTACTTATTAAATTTCAAGTATATTCTCAGTAAATTAGTTTGTAAATTACTCACTAAATTCTCTGTAAATTCCCTGTAAATTCTCAGTAAATTGCTAAGTAAATTCCCAGTAAATTCTAAACAAATTACTCAGTAACTTTTTAGTAAAGTCGTCAGTAAATTTGTAACAACCCTCACCTCATCCTTGTCATACTTGCATACATTCTTGCATGATCTTGCTTTGTTATGTTAATTGGAACGATTTGTTTGCCTTGTTTTGTTAGTATTACTTGCGTGATCTTGTCCCTTGTTCGGTGTGTGCGTGGCCGAGGTCACCTTGAGCTTAGTTCGCCTCTGAATCCTTGCACTTAGAACTGTTTTGAGATCTTGTTGAACCCCATCTTCACCTCGGGCATTTATTGCCGAGATGTTTTGCACTTAGTGAACCATTGTCCGCAGGCAGGTATGGCCTAGGCCGAGATGTGGCGCACCCCGGCCAAGGTGTGGCACAGCTTAGTCAAGTGTCGTCCTCCCTAGCCGACGTTTTGTTATCCTGTTGCCGGATCCTTGATTTGAGCCGATGTCATTTCTTGCCGATGTGTTGTACCGAGCTTGCTGCGTACGCTTTGTCAGAGACTTGTCTTATCTATCAATCACCTTTTTGAGCTGAACCAACCCGATAACGCCACGTGTCCGAGCTAGTTGTTAAGACAGCCGGCAGACCTAGAAACAAATCATTTTTGGTCTCAATCTTTGTTTTAGAGAGAGAAGCTCTAGAAAAGTTCTTGAGTGAGAGTAAGTCTCCCAAGCTTGATCTTCGTGGCTTGAACCGTTGGATCCGAGTTTAGAGGTTAGAATCTTGATCTCCTTTGGTTGTTCTTGCTGATCATCTAGCTGCATTGCATGATCGAATTTGTGTTGCATGTCATGCACCGTTTTGAAGTTGGTTTTGAAAAGAGAAAATGGTTTTCATATGTTCTTGAAAGAAAGTCTCGTTTTGATCGAAAGTTTGGAACGGAAATCATGTTTTTGTGTTTGTTCTTGCATGACCTTCTTGTATGGGTACCCAGGTCCATGTTTTGAACTCATGGCACGAAATCTCAGATTTTGTAACAAGTTTTGATCTTGCATTCATCTTTCTCACGATCATGTTCGTCATATTCTTCATGATATTCAAAGGGAAACCCAGGTTTTCCCGACTTTGCTTTTGATTGAGGCCAGCGGGACCACACCTCGGCAAGGATGTGTGGGACCTCGGCAAAGACCTGGTTGGTACCCAGTGTGTTCTCATGAGGCGGGAGCAGTGTTTGAACCCCCAGCATTGTTTTGCTTTGTTTTGACTTAGATCTGGTGAGGATGCCGAGATCATCTGCATGCACATAAAGCTTGTTTTGAGAATGTGATTTGCCATGTGATTGTAGGTCCTTGATATTTGCTTTGAGTCTACACCTGAAGAACTAGGTGAGTGGTATTTCTAATAAAGCTATGTTACACTTGCTTTTGATAAATCTTGTTTTGTTTGTTTTGACGTGGGTATTTGCTAAGCATGAATAAATAGCCTTGTTTTGATTGTTATCCTCGGAAAGTCCCTTGTGCTGGAGGACTCTAAACTTTCGCAGTACTAAGTATAAAAGGATACGGTCCTTGTTAAATCGGGCTACGGGCCTAAGTAACATAAGTCCCTTGTGCTTGAGGACTCTAAACTTTCGCAGTACTAAGTATAAAAGGATACGGTCCTTGTTAAAACGGGCTACGGGCCTAAGTAACATAAGTCCCTTGTGCTGGAGGACTCTAAACTTTTGCAGTGACACTTGATTGATGAATACGGTTCATCCCTTGCTTCGCCAATGTTATGATACTTGGTTGATGAATACGGTTCATCCCTTGCTTCGCCGATGTTATGATACTTGATTGATGAATACGGTTCATCCCTTGTCTTGATAGAGTTTGATTCGTTTGTTTTGAAAGACTCCGGCTTTATTCATGCAAACCTTTATTTTTAGTACCATTCACTGAGTATTTGTACTCACCCCTCTATATATATGTAGGTGATGAGCAGGACGGCGGCGACGCCTAGATCGTTTTGGATGCTTGTTTGGATTCGTGCTTATGTCGGCTTTGCTTTTGTATTTACGTCGGCGATGCCTTTCATTGCATGTCGGCAAATCTTGAAAATCATGCTTCTTGATTTGTATTTATTGTATTTTGTATATGTCGGCTCGAGAAGCCTTTTGATCAAGATGTAACTCATGTTTTGCTTACTGTATTCAAATTGTAAAGATGAATGACATTGCATTTGATCTATGCACAGCTCTTATGGACGACTTGTATTTTGATTTATTGTTTCCGCATTTGTGAGCCCCCTATATCCATACTCTGATTGTGTTAAGTTTTTGAAAGTTGGCCTTCGGTAATTACGGATTACTGGCCATCACGGCACCAAACTACTAGGGGCGGTTTGGGGTCGTGACAAAATTACTTAGTAAATTCACAGTAAATTCTCGGTAAAGTACTCAGTAAATTCCTAGTAAATTCCAAATAAATTCTCAGAAATTACTCAGTCAATTAAAAGTAAATTTCCAGTAAATGCTCACTAAATTACTCAGTAAATTCTCAATAAAATTCAAGTAAATTCTCAGTAAATTACTCAGTAAATTCTCAAAAAATTACACATTAAATTCTCAATAAATTACTTAGTAAATTACTCATTAAATTCTCAGGAAATTACTCAGGAAATTCTTAGTAACTTATTCAGTAAATTCTAAGTAAAGTACTCAGTAAATTACTTAGTAAATTCCTAGTAAATTCTATGAAAATTTCTCGTAAATTCTCTGTAATTACTCCGTAAATTACCCAGTAAATTACTCAATAAATTCTCAATAAATTGCTTAGTAAATTCCCCGTAAATTGTCAGTACATTACTCAGTAAATTCCTAGTAAATTCACATTAAATATTAAGTAAATTCTCAAAAAATTCTCAATAAATTATTTAGTAAATTCACATTACATTCTTAGAAAATTTTCAATAAATTACTTAGTAAATTCTCAGTAAATTAATCAGTACATTCCCTATAAATTCTTAGTAAATTTCTCATAAAATTCTCAATAAATTACTCAGTAAATTCTCAGTAAAAAACTCAGTAAATTCTAAATAATTACTAAATAAATTCTCAGAAAATTACTCAGTAAATTCCCGATAAATTTTGAGTAAATTCTCCGTAAATTTTCAATAAATTACTCTGTAAAATCTTAGTAAATTACTCAATAAATTCTCTGTAAATTCTAAGTAAATTAGACAGTAAATTCTCAGGAAATTATCAATAAATTCTCAGTAACTTACTCAGTAAATTGCTAGTAAATTCTCAGAAAATTACTTAGTAAATTCTCATTAAATTCCCAGTGAATTCCAAGTAAATTCTCCGTAAATTCTCTATAAATTACCTAGTAAATTCTCAGAAAATTTCTCAATAAATTACTCAATAAATTCCCTCTAAATTCTCCATAAATTACTCAGAAAATTTTCAATAAATTCTCAGTAAATTACTATGTAAATTCTAAGTAAATTATTCAGCGCATTCGCTTTAAATTCTCAGTAAATTCCTAGTAAATTACTCAGTAAATTCTTAGTAAATTAATCAATACATTCCCTTTAAATTTTGAGTAAATTTCTCCTTAAATTCTCAGTAAAATACATAGTAAATTCTCAGTAAATTACTTAGTAAATTACTAAATAAATTCCCAGTAAATTCTCAATCAATTGCTCAATAAATCACTCAATAAATGCCATGTAAATTTTCAGTAAATTACTCAATAGGTTCTCAGTAAATTCCAAGTAAATCCTCAGCAAATTCTCTATAAATTACTTAGTAAATTCTCAGAAAATTACTCGGTAAATTACACAGTAAATTCTTAGCAAATTCCACAATAAATCCTTTATAACCACCCTCATCTTGTCTTAGTCATATTCATGAACATTTATATGATTTTGCCTTGTTAAGTTTGTACATGCAGACTTAGACTTGTTTTGTCTAGGTAAAGGTCTTTGTCTTGATGCTATCATGTTTTGCTTAAGTATTGTATGCATGCTTTGTTCTTTGCTTGGTGCTGTCTAAAGCCTAAGTCATCTATCCTTGCTGTCTCAAGCTGAGGTCACACTTTTGAACCTCTCACACCTAGGCCTTTGAGCGCTAGCACCTAGGACTATCCCGGAACCACCTTGGTTGACCTCCACCGTCACCTAGGCATATTGGCCGAGATGTGCATCACCTAGGCCGAGGTATGTATCATCTAGGCCGAGATGTTAATCATCTAGGCGTCCTAGATCCTTGAACCTTGCAACCTTTTATTCCGGGACTGGTATGACCTAGGTCGAGGTGTGGCACATCTAGGCCAAGGTGTGGCACACCTATGTCAAGTGTTATCCTTCCTAGCCGAGATCATGGAAACCTTCTTGTTCGAAGCCTATGTCTTGATCCGAGATCCTTGCCTTGTCAAAACGCCCTTGTCACCTCACTTGTTGTACACATTTTGTCATACTCTTGTCTTGTCATTCTGGCACCTTTTTGAGGAGATCCAACCACACGTTTCCATGTGTCCCAGCAGAGGGTTAAGTCAACTGGCAATAGAGAAAACATATCATTACCATATCTTTGCCTTTGAAGAGAGAAAAGCTCTAGTAAGAGGAAGAAGGAGTCCTTAGAGAGAGAGCTAAATTTCCAAGCTTGATCCTTAGAGTTTGAACAGTTTGATTTGTGTTTTGAGGTTAGATTCTTGATTTACTCTTGTTGTTCTCTATGTTGATATGATCACATTGCATGATCTAGCATGATTCATGAGCCATGCATTGATTTTAAGTTTGTTTTAGAGAGAGAAAGTGATGTTCTTGTGTCCTTGAAAGAAAGCCATGTTTTGATCCGAAAGTTTATACCAAGTCCTATGTTTTTGTGTTTGTTTTCATGAAATCTTCAAGTATGGGTACCTAGGTCCATGGTTTTGAACTCATATCATGAAATCTCAGATTTTGAATAAGAAGTTATGATTTTTGGCATTCATGTTCTTTATGTTCTTCATGTTCTTCAAGGGGAGGGGGGGGGGAATCTAGATTTCCAGACTTCATTTCTCTGAGTGCGATCACCGAGTCCACTCTTGCCTAGATCCCACACCTAGGCCAAGCATCGTGTCTTACCTTGGCCTACCTTGCATGATCACTTGCACCTTAGTCTATCTTGCATGCACACCTAGGCCAACCTCTGCACACCTAGGCCGACCACTGCACACCTAGGCCGACCATGGTACACCCTTGCCACCTTGTAACATCTCGGCAAGCAGCCACGCACCTAGGCCTATGAAACCACACCTCGGCCAAGAGGTGTGGGACCTCGGCCAAGACCTCTTGAATTCACCCAGCTAGGTCATTTTGGCCTAGATTATCTCTGTGCATCCATTCCAAGACCTGGTTGGTACCCAGCATGTTTTTCCAAGAAGAAAAATAGTGTTTTGACTCCCAACATGTTTTCCCTAGAAGAAAAACAGTGTTTTGACTCCCAGGACATGTTTTTCTTTGTCTTGACTTGGTTTTAGAAAGAAATGCCGGGATCATTTTCATTCATGTAAAGCTTGTTTTAAGAATGCATTGCACAACCATCTTTGAGCATTCCTTCTTGTCTTCTTGAAATGCATTCAATAGACTTTGCTATATGATTGTAGGTCTTGGATTCTTGCCTTAATCCCTACATCCGAAGAACTATTGTGAGTTGTATTTTTAATAAAGCTATGTTATAATGTTTTGATAAAAGCTTTGCTTTGTTTTGTTTTGGAAAAGTATTTGATCAAGTATGAATGATTATCCCTTAGTTTTTGTATCAAGTATTATGTTTGTTTTGATGATATTCTTGGAAAGTCCTTAGTGCTAGGGGACTATAATGCAACTAGTACCCTTGTTTGAGATATCTCCCTTGCCACTGACGGTCTTGTACGGGTGGGTTTGTCTAATCGATTCTGGGTTGATTATTCCCTTGTTTTGTCAGGAATGTCATCCCTTGTATTATGTTAATGCTAGTAAGCATCCCTTAAAGCTTTGAAAGACTTTGATAGATGAACTTGGTTCATCCCTTGATTTTGGACAAGCTATGATAAGTACTGTTTTGATAAAGATCTCGGATATCATTCACTCAAACCTTTATTACTTATATCATTCACTGAGTATCCAAGCTCGCCCTCCCCTTTATATATATGTAGGTGACGAGCAAGAAGGCATTGTTGCCTAAGCTTTGTTTGGAAGATGTTTTGATTCATGTTTTGCTAGCATCTTGAAGATTATGCTTCTTAGTTGTAATTCATGTCTTTGTATGTTTTGGCTTGAGAAGCCTTTTGATCAGGCTGTAATATATATTTTATGTTGTTTTGTATTCATGTTGTAAAACCATATTAAGATATATGTCATTTCATTAGATTTATCCACAGCTCTTATAGACTACTTAGATTTAAATTTATTGCTTCCGCACATGTAAGCCCCATATGTATACTCTGATTGTGTGAAACTTTGTAAGTTGGCCTTTGGTAATCCCGGATTACTGGCCATCATGGCACCATTCTACTAGGGGCGGAATGGGGTCGTGACAGATTGGTATCAGAGCACAAGTTCCTTGTAGTACGTTATTCACACACTTTTAGTCCCAAAGAGCATAGGATTTCCCTTAGAATGATGCTAGCATTACATCATATTGCTCGCTATTTGACAAGGTGTGCATCATCTCGGCATACTTATTTGTTACTTGCCTACTTGTCTACTTGTTCATCTTGTTTAAGAGTCACATTTTGCATACCTCTAGCATCATGAGAAAGGAAAGGCCTTTAGTTAGACAAGACCATTCTGAGGACAGGTTGGACATATTAGAAAGGTTAGTTGAAGGTTTGGCCCATGAATTGAGGCAAACAAGGAAACAGAACACTAGTACTACCTCTACTCAGGCCGAGCAAACAAATGGCCGAAATGCAGCTCCATCTCTTCCTCCACCTCCTCTAGTACCACAAGTGCCCCCACAGCCAGCTTTATATGGGGACGACACGATAACTTTGATTAAAGAATTCAAGAAAATGAATCCGTCGAGATTCGATGGGGGCATAGAGCCGTTGAAAGCCAAAGCGTGGGTTTTGGAAATGGAGAAGTTGTTTGAGATCTTTCCTAGCACCGACACTCAGAAGGTCTCATTGGCAGCATTCACATTGGACGATGACGCTCGTGGATGGTGGATGATGATCCAAGAAGGTAATCTAGGTTTGACTTGGGCCAGATTTTTGGAGTTATTTTATGAAAAGCATTTTCTCCTTAGTGTTCGAGATTGCAAGACCACAGAATTCCAAACTTTGACACAGGGTAACAGGACAGTGGCTAAATATGACCGTGCTTTCACCGAGTTGGCTAGATATGCACCTCACATGGTCAATGACGAACACAGAAAAGCTAGGAAGTTTGAGAGTGGACTTCGAGGGCCAATACAAGACCGAGTTAATATGCTCAATATACTGACCTCTGTCGGAGTACTAGACAAGGCCATTCTGGCAAAGGCTAACTTGAACAGATATCAGAGTTCAGGAGAGAGCCAAAGGAAGAGGTAGAATTATGGCAATCGCCGAGGACTGTTTAGTGCAAAGAAGAAGGCGAATATGGGCAGTTCAAGCAACTCAAATCAGGAAGGTGGTACTAGGCCAACATGTTCAAGTTGTGGGAAGCCACATTTTGGAGTTTGTCATTGGGCATCTGGAGCTTGTTTTGAATGTGGTGAGATGGGTCATCGTGTTAAAGACTGTCCTAAGACAAAGACTAATGATGGTAAGAAAAATGGGGTACTTCGGGTTCTGTACAGAAAGGCAATGTCGGGAAAGGACAGATGAGGCAGGGCGTAGTTTTTTGCATTAGTGCCAGGAGACACTTAGAGTGCCGAGGCAGTAGTGTCAGGTATACTTACAATTTGCTCTCAAGATGCATATATATTGATTGATTCGGGTTCTACACATTCCTTTGTATCTACTAAGTTTGCTGAGAAGTTAAATAGGGAACTAGAACCCCTTGGTTATTTGTTATCTGTGTCTACTCCATCTGGAAGAACTATGACTGTTGCATCCATTTATAGAGCATGTGTTGTTGTGATTGAGAATGTTGAATTACTAGTTGATTTGATGCCGTTGAACATGACTCATTTTGATGTTATATTGGGAATGGATTGGTTAGTAGTTAATCGTGCATCCATTAATTGTGTTTCCAAAAGTGTCACATTGAAACCCCCAAACCAAGCTGAGGTTACATTTCAGGGTAAAGGAGTAGTATCCTGTAGATGTACCCAAACGTCCTGGCTCTGCGCACGAGACGTCGCGAAATCCGTTTTGTTCATTAGCATACTACAGTTCGGACTCAATGTCACGGTTCTGAATCTAATCTCACAAAGTGCAATGCAAGATCGATAAATCACCAAAGAGTCCAAATCTGGCAAATCGTTTTGGAAAACTGATTTTTGTAAAGAAGTGCCAAACATGGACAGCTTTGCCAAATACAGAGTCGCCACCTAAATATTTTGTTTTGGGAGAATTTAGGAAACTTTGACTCGTGCCTAAGGCCACGTGTCCGTCATCACCAAAGTTGCCTCGGCTCGGGAACTTGGGTATGAGAGGGGAAGGTCATGCAATGAGTACCCCTGCTCGCCCGATCAAAGATCGGCCTGTACTAAGCATGATATTTTGTTTTTGAAAATACAAGTGTTCTTATTCCGGTTTATTAGCTAGCTTACTACGTGATGCGCACAGCATACAAATATAGACTAGATCGCCTAAGTTGGAACAAAACATCTCATGTTTGTTTGAAAATGGTTTGAAGGTGCTACTCGCAAGTAGGCTAAGACGTGGATTTGCCACCCTCAAGTGGGCTTAGGAAAAAAATGATTTTGCCACTCTCAAGTGGGCTTAAAACTCGCATTTTGATGAATTGTTCCAATTCAAGTAATCCAACCTGCACCCACAGGCATTCAGGCAGTTATATCATATTAGTAGTTAGCCTCATGGCAAGCATGATATCATGGTAATCACTCACACACATGCAAGATGCTAAAGCATAAAAGCTTACCTAGTACTCCGAGCCAAAACAATAGCTAGTTAGAAATCAATGCATGATCCTAGTTTATGTTAAGATGGCTAATGCAACACATGCAAAATGCAACTAGAAATAAGCTCAGCTATTCTAAGATGTCATGTGGAATGCAACGCTTAGCATGTATTCAAATTGGTATTGAAATACAATGTAGTTAGTATGATGTGCTAAGCCCGGTGCATGCAATACAAATGAATGAATGCAAACATGCAAGCATAAGGATGCTAATCAAAACATGACCTAGAACTAACCATCGTAAGCAGTTAAGTAAAAGGGAGAAAGACGTGGGATTGGAAGACATTCACACACTCACGCACACTTATTACAAAATTTGCCCTCTCAACGGAGGGTCCGAATAAATAATACAAATCAACTAATTAATTAACTACCCTAGCTAATTAATTATTACAAAACTCTTAACTAATTAAGAAAATTAGTTAAGTTACAAAACAGTTAAAGCGGCCTCGAGAGGAGGGACACATGCATGCTCGGTCGGCTTCACTCGGAAATCCGTTGCCATGCCTCATGTTGCCTCTGTTTGCACTATTCTGCACCTCTGAAAATTGTACAAATCTCTGTGATGCTTCTGAATCACCTCATGGACATGCTGAGAGGCCATCGGCCAAGGGAAAAGGGTCATCGACCACTTTTTAGTCCATCGGCCAAAAATTGTTAGCCGATCAGCACTACAGATAGCCGATCGGCCATCTTTTCCTGCAGACTACTCCTTTTGCTGCAGCAGAGGACAAACAGAGGTATGGAAATACATTTGCAAGATAATGTGTGCAACTACACCCCTTATCATGTTTAAGACTCAAAGGAGTGTAGTGCTCGACTCTCGGGCCATCAATCACGCATCTCGATGCATGATGGCCAAAGGAGTCAAGTGTGCAATTCAATGTAATATGAATGCACAAAAACATGTGAATGCCTTAAACTCTATCATGTTGGATCAAGAGTGTCGGTGACCGAGGATTAAGGCACGTTTCGTCACTTCAAGTATGAAACGTCCCTCGGTCCTCGTGTTTGGTTTGACACCCCAAACCAAACACAATGCAATGCATGCAACATGGAAAAGCTATGCAATGCAACATAAGCATGCCAAATGCAATATGACACAAACATGCACACAAGGCTAAGGTAACAAGCATACCAAATGCAATACAACCTAAACATTCAAACGTGCAATGTACCAAGCATGCAAACATGCAATATACTAAGCATGCAACAACATGCAAAAAATATGCAATGATAGGCCATGCGACAAGCATGCAAATGTCAAGCAACTCAAGCATGCAAACATGATGTAAAGTAGCAACTTTGAACAACATGGTAAATGGACTTATACTAAAGATGGACAGATCTCAGCCATGCCCAAAATCAGTGGCCGAAATGCTAAGAAATGATGGAATGAAATGCAAAATAAGCATGCATGCCAATTGGCCTATCACTTAGGCATGAGGACACAACTCTTAAACATGAGCAAGGAGTGACAAACATGATAATGTGGCAATGAGGTAAGCTCTGAAATCATGTGAGGAATGATGCCAAATCATGCACACAAGTCAAGCATAGCATGCAAGAAAGCTCGAAGCTTGGAACTAACAAAAGAGATTACACCATGGCTATACAAAGCAAGCCCCGAAGGGCCAAGGGCAACCAAAACAGTCCCAAGGTAGGTCAATACAAGACCAAAAGCATGCTCGAACCTAGCCAACACAAGCTAGAACAAAAGACCAAAAGCATGAAGCATGCAAGGCTAACAAAGAGGTGTTACACTACACCTATTACAACCAAACATGGCATGATCTAACCAATAAAAGTTAGAGTTATGGAATGTCAAAATAAGCCCAAAAACCCACTGAGATGGCATCCTAAAGGCCTAAGCATAGAGGCATGCACAATGACCCACTCTTAAGGCATAAAACACCAACCTTCCAATGTATGAAAAAGGTGACAAATGTGGATGCATGGCCACACTATATGGACTGAAATATCATATGAAATGATGCCAAATCATGAAAATGGTCCAAGCAATGCATGCTAGTGACTTGAACACCCGAAGCTAACAAGCTAGATTGAACCATGGCTATACAAAACAATGCATGCATGACCAAGACAATAGAAATCAAAGCTAGAGCATGGTAAAACATAACTAAAAGCTTTTTGTTGAGCTAAAACAAGCAAGAATGATGACCCAAATGTAAGGTGCATGTTAAGGCAATAGAGAGGATTGCACTACCAGTGCATGATGCATGTAAGAGGCTATCAAACCAACTTAAAACAGAGGTAAAACATGCTAAAATAACACCAAATACTTGCTGAAATGAAGCCAAAACATGCTAAGCAAACATGATACCAATATGAGCCATTTATACTAGCAAATGAGACACAAGGAGAGGGGGGTGTCCCACTCCTATTGAAGATTCCAAAACCACTTCTCCACCACTGAAAATCCTCTGGATTTCAATGGTGAGAAGGTCAAAACAAGACGGTTCCAAAGCTCAAAAGGGAAGGCACAAAACAAGGCCAAACAAGGCCTAAGAGGGGGTAGACTACCCCCAACCAAAAAGTGACCTTAAATAATCATCACAAGCATGGAAAATCAGAACTTTTTGTAGTTTAGAGTTAAGCTTGAAACAATATGCAAATAGGTCTAAAAGCTTAAGCCAAAATGGGGATTAAAAGGTAGTTGGCTCACCCTTGAAGAACACCTTCAAGAACACAACTCCAGCACTCTTGTCTGATCAAAACTAGTTTAAGAACTCTAAAACCAACTCCTAAGGACCTCAGCAACCAAAGGATGGTGTTCTAGTAGGTGTTTGTGTGCAATAGTGTGAAGAATCTACACTTTTGGGCACAAACAAAGGCTAAACAAGAGAGAGAGGTAAAATATAGAGAGAGAGATATATAACTTATGTATCAAAATTCTAGACCCTCTGGAAAGGGAGGGGAGGCTCCCTTCCTATAGAATTTCAATGCTCAAGCTAGTTCAACAAGCTTGAGTCTTGAAACAAATCCCTCCATACACGTGTATGGAGGATGAGAATTGTGCCCACCAGCTGTCACAGCAGGTAGAAAATATCTACAAAAAGTAGATGGAAAGGTCTTGGCTCAAAAATATGGCTGATCGACCAAAAATAGTGCCGATCGGCCAACACTTATGGCCGATGGCAAGAAAACAAGGCCGATGGCATCATGCCTTAGTCGATGGGTTGAGGGGATGGCCAACAAGCCACCCTCTTCCCTCAGAAGCAAAACCACAAGTCCTTGGTCCACAACCAAGCATAAAACAGACAAGTTGAGAGATCCTAAGGCAAGGCACGCAGCCGAGACCTTCGGGAACTCAAAACGAACACAAACATGGATGATCACCGAGTGTTCAAACGATGACATCCAAGTCTTGAGGATGGTCAAAAATGGGGTGTCTACGTTTCCCCACCTTACTTGATCTCATCTATGAAGGCTTATAAGTTTATCCAAAAAGGGTGTGAAGGTTATTTGTGTAGTGTACTAAGTAATCTGAATGGAAACGTTGAATTGGCCGATATCCCAGTTGTTAATGAATTCCCTGACGTCTTTCCAAATGATTTGCCTGGCCACTTAGTCGATAGGGAAATAGAATTTACTGTTGACGTTATATTGGGAACCCAACCTATCTCCAAAACACCTTATAGGATGGCCCCAGCCGAGCTTAAAGAATTGAAAGTGCAATTACAAGAGTTGTTGGATAAGGGTATTGTTAGGCCGAGCACTTCACCTTGGGGAGCGCCAGTTTTATTTGTTAAGAAAAAGGATGGTGCACTTTGTCTTTGTATTGATTACTGAGAAATGAATAAGGTAACCATTAAGAATAAGTTTCCATTGCCGAGGATTGATGATTTGTTTGGTCAATTACAGGGGGCACGAGTCTTTTCTAAAATTGATCTCAAGTCGGGCTACCATCAGCTCAAGGTTAAAGCCGAGGATGTTGAGAAGACTGCTTTTTGGACAAGGTATGGCCACTATGAATTTTTTGTAATGTCTTTTGGAGTAACTAATGCTCTTGCAGTATTTATGGATTTGATGAACAGAGTCTTTAAGCCACATTTAGATAAGTTTGTAGTTGTTTTCATCGATGATATATTGATCTATTTTAAGAGTAAAGTTGAACATGAGAATCATTTGAGACTTGCCTTACAGATTTTGAGAGATAGAAAGTTGTATGCCAAGCTTAGCAAGTGTGAGTTTTGGCTTTCTAGCATTTCATTTTTGGGTCATGTGATTAATGAAGAGGGTATTTCTGTTGATCCTAGTAAGATTGAAGCCATTGTGAATTGGCCGAGGCCGACTAATATGTCCGAGGTTCGTAGTTTTCTGTGTTTGGCAGGTTATCACAGAAAGTTTGTGAAGGACTTCTCAAGGATTGCAGTACCATTGACACAATTGACTCAGAAGGGAGTGACATATGAATGGACCGAGGATAGAGAATCAGCTTTCCAAGAGCTAAAGACGAGGCTAGTCACAACATCGATTCTTGTACTACCGTCAGGTAATGAGGAATTTCAGATTTATAGTGATGCTTCGCATAAGGGTTTGGGTTGCGTATTAATGCAAGGAGGTAAAGTCATAGCATATGCATCTCATCAATTGAAACCTCATGAAAAGAATTATCCTACCCATGATCTAGAATTAGCAGCCGTGGTATTTGCTTTAAAAATTTGGCATCATTACTTGTATGGAGCTTTTTGTCAAGTTTTCACAGATCACAAGAGTCTGAAGTACTTGTTCACTCAGAAAGAATTGAATATGAGGCAGAGGAGATGGCTGGAGTTATTGAAAGACTACGACATGCAGATTCAGTGTCACCTAGGTAAAGCTAACTCAGTGGCCGACACGTTGAGCAGGAAGTTAGTTGGGAATTTGGCATGTTTAGCAATGATTTCAGTGGAGCCGACTATTATTGAGGAGGTAAAGACAAGACAGATGGAGGATGAATTCTTCAAGAAGGTAGTTGATGAGATTATCACTAAGCCGAGACCAGGATACACCATCGAAAACCAGGTACTTAAGTTTGAAGGAAGATTGTGCGTAGCCGACGTCCCAGAGTTGAAAAGGAGAATTTTGCAAGAAGCCCATAGCTCCAGATTTGCCATTCATCCAGGAAATACCAAGATGTATCAAGATGTGAAGCAAACTTTTTGGTGGCCAAATATGAAAAGAGAAATAGCCAAGTTTGTGTCTCAGTGTTTATATTGTCAACAAGTGAAAGCAGAACATCAGAGACCAACATGACTTCTTCAACCTTTGTCAATTCCTGAGTGGAAATGGGAACACATCTCCATGGATTTTGTTGTTGGGTTGCCGAGGACACAAAAAGGTATGGATTCGATATGGGTCATAATTGATAGATTAACTAAGTCAACACACTTCTTGCCTGTTAAAACTACCTTTAATGCCGATCGACTTGCTTTGTTGTATATGAATGAGATTGTTAGACTTCATGGAGTAACCGAGATCCGAAATTCGTTTCTAGATTTTGGCAGAGTTTACAAAGAGCTTTAGGAACTGAGTTGAGGTTTAGCACAACATTTCACCCCCAGACCGATGGGCAAACAGCCAGAACAATTCAGACACTTGAAGATATGCTCAGGTTATGTGTATTGGACTTCAAGGGAAGTTGGGAATTACATTTGCCATTAGTAGAATTTTCTTACAATAACAGTTTTCAAGCTACTATCGGTATGGCGCCGTATGAAGCTTTGTATGGGAGGAAGTGTAGATCGCCGATATGTTGCGCCGAAGTAGGAGATAAAGCTTTGATTGGTCCCGAGTTAGTTCAAGTTACAACTGAGAAGATTAAGCTCATTCAGCAAAGAATCAAAACCGCTTAGAGTCGACAAAAGAGTTACGCCAACCAGGGAAGAAGAGAGTTAGAGTTTGAAGTTGGAGATCATGTATTCTTGAAAGTTTCGCCGATGACAGGAGTTTCAAGATTTGGGAAGAAAGGCAAGTTAGCACCTCGTTACATCGGGCCATTTGAAATTCTTGAGAGAGTTAACCCCGTTGCCTATAGACTTGCTTTGCCGCCAGAATTAAGTCAAGTCCACAATGTGTTTCATGTTTCGATGCTGAGGAAATATATTCAGGATCCACTGCATGTGATTGATTATTTTGGGATTGTGGAAAATGAAGATTTAGGCTATGAGGAGAAGCCGATATGAATTATTGATAGGCAAGTGAAACAGTTGAGGAACAAGTTGATATTGATAGTGAAAATTGAATGGAAAGAGCATTATGGCAGGGATGCTGCATGGGAAATGGAGGAAGAGATGAAAATCCGACATCCAGAGTTGTTTTTGGGGAAAGGTGTAGACTACCCAAAACTCCACTCCATGCGCGAGGGCGCGAATTGTAGTTCTAGCTACTACAGTTCGGACTCCTGTTATGGTTCTGAATCTAACCTCACAAAGTGCAATGTAAGTGTAGACGTCCCCAAACGCCCCGGGAGGGTGAGTCCTGTTCTGTTCATTAAAGGGGTCACTACAGCTCGGACTCTCAAATAGTCACGGTTCTTAATCTTGAACCAAAGAATCCAAATCTGGCAAATCGTTTTGAGAAACAGATTTTTGAAAAGAAGTGCCAAACATGGACTGCTTTGCCAGATGCAGAGTCCCCACCTAAATATTTTTTTACGGGGGAATTTAGGAAACCCTGACTCGGTGCCGAAGGCCACATGTCCGTCATCACCGGAGTTGTCTCGGCTCAGGAGCTAGGGTACGATTGGGGAAGGTCAGCTATGAGCACCCCCTCTCGCCCGATCCGAAAATCGGTCTCTACTAACCGTGATATCTGTTTTTAAAAACGTTATGTGTTCTTATTCCATGTATTAGCCTAGCATTACTATGTTATGTGCGCAACAAACAAGTATAGACTAGATTGCCTAATTTGGAAATAAGCATTGCATATCCGTTTGTCTTAAAAAAAATTACTTTGGAATTTGCTACTCGCAAGTAGGCTAAAATACGGATTTCAACGAGTTTTTTCAACTCAGACAATCCAACCTTCACCCACAAGCATTCAAATAGTTTATCACATAAGCATCTAGCCACATGGTAAGCATGCTGTCATGATAGCATTCGCACGCATGCGATATGCTAAAGCATGAAAATACTTACATCGTACTCCGTGCCAAAACAATAAACTAGTTAGCAATCAATGCGTGATCCAAGTCTATGTTTGAATGCCTAATGCAACGCATACGGAATGTCACTAGAGTAGGCTCGGCTAGTCTATGAATGACATGTGAAAATGCACAACTAACACGTATTCAATTTGGAATTTGAAATACAAATGCAGTTAGAATGATGCGCCGAGCCCGGTGCATGCAAGACAAATGTATGAATGCACGCATGCATAGCATGAGGTATGCTAATTTTAAACATGCCCTAATCTACCATCATAAGCAGGTAAATAAAAGGGAAGAAAGAAGTGGGGGTTGGAAGACATTCACACACTCGCGCACACTTATTACATAATTGCCCTCACTCGGAGGGTCCAAATAAATATTACAGTTCGAATAAATAATACTAAATTAATTATTACAAAATTTCTAATCTAATTAACAAATTAAATGCAAAGAGAGGATGGCCGCAGCCCTCGCCTCGGGATGCGTGAATGATGCATGCTCGGATTTATCTACCCCCGAAAGCCCGTACCATACCACTGCTGCCTCTGTTTACACTGCCCTGCTTCTCTGAAAATTGCCAAAATTCTGGGATAGGTCCCCGGAACACTGTGGAACACCATTGGCTGAAGGAAATGTCCACCGGCCATTGAAAATATCCATCGGCTGCTGATGAAGCTACCGGCCCAGGAAGGATTGCCGGTCGGCACTGAATACTGCCGGTCGGCAGAAAGTTCCTGCAAGATCTGGTT
The DNA here is from genome assembly GCF_055761805.1 of Camellia sinensis. Classification (NCBI taxonomy): domain Eukaryota; kingdom Viridiplantae; phylum Streptophyta; class Magnoliopsida; order Ericales; family Theaceae; genus Camellia; species Camellia sinensis. Next base: position 88,163,666 of record NC_138964.1, read on the forward strand.
TTTGACAGCAACAAGAACAGACAGTGTATGGTATGGAATTTCAAGCAAGTGCATGCATGGCCACTCTCCCAATCATGTAATGGATTCAAGGGAGTATGCCCCTCGACCCTCGGGCCATCAATTATGCATGATGGCCTATGAGGCCAAGTTTTGCAACTTTGATATCAAATGAAATGCAAGCACAAAACACATCAAAGGGCCCTAACCCCTATCATGATTGATCAAGAGGCAAGGGATGCATGCTCAATGAAATGCAACCTAGGCATGGAGGCTAAGTATGCAACATGAACATGCAAATGAGCAATGTATACTAGACGCGCAACCTAAATATGTAAGTAAACATGGCATGCAACAACATGCGATGATGGACTTAGACTAACATGGATAGCTCGCAAGCATGCCAAAATCGATGGCCATTAGATGAAAATGAGACTCTCGAAACGCGTGCACGCATGCACGCAAACCGAGGACCAAACCTAAGGCATAGTATGAAACTCTAACAAGGCATGGCGAGGCATGAAATATGGCATACAAGCATGTAATTTCAACACTGAAATGTGGTATAAAACGGCCCTGAATCTCGGCAAAATAGCACCCGATGCATGAAATGAAATCGAAATGCAAAAGTAGGTCCATGCATTGGCCTATAGCTATATAAAACATGCATTATTCGAATATGACATGTGAAGACAGATTCTAGGAAGCCCCAAAACAAGAATTTTTGCAGTTTTAAACAAGGCCAAACAGCAAACACACATAGGGAAAAACTAGCATGCAAAAATGGCCCTAAATGTGAGATAAAGAAGCAACTCACAGCTTCTGACCCCAAACAGATTAGGGCCCTTCAACAATGTTGAAGAGGGGCCCAAAATATGATCTTTTACAGTATACAACAAACCACAAAAACCAACACAGGTATGGCTAAGCTCTCATGCAAGAAATGGGCCAAAAAAGGGTCAAAGAAGCAAGTGGTGGTTGCTGGCCTCAAACACAAAGGGGCCCTTCAACAATGTTGAAGAGGAAACCAAAATATAGCACTTTACAGTGGGTGGCCAGACCCAAAACAGTATGCATGCAAGCCTAAGATACTACACAAAATAAGGCCCAAAAGAGAGATATAACACAACGTGTATGAAGGATGCCTCAAACCATGAAATACCCTTAATGAAACATGAATATGGGGTCAAAATAAGACCATTTTTAGTTCGGACCACAGCCCAAAAACAGAAGAAAAAGAGGCTAACAAATCATGCAAAAATATGGCCAAAAGAGAGATATAATGGCAAGTAGCAAATGGAAGCCTCAAACAGCAATGATCCCTTCAACAATGTTGAAGAAAGGCTCAAAATAAGAAACTTTTCAGTTCATGACAGAGCTCAAAACAGTTTATACATAAGCCAAAAATACTACACAAGATAATGGCATACAAGAGGGATAATGAAGTAAGTGCAACAAGGAGGCCTCAAACAGTGAGAGGCCCTTGAACAAACATGAAAAATAGCTAAAATAAGCCTAGTTCCAGTTAGGGTCGGAGCCCAAATATGCAAGCATGTATGGCTTAGAAAGGATACAAAAATAAGCTTAAAAGAGAGGAAATGTTGCTCACCCTTGAAGACCAAACTTTAGCAGCCTTTTGGCTTGAGAAAAGGTGCCTTCAAAGCTCTGAGAAGGCCCTCCAAGCTGCTGGAATGGAGTGGTGGTGTGGTGCTATAGGGTGTAGTGCAAATGGAGCAAGGATTTTAGGGTTTGGAGGCTTGGATGAGATAGATATATGGAGGATTGTATGTAATGCTCCAGCTGGTTTTCTCACCTGGTATAAGGAAGAGGAGAGCTTCCTTTATAGAGCCAAGAGACTAAAGCTTCTCTTACAAGATTCAAACCAAGAGCAAAGATCCTCCATACACGTGTATGGAGGATCCAGTCTGTGCCCTCTAGCTGGCACAGCTGGCATCCACTCACTCTGTAGAATACTCCGAAAGGTCGTCGGTCAGCAAAAATGGTCGGTCGGCTATTTTAAATGGTCGGTCGGCACAATAAATTTCCGGTCGGATAAATAGATTGCCGATAGATGCTGCCAAGGTCACAAAATGGCCAGTGGGTGTCCAAATTGAAGCCCCAGAAGTTATCTTTCCAATGCCGCAAACCTTGTATTAAAATTCCTCCTGTGCAAAAAGTTATGCCCTTTTTGGTGAAGCCGCGCATATTCGATCCAACCGGGATGATGCCCAACTTCAACTGATCACATCTCCCCCACCAGGACTTGGCTTTAGGAGATTCTTGAGTTCAAAATGAAGCCCCAGAAGTAAGCTTTCCAACGGTGGTGGCCTCATAGCTAAAATCCAAGTATGCAAATGAATAAGCCCGATTCAGCGAGGACTGCTCGACTCCCTTCTACCCAGATTCATGCCTGTCTTCTCCTCCAACTTGGTTTCTTCTCTCTTCCCCTCCTTTCTTCAACTCCAAACCCCTAAGCAAGCTGCTTTGAAAGATTTTTCAAAGATTTCATCTCTCTTTCATTCATTTCCACTTCGTCCCTGCTCGGTTTACCGAAAAGTGCAACGTTTGACAAAATGCGAGCCTCGGACCAACGCAGAAACTTTATTTCAAAAAAAAAGTTTTGAAAGAGAGGGTTTTATGGTCTAAAAACCATCCAAAATAGCTTTGGTCCAAAACGGGGTGTGAATTTGAGACTTGTCTCTCTCCTTGCCGAAGAAACTGGATCTTTACCCTGCACACCTTTTATCACCAAGTAAACCATCAGTAACGCCCAAGTCTTATGGGCTGTCAAAAATGGGGTGTCTACAGTTGCCCCTCTTTGACAGAACTCGGAAGTCATAAGAATGACGGGAGTGAATGTCAAAGCCCAGAGACGACCTATTTTCGACAAGGTCGAAGACTTGGACAAACAAACAAAATTCAAATGAATGAATGGTTGTGCCCGCAGGCTGCCTACGTATCCCTTTGCAAGGAATCAAACCAGCGTAGTTCAGGGGCAAGATGCAAATGATATGAAAGAAGACTTTGACAATTGGACTTATACGCTACGCGAAGTCGGTTTGTATTCAAAACAATGCAATGTACTAACAAGTACAAGTGAGGTGCGCAAGATAGCGCGATGGGATGCCTGCAAAATGCAAGTAAGGTGCACAAAACAGTGCGATGCGCAAGAAAGCGCGCGTGATTTGAAATGCACAAGACAGTGCAAGTAATTTGAAATGCACAAGAAAGTGTGATTGAGGTGCGTAAAATAGCACGAAATGTAAACTGCAAAAAACAGTGCGATGCGCAAAATAGCACGAATGTAAACTGCACAAAACAGTGCGATGCGCAAAATAGCGCGAATGATAAACTGCACAAAACAGTGCGATTGAGGTGCGCAAAATAGTGCGAATGATAAACAGCACAAAACAGTGCGATACGCAAAATAGCGCGAGTGATTTGAAGTGCACTAAACAGTGCGATACGCTAAACAGCGCGAGTGATTTTGAAATGCGCAAGACAGTGCAATACGCTAAACAGCGCGATTGATTTGAAATGCACTGAACAGTGCGATACGCTAAACAGCACGATTAAAATGCACTAAACAGTGCGATACGCTAAACAGCGCGATTGATTTGAAATGCACTGAACAGTGTGATACGCTAAACAGCGCGATTGATATGCAATGCACAAAATAGTGCGAGTGAGATACAACCACAAGATGCACAAGACAGTGCTAGTGAGATACAAAGTGTAAGTGCACAAGATAGTGCGAGTGAATGCATGTTCTATGCAAATGAGGTGCATTTTCTATGCAAGTATGGAAGAGTGCATTTTCTATGCAAAAGATACGAGCATTTTCTATGCAAGAAACAGGAGCATATTCTATGCAATATTGAAAGCAAATTCCATGCAGAATCGAAAGCAAGCATATTCTATGCATGAATCATAACGATGCGCGGCACGCATGTCACAGAAGTGTATATGAAAGTGCACATTCTATGCAATGGAGGAGCATCAAATATGTACTCTGGTGCCTCTGATTTACCTCTTAGAGGACTTTGCAACACACTCAGCTCAAAAGGGCACACCCTGTTCATATTGGCGAGAGATAATATCTGCTGTTGCTGCTTTAATTGCCATTCTGACTTGAAGCATGCTTAAGCTTGGAGTAGAGGCACACTCATTCTTCAGAGCACTGACAAGGCCTGAAGAGGTACATATGGAATGCAATCTTAGAATTTTCTGAAGGTGAAACACACTCAGATGCTCAAAATTTTCCCTATTTTCTTTTGCTTTGCAGTCCGGAAATTATATAGCTTCAGATAGGTCATTGTTTTACCGTTCACACTTATCGGGGGTGGACCGTGCAGTTTTATGAAAGAACAAATCCTGTTTTGCACAAATGTGGAGAATGGCACAGCACTCTGAGCACAAGATGATTTTTTTGAAATTTAGAAATGAGTTCTCGACCGAGTATTGAGCCTACAACTAAACACAGCGAAAAAAGACTCAATAATGGAAAACAAAAGGTAAACAACCTAAACACATCGAGACACACTCGGACTGACTCAAAGCAAGAATCGAGACAAGACAAAAGACACAACACTCAGACGTGTTACAAAGACGAGAGACCCCTTGGTGCACGAGGAGCCAGTTTCTCCGGGTATTATTTCCCACCCTTTTCTTATTTGCGATTCTCACATCACTCGGCCCTCAGGCTTTGTTTTTCTGAAAAAAAAAAAGCCCTTTCCTCACTTTTTCTCTCAGCGCACATCTCTCTATTCTTTAATCTCTCATTTTTATCCCTCCCCTGGGTAGTTGATGGATAAACAAAAAGTTGCGGGTTCTTGCCCAACATAATCAGTTCGCAGCTATTTCCTTCGGTGACATCTGTCGATGCACCGGATGAGGGAATGGAGTATCTTGATCCATTCCAATCTTGTGCTTCGCACTTGGCTTGATATCTCGCTGCTTGGAGGATGAGAGAGCTTTCAGCCCTTCCGCTGTCGCCTTTAGTTGTGCCTTTTCTGGCAGGTAGTGTGCCCTTCTTGGCAAGTATGGCGCCTTTTCTGGCATGTATGTTGACAATGGGGAAAAGACAGAACACCTGACTCAACTGTGCCCCTAGTTCATCATTTTGACCATTTTTGTTTTTGGCTTTCTACTAAAACAATTTTAACCAAAATGAGAGTTAGATTAACACGCTTGTCCAATTTTTTGATTCAAAATCACGCAAGCTAGGTCATGAGCACTGAAAATTTTCCTTTTTTGGGTCCAAGAAAAAGGTCCAGTTTTGGGAAATGGAATAGTTTTCGAGAGAAGATCAGTCAACCTCAGTAAAAATTCTCAAAAACTATTTTTGCAAACGACCACTGTTCAACAAGCATGGAACCTACTCTTGAGATGCACAACCTCGGATCCATAGCAATGGAAAATTGCCCCTTGTCTGAAGGACACTGCATGGCAACGGAAAGTTGCCCCTTGTTTGAAATGACACTGCAGCGTTTTGAATGGCAACGGAAAGTTGCCCCTTGTTTGGATAGTACCGCAGCGCATTGTAGTCAGTCCTTAGAGCGACGAACACAACCAGACTCTCGGATACAGAGAAAGCGAAGATGATCAAAACCATTACATGAGCACAATCGATTTGGAGTGTTTTACGGCTGGACTTCAGAATGAAGTTGCCTACGTGTCCCAAAGATGGGAATCAAGCCTTACGTAGTTCAGGGTTAAGGTACACTCGGGTATTTAACCTCTCCTTTTGCGCTCTAACTTTTGCCAAGGCCGCCCTTCCGGGTTTTCAACCTTGCGAGCTCTGTTTTTCTTTTCTTTTCAATTCTTTTCATTTTTTTTTTCATCTTTTCTTTTCTTTCTTTTTTTCTTTTCTTTTTTTTTTTATCTTTTCTTCATTTCTTTTTTGTTCTTTGCATTTTTCTTCTTCTTCTTTTTTGTTCTTTTCCTTTTTTCCTTGCTCTAACTTTTGCCTGGGTCGCCCTTCCGGGTTTTCGACCCAGCGAGTCTCTCAAGGGTAAAAGTGTAGCTTTGTCCATGTCAAATGGTTTTGAGATCTCGAATCCGTCTGAATCCAGGAGAGTGACTGTTGTTCGCTGACAATGCAGGAGTCCATCCCATGGGGGCTGGATTTGCCCCTAGTGTTGTGGATAGGAACTCAGTAGTTCTTCAGCAATACTTTCTTCTTTCTTCTCTTCTGGGGTTTGGCATTCTTGCCAGTCTTCATTGATTTACAGGACGACCAATCTTCGACTCTTCGAGCACATCTGGCATTTTTGCCCCTAGTTCCAGGGATACTTCTGATCTAGCTTTGCAAGCTTCTTTTGGCGACATCTGATCCCCTTTGATCTGACTTCCCTACCCCTAGTTTGAGGGCTGCTTTAAATATGGCCACACAGGCCTCCTTTGATGGTTGACCATTGACCATTCTGAATTTAAGTCGAAGGTTTGAAAATGAGGGGTCAAGTCTCGAGGCTGAGAGCGATCCTAGGCTGCACAATCTCAAGAGCGGTTCCACACAGGTCTTCGCAGGATCGCGCAAAACATTTTTTTTTTGAAATCTTTTAAGAAAGCGACTAGTCGCTCGCGCTGAAGACAGTGTGAGACCAATCTGGATCAAGCCAGGATCCTTCTCAGTACTCACATTAACAAGCATGATCTCGATCATTAAAGGCTTAGCATGCCTCTCTTTCTCTCAAATGATCAATTTTTGCAAAACCCAAGGAATTCCTTCCTCTTCTTTTTCACCGCAGTGTTCAAAAAGTTTTGAAAAACTTAGGTCAATGCAATGATTTTGGGGTGCAGAAGAGTAGGCAAAAAGTACTACCGTTTCATTCAAACTTTCTGGCACAACTGGCACAAGGTAGAAGCAAGCACAAAAGCATGAAAAACCACTGCTGTTTCATTCATAATTGTTGGTGTAACTGGCTCCATGGCAGAAACAGACTCAAAAGAAAGCGAAAAGACAAACACAAAACAAAATAGTGATACCCGAGATAACACCCCCGAAATCACCTGACTCTAACAAAACAGGACTGACTCGATGCAACAAGACAGACTTGAAACAAAAAGACTGACTAAAAACAAAGAAACAGACTCAAAACAACACAACAAAAACTGACCTAAGTACCCAAGTCAGAAACTAGCATTCGCAAATGCTTAAAACAGTGTGTGCCACATGCCACATTTGGAGTAAATCGAGCGCCACCCGCAGCTGGTTCATCCCCCGATCACATATTCACATTATCCCCCAAGTTCACTGATCCAATGCCGATAGACTTTGCTGAGTTGGTGCGACGATGACCTTATTGTCAATCAGATCTTGTATTTCATGGCGAAGACGGAAACAACCATCAGTGACATGGCCAACTTGCTGATGAAAGGCACAGTACTTGGTCGGATCATGGGAGGAAGGAAGTCTATCTGGCAATGGTCGCGGCTCTAGGGGTTTCAAATCCCCCTCTCTAATCAGGATCCTAAAGGCTGCTGATAGAGACATGTACAGTGGTGCAAACACCCTCTGGCCTCGAGGTGGGTGTTTTGAGGTTTGTGGAGTTTTGCTGGATGCACCAGCAAAGGGATTGGCAGGTGTTGACTGGGTTTGCTGATCGTTTTCGAGCACGGGATTAGGACTGAAGGGAACATTCCTGGTACAAAGGCCCTTCTCCCGGCTTGCCCCTTGATTCAGACTGCTCTCATTCTGAGTGGCGAAAGTGTCATCCACAGTTTTTGTGACAACTGCGAGGACTTGCTCTTTGTTCAGTCCCTCAGCTTTCAAAGCCTCAATATCCCACCGAAGGTGTTCATGGGGACCATTGCCTGCTCCTACCTTGTTCTTACCAGTCGCTTCCACTTTGTCAAGAGATTGGCCTTCTTCCAATGCAACCCGTCCCAAAGTTGGGGAGCCTTTAGACATGAACTCCCTGGTACGTGATGTGGTTGATGATGGGGCCAAAACCCCAAAGGTCAGATCTACCACAGTTCTCTGAAGATCTTCGATCATCTTCATCAGCTCAGAAGTAGTGGGTTCATGGGTTTGAGATGATAAGTCCAGGCTCTCTGGGATAAACACATTAGGCCTGGGTAGATGGACTGGGGTGATGTACATGCTGGGGTCGTAAGAGACGGCCAGTGTGTGGATTAGATTGAGATGTGGATGATGTACTTGGTCATTGGGGTCTGAAGGTGGAGCTATCGTCCGGTTGTCAATGAGATTTTGGACCTCATGACGAAGGCGGTAGCAACGGTCGGTGCCATGACCACGTTGCTGATGGTACATACAGTACTTGGAGGGGTTATGTCTGGCTGGAAGTGGGTCAGAAAGAGGTTGAGGATCGAGGGGTTTGAGATGCCCTCTTTCCATCAAGACTTTTAGTGCGCTAGTCAGGCTCATATAGAGGGGGGTAAAAGTTCTGCCTTGAGCTCGGGCTGGGCCGACGGTTTGTAGGCTTGGATTGGCAAAAGGGTCGACTGTGGCGACTGTATTGATTTCGGTGGGTTTGGGGATAGTACTACTGCCAGCATTGGTACTCCTTGAAATCACCCTCCTTGTCGGTTCACTTGTTCTGGGGATGATCCCACTGTTGAACGCATTCTCCACCTGAACCCCCAGTTCATGCAAACTTTTGAAAGTGAATAGTGGAGCGACTATCAACTTTTGCAACATATCGTGCTCGAGGTTTCGCACCATCATCTGCACTTGATCCCTCTCGGAAGGCCGATCTGTCATCTGTGCTACCTTTGCTCTCCATCTTGCAACAAATTCCACAAAAGGCTCTATTGGGTTCTGGCGGGTTGTTTCAAGCTCTTGCATGGTCATTTCAACTTGGGTATTGTAGGAATACTAATCAACAAAGGCCTCAGCCAATTCTTCCCAGTCTTGCTTCACTTTATCTTCCAACTTAGCGTACCAAGTGGCTGCTACACCCGACAGGGTTCTTCCATACAGAGAGAGTTTCTGTGGCTTAGTCAGTCCCATCGGCTTTAAGACATCCAAGAAAAGTCGGATTTGTACCATTGGATCTCCAGACCCGTCGAAACGGTCAATATATGGCATTTTGAATTTGTCTGGGAGCTGAACGGCAGCCTCGGTGTGCCCATCCTCAATGTCGGGAATGGAGTTAAGGCCCTGTGCCTTTCTGAATTGCTTCTCAAGGTTCGCAATTTTCACTGCAGTTGGATTGAGCTCATTAACATAAAGGGAATAAAGCCTCTCATTAGGCTGCACCAAGGGTCTGAGCACTTGAGCTTGAGTCAACCTTTCTCGAGGATTCGGACATTGCAAATCTTCAACTGGCGGAAGTGGGTCAAAGTTTGGCTGGGGTCCCAAAGCTAGATGTGAGGCAGATGCCCCAGATGGATGCTGCATTTCAATACTGCTCTCAGCCTGCATGGCAGTTCCCTGATTTAACGCTGCTATCATGGCCACAAATTCTTCCGAACTCTGGGCCATCATGGTCTGCTGAGCCTGAACAAAGGTGATGTGACTGGCGACTGACGGATCAAATGAACCGGTGAGCCCTGACTGGCCTTTCTTTGCCTTGCCTCAGCGAAAGAACACTGGTTGCCCTTGAATTGAATTTCTGACCTAACAAAGTCTATCGACACTAGTCCAATGTACCCCGGGGATATCAGAGCCTTCTGAAGCTATAGTTCCAGGACTACCTAGCAAAAGAGAAAACAGACAGTATCTCAGCACAATTTTACTGGAACGGATTTGAGCATACTAAGATGAATGTACTCAATACTGATCACTGTTTCCCAAATATCTGCCTGTAAACTGATACCCTTAGGTAAAACTGATTCCCCAAATACTGATGCTGATGCCCACAGGCCTGATGCCCAGACTTGCAAACTGGTATATGCGTTCTTGTAGAGATACACTCTAAAAGCACATAGCAAGTAAGAGAGAGCCAAAACACCCCTATGTTGGGGTAGGGTTTCCCTGTCCTATTTTGTCAGGAACTAGGGTTTCACTACGCACACAGCGGTTTCAAACAACTTAGCATCGGGTAAGCAACCTGTCCTAGTTTGGAATGGTCACTATGGATTCCGAATATGCACTAGGTCTAATGGTCAAAAAAAGGTGCCCCGGTAAAACCGGGGTTTGTGTTCCCATACTGCCAGAGCCCATAACCGGTCAGCCTTATGGTCATGCCTTGACAAGACAAGCCTCCGGCAAACCGTTCAGGAATGGCAGATGGCAAACACAGTGTCCTAGGCGCACCAATGCACATGCAATGCAAAGAGACACATAAATGAAATCAAAACAGGATATCACGAGTTCGAGTCAAGCTCTCTAATTCCCCAACAGAGTCGCCAGAAACTGTAGACGTCCCCGAACGCCCCGGGAGGGTGAGTCCCGTTCTGTTCATTAAAGAGGTCACTACATCTCGGACTCTCAAATAGTCACGATTCTTAATCTTGAACCAAAGAGTCCAAATCTGGCAAATCGTTTTGAGAAACAGATTTTTGAAAAGAAGTGCCAAACATGGATTGCTTTACCAGATACAGAGTCGCCACCTAAATATTTTTATGGGGGAATTTAGGAAACCCTGACTCGGTGCCGAAGGCCACATGTCCGTCATCACCGGAGTTGTCTCGGCTCGGGAGCTAGGGTACGATTGGGGAAGGTCAGCTATGAGCACCCCCTCTCGCCCGATCCGAAGATCGGCCTCTACTAACCGTGATATCCATTTTTGAAAACGTTATGTGTTCTTATTCCATTTATTAGCCTAGCATTACTATGTTATGCGCGTAGCAAACAAGTATAGACTAGATTGCCTAATTTGGAAATAAGCATTGCATATCCGTTTGTCTTAAAAAAAGTACTTTGGAATATGCTACTCGCAAGTAGGCTAAAATACGGATTTCAACGAGTTTTTCCAACTCAGACAATCCAACCTTCACCCACAAGCATTCAGACAGTTTATCACATAAGCATCTAGCCACATGGTAAGCATGCTGTCATGATAGCATTCACACGCATGCGATTGTTAAAGCATGAAAATACTTACATCGTACTCCGTGCCAAAACAATAAACTAGTTAGCAATCAATGCGTGATCCAAGTCCATGTTTGAATGCCTAATGCAACGCATATGGAATGTCACTAGAGTAGGCTCGGCTAGTCTATGAATGACATGTGAAAATACACAACTAACACGTATTCAATTTGGAATTTGAAATACAAATGCAGTTAGAATGATGCGCCGAGCCCGGTGCATGCAAGACAAATGTATGAATGCACGTATGCATAGCATGAGGTATGCTAATTTTAAACATGCCCTAATCTACCATCATAAGCAGGTAAATAAAAGGGAAGAAAGAAGTGGGGGTTGGAAGACATTCACACACTCACGCACACTTATTACATAATTGCCCTCACTCGGAGGGTCCAAATAAATATTACAGTCCGAATAAATAATACTAAATTAATTATTACAAAATTTCTAATCTAATTAACAAATTAAATGCAAAGAGAGGATGGCCGCAGCCCCCGCCTCGGGGTGAATGATGCATGCTCGGATTTATCTTCCCCCGAAAGCCCGTACCATACCACTGCTGCCTCTGTTTACACTGCCCTGCTTCTTTGAAAATTGCCAAAATTCTGGGATAGGTCCCTTGAACACTGTGGAACACCATCGGCTGAAGGAAATGTCCACCGGCCATTGAAAATATCCATCGGCTGCTGATGAAGCTACCGGCCCAAGAAGGATTGCCGGTCGGCACTGAATACTGCCGGTCGGCAGAAAGTTCCTGCAAGATCTGGTTTTTGACAGCAACAAGAACAGACAGTGTATGGTATGGAATTTCAAGCAAGTGTATACATGGCCACTCTCCCAATCATGTAATGGACTCAAGGGAGTATGCCCCTCGACCCTCGGGCCATCAATTACGCATGATGGCCTAAGAGGCCAAGTTTTGCAACTTTGATATCAAATGAAATGCAAGCACAAAACACATCAAAGGGCCCCAACCCCTATCATGATTGATCAAGAGGCAAGGGATGCATGCTCAATGAAATGCAACCTAGGCATGGAGGCTAAGTATGCAACATGAACATGCAAATGAGCATTGTATACTAGGCGCGCAACCTAAACATGTAAGTAAACATGGCATGCAACAACATGCGATGATGGACTTAGACTAACATGGATAGCTCGCAAGCATGCCAAAATCGGTGGCCATTAGATGAAAATGAGACTCTCGAAACGCGTGCACGCATGCACGCAAACCGAGGACCAAACCTAAGGCATAGTATGAAACTCTAACAAGGCATGGCGAGGCATGAAATATGGCATACAAGCATGTAATTTCAGCACTGAAATGTGGTATAAAACAGCCCCGAATCACAGCAAAATAGCACCCAATGCATGAAATGAAACCGAAATGCAAAACTAGGCCCATGCATTGGCCTATAGCTATATAAAACATGCATTATTCGATTATGACATGTGAAGAAATATTCTAGGAAGCCCCAAAACAAGCATTTTTTCAGTTTTAAACAAGGCCAAACAGCAAACACACATAGGGCAAAACTAGCATGCAAAAATGGCCCTAAATGTGAGATAAAGAAGCAACTCACAGCTTCTGGCCCCAAACAGATTAGGGCCCTGCAACAATGTTGAAGAGGGGCCCAAAATATGACCTTTTACAGTATACGACAAACCACAAAAACCAACACAGGTATGGCTAAGCTCTCATGCAAGAAATGGGCCAAAAGAGGATCAAAGAAGCAAGTGGTGGTTTCTGGCCTCAAACACAAAGGGGCCCTTCAACAATGTTGAAGAGGGGCCCAAAATATAGCACTTTACAGTGGGTGGCCGGACCCAAAACAGTATGCATGCAAGCCTAAGATACTACACAAAATAAGGCCCAAAAGAGAGATATAACACAAAGTGTATGAAGGATGCCTCAAACCATGAAATACCCTTAATGAAACATGAATATGGGGTCAAAATAAGACCATTTTTAGTTCGGACCACAGCCCAAAAACAGAAGCAAAAGAGGCTAACAAATCATGCAAAAATATGGCCAAAAGAGAGATATAATGGCAAGTAGCAAATGGAAGTCTCAAACAGCAATGATCCCTTCAACAATGTTGAAGAAGGGCTCAAAATAAGAAACTTTTCAGTTTATGACAGAGCTCAAAACAGTTTATACATAAGCCAAAAATACTACACAAGATAATGGCATACAAGAGGGATAATGAAGTAAGTGCAACAAGGAGGCCTCAAACAGTGAGAGGCCCTTGAACAAACATGAAAAATAGCTCAAAATAAGCCTAGTTCTAGTTAGGGTCGGAGCCCAAATATGCAAGCATGTATGGCTTAGAAAGGATACAAAAATAAGCTTAAAAGAGAGGAAATGTTGCTCACCCTTGAAGACCAAACTTTAGCAGCCTTTTGGCTTGAGAAAAGGTGCCTTCAAAGCTCTGAGAAGGCCCTCCAAGCTGCTGGAATGGAGTGGTGGTGTGGTGCTATAGGGTGTAGTGCAAATGGAGCAAGGATTTTAGGGTTTGGAGGCTTGGATGAGATAGATATATGGAGGATTGTATGTAATGCTCCAGCTGGTTTTCTCACCTGGTATAAGGAAGAGGAGAGCTTCCTTTATAGAGCCAAGAGACTAAAGCTTCTCTTAGAAGCTTCAAACCAAGAGCAAAGATCCTCTATACACGTGTATGGAAGATCCAGTCTGTGCCCTCCAGCTGGCACAGCTGGCATCCACTCAATCTGTAGAATACTCCGGAAGGTCGTCGGCCAGCAAAAATGGTCGGTCGGCTATTTTAAATGGCCGGTCGGCATAATAAATTGCCGGTCGGATAAATAGATTGCCAATAGATGCTGCCAAGGTCAAAAAATGGCCGGTGGGTGTCCAAATTGAAGCCCCGGAAGTTATCTTTCCAATGCCGCAAACCTTGCATTAAAATTCCTCTTGTGCAAAAAGTTATGCCCTTTTTGGTGAAGCCGCGCAGATTCGATCCAACCGGGATGATGCCCAACTTCAACTGATCACATCTCCCCCACCCAGACTTGGCTTTAGGAGATTCTTGAGTGCAAAATGAAGCCCCGGAAGTAAGCTTTCCAACGGTGGTGGCCTCATAGCTAAAATCCAAGTATACAAATGAATAAGCCCGATTCAGCGAGGACTGCTCGACTCCCTTCTACCCAGATTCATGCCTATCTTCTCCTCCAACTTGTTTTCTTCTCTCTTCCCCTCCTTTCTTCAACTCCAAACCCCTAAGCAAGGTGTTTTGAAAGATTTTTCAAAGATTTCATCTCTCTTTCATTCATTTCCACTTCGTCCCTACTCAGTTTACCGAAAAGTGCAACGTTTGACAAAATGCGAGCCTCGGACCAACGCAGAAACTTTATTTCAAAAAAAAAGTTTTGAAAGAGAGGGTTTTATGGTCTAAAAACCATCCAAAATAGCTTTGGTCCAAAATGGGGTGTGAATTTGAGACTTGTCTCTCTCCTTGCCGAAGAAACTGGATCTTTGCCCTGCACACCTTTTATCACCAAGTAAACCATCAGTAACGCCCAAGTCTTATGGGTTGTCAAAAATGGGGTGTCTACAGTAAGACTGATAAATCACCAAAGAGTCCAAATCCGGCAAATTATTTTGGAAAATCCATTTTGATCAAGAAGTGCCAAACACGGACTGCTTTGCCAGATTTCAGAGTTGCCACCTAAATGTTTTGTTTTGGGAAATTTAAGAAACCCTGACTCGTGCCTAAGGCCACGTGTCCGTCATCACCAAAGTTGCCTCGGCTCGGGAACTTGGGTACAAGAGGGGAAGGTCCTGAAATGAGCACCCCCGCTCGCCCGATCAAAGGATTGGCCTCTACTAACATGATATGTTGTTTTTAAAAACACATGCGTTCTTATTCTGGTTATTAATCTAGAATTACTATGTGATGCGCACAACATACAAGTATAGACTAAATCACTCAATTTGGAACAAAATATCTCATGTTTGTTTTTCGAAAATGGTTTGAAGTTGCTACTCGCAAGTGGGCTAAGACGCGGATTTGCCACCCTCAAGTGGGCTTTAGAAAACAACATGATTTTCTACTTCAAGTGGGCTTAAAACTCACATTTTGATGAATTGTTCTAATTCAAGCAATGAATCCTTCATCCACAGGCATTCATGCAATTTAACACTTAAGCAGTTAGCCTCATGGTAAGCATACTGACATGGTAACACTCACATGCATGCAAGGATGCTAAAGTGTAAAAGCTTACCTAGTACTCCGAGCCAAAACAAAAGCTATGTTAGAAATCAATGCATGACCCTAGCTATGTCAAGAATGCCTAATGCAACACATGCAAAATGCAACTAAGATAGGCTCGGCTATTCTAAGATGTCATGTGAACGCAATTAGATAACATGTATTCAAATTGGTATTGAAATACAATGTAGTTTGTATGATGCGCCGATCTCGGTGCATGCAAGACAGATGAATGGATGCAAACATGCAAGCATAAAATATGCCCTAGAACTAACCATCGAAAGCTGATAAGTAAAAGGGAGAAAGAAGTGGGGTTAGAAGACATGCATCACACACACGCACACTTATTACAACGTTTGCCCTCTCGACGGAGGGTCCGAATAATAAGGAAACTAGCTAATCTAAGCTAATTAAACTAATTATTACAAACCAAAACTAATTAACTAATCCTAGTTAACTAATTAGTTACAACTCAAATGAATTTGAACAATTAGCTAATCTAAGCTAATTAAAGTGCTAATCTAAGCACAAAACGAATTAATTAATTAAACGCATTAACTAATTAATTACAAAACAGACAAATGCTAACTAAGATAACAACTTATTCTAAGTTAACAAAAGCGATGAAATGGCCTCGGGACGAGGGATGCATGTATGCTCAACTTCGCTCGGAAATCCATCACTATGCCCTGAATTGCTTCTGTTTGCATTTGATCTCTAGAAGGTGCACTGACTTCCAAATAGCTTATACTCCAACATGGGAACCTCCTGGTGCATTGCCGACTAGAAAATGGTGGTGTAGACCACCTATAGACCACCTAAACATGCTGCAGTCCAGAAAAAGTGGTCGGCCAGCTACTTTTTCTGGTCTGCCGACCAAAAATTCCTGCCAAGCTCCAATTTGCTGCAACAGAGAACAAGAAGGAGCACAGTAGTGTCTTTGCAAGGTATGTGTGCACAACCACCCTCCCTATCATTTCTCGAGCTCAAGGGAGTGTGGTTCTCGACTCTCGGGCCACCAACCGAGCATCGCAATGCACGATGGCCGAGAAGCCAAGTTTGCATAATTCAATGTCAATGATTGCACAAATAACACATAAGGGCCTTAACCTCTATCATGCATGATCAAGAGGGTCGGCGATCGAGAAATGAGGCACGTTTCATCACTTCAAGTATGAAATGCCCCTCGTTTCTCGTGTTTGGATTGACGCCCAATCCAAACACATGCAATGCAACTCAAGCATGCCAAACACAATGCAATGCAACAACATGCAAACACAATGCAATGTAACAACATGCAAACAACATGCTCTTCTATGAATGCTAGAATGGCATGCACAAGATTCTAACATATGAACAATGCATGCATGGCATGTTCGAAGGCTAAAGTACCAATGCAAGTAAAGAGCATCACACAAGAGGCATGCAATACAATGCTCAATGAACTTAAACCGAATATGGACAGACCTAAATCATGCCAAAACAGTGGCCAACACACCAAAACTTAGGCAAAAAAAAAAGGTAAGATATGCATGCTCATTTAATGGCTCATCAACAAGACATAAAAGCACAACTCTCAAACATGATCAAAGTGGGATATGCATGAGAATATGGCAATGCTATATGCCCTGAAATAGCATGTTAAATGATGCCATGACATGCAACTATCACAAGTATGGCATGCTAAGGTCCTTAAAACACAAGGCTAGCTAAGCCCATTGCACTACAGCTATGCAATACATGAACCATATGGCCAAGGCAACCCAAAATAGTCCTAGAGCATGTTAAATCAAGGCCAAAAACATGCATGGACCAGAGCTAACACATGCTAGAATTAGAGGCATGAAGCATAGAGCATACAAAGCCAAAGAGTAGGATTACACTAAACCTACAAAAACCAAGCATGAGATGACTTCACCAACAAAAATCAGAGTTGTATCATGGCAAGATAAGACCAAAAACACACTGATATGGTAGCCCAAAAGCTTAGGCAAGATGGCATGCTTATTGGCTCATGTTTAAGGCATAAAGCACCAACTCTCCAAAGCATTGAAAGAGTGACACATGTGAGTGTATGACAATGAAACATGCTCTGAAATCATGTATCAAATGATGCTAAATCATGCGAATAGCCCAAGCAATGCATGCTAGTGGCTAGGAAACTCAAAGCTAGTGAGCAAGAATGCACTATGGCTATACAAAGCAAGGCATGCATGACCAAAACAACTTAAAACAAAGCTTAAGTATGGAAAAACATGAGTAAAAGCTTGCTGGAGTGGAGCGAAAAGCATGCTAGAATGATGGCTTAAAGCATAAAGCATGTTAGGCTAGCAAGGAGGATTACACTATGAGTACATGAAGCATGCAACAAGTGATCAAACCAACTCAAAACAGAGCTAAGGCATGCTGAAATAAGGTCTAAGACATGCTAAGATGGAGCCAAAACATGCTAGAAAGACAAGCTAAAACCTTAAGCATACAAGGCTAGTTTGCAAGGATTACATTACAAGTGTATAAAGTATGCAAGAGTGGCCTAAACTAAGCCAAAATAGAGGTATGCCATACTGAAATAAGGCCAAAAATAGGATGAGATGGAGCCAAAACAAGCTTAACAAACATGCTACTTTGATGAGCCATCAACACAAGCAAACAAGAGAAGATGAGGGGGGGACAACCCCCACCCATTTGGGACCTCAGAACACACTTTCCACCACTGAAATTCCTCTGATTTTCAATGGTGAGAAGGCCAAAAAGAGGTGGTCCCAATAGCTCAAAAGGATAGCTCAAAACAAGGCAAAATAAGGCACAAAAGGGAGTAGACCACCTCCAACACCAAAGAGGCCTTAAACAAACATTTCAAACACTTGAAAATGAAGCTTTTTGCAGTTGAAAGTTAAGCCTAAAACATCATGCAAATAGGGCCATAGACTTAATAAAAAACAAAGCTTTAAAGAGGGTAAAACTCACCCTTGTCAAATGCAACCTCCAAGAACCTCAGCTCAAGATTGTGGTGTTTCACTAGGTGCTTTAGTGCAAAAGTGTGAAGAAATCTCACTTTTAGGCACAAAACAACACAAATATAGAGAGAGAGGAAGAAATATAGAGATAGAAGTATATGTATAGCTCTATGCAAATTTCTGAACCTAAATCAAGAGGGAGGAGGCTTCCTTATATAGAAATCCATGCTCCAAGCTTGTTTGACAAGCTAGAGGCTTCAAGCAATCCCTCCATACGTGTATGGAGGATGCTTTCTGTGCCCAACAGCTGGCACAACTGGCAAGAAAATATCTGCAAAAAAATACAGAAAAGGTGCCGACCAGTTGAGGTGGTCGGCCGACCACTCCCACTAGTCGACCGACCACAAAAAGTGGTCTACAGGGAGAACAACTGGTCGGCAAGGGGGGAAAGGTGGTCTTCACAAAGAGAGGAAGGTGGTGGCATGGCTGCCGACCACTTTAGGTGGTCCATAGACCACCAAGACCAACTGGCCGACCAGAAAACTGGCTGGTAGGGAAGAAAAATGGTCGACAAGGGGAGAAACTAGTCTACACCCCTGTTCCACTCTCCAGGCAAGGGAAAACAAGGTTTGGTTCAAAACAAAACCAAAAAGGAAGCAAGACAAAAGTCCGTAGGACAAGGCACGCAGCCGGAAGCCCCGAAAACTAGTCTACGGGCACAAAAAGTGGTCTACGAGAGGGAAAGGTAGTCTACGACTACAGAAAGTGGTCTACAGAGCTCTGTTTCCCTCTAGGAAAAGACAACAAGGCATGGTCCAAAAACCAGGCCAAGAAGAGAACGCTAAGAGGTTCCGAGACAAGGCGCTCGACCGAAGGCTCTGGAAACCGGAAACCAACCTACAAGAGGAAAAAGGAGTCTATGACTACGAAAAGTGGCCTACAGGCCTCTCTCTCCCTCCAGGCAAGGTTAACAAGGCATGGTCTACAAACCAAGCCAAAACACAAAGAGTTCAGAGGCCCGAAGGCAAGGCACTCAGCTGAACACTCCGGAAACTCGAAACGAGCACAAACATGCGCGATCATCGAGTGCTCAATCGATGACATCTAAGTCTTAAGGTCGGTCAAAAATGGGGTGTCTACAAAAGGTAACTTAAGTTTGGGGACCAAACTTCTTTAAGGAGGGTAGACTATAACAACCCTCATCTTGTCTTAGTCATATTCATGAACATTTATATGATTTTACCTTGTTAAGTTTGTACATGTAGACTTAGACTTGTTTTGCCTAGGTAAAGGTCCTTGTCTTGTCTTGATGCTATCATGTTTTGCCTAAGTATTGTATGCATGCTTTGTTCCTTGCTTAGTGCTGTCTCAAGCCTAGGTCATCTCAAGCCTAGGTCATCTATCCTTGCTGTCTCAAGTTGGGGTCACACCTTTGAACCTCTCACACCTAGGCCCTTGAGCGCTAACACCTAAGACCATCCCAGAACCACCTTGGTTGACCTCCACCGTCACCTAGGCATATAGGCCGAGATGTACATCACCTAGGCCGAGGTGTGTATCATCTAGGCTGAGATGTTAATCATCTAGGCGTCCTAGATCCTTGATCCTTGAACCTTGCAACCTTTTGTTGCGGGACTGGTATGACCTAGGCCGAGGTGTGGCACATCTAGGCCAAGGTGTGGCACACCTAGGTCAAGTGTTATCCTTCCTAGCTGAGATCATGGAAACCTTCTTGTCTGAAGCCTATCTCTTGATCCGAGATCCTTGCCTTGTTAGAATGCCCCTGTCACCTCACTTGTTGTACACATTTTGTCATACTCTTGTTTTGTCATTCTGGCACCTTTTTTAGGAGAACCAACCAGACGTTGCCACGTGTCCTAGCAGAGGGTTAAGTCAGCTAGCAGTAGAGAAAACATATCATTACCATATCTTTGTCTTTGAAGAGAGAAAAGCTCTAGGAAGAGGAAGAAGGAGTTCTTAGAGAGAGCTAAATTTCCATGCTTGATCCTTAGAGTTTGAACCGTTTGATTCGTGTTTTGAAGTTAGATTCTCGATCTACTCTTGTTGTTATTTACGTTGATATGATCACATTGCATGATCTAGCATGATTCATGAGCCATACATTGATTTAAAGTTTGTTTTAGAGAGAGAAAGTGATGTTCTTGTGTTCTTGAAAGAAAGCCATGTTTTGATCTGAAAGTTTATACCAAGACCTATGTTTTTGTGTTTGTTTTCATGAAATTTTCAAGTATGGGTACCCAGGTCCATGTTTTTGAACTCATATCATGAAATCTCAGATTTTGAATAAGAAGTTATGATTTTTGGCGTTCATGTTCTTCAAGGGGGGGGGGGGAAACCTAGATTTCCATACTTCATTTCCCTAAGTGCGATCACCAAGACCACTCTTGCCTAGATCCCACACCTAGACCAAGCATCATATCTCACCTTGGCCTACCTTGCATGATCACTTGCACCTTAGTCTATCTTGCATGCGATCACCGAGACCACTCTTGCCTAGATCCCACACCTAGACCAAGCATCGTATCTCACCTTGGCCTACCTTGCATGATCACTTGCACCTTAGCCTATCTTGCATGCACACCTAGGCCGACCATGGTACACCCTTGCCGGCACCTTGTAACATCTCGGCAAGCAGCCTCACACCTAGGCCTAGGAGACCACACCTTGGTGTAGACGTCCCCGAACGTCCCGAGAAAATCCCGTTTTGTTCATTGGGCTCACTACAGTTCGGACTCAATGTCACGGTTCTTAACCTGATCTCGCAAAGTGCAATCCGAGATTGATAAATCACCAAAGAGTCCAAATCCAACAAATCGTTTTAAAAAACTAATTTTTAGAAAGAAGTGTCAAACATGGACTGCTTTACCAGATACAGAGTCGCCACCTAAATATTTTATTTTGGGGGAATTTAGGAAACCCTGACTCGTGCCTATGGCCACGTGTCCGTCATCACCAAAGTTGCCTCGGCTCAGGAACTTGGGTACGATTGGGAAAGGTCATGCAATGAGCACCCCCGCTCTCCCAATCAAAGATCGGCCATTACTAAACATGATATCTTGTTTTTGAAAACACATGTGCTCTTATTCCGGTCATTAACCTAGAATTACTATGTGATGCGCACAACATACAAGTATAGACTAGATTGCCTAAGTTGGAACAAAACATCTAATGTTTGTTTTTGAAAGCGGTTTGCTACTCGCAAGTAGGCTAAAATGCGGATTTTGCCACCCTCAAGTGGGCTTAGAAAATATGGTGATTTGTCACTCTCAAGTGGGCTTAAAACTCGCAATCAATGAATTGTTCCAATTCAAATAATCCAACCTTCACCCACAGGCATTCAGGCAGTTATATCACATAAGTAGTTAGCCTCATGGCAAGCATGCTATCATGGCAGTCACTCACACACATGCAAGGATGCTAAAGCATAAACACTCACCGAGTACTCCAAGCCAAAACAGAAACTAGTTAGTAATCAATGCATGATCCTAGTTCATGTTAAGATGGCTAGTGCAACACATGCAAGATGCAACTAAGATAGGCTCAGCTATTCTAAGATGGCATATGAGGTGCTACAGATAGCATGTATTCAACTCGGAATTGAAATACAATGCAATTAGTATGATGCGTCGAGCCCGGTGCATGCGAGACAGATGAATGAATGCAAACATGTGAAGCATAAGGATGCTAATTGAAACATGCCCTAAAACTAACCATCGTAAGCTGGTAAATAAAAGGGAGAAAGACGTGGAGTTGGAAGACATGCAGCACACACACGCACACTTATTACAATAGTTGGCCCTCTCAACGGAGGGTCCGAATAAATAATACAACACCAACTAGCTAATCTAAGCTAATCTAATTAAGCTAGTTATTACACAATCAAAATGAATAATAAATTACAGCTAATTATTACACAACTCTAATTAATTAACAAACTAACCAAGTAAGCAATTAAACTAGCATGCAAACTACATGAATGTGGACTGCCTCAGCTCTGCCTTGAATGATAAAGGATGCATGCATGCTCGAGTCGCCTTGTCGAGAAATCCATCGCGATGCCTCGGCTTGCCTTTGTTTGCAATTGATTTCAGAAATTTGCACAAAGCTCCAGAGAGATGAAACTCCACCCCGGGAAACTATGGGAAAGCTGCCAACCAGCTTATAGGCATGGGAGACCAACTACCGACCACCCTTGGTGGTGAAGACCAGAAAATGTGGTCGGCCTGCCAGAAAACCTGGTCGGCCGACCAGTTCATTCTCCTGGTTTCTGCTTTTTCTGCAACAAAGGCAAGAGAGAGAGAAGGCAAGGTATTTTCAACATATGTGTGCCCGACCATTCTCCCCATCATTGCATAAGCTCTAAGGAGTGTAGTCCTCGATCCTTAGGCCACCAATCATGCATCCTGATGCATGATGGCCGAGGAGTCGAATTGCACGACTTAATGGGACATGAATGCACATATAAGCAACTAAAACCAACGACTCCATCATGGATGGTCAAGAGTGTCGGTGACCGGGAATCGAAGCACGTTTCATCACTTAGAGTATGAAACATTCCTCGTTTCCCGTGTTTAGACTAACTCTTATTCCAAACACAATGCAACAAGTAGAACGGCATGGCATGTACAAATGCAACTCTAGTATGCAATCCTAAATGTAATGCGACTAAGTGACGCAAACAGGCAAAGGATGACATGCAAGCATGCAACTAGCATACACAATGCTATGAACTAATCAAGGGCATACTCAATGCACGTGGATTATATTGCATGCATACACAATGCACTAACATACGCAATGTTATGAACGAGGCATACACAATGCAATGATCGAACATGCGATAACATAGACTATAGGGGATACACAATGCAAGATGGACTTAAACCAAGATGGATGGGCCTCGACCACACCCAAATCAGTGGCGAATATGATGAAAATGAGGCAACAAGGTACATGCAAACATGCACAAATGCCAGGGACCAAACCTAAGGAACAAAGTGCAACTCGACCAAAGCATGACAAGGATGAAATATGGCATACAATGACACATGTTCTAGCTCTGAAATGACATACAAGATGGTCCCGAATCATGCAAACAACTCACTCGATGCATGTTGGATGGCACAATTACCGAAACTAGTGAAGTGCATTACACTAGAGGTATGCAAAGCGATGCCCAAATGACCAAACCAACCCCAAACAGTCCCTATGCAAACCCAAAACAGTGGCAAAATGGACTAAAATGATGGCTTGCAATGCACAAAAATGAAGTTCATGCAATAGCCCAAAAATGAGGCATACAAGCACAACTCTCAAACGCATTTAAAGAGTGGAAAACATGGGAATATGACACAAGTATAAGCTCTGAAATAACATGTTCAATGAGGCCAAAACATGAAAACAACTCAAGTTAAGCATGCAAGAGGCTTCAAAACTCGAAGCTAGGCAAGGGTATTATACTACAACCATGCATGGCAAGCATCATTCGACCATGGGACTTCAAAATAGAGCTAAGGCAGCCCAAATCATGAATAACATCAGTTTAGAACATGGCCAAAATATGCTAGAATCAATGGTCAAAACATCATGCAATGGAAGCTAGTGAGCATGGTTTACACTACAAACATATGAAGCATTCAAGAGGCCACTAAACCAGCAAAAGTCAGAGACATGACATGTCAAATAAAGCCCAAAAACCCACTGAAACATTATCAATGCATGCAAGAATGTCATGCTCCTTTGATAGGCTATAAGAGGGGTTATTCTACACATGCAAGAGACACACCCAAGGTGACAAAATCAACTCTGAATAGAGTCTAGGAAGGCCCTAAAAGTCACTAAAAAGGGCCTGAAACAAGGCTTGGAGGTGTGAAAATGAAGGCTCCTTTGTAAGGCCAAAAATGCTAGTGAACAAGACAAGGAGGGAGAGGGTCACCCCTCTCTGATTTTGACTCTCAAAAATACATGTTAACCACTAAAAATCCATTGGATTTCAATGGTTAAAAGGCCAAGCAAAGGTCAACACAAAGGCTTTAGGTCAAGGCTCAAAACAAGGCAAAATGAAGCATGCAAGGGGGTAGATGACCCCCAACAACAAAATGACCTTAAACAAACATCAAAAGGACCTCAAAATAAGAATTTTTTTAGTTGACAACAAAGCTCAAATATGCATGCAAATAAGGCTGAGAGATGGATCAAAATAGTACTAAAAAGAGGGAAAAGTGATTACCCTTGAAGCTCAGCAAAAACCAACAACTTCTGGACCAAGAAACTCAACCTTTGAGACTTCTCAAAACCCTCCAAGAACTCAGTAACAATGGTGGAGGTGTTAGGCTATGAGGTGTGGTGCAAAGGGCTAAGAATCATGCACACTTGGAGCCAAAATAGAGAGATATAGAGGGAGATATATATTTTGCTTTCCAAGAAGTTTTGAACCTGTGCCAAGGAAGAGAAAGGCCTCTCTTATAGAGATACAAGGCTAAAGCTTCTTCAAGAAACTAAAAACCAAGGCTCAAGATCCTCCATACACGTGTATGGAGGATACAAACTGTGCCTTCCAGCTGGCACAACTGGCACACACTCACAGAGACAAAACTAGGAGAGGCAGGCCGACCAATTCAGGTGGTCGGCCGACCACTTCCCCTGGTCGGCCGACCAGTTCAAAAGGGTCAACCCAATGAAAGGTGGTCGATAGCCCCATTTGATGGTCTCCACATTGAATGCAAGCTAGTGGTATGGTGGGAGACTAGTAAATGTGGCTCAAAGACCAAGGAGACCAATTTCCTGACAAGAAAATCGGCTGGCAGGAGAAAAGTGGTCTCCAAGGAGAAAAGGTGGTCTCCCACCCTTGTACCACCTCCCAAACAATGAAAACAAGGTCCATGCCAAAAATGAATCAACACCGATGCAAAACGAGGGTTCGGGGGCAAAACATGCGACCGGGTGCCCCGAAAACAGGCTGTTAAGCCCCAAAAGTGGTGTGCGACCACAAAGGTGGTCTCCCGGGCCGCAGTGTCCCTCTAGACAGAGGAAACAAGGTGTGTGCCAAAAACCATGCCAAATAGAGAATGTTAAGCGGTCCCGAACCGAGGCGCGCGGCCGACGGCTCCGAAAATCGAAAACTGGTCTCCAAACGGGAAAAGTGGCCTGCAACCACGAAAAGTAGCTCACGGCCACTGAGAGATAATCTACAAGACCTCTCCCTCCCTTCAGAAAGAGAAAACAAGACCTGGTTTGCAAACCGAGGCAAAGCACAAAAGGGTCCCGAGGTCCGGAGGTAAGGCTCTCAGTTGAAACTCCGAAACCTCAGAACGAGCACAACATGCACCATCACCGAGCACTCAATCGATGACGTCTGAGGCTTAAGGTCGGTCAAAAATGGGGTGTCTACACTCGGCCAAGAGGTGTGGGACCTCGGCCAAGACCTCCTGAGTTCACCCAGCTAAGTCATTTTGGCCTAGATCATCTCTGTAAATCCATTCCAAGACCTGGTTGGTACCCAGCATGTTTTTTCAAGAAAAAAAATAGTGTTTTGACTCCCAACATGTTTTCCCTAGAAGAAAAACAGTGTTTTGACTCCCAGCACATGTTTTGCTTTATCTTGACTTGATTCTGGAAAGAAATGTCGGGATCATTTTCATTCATGTGAAGCTTATTTTAAGAATGCATTGCACAACCATCTTTAAGCATTCCTTCTTGTCTTCTTGAAATGCATTCAATAGACTTTGCTATATGATTGTAGGTCTTGGATTCTTGCCTTAATCCCTACATTCGAAGAACTATTGTGAGTTGTATTTTTAATAAAGCTATGTTATAAGGTTTTGATAAAAGTTTTGCTTTGTTTTGTTTTGGAAAAGTATTTGATCAAGTATGAATGATTATCCCTTAGTTTTCGTATCAAGTATTATGTTTGTTTTGATGACATTCTTGGAAAGTCCTTAGTGCTAGGAGACTATAATGCAACTAGTACCCTTGTTTGAGATATCTCCCTTACCACCGATGGTTTTGTACGGATGGGATTGTCTAATCGATTCCGGGTCGATTATTCCCTTGTTTTGTCAAGAATGTCATCCCTTGTATTATGTTGATGCTAGTAAGCATCACTTGAAGCTTTGAAAGACTTTGATAGATGAACTTAGTTTATCCCTTGATTTTGGACAAGCTATGATAAGTTCTGTTTTGATAAAGATCTCGGATATCATTCATTCAAACATTTATTACTTATATCATTCATTGAGTATCCAAGCTCACCCTCTCCTTTATATATATGTAGGTGACGAGCAAGAAGGTGTTGTTGCCTAAGCTTTGTTTGGAAGATGTTTTGATTCATCTTTTGCTAGCATCTTGAAGATTATGCTTCTTAGTTGTAATTCATGTCTTTGTATATTTCGGCTTGAGAAGCCTTTTGATCAGGATGTAATATGTACTTTATGTTGTTTTGTATTCATGTTGTAAAACCATATTAAGATATATGTCATTTCATTAGGTCTATGTACAACTCTTATGGACTACTTAGATTTAAATTTATTGCTTCCGCACATGTAAGCCCCATATGTATACTCTGATTGTGTGAAACTTTGTAAGTTGGCCTTTGGTAATCCCAGATTACTGGCCATCATGGCACCATTTTACTAGGGGCGGAATGGGGCCGGGACATCCTTAGTAAATTACTCAGTAAATTACTCTATAAATTCCTAGTAAATTACTCAGCAGATTACTCAGAAAATTCTCAGTACATTACACAATAAATTATTCAGCAAATTCTTAGTAAATTACTCAGTATATTTTCAGTAAATTACTTAGTAAATTCTCAGTAAATTTCTATTAAATTCTCAATAAATTACTCAATAAATTACTCACTAAATTATTCCCTAAATTCTCAATAAATTACTCGGTAAATTATTCAGTAAATTTTTAGTAAATTACTAGTAAAATCTCAGTAAAGTACTCAGTAAATTCTGAGTAAATTCCCAATAAATTCTCAAAAAATTACTCACTACCCAGCAAATTCTCAGTAAATTCTCAATATATTACTCAGTAAATTCTTAGAAAATTACTAACTAAATTCCCTTTAAATTCTAAGAAAATTACACAGTAAATTACTAAGTAAATTCCCATTAAATTCTCGATAAATTTACTCAGTAAATTCTTTGTAAATTCTTTGTAAATTCTCAGTAAATTACTTAGTAAATTACTCAGTAAATTACTCAGTAAATTCCTAATAAATTCCAAACAAATTCTTTGTAAATTCTCATTAAATTCTCAGTAAATTCTAAGAAAATTATTCAGTAAATTCTCAGTAAATTCCCAATAAATTCGCAATAAATTACCCGTAATTTCTTAGTAAATTCCTAGTAAATTCACATTAAATTACTAAGTAAACTAGTCAGTAAATTCCGAGTAAAGTCTCAGAAATTACTTAGTAAATTCTCCGTAAGTTATTCAGTAAATTCTCATTAAATTCCCAGTAAATTAATCAGTACATTCCCTGAAAATTTCTCAGTAAATTCCCAGTAAATTACTATGTAAATTACTCAGTAAATTCCCAGTAAATTACTCAATAAATTCTCAAATAATTACTCAATAAATCACTCAGTCAATTCTGTGTAAATTCTCAGTAAATTGGTCAGTAAATCCTCAGTATATTCTCAGTAAATTCCCAGTAAAGTACTCAGTAAATTCCCAATAAACTCTCAGTAAATTCTCAGAAAATTGATCAGTAAATTTCAAATAAATTCGCAGTAAATTCTCATCAAATTACTTAGTAAATTATCCGTAACTTACTCAGTAAATTCCTAATACATTTTCTGTAAAGTACTCAGTAAATTCCCAATAAATTGCTCAATAAATCCTAAGTAAATTCCCAATAAATTCCAATTAAATTCTCCATAAATTCTCAGCAAATTACTCAGTTAATTCTCAGTAACTTCTCAATACATTACTCAGAAAATTTCCAATAAATTCTCAGTAAAATACTCAGTAAATTCTCAGTAAATTACTCAATAAATTACTAAGTAAATTCTCAGTACATTACAAAGTAAATTCCCTGTAAATTCTTAGTAAATTACTCAGTAAATTCCAAGTAAATTACTTAATCAATTACTCAGTAAATTACTAACTAAAATCTCAATAAATCCCCTCTAAATTCTCAGTAAATTACTCAATAAATTCTGAGTAATTTGCTAAGTAAATTCCCAGTAAATTCCCAATAAATTACTTAGTAAATTCTGAGTAAATTCTCAATAAATTGCTCAATAAATTCTCAATAAATTCCCAATAAATTCCAAGTAAATTCTCTGTAAATTACTCAGTAAATTACTCAGTCAGTTCACAGTAAAGTACTCAATGAAGTCCAAGTAAATTCTCAGTAAATTACTCAGTAAATTCCAAGTAAATCCTCAATAAATTCTTAGTAAATTACTCAGTAAATTTTTAGTAAATTATTAGAAAATTACTCAGTAAATTCGTTAGTAAATCCTCAGTAAATTGCTAATAAATTCTCAGTAAATTACTCAGTAAATTCTTAGTAGATTATTCTGTAGATTCCCATTAAAATACTTTGTAAATTACTCGGCAAAATACTCAGTAAATTTCTCAGTACATTACCCTGTAAATTACTTAGTAAATTCTAAGTAAATTACTTAATAAATTCTCAAGAAAATTTCCAGTAAATTCCTAGTAAATTACTCAGTAAATTACTAAGTAAACTATTTGTAAATTACTCAAAAAATTCCGAGTAAATTCCCGTAAATTCTCAGTAAATTACACTATAAATTCCAAGTAAATTTTCAGAAAATTACTCAGTAACTTCTCCATAATTTACTTAGTAAACTCCCAATAAATTCTCAATAAGTTCCAAGTAAATTACTCAGTAAATTCTCTGTAAATTCTTAGTAAATTCCAAGAAAATTCTATGTAAATTCTCAATAAATTACACAATAAAATCTCCGTAAATTCTCAGTAAATTTCTTGTAAATTCTTAGTAAATTAATCAGCAAATTACTAAGCAAATTCCTAATAATTTCTCAATAAATTACTTAGTAAATTCCCAGTAAATTCTTAATAACTTCTCAGTAAATTACTCAGTAAATTCTCAATAAATTACTCAGTATATTACTCAGTAAATTCACAGTGAATTCTCATTAAATTACTCGGTACATTATTCAAAAAATTACTTAGTATATTCCCAGTAAATTCTCGATAAATTTTCAGTAAATTCTCCGTAACTTATTCAGTAAATTCCCAATAAATTCTCAATAAAGTATCCAATAAATTACTCACTTAATTCTCAGTAAATTCTCAATAACTTACTTAGTAAATTCCTAGTAAATTCTCAAAAAATTACTCAGAAAGTTTCTCGTAAATTCTTAGTAAATTACTCAGTAAAATCTAAAAAAATTACTCTGTAAATTCCTAATAAATAACTCAATAAATTCTAAGTAAAATACTCAGTAAATTACTCAGTAAATTCTCAGTAAATTGCTCACTAAATTGTCACTAAATTCCCTCTAAATTCTCAATAAATTACTCAGTAAATTTTTATTAAATTGCTAAGTAAATTCTCGGTAAAGTACTTAGTAAATTCCCATTAAATTCCAAGTAAATTACTCAGTAAATTCCTAGTAAATTCTCAGTAAATTACTCAGCAAATTCCCAGTAAATTCCAAGTAAATTCTTTGTAAATTACTTAGTCAATTCTCAGTAAAGTACTCAATAAATTTCTAGTAAATTCTCAGTAAATTCTAAGTAAATCCTCTATAAATTCTTAGTAAATTTCTCATTAAATTGATAGTTAATTCTCAAAAAATTAGTCAGTATATTAACAATAAATTCTTAGTAAATTACTTTGTAAATTCTCAGTAAATTACTCTGTAAATTACTCGGCAAATTCTCAATAAATTACTCAGTACATTACCTAGTAAATTACTATGCGAATTCCTAGTAAATTACTCAGTATATTTTAAGAAAATTACTTTGTAAATTCATAGTAAATTCTCAGTAAATTACTTTTAAATTCCAAGTAAATTCTCAATAAATTACTCAGGAATTTCTCAGTAAATTTCCAGTAAATTTTCAGTAAAATACTTAGTAAATTATTTAGTAAATTCTCGGTAAATTACTTAGTAAATTCTCAGTAAATTACTCAGAAAATTCCCATTAAATTCTCATCAAATTACTTAGTAAATTACTCAGAAAATTTCAAGTAATTTTTTCGAAAATTCTCAGCAAATTCTCAATAAATTCTTAGAAAATTCCAAGTAAATTCTCTGTCAATTTTCAGTAAATTTCTTGTAAATTCTCAGTAAATTACTCAGCAAATTCTCAATAAATTCTCAGTAAATTACTCAGTAAATTTTCAGTAAATTCTTAGTAAATTACTCAGCAAATTCGTAGTGAATTCTCAAAAAAATTACTTAGTACATTACTCAATAAATTACTTAGTATATTCCCAGTAAATTCTCAATAAATTCTTAGTAAATTACTCTGTAAATTTTCAGTAAATTCTCCATAACTTACTCAGTAAATTCCCAATAATTTTTCAGTAAAGCACTTACTAAATTACAAGCAAATTTCTCAGTAAATTCTCAATAACTTCTTAGTAAATTACTCAGTAAATTTCAAGTAAATTATTAGTAAATTACTTAGTAAATACTCAATAAATTCTCAGTACATTACTAAGTAAATTCCGCGTAAACTCTCCGTAAATTTTCAGTAAATTACTCGCCAAATTCTCTGTAAATTCCTTATAAATTCTCAGTAAATTTCCAATAAATTCTCGAAAAAGTACTTAGTAAATTCTCAATAAAATTTCAAGTAAATTCTCGATAAATTTCTCAGTAAATTCTAAGTAATTACCCAGTAAATTTCAAGTAAATTCTTCGTAAATTCTTAATAAATTACTAAGTAAATTCTCAGTAAATTACTTAGTCAATTCTCAGTAAAGTAATCAATAAATTCTAAGTAAATTAGTCGGTAAATTCTAAGTAAATTCCAAGTAAATCTTAACTAAATTCTCAGTAAATTAATCAGTAAATTCTCAGCAAATTCTCCAGTAAATCCTCGATAAATTACTCAGTAAATTACTAGTAAATTTTCAGTAAATTTTGAATAAATTACTTAGTAAATTACTAAGTAAATTCCTAGTAAATTACTCTATAAATTCCCAGAAAATTACTCTGTAAATCACTCAGCAAATTACTCAGTAATTACGCAGTAGATTACTTAGTAAATTTTCAGTAAATTACTCAATATATTTTTTGTAAATTACTTAGTAAATTTCCCACTAAATTTCTTAGTAAATTCTCAGCAAATTACTTTTAATTTCCAAATAAATTCTTAATAAATTACTCAGTAAAGTCCGAGTAAATTACACAAGAAAATCTAAGAAAATTACTCAGTAAATTCCCAATAAATTCCATGTAAAATTTGAGTAAATTACCAGTAAATTCTTAGTTAATTACTCAGTAAATTCCCAGTAAATTACTCAGTAAATTAGTCAGTATATTACAAGTAAATTCTCAGTAAATTACATAGTAAATTCTCTGCAACTAACTCAGTAAATTACCAATAAATTCTTAGTACTCAGTAAATTCCCAATAAATTCCTCAGTAAATTCCCAATAAATTCTCAATAAATTACTTAGTAAATTCTCATTAAATTTATAGTAAATTACTTAGTAAATTCTCAGTAAATTACACAGTAATTTACTTAGTAATTGTAACTTAACAGTATAAGTTTAGCTCAAGCAACTCATTTAATGTTTTCTAAATCGCCTAAACGTTCAATCCTCCTATCAAAAATCATTAATTTGAATTTGCTTTAATTATCATCCTATTTCCCTTTCTTTTCTCTAGCCTTCTCTTCTAACTCTCAAGAAGAAAGTTTCTCTCTAACTCTCTCCGTGCTTCTCCGTCCATCTGTCTTTTGTTTTAGGAACTAGTTTGGTTAGGCAACTAATAGTTTCATTAGCTTAAGTGGCCAAATTTTACTCAAACTAATCTTGGTTAGCCTCCAAAAAAGAGAATTTACTTAACGAAATTAGTTTAACTTAAGAAACTCATTTAATGTTTTCTCAATCAACGACATGTTCAATTCTCACGTTCAAAAAGATAAATTTGAATTCCCTTTAATTTTCTTCCTATTTCCATTTATTTTCTCTAACGTTCTCTTCTAATTCTCAAGAAGAAAGTTTCTCTCTAACTCTCTTCGTTCTTCTCCAACCTTCTATCTTTTGTTCTAAGAAATAATTTCCTTAGGCAACTAATAGTTTCATTAGCTTAAGTGGCCAAGTTTAACTCAAACTAATCTTGCTTAGCCTCCCAGAAAGAGAATCTACTGAGTAATTGTAGCTTAACGATATTGGTTTAACTTGAGCACCTCACTTAAGGTTTAGTAAATCACCTAAGTGTTCAATTCTCAAGTCCAAACGGATGATTTGAATTCGCTTTAATTTTAATCCTATTTCCTTTTCTTTCTTTTTTGTTTGGGTAAGTAAGTCATAAAATAAAAGCAATGAAATTTTACAAGTTTACAAGGGGCATACCCCAGGCACGTCCAAAAACAAATAAAAAAATGAACAAAACCATCTCCTATTTCTTTTTCTTTTATCTAACTTTCTCTTCTAGCTCTCAGGAAGAATGTTTCTCTTTAACTCTCATGGTCCTTCTCCTCCCTTCTCTCTTTTGTTTTTGAACTAATTATGTTAGGCAACTA
Organism: Camellia sinensis; assembly: GCF_055761805.1. Taxonomy (NCBI): domain Eukaryota; kingdom Viridiplantae; phylum Streptophyta; class Magnoliopsida; order Ericales; family Theaceae; genus Camellia; species Camellia sinensis. The sequence goes on from NC_138964.1 coordinate 88,196,581, forward strand.
ATAGAGCAGAATATGTTAAATACTGCTGACGAAATAACTAATCCAGAAATCAAGTTAAAATTCTTAGAACTATGTTACCAACAACAACAGTAGAAAAAGGTTGAGGCAATTCTTCCTCCTCAACATTACTGTATGAAAGAAGTTTTTCAAAAATTTAATAATATTACTGAAGAAAAACCCATTACAATCCAAGATTTGAAAACAGAAATAAATGCTTTAAAGTTGAAATAAAACATTTACAGACTTCTAATATTGCTATTAATGCTGAAATAAAAAAGATTAATAGTAGACTTAATTCCCAATCCAAGGATAAAGGAATTACTATTTCAGAAACTGAATCCAGCAATAAAAAGGATGAGCCTGATTATCTCATGCTCATGAATACAATAACTTTCCAAAAATGGTATATCAGAATTACTTTTATGATAAAACCCGATTTTATCGTTAAAGACGCTATTGCTCTAGTCGATAGCGGAGCTGATATAAATTGTATCCAGGAAGGATTAATTCGCACAAAATACTTCCAGAAAACCACTCAATCTCTTACTAGTGCTAGTGATAATTCCTTGTACATTAGGTACAAACTTCCAGAAGTATTAATCTGTAATCAAGGATTATGTCTCCCATCATTTTGGGAACTCCTTTCCTATGTTTGCTTATGCCAATAACAAAAATTGACACCATTGGCATTCATACAACCCTAAATAATCAACCAATTATTTTTGAGTTTATTACAGAATCCTATACAAAAGAATTAGATCAAATCAAAGATCTAGTTACTTTCAAAGAAAAACAAATTAATTTCTTACAAAAAGAAATTTCTTTGTTAACTACAGAACAAAGGTTACAACAATCTTCTTTACAGAACAAAATCAAATCTCTTGAAAAAGAATTTCAAACAAAAGTTTGTAGTGATGTTCCAAATGCTTTTTGGGAACGCAAGAAACACATAGTTTCTTTTCCATATGAACCAGGTTATGACGAGCGCAAAATTCCCACAAGAGCTCGTCGCAGTCAGATGAAAAAAGAGTATTTAAAACTCTGCAAAACAGAAATCAATACTCTTCTCCAGAAAAAACTCATTAGGCCAAGTAAATCCCCTTGGAGTTGTACAGCATTTTATGTCAATAAAAATGCAGAAATTGAAAGAGGTGTATCACGACTAGTAATAAATTATAAACCTCTTAATGAAGCTCTACAGTGGATTCGATATCCAGTTCCGAATGAAAAGATCTTTTAGATCGATTACAGGATGCTATCATATTTTCTAAATTTGATATGAAATCAGGATATTGGCAGGTTCAAATTGCCAAACAAGACAGGTATAAAACTGCTTTTGCAGTACCTTTTGAACATTATGAATGGAATGTCATGCCATTTGGATTAAAAAATGCTCCATCTGAATTCCAGTATAGTATGAATGATATTTTTAATCTTTATACAGAATTTGCAATTTGTTATATTGATGATGTTCTTATTTTTTCTTCATCAATTGACCAGCATATTAAACATCTTAATATTTTTAAGCATGTTATTATCAGAAATGGTTTGGTGATTTCTACACCAAAAATGAAACTTTTTCAAACTACAGTTAGATTTTTGGTCCATAATATTCATAATAATTCCAATTGACAGAAGCATGGAGTTTGCATCTAAATTTCCTGATGAAATAAAAGATAAAGCCCAATTACAGAGATTTCTTGGTAGTCTAAATTATATTCATGATTACTATCCAAATTTAGCTATAGATGTTGTAGTCTTGTATCAAAGACTTCTCAAAAATCCTCCACCATGGGGTCTAGAACATACAGAAGCTGTCCAGAAAATTAAAGCAAGAGTAAAAACACTTCCTTGTTTATCTCTTCCACATCCAGAATGGAAAAAAATTGTCAAAACAGATGCCTCTAACATTGGTTATGGTGGCATACAAAAACAATTTAATCCCAACAGTAAAAAAGACGAACTTCTTTGTTTTACTTCAGGAACATGGAATAAAGCAGCACTTAACTATCCTATTATCAAAAAAGAATGTTTAGCCATTGTTAAGTGTGTTTTGAAATTTCAGGATGATTTATTAAATCAACATTTTTTAATTTGTGGTGATTGTTTTGCCACCAAACAAATCTTTAAAAAAGATGTTCAAAATTTAGCTCAAAAACAAATTTTTGCAGCTTGGCAAGGCCAACTTTCAGTATTTGATATGATATAGAACATATCTAAGGTAAACAGAATTCTCTTCCCGATTTTCTAACTTGTGAGTACTTGTAGGACTCTCATGTACAGTAGAGGCTGAGGCTCCGGCAAAAGGGGTCGCGGAAGGGGCAATCCCTATCATACAGAATTTCCAGGACTCAATGCTCTTTCCAGTAAAAAAGGGGAATCTAGCCAATCGGCAAAAGATGTCCTCCTCAAACCTCCAGAACCTTATTTACAGAATTCCATTATTGAGGAAACTATCCTCTATATTAATACAGAAGATATCCAATGGATGAATGATCCTTAGAAGATCAAAATGCGGTATCTAACAACTCAACATTCTCCACCTCATTTTGATCAATACATATATATTTATGAACAGATCCTTACAGAAACCGCATCAATTGAGTTTAAGCATACATTGGATGATCCCAATCGTACTGCTAGCCCAATCAATTACAACAAAGCCACAATCCAGAAAATAATGCCTATGCAGGCGTGGGGTATGCACCCTCATGTTACCAGATCTCTTGAGATTCATTACAAAGAATTTCGTTACAGTTACTGGGATTATATTAATGCTTTTTCCCAAGCATTTTACTACCAGAATCCCCCCTGAAGCCATTCTTGGTTTCTTTGTGTTCTTCCTGATTTTCTTAAAAACGATCTCCCAAACTGGTTTCTCGTTTGGTGGGATAAGTTTGGCATCCAAATTGATGCTTTTCCAGAACCAATTCGCCAAGCTTTTAATGATTGGCAAGTAGTTTATAGTCATCTTCCAGTATACAAGGATATTTCTATGTCCAAATGTACAGTCCATTTTGTTATCCGCTTTGGAATTCCATGGATTTGGAAATGGGATTTTCAATGCGATTTCCAGAATAAAATTCCTCGTTAAAAAAGAGTTTTCTTTACTAAATGGTGGACTAAGGGGCTTGACACCCCTAAACAACAGCAAGAGATCTTACAGAAGATTAAAGCCCGTACACAGGCTTGCTGGGATGCCACTCCAAAATTACTCCTAGCAACTCCTCCAGTACAAAATCTTTTTGTCCAAATTCAAAATGAATTACGATAGAAGTATCCAGGATCATCTGAGTAGGAATTAATTATTAAAAGTATGGATTTTATGAAAGAACAGTTCCTGCAGTCTATTTCCAGAGATGATACCAGTATGAAATCTGGTTCTAGTAGCCATAGGCATGGTCCAGAAGAAGAACATTTTGATCCACTCTTGGATGAAAATGAGTTTACTCTCTTAGCAGGAGAGTCCCAAGACCCAACCGACATTGAGCCAAACATGGGAGATTTTTGGGATTCCTTGACTGGCTTAATTGCAGAAAAAATGAGCCAGGATAAAGACAGAAAAGGAAAAGGAAAAGAAGAGTAATTCTTTGTCCCCCACTCCAGCTACTTTTTCGCATTTTCAGCACCGATGGAACAACTACTTTTGGCTAAAAGAAATGCTTTGTCGGCCATATAGACTAACCACACAGCTGTCCATACAACTGTCCTCTACCGACAGTTGAAGATAAGACGCAATCAAAGAGGATAAGGACGATCAACTCCAAACCATCCAGGACACGCCACCTGTCCTCCATCTTATCTTCTGTATCTTTTATTTTAGCTATAAAAGGGATGCCTCACTCTTGTTGAAGGCACGAGTTTTTAGTTTTATAATTTTCATAAGTGTGTACTCTCTCTCTCTCTCTCTCTCTCAGTGTGTACTCTCTCCGCCATTCAGAAGTATTATAATAAAAGTTGAAGTATTGATTGTAAGTATTTCTGATGCATGTCCTCTGTTGATATACTTGTTATTTTAAATAATGTTTTAGATTTTTATATTGAAAGAAAAAATAGTTATTTACAATTTTTAACTATCTTCCCTAATGATCATTGGGCTTTACAACAATTAGAATTCTGTAATCAACAAATTGATAGAATCCAGAATCAAATACAAGAGCAAATAGTTGCATGGGAAACTCTGCCCAAAGACCTCCACCCCCTCTACAGTAAATCATGAGACCATATATGGCATAATTTAGGTTTAATATAATCATAATATGAACAGTAATATTCTTGGGTTTGTGCTTAATGATGGGTAGAACAGTGTTAGGTTAAGTGGAACGTCACCCAAGTCTCGTAGAAGTTAGACCGTTAGCAGTGTTTGCGGTTAGGTCATTTGTTCTCATAAATCGTTGACAGACGTGCTTAGTTAGAACCCTATGTCAAGCACCATTATTGGTATCAGAGCCGAGTTTATTGTTAATCATATTATTGTTATATTATATTTAAATTATACATATATGGTCCCAATACAACCACATGAGTACCACACCTACAGAAGAAGTAGCCCCTACAGTAGCTAATACAGTAGCCAATACGGTAGCTTCTACATCAAAAGCTAGAGAGCTTGTAGCCTACCAGGATGTTAAGGAAACCCTAGATAGATGGACTATCCCCAGAGTCAAACCAGATACTATCTATAAGATAGGTACCTTTGACTTTTCCAGTAGAAAAATAATTAAAACATTTGAGCATGCAGCCTCAATCCAGCATGATGATGAAATTATGTATCTTTTACATATACAGGATTTATACCCTTTCTTACAGAAATACAAGTATGTCCATATAGGACTTGTACAGATAGCCTTTAAGCCATTGACCTTACTTGGTCAAAATACCAGTCTCCAATGCACTCTTAGAGATGGCAGATGTCTAGATTGGCGAGCATCTCTCATGGGAGCCGTTGAAACCAGTCTTTCCCATGGTCCAGTATATTGTAATGTTTATCCTAACCTGAGTATAGCCCTTACAGATGCTAATTTATCCAAAGTCTTAGAACTTAGGGTATTATCTCATGGCTATGAGTATCTTCCAGGATCACCACCTTTTGCTGTAATTTCCAGAATTTATTTAAAGGTTTTAACAACTTTAAATCCTTATATCAGGAAGCAAAATGAATCAGGACATACAGTCCTAATTGACATGAATCTTTTCAGTAGCCAAGTTGCTGTGCCAAGAATGATTCCATGGCAAAAAATAACTTTTCCAGAAAGATGGCAAATAAATAATGCTGTTCTAGCAAGACCAATGGTCCAACAATCGTTGGATGATGTTATCCAAACACAATGAGGTAATGTTTATCTTACCTTTAAACGGCCACCATGGCAGTTATCCAGAAGTATGTCTACTACCAGTTTTAGAATTGCTTCTTCATATAAAGTAGATTTCCCTGAATCCTCTAGGCAATGTACCTCTGAACCTGTTGAGTCAGTTCTACAAGGTATGCCTTCCAGACCTCCGAGTAACCCTGACCAAACAGATCCAGTAATACAGGGATTACAGTTTTCAGAAAATCAGATACCACATGGTGTCTATGAATCCAGAAGGCCTTACAACCCTACAGCTAGTGACATGAATTTTGAAATATAATGGATTTTACACCCGGCAGAAAAAATCGCAAAATCCTAAATCAAGATTTCCAGCAAGACAAATATACAGATTTTAGAAGATGGTATTTTGATAACCATACCAGTGAACAATTACAGAGTTATAAAGGTCAGTATTATGCTCACTTAGAGCAACACCAAAGACTCTAGTCGTTTCGTTTATGGTTTAAGGAACATGTGTCTATTTAAGAATCCCAGATCGATGCATTAGAAAATATTCAGAAAACATGGGTAACTACTGATGGAAACAGTATTACCTCCATACATACACCACCAAAATCATTAGAACTTAGACCTAGTGATTCAACTTCCAGTAAGCCTTTAAATGTTACTACTTTCGTTGAACCTCCAGAAAGAAGTTCTTCCAAAGAATCCTTAACAGTCAAAAAGATTACTCCATTAATTAAACAAAATAATTATACAAATCTCTACTTCCAAACAGTAGGAAAACAGTTAACCAGGATTGAAGACACTGTCAACCATCTCAAAGATAGTTGTCAACTTCAACCAAAACCAGCATCTATCCATCCAGTTAGCATAAAACCATCACCAACAGTGACTAACTTCAATCTTAAGTCACGAAAAACAAATACAGAATTTATGGATACCCTAATAAATAAGATCAAAGATCTTTATATAGGAGAATTTTCTCAAGTTAACATGTTATCCAGTAATCAAATAGGATCTCAAGAAGAATCCTATCAAAATCTTACTCCTTCACAAATAGCAGAAATCCAGGCAAATTTCCAGAATGAACCTTCAGCCATAAATAAAGTCTATTATAGCCAAAACACCAATCGAATGGCTCTTTGAGGACCAAGTCAGTATTATTATCCTCTACCGACACCAATGGATGTTCTTTATAAAGAAGACTTCCTTTAAAACCAGAGATCGCACCATAGTAAAACCATTTATGAATGGAATATAGATGGTCTTTCCGAATATCAAATTTATGAAATCCTTCAGCACATGCTTATGTTTGCCACAGTCTGCAAACAAAATGAAAATACAGATCACCAAGTAGCCCGCTTTATTGTTAGTGGCTATACCGGCTCCTTAAAAGGATGGTGGGATAATATCCTTACAAAAGAACAAACTGAAGAAATTCTAACTTCTCTTAGAAGTATTACAGATCCCGATACAGGTCTTGTTAGACAAGAACAAGATGTTGTTTACAGTCTTGTTAATACAATTGCTCTCCACTTTGTTGGTACCGTTAGTGGTATTGAAGGTCGTAGTAGAGAATTATTACAAAAACTTTGATGTCCATCTTTATCTCATTTTAGATGCGTAGTCTGCCCGAACTTCCGCTCTGCGTGTGAGGGCGCGAATCTTTGTTCTTAGCTACTACAATTCGGACTCATGTCACGGTTCTGAATCTAATCTCACAAAGTGCAATATGAGACTGATAAATCACCAAAGAGTCCAAATTTGGCAAATCGTTTTGGAAAACTGATTTTTATCAAGAAGTGCCAAACATGGACTACTTTGCCAAATTTCAGAGTCGCCACCTAAATATTTTATTTTGGAAAAATTTAGGAAACCCTGACTCGTGCCTAAGGCCATGTGTCCGTCATCACCAAAGTTACCTCGGCTCGGGAACTTGGGTACGAAAAGGAAAGGTCATGCAATGAGCACCCCCGCTCGCCCGATCAAAGATCGGCCTCTACTGACATGATATGTTGTTTTTGAAAACACATGCGTTCTTATTCCAGTTATTAGCTAACTTTACTATGTGATGTGCACAACATACAAGTATAGACTAAATCACTCGATTTGGAACAAAACATCTCATGTTTGTTTTTCAAAAATGGTTTGAAATTGCTACTCGCAAGTAGGCTAAAGCGCAGATTTGCCACCCTCAAGTGGGCTTGAAAACATGGTGATTTGCTACTTCAAGTGGGCTTAAAACTCACAGTTCAATGAATTGTTCCAATTCAAGCAATGAAGCCTTCATCCATAGGCATTCATGTAGTTATAGCAATTAAGCAAATTGCTCATGGCAAGCATGCTATCATGGCAGTCACTTACACACATGCAAGGATGCTAAAGCGTAAACACTCACCGAGTACTCCGAGCCAAAACAGAAGCTAGTTAGTAATCATGCATGATCCTAGCTATATTAAGATGCCTAATGCAACGCATGCAAAATGCAGCTAAATAGGCTCGGCTTTTCTAAGATGGCATATGAATCCAACACTCGATAACATGCTTTTAAACACATATTCAAGTAAGTATCGAAATTCAATGTTGTTTAACTGATGCTCTGAACCCGGTGCATGCAATACGAATGAATGATGCACGCACGCTAGCATAAGGATGCTAATTGAAAAAAATGTCCTAGAACTAACCATCGAAAGCTGATAAGCAAAAGGGAGAAAGAAATGGGGGTTGGAAGACATGCATCACACATACGCACACCTATTACGACAGTTGTGCCCTCTCGACGGTGGGTCCGAATGAATTTAGCTAATTAGCCACGCTAATTAAACTAATTATTACAAATCAACTAATTAACTAACTTAGCTAATTAATTATTACAAAACTTTAACTAATTAATCAAATTAATTAAATTACAAAACCAATTAAGTAAAAAACTAAAATAGGCTGCCACAGCTCTGCCTCGAAATGATGAATGATGCATGCTCGGTTGCATCCTCCTGGAAATCCACTACCGTGCCTCGTGATGCCTCTGTTTGCACTGTTTTAGACTTCTGAAAACTGTGCCAACCCCCAAGATACTTCTGATCCACCTTATGGACATGCTGAGAAGTGGTCGGCCAAGAGGAGTGGCCATCGGCCAGAGTTTATGGCTATTGACCAATTTTGATAGCCGATCGGCATACTAAGTGGTCGATCGGCCACTGCTTCCTGCAAATTCTCCCTTTGCTACAACAGAGCACTAACAGAGGCATGGTAGTGTATTTGCAAGAAAATGTGTGTGCAACCACACTCCTTATCATGTCTAAAGCTCAAAGGAGTGTGGTGCTCGGCTCTCGAGCCACCAATCATGCATCTCAATGCATGATGGCCAAAGAGGCCAAGTTGCACAAATCAATGTTAATGAATGCACACAAATACCACATAAGACACGATGAACCTCCACCTTATCATACATGATCAAAGGCGTCGGTGACCTAAGGGATGAGGCGTGTTTCATCACTTCAAGTATGAAACGCCCCTCGTTCCCCGTGTTTCGATCAACATCGGATCCAAACACAATGCAATGCAAAAAACATGCAAAGATAATGCAACATGCAAGCAACATGAGCATGCAACAACAATATGCAAGCAACAATGTCATGCAACAACATGCATACAACAATACAATGGCAAGGGCTATGTAATGCAACACCTAATGGACTTAAACCGCATATGGACAGACCTAAGAGGGTCCAAAACAGTGGCCAAAATGCTGAAATGATAGCATGAAAAGCAAGAAAATGCATGCTCATGCATTGGCCCATGAACTAAGCAGAATAGCACAACTCTCAAACATGATGAAGAAGTGACAAATGTGAGAGTGTAGCAATGAAGTAAGCTTCAAAATTACATTCCAAAGGATGCTAAATCATGCACATATGACAAATAAAGCATACTAGTGGGCTCAAAGTTTAAAGCTAGCCAAGGGACTTACACCATGGCCATATCAAGCAAGCCCCAAAGGGCCAAGGTGACTCAAAACAGTCCCAAGGCAGATCAAAACAGTGCCAAAAACATGCTTGAACATAGCCAACACAAGCTAGAATTAAAGGCATGAAGCAGGGAGCATACAAGGCCAATGAGGAGGATTACACTACGCCTATCAAAACCAAGCATGAGATGACTTCACCAACTAAAATCAGAGTTATGGCATGTCAAAATAACACCAAAAATGCACTGATATGGCAGCCCAAAAGCTTAGGCAATAAGGCATGCATATAGGCTCATATTTAAGGAATAAAGCACAACCCCTCCAAAGCATTGAAAGAGTGACACATGTGAGTGTATGGCCATACTACAAACATTGAAATCACATATCAAATGATGTCAAATCATGCAAATAGCCCAAGCAATGCATGCTAGTGACTTGGAAACTCAAAGCTAGTGAGCTAGAATGCACTATGGCTATACAAAGTAAGGCATGCATGAGCAAAACAACCTAAAATAGAGCTTAATCATGCTAGAACATGAGTAAAAGCTTGCTGGATTTGAGCCAAAAATATGCTAGAATGATGGTCAAAAGCATGATGCATATTAGGCTAGTGAGAGGATTTGCACTACAAGTGCAAGGAGCATGCATGATGTGATCAAACCAAGCCAAAACAATGTTATATCATGGCAAAACAAAGCCTAAGAAATGCTAAAATGGAGCCACAAAGAGGTAGAAAAACATGCTACTTTGTGAGCCATCAACACAAGCACACAAGAGAAGAAGAGGGGGGACAACTCCCTCCTATTTAAGACCTCAAAACACACTTTCCACCACTGAAATTCAGTGGTGAAGAGGCCAAATAAAGGTGATCTCGAAGGCCTAAAGAAATGGTTCAAAACAAAGCCAAACAAGGCTCTAAAGGGGGTAGACCACCCCCAACACCAAAGAGGCCTTAAACAAACATATTAAGCACCTCAAACAAGACTTTTTTCAGTTGAAAGTTAAACCCAAAGAAGCATGCAAAGTTGGTTAAATAAGCTATGAACACAAAGCTTTAAAGAGGTAAGGGACTCACCCTGGAAGAACCTCTTTAGAATAGCAACTTCAGAGGCAAAAACCAAGCCTTAAACCACCCAAATGCAACCTCCAAGAACCTCAGCTCAGTAATGATGGTGTTTCACTAGGTGTTTGTGTGCAAAAGTGTGAAGAAACTACACTTTTGAGCACAAACAAGCACAAGTATAGAGAGAGAGAGGAAGAAATATATATATATAGAGAGAGAGATATATATCTTGTATATCAATTTTTAGAACCTCTGGAAAGGGAGAGAGGCCTCCTTTCTTATAGAAAATCAAGTCCCAAGCTTGTTGAACAAGCTAGGAGCTTGTTAAAATCCATCCATACACATGTATGGAGGATACACCAAATGACCAGCAGCTAGCACCAGCTAGAAGAAAAATATCTGCAAAAGCATAAAAAGGGGTCTCGGCCAAAAAAATGGTTGATCGGCCAAAAATGGTGTCGACTGGCCAAAAATGGTGTCGACCGGCCAAAAATGGTGCCGACCGGCCAACACTGATGGCCGATGACAAGAAGGAAAGGCCGGTAGGCACAAGTCTTAGCCGATGGGTTATAGGGTTGGCCAACAAGCCACCCTCTTCCCTCAGAAACAAAACCACAAGTCCTTGGTCCACAACCAAGCACAAAATAGACAAGTTGAGAGGTTCAAAGGCAAGGCGCGCAACCGAGACCTTCAAGAACTCAAAACGAACACAAGCATGGATGATCATCGAGTGTTCAAACGATGACATCCAAGTCTTGAGGACGGTAAAAAATGGCGTGTCTACAAGATGGTATAAAGATATTTTCCTGATGAAAGTAACCAGACGACCAGATGCTAATTCTGAGCATTGGAAAGCCAAATTTATTGATGGTCTTCCTACTCTTTTTGCTGAAAAAGTTCGCAAGAAACTGTGCGACCGTCATAATCAATTGGCTATTCCATATAATCGCTATACCTATGGCCAACTCATAGGTATTATTACAGACGAAGGACTTGCTTTATGCAATGATCTTAAATTACAGCAACAAATTAAACAACAACATCTTACAAGAAGAAAAGAATTAGGTGAGTTTTGTGAACAATTCACCTACGACACAAAATTACAGTACCCCTCCAAACATAAGAAACATAAATATGGCAAATCTTCTAAATATTATGCCAAAAAATCCAGAAAATATAAACCTACTAGACAATTTGTTCAGCAACAACCACCCTCTAAGTCTAGAGGTAAACACAAATCTTCTTACAAAAAGAAAGATAAATCTACAGTTAAATGTTACAAATGTGGCCAAATTGGTCATTATGCGAATCGTTGCAGAGCTAAAATTCATCAAAAATTAAATGAATTAGCTCTTGACGATGAAATCCAAAAATAAATTCTTCAAATGTTTTCTGAAGACTCCTGTACAAATGATAGTTCAGATAATGAACTTGCAGTATTATATTCATCATCAGGCTCTAATTCAGCCTCTGATAACAATCCCGAACTTTGTCCTTGCAAAACTGATATAAATCCAATTTCAGAAGAAGCTAACTATTGGAAAGCAATAGTTGAAATGAATGGTCTTGATATTAGTGGTCCTAGTATCAACGTTCTTACAGAGACAGGAATGCTGGGCAACGTTGTGGCATGGCATGCTGGCCTTGGAATACTGGGCAATGTAGTGGCATGGCATGCTGGGCAACAATGCAGCAAGGCATGCTGGGCAACGCTGAGGCAAGGCATGCTGGCCAAGGTGATGGCAAGGTAGTGGCATGGCATGCCGGCCCAGTCCGTGCCATGGCATGCTGGCCAAGGCCGTGCCGTGGCATGCCGGCCTTGGCATACTGGGCAATGTCGTGGCATGGCATGTAGGGTAAGGCTGTGGCATGGCATGTCGGCCAAGGCTGTGGCTTGGCATGCCGGCCTTGGCATACTGGGCAACGCTGTGGCAAGGCATGCTGGCCAAGGTGATGGCAAGGCTCTCGTAGAGAGGCGATGGCATGGCATGCCGGGCAACGCCATGGCATGGCATGCCTCGGCCGTGGCAGGGCATGCTGGGCAATGCCGTGGCGTGGCATGCCAACCAAGGCGGTGCCATGGCATGGCCTGCTAGCCAAGGCTAAGGCATGGCATGCTGGGCAACACTTTGGCATGGCATGCTGGCCCAAGCAGTGGTATGGCCTGCTGGCCAATGCTTTGGCCTGGCATGCTAACGAAGGCAGTGGCATGGCATGCTTGCCATTGCTAAGGCGTGGCATGCTAGGAAAGGCCAAGGCATGGCATGTTAGCCAAGGCAGTTACTTGGTATTCTGGCCACAGCAGTGGCATGGCATGTTGGCCGAGGCGGTGGCATGGCATGCTGGCCGAGGCAGTGGCATGGCATGCTGGCCAAGGCTAAGGCATGGCATGGCATGCTAGCCCAGGCTAAGGCATGACAGGCTAGCTGTGGCAGTGGCATGGCATGCTGGCCATGGCAGTGGCATGGCATGCTGGCCAAGGCGGTGGCATGGCATGTTGTAATTTCCTTAGGCCACTAATAGTTTCATTAGCTTAAGTGGCCAAGTTTAACTCAAACTAATCTTGCTTACCCTCCCAGAAAGAGAATTTATTGAGTAATTGTAGCTTAACGATATTGGTTTAACTTGAGCACCTCATTTAAGGTTTAGTAAATCACCTAAGTGTTCAATTCTCAAGTCCAAACGGATGATTTGAATTCGCTTTAATTTTAATCCTGTTTCTTTTTCTTTTCTTTTTTTTGGGTAAGTAAGTCATAAAATAAAAACAATGAAATTTTACAAGTTTACAAGGGGCATACCCCAGGTACGCCCAAAAACAAATAAAAAAACGAACAAAACCATCTCCTATTTCTTTTTCATTTATTTAACTTTCTCTTCTAGCTCTCAAGAAGAATGTTTCTCTTTAACTCTCACGGTCCTTCTCCTCCCTTCTCTCTTTTGTTCTTGAACTAATTATGTTAGGCAACTAATAGCTTCATTAGCTTAAGTGGCCAAGCTTAACACAAACTAATTTTTCTTAGCCTTCATGAAAGAGAGTTTACTGAGTAATTGTAGCTTAACGATATTAGGATTACTTAAGCAACTCATTTAATGTTTTGTAAATCAGCTAAGTGTTCAATTCTCAAGTCCAAAATGATAAATTTGAATTCAATTTAATTTTCATCCTATTTCCCTTACATTTATTTCTCTTTAAATTTCTCTTTTACCACTCAAGAAAGAAGTATTTTTCCCACTCTCTTCGTCCTTCTCCATGCTTCTCTCTTTTGTTCTAGGTACTATTTAGCTTTGGCGACTAATAGTTTCATCAGATTAACTGGCCAAGTTCGACTCAAACTAATCTTGCTTAGCCTCCAAAAAAGAGAAGTTACTGAGTAATTGTAACTTAACAATATAAGTTTAGCTCAAGCAACTCATTTAATGTTTTCTAAATCGCCTAAGCGTTCAATTCTCCTGTCAAAAATCATTAATTTGAATTTGCTTTCATTATCATCCTATTTCCCTTTCTTTTCTCTAGCCTTCTCTTCTAACTCTCAAGAAAAAAGTTTTTCTCTAACTCTCTCCGTCCATCTCTCTTTTGTTTTAGAAACTAATTTGGTTAGGCAACTAATAGCTTCATTAGCTTAAGTGGCCAAGTTTTACTCAAACTAATCTTGGTTAGCCTCCAAAAAAGAGAATTTACTTAACGAAATTAGTTTAACTTAAGAAACTCATTTAATGTTTTCTTAATCAATGACGTGTTCAATTCTCACGTCCAACAAGATAAATTTGAATTCCCTTTAATTTTCTTCCTATTTCCATTTTTTTTCTCTAACTTTCTCTTCTAATTCTCAAGAAGAAAGTTTCTCTCTAAAGTCCGAGTAAATTACACAGGAAAACCTAAGTAAATTACTCAGTAAATTCCCAGTAAATTTGTCACGACCCCAAACCGCCCCTAGTAGTTTGGTGCCGTGATGGCCAGTAATCCGTAATTACCGAAGGCCAGCTTTCAAAACTTAACACAATCAGAGTATAATAAACGGGGCTCACAAATGCGGAAGCAATAAATCAAAATACAAGGGGTCCATAAGAGCTGTGCATAGATCAAATGCAATGCCATTCATCTTTGCAATTTGAATACAATAAGCAAAATATGTGTTACATCTTGATCAAAAGGCTTCTCGAGCCAACATATACAAAATGCAATAAATACAAGTCAAGAAGCATGATTTTCGAGATTTGCCGACATGCAATGAAAGGCATCGCCGACGTAAATACAAAACAAAGCCGACATAAGCACGAATCCAAAACAAGCTTTCAAACAGTCTAGGCGTCGCCGCCGTCCTGCACATCACCTACATATATATAGAGAGGGGTGAGTACAAATACTCAGTGAATGGTACTAGAAATAAAGGTTTTGCATGAATATAGCCGAAGTCCTTAAAACGAAACACATCAAACTTTACCAAGACATGGGATGAACCGTATTCATTTGTCGAATATTACAAGTCTCAAGAGATGCTTACTAACATCGGCAAAACAAGGGATGAACCGTATTCATCATTCAAAGATCACGAGTATCGAGAGATGCTTACTGGCATCGGCAAAACAAGGGATGAACCGTATTCATCATTCAAAGATCACGAGTATCGAGAGATGCTTACTGACATCGGCAAAACAAGAGACTGCACGATCCGTAATCGATCAGTCAATGGTACTGCGAAAGTTTAGAGTCCTCCAGCACAAGGGACTTGTGTTACTTAGGCCCGTAGCCCGATTTAACAAGGACCGTATCCTTTTATACTTAGTACTGCGAAAGTTTAGAGTCCTCCAGCACAAGGGACTTGTGTTACTTAGGCCCATAGCCCGATTTAACAAGGACCGTATCCTTTTATACTTAGTACTGCGAAAGTTTAGAGTCCTCCAGCACAAGGGACTTGTGTTACTTAGGCCATAGCCCGATTTAACAAGGACCGTATCCTTTTATACTTAGTACTGCGAAAGTTTAGAGTCCTCCAGCACAAGGGACTTGTGTACTTGGTACTGCGAAAGTTTAGAGTCCTCCAATACAAGGGACTTTCCAAGAATGACATCAAAACAAGGCTTATACTTGATACATCAAAACAGGCTATTCATTCATGCTTAGCAAATACTTTCGTCAAAACAAAACAAAGCAAGATTCATCAAAAACAAGTGTAACATAGCTCTATTAGAAATACCACTCACCTAGTTCTTCAGGTGTAGGCTCAAAGCGAAGATCAAGGTCCTACAATCACATGGCAAATCACATTCTCAAAACGAGCTTTACTTACACATGCGAATGATCCCGACATTCTCGCCAGATCCAAGTCAAAGTAAAGCAAAACATGCTGGGAGTTCAAACACTGCTCCCGTCTCATGAAAACACACTGGGTACCGTCCAGGTCTATGCCGAGGTCCCACACATCCTTGCCGAGGTGTGGTCCCGCTGGCCTCAACCAAAAGCAAAGTCGGGAAAAACCTGGGTTTCCCTTTGAAGAATATGAAGAACATGATGGACATGATCATGAGAAAGATGAATGCAAGATCAAAACTTGTTACAAAACCTGAGATTTCATGCCAAGAGTTCAAAAACATGGACCTGGGTACCCACACAAGAAAGTCATGCAAGAACAAACACAAAACATGATTCTTGTTTCAAACTTTTGGATCAAAACGAGGCTCTCCTCAAGAACACATGAAAACCATTTTTCTCTTTTCAAAACCAACTTCAAATCGGTGCATGACATGCAAAACAGATCCGATCATGCAATGCAGCTAGATCATTAACAATAACAATCAAGGTAGATCAAGATTCTAACCTCAAAACTCGAATCCAACGGTTCAAACCATGAAGATCGAGCTTGGAAGATTTGCTCTCACTCAAGAACTTCTCTTCCTCCTCTCTAGAGCTTCTCTCTCTAAAACAAAGATTGGAAACCAAAAATGATTTGTTTCTAGGCCTGCCGGCTGTCTTAACGTCAAGTTCGGACACGTGGCGCTACCGGGTTGGCTCAACTCAAAAAGGTGATTGATTGATAAGACAAGTCTCTGACGAAGCGTATGCAGCAAGCTGGGTAAGACACATCGGCAAGAAATGACATCGGCTCAAATCAAGGGTCCGGCAACAGGATAACAAAGACATCGGCTAGGGAGGACGACGCTTGACTAAGCTGTGCCACACCTTGGCCGGGGTGTGCCACATCTCGGCCTAGGCCATACCTGCCTGCGGACAAGGTTCACTAAGTACAAAACATCTCGGCAACAAATGCCCGAGGTGAAGGTGGGGGTTGACCAAGATCTCAAAACAGTTCTGAGTACAAAGGTTCAAAGGCGAACTAAGCTCAAGATGACCTCGGCCACACACACACCGAACAAGGAACAAAACCACGCTAGCAATGCAAACAAAACAAGGCAAGCAAATCCTTCCAATTAACATAACAAGGCAAGATCATGCAAGAATGTATGCAAGTATGACAAGAGTAAGGTGAGGGTTGTTACAAAATTCCATGTAAATTCTGAGTAAATTGCCAGTAAATTCTTAATAAATTACTCAGTGAATTCCTAGTAAATTACTCAGTGAATTCTCAGTAAATTCTCAGTAAAGTACTTAGTAAATTTCCAGTAAATTAGTCAGTAAATTGCAAGTAAATTCTCAGTAAATTACACAATAAATTCTCCGCAACTTACTCAGTAAATTACCAATAAATTCTTAGTACTCAGTAAATTCCCAGTAAATTCCCGAAAATTCTCAATAAATTACTCAATAAATTCTCATTAAATTCACAGTAAATTAGTTAGTAAATTCTCAAAAAATTCTCAGTAAATTACACAGTAATTTCCTTAATAAATTCTCAATTAACTACACAGTAAATCACTCAGTAAATTTTGAGTAAATTACTCAGTAAATCACTCAGTAAATCCTCAATAAATTTTCAATAAACTACTAAATAAATTCTCAGAAAATTACTCAATAAATTCTTAATAAATTCCTCAGTAAAACCTCGGTAAATTTCTCTGTAAAGTTTTAGTAAATTGTCAGTAAATTCCCAAGAAATTCCCAGTAAATTATTCAGTACAATCTCAGTGAATTGCCCTGTAAATTCTCAATAAATTACTCAGTAAATTCTCAGTATATTCTTAGTAAATTACTCTGTAAATTCTCAATAAATTATTCAGTAAATTCTCAAATGATTACTCGGTAAATCAATTAGTAACTTCTGTGTAAATTCTCATTAAATTACTAAGTAAATTCCAAGTAAATCCTCAACAAATTACAAGTAAATTATTTAGTAAATTCTCAATAAGTTCTCAGAAAATTACTCGATAAATTACTCAGAAAATTGTCGGTATATTCCCAAAAAATTCAAAATAAATTCTCATTAAATTACTCAGTAAATTTTCACTAAATTCTCAGTAAATTGCTCAGCAAATTCTCAGTACATTCCAAGTAAATTCTCAGGAAATTACTTTGTAAATTCTCTGTAAATTACTCAGTAAATTTCCAATAAAGTCTTAATACATTACTCGGTAAATTGCTCAGTAAATTCCCAGTAAATTCCAAGTAAATTCTCCGTAAATTACTCAGTAAATTCTCATTAAAATACTCAATCAATTCTAAGAAAATTACTCAGTAAATTCTCAATAAATTACTCATTAAATTCTCAGTCAATTCCAAGTAAATTACTCAGTAAATTCGCAGTAATTTCTTAGAAAATTACTCAGTAAATTCACATTTAATTACTAAGTAATTTGTCAATGAATTACTCTGTAAATTCACAGTAAAGTCTCAGTAAATTACTCAATAAAATCTCAATAAATTATTCAGTAAATACGCATTAAATTCTCAGTAAATTAATCAGTAAATTTTTAGTAAACTAATCAGTACATTCCCCGTAAATTCTAAGTAAATTTCTTAATAAATTACACCGTAAATTCCTAGTAAATTACTAAATAAATTACTCAGTAAATTCCCAGTAAATTTTCAGTAAATTAGTCAGTACATTCTCAATTAATTACTCAGTAAATCACTCAGTAATTTCCATGTAAATTCTCAGTAAATTACTTAGTAAATTCTCAGTAAATTACTTAGTAAATTCTCTGCAAATTCTCAGTAAATTCCTCAGCAAATTCTCAATAAATTACTCAGTAAATTGCCATTAAATTCTCACTAAATTTTCAATAAATTCTCAGTAAAGTACTCAGTAAATTCCCAATAAATTCTCTGCAAATTACTCAGTAAATTCTCAGTAAATTACTCAGTCAATTCCAAATAAATTCTCAATAAATTACTCAGTAAATTCTCCATAACTTACTCAGTAAATTCCCAATAAATTCTCAGTAAAGTACTTAGTTAATTGCTCGGTAAATTCTAAATAAATTCCTAGTAAATTCCAAGTAAATTCTCCATAAATTCTAAGTAAATTACTCAGTAACTTCTCAGTAAATTACTCAATAAATTTCCAGTAAATTCTCAGTAAATTACTGAGTAAATACTAAGGCCTCGTTTGGCAATTGACCTTTTTAGCCAAAAAGTCAAACAGTCACTAAAAAAACCAAAAAGTCAACAATCTATACCAAAAATTCAAAGATTCTCTTTTCTTCCTACTTTTTGCATATCTTTTCGTAAAAAATTGAAAAGCCATCTCAAACATATTAGTTTTTTTTACATCATATTTTAGCCAAAAAGTGAAAAAGTTACTAAAAAAGCCTATTCCCAAACGAGGCCTAAGTAAATTCATAGTAAATTCTCAATAAATTACTTCGTAAATTTTGAATAAAATCTCAATAAATTCCCAATAAATTACATAGTAAATTCTCACCTAATTACTCAGTAAATTACGTCTAAATTCTCAGTAAATTACTAAGTAAATTTCAAGTAAATTCTCAGTAAATTACTTAATGAATTCTCTTTAAATTCTTAAAAAATTACTCAGTAAATTATTCATTAAATTCTCAGTAAATTCTTTAGTAAATCCTCAGTAAATTACTCAGTAAATTGCCAGTAAATTCTTTGTAAATTCCCAGTCAATTACTAGTAAATTCTCAGTAAATTACTCAGTAAATTTCCAGAAAATTCTCAGCAAATTTCTCAGTAAGATCTCAGTAAATTACTCAATAAATTCCGAATAAATTCTAAGTAAATTCTTCGTAACTTACTCAGTAAATTCTCAATAAATTCTCAGTAAAAGACTGATTAAATTCTCAGTAAATTGTAAGTAAGTTCCAAGTAAATTCTCAATAACTTTTCAGAATATTACTTAGTAAATTACTCAGTAAATTCTAAGTAAATTACTCAGTAACTTCCATGAAAATTATCAGAAAATTACTAAGTAAATTCTTAGTAAATTACTTCTTAAATTTCGAGTAAATTCTAAGTAAATTAATCAATGAATTGCTCAATAAATTACTCAGTAAATTCCCGGTAAATTACTCAATAAATTACTCAGTAAATTCCCAGTAAATTACTCACTAAAATCTCAGTAAATTCCCTCTAAATTCTCAGTAAATTAATTAGAAAATTGCTCAGTAAATTACTCAGAAAATTCTCAGTAACATATTCAGTAAATTCCCAGTAAATTCTCGATAAATAATTCAGTAAATTCTCATTAAATTCCAAGTAAATTGTTCGTAAATTCCCAGAAAATTTCAAGTAAATTCTTAGTAAATCCTCAGCAAATTACTCAATAAATTCTCAGTAAATTACTCAGTCAATTCTTAATAAATTACTCAGTAAATTCACAGTAAATTTCAAGTAAATCCCCAGTAAATTCTTAGTAACTTACTCAGTAAAATCTCAGAAAATTACTCAGTAAATTCTCAGTAAATCCTCAATAAATTACTCAGCAAATTGCCAGTAAATTACTCAGTAAATTCTTAGTAAATTACTCTGTAAATTACACAGCAAAATACTCTGTAAATTCTCAATAAATTACTTTTAAACTCCAAGTAAATTCTCAATAAATTACTCAGTAAAGTCTCAGTAAATTACTAAGGAAATTCTCAGTAAATTGCTTAGTAAATTCTCAGTGCATTTCTTGTAAATTTTTAGGAAATTTCTCAATAAATTCCCAGTAAATTACTCGGTAAATTACTCCATAAATTCAAAATAAATTCCCAGTAAATTCCCAGAAAATTACTAAGTAAATTCCTAGTAAATTCTCAGTAAATTACTTAGTAAATTCTCAGTAAATTATTCTGCAAATTCTAAATTAACTACTCAGTAAATCACTCAATAAATTTCGAGAAAATTCTTCGTAAATTACTCAATAAATTCCAAGTAAATCCTCTATAAATTCTCCATAAACTACTAAGTAAATTCTTAGAAAATTACTCAGCAAATTCTCAATAAATTCCTCAGTAAATCCTTGGTAAATTTATCAACAAATTACTTAAATTGTCAGTATATTCTCAATAAATTTCCAAGAAATTGCCAGTAAATTACTCAATAACTTCTCAGTAAATTACTCTGTAAATTCTCAGCAAATTACTTACTAAATTCACAGTAAATTCTTAGTAAATTACACTGTAATTTCTGAGTAAATTACTCTATAAATTACTCAGTACATTCCCAGTAAATGACTCAGTAAATCACCCAGTAACTTTCGTGTTAATTCTCAGTAAATTACTTCGTAAATTCCAAGTAAAATCCTTAGTAAATTACTTAGTAAATTCTGAGAAAATTACTCGGTAAATTACTGAGTAAATTCTCGATAAATTCCCAATACATTCCAAATAAATTTCTCTGTAAATTACTCAGTAAATTCCTGTTAAATTACTCAGTCAATTCTCAGTAAATTTCCAGCAAATTCTCCGTAAATTACTCAGTAAATTCCTAGTAAAATCTCAGTAAATTCTGTGTGAATTCCTAGTAAATTCCAAGTAAATTTTCAGTAAATTACTTAGTAAATTCTCATTAAATTACTCAGTCAATTCTCAGAAAATTACTCAGTAAATTTTAAGTAAATTACTCAGTGAATTCTCAGTATATTCCCAGTAATTTTTCCGTAAATCATTCAGTAAATTCCCAATAAAGCCTCAGTAAATTATTCAGCAAGTTCACATTAAATTCTCTGTATATTCCATGTCAATTACTCATTAAATTCTCAGTAAATTAATCAGTATATTCCTTGTAAATTCTGAGTAAATTTCTTAGTAAATTACACCGTAATTTCCCAATAAATTCTCTGTAAATTTCTAAGTAAATTCTCAGTAAATTATTCAGTAAATTACTCAGTAAATTCTCAATTAATTACTCAGTAAATCACTCACTAAATTCTGTGTAAATTCTTAGTAAATTACTAAGTAAATTCTAAGTAAATTCTTAGAAAATTACTTAGTAAATTCCTTAGTAAATCTCCAGTAAATTACTGTAGAGACCCTAATTTTTGGTAATTACACTTGATACCCTAAGCCTTAGGTTAATTACATTTTAATCCCAAATTTTATAAAATTTTACAAAATGGTCCAAGAGAGAATTATTTTTCTGTATTTTATTTTGTATTATAATTAAATCATAGAATGCCATTTTTATATTTGGAAATACCCTAACACTTGGCTTTTATTTATGTACCTCCTAGTTTTTAAATTAATTCATCAAATTTATTTTTAGCCTAATTGAATATTTATTAGTTCTTTGAATTTTTATTATTTTCTTTGAACCTTTATTATTTAATTGAGCAAATAAATATCTTTAAATAAATATCTTTAAATAAATATCTACACATATCTTTAAATAAATAGTTTTATTATTTATTTTAATACTTATTTGAGCAATGGAAAAATATCTAGATTTTTATGCTTTTTCTTAGTCATTAAGCTAGCCCTATTTCATGGCTTATAAATTGAGAACTTTGTCTCAATTTTCACCACACATTTTCAACAGCCTAGGGAGAGGGTGAGAGGGTGAAAGTATGATCAAAGGAAGTAGAGAAGAAGAAGAAGAAAAAATAATAATAATAATAATAAGGGTGACTCTCAAAAAGGTAAGAACATACCCCTCCTTTGTCTTCTCCACTTCTTTCACCATCTCCTTCTATTGTCTAATATGCCTCTTGTGTTGCAAATTAATTGTAAATAGGGTTTTTGGTGTATGTTGAAGTGTGGATATGATCAATTGCCATTGTCTTACAAATTTGTGAAATTAGGCACTGCTGCAACTTCCCTAATTTAAAATAAATATCAAATCTATTTAATTCTCAAATCTGAATTTATGGTAGGATATTTGGTGTGTTTAGAGTTTGTGAAAATTTTATTAGCTCCAAATTGTTTGTTTTTAGGGCTTGGATAAATTGTTGAAAAATCTGATCCTGAATCTCTGAAAAACAGTCCACTTTTAGCAATTTTATAAAATTCTAGAAAAATCACCTCATGTTGGTTCTTCTATCAAAACTTATAACTCTGAGTCCTCTTTCCAACAGATTTTATTTGAGTGAAAACCATCAGGTAGATTGAGAGAAACGTTAGTTTCCCCAAAGGGTGACAAATCTGGACAGGTTTTCGAATATAGTTTGTAGATGAATTTGTGGAGGTGCTGTGCAACTTCTGAAAATTGGAATTGAAACTAGACAGATTGAATATTGTTTCTGTCCAATTTCAGCCCCTAATTTGACCTATAAGTATTTTTACCAAAGCGTTCTTGTTAGCCCTGCAGAACCGAACAGTGCTGGAAATGGTGTTTTGTTGTGTTGTTTGTCTCTAAGTATTTTGAAGCATGCCTAATGTTATTTTCTTGCCTTACCATACCTATGTATGATTATCATGGGCTACATTTCATTTCTTATGTTTGTCTCATGCTCTTTTATATTACCGAATTACCGAATGTGACTAGCTTGCTTGGCAAAAGATCTAATAAATGGGAAATGGAAAGGGGTTGGTAGTGGGTGACGTTCACCCTTGTGCTTCAGAATGATTTATGTATTGAACATGTGAATGGAATTAAAACCAAATGAGTTAAGTCTTGCGCAAGCGGTCTAAACGAGCCCCTAGGTTGACACGGATGTATTCAGACTCTATGCGGTGGTTTCAAGGTGTAAGCGAGCCCTTTGGTATGATATGTGCAGGGTGTAAGCGAGCCCTAGGCACGATTTGGTATGGTATGTGCAGGGTGTAAGCGAGCCCTAGGCACGATTTGGGTGTAAGCGAGCCCTAGGCACGATTTGGGTGTAAGCGAGCCCACTTGTTTGGCCGTCCCTTTTGAGGTCCATCAATGTCACTAACCGGTAAATAACCAGGATGTGGGCATAGGTGGTAAGGTCTGCAAAGCAGCAAAAGGGGGAGTTTGAGTAATCCGGTGTTCAGCCTTGTGGTTGGGTAGAAGGATCTCTTTGGGGGATCCTAGATGTCTAGGCAAACTCCTAATTCATAGAATCCTTGTTGTAATTTTGCATGTTATGTTACCCAATTTGTCCTATGTATGGTTGATTGGTTGATAGAAGATATGGGGATGTGTGTGTTTTTACTGGGTATTCCAAGCTCATGGCGTATCATGCCAGGTGGTGAAGCAGTTATAATGATGAAAGTTATTTCAAGGGCAAATACGATGAAGTGTTGGAGCGGTGGTTCATTTGAAGACTTAGACTAGTTGTTTTTGTTTTCAATGTTTTGTAATCCTGCAATGGAAAATAAACGAATGATCCGTAATACTAACTCTAGTTATATATGTATATTAAGATGTTTTGGTTATCTATCCTATTTGTGTGGTAATATTGTACTTAATTAACGGCCTGGAAGTTAGGGCGTTACAATTACTCAGTAAATTGCCAATAAATTCCCGGTAAATTACTCAGTAAATTCTCAGTGAATTACTCAACAAATTCTCAGTAAAGTACTCAGTAAATTCGCAATAAATTATCAACAAATTACTCAGTAAATTCACGGTAGATTACTCAGTAAATTCCAAATAAATTATCACCAAATTCTCAGTAAATTACTAAGTAAATTCTCATTAAATTCTCCGTAACTTACTCAATAAATTCCCAATAAATTCTTAGTAAAGTACTCAGTAAATTCCAAGTAAATTGCTTAGTAAATTCTAAGTAAATTCCCTATAAATTCTCAGTAAATACTCAATAAATTCCCAGTAAATTACTAAGTAAGTTCTCAGCAAATTACTCAATAAATTCTTTGTAAATTCTCTGTGAATTACTTTGTAAATTTTGACTAAATTCTTAGTAAATTACTCTGTAAATTTTCCAGTAAATTGTCAGTAAATTACTCAGTAAATTGCGTATAATTTCTCAGTAAATTTCAAGTAAATCCTCAATAAATTACTTAGTGAATTGTTTGTAAATTCTCAGTAAATTTCTCGGCAAATCCTCAGTAAATTACTCATAAAATTGCCAGTAAATTCTTGTGAAATTTCCAATCAATTACCAGTAAACTACTCAGTAAATTCTCAGTAAGGTACTTAGTAAATTCCTAGTAAATTCTCATTAAATTCTCAGCAAATTACTTAGTAAATTATCGGTAAAATCTCAGTAAATTACTTAGTAAATTCCAAATAAATTCTCAATAAATTACTTAGTAAATTCTCCGTAAATTCCCAATAAATTCTCAGTAAAGTACTCAGTAAATTCTCAGTAAATTGCTTAGTAAAATCTAAGTAAATTCCCAGCAAATTCCAAGTATGTTCTCCATAAATTCTCTTTAAATTACTCAGTAACTTCTCAATAAATTAATCAGTACATTTCCTGTAAATTACTCAATAAATACTCAATAAATTCACAGTAAATTACTCAGAAAATTCCCTGTAAATTCTCAGTAAATTACTCAGAAAATTCCCTATTCTTAGTAAATTACTTTATAAATTCCAAGTAAATTCTCAATAAATTACTAAATAAATACTCAGTAAATTACTAAGTAAATTACTCGGCAAATTACTAAGAAAATTCTCAGTAACTTACTCAGTAAATTGACTGTAAATTCTCAATAAATTACTTCATAAATTTCGAGTAAATTCTTAGTAAATTCTCACTTAATTACTCAGTAAATCACTCAATAAATTCCGTGTAAATTTTCAGTAAATTACTAAGTAAATTCTCAGTAAATTATTTAGTGAATTCTCTTTAAATTTTTAGAAAATTACTCAGTAAACTATTCAATAAATTCTCGGTAAATTCCTTAGTAAATTACCAGTAAATTCTCTGTAAATTTCCAGTAAATTCTCAAAAAATTACTCAGTAAATTCTCAATTAGGTACTCAATAAATTCTCATTAAATACTCAGCAAATTTTTTAGTAAATTCTCAGTAAAATCTCAGTAAATTTCAAATAAATTCTCAGTAAATTGTCAGTTAATTACTCAGTAAATTCTCTGTAACTTACTTGGTAAATTCAATAAATTCTTAGTAAAGTACTCAATAAATTACCAGTAAATTGTAAGTAAATTCCAAGTAAATTCTTCGTAAATTCTAAATAAATTACTTAGTAAATTTTAGTAAATTCACAGTAAATTACTAAGTAAATTCTCAGTAAACTACTCAGAAAATTTCTTGTAAATTCTCAGGAAATTACTAAGTAAATTACTTCATAAATTCCGAGCAAATTCTCTATAAATTACTTCGTGAATTACTCAATAAATTCTCAGTAAATTACTCAGTAAATTTCCTGTAAATTACTTAATAAATATCTTAGTAAATTCTCACTAAATTACTCAGTAAATTACTAACAAAAATCTCAATAAATTCTCTCTAAATTCTCAATAATTACTCAGAAAATTACTCAATAAATTTTGAGTAAATTGCTAAGTAAATTCTCAGAAAATTACTTAGAAAATTCTTAGTAATTTATTCAATAAATTCCGAGTAAATTCTCAGTAAATTCACAGTAAATTCTCAATAAATTAGTCAGTAAATTCTCGGTAAATAACTTAGTAAATTCTTATTAAATTCCAAGTAAATTCTCTACAAATTCCCAGCAAATTCCAAGTACATTCTTCGTAAATTCTCAGCAAATTACTCAATAAATTCTTGATAAATTACTCAGTTAGTTCTTAGTAAATTACTCAATAAAGTAATAATAAATTCTCAGAATATTACTCAGTAAATTATTCAGTAAATTCTCTGTAAATTCATTAGTAAATGCTTAGTAAATTACTCAGCAAACTACCAGTAAATTCTCAATAAATTACTCAATAAATTCACAGTAAATTCTTAGTAAATTACACTGTAAATTTCCTTTAAATTAATCTATAAATTACTCCGCCAAATACTCAGTAAATTACAAAGTAAATTCTCAGCAATTTACTTTTAAATTCCAAGTAAATTCGCAATAAATTACTCAGTAAAGTCTCAGTAAATTACTCAGGAAATTCTCAGTAAATTACTCAGTAAATTCTCAATAAATTCCCTGTACATTCCTTGTAAATTCTTAGGAAATTTCTTAATAAATTCCCAGTAAATTACTCAGAAAATTACTCAGTAAATTCAAAATAAATTTCCCGTAAATTCGCAGTAAATTACTCAGTAAATTCTTAGTAAATTATTAAGTAAATTCTCTGTAAATTACTCATCAAATTCTTAGTAAATTACATAGAAAATTCCTAGTAAATTGCTTTGTAAATTCTCAATTAACTACTCAGTAAATCACTAAGTAAATTCCGAGTAAATCCTTAGTAAATTCGAAATAAACTACTAAGAAAATTCTCCATAAATTCTCAGAAAATAACTCGGTAAATTCTCGATAAATTCCCCAGTAAATCCTCGGTAAATTACTCGGCAAATTACTTAGTAAATTGTCAGTAAATTTTCAATAAATTTCCAAGAAATTCGAAGTAATTATTCAGTAAATTACTCTTTAAATTCTCAGCAAATTACTCACTAAATTCGCTGTTAATTCTTAATAAATTACATTGTAAATTCCCAGTAAATTACTCTGTAAATTACTCGGTAAATTCCTTGTAAATTCTCAGTAAATTACTCAGTAAAATCTTAATAAATTACACAACAAATCACTCAGTAACTTCCGTGTTAATTCTCAGTAAATTACTTAGTAAATTCCAAGTAATCCTCAATAAATTATTTAGTAAATTCTGAGAAAATTACTTGGTAAATTACTCGGTAAATTCTCAGAGAATTGCCAATAAATTCCAAGTAAAATTCTCCGTAAATTACTCAGTAAATTCTCATTAAATTACTCAATCAATTCTTAGGAAATTACACAGTAAATTCTCACTAAATTCTCAGCAAATTCCATGTAAATTCTCAGTAAATTAATCATTAAATTTTCAATAAATTCTCCGTAGATTACTCAGTAAATTCCCAGTAAAGTCTCAGTAAATTACTCGGTAAATTTCTCAGTAAATTCTAGGTAAATTCCCAGTAAATTCCATGTAAATTCTCCGTAAATTACTCAGTAAATTCCTAGAAAATTCTCAGTAAATTTCCAGTAAATTATTCAGTAAATTCACATTAAATTACTCAGTAAATTCTTAGTAAATTACTCAGTAAATTTACAGTAAAGTCTCAGAAAATTACGCCGTAAATTCCAAGTAAATTCACATTAAATTACTCAATAAATTCACAGTAAAGTGTCTATAAATTATTAAGCAAATTCGCATTAAATTCTCAGTACAATCCCAGTAAATTACTCATTAAATTCTCAGTAAATTAATTAGTACATTCCCTGTAAATTCTGAGTAAATTTCTCAGTAAATTATACCATAAATTCCTTGTAAATTCTTAGTAAATTCTCAGTAAATTGTCTGTAAATTACTAAGTAAATTCTCAGTAAATTATTCTGTAAATTACTCAGTAAATTACTTAGTAAATCACTCACTAAATTCCATGTGAATTCTCAGTAAATTACTAATACTTAGTAAATTCTTTGTAAATTCATAGAAAATTACTCAGCAAAATTACTCAATAAATTTTCAGTAAATCCTCGGTAAATTGCTAGTAAATTCTCCGTAAATTCTCAGTAAATTACTCAATAAATTCTCAGTAAAGTACTCTGTAAATTCGCAGTAAATTCTCAATAAATTCTCAGCAAATTACTCAGTAAATTCTTAGTAAATTCTCGGTAAATTACTCAGTAAATTCCAAATAAATTATCAATAAATTCTTAGTAAATTACTAAGTAAATTCTCAGCAAATTCTCCATAACTTACTCAGTAAATTTCCAAAAAATTCTTAGTAAAGTACTCAGTAAATTCCAAGTAAATTGCTCTATAAATTCTAAGTAAATTCCAAGTAAATTCTTTGTAATTTCTTAATAAATTATCAAAAAATTACTCAGAAAATTTTCAGTAAATTCTCAGTAAGTTACTTAGTCAATTCCCAATAAATTCTCAGCAAATTACTAAGTAAATTCTCAGTAAATTCGAAATAAATTCTCCGTAAATTACTCCGTAAATTCTGAGTAAATTCTTAGTAAATTATTCAGTAAATTCCCAGTAAATTACACAGTAATTTCTCACTTAATTACTTAGTAAATCACTCAGTAAAATGCGTATAAATTCTCAATAAATTACTAAGTAAATTCTCAGTAAATTACTAAGTGAGTTCTTTGTAAATTCTGAGAAAATTACTAAGTAAATCCTCAGTAAATTACTCCAAAAATTGCCAGTAAATTCTTAGTAAATTTCCAATCAATTATCAGTAAATTACTCAGTAAATTCTCATTAAATTATCAGCAAATTACTCAGTAAATTCTCAATAAAATCTCAGTAAATTCTAAATAAATTCTTAGTAAATTACTTGATAAATTCTCCATAACTTACTCGATAAATTCCCAATATATTCTTAGTAAAGTACTCAATAAATTCTCAGTAAATTACTAAGTAAATTCCCAGCAAATTCGAAGTAAATTCTCAGTAAATTATTTAGTAAATTTCTCTGTAAATTACTAAGTAAATTCTCAGTAAATTCCCTGTAAATTATCAGTAAATTACTAAGTAAATTCTTAGTGAATTACTCAATAAATTCTTAGTAAATTACTTAGTAAATTCCTAGTAAATTGCTCAGTAAATTCTCTGTAAATCACTCAGTAAATTCTCAGTAAATTACTCAGTACATTACTCAATAAATTACTCTATAAATTCCCAATAAATTCTCAGAAAATTACTCAGTAAATTACTCACTAAAATCTCAATAAATTCCCTCTAAATTCTCATCAAATTACTCAATAAATTGCTCAGTAAATTCTTAGTAAATTGCTCAGTAAATTCTCGATAAATAACTCAATAAATTCTCAGTAAATTACTCAACAAATTTTGAGTAAATTACTCTGTCAATTCTTAGTATACTACTCAGTAAATTTCCAGTAAATATCAAGTAAATCCTTAGTAAATTACTCAATAAATTGCCTGTAAATTCTCAATAAATTATTTAGTAAATTCTTAGTAAATTATTTTGTAAATTCCCATTAAATTACTCTGTAAATTACTCAGTAAATTACATTTAAATTCCAAGTAAATGCTCAATAAATTACTTAGTAAAGTCTCTATAAATTACTAAGGAAATTCTCAGTAAATTATTCAGTAAATTCCCAAGAAATTACTTAGTAAATTCTCAGTAAATTATTAAGTAAATTCCCAAGAAATTCCAATACATTCCTTGTAAATTCTCAAGAATTTTTTCAGTCAATTACATAGTACATTCCCAGTAAATTACTTAGTAAATTCTCCAGTAAATTCAAAATAAATTCTAAGTAAATTCTCAACAAATTACTTTATAAATTACTAAGTAAATTCCCTGGAAATTCTTAGTAAATTACTTAGTAAATTTCCAGTAAATTGCTCAATAAATTCTCAATTAACTACTCAGTAAATTTCGGGTAAATTCTCAGTAAATTACTCATTAAATTCCAAGTAAATCATCAGTAAATTCTCAATAAATTCTCAGAAAATTACTTAGTAAATTCTCAATAAATTTCTCTATAAATTCTCAGTAAATTACTTAGTATATTGTCAGCAAATTCTCAATAAATTTCCAAGAAATTCTTAGTAAATTGCTCAATAAATTACTCAGTAAATTCTAAGTAAATTACTCTGTAAATTCTAAGTAAATTGCTCAGTAAATTACGTAGTAAATTTTCAATAAATTACTCAGTAAATCACTCAGTAACTTCTATGTATATTCTCAGTAAATTACTAAGTAAATTTTAGATAAATCCTCAGTAAATTATAAAGTAAATTCTCAGTAAATTCTGAGAAAATTACTTGGTAAATTCTCCGTAAATTCTTAGTAAATTTTCTTTAAATTACTCAGTCAATTCTCAGTAAATTACTAAGTAAATTCCTACTAAATTCTCTGTAAATTACTCAGGAAATTATTCAGTAAATTCCCAGCCAATTCTCCGTAAATTACTCAGAACATTCCTAGTAAAGTCTCAGTAAATTACTCCGTAAATTGCTCGGTAAATTCTCTGTAAATTCCTAGTAAATTCTCCGTGAATTCACAGTAAATTCTCATGAAATTACTTAGTAAATTACTCAGTCAATTCTCAGAAAATTACTCAACAAATTACCTGCAAATTACTTAGTAAATTCCCAGTAAATTCCTCGGTAAATTTCCAGTAAATTGACATTAAATTACTTAGTAAATTCTAGTAAATTACTCAGTAACTTCACAATAAAGTCTCAAAAAATTACTTAGTAAATTCACATTAAATTACTCAATAAATTCCCAGTAAATTTTTCAAAAAATTCATAGTAAAGTATCAATAAATTACTCAGTCAATTCGCATTAAATTCTCAGAAATTTCCTAGTAAATTACTCATTAAATTCTAAGTAAATTAATCAGTAAATTCTGAGTAAATTTCTTAGTAAATTATTCAGTAAATTCTCAATTAATTAGTCAGTAAATCACTCACTAAATTCTGTGTAAATTCTCAATAAATTATTAAGTAAATTCCAAGTAATTCTCAGTAAATTTTCAATAAATTACTTAATAAATTCTCATAAAGTTACTCAGTAAATTACTTAGTGAACTGCCAGTAAATTCTCCGTAAATTTTTAGTAAATTACTAGTAAATTCTTAGTAAATTATTTAGTAAATTCTTAGTAAAGTACTTAGTAAATTTCAAATAATTTCTCAGCAAATTCTCGGTAAATTACTTAGTAAATTCTAGATAAATTCCAAACAAATTCTCAGTAAAGTACTCAATAAATTCCTAGTAAATTGCCCAACAAATTCGCAGTAAATTCTCAGTAAAATTTTCAGTAAATTCTCAGTAAATTACTTCGTAAATTCTCAGTAAATTACGCAGTGAATTGCTCAGTAAATTCCTAGTAAATTACTCAGTAATTTCTCACTGAATTACTCAATAAATCACTCAGTAAATTCCGTATAAATTCTCAGTAAATTACTTTGTGAATTCTCAGAAAATTACTTTGTGAATTCTCAGAAAATTACTCAGTAAATTCTCAGTAATTTACTCAGTAAATTCCCATTAAATTCTCGATAAAGTACTTGGTAAATTCCCAGTAAATTGCAAGTAAATTCTCAGTAAATTCTCGATAAATAACTCAGTAAATTATCAGTAAATTACTCAATAAATTTTGAGTAAATTACTCTGTTAATTCTCAGTAAACTACTCAGTAAATTTCAATAAATTCTCAGTAAATATCAAGTAAATCCTCAGTAAATTCTTAGTAAATTACTCAGTAAATCTTCTGCAAATTCCTCAGTAAATTGCCCGCAAATTCTCAGTAAATTACTCAGTAAATTCACAGTAAATTCTTAGTATATTATTCTGTAAATTCCCACTAAATGCCTCTGTAAATTCCTCAGCAAAATACTTACCAAATTCTCAGTAAATTACTAAGTAAATTCTCAGTAAATTACAGTTAAATTCCAAGTAAATTCTCAATAAATTACTCAGTAAAGTCTCTGTAAATTACTCAGGAAATTCTCAGTAAAGTACTCAGTAAATTCCCTATAAATTCTCAATAAATTTTCAGTAAATTTTTCAATAAATTCCCAAGAAATTCCCAATACATTCCTTGTAAATTCTCAGTAAATTACACAGTAAATTCCCAGTAAATTACTCGGTAAATCACTTAGTAAATTCTTCAGTAAATTCAAAATAAATACCAAGTAAATTTTCAATAAATTACTCAACAAATTACTAAGTAAATTTTCAGTAAATTCTCAGTAAATTACTTAGTAAATTCTCAATTAACTACTCAGTAAATCACTCAGTAAATTCCGAGTAAATTCTTAGTAAATTACTCAGTAAATTCTCAATAAACTCCTAAGTAAATTCTCAATAAATTCTCAGAAAATTACTTAGAAATTTTCAATAAATTCCTCAATAAACCCTCAATAAATTACTTAGTAAATTGTCAGCAAATTCTCAATAAATTCCCAAGAAATTCCTAGTAAATTGCTCAGTAAATTGCTCGGTAAATTTTAAGTAAATTACTCAGTAAATTCTAAGTAAATTACTTAGTAAATTCCTAATAAATTCTTAATAAATTACACAGTAAATTACTCCATAAATTCTCAATAAATTACTCAGTAACTTCCGTGTAAATTCTCAGTAAATTACTAAGTAAATTCCAAGTAAATCCTCAATAAATTACAAAGTAAATTCTTAGTAAATTCTGAGAAAATTACTCGGTAAATTACTCAGTAAATTCTCGGTAAATTCCCAATAAATTTCAAATAAATTCTCCATAAATTCTCAGTAAATTACTTAGTAAATTCTCTTTAAATAACTCAGTCGTCTCTCAGTAAATTACTGAGTAAATTCCCACTAAATTCTCTGTAAATTATTCATTAAATTCTTAGTAAATTCCAAGTAAATTCTCAGTAAATTATTCAGTAAATTCTCAGGAAATTATTCAGTAAATTCCCAGTAAATTCTCCGTTAATTACTCAGAAAATTCCAAGTAAATTGCTAAGTAAATTTCTCAGTAAATTCCTAGCAAATTCCAAGTAAATTCTCATTAAATTACTCAGTAAATTACTCAGTCAATTCTCAGAAAATTACTCAGTAAATCCCCTGCAAATTACTCAGTAAATTCCCAGTAAATTGACATTAAATTACTTAGTAAATTCCAGTAAATTACTCAGTAAATTCACAATAAATTTTCAAAAAATTACTTAGTAAATTCATATTAAATTACTCAGTAAATTCTCTGTAAATTACTCAAAAAATTCCCTATAAAGTATCAGTAAATTATTCAGTCGATTCGCATTAAATTCTCAATAATTTACAAGTAAATTACTCATTAAATTCCAAGTAAATTAATCAGTAAATTCCCATTAAATTATGAGTAAATTTCTTAATAAATTCTCAGTAAATTACACCGTAAATTCCCAGTAAATTATCCAAAAAATTACACAATAAATTCTCAATAAATTACTCAGTAAATTCTCAATTAATTACTCAGTAAATCACTTACTAAATTTCTGTAAATTCTCAGTAAATCACTAAGTAAATTCTAAGAAATTCTCAATAAATTACTTAGTAAATTCTCTATAAATTCTCAAAAAATTACTCAGTAAATTCTCAGTAAATTAATTAGTAAATTCTCAGTAAATTACTCAGCAAAATTCTGAACAAATTCACAGTAAAGTACTCAGTAAATTCCCAGTAAATTGCTCAGCAAATTCTCAGTAAATTCTCAGTAAATTACTTAGTAAATTACCAGTAAATTCTCAGTAAAATACTTAGTAAATTTCCTGTAAATTGTCAGTAAATTACATCGTAAATTTTGAGTAAATTCTCAGTAAATTCCCAGTAAATTACTCAATAATTTCACACTTAATTACTCAGTAAATCACTCACTAATTCCATGTTAATTCTCAGTAAATTACTAAATAAATTCTCAGTAAATTACTTTGTGAATTCTCTGTAAATTCTTAGAAAATTACTTAGTAAATTACCCAGTAAATTCCTCTGTAAATTATTCAGTAAATTGCCAATAAATTCTCAGTAAATTTCCAGTTAATTACTAGTAAATTCTCAGTAAGGTTCTTAGTAAATTCCCAGTAAATTCTCATGAAATTCTCAGCAAATTACTCAGAAATTTCTCAACAAAATCTCAGTAACTCACTCAATAAATTCGAAATAAATTCTCAGTAAACTACTCAGTAAATTCTTCGTAACGTACTCAGTAAATTCCCAATAAATTCTCAGTAAAGTACTCACTAAATTCCCAATAAATTCCAAGTAAATTCTCCTTAAATTACTCTGTAACTTCTTAGTAAATTTCCAGTAAATTCCCAGTAAACTCTCTGTAAATTACTCAGTAAATTCTCAGAAAATTATTTCATAAATTTTGAGTCAATTATCAGCAAATTACTCAGTGAATTGTTAAGTAAATTTTTTATAAATTACTCCATAAATTTCCAGTAAATTACTCACTAAAATCTCAGTAAATTCTCTCTAAATTCTGAGTAAATTACTCAGAAAACTACTCAGTAAATTCTCAATAAAGTACTCAGTAAATTCTCAATAACTTACTTAGTAAATTCCTTGTAAAATACTCAGTAAATTCCAAGTTAATTCTCTATAAATTGCTTAGTGAATTCCCGGTAAATTCTCGGTAAATAACTCAGTAAATTCTCTGTAAATTCCAAGTAAATTCTCCGTAAATTCTCAGTCAATTCCAAGTAAATTCTTCATAAATTCTCAGTAAATTACTCAATAAATTCTCAATAAATTACTTAGTCAATTCTCAATAAAGTACTTAGTAAATTTCCAGTATATTCTCAGTAAATTTCATTTAAATTCATAGTAAATTCTCAATAAATTACTCAGTAAATTGCTAGTAAATTCTCAGAAAATTCTTAGTAAATTACTCTGTAAATTCCCTTTAAATTACTCTATAAAGTACTTAGCAAAATACTCGGTAAATTACTCAGTACATTACATAGTAAATTACACAGTAAATTTCCAGTAAATTACTCAGTATATTTTCAGTAAATTTAGTAAAGTTTCAGTAAATTCCTAGTAATTTCTCAGTAAATTACTTTTAAATTCCAAGTAAATTCTCAATAAAAGTACTTAGTAAAGTCTCAGTAAATTACTCAGGAAATTGTAAGTAAATTACTTAGTAAATTGTCATTAATTGTCATTAAATTACTTAGTAAATTTTCAATAAATTATTCAGTAAATTCTCTGTAAATTACTCAATAAATTATTAGTAAAGTACTCAGAAAATTTCCAGTAAATTTTTAGAAAATTCACATTTAATTACTAAGTAATTTTTCAAGAAATTCTCAGTAAATTACTCAAGAAATTCCGAGTATATACTCTGTAAATTCCCAGCAAAGTCTTAGTAAATTGCTCAGTAAATTCACAATAAATTATTCAGTAAATTTGCATTAAATTCTTAGTAAATTAATCATTACATTCCTTGTAAATTCTAAGTAAATTTCTCAGAAAATTATCAGTATATTACATAGTAAATTTCTAGTAAATTCCCCATAAATTCTCAGTAAATTATTCAATAAATTCTCAATAAATTACTAAGTAAATTCTCAGTTAATTACCTAGTAAATCACTCAGTAAAAACCGTTTAAATTCGTAGTAAATTCTTTGTAAATTACATAGTAAATTCTCTTTAAATTCTCAAAAAATTAATTAGTAAATTACTTAGTAAATTCTCACTAAATTGCCAGTAAATCCTTATTGAATTCCCAGTAAATTTCCATTAAATTCTCAGTAAATTCTCAGAAAAAAAACTCAGTAAATTCTCAGCAAATTACTGAGTAAATTCTCAATAAATTCTAAATCAATTACCCAGTAAATTCCAAATAAATTCTCGGTAAATTCTTAGCAAATTACTTAGTAAATTCCAAATAAATTCTCTGTAAAGCACTCAGTAAATTCCCAGTAAATTGCTCAGTGAATTCCAATTAAATTCCCAGTAAATTCTTCGTAAATTCTCAGAAAATTATTGAATAAATTCTCAGTAACTTCTCAGTAAATTACTTAGTAGATTTCCAGTAAATCACTCAGTAAATACTTAAATTCTCAGTAAATTACTCAGTAAATTACAAAGTAAATTCTCAGTAATTACTCAGTAAATTCCCTGTAAATTCTCAGTAAATTACTAAGTATATTCTCAATAAATTCCGAGTAAATTCTTAGTAAATTACACAGTGAATTGCTCAGTAAATTCTCTGGAAATTACTCAGTAAATTCTCATTATATTACTCAATAAATTCTCAGTGTATTACTCAATAAATTCTCAGTATATTACTCAATAAATTCTGAGTAAATTACTAGTACATTACTCAGTAAATAACTTAGTAAATTCCCAGTAAATTACTCACTAAAATCTTAGTAAATTCCCACTAAATTCTCAGTAAATTACTAAGAAAATTACTCAATAAATTCTTAGTAAATTCACAGTAAATTCACAGTAAATTCCTAGTAAATTTCAAGCAAATTCTCAGTAAAAATTCTCAGTAAATTCCTAGTAAATTCTCAGTAAATTATTCAGTCAGTTCTCAGTAAAGTATGCGGTAAATTACCAGTAAATTCTCTGTAAATTCTCATTAATTCTTATTAAATTATTCAGTAAATTCTCAAAAAATTACTTAGTAAATTACTCAGTAAATTTTCAGTAAATTTCTCAATAAATCCTCAGTAAATTGGCAATAAATTCACTGAAAATTGTCAATAAATTCTCGGTATATTACTCAGTAAATTCTTAGAAAATTACTATGTAAATTCCCAGTAAATTACTCTGTAAATTACTCAGCAAAATACTCAGTAAATTCTCAGTAAATTACTCAGTACATTACACAGTAAATTCCCACTAAATTACTCAGTATATT
Source organism: Camellia sinensis (assembly GCF_055761805.1). Taxonomy (NCBI): domain Eukaryota; kingdom Viridiplantae; phylum Streptophyta; class Magnoliopsida; order Ericales; family Theaceae; genus Camellia; species Camellia sinensis. The sequence continues at coordinate 88,233,658 of NC_138964.1, forward strand.
TTCTGTAAATTACTTAGTAAATTCTTAGTAAATTCTCGGTAAATTACTTTTAAATTTCATGTAAATTCTTAATAAATTACTCAGTAAATTACTCAGCAAATTTTTGGTAAATTACTAAGTAAATTCTCAGTAAATTCCCAATAATTCCAAGTAAAGTCTTAGCAAAATACTCAGTAAATTCTCAATAAATTTCTTAGTAAATTCTCCAAAACTTACATAGTAAATTCCCAATAAATTCTTAGTAAAGTGCTTAGAAAATTCCTAGTAAATTCCAAGTAAATTCTCCTCAAATTCTTTGAAAATTACTCAGTAAATTCCTCGTAAATTCTCAATAAATTCCCTGTAAAGTCTCAATAAATTACTCAGTAAATTCTCAATAAATTCTCAGTAAATTACTTATAAATTCTAAGTAAATTCATAGTAAATTACTTAGAAAATTGTCAATAAATTCTCAGTAAATTACTAAGTAAATTCGCAGTAAATTACCAATAAATTACTCAGCACATTACTCAATAAATTACTTTGTAAATTACTCACTAAATTCTTTGTAAATTCTTTGTAAATTACAAAGTAAATTCCCAATAAATTACTCAGTAAATTCTCAGTAAAGTAGTCAATAAATTACTCCTTATAAATTCTAAGTAAATTCATAGTAAATTACTTAGAAAATTGTCAGTAAATTCTCAGTAAATTACTAAGTAAATTCGCAGTAAATTACCAATAAATTACTCAATAAATTACTCTGTAAATTACTCACTAAATTCTTTGTAAATTCCATGTAAATTCTTTGTAAATTACAAAGTAAATTCCCAATAAATTACTCAGTAAATTCTCAGTAAAGTAGTCAATAAATTACTCAGTAAATTCTTGGTAAAGTACTCAGTAAATTCCCAGTAACTTCCAAATAAATTCTTAGAAATTACTCAATCAATTAACAGTAAATTCCTAGTAAATTCTCGGGAAATTACTCAGTAAATTTCAAGTAAATTCTCAATAAATTACTAAGTAAATTACTCATTAAATTCTCAGGAAATTACTTAGGAAAATCTCAGTAACTTACTTTGTAAATTTCCTGTAAATTCGCATTAAATTCTCAGTAAATTAATCAATACATTCCTTGTAAATTCTCAATAAATTTCTTAGTAAAATCTCAATAAATTACATAGTAAATTCCCAATAAATTACTCGATAAATTACTCAATAAATTCTCTATAAATTCTAAGTAACTTACTTAGTAAATTCCTATTAAATTCTCAGTAAATTACTCAGTAAACTCTCAGTAAATTACTTAGTAAATTCATAGTAAATTCCAAGTAAATTCTCTATAAATTTTATGTAAATTACACTGTAAATTCTCAGTAAATTCTCAATAAATTAAACAGTAAATTCTCTGGAAATTACCCAGTAAATTCTCAATAAAGTACTAAGTAAATTCTCAGTAAATTCTCAATAAATTCCAAGTAAATTCTCCCAAAATTCTCTTTAAATTATCCAGTAAATTCTCAATAAATACTTAGTAAATTCTTAGTAAATTATTCAGTAAATTCGCATTAAATTCTCAGTAAATTAATCAGTACAGTCCCTTTTAATTCTGTGTAAATTTCTCATTAAATTCTCAATAAATTACTTAGTAAATTCCCAGTAAATTACTCAGTATATTCTCAATCAATTACTCAGTAAATCACTCAGGAAATTTTGTGTGAATTCTCAGTAAATTCTCAGTAAATTCCAAGTAAATCCTCAGTAAATTCTCAATAAATTGCTTAGTAAATTCTCAAAAAATTCTCGGTAAATTACTCAGTCAATTCTCAATAAATTCCTCAATAAATCCTCAATAAATTACTCAGTAAATTCTCAGTAAATTGCCAGTAAATTCCTAGTCAATTACTCAGTAATTTCTCCGTAAATTACACAATAAATTCTCAGTAAATTACTTAGTAAATTCCTAGTAAATTCTGAGTAAATTACTCTATAAATTACTTAGCAAATTACTTAGAAAATTCTTGGTAAATTACTCAGTACATTACACAGAAAATTAATCAATAAATTTTAAGTAAATTACTCATTATAGTTTCAGTAAATTACTCAGAAAATTCCCAATAAATTCCTAGTAAATTCTCAGTTAATTACTCACAAAATTATTCCCTAAATTCCCAAAAAATTACTCAGTAAAGTCTCAGTAAATTACTCCGTAAATTTTCATTAAATTCTCAGTAAATTATTCAATAAATTCTCAGTAAATTACTCATTGAATTACTCATAAATTCTCAGTAAAGTACTCAATAAAGTACTCAGTAAATTCTCAATAAATTATTCCGTAAATTCGCATTAAATTCCCAGTAAATTACTCAGTAAATTAATCAGTACATTCCTTGTAAATTTCACAACAATTCTCAGTAAATTACACAGTAAATTGCAAGTAAATTACTCGGTAAATTACTTCGTAAATTCTCAGTAAATTCCCCTTAAATTCTCTGTAAATTCTCACTAAATTACTCAGTAAATTACTAAGTAAATTCTCAATTAATTGCTCAGTAAATTCCATGTAAATCTTCATTAAATTCCAAGTAAATCCTTAATAAATTCTCAATAAATTATTTAGAAAATTCTCAGAAAATTACTCAGTAAATTCTCTGTAAAGTCATAGTAAATTACCAGTAAATTTTAAGTAAATTCTCAGAAAATTACTCAAGTAAATTCTCAATAAAGTACTCAGTAAATTCCCAGTAAACCCTCAGTAAATTTTCTGCAAAATACTTTATAAATTCTCAGTAAATTCCAAATAAATTCTCAGTAAATTCTCAATAAATTGCTCAATAAATTTTCTATAATTTACTACTCAGTAAATTCTCAATAAATTGCTTAGTAAATCCTAAGTAAATTCCCAGTAAATTCTCGTTAAATTCTCGACAAATTACTGAGTAAATTCTCAGTAAATTACTCTGTAAATTCCCAGTAAATTCTCTGTAAATTACTCAGTAAATTACTAATAAATTCTTAGTAAATTAATTCGTAAATTCCGAGTGAATTACTCAGTAAATTGCTTAGTAAATTCCCAAAAATTTACTTAGTATATTATTCAGTAAATTCTCAATAAATTACTCGGTACATTACTCAATAAATTACTCAGTAAATTTTGAGTAAATTACTCAAATTACTCACTAAAATCTTAGTAAATTCTCTCTAAATTCTCAATAAATTACTTAGAAAATTACTCAGAAAATTCTGAGTAAATTGCTAAATAAACTCTCAGTAAATTCTCGGCAAATTACTCAGTAAATTCTAAATAAAGTACTCAGTAAATTCCCGGTAAAGTACTCTGTAAATCCCCAGTAAATTTCAAGTAAATTCTTAGTAAATTACTCAGTATATTCCTAGTAAATTATCGATAAATGACTCAGTAAATTCTTAGTAAATTACAAGTAAATTTTTCGTAAATTCCTAATAAATTCTCTGTAAATTACTCAGTCAATTCTTAGTAAAGTACTCAGTAAAGTACCTGTAAATTCTCAGTAAATTACTTAGAAAATTCTCAGAAAATTCCAAGCAAATCATTCGTAAATTCTTAGTAAATTACTCAGTAAATTCTCAAAAAATTACTCAGTAAATTACTCAAGAAATTCTCAGTAAATTGCTCAGCAACTCCTCAGTAAATTACTCAGTAAATTGCTAGTAAATTCTCAGTAAATTACTTAGTAAATTCTTAGTAAATTACTCTTTAAATTCCCATTAAATTAGTCTGTAAATTACTTAGCAAAATACTCAGTACATTCTCTGTACATTACCCAGCAAATTCTCAGTAAATTACAAGTAAATTCTCAGTAAATTCCCTGTAAATTCTCAGTAAATTACTCAGAAAATTCCCATTAAATTCCCAGTAAATTCTCAGCAAATTACTTAGTAAATTACTCGACAAATTCTAAGTAAATTCTCCATAAATTCTCAATAATTCTCAGAAAATTACTTAGTAAATTCTTTGTCTTTGTAACTTACTCAATAAATTCCCAATAAATTCTTAGTAAAGTACTCTGTAAATCCTCAGTAAATTACTTAGTACATTCCAAGAAATTCCAAGAAATTTTTCTGTAAATTCTCAATAAATTACTCAGTAAAATCTTTGTAAATTTCCTATAAATTCCCAGTAAATTCAGAGTAAATTCCTAGTAAATTCACATTAAATTACTCAGTAAAGTCTGAGTAAATTATTCAGCAAATTCACATTAAATTCTCAGTACAATCCTAGAAAATTACTCGATAAATTCTCAGTAAATTACACCATAAATTCCCTATAATTACTCAGTAAATTCCCAGTAAATTATTCCGTAAATTCTGAATTAATTACTTAGTAAAGCACACTCACTAAATTCCATGTAAATTCTCAGTAAATTACTAAGTAAATTCTCAGAAAATTACCCAGCAAATTACTCAGCAAATTCTCAGTAAATTTCTCAATAAATCCTCAGTAAATTCCCATTAAATAACTCTGTAAATTACTCAGCAAAATACTCTGTAAATTCTCAGTAAATTACTCTGTAAATTCCTAGTAAATTCTCAATAAATTCCCTGTAAATTCTCAATAAATTACTTCGTAAATTCCGAGTAAATTCTCGGTAAATTACTCGGTGAATTGTTTAGTAAATTTCAAATAAATTACTCAGTAAATTTCCAACAAATTGCATAGTAAATTGCTAAGTAAATTCACTATAAATTCTGAGTAAATTACTCTGTAAAGTATGTAGTAAATTACTCAGTAAATGTTTAGTAACTTGCTTAGTAAATTCTCGATAAATTTCAAGTAAATTGCTCAGTAAATTCTCAGTAAATTACTCAGTAAATTCTCGGTAAATAATTCAGTAAATTCTCAATAAATTCCAAGTAAATCCTCCGTAAATTGCCAATAAATCCAAAGTAAATTCTCAGTAAAATACTGAATAAATTTCCCGTAAATTACTCAGTCAATTCTCAGTAAAGTACTCAGTAAATTTCTTGTAAATTCTCAGTAAATTACTCAGTAAATATCAAGTAAATCCTCACTAAATTCTTAGTAAATCACTCAGTAATTTCTTACTCAATTACTCAGTAAAATACTCTGTAAATTGCGTATAAATTCTCAGTAAATTCCAAGTAAATTCTCAGCAAATTATTTAGTGAACTCTCTGTAAAATTCTTAGAAAATTACTCAGTAAATTCCTCAGCAAATCCTCAGTAAATTCTCAATAAATTTCTAGTCAATTACTCAGTAAAGTACTCAATAAATTCTCATTAAATTCTCAGTGAAATCTCAGAAAATTACTCGGTAAATACCAAATAAATTCTCAGTAAATTCTCCGTAACTTACTCAGTAAATTCCTAATAAATTCTCAATAAATTACACAGTAAATTTCCAGCAAATTACTCAGTAAATACTTAGTAAATTCCTGTAAATTCTCTATAAATTACTCAGTAAATTTGCTATAAATTTTCTATAAATTACTAAGTAAATTCTCAGTAAATTACTTCATAAATTCTGAGTAAATTCTCAATAAATTACTCAGTGAATTGCTCAGTAAATTCTCAGTAAATTACTCAGTAAGTACGCAGTAAATTACTCAGTAAATTCTCAATAAATTCTCAATAATAACTTTGTAAATTCTCGGTAAATTCCCAATAAATACCAAGTAAATTCTTATTAAATTCTCAGTAAATTATTCAATAAATTTTTAGTAAATATCAAGTAAATCCTCAAAAAAATTATGTAATAACCCTCATTCTTGTCTTCGTTATGTTCATATGGATTTGCATGATTTTGTCTTGTTAAGCTTGTCTTTGTAGACTTTGACTTGTTTTGTCTAAGTAAAGGTCCATGTCTTGTTTTGTGCTTATGTAGTTTGCCTAAATGTTGCTTGCATGCTTTGTTCCTTGCTTGGCGTCTCAAGCGTAGGTCATCTCAAGCGTAGGTCATCTACCTTTGCTATCTCAAGCCTAGGTCATACCTTTGAGCTTTTACACCTAGGCCATTACACGCCAACACCTAGGACCATCTTGGAACCACTTTGGTTGACCTCCACCTTCACCCTAGCATATTGGCCGAGATGTCATCATCTAGGCTGAGATGTGTATCATCTAGGCCGAGATGTTATCATCTAGGCGTGCTAGATCCTTGATCCTTGCACCTAGTGATCTTGTTCCTGGACTGGTATGACCTAGACCGAGGTGTGGCACATCTAGGCTGAGTGTTATCCTTCCTGGCCGAGATCATTGAAACCTTCTTGCCCGAAGCCCATGTCCTAATCCGAGATCATTGTCTTGTCAGAGTGGCCATGCCACCTTACTTGTTATACACACTTTGTCATACTCTTGTCTTTTCATTCTGGCACCTTTTTGAGGAGATCCAATTTGGTGATGCCACGTGTCCTAGTAGAGGGATAAGCCAGCTAGCAGTGAGAAACCCACATCATTTGTCATATCCTAGCCTTGTAGAGAGAGAAGCTCTAGGAAGAAGAAGAAAGGGTTCTTAGAGTAAGAACTAGATTTCCAAGCTTGATCCTTAGAGTATAAACCATTTGATCCGTGTTTTGAGGTTAGATTCTTGATCTACTCTTGTTGTTCTTTACGTTGTTATGATCACATTGCGTGATCTAGGATGATTCATGAGCCATGCATTGATTTAAAGTTTGGCTTCAGAAAGAGAAAATGAAGTTCTTGTGTTCTTCAAGATAAGCTTTGTTTTGATCCGAAAGTTTGTAATAAGTTCCATGTTTTTGTGTTTGTTTTCAAGAAATCTTCAACTATGGATACCCAGGTCCATGATTTCGAACTCATATCATGAAATCTCAGATTTGAATAAAGAAGTTATGATTTTAGCATTCATGTTCTTCATGTTCTTCAAGGGGGAAACCCAGATTTCCAGACTTCATTTCCTTAAGTGTGGTCACTGAGACCACTCTTGCCTAGATCTCACACCTAGGCCAAGCATCGTATCTCACCTTGGCCTACCTTGCATGATCACTTCCACCTTAGCCTATCTTGCATGCATACCTAGCCCGACCACCACACACCTAGGCCAACCATGGTGCACCTTTGCCGGCACCTTGTTACATCTTGGCAGGCAGCCACACACCTAGGCCTAGGAGACCTCACCTTGGCCAAAAGGTGTGGGACCTCGGCCAAGACTCCCTGAGTTCACCCAGCTAGGCCATTTTAGCCTAGATCATCTCTGTGCATCCATTCCGAGACCTGGTTGGTACCCAGCATGTTTTCCCTAGAAGAAAATAGTGTTTTGACTCCCAACACATGTTTTGCTTTGTCTTGACTTGGTTTTGGTAAAGAATGCCGGGATCATTTTCATTCATGTAAAGCTTGTTTTAAGAATGCATTGCATAACCATCTTTGAGTATTCCTTCTTGTCTTCTTGAAATGCATTCAGTGGATTTTGCCATGTATTTGTAGGTCTTGGATTCTTGCCTTAGTCCCTACATCCGAAGAACTATTGTGAGTGGTATTTTTAATAAAGCTATGCTATAAAGTTTTGATAAAGCTTTGCTTCATTTTGGAAAAGCATTTGATCAAGCATGAATGATTATCCTTTAGTTTTTGTATCAAGTATTATGTTTGTTTTGATGACATTCTTGGAAAGTCCTTAGTGCTAGGGGACTATAATGCAACTAGTACCCTTGTTTGAGATATCTCTCTTGCCACCAACGGTTTTGTACGGGTGGGTTTGTCTAATCGATTCCGGGTCGATTATTCCCTTGTTTTGTCAGGAATGTCATCCCTTGTATTATGTTGATGCTAGTAAGCATCCCTTCAAGCTTTGAAATACTTTGATAGATGAACTTGGTTCATCCCTTGATTTTGTACAAGCTATGATATGTACTGTTTTGATAAAGATTTCAGATATCATTCACTCAAACCTTTATTACTTATATCATTCACTGAGTATCCAAGCTCATCCTTCCCTTTATATATATGTAGGTGACTGTAGACACCCCATTTTTGACCGACCTTAAGACTTAGACATCACCGATTGAGCGCTTGGTGATGTTGCATAATGTGCTCGTTCAGAAGTTTCAGAGTCGCGGCCGTGAGCCCTGCCTCCGGACTTCCGAACCCTCTTCTGTGCCTTGCCTCGGTTCGCGAACCAGACTCGGTTTTCTCTGTTTCTTTTCTTGAGGGGAGGGAGAGGTCCTGTAGACCATCTCTCAGTGGCCGTGGGCTACATTTTGTGGCTATAGGCCATTTTGCCCATTTCGGAGCCCGGTTTCCGATTTTTCGGAACTGTTGCCCGTGTGCCTCGGTTCGGGACCGCTTAACCATCTCCGTTTGCTCTAAATTTTGGCATACATCTTATTTTCTCCCTTTTGAGGGACACTGGGGTCTGAGAAACCCACTTCGTGGCTGAATGCCACTTTCGGTGCTTAACAGCCCATTTTTCGGGACCCCGAACTGCGTGTTTTGGCCCCCGAGCATTCGTTTTGCATCGGTTTTCGCTCATTCTTGGCAGGTGCCTCTGTTTTATCACTAGGAAGGTCACTGAAGGGTGGGAGGCCAGCAATTATCTTGGCAACCAGTTATATTCCATTTTCGCCCTCCGACGCCCGTTTTTCTCGCTTTCGAGCTAATGTTGAACACCTTGGGGCCACTTTCTTCAATCCCAAACCACATATTTGTGTTGTACACACATGGGAGGACCCTAAAAGTTTATGGCCGGCCAGAAATTCCATTTGAACCTTTTGAACCCCTCCTAAAAATGGCTTGTTCTCTCTCTCGTTTTAGAGTTTCCAAATTCGAACCACAGGGTTGTGATGAGGGGACCTGGGAGGCCACCTTTTTGTGGTGGCCGGCCACTAAAGCAAGTTGACCCTTTTGACCCCTAGCCGGCCGGCTAGGGGAGGTGGCCGGCCGGCCACCTGAAAGTCCAAAAATGGGTCGGTCATGTTCCTCACACTATACACTTTACAGCTGTATAGCTGTTTCCCCCAGAAAATATCTCAATCCGGGGGATATTTTTTGGGGGAAAACTTGTCTCCTTTTCCCCCACCTTTGCCCCTCCTTTGCTCCCTCTCCTTGGTCCTTATAACCAGCTGCCAACATCCATTATAGGGGTTAGAAAAATTCATCTTCAAGCTTGCATGCAAAAATCCTTCTCCATCTCTCTCATTTCCTTGAAAACCTCCAAGTCCAACACCACCATTTCTTCTACACCACCAATCTCCACCCTTCCATCCTCCATTCCAGAAGTTTGAAGGTGTCCTCCAAGGCCTAAGGGTGCTACAAACTCAAGCCAAGAGTTGCTAAAGGCTTGTCTTCAAGGGTGAGTTTCATTTCCCTTGTTTTTGGTCCATTTCTTGTATCATTTGTAAGCCATACATGCTTGCTGATTTGAGCTCCGACCAAAACTGAAAAGGTCATTTTTTTGAGCTCATTTTCTTGTTTCATTAAGGGCTCAACCCTGTTTGAGCCCCCCATATTGCACTTGCTTCAATACCTTCCTTGAATGCTATTTTCTTGCATGTTTTGGAAGCCTATTATGCTTCGGTTTTTGGCCTTTTTACAGTACTAAAAATAGTCTTATTTTGGCCCATTCTTCATGTTTCATTAAGGGCCTTTCATGATTTGAGGTATATTTTATACACTTCATGTTATATCTCTCTTTTGGTCCCCATTTTTGCATGCTTTGGCAGCCCCTGATGTTGCTGTTTTTGGACTTTGGTCCAGCCTAGAAATGGCCTTATTTTGACCTTCTTAACATGTTTTATTAAGGGTCTTTTCTCGTTTGGTGAATGCTTTGCATACCTCATGTTATAGCCTCTTTTGAGCCTCATTTTGCATTGCATTTCTAGCATGTTTGTATGCTGTTTTGGGGTTTTTACAGTTCTGTAAATATGCTTATTTTTGGTCCCTCTTCAATGTTGTAGAAGGGAATTTTTCAGTTTGGGCTGTGCATATACCACTTGCCTCTTTGGCCACCTTTTGGCCCATTTTCTTGCATAAGAGCTTAGCCATATCTATGTTTGTTTTTAGAGTTTTTACAGTTCTGTAAAGTGGCTTATTTTGGGCCCCTCTTCAATGTTGTTGAAGGGCCCTAACCTGTTTGGAACCAGCATCTGTGAGTTGCTTCATAATCTCATGCTTAGGGCCATTTTTGCATGCCATTGTTGCCCTATCTTTGCTCGCTGTTTGGCCATGCTTTGAACTGGAAAAATGCTTATTTTGGGGCTGCCTTGCTACTGTCTATTCATTGCATATCCATATTGTGCATGTTTGGTATAGCTATAGGCCATTTCAGGTCCCAAAATTCATGTTTCGGGACTATTCCATGCATCGGGTGTACTCTCGCCTCATTTCGGGGCTGTTTTCCCCCACATTTCAGTGCTGAAATTCCATTAGCATGTTTGCATTTCATTTCCATGCCATTGCATTGCATATGCCATTGCCTCGGTTTGCGTGCCCGTGTGCATGCATTTCGAGACACTTCATTTTCATCCATCGGCCTCTTATGTGAGTGTGGCTGAGGCTCTCTCATGTTGGTATAAGTCCATGTTGCATTCTATATGCCATTTAATGCCATTGCATTGCATATGCCATTGCCTCGGTTTGCGTGCCCGTGTGCACGCATTTCGAGGCACTTCATTTTCATCCATCGGCCTCTTATGTGAGTGTGGCTGAGGCTCTCTCATGTTGGTATAAGTCCATGTTGCATTCTATATGCCATTTCATGCCATTGCCTCAGTTTGCGTGCCCGTGTGCACGCATTTCGAGGCACTTCATTTTCATCCATCGGCCTCTTATGTGAGTGTAGCTGAGGCTCTCTCATGTTAGTATAAGTCCATGTTGCATTCCATATGCCATTTCCATGTTATTGCATTGCGTATGCCATTGCCTCGGTTTGCGTGCCCGAGTGCACGCATTTCGAGGCACTTCATTTTCATTCATCGGCCTCTTATGTGAGTGCGGCTGAGGCTCTCTCATGTTAGTGTAAGCCCAGATCACATTTCCATGTCATTTGCATTGCGTATGCCATTGCCTCGGTTTGCGTGCCCGAGTGCACGCATTTCGAGGCACTTCATTTTCATTCATCGGCCTCTTATGTGAGTGCGGCTGAGGCTCTCTCATGTTAGTGTAAGCCCAGATCACATTTCCATGTCATTTGCATTGCGTATGTCATTGCCTCGATTTGCGTGCCCGTGTGCACGCATTTCGAGGCACTTCATTTTTCATCCATCGGCCTCTTATGTGAGTGTAGCTGAGGCTCTCTCATGTTAGTGTAAGCCCATATCACATTTCCATGTCATTTACATCGCATTCTGTCATTTTCTCGGTTTGCATGCCCGTATGCACGCATTTCGAGACATCTCATTTTCATAGCATTGTGCATACTAGGCTGTATCTTAGTTGCATTCATGCATATCATGCATATTGCATCGTGTTCGGGATAGGAGTTAGCCCGGGCACGGGAAGCGAGGTGCGTTTCGTACTCCGAGTGACGGAACGCGTCTCAATTCCCCAGTCACCGACACTCCGAATCATCCATGATGGAGTTAGGTTTTGTTGTGTTTTCATGTGCATTCATTCTACATTGAATTGTGCAATTCAGCTCCTCGGCCATCACGCATCGATGTGCGTAATTGGTGGCACGAGGATCGAGGCATGCATATATCTGTGAAAATACATTGCTATGCCCTTTTTCTGCTCTCTGTTACAGCAAATGAAGAATCAGCAACTTTTCGGAGTCTAGCACGCTTTCCAAGAATAACTGCTAAACAGAGGCTAATTGGGGCATCCCGGTGGATTTCCGCGCAAGGCAGCCCAAACATGCATCATTATCAGAAGCAAGGCAGTCCCTGGCTTGCATGCCAGTTTTACAGCTTTCTTAGTTAATTTGTAAATTAATTAGGAATTTGTATATTATTCGGACTGTAATATTTGGACTGTATTATTCTTTTATTTCGGACTGTACATTTATTCGGACCCTCTGCGCGAGGGCACAACTGTAATAAGTGTGCGTGTGTGTGTTGTATGTCTTCCAACCCCACGTCTTTCTCCCTTTTATTTATCCGCTTATGATGGTTAGATTAGGGCATATTTCAATTAGCATACAGTATGATAGCATGTTTGCATTTCATTCATCTGTATTGCATGTACCAAGCTCGGCGCATCATACTAACTGCATTGTATTTTCAATTCCAAATTGAATACATGTTAGTTGTAGCATTCCACATGCCATGTTTTAGAATAGCCGAGCCTGCTATAGTTGCATTTTACATGTGTTGCATTAGGCATTTTTGTACACGTAGGATCATGCATGATTTCTAATGTAGTCTCTTTTTTGGCTTGGAGTACTCGGTAAGTTTTATGCTTTAGCATCCTTGCATGCGTGTGCGTGAATGCCATGAATAGCATGCTTACCATGAGGCTATTTGCTTATGTGATATAACTGCCTGAATGCCTGTGGGTGAAGGTTGGGTTACTTAAATTGAAATAAATCATCAAATGTTTTTTTAAGCCCACTAGATAGTGGCAAAAACATCTTTTCCTAAGCTCACCTGAGGGTGGCAAAATCTGCATTTTAAGCCTACTTGCGAGTAGCAAACCATCTTTCAAAAATAAACATGAAATGTTTTGTTCCAATTCAGGCGACCTGGTCTATACTTATATGCTGTGTACATCACATAGTAACCTAGGCTAATAACCGGAATAAGAACACACAAAGTTTTCAAAAATAGATATCATGGTTAGTAGAGGCCGATCTTTGATCGGGCGAGCGGGGGTGCTCACGAAGTGACCTTCCCCAATCGTACCCAAGTTCCCGAGCCGAGGCAACTTTGGTGATGATGGACACGTGGCCTTTGGCACCGAGTCAGGGTTTCCTAAATTTCTCAAATAAAATATTTAGGTGGCGACTCTGTATCTGGCAAAGCGGTCCATGTTTGGCACTTCTTTCAAAAATCTGTTTTCTCAAAACGATTTGCCGGATTTGGACTCTTCGGTTCAGACTTAGAACCGTGACAATTTGAGAGTCCTGAGCTGTAGTGACCCCAAAATGAACGGAACGGGAGCTCGTTCCTCCCGGGAGCGTTCGGGGACGTCTACAGTGACGAGCAAGAAGGCAGTGACGCCTAGATGTTATTTGCAAGTTGTTTTCGGATTCATGTTTTGCTAGCATCTTGAAGATTATGCTTCTTAGTTTGTAATTCATTTCTTTTGAATATGTCAGCTTGAGAAGCCTTTTGATCAAGATGTAACATGTACTTTATTTTATTTGGATCCAAGCTGTAAACCATGTTAAGACGTATGTCATTTCATTTAATCTATGCACGGTTCTTATGGACTAATTAGATTTAAATTTATTGCTTCCGCACATATAAGCCCCATATGTATACTCTGTTGTGTGAATCTTTGTAAGTTGGCCTTTGGTAATCTCAGATTACTAGCCATCATGGCACTATTCTATTAGGGGCAGAATGGGGTCGTGACAAATTCTTAGTAAATTACTCAGTATATTGGCCATAAATTCCTCAGTATATTGCCCATAAATTCACAGTAAATTCTTAGTAAATTATTCTGTAAATTCCCGTTAAATTACTCTGTGAATTACTCTTAGTAAATTACTCCGTGTAAATTCTCAGTAAATTGCTAAGTAAATTCCCAGTAAATTCTCTATAAATTACTTAGTAAATTCTCTGTAAATTCTCAGAAAATTACTCAATATATTCTTATTAAATTGCTAGTAAATCCTTAGTGAATTCCCAGTAAATTTTCGTTAAATTCTTAGAAAATTATCAGGAAACTTTTAGTAAATTACCCAGTAAATTCTCAATACAATACGTATTAAATTCCCAATAAATTCTCAGTAAATTCTTAGCAAATTACTCAATAAATTTCAAATAAATTCTCAGTAAATTACTCAGAAAATTTCTAATAAATTCTCAGTGAAGTAGTCAGTAAATTCCCAGGAAATTGCTTAGTAAATTCTCAGTAAATTACTCATAAAATTTCTAGTAAATTCTCAGCAAATTACTCAGTAAATTACAAAGTAAATTCTTAGTAAATTCATTGTAAATTACTTCGTAAATTCTGAGTAAATTACTCTGTAAATTGCTTAGTAAATTGTCAGTAAATCACTTTGTAAATTGCATATAAAATCTCAATAAATTGCTAAGTAAATTTCACGTAAAATTCTCAGTAAATTACTTAGTGAATTCTCAGAAAATTATTCAGTAAATTCTTCGGCAAATCCCTAGTAAATTACTCAGTAAATTGCAAGTAAATTCTCATTAAATTTATAGTCAATTACCAGTAAATTACTCAGTAAATTCTCAGTAAGGAACTTAGTAAATTCGCAGTAAATTCTAATTAAATTCTTAGCAAATTACTCAGAAAATTCTCAGTAAAATCTCAAAAAACTACTCAGTAAATTCCGAATAAATTCTCACTAAATTACTCATTAAATTATCCGTAACTTACTCAGTAAATTCCCAGTAAATTCTCAGTAAATTACTAAGTTCGTTCTCAGTAAATTACTCAGTAAATTCCCTATAAATTCTCAGTAAATTACTTCTTAAATTCTAAATAAATTCCAAATAAATTGCTCAGTAAATTCTCAGTAAAATACTCAGTACATTACTCAATAAATTACTTAGTAAATTCCCAGTAAATTCTCAGTAAACTACTCAGTAAATTACTCACAAAAATCTTAGTAAATTTCCTCTAAATTCTTAGTAAATTCCCAGTAAATTCCCAATAAATTCTCAGTAAAGTACTCTGTAAATTCCTAGTAAATTTCAAGTAAATTATCAGTAAATTGCTTAGTAAATTCCCAGTAAATTCTCGGTAAATAACTCAGTAAATTCTTAGTAAATTCCAAGTAAATTCAACGTAAATTCTCAGTAAATTACTCAGTCAATTCTCTATAAACTACTCATTAAATTTCTAGGAAATTCTTAGTAAATTCTCAGTAAATATCAAGTAAATCCTCAGTAAATTCTTAGTAAATTACTCAGTAAATTCTCAAAAAATTACGCGTAAATTCTTAGTAAATTTCTCTATAAAATACTTAACAAAATACTCAGTAAATTCTCAGCAAATTACTCAGTAAATACTCAGTAAATTCCTTGTAAATTCTAAATAAATTACAATGTAAATTTCCAGTAAATTACTTAGTGAATTACTCAGTAAATTCCCAATAAATTGCTTAGTAAATTCTCAGTAAATTGCTAAGTAAATTCCCTGTAAATTCTCAGTAAAGTACGCAGTAAATTACTCAGTAAATTCCCAGTAAATTCTCAGTAAAGTACTCAGTAAATTCGAAGTAAATTCCAAGTAAATTCTTAATAAATTGCTCAGTAAATTCCCAGTAAATTCTCGGTAAATAACTCAGTAAATTCCAAGTAAAATCTTCGAAAATTCCCAGTAAATTCTTCGTCAATTCTCAGTAAATTACTCAATAAATTCTCAATAAATTACTCAGTCAATTCTCAGTAAACTACCGAGTAAATTTCTAGTAAATTCTCAGTAAATATCATGTAAATCCTCAATAAATTCTTAGAAAATTACTTAGTAATTTCTCACTTAATTACTTAGTAAATCATTCTATAATTGCGTATAAATTCTTAAGTAAATTCTCAGTAAATAACTTAGTGAATTCTCTATAAATTCTTAGAAAATTACTCATTAAATTCTCAGTAAATTTCTCGGCAAATCTCCAGTAAATTACTCTGTAAATTGAAAGTAAATTCTCTGTAATTTCCAGTCAATTACACAATAAATTCTCAGTAAGGTACTCAGTAAATTCTCATTAAATTCCCAGCAAATCACCTAGTAAATTCTCAGTAAAATCTTCGAAAATTACTCAGTAAATTCCAAATAAGTTCTTAGTAAATTACTTAGTAAATTCTACGTATCTTACTCAGTAAATTAAAGTGTAAATTCTCAATAAATTACTTCGCAAATTCTGAGTAAATTCTTAGTAAATTACTCTGTAAATTACTTAGTAAATTTCCAGTAAATTACTCAGTAAATTCCTAATAAATTGCTCAGTAAATTCTCAGTAAATTACTTAGTACATTACTCAGTAAATTCCCAGTAAATTACTCACTAAAATCTCTGTAAATTTTCTCTAAATTTTCAATAAATTACTCTGAAAATTACACAGTAAATTCTCAGTAAATTGCTAAGTAAATTTCCAGTAAATTCTCTGTAAATTACTCAGTAAATTCTAAGTAAAGTACGCAGTAAATTACTCAGTAAATCTCGGTAAAGTACTAAGTAAATTTGCAGTAAATTCCAAGTAAATTATCAATAAATTGCTCAGTAAATTCTCGGTAAATAACTCAGTAAATTCCAAGTAAATTCTCCGTAAATTTCCAGTAAATTCCACGTAAAATCTTCGTAAATTTTGAGTAAATTACTCAGTCAATTCTCGGTAAACTACTCCATAAATTATCAGTAAATATCAAGTAAATCCTCAATAAATTCTTTGTAAATTACTCAGTAAATTCTCAATAAATTCTCAAAAAAATTCTCAATAAATCCTCAGTAAATTCTTCAATAAATCCTCAATAAATTACTTAGTAAATTGCCCGTAAATTCTCAATAAATTCACAATAAATTCTTAGCAAAGTACTTTGTAAATTTTCATTAAATTACTCAGTAAATTACTTATCAAAATACTCCGTAAATTCTTAGTAAATTACTCAGTAAATTTTCAGTAAATTACTCAGTAAATACTCAATAAATTCTCAGTAAATTACTTCATAAATTTCAAGTAAATTCTCGGTAAAATTACTCAGTGAATTGCTCAGTAAATTCACAATAAATTACTCAGTAAATTCCCAAGAAATTGCACAGAAAATTGCTAAGTAAATTCAATGTAAATTCTCAGTAAATTGCTCGGGAAATTATCAGTAAAGTACGCAGTAAATTACTTAGTAAATTGCCAATAAGTTCTTGGTAAAGTACCCAATAAATTCATAGTAAATTCCAAGTAAATTCTGAGTAAATTTCTAGTAAATTCTCGGTAAATAACTAAGTAAATTCTCAGTAAATTTCAAGTAAATTTTTCGTAAATTCCCAGTAAATTCTTCGTAAATTCTCAGTAA
Source organism: Camellia sinensis (assembly GCF_055761805.1). NCBI lineage: Eukaryota > Viridiplantae > Streptophyta > Magnoliopsida > Ericales > Theaceae > Camellia > Camellia sinensis. The sequence continues at coordinate 88,250,736 of NC_138964.1, forward strand.
ATCACCTAATAAATTTCCCGTAAATTACTTAGTTAATTCTCAGAAAATTACTCAGTAAATTCTTAGTAAATTACTCAGTAATTTCTCACTTAATTACTTAGTAAATCACTCAGTAAATTGCGTATAAATTCTCAGTAAATTACTTAGTGAATTCTCTGTGAAATTCTCAGAAAATTACTCAGTAAATTCTCAGTAAATTCATCGATAAATCCTCAGTAAATTCTTAGTGAATTTCCAGTCAATTACCAGTAAATTACTCAGTAAATTCCCAGAAAATTCTCATTAAATTCTCTACAAATTACTCAGTAAATTCTCAGAAAAATCTCAGAAAATTACTCAGTAAATTCCAAATAAATTCTTAGTAAATTCTTCGTAACTTACTCAGTAAATTCCCAATAAATTCTCAGTAAATTACTCAGTAAATTTCCAACAAATTACTCACTAAATTCCCATAAATTCTCAATAAATTACTATGCAAATTCTCCGTAAATTACTCAGTAAATTTGATGTAAATTATCAGTAAAGTATTAAGTAAATTCTCAGTAAAGGACGCAGTAAATTACTCAATAAATTCTCATTAACTTACTCAGTGAATTCCTAGTAAATTCCAAGTAAATTCTCAGTAAATTGCTTAGTAAAATCCCAATAAATTCTTGGAAAATAACTCAATAAATTCTCAGTAAATTCCAAGTAAATTCTCTGTAAATTCTCAATAAATTTCAAATAAATTCTTCTTAAATTCTCAGTAAATTGTTCAATAAATTCTCAGTCAATTCTCAGTAAACTACTCAGTAAATTTCCAGTAAATATCGAGTAAATCCACAGTAAATTCCTTAGTTAATCCACAGTAAATTACACGTAAATTCTCAATAAATTACTCAATAAATTCACAGTAAATTCTTAGTAAATTACTCTGTAAATTTCATTAAATTACTCTAAGTAAATTACTCCGTGTAAATTCTCTGTAAATTGATAAGTAAATTCCCAATAAATTCTCAGAAAATTACTCAGTAAATTCTCTGTAAATTGCCAGTAAATCCTTAGTGAATTCCAAGTAAATTTCAATTAAATTCTAAATAAATTCTTAGTAAATTCCAAATAAATTTTCAGTAAATTCCTAATAAATTATCAGTAAAGTACTTAGTAAATTCCCAATAAACTGCGTAGTAAATTCTAAGTAAATTCCCAATAAATTCTCTATAAATTCTCAAAAAATTACTTAGTAAATTCTCTGTAACTTCTTAGTAAATTACTCAGTAAATACAAAGTAAATTATAAAGTAAATTCCCTGTAAATTCTCAGTAAATTACTAAGTAAATTCTTAGTAAATTACTTTGCAAATTTCGAGTAAATTCTGAGTGAATTCCCAATAAATTACTCAGTGCATTGCTTAGTAAATTACTCAGAAAATTACTCAGTAAATTGCTAAGTAAATTTCCTATAAATTCTCAGTAAATTACTCAGTAAATTTCCAGTAAATTCTTGGTAAAGTACTCAGTAAAATCTAAGTAAATTCTCTATAAATTACTCAGTATATTCCCAGTAAATTCCGAGTAAATTCTCGGCAAATAACATAGTGAATTCTCAATAAATTCCCAGTAAATTCTTGGTAAATTCTCAGTAAATTCCCAGTATATTCTCCGTAAGGTCTCAGTAAATTACTCAGTAAAATCTAAGTAAATTCTCTATAAATTACTCAGTGTATTCCCAGTAAATTCCGAGTAAATTCTCGGCAAATAACATAGTGAATTCTCAATAAATTCCCTGTAAATTCTTGGTAAATTCTCAGTAAATTCCCAGTATACTCTCCGTAAGGTCTCAGTAAATTCTTAGGGAATTACCCAGTAAATTACTCAGTCAGTTCTCAGTAAAGTACTTAGTAAATTACTAGTAAATTCTCAGTAAATTCTTTATAAATTCCAAGTTGTAGATGTCCACGAACGTCCCGGGAGGGAATCCCGTTTCGTTTGTTTTAGGCTCACTACAGTTCAGGACTCAAATTGTCACGGTTCTTAATCTGATCTCACAATGTGAGATTGATAAATCACCAAAGAGTCCAAATCCGACAAATCGTTTTTAAAAAATAGATTTTTAGAAAGAAGTGTCAAACATGGACTGCTTTGCCAGATACAGAGTCGCCACCTAAATGTTTTATTTTTGGGAAATTTAGGAAACCCTGACTCGTTGCCTAAGGCCACATATCCGTCATCACCAAAGTTGCCTCGGCTCGGGAACTTGAGTACGATTGGGGAAGGTCAGCTATGAGCACCCCCGCTCGCCTGATCAAAGATCGGCCACTACTAAACATGATATCTCATTTTTGAAAACACATGCGTTCTTATTCTGATTAATTAGCTAGAATTACTATGTGATGCGCGCAGCAAAACAAGTACAGAGTAGATCGCCTAATTTGGAACAAAGCATCGCATATCCGTTTGTTTGGGAAAATGCTTTGAAGTTTGCTACTCGTAAGTAGGCTAAAACACGAATTTCAATGAATTATCCCAATTCAAGCAATCCAACCTTCACCCACAAGCATTCAGGCAGTTATATCACCTAAGCAATTAGCCTCATGGAAAGCATGTTGTCATGTTAACATTCACACTCATGCGAGATGCTAAAGCATAAACACTTACAGTGTACTCCGAGCCAAAACAAGAAACTAGTTAGTAATCATGCATGATCCTAGTTCATGTTAAGATGGCTAACGCAACGCATGCAAAATCCAGCTAGAATAGGCTCGGCTAATCTATGGATGGCATGTGAAGTGCAATAGATAACATGTATTCAAGTTAGATTTTAAATACTATGCAATTAGTATGATGCGCCGAGCCCGGTGCATGCAATACAAATGAATGGATGCAAACATGCTATCATAAGTATGCTAATCAAAACATGTCCTAATACTAACCATCAAAAGCAGGTAAGTAAAGGGGAGAAAGAAGTGGGAGTTGGAAGACATGCATCACACACACGCACGCTTATTACACAATTCGCCCTCTTTCGGAGGGACCAAAAGAATAATACAAATTTAACTAACTAACAAGCTAATTAAATAGTAACAGACTACTTAACTAGTTAAGCAAATTAACTAAGCTCATAAAGCGGTAAAACAGCCTCGGGAAGAGGGTCCAATGCATGCGTGCTCGGCTCCGCTCGGAAATTCACCACCATGCACAAGCTGCCTCTGTTTACACTGCTCTGCATCTCTAAAGACTACACAAGTCCCAAGGATGCTTCAGCATCACTCCCTAATTACTGTGGAAGGTCACCAACCAAGAGGAATGGTCACCAGCCATGGTAAAGTGGTCATCGACCATCTATGATGCTCTCGGCCATCCATTATTGGTCGATCGGCACTGAAAATGGTCGGTCGACCATATCTTCCTGCAGAACCCTGTTTTGACAGCAGCAGAGGACAGGCAAGACATGGCAATGCATTTCACACCAAATGTTTGCACAACCAACCTCCTTATCATGTCATGGACTCAAGAGAGTTTGGTCCTCGACCCTCTGGCCACCAATCACGCATTTCAATGCATGATGGTCCAAGAGGCCAAAGTGTGCAATTTCAATGTCAAATGGAATGCACACAAAACACATAAAGGACCCAACCTCTATCATGCTTGATTAAGAGACAAGGCATGCATGATATGCACAATGTTATGCATCCTAAGCATGCAAGCTAAGTATGCAACATGAACATGCAAACAAGCAATGTGTACTAGGCACACAACCTAAGCAAACAAGCATGCGAGGCATGTAACAACAATGCTAATGACAAACATGCAACAACTTGTGAAAGGGACTTAGCATGGAAACATGTAAAGCAACTTAACAAAGAAAATGCATGCCAAATGCAAAGTGATTCAAGCATGCAACAACATGCGATAGGCCGAGCATGCAACAACACGCAAGGCGAGCATGCAACAACATGCAAAGGATGGACTTACACCAAGATGGACAGCTCTCTACTAGGTCCAAAACAGTGGCCAATATGCCAAGGAAATGGAGGCAAATGTACATACAAACATGCATGCATACATGGTCCAATACTTAAGCGTAAAGAGGCAACTTTTAAGCACACTTAAAAGGAACAAACATGGACAAACGGCATACATTGTAAGCTCTGAAATCATGTTAGAAAAGGTGCCAAACCAACTTAACAAATCAAGCAAAGCATGCAACAAGGTCCAAGGCTCAAGGCTAGCCAAGGGGCTCAAGCCATGACCATGCCAACCAAGCCTCAAAGGGCCAAAGGGACTCAAAACAGTCCCAAGGCAGACCAAAACAATGCCAAAGACACACTTAGATGGCATCCCAAATGCCTACACATGATGGCATACACAATGGCACAAACATGGAGCATGAAACACAAACTCTTTAAGACATTAAAGAAGCATCAATTATGAGTAAACAAGCATGCCATATGGACTGAAATGACATGGTAAGTGACTCCAAGTCACTGAAATAATGCAAGTAAAGCATGCTAGAGGATCCAATACTCAAAGCCTACAAGCTAGGTTGCATGGTAGCTATACAAAGCAAGCCATGGATGACCCAAACAACCAAAATCAAACCTTAAGCATACCAAAACATGCATAAAAACTTCATAAAGCTAAGCCAAAATCATGCTAGAAAGTCATGTTACATCATGATGCATGTTAAGGCAATTTCATGGCATTACAAGACAAGTATGCAAAGCATGCATGGTATGTCTAAACCAACTTAAAACAGTGCTATATCATGAAAAAATAAGCATAAATACCGGCTAAAATGAAGCTAAAGCAAGCTAGGCATACAAGCTACAACACAAGCCATTTGTGCAAGCATCAAAGGCAACATGGAGAGGGGATGACCCTCTCCCATTTAGGACCTCAAAACCACCTCTCCACCACTAAAAATCATTTGGATTTCAGTGGTAGAGAGGTCATGCAAAGCTCAAAGCGAGGGCCAAAAGGTATGGCCTTATAAGGCCTAACAAGGCCTTGGAGGGAGGAAACAACCCCAAACCTCAAAGCAACCTTAAACAAAGTTCTAAAACACACAAAATCAGAACCTTTATTAGTTATGCACTAAGCTCAAAAACAGATGCAAGATAGGTCAAAAGCTTGTGCAAAAATGGGGAATAAAGGGGTAAGGTTCTTACCCTTGAAGACCTTCTTCAAGAAGACCACCCCAGCAGCCTCCTTAGGTCAAAACCAGCTCAAAAACTCCAAGAACAACCCTTTGGCACCTCAGCAACCAAGGTATGGTGTAATAATAGGTGTCTTAGTGCAAAACTAAGAACAAAACAACCTTTAACACATACAAATATGCAAGGAGAGGGAGATATAGAGATAGATAGACACAAATATCCTAACCCTAATTTTCAGACCTCTGGAACTTTTGGAACCCTTCAGAAGGGAGGAGAAGCCCTCCCTTTATAGGAATTCCAATCTTGCAAAGCTTATAAAACAAGCTAAGCAAGAGGGAAATCCCTCCATACACGTGTATAGAGGGGGGCATTGTAGATGCCAGCTATCACAGCTGGCATAAAATATCTGCCAAAAGCAGATGAACAGTGGTCGGCCAACCAAAAATGACAGATTGATCAAAACAATGGTCAGCCGATTATAAAGAGTGCCGATCGGCCATTACCAATGGCCGGTAGTAACAAAACAGGGCTGGTGGCCTCAAGCCATGGCCGGTGAGGTGTGGGGATGACCAACAAGCCATTCCCTGCCCTCAGAAGCAAAACAACAAGTGTTTGGTGCAAAACCAAACACAAAGCAAGCAAGTCAAGAGATCCTAAGGCAAGGCGCGTAGCCGAGACCTCTGAGAACTCAAAACGAACACGAACATGGATGATCACCGAGTGTTCAAGCGGTGACATCCAAGTCTTGAGGACGGTCAAAAATGGAGTGTCTACATAAGTATATCCTCAGTAAATTCTTAAAAAATTACTTAGTAAATTCTTAGTAAATTCTCAATAAATTCTTAGTAAATTACTCTATAAATTCGCAGTAAATTACTCTGTAAATTACTCAGCAAAATACTCAGTAAATTCTCAGTAAATTACTCAATACATTGCACAATAAATTACTCAGTATATTTGTAATACCCCTGTTCCGTAATATGCCGATTGGTCCTTAAAACTGAGTATGATTATGTGTTTACCATGATTTTATGTGCCATTATGTGAATATATGTGATTTTGAAGTTTAATCTGTTCACCGCAGGAATATCTGTTTGAATAACCTGCTTTGGAAATTAAATTGAGGGCCTCATCGGCCACAGAACCCGAAATTGATTACGCCATTGTGGTTGGCATAATTTTTAGAGCCTACGATGAAGTTTAATTGAAAATTGATTTGGGCCAAATTAAATTGATTAAGTTGGTAAAATGAGTGCCCAATTACTCTATATTATTATTATATTGTGACTTAGTGAGGCTCTATACACTCAAATCCCTCTTTGTTATTCCTCTTGGCTGACTTAAACGTAAGAAAGAGAGAGGGGAGTCGGCTAGAGAGAGGGAAAAGAGGAGAGTTTGGTGTTTGGCTCAAATTTGTGAAGAATTGGAGGATTAAACTCAAGAAATTACTATAGTTTGGAAGATTGAGCCTCTAGGTAAGCATTTGGTCTTGAATTCATAAGTTTGAAATTGTGATCTTGTAAGTTCAAGGGTTGTTGTGATCAAGAGCATGTAATAAGTTGATTTTTGTTGAGTTTGGAGTCTTAGAACTCATGCATGTAAGAAATTACTTTGAATTTGCATGTTTGAGCTTGAAACACATGATTCATGTAGAGTTTTGGTTGAAACTCATGTTTTGATCACCATCTGTACCATCTAAGTTGAGAATGATGAGCATCTCCCACATGCATGTACAAATCATGGGAGTATAAGTCTTGAATGTTTGAAATTGAGCATGTTGATGATGGGTTTGAGATATTTTGGGACATACATGTAGATAAATCAAGAAATTGAACTTCATAATGTTATGATCTTGCAAGGGAACCATGTTAGTATGATTATATTTGAGATTTGAGCCCTTGCATGCAAGAATGGTAGCTGGGAAATCGAGTTGAAGCTCAAGAACACAATCTGGAATTTCCAGAATTTCTGCTTCCGCTCGAGCGGGGAAGTCCACGCTCGAGCGGAGAAAACGAGCTCCCAGCATCTTTTTGCAGACATGGTTCCCGCTCGAGCGGGGGATTTGACGCTCGAGCGGGTAGCTATGTAGACAGGCATTACGCTCGGGCGGCCGAGTTCACGCTCGAGCTGGGATTGAAGGCAACCAGTACTTTTGCAGACCTAAGGGTCCGCTCGAGCGGGGAAGTCTACGCTCGAGCGGAGACCCTATTTTCTGAAATCCTGTTTTTGCGTTTTGTGTTCTGTTTTCCGTTCTGTTTCACTTGCAAGCACTCTTAGGCATATGTTAAGCATTGTAAATGAGTTAATGAGATAATAATAAAGCCTAAAGAGGAATATGTGAATTAAAGAACGGATTAAACTGTTAATGACCCCTTTTGTGTTCATGAAACGTGTAGGGTCAAGCTCCAGGGCAAATCAACAAGCCGATCACTGTGAGTAATATCAATGTTTGAAAGCTTGTCCAATGTCCAATTGTTATTTCCCTATAAACTCTATAAGTCGTTGATTGGGATTGTGGACAAAAGTCTGACAGGAGTAAATGAATGGACCGAAGGTCGTTTTGATATGAATGGACCGAAGGTCGTTTTGATATGAATGGACCGAAGGTCGTTTTGATATGAATGGACCGAAGGTCGTTTTGATAAGAACGAATAGACCAAAGGCCGTTTTGACATAAAAGAGTGGGCCAAAGGCCGTTTTGACATGAATGAGTGGGCCGAAGGCTGTTTTGGTATGAAAGAGTGGGCCAAAGGCCGTTTTGACATAAAAGAGTAGGCCAAAGGCCGTTTTGACATAAGTGAATGGGCCGAAGGCCGTTTCGCCATGAATGGAAATCCGAATGGGCCGAAGGCCAGAATGTTTAGAACTACAGTTACTTGTTTTGAATTTCGTATAGTTATATATATTCGTTAAATAGAAGTGAGACTTGGGCCCAAGGCCGTTTAGAGCATGTTGTTCTACATATTGTTGTGTAACTGCTATATTTGATATTATTCACTGGGCTATCGCTCACGCTCATTCATGTGTTTGTAGGTGAGCCAAGGGAAGTCCAAACCCAGCCCCAGTGAAGTCTGCTAGGATAAATCCGAGTTTTGAGGAAGTCAGCCTTGCGTCTCACTCTTGAGACCTACCCTCTCCTTTAACTATGTATTCATGTTTTGTCTTGCCGGCAGGGACTTGATGTAATTATGTAAACAGTCCGTCATAGGTTGACTTGTTTTGGATGATCCTGTTTGTAATGAATTCTGTGAAGCTGTACTTTTGAACTGTGGGTTATTAACGTAACTAAATGTGGTCTGTTAATGTGCATATAAGCACGGCTCTATGGACAAAGTTTTATTTATTGCTTCCGTTTGGCCCCTTTTCTCTGACAAGATATGTCTGTTTTGGTCTGAGGCCGTAGGTAATCCCAGGATTACTGGCCGGTTATGTCCTTAACCCATAGGGACGGGTTCGGGTCATGACAATATTTTCTGTAAATTAATTTGTAAATTTCTAGTAATTCCTACTAAATTCTCGATAAATTACTAAATAAATTCTCAGTAAGTTTTTTTAAAATTCCATGAAAATTCTCAATAAATTAATCGGAAAAATCTCAGTAAATTACTCAGGAAATTCTCAGTAAATTACTCATTAAATTCCCAAAAAATTCTCAGTAAATTACTTAGTAAATTCCTAGTAAATTTTTCGTAAATTACTCAGTAAATTCTCAGTAAAATAGTCAGTAAATTCCCAGTAAATTCCTAGTCAATTCGCAGCAAAATACTCAGCAAATTCTCAATAAATTACTTAGTAAATTCTCCGTAACTTATTTAGTAAATTCTCCGTAACTTACTTAGTAAATTCCTAATAAATTCTCAGTTAAGTGCTCAGAAAATTGCTAGTAAATTCTTTGTAAATTCCCAACAAATTCTCCTCAAATTCTATGAAAATTACTTAGTAAATTCATCTTAAATTCTCAGTAAATTCCTTGTAAGTTCTCAGTAAATTCCCAATAAATTACTTAGTACATTCTCAGTAAATTACTCAGTAAATTCTCAGTTAATACCCAGTAAATTACTCAGTATATTACTAAGTAAATTCGCAGTAAATTATCAATAAATTACTCAGTACATTACTCAGTAAATTCTCGGTAAATTACTCAGTAAATTCCCTTTAAATTCTCAGTAAATTGCAAAGTAAATTCCCAGTAAATTATTTAGTAAATTCTCGGTAAAGTAGTCAGTAAATTACTCATTAATTCTTAGTAACTTACTCAGTAAATTCTCAAAAAATTCTCGGTAAAGTACTCATTAAATTCCTAGTAAATTCTAAATAAATTCTCAGAAATTACTCGGTCAATTGACAGTAAGTTCCCTATACATTCTCAGTAAATTACTTCGTAAATTCTCAGTAAACTACTCAGTAAATTCTCAGAAAATTACTTAGTAAATTACACAGTAAATTCTCAATAAATTACTAAGTAAATTACTCAGCAAATTCTCAATAACTTACTCTATAAATTCCCTGTAAATTCTCAGTAAAGTACTCAGTAAATTCCCCGTAAATTCCTAATAAATTCGCAGTAAATTACTCAGTAAATTCCCAATAAATTCCAAGTAAATTATCCGTAAATTCTCTATAAATTACTTAGTAAATTCTCAAGAAATTACCTAGTAAATTCTCAGTAAATTACTCATTAAATTCCTAATAAATTCTCACTAAATTAATTGATAAATTACTTAGTAAATTCACATTAAATTACTAAGTAAATTCTCAACAAATTCCCCGAAAATTATCAGTAAATTACTCAGTAAATTCGCATTAAATTCTCGGGAAATTAATCAGTATATTCCCTGTAAATTCTCAGTAAATTTCTCAGTAAAATCTCAATAAATTACACAGTAAATTCCCAATAAATTACTCGGCAAATTATTTAGTAAATTCTCAGTAAATTTTCAGTAAATTCCCAATAAATTACTTAGTAAACTCTCAGTAAATTACTCAGTAAATTTCTTGTAAATTCTTGGTAAATTACTCAGTAAATTCCTAGTAAATTCCAAGTAAATTCTCAATAAATTGCCAGTAAATTCTCGGTAAATAACTCAAAAAATTCTCAGTAAATTCCATCTAAATTCTTCGTAAATTCTCAGTAAATTTCAAGTAAATTCTTCGTAAATTCTTAGTAAATTAGTTAATAAATTCTCAGTAAATTACTCAATTAATTCTCAGTAGACTACTCAGTAAATTTCCAGTAAATTCTCGGCAAATATCAAGTAAATTCTCAGAAAATTTCTCAATAAATTACTCAATGAATCCTCAGTAAATTGCCTGTAAATTCTTTGTAAATTATATAGTAAATTCACAGTAAATTCTTAGTAAATTACTTTGTAAATTTCCATTAAATTACTCTGTAAATTACTCAGCAAAATACTCTGTAAATTCTCCGTAAATTACAAAGTAAATTCTCGGTAAATTACTCAGTAAATTCTCTATAAATTCTCAGTAAATTACTTCAGAAATTTCGAGTAAATTCTCAGTAAATTACTTAATGAATTGCTTAGTAAATTACTCAGTAAATTCCTAGTAAATTCCCAGTAAATTCTCAGTAAATTACTCAGTACATTACTCAATAAATTACTCAGTAAATTCCCAGTAAATTACTCACTAAAATCTCAATAAATTTCCTCTAAATTCCCAGTAAATTACTTAGAAAATTACACAGTCAATTCTCAGTAAATTATCAATAAATACTCAGTAAAGTACGCAGTAAATTACTCAGTAAATTCTCTATAACTTACTCAGTAAATTCTAGGTAAATTCCCAGTAAATTCTAGGTAAATTCTTTGTAAATTCTTAGTAAATTACTAAGTCAATTCTCATTAAACTACTTCATAAATTTCTAGTAAATTCTCAGTAAATATCAAGTAAATCCTCAATAAATTACTCTATAAATTCCCAGCAAATTACTTTGTAAATTAGTTTGCAAAATACTCAGTAAATTCTGTGTAAATTACTTTCAAATTCCAAGTAAATTCTCAATAAATTACTCAGTAAAGTCTTTGTAAATTGCCAGTAAATTCTCAATAAATTACTCAGTAAATTTTTAGTAAATTATTTAGTAAATTCCCATGAAATTCCCAGTACATTCCCTGTAAATTCTCAGGAAATTTCTCAGTGAATTACACAGTAAATTTCCAGTAAATTACTCAGTAAATTCTTCAGTTAATTCAAAATAAATTCCCAGTAAATTCCTAGTAAATTTTCAGTAAATTACTCAGTAAATTCTTCAGTTAATTCAAAATAAATTCCTAGTAAATTCCTAGTAAATTCTCAGTGAATTGCTTAGTAAATTCTCAATTAACTACTCAGTAAATCACTTAGTAAATTCTGAGTAAATTGTCAGTAAATTACTCATTAAATTCCAAGTAAATCCTTAGTAAATTGTCAATAAACTACTAAGTAAATTCTCAGAAAATTACTCAGTAAATTCTCAATAAATTTCTCATTAAATCCCCGGTAAATTACTTAGCAAATTACTTATTAAACTGTCAGCAAATTCTCAATAAATTCCCATGAAATTCCCAGTAAATGACTTAATAAAGTACTCAGTAAATTTCCAAAAAATTCTTAGTAAATTACACTGTAAATTTTGAGTAAATTACTCAGTAATTTCTTAGTAAATTCTCAATAAATTACTCAGTAAATCACCCAGTAACTTCCGTGTGAATTCTTAGTAAATCCACAGTAAATTCTTAGTAAATTAGATAGTAAATTCTCAGTAAATTCTGATAAAATTGCTCAGTAAATTACTCAGTAAATTCTCTGTAAATTCCCAGTAAATTCTCCGTAAATTCTTGTTAAATTACTTAGTAAATTCTCATTATATTACTTAGTAAATTACTCTGTTAATTATCAGTAAATTACACAGTAAATTTCCGTTAAATTCTCAGTAAATTACTCAGTAAATTCTCAATAAATTACTCAATAAATTCTCAGTTAATTATCAGGAAATTACTCAGTAAATTCCGATTAAATTTTTTGTACATTACTCAGTAAATTAACAGTAAAGTCTCAGTAAATTACTCGAAAAATTGCTCATTAAATTCTTGATAAATTCCCAGAAAATTCCAAGTAAATTCTTCATAAATTTTCATTAAATTACTCAGTAACTTACTCAGTGAATTCTTTGAAATTACTCAGTAAATTCCCAGTAAATTACTTAGAAAATTCTCAGAAAATTTCCAATAATTTTTCAGTAAAATACTTAGTAAATTTGCAGTAAATTCACATTAAATTACTCAGTAAATTCACATTAAATTACTTAGCAAATTCCAGCAAATTACTCAGTAAATTCGCAGTAAAGTCTCAAAAAATTACTCAGTAAATTACTCTGTAAATTCCCAGTAAATTCACATTAAATTACTTAGTAAATTCACAGTAAATTCTTCAGAAAATTCACAAGAAAGTCTCAGTAAATTATTCAGTAATTCACGTTAAATTCTCAGTAATATTCTAGTAAATTACTAATTAAATTCTCAGTAAATTAATCAGTACATTCCCTATAAATTCTGAGTAAAATTCTCATTAAATTACTTAGTTAATTCTAAAAAAATTACTAGGTAAATTCTTAGTTAATTATTCAGTAAATCACTCACTAAATTTCGTGTAAATTCTCAGAAAATTACTAAGTAAATTCCAAGTAAATTCTCAGTAAATTACTTAATAAATTCCTTAGAAATTCTCATAAAATTACTCAGTAAGTTACTCAGTAAATCCTCAGTAAATTCCTAGTAAATTCTTAGTAAATTACTCGTTAAATTCTCAGTAAAGTACTCAGTAAGTTTCCAGTAAATTCTCAGTAAATTGCAAAATAAATTCCCAATAAATTACAAGTAAATTTTCAGAAATTACTCAGTAAATTCTCGGTAAATTACTCAATAAAATTCTAGTAAATTACATAGTAAATTCTTAATAAATTTCTAAGTAAATTACTCGTTATATTCTCCAGAAATTACGCAGGAAATTCTCAGTAACTTACTCTGTAAATTCCCTGTAAATTCTCAGAAAAGTACCGAGTTAATTCCCATTAAATTCCAAGTAAATTCCCAGTAAATTACTCAGTAAATTCTCCGTAAATTCTCTGTATGTTCCCAGAAAATTACTCAGTAAATTCCCGGTAAATTCTTAGTAAATTACTCATTAAATTCCCGTAAATTACTTAGTAAATTCATATTAAATTACTAAGTAAATTCTTAGAAAATTCTCAGTAAATTCCCAATAAATTACTCGATAAATTACTCAGTAAATCCTCAGTAAGTTACTCAGTAAATTCTAAACAAATTACTCAATAAATTCTCAGTAAATTCTTTAGTAAACTCATAATAAATTACTCAGTAAATTCCTAGTAAATTATCAGAAAATTACTCAGTAAATTCCAAGTAAATTCTCTGTAACATTTCAGTAAATTACTCTTTAAATTCTCGGTAAATTACTCAATAAATTACTAAGTCAATTCTTAGTAAATTCTCAGCAAATTCTCAGTAAATTACAAAGCAAATTCTCAGGAAATTACTCAGTAAATTCTCAGTAACTTAGTCAGCAAATTTCCATTAAATTCTCAATAAAGTACTCAGTAAATTCTCCATAAATTCTCTATAAATTACCTAGTAAATTCTCAGTAAATTTCCTCTAAATTGTCCATAAATTACTTAGTAAATTTCAAGTAAATTATTGAGTAAATTCGCATTAAATTCTCAGTAAATTCCCTGTAAATTACTCAGTAAATTCTAAATAAATTAATCAGTACATTCCCTTTAAATTTTGGGTAAATTTCCCATTAAATTCTCAATAAATTACTCGGTAAAATACTCAGTAAATTCCTAGTAAATTACTCGATAAATTCTTAGTAAATTACTAAGTAAATTCTCTGTAAATTCTCAATCAATTACTCAGTAAATCACTTAGTAAATTCCGCGTAAATTCTCAGTAAATTCCAACTAAATCCTAAGTAAATTCTCAGTAAATTACTTAGTAAATTCTCAATAAATTCTTAGGAAATTTCTCGGTAAATTACTTTATAAATTCCTCAGTAAATTACTCAGTAAATTGTAAGAAAATTCCGAGTAAATTCTCTGTAAATTCTTAGTAAATTCTCAATAAATTACTTAGTAAATTCTAAGTAAATTCTTACTAAATTACTCTGCAAATTCTGAGTAAATTACCCAGCACATTTTCAGTAAATTACTTAGTAAATAACCAGTAACTTCCTAGTAAATTCCCAATAAATTACTCACTAAACTATTCCCTAAATTCTCAATAAATTACTTAGTAAAGTCTGAGTAAATTACTCAGTAAATTCCCAGTAAATTATTCTGTAAATTCCAAGGAAATTCTCAGTAAATTACGAGTAAATTCTCCATAAATTAATCACTGAATTACTTAGTACATTTTTAGTAAGTACTCAGTAAATTCCGAGTAGATTCCCTGTAAATTCTCAAAAAATAACTTAGCATATTCTCAGTAAATTTCAAGTAAATTTTCATTAAATTACTCAGTAAATTCTCAATACATTACTCAGTAAATTCTAAGAAACTTACTAAGTAAATTCCAAGGAAATTCTCAGTAAATTACTAAGTAAATTCCTAGTAAATTCTCAGTAAATTCCAAGTAAATTTTTCATAAATTCTCAGTAAATTATTTAGTAAATTCGCAATAAATCCCAACTAAATCCTCAGTAAAGTACTTAGAAAATTCTAAGGAAAGTGCTTAGTAAATTTTTAGTAAATTACTCTATAAATTTCCAGTAAATTCTCTATAATTACTCAGTAAATTCTCTACAAATTTTGAGTAATTTCCAAGAAAATTCTCCATAAATTCTCTGTAAATTACTCAATAAATTCTGTGCAAATTCACATTAAATTACTAAGTACATTCTTTGTAAATTACTTAGTGAACTTCCAATAAATTCTCCATAAATTACTCAGAAAATTCCAAGTAAAGTCTAAGTAAATTCTCAGTAAATTATTCACTAAGTTCACATTAAATTCTCTGTAAATTCTCAATAAATTACACAGTAAATTAATCAGTACATTGCCTGTAAATTTCTCAATAAATTCTCAGTGAAATACACAGTAAAATCCCAGTAAATTATTCGGTAAATTACCCATTAAATTACTTAGTAGATTCTCAACAAGTTCCTTTTAAATTCTCAATAAATTACTTAGTAAATTCTCAGTAAATTACTAAGTAAACTACTCAGTAAATTACCAATAAATTCTCAGTAAATTCTCAATTAATTACTCAGTCAATTCTGTGTAAATTCTCAGTAATTTACTAAGTAAATTCCAAATAAATCCTCCGTAAATTACTCAGTGAATTCTCAGTAAATTCCTAATAAACTCTCAGGAAATTTTCAACAAATTACTCAGTAAATTCCAAAAAAATTCTCAATAAATTACTCAATAAATTTTCCATAGCTTATTCAGTAGATTCCCAATACATTCTCAATAAAATACTCAATAAATTCCCAATAAATTGCTCAGTAAAACCTAAGTAAATTCCCAATAAATTCCATGTAAATTCTTCATAAATTGTCAGCAAATTACTGAGTAAATTCTCCGTAACTTCTCAATAAATTACTCAATAAATTTCGAGTAAATTCTTAGTAAATTACTCAATAAATACTCATTAAATTCTCCGTAAATTACTCAGTAAATTAATTCATAAATTTCGAGTAAAGTTTCAATAAATTACTCAGTAAGTTCCCATTAAATTACTCCGTATATTACTCAGTAAATTCTCAGTAAATTACTCATTAAATTACTCAGTAAATTCCCATAAAATTCTAAGTAAATTACTCAGTAAATTCTGAGTAAATTCCCAATAAATTCTCAATAAATTACTCAGAATATTCTCAGTAAATTTCGAGTTAATTCTCAGTAAATTCCTAATAAATTCCAAGTAAATTTTTCGAAAATTCTTTGCAAATTACTCAGTCAATTCTCAGTAAAGTACACAGTAAAGTACCAATAAATTCTTAGTAAATTACTCAGTAAATTCCCAGTTAATTCCAAGTAAATCATCAGCAAATTCTTAGTACATTACTCAGTAGATTACTCAATAAATTCTCCGTAAATTCCTCGATAATGCCTCTGTAAATTACTCAATAAACTACTCAGTAAATTTCCAGCAAATTCTCAGTAAATTACTCTATAAATTGCTATTAAACTACTCTATAAAATTACTCAGCAAAATAATCAGTAAATTAATCAATACATTACCCAGTAAATTACTCAGTAGATTACTCAGTAAATTTCTAGTAAATTACTCAGTATATTTGCAATAAATTACTTAGTAAATTTCCAGTAAATTCCCAGAAAATTACCAGCAAATTCCCAGTAAATTCCTAGTCAATTCTCAGAAAATTACTAAGTAAATTCTCATAAAAGTACTTAGAAAATTCCCATTAAATTTCCAGTAAATACTCCATAAATTCTCAAAAAATTTCTCAGTAAATTCTCCGTAAGTTACTCAGAAAATTCCCAGTAAAGCATTGAGTAAATTCCCAGTAAATTACTCAGTAAATTCCAAGAAAATTCTCTGTAAATTCTCAGTAAATTGCTCAATAAAATCTTCACAAATTCAGAGTAAATTTCCTGGAAATTCTCAATAAATTACTCAGTAAATTCTTAGTAAATTCCCAATAAATTCTCCGTAAGTTACTTATTAAATTCTCAGTAAATTACTCAGTATATTACTTAGTAAATTCGCAGTGAATTCTCAGTAAATTACTCAGTACACTACCAAATAAATTATTTAGTATATTCGTAGGAAATTCTCAATAAATTTTCAGTAAATTCTCCGTAACTTACTCAGTAAATTCCCAGTAAATTACTCAGTAAATTCCGATTAAATTCTCTGTAAATTCTCGATAAATTACTTAGTAAATTCCCAGAAAATTACTTAGTAAATTCCCATAAAATTCTCAGTAAATTACTAAGTAAATTACTCAGTTAATTACGCGTAAATTGTCAAAAAATTACTCAGTAAACTCCCAATAAATTACTCAGTAAATTCTCAGCAAAATTACTCTGTAAATTCAAAATAAAATACTCAGTAAATTGCTCCGTAAATTCGCAGTAAATTACTCACTAAATTCTCAGCAATTCCCTCTAAATTCTCAATAAATTACTTTAAAAATTACATAGTAAATTATCAGTAAATAGCTAAGTAAATTCCCAGTAAATTCTCGGTAAATTACTCAGTAAATTTCAAGTAAATTCTCACTCAAATTCTTAGCAAATTACTCAGTAAATTAGTCAGTAAATTACTCAGTCAATTCTGAGTAAAGCACTCAATAAATTCCCAGTAAATTCTAAGTAAATCCTCAGTAAATTCTTAGTAAATTACTCAGTAAATTCTCAGAAAATTACTCAGTGAATTCCCAGTAACTTCTTAGTAAAATTACTTTGTAAATTCCCATTAAATTACTCTATAAATTACTTAGCAATTTCACAGTAAATTACTTAGTACATTACCCCGTAAATTACTCTATGAATTTCCAGTAAATTACTCAGTAAATTTTCAGTAAATTGCTTAGTAAAATTCCAGTAAATTCATAGTAAATTCTCAGTAAATTACTCAATAAATTCTAAGTAATTTACTTTTAAATTCCAAGTAAATTCTCAATAAATTACTCAGTAAGTCTAAGTAAATTACTTAGAAAATTCTGAGTAAATTACGCAGAAAATTCCTAGCAAATTCTCAGTAAAATACTCAGACAATTCCATATAAATTCTCAATAAATTACTCAGTAAATTCCCCGTAACTTACTCAGTAAATTCATAATAAATTCTCAATAAAGTACTTAGTAAATTCCCTGTAAATTACTCAGTAAATTCTCAGTAAATTCTTCGTAAATTATCAGTAAATTCTTCAAAATTCTTAGTAAATTTCTTGTAAATTCTCTGTAAATTTCGCAGTAAATTGCTTCGTAAATTCTCAGAAAAGTACTCAGCAAATTCCCAATAACTTCTCAGTAAATTATTTAGTAATTTCTCAGTAAATTCACAGTAAATTACTTAGTAAATTCTCAGAAAATTACTCCGTAAATTCTCAATATATTACTTAGTAAATTCGCAGTGAATTCTCAGTAAATTACTAAATAAATTACTCAGTATATTCCTAGTAAATTATCAACAAATTCTCAGTAAATTTTCAGTAAAATACTCATTAAATTCTTTGTATCGTACTTAATAAATTTCCAATAAATTCTCAGTAAATTACCAGAAAATTACTTAGAAAATTCTCCATAAATTCGCAGTAAATTCTTCATAAATTCTCAGTAAATTTACCCAGTAAATTCCCAGTAAATTCTCAGTAAACTACTCAGTAAATATGCCGTAAATTCACAGTAAATTCTCAGTAAATTACTCAAAAAAATTTCAGTAAATTCCTTGTAAAATTTCAGTAAATTACTAAGTAAATTTCGCGTAAATTCACACTAAATTACTCAGTAAATTCACCGTAAATTACTTAGTAAATCCTCAGTAAATTACTCAGTAAATATAGCGACCCCGGTCTTTTCCCATTTGATTATTGTATCCGAACTTAGGTTCCGTAGATTCTGTCATTGTATAATTGTTGTTGTTGTCCTTTATTTTCTCATTTGGAGTTATAGGTTGTGTTGGGCGGGTTTGTTTCAGGTTGGTTGGGTTTAGAAACCAAGTGTTGCTGACCAGTATTTTGGATCTTCGCTCGAGCGAGGAGTTGGTCGCTCGAGCGAGCTATTGTTTTTGGTTCTTCGCTCGAGCCGGTGTTTGATCGCTCGAGCGAGGGTTTGCGTCTGGTTTAGACCTGAGGGCAGGGCTTATTCGCTCGAGCGAGATTTTCTTCGCTCGAGCGAGCGAGATGTATGTTTCCGAGTTCCTTGCTCGAGTGAGCATTCTGTCGCTCGAGCGTGCTCCAGGGTTGCAGACCTGAAGCATTGCATTCTTGGCTCGAGCGAGCTTTTCGTCGCTCGAGCGATGTTCTCTTGTGTCTGGTCGCTCGAGTGACCATGTCTTCGCTCGAGCGAGCCTGTTCAGTTTATATACACAGCAGCGGGTTTTGATCAGTCTTTTTCATCTTCTTTTGATTCCAAACCCTAGATCCGACTTCTCTCTCTCCCTACTCACCTTCTCTCTTAGGTTTGATCTACTTAGAGTGGGTTTCTACCTTAGATCCTTTATTAAAAAGATAGAGTGAGTCGAGGGCTTTCATTTAATCTGAGTTGTTGGTGGTTTGGAGCACTTTGGAGTTTGGGTCTTCATCTCCATCTTCTCTTTTTGGACTGTTTCTTCGAGGTAGGGATTTCCTACTCCATTCAATAAGTTTTGTTCTAAGTTTTGGAATTTTGATATGTTGGGGAATACTTTGGTAATTTTGGGAAAAACCCTAGTGGTATTAATAAATTAATTTGTATAATTAATTAAAGGAAATTGAGGAATTCATTGATTAAGAGGTGTAGTTGGATAATTTAAATCACTCGCCCATTGAATTGTTGATATATTTATTTTCAGTCTAGAAATAACTGTTTTGGGCTATCGGTGGAGGATAGCTGTGATTGTTGTAGACACTGCATGTGGATTAGGGATAATTGAAACTAATCATTGGTTAAGTCATCAATTTTGACTGTTGAATTAATACAGACATTATGTGTATTGATTGTGTGTTGTATATGTTATGTGTTTACATACATTAATTGTGTGGGAGGAGATAGGGGATGTACTCCACGGTTTAGGAGAAGATAGGGGATGGACCTCTAAACCGGATTTTGTTTGGGAGGAGATAGGGGATGGACTCCATTAGCATCACTTTTATGTGTGCTTATTTATATAGAAGTGTTTTTATTGATACAGCACTAAAATGTGTATCAATCTGGAAGTATGAAGTGTTTTGATTTGAGCTTGAGTCTCATTTGTTTGTTGACATTGGAAGAATGTGAATATGATATATATAATTCACTGTTGCAAGTTTGGCCAGGCTCTGAGCCATATTGATAAAGTTGGAAAGTAAAACGTGACTTTGACAATAGTGTCATGAGATTGTAAAATGAAGTAATTGATTATCTTGGTTAGCCATCTGTTGAATGCTATTGCTTTATTCATTGCTTATATGTGGTTTAGTATATTTCTACTGGGCTGTGGCTCACCCTTTATGGGAACATCATTTTCAGGTTCAGGTGATAAGCTATGTCACGCCCCCAAACCGCCCCTAGTAGTTTGGTGCCGTGATGGCCAGTAACCCGAGGTTACC
Source organism: Camellia sinensis (assembly GCF_055761805.1). Lineage (NCBI taxonomy): Eukaryota > Viridiplantae > Streptophyta > Magnoliopsida > Ericales > Theaceae > Camellia > Camellia sinensis. Next base: position 88,271,149 of record NC_138964.1, read on the forward strand.
GAAGGCCGTCTTACAAAAATCACACACAATCAGAGTATGAAATATGGGGCTTACAAGAGCGGAAGCAAAATATACATATAAACCGAGTTGTCCATGAGAGCCGTGCATAAGTCCAATGGAATGTCATACATCAAACCTCTTTACAAGTCTTACAATTTAGATACAACAAAATGAGATACAAAATACATCCTGACCAAAAGGCTTCTCAAGCCGACATATGCTAAAACAAACAATTAAAACATAAGCCGAGAAGCATAATCTTCAAGACGATGCAAAACGCAAATCCAAAACATGTCGGCAAAGCATCCAAAACACATCGGCAATCACGTCTAGGCCTCAATGCCTTCTTGTTCATCACCTACATATATATAGAGAGGGTGAGCTTGGATACTCAGTGAATGATATCAGAAATAAAGGTTTTGCATGATTGATATCCAAGATTTCTTTCAAAACAATACATAGCATACTTTACAATCAAGAGGGAAATCCAGTTCATTTGCCGGCTTTCAAGTTCCTTGGATGTTAATAACATCTACTTATTTCAAGGGGGTGATGACATATCAAGACAAGAGTTTCAAGACAAGCTGTGCTGCGAAAGATTAGAGTCCTCTAGCACTAAGGACTGTCAAGACAAGCTGTGCTGCAAAAGTTTAGAGTCCTCTAGCACTAAGGACTGTCAAGACAAGCTGTGCTGCAAAAGTTTAGAGTCCTCTAGCACTAAGGACTGTCAAGACAAGCTGTGCTGCAAAAGTTTAGAGTCCTCTAGCACTAAGGACTGTCAAGACAAGCTGTGCTGCAAAAGTTTAGAGTCCTCTAGCACTAAGGACTGTCAAGACAAGCTGTGCTGCAAAAGTTTAGAGTCCTCTAGCACTAAGGACTGTCAAGACAAGCTGTGCTGCAAAAGTTTAGAGTCCTCTAGCACTAAGGACTGTCAAGACAAGTCATCAAAACAAGATAGCATTTGATATACAAAATAGGGATAGACATTCATGCTAGATCAAGTACTTTTCAAAACAAGACAAGACGAGATTTTTATGAGAGCAAGTGTAACATAGCTTTATTAAAAATACCACTCACATCGTTTCTTCACACGTCGGGGTCGAGACAAGCCCAAGTCCTACAACACAAGGCAAAGCCTATTGAATGTGCTTTCAAACAAGTCTCTCATGTACACAAATGTTTTCGGAAAACATGCTGGGCACCAACCAGGTCTAGGCCGAGGTTCCACACCTCCTTGCCGAGGTGTGTTCCCGAGGGCCACATGCAAGGAAAGAGGTCGGGAAACTCTGGGTTTCCCTCTGTTGATGACCATGAAGAACATGAGTGTGAAAACATGAAGAATACGAATGTTTGATCATAATCTGCCATCACAAATCTGGGATTTTCGTGCTATGAGTTTGAAAACATGGACCTGGGTACCCGTAGTTGAAAATCATGCAAGAACAAACACAAAACATGGATCTAGGCATGAGCCTTCGGATCAAAACAAGACTTTCTTGAAGAACACATGAATGTCATTTTCTCTTTCCAGAATCGAGCTTCAAAACGATGCATGGCTTACAAATCATTTTCAATCATGCAATGCAATAACATAAACATAAAGAACATCATGAGCGAATCAAGAATCTAACCTTAGAACGCGGATCTAACGGTTGGATCTCTAGGAATCGAGCTTCAAGATCTACCTCCTCACTCTAAAACTCCTTCTTCCTCCTAGAGTTTCTCTCTCTACAAGACAAGGTTATGATACTAAATGATAGTTTCCTATACCCGGTTCTGGGGTTAACCCTCTGCTGAGACACGTGGCGGCGACTGGTTGGGTTCTTCCTGAAAAGGTGGCTGACAGACCCGACAGAGCATGGTGGAAGGGTGATCAACAAGCAAAGCGGTATGGGCTTTCTGACAGACCATGACATCGGCTAACAACAAGGCGTATCTAACACGCTATACGGAATGGCACTCCGGCAAGGGGGTGACATCGGCTAACAAAAGACTTCGGCGACTAAGGTGACAATGACCTCGGCTAGGAAGGACAACGCTTGACTAAGCTGTGCCACATCTTGGCCTAGATGCGCCACACCTCGGTCTAGGTCATACCACTCCAGGACGAGTTCACTGGGGTGCAGGGTAACATCTCGGCTAATGTGTTCAAGGCAATGACGGAGGTCAACAAGGGGTTCCAAGATACTAATGCCAGACTAAGGATGACCTCGGCATAGGAACAACGTCGGCTAAACATAACTCAGACAAGCACATAACACTTAGACAAATCACAAAGGTGCCAAATCAAGACATGGATCACATTAACTCAACGAAACAATCGCAACACACACATGCAAGCTAAACAAGTCATAATCATGCAAATGCTCATGAACATGATCAAGATGAAAAAATGTGGGTTCTTACAGTCTACCCTCCTTAAGGAAGTTTGGTCCCCAAACTTAAGTTACCTTGACCTACGAATAATCCCGGGTAACAGATTTTCATTTCCTCTTCCTTTTCCCACGTGGCTTCCCTGCCATGATGCTTCTCCCATTCGATCTTTACCATCGATATCGACTTGTTTCTCAACTGTCTCACTTGTCTGTCAATAATCCTCATCGGTTTCTCTTCGTAGCCCAAGTCTTCGTTAACTACAACCCCGGAGTAATCTATTACATGCAGTGGGTCTCGGATATATTTTCTCAGCATCGAAACATGGAACACACTGTGGACTCGACTCAAATCTGGTGGCAAAGCAAGCCTGTAAGCAACGGTGTTAATCCTCTCGAGAATTTCAAATGGCCCAACGTATCGGGGTGCAAGTTTACCCTTCTTCCCAAATCTCGTAACTCCTGTCATCGGCGAGACCTTCAAAAATACATGATCCCCAATTTCAAATTCTAACTCCCTCCTTCTTCGGTCGGCATAACACTTCTGTCGACTCTGTGCAGTCTTAATCCTCTGCTGAATGAGTTTGATCTTTTCCGTTGTCATCCGAACCAATTCGGGGCCAATTAGAGCTTTGTCTCCTACTTCAGTCCAACATATCGGCGATCTGCACTCCCTTCCATACAAAGCTTCATACGGCGCCATGCCTATGCTGGCTTGATAACTGTTGTTGTACGCGAACTCCACTAATGGCAAATGCGATTCCCAGCTTCCTTGAAAATCTAGCACGCACAATCTGAGCATGTCTTCGAGCGTCTGAATCATTCTTTCTGTCTGCCCGTCGGTCTGAGGGTGAAAGGCTGTGCTAAACCTCAACGCTGTTCCCAAGGCTCCTTGTAGACTCTGCCAAAATCTGGAAACGAACTTCGGATCTCGGTCTGACACAATGGACATCGGTACACCATGAAGTCTAACGATCTCATTCACGTACAATTCGGCAAGTCGGTCGGCATTGAATGTGGTCTTGACAGGCAAGAAGTGAGCTGACTTAGTAAGCCTGTCGATTATAACCCAAATGGAATCCATACTTCTTTGCGTCCTCGGCAAACCCACTACGAAATCCATGGAGATGTGCTCCCATTTCCACTCAGGAATTGACAAGGGTTGAAGAAGTCCTGCCGGTCTCTGGTGTTCTGCCTTCACTTGCTGGCAATTCAGACACTGAAATACAAACTCGGCTATCTCTCTTTTCATGTTGGGCCACCAAAAGGTCCGCTTTACGTCCTGATACATCTTGGTGCTCCCTGGATGAACGGCAAACTTGGAACCATGGGCCTCTTGCAAAATCTTCCTTTTCAACTCCGGTACGTCGGCTACACACAATCTTCCTTCAAACTTAAGCACCTGGTTTTCCACTGTGTATCCTGGCCTCGGCTTGGAGACGAATTCATCAATTACCCTTTTTAGGAACTTATCTTCCATCTGCCTGGTCTTCACTTCCTCGACGATGGTCGGTTCCGCTGAGATCGTTGCCAGACACGCCAAACTTCCAACTAACTTCCTGCTCAAGGCGTCGGCTACGGAATTTGCCTTACCTGGGTGATACTGGATCTGCATGTCATAGTCCTTCAACAGCTCGAGCCATCTTCTCTGCCTCATATTTAACTCTTTCTGGGTGAATAAGTACTTCAGACTCTTGTGGTCGGTGAAAACTTGACAGGATGTTCCATACAAGTAATGACGCCATATCTTCAAAGCAAAAACCACGGCAGCTAACTCTAGGTCATGGGTAGGATAATTCTTTTCATTGGGCTTCAACTGACGAGACGCGTACGCTATGACTTTACCTTTTTGCATTAAAACGCAACCCAAACCTTTGTGTGAAGCATCGCTGTAAATCTGAAATTCTTCATTAGCTGATGGTAGTACCAGAACTGGTGCTGTAACTAACCTCGTCTTCAGCTCCTGGAAAGCTGATTCTCTTTCGTCGGTCCATTCATAAGCTGCTCCCTTCTTCGTTAGTTGTGTCAATGGCACTGCAATCCTCGAGAAATCCTTCACAAACTTTCTGTAATAACCTGCCAAACCCAGGAAACTACGAACCTCGGACACATTGGTCGGCGTCGGCCAATTCACAACGGCTTCAATCTTACTGGGGTCAACTGATATACCGTCTTCATTAATCACATGTCCTAGAAACGAAATGCTGGAAAGCCAAAATTCGCATTTACTTAACTTGGCGTACAACTTCTTATTTCTCAAGGTCTGCAGGGCAAGTCTCAGATGATTCTCGTGCTCGCTCGCACTCCCGGAATAGATCAATATGTCGTCGATAAAAATAATGACAAACTCATCCAGGTACGGCTTAAAGACTCTGTTCATCAAGTCCATGAATGCTGCTGGGGCATTGGTTACTCCGAAGGGCATTACCAAAAATTCGTAGTGGCCATATCTTGTCCGAAAAGCAGTCTTCTCGATATCCTCGGCTTTAACCTTCAACTGGTGGTAGCCCGACCTAAGGTCAATCTTGGAAAAGACTCGTGCTCCTCGTAGCTGATCAAGCAAATCATCGATTCTTGGCAATGGGTATTTGTTCTTAATGGTCACCTTATTAAGTTCTCTGTAATCAATGCAAAGACGAAGGGTGCCGTCCTTTTTCTTAACAAATAAAACGGGTGCTCCCCACGGTGAAGTGCTCGGCCTGACGAATCCCTTATCCAACAATTCCTGTAGTTGCGATTTCAGTTCTCTAAGTTCAGCTGGAGCCATTCTGTAGGGTGTTTTGGAGATAGGTTGTGTTCCTGGCAAGACGTCCACAGTAAACTCTATTTCTCTATCGACAAGGTGGCCAGGCAACTCATTCGGAAAGACGTCGGAAAATTCCTCAACAACGGGTATGTCGGCTAACTCAACATTTCCATTCAGATCACTTAGTATACTGCATAAATAACCCCTACATCCTTTTTGGATCAACTTGTAGGCCTTCATGGATGAAATTAAGTAAGGCGGGGGTACTACTCCTTTACCTTGGAAAATGACCTCGGCTTGACTTGGGGTCTTCAATGTGACGTTCTTAGTAACACAATTAATGGATGCATGATTCGCCGCTAACCAGTCCATTCCCAATATAACATCGAAGTGAGTCATGTCTAATGGCATCAAATCAACTAACAATTCTACACTCTCAATCATAGCAATACACGCCCTATAAATGGATGTAACAATCATATCTCTCCCAGATGGGGTAGACACAGATAATACATAATCAAGGGGTTCTAATTCTCTATCCAACTTCTCGGCGAATATAGTGGACACAAATGAATGCGTAGAACCCGAATCAATCAGTACGTATGCATCTTGAGAACAAATTGAGAGGGTACCTGACACTACCGCCTCGGCATTCTGGGCGTCTCCTGGTACTAATGCAAAAACTCTGCCCTGCCTCGCCTGTATTCCCCCGATGTTATTCTTCTGTGCAGAGCCCGAGGTGCTTCCATTCCTCCTCCCATCATCGGTCCTTGCTTTCGGGCAGTCCTTCACGCGATGGCCTATCTCGCCACACTCATAACAAGCTCCCGTTGCCCAACGACAAACCCCGAAATGTTGCTTCCCACAACTCGCGCACATCGGCTTGGCGTTACCTTCCTGATTTGAGTTGCTGGAACTGTCTGTGCTCATTCTCTTCTTGGCATTGAACGGAACTCGGCGACTATCATAATTCTGCCTCTTCTTCTGACCCTCACTTGAACTCTGGTATCGGTTTAAATTAGCTTCAGCCAGGATGGCCTTGTCCAGTACTCCGGCATACGTCGGCATATTGAGCATATTGACCCGATCTTGTATTGGCCCACGCAACCCACTTTCGAACTTCCTCGCCTTTCGATACTCGTCATCAACCATATGAGGCGCATATCTCGCTAGTTCAGTAAAGGCACGATCGTATTCTGCGACCGTCTTGTTCCCTTGGACCAGATTCTGAAACTCCGTGGTCTTTCGGTCTCGGACGCTGAGGGGGAAATGCTTGTTGTAGAACAACTCCAAAAATTTTGCCCAAGTCAAACCCGGATTGCTTTCTCGGACCATCATCCACCATCTACGAGCATCGTCGTCTAACGTGAATGCTGCCAGAGATACCTTCTGAGCGTCGGTACTGGGGAAAACTTCAAACAACTTCTCCATCTCTAAAACCCATGCCTCGGCTTTCATTGGTTCTATGCCTCCCTGAAATCTCGGCGGCTTCATCTTCTTGAACTCTCTGATTAGAGTTATCGTGTCGTTCCCATACAAAGCTTGCTGCGGAGGCACTTGTGGCACCGGAGGGGGTGGAGCTGCATATCGGCCATTCGTCTGTTCGGCATGCATAGAAGTGGTACCAGTATCCTGCGGCCTAGATTGCCTCTGCTCACGAACCAAGCCTTCGACTAACCTTTCCAATCTCTCCAACCTGTCTTCCGATCGATCTCGGCCAACCGGGGGTCTACCTCTCCTCATGATGCTAGGGGGGGGGGAGATGCAAGATAAGACTTTAAAACAACTAAACAGATTAACACATATGCAAGTAACGAGCGTCTAAGCCAAAACGATGCACACATAGTCAAGTAGCAAGCAATATGATGCAATCTTAACTTTCTTCTAAGGGAAATCCTAGGCTCTCTAGAACTCAAGGTGTGTGATTAACGTACTACAAGGATCTTGTGCTCTGATACCAATCTGTCACGCCCCCAAACCGCCCCTAGTAGTTTGGTGCCGTGATGGCCAGTAACCCGAGGTTACCGAAGGCCGTCTTACAAAAATCACACACAATCAGAGTATGAAATATGGGGCTTACAAGAGCGGAAGCAAAATATACATATAAACCGAGTTGTCCATGAGAGCCGTGCATAGGTCCAATGGAATGTCATACATCAAACCTCTTTACAAGTCTTACAATTTAGATACAACAAAATGAGATACAAAATACATCCTGACCAAAAGGCTTCTCAAGCCGACATATGCTAAAACAAACAATTAAAACATAAGCCGAGAAGCATAATCTTCAAGACGATGCAAAACGCAAATCCAAAACATGTCGGCAAAGCATCCAAAACACATCGGCAATCACGTCTAGGCCTCAATGCCTTCTTGTTCATCACCTACATATATATAGAGAGGGTGAGCTTGGATACTCAGTGAATGATATCAGAAATAAAGGTTTTGCATGATTGATATCCAAGATTTCTTTCAAAACAATACATAGCATACTTTACAATCAAGAGGGAAATCCAGTTCATTTGCCGGCTTTCAAGTTCCTTGGATGTTAATAACATCTACTTATTTCAAGGGGGTGATGACATATCAAGACAAGAGTTTCAAGACAAGCTGTGCTGCGAAAGATTAGAGTCCTCTAGCACTAAGGACTGTCAAGACAAGCTGTGCTGCAAAAGTTTAGAGTCCTCTAGCACTAAGGACTGTCAAGACAAGCTGTGCTGCAAAAGTTTAGAGTCCTCTAGCACTAAGGACTGTCAAGACAAGCTGTGCTGCAAAAGTTTAGAGTCCTCTAGCACTAAGGACTGTCAAGACAAGCTGTGCTGCAAAAGTTTAGAGTCCTCTAGCACTAAGGACTGTCAAGACAAGCTGTGCTGCAAAAGTTTAGAGTCCTCTAGCACTAAGGACTGTCAAGACAAGTCATCAAAACAAGATAGCATTTGATATACAAAATAGGGATAGACATTCATGCTAGATCAAGTACTTTTCAAAACAAGGCAAGACGAGATTTTTATGAAAGCAAGTGTAACATAGCTTTATTAAAAATACCACTCACATCGTTTCTTCACACGTCGGGGTCGAGACAAGCCCAAGTCCTACAACACAAGGCAAAGCCTATTGAATGTGCTTTCAAACAAGTCTCTCATGTACACAAATGTTTTCGGAAAACATGCTGGGCACCAACCAGGTCTAGGCCGAGGTTCCACACCTCCTTGCCGACGTGTCAGCCGAGGTGCCACGTGTCTTGGTCGTTGTGCCGAGGTCATCTCGGCTAGGCCGAGGTTACCTCCGAAGATATCGGAATCCGAGATAAGCAGATAAGGGATAAGAGTCCTAGAATGAAGAGAGAACTCAACCTGGATATGGATAAGAGTCCTAGATTGGGAGAAGACTCTAGTTTGGGTAAAGATAAGACTCTTAGAGAGTTTTGTCCTAACTCCACTAGGAGTCCCAGATAAGCAGTAATCCTGAGTCCATAGAAGTCAGGCTTCTATTGGGACTAGGATTGAGTTGGCTATAAATAAGAGGCACCCCCATGGGTCTAAGGTATGTTTTTGGATACTCAAGCTTGTGAGCTTAGTATTTGATTTATCTTTGAGAGATATACTGACTTGATCGTCGGAGTGCCCCCGGGTGGTCGAAACCACCGCGGGATTCTTATATTTCTGTTGCAGGTTAGTCAGGTGCCATCTATTCTGCCAGTGCTCTCCAGCTGATTACTAAGCGGGCAGTGTGGTCGGAAAATCACCCACACAATTTGGCGCCGTCTGTGGGAAAGAAAGAAGAATAGATGGCCAATGGCGGACAGAAGGATCAGATTAGAGACAATGCTTTTGCTGGGAATAGGAGATCTATCAACCTCGACGTTGAAGGACAATAGCAACACAGAAACTTGTGACCAGAGTCCCGAAGTGAAAGAAGCCGGCTAGGAAGGTGACGCACTAAAGACAACAGATCGAAACAACGAAGACAATCTCCAGGTATGGAAGGATAGATACCTGCGGAGGAACGAAGACCCTTCTAGAAGGGATGCAAAGACAGGGGGCATGAGCGCTCCCAAGGAGATAACATTCAAGTATAGAAGAACTCATCCTGAGTGAGCAGATCCCGGATTCCAAATCCCGGATCCCAGATCCCAGAAGACATAATCTTGGCCTAGATAAGTAGGTCCGAGAAAAGAAGAGCTCAACCTGAGTGAGCAAATCCAAGATTCTAGAAGATAAGATCTCGGCAACTGAGTCCGAGAAGAGAAGAGCACAGCGAACAGATCTAAGACCAAGAAGATGCTTAACCGTAGTTAAGCCAAGAAGATTCTTAACCCGAAGTTAAGACCAAGAAGATGCTTAACCGTAGTTAAGCCGAGAAGATTCTTAACCGTAGTTAAGCCAAGAAGATGCTTAACCGTAGTTAAGCCAAGAAGATTCTTAACCCGAAGTTAAGACCAAGAAGATGCTTAACCATAGTTAAGCCGAGAAGATTCTTAACCCGAAGTTAAGACCAAGAAGATTCTTAACCGTAGTTAAGATCGAGAAGATTCTTAACCGTAGTTAAGCCAAGAAGATGCTTAACCGTAGTTAAGCCGAGAAGATTCTTAACCCGAAGTTAAGACCAAGAAGATGCTTAACCGTAGTTAAGATCGAGAAGATTCTTAACCTGAAGTTAAGACCAAAAAGATGCTTAACCGTAGTTAAGCCGAGAAGATTCTTAACCCGAAGTTAAGACCAAGAAGATGCTTAACCGTAGTTAAGACCGAGAAGATTCTTAACCCGAAGTTAAGACCAAGAAGATGCTTAACCGTAGTTAAGACCGAGAAGATTCTTAACCCGAAGTTAAGACCAAGAAGATGCTTAACCGTAGTTAAGCCGAGAAGATTCTTAACCTGAAGTTAAGACCAAGAAGATGCTTAACCGTAGTTAAGCCGAGAAGATTCTTAACCCGAAGTTAAGACCAAGAAGATTCTTAACCGTAGTTAAGATCGAGAAGATTCTTAACCGTAGTTAAGCCAAGAAGATGCTTAACCGTAGTTAAGCCGAGAAGATTCTTAACCCGAAGTTAAGACCAAGAAGATGCTTAACCGTAGTTAAGCCGAGAAGATTCTTAACCGTAGTTAAGACCAAGAAGATGCTTAACCATAGTTAAGCCAAGAAGATTCTTAACCCGAAGTTAAGACCAAGAAGATTCTTAACCCGAAGTTAAGACCAAGAAGATGCTTAACCGTAGTTAAGCCGAGAAGATTCTTAACCGAAGTTAAGCCAAGAAGATGCTTAACCATAGTTAAGCCAAGAAGATTCTTAACCCGAAGTTAAGACCAAGAAGATGCTTAACCGTAGTTAAGACCGAGAAGATTCTTAACCGTAGTTAAGCCAAGAAGATGCTTAACCATAGATAAACCGAGATGATGCTTAATTGAAATTAAGCCGAGATGATTCCTTGTCTCCACTTGTTGAAATTTGTAGCAATTTACAAGTTGGAGTCAAGCTGATTCCTTGTCTCCACTTGTTGAAATTTGTAGCAATTTACAAGTTGGAGTCAAGCTGATTCCTTGTCTTCACTTGTTGAAATTTGTAGCAATTTACAAGTTGGAGTCAAGCTGATTCCTTAATTCACTTGTTGAAATTTGTAGCAATTTACAAGTTGGAATTAAGCTGATTCCTTATCTTCACTTGTTGAAATTTGTAGCAATTTACAAGGTGGAGTTAAGCTGATTCCTTATCTTCACTTGTTGAAATTTGTAGCAATTTACAAGTTGGAGTTAAGCCGAGATTACTGTTTCTCTTCACTTGTTGAAATTTGTAGCAATTTACAAGTCGAAGTGAAGCCGAGGTTATAGTCTGCACACTTGTAGCAATCTACAGCAATTTACAGGTTGAGGAAAGAGCTAAGTATATTTACACACTTGTTGAGATTCGTAACAATTTACAAATAGATTATTGTTTAACACTTGTTATGTTAATCCTTGTTGAAATTTATAGCAATTTACAAGTAGGCTAGACCGAGATCACCGTTTAAACACTTGTTGAAACTTGAGAAAAAGTTTGCAAAGTTAACATTGAGTAGTATATGTTTTGCACTTGTTAGAATATTATGAAAAGTTTGCAGGTCAGTATCTTGCCGAAGTAAAAGTTTTTATACCCGAGGTATGTAACCCCGAGAAGATTGCATAAAGGAGGCAAAGTATGAAAGGCATACAAAATATTCTAAGTATAGAATCGTGCAAGAGCAGTTAGAAGAAGATCAAGACAGAATTCATGGTGATTGACACGCCCTCGCCATACAATATCATCTTGGAAAGGCCATGGTTGCATACAATGGGGGCAGTTCCCTCAACGTTGCATCAACTATTGCGGTTCCCCACAGAACATAGGATTGAAGAAGTCAGAGGAGACCAACTGCAGGCAAAGAATTGCCCCATGGCAGCAATGAAAACTACATTCAAACATTCAGGAACCAGGGAAGGCAGAGATTGAAGACGAGGACATGGAGGTCCTAGATGATGTCGGCAAGGAGCCAGCCAAAAAGAGTGAAGAGACACTGAAGAAAATCTTCGTCCAGGAGGGGGACAAAGAGCGCTTCATTCAGAGAAGGAAAGCCGAATTAGACATCCAAGAACAAAAAGGTACAAGAGCACAAGCGACAAAAAAAGGAAAAACTTCAAAAGCTGAGATGATGCTTAACCGAAGTTAAGCCGAGATGATGTTTAACCGAAGTTAAACTGAGGTGATGTTTAACTGAAGTTAAACTGAGATAATGTTTAACCGAAGTTAAGCCGAGATGATGTTTAACCGAAGTTAAGCCGAGATGATGTTTAACCGAAGTTAAAGCGAAATGATGTTTAACACTTGTTGAAATTCTGAGAGAATTTACAAGCTAAAGAGTGCACAAAGTTAAATTTCGGCAAAAGATTCGCCAGAGTCAAACGTCGTTTTGATTAGAACCACTAAGTGCACGCCATAAGTGGTGACAAGAATTGTGAAAGGAATAAATGCTTCAAGAAACAGGGATGATAGTTTGCAAATGCCAAGAGAAAGAGGGTCTAAAGGGGGTGAATTAAAATACCAGAAGTTTAATACATCGGCAAAAGAAGAACACATCAGGTCTGTGACCACGGTACGAAGCCAACTTCCCTAAAGTGATCCTAAGTGCAACTTATGTTCACATTAGGGGGCAGGGAGAAGGTACATGGGGAATGAATGATAATTAAGGAGCAAGGAATGTTAACACTTGTTGAAATTTTTGAGCAAAATGCAAGATGAGTTAACCAAAGATTATGAAGTCTACCACTTGTTGAAAATTTACAAGTTTGGTATAGCCGAGATAACACTGAAAGGCGTTTCCGAGATATGATCATCCGAGATGGCCCACTAGCTTGTTAAGAGCTGAGAAGGTTAGCAAGTACAGAAATGAAGACCTTAAAGAACTAGGGACTGAAAGTAAGAACGTCGGACTGATCTACTTCAACGGACGACGATGGTTCAGCCTCGGCAGTCAATTGGAGGAGCTTCTCTACCGTTACTTCGGCATCAATTTCGAGAAGGAAGCAAACTACTCGGCATCGGCGGCAGGTTGTGTCTCACCCCAAAAAGACAGTTGGAAAGAACTTCTCAACAGCCTTCTCAGCCACGAGCTCAGCATCAATCTCCTGAAGAGTTTGATCAAAGCTCTTCTCGGCAATTGGCACCTCGGAGTTTTGAAAGCAAGGATTTAAAGCAAAAATCTGGGAAAAGACACAGAAAACAGAAACAAGAATGTAATTCGTAAAACAAAAATGGTGGTGAAGCTATCAAGAAATCAAGACAAAAAGGTTGTACAGGTGTGTCAAGCCAAGAACAGTGGCAGAAATCAACAAATATGTGAAACAGTGTATATTCAAGAAGATGATGATTTGGAAACAACGGGTAAAACAACAATGGTGGATTAACAATAAAGCAGAGCTTCTTGGAAAGCAACAAGAAATAAAACCAGGAGGAGAGGTGGCTTACCAGAAAGAGGAAAGCCAGAATGAGAATTGCCGAAGTTTGACAATGGACGCGAAAATGACAGAATGACGTAAGCTTCACCAGAGGAGAGAAACGAAGACAGTTGCAGAAGCTTGAAAGCTTAGAACAATGACGGATTCAAGCAAAAGAGCTAGAAAGAGAAAGAGGCAGAGGATTGAATGAAAAAACAGAAGTCAAGAAGATGACAAAGTTCAAAGAATAAAGCCAAGTACACAGGCACTAAGTAAGTATGTGAAGAACAAGAAAGTAATGACCCAGGCACTATGCTAGCAACAGAAAGTAGATATAGCGAAGAACAGTGCCAGACATTCAAACAAACTCAAAACTTGAAAACGGAGGAAAAAAGAAGACAACAAAGGGCAAGTAAACGGATTCAGAAGAGTTATGAACGATTGAGCTTAATAAAAGAGTTTATGAAACTACCAAGAGAAATGAATGCCGATATGAAGATCGCCGGAGTCAAATAGATGACTGGAAGTCAGGAACCCATCAAGAATGTGAGTGGAGCAGTTGTAAAGCTCTTGGAGTTTACGAAGTAATGGAACAAGAACCTCGGCTAGGAGGTATGATCTCGAGCGGCTTGGAAAGCATGAAGCTTGATACTTGAACAGAAGTGGACAGTAAAGTCCAAGGAACTTTGAGGTCGGCGAGTTTTATCTCGAACAAAGGGGCACAGATGAACGAACAGTGTAGGTTCCATCACCTCAGAATGCTGAGGTAATAGAACCTAGGGGGCAGTTGTGGGGATATATTTTCTGAGTACCAACACGTGGCAAGGTGACGCCGACGTGTCAGCCGAGGTGCCACGTGTCTTGGTCGTTGTGCCGAGGTCATCTCGGCTAGGCCGAGGTTACCTCCGAAGATATCGGAATCCGAGATAAGCAGATAAGGGATAAGAGTCCTAGAATGAAGAGAGAACTCAACCTGGATATGGATAAGAGTCCTAGATTGGGAGAAGACTCTAGTTTGGGTAAAGATAAGACTCTTAGAGAGTTTTGTCCTAACTCCACTAGGAGTCCCAGATAAGCAGTAATCCTGAGTCCATAGAAGTCAGGCTTCTATTGGGACTAGGATTGAGTTGGCTATAAATAAGAGGCACCCCCATGGGTCTAAGGTATGTTTTTGGATACTCAAGCTTGTGAGCTTAGTATTTGATTTATCTTTGAGAGATATACTGACTTGATCGTCGGAGTGCCCCCGGGTGGTCGAAACCACCGCGGGATTCTTATATTTCTGTTGCAGGTTAGTCAGGTGCCATCTATTCTGCCAGTGCTCTCCAGCTGATTACTAAGCGGGCAGTGTGGTCGGAAAATCACCCACACAGTAACATAGCTTTATTAAAAATACCACTCACATCGTTTCTTCACACGTCGGGGTCGAGACAAGCCCAAGTCCTACAACACAAGGCAAAGCCTATTGAATGTGCTTTCAAACAAGTCTCTCATGTACACAAATGTTTTCGGAAAACATGCTGGGCACCAACCAGGTCTAGGCCGAGGTTCCACACCTCCTTGCCGAGGTGTGTTCCCGAGGGCCACATGCAAGGAAAGAGGTCGGGAAACTCTGGGTTTCCCTCTGTTGATGACCATGAAGAACATGAGTGTGAAAACATGAAGAATACGAATGTTTGATCATAATCTGCCATCACAAATCTGGGATTTTCGTGCTATGAGTTTGAAAACATGGACCTGGGTACCCGTAGTTGAAAATCATGCAAGAACAAACACAAAACATGGATCTAGGCATGAGCCTTCGGATCAAAACAAGACTTTCTTGAAGAACACATGAATGTCATTTTCTCTTTCCAGAATCGAGCTTCAAAACGATGCATGGCTTACAAATCATTTTCAATCATGCAATGCAATAACATAAACATAAAGAACATCATGAGCGAATCAAGAATCTAACCTTAGAACGCGGATCTAACGGTTGGATCTCTAGGAATCGAGCTTCAAGATCTACCTCCTCACTCTAAAACTCCTTCTTCCTCCTAGAGTTTCTCTCTCTACAAGACAAGGTTATGATACTAAATGATAGTTTCCTATACCCGGTTCTGGGGTTAACCCTCTGCTGAGACACGTGGCGGCGACTGGTTGGGTTCTTCCTGAAAAGGTGGCTGACAGACCCGACAGAGCATGGTGGAAGGGTGATCAACAAGCAAAGCGGTATGGGCTTTCTGACAGACCATGACATCGGCTAACAACAAGGCGTATCTAACACGCTATACGGAATGGCACTCCGGCAAGGGGGTGACATCGGCTAACAAAAGACTTCGGCGACTAAGGTGACAATGACCTCGGCTAGGAAGGACAACGCTTGACTAAGCTGTGCCACATCTTGGCCTAGATGCGCCACACCTCAGTCTAGGTCATACCACTCCAGGACGAGTTCACTGGGGTGCAGGGTAACATCTCGGCTAATGTGTTCAAGGCAATGACGGAGGTCAACAAGGGGTTCCAAGATACTAATGCCAGACTAAGGATGACCTCGGCATAGGAACAACGTCGGCTAAACATAACTCAGACAAGCACATAACACTTAGACAAATCACAAAGGTGCCAAATCAAGACATGGATCACATTAACTCAACGAAACAATCGCAACACACACATGCAAGCTAAACAAGTCATAATCATGCAAATGCTCATGAACATGATCAAGATGAAAAAATGTGGGTTCTTACAAGCTACCTCCAAGGACCTAGCTTGGAAGGACTTGGATTTTGAAGACTATTTCTAGTTATTTGTTTTTTTCATTGTTAGTACATGTAAACACTCAAGCCTAGGGCTTTATTTATATTTGAGATAGAACTCATACTTTTGTGTCCAAGTGTTGGCTTGGAAAGATGTAAGCCGTTAGGGCATTTAATTTGATGTTACATGTAATGCACTTGTTTAGTAAGACTCTGATGAATATTATAAGGAATTATTAAAGTGTTTTCTTTAAATAATGCATGTCAATGATATATATAATGGGTTAATTTTTAGGGCGTTACAGTAAATTCCCAATATATTACTCAGTAAATTCTCAGTAAATTCCTAGTAAATTCTCAGTAAATTCCTCACTAAATTCTCCGTAAATTCCCGGTAAAGTACTCAGCAAATTTCCATTAAATTCTCGTGTAAAATACTCAGTAAATTCCCTGTAAATTCCAAGTAAATTCTCTGTAAATTCCCAGTAAATTCTTGGTAAACTACTCAGTAAATTATAAGTAAATTTCCAGTAAATTTCAAGTAAAATTCTCCATAAATTCTTAGTAAATTACTTAGGCAATTCTCAGTAAAGTACGGAGTAAATTCCCAGTAAATTCTAAGTAAATTACTCAGTTAATTCTCAATAAATTTCAAGTAAATCCTCACTAAATTCTTAGTAAATTATAATTAAATTCTAAAAAAATTACTCAGTAAATCCTCAGTAAATTACTCAATAAATTGCCAGTAAATTTCTAGTAAATTACTTAGAAAATTAATCAGTAAATTCTAAGTAAATTACTCAGTAAATTCCCATTAAATTACTCTGTAACTTACTCAGCAAATTACTCAGTAAATTCTCAGTAAATTACTCAGTACATTACCCAGTAAATTTCTCAGTAAATTTCCAATAAATTACTCACTATATTTTTTTGTAAATTACTTGGTAAACTCCCATCAAATTGCTAGTAAATTCTTAGTAAAATACTCAATAAATTACTTAGTAAATTCTCAGTAAATTACTTTTAAAGTCCAAGTAAATTCTCAATAAAGTAATCAGTAAAGTATGAGTAAATTACACAAGAAATTCTTTGTAAATTGCTCAGTAAATTCTCAATAAATTACTTAGTAAATTCTCAATAAATTTTTTTGTAAATTCCAAGTAAATTCTAAGTAAATTACCAGTAAAGTCTCAGTAAATTCTCAGTAAATTGTTTAGTAAATTCTCAGAAAAATACTCAGTAAATTCTCAGCAAATTATTCAATAAATTACTTAGTAAATTTTTTGTAACTTACTCAGAAAATTCCCAATAAATTCTCAGTAAAGTATTCAGTAAATTCCTAGTAAGTTATTATGTAAATTCTTCATAAATTCTCAGAAAATTCTTCAGTAATTTCTCTATAAATTTTCAGTAAATTACAGGTAAATACGTAGAAAATTACTCAGTAAAATCTCAATAAATTACTCAGAAAATTCCAAATAAATTTTCTGTAAATTACTCAAAAACTATTCGCTAAATTCTTAGTAAATTCTCGATAAAGTCTTAGAAAATTCTCTGTAAACTACTTAGTAAATTCTCAATAAATTACTCAGTAAATTCACAGTAAATTCTCAATAAATTACTCAGTACATTACTTAACAAATTACTCAGTAAATTTCCAGTAATTTTTAGGAAATTACTCACTAAATTCTCAGTAAATTCTTTATAAATTCTCGATAAATTACTCAGAAAATTCTTAGTAAATTGCTAGTAAATTACTCATTAAATTCTCAGTAAAGTGCTTAGTAAATTCTCTATAACTTACTCGGTAAATTTCTAGTAAATTCTCGGTAATGTACTCAGTAAATTCCCAGTAAATTCCAAATAAATTCAGTAAATTAAAAGTAAATTCCCCGTAAATTCTCAGTAAATTACTCAGTAAATTTTCAGCAAATTCTCTGTAAATTCTCACTAAAATACTAAGTAACTTACTCAGTTAATTCTCAATAAATTACTCAATAAATTCCTAGTAAATTCTTAGTAAATTACTCATTAAATTCTCTGGAAATTAATCAATAACTTACTCAGTAAATTCCAAGTAAATTATCAGTAAACTACTCAATAAATTGCTAATAAATTCCTAGTAAAGTCCGAGTAAATTGCTAGTAAATTCTCCGTAAATTATTTAGTAATTTCTCATTAAATTCTCCGTAAATTACTCAGTAAATTCCTAGTAAATTCTTAATAAATTCTTAGTAAATTCACCGTAAATTACACAAAAAATTACCAAAAAATTACTCAGTAAATTGTCGGCTTAAAATTATTTTGTAAATTTGCATTAAATTCTCTGTAAATTTCCAGTAAATAACTTAGTAAATTCTCAAAAAATTAATCAGTACATTCACTATAAATTTCTCAGTAAATTCTCAGTAAATTACTCAATAAATTCTCAGTAAATTACTCATTTAATTCTCAGTAAATTACTTAGTAAATTTGCAGTAGATTTTCAGTAAATTGCTCAGTAATTCTCAATTAACTACTCAGTAAATTCTGAGTAAATTCTAAGTAAATTACTCTGTAATTTCTGAATAAATCCTTAGTAAATTCTAAATAAACTACTAATTAAATTTTCAAAAAATTACTCAGTAAATTACTCAGCAAATTCTCAATAAATACCTCAGTAAATCCTCGATAAATTACTCAGTAAATTACTTAGTAAATTGTCAGTAAATTCTCAATAAATTCACAAGAAATTCCCAGTAAATTACTTAGTAAATTCTCAACAAATTACTCTGTAATTTCTTAGTAAATTTCTCAGTAAATTCCCAACAAATTCTTAGTAAATTACACTGTAAATTCCCAGTAAATTGCTCTGTAAATTACTCAGTAAGTTCTCAATTAATTACTTAGTAAATCACTCAGTAACTTCCGTGTACATTCTCAGTAAATTGCTAAATAAATTCTCAGTAAATTCTCAGTAAATTCACAGTAAATTACTTATTAAATTCTCAGAAAATTATTTGGTAAATTCCCAATAAATTCCAAGTAAATTATCCGTAAATTCTCATTAAATTACACAGTAAAATACTCAGTAAATTTTCAGCAAATTACTCAGGAAATTACTCGGTAAATTTCCAGTAAATTCTCCGTAAATTACTCAGAAATTTTCAATAAATTCTTAGTAAATTACTCCGTAAATTCACAGTACATTCTCATAAAATTACTCAGTAAATTCCCAGTAAATTCTCGATAAATTACTCAATAAATTCACAGTAAATTACTCAGTAAATTCACAATAAATTACTAAGAAAATTCCTAGTAAATTCGCAGTAAATTCTCCTAAAATTACTTTGTAAATTCACAGTAAAGTCTCAATAAATTACTCAATAAATTATTTAGTAATTTCGTATTAAATTCTCAGTAAATTTCCAGTAAATTACTCAATAAATTTTCAGTAAATTAATCAGTGCATTCTCTGTAACTTTTGAGTAAATTTCTTAATAAATTCTCAGTAAATTACACCGTGAATTCCCAGTAAATTACTAAGTAAATTACTCAGCAAAATTCTCAGTAAATTCCCAGTAAATTCTCAGTAAATTACGAAGTAAATTCTAATTAAATTCTCAGTCAATTACTCAGCAAATTCTCAATAAATTACTCAGTAAATTCTCAATTAATTACTTAGTAAATTACTTGTAAATTCTCAGTAAATTACTAAGTAAATTCTCAGTAAATTACTTAGTAAGTTGTCTAGAAATTCTGAGAAAATTACTTAGTAAATTACTCAGTAAATTCACAGTAAATTCTCAGAAAATTACACAATAAATTCTCGATAAAGTAATCAGTAAATTCCAAGTAAATTCTTTGTAAATACTCAGCAAATAACTCAGTAAATTCTCAAAAAATTACTTAGTAAATCCAAAATAAATGCTCAATAAATTCTCAGTAAATTTCCAGAAAATTCTTAGTAAATACTTAGTAAATTCCTAGTAAAATTTTCAATAAATTACTAAGTAAATTCTTAGTAAATTACTATGTAAATTCTCATTAAATTACTCAGTACATTCCCTGTAAATTCTCGGTATATTACTTCGTAAATTCCAAGTAAATTCTCAATAAATTACTCAGTAAAATCCCAATAAATTACTCAGTAAATTCTCTATTAATTACTTAGTAAATCACGTAGTAAATTTCATATAAATTCTCAATAAATTACTAAGTAAATTCTCGGTAAAATACTAAGTAAATTCCAAGTAAATTCTCAGTAAATTACTTAGTGAATTCTTTGTAAATTCTCGGAAAATTACTCAATAAATTCTGTGTAAATTCACATTAAATTACTAAGTACATTACCTGTAAATTACTCAGTGAATTCTCAGTAAATTCTCCGTAAATTACTCAGTAAATTCCCAGTAAAGACTCAGTAAATTCTCAGTAAATTATTCAGTAAGTTCACATTAAATCCTCAGTAAATTCTCAATAAATTACTCAGTAAATTAATCAGTACATTACCTGTAAATTTTTCAATAAATTCTCAGTGAAATACATAGTAAATTTCCAGTAAATTACTCAGTAAATTACCTATTAAATTACTCAGTAAATTCCTTTTAAATTCTCAGTAATTCTTAGTAAATTACTTAGTAAATTCCCAATAAATTATCAGTAAATTACTCAGTAAATTCTCAATTAATTACTCAGTAAATTCTATGTAAATTCTCCGTAATTTACTAAGTAAATTCCAAATAAACCCTCAACAAATTACTCAATTTATTATCAGTAATTTACCAGTAAATTCTCAGTAAATTACTCTGTAAAGTAATCAGTAAATTCCTAGTAAACTCTCAGTAAATTCTCAGTAAATTACTCAGTAAATTCAAAATAAATTCTCAGTAAATTACTCAATAAATTTTCCATAACTTATTCAGTGGATTCCCAATACATTCTCAGTAAAGTGCTCAGTAAATTCCAATAAATTGCTCAGTAAATCCTAAGTAAATTCTCAATAAATTCCATGTAAATTCTCCTTAAATTCTCAGTAAATAACTGAATAAATTCTCCGTAACTTCTTAGTAAATTACTCAATAAATACTCATTGAATTCCTAGTAAATTCTCCGTAAACTACTCAGTAAATTAATTCATAAATTTCGAGTAAATTTTTAGTAAATTGCTCAGTAAATTCCTAATAAATTAACCAGTAAATTCTCATAAAATTCAAAGTAAATTACTCAATAAATTACTCACGAAATTCTTAGTAAATTCCCTCGAAATTCTCAGTAAATTACTCAGTAAATTCTTGGTAAAGTACCCAGTAAATTCCCAGCAAATTCCAAGTAAATTCTCAGTAAATTACTTAGAATATTCCCAGTAAATTCCCAGTTAATTCTCGATAAATGACTCAGCAAATTCTCAATAAATTTCTAATAAATTCCAAGTAATTCTCCTTAAATTCTCAGTAAATTAGTCAGTCAATTCTCAGTAAATTACTCAGTAAAGTACCAGTAAATTCTCAATAAATTACTCAATAAATTCTCAGTTAATTTCAAGTAAATCATCAGCAAATTCTTAGTAAATTTTTAAGTAAATTACTCAATAAATTCTCCGTAAATTCCTCAGTAAATCCTTAGTAAATTACTCAGTAAACTACTCAGTAAATTTCCAGTAAATTCTTAGCAAATTACTTACTAAATTCTTAGTAAATTGCTCTGTAAATTGCTATTAAACTACTCCGTAAATTACTTAGCAAAATACTCAGTAAATTCTCAGTAAATTAATCAGTACATTACCCAGTAAATTACTTAGTAGATTACTCAATAAATTTCCAGTAAATTTGTCACGACCCTTCCGCCTCTAGTAGAATGGTGCCGTAATGGCCAGTAATTCGAAAATTACCCAAGGCCAACTTGCAAGGGTTCACACACAAACAGAGTATACATATGGGGCTTACAAATGCGGAAGCAATAAATTCAAAGCTAAGTAGTCCATATGAGCAGTGCATAAGTTAAATGGAATGGCATACATCTTTACATAGCTTTAATACAACAAAATGAAGTACAAAAAAAAAAATACATCTTGACCAAAAGGCTTCTTAGCCATCAAATACAAAATACAATGAAATACAATTGAGAAGCATAATCTTCAAGATGCTGCAAAAGTGCAAAATCCAAAACAAGTGGCAAGTACATCTAGGCGTCACCGCCGTCCTGCTCGTTACCTACATATATATATAGAGAGGGGTGAGCTTGGATACTCAGTGAATGGTATAAATAATAAAAGGGTTTGCATGACTGGTATTCAAGATCTTTATCAAACGATTCATAACATAATTGGTGCAAGTCAAAGGATGAACCAAGTCCATCTAGCAAATCTGTCAAGCTTCAAGGGAGGCTTATTAGCATCATTATAATATAAGTGATGACATCTCGGACAAACAAACCCACGCAGTAAACCGTCAGTGGCAAACACGGCAAGACAAGGGAGATATCTCAATTCAATGGTGCAGTTGCATTATAGTCCCCTGGCACTAAGGACTTGTGCTACAAATGCTTAGAGTCCCCTAGCACGTACGGACTTCCAAACTTTGTGCTGCAAATGCTTAGAGTCCTCCAGCACGTAAGGACTTTCCAAGAATGTCATCAAAACAAGATAGTACATATTTTCCAATTAGGAATAACCATTCATGCTTACAAATACTTTTCAAAACAAAGCAAAACAAGGCTTTTATCAAAGCATTATAACATAGCTTTATTAAAAATACCACTCACATAGCTCTTCAAACGTCGGGGTCAAGGCAAGTCCAAGTCCTACAAACACATGGCAAAGTCGGTTGAATGCACTTTCAAACAAGTTTCACATGCATGCAGATGATCTCGGCATTCCTCAAAACTAAGTCAAATCAAAACAAAACACAGTTTCTTATCTCGGGAAAACATGCTGGGCAACTACCAGGTCTAGGCCGAGGTCCCACACCTCCTTGCCGAGGTGTGGCCTCGATGGCCACATTCAAGGAAATGAAGTCGGGAAAAATCTGGGTTTCCCTCTGCTGAAGAACATGAACATGAGAAATACGAATGCTCAATCGCAACTTGTTATTTCAAAATCTAAGATTTCATGCTATGAGTTCGAAAACATGGACCTAGGTTCCCATACTCAAGGATCTTACGAAAACAAAGACAAAAACCTAGTTCTCAATACAAACTTTCGGATCGAAACAAGACTTTCTTTTAAGAACTCAAGAACACCATTTCTCTTTCCAGAACCAGACTTTAAATCAATGCACGGCTCATGAATCATGCTAGATCATGCAATGCAGCTAGATAAACATAAGGAACAACAAGAGTAAATCAAGAATCTAACCTCAATACAAGAATCTAACGGTTTGATCTCTAGGAATCAAGCTCGAAAGCCCACTCTCTCACTCTAAAACTTCTTTTTCTTCCCAGAGCTTCTCTCTCTCTACAAGGCAAAGATATAATACAAAAATGTATATTTTCTGGGTCTGTCGGCTGACTTAACCCTCTGTAGGGGCACGTGGCAACGGCTGGTTGGTTCTACTCAAAATGGTGACTGAGTGAAAAGACAAGACTATGACAAAGTGTACTCAACAAGCTAGGCGGCAAGAGCACTCCGACAAGTAACGACATCGGCTAACAACAAGACTTCGGCAAGCAAGGGGCAAGGACATCGGCTAGAAAGGACAACAATTGGCCTAGCTGTGCCACACCTTGGCCTAGATGTGTCACACCTCGGTCTAGGTCGTACCAATCCAGGAGTAAGGTCACTTGGGTTCAAGGGTAACATCTCGGCCTAGATAATACACATCTCGGCCTCGGCGATGAGCACCTCGGCCTAGATAGTGACATCTCGGCCAACATGTCAGAGCGAAGGTGGAGTCAACCAAAGTACATTCCAAGATGGTCTTAGATGTAAGAGGTTCAAAACTGATCTAGGCTCAGGGTGACCTCGGCTAAACCCACACCGAGCAAGGTACGAAACATGCTATAACACTTAAGCGAACAAGGACAAGACTAGAAATGCAAGCTTAACAAGACAGAATCATATGAATGCATATGAGTATGGTTAGGACAGTGTGAGGGTTATTACATCCTACCCCCCTTAAAGAAGTTTGGTCCCCAAACTTGAGTTACCTCGATTCAAGAATAACTCCGGATATCGGGCTTTCATTTTTTCTTCCATTTCCCATGTAGCGTCCCTGCCGTAATGCTCCTTCCATTTAATCTTCACCATCGGTATTGCCTTGTTTCTCAATTGCTTCACTTGTCTATCGATAATACGCATCGGCTTTTCTTCATAGCTTAAATCTTCATCAACCACAATCCCAAAATGATCAATCACGTGCAGTGGATCCCGAACATACTTCCTCAACATCGAGATATGGAACACATTATGGACTGGACTTAATCTCGGAGGCAAAGCAAGTCTGTAAGCAACCGGGTTAATTTTCTCAAGGATTTCAAACGGCCCAATGTAACGGGGTGCCAATTTACCCTTCTTCCCAAATCTTGAAACTCCTTTCATCGGCGAGGTCTTCAGGAGTACATGATCCCCAACTTCAAACTCTAACTCCTTTCTTCTCTGGTCGGCGTAACTCTTTTGTCGACTCTGAGCGGTCCTGATTCTCTGTTGGATAAGCTTGATCTTTTCGGTTGTCCTTTGAACTAGATCGGGGCCGATCAAAGCTTTATCTCCTACCTCGGTCCAACATATCGGCGATCTGCACTTTCTTCCATACAAGGCTTCATACGGCGCCATGCCAATGCTGGCTTGATAACTGTTGTTGTAAGCGAACTCTACTAATGGCAAATGCACTTCCCAACTTCCCTTGAAGTCCAATACACATAGTCTAAGCATATCTTCAAGTGTCTGAATTGTTCTCTTTGTTTGGCCATCGGTCTGGGGATGAAAAGCCATACTAAACCTCAATTCGGTCCCCAAAGTCCTTTGTAAACTCTGCCAAAATCTAGAAACAAACTTTGAATCTCGGTCTGACACAATGGACATCGGCACACCATGAAGTCTAACAATCTCATTCATATACAACACAGCAAGTCGATCAGCATTAAACGAAGTCTTAACAGGCAAGAAGTGTGCTGACTTAGTTAATCTGTCAATTATAACCCAGATCGAATCCATCCCTTTCTGTGTCTTCGGCAAACCAATCACAAAGTCCGTGGAGATGTGTTCCCATTTCCACTTAGGAATCGGCAAAGGTTGGAGAAGTGCTGCTGGCCTCAGAAAAATACTTACTAAATTCTCAGTAAATTACTCAGTAAATTCCAAATAAATTCTCAATGAATTACTCATTAAATTCTCAGTAAATTACTCAGTATATTTCTTAGTAAATTTGCAGTGAATTCTCAGAAAATTGCTCAGTACATTACTGAATATATTACTCAGTATATTCCTTATAAATTCTCAATAAATTTCCAATAAATTACTCAGTAAATTCTCCGTAACTTACTCAGTAAATTCCCAATAAATTCTCAGTAAAGTACTTAGTAAATTACTCAGTAAATTTTGATTAAATTCTCCGTAAATTCTCGGTAAATTACATAGTAAATTTTCAGAAAAATTACTCAGTAAATTCCTATGAAATTCTCAGTAAATTACTCAGTAAATACTCAGCAAATTCTCAATAAATTACTCCGTAAATTTCTCAGTCAATTCCGCGTAAATTTTCAAGAAATTCTCAGAAAATTACTGCATAAATTCCCAATAAATTACTCAGTAAATTCTCAGCAAAATTACTCTATAAATTCATAGTAAAATAATCAGTAAATTACTCATTAAATTCTCAACAAATTCCCTCTAAATTCTCAATAAATTACTCGAAAAATTACTCAATAAATAGCTAAGTAAATTCCTAGTAAATTCTTAGTAAATTCTCTATAAAGTACTCAGTAAATTACTCAATAAATTCCTAGTAAATTCTCAGCAAATTACTCAGTCAATTCTCAGTAAATACTCAGTCAATTCCCAGCATATTCTCAGTAAGTTACTCATTAAATTCTAAGTAAATCCTCAGTACATTACCTAGTAAATTACTCAGTAAATTACTTTGTGAATTTCCAATAAATTACTCAGTATATTTTCAGTAAATTACTTAGAAAATTCCCAGTAAATTCATAGTAAATTCTCAGTAAATTACTTTTAAATTCCAAGTAAATTCTCAGTAAATTACTCAGTAAGTCTCAGTAAATTACTCAGGAAATTATGAGTAAATTACGCTGAAAATTCCTTGCAAATTCTCAGTAAATTACTCGGAAAATTCCCAGTAAATTCTTATCAAATTACTCAGTAAATTACCAAATAAATTCCCCGTAACTTATTTAGTTAATTCACAATAAATTCTCAGAAAAGTACATAGTAAATTCCTAGTAAATTACTCAGTAAATTCTTAGTAAATTCCAAGTAAATTCACTGTAAATTATAAGTAAATTCTCTGAAATTCTAACTAAATTTCCTATAAATTCTCACTAAATTTCTCAGTAAATTGCTTAGTAAATTCTTAAAAAATTACTCAGCAAATTCCCAATAAATTCTCAGTAAATTATTTAGTAAATTCTCAGTAAATTACTCCGTAAATTCTCAATATGTTACTCAGTAAATTCACAGTGAATTCTCAGTAAATTACTCAATACATTTGTCACGACCCCATTCCGCCCCTAGTAGAATGGTGCCGTGATGGCCAGTAATCCGAGATTACCAAAGGCCAACTTGCAAGGATTCACACACAATCAGAGTATACGTATGGGGCTTACATGTGCGGAAGTAATAAATTTAAAGCTAAATAGTCCACAAGAGCTGTGCATAGATCGAATGAAATGACATACATCTTAATATAGCTTACAACTTGGATACAATAAAATAAAGTACAAAATACATCTTGATCAAAAGGCTTCTTAAGCCGTCATATACAAAGAGATAACTACAAGCCAAGAAGCATAATCTTCGAGATGCTACAAAACATGAATCCAAAAAATCTTGCAACAATCAACTAGGCGTCACCGCCTTCCTGCTCGTCACCTACATATATATAAGAGAGGGTGAGCTTGGATACTCAGTGAATGATACTAGTAATAAAGGTTTTGCATGAATGATATTCAAGATCTCTTTTCTAAACAATACATAGCATACTATACAAAATCAAGGGATGAACCAAGTTCATCAATCAAGTCTTTCAAACCTTCAAGGGATGCTTACTAGCATCAATATAATACAAGGGATGACATTAAACAAAGGTGCTACAAAAGCTTAGAGTCCCCTAGCACGTACGGACTTGTGCTACAAAGGTTTAGAGTCCCCTAGCACGTACGGACTTGTGCTACACAGGTTTAGAGTCCCCTATTACGTACGGACTTTCCAAGAATGTCATCCAAAACAAGACTAATACTTGATACACAAAATAGGGGTATTCATTCATGCTTAACAAATACTTTTTCTAAAACAAAACAAAGCAAAGCTTTATCAAAACTTTATAACATAACTTTATTAAAACTACCACTCACTTAGTTCTTCGGGTGTAGGAATTACAAGCAAGGATCCAAGACCTACAAGCACATAATAAATCCCATTGAATGCGTTTCAATTAGACAAGGTGAGATGCTCAAAGATGGATATGAAATGCATCCTTAAAACTAGCTTTTCATGGCAGGAAAGGATCTCGGCATTTCTTTCAAAAATCAAGTCAAAACAAAGCAAAACATGCTGGGAGTTTCAACACTGCCTTTTCATCTCGGGAAAACATGCTGGGTACCAACCAGGTCTAGGCTGAGGTCCCACACCTTTTGGCCAAGGTGTGTTCCCAACGACCACATTCAAGGAAATGAAGTCTGGGAAAATCTGGGTTTCCCTCTTGAAGAACATGAAGAGCATGAATGCTAAATGCATAACTTTTATTCCAAAATCTGAGATTTCATGAAATGAGTTTGAAAACATGGACTTGGGTACCCATACTTGAAGATCTTATGAAACAGACACAAAACATGGAACTTGTTACAAACTTTCGGGTCAAAAACATGGTTTTATCTCAAGAACATAAGAGCACCATTTTCTCTTTCTAAGGCAAACTTTAAATCAATGCATGGCTCATGAATCATGCTAGATCATGCAATGTGATCGAATAAACATGAAGAACAACAAGAGTAAATCAAGATTCTAACCTCAAAACACGGATTAAACCGCTCAAACTCTAAGGATCGAGCTTGGAATCTAGCTCTCTCACTCCAACTACCTTTCCTCTTCCTAGAGCTACTCTCTCTACCATGCAAAGGATATGACACAAAAATGATATGTTTCTAACTTTGCCGGCTGACTTAACCCTCTGCTGGGACACGTGGCAATGACTGGTTGGGTCTCCTAAAAAAGGTGATAGAAAGACAAGACAAAGCTATGACAAAGTGTGTGTGACAAGCAAGGTAACAAAGGCACTCCGGCGGGTAATGATCTCGGCTAGGACAAAGCTTCGGCAAGTAAGGTCTCAATGATCTCGGCCAGGAAGGACAACACCTGGCCTAGCTGTGCCACACCTTGGCCTAGATGGGCCACACCTCGGTCTAGGTCGTACCAGTTCCAGAGACAAGATCACTTTGGTATAACATCTCGGCCTAGATAATACACATCCCGGCCTTGGTGATGAACACCTCGACCTAGATAATAACATCTCGGCCAACATGTCAGGGTGAGGGTGGAGGTCAACCAAGGTGGTTCCAAGATGGTCCTAGGTGTAAGAAGTTCAAAAGTGTAACCTAGGCTTAAGATGACCTCGGCTAAACTCGCACCAAGCAAGGAACAAAACATGCAAGCAACACTTATACGAAACAAATCAAGGTTTGCAATGCAACTTAACAAGACAAGATCATGTAAATACATGCAAGCATGACTAGAGTAAAGTGAGGGTTGCTACATCCTTCCCCCCCCCTTAAAGAAGTTTGGTCCCCAAACTTGAGTTACCTTGCCCCACAAACAACTCCGGATGTCGGATTTTCATTTCTTCTTCCATTTCCCATGTAGCATCCTTGCCATAATGCTCTTTCCATTCAACCTTCACCATCGGTATCGACTTGTTTCTCAACTATTTCACTTGTCTATCGACAATTCTCATCGGCTTCTCCTCGTAGCCTAAATCTTCATTAACCACGATCCCAGAGTGGTCAATCACTTGCAATGGATCCCGAATATACTTCCTTAACATGGAAGCATGAAATACATTGTGGACTGGGCTTAATTCTGGTGGCAAAGCAAGTCTGTAGGCAACTGGGTTAACTCTTTCAAGAAGTTCAAACGGCCCAATGTAACGAGGTTCTAACTTACCTTTCTTCCCAAATCTTGAAACTCCTTTCATCAGCGAAACCTTCAGGAATACATGATCCCCAACTTCAAATTCCAACTCTCTTCTTCTCTAGTCGGCATAGCTCTTTTGTCGACTCTGAGCAGTTTTGATCCTTTGTCGAATGAGCTTAATCTTCTCGGTTGTAACTTGAATTAGCTCGGGACCAATCAAAGCTTTATCTCCTACTTCAGTCCAACATATCGGCGATCTGCACTTTCTTCCATAGAAAGCTTCATACGGTGCCATGCCAATGCTGGCTTGATAACTGTTGTTGTAAGCGAATTCCACTAGCAGCAAATGCACTTCCCAACTTCCCTTGAAGTCCAACACATAGTCTGAGTATATCTTCAAGTGTCTAAATTGTTCTCTCTGTTTGTCCATCAGTTTGGGGGTGAAAAGCTGTGCTAAACTTCAACTCGGTCCCCAAGGCCCCTTGTAAACTCTGCCAAAATCTAGAAACAAACTTCGGATCTCGGTCTGATACAATGGACATCGGCACTCCATGAAGTCTCACAATCTCATTCATATATAGTACAGCAAGTCGGTCGGCATTAAAGGTAGTCTTAACAGGCAAGAAGTGTGCTGCCTTTGTTAATCTATCGACTATAACCCAAATTGAATCCATACTCTTCTGTGTCCTTGGTGAACCAACCACAAAATCCATGGAGATGTGCTCCCATTTCCACTCGGGAATCGACAAAGGTTGAAGAAGTCCCGTTGGCCTCTGGTGCTCTGCTTTCACTTGTTGACAATGTAGGCACTGAGATACAAACTCGGCTATTTCTCTCTTCATATTTGGCCACCAAAAAGTTTGCTTCACATCTTGGTACATCTTCGTGTTTCCTAGATGAACGACAAATTTGGAACCATAAGCTTCCTGCAAGATCCCCCTTTTTAACTCCGAGACGTCGGCTATGCACAATCTTCCTTCAAACTTGAGCTCTTGATTCTCAACGGTATACCCTAACCTCAGCTTAGTGACAATTTCATCGCTCACCTTCCTGAAGAATCTGTCTTCCATCTGCCTGGTCTTCACTTCCTCAATGATAGTCGGCTCCACTGAAATCATTGACAAATAAGCTGAATTCCCAATTAACTTCCTGCTTAACGCGTCGGCCACTGAGTTTGCCTTACCTGGATGATACTGGATCTGTATGTCGTAGTCCTTCAATAACTCAAGCTATCTTCTCTGTCTCATATTCAGTTCCTTCTGAGTGAACAAGTACTTCAAACTCTTGTGATCTGTGAAAACTTGGCAAGAAGCTTCATATAAGTAATGACGCCAAATCTTCAAAGCAAATATTACGGCTGCTAATTCTAGATCATAGGTGGGATAGTTTTTCTCATGGGGTTTCAATTGACGAGATGCATATGCTATGACTTTACCCCTTTGCATTAATACACAACCCAAACCCTTATGTGATGCATCACTATAAATTTGAAACTCCTCATTACCTGTCGGCAGTACTAGAACTGGTGCTGTGACTAACCTCGTCTTTAGCTCCTGGAAGGCTGATTCCCTATCCTCAGTCCATTCATACGCCACTCCTTTCTGAGTTAGTTGTGTCAAAGGTATTGCAATCTTTGAAAAGTCCTTCACAAACTTTCTGTAATAACCAGCCAAACCCAGAAAACTACGAACCTCGGACACATTGGTCGGTGTCGACCAATTCACAACGGCTTCAATCTTACTTGGATCAACAGAGATACCCTTTTCATTAATCACATGCCCCAAAAATGAAATGCTGGAAAGCCAAAATTCACACTTGCTAAGCTTGGCATACAACTTCCTATCTCTCAAAGTTTGCAAGGCAAGTCTCAGATGCTTCTCGTGCTCAACTTCACTCCTGGAATAGATCAATATATCGTCGATGAAGACAACTACAAATTCATCTAGGTGAGGTTTAAAGACTCTGTTCATCAGATCCATGAATGCTGCAGGAGCATTAGTCACTCTAAAAGGCATTACCAAAAATTCGTAATGGCCATACCTTGTCCGAAAAGCAGTCTTCTCAACATCCTCGGCTTTAACCTTCAGCTGATGGTAGCCCGACCTGAGATCGATCTTAGAAAAGACTCGTGCCCCTTGTAGTTGATCAAGCAAATCATCGATCCTCGGCAATGGGTACTTATTCTTAATGGTTACCTTGTTCAGTTCTCAGTAGTCAATACAAAGGCGAAGTGTACCATCCTTTTTCTTCACAAATAAAACTGGTGCTCCCCAAGGTGAAGTACTCGGCCTAATAAAACCCTTATCTAACAACTCTTGTAATTGCAGCTTCTACTCCTTAAGCTCGGCTGGAGCCATTCTATAGGGTGTTTTGGAGATAGGCTGGGTTCCCGACATGACGTCAACAGTAAACTCTATTTCTCTATCGACCAAGTGGCCAGGCAAATCATTTGGAAAGACGTCGGGGAACTCTCTAACAATCGGGATGTCGGCTAACTTAACGCTTCCATTCGAATCACTTAGTATACTACACAGATAACCTTGACACCCATTTTTGATCAACTTATAAGCTCTCATGGATGAGATCAAGTAAGGTGGAGATACTACCCCTTTTCCTCAACGTGACACTTTTGGAAACACAATTTATGGATGCATGATTTGCTACTAACCAATCCATCCACAATATAACATCAAAATGAGTCAGGCTTAACGGCATCAAATCAACTAACAATTCTACGTCCTCAATCACAACATCACACGCCCTATAAATGGATGCAACAATCATAGTTCTCCCAGATGGAGCAGATACAGATAACACATAATCAAGGGCTTCTAATTCCCTAATCAACTTCTCGGCAAACTTAGTAGATACAAATGAATGAGTAGAACCCGAATCAATCAATATATATGCATCTTGAGAGCAAATGGGAAGTATACCTGACACTACTGTCTCGGCATTCTGAGTGTCTCCTGGCACCAATGCAAAAACTCTACCCTATCTCATCTGTTCTTTCCCGACGTTGCCTTTCTGCGCCGAACCCGAGGAGTTCCCATTCTTCTTACCGTCATCAGCCTTTGCCTTCGGACAATCTTTCACACGATGACCCGTCTCGCCACATTCAAAGCAAGCTCCTGACGCCCAACGACAGATCCCGAAATGTGGCTTTCCGCAACTCGCACACGTCGGCTTAGCATCACCTTCCTGATTTGAGTTGCTAGAACCGCCCGTGTTCACCTTCCTCTTGGCATTAAATGGAACTCGGTGATTATCATAATTCTGCCTCTTCCTTTGGCTTTCTCCGGAACTCTGATATCGGTTCAAGTTAGCTTCTGCTAGGATGGCCTTGTCTAACACTCTGGCATAAGTTGGCATGTTGAGCATATTCACTCGGTCTTGTATCGGTCCACGCAATCCACTTTCAAACTTTCTAGCCTTCCTATATTCGTCATCGACCATATGAGGCGCATATCTCACCAACTCGGTAAAAGCACGGTCGTATTCTACCACTATCTTGTTGCCTTGTGTCAGAGTCTGAAACTCTGTGGTCTTACGATCTCGGACACTAAGGGGAAAATGCTTGTTGTAAAACAACTCCAAAAATCTGGCCCAAGTCAAACCTGGGTTACCTTCTCGAATCATCATCCACCATCTTCGTACATCATCATCTAACGTGAATGCTGCCAATGACACCTTTTGAGCATCGGTACTGGGAAAAATCTCAAACAACTTCTCCATTTTCAAGACCCACACTTCGGCTTTCATCGGCTCTATACCCCCTTGGAATCTCGGCGGGTTCGTTTTCTTGAACTCTTTGATCAAGGTTATCGTGCCGTCCCCATACAAAGCTTGCTGCGGAGGTACTTGTGGCACTGGAGGAGGTGGAGGCGGAGCTGCATGTCGGTCGTTTGTCTGCTCGGCCTGAGTAGAAGTAGTACCAGTGTCCTGTGGCCTAGGTTGTCTCAACTCACGGACCAAACCTTCGACCAACCTTTCCAATCTGTCCAATCTGTCTTCAGAATGATCTCGGCCAACTAGAGGTCTACCCTTTCTCATGATGCTAGGAGTATGCAAAATATGACTTTAAAACAAAATGAACGAATAACGTGTATGCAAGTAACAAATAGTTACGCCGAGATGATGCACACCTTGTCAAGTAGCAAGCAATATGATGCAAATCCTAATATCATTCTAAGGGAAATCCTAAGCTCTTTAGGACTCAAAGTGTCACGACCCCATTCCGCCCCTAGTCGAATGGCGCCGTGATGGCCAGTAATCTGAGATTACCGAAGGCCAACTTCCAAAATTCACACACAATCAGAGTATTACATATGGGGCTAACATGTGCGGAATCAATATATACAAAACTAATTAGTCCATAAGAGCTGTGCAGAAGTCAAATGAAATGGCATACATCTTTACATAGCTTTACAACTTGAATACAAATAAAATGAAGTACAAAAATACATCTTGACCAAAAGGCTTCTCGAACCATCATATACAAAATACAATGAAACGCAAGCTAAGAAGCATGATCTTCAAGATGCTACAAAATGCGAATCCGAAACAAGTTGCAAAGCACATCTAGGCGTCGCCGCCGTCCTGCTCATCACCTACATATATATAGAGAGGGTGAGCTTGGATACTCAGTGAATGGTACTAGTAATAAAGGGTTTGCATGAATAATATCCGAGATCTTTATCAAAGTGATACACATTATATCTTATACAAAATCAAAGACAAAACAAGTTCATCTAACAAGTCTTTCAAGGCTTTCAAGTTTCAAGGGATGACATTAACAAGGTTGTGCTGCAAATGCTTATAGTCCCCTAGCACGTACAGACTTTCAAAGGTTGTGCTACAAATGCTTATAGTCCCCTAGCACGTACGGACTTTCAAAGGTTGTGCTACAAGTGCTTATAGTCCCCTAGCACGTACGGACTTTCAAAGGTTGTGCTACAAATGCTTATAGTCCCCCTAGCATGTACGGACTTTCAAAGGTTGTGCTACAAGTGCTTATAGTCCCCTAGCACGTACGAACTTTCAAAGGTTTTGCTACAAATGCTTATAGTCCCTTAGCACGTACGGACTTTCAAAGGTTGTGCTACAAGTGCTTATAGTCCCCTAGCATGTACGAACTTTCAAAGGTTGTGCTACAAATGCTTATAGTCCCATAGCACGTACGGACTTTTTCAAGAATGTCATCAAAACAAGATAATACTTGATATATAAAATAGGGATAATCATTCATGCTTGACAAATACTTTCAAAACAAAGCAAAGCAAAGCCTTTATCAAAACGTATAACATAGCTTTATTAAAAATACCACTCACATAGTTCTTCAACGTCGGGGTCAAGCGAGAGTCCAAGTCCTGACAAACACATAGCGAAGTCTATTGAATGTACTTTCAAACAAGCTTTACATGAATGCAAATGATCTCGGCATTCCTTCAAAACTAAGTCGAACCGAAACAAAACACTGTTTCTCATCTCGGGAAAACTTGCTGGGCACTAACCAGGTCTTGGCCGAGGTTCCACACCTCCTTGCCGAGGTTTGGCCCCCGATGGCCACATTCAAGGAAATGAAGTCGGGGAAATCTGGGTTTCCCTTTCTTGAAGAACATGAACATGAAGAACATGGATGCAAAGATCATAACTTGTCATTACAAAATTTGAGATTTCATGCTGTGAATTCAAAAACATGGACCTGGGTACCCATACTCGAGGATCTTATGAAAACAAACACAAAAACATGAATCTTGATGCAAGCTTTCGGATCAAACAAGGCTTCTATTCAAGAACACATGAATGGCACTTTCTCTTTCTAAAACCAAACTTTAAATCGATGCATGGCTTACAAATCATGCTCGATCATGCAATGCAGCTAGATGAACAATAAGAACAACAAGAGTAGATTAAGATTCTAACCTCAAAACACGAATCAAACGGTTTGAACTTTAAGGGGCAAGCTTGGAAATCTATTTCCTCTCTAAGAACTCCTTCTCCCTCTTCTAGAGCTTCTCTCTCCTCAAGAACAAAGACATACAACAAATGATACATTTCTCTCTCTGCCGGCTAATTTAACACTCAGCTCGGACACGTGGCAACGGCTGGTTGGCTCTACTAAAAAAGGTGACTGAGTGAAAAGACAAGACCATGACAAAGTGTGTTCAACAAGCAAGGTGGCATAGGCACTCCGGCAAGTAATGATCTCGGCTAAAAAAACAAGGCATCGGCAAGTAAGGAACAATAATCTCGGCTAGGAAGGACAACACTTGGCCTAGCTGTGCCACACCTCGGCCTAGATGTGCCACACCTTGGTCTAGGTCGCACCAATCTAGGAACAAGATCACTTAGGCGCAAGGTAACATCTCGGCCTAGATAATACACATCTTGGCCTTGGGGACGAACACCTCGGCCTTGATGATGACATCTCGGCCAACATGCCTTGGTGAGGGTGGAGGTCAACCAAAGTGGTTCCAAGATGGTTCTAAGCTTAAGGTGACCTCGGCTTGGATTAACCTAGGCTAAACACACACACCAATCAGGGAACAAAGCATGCAAGCAATGCTTATGCAAGACAAATCAAGGTTTTGCAAGTGCAACATATCAAGACAAGATCATGGGGTATGTGCAAGCATGACTAAAGTAAAGTGAGGGTCGTTACACAAAGTGTGTGAATAACATACTATAAGGAACTCGTGCTCTGATACCAATCAATCACAACCCCATTCCGCCCCTAGTAGAATGGTGCCGTAATGGCTAGTAATCCGAGATTACCAAAGGCCAACTTGCAAGGGTTCACACACAATCAGAGTATACGTATGGGGCTTACATGTGCGGAAGTAATAAATTTAAAGCTAAATAGTCCATAAGAGTTGTGCATAGATCGAATGAAATGACATACATCTTAATATAGCTTACAACTTGGATACAATAAAATAAAGTACAAAATACATCTTGATCAAAAGACTTCTCAAGCCGTCATATACAAAGAGATAACTACAAGCCAAGAAGCATAATCTTCGAGATGCTACAAAACATGAATCCAAAAACATCTTGCAACAATCAACTAGGCGTCACCACCTTCCTGCTCGTCACCTACATATATATAAGAGAGGGTGAGCTTGGATACTCAATGAATGATACTAGTAATAAAGGTTTTGCATGAATAATATTCAAGATCTCTTTTCTAAACAATACATAGCATACTATACAAAATCAAGGGATGAACCAAGCTCACCCTCTCTTACTAGCATCAATATAATACAAG
Source organism: Camellia sinensis (assembly GCF_055761805.1). NCBI lineage: Eukaryota > Viridiplantae > Streptophyta > Magnoliopsida > Ericales > Theaceae > Camellia > Camellia sinensis. Next base: position 88,307,502 of record NC_138964.1, read on the forward strand.
GGATGACATTAAACAAAGGTGCTACAAAAGCTTAGAGTCCCTAGCATGTACGGACTTGTGCTACAAAGGTTTAGAGTCCCCTAGCACGTATGGACTTGTGCTACAAAGGTTTAGAGTCCCCTAGCACGTACGGACTTGTGCTACAAAGGTTTAGAGTCCCCTATCACGTACGGACTTTCCAAGAATGTCATCCAAAACAAGACTAATACTTGATACACAAAATAGGGGTATTCATTCATGCTTAACAAATACTTTTTCTAAAACAAAACAAAGCAAAGCTTTATCAAAACTTTATAACATAACTTTATTAAAAATACCACTCACTTAGTTCTTCGGGTGTAGGAATTACAAGCAAGGATCCAAGGCCTACAAGCACATAATAAACCCCATTGAATGCGTTTCAATTAGACAAGGTGAGATGCTCAAAGATGGATATGAAATGCATCCTTAAAACTAGCTTTTTATGGCAGGAAAGGATCTCGGCATTTCTTTCAAAAAATCAAGTCAAAACAAAGCAAAACATGCTGGGAGTTACAACACTACCTTTTCATCTCGGGAAAACATGCTGGGTACCAACCAGGTCTAGGCTGAGGTCCCACACCTCTTGGCCGAGGTGTGTTCCCGACGACCACATTCAAGGAAATGAAGTCTGGGAAAATCTGGGTTTCCCTTTTGAAGAACATGAAGAGCATGAATGCTAAATTCATAACTTTTATTCCAAAATCTGAGATTTCATGAAATGAGTTCGAAAACATGGACCTGGGTACCCATACTTGAAAATCTTATGAAAACAAACACAAAACATGAACTTGTTACAAACTTTCAGATCAAAAACATGGTTTTATCTCAAGAACATAAGAACACCATTTTCTCTTTCTAAGGCAAACTTTAAATCAATGCATGGCTCATGAATCATGCTAGATCGTGCAATGTGATCGAATAAACATGAAGAACAACAAGAGTAAATCAAGATTCTAACCTCAAAACACGGATTAAACGGCTCAAACTCTAAGGATTGAGCTTGGGATCTAGCTCTCTCACTCCAACTACCTCTCCTCTTCCTAAAGCTTTCTCTCTCTACCATGCAAAGGATATGACACAAAAATGATATGTTTCTAACTCTGCCGGCTGACTTAACCCTCTGCTGGGACACGTGCAACGACTGGTTGGGTCTCCTCAAAAAGGTGATAGAAAGATAAGACAAAGCTATAGACACCCCATTTTTTACCGTCCTCAAGACTTGGACGTCATCGTTTGAACACTCGGTGATCATCCATGCTCGTGTTTGTTTTGAGTTCCCAAAGGTCTCGGCTACGCGCCTTGCCTCAGGATCTCTCAACTTGCTCATTCTGTGCTTGGTTTTGCACCAAGGACTTGATTGTTTTGTACCTGAGGGTAGAAAGTAGCTTGTTAGCTACCCCCGATACCCACCGGCCATGGCTTGAGGCCACCGGCCGTGTATTATTTCTACCGGCCATTCGTGAAATATACTATTGGCCGGTCGGCACTTTGTGTGGTCGGCCGACCATCTGTTTGGCCGATGGCCTCCTTTCCTGGCCGTTGCCACTTTTTTTGCCTTTTTTAAGCATGTTACATGCCAGCTGTGCCAGCTGGAATGCACAAACCCTATCCCCGTGCACATGTGTGGCTATTTTGCCCCTTTTGCACCCTTTTGGTCTAGCTTCTTGAGGAAGCTTAGACCTTTGTCTTAGCTTCCCCAAGAAGCTTGGACACCTGTCCCAGCTTCCTGAGGAAGCCTTGGCCCCTTTGCCTTGGCTTCTTTAGGAAGACTTGACCCTTTTTTAATTCCCTTGGAAGCTTAGCCTTTTGGCTTGGTTTATGTAAGAGCCCCTTCTCTCTCCTTTGTTTTGGTTCATAAAATCCAAACCTAATACATACATATATTTGATATATCATCCTCTTTCTCTATATCTCCCTCTCTCTCTTCATTTTGTGAGGATTTGAGGCCCTAAAGGTGTGTTTAGTTCATAGTATTGCACTAAGACACACACTCTTACACCTTACTTCGACTTTGGGAGGCATTGAGGGTTTGTTCTTGAGGTTTTGGACTGGTTTCAATCAGAAGAAGAGGGCTGCATTTGCTGTTCTTCAAGGATTCTCCAAGGGCAACACTTTTACTTTATATTCCCCAATCTTGCACTAGTCTTTTACCTATCTTTCTTACTATTTTAGACTTTGTGTATAACTGAAAAAAGTCTTATATTTTCATGCTTAAGATACTTCATTAAGGTTGTTTTGGTGTTAGGGGTTGAGCTCCCCCTCTTAGGCCTTGTTTGGCCCTTTTGGTGCTCTTTTTGCTAAGCTTTGGTTACTATTGTGTGTTGACCTTCTCACCACTGAAATCCAGTGGATTTTCAGTGGTGAAGAAGGGGGTTTGAGGTTTTTCATAGGGGAAGGACACCCCTCTCTCTTTGTGCCCCATTTGTTCATGTTTTTGGCTCATAAGGGTAGCATGCATGATTAGTAGTTCTTGGCTTCATTTCAGGGGATTTTGGGTGTTGTTGGGTCATATTATGCCTCTTTTTTTGGTCGGATTAGTGGCCCCTTCCATGCATATTATACTTACTTTGCATTCCTCCATGTTGCCTAGAAATGTGCCTTGCCAATAGACCATGATGCTTGCATATATTAGCTTAACTTTATGAAGTTCTAAACACTGTTTTTCCATGCTTAAGGCCTATTTGCTACTGTTTTAGTCATACTTGCCATGTTTAGGGTAGCCTCTTTTGGATTGTGAGCCTTGTGTATGTGGGTCTCTAGCATGCTTAGCTTAGCTTATTCTCGTGATTTGGCATCATTGGAGATCATGTTTAAAGTCCATAATCCATGCTAGTATGCCTGCATTCATCATCTCTTTCATACTTTGAAGAGTTGTTTCTCTTGTGCCTCGAAATGAGCATTATGCATGCCCCTTGGTTTGTGTCCCTTAGCTGCTATATCAGTGGGTTTTGGAGGTCCATTTTGCATGCTAAAACTCTGTTTTGTATTGAAAGATCCATGCCATGTTTGCTCGGGGTAGGTGTTGAGCAATGCTCTCGTTTGTAGTCTTGAATACCATCTATGTTGCATCCATTTCCTAGCATGTATTGGTGTCATCTTTTGCATGTTTTTCGGAGTTTAACGTGAGTGTTTAAAGTCCAAGTACATTACCCTTAAGTATGCCTAGAGTTGTTCCCTTTCATGTTCAAATGATAGGCCTTGGCGTGTGCATGCTTGCATGCATAATTGGTACCATTTTGGGCCCTTTTGGCCACTGTTTTGGGGCATGGCTGAGGCCTCCCATTTCAGTTTAAGACCACTTTTGTACCTAGTTGCATACTTGGCATGATGTATGTTGCATTACATTAGGAGCATGCTTGCATTATATCTTGTTTGCATGTTCGCACCTTGTTTAGTTAAGTTGCATCACATAGTCTTGTTGTATACTTGATATGCCCACATCGCATTAGTCTAGCTTGCATGGTTAGCTAATGTCTTGTTGCATTTGACTAGCTCGCTCGCATGGCGTTGCATGAGTTGCATTACTTTGCATTGTACATTGCATACATGCATTGCATTACTTGGTTTGGGGTGTCAAACCAAGCATGAAGGGAGAGGTATGTTCGTACCCAAAGTGACGAAACGCGTCTCGACCCTCGGTCGCCGATGCCCTTGACCTCAATATGAAAGGGTGTTAGCATTCATTTGTGTGTTGCATGCCTTTACGTTAAGTTGCAAACTTGGCCTCTTAGGCCATCATGCATCGAAATGCATAATTGATGGCCCGAGGGTCGAGGACCACGCTCCCTTGAGTTCATTGCATGATAGGGAGTGTGGCCATGCTCACATTTGCTTGAAAATTCTATGCCATGCACTGTTTGCCCTCTGCTGCTGTCAACTGCAGGATTTTGCAGGAAGAAATGGCTGGCCGGCCAGCCACCTACAGTGCCGACCGACCATCGGTGGCTGGCCGGTGGTACAACAATTAGCCGATGAGCCCATCCCCATGGCGGGTGGTGCTTTGAATTGGCCGGTGATATTCCGGAGTGATCAGGAATCAGTTCAGAGGTGCCCCAAGAATTTTCACAGTCCTCAGAGGAGCAGGGCAGTGTTAACAGAGGCAACAGTGCTATGGCAGCGAGTTTCTGAGCAAGACGAGTCGAGCATGCATCATTCACGCGTCCCGAGGCGGGGCTGTGGCCGCCTTCTTTTTGCATTTAATTTGTTAATTAATTAAAAATTCTGTAATAATTAATTTAGTATTATTTATTCGGACTGTAATATTTATTCGGACCCTCCGAGTGAGGGCAATTGTGTAATAAGTGTGCGTGAGTGTGTGTATGTCTCCCAACCCCACATTTTTCTTCCCTTTTATTTACTAGCTTTCGATGGTTAGTCTAGGGCATGTTTCAATTAGCATACAGCATGATAGCACGTTTGCATCCATTCATTCGTTTTGCATGCACCGGGCTCAGCGCATCATTCTAACTGCATTTGTATTCCAATTCCAAATTGAATATATGCTAGTTGTAGCATCTCACATGTCATTGTAGATTAGCCGAGCCTATCTTAGTTGCATTTTGCATGTGTTGCATTAGCCATCTTAACATGAACTAGGATCATGCATATGATTACTAACTAGTTTCTGTTTTGGCTCGGAGTACTCGGTAAGTTCTTATGCTTTAGCATCCTTGCATGCGTGTGAGTGTTGCCATGACAGCATGCTTGCCATGAGGCTATTTGCTAATGTGATATAACTGCTTGAATGCCTGTGGATGGAGGTTGAATTACCTAAATTGGAATAATGCATTAAAACTGTGAGTTTTAAGCCCACTAGATAGTGGCAAAACCATCTTTTCTAAAGCCCACTTGAGGGTGGCAAAACCTGCATTTTAGCCTACTTGCGAGTAGCAAACCATTTTCAAAACAAACATGTAATGTTTTGTTTCAATTTAGGTGATTTGGTCTATACTTGTTTGCTGTGCGTATAATATAGTAATTCTAGGCTAATAACCAGAATAAGAACACATAATGCTTTCAAAACAAGATATCATGGTTAGTAGAGGCCGATCTTCGGATTGGGCGAGAGGGGGTGCTCATAGCTGACCTTCCCCAATTGTACCCAAGTTCCCGAGCCGAGGCAAGTTTGGTGATGACGGACACGTGGCCTTTGGCACCGAGTCAGGGTTTCCTAAATTCCCCCAAAATAAAATATTTAGGTGGCGACTCTGTATCTGGCAAAGCAGTCCATGTTTGACACTTCTTTTCTAAAAATCTGTTTTCCAAAATGATTTGTCGGATTTGGACTCTTTGGTTCAGATTAAGAACCGTGACAATTTGAGAGTCCGAACTGTAGTGAGCCCAAAATGAAAAGAACGAGGTTCTCCCCCCCGGGGCGTTCGGGGACGTCTACAGCTATGACAAAGTGTGTGTGACAAGCAAGGTAACAAAGGCACTCTGGCGGGTAATGATCTCGGCTAGGACAAACTTCGGCAAGTAATGTCTCAATGATCTCGGCCAGGAAGGACAACACTTGGCCTAGCTGTGCCACACCTTGGCCTAGATGTGCCACACCTCGGTCTAGGTCGTACCAGTTCCAGAGACAAGATCACTTTGGTATAACATCTCGGCCTAGATAATACACATCCCGGCCTTGGTGATGAACACCTCGACCTAGATAATGACATCTCGGCCAACATGTCAGGGTGAGGGTGGAGGTCAACCAAGGTGGTTCCAAGATGGTCCTAGGTGTAAGAAGTTCAAAGGTGTAACCTAGGCTTAAGATGACCTCGGCTAAGCTCACACCAAGCAAGGAACAAAACATGCAAGCAACACTTATGCGAAACAAATCAAGGTTTGCAATGCAACTTAACAAGACAAGATCATGTAAATACATGCAAGCATGACTAAAGTAAAGTGAGGGTTGCTGCAACATTACTAAATAAATTACTCAGTATATTCCTAGTAAATTCTCAACAAATTCTTAGTAAATTACTAAGTAAATTTTCAGTGAAATACTCATTGAATTCTCCGCATCGTACTCAGAAAATTTCCAATAAATTCTCAATAAATTACTCAAAAAATTCTCCCTAAATTCCCAGTAACTTCTCTGTAAATTCTCAGTAAATTCCCAGTAAATTCTCAATAAATTACTCAGTAAATTCCCAGTAAATTCTCAATAAATTACTCAGTAAATTTTCAGTAAATTACTCAGAAAATTCTTAGTAAATTACTCAGTAAATTCTTAGTAAATTACTAAGTAAATTCCGTGTAAATTCTCATTAAATTACTCAGTAAGTTCGCAGTAAATTCACAGCAAATTACTTCGTAAATTCCCAGTAAATTCTCAATAAATTACATAGTTAATTCTGAGTAAATTACTCAGCATATTACGTAGTAAATTCGCAGTAAATTCTCAGGAAATTACTCACTAAATTCTCTATAAATTCTTAGTAAATTAGTCAGTAAATTCTCAGTTAGTAGTCAGTAAATTCTCGGTAAAGTACTCAGCAAATTCCCATTAAATTCTCGGTAAAGTACTCAGTAAATTCCAAGTAAATTCTCAGTAAATTCCCAGTAAATTCTCGGTAAACTACTCAGTAAATTATAAGTAAATTCCCAGTAAATTTCAAGTAAAATTCTCCATAAATTCTTAATAAATTACTCAGTACTTTCCTCAGGCAATTCTCAGTAAAATACCAAGTAAATTTTCAGTAAATTCTAAGTAAATTACTCAGTAAATTCTCTATAAATACCATGTAAATCCTCACTAAATTCTCAATAAATTTGTAATGCCCCAACTTCCGGACCGTTAAACACGTACAATAATACAACACCAGTAGGATAGGTAACCAAAACATCTTAATATACATATATAACCAGAGTTAATATCACAGATAATTCGTTTACGTTCTATTACAGGATTAGCAAAAACTGCCAAACCAAAAGTCAAAAGGCAAAAAAAAAAAAACTAGTTTAAGTCTTCAAATGAGCCATAACTCCAACATTTTATCTTATTTGCCTTCGAATTAACCTTCACTATTGTAAACTGCTTCATCACCTGGCATGACACGCCATGAACTTGGAATGCCCAGTAAAAACCCACACCCCCCTATATCTTTTATCAACCAATCAACCCAACACAGAACAAATCGGGTAACATAACATACAACATTACAATAAGGTTCTATGAATTAGTAGTTAGACTAGACAAATAGAATCCCCTAAAGAGATCCTTCTACCCAACCACAAGGATTGAACACCAGACCATTTAGAACCCCCCCTTTTGCTGCTTTGCAAACCTTACCACCTATGCCCACCTCCCGGTTATTTACCGGTCAGTGGCATTGATGGACCTCAAAAGGGATGGCCAAACAAGTGGGCTCGCTTACACCCAAATCGTGCCTAGAGCTCGCTTACACCCTTACACATACCATACCAAATCATGCCTAGGGCTCGCTTACACCCTGCACATACCATACCAAAGGGCTCGCTTATACCCTGAAACCACCGCATAGAGTCTGAATACATCCATGTCGACCTAGGGGCTCGCTTAGACCACTTGCGCAAGACTTAACTCATTTGGTTTTAATCTCATTCACATGTTATTACATAAATCATTCTAAAGCACAAGGGTGAACGTCACCCATTGCCAACCCCTTTCCATTTCCCATTTATTAGATCTTTTGCCAAGCAAGTTAGTCACATTCGGTAATTCGATAATATAAAAGAGCATGAGACAAACATAAGAGAGGAAATATAACCCATGATAGTCATACATAGGTATAATAAGGCAAGCAAATAACATGAGGAATGCTTTGAAACATTTAGAGACAAATAACACAATAAAACGCAATTTCCAGCACTATTCAGTTCTGCAAGGCTAACAATAATGCTTTGGGGAAAATACTTCTAGGTCAAATTAGGGGTTGAAATTGCACAGAAATAATAATTTACCTGTCTAGTTTCAATTCCAATTCTCAGAATTTGCACAGCACCTCCAGAAATTCATCTACAAGCTATATTCGAAAACCTATCCAGATTTGTCACCCTTTGAGAAAACTAGCTTTCCTCTCAATCTACCCTATAATTTTCACCAAAATAAATTCCATTGAAAAGAGGACTCAAAATCCTAAATTTGTATAGAAGAACCAACCTGAGATGATTTTTTCTGGAATTTTATAAAATTGCAAGAAGTTGAATGTTTTTCAGAGACTCAGGACCAGATTTTTAAACAAAATATCCAAGCCCTAAAAACACACAATTAGGGGCTAATAAAATTATCACAAGCTCTAAACACACCAAATAGCCTACACTAAATTCAGATTTAAGAAATAAATAAATTTGATATTTCTTTTAAATTTGAGAAGTTACAGTAGTGCCTAATTTGACAGATTTGTAGGACAATGTCACTAACTCAAACCCACACTTTTATACACACCAAATGCTCTATTTCCCATTAATATGCAACGCAAGAGGGCATCTAAACAATAGGATGGGATGGTGAAAAAATAAGAGAAGACAAGAGGAAGAGGTGTTCTTACCTTGACCCTAGAAGGCACCATTTTCTTCCTTTTCTTTTTTTTTTTTTTTTTTTTTCTACTTCCCTCTAATCACACTCTCCTTCTCTCACCCTCTCCTTGGATGCTGAAATATGGGTGTGGAATTGAGGTAAGACTCTCAATTTATAGGCCATGAATTGGGCTAAAAAGGCCATTCTACCGTCTTGCTTAATGACTAAGGAAAATAATAAATATCTAGGTATTTTGTGTTCCACTAATTTGCTCAAATATAGAATAAAATAAATAATAAAAATATTTATTTAAAGATATTTATTTACTCAAATAAATAATTAAAGATTCAAACAACTAATATTCAAATAGGCTAAAAAAAATAAAATGTATGAATTAATTTCAAAAATAGGAGGTAATAAATAAAAACCAAGTTTTAGGGTATTTCCAATTATAAAGTGATGTTCCAGGATTTAATTATAATACAAAACAAAATATAAAAAAATTATTCTTTATTGGACCATTTTGTAAAATTTTATGAAATTTGGGACTAAAATACAATTAACCTAAGGCTTAGGGTTTCAAGTGTAATTACAAAAAATTAGGGTCTCTACAAAATTACTCAGTCAATTCTAATTAAATTCTAAGAAAATTGCTCAGTAAATCCTCAGTAAATTACTTAATAAATTCCCAGTAAATTCGAGTAAATTACTCAGTAAATTACCAGTAAATTACTCTGTAAATTTCTCAGTAAATTCTCAACAAACAACTCAGTAAATTCTCAGTAAATTACTCAGTACATTACCCAGTAAATTTCTCAGTAAATTACTTAATAAATACCAAGTAAATTCCCAAAAAATTGCTAGTAAATTCTTTGTAAAACACTCAACAAATAATTGAGTAAATTCTAAGTAAATTCTCAATAAATTACTCAGTAAAGTGTGAGTAAATTACACAAGAAATTCTCTGTAAATTACACAGAAAATTATCTATAAATTACACATTAAATTCTCAGTAATTTACTCAGTAAATTTTTCAGTAAATTCTGAGTAAATTACTAAGTAGATTTCCAGTAAATTCTCAGTAAATTATTCAGCAAATTCTCATAAAAGTTCTCAGTAAATTATCGGTAAATTACTCTATAAATTCTCCGTAAATTCTCAGAAAATTCTTCAGTAATTTCTCCATAAATTCTCAGTAAATTCCCGATAAATTCGCAGTAAATTATTCAGTAAATTACTCAGAAAATTCCAAATAAATACTCTGTAAATTACTCAAAAAATTTTCTGTAAATTCTCAGTAAATCCTCGGTAAAGTCTTAGAAAATTCTCTGTAAATTATCCAGTAAATTCACAATAAATTACTCAATATATTACTTTGTAAATTCGCAATAAATTCTCAATAAATTACTCAGTACATTACTCAACTAAATATTTTGTAAATTCCCAGTAATTTCTCAGAAAATTACTCACTAAAATCTTAGTAAATTCACTATAAATTCTCGGTAAATTACTCGGAAAATTCTCAGTAAATTGCCAGTAAATTACTCATTAAATTCTCAGTAAAGTACTTAGTAAATTACTTAGTAAATTCTCTATAACTTACTAAGTAAATTCCCAGTAAATTCTCTATAATGTACTCAGTAAATTCCCAGTAAATTTCAAATAAATTTAGTAAATTAAAAGTAAATTCCCAATAAATTTTCGGTAAATTCTCAGTAAATTCCCTAGTAAATTCTCCGTAAATTACTAAGTAAATTACTCAGTCAATTCTTAGTAAATTACTCAATAAATCCTTAGTAAATTCTTCGTAAATTATTCAGTAAATTACTTAGTAAATTCCTAGTAAATTATTCAGTAAATTCCCTGTAAATTCTAAGAATATTACTATGTAAATTCCTAGTAAATTCACATTAAATTACTAAGTAAATTCTTAGTAAATTTCTAGTAAATTCTCCTTAAATTACACAGAAAATTCTCTGAAAATTACTCAGTAAATTGCTGGTAAATTATTATGTAAATTCGCATTAAATTCTCTATAAATACCTAGTAAATCACTTGGTAAATTCTCAGAAAATTAATCAATACATTCACTATAAATTCTCAGTAAATTACACAGTAAATTCCAAGTAAATTACTCGGTAAATTACTTAGTAAATTCAAAGCAAATTAATAGTAAATTACTCATTTAATTCTCAGTAAATTAGCGGTAAATTCCCAGTAGATTCTCAGTAAATTGCTCAGTAAATTCTCAATTAACTACTCAGTAAATCACTCAGTGAATTCTGAGTAAATTCTAAGTAAATTACTCTGTAATTTCTGAATAAATCCTCAGTAAATTCTAAATAAACTACTAAGTAAATTCTCAGAAAATTACTCAGTAAATTCTCAATAAATTCCTCAGTAAATCTTCGATATATTACTCAATAAATTACTTAGTAAATTGTCAGTAAATTCTCAATAAATTCCCAAGAAATTACTTAGTAAATTACTCTGTAAATTCTCGGTAAATTACTTAGTAAATTCCTAGTAAATTGCTCTGTAAATTACTCAGTAAATTCTCAGTAAATTACTCAGTAAATTCCAAATTAATTACTCAATAAATTACTCAGTAACTTCCGTGTACATTCTCAGTAAATTACTAAATAAATTCCAAGTAAATCTTGACTAAATTCACAGTAAATTACTTGTTAAATTCTAAGTAAATTCTCAAAAAATTACTCAGTAAACTCTCATTAAATTACTCAGTAATATACTTATTTAATTCTTAGTAAATTCCCAGTAAATTACTCAGTAAAGTCTTAGTAAATTACTCGGTAAATTGCTCTGTACATTTTTGGTAAATTATCCATAAATTACTCAGTAAATTCTCATAAAATTACTCAGTAAATTACTTAGTAAATTCACATTAAATTACTAAATAAATTCTCAGTAAATTCCCAGTAAATTCTCCTAAAATTACTTTGTAAATTCACAGTAAAGTGTCAATAAATTGATCAGTAAATTATTCAGTAAATTCGGATTAAAATCTCAATAAATTTCCAGTAAATTACTCAATAAATTCTCAATAAATTAATCAGTACATTCCCTGTAAATTCTAAGTAAATTTCTTAATAAATTCTTAGTAAATTACATCGTAAATTCCTAGTACTAAGTAAATTCTCATTAAATTCCTAGTAAATTACTCAGCAAATTCTGAATTAATTACTCAGTAAATGCAAAGTAAATTCTCAGTAAATTACTTAGTAAATTCTCATAAAATTACTCAGCAAATTACTCAGTAAATTCTCAATAAATTCCTCAGTAAATCATTAGTAAATTACTCAGTAAATTCCTAGTAAATTTTCAGTAAATTACTCAGTAAATTCTCGATAAAGTAATCAGTAAATTCTAAGTAAATTCTCAGCAAATAACTAATTAAATTCTCAGTAAATTTCAAATAAATTCTCAGTAAATTACTTAGTAAATCCTTTGTAACTTACTTAGAAAATTCCCAACAAATTCTCAGTAAATTCTCGGTAACTTCTCATTAAATTACTCAGTACATTTTCAAAAAATTCTCAGTAAATACTTTGTAAATTCTCAGTATATTCCCCGTAAATTCTCAGAAAATTTCTTCGTAAATTCCAAGTAAATTCTCAGTAAATTGCTCAGTAAATGACTCAGTAAAATCCCAATAAATTACTCACTAAATTCTCAATTAATTACTTAGTAAATCACGTAGTAAATTCCGTGTAAATTCTCTGTAAATTACTAAGTAAATTCTCAGTAAATTACTTAGTAAATTCTCAGTAAATTACTTAGTGAATTCTCTGCAAATTCTCAGAAAATTACTCTGTAAATTCCCAGTAAATTACTCAATAAATTACCAGTAATTTCTCAATAAATTACTCAATAAATTCTGTGTAAATTCACATTAAATTACTAAGTACATTCTCTATAAATTACTCAGTGAATTCCAAGTAAATTCTCCATAAATTCTCAGTAAAGTCTCAGTAAATCACTCGGTAAATTATTTAGTAAGTTCGCATTAAATTCTCAGTAAATTCCTAATAAATTACTTAGTAAATTAATCAGTACATTACCTGTAAATTTTTCAATAAATTCTCAGTGAAATACATAGTAAATTCCCAGTAAATTACTCAGTAAATGTAACGCCCTCAAAATAATAGCATTAAACCCAACAAATAAGACAGGCATTGATATTCAAAAGTTCCACATTCTTTCATTTCTCAGAGTTTCATTACAAAAAGTATTACATGTTAACAACAAAAGCAAATGCCCTACAGGCTTACAGCTTTCCAAGTTAACACTTGGTTACAACAAAAGAGTACTAACTCATACACATTAAGCCCTTGGCTTGTATTTACATGTAATACATCAAAAAGTAAAACGATAACATTATGTCCGCCTCTAGCCTCCCAAGCTATGTCCTTGGAGGTGGCATGCTTCCTGCACCTGAAAATGATATTCCCATATAGGGTGAGCCACAGCCCAGTAGAAATACACTAAACCAACCATGAACATTGACTAAAACGTTAGCAATTGATAGATGGCCAACACTGATACATTCACATAAATCACATATTTATGTCATACGACTTACAAGTTCAAATTACTTTTCATTTTCCCTTTTTCAACAGATAGGCATATAAACACTACCCACATTCCCAACAGATATGTATAACAACAATATCCACATTCTCAGATAAGCAAATAAGCTATATCCATATTCCACAACAGATATGTATAACCACAATATCCACAGATAAGCATATAAGCTATATCCACACTTCACAAAGATAAGCATATAAGCTCTATCTTCACTTCTCTAGACAAGCATATGAGCTGTATCTACGGAGTTCATCCCCTATCTTCTCCCAACACTATCCGGCTTAGAGGTACATCCCCTATCTTCCCCTAAACCGCGGAGTACATCCCCCATCTCCTCCTCTACACATAACGTATACAAACACATTGGTTCTATATACAATCATTCAATACATGTAGTTAATGTATTCTATCAACCGTCAAGTTCCATGACACACTTCATTGATTAGTTTCAATTTGCCTAATCATCATGCATTGTCTACAACAATCACGACTATCCTCCACCGATAGCCCAAAGCAGTTATTTCTAAACAGAAAATAAATGCACAAATGGATATTCAATCAACATTTCATTTCCTCATTTCTCACAATTAATTATCCCAATTAATTAAACAATATAATTAGGTCAATTCCCATAATTAACATTTCAACCCTTAGGTCCCATTTTCATCAATGATTCAACATTTATTTCATTTTTCTATGCCAAACATGCATCTAGGTTTATTATGAAGAAAACCCTAACTTTTGTAAAATTACACAAAAGCCCCCAATCTTTCACAAAACTACCCAACCAACACCAACATCTCAAAATACTAAAATTTAAACACAAAACCCATAGAGAGGAGTAGGATATCCCTACCTCAAATTCGGAGCCCCAAAGGAGAAGACGACAAAACCCAACGTGCTCCAAAACCCGAGATTTTCAGATTAAAAAGTAGCCCTCAACGATCAACAACTTTTTTGTAAAGGCCAAAGGTGAGCAAATCACTCCTACTAGATCAAAACCTAGAGAGAAGGTGGAGTTCTAGAGTGAGAGGCTCAACAATGGTGATTTTGGAAAAGTAAGAGAGAGAAGAGAAAGTAAAAAGTGATTTGAAAAGTCACAATTTCGGGACTTAAACCTAGTCTCCCGCTCGAGCGTAAAACACCCCGCTCGAGCGTCACTCACAGACTCCCGCTCGAGCGTCCAAACTCCCGCTCGAGCGCCGAATGCACTCTCCCAGCACTTTTACAGAGCCAGGTCTCCGCTCGAGCTTCCAACTTCCCGCTCGAGCGGCACTCAGACAACCCCGCTCGAGCGGCCAATTCCCTCGCTCGAGCGTACAACGCTGCACAGGAAAATACTGAATGGGTGTAATCTCCGCTCGAGCGCCAAAACCCCCGCTCGAGCGTACAGGCAAAAATCTAGGCAACTAGTTTTGGTTTCTAAACTCAACCAACCTGTAACAACCCGCCCAACACATCCTATAACTCAAATACAAAGTAAGAAAGGATGTAAACAAGATAATAAACAACTACCAACATCCACGGACACATGTTCGGATCACTGTACAACAAGGGTGAACCCGGGATCGCTATAACCTCCCCCCCCCTTAAAGAATTTCGTTCCCGAAATTAAGCACAAGTTTTCTAAACAAGTTTTTCTCCATTTTAAACAATGTTACACTTTAACATTCAACAATCCGACCCATAACCGGCCATCCCCTCCATTTAACAAGAGGCATCTCACAATATGTAAACAACATATGTACTTTTAACATGCATTAACATTACGCATTATCTTTCCAATTTCAACAATATAATCAACATATATAATGTCACATTCAGCTTCCATATGAGGCAAGTTCCAAACATACTTCTACTAAACCAAAACATTTTCAATGTTTCACAACTTAAGACATATATGAAAGCTCTAAAGTTCAACAATTGTTCAAAATTTAAACACAAAATTACATATCAACAAACAAGTCCGGATATTTCTCTCGGACTTCCAACTCACGTTCCCAAGTGGCTTCCTCCACTCCGTGATGTTTCCACAAGACTTTCACCAAAGGAATAGTCTTGCCACGCAGGACCTGATCCCGCCTATCCAAGACCCGAACCGGTCTCTCCTCATACGAGGCATCCTCATCTACCTCTAAATCTGTCCAATCCAACACATGTGATGGATCTGGCTCATACTTCCGAAGCATACTCACATGAAACACGTCATGCACTCCGGATAACTGCGGCGGTAAGGCTAACCGATAAGCAACCTCGCCAATTCTCTCAAGGATCTCAAAAGGACTAATAAACCGAGGGGATAACTTTCCACTCTTCCCAAATCTCATCAGACCTCGCCTAGGTGATATCTTCAGAAAGACATGATCACCTACCTCAAACGCCAAAGGTCTCCTCCTACGGTCGGCATAACTCTTCTGTCGACTCTGGGCTGTAACAAGCCTCCTACGGATAAGCTCAACTTTCTCCGTCGTCTCCCTAACCAACTCCGGACCCAACAAAGGTGCATCACCCACCTCGGCCGAACAAACTGGAGACCTACACGGTCGGCCATACAAGGCCTCAAACAGTGCCATACCGATGCTAGACTGAAAACTGTTGTTGTAGGCAAACTCTACCAAGGGCAAGTGCCTCTCCCACGTCCCACTGAAGTCCAGGACACAACCCCGAAGCATATCCTCGAGGATCTGAATAGTACGCTCGGACTGCCCGTCAGTCTGAGGATGATAGGCCGTACTAAAGGTCAACTTAGTGCCCAAGGCACTTTGCAAACTCTGCCATAACCTGGCGGTAAAACGAGGATCTCTATCTGAGACGATCGTCACTGGGACCCCGTGTAATCTCACTACGTCCCGAATATACAAATCGGCAAGATGATCCACCGAATCTCTCACGCGCATAGGAATAAAGTGCGCCGACTTAGTCAACCGGTCTACAACCACCCAAATAGCATCACTACCCCGTTGAGTCCTCGGAAGACCTACAACGAAGTCCATAGTGACATGCTCCCACTTCCACTCGGTAATAGGCAAGGGTTGCAACAAACCCGCTGGCCTCTGATGCTCGGCCTTCACTTGCTGGCAAGTAAGGCACTTCGATACGAAAACCGCCACATCTCTCTTCATACCCCGCCACCAAAACTGGCGACCCAAATCCTGATACATCTTAGTACCTCCCGGATGCACCGCAAGGCGCGAATGGTGAAACTCTCGGAGTACCTCCTCTCGACAAGACTCCGGTACAAACAAACGGTCTCGGTATCTCACACTCAGGTCGGGATACACCGTCAAACCCTTCTCAGCCTTCCCACTGGAGATCTTCTCTCGGAGGGATTCTACCTCAAGGTCACCTCTCTGTGCCTCTAACACTCTCGTCACAAGTGTAGGTTGCGCAACAACAGAAAACAAGGCCGCAGCCTTAACAGATTCGCCCAGAAGCAAATCAAACTCACTAAGTGCTCCCAACATCTCCCATTCCCGGATGGCTATACAAGCTACATCACTAATGGTTTTCCTACTAAGGGCATCGGCCACAACATTGGCCTTTCCCGGATGATAATGCAACTCAAAATCATAATCCTCGATGAACTCCATCCACCTCCTCTGCCTCAAATTCAAGTCTTTCTGTGTAAACAGATACTTCAAACTCTTGTGGTCCGAGAACACCTCGAACCTCTCACCATAAAGGTAGTGCCTCCAGATTTTCAAGGCAAAGATCACAGCCGCTAACTCTAGGTCGTGTGTGGGGTAATTCTTCTCGTGTATTTTCAACTGACGTGAGCCATAAGCTACCACTTTCCCTTCTTGCATCAACACACAACCCAAACCCTCTCGTGAGGCATCACAATAAACTGCATAACCCAACCCTCTCTCTGGAATAATCAACACCGGAGCGGTGGTCAATCTAACTTTCAGCTCTTAGAACGACTTTTCACAAGTCTCACTCCACACAAACTTGACTCCCTTCCGAGTCAGTCTAGTCAACGGTGACGCTAACCTGGAGAAATCTTTCACAAACCGACGGTAATACCCAGCTAATCCCAGAAAACTGCGGATCTCAAACACACTCTTAGGCTGTGCCCAATCTTGCACTGCCTCAACCTTGGATGTATCAACAGACACCCCTTCCCCGGATACCACGTGGCCTAAGAATTTGACTTCCCTCAGCCAGAACTCACACTTCCCAAACTTGGCATACAGCCTATGGGCTCTAAGCAACTCAAGCACCACTCTCAAGTGTGCCTCGTGCTCCTCCTCTGAAGGCGAATAGATAAGGATGTCGTCTACGAAGACGACCACAAATCGGTCTAAGAACTCCCGGAAAATCCGGTTCATCAAGTCCATAAAGACTGCCGGTGCATTGGTAAGCCCAAATGGCATCACCAAAAACTCATAATGGCCATACCGCGTACGGAATGCCGTTTTCGGAATATCCTCTTCCCTGACCCTCAACTGGTGGTAACCCGATCTCAAGTCTATCTTAGAGAAACAACGGGAACCCTTCAACTGGTCAAACAAATCATCTATACGGGGCATAGGATACTTATTCTTAACCGTAGCCCGATTCAACTTCCGGTAGTCAATACACAATCTCAAGGTACCATCTTTCTTTTTAACAAAAAGGGCCGGTGCTCCCCACGGCGAAACACTAGGGCGAACAAAGCCCTTATCAAGCAATTCCTGGAGCTGAACTTTCAACTCAACCAACTCTGCTGGAGCAAAACGGTAAGGTGCCATAGAAATCGGCGCCGTGCCGGGCACTAAATCAATAGAGAACTCTATCTCTCGATGAGGTGGCAAACTAACAAGATCTTCGGGAAAGACATCCGAATACTCACAAACCACCCTCGGCAACACAATCTGTGTCTCAACACACTCACCACTCTCAAAGCTAGCAAGTAGACCACTAAGCTCACTTCGCCCTCGCGAATCATACCCCGGTGGCAAAACACTACCAACCCGGTCTCCCAAGAAATGGAACCACTCCCCGCTCAAGGTACATAACGTGACCCTCTGGCGGTAGCAATCGATAACAGCCCAGTATGACGACAGCCAGTCCATACCCAAAATAACATCAAAACCCTTCATAGGCATGACAACAAACGGAAAAGGAAGCCTATAGTCAGCGACCTCTATATCACATCCTCTAACACCCTATTTCAGGATCAACTCACCACCCATAGGCGATACCACACAAATAGGAGATGCTAACTGTGCTAACTCCAATTCCAAAACAGATGCAAATGCAGCAGATACAAAAGAATGAGATGCACCCGTGTCTATCAACACATTAGCAACCGAGTTGCAAAACAGAAAAGTACCTCTCACTACTGATGGAGCTGGTACTAAATCCTGCGCGGTAACAGCATACACGCGCCCGTAGGCCCCTGGTCTACCTGCTCACCTCTCGGAGCAAAAGACTGCTGTACAGACTGGGATGACGAAGCTCCCGGATTGGCCCTCGAGGCCTGCACAGACTGAGCTGGCTGAAAACCCTGCGTCTGTCTAGAACCAAACGCTCCCGAAGTGGCACTCAACTGCGGGCAAAACCTCTTCAGGTGCCCAGGCTGTCCACACTGATAACAAGACAAGGGCTGCCCCCTGCCCAAACTCTGACTCTGCGGTCTGGCTGAAGAAGAAGCAGCTCTCTGACCCCCACCCTTCTGCGGGCACACAGAAACCTTGTGACCCAGCTGGCCACACTTGTAACAGGTGAATTCCCCCTGACCACCTCTCCCGGAGCCTGCACTCGGCACTGGGAAGGTCGATCTAGCAACACCACCCTGCGACTGCTGAGGGTTAGAACCCTTCTGCCTCCTGCCATCACCCTGACCATCTTGGCTCCTCTTGGAGCCTCTCTGCCCTTCATCCTCCTCCTGCATCATGAGCTCCATATGAGCTGCAGCGTCCACTAAGTGTCTATACTCTCGGATGTAAGACCCACCAACCCTCAACTTGAGGCCCCGCCTCAACTTCCGCTCAAACTCATAGCAACGGCGTTCCTCAGATGCCACCAGTTCAGGTGCGAACCTGGACAAACTAGTAAAGGTAGCCTCAAACTCGGCCACTGACAAGCCCTGCTGATTAAGCCGGCTAAACTGATCCCTCAGCTTCTCCCTAGCTGCTGTAGAGAAAAACCTCTCCTGAAAAGCATTTATAAACGCCTCCCAAGTACCACCAACACGAGCCTTCTCGTACTTCCACCATTGACTCGCATCTCCCTTCAGTTGGAAGGTTGCCAAGGTCACTTTCAGTGCTCCGTCTTCGATGCCAAGCATCTCAAACGTCTTACTCATTTGCTCAAGCCACTCATCAGGCTTCAGTGGCTCCTTCGGATCCCCGATAAACTCATCCGGATTTGACCGGAAGAACTCCCTCTTCAAGAAAGAAGGCCCTGCCTCAGTTGCCTGATTCCCAGCTCTAAGAATACCCAAAGCTCCTGCTATCTCTCTGGCCAAGGCACCCATAGCCTGCTGACCCACTGGCTCGGCCACATTGGCCTGGCCAACCCCCTCCAGCACTGCCGGAATCTCACCCTGTAACGGTACTTCCTGCCTCGCAGGTCTACCACGCCTAGCACCTCTTCCTCGTCCTGACATCCTAATAAAGGTAACACAGAACATTAGCACATTCACAAATGTGCCGAAACTAAACACTTACGTCCTAATGCATGGACAACAGTAATTCACTCCACGTAAGCACATAAACACATAAGCACTTACGAATTTCATTTCCGGATAATGATAGTCCCGAGGCGTTACTAGAGTTCCGGTTAGAAATAGCATTGATCAGGTGCTTTTCCAACAAGACTCCCAGAAACCCAAGGATCCAATCAACATCCTAGAAATTAAATCCCATACCCACATAGTCACATAAACATGTCATCAATTAAGCACATAGCATACGATACTATATCTTAGTCTCTATCAAGCGAGACAAACCCATTGTGATCCTAATCACTTCCCACGTACCCAAAGTATTCGAACCCGGTACGCTCTGATACCAAGTTGTAACGCCCTCAAAATAATAGCATTAAACCCAACAAATAAGACAGGCATTGATATTCAAAAGTTCCACATTCTTTCATTTCTCAGAGTTTCATTACAAAAAGTATTATATGTTAACAACAAAAGCAAATGCCCTACAGGCTTACAGCTTTCCAAGTTAACACTTGGTTACAACAAAAGAGTACTAACTCATACACATTAAGCCCTTGGCTTGTATTTACATGTAATACATCAAAAAGTAAAACGACAACATTATGTCCGCCTCTAGCCTCCCAAGCTATGTCCTTGGAGGTGGCATGCTTCCTGCACCTGAAAATGATATTCCCATATAGGGTGAGCCACAGCCCAGTAGAAATACACTAAACCAACCATGAACATTGACTAAAACGTTAGCAATTGATAGATGGCCAACACTGATACATTCACATAAATCACATATTTATGTCATACGACTTACAAGTCCAAATTACTTTTCATTTTCCCTTTTTCAACAGATAGGCATATAAACACTACCCACATTCCCAACAGATATGTATAACAACAATATCCACATTCTCAGATAAGCAAATAAGCTATATCCATATTCCACAACAGATATGTCTAACCACAATATCCACAGATAAGCATATAAGCTATATCCACACTTCACAAAGATAAGCATATAAGCTCTATCTTCACTTCTCTAGACAAGCATATGAGCTGTATCTACAGAGTTCATCCCCTATCTTCTCCCAACACTATCCGGCTTAGAGGTACATCCCCTATCTTCCCCTAAACCGCGGAGTACATCCCCCATCTCCTCCTCTACACATAACGTATACAAACACATTGGTTCTATATACAATCATTCAATACATGTAGTTAATGTATTCTATCAACCGTCAAGTTCCATGACACACTTCATTAATTAGTTTCAATTTGCCTAATCATCATGCATTGTCTACAACAATCACGACTATCCTCCACCGATAGCCCAAAGCAGTTATTTCTAAACAGAAAATAAATGCACAAATGGATATTCAATCAACATTTCATTTCCTCATTTCTCACAATTAATTATCCCAATTAATTAAACAATATAATTAGGTCAATTCCCATAATTAACATTTCAACCCTTAGGTCCCATTTTCATCAATGATTCAACATTTATTTCATTTTTCTATGCCAAACATGCATCTAGGTTTATTATGAAGAAAACCCTAACTTTTGTAAAATTACACAAAAGCCCCCAATCTTTCACAAAACTACCCAACCAACACCAACATCTCAAAATACTAAAATTTAAACACAAAACCCATAGAGAGGAGTAGGATATCCCTACCTCAAATTCGGAGCCCCAAAGGAGAAGACGACAAAACCCAACGTGCTCCAAAACCCGAGATTTTCAGATTAAAAAGTAGCCCTCGACGATCAACAACTTTTTTGTAAAGGCCAAAGGTGAGCAAATCACTCCTACTAGATCAAAACCTAGAGAGAAGGTGGAGTTCTAGAGTGAGAGGCTCAACAATGGTGATTTTGGAAAAGTAAGAGAGAGAAGAGAAAGTAAAAAGTGATTTGAAAAGTCACAATTTCGGGACTTAAACCCAATCTCCCGCTCGAGCGTAAAACACCCCGCTCGAGCGTCACTCACAGACTCCCGCTCGAGCGTCCAAACTCCCGCTCGAGCGCCGAATGCACTCTCCCAGCACTTTTACAGAGCCAGGTCTCCGCTCGAGCTTCCAACTTCCCGCTCGAGCGGCACTCAGACAACCCCGCTCGAGCGGCCAATTCCCTCGCTCGAGCGTACAACGCTGCACAGGAAAATACTGAATGGGTGTAATCTCCGCTCGAGCGCCAAAACCCCCGCTCGAGCGTACAGGCAAAAATCTGGGCAACTAGTTTTGGTTTCTAAACTCAACCAACCTGTAACAACCCGCCCAACACATCCTATAACTCAAATACAAAGTAAGAAAGGATGTAAACAAGATAATAAACAACTACCAACATCCACGGGCACATGTCCGGATCACTGTACAACAAGGGTGAACCCGGGATCGCTATAGTAAATTACCCATTAAATTACTCAGTAAATTACTAAGTAAATTACTCAGTAAATCACTGAGTAAATTCTATGTAAATTCTCAGTAATTTACTAAGTAAATTCCCAATAAATTCTCAGTAAATTACTTAGTAAATTCTCTGTAAATTCTCAGAAAATTACTCAGTAAATTACCAGTAAACTCTCAGGAAGTTTTCAACAAATTACTCAGTAAAGTACTCAGTAAATTCCCAATAAACTCTCAGTAAATTTTCAGCAAATTACTCAGTAAATTCTCAATAAATTACTCAGTAAATTCTAAATAAATTCTATGTGAATTACTCAATAAATTTTCCATAACTTATTCAGTAGATTCCCAATACATTCTCAGTAAAATATTCAGTAAATTCCCAATAAATTGCACAGTAAATCCTAAGTAAATTCTTAGTAAATTTCATGTAAATTCCCCGTAAATTCTCAGCAAATTACTGAGCAAATTCTCTGTAACTTCTCAGTAAATTACTTAATAAATTTCGAGTAAATTCTCAATAAATTACTCAATAAATACTCAATAAATTCCCAGTAAAATCTCCGAAAATTACTCCGTAAATTAAGTCATAAATTTCGAGTAAATTTTCAGTAAATTGCTTGGTAAATTCCCAGAAATTTACTCAGTAAATTCCCAGTAAATTACTTCGTATATTACTCAGTAAATTCTCAGTAAATTACTTTGTACATTACTCAATAAATTACTTAATAAATTCCTAGAAAATTCTAAGTAAATTACTCAGCAAATTACTCACTAAAATCTCAGTAAATTCCCTCAAAATTCACAGTAAATTCTAAGGAAACTGCTAAGTAAATTCCCAGTAAATTTTGAGAAAAGTACTCAGTAAATTTTCAGTAACTTACTGATTAAATTCCCAGTAAATTCTCGGTAAAGTACTCTGTAAATTCCCAATAAATTCCAAATAGATTCTCAATAAATTACTCAGAATAGTCCTAGTAAATTCGTTGTTAATTCTTGGTAAATGACTTAGTAAATTTTCAGTAAATTTCCAATAAATTCTTGATAAATTACTTAGTCAATTCTCAGTAAATTACTAGTAAATTCTTAGTTAATTCCAAGTAAATCTTCAGCAAATTCTTAGTAAATTACTCAATAAATTCTCTGTAAATTCCTCAGTAAATCCTCAGTAAATTACTCAGTAAGCTACTGAATAAATTACTTAGTAAATTTATGTAAATTACTCGGTAAATTGCTATTAAACTACTCTATAAATTACTCAGCAAAATACTCAGAAAATTCTCAGTAAATTAATCAGTACATTACCCAATAAATTAATCAGTAGATTACTCAGTAAATTCCAGTAAATTACTCAGTATATTTGTAGTAAATTACTTAGTAAATTCCCAGTAAATTCCTAGTAAATTCTCAGTAAATTACTAAGTAAATTTCAGTAAATTCTCAGTAAACTCCCAGTCAATTCTTAGTAAATTACCCAGCAAATTCCTAGTAAATTACTCAGTAAATTACTGAGCAAATTCTCAGTAAAGTACTCAGAAAAGTCCCATTAAATTCCCAGTAAATTCTCAGCAAATTATTCAGTAAATTCTCCGTAACTTACTTAGAAAATTCCCAGTAAATTCCAAGAAAATTCTCTATAAATTGCTCAATAAAATCTGCACAAATTATAAGTAAATTCACAGTAAATTCCCAATAAATTCTCAGTAAATTACTCATTAAATTCTCAATATATTACTTAGTAAATTCGCAGTGAATTATTAGTAAATTACTCAATATATTTACTGAGTGAATTCTTAGTAAATTACTCTATACATTACCCAATAAATTACTCAGTATATTCCTCATAAATTCTAAATAAATATTCAATAAATTCTCCGTAACATATTCAGTAAATTCCAAATAAATTCTCATTAAAGTACTAAGTAAATTACTCAGTAAATTCTGATTAAATTCTCCTTAAATTCTTGGTAAATTACTTAGTAAATTCTCAGTAAATTCTCAAAAAATTACTCAGTAAATTCCCAGTAAATTACTCAGTAAATTCCCAATAAATTCTCAATAAATTACTTAGTAAATTACTCAGTTAATTCCGCATAAATTCTCAGAAAATTATTCAGTAAATTCGAAATAAATTACTAAGTAAATTCTCAACAAAATTACTCCGTAAATTCACAATAAAATACTCAATAAATTCTCAGTAAATTGCTCAGTATATTACTCAGTAAATTCGTAGTAAATTCTCAGTAAATTACTCAGTAAATTTCCAGTAAATTCTCAGCAAATTACTCACTAAATTCTCAGCAAATTCCCTCTAAATTATCAGTAAATTACTCAGTAAATTCTAAGTAAATAGCCAAGTAAATTCTCAGTAAATTACTCAGTAAATTCTCTATCAAGCACTCAGTAAATTCTTGGTAAAGTACTCAGTAAATTCCCAGTAAATTCCAAGTAAATTCTCAGTAAATTACACAGTAAATTCCCAGTAAATTCCAAGTAAATTCTCAGCAAATTACTCAGTAAATTAGTCAGTAAATTACTCAATCAATTCTCAGTAAAGTACTCAGTAAAGTACTCATTAAATTCTCTGTAAATTCCCAAGAAATTACTCTGTAAATTACTCAGCAATTTCAGAGTAAATTACTCAATACATTACCTAGTAAATTACTCAGTAAATTACTCTGTGAATTCCCAGTAAATTACTCAGTATGTTTTCAGTAAATTGCTTAGTAAATTCCCAGTAAATTCTCAGTAAATTACTCAATAAATTCTCAGTAAATTACTCAGGAAAATCTAAGTAAATTACGTAGAAAATTCCCAGCAAATTCTCAGTAAATTACTCAGAAAATTCCCAGTAAATTCTCATCAAATTACTCAATAAATTACTCAGAAAATTCTCCATAAATTCCCAGTAAATTACTCAATAAATTTTTTGTAAATTCTCAGTAAATTACTCAGTAAATTTCAAGTAAATTCTCTATAAATTATTAGTAAATTTCTCAACAAATTGCTCAGTAAATTCTCAGAAAATTACTCAACAAATTTTCAATAAATTCTTAGTAAGTTATTTAGTAATTTCTCAATAAATTATTCAGTAAATTACTCTGTAAATTCTCAATATATTACTTAGCAAATTCGCAGTGAATTCTCAATAAATTACTCGGTACATTAGTAAATAAATTACTTAGCATATTCCTAGTAAATTCTCAACAAATTCCCAGTAAATTACGTAGTAAATTTTTAGTAAAATACTCAGTAGATTCTCCGTAACATACTTAGAAAATTCTTCATAAATTCCCAGTAAATTCTCTGTAAATTCTCAGTAAATTACTCAGAAAATTCTAAGTAAATTACTCAGTAAATTCCCTGTAAATTACTAAGTAAATTTCGCGTAAATTCTTATTAAATTACTCAGTAAATTTCTATTAAATTCTCAGTAAATTACACAGTTAATTCTCAGTAAATTACTAAGTATATTACTTAGTAAATTAGCAATAAATTCCCAGCAAATTCTCAGTAAATTACTCACTAAATTCTCAGTAAATTACTCATTAAATTCTTAGTAAGTAGTCAATAAATTCTTGGTAAAGTACTTAGCAAATTCCGATTAAATACTCGGTAAAGTACTTAGTAAATTCGAATTAAATTCTCAGTAAATTCCCAGTAAATTTTTCGTAAATTACTCAGTAAATTATAAGTAAATTCCTAGTAAATTTCAAGTAAAATTCTCCATAAATTCTTAGTAAATTACTCAGTAAATTGTCAGTAAATTACTCAGACAATTCGCAGTAAAGTATTGAGTAAATTCCCAGTAAATTTTAAGTAAATTACTTAGTAAATTCTCAGTAAATTCCAATTAAATTCTAAGAAAATTACTCAGTAAATTCCTCAGTAAATCCTTAGTAAATTACTCAGTAAATTACTCAATAAATTACCAGTAAATTTCCTGTAAATTACTTAGTAAATTACTCTGTAAATACCCAGTATATTACTTAGCAAATTACTCAGTAAATTCTCAATAAATTACTCAATACATTACCCAGTAAATTTCTCAGTAAATTACTCAGAAAATTTTGAATAAATTACTCACTATATTTTTAGTAAATTACTTGGTAAATTCCAAGCAAATTGCTAGTAAATTTTCAGTAAAACACTCAATAAATTACTGAGTAAATTCTCAGTAAATTACTTTTAAATTCTAAGTAAATTATCAATAAATTACACAGTAAAGTGTGAGTAAAATACATAGGAAATTCAATGTAAATTACTCAGTAAATTCTCAGTAAAATTTTCAGTAAATTTTGAGTGAATTGCTAGTAAATTCTCAGCAAATTACTCAATAAATTCCCAATAAATTCTCAATAAATTACTCAGTAAATTCTCAATAAATTATTCAGCAAATTCTCAAAAAAGTACTCAGTAAATTCTCAACAAATTACTCATTAAATTCTCTATAGCTTACTTAGTAAATTACTCTGTAAATTCTCCGTAAATTTTCAAAAAATTCTTTAGTAATTTATCCGTAAATTCTCAGTAAATTCCCAGTAAATTCGCAGTAAATAACTCAGTAAATACTTAGAAAATTCCTAATAAATTCTCTGTAATTTTCTCAAAAAATTCTCGGTAAATTCTCAGTAAATTCTCGGTAAAGTCTTAAAAAATTCTCTGTAAATTACTCAGTAAATTCTCAATAAATTGCTCAGTATATTACTCAGTAAATTCACAGTAAATTCTTAATAAATTACTCAGTACATTACTCAACAAATTACTTAGTAAACTCCAAGAAATTACTCACTAAATTCTTAGTAAATTCACTATAAATTCTCGGTAAATTACTCAGAAAGTTCTCAGTAAATTACCAGTAAAGTACTCATTAAATTCTCAGTAAAGTACTTAGTAAATTACTCAGTAAATTCTCTATAACTTACTAAGTAAATTCCCACTAAATTCTCGATAATGTACTCAGTAAATTCCCATTAATTCCAAATAAATTCAGTAAATTAAAATTAAATTCCCAATAAATTCTCGGTAAATTGCTCAGTAAATTCTTAGCAAATTCTCCGTAAATTTTCTGTAAATTCTCAGTAAATTACTCAATAAATTCCTAGTAAATTCTTAGTAAATTACTCATTAAATTTCCTGGAAATTAATCAGTAAATTCTCAGTAACTTACTTAGAAAATTCCAAATAAATTCTTAGTAAACTACACAATAAATTTCCAATAAATTCCTAGTAAATTCTCTGTAAAGTACCAGTAAATTACTAGTAAATTCTCTGTAAATTATTCATTAAATTCTCCGTAAATTACTCAATAAATTACTACTAAATTACTCTGTAAATTCCCAGTAAATTCTAAGTAGATTACTATGTAAATTTCCAGTAAATTCTCAATAAATTCACATTAAATTACTAAGTAAATTCTCAATAAATTTCTAGTAAATTCTCAGTAAATTACTCAGAAAATTCACAGAAAATTACTCAGTAAATTATTCTATAAATTCGAATTAAATTCTCTGTAAATTCCCAGTAAATCACTTAGAAAATTCTTAGAAAATTAACCAGTACATTCACTGTAAATTTTCAGTAAATTCTCAAAAAATTACACAGTAAATTCCAAATAAATTACATGGTAAATTACTCAGTAAATTCTCAGTAAATTACTCATTTAATTCTTAGTAAATTACTTAGTAAATTACTTTGTAATTTCTGAATAAATCCTCAGGAAATTCTAAATAAACTACTAAGTAAATTCTCAGAAAATTACTCAGTAAATTCTCAATAAATTCCTCAGTAAATCCTTGATAAATTACTCAGTAAATTGTCAGTAAATTCTCAATAAATTCTCAAAAAATTACTCAGTAAATTCTCAGTAAATTACTCTGTAAATTCTTAGTAAATTACTCAGTAAATTTCTAACAAATTCTTAGCAAATTACTCTATAAATTCCCAGTAAATTACTCAGTAAATTCTCAGTAAATTCTCAATTAATTACTCAGTAAATCACTTAGTAACTTCCATGTACATTCTCAGTAAATTAATAAATAAAATCCCAGTAAATCCTTAGTAAATTCACAGTAAATTACTTGTTAAATTCTCAAAAAATTACTAGGTAAATTCCTAGTAAATTTCAAGTAAATTATCCTTAAATTCTCAGTAAATTATTCAGTAAATTCTCATTAAATTACTCAGTAAAATACTCAATTAATTCTCAGTAAATTACTCAGAAAATTACTCGATCCCAGTAAATTGTCCGTAAAGTACTCAGTAACGTCTTAGTAAATTACTCGGTAAATTGCTCTTTAAATTCTCAGTAAATTCTCATAAAATTACTCAGTAAATTACCAGTAAATTACTCGATAAATTCACATTAAATTAGTACGTAAATTCCCGTAAAATTACTTTGTAAATTCACAGTAAAGTCTCAATAAATTACTTAGTAAATTCTCAGTAAATTATTCAGTAAATTCGCATTAAATTTTCAGTAAATTACTTAATCTATTCTCAGTAAATTAATCAGTATATTCTCTGTAAATTCTGAGTAAAATTCTTAGTAAATTCTCAGTAAATTACATCGTAAATTACTAAGTAAATTCTCAGTAAATTACTCAGCAAATTCTCAATTAATTACTCAGTAAATTATGTGTAAATTCTTAGTAAATTCTCTGGAAATTCTTGGAAAATTACTCAGCAAATTATTCAGTAAATTCTCAACAAATCCTCAGTAAATTACTCAGTAAATTGCCAGTAAATTCTCAGTAAATTACTATGTAAATTCTCAATGAATTACTTCGTAAATTCCAAGTAAATTCTTAGTAAATTCTCAGTAAATTACTCAGTAAAATCCTAATAAATTACTCAGTAAATTCCGTGTAAATTCTCTGTAAATTACTAAGTAAATTCCAAGTAATTCCCAGCAAATTCCAAATAAATTCTCAGTAAATTACTTAGTGAATTCTCCATAAATTCTCAGAAAATTACTCAGTAAATTGCCGGTAATTTCTCAGTAAATCACTCAATAAATTCTGTGTAAATTCACATTAAATTACTAAGTACATTCTCTGAAAATTACTCAGTGAATTCCCAGTAAATTCTCCGTAAATTACTCAATAAATTCTCAACAAATTATTCTGTAAGTTCGCATTAAATTCCCTCTAAATTCCCAATAAATTACTCAGTAAATTAATCAGTACATTACTTGTAAATTTCTTAATAAATTCTCAGTGAAATACACAGTAAATTCCCAGTAGATTACTCTATAAATTACCCATTAAATTACTCAATAAATTACTAAGTAAATTACTTAGTAAAGTCCCAGTAAATTACTCTGAAAATTCTCAATTAATTACTCAGTAAATTCTGTGTAAATTCTCAGTAATTTACTAAGTAAATTCCAAATAAATCCAAAGTAAATTACTTAGTAAATTCTTTGTAAATTCTCATAAAATTACTCAGTAAATTCTTAGTAAAGTACTTAGTAAATTTCCAATAAACTCTCAGGAAATTTTCAGCAAATTACTTAGTAAATTCTCAGTAAATTACACAGTAAATTCCAAATCAATTCTCACTAAATTACTCAATAAATTTTTCATAACTTATTTAGTAGATTCCCATTACATTCTCAGTAAAGTACTTAGTAAGTTCCCAATAAATTGCTTAGTAAATCCTAAGTAAATTCCTAATAAATTCCATGTAAATCCTCCGTAAATCCTCAGCAAATTACTGAGTAAATTCTCCGTAACTTCTCAGTAAATTACTCAATAATTTTTGAGTAAATTCTTAATAAATTACTCAATAAATACTCATTAAATTCCCAGTAAGTTCTTTATAGATTACTCAGTAAATTAATTCATAAATTCTGAGTAAATTTTCAGTAAATTGCTCAATAAATTCCTAGTAAATTACTCCATATATTACTCAGTAAATTCTTAATAAATTACTATGTACATTACTCAATAAATTACTTAGTAATTTCCCAGAAAATTCCAAGTAAATTATTCAGCAAATTACTCACTAAAATCTCAGTAAATTCTCTCGAAATTCTCAGTAAATTCTAAGTAAATTGGTAAGTAAATTTCCAGTAAATTACTCAGTAAATTTTGAGTAAAGTACTCAGTAAATTATTCAGTAAATTCTCAGTAACTTACTGAGTAAATTTCCAGTAAATTTTCGGTAAAGTACTCTGTAAATTCTCAGTAAATTACTCAAAATGTTCCGAGTTAATTCTCGGTAAATGACTTAGTAAATTCGAAATAAATTCTCCGTAAATTCTCAGTAAATTCCCAATAAATTTCAAGTAAATTCTAAGTAAATTACCCAATCAATTCTCAGTAAAGTACCAATAAATTTTCAGTAAATTCTCAGTTAATTCCAAGTAAATCATCAGCAAATTCTTAGTAAATTACTCAATAGATTACTCAATAAATTCTCCGTAAATTCCTCAACAAATCCTCAGTAAATTACTCAGTAAAATCATAGTAAATTACTCTGTAAATTGCTGTTACACTACTCTGTAAATTACTCAGCAAAATACTTGATAAATTCTTAGTAAATTAATCAGTACATTACCCAGTAAATTACTCAGTAGATTACTCAGCACATTCCAGTAAATTACTCAGTATATTTGCAGTAAATTACTTAGTAAATTCCTAGTAAATTCCTAGTTAATTCTCAGTAAATTACCCAGCAAATTCCTGGTAAATTACTCAGTAAATTACTGAGTAAATTCTTAGTAAAGTACTCAAAAAATTCCTATTAAATTCTCAGCAAATTATTCAGTAAATTCTTAGTAAATTCTTCATAAATTTTCAGTAAATTCTCAAAAAATTACTCAGTAAATTCTCTGTAACTTAATTAGAAAATTCCCGGTAAATTCTCAATAAAGCACTTAGTAAATTCCCAATAAAATACTTAGTGAATTCTCAGTAAATTCCAAGTAAATTCAAAGAAAATTCTCTGTAAATTCTTGGTAAATTGCTCAGTAAAATCTCCACAAATTTTGAGTAAATTTCCTGTAAATTCTCAGTAAATTACTTAGTAAATTCTCAATAAATTCACAGTAAATTATTCAGTAAATTCTAAGTAAATTACTCAGTAAATTCCGAATAAATTCTCAATAAATTCTCAGTAAATTACTCATTAAATTCTCAGTAAATTACTTAGTATATTATTTAGTATATTCGCAGTGAATTCTCAGTAAATTACTCAGTACATTGCCCAATGAATTACTCAGTATACTCGTAGTAAATTGTCAATAAATTTTTAGTAAATTACTCAGTAAATTCTCCGTAACTTACTCAGTGAATTCCCAATAAATTTTAAGTAAGGTACTCAGTAAATTAATCAGTAAATTCCGATTAAATTCTCCGTAAATTCTCAATAAATTACTTAGTAAATTCTAAGTAAATTCTTAGAAAATTACACAGTAAGTTCCCAGTAAATTCTCAATAAATTACTCAGTAAATTACTAAGTAAATTACATAGTTAATTGGCGTATATTCTCAGTAAATTCTCAGCAAAATTATTCTGTAAATTCACAGTAAAATACTCAATAAACTCTCAGTAAATTACTTAGTATATTACTCAGTAATTCCCAGTAAATTCTCAGTAAATTACTTAGTAAATTCTCAGTAAATTACTCACTAAATTCTCAACAAATTCCCTCCAAATTCTTAGTAAATAGCTAAGTAAATTCTCTGTAAAGTACTCAGTAAATTCTCGGTAAAGTACTCAGTAAATTACTTAGTAAATTCCTAGTAAATTATAGGTAAATTACTCAGTAAATTCTCAGTAAAATCCCAGTCAATTCCAAGTAAATTCTCCTTAAATTTTCAGCAAATTACTCAGCAAATTAGCCAGTAAATTACTCAGTAAATTCCCTGTAAATTTTCAGTAAATTACTCGTTAAATTCTCAATAAATTTTTAGTAAATCCTCAGTAAATTCTTAGTAAATTACTCTATACATTCTCAAAAAATTACTCAGTAAATTCCTAGTAAATTACTCTGTAAATTACTCAGCAATTTCATAGTAAATTACTCAGTATATTTTCAGTAAATTACTTAGTAAATTCTCAGTAAATTACTCAATAAATTCTCAGTAATTTACTTTCAAATTCTAAGTAAATTCTCAATAAATTACTCAGGAAATTCTGAGTAAATTACGCAAAAAATTACTCAATAAATTCTCAGTAAATTACTTAGTAAATTCCTCGTAATTTACTCAGTAAATTCCCAGTAAATTTCTTAGTAAATTCTCTGTAAATTTTTAGTAAATTCTCTGAAATTCTTAGAAAATTACTCAGCAAATTCCCAATAAATTCTCAGTAAATTATTTAGTAATTTCTCAGTAAATTCGGAGTAAATTACTCTGTAAATTCTCAATATATTACTTAGTAAATTTGCAGTGCATTATCAGTAAATTACTCAGTACATTCCTAGTAATTTCTCAACATATTCTCAGTAAATTACTTAGTAAATTTTCAGTAAAATACTCAGTAAATTTCCTATAACGTACTCAGTAATTTTCTAATAAATTCTCAGTAAATTACCAGTAAATTACTCAGAAAATTCTCCATAAATTCCAGAAAATTCTCTGTAAATTCTCAATAAATTACTCACTAAATTCCCAATAAATTACTCAGTAAATACTTAGTAAATTCACAGTAAATTCTTAGTAAATTACTAACTAAATTCCCTGTAAATTCTCAGTAAATTACTAAGTAAATTCCGCATAAATTCTCATTAAATTTCATAGTAAATTCCCAGAAAATTCACAGTAAATTCTTAGTAAACTCTTAGTAAATTGCATGGTTAATTCTCAGTATATTACTTAGTAAATTCTCAGTAAATTTCCAACAAATTCTCAGTAAATTACTCACTAAATTCTCTGTAAATTACTCAGTAAATTCTCGATAAAGTACTTAGCAAATTCCCATTAAATTCTTGGTAAAGTACTCAGTAAATTCCAAGTAAATTCTCTGTAAATTACTCAGTAAATTATAAGTAAATTCCCAGTAAATTTCAAATAAAATTCTCCATAAATTCTTAGTAAATTACTCAGTAAATTCTCAGCAAATTACGCAGGCTATTCTCAGTAAAGTACTGAGTAAATTCCTAGTAAATTCTAAGTAAATTAGTCAGTAAATTCTTGGTAAATTCCAAACAAATCCTCATTAAATTATCTGTAAATTACTCAATTAATTGCTAGTAAATTCCCAATAAATTACCCAGAAAATTACTTAATAAATTCTCAGTAAATTCCTAGTAAATTTTTAGTAAATTACTCTATAAATTCCTAATAAATTACTCAGTAAATTCTCAATAAATTACTCAATACATTACCCAGTAAATTTCTCAGTAAATTTCGAATAAATTACTCACTATATTTTTAGTAAATTACTTGGTAAATTCAAAGCAAATTGCTAGTAAATTTTCAGTAAAATACTCAATAAATTACTGAGTAAATTCTCAGTAAATTACTTTTAAATTCTAAGTAATTTCTCAATAAATTACTCAGTAAAGTGTGAGTAAAATACACAGGAAATTCAATGTAAATTACTTAGTAAATTCTTAGTAATTTACTCAATAAATTCTCATTAAATTTTTCAGTAAATTCTGACTAAATTACTAGTAAATTCTCAGTAAATTATTCAGTAAATTCTCAAAAAATTACTCACTAAATTCTCAGCAAATTACGCTGTAAATTCTCAGTAAATTACTCAGTAAATTACAAATAAATTCTTCATAAATTCTCAGTAAATTCTCTATAACTTCCTCAGTAAATTACCAATAAATTACTCTGTAAATTCTCCAGTAATTTCTCCGTAAATTTTTAGTAAATTCCCAGTAAATTCGCAGTAAATGACTCAGTAAATACTTAGAAAATTCCAAATAAATTCTCTGTAAATTACTTAAAAATTCTCTATAAATTCTCAGTAAATTCTCGGTAAAGTCATAGAAAATTCTTTGTAAGTTACTCAATAAATGCTCAATAAATTACTCAGTACATTACTCAACAAATTACTTAGTAAATTCCCAATAATTTCTCAGGAAATTACTCACTAAATTCTCAGTAAATTCACTATAAATTCTCGGTAAATCACTTAGAAAGTTCTCAGTAAATTGCCAATAAATTACTCAATAAATTCTCAGTTTACTTAGTAAATTACTCAGTAAATTCTCTATAACTTACTTGGTAATTCCCAGTAATTTCTCGGTAATGTACTCAATAAAGTCCTAGTAAATTCCAAATAAATTCAATAAATTAAAAGTAAATTCCCAATAAATTCTCAGTAAATTACTTAGTAAATTCCCCATAAATTACTAAGTAAATTACTCAATCAATTCTCAGTAAATTACTCAATAAATTCCTAGTAAATTCTTAGTAAATTACCCATTAAATTCTCTGGAAATTAATCAGTAAATTCTCAATAACTTACTCAATAAATTCCAAGTAAATTCTCAGTAAACTACTCAGTAAATTGCCAGTAAATTCCTAGTAAATTCTCAGTAAAGTCCCACTAAATTGCTAGTAAATTCTCCGTAAATTATTTAGTAAATTCTCATTAAATTCTCCGTAAATTACTCAGTAAATTCGTAGTAAATTACTCTATAAATTCCCAGTAAATTCTCAGTAAATTACTATGTAAATTCCCAGTAAATTCATAGTAAATTCCTAGTAAATTCACATTAAATTACTAAGTAAATTCTCCATAAATTACACTGAAAATTTCCAAAAAATTACACAGTAAATTGTCAATAAATTAATTTGTAAATTCGCATTAAATTCTCTGTAAATTTCCAGTAAATCACATAGTAAATTCTCGAAAAATTAATTAGTACGTTCACTAGAAATTCTCAGTAAATTTCTCAATAAATTCTCATAAAAATACACAATAAATTACTCGGGAAATTATCAGTAAATTACTTATTTAATTCCCAGTAAATTACATAGTAAATTTCTAATAGATTCTCAGTAACTGCTCAGTAAATTCTCAATTAACTACTCAGTAAATCACTCAGTAAATTCTAAGTAAATTACTCTGTAATTTTCGAATAAATCCTTAGTAAATTCTAAATAAACTACTACGTTAATTCTTAGAAAATTACTCAATAAATTCTTAATAAATTCCTCAGTAAATCCTCGATAAATTACTCAGTAAATTACTTAGTAAATTGTCAGAAATTCTCAATAAATTTCCAAGAAATTACTCAGTAAATTACTTTGTAAATTCTTAGTAAATTACTCAGTAAATTTCCAACAAATTATTAGTAAATTACTCTATAAATTCCCAGTAAATTGCTCTGTAAATTACCCAGTAAATTCTCAGTAAATTACTCAGTAAATTCCAAATTAATTACTTAGTAAATCACTCAGTAACTTTCGTGTACATTTTCAGTAAATTCACAATAAATTACTTGTTAAATTCTCAGTAAATTCAAAGTAAATTATCTATAAATTCTCATTAAATTACTAAGTAAATTCTCACTAAATTACTCAGTAAAATACTCAGTTAATTCTCAGTTAATTACTTAGTAAATTCCCAGTAAATTACTCAGGAAATTACTTGGTAAATTCTCAGTAAATTCTCCGTAAATTACTCAATAAAGTCTTAGTAAATTACTCGGTAAATTGCTCTGTAAATTCTCCATAAATCCTCAGCAAATTATTCAGTAAATTCACATTAAATTACTAATAAATTCACAATAAATTACTCAGTAAATTCTCAGTAATTATTCAGTAAATTCGCATCAAATTCTGAGTAAATTTTCAGTAAATTACTCAATAAATTCTCAGTAAACTAATCAGTACATTCCCAGTAAATTCTGAGTAATTTTCTTAGTAAATTACATAGTCAATTCCTAGTAAATTACTTAGCAAAATTCCCAGTAAATTCTTAGTAAATTACTAAGTCAATTCTCATTAAATTCTCAGTAAATTCTCAATTAATTACTCAATAAATCACTCAATAAATTACGAGTAAATTTAAAGTAAATTACTAAGAAAATTCCAAGTAAATTCTCCGTAAATTATTTAGTAAATTCTCTGGAAATTCTCAGAAAATTACTCAACAAATTATTCAGTAAATTCTAAGTAAATTCCTTAGTAAATTACTCAGTAAATTACCAGTAAATTCTCAGAAAATTCTCAGTAAATTACTCAGTAAATTCTTGGTAAAATAATCAGTAAATTCTTAGTAAATTCCCAACAAATAACTCAGGAAATTCCAAATAAATTCTCAATAAATTTTTAGTAAATTACTCTGTAAATTCTCGGTAACTTACTCAGTAAATTCCCAACAAATTCTCAATAAATTCTCATCAACTTCTCTATAAATTACTTAGTAAATTTCTAGAAAATTCTCAGTAAATACACAGTAAATTCCCAGTAAATTCTCAGTAAATACTCAGTAAATTACTATGTAAATTCTCAGTAAATTATCATGTAAATTCTTAGTAAATTACTCAGTAAATTCTCTATAAATTCTCTGTAAATTACTTCGTAAATTCTGAGTAAATGCTCAGTAAATTATTCAGGAAAATCCCAATAAATTACTTAGTAAATTCTCAATTAATTACCCAGTAAATCACATAGTAAATTCCGTGTAAATTCTAAGTAAATTACTAAGTAAATTCTCAGTAAATTACTAAGTAAATTCTTAAAAAATTACTTAGTGAATCTCTGTAAATTTTCAAAAAATTACTCAGTAAATTCCTCAGAAAATTGGTAGTAAATTCTCAGAAAATTCCCAATCAATTACCAGTAAATTACTCAGTAAATTCCCAATAAGGTACTTGGTAAATTCCGATTAAATTATCGACAAATTAGTCAATAAAATCTTAGTAAATTGTAAATAAATTCTCTGTCAATTCTCAGTAAATTACTAAGTAAATTTTCCATAACTTACTCAATAAATTTTCAATAAATTCTCAGTAAAGTACTAAG
This sequence comes from Camellia sinensis, assembly GCF_055761805.1. Lineage (NCBI taxonomy): Eukaryota > Viridiplantae > Streptophyta > Magnoliopsida > Ericales > Theaceae > Camellia > Camellia sinensis. Next base: position 88,344,612 of record NC_138964.1, read on the forward strand.
TAAATTCCATGTAAATTGCTCAGGAAATTTTATGAAAATCCCTAGTAAATTCTCCGTAAATTCTCTGTAACTTCTTAATAAATTACTCAGTAAATTTTTACTAAATTACTCAATAAATACTCAGTAATTTCCCAGTAAATTCTCAGAAAAATACAAGTAAATTACTCAGTAAATTCCCTGTAAATTCTCAGTAAATTACTAATTTCTCAATAAATTATTCGTAAATTCCGAGTAAATTCTCTGTAAATTACTCAGTGAATTGCTCAGTAAATTCTCCGTAAATTACTTAGTATATTACTCACTAAATTCTCAGTAAATTACTCACAAAAATCTCAGTAAATTCCCTCTAAATTCTTAGTAAAGTACTTTGTAAATTACAAGTAATTTCGCAATAAATTGCTCAGTAAATTCCCATTAAATTCTTGGTAAGTAACTCAGTAAATTCTCAGTAAATTCATAGTAAATTTCGAAAAATTCATCGTAAATTCTCAGTAAATTACTCAATAAATTCTCAGCAAATTACTCATTCAATTCTTAGTAAAGTACTCAGTAAATTCTCAGTAAATTCTTAGCAAATTTCAAGTAAATTCTTAGTAAATTACTCAGTAAATTCCCAATAAATTCTCATAAAATTACACAGTAAATTACTCAATAAATTCTATGTAAATTCCTCAGTAAATCCTCAGTAAATTTTTAGAAAATGACTCGGTAAATTACTTAGTTTACCCAGTAAATCACTCTATAAATTACGCATTAAATTACGAGTAAATTACTTAGTATATTTTTGGTAAATTACTTTGTAAATTCCCAGTAAATTCTCTATAAATTACTCAATAAATTACTAAGTAAATTCTTAGTAAATTAATTTTAAATTCAAAGTAAAGTCTAAGTAAATTACTCAGGAAATTCTTAGTAAATTACACAGTAAATTCTTCGTAAACTCTTAATAAATTACTCAGCGAATTCTCAGTAAATTATTCAGTAAGATCTGAGTAAATTACCAGTGAATTCTCAGAAAATTACTCAGTAAATTCTCAGTAAAGTGCTCAGAAAATTCCCAGAAAATTCTCAGCAAATTACTCTGTAAATTCTCAGTAAATTACTCAGTAAATTCCAAGTAAATTACTCAGCAAATTTGTAGTAAATTCCAAGTAAATTACTCAGTAAAATCCTAGTAATTTCTCTGTAAATTACTCAGTAAATTCCCAATAAATTCACATTAAATTACTTAATAAATAACTTAGTAAATTACCAAAAAATTCTCTGTAAATTACTCAGTAAATTCTAAGTAAAGTCTCAGTAAATTCTAAGTAAATTATTCAGTAAATTCGCATTAAATTCTGAGTAAATTAATCAGTACATTCTCTGTAAATTCTGAGTAAATTTTTAGGAAATTCTCAGTAAATTACACTATAAATTCCCAGGAAATTACTCGATAAATTACGCAGTAAATTACTCAATAAATTCCATGTAAATTACTCAAAAAAATTTCAGTAAATTACTAAGTAAATCCTCAGTAAATTACTTACAAAATTCTCTATAAATTCTCAAAAAATTACCTAGTAAATTACTCAGTAAATTCTCAGTAAATTGCCAGTAAATCATCAGTAAATTTCTAATAAATTCTCAATAAATTGTTCAGTAAACTCTTAGTAAATTACTCAGTCAAGTACTCAGTAAATTCCCAGTCAATTCTCAATAAATTCTTAGCAAATTACTTAGTAAATTCTCTATAACTTCTCAGTAAATTCTAAGTAAATTATTCAGTAAATTAATCAGTAAATACTCAGTAAATTCCAGTAAATTACTCAGTATATTTTTAGTAAATTACTTCGTAAATTCCCAATAAATTTCTAGTAAATTCCCAGTAAATTACTAAGTAAATTCCCAGTAAATTACTTTTAAATTCTAAGTAAATTCTCTATAAATTACTCAGTAAATTACTCAGGAAATTCTCAGTAAATTACTAAGTAAATTCCCAGTAAATTACCAGCAAATTCTTAGTAAATTCTCAGTAAATTACCTAGTAAATTCCAAGTAAATTCTCAATAAAGTACTCAGAAAATTCCAAGTAAATTCTTAGCAAATTACTCAGTAAATTCTCCGTAAATTACTGAGTAAATTTTAAGTAAATTCTCTTAAATTCTCAGTAAATTCCCTGTAAATTACTTAGTAAATTCTTAGTAAATTCTCAGTAAAGTACTCAGCAAATTCTTAGTAAATTACTCAGTAATTCCTAGTAAATTTGAAGAAAATTCTCTAAAAATTCTAAGTAAATTAATTAGAAAATTCCCCGTAAGTTCTCAGTAAATTTCGTATAAATTCTTAGTAAATTACTCTGTAAATTACTTAGTAAATTCATAGTAAATTACTCAGTAAATTTCTCAGCAAATTCTCAGTAAATTATTGAGAAAATTCCCAATGAATTCTCAGCAAATTACTTACTAAATTTTTAGTAAATTAGTCAGTATATCACTCAGTAAATTCGCAGTGAATTCTCAATAAATTCTGAATAAATTTTCAGTAAATTACCCCATAAATTTTCAGTAAATTACTCAGTAAATCTCTGTAACTTACTCAGTAAATTCCAAATAAATTCTCAGAAAAGTACTCAGGAAATTGCCAGTAAATTCTCAATAAATTACTTAGTAATTTCTCTGTAACTTCTCAGAAAATTATTTTTTAAATTCTCAGTAAATTATCAGTAAATACTCAGTAAATTACTAAGTAAATTCATAGTAAATTACTCCGTAAATTCCCTAAAAATTCTCAGTAATTACTAAGTAAATTGCTTAGTAAATTCTCAGAAAATTACTCTGTAAATTCTAAGTAAATTGCTAAGTAAACTCCCATTAAATTCTCACTAAATTACTAAGCAAATTCTCAAGAAAGTACTCAGTAAATTCTAAATATATTCTCAGTAAATTACTCAATAAATTCCCAATAAATTCTCAGTAAAATCTCAATAAATTATTCAGTAAATTCTTAGTACAATACTCAGTAAATTCTCAGTAAAGTCCTAGTAAATTCCAAGTAAATTCTCTGTAAATTACTCAGTAAATTCCCTGTAAATTCTCAATAAATTTTCACTAAATTACTATGTAAATTCTTTGTAAATTCTATATAAATTATTCAGTAATTTTGCATTCAATTCTCAGTAAATTCCCAGTAAATTACTTAGTAAATTCTTAGAAAATTAATCAGTGCGTTCCCTGTAAATTCTCAATAAATTTCCCAGTAAATTACACAGTAAATTCCCTGTAAATTACTCGGTAAATTACTCAGTAAATTCTTTTATAAATTCAAATTAAATTCCCAATAAATTCTCAGTAAATTACTAAGTAAATCCCCAGTAAATTACTCTGTAAATTCTCAATAAATTACTTAGTAAATTCCCAATAAATTGCTCAGAAAATTCTCAATTAACTAATCAGTAAATTACTTCGTAAATTCCAAATAAATCCTCAATAAATTCTCAATAAACTACTATGTAAATTCTCAGTAAATTACTTAGAAAATTACTCAGTGAGTTCATCAATAAATCCATGGTAAATTACTCAGTAAACTGTCATTTAATTCTCAATAAATTCCTGAGAAATTCCTAGTAAATTACTCAATAAATTTTTAGTAAATTACTCAATAAATTACTGAGTAAATTCTAAATTAACAGTAAATCACTCAGTAACTTCCGTGTAAATTTTCAGTAAATTTCTAAGTAAATGCTTAGTAAATTACTTAGTAAATTCTCCGAAAATTACTGGGTAATTACTTAGTAAATTCTGGGTAAATTCCTAGTAAATTCCAAGTAAATTGTCCGTACATTCTACGTAAATTACTCAGCAAATTGTCATTAAATTACTCAGTAAATTACACAGTCAATTCTCAGTAAATTACTTAGGAAATTCCCACTAAATTCTCCGTAAATTCTCAGTAAATTACTCAGTAACTTCTCGGTAAATTTCCAGTTAATTCTAAGTAAATTACAAAGTAAATTCTCTATAAATTACTCAATAAATTCCCCATAAATTCTCTATAAATTACTTCGTAAATTTTGAGTAAATTCTCCATAAATTAATCAATAAATCCCCAATAAATTCTGAATTAATTACTTAGTAAATCACTCAGAAAATTTTGTGTAAATTCTCAATAAATTACTTAGTGAATTCTTTGTAAATTACTTAGTGAATTCTCTATAAATTCTCAGAAAATTCCTCAAACAAATTACTGGTAAATTCCTAGTCAATTACTAGTAAATTACTCAGTAAATACTCAGTAACGTACTCAGTAAATTCCTAGAAAATTCTCAGTAAGATACTAAGTAAATTCCTAGTAAATTCTCATTAAATTCTTAGCAAATTACCCAGTAAATTCCTAGTAAAATCTCAGTAAATTACTAAGTAAATTCCTAATAAATTCTCAATAAAGTACTCAGTAAATTCCTTGTAAATTGCTCATTAAATTCTAAGTAAATTCTCAGTACATTCTCAGTAACTTTTCAATAAATAACTCAACAAATTTCCAATAAATTACTCAGTAAATACTCAATAAATTCTCACTAAATTACTCAATAAATTACTAAGTAAATTCTCACTAAATTACTTCGTAAATTCTGAGTAAATTCAAAGTAAATTTCTTAGTGAATTGCTCAATAAATTACTTAGTAAATTCTCAGTAAATTACTTTGTAAATTTCTAGTAAATTCTTAGTAAATTGCTAAGTAAATTCCTAGTAAATTCTCGGTAAATCACTCAAAAAATTCTAAGTAAATTACAAGTAAATTTTTCATAAATTCCAAGTAAATTCTTCGTAAATTATCAATAAATTACTCAGTAAATTTCAAGAAAAAATCCTCAGTAAATTCTTAGTAAATTACTCAATAAATCCTCAGAAATTAACTCAGTAAATTCACCATAAATTTCTCAACAAATTACTCAGTAAATTGCCAGTAAATTCTTAGTAAATTACTTAGTAAATGCATAGTATATTCTTGGTAAATTACTCTGTAAATTACTCAGCAAAATACTAAGTAAATTGTCGGTAAATTAGTCAGTACATTACCCAGCAAATTACTTAGTAAATTCTCAATATATTTTTAGTAAATTACTTAGTAAATTCCCATTAAATTCCTAGTAAATTCTCAGTAAATTATTTTCAAACTCCAAGTAAATTCTCAATAACTTACTCAGTAAATTACTTCGAAAATTACCCAGGAAATTCTCAGTAAATTCTCAGTTAATTACTTACTAATTCCCAGTAAATTCTAAGCAAAGTACTCAGAAAATTTCCAGTAAATTCTTAGCAAATTACTCAGTAAATTACTCAGCAAATTCTCTATTAATTACCCAGTAAATCACTTAGTAAATTTCGTGTAAAATCTTTGTAAATTACTAAGTAAATTCCAAGTAAATCCTAAGTAAATTCTCAGTAAATTACTTAGTAAATTCTCTGTAAATTCTCAAAAAATTATTTAGTAAATTACTCAGTAAATTACTAGTAAATCCTTAGTAAATTTCTAGTAAATTCACAATAAATTACTCTGTAAATTCCAAATAAATTCTCAGTAAATCGCTCAGTAAATTCTCCGAAACTTACTCAGAAAATTCCCAAAAAATTCTCAGTAAAGTACTCTGTAAATTTCCAGTAAATTGCTTAGTAAATTCTAAGTAAATTCCTAGAAAATTCTGAGTAAATTCACTTTAAATTTTCAGTAAATTACTCAGTAAAATTCCAGTAAATTACTCCGTAAATACTCAGTAAATTATCTAGTAAATTCTCAGTAAATTACTTCGTAAATTCTGAGTAAATTCTAAGTAAATTATACAGTGAATTGCTCAGTAAATTCTCAATAAATTACTCAGTACATTACTCAATAAATTACTCAGTAAATTTTTAGTAAATTACTCACTAAAATCTCAGTAATTCCCTCTAAATTTCAAGTAAATTACTCAGAAAATTACTCAGTAAATTCTCTGAAAATTGCTAAGTAAATTCTCAATAAGTTCTCGGTAAATTACTACATAAATTCCCAGTAAAGTACTCAGAAAATTACTCAATAAATTTCAAGTAAATTCTCGGTAAATAACTCAGAAAATTCTCAGTAAATTCTCCGTAAAGTCTCAGAAAATTCTAAGTAAATTGCTCAGTAAAGTACTCAGTAAATTCTTAGAAAATTCAAAGTAATTCCTCAGTAAATTCTTAGTAAATTACTCAATAAATTCTCAGAAAATTACTTAGAAAATTCTCAGTAAATTCCCGGTAAATTCTCCGTAAATTACTCCGTAAATTTTTAGTAAATTACTCAGCAAAATACTCAGTGAATTCTCAGTAAATTACTCGGTACGTTACCTAGTAAATTACTCAGTATATTTTCAGTAAATAACTTAGTAAATTTTTAGTAAAATACTCAAAAAATTATTTTTAAATTCCAACTAAATTCTCAATAAATTACTCTATAAAAATTTTAGTAAATTATTCAGTAAATTCCTAGTAAATTCTCAGTAAATTACCAATAATCTCTCATTAAATTACCACATAAATTCCGAGTAAATTCTCAGTAAAGTACTCAGAAAATTCCCAGTAAATTCTCGGCAAATTACTCAGTAAATTCTCCGTAAATTCTCAGCAAATTACTTAGTAAATTCTCCATAACTTACTCAATAAATTCCCAGTAAAGTACTCAGTAAATTCTCAGTAAATTCTTAGTAAATTTCCTGTAAATTCTTAGTAAATTGCTCAGTAAATTCTTTGTAAATTCTCAGTAAATTACTCAGAAAATTCCTAGTAAATTCTCAGTAAATTACTCACTATATTCTCAACAAATTACTCAGTAAATTTGCAGTGAATTCTCAGTAAATTACTTAGTATATTCCCAGTAAATTCTCAAAAAATTCTCAGTAAATTACTTTGTAAATTCTTCGTAACATACTCAGTAAATTCCTAATAAATTCTTAGTAAAGTATTCAGTAAATTACCAATAAATTACTCAGTAAATTCTCTGTAATTTCTAGTAAATTCTCTGAAAATTCTCAGTAAGTTACTCAGTAAATTCTCAGTAATTTCTTTGAAAATTACTCAGTAAATTCTCAGTAAATTACCTAATAAATACTCTTTAAATTCAGAGTAAATTCTGTGTAAATTAATCAATAAATTACTAAGTAAATTCTCAGTAAATTGCTTATTAAATTACTAAGTAAATTTCTCCATAAATTCTTAGTAAATTCCCAATAAATTATTCAATAAATATCAGTAAATTACACAGTGAATTCCCAGCAAATTACTCAGTAAATTACTCAGTATATTACTCAATAAGTTACTCAGTAAATTCTTAGTAAATTACTCTCTAAATTCTAAGTAAATTCCAACTAAATTCTCAGTAAATTACTCAGAAAATTATTCAGTAAATTCTCAGTAACTTACTCAGTAAATTCCCAGTAAATTCTCGGTAAACTACTCAGTAAATTCCAAGTAAATTCTCATTAAATTACTCAGTAAATTTCCAGTAAATTCTCAATAAATTACTCAGTAAATTCCATGTAAATTCTGCGTAAATTCTCTGTAAATTACTCAGTCAATTCTCAGTAGAGTACTTAGTAAATTCTTAGTAAATTACTCTTTAAATTCTCAATAAATTCCAAGTAAATCCTCAATAAATTGCCAGTGATTTCTCAGTAAATTCTAAGTAAATTACTCAGTAAATTCCTAGCAAATTCTTAGTAAATTACTCTGTAAATTTCCAATAATTACTCTGTAAATTAATCAACAAGTTCTCAGTAAATTATTCAGTACATTACCCATTAAATTACTTTGGAAATTTCCAGTAAATTACTCAGTATATTTTAAGTAAATTTCTAGTAAATTCTAAGTAAATTACTCAGTAAATTACTTTTAAATTCCAAGTAAACTCTCAATAAATTACTCAATAAAGTCTCAGTAAATTACTCAAGAAATTCTCAGCAAATTATTAAGTAAATTCCTAGTAAATTCTAAACAAAATTACTAGTAAATCCTTAGTAAATTCCTAGTATATTCTCAGTAAATTACCTAGTTAATTCTTAGTAAATTACTTAGTAAATTCTAAGTAAAGTACTCAGAAAATTCCGAGTAAATTCCCAATAAATTCTTCGTAACTTACTTAATAAATTCCCAGTAAACTTTTAGTAAAGTACTTAGTAAATTACTCAGTAAATTCTCAAAAAATATCCAGTAAATTCCATGTAAATTCTTCATAAATTCTCAGTATATTACTCAACAAATTCTTTGTAAATTCTTAGTAAATTTTCAGTAAATTCTCAGTAAATTACTTAGGAAATTCCTAATAAATTCTCAGTAAATTACTTTGTAAATTCTCTGATTATTGCTTAGTAAATTCGCAATGAATTCTCAGTAAATTACTTAGTACATTACTCAGTATATTCCCAGTAAATTCTCAAGAAATTACACCGTAAATTTTCTATAAACTACTCAATAAATTCTTCGTAACTTACTCAACAAATTTCCAGTAAATTCTCAGTAAAGTACTTAGTAAATTACCAGTAAATTACTCAGTAAATTCGCAGTAAATTCCCAGTAAATTCTCAATAACTTCTTAGTAAATTACTCAGTAAATTCATAGCAAATTCTCAGTAAATTACTAAGTAAATTTTGCGTAAATTCTCAATAAATTACTTAGTAAACTGCTCGATAAATTCTCAATAAATTACTCAGTAAATTCCCAATAAATTACTTAGTAAATTCTCTGTAAATTCAACGTAAATTACTCAGTAAATTACACAGTAAATTCCATGTAAATCCTCAGTAAATTACTCGGTATATTACACAGTAAATTCGCAATAAATTATTAGTAAATTACTCAGTAAATTCCAAGTAAATTACTCAATAAATTAATCACTAAATTCTAAGTAAATTTCCTGTAAATTCTCAGTAAATTACTCAGAAAATCTGTAGTGACCCTCATCCCCATCTTAGTCATGTTCATGTGCATTTACACGTTTTGTTTTGTTCAGCTTGTATTTGTAGTTTTCAATTTGTTTTTCCTCAAGTAAGGTTTCCGTCTTGTTTTGTGCTTATGTAATTTGGCTTGCGTATTGTTTGTGTGTTCCGCCTCTTACCCGGTGTGTAGCCGAGGTCTTGTTAAGCCTAGGTCGCACCTTTGAACCTCTTACACTTAGTATTATCTTGGAACCACTTTAGTTGACCTCCACCTCCACCTTCACCCTGACATATTGGCCGAGATGTCATCATCTAGGCCGAGGTGTACTCCACCGAGGCCGTGATATGAATCATCTAAGCCAAGATGTTACCATCTAGACATCCTTGATCCTTGCACCTAGTGGTCTTGTTCAGGACCGGTATAACCTAGGCCGAGATGTGGACCATGCGTTATCCAACCCGGCTAAGATCATTGGGACCCCTCTTGCCGAAGCTTTGTCTTTAGCCGAGATCATTACCTGCCGGAGTGCCTATGCCATCTTGCTTGTTGAACACACTTTGTCATAGTCTTGTCTTTTCACAGTCACCTTTTTGAGAAGAGCCAACCAGTCGATGCCACGTGTCCCAGCAGAGGGTTAAGTCAGTGAGTTGTTGAGAAACACATCATTTTGTATCATATTCTTGTCTTTTAGAGAGAGAGGCTCTAGGAAGAAGAAGGAGGAGTTCTTAGAGAGGGAATAGATTTCCAAGCTTGATCTTCACACCTTGAGCCGTTAGATTTGTGTCTTGAGGTTAGAATCTCGATCTACTCTTGTTGTTCTTATTATTCATCTAGTTGCATTGCATGATCGAGCATGATTTGTAAGCCATGCATTGATTTAAAGTTTGGTTTTAGAAAGAGAAAGTGATATTCATGTGTTCTTGAATAAAAAGCCTTGTTTGATCCGAAAGCTTGCATCAAGATTCATGTTTTTGTGTTTGCCTTCATAAGATCTTCAAGTATGGGTACCCAAGGTCCATGTTTTCGAACTCATAGCATGAAATCCCAAATTTTGTAATAACAAGTTATGATTTTAGCATTCATGTTCTTCGGCAGAGGGAAACCCAGATTTTCCCGACTTCATTTCCTTGAATGTGGCCAGCGGGACCACACCTCGGCAAGGAGGTGTGGGACCTCGGCCTAGACCTGGTTGGTGCCCATTATGTTTTCCGAGATGAGAAACAGTGTTTTGTTTTGGTCCGACTTAGTTTTGAAGGAATGCCGAGATCATTTGCATTCATGTAAAGCTTGTTTGAGAGTGCATTCAATAGACTTTGCCATGTGTTTGTAGGACTTGGTGTAACAACCCTCACTCTACCCTAGTCATGCTTGCATATATTACATGATCTTGTCTTGATATGTTGCATTTTTGCAAACCTTGATTTGTTTTGCTTAAGTGTTTCTTGCATGTTTTGTACCTTGCTTGGTGTGAGTTTAGCCAAGGTCATCTTTAGTCTAGAATTATCTTGGAACCACTTTGTTTGACCTCTACCTTCGCCCGAACATATTGGCCGAGATGTCATTATCTAGGCCGAGGTGTTCATCACCAAGGCCGAGATGTGTATTATCTAGGCCGAGATGTTACCTTTGCACCTAAGTGATCTTGTCCTGGAGTGGTATGACCTAGACCGAGGTGTGGCACATCTAGGCCAAGGTGTGGCACAGCTTAGTCAAGTGTTGTCCTTCATAGCCGAGATCATTGTTCCCTTACTTGCCAATGCCTGTTCATTAGCCGAGATCATTACCTGCCGAAGTGCCTATGCCATCTTGCTTGTAGAACACACCTTGTCATGGTCTTGTCTTTTCGCTCAGTCACCTTTTTCAGTAGAGCCAACCAGCCGTTGCCACGTGCCTCAGCCAAGTGTTAAGTCAGCCAGCAGACCTAGAAATGTATCATTTTGCTATCTGTCTTTGTTCTTGAGGAGAGAGAAGCTCTAGAAGAGGGAGAAGGAGTTCTTAGAGGAGGGATAGATTTTCCAAGCTTGATCTTCACCCCTTGAGCTGTTAGATTCGTGTCTTGAGATTAGAATCTTAATCTACTCTTGTTGTTCTTATTGATCATCTAACTGCATTGCATGATCGAACCTGATTTGTAAACCATGCATCGATTTAAAGTTGGTTTTAGAAAGAGAAAATAGTGTTCATGTGTTCTTGAATAGAAGTCTTGTTTTGATCCGAAAGCTTGCATCAAGATTCATGTTTTTGTGTTTATTTTCACGAAATCTTCGAGTATGGGTGCCCAGGTCTATGTTTTTGAATTCATAGCATGAAATCTCAGATTTTGTAATGATAAGTTATGATCTTTGCATCCATGTTCTTCATGTTCATGTTCATGTTCTTCTTGTTCGTCATGTCCTTCAAGAAAGGGAAACCCAGATTTTCCCGACTTCATTCCCTTGAATACGGCCACGGGACCACACCTTGGCAAGGAGGTGTGGGACCTCGGCCAAGACCTGGTTGGTGCCTAGCATGTCTTCCCGAGATGAGAAACAGTGTTTTGTTTTGGTTTGCCTTGGCTTCGAAAGAATGCCGAGATCATTTGCGTTCATGTAAAGCTTGCTTGATAGTGCATTCAATAGACTTTGCCATGTGTTTGTAGGACTTGGACTCTTGCTTGACCCCGACATTGAAGAACTATGTGAGTGGTATTTTTAATAAAGTTATGTTATTAAGTTTTGATAAAGTTTTGCCTTGCTTGTTTTGGAAAAGTATTTGTTAAGCATAAATGACTATCCCTACTTTGTGTATCAAGTATTAGCTTTGGTTTTGACAATCTTTGAAAGTCTGTACGTGTTAGGGGACTATAAGCATTTGTAACACAATCTTGAAAAGTCTGTACGTGCTAGGGGACTATAAGCATTTGTAGCACAATCTTTGAAAGTCCGTACGTGCTAGGGGACTATAAGCATTTGTAGCACAATCTTGAAAAGTCCGTACGTGCTAGGGGACTATAAGCATTTGTAGCACAACCTTTGTTAATGTCATCCCTTGGAACTTGAAAGCCTTGAAAGACTTTAATTGTTGAGACTTGAAAGATTTGTTAGATAAACTTGATTTGCCTTGGATTTTGTACAAGATGTGATGTGCCTTGATTTGATAAAGATTTCGGATATCATTCATGTAAACCCCTTTATTATTTATACCATTCACTGAGTATCCAAGCTCACCCCTCTCTATATATATGTAGGTGACGAACAAGACGGTGGTGACGCCTAGACGTGCTTGCAATTTGTTTTGGATTTAGCATTTCTGTAGCATCTTGAAGATCATGCTTCTTGGTTGTATTCCCTTGTATTTTGTATTTGACGGCTTGAGAAGCCTTTTGGTCAAGATGTATTTTTGTACTTCCTTTTGTTTGTATTCAAGATTATAAAGCTATGTAATGATGTATGCAATTCCATTTGACTCATGCACAGATCTTATGGACTACTTAGTTTTAAATTTATTGCTTCCGCACTTGTAAGCCCCATATGTATACTCTGTTGTGTGTGAAACCTTGCAAGTTGGCTTTGGGTAATTGTGAATTACTGGCCATCATGGCACCATTCTACTAGGGGCGGAATGGGGTCGTGACACTTGGACTCTTGCTTTGACCCTGACATTCGAAGAACTAAGTGAGTGGTATTTTTAATAAAGCTATGTTATGACATTTGATAAAGCTTTGCCTTGCTTGTTTTGGAAAAGTATTTGTTAAGCATGAATGACCATCCCTATTTTGTGTATCAAGTTTTAGCTTTGATTTTGATAACATTCTTGACAAGTCCGTACGTGCTAAGGGACTATAAGCATTTGTAGCACAAGTCCGTACGTGCTAAGGGACTATAAGCATTTGTAGCACAAGTCCTCACGTGCTAAGGGACTATAACCACTTGTAGCACAAGTCCGTACGTGCTAGGGGACTCTAAGCTTTTGTAGCACCTTTGTTAATGTCATCCCTTGTACTATATTGATGCTAGTAAGCATCCCTTGAAGTTTTGAAAGACTTGTTAGATGGACTTGGTTCATCCCTTGATTTCGTATTAGTTATGCTATGTACTGTTTAGAAAAGAGATCTTGAATATCATTCATGCAAAACCTTTATTACTGATATCATTCACTGAGTATCCAAACTCACCTTCTTTATATATATGTAGGTGATGAGCAGGACGGCGGTGGCGCCTAGATGATTGTTTGCAAGATGTTTTGGGTTTATGTTTTGCATCACCTTGAAGATTATGCTTCTCGGCTTGTAGTTATTTCTTTTGTATATATCGGCTTGAGAAGCCTTTTGGTCAAGATGTATTTTGTACTTCATTTATTTGTATCCAAGTTGTAAACTACATTAAGATGTATGTCATTTAATTTGATCTATGCACAGCTCTTATGGATTGTTCATATTCAAATTTATTGCTTCCGCACATGTAAGCCCCATATGTATACTCTGATTGTGTGTGACTTTGTAAGTTGGTCTTCGGTAATCTCGGATTACTGGCCATCACAGCACCATTCTACTAGGGGCGGGATAGAGTCATGACAAAATCACATAGTAATCCCCAGTAAATTCTCTGTAACTTACTCACTAAATTCCCAGTAAATTCTTGATAAAGTACTTAGTAAATTCCCTATAAATTTCAAGTAAATTCTCAGCAAATTAGTCTGTAAATTCCCAATAAATTCCAAGAAAATTCTTCGTAAATTCTAAGTAAATTACTCAGTCAATTCTCAGTAAAGTACTCAGTAAATTCTAAGCAAATTACTCAGTAAATTATTAGTAAATTTCAAGTAAATCCTCACTATATTCTTAGTAAACTACTCTATAAATTCTTTGTAAATTCCTCAGTAAATTCCCATTAAATTCTTAATAAATTACTCTGAAAATTCCCAATAAATTACTGTGTAAATTACTTAGAAAATTACTTTGTAAATTCTCAGTACATTACCCAACAAATTACTCAGTACATTACTCACTATATTTTTAGTAAATTACTTAGTATATTCCTAGTAAATTCTCAGCAAATTACTCAGTAAATTCTCATTAAATTACTTTTAAATTCCAAGTAAATTCTCAATAAATTATTCAGTAAAGTCTTAGTAAATTACTCAGGAAATTCTAAGTACATTCCCAGTAAATTTTCAGTAAATTACCAGTAAATTACTCAGTAAACACCCAGTAAATTGCTTTGTAAATTCTTAGTGAAGTACTCAGTAAATTCCCAGTAATTCTCAGCAAATTACTCAGTAAATTCCCAGTAAATTACTCAGTAAGTTACCTAGTAAATTCTTAGTAAATTACTTAGTAAGTTACCTAGTAAATTCTCAGTAAAGTACTGAGTAAATTCCCAGTAAATTCTCAGCAAATTAGTCAGTAAATTCTCAGTAAATTACTCGGTAAATTCAGTAAATTCTTAGTAAATTACTCTATAAATTCTCCATAACTTACTCAGTAAATTCCCAATAAATTCTCAATAAAGTACACAGTAAATTAACAGAAAATTACTCAAGAAATTCCCAATAAATTCCAAGTAAATTGTTCCTAAAATTCTCAGAAAATTACTCAGTAAATTCTCCATAAATGTTCAGTAAATTACTTAGTAAATTCCCAATAAATTCTGTGTAAATTACTCAGTAAATTCTCAGTAAATTCCCTGTAAATTCTCGGTAAATTACTAAGTAAATTCTAAGCAAATTTCTAGTAAATTTTCAGTAAATTCTCAGTAAAGCGCTCAGTAAATTCTCTGTAACTTACTTAGTAAATTCTCTATAACTTACCAGCAAAGTACTCAGTCAATTCCCATTAAATTCCAAATAAATTCAGTAAATTTATCATTAAATTAACAGTAAATTCCAAGTAAATTCTCGGTAAATTACTCAGCAAATTGTCAGTAAATTACCAGTAAATTCCAAGTAAATTCTCCATAAATTCTCAATAAATTACGTAGTCAATTCACAGTAAATTACTCAATAAATTTTCAGTAAATTCTTAGTAACTTTACAGTAAATTCTCAGTAGATTACTCATTAAATTCTCAGGAAATTACTCAGTAAATTCTCAGTAACATACTCAGTAAATTCCAAGTAAATTCTCCGTAAATACTCTGTAAATTACTCAATAAATTCCCAATAAATTCACATTAAATTGCTAAGTAAATTCCCAGAAAATTTTTCGTAAATTACTCAGAAATTTCCAAGTAAATTCTCAGTAAATTACTTAGTAAATTCTCAGTAAATTGCTCAGTAAATTTTCATTAAATTCTCAGTAAATTAATTAGTAAATTATACAAAAAATTTCCAGTAAAGTACTCGATAAATTATTTAGTAAATTATTTGGTAAATTCAATGTAAATTCCCAATGAATTCTCTGTAAATTATTTAGTAAATTCTCAGTAAATTACTTATTAATTCCCAGTAAATTCTCAATGAATTGCTCTGTAAATTCTCAATTAACTACTCAGTGAATCACTGAGTAAATTCTGAGTAAATTCTCAAAAAATTACTAAGTAAATTCACAGTAAATTCTCGAAAAATTACTGAGTAAATTCTCAATAAATTCCTCAGTAAATCCTCTGTAAATTACTCGGTGAATTACATTGTAAAATGTCAGTTAGTTTTCATCAAATTCCCATGAAATTCCAAATATATTCTCAGTAATTACTTTATAAATTCTCAGTAAATTCTTAGTTCATTACAATGTAAATTCCTAGTAAATTACTCAACAAATTACTCAATAAATTACTCAGTACATTACACAGTCAATTACTCAACAAAATACTCAACAAATTCCTAATAAATTACTCATTATATTTTCAGTAAATTATTCAATAAATTCCCAATAAATTACTATGTAAATTCTCAGTAAATTTCTTTTTAAATTACAAGTAAATTCTCAATAAATTACTTAGTAAATTACTCATTAAATTCTTAGTAAATTACTCATTAAATTCTTAGTAAATTATTCAGTAAATTACCAGCAAATTCTCAGAAAATTACTCAGTAAATTCCCACCAAATTCTCAGCAAATTACTCAGTAAATTCTGCTTAACTTACTAAGTAAATTCTCAGTAAATTACTCAGTAAATTCTTAGTAAATTATTCAGTAAATTTTTAGTAAATTACCCAGAAAATTACTCAGTAAATTTGCAGTAAATTACTCAGTAAATTCCCAATAAATTACTCAGTAAATTCTCTGTAAATTCTCAGTAAATTACTTCGTAAATTCTTAGTAAATTCTCAGTAAATTACTCAGTAAAGTCTCAGTAAATTACTTAGTAAATTCCCAATAAATTCCTTATAAATTACTCAGTAAATTCCTAGTAAATTCTCAGTCAATTCTTAGTAAATTACTCAGTAAATTGTCAGCAAAAAACTTAGTATATTACTCAATAAATTCGCAATATATTCTCAGTAAATTACTTAGTACATTTCTCAATAAATTATTCTGTAAATTCCTAATAAATTATCAGTAAATTACTTACTAAATTCTCAGTAAATTTCCTATAAATTCTCGGTAAATTACTCAGTAAATCTCAGTAAATTGCTAAGTATATTTCCAGTAAATTCTCAATAACTTACTCAGTAAATTATTCAGTAAATTCTCTGTAACTTACTTAGTAAATTCCAAGTAAATTCTCGGTAAATTACTCAGTAAATTCCCAGTAAATTTCAAATAAATTCTCAGTAAATTACTCAGTAAATTCTCGATACATTACTTAGTAAATTCCCAGTAAATTCTTTGCAAATTCTTAGTAAATTACTCAGCAAATTTCCAATAAATTCTCAGTAAATTTCTCGTAAATTCTCTGTAAATTACTAAGTAAATTACTCAGTAAATTTTCCGTAAATTCCTAGTAAATTCTCCATAAATTACTTTGAAAATTTCCAATAAATTCTTAGTAAATTACTTAGTAAATTCTTAGTAACTTATTAGAAAATTACTCAGTAAATTCGAAGTAAATTACTTTGTAAATTCCCTGTAAATTCTCAGTAAATTACTAAGTAAATTCTGTGTAAATTCTCAGTAAATTACTTAGTAAATTGCTTAGTAAATTACTGGCAAATTCCCAGTAAATTACTCAATAAATTCTCAGTAAATTACAAAGTACATTACTTAATAAGTTACTCAGTAAATTCTCAGTAAATTACTCACTGAATTCTCAGTAAATTCCTTGTAAATTCTCAGTAAATTGCTAAGTATTTTCCTAGTTTATTCTCAGTAAATTACTTCGTAAATTCTCAGTAACTTACTTAATAAATTCCTAGTAAATTATCGGTAAAGTACTTAGTAAATTCCCAGTAAATTCTCAGTAAATTCTCAGTGAATTACTCCGTAAATTACTCAGTCAATTCTCAATAGAGTACTCAGTAAATTCTCCGTAAATTACTCATTAAATTTTCAGTAAATTCCAAGTAAATCCTCAGTAAATTCCTAATAAATTACTCAGTAAATTCCTTAGCAAATCCTCAGTATATTACTTAGTATATTACTCTATAAATTTTCAGTAATTTCTCAGTAAATTACTTAGTAAATTCTTAGTAAATTACTCTGTAAATTCCCAATAATTACTCTGTAAATTACTCCGTACATTCCCAGTAAATTACTTTGTAAATTCCTTATAAATTACTCAGTACATTTTAAGTAAATTCCCAGAAAATTCCTAGTAAATTCTCAGTAAATTACTTTTAAATTCCAAGTAAACTCTCGATAAATTACACAGTAAAGTCTCAGTAAATTACAAAGGAAATTCTCAGTAAATTCCCAGTAAATTCTTGATAAATTACTCTGTAAATTATTTAGTAAATTCCCAGTAAATTCTCATAAAAATTCTATGTAAATTCTCAGTATATTCCCTGTAAATTACCCAGTTAATTTTCAATAAATTACTCAGTAAATTACTCAGAAAACTCTCAGTAAATTCTCATCAAATTACTCAGTAAATTTTCAGTAAATTACTCAGTAAATTCTACGTAAATTCTAAGTAAATTACTAACTAAATTCTCCGTAACTTACTCAATAAATTCCAAGTAAATTCTGAGTAAAGTACTTATTAAATTCATAGTAAATTACTCAGCAAATTCTCAAAAAATTCCCAGTAAATTCTAAGTAAATTCTCCGTAAATTGACTGTAAATTACTCTGTAAATTCTTCAAAAATTCTCAGTAAATTCTAAGTAAATTACTCAGTAAATTCCCAATAAATTCTCAGTAAAGTACCCAATAAATTCCTAGTAAATTCTCAAAAAATTACTTAGTACATTACTCAATAAATTACTCAGTATATTTGTAGTAAATTCTCAATAAATTTTCAGTAAATTTTCAGTAAATTCTCCATAAGTTACTCAGTAAATTTCCAGTAAATTACTCAGTAAATTCCCAATAAATTCTCAGTAAATTACTCAGTAATTTCTTAGTAAATTATTGAGCAAATTCCCAGTAAATTATTCAGTAAATTAAAATGTAAATTTCGCATAAATTCTCAGTAAATTACTCATTAAATTGCCAATAAATTACTTTGAAAATTCTCAATAAATTCACAGTTAATTACTTAGTAAATTCCCAATAAATTACTCAGTAAATTCTCAGCAAATTACACAGTAAATTCTCAGTAATTTACTCAGTATATTACTTAGTAAATTTGTAGTAAATTACTCAACAAATTACTTAGTAAATTCCTAGTAAATTACTCACTAAATTCTCATTAAATTCCTTGTAAATTCTCAGTAAATTGTTAGTAAATTGCTAAGTAAATTCTTAGTAAATTCTCTATTAATTCCTCAATAAATTGCTCAGCAAATTCTCAGTAAATTACTCAGCAAATTCCCAATAAATTCTCAACAAATTACTCTATAAATTCACAATAAATTACTCAGTAAATTCCCAGTAAATTCTCAGTATATTACTTAGTAAATTCGCAATGAATTCTCAGAAAATTACTCAGTACATTACTCAATAAATTACTAAGCATATTCCCAGTAAATTCTCAATAAATTTTCAGTAAATCACTTAGTAAATTTTCAGTAAATTCTCAGTAACTTATTCAGTAAATTCGCAATATATTCTCAGTAAAGTACTTAGTAAATTACTCAGTAAATTTCTAGAAAATTTTAAGTAAATTACTCAGTAAATTCTCAGTAAATTACTCAATAAATTTACAGTAAATTACTCAGTAAATTCCCTGGAAATTCCAAGTAAATTACTAAGTAAATTCTTCGTAAATTACTCAGTAAATTCCCAAGAAATTACTCAGTAAATTCTCTGTAAATTCATAGTTAATTACTCAGTAAATTCGCAGTAAATTCTCAATAAATTACACAGTAAATTCTCAGTAATTTACTTAGTATATTACTCAATAAATTCTCCGTAAATTACTTAGTAGATTGTTCAATAAATTAGTCAGTAAATTCCTAGTAAATTCTCAGTAAATTCCCTAGTAAATTACTCCCTAAATTCTCAGTAAATTCCCTTTAAATTCTCAGTAAATTACTCAAAAAATCACTCAGTAAATTGCTAAGTAAATTCCCTGTAAATTTTTAGTAAGTACTCAGTAACTTACTCAATAAATTCCCAGTAAATTCCAAGTAAATTCTCGGTAAATTACTCAGTAAGTTCCCAGTAAATTCCAAGAAAATTCTGCGTAAATTCTCAGTAAATTATTCAGTAAATCCCAGTAAATTCTAAGCAAATTACTCATTAAATTCTCAGTAAATTCCAAGTAAATCCTCACTAAATTCTCTATAAATTCTAAGAAAATTACTTAGTAAATTCACAGTAAATTCCTTAGTAAATCCTCAAGAAATTACTCAGTAAATTCCCAGAAAATTACTCAGAAAATTCCCATTAAATTCTTAATAAATTACTCTGTAAATTCCCAGTAAATTACTCAGTAAATTACTCTGTATATTCCGAGTGAATTATTCACTATATTTTAAGTAAATTACTCAGTAAATTTGTAACAACCCTCACTTCAACTTAGTCATACTTGCATACATTTATGTGTGATCTTGTCTTGTTATGTTACATTTGCAAATCTTGTCTTGTTTTGCTTGAGTGTTGTCTGCATGCTTTGTTCTTGCCTGGTGTGTTGCCAAGGTCACCTTAAGCCTAGTCACCTTTGAACCTTTTTACACTTAGAACTATCTTGGAACCACTTCGGTTGACCTCCATCTTCACCCTGGCATATTGGCCGAGATGTCATCATCTAGGCCGAGGTGTACGTCATCTAGGCCGAGATGTGCATCATCTAGGCCGAGATGTTATTATCTAGGCGTTCTAGATCCTTGATCCTTGCACTTAGTGATTTTGTTCCTGGAATGGTATGACCTAGACCGAGGTGTGGCACATCTAGGCCAAGGTATGGCACAGCTTAGTCAAGTGTTGTCCTTCCAAGCCGATGTCGTTGCCACCCTACTTGCCGAAGCTTTGCCCTTAGCCGAGACCATCACTTGCCGGAGTGCTCTTGCCGTCTAGCTTGTTGAATACACTTTGTCATGGTCTTGTCTTGTCAATCAGTCACTTTTTTTAGTAGAGCCAATCAGCCGATGCCACGTGTTCCAGTAGAGAGTTAAGTTAGTGACTGTCGAGAAAAACATATTATTTTGTATCAAATCTTGTCTTTTAGAGAGAGAGACTCTAGGAAGAAGGAGGAGAAGCTTTTGAGTGAGAGAGTGGACCTCCAAGCTTGACCGTGGGAGTTGAACCGTTAGATTCAAGTTTTGAGGTTAGAATCTTAATCTACTCTTGTTGTTCTTATTAATCGTCCAGCTGCATTGCATGATCGAACCTGTTCTGCATGCCTTGCATTGATTTAAAGTGGGTTTTAGTAAGAGAAAATAGTGTTCTTATGTTCTTGAAGAAAAGTCTTGTTTTGATCCGAAAGGTTGCATCAAGAACCATGTTTTTGTGTTTGTTCTCACAAGATTTTTGAATATGGGTGCCCAGGTCCATGTTTTCGAACTAATAGCACGAAATCTCAGACTTTGTAATAACAAGTTATGATTTTAGCATGCATGTTCTTCATCTTCTCCATCTTCATGTTCTTCATGTTCCTCAAAGGGAAACCCAGATTTTCCTGACTTCGCTTTTGAATGTGGCCGTCGGAACCACACCTCGGCGAGAAGGTGTGGGACCTCGGCCAAGACCTGGTTGATGCCCAACATATTTTCCCTGAGATGAAAAACAGTGTTTTGTTTTGATTTAACTTGGTTTTTGATGAACGCCGAGATCATCCGTTTGCATGTGAATCTTGTTTGAAAGTACGTTCAATAGACTTTGCCATGTGTTTGTAGGACTCGGACTTTTGCCTTGACCCCGACGTCTGAAAAACTAAGTGAGTGGTATTTTTAATAAAGCTATGTTATCAATGTTTTGATGAGCTATGCTTTGCTTGTTTTGAAAAGTGTTTGTCAAGCATGAATGATTGTCTCTATTTTGTATGTCAAGTATTATTTTTGTTTTGATGACATTCTCAGAAAGGCCTTAGTGCCAGGGGACTATAATGCAACTGCACCCTTGTTTTGAAAGTCCTTAGTGCCAGGGGACTATAATGCAACTGCACCATCGTTTGAGATATCTCCCTTGTTTTGTCTTGTTTTGCCACTGACGGTTTACCGCGTGGGTTTGTTTGTCCAGAATGTCATCATTTGCAATATGTTGATGCTCGTAAGCATCCCTTGAAGTTTTAAAGATTTGTTAGATGGACGAGGTCCATCCCTTGTTATATAGAGTTTTGATACGTATCGTTTGAAAAGACTTCGGCTATTATTCATGCAAACCTTTTATTATTTATATCATTCACTGAGTATCCAAGCTCACCCTCTCTATATATATGTAGGTGATGAGCAAGAAGGCGGTGACGCCTAGATGTGATTCGCAAGCTTGTTTGGATTTTTGTTATGTCGGCAATCTTGAAAATTATGCTTCTCGACTTGTAATACTTGCATTTTGCATACGTCGGCTTGAGAAGCCTTTTGATCAAGATGTAGTATGTACTTTACTTCATTTGTCACTAAGTTGTAACCCACGTGAAGATGTATGCCGTTTCATTTGACTTACGCACAGCTCTTATGGACTAATTAGATTTGTATGTGTTGCTTCCGTACTTGTGAGCCCCATATATTTATACTCTATTTGTGTGTGAATTTTGAAAGTTGGCCTTCGGTAATCTCGGATTACTGGCCATCATGGCACCATCCTACTAAGGGGCGGTTTGGGGTCGTGACAAAATTCCTTATAAATTCCTATGAAATTCTCTGTAAATTACTAAGTAAATTCTCAATAAATTTCTTTTAAATTTCAAGTAAATTCTCAATAAATTAATCAGTAAAGTCTGAGTAAATTACTCAAAAAATTCTAAGTAAATTCTCAATAAATTCCTAGTAAATTACTCAGTAATTTACACAGTAAATTCACAATAAATTATTCAGTAAATTACTCATTAAATTCCTAGTAAATTGTCAGTAAATTACTTCGTAAATTCCTAGTAAATTACTCAGTAAATTGTCAGTAAATTACTCATTAAATTTCCAGTAAATTGTCAGTAAATTACTCTGTAAATTCTTAGTAAATTACTCAGTAAATTCTCTGTAACTTACTCAGTAAATTCGCAATAAATTCTGAGTAAAGTACTTCGAAAATTCTAAGTAAATTACTTAGTAAATTCCATGTAAATTCTCCGTAATTTCTAAGAAAATTAATCAGTAAATTCCCTGTAAATTCTAAGTAAATTTCTTGTAAATTCTCAGTAAATTCTTAATAAATTATTCAGTAAATTTGCATTAAATTTCCAGTACATTCTCAGTAAAGTATTCAGTAAATTCGTATTAAATTCTCAGTAAATTTTCAGTAAATTACTTAGTAAATTCTCAGTTACTTAATCAGTACATTCCCTGTAGATTCTCACTAAATTTCTCATTAAATTCTCAATAAATTCTCAATAAATTATTCAGTAAATTCCTAGTAAATTATCAGTAAATTCTCAGTGAATTAATCAGTAAATTCTCAACAAAGTACTCACAAAATTCTCAGTAAATTCTTGGTAAATTATAAGGAAATTCTCAGTAAATTACTCAATAAATTGTTCGTAACTTACTTAGTAAATTCCCAATAAATTCTCAGTATGGTACTCTGTAAAATAACAGTAAATTACTTAGTAAATTCCCAGTAAATTGCAAGTAAATTGTCCATAAAATTCTTAGAAAATTACACAGTAGATTCCCAACAAATTCTCTGTAAATCACTTAGTAAATTCTCAGTAAATTATCCAATAAATTACTCAGTAAATTCCCCGTAAATTCTTAGTAAATTACTCAGTAAATTCGCGTTAAATTCTTAGTAAATTACTCAGTACATTACTCAATAAATTACTAAGCAAATTCCTTGTAAATTCTCGGTAAATTTCTCAGTAAATCCTAAGTAAATTGCTAAGTAAATTATCAGTAAATTGCTCAGTAAATTCTATGTAACTTACTCAGTAAATTCCCAGTAAATTTTCTCGATAAAGTACATGGTAAATTCTCAATAAATTTCAAATAAATTTCTCAGTAAATAAACAGTAAATTCCCAGTAAATTCTCGGTAAATTACTCAGTAAATTCCAAGTAAATTCTTCGTAAATTCAAAGGTAAATTACTCAATAAATTATTCAATAAATTCCCAGTAAATTCTTAGTAACTTCTCCGTAAATTTTATGTAGATTACTCATTAAATTCTCAGGAAATTACTCAGTAAATTCTCAGTAAAATACTCAATAAATTCCCTATAAATTCTCCGTAAATTCTCTGTAAATTACTCAGTAAATTCCCAGTAAATTATTTAGTAAATTCTCTATAAATTCACAATAAATTACTAAGTAAATTCCCAATGAATTGCTCAGAAAATTTTCAATAATTCTTAGTAAATTGCTCAGTAAATTTTTAGTAAATTATTCAGTAAATTCGCAAGAAATTCTCGGTAAATTACTTGAAAAATTCTTAGTAAATTAATCAGTAAGTTACATAGAAAATTCCCAGTAAACTACTCGGCAAATTACTCAGTAAATTCAAAGTAAATTACTAAGTAAATTCTTTATTAATTTCTCAGAAAAATACTTAGTAAATTCCCAGTAAATTCTCAGCAAATTCTCAATTAAATACTCAGTAAATAACTCAGTAAATTCTCAGTAAATTCCAAGTAATTAGTTCATTACTCTGTAAATTCTCAGGAAATTACTCAGTAAATTCTCAGTAAATTACTCAACACATTATCCAGTCAATTACTTAGCAAATTACTCAAAAAATTCCCAGTAAATTCTCAATAAATTACTTTTAAATTCCAAGTAAATTCTCAATAAATTACTCAGTAAATTGCTAAGGAAATTCTCAATCAATTACTCAGTTAATTCCCAGTAAATTCTTATTAAATTACTTAGTAAATTACTCATTAACTTCTCAATAAATTATTCAGTAAATTATTCAGTAAATTACTCAGTAAATTCTCAATAAATTACTCAGAAAATTTCTTGTAAATTCTCAGTAAATTACTAAGTAAATTCTCAGTAAATTCCGAGTAAATTCTTAGTAAATTATCGAAAAATTACTCTGTAAATTCTCTGTAACTTACTCATTAAATTCCCTGTAAATTCCAAGTAAGTTCTCCGTAAATTCTTTGAAAATTACGGAGAAAATTGCTCAGTAAATTACCCGTAAATTACTCAGAAAATTCCCAATAAATTCTCTGTAAATTACTTAGTGAATTTCTCAGTAAATTACTCAGTAAATTCACAGTAAATTACTTAGTAATTTCTTAGTAAATAACTCAGTATATTACTCAGTAAATTCACAGTAAACTACTCAGTACATTACTCAATAAATTACTCGGTAAATTACTAGTAAATTCTCAGTAAATTGCTTAGTAAATAACTCAACAAATTCTAAGTAAATTCGTTGTAAATTCTTGTGAAAGTAAAGCCTTGGTAAATTGCTAAGTACATTCCCAGTAAATTTTCAGTAAATTACTCAGTAAATTCTCAGTAACTTACTCAGAAAATTCCAAGTAAAATCTCGATAAATTACTCAGCAAATTCCCTGTAAATTCCAAATAAATTCTTAGTAAATTACTCAATAGTAAATTCTCGGTAAATTACTTAGTAAATTCTAAGTAAATTCCAAGTAAATTCTCCTTAAATTCTCAGTAAATTACTCAGTCAATTCTCTGTAAATTACCCAATAAACTCCCAATAAATTCTTAGTAAATTACTCAATAAATTCCTCATTAAATTCTCAGAAAATACTTAGTAAATTTCTAGTAAATTCTCAGTAATGTACTCAATAAATTTCCAGTAAATTCTTAGTAAAAATATTGTAAATTCCAAGTAAATTCTCCAAAAATTCTTTGTAAATTACTCAGTAAATTTTCTGTAAATTCTTAGTAAATTACTCAGTAAATTATTTAGTAAATTTGTATTAAATTCTCAGTAAATTACTTAATAAATTCTCAATTAATGAATCAGTACATTCCCAGTAATTCTCAATAACTTATATAGTAAATTCCTAGTAAATTACTCGGCAAATTAATTGAAAAATTCTAAGTAAATTCCTAGTAAATTCTCAGTAAATTACTTAGTAAATTCCCAGATAATTCTCAATAAATTGCTCAGTAAATTCTCAATTAGCTACTTAGTAAATCACTTAGTAAATTCCAAGTAAATTCTTTGTAAATTATCAGTAAATTTCAAATAAATCCTCAGTAAATTGTTAATAAATTACTCAGTAATTTATAGTAAATTCTCAGAAAATTACTCAGTAAATTCTAAGTAAATTCCTCAGTAAATCCTTAATAAATTCTCAGTAAATTCCTAAGAAATTCCCAGTAAATTACTCAGTTAATTCTTAGTAAATTTTTAGTAAATTACTCTGTAAATTCCCAGTAAATTGCCCTGTAAATTACCCAGCAAATTAAGTAATAAATTCTCAGAAAAATACTCAGTACATTACCCAGTATATTACTCAGTAAATTTCAAGTAAATTACTCAGTGCATTTTCAGTAAATTCTCAGTAAATTCCTAGTAAATTCTCAGTAAATTACTTAGTAAATTTTCAATAAATTACTTTTAAATTCCAAATAAATTCTAAATAAATTACTCAGTAAAATCTCAGAAAATTACTCAGGAAATTCTCAATAAATTATTCAGTAAATTCCTAGTAAATTCTCAAGAAATTACTGATTAAATTCTCAGTAAATTATTTAGTAATTTACCAATAAACTCTCAGTAAATTACCTAGTGAATTTTCAGTAAACTCTCAATAAATTTTCAGTAAATTCTCAGTAAATTACTCCGTAAATTGCAGCAAATTCTAAATAAATTACACAGTAAATTCCTTGTAAATTACTCAGAAAATTTTTCGTAACTCACTTAGTAAACTCCCAGTAAATTCTCAGTAAGTTACATAGTAAATTCGTAGTAAATTACTTTGTAAATTATTCAGTAAATTTCAAGTAAATTCTCCCCAAATTCCCAGTAAATTCTCCGTAAATTTTCAGTAAATTTTGTGTAAATTCCCTTTAAATTCTTAGTAAATTAATCAATAAATTTCCACTAAATTCTCAGGAAATTACTAAGTAAATTCTTCGTAACTTACTCAGTAAATTCCCAATAAATTCTTAGTAAAGTACTCAGTAAATTCTAGTAAATTCGCAATAAATTCTCTATAAATTACTCTGTAAATTCTAAGTAAATTCGTAGTAATTTCCAAACAAATTCTTCGTAAATTACTCTGTAAATTCCCAGAAAATTACTTAGTAATTACTCAGTAAATTCCCCGTAAATTACTCAGTAAATTTCCAGTAAAATATCAGTAAATTAATCAGTAAAATCCCTGTAAATTATCAGTAAATTTGTATTACATTCTCAATAAATTCTTAGTAAATTACACAGTAAATTCGCACTAAATTCTCAGTAAATTACACAATGAATTCGTATTAAATTCTGAGTAAATTCTCAGTAAATTACTCAGCAAATTAATCTGTATATTCCCTGTAAATTCTGAATTAATTTCTCAAAAAATTCTAAGTAAATTACACAGTAAACTCCCAGTAAATTGCTTGAAAAATTACTCAGTAAATTACTCATTAAATTCCCAACAAATTCCGCGTAAATTCTCAAAAAATTCTAATTAAATTACTTAGTAAATTACTCAATAAATTCTCAGTAAATTATTTTTAAATTCCTTACAAATTCTCAATAAATTACTCAGTAAAGTCTCCGTAAATTACTCAGTAAATTAGTCAATAAATTCCAAGTAAATTCTAAGTAAATTATTCAGTAAATTACTAATAAATTCTTAGTAAATTACTCAATAGATTCTTAGTCAATTACTCAATAAATTCCCAGCAAATTCTCAATAAATTCTCAGCAAATTACTCAGTAAATTCTCCGTAACTTACTTCGTAAATTCCCAATAAATTCTCAGTAAAGTACTAATTAAATTCCTAGTAAATTTTCAGTAAATTCCTAGTAAATTCCAAGTAAATGCTCCGTAAATTCTCAGTAAATTCTTAGTAACTTCTCAGTAAAAAAAAAACTCAGTAAATTCCTAGTAAATTCTTAGTAAATTACTCAGTAAATTCCAAGTAAATTCTCAGTAAATTACTCAGTAAATTCTCTATATATTTGTCACGACCCCATTCCGCCCCTAGTAGAATGGTGCCGTGATGGCCGGTAATCCGAGATTACCAAAGGCCAACTTACAAAGATTCACACACAATCAGAGTATACATATGGGGCTTACATGTGCGGAAGCAATAAATTTAAATCTAAGTAGTCCATAAGAGCTGTGCATAGGTCAAATGAAATGACATACATCTTAACATGGTTTTACAACTTGAGTACAAATAAAATAAATACATATTACATCTTGATCAAAATGCTTCTCAAGCCGACATATACAAAATGAGCTACAATGACTAAGGCAAGAAGCATAATCTTCAAGATGCTACAAAATATGAATCCAAACAACTTGCAAATAATCATCTAGGCGTCACCACCTTCTTGCTCGTCACCTACATATATATAAGGAGAGGGTGAGCTTGGATACTCAGCAAATGATATTAATAATAAAGATTTAAATGAATGACATCCGAGATCTTTATCAAACAATACATAGCATATCTTGTACAAAATCAAGGGATGAACCAAGTTCATCTATAAAATCTTTCAAAGCTTCAAGGGGTGCTTACTATCATCAATATAATACAAGGGATGACATTCCGGACAAACTCACACGGTAAACCGTCGGTGGCAAGACAAGGGAAATATCTCAAGCAAGGGTGTTATTTGCATTATAGTCCCCTAGCACTAAGGACTTTCAAAACAAGGATACTAGTTGCATTATAGTCCCCTAGCACTAAGGACTTTCAAAACAAGGGTACTAGTTGCATTACAGTCCCCTAGCACTAAGGACTTTCCAAGAATGTCATCAAAACAAATATAATACTTGATAGAAAACTAGGGATAAGTCATTCATGCTTGATCAAATACTTTTCCAAAGCAAAGCAAAGCTTTATCAAAACTTTATAACATAGTTTTATTAAAAATACCACTCACATAGCTCTTCGGGTGTGGGGATTACAAGCAAGGATCCAATGCCTACAAGCACATAATAAATCCCATTGAATGCATTTCAAGAAGACAAGAAGAGATGCTCAAAGATGGATATGAAATGCATTCCTAAAACAAGCTTTGCATGAGTGTAAATGATCTCGGCATTTCTTTCAAAACTAAGTCAAGACAAAGCAAAACATGTGCTGGGAGTTGAATCACTGTTTCTCATCTCGGGAAAACATGCTGGGCACCAACCAGGTTTTGGTCGAGGTCCCACACCTCTGGGCCGAGGTGTGGTCCCGATGACCACATTCAGGGGAATGAAGTCGGGAAAATCTGGGTTTCCCTTTGAGGAACATGAAGAACACAAAGAACATGAATGCTAAAATCTTAACTTGTTATTATAAAATCTGAGATTTCATGAGATGAGTTCGAAAACATGGACCTGGGTACCCATACTTGGAGGTTTCATGAAAACAAATACGAAAACATGGATCTTGATACAAACTTCCGGATCAAAACATGGTTTTATTTCAAGAATACAAGAACATCATTTTCTCTTTCTAAAACAAGCTTTACATCAATGCATGGCTCATGAATAATGCTAGATCATGCAATGTGATTAGATGAACATGGAGAACAATAAGAGCATATCAAGATTCTAACCTCAAAACGCGGATGTAACGGCTCAAGGTGTGAAGATCAAGCTTGGAAATCTATTCTCACTCTAAGAACTCTTCTTCCTCTCTTCCTAGAGCGTCTCTCTCTTCTAGGACAAAGATACAACAAATGATATGTTTTCTCTACTACCGGTTGACTTAACCCTCTGCTGGGACACGTGGCAACAGCTGGTTGGCTCTCCTCAAAAGGTGACTGACTGACAAGACAAGAGCATGACAAAGTGTATACAACAAGCAAGATGACATGGGCACTCCGATAGGTAATGATCTCGGGTTAGGACAAAGGCTTCGGCAAGTAAGGTCTCAATGATCTCGGCTAGGAGGGATAACACTTGGCCCAGTTGTGCCACACCTCGGTCTAGGTCATTCCAGTCCCGGTACAAGGTCACTAGGTGCAAGGTTCAAGGATGTCGGATGCCTAGATGATAGAATCTCGGCCTAGATGATGACATCTCGGCCAAAATGCCAGGGTGAAGATGGAGGTCAACCAAAGTGGTTCTAAGATGGTCCTAGGTGTAAGAGGTTCGAAGGTGTGACCTAGGCTTAAGACGACTTCGGCTTAACACACACCAAGCGAGAAACAAAACATGTAAGCAACACTCAGACAAAACAAATTAAGGCCTGTAAATGCAACTTAACAAAACAAATTCATGTGTATGCCTGTGAGCACGCCCAAGATGAAGCGAGGGTTGTTACAATATTACTTAGTAAATTCTCAATAAATTACTTAGTAAATTGCTCAGTAAATTCCCAACAAATTACTCAATAAATTTTCAGTAAATTACTCAGTAAATTCCCTGTAAATTCTCATTAAATTAGTTAGTAAATTCTCTGTAAATTACTTAGTAAATGCCTAGTAAATTCCAAACAAATTCTCCGTAAATTCTCAGAAAATTACCTAGTAAATTACGCAGTAAATTCCCAGTAAATTACTCAGTAAATTCCCAGTCAATTCTCCGTAAATTCTCAGAAAATTACTCATTAAATTCTCTATAAATTACATAGTAAATTCGCATTAAATTATCAGTAAATTCACTGTAAATTACATATTAAATTAGCATTAAATGCTCAGAAAATTACACATTGAATTTGCAATAAATTCTAAGTAAATTCCCAGTAAATTTTTTGTAAATTACACAGTAAATTCGCATTAAATTCTCAGTAAATTCCCTGTAAATTACTCAGTAAATTTTCTGTAAATTAATCAGTACAATCCCGGTAAATTCTTTATAAATTTCTTAGTAAATTCTAAGTAAATTACACTGTAAATTCTCAGGCCTCGTTTGGGAACCCTTCATTTTAGCCAAAAAGTTACTCAATTAGTCAAAAAGCCAACAACCCATACCAAAAAGTCAAAGATTCTCTTTTCTCTCTACTTTTTGCACATCTTTTCGCAAAAAACCAAAAAGTCATTCCAAACATACTAATTTTTTTTAGCTCATATTTTAGCCAAATAGCCAAAAAGTTACTAAATTAGCTTGTTCCCAAACGAGGCCTCAGTAAATTGTTCAGTAAATTACTCAATAAATTCTCAATAAATTTCCTGTTAATTCTTGATAAATTGCTCAGTAAATTACTCATTAAATTACACACTAAATTCACAGTACATTATTTTTAAATTGTTTGTAAATTTTCAATAAATTACTCAGTAAGTCTCAGTAAATTACTCAGGAAATTCTCACCAAATTACTCAGTAAATTTTTAGTAAATTCTCAGTAAATTCTCAGTAAATTACTCAGTGAATTCTCAGTAAAGTACTCAATAAACTCTTAGTAAATTCTCAGCAAATTACCAAGTAAATTTTTATTAAATTACTCAGTAAATTATAAATAAATTCTCAATAAATTCTCAGTACATTCTCCGTAACTTACTGCGTAAATTCTCAATAAATTCTCAATAAAGTACTCAATAAATTATTAAGAAAATAGTTAGTAAATTCTTAGTAAATTCTAAGTAAATGCTCCATAAATTCCCAGTAAATTACGCAGTAAATTCTTGGTAACTTCTCAATAAAAAAACCACGTAAGATCGAAGTAAATTCTCAGTAAATTCCAAGTAAATTACAAAGTGAATTCTAAGAAAATTTCTTTGTAAATTCTGAGTAAATTCTCAGTAAATTACTTAGTAAATTCCCTATAAATTCTCAGTAAATTCTTAGTAAATTAATTCATGAATTTCCAGTAAATTCTCAATAAATTCCCAACAAATTACTCAGTAAATTCCAAAAAAATTACCCAGTCAATTCTTAGTAAATTACTCAGTAAATTCCCTCTAAATTTTCAGTAAATTACTCAATAAATTCTTAAGAAATTACTCAGTAAATTCTCAATAACTTACTGAGTAAATTCCCAATAAATTCTCAGTAAAGTACTCAGTAAATTTTCAATAAATTCTCTGTAAATTACTTAGTAAATTCTAAGTAAATTCCTAGAAAATTCCAAACAAATTCTCTGAAAATTCTCTGTAAGTTACTCAGTAAATTCTCAGAAAACTATTCAGTAAATCACTCATTAAAGTCCCAGTAAATTCTCAGTAAATTACTCTGTAAATTCTGAGTAATTTCTCAGTAAATTACTCAGTTTATTCCCAGTAAATTTACATAAAATTACTAACTAAATTCTCAGTAAATTTCCAGTGGATTACTCAGTAAATTACACTGTAAATTAGCATTAAATTCTCAATAAATTCCCAGTAAATTACTTAGTAAATTTTTGGTAAATTCTCAGTAAATTAATTAGTACATTCCCTGTAAATTCTGAGTAAATTTCTCAGCAAACTTTAAGCAAATTACACAGTAAATTTCCAGTAAATTACTCGATAAATTATTCAGTAAATTCTCAATAAATTCCCCGTAAATTCTCAGTAAATTACTCAGTAAATCACTCAGTAAATTTCTTGTAAATTTCAGTAAATTACTCAGCAAATTCCATGTAAATCCTCAGTAAATTCCTCCATAAATACTCAGTAAATTCCCAATAAATTCTTAGTAAATTACTAAACAAATTACTCCGTAAATTCTGAGTAAATTACTCAATACATTACATAGTAAATTACATGGCAAATTATTCAGTAAATACCCCGTAAATTACTTAGTAAATTCCCAGTAAATTCTTAGTAAATTCCCTGTAAATTCTTAGTAAATTCTCAGTTAATTACTCACTAAATTACTCACTAAATTTTCAGTAAATTATTTTTAAATTCCTTTTAATTTCTCAATAAATTACTCAGTAAAGTCTCAGTAAATTACTCAGGAAATTCTCACTAAATTACTCAGTAAATTATCCAGTAAATTCCCAGTAAATTCTCAATGAATTACTAGTAAACTGTTAGTAAATTCTTAGTAAATTACTTAGTAGATTACTCAGTAAATTTTCAATAAATTACTCAGTAAATTCTCAGTATATTCCAAATAAATGCTTTGTAAATTACTCAGTAAAGAGCTCCGTAAATTCTCAGTAACTTTTAAGTAAAAAAACTCAGTAAGTTTTTCGTAAATTACTTTGTAAATTCTCAGTAAATTACTCAGCAAATTACTAAGTAAATTCTTAGTAAATTACACAGTAAATTCCCGGTAAATTCTCAATAAATTACTAAGTACATTCTCAGAAAATTATTTCGTAAATTTTGAGTAAATTACACAGCAAATTCCAATTAAATTTCTTAGTAAATTACTTTGTAAATTTACAGTAAATTACTTAGTAAATTCCAGAAATTCTCAGTAAATTACTTAGTGTATTACTCAGTAAATTCGCAATAAATTACTCAATACATTACTCAATAAATTACTCAGTAATTTCCAGTAAATTCTCAGAAGATTACTCAGTAAATTCCCAGTAAATTCTTAGTAAATCACTCAGTAAATTCTCGATAAAGTACTCAGTAAATTACTCAGTAAATTCTCGGTAAATTACTTAGTAATTTCCTAGTAAATTCCAAGTAAATTCTTCATAAATTCTTAGTAAATTATTCAGTCAGTTCTAAGTAAATTACCCAATAAATTCGCAGTAAATTCTTAATTAATTACTCGGTAAATTCTTAGTAGATTTCCAGTAAATTCTCAGTAAATTACTCAGAAAATTCCCAGTAAATTCCAAGTAAATTCTCTATAAATTAGTCAGTAAATTTTCAGTAAATTCTCAGTAAATTACTCGATAAATTCCTAGTAAATTCACATTAAATTACAAAGTAAATTCTCAGTAAATTACTAGTAAATTCTCCGTAAATTACTCAGAAAATTCCTAGTAAATTCTCCTTGAATTACTCATTAAATTTTTAGTAAATTATATACTAAATTTTCATTAAATTCTCAGTAAATTAATCAGTACATTCCCTGTAAATTCTTAGTAAATTTCTCAATAAATTCTCAATAAATTACGCAGTAAATTCCCAGTAAATTACTCGATAAATTACTCCGTAAATTCTTCAATAAATTCCCAGTAAATTACGCAATAAATTTCCTGTAAATTACTCCGTAAATTCTTAGAAAATTGCTTAGTAAATTCCCAGTAAATTTTTAATAAATTGCTCAGCAAATTCTCAATTAACTACTCAGTAAATTCCCGATAAATTCTCAGTAAATCACTTAGTAAATTCTTAATAAATTTCAAGTAAATCCTCAGTAAATACTCATTAAATTACTCAGTAAATTACTCTGTAGATTCTCAGCAAATTCCTTAGTAAATCTTCAGCAAATTACTTAGTAAATTGTCAGTAAATTCTTAGTAAATTACTCTGTAAATTACTCAGCAAATTACTCAGTCAATTCTTAATAAATTACTCAATACATTACCTAGTCAACTACTCAGTATATTTTCAGTAAATTATTGAGTAAATTCCATATAAATTCTCGGTAAATTACTCAGTAAATTAGTTTTAAATTCCAAATAAATTCTCAATAAATTACACAGTAAAATCTTAGTAAATTACTTAGGAAATTCTCAATAAATTACTCAATAAATTCCAAGTAAATTCTCAATAAATTATTCAGTAAATTACCAGTAAACTCTTAGTAAATTACTTAGAGGTGGTTTGGGATGATCAAAACAAGTGCACTTTTTTATTTTTTATGAAATATGGGTTGGATATGGGTTGGGTTTGAAATGATGTGGTAGAGAGGTGATGTGACTTAAATATGATGATATGACTCAAATAGGATAGTAACTTTTTGGCTTTTTGACTTTTCTTAGTTATCACAAATAAGGCCTCTGTAAATTCTCAGCAAATTACTCAGTAAATTTCCAGTTAATTCTCCGTAATTTACTCAGTAAATTCCCAGCATATTCTGAGTAAACTACTAAGTAAATTTTTAGTAAATTACTCAAAAAATTATTTAGAAAATTCCAAGTAAATTTCTCAGTAAATTCTTTGAAAATTCTTAGTAAATTACTCAGTAAATTCCCAGTAAATTACTCAGTAATTTCCCTGAAAATTCTCAGTAAATTACTCAGTAAAATCTCAATAAATTATTCAGTAAATTTCCAATAAATTACTCGGTAAATTCTCAGTAAATTACTCAGCAAATTCCGACTAAATTCTTAGTAAATTACACAGTAAATTTCAAATAAATTCTCAGTAAATTCTTAGTAACTTACTCAGTAAATTCTCAGTAAAGTACTCAGTAAATTCCATTTAAATTCCCAGTAAATTCTCTATAAATTCTTAGAAAATTACTCAGTAAATTGCGAGTAAATTACTCGGTAAATTCCAAGTAAATTCTCAGTAGATTACTCAGTAAATTCCTAGTAAATTCTCAGTAAATTACTCAGTAAATTACATAGAAAATTCACAATAAATTCTTAGTAAATTTTCAGTAAATTACACAGTAAATTCACATTAAATTCTCATTAAATTACAATTTGAATTCGCATTAAATTATCAGTAAATTAATCAGTACATTCTCGGTAAATTCTGGGTAAATTTCTCAGTAAATTCAAAGTAAATTACACATTAAATTACTCGGTAAAGTACTGAGTAAATTACTCAGTAAATTATTTTTAAATTCCTTTTAAATTCTTAATGAATTACTCAGTAAAGTCTCAGTAAATTAATCAGGAAATTCTTAGTAAATTCATAGTGAACTCTCGGTAAATTATTTAGTAAATTCTTAGTAAATTACCAGTAAATTACTCAGTAAATTCTCAGTAAAATGCTCAGTAAAATGCTCAGTAAATTCTCAAAAAAAATTTAGCAAATTACTCAGTAAATTCCAAATAAATTACTCAGTAAATTCTCCGTAACTTACTCCGTAAATTATCAATAAATTCTCAGTAAATTCTCAGAAAATTACAAGTAAATGCTCTGTAACTTCTCAGTAAATTACTCAGCAAATTCGCAGTAAATTCTCAGTAAATTACTCCGTAAATTACTAAGTAAACTCTCAGTAATTTACTTAGTAAATGCCTTGTAAATTCTTAGAAAATTACTTCGTAAATTCTGAATAAATTCTCAGCAAATTATTGAGTAAATTGCTCAGTAAATTGCTTATTAAATTCCCAATAAATTACTCTGTAAATTCTCAGTAAATTCGCAGTAAATTACTCAGTACATTACTCAATAAATTACTTAGTAAATTTTCAATAAATTTCTAGTAAATTCTTAATAAATTACTCAGTAGATTCCCAGTAACTTACTCAATAAATTTCCAATAAATTACTCAGTAAATTCTCAGTAAATTCTCGGTAAAGTACTCAGTAAATTCCTAGTAAATTCCAAATAAATTACTCAGTAAATTCTCCGTAAATTCTCAGCAAATTATTCAGTAAATTCTATGTAAATTTCTCAGTCAATTCTAAGCAAATTACCCCATAAATTCCCAATAAATTCTTAGTAAATTATTCAGAAAATTATTAGTAAATTACTCAGTAAATTATTAGTAAATTCCTAGAAAATTCTCAGTAAATTACCCAGTAAAGTCCAAGTAAATTCTCTGTAAATTACTTAGTAAATTTTCAGTAAATTCTCAGTAGATTACTCTGTAAATTCCCAGTAAATTTTCCATAAATTACTCAGAAAATTCCCAGTAAATTTTCAATAAATTATTTAGTAAAGTTGCATTAAATTCTAAGTATATTCCTAGTAAATTACTTAGTAAATTTTCAGTAAATTAATCAATACATTCCTCGTAAATTCTCAGTAAATTCTCAATAAATTACACAGTAAATTCCCAATAAATTACTCGACAAATTACTCAGTAAATTCTTCATTAAATTCTAAGTAAATTCTCAGTAAATTACGTAGTAAATTCTCAATAAATTGCTTAGTAAATTCTCAATTAACTACTCAGTAAATCACTTAGTAAATTCCAAGGAAATTCTCAGAAAATTACTCAGTAAATTTCAAATAAATCCTCAGTAAATTCTAAATAAATTACTCAATAAATTCTCAGAAAATTACTCAATAAATTCTCAGTAAATTCCTCTGTAAATTGTCAGTAAATTCTCGGTAAATTCTAAAGAAATTTCCAGTATATTACTCAGTTAATTTCTCAGTAAATTCTTAGTAAATTACTCAGTAAATTCCTAGTATATTCTTAGTAAATTACTTTGTAAATTCCCACTAAATTACACTGTAAATTACTCAGCACATTACCTAGTCAATTGCTCAGTAAATTACTCAGTATATTTTCAGCAAATTCCCAGTAAATTCTCAATAAATTACTCGGTAAAATCTGAGTAAATTACTCGGGAAATTCTCAGTAAATTACTCAGTAGAGTTCCAATAAATTCTAAGAAAATTACTCATTAAATTCTCAGTAAATTACTAGTAAACTCTCAGTAAATTATTCAGTATATTCTCAATAAATTACTCAGTAAATTCTATATAGAATACTCTGTAAATTTCCAGTAAATTTTCAATAAATTACATAGTAAATTCTCAGAAAATTACTCAGTAAATTCTCTGTAACATACTCAGTAAATTCTCAATATATTATTCAGCAAATTCCTAGTAAATTCTCAGTAAATTCCCAGTAAAATACTCTGAAAATTCTCATTAAATTATTCAGTAAATTACTTGTAATTTCTCAGTAAATTCTAAGTAAGTTACTTCATAAATTTCGATTGAATTCTCAGTAAATTCCCAATAAAGTACTCAGTAAATTCAAATAAATTACTCGGCCAATTCTTAGTAAATTCTCACTAAATTCTCAGTAAATTACTCAGTAAATTGAAAGTAAATTCTCAGTAAATTATTCAGTAAATTCTCAATAAATTACTTAGTAAATTTTCCGGAACTTACTTAGTAAATTCTCACTAACTTACTCCGTAAATTCCCAGTAAATTTCTCTGTAAATTACTTAGTAAATTCTAAGTAAATTACTAGTAAATTCCAAACAAATTCTTTGTAAATTCTCAATAAAATTACTCAGTAAATTCTCAGAAAACTACTCAGTAAATTACTCAGTAAATTCTCAGTAAATTATTCAGTAAATTTCTAGTAAATTTACATTAAATTACTAAGTAAATTACTCATTAAATTTATATTAAATTACTAAGTAAATTCTCAGTAAATTACTAAGTAAATTCTTAGTAAGTTCTCCGTAAATTACTCAGTATATTCGCAGTAAATACTTAATAAATTACTTAGTAAATTCTTAGTAAATTACACAGTAAATTCGCATTAAATTCTTAGTAAATTCCCAGTAAATTACATAGTAAATTCGCATTAAATTCTTATTAAATTACACACTGAATTCAAATTAAATTCTCAGTAAATTCCTACCAAATTCTCAGTAAATTACTTAGTAAATTACGCAAGAAATTCGCATTAAATTCTCAGTAAATTCCGAGTAAATTACTTAGTAAATTCAAAGTAAATTAACCAGTACGTTCCTTGTAAATTTTGAGTAAATTTCTCAGTAAATTCTAAGTAAATTACAAAGCAAATTTCTAGTAAATTACTCGGTAAATTACTTAGTAAATTCTTAACAAATTCCCCGTAAATTTTCAAAAAATTCTAAGTAAATTCTCATAAAATTATTTTAAAATTCCTTGTAATTTCTCAATACATTACTCAGGAAAGTCTCAGTAAATTATTCAAGAAATTCTCAGTAAATTACTTAGTAAATTCCTAGTAAATTTTCAGTAAATTACCAATAAGTTCTCAGTAAATTACCAGTAAATTGTCAGTAAATTACTCAGTAAATTTTCAGTAAATTACTCAGTAAATTCTCCGTAACTTATTCCGTAAATTCCCAATAAATTTTAAGTAAAGTACTCAATAAATTCTCAGTAAATTTTAGTAAATTCCAAGTAAATGCCTTGTAAATTCTCAGCAATATACTCAGTAAATTATCAGTACCTTCTCAATAAAAAAACTCAGTAAATTCCCAGTAAATTCTCAATAAATTCAGAGTAAATTACTCAGTAAATTCCTTGTAAATTACTCAGCAAATTACTAAGTAAATTCTGAGTAAATTATTCAGTAAATTACTAAGTAAATTCTCAGAAAATTACTTCATAAATTGTGAGTAAATTCTCAGTAAATTGCTCAGTAAATTCCCAATAAATTACTTAGTAAATTTCTAATAAATTCTCAGTAAATTACTTAGCAAATTCTTGGTAAATTACTCAGTAAATTCCTTGTAAATTCTAAGTAAATTACTCAGTAAATTTTCAGTAAATTACTTCGTAAATTCCTAGTAAATTACTCAGTAAATTCCCAATAAATTACTCAATAAATTTCGAATAAATTAGTCGGTCAATTCTTAGTAAATTACTAAGTAAATTCTCACTAAATTCTCAGTAAATTACTCAATAAATTCTTAGAAAATTACTCAGTAAATTCTCAGTAAAGTTCCATTTAATTCCTAGTAAATTCTTTGTAAATTACCTAGTAAATTTTAAGTAAATTCCAATCAAATTCTCCGTAAATTACTCAGTAAATTCCCAGAAAATTAATCAGTAAATTCTGAGAAAAATACTAAGTAAAATTCTCAGTAAATTACTCAGTAAATTCCTAGTAATTATTCAGTAAATTACTCAATAAATTTCAGTAAATTCACATTAAATTACTAAGTAAATTCCCCATAAATTACACAATAAATGTCCGTAAATTACTCTGTAAATTCTCAGTAAATTCGCATTAAATTCTCAGTAAATTACACACTGAATTCACATTAAATTCTCAGTAAATTCTCCGTAAATTACTTAGTAAATTCGAATTAAATTCTCAATAAATTAATCAGTACATTCCCTGTAAATCCTAAGTAAATTTCTCAATAAATTCTAAGTAAATTATACAGTAAATTTCCTGTAAATTACTCAGTAAATTCTCAGTAAATTATTAAGTAAATTCCCAATAAATTCTAATTAAATTACTTAGTAAATTCTCTGTAAGTTACTGAGTAAATTCACAGTAAATTTTTAATAAATTCTCAATCAATTACTCAGTAAATCACTCTGTAAATTCCGTGTAAATTCTTAGTAAATTACTCAGCAAATTCTAAGTATATCCTTAGTAAATTAGTTAATAAATTCTTAGAAAATTAGTCGGTAAATTTTCAGTAATTTACTTAGTAAATTGCCAGTAAATTTTCAGTAAATTCACAACAAATTACTCTATAAATTTTCAGTAAATTACTCAGCAAATTCCCAGTAAATTCTTACTAAATTACTCGGTAAATTCCCAGTAAATTACCTTGTAAATTACTCAGCAAATTACTCCATAAATTCTCAGTCAATTACTCAATACATTACACATTAAATTACCAAGTAAATTTCTAGCAAATTACTTAGTATATTTTCAGTAAATTACTTAGTAAATTCCCAGTAAATTCGTAGTACATTCTCAGTTAATTACTCAGTAAACTCACTAAATTCTCAATAAATTATTTTTAAATTCTTTGTAAATTCTCAATAAATTACTTAGTAAAATCTCAGTAAATTAATCAGGAAATTACTCCGTAAATTACTCAGTAAGTTCCTAGTAAATTTTCAGTAAATTATTCAATAAATTCCCAGTAAATTGTCAGTAAATTACCCAGTAAATTCTCAGTAAAGTACTCAGTAAATTCACCGCAAATTACTCAGTAAATTCTCCGTAACTTCCTCCGTAAATTCCCAATAAATTCTTAGAAAGTACTTAGTAAATTCCCAGTAAATGCTCCGTAAATTCTCAGTAAATTACTCTACAAATTCTAAGTAACTTCTCTGTAAAAAAAACTAAGTAAATTCCTAGTAAATTCTCAGTAAAGCACTCAGTAAATTTTTAGTAAATTGCTAAGTAAATTCTCAAAAAATTACATCGTAAATTTTGAGTAAATTATCAGTAAATTACTCATCAAATTCCTAATAACTTACTTAGTAAATTACTCAGTAAATTCATTGTAAATTCTCATTAAATTACTCAGTATATTAATCAGTAAATTTGCAATAAATTATTCAGTACATTACTCAGTAAAGTTTCGGTAAATGCTCAATAAATTATTCAGTAAATTCCCAGCAAAATTCTTAACAAATTACTCAATAATTTCTCAGTAAAGTACTTTGTAAATTACTCAGAAAATTCTCAGTAACTTACTCTGTAAATTCCCAGCAAATTCTTGGAAAAGTACTCAGTAAATTCTCAGTAAATTCGTAGAAAATTCTCGGTAAATTACTCAGTAAATTCTCAGTAAATTCCAAGTAAATTCTTAGTAAATTACTTAGTAAATTCTCAATAAATTCAAAGTAAATCCTCAGTAAATTCTTAGTAAATTAGTCAGTAAATTTCTCAATAAATTGCTTAGTAAATTGCCAATAAATTCTTAGTAAATTCTTAGTAAATTACTCAGTAAATTCTTAGTAAATTACTCTGTAAATTCTCAGTAATAAATTACTCTGTAAATTACTAAGCAAATTATTTAGTAAATTAGTCAGTACATTAATCAATAAATTACTTAGCAAATTACTAAGTATATTTTCAGTGAATTACTTAGTAAATTACCAGTAAATTCCTAGGAAATTCTCAATAAATTACTCAGTAA
This sequence comes from Camellia sinensis, assembly GCF_055761805.1. Lineage (NCBI taxonomy): Eukaryota > Viridiplantae > Streptophyta > Magnoliopsida > Ericales > Theaceae > Camellia > Camellia sinensis. The sequence goes on from NC_138964.1 coordinate 88,385,766, forward strand.
AGTCTTAGTAAATTCTCAGTAAAGTACTCAGTAAATTTCCAGCAAATTCTTCGTAAATTCTTAGTAAATTACTCAGTAAATTCTCTGTAATTTCTTTATAAATTTCCTTTAAATTCCCAGAAAATTACTTATTAAATTACTGAGTAAATTTCCAATAAATTCTAAGTAAATTACTCAGTAAATTCTCATTAAATTCACAGTAAATTACTTAGCATATTACTAAGTAAATTCGCAATAAATTCTCAATAAATTACTCAGTACATTACTCAATAAATTACTCAGTAAGTTCTCAGTAAATTACTAAGTAAATTCTTCGTAACTTACTTAGTAAATTCCCAATAAATTCCTAATAAATTACTCAGTAACTACTCAGTAAGTTACTGAGTAAATTCCCTACAAATTCTCAGCAAATTACTGAGTAAATTCTCAGTAAATTACTTCTTAAATTCTGCGTAAATTCTTAGAAAATTACTCCGTAAATTCCCAATAAATTACACACCAAATTCCCGGTAAATTACTTAGTAGATTCTTTGTAAATTACTTAGTAAATTCTCAGTAAATTACTCAGTAAATCCTCAGTAAATTCCCAGTAAATTCTCAATAAATTACTCCGTAAATTCCTAATAAATTACTCACTAAATTCTTAGTAAATTCTTTGTAAGTTACTTAGTAAATTCTCAGCAAATTCACAGTAAATTCTCTGTAACTTCCCAGTAAATTACTTAGTGAATTCTCAGTAAATTACTAAGTATATTACTAAGTAAATTCACAATAAATTTTCAGTAAATTACTCAGTACATTACTCAATAAATTACTCCGTAAATTTCCAGTAAATTCTCAGTAAATTACTCAATAAATTCCCTACAAATTTTCAATAAATTGTCCATAAATTACTAAGTAAATTCTCAGTAAATTACTTGTTAAATTCCGCATAAATTATCCGTAAATTACTCCGTAAATTTCCAATAAATTACTCACTAAATTCTCAGTAAATTCACACTAAATCATTTAGTAAATTCTTTGTAAATTACTTAGTAAATTCATAGTAAATTCTCAGTAAATTACTCAGTACATTACTTAGTAAATTCGCTGTAACTTCCCAGTAAATTACTCAGTACATTACTCAATAAATTACTCAGTATATTCTCAGTAAATTAGTCAGTAAATTGCAAGTAAATTTTCAATAAACAACTCAATAAAGTACTAAGTAAATTCTCAGTAACTTACTCAATAAATTCCCAGTAAATTCTCGGTAAAGTACTGAGTAAATTCCATGTAAATTCTCAGTAAATTCCCAGTAAATTCCTTGTGAATTCCAAACAATTCTCTGTAAATTCTCCATAAATTCTTAGTAAATTACTTAGTCAATTCCCAGTAAAGTACTCAGTAAATTCCAAATAAATTCTCAGAAAATTACTCCACAAATTCCTCAGTAAATTACTTAGTAAATTGCCAGTAAATTCTCAGTAAATTTCAATTAAATTACTCAGTAAATTCTCAATAAGTTACTCAGTACATTCTTAGTAAATTACTTTGTAAATTACTCAGTAAATTCTAAGTAAATTACTAAGTACATTACCCAGTAAATTACTCAGTAAATTGCTCAGTAAATTCTCAGTAAATTACTTACTATATTTTCAATAAATTACTTCATAAATTCATAGTAAATTCATAATAAATTACTCAGTTAATTCTCAGTAAATTATTCAGTAAATTACCTGTAAATTATATAGTAAATTCTTCGTAACTTACTCAGTAAATTCCCAATAAATTCTCAGTAAAATACTCAGTAAATTCTCAGTAAATTCCCAGTATATTTCAAGTAAATTTTGCATAAATTCTTAGTAAATTACTCTGTAAATTCTCAATAAATTCCCTGTAAATTCTCAATAAATTACTTAGCAAATTGCTTGGTAAATTCTCAGTAAATTACTCAGTAAATTCTCAGTAAATTCACTTAAAATACTTAATAAATTCTCAGTATATTACTTAGTAAATTCTTAGTAAATTACACAGTACATTACTCAAAAAATTACTCAGTAAATTCCCTGTAAATTCTCTGTAAATTACTCGCTAAATTCTCAGTAAATTACTCACTAAATTCTCAGTAAATTACTCAATAAATTCGTAGTAAATTCTCAGTAAAGTACTTAATAAATTCCCAGTAAATTCTAAGTAAATTCCCAGAAAATTCTTCGTAAATTCTTAGTAAATTACTCAGTAAATTCTCAATAAATTACTCAGTCAATTCTCAGTAAATTACTCAGTCAATTCTTAGTAAATTACTCAATAAATTCCAAGTAAACTCTCAGTAAATTACTCAGCAAATTCTCAGTAAATTACTCAGTAAATTCTGAATAAAGTACTTAGTAAATTTCCAGTAAATTCTCAATAAATTACTCAGTAAATTTCCAGTAAATTTCAAGTAAATTCTCCGTAAATTACCTAGTAAATTCTCAAAAAATTACTTAGTAAATTACTCAGTAAATTTCCAGTAATTTCTCAGTAAATTACTCGGTAAATTCCCAATAAATTCTCAGCAAATTACTCTATAAATTCTTAGTAAATTATTTAGTAAATTCGCATTAAATTATCAATAAATTCCTAGCAAATTACATAATAAATTCTCAGTAAATTACACAGTAAATTCTAAGTAAATTATTCAGTAAATTCGAATTAAATTCTCAGTAAATTACATAGTCAATTCTTAGTGAATTTCTCAGTAAATTTCTCAATAAATTATTCAAAAAATTCATCAGTAAATTCTAAGTAAATTCCCTGCAAATTGTTTAGTAAATTCTCTATAAATTACTAATTAAATTCTCAGTAAATTACCCACTAATTTTTCAGTAAATTCCTAGTAAAATCCTAGTAAAATCTTAGTAAATTATTCAGCAAACTCCTACGAAATTGCTTTGTAAATTATTTCGCAAATTACTCAGTAAATTCCCTTGAAATTATCAGTAAATTCTGAGTAAATTCTTAGTAAATAACTCAGTAAATTCCCAATTAATTACTCAGTAATCACTTAGTAAATTTTGAGAAAATTCTTTATAAATTTTGAGTAAATTCTCAGAAAATTACTCAGTAAATTCTCAGTAAATTACTCATTAACTTACTCAGTAAATTTTCAGTAAATTCCCAGTAAATTACTTAGTAAATTACTCACTAGATTCTCAGTAAATTAGTCACTAAATTCTCAGTAAATTCGTAGTAAATTCTTAGTAAATACTATGTTAATTCCCAGCAAATTTCTCTGTAAATTACTCAGCAAATTCCCAGTAAATTACTCAATATATTTTTCAGTAAACTACGTTGTAAATTTCCAGTAAATTACTTTTAAATTCCAAGTAAAATCTCAATAAATAACTTGGTAAAGTTTCAGTAAATTACTCAGGAAATTCCCAGTAAATTACTCATTAAATTCTCAATAAATTATTCAGTAAATTTTCAGTAAATTCTTAGTTAATTACTCAATAAATTACTTAGTAAATTCCCAGTAAATTGCACAGTATATTCTCAGTAAAATGCTCTATAAATTCCCATTAATTCTTAGTGAATTACTCAGTAAATTGCAAGTAAATTCTCAGTAAATTACTCAAAAAATTACAATTAGTGTCACGACCCCATGCCGCCCCTAGTAGAATGGTGCCATGATAGCCAGTAATTCGAGATTACCGAAGGCCAATTGACGAATTCACACAAAATCAGAGTATACATATGGGGCTTACATGTGCGGAAGCAATAAATTTAAATCTAAATAGTCCACAAGAGCTGTGCATAGATCGAATGAAATGACATACATAACGTGGTTTTACAACTTGAGTACAAATAAAATAAATACATATTACATCTTTATCAAAAGGCTTCTCAAGCTGACATATACAAAATGAACTACAATAACCAAGCCAAGAAGCATAATCTTCAAGATGCTACAAAATATGAATCCAAACAACTTGCAAATAATCATCTAGGCGTCACCGCCTTCTTGCTCGTCACCTACATATATATAAGGAGAGGGTGAGCTTGGATACTCAGTGAATGATATTAGAAATAAAGGTTTAAAATGAATGATATCCGAGATCTTTATCAAAACAATACATATCATAGCTTGTACAAATCAAGAGATGAACCGAGTTCATCTATTAAGTCTTTCAAATCTTCAAGGGGTGCTTACTAGCATCTACTTAATACAAGGGATGACATTCCGGACAAACCCACGCAGTAAACCGTCGGTGGCAAGAAAAAGGAGATATCTCAAACAAACGCGCTAGTTGCATTATAGTCCCCTAGCACTAAGGACTTTCCAAGACAAACGCGCTAGTTGCATTATAGTCCCCTAGCACTAAGGACTTTCCAAGAATGTCATCAAAACAAGATAATACTTGATACAAAAACTAGGGATAATCATTCATGCTTGATCAAATACTTTTCCAAAACAAAGCAAAGCTTTATCGAAACTTTATAACATAGCTTTATTAAAAATACCACTCACATATCTCTTCGGGTGTTGGGATTACAAGCAAGGATCCAAGGCTTACAAGTACATAATAAATCCTATTGAATGCATTTCAAGAAGACAAGAAGAGATGCTCAAAGATGGATATGAAATGCATTCCTAAAACAAGCTTTACATGAGTGCAAATGATTTCGGCATTCCCTCAAAACTAAGTCAAGCCAGAGCAAAACATGCTGGGGGTTAAAACACTGTCTTTTCATCTCGGGAAAACATGCTACGTACCAACCAGGTCTTGGCTGAGGTCCCACACCTCTTGGCCGAGATATGGTCCCGATGACCACATTCAGGGAAATGGAATCTGGAAATTCTGGGTTTCTTTTTGAAGAACATGAAGAACATGAACATGAAGGACATGAATGCTAAAATCTTAACTTCTTTATTCAAAATCTGAGATTTCATGAGATGAGTTCGAAAACATGGACCTGGGTACCCATATTTGAGGATCTCATGAAAACAAACACAAAAACATGGATCTTGATATAAGCTTTTCGGATCAAAACATGGTTTTTCTTCAAGAACACAAGAGCATCATTTTTTCTTTCTAAAACGAACTTTAAATCAATGCATGGCTCATGAATCATGCAAGATCATGCAATGTGATCAAATAAACATGAAGAACAACAAGAGCAAATCAAGAATCTAACCTCAAAACATGTATCAAACGGTTTAGACTCTAAGGATTAAGCTTGGAAATCTACTTCTCTTTCAAGAACTCATTCTTCCTCTTCCTAGAGCTTCTCTCTCTTCCTAGGACAAAGATATAACAAAATGATATGTTTTCTCTCTCTCTGTCTGTCACGACCCCAAACCGCCCCTAGTAGTTTGGTGCCGTGATGGCCAGTAATCCGTAATTACCGAAGGCCAACTTTCAAAAGTTTAACAAGATCAGAGTATAATAAACGGGGCTCTCAAATGCGGAAGAAATAAATCAACATACAAGTGGTCCATAAGAGCAGTGCATAGATTCAATGTAATGGCATACATCTTTACAACTTTACAAACGTGAATACAACAAAGCAAAATGCGTATTACATCTTGATCAAAAGGCTTCTCGAGCCGACATATACAAAAATACAGTGAGTACAAGCCAAGAAGCATAATTTTCAAGAATTGCCAACGTAAATAAAAATGACATTTGCCGACGTGAATGCAAAACAACGCCGACATAATCATGAATCCAAAACAAGCTTTCAAAAACACATTCTAGGCGTCGCCGACGTCCTGCTCATCACCTACATATATATAGAGAGGGGTGAGCACAAATACTCAGTGAATGGTACTAGAAATAAAGGTTTTGCATGAATATAGCCGAGATCCTTACAGGAACAAACACGTCAAATCTTTATCAAACAAGGGATGAACTGTATTCATCTATCAAGTCTTACAAATCTCAAGGGATGCTTACTGACATCGGCAAAACACATCAAGCTTATCAAAACAAGGGATGAACCGTATTCATCCGTCAAGTCTTACAAATCTCAAGGGATGCTTACTGACATCGGCAAAACACATCAAGCTTATCAAAACAAGGGATGAACCGTATTCATCCGTCAAGTCTTACGAATCTCAAGGGATGCTTACTGACATCGGCAAAACACATCAAGCTTATCAAAACAAGGGATGAACCGTATTCATCCGTCAAGTCTTACAAATCTCAAGGGATGCTTACTGACATCGGCAAAACACATCAAGAGCTTATCAAAACAAGCAAGTCCACGCGGTAAACCGTCAGTGGCAAAACAAGGATTGTACGATCCGTAATCGTTTAGTCAAAGGTACTGCGAAAGTTTATAGTCCTCCAGCACAAGGGACTTGTGTTACTTAAGCCCGTAGCTCCTTTTAACACGATGATCTGATGTTACTTAGGCCCGTAGCTCGATTTAACATTATGGAACTTGTGTTACTTAGGCCCGTAGCCCGATTTAACATTATAGAACTTGTGTTACTTAGGCCCGTAGCCCGATTTAACATTCATAGTCTTTCCAAGAAAGGACCGTATCCTTTTATACTTAGTGCTGCGAAAGTTTAGAGTCCTCCAGCACAAGGGACTTTTGTACTTGGTACTGCGAAAGTTTAGAGTCCTCCAGTACAAGGGACCTTTCAAGAATAACATCAAAACAAGGCTTATATTGATACATCAAAACAGGGCTATTCATTCATGCTTAACAAATACTTTCATCAAAACAAAGCAAAGCAAGATTTAACAAAACAAGTATAACATAGCTTTATTAGGAGCACCACTCACCTAATTCTCCAGGTGTAGGCTCAAAGCAAGGATCAAGGTCCTACAATCACATGGCAAATCACATTCTCAAAACAAGCTTTATATATACATGCGAATGATCTCGGCATTCTTACCAGATCCAAGTCAATAACAAAGCAAAACATGTTCGGAGTTTAAGCACTGCTCCCATCTCATGTAAACACACTGGGTACCGTCCAGGTCTTTGCCGAGGTCCCACACCTCCTTGCCGAGGTGTGGTCCCGAAGGCCTCAACAAACAAAGTCGGGAAAAACCTGGGTTTCCCTTTGAAGAATATGAAGAACATGATTATGAAGAAGACGAATGCGAGGATCATAACTTGTTACAAAATCTGAGATTTCATGCCATGAGTTCAAAATATGGACCTGAGTACCCATTCAAGAAGGTCATGCAAGAACAAACATAAAAACATGGTTTTGGTTCCAATCTTTCGGATCAAAACGAGACTTTTCTTCAAAACACAAGAACACTATCTTTTTCTTCCGAAACCAACTTCAAATCGATGCATGACATGCAAAACAGATCCGCTAGATGATCAATAACAACAACCGAAGTAGATCATGATTCTTACCTCAAGGCTCAAATCCAACGGTTCAATCTTCGAAGATCAAGCTTGGAAGGTCTATTCTCACTCAAGAACTTCTCCTCCTTCTCTCTAGAGCTTCTCTCTCTAAAGGCAAAGATTTGAGATAAAATGAATTGTTTCTAAGTCTGCCGGCTGTCTTAACAATTAGCTCGGACACGTGGCGTTAACGGGTTGGTTCAACTCAAAAGGTGATTGATTGATAAGACAAGTCTATGACAAAGCGTACGCAGCAAGCTGGGTAAGACACATCGGCAAGTAATGACATCGGCTCAAATCAAAGCTTCGGCAATCAGGATAACAAAGATGTCACGACCCCAAACCGCCCCTAGTAGTTTGGTGCCATGATGGCCAGTAATCCGTAATTACCGAAGGCCAACTTTCAAAACTAAACACAATCAGAGTAATAATAAACGGGGCTCACAATTGCGGAAGCGATAAACAAATACAAGTGGTCCATAAGAGCTGTGCGTAGATCAAAGCAATGCCAAACATTCCAATTGACTTCACAACTTGAATACAACGAGTAAAATTACATATTACATCTTGATCAAAAGGCTTCTCGAGCCGACATGTACAAAATACAGCTAATACAATTCAAGAAGCATGATTTTCAAGATTTGCCGACGTGCAAAGCAGAGCATCGCCGACGTAAATACAAAAGTAAAACCGACGTAAGCACAAATCCAAGACAAGCATCCAAAACGATCTAGGCGTCGCCGCCGTCCTGCTCATCACCTACATATATATAGAGGGGTGAGTACAAAACTCAGTGAATGGTACTAAAAATAAAGGTTTTGCATGAATACTGCCGAGGTCCTTCAAACGAAACACATCAAAACTTTAACAAGACAGAGGATGAACCGTATTCATCAATCAAATATTACAAGTATCCAAAGATGTTTACTGACATAGGCAAAACAAGGGATGAACCGTATTCATCATTCAAGTATCATAACATCGGCAAAGCAAGGGATGAACCGTATTCATCATTCAAGTATCATAACATCGGTAAAGCAAGGGATGAACCGTATTCATCATTCAAGTATCATAACATCGGCAAAGCAAGGGATGAACCGTATTCATCATTCAAGTATCATAACATCGGCAAAGCAAGGGATGAACCGTATTCATCATTCAAGTATCAAAAGCTGTACGATCCGTAATCGTTTAGTCAAAAGTATTGCGAAAGTTTAGAGTCCTCCAATACAAGGGACTTGTGCACTTGGTACCGCGAAAGTTTAGAGTCCTCCAGTACAAGGGACTTGTGTTACTTAGGCCCGTAGCCCGATTTAACAAGGACTGTATCCTTTTTATACTTAGTACTGCGAAAGTTTAGAGTCCTCCAGCACAAGGGACTTGTGTTACTTAGGCCCGTAGCCCGATTTAACAAGGACCGTATCCTTTTTATACTTAGTACTGCGAAAGTTTAGAGTCCTCCAGCACAAGGGACTTGTGTTACTTAGGCCCGTAGCCCGATTTAACAAGGACCGTATCCTTTTTATACTTAGTACTGCGAAAGTTTAGAGTCCTCCAGCACAAGGGACTTGTGTTACTTAGGCCCGTAGCCCGATTTAACAAGGACCGTATCCTTTTCAAAGATGGCATCAAAACAAAGAGTACACTTGACATATCAAACAAGAGCTATTCATTCATGCTTAACAAAACACTTTTGTCAAAACAAGCAAGCAAGATTTATCAAAACAAGTATAACATAGCTTTATTAGAAGCACCACTCACCTAGTTCTTCAGGTGTAGACTCAAAGTAAATATCAAGGACCTACAATCACATGGCAAGTCACATCTCAAAGCAAGCTCTATATATACATGCAAATGATCTCGGCACTCTTGCCAGATCCAAGTCAAAGACAAAACAAAACAAGCTGGGAGCTTAATCACTGCTCCCGTTCCTCGAAAACACACTGGGTACCATCCGGGGCTAAGCCGAGGTCCCGCTAAACAAGGTCAGGAGGAACCTGGGTTTCCTTTTGAAGAATGTGAAAATATGATCATGAGGAATGTGGATGCAAGTTCAAAACTCGTCACAAAATCTGAGGTTTCAAGCCAAGAGTTCAAAACATAGATCTGGGTACTCACGCAAGAAGGTTATGCAAGAACAAACACAAAAACGTGGTTTTCATTCCACTCTCACGGATCAAAACGAGGCTTTTCATTAAGAACACATGGAAAACCATTTTCTCTTTCCAAAACCAACTTCAAAACGATGCATGACATGCAAAACAGATCCGATCGTGCAATGCAGCTAGATAATCAGCAAGAATAACCAAGGGAGATCAAGATTCTAACCTCAAAACTCGGACCCAACGGTTCAAACCACAAAGATCAAGCTTGGAAGGCTATTCTCACTCAAGAACTCTTCTCTAGAGCTTCTCTCTCTAAAACAAAGATTTGAGACAAAATGATTTGTTTCAAGGTCTGTCGGCTGCCTTAACAAACAGCTCGGACACGTGGCGTTGACAGATTGGCTCAACTCAAAAGGTGATTGATGGATAAGACAGTCTCTGACAAAGCTTATGCAGCAAGCTCGGGTAAGACACATCGGCAAAGAGATGACATCGGCTCAAATCAAGGATCCAGCAACAGGATAGAAAAGCATCGGCTAGGGAGGACGACACTTGACTAAGCTGTGCCACACCTTGGCCGGGGTGCGCCACATCTCGGCCTAGGCCATACCTGCCTGCGGACAAGGTTCAAGTGCAAAACATCTCGGCAAAGAATGCCCGAGGTGAAGATGGGGTTGAACAAGATCACAAGATAGTTCTAAGCACAAGGGTCAAAGGTGGACTAAGCTCAAGATGATCACGGCTACGCACACACACACACTAAGCAAGGAACAAAATCACGCAAGCAACTTAAACGAATCAAGGCAAGATAAAACCTTCAAATTAACATGACAAGCAAGACCATGCAAGAATGTATGCAAGTATGACAAGAATAAGGTGAGGGTTGTTACATCCTACCCCCCTTAAAGAAGTTTGGTCCCCAAACTTGAATTACCTTGTTCCCAGAACAACTCCGGATAACGGACTCTCATATCCTCTTCCTTTTCCCACGTGGCTCCTGTGCCATAATACTCCTTCCATTCGACCTTTACCATCGGTATCGATCTGTTCCTCAATTGCTTTACTTGTCGGTCAATAATCCTCATTGGCTTCTCCTCGTAGCCCAAATCTTCATTAACTGTGATCTCGGAATGATCAATTACATGTAGTGGATCTCGAATGTACTTCCTCAACATCGAAACATGAAACACATTGTGGACTTGGCTCAAATCCGGCGGCAAAGCAAGTCTGTAGGCAACAGGATTAATTTTCTCAAGAATTTCAAACGGTCCAATATAACGAGGTGCTAACTTACCTTTCCTTCCAAATCTGGAAAGCCCTTTCATTGGTGAGACCTTCAGGAATACATGATTCCCAACTTCGAACTCAATCTCATTCCTTCTCTGATTGGCGTAGCTCTTTTGTCGGCTCTGGGCGGTTTTAATCCTCTGTTGGATAAGTTTAATCTTCTCTGTTGTCACTTGAATCAATTCGGGACCAAGCAGAGCTCTGTCCCCGACTTCGGTCCAACATATCGGCGACTTACATTTTCTTCCATACAAGGCCTCATATGGCGCCATGCCAATGCTAGCTTGATAACTGTTATTGTAAGCGAATTCCACTAAGGGCAAATGTGTTCCCCAACTTCCTTGGAAGTCCAATACACAAAGTCTCAACATATCTTCAAGTGTCTGAATTGTCCTCTCTGTCTGCCCATCCGTTTGGGGATGAAAGGCTGTACTAAATCTCAGTTCGGCTCCGAAAGCCCTCTGTAGGCTCTGCCAAAATCTAGAAACAAATTTAGGATCCCGGTCTGAAACAATTGTCATCGGCACTCCATGAAGTCTGACAATCTCACTCATATATAGCAAGGCAAGTTGATTGGCGTTGAAGGTAGTCTTAACGGGTAGAAAGTGCGCTGACTTAGTTAACCTATCGACAACAACCCAAATTGAATCCATACCTTTCGGTGTCTTCGGCAAACCAATCACAAAATCCATGGAGATGTGTTCCCATTTCCACTCAGGAATCGGCAAAGGTTGAAGAAGTCCTGCAGGTCTTTGATGTTCTGCTTTCACTTGTTGACAATGCAAACACTGGGACACAAATTCGGCTATCTCTCTTTTCATGTTTGGCCACCAGAAGGTCTGCTTCACATCTTGATACATTTTGGTGTTCCCTGGATGGACAGCAAACTTAGAACCATGAGCTGCCTGCAAAATTTTCCTCTTTAACTCTGGGATGTCGGCCACACATAACCTTCCTTCAAACCTGAGCACTTGGTTTTCGACTGTATACCCTGATCTCGGCTTTGTGTTAATTTCCTTGGCTATTTTCTTGAAGAAGTCATCCTCCATCTGTCTGGTCTTTACTTCACTAACAATAGTCGGCTCCACGGTCGTCATGGTCAAACACGCCAAATTTCCGTCTGACTTTCTGCTCAAAGCGTCGGCTACACTGTTAGCTTTACCTGGGTGATATTGAATTCGCATATCATAGTCCTTCAACAACTCAAGCCACCTTCTCTGCCTCAGATTCAATTCCTTCTGTGTGAATAGGTATTTTAAACTCTTGTGATCTGTGAAAACCTGACAAGTAGCTCCATACAAATAGTGACGCCAAATCTTCAAAGCAAATACTACGGCTGCTAATTCTAAGTCATGGGTAGGATAGTTTTTCTCATGAGGTTTCAACTGACGAGATGCATAAGCTATAACCTTACCCTTTTGCATTAATACACAACCCAAACCCTTATGCGATGCATCACTATAGACATGAAACTCTTCGTTACCTGATGGAAGTACGAGTACTGGCGCTGTAACTAACCTCGTCTTCAGTTCCTGAAAGGCTGATTCCCGACCTTCAGTCCATTCATACAGTGTTCCCTTCTTAGTCAATTGCGTCAATGGAATTGCAATTCTTGAGAAATCTTTCACAAACTTTCTATAGTAACCTGCCAAACCCAGAAAACTACGAATCTCGGATACATTAGTCGGCCTCGGCCAATTTACTACGGCTTCAACCTTGCTAGGATCCACTGAGATACCCTCTTTACTAATCACATGACCCAAAAATGAGATAGTAGGAAGCCAAAACTCACACTTGTTAAACTTAGCATACAATTTCTGTTCTCTCAAAATCTGTAAGGCAAGTCTCAAGTGATTTTCGTGTTCAGTTTTACTCTTGGAATAGATCAAGATATCATCAATGAAGACAACTACAAACTCATCTAAATACGGTTTGAAGACTCTGTTCATTAAATCCATAAATGCTGCGGGGGCATTGGTTACTCCAAAAGGCATCACTAAAAACTCGTAGTGGCCATATCTTGTTCGAAAGGCAGTCTTCTCAACATCTTCGGCCTTAACCTTAAGCTGATGGTAACCAGACCTAAGGTCAATCTTGGAAAAGACTCGCGCTCCTTGTAATTGGTCAAACAGATCATCAATCCTAGGCAGTGGGTACTTGTTCTTAATAGTGACCTTATTAAGTTCTCTATAGTCGATACACAGACGGAGTGTGCCATCCTTCTTCTTAACAAATAAAACAGGTGCTCCCCATGGTGAAGTGCTCGGCCTGATAAATCCCTTATCTAACAACTCTTGCAATTGCAGTTTCAATTCTCTAAGTTCAGCTGGGGCCATCCTATAAGGCGTTTTGGAGATCGGCCGTGTTCCCGATATGATGTCAACAGTAAACTCTATTTCCCTATCGGTTAAGTGGCCAGGCAACTCGTCTGGAAAGACGTCGGAAAATTCATTCACAACTGGGATGTCGGCTAAGCTAACGTTTCCATTCTGACCACTCAGTAAACTACACAAGTAACCTCGGCACCCCTTCTGAATTAACTTATAGGCTTTAATGGACGAAATCAAATAAGGTGGGGGCACTATCCCTTTTCCCTGGAAAATAACCTCGGCTAGGTTTGGGGGTCTCAAGGTGACACTTTTCGAAACACAATTAATAGATGCATTGTTCGCGACTAACCAGTCCATTCCCAGTATAATATCAAAATGAGCTATGTCTAGAGGCATCAGATCTACTAGCAGTTCAACATTTTCAATCACAATAATACATGCTCTGTAAATGGATGCAACAATCATAGATTTCCCAGATGGAGTAGACACAGATAATACGAAATCAAGGGGCTCTAGTTCCCTATTAATTTTCTCGGCAAACTTAGTAGATATAAACGAATGAGTAGAACCCGAATCAATCAACACATAAGCATCTTGGGAGCAAATTAGAAGTGTACCTGACACTACTGTCTCAGCATTCTGAGTGTCTCCTGGTACTAATGCAAACACTCTGCCCTGTCTCATCTGTCCTTTCCCAGCATTTCCCTTCTGAACGGAACCCGAGGTATTCTCTCCTTTCTTGTCGTTATCAGCCTTTGCTTTGGGGCAATCCCTCACATAGTGGCCCATCTCGCCACATTCATAACAAGCTCCAGACGTTCGTCGACAAATCCCGAAATGCTGTTTCCCACAATCCGAACACATCGGTTTAGCACTCCCTTCTTGCCTTACATTACTAGTACTGCCCATGTTCGTTCTCTTCTTGGTGCTCAGCTGTCCTCAACGATTGTCATAGTTCTGCCTCTTTCGCTGGTTTTCTCCCGAGCTCTGGTATCGGTTCAGATTAGCTTCGGCCTGAATGGCTTTGTCCAATACCTCGGCATAGGTCGGCATATCAAGCAAGTTGACCCGGTCTTGAATCGGTCCACGAAGCCCACACTCGAACTTCCTGGCCTTCATATATTCGTCGTTGGTCATGTGGGGTACAAACCTTACCAGTTCAGTAAAAGCGCGGTCATATTCCGCCACTGTTCTGTTGCCTTGCGTCAGAGTATGAAATTCGGTAGCCTTGCGGTTTCGAACACTTAGGGGAAAATGTTTCTTGTAGAACAACTCTAAGAATCGGGTCCAGGTCAAATCTGGATTGCTCCCTCTGACCATCATCCACCACCTGCGGGCGTCATCATCTATTGTGAATGCTGCCAACGTCACTTTCTGAGCGTCGGTGCTAGGGAAGATCTCAAACAACTTCTCCATTTCTAAAACCCATGCCTCGGCCTTCATCGGCTCTATACCTCCAGAGAATCTCGGTGGCCTCATTTTCTTGAACTCCCTGATCAAAGCGATCGTGCCGTCCCCATATAAGGCTGGTTGCGGGGGAATTTGCGGCACTGGCGGAGGTGGAGGTGGAACTACGTTTCGGCCGTTGGTCTGCTCGGCCTGAGTCGACGTAGCACTAGCGAACTGCTGCCTGGTTTGCCTCAACTCACGGGCCAAACCTTCAACCAATCTTTCCAGTCTGTCCATTCTATCTTCGGGTTGATCTCGGCCAAGCGGTGGTCTACCTCTCCTCATAATGCTATGAGTATGCAGAATATGACTTTAAAACAATTAAACAGATAACCCCGTAGGCAAGCAACAATTAAGCATATCAAGACAATGCACACCTCGTTCAAATGACAAATACCATGATGCAACCCTAACATCTTTCTAAGGGAATCCTGTGCTCTTTAGGACTCAAGTGTGTGAATAACGTATATTGAGGAACTTGTGCTCTGATACCACTCTGTCACGACCC
Organism: Camellia sinensis; assembly: GCF_055761805.1. NCBI lineage: Eukaryota > Viridiplantae > Streptophyta > Magnoliopsida > Ericales > Theaceae > Camellia > Camellia sinensis. Next base: position 88,400,789 of record NC_138964.1, read on the forward strand.
CAAACCGCCCCTAGTAGTTTGGTGCCATGATGGCCAGTAATCCGTAATTACCGAAGGCCAACTTTCAAAACTAAACACAATCAGAGTAATAATAAACGGGGCTCACAATTGCGGAAGCGATAAACAAATACAAGTGGTCCATAAGAGCTGTGCGTAGATCAAAGCAATGCCAAACATTCCAATTGACTTCACAACTTGAATACAACGAGTAAAATTACATATTACATCTTGATCAAAAGGCTTCTCGAGCCGACATGTACAAAATACAGCTAATACAATTCAAGAAGCATGATTTTCAAGATTTGCCGACGTGCAAAGCAGAGCATCGCCGACGTAAATACAAAAGTAAAACCGACGTAAGCACAAATCCAAGACAAGCATCCAAAACGATCTAGGCGTCGCCGCCGTCCTGCTCATCACCTACATATATATAGAGGGGTGAGTACAAAACTCAGTGAATGGTACTAAAAATAAAGGTTTTGCATGAATACTGCCGAGGTCCTTCAAACGAAACACATCAAAACTTTAACAAGACAGAGGATGAACCGTATTCATCAATCAAATATTACAAGTATCCAAAGATGTTTACTGACATAGGCAAAACAAGGGATGAACCGTATTCATCATTCAAGTATCATAACATCGGCAAAGCAAGGGATGAACCGTATTCATCATTCAAGTATCATAACATCGGCAAAGCAAGGGATGAACCGTATTCATCATTCAAGTATCATAACATCGGCAAAGCAAGGGATGAACCGTATTCATCATTCAAGTATCAAAAGCTGTACGATCCGTAATCGTTTAGTCAAAAGTATTGCGAAAGTTTAGAGTCCTCCAATACAAGGGACTTGTGCACTTGGTACCGCGAAAGTTTAGAGTCCTCCAGTACAAGGGACTTGTGTTACTTAGGCCCGTAGCCCGATTTAACAAGGACTGTATCCTTTTTATACTTAGTACTGCGAAAGTTTAGAGTCCTCCAGCACAAGGGACTTGTGTTACTTAGGCCCGTAGCCCGATTTAACAAGGACCGTATCCTTTTTATACTTAGTACTGCGAAAGTTTAGAGTCCTCCAGCACAAGGGACTTGTGTTACTTAGGCCCGTAGCCCGATTTAACAAGGACCGTATCCTTTTTATACTTAGTACTGCGAAAGTTTAGAGTCCTCCAGCACAAGGGACTTGTGTTACTTAGGCCCGTAGCCCGATTTAACAAGGACCGTATCCTTTTCAAAGATGGCATCAAAACAAAGAGTACACTTGACATATCAAACAAGAGCTATTTATTCATGCTTAACAAAACACTTTTGTCAAAACAAGCAAGCAAGATTTATCAAAACAAGTATAACATAGCTTTATTAGAAGCACCACTCACCTAGTTCTTCAGGTGTAGACTCAAAGTAAATATCAAGGACCTACAATCACATGGCAAGTCACATCTCAAAGCAAGCTCTATATATACATGCAAATGATCTCGGCACTCTTGCCAGATCCAAGTCAAAGACAAAACAAAACAAGCTGGGAGCTTAATCACTGCTCCCGTTCCTCGAAAACACACTGGGTACCATCCGGGGCTAAGCCGAGGTCCCGCTAAACAAGGTTAGGAGGAACCTGGGTTTCCTTTTGAAGAATGTGAAAATATGATCATGAGGAATGTGGATGCAAGTTCAAAACTCGTCACAAAATCTGAGGTTTCAAGCCAAGAGTTCAAAACATAGATCTGGGTACTCACGCAAGAAGGTTATGCAAGAACAAACACAAAAACGTGGTTTTCATTCCACTCTCACGGATCAAAACGAGGCTTTTCATTAAGAACACATGGAAAACCATTTTCTCTTTCCAAAACCAACTTCAAAACGATGCATGACATGCAAAACAGATCCGATCGTGCAATGCAGCTAGATAATCAGCAAGAATAACCAAGGGAGATCAAGATTCTAACCTCAAAACTCGGACCCAACGGTTCAAACCACAAAGATCAAGCTTGGAAGGCTATTCTCACTCAAGAACTCTTCTCTAGAGCTTCTCTCTCTAAAACAAAGATTTGAGACAAAATGATTTGTTTCAAGGTCTGTCGGCTGCCTTAACAAACAGCTCGGACACGTGGCGTTGACAGATTGGCTCAACTCAAAAGGTGATTGATGGATAAGACAGTCTCTGACAAAGCTTATGCAGCAAGCTCGGGTAAGACACATCGGCAAAGAGATGACATCGGCTCAAATCAAGGATCCAGCAACAGGATAGAAAAGCATCGGCTAGGGAGGACGACACTTGACTAAGCTGTGCCACACCTTGGCCGGGGTGCGCCACATCTCGGCCTAGGCCATACCTGCCTGCGGACAAGGTTCAAGTGCAAAACATCTCGGCAAAGAATGCCCGAGGTGAAGATGGGGTTGAACAAGATCACAAGATAGTTCTAAGCACAAGGGTCAAAGGTGGACTAAGCTCAAGATGATCACGGCTACGCACACACACACACTAAGCAAGGAACAAAATCACGCAAGCAACTTAAACGAATCAAGGCAAGATAAAACCTTCAAATTAACATGACAAGCAAGACCATGCAAGAATGTATGCAAGTATGACAAGAATAAGGTGAGGGTTGTTACAAAAGACATTGGCTAGGGAGGACGACACTTGACTAAGCTGTGCCACACCTTGGCCGGGGTGTGCCACATCTCGGTCTATGCCATGCCTGCCCAAGGACGAAGATCACAAAGTGCGAAACATCTCGGCGACAAGCCCGGGTTGAAGATGGTATTGACCAGGCGATTCCAAAACATTTCAAGGTACAAAGGTTCAGAGTGGATCTAATCTCAAGATGATCTCAGCTACACGCCGAGCAAAGAACAAAATCATGCAAGCAATACTTAGCCAAAACAAGGCAAGGCAAAACTATCAAAATAACATTTCAAGACAAGATCATGCATGAACGTATGCAAGTATGACAAGAGTAAGGTGAGGGTTGTTACACTGTCGGCTGACTTACCCCTCTGTTGGGACACGTGGCAATGACTGGTTGGCTCTCCTAAAATAGGTGATTGACTGACAAGACAAGAGCATGACAGAGTGTGTACAACAAGTAAGGTGACATGGGCACTCCGGCAGGTAATGATCTCGGATTAGGACATAGGCTTCGGCAAGTAAGGTCTTAATGATCTCGGCTAGGAAAGATAACACTTGGCCTAGCTGTGCCACACCTCGGCCTAGATGTGCCACACCTCGGTCTAGGTCATACCAGTCCAGGAACAAGATCACTAGGTGCAAGGATCAAGGATCTAGGATGTCTAGATGAGAACATCTCGGCCTGGATGATGCACATCTCGGCCTAGCTGATGACATCTCGGCCAATATGCCAGGGCGAAGGTGGAGGTCAACCAAAGTGGATTCCAAAATGGTCCTAGGTGTACGAGGTTCAAAGGTGTGACCTAGGCTTAAGATGACCTCGGCTTAACACACACTAAGCAAGGAACAAAGCATGCAAGCAACACTTAGATAAAACAAATCAAGGTCTGCAGATGCAAGTTTAAGCAAGACAAAGATCATGCAATTGCATGCAAGCATGACTAAGACAAGGTGAGGGTTGTTACAATTAAATTCTTAGTAAATTACTCAGTAAATTATTCAGTAAATTACAAGTAAATTCTCAATAAATTCCCAGTAAATTTTTCGCAAATTCTCAATATATTACTCAATAAATTCCAAGTAAATTCTAATTAAATTACTCAGTAAATTCACATTAAATTTGTGAGTAAATTCTCAGTAAATTACTAAGTAAATTCTCAGTAAATTACTTAGCAAATTCCCAATAAATTACTTATTTAATTCTTAGTAAATTCATAGTAAATTTGTGAGTAAATTCTTAGTAAATTCATAGAAAATTACTCAATAGATTCTCAGTAAGTTCTTTGTAAATTCTCAGTAAATTACTTAGTAAATTCTCGATCTATTACTAGTAAATTCTCAGTAAATTCTAAGTAAATTATTCAGTAACTTACTCAACAAATTCCCAGTAAATTCAAGGAAAATTACTCATTAAATTCTTAGTAAATTCCAAATAACTTACTCAGTAAATACTCAGTAAATTCCTAGTAATTTCTCAGTAAATTCTAAATAAATTCTCAGTAAATTATCAGTAAATTACTCTGTAAATTCTATGTTAATTACTCAGTAACTTCTCAGTAACTTACTTAGTAAATTATTAGTAAATTCTCTGTAAAGTATACAGTAAATTCTAAGTAAATTGCTCAATCAATTCTGAGTAAATTACTCATTAAATTCCAAGTAAATTCTCCATAAATTACTCAGCAAATTCTCAGTAAATTCTCAATAAATTACTAAGTAAATTCACATTAAATTCTCAGTAAATTGCCAGTAAATTATTCATTAAATTATGAGTAAATTAATCCGTACATTCCCTGTAAATTCTAAGTAAATTTCTCAGTAAATTACATAGTAAATTTCTAGTAAATTCTAAGTAAATTATCTAGTGAATTTAAAGTAAATTCACAGTAAATTCTTGGTAAATTCTAAGTAAATTACTCAGTAAATTCCCTGTAAAAACAAGTAAATTCTCTGTAAATTCTCAGTAAATTACTCAGGAAATTACTCAGTCAATTCTCAGTAAAATTTTAGTAAATTACTCAGTAAATTCCTAGTAAATTCTCAGTAAAGTACTATATAAATTCCCAGTAAATTCTCAATGAATTACTCAGTAAATTCTTAGTGAATTACAAGTAAATTTTCCGTAAATTCTCTGTAAATTACTCAATAAATTCTCAGTAAATTACTCAATAAATTCACATTAAATTACTAAGTAAATTCTTAGTAAATTCCAAGTAAATTCTTCATAAATTACTCAATAAATTCTCAGTAAATTACTCAATAAATTCACATTAAATTACTAAGTAAATTCTTAGTAAATTCCAAGTAAATTCTTCATAAATTACTCAATAAATTCCCAGTAAATTCTCAGTAAATTATTCAGTAAATTTGCATTAAAGTCTCAGTAAATTCCTAGAAAATTACACATTAAATTAATCAGTACATTCCCTGTAAATTCTGAGTAAATTTCTCAGTAAATTACACAGTAAATTCCCAGTAAATTACTAAGTAAATTCCCAGTAAATTCTTTAATAAATTCTTAGTAAATTACTTAGTAAATTCTCAATTAATTACTTGTAAATCACTTAGTAAATTCTGTGTAAATTCTCGGTAAATTACTCAGTAAATTCTTAGTAAATCCAAATAAATCTTTAGTAAATTCACAGTAAATTATTTAGTAAATTCTTAATAAATTCTCAGAAAATTACTCAGTAAATTCTCAGTAAATTACTCAACAAATTCTCAGTAAACTCTTTGTAAGTTACTCAGTATATTCCCAGTAAATTCTTAGTAAATTACTCAGTAAATTCTAAGTATATCACTCAGTACATTACTCAGTAAATTGCCAGCTAATTATTTAGTATATTTTCAGTAAATTATTTTTAAATTCTCAGTAAATTCTCAGTAAATTACTCAGTCAAGTCTCAGTAAATTACTCAGGAAATTCTCAATAAATTGCACAGCAAATTTTTAGTAAATTCTCAGAAAATTATTCAGTAAATTCTCAGTAAATTACTTAATAAATTCTCAATAAAGTACTCAGTAAATTCTCAATAAAGTACTCAGTATATTCTCAGTAAATTCTCAGTTAATTACTTATTAAATTCTCTGTAAATTCTCAATAAATTCTTAGTAAATTATTCAGTAAGTTCCTAGTAAATTCTTCGTAAATTCTCAGTATATTACTCAGTAACTTACTCAGTAAATTCCCAATAAATTCTTAGTGAAGTACTCAGTAAATTCCTAGTAAACTTCTAGCAAATTCTCTATAAATTACTTAGTAAATTTTTAGTAAATTCTTTGTAAATTCTCTGTAAATTACTCAGTAAATTTTCAGTAAATTCTTAGAAAACTAATCTGTAAATTCCCTGTAAATTACTCAGTAAATTCTCGTTAAATTCTTAGAAAACTACTAAATAAATTCCTAGTAAATTACTTAGTAAATTATAAATAAATTACTCAGTAAATTCCCAGTAATTTCTTAGTACATTACTCAGTAAATTCTCAGTAAATTCACATTAAATTACTAGGTAAATTCTCAATAAATTACTCAGTCAATTCCTAATAAATTCTCAGTACATTACTTAGTAAATTCTCAGTAAATTCCCAGTAAATTACTCAGTAAGTTCTCAGTAAATTCTGAGTAAATTTCTCAGTAAATTTTCAGCTAATTACACAGTAAATTCTCAGTAAATTACTCGATAAATTATTCATTAAATTCTCATCAAATTCCCCGTAAATTCTCAGTAAATTACTTATTAAATTCCTAGTAAATTCTCAGTAAATTACTTAGTAAATTGTCAATTAATTACTCAGTAAATCGCTCAGTAAATTCCGTGTAAATTCTTAGTAAATTCCAAGTAAATCCTCAGTAAATTCTCAGGAAATTCCTCCGTAAATCCTCAGTAAATTACTCAGTAAATTGCAACTAAATTCACAGTAAATTACTTAGTAAATTATTCAGTAAATTACCAATAAATTTTTTAGTAAATTAATCTGTAAATTCCCAGTAAATTGCTATGTAAATCACTCAAAAAATTCTCACTAAATTACTAAGTACAATACATAATAAATTACTCACTAAATTCTTAGTAAGTTATTTTTAAATTGCATGTAAATTGTCAATAAATTACTCAGTAAAGTCTCAGTAAATTACTCAGGAAATTCCTTGTAAATTACTTAGTAAATTCTCAGCAAATTACTCAGTAAATTTTGAGTAAATTACTTACTAAATTCCAAGTAACTTATCAGTAAATTACTCAGTGAATTCTTAGTAAATTATTCAGTAAATTCTCTATAACTTACTCAGTAAATTCCCAATAAATTCTTCGTAAAGTACTCCGTAAATTCTAAGTAAATTCTCAGTAAATTACTCAGTAAATTTCTTGTAAATTCTCAGTAAATTACTAAGTAAATTCTCGGTAAATTACTTCGTAAATTATGAGAAAATTTTCAGTAAATTACTCAGTATAGTACTTAGTAAATTTATAGTAAATTCTAAGTAAATTTCTTAGTACATTACTCAATAAAATACTCATTAAGTTCTCAGTAAATTACTTGTAAATTCTCTGTAAATTACTCAGAAAATTGCTCAATAAATTCTCAGTAAATTGGTAAGTAAATTCCCAGTTAGTTCTCCATAAATTACTCAGTAAATTCTTAGTAAAGTACTGAGCAAATTACTCAGTAAATTCTCGGTAACTTACTTGGTAAATTTTCAGTAAATTCTCTGTAAATTGCTCAGTAAATTTCCAGTAAATTCCAAGTCAATGTTCTGTAAATTCTCAGTAAATTATTCAGTAAATTCTGAATAAATTACTAAGTCAATTCTCAACAAAGTACTCAGTAAATTCTCAGCAGATTCTCAGTAAATTCCATGTAAATCCTCAGTAAATTCTCAATAAATTACTCAGCAAATTCTCAAAAAAATTCACAGTAAATACTCAGTAAATTACTCAATAAATTACTTAGTAAATTGCTAGTAAATTCTAAGTAAATTCTCCATAAATTACTCAGTAAATTCACAATAATTTCTTAGTAAATTACTCTGTAAATTCTCAGTAAATTACTCAGCAAATTATTTAGTAAATTCTCGGTAAATTACTCAGTACATTACCCAGTAAATTACTCTGCAAATTCCCAGTATATTCCTAGTAAATTCTCAGTAAATTACTTTTAAATTCCATGTAAATTCTTAATAAATTACTCAGTAAAGTCTCAACAAATTACTCAGGAAATTTTCAGTAAATTACTCAGCAAATTTCCTGTAAATTCTCAATAAATTACTCAGTAAATTCTTAGTTCCCAATAAATTCTCAGTAAATTACTCAGTAAATTCCTAGTAAAATCTCAGCAAATTACGCAATAAATTCTCCGTAACTTAGTAAATTCCCATTAAATTCCAGGTAAATTCTCCGCAAATTCTCAATAAATTACTCTATAAATTCTCCATAAATTCTCAGTAAATTCACAGTAAATTACTCAGTAAATTCACAGTAAATTACTCAGTATATTCCTTAGTAAATTCGCACTAAATTCTCAGTAAATTATTCAATAAATTGTCAGTAAATTCTCAATAAATTGCTAAGTAAATTTCTAGTAAATTCTCAGTAAATTATTAAGTAAAGTACTCAGTAAATTACTCTATAAATTCTCAGTAACTTACTCAGTAAATTCCTAGTAAATTCTCGATAAATTCCTAGTAAATTCCAATAAATTCCAAGTAAATTCTCTATAAATTCTATGTAAATTACTCAGTCAATTGTCAGTAAATTATTCAAGAAATTCCTAGTAAATTCTCAATAAATTCATAGGAAATTACTAAGTAAATTCTTAGTAACTTACTCAGTTAATTCCCAGTAAATTCTTAGTAAAGTACTCACTAAATTTCCAGTAAATTCTCAATAAATTACACAGTAAATTCTCTGTAAATTCACTGTAACTTACTCAGTAAATTCTCAGAAAATTACTCACTAAATTACTCAGTAAATTCCCAGTAAATTATTTAGTAAATTCGCATTAAATTCTCAGTAAATTAATTAGTACATTCCCTATATATTCTCAGTAAATTGCACAGTAAATTTCAAGTAAAATACTCGGTAAATTACTCAGTAAATTTTTCAGTAAATTCTAAGTAAATTCCCTGTAAATTTCCCGTATATTACTCAGTAAATTATCAGTAAATTACTAAGTAAGTTCCCAGTAAATTATCAAAAAATTACTTAGTATATTCTCAGTAAATTACTCAATAAATTTTCAGCAAATTCTCAATAAATTCCCAGTGAATTACTTAGTAAATTACTCAGAAAATTCTCAGTAAATTCTTAGTAAATTACTCAGCAAATTATTCTGTAAATTCTCAATACATTACCCAGTCAATTACTTAGTAAATTCCCACTAGATTACTCAGTATATTTTAAGCAAATTCCCAATAAATTACTTTTAAATTTCCAGTAAATTCCTGGAAAATTTTCTGTAAATTACTCATTAAATTACTTTTAAATTCCAAATAAATTCTCAATAAATTACTTAGTAAAGTACTTAGGAAATTCTCAGTAAATTCCCAATAAATTCTTAGCAGATTTGTCACAACCCCATTCCGTCCCTAGTAGAATGGTGTCGTGATGGCCAGTAATCCGAGATTACCAAAGGCCAACTTGCAAAGATTCATACACAATCAGAGTATACATATGGGGCTTACAAGTGCAGAAGCAATAAATTTAAAACTAAATAGTCCACAAGAGCTGTGCATAGATCAAATGAAATGACATACATCTTAATATAATTTACAACTTGGATACAATAAAATAAAGTACAAAATACACCTTGATCAAAAGGCTTCTCAAGCCGTCATATACAAAAGAAATAATTACAAGCCAAGAAGTATAAATTTCAAATGTTACAAAAATGTAGATCCAAAACAAGTTGCAAATAATCATCTAGGCGTCGCCGCCTTTTTGCTCATCACCTACATATATATAAGAGAGGGTGAGCTTGGATACTTAATGAATGATACCAGTAATAAAGGTTTTGCATGAATGACATTCAAGATCTCTTTTCTAATCAATACATAGCATACTATACAAAATCAAGGGATGAACCAAGTCCATCAATCAAGTCTTTCAAATCTTCAAGGGATGCTTACTGTAGACACCCCATTTTTGACCGCCCTTAAGACTTGGGCACTACTGATGGTTTACTTTGTGGTGAAAGGGTGCAGGGCAAAAGTTCGATTTCTTCGACAAGAGGAGAGTCAAATCCTAACCTCACACCCCATTTTGGACCAAAGCTATTTTGAATGGTTTTTAGACTTTAAAACCCTCTCTTTCAAAACCTTTTTGAAAATAAAGTTCCTACGATGTTCCGACGCTCGCATTTTGTTAAATGTTGCATTTTTCGGCAAACTGAGCAAGGACAATGTGGAAATAAATGAAAGAGAGATGAAATATTTGAAAAATCTTTCAAAAATGCCTTGTTTAGGGGTTTGGAGTTGAATAAAAGAGGAGAAGAGAGAGGAAACCCAGTCGGGGAAGGAGTTGGGCATGAATCTTTAAGAGAGAGACGAGAAGTCCTCACCAAATCAGGCCTATCCTTTTGAATACTTGGATTTCAGCTATAAGGCCACCACCATTGGAAATCTTACTTTCGGGGCTTCAATTTTCATTCAAGAATCTCCTCGAGCCGAGTTCGGATGGGAGAGATATGGTTGTTGGAAGTTGGGCATCAATTCGGTTGGACCGAAACTGAGCAGTCTTCACTAAAAGAGGGATATCTCTTAGAACACATGGAATTTTGAGGTGAGGCTGCCAAATTTGGAAAGAAGACTTCCGGGGATACAGTTTAGGCTCAAGAATGACCTGAAAAGGCATCCAGATGAAGGATTTAGGCTTTCTTAAAAATAGGGACTAGGACTGATTTTTGTTGCCGGCCTCTATGGGAGTGTGCCGGCCATGATTGGCCAATGCCGGCCAAAAGTGACCCCTGCTGGCCATCAATGAGCCACTACCTGCCATCACTGATGGCCGGCAGCACCCCTCTCTCAGCAGGTTTCACGGCAGATCTTTTGAGCCAGCTGGAATTCTTTAATTTCCCCTCCATACACGTGTATGGAGGGATGAAGCTCTTGCCAAGCTTGTTCAAGAAGCTTTGAATTGATTTTCTTCTATATAAGCAAGAGACCTCCCTCTTTGCCAGGGGTTTGGAAGAAAAAACCTCTCTTTCTCTCTATATTGTTTGTGTCTTGTGTTTTGGAGTTGGATTTCCTTGCACTTTTACACTACAACCCTTAGAGATACACCACCACCATTGGAAAAAGCTTCTTGGGAGGTCTTCTTGAGGTCTGAAAGTGAGTTTCTACCCCTGAAGTTGCTGGTTTCGGAGAGGGTCTTCAAGGGTAAGTATTTTTCCCATTTTTGCACTTTCTTGCACCTTGCTTTAGGCCTCTTTGCATATTGATTTAGGCTTTTCTTATAACTGAAAAAAGTCTTGTATTTAAGTCCTTTTTAAGTTTGTTTAAGGTCATTTTGATGTTAGGGGTGTGTAGCCCTCTTGCATGCTTTGTTTGGCTTTGTTTTAAGCCATGCCTTAAGGCCTCCGAGCTAGCCTTGGTTTAGCCTTCCTACCACTGAAATCTAGTGGATTTTCAGTGGTAAAGGTGTGGTTTTGAGGTCCTTAATCAGAGGGGGTGGCCCCCTCTCTTTTGGTTCCTCTTTGCTTGAATTTTTGGCCTTCCAAAGGACCATCCTTCTATGTATTTTTGAGGCTTGGTTCAGGCCTATTTTTGGGACTTTTAGGACCTTCCTTGGCCTTGTCCATGGCTGGTTTGGTCATATTTTGCATGCATATAGTATGTGTAGTGTAACTCCATCCATAGCTCATCAAAGTAGCATGTGTGCTTAGCTTGTGTTGAGTCCATTTCAGTGGGTTTTTGGTGATGTTTTACCATGCCATGAACCTGTTTTGGGTTGGTTTTGTTACTCCATGCTTGCATGATGCACTTGTAGTGTAAATCTCCTAAACTAGCTTCATATGATCCATGCCATGCCATGTCATTTTAGCTTGTTTGGTTTACATTTCAGCATATATTTGGTCATCATTTGGCATGTTATTACCCTATCCATAGTTGGTTCAATCATCCTTTGCATGCTCCATATAGGTATAGAACAAATCTTGTTTACTAGCCATTTGTGCATGATGTTTTGACTCATCATCCTAGCATATTTTGGCTTTGCTCAAACTTGATTTTATGCTTATTTTGAAGTGTTCTAGGACTGTTTTGGGCTGCCATGGCCATATCACTCGTGCTTTGTATAGCTATAGTGTAAATGCTTAGGCTAGTCTTGGGTTTTGAGGCCCCTACCATGCCATACATGTGATGTTTGCATGCTTTGCCCTCATTCCATACGCTATTTCAGTCCATGAAATGTTGTCATACACTTGCATTTGACATGACTTGAATGCTTTATAGAGCTTGGGCTTTATGCCTCAAGAATGAGCTTTTGTGCATGCCATTAAGCCTAAGCCTTTGGCTCATCATTTTAGCGCATTTTGGGTCCTATTATACCATGATGTAACTCTATTTTATGTCGCCCAAGTCATGCCGTGATTGGTTCCAATAGGTGTAGTGCATTGCCTCTTTAAAGCCTTGCATGTGCCATGTTTTTAGCCTTGTGTCCTAGCTTGTGTTGGCTAGCTTTGAGCTTAGTTTTTGTCTTGTTTGGACCTGCCCTAGGACTGTTTTAGGTCCCCTCGGCCCCTTGGGGCTTGCCTTGTATGGCCGTGGCTTAAGTCCCTTTGCTTAACTTGAGCTTTGAGCATCATGACATGCTATGCTTGCATGGTTGATTTGATTTGGCATCACTTTACATGAGATTTCAGAGCTTACCTCATTGTCATACATCCGTGTTTGTTGCTCCTTAAGTGTGCTTAAGAGTTTTCCTCTTTGTGCCTTAATACTTGAGCCACTTGGCATACATGTTTGCCTTGCCATTTCATGTTTTTCATGCCATCAATTCATCACTTATGGCTACTGATTTGGACCGATTTGAGAGCTGTCCATCTTTGGTGTAAGCCCATCTTACCATGTCGTCGCATGCTTGTTTCATCTTGTATGTTGTTGCATACTTGTCCACCTTTACGTGCCTTGCATGTTTGCATATCCATGTTGCATTTTGCCATGTTGTTCAAGGTTGTCACCTCACATCATGCCTATGTGCTTGTTGCATGCCATTAGCCTTGTTAGGTTATTCACATTGTATGTTTTCCATCCTTACTCGTTGCATTGTTTGGATTAGGTGTTAATCCGAACACGAGGAATGAGGGGCGTTTCATACTCCGAGTGATGGAACGTGTCTCAATTCTCGATTGCCGAAGCTCTTGATGATTCATGATAGAGTTCTAGGCTTTACTTGCTTTATTTGTGCATTCATTTTCATATTGATTTGCACAAGTTGGATCTTTGGCCATCATGCATCGGGATGCGTGATTGATGGTCGTGGATCCGACTATGCCTCTCCCTTGATGTTTTGAGGTGATTTAGGGTGGCATAGTGCGTATATACCCTTGGGAGACCCTCTCATTCCTCTATTTTGTGCTTTGTTGCAGTTTGGTGTCACAGCACACCAGCGGCCGGCAGTGCACCACTGATGGCCGGCAGTGTCACACCCTTAGCCGGCAGTGCCCTGTTGTTGGCCGGCATCTCTCCTTTCATGGCCGGCAGGCCACTGGTGAATTCCCCAGTAGCGTTTTGGTAAGTTGCAGCAACAAACACTGGAAGACACCCTGCAAACAGAGCCTCTAAAGAGCAACCAGAAGGCGTTTCGAGGCAAGGAACCGAAGTGAGCATGCATACCCTCCTCTTCTTCAAACAGAGCTGGAGCAATTCTCTTTTACTGCTTACTAGTTAGTTAGCATTTGTTATTTGTAATAATTAATTTGTTAATTAATTAAGTTGTGTAATAATTAATTGTAACTAGTTATTCATAGGGTTTTGTAATAATTAAGTAGCTTGTTAGCTAGTTAATTAGGCGGCTTGTATTATTTATTCAGACCCTCCGACCGAGGGCACAATTGTAATAAGTGTGCGTGCATGTGATGTATGTCTTCCAACCCCACGTCTTTCTCCCTTTTATTTACCCGCTAATGATGGTTAGATTAGGGCATGTTTCAATTAGCATACTTATGCTTGCATGTTTGCATCATTCATCTGTATTGCATGCACCGGGCTTTGCGCATCATACTAACTGCATTTGTATTTCAATTCCAAATTGAATACGTGTTAGATGTAGCATCATCATATGCCATCTTAGAATAGCCGAGCCTATTGTAGCAGCATTTTGCATGTGGTGCATTAGGTATTTCTGTATAGTTAGGATCATGCATTGATTTCTAACTAGTTTCTGTTTTGGCTTGGAGTACTCGGTAAGTTTTATGCTTTAGCATCCTTGCATGCGTGTGAGTGACTGCCATGATACCATGCTTACCATGAGACTATTTGCTTATGTGATATACCTGCCTGAATGCCTACGGGTGAAGGTTGGGTTATTTGGATTGGAACAATTCATCGATTGTGAGTTTTAAGCCCACTTGAGAGTGGCAAATCATCTTGTTTTCTAAGCCCACCCGAGGGTGGCAAATCCACGTCTTAGCCTATTTACGAATAGCACCATCAAACCATTTTCAAATAAACAAACATGAGATGGTTTGTTCCAATTCAGGTGATGTAGTCTATACTTGTATGCTGTGCGCATCACATAGTAAATCTAGGCTAATAACTGGAATAAGAACACATAATGTTTTCAAAACTAGATATCATGGTTAGTAGAGGCCGATCTTTGATTGGGCGAGCGGGGGTGCTCACGAAGTGACCTTACCTAATCGTACCCAAGTTCCCTAGCCGAGGCAACTTTGGTGATGACGGACACGTGGCCTTAGGCAACGAGTCAGGGTTTCCTAAATTTCCCAAAATAAAATATTTAGGTGGCGACTCTGTATCTGGCAAAGCAGTCCATGTTTGACACTTCTTTCAAAAAAATCTGTTTTCAAAACGATTTTCGGGATTTGGACTCTTTGATGATTCATCGAGTCTTGCATTGCACTCCGCGAGATTAGATACAAGACCGTGACAATTGAGTCCGAACTGCAGTGAGGTCCAAGGGCACGTCTACACTTACTAGCATCAATATAATACAAGGGATGACATTAAACAAAGGTGCTACAAAAGCTTAGAGTCCTCTAGCACGTAAGGACTTGTGCTACAAAGGTTTAGAGTCCCCTAGCACGTACGGACTTGTGCTACAAAGGTTTAAAGTCCCCTAGCACGTACGGACTTGTGTTACAAAGGTTTAAAGTCCCCTAGCACGTACGGACTTGTCAAGAATGTCATCCAAAACAAGGCTAATACTTGATACACAAAATAGGGGTATTCATTCATGCTTAACAAATACTTTTTCCAAAACAAAGCAAGGCAAAGCTTTATCAAAACTTTATAACATAACTTTATTAAAAATACCACTCACATAGTTCTTCGGGTGTAGGAATTACAAACAAGGATCCAAGGCCTACAAGCACATAATAAATCCTATTGGATGCGTTTCAAGAAGACAAGAAGAGATGCTCAAAGATGGATATGAAATGCATCCTTAAAACAAGTTTTACATGACAGGAAAGGATCTCGGCATTTCTTTTAAAATCAAGTCAAAACAAAGCAAAACATGCTGGGAGTTACAACACTGCCTTTTCATCTCAGAAAAACATGTTGGGTACTAACCAGGTCTAGGCCGAGGTCCCACACCTCTTGGCCGAGGTGTGTTCCCGACGACCACATTCAAGGAAATGAAGTCTGGGAAAATCTGGGTTTTGTAGACACCCCATTTTTTATCGACCTTAAGACTCAGACTTCATCGATTGAGCGCTCGGTGATTGCACATGTTGTGCTTGTTCTGAGGTTTCGGAGTTTCAGCTGAGAGCCTTACCCTCGGATTTTGTGTTTTGCCTCGGTTTGCGAACCAGGCTCTATTTTCTCTTCCTGAAGGGAGGGAGAGATCTCGTAGACCATCTCTTAGTGGCCGTAGGCTACTTTTTGTGGTCGTAGACCACTGTCCCCGTTTGGAGATCAGTTTTCAGTTTTTCGGAGCCGTCGGCCGCGTGTCTCGGTTCGAGACCGCTTAACTTTCTCCGTTTGCTCCGGTTTTTGGCACACACCTTGTTTTCGCTCTCTAGAGGGACATTGTGGCCTGGGAGACCACCTTTGTGGTCATACGCCACTCTCGGTGCTTAACAGCCTGTTTTCAGGGCGGCTGGCCGCGCGCCCGGCTATGCATCGTTGGTGCCCATCTTCCCGAGTGTATTTTAGCTCGAACCTTTTGAGTCCTTTTTTTTTAGCTTCTTGAGGAAGCTTGAACCTTTTGAACCTTTTTTTTAGCTTCTTGAGGAAGCTTGAACCTTTTGACCCTTTTTAGCTTATCCAAGAAGCTTGACCCTTTTTAGCTTCTCCAAGAAGCTTGAACCTTTTGACCCTTTTTAGCTTCTCCAAGAAGCTTGACCCCTTTTTTTAGCTTCACCAAGAAGCTTGACCCTTTTTAGCTTCTCCAAGAAGCTCGACCCCTTTTTTGGCTTCTTAAAGAAGCTTGACCCTTTGCTCCAAGCTTCTAAGAGAAGCTTGAACCTTTCTTAGCTTCTTGAGGAAGCTTGACCCCTTTGCTCTAGCTTCCACAAGAAGCTTGACCCTTTTTGCTTTAGCTTCTAAAAGAAGGTTGGCCCTTTTGCTCCAAGCTTCTAAGAGAAGCCTTGGGCCTCTTCTTCTATAAGAGAGACCCTCCTCTCCACTTGCAAGGGTTGAAAAATTTTGGCTAAGGCATATACATACACTTCTCTCTATCTCTCTACATCCAAGCTCCAAAGCTCTATTGTTCTTGCACCACTGCACTACACCTCCTATCCTAACACCTCCACCATCACTCTAAGCACCTTGGAGTTGGTTTTCAGAGGTTGAAGGCTTACTATTTTGGTCCAGAAGTTGCTGGCTCTTTTGACTACAAGGGTAACTCTCATTTTCCCCCTTTTTAGCATTGTTTTGCTTCATATCTTAGCCTAGTTTGCAAGCATATTTGGGATTTTTCATAAACTTAAAAAAGTCTTGTTTTAAGCTTCTTAACATGTTTGTT
The DNA here is from genome assembly GCF_055761805.1 of Camellia sinensis. Taxonomy (NCBI): domain Eukaryota; kingdom Viridiplantae; phylum Streptophyta; class Magnoliopsida; order Ericales; family Theaceae; genus Camellia; species Camellia sinensis. The sequence continues at coordinate 88,417,554 of NC_138964.1, forward strand.
TAAGACCTCTTTTCTGTTGGGGGTCATCTACCCCCTTGCATGCTTCATTTCTCTTTGTTTTGAGCCACGCATTAGGGCCTTTGTGTTGAGCTTTGTTGGCCCTTTTGACCACTGAAATCCAGTGGATTTTCAGTGGTTGTTATGTGTTTTTGAGCATCAAAATCAGAGAGGGGTGACCCTCTCACCCCTTGTCTTGTTTTCTAGCGTTATTGGCCTTACAAAGGAGCCCATATTTGCACACTTCTTGAGCATGTTTCAGACCATTATTTGTGAGTTTTATGACCTGCATGAACTCTGTCTAGAGTTGTTTTTTCCATGTTAGGTGTCTATCTTGCATGTGTAGAGTAATCCTCTTCATGGCCTTTCAAAGGAGCCTTCATTTGCTTGCTTCCTAGCCTCATTTCAGGCCCTTTTTAGTGAGTTTTAGGACCCTCATTGTCACGACCCGAACCCGCCCCCATGGGTTAAGGACGTAACCGGCCAGCAATTCTAAGATTACCTACGGCCTCAAACCAAAACAGACTTAACACATCAGAGTAAAGGGGCCAAAAAGGAAGCAAAATTTAAAACTTTGTCCATAGAGCTGTGCTTACATGGCACATCAAAACAAACCATACATATGTACGTTAATAACTCACAACAGAAACATAGCGACATAGGTTCTGTACAGACAGGATCATCCAAAACTAAGTCAACCCATAAAAACTGTAAGCAGACATATACAAAACTTCGCCAACCTGACAAAATGTAAATACATAACAAAAGGGTGAAGACGGGTCTCGTGCGTGAGACACAAGGGCTGACTCTCTCAAAACCTTAGTTGTTTCATACAGACTTCACTGAGACTGGGTCTAGACTTCTCTTGGCTCACCTACAAACACATGAATGAGCGTGAGCGAAAGCCCAGTGAATAATATCAAATCAAATACAGAAGTTACATAACAATGTAGAACAACATGTTCTAAACGGCCTTAGGCCCAATTCCTATTTCTATTTAACAGATATATAACTATACGAAATTCAAATCAAGTGACTGTAGTTCCGAACATTCTGGCCTTTGGCCCATTCAGATTTCCATTCATGTCAAAATGGCCTTCGGCCCGTTCATTTACGTCAAAACGGCCTTCGGCCCATTCATTTCTATCAAAACGGCCTTCGGCCCATTCGTTTACGTCAAAACGGCCTTCGGCCCATACATTTATGTCAAAACGGCCTTCGGCCCACTCATTCATGTCAAAACGACCTTAGGTCCATTCATATATGTCAAAATGACCTTTGGTCCACTCATTTCTATCAGAACGACCTTTGGTCCATTTATGTTTATCAAAACGACCTTTGGTCCATTTATGTTCATCAAAACGACATTTGGTCCATTTATGTTCATCAGAACGACCTTTGGTCCATTTATGTTCATCAGAACGACCTTTGGTCCATTTATGTTTATTCATATCAGACTTACGTCCATAATCCCAATTAGCAATTCATAAAGCTTATAAGGGAATAGACAATTGGACATTCACAAGCATTCAAATATCGATATTACTCACAGTGATCGGCTTGTGGACTTGCCCTGGAGCTTGACCCTACACGTTTCATGAACACAAAAGGGTCATTAACAGTTCAATCCGTTCTTTAATTCACATATTCCTCTTTAGGCTTTATTATTATCTCATTAACTCATTTACAATGCTTAACATATGCCTAAGAGTGCTTGCAAGTGAAAGAGAACGGAAAACAGAACACAAAATGCAAAAACAGGATTTCAGAAAATAGGGTACCCGCTCGAGCGTGGACTTCCCTGCTCGAGCGGGCCCTTAGGTCTGCGAAAGTACTGGTTGCCTTCTATTCCAGCTCAAGCGTGAACTCGACCGCTCGAGCGAACTGCCTGTCTACGTAGCTCTCCGCTCGAGCGTCAACTTCCCCGCTCGAGCGGGAACCATGTCTGCAGAAAATGCTGGGAGCTCGATTTCTTCGCTCGAGCGTCACTTAACCCGCTCGAGCGGACATCAAAAATCTGGGTTTTCCAGATTGAGTTCTTGAGCTTCATCTCGACATTCAAAGGCTCTAAATGCATGATTTCGGCCCAAACTTCACATAATCATATACTAACATGGTACAAACATAGAATTACAACATCTTGAAGCTCAATTTCATAATTTATTTACATGCATGGCTCATTTTCCACCAACTCATTACCAATGTAACCATTTCATGCATTCAAAGCTCATATCTTCTCAATTTGTACATGCATGTGATGGATTAGCCACATTCTCAACTTAGATAACACAAATGGTGATCAAGACATGAGTTTCCTTTAATATTTCACATGGGTTATACACATTTGTGCTCAAACATGCAAATTTCAAAGTATTTCTTACATGCATGCACATATTAAGCTTCAATTCAACAAACACAACTCAACTTCATTACAATCTTGTTCTTGATCACCAAGATAGCTTGGACATGCACAAAATTACAATTATAATCCAAGAATCACTCACCTAGGAGCTTGATCTTCACAATCTATGATCAAATCTTGAATTAGACTTCCAATCTCCAAGTTTCAAGACCAAAGTTGCATAATCCCTCTTTCTCCCTCCCTATAGTCGGCTCTCTCTCTCAAATTGAGTTCAAGAATCAGCCAAAATAAGCTAAGGGAGAGAAATAAGGTGTAGTGCTCAAATATATTAAGTCCTACTAAGTCAATATAATAATATAAAATAATGGGGTACTTAATTTATCATTTCAATCAGTTTAAATTGACCAGAATCAATTTTCAATTAAATTTCACCGTAGGCTCTAAAAATTATGCCAACCACAATGGCGTAATCGATTTCGGGTTCTGTGGCCGATAAGGCCCTCAATTAAATTTCCAAAGCTGATTATTCAAACAGATATTCCTACGGTGAACAGATAGAACTTCAAACCACATATTTCACATAATGGCACACCAAATCATATCAAACATATAATCAAATTCATATTAAGGGCCAATTAACGCATTGCGGAACAGGGGTATCATAGTCTTCCCCCCTTTAGGAAGTTTGGTCCCTCAAACTTATTTCACCCTTAGTCGAACACAACTCGGAACACCTTTCATTCAACGGTTCCAATCCTTTTGGATAGCCATTTACTTAGCCTCAAAATCAAGCAACACTCTTTTCTCAATTAGTTAGGGACTTACATTTTCTTCCATACAAGGCTTGTATGGTGTCACACCAATCTAGAGTGTAGGCTGTGGTTGTAAGCAAAGTCTGCCAACAATGGATAGATCTTTCAAATCCCCTGAAAAATCTACTGCATAATTTGGAGTATTTCTCCCAAAAATCTAACAAGTTCTTTCTGATCATACATCGAAGCAGGCAATTTCTGGCATAATACACGTGTTCTCAATTCATTCAACAGTTTACAGTTCACAATTCAGTTCAATATTCAACTCCCTGTTCTAACGAGCCTTTCCACATTATCTGATAGTCATCAAAAGCATAAGACAATTCATATATAAACCTCCATAATGGCAAAAGTAGTATCAAAGGAGTCAATCACATGTTAAGCACAATTTACACATCCTCAGGGCCCCAATTACAGAATATAATGGCGCTGGGCAGGCGTTCACAAGGTGTACTGAATTCGCACACTTATGGATAATCAGGATTTTTCAAGGCTTCTTGGATGTCTATAACATCTGCATAATACCAAAGGATGACATTCCGGACAAAACAAAGGAATAATCGTCTCGGAATCAAGCACACCCGTTCACAACCGTCGGTGGCCGACTCGAGATCGATTAGTCAAACCCACCCGTATGAAACCGTCGGTGGCAAAAGGTATCTCGATCAAAGGTGCTACATAGGCTTAACGTCCCCTAGCATGAAAGGACGCCCCAAGAATGTCATCAAAACAAACATAATACCACTCACTGTAACCTGATCTTCCAAAATCCGATAACACTGAAGCAACCACTCTCCCATACACAACATATTCTGATCAGTCAAGGACAACTGTTCAGTACTGCTTACAGTCAAATCAGTCTACCGTCATCGGTTCCCATAGCGTCAAACAAACAAAATGGAACAACACTCCTTACGACACCCAATCACGGGGTTTGTACAATTCAGTTCATCTATAACACATATGTCCTCAATAGTTGAAGGTTGGTTCTCAATGGTGTTCATAGTTAGATCAATCTGTTGATAGCCCACAAAAGGTCTTTCAAATAAATCAAGTATCCCAAATGAATTCAAGTTTTAGGTCTATCAGTTTTTCTGCCAAGAATAATCTGGCTATTGATTCACAAGCCATTCTTAATCCCCTTTTTACAAAATCAAATTAGATAGAGGGTCTTATCGGTCGATCTAGGCAACGGTTTTGTCAGATTAGATCGAACAAAGGTTCCATCAAATTATATCAAATGCGGGTTCCATCGGAAAAATATCAGGCAAAGGTTCTACCGGATCGAATCAGATAAAAATTTTCTCAAATAGGGCACATTCGGTTCTGTAAGGCATACTTCGTTTGCTTAGGTACTTGGTTAATAGTTTCACAATTGTCCTAAGTCTATCAGTTCTCAAAGTCAAATCAGGGTCATTCATCACAACTATTTATATCAAAATGACTCAGGTCATGTACAATACGGCATTGTTCACATAAGTCCAGGTATAGTTACATAAGCATGCAAGTGTTCATATCAGGAGGTACGCACCATAATCAGTATAGCAGTTCCCAAATAAGCCTTATATACAAGAACATGGTGCACAGTAATACATTATACAAAGTTCCTCGGGTACACATAGTATAGGATTGTTACGCAAAAGTTCCAAATTAGTCACATCACCCAGTCAACTTTCTACCAATCAAAATATATGGTCTCACAATTATAGAGTTCATCATTTAGGGTGCTCAACTTGGTCACACGATTACAGAATCATAATTCCAGTGGTTTAGTCATTGAAGACGGTAACATAATAAATCACCCTGAGCATAGGTGTAGATATATATGTGCATGTGCAGAGTCAATCAATATCCCAAAACGCATTTCACAATTTTCCCAAACGGGGCATATACCTCCAATGAATACAGTCTCGATCATGTGGGTCTAACCAATCTAGATACACATGCAGCAGATATGAAATATATGCCGATCCGAATCAAATAATATCCCAAGCGAAGATGTACAAACGTACTAATTCAGAATCAATCAACACATAAGCATTCATTTGTAAACAGTATAGATACCTGGGATAATGGTTACAACATTCTGAGTGCTTTCTGGGATGAGTGTGATTACTCCATCCTGAGTAGCAATTCCTACCACTGGTACGGATTTAGCCAAGGCAGAGGATTCATTCACATTTCGTTCAATCCGGGGATAGTTCCTTGCCGTATGGTTCATTTTACCATATCTATAACGAGCCCCAGAAGTCTGATAACAAACTCTTCGGTGTTTCTCACACTGGTGGTGGCAAAGGTTCTTGCCGTAGCGGCAACTGACGCTGTTGTCTCAAGATCCCTGCCAATTCTTGTACTACCTTTTCCGGACTATCAAGTCGGGCTGTGGAAGAACCTTCCAACCCGTATGCCCTTAATTTGCCCATACTCTACACAAATTCTTATCAAACTTTACCAAATACTGGGATGCCCAATACGAAATTAAACACAAAATCACATGAGTACATTCGCACATAGGCACATTGTTATATTCTCCTTTCACATATCGTATGCAATTAATCACTTACGTAACAGATAATTGCATATTTATCAAATATCGCATGCTGAACATTTACTAAGTAATTATATACTCAAATCATGTTCATATTTCAAATAGACACCCGTAGGCAGAATTGAATGCACATAAACAACTTTTCATGTATGTGCATTATAACAAAACAAACTTGTTGTACACATTAGTGTAACAATTTATATCTCATATTCGAATCATGTGTGGTACTTCTTTTAGCGTGACATATCATGTTGGTCAAGCATATCAACATATCTCATACATAGGCCACGGTATTATTTCCCCCGGGCGAGGGCCTGTGCCACGGTATTATTTCCCCCGGGCTAGGGTTTCATGACCATAAGCCACAGTATTATATCCCCTGGGCGAGGGCCTCTGCTAAGGATACCACAATTACGTTCAAAGAGGATTTTGGGCAATCATTCATTCATATCATCAGAAAATGTTTAAAGCTAAACATAACCTTACAGAGTTATTACTCACCATCTGATTCAACTTGCATTATACCTTATACAAAAGATTCACAAGTATGCATATACCGGAAAGCATACATATTTCGATGGTTTACAATGCAAGCAATCCACAAATTTATAGCACATAATCGTTCACATTAAGCATTTAAGCGTATTTCTGATGCTTTCAAATTCATACTTATCACATGAATGCATCCTAGATCTTTTCTAGACGCTTATTGCTCTTTTGGACAAGTGTGTGAGTTATTAACTCGTGCTCTGATACCACTCTGTCACGACCCGAACCCGCCCCCATGGGTTAAGGACGTAACCGGCCAGTAATCCTAAGATTACCTACGGCCTCAAACCAAAACAGACTTAACACATCAGAGTAAAGGGACCAAAAGGGAAGCAAAATTTAAAACTTTGTCCATAGAGCTGTGCTTACATGGCACATCAAAACAAACCATACATATGTACGTTAATAACTCACAACAGAAACATAGCGACATAGGTTCTGTACAGACAGGATCATCCAAAACTAAGTCAACCCATAAAAACTGTAAGCAGACATATACAAAACTTCGCCAACCTGACAAAATGTAAATACATAACAAAAGGGTGAAGACGGGTCTCGTGCGTGAGACACAAGGGCTGACTCTCTCAAAACCTTAGTTGTTCCATACAGACTTCACTGAGACTGGGTCTGGACTTCTCTTGGCTCACCTACAAACACATGAATGAGCGTGAGCGAAAGCCCAGTGAATAATATCAAATCAAATACAGAAGTTACATAACAATGTAGAACAACATGTTCTAAACGGCCTTAGGCCCAATTCCTATTTCTATTTAACAGATATATAACTATACGAAATTCAAATCAAGTGACTGTAGTTCCGAACATTCTGGCCTTTGGCCCATTCAGATTTCCATTCATGTCAAAACGGCCTTCGGCCCGTTCATTTACGTCAAAACGGCCTTCGGCCCATTCATTTCTATCAAAACGGCCTTCGGCCCATTCGTTTACGTCAAAACGGCCTTCGGCCCATACATTTATGTCAAAACGGCCTTCGGCCCACTCATTCATGTCAAAACGACCTTAGGTCCATTCATATATGTCAAAACGACCTTTGGTCCACTCATTTCTATCAGAACGACCTTTGGTCCATTTATGTTTATCAAAACGACCTTTGGTCCATTTATGTTCATCAAAACGACATTTGGTCCATTTATGTTCATCAGAACGACCTTTGGTCCATTTATGTTTATTCATATCAGACTTACGTCCATAATCCCAATTAGCAATTCATAAAGCTTATAAGGGAATAGACAATTGGACATTCACAAGCATTCAAATATCGATATTACTCACAGTGATCGGCTTGTGGACTTGCCCTGGAGCTTGACCCTACACGTTTCATGAACACAAAAGGGTCATTAACAGTTCAATCCGTTCTTTAATTCACATATTCCTCTTTAGGCTTTATTATTATCTCATTAACTCATTTACAATGCTTAACATATGCCTAAGAGTGCTTGCAAGTGAAAGAGAACGGAAAACAGAACACAAAATGCAAAAACAGGATTTCAGAAAATAGGGTCCCCGCTCGAGCGGGCCCTTAGGTCTGCGAAAGTACTGGTTGCCTTCTATTCCAGCTCGAGCGTGAACTCGACCGCTCGAGCGAACTGCCTGTCTACGTAGCTCTCCGCTCGAGCGTCAACTTCCCCGCTCGAGCGGGAACCATGTCTGCAGAAAATGCTGGGAGCTCGATTTCTTCGCTCGAGCGTCACTTAACCCGCTCGAGCGGACATCAAAAATCTGGGTTTTCCAGATTGAGTTCTTGAGCTTCATCTCGACATTCAAAGGCTCTAAATGCATGATTTCGGCCCAAACTTCACATAATCATATACTAACATGGTACAAACATAGAATTACAACATCTTGAAGCTCAATTTCATAATTTATTTACATGCATGGCTCATTTTCCACCAACTCATTACCAATGTAACCATTTCATGCATTCAAAGCTCATATCTTCTCAATTTGTACATGCATGTGATGGATTAGCCACATTCTCAACTTAGATAACACAAATGGTGATCAAGACATGAGTTTCCTTTAATATTTCACATGGGTTATACACATTTGTGCTCAAACATGCAAATTTCAAAGTATTTCTTACATGCATGCACATATTAAGCTTCAATTCAACAAACACAACTCAACTTCATTACAATCTTGTTCTTGATCACCAAGATAGCTTGGACATGCACAAAATTACAATTATAATCCAAGAATCACTCACCTAGGAGCTTGATCCTCACAATCTATGATCAAATCTTGAATTAGACTTCCAATCTCCAAGTTTCAAGACCAAAGTTGCATAATCCCTCTTTCTCCCTCCCTATAGTCGGCTCTCTCTCTCAAATTGAGTTCAAGAATCAGCCAAAATAAGCTAAGGGAGAGAAATAAGGTGTAGTGCTCAAATATATTAAGTCCTACTAAGTCAATATAATAATATAAAATAATGGGGTACTTAATTTATCATTTCAATCAGTTTAAATTGACCAGAATCAATTTTCAATTAAATTTCACCGTAGGCTCTAAAAATTATGCCAACCACAATGGCGTAATCGATTTCGGGTTCTGTGGCCGATAAGGCCCTCAATTAAATTTCCAAAGCTGATTATTCAAACAGATATTCCTACGGTGAACAGATAGAACTTCAAACCACATATTTCACATAATGGCACACCAAATCATATCAAACATATAATCAAATTCATATTAAGGGCCAATTAACGCATTGCGGAACAGGGGTATCATAGTCTTCCCCCCTTTAGGAAGTTTGGTCCCTCAAACTTATTTCACCCTTAGTCGAACACAACTCGGAACACCTTTCATTCAACGGTTCCAATCCTTTTGGATAGCCATTTACTTAGCCTCAAAATCAAGCAACACTCTTTTCTCAATCAGTTAGGGACTTACATTTTCTTCCATACAAGGCTTGTATGGTGTCACACCAATCTAGAGTGTAGGCTGTGGTTGTAAGCAAAGTCTGCCAACAATGGATAGATCTTTCAAATCCCCTGAAAAATCTACTGCATAATTTGGAGTATTTCTCCCAAAAATCTAACAAGTTCTTTCTGATCATACATCGAAGCAGGCAATTTCTGGCATAATACACGTGTTCTCAATTCATTCAACAGTTTACAATTCACAATTCAGTTCAATATTCAACTCCCTGTTCTAACGAGCCTTTCCACATTATCTGATAGTCATCAAAAGCATAAGACAATTCATATATAAACCTCCATAATGGCAAAAGTAGTATCAAAGGAGTCAATCACATGTTAAGCACAATTTACACATCCTCAGGGCCCCAATTACAGAATATAATGGCGCTGGGCAGGCGTTCACAAGGTGTACTGAATTCGCACACTTATGGATAATCAGGATTTTTCAAGGCTTCTTGGATGTCTATAACATCTGCATAATACCAAAGGATGACATTCCGGACAAAACAAAGGAATAATCGTCTCGGAATCAAGCACACCCGTTCACAACCGTCGGTGGCCGACTCGAGATCGATTAGTCAAACCCACCCGTATGAAACCGTCGGTGGCAAAAGGTATCTCGATCAAAGGTGCTACATAGGCTTAACGTCCCCTAGCATGAAAGGACGCCCCAAGAATGTCATCAAAACAAACATAATACCACTCACTGTAACCTGATCTTCCAAAATCCGATAACACTGAAGCAACCACTCTCCCATACACATTTGTGCTCAAACATGCAAATTTCAAAGTATTTCTTACATGCATGCACATATTAAGCTTCAATTCAACAAACACAACTCAACTTCATTACAATCTTGTTCTTGATCACCAAGATAGCTTGGACATGCACAAAATTACAATTATAATCCAAGAATCACTCACCTAGGAGCTTGATCCTCACAATCTATGATCAAATCTTGAATTAGACTTCCAATCTCCAAGTTTCAAGACCAAAGTTGCATAATCCCTCTTTCTCCCTCCCTATAGTCGGCTCTCTCTCTCAAATTGAGTTCAAGAATCAGCCAAAATAAGCTAAGGGAGAGAAATAAGGTGTAGTGCTCAAATATATTAAGTCCTACTAAGTCAATATAATAATATAAAATAATGGGGTACTTAATTTATCATTTCAATCAGTTTAAATTGACCAGAATCAATTTTCAATTAAATTTCACCGTAGGCTCTAAAAATTATGCCAACCACAATGGCGTAATCGATTTCGGGTTCTGTGGCCGATAAGGCCCTCAATTAAATTTCCAAAGCTGATTATTCAAACAGATATTCCTACGGTGAACAGATAGAACTTCAAACCACATATTTCACATAATGGCACACCAAATCATATCAAACATATAATCAAATTCATATTAAGGGCCAATTAACGCATTGCGGAACAGGGGTATCACACTCATAACCTCTGTCTGGAGGTGGTTTTACCATTTTGTATGTCCACTATACATGTGTAGAATAACCCTCTTATTGGCCTTTGAAAGGGACATATCATTCTTGCATGCATTGACTGAGTTTCAGTGGGTTTTTGGTCATATTTCAGCATGGAATACTTCTGTTTTTGGTTGGTTTGGTGACCTCTCATGTGCTTCATATAGTTGTAGTGCAAATCATGGTTCACTAGCTTGTTTTGCATGATGTTTTGGCCGCCTTTCCTAACATATTTTGGCCATGCCTTAAACTGATTTTGTGCATGTTTTGGACTTCCTTAGCTCTATTTTTGGGTCTCATGTTCGAATGATGTTTGTTTTGAATGCCTGTAGTTCAATATCCATGCTTAACTTTGAGTTTTGAGGTCCATCGCATGCATATACTGAGGTGTTTTCATGTTTTGGGGCCATTGCACATCATATTTCAGAGCTTATATGCATGCCATATTCCCATGATTTTCACTCTTTAAGTGCATTAGAGAGTCGGGCTTGTGTGTCTCATTTACCGACCATTGCATGGGTGTCATTTGAATGCATTCCGAGCCATCGTTTTAGACCAATTTCCCACTATCTTGGACCTGCCTAGGGTCTGTTTGGGGTTGGTTTTTCCATATGTGCATTGCTTTGTGTACCTGTAGTGTAATCCACTTCACTAGTTTCGGTATCTGGGTCATCTAGCATGCATTGTGTGACATATTTGCATGATTCGAGACCATCTTTTATGCCATTTTAGAGCTAGATCATGTGCCATTCTATGACATATTTCATCCTTTTCCATGCTTTGTTAGAGTTGCATGTTGTGCCTTAGGATCGGTCCTTTGCATCCGTGCATGTTTGCATGTATTTCGGTTGTCTCATTTTCATCATTTGGCCACTGATTTGGGTGTGGTTGAGGCCCATTCATTTTAGTTTAAGTCCATCTTGCATTGTGTATGCCATGTCCATATTGTCGCATGCTTGATCGTCGCATTGTGTATGCCTTGATTATGCCTTTGTGTATGTCCATCTTCATATGTGTGCATTGCGTATGCCTTTGATCATTTCATAGCATTGTGTATGCTAGTAACATGTTTGCATATCATTACTTGCATGTTTGCATCATTTAGTGGCATTGCATTTAGGTTGCATGTTAGAGTTGCATTCATGCATGCCATGTGTGTTGCATTGTGTTTGGAGTAGGGTTTAGTCCAAACGCGGGAAACGAGGGACGTTTCGTACTCCAAGTGATGAAACGTGTCTTGATTCTCGGTCGCCGACACTTCGGATTACCTACGATGGAGTCTAGGCCTTGTTGTGTTTATATGTGCATTCGTTTCACATCGAGTCGTGCAATTTGATTCCTCAGCCATCATGCATCGAAATACGTGATAGGTGGCACGAGGATCGAGGTCCACACTCTCTAGTGCTTGTGCAATGATGGGGAGAGTGGTCATGCATACATATGTGGAAATACTTTGCCATGCCCCTTTCTTGCTCTCTGTTGCAGCAAACCAGAAACCGATAGCAAAAACTGGTCAACAACCTTCTGGAGCTTTGTATAGCATTCCAGGATCAATTGCAAACAGAGGCGAATCGAGGCATCGCGAGGAATTTCCCGACGAGGCGACGCGAGCATACATGTATCTTTCATCATTCGGAACAAGAGCTGAGGCAGTCCATTTTATAGCTTGCATGCTAGTTTATTTGCTTTCCTAGTTAATTTGTTAATTAATTAGGGTTTTGTAATATTTAATTAGCTAGAGTAGTTAATTATTTATTCGGACTGTATTATTTATTTGGACCCTTCGAGAGAGGGCCAATTGTTGTAATAAGTGTGCGTGTGTGTGATGTATGTCTTCCAACCCCACGTTTTTCTCCCTTTTATTTACCAGCTTGTGATGGTTAGTTTAGGGCATGTTTCAATTAGCATACTTATGATAGCATGTTTGCATTCATTTATTTGTTTTTCATGCACCGGGCTCGGCGCATCATACTAACTGCATCATATTTCGATTCCAAGTTGAATACGTGTATCAATTGTTGCATTTCATATACCATCTTAGAATAGCAGAGCCTATCTTAGTTGCATTTTTGCATGTATTGCATTGGGCATTTCAGCATAGTTAGGATTCGTGCATGATTTGTAATTAGCTTCTTTCTTTGGCTCAGAGTACTCGGTAAGTGTTTATGCTTTAGCATCCTTGCATGTGTGTGAGTGACTGCCATGATAGCATGCTTACCATGAGGCTAACTGCTTATGTGATATAACTGCATGAATGCCTGTGGGTGAAGGTTGGATTACTTGGATTGGAACAATTCATTGATTGTGAGTTTTAAGCCCACTAGATAGTGGCAAAACCATGTTTTCTAAGACCACCCGAGGGTGGCAAAATCTGCATTTTAAGCCTACTTGCGAGTAGCAAACCGCTTTCAAAAACAAAAATGAAATGTTTTGTTCCAATTCAGGCGATCCGGTCTATACTTGTATGCTGCGCGCATCACATAGTAATTCTAGGCTAATAAATCGGAATAAGAACACATATGTTTTCAAAACTCGATATCATGATTAGTAGAGGCCGATCTTTGATCGGGCGAGCGGGGTTGCTCACGAAGTGACCTTCCCCAAACGTACCCAAGTTCCCGAGCCGAGGCAACTTTGGTGATGACGGACACGTGGCCTTAGGCAACGAGTCAGGGTTTCCTAAATTTTCCAAAATAAAACATTTAGGTGGTGACTCTGTATCTGGAAAAGAGTCCATGTTTGGCACTTCTTTCTTAAAAATCAGTTTTCAAAAACGATTTGCCGGATTTGGACTCTTTGGTGATTCATTGGTCTTGCATTGCACTTTGCAAGATTAGATGCAGGATCGTGACATTGAGTCTGAAATGGAGTGAGCCCAAATGAACAGAACGGGATTTCCCTCCCGGGACGTTTGGGGACGTCTACAATTTCTGGCGACTCCGCTGGGGATGTTAGAGAACTTGACTTGAACTTATGATATCTTGTTTTGATTACACTTATGTGTTTCTTTGCATTACATGTGCATTGGTGTGCCTAGGACACCGTGTTTGCTGTATGCTATTCTTGAACGATTTGCCGGAGGCTCACTTTGAGAAGCGTGCCATAAGGCTGACCGGTTGCGGGCTTTGCCACGACGGGAACACAAACCCCGATTTTACCGGGGCATCCTTTTTGACCATTCGACCTAGTGCATATTCGGAATCCATAATGAGCATTCCAAGCTAGGACAAGTTGCTTACCTGAGTTTAGGTTGTTTGAAATCGCTGTGTGCGTAGTGAAACCCTAGCTCCTGACGAAATAGGACAGGGAAACCCTACCCCACCATAGAGGTGTTTTGGCTCTCATTTTCTTGCTATGTGCTTTTAGAGTGCGTCTCTACAGGAATGCATGTATCAGTTTGTGAGTCCGGGCATCAGGCCTGCGGGCATCACTATTTGGGGAATCAGTTTTACCCAAGGGTATTAGATTTGAGGTAGAATTTTGGGGCAGAAATCAGTAACGAGTGCAGTCATTCAGCTATGCTCAAATCTGTTCTGGTGACTCTTTTACAAGGGGTAGTCTTGGAGCCATAGTTTCAGAAGGCTTTGAGATCCCCCAGATTCATTGGACTTGTGTTGATAGGCTTTGTCGGGTCAGAGATTCAATTCAAGGGCTATCAGTGTTCCTTTGCCAGAGGCAGGGTAAAAGGGCCAGTTAAGCATAGATCACCAGTTCAGCACCAGATCAGTGGCCCTTATCCATCCCACCAGTGAACAGTCAGGCTGAGGCCTCAGTTTTTATCACAGAGATAGATATACCAGTTAGTTAGCCGGAACAGCAGAACATGACAGGGATGGAGGAAATGATGCGTCAACTCCAAGAAAGTATGAAACTCATGCAGCAAGACACTACTTGCCAGACGGAATTTTCCAAACAGCAGGCTGCGATCATGGCCCAGCAGGCTGAGCTAATTACCAGGCTACAACAGTAAAACGGAGCATCTGCTTCGCATCAAGCTTCTCCCTCACCAGGAGCTCCAGCACCTGGAGAGACACCAAATGTCCAGGAAGGTATGAAAATTTCGACGGGGCCGGCTCCACCCACAATCTTACCCCAGCTGTCTAAAGCACCAATCAACCTACCGGACTCTCCCTTTGAGTTCGAGATAGACCATACAGCGTTGAAGTTGAGCAAGCTTGAAAAGATGTTTAAGAAATCTCAGGGAGTAAAGTCCATCCCAGACATCGAGGATGGGTATACCGATGCAGCTGTGACGCTGCCGGACAGATTCAAAATGCCGCATATCGATCGCTTTGACGGCTCTGGAGACCCAAGGGTGTACCTCCACATGTTTTCTGATATCTTGAGGCCAATGGGTTTGACCACAGCTCAGAAGTTGTCTCTCTTTGGCCGAACCATGTCTGGGATAGCCGCAATCTGGTATGCGAAATTGGAGGACTCTGTGAAATGGAATTAGGAAGAGCTGGCTGAGGCCTTTATTGCTCAATACTCCTACAACACACAGATCGAGGTCACAACTCGTGATCTTAAAGTCACCCGCCAAGAACCAAAGGAGGGTTTCTCAAAGTTCGTGACGAGATGGAGAGCAAAGGCCTCAATGATGACTATAAGGCCTTCCGACAAAGATCAGATCAGGATGATTATTCGGAATTTACATGGCATGTTATTGTACAAAATGATCGTACTACCACTGTTTACCTTTCCAGACCTTCATGGAATGGGGGTTCAAATCGAGGATGCCATCCGACAAGGGATCTTTGCAGAAGATAATGAGCCGTTAAAGAGAAATGTTGCTCATAGTTCCAATGCTACTACTGATGGTAGTGCAGCTGTGAAATGCTCAGAAGTAGACTCTATCACCACTTCCCTCAATGGCCAAAAAACTGCCACTTCAAATCGGCCCGAAGCCCGAAAATTCCATAATCTTTACATGAGTCTCTCTCAAGCTTTGAAAAAGCTGCGAGAAGAAGGGCACCTAGAACTCCTAGAACCCCAACCCCTTCCAAATCCACTTCCACCAAGATATGACCCAACTAAATACTGTGCCTATCATCAATAACACGGTCATGATACGAACCGTTGCATCAGCCTCCATCATAAGATTCAGGATCTTATTGATGAAGAGACCCTAGCTCCACCCAAAGGACCTCAGGTTAGTACTGACTCATCACCTCCCCATCTCAACCTTATCCATACACTACCATCCACCTTCGACCCCAGCATATACATCACCCCGGTCCATCGACCCAAGCCTAAGGTGTTCATTCTTCAAAGCATGGACTTATGCATGATGGATGCACCTGGACCCCAATCATCTCAAACCCATGAGCCCACTACTTCTGAGTTGATGAGAATGATTGAAGATCTTTAAAGAACTGTGACAGATTTGGCCTCCGGGACATTGGCTCCCTCATTGACCACATCACATACCGGGAATTTCATGACAAAAGGCTCCCCAATCTTGGGACTGGCTGCATTTGAAGAAAGCCAAACCCTTGGCAAAGGGGAAGAAGGTGGTAAGAACAAGGTAGGGGCAAGCATTGGTCTCCATGAACACCTTCAACGAGCTGTTGAGGCTTTGAAGGCCGAAGGACTAAACAAACAGCAAGTGCTTGCAGTGATTGCAAAAACTATGGATGATACTTTTGCCACTCAAGTTGGGGGCAGTCTGAATCAAGGGGCAAGCCGAGATAAGAGATGTTGTACTAGAAACACCCCTTTCAGCTCCAATCCTACACTCAGAAGAGATCATCAAAGGTCAGCACCTACCGACCCCTTCGTCGGTACATCCAACGCAACCAGCTCACAACCTGCCAAATACCCACCTTGGGGCCAAAGGGTGTTCACCCCACTGGACATGTCTCTGTCAACGGCCCTGAGGTCCTGATCGAAAAGGGGCATCTGAAGCCCTTGGAGCCGCGGCCATTACTGAATAAACTTCCTCTCTCCCACAACCTGGCAAAGTACTATGTCTTTCATCAACAAGCTAACCATGACACTGACATGTGTCTTCGTCTTCACCATGAAATACAAGATCTGATTGATAAAAAGGTCGTCGTCGTGTCAGGTCCTGCAAAGTCTATCGGCGCTAGATCGGTGAACTTGGGGGATAATGTGACCATGTGATCGGGGGATGAACCAGTTGCGGGTGGCGCTCGATTTACTCCAGACGTGGGAATGGCACGCATTGTTTTGAGCATTTGCAAGTGCTAGCTTTTGTGCTTTCTGACTTGGGTATTCGGTCAGTCTTGTCATTTTGTATTGAATCAGTCTTTTCATGTTAAGTCAGTAGGGTCTATTTGGTTGTACCGAGTCAGTCCTATTTTGTTGAAGTCGGGTGATTTCGGGGGTGTTACCTCGGACATCACTTGCTTGTTTTGTGTTTGTCTTTTCGTTTTCTTTTGAGTCTGTTTCTGCCTTGGAGCCAGTAATGCCAACAGATTTGAATGAACAGCAGTGGTCTTTCATGCTTTTGTGCTTGCTTCTGCTTTGTGCCAGTTGTGCCAGAAAGTTTGAATGAAATGGCAATACTTTTCGCCTACTTTTCTGTGCCTCGAACTCATTATATTGACCTAAGTTTTTCAAAACTTTTTGAACATTGTGATGAAAACGAAGAGGAAGGAATTCCTTGGGATTTGCAAAATTTGATCAACTGAGAGAAAGAGAGGCGTGCTAAGCCCTTAATGAATGAAATCATGTTTGTTAATGTGAGTACTGAGAAGGACTCTGGCTTAATCCAGATTGGTTCCATACTATCTTCAGCGTGAGCGATTAGTCACTTTCTTAAAAGATTTCAAAAAATGTTTTGCGCAGTCCTGCGAAGACTTGTATGGAATCGCTCTTGAGATTGTGCAGCTTAGGATCACTCTCAGCCCCGAGACTCGACCCCTCACTTTCAAACCTTGAACTTGAAATTCAAAATGTTCAACGGTCAACTACAATGTAAGGCCTATGTGGCCAGATTTGAAGCAGCCCATGAACTAGGGGCAAGGAGGTCAGAAATAATCAAAAAGAAGCTTGCGAAGCTAGATCAAAAGCCCTCAAACTAGGGGCAAAGATGTCAGATGTGCTCGAAGAGTCAAAAAATTGGGATGTTTCTCAAGCTAACAAAGATTGGCAAAATGCCAAATCCCAGAAGGGAGGAAAGAAGAAAGTATTGCTGAAGGATAACTGAGTTCCTACCCATAACACTAGGGGCAGATTCAGCCCCCCTTTGGATGGACTCCTGTATCGTCAGCAAACAGCAGCCATTCCCCTAGATTCAGATGACTTCAGGATCTCAAAACCATTTGACATGGACAAAGCTGCACTTTTACCCTTGAGAGGCTCGTTGGGCCAAAAACCCGGAAGGGCAACCCAGGCAAAAGTTAGAGCAAGAAAAAGAAGAAAAAGAACAAAAAAAAAAGAAAAAAAAAATGCAAAGAATGAAGAAAAGAAAAGAAGAACAATGAAGAAAATAAAAAGAAAAGATGAAAAAAAAAGAAAAGAAATGAAAAGAAAAAAAGAACAGAGCTCGCAAGGTTGAAAACCCAGAAGGGCGGCCTTGGCAAAAGTTAGAGCACAAAAGGAGAGGTTAAATACATGAGTGTACCTTAACCCCGAACTACGTAAGGCTTGATTCCTATCTTTGGGATACGTAGGCAACTTCACTTTGAAGTCCAGCCGTAAAACACTTCAAATCCGACTGTGTCCATGTGATGGTTTTGGTCATCTTTGTCTTCTTTGTATCTGAGAATTTGGTTGTAATTGTCACTGTGAGGACTGGTTGCCATGTGCTGCGGTGCTATTCAGACTAGGGACAACTTTCCGTTGCCATACAGTGTGCTGCGGTGCTATTCAAACAAGGGTCAACTTTCCGTTGCCATGTAGTGTCCTTCAAGCAAGGAGCAATTTTCCTTCGGATCTGAGGTTGTGCATCTCAAGAGTAGGTTCCGTGCTCGTTGAGCAGTGGCCATTTGCAAAAATAGTTTTTGAGAATTTTTACTGAGGTTGACTGATTTTCTCGAAAAGTATTCCATTTTTCAAAACTGGACCATTTCTTGGACCCAAAAAAAGGAAAATTTTCAGTGCTCATAGCCTGACTTGTATGATTTTAAATCAGAAAATTGAACAAGCATGTTAATCTAACTCTCATTTTGGTCAAAATTGTTTTAGTAGAAAGCCAAAAAACAAAAAATGGTCAAAATGATGAACTAGGGGCACAGTTGAGTCAAGTGTCCTGTCTTTTTCCCGTTGTCAATGCATTTGCTAGAAAGGGCACCATACTTGCCAAGAAGGGCACTCTACCTGCCAGAAAGGGGCGTAACTGAAGCTAACAATAAAGGGCTGAAAAGCTCTCTCATCCTCCAAGTAGCAAGGTATCATATCAAGTGCGAAGCACGAACTGGAATGGATCAAGATATTCCACTCCCTCATCTGGACAGATCCGATCACGTCCAAACTCCCCAGTAGAGCATCGTCAACCAATGTCAGCTGCAGATTTGCTATATATCCAGTCTTAGCGCAACCCCTCTGTGGGAGGAAATCACTGGCTGTGAGCGGAAGAAAGAGAATCTAGTAGCATGCTAGGGGCAAGAGCCCACAACTTCATGCTTACCTATCACCCACCCAGGGGAGGGATAAAAAATGAGAGATTGAAAACAAATAAGCAAATAACCCCGTAGGCAAGCAACAATTAAGCATATCAAGACAATGCACACCTCATTCAAATAACAAATACCATGATGCAACCCTAACATCTTTCTAAGGGAAATCCTATGCTCTTTAGGACTCAAAGTGTGTGAATAACGTATACCAAGGAACTTGTGCTCTGATACCATTCTGTCACGACCCCAAACCGCCCCTAGTAGTTTGGTGCCGTGATGGCCAGTAATCCGTAATTACCGAAGGCCAGCTTTCAAAACTTAACACAATCAGAGTATAATAAACGGGGCTCACAAATGCGGAAGCAATAAATCAAAATACAAGGGGTCCATAAGAGCTGTGCATAGATCAAATGCAATGCCATTCATCTTTGCAATTTGAATACAATAAGCAAAATATGTGTTACATCTTGATCAAAAGGCTTCTCGAGCCGACATATACAAAATGCAATAAATACAAGTCAAGAAGCATGATTTTCGAGATTTGCCAACATGCAAGGAAAGGCATCGCCGACGTAAATACAAAACAAAGCCGACATAAGCACGAATCCAAAACAAGCTTTCAAACAGTCTAGGCGTCGCCGCCGTCCTGCTCATCACCTACATATATATAGAGAGGGGTGAGTACAAATACTCAGTGAATGGTACTAGAAATAAAGGTTTTGCATGAATGTAGTCGAAGTTCTTAAAATGAAACACATCAAACTTTACCAAGACATGGGATGAACCGTATTCATTTGTCGAATATTACAAGTCTCAAGAGATGCTTACTAACATCGGCAAAACAAGGGATGAACCGTATTCATCATTCAAAGATCACGAGTATCGAGAGATGCTTACTGGCATCGGCAAAACAAGGGATGAACCGTATTCATCATTCAAAGATCACGAGTATCGAGAGATGCTTACTGACATCGGCAAAACAAGGGACTGCACGATCCGTAATCGATCAGTCAATGGTACTGCGAAAGTTTAGAGTCCTCCAGCACAAGGGACTTGTGTTACTTAGGCCCGTAGCCCGATTTAACAAGGACCGTATCCTTTTATACTTAGTATTGCGAAAGTTTAGAGTCCTCCAGCACAAGGGACTTGTGTTACTTAGGCCCATAGCCCGATTTAACAAGGACCGTATCCTTTTATACTTAGTACTGCGAAAGTTTAGAGTCCTCCAGTACAAGGGACTTTCCAAGAATGACATCAAAACAAGGCTTATATTTGATACATCAAAACAGGCTATTCATTCATGCTTAGCAAATACTTTCGTCAAAACAAAACAAAGCAAGATTCATCAAAAACAAGTGTAACATAGCTTTATTAGAAATACCACTCACCTAGTTCTTCAGGTGTAGGCTCAAAGCGAAGATCAAGGTCCTACAATCACATGGCAAATCACATTCTCAAAACGAGCTTTACTTACACATGCGAATGATCCCGACATTCTCGCCAGATCCAAGTCAAAGTAAAGCAAAACATGATGGGAGTTCAAACACTGCTCCCGTCTCATGAAAACACACTGGGTACCGTCCAGGTCTATGCCGAGGTCCCACACATCCTTGCCGAGGTGTGGTCCCGCTGGCCTCAACCAAAAGCAAAGTCGGGAAAAACCTGGGTTTCCCTTTGAAGAATATGAAGAACATGATGGACATGATCATGAGAAAGACGAATGCAAGATCAAAACTTGTTACAGAACCTGAGATTTCATGCCAAGAGTTCAAAAACATGGACCTGGGTACCCACACAAGAAAGTCATGCAAGAACAAACACAAAACATGATTCTTGTTTCAAACTTTTGGATCAAAACGAGGCTCTCCTCAAGAACACATGAAAACCATTTTTCTCTTTTCAAAACCAACTTCAAATCGGTGCATGACATGCAAAACAGATCCGATCATGCAATGCAGCTAGATCATTAACAATAACAATCAAGGTAGATCAAGATTCTAACCTCAAAACTCGAATCCAACAGTTCAAACCACGAAGATCGAGCTTGGAAGATTTGCTCTCACTCAAGAACTTCTCTTCCTCCTCTCTAGAGCTTCTCTCTCTAAAACAAAGATTGGAAACCAAAAATGATTTGTTTCTAGGCCTGCCGGCTATCTTAACGTCAAGCTCGGACACGTGGCGCTACCGGGTTGGCTCAACTCAAAAAGGTGATTGATTGATAAGACAAGTCTCTGACGAAGCGTATGCAGCAAGCTGGGTAAGACACATCGGCAAGAAATGACATCGGCTCAAATCAAAGGTTCGGCAACAGGATAACAAAGACATCGGCTAGGGAGGACGACGCTTGACTAAGCTGTGCCACACCTTGGCCGGGGTGTGCCACATCTCGGCCTAGGCCATACCTGCCTGCGGACAAGGTTCACTAAGTACAAAACATCTCGGTAATAAATGCCCGAGGTGAAGGTGGGGGTTGACCAAGATCTCAAAACAGTTCTGAGTACAAAGGTTCAAAGGCGAACTAAGCTCAAGATGACCTCGGCCACACACACACCGAACAAGGAACAAAACCACGCTAGCAATGCAAACAAAACAAGGCAAGCAAATCCTTCCAATTAACATAACAAGGCAAGATCATGCAGGAATGTATGCAAGTATGACAAGAGTAAGGTGAGGGTTGTTACATCCTACCCCCCTTAAAGAAGTTTGGTCCCCAAACTTAAATTACCTTGTTCCAGGAACAATTCTGGATAACGGATTCTCACATCCTCCTCCTTTTCCCACGTGGCTTCTGTGCCATAATGTTCCTTCCATTCGACTTTTACCATTGGTATCGATCTGTTTCTCAACTGCCTCACTTGTCTGTCAATAATCCTCATTGGCTTCTCCTCATAGCCCAAATCCTCATTAACCGTGATCCTGGAATGATCAATTACATGTAGTGGATCTCGGATATACTTTCTCAACAACGAAACATGAAACACGTTGTGGACTTGGCCCAAATCTGGCGGCAACGCAAGTCTGTAGGCAATGGGGTTAATTCTCTCAAGAATTTCAAACGGTCCAATATACCGGGGTGCTAATTTACCTTTCCTCCCAAATCTGGAAACTCCTTTCATTGGTGAGACCTTCAGGAATACATGATTCCCAACTTCGAATTCTAACTCATTCTTTCTCTGGTCGGCGTAGCTCTTTTGTCGGTTCTGGGCAGTTTTAATCCTCTGTCGGATGAGTTTAATCTTCTCTGTTGTTACTTGAATCAATTCGGGACCAAGCAGAGCTCTGTCTCCGACTTCGGTCCAGCATATCGGCGACCTACATTTTCTTCCGTACAAGGCCTCATACGGCGCCATGCCAATGCTAGCTTGATAACTGTTATTGTAAGCGAATTCCACTAAGGGTAAATGTGTTCCCCAACTCCCTAGGAAGTCCAATACACAAAGCCTAAGCATATCTTCGAGTGTCTGAATTGTCCTCTCTGTCTGCCCATCTGTCTGGGGATGAAAAGCTGTACTAAATCTCAGCTCGGCTCCAAAAGCCCTCTGTAGACTCTGCCAAAATCTAGAAACAAATTTAGGATCTCGGTCTGACACAATTGACATCGGCACTCCATGGAGTCTGACGATCTCGTTCACATATAACAAGGCAAGTTGATTGGCGTTGAAGGTAGTCTTAACAGGTAGAAAGTGTGCTGACTTAGTTAATCTATCAACAACAACCCAAATCGAGTCCATACCTTTCGGTGTCTTCGGCAAACCAATCACAAAGTCCATGGAGATGTGTTCCCATTTCCACTCAGGAATCGGCAAAGGTTGAAGAAGTCCTGCCGGTCTTTGATGTTCTGCTTTCACTTGTTGACAATGTAAACACTGGGACACGAATTCGGCTATATCTCTTTTCATATTTGGCCACCAGAAGGTTTGCTTCACATCTCGATACATTTTGGTGTTCCCTGGATGAACAGCAAACTTAGAACCGTGGGCTTCCTGCAAAATTTTCCTTTTTAACTCTGGGATGTCGGCTACGCATAACCTTCCCTCAAACTTGAGCACTTGCTCTTCGATAGTATACCCTGATCTCGGCTTTGTGCCAATTTCCTCGGCTATTTTCTTGAAGAAGTTATCCTCCATCTGACTTGTCTTTACCTCTTCGACAATGGTCGGCTCCACTGTCATCATGGTCAAGCACGCCAAATTTCCATCTGACTTTCTGCTCAAAGCGTCGGCTACACTGTTAGCTTTACCCGGGTGGTATTGAATTTGCATATCATAGTCCTTCAACAACTTAAGCCACCTTCTCTGTCTCAAATTCAATTCCTTCTGTGTGAATAGGTACTTTAAACTCTTATGATCTGTAAAAATCTGACAAGAAGCTCCATACAAATAGTGACGCCAAATCTTTAAAGCAAAAACCACGGCCGCTAATTCTAAATCATGGGTGGGATAGTTCTTCTCATGGGGTTTCAACTGACGAGATGCATAAGCTATGACCTTACCCCCTTGCATTAACACACAACCCAAACCCTTATGCGATGTATCACTATAGATATGAAACTCTTCATTACTTGATGGAAGTACGAGTACTGGTGCTATAACTAACCTCGTCTTCAGTTCCTGGAAGGCTGACTCCCGATCTTTAGTCCATTCATACAGTGTCCCCTTCTTAGTCAGTTGCGTCAATGGAATTGCAATCCTTGAGAAATCTTTCACAAACTTTCTGTAATAACCTGCCAATCCCAGAAAACTACGAACCTCGGAAACATTAGTCGGCCTCGGCCAATTTGCCACGGCTTCAATTTTACTAGGATCAACTGAGATACCCTCTTCACTAATCACATGACCCAAAAATGAGATAGTAGAAAGCCAAAACTCACACTTGTTAAACTTAGCATACAGTTTCCGTTTTCTCAAAATCTGTAAGGCGAGTCTCAAATGATTTTCATGTTCAGCTTTACTCTTGGAATAAATCAACATATCATCAGTGAAGACAACTACAAATTCATCTAAGTATGGCTTGAAGACTCTGTTCATTAGATCCATGAATGCAGCAGGGGCGTTGGTTACTCCAAAAGGCATCACTAAAAACTCGTAGTGGCCATATCTTGTTCGAAAAGCAGTCCTTTCAACATCTTCGGCTTTGACTTTGAGTTGGTGATAACCAGACCTAAGGTCAATCTTAAAAAAGACTCGTGCTCCTTGCAACTGATCAAGCAAATCATCAATCCTAGGTAATGGGTACTTGTTCTTGATAGTGACTCTATTGAGCTCCCTATAATCAATACAAAGACGGAGTGTGCCATCCTTCTTCTTCACAAATAAAACAGGTGCTCCCCATGGTGAAGTGCTCGGCCTAATAAATCCCTTATCTAACAACTCTTGCAATTGCAGTTTCAATTCTCTAAGTTCAGCTGGGGCCATCCTATAAGGTGTTTTGGAGATCGGCTGTGTTCCCGACATGATGTCAACAGTAAACTCTATTTCTCTATCGGTTAAGTGGCCTGGCAATTCGTCTGGAAAGACATCGGGGAATTCGCTAACAACCGGGATGTCGACTAAATTTACACTCCCATTCTGATCACTCAGTATACTGCACAAGTAGCCTCGGCACCCTTTCTGAATTAACTTATAGGCCTTAATGGACGAAATCAAGTAAGGTGGGGGCACTATCCCTTTACCCTGAAAAATAACCTCGGCTAGGTTTGGGGGTCTCAGTGTGACACTTTTCGAAACACAATTAATAGATGCATCGCTTGCGACTAACCAGTCCATTCCCAGTATAATATCAAAATGAGCTATGTCTAGAGGCATTAGATCTACTAACAATTCAACATTCTCAATCACAACAACACATGCTCTGTAAATGGATGCAACAATCATAGATCTCCCAGACGGAGTAGACACAGATAATACGAAATCAAGGGGCTTTAGTTCTCTATTAATTTTCTCGGCAAACTTAGTAGATATAAACGAATGAGTAGAACCTGAATCAATCAACACATAAGCATCTTGGGAGCAAATTAGAAGTATACCTGACACTACTACCACAGCATTCTGAGTGTCTCCTGGTACTAACGCAAACACTCTGCCCTGCCTCATCTGTCCTTTCCCAGCGTTTCCCTTCTGAACGGAACCCGAGGTATTCTCACCCTTCTTGTTGTTATCAGTTTTTGTCTTGGGGCAATCTCTCACATAATGACCCATCTCGCCACATTCATAGCAGGCTCCAGACGTCCGGCGATAAATCCCGAAATGTTGCCTCCCACAGTCCGAACACGTCGGCTTAGCATTACCTTCCTGTCTTAGGTTACTAGTACTGCCCATGTTCTTTCTCTTGGTGCTCAGTTGTCCTCGGCGATTGTCATAGTTCTGCCTTTTTCGCTGGTTTTCTCCCGAGCTCTGGTATCGATTCAAATTAGCTTCGGCCTAAATGGCTTTGTCCAATACTTCGGCATAAGTCAGCATATCGAGCAAACTAACCCGGTCTTGAATCGGTCCACGAAGCCCACACTCGAACTTCCTGGCCTTCATATATTCATCGTTGGTCATGTGAGGTACAAACCTCACCAATTCAGTAAAAACGCGGTCATATTCCGCCACTGTTCTGTTGTCCTGCGTCAGAGTATGAAATTCGGTAGCCTTGCGGTTTCGAACACTCAGGGAAAAATGTTTCTTGTAGAACAACTCTAAGAATCGAGTCCAAGTTAGATCCGGATTGCTCTCTCTAACCATCATCCACCACCTGCGAGCGTCATCGTCTAATGTGAATGCTGCCAACGTCACTTTCTGAGCGTCGGTGCTAGGGAAGATCTCGAATAACTTTTCCATTTCTAAAACCCATGCCTCAGCCTTCATTGGTTCTATACCCCCAGAGAATCTTGGTGGTCTCATCTTCTTGAACTCCCTGATCAAAGCTATCGTGCCATCCCCATATAAGGCTGGTTGCGGGGGAACTTGCGGCACTAGAGGGGGTGGAGGCGGAACTACATTTCGGCCGTTGGTCTGCTCGGCCTGAGTCGACGTAGCACTAGCGAACTGCTGCCTGGTTTGCCTCAACTCGCGGGCCAAACCTTCAACTAATCTTTCCAATCTGTCCATTCTGTTTTCGGGCTGATCTCGGCCAAGTGGAGGTCTACCTCTCCTCATGATGCTATGAGCGTGCAAAGTATGACTTTAAAACAAATAAGCAAATAACCCCGTAGGCAAGCAACAATTAAGCATATCAAGACAATGCACACCTCATTCAAATAACAAATACCATGATGCAACCCTAACATCTTTCTAAGGGAAATCCTATGCTCTTTAGGACTCAAAGTGTGTGAATAACGTATACCGAGGAACTTGTGCTCTGATACCATTCTGTCATGACCCCAAACCGCCCCTAGTAGTTTGGTGCCGTGATGGCCAGTAATCCGTAATTACCGAAGGCCAGCTTTCAAAACTTAACACAATCAGAGTATAATAAACGGGGCTCACAAATGCGGAAGCAATAAATCAAAATACAAGGGGTCCATAAGAGCTGTGCATAGATCAAATGCAATGCCATTCATCTTTGCAATTTGAATACAATAAGCAAAATATGTATTACATCTTGATCAAAAGGCTTCTCGAGCCGACATATACAAAATGCAATAAATACAAGTCAAGAAGCATGATTTTCGAGATTTGCTGACATGCAATGAAAGGCATCGCCGACGTAAATACAAAACAAAGCCGACATAAGCACGAATCCAAAACAAGCTTTCAAACAGTCTAGGCGTCGCCGCCGTCCTGCTCATCACCTACATATATATAGAGAGGGGTGAGTACAAATACTCAGTGAATGGTACTAGAAATAAAGGTTTGGCATGAATGTAGCCGAAGTCCTTAAAACGAAACACATCAAACTTTACCAAGACATGGGATGAACCGTATTCATTTTTCGAATATTACAAGTCTCAAGAGATGCTTACTAACATCGGCAAAACAAGGGATGAACCGTATTCATCATTCAAAGATCACGAGTATCGAGAGATGCTTACTGGCATCGGCAAAACAAGGGATGAACCGTATTCATCATTCAAAGATAACGAGTATCGAGAGATGCTTACTGACATCGGCAAAACAAGGGACTGCACGATCCGTAATCGATCAGTCAATGGTACTGCGAAAGTTTAGAGTCCTCCAGCACAAGGGACTTGTGTTACTTAGGCCCGTAGCCCGATTTAACAAGGACCGTATCCTTCTATACTTAGTACTGCGAAAGTTTAGAGTCCTCCAGCACAAGGGACTTGTGTTACTTAGGCCCGTAGCCCGATTTAACAAGGACCGTATCCTTTTATACTTAGTACTGCGAAAGTTTAGAGTCCTCCAGCACAAGGGACTTGTGTTACTTAGGCCCATAGCCCGATTTAACAAGGACTGTATCCTTTTATACTTAGTACTGCGAAAGTTTAGAGTCCTCCAGTACAAGGGACTTTCCAAGAATGACATCAAAACAAGGCTTATACTTGATACATCAAAACAGGCTATTCATTCATGCTTAGCAAATACTTTCGTCAAAACAAAACAAAGCAAGATTCATCAAAAACAAGTGTAACATAGCTTTATTAGAAATACCACTCACCTAGTTCTTCAGGTGTAGGCTCAAAGCGAAGATCAAGGTCCTACAATCACATGGCAAATCACATTCTCAAAACGAGCTTTACTTACACATGCGAATGATCCCGACATTCTCGCCAGATCCAAGTCAAAGTAAAGCAAAACATGATGGGAGTTCAAACACTGCTCCCGTCTCATGAAAACACACTGGGTACCGTCCAGGTCTATGCTGAGGTCCCACACATCCTTGCCGAGGTGTGGTCTCGCTGGCCTCAACCAAAAGCAAAGTCGGGAAAAACCTGGGTTTCCCTTTGAAGAATATGAAGAACATGATGGACATGATCATGAGAAAGACGAATGCAAGATCAAAACTTGTTACAAAACCTGAGATTTCATGCCAAGAGTTCAAAAACATGGACCTGGGTACCCACACAAGAAAGTCATGCAAGAACAAACACAAAACATGATTCTTGTTTCAAACTTTTGGATCAAAACGAGGCTCTCCTCAAGAACACATGAAAACCATTTTTCTCTTTTCAAAACCAACTTCAAATCGCTGCATGACATGCAAAATAGATCCGATCATGCAATGCAGCTAGATCATTAACAATAACAATCAAGGTAGATCAAGATTCTAACCTCAAAACTCGAATCCAACAGTTCAAACCACGAAGATCGAGCTTGGAAGATTTGCTCTCACTCAAGAACTTCTCTTCCTCCTCTCTAGAGCTTCTCTCTCTAAAACAAAGATTGGAAACCAAAAATGATTTGTTTCTAGGCATGCCGGCTGTCTTAACGTCAAGCTCGGACACGTGGCGCTACCGGGTTGGCTCAACTCAAAAAGGTGATTGATTGATAAGACAAGTCTCTGACGAAGCGTATGCAGCAAGCTGGGTAAGACACATCGGCAAGAAATGACATCGGCTCAAATCAAGGGTCCAGCAACAGGATAACAAAGACATCGGCTAGGGAGGACGACGCTTGACTAAGCTGTGCCACACCTTGGCCGGGGTGTGCCACATCTCGGCCTAGGCCATACCTGCCTGCGGACAAGGTTCACTAAGTACAAAACATCTCGGTAATAAATGCCCGAGGTGAAGGTGGGGGTTGACCAAGATCTCAAAACAGTTCTGAGTACAAAGGTTCAAAGGCGAACTAAGCTCAAGATGACCTCGGCCACACACACACCGAACAAGAAACTAAACCACACTAGCTATGCAAACAAAACAAGGCAAGCAAATCCTTCCAATTAACATAACAAGGCAAGATCATGCAGGAATGTATGCAAGTGTGACAAGAGTAAGGTGAGGGTTGTTACAGTTGTGGGCTCAATACTCGGTTGAGAACCCTTTTCTCATTTCAATTTCAAAAATGAATCGTTTTGTGCTCAGAGTGCCGTGCCGTTCTCCACATTTGTGCAAAACAAGATTTTGTTCTTTCAAAAATCGTAGGGTTCAACCCGGGTTATGTGGAAACAATAAAACCAGGACCTATCTGAAGCTATGAAAGTTTCGGGCTGCAAAGCAAAAGAAAAGAGAGAAAATGTCAGGCATCTAAGTTTGTTTCAGCTTCTGCAAGTTCCGTCATTGCACCCTGTGTATTCAGAATGAGCAGTGTCTTGTATAAGCCGTGTGTTCAGAATAAATAGAATACTGTGTTATGAGCTGCGTGTTCAGAATGAGCAGTGGGCTGATACGAGCTGTGTGTTCAAAGTGAACAGAATACTTTGTTGACTGTTTCATTGTTGCAAGCCAGAATGGCGATCAGAAGTGCTCTCCCTGAATACCATTCCCCGTCAGAGTAAAGCGGTTTACCGCCACTCACTCCATGAGGTGCTTTCTAGAGTGCCGCTTTGTCTGTTTATTGCATTCCCTTAGCATCATGCCCCACATTACTTGTAACATGTACTGTATCATCGCACTTATTGCTTTTATTTTCATCTTGTCTTATCTTGTATCATTTATCCTTTTACGTCGAGCTGTGTTTAGGATCGTTGTCCTCTGGGACTTTCTCAGGTGGCACCGAGCACGCGCCTGATAGTTTGCTGGACCTCCTCTCACGATTTCAGCGTGGTTTGAGTGTCTCGTTCCTTACACGATTTCAGCGTGTTTGGAATTTATCCCAGGTTGCGTTGTAGACGCAATGGGTGGATTGTTGGACCTACTCTCACGATTTCAGCGTGGTTTGAGTGTCCCGTTCCTTACGTGATTTCAACGTGTTTGGAATTTATCTCAGGACGCGTGTACGCGGGCCTGGGCGTGTTTTATCTCAGGCTGTGTTTGGTACACACCTGGGCGGATTATTGGACCTCCTCTCACGATTTCAGCGTGGTTTGAGTGTCCCGTTCCTTACGTGATTTCAGCGTGTTTGAAATTTATCCCAGGTTGCGTTGTAGACGCGATGGGCGGGTTGTTGGACCTTCTCTCACGATTTCAGCGTGGTTTAAGTGTCCCGTTCCTTACGCGATTTCAGCGTGTTTGGAATTTATCCCAGGTTGCGTTGTAGACGCGCTGGGCGGGTTATTGGACCTCCTCTCACGATTTCAGCGTGGTTTGAGTATCCCATTCCTTACGCGATTTCAGCATGTTTGGAATTTATCCAAGGTTGCGTTGTAGACGCACTAGGTCTATTGTTGGACCTCCTCTCACAATTTCAGCGTGGTTTGAGTGTCTTGTTCCTTACGCGATTTCAGCGTGTTTGGAATTTATCCCAAGTTGCGTTGTAGACGCGCTGGGCGGGTTGTTGGACCTCCTCTCACGATTTCAGCGTGGTTTGAGTGTCCCGTTCCCTACGCAATTTCAGCGTGTTTGGAATTTATCCCAGGTTGTGTTGTAGACACACTTGGCGGATTGTTGGACCTCCACTCATGATTTCAGCGTGGTTTGAGTGTCCTGTTCCTTACGCGATTTCAACGTGTTTGGAATTTATCCCAGGTTGCGTTGTTGATGCGCTGGGCGGGTTTTTGGACCTCCTCCCACAATTTCAGCATAGTTTGAGTGTCCCGTTCCTTACGCGACTTCAGCGCGTTTGGAATTTATCCCAAGTTGCGTTGTAGACGCGCTGGGCGGGTAGTTGGACCTCCTCTCACGATTTCAGCGTGGTTTGAGTGTCCCGTTCCCTACGCAATTTCAGCGTGTTTGGAATTTATCCCAGGTTGCGTTGTAGACACACTTGGCGGATTGTTGGACCTCCACTCACGATTTCAGCGTGGTTTGAGTGTCCTGTTCCTTACGCGATTTCAACGTGTTTGGAATTTATCCCAGGTTGCGTTGTTGATGCGCTGGGCGGGTTTTTGGACCTCCTCTCACAATTTCAGCATGGTTTGAGTGTCCCGTTCCTTACGCGACTTCAGCGCGTTTGGAATTTATCCCAGGTTGCGTTGTAGACGCGCTGGGCGGGTTGTTGGACCTCCTCTCACGATTTCAGCATGGTTTGAGTGTCCCGTTCCTTACGCGTTTTCAGCGTGTTTGGAATTTATCCTAGGTTGCGTTGTAGACGCGCTGGGCGGGTTGTTGGACCTTCTCTCACGATTTCAGTGTGGCTTGAGTGTCCCGTTCTTTACGCGATTTCAGCGTGTTTGGAATTTATCCCAGGTTGTGTTGTAGACCCACTAGACGGATTGTTGGACCTCCTCTCACGATTTCAGCGTGGTTTGAGTGTCCCGTTCCTTACGCGATTTCAGCATGTTTGGAATTTATCCCAGGTTGCGTTGTAGACGCACTGGGTTGGTTGTTGGACCTCCTCTCACGATTTTAGCGTGGTTTGAGTGTCCCGTTCCTTACACGATTTCAGCGTGTTTGGACTTTATCCCAGGTTGCGTTGTAGACGTGCTGGGCGGGTTGTTGGACCTCCTCTCATGATTTCAACGTGGTTTGAGTGTCTCGTTCCTTACGTGATTTCAGTGTGTTTGGAATTTATCCCAGGTTGCGTTGTAGACACACTAGGCGGATTGTTGGACCTCCTCTCACGATTTCAGCGTGGTTTGAGAGTCCCGTTCCTTACGCAATTTCAGCGTGTTTGGAATTTATCCCAGGTTGCGTTGTGGACACACTGGGCGAATTGTTGGACCTCCTCTCACGATTTCAGCGTGGTTTGAGTATCCCGTTCCTTACGCGATTTCAGCGTGTTTGGAATTTATCCCAAGTTGCGTTGTAGACACGCTGGGCGGATTGTTGGACCTCCTCTCACGATTTCAGCGTGGTTGGAGTGTCCCGTTCCTTATGCGATTTTAGCGTGTTTGGAATTTA
Organism: Camellia sinensis; assembly: GCF_055761805.1. NCBI lineage: Eukaryota > Viridiplantae > Streptophyta > Magnoliopsida > Ericales > Theaceae > Camellia > Camellia sinensis. The sequence goes on from NC_138964.1 coordinate 88,449,645, forward strand.
TCCCAGGTTGCGTTGTAGACGCGCTAGGCGGATTGTTGGACTTCCTTTCATGTTTTCAGCGTGGTTTGAGTGTCCCTTTCCTCACACGATTTCAGTGTGTTTGGAATTTGACTTAGGTTGCGTCATATGCGCGCCTGATTGATTGTTTTTCCTCCTCTCATGATTCTAACATGGTTGGAGTATTTTCCCCTTTGCATTCACCATTGCATTTTGCATGCATTGCATCGCACTATCTTGCGCACCTTACTTGTATTGCATTATTTTGTGCATTCACCCTACTCGCACTGTTTTGTACACCTTTAGCTCGCACTGTCTTGTGCACTTTCTGGTCCGGGAGACCTTAAATCCTCTGGTCTAGGAGACCTTAAATCCTGCATCTTTATTCGCACTGTCTTGTGCACCCTCCGATCTAGGAGACCTTAAATCCTCTAAAGGTGCAATTCCTTTGGTTTTTGTCGTGCCCGAATGACTTTCGGTGGTCTGGTATAGCCACCTGCCTGTGTTTGCGGTGAGTTCCTAGGAGACTAATTGAGACGGTGGAAACTAGAGTTCGAATGGCTCACGCCTAGAACGCAAAGGTTCGGGATTTCGGAGAGTAAAGTCTGGTTTAAATACCCAGGGGTATATCCTCGGCTTGAAATCTGTATGGCAGCCCCATAGATTGAGATAGCATGTGTATGCGCCTCAATTCTGGATACTGAATCAACCTAGTCTGTCACCCTGTTGAAGAATAGGGAAAGCTGCGACCATAGTTAGGGAGAAAAGTAGTACTTGTCGTTCAACCAAGAAGAAGCGAAAGATTCCCACATCAGCATGAGGTAGGACATTGCTGAGGTAGGTCATTGCCAAGTGCCCCTGTAAGGTATCTTTACTTCCTAACTACTGCATCATCTAGCTATTACATTGCATTTTAGCTATTCATTGCATTTGTAGTTTGCATGCATTTACTGCATTATCCATTTATGGCTTGCGTCTTTCCATGTTGAGCTTGGACTGGCATGTGCTCATACTTTCCGCATCAAAGCATGGTTATGAGATTTTGTGTACACACCTATTCCACTAATGGGATTGTGGTTTGAGGGTGACGGCACCATTTCCGTGTTAGACATGGTTTGCTTGTGTCCATGCCTTTCCTAGGCAAAATTTGGTTTGGCTGCGCGCCTTATCCGTTGCATCCATTGCATTGTAGTGTAGTATGTTGCATCCAGCATTTAGGATCACGATATTTCCTGAGCAGATCATGCCTCACTTATATCATGCCACCCAATTACTTGTGTTTGTGTTCCGTCTACACACACATAGTTCTGCATGTGTACGCGCCTATTCCACTGATGGGATTGTGGTTTGAGGGTGTCGGCACCTTTTCTATGGTAGACGGAGTTTGATGTTGTATCTCCATCCTCTTCATGATATTTGTGCGGTCTTGCACTGCTCGTGGGTTGATCATATCATTGCATTGCATTGTATACCATTTACACTATTTTGTTGCATACTCTTTGCATCCTGCCCCTGCCTGCGGGCACATCTCTTTGTTTATTTTGCCTGTTTGTCTAAGGCTTCGGCCTTGTCAAAAATGGGTCGCCTCTGGACTTTGACATTCACTCCTGTTATGTATGACTTTCGAGTTCTGTCAAAGAGGGGCAATTGTAGACACCTCATTTTTGACTGACCTTAAGGCTCAGACGTCATCGATTGAGCGCTCGGTGATTGCGCATGTTGTGCTTGTTCGAGGTTTCAGAGTTTCGGCTGAGAGCCTTACCCCCGGACCTCAGGACCCTTTTGTGTTTTGCCTCGGTTAGCGAACCAGGTTCTGTTTTCTCTTCCTGAAGGGAGGGAGAGGTCTCGTAGACCATCTCTTAGTGGCCGTAGGATACTTTTTGTGGTCGTAGACCACTGTCCCCGTTTGGAGATCAGTTTCTGATTTTTCAGAGCCGTCGGCCGCGCGCCTCAGTTTGGGACCGCTTAACTTTCTCCGTTTGCTCCTGTAGACCTCCCCGAACGCTCCCGGGAGGAACGAGCTCCTGTTCCGTTCATTTGGGGTCACTACAGCTCAAGGACTCTCAAAATTGTCACGGTTCTAAGTCTGAACCAAAGAGTCCAAATCCAGCAAATTGTTTTGAGAAAACAGATTTTGAAAGAAGTGCCAAACATGGACTGCTTTGCCAGATACAGAGTCGCCACCTAAATGTTTTTTAATGGGAAATTTAGGAAACCCTGACTCGGTGCCAAAGGCCACGTGTCCGTCATCACCAAAGTTGCTTCGGCTCGGGAACTTGGGTACGATTGGGGAAGGTCACTTCGTGAGCACCCCCGCTCGCTCGATCAAAGATCGGCCTCTACTAACCATGATATCTAGTTTTGAAAACTTTGTGTGTCCTTATTCCGGTTATTAGCCTAGGTTTACTATGTGATGCGCACAGCATACAAGTATAGACTGGATCACCTGAATTGGAACAAAACATTTCATGTTTGTTTTTGAAAGATGGTTTGATGGTGCTACTCGCAAGTAGGCTAAGACGTGGATTTGCCACCCTCAGGTGGGCTTAGAAAACATGATTTTTGCCACTATCTAGTGGGCTTAAAACACACATTTGATGATTTGTTCCAATCCAAATGACCCAACCTTCACCCACAGGCATTCAGGCAGTTATATCACATAAGCAAATAGCCTCATGGTAAGCATGCTATTCATGGCAGTCACTCACACGCATGCAAGGATGCTAAAGCATAAAACTTACCGAGTACTCCAAGCCAAAACAGAAACTATGTTAGAAATCATGCATGGTCCTAAACATACAGAAATGCCTAATGCAACACATGCAAAATGCAACTATAGCAGGCTCGGCTATTCTAAATATGGCATATGAGATGCAACAGCTAACAAGTATTCAACTTTGAAATTGAGATACAAATGCAGTTAGTATGATGCGCCGAGCCCGGTGCATGCAAAACAGATGAATGATGCAAACATACTGTCATACTGTATGCTAATTGAAATATGCCCTAATCTAACCATCATAAGCGGATAAATAAAAGGGAAGAAAGACGTGGGGTTGGAAGACATACAACACACACACGCACACTTATTACAGTTATGCCCTCGCGTAGAGGGTTCAAATAAATAATACAGTCCCGAATAAAAGAATATTGCAGTCCAAATATTATACAAATTCCTAATTAATTAATCAAATTAACTAAGAAAGCTATAAAACTGGCGTGCAAGCCAGGGACTGCCTTGCTTCTGATGAATGACGCATGTCTGGGCTACCTTGCGCGGAAATCCACTGGGATGCCCCAATTAGCCTCTGTTTACACCTTTTCTTGAACAGCGCGCCAAGCTCCGGAAGTTTGCTGATTCTTCATTTGCTGCAACAGAGAGCAGGAAAGGGGCATAGCAATATATTTTCACAAATGTATGCATGCCTCGATCCTCGTGCCACCAATCACGCATATCGATGCATGATGGCCGAGGAGTCGAAATGTGCAACTCAATATAGAATGAATGCACGTATAAACACAACAAAACCTAGCTCCATCATGGGTAATCCGGAGTATCGGTGACTAGGGAATTGAGACACGTCTCGTCACTCGGAGTACGAAACGCACCTCGTTTCCCGTGCCCAGGCTAACTCCTATCCCGAACACGATGCAATATGCATGATATGCATGAAATGCAACTAAGATACAGCCTAGCATGCACAATGCTATGAAAATGAGACGCCTTGAAATGCGTGCACGCGGGCACACAAATCGAGGAAATGACAGAATGTGATCTAAGATACAACCTAGTATGCGCTATGCCATGAAAATGAGATGTCTCGAAATGCGTGCACACGGGCACGCAAACCGAGAAAATGACATACGCAATGCAAATGACATGGAAATGTGATATGGACTTACACTAACATGAGAGAGCCTCAGCTACACTCACATTAGAGGCCGATGGATGAAAATGAAGTGCCTCGAAATGCGTGCACACGGGCACGCAAACCGAGGCAATGGCATACGCAATGCAAATGACATGGAATGGCATATAGAATGCAACATGGACTTATACTAACATGAGAGAGCCTCAGCCACACTCACATAAGAGGCCGATGGATGAAAATGAAGTGCCTCGAAATGCGTGCACACGGGCACGCAAACCGAGGCAATGGCATACGTAATGCAAATGACATGGAATGGCATATAGAATGCAACATGGACTTATACTAACATGAGAGAGCCTCAGCCACACTCACATAAGAGGCCGATGAATGAAAATGAAGTGCCTCGAAATGCGTGCACACGGGCACGCAAACCGAGGCAATGGCATACGCAATTCAATGGCATGGAAATGATATGCAAACATGCCAATGGGATTTCAGCAGCAAAATGAGGGGGAAAACAGCCCCGAAATGAGGCGAAAACACACCCGGTGCATGGAATAGTCCCGAAATGCAAAATTAGGCACCCGAAATGGCCTATAGCTATACCAAACATGCATAATTGGTACATGGAATGAAAAGACAGAAGCAAGGAAGCCTCAAAATCAGCATTTTTCTAGTACAAATCATGGCCAAACAGCAAGCAAAGATAGGGCAACAATGGCATGCAAAAATGGCCCTAAACATGAGGTTATGAAGCAACTCACAGCTGCTGACCCCAAACAGGTTAGGACCCTTCAACAACATTGAAGAGGGGCAAAAAATAAGCCACTTTACAGAACTGTAAAAACCCTAAAAATAATCATAGGTATGGCTAAGCTTTTATGCAAGAAAACGGACCAAAAGGTGGCCAAAGAGGCAAGTGGTATATGCACAGCCCAAACTGAAAAATTCCCTTCTACAACATTGAAGAGGGACCAAAAATAAGCATATTTACAGAACTGTAAAAACCATAAAAATAATCATAGGTATGGCTAAGCTTTTATGCAAGAAAACGGACCAAAAGGTGGCCAAAGAGGCAAGTGGTATATGCACAGCCCAAACTGAAAAATTCCCTTCTACAACATTGAAGAGGGACCAAAAATAAGCATATTTACAGAACTGTAAAAACTCCAAAACAATATACAAACATGCTAGAAATGCAATGCAAAATGAGGCTCAAAAGAGGCTATAACATGAAGTATGCAAAATATTCCACAAACGGCCAAAGACCCTTAATGAAACATGTTAAGAAGGTCAAAATAAGTCCATCTCTAGGCCTATAAAAAGACCAAAAACAGAAGCATGATAGGCTGCCAAAGCATGCAAAGATGGGGACCAAAAGAGAGATATAACATGAAGTGACATATGGAGGTCCCAAACAGGGTTGAGCCCTTCTTCAATGTTGAAGAGGGGATCAAAATAAGCCTATTTACAGAACTGTAAAATGCCCAAAAATGGAAGCATAATGGGTTGCCAAAGCATGCAAGAAAATTGACATTCAAGTGGATATTGAAGCAAGTGCAATATGGGGGCCTCAAACAGGGTTGAGCCCTTAATGAAACAAGAAAATGAGCTCAAAAAAATGACCTTTTCAGTTTTGGTCGGAGCTCAAATCAATAAGCATGTTGGCTAAGAAATTGGTGCAAAAATAAGCTCAAAAAAGGGAAAATACTACTTATCCTTGAAGGCTTGACTTTGGTTGCCTCTTGGCTTGAGTTTGTGGCTCCTTAGGCCTTGGAGAACACCTTCAAACTTCTGGAATGGAGGATGGAAGGGTGGGGGTTGGTGGTGTAGAAGGAATGGTGGTGTAGGACTTGGAAGTTTTTCAAGGAAATGAGAGAGATGAAGAGGGATTCTTGTATTCAAGCTTGAAGAGCAAATTTTCCAACCCCTAAACTCAATGTTGCCTGCTGGTTATATGGACAAAAAGGAGGGAGCAAAGGGAGGCAAAAGGTCAAGGAAAAGTAGGCAAGTTTTTCCCCCACAAAATATCCCCCGGATTGGGATATTTTCTGGGGGAAACAGCTATACAGCTGTAAAGTTCCTGGCACAAGGAAAATGGCCGGCTGGTTTTTGGGCTTGAATGTGGCCGGCCGGCCACCTCCCCTAGCCGGCCGGCCAAGGGTCAAAAAGGCCAAGTGGCTTTAGTGGCCGGCCACCACATATTGGTGGCCTCCCAGGTCTCCTCTTCACAACCCTGTGGTTCGAATTTGGAAACTCTAAAACAGGAGAGAGAACAAGCCACTTTCAAGAGGGGTTCAAAAGGGTCAAATGGAATTAGTGGCCGGCCATGAACTTTTAGGGTCCTCCCATGTGTGTACATCACAAATATGTGGTTCAAAATTCAAGAAAAAGGGCCCAGGTTGTTCAACATTGGCTCGGAAGGAGGGGTTCAAAAGGGTCAAATGGAAATAGTGGCCGGCCATGAACTTTTAGGGTCCTCCCATGTGTGTACATCACAAATATGTGGTTTGGGGTTGAAGAAAGTGGCTCCAAGGTGTTCAACATTGGCTCGGAAGTGCGAAAAACGGGTGTCGGAGGGCGAAAATGGAATATAACTGGTTGCCAAGATAATTGCTGGCCTCCCATCCTCCAGTGACCTTCCCGGTGATAAAACAGAGCCACCTGCCAAGAATGAACGAAAACCGATGCAAAACGAACCCTCGGGGGCCAAAACACGCAGTTCGGGGTCCCGAAAATGGGCTGCCGAGCACCGAAAGTGGCGTTCGGCCACGAAGTGGGTTTCTCAGACCCCAGTGTCCCTTGAAAGGGAGAAAATAGGAAGTATGCCAAAAATCAGAGCAAACAGAGACGGTTACGCGGTCCCGAACCGAGGCACACGGCCAACGGTCCCGAAAAACCGAAAACCGGACTCCGAAATGGGCAAAATGGCCTGCGGCCACAAAATGTAGCCCACGGCCACTGAGAGATGGTCCACGGGACCTCTCCCTCCCCTCAGGAAAAGAAACAGAGAAAATCGAGTCTGGTTCGCAAACCGAGACAAGGCACAGAAGAGGGTTCGGAAGTCCGGAGGCGGGGCTCACGGCCGCGACTCTGAAACTTCTGAACGAGCACATTATGAAATATCACCAAGCGCTCAACTGGTGACGTCTAAGTCTTAAGGTCGGTCAAAAATGGGGTGTCTACAGCTCCGATTTATGGCACACACCTTGTTTCCTCTCTCTAGAGGGACATTGTGGCCTGGGAGACCACCTTTGTGGTCATACGCCACTCTCGGTGCTTAACAGCCTGTTTTCGGGGCGGTCGGCTGCGTGCCCGGCTATGCATCATCGGTGCCCATCTTCCCGAGTCTATTTTAGCTCGAACCTTTTGAATCCTTTTTTTTAGCTTCTTGAGGAACCTTGAACCTTTTGAACCTTTTTTTAGCTTCTTGAGGAAGCTTGAACCTTTTGGCCCTTTTTAGCTTCTCCAAGAAGCTTGAACCTTTTGACCCTTTTTAGCTTCTCCAAGAAGCTTGACCCCTTTTTTGGCTTCTTAAAGAAGCTTGACCCTTTGTTCCAAGCTTCTAAGAGAAGCTTGAAGCTTTCTTAGCTTCTTGAGGAAGCTTGACCCCTTTGTTCTAGCTTCCTCAAGAAGCTTGACCCTTTTTTCTTTAGCTTCTAAAAGAAGCTTGGCCCCTTTGCATCAAGCTTCTAAGAGAAGCCTTGGACCTCTTCTTCTATAAGAGAGACCCTCCTCTCCACTTGCAAGGGTTGAAAAATTTTGGCTAAGGCATATACATACACCTCTCTCTATCTCTCTACACCCAAGCTCCAAAGCTCCATTGTTCTTGCACCACTGCACTACACCTCCTATCCTAACACCTCCACCATCACTCTAAGCACCTTGGAGTTGGTTTTCAGAGGTTGAAGGCTTACTATTTTGGTCCAGAAGCAGCTGGCTCTTTTGACTACAAGGGTAACTCTCATTTTTCCCCTTTTTAGCATTGTTTTGCTTCATATCTTAGCCTAGTTTGCAAGCATATTTGGGCTTTTTCATAAACTGAAAAAATTCTTATTTTAAGCTTCTTAACATGTTTGTTTAAGCCCTCTTTTCTGTTGGGGGTCATCTACCCCCCTTGCATGCTTCATTTCTCTTTGTTTTGAGCCATGCATTAGGGCCTTTGTGTTGAGCTTTGTTGGCCCTTTTGACCACTGAAATCCAGTGGATTTTCAGTGGTTATTATGTGTTTTTGAGCCTCAAAATCAGAGAGGGGTGACCCTCTCACCCCTTGTCTTGTTTTCTAGCATTATTGGCCTTACAAAGGAGCTCATATTTGCACACTTCTTGAGCATGTTTCAGACCATTATTTGTGAGTTTTATGACCTGCATGAACTCTGTCCAGAGTTGTTTTTTCCATGTTAGGTGTCTATCTTGCATGTGTAGAGTAATCCTCTTCATGGCCTTTCAAAGGAGCCTTCATTTGCTTGCTTCCTAGCCTCATTTTAGGCCATTTTCAAAGAGTTTTAGGGCCCTCATAACCTCTGTCCAAAGGTGGTTTTGCCATTTTGTATGTCCATTATACATGTATAGAATAACCCTCTTATTGGCCATTCAAAGGGACATATCATTCTTGCATGCATTGACTGAGTTTTAGTGGGTTTTTGGTTATATTTTGGCATGGAATACTTCTGTTTTTGGTTGGTTTGGTGACCTCTCATGTGCTTCATATAGTTGTAGTGCAAATCATGGTTCACTAACTTGTTTTGCATGATGTTTTGGCCGCCTTTCCTAACATATTTTGGCCATGCCTTAAACTGATTTTGTGCATGTTTTGGACATCCTTAGCTCTATTTTTGGGTCTCATGTTTGAATGATGTTTGTTTTGCATGCCTGTAGTTCAATATCCATGCTTAACTTTGAGTTTTGAGGTCTATCGCATGCATATACTGAGGTGTTTTCATGTTTTGGGGCCATTGCACATCATATTTCAGAGCTTATATGCATGCCATATTCCCATGATTTTCACTCTTTAAGTGCATTAGAGAGTCGGGCTTATATGCCTCATTTACCGACCATTGCATGGGCTTCATTTGAATGCATTCCGAGCCATCATTTTAGACCAATTTTCCACTATCTCGGACCTGCCTAGGGTCTGTTTGGGGTTGGTTTTGCCATATGTGCATTGCTTTGTGTACCTGTAGTGTAATCCACTTCACTAGTTTCGGCATCCGGGTCATCTAGCATGCATTGTGTGACATATTTGCATGATTCGAGACCATCTTTTATGCCATTTCAGAGCTGGATCATGTGCCATTCTATGCCATATTTCATCATTTTCCATGCTTTGTTAGAGTTGCATGTTGTGCCTTAGGATCGGTCCTTTGCATCCATGCATGTTTGCATGTATTTCGGTTGTCTCATTTTCATCATTTGGCCACTGATTTGGGTGTGGTTGAGGCCCATTCATTTTAGTTTAAGTCCATCTTGCATTGTGTATGCCATGTCCATATTGTCGCATGCTTGATCGTCGCATTGTGTATGCCTTGATTATGCCTTTGTGTATGTCCATCTTCATATGTGTGCATTGCGTATGCCTTTGATCATTTCATAGCATTGTGTATGCTAGTAGCATGTTTGCATATCATTAGTTGGATGTTTGCATCATTTAGTGGCATTGCATTTAGGTTGCATGTTAGAGTTGCATTCATGCATGCCATGTGTGTTGCATTGTGTTTGGAGTAGGGTTTATTCCAAACACGGGAAACGAGGGACGTTTCGTACTCCAAGTGACGAAACGTGTCTTGATTCTCGGTCGCCGACACTCCGGATTACCTATGATGCTGTCTAGGCCTTGTTATGTTTATATGTGCATTCGTTTCACATCGAGTCGTGCAATTCGATTCCTTGGCCATCATGCATCAAAATGCGTGATAGGTGGCACGAGGATCGAGGTCCACACTCTCTAGAGCTTGTGTAATGATGGGGAGAGTGGTTGTGCATACATATGTGGAAATACTTTGCCATGCCCCTTTCTTGCTCTCTGTTGCAGCAAACCGGAAACCGACAGCAAAAACTGGTCAACAACCTTCTGGAGCTTTGTATAGCATTCCGGGATCAATTGCAAATAGAGGCGAATCGGATCAATTCCAATCTCACGTCTTTCTCCCTTTTATTTACCAGCTTATGATGGTTAGTTTAGGGCATGTTTCAATTAGCATGCTTATGATAGCATGTTTGCATTCATTCATCTGTTTTGCATGCACCGGGTTCGGCGCATCATACTAACTACATCGTATTTGAATTCCAAGTTAAATACGTGTATCAATTGTTGCATTTCATATGCCATCTTAGAATAGCCGAGCCTATCTTAGTTGCATTTTTGCATGTGTTGCATTAGGCATTTTAGCATAGTTAGGATTCATGCATGATTTCTAATTAGCTTCTTTCTTTGGCTCGGAGTACTCGGTAAGTGTTTATGCTTTAGCATCCTTGCATGTGTGTAAGTGACTGCCATGATAGCATGCTTACCATGAGGTTAACTGCTTATGTGATATAACTGCCTGAATGCCTGTGGGTGAAGTTTGGATTACTTGGATTGGAACAATTCATTAATTGCGAGTTTTAAGCCCACTAGATAGTGGCAAAACCATGTTTTCTAAGCCCACCCGAGGGTGGCAAAATCTGCATTTTAAGCCTACTTGCGAGTAGCAAACCGCTTTCAAAAACAAAAATGAAATGTTTTGTTCCAATTCAGGCGATCCGGTCTATACTTGCATGCTGCTCGCATCACATAGTAATTCTAGGCTAATAAATCGGAATAAGAACACATATGTTTTCAAAACTCGATATCATGATTAGTAGAGGCCGATCTTTGATCGGGCGAGCGGGGGTGCTCACGAAGTGACCTTCCCCAATTGTACCCAAGTTCCTGAGCCGAGGCAACTTTGGTGATGACGGACACGTGGCCTTAGGCAACGAGTCAGGGTTTCCTAAATTTTCCAAAATAAAACATTTAGGTGGCGACTCTGTATCTGGCAAAGCAGTCCATGTTTGGCACTTCTTTCTTAAAAATCAGTTTTCAAAAACGATTTGCCAGATTTGGACTCTTTGGTGATTCATCGGTCTTGCATTGCACTCTGCGAGATTAGATACAGGACCGTGACATTGAGTCTGAACTGTAGTGAGCCCAAATGAACAGAACGGGATTTCCCTCCCGGGACGTTCGGGGACGTCTACAGGTTTCCCTCTTGAAGAACATGAATGCTAAAATCATAACTTCTTTATTCAAAATCTGAGTTTTCATGAGATGAGTTTGAAAACATGGACGTGGGTACCCATACTTGATGATTTTATGGAAACAAACACAAAAACATGGAACTTGATACAAACTTTCGGATCAAAACATGGTTTCATCTTTTTGAACTCTCTAATCAAGGCTACGGTGCCGTCCCCATATAAGGCTTGCTGTGGAGGCACTTGCGGCACTGGAGGAGGTGGAGACGGAGCTGCATGTCAGCCGTTTGTCTGCTCGACCTGAGTAGAAGTAGAACCGGTGTCCTGTGGCCTAAGTTGTCTCAACTCACGGACCAAACCTTCGACCAACCTTTCCAATCTGTCTAATCTGTCCTTAGAATGATCTCGGCCAACTGGAGGTCTACCGCTTCTCATGATACTAGGAGTATGCAAAATATGACTTTAAAACAAAATGAGCAAATAAACATGTATGCAAGTAACAAATAGTTATGCCGAGATGATACACACCTTGTCAAGTAGCAAGCAATATGATGCAATCCTAACATCATTCTAAGGGACATCCTGTGCTCTTTAGGACTAAAAGTGTGTGAATAACGTACTATAAGGAACTCGTGCTCTGATACCAATCTGTCACAACCCCATTCTGCCCCTAGTAGAATGGCGCCGTGATGGCCAGTAATCCGAGACCAAAGGCCAACATGCAAATATTCACACACAATCAGAATATACGTATGGGGCTTACAAGTGCGGAAGCAATAAATTTAAAACTAAATAGTCCACATGAGTTGTGCATAGATCAAATGAAATGGCATACATCTTAATATAGTTTACAACTTGGATACAATAAAATAAAGTACAAAATACACCTTGATCAAAAGGCTTCTCAAGCCGTCATATACAAAAGAATAACTGCAAGCCAAGAAGCATAAACTTCAAGATGTTACAAAAATGTGGATCCAAAACAAGTTGCAAATAATCATCTAGGCGTCGCCGCCTTCCTGCTTATCACCTACATATATATAAGAGAGGGTGAGCTTAGATACTCAGTGAATGATACCAGTAATAAAGGTTTTGCATGAATGATATTCAAGATCTCTTTTTAATCAATACATAGCATACTATACAAAATCAAGGGATGAACCATGTCCATCAATCAAGTCTTTCAAATCTTCAAGGGATGCTTAATAGCATCCATATAATACAAGGGATGACATTAAACAAAGGTGCTACAAAAGCTTAGAGTCCTCTAGCACGTAAGGACTTGTGTTACAAAGGATTAGAGTCCTCTAGCACGTACGTACTTGTGCTACAAAGATTTAAAGTCCCCTAGCACGTATGGACTTGTGCTACAAAGGTTTAAAGTCCCCTAGTACGTACGAACTTGTCAAGAATGTCATCAAAAACAAGGCTAATACTTGATACACAAAACAGGGGTATTCATTCATGCTTAACAAATACTTTTTCCAAAACAAAGCAAGGCAAAGCTTTATCAAAACTTTATAACATAACTTTATTAAAAATACCACTCACATAGTTCTTCGGGTGTAGGAATTACAAGCAAGGATCCAAGGCCTACAAGCACATAATAAATCCTATTGGATGCGTTTCAAGAAGACAAGAAGAGATGCACAAAGATGGATATGAAATGCATCCTTAAAACAAGTTTTACATGACAGGAAAGGATCTCGACATGTCTTTTAAAATCAAGTCAAAACAAAGCAAAACATGCTGGGAGTTACAACACTGCCTTTTCATCTCGGAAAAACATGCTGGGTACTAACCACGTCTAGGCCGAGGTCCCACACCTCTTGGCCGAGGTGTGTTCCCGACGACCACATTCAAGGAAATGAAGTCTGGGAAAATCTGGGTTTCCCTCTTGAAGAACATGAAGAACATGAATGCTAAAATCATAACTTCTTTATTCAAAATATGAGTTTTCATGAGATGAGTTTGAAAACATGGATCTGGGTACCCATACTTGAAGATTTTATGGAAACAAACACAAAAACATGGAACTTGATACAAACTTTCGGATCAAAACATGGTTTTTCTCCAAGAACACATGAACATCACTTTCTCTTTCTAAAATAAACTTTAAATCAATGCATGGCTTATGAATCATGCTAGATCATGCAATGCAATCGGATCAACATAAAGAATAACAAGAGTAAATCAAGATTCTAACCTCAAAACACAGATTAAACGGCTCAAACTCTAAAGATCAAGCTTGGAATCTAGCTCTCTCACTCTAACTTCCTCTCCTCTTCCTAGAGCTTCTCTCTCTACAATGCAAAGGGTATGACACAAAATGATATGTTTCTAACTCTGCCGGCTGACTTAACCCTCAACTGGGACACGTGGCAACGACTGATTAGATCTCCTCAAAAAGGTGATAGATTGATAAGACAAGAGCATGACGAAGTGTAAGCAACAAGTAAGGTGACATGGGTACTTCGGCGGGTAATAATCTCGCCTAGGACAAAGCTTCGGCAAGTAAGGTCTCAATGATCTCGGCTAGGAAGGACAACACATGGCCTAGCTGTGCCACACCTTGGCCTAGATGTGCCACACCTCGGCCCAGATGTGCCACACCTCAATCTAGGTCGTACCAGTTCCAGAGACAAGATCACCTTGGTATAACATCTCGGCCTAGATAATACACATCCCGGCCTTAGTGATGAACACCTCGGCCTCGATAATGACATCTCAGCCAACATGTCAGGGTGAGGGTGGAGGTCAACCAAGGTGGTTCCAAGATGGTCCTAGGTGTAAGAAGTTCAAAGGTGTAACCCAGGCTTAAGATGACCTCGGCTAAACTCACACCAAGCAAGGAACAAAACATGCAAGCAACACTTATGCGAAACAAATCAAGGTTTGCAATGCAACTTAACAAGACAAGATCATGTAAATACATGCAAGCATGACTAGAGTAAAGTAAGGGTTGTTACAAAATTACTCAGTAAATTATCAGTAAAATACTTAGTAAATTTCCAGTAAATTTTCAAAAAATTACTCAGTAAATTCCTAGTAAATTCTCAATAAATTACTCAATAAATTCTCTGTAAATTACTTTGTAAATACTCAGTAAATTCTCATTAAATTCTCAGTAAATTACTCAATGAATCCCTTATAAATTCGCAATAAATTACTTCGTAAATTCTCAATAAATTACTTCATAAATTTCAAGTAAATTCTCAATAAATTACTCAGTAAATTCTCAGTAATTACTCAGTAAATTGCCAATAAATTACTCAGTATATTGCTCAATAAATTATCAGTAAATTACTCAATACATTACTTAGTAAATTACTCATTAAATTCCCAGTTAATTCTCAGAAAATTACTGAGCAAATTACTTACTAAATTCTCAGTAAATTCAATGTAAATTCTCAATAAATTACTCAGTAAATTTTCAGTAAATTAATCAATAAATTTTCAGTGCATTACTAAGTAAATTCTCAGTAAAGTACTTAGTAAATTCTCAGTAAATTCACAGTAAATTCTCAATAAATTACTTAGTCAATATGTGACAACCCCGCCTCGTAAAATATTTTATATTTGATTAATTACGGAGATTTAGATTTTAATTAGTTGTTACCTTGATTTAATTTGGGATTTATGAGGATTGTGGAATTTGATTCGTATAAGATTTTATTAAGGATTTATTTTGGAATCAGAAACTGAACATTCAAAAGGCTTAAGGAGGTAAAATTGATGAGTTGATTCAGTTTAATTTCAAATGTCGGACCATATGGGAGTATAATTAAATGTTTGATTTAGTTTAGTGAAATTGAGATTTGATTAATTATGTCCGAATTGGAGCTAATTAAGTTAATTAAATTATGAGAATTGAGAATTGAGAATTGTGATTATTATGAATTAAATTTATTTTTGGGGTGTCCAATTTGAATATGTAATTTATTGACGGAAATTTTGAGTCTGATTAGAAATTGAAGGCCTAAACGATTTGGGAAATCAAAATTTATAATGGCAATAAGTTTAATTTAATATTTGTAGACTTTTGAGAGTTTGATTAAAAATCTGATTCAGAATGGTAAAGATTAAATATAATTAATTGGGCCTTAATGGAAGTCAAATTAGACTAATTGAATCATGTAGGAATTGCAATTAGTTATGATTAATTAAGTTATATGCTAATTATGATTAATTAAGACTAAGTGATATTTAATTAAACTAATGTGTAATTAGTGTGCCAAACTAATCCTAACATACCACCACATGGATTGTTTTAAAGTGGACAAGTGTCCTACCATTTTTGATTAAAAAAAGAAGAAGAGAGAAGAATGGAATAAAGAAAGGGGTGTAGTGTATTGAAGCTATTCATCAACCTGGTTTGGCGGGAGGAAAATGTGGGAGAGAGAGACAGAGAGAGAGTTCAACTTTAGAGAAAGGGTGAGCAAGAAATTGAAGACAAAAGGAAGAAACTTAAAGCTTGATCAAGAGACTCAACAAATTGAAGATTTTAGGTAAGAAATTAAAGTTCAAATTTTGTAGAAAAATCACCTAAAAGCTGAAATTGAGAGATAATTGGGTTCAATTTCATGTAATTAAAAGGAAATTAGCAAGATGATGAAGAAATGGAGTTATGTTCAATTTATGAAGTTAAATTGGGAATCAATTATGTTGAGTTTGATTTTTGTAGTCTTGCATGAATTTGAGTTTCATTTCTACATGCATGAACAAATTTTATAAGTTTTAATACTCTAATTGTACATGCATCATGGATTTTTAAGAATTGATTTCATGTTTTGATGAAACTAGAACTAAAATTTGAAAAATCATGGGTTCATGAAATTTGAGATTTTGACTTTGAAATTAAAGGGAACTTTGATTTAATGGAATTAAAGATTGATCATGGTTCATCTTTATTTTTATGTTTTGATGAAGTTTTGCATGAGTTTTGATTATGAAATTGGATTTGATATGAAGAAAATAAATTAACTCTAAATTTGGACAAATTTGGAAATAAATTATAATTTATGTTTGAGAATCAAAATTCACTTGATTTTGATTTAAATTTCTTACATGTAAATATTTTTGAAAGGGCTTTACAGCTTTAATTTATATTTTATAAAACAAAGGAAGAAGAATGTTGGAATTATTATATTCATGAAGTTATTGGTTTTAATCTTAATGATCAAAGAGATTTTTGTATTAGAAATGGGAAAATTAGTCATGGGTTCATCTTTATTAATAAAATTACATGTTTAAATTAGTTCGTGCAAGAGTTTAAGTTTTGAAAATGTGTTTGGAAATTATTTTTGTTGGTTTTGAAAACACAGAAAATTTGCTGGCCGCTTGAGCGGTAAAGTCATCGCTCGAGCGAACATTAAGGCCAACCAGTATTTTTACAAAGCTTTGCAGACCGCTCGAGCGACCATAAAGAGAGTTAAATTAAAATGAAATGAATATTGAATGGTGCTTCTATTGTGTTTTTGTTATGTGAATTGTTTAGGTGGACATCCGAGGCCTTATCTCGATTTAACCCACTAAACCCACTATGAGTAATAACTCTGTAAAGATATGTTCAATTTATCTTTATTTGCGAAAATTTTATTACTACCGAAATGGATACGTGATTGATTGAATGAATTATTGAAACAATATGATAATTGTTAGCATGGCCTATTGAAACGTTATTTTCTCATAATGAATGAAGTTCTGTTTCAAAATGATTTTGTGGCATCCATTGAATGTAGGCCCTTGCCTGGGGGTGACAATACCATGGCTAAGCCCTTGCCTAGGGGTAACAATACCATGGCTAGACCCTTGCCTAGGGGTAACTGTCATGACCCGAACCCGCCCCTATGGATTAAGGTCATAACTGGCCAGTAATTAAGAGATTGCCTACATCCTCAAACCTGATTAAACATATTTCAACAGAGTTAAGGGGCCAAAATGGAAGCAAGCTTAAAAATTTTGTCCATAGAGCTGTGCTTACATGGTACATCAAGACATTTCACATACATGTTTTAACAACCAACACAAAAAGAAAGACCACATATGATTTTGTCTATACAGGAACATTCAAGTCGCAGTCAGCCAAACCAAAAGCTTGTATACAAGGGTGATGGGACATGTTCACCAAGATAACAAAAGAGTAAACCAAAGGAAACAAAACAATGTCTCGTGCGTGAGACATTCGGGCTGACTCCACAAAACTTGACTTTCCTCACATACTTCACCGCGACTGGGTTTGAACATCTCTTTGCTCACCTACATGCACATGAATGACAGTGAGCGAAAGCCTAGTGAATAATATCAAATAAAGAAGGTACATGAATGAAATTTTAAACGGGCGTATCAAACAGCCTTGGGCCCATTTATATTTCTATCTGGTACATTAACAGCTTCAAGCCCAACATACCAAACGACCTTTGGTCCACTTTGTTCCTAACAGACGGCCTCGGGCCCAATTCATTCATGTCAAACGGCTTCGGGCCCAATTCACTCTTATCGAACGGCCTCTGGCTCAATCATTCCCATCAAATGGCCTTTGGCCCATTCGTTCACGTCAAACGGCCTTTGGCCCATTCGTTCATGTCAAACGGCATTTAGCCCAATTATTCATGTCAGTCGGCCTCTGGCCCAATCGTTTATGAAATGTGCATTCGTACTTAAGATCATAATCACATCATAATCATAATTGCAATCCAACGGCCTTATCCAATCATATGGCATAACGAATATTTGTCCACAATTCAAATTAACAAACTTATGAAACTCAAATAGGAGTAAGCAATTGGACAAATAGCATACTTCAAAATATCTTTACTAAGATATTACTCACAATGTTCTGCCGGTGGATTCGTCTTTGTGCTCGACCCTACGCAATTCATAACACATATTTGGTCACAAACAATTCAATCCGTTCTTTAATCTATTTATTTCTCTTAGGCTTATTTCGTTACCTTTTAGGTCATATACAAAACTCAATGCATGCCTAAAAATGCCTAAAAATGGAAAAGAACAGAAAATGAAACACAACTTTTTAAAATTTCTGAAACGTGGCTCTTCACTCAAGTGCACTTTGGCCGCTCGAGCGAACCCCTTTGGTTTGCAAAAGTACTGGTTATCTCATTTTTGCGCTTGAGCGTGATTTCGGATGCTCGAGCTGACAGCCAAAACATGTGACTTGGCGCTTGAGCATAACTCTCCCCGCTCGAGCGGGTATCAATGTCAGCAAAACTTCTAGGAGCTAACATTTTACGCTCGAGCAGCGCTTTCCCTGCTCGAGCGGACATGCCGAATTTTAGAATTTTCAAAACTGCATTTGAAGCTCAAACTTAGCATTCACAGGGTCTAAAGCTCATGTTCTTGATACAAAATCATGGAAATCTTTATACAATATGAGGACATAAGAAAATTGAGTCTAATTTGTCCAAAATCACAATTCAATTCCCAAATTATTTCACATTTTTCTTGACAACCCATACCAACTTCATATCTTCAAAACTCATGCAAATTAATTTCCATATCACTTTGAATTTACATGCATGTGAAATATAGGCTTCATTTTCAACTTAAATAACACAATTGATGCTCATCTTCATCAAACTCAACATTATCATGTTTGCATGTACCAAATAGCCTTCAATTATTCATTTAATGCATGTTTGTACTCAATTATGCAAGCTCATGAAAATCCTTTACATGCATGTACATACCAGCTTCAAATTTATCAAATTCAACTCAATTTATGTTCTTGATTACCATCTAACCTTGAATTCACAAAATTACAAACTCAAACATATGAATCTATGCTCAATTACTCACCGAAGGGCTTCAATCTCCCAAATTCTAGCTAGTTCTTGAGCCTAGCTCAAATATCTAATTTGAGCTCCATCTCTCTCTACAATCGGCACACACACTCTCTCTCTAGAGTGTAATTTTAGCTAAGATGAGCTCAAAGGAAGGAATTGAGTGTATATAGGCCTATTTATAGGCTTGGCTAATCAATTTGATTAGGACTAAGTAATGATGCTCTAATTTAATCATTCTGAATCTAATTACTTTGATCCGAATCAATTTTTAATTAAATTTCACTGTAGGTTCTAAAAATTACGTTAATCACAATGGCGTAGTCAATTTCAGTTTCTAACGTTTCTACGACCTTCAATTAAAATTCTAAAGCAGGAAATCAAACAGATTTTCCTACGGTGAATAGATAGAAATTCAAAAACACATATAATCATGTAATTATCACTCATAATCATATCAAGCATATAATCACAATCATAATTAAGATCAATTAGCATAACACGGGACAGGGTTATCACAGCAATAATCATGGCTACGCCCTTGCCTGGGGGTGACAATACCATGGCTAGGCCTTTGCCTGGGGGTAACAATACCATGGCTAAGCCCTTGTCTAGGGGTAACAATACAATGGCTAGGCCTTTGCCTAGGGATGACAATACCATGGCTAGGCCCTTGCCTGGGGATAACAATACCATGGCTAGGCCCTTG
This sequence comes from Camellia sinensis, assembly GCF_055761805.1. NCBI lineage: Eukaryota > Viridiplantae > Streptophyta > Magnoliopsida > Ericales > Theaceae > Camellia > Camellia sinensis. Next base: position 88,469,240 of record NC_138964.1, read on the forward strand.
CTCTGGGGAACAATACCGTGGCTTTTGGATTGATTGACACATAGAGATCTCTAGTGTTACACTGTTATGGTCCATTATCATTGGAATGTTATTACTTCATGGATGTATCACATAAATTAACATTAAAAGATCTTGATGATGAAGTTAATGAATTATTGAAAATGCTATCGCATAATGGTTTTTATTATTGCAAGGGATTTGATATGATGGCTAATCAAATTGTTTTGCCTATTGAAATGGATTGTTTCGGAAAATGAAATTAATGTTTTGGTAAGGGATTTGATATGAAAAATGTTTCATTATAAATTTGATATAATATGGCAAATGCCTTATTTTGAAAATGATTTAAGAATCGTTTTGAAATTGTAAGACATATTTTTGTATTATCATTGAACTTTATTCATTTAACCTTTTTATTCTGTTATTACTCGCTGGGCTTTAGCTTACTATTTATATGTATTTGTAGGTGAGCAAACTAAGCTACAGGATAGAGAAAGTCTCGGAGTCTACTCGTGTCAGCCTTTTAAAGAGCTTTCAGAATGGAGCAAGTTAGGTTCGAGTAGAGCCAAGAAAATATGCCTCTTAGCTTTGTCAGAGTTTTGTATTTTACTGAGTTTTAAATGTATATGTGTGTGAGATATATAAGGTTTGCATATGTATATAATTATTATTGTATCATATAGGTACAAGCTTGTAGACACCCCATTTTGACCGGCCCTAAGACTTGGGCACTTTCTTTTGAACACTCCATGATGAAAATTGGAATATGCCGTTTTATGAACTTCTCAGCAGAAAAATCAAATTGAAACTTTAGTCTCAAACCTCACCCATTTTGGTCAAATTATTTTATATCACTAAAATATTTTTAATTTGTAGTATTTTATAATTTTATATAATTTGATGTGTGTGTACATATTTTGAGGTGGTGTATTTGAGAAATAAAAAAATAATAAAAACAAAATACAAAAAATAGAAAATAAAAACAAAAAAAAAAATTATAGATAGTATGGTCAGATGGGGTATTTTTGGAAGGAAGAAAAAGAAACGATAAAAGGGAATATATGATGATTCTGTTTGAAGGGAGGGTCAGGAAGATGATTCGTGTTTTGGTGGAGTAAAAAGAGAGACGTTAGAGAGAGAGGTGGGACGTCATGATGATGATGATGAGTGAGTGGGAAGTTTTTAATGGCCCTATTTGGTAGGTCTTATTTCCAGCTTATTTCAGCTTTTAGCTTAATTTAAGCTATTTTGATGTGTTTGGTTCAGCTTAATAATACAGCTTATAGCTTTTTGTAAGTAAAAAATCAACTTATTCTTTGAGTGGGGGAGGAGAAGCTTAATTTATAAGTCAAAAATCAGCTTATGTTCACAGTTATAAGCTATAAGCTGTTAGGATATAAGTTATAATCACTTTCCCACAGCTCTACCAAACGAGGCCAATATATCCCCCTTTCTCTCTACAGGTTGTCAATGATAAATGAGTATTATTAAGAAAAAGGTAGTGGGTGGTATCAAAAAGAAAAAGGAAGAAGCATAACCAAGAGAGAGAAAAGTTGGTTCTATTGGATTTGTGGGTTGGCATATTTAGGATGAGTGGAGAATGAAAAATTGATACATATATATATATATATATATACCATCACACGGACTAAAAGAAAAAAGACTCACACACTAAGATACTGAGGACACATATGCATAGCAGCTCTTTCCCTCTCCTATGACACAGATATACAGAGCTTTAGCTTACAGGCTCCAGCTTACAGAGCTCCAGATGTTTCCACAGGCTCCAGCTTACAGGCCCTTGGCACAGCCCTATGGGGAACTCCTTCCCTTTGACATCAACGACAATAATCCGGCCAAGATAAAAATTGCCAGGCTAGAGAAAGTGTTGAAAAATTTCCAAGGCTTCAATTCCATTCCGGATATTGAAGACGGGTACACTGAGGCTTCTGTCAGATTATTGAAAAAGTTCAAGATGCCTCATATCGATAGATTTGATGGGAGTGGAGACCCTATTGTGCATGTCTGTCTGTTCTCGGATGTGCTGCGACCAATGGGCTTGACTCGGGCTCAGAAATTGTCCTTGTTTGGCAGAACTTTGTTAGATGTGACGGCTATTTGGTACACCAAGTTAGAGGATTCTACGAAAAGGAATTAGGAGGAGCTGTCTGAGGGGTTCGTTAACCAATATTCATATAACACTCAAATAGAGGTAATCATCAGTGAGCTAGAAGCAACTACCCGGAACCCTAAGGAACCTTTTATTGACTTTGTTGCCAGATGGAGGGCAAAGGCAGCCAGGATGGCAAACAGACCCTCGGAAAGGGAGCAAGTCCGGATGGTGGTCTTGAATCTCGAGCCCGATATGCTACAAAGAATGATACTGGCGCTGTTGTCTACATTTGCTTCACTACATGAGTTGGGGGTCCAAATTGAAAGTGCATTAAAAAAAGGCATCATCCAGAGAACTAGCGAACCTGGAAAGAGGCCGTTCACCAAGAGTACCAATGCTAGCAATGGCACCATTCCTCGGCCAATAGAGATCAGCATCGTTGCTACAGCACCCAAAATGGTCGATCCTTTCACCACCACAACCTCACGAAATCAAAGAACCTTTACCCCCCTGTATATGAGTCTAGCCCATGCTCTTAAACTCTTGATAGAGAAAGGGCACATTAAGCCTCTTGAAACTCGACCTGTCCCTGACCCACTCCCACCAAGACACGACCTTACCCAGTACTGTAGCTTTCACCAATAACACGGTCATCCCATCGATCGGTGCTACCGCTTACGTCATGAGATCCAGGATCCCATCGACAATAAAATCATCGCCCCACCTTCCAAACCGAATGTGACCACTAACCCATTTCCCACCCATAACCAAGTTCCACCACCCAGAAACATCAACATGATCCATATATTGCCATCCACCTATAACCCCAGCATATACATCACCCCAACCCATTTACCCAAGCTTGGGTTGTTCATTCCAGAAGACACGAACTTGTGTTATGATGGATGCACCTGAACCCCAATTGTCTCAACCCCCAAAACTTGAACTCCCTAATAGTCTAATTCCAGTCCAACCTACTCCAAGAGCTCAGCCCAACCAGTTCACCAAGACCAAGTAGGTTCAAATACCTCGCAGGCACCAATAGCTGAACCCACTACTTCTAAGCTGTTGAGCATGATTGAAGATCTTCAGAGCACTGTGGCAGATTTAGCCTTTGGGATCTTGGCTCCGTCATTGACCACATCATGTGCCAGAAATTTCAGGTCAAAAAGCTCCCCAATCTTGGGGCGAGCTACAATTGGAAAGGGGTAACCGAAGGTACCTTAAGTGTAGGTGATGACATGTCAACAATAAGTGGACCTCACTCTAATACAGCCACCCAATCCCTTGGCAAAGTTGAAGCAAGTGGCAAAAATGAAACCGGGGCAAGTATTAATCCTTATGCATATCTCCGATGGGCTATTGAGGCTTTAAAAGTCAAAGGGTTAAACAAATAATAAGTGTTTTTAGTTGTTACAAAGACTGTGGATGACACTTTTGTCGCTCAGATTAGAAGCATTTTGAACCAGGGGGTAAGCCATGAAAAGGGATGTTGTATCAGAAACACCCCTTCTAGCTCCAATCTTACACTCGTAAGAGATTATCAAACCCAGTCAACACCTGCCGACCCTTCTGTCAATACTTCTAGGACTGGTAACCGCATCTTCAATCCCCTTTACATGACCTTATCTAAAGTTTTCCAAATCCTCATGGGACAAGGCCACCTCAAACCCCTTGATATTCAACCTCTCCCTAATCGCCTTCCAGCCAGGCATAATGCGGCCAAGTATTGCGCCTTCCATCAGCAACTCGGCCATGACACTAATCGTTGTTTTCGTCTTTGCCATGAAATTCAAGACCTGATTGACGACAAGATCATCACTTCACCAGGTTCTACAAAGTCTATCAGCACTGGGTCAATGAACTTGGGAGATAGCTTGGTCCGATGATCAAAGGTGAATCACCTGCTGATGGCACGCATTTTATTCCAAACATGACGGATGGCACGCACTAATTTTAGCAAATTGGAAATGCTTTTTGTTTTACTTTCTGAACTGGGTGTTGAGTTGGTCTTGTTGTGTTAGAGTATGGTGATCTCGGGGGTGTTAACCCAAGCATCATTGTTCTATCTGTGTTTGTTTTGTCTTTTTTTTTTTTCTTTCTTTTAAGTCTGTTTCAGTCATTGGGCTAGAAGATCTAAATGAAGCAGCAGGAGTTTTCACCTACTTTTCTGTGCCTTTAAATCATCGCATTGACTAAAGTTTTTCAAAACTTTTTCCAAAACTCTGATAAAAAAACAAAGAGGAAGAATTTCCTCGGGATTTGCAAATTTTGATCAACTGAGAGGAAGAGAGGTGTGCTAAGCCTTTGATGAATAAAATCATTTCTATTAATGTGGGTACTAAGAAGAATCCTGACTTGGTCCATATTGGTTCTATCTTGTCTTCGTAAGAGTACGAATAATTAGTCACTTTGTGAAAAAATTTCAAAAACTGTTTTTGCATGGTCCTACGAAGACATGCCTGGAATTGATTATACAGCGTAGGATCCCTCTTGACTCGAGGTCCGATCTCCTTAGCTCCTTAGCTTTCAAATCATGATTCGAAGTATTCAATGATCAATCAAAGTGTAAGGCTTGCGTAGCCTAATTGGAAATAGCCCTTGAACTAGGGGCCATGATGTGATTCAAATGGAGGCAGCCCTTTAACTGGGGGCAATAAAGTCGAATATGATTCAACTAGGGGCAAAAGTGTGAGGCTTGCATAGTTGAAATAGAGGCAGCCCTTGAACTAGGGCCAATAAGGTACCACCCTTGAGAGGCTCGCTGGGCTGAAAACTCGGAAGGGCGACCCATGCAAAAGTTAGAGCATAAAAAAAAAATAAAAAAATAAGAAAAATGAAAAGCTCGCAAGGTTGAAAACCTGAAAGGGTGGCTTTGGCAAAAGTTAGAGTGTAAAAGGAGAGTGTCAATACCCGAGTGAACCTTAGCCAGAACTATGTAGGGTCTGTGATTCAAATTGGAAACAGCCCTTGAACTAGGGGCATGAAGGTCGGATGTGATTTAGATTGGAAGCAGCCCTTGAACCAGGGGCAAAAGGTTGGATGTGATCAAAGAGTTAAAACTGAATCGTTTCCCAATGAAGACCGCCTAGAAAGGTACAACCCAAAATTTGAGAGAATGAATTTTATTATTGAAGGACAGTCGAGTTCCTATCCACTACACTAGGGGCAACACCAAGGGCAAATTCAAACCCAATTAGCCTAATCCCTACGTCATCATATCTATTAGTCAAGTGTAGCAATCATTCTTATAGATGGCCTAGAGATCTCACATCTAATGAACATAGACAAGCTAAAATTAAAGTATTACCCTTGAGAGGCTCGTTGGGCTGAAAACCCGGAAGGACGACCAAGGCAAAAGTTAGAGCAGAAAAAAATCAAAAAAAAAACAAAAAAACAAAAAAAAAATGAATGAAATAAAAAAATGAAAAGCTCGCAAGGTTGCAAACCCGAAAGGGCAGCTTTGGCAAAAGTTAGAGCACAAAAGGAGAGTGTCAATACCCGAGTGAATCTTGACCGGAACTACGATGGCCTGATTCCTATCTTGAGGATACGTAGGTAGCTTCATCTTGAAGTTTGGCCCCAATAAGTTTTGTTAACTCATTCATTTTGTCCATGTTTGATTGGTGTATCTTTAGTCAACTTGGTTGTCCTATCCATATTTGATTGGTGTATCTTCGATCTGCTCAGTTCAGTTGGTTCGATTCAACTTGGTTCAGTTCGGTTCGGTTCGGCGGTTCAGTTTGGTCCAGTTCTGCTCAGCTTCATTCTGTTCGGATTGGCTTGGTTCAGTTGGCTTGGTTTGGATATCACCATTGATTATCTGGCTTGGGATTATGCACCCCAATGGTTGATTCCATGTTGTTTGGGTAGTGGCCATTTGTAAAAATAGGTTTTGATTAATTTGAGTGAAGCTGACTAATTTTTCTCGAAAATTGTTCCATTTTTGCAAAAACCAGACCATTCTTTGGATTTTAAAAACGAAAATTTTCAGTGTTCACAACTTAGCTTACATGATTTCAAAACAGAAAATGGAATAAGTATGTTAATCCAACTCTCATGTTGCTCAAAACATTTTTACAAAAAAATCAAGGAAAAAACAATCAAGGCAATGAATTAGGGGCATAGTTAAGTCAATGATTCTATCTTCTCCCCCGTTCGAGTCACCTAGTCAGTGTGTTCATACCGGTCAAGGTATTCATACCAGTCAGTGTATATAAGTGCGTTCCTTTCATACCAGTCAGTGTATATAAGTGTGTTTGGATTGTTTTACTTCATTTTTCTTGCGTTGAGTCAGTTTTGTTTTTGATTTAGGTCAGTATGGACTCAATATCCAATTCAGAGCTCAAATTCAATCATTCTCAAATTCGATCAAACAAAATTGTTTTCAACTTAGAGTGATGTGCCAGTTACACCATTGATGTGATATCCCTGTTCCGTAATATGTTAATTGGTCCTTAATATAAATGTGATTATGTGTTTGATATGATTTTGTGTACCATTTATGTGAAAATATGTGATTTTGAATTTCTATCTGTTCACCGTAGGAATATCTGTTTGACTATCTACTTTGGAAATTAAATTGAAGGCCCTATCGGCCACAGAAACTGAAATCGATTGCGCCTTTGTGATTAGCGTAATTTTTTGGAGCCTATGGTGAAATTTGATTGGAAATTGATTCAGATCAGAATTAGTTGATTTAATTGATGAATTTGTGTTCAAATTATTTAATATTATAATATTGGTTAGTGGACTTTTACTTATAGGGCCATATACACTCTCCTTTATTTCTTTGGAACTCAAAAATCTGAGTTATACAATTGAGAGAGAGAGAGGGCCGGCCATAGAGAGAGAAAGGGGGAGAAATTGTGTAATCTTGGCTCATGGTTTGGGAATTTGAAGGTTAAACTCAAGAAATTGCTATAGTTTGGAAGATCGAACTCTTAGGTAAGTGAATTCATGAGTTTAATGTTGTAAATTGTGAATTCAAGTTTGATTAATGGGCAAGAACATGAATTAGCTTGATTATAAGGAAATTGAGTTGTATTTGTTGAATTTAAAGTCAATAGATGCATGCCTATATGTAATTGTTTTGAATTTGCGTATTTGAGCTTGAATTGCATGACTCATGATGAACTTTGGTTGAAATCCATGTATTTGACCATCTTTTCATCATATGAGATGAGAATGAGGGCTATATGTTACATGCATGTACAATCCATGGGAGTAGAAGCTTTGAATGCATGAAGTTGTTATGTTGGTAATGAATTTGGTGGAAAATGAGCCATGCATGGGTTTGATTTGTGAAACTAAGCTTCAAAATTGTAATTTGATGTTTGTACCATGTTAGTACATGTTTATGTGGAATTTGAGCCCAAATCATGCATTTAGAGCCTTTGAATGTCAAGTTGAAGCTCAAGAACATGTTCTGGATTTTTCAAAAAATTTGATGTCTGCTTGAGCGGGAGAATCGCCGCTCGAGCGTGAAATTCGTGCTCCTAGTATATTTTTGCAGGCATGATGTCCGCTCGAGCGGGGAGCTATGTAGGATGGATTTCCGCTCGAGCGTCCAAGTTCCACGCTCGAGCGTAAAAATGACATAACCAGTACTTTTGCAGACCTCATGGGTCCGCTCGAGTGGGGAAGTCCACGCTCAAGCGGGGACCCTGTTTTCTGAAATTTTGAAAATGCATTCTGAGTTTCGTTTTCCGTCATCTTTCACTTCTAAGTACTCTTAGACATGCATTGAGCATTGTAATTGAGTTAAAGAGATAAGAATGAAGCCTAAAGAGGAATATGTGAATTAAAGAATAGATTGAATTATTTGTGACCCATATATGTTATGTGATATGTAGGGTTAAGCTCCAGGGCAAATCCACAAGCCGATCACTGTGAGTAATATTTGAAATATGTTATTGTCCAATTGCTTGTGTCACGACCCGAACCCGCCCCTATGGGTTAAGGCCATAACCGGCCAGTAATCGCGAGATTACCTACAGCCTCAAATCAATTAAAACAAATTTAATCAGAGCAAAGGGGCCAAACGGAAGCAAATTAAAACTTTGTCCATAGAGCCGTGCTTATATGCACACCATAGCATTCCAAACATTTATATGTTAATAACTCACATCGAAATATGTACTAACACAAAACACTATACATACAGGATCATACAAGTTAAAGTCAGTCGAACCCAAGACTTATATAAAAAAATGGTCCGATGCTTTCGCCAACATAACAAAACTATAAACAAAGGACAAAAGCGAAGACAGTCTCGTGCGTGAGACGTTTGGGCTGACTCCGCAAAACTTTGACTGTTTTTCACAATTTCACCGGGGCTGGTTTTGGACGTCCCTTGGCTCACCTACATGTACATGAATGAGCGTGAGCGATAGCCCAGTGAATAATATCAAATAAGAAGATACAACAATATGTAGAACAACATACTTCAAACAGCCTTGGGCCCAATTCACATTTTGAATTAACAATTATATATGCAATTGAAGTCAAGTGACTATGGTTTCAAACGTACCGGCCTTTGGCCCATTTGTCTTTTATTCCTGTCAAACGGCCTTTGGCCCATCCATTCATGTCAAAACGGCCTATGGCCCATCCATTCATGTCAAAACGGCCTTCGGCCCATCCATTCTTGTTAAAACGACCTTTGGCCCATCCATTCATGTCAAAACGGCCTTCGGCCCATCCATTCATGTCAAAACGGCCTTCGGCCCATCCATTCATGTCAAAACGGCCTTTGGCCCAATCATTCATGTCAAAACGGCCTTCGGCCCATCCATTCATGTCAAAACGGCCTTTGTCCTAATCATTTATGTCAATCGGTTGTCCATAATTCAAACTAGCAAACTAATAGAGAAATAAGCAATTGGACAATTGACAAACTTCAAAATATCGATGTTACTCACAGTGATCGGCTTATGGATTTGTCCTGGAGCTCGACCCTATACATTCTACGAACACAAAAGGGTCATTAACAATTCAATCCGTTCTAAATTCACATTTTCCTTTTTAGGCTTTATTCTTATCTCTTTAACTCATTTACAATGTTTAACACATGCCTAAGAGTGCTTGCAAGTGAAAGAGAATGGAAAACGAAACATAGAATGCGAAAGCAAAATTCCAGAAAACAGGGTCCCCGCTCGAGCATGGACTCCCCCGCTCGAGCAGACCCTTAAGGCTCTCAAAAGTACTGGTTGCATGAAAAATAAACTCGAGCGTGAAATAGGGCTCTCTAGCGGAAGGCCTGTCTACAAAGCTCCCCGCTCGAGCGGACACCAAGTCTGCAAAAAGTACTCGGAGCACGTAATTTACGCTCAAGCGGAGGTTCTCCCGCTCGAGCGGACCTCAAAATTCTGGAAAATTCAAAATGTGTTCTTGAGCTCCCTCTCAACATTCAAACCAACATTTCTCGCATTTTATGACTCCAACCTCATATATTCTTGTACTAACATGGTATAAACACTAAAACACATCATCATGGAGCTCAATTTCATGAATCAAACACATGCATGCCCCAAATTGACACCAAACTCAATTCCAATATACACATTCATGCATTCAATGCTCTTATCTTCATAAATTGTACATGCATGTGATGTATTGCTCCCATTTTCAACTTAGATGACACAAATGGTGATTATACATGAGCTTTAACCAAAATCCTACATCGATCATGTATCTTAAACTCAAACATGCAAATTCAAGCAATTACATACATGCATTCACACATGGGTCTTTAATACAACAAAATCAAACTAATTCATGTTCTTGACCCTCATTCAAACTTGAATTCACAAGATGATAACTAAAAACACATGAATTACTCACCAAGGAGCTTTAATCTTCACAATCTATGGCAAATTCTAGAGTTATCTTCAAGACTTTCAAAGTTCAAGAGCAAAACTTGCACAATTCTTCTCTTTCTCTCTCTATAGCCGGCCTTCACACCCTTTGCATGCCTATCTCAGATTTTTGAGTTCAAAAAGGAGCAAAGAGAGTGTATATGGCCATATAAAAAGTCCCACTAATGCTTATTTAATAATATTAAATAGTTGGGCACTAATTCACCAATTTAATCAACTTAGTTTGATCCAAATCAATTTTCAATTAAATTTCACTGTAGGCTCTAAAAATTATACCAATCACAATGGCGTAATCAATTTCGAGTTCTGTGGCCGATAAGGCCTTCAATTTAATTTCCGAAGCGGAAAAATCAAACAGATATTCCTACGGTGAACAGATAGAAACTCAAAACCACATAATGGCACACAAAATCATATCAAACACATACTCATATTCAAAATAAGAACCAATTAACATAATACGGGACATGGGTATTACAGTCTTCCCCCCTTTAGGAAGTTTGGTCCTTCAAACTTAATTTACCTTGGTCGGGAAACAAATGTGGATACCGTAGTCGCATTTCCTCCTCTTTTTCCCACGTGGCATCTATCCCATAGTGTTCTTTCCATTCCACTTTCACCATTGGGATGGACTTGCTTCTCAATTGCTTCACTTGCCGGTCAACAATTCGTTCCAGCCATTCGGCGTATTCCATATTTTTATCTATAGCTACCCGATGATAATCAATCACATGAAACGGGTCTCGGAGGTAGCCCCTCAATATTGACACATGAAACACGTTATGGATTTGTTCGAGTCCCGGTGGCAAAGCAACTCTATAAGCAACTGGACCAAGCCTTTCTAAAATCTGAAACGGCCCGATGTAACGGGGCGACAATTTGCCCTTCTTTCCAAACCTGACTTGGCCTTTCATTGGGGACACACGAATAAACACATGGTCACCGACCTCATACTCAAAAGGTCTTCTTCGAACATCTGCATAATTCTTTTGTCGATCCTTAGCTATTTTGAGCCTTTGCCGAATGGTTTTGATCTTTTCAGAAATGTCTTGCACAATTTCGGGCCCAAGTAACGCTCTATCCCCGACTTCTGTCCAACAAATAGGGGACCTACACCTTTTACCATACAAAGCCTCGTATGGTGCCATACCGATGCTGGAGTGGAAGCTATTATTATAAGCAAATTCCACAAGTGGCAAATAATCTTCCCAACTCCCCTGAAAATCCAAAGCACACATCCGAAGCATATCTTCCAAAGTCTGTATTGTTTGTTCTGATTGCCCATCTGTCTGTGGGTGGAATGCAGTATTGAACCTTAGTTCTGTCCCCATAGCTTCCTGCAAACTTTTCCACAATCTAGATACAAATTTCAGATCTCTATCCGACACAATAGATACCGAAACTCCATGTAAACGAACAATCTCATCAACATAAATAGTAGCCAATCTATAAGCAGTAAATGTAGTTTTGATAGGCAGAAAATGTGCAGATTTAGTCAGTCTATCAACTACAACCCAAATAGAATCCATACCTCGAGAAGTCCGAGGTAGGCCAACAACAAAATCCATAGTCACATGCTCCCACTTCCATTCAGGAATAGGGAGAGGTTGAAGTAGACCGCCTGGTTTCTGATGTTCAGCTTTAACTTGCTAACATTGAAGGCACTTGGACACATATTCTGCAATCTCTTTCTTCATTTTAGGCCACCAATAGGTTTGTTTCAAATCCCGATACATTTTATTGTTACCTGGATGCATAGCAAATACGGATCTGTGGGCTTCATCTAAAACCCTCTTCTTTAGTTCCGGAATACCTAGGACACACATTCTGTTTCGAAACCTCAACACTTCATTCTCAATGCTAAACTCTGCTTTCGGACTTGTCTCAAACTCATCAATCACTTTCTTGAGGAATTCATCCTCTTTCTGTTTCTGCTTGATTTCATCAATGATTGCCGGCTCGGCTGTAATAGCGGCTATCAGTCCACCCTATTCGCACATTAACACTTCAATTTCAGATCTCTCAAAATCTTGCAAGATCTCTTTCTGTTCAGTAAGTAAACAAGCCATACTCCTTGTTGATTTTCTGCTCAAGGCATCAGCAACTGTGTTAGCTTTCCCGGGGTGATACTGAATCTCTAGATCATAGTCTTTTATCAGTTCCAGCCATCTCCTCTGTCACATATTCAACTCCTTCTACGTGAAGAAGTATTTCAGAATTTTGTGATCCATGTAGACTTCACACTTTGCTTCATACAGATAATGCCGCCAAATTTTCAAAGCAAAAACAACTGCGGCCAGTTCTAGGTCATGCGTTGGATAATTCTTCTCATGTGCCCTCAACTGTCGGGAGGCGTAAGCAATAACCTTTCCGTTCTGCATTAACACACAACCCAAACCTTTATAAGACGCATCACGGAAAATTACAAAATTCTCCGTACCTGAAGGTAGTGTCAAAATTGGTGCGGTGGTCAATCTTGTTTTTAGTTCATGAAAGGCAGCTTCTTTTTTGTCATTCCATTCAAACGGTTGCCCTTTTCGTGTCAATTGGGTAAGAGGCACAGCTAATTTTGAAAAGTCTTTCACGAATCTCCTGTAATAACCAGCTAAGCCCATGAAACTGCGAACTTTTGTCACATTTGTCGGTGTAGGCCAATTCACAATTGCCTCTATTTTCTGTGGGTCCACTGAAATTCCTTCCTTGTTGATCACGTGCCCTAAGAAAACAACTTCATCCAACCAAAAATCACATTTCTTTAGTTTAGCAAATAATTTCCTTTCCCGAAGTATTTGTAAGACTGTTCTCAAATGACGTTCATGTTCAAGTCTATCTTTAGAATATATCAAAATATCATCAATAAAAACCACAACAAATTCGTCAAGGTAGGTTTTGAAAATTCGATTCATTAGGTCCATAAATGCTACCGGAGCATTAGTCACTCCAAATGTCATAACAAGAAACTCAAAGTGTCCATACCTCGTTCTGAATGCGGTTTTCTCAACATCCTCTGCCTTAACTTTCAGTTGATGATACCCGAATCTCAAATCAATCTTCGAAAACACTTGTGATCCCTGCAACTAGTCAAATAAATCATCAATACGGGGTAAGGGGTATTTGTTCTTTATTGTTACCTTATTCAATTCCCGGTAATCGATGCACAAACGCAAAGTTTCATCCTTCTTTTTCACAAACAACACTGGTGCACCCCAAGGTGAAGTGCTAGGCCGGATAAACCCCTTGTCAAGCAGGTCTTGCAACTGTTCTTTCAATTCTTTCATTTCGGCAATAGCCATTCTGTAGGGAGTTTTAGAAATGGGCTGGGTGCCTGGCACAGTTTCAATAGTAAACTCTATCTCTCTATCTACCAATTCCGCTGGTAATTCATTTGGAAACACATCTGGAAATTATCTAACAATAGGAATATCATTCAATTCAACATTCACAGATTATTCAGACAGCACATAGCACAGATAACCCTGGCACCCTTTCCTGATCAGTTTGCATGCTTTCATTGCAGATATCAAATAAGGTGGAGGCACTACCCCATTACCCACAAACACAATCTCTTTCTATTCTGGTGGTTTAAACACAACCCGTTTTGCCACACAGTCAATGGTGGCACAATACTTGGTCAACCAATCCATGCCCAAAATTACATCAAAATGCCTAAAGTTCAAGGGCAACAAATCTACATATGGGATAGCATTCTCAACATGCATTTCACAAAACCGGTATATAGATTCACACAATACAGATTCCCCAGATGGAGCAGACACACATAGTAGATATGGCAATAATTCTAAGGGTCTATTCAATCTAGATGCGAATGCATATGTCACAAAAGAGTGTGTGGATCCGGAATCAATTAACACAAAAGAATCCTGATTACATATAGAAATAGTACCTGAGACAACTGCATTGGCATTCCGCGTATCGCCCGGAACAAGCGCAAAAACTCTTCCCTATTTCACGGTATCCCCGGTGGCAGCAGATCTCAAAGTATTCCCCGGCTTTGGGATCGACGCAGTGGAGCTAGCAGTTACCTTTCCACTATTTTGATTACAATCTTGGGCCATATGCCCTTATTTCCCACATTTGAAACAGGCTCTTGACACACGGTAACAAACTCCACGGTGCTTTCTGCTACAAATATTGCACATGGGAGCTGTGTCTCGGGAAGAATTTGAAGTATTTGAGGAGCCTGTATTTTGCTTCTTTGAAAACTTCTTCTTTGAAAAGAAGCCCTGTCTTTTGTTGCCTTTCCACTCTGTTGTTGGCTTAGTTTGTCTAGCTATGTTGGCCTCTGATATGATGGCCCTGTCTAGCACCCCAATGTAGGTCTCTAGGTTTAAGACATTCACTCTTTATAGGATGTCACTTCAGAGCCCACCTTTAAAGTGTCTCGCCTTCTTATAGTCAGTATCAATTACATGTGGTGCAAACCTGGCCAATTCGGTGAACTTGGCCTCATACTCAGCTACAGTCATACTGTCTTACTTTAGTTCCATGAACTCAGCTACTTTCCTATCCCAAACGCACTGCGGGAAGAGCTTGTCGTAGAAAATTTCCAAAAAATTTTGCCCAATCAGCATCTTTGTAATTCTCACGCATCAACATCCACCATCTCCTTGCTTCATCTTCTAGCATAAAGGTGGCTAGAAGCACTTTCTGTGTATTTGAACACGGAAACAGTTCAAACAGTTTTTCGATGCCGAGGACCCAAGCTTCAGCTTTCAAAGGATCTAATCCACCATGGAACTGTGGTGGTTTCATTTTCTTGAACTCTTTGGTGAGAGCTATGATTCGGTCATCATTCTGATTATCTGGCATGGGTGGTGCCGGAGGTGGAGGTGACGGATGTGGTTGTTGCCACTGTTGTTGCCACTCCTGTTGCTGTCTCAAAGTTTCTGCCATTTCCTGTATCAGTCTTTCCATTCTGTCCATTCTAGCAGTAGAGGATTCCTCTATCTCATCACCTCTTGTTCTCACCATCTAATTAAACTTACATTATACTTCATACAATAGATTTACAAGTATGCATATATTAAAGAGAATACATATTCAAATAATTTACAAAGCAAGCAAATCACAAACTTATAACACATAATTGTTCACATTTAACAGTTAAGCGTATTCTTGATGCTTTCAGATTCATATTTATCACATGAATGCATCCTAGATCTTTTCTAGACGCTTATTGCTCTTTTGGACAAGTGTGTGAGTTATTAACTCGTGCTCTGATACCACTTTGTCACGACCCGAACCCTCCCCTATGGGTTAAGGCCATAATTGGACAGTAATCGCGATATTACCTACGGCCTCAAATCAATTAAAACAAATTTAATTAGAGCAAAGGGGCCAAATGGAAGCAAATTAAAACTTTGTCCATAGAGCCGTGCTTATATGTATACCATAGCATTCCAAACATTTATATGTTAATAACTTACATCGAAATATGTACTAACACAAAACACTGTACATACAGGATCATACAAGTTAAAGTCAGTCGAACCCAAGACTTATATACAAAAATAGTCTGATGCTTTCGCCAACATAACAAAACTATAAACAAAGGACAAAAGCGAAGACAGTCTCGTGCGTGAGACGTTTGGGTTGACTCCTCAAAACTTTGACTATTTCTCACAATTTCACCGGGGCTGGTTTTGGACGTCCCTTGGCTCACCTACATGTACATGAATGAGCGTGAGCGATAGCCCAGTGAATAATATCAAATAAGAAGAAAAAACAATATGTAGAACAACATACTCCGAACGGCCTTGGGCCCAATTTACATTTTGAATTAACAATTATATACGCAATTGAAGTCAAGTGACTGTGGTTTCAAACGTACTGGCCTTTGGCCCATTTGTCTTTCATTCCTGTCAAACGGCCTTTGGCCCACTCATTTGTGTCAAAACGGCCTCTGGCCCATCCATTCATGTCAAAACGGCCTTTGGCCCATCCATTCATGTCAAAACGGCCTTTGGCCCAATCATTCATGTCAAAATAGCCTTCGGCCCATCCATTCATGTCAAAACGGCATTTGGCCCAATCATTCATGTCAAAATGGCCTTCGGTCCATCCATTCATGTCAAAACGGCCTTTGGCCCAATCATTCATGTCAAAAGGGCCTTCGGTCCATCCATTCATGTCAAAACGGCCTTTGGCCCAATCATTTATGTCAATCGGTTGTCCATAATTCAAACTAGCAATCAGATAGAGAAATAAGCAATTGGACAATTAACAAACTTTAAAATATCGATGTTACTCACAGTGATCGGCTTGTGGATTTGTCCTAGAGCTCGACCTTACACATTCCATGAACACAAAAGGGTCATTAACAATTCAATCCGTTCTAAATTCATATTTTCCTCTTTAGGCTTTATTCTTATCTCTTTAACTTATTTACAATGTTTAACACATGCCTAAGAGTGCTTGCAAGTGAAAGAGAACGGAAAACGAAACACCAAATACGAAAACAAAATTTCCGAAAACAGGGTCCCCGCTCGAGCGTGGACTCCTCCGCTCGAGCGGACCCTTAAGGCCTGCAAAAGTACTAGTTGCATGAAAAATAAGCTCGAGCGTGAAATAGGGCGCTCGAGCGGAAGGCCTGTCTACAAAGCTCCCCGCTCGAGCGTGAAATACCCCACTCGAGCGGACACCAAGTCTGCAAAAAGTACTAGGAGCACGTAATTTACGCTTAAGCGGAGGTTCTCCCGCTCAAGCGGATCTCAAAATTCTGGAAAATCCAGAATGTGTTCTTGAGCTCCCTCTCAACCTTCAAACCAACATTTCTTGCATTTTATGACTCCAACCTCACATATTCTTGTACTAACATGGTATAAACACTAAAACACATCATCATGGAGCTCAATTTCATGAATCAAACACATGCATGCCCCAAATTGACACCAAACTCAATTCCAATATACAAATTCATGCATTCAATGCTCTTATCTTCATAAATTGTACATGCATGTGATGTATTGCTCCCATTTTCAACTTAGATGACACAAATGGTGATTATGCATGAACTTTAACCAAAATCCTACATCGATCATGTATTTTAAACTCAAACATGCAAATTCAAGCAATTACATACATGCATTCACACATGGGTCTTTAATACAACAAAATCAAACTAATTCATGTTCTTGACCCTCATTCAAACTTGAATTCACAAGATAATAACTAAAAACACATGAATTACTCACCAAGGAGCTTTAATCTTCACAATCTATGGCAAATTCTAGAGTTATCTTCAAGACTTTCAAAGTTCAAGAGCAAAACTTGCACAATTCTTCTCTCTCTCTCTCTCTCTCTCTCTCTATAGCCGGCCTTCGCACCCTCTCCATGCCTATCTCAGATTTTTGAGTTCAAAAAGGAGCAAAGAGAGTGTATATGGCCATATAAAAAGTCCCACTAATGCTTATTTAATAATATTAAATAGTTGGGCACTAATTCACCAATTTAATCAACTTAATTTGATCCAAATCAATTTTCAATTAAATTTTACCGTAGGCTCTAAAAATTATGCCAATCACAATGGCGTAATCAATTTCGAGTTCTGTGGCCGATAAGGCCTTCAATTTAATTTCCAAAGCGAAAAAATCAAACAGATATTCCTACGATGAACAGATGGAAACTCGAAACCACATAATGGCACACAAAATCATATCAAACACATACTCATATTCAAAATAAGAACCAATTAACATAATACAGGACAGGGGTATTACAGCTTACTTCTATGTAAGTTTTGTAAAGTTCATTAGTTTGAATGGTGGACATAGTTGACATGGGAGTTTGAAAGGCCTAAAGGCCAGTTTGATATGGAAGTTTGAAAGGCCTAAAGGCTAGTTTGATATAGAGTTTGAAAGGCCTAAAGGCCAGTTTGATATAAAAGTTTGGAAGGCCTAAAGGCCAGTTTGATATGAAAGTTTTAAAGGCCTAAAGGCCAGTTTGATTGGAAAGTTTGAAAGGCCTAAGGGCCAGTTTGAGTTTGAAAAGGCCAAAGGCCAGTTTGACATGAATGAAATGGGCCCAAGGCCGTCTGATGTATAATGTTCCAATGTATTTGCTTTATTTGATATTATTCACTGGGCTTTTGCTCACGCTCATTCATGTGTTTGTAGGTGAGCCAAGAGAAGTCTAGACCCAGCCTCAGTGAAGTCTGTGTGGAACAATCAAGGTTTTTGGAGAGTCAGCCCTCGCGTCTCACGCACAAGACTTGTCTTCGCCCCTTTGTTATGTATTTATGTTTTGTCATGTTGGCGAAGACTTTGAGTCTGTTGTATATAGTTTTCATGGGTTGACTTAGTTTTGAATGATCCTGTCTGTATAGAACCTTATGCTACTATACTTTTTGTTGTGAGTTATTAACATTTGCAAATGTGGAATGTCATGATGTGCATATAAGCACGGCTCTATGGACAAAGTTTTAAATTTGCTTCTGTTTGGCCCCTTTACTCTGATGAGTTTTGTTTTATTTAGTTTGAGGCCGTAGGTAATCTCGTGAATACTGGCCGGTTATGGCCTTAACCCATAGGGGCGGGTTCGGGTCATGACAATAGATGTGTAAATTTTTTTTTTAATTACAGTTAGGGGAGGACATCCCCGATTACAGAGACCAAAAAAAAAAAAAACAAGCCCAGAAAATACAAAAATAAAATAAAATAAAATAAAAAATTAGCAAGCCCAAAAAAAGAAAAAAAAAGAAAAACAACAAGCCCAAGAAAAGAAAGGAAAAGAAAAAAAATAAACAACAACAATGTCTAGGAAAAAAAAACAAATAAAAGAAAAACAAAAAAGAAAGAGAAAGAGAAAACAAAAAGGGGGGGGGGGAGAAAGAAAACAAAAAAAAAAGAAGAGAAAGAGAGGGATCTTGTTCTTCCTTCTTTTCTGGCAATGGCCACACGCCGACCTCTTGCAAACGGCCATACGCCGACCTCATTTGCTTGACTCTCCCACCATTTTCTTCATCTCAATTTCATTTTGGGAGACCTTCGAAGGCCTGCCTCAGTGTGTTCCCCAAGAGAGGGCCCTGCCTCAGTGTATTCACCAAGAGAGTTAACACTTCGCCGACCATCAAAGGTAAAATATGACGGCGCTTCGAATCGGGCCATACAAGTGGCCTATCATTTTACCTCTTTATTCTCCATAGAGTTAGCCTTCCGTTTCATTTCTTTGTTCTCTGCCTTCAGCACGCAAATCTTCCTCGCGCATCTTTATATATATGCTGAAGCAGAGTGAGTTGGATGTTTACCCGATGTACCTCACACGTCCTGTTTTGCAGACGGTGAGACAAGTTAGTGACCGTGGCCACTGTTTCCATACACGACTTCAACGTGTAGTGGTTGGCCTCAATAACAGTTTGAGCAGCCATCACTTGCTCAACTGTTAGTGTAGGAAGACTAGGATGAGTAAGAGCAGGGGCACTTGGCCCAGAGGAGCTCGATGGATCATTAAGATCTGGAAGAGAGAGAGGGGGCAAGATGAAGCCATGTATAGGAGGTGTGAGGTGTAAAAGAAAAGAGTTGCAGAGAAATAGCAGAGAACAAAATGAGTTTTGGCCTCCTCCGTTCAGTCTCTCTTTTTCTCTCGATGAGGAAGAAGAAATAGAAGAGAGTAATGAAGAAGAAGGAGATGGAAAATAATGATGAAGAAGAAGGAGAAATGAGTGATTAAGTAGAAGACGGAAGATACTGATTCAGAAGAAGGCAGAAGAGAAGAAGACAAAGAAGGAGAGAGAGTCGAGGCAATCGGCAATCGAGGAGGTTTGCTTTTGTCGGCCAGCCGACGCAAAAGCAAGGCCGCATGTCAAATGCAATTTTCGAAGGAAAAGAGAGAGGCGGGAGATTTATACATATATGTGTATATATTGTATATCTATGTATTATATATATTTGTTTGAACATTTGGTTACAAGAGTGGCTTGGGTTTAGTGGTGCGTCTCAGTGGTTGAAGGTTGAAAGGCTGAGCTCGAGGTCAGGGGTTCGAACCCCACATCGAGTGTTTCTTGTGTTTTGTTTTGGTTTTATGTATATATATATTATATAGCTATGTAATATATATATATATATATATTTGTAATAGGTGATTCATTTTACGGCGACTACAAATGGTATGAAATCGAATAAATTGAGCATGTTTAGTGGATTTCTTGGCTAATTTGAGGCAAGCAAAGCAGTTTGGTGAATGAGGTTTTGATAATAGGTAACTTGTGATTTATGATAGGAAATAAAAGGAGTTGCCATCCTTTATCCCCCCTATAAAAATTCTCTGGTAAGAAAATCGGGAATATAATTTTGACAATCAAGTATATATTCAATATCAAAATAAAACATACTTAAAATAGATTGTCAACGGGCAAAAATTTTCTTACTAGCAAGATTTTGAACATCTTTTTCTAAAACATATTTAGCAGATTTGCAATCAATACGGAGTAAAAAAATTTTATTTAAAATATCATCTTGAAATTTACTAATGCATAAAACAGTAGATAAAATTTCTTGTTTAATAGTACTATAATTTTTTTTGTACTTTATTTCAGACACCAGAATGAAAACGAACAATCTGTTCAGATGACTGGGGAGTGATTTTCTGGAGAAGAATACCACCATAATCAATATCAGAAGCATCAGTTTGAATAATTTTAAAGAAATTTTTAGTAGGAATACCAAGGCATGGGAGAGACTTGACATATTTTTTGACTTGTTTAACAGTATCAGTATGAGTAGAAGACCAAGGAGGAGGATTATCTTTTAACCGATCAAAGAGTGGTTGATAGGTTTTCCTAAGGTCTTTGTAAAATTTAGCAATATAATTAAGTGATCCTAAGAATCTTTGTAACTGGGTTTTATCTAAGATTTCATTAGGAAATTTAGAAACAAATTCAATGATCAACTAATAGGTAAAATTGTATTCTGATGAATGTCATATCCTAAAAATCTGACTTTAGTTTGAAATAGTTTTATCTTAGGAGCAGAAATGACTAAACCATGAGTTTTAATGGTATACAGAAAAGCAATAAGATGTTTCCAATGTTCACTAAGGGATTTAGAAAAGATGATAATATCATCTATATAAACTATGGAAAAATGACCAAAGGGACTGAAAATGTCATTCATTATGTTCTGAAATTCACTATGAGCATTTTTTAATCCAAAGGGCATGACATTCCATTCATAATGCCCAAAAAGTGTAGTGAAAGTAGTTTTATAACGATCCTTTGGGTGAATTTGTATTTGCCAAAATCCACTTTTTAAATCAAATTTACTAAAAATGACAGCTTGGCTAAGTCTTTTAATTAAATCTTTTTTTATTAAGAATTGGACAACGGATCCATTCTAACACTTTATTTAATGGCTTGTAATTAATTACTAATCTAGGAACTCCTCTTTCTAATTCATCATTTTTATTAACATAAAAGGCAGGACAAGACCAGGGTGACTTGCTATGACTAATAATTTTGTTTTGTAGTAATTCATTAATTTCTTTTTTACACATTTCAACTAATTCACGATTCATTTGAATAAGTCTAGATTTAGTAGGAATTTGTCTTTTATTAAAATTCTTAATATATGGTAGTGTGACTACATGTTTTTTCCGATGCCAAAAGGCAATAGGTAAAGTAGAACAAACAGTTGATTCTAATTTTTGTTTGAATTGTTCAATTTGAGCAATAGTAATAGGATTAGTTAATTTAGAGGGTGAATACTTCTTCCTATATTTATTGGAGTGCTTGTAAGAAGATCTATTTTTACTATGTTTTCTTCTACAGGGTGCAACTGGAGGTAAACATATAATTCATATTTAGCTTTATGTTTATCCTTAGCAGCTTTTTGACTAAGTTTTAAGTCAATACACATTCTTAATCCTTCTTTTGAATAGTACTGATTATATCACCATAGGTTAGATTATCATATTCAATTACATCAGTAGGTTGACTAAGAACATCTCTAATTTTGTGAGCAAAAAGACTAGGTAAACCATTAATAAATTTTTCTTTCCAAAATGATTTAGTACAATCTTCGTGTAGCATTACTCTGGAGGTAAAAACATTTTTATACCATCACAAATCACTTAATGTTGGACAAGGAAGGTTACTAAGTTGATCATGTATTCTAGAATATATATTAGTAGGTGTGCCAATAAAATGTCTAACTATGGTATAAATTAAGGTATTGATACCATCAAGTTTATAATAGCTAATTGTTTTGTCAAATATGGATAAATCATTTTCATCTTTTTTACTTGCATGTAAAATAGATTCTCTTTGATCTTCAGTGAGATATTTTGCCCACCATGATTTTAACATACTAGTAAAACCATAGGTTATTAATGAAACAATTTCAGGTTGAGTCTAATCTGGGTAGTTACTAAGATAACTATTGGCAACCATGGATAAATGGTTTAATTTTTGAAGGATTTGATCTTCACTAAGACCATCTATATTCCATTTATATAGTTTTTTAGCAGAAACAGAAAATTGATTATTAAGATTGGTTTCTTCATATTGGAGATCAGGGGGAGTAGGCCTAGAATACCAATTTTTTGTAAGAGTTGTAGGATTGACCTTAGGATAAGTAATTCGACTAAGATTAGAAGATTGAAATTGCTAAGCTAAAAGATTAATTTCATTGTCAGATGTGTCGGTTGCTGAGTGATGGGAAATAATATCTAGAGTAGGTTGTTGGTTTAATACAGTAAGACCTTTTTCAGTTGAAAGAGAAGCGGCTTTTTCATTTGAAGGAGAGGCTAACTTAGTGAATAATTGTTCTATGATTTTAATAGTAGAACTATCCTGAGTGACTAGACTATCTCTTTTGGAATGTTGACTAGGTAAATTAATTAAAGGTTTGTCTAAAGAGTGTTCGGAGGAATGACTAGGCATATATTCATCTAAATTAGTCTCTATTTTATCTAATTGTTTACCAATTGTTTTTAAACATTGATTAGTATAATTATTTTGTTCAATGACTTTCTTTAATTCATTGTCATTACTAGGTAATTTAAATGGAGAAGCTTGAATAACAGAACCTTGGTGTTCTATAATTATGGTGGATAGAGGAGGATGACTGGAGCTAACAGTAGTATTAGAAGAAGTTTTCCATTTAGTTTTTGTGATTGTATTAACTTTTTTGTAATAATTTTCTAAAAGAAAGGAACTTCTATACTATGTTCAGTCATAAACTTATACCATTTGTGAGTAATTTTGGATTGTTGGTTAGAGTCATATTTAAGTCTGTAAGCTTGGCGTTTGACTTTATTATTTTTATATTTAAATTCAATATGTAATTTGTCTAAGTGAGGAGCAAAGGGTTTACTAATTGTTAATAATTGGGGGTTTATTGGAGGTATAACTTCAAAGTCAGTTTGTGTTGGTGAATCTTGGGAGACAGTGTCCTCTTTAGGACGACGAGTATAACTTGAATAGGCCGGTTTACTAATCTGGGAAGTTGCAGAATCATCGACACCTTTCATTTTACTATGTGAAGTTTGACCAATATGAATTTGACTGTTTTTCCTAAATAAAGGGGTATTAAATATTTCATCGTCTGTTTTAGTGTCAGTAGGTATACTGAAGTACTATGTCTAGAGGATTGAGTAGATCTATTAAATTTAATTCTAACTGAGCCATCAGTAAATTGTTGAATATCTTGGACATCTTGACTAGTGGACTATTTTTTATTATGTTTGTAATTTTCATTGACTGTAACCCATTGATCTGGTAGAGTAATATCTTTCCATTCAATCATCTTAGGAATATTTATGTTAGTATCATTACTACTACTTTGAATTAGTAAAGTTTTTTTCTTTTGGACTCTTGTGTAAAGCTTGAACATTTAGATTAGTTTTAATACATTTGTAATAAACACGATAAATTAATGCAATATTATGGACTTTTTCTTTCATATTTGTAAAAGAACCATTTAACTGAATATTCAAAGTTAATGCACTAATATATGTGGATCTCTAAGACTAAGAGTAAAATCAGGAAAGCAATTAAAATGGACGGGTCCTCTGTGGAGACCAGTTTCCATCATACCTATTAAACTATCATTATAATCCAGAAAACGAGCATCTATTAGACATAATAAAACAGAAGTATTTTTTCCTTGTTGAGTTAATGGTTTGATTCCAACTTGAATTAATCCTAAATGAATAAAATTATGACCTATTTTTAAATGACGTTTAATAGTATTAGTATCGAGTAATTGACATGTTTCTCTAGGTTTTTCCAAAGCATAAACTTGTTCTAAGGTTTTGACATGAAGATTTACATGAAATGTTGACTACATAAAAGTAGTTTTATATATTTCTTTAATTGGTAATTGTGGTATATTTCAACTTACATCAATTTTATCATTTTGTATTTCTACATCTTCTTCATTAATTACTAGACCTTGATTAGGTATAGAGGGTAGTGTTATTGACCTAGAGCTGGCAGAAGAGTTACTTCTAAATAATCAGCTCATTTTTTCCTTTTTTCCTTTTTTTTTTATTTTTTATAGTGAGCTTAATACATTGTCTAAACTTATCATGTTTTTACATACGATGTTATCACACATACCCATGCCGGAGAACCCCTATGTATCCAATACTGCCTAACCAACGGACTTACCTAGGACCTGGGACGAAAGGTAGGTGGCTAGTGACAAAGTGGAAAGACACAGATAAAGTTTTTGACAGATTAGGAGAACTTCAAACAATTGTAGAGAAAAGGAACAGAGTTGATTAAATAAAATAACACTTCAAGCAGTAACATGAATCAATAGACAAGGAACAGAGTTGATTAAATAAAATAACACTTCAAGCAGTAATATGAATCAATAGCAACTTGGCTTTGATACCAAAAGGAGGCGGAAGCAGGAAAAAGGAAACAACACTAAGCATTTTAAATTAAAACTTAAGATAAAACTTAAAACTTAAAATAAAACATACATAAAATAAAACTTACAATTGTTTACTGGAATGAAGCAAACAGTTCTTCAAAAATACATAACTTGAAAACGAATTTGAAAATATAAAGTTACAGAGATAGCTATTTTTCTTGAGAATGAGCACTCAAATTTTTTCTAACTTTGCCTTATTCTTGACTGAAGAGGCTCTTTTATAGATGAAAAGCGTTACTGTGAGCCTTGTGAAGAGTTACTATGAGCCTTGTGAAGGCATCTGACTTTGAAAGAAGCATATGGGAGCTTCTGCAACTTTCGGTGAGTGACTAAAGTTGATGGTTGCTTTTGACTGTGTTGAATTTGTCAGTTAGATGAATTATGATGATTGACGAATAGTAATGTTGACTTTCTTGATGAATAGTGAACAGTAAATTTGACTTTTTTTCACTATTCATTGCTTTCGGTGGAGACATGTCACGGAAGGAATCAATATAGATATATATATATCAGTAGCTTTTCTCAAAAGAAGAGTATTGATTGAAGCTGATAATTATGTCTATGTAGAATCCAATGACTATGTCAGGCATATGGGTCCTGAGCATCTTGAAATTGGGATTCATAGGGGTCTTGATTAGTTGAGCCTTCAGAAGTGTCTGAACCATTTGAACATTCTTCTGTACTTTCTTCATCGAATGACTTATCTTTAACCATGAGTAGACGGGCTATTTGGAGAAGTTCATCTTTGGAGGACTTGGACTTGGACTTGACTTTGGGCTTATCCTTTGATGGATCAGTTTTGAGTTGTGCTGACTTGGATTTAACCTTTGACTTGGATGACTTGGGCTTGGAAGAACTGGATGTGGGGCTTCCAAGATTGATTGGAGGAAGTGGGCTTCCTTGTGTTAATGAAGCAATTGGGTTCTGCTGAGCTTTAACCATGGCAGGTGTTGGAGCACGAATATTAACGGGAAATTCTGTTTGGACTATTTCAATAATTCGAGGAATTCTGAAATTGTCCCACCATTTAACAAAATATTGGCGGTAAATAATGTCATCAGAAATAGCATATTGCCACTTAAATATCCATGGGACTTTGTATTTAGATAAGAAAATGAGCAATGTAGGGAATTTCTTTTGTTGGGGACTGAATGAAAATACTGTGGAGAAATAATTGACTTGTTCAATTAAAATTGAGGGGAAGATTTCCATAATGGCGCCATACTGAGTCCACAAATGGTATGAGTTTATGACTGAACATAGTATAGAAGTTACTTTCTTTGAATAGTTAGAAAATTATTACAAAAAAGTTAATACAATCACAAAGACTAAATGGAAAACTTCTTCTAATACTACTATTAGCTCCAGTCATCCTCCTCTATCCACCATAATTATAGAACACCAAGGTTCTATTAGTCAAGCTTCTCCATTTAAATTACCCGGTAATGACAATGAATTAAAGAAAGTCATTGAACAAAATAATTATACTAATCAATGTTTAAAAACAATTGGTAACCAATTAGATAAAATAGAGACTAATTTAGATGAATATACGCCCAGTCATTCCTCCAAACACTCTTTAAACAAACCTTTAATTAATATATATATATATATATATTTGTTTGAACATTTGGTCACAAGAGTGGCTTGGGTTCAGTGGCTTGGCTCAGTGGTTGAAGGTTGAAAGGCTGAGCCCGAGGTCAGGGGTTCAAACCCCACAACAAATGTTTCTTTTGTTTTGTTTTGGTTTTATGTAAATATGTCTTGTATAAGTATATATATATATATATATTTGTTTGAAAATTTTGTCACAAGAGTGGCTTGGTTCAGTGGTTTGGCTCAGTGGTTAAGGACTCGAAGGCCAGGCCTGAGGTCAAGGGTTCAAAACCCTGTATCCCCACATCCATGCATTTTGAGATTTTTCTTTCTTTTTTGCGTGTTTTGCGTACATGCGCTGACATCAGCAAACAAAATATGCCTTCTCAGTAACAGCATCTTCCCGCTGACGACTGCAAGCGAAATATTTCCCACCTGTATATATACCGTATATGTCCGTATGTAGCTATGCATATACCGTATGTCTATGTGTATATATCTCTGTCATTCACCATATAACTCTATCATCTACCGTATATCTCTGTGCATATACTGTATATTTCTATATATATATTTGTATATGTCTGTATATGCATATATGTGTACCATATGTAAATATCTGTGTGTATTACCCTCGCCATGTTTGCAATGAGTTCCCAGGAGACCAACTGCGATGGTGGAAACTAAAGTTCGAATGGCGATGCCTAGAATGCAAAGGTTCTGAATTTTTGAGACTAAAGTCTGGTTTAAATACCCAAGGGTATATCCCCGGCTTGAAATCTGTATGGCAGCCCCATAGGTTGAGGTAGCTTCTATGCGCCTCAATTCTGGATACTAAATCAACCTAATCTGTCACCCCGTTGGAGAATAGGGAAAATTGTGAGTATGATCAGGAAGAAAAGCGGCTTTCATGGCTTCTACATGTAAAGGTTACCCCTTGTCAGCTATTTATCCTCTTGCGTGAGACGTGTTTGCATTTATAAAAAATTTATCCTCTCGCGTGAGACGCGTTTGGAATTATTCGTTTACTACTTATCCTCTCGCGTGAGACGCTTTTGGATCTCAAGTTCACTTTCCTCCTCTCGCATGAGACGCGTTTGGATCTCAAGTTCACTTATCCTCTCGCGTGAGACGTGTTTGGATCTCAAGTTCACTTTCCTCCTCTCGTGTGAGACGCGTTTGGATCTCAAGTTCACTTTCCTCCTTTCGCGTGAGACGCGTTTGGATCTTAAGTTCACATCCCTCCTCTCGCGTGTGACCCGTTTGGATCTCAAGTTCACTATACTCCTCTCACGTGAGACGTGTTTGGATCTCAAGTTCACTTTCCTCCTCTCGCGTGAGACGCGTTTGGATCTCAAGTTCACATCCCTCCTCTCGCGTGAGACGTGTTTGGATCTCAAGTTCACTATACTGCTCTCGCGTGAGACGTGTTTGGATCTCAAGTTCACTTTCCTCCTCTAGCGTGAGACGCATTTGGATCTCAAGTTCACATCCCTCCTCTTGCGTGAGACGCGTTTGGATCTCAAGTTCACTATACTCCTCTCGCGTGAGACGCGTTTGGATCTCAAGTTCACTTTTCCCCTCTCGCGTAAGATGCGTTTGGATCTCAAGTTCACATCCCTCCTCTCGCGTGAGACACGTTTGGATCTCAAGTTCACATCCCTCCTCTCGCGTGAGATGCGTTTGGATCTCAAGTTCACTATACTCTTCTCACGTGAGATGCGTTTGGATCTCAAATTCATTTTCCACCTCTCACGTGAGACGCGTTTGGATCTCAAATTCACATCCCTCCCCTCGCATGAGATGCGTTTGGATCTTAAGTTCACTATACTCCTCTCGCGTGAGATGCGTTTGGATCTCAAGTTCGCTTTCCTCCTTTCGCCTGAAACGCGTTTGGATCTCAAGTTCACATTCCTCCTCTCGCGTGAGACGCGTTTGGATCTCAAGTTCACTATACTCCTCTCGCGTGAGACACGTTTGGATCTCAAGTTCACTATTCCTCGTGTGAAACATGGTTGGATTTATTTTGCTTTGATTTATGCTTTCATTCAGTATCACATCTTTGTCTTGATTGCATTTCATTACACGATCATAAGTTATGTATTGCATTTCATTGCATTAGTTATGTTTGACATATCATTTTGCATCTTACCCCCGAACTACGCTGGTTTGATTCTTTACAAAGGGATACGTAGGCAACCTTCTAGTTCAACCACATGCATTGCATTTAGTTTATTTGCCCAAGTCTTATGGCCTTGTCAAAAGGGTTGTCTTCGGGCTTTAACATTCACTCACGTCAAGAAATGATTTCGAGCTCTGTCAAAGAGGGGTAACTGTAGACACCCCATTTTGACCGGTCCTAAGACTTGGGCACTTCTTTTGAACACCCCATGATGAAAATTGGAGTATGCCGTTTTATGAACTTCTCAGCAGAAAAATCAAATTGAAACTTTAATCCCAAACCTCACCCATTTTGGCCAAATTATTTTATATCACTAAAATATTTTTAATTTGTAGTATTTTATAATTTTATATATTTTTATATAATTTGATATATGTGTACATATTTTGAGGTGGTGTATTTGAGAAATAAAAATATTATAAAAACAAAATACAAAAAATAAAAAATAAAAACAAAAAAAAATATAGATAGTATGGTCAGATGGAGTATTTTTGGAAAGAAGAAAAAGAAAAGATAAAAGGGAATATATGATGATTCTGTTTGAAGGGAGGGTCAGGTAGATGATTAGTGTTTTGGTGGAGTAAAAAGAGAGACGTTAGAGAGAGGTGGGGTGTGATGATGATGATGAGTGAGTGGGAAGTTTTTAATATATCGCCATTTCTCTCTACAGGTTGTCAATGATAAATGAGTATTATTAACAAAAAGGTAGTGGGTGGTATCAAAAAGAAAAAGGAAGAAGCACAACCAAGAGAGAGAAAAGGTGGTTCTATTGAATTTATGGGCTAGCATATTTAGGATGAGTGGAGAATGAAAAATAGATATATATATATATATACACCATTACATGGACTGAAAGAAAAAAGACTCACACACTGAGATACTGAGGACACACATGCATGGCAGCTCTTTCCCTCTCCTATGACACAGTTATACACATACACTAGCTCTCTCTCGCATGGTCTCTTCCGAAGCTCTCTCTCGGCAACACCACCAAGCTCTCTCAATCTCTCTCTCTATCTAATTTTTTAGGAGAGTTGATCATCATCTGCAACAAAAAAAATAAAATAAAACACACTGTGAACGTGCCCGAACGTCCCGGGAAAATTTCGTTTTGTTTATTTGGCTGCTACAGTTCGGACTCAAATGTCACGGTTCTGAATCTAATCTCGCAAAGTGCAATGCAAGACCGAAAAATCACCAAAGAGTCCAAATCCGACAAATCGTTTTGTAAAACTGATTTTTAAGAAAGAAGTGCCAAACATGGACTGCTTTGCCAGATACAAAGTCGCCACCTAAATATTTTATTTTGGGGGAATTTAGGAAACCCTAACTCGTGTCGAAGGCCACGTGTCCGTCATCACCAAAGTTGCCTTGGCTTGGGAACTCGGGTACGATTGGGGAAGGTCATGCAATGAGCACCCCCGCTCGCCAGATCAAAGATCGGCCTGTACTAAGCATGATATCTTATTTTTGAAAACACATGCGTTCTTATTCCGGTTAATTAGCTAGAATTACTATGTGATGCACACAACACACACGTATAAACTAGATCGCCTAATTTGGAACAAAGTATCGCATATCTGTTTGTTTGGAAAATGGTTTGAAGTTTGCTACTCGCAAGTAGGCTAAAATGTGGATTTCAATGAATTGTTCCAATTCAAGTAATCCAACCTTCACCGACAGGCATTCAGGCAGTTAATCACATAAGCAGTTAGCCTCATGGCAAGCATGCTAACATGGAAACATTAACACACATGTAGTATGCTAAAGCGTAAACACTCACAGTGTACTCCGAGCCAAAACGAAGAGCTAGTTAGAAATCATACATGATCCTAGTTCATGTTAAGATGGCTAATGCAACACATGCGAAAATGCAATTAAAATAGGCTCGGCTATTCTAATCATGTCATGTGAAATGCAACTTGATACACGTATTCAAATAATGTATTGAAAGTACAATGCAGTTAGTATGATGCGTCGAGCCCGGTGCATGCAATACAGATGAATGGATGCACGCATGCGAGCATAAGGTATGCTAAATGAAATATGCCCTAAAACTAACCATTGTAAGCGGTTAAGTAAAAGGGAGAAAGAAATAGGGATTGGAAGACATGCATCACACACACGCATCACACACATGCATGCTTATTACACCAATTGGCTCTCTCGAGGGAGAGACCGAAGAATAATACAAACCATCTAATTAACTAACTAACTAGCTAATTAATTATTACACAATCAAACGAATAACTAGCTACAACTAATTATTACAACACTTAAATAATTAACAAATTAATTAAGCTATGAAAAACAGTAAAGAGGCCTCGGGGAGAGGGACAAATGCATGCTCGATCGGCTTTGCTCGGAAATCCGTTGCCATGCCTCATGTTGCCTCTGTTTGCACTGTTTTGCACCTCTGAAAACTGTGAAAAGTCCTGTGATGCTCTAGAACCACTTCATGGACATGCTGAGAGGCCATCGGCCAAATGGTGAAGCCATCGGCCAAAGGAAAGATGTCATCGATCATTTATGAGGTCATCGGCCAAACACTTTTAGCCGATCGGCACACCAGATAGCCGATCGATCTTTTCTTGTAAAATGCTGTTTTACTGCAGCAGAGGACAAACAGTGGTATGGCAATACATTTGCAAGAAAATGTTTGCAACTACACCCCTTATCACGTTTAAGGCTCAAAGGTGTGTAGTTCTTGACCCTCAGGCCATCAATCACGCATTCCAATGCATGATGGCCAAAGGAGCCAAGTGTGCAATTTAATATGGAATGAATGCACAAAATCACATAAGAGACCTCAACCTCTATCATGTTTGATCAAGAGGCAATGCATGCACACACAATGCTATGCAAACATGCAAGCATGACGTGATGAAACTAGTATGCAACAGCATGTAATGGAATTAGCATGTAACAACATGCAATGTACCAACTATGCAACAAGCATGTAACAACATGCGAAAATGGGCTTAAACTAAAATGGACAGCTCTCAAACATGCCCAAATCAATGGCCAAAGTTGTGAATTGGAAGCATGAAAATGTAAAACAAACATGCACATGTAAATGGTCCAACACCTAGGCATAGGAGGGCAACTTTCAAGAACACTTAAAAGAGGACAAATATGGACATGTGACAAACATTATAATCTCTAAAATCATGCATGGAAAGGTGTCAAACCAACCAAACAAAGCAAGCAAAGCATACAACAAAGCCCAAAGCTTAAGGCTAGCCAAGGGACTCAAACCATGGCCATGCAAGGCAAGCCCCAAAGGGCCAAGGGCACTCATAACAATTCCAAGGCAGGTCAAGACAAGACCAAAAACATGCTCGAAACTAGCCAACATAAGCTAGAATACAACTCCAAAAGGCATGAGGCATGCAAGGCTACAAAGGGGGTGTCACACTACACCTATCAAAACCAAACATGGCATGAATTGTCCAATGAAAAAAAGAGTTATGGCATATCAAAATAAGCCCAAATACCCACTTAGATGGCATCCCAAAAACCTAAGCATGGAGGCATACACAATGGTCCATTCATGAGGCATAAAGCATCAACTCTTTAAAGCATTAAAGGGGTGATAAGTGCAAGTATATGAGCATGAAACATGAACTGAAATAGCATTACAAATTATGCCAAATCATTGAAATGAGCCAAGTAATGCATGCTAGAGGACTCAATACTCAAAGCTAACAAGCTAGATTGAACCTCCACAGTGTTGTTCTTCCTAATGGGGATAGAGTGACTAAAAGTGACGAGGTCCATAAATCCTTTGTGGACTCTTTCACTAATTTGTTTGGGAAGCCTTTCGATGACCATTATAATGGGTATGATAGGATTAGTAACCTAGTCACCAAAAGAGTTTTTGAAGCCCAGTATCAAACTCTTGCTAGGGAGGTTACTATGAAGGAGATCACTAATGCCTTCCATTCCCTAAAAGCTAACAAGGCCCCTGGGCCTGATGGGTATTCTGCGGGTTTCTTTTTGAAAGCTTGGAATATTGTGGGGAGAGAGGTTGTTGAAGCCATTAAATCTTTTTTTACATCGGGGGAGCTTTTTCAGGAATTGAATAGTACCTCCATTGCTCTTATTCCTACGACCCCCAATGCTGAAAAAGTGGGGGACTTCAGACCTATCTCTTGCTGTAATACTTTGTATAAGTGTATCTCAAAGATCATTGCTGATAGGATTAAAATTGCTCTCCATGATCTCATTGATCCCGTGCAATCAGCTTTTGTCCATGGGAGGAGAATTGCTGATAATATTTTTCTTTCACAAGAGCTTATGAGGGGCTATCATAAATCATCACCTACTCCCAGGTGCGCCATAGAAGTGGATATTATGAAAGCTTATGATAACGTTAGATGGGATTTTGTTCTAGATGTATTAACAGCTATGGGGTTTCCCCCTAATATTATCCTTTGGATAAAAGCTTGCATGACTAGCCCTTCCTATTCCATTTGTATTAATGGGAGTCTGCATGGCTATTTTAGGGGGAAGAGAGGGTTGAGGCAAGGTAACCCCATGTCTCCTATCTATTTGTTATTGTCATGGAGATCCTTTCCAGAATCTTGGCTGAAAAGGCCTCTCATCCTGACTTCAAATTCCATTGAAGGTGTGATAAAACGAAGCTTGTCAATTTATGCTTTGCAGATGATTTGATGATCTTCTGTAAGGGGGATGTGTTCACTATCTAGTCTATCAAATCTAGCTTAGAGGAATTTAAAAACTTGTCTGGGTTGTCCCCTAGCCCTAATAAGAGTCACATTTTCTTCTCAGGTTGTGATAAGACTTTAAAGGATGAGATTTTGCGGGTTTGTAACTTCAGCGAAGGCACTTTGCCTGTGAGGTACTTAGGGGTTCCCTTAGTCTCTACTAAGCTTAAAGCTACTGATTGTGATCAACTTGTGGAGAGAATTACAAAGAGAATTAAAAGCTGGACAAATAAGTGTCTCACTTATGCTGGTAGAGCCCAGTTGATCCAATCTGTTCTCTTCTCTATGCAAGTGTACTGGACCTCGCTGTTTATTCTTCCAAAGAAGGTCATTCGTTCCATAGAAAGTCTGTTTAGAGCCTTCTTCTGGTTTGGATGTGAACTGAAGAAGTATGGGGCTAAGGTGTCTTGGGATAGAATGTGTTCCCCTAAAAATGAAGGGGGCTTGGGGTTTAAGTCTCTCAATGTGTGGAACAAGGCTGCTATTGCTAAGCATGTCTGGTTCCTCTTCTCTGGGGGAGAGCAATCTATGTGGTCCCTTTGAATTAAAGCTTATATCCTCAAAGGTAGAAGTTTTTGGAGAGTTAGGGTGCCAAATGACCCCTCCTAGGTTTGGAGGAAAATTCTTTCTCTTAGAGCTATCATTTACCCTTTAATCAAACATAGGATGGGAGATGGTTCTAGGGTATTTCTATGGTTTGATAACTGGCACCCTATGGGATCTGTGCAGAATAGATTTGGGGTCAGAATTGTTTATGATTCTGCTTTGGGTATAAATGCTAAGGTTAGTGAGATTGTCAAAGGTACTACTTGGAAATGGCCTTTCCCATCTTCGTGGGAGCTTATGGACCTCATTTCTAGTACTTCTCCTACTTATCTCCCTACTGGTGGGTCTAATAATGTGAGTTGGAGTCCTGCTGCTAGTGGTAAATTCACTATCCAGTCTACATGGCATTTTTTGAGGCATCATTTTGATCATGTGAACTGGTCTAAGATTATTTGGGGGCCTCATAATATTCCTAAAGTGAGTTTTGTGGTGTGGATGGCTATCCTTGGCAGATTGAACATTGGAGATAGGTTAAAAACCTTTGGTGTGACTCAAGCTACTGAGTGTGTTTTCTGCCAGGACCTATGTGAAGACCACAACCATCTTTTCTTTGAGTGTCCATTCTCTGAAAAAGTGTGGACCTGTATCAAAGGTAAGATGAATGTTGATTGGCCATCAATTCCATGGAGTGACTTGGTCTAACTTATTGCTAAATCTGTGAAAGGGAAATCATTAGGGACTATTATTACCAAGCTTTCCTTTACTTGTGCAGTGTACCAGTTATGGATTGCTAGGACTAATAGCGTCTTTAGTAAGGATATGGTCCCTGAAGAGGTGGTTATAAAGTATATTGTGGATATGGTTAGATTCAGGGTTATGCATATAACCAATTTGAAGTCACACCATACTGATAGATGGTACTTGAGCTCGTGGAGAATTCCTCATACTGTGCTGAAACATACCGTACCTGCTGTGAGGGATGTGAGTTCACAAATTGTGGGTTGAGTGAAGGAAAGCATAT
Organism: Camellia sinensis; assembly: GCF_055761805.1. Taxonomy (NCBI): domain Eukaryota; kingdom Viridiplantae; phylum Streptophyta; class Magnoliopsida; order Ericales; family Theaceae; genus Camellia; species Camellia sinensis. The sequence continues at coordinate 88,504,205 of NC_138964.1, forward strand.
AAAATGTGGGGTTTCCTAATGTTTGTTATTGTTATAGGTATGCGGCCCACTGGGGAGGAGAAAATTGTGTGTGTGCCATATTCTATGAGGGTTGAGTATAGTGTGAGGAATAAACTAACTCCTTACCCACTATCACTAGCCATATTGCGAGGGACTAACATGTTTTTATATGTTTCCTATATCTTTTTATTTTGTAGGTATATGGAGCAATGTTTCTCGAGTGATGTGAGCATATATATTTGTGGGTTGAGTGTAGTGAGTATCTATATGTGTTGTAAAAAGCAATCTATCACTATTTCTTAATTGTTATTGGTTTGTGGATTGACTAACCTTGTCTTGGTATTTGTTCATGACAGGGTTTACTATAATGTCTAATCTCTGTTTGGGTTGCATGGGGTGGCATAACAGTACCTCCCTTGTTGATGATGTCTGGTTCGGTGTTCAGTCTGGATTTCTTCAAGCTTTAGATCTGACTATGTTCGTGTTGATGGCTGCTGGAGGTGCCTCTGTGTGTGAAGAAAGTCATTATTTTATTCTGTTTTACTTAGTTTTTTTTTGCTAGATGGCCTACCCGTGCAAGATGTGCACAGGGGTACAAATCAGTGTGGTTACTCTCGGCTATTTGCTACCTAGTTATATGGGTGTGTTCATGTTCCTCATCAAACCTGCATGCAGCCCATGAACACATTGGTAGATATTTTGCTATTATGATTGGGTTCTCTAGTTTTAATTTGTTTTTTCTTTCCTTTCTTTTTTGACCGTTTAGATATGTGATGTTAACATTTTAAACCGGTTTGGTTTTAGGTCCTTTTGGCTTGGCTTTGTTTTATTTTTGTTCTTGGTCCTATTTCTTGTATAGTGCTTGGCTAGGGCCTGGAGTATGCTCCTTGTAGTGGTGTAAGTTTTTTGTCTTTTATTTTATGACTTATCGACCCAAACAAAGCTAGATTGAACCATGGCTATACAAAGTAAGTCATGCATGACTAAAATGACCTAAATCAGAGCTAGAGCATGCTAAAACATGGACAAAAGCTTCTTGAAGTTAAGCCAAAAGCATGCTAGAATGACATGTTAAAGCATGATGCATGTTAAGGCAAATGAGAGGATTGCAACACAAGTACATGAAGCATGTAAGAGCCAACTAAACCCACCCAAAACAGAGTCATGGCATGCTAAAACAACACAAAAAATCCACTGAAATGAAGTCAACATAAGCTAGAAAGACATGCTCAAACATGAAGCATATAAGACTAGTTTGTGTGATTTACACTACAAGTGTATTAGGCATGCATGGAGTAACAAAACCAAGCAAAACAGTGTTGTATCATGGCAAAACAAAGCCTAATACATACTAAAATGAAGCTACAACAAGCTAAGCCAATGTGCTATCAACATAAGCCACTTATGCAAGCATACAAAACAACAAGGAGAGGGGATGACCCTCTCCTATTTAAGACCTCAAAACTACCTTTCCACCATTGAAAATCCTCTAGATTTCAGTGGTAGAAAGGTCATGCAAAGCCAAGAACAAGGGCCAAAATGGATGGCCTAAAACAAGGCCAAACAAGACCTAAGAGGGGGTAGGCAACCCCAAACCAAAAAACGATCTTAAACAAAGATCCAAAGCATCAAAAATCAAAACTTTTATCAGTTAAGAGTTAAGCTTAAAACAATAAGCAAGTAGGTCTAAAGGCTTAAGCAAGAATGGGGGTTTAAAAGCAAAAAGCTCACCCTTGAAGACCACCTTCAAGAACACAACTCCAGCAGCCTCCTCTGACCAAAACCAGCTCAAGAACACTAAAAACAACTCCTAAGGGCCTCAGCAACCAAAGGATGGTGTTCTACTAGGTGCTCTAGTGCAAAAGTATGAACAAAATATACTTTTGAGCACAAATACACACACAAATATAGAGAGAGGGAGATATAGAGAGAGAGTGATATATATCTTCTTCTCTCAACTTTCTAAACCTCTGGAAAGGGAGGAGGAGCTCCCTCTTTATAGAAGTTCAATTCCTAAGCTTGTTGAGCAAGCTAAGCAATTGAATCAAATCCCTCCATACACGTGTATAGAGGATGTGAATTGTGCATGCCAGGTATGACAGCTGGCATAAAATATCTACATAAAGCAGATGAACAAGACTCGGCTAGAAAATATGGCCGATCGACCAACATAAGTGCCGACCGACCAACCAAAAAAGTGCCAATCGGCCAACACTTTTGGCCGATGGCAAGAAAACAAGGCCGATGGCTTCAAGCCTTGGCCGATGCGTTGAGGAAATGGCCAACAAGCCACCCTCTTCCCTCAAAAGCAAAAACACAAGTGCTTGGTCCATAACCAAGCACAAAACAGACAAGTTGAGAGATCTTGAGACAAGGTGCATGACCGAGACCCCCAAGAACTCAAAACGAACATGTGTATGGATGATCATCGAGTGTTCAAACGATGACGTCCAAGTCATGAGGACGGTCAAAAATGGGGTGTCTACACACACACACATGGGCTCTCGGTTTCTCTGTCTATGGTGTAACACAAAGTGCAAAGTGAGGTCTGAAATGGTGGCCTAAAGAAGAAGTTTGAGATATCTGTGTTTTCTTGAGAAAATTACACAGACAACACAGATGAACTGCTTCCTTTCGCTGGACCTAATCTCTCTTTGGGTCTCTCGGGTAGAGCACATATACACACATTGAGGCTGCAAGCACACAACACACAGACACAATAACTCTCTCATCTTCTCTCCCTCTCGGCTGAAACTGCGCTACTGAAACTGCGCTACTGACCTACTCCAACCGCTACTACACCACCGTTCCGCTAGCTGGTTTGCTGTCTTCGTCGACCCACTCACGAACAGCTTGCACCAATGCCAATTCAGCTTGCCATTGGCCTCTCTCACTAACATATGAATGTTCTTCTTTCTGTGTTTCCACTTAAAATTTGAAAGAGAACTTTGATTCATTTCGTGCCAGGCTTGCACCTTCATATTGAGGCAAAGTTTCCTTACTTTTATTTCAAACTTTGTTCATCTTTTTCTCGTGTTTTCATATTGTTTTGGGACTATTTTAAGGGTTGAAACTTGTGATTAAAAGCTCCCCAAAGGTAGAGGGGTTAATCACCCTTGCCTGAACCTTATTCCTAGGTTAAAATCCTTGTATTTCCCACTGGTTTTCTCTAATTTTTATCATCATTTTAGGGCTGATTTGGGATTGTTTTGGAGTTGTTTTTCAACATCTAAACTATGTGATTTGAAGTTGTAAATGTGGAGGGGTTAGCCACCCTTCCTTCTACTTGTTTACTAACTTGATCCTATTGAATTTTGTTTGTTTTCTATAGCTTAATTTCAACACTATTGTATGCTATTTAGGGGGCTGTTTAATTTATTTCAATGATTCCTGTTTTATATCATGTTTGTTTGTACTAACCAATTAATCAACTTCGCATAATCATCTCTGCAACCTCCCTCAATTCTTTGCTTATTTCGATTAAAAAGCTATGAAAATAAAAGATTGTGGTTCAAGTATAAGAAAGAAACTCTTCAATGCTTAATGGTTTAATCTCTTAGGGGATTTGTTACCAAAGGCATAAAATGTTCACTACCAAAAGCATAAAAAGTTCTATGTTTAATGGTTTAATCTCTTAGGGGGTTCATTTCCAAAGACATAAACCTTCTATGCTTAATGGTTTAATCTCTTTGGCGGTCCATTACCCCAAACGTTTACATGTTCTTATACTAAAGCACATCCTTTTATTTTCATTTCTCTTTAGTCACTAGTGTGTTTATTTTTAAGGGATTAATTGACCCTTGGAAATCACCAAGGAAAGTGTCATTATCACTTATTATCAAGTTTGGATTTCAAGTCCTTATCGCTCACTTTGGATTTTTCTAAGTCATTATCACTCTTCTGAGTTTGACTTGAAATACCTAACTTGTACATATGTTTGACTCTTCCTTTGTAATTTCCTCCGAAGAAAATAAGGTTTATTCAGGTTAAGTCGACACTTATTTTCCTTTATTGCATTTGAGACTTAGTGGATGTAAATATCACTGTGGACTTAATGGATTAAAGAAATGGGAAGGTAATATAAAAAGAGGCTAATAAAATTGAGCTTAAAATGAATCAACCAACATAAAGAACCAATATGATTGATTGAATTCGGTCGGACGTTATATCGAGTTTATTGTGTCAAGGCTTGTCTTACATTAGTTCATAATGTTTTGATGAATCTTGAAGCGTCTCTACTTCCCTTCTTAAGTTTGCTTCATGATAGGAGGGAGGGGTGGTTGCTATGCATTGCATTTATTGATCTTCGTCCTATCGTATCCAAAATCATCTTGCAAATCAACTTGCAACCATAGATGGTTTGGGAATCGAGTTCGCTTCTCTCTTGACTATTTTCCATGATAGAGAAGAGTAGAAGAGACAAACATGGCTAAGAATACCCTGTCTGCATGTTTGCACTATTTTACCTCAGGCACAAAAAATAGATTTCTGTAAAGAAAAAAAGGTATTCTTGGATTTATTTGGGGCTCGATTAAGTCTTGTTTTGGGTCGGCGAGGCTCCAATAAATTGCAAACAATACACTTTTGGTCGAAAACACTGATAAGGTGAAATAGAACAAATCTCAACAAAGCAAACAGAGTAATTCCTGAGGAGCATCATGCGATCATTACATATTATTTGTTATAATAAATTAGACAGCCCCTTTTCATTATTATTCATTCAGATTTGTAATATTTATTTATTCGGACACTTGGACATTCGGACCCTCCTTCGCGAGGAAAAACTTGTAATAATGTGTATGTCTTCCAACCCCAAGTCTTTCTCCCTTTTATTTACCAACTTACGATGGTTAGATTAGGGACATCATGCTTAAATTAGCATACTCATATTTGCATCTACTTGTATTGCATGCACTGGGGCTCAGTTCATCATTCTCATTCGCATTGTCGTATCAATACTTCGTTGAATATATGCTTAGACCGCATGCGATCAAATCATTTCACATGCTGTATTAGTAGCCGATCCTAGTAATTGCATATCACATGTGTTGTATAGTTAGGAATCATGCATATTTTCTAATTTTGTTTTGTAGCTTGTTCGTAGGACATCGGTAAATATGTGAGTTGCTATGCTTTAGCATCCCGCTTGTACATAATTTTCTTATTATGTTTGGCATCCTACCATGAGGCTAATTGCTTAAATGATAAACTGTTTGAATGCCTGTGGATGATGGCTTGTTGCTTAAATTAGAATGATTCAACGAATGTACGTTTTAAGCCCACTTTGCAATGGCAAATTCACAAAAATTAAGCCCACTTTGTTAAGTGGCAAATTCAAACCCTTTTCGAAAAACAAACATGAAATTGAATTGTTCCAATTTGAGCAAACTAGTCTATACCTTGTATGCTTCACATAATAAATTTTAGGATTTATTAAATAATCAGAATAAGAACATATATTGTACATAAGAGTCACATCATAATTAGTAGAGGCCAATCTTTGATCGGGTGAGTAGGGTGCTCATTATTGACCTTCCCCTCTCATACCTAAGTTCCCGAACAAGACACTTTGGTAACGACGGGCTAATGGCCTTTGGCACGAGTCACGAGTTTCCTAAATTTTCCAAAATAAATATTTAGGTGGCGACTCTGAAATCTAGCAAAGCAGTCCATTTTTGGCATTGGATTCAAACATCGATTTTCCAAAAGAAATTGCCGGATTTGGACTCTTTTTGTGTTTTCACTATTTCACATTGCACTTGTGAAATCAGATTCAGAACCAACACAAGTGGAGTCCGAACTGTATGGGCTATTTCATTCTTCCGAAAATGGGCGCAAAAAGCCGTGCTACAAAGCTCAATGGACATTTTTATTTTTGCTTTGCTTTACTTCTGCTTTAGTCCCCGATATGACTAAAAATATTTTGAAATTTTGTCTTTGAGGCCGAAGGTAATCTAGGATTATTAGCCGGTTACGACGCTAAACCTATAGGGGCGGGTTTGGATTGTGACACAATACTCAGTAAATTCCCAATAAATGCTTCGTAAATTACTCAGTAAATTCCCTGTAAATTTTCAGTAAATTACTTCGTAAATTCCGAGTAAATTCTCAGTAAATTACTCAGTAAATTCCCAATAAATTACTCAGTAAATTCTCAGTAAATTACTCACAAAATTCTCAGTAAATTCACAATAAATTACTTTGTAAATTCTCAGTAAATTACTCAATAAATTCCCAGTAAATTTTCAGAAAATTACTCAAGAAAATTACGCACTGAATTCTCAGTAAATTACTCAGTGAATTCTCAGGAAATTGCTCAATAAATTCCCAGAAAGTTCTCCATAAATTACTTAGTAAATTCCCAGCAAATTCCCAGTAAATACGCATTATATTCTCAGTACATTCTCAATAAATTCTCAGTAAATTAATCAGCACATTCCCTGTAAATTCTTAGTAAATTTCTTAGTAAATTTTCAGTAAATTACACAGTAAATTCCTAGTAAATTACTTGGTAAATTACTTAGTAAATTTTCAGTAAATTAGTCAGTAAATTCTAAGCAAATTACAAAGTAAATTCTTAGTAAATTACTCAGTAAATTCCTAGTAAATTCTCAATAAAATTGTAACGCCCTAAAATTTTCCCACAAGAATATACCAAAACAAATACAATAATATACCCAAAAAGGGTCAACCTTCTCATTGAACTAAGAGATAAGAGATTACAATTCACCATATACATTTCCATAATGTTCAGAATTCGTATTCTAGTTCAATGAACTAGGTGGCCTTACAAAATATAAGCCTCTAGGGCGTACAATTACAACAAAATAGATTAATAGTCTTATTACAAAAATTCCTATTCAAAATAACAAAATACACATGGATCAACTATTCTAAAAAGAGCTATTGCTTGACCAATCCTTCAGGGAGGTAGTACTTCATCAATTCATGAAAAATAAGATAGGGTTGAGCTATATGCCCAGTAGGAACACATTTAACCAAGTATTTAACCCTTTGAATAAGATTGTGGTATCTTTACGACAAAACATTACGAGGAAATTTATCTTTACATGTAATCCTTAATAAACATATAGATCCATAACAACCAAACAATAACAGTGACCATTCATGTCATCAAGCACAATAATCAAACATGCACAACCATATGACGCAAGCCATGAGTCCACCTATAAGAGTCCAATTTAAAACACCCTTTACTTTTGTTTTAAAACCACCCCCCACATTTGCCGGCTATCATACGGCAGGACTGTGTGGACACCCAAAAACATTTTTCCCACATTCGTCCAGTGATAATGTCACGACCCGAACCCGCCCCTATAGGTTAAGGCCATAACCGGCCAGTAATCACGAGATTACCTACGGCCTCAAATCAAACCAAACAAAACTCATCAGAGTAAAGGGGCCAAACGGAAGCAAATCTAAAACTTTGTCCATAGAGCCGTGCTTATATGCACATCATAACATTCCATACATACATATGTTAATAACTCACAACAGAAAGTATAGTAACATAAAGTTCTATACAGACAGGATCATTCAAATCTAAGTCAGCCAAAACAAAGGTATATACAGATGTACACCAAAGTCCTCGCCAACATGACAAAATAATATAGAATGGCAGAAGGGCGAAGACGTGTCTCATGCGTGAGACGCAAGGGCTGACTCTTCAAAACCTTAGTTGTTCCATATAGACTTCACTGGGGCTAGGTTTGGACTTCTCTTGGCACACCTACAAACACATGAATGAGCGTGAGCGAAAGCCCAGTGAATAATATCAAATAAAGAATATACATTGGAACAATATACATCAAACGGCCTTGGGCCCAATTTATATTTCTACTAATACATACATACGTAGATGTATGTAAGTTAAGTAACTGCGGTTCCAAACACATCATACGGCCTTGGGCCCAATTCATTAATGTCAAACTGTTATTCGTGTCAAACTGTTATTCGTGTCAAACTGGCCTTTGGCCTTTTCAAACTTCCATATCAAACTGGCCTTTAGGCCTTTCAAACTTTCATATCAAACTGGCCTCTGGCCCATTCATGCATGTCAAACTTTCATTTGTGTCAAAACGGCCTTTGGCCCAACCATTTATGTCAATCGGCCTTCGACCCAATCATTCATGTTAATCGGCCTTCGGCCCAATCATTTATGTCAATCGGCCTTCGGCCCAATAATTCATGTCAATCGGCCTTCGGCCCAATCATTCATGTCAATCGGCCTTCGGCCCAATCATTCATGTCAATCGGCCTTCGGCCCAATCATTCATATCAATCGTTGTCCACCATTCAGATTAATGAACTTACAAAACTTACGTATAAGTAAACAATTGGACAACAGTATATTTCAAATATCTTGTTAAGATATTACTCACAGTGATCAGCTTGTGGATTTGCCCTGGAGCTTGACCCTACACATCATATAACACATATGGGTCACAAATAATTCAATCCGTTCTTTAATTCACATATTCCTCTTTAGGCTTCATTCTTATCTCTTTAATTCAATTACAATGCCCAATGTATGCCTAAGAGTGCTTAGAAGTTAAAGGGAATGAAAAACAGAACACATAATGCATTTTCAAAATTTCAGAAAACAGGGTCCCCGCTCGAGCATGGACTTCCCCGCTCGAGCAGACCCAAAAGGCCTGCAAAAGTACTAGATGCATCAAATTTACGCTCGAGCATGAGTTCTGGTGCTCGAGCGAAAGGCCTCTCTACCTGGCTCCCCGCTCGACCGTTAACCTCCCCGCTCAAGCGGACACCATGTCTGCAAAAAATGCTGGGAGCCCGTTTTTCACGCTCGAGCGGCGGTTTCCCCGCTCGAGCGAGAACCAAACTTTCTGGGTTTTCCAAAACTGTTCTTGAGCTTCAAATACACATTCAAGCTGGTATTTCTTGCACTTCACAGCCCATAACTCTCATATACGTATACCAACATGACATAAACACCAAATTACAACATATTGAAACTCAATTCCCATGAATCAATCACATGCAAACCCAATTATACCAAACTTACTTCCAATACATTAAATTCATGCATTTAAGCTTCATATCTACATCAATCATGCATGCATGTCAATTCTTGACTCCATTTCTATTTTAAATGGTACAAATGGTGCTTATAACCATGAAACTCAACAAAACTATGCTTGCATGTATGATTCAACACTCATATTTCCATATTCAACTTAATACATGCTTGATTATGCAAAATCATGGTGATCCTATACATGCATGTGCATTTTTAACTTCAAATTCATCAATTAAAGCACAACTCTTGTTCTTGATCACCAATCAATCCTTAATTCACAAATTACAAGTTAATATTCATGAATCCATTTACCTAGAGGCTCAAACCTTTCAATCCAAAGCAATTTCTTGAGTAATCTTCCAAAATCTCCAAGCCTCAAGGCCAAAACCTCAATCTTCTACACCTTCCCTCTCTAATTCGGCTCTCCCTCTCCTCTCTTGGAGTTGATTTTGACCAAATGAAGAAAAAGAGAGGGGTTAGTGTAAAATGCTCCACTAAATACCATTTCACTTAATTACAATCATCAACATTACATATTTGAGCACTAAGTCATTATTTTAATCCAATTAATTTGATCCGAATCAATTTCCAATTAAATTTCACCGTAGGCTTTAAAAATTATGCCGATCACAATGGCGTAATCAATTTCGGGTTCTGTGACCAATAAGGCCTTCAATTTGATTCCCAAAGTAGATAGGCAAACAAATATTCCTATGGCGAACAGATAGAAATTCAAAATTACACATTTTCACATAATGGCACACAAAATCATATTAGACATATAATCAAACTCATAATAAGGACCAATTAGCTAATTACGGAACAGGGTTATCACAGATAAGCCTAGATAGGGCATTTGGGCACCCTTTTAAACTCCCCGTGCGGGTACCAACACAACACCACATTTGAAAAACCGACTCTTATCCGGACTCATGCACAATTAACAATTCATTCACATTTTATTCCATCAACAACCATTCAGCATTACCCAAGAATTGAATACAACACAAGATTTAAGGAAAACAAATAACATCCAAGCTACAATTCTTTTACTATATCAACATCCACATCCTTCATCTATTTATTATTCATAATATTTCATGAATCAAGGAAATTCCCCTTTTAATGTGGTGTTTTCAACTCAAATGGAGAATCTACGGTTTTACCAAATTTGGAGGTTTTTCTCCTCTATTATAGATATGGTTTGTAACAACATTTATTTACATGTTTTGAAAAGAGGGAGTAAAGGAATCTCAAGCAAGAGTCAAGTAAAATGGTTTATTTATGTAAAACATAAGATCAACCCAACAATACTTTCCAATTAACTCATAAATCACAGCCATAGCATGAAATCCCTTCAAAACAAAGAAATACTAAGGTAAAAGTATCCCTACCTCAAGTCGTAAGGAAGAAAACCCAAAAAAACTCAAGGTTGACGAAGCCACGACCTTCTCGAACCAATAAAAAGCCCTTAACAAGATCTACAAGTTATCTCAAAGGATCAAGGTGAGAAAAAATCTCTAAGAGAATAGATCTAAGGATTGAAGTGGAAAAAGTGAGTTTTTGAGAGAGAGAGAGAGAGAGAGAGAGACTCTCGATTTTGAGGAAAAAAAGAAGAAAATTATGAGAGAGGTGTGGTTTGGGTCTATTTATAGTAGTAGAGAGTAGCCCTAAGGTCAATGAAAAAGGATAAGTCCAAAACCCCCAAAAGTAGGGCTCATTCGAACCTCAAAATTCTGAAAAAAAAAAACATGCAGGGGTCGACCCTTCAGGTAGAAAAGACAATCTGGCAGTAAGCAAAGGGTCGACCCTTAGGTAGGAAAGGTCGGCACTAATTTTCAGCAACGGACACATAGATTCTGCAATATACAAGGGTCGACCCTTCCTAGGCTGGTGCCAACCTTTGAGACCAAAAACAAAAGAAAGGTGTCGACACCACCAAGGCTGGTGTCGACCCTAAATTCCAGTAACACCTTCAGAAACATTACAACATGCAAGGGTCGACCCTTAGGAAGGCTAGTGTCGACCCCAAAATAGAATTTCTAAGTTTCCAAGGAACTTTTTGACAAGAATAAACATGAATGAACAAACCCAACGAGTTTAAATCGGATTGTACTCCTTCAAAACCAATATACAACAACTCTAAAGACTCCCAAAACGAAAATAAAGATATTAAACACACCTTCTAATAGATTAAAACACCCAAGTGTTACAAAAATACTCAGTAAATTCTCAATTAATTACTCAGTAAATTACTCGAAAAATTCAAAGTAAATTCCAAGTAAATCGTTAGCAAACTCTCAGTAAATTACTCAGTAAATTATCAAAACATTACTCAGTAAATTCCTAGTAAATTTCTTAATAAATCTTCAGTAAATTACTCATTAAATTGCTAGTAAATTCTCAGTAAAGTCCTAGTAAATTTGTAGTACTAAGTAAATTCCTAGTAAATTACTCAGTAAATTCTCAATGAATTACTTAATAAATTTTTCAGTAAATTCCCAGTAAATTCTCAATAAATTACTCTGTAAATTCCCAGTAAATTCTTAGTAAATTACTCAATAAATTTTCAATAAATTACTCAGTATATTCTTAGTAAATTCTCAGTAAATTTCCAGTAAAATACTCAGTAAATTCCCAGTAAAATACTCGGTAAATTCCCAATAAAATACTCGGTAAATTCCCAATAAATTCTAAGTAATTTCACAAGAAATTACTCAGTACATTACTAAGAAAATTCTCAGTAAATTACTCTGTAAATTCACAGTAAATTACGCATAAAATTCTCAGCAAATTACTAAGTAAATTCTTAGCAAATTCCTAGTAAATAACTCAGTACATTACTTAGTATATTTCCAATAAATGACTCAGTAAATTACTCTATAAATTCTCAGTAAATTCCTAATAAATTCTTAGTAAGTTACTCAGTAAATTATTTAGTAAATTTCCAGTCAATTGTCAGTAAATTCTTAGTAAATTCTCAATAATTTTCAGTAAAGTAATCGGTAAATTTCGAGTAAATTCTAAGCAAATTACTCAATAAATTCCCAATAAATTACTCAGTAAATTTCCAGTAAATTCTCAGTAAATTACTCAACAAACTTTCTCAGTAAATTACTTAGTAAATTCCAAATAAATTTTCAGTAAAGTACTCAATAAATTCCCAGTAAATTCTGAGGAAATTACTCAATAAATTCTCTGTAAATTACTTAGTAAATTCCCAGTAAATTCTCAGTAAATTACTAAGTAAATTCTCAGTAAATTGTGCGGTAAATTTCTAGTAAATTCTCAGTAAATTACTCATTATATTGAAAGCAAATTACTCAGACAATTCCTAGTAAATTACTCAGTAAATTCACAGTAAATTGCTCAGTTAATTCCCAGTAAATTCTCATTAAATTCTCAGTAAATTCTTAGTAAATTACTCTGTAAATTCTAAATATATTACCCAATCAATTACTCAATAAATTACTTGGTAAATTCCTAGTAAATTACATAGTATACTTTCAAAAAATTGCTCAAAAAATTTCCTGTAAATTACTCAGTAAATTACTTTTATATTTCAAGTAAATTCTCAATAAATTACTTCGAAAATTACTCAAGAAATTCTCAGTAAATTACTCAGTAAATTCCCCGTGAATTCTCAGTAAATTTATCAATAAATTACTTAGTAAATTCTCAGTAAATTTTTCAGTAAATTCTCAGTAAATTACCAGTAAATTCTAAATAAATTACTCAGTAAATTCTCAAAAAGTACTCAGTAAATTCTCAGTAAATTACTTTGTAAATTCTTAATAAATTACTTAGTAAATTCTCTGTAACTTACTCAGCAAATTCCCTATAAATTCTCAGTAAAGTAATCCGTAAATTCCCAGAAAATTACTCAGTAAATTCGCAGTAAATTCTCCACATATTGTAAGTAAATTACTCAGTCAATTCTCAGTAAATTACGCAGTAAATTCTACGTAGCGTACTCAATAAATTCATAGTAAATTACTTAGTAAATTCCATATAAATTACTAAGTAAATTCTCAGTAAATTACTTCGTAAATTCAGAATAAATTCTCAATAAATTGCCAATAAATTACTCAATAAATTCTCGGCAAATTACTCAATAAATTCCCAGTAAATTCTCAGTATATTACTCAGTAAATTCTCAGTAAATTACTCAGTACATTACTTAGTAAATTCTCATAAATTATTCAGTAAATTACACACTAATTTCTGAGTAAATTCAATGTAAATTCTCAATAAATTATCAGTAAAATTGCTAAGTAAATTCCCAGTAAATTCTCAGTATATTACTTAGTAAATTCTCAGTGACGTACCCAGTAAATTCTGAGTAGAGTATTTAGTAAATTCCAAGTAAATTCTCAGTAAATTACTTAGAAAATTCTCGGTAAATTACTCAGTCAACTCTCATTAAATTTTTAGTAAATTCCCAGTAAAATACTCTATAAATTTGCATTAAATTCTCATTAAATTCCCAAAAACATTACTCAGTAAATTAATCAGTGCATTCCCGATAAATTCGAAGTAAAATTTCTTAGTAAATTCTCAGAAAATTACTAAGTAAATTCCTAAGTAAATTACTAAGTAAATTCCTAGTAAATTCTTAGTATATTACTCAATAAATTCTAAGTAAATTACTCAGTAAATTCTCCGTAAATTTCTCAGTACATTACTCAATAAATTACTCAGTAAATTCCCAGTAAATTCTCCGTAGCTTACTCAGTAAATTCCCAATAAATTCTTAGTAAAGTACTAAGTAACTTACCAGTAAATTACACAAAAAAAATTTTGTAAATTCCCAGTAAATTCGCACTAAATTACTAGTAAATTCTCAGTAAATTACTCAGTAAATTTCCGGTAAATTCTCAGTAAATTATTCACCAAATTCTCAATAAATTACTTAGTAAATTCTCAAAAAATTTCCAGTAAATTCTCCACAAATTACTCAATAAATTACTTAGTAAATTCTCTGTGACTTACTCAGTGAATTCCCAATAAATTCAAAGTAAAGTACTCAGTAAATTCCCAATAAATTACTCAGTAAATTCTCAGTAAATTTCAAGCAAATTCTCCGTAAATTCATAGAAAATTACTCAGTAAATTCTCTGTAAATTACTCAGTAAATTTCTATGTAAATTCACAAAAAATTACTCAGTAAATTCTTAGTAAATTGCTCGGTACATTCTCCGTAAATTCTTAATAAATTACTCAGTTAATTCTCAGTAAATGACTTAATAAATTCCCAATAAATTCTCAGTAAATCACTCATTAAATTTTCAGGTAATTACTCAGTAAATTCTCAGTAATTTACTCAGTAAATTCCTAATAAATTCTCAGAAAAGTACTCAGTAAATTCCCAGTAAATAACTCAGTAAATTCTCAGTAAATTCGCAGTAAATTCTTAGTAAATTACTTAGTAAATTCTAGGAAATTCACATTAAATTCTAGGAAATTCACATTAAATTCTACGTAAATTACTCAGTAAATTCTCAGTAAATTACTTAGTAAATTTTCAGTAAATTATTTCATAAATTCGCATTAAATTCTCACTAAATTTCTAGTAAATTACTTAGTAAATTCTCATTGAATTAATCAGTACATTCCCAGTAAATTCTCTATAAATTATACAGTAAATTCCTAGTAAATTACATGGTAAATTCTTCAGTAAATTCTCATTAAATTACTCAGTAAATTCTCATTAAATTACTCAATAAATTCTCAATAAATTCTTAATAAATTACTCAGTAAATTCTCAATTAATTACTTATTAAATTCTTAATAAATTCTCAGTAAATTCCAAGTAAATCCTCAGTAAATTACTCAGTAAATTTCTCAACAAATCCTCAGTAAATTACTCAGTAAATTCTCAGTAAATTCTTAGCAAATTCCAAGTAAATCCTTAGTAAATTACTTAGTAAATTCCTCAATAAATTACTCAGTAAATAGCCCGTAAATGCTCAGTAAATTCCCAGTAAATTATTCTGTAAATTACTCAGCAAATTACTCAGTAAATTCTCCGTAAATTACTCAGTACATTACCCAGTAAATTCCTAGTAAATTGCTGACTATATTTTTAGTAAATTACTTAGTAAATTTCCAGTAAATTTTCAGTAATTACTCAGTAAATTCTCAGTAAATTACTTTTAAATTTTATGTAAATTCTCAATAAATTGCTCTGTAAATTCCAAGTAAATTACTTTGTAAATTACTCAGTAAATTCTTCGTAAATTACTTAGTACATTACCCAGTATATTACTCAGTAAATTCCCAGTAAATTACTGACTATATTTTCAGTAAATTACTTAGTAAATTCTTAGTAAATTTTCAGTAAATTCTTAGTAAATTACTTTTAAATTTCATGTAAATTCTCAATAAATTGCTCAGTAAAGTCTCAGTAAATTACTCAGGAAATTCTCAGTAAATTACTCAGTACATTCCAATTAAATTCTCAGTAAATTTCAAGTAAATTCTCACTAAATTACCAATAAATTCTCAGTAAACTACTTAGCAAATTCCCAGTAAATTCTCAGTAAATTCCAAGTATTCGCAAATTACTCAGTACATTCTGAGTAAGTTACTCAGTAAAATACTCAGTAAATTCTCAATAAACTCTCCATAACTTACTCAGCAAATTCCCAATAAATTCTCAGTAAAGTTCTCAATAAATTACCAGTAAATTACTCCATAAATTATAAGTAAATTCCTAGAAAATTTCAAGCAAATTCTCCGTAAATTCTTAAAAAATTACTCAGTAAATTCTACGTAAATTCCAATAAATTACCAGTAAATTCTCAGTATATTACACAATAAATTACTCAGTAAATTGCTCAGTAAATTCTTTGTAAATTACTCTATAAATTCCCAATAAATTATAAGTAAATTACTCAATAAATTTACAGTAAATTACTCAGTAAATTCTCAATAAATTACTTAGTAATTTCTCAGTTAATTATTCAGTATACTACTCAGTAAATTCGCAGTACATTCTCAGCAAATTACTCAGTAAATTCCAAGTAAATTATCAGTAAATTACTCCATAGTTCTCAGTAAACAGCTAAGTAAATTCGCAGTAAATTCTCAGTAAATTACTCAGTAATCAGTAAATTCTCAGTTACTTACATAGTAAGTTCCCAGTAAATTCTTGGTAAAGTACTCAGCAAATTACTCAGTAAATTAACAAAAAAATTCCCAGTAAATTCTCGGTAAATTACTTAGTAAATTCTCAGTAAATTCAAACTAAATTCTTTGTAAATTCTTAGTAAATTACTTAGTAAATTCTCAATTAACTACTTAGTAAATTTCGTGTAAATTCTTAGTAAATTCGAAGTAAATCTTCAGTAAATTTTCAGTAAATTACTTATTAAATTCTCAGTAAATTACTCAATAAATTCCTAGTAAATTCTTAGTAAATTACTCAATAAATTCCTAGTAAATTCTTAGTAAATTGCTCTGTAAATTCCTAGTAAATTACACTGTAAATTACTGAGCAAATTCTCAGTAAATTACTTAGTACAATACACAGTAAATTACTCAGTATATTTTCAGTAAATTACTTAGTAAATTTTCAATAAATTACTCAAGAAATTATCAATAAATTACTCAGTAAATTTTCAGTAAATTACGACGGAAATTCTAAGTAAATTATTTAGTAAATTCTCACTAAATTACCAGTAAGTTTTCAGTAAATTACTCAGTAAATTCTCCGTAACTTACTCAGTAAATTTCTAATAAATTATCAGTAAAGTACTTTGTATATTCTCAGTAAATTACTCAGTAAATTCTAAATAAATTCCCAGTAAATACCAAACAATTCTTCGTAAATTCTCAATAAATTACTTGGAAATTCTCAGTAAATTACACAGTAAATTACTCAATAAATTGCTCAGTAAATTCTCAATAAATTCTAACTAAATTACTCAGTAAATTCCCAGTAAATTCTCAGTAAATTATTCAGTATACTACTCAGTAAATTCGCAGTACATTCTCAGTAAATTACTCAGTACATTATTCAGTAAATTCCCAATAAATTACTCGGTAATTCTCAATAAAGAACTCAGTAAATTACTCAGAAAATTCTCAGTAACTTACTCAGTAAATTCTTGGTAAAGTACTCAGTAAATTACCTGTAAATTTCAAATAAATTGTCAATAAATTACTCAGTAAATTAACCGTAAATTCCCAATAAATTCTCTGTAAATTATATAGTAAATTCCCAATAAATTCTTAATAAATTACTCAGTAAATTCTTAATTAATGACTTAGTAAATTTCGTGTAAATTCTCATTAATTTACTAAAGAAATTTTCAGTAAATTCGAAGTAAATCTTCAGTAAATTCTTAGTAAATTACTTAGTAAATTCTCAGAAAATTCTTAGAAAATTACTCCGTAAATTACTCTGTAAATTCTCACTAAATTATTCAGTAAATACGCATTAAATTCTCTATAATTCCCAGTAAATTCTCAAGAAATTAATAAGTACATTTCCTGTAAATTCTGTGTAAATTTCTTACTAAATTCTCATTAGATTACATAGTAAATTCCCAAAAAATTACTCGGTAAATTACTCAGTAAGTTCTCAGTAAATTCCCCGTGAATTCTCAGTAAATTACTAAGTAAGTTCTCAATAAATTACTAAGTAAATTCTCAATAAATCCCCTGTAAATGCTCAGTAAATTACTGAGTAAGTTCTCAATTAATTACTAAGCAAGTCACTTAGTAAATTCCGTGTAAATTCTTACTAAATTACTTAGTAAATTCCTAGTAAATTCTCTGTAAATTACTCAGTAAATTGCTAGAAAATTCTTAATAAATTTCCAGTAAATTCCTAGTAAATTACTTAGTAAATTCTTAGTAATTTGCTCTGTAAATTCCCAGTAAATTACTCACTATATTTTCAGTAAATTACTTAGCAAATTTCCAGTAAATTCTTAGTAAATAACTTTCAAATTCCAAGAAAATTCCCAGTAAATTACTCACTATATTTTCAAAAAATTAATTAGTAAATTCCCAGTAAATTTTCAGTAAATTAGTTTTAAATTCCAAATAAATTTTCAGTAAATTACTTAGAAAATTCTTAGTAAATGACTCAGTAAATTTCCAGTAAATTACGCAGTAAATTCTTAGTATATTATTCAGTAAATTCCTAGTAAATTCTCAATAAATTACTAGTAAAATTACTCAGTAAATTCTCTGTAACTTACTCAATAAATTCCTAATAAATTATCAGTAAAGTACTTAGTAAATTTCTAGTAAATTACTCAATAAATTCTAAATAAATTCCTAGTAAATTCCAAGCAAATTCTCCGTAACTTATTAGAAAATTACTCAGTAAATTCTCTGTAAATTCTCAGTAAATTCTCAATAAGTTACTCAGTAAATTCCTTAGTAAATTCACATAAATTACTCAGTAAATTCCCAGAAAATTCTCAGCAAATTTTTCAATATACTACTTAGTGAATTCGCAGTACATTCTCAGTAAATTACTCAGTACATTACTCAGTAAATTTCCAGAAAATTCTCCGTAAATTACTCGGTAATTGTCAATAAACTGCTAAGTAAATTCCCAGTAAATTCTCAGTAGATTAGTCAGTAAAGAACTCAGTAAATTATTGTGTAAATTCTTAGTAACTTACTTAGTAAATTTCTAGTAAATTCTCGGTAAAGTACTCAGTAAATTACCAGTAAATTCCAAATAGATTCTCATCAAATTACTCAAAAAATTCTCAATAAATTACTTAGTAAATTTCCAGTAAATTCTCAGTAAATTACGTAATAAATTATTCAATAAATTCTCAATAAATTACAAGTAAATTCTCTGTAAATTACTCAATAAATTTTCCGTAACTTATCAATAAAGTACTTAGTAAATTCCCAGTACATTACTTAGTAAATTCTAAATAAATTCCCATTAAATTCCAAGCAAATTATTCGTAAATTCTTAGGAAATTACCCAGTAAATTCTTCGTAAATTCTCAGTAAATTCTCAGAAAATTACTCAACAAATTCCCAATAAATTCTAAGTAAATTACTCAATAAATTCCCAGTAAATTCTCAGTAAATTTTTCAGTATACTACTCAGTACATTCTTAGTAAATTACTTAATACATTACTCAGTAAATTCCTAGTAAATTCTCAGTAAATTACTCGATAATTCTCAATAAACTGCTAAGTAAATTCTCAGTAGATTATTAAGTAAATTCTAAGTAAAGAACTCGGTAAATTCTCAATAACTTACTCAGTAAATTACCAATAACTTCCAAATAAATTCTCGGTAAATTACTCAGTAAATTAACAGTAAATTCTCAATAAATTACTTAGTAAATTCTCAATAAATTTCAAGTAAATTCTCCATAAATTCTCAGTAAATTCGCAATTATCTAGTCAGTAAATTTCGTGTAAATTCTCAGGAAATTACTAAGTAACTTCTCAGTAAATTCGAAGTAAATCTTCAGTAAATTCTTAATAAATTACTTAGTAAATTCTCAGAAAATTACTCAGTAAACTCTCAGTAAATTCCTCAACAAATTACTCAGTAAATTGCCAGTAAATTCTCTGTAAATTACTCAGTAAATTTTCCGTAAATTACTTTGTAAATTTTCAGTAAATTACACTGTAAATTACTTAGCAAATTACTCACTACAATATACAGTAAATTACTTGTAAATTACCCGGTATATTTTTAATAAATTACTTAGTAAATTTCTAGTAAATTCCTAGTAAATTCTCAGTTAATTACTTTTAATTCCAAGTTAATTCTCAATAAATTACTCAGTAAAGTCTTAGTAAATTACTCAGTAAATTACTCGGGAAATTCTCAGTAAATTGCTCAGAAAATTCCAAGTAAATTCTCAGAAAATTACTCTGTAAATTATTCAGTAAATTCCCAGTAAATTCTAATTAAATTCACAGTAAATTACTCTATAAATTCTTAGTAAATTCTCAGTAAAATACTCAGTCAATTCCATGTAAATTCTCAAAAGCTTACTCAGTATATTCTCAGTAAATTCAAAGTAAATTACTAACTAAATTCATAGTTAAATCTCAGTAAATTCTCAATAAATTATTCAGTAAATTCCACATAAATTCTCCTTAAATTATCAGTAAATTGTTAGTATATTACTCAATCAATTCTCAGTAAATTACTTAGTGAATTCTCAGTACATTATTCAGAAAATTCCAAATCAGTTCTCAGTAAATTTACAGTAAATTACTTAGTAACTTACTCAATAAATTCTCAGTAAATTCTCAGTAAAGTACTCAGTAAATTCCCAGTAAATTCTCTGTAAATTGCTCAGCAAATTCTTAGTAAATTCCAAGTAAATTCTCGGTAAATTCTCTGTAAATTACTCAGTAAATTTTATGTAAATTCCTAGTAAATTACTCAGTAACTTACTCAATAAATTCCCAGTAAATTTTTAGTAAAGTACTAAGTAAACTCCCAGTAAATTCTCTGTAAATTACTCAGTAATTTCTCAGTAAATTCTCGGTAAATTCTCTATAAATTACTCAGAAAATTGTCAGTAAATTCCCAATAAATTCACATTAAATTACTAAGTAAATTCTCAGTAAATTCCCTGCAAATTCTCAGTAAATTCTAAGTAAAGTAATCAGTACATTCCCTGTAAATTCTGAGTAAATTTGTTTGTAAATTCTAAGTAAATTACATAGTAAGTTCTCAGTAAATTACTCGGTAAATTTCTCAGTAAGTTCTCACTAAATTTCCCATAAATTGTCAGTAAATTACTAAGTAAATTCCTAGCAAATTTTCAATAAATTACTCAGGAAAATTTCTGTTATTACTCAGTAAATTCCCTATAAATTCTTAGTAAATTACACAGCAATTTCTCAATTAATTACTCAGCAAATCACTCAGTAAATTCCGTGTAAATTTTTACTAGATTACTCAGTAAATTCCTAGTAAATACTCAGTAAATTACTTAGTAAATTCTCATAAAATTCTCAGAAAATTACCTAGTAAATTGCTCGGGAAATTACTCAGGAAATTACCAGTAAATTCTGAATAAATTCCCAGTAAATTCCTAGCAAATTACTCAGTAAATTCTTATTAAATTACTCTTTAAATACCCAGTAAATTACTCAGGAAATTTCAAGTAAATTACTCACTATACTTTCAGTAAACTACTTATTAAATTCCCAATAAATTCTCAGTAAATTACTTTTAAATTCCAAGTAAATTCTTAGTAAATTACCGATAAATTACGCAGTAAATTATTCAGTAATTTCTCAGTAAATTCTAACTAAATTACCAGTAAATTCTCAGCAAATCACTGAGTAAACTCCTTGTAAATTCTCAGTAAATTTCTAGTAAATTCTCTGCAAATTACTCAAAAAATTCTCTGTAACTTACTCGGTAAATTCCCAATAAATTATCAGTAAAGTACTTAGCAAATTCTTAATAAATTACTCAGTAAATTCCGAGTAAATTCCAAGCAAATTCTCCATAAACTCTTAGCAAATTACTCAATAAATTCTCTGTAAAATACTCAGTAAATTCCCAATAAATTCTCAGTAAACTATTCAGGATATTACTCAATAAATTCGCAGTGCATTCTCTTTAAATTAGTCAGTACATTACTCAGAAAATTTCCAGTAAATTCTCAGTAAATTAATCTGTAATTCTCAGTAAACAGTTAAGTAAATTCCTAGTAAATTTTCAGTAAAGTACTCAGTAAATTCTCTATAACTTACTCAGTAAATTCTCAGTAAAGCACTTAGTAAATTACCAATAAATTCCAAATAAATTTTTAGTAAATTATTGATTAAGGCCGAAATATACATCATTGAGGCCGTTAATTAGAATCTCTTAACTTCACTTGCTAGTCAAACTGTATACTTTATGTGTGTTGAATGTCAATCAGGTTGTACATCGTCGGAGCATAAAATGGGCAAAAAGACAAAATTTGGATAGAGTTGACTTTTCCGCACGGGCGTTGACTTTTCGCACACGTGCGTTGACTTTCCCACACATGCATTGATTTTTCTGGAAAAGTCAAACCGACGTTTTAAACCTGTTTGGACAAGATTGGAAGGATAAAAAAGGCAAGGAAAAGGCTGGAATAGGGTTCGGAACTTGTTTGGACCTAAAGAGAGAGGCTAGGGTTTGGAAGGGAAGGGAAACAAAAAGCTTCAAGGATGTCTCCCATGGTGGTTTCTTCTCTATCTACCTCCTTCCACTCCTCCATGAGTGGCTAGTCTCTTTTTCTAGGGTTTTGATGAAACCCTAGCCATGTAATTATTTAGTTTTCTTTTTGATTTTTAATTATGTAAAGGTTTGAACATTTGTATGGTGATTTGGAAGTTTTGTATATATATTTTTCATTATCTCTTCAAATATTTGACTTTCTATGATTGTTGAATGTTATCCATACATGAGTTTTCTATTCCTTCACATTCAAGGTATGAGACGAACCATGCTACGAGGAACGAGTCGTATCACTACCTTAGTTTAGAGTGAACGATTCGTATTACTTGAGATGGTTCGTGCTCGTACATTGAATGTGATGATCTTCTTGTTAAACGCTTTGGGCTTGTAGTTGCGAAGCATTAATCCGTTCAAATCATAACATAATTGATTTCAATTGGAAACCATAATTACGTGGCTAGTGGTGGACTCTTTGCCCTAGTTTTTCCCCCAATTCAGTAAACCCAATTTCATTTATTATTAATAATTTAATTCCTTAGTTTAATTTATTTGTTATTAATTAGGGCTATGAACAATCAATCTTTTTATCAAAATTAATTTAGGAATTTAATAATTAAATTAGTTTAATTTCACAATTGTCCCTATGGATCGATACCTGGACTTGCCATTATTCTGAAAGAATTTGGTGTAGTTTAGTATTTAATTTTGGTGTGTTCAACGACCCATCAATTATTTAGTAAATTAGCAGTAAATTCCCTGTAAATTCTCGATAAATTACTCAGTAAATTCTCACTAAATTCCAAGTAAATCTTCAGTAAATTCTCAGTAAATGCTCAGTCAATTACTCAGTAAATTCTCAGTAAATTACTAAATAAATTCTCAGTAAATAGCTTGTAAATTCTCAGAAAATTATTCAGAAAATTCTAAGTAAATTACTCAATAAATTCTTAGTAAATTACTCTGTAAATTCCCAACAAATTACATAGTAAACTACTCAGCAAATTACTCAATAGAATACACAGCAATTTACTCTGTAAATTACCAATAAATTAGTCATTATATTTTCAGAAAATTATTTAGTAAATTCCCAGTAAATTTCTAGTAAATTCTCAGTAAATTATTTTTAAATTCTAAGTAAATTCTGAATAAATTACTCAGTAAAGTCTTAGTAAATTACTCAGTAAATTCCTAGTAAATTCTAAGTAAAATACTCAGTAAATTATTCAATAAATTCCCAGTAAATCGTCAGTAAATTCTCAGTAAAGTACTTAGTAAATTTCGGGTAAATTCCCCGTAAATTCTCATAAAATTACAGAGTATATTCTCAGTAAATTCTCAGTAAATTACTCAGTAAATTCTGAGTAAATCACTGAGTAAATTACTTAGTTAATTCCTAGTAAATTACTCAGTAAATTCACAGTAAATTCTCAGTAAATTACAAATAAATTCTAAGTAAATTCTCAGTAAATTATTTAGTAAATTATTGTGATACCCCTGTTCCGTAGTATGCTAATTGGTCCTTAATTTGAGTATGATTATGTGTTTAGCATGATTTTATGTGCCATTATATGAATATATGTGATTTTGAAGTTTTATCTGTTCACCGTAGGAATATCTGTTTGAATAATCTGCTTTGGAAATTAAATTGAGGGCTTTATCGACCACAGAACCTGAAATTGATTACACCATTGTGATTAGCGTAATTTTTAGAGCCTACGGTGAATTTTAATTGAAAAATTATTCGGGTCAGATTAAACTGATTAAATTGATGAATTGAGTGCCCAATTATTTTATATTAAAATAATATGTTAATGGGGCTTGTTGTATGTTATCACTACACTCTCCTTTAACTCTATTGAACTCAAAATCTGAGTTATACAATTGAGATTGAGAGAGAGACGGCTGTTAGAGAGAGAGAGGAGAGAATTGTGCATTTGTGGTTCAAGACTTGGACCTTTTGGAGATTAAGCTCAAGTATTGCTAAATTGGGGAGATTAAAGCTCCTTGGTGAGTGATTCATGCATTTATAGTCATCACCTTGTGAATTCAAGTTTAATAGATGGTCAAGAGCATGAATTAGTTTGAATGTAAGGGAATTGAGTTGCTTGTGTTCAATTGAAGGTCAATGAAGGCATGCATGTATATAATTGTTGTGGAAATGCATAATCTAGCATGTATTGAGTTGAACGTGGAAATAAAAGTGTTAAATCTTACATGGAAGTATGCTTTTGTTGTATTCCATGAGAATGAACACCATTTGCATTGTTTGGGATGGAAATGAAATCAAGATTAGCATGCATGTTTGAATAATTAAGATATGAGCTTTGAATGTATGATTTTGTTTGTATTAGAATGAGTTGATGGGGGATTGGGGCATACATGTGAATTAATTGTGAATTGGGCTCCATTGTAATGTGTTTTGGTGTTTATGGCATGTTAGCATAACTATATTTGAGATTTGAGCCATAACATGCATGTTTTGTTGGTTGAAATTCGAATTGGAGCTCAAGAACTCAATATGGAAAACCCAGATTTTTGATGTCCGCTCGAGCGGGGGAAGAGTCGCTCGAGCTGGAAAATCGTGCTCCCAGCGCTTTTTGCAGAGTTGGATGTTCGCTCGAGCGGTATATATCACGCTCGAGCGGGGAGTTTTTGTATACGGGCCTTCCGCTCGAGCTCTTTATCCCACGCTCGAGCGTATTTTTCATGCAACCAGTACTTTTGCAGGCCTTAAGGGTCCGCTCGAGCAGGGAAGTTGACGCTCGAGCGGGGACCCTGTTCTCTGAAATTTTTTATGCTCGTTCTGTGTTTTGTTTTCCATTCTCTTTTACTTGTAAGCACTCTTAGGCATATGTTAAGCATTGTAAATGAGTTAATGAGATAAGAATAAAGCCTAAAGAGGAATATGCGACGAATCAAAGAACGGATTGAACTGTTAGTGACCCCTTTTGTGTTCATGAAATGTGTAGGGTCAAGCTCCAGGGGAAATCCACAAGCCGATCACTGTGAGTAATATCGATATTTGAAAGCTTGTCAATGTCCAATTGTTTATTTCCTTTATAAACTTTATGAGTTGCTAATTGGGATTGTGGACAAAAGTTTGACATGATAGAAATGAATGGACCAAAGGTCGTTTTGATAGAAATGAATGGACCAGAGCTCGTTTTGATAGAAATGAATGGACGGAAGGTCGTTTTGACATAAATGAGTGGGCCGAAGGCTGTTTTGACATAAGTGAATGGACCTAAGGTCGTTTGGACACGAATGTATGGGCCGAAGGCCGTTCTGACGTAAATGAATGGACCGAAGGCCGTTTTGACAAAAATGAATGGGCCGAAGGCCGTTCTGACATAAATGAATGGGCCGAAGGCCGTTTTGACATGAATGGAAATCTGATTGGGCCAAAGGCCAGTATGTTTGGAACTACAGTCATTTGATTTGAATTTTGTATAAGTATATATATGTTAAGTAGAAATATGCATTGGGCCCAAGGCCGTTCGGAGCATGTTGTTCTTCATATTGCTTATGTAACTTATGTATTCGATATTATTCACTGGGCTATCGCTCAGGCTCATTCATGTGTTTGTAGGTGAGTCGAGGGAAGTCCAAACCTAGCCCCAGTGAAGCCTGCCAGGAACAACATGAGTTTTGTAGAGTTAGCCTTGTGTCTCACGTACGAGACCCATCCTTGCCATTTTGTTATGTAATTATATTTTGTCTTGTTGGCAAGGACTTTGTGTACATCTGTATATGGTTTTGATATGGGTTGACTCAGTTTGGATGATCCTGTCTATAAAGGATTTTGTGATATTGTACTTGTTGTGGGTTATTAACGTATATGTGCATGCTTTGTTTTGAATGCATATAAGCACGGCTCTATGGACAAAATTTTAAATTTTTGCTTCCATTTGGCCCCTTTTCTCTGATGAGTTATGTCTGTTAAGGTTTGAGGCCGTAGGTAATCTCAGGATTACTGGCCGGTTATGTCCTTAACCCATAGGGGCGGGTTCGGGTCATGACAATTACTCACTAAAGTAACAATAAATTACTCAGTAACTTACTCAATAAATTCCCAGTGATTTCTCAGTAAAGTACATAGTAAATTCCAATTAAATTCTCTGTAAATTACTTAGTAAATTTCAAGTAAATTCTCGGTAAATTACTCAGTAAATTCTTAGTAAATTACTCAGTAAATTACACAGTAAATTACCAGTAATTTCTCAGAAAATTACTCAGTAAATTCCCAGTAAATTCACATTAAATTACTACATAAATTCTCCGTAAATTACTCAGTAATTTCTCAGTAAATTATTCAGTAAATTCGCATTAAATTCTCTGTAAATTCCCAATAAATTACTCAGTGAATTAATCAGTACATTTCTTGTAAATTCTGAGTAAATTTCTTAATAAATTCTCAGTAAATTACATAGTAAATTACTCGGTAAATTGCTCAATAAGTTCTCAGTAAATTCTTAATAAATTTTCCTTAAATAACTCAATAAATTCTAAGTAAATTACGCAGTAAATTCCTTGTAAATTCTCAGCAAAGTACACAGTAAGTTCTCAATTAATTAGTAAGCAAATCACTCAGTAAATTTCGTGTAAATTCTTACTAAATTACTCAATAAATTCTTAGTAAATTACTTAGTAAATTCTCAGAATATTACTCAGTAAATTACTAGTAAATTCTCAATAAATTCCCAGTAAATTCCTATTAAATTACTCTGTAAATTCCCAGTAAATTACTCTGTAAATTACTTAGTAAATTCTCCATAAATTACTCACTACATTGCCCAGTAAATTACTTAGTATATTCTTAGTAAATTACTCACTATATTTTCAGTAAATTACTTAGTAAATTACCAACAAATTCTCAGGAAATTATTCAGTAAATTCTCAATAAATTACTTTTAAATTCCAAGTAAATTCTCAGCAAATTACTCAATAAAGTCTCTGTAAATTATTTAGGAAATTGTCAGTAAATTACTTAGTAAATTGCGCAGTAAATTCTCAGTAAATTATTTAATACATTCCTAATAAATTCTCACTAAATTACCTTTAAATTCTCAGTAAATTACTCGGTAAATTCTCAATAAATTCCCTGTAAATTCTCTGCAAATTACTCAGTAAATTACTCAGTAAATTCTCCGTAACTTACTCAGTAAATGCCCAATAAATTATTAGTAAAGTACTTAGTAAATTCCCAGTAAATTGCTCAGTAAATTCTATGTATATTCCCAGCAAATTCTGTCACGCCCCAAATTTTAATTACTCGAAAACATTACCAAGAGCCTGAAATTTAGGTCCATTTTTTTTAAATAAAAAATATCTATTACCCTTGAGTAATAGAAACATAATAGTACATGTTCTCTCTCATGATGAGTACAACAATAATGATAATACATGCCAAGCTCCCGCTACGGGGTTAAAAATAAATGATTACAAACATCACAGCACAATGAGATTACACATTCAAAACTAAGTTGAACCAAAACAAAACACTGTTTCTCATCTTGGGGAAAACTTACTGGGCCCCAACCATGTCTTGGCCGAGGTACCACACCTCCTTGCCGAGGTGTGGCCCCGATGGCCACATTCAAGGAAATGAAGTCGGGAAAATCTGGGTTTTCCCTTTCTTCAAACATGAAGAACATGGATGCAAAGATCATAACTTATCATTACAAAATCTGAGATTTCATGCTATGAATTCAAAAACATAGACCTGGGTAGCCATACTCGAAGATTTTATGAAAACAAACACAAAAACATGAATCTCGATGCAAGCTTTCGGATCAAACAAGACTTTTATTCAAGAACACATGAATAACACTTTCTCTTTCTAAAACCAAACTTTAAATCGATGCATGGCTTACAAATCGTGCTCGATCATGCAATGCAGCTAGATGAACAATAAGAACAACAATAGTAGATTAAGATTCTAATCTCAAAACACGAATCAAATGGTTTGAACTCTAAGGAACAAGCTTGGAAATCTATTTCCTCTCTAAGAACTCCTTCTCCCTCTTCTAGAGCTTCTCTCTCCTCAAGAACAAAGACATATAACAAATGATACATTTATCTCTCTGCTGGCTGATTTAACACTCAGCTCGGACACATGGCAATGACTAGTTGTCTCTACTCAAAAAGGTGACTGAGTGAAAAGACAAGACTATGACAAAGTGTGCTCAACAAGCAAGATGGCATAGGCACTCCGGCAGGTAATGATCTTGGCTAAGGACAAGGCATCGGCAAGTAAGGGAACAATGATCTCGGCTTGGAAGGGCTACACTTGGCCTAGCTGTGCCACACCTCGGCCTAGATGTGCCACACCTCGGTCTAGGTCGCTCTAATCCAGGAATAAGATCACTAGGTGCAAGGATAACATTTCGGCCTAGATAATGACATCTCGGCCAATATGCCAGGGTGAAGGTGAAGGTCAGTCAAGGTGATCCCAAGATGGTCTTAGGCATAAGAGGCTCAAAGGTGACCTAGGCTTAGGATGACCTCGGCTACACACACCAAGCAACAAACAAAGCAAAGCAAACAACACTTAAGCAAAAAAAGACAAGATCCGTAATGCAAGTTTAACAAGACAAAAACATATAATTGCATGTGAGCATGACCAAGATGGAGTGAGGGTTGTTACATCCTACCCTCCTTAAAGAAGATTGGTCCCCAAACTTAAGTTACCTTGCTCTACAAATAACTCTGGATGACGGATTTTCACTTCTTCTTCCTTTTCCCATGTAGCCTCCTTGCCATAATGCTCCTTCCATTCAACCTTTACCATCGGTATCGACTTGTTTCTCAACTGTCTCACTTGCCTGTCAATAATTCTCATCAGCTTCTCCTCGTAGCCTAAATCTTCATTAACCGCAATCCCGGAATAATCAATCACATGGAGTGGATCCCGAATATACTTCCTCAACATCAAAATATGGAACACATTATGAACTTGACTTAGTTCTGGTGGTAAAGCCAGTCTATAGGCAGCTAGGTTAACTTTCTCAAGTACTTCAAATGGCCCGATGTAACGAGGTGCTAACTTGCCTTTCTTCCCAAATTTGGAAATTCCTTTCATTGGTGAAACCTTCAGGAATACATGATCCCCAACTTTAAACTCCAACTCTCTTCTTCTCTGGTCAGCATAGCTCTTCTGTCGACTTTGGGCAGTTTTGATCCTTTGTCGAATGAGCTTAATCTTCTCGGTTGTAGCTTGAACTAGCTCGGGACCAATCAAAGCTTTATCTCCCACTTCAGTCCAACATATTGGCGATCTGCACTTCCTTCCATACAAAGCTTCATACGGCGCCATGCCAATGCTAGCTTGATAACTGTTGTTGTAAGCGAATTCTACTAACGGTAGATGTACTTCCCAACTTCCCTTGAAATCTAACACACATAGTCTGAGCATATCTTCGAGTGTCTGAATCGTTCTTTCTGTTTGTCCATCGGTCTGGGGATGAAAAGTTGTGCTAAACTTCAACTCGGTTCCCGAAGCTCTTTGTAAACTCTGCCAAAATCTAGAAACAAACTTCGAATCTCGGTCTGACACAATGGACATCGGCACTCCATGAAGTCTCACAATCTCATACATATACAATACAGCAAGCCGGTCAGCATTGAATGTAGTCTGAACAGGCAAGAAGTGTGCTGACTTAGTTAATCTGTCAATGATAACCCAAATTGAATCCATGCCTTTTTGTGTCCTCGGCAAACCAACCACAAAGTCCATGGAGATGTGTTCCCATTTCCACTCAGGAATCGGCAAAAGTCGAAGTAGTCCTGCCGATCTCTGTTGTTCTGCTTTCACTTGTTGACAATGCAAACACTGGGATACGAACTCAGCTATTTCTCTTTTCATATTCGGCCACCAAAAAGTTTGTTTCACATCTTGATACATCTTAGTGTTCCCTGGATGAACAGCAAATCTAGAACCATGAGATTCCTGCAGAATCTTCCTTTTCAACTCTGGAATGTCGGCCACGCACAATCTTCCTTCAAACTTAAGTACCTGATTTTCAATAGTGTACCCTGACCTCGGCTTAGTGATAATCTCATCGGCAACTTTCTTGAAGAATCCGTCTTCCATTTGTCTGGCCTTCACTTCCTTTATAACGGTCGGCTCCACTGAAATCATGGTTAAGCATGCTAGACTTCCAACTGATTTTCTGCTCAATGAGTCGACCACTGAGTTTACTTTACCTGGGTGATACTGAATTTGCATGTCGTAGTCTTTCAATAACTCAAGCCATCTTCTCAGTCTCAAATTTAACTCCTTCTGAGTGAATAAGTACTTTAAACTCTGATGATCTGTGAAAACTTGGCAAGAAGCCCCATACAAGTAATGACGCCAAATCTTCAAAGCAAACACCACGATTGCTAGCTCTAAATCATGGGTAGGATAATTCTTTTCGTGAGGTTTCAACTGACGGGATGCATACGCTATAACCTTACCTCCTTGCATTAACAAGCAACCCAATCCCTTATGTGAAGCATCACTAAAAATCTGAAATTCTTCTTTGTCTGATGGTAGTATAAGTATCGGTGCTGTAACCAACCTCGTCTTTAACTCCCAAAAAGCTGATTCCCTATCCTTGGTCAATTCGTACGCCACTCCTTTCTGAGTTAGTTGTGTCAGTGGTACTGCAATCCTTGAGAAATCCTTCACAAATTTCCTGTAATAGCCGACCAAACCCAGAAAACTGCGAACCTCGGACACGTTGGTTGGCATCGGCCAATTCACGACGGCTTCAATCTTACTTGGATCAACAGAGATTCCTTCTTCATTAATCACATGGCCCAAAAATGAAATGTTGGAAAGCCAAAATTCACACTTGCTAAGCTTGGCATATAATTTCCTGTCTCTTAGGATTTGTAAGGCTAGTCTCAAATGCTTCTCATGCTCATCACCACTCTTGGAATAGATCAGTATGTCATCGATGAAAACAACCACGAACTCGTCTAGGTACGGCTTAAAAACTCTGTTCATCAAATCCATGAATGCTGCAGGAGCGTTGGTCACTTCGAAAGGCATTACCGAAAATTCGTACCGGCCATACCTTGTCCGAAAAGCAGTCTTCTTAACATCCTCGGCCTTAACTTTCAGCTGATGGTAGCCTGACCTCCGATCAATCTTAGAAAAGACCCGTGTCCTTTGTAGTTGATCAAGTAGATCATCAATCCTCGGGAATGGATACTTATTCTTAATGGTCACCTTATTCAGTTCTCGGTAGTCGATACAAAGACGAAGTGTACCATCCTTTTTCTTGACAAATAGAACTGGTACTCCCCAAGGTGAAGTGCTCGGCCTAATAAATCCCTTGTCCAACAATTCTTGTAATTGTAGTTTCAGTTCCTTGAGTTCGGATGGGGCCATTCTATAGGGTGTTTTGGAGATAGGTTGGGTTCCCGACATAACATCAACTGTAAATTCTATTTCCCTATCCACTAATTGGCCAGGTAATTCATTTGGAAAGACATCGGGGAATTCTCTAACCACTGGGATGTCGGCTAACTCAACATTTCCATTCAAATCACTTAGTATACTACACAGATAACCTTGACACCCCTTTTGGATCAACTTATAGGCTTTCATGGATGAGATTAAGTAAGATGGGGGTACTACTCCTTTACCCTGGAAAATAACCTCGGCTTGGTTTGGGGGTTTCAGTGTGACATTCTTTGAAACACAATTAATAGATGCATGATTCGTTACTAACCAGTCCATTCCCAATATGACATCAAAGTGAGTCATGCTTAACGGCATTAAATCAACTAATAATTCTACACCCTCAATCACAACGACACACGCCCTATAAATGGATGCAACAATCATAGTTCTGCCAGATGGAGTAGACACATATAACACATAATCAAGGGGTTCTTGCTCTTTATTTAACTTCTCGGCAAACTTAGCAGATACAAATGAATGTGTAGAACCCGAATTAATCAATATGTATGCATCTTGAGAGCAGATTGGGAGTATACCTGACACGACTGTCTCAGCATTCTGAGTGTCTCCTAGTACCAATGCAAAAACTCTGTCCTGTCTCGTCTGGGCCCTCCCGATGTTATTTCTCTGTGCAGGGCCCGAGGTACTCCCATTCTTCTTACCGTCATCAATCTTTGCCTTCGGACAGTCTTTCACGCGATGACCCATTTCACCACATTCAAAACAGGCTCCTGATGCCTAATGGCAAACTCCGGAATGCAGTTTCCCACAACTTGCACACGTCGGCTTAGCATTACCTTCCTGGTTCAAGTTGCTGGAGCTGTCCACATTCGCTTTCTTCTTGGCGTTAAACGGAACTCGGCGATTATCATAGTTCTGTCTCTTCCGCTGGCTCTCTCCTGAATTCTGATATCGGTTCAAGTTAGCTTCTGCAAGGATGGCCTTGTCCAATACTCCAGCGTAAGTTAGCATGTTGAGCATGTTAACTCGATCTTGTATCGGCCCACGAAACCCACTTTCAAACTTCCTGGCTTTTCTATATTCATCATCGACCATGTGGGGCACATATCTTGCCAACTCGGTAAAAGCACGGTCATATTCTGCCACTGTCCTGCTGCCTTGTGTTAGAGTCTGGAACTCTGTAGTCTTACGGTCTCGAATGCTAAGGGAAAAGTGTTTGTTGTAAAACAACTCTAAAAATCTGGCCCAAGTCAGACCTGGGTTGCTTTCTCAGGTCATCATCTACCATCTTCGTGCATCGTCGTCTAATGTGAACGCAGCCAATGACACCTTCTGGGCGTCGGTGCTGGGAAAAATCTCAAACAGTTTTTCCATTTCCAAGACCCACGCCTCAGCTTTCGTCGGCTCTATACCCCCAGAGAATCTCGGCAGTTTCATTTTCTTAAACTCTCGGATCAGGGCTATGGTGCCGTCCCCATATAAAGCTTACTGTGGAGGCACTTGCGGCGCTGGAGGAGGAGGAGGTGGAGGTGGAACTGCATGTCGGCCGTTTGTCTGCTCGGCCTGGGTAAAAGTAGTACTAGTGTCTTGTGGCCTAGGTTGTCTCAACTCACAGACCAAACCTTCGACCAATCTCTCTAATCTGTCCAATCTGTCTTCGAGATGATCTTGGCCAGCTGGTGGTCTACCCCTCCTCATGATGCTAAGAGTATGCAAAATGTGACTTTAAAACAAAACGATCAAATAATATGCATGCAAATAACAAATAGTCACGCCGAGATGATGCACACATTGTCAAGTAGCAAGCATTATGATGCAATCCTAACATCAATTCTAAGGGAAATCCTATGCTCTTTAGGACTCGAAATGTGTGAGTAACGTACTAAAAGAAACTTGTGCTCTAATACCAATCTGTCACGACCCCATTCCGCCCCTAGTAGAATGGTGCCATGATGGCCAGTAATCCGAGATTACCAAAGGCCAACTGACAAGGATTCACACACAATCAGAGTATACATATGGGGCTAACATGTGCGGAAGCAATAAATGTAAATCTAATTAGTCCATAAGAGCTGTGCATAGATCGAATGGAATGTCATACATCTTATCAAGGTCTTACAACTTGGATACAATAAAATGAAATACATAATACATCTTGACCAAAAGGCTTCTCAAACTATCATATACAAAACACAATGAATTACAAGCTAAGAAGCATGATCTTCAAGATGCTACAAAATGCGAGTCCAAAACAAGTTGCAAAGCACATCTAGGCGTCACCGTCATCCTGCTCATCACCTGCATATATATATAGAGAGGGTGAGCTTGGATACTCAGTGAATGGTACAAGTAATAAAGGGTTTGCATGAACAATATCCGAGATCTTTATCAAAGCGATACACATTATACCTTGCACAAAATCAAAGACAAAACAAGTTCATCTAACAAGTCTTTCAAGCTTCATCAATCAAAGTCTTTCAAGGCTTTCAATTTTCAAGGGGTGACATTAACAAAGGTGCTACAAAAGCTTAGAGTCCTCTAGCATGTAAGGACTTGTGCTACAAATGCTTATAGTCTCCTAGCACGTACGGACTTTCAAAGGTTGTCCTACAAATGCTTATAGTCCCCTAGCACGTACGGACTTTCAAAGGTTGTGCTACAAATGCTTATAGTCCCCTAGCACGTACGGACAAGTGCCATAAATGCTTAAAGTCCCCTGGCACGTACGGACTTCCGAGAATGTCATCCAAAACAAAACTTATACTTGGCATACAAAACTTATACTTGGCACACAAAACAGGGATAATCATTCATGCTTAACAAATACTTTTCGAAACAAAGCAAAGCAAAGCTTCATCAAAACTTTATAAACATAGCTCTATTAAAAATACTACTCACATAGTTCTTCGATGTCGAGGTCAAGCGAGAGTCCAAGTCCTACAGACACATGGCAAAGTCTATTGAATGCCATTTCAAACAAGCTTTACATGAATGCAAATGATCTCGGCATTCCTTCAAAACTAAGTCGAACCGAAACAAAACACTGTTTCTCATCTCGAGGAAAACTTGCTGGGCACCAACCAGATCTTGGCCGAGGTGTGGCCCCGAAGGCCACATTCAAGAAAATGAAGTCGGGAAAATCTGGGTTTCCCCTTTCTTGAAGAACATGAAGAACATGGACATGAAGAACATGGATGCAAAGATCATAACTTATCATTACAAAATATGAGATTTCATGCTATGAATTCAAAAACATGGACCTGGGTACCCATACTCGAAGATTTTATGAAAACAAACACAAAAACATGAATCTTGATGCAAGCTTTCGAATCAAACAAGACTTTTATTCAAGAACACATGAATAACACTTTCTCTTTCCAAAACCAAACTTTAAATCGATGCATGGCTTACAAATCGTGCTCGATCATGCAATGCAGCTAGATGAACAATAAGAACAACAATAGTAGATTAAGATTCTAATCTCAAAACACGAATCAAACGGTTTGAACTCTAAGGAACAAGCTTGGAAATCTATTTCCTCTCTAAGAACTCCTTCTCCCTCTTCTAGAGCTTCTCTCTCCTCAAGAACAAAGACATATAACAAATGATACATTTCTCTCTCTGCCGGCTGATTTAACACTCAGCTCGAACACGTGGCAACGGCTGGTTGGCTCTACTCAAGAAGGTGACTGAGTGAAAAGACAAGACTATGACAAAGTGTGCTCAACAAGCAAGATGGCATAGGCACTCCGGCAGGTAATGATCTCGGCTAAGGACAAGGCATCGGCAAGTAAGGGAACAATGATCTCGGCTAGGAAGGACAACACTTGGCCTAGCTGTGCCACACCTTGGCCTAGATGTGCCACACCTCGGTCTAGGTCGCACCAATCCAGGAACAAGATCACTAGGTGCAGGGATAACATTTCGGCCTAGATAATGACATCTCGGCCAATATGCCAGGGTGAAGGTGAAGGTCAGTCAAGGTGATCCCAAGATGGTCCTAGGCATAAGAGGCTCAAAGGTGACCTAGGCTTAGGATGACCTCGGCTACACATACCAAGCAACAAACAAAGCAAAGCAAACAACACTTAAGCAAAACAAGACAAGATCCATAATGTAAGTTTAACAAGACGAAAACATATAATTGGATGTGAGCATGACCAAGATGGAGTGAGGGTTGTTACATAAATTCCCAATAAATTCTCGATAAATTACTTACTAAATTCTTAGTAAATTACTCA
The DNA here is from genome assembly GCF_055761805.1 of Camellia sinensis. Lineage (NCBI taxonomy): Eukaryota > Viridiplantae > Streptophyta > Magnoliopsida > Ericales > Theaceae > Camellia > Camellia sinensis. The sequence continues at coordinate 88,540,099 of NC_138964.1, forward strand.
GAAAATTCCCAATTAATTACTCAGCAAATCACTCAGTAAATTTTGTGTAAATTACTCAGCAAATTCCAATTAAATCCTCAGAAAATCCTCAGTAAATTCTCAGTAAATTCCTTACTAAATTACTCAGTAAATTGCCAGTAAATTCTCAATAAATTACCAGTAAATTCCCAGTAAATTACTCAATAAATTCTCAGTCTATTCACAGTAGATTACTCCAAAAATTCCCAGTAGATTCTTAGTAAATTACTCTGTAAATTGTCAGTAAATTACTCTGTAAATTAATCAGCAAATCACACAGTAAATTCCAAGTAAATTACTCAGTATATTTTTGGTAAATTACTTAGTAAATTCCTAGTAAATTACTCACTAAATTCTCAATAAATTACTTTTAAATTCCAAATAAGTTCTCAATAAATTATTCAGTAAATTATCCAGTAAATTCTCAATAAATTCCCAGTAAATTCCCAATAAATTCTCAATAAATTACTCATAAAATTCTCAGTAAATTACTCATTAAATTCTCTGTAACTTACTCAGTAAATTCCCTGTAAATTCTCGGCAAATTGCTTAGTAAATTCTTGGTAAATTACTTAGTCAATTATTTAGTAAATTTCAAGTAAATTCTCTGCAAATTCCATGTAAATTCTTTGTTAATTCTCAGTACATTCTCCGTAAATTACTTAGTACTTAGTAAATACTTAGTAAATTTTCAATAAATTACTCGATAAATTCCTTGTAAATTCTTAGTAAATTACTAAGTAAATTATTTCGTAAATTCCGAGTAAATTCTCGGTAAATTACTCTGTAAATTACTCAGGAAATTCTCAATAAATTGCTTAGTAAATTATCAGTAAATTACTCAGTAAATTCACTGTAAATTACTCAGTAAATTCCTAGTAATTGTCAGTAAATTCTCAGCACTCATGAAATTCTCAGTAAATTACTCAGTACATTACACAAGAAATTACTGAGTAAATTTCCAGTAAATTCTCATAAAATTACTCACTAAATTACTCACTAAATCCTCTATAAATTCTCCGTAAATTCTTTGTAAATTACTCAGGAAATTCTCAGTAAATTGCTAAGTAATTCCTAATAAATTCTCAGTATATTTTCTGCAAATTACTTAGTAAATTCTAAGTAAATTACTTTTAAATTCCAAATAAATTCTCAATAAATTATGCAGTGAAGTCTCAATAAATTACTCAGGAAATTCTCAATAAATTACTCAATAAATTCCCAATAAATTCTCAGTAAATTACTCAGTAAATTATTAAGAAAATTACCAGTAATCTCTCAAAAAATTGCTCAGTATATTCTCAGTAAATTACTCACTAAATTCTCAATAAGTTCTCTGTAAATTACTCAGGAAATTCTCGGTAAATTGCTGTGTAATTCTTAGCAAATTCTCATTAAATTACTCAATAAATTCTAAGTAAATTACTCAGTATATTTTTTGTAAATTATTTAGTAAATTCCTAGTAAATTCTAAGTAAATTAGTTTTAAATTTCAAGTAAATTACTCTGTAAAGTCTCATTAAATTACTCGGGAAATTCTTAATAAATTACTCAATAAATTCTCAGTAAATTCTCAAAAATTACTTAGTATATTTTTAGTAAATTCTCAGTAAATTACTCATTAAATTCCAAGTAAATTAACACTAAATTATCAGTAAATTACTCAGAAAAATCTAAGTAAAATCTCAGTAAATTCTAAGTAAATTACTAAGTAAATTCCCTGTAAATTCTCAGTAAATTATTTAGTAAATTCTCCGTAAATTACTAATTAAATTCGCAATAAATTCTCTGTAAATTACTCAATAAATTCTCAGTAAATTACAAGTAAATTCTCCGTAAATTCTCAGTAAGTTACTCAGTAAATTAGTCAGCAAATTACTCAGTCAATTCTCAGTAAATTACTCAGTAAATTCCCAATAAATTCTCAGTAAATTCTAAGAAAATTTCAAGTAAATTCTCAGTAAATGACTCAGTAAATTATTCAGCAAATTCTCAGGAAATTACTTAGTAAATTTCGAGTAAATTCTTAGTAAAGTACTCAGTAAATTCCCAGTAAATTCTCTTTAGATTACTCAGTAATTTCTTAATAAATTCCCAGTAAATTTCAAGTAATTCTCGGTAAATTCTCTATAATTTACTCGGTAAATTCTCAAAAAATCACTAAGTAAATTTCCAGTAAATTTTCAATTATTTCTCAATAAATTACTCAGTAAATTCAGAGTAAATTCACATCAAATTACTAAGTAAATTCTTAATAAATCACATAGTAAATTCCCTGTAGATTCTCCGTAAATTACTCATTAAATTCTCAGTAAATTATTTAGTAAATTTGCATTAAATTCTCTATAAATTCTCAGTAAATTACTCAGTAAATTCTAAGTAAACTAATCAAAACATTCCTTGTAAATTATGAGTAAATTTCTCAGTAAATTACTCTGTAAATTCTCAGTAAATTTCCCATAAATTCTCAATAAATTCTCAATAAATTCTCAATTAATAACTCAGCAAATCACTCAGTGAATTCCGTGTGAATTACTTAGTAAATCCTCAGTAAATTACTTAGGAAATTCTCAGAAAATTACTAAGTAAATTTTCAGTAAATTTTCAATTATTTCTCAATAAATTACTCAGTAAATTCAGAGTAAATTCACATCAAATTACTAAGTAAATTCTTAATAAATCACATAGTAAATTCCCTGTAGATTCTCCGTAAATTACTCATTAAATTCTCAGTAAATTATTTAGTAAATTTGCATTAAATTCTCTATAAATTCTCAGTAAATTACTCAGTAAATTCTAAGTAAACTAATCAAAACATTCCTTGTAAATTATGAGTAAATTTCTCAGTAAATTACTCTGTAAATTCTCAGTAAATTTCTCATAAATTCTCAGTAAATTCTCAATAAATTCTCAATTAATAACTCAGCAAATCACTCAGTGAATTCCGTGTAAATTACTTAGTAAATTCTCAGAAAATTGTCAATAAATTCCTTAGTAAATTATTTCGTAAATTGCTAGTAAATTCTCAATAAATTCCCAGTAAACTACTCAGTAAATTCTCAGTAAATTCGCTATAAATTACTCAGTAAATTCCCTGTAAATTCCTTATAAATTACTCTGTAAATTACTCAGCAAATTACTTTGTAAATTATCAGTAAATTACTCAGTATATTTTTATTAAATTACTCAGTAAATTCGTATTAAATTTTCAGTAAATTACTCACTAAATTCTCAGTAAATTACTTTTAAATTCCAAGTAAATTCTCAATAAATTACTCAGTAAAGTCTCAGTGAATTACTCAGGAAATTTTCAGTAAATTGCCCAGTAAATTCTCAGCAAATTACCAGTAAATTCTTAATAAATTACTCAGTAAATTCCCAGTAAGTTACTCAATAAATTCTCAGTAAAGTACTCAATAAATTCCCAGTAAATTCTCAGTAAATTACTTAGTAAATTCTTAGTGAATTAGTCAGTAAATTATTCAGTAAATTCTATGTAAATTCCCAGTAAATTATCTGCATATTCTCAGTAAATTCTCTGTAAACTACCCAGTAAACTACTCTGTAAATTAGTCGGTAAATTACTCAGTAAATTCTAAGTAAATTCTCAGTAAATTACTTCGTAAATTCTGAAGAAATTCTCAGTAAATTCTCATTATATTACTTAGTAAATTACTCAGGAAATTCTCATTAAATTCATAGTAAATTACCTATTAAATTAGCAATAAATTACCTAGTACATTACTCAGTAAATTGCTCACTAAATTCTCAGTAAATTCCCTACAAATTTTCTATTAATTACTTAGGAAATTGTCAGCAAATTGCTAAGTAAATTCTTAGTAAATTCTCATTAAATTACTTAGTAAATTCTTAGTAAATTCTAGGTAAATTACTCAGTAAATTCTCAGCAACTTACTCAGTAAATTCTCAATAAAGAACTCAATAAATTCCCAATAAATTCTTACTAAATTACTCAGTAAATTCTCTTTAAATTCACAGTAAATTCAAAGTAAATTCTTCGTAATTTCTCTGTAAATTACTCAGATAATTCTCAGTAAATTCTCAGGAAATTATTCAGTAAATTCTCAGTAACATACTCAGTAAATTCCCAGTAAATTCTCCGTAAATTCTCTGTAAATTACCTAGTAAATTCTCAGTAAATTACTCAGTAAATTCCCTGTAAATTCTAAGTAAATTCCTAGTAAATTCTCAGTAAATTCACATTACATTACTAAGAAAATTCTAAGTAAATTCCCCGTAAATTACACAGTAAATTCCCAGGAAATTCTCAGTAAATTATTCAGTAAATTCGCATTAAATTCTCAACAAATTACTCTGTAAATTAATTAGTATATTCTCAGTAAATTCTACGTAAATTTCTCAGTAAATTCTTAGTATATTACACAGTAAATTTCCAGTAAATTCCTTGTAAATTCTCAGTAAATTCTCTGTAACTTACTTAGAGTCTATTTGGTAACGTTTATGTTTTCAGTTTATATTTACAAAAATTTTATAAACTGGTTTTTTTTTTATTTTTAGAAAAACATAAACTACAAACCCGTTTGGTAATTGAAAAAATGTTTAAAAAATTTAAAAATATAAAAAAGAATGAGAAATGACAAGTGGTAGCAAGTGGCGGCAGAAGACGGTGGTGGAAAGTGGTGATGGTGGGTGGTGGGTAGCGGGTGGTGGTGGTGGGTGGGTGGGTGACGGTGGCGGGTGGTGGGTGGTGGTGGTGGTGGCGGCGGGTGGTGGATAGTGGTAGTAGGTGGGTGGCAGATAACGGGTGGTGGTGGGAAGGTGGCGGGTAGTGGTGGTAGGTGGGTGAGTGACGGTGGCGAGTGGCGGGTGGTAGCGAGGGGATGGTGGTGGTGGTGGTGGTGGCAGGTGGGTGGCGAATGACGGGTGGTGGTGGATAAGTGACGGGTGGTGGTGGCGGGTGGGTGGGTGGGTGGATGGGTGACGGTGGCAGGTGGTGGGTGGTAGCGAGTGGGTGGTGGTGGTGGCAGGTGGGTGGCGGATGATGGGTGGTGGCGGGTAGGTGGCCGGTGGTGATGGTGATGGTGGGTGGGTAGGTGACAGTGGCGGGTGGTAGCGAATGGGTAGTGGTGGCGGGTGGTGGTAGTGGCGGGTGGCGGGTGGTGGGTGGTGGTGGCAGGTGGGTGGCGGATGGCAGGTAGGTGGCAGGTGGTGGTAGTGGTGGGTGGGTGGGTGACGGTGGCGGGTGGTGGGTTGTAGTGAGTGGGTGGTGGTGGTGGTGGTGGTGGGTGGTGGCAGGTGGATGGCGGGTGGGTAGTGGGTGATGGTGGTGGTGGTTGTGATGGTGGTGGTGGTGGTGGTGGTGGTGGGTAGTGGGTGGTGGTGGTGGCGGGTGGTTGGCAAGTGGCTGGTTGTGATGGGTGGCTGGTGGTGGCAAGTGGTAGATGGTGGTGGCAGGTGGGTGGTGAGTGGTGGTGGCAAGTAGGTGGCGGGTGGTGCTGGCGGGTGGTGCTGGCGGATGGCAAGTGGGTGGCGGTGGTGGCGGCGGCGGCGAGGGATGGGTGGTGGTGGCAGGTGGGTGATAAGTGGTGGTGGCAGGTGGTGGTAAGGAGTGGGTGATAGGTGGTGGTGGTGGTGGCGGAAGATGGTGGTGTAAAATGGTGACGGGTGGTGGCTAATGTTGGGTGGTAAAAAAAAAGAACTGAAAACTCAAAACGGAAACACATTTTTTGTGTTTTCATTTTTTGGCCAAATTTATAAACTGAGACTACTGATTTATAAATCAAAAATTTTATCAAACAAGTTTTTATTTGAGTTTTTAAAATTTTTGTAAATATAAACAGAAAACTGAAAACATCTGTTACCAAACGGCACCTTAGTAACTTCTCATTAAATTATTAAATGAATTCTCAGTAAATTCTTAGTACATTCTCATAATTTACTTACTCAGTAAATTCTCTATAAATTACTTAGTAAATTCTCCATCAATTACTCAGTAAATCACTCAATAAATTCCGTGTAAATTCTCAGCAATTCTAAGTAAATCCTCAGTAAATTCTCAATAAATTACTCAGTAAATTCTAGGAAAATTACTCAGTAAATTAGTCAGTAAATTCATTTGTAACACACAATAAATTACTTATTAAATTCTCTGTAAATTGCTAGTAAATTCCCAGTAAATTACTCAGTAAATCTCATTAAATTACTAAGTAAATTCTCAGTAAATTCATAATAAATTACTCTGTAAATTACTTAGCAAATTCTCAATGCATGACACAGTAAATTAATCAATAAATTCTCATTAAATTACTCAGTATATTTTTAGTAAATTACTCAGAAATTCTCAGTAAATTTCTAATAAATTTTTAGTAAATTACTCAGCAAAATACTCAGTAAATTCTCAGTGCATTACAAAGTAAATTACTCACTAAATTAATCAGTAAATTCCTAGTAAATTTCAAGTAAATTCTTAGTAAATTACTCAGTAAATTACTTTTAAATTCCCAGTAAATTCTCAATAAATTACACAATAAAGTCTCTTTAAATTACTCAAGAAATTCTCAGTAAATCCCCAATAAATTCACAGTAAATTACTTGTAAATTCTTAGTAAATTACTCAATAAATTCTTAATAAAGTACTCAGTAAATTCTAAAAAAATTACTCAGTATATTCTCAGTAAATTTTGAGTAAATTACTCAATAAATTCCCAGTAAATTTTCAGTAAATTCTCAATTAATTACTCAGTAAATTCCTTATAAATTCTCAGTAAATTACTCTGTAAATTCTTAGTAAATTCCAAGTAAATCCTCAGTAAATTACTTAGTAAATTCTCAGCAAATTTCTTAGTAAATTTTCAATAAATTCCTCTGTAAATCCATAGTAAATTACTTAGTAAATTCTCAGTAAATTGCCAAAAAATTCCAAATAAATTATTGAGAAAATTACTCAATAAATTCTCAGTAAGTTACTCAGTAAATTCCCAATAAATTACAAGTAAATTACTCAGCAAATTACTAACTAAATTACTCAGAAAATTACTCAGTTTATTTTCAGTAAATTACTGAGTAAATTCCCACTAAATTCCCACTAAATTCTTAGTAAAATACTTAGTAAATTCTGAGTAAATTACTTTTAAATTCCAAGTAAATTCTTAATAAATTACTCAATAAAGTCTCAGTAAATTACTCTAGAAATTCTTAATAAATTTCCAGTAAATTACCAGTAAATTCTCAATGAATTACTTAGTACATTCTCAGTAAAGTACTCAGTAAATTCCGAGTAAATTCCCAGTAAATTCTCAAAAAATTACTCAGTATATTCCGAGTAAATTACTTAGTAAATTCTCAATAAATTCTTAGTAAATTACTATGTAAATTCCCAATAAATTCTCAATAAATTACTCAGTAAATTACTAAGTGAATTCCCCGTAAATTCTCGGTAAATTAATCATTAAATTTCCAGTAAATTTCAAGTAAATTTTTGGTAAATTCTCAGTAAATTACTCAGTCAATTCTAAGTAAATTCTGAGTAAATTAATTAGTAAATTCTCAGAAAATTACTCAGAAAATTCCCAGTAACTTACACAATAAATTCTCAGTAAATTTCAAGTAAATTCTCCGTAAATTCTCAGTAAATTACTTAAAAAATTCTTAGTAAATTCCTCAGTAAATTCTTCGAAAATTACTCAGTAAATTACTGACTAAATTCACCATAAATTCCCTGTAAATTCTCTGTAAATTACTCGAGAAATTCTCAGTAAATTGCTAAGTAAATTCCTAGTAAATGCTCATTAAATTACTCAGTGAATTCTCAGAAACTTACTCAGTAAATTCCCAAGAAATTCTCAGAAAAGTACTCAATGAATTCCCAGTAAATTACTCAATAAATTCACAGTAAATTCCAAGTAATTTCTCCGTAATTTCACAGTAAATTACTCAATAAATTACTCAATCGATTCTCAGAAAATTACTCTATAAATTCTCAGTAACTTACTCAGTAAATTCCCAGTAAAGTACTCAGTAAATTCCTAGTAAATTCTCAATAAATTCCAAGTAAATTCTCCGTAAATTCTCTATAAATTACTTAGTAAATTCTCAATAAATCATTCAGTAAATTCCCAGTAAATTCTTAGTAAATTACTCAGCAAATTCACATTAAATTACTAAGTAGATTCTCAGTAAATTACTCAATAAATTCCCAGTAAATTATTAGTAAATTATTCAGTAAATTCACATTAAATTCTAAGTAAATTACTCAGTAAATTAATCAGTATATTCCTTTTAAATTCTCAATAAATTTTCTCAGTAAATTCTCAATAAGTTCTCAGTAAATTAGTTTTTTTAATTTTCAGTAAATTATAAAGTAAATTCCCATTAAATTCTTAGTAAATTCTCAGTAAATTACTCAATAAATAAACTCAGTAAATTTCCAGTAATTTCCTCAATAAATTCTCCGTTAATTACTCAGCAAATCACTCAGTAAATTCCATGTAAATTCTTAGTAAATTCCAAGTAAATCCTCAATAAATTCTCAGAAAATTACTCAGTAAATTCCTCTGTAAATTCACAATAAATTACTTAGTAAATTTTCAGTAAATTCCAAGTAAATTACTCAGTAAATTCCCAATAAATTCTTAGTAAATTACTCTGTAAATTCCAAATAAATTACGCTATAAATTACTCAGCAAATTACTCAATAAATTGTAAGTGCATTACACAGTAAATTACTCACCAAATTAATCATCAAATTCCTAGTAAATTACTTAGTACATTTTCAGTAAAATACTTAGTAAATTTTCAGTAAATTCTCAATAAATTACTTAGTAAATTACTTTTAAATTCTCAGTAAATTCTCAATAGATTACTCAGTAAAGTATCAATAAATTACTCAGGAAATTCTCAATAAATTCCCAGTAAATTACCTGTAAATTCTATGTAAATTACTCAGTAAATTTTCAGTAAAGTACTTAGTAAATTCCTAGTAAATTCTCAAAAAATTACTCAGTATATTCCAAGTAAATCCTTAGTAAATTGCACAGTAAATTCTCAGTAAATTCCCAGTAAATTCTCAATAAATTTTCAATTAATCACTCAGTAAATTCCGTATAAATTCTCACTAAATTACTCAGTAAATTCCAACCAAATCCTAAGTATATTCTCATAAAATTACTTAGAATTTTTTTAGAAAATTACTTAGTAAATTCCTCTATAAATGCTTAGTAAATTACTCAGTAAATTCTCAGTAAATTAACCGTGAATTCCCCGTAAGTTACTTAGAAAATTACTCAGTAAATTCTCAGAATATTACTCAGTAAATTCTCAATAAATTACTCAGTAAATTTTCATTAAATTTTTTATAAATTACTCTATAAATTCTCAGTAAATTACTCTGTAAATTACTCTGGGTAATGTTCTGGGTAATTTGCTGAGAATTCAATGAGTAATTTACTGAAATTTTATTGAGTAATTTACCGTGAAATTATGAAAAATTTAATTCGAATTTTCTAAATAATTACTGAGGATTTACTAGGAATTTACTGAGTAATTAATTGAGAATTTCTGGGGAATTTAATTGATAATTTACTGAGAATTTCCTAAGTAATTTACTGAGAATTTACTGGGAATTTATTGAGAATTTTCTAAGTAATTTTCTGAGTAATTTAATGAGAATTTACCGAGTAATTTATTGGGAATTTACTTAGTGATTTACTTCGAATTTACTGATTAATTTATTTACCAATTTACTGGGTAATGTTCTGAGTAATTTACTGAGAATTCAATGAGTAATTTACTAAGATTTTATTGAGTAATTTACCGTGAAATTAAGAAAAATTTACTTCGAATTTTCTAAATAATTTACTGAGGATTTACTAGGAATTTACTGAATAATTTACTGAGAATTTACAGGGACTTTATTGAGAATTTTGTAACTAATTTACTTTATAATTTACTGAGAATTTTTGGAGAATTTACTGAGTAATTTAATGAGAATTTACTGAGTAATTTACCGAGTAATTTACTGGGAATTTACTGAGTGATTTACTCAGAATTTACTGAGTAATTTACATACCTATTTACCGGGTAATGTTCTGAGTAATTTACTGAGAATTCAATGAGTAATATACTGAGATTTTATTGAGTAATTTACTGCGAAATTATGAAAAATTTACTTCGAATTTTCTAAATAATTTATTGAGGATTTACTAGGAATTTACTGAGTAATTAATTGAGAATTTGCTGAATAATTTACTGAGAATTTATGGGGAATTTATTGAGAATTTTGTAACTAATTTACTTTATAATTTACCGAGAATTTTCTGGGAATATACTGAGTAATTTAATGAGAATTTACTGAGTAATTTACCGAGTAATTTACTGGGTAATGTTCTGGGTAATTTGCTGAGAATTCAATGAGTAATTTACTGAGATTTTATTGAGTAATTTACCATGAAATTATGAAAAAATTACTTCGAATTTTCTAAATAATTACTGAGCATTTACTAGGAATTTACTGAGTAATTAATTGAGAATTTACTAAATAATTTATTGAGAATTTCTTGGGAATTTAATTGGTAATTTACTGAGAATTTCCTAAGCAATTTACTGAAAATTTACAAGGAATTTATTGAGAATTTTCTAAGCAATTTACTTCATAATTTACTGAGAATTTTATGAGTAATTTAATGAGAATTTACCGAGTAATTTACTGGGAATTTATTGAGTGATTTACTTCGAATTTACTGATTAATTTATTTACCAATTTACTGGGTAACGTTCTTAGTAATTCACTGAGAATTCAATGAGTAATTTACTCAGATTTTATTGAGTAATTTACCGTGAAATTAAGAAAAATTTACTTCGAATTTTCTTAAAAATTTACTGAGGATTTTCTAGGAATTTACTAAGTAATTAATTGAGAATTTGATGAATAATTTATTGAGAATTTCTTGGGAATTTAATTAGTAATTTACTGAGAATTTACTGGGAATTTATTGACAATTTTCTAAGTAATTTACTTTATAATTTACTGAGAATTTTTGGGGAATTTACTGAGTAATTTAATGAGAATTTACTGAGTAATTTACCGAGTAATTTACTGGGAATTTACTGAGTGATTTTCTCAGAATTTACTAAGTAATTTACATACGTATTTACTGGGTAATGTTCTGAGTAATTTACTGAGAATTCAATGAGTAATTTACTGAGATTTTATTGAGTAATTTACCGCGAAATAACGAAAAATTTACTTCGAATTTTCTAAATAATTTACTGAGGATTTACTAGGAATTTACTGAGTAATTAATTGAGAATTTACTGAATAATTTACTGGGAATTTATTGAGAATTTTGTAAATAATTTACTTTTTAATTTAATGAGAATTTTCTGGGAATATACTGAGTAATTTAATGAGAATTTACTGAGTAATTTAACGAGTAATTTACTGGGAATTTATAGAGTGATTTACTAAGAATTTACTAAGTAAGTTACTTAGCAATTTACTGGGTAATGTTCTGGGCAATTTGCTGAGAATTCCATGAGTAATTTACTGAGATTTTATTGAGTAATTTACCGTGAAATTATAAAAAATTTACTTCGAATTTTCTAAATAATTACTGAGGATTTACTAGGGATTTATTGAGTAATTAATTGAGAATTTACTTAATAATTTATTGAGAATTTCTTGGGAATTTAATTGGTAATTTACTGAGAATTTCCTAAGTAATTTACTGAGAATTTACTGGGAATTTATTGAGAATTTTCTAAGTAATTTACTTCATAATTTACTAATATTTTCTGAGTAATTTAATGAGAATTTACCGAGTAATTTACTGGAAATTTACTGAGCGATTTACTTCGAATTTATTGATTAATTTATTTACCAATTTACTGGGTAATGTTCTCAGTAATTTACTGAGAATTCAATGAGTAATTTACTCAGATTTTGTTAAGTAATTTACCGTGAAATTATGAAAAATTTACTTCAAATTTTCTAAATAATTTACTAAGGATTTACTAGGAATTTGCTAAGTAATTAATTAAGAATTTGCTGAATAATTTATTGAGAATTTACTGGGAATTTATTGAGAATTTTCTAAGTAATTTACTGTCACGACCCCAAACCGCCCCTAGTAGTTTGGTGCCGTGATGGCCAGTAATCCGTAATTACCGATGGCCAACTTTCAAAAACTTAACACAATCAGAGTAATAATGAACGGGGCTCACAAATGCGGAAGAAGTAAATCAAAATACAAGTTGTCCATAAGAGCTGTGCATAGATTAAATGCAATGACATTCATCTTACAACTTGAATACAGCCAAGCAAAATACATGTTACATCTTGATCAAAAGGCTTCTCGAGCCGACATATTCAAAATACAATAAAATACAAGTCAAGAAGCATGATTTTCAAGATTTGCCGACATGCAATGAAAGGCATCGCCGACGTAAATACAAAAGCAAAGCCGACATAAGCACGAATCCAAAACAAGCTTCCAAAACAATCTAGGCGTCGCCGCCGTCCTGCTCATCACCTACATATATATATAGAGGGGTGAGTACAAATACTCAGTGAATGGTACTAATAATAAAGGTTTGCATGAATAAAGCCGAAGTCCTTTCAAACAACACAAGTCAAAATTTGTCGAACAGGGGATGAACCGTATTCATCAATCAAGTATCACAACATCGGCGAAGCAAGGGATGAACCGTATTCATCAATCAAGTATCACAACATCGGCGAAGCAAGGGATGAACCGTATTCATCAATCAAGTATCACAACATCGGCGAAGCAAGGGATGAACCGTATTCATCAATCAAGTATCACAAGTCTCAAGGGTTACTTAGGCCCGTAGCCCGATTTAACAAGGACCGTATCCTTTTATGCTTAGTACTGCGAAAGTTTAGAGTCCTCCAGCACAAGGGACTTTCCGAGGATAACAATCAAAACAAGGCTATTTATTCATGCTTAGCAAATACTTTCATCAAACCAAACAAAGCAAGATTTATCAAAAACAAGTGTAACATAGCTTTATTAGAAATACCACTCACCTAGTTCTTCAGGTGTAGACTCAAAGCAAATATCAAGGACCTACAATCACATGGCAAGTCACATTCTCAAAGCAAGCTCTATATACATGCAAATGATCTCGGCATTCTTGCTAGATCCAAGTCAAAGACAAAGCAAAACAAGCTGGAAGCTTAATCACTGCTCCCGTTTCATGAAAACACACTGGGTACCGTCCAGGACTATGCTGAGGTCCCGTTAAACAAAGTCAGGAAAAACCTGGGTTTCCCTTTGAAGAACATGAAGAACATGATCATTTGAAAGATGGATGCAAGTTCACAACTTGTTACAAAAATCTGAGTTTTCATGCCAAGAGTTCAAAACATGGACCTGGATACCCATACAAGAAGGTCATGCAAGAACAAACACAAAAACATGGTTTCTGTTCCAACTTTCGGATCAAAACAAGGCTCTCTTCAAGAACACATGAAAACCATTTTCTCTTTCCAAAACTAACTTCAAATCGATGCATGATGTGCAAAACAGATCCGATCATGCAATGCAGCTAGATAATCCATAACAACAATCAAGGTAGGTCAAGATTCTAACCTCAAAACTCGAATCCAATGGATCAAACCACGAAGATCAAGCTTGGAAGATTTGCTCTCACTCAAGAACTTCTCTTCCTCCTCTCTAGAGCTTCTCTCTCTAAAACAAAGATTTGAGACCAAAAGTGATTTGTTTCTAAGTCTGCCGGCTGTCTTAACAACTAGCTCGGACACGTGGCGCTGCCGGGTTGGTTCAACTCGAAAAGTTGATAGATAGACAAGACAAGTCTCTGACAAAGCGTATGCAGCAAGCTCGGGTAAAACACATCGGCAATAAGATGACATCGGCTCAAATCAAGGATCCGGCAACAGGATAACAAAACGTCGGTTAGGGAGGACAACACTTGACTAAGCTGTGCCACACCTTGGCCGGGGTGCGCCACATCTCGGCCTAGGCCATACCTGCCTGTGGACAAGGTTCACTAAGTGCAAAACATCTTGGCAATAAATGCCCGAGGTGAAGATGTGGTTGAACAAGATCTCAAAACAAATCTAAGTACAAGGTTCAAAGGTGGACTAAGCTCAAGATGACCTCGGCCACGCACACACCGAACAAGGGACAAGATCACGCAAGTAATACTAACAAAACAAGGCAAACAAATCCTTCCAATTATTAAAACAAGGCAAGATCATGCAGGAATGTATGCAAGTAAGACAAGGGTAAGGTGAGGGTTGTTACATTTACTTTATAATTTACTAAGAATTTTCTGGGAATTTACTGAGTAATTTAATGAGAATTTACTGAGTAATTTACTTACCTATTTAGTGGGCAATGTTCTGAGTAATTTACTGAGAATTCAATGAGTAATTTACTGAGATTTTATTGAGTAATTTGCCATGAAATTACGAAAAATTTACTTTGAATTTTCTAAATAATTTACTGAGGATTTACTAGGAATTTACTGAGTAATTAATTGAGAATTTATTGATTAATTTACTAAGAATTTACTAGGAATTTATTGAGAATTTTATAACTAATTTACTTTATAATTTACTGATAATTTTCTGGGAATATACATAGTAATTTAATGAGAATTTACTGAGTAATTTACTGAGTAATTTACTGGGAATTTACTGAGTGATTTTCTTAGAATTTACTAAGTAATTTACTTTGCAATTTACTGCGTAATGTTCTTAGTAATTGGCTGATAATTCAATGAGTAATTTACTGAGATTTTATTGAGTAATTTACCATAAAATTATGAAAAATTTACTTCGAATTTTCGAAATAATTACTGAGGATTTACTAGGAATTTACTCAGTAATTAATTGAGAATTTATAGAATAATTTATTGAGAATTTCTTGGGATTTTAATTAGTAATTTACTGAGAATTTACTATGTAATTTACTAAGAATTTACGGGGAATTTATTGAGAATTTTCTAAGTAATTTACTTTATAATTTGCTGAGAATTTTCTGGAATTCACTGAGTAATTTAATGAGAATTTACTAAGTAATTTACCAAGTAATTTACTGGGAATTTACTGAGTGATTTACTCAGAATTTACTGCATAATTTACTTACCTATTTACTAGGTAATGTTCTGAGTAATTTACTGAAAATTCAATGAGTAATTTACTGAGATTTTATTGAGTAATTTACCATGAAATTACGAAAAATTTACTTCGAATTTTCTAAATAATTTACTGAGGATTTACTAGGAATTTACTGAGTAATTAATTGAGAATTTACTGAATAATTTATTGAGAATTTTCTAACTAATTTACTTTATAATTTACTGACAATTTTTTAGGAATATACTGAGTAATTTAATGAGAATTTACTGAGTAATTTACCGAGTGATTTACTCAGAATTTACTAAGTAATTTACTTAGCAATTTACTAGGTAATGTTCTAAGTAATTTGCTGAGAATTCAATAAGTAATGTACTGAGATTTTATTGAGTAATTTACCGTGAAATTATGAAAAATTTACTTCGAATTTTCTAAATAATTACTGAGGATTGACTAGGAATTTACTGAGTAATTAATTGAGAACTTACTGAATAATTTATTGTGAATTTCTAGGGAATTTAATTGGCAATTTACTGAGAATTTCCTAAGTAATTTACTGAGAATTTACAGGAAATTTATTGTGAATTTTCTAGGTAATTTACTTCATAATTTACTGAAAATTTTCTTAGTAATTTAATGAGAATTTACCGAGTAATTTACTGGGAATTTACTGATTAATTTATTTTTCAATTTACTGGATAATGTTCTGCGTAATTTACTGAGAATTCAATGAGTAATTTACTCTGATTTTATTCAGTAATTTACCGTGAAATTATGAAAAATTTACTTCGAATTTTCTAAATAATTTACTGAGTAATTAATTGAGAATTTACTAAATAATTTATTGAGAATTTCTTGGGAATTTAATTAGTAATTTACTGGGAATTTATTGAGAATTTTCTAAGTAATTTACTTTATAATTTACTAATAATTTTCTGGGAATTTACTGAGTAATTTAATGTGAATTTTCTGAGTAATTAACCGAGTAATTTACTGGGAATTTACTGGGAATTTACTTAGTGATTAACTCAGAATTTACTGAGTAATTTACTTACCTATTTACTGGGTAATGTTCTGAGTAATTTACTGAGAATTTAATGGGTAATTTACTGAGATTTTATTGAGTAATTTACCGTGAAATTACGAAAAATTTACTTCGAATTTTCTAAATAATTTACTGAGGATTTATGAGGAATTTACTGGGTAATTAATTGAGAATTTACGGAATAATTTACTGAGAATTTACTGGGAATTTATTGAAAATTTTCTAACTAATTTACTTTATAATTACTGAGAATTTTCTGAGAATATACTGAGTAATTTACCGAGCAATTTGCTGGGAATCTACTGAGTGATTTACTCTGAATTTACTAAGTAATTTACTTAGCAATTTACTAGGTAATGTTCTGACTAATTTGCTGAGAATTCAAGGAGTAATTTACTGAGATTTTCTTGAGTAATTTACCGTGAAATTATGAAAAATTTACTTCGGATTTTCTAAATAATTACAGAGGATTTACTAGGAATTTACTGAGTAATTAATTGAGAATTTACAGAATAATTTATTGAGAATTTCTTGGGAATTTAATTGATAATTTACTGAGAATTTTCTAAGTAATTTACTGAGAATTTACTGGGAATTTATTGAGAATTTTCTAAGTGATTTTCTTCATAATTTACTGAGAATTTTCTGAGTAATTTTATAAGAATTTACCAAGTAATTTACTGGGATTTTACTGAGTGATTTACTTTGAATTTACTGATTAATTTATTTTCCAATTTACTGGGTAATGTTCTGAGTAATTTACTCAGATTTTATTGAATAATTTACCGGGAAATTATTCAAAATTTACTTCAAATTTTCTAAATAATTACTGAGGATTTACTAGGAATTTATAGAGTAATTAATTGAGAATTTACTAAATAATTTATTGAGAATTTTCTAAGTAATTTACTTCATAATTTACTGAGAATTTTCTTAGTAATTTAATGAGAATTTACCGAGTAATTTACTGGGAATTTATTGAGTGATTTACTTCGAATTTACTGATTAATTTATTTTCTAATTTACTGGGTAATGTTCTGAGTAATTTACTGAGAATTCAATGAGTAATTTACTCAGATTTTATTGAGTAATTTACCGTGAAATTATGAAAAATTTACTTTGAATTTTCTAAATAATTTACTAAGTAATTAAATGAGAATTTACTGAATAATTTATTGAGAATTTCTTGGGAATTTAATTAGTAATTTACTAAGAATTTATTACCAACTTATTGAGAATTTTCTGGGAATTTACTGTGTAATTTAATGAGAATTTACTGTGTAATGTACTGGGAATTGACTGAGTGATTTACTCAGAATTTACTGAGTAATTTACTTACCTATTTACTGGGTAATGTTCTAAGTAATTTACTTAGAATTCAATGAGTAATTTACTGGGATTTTATTGAGTAATTTACCGTGAAATTACGAAAATTTACTTCTAATTTTCTAAATAATTTTCTGTGGATTTACGAGGAATTTACTGAGTAATTAATTGAGAATTTACTGAATAATTTACTGAGAATTTACTGGGAATTTATTGAGAATTTTGTAACTAATTTACTTTATAATTTACTGAGAATTTTCTGGGAATATACTGAGTAATTTAATGAGAATTTACTGAGTAATTTACCGAGTAATTTACGGGGAATTTACTGAGTGATTTACTCAGAATTTACTAAGTAATTTACTTAGATATTTACTAGGCAATGTTCTGAGTAATTTGCTGAGAATTCAATGAGTAATTTATTGAAATTTTCTTGAGTAATTTACCATGAAATTGTAAAAAATTTACTACGGATTTTCTAAATAATTACTGAGGATTTACTAGGAATTTACTAAGTAATTAATTGAGAATTTACTGAATAATTTATTGTGAATTTCTTGGGAATTTAATTGGCAATTTACTGAGAATTTCCTAAGTAATTTACTGAGAATTTGCTGGGAATTTAATGAGAATTTTCTAAGTAATTTACCTCATAATTTACTTCATAATTTAATGAGAATTTACCAAGTAATTTACTAGGAATTTACTGAGTGATTTACTTCGAATTTACTGATTAATTTATTTTCCAATTTCCTGGATAATGTTCTGAGTAATTTACAGAGAATTCAATGAGTAGTTTACTCAGATTTTATTAAGTAATTTACCGTGAAATTATGAAAAATTTACTTTAAATTTTTTAAATAATTTACTGAGTAATTAATTTAGAATTTACTGAATAATTTATTAAGAATTTCTTGGGGATTTAATTAGTAATTTACTGAGAATTTATTAGGAATTTATTGAGAATTTTCTAAGTAATTTACTTTATAATTTACCGAGAATTTTCTGAGAATTTACTGAGTAATTTAATGTGAATTTATTGAATAATTTACCGAGTAATTTACTGAGTGATTTACTCCGAGTTTACTGAGTGAATTACTTACCTATTTACTGGGTAATGTTCTGAGTAATTTACTGAGAATTCAATGGGTAATTTACTGAGATTTTATTGAGTAATTTACCGTGAAATTACGAAAAATTTACTTTGAATTTTCTAAATAATTTACTAAGGATTTACGGGGAATTTACTGAGTAATTAATTGAGAATTTACTGAATAATTTACTTAGAATTTACTGGGAATTTATTTAGAATTTTCTAACTAATTTACTTTATAATTACTGAGAATTTTCTGGGAATATACTGAGTAATTTAATGAGAATTTACTGAGTAATTTACCGAGTAATTTACTGGGAATTTACTGAGTGATTTACTCAGAATTTACTAAGTAATTTACTTAGGAATTTACTTGTAACGCCCTCAAAATAATAACATTAAACCCAACAAATAAGACAAGCGTTGATAGATAAACTAACCACCTTCTATCATTCATTAGAATTCCATTACATAAGTATTACATGTTAATCTCATAACAAAATGCCCTACAGGCTTACAGCTTTCCAAGTTAACACTTGGTTACAACAAAGAGGTCTAACTCGTTTACACATTAAGCCCTTGGCTTGAAATTACATGTAATACATCAAAAGTAAAACGACAAAACTATGCCCGCCACTAGCCTCCCAGCTATGTCCTTGGAGGTGGCATGCTTCCTGCACCTGAAAATGATGTTCCCATATAGGGTGAGCCACAGCCCAGTAGAAATACACTAAACCAACCATGGACAATGACTAAAACATTAGCAATTGATAGTTGGTCAACACTGATACAATCACATAAATTACATATTTATGTCAACGACTTACAAGTCCCATTTACTTTTCATTTTCCCTTTTTCAACAGATAAGCATGCTAGCTCTATCATCATTTCCACAGATATGTATAAGAACTATATCTCACATTCAGATAAGCATAAAGCTATATCCACAATCTCAACAGATATGTTTATCAACAATATCCACAGATAAGCATACAAGCTGTATCCACATTCTACAACAGATATGTATATCAACAATATCCACAGATAAGCATACAAGCTGTATCCACACTTCACAAAGATAAGCATATGAGCTCTATCTTCACTTCTCTAGACAAGCATATGAGCTCTGTCTACGGAGTACATCCCCTATCTCCTCCAAATACCTATCCGGTTTAGAGGTACATCCCCTATCTTCCCCTAAACCGCGGAGTACATCCCCTATCTCCTCCTCTACACACAACATATATAAACACATTGGTTCTATATACAATCACACAATACATACAATTAATGTATTCAATTAACCGTCAAGTTCCATGACACATTTCATTGATTAGTTTCAGTTTGCCTAATCAACATACATTGTCTACAACAATCACGACTATCCTCCACCGATAGCCCAAAGCAGTTATTTCTAAACAGAAAATAAATGCACAAATGGATATTCAATCAACATTTCATTTCTCACCAATTAATTATCCCAATTAATTAAACAATGTAATTAGGCCATTTTCCATAATTACCATTTCAACCCTTAGGTCCCATTTTCTTCAATGATTCAGCAATCATTCCATTTTTTTCATGCTAAACATGCATCTAGGTTTATTATGAATAAAACCCCAACTTTTGTATAATTGCACAAAAGCCCCAAACTTTCACAAAATTACCAAACCAAGCCCAACATCTCAAAATACCAAAATTTAAAGACAAAACCCATAGAGAGGAGTAGGTTATCCCTACCTCTAATTCGGAGTCCCAAAGGAGAAGACGACAAAACCCAACGTGCTCCAAAACCCGAGATTTTCAGATTAAAATGAAGCCCTCGACGATCAACAACTTTTTTGTAAAGGCCAAAGGTGAGTAAACCACTCCTACTAGATCAAAACCTAGAGAGAAGGTAGAGTCTAGAGTGAGAGGCTCAACAATGGTGATTTTGGAAAAGTAAGAGAGAGAAGAGAAAGCGAAAAAGTGATTTAAAGAGTCACAAATTCGGGACTTTAACCCAGGTCTCCGCTCGAGCGTAAAACACCCCGCTCGAGCGGCCACTCACAGACTTCCGCTCGAGCGGCCAACCGCCCGCTCGAGCGCAGAATGCACTCGCCCAGCACTTTTGCAGAACTAGGCCTCCGCTCGAGCTCCCAACCCTACGCTCGAGCGTACAACGCTGCACAGGAAAATACTGAAAGGGTGTAATCTACGCTCGAGCGCCAACACCTCCGCTCGAGCGTACAGGCCAAAAATCTGGGCAACTAGTTTTGGTTTCTAAACTCAACCAACCTGTAACAAACCCGCTCAACACATCCTATAACTCAAATACAACGTAAGAAAGGATGTAAACAAGATAATAAACAACTACCAACATCCACGGACACATGTCCGGATCACTATACAACAAGGGTAAACCTGGGATCGCTATATTACTAGGTAATGTTCTGAGTAATTTGCTGAGAATTCAAGGAGTAATTTACTGAAATTTTCTTGAGTAATTTACCGTGAAATTATGAAAAATTTACTTCGGATTTTCTAAATAATTACTGAGGATTTACTAGGAATTTACTGAGTAATTAATTGAGAATTTATAGAATAATTTATTGAGAATTTCTTGGAAATTTAATTGGTAATTTACTGAGAATTTTCAACTAATTTACTGAGAATTTACTGGGAATTTATTGAGAATTTTCTAAGTAATTTTCTTCATAATTTATTGAGAATTTTCTGAGTAGTTTTATAAGAATTTACCAAGTAATTTACTGGGAATTTACTGAGTGATTTACTTCGAATTTACGGATTAATTTATTTTCCAATTTACTGGGTAATGTTCTGAGTAATTTACTGAGATTTTATTGAGTAATTTACCGTGAAATTATGAAAAATTTACGTCGAATTTTCTAAATAATTTACTGAGGATTTACTAGAAATTTACTGAGTAATTAATTGAGAATTTACTGAATAATTTATTGACAATTTCTTAGGAATTTAATTAGTAATTTACTGAGAATTTACTGCGAATTTATTGATAATTTTCTAAGTAATTTGCTTTATAATTTACTGAGAAATTTCTGGGAATTTACTGAGTAATTTAATGAGAATTTACTTAGTAATTTACCGAGTAATTTACTGGGAATTTACTGTGTGATTTACTCAAAATTTACTAAGTAATTTACTTACCTATTTATTGGGTAATGTTCTGAGTGATTTACTGAGAATTCAATGAGTAATTTACTCATATTTTATTGAGTAATTTGCCATGAAATTATGAAAAATTTACTTCGAATTTTCTAAATAATTTACTGAGGATTTACTAGGAATTTACAGAGTAATTAATTGAGAATTTACTGAATAATTTATTGAGAATTTCTTGAGAATTTAATTAGTAATTTACTGAGAATTTACTGGAAATTTGTTGAGAATTTTCTAAGTAATTTACTTTATAATTTACTGAGAATTTTCTGGGAATTTACTGAGTAATTTAATGAGAATTTATTGAGTAATTTACCGAGTAATTTACTGAGTGATTTACTCAGAATTTACTGAGTAATTTACTTACCTATTTACTCGGTAATGTTCTGAGAATTCAATGAGTAATTTACTGAGATTTTAATAAGTAATTTACCGTGAAATTACGAAAAATTTACTTCGAATTTTCTAAATAATTTACTGAGGATTTACGAGGAATTTACTGAATAATTAATTGAGAACTTACAGAATAATTTACTGAGAATTTACTAGGAATTTATTGAGAATTTTTTAACTAATTTACTTTATAATTTACTGAGAATTTTCTGGGAATATACTGTGTAATTTAATGAGAATTTACTAAGTAATTTAACGAGTAATTTACTGGGAATTTACTGAGTGATTTACTCAGAATTTACTTAGTAATTTACTTAGGAATTTACTAGGTAATGTTCTGAGTAATTTGCTGAGAATTCAATGAGTAATTTACTGAGATTTTCTTGAGTAATTTAACGTGAAGTTATGAAAAATTTACTTCGGATTTTCTAAATAATTACTGAGGATTTACTAGTAATTTACTGAGTAATTAATTGAGAATTTAAATTTCTTGGGAATTTAATTGGTAATTTACTGAGAGTTTCCTAAGTAATTTACTGAGAATTTACTGGGAATTTATTGAGAATTTTCTAAGTTATTTACTTCATAATTTACTGAGAATTTTCTGTGAATTTACTGAGTAATTTAATGAGAATTTACTGAGTAATTTACTGGGAATTTACTGAGTGATTTACTCAGAATTTACTGAGTAATTTACTTACCTATTTACTGGGTAATGTTCTGAATAATTTACTTAGAATTCAATGAGTAATTTACCGAGATTTTATTGAGTAATTTACTGTGAAATTAGGAAAAATTTACTTCGAACTTTCTAAATAATTTACTGAGGATTTACGAGGAATTTACTGAATAATTAATTGAAAATTTACAGAATAATTTACTGAGAATTTACTGGGAATTTATTGAGAATTTTCTAACTAATTTACTTTATAATTTGCTGAGAATTTTCTGGGAATATACTGAGTAATTTAATGAGAATTTACCGAGTAATTTACTGGGAATTTACTGAGTGATTTACTCAGAATTTACTTTGTAATTTACTTAGGAATTTACTAGGTAATGTTCTGAGTAATTTGCTGAGAATCAATGAGTAATTTACTGAGATTTTCTTGAGTAATTTACCGTGAAATTATGAAAAATTTACTTCGGATTTTCTAAATAGTTACGGAGGATTTACTAGGAATTTACTGAGTAATTAAATTAGAATTTACTGATTACTTTATTGAGAATTCTTGGGAATTTAATTGGTAATTTACTGAGAATTTCTATCGCGACCCCAAACCGCCCCTAGTAGTTTGGTGCCGTGATGGCCAGTAATACGTAATTACCGAAGGCCAACTTTCTAAATTTAACACAATCAGAGTATAATAAACGGGGCTCACAAATGCGGAAGCAATAAATCAAAATACAAGTGGTCCGTAAGAGCAGTGCATAGATCCAATGTAATGGCATACATCTTTACAACTTGAATACAAAGGTAAAATACGTATTACATCTTGATCAAAAGGCTTCTCGAGCCGACATATACAAAATACAGTGAATACAAGCCAAAAAGCATAATTTCAAGATTCACCGACATGAAGATAATTAACATCGTTGACGTGAATACAAAACAAGCCGACCAAAAATCAAGGATCCAAGACAATCTTTCAAAAACACATCTAGGCGTCGCCGCCGTCCTACTCATCACCTACATATATATAGAGAGGGGTGAGCACAAATACTCAGTGAATGGTACTAGAAATAAAGGTTTTGCATGAATATAGCCGAAGTCTTTCAAAACGAAACATGCCAAGAGCCATACAAATATTAGCCGAGATCCTTACAGAACAAAACACGTCAAATCTTTATCAAACAAGGGGTGAACCGTATTCATCTATCAAGTCTTACAAATCTCAAGGGATGCTTACTGACATCGGCAGAACACATCAAGAGCTTATCAAAACTAGGGATGAATCGTATTCATCTATCAAGTCTTACAAGTCTTACAAATCTCAAGGGATGTTTACTAACATCGACAGAACACATCAAGAGCTTATCAAAACAAGCAAGTCCACGTGGTAAACCGTCAGTGGCAAAACAAGGACTGTACGATCCGTAATCGATTAGTCGAAGGTACTGCGAAAGTTTATAGTCCTCCAGCATAAGGGACTTGTGTTACTTAGGCCCGTAGCCCTGTTTAACATTATAGAACTTGTGTTACTTAGGCCCGTAGCCCAATTTAACATTATAGAACTTTCCAAGGAAGGACTGTATCCTTTCATACTTAGTGCTGCGAAAGTTTAGAGTCCACCAGCACAAGGGACTTTTCAAGGATGACATCAAAACAAAGCTTATACTTGATACATCAAAACGGGGCTATTCATTCATGCTTAGCAAATACCTTCGTCAAACAAAGCAAAGCAAGATTTATCAAACAAGTATAACATAGCTTTATTAAAAGCACCACTCACCTAGTTCTCCAGGTGTAAGCTCAAAGCAAGGATCAAGGTCCTACAATCACATGGCAATCACATTCTCAAAACAAGCTTTATATATACATGCAAATGATCTCGGCATTTTCACCAAATCCAAGTCAAAACATGTTGGGAGTTTAAGCACTGCTCCCATCTCATGTAAACACACTGGGTACCATCCAGGTCTTTGCCGAGGTCCCACATCTCCTTGCCGAGGTGTGGTCCCGAGGGCCTCATCAAACAAAGTCGGAAAAACCTGGGTTTCCCTTTGAAGAATATGAAGAACATGATTATGAAGAAGACGAACGCAAAGATCACAACTTGTTACAAAATTCTGAGTTTTCATGCCATGAGTTCAAAACATGGACCTGGGTACCCATACAAGAAGGTCATGCAAGATCAAACACAAAAACATGGTTCTTGTTTCCAAACTTTC
Source organism: Camellia sinensis (assembly GCF_055761805.1). NCBI lineage: Eukaryota > Viridiplantae > Streptophyta > Magnoliopsida > Ericales > Theaceae > Camellia > Camellia sinensis. Next base: position 88,565,153 of record NC_138964.1, read on the forward strand.
GGATCAAAACGAGACTTTCTTCAAGAACACATGAAAATCGTTTTCTCTTTCCAAAACCAACTTCAAATCGATGCATGACATGCAAAACAGATTCGATCATGCAATGCAGCTAGATGATCAATAACAACAATCAAAGTAGATCAAGATTCTTACCCCAAAGCTCGAATCTAACGGCTCAACCCACAAAGATCAAGCTTGGAAGATCTATTCTCACTCAAGAACTTCTCCTCCTTCTCTCAAGAGCCTCTCTCTCTAAAGGCAAAGATTTGAGAAAAAAATGATTTGTTTCTAGGTCTGTCGGCTGTCTTAACAATCAGCTCGGACACGTGGCGCTATCGGGTTGGTTCAACTCAAAAAGGTGATTGATTGATAAAACAAGTCTATGACAAAGCGTACGCAACAAGCTAGGGTAAGACACATCGGCAAGTAATGACATCGGCTCAAGTCAAAGCTTCGGCAACAGGATAACAAAGACATCGGCTAGGGAGGACGACACTTGACTAAACTGTGCCACACCTTGCCCGGGGTGTGCCACACCTCGGTCTAGGCCATGCCTGCCCAAGGACAAAGATCACTAAGTGCAAAATATCTTGGCAACAAGCCCGAGGTGAAGATGGTATCGACCAAGTGGTTCCAAAACATTTCAAAGTACAAAGGCTCAGAGTCGAACTAAACTCAAGATGACCTCGGCTACACGCCGAGCAAGGAACAAAAATCATGCAAGCAATACTTGAACAAAACAAGGCAAGGCAAAACTAGCAACATAGCATATCAAGACAAGATCATGCACGAATGTATGCAAGTATGACAAGAGTAAGGTGAGGGTTGCTACAATTTCCTAAGTAATTTACTGAGAATTTACTGGAAATTTATTGAGAATTTTCTAAGTAATTTACTTCATAATTTACTGAGAATTTTTTGAGTAATTAAATGAGAATTTACCGAGTAATTTACTGGGAATTTACTGAGTGACTTACTTCGAATTTACTGATTAAGTTATTTACCAATTTACTGGGTAATGTTCTGAGTAATTTACTGAGAATTCAATGTGTAATTTACTCAGATTTTATTGAGTAATTTACCGTGAAATTATGAAAAATTTACTTCGAATTTTCTAAATAATTTACTGAGTATTTACTAGGAATTTACTGAGTAATTCATTGAAAAATTACTGAATAATTTATTGATAATTTCTTGGGAATTTAATTAGTAATTTACTGAGAATTTACCGGGAATTTATTGAGAATTTTCTGGAAATTTACTGAGTAATTTAAAAAGAATTTACTAAGTAATTTACCAAGTAATTTACTGGGAATTTACTGAGTGATTTACTCAGAATTTACTGCGTAATTTACTTACCTATTTACTGGGTAATGTGCTGAGTAATTTACTGAAAATTCAATGAGTAATTTACTGAGATTTTATTGAGTAATTTACCATGAAATTACAAAAAATTTACTTCAAAATTTCTAAATAATTTACTGAGGATTTACTAGGAATTTACTGAGTAATTAATTGAGAATTTACTGAATAATTTACTGAGAATTTTCTAACTAATTTACTTTATAATTTACTGGGAATTTTCTAGGAATATACTGAGTAATTTAATGAGAATTTACTGAGTAATTTACCAAGTAATTTACTGAGTGATTTACTCAGAATTTACTCAGTAATTTACTTAGCAATTTACTGGGTAATGTTATGAGTAATTTGCTGAGAATTCAATGAGTAATGTACTGAGATTTTATTGAGTAATTTACCGAGAAATTATGAAAAATTTACTTCGAATTTTCTAAATAATTACTGAGGATTTACTAGGAATTTACTGAGTAATTAATTGAGAATTTACTGGGAATTTTATTGGTAATTTACTGAGAATTTCCTAAGTAATTTACTAAGAATTTACTGGAAATTTATTGTGAATTTTCTAGGTAATTTACTTCATAATTTACTGAAAATTTTCTTAGTAATTTAATGAGAATTTACTGGAAATTTACTGATTAATTTATTTTCCAATTTACTGGATAATGTTCTGAGTAATTTACTGAGAATTCAATGAGTAATTTACTCTGATTTTATTCAGTAATTTACCGTGAAATTATGAAAAATTTACTTCGAATTTTCTAAATAATTTATTGAGTAATTAATTGAGAATTTACTAAATAATTTATTGAGAATTTCTTGGGAATTTAATTAGTAATTTACTGAGAATTTATTGGGAATTTATTGAGAATTTTCTAAGCAATTTACTTTATAATTTACTGATAATTTTCTAGGAATTTACTGAGTAATTTAATGAGAATTTACTGAGTAATTTACTGGGAATTTACTGAGTGATTTACTCAGAATTTACTGAGTAATTTACTTACCTATTTACTGGGTAATGTTCTGAGTAATTTACTGAGAATTCAATGGGTAATTTACTCAGATTTTATTGAGTAATTTACCGTGAAATTATGAAAATTTTACTTCGAATTTTCTAAATAATTTACTGAGGATTTATGAGGAATTTACTGAGCAATTTACTGAGAATTTATTGGGAATTTATTGAAAATTTTCTAACTAATTTACTTTATAATTACTGAGAATTTTCTGAGAATATACTGAGTAATTTAATGAGAATTTACTGAGTAATTTACCAAGCAATTTGCTGGGAATTTACTAAGTGATTTACTCTAAATTTACTAAGTAATTTACTTAGCAATTTACTAGGTAATGTTCTGACTAATTTGCTGAGAATTCAAGGAGTAATTTACTGAGATTTTCTTGAGTAATTTATCGTGAAATTATGAAAAATTTACTTCGGATTTTCTAAATAATTACAGAGGATTTACTAGGAATTTACTGAGTAATTAATTGAGAATTTACAAAATAATTTATTGAGAATTTCTTGGGAATTTAATTGATAATTTACTGAGAATTTTCTAAGTAATTTACTGAGAATTTACTGGGAATTTATTGAGAATTTTCAAAATAATTTTCTTCGTAATTTACTGATAATTTTCTGAGTAATTTTATAACAATTTACCAAGTAATTTACTGGCAATTTACTAAGTGATTTACTTCGAATTTATTGATTAATTTATTTTCCAATTTTCTGGGTAATGTTCTGAGTAATTTACTCAGATTTTATTGAGTAATTTACTGGGAAATTATGAAAAATTTATTTCAAATTTTCTAAATAATTACTGAGGATTTACTAGGAATTTATTGAGTAATTAATTGAGAATTTACTGAATAATTTATTGAGAATTTTCTAAGTAATTTACTTCATAATTTACAGAGAATTTTCTTAGTAATTTAATGAGAATTTACCGAGTAATTTACTGGGAATTTATTGAGTGATTTACTTCGAATTTACTGATTAATTTATTTTCAAATTTACTAGGTAATGTTCTGACTAATTTACTGAGAATTCAATGAGTAATTTACTTAGATTTTATTGAGTAATTTACCATGAAATTATGAAAAATTCATTTTGAATTTTCTAAATAATTTACTGAGTAATTAAATGAGAATTTACTGAATAATTTATTGAGAATTTCTTGGGAATTTAATTAGTAATTTACTGAGAATTTATTGCCAACTTATTGAGAATTTTCTGGGAATTTACTGAGTAATTTAATGAGAATTTACCGAGTAATGTACTGGGAATTTACTGAGTGATTTACTCAGAATTTACTGAGTAATTTACTTACCTATTTACTGGGTAATGTTCTAAGTAATTTACTTAGAATTCAATGAGTAATTTACTGAGATTCTATTGAGTAATTTACCGTGAAATTACAAAAAATTTACTTCGAATTTTCTAAATAATTTTCTGAGGATTTACGAGGAATTTACTGAGTAATTAATTGAGAATTTACTGAATAATTTACTGAGAATTTACTGGGAATTTATTGAGAATTTTGTAACTAATTTACTTTATAATTTACTGAGAATTTTCTGGGAATATACTGAGTAATTTAATGAGAATTTACTGAGTAATTTACCGAGTAATTTACTAGGAATTTACTAAGTGATTTACTCAGAATTTACTGAGTAATTTACTTAGCAATTTACTAGGTAATGTTCTGAGTAATTTGCTGAGAATTCAAGGAGTAATTTACTGAGATTTTCTTAAGTAATTTACCGTGAAATTATGAAAAATTTACTTCGGATTTTCAAAATAATTACTGAGGATTTACTAGGAATTTACTGAGTAATTAATTGAGAATTTATAGAATAATTTATTGAGAATTTCTTGGAAATTTAATTGGTAATTTACTGAGAATTTTCTAAGTAATTTACTGAGAATTTACTGGAAATTTATTGAGAATTTTCTAAGTAATTTACTTCATAATTTACTGAGAATTTTCTGAGTAATTTTATAAGAATTTACCAAGTAATTTACTAGGAATTTACTGAGTGATTTACTTCGAATTTACTGATTAATTTATTTTCCAATTTACTGGGTAATATTCTGAGTAATTTACTGAGATTTTATTGAGTAATTTACAGTGAAATTATGAAAAATTTACGTTGAATTTTCTAAATAATTTACTAAGGATTTACTAGGAATTTACTGAGTAATTAATTGAGAATTTACTGAATAATTTATTGAGAATTTCTTGGGAATTTAATTAGTAATTTACTGAGAATTTACTGCGAATTTATTGATAATTTTCTAAGTAATTTACTTTATAATTTACTGAGGATTTTCTGGGAATTTACTAAGTAATTTAATGAGAATTTACTTAGTAATTTACCGAGTAATTTACTGGGAATTTACTGTGTGATTTACTCAGAATTTACTGAGTAATTTACTTACCTATATATTGGGTAATGTTCTGAGTAATTTACTGAGAATTAAATGAGTAATTTACTCATATTTTATTGAGTAATTTACCATGAAATTATGAAAAATTTACTTCGAATTTTCTAAATAATTTACTGAGGATTTACTAGGAATTTACAGAGTAATTAATTGAGAATTTACTGAATAATTTATTTAGAATTTCTTGAGAATTTAATTAGTAATTTACTGAGAATTTATTGGGAATTTATTGATAATTTTCTAAGTAATTTACTTTATAATTTACTGAGAATTTTCTGGGAATTTACTGTGTAATTTACCGAGTAATTTACTGGGAATTTAGTGAGTGATTTACTCAGAATTTACTGAGTAATTTACTTAGCAATTTACTAGGTAATGTTCTGAGTAATTTGCTGAGAATTCAAGGAGTAATTTACTGAGATTTTCTTAAGTAATTTACCGTGAAATTATGAAAAATTTACTTCGGATTTTCTAAATAATTACTGAGGATTTACTAGGAATTTACTAAGTAATTAATTGAGAATTTATAGAATAATTTATTGAGAATTTCTTGGAAATTTAATTGGTAATTTACTGAGAATTTTCTAAGTAATTTACTGAGAATTTACTGGAAATTTATTGAGAATTTTCTAAGTAATTTACTTCATAATTTACTGAGAATTTTCTGAGTAATTTTATAAAAATTTGCCAAGTAATTTACTGGGAATTTACTGAGTGATTTACTTCGAATTTACTGATTAATTTATTTTCCAATTTACTGGGTAATGTTCTGAGTAATTTACTGAGATTTTATTGAGTAATTTACCGTGAAATTATGAAAAATTTACGTCGAATTTTCTAAATAATTTACTGAGGATTTACTAGGAATTTACTGAGTAATTAATTGAGAATTTACTGAATAATTTATTGAGAATTTCTTGGGAATTTAATTAGTAATTTACTGAGAATTTACTGGGAATTTATTGATAATTTTCTAAGTAATTTACTTTATAATTTACTGAGGATTTTCTGGGAATTTACTAAGTAATTTAATGAGAATTTACTTAGTAATTTACCGAGTAATTTACTGGGAATTTACTGTGTGATTTACTCAGAATTTACTGAGTAATTTACTTACCTATTTATTGGGTAATGTTCTGAGTAATTCACTGAGAATTCAATGAGTAATTACTCATATTTTATTGAGTAATTTACCATGAAATTATGAAAAATTTACTTCGAATTTTCTAAATAATTTACTGAGGATTTACTAGGAATTTACAGAGTAATTAATTGAGAATTTATTGAATAATTTATTTAGAATTTCTTGAGAATTTAATTAGTAATTTACTGAGAATTTACTGAGAATTTATTGATAATTTTCTAAGTAATTTACTTTATAATTTATTGAGAATTTTCTGGAAATTTACTGAGTAATTTACCAAGTAATTTACTGGGAATTTACTGAGTGATTTACTCAGAATTTACTAAGTAATTTACTTACCTATTTACTGGGTAATGTTCTGAGTAATTTACTGAGAATTCAATGAGTAATTTACTGAGATTTTATTGAGTAATTTACCGTGAAATTACGAAAAATTTACCTCGAATTTTCTAAATAATTTACTAAGGATTTACGAGGAATTTACTGAATAATTAATTGAGAACTTACAGAATAATTTACTGAGAATTTACTGAGAATTTATTGAGAATTTTCTAACTAATTTACTTTATAATTTACTGGGAATTTACTGAGTGATTTACTCAGAATTTACTTAGTAATTTACTTAGGAATTTACTAGGTAATGTTCTGAGTAATTTGCTGAGAATTCAATGAGTAATTTACTGAGATTTTCTTGAGTAATTTGGCGTGAAATTATGAAAAATTTACTTCGGATTTTCTAAATAATTACTGAGGATTTACTAGGAATTTACTGAGTAATTAATTGAGAATTTAAATTTCTTGGGAATTTAATTGGTAATTTACTGAAAATTTCCTAAGTAATTTACTAAGAATTTACTGGGAATTTATTGAGAATTTTCTAAGTAATTTACTTCGTAATTTACTGAGAATTTTCTGAGTAATTTAATGAGAATTTACCAAGTAATTTACTGGGAATTTACTTTATAATTTACTGAGAATTTTTTGTGAATTTACTGAGTAATTTAATGAGAATTTACTGAGTAATTTACTTAGTAATTTACTGGGAATTTACTGAGTGATTTACTCAGAATTTACCGAGTAATTTACTTACCTATTTACTGGGTAATGTTCTGAGTAATTTACTTAGAATTCAATGAGTAATTTACTGAGATTTTATTGAGTAATTTACCGTGAAATTACGAAAAATTTACTTCGAATTTTCTAAATAATTTACTGAAGATTTACGAGGAATTTATTGAATAATTAATTGAAAATTTGCAGAATAATTTACTGAGAATTTACTGGGAATTTATTGTGAATTTTGTAACTAATTTACTTTATAATTTACTGAGAATTTTCTGGGAATATACTGAGTAATTTACCGAGTAATTTACTGGGAATTTACTGAGTGATTTACTCAGAATTTACTTTGTAATTTACTTAGGAATTTACTAGGTAATGTTCTGAGTAATTTTCTGAGAATCAATGAGTAATTTACTGAGATTTTCTTGAGTAATTTACTGTGAAATTATGAAAAATTTAATTCGGATTTTCTAAATAATTACGGAGGATTTACTAGGAATTTACTGAGTAATTAAATTAGAATTTACTGAATAATTTATTGAGAATTCTTGGGAATTTAATTGGTAATTTACTGAGAATTTCCTAAGTAATTTACTTCATAATTTACTGAGAATTTTCTGAGTAATTTAATGAGAATTTACCAAGTAATTTATTGGGAATTTACTTTATAATTTACTGAGTAATTTTCTGTGAATTTTGTAGCAACCCTCACCTTACTCTTGCCATACTTACATACATTCATGCATGATCTTGTCTTGTTATGTTGTTTTGCAAGTTTTGTCTTGCCTTGTTTTGTTTAAGTATTACTTGCGTGATTTTGTTCCTTGCTTGGTGTAGCCGAGGTCATCTTGAGCTTAGTTCACCTCTAAACCTTTGTACTTAGAACTGTTTTGGAACCACTTGGTCGACCCCCATCTTCACCCGGGCATGTTTGCCGAGATGTTTTGCACTTAGTGATCCTTGTCCTTGGGCAGGTATGGTCTAGACCGAGGTGTGGCACACCCCGGCCAAGGTGTGGCACAGCTTAGTCAAGTGTCGTCCTCCCTAGCTGATGTCTTTGTTATCCTGTTGCCGAAGCTTTGACTTTAGCCGATGTCATTACTTGCCGATGTGTCTTGCCTTAGCTTTCTGTGTACGCTTTGTCATAGACTTGTCTTATCAATCAATCACCTTTTGAGTTGAACCAACCCGGTAGCGCCACGTGTCCGAGCTGATTGTTAAGACAGCCGGCAGACCTAGAAACAGATCATTTTTGTCTCAAATCTTTGCCTTTAGAGAGAGAAGCTCTAGAGAAAGGATGAGAAGTTCTTGAGTGAGAATAGATCTTCCAAACTTGATCTTCTAGGTTTGAACCGTTGGATCCGAGTTTTGAGGTTAGAATCTTAGCCAACTCTTGTTGTTCTTATTGATCATCTAGCTGCATTGCATGATTGAATCTGTTTTGCATGTCATGCATCGATTTGAAGTTGGTTTCGGAAGAGAAAGATAGTATTCATGTGTTCTTGAAGAAAAGTCTCGTTTTGATCCGAAAGTTTGGAACAAGAACCATGTTTTGTGTTTGTTCTTGCATGACCTTCTTGTATGGGTACCCAGGTCCATGTTTTGAACTCATGGCATGAAATCTCAGATTTTTGTAACAAGTTATGATCTTGCATTCATCTTCCTCATGATCATATTCTTCATGTTCTTCAAAGGGAAACCCAGGTTTTTCCCGACTTTGTTTTTGAATGAGGCCATCGGGACCACACCTCGGCAAGGAGGTGTGGGACCTCGGCAAAGACCTGGTTGGTACCCAGTGTATTTTCATGAGACGGGAGCAGTGTTTAAACTCCCAACATGTTTTGCTTTGTTATTGACTTGGATTTGGTGAGAATGCCGAGATCATTTGCATGCATATAAAGCTTGTTTTGAGAATGTGATTGCCATGTGATTGTAGGTCCTTGATTTTTGCTTTGAGCCTACACTCGAGGAGATCTATGTGAGTGGTATTTTTAATAAAGCTATGTTATACTGTTTTGATAAATCTTGCTTTGCTTTGTTTTGACGAAAGTATTTGTTAAGCATGAATGAATAGCCCGGTTTTGATGTATCAAGTATAAGCTTTGTTTTGATGTCATTCTTGAAAAGTCCATTGTACTGGAGGACTCTAAACTTTTGCAGTACCAAGTATAAAAGTCCCTTGTGCTGGAGGACTCTAAACTTTCGCAGCACTAAGTATAAAAGGATACGGTCCTTTCTTGGAAAGACTATCGTGTTAAAGCGGGCTACGGGCCTAAGTAACACAAGACCATCGTATTAAAAAGAGCTACGGGCTTAAGTAACACAAGTCCCTTGTGCTGGAGGACTATAAACTTTCGCAGTACCTTTGACTAATCGATTATGGATCGTGCAGTCCTTGTTTTGCCACTGACGGTTTACTGCGTGGACTTGTTTGTTTGGAAAGCTTGATTTGTGTTTTGCCGATGCCAGTGAGCATCCCTTGAGACTTGTAAGACTTGATATATGAATACGGTTCATCTCTTGTTTTGATAAAGTTTTGATGTGTTTTGCTTTGAAAAGATCTCGGCTAATATTCGCATGGTTTTGGCATGTTTTGTTTTGAAAGACTTCGGCTATATTCATGCAAAACCTTTATTACTAGTACCATTCACTGAGTATCCAAGCTCACCCTCTCTATATATATGTAGGTGATGAGTAGGACGTCGGCGACGCCTAGAATGTGTTTTTGAAAGCTTGTTTTGGATCCATGATTTTGTCGGCTTTGTTTGTATTCACGTCGGCGATGTCATTTCTTTTATGTCGGCGAATCTTGAAAATCATGCTTCTTGGCTTGTATTCATTGTCATTTTGTATATGTCGGCTCGGGAAGCCTTTTGATCAAGATGTAATACGTATTTTGCTTTGTTGTATTCAAGTTGTAAAGATGTATGCCATTTCATTAGACTTATGCACTGCTCTTATGGACCACTTGTATTTTGATTTATTGCTTCCGCATTTGTGAGCCCCCTATATCTATACTCTGATTGTGTTAAACTTTTGAAAGTTGGCCTTCGGTAATTACGGATTACTGGCCATCAAGGCACCAAACTACTAGGGGCGGTTTGGGGTCATGACAAATTTACTGAGTAATTTAATGAGAATTTACTGAGTAATTTACTTAGTAATTTACTGGGAATTTACTGAGTGATTTACTGGGAATTTACTGAGTGATTTACTCAGAATTTACTGAGTAATTTACTTACCTATTTACTGGGTAATGTTCTGAGTAATTTACTTAGAATTCAATGAGTAATTTACTGAGATTTTATTGAGTAATTTACCTTGAAATTAGGAAAAATTTACTTCGAATTTTCTAAATAATTTACTGAGGAATTTACTGAATAATTAATTGAGAATTTACCGAATAATTTACTGAGAATTTACTGGGAATTTATTGAGAATTTTCTAACTAATTTACTTTATAATTTACTGAGAATTTTCTGGGAATATACTGAGTAATTTAATGAGAATTTACTGAGTATTTTACTGAGTAATTTACTGGGAATTTACTAAGTGATTTACTCAGAATTTGCTTAGTAATTTACTTAGGAATTTACTAGGTAATGTTCTGAGTAATTTGCTGAGAATTCAATGAGTAATTTACTGAGATTTTCTTGAGTAATTTACCGTGAAATTATGAAAAATTTACTTCGGATTTTGTAAATAATTACTGAAGATTTACTAGGAATTTACTGAGTAATTAATTGAGAATTTACTAAATAATTTATTGAGAATTTCTTGGGAATTTAATTGGTAATTTACTGAGAATTTTGTAGCAACCCTCACCTTACCCTTGTCATACTTGCATACATTCATGCATGATCTTGTCTTGTTATGTTGTTTTGCAAGTTTTGCCTTGCCTTGTTTTGTTTAAGTGTTGCTTGCATGATTTTGTTCCTTGTTTGGTGTGTAGCCGAGGTCATCTTGAGCTTAGTTCACCTCTGAACCTTTGTACTTAGAACCGTTTTGGAACCACTTGGTCGATCCCCATATTCACCCGGGCATGTTTGCCGAGATGTTTTGCACTTAGTGATCCTTGTCTTTGGGCAGGTATGGCCTAGACCGAGGTGTGGCACACCCCAGCCAAGGTGTGGCACAGCTTAGTCAAGTGTCATCCTCCCTAGCCGATGTCTTTGTTACCCTGTTGCCGAAGCTTTAACTTTAGCCGATGTCATTACTTGCCGATGTGTTTTGCCTTAGCTTGCTGCATACGCTTTGTCATAGACTTGTCTTATCAATCAATCACCTTTTGTCCAACCTAGTAGCGCCACGTGTCCGAGCTGATTGTTAAGACAGCCGGCAGACCTAGAGACAAATCATTTTGTCTCAAATCTTTGCCTTTAGAGAGAGAAGCTCTAGAGAAAGGAGGAGAAGTTCTTGAGTGAGAATAGATCTTCCAAGCTTGATCTTCGAGGTTTGAACCGTTGGATTCGAGTTTGAGGTTAGAATCTTAACCTACTCTTGTTGTTCTTATTGATCATCTAGCTGCATTGCATGATCGAATCTGTTTTGCATGTCATGCATCGATCTGAAGTTGGTTTCGATAGAGAAGGATAGTAATCACATGTTCTTGAAGAAAGTCTCGTTTTGATCCGAAAGTTTGGAGCAAAAACCATGTTTTTGTGTTTGTTCTTGCATGATCTTCTTGTATGGGTACCTAGGTCCATGTTTTGAACTCATGGCATGAAATCTCAGATTTTTGTAACAAGTTATAATCTTTGCATTCATCTTCTTCATGATCATGTTCTTCATGCTCTTCAAAGGGAAACCCAGGTTTTCCCGACTTTGCTTTTGAATGAGGCCATCGGGACCACACCTCGGCAAGGAGGTGTAGGACCTCGGCAAAGACCTGGTCGGTACCCAGTGTGTTTTCATGATGGAAGCAGTGTTTAAACTCCCAGCATGTTTTGCTTTGTTATTGACTTGGATCTGGTGAGAATGCCGGGATCATCTGCATGCATATAAAGCTTGTTTTGAGAATGTGATTGCCATATGATTGTAGGTCCTTGATCTTTGCTTTGAGCCTACACCCGAGGAGATCTAAGTGAGTGGTATTTTTAATAAAGCTATGTTATACTGTTTTGATAAATCTTGCTTTGCTTTGTTTTGACGAAAGTATTTGTTAAGCATGAATGAATAGCTCTGTTTTGATGTATCAAGTATAAGCTTTGTTTTGATGTCATTCTTGAAAAGTCCCTTGTACTGGAGGACTCTAAACTTTCGCAGTACCAAGTATAAAAGTCCCTTGTGCTGGAGGACTCTAAACTTTCGCAGCACTAAGTATAAAAGGATACGGTCCTTCTTGGAAAGACTATCGTGTTAAAGCGGGCTACGGGCCTAAGTAACACAAGACTATCGTGTTAAAACGGGCTACGGGCCTAAGTAACACAAGACCATCGTGTTAAAAAGAGCTACGGGCTTAAGTAACACAAGTTCCTTGTGCTGGAGGACTGTAAACTTTCGCAGTACCTTTGACTAATCGATTACGGATCGTGCAGTCCTTGTTTTGCCACTGACGGTTTACCACGTGGACTTGTTTGTTCGGAAAGCTTGATTTGTGTTTTGCCGATGCCAGTGAGGATCCCTTGAGACTTGTAAGACTTGATATATGAATACGGTTCATCTCTTGTTTTGATAAAGTTTTGATGTGTTTTGCTTTGAAAAGATCTCGGCTAATATTCATATGGTTCTGGCATGTTTTGTTTTGAAAGACTTCGGCTATATTCATGCAAAACCTTTATTACTAGTACCATTCACTGAGTATCCAAGCTCACCCTCTCTATATATATATGTAGGTGATGAGCAAGACGTCGGCGACGCCTAGAATGTGTTTTTTTGAAAACTTGTTTTGGATTCCTTTCATGTCGGCTTGACTTGTTCTATGTCGGAAAATTTGTATTTACGTCGGCAAATCTTGAAGATTATGCTTCTTTGGCTTGTAATCATTGTATTTGCACATGTCGGCTCTAGAAGCCTTTTGATCAAGATTCTGATATGTATTTCGTTTATTATCAACCGAATGAGAAACTATGTCATGTATGTCATTACATTTGATCTATGCACAGCTCTTATGGACCACTTGTATTTTGATTTATTGTTTCCGCATCTGTGAGCCCCTATACTATACTCTGATTGTGTTGAACTTTTGAAGGTTAGCCTTCGGTAATCTCGGATTGCTAGCCATCACGGCACCAAACTACTAGGAGCGGTTTGGGGTCGTGACAGAATGGTATCAGAGCACAAGTTCCTCAGTATATGTTATTTACACACTTTGAGTCCTAAAGAGCATATGATTTCCCTTAGAAAGATGTTTGGATTGCATCATGGTGCTTGCTATTTGAACGAGTTATGCATTGTCTTGACATACCTATTTGTTACTTGTCTACGTGGTTAATTGCTTAATTGTTTTAAAGTCACACTTTGCATGCTCATAGCATCATGAGGAGAGGTAGACCTCCAATTGGCCGGGATCAGCCCGAAGACAGATTGGACAGACTGGAAAGATTAGTTGAAGGTTTGGCCCGCGAGTTGAGACAAACAAGACAGCAGTACACTAGTGCTACGTCGACTCAGGCCGAGCAGACCAACGGCCGAAATGTAGTTCCGCCTCCACCTCCTCCAGTGCCGCAAGTTCCTCCGCAGCCAGCCTTATATGGGGATGGCACGATAGCTTTGATCAGGGAGTTCAAGAAAATGAAACCACCGAGATTCTCTGGGGGCATAGAGCCGATGAAGGCTGAGGCGTGGGTTTTGGAAATAGAAAAGTTGTTCGAGATCTTTCCTAGCACCGACGCCCAGAAGGTGACATTGGCAACATTCACGTTAGATGATGACGCTCGCAGATGGTGGATGATGGTTCGAGAAAGCAATCCAGATTTGACCTGGACCCGATTCTTAGAGTTGTTCTACAACAAACACTTTCCTCTAAGTGTTCGAAACCGCAAGGCTACCGAATTTCAGACTTTGACGCAAGGCAACCGAACAGTGGCGGAATACGACCGCGCTTTTACTGAATTGGCGAGGTTTGCACCGCACATAGCTAACAATGAATACATGAAGGCCAGGAAGTTCGAGAGTGGGCTTCGCGGACCGATTCAAGACTGGGTTAACTTGCACAATATGCCGACTTACGCCGAAGTGTTGGACAAAGCCATCCTGGCCGAAGCTAACCTGAATCGATACCAGAGCTCGGGGGAGAACCAACGAAAGAGACAGAACTATGACAATCGTCGAGCACAGCTGGGCACCAAGAAGAAGACGAACATGGGCAGTGCTGGTAACCTAAGGTAGGAAGGTAATGCTAAGTCGACGTGTTCGGATTGTGGGAAGCAACATTTCGGAGTCTGTCGTCGGACGTCTGGAGCTTGCTATGAATGTGGCGAAATGGGTCATTATGTGAAAGATTGCCCTAAGACAAAGGCTGATAACAACAAGAAGGTGAGAATATCTCGAGTTCCGTCCAGAAGGGTAATGTTGGAAAAGGACAGATGAGACAGGGCAGGGTATTTGCGCTAGTACCAGGAGACACTCAGAATGCTGAGACAGTGGTGTCAGGTATACTCCTAATCTGCTCCCATAATGCCTATGTATTGATTGATTCGGGGTCTACTCATTCGGTTGGTGTCTACTAAGTTTGCCGAGAAGATTAATAGAGAACTAGAGCCCCTTGATTATGCATTATCTGTGTCTACTCCATCTGGGAGATTTATGATTGTTGTATCCGTTTATAGAGCATGTGTTGTTGTGATTGAGAATGTTGAATTGTTAGTAGATTTAATGCCTCTAGACATAACTCATTTTGATGTTATACTGGGAATGGATTGGTTAGTCGCAAATCATGCATCTATTAATTGTGTTTCGAAAAGTGTCACATTGAGACCCCCAAACCTAGCCGAGGTTATTTTCCAGGGTAAAGGGATAGTGCCCCCACCTTACTTGATTTCGTCCATTAAGGCCTATAAGTTAATTCAGAAAGGGTGTCGAGGCTACTTGTGTAGTATACTGGGTGATCAGAATGGAAATGTTAATTTAGCCGACATCCCAGTTGTTAATGAATTCCCCGACGTCTTCCCGAACGAATTGCCTGGCCACTTAGCCGATAGAGAGATAGAGTTTACTGTTGATATCATGCCGGGAACCCAGTCGATCTCCAAAACACCCTACAGGATGGCCCCAGCTGAACTTAGGGAATTGAAACTGCAATTACAAGAATTGTTGGATAAGGGATTTATTAGGCCGAGCACTTCACCATGGGGAGCACCTGCTCTATTTGTTAAGAAAAAGGACGGCACACTCCGTCTTTGTATCGATTATAGAGAACTCAATAAGGTCACTATCAAGAACAAGTACCCATTACCTAGGATTGATGATTTGCTTGATCAATTACAAGGAGCACGAGTCTTTTCTAAGATTGACCTTAGGTCTGGTTACCACCAGCTTAAAGTTAAAGCCGAAGATGTTGAGAAGACTGCTTTTCGGACAAGATATGGCCACGACGAGTTTTTAGTAATGCCTTTTGGAGTGACCAATGCCCCTGCTGCATTTATGGATTTAATGAACAGAGTCTTCAAGCCATATTTAGATGAGTTTGTAGTTGTCTTCATTGATGATATATTGATCTATTCCAAGAGTAAAGCTGAACATGAAAATCATTTGAGACTTGCCTTACAGATTTTGAGGGACCGGAAATTGTATGCTAAGTTTAACAAGTGTGAGTTTTGGCTTCCTACTATCTCATTCTTGGGTCATGTGATTAATGAAAAGGGTATCTCGGTTGATCCTAGCAAAACTGAGGCCGTAGTAAATTGGCTGAGGCCGACTAATGTGTCCGGGATTCGTAGTTTTCTGGGTTTGGCAGGTTATTACAGGAAGTTTGTGAAGGATTTCTCAAGGATTGCAATTCCATTGACGCAATTGACTAAGAAGGGAACACTGTATGAATGGACAAAAGATCGGGAGTCAGCTTTCCAGGAACTGAAGACAAGGTTAGTTACAACACCAATACTCGTACTTCCATCAGGTAACGAAGAGTTTCATATCTATAGCGATGCTTCACATAAGGGCTTGGGTTGTGTGTTAATGCAAGGGGGTAAGGTTATAGCTTATGCATCTCGTCAGTTGAAACCCCATAAGAAGAACTATCCTACCCATGATTTAGAATTAGCGGCCGTGGTATTTGCTTTGAAGATTTGGCGTCACTATTTGTATGGAGCTTCTTGTCAGGTTTTTACAGATCATAAGAGTTTAAAGTACCTGTTCACTCAGAAAGAATTGAATTTGAGACAGAGAAGGTGGCTTGAGTTGTTGAAAGACTATGATATGCAAATTCAATACCACCCAAGTAAAGCTAACAGCGTGGCCGACGCTTTGAGCAAGAAGTCAGATGGAAATTTGGCGTGTTTGACCATGATAGCAGTGGAGCCGACTATTGTTGATGAGGTAAAGACAAGACAGATGAAGGATAAATTCTTCAGGAAAGTAGCCGAGGAGATTGTCACAAAGCCGAGATTAGGGTATACCATCGAAAATCAAGTGCTCAAGTTTGAAGGGAGGTTATGTGTGGCCGACATCCCAGAGTTGAAAAGGAAGATTTTGCAAGAAGCCCACAACTCCAAATTTGCCGTTCATCCAGGAAGCACCAAGATATATCAAGATGTGAAGCGGACCTTCTGGTGGCCAAATATGAAAAGAGAAATAGCTGAGTTCGTATTTCAATGTCTGAGTTGTCAGCAAGTGAAGGCAGAACACCAGAGACCAGCAGGACTTCTACAACCCTTGCCAATTCCTGAGTGGAAATGGGAACACATCTCCATGGATTTTGTGGTGGGTTTGTCGAGGACGCAAAGAGGTATGGATTCAATTTGGGTTATCGTTGACAGGTTAACTAAGTCAGCACACTTCTTGCCAGTTAAAACTACGTTCAATGCCGACCGACTTGCCGAGCTGTATATAAATGAGATTATTAGACTTCACGGTGTGTCGGTGTCCATTGTATCAGACCGAGATTCGAAATTCGTTTCTAGATTTTGGCAGAGCCTGCAAGGAGCCTTGGGGACTGAGTTGAAGTTTAGCACAGCCTTTCACCCCCAGACTGATGGGCAAACGGAAAGGACCATTCAGACACTTGAGGATATGCTCAGAATGTGTGTATTGGATTTCAAGGGAAGTTGGGAATCACATCTGCCATTAGTAGAATTCGCATACAACAACAGTTATCAAGCCAGCATTAGAATGGCGCCGTACGAAGCTTTGTATGGAAGGGAGTGCAGGTCGCCGATATGTTGGACCGAGGTGGGAGATATAGCTTTGATTGGCAAGTTCAAGGAACGACCGAAAAGATTAAGCTCATTCAGCAGAGGATTAGAACCGCGCAGAGTTGACAGAAGAGTTATGCCGACCAGAGGAGGAGGGAGCTAGAATTCGAGGTTGGGGATCATGTATTTTTGAAAATCTCGCCGATGACAGGAGTTTCAAGATTTGGAAAGAAAGGTAAATTAGCACCCCGATATACTGGACCGTTTGAAATTCTTGAGAGAATTAACCCCGTTGCCTACAGACTTGCTTTGCCGCCAGATTTAAGCCGAGTCCACAATGTGTTTCATGTTTCGATGTTGAGGAAGTATATCCGAGATCCACTACATATAATCGATCATTCTGGGATTTCGGTTAATGAGGATTTGGGCTACGAGGAGAAACCAATGAGGATCATTGACAGGCAAGTGAGGCAGTTGAGAAACAAATCGATACCAATGGTAAAGGTCGAATGGAAGGAGCATTATGGCACAGAAGCCACGTGGGAAAAGGAAGAGGATGTGAGAATCCGTTATCCGGAGTTGTTTATAGAGCAAGGTAATTTAAGTTTGGGGACCAAACTTCTTTAAGGGGGGTAGACTGTAGCAACCCTCACCTTACCGTTGTCATACTTGCATACATTCATGCATGATCTTGTCTTGTTATGTTGTTTTGCAAGTTTTGCCTTGCCTTGTTTTGTTTAAGTGTTGCTTGCATGATTTTGTTCCTTGCTTGGTGTGTACCCGAGGTCATCTTGAGCTTAGTTCACCTCTGAACCTTTGTACTTAGAACCGTTTTGGAACCACTTGGTCGACCCCCATCTTCACCCGGGCATGTTTGCCGAGATGTTTTGCACTTAGTGATCCTTGTCTTTGGGTAGGTATGGCCTAGACCGAGGTGCGGCACACCCCGGCCATGGTGTGGCACAGCTTAGTCAAGTGTCGTCCTCCCTAGCCGATGTCTTTGTTACTCTGTTGCCGAAGCTTTAACTTTAGCCGATGTCATTACTTGCCGATGTGTTTTGCCTTAGCTTGCTGCATACGCTTTGTCATAGACTTGTCTTATCAATCAATCACCTTTTGAGTTGAACCAACCCAGTAGCGCCACGTGTCCGAGCTGATTGTTAAGACAACCGGCAGACCTAGAGACAAATCATTTTGTCTCAAATCTTTGCCTTTAGAGAGAGAAGCTCTAGAGAAAGGAGGAGAAGTTCTTGAGTGAGAATAGATCTTCCAAGCTTGATCTTCGAGGTTTGAACCGTTGGATTCGAGTTTGAGGTTAGAATCTTAACCTACTCTTGTTGTTCTTATTGATCATCTAGCTGCATTGCATGATCGAATCTGTTTTGCATGTCATGCATCGATCTGAAGTTGGTTTCGAAAGAGAAGGATAGTAATCACATGTTCTTGAAGAAAGTCTCGTTTTGATCCAAAAGTTTGGAGCAAAAACCATGTTTTTGTGTTTGTTCTTGCATGATCTTCTTGTATGGGTACCTAGGTCCATGTTTTGAACTCATGGCATGAAATCTCAGATTTTTGTAACAAGTTATAATCTTTGCATTCATCTTCTTCATGATCATGTTCTTCATGCTCTTCAAAGGGAAACCCAGGTTTTCCCGACTTTGCTTTTGAATGAGGCCATCGGGACCACACCTCGGCAAGGAGGTGTAGGACTTCGGCAAAGACCTGGTTGGTACCCAGTGTGTTTTCATAACGGAAGTAGTGTTTAAACTCCCAGCATCTTTTGCTTTGTTATTGACTTGGATCTGGTGAGAATGCCGGGATCATCTGCACGCATATAAAGCTTGTTTTGAGAATGTGATTGCCATGTGATTGTAGGTCCTTGATCTTTGCTTTGAGCCTACACCCGAGGAGATCTAAGTGAGTGGTATTTTTAATAAAGCTATGTTATACTGTTTTGATAAATCTTGCTTTGCTTTGTTTTGATGAAAGTATTTGTTAAGCATGAATGAATAGACCTGTTTTGATGTATCAAGTATAAGCTTTGTTTTGATGTCATTCTTGAAAAGTCCCTTGTACTGGAGGACTCTAAACTTTCGCAGTACCAAGTATAAAAGTCCCTTGTGCTGGAGGACTCTAAACTTTCGCAGCACTAAGTATAAAAGGATATGGTCCTTCTTGGAAAGACTATCGTGTTAAAGCGGGCTACGGGCCTAAGTAACACAAGACTATCATGTTAAAACGGGCTACGGGCCTAAGTAACACAAGACCAGCGTGTTAAAAAGAGCTACGGGCTTAAGTAACACAAGTCCCTTGTGCTAGAGGACTGTAAACTTTCGCAGTACCTTTGACTAATCGATTATGGATCGTGCAGTCCTTGTTTTGCCACTGACGGTTTACCGCGTGGACTTGTTTGTTCGGAAAACTTGATTTGTGTTTTGCCGATGCCAGTGAGCATCCCTTGAGACTTGTAAGACTTGATATATGAATACGGTTCATCTCTTGTTTTGATAAAGTTTTGTTGTGTTTTGCTTTGAAAAGATCTCGGCTAATATTCGTATGGTTCTGGCATGTTTTGTTTTGAAAGACTTCGGCTATATTCATGCAAAACCTTTATTACTAGTACCATTCACTGAGTATCCAAGCTCACCCTCTCTATATATATATGTAGGTGATGAGCAGGACGTCGGCAACGCCTAGAATGTGTTTTTTTGAAAGCTTGTTTTGGATTCTTGTCATGTCGGCTTGACTTGTTCTATGTTGGAAAATTTGTATTTACGTCGGCAAATCTTGAAGATTATGCTTCTTTGGCTTGTAATCATTGTATTTGCACATGTCGGCTCTAGAAGCCTTTTGATCAAGATTCTGATATGTATTTCGTTTATTATCAACCGAATGAGAAACTATGTCATGTATGTCATTACATTTGATCTATGCACAGCTCTTATGGACCACTTGTATTTTGATTTATCGTTTCCGCATCTGTGAGCCCCTATACTATACTCTGATTGTGTTGAACTTTTGAAGGTTGGCCTTCGGTAATCTCGGATTGCTGGCCATCACGGCACCAAACTACTAGGGGCGGTTTGGGGTCGTGACAAATTTCCTAAGTAATTTATTGAGAATTTACTGGGAATTTATTGAGAATTTTCTAAGTAATTTACTTCATAATTTACTGAGAATTTTCTGAGTAATTTAATGAGAATTTACCGAGTAATTTACTGGGAATTTATTGAGTGATTTACTTCGAATTTACTGATTAATTTATTTTTCAATTTACTGGGTAATGTTCTGAGTAATTTACTGAGAATTCAATGAGTAATTTACTCAGATTTTATTGAGTAATTTACCGTGAAATTATGAAAAATTTACTTCGAATTTTCTAAATAATGTACTGAGTAATTAATTTAGAATTTGGTGAATAATTTATTAAGAAATTCTTTGGAATTTAATTAGTAATTTACTGAGAATTTACTGGGAATTTATTGAGAGTTTTCTAAGTAATTTACTTTATAATTTTCTAAGAATTTTCTGGGAATTTACTGAGTAATTTAATGTGAATTTACTGAGTAATTTACCGAGTAATTTACTGGGAATTTACTGTGCGATTTACTCAGAATTTACTGAGTAATTTACTTACTTATTTACTAGGTAATGTTCTGAGTAATTTACTGAGAATTCAATGAGTAATTTACTGAGATTTTATTGAGTAATTTACCGTGAAATTACGAAAAATTAATTCGAATTTTCTAAATAATTTATTGAGGATTTACGAGGAATTTGCTGAGTAATTAATTGAGAATTTACTGAATAATTTACTGAGAATTTACTGGGAATTTATTGAGAATTTTCTAACTAATTTACTTTATAATTTACTAAGAATTTTCTGGGAATATACTGAGTAATTTCATGAGAATTTACTGAGTAATTTACCAAGTAATTTACTGGGAATTTACTGAGTGATTTTCTCAGAATTTACTAAGTAATTTACTTTGCAATTTACTACGTAATGTTCTGAGTAATTGGCTGATAATTCAATGAGTAATTTACTGAGATTTTATTGAGTAATTTACCGTAAAATTATGAAAAATTTACTTCGAATTTTCGAAATAATTACTGAGGATTTACTAGGAATTTACTCAGTAATTAATTGAGAATTTACTGAATAATTTATTGAGAATTTCTTGGGATTTTAATTAGTAATTTACTGAGAATTTACTATGTAATTTACTGAGAATTTACGGGGAATTTATTGAGAATTTTCTAAGTAATTTACTTTATAATTTGCTGAGGATTTTCTGGAATTCACTGAGTAATTTAATGAGAATTTACTAAGTAATTTACCGAGTAATTTACTAGGAATTTACTGAGTGATTTACTCAGAATTTACTGTGTAATTTACTTACCTATTTACTAGGTAATGTTCTGAGTAATTTACTGAAAATTCAATGAGTAATTTACTGAGATTTTATTGAGTAATTTACCATGAAATTACGAAAAATTTACTTCAAATTTTCTAAATAATTTACTGAGGATTTACTAGGAATTTACTGAGTAATTAATTGAGAATTTACTGAATAATTTACTGAGAATTTTCTAACTAATTTACTTTATAATTTACTGAGAATTTTCTAGGAATATACTGAGTAATTTAATGAGAATTTACTGAGTAATTTACTGAGTGATTTACTCAGAATTTACTAAGTAATTTACTTAGCAATTTACTGGGTAATGTTCTAAGTAATTTGCTAAGAATTCAATAAGTAATGTACTGAGATTTTATTGAGTAATTTACCGTGAAATTATGAAAAATTTACTTCGAATTTTCTAAATAATTACTGAGGATTTACTAGGAATTTACTGAGTAATTAATTGAGAACTTACTGAATAATTTATTAAGAATTTCTTGGGAATTAAATTGGTAATTTACTGAGAATTTCCTAAGTAATTTACTGAGAATTTACTGGAAATTTATTGTGATTTTTCTAGGTAATTTACTTCATAATTTACTGAAAATTTTCTTAGTAATTTAATGAGAATTTACCGAGTAATTTATTGGGAATTTACTGATTAATTTATTTTCCAATTTACTGGATAATGTTCTGCGTAATTTACTGAGAATTCAATGAGTAATTTACTCTGATTTTATTCAGTAATTTACCGTGAAATTATGAAAAATTTACTTCGAATTTTCTAAATAATTTACTGAGTAATTAATTGAAAATTTACTAAATAATTTATTGAGAATTTCTTGGGAATTTAATTAGTAATTTACTGAGAATTTATTGGGAATTTATTGAGAATTTTCTAAGTAATTTACTTTATAATTTACTAATAATTTTCTGGGAATTTACTGAGTAATTTAATGTGAATTTTCTGAGTAATTTACCGAGTAATTTACTGGGAATTTACTGAGTGATTAACTCAGAATTTACTGAGTAATTTACTTACCTATTTACTGGGTAATGTTCTGAGTAATTTACTGAGAATTCAATGGGTAATTTACTGAGATTTTATTGAGTAATTTACCGTGAAATTACGAAAAATTTACTTCAAATTTTCTAAATAATTTACTGAGGATTTATGAGGAATTTACTGAGTAATTAATTGAGAATTTACGGAATAATTTACTGGGAATTTACTGGGAATTTATTGAAAATTTTCTAACTAATTGACTTTATAATTACTGAGAATTTTCTGAGAATATACTGAGTAATTTAATGAGAATTTACTGAGTAATTTACCGAGCAATTTGCTGGGAATCTACTGAGTGATTTACTCTGAATTTACTAAGTAATTTACTTAGCAATTTACTAGGTAATGTTCTGAGTAATTTGCTGAGAATTCAAGGAGTAATTTACTGAGATTTTCTTGAGTAATTTACCGTGAAATTATGAAAAATTTACTTCGGATTTTCTAAATAATTACTGAGGATTTACTAGGAATTTACTGAGTAATTAATTGAGAATTTACAGAATAATTTATTGAGAATTTCTTGGGAATTTAATTGATAATTTACTGAGAATTTTCTAAGTAATTTACTGAGAATTTACTGGGAATTTATTGAGAATTTTCTAAGTAATTTTCTTCATCATTTACTGAGAATTTTCTCAGTAATTTTATAAGAATTTACCAAGTAATTTACTGAGAATTTACTGAGTGATTTACTTCGAATTTACAGATTAATTTATTTTCCAATTTACTGGGTAATGTTCTGAGTAATTTACTCAGATTTTATTGAATAATTTACCGGGAAATTATGAATAATTTACATCAAATTTTCAAAATAATTACTGAGGATTTACTAGGAATTTATTGAGTAATTAATTGAGAATTTACTAAATAATTTATTGAGAATTTTCTAAGTAATTTACTTCATAATTTACTGAGAATTTTCTTAGTAATTTAATGAGAATTTACCGAGTAATTTACTGGGAATTTATTGAGTGATTTACTTCAAATTTACTGATTAATTTATTTTCCAATTTACTGGGTAATGTTCTGAGTAATTTACTGAGAATTCAATGAGTAATTTACTCAGATTTTATTGAGTAATTTACCGTGAATTTTCTAAATAATTTACTAAGTAATTAAATGAGAATTTACTGAATAATTTATTGAGAATTTTTTGGGAATTTAATTAGTAATTTACTGAGAATTTATTGCCAACTTATTGAGAATTTTCTGGGAATTTACTGAGTAATTTAATGAGAATTTACCGAGTAATGTACTGGGAATTTACTGAGTGATTTACTCAGAATTTACTGAGTAATTTACTTACCTATTTACTGGGTAATGTTCTAAGTAATTTACTTAGAATTCAATGAGTAATTTACTGAGATTCTATCGAGTAATTTACCGTGAAATTACGAAAAATTTACTTCGAATTTTCTAAATAATTTTCTGAGGATTTACGAGGAATTTACTGAGTAATTAATTGAGAATTTACTGAATAATTTATTGAAAATTTACTGGGAATTTATTGAGAATTTTCTAACTAATTTACTTTATAATTTACTGAAATTTTTTTGGGAATATACTGAGTAATTTAATGAGAATTTACTGAGTAATTTACCGAGTAATTTACTAGGAATTTATTAAGTGATTTACTCAGAATTTACTAAGTAATTTACTTAGATATTTACTAGGCAATCTTCTGAGTAATTTGCTGAGAATTCAATGAGTAATTTGCTGAGAATTCAATGAGTAATTTATTGAGATTTTCTTGAGTAATTTACCATGAAATTGTGAAAAATTTACTTCGGATTTTCTAAATAATTACTGAGGATTTACTAGGAATTTACTAAGTAATTAATTGAGAATTTACTGAATAATTTATTGTGAATTTCTTGGGAATTTAATTGGCAATTTTCTGAGAATTTGCAGGGAATTTAATGAGAATTTTTTAAGTAATTTACTTCATAATTTACTGAGTAATTTAATGAGAATTTAACAAGTAATTTACTGAGTGATTTACTTCGAATTTACTGATTAATTTATTTTCCAATTTCCTGGATAATGTTCTGAGTAATTTACTGAGAATTCAATGAGTAATTTACTCAGATTTTATTGAGTAATTTACTGTGAAATTAAGAAAAATTTACTTTAAATTTTTTAAATAATTTACTGAGTAATTAATTTAGAATTTACTGAATAATTTATTAAGGATTTCTTGGTAATTTAATTAGTAATTTACTGAGAATTTATTAGGAATTTATTGAGAATTTTCTAAGTAATTTACTTTATAATTTACTGAGAATTTTTTGAGAATTTACTAAGTAATTTAATGTCAATTTATTGAATAATTTACCGAGTAATTTACTGGGAATTTACTGAGTGATTTACTCCGACTTAACTGAGTGAATTACTTACCTATTTATTGGGTAATGTTCTGAGTAATTTACTGAGAATTCAATGGGTAATTTACTGAGATTTTATTGAGTAATTTATCGTGAAATTATGAAAAATTTACTTTGAATTTTCTAAATAATTTACTGAGGATTTACGAGGAATTTACTGAGTAATTAATTGAGAATTTACTGAATAATTTACTTAGAATTTACTGGGAATTTATTTAGAATTTTCTAACTAATTTACTTTATAATTTATGAGAATTTTTTGGGAATATACTGAGTAATTTAATGAGAATTTACTGAGTAATTTACCGAGTAATTTACTGGGAATTTACTGAGTGATTTACTCAGAATTTACAAAGTAATATACTTAGCAATTTACTAGGTAATGTTCTGAGTAATTTGTTGAGAATTCAAGGAGTAATTTACTGAGATTTTCTTGAGTAATTTACCGTGAAATTATGAAAAATTTACTTCGGATTTTCTAAATAATTACTGAGGATTTACTAGGAATTTACTGAGTAATTAATTGAGAATTTATAGAATAATTTATTGAGAATTTCTTGGAAATTTAATTGGTAATTTACTGAGAATTTTCAACTAATTTACTGAGAATTTTCTGAGTAATTTTATAAGAATTTACCAAGTAATTTACTGGGAATTTATTGAGTGATTTACTTCGAAGTTACTGATTAATTTATTTTCCAATTTACTGGGTAATGTTCTGAGTAATTTACTGAGATTTTATTGAGTAATGTACCATGAAATTATGAAAAACTTTATGTCGAATTTTCTAAATAATTTACTGAGGATTTACTAGAAATTTACTGAGTAATTAATTGAGAATTTACTGAATAATTTATTGAGAATTTATTGGGAATTTAATTAGTAATTTACTGAGAATTTACTGCGAATTTATTGATAATTTTTTAAGTAATTTACTTTATAATTTACTGAGAATTTTCTGGGAATTTACTGAGTAATTTAATGAGAATTTACTTAGTAATTTACCGAGTAATTTACTGGGAATTTACTGTGTGATTTACTCAGAATTTACTGAGTGATTTACTTACCTATTTATTGGGTAATGTTCTGAGTGATTTACTGAGAATTCAATGAGTAATTTACTCATATTTTATTGAGTAATTTACCATGAAATTATGAAAAATTTACTTCGAATTTTCTAAATAATTTACTGAGGATTTACTAGGAATTTACAGAGTAATTAATTGAGAATTTACTGAGAATTTACTGGGAATTTATTGATAATTTTCTAAGTAATTTACTTTATAATTTACTGAGAATTTTCTGGGAATTTACTGAGTAATTTAATGAGAATTTACTGAGTAATGTACCGAGTAATTTACTGGGAATTTACTGTGTGATTTACTCAGAATTTACTAAGTAATTTACTTACCTATTTACTGGGTAATGTTCTGAGTAATTTACTGAGAATTCAATGAGTAATTTACTGAGATTTTATTGAGTAATTTACCGTGAAATTACGAAAAATTTACTTCGAATTTTCTAAATAATTTACTGAGGATTTACGAGGAATTTACTGAATAATTAATTGAGAACTTACAGAATAATTTACTGAGAATTTACTGGGAATTTATTGAGAATTTTTTAACTAATTTACTTTATAATTTACTGAGAATTTTCTGGGAATATACTGAGTAATTTAATGAGAATTTACTAAGTAATTTACCGAGTAATTTACTGGGAGTTTACTAAGTGATTTACTCAGAATTTACTTAGGAATTTACTAGGTAATGTTCTGAGTAATTTGCTGAGAATTCAATGAGTAATTTACTGAGATTTTCTTGAGTAATTTAACGTGAAATTATGAAAAATTTACTTCGGATTTTCTAAATAATTACTGAGGATTTACTAGGAATTTACTGAGTAATTAATTGAGAATTTAAATTTCTTGGGAATTTAATTGGTAATTTACTGAGAATTTCCTAAGTAATTTACTAAGAATTTACTGGGAATTTATTGAAAATTTTCTAAGTAATTTACTTCATAATTTACTGAGAATTTTCTGTGAATTTACTGAGTAATTTAATGAGTAATTTACTTAGTAATTTACTGGGAATTTACTGAGTGGTTTACTCAGAATTTACTGAGTAATTTACTTACCTATTTACTGGGTAATGTTCAGAGTAATTTACTTAGAATTCAATGAGTAATTTACTGAGATTTTATTGAGTAATTTACCGTGAAATTACGAAAATTTTACTTCGAATTTAGTAAATAATTTACTGAGGATTTACGAGGAATTTACTAAATAATTAATTGAAAATTTACAAAATAATTTACTGAGAATTTACTGGGAATTTATTGAGAATTTTCTAACTAATTTACTCTATAATTTGCTGAGAATTTTCTGGGAATATACTGAGTAATTTACCGAGTAATTTATTGGGAATTTACTGAGTGATTTACTCAGAATTTACTTTGTAATTTACTTAGGAATTTACTAGGTAATGTTCTGAGTAATTTGCTGAGAATCAATGAGTAATTTACTGAGATTTTCTTGAGTAATTTACTGTGAAATTATGAAAAATTTACTACGGATTTTCTAAATAATTACGGAGGATTTACTAGGAATTTACAGAGTAACTAAATTAGAATTTACTGAATAATTTATTTAGAATTCTTGGGAATTTAATTGGTAATTTACTGAGAATTTCCTAAGTAATTTACTGAGAATTTACTGGGAATTTATTGAGAATTTTCTAAGTAATTTAATTCATAATTTACTGAGAATTTTCTGAGTAATTAAATGAGAATTTATCGAGTAATTTACTGGGAATTTACTAAGTGATTTACTTCGAATTTACTGATTAAGTTATTTACCAATTTACTAGGTAATGTTCTGAGTAATTTACTTAGAATTCAATGTGTAATTTACTCCGATTTTATTGAGTAATTTACCGTGAAATTATGAAAAATTTTCTTCGAATTTTTAAAATAATTTGCTGAGTATTTGCTAGGAATTTACTGAGTAATTAATTGAAAAATTATTGAATAATTTATTGATAATTTCTTTTGAATTTAATTAGTAATTTACTGAGAATTTACCAGGAATTTATTGAGAATTTTGTAATAAATTTACTTTATAATTTTCTGAGAATTTTCTGGAAATTTACTGAGTAATTTAATGAGAATTTACTAAGTAATTTACCTAGTAATTTACTGGGAATTTACTGAGTGATTTACTCAGAATTTACTGCGTAATTTACTTACCTATTTACTGGGTAATGTTCTGCGTAATTTACTGAAAATTCAATAAGTAATTTACTGAGATTTTATTAAGTAATTTACCATGAAATTACGAAAAATTTACTTCAAAATTTCTAAATAATTTACTGAGGATTTACTAGGAATTTACTGAGTAATTAATCGAGAATTTACTGAATAATTTACTGAGAATTTTCTAACTTATTTACTTTATAATTTACTGGGAATTTTCTAGGAATATACTGAGTAATTTAATGAGAATTTACTGGGTAATTTACTGAGTAATTTACTGAGTGATTTACTCAGAATTTACCAAGTAATTTACTTAGCAATTTACTAGGTAATGTTCTGAGTAATTTGCTGAGAATTCAATGAGTAATGTACTGAGATTTTTTTTAGTAATTTACCGAGAAATTATGAAAAATTTACTTTGAATTTTCTAAATAATTACTGAGGATTTACTAGGAATTTACTGAGTAATTAATTGAGAATTTACTGAATAATTTATTGAGAATTTCTTGGGAATTTAATTGGTAATTTACTGAGAATTTCCTAAGTAATTTACTGAGAATTTACTGAAACTTTATTGTGAATTTTCTAGGTAATTTACTTCATAATTTACTGAAAATTTTCTTAGTAATTTAATGAGAATTTACCAAGTAATTTACTGGAAATTTACTAATTAATTTATTTTCCAATTTACTGGATAATGTTCTGAGTAATTTACTAAGAATTCAATGAGTAATTTACTCTGATTTTATTCTGTAATTTACCGTGAAATTATGAAAAATTTACTTCAAATTTTCTAAATAATTTACTGAGTAATTAATTGAGAATTTACTAAATAATTTATTGAGAATTTCTTAGGAATTTAATTAGTAATTTACTGAGAATTTATTGGGAATTTATTGAGAATTTTCTAAGTAATTTACTTTATAATTTACTGATAATTTTCTAAGAATTTACTAAGTAATTTAATGAGAATTTACTGAGTAATTTATCGAGTAATTTACTGGGAATTTACTGAGTGATTTACTCAGAATTTACTAAGTAATTTACTTACCTATTTACTGGGTAATGTTCTGAGTAATTTACTGAGAATTCAATGGATATTTTTCTGAGATTTTATTGAGTAATTTACCGTGAAATTACGAAAAATTTACTTCGAATTTTCTAAATAATTTACTGAGGATTTATAAGGAATTTACTGAGTAATTAATTAAGAATTTACTGAATAATTTACTGAGAATTTACTGGGAATTTATTGAAAATTTTCTAACTAATTTACTTTATAATTACTGAGAATTTTCTGAGAATATACTGAGTAATTTAATGAGAATTTACTGAGTAATTTACCAAGCAATTTGCTGGGAATTTACTGAGTGATTTACTCTAAATTTACTAAGTAATTTACTTAGCAATTTACTAGGTAATGTTCTGAATAATTTGCTGAGAATTCAAATAGTAATTTACTGAGATTTTCTTGAGTAATTTACCGTGAAATTATGAAAAATTTACTTCGGATTTTTTAAATAATTACTGAGGATTTACTAGGAATTTACTGAGTAATTAATTGAGAATTTACAGAATAATTTATTGAGAATTTCTTGGGAATTTAATTGATAATTTACTGAGAATTTTCTAAGTAATTTACTGAGAATTTACTGGGAATTTATTGAGAATTTTCTAAGTAATTTTCTTCATAATTTACTGAGAATTTTCTGAGTAATTTTATAAGAATTTACCAAGTAATTTATTGGGAATTTACTGAGTGATTTACTTCGAATTTACTGAATAATTTATTTTCCAATTTTCTGGGTAATGTTCTGAGTAATTTACTCAGATTTTATTGAGTAATTTACCGGGAAATTATGAAAAATTTACTTCAAATTTTCTAAATAATTACTGAGGATTTACTAGGAATTTATTAAGTAATTAATTGAGAATTTACTGAATAATTTATTGAGAATTTTCTAAGTAATTTACTTCATAATTTACAGAGAATTTTTTTAGTAATTTAATGAGAATTTACCGATTAATTTACTGGGAGTTTATTGAGTGATTTACTTCGAATTTACGGATTAATTTATTTTCCAATTTACTGGGTAATGTTCTGACTAATTTACTTAGAATTCAATGAGTAATTTACTCAGATTTTATTGAGTAATTTATCGTGAAATTATGAAAAATTTATTTTGAATTTTCTAAATAATTTACTGAGTAATTAAATGAGAATTTACAGAATATTTTATTGAGAATTTCTTGGGAATTTAATTAGTAACTTACTGAGAATTTATTGTCAACTTATTAAGAATTTTCTGGGAATTTACTGAGTAATTTAATGAGAATTTACCGAGTAATGTACTGGGAATTTACTGAGTGATTTACTCAGAATTTACTGAGTAATTTACCTACCTATTTACTGGGTAATGTTCTAAGTAATTTACTTAGAATTCAATGAGTAATTTACTGAGATTCTATTGAGTAATTTACCGTGAAATTACGAAAAATTTACTTCGAACTTTCTAAATAATTTTCTGAGGATTTACGAGGAATTTACTGAGTAATTAATTGAGAATTTACTGAATAATTTACTGAGAATTTACTGGAAATTTATTGAGAATTTTCTAACTAATTTACTTTATAATTTACTAAGAATTTTCTGGGAATATACTGAGTAATTTAATGAGAATTTACTGAGTAATTTACCGAGTAATTTACTGGGAATTTACTGAGTGATTTACTCAGAATTTACTAAGTAATTTACTTAGCAATTTACTAGGTATTGTTCTGAGTAATTTGCTGAGAATTCAAGGGGTAATTTACTGAGATTTTCTTAAGCAATTTACCGTGAAATTATGAAAAATTTACTTCAGATTTTCTAAATAATTACTGAGGATTTACTAGGAATTTACTGAGTAATTAATTGGGAATTTATAGAATAATTTATTGAGAATTTCTTGGAAATTTAATTGGTAATTTACTGAGAATTTTCTAAGTAATTTACTGAGAATTTACTGGGAATTTATTGAGAATTTTCTAAGTAATTTACTTCATAATTTACTGAGAATTTTCTGAGTAATTTTATAAGAATTTACCAAGTAATTTATTGAGAATTTACTGAGTGATTTACTTCGAATTTACTGTTTAATTTATTTTCCAATTTACTGGGTAATGTTATGAGTAATTTACTGAGATTTTATTGAGTAATTTACAATGAAATTATGAAAAATTTACGTCAAATTTTCTAAATAATTTACTGAGGATTTACTAGGAATTTACGGAGTAATTAATTGAGAATTTATTGAATAATTTATTGAGAATTTCTTGGGAATTTAATTAGTAATTTACTGAGAATTTACTGCGAATTTATTGATAATTTTCTAAGTAATTTACTTTATAATTTACTGAGGATTTTCTGGGAATTTACTAAGTAATTTAATGAGAATTTACTTAGTAATTTACCGAGTAATTTACTGGGAATTTACTGTGTGATTTACTCTGAATTTACTGAGTAATTTACTTACCTATTTATTGGGTAATGTTCTGAGTAATTTACTGAGAATTCAATGAGTAATTTACTTATATTTTATTGAGTAATTTACCATGAAATTATGAAAAATTTACTTCGAATTTTCTAAATAATTTACTGAGGATTTACTAGGAATTTACAGAGTAATTAATTGAGAATTTACTGCATAATTTATTTAGAATTTCTTGGGAATTTAATTAGTAATTTACTGAGAATTTACTGGGAATTTATTGATAATTTTCTGAGTAATTTACTTTATAATTTACTGAGAATTTTCTGGGAATTTACTGAGTAATTTAATGATAATTTACTGAGTAATTTACCGAGTAATTTATTGGGAATTTACAGAGTGATTTACTCAGAATTTACTAAGTAATTTACTTACCTATTTACTGGGTAATGTTCTGAGTAATTTACTGAGAATTCAATGAGTAATTTACTGATATTTTATTGAGTAATTTACCGTGAAATTACGAAAAATTTACTTCGAATTTTCTAAATAATTTACTGAGAATTTACGAGAAATTTACTGAATAATTAATTGAGAACTTACTGAATAATTTACTGAGAATTTACTGGGAATTTATTGAGAATTTTCTAACTAATTTACTGAGAATTTTCTGGGAATATACTGAGTAATTTAATGAGAATTTAGTGAGTAATTTACCGAGTAATTTACTGGGAATTTACTGAGTAATTTACTCAGAATTTACTTAGTCATTTACTTAGGAATTTACTAGGTAATGTTCTGAGTAATTTGCTGAGAATTCAATGAGTAATTTACTGAGATTTTCTTGAGTAATTTAGCGTGAAATTATGAAAAATTTACTTCGGATTTTCTAAATAATTACTGAGGATTTACTAGGAATTTACTGAGTAATTAATTGAGAATTTAAATTTCTTGGGAATTTAATTGGTAATTTACTGAGAATTTCTTAAGTAATTTACTAAGAATTTACTGGGAATTTATTGAGAATTTTCTAAGTAATTTACTTCATAATTTACTGAAAATTTTCTGAGTAATTTATTGAGAATTTACCAAGTAATTTACTGGGAATTTACTTTATAATTTACTGAGAATTTTTTGTGAATTTACTGAGTAATTTAATGAGAATTTACTGAGTAATTTACTTAGTAATTTACTGGGAATTTACTGAGTGATTTACTCAGAATTTACTGAGTAATTTACTTACCTATTTACTGGGTAATGTTCTGAGTAATTTACTTAGAATTCAATGAGTAATTTACTGAGATTTTATTGAGTAATTTACCGTGAAATTACGAAAAATTTACTTCGAATTTTCTAAATAATTTACTGAGGATTTACGAGGAATTTACTGATTAATTAATTGAAAATTTACAGAATAATTTACTGAGAATTTACTGGGAATTTATTGAGAATTTTCTAACTAATTTACTTTATAATTTACTGAGAATTTTCTGGGAATATACTGAGTAATTTAATGAGAATTTACTGAGTAATTTACCGAGTAATTTACTAGGAATTTACTGAGTGATTTAATCAGAATTTACTTTGTAATTTACTTAGGAATTTACTAGGTAATGTTCTGAGTAATTTGCTGAGAATCAATGAGTAATTTACTGAGATTTTCTTGAGTAATTTATTGTGAAATTATGAAAAATTTAATTCAGATTTTCTAAATAATTACGGAGGATTTACTAGGAATTTACTGAGTAATTAAATTAGAATTTACTGAATAATTTATTGAGAATTCTTGGGAATTTAATTGGTAATTTACTGAGAATTTCCTAAGTAATTTACTGAGAATTTACTGGAATTTATTGAGAATTTTCTAAGTAATTTACTTCATAATTTACTGAGAATTTTCTGAGTAATTTAATGAGAATTTACCAAGTAATTTACTGGGAATTTAC
The DNA here is from genome assembly GCF_055761805.1 of Camellia sinensis. NCBI lineage: Eukaryota > Viridiplantae > Streptophyta > Magnoliopsida > Ericales > Theaceae > Camellia > Camellia sinensis. The sequence continues at coordinate 88,598,994 of NC_138964.1, forward strand.
TTTATAATTTGCTGAGTAATTTTCTGTGAATTTTGTAGCAACCCTCACCTTACTCTTGCCATACTTACATACATTCATGCATGATCTTGTCTTGTTATGTTGTTTTGCAAGTTTTGTCTTGCCTTGTTTTGTTTAAGTATTACTTGCGTGATTTTGTTCCTTGCTTGGTGTAGCCGAGGTCATCTTGAGCTTAGTTCACCTCTGAACCTTTGTACTTAGAACTATTTTGGAACCACTTGGTCGACCCCCATCTTCACCCGGGTATGTTTGCCGAGATGTTTTGCACTTAGTGATCCTTGTCCTTGGGCAGGTATGGCCTAGACCGAGGTGTGGCACACCCCGGCCAAGGTGTGGCACAGCTTAGTCAAGTGTCGTCCTCCCTAGCCGATGTCTTTGTTATCCTGTTGCCGAAGCTTTGACTTTAGCCGATGTCATTACTTGCCGATGTGTCTTGCCTTAGCTTGCTGTGTACGCTTTGTCATAGACTTGTCTTATCAATCAATCACCTTTTGAGTTGAACCAACCCGGTAGCGCCACGTGTCCGAGCTGATTGTTAAGACAGCCGGCAGACCTAGAAACAGATCATTTTTGTCTCAAATCTTTGCCTTTAGAGAGAGAAGCTCTAGAGAAAGGAGGAGAAGTTCTTGAGTGAGAATAGATCTTCCAAGCTTGATCTTCGAGGTTTGAACCGTTGGATTCGAGTTTTGAGGTTAGAATCTTAACCAACTCTTATTGTTCTTATTGATCATCTAGCTGCATTGCATGATCGAATTTGTTTTGCATGTCATGCATCGATTTGAAGTTGGTTTCGGAAGAGAAAGATAGTATTCATGTGTTCTTAAAGAAAAGTCTCGTTTTGATCCGAAAGTTTGGAACAAGAACCATGTTTTGTGTTTGTTCTTGCATGACCTTCTTGTATGGGTACCCAGGTCCATGTTTTGAACTCATGGCATGAAATCTCAGATTTTTGTAACAAGTTATGATCTTGCATTCATCTTCCTCATGACCATATTCTTCATGTTCTTCAAAGGGAAACCCAGGTTTTTCCGGACTTTGTTTTTGAATGAGGCCATCGGGGCCACACCTCGGCAAGGAGGTGTGGGACCTCGGCAAAGACCTGGTTGGTACCCAGTGTATTTTCATGAGACGGGAGCAGTGTTTAAACTCCCAACATGTTTTGCTTTGTTATTGACTTGGATTTGGTGAGAATGTCGAGATCATTTGCATGCATATAAAGCTTGTTTTGAGAATGTGATTGCCATGTGATTGTAGGTCCTTGATCTTTGCTTTGAGCCTACACCCGAGGAGATCTATGTGAGTGGTATTTTTAATAAAGCTATGTTATACTGTTTTGATAAATCTTGCTTTGCTTTGTTTTGACGAAAGTATTTGTTAAGCATGAATGAATAGCCCTGTTTCGATGTATCAAGTATATGCTTTGTTTTGATGTCATTCTTGAAAAGTCCCTTGTACTGGAGGACTCTAAACTTTTGCAGTACCAAGTATAAAAGTCCCTTGTGCTGGAGGACTCTAAACTTTCGCAGCACTAAGTATAAAAGGATACGGTCCTTTCTTGGAAAGACTATCGTGTTAAAGCGGGCTACGGGCCTAAGTAACACAAGACCATCGTGTTAAAAAGAGCTATGGGCTTAAGTAACACAAGTCCCTTGTGCTGGAGGACTATAAACTTTCGCAGTACCTTTGACTAATCGATTATGGATCGTGCAGTCCTTGTTTTGCCACTGACGGTTTACCGCGTGGACTTGTTTGTTCGGAAAGCTTGATTTGTGTTTTGCCGATGCCAGTGAGCATCCCTTGAGACTTGTAAGACTTAATATATGAATACGGTTCATCTCTTGTTTTGATAAAGTTTTGATGTGTTTTGCTTTGAAAAGATCTCGGCTAATATTCGTATGATTTTGGCATGTTTTGTTTTGAAAGACTTCGGCTATATTCATGCAAAACCTTTATTACTAGTACCATTCACTGAGTATCCAAGCTCACCCTCTCTATATATATGTAGGTGATGAGTAGGACGTCGGCGACGCCTAGAATGTGTTTTTGAAAGCTTGTTTTGGATCCATGATTTTGTCGGCTTTGTTTGTATTCACGTCGGCGATGTCATTTCTTTTATGTCGGTGAATCTTGAAAATCATGCTTCTTGGCTTGTATTCATTGTCATTTTTGTATATGTCGGCTTGAGAAGCCTTTTGATCAAGATGTAATACATATTTTGCTTTGTTGTATTCAAGTTGTAAAGGTGTATGCCATTTCATTAGACTTATGCACTGCTCTTATGGACCACTTGTATTTTGATTTATTGCTTCCGTATTTGTGAGCCCCCTATATCTATACTCTGATTGTGTTAAACTTTTGAAAGTTGGCCTTCGGTAATTACGGATTACTGGCCATCAAGGCACCAAACTACTAGGGGCGGTTTGGGGTCGTGACAAATTTACTGAGTAATTTAATGAGAATTTACTGAGTGATTTACTCAGAATTTACTGAGTAATTTACTTACCTATTTACTGGGTAATGTTCTGAGTAATTTACTTAGAATTCAATGAGTAATTTACTGAGATTTTATTGAGTAATTTACCATGAAATTACGAAAAATTTACTTCGAATTTTCTAAATAATTTACTGAGGAATTTACTAAATAATTAATTGAGAATTTACCGAATAATTTACTGAGAATTTACTGGGAATTTATTGAGAATTTTCTAACTAATTTACTTTATAACTTACTGAGAATTTTCTGGAAATATACTGAGTAATTTAATGAGAATTTACTGAGTATTTTATTGAGTAATTTACTGGGAATTTACTAAGTGATTTACTCAGAATTTGCTTAGTAATTTACTTAGGAATTTACTAGGTAATGTTCTGAGTAATTTGCTGAGAATTCAATGAGTAATTTACTGAGATTTTCTTGAGTAATTTACCGTGAAATTATGAAAAATTTGCTTCGGATTTTGTAAATAATTACTGAAGATTTACTAGGAATTTACTGAGTAATTAATTGAGAATTTACTGAATAATTTATTGAGAATTTTTGGGAATTTAATTGGTAATTTACTGAGAATTTTGTAGCAACCCTCACCTTACCCTTGTCATACTTGCATACATTCATGCATGATCTTGTCTTGTTATGTTGTTTTTCAAGTTTTGCCTTGCCTTGTTTTGTTTAAGTGTTGCTTGCGTGATTTTGTTCCTTGCTTGGTGTGTAGCCGAGGTCATCTTGAGCTTAGTTCACCTCTGAACCTTTGTACTTAGAACCGTTTTGGAAGGTCGACCCCCATCTTCACCCGGGCATGTTTGCTGAGATGTTTTGCACTTAGTGATCCTTGTCTTTGGGCAGGTATGGCCTAGACCGAGGTGTGGCACACCTCGGCCAAGGTGTGGCACAACTTAGTCAAGTGTCGTCCTCCCTAGCCGATGTCTTTGTTACTCTGTTGCCGAAGCTTTAACTTTAGCCGATGTCATTACTTGCCGATGTGTTTTGCCTTAGCTTGCTGCATACGCTTTGTCATAGACTTGTCTTATCAATCAATCACCTTTTGAGTTGAACCAACCTAGTAGCGCCATGTGTCCGAGCTGATTGTTAAGACAGCCGGCAGACCTAGAGACAAATCATTCTGTCTCAAATCTTTGCCTTTAGAGAGAGAAGCTCTAGAGAAAGGAGGAGAAGTTCTTGAGTGAGAATAGATCTTCCAAGCTTGATCTTCGAGGTTTGAACCGTTGGATTCAAGTTTGAGGTTAGAATCTTAACCTACTCTTGTTGTTCTTATTGATCATCTAGCAGCATTGCATGATCGAATCTGTTTTGCATGTCATGCATCGATCTGAAGTTGGTTTCGAAAGAGAAGGATAGTAATCACATGTTCTTGAAGAAAGTCTCGTTTTGATCCGAAAGTTTGGAGCAAAAACCATGTTTTTGTGTTTGTTCTTGCATGATCTTCTTGTATGGGTACCTAGGTCCATGTTTTGAACTCATGGCATGAAATCTCAGATTTTTGTAACAAGTTATAATCTTTGCATTCATCTTCTTCATGATCATGTTCTTCATGCTCTTCAAAGGGAAACCCAGGTTTTCCCAACTTTGCTTTTGAATGAGGCCATCGGGACCACACCTCGGCAAGGAGGTGTAGGACCTCGGCAAAGACCTGGTCGGTACCCAGTGTGTTTTCATGACGAAAGCAGTGTTTAAACTACCAGCATGTTTTGCTTTGTTATTGACTTGGATCTGGTGAGAATGCCGGGATCATCTGCATGCATATAAAGCTTGTTTTGAGAATGTGATTGCCATATGATTGTAGGTCCTTGATCTTTGCTTTGAGCCTACACCCGAGGAGATCTAAGTGAGTGGTATTTTTAATAAAGCTATGTTATACTGTTTTGATAAATCTTGCTTTGCTTTGTTTTGACGAAAGTATTTGTTAAGCATGAATGAATAGCTCTGTTTTGATGTATCAAGTATAAGCTTTGTTTTGATGTCATTCTTGAAAAGTCCCTTGTACTGGAGGACTCTAAACTTTCGCAGTACCAAGTATAAAAGTCCCTTCTGCTGGAGGACTCTAAACTTTCGCAGCACTAAATATAAAAGGATACGGTCCTTCTTGGAAAGACTATCGTGTTAAAGCGGGCTACGGGCCTAAGTAACACAAGACTATCGTGTTAAAATGGGCTACGGGCCTAAGTAACACAAGACCATCGTGCTAAAAAGAGCTACGGGCTTAAGTAACACAAGTCCCTTGTGCTGGAGGACTGTAAACTTTCGCAGTACCTTTGACTAATCGATTACGGATCGTGCAGTCCTTGTTTTGCAACTGACGGTTTACCGCGTGGACTTGTTTGTTCGGAAAGCTTGATTTGTGTTTTGCCGATGCCAGTGAGCATCCCTTGAGACTTGTAAGACTTGATAGATGAATACGGTTCATCTCTTGTTTTGATAAAGTTTTGATGTGTTTTGCTTTGAAAAGATCTCGGCTAATATTCGTATGGTTCTGGCATGTTTTGTTTTGAAAGACTTCGGCTATATTCATGCAAAACCTTTATTACTAGTACCATTCACTGAGTATCCAAGCTCACCCTCTCTATATATATATATGTAGGTGATGAGCAGGACGTCGGCGACGCCTAGAATGTGTTTTTTTGAAAGCTTGTTTTGGATTCTTGTCATGTCGGCTTGACTTGTTCTATGTCGAAAAATTTGTATTTACGTCGGCAAATCTTGAAGATTATGCTTCTTTGGCTTGTAATCATTGTATTTGCACATGTCGGCTCTAGAAGCCTTTTGATCAAGATTCTGATATGTATTTCGTTTATTATCAACCGAATGAGAAACTATGTCATGTATGTCATTACATTTGATCTATGCACAGCTCTTATGGACCACTTGTATTTTGATTTATTGTTTCCGCATCTGTGAGCCCCTATACTATACTCTGATTGTGTTGAACTTTTGAAGGTTGGCCTTCGGTAATCTCGGATTGCTGGCCATCACGGCACCAAACTACTAGGGGCGGTTTGGGGTCGTGACAAATTTCCTAATTAATTTATTGAGAATTTACTGGGAATTTATTGAGAATTTTCTAAGTAATTTACTTCATAATTTACTGAGAATTTTCTGAGTAATTTAATGAGAATTTACCGAGTAATTTACTGGGAATTTACTGAGTGATTTACTTCGAATTTACTGATTAATTTATTTTCCAATTTACTGGGTAATGTTCTGAGTAATTTACTGAGAATTCAATGAGTAATTTACTCAGATTTTATTGAGTAATTTACCGTGAAATTATGAAAAATTTACTTCGAATTTTCTAAATAATGTACTGAGTAATTAATTTAGAATTTGGTGAATAATTTATTAAGAAATTCTTTGGAATTTAATTAGTAATTTACTGAGTATTTACTGGGAATTTATTGAGAGTTTTCTAAGTAATTTACTTTGTAATTTTCTGAGAATTTTCTGGAAATTTACTGAGTAATTTAATGTGAATTTACTGAGTAATTTAGCGAGTAATTTACTGGGAATTTACTGTGCGATTTACTCAGAATTTACTGAGTAATTTACTTACTTATTTACTAGGTAATGTTCTGAGTAATTTACTGAGAATTCAATAAGTAATTTACTGAGATTTTATTGAGTAATTTACCATGAAATTACGAAAAATTACTTCGAATTTTCCAAATAATTTATTGAGGATTTACGAGGAATTTGCTGAGTAATTAATTGAGAATTTACTGAATAGTTTATTGAGAATTTACTGGGAATTTATTGAGAATTTTCTAACTAATTTACTTTATAATTTACTAAGAATTTTCTGAGAATTTACTGAGTAATTTACCGAGTAATTTCCTGAAAATTTACTGAGTGATTTACTCAGAATTTACTAAGTAATTTACTTAGCAATTTACTAGGTAATGTTCTTTGTAATTTGCTGAGAATTCAATGAGTAATTTACTGAGATTTTCTTGAGTAATTTACCGTGAAATTATGAAAAATTTAATTCGGATTTTCTAAATAATTACTGAGGATTTACTAGGAATTTACTGAGTAATTAATTGAGAATTTACTGAATAATTTATTGAGAATTTCTTGGGAATTTAATTGGTAATTTTCTGAGAATTTATTGGGAATTTATTGAGAATTTTCTAAGTAATTCACTTCATAATTTCTTGAAAATTTTCTGAGTAATTTAATTAGAATTTACCGAGTAATTTACTGGAATTTACTGAGTGATTTACTTCGAATTTACTGATTAATTTATTTACCAATTTACTGGGTAATGTTCTGAGTAATTTACTGAAAAATCAGTGAGTAATTTACTGAGATTTTCTTGAGTAAGTTACCGTGAAATTATGAAAAATTTACGTCGAATTTTCTAAATAATTTACTGAGGATTTACTAGGAATTTACTGAGTAATGAATTGAGAATTTACTGAATAATTTCTTGAGAATTTCTTGGGAATTTAATTAGTAATTTACTGAGAATTTTATGGGAATTTACTGAGTAATTTAATGAGAATTTACTTAGTAATTTGCCGAGTAATTTACTGGGAATTTACTGAGTGATTTACTCAGAATTTACTGAGTAATTTGCTTACTTATTTACTGGGTAATGTTCTGAGTAATTTACTTAGAATTCAATGATTAATTTACTGAGATTTTATTGAGTAATTTACCATGAAATTACGAAAAATTTACTTCAAATTTTTTAAATAATTTACTGAGGATTTACTAGGAATTTGCTGAGTAATTAATTGAGAATTTACTGAATAATTTACTGAGAATTTTCTAACTAATTTACTTTATAATTTACTGAGAATTTTCTGGGAATATATTGAATAATTTAATGACAATTTACTGAGTAATTTACCGAGTAATTTACTGGGAATTTACTGAGTGATTTACTCAGAATTTACTAACTAATTTACTTAGCAATTTACTGGGTAATGTTCTGAGTAATTTGCTGAGAATTCAATGAGTAATGTACTGAGATTTTATTGAGTAATTTACCGTGAAATTATGAAAAATTTACTTCGAATTTTCTAAATAATTACTGAGGATTTACTAGTGAGAGAGAGATTTATGATGTGAGATTGGGCCGTGACATTAGCCGGACAAGATTTGGGCCGAGGTATTGGGCTCCAAGATCAGGCCGTGATATTGCTCGGTAATGGCAAAGCCCACGTGGAACCGAGTTATATGATCTCAGTTCCGCGAAGGCCGGACAGGTGAAGGAACAGCCTAGATGAGGCTCCCCGGCTCACGCGTTGCAAGGTTGTAATGCACGCACCTTAACCCAGTAGGAAGGCCTGTGCTTGGAGCTTGGCCGAGAAGGTCTTTGGCTGACTGGCGTTACCAATCTCCAGCTCAGCTTCGCCGGAATACAGTTGAGCATGGTTGGAATTAAGCCCGGTAGTAGGAAACTACGACATCAACTGCACTTGGGCATGTTCAGTATGGCCGTTGATAGCCGAGATAATGTTGCCCGGCTGCCGTGCTCCCAGCTGAGTGGGCTGGCAGTTGGGTTAGGTGATGTATAGCAAGATTTGTGCTGACAGATGGGATAACAGAGCCACATGTCGAGAGACCAATGGGAGTAGATTTGGGGCGCAGAAGGGTATATAAGCATGTCTGCGCCCCCCATACGCGATACAGGAACACTTTGTAAGGAAATTCTTACACTCAAACACTCCTCTCTCTCTCTCTCTATCCTGAGGTGTGCGCTAACTCGATCGTCGGAGGGTTTTTCCGGCCACATACCGCCGAGTAGCTCACCGTTATTTGCTCGCAGGTGACCGGATAGAAGCAAAGCCTGGAAGAAAGGAGTGCGGGCTCGACTGAATATTTGCTCCCCGTACAATTGACGCCGTCTGTGGGAACCTTGACAGACAAAACCTTGTCTTCCAGGCTCGTCTGATCGCCGTCCATGGCGAACAACGATGAGTTTCCGTTGTCTGCCATAGACGGAGCCACCCCGGAGTTCACCCGAAGGAGAGAAGGACCTTCCGCTATCCATCCAATGGCGGACTTGGAGACACCCACCGGAGAACAGTCAGGAGACGCGCGGGATAAGCGCGGAAGAAGTTATGGTCATTCACGAAGTCCAGACGGTCATCGGCGGCGGAGAGAATCACATGCCCGACGTCTGGAACTCAAGTTGAGGGACCAAGACGCTGTCATCCGGCGAATTACGGCGGAGATGGAGGAGCTGAAGCGGCATGTCAAGGGGAAGGGTGTAGATGGAGTGGTAGACCACAGTGAGCGTACCCCATCCCGCCGTTCAGGCAGTCAGAGTCAGTGACACACTCCATCCATTTCCATTACCAGAAGTTACAAGGTTGGTGATTCAGGTGTGCGCGCAGAAAATTCCAGCGCGCAGGATAGCACCTACCAGCCCTCGCGTCCGGTGACGACGTCGAGGTACTCATATTCCGCTCACTCAGAGGATTTGCGGGCAGTCTTGAAGGAATGAGCTCGTCGACGGGAGGCTCAAAGGGTGCTGGCGTTTCAACGGCTATCCTATGGGGTTCACGCCAGCGAGGAGGTCAGAATGCCTCCACCCTGCCAAGCAGCACCACTCTTTGTAGATACAGACTTGGCCAGGCTGAGCGCCACCCCTTTTTCCCTGGAAATAGAAACAACACCGCTTCCAGCAGGCTTCCACCAGCCTAAGTTCACACTCTACGATGGAAAAACCGATCCTTACATGCATGTAAGCCACTTCCGACAGGTTATGGCCGGACATAGGCGAAATGACGGACTTATGTGCCTAATCTTCCTGTCAAGTTTAGGCGAGCTAGGCTTGAAATGGTTCGAGAGGTTGCCGGAAGGGAGTATACAAAGGTGGCATCAGTTGGCCGAAGCCTTTGTGACGCGCTTCAAAACCAACACAAAAACACCAAAGGAAGTCGATCACTTACTAAGTGTCAAGATGGAACCGAGCGACACACTGAAGGCATACAACTCCAGGTACTGGGAGACCTTCAACGAGATCTTGGATTGCCCGATCAACCTTGCAATCACGCAATACAAGCGCGGTCTCCTGGTCAGACATAGACTGCGGGACTCGCTTACCATGCACCAGCCGACGTCCATGGGCCAACTCATGCAACGCATCAATGAGCATATTCGAGTTGAGAATGATGTGTCGGCGTCTACCGCGAAGTCAGTTCCGGTAGCGACAGACAAGAAGGCTGGAAAAGTGCATACCGTCGGACAGGAGTCCGGCCAATCTACTGACCGCGCTGAGGAATCGGACCATGGATCGAATCAGAAAAACCTGGGTAGATGACGTCAGAATGACCGGGATGACTACCCATGGGATGACGCAGCCGATGCAAACAGGAGGTTGAAAGCAAGGACCGGCATCACCACGGTCTTTAAGATTCCAATTTATCGCATACTTAGCGAAATCCGTGACGAGGAGTATGTCTGGTTTCCCGCTAAGTTGGGTGATAGACAGAAGGGCTTCAATCCAAAATACCGTTGTATATTTCACCGGGAGCGAGGCCACCGAACAGAGGACTGTTTGCCTTTGAGGCAACACTTGGAAGAGCTAGTCGCAGTCGGGCACCTGGATCTTTACATTGATGGGGGCGTTAAGGCAAATCAGGTTCCGGTTGATCCGCGGGGATTGGATGACCGAGATGCACCTCCTCAACGGGTTGTGAATGTCATCCACGGCATAGTGGAACCGGCGCATGTTTGCGAGCTCCGTGGTATGATCAAGAAGGCATAGCACATGAGGGAAGTTTTGTCAGTTCAGCCTGCGCTCAAGAGGGGGAAGACGGAAGCGAAAGATGTGATCAGTTTCTCCTCAAGGGACTTGGAGCGCATTCAGACACCGCACAATGACGCCTTAGTAGTTACACTCCGCGTCAAAGATTTTGAAGTCAAACGGATCTTGATCGATCAGGGAAGCTCGGTCAAGATCATGTACTACGACGCTTTCAAACAGCTCAAGCTGCGAGATACGGATTTGGCCCCGGCGACATCGTCATTGGTTAGTTTCAACTCACAACCGGAGTGGCCTTTGGGAAAGATTATCCTGCCGGTCAAAGCGGGATCCGTGGTCAAACAGGTGGAGCTCTGGGTGTTACAGGTGCCATCTACTTACAATTTGATCCTTGGAAGGGGGTGGCTTCACGCTATGCAAGCCGTGGCATCGACTTTTCACCAATTAATGAGATTCCCCTCGGCTATGGGGGCAATCGAGGAGATTTGGGGCGATCAGGTCATGTCAAAGCAGTGCTTCGTGACAGTCAACGGGAGCTGGGCTGCCAAAGGATTTGTTCAAATGATTGAGGGACCGGAGGACCAGGGTGTCTTGGATGATGTGGGCACCAAGGCCGAGGACAAAGCTGTCGAGGAATTGGTGGAGGTGCGAATTGATACAGAGTAGCCGAACAAGTTCTTCTTGCTCGGCTCAAGCCTTACAGCCACAGAACGGACCGAGATGGTTGAGTTTTTGATGGCCAACATCGAAGTTTTTGCATGGTCGCCTTACGACATGCCCGGCCTCGATCCAAGTTTTATTTGCCATCATCTTAATGTCTTCCCCGAAGCCAAGCCAGTCATTTAGCGAACAAGGAGATCGGCGCTGCATCACGCCGAGGTAGTTGCGGAGGAAGTCAAGAATTTGCTGGAGGCACGAGCAATTCAAGAAGTGCACTATCCTCGGTGGATCTCAAATACAGTGGTAGTACCGAAGAAGAATGGGAAGTGGCGGGTTTGCGTTGATTACAAGACCGTCAACCGAGCTTGTCCGAAAGATAGCTTTCCTTTGCCTAGAATTGACCAGCTTGTGGATTTGACGGCTGGACATAGCAGGCTAAGTTTCTTGGATGCCTACAGCGGCTATCATCAGATTGCCATGCATGGCCCTGATCGAGAAATCACCTCATTTACTACACCAAGGGGACTCTTCTGTTACCAAGTCATGCCTTTTGGTTTGAAGAACGCCGAGGCAACTTTTCAGAGGATGGTGACCAAGATGTTTGCTCCTTTGCTGGGCCAGACAATGGAAGCTTACATTGATGATATGGTGGTTAAAAGCCGGCATAGATCATTTGTCCGACTTGGCCGAGATGTTCACCATTCTCAAAAAGCACAAGCTACGCCTGAATGCGTCTAAGTGTGCCTTCGGCGTGGGATCCGAAATTTTTTTGGGATTCCTAGTCACGAACCGAGGTATCGAAGCAGACCCTACACAAATCCAAGCCGTGCAAGAGTTAAAACAGCCTAGCTCTGCGAAAGACGTGCAGCATCTGGCCGGAATGACCGCCGCGCTTAATCGATTTATAAGTCGGTCATCAGATCGCTGCTGCCCTTTCTTTCAGTCCTTAAAATCAAAGTTCTCCTGGGATGAAGAGTGTGACCGAGCTTTGGCCGAGCTCAAGGAGTATCTGTCTTCAGCGCCACTGTTGGTCACACTAGAGCCTGGAGAAGAACTCTATCTTTATTTGGCCGTATCACAACATGCAGTCAGTGCGGTGCTTGTCCGGGCTGAAGGAATCAAGCACCTCCCCATCTTTTATGTCAGCAAAACTTTGCTACTGGCATAGTCGAGATACTTGCCGTTGGAGAAGCTTGCTTTGGCATTAATGATGGCTTCAAGAAATTTGGCGCACTATTTCCATGCACATACCGTCATCGTCTTGACCGAGTTCGCCCTCAAAGCTTTATTCGAGCGGGCAGACTTCTCCGGTCGGATTCTTAAGTGGGCGGTCGAGTTGGGACAGTTTGATGTGAAGTTCCAGCCGCGCAATGCCATCAAAGCCCAGACTTTGGCCGACTTCGTCGCCGAATTCTCACCTGGAACTCATCCGGTATGCCCGGTCGATATTACCGCGGCAGATGATGAGGTGTACGCAAGACCATCTGAGATACAACCAGTTGGTGGAGGTAGCGATGCGGAGTTTGTGCGCACCACTGAAGCACCCTCAGTTTGTACGATTTTATCACCCGGTAATGCGATGACGGAGTTGAGTATCACCGACCAACCTGCTCTGTCCGGTCCCGCATCACCAAGGGGGACAGAAATAGAACCACACAACTCAGAACCTGCGGCCGGCATAATACCGCAACCTGGTGATTCGCCTACGGACTTGAGCATTGCAGATCAACTTGCTGAGTCCGGTGCCGAATCATCAAGGGTGACTGAATTGGAACCAATCAACACAGACCTTGAAATCGAACAGCCGAGCAGTCGTGACCCCATCAACCTTCAAGCCTTTCAGGACCCCTTAGAATGCTGGAATCTCTTCGTGGGGGAGATGTGGAAACTTTTTGTTGATGGAGCCTCGAACCGTCACGGTGCCGGGCTAGGTATAGTTTTGATATCACCAGACGGGTTGACAATTGAACACTCTATCACCCTTGGCTTCCCAGCATCCAATAATGAGGCCGAGTACGAGGCGCTTTTGGCCAGTCTCAAGAGCGGGCTTCAGATGCAGGCATCAGAGTTAATGGTTTACAGTGATTCCTAACTTGTGGTTAACCAAGTTTCTGGGGTCTACCAGGCAAAGGATGACAGAATGATAAAGCACCAAGCTTTGGTTAGGGACCACATCAAGCGATTCCAGGCGATCAGGGTCCTACAGATCGGCCGAGAAGAAAATGACCGGGCAGATGAGCTAGCTGGCGTGGCCTCTATGGTCGACCGCTCATTTCCCAACCCTCTTTTGATTGAATTCCTATCGAGACCCAATATTGAAGAAACCGGGCAGCCGGAAGTATTCTGCGCCGAGCTAGGTCCTTCCTAGATGGACCCTATCATCGTTTTTCTCAGAGAACGGACTCTTCCAACCGACAAGAAGGAAGCACACAAAGTGCTTATAAAGTCAAAGCAGTTTTGGCTCTCTCCTTCAGGCGTTTTGTACAAAAAGTCTTTCACCGGTCCTTACCTGAAGTGTGTGCACCCGAGTAGCGTGGAAACCTTCCTGTATGAAATTCACGAAGGCATCTGTGGCAGTCACATTGGGGGCAGGTTCTTGGCCTACCGAGCTATTTCACAAGGCTATTGGTGGCCGTGCATGCAAGCCGACGCCCAGAAATATGTTCGCAAGTGTGAAAAGTGCCAGAAGTTTGCACATCAAATCCACCAGCCGGCCAGAGAACTTCTTCCCCTCACCAGCCCTTGGCCTTTTGCAATGTGAGGGTTAGATATAGTGGGACCGCTCCCAACAGCACCAGGCAACTGCAAATTCTTCATCGCGGCAACGGACTACTTCACCAAGTGGGTTGAAGCTGAGCCTTTGGCAACAATTAAGGAGAAAGACGTGAAGCGGTTTGTCTGGCAGAATGTGGTAACACAGTTCGGCGTCCCCAAAATTTTGATCTCTGATAACGGCACCCAGTTTGATGGTCGCCTATTCAGAGGGTTTTGTGTAGATTTGAAGATTGAATTCTACAACTCCACACCGGCTTACCCACAGTCCAACGGTCAAGCCAAGGCGTCAAACAAGACCATTCTTGACGGGCTGAAGAAACGGCTGGAGAAGGCGAAAGGAAAGTGGGCTGAGGAACTCCCCAGCGTCCTCTGGGCATACCGTACAGCCCCTCGGCGGTCGACCGGGGAAACTCCATTTGCTTTAGCTTACAGCATGGAGGCGGTCATTCCATTGGAAGTTGGCATACCCACTCTCAGAAGTGAAAGTTTTGAGCCCGAGCTGAACGCCGAGGCGATTGCTTTGGAATTGGATCTGGTGGAAGAGCGCCGGGAACAGGCTCTTATCCATGTGGCCGCCTACCAATAAGAGCTCTCCAGGAAGTACAACAAGACGGTGCACCCCAGACCGTTCAAGGTGGGTGATTGGGTCTTAAGGAAAGTTATGGGCAATACCCTGGTGCCAGGAAAAGGCAAGCTAGGTGCAAATTGGGAAGGACCCTACAAGGTAACCGGTCTGGCGGGCAAGGGGGCATACCACTTGGAGGATTTGGATGGTAGAGCAATCCCGCGGCCATGGAATGTGGCCAATCTCAAATTGTACTATTTCTAGCTTTTGTTTTCTTTTTGTGCAAAGGAATTTTTTGCCTTACACTTTAGAATGTAATTCTTTTTGTTAATATATAGAAGTGTCTTCTTTGCCTTAGCATTTTGATTGATTTCTTTGAATACTTGAGATTCTCAACCGTGATGATTTACTCCGGTTGAAGGAGTTGATGGTTTGTTCGACTCAGAGATTCCAACCGTGATGATTTACTCCAGTTGAAGGAGTTGATGGTTTGTTCGACTCAGAGATTCCAACCGTGATGATTTACTCCGGTTGAAGGAGTTGATGGTTTGTTCGACTAAGAGATTCCAACCGAGATGAGTTACTCCGGTTGAAGGAGTTGATGGTTTGTTCGACTCAGAGATTCCAACCGAGATGAGTTGCTCCGGTTGAAGGAGTTGATGGTTTGTTCAACTCAGGGATTCCAACCGAGATGAGTTACTCCGGTTGAAGGAGTTGATGGTTACAACTCAGGGATTCCAACCGAGATGAGTTACTCCGGTTGAAGGAGTTGATGGTTTGTTCAACTCAGAGATTCCAACCGAGATGAGTTACTCCGGTTGAAGGAGTTGATGGTTTGTTCGACTCAGAGATTCCAACCGAGATGAGTTTTACTCCGGTTGAAGGAGTTGATGGTTTGTTCGACTCAGAGATTCCAACCGAGATGCCCTACTCCGGTTGAGGGAGTAGATGTTTTGTTCAATTCTATCAGAATTAAAACCGAGATGGTGTATTCCGGTTATACAAGATGTTTTGTACAGTTCAGGCATGCTCAACCATGATGGTTTAGTCCGGTTGAAAGAATTAGTGATTTGTTCAACTTTGTTGTTCCCAGCGAGATGTTTATTCCGGTTGAAGAAGTTCCTCAATTTTGCTAAATTTACCAAGATGTTAACTCCGGTCAAGCTAGTTGGTGATTTGTGCAACTTAGTGATTTAAACCGAGATGTTTTGCTGAAGATAGAGTTCAAGAAAACCGTGCAAATACTTGATGAAATTAAAGCTTTTCATTGATAGAAAGTTAATACAAAGGGAGGGGCAGAGAGCCCGGTTACATGTGCAAAGCAAAAAAAGCAATAGAAAAAAGAAAACTAAGCTAAGGGGGAGAGATTGGTGAATTCATCATCCGGAGTTATCTCCAAGTTCACTGCTGGAGATCGGTCTTCAACACCAGGCTCAGTTCGGCCGGGCTGCTCCTGTTCTGGTTGCTCCTCTTCGTCAGTATCTTCCCCGGCCTCTTCCTCTTCAAGCCCTTCCTCGGCCTTTGCCTGCAATGCACTGAAGACGTCATTGGCATATGGCACGAGGTAGGCCTGCAGGGAAGCAGGCGGCGGGGTGGCAAAGACGTCAGTATCAGGACCCTGACCGAGATGCTCGCAGGAAGACTTCCAACCCGCTTTAAAGTAGATGTCTTGGGTAGCGAAGACCTGCTTCTTGTAGCTTTTCTCGGCTTCTAGGAAGCCGGCGTTGTTTGCATCTCGGCAGTCCTTCTTCCTTGACTTTTTCAGAGCGTCCAGCTCGGCCTGGAGCTCATCACGCTTCTTCTCGACCTCGTCAAGCTGACCGTGCAACCTATTGTTGTCAGCATTGGCAATTTGGAGAGATGCTTTTGCCCGGCCAAGCTCGGCTTGAAGGCTCTGGACTTGGCTGGCTGTGTCATTTGCCTTTTGCCGAAGTCTATGGATGCGTTCCATTACCAGGTGCTGCTTTTGGATAGCCTGCAAGAAACGAATTTGATTAGTGAAGGAACCGGGCAAACACTCGTAAAATTTCAGTGGAAGTTGGATCCTTACCCTGGTCATGGATTTCACTGCTGATTTCACCAATCGGGTGTCAGGGACGTGATCGCTGCCAACCACGTCACTTGGCAGCAAGAGAGCTTTCGAGAGGTCAAAGGCCAACAAGTGCTCCTTATCGCCCTTGACAGAAGCATTTGCCGGGATATCTTGGCCCCGGTGCTTGAGCTGCGGCCGCCATGGTGGAATGGGATTAGCAGTGTTAGTGGGCTGCTCGGTTATTAGCTCGGCAATTGGATCTGCGCGAGGTCTTTTGCCTGCCTGGCAGGGTTGGCTGGATTGCCCGGCAGCTGGAGATGCCAGGGCAACCACAAGGCTGTTGGATTGACCAGCAGCATGAGACGGGGGAGAAATGCTTAGTATTTCGGCGGATGTGGCTGTGAGGAGATTCTTGATGCGGCTTCTTTTAGCCATCTCTTGTTCCTCGGTCAGCCGGATTAGCGGAACGTCTGGCAGATTTGGGTCTGGAGGAGGATTTGGAGCGCGGAGAAAGTCTGTAACTTTACTCCGGCGTGGAGCTGAGTATCTGTAGGTTGGAGTGTAACCGAGCAGCTCGTTGCAATCTCGGTGGCAACAGCGGAGCACGGTCTGAATTGCCTCTACGTTGGGAAATTGGTAGTTGGCTTGCAAGACTTGGATCGCTGCAAAAGAAACAAGAAAACTGGTTAATTACAGAATAAAGAAGGTAGGCTGACCGAGCAAGTTTGAGCGACTTACATGAGGAACCGAAGTTCTTGCTTATAAACCAGCCCGGTACATCGGCTGTTTCGTAATTGCCCGACACCCAGAAAAAATCGTTGCCGTGCAAGTCTTTATCTGGTGTGCCGGTTACAATTTTCTCCTTGCCCGGTCTGATTTTCAAATAATAGGCTAGGTCGTCACCGGTGTGACCCATCGTGTATTGCCTTAATATCTCGGCTAAACCTAAGTTGGTGCCTAGCCGGTTGTTCAGTTCATGGACGCCGTTAATAATTCGGTAAGTGTTGGTGGACACTTGTGTAGGTGCCAGCCTGGTACGGCGGAGGAACTCGGTGATAAGTGGGTTGAGTGGGAAGCGGAGGCCTCCTTCGATGATAGATAGCATGGTGAAGGGACATTGTTCTGATCTGCCCCAAGGCGTTGTTTGCTCTTCTGCAAGCTCAAGGTGGACGTCGGCCGGGATGTCGTACTCCTCCCTAAACACGGCTAAGGCAGCCGGAGTATCTACGAGGAAGCGGAATTTTTCCATTTATGACCGGCTAAATTAGCTCGGCTGTGGTTTGGCACTGTCAGGTGATTTGTGGCTGCTCGATCTTTGGGAGCCTCAGGAATGGTCAGTGGTCCCCTTGGACTCTGCATGAAAAAGAGGGCAAGTGTAAGAGGGAGCGCGGTCGCGCAAAGAGCTTGACTTTAGCTCGGTCGTCTAGAGTGCCAAACCACCTCGGTCGTAGAGGCTAACCAAGGAGCTCAGCTGCCCAAGCAGACCAGATTTTAGCCCAGTTGAGCGGCCAAGACCTTTGTTATCCCGGTTCTTGCTATGGTTAAGTCTAACAGGTTATTTGCTTGATCGGGATGGTTTTTTGGATCAAACAAAGACCTGGAGCCCGGTCCGCCCCAGTTCTTCGAAGTTCATCAGTGAAAATGAAGAACACCATGAACAGTGGGAGGTTTGGGATGATTTCTATGGCCTATGCCCTAAGAACTACGTTTTATTGCCCTATTGTGTGAAATATCAAGGAAAATAACAATAACAAGGATTGGAGGGCTTACCAATATGGAGCAGTGGCTGCTTCTTCTTCGAGCGCGAGTTCAGGAATGGCAGAGGAGAGGCAACAGCTCTGGGTTGCTTGGAATGGCAGTGAGTCAGTAAGAGCTCAAGGAAGATGATGGGGGATGTGCTATAGAGTAGACGAGACTGCCCAAATTCAAATTCTAGCAAAACGGCGGGTTGGCTGCTCGAGAACCAATGGCAACCCGCCACGTGTCCCCATTTATGACGACATCAGAACTAAAGAGACAGGTTGAAGAGTTGAGTCAACCGGGCTGCTTTTGAAGAAGAGGACGTCAACCGAGGAGTATAACCGGGCAAGTTTGCAGACAGGAATGTTAACTAGCCCGATCGCCATTTCGCATTCTGAGGACCGAGAAAGTGTTATCCCGGTCAAAATAAGTAATCCCAGTCACGCTTTTGCGGACGGAATTAAGGGGCAATTGAGAGGGAGATTTATGATCTGAGATTGGGCCGTGACATTAGCCGGACAAGATTTGGGCCGAGTTATTGGGCTCCAAGATCAGGCCGTGATATTGCTCGGTAATGGCAAAGCCCACGTGGAACCGAGTTATATGATCTCAGTTCCGTGAAGGCCGGACAGGTGGAGGAACAGCCTAGATGAGGCTCCTCGGCTCACACGTTGTAAGGTTGTAATGCACGCACCTTAACCCGGTGGGAAGGTCTGTGCTTGGAGCTTGGCCGAGAAGGTCTTTGGCTAACCGGCGTTACCAAATTTCCAGCTCAGCTTCGCCGGAATACAGTTGAGCACGGCTGGAATTAAGCCCGGTAGTAGGAAACTACGACATCAACTGCACTTGGGCATGTTCAGTATGGCCGTTGATAGCCGAGATAATGTTGTCCGGTTGTCGTGCTCCCAGCAGAGTGGGCTGGCAGTTGGGTTAGGTGATGTATAGCAAGATTTGTGCTGACAGATGGGATAACAGAGCCACGTGTCGAGAGACCAATGGGAGTAGATTTAGAGCGCAGAAGGGTATATAAGCATGTCTGCGCCCCCCATACGCGATACAGGAACACTTTGTAAGGAAATTCTTACACTCAAACACTCTTCTCTCTCTCTCTCTATCCTGAGGTGTGCGCTAACTCGATCGTCGGAGGGTTTTTCCGGCCACACATCGCCGGGTAGCTCACCGTTATTTGCTCGCAGGTGACCGGATAGAAGCGGAGCCTGGAAGAAAGGAGTACAGGCTCGCCTGAATATTTGCTCCCCGTACAACTAGGAATTTACTGAGTAATTAATTCAAAATTTACAGAATAATTTATTGAGAATTTCTTAGGAATTTAATTGGTAATTTACAGAGAATTTCTTAAGTAATTTACTGAGAATTTACTGACAATTTATTGAGAATTTTCTAAGTAATTTACTTCATAATTTACTAAGAATTTTCTTAGTAATTTAATGAGAATTTACCGAGTAATTTACTAGGAATTTACTGAGTGATTTACTTCGAATTTACTGATTAATTTATTTTCTAATTTACTGGGTAATGCTCTGAGTAATTTACTGAGAATTCAATGAGTAATTTGCTCAGATTTTATTGAGTGATTTACCGTGAAATTATGAAAAATTTACTTCGAATTTTCTAAATAATTTGCTGAGTAATTAATTGAAAATTTACTGAATAATTTATTGAGAATTTCTTGGGAATTTAATTAGTAATTTACTGAGAATTTATTGAGAATTTTCTAAGTAATTTATTTTATAATTTACTGAGAATTTTCTGTGAATTTACTGAGTAATTTAATGAGAATTTACTGAGTAATTTACCGAGTAATTTACTAGGAATTTACTGAGTGATTTACTCAAAATTTACTAAGTAAGTTACTTAGCAATTTACTGGGTAATGTTCTGGGTAATTTGCTGAGAATTCAATGAGTAATTTACTCAAATTTTATTGAGTAATTTACCGTGAAATTATGAAAAATTTACTTTGAATTTTCTAAATAATTACTGAGGATTTACTAGGAATTTACTGAGTAATTAATTGATAATTTACTGAATAATTTATTGAGAATTTCTTGGGAACGTAATTAGTAATTTAATGAGAATTTACGGGGAATTTATTGAGAATTTTCTAAGTAATTTACTTTATAATTTACTGAGAATTTTTTGGGAATTTACTGGGAATTTACTGAGTGATTTACTCAGAATTTACTAAGTGAATTACATACCTATTTACTGGGTAATGTTCTGAGTAATTTACTGAGAATTCAATGAGTAATTTACTGAGATTTTATTGAGTAATTTCCCGTGAAATTACGAAAAATTTACTTCGAATTTTCCAAATAATTTGCTGAGGATTTACTAGGAATTTACTGAGTAATTAATTGAGAATTTACTGAACAATTTACTGGGAATTTACTGAGAATTTCGTAAGTAATTTACTTTACAATTTACTGAGAATTTTCTGGGAATATACTGAGTAATTTAATGAGAATTTACCGAGTAATTTACCGAGTAATTTACTGGGAATTTACTGAGTGATTTACTCAGAATTTACTAAGTAAGTTACTTAGCAATTTACTGGGTAATGTTCGGGGTAATTTGCTGAGAATTCAATGAGTAATTTACTGAGATTTTACGGAGTAATTTATCGTAAAATTATGAAAAATTTACTTCGAATTTTCTAAATAATTTACTGAGGATTTACTAGGAATTTACTGAATAATTAATGGAGAATTTGCTGAATAATTTATCGAGAATTTCTAGGGAATTTAATTAGTAATTTACTGAGAATTTACTGGGAATTTATTGAGAATTTTGTAAATAATTTACTTTATAATTTACTGAGAATTTTCTGGGAATATACTGAGTAATTTAATGAAAATTTACTGAGTAATTTACCGAGTAATTTACTGGGAATTTACTAAGTGATTTACTCAGAATTTACTAAGTAAGTTACTTAGCAATTTACTGGGTAATGTTCTGGGTAATTTGCTAAGAATTCAATGAGTAATTTACTGAGATTTTATTGGGTAATTTTCTGTGAAATTATGAAAAATTTACTTCGAATTTTCTAAATAATTACTGAGCATTTACTAGGAATTTACTGAGTAATTAATTTAGAATTTACTGAATAATTTATTGAGAATTTATTGGGAATTTAATTGGTAATTTATTGAGAATTTCATAAGTAATTTACTGAGAACTTACTGGGAATTTATTGAGAATTTTCTGAGTAATTTACTTCATAATTAATGAGAATTTTCTGAGTAATTTAATGGGAATTTACCGAGTAATTTACTATGAATTTACTGAGTGATTTACATCGAATTTACTGATTAATTTATTAACCAATTTACTAGGTAATGTTCTGAGTAATTTACTGAGAGTTCAATGAGTAATTTACTCAGATTTTATTGAGTAATTTACCGTGAAATTATGAAAAATTTACTTCAAATTTTCTAAATAATTTACTGAGGATTTACTTGGAATTTACTGAGTAATTAATTGAGAATTTGCTGAATAATTTACTGAGAATTTATTGGGAATTTAATTAGTAATTTACTGAGAATTTACTGAGAATTTATTGAGAATTTTCTAAGTAATTTACTTTACAATTTACTGAGAATTTTCGAGGAATTTACTGAGTAATTTAATGAGAATTTACTGAGTAATTTACTGGGAATTTACTAAGTGATTTACTCAGAATTCACTGAGTAATTTACTTACCTATTTACTGGGTAATGTTCTGAGTAATTTACTGAGAATTCAATGAGTAATTTACTGAGATTTTATAGAGTAATTTACCGTGAAATTAAGAAAAATTTACTTCGAATTTTCTAAATAATTT
This sequence comes from Camellia sinensis, assembly GCF_055761805.1. Lineage (NCBI taxonomy): Eukaryota > Viridiplantae > Streptophyta > Magnoliopsida > Ericales > Theaceae > Camellia > Camellia sinensis. The sequence continues at coordinate 88,620,859 of NC_138964.1, forward strand.
ACTGAGGATTTACAAAGAATTTACTGAATAATTAATTGAGAATTTACTGAATAATTTACTGAGAATTTACTTGGAATTTGTTGAGAATTTTGTAACTAACTTACTTTATAATTTACTGAGAATTTTCTGGGAATATACTGAGTAATTTAATGAGAATTTACTGAGTAATTTACCGAGTAATTTACTGAGAATTTACTGAGTGATTTACTCAGAATTTACTAAGTAAGTTACTTAGCAATTTACTGGGTAATGTTCTGGGTAATTTGCTGAGAATTCAATGAGTAATTTACTGAGATTTTATTGAGTAATTTACCGTGAAATTATGAAAAAATTACTTCGAATTTTCTAAATAATTACTGAGGATTTACTAAGAATTTACTGAGTAATTAATTGAGAATTTACAGAATAATTTATTGAGAATTTCTTGGGAATTTAATTGGTAATTTACGGAGAATTTCATAAGTAATTTACTGAGAACTTACTGGGAATTTATTGAGAATTTTCTGAGTAATTTACTTCATAATTAATGAGAATTTTCTGAGTAATTTAATAAGAATTTACCGAGTAATTTACTAGGAATTTACTGAGTGATTTACATCGAATTTACTGATTAATTTATTTACCAATTTACTGGGTAATGTTCTAAGTAATTTACTAAGAATTCAATGAGTAATTTACTCAGATTTTATTGAGTAATTTACCGTGAAATTATGAAAAATTTACTTCGAATTTTCTAAATAATTTACTGAGGATTTACTTGGAATTTACTGAGTAATTAATTGAGAATTTGCTGAATAATTTACTAAGAATTTACTGGGAATTTAATTAGTAATTTACTGAGAATTTATTGGGAATTTATTGAGAATTTTCTAAGTAATTTACTTTATAATTTACTGAGAATTTTCGGGGAATTTACTGAGTAATTTAATGAGAACTTACTGAGTAATTTACGGGGAATTTACTAAGTGATTTACTTAGAATTTACTGAGTAATTTACTTACTTATTTACTGGGTAATGTTCTGAGTAATTGACTGAGAATTCAATGAGTAATTTATTGAGATTTTATAGAGTAATTTACCGTGAAATTAAGAAAAATTTACTTCGAATTCTCTAAATAATTTACTGAGGATTTACAAGGAATTTACTGAGTAATTAATTGAGAATTTACTGAATAATTTACTGAGAATTTACTGGTAATTTGTTGAGAATTTTGTAACTAATTTACTTTATAATTTACTAAGAATTTTCTGGGAATATACTGAGTAATTTAATGAGAATTTACTGAGTAATTTACCGAGTAATTTACTGAGTGATTTACTCAGAATTTAGTAAGTAAGTTACTTAGCAATTTACTGGGTAATGTTCTGGGTAATTTGCTGAGAATTCAATGAGTAATTTACTCAGATTTTATAGAGTAATTTACCGTGAAATTATGAAAAATTTACTTCGAATTTTCTAAATAATTACTGAGGATTTACTAGGAATTTACTGAGTAATTAATTGAGAATTTACTGAATAATTTATTGAGAATTTCTTGGGAACGTAATTAGTAATTTAATGAAAATTTACTGGGAATTCATTGAGAATTTTCTAAGTGATTTACTTTATAATTTACTGAGAATTTTCTGGGAATTTACTGAGTAATTTAATGGGAATTTGCTGAGTAATTTACCGAGTAATTTACTGGGAATTTTCTGAGTGATTTACTAAGAATTTACTGAGTGAATTACTTACCTATTTACTAGGTAATGTTCTGAGTAGTTTACTGAGAATTCAATGAGTAATTTACTGAGATTTTATTGAGTAATTTCCCGTGAAATTACGAAAAATTTACTTCGAATTTTCCAAATAATTTGCTGAGGATTTACTAGGAATTTACTGAGTAATTAATTTAGAATTTACTGAATAATTTATTGAGAATTTCTTGGGAATTTAATTGGTAATTTATTGAGAATTTCATAAGTAATTTACCGAGAACTTACTGGGAATTTATTGAGAATTTTCTGAGTAATTTACTTCATAATTAATGAGAATTTTTTGAGTAATTTAATGAGAATTTACCGAGTAATTTACTATGAATTTACTGAGTGATTTACATCGAATTTACTGATTAATTCATTTACCAATTTACAAGGTAATGTTCTGAGTAATTTACTGAGTGTTCAATGAGTAATTTACTTAGATTTTATTGAGTAATTTTGTAACAACCCTCACCTTACCCTTGTCTTACTTGCATACATTCATGCATGATCTTGTCTTGATATGTTATTTTGCTAGTTTTGCCTTGCCTTGTTTTGTTAGTATTACTTGCGTGATCTTGTCCCTTGTTCGGTGTGTGTGTGGCCGAGGTCACCTTGAGCTTAGTTCGCCTTTGAATCCTTGTACTTAGAACTGTTTTGAGATCTTGTTCAACCCCATCTTCACCTCGGGCATTTATTGCCGAGATGTTTTGCACTTAGTGAACCTTGTCCGCAGGCAGGTATGGCTTAGGCCGAGATGTGGCACACCCCGGCCAAGGTGTGGCACAGCTTAGTCAAGTGTCGTCCTCCCTAGCCGACGTTTTGTTATCCTGTTGCCGGATCCTTGATTTGAGCCGATGTCATTTATTGCCGATGTGTCTCACCCAGCTTGTTACATACGCTTTGTCAGAGACTTGTCTTATCAATCAATCACCTTTTTGAGTTGAGCCAACCCGGTAGCACCACGTGTCCGAGCTAGTTGTTAAGACAGCCGGCAGACTTAGAACAAATCACTTTTGGTCTCAAATCTTTGTTTTAGAGAGAGAAGCTCTAGAGAGGAGGAAGAGAAGTTCTTGAGTGAGAGCAAGTCTTCCAAGCTTGATCTTCGTGGCTTGAACCGTTGGATTCGAGTTTTGGGGTGAGATTCTTGATCTACTTTGAATGTTGTTATGGATTATCTAGCTGCATTGCATGATCGGATCTGTTTTGCATGTCATGCATCGATTTGAAGTTGGTTTTGAAAAGAGTTAATGGTTTTCACACGTTCTTGAAAGAAAGTCTCATTTTGATCTGAAAGTTGGAACGAAAACCATGTTTTTGTGTTTGTTCTTGCATGACCTTCTTGTATGGGTATCCAGGTCCATGTTTTGAACTTTTGGCATGAAATCTCAGATTTTGTAACAAGTTTTGATCTTGCATTCATCTTTCTCATGATCATGATCATCATATTCTTCATATTCTTGTAAGGGAAACCCAGGTTTTCCCGACTTTGCTTTTGGTTGAGGCCAGCGGGACCACACCTCGGCAAGGATGTGTGGCACCTCGGCATAGACCTGGACGGTACCCGGTGTGTTTCCGTAAGGCGGGAGCGGTGTTTAAACTCCCAGCATACTTTGCTTCGTTATTGACTTGGATCTGGCAAGAATGCCGAGATCGTTTGCATGCATATAGGGCTTGTTTTGAGAATGTGACTTGCCATGTGATTGTAGGTCCTTGATATTTGCTTTGAGCCTATACCTGAAGAACTAGGTGAGTGGTATTTTTGATAAAGCTATGTTACACTTGTTTTTGATGAATCTTGCTTTGTTTTGTTTTGCCAAAAGTATTTGCCAAGCATGAATGAATAGCCCTGTTTTGATGTTGTTCTTGGAAAGTCCCTCGTGCTGGAGGACTCTAAACTTTCGCAGTACTAAGTATAAAAGGATACGGTCCTTTCTTGGAAAGTCCCTTGTGCTGGAGGACTCTAAACTTTCGCAGTACTAAGTATAAAAGGATACGGTCCTTTCTTGGAAAGTCCCTTGTGCTGGAGGACTCTAAACTTTCGCAGTACCATTGATGATGAATACGGTTCATCCCTTGTTTTGCCGATGTCAGTAAGCATTCCTTGGTACTTGTAAGCTTTGAATGATGAATACGGTTCACCTCTTGTTTTGCCGATGTCAGTAAGCATTCCTTGGTACTTGTAAGCTTTGATTGATGAATACGGTTCATCCCTTGTTTCGCCGATGTCAGTGAGCAGTCCTTGATACTTGTAAGCTTGAATGATGAATACGGTTCATCACTTGTTTTGCCGATGTCAGTAAGCATTCCTTGGTACTTGTAAGCTTTGATTGATGAATACGGTTCATCCCTTGCTTCGCCGATGTTGTGATACTTGATTGATGAATACGGTTCATCCCTTGCTTCGCCGATGTTGTGATACTTGATTGATGAATACGGTTCATCCCCTGTTCGACAAAGTTTTGACTTGTGTTGTTTTGAAAGGACTCCGGCTTTATTCATGCAAACCTTTATTATTAGTACCATTCACTGAGTATTTGTACTCACCCCTCTATATATATATATGTAGGTGATGAGCAGGACGGCGGCGATGCCTAGATTGTTTTGGAAGCTTGTTTTGGATTCGTGCTTATGTCGGCTTTGCTTTTGTATTTACGTCGGCGATGCCTTTCATTGCATGTCGGCAAATCTTGAAAATCATGCTTCTTGACTTGTATTTTATTGTATTTTGTATATGTCGGCTCGAGAAGCCTTTTGATCAAGATGTAACATGTATTTCGCTTGGCTGTATTCAAGTTGTAAGATGAATGTCATTGCATTTGATCTATGCACAGCTCTTATGGACGACATGTATTTTGATTTACTTCTTCCGCATTTGTGAGCCCCGTTCATTATTACTCTGATTGTGTTAAGTTTTTGAAAGTTGGCCTTCGGTAATTACGGATTACTGGCCATCACGGCACCAAACTACTAGGGGCGGTTTGGGGTCGTGACAAATTTACCGGGAAATTATGAAAAATTTACTTCAAATTTTCTAAATAATTTACTAAGGATTTACTTGGAATTTACTGAGTAATTAATTGAGAATTTGCTGAATAATTTATTGAGAATTTACTGGGAATTTAATTAGTAATTTACTGAGAATTTACTGGGAATTTATTGAGAATTTTCTAAGTAATTTACTTTACAATTTACTGAGAATTTTCGGGGAATTTATTGGGAATTTACTAAGAGATTTACTCAGAATTTATTGAGTAATTTACTTACCTATTTACTGGGTAATGTTCTGAGTAATTTACTGAGAATTCAATGAGTAATTTACAGAGATTTTATTGAGTAATTTACCGTGAAATTAAGAAAAATTTACTTCGAATTTTCTAAATAATTTACTGAGGATTTACAAGAAATTTACTCAATAATTAATTGAGAATTTACTGAATAATTTACTGGGAATTTACTGGGAATTTGTTGAGAATTTTGTAACTAACTTACTTTATAATTTACTGAGAATTTTCTGGGAATATACTGAGTAATTTAATGAGAATTTACTGAGTAATTTACCGAGTAATTTACTGAGAATTTACTGAGTGATTTACTCAGAATTTACTAAGTAAGTTACTTAGCAATTTACTGGGTAATGTTCTGGGTAATTTGCTGAGAATTCAATGAGTAATTTACTGAGATTTTATTGAGTAATTTACCGTGAAATTATGAAAAATTTACTTCGAATTTTCTAAATAATTACTGAGGATTTACTAAGAATTTACTAAGTAATTAATTGAGAATTTCTTGGGAATTTAATTGGTAATTTACAGAGAATTTCATAAGTAATTTACTGAGAACTTACTCAGAATTTATTAAGAATTTTCTGAGTAATTTACTTCATAATTAATGAGAATTTTCTGAGTAATTTAATGAGAATTTACCTAGTAATTTACTTGGAATTTACTGAGTGATTTACATCGAATTTACTGATTAATTTATTTACCAATTTACTGGGTAATGTTCTGAGTAATTTACTGAGAATTCAATGAGTAATTTACTCAGATTTTATTGAGTAATTTACCGTGAAATTATAAAAAATTTACTTCGAATTTTCTAAATAATTTACTGAGGATTTATTTGGAATTTACTGAGTAATTAATTGAGAATTTGCTGAATAATTTACTGAGAATTTACTGGGAATTTAATTAGTAATTTACTGAGAATTTATTGGGAATTTATTGAGAATTTTCTAAGTAATTTACTTTATACTTTACTGAGAATTTTCGGGGAATTTACTGAGTAATTTAATGAGAATTTACTGAGTAATTTACTGGGAATTTACTAAGTGATTTACTTAGAATTTACTGAGTAATTTACTTACTTATTTACTGGGTAATGTTCTGAGTAATTTACTGAGAATTCAATGAGTAATTTACTGAGTTTTTATAGAGTAATTTACCGTGAAATTAAGAAAAATTTACTTTGAATTCTCTAAATAATTTACTGAGGATTTACAAGGAATTTACTGAGTAATTAATTGAGAATTTACTGAATAATTTACTGAGAATTTACTGGTAATTTGTTGAGAATTTTGTAACTAATTTACTTTATAATTTACTGAGAATTTTCTGGGAATATACTGAGTAATTTAATGAGAATTTACTGAGTAATTTACCGAGTAATTTACTGGGAATTTACTGAGGGATTTACTCAGAATTTACTAAGTAAGTTACTTAGCAATTTACTGGGTAATGTTCTGGGTAATTTGCTGAGAATTCAATGAGTAATTTACTGAGATTTTATTGAGTAATTTACCGTGAAACTATGAAAAATTTACTTCGAATTTTCTAAATAATTACTGAGGATTTACTAGGAATTTACTGAGTAATTAATTGAGAATTTACTGAATAATTTATTGAGAATTTCTTGGAAATGTAATTAGTAATTTAATGAGAATTTACTGAGAATTTATTGAGAATTTTCTAAGTAATTTACTTTATAATTTACTGATAATTTTCTGGGAATTTACTGAGTAATTTAATGAGAATTTACTGAGTAATTTACCAAGTAATTCACTGGGAATTTACTGAGTGAATTACTTACCTATTTACTGGGTAATGTTCTGAGTAATTTATTGAGAATTCAATGAGTAATTTACTGAGATTTTGTTGAGTAATTTACCGTGAAATTGCAAAAAAATTACTTCGAATTTTCTAAATAATGTACTGAGGATTTACTAGGAATTTACTGTGTAATTAATTGAGAATTTACTGAATAATTTACTGAGAATTTGTTGGGAATTTATTGAGAATTTTGTAAATAATTTACTTTATAATTTACTGAGAATTTTCTGGGAATATACTGAGTAATTTAATGAGAATATACAGAGTAATTTACCGAGTAATCTACTGGGAATTTACTGAGTAATTTACTCAGAATTTACTAAGTTAGTTACTTATCAATTTACTGGGTAATGTTCTGCGTAATTTGCTAAGAATTCAATGAGTTATTTACAGAGATTTTACTGAGTAATTTACCGTGAAATTATGAAAAATTTACTTCGAATTTTCTAAACAATTTACTGAGGATTTACTAGGAATTTACTAAGCAATTAATTCAGAATTTGCTGAATAATTTATTGAGAATTTCTCCGGAATTTAATTAGTAATTTACTGGGAATTTACCGGGAATTTATTGAGAATATTGTAAATAATTTACTTTATAATTTACTGAGAATTTTCTGGGAATATACTGAGTAATTTAATGAGAATTTACTGAGTAATTTACCGAGTAATTCACTGGGAATTTACTGAGTGATTTACTCAGAATTTACTAAGTAAGTTACTTAGCAATTTGCTGGGTAATGTTCTGGGTAATTTGCTGAGAATTCAATGAGTAATTTACTGAGATTTTATTGAGTAATTTACCGTGAAATTATGAAAAATTTACTTCGAATTTTCTAAATAATTACTGAGGATTTACTAGGAATTTACTGAGTAATTAATTGAGAATTTACTGAATAATTTATTGAGAATTTCTTGGAAATGTAATTAGTAATTTAATGAGAATTTACTGAGAATTTATTGAGAATTTTCTAAGTAATTTACTTTATAATTTACTGATAATTTTCTGGGAATTTACTGAGTAATTTAATGAGAATTTACTGAGTAATTTACCAAGTAATTCACTGGGAATTTACTGAGTGAATTACTTACCTATTTACTGGGTAATGTTCTGAGTAATTTACTGAGAATTCAATGAGTAATTTATTGAGATTTTGTTGAGTAATTTACCGTGAAATTGCAAAAAATTTACTTCGAATTTTTTAAATAATGTACTGAGGATTTACTAGGAATTTACTGTGTAATTAATTGAGAATTTACTGAATAATTCACTGAGAATTTGTTGGGAATTTATTGAGAATTTTGTAAATAATTTACTTTATAATTTACTGAGAATTTTATGGGAATATACTGAGTAATTTAATGAGAATATACAGAGTAATTTACCGAGTAATCTACTGGGAATTTACTGAGTGATTTACTCAGAATTTACTAAGTTAGTTACTTATCAATTTACTAGGTAATGTTCTGCGTAATTTGCTAAGAATTCAATGAGTTATTTACAGAGATTTTACTGAGTAATTTACCGTGAAATTATGAAAAATTTACTTCGAATTTTCTAAACAATTTACTGAGGATTTACTAGGAATTTACTAAGTAATTAATTGAGAATTTCCTGAATAATTTATTGAGAATTTCTCCGGAATTTAATTAGTAATTTACTAGGAATTTACTGGGAATTTATTGAGAATATTGTAAATAATTTACTTTATAATTTACTGAGAATTTTCTGGGAATATACTGAGTAATTTAATGAGAATTTACTGAGTAATTTACCGAGTAATTTACTGGGAATTTACTGAGTGATTTACTCAGAATTTACTAAGTAAGTTACTTAGCAATTTGCTGGGTAATGTTCTGGGTAATTTGCTGAGAATTCAATGAGTAATTTACTGAGATTTTATTGAGTAATTTTCTGTGAAATTATGAAAAATTTACTTCGAATTTTCTAAATAATTACTGAGGATTTACTAGAAATTTACTTAGTAATTAATTGAGAATTTACGAAATAATTTATTGAGAATTTGTTGGGAATTTAATTGGTAATTTACTGAGAATTTCACAAGTAATTTACTGAGAACTTACTGGGAATTTATTGAGAATTTTCTAAGTAATTTACTTCATAATTTACTGAGAATTTTCTGAGTAATTTAATGAGAATTTACCGAGTAATTTACTAGAAATTTACAGAGTGATTTACATCGAATTTACAGATTAATTTATTTACCAATTTACTGGGTAATGTTATGAGTAATTTACTGAGAATTCAATGAGTAATTTACTCAGATTTTATTGAGTAATTTACCGTGAAATTATGAAAAATTTACTTCGAATTTTCTAAATAATTTACTGAGGATTTACTTGGAATTTACTGAGTAATTAATTAAGAATTTGCTGAATAATTTACTGAGAATTTACTGGGAATTTAATTAGTAATTTACTGAGAATTTATTGGGAATTTATTGAGAATTTTCTAAGTAATTTACTTTATAATTTACTGAGAATTTTCGGAGAATTTACTGAGTAATTTACTGGGAATTTACTAAGTGATTTACTTAGAATTTACTAAGTAATTTACTTACTTAATTACTGGGTAATGTTCTGAGTAATTTACTGAGAATTCAATGAGTAATTTACTGAGATTTTATTGAGTAATTTACTATGAAATTACGAAAAATTTACTTCGAATTTCCTAAATAATTTACTGAATAATTAATTGAGAATTTACTGAATAATTTACTGAGAATTTTCTGCGAATTTATTGAGAATGTTGTAAATAATTTACTTTAAAATTTACTGAGAATTTTCTGGGAATATACTGACTAATTTAATGAGAATTTGCTGAGTAATTTACCGATTAATTTACTGGGAATTTACTGAGTGATTTACTCAGAATTTACTAAGTAAGTTACTTAGCAATTTACTGGTAATGTTTTGGGTAATTTGCTGAGAATTCAATGAGTAATTTACTGAGTAATTTACCGTGAAATTATGAAAAATTTACTTCGAATTTTCAAAAAAATTTGCTGAGGATTTTCTAAGTAATTTACTTTATAATTTACTGAGAATTTTCTGGGAATTTACTGAGCAATTTAATGAGAATTTACTGAGTAATTTACCGAGTAATTTACTGGGAATTTACTGAGTGAATTACACTGAATTTACTAAGTAATTTACTTACCTATTTACTGGGTAATGCTCTGAGTAATTTACTGAGAATTCAATGAGTAATTTACTGAGATTTTATTGAGTAATTTACCGTGAAATTAAGAAAAATTTACTTCGAATTTTCTAAATAATTTACTGAGTAATTAATTGAGAATTTGCTGAATAATTTACTGAGAATTTATCGAGAATTTTGTAACTAATATACTTTATAGATTACTGAGAATTTTTTGTGAATATACTGAGTAATTTAATGAGAATTTACTGAGTAATTTACCGAGTAATTTACTGGGAATTTACTGAGTGATTTACTCAGAATTTACTAAGTAAGTTACTTAGCAATTTACTGGGGCAATGTTCTGGGTAATTTGCTGAGAATTCGATGAGTAATTTACTAAGATTTTATTGAGTAATTTACCATGAAATTATGAAAAATTTACTTCGAATTTTCTAAATAATTACTGAGGATTTACTAGGAATTTACTGAGTAATTAATTGAGAATTTATTGAATAATTTATTGAGAATTTGTTGGGAATGTAATTAGTAATTTAATGAGAATTCACGGGGAATTTATTGAGAATTTTCTAAGTAATTTACTGAGAATTTTCTGTGAATTTACTGAGTAATTTAATGAGAATTTACTGAGTAATTTACCGAGTAATTTACGGGGAATTTACTGAGGGATTTACTCAGAATTTACTGAGTGAATTACTTACCTATTTACTGGGTAATCTTCTGAGTAATTTACTGAGAATTCAATGAATAATTTACTGAGATTTTATTGAGTAACTTACCGTGAAATTACGAAAAATTTACTTCGAATTTTCTAAATAATTTACTCAGGATTTACTAGGAATTTACTGAGTAATTAATTGAGAATTTACTGAATAATTTATTGAGAATTTGTTGGGAATGTAATTAGTAATTTAATGAGAATTTACGGGGAATTTATTGAGAATTTTCTAAGTAATTTATGCTATAATTTACTGAGAATTTTCTGTGAATTTTCTGAGTAATTTAATGAGAATTTACCGGGTAATTTACCGAGTAATTTACGGGGAATTTACTGAGTGATTTACTCAGAATTTACTGAGTGAATTACTTACCTATTTACTGGGTAATGTTCTGAGTAATTTACTGAGATTTTATTGAGTAACTTACCGTGAAATTACGAAAAATTTACGTCGAATTTACTGAGTAATTAATTGAGAATTTATTGAGAATTTTGTAAATAATTTACTTTATAATTTACTGAGAATTTTCTGGGAAGATACTGAGTAATTTAATGAGAATTTACTGTGTAATTTATCGAGTAATTTACAAAGAATTTACTGAGTGATTTACTCAAAATTTACTAAGTAAGTTACTTAGCAATTTACTGGGTAATGTTCTGGGTAATTTGCTTAGAATTCAATGAGTAATTTACTGAGATTTTACTGAGTAATTTACCGTGAAATTATAAAAAATTTACTTCAAATTTTTTAAATAATTTACTGAGGATTTTCTAAGTAATTTACTTTATAATTTACTGAGAATTTTCGGGGAATTAACTGAGTAATGTAATGAGAATTTACTGAGTAATTTACCGAGTAATTTACAGGGAATTTACTGAGTGATTTACTCAGAATTTACTGAGTAATTTACTTACCTATTTTTTGCGTAATGTTCTGAGTAATTTACTGAGAATTCAATGAGTAATTTACTGAGATTTTATTGAGTAATTTACCGTGAAATTAAGAAAAATTTACTTCGAATTTTCTAAATAATTTACTGAGGTTTTACTAGGAATTTACTGAGTAATTAATTCAGAATTTGCTGAATAATTTACTGAGAATTTATTGGAAATTTATTGAGAGTTTTGTAACTAATATACTTTATAATTTACTGAGAATTTTCTGGGAATATACTGAGTAATTTAATGAGAATTTACTGCGTAATTTACCGAATAATTTACTGGGAATTTACTGAGTGATTTACTCAGAATTTACTAAGTAAGTTACTTAGCAATTTACTGGGCAATGTTCTGGGTAATTTGCTGAGAATTCGATGAGTAATTTACTGAGATTTTATTGAGTAATTTACCGTGAAATTATAAAAAATTTACTTCAAATTTTCTAAATAATTACGGAGGATTTACTAGGAATTTACTGACTAATTAATTGAGAATTTACTGAATAATTTATTGAGAATTTGTTGGGAATGTAATTAGTAATTTAATGAGAATTTACTGAGAATTTATTGAGAATTTTCTAAGTAATTTACTGAGAATTTTCTGTGAATTTACTGAGTAATTTAATGAGAATTTACTGAGTAATTTACCGAGTAATTTACTGGGAATTTACTGTGGGATTTACTCAAAATTTACTGAGTGAATTACTTACCTATTTACTGGGTAATCTTCTGAGTAATTTACTGAGAATTCAATGAATAATTTACTGAGATTTTATTGAGTAACTTACCGTGAAATTACGAAAAATTTACTTCAAATTTTCTAAATAATTTACTGAGGATTTACTAGGAAGAGCGGACCCAAGAGGCCTGCAAAAGTACTGGTTACCTCAAAATTATGCTCGAGCGCGAATTAGGGAGCTCTAGCGGAAGGCTCGTCTACAAAAGCTCCCCGCTCGAGCGTGAAATATCCCGCTAGAGCGAACAGCCAACTCTGCAAAAAGTGCTGGGAGCACGAAATTTACGCTCGAGCGTAGTTTATCCCGCTCGAGCGGGCCTCAAAATTCTGGAAAACCCAGAATGTGTTCTTGAGCTCAAATTCGGTTTCCAACCAACATATCTTGCATGCAATGACTCAAATCTCAAATATAATTATACTAACATGATGTAAACCCCAAATCACAACCCAATGGAGCTCAATTCACAAATAATTCACATGCATGCCCCAATCTCCCATTAAACTCATTCTAACATAAGAAATTTATACATTCAAGTTCATATCTTCATAAATTGTACATGCATATGATGAATTTCCACATTCTCAACTTAGACAACACAAATGGTGATCAAGACATGAGTTTCAACCAAAACTCTACATGAATCATGTATTTTAAGCTTATACATGCTATTTCAAAACATTTCCTTACAAGCATGCATATATCAAGCTTTAATCCAACAAAACCAACCCAATTTCATTTCAATCTTACTTTTGATCACCCAATTGGCTTGAACACACAAAATTACAAACTATAATCCAAGAATTACTCACCTAGAAGCTTTGATTCACACAATCTATAACAATTCTTGGATTATCTTCAAGGTTCCCAAGCTTTAAGCTACAATTTGCACAATTCTCTCCTCTCTCCTCTCTCCCTCTCTACAGCCGACTCTCCTCCTTCTCTCAAGGTTTGATCAGCCAAAATGAATACATAGGAGAGAATGGGAAGTGTAGTGACCTTACCAAACAATTCCCACTAACTCATGATAATAATAGTAAATAATTGGGCACTAATTTACCAACTTAATCAACTTAATCTGGTCCAAATCAATTTTTCAATTAAATTTCACCGTAGGCTCTAAAAGTTATGCCAATCACAATGGCGTAATCAATTTTGGGTTCTGTGGCCGATAAAGCCCTCAATTTAATTTCCAAAGCAAGTTATTCAAACAGATATTCCTACGGAGAACAGATAAAACTTCAAAATCATATATATTCGCATAACGGCACACAAAATCATATCAAAACATATAATCACATTGGCATTTGGGACCAATTAGCATAATACAGAACAGGGGTGTCACAGTCTTCCCCCCTTTAGGAAGTTTGGTCCTCCAAACTTAATTTACCTTCGTCGGGAAACAAATGTGGGTAGCGTAGTCGCGTTTCCTCCTCTTTTTCCCACGTAGCATCCGTCCCATAGTGTTCCTTCCATTCTACTTTCACCATTGGGATGGACGTGTTTCTCAATTCTTTCACTTGTCGGTCAACAATTCTTTCCAGCCATTCAGCGTATTCCATATTCTCATCAATAGCTACCTGATGATAATCAATCACATGTAACGGGTCTCGGAGGTAACCCCTCAACATCGACACATGAAGCACGTTATGGATTTGCTCGAATCCCGGTGGCAAAGCAACTCTATAAGCAACTGGACCAAGCCTCTCCAAAATTTGAAACGGCCCAATGTAACGGGGCGACAACTTGCCCTTTTTCCCAAATCTAACTTGGCCTTTCATCGGAGAAACACGGATGAACACATGGTCGCCGACCTCATACTCAAGAGGTCTTCTCCGAACGTCTGCATAATTCTTCTGTCGGTCTTGAGCTGTTTTGAGCCTTTGCTGAATAGTTTTGATCTTTTCAGAGGTGTCTTGTGCAATTTCAGGCCCAAGCAAAGCTCTGTCCCCGACCTCTGTCCAACAAATAGGTGATCTACACCTCCTACCATACAAAGCCTCGTATGGTGCCATACCGATGCTGGAGTGGAAGCTATTATTATAAGCAAATTCTGCATGTGGCAAGTAATCTTCCCAACTCCCCTGAAAATCCAAAGCACACATGCGAAGCATATCTTCCAAAGTCTGTATCGTTCGTTCTGACTGCCCATCTGTCTGTGGGTGGAATGCAGTGCTGAACCTTAGTTCTGTTCCCATAGCTTCCTACAAACTCTTCCACAATCTAGATACAAATTTCAGATCTCTATCCGACACAATGGATACCGGAACTCCGTGTAAACGGACAATTTCATCAACATAAATAGTAGCCAACCTGTAAGCAGTAAATGTAGTTTTGACAGGCAGAAAATGTGCAGATTTAGTCAGTCTATCAACTACAACCCAAACAGAATCCATGCCTCGGGAAGTCCGAGGTAGGCCAACATCGAAATCCATAGTCACGTGTTCCCACTTCCATTCAGGAATAGGGAGAGGTTGAAGTAGACCGCCTGGTTTCTGATGTTCATCCTTAACTTGCTGACACTGAAGGCACTTGGACACATATTCTGCAATCTCTTTCTTCATTTTAGGCCACCAATAGGTTTGTTTCAAATCCCGATACATTTTATTGTTACCTGGATGCATAGCAAATACGGATCTGTGGGCTTCATCCAAAACCCTCTTCTTTAGTTTCGGGATATCAGGGACACATATTCTGTTCCGGAATTTCAACACTTCAATCTCAATACTAAATTCTGCTTTTGGACTTGTCTCAAATTCATCCATTACCTTTCTGAGGAACTCATCCTCTTTCTGTTTCTGCTTGGTCTCATCAACAATTGCCGGCTCAGCTATAATAGCGGCTATCAATCCGCCCTGTTCACATACTACCACTTCAATTTCAGACTTTTCAAAGTCTTGCAAAATCTCCCTTTGTTCAGTAAGCAAACAAGCCATACTCCCTGTTGATTTTCTGCTCAAGGCATCCGCCACTGTATTAGCTTTCCCGGGATGATACTGAATCTCTAGATCGTAGTCTTTTATCAGTTCTAGCCATCTTCTCTGATGCATATTCAACTCTTTCTGCGTGAAGAAGTATTTCAGGCTCTTATGATCCGTGTAGACTTCACATTTTGCTCCATACAGATAATGCCGCCAAATTTTCAAGGCAAAAACAACTGCGGCCAATTCTAAGTCATGTGTTGGATAGTTCTTCTCGTGTGGCCTCAACTGCCTGGAGGCGTAAGCAATAACTTTTCCGTTTTGCATTAACACACAACCCAAACCTTTATAAGATGCATCACTGAAAATCACAAAATTTTCCATACCTGAAGGTAGTGTCAAAATTGGTGCCGTGGTCAATCTTGTTTTCAATTCATGAAAGGCTGATTCTCTTTCACTATTCCACTCAAATGGTTGTCCTTTACGTGTCAATTAGGTAAGAGGCACAGCTAATTTCGAAAAGTCCTTCACAAACCTACTGTAGTACCCAGCCAAACCCATAAAACTGCGAACTTCTGTTACATTAGTCGGTGTAGGCCAATTCACAATTGCTTCTATTTTCTGCGGGTCCACTAAAATTCCTTCCTTGTTGATCACATGCCCTAAGAAAACAACCTCATCCAACCAAAACTCACATTTCTTTAATTTAGCAAATAGTTTTCTTTCCCGAAGTATTTGTAGAACAGTCCTCAAATGATGTTCATGTTCAAGTCTATCTTTAGAGTATATCAAAATATCATCGATGAAGACAACAACAAACTCATCAAGGTAGGTTTTAAAAATTCTATTCATTAAGTCCATAAATGCTGCCGGAGCATTAGTCACTCCAAATGGCATAACAAGAAACTCAAAATGACCATACCTCGTTCTGAATGCGGTTTTCTCAACATCCTCTGCTTTAACCTTCAGCTGATGATACCCGGATCTCAAATCAATCTTAGAAAACACCTATGATCCCTGCAACTGGTCAAATAAGTCATCAATACGAGGTAAGGGATATTTGTTCTTTATCGTTACCTTTTTCAATTCCCGGTAATCAATGCACAGGTGCAAAGTACCATCCTTCTTCTTTACAAATAACACTGGTGCACCCCAAGGCGAATTGCTAGGCCGGATAAACCCTTTATCAAGAAGGTCTTGCAACTGTTCCTTTAATTCTTTCATTTCGGCAGTAGCCATTCTGTAGGGAGTTTTAGAAATAGGCTGGGTGCCTGGCACAGTCTCAATAGTAAACTCTATCTCCCTGTCTACCAATTCCCCTGGTAATTCATTCGGAAACACATCCGGAAATTCTCTAACAATAGGAATATTATTCAATTCAACACTCTCATATTGTTCAGACAACACATAGCACAAATAACCCTGGCACCCTTTCCTGATCAGTTTACATGCTTTCATTGCAGATATCAAATAAGGTGGAGGCACTACCCCATTGCCCACAAACACAATCGCTTTCTGTTCTGGTGGTTTAAATACAACCCTTTTTGCCACACAGTCTATGGTGGCACAATATTTGGTCAACCAATCCATGCCCAAAATTACATCGAAATGTCTAAAGTTCAAGGGCAACAAATCTACATATAGGGTAGCATCCTCAATATGCATGTCACAAAACCGATATACATATTCACATAACACAGATTCCCCCGATGGAGCAGACACACATAACAAATATGGCAATAACTCTAGGGGTCTATTCAGTCTAGATGCAAATGTACATGTCACAAATGAGTGTGTTGATCCAGAATCAATTAATACAAAGGCATCCTGGTTACATATTGAAATAGTACCTGAGACAATGGCATTGGCATTCCGTGTATCGCCCGGAACGAGTGTAAAAACTCTCCCCTGTCTCACTGTATCCCCAGTAGTAGCGGATCTCAAAGTATTTCCCGGCTTTGGGATCGATGTAGTGGAGCTAGCAGCTATCTTTCCACCATTCTGATTACAATCTCGGGCTATATGCCCTTGTTTCCCACACTTAAAACAGGCTCCTGATGCATGGTAACAGACTCCACGGTGCCTTTTGCTACAAATGGTGCACATGGGAGCTGTGTCTCGGGAAGAACTCGAAGTATTTGAGGAGCCCGTGTTTTGCTTTTTCAGAAATTTCATCTTCGAAAAGAAGCCTTGTCTTTTGTTGCCTTTCCATTCTATTGTTGGCTTAGCTTGTCTAGCTATATTAGCCTCTGATATGATGGCCCGATCAAGCACCCCGATGTAGGTCTCCAACTTTAGGACATTCACTCTCTCTAGGATGTCACTTCGGAGCCCACCTTCAAAATGCCTTGCCTTCTTATAATCAGTGTCAATTACGTGCGGTGCAAACCTGGCCAACTCAGTAAATTTGGCCTCATACTCAGCTACAGTCATACTGTCTTGCTTGAGTTCCATGAACTCTGCCACTTTCCTATCCCGGACACACTGCGGAAAGTACTTGTCATAGAATATTTCTATGAACTTTACCCAGTCAACATCCTTATGATTCTCTCGCATCAACATCCACCATCTTCTCGCTTCGTCTTCTAGCATAAAAGTGGCTAGAAGCACTTTCTGAGTCTCTGAACAGGGGAACACTTCAAATAATTTCTCAATGCCGAGGACCCATGCTTCGGCTTTCAACGGATCTAATCCCCCGTGGAACTGTGGTGGTTTCATTTTCTTGAATTCCTTGGTGAGAGCTATAATCCGGTCATCATTTTGATTATCTGGCACGGGTAGTGCCGGAGGTGGAGGTGGCGGATGTGGTTGCTGCCACTATTGTTGCCACTCCTGTTGTTGTCTCAAAGCTTCTGCCATTTCCTGTATCAGTCTTTCCATTCTGTCCAGTCTGGTAGTAGAAGATTCCTCTATCTCATCACCTCTAGCTCTCACCATCTGATTAAACTTGCATTATATTTCATACAAAAGGTACACAAGTACGCATACACTAAGAAGCACATATTTCTAGATAATTTGCAATGCGAGTAGTTCACAACTTACACATATAATTATTCATAACAAAACATTTAAGCATATAAT
Source organism: Camellia sinensis (assembly GCF_055761805.1). Lineage (NCBI taxonomy): Eukaryota > Viridiplantae > Streptophyta > Magnoliopsida > Ericales > Theaceae > Camellia > Camellia sinensis. The sequence goes on from NC_138964.1 coordinate 88,639,280, forward strand.
CAATGCTTCCAAACTCGTACTTATCACATGAATGCATCCTAGATCATATCTAGACGCTTATTGCTCTTTTTGGACAAGTGTGTAGGTTATTAACTCGTGCTCTGATACCACTCTGTCATGACCCGAACCCGCCCCTATGGGTTAAGGACATAACCGGCCAGTAATCTTGAGATTACCTACGGCCTCAGACCAAAACAGACATAACTCGTCAGAGTAAAGGGGCCAAACGGAAGCAATAATTAAAAACTTTGTCCATAGAGCCGTGCTTATATGCACATCAAACAAACCATACACGTATATGTTAATAACCCACAACAAAATACAGTACCATAAAATCCTTTACAGACAGGATCATCCAAACTGAGTCAACCCATATCAAAACTATATACAGGTATACATAAAGTCCTTGCCAACAAGACAACTATGAATGCATAACAAAATGGCAAGGATGGGTCTCGTGCGTGAGACACAGGGCTGACTCTCCAAAACTCATGTTGTTCCTGGCAGACTTCACTGGGGCTGGGTTTGAACTTCTCTTGGCTCACCTACAACCACATGAATGAGCGTGAGCAATAGCCCAGTGAATAATATCAAATACAGAAATTACATAACAATGTAGAACAACATGTTCCAAACGGCCTTTGGCCCAATTCACATTTCTACTTAACATATATATATACTTATACAAAATTTAGATCAAGTGACTGTAGTTCCACATACTGGCCTTTGGCCCATTCAGGTTTCCATTCTTGTCAAAACGGCCTTCAGCCCATTCATTTATGTCAAAACGGCCTTCGGCCCATCCATTTATGTCAAAACGGCCTTCGGCCCATTCATTTCTGTCAAAATGGTCTTTAGCCCATTCATTTACATCAAAACGGCCTTCGGCCCACTCATTCATGACAGAACGACCTTCGGTCCATTCATTCCTATCAAAACGACCTTTGGTCCATTCATTGATTCCTGTCAGACTTTTGTCCACAATCCCAATTAACAACTCATAAAGTTTATAAGGGAATAACAATTGGACATTGACAAGCTTTCAAATATTGATGTTACTCACAGTGATCAGCATGCGGATTTGCCTTGGAGCTTGACCCTACACATTACATGAACACAAGAGGGTCACTATCAGTTCAATCCGTTCTTTAATTCACATATTCCTCTTTAGGCTTTATTTGTCACGACCCGAACCCGCCCCCATGGGTTAAGGACGTAACCAGCCAGTAATCCTAAGATTACCTACGGCCTCAAACCAAAACAGACTTAACTTGTCAGAGTAAAGGGGCCAAAAGGGAAGCAAAATTTAAAACTTTGTCCATAGAGCTGTGCTTACATGGCACATCAAAACAAACCATACATATGTACGTTAATAACTCACAACAGAAACATAGCGACATAGGTTCTGTACAGACAGGATCATCTAAACTGAGTCAACCCATATCACAACTACATACCGATATACACAAGATCCTTGCCAACAAGACAAAATGGAAATACATAACAAAATGGCAAGGTTGAGTCTCGTGCGTGAGACACAAGGCTGACTCTCCAAACTCATGTTATTCCTGGCAGACTTCACTGGGGCTGGGTTTGGACTTCTCTTGGCTCACCTACAAAGACATGAATGAGCGTGAGCGATAGCCCAGTGAATAATATCAAATATGACAGTTACATCACAATATGTAGAACAACATGCTCCAAACGGCCTTGGGCCCAATTCATACTTCAAATTAGCAAATATATATGACTATACGAAATGCAAATCAAGTAACTGTAGTTCCAACATTCTGGCCTTTGGCCCATTTGGGTTTCCATTCATGGCAAAACGGCCTTCGGCCCATTCACTTATGTCGAAACGGCCTTCGGCCCATTTATTTTTGTCAAAATGGCCTTCGGCCCATTCATTTATGTCAAAACGGCCTTTGGCCCACTCGTTCAGGTCAAAACGGCTTTCGGCCTACTCATTCATGTCAAGACGGCTTTCGGCCTACTCATTCATGTCAAAACGGCCTTCGGCCCACTCACATGTGTCAAAACGACCTTTGGTCCATTCATTTACATCAAAACGACCTTTGGTCCATTCATTCATTTCAAAACGGCCTTTGGTCCATTCATTCATTTCAAAACGACCTTTGGTCCATTCATTCATTTCAAAACGGCCTTTGGTCCATTCATTCATTTCAAAACGGCCTTTGGTCCATTCATTCATTTCAAAACGACCTTTGGTCCATTCATGCATTCATATCAGACTTACTTCCACAATCCCAATTAGCAATTCATAAAGCTTAAAAGGGAGTAAACAATTGGACATTCGCAAGCATTCAAATATTGATATTACTCATAGTGATCGGCTTGTGGATTCGCCCTGGAGCTTGACCCTACACATTCTATGCACACAAAAGGGTCATTAACAATTCAATTCGTCCCTTAATTCACATATTCCTCTTTAGGCTTTATTCTTATCTCATTAACTCATTTATAATGTTTAACACACGCCTAAGAGTGATTACAATGGAAGAGAACGGAAAACGAAACACAGAACGCATGAACAAAATTCCAGAAATTAGGGTCCCCGCTCGAGCGTGTACTTACCCGCTCGAGCGGACCCTTAAGGCCTGCAAAAGTACTGGTTGCATGAAAAATGCGCTCGAACGTGGAATAGAGCGCTCGAGCTGAAGGCCCGTCTTACAAACTCCACGCTCGAGCGTGAGGTATCCCGCTCGAGCGGACATCCAACTCTGCAAAAGTGCTGGGAGCACGATTTTCCCGCTCGAGCGTCAATTACCCCGCTCGAGCGGACATCAAAATTCTGGGTTTCCCAGATTGAGTTCTTGAGCTTCATCTCGACATTCAAAGGCTGTAAATGCATGATTTCGGTCCAAACTTCACATAATCATGTATTAACATGATACAAACATAGAATTATAACATATTGAAGCTCAATTTCACAATTTATCTACATGCATGGCTCATTTTCCACCAACTCATTACCAATGTAACCATTTCATGCATTCAAGGCTTCTACTTCCATGGATTGTACATGCATGTGACATATAACCTTCATCCTCATCTCATATGATGAAAAGATGGTCAAATACATGGATTTCAACCAAAATTGCAACATGAGTCATGTAATTCAAGCTCAAATATGCAAATTCAAAACAATACATACATGCATGCATATATAGTCTTCAAATTCATCAAAACCAACTCCTTTCATGGTCTAGATCACAAATTAATCTTCAATTCACGAAATCACAACTCAAATTCGTGAGTTAGGGGTTGGTTACTCACCTAGGAGCTTTAATCTTCCAAACTCTAGTCAATTCTTGACTTAAATCTTCAAATTCCCAAGCTAAAGCCAAAAATTGCTCAAGTCTCTTCCTTTCTCTCTCTATAGCCGGCCTCTCTCTCACTCTCAATTGTCTAACTCAGATTTTGAGTTTTTGAGAGAGCTAAAGGAGAGTGCAATGCAAATATACAACAAGCCCCACTAACAAATATTTTAATATAAAATAATGGGGTACTTAATTTATCAATTTAATCAGTTTAAATTGACCAGAATCAATTTTCAATTAAATTTCACCATAGGCTCTAAAAAATTATGCCAACCACAATGGCGTAATCAATTTCGAGTTCTGTGGCCGATAAGGCCCTCAATTTAATTCCAAAGCAGATTATTCAAACAGATATTCCTACGGTGGATAAATAGAACTTCAAACCACATATTTTCACATAGTGGAACACAAAATCATATCAAAATACATAATCACATCATGTTAAGGACCAATTAACATATTACGGAACAGGGGTATTACATTATTCCTATCTCATTAACTCATTTACGATGTTTAACACATGCCTAAGAGTGTTTACAAGTGAAACAGAACGAAAAACGAAACACAGAACGCATGAACAAAATTTCAGAAAACAGGGTCCCCGCTCGAGCGTGGACTTCCTCGCTCGAGCGGACCCAAGAGGCCTGCAAAAGTACTGGTTACCTCAAAATTACGCTCGAGCGCGAATTAGGGAGCTCGAGCGAAAGGCTTGTCTACAAAAGCTCCCCGCTCGAGCGTGAAATATCCCGCTCGAGCGAACAGCCAACTCTGCAAAAAGTGCTGGGAGCACGAAATTTACGCTCGAGCGTAGTTTATCCCGCTCGAGCGGGCCTCAAAATTCTGGAAAACCTAGAATGTGTTCTTGAGCTCAAATTCGGTTTCCAACCAACATATCTTGCATGCAATGACTCAAATCTCAAATATAATTATACTAATATGATGTAAACCCCAAATCACAACCCAATGGAGCTCAATTCACAAATAATTCACATGCATGCCCCAATCTCCCATTAAACTCATTCTAACATAAGAAATTTATACATTCAAGTTCATATCTTCATAAATTGTACATGCATGTGATGAATTGCCACATTCTCAACTTAGACAACACAAATGGTGATCAAGACATGAGTTTCAACCAAAACTCTACATGAATCATGTATTTTAAGCTTATACATGCTATTTCAAAACATTTCCTTACATGCATGCATATATCAAGCTTTAATCCAACAAAACCAACCCAATTTCATTTCAATCTTACTTTTGATCACCCAATTAGCTTGAACACACAAAATTACAAACTATAATCCAAGAATTACTCACCTAGAAGCTTTGATTCACACAATCTATAACAATTCTTGGATTATCTTCAAGGTTCCCAAGCTTTAAGCTACAATTTGCACAATTCTCTCCTCTCTCCCTCTCTATAGCTGACTCTCCTCCTTCTCTCAAGGTTTGATCAGCCAAAATGAATACATAGGAGAGAATGGGAAGTGTAGTGACCTTACCCAACAATTCCCACTAACTCATGATAATAATAGTAAATAATTGGGCACCAATTTACCAACTTAATCAACTTAATCTGGTCCAAATCAATTTTTCAATTAAATTTCACCGTAGGCTCTAAAAATTATGCCAATCACAATGGCGTAATCAATTTCGGGTTCTGTGGCCGATAAGGCCCTCAATTTAATTTCCAAAGCAGGTTATTCAAACAGATATTCCTACGGTGAACAGATAAAACTTCAAAATCATATATATTCGCATAATGGCACACAAAATCATATCAAAACATATAATCACATTGGCATTTGGGACCAATTAGCATAATACAAAACAGGGGTGTCACACAAGTGCTCAAGTTTGAAGGAAGATTGTGTGTGGCCGACGTCCCAGATTTGAAAAGAAAAATTTTGCAGAAGGCTCATGGTTCTAAGTTTGCTGTCCACCCCGGGAACACCAAGATGTATCAGGATGTGAAGCAGACGTTTTGGTGGCCGAACATGAAGGGAGAGATAGCCGAGTTCGTGTCGTAGTGCCTGTATTGTTAACAAGTGAAAGAAGAACATCAAAGGCCAGCAGGACTTCTTTAACCTTTGCCAATTCCTGAGTGGAAATGGGAGCACATCTCCATGGACTTTGTGGTTGGTTTGCCGAAGACACAAAAGGGTATGGATTCGATTTGGGTTATCGTGGATAGGCTAACTAAGTCAGCGCACTTCTTGCCTGTTAAGACCACCTTCAACGCCGATAAGCTTGCTCTATTGTATGTGAATGAGATTGTTAGACTTCATGGAGTGCCGATGTCAATTGTGTCAGACCGAGATCCGAAGTTGGTTTCCAGATTTTGGCAGAGTCTACAAAGAGCTTTAGGAGCCGAATTGAAATTCAGCACAGCTTTCCATCCCCAGACTGATGGACAAACAGAGAGGACGATTCAGACACTTGAAGATATGCTTAGACTATGTGTATTGGACCTCCAAGGAAGTTGGGGAGTGCATTTGCCTTTGGTGGAATTTACCGTCAACAACAGCTATCAAGCTAGCATTGGCATGGCGCCATATGAGGCACTGTATGGAAGAAAGTGCAGGTCGCCGATATGTTGGACCGAGGTAGGAGACAAAGCTCTGCTTGGTCCCGAGTTAATTCAAGTAACAAGCGAGAAGATTAAGCTCGTTCAACAAAGGATCAAAACCGCACAGAGTTGATAGAAGAGTTATGCCGACCAACGAAGAAGGGAATTAGAATTTGAAGTCGGGGACCACGTGTTCCTCAAAATTTCGCCGATGAAAGGAGTTACAAGATTTGGGAAGAAGGGTAAATTAGCACCCCGTTACATCGGGCCTTTTGAAATTCTTGAAAAGATTAACCTCGCTGCCTACAGACTTGCCTTGCCGCCAGGATTGAGCCAAGTCCATAATGTATTTCATGTTTCGATGCTGAGGAAGTATATTCGGGATCCGCTACATGTGATCGACTATTTCGGAATTGAAATTAATGAAGATTTAGGCTACGAAGAGAAGCCAATACAGATTATCGATAGACAAGTGAAGCAGTTGAGAAGCAAGTCGATACCAATGGTGAAAGTTGAATGGAAGGAGCATTACGGAGAGGATGCTACATCGGAAATGGAAGAGAAAATGAAAGTTCGACATCCAGAATTGTTTTTAGAACGAGGTAACTCAAGTTTGGAGACCAAACTTCTTTAAGGGGGGGTAGGATGTAACAACCCTCATTTTGACCTAGTCATACTTGCATACAGTTGTGGATGATCTTGTGTTAATATGTGCACTTGCAAATCTTGTCTTGTTTTGCTTGAATAATTGCTTGCACGCTTTGTTCTTGTCTGGTGTGTTGCCAGGGTCATCTTAAGCCTAGGTACCTTTGAAACCTTTGTCACTTAGAACTATCTTAGAACCCCGTTGGTTGACCTCCATCTTCGCCCTGGCATATTGGCCGAGATGTCACCATCTAGGCCGAGGTGCACGTTGCCTAGGCCGAGATGTACATCATCTGGGCCGAGATGTTAATATCTAGGCGTTCTAGATCCTTGATCCTTGCATGAGTGATTTTGTTCCTGGAATGGTATGACCTAGACCGAGGTGTGGCACACCTAGGCCAGGGTGTGGCACAGTTTAGTCAAGTGTTGTCCTTCCAAGCCGATGTCCTTACCCCTTGATTGCCGGAGTCTTGTTGTTAGCCGATGTCGTTACTTGCCGGTGTGTCCGTGCCGCCTAGCTTGCTGAGTACGTTTTGTCTTGGTCTTGTCTTGTCAAGTCAGTCACCTTTTTGAGTTGAGCGAATCAGCCGATGCCACGTGTCCCGACAGAGGGATTAAGTCAGTGTTTGTTGTGTGAGGCATTTCATTTTTGTATCAATCTTGCCTTTTTAGAGAGAGGAGCTCTAGTGAGAAGGAGGAGGAGTTTGAGCTAGAGAAGGTGACTTCCAAGCTTGATCGTTAGAGCTTGAGCCGTTAGATTCGAGTTTTGAGGTTAGAATCTTAACCTATTCTTGTTGTTCTTCTTCATCATCTAGCTGCATTGCACGATCAAACCTGTTTTGCACACCATTCATCGATTTAAAGTTGGTTTTAGAAAGAGAAAACGATTTTCATGTGTTTTTGAAGAAAAGCCTCGTTTGATCCGAAAGTTTGCATCGAAGCTCATGCATTTGTGTTTGTTTTGATAAGATCATTGAGTGTGGGTACCCAGGTCCACGTTTTTGTAGTTATAGCATGAAATCTCAGCTTTCGTATAGCAAGTTTTGATCTTGCATTCATCTTCCTCATGTTCATGTTCTTCAAGTTCTTCATGCTCATGTCCTTCATGTTTATCAGAGGGAAACCCAGGTTTTCCCCGACTTCACTTTTGAATGTGGCCATCGAGGCTACACCTCGGCAAGGAGGTGTGGGACCTCGGCCTAGACTTGGTGATTGCCCAACGTGTTTTCCAGTATAAGAAACTGTGTTTTGATTCGATTTGACTTAGTTTTTGAAGAATGCCGAGGTCATTTGCATGTGTGCTAGATTTGTTTTGAGTAGTGTGTTCAAAAGACTTTGCCATATGTTTGTCAGGACTTGGACTTGCCCTGACCCCGACGTTTGAAGAACAAGGTGAGTGGTATTGTTAATAAAGCTATGTTATACGTTTTGATAAAGACCTTGCTTTGTCTTGTTTTGAAAGTGTTTGTAAAGCATGAATGATTGTCCCTGTTTTGTATAGCAAGTATGAGTTTGTCTTGATGACCTCTTCGGAAAGTTCCTCGTGCTGGAGGACTCTAAACTTTCGCAGCACATCTTGTTTGAAAGTCCCTTGTGCTGGAGGACTCTAAACTTTCGCAACACATCTTGTTTTGAAAGTCCCTTGTGTTGGAGGACTCTAAACTTTCGCAGCACCCTTGATTTGTACTCTAGTGTTAAAGGGCTACGGGCCTTTGTAACACAGGTCCCTCGTGCTGGAGGACTCTAAACTTTCGCAGCACATCTTGTCTTGTAAGTCCCTTGTGCTAGAGGACTCTAAACTTTCGTAGCACCCTTGTTTGAGATGCCTATCTAGCTTTGTTTTGTTTTGCCACGGACGGTTACTGCATGGTTATGTTTGCCGAAATGTTATTATTTGTAATATATGATGCTAGTAAGCATCCCTTGAAACTTTGAAGATCTGCTAGATGGACAAGGTCCATTCCTTGTTATATATATAGAGTTTTGTCTTGTAATGTTTGAAAGGACTTCGGCTATTATTCATGCAAACCCCTTTATTATTTATACCATTCACTGAGTATCCAAGCTCACCCTCTCTATATATATGTAGGTGATGAACAAGAAGGCGGCGACGCCTAGGTGTGATTTCTGGAGCTTGTTTTGGGTTTGATTATGTCGGCTTAACCTGCATATTATGTCGGCAGTCTTGAAAATCATGCTTCTCGACTTATAATATTTGTACTTCGAACACATCGGCTGAGAAGCCTTTTGATCAAGATATATGTTTTTGTATGATTGTTATGTCGGCAAAGAAGATGTCGGCAACCTGGCAGACTGTATTCTTATACCTGTAATTCGTATAATTTGTTTATGTCGGCTTGAGGAGCCTTTGCTAATACGAAAAATGTAACTTGCATTCTGCTTTGTTTGTAATTAAGTTATAACCCATATGTAAATGGTTGCTATCTCATTTGACTTAAGCACAGTTCTTATGGACCACTTGTATTTTAAATTTTGTTTCCGCACTTGTGAGCCCCATATGTTTATACTCTGAATATGTGTGTGAATCTTGCAAGCTGGCCTTCGGTAATCTCGGATTACTGGCCATCACGGCACCAAACTACCAGGGGCTGTTTGGGGTCGTGACAAATTTACTGATTAATTTATTTACCAATTTACTGGGTAATGTTCTGAGTAATTTGCTGAGAATTCAATGAGTAATTTATTGAGATTTTATTGAGTAATTTACCGTGATATTATGAAAAATTTACTTCGAATTTTCTAAATAATTACTGAGGATTTACTAGGAATTTACTGAGTAATTAATTGAGAATTTACTGAATAATTTATTGAGAATTTCTTGGGAATTTAATTGGAAATTTACTGAGAATTTCCTAAATAATTTACTGAGAATTTACTGGGAATTTAATGGGAATTTTCTAAGTAATTTACTTCATAATTTACTGAGAATTTTCTAGAAATTTACTGAGTAATTTAATGAGAATTTACTTTGTAATTTATCGAGTAATTTACTGAGTGATTTACTTTGAATTTATTGATTAATTTATTTACCAATTTACTGGGTAGTGTTCTGAGTAATTTACTGAGTTTTCAATGAGTAATTTACTCAAATTTTATTGAGTAATTTACCGTGAAATTATGAAAAATTTACGTCGAATTTTCTAAATAATTTACTGAGGATTTATTAGGAATTTACTGAGTAATTAATTGAGAATTTATTGAATAATTTATTCAAAATTTCATGGGAATTTAATTAGTAATTTACTGAGAATTTATTGAGAATTTTTTATGTAATTTACTTTATAATTTACTGAGAATTTTCTCGGAATTTACTAAGTAATTTAATAAGAATTTACTAAGTAATTTACCGAGTAATTTATTGGGAATTTACTGAGTAATTTACTCAGAATTTACTGAGTAATTTGCTTACCTATTTACTGGGTAATGTTCTGAGTAATTTACTGAGAATTCACTGAGTAATTTACTGAGATTTTATTGAGTAATTTACCGTGAAATTACGATAAATTTACTTCAAATTTTCTAAATAATTTACTGAAGATTTACTAGGAATTTACTGAGTAATTAATTGAGAATTTACTGAATAATTTACTAAGAATTTACTGGGAATTTATTGAGAATTTTCTAACTAATTTACTTTACAATTTACTGAGAATTTTTTTGGGAATATACTGAGTAATTTAATGAGAATTTACTGAGTAATTTACCGAGTAATTTACTGGAAATTTACTGAGTGATTTACTCAGAATTTATTAAGTAATTTACTTTGCAATTTACTAGGTAATGTTCTGAGTAATTTGCTGACAATTCAATGAGTAATTTACTGAGATTTTATTTAGTAATTTACCGTGAAATTATGAAAAATTTACTTCAAATTTTCTAAATAATTACTGAGGATTTACTATGAATTTACTCAGTAATTAATTGAGAATTTACTGAATAATTTATTGAGAATTTCTTGGGAATTTAATTAGTAACTTACTGAGAATTTACTAAGTAATTTACTGGGAATTTTCTGGGAATTTATTGAGAATTTTCTAAGTAATTTACTTTATAATTTACTGAGAATTTTCTCAGAATTTACTGAGTAATTTAATGAGAATTTACTTACTAATTTACTGAGTAATTTATTGGGAATTCACTAAGTGATTTACTTCGAATTTACTGATTAATTTATTTACCAGTTTACTGGGTAATATTCTGAGTAATTTACTGAGAATTCAATGTGTAATTTACTCAGATTTTATTGAGTAATTTACCGTGAAATTATGAAAAATTTACTTCGAATTTTCTAAATAATTTACTGAGGATTTACTAAGAATTTACTCAGTAATTAATTTAGAATTTACTGAATAATTTATTAAGAATTTCTTTGGAATTTAATTAGTAATTTACTGAGAATTTACTGGGAATTTATTGAGAATTTTCTAAGTAATTTACTTTATAATTTACTGAGAATTTTCTGGGAACTTACTGAGTAATTTCATGAGAATTTACTTAGTAATTTACCGAGTAATTTACTGGGAATTTACTGAGTGATTTACTTCGAATTTACTGATTAATTTATTTACCAATTTACTGGGTAATGTTCTCAGTAATTTACTGAGAATTCAATGAGTAATTTACTCAGATTTTATTGAGTAATTTACCGTGAAATTATGAAAAATTCATTTCGAATTTTCTAAATAATTTACTGAGGATTTACTAGGAATTTACTGAGTAATTAATTGAGAATTTACTGAATAATTTATTCAGAATTTCTTGGGAATTTAATTAGTAATTTACTGAGAATTTATTGGGAATTTATTGAGAATTTTTTATGTAATTTAAATTTTAATTTACTGAGAATTTTCATGGAATTTACTGAGTAATTTAATGAGAATTTACTGGGAATTTACTGAGTGATTTACTTAGAATTTACTGAGTAATTTACTTACCTTTTTACTAGGTAATGTTCTGAGTAATTTACTGAGATTTTATTGAGTACTTTACAGTGAAATTACGAAAAATTTACTTCAAATTTTCTAAATAATTTACAGAGGATTTACGAGGAATTTACTGAGTAATTAATTGAGAATTTACTGAATAATTTACTGAGAATTTTCTGGGAATATACTGAGTAATTTAATGAGAATTTACTGAGTGATTTAATCAGAATTTACTAAGTAATATACTTTGCTATTTACTGTGTAATGTTCTGAGTAATTTGCTGAGAATTCAATGAGTAATTTACTAAGATTTTATTGAGTAATTTACCGTGAAATTATGAAAAATTTACTTCGAATTTTTTAAATAATTACCGAGGATTTACTAGGAATTTACTGAGTAATTAATTGAGAATTTACTGAATAATTTATTGAGAATTTCTTGGGAATTTAATTAGTAATTTACTGAGAATTTCCTAAGTAATTTACTGAGAATTTACTGGGAATTTATTGAGAATTTTCTAGGTAATTTACTTCATAATTTATTGAGAATTTTCGGAGTAATTTAATGAGAATTTACCAAGTAATTTACTGGGAATTTACTGAGTGATTTACTTCGAATTTACTGATTAATTTATTTACCAATTTACTGGGTAATGTTCTAAGTAATTTACTGAGAAATTAATGAGTAATTTACTCAGATTTTATTGAGTAATTTACCGTGAAATTATGAAAAATTTATGTCGAATTTTCTAAATAATTTACAGAGGATTTACTAGGAATTTACTGAGTAATTAATTGAGAATTTACTGAATAATTTATTGAGAATTTCTTGGTAATTTAATTTGTAATTTACTGAGAATTTACTGGGAATTTATTGTGAATTTTCTAAGTAATTTACTTTATAATTTACTGAGAATTTTCTGTGAATTTACAGAGTAATTTAATGAGAATTTACTGAGTAATTTACCGAGTAATTTACTGGGAATTTACTGAGTGATTTACTTCGAATTTACTGAGTAATTTACTTACCTATTTACTGGGTAATGTTCTAAGTAATTTACTGAAAATTCAATGAGTAATTTACTGGGATTTTATTGAGTAATCTATCGTGAAATTGCAAAAAATTTACTTTGAATTTTCTAAATAATTTACTGATGATTTACTAGGAATTTACTCAGTAATTAATTGAGAATTTACTGAATAATTTACTGAGAATTTACAGGGAATTTATTGAGAATTTTCTAACTAATTTACTTTATAATTTACTGAGTAATTTACCAAGTAATTTACTGGAAATTTACTGAGTGATTTACTCAAAATGTACTAAGTAATTTACTTTGTAATTTACTGGGTAATGTTCTGAGTAATTTGCTGAGAATTCAATGAGTAATTTACTGAGATTTTATTGAGTAATTTGCCGAGAAATTATGAAAAATTTTACTTCGAATTTTCTAAATAATTACTGAGGATTTACCAGGAATTTACTCAGTAATTAGTTGAGAATTTACTGAATAATTTATTGAGAATTTCTTGGGAATTTAATTAGTAATTTACCGAGAATTTACTAAGTAATTTATTGAGAATTTACTGGAAATTTATTGGGAATTTTCTAAGTAATTTACTTTATAATTTACTGAGAATTTTATGGGAATTTACTGAGTAATTTAATGAGAATTTACTTAGTAATTTAACGAGTAATTTACTGGGAATTTACTGAGTGATTTACTTCGAATTTACTGATTAATTTATTTACGAACTTACTGGGTAATGTTCTGAGTAATTTACTGAGAATTCAATGAGTAATTACTCAGATCTTATTGAGTAATTTACCGTGAAATTATGAAAAATTTACTTCGCATTTTCTAAATAATTTACTGAGGATTTACTAGGAATTTACTGAATAATTTATTGAGAATTTCTTCGGAATTCAATTAGTAAATTTACTGAGAATTTACTGGGAATTTATTAAGAATTTTCTAAGTAATTTATTTTATAATTTACTGAGAATTTTTTGAAAATTTACTGAGTAATTTAATGAGAATTTACTGAGTAATTTACCGAGTAATTTACTGGGAATTTATTGAGTGATTTACTTACCTATTTACTGGGTAATGTTCTGAGTAATTTACCGAGTAATTTACTGAGAATTTACTGAGTGATTTACTTCGAATTTACTGATTAATTTATTTACGAACTTACTAGGTAATGTTCTGAGTAATTTACTGAGAATTCAATGAGTAATTTACTCAAATTTTATTGAGTAATTTACCGTGAAATTAGGAAAAATTTACTTCGAATGTTCTAAATAATTTACTGAGGATTTACTAGGAATTTACTGAGTAATTAATTGAGAATTTACTGAATAATTTACTGGGAATTTATTGAGAATTTTCTAACTAATTTACTTTTTAATTTATTGAGAATTTTCTGGGAATATACTTAGTAATTTAATGAGAATTTACTTAGTAATTTACCGAGTAATTTATTGGGAATTTACACAGTGATTTATGCAGAATTTATTAAGTAATTTACTTTGCAATTTACTGGGTAATGCTCTGAGTAATTTGCTGAGAATTCAATGAGTAATTCACTGAGATTTTATTGAGTAATTTACCGTGAAATTATGAAAAATTTACTTCGAATTTTCTAAATAATTACTGAGGATTTACTATGAATTTACTCAGTAATTAATTGAGAATTTACTAATTAATTTATTGAGAATTTCTTGGGAATTTAATTAGTAATTTACTGAGAATTTACTATGTAATTTACTGAGAATTTATTGGGAATTTTCTAAGTAATTTACTTTATAATTTACTTAGAATTTTCTGGGAATTTACTGAGTAATTTAATGAGAATTTCCTTAGTAATTTACTGGAAATTTACTAAGTGATTTACTTCGAATTTACGGATTAATTTATTTACCAATTTACTGGGTAATATTCTGAGTAATTTATCGAGAATTCAATGAGTAATTTACTCAGATTTTATTGAGTAATTTACCGTGAAATTATGAAAAATTTACTTCGAATTTTCTAAATAATTTACTGAGGATTTACTAGGAATTTACTGAATAATTTATTGAGAATTTCTTGGGAATTTAATTAGTAATTTATTGAGAATTTACTGGGAATTTATTGAGAATTTTCTAAGTAATTTATTTTATAATTTATTGAGAATTTTCTGGAAATTTACTGAGTAATTTAATGAGAATTTACTGAGTAATTTATCGAGTAATTTACTGGGAATTTACTGAGTGATTTACTCAAAATTTACTGAGTGATTTACTTACCTATTTACTGGGTAATGTTCTGAGTAATTTACTGAGAATTCAATGAGTAATTTACAGAGATTTTATTGAGTAATTTATCGTGAAATTACGAAAAATTTACTTCAAATTTTGTAAATAATTTACTGAGGATTTACTCGGAATTTACTGAGTAATTAATTGAGAATTTACTTAATTTACTGAGAATTTTCTAGGAATTTATTGTGAATTTTCTAACAAATTTACTTTATAATTTATTGAGAATTTTCTAGGAATATACTGAGTAATTTGCCGAGTAATTTACTGAAAATTTACTGAGTGATTTACTCAGAATTTACTAAGTAATTTACTTAGCAATTTACTGGGTAATGTTCTGAGTAACTTGCTGAGAATTCAATGAGTAATTTCTTGAGATTTTATTGAGTAATTTACCGTGATATTATGAAAAATTTACTTCGAATTTTGTAAATAATTACTGAGGATTTACTAGGAATTTACTGAGTAATTAATTGAGAATTTACTGAATAATTTATTGAGAACTTCTTGGGAATTTAATTGGAAATTTACTGAGAATTTCCTAAGTAATTGTCACGACCCGAACCCGCCCCTATGGGTTAGGGACATGACCGGCCAGTAATCCTGTGATTACCTACGGCCTCAGACCGAAACAGACGTAACTCGTCAGAGTAAAGGGGCCAAACGGAAGCAAAAATTTAAAACTTTGTCCATAGAGCCGTGCTTATATGCACATCAAACAAACCATACTCAGATACGTTAATAACCGACATCAAAAATACAGTTTCACAAAATACATTACAGACAGGATCATCCAAACGAGTCAACCTATAACAGACTATGTACAGACATACACTAGGCCCTTGCCAACAAGACAAAACATAAGTACACAATAAAAGGGCAAGGATGGTCTCATGCGTGAGGCACAAGGCTGACTCTCCCAAAACTCATGTTGTCCCTAGCAGACTTCACTGGGGCTGGGTTTGTGCTTCTCTTGGCTCACCTACAAGCACATGAATGAGTGTGAGCGATAGCCCAGTGAATAATATCAAGTATGACAGTTACATAACAATATGTAGAACAACATGCTCCAAACGGCCTTGGGCCCAATTCATACTTCTAATTAGCAAATATATACGACTATACGAAATGCAAATCAAGTAACTGTAGTTCTAACATTCTGGCCTTTGGCCCATTTGGGTTTCCATTCATGGAAAAACGGCCTTCAGCCCATTCACTTATGTCAAAACAGCCTTCGGCCCATTCATTTCTGTCAAAATGGCCTTCGACCCATTCATTTATGTCAAAACGGCCTTTGGCCCACTCGTTCATGTCAAACCGGCCTTAGGCCTACTCATTCATGTCGAAACGGCCTTCGGCCCACTCACATGTGTCAAAACGACCTTTGGTCCATTCATTCACATCAAAATGACCTTCGGTCCATTCATTTATATCAAAACGACCTTTGGTCCATTCATTCATTCCTGTCAGACTTTTGTCCACAATCCCAATTAACAACTCATAAAGTTTATAAGGAAATAACAATTGGACATTGACAAGCTTTCGAATATTGATATTACTCACAGTGATCGGCTTGTGGATTTGCCCTGGAGCTTGACCCTACACGTTTCATGAACACAAAAGGGTCATTAACAATTCAATCTGTTCTTTAATTCACATATTCCTCTTTAGGCTTTATTATTATCTCATTAACTCATTTACAATGCTTGACATATGCCTAAGAATGCTTGCAAGTGAAAGAGAACGGAAAACAGAACACAAAATGCAAGAACAGGATTTCAGAAAATAGGGTCCCCGCTCGAGCGTGGACTTCACCGCTCGAGCGGACCCTTAGGTCTGCAAAAGTACTGGTTGCCTTCAATTCCAGCTCGAGCGTGAACTCGGCCGCTCGAGCGTACTGCCCGTCTACATAGCTCCCCGCTCGAGCGTCAAATTCCCCCGCTCGAGCGGGAACCATGTCTGCAAAAAGTGCTGGGAGCTCGATTTATCCGCTCGAGCGGCACTTCCCCCGCTCGAGCGAAATCCAAAATTCTGGAAAT
Organism: Camellia sinensis; assembly: GCF_055761805.1. NCBI lineage: Eukaryota > Viridiplantae > Streptophyta > Magnoliopsida > Ericales > Theaceae > Camellia > Camellia sinensis. The sequence continues at coordinate 88,656,130 of NC_138964.1, forward strand.
TCCAGGTCGTGTTCTTGAGTTTCATTTCAATTTCCCAACTACCATTCTTGCATGCAAAGGCCCAAATCTCAAATATACTCATACTAACATGGTTCCCTTGCAAGATTATAGCATTATGAAGTTCAATTTCTTGATTTACCTACATGCATGTCCCAAAACATGATCAACCCATCACCAATATAACAAATTCATGCATTCAAGCTCATATCTTTAATTATTCAACATGCAAGGCCATCTTGACTTCATTTCCATTTCAAAGATGCAAATGGTGCCAAAACTCAACAAAACCAAGCTTGCATGCATGATCTAACTTCAATTCTTGCTTAATTGACATGATACATGCTAGATTTTGCAACTTATGGCAATTCAAAAGTAATCTTATGGATGCATGATCATACCCCATCAAAACCAATTTAAAATCATGCTCTTGATCACAAAAATACTTGGACATGCACAAAATTTCAATTATAATCCAAGAATCACTCACCTAGGTGCTTGATTCTCACAATCTATGATCAAATCTTGAATTAGACTTCCAATCTCCAAGTTTCAAGACCAAAGTTGCACAATCCCTCTTTTTCCCTCCCTATAGTCGGCTCTCCCTCTCAATTGAGTTCAAGAACCAGCCAAAATAAGCTAAGGGAGAGAAATAAGGTGTAGTGCTTAAATATATCAAGTCCCACTAAGTCAATATAATAATATAAAATAATGGGGTACTTAATTTACCATTTCAATCAGTTTAAATTGACCAGGATAAATTTTCAATTAAATTTCACCGTAGGCTCTAAAAATTATGCCAATCACAGTGGCATAATCAATTTCGAGTTCTGTGGCCGATAATGCCCTCAATTTAATTCCCGAAGCGGATTATTCAAACAGATAATCCTACGGTGAACAGATACGAATTCAAAATCACATATCATCACATAGTGGCACACAAAATCATGCTAAACACATAACCATAAACAATTTTAGGACCAATTTAGCATAATACAGAACAGGGGTATTACAGTCTTCCCTCCTTTAGGAAGTTTGGTCCTCCAAACTTAATTTACCTTCGTTGGGAAACAAATGTGGATAGCGTAGACGCATTTCCTCCTCTTTTTCCCACGTAGCATCTGTCCCATAGTGTTCCTTCCATTCCACTTTCACCATTGGAATGGATTTGTTTCTCAATTCTTTCACTTGTCGGTCAACAATTCTTTCTGGCCATTCAGCATATTCCATATTTTCATCAATAGCAACCCGGTGATAATTAATCACATGCAACGGGTCTCGGAGGTAACCCCTCAGCATTGACACATGAAACACATTGTGGATTTGCTCAATTCCCGGTGGCAAAGCCACCCTATAAGTAACTGGACCAAGCCTCTCCAAAATTTGAAACGGCCCAATATAACGGGGCGACAACTTGCCCTTTTTCCCGAACCTGACTTGGCCTTTCATCGGAGAAACGCGGATGAACACATGGTCGCCGACCTCATACTCAAGAGGTCTTCTCCGAACGTCTGCATAATTCTTCTGTCGGTCTTGAGCTGTTTTGAGCCTTTGCCGAATAGTTTTGATCTTTTCAGAGGTGTCTTGTACAATTTCAGGCCCAAGCAAAGCTCTATCCCCGACCTCCGACCAACAAATAGGTGATCTACACCTCCTACCATACAAAGCCTCGTATGGTGCCATACCGATGCTGGAGTGGAAGCTGTTATTATAGGCAAATTCTGCAAGCGGCAAATAGTCTTCCCAACTCCCCTGAAAATCCAAAGCACACATGCGAAATATATCTTCCAAAGTTTGTATCGTTCTTTCTGACTGCCCATCTATCTGTGGGTGGAATGCAATGCTGAACCTTAGTTCTGTTCCCATAGCTTCCTGCAAACTCTTCCACAATCTAGATACAAATTTCGGATCTCTATCCGACACAATAGACACTGGGACCCCGTGTAAACGGACAATCTCATCAACATAAATGGTAGCCAATCTATAAGCAGTAAACGTAGTTTTGACAGGCAGAAAATGTGCGGATTTAGTCAGTCTATCAACTACAACCCAAACAGAATCCATACCTCGGGAAGTCCGGGGTAGGCCAACGACAAAATCCATAGTCACATGTTCCCACTTCCATTCAGGAATAGGGAGAGGTTGAAGTAGACCGCCTGGTTTCTGATGTTCAGCCTTAACTTGCTGACACTGAAGACACTTGGACACATATTCTGCAATTTCTTTCTTCATTTTAGGCCACCAATAGGTTTGTTTCAAATCCCGATACATTTTATTGTTACCCGGATGCATAGCAAATACGGATCTGTGGGCTTCATCCAAAACCCTCTTCTTTAGCTCCGGAATATCAGGGACACATATTCTGCTCCGGAATTTCAACACTTCATTCTCAATACTAAATTCTGCTTTTGGACTTGTCTCAAATTCATTCATTACCTTTCTGAGGAACTCATCCTCCTTCTGTTTCTGTTTGATTTCATCAACAATTACCGGCTCGGCCGTGATAGCGGCTATCAATCCGCCCTGGTCACATACTATCACTTCAATTTCAGACTTTTCAAAGTCTTGCAAAATCTCCCTTTGTTCAGTAAGCAAACAAGCGATACTCCCGGTTGATTTCCTGCTCAAGGCATCCGCCACTGTATTAACTTTCCCGGGATGATACTGAATCTCTAGATCGTAGTCCTTTATCAGTTCCAGCCATCTTCTCTGACGCATATTCAACTCCTTCTGCGTGAAGAAGTATTTCAGGCTCTTATGATCCGTGTAGACTTCACATTTTGCTCCATACAAATAGTGCCGCCAAATTTTCAAGGCAAAAACAACTGCGGCCAATTCTAAGTCATGTGTTGGATAGTTCTTCTCATGTGGCCTCAACTGCCTGGAGGCGTAAGCAATAACTTTTCCGTTCTGCATTAACACACAACCCAAACCTTTATAAGATGCATCACTGAAAATCACAAAATTTTCCGTACCTGAAGGTAGTGTCAAAATTGGTGCCGTGGTCAACCTTGTTTTCAATTCATGAAAGGCTGATTCCCTTTCGCTATTCCACTCAAATGGTTGTCCTTTACGTGTCAATTGGGTAAGAGGCACAGCTAATTTCGAAAAGTCCTTTACAAACCTCCTGTAGTACCCAGCTAAGCCCATGAAACTGCGGACTTCTGTCACATTAGTTGGTGTAGGCCAATTCACAATTGCCTCTATTTTCTGCAGGTCCACTGAAATTCCTTCCTTGTTGATCACATGTCCTAAGAAAACAACCTCATCCAACCAAAACTCACATTTCTTTAGTTTAGCAAATAGTTTTCTTTCCCGAAGTATTTGTAGAACGGTCCTCAAATGGTGTTCATGTTCAAGTCTATCTTTAGAGTATATCAAAATATCATCGATGAAGACAACAGCAAACTCATCAAGGTAGGTTTTAAAAATTCTATTCATTAAGTCCATAAATGCTGCCGGAGCATTAGTCACTCCAAATGGCATAATAAGAAACTCAAAATGACCATACCTCGTTCTGAATGCGGTTTTCTCAACATCCTCTGCTTTAACCTTCAACTGATGATACCCGGATCTCAAATCAATCTTAGAAAACACCTGTGATCCCTGCAACTGGTCAAATAAGTCATCAATACGGGGTAAGGGATATTTGTTCTTTATCGTTACCTTGTTCAATTCCCGATAATCAATGCACAGGCACAAAGTACCATCCTTCTTCTTTACAAATAACACTGGTGCACCCCAAGGCGAAGTGCTAGGTCGGATAAACCCTTTATCAAGGAGGTCCTGCAACTGTTCCTTTAATTCTTTCATTTCGGCAGTAGCCATCCTGTAGGGAGTTTTAGAAATAGGCTGGGTGCCTGGCACAGTCTCAATAGTAAACTCTATTTCCCTGTCTACCAATTCCCCTGGTAATTCATTCGGAAACACATCTGGGAATTCTCTAACAATGGGAATATCATTCAATTCAACATTCACGGATTGTTCAGTCAATACATAACACAAATAACCCTGGCACCCCTTCCTGATCAATTTACATGCTTTCATCGCAGATATCAAATAAGGTGGAGGCACTACCCCATTACCCTCAAACACAATCTCTTTCTGTTCTGGTGGTTTGAATATAACCCTTTTTGTCACACAATCTATGGTAGCACAATATTTGGTCAACCAATCCATGCCCAAAATTACATCGAAATGTCTAAAGTTCAAGGGCAACAAATCTACATATAGGGTAGCATCCTCGATATGCATGTCACAAAATCGATATATATAATCACACAACATAGATTCCCCCGATGGAGCAGACATACACAACAAATATGGCAATAGTTCTAGGGGTCTTTTCAGTCTAGATGCAAATGCATATGTCACAAATGAGTGCGTTGATCCAGAATCAATTAACACAAAAGCATCCTGATTACATTTGAGATAGTACCTGAGACAACGGCATTGGCATTCCGTGTATCGCCCGGAACGAGTGCAAAAACTCTCCCTTGTCTCACTGTATCCCCAGTAGTAATAGATCTTAAAGTGTTTCCTGGCTTTGGGATCGATGCAGTGGAGCTAGCAGCTATCTTCCCACTATTCTGATTACAATCTCGGGCCATATGCCCTTGTTTCCCACACTTAAAACAGGCTCCCGATGTACGGTAACAGACTCCACGGTGCCTTTTGCTACAAATGTTGCACATGGGAGCTGTGTCTCGGGAAGAACTTGAAGTAGTTGAGGAGCCCGTGTTTTGCTTTTTCAGAAATTTCTTCTTCGAAAAGAAGCCTTGTCTTTTGTTGCCTTTCCATTCGGTTGTTGGCTTAGCTTGTCTAGCTATGTTAGCGTCTGATATGATGGCCCGATCAAGCACCCCGATGTAGGTCTCTAACTTTAGGACATTCACTCTCTCTAGGATGTCACTTTGGAGCCCACCTTCAAAATGCCTTGCTTTCTTATAATTAGTGACAATTACGTGAGGTGCAAACCTGGCCAACTCTGTAAATTTGGCCTCATACTCCGCTACAGTCATGCTGTCTTGCTTGAGTTCCATGAACTCTGCCACTTTCCTATCCCGGACACACTGTGGGAAGTACTTGTCATAGAAGATTTCTAAAAATTTCGCCCAATCAACATCTCTGTGGTTTTCCCTCATCAACATCCACCATCTTCTCGCTTCGTCTTCTAGCATAAAGGTGGCTAGAAGCACTTTCTGTGTATCCGAGCACGGAAATACTTCAAATAGTTTTTCGATCCCAAGTACCCAAGCTTCGGCTTTTAGAGGATCTAGTCCGCCATGGAACTGTGGTGGTTTCATTTTCTTGAACTCCTTGGTGAGGGCGATTATCCGATCATCATTTTGATTACCTGGCACAGGTGGTGCCGGAGGTGGAGGTGGCGGGTGTGGTTGCTGCCACTGTTGTTGCCACTCCTGCTACTGTCTCAAAGCTTCTGCCATTTCTTGGATCAGTCTTTCCATTCTGTCCAGTCTGGCAGTAGAGGATTCCTCTAACTCATCACCTCTGGTTCTCACCATCTGATTAAACTTGCATTATATTTCATACAAAAGGTACACAAGTACGCATACACTAACAGCCTTCGGCCCATTCATTTCTGTCAAAATGGCCTTCGACCCATTCATTTATGTCAAAACGGCCTTTGGCCCACTCGTTCATGTCAAACCGGCCTTAGGCCTACTCATTCATGTCGAAACGGCCTTCGGCCCACTCACATGTGTCAAAACGACCTTTGGTCCATTCATTTATATCAGGACGACCTTTGGTCCATTCATTCACATCAAAACGACCTTCGGTCCATTCATTTATATCAAAATGACCTTTGGTCCATTCATTCATTCCTGTCAGACTTTTGTCCACAATCCCAATTAACAGCTAATAAAGTTTATAAGGGAATAACAATTGGACATTGACAAGCTTTCGAATATTGATATTACTCACAGTGATCGGCTTGTGGATTTGCCCTGGAGCTTGACCCTACACGTTTCATGAACACAAAAGGGTCATTAACAATTCAATCCGTTCTTTAATTCACATATTCCTCTTTAGGCTTTATTATTATCTCATTAACTCATTTACAATGCTTGACATATGCCTAAGAGTGCTTGCAAGTGAAAGAGAACGGAAAACAGAACACAAAATGCAAGAACAGGATTTCAGAAAATAGGGTCCCCGCTCGAGCGTGGACTTCACCGCTCGAGCGGACCCTTAGGTCTGCAAAAGTACTGGTTGCCTTCAATTCTAGCTCGAGCGTGAACTCGGCCGCTCGAGCGTACTGCCCGTCTACATAGCTCCCCGCTCGAGCGTCAAATTCCCCCGCTCGAGCGGGAACCATGTCTGCAAAAAGTGCTGGGAGCTCGATTTATCCGCTCGAGCGGCACTTCCCCCGCTCGAGCGGAATCCAAAATTCTGGAAATTCCAGGTCGTGTTCTTGAGTTTCATTTCAATTTCCCAGCTACCATTCTTGTATGCAAAGGCCCAAATCTCAAATATACTCATACTAACATGGTTCCCTTGCAAGATTATAGCATTATGAAGTTCAATTTCTTGATTTACCTACATGCATGTCCCAAAACATGATCAACCCATCACCAATATAACAAATTCATGCATTCAAGCTCATATCTTTAATTATTCAACATGCAAGGCCATCTTGACTTCATTTCCATTTCAAAGATGCAAATGGTGCCAAAACTCAACAAAACCAAGCTTACATGCATGATCTAACTTCAATTCTTGCTTAATTGACATGATACATGCTAGATTTTGCAACTTATGGCAATTCAAAAGTAATCTTATGGATGCATGATCATACCTCATCAAAACCAATTTAAAATCATGCTCTTGATCACAAAAATACTTGGACATGCACAAAATTTCAATTATAATCCAAGAATCACTCACCTAGGAGCTTGATTCTCACAATCTATGATCAAATCTTGAATTAGACTTCCAATCTCCAAGTTTCAAGACCAAAGTTGCACAATCCCTCTTTCTCCCTCCCTATAGTCGGCTCTCCCTCTCAATTGAGTTCAAGAACCAGCCAAAATAAGCTAAGGGAGAGAAATAAGGTGTAGTGCTCAAATATATCAAGTCCCACTAAGTCAATATAATAATATAAAATAATGGGGTACTTAATTTACCATTTCAATCAATTTAAATTGACCAGGATAAATTTTCAATTAAATTTCACAGTAGGCTCTAAAAATTATGCCAATCACAGTGGCATAATCAATTTCGGGTTCTGTGGCCGATAAGGCCCTCAATTTAATTCCCGAAGCGGATTATTCAAACAGATAATCCTACGGTGAACAGATACGAATTCAAAATCACATATCATCACATAATGGCACACAAAATCATGCTAAACACATAACCATAAACAATTTTAGGACCAATTTAGCATAATACAGAACAGGGGTATTACAGTAATTTACTGAGAATTTACTGGGAATTTATTGGGAATTTTCTAAGTAATTTACTTCATAATTTACTGAGAATTTTCTGGAAATTTACTGAGTAATTTAATGAGAATTTACTTTGTAATTTACTGAGTGATTTACTTCGAATTTACTGATTAATTTATTTACCAATTTACTGGGTAATGTTCTGAGTAATTTACTGAGAATTCACTGAGTAATTTACTCTGATTTTATTGAATAATTTACCGTTAAATTATGAAAAATTTACGTCGAATTTTCTAAATAATTTACTGAGGATTTACTAGGAATTTATTGAGTAATTAATTGAGAATTTACTGAATAATTTATTCAGAAATTCTTGGTAATTTAATTAGTAATTTATTGAGAATTTACTGGGAATTTATTGTGAATTTTCTAAGTAATTTACTTTATAATTTACTGAGAATTTTCTGTGAATTTACTGAGTAATTTAATGAGAATTTACTGAGTAATTTACCGAGTAATTTACTGGGAATTTACGAAGTGATTTACTCAGAATTTACTGATTAATTTACTTACCTATTTACTGGGTAATGTTCTAAGTAATTTACTGAGAATTGAATGAGTAATTTACTGAGATTTTATTGAGTAATTTATCGTGAAATTACAAAAAATTTAAGTCGAATTTTCTAAATAATTTACTGAGCATTTACTAGGAATTTACTGAGTAATTAATTGAGAATTTACTGAATAATTTATTGAGAATTTACTGGGAATTTATTGAGAATTTTCTAAGTAATTTACTTCATAATTTACTGAGAATTTTCTCGGAATTTAGTAAGTAATTTAATGAGAATTTACTTTGTAATTTACCGAGAAATTTACCGAGTGATTTTGTTTTAATTTACTGATTAATTTATTTACCAATTTACTGGGTAATGTTCTGAGTAATTTACTGAATATATAATGAGTAATTTACTCAGATTTTATTGAGTAATTTACCGTGAAATTATGAAAAATTAACGTCGAATTTTCTAAATAATTTGCTGAGGATTTACTAAGAATTTACTGAGTAATTAATTGAGAATTTACTGAATAATTTATTGAGAATTTCTTGGTAATTTAATTAGTAATTTACTGGGAATTTGCTGGGAATTTATTGTGAATTTTCTAAGTAATTTACTTTATAATTTACAGAGAATTTTCTGTCAATTTACAGAGTAATTTAATGAGAATTTACCGAGTAATTTACTAGGAATTTACTGAGTGATTTACTCAGAATTTACTGAGTAATTTACTTACCTATTTACAGGGTAATGTTCTGAGTAATTTACTAAGAATTCAATTAGTAATTTACTTTGATTTTATTGAGTAATTTACCATGAAATGACGAAAAATTTACTTCAAATTTTCTAAATAATTTACCGAGGATTTACTAGGAATTTACTGAGTAATTAATTGAAAATTTACTGAGAATTTACAGGGAATTTATTGAGAATTTTCTAATTAATTTACGATATAATTTACTGAGAATTTTCTGGGAATATACAGAATAATTTAAGGAGAATTTACTGAGTAATTTACCGAGTAATTTACTGGGAATTTACTGTGTGATTTACTCAGAATTTACTAAGTAATTTACTTTGCAATTTATTGGGTAATGTTCTGAGTAATTTGCTGAGAATTCAATGAGTAATTTACTGAGATTTTATTGAGTAATTTACCATGAAATTATGAAAAATTCACTTCGAATTTTCTAAATAATTGCTGAGTATTTACTAGGAATTTACTCAGTAATTAATTGAGAATTTACTGAATAATTTATTGAGAATTTCTTGGGAATTTAATTAGTAATTTACTGAGAATTTACTGGAAATTTATTGGGAATTTTCTAAGTAATTTACTTTATAATTTACTGAGAATTTTCTGGAAATTTACTGAGTAATTTAATGAGAATTTAATGAGTAATTTACCGAGTAATTTACTGGGAATTTACTGGGTGATTTACTCAGAATTTAATGAGTAATTTGCTTACATATTTACTGGGTAATGTTTTGAGTAATTTACTGAGAATTCAATGAGTAATTTACTGAGATTTTATTGACTAATTTACCGTGAAATTATGAAAAATTTACGTTGAATGTTCTAAATAATTTACTGAGGATTTACTAGGAATTTACTGAGTAATTAATTGTGAATTTACTGAATAATTTATTGAGAATTTCTTCAGAATTTAATTTGTAATTTACTGAGAATTTACTGAGAATTTATTAAGAATTTTCTAAGTAATTTATTTTATAATTTACTGAGAATTTTCTGGAAATTTACTGAGTAATTTAATGAGAATTTAATGAGTAATTTACTGAGTAATTTACTGGGTGATTTACTCAGAATTTTATGAGTAATTTGCTTACATATTTACTGGGTAATGTTTTGAGTAATTTACTGAGAATTCAATGAGTAATTTACTGAGATTTTATTGAGTAATTTACCGTGAAATTACGAAAAATTTACTCCGAATTTTCTAAATAATTTACTGAGGATTTACTAGGAATTTACTGAGTAATTAATTGAGAATAGACTGAATAATTTAATGAGAATCTACTGGGAATTTGTTGAGAATTTTCTAAGTAACTTACTTTATAATTTACGGAGAATTTTCTGGGAATTTACTGAGTAATTTAATGAGAATTTACCTAGTAATTTACCGCGTAATTTACTGGGAATTTACTGAGTGATTTACTTCTAATTTACTGATTAATTTATTTACCAATTAACTTGGTAATATTCTGAGTAATTTACTGAGTAATTAATTGAGAATTTATTGAACAATTTATTGAGAATTTCTTGGGAATTTAATTGGTAATTTACTGAGAATTTCCTAAGTAATTTACAGAGAATTAAATGGGAATTTATTGAGAATTTTCTAAGTAATTTACTTCATAATTTACTGAGAATTTTCTGAGCAATTTAGTGAGAATTTACTGAGTAATTTACCGAGTAATTTACTGGGAATTTACTGAGTGATTTACTTCGAATTTACTGATTAATTTATTTACCAATTTACTGGGTAATGTTCTGAGTAATTTACGAAAAATTCAACGAGTAATTTACTCAGATTTTATTGAGTAATTTATCGTGAAATTTTGAAAAATTTACGTCGAATTTTCTAAATAATTTACTGAGGATTTACTAGGAATTTACTAAGTAATTAATTGAGAATTTACTGAATAATTTATTGAGAATTTCTTGGGAATTTGATCTGTAATTTACTGAGAATTTACTGGGAATTTATTGAAAATTTTCTAAGTAATTTACTTTATAATTTTCTAAGAATTTTCTGTGAATTTACTGAGTAATTTAATGAGAATTTACTGAGTAATTTAGAGAGTAATTTATTGGGAATTTACTAAGTGATTTTCTCGGAATTTACTGAGTAATTTACTTACCTATTTACAGGGTAATGTTCTGAGTAATTTACTTTGATTTTATTGAGTAATTTACCATGAAATGACGAAAAATTTACTTCAAATTTTCTAAATAATTTACCGAGGATTTACTAGGAATTTACTGAGTAATTAATTGAGAATTTACAGGGAATTTATTGAGAATTTTCTAACTAATTTACGATATAATTTACTGAGAATTTTCTGGGAATATACTGAGTAATTTAAGGAGAATTTACTGAGTAATTTACCGAGTAATTTACTGGGAATTTACTGTGTGATTTACTCAGAATTTACTAAGTAATTTACTTTGCAATTTATTGGGTAATGTTCTGAGTAATTTGCTGGGAATTCAATGAGTAATTTACTGAGATTTTATTGAGTAATTTACCGTGAAATTATGAAAAATTTACTTCGAATTTTCTAAATAATTGTTGAGTATTTACTAGGAATTTACTTAGTAATTAATTGAGAATTTACTGAATAATTTATTGAGAATTTCTTGGGAATTTAATTAGTAATTTACAGAGAATTTACTGGAAATTTATTGGGAATTTTCTAAGTAATTTACTTTATAATTTACTGAAAATTTTCTGGGAATTTACTGAGTAATTTAATGAGAATTTACTTAGTAATTTACCAAGTAATTTACTGGGAATTTACTGAGTCATTTACTTCGAATTTACTGATTAATTTATTTACCAACTTACTGGGTAATGTTCTGAGTAATTTACTGAGAATTCAATGAGTAACTTAATCAGATTTTATTGAGTAATTTACCGTGAAATTATGAAAAATTTACGTCGAATGTTCTAAATAATTTACTGAAGATTTACTAGGAATTTACTGATTAATTAATTGAGAATTTACTGAATAATTCATTGAGAATTTCTTGGAAATTTAATTAGTAATTTACTGAGAATTTACTGGGAATTTATTGAGAATTTTCTAAGTAATTTAATTTATAATTTACTGAGAATTTTCTGAGTAATTTAATGAGAATTTAATGAGTAATTTACCGAGTAATTTACTGGGTGATTTACTCAGAATTTACTGAGTAATTTGCTTACCTATTTACTAGGTAATGTTTTGAGTAATTTACTGAGAATTCAATGAGTAATTTACTGAGATTTTATTGAGTAATTTACTGTGAAATTATGAAAAATTTACTTCGAATTTTCTAAATAATTTACTGAGGATTTACTAGGAATTTACTGAGTAATTAATTGAGAATTTACTGAATAATTTACTGAGAATTTACTGGGAATTTATTGTGAATTTTCTAAGTAATTTACTTTATAATTTACTGAGAATTTTCTGAGAATTTACTGAGTAATTGAATGGGAATTTATTTAGTAATTTACCGAGTAATTTACTTGAACTTTACTGAGTGATTTACTCCGAATTTACTGAGTAATTTACTTACCTATTTACTGGGTAATGTTCAAAGTAATTTACTGAGAATTTAAGGATTAATTTACTGGGATTTTATTGAGTAATTTACCATGAAATTACGAAAAATTTACTTCAAATTTTCTAAATAATTTACTGAGGATTTACTGGGAATTTACTGAGTGATTTACTCAGAATTTACTAAGTAATTTACTTTGCAATTTACTAGGTAATGTTCTGAGTAATTTGTTTAGAATTCAATGAGTAATTTACTGAGATTTTATTGAGTAATTTACCGAGAAATTATGAAAAATTTACTTCGAATTTTCTAAATGATTATTGAGGATTTAGTAGGAATTTACTTAGTAATTAATTGAGAATTTACTGAATAATTTATTGAGAATTTCTTGGGAATTTAATAAGTAATTTACTAAGAATTTACTAAGTAATTTACTGAGGATTTTCTGGGAATTTACTGAGTAATTTATTGAGAATTTACTATGTAATTTACCGAGAAATTTACTGGGAATTTACTGAGTGATTTACTTCGAATTTACTGATTAATTTATTTACCAATTTACTGGGTAATGTTCTGAGTAATTTACTGAGAATTCAATGAGTAATTTACTGAGATTTTATTGAGTAATTTACCGTGAAATTATGAAAAATTTACTTCGAATGTTCTAAATAATTTACTAAGGATTTACTAGGAATTTACTGAGTAATTAATTGAGAATTTACTGAATAATTTATTGGGAATTTCTTGGGAATTTAATTAGTAATTTACTGAGAATTTACAGGGACTTTATTTAGAATTTTCTAAGTAATTTACTTTATAATTTACTGAGAATTTTTTGAAAATTTACTGAGTAATTTAATGAGAATTTAATGAGGAATTTACCGAGTAATTTACTGGGAATTTACTGAGTGATTTACTCAGAATTTACTGAGTAATTTGCTTACCTATTTACTGGGTAATGTTCTGAGTAATTTACTGAGAATTCAATAAGTAATTTGCGGAGATTTTATTGAGTAATTTACCGTGAAATTAAAAAAAAATTACTTCGAATTTTCTAAATAATTTACTGAGGATTTACTAGGAATTTACTGAGTAATTAATTGAGAATAGACTGAATAATTTACTGAGAATTTATTGGGAATTTGTTGAGAATTTTCTAAGTAATTTACTTTATAATTTACTGAGAATTTTCTGAGAATTTACTGAGTAATTTAATGAGAATTTACTTAGTAATTTACCGAGTAATTTACTGGGAATATACTGAGTGATTTACTTCTAATTTACTAATTAATTTAATTACCAATTTACTTGGTAATATTCTGAGTAATTTACTGAGCAATTAATTGAGAATTTATCGAACAATTTATTGAGAATTTCTTGGGAATTTAATTGATAATTTACTGGGAATTTCCTAAGTAATTTAAAGAGAATTTAATGGGAATTTATTGAGAATTTTCTAAGTAATTTACTTCATAATTTTCTGAGAATTTTCTGAGTAATTTAATGAGAATTTACTGAGTAATTTACCGAGTAATTTACTGGGAATTTACTGAGTGATTTACTTCGAATTTACTGATTAATTTATTTACCAATTTACTAGGTAATGTTCTAAGTAATTTACGGAAAATTCAACGAGTAATTTACTTAGATTTTATATAGAAATTTACCGTCAGATTTTGAAAAATTTACGTCGAATTTTCTAAATAATTTACTGAGGATTTACTAGGAATTTAGTAAGTAATTAATTGAGAATTTACTGAATAATTTATTGAGAATTTCTTGGGAATTTGATTAGTAATTTACTGAGAATTTACTAGGAATTTATTGAGAATTTTCTAAGTAATGTACTTTATAATTTGCTAAGAATTTTCTGTGAGTTTACGGAGTAATTTAATGAGAATTTGCTGAGTAATTTACTGGGAATTGACTGAGTGATTTACTCGGAATTTACTGAGTAATTTACTTACCTATTTGCTGGGTAATGTTTTGAGTAATTTACTAAGAATTCAATTAGTAATTTACTTTGATTTTATTGAGTAATTTACCATGAAATTACAAAAAAAATTACTTCAAATTTTCTAAATAATTTATCGAGGATTTACTAGGAATTTACTGAGTAATTAATTGAGAATTTACTGAATAATTTACTGGGAATTTATTGAGAATTTTCTAACTAATTTACTATATAATTTATTAAGAATTTTCTGGGAATATACTGAGTAATTTAAGGAGGATTTACTGAGTAATTTACCGAGTAATTTACTGGGAATTTACTGAGTGATTTCCTAAGAATTTACTATGTAATTTACTTTGCAATTTACTAGGCAATGTTCTGAGTAATTTGCTGAGAATTCAATGAGTAATTTACTGAGATTTTATTGAGTAATTTACTGTGAAATTATGAAAAATTTACTTCGAATTTTCTAAATAATTGCTGAGTATTTACTAGGAATTTACTCAGTAATTAATTGAGAATTTACTGAATAATTTATTTAGAATTTCTTGGGAATTTAATTAGTAATTTACTAAGAATTTACCAAGTAATTTACTGAGAGTTTACTGAGAATTTATTGAGAATTTTCTAAGTAATTTACTTTATAATTTACTGAGAATTTTCAGTGAACTTACTGAGTAATTTAATTAGAATTTACTTAGTAATTTACCGAGTAATTTACAGATTGATTTACTGCGAATTTACTGATTAATTTATTTACCAATTTACTGGGTAATGTTCTGAGTAATTTACCTAGATTTTATTGAGTAATTTACAGTGAAATTATGAAAAATTTACTTCGACTTTTCTAAATAATTTACTTAGGATTTACCTGGAATTTACTGAGTAATTAATTGAGAATTTACTGAATAATTTATTGAGAATTTCTTCGGAATTTAATTAGTCATTTACTGAGAATTTACTAAGTAATTTACCAAGAATTTTCTGGGAATTTACTGAGTAATTTAATGAGAATTTACTTAGTAATTTACCATGTAATTTACTGGGAATTTACTGAGTGATTTACTCAAAATTTACTGAGTGATTTACTTACCTCTTTACTGGGTAATGTTCTGAGTAATTTACTGAGAATTCAATGAGTAATTTACAGAGATTTTATTGAGTAATTTACCGTGAAATTACGAAAAATTTACTTCCAATTTTGTAAATAATTTACTGAGGATTTACTAGGAATTTGCTGAGTAATTAATTAAGAATTTACTGAATAATTTACTGAGAATTTACTGGAAATTTGTTGAGAATTTTCTAACTAATTTACTTTATAATTTACTGAGAATTTCCTAAGTAATTTACTGAGAATTTACAGGGAATTTATTGAGAATTTTCTAAGTCATTTACTTCATAATTTACTGAGAATTTTCTGAGTAATTTAATGAGAATTACCGAGTAATTTACTGGGAATTTACTAAGTGATTTACTTCGAATTTACTGATTAATTTATTTACCAATTTACTGGGTAATGTTCTGAGTAATTTACTAAGAATTCAATGAGTAATTTACTCAGATTTTACTGAGTAATTTACCATGAAATTATGAAAAATTTACTTCGAATTTTCTAAGTAATTTACTGAGGATTTACTTGGAATTGACCGAATAATTAATTGAGAATTTACTGAATAATTTTTTGAGAATTTCTTCAGAATTTAATTAGTAATTTACTGAGAATTTACTGGGAGAGAATTTTCTTAGTAATTTACTTTATAATTTACTGAGAATTTTCTGGGAATTAAATGAGAATTTACTGAGTAATTTACCGAGTAATTTACTGGGAATTTACTGAGTGATTTACTCAGAATTTGCTGAGTAATTTACTTACCTATTTACTGGGTAATGTTCTGAGTAATTTACTGAGAATTCAATGGGTAATTTACTCAGATTTTATTGAGTAATTTATCGTGAAATTACGAAAATTTTACTTCGAATTTTCTAAATAATTTATTGAGGATTTACTAGGAATTCACTGTGTAATTAATTGAGATTTTAGTGAATCATTTACTGAGAATTTACTGGGAATTTAATTGGTAATTTACTGAGAATTTCCTAAGTAATTTACTGAGAATTTACTGGGAATTTATTGAGAATTTTCTAAGTAATTTACTTCATAATTTACTGAGAATTTTCTGAGTAATTTAATGAGAATTTACCGAGTAATTTACTGGGAATTTACTGAGTGATTTACTTCGAATTTACTGATTAATTTATTTACCAATTTACTAGGTAATGTTCTGAGTAATTTACTGAGAATTCAATGAGTAATTTACTAAGATTTTATTGAGTAATTTACCGTGAAATTATGAAAAATTTACTTCGAATTTTCTAAATAATTTACTGAGGATTTACTAGGAATTTACTGAGTAATTAATTGAGAATTTATTGAATAATTTATTGAGAATTTCTTGGGAATTTAATTAGTAATTTACTGGGAATTTACTGGGAATTTATTGAGAATTTGCTAAGTAATTTACTTTATAATTTACAGAGAATTTTCTTTGAATTTACTGAGTAATTTAGTGAGAATTTACTGAGTAATTTACCGAGTAATTTACTGGGAAATTACTGAGGGTCTGTTTGGTAACGTTTACGTTTTTAGTTTATATTTACAAAAATTTTATAAACTGATTTTTGTTTATTTTTTGTTTATTTTTAGAAAAAACATAAACTACAAACGCGTTTTGTAATTGACAAAATGTTTCAAAAATTTTAAAAATGTAAAAAAGGGTGAGAAATGCCAAGTGGTGGCAAGTGGCGGCGGAAGACAGTGGTGGAAAGTTGTGACGGTGGTTGGTGGGTAGCGGTGGTGGTGGTGGGTGGTGGCGGGTGGGTGGTGGTAGTGGTGGGCGGGTGGGTGACGGTGGCGGGTGGTAACGAGTGGGTGGTGGTGGTGGTGGCGGGTGGCTAGTGGTGGGTGGTGGTGGTGGTGGTGGCGGGTGGTGGTGGTGGTGGTGGCAAGTGTGCAGCAGATGGCGGGGGGTGGTGGGTGGCGGATGGCCGGTGGTGGTGGTGGTGGGTGGGTGGGTGACGGGGCGGGTGGCAGCGAGTGGGTGGTGGTGGTGGTGGTAGGTGGTGGGTGGTAGTGGTGGCGGGTGGTGGGTGGTGGTGGCGGGTGGGTAGAGGATGGCGCGGGTGGGTGGTGGTCAGGTAGGTGGCGGGTGGTGATGGTGGGTGGGTGGATGACGGTGGCGGGTGATGGGTGGTAGCGAGTGGGGGGTAGTGGTGGTGGTGGTAGGTGGGTAGCAGATGGCAGGTGGTGGTGGGTGGGTGGGTGACGGTGGCGGGTGGTAGTGAGTGGGTGGTGGGTGGCGGGTGGCGGATGGGTGGTGGGTGGTGGTGGTGGTGGTGGTGGTGGCGAGGGGTGCGTGGTGGTGATAGGTGGTGGTGGGGGGTGGGTGGTGGTGGCAGAAGACGGTAGTGGAAAATGGTGGCGGGTGGTGGCTAGTGTTGGGTGGTAAAAAAAAAAAAAACTCAAAACTCAAAACGGAAACATCTTTTTTGAGTTTACATTTTTTGGCCAAATTTATAAATTGAAACCACTGATTTATAAATCAAAAATTTTACCAAACAAGTTTTTATTTGAGTTTTTAAAATTTTTGTAAATATAAACAGAAAACTGAAAACGTAAGTGTTACCAAACGGCACCTGAGTGATTTACTCAGAATTTACTGAGTAATTTACTTAACTATTTACTGGGTATTGTTATGAGTAATTTACTGAGAATTCAATGAGTAATTTACGGAGATTTTATTGAGTAATTTACCGTTAAATTACAAAAAATTTGCTTTGAATTTTCTAAATAATTTACTGAGGATTTACTAGGAATTTACTGAGTATTTAATTGAGAATTTACTGAATAATTTACTGAGAATTTACTGGGAATTTACTGAGAATTTTCTAACTAATTTACTTTATAATTTGTGAAAAATTTTCTCGGAATATACTGACTAGTTTAATGAGAATTTACTGAATAATTTACTGAGAATTTACTGGGAATTTACTGAGTAATTTACTTACCTATATTACAGGGTAATGTTCTGAGTAATTTACTGAGAATTCAATGAGTAATTTACTCAGATTTTATTGAGTAATTTACCGTGAAATTATGAAAAATTTACTTTGAATTTTCTAAATAACTTACTGAGGATTTACTGGGAATTTACTGAGTAATTAATTGTGAATTTACTGAATAATTTACTGAGAATTTACGGGGAATTTATTAAGAACTTTCTAACTAATTTACTTTATAATTTACTGAAAATTTTCTGGGAATATACTGTGCAATTTAAAGAGAATTTACTGAGTAATTTATCGAGTGATTTACTCAGAATTTACTGAGTAATTTACTTACCTATTTACTGGGTAATGTTCTGAGTAATTTACTGAGAATTCAATGAGTAATTTACTGAGATTTTATTGAGTAATTTACCGTGAAATTATGAAAAATTTACTTCGAATTTTCTAAACAATTACTGAGGATTTACTAGGAATTTACTGACTAATTAATTGAGAATTTACTGAATAATTTATTGAGAATTTCTTGGAAATTTAATTGGTAATTTACTGAGAATTTCCTAAGTAATTTACTGGGAATTTATTGAGAATTTTCTAAGTCATTTACTTCATAATTTACTGAGAATTTTCTGAGTAATTTAATGAGAATTTACCGAGTAATTTTCTGGGAATTTACTGAGTGATTTACTTCGAATTTACTGATTAATTTATTTACCAATTTACTGGGTAATGTTCTGAGTAATTTACTGAGAATTCAATGAGTAATTTACTCATATTTTACTGAGTAATTTATTGTGAAATTATGAAAAATTTACTTCGAATTTTCTAAATAATTTACTGAGGATTTACTAGGAATTTACTGAGTAATTAATTGAGAATTTACTGAATAATTTTTTGAGAATTTTTTGAGAATTTAATTAGTAATTTATAGAGAATTTACTGGGAGAGAATTTTCTTAGTAATTTACTTTATAATTTACTAAGAATTTTCTGGGAATTTAATGAGAATTTACTGAGTAATTTACCGAGTAATTTATTGGGAATTTACTGAGTGATTTACTCCGAATTTGCTGAGTAATTTACTTACCAATTTACTGGGTAATGTTCTGAGTAATTTACTACAAATTCAATGAGTAATTTACTCATATTTGATTGAGTAATTTACCGTGAAATTACGAAAATTTTACATCGAATTTTCTAAATAATTTATTGAGGATTTATTAGGAATTTACTATGTAATTAATTGAGAATTTACTGAATAATTTACTGAGAATTTACAGGGAATTTATTGAGAATTTTCTAACTAATTTACTTTACAATCTACTGAGAATTTTCTGGGAATATATTGAGTAATTTAATGAGAATTTACTTAGTAATTTACCGAGTAATTTACTGGGAATTTACTGAGTGATTTACTCAGAATTTACTAAGTAATTTACTTAGCAATTTACTGGGTAATGTTCTGAGTAATTTGCTAAGAATTCAATGAGTAATTTACTGAGATTTTATTGAGTAATTTACTGTGAAATTATGAAAAATTTACTTCAAATTTTCTAAATAATTACTGAGGATTTACTAAGAATTTACTGAGTAATTAATTGAGAATTTATTGAATAATTTATTGAGAATTTCTTGGGAATTTAATTGGTAATTTACTGAGAATTTCCTAAGTAATTTACTGGGAATTTATTGAGAATTTTCTAAGTAATTTACTTCATAATTTACTTCATAATTTTCTGAGAATTTTCTGAGTAATTTAATGAGAATCTACCGAGTAATTTACTGGGAATTTACTGAGTGATTTACTTCGAATTTACTGATTAATTTATTTACCAATTTACTGGGTAATGTTCTGAGTCATTTACTGAGAATTGAATGTATAATTTACTCAGATTTTATTGAGTAATTTACCGTGAAATTATGAAAAATTTACTTCGAATTTTCTAAATAATTTATTGAGGATTTACTAGGAATTTACTGAGTAATTAATTGAGAATTTCTTGGGAATTTAAATAGTAATTTACTGAGAATTTACTGGGAATTTGTTGAGAATTTTCTAAGTAATTTACTTTATAATTTACTGAGTAATTTAATGAGAATTTGCTGAGTAATTTATCGAGTAATTTACTGGGAATTTACTGAGTAATTTACTTACCTATTTACTGGGTAATGTTCTGAGTAATTTACTGAGAATTCAATGAGTAATTTACTGAGATTTTATTGAGTAATTTACCGTGAAATGACGAAAAATTTACTTTGAATTTTCTAAATAATTTACTGAGGATTTACTAGGAATTTACTGAGTAATTAATTGAGAATTTACTGGAGAATTTACTGTGAATTTATTGAGAATTTTCTTACTAATTTACTTTATAATTTACTGAGAATTTTCTGGGATACTGAGTAATTGAATGAAAATTTACTGAGTAATTTACCGAGTAATTTACTGGGAATTTACTGAGTGATTTACTCAGAATTTACTGAGTAATTTACTTAGCAATTTACTGGGTAATGTTTGAGTAATTTGCTGAGATTTTATTTAGTAATTTACCGTGAAATTATGAAAAATTTACATAGAATTTACGGAGTAATTAATTGAGAATTTACTGAATAATTTATTGAGAATTTCTTGGGAATTTAATTGGTAATTTACAGAGAATTTCCTAAGTAATTTACTAAGAATTTACTGGGAATTTATTGAGAATTTTCTAAGTAATTTACTTCATAATTTACTGAGAATTGTCTGAGTAATTTAATGAGAATTTACCGAGTAATTTACTGGGAATTTACTGAGTGATTTACTTCGAATTTACTGATTAATATATTTACCAATTTACTGGGTAATGTTCTGAGTAATTTACTGAGAATTCAATGGGTAATTTACTCAGATTTTATTGAGTAATTTACCGTGAAATTATGAAAAATTTACTTCAAATTTTCTAAATAATTTACTGAGGATTTACTAAGAATTTACTGAGTAATTAATTGAGAACTTATTGAATAATTTGTTGAGAATTTCTTCGGAATTTAATTAGTAATTTACTGAGAATTTACTGGGAATTTATTGAGAATTTTCTAAGTAATTTACTTTATAATTTACTTTGAATTTTCTGGGAATTAGATGAGAATTTACTGAGTAATTTACCGAGTAATTTACTGGGAATTTACTGTGTGATTTACTCCGAATTTACTGAGTAATTTACTTACCTATTTATTGGGTAATGTTATGAGTAATTTATTGAGAATTTAATGAGTAATTTACTGAGCTTTTATTGAGTAATTTATCGTGAAATTACGAAAAATTTACTTCGAATTTTCTAAATAATTTATTGAGGATTTACTAGGAATTTACTGAATAATTTACTGAGAATTTACTGAGAATTTATTGAGTATTTTCTAACTAATTTACTTTATAATTTACTGAGAATTTTCTGGGAATATACTGAGTAGTTTAAGGAGAATTTACTGAGTAATTTACCGAGTAATTTACTGGGAATTTTGTCACGACCCCATTCTGCCCCTAGTAGATTGGTGCCGTGATGGCCAGTAATCCGAGATTACCGAAGGCCAACTTTCAAAATTCACACACAATCAGGGTATTACATATGGGGCTAACAAGTGCGGAAGCAAAAATTTACAATATAAGTGGTCCATAAGAGCAGTGCATAGATCAAATGAAATGGCATACAATTTTAACATGGTCTTACATCTTGAATATAATATAAGCAAAATACATATTACATCTTGATCAAGGCCTCTCAAGCCGACATGTACAAAACACATGAACTACAAGTCAAGAAACATAATCTTCCAGATTGTCGGCATCCTCACTGCTAACATAATGTAGATACAAAACACACATCTCAGCGTAGCCGACTACTTGCTTGCTACCTACATATATATATGGGGAGGGTGAGCTTGGATACTCAGTGAATGGTATAAATAATAAAGGTTTTAAATGAATGATATAGCGATCCCGGGTTTACCCTTGTTGTATTTGCATCCTCTTTACTTTGCATATTGAGTTATAGGATGTGTTGGGCAGGTTTGTTACAGGTTGGTTGTGTTTGGGAGCCTAGTGTTGCTGCCCAGATTTTTGGCCCTTCGCTCGAGCGAGGAGTTTGTCGCTCGAGCGAGAGTTGAGTTCGTGTCTGGTGGGTCGAGCCAGAGTGACTTCGCTCGAGCGAGCGCTTGCACCTGGTTCTGGACCTGAGAGTTGTGTTTCTTGGCTCGAGCGGTCTGGTTTGTTCTTCGCTCGAGCGAGCGGTCTGTCGCTCGAGCGTGCGTCTGGTTACAGACCTGAGGGTTTGAGTTGTTGGCTCGAGCGAGCATTCCTTTGCTCGAGCGCACTTTTGAGTTTTTGGCTCGAGCGAGAGTTCCTTGGCTCGAGCGAGAGTTTCTGTGTCTGGTCGCTCGAGCGACCAAGTCTTTGCTCGAGCGAGAGTGTTTTATATCAGCGGACAGTAGCGATTTTGAACTTCAGTTTTTCACTTTTTTTTTTGATCAAACCCTAGATCCGAGACTCTCTCTCTCTACACTTATACTCTCTCTAAGAATTGATCTCCCTAGAGTGTGAATCTAGCCTAGGGCCTTTGTTAAAAAGATAGAGGGCGTTGAGAGCTTTGTTTTAATCTGAAAAAGTTGGGATTTGGAACACGTTGGTCTTCGAGTCTTCATCTCTGTTTTGGCTCAAACTTTGAGGTAGGGATATCCTACTCCTCTCTATGGATTTTGTCTTTAAATTTTAGTATTTTGAGATGTTGGGGTTGGTTTGGTAATTTTGTGAAAGTTTGGGACTTTTGTGCAATTTTACAAAAGTTGGGGTTTTATTCATAATAAACCTAGATGCATGTTTGGCATAGAGAAATGGAATGAATGTTGAATTATTGATGAAAATGGGACCTAAGGGTTGAAATGTTAATTATGGGAATTGACCTAATTACATTGTTTAATTAATTGAGATAATTAATTGAGAAGAATGAGGAAATGAAATGTTGATTGAATATCCATTGTGCATTTATTTTCTGTTTAGAAATAACTGCTTTGGGCTATCGGTGGAGGATAGTCGTGATTGTTGTAGACAATGCATGATGATTAGGCAAACTGAAACTAATCGATGAAGAGTGTCAAGGAACTTGACGTTTGATAGAATACATTAGCTATATGTATTGAGTGATTGTATATAGAACCAATGTGTTTGTATAAGTTATGTGTAGAGGAGGAGATGGGGGATGTACTCCGCGGTTTAAGGGAAGATAGGGGATGTACCTCTAAACCGGATAGTGTTGGGAGAAGATAGGGGATGAACTCCGTAGATACAGCTCATATGCTTGTCTAGAGAAGTGAAGATAGAGCTCATATGCTTATCTTTGTGAAGTGTGGATATAGCTTATATGCTTATCTGTGGATATTGTTGTTATACATATCTGTTGTAGAATGTGGATAAAGCTTATTTGCTTATCTGTTGAGAATGTGGGTAGTGCTTATATGCCTATCCGTTGAAAAAGGGAAAATGAAAGGAAACTTGGACTCATAAGTCGTATGGCATAAATGTGTAATTTATGTGAATGTATCAGTGTTGGCCATCTATCAATTGCTAATGTTTTAGTCAATGTTCATGGTTGGTTTAGTATATTTCTACTGGGCTGTGGCTCACCCTATATGGGAATATCATTTTCAGGTACAGGAAGCATGCCACCTCCAAGGACATAGCTTGGGAGGCTAGAGGCGGACATACTTTTGTCGTTTTACCTTTTTGATGTATTACATGTAAATTCAAGCCAAGGGCTTAATGTGTATGAGTTAGTACTCTTTGGTTGTAACCAAGTGTTAACTTGGAAAGCTGTAAGCCCGTAGGGCATTTGCTTTTGTTGTTAACATGTAATACTTTTGTAATGAAATTCTGATAAATGAAAGAATGTGGAACTTTTGAATATCAATGCATGTCTTATTTGTTGGGTTTAATGTTATTATTTTGAGGGCGTTACAACTTGGTATCAGAGCTTACCGGGTTCGAATACTTTGGGTACATGAGAAGTGATTAGGATCACAATGGGTTTGTCTCGCTTGATAGAGACTTAGATATAGTATCATATGCTATGTGCTTACTTGATAACATGCTTATGTGACTATGTGGGTATGGGATTTAATTTCTAGGATGTTGATTGGATCCTTGGGTTTCTGGGAGTCTTGTTGGAAAAGCACTTGATCAATGCTGTTTCTAATCAGAACTCTAGTAACGCCTCGGGACTATCATTATCCAGAAATGAAATTCGTAAGTGCTTATGTGTTTAGGTGGTTATGTGGAGTGAATTACAGTTGTCCATGCATTAGGACGTGAGTGTTTAGTTTCGGCACATTTATGAGTGTGCTAATGTTCTGTGTTACCTTTATTAGGATGTCAGGACGAGGAAGAGGTGCTAGGCGTGGTAGACCTGCAAGGCAGGAAGTACCGTTACCGGGTGAGATTCCGGCAGTGCAGGAGGGAGTTGGCCAGGCCAATGTGGCCGAGCCAGTGGGTCAGCAGGCTATGGGTGCCTTGGCCAGAGAGATAGCAGGAGCTTTGGGTATTCTTAGAGCTGGGAATCAGGCCGCTGAGGCAAGGCCTTCTTTCTTGAAGAGGGAGTTCTTCCGGTCTAATCCGGATGAGTTTATCGGGGATCCGAAGGAGCCACTGAAGGCTGATGAGTGGCTAGAGCAAATGAGTAAGACGTTCGAGATGCTTGGCATCGAAGACGGAGCACTGAAAGTGGCCTTGGCATCCTTCCAACTGAAGGGAGATGCGGGTCAATGGTGGAAGTACGAGAAGGCTCGTGTTGGTGGTACTTGGGAGGCGTTTGTAAATGCTTTTCAGGAGAGGTTTTTGTCTGCAGCAGCTAGGGAGAAGTTGAGGGATCAGTTTAGCCGGCTTAATCAGCAGGGCTTGTCAGTGGCCGAGTTTGAGGCTACCTTTACTAGTCTGTCCAGGTTTGCACCTGAACTGGTGGCGTCCGAGGAACGCCGTTGCTATGAGTTTGAGCGGAAGTTGAGGCGGGGCCTCAAGTTGAGGGTTGGTGGGTCTTACATCCGGGAGTACAGACACCTAGTGGACGCTGCAGCTCATATGGAGCTCATGATGCAGGAGGAGGATGAGGGACAGAGAGGCTCCAAGAGGAGCCAAGATGGTCAGGGTGATGGCAGGAGGCAGAGGGGTTCTAACCCTCAGTAGTCGCAGGGTGGTGTTGCTAGATCGACCTTCCCAGTGCCGAGTGCAGGCTCCGGGAGAGGTGGTCAGGGGGATTTCACCTGTTACAAGTGTGGCCAGTTGGGTCACAAGGTTTCTGTTTGCCCGCAGAAGGGTGGGGGTCAGAGAGCTGCTTCTTCTTCAGCTAGACCGCAGAGTCAGAGTTTGGGCAGGGGGCAGCCCTTGTCTTGTTATCAGTGTGGACAGCCTGGGCACCTGAAGAGGTTTTGCCCGCAGTTGAGTGCCACTTCGGGAGCGTCTGGTTCTAGGCAGACGCAGGGTTTTCAGCCAGCTCAGTCTGTGCAGGCCTCGAGGGCCAATCCGGGAGCTTCGTCATCCCAGTCAGTGCAGCAGTCTTTTGCTCCGAGAGGTGAGCAGGTAGACCAGGGGCCTACGGGGCGCGTGTATGCTGTTACCGCGCAGGATTTAGTACCAGCTCCATCAGTAGTGAGAGGTACTTTTCTGTTTTGCAACTCGGTTGCTAATGTGTTGATAGACACGGGTGCATCTCATTCTTTTGTATCTGCTGCATTTGCATCTGTTTTGGAATTGGAGTTAGCACAGTTAGCATCTCCTATTTGTGTGGTATCGCCTTTGGGTGGTGAGTTGATCCTGAAACAGGGTGTTAGAGGATGTGATATAGAGGTCGCCGACTATAGGCTTCCTTTTCCGTTTGTTGTCATGCCTATGAAGGGTTTTGATGTTATTTTGGGTATGGACTGGCTATCGTCATACCGGGTTGGTAATGTTTTGCCACCGGGGTATGATTCGCGAGGGCGAAGTAAGCTTAGTGGTCTACTTGCTAGCTTTGAGAGTAGTGAGTGTGATGAGACCCAGATTGTGTTGCCGAGGGTGGTTTGTGAGTATTCGGATGTCTTTCCCGAAGATCTTTTTAGTTTGCCACCTTACCGTGAGATAGAGTTCTCTATTGATTTAGTGCTCGGCACGGCGCCGATTTCTATGGCACCCTACCGTTTTGCTCCAGCAGAGTTGGTTGAGTTGAAAGTTCAGCTCCAGGAATTGCTCGATAAGGGCTTTGTTCGCCCTAGTGTTTCGCCGTGGGGAGCACCGGCCCTTTTTGTTAAAAAGAAAGATGGTGCTTTGAGATTGTGTATTGACTACCGGAAGTTGAATCGGGCTACGGTTAAGAATAAGTATCCTATGCCCCGTATAGATGATTTGTTTGACCAGTTGAAGGGTTCCCGTTGTTTCTCTAAGATAGACTTGAGATCGGGTTACCACCAGTTGAGGGTCAGGGAGGAGGACATTCCTAAAACGGCATTCCGTACGCGGTATGGCCATTATGAGTTTTTGGTGATGCCATTTGGGCTTACCAATGCACCGGCAGTCTTTATGGACTTGATGAACCGGATTTTCCGGGAGTTCTTAGACCGATTTGTGGTTGTCTTTGTGGACGACATCCTTATCTATTCGCCTTCAGAGGAGGAGCACGAGGAACACTTGAGAGTGGTGCTTGAGTTGCTTAGAGCCCATAGGCTGTATGCCAAGTTTGGGAAGTGTGAGTTCTGGCTGAGGGAAGTCAAATTCTTAGGCCACGTGGTATCCGGGGAAGGGGTGTCTGTTGATACATCCAAGGTTGAGGCAGTGCAAGATTGGGCACAGCCTAAGAGTGTGTTTGAGATCCGCAGTTTTTTGGGATTGGCTGGGTATTACCGTCGGTTTGTGAAAGATTTCTCCAGATTAGCGTCACCGTTGACTAGGTTGACTCGGAAGGGAGTCAAGTTTGTGTGGAGTGAGACTTGTGAAAAGTCGTTCCAAGAGCTGAAAGTTAGATTGACCACCGCTCCGGTGTTGATTATTCCGGAGAGAGGGTTGGGTTACGCGGTTTATTGTGATGCCTCACGAGAGGGTTTGGGTTGTGTGTTGATGCAGGAGGGGAAAGTGGTAGCTTATGGCTCACGTCAGTTGAAAATACACGAGAAGAATTACCCCACACACGACCTAGAGTTAGCAGCAGTGATCTTTGCCTTGAAAATCTGGAGGCACTACCTTTATGGTGAGAGGTTCGAGGTGTTCTCGAACCACAAAAGTTTGAAGTATCTGTTTACACAGAGAGACTTGAATTTGAGGCAGAGGAGGTGGATGGAGTTCATCGAGGATTATGATTTTGAGTTGCACTATCATTCGGGAAAGGCCAATGTTGTGGCCGATGCCCTTAGTAGGAAATCCATTAGTGATGTAGCTAGTATAGCCATCCGGGAATGGGAGATGTTGGGTGCACTTGGCGAGTTTGATTTGCTATTGGGCGAATCTGTTGAGGCTGCGGCCTTGTTTTCTGTTGTTGTGCAGCCTACACTTATGATTAGAGTGTTAGAGGCACAGAGAGGTGACCTTGAGGTAGAATCTCTCCGAGAGAAGATCTCCAGTGGGAAAGTTGAGAAGGGTTTGACGGTGTATCCTGACCTGAGTGTGAGATACCGAGACCGTTTGTTTGTACCGGAGTCCTGCAGAGAGGAGGTACTCCGAGAGTTTCACCATTCGCGCCTTGCGGTGCATCCGGGAGGTACTAAGATGTATCAGGATTTGGGTCGCCAGTTTTGGTGGCGGGGTATGAAGAGAGATGTGGCGGTTTTCGTATCGAAGTGCCTTACTTGCCAGCAAGTGAAGGCCGAGCATCAGAGGCCAGCGGGTTTGTCGCAACCCTTGCCTATTGCCGAGTGGAAGTGGGAGCATATCACTATGGACTTCGTTGTAGGTCTTCCGAGGACGCAGCGGGGTAGTGATGCTATTTGGGTGATTGTAGACCGGTTGACTAAGTCGGCGCACTTCATTCCTATGCGCGTGAGAGATTCGGTGGATCATCTAGCCGACTTGTATATTCGGGACGTAGTGAGATTGCACGGGGTCCCAGTGACGATCGTCTCAGATAGAGATCCTCGTTTTACTGCTAGGTTGTGGCAGAGTTTGCAGAGTGCCTTGGGCACTAAGTTGACCTTTAGTACGGCCTATCATCCTCAGACTGACGGGCAGTCCGAGTGTACTATCCAGATCCTCGAGGATATGCTTCGGGGTTGTGTCCTGGACTTCAGTGGGACGTGGGAGAGGCACTTGCCCTTGGTAGAGTTTGCCTACAACAATAGTTTTCAGTCTAGCATCGGTATGGCACCGTTTGAGGCCTTGTATGGCCGACCGTGTAGGTCTCCAGTTTGTTGGGCCGAGGTGGGTGATACACCTTTGTTGGGTCCGGAGTTGGTTAGGGAGACGACGGAGAAAGTTGAGCTTATCCGTAGGCGGCTTGTTACAGCCCAGAGTCGGCAGAAATCTTATGCTGACCGCAGGAGGAGACCTTTGGCGTTTGAGGTAGGTGATCATGTCTTTCTGAAGATATCACCTAGGCGAGGCTTGATGAGGTTTGGGAAGAGTGGGAAGTTATCCCCTCGGTTTATTGGTCCTTTTGAGATCCTTGAGAGGATTGGTGAGGTTGCTTATCGGTTAGCCTTACCGCCACAGTTGTCCGGAGTACATGACGTGTTTCATGTGAGTATGCTTCGGAAGTATGAGCCAGATCCATCACATGTGTTGGATTGGACCGATTTAGAGGTAGATGAGGATGCCTCGTATGAGGAGAGACCGGTTCGGGTCTTGGATAGGCGGGATCAGGTCCTGCGTGGCAAGACCATTCCTTTGGTGAAGGTCTTGTGGAAACATCACGAAGTGGAGGAAGCCACTTGGGAACGTGAGTTGGAAGTCCGTGAGAAATATCCAGACTTGTTTGTTGATATGTGATCTTGTATTTAAATTTTGAACAATTGTTGAACTTAAGAGCTTTCATATATGTCTTAAGTTGTGAAACATTGAAATGTTTTGGTTTATTGGAAGTATGTTTTGGAACTTGCCTCATTTGGAAGTTGAATGTGACATTATATATGTTGATTATATTGTTGAAATTGGAAAGATAATGCATGGTGTTGATGCATGTTGAAAGTACATATGTTGTTTACATATTGTGAAAGACCTCTTGTTAAAGGGAGGGGGTGACCGGGAATGGGTCGAATTGTTGAATGCTAAAGTGTAACATTGTTTAAAATGGAGAAAAACTTGTTTTGAAAACTTGTGCTTAATTTCGGGGACGAAATTCTTTAAGGGGGGGAGGTTATAGCGATCCCGGGTTTACCCTTGTTGTATTTGCATCCTCTTTACTTTGCATATTGAGTTATAGGATGTGTTGGGCAGGTTTGTTACAGGTGGGTTGTGTTTGGGAGCCTAGTGTTGCTGCCCAGATTTTTGGCCCTTCGCTCGAGCGAGGAGTTTGTCGCTCGAGCGAGAGTTGAGTTCGTGTCTGGTGGGTCGAGCCAGAGTGACTTCGCTCGAGCGAGCGCTTGCACCTGGTTCTGGACCTGAGAGTTGCGTTTCTTGGCTCGAGCGGTCTGGTTTGTTCTTCGCTCGAGCGAGCGGTCTGTCGCTCGAGCATGCGTCTGGTTACAGACCTGAGGGTTTGAGTTGTTGGCTCGAGCGAGCATTCCTTTGCTCGAGCGCACTTTTGAGTTTTTGGCTCGAGCGAGAGTTCCTTGGCTCGAGCGAGAGTTTCTGTGTCTGGTCGCTCGAGCGACCAAGTCTTCGCTCGAGCGAGAGTGTTTTATATCAGCGGACAGTAGCGATTTTGAACTTCAGTTTTTCACTTTTTTTTTTTTGATCAAACCCTAGATCCGAGACTCTCTCTCTCTACACTTATACTCTCTCTAAGAATTGATCTCCCTAGAGTGTGAATCTAGCCTAGGGCCTTTGTTAAAAAGATAGAGGGCGTTGAGAGCTTTGTTTTAATCTGAAAAAGTTGGGATTTGGAACACGTTGGTCTTTGAGTCTTCATCTCCGTTTTGGCTCAAACTTTGAGGTAGGGATATCCTACTCCTCTCTATGGATTTTGTCTTTAAATTTTAGTATTTTGAGATGTTGGGGTTGGTTTGGTAATTTTGTGAAAGTTTGGGACTTTTGTGCAATTTTACAAAAGTTGGGGTTTTATTCATAATAAATCTAGATGCATGTTTGGCATAGAGAAATGGAATGAATGTTGAATTATTGATGAAAATGGGACCTAAGCGTTGAAATGTTAATTATGGGAATTGACCTAATTACATTGTTTAATTAATTGAGATAATTAATTGAGAAGAATGAGGAAATGAAATGTTGATTGAATATCCATTGTGCATTTATTTTCTGTTTAGAAATAACTGCTTTGGGCTATCGGTGGAGGATAGTCGTGATTGTTGTAGACAATGCATGATGATTAGGCAAACTGAAACTAATCAATGAAGAGTGTCAAGGAACTTGACGTTTGATAGAATACATTAGCTATATGTATTGAGTGATTGTATATAGAACCAATGTGTTTGTATACGTTATGTGTAGAGGAGGAGATGGGGGATGTACTCCGCGGTTTAGGGGAAGATAGGGGATGTACCTCTAAACCGGATAGTGTTGGGAGAAGATAGGGGATGAACTCTGTAGATACAGCTCATATGCTTGTCTAGAGAAGTGAAAATAGAGCTCATATGCTTATCTTTGTGAAGTGTGGATATAGCTTATATGCTTATCTGTGGATATTGTTGTTATACATATCTGTTGTAGAATGTGGATAAAGCTTATTTGCTTATCTGTTGAGAATGTGGGTAGTGCTTATAGACTATCCGTTGAAAAAGGGAAAATGAAAGGAAACTTGGACTCATAAGTCGTATGGCATAAATGTGTAATTTATGTGAATGTATCAGTGTTGGCCATCTATCAATTGCTAATGTTTTAGTCAATGTTCATGGTTGGTTTAGTATATTTCTACTGGGTTGTGGCTCACCCTATATGGGACTATCATTTTCAGGTACAGGAAGCATGCCACCTCCAAGGACATAGCTTGGGAGGCTAGAGGCGGACATACTTTTGTCGTTTTACCTTTTTGATGTATTACATGTAAATTCAAGCCAAGGGCTTAATGTGTATGAGTTAGTACTCTTTGGTTGTAACCAAGTGTTAACTTGGAAAGCTGTAAGCCCGTAGGGCATTTGCTTTTGTTGTTAACATGTAATACTTTTGTAATGAAATTCTGATAAATGAAAGAATGTGGAACTTTTGAATATCAATGCATGTCTTATTTGTTGGGTTTAATGTTATTATTTTGAGGGCGTTACAAATGATAACTGAGATCTTTGCAAAACATACATATCATAGCTTGTACAAAACATGGGATGAATCTAGTACATCAATCTTGATCTTACAAAACTTACTTACTTACTTTGGATGTTAATAACATCTACATAATACAAGGGATGACATTCCAGACTTACAAAACCCACGCGGTAAACCGTTAGTGGCAAAACAAGGGAATAATCGACCCGGAATCGATTAGACAAACCACCCGCACAAGGCCGTTGGTGGGGCCATCCGTTCATAGACCGTCGATGGCAGAGATCTCTCATACTTAGTACTGCGAAAGTTTACAGTCCTCCAGCACAAGGGACTTTAGTACTGCGAAAGTTTAGAGTCCTCCAGCACAAGGGACTTTCCAGGAATGTCATCAAAACAAAACTTACTTGATACATAAAAATAGGGATAATCATTCATGCTCAACAAATACTTTCAAAACAAAGCAAAGCAAAGCCTTTATCAAAACGTATAACATAGCTTTATTAAAAATACCACTCACATAGTTCTTGGGACGTCGGGATCAAGGCAAAGGTCCAAGTCCTATAAACACATGGCAAAGTCTACTGAATGTACTTCTCAAAACAAGTCTTGCATGCATGCAAATGATCTCGGGGAAAACATGCTGGAAGTCAAAATACTGTTTTACATGTCAGGAAGACATGCTGGGTACCAACCAGTTCTTTGCCGAGGTCCCACACCTCCTGGCCGAGGTATGGTTACTTAGGCTTCGGCATGCGGCTGCATGCCGAGGTGCGCACAAGACAAACTAAAGGTGTAAGTGATCATGCAAGGTAGGCCAAGGTGAGATACGATGCTTGGCCTAAGTGCGAGGTCTAGGTAAGAGTGATCTCGGTGACTACACTTAGGGAAGTGAGGTCTGGAGATCTGGGTTTCCACCTATGAAGAACATGAAGAACATAAATGCTAAAATCATAACTTATTTATTACAAAGTCTGGGATTTTATGCTATGAGTTCGAAAACATGGACCTGGTACCCATACTTGAAGATCATATGAAAACAAACACGAAAACATGCATTTTGATACAAACTTTCGGATCAAATCATGACTTTTCTTGAAGAACACATGAATACTATTTTCTCTTTCTAAAACCGAACTTCAAAGCAATGCATGGCTTACAAATCATTTTCAATCATACAATGCAATAACATGAACATAAAGAACAACATGAGTAGATCAAGAATCTAACCTTAGAACACGGATCTAACGGTTCGATCTCTAGGGGTCAAGCTTGAAAATTCACTCTCCCTCAAGAACTCCTCTTCCTCTCCTAGAGCTTCTCTCTCCTCTTCAAAAACAAGGATATAACAAATGATAGGTTTCTCTCTCTGCCGGCTGATTTAACACTCAGCTCGAACACGTAGCAGTGACTGGTTGGTTCTCCTAAAAAACGTGATAGATTGACAAGACATGTGTAAGACAAAGCGTATCTAACAAGCTACCCGGCAAGGCACTCCGGCAAGTGATGACATCGGCTAAGGACAAAGCTTCGGCAACTAAGGTGGCAATGACCTCGGCTAGGAAGGACAATACTTGACTAAGCTGTGCCACACCTTGGCCTAGATGTGCCACACCTCGGTCTAGGTCATACCACTCCAGGACAAGATCACTTAGGTGCAAAGGTAACATCTCAGCCTAGATAATACACATCTCGGCCTTGGTGATGAACACCTCGGCCTAGATAATGACATCTTGGCCAATATGTCAGGGTGAAGGTGGAGGTCAAACAAAGTGGTTCCAAGATAATTCTAGACTGAAGATGACCTCAGCTTGGAATGATCTAGGCTTAACATAACTTAGGCTTGAGACACCAAGGAAGGAACAAAGCATGCATACAACACTTAGGCAGATCACATAAGCACAAAACAAGGCAAGATTCATGAATGCAAACTTAACAAGACCACATGATGTGAATGCACATGAACATGACTAAGCCATAAATGTGGGTTGTTACAAATTTACTGAGTGATTTACTCAGAATTTACTAAGTAATTTACTTAGCAATTTACTGGGTAATGTTCTGAGTAATTTGCTGAGAATTCAATGAGTAATTTACTGAGATTTTATTAAGTAATTTACCGTGAAATTATGAAAAATTTACTTCGAATTTTCAAAATAATTACTGAGGATTTACTAGGAATTTACTGAATAATTTATTGAGAATTTCTTGGGAATTTAATTGGTAATTTACTGAGAATTTCCTAAGTAATTTACTGGGAATTTATTGAGAATTTTCTAAGTAATTTACTTCATAATTTACTGAGAATTTTCTGAGTAATTTAATGAGAATTTACCGAGTAATTTACTGGGAATTTACTGAGTGATTTACTTCGAATTTACTGATTAATTTATTTACCAATTTACTGGGTAATGTTCTGAGTAATTTACTGAGAATTCAATGTGTAATTTATTCAGATTTTATTGAGTAATTTACCGTGAAATTATGAAAAATTTACTTCGAATTTTCTAAATAATTTACTGAGGATTTACTAGGAATTTACTGAGTAATTAATTGAGAATTTACTGAATAATTTATTGAGAATTTCTTGGGAATTTAATTAGTAATTTACTGAGAATTTACTGGGAATTTATTGAGAATTTTCGAAGTAATTTACTTTATAATTTACTGAGAATTTTCTGCGAATTTACTGAGTAATTTACTGAGTAATTTACTGGGAATTTACTGAGTGATTTACTCAGAATTTACTGAGTAATTTACTTCCCTATTTACTGAGTAATGTTCTGAGTAATTTACTGAGAATTCAATGAGTAATTTACTGAGATTTTATTGAGTAATTTACCGTGAAATTACAAAAAATTTACTTCAAATTTTCTAAATAATTTACTAAGGATTTTGTAACAACCCACATTTATGTCTTAGTCATGTTCATGAGCATTTGTATGATTATGACTCGTTAAGCTTGCATTTGTATGTTTATTGCTTGTTTCGCCTAAGTAAGGTCCATGTCTTGTTTTGTGTTTATGTGACTTGCCTAAGTGTCGTGTACATGCTTTGTTCCTTCCTTGGTATCTCAAACCTAAGTCATGTTAAGCCTAGATCATTCCTAGCCGAGGTCATCTTTTGTCTAGAATTTATCTTGGAACCACTTTGTTTGACCTCCACCTTCGCCCTAACATATTGGCCGAGATGTGTACTATCTAGGCCGAGATGTTACCTTTGCACCTAAGTGATCTTGTCCTGGAGTGGTATAACATAGACCGAGGTGTGGCACATCTAGGCCAAGGTGTGGCACAACTTAGTTAAGTGTTGTTTTTCCTAGCCGAGGTCATTGTCACCTTAGTTGCCGAAGCTTTGTCCTTAGCTGATGTCATCACTTGCCGGAGTGCCTTACCGGGTAGCTTGTTAGATACACTTTGTCATAGTCTTGTCTTGTCAATCTATCACCTTTTTTAGGAGAACCAACCAGCCGTTGCCATGTGTCCGAGCTGAATGTTAAGTCAGCCGGCAGAGAGAGAAACCTATCATTTCTATATCTTTGTTTTGAAAAGGAGAGAGAAGCTCTAGGTGAGGAAGAGGAGTTCTTGAGAGGAGGTAGATTTCCAAGCTTGATCCTAGAGATCGAACCGTTAGATCCGTGTTCTAAGGTTAGATTCTCGATCTGCTCATGTTGTCCTTTATGTTCATGTTATTGCATTCCATGATTGAGTATGATTTGTAAGCCATGCATTGCTTTGAAGTTCGATTTTAGAAAGAGAAAATAGTATTCATGTGTTCTTCAAGAAAAGTCATGTTTTGATCCGAAAGCTCATGCCTAGATCCATGTTTTTGTGTTTGTTTTCATCTGATTTTCAAGCATGGGTACCCAGGTCCATGTTTTCGAACTCATAGCATGAAATCCCAGATTTTTGTAATAAAAAAGTTATGATTTTAGCATTCATATTCTTCATGGTCTTCGTGTTCATGTTCTTCACGGGTGGAAACCCAGATCTCCAGACCTCACTTCCCTAGGTGTAGTCGTCGAGATCACTCTTACCTAGACCTCACACTTGGGCCAGGCATCGTATCTCACCTTGGCCTACCTTGCATGATCACTTACACCTTTAGTTTGTCTTGTACGCACCTTGCCATGCAGCCGCACGCCGAAGCCTAGGTAGCCACACCTCGGCCAGGAGGTGTGGGACCTCGGCAAAGACCTGGTTGGTACCCAGCATGTCTTCCTGACATGTAAAACAGTGTTCTGACTTCCAGCATGTTTCCCGAGATCATTTGCATGTATGTAAGACTTGTTTTGAGAAGTACGTTCAGTAGACTTTGCCATGTGTTTGTAGGACTTGGACCTTTGCCTTGATCCCGGCGTCCCAAGAACTATGTGAGTGGTATTTTTAATAAAGCTATGTTATAAGGTTTTGATAAAGCTTTGCCTTGTTTTGATAAAAGTATTTGTTAAGCATGAATGGTATCCCTATTTTATGTATCAAGTATAAGCTTTGTTTTGGATGACATTCTTGGAACCGTCCTTTCGTGTTAGGGGACGTTAAGCCTAAGTAACACTGTCTTTTCGTGTTAGGGGACGTTAAGCTTAGGTAACATAGTCCGTACGTGCCAGGGGACTTTAAGCATTTGTGGCATAAGTCCTTCTGTGCTAGGGGACTTTAAGCTTATGTAGCATAGTCCTTCTGTGTTAGGGGACTTTAAGCCTAGGTAGCACCGTCCTTTCGTGCTAAGGGACGTTAAGCCTAAGTAGCACCCTTGTTAAGATATCGGCCACCGACGGGCTATGAACGGGTGTGCTCGATGCCGAGGTTATGCTTTTGTTTTGCCCGGAATGTCACCACCCCATGTTTTAAGTTGGCGTATGTTAAGTAAGTAAGCAAGTTTTGAAAGACCAAGGTTCGATTGATGTTTTATTTCAAGTCAAGCTAAGCTATGCTATGTATGTTTTGATAAGGATATACTATGTATTGTTTTGCAAAGACCTCGAGTATCATTCATTTAACCCCTTTATTACTTGTATCATTCACTGAGTATCCAAGCTCACCCTCCCTATGTATATATATAGGTAACAAGCAAGAAGTCGGCTACGCCGAGATGTGTGTTTTGTATGCATGTTATGTCAGCAGTGAGGATGTCGGCAATTTTGAAGCTTATGTATTTTGAACATGTCGGCTCGAGAAGCCCTTTTATCGAGATGTAATATGTATTTTTGTACTTCATTTTATTAGTATTCAAGTTGTAAAGCTATGTAAAGATGTATGCCATTTCATTTGATCTACGCACTGCTCTTATGGACCACTTGTATTGTAAATTATTGCTTCCACACTTGTTAGCCCCATATGTAATACTCTGATTTTGTGTGAATTTTGGAAGTTGGCCTTCGGTAATCTCGGATTACTGGCCATCACGGCACCATCCTACTAGGGGCGGTTTGGGGTCGTGACAGATTTACTAGGAATTTACTGAGTAATTAATTTAGAATTTACTGAATAATTTACTAAGAATTTACTGGGAAATTATTGAGAATTTTCTAACTAATTTACTTTATAATTTATTGAGAATTTTCTAGGAATATACTGAGTAATTTAATGAGAATTTACTGAGTAATTTACCGAGTAATTTACTGGGAATTTACTGAGTGATTTACTTAGAATTTACTAAGTAATTTACTTAGCAATTTACTGGGTAATGTTCTGAGTAATTTGCTGAGAATTCAATGAGTAATTTATTGAGATTTTATTGAGTAATTTACCGTGAAATTATGAAAAATTTACTTCGAATTTTCTAAATAATTACTGAGGAATTACTAGGAATTTACTGAGTAATTAATTGAGAATTTACTGAATAATTTATTCAGAATTTCTTGGGAATTTAATTGGTAATTTACTGAGAATTTCCTAAGTAATTTACTGAGAATTTACTGGGAATTTACTGAGAATTTCTAAGTAATTTACTTCATAATTTACTAAGAATTTTCTGAGCAATTTAATGAGAATTTACCGAGCAATTTACTGGGAATTTACTAAGTGATTTACTTCAAATTTACTGATTAATTTATTTACCAATTTACTGGGTAATGTTCTGAGTAATTTACTGAGAATTCAATGAGTAATTTACTAAGATTTTATTAAGTAATTTACCGTCAAATTATGAAAAATTTACTTCGAATTTTCTAAATAATTTACTGAGGATTTACTAGGAATTTACTGAATAATTAATTGAGAATTTACTGAATAATTTATTGAGAATTTCTTGGGAATTTAATTAGTAATTTATTGAGAATTTACTAGGAATTTATTGAGAATTTTCTAAGTAATTTAATTTATAATTTACTGAGAATTTTCTGGAATTTAATGAGAATTTACTGAGTAATTTATCGAGTAATTTACTGAGCGATTTACTCAGAATTTATTGAGTAATTTACTTACCTATTTACTGGGTAATGTTCAGAGTAATTTACTGAGAATTCAATAAGTAATTTACTGAGATTTTATTGAGTAATTTACCGTGAAATTACGAAAAATTTACTTCGAATTTTCTAAATAATTTATTGAGGATTTACTAGGAATTTACTGAGTAATTAATTGAGAACTTATTGAATAATTTACAGAGAATTTACTGGGAATTTATTGAGAATTTTCAAACTAATTTACTTTATAATTTACTGAGAATTTTCTACAAATATACTGAGTAATTTAATGAGAATTTATTGATTAATTTACCGAGTAATTTACTGGGAATTTACTGAGTGATTTACTCAGAATTTACTAAGTAATTTACTTAGCAATTTACTGGGTAATGTTCTGAGTAATTTGTTGAGAATTCAATAAGTAATTTACTAAGATTTTATTGAGTAATTTACCGTGAAATTATGAAAAATTTACTTTGAATTTTCTAAATAATTATTGAGGATTTACTAGGAATTTACTGAGTAATTAATTGAGAATTTACTGAATAATTTATTGAGAATTTCTTGGGAATTTAATTAGTAATTTACTGAGAATTTCCTAAGTAATTTACTGAGAATTTACTGGGCATTTTTTGAGAATTTTCTAACTAATTTACTTCATAATTTACTAAGAATTTTCTGAGTAATTTAATGAGAATTTACCGAGTAATTTACTGGGAATTTACTGAGTGATTAATTCGAATTTACTGATTAATTTATTTACCAATTTACTGGGTAATATTCTGAGTAATTTACCGAGAATTCAATGTGTAATTTACTCAAATTTTATTGAGTAATTTACTGTGAAATTATGAAAATTTTTCTAAATAATTTACTGAGTATTTACTAGGAATTTACTGAGTAATTAATTGAGAATTTACTGAATAATTTACTGAGAATATACTGGGAATTTGTTGAGAATTTTCTAACTAATTTACTTTATAATTTACAGAGAATTTTCTGGGAATTTACTGAGTAATTTAATGAGAATTTACTTAGTAATTTACCAAGTAATTTACTAGGAATTGATTGAGTGATTTACTTAGAATTTACTCAGTACTTTACTTAGCAAATTACTTGGTAATGTTCTGAGTAATTTACTGAGAATTCAATGAGTAATTTACTGAGATTTTATTGAGTAATTTACCGTGAAATTATGAAAAATTTACTTCGACTTTTCTAAATACTTCACTGAGGATTTACTAGGAATTTGCTGAGTATTTAATTGAGAATTTACTGAATAATTTACTGAGAATTTCTTGGGAATTTAATTAGAAATTTACTGAGA
The DNA here is from genome assembly GCF_055761805.1 of Camellia sinensis. Lineage (NCBI taxonomy): Eukaryota > Viridiplantae > Streptophyta > Magnoliopsida > Ericales > Theaceae > Camellia > Camellia sinensis. The sequence goes on from NC_138964.1 coordinate 88,695,495, forward strand.
ATTTGCTAAGTAATTTACTGAGAATTTACTGGGAATTTATTTAGAATTTTCTAAGTAATTTACTTCATAATTTCCTGAAAATTTTCTTAGTAATTTACTGAGAATTTACTGAGTAATTAACCGAGTAATTTACTGGGAATTTGCTGAGTGATTTACTTCGAATTTACTGATTAATTTATTTACCAATTTACTAGGTAATGTTCTGAGTAATTTACTGAGAATTCAATGAGTAATTTACTCAGATTTTACTTAGTAATTTACCGTGAAATTATGAAAAATTTACTTCGAATTTTCTAAATAATTACTGAGGATTTACTAGGAATTTACTGAGTAATTAATTGAGAATTTATTGAATAATTTATTGAGAATTTCTTGGGAATTTAATTGGTAATTTACTGAGAATTTCCTAAGTAATTTACTGATAATTTACTGGGCATTTTTTGCGAATTTGTTAACTAATTTACTTCATAATTTCCTGAGAATTTTCTGAGTAATTTAATGAGAATTTACCGAGTAATTTACTGGGAATTTAGTGAGTGATTTACTTCGAATTTACTGATTAATTTATTTACCAATTTATTCGGTAATGTTCAGAGTAATTTACTGAGAATTCAATGTGTAATTTACTCAGATTTTATTGAGTAATTTACTGTGAAATTATGAAAAATTTACTTCGAATTTTCTAAATAATTTACTGAGGATTTACTAGGAATTTACTGAGTAATTAATTGAGAATTTACTGAATAATTTACTGGGAATTTATTTATAATTTTCTAACTAATTTACTTTATAATTTACTGAGTATTTTTTGGAAATTTACTGAGTAATTTAATGAGAATTTACTTAGTAATTTAGCAAGTAATTTACTGGGAATTTATTGAGTGATTTACTTAGAATTTATTGAGTACTTTACTTAGCAATTTACTGGGTAATGTTCTGAGTAATTTACTGAGAATTCAATGAGTAATTTACTAAGATTTTATTGAGTAATTTACCGTGAAATTATGAAAAATTTACTTCGAATTTTCTAAATACATCACTGAGGATTTATTAGGAATTTGCTGAGTAATTAATTGAGAATTTACTGAATAATTTACTGAGAATTTCTTGATAATTTAATTAGTAATTTACTGAGAATGTGCTAAGTAATTTACTAAAAATTTACTGGGAATTTATTTAGAATTTTCTAAGTAATTTACTTTATAATTTACCGAGAATTTTCTGGGAATTTACTGAGTAATTTACTGGGAATTTACTGAGTGATTTAGACAGAATTTACTTAGTAATTTACTTAGCAATTTACTGGGTAATGTTCTGAGTAATTTACTAAGAATTCAGTAAGTAATTTACTGGGATTTTATTGAGTAATTTACCGTGAAATTATGGAAAATTTACTTCGAATTTTCTAAATAATTACTGAGGAATTACTAGGAATTTACTGAGTAATTAATTAAGAATTTACTGAATAATTTATTGAGAATTTTTTGGGAATTTAATTGGTAATTTACTGAGAATTTCCTAAGTAATTTACTGAGAATTTACTGGGCATTTTTTGAGAATTTTCTAAGTAATTTACTTCATAATTTACTGAGAATTTTCTGAATAATTTAATGAGAATTTACTGAGTAATTTACCGAGTAATTTACTTGGAATTTACTAAGTGATTTACTTCGAATTTACTGATTAATTTATTTACCAATTTACTGGGTAATGTTCTGACTAATTTACTGAGAATTCAATGAGTAATTTACTCAGATTTTATTGAGTAATTTACCGTGAAATTATGAAAAATTTACTTCGAATTTTCTAAATAATATACTGAGGATTTACTAGGAATTTGCTGAGTAATTAATTGAGAATTTACTGAATAATTTATTGAGAATTTCTTGGGAATTTAATTAGTAATTTACTGGGAATTTATTGAGAATTTTCTAAGTAATTTACTTTATAATTTACTGAGAATTTTCTGGAAAATTTAATGAGTAATTTAATGAGAATTTACTGAGTAATTTACCGAGTAATTTACTAGAAATTTACTAAGTGATTTACTCAGAATTTACTGAGTAATTTACTTACCTATTTACTGGGTAATGTTCTGAGTTATTTACTGAGAATTCAATGAGCAATTTACTGAGATTTTATTGAGTAATTTACCGTGAAATTACGAAAAATTTACTACGAATTTTCTAAATAGTTTACTGTGGATTTAATAGGAATTTACTGAGTAATTAATTGAGAATTTTCTGAATAATTTACTAAGAATTTACTTCGAATATACTGAGTAATTTATTGAGAATTTACTGAGTAATTTACCGAGTAATTTACTCGGAATTTACTAAGTGATTTACTCAGAATTTACTAAGTAATTTACTTAGCAATTTACTGCGTAATGTTCGGAGTAATTTGCTGAGAATTCAATGAGTAATTTATGGAGATTTTATTGTGTAATTTACCGTTAAATTATGAAAAATTTACTTCGAATTTTCTAAATAATAACTGTGGATTTACTAGGAATTTACTCAGTAATTAATTGAGAATTTAATGAATAATTTATTGAGAATTTCTTGGCAATTTAATTAGTAATTTATTGAAAATTTACTAAATAATTTACTGAGAATTTACTGGGAATTTATTGAGAATTTTCTAAGTAATTTACTTGATAATTTACCGAGAATTTCCTGAGAATTTACTGAGTAATTTAACGAGAATTTACTTAGTAATTTACCGAGTAATTTACTGGGAATTTACTGAGTGATGTACTTCGAATTTACTGATTAATTTATTTACCAATTTACTGGGTAATGTTCTGAGTAATTTACTGAGAATTCAATGAGTAATTTACTGAGATTTTATTGAGTAATTTACTGTGAAATTATGAAAAATTTACTTCGAATTTTCTAAATAATAACTGAGGATTTACTAGGAATTTATTCAGTAATTAATTGAGAATTTAATGAATAATTTATTGAGAATTTCTTGGGAATTTAATTAGTAATTTACTTGATAATTTACCGAGAATTTTCTAAGAATTTACTGAGTAATTTAATGAGAATTTACTTAGTTATTTACCGAGTAATTTACTGGGAATTTTCTAATTGATTTACTTAGAAATTACTGAGTACTTTACTTAGCAATTTACTGGGTAATGTTTTGAGTAATTTACTGTGAATTCAACGAGCAATTTACTGAGATTTTATTGAGTAATTTATCGTGAAATTATGAAAAAATTTCTTCGAACTTTCTAAATACTTTACTGAGGATTTACTAGGAATTTGATGAGTAATTAATTGAGAATTTACTGAATAATTTACTGAGAATTTCTTGGAAATTTAATTAGTAATTTACTGAGAATTTTCTAAGCAATTTACTGAGAATTTACTGGGAATTTATTGAGAATTTTCTAAGTAATTTACTTTATAATTTCCCGAGAATTTTCTGAGTAATTTACTTAGCAAATTACTGGGTAATGTTCTGAGTAATTTACTGAGAATTCAGTGAGTAATTTATTGAGATTTTATTGAGTAATTTACCGTGAAATTATGAAAAATTTACTTCGAATTTTCTAAATAATTACTGAGTGATTTACTCAAAATTTACAGAGTGATTTACTTACCTATTTACTAGGTAATGTTCTGAGTAATTTACTGAGAATTTAATGAGTAATTTGCTGAGATTTTATTGAGTAATTTACCGTGAAATTACGAAAAATTTACTTCAAATTTTCTGAATAATTTATTGAGGATTTACTAGGAATTTACTGAGTAATTAATTGAGAAATTACTGAGTAATTTCATGAGAATTTACTGGGAATTTATTGAGAATTTTCTAACTAATTTACTTTATAATTCACTGAGTAATTTGCTGAGTAATTTACTGGGAATTTACAGAGTGATTTACTCAGAGTTCACTAAGTAATTTACTTAGCAATTTACTGGGTAATGTTCTGAGTATTTTGCTGAGAATTCAATGAGTAATTTACTGAGATTTTATTGAGTAATTTACCGTGAAATTATGAAAAATTACTTCAAATTTTCTAAATAATTGCTGAGGATTTACTAGGAATTTACTGAGTAATTAATTAAGAATTTACTGAATAATTTATTGAGAATTTCTTGGGAATTTAATTGGTAATTTACTGAGAATTTACTGGGAATTTATTGAGAATTTTCTAAGTAATTTACTTGATAATTTACCGAGAATTTTCTGAGAATATACTGAGTAATTTAATGAGAATTTACTTAGTAATTTACCGAGTAATTTACTGGGAATTTACTGAGTGATGTACTTCGAATTTACTGATTAATTTATTTTCCAATTTACTGGGTAATGTTCTGAGTAATTGACTGAGAATTCAATGAGTAATTTACTGAGATTTTATTGAGTAATTTACCGTGAAATTATGAAAAATTTACTTCGAATTTTCTAAATAATAACTGAGGATTTACTAGGAATTTATTCAGTAATTAATTGAGAATTTAATGAATAATTTATTGAGAATTTCTTGGGAATTTAATTAGTAATTTACTTGATAATTTACCGAGAATTTTCTAAGAATTTACTGAGTAATTTAATGAGAATTTACTTAGTTATTTACCGAGTAATTTACTGGGAATTTTCTGATTGATTTACTTAGAAATTACTGAGTACTTTACTTAGCAATTTACTGGGTAATGTTTTGAGTAATTTACTGTGAATTCAACGAGCAATTTACTGAGATTTTATTGTGTAATTTACCGTGAAATTATGAAAAATTTTCTTCGAACTTTCTAAATACTTTACTGAGGATTTACTAGGAATTTGATGAGTAATTAATTGAGAATTTACTGAATAATTTACTGAGAATTTCTTGGAAATTTAATTAGTAATTTATTGAGAATTTTCTAAGCAATTTACTGAGAATTTACTGGGAATTTATTGAGAATTTTCTAAGTAATTTACTTTATAATTTCCTGAGAATTTTCTGAGTAATTTACTTAGCAAATTACTGGGTAATGTTCTGAGTAATTTACTGAGAATTCAGTGAGTAATTTATTGAGATTTTATTGAGTAATTTACCGTGAAATTATGAAAAATTTACTTCGAATTTTCTAAATAATTACTGAGTGATTTACTCAAAATTTACAGAGTGATTTACTTACCTATTTACTGGGTAATGTTCTGAGTAATTTACTGAGAATTTAATGAGTAATTTGCTGAGATTTTATTGAGTAATTTACCGTGAAATTACGAAAAATTTACCTCAAATTTTCTGAATAATTTATTGAGGATTTACTAGGAATTTACTGAGTAATTAATTGAGAAATTACTGAGTAATTTCATGAGAATTTACTGGGAATTTATTGAGAATTTTCTAACTAATTTACTTTATAATTCACTGAGTAATTTGCTGAGTAATTTACTGGGAATTTACAGAGTGATTTACTCAGAGTTCACTAAGTAATTTACTTAGCAATTTACTGGGTAATGTTCTGAGTATTTTGCTGAGAATTCAATGAGTAATTTACTGAGATTTTATTGAGTAATTTACCGTGAAATTATGAAAAATTTACTTCAAATTTTCTAAATAATTGCTGAGGATTTACTAGGAATTTACTGAGTAATTAATTAAGAATTTACTGAATAATTTATTGAGAATTTCTTGGGAATTTAATTGGTAATTTACTGAGAATTTACTGGGAATTTATTGAGAATTTTCTAAGTAATTTACTTGATAATTTACCGAGAATTTTCTGAGAATATACTGAGTAATTTAATGAGAATTTACTTAGTAATTTACCGAGTAATTTACTGGGAATTTACTGAGTGATGTACTTCGAATTTACTGATTAATTTATTTTCCAATTTACTGGGTAATGTTCTGAGTAATTGACTGAGAATTCAATGAGTAATTTACTGAGATTTTATTGAGTAATTTACCGTGAAATTATGAAAAATTTACTTCGAATTTTCTAAATAATAACTGAGGATTTACTAGGAATTTATTCAGTAATTAATTGAGAATTTAATGAATAATTTATTGAGAATTTCTTGGGAATTTAATTAGTAATTTACTTGATAATTTACCGAGAATTTTCTAAGAATTTACTGAGTAATTTAATGAGAATTTACTTAGTTATTTACCGAGTAATTTACTGGGAATTTTCTGATTGATTTACTTAGAAATTACTGAGTACTTTACTTAGCAATTTACTGGGTAATGTTTTGAGTAATTTACTGTGAATTCAACAAGCAATTTACTGAGATTTTATTGTGTAATTTATCGTGAAATTATGAAAAATTTTCTTCGAACTTTCTAAATACTTTACTGAGGATTTACTAGGAATTTGATGAGTAATTAATTGAGAATTTACTGAATAATTTACTGAGAATTTCTTGGAAATTTAATTAGTAATTTACTGAGAATTTTCTAAGCAATTTACTGAGAATTTACTGGGAATTTATTGAGAATTTTCTAAGTAATTTACTTTATAATTTCCCGAGAATTTTCTGAGTAATTTACTTAGCAAATTACTGGGTAATGTTCTGAGTAATTTACTGAGAATTCAGTGAGTAATTTATTGAGATTTTATTGAGTAATTTACCGTGAAATTATGAAAAATTTACTTCGAATTTTCTAAATAATTACTGAGTGATTTACTCAAAATTTACAGAGTGATTTACTTACCTATTTACTGGGTAATGTTCTGAGTAATTTACTGAGAATTTAATGAGTAATTTGCTGAGATTTTATTGAGTAATTTACCGTGAAATTACGAAAAATTTACTTCAAATTTTCTGAATAATTTATTGAGGATTTACTAGGAATTTACTGAGTAATTAATTGAGAAATTACTGAGTAATTTCATGAGAATTTACTGGGAATTTATTGAGAATTTTCTAACTAATTTACTTTATAATTCACTGAGTGATTTGCTGAGTAATTTACTGGGAATTTACAGAGTGATTTACTCAGAGTTCACTAAGTAATTTACTTAGCAATTTACTGGGTAATGTTCTGAGTATTTTGCTGAGAATTCAATGAGTAATTTACTGAGATTTTATTGAGTAATTTACCGTGAAATTATGAAAAATTTACTTCAAATTTTCTAAATAATTGCTGAGGATTTACTAGGAATTTACTGAGTAATTAATTAAGAATTTACTGAATAATTTATTGAGAATTTCTTGGGAATTTAATTGGTAATTTACTGAGAATTTACTGGGAATTTATTGAGAATTTTCTAAGTAATTTACTTGATAATTTACCGAGAATTTTCTGAGAATATACTGAGTAATTTAATGAGAATTTACTTAGTAATTTACCGAGTAATTTACTGGGAATTTACTGAGTGATGTACTTCGAATTTACTGATTAATTTATTTTCCAATTTACTGGGTAATGTTCTGAGTAATTGACTGAGAATTCAATGAGTAATTTACTGAGATTTTATTGAGTAATTTACCGTGAAATTATGAAAAATTTACTTCGAATTTTCTAAATAATAACTGAGGATTTACTAGGAATTTATTCAGTAATTAATTGAGAATTTAATGAATAATTTATTGAGAATTTCTTGGGAATTTAATTAGTAATTTACTTGATAATTTACCGAGAATTTTCTAAGAATTTACTGAGTAATTTAATGAGAATTTACTTAGTTATTTACCGAGTAATTTACTGGGAATTTTCTGATTGATTTACTTAGAAATTACTGAGTACTTTACTTAGCAATTTACTGGGTAATGTTTTGAGTAATTTACTGTGAATTCAACGAGCAATTTACTGAGATTTTATTGTGTAATTTACCGTGAAATTATGAAAAATTTTCTTCGAACTTTCTAAATACTTTACTGAGGATTTACTAGGAATTTGATGAGTAATTAATTGAGAATTTACTGAATAATTTACTGAGAATTTCTTGGAAATTTAATTAGTAATTTACTGAGAATTTTCTAAGCAATTTACTGAGAATTTACTGGGAATTTATTGAGAATTTTCTAAGTAATTTACTTTATAATTTCCCGAGAATTTTCTGAGTAATTTACTTAGCAAATTACTGGGTAATGTTCTGAGTAATTTACTGAGAATTCAGTGAGTAATTTATTGAGATTTTATTGAGTAATTTACCGTGAAATTATGAAAAATTTACTTCGAATTTTCTAAATAATTACTGAGTGATTTACTCAAAATTTACAGAGTGATTTACTTACCTATTTACTGGGTAATGTTCTGAGTAATTTACTGAGAATTTAATGAGTAATTTGCTGAGATTTTATTGAGTAATTTACCGTGAAATTACGAAAAATTTACCTCAAATTTTCTGAATAATTTATTGAGGATTTACTAGGAATTTACTGAGTAATTAATTGAGAAATTACTGAGTAATTTCATGAGAATTTACTGGGAATTTATTGAGAATTTTCTAACTAATTTACTTTATAATTCACTGAGTAATTTGCTGAGTAATTTACTGGGAATTTACAGAGTGATTTACTCAGAGTTCACTAAGTAATTTACTTAGCAATTTACTGGGTAATGTTCTGAGTATTTTGCTGAGAATTCAATGAGTAATTTACTGAGATTTTATTGAGTAATTTACCGTGAAATTATGAAAAATTTACTTCAAATTTTCTAAATAATTGCTGAGGATTTACTAGGAATTTACTGAGTAATTAATTAAGAATTTACTGAATAATTTATTGAGAATTTCTTGGGAATTTAATTGGTAATTTACTGAGAATTTACTGGGAATTTATTGAGAATTTTCTAAGTAATTTACTTGATAATTTACCGAGAATTTTCTGAGAATATACTGAGTAATTTAATGAGAATTTACTTAGTAATTTACCGAGTAATTTACTGGGAATTTACTGAGTGATGTACTTCGAATTTACTGATTAATTTATTTTCCAATTTACTGGGTAATGTTCTGAGTAATTGACTGAGAATTCAATGAGTAATTTACTGAGATTTTATTGAGTAATTTACCGTGAAATTATGAAAAATTTACTTCGAATTTTCTAAATAATAACTGAGGATTTACTAGGAATTTATTCAGTAATTAATTGAGAATTTAATGAATAATTTATTGAGAATTTCTTGGGAATTTAATTAGTAATTTACTTGATAATTTACCGAGAATTTTCTAAGAATTTACTGAGTAATTTAATGAGAATTTACTTAGTTATTTACCGAGTAATTTACTGGGAATTTTCTGATTGATTTACTTAGAAATTACTGAGTACTTTACTTAGCAATTTACTGGGTAATGTTTTGAGTAATTTACTGTGAATTCAACGAGCAATTTACTGAGATTTTATTGTGTAATTTATCGTGAAATTATGAAAAATTTTCTTCGAACTTTCTAAATACTTTACTGAGGATTTACTAGGAATTTGATGAGTAATTAATTGAGAATTTACTGAATAATTTACTGAGAATTTCTTGGAAATTTAATTAGTAATTTACTGAGAATTTTCTAAGCAATTTACTGAGAATTTACTGGGAATTTATTGAGAATTTTCTAAGTAATTTACTTTATAATTTCCCGAGAATTTTCTGAGTAATTTACTTAGCAAATTACTGGGTAATGTTCTGAGTAATTTACTGAGAATTCAGTGAGTAATTTATTGAGATTTTATTGAGTAATTTACCGTGAAATTATGAAAAATTTACTTCGAATTTTCTAAATAATTACTGAGTGATTTACTCAAAATTTACAGAGTGATTTACTTACCTATTTACTGGGTAATGTTCTGAGTAATTTACTGAGAATTTAATGAGTAATTTGCTGAGATTTTATTGAGTAATTTACCGTGAAATTACGAAAAATTTACTTCAAATTTTCTGAATAATTTATTGAGGATTTACTAGGAATTTACTGAGTAATTAATTGAGAAATTACTGAGTAATTTCATGAGAATTTACTGGGAATTTATTGAGAATTTTCTAACTAATTTACTTTATAATTCACTGAGTGATTTGCTGAGTAATTTACTGGGAATTTACAGAGTGATTTACTCAGAGTTCACTAAGTAATTTACTTAGCAATTTACTGGGTAATGTTCTGAGTATTTTGCTGAGAATTCAATGAGTAATTTACTGAGATTTTATTGAGTAATTTACCGTGAAATTATGAAAAATTTACTTCAAATTTTCTAAATAATTGCTGAGGATTTACTAGGAATTTACTGAGTAATTAATTAAGAATTTACTGAATAATTTATTGAGAATTTCTTGGGAATTTAATTGGTAATTTACTGAGAATTTACTGGGAATTTATTGAGAATTTTCTAAGTAATTTACTTGATAATTTACCGAGAATTTTCTGAGAATATACTGAGTAATTTAATGAGAATTTACTTAGTAATTTACCGAGTAATTTACTGGGAATTTACTGAGTGATGTACTTCGAATTTACTGATTAATTTATTTTCCAATTTACTGGGTAATGTTCTGAGTAATTGACTGAGAATTCAATGAGTAATTTACTGAGATTTTATTGAGTAATTTACCGTGAAATTATGAAAAATTTACTTCGAATTTTCTAAATAATAACTGAGGATTTACTAGGAATTTATTCAGTAATTAATTGAGAATTTAATGAATAATTTATTGAGAATTTCTTGGGAATTTAATTAGTAATTTACTTGATAATTTACCGAGAATTTTCTAAGAATTTACTGAGTAATTTAATGAGAATTTACTTAGTTATTTACCGAGTAATTTACTGGGAATTTTCTGATTGATTTACTTAGAAATTACTGAGTACTTTACTTAGCAATTTACTGGGTAATGTTTTGAGTAATTTACTGTGAATTCAACGAGCAATTTACTGAGATTTTATTGTGTAATTTACCGTGAAATTATGAAAAATTTTCTTCGAACTTTCTAAATACTTTACTGAGGATTTACTAGGAATTTGATGAGTAATTAATTGAGAATTTACTGAATAATTTACTAAGAATTTCTTGGAAATTTAATTAGTAATTTACTGAGAATTTTCTAAGCAATTTACTGAGAATTTACTGGGAATTTATTGAGAATTTTCTAAGTAATTTACTTTATAATTTCCCGAGAATTTTCTGAGTAATTTACTTAGCAAATTACTGGGTAATGTTCTGAGTAATTTACTGAGAATTCAGTGAGTAATTTATTGAGATTTTATTGAGTAATTTACCGTGAAATTATGAAAAATTTACTTCGAATTTTCTAAATAATTACTGAGTGATTTACTCAAAATTTACAGAGTGATTTACTTACCTATTTACTGGGTAATGTTCTGAGTAATTTACTGAGAATTTAATGAGTAATTTGCTGAGATTTTATTGAGTAATTTACCGTGAAATTACGAAAAATTTACTTCAAATTTTCTAAATAATTTATTGAGGATTTACTAGGAATTTACTGAGTAATTAATTGAGAAATTACTGAGTAATTTCATGAGAATTTACTGGGAATTTATTGAGAATTTTCTAACTAATTTACTTTATAATTCACTGAGAATTTTCTGGGAATATACTGAGTAATTTTCTGAGTAATTTACTTAGCAATTTACTGGGTAATGTTCTGAGTATTTTGCTGAGAATTCAATGAGTAATTTACTGAGATTTTATTGAGTAATTTACCGTGAAATTATGAAAAATTTACTTCAAATTTTCTAAATAATTACTGAGGATTTACTAGGAATTTACTGAGTAATTAATTAAGAATTTACTGAATAATTTATTGAGAATTTCTTGGGAATTTAATTGGTAATTTACTGAGAATTTACTGGAAATTTATTGAGAATTTTCTAAGTAATTTACTTCATAATTTACTGAGAATTTTCCGAGTAATTTAATGAGAATTTACTAAGTAATTTACTGAGTAATTTACTGGGAATTTACTGAGTGATTTACTTCAAATTTATTGATTAATTTATTTACCAATTTACCAGGTAATGTTCTGTGTAATTTACTGAGAATTCAATGAGTAATTCACTCAGATTTTATTGAGTAATTTACCGTGAAATTAGGAAAAATTTACTTCGAATTTTCTAAATAATTTACTGAGGATTTACTAGGAATTTACTAAGTAATTAATTGAGAATTTAATGAATAATTTATAGAGAATTTCATGGGAAATAAATTAGTAATTTACTGAGAATTTACTCGGAATATATTGAGAATTTTCTAAGTAATTTACTTTATAATTTACTGAGAATTTTTTGGGAATTTACTAAGTAATTTAATGAGAATTTACTGAGTAATTTACTTACCTATTTACTGGGTAATGTTCTGAGAAATTTTTTGAGAATTCAATGAGTAATTTACTGAGATTTTATTGAGTAATTTACCAGTGAAATTACAAAAAATTCACTTCGAATTTTCTAAATAATTTACTGAGGATTTACTATGAATTTCCTGAGTAATTAATTGAGAATTTACTAAATAATTTACTGAAAATTTACTGGGAATTTATTGAGAATTTTCTAACTAATTTACTTTATAATTTACTGAGAATTTTCTAGGAATATACTGAGTAATTTAATGAGAATTTATTGAGTAATTTACCGAGTAATTTACTGGGAATTTACTGAGTGATTTACTCAGAATTTACTAAGTAATTTACCTTGCAATTTACTGGGTAATGTTCTGAGTAATTTGCGGAGAATTCAATGAGTAATTTACTGAGATTTTTTTGAGTAATTTACTGTGAAATTATGAAAAATTTACTTCGAATTTTCTAAAAAATTACTGGGGATTTACTAGGAATTTACTCAGTAATTAATTGAGAATTTATTGAATAATTTATTGAGAATTTCTTGCGAATTTAATTAGTAATTTACTGAGAATTTACTTAGTAATTTACTGAGAATTTTCTAGGAATTTATTGAGAATTTTCTCTGTAATTTACTTTATAATTTACTGAGAATTTTCTAGGAATTTACTGAGTAATTTAATAAGAATTTACTTCGTAATTTACAGAGTAATTTACTGGGAATTTACTAAGTGATTTACTTAGAATTTACTGAGTACTTTACTTTGCAATTTACTGGGTTATGTTCTGAGTAATTTACTGAGAATTCAATGAGTAATTTACTGAGATTGAATTCAATAATTTATCGTAAAATTATGAAAAATTTACTTCAAATTTTCTAAATACTTTACTGAGGATTTACTAGGAATTTGCTGAGTAGTTAATTGAGAATTTACTGAATAATTTACAGAGAATTTCTTGAGAATTTAATTAGTAAATTACTGAGAATTTGCTAAGTAATTTACGGAGAATTTACTGGGAATTTATTGAGAATTTTCTAAGTAATTTACTTTATAATTTATCGTGAATTTTCTGGGAATTTACTAAGTACTTTACTGGGAATCTACTGAGTGATTTACTCGGAATTTACTTAGTAATTTACTTAGAAATTTACTGGGTAATGTTCTGAGTAATTTATTGAGAATTCAGTGAGTAATTTACTGAGATTTTATTGAGTAATTTACCGTGAAATTATGGAAAATTTACTTCGAATTTTCTAAATAATTACTGAGGATTTACTAGGAATTTACTGAGTAATTCATTGAGAATTTACTGAATAATTTATTGAGAATTTCTTGGGAATTTAATTGGTAATTTACTGAGAATTTCCTAAGTAATTTACTGAGAATTTTTTGGAAATTTATTGAGAATTTTCTAAGTAATTTACTTCATAATTTACTGAGAATTTTCCGGGTAGTTTAATTAGAATTTCCTGAGTAATTTACCGAGTAATTTACTGGGAATTTACTGAGTGATTTACTTCGAATTTACTGATTAATTTATTTACCAATTTACTGGGTAATGTTCTGAGTAATTTATTGAGAATTCAATGAGTAATTTACTCAGATTTTATTGAGTAATTTACTGAAATTATGAAAAATTTACTTCGAATTTTCTAAATAATATACTAAGGATTTACTAGGAATTTACTGAGTAATTAATTGAGAATTTACTGAATAATTTATTGAGAATTTCTTGAGAATTTAATTAGTAATTTACTGAGAATTTACTAGAAATTTATTGAGAATTTTGTAAGTAATTTACTTTATAATTTACTGAGAATTTTCTGGGTAATTTAATGAGAATTTACTGAGTGATTTACTCAGAATTTACTGAGTAATTTACTTCCCTATTTACTGGGTAATGTTCTGAGTTATTTACTAACAATTCAATGAGTAATTTACTAAGATTTTATTGAGTAATTTACAGTGAAATTATGAAAAATTTACTACGAATTTTCTAAATAATTTACTGAGGATTTAATATGAATTTATTGAGTAATTAATTGAGAATTTACTGTGAATATACTGAGTAATTTAATGAGAATTTACTGGGAATATACTCAGTAATTTACTGAGATTTTATTAGGTAATTTACCATCAAATTATGAAAAATTTACTTTGAATTTTCTAAATAATTACTGAGGATTTACTAGGAATTGACTCAGTAATTAATTGAGAATTTACTGATTAATTTTTTCGAGAATTTCTTGGGAATTTAATTTGTAATTTACTGAGAATTTACTAAGTAATTTACTTAGAATTTTCTGGGAATTTATTGAGAATTTTCTAAGTAATTTACTTTATAATTTACTGAGAATTTTCCGGGAATTTACTGAGTAATTTAATAAGAATTTACTTAGTAATTTACCGAGTAATTTACTGGGAATTTACTAAGTGATTTACTTAGAATTTACTGAGTACTTTACTTAGCAATTACTGGGTAATGTTCTAAGTAATTTACTGAGAATTCAATGAGTAATTTACTGAGATTTTGTTGGGTAATTTACCGTGAAATTATGAAAAATTTACTTCGAATCTTCTAAATACTTTACTGAGTATTTACTAGGAATTTTCTGAGTTAGTAATTGAGAATTTATTGAATAATTTACTGAGAATTTCTTGGGAATTTAATTAGTAATTTACTGAGAATTTGCTAAGTAATTTACTAAGAAATTACTGGGAATTTATTGAGATTTTTCTAAGTAATTTACTTTATAATTTATCGAGAATTTTCGGTGAATTTACTGAGTAATTTACTGGGAATTTACTGAGTGATTTACTTGGAATTTACTTAGTAATTTACTTAGCAATTTACTGGGTAATGTTCTGAGTAATTTACTAAGAATTCAGTGAGTAATTTACTAAGATTTTATGGAGTAATTTACCGTGAAATTATGAAAAATTTACTTCGAATTTTCTAAATAATTACTGAGGATTTACTAGGAATTTGTTGAGTAATTAATTGAGAATTTATTGAATAATTTATTGGTTATTTCTTGGGTATTTAATTGGTAATTTACTGAGAATTTTCTAAGTAATTTACTGAGAATTTATTGAGAATTTTCTAAGAAATTTACTTCATAATTTATTGAGAATTTTTTGAGTAATTTAATGAGAATTTACTGAGTAATTTACCGACTAATTTACTGGGAATTTACTATGTGATTTACTTCGAATTTACTGATTAATTTATTTACCAATTTACTGGGTAATGTTCTGAGTAATTTACTGAGAATTCAATGAGTAATTTACTTAGATTTTATTGAGTAATTTACCATGAAATTAAGAAAAATTTACTTCGAATTTTCTAAATAATTTACTGAGGAATTACTAGGAATTTACTGAGTAATTAATTGAGAATTTATTGAATAGTTTATTAAGAATTTTTTGGGAATTTAATTAGTAATTTACTGAGAATTTACTAGGAATTTATTGATAATTTTCTTAATAATTTACTCAATAATTTAATGAGAATTTACTGAGTAATTTAATGAGAATTTACTGAGTAATTTACCGAGTAATTTACTGGGAATTTACTGTGTGATTTACTCAGAATTTACTAAGTAATTTACCTTGCAATTTACTGGGTAATGTTCTGAGTAATTTGCGGAGAATTCAATGAGTAATTTACTGAGATTTTTTTGAGTAATTTACTGTGAAATTATGAAAAATTTACTTCGAATTTTCTAAAAAATTACTGGGGATTTACTAGGAATTTACTCAGTAATTAATTGAGAATTTATTGAATAATTTATTGAGAATTTCTTGCGAATTTAATTAGTAATTTACTGAGAATTTACTTAGTAATTTACTGAGAATTTTCTAGGAATTTATTGAGAATTTTCTCTGTAATTTACTTTATAATTTACTGAGAATTTTCTAGGAATTTACTGAGTAATTTAATAAGAATTTACTTCGTAATTTACAGAGTAATTTACTGGGAATTTACTAAGTGATTTACTTAGAATTTACTGAGTACTTTACTTTGCAATTTACTGGGTTATGTTCTGAGTAATTTACTGAGAATTCAATGAGTAATTTACTGAGATTGAATTCAATAATTTATCGTAAAATTATGAAAAATTTACTTCAAATTTTCTAAATACTTTACTGAGGATTTACTAGGAATTTGCTGAGTAGTTAATTGAGAATTTACTGAATAATTTACAGAGAATTTCTTGAGAATTTAATTAGTAAATTACTGAGAATTTGCTAAGTAATTTACGGAGAATTTACTGGGAATTTATTGAGAATTTTCTAAGTAATTTACTTTATAATTTATCGTGAATTTTCTGGGAATTTACTAAGTACTTTACTGGGAATCTACTGAGTGATTTACTCGGAATTTACTTAGTAATTTACTTAGAAATTTACTGGGTAATGTTCTGAGTAATTTATTGAGAATTCAGTGAGTAATTTACTGAGATTTTATTGAGTAATTTACCGTGAAATTATGGAAAATTTACTTCGAATTTTCTAAATAATTACTGAGGATTTACTAGGAATTTACTGAGTAATTCATTGAGAATTTACTGAATAATTTATTGAGAATTTCTTGGGAATTTAATTGGTAATTTACTGAGAATTTCCTAAGTAATTTACTGAGAATTTTTTGGAAATTTATTGAGAATTTTCTAAGTAATTTACTTCATAATTTACTGAGAATTTTCCGGGTAGTTTAATTAGAATTTCCTGAGTAATTTACCGAGTAATTTACTGGGAATTTACTGAGTGATTTACTTCGAATTTACTGATTAATTTATTTACCAATTTACTGGGTAATGTTCTGAGTAATTTATTGAGAATTCAATGAGTAATTTACTCAGATTTTATTGAGTAATTTACTGAAATTATGAAAAATTTACTTCGAATTTTCTAAATAATATACTAAGGATTTACTAGGAATTTACTGAGTAATTAATTGAGAATTTACTGAATAATTTATTGAGAATTTCTTGAGAATTTAATTAGTAATTTACTGAGAATTTACTAGAAATTTATTGAGAATTTTGTAAGTAATTTACTTTATAATTTACTGAGAATTTTCTGGGTAATTTAATGAGAATTTACTGAGTGATTTACTCAGAATTTACTGAGTAATTTACTTCCCTATTTACTGGGTAATGTTCTGAGTTATTTACTAACAATTCAATGAGTAATTTACTAAGATTTTATTGAGTAATTTACAGTGAAATTATGAAAAATTTACTACGAATTTTCTAAATAATTTACTGAGGATTTAATATGAATTTATTGAGTAATTAATTGAGAATTTACTGTGAATATACTGAGTAATTTAATGAGAATTTACTGGGAATATACTCAGTAATTTACTGAGATTTTATTAGGTAATTTACCATCAAATTATGAAAAATTTACTTTGAATTTTCTAAATAATTACTGAGGATTTACTAGGAATTGACTCAGTAATTAATTGAGAATTTACTGAATAATTTTTTCGAGAATTTCTTGGGAATTTAATTTGTAATTTACTGAGAATTTACTAAGTAATTTACTTAGAATTTTCTGGGAATTTATTGAGAATTTTCTAAGTAATTTACTTTATAATTTACTGAGAATTTTCCGGGAATTTACTGAGTAATTTAATAAGAATTTACTTAGTAATTTACCGAGTAATTTACTGGGAATTTACTAAGTGATTTACTTAGAATTTACTGAGTACTTTACTTAGCAATTACTGGGTAATGTTCTAAGTAATTTACTGAGAATTCAATGAGTAATTTACTGAGATTTTGTTGGGTAATTTACCGTGAAATTATGAAAAATTTACTTCGAATCTTCTAAATACTTTACTGAGTATTTACTAGGAATTTTCTGAGTTAGTAATTGAGAATTTATTGAATAATTTACTGAGAATTTCTTGGGAATTTAATTAGTAATTTACTGAGAATTTGCTAAGTAATTTACTAAGAAATTACTGGGAATTTATTGAGATTTTTCTAAGTAATTTACTTTATAATTTATCGAGAATTTTCGGTGAATTTACTGAGTAATTTACTGGGAATTTACTGAGTGATTTACTTGGAATTTACTTAGTAATTTACTTAGCAATTTACTGGGTAATGTTCTGAGTAATTTACTAAGAATTCAGTGAGTAATTTACTAAGATTTTATGGAGTAATTTACCGTGAAATTATGAAAAATTTACTTCGAATTTTCTAAATAATTACTGAGGATTTACTAGGAATTTGTTGAGTAATTAATTGAGAATTTATTGAATAATTTATTGGTTATTTCTTGGGTATTTAATTGGTAATTTACTGAGAATTTTCTAAGTAATTTACTGAGAATTTATTGAGAATTTTCTAAGAAATTTACTTCATAATTTATTGAGAATTTTTTGAGTAATTTAATGAGAATATACTGAGTAATTTACCGACTAATTTACTGGGAATTTACTATGTGATTTACTTCGAATTTACTGATTAATTTATTTACCAATTTACTGGGTAATGTTCTGAGTAATTTACTGAGAATTCAATGAGTAATTTACTTAGATTTTATTGAGTAATTTACCATGAAATTAAGAAAAATTTACTTCGAATTTTCTAAATAATTTACTGAGGAATTACTAGGAATTTACTGAGTAATTAATTGAGAATTTATTGAATAGTTTATTAAGAATTTTTTGGGAATTTAATTAGTAATTTACTGAGAATTTACTAGGAATTTATTGATAATTTTCTTAATAATTTACTCAATAATTTAATGAGAATTTACTGAGTAATTTAATGAGAATTTACTGAGTAATTTACCGAGTAATTTACTGGGAATTTACTGTGTGATTTACTCAGAATTTACTGAGTAATTTAAAGAGAATTTACTGAGTAATTTATTGAGTAATTTACTGAGAATTCAATGAGTAATTTACTGAGATTTTATTGAGTAATTTACCGTGAAATTATGAAAAGTTTACTTCGAATTTTCTAAATAATTTACTGAATATTTACTAGGAATTTACTGAGTAATTAATTTAGAATTTACTGAATAATTCACTGAGAATTTACTAGAAATTTATTGAGAATTTTCTAACTAATTTACTTTATAATTTACAGAGAATTTTCTGGGAATATACTGAGTAATTTAATGAGAATTTACTGAGTAATTTACCGAGTAATTTACTGGGAATTTACTGAGTGATTTACTCAGAATTTACTAAGTAAATTTACTTAGCAATTTACTGGGTAATGTTCTGAGTAATTTGCGGAGAATTCAATGAGTAATTTACTGAGATTTTATTGAGTAATTTACCGTGAATGTCACGCCCCCAAACCGCCCCTAGTAGTTTGGTGCCGTGATGGCCAGTAATCCGAGATTACCGAAGGCCGACTTACAAGAATCACACACAATCAGAGTATAAATATGGGGCTTACAAGTGCGGAAGCAACATATATATATATATATACTGAATCTAAATAGTCCATGAGAGCCGTGCTTAAGTTCAATGAAATGACATACATTTGTACAAGTCTTACAACTTAGATACAATAAGGAAATGAGATACAAAATACATCCTGACCAAAAGGCTTCTCAAGCCGACATATACAAGTGCACATGAAATATAAGCTAAGAAGCATAATCTTCAAGATGGTACAAAATGCTAATCCAAAACACGTCGGCAATGCACCCAAAAACACATCGGCTACACGTCTAGGCCTCATTGCCTTCTTGCTCATCACCAACATATATATAGAGAGGGTGAGCTTGGATACTCAGTGAATGACATTAGAAATAAAGGTTTGGCATGATTGATATCCAAGATTCCTTTCAAAACAATACATAGCATACTTTACAATCAAGGGGAAAATCAAGTTCATTGCCGGCCTTTCAAGTTCTTTGGATGTTATTACATCTACTTAATACAAAGGGGTGATGACATATCAAGACAAGAGTGCAGTTGCATTATAGTCCCCTGCAGCTAAGGACTTTCAAGACAAGAGTGCAGTTGCATTATAGTCCCCTGCAGCTAAGGACTTTCAAGACAAGAGTGCAGTTGCATTATAGTCCCCTACAGCTAAGGACTTTCAAGGCAAGAGTGCAGTTGCATTATAGTCCCCTGCAGCTAAGGACTTTCAAGACAAGAGTGCAGTTGCATTATAGTCCCCTACAGCTAAGGACTTTCAAGGCAAGAGTGCAGTTGCATTATAGTCCCCTGCAGCTAAGGACTTTCAAGACAAGAGTGCAGTTGCATTATAGTCCCCTACAGCTAAGGACTTTCAAGACAAGAGTGCAGTTGCATTATAGTCCCCTGCAGCTAAGGACTTTCAAGGCAAGAGTGCAGTTGCATTATAGTCCCCTGCAGCTAAGGACTTTCAAGACATGTCATCAAAACAAGATAGTGCTTAATATACAAGTAGGGATAGTCATTCATGCTAGATCAAGTACTTTTTAAAACAAGGCAAAACGAGATTTATGAAAGCAAGTGTAACATAGCTTTATTAAAAATACCACTCACTTAGTTCTTCACACGTCGGGGTCGAGACAAGCCCAAGTCCTACAAACACATGGCAAAGCCTATTGAATGCACCTTCAAACAAGTCTCTTAAGTACACAAATGTTTTCGGAAAACATGCTGGGCACCGACCAGGTCTAGGCCGAGGTTCCACACCTTCTCGCCGAGGTGTGTTCCCAAGGGCCACATGCAAGGAAAAGAGGTAGGGAAACTCTGGGTTTCCCTCTGCTGATGCACATGAAGAGCATGAGTGTGAAAACATGAAAAATATGAATGGTCAATCACAATCTGGGATTTTCATGCTACGAGTTTGAAAACGTGGACCTGGGTACCCATAGTTGAAAATCATGCAAGAACAAACACAAGAACATGGGTCTAGGCAAAAGCTTTTGGATCAAACATGACTTTCTTGAAGAACACATGAATGTCATTTTCTCTTTCTAAAAACCGAATTTCAAGACGATGCATGGCTTACAAATCATATCCGATCATGCAATGCAATAACATGAACATAAAGAACATCATGAGCAGATCAAGAATCTAACCTTAGAACACGAATCTAGCGGTTTGATCCCAAGGAATCAAGCTTGAAGACTTACTTTCTCACTCTAGAACTCCTTCTTCCTCCTAGAGTTTCTCTCTCTACAGGGCAAGGTTATGATACCAAATGATAGTTTTTTCTTTACCCGGTTCTGGGGTTAACCCTCTGCTGAGACACGTGGCGGCGACTGGTTGGGTTTTCCCTGAAAAGGTGGCTGACAGACCAGACAAAGCATGGTGGAAGGGTGTTCAACAAGTAAAGCGGTATGGGCTCTCTGACGAGGCAATGACATCGGCTAATAACAAGGCGTACCTAACAAGCTACACGGAATGGCACTCCGGCAAGGGGTGACATCGGCTAACAAAAGGACTTCGGCAACTAAGGTGACAATGACCTCGGCTAGGAAGGACAACACTTGACTAAGCTGTGCCACATCTTGGCCTAGATGCGCCACACCTCGGTCTAGGTCATACCACTCCAGGACGAGATCACTTGGGTGCAAGGTAACATCTCGGCTAATGTGTCAAGGCAAGGATGGAGGTCGACAAGGGGTTCCAAGATACTTCTAGACTGAGGATGACCTCGGCTTGGAATGATCTAGGCATAACGTAACCTAGGCTTGGAATAATATCGGCTAACATAACTCAGGCAAGGCGTGACCTAAGTTTCACATCAAGGAAGGAACAAGACAAGCACACAACACTTAGACAAATCACAAGGCTTCAAAACAAGGCATGGATCTCACTCGCTTAAGCGAAACAAGTCACAAACATACACATGCAAGCTCAACAAGCTATAATCATACAGATGCTCATGAACATGACGAAGACATAAAATGTGGGTTCTTACAGTCTACCCTCCTTAAAGAAGTTTGGTCCCCAAACTTAAGTTACCTTATCCTACGAATAACTCCGGGTAACGGATTTTCATCTCCTCTTCCTTTTCCCATGTGGCCTCCTCGCCATAATGTTTCTCCCATTCGATTTTCACTATTGATATCGACTTGTTTCTCAACTGTCTCACTTGTCTGTCGATAATTCTCATCGGCTTCTCTTCGTAGCCCAGGTCTTCATTAACTACAACCCCGGAGTAATCTATTACATGCAGTGGGTCTCGGATATATTTTCTCAGCATTGAAACATGAAACACGCTGTGGACTTGGCTCAAATCTGGCGGCAAAGCGAGTCTGTAAGCAACGGTGTTAACTTTCTCAAGAATTTCAAACGGCCCAATATATCGGGGTGCAAGTTTACCCTTCTTCCCAAATCTCGAAACTCCTGTCATCGGCGAGACCTTAAAAAATACATGATCCCCAATTTCAAATTCTAACTCCCTCCTTCTTTGGTCGGCATAACACTTCTGTCGACTCTGTGCGGTTTTAATCCTCTGCTGAATGAGTTTGATCTTTTCAGTTGTCACCTGAATCAATTCGGGGCCAATTAGGGCTTTGTCTCCTACTTCAGTCCAACATATCGGCGATCTGCACTCCCTTCCATACAAAGCTTCATACGGCGCCATGCCTATGCTGGCTTGATAACTGTTGTTGTACGCGAACTCTACTAATGGCAAATGCGATTCCCAACTTCCCTGGAAGTCCAACACGCACAGTATGAGCATGTCTTCGAGTGTCTGGATCGTTCTTTCCGTCTGCCCATCGGTCTGGGGGTGAAAGGCTGTGCTAAATCTCAATTCAGTTCCCAAGGCTCCTTGTAGACTCTGCCAAAACCTAGAAACGAACTTCGGATCTCGGTCTGACACAATGGACATCGGCACACCATGAAGCCTAATGATCTCATTCATGTACAATTCGGCAAGTCGGTCGGCATTGAATGTAGTCTTGACAGGCAAGAAGTGAGCTGACTTAGTAAACCTGTCGACTATAACCCAAATGGAATCCATACCTCTTTGCGTCCTCGGCAAACCTACTATGAAATCCATGGAGATGTGCTCCCATTTCCACTCAGGAATTGACAAGGGTTGAAGTAGTCCTGCCGGTCTCTGGTGTTCTACCTTCACTTGCTGGCAACACAGACACTGAAATACAAACTCCGATATTTCCCTTTTCATGTTTGGCCACCAAAAGGTCCGCTTTACGTTTTGATACATCTTGGTGCTCCCTGGATGAATGGCAAACTTGGAACTATGGGCCTCTCGCAAAATCTTCCTTTTCAACTCTGGTACGTCGCCCACGCACAATCTCCCTTCAAACTTAAGCACTTGATTTTCCATGGTGTATCCCGGCCTCGGCTTGGTGACGAATTTCGGACACATTAGTCGGCCTCGGCCAATTTACTACGGCTTCAACTTTGCTAGGATCCACTGAAATACCCTCTTCATTAATCATATGTCCCAAAAATGAGATGGTAGAAAGCCGAAACTCGCACTTGTTAAATTTAGCATACAATTTCCGTTTTCTCAAAATCTGTAAGGCAAGTCTCAAATGGTTTTCATGTTCGATATCACTCTTGGAATAGATCAATATATCATCAATGAAAACAACTACAAATTCATCTAAGTATGGTTTGAAGACTCAGTTCATTAGATCCATAAATGCAGCAGGGGCATTGGTCATTCCAAAAGGCATTACTAAAAACTCGTAGTGGCCATATCTTGTCCGAAAAGCAGTCTTCTCAACATCTTCGGCTTTAACTTTAAGCTGATGGTAACCAGACCGAAGGTCGATCTTAGAAAAGACTCGTGCTCCTTGTAACTGATCAAGCAAATCGTCAATTCTAGGTAACGGGTATTTGTTCTTAATGGTGACTTTATTAAGTTCTCTATAGTCAATACAAAGACGGAGTGTGCCATCCTTCTTTTTAACAAATAAAACAGGTGCTCCCCATGGTGAAGTGCTCGGTCTAATGAATTCCTTATCTAACAAGTCTTGCAGTTGCAGTTTCAATTCTCTAAGTTCAGCTGGGGCCATCCTATAAGGTGTTTTGGAGATCGGCTGTGTTCCCGACATGATGTCAACAGTAAACTCTATTTCTCTATCGGTTAAGTGGCCAGGCAATTCGTCCGGAAAGACGTCGGGGAAATCATTAACGACTGGGATGTCGGCTAAACTAACATTTTCATTCTGATTGCTCAGTATACTACATAAGTAGCCTCGACACCCTTTCTGAATTAATTTACAGGCCTTAATGGACGAAATCAAGTACGGTGGGGGCACTATCCCTTTACCCTGGAAAATAACCTCGGCTAGGTGTGGGGGTCTCAGTGTAACACTTTTCGAAACACAATTAATAGATGCATCGTTTGCAACTAACCAGTCCATTCCCAGTATGATATCAAAATGAGCTAGGTCTAGGGGCATTAGATCTACTAGCAATTCAACATTCCCAATCACAACAACACATGCCCTGTAAATGGATGCAACAAACATGGATCTCCCAGATGGAGTAGATACAGACAACACATAATCAAGGGGCTCTAGTTCTCTATTAATTTTCTCGGCAAACTTAGTAGATATAAACGAATGAGTAGAACCCGAATCAATCAACACATAAGCATCTTGGGAGCAAATTAGAAGTATACCTGACACTACTGCCTCAGCATTCTGAGTATCTCCTGGTACCAACGCAAACACTCTGCCCTGTCTCATCTGTCCTTTCCCAGCATTTCCCTTCTGAACGGAACCCGAGGTATTCTCACCTTTCTTGTTGTTATCAGTCTTTGTCTTGGGGCAATCCCTCACATAATGGCCCATCTCGCCACATTCATAACAGGCTCCAGATGTTCGTCGGCAGATCCCGAAATGCTGTTTCCCGCAATCTGAACACATCGGTTTAGCACTCCCTTCCTGTCTTGGGTTACTAGTACTGCCCATGTTCGTTCTCTTCTTGGTACCCAGCTGTCCTCGGCGATTGTCATAGTTCTGCCTCTTTCGCTGGTTTTCTCCCGAGCTCTGGTATCGGTTCAAATTAGCTTCGGCCTGAATGGCTTTGTCCAATACTTCGGCATAAGTCGGCATATCGAGCAAGTTGACCCGGTCTTGAATCGGTCCACGAAGCCCACACTCGAACTTCCTGGCCTTCATATATTCATCGTCGGTCATGTGAGGTACAAACCTTACCAACTCAGTAAAAGCGCGGTCATATTCCGCCACTGTTCTGTTACCTTGCGTCAGAGTATGAAATTCGGTTGCTTTGCGGTTTCGAACACTTAGGGGAAAATGTTTCTTGTAGAACAGCTCTAAGAATCGGGTCCAGGTCAAATCTGGATTGCTCCCTCTAACCATCATCCACCACCTGCGGGCGTCATCGTCTAATGTGAATACTGCCAACGTCACTTTCTGTGCGTCGGTGCTAGGGAAGATCTCAAATAACTTTTCCATCTCCAAAACCCATGCCTCAGCCTTCATCGGCTCTATTCCCCCAGAGAATCTCGGTGGCCTCATCTTCTTGAACTCCCTGATCAAAGCTATCGTGCCATCCCCATATAAGGCAGGCTGCGGGGGAACTTGCGGCACTGGCGGAGGTGGAACTACATTTCGGCCATTGGTCTGCTCGGCCTGAGTCGACGTAGCACTAGCGAACTGCTGCCTGGTTTGCCTCAACTCGCGGGCCAAACCCTCAACTACTCTTTCCAATCTGTCCATTCTGTCTTCGGGCTGATCTCGGCCAAGCGGTGGTCTACCTCTCCTCATGACGCTATGAGTATGCAAAGTATGACTTTAAAACAATTAAGCACATAACCACATAGGCAAATAGCAAATAAGTATATCAAAACAATGCACACTTCACTCAAGCAACAAATACCATGATGCAACCCTAACATCTTTCTAAGGAAAACCCTATGCTCTTCAGGACTCAAAGTGTGTGAATAGCGTATACCGAGGAACTTGTGCTCTGATACCATTCTGTCACGACCCCAAACCGCCCCTAGTAGTTTGGTGCCGTGATGGCCAGTAATCCGTAATTACCGAAGGCCAACTTTTCAAACTTAACACAATCAGAGTATGGATATGGGGCTCACAAATGTGGAAGCGATAAATCAAATACAAGTGGTCCATAAGAGCAGTGCATGGATCAAAGAAATGCCAAACATTCCAATTAACTTTACAACTTAAATACAACAAGGCAAAAACACATGTTACATCTTGATCAAAAGGCTTCTCGAGCCGACATATACAAAATACAGCTAATACAAGTCAAGAAGCATGATTTTCAAGATTTGCCGACATGCAAGGCAGGGCATCGCCGACGTAAATACAAAAGTAAGCCGACGTAAGTACGAATCCAAAACAAGCATCCAAAACGATCTAGGCGTCGCCGCCGTCCTGTTCAACACCTACGTATATATAGAGGGGTGAGTACAAAACTCAGTGAATGGTACCAGTAATAAAGGTTTTACATGAATATAGCCGAGGTCCTTCAAAACAAACTCATCAACAATAGCAAGACGAGGGATGAACCGTATTCATCGATCAAATATTTCAAGTATTCAAAGATGTTTACTGACATAGGCAAAGCAAGAGATGAACCGTATTCATCATTCAAGTATCATAACATCGGCGAAGCAAGGGATGAACCGTATTCATCATTCAAGTATCATAACATCGGCGAAGCAAGGGATGAACCGTATTCATCATTCAAGTATCATAACATCGGCGAAGCAAGGGATGAACCGTATTCATCATTCAAGTACTGTACGATCCGTAATTCGTTTGGTCAAAAGTATTGCGAAAGTTTAGAGTCCTCCAATACAAGGGACTTGTGTTACTTAGGCCCGTAGCCCGATTTAACAAGGACCGTATCCTTTTCAAAGATGGCATCAACAAGGAGTCTACTTGACATATCAAAACAAGAGCTATTTATTCATGCTAACAAAATACTTTTGTCAAAACAAGGCAAGCAAGATTTATCCAAAACCAGTTTAACATAGCTTTATCAATAATACCACTCACCTAGTCCTTCAGGTGTAGACTCAAGCAAATATCGAGGACCTACAATCACATGGCAAGTCACATTCTCAAAGCAAGCTCTATATACGTGCAAATGATCTCGGCACTCTTGCCAGATCCAAGTCAAATATAAAGCAAAACAAGCTGGGAGCTTAATCACTGCTCCCGTTCATGAAAACACACTGGGTACCGTTTAGGACTAAGCCGAGGTCCCGTTAAACATGGTCAGGAAAAACCTGGGTTTTCCTTTGAAGAATATGAAGAACATGATCATTTGAAAGATGGATGCAAGTTCACTACTTGTTATAAAATCTAAGTTTTCATGTCAAGAGTTCAAAAATATGGACCTGGGTACCCACTCAAGAAAATCATGCAAGAACAAACACAAAACATGGTTTCTGTTCAAATTTTCGGATCAAAACGAGATTTCCTTCCAGAACACGTGAAAACCATTTTCTCTTTCCAAAACCAACTTCAAAACAATGCATGACATGCAACACAAATCCGATCATGCAATGCAGCTAGATAATCCATAACAACATTCAAAGTAGATCAAGAATCTAACCTCAAAACTCGAATCTAACGGTTCAAACCACGAAGATCAAGCTTGGAAAACTACTCTCACTCAAGAACTCTTCTTCCCCCTCTCTAGAGCTTCTCTCTCTAAAGCAAAGATTTGAGACAAAATGATTGTTTCTAAGTCTGCCGGCTGTCTTAACAATTAGCTCGGACACGTGGCGTTATCGGGTTGGTTCAGCTCCAAAAAGGTGATTGATAGACAAGACAAGTCTCTGACAAAGTGTAAGCAGCAAGCTCGGGTAAGGCACATCGGCAACAAGATGACATCGGCTCAAATCAAGGATCCAGCAACAGGATAGAAAAACATCGGCTAGGGAGGACGACACTTGACTAAGCTGTGCCACACCTTGGCCGGGGTGTACCACATCTCGGCCTAGGCCATACCTGCCTGCAGACAAGGTTCAAGTGCAGAACATCTCGGCAAGGAATGCCCGAGGTGAAGATGGGGTTGAGCAAGATCTCAAGATAGTTCTAAGTACAAAGGGTCAAAGGCGGACTAAGCTCAAGATGACCTCGGCTACGCACATACACACTAAGCAAGGATCAAAGTCATGCAACAACTATAAGCAGATCAAGGAAAAACAAAACCTTCAAATTAGCATAACAAGCAAGATCATGCAAGTATGTATGCAAGCATGACAAGAGTAAGGTGAGGGTTGTTACAAAATTACTCAATAAAATCTTAGTAAATTACTCATTGAATTCTCAGTAAATTCCGAGTAAATCACTCAGTAAATTCCCAGTAAATTACTCAATAAATTCTTATCAAATTACACAGAAAATTCTCAGTAAATTATAAAGTAAATTACTTAGAAAATTCTCAATAAATTCCCAGTAAATTCTAAGTAAATTACTTAGCAAATTCTCAGTAAATTACTAATTAAATTCCCAATAAATTCTCAAAAAATTATTCAGCAAATTCTGAATTAATTACTAAGCAAATTCCTTTTAAATCCTCAGTAAATTATTTAGAAAATTCGAAGTAAATTTTTCATAATTTCACGGTAAATTACTCAATAAAATCTCAGTAAATTACTCATTCGATTCTCAGTAAATTACTCAAAACATTACCCAGTAAATTGCTAAGTAAATTACTCAGTAAATTCCGAGTAAATCACTAAGTAAATTCTCAGTAAATCACTCGGTAAATTACTCAGTAAATTCTCATTAAATTACACAGAAAATTCTCAGTAAATTATAAAGTAAATTACTTAGAAAATTCTCAATAAATTCAAAGTAAACCACTTAGTAAATTCTCAGTAAATTACTAATTAAATTCCCAAGAAATTCTCAGTAAATTATTCAGTAAATTCTCAATTAATTGCTCAAAAAATTCCTAGTAAATCCTCAGTAAATTATTTAGAAAATTTGAAGTAAATTTTTCATAATTTCACGGTAAATTACTCAATAAAATCTTAGTAAATTACTCATTGAATTCTCAATAAATTCCGAGTAAATCACCCAGTAAATTCCCAGTAAATTACTCGGTAAATTACTCAGTAAATTCTCATCAAATTACACAGAAAATTCTCAGTAAATTATAAAGTAAATTACTTAGAAAATTCTCAATAAATTCCCAGTAAATTACTTAGTAAATTCTCAGTAAATTACTAATTAAATTCCCAAGAAATTCTCAGTAAATTATTCAGTAAATTCTCAATTAATTACTCAGTAAATTCCTTGTAAATCCCCAGTAAATTATTTAGAAAATTCGAAATAAATTTTTCATAATTTCACGGTAAATTACTCAATAAAAATCTTAGTAAATTAATCATTGAATTCTCAATAAATAACTCAGAACATTACCCAGTAAATTAATAAGTAAATTATTCAGTAAATTCCGAGTAAATCTCTCAGTAAATTCCCAGTAAATTACTCGGTAAATTACTCAGTAAATTCTCATTAAATTACTTGGAAAATTCTCAGTAAATTATAAAGTAAATCACTTAGAAAATTCTCAGCAAATTCTCACTGAATTACTTAGTAAATTCTCAGTAAATTGCTAATTAAATTCCCAAGAAATTCTCATAAAATTATTCAGTAAATTCTCAATTAATTACTCAGTAAATTCCGGGTAAATACTCAGTAAATTATTTAGAAAATTCGAAGTAAATTTTTCATAATTTCACGGTAAATTACTCAATAAAATCTCAGTAAATTACTCATTGAATTCTCAGTAAATTACTCAAAACATTACCCAGTAAATTATTCGGTAAATTACTCGGTAAATTCTCATTAAATTACACAGAAAATTCTCAGTAAATTATAAAGTAAATTACTTAGAAAATTCTCAATAAATTCCCAGTAAATTCTAAGTAAATTACTTAGTAAATTCTCAGTAAATTACTAATTAAATTCCCAAGAAATTTTCAGTAAATTATTCAGTAAATTCTCAATTAATTGCTCAGCAAATTCCTAGTAAATCCTCAGTAAATTATTTAGAAAATTTGAAGTAAATTTTTCATAATTTCACGGTAAATTACTCAATAAAATCTTAGTAAATTACTCATTAAATTCTCAGTAAATTACTCACAACATTACCCAGTAAATTCCGAGTAAATCACTCAGTAAATTACTCGGTAAATTACTCAGTAAATTCTCATTAAATTACTCAGAAAATTCTCAGAAAATTATATAGTAAATCACTTAGAAAATTCCCAGTAAATTCTCATTGAATTATTTTGTAAATTCTTAATAAATTCCTAATTAAATTCCCAAGAAATTCTCAGAAAATTATTCAGTAAATTCTCAATTAATTAATCAGTAAATTCCTTGTAAATCCTCAGTAAATTATTTAGAAAATTCGAAGTAAATTTTTCATAATTTCATGGTAAATTACTCAATAAAATCTCAGTAAATTACTCATTGAATTCTCAGTAAATTACTCAAAACATTACCCAGTAAGTTGCTAAGTAAATTACTCAGTAAATTGCGAGTAAATCACTCAGTAAATTTCCAGTAAATTGCTCGGTAAATTACTCAGTAAATTCTCATTAAATTACACAGAAAATTCTCAGTAAATTATAAAGTAAATTACTTAGAAAATTCTCAATAAATTCCCAGTAAATTTTAAGTAAATTACTAATTAAATTCCCAAGAAATTCTCAGTAAATTATTCAGTAAATTCTCAATTAATTGCTCTGCAAATTCCTAGTAAATCCTCAGTAAATTATTTAGAAAATTTGAAGTAAATTTTTCATAATTTCACGATAAATTACTCAATAAAATCTTAGTAAATTACTCATTGAATTCTCAGTAAATTCCGAGTAAATCACTCAGAAAATTACTCGGTAAATTACTCAGTAAATTCTCATTAAATTACTCAGAAAATTCTCAGTAAATTATAAAATAAATCACTTAGAAAATTCTCAGTGAATTACTTAGTAAATTCTCAGTAAATTCCTAATTAAATTCCCAAGAAATTCTCAGAAAATTATTCAGCAAATTCTGAATTAATTACTCAGTAAATTCCTTTTGAATCCTCAGTAAATTATTTAGAAAATTCGAAGTAAATTTTTCATAATTTCACGGTAAATTACTCAATAAAATCTCAGTAAATTACTCATCGAATTCTCAGTAAATTACTCAAAACATTACCCAGTAAATTGCTAAGTAAATTACTCAGTAAATTCCCAGTAAATCACTCAGTAAATTCCCAGTAAATTACTCGGTAAATTATTCAGTAAATTCTCAATAAATTCTCAGTAAATTCGAAGTAAACTACTTAGTAAATTCTCTGTAAATTACTAATTAAATTCCCAAGAAATTCTCAGTAAATTATTCAGTAAATTCTCATTTAATTGCTCAGCAAATTCCTAGTAAATCCTCAGTAAATTATTCAGAAAATTTGAAGTAAATTTTTCATAATTTCACGGTAAATTACTCAATAAAATCTTAGTAAATTACTCATTGAATTCTCAGTAAATTCCGAATAAATCACTCAGTAAATTCCCAGTAAATTACTCGGTAAATTACTCAGTAAATTCTCATCAAATTACACAGAAAATTCTCAGTAAATTATAAAGTAAATTACTTAGAAAATTCTCAATAAATTCTCAGTAAATTCTAAGTAAACTACTTAGTAAATTCTCTATAAATTACTAATTAAATTCCCAAGAAATTCTCAGTAAATTATTCAGTAAATTCTCAATTAATTGCTCAGCAAATTCCTAGTAAATCCTCAGTAAATTATTTAGAAAATTTGAAGTAAATTTTTCATAATTTCACGCTAAATTACTCAATAAAATCTTAGTAAATTACTCATTGAATTCTCAGTAAATTCCGAATAAATCACTCGGTAAATTACTCAGTAAATTCTCATCAAATTACACAGAAAATTCTCAGTAAATTATAAAGTAAATTACTTAGAAAATTCTCAATAAATTCCCAGTAAATTCTAAGTAAATTACTTAGTAAATTCTCAGTAAATTACTAATTAAATTCCCAAGAAATTCTCAGTAAATTATTCTGTAAATTCTCAATTAATTACTCAGTAAATTCCTTGTAAATCCCTAGTAAATTATTTAGAAAATTCGAAGTAAATTTTTCATAATTTCACGGTAAATCACTCAATAAAAATCTTAGTAAATTACTCATTGAATTCTCAGTAAATTACTCAAAACATTACGCAGTAAATTACTAAGTAAATTACTCAGTAAATTCTGGGTAAATCACTCAGTAAATTCCCAGTAAATTACTCGGTAAATTACTCAGTAAATTCTCATTAAATTACTCAGAAAATTCTCAGTAAATTATAAAGTAAATCACTTAGAAAATTCTCTGTAAATTCTCAGTGAATTACTTAGTAAATTCTCAGTAAATTGCTAATTAAATTCCCAAGAAATTCTCATAAAATTATTCAGTAAATTCTCAATTAATTACTCAGTAAATTCCTCGTAAATCCTCAGTAAATTATTTAGAAAATTCGAAGTAAATTTTTCATAATTTCACGATAAATTACTCAATAAAATCTCAGTAAATTACTCATTGAATTCTCAGTAAATTACTCAAAACATTACCCAGTAAATTGCTAAGTAAATTACTCAGTAAATAGCGAGTAAATCACTCAGTAAATTCCCAGTAAATTACTCGGTAAATTACTCTGTAAATTCTCATTAAATTACACAGAAAATTCTCAGTAAATTATAAAGTAAATTACTTAGAAAATTCTCAATAAATTCCCAGTAAATTCAAAGTAAATTACTTAGTAAATTCTCAGTAAATTACTAATTAAATTCCCAAGAAATTCTCAGTAAATTATTCAGTAAATTCTCAATTAATTGCTCAGAAAATTCCTAGTAAATCCTCAGTAAATTATTTAGAAAATTCGAAGTAAATTTTTCATAATTTCACGGTAAATTACTCAATAAAAATCTTAGTAAATTACTCATTGAATTCTCAGTAAATTACTCAAAACATTACGCAGTAAATTACTAAGTAAATTACTCAGTAAATTCCGAGTAAATCACTCAGTAAATTCCCAGTAAATTACTCGGTAAATTACTCAGTAAATTCTCATTAAATTACAAAGGAAATTCTCAGTAAATTATAAAGTAAATTACTTACAAAATTCTGAATAAATTCTCAGTAAATTCCAAGTGAATTACTAATTAAATTCCCAAGAAATTCTCCGTAAATTATTCAGTAAATTCTCAATTAATTGCTTAGCAAATTCCTAGTAAATCCTCAGTAAATTATTTAGAAAATTTGAAGTAAATTTTTCATAATTTCACAGTAAATTACTCAATAAAATCTTAGTAAATTACTCATTGAATTCTCAGTAAATTCCGAGTAAATCACTCAGTAAATTCCTAGTAAATTACTCGGTAAATTACTCAGTAAATTCTCATCAAATTACACAGAAAATTCTCAGTAAATTATAAAGTAAATTACTTAGAAAATTCTCAATAAATTCCCAGTAAATTCTAAGTAAATTACTTAGTAAATTCTCAGTAAATTACTAATTAAATTCCCAAGAAATTCTCAGTAAATTATTCAGTAAATTCTCAAATAATTACTCAGTAAATTCCTTGTAAATCCCCAGTAAATTATTTAGAAAATTCGAAGTAAATTTTTCATAATTTCACGGTAAATTACTCAATAAAAATCTTAGTAAATTACTCATTGAATTCTCAGTAAATTACTCAAAACATTACGCAGTAAATTACTAAGTAAATTACTCAGTAAATTCCGAGTAAATCACTCAGTAAATTCCCAGTAAATTACTCGGTAAATTACTCAGTAAATTATCATTAAATTACAAAGGAAATTCTCAGTAAATTATAAAGTAAATTACTTACAAAATTCTGAATAAATTCTCAGTAAATTCAAAGTGAATTACTAATTAAATTCCCAAGAAATTCTCCGTAAATTATTCAGTAAATTCTCAATTAATTGCTTAGCAAATTCCTAGTAAATCCTCAGTAAATTATTTAGAAAATTTGAAGTAAATTTTTCATAATTTCACAGTAAATTACTCAATAAAATCTTAGTAAATTACTCATTGAATTCTCAGTAAATTCCGAGTAAATCACTCAGTAAATTCCTAGTAAATTACTCGGTAAATTACTCAGTAAATTCTCATCAAATTACACAGAAAATTCTTAGTAAATTATAAAGTAAATTACTTAGAAAATTCTCAATAAATTCCCAGTAAATTCTAAGTAAATTACTTAGTAAATTCTCAGTAAATTACTAATTAAATTCCCAAGAAATTCTTAGTAAATTATTCAGTAAATTCTCAAATAATTACTCAGTAAATTCCTTGTAAATCCCCAGTAAATTATTTAGAAAATTCGAAGTAAATTTTTCATAATTTCACGGTAAATTACTCAATAAAAATCTTAGTAAATTACTCATTGAATTCTCAGTAAATTACTCACAACATTACGCAGTAAATTACTAAGTAAATTACTCAGTAAATTCTGAGTAAATCACTCAGTAAATTCCCAGTAAATTACTCGGTAAATTACTCAGTAAATTCTCATTAAATTACTCAGAAAATTCTCAGTAAATTATAAAGTAAATCACTTAGAAAATTCTCAGTGAATTACTTAGTAAATTCTCAGTAAATTGCTAATTAAATTCCCAAGAAATTCTCATAAAATTATTCAGTAAATTCTTAATTAATTACTCAGTAAATTCCTCGTAAATCCTCAGTAAATTATTTAGAAAATTCGAAGTAAATTTTTCATAATTTCACGGTAAATTACTCAATAAAATCTCAGTAAATTACTCATTGAATTCTCAGTAAATTACTCAAAACATTACCCAGTAAATTGCTAAGTAAATTACTCAGTAAATTGCAAGGAAATCACTCAGTAAATTCCCAGTAAATTACTCGGTAAATTACTTAGTAAATTCTCATTAAATTACACAGAAAATTCTCAGTAAATTATATAGTAAATTACTTAGAAAATTCTCAATAAATTCCTAATAAATTCTAAGTAAATTACTTAGTAAATTCTCAGTAAATTACTAATTAAATTCCCAAGAAATTCTCAGTTAATTATTCAATAAATTCTCAATTAATTGCTCAGCAAATTCCTAGTAAATCCTTAGTAAATTATTTAGAAAATTTGAAGTAAATTTTTCATAATTTCACGGTAAATTACTCAATAAAATCTTAGTAAATTACTCATTGAATTCTCAGTAAATTACGCACAACATTACCCAGTAAATTCCGAGTAAATCACTCAGTAAATTCTCATTAAATTACTTAGAAAATTCTCAGTAAATTCTCAGTGAATTACTTTGTAAATTCTCAGTAAATTCCTAATTAAATTCGCAAGAAATTCTCAGAAAATTATTCAGTAAATTCTCAATTAATTACTCAGTAAATTCCTTGTAAATCCTCAGTAAATTATTTAGAAAATTCGAAGTAAATTTTTCATAATTTCACGGTAAATTAATCAATAAAATCTCAGTAAATTACTCATTGAATTCTCAGTAAATTTCGAGTAAATCACTCAGTAAATTACTCAGTAAATTCTCATTAAATTACTCAGAAAATTCTCAGTAAATTATAAAAGAAATCACTTAGAAAATTCTCAGTGAATTACTTAGTAAATTCTCAGTAAATTCCTAACTAAATTCCCGAGAAATTCTCAGAAAATTATTCAGCAAATTCTGAATTAATTACTCAGTAAATTCCTTTTAAATCCTCAGTAAATTATTTAGAAAATTTGAAGTAAATTTTTCATAATTTCACGGTAAATTACTCAATAAAATCTCAGTAAATTACTCATTGAATTCTCAGTAAATTACTCAAAACATTACCCAGTAAATTGCTAAGTAAATTACTCAGTAAATTCCGAGTAAATCACTCAGTAAATTCCCAGTAAATTACTCAGTAAATTCTCATTAAATTACACAGAAAATTTTCAGCAAATTATAAAGTAAATTACTTAGAAAATTCTCAATAAATTCTCAGTAAATTCTAAGTGAACTACTCAGTAAATTCTCTGTAAATTACTAATTAAATTCCCAAGAAATTCTCAGTAAATTATTCAGTAAATTCTCAATTAATTGCTCAGGAAATTCCTAGTAAATCCTCATTAAATTATTTAGAAAATTTGAAGTAAATTTTTCATAGTTTCACGGTAAATTACTCAATAAAATCTTAGTAAATTTCTCATTGAATTCTCAGTAAATTCCGAGTAAATCACTCAGTAAATTCCCAGTAAATTACTCGGTAAATTACTCAGTAAATTCTCATCAAATTACACGGAAAATTCTCAGTAAATTATAAAGTAAATTACTTAGAAAATTCTCAATACATTCCCAATAAATTCTAAATAAATTACTTAGTAAATTCTCAGTAAATTACTAATTAAATTCCCAAGAAATTCTCAGTAAATTATTCAGTAAATTCTCAATTAATTACTCAGTAAATTCCTTGTAAATCCCCAGTAAATTATTTAGAAAATTCGAAGTAAATTTTTCATAATTTCACGGTAAATTACTCAATAAAAATCTTAGTAAATTACTCATTGAATTCTCAGTAAATTACTCAGAACATTACCCAGTAAATTACGAAGTAAATTACTCATTAAATTCTGAGTAAATCACTCAGTAAATTCCCAGTAAATTACTCGGTAAATTACTCCGTAAATTCTCATTAAATTACTCAGAAAATTCTCAGTAAATTATAAAGTAAATCACTTAGAAAATTCTCAGTGAATTACTTAGTAAATGCTCAGTAAATTCTTAATTAAATTCCCAAGAAATTCTCATAAAATTATTCAGTAAATTCTCAACTAATTACTCAGTAAATTCCTCGTAAATCCTCAGTAAATTATTTAGAAAATTCGAAGTAAATTTTTCATAATTTCACGGTAAATTACTCAATAAAATCTCAGTAAATTACTCATTGAATTCTCAGTAAATTACTCAAAACATTACCCAGTAATTTGCTAAGTAAATTACTCAGTAAATTGCGAGTAAATCACTCAGTAAATTACTCGGTAAATTACTCAGTAAATTCTCATTAAATTACACAGAAAATTCTCAGTAAATTATAAAGTAAATTACTTAGAAAATTCTCAATAAATTCCCAGTAAATTCTAAGTAAATTACTTAGTAAATTCTCAGTAAATTACTAATTAAATTCCCAAAAAATTCTCAGTAAATTATTCAGTAAATTCCCAATTAATTGCTCAGAAAATTCCTAGTAAATCCTCAGTAAATTATTTAGAAAATTTGAAGTAAATTTTTCATAATTTCACGGTAAATTACTCAATAAAATCTTAGTAAATTACTCATTGAATTCTCAATAAATTACTCACAACATTACCCAGTAAATTCTGAGTAAATCACTCAGTAAATTACTCGGTAAATTACTCAGTAAATTCTCATTAAATTACTCAGAAAATTCTCAGTAAATTATATAGTAAATCACTTAGAAAATTCTCAGTGAATTACTTTGTATTCTCAGTAAATTCCTAATTAAATTCGCAAGAAATTCTCAGAAAATTATTCAGTTAATTCTCAATTAATTACTCAGTAAATTCCTTGTAAATCCTCAGTAAATTATTTAGAAAATTTGAAGTACATTTTTCATAATTTCACGGTAAATTACTCAATAAAATCTCAGTAAATTACTCATTGAATTCTCAGTAAATTACTCAGGACATTACCCAGTAAGTTGCTAAGTAAATTACTCAGTAAATTGCGAGTAAATCACTCAGTAAATTTCCAGTAAATTACTCGGTAAATTACTTAGTAAATTCTCATTAAATTACTCAGAAAATTTTCAGTAAATTATAAAGTAAATCACTTAGAAAATTCTCAGTAAATTCTCAGTGAATTACTTAGTAAATTCTCAGTAAATTACTAATTAAATTCCCAAGAAATTCTCAGTAAATTATTCAGTAAATTCTCAATTAATTGCTCAGCAAATTCCTAGTAAATCCTTAGTAAATTATTTAGAAAATTCGAAGTAAATTTTTCATAATTTCACGGTAAATTACTCAGTAAAATCTTAGTAAATTACTCATTGAATTCTCAGTAAATTACTCAGAACATTACCCAATAAACTACTAAGTAAATTACACAGTAAATTCCGAGTAAATCACTCAGTAAATTACTCGGTAAATTACTCAGTAAATTCTCATTAAATTACTCAGAAAATTCTCAGTAAATTATAAAGTAAATCACTTAGAAAATTATCAGTGAATTACTTTGTAAATTCTCAGTAAATTCCTAACTAAATTCCCAAGAAATTCTCAGAAAATTATTCAGTAAATTCTGAATTAATTACTCAGTAAATTCCTTGTAAATCCTCAGTAAATTATTTAGAAAATTTGAAGTAAATTTTTCATAATTTCACGGTAAATTACTCAATAAAATCTCAGTAAATTACTCATTGAATTCTCAGTAAATTACTCAAAACATTACCTAGTAAATTGCTAAGTAAATTACTCAGTAAATTGCGAGTAAATCACTCAGTAAATTCCCAGTAAATTACTCAGTAAGTTACTCAGTAAATTCTCATTAAATTACACAGAAAATTCTCAGTAAATTATAAAGTAAATTACTTAGAAAATTCTCAATAAATTCCCAGTAAATTCTAAGTAAATTACTTAGTAAATTCTCAGTAAATTACTAATTAAATTCCCAAGAAATTCTCAGTAAATTATTCAGTAAATTCAGGTTATGGCGGTTATGTATTGAATAGGTCATTACATAAGGAAAGACCTTCATCGGTAATTATGGAGCACAGTTGTCCATAAGTATACTGTTCGTAAGGAATAGACATCCGGTCATGGCGGTCCCGATGTTTTTTCCGAACGCGCTCAGCAAAAAGGGTAGGAAGGCCATCAACAAATTTGGCTTTGCAATGAGTACTGTTAGCATCGGGTCTTTGCATAACCTTAAGCAAGAAAACATCTTTATACCAGCGAAAATGGGTAAGCGATGGACAACGAAGGTTCTGTAAAAGCTCACGACTGCGATCATGAGCACTAGTACTGGTGCCAACAAAATGGAGGATGATAGTCTGAATAAGGGTATAAACAGCATCCTGCTGTTGGACGGGCTGATTGGTAGTGGGATCAACTTCCACTTTGACGGAATTAAGGATTTCAGCAAATTCTCGGTAAATTCTCAGTGAATTAATTTGTAAATTCTCAGTAAATTCCTAACTAAATTCCCAAGAAATTCTCAGAAAATTATTCAGTAAATTCTCAATTAATTACTCAGTAAATTCCTTGTAAATCCTCAGTAAATTATTTAGAAAATTCGAAGTAAATTTTTCATAATTTCACGGTAAATTACTCAATAAAATCTCAGTAAATTACTCACTGAATTCTCAGTAAATTACTCAAAACATTACCCAGTAAATTGCTAAGTAAATTACTCAGTAAATTGCGAGTAAATCACTCAGTAAATTCCCAGTAAATTACTCGGCAAATCACTTAGTAAATTCTCATTAAATTACACAGAAAATTCTCAGTAAATTATAAAGTAAATTACTTACAAAATTCTCAATAAATTCCCAGTAAATTCTAAGTAAATTACTTAGTAAATTCTCAGTAAATTACTAATTAAAATCCCAAGAAATTCTCAGTAAATTATTCAGTAAATTCTCAATTAATTGCTCAGCAAATTCCTAGTAAATCCTCAGTAAATTATTTAGAAAATTTGAAGTAAACTTTTCACAATTTCACGGTAAATTTCTCAATAAAATCTTAGTAAATTACTCATTGAATTCTCAGTAAATTACTCAGAACATTACCCAGTAAATTACTAAGTAAATTACACAGTAAATTCCGAGTAAATCACTCAGTAAATTACTCGGTAAATTACTCAGTAAATTCTCATTAAATTATTCATAAAATTCTCTGTAAATTATAAAGTAAATCACTTAGAAAATTCTCAGTAAATTCTCAGTGAATTACTTTGTAAATTCTCAATAAATTCCTAACTAAATTCCCAAGAAATTCTCAGAAAATTATTCAGTAAATTTTGAATTAATTACTCAGTAAATTCCTTGTAAATCCTCAGTAAATTATTTAGAAAATTCGAAGTAAATTTTTCATAATTTCACGGTAAATTACTCAATAAAATCTCAGTAAATTACTCATTGAATTCTCAGTAAATTACTCAAAACATTACCCAGTAAATTGCTAAGTAAATTACTCAGTAAATTGCGAGTAAATCACTCAGTAAATTCCCAGTAAATTACTCGGTAAATTACTTAGTAAATTCTCATTAAATTACACAGAAAATTCTCAGTAAACTATAAAGTAAATTACTTACAAAATTGTCAATAAATTCCCAGTAAATTCTAAGTAATTTACTTAGTAAATTCTCAGTAAATTATTCAGTAAATTCTCAATTAATAGCTCAGCAAATTCCTAGTAAATCCTCAGTAAATTATTTAGAAAATTTGAAGTAAATTTTTCATAATTTCACGGTAAATTACTCAATAAAATCTTAGTAAATTACTCATTGAATTCTCAGTAAATTACTTAGAACATTACCCAGTAAATTACAAAGTAAATTCCGAGTAAATCACTCAGTAAATTCCCAGTAAATTAGTCGGTAAATTCTCATTAAATTACTCAGAAAATTCTCAGTGAATTACATAGTAAATTCTCAGTAAATTCCTAATTAAATTCCCAAGAAATTCTCTGAAAATTATTCGGTAAATTCTCAATTAATTACTCAGTAAATTCCTTGTAAATCCTCAGTAAATTATTTATAAAATTCGAAGTAAATTTTTCATAATTT
Organism: Camellia sinensis; assembly: GCF_055761805.1. Lineage (NCBI taxonomy): Eukaryota > Viridiplantae > Streptophyta > Magnoliopsida > Ericales > Theaceae > Camellia > Camellia sinensis. The sequence goes on from NC_138964.1 coordinate 88,736,508, forward strand.
CACAGTAAATTACTCAATAAAATCTCAGTAAATTACTCATTGAATTCTAAGTAAATTACTCAAAACTTTACCCAGTAAATTGCTAGGTAAATTAATCAGTTAATTGCGAGTAAATCACTCAGTAATATCAAAGTAAATTACTCGGTAAATTACACAGTAAATTCTCATTAAATTACACAGAAAATTCTCAGTAAATTACAAAGTAAATTTCTTAGAAAATTCTCAATAAATTCCCAGTAAATTCTAAGTAAATTACTTAGTAAATTCTCAGTAAATTACTAATTAAATTCCCAAGAAATTCTCAGTAAATTATTCAGTAAATTCTCAATTAATTGCTCAGCAAATTCCAAGTAAATCCTCAGTAAATTATTTAGAAAATTTGAAGTAAATTTTTCATAATTTCACGGTAAATTACTCAATAAAATCTTAGTAAATTACTCATTGAATTCTCAGTAAATTATTCAGAACATTACCCAGTAAATTACTAAGTAAATTACACAGTAAATTCCGAGTAAATCACTCAGTAAATTACTCGGTAAATTACTCAGTAAATTCTCATTAAATTATTCATAAAATTCTCTGTAAATTATAAAGTAAATCACTTAGAAAATTCTCGGTAAATTCTCAGTGAACTACTTTGTAAATTCTCAGTAAATTCCTAACTAAATTCCCAAGAAATTCTCAGAAAATTATTCAGTAAATTCTCAATTAATTACTCAGTAAATTCCTTGTAAATCCTCAGTAAATTATTTAGAAAATTCGAAGTAAATTTTTCATAATTTCACGGTAAATTACTTAATAAAATCTCAGTAAATTACTCACTGAATGCTCAGTAAATTGCGAGTAAATCACTCGGTAAATTCCCAGTAAATTACTCGGTAAATTACTTACTAAATTCTCATTAAATTACACAGATAATTCTCAGTAAATTACAAAGTAAATTACTTAGAAAATTCTTGATAAATTCCCAGTAAATTCTAAGTAAATTACTTAGTAAATTCTCAGTAAATTACTAATTAAAATCCCAAGAAATTCTCAGTAAATTATTCAGTAAATTCTCAATTAATTGCTCAGCAAATTCCTAGTAAATCCTCAGTAAATTATTTAGAAAATTTGAAGTAAATTTTTCATAATTTCACGGTAAATTACTCAATAAAATCTTAGTAAATTACTCATTGAATTCTCAGTAAATTACTCAGAACATTACCCAGTAAATTACTAAGTAAATTACTCAGTAAATTCCGAGTAAATCACTAAGTAAATTACTCGGTAAATTACTCAGTAAATTCTAATTAAATTAATCAGAAAATTCTCAGTAAATTATAAAGTAAATCACTTAGAAAATTCTCAGTAAATTTTCAGTGAATTACTTAGTAAATTCTCAGTAAATTCCAAATTAAATTCCCAAGAAATTCTTATAAAATTATTCAGTAAATTCTCAATTAATTACTCAGTAAATTCTTTGTAAATCCTCAGTAAATTATTTAGAAAATTTGAAGTAATTTTTCATAATTTCACGGTAAATTACTCAATAAAATCTCAGTAAATTACTCATTGAATTCTCAGTAAATTACTCAAAACATTACCCAGTAAATTGCTAAGTAAATTACTCAGTAAATTGCGAGTAAATCACTCAGTAAATTCCCAGTAAATTACTCGGTAAATTACTCAGTAAATTCTCATTAAATTACATAGAAAATTCTCAGTAAATTATAAAGTAAATTACTTAGAAAATTCTCGATAAATTCCCAGTAAATTCTAAGTAAATTACTTAGTAAATTCTCAGTAAATTGCTAATTAAATTCCCCAGAAATTCTCAGTAAATTATTCAGTAAATTCTCAATTAATTGCTCAGCAAATTCCTAGTAAATCCTCAATAAATTATTTAAAAAATTTGAAGTAAATTTTTCATAATTTCACGGTAAATTACTCAATAAAATCTTAGTAAATTACTCATTGAATTCTCAGTAAATTACTCAGAACATTACCCAGTAAATTACAAAGTAAATTACTCAGTAAATTTCGAGTAAATCACTCAATAAAATACACGGTAAATTACTGTGTAAATTCTCATTAAATTACACAGAAAATTCTCAGTAAATTATAAAGTAAATCACTTAGAAAATTCTCAGTAAATTCTCAGTGAATTACTTTGTAAATTCTCTGTAAATTACTAATTAAATTCCCAAGAAATTCTCAGAAAATTATTCAGTAAATTCTCAATTAATTACTCAGTAAATTCCTTGTAAATCCTCAGTAAATTATTTAGAAAGTTCGAAGTAAATTTTTCATAATTTCGCGGTAAATTACTCAATAAAATCTCAGTAAATTATTCATTGAATTCTCAGTAAATTACTCAAAACATTACCCAGTAAATTGCTAAGTAAATTACTCAGTAAATTGCGAGTAAATCACTCAGTAAATTCCCAGTAAATTACTCGGTAAATTACTCAGTAAATTCTCATTAAATTACACATAAAATTCTCAGTAAATTATATAGTAAATTACTTAGAAAATTCTCAATAAATTCCCAGTGAATTCTAAGTAAATTACTTAGTAAATTCTCAGTAAATTACAAATTAAATTCCCAAGAAATTCTCAGTAAATTATTCAGTAAATTCTCAATTAATTGCTCAGCAAATTCATAGAAAATCCTCACTAAATTATTTAGAAAATTTGAAGTAAATTTTTCATAATTTCACGGTAAATTACTCAATAAAATCTTAGTAAATTACTCATTGAATTCTCAGTAAATTACTGAGAACATTACCCAGTAAATTACTAAGTAATTACTTAGTAAATTCCGAGTAAATCACTCAGTAAATTACTCGGTAAATTACTCAGTAAATTCACATTAAATTACTCAGAAAATTCTCAGTAAATTATATAGTAAATCACTTAGAAAATTCTCAGTAAATTCTCAGTGAGTTACTTAGTAAATTCTCAGTAAATTCCTAATTAAATTCCCAAGAAATTCTCAGAAAATTATTCAAGAAATTCTCAATTAATTACTCAGTAAATAGCTTGTAAATCCTAAGTAAATTATTTAAAAAATTTGAATTAATTTTTCATAATTTCACCGTAAATTACTCAATAAAATCTCAGTAAATTACTCGTTGAATTCTCAGTAAATTACTCAAAACATTACCCAGTAAATTGCTAAGTAAATTACTCAGTAAATTCCGAGTAAATCACTCAGTAAATTCCCAGTAAATTACTCGGTAAGTTACTCAGTAAATTCTCATTAAATTACACAGAAAATTCTCAGTAAATTCTAAGTAAATTACTTAGAAAATTCTCAATAAATTTCCATTAAATTCTATGTAAATTACTTAGTAAATTCTCAGTAAATTACTTATTAAATTCCCAAGAAATTCTCAGTAAATGTCATGCCCCCAAACCGCCCCTAGTAGTTTGGTGCCGTGATGGCCAGTAACCCGAGGTTACCGAAGGCCGTCTTACAAAAATCACACACAATCAGAGTATGAAATATGGGGCTTACAAGAGCGGAAGCAAAATTTACATATAAACCGAGTTGTCCATGAGAGCCGTGCATAAGTCCAATGGAATGTCATACATCAACATCTTTACAAGTCTTACAATTTTAGATACAACAAAATGGAACACAAAATACATCCTGACCAAAAGGCTTCTCAAGCCGACATATGCCAAAACAAGCAAATAAAACATAAGCCGAGAAGCATAATCTTCAAGACGATGCAAAACGCAAAATCCAAAACATGTCGGCAAAGCATCCAAAACACATCGGCAATCACGTCTAGGCCTCAATGCCTTCTTGTTCATCACCTACATATATATAGAGAGGGTGAGCTTGGATACTCAGTGAATGATATCAGAAATAAAGGTTTTGCATGATTGATATCCAAGATTTCTTTCAAAACAATACATAGCATACTTTTCGATCAAGAGGGAAATCAAGTTCATTTGCCGGCTTTCAAGTTCCTTGGATGTTAATAACATCTACTTATTTCAAGGGGTGATGACATATCAAGACAAGAGTTTCAAGACAAGCTGTGCTGCAAAAGTTTAGAGTCCTCTAGCACTAAGGACTGTCAAGACAAGCTGTGCTGCAAAAGTTTAGAGTCCTCTAGCACTAAGGACTGTCAAGACAAGCTGTGCTGCAAAAGTTTAGAGTCCTCTAGCACTAAGGACTGTCAAGACAAGCTGTGCTGCAAAAGTTTAGAGTCCTCTAGCACTAAGGACTGTCAAGACAAGTCATCAAAACAAGATAGCATTTGATATACAAAATAGGGATAGTCATTCATGCTAGATCAAGTACTTTTCAAAACAAGGCAAGACGAGATTTATGAAAGCAAGTGTAACATAGCTTTATTAAAAATACCACTCACATCGTTTCTTCACACGTCGGGGTCGAGACAAGCCCAAGTCCTACAACACATGGCAAGGCCTATTGAATACGCTTTCAAACAAGTCTCTCATGTACACAAATGTTTTCGGAAAACATGCTGGGCACCAACCAGGTCTAGGCCGAGGTTCCACACCTCCTCGCCGAGGTGTGTTCCCGAGGGCCACATGCAAAAGGAAAGAGGTCGGGAAACTCTGGGTTTTCCTCTGTTGATGAACATGAAGAACATGAGTGTGAAAACATGAAAAATACGAATGTTTGATCATAATCTGCCATCACAAATCTGGGATTTTCGTGCTATGAGTTTGAAAACATGGACCTGGGTACCCGTAGTTGAAAATCTTGCAAGAACAAACACAAAACTTGGGTCTAGGCGAAAAGCTTTCGGATCAAAACAAGACTTTCTTGAAGAACACATGAATGTCATTTTCTCTTTCCAGAATCGAGATTCAAAACGATGCATGGCTTACAAATCATTTTCAATCATGCAATGCAATAACATAAACATGAAGAACATCATGAGTGAATCAAGAATCTAACCTTAGAACGCGGATCTAACGGTTGGATCTCTAGGAATCGAGCTTCAAGATCTACCTCCTCACTCTAAAACTCCTTCTTCCTCCTAGAGTTTCTCTCTCTACAAGACAAGGTTATGATACTAAATGATAGTTTCCTATACCCGGTTCTGGGGTTAACCCTCTGCTGGGACACGTGGCGGCGACTGGTTGGGTTCTTCCTGAAAAGGTGGCTGACAGACCCGACAAAGCATGGTGGAAGGGTGTTCAACAAGCAAAGCGGTATGGGCTTTCTGACAGACCATGACATCGGCTAACAACAAGGCGTATCTAACACGCTATACGGAATGGCACTCCGGCAAGGGGGTGACATCGGCTAACAAAAGACTTCGGCGACTAGGGTGACAATGACCTCGGCTAGGAAGGACAACACTTGACTAAGCTGTGCCACATCTTGGCCTAGATGCGCCACACCTCGGTCTAGGTCATACCACTCCAGGACGAGTTCACTGGGGTGCAGGGTAACATCTCGGCTAATGTGTTCAAGGCAATGACGGAGGTCAACAAGGGGTTCCAAGGTACTAATGCCAGACTAAGGATGACCTCGGCATCGGAATAACGTCGGCTAAACATAACTCAGACAAGCACATAACACTTAGACAAATCACAAAGGTATCAAATCAAGACATGGATCACATTAACTCAACGAAACAAATCGCAACACACACATGCAAGCTAAACAAGTCATAATCACACAAATGCTCATGAACATGATCAAGATGAAAAATGCGGGTTCTTACAGTCTACCCTCCTTAAGGAAGTTTGGTCCCCAAACTTAAGTTACCTTGACCTACGAATAACTCCGGGTAACAGATTTTCATTTCCTCTTCCTTTTCCCACGTGGCTTCCCTGCCATAATGCTTCTCCCATTCGATCTTTACCATCGATATCGACTTGTTTCTCAACTGTCTCACTTGTCTGTCAATAATCCTCATCGGTTTCTCTTCGTAGCCCAAGTCTTCATTAACTACAACCCCGGAGTAATCTATTACATGCAGTGGGTCTCGGATATATTTTCTCAGCATCGAAACATGGAACACACTGTGGACTCGACTCAAATCTGGTGGCAAAGCAAGCCTGTAAGCAACGGTGTTAATCCTCTCAAGAATTTCAAATGGCCCAACGTATCGGGGTGCAAGTTTGCCCTTCTTCCCAAATCTCGTAACTCCTGTCATCGGCGAGACCTTCAAAAATACATGGTCCCCAATTTCAAATTCTAACTCCCTCCTTCTTTGATCGGCATAACACTTCTGTCGACTCTGTGCAGTCTTAATCCTTTGCTGAATGAGTTTGATCTTTTCCGTTGTCATCCGAACCAATTCGGGGCCGATTAGAGCTTTGTCTCCTACTTCAGTCCAACATATCGGCGATCTGCACTCCCTTCCATACAAAGCTTCATACGGCGCCATGCCTATGCTGGCTTGATAACTGTTGTTGTACGCGAACTCTACTAATGGCAAATGCGATTCCCAACTTCCCTGGAAGTCCAACACGCACAGTCTGAGCATGTCTTCGAGTGTCTGAATCGTTCTTTCTGTCTGTCCGTCGGTCTGGGGGTGAAAGGCTGTGCTAAATCTCAACTCTGTTCCCAAGGCTCCTTGTAGACTCTGCCAAAATCTGGAAACGAACTTCGTATCTCGGTCTGACACAATGGACATCGGCACACCATGAAGTCTAACGATCTCATTCACGTACAATTCGGCAAGTCGGTCGGCATTGAATGTGGTCTTGACAGGCAAGAAGTGAGCTGACTTAGTAAGCCTGTCGACTATAACCCAAATGGAATCCATACCTCTTTGCGTCCTCGGCAAACCTACTACGAAATCCATGGAGATGTGCTCCCATTTCCACTCAGGAATTGACAAGGGTTGGAGAAGTCCTGCCGGTCTCTGGTGTTCTGCCTTTACTTGCTGACAACTCAAACACTGAAATACAAACTCAGCTATCTCCCTTTTCATGTTTGGCCACCAAAAGGTCCGCTTTACGTCCTGATACATCTTGGTGCTCCCTGGATGAATGGCAAATTTGGAACTATGGGCCTCTTGCAAAATCTTCCTTTTCAACTCTGGTACGTCGGCTACACACAATCTTCCTTCGAATTTAAGCACCTGGTTTTCCACTGTGTAACCTGGCCTCGGCTTGGAGACGAATTCATCAATTACCCTTTTTAGGAACTTATCTTCCATCTGCCTGTTCTTCACTTCCTCAACGATGGTCGGTTCCGCTGAGACCGTTGCCAGACACGCAAAACTTCCGACTAGTTTCCTGCTTAATGCGTCGGCTACGGAATTTGCCTTACCTGGGTGATACTGGATCTGCATGTCATAGTCCTTCAACAGCTCGAGCCATCTTCTCTGCCTCATATTTAGCTCTTTCTGGGTGAATAAGTACTTCAGGCTCTTGTGGTCGGTGAAAACTTGGCACGATGTTCCATACAAGTAATGACGCCATATCTTCAGAGCAAAAACCACGGCAGCTAACTCCAGGTCATGGGTAGGATAATTCTTTTCATTGGGCTTCAACTGACGAGACGCGTACGCTATGACTTTACCTTTTTGCATTAAAACGCAACCCAAACCTTTGTGTGAAGCATCGCTGTAAATCTGAAATTCTTCATTAGCTGATGGTAGTACCAGAACTGGTGCTGTAACTAACCTCGTCTTCAGCTCCTGGAAAGCTGATTCTCTTTCGTCGGTCCATTCATAAGCTGCTCCCTTCTTCGTTAGTTGTGTCAATGGCACTGCAATCCTCGAGAAATCCTTCACAAACTTTCTGTAATAACCTGCCAAACCCAGGAAACTACGAACCTCGGACACGTTGGTCGGCGTCGGCCAATTCACAACGGCTTCAATCTTACTGGGGTCAACTGATATACCGTCTTCATTAATCACATGTCCTAGAAACGAAATGCTGGAAAGCCAAAATTCGCATTTACTTAACTTGGCGTACAACTTCTTATTTCTCAAGGTCTGCAGGGCAAGTCTCAGATGATTCTCGTGCTCGCTCGCACTCCCGGAATAGATCAATATGTCGTCGATAAAAATAATGACAAACTCATCCAGGTACGGCTTAAAGACTCTGTTCATCAAGTCCATGAATGCTGCTGGGGCATTGGTTACTCCGAAGGGCATTACCAAAAATTCGTAGTGGCCATATCTTGTCCGAAAAGCAGTCTTCTCGATATCCTCGGCTTTAACCTTCAACTGGTGGTAGCCCGACCTAAGGTCAATCTTGGAAAAGACTCGTGCTCCTCGTAGCTGATCAAGCAAATCATCGATTCTTGGCAATGGGTATTTGTTCTTAATGGTCACCTTATTAAGTTCTCTGTAATCAATGCAAAGACGAAGGGTGCCGTCCTTTTTCTTAACAAATAAAACGGGTGCTCCCCACGGTGAAGTGCTCGGCCTGACGAATCCCTTATCCAACAATTCCTGTAGTTGCGATTTCAGTTCTCTAAGTTCAGCTGGAGCCATTCTGTAGGGTGTTTTGGAGATAGGTTGTGTTCCTGGCAAGACGTCCACAGTAAACTCTATTTCTCTATCGACAAGGTGGCCAGGCAACTCATTCGGAAAGACGTCGGGGAATTCCTCAACAACGGGTATGTCGGCTAACTCAACATTTCCATTCAGATCACTTAGTATACTGCATAAGTAACCCTTACATCCTTTTTGGATCAACTTGTAGGCCTTCATGGATGAGATTAAGTAAGGTGGGGGTACAACCCCTTTACCCTGGAAAATGACCTCGGCTTGACTTGGGGTCTTCAATGTGACGTTCTTAGTAACACAATTAATGGATGCATGATTCGCCGCTAACCAGTCCATTCCCAATATAACATCGAAGTGAGTCATGTCTAATGGCATCAAATCAACTAACCATTCTACACTCTCAATCATAGCAATACACGCCCTATAAATGGATGTAACAATCATATCTCTCCCAGATGGGGTAGACACAGATAATACATAATCAAGGGGTTCTAATTCTCTATCCAACTTCTCGGCGAATATAGTGGACACAAATGAATGCGTAGAACCCGAATCAATCAGTACATATGCATCTTGAGAACAAATTGAGAGGGTACCTGACACTACTGCCTCGGCATTCTGGGCGTCTCCTGGTACTAATGCGAAAACTCTGCCCTGCCTCGCCTGTATTCCCCCGGTGTTATTCTTCTGTGCAGAGCCCGAGGTGCTTCCATTCCTCTTCCCATCATCGGTCCTTGCTTTCGGGCAGTCCTTCACGCGATGGCCTATCTCGCCACACTCATAACAAGCTCCTGTTGCCCAACGACAAACCCCGAAATGTTGCTTTCCACAACTCGCGCACATCGGCTTGGCGTTACCTTCCTGATTTGAGTTGCTGGAACTGTCTGTGCCCATTCTCTTCTTGGCATTGAACGGAACTCGGCGACTATCATGATTCTGTCTCTTCCTCTGACCCTCACTTGAACTCTGGTATCGGTTTAAATTAGCTTCAGCCAGGATGGCCTTGTCCAGTACTCCGGCGTACGTCGGCATATTGAGCATATTGACCCGATCTTGTATCGGCCCACGCAACCCACTTTCGAACTTCCTCGCCTTTCGATACTCGTCGTCAACCATATGAGGCGCATATCTCGCTAGTTCAGTAAAGGCACGATCGTACTCTGCGACCGTCTTGTTCCCTTGGACCAGATTCTGAAACTCCGTGGTCTTTCGGTCTCGGACGCTGAGGGGGAAATGCTTGTTGTAGAACAACTCCAAAAATTTTGCCCAAGTCAAACCCGGATTGCTTTCTCGGACCATCATCCACCATCTACGAGCATCGTCGTCTAACGTGAATGCTGCCAGAGGTACCTTCTGAGCGTCTGTACTGGGGAAAACTTCAAACAACTTCTCCATCTCTAAAACCCATGCCTCGGCTTTCATTGGTTCTATGCCTCCCTGAAATCTCGGCGGCTTCATCTTCTTGAACTCTCTGATTAGAGTTATCGTGTCGTTCCCATACAAAGCTTGCTGCGGAGGCACTTGTGGCACCGGAGGGGGTGGAGCTGCATATCGGCCATTCGTCTGTTCGGCATGCATAGAAGTGGTACCAGTATCCTGCGGCCTAGATTGCCTCTGCTCACGAACCAAGCCTTCGACTAACCTTTCCAATCTTTCCAACCTGTCTTCCGATCGATCTCGGCCAACCGGGGGTCTACCTCTCCTCATGATGCTAGGGGGGGGGGATGCAAGATGAGACTTTAAAACAACTAAACAGATAACACATATGCAAGTAACGAGCGTCTAAGCCAAAACGATGCACACATAGTCAAGTAGCAAGCAATATGATGCAATCTTAACTTTCTTCTAAGGGAAATCCTAGGCTCTCTAGAACTCAAGGTGTGTGATTAACGTACTACAAGGATCTTGTGCTCTGATACCAATCTGTCACGCCCCCAAACCGCCCCTAGTAGTTTGGTGCCGTGATGGCCAGTAACCCGAGGTTACCGAAGGCCGTCTTACAAAAATCACACACAATCAGAGTATGAAATATGGGGCTTACAAGAGCGGAAGCAAAATTTACATATAAACCGAGTTGTCCATGAGAGCCGTGCATAAGTCCAATGGAATGTCATACATCAACATCTTTACAAGTCTTACAATTTTAGATACAACAAAATGGAACACAAAATACATCCTGACCAAAAGGCTTCTCAAGCCGACATATGCCAAAACAAGCAAATAAAACATAAGCCGAGAAGCATAATCTTCAAGACGATGCAAAACGCAAAATCCAAAACATGTCGGCAAAGCATCCAAAACACATCGGCAATCACGTCTAGGCCTCAATGCCTTCTTGTTCATCACCTACATATATATAGAGAGGGTGAGCTTGGATACTCAGTGAATGATATCAGAAATAAAGGTTTTGCATGATTGATATCCAAGATTTCTTTCAAAACAATACATAGCATACTTTTCGATCAAGAGGGAAATCAAGTTCATTTGCCGGCTTTCAAGTTCCTTGGATGTTAATAACATCTACTTATTTCAAGGGGTGATGACATATCAAGACAAGAGTTTCAAGACAAGCTGTGCTGCAAAAGTTTAGAGTCCTCTAGCACTAAGGACTGTCAAGACAAGCTGTGCTGCAAAAGTTTAGAGTCCTCTAGCACTAAGGACTGTCAAGACAAGCTGTGCTGCAAAAGTTTAGAGTCCTCTAGCACTAAGGACTGTCAAGACAAGTCATCAAAACAAGATAGCATTTGATATACAAAATAGGGATAGTCATTCATGCTAGATCAAGTACTTTTCAAAACAAGGCAAGACGAGATTTATGAAAGCAAGTGTAACATAGCTTTATTAAAAATACCACTCACATCGTTTCTTCACACGTCGGGGTCGAGACAAGCCCAAGTCCTACAACACATGGCAAGGCCTATTGAATACGCTTTCAAACAAGTCTCTCATGTACACAAATGTTTTCGGAAAACATGCTGGGCACCAACCAGGTCTAGGCCGAGGTTCCACACCTCCTCGCCGAGGTGTGTTCCCGAGGGCCACATGCAAAAGGAAAGAGGTCGGGAAACTCTGGGTTTTCCTCTGTTGATGAACATGAAGAACATGAGTGTGAAAACATGAAAAATACGAATGTTTGATCATAATCTGCCATCACAAATCTGGGATTTTCGTGCTATGAGTTTGAAAACATGGACCTGGGTACCCGTAGTTGAAAATCTTGCAAGAACAAACACAAAACTTGGGTCTAGGCGAAAAGCTTTCGGATCAAAACAAGACTTTCTTGAAGAACACATGAATGTCATTTTCTCTTTCCAGAATCGAGATTCAAAACGATGCATGGCTTACAAATCATTTTCAATCATGCAATGCAATAACATAAACATGAAGAACATCATGAGTGAATCAAGAATCTAACCTTAGAACGCGGATCTAACGGTTGGATCTCTAGGAATCGAGCTTCAAGATCTACCTCCTCACTCTAAAACTCCTTCTTCCTCCTAGAGTTTCTCTCTCTACAAGACAAGGTTATGATACTAAATGATAGTTTCCTATACCCGGTTCTGGGGTTAACCCTCTGCTGGGACACGTGGCGGCGACTGGTTGGGTTCTTCCTGAAAAGGTGGCTGACAGACCCGACAAAGCATGGTGGAAGGGTGTTCAACAAGCAAAGCGGTATGGGCTTTCTGACAGACCATGACATCGGCTAACAACAAGGCGTATCTAACACGCTATACGGAATGGCACTCCGGCAAGGGGGTGACATCGGCTAACAAAAGACTTCGGCGACTAGGGTGACAATGACCTCGGCTAGGAAGGACAACACTTGACTAAGCTGTGCCACATCTTGGCCTAGATGCGCCACACCTCGGTCTAGGTCATACCACTCCAGGACGAGTTCACTGGGGTGCAGGGTAACATCTCGGCTAATGTGTTCAAGGCAATGACGGAGGTCAACAAGGGGTTCCAAGGTACTAATGCCAGACTAAGGATGACCTCGGCATCGGAATAACGTCGGCTAAACATAACTCAGACAAGCACATAACACTTAGACAAATCACAAAGGTATCAAATCAAGACATGGATCACATTAACTCAACGAAACAAATCGCAACACACACATGCAAGCTAAACAAGTCATAATCACACAAATGCTCATGAACATGATCAAGATGAAAAATGCGGGTTCTTACAGTAAATTATTCAGTAAATTTTCAATTAATTGCTCAGCAAATTCCTAGTAAATCCTTAGTAAATTATTGAGAAAATTTGAAGTAAATTTTTCATAATTTCACGGTAAATTACTCAATAAAATCTTAGTAAATTACTCATTGAGTTCTCAGTAAATTACACAGAACATTACCCAGTAAATTACTAAGTAAATTACTCAGTAAATTCTGAGTAAATCACTCAGTAAATTACAGGGTAAATTTCTCAGTAAATTCTCATTAAATTACTCAGAAAATTCTCAGTAAATTACAAAGTAAATCACTTAGAAAATTCTCAGTAAATTCTCTGTGAATTACTTAGTAAATTCTCCGTAAATTCCTAACTAAATTCCCAAGAAATTCTCATAAAATTATTCAGTAAATTCTGAATTAATTACGCAGTAAATTCCTTGTAAATCCTCAGTAAATTATTCAGAAAATTTGAAGTAAATTTTTCATAATTTCACGGTAAATTACTCAATAAAATCTCAGTAAATTACTCATTGAATTCTCAGTAAATTACTCAAAACATTACCTAGTAAATTGCTAAGTAAACTTATCAGCAAATTCCGAGTAAATCACTCAGAAAATTCCAAGTAAATTACTCGGTAAATTACTCAGTAAATTCTCATTAAACTACACAGAAAATTCTTAGTAAATTATAAAGTAAATTACATAGAAAATTCTCAATAAATTCCCAGTAAATTATAAGTAAATTACTTTGTAAATTCTCAGTAAATTACTAATTAAATTCCCAAGAAATTCTCCGTAAATTATTCAGTAAATTCTCAATTAATTGCTAAGCAAATTCCTAGTAAATCCCCAGTAAATTATTTAGAAAATTTGAAGTAAATTTTTCATAATTTCACGGTAAATTACTCAATAAAATCTTAGTAAATTACTCATTGAATTCTCAGTAAATTACTTAGAACATTACCCAGTAAATTACTAAGTAAATTCCGAGTAAATCACTCAGTAAATTCCCAGTAAATTAGTCGGTAAATTCTCATTAAATTACTCAGAAAATTCTCAGTGAATTACATAGTAAATTCTCAGTAAATTCCTAATTAAATTCCCAAGAAATTCTCTGAAAATTATTCGGTAAATTCTCAATTAATTACTCAGTAAATTCCTTGTAAATCCTCAGTAAATTATTTATAAAATTCGAAGTAAATTTTTCATAATTTCACAGTAAATTACTCAATAAAATCTCAGTAAATTACTCATTGAATTCTAAGTAAATTACTCAAAACTTTACCCAGTAAATTGCAAGGTAAATTAATCAGTTAATTGCGAGTAAATCACTCAGTAATATCCCAGTAAATTACTCGGTAAATTACTCAGTAAATTCTCATTAAATTACACAGAAAATTCTCAGTAAATTACAAAGTAAATTTCTTAGAAAATTCTCAATAAATTCCCAGTAAATTCTAAGTAAATTACTTAGTAAATTCTCAGTAAATTACTAATTAAATTCCCAAGAAATTCTCAGTAAATTATTCAGTAAATTCTCAATTAATTGCTCAGCAAATTCGTTGTAAATCCTCAGTAAATTATTTAGAAAATTTGAAGTAAATTTTTCATAATTTCACGGTAAATTACTCAATAAAATCTTAGTAAATTACTCATTGAATTTTCAGCAAATTACTCAGTAAATTACTAAGTAAATTACTCAGTAAATTCCGAGTAAATCACTCATAAAATTCTCAGTAAATTACAAAGTAAATCGCTTAGAAAATTCTCAGTAAATTCTTAGTGAATTACTTAGTAAATTCTCAGTAAATTCCTAATTAAATTCCCAAGAAATTCTCAGAAAATTATTAAGTAAATTCTCAATTAATTACTCAATAAATTCCTTGTAAATCCTCAGTAAATTATTTAGGAAATTCGAAATAAATTTTTCATAATTTCACGGTAAATTACTCAATAAAATCTCAGTAAATTACTCATTGAATTCTCAGTAAATTACTCAAAACATTACCCATTCAATTGCTAAGTAAATAACTCAGTAAATTGCGAGTAAATCACTCAGTAAATTCCCAGTAAATTACACGGTAAATTACTCAGTAAATTCTCATTAAATTACACAGAAAATTCTCAGTAAATTACAAAGTAAATTATTTAGAAAATTCTCAATAAATTCCCAGTAAATTCTAAGTAAACTACTCAGTAAATTCTCAGTAAATTACTAATTAAACTCCCAAGAAATTCTCAGTAAATTATTCAGTAAATTCTCAATTAATTGCTCAGCAAATTCCTAGTAAATCCTCAGTAAATTTTTTAGAAAATTTGAAGTAAAGTTTTCATAATTTCACGGTAAATTACTCAATAAAATCTTAGTAAATTACTCATTGAATTCTCAATAAATTACTCAGAACATTACCCAGTAAATTACTGAGTAAATTACTCAGTAAATTCCGAGTAAATCACTCAGAAAATTCTCAGTAAATTCTCAGTGAATTACTTAGTAAATTCTTAGTAAATTCCTAATTAAATTCCCAAGAAATTCTCAAAAAATTATTCAGTAAATTCTCAATTAATTACTCAGTAAATTCCTTGTAAATCGTCAGTAAATTATTTAGAAATTTCGAAGTAAATTTTTCATAATTTCACAGTAAATTACTCAATAAAATCTCAGTAAATTACTCATTGAATTCTCAGTAAATTACTCAAAACATTACCCAGTAAATTGCTAAGTAAATTACTCAGTAAATTGCGAGTAAATCACTCAGTAAATTCCCGGTAAATTACTCGGTAAATTACTCAGTAAATTCTCATTAAATTACACAGAAAATTCTCAGAAAATTACAAAGTAAATTACTTAGAAAATTCTCAATAAATTCCTAGTAAATTCTAAGTAAATTACTTAGTAAATTCTCAGTAAATTACTAATTAAATTCCGAAGAAATTCTCAGTAAATTATTCAGTAAATTCTCAATTAATTGCTCAGCAAATTCCTAGTAAATCCTCAGTAAATTATTTAGAAAATTTGAAGTAAATTTTTCATAATTTCACGGTAAATTACTCAATAAAATCTTAGTAAATTACTCAGAACATTACCCAGTAAATTACAAAGTAAATTACTTAGTAAATTTTGAGTAAATCACTCAGTAAATTACTCGGTAAATTACTCAGTAAATTCTCATTAAATTACTCAGTAAATTCTCAGTAAATTATAAAGTAAATCACTTAGAAAATTCTCTGTAAATTCTCAGTGAATTACTTAGTAAATTCTCAGTAAATTCCAAATTAAATTCCCAAGAAATTCTCAGAAAATTATTCAGTAAATTCTCAATTAATTACTCAGTAAATTCCTTGTAAATCCTCAGTAAATTATTTAGAAAATTCGAAGTAAATTTTTCATAATTTCACGATAAATTACTCAATAAAATCTCAGTAAATTACTCATTGAATTCTCAGTAAAATACTCAAAACATTACCCAGTAAATTGCTAAGTAAATTACTCAGTAAATTGCGAGTAAATCACTCAGTAAATTGCCGGTAAATTACTCGATAAATTACTCAGTAAATTCTCATTAAATTACACAGAAAATTCTCAGTAAATTATAAAGTAAATTACTTAGAAAATTCTCAATAAATTCCCAGTAAATTCTAAGTAAATTACTTTGTAAATTCTCAGTAAATTACTAATTAAATTCCCAAGAAATTCTCAGTAAATTATTCAGTAAATTCTCAATTAATTGCTCAGCAAATTCCTAGTAAATCCTCAGTAAATTATTTAGAAAATTTGAAGTAAATTTTTAATAATTTCCCGGTAAATTACTCAATAAAATCTTTGTAAATTACTCATTGAATTCTCAGTAAATTACTCAGAACATTACCCAGTAAATTACTAAGTAAATTACTCAGTAAATTTCGAGTAAATCACTCAGTAAATTACTCAGTAAATTATAAAGTAAATCACTTAGAAAATTCTCAGTGAATTACTTAGTAAATTCTCAGTAAATTCCTAATTAAATTCCCAAGAAATTCTCAGAAAATTATTCAGTAAATTCTCAATTAATTACACAGTAAATTCCTTGTAAATCCTCAGTAAATTATTTAGAAAATTAGAACTAAATTTTTCATAATTTCACGGTAAATTACTCAATAAAATCTCAGTAAATTACTCATTGAATTCTCAGTAAATTACTCAAAACATTACCCAGTAAATTGGAAGTAAATCACTCAGTAAATTCCCAGTAAATTACTCGGTAAATTACTCAATAAATTCTCATTAAATTACACAGAAAATTCATAGTAAATTATAAAGTAAATTACATAGAAAATTCTCAATAAATTCCCAGTAAATTCTAAGTAAATTACTTAATAAATTCTCAGTAAATTACTAATTAAATTCCCAAGAAATTCTCAGTAAATTATTCAGTAAATTCTCAATTAATTGTTCAGCAAATTCCTAGTAAATCCTCAGTAAATTATTTGGAAAATTTGAAGTAATTTTTTCTTAATTTCACGGTAAATTACTCAATAAAATCTTAGTAAATTACTCATTGAATTCTCAGTAAATTACTCAGAACATTACCCAGTAAATTACTAAGTAAAATACTCAGTAAATTCTGAGTAAATCACTCTGTAAATTACTCGGTAAATTACTCAGTAAATTCTCATTAAATTACTCAGAAAATTCGCAGTAAATTATAAAGTAAATCACTTAGAAAATTCTCAGTGAATTACTTCGTAAATTCTCAGTAAATTCCTAATTAAATTCCCAAGAAATTCTCAGAAAATTATTCAGTAAATTTTGAATTAATTACTCAGTAAATTCCTTGTAAATCCTCAGTAAATTATTTAGAAAATTCGAAGTAAATTTTTCATAATTTCACAGTAAATTACTCAATAAAATCTCAGTAAATTACTCATTGAATTCTCAGTAAATTACTCAAAACATTACCCAGTAAATTGCTAAGTAAATTACTCAGTTAATTGCGAGTAAGTCACTCAGTAAATTCCCAGTAAATTACTCGGTAAATTACTCAGTAAATTCTCATTAAATTACACAGAAAATTCTCAGTAAATTATAAAGTAAACTACTTAGAAAATTCTCAATAAATTCCCAGTAAATTCTAAGTAAATTACTTAGTAAACTCTCAGTAAATTATTCAGTAAATTCTCAATTGATTGCTCAGCAAATTCTTAGTAAATCCTCAGTAAATTATTTAGAAAATTTGAAGTAAATTTTTCATAATTTCATGTTAAATTACTCAATAAAATCTTAGTAAATTACGCATTGAATTCTCAATAAATTACTCAGAACATTACCCAGTAAATTACTCAGTAAATTTCGAGTAAATCACTCAGTAAATTACTCGGTTAATTACTCAGTAAATTCTCATTAAATTACTCAGAAAATTCTCAGTAAATTATAAAGTAAATCACTTAGAAAATTCTCAGTGAATTATTTAGTAAATTCTCAGTAAATTCCTAATTAAATTCCCAAGAAATTCTCAGAAAATTATTCAGTAAATTCTCAATTAATTACTCAGTAAATTCCTTGTAAATCCTCAGTAAATTATTTAGAAAATTAGAACTAAATATTTCATAATTTCACGGTAAATTACTCAATAAAATCTCAATAAATTACTCATTGAATTCTCAGTAAATTACTCAAAACATTACCCAGTAAATTGCTAAGTAAATTACTCAGTTAATTGCGAGTAAATCACTCAGTAAATTCCCAGTAAATTACTCGGTAAATTACTCAGTAAATTCTCATTAAATTAAACAGAAAATTCTCGGTAAATTATAAAGTAAACTACTTAGAAAATTCTCAATAAATTCCAGTAAATTCTAAGTAAATTGCTTAGTAAATTCTCAGTAAATTACTAATTAAATTCCCAAGAAATTCTCAGTAAATTATTCAGTAAATTCTCAATTAATTGCTCAGCAAATTCCTAGTAAATCCTCAGTAAATTATTTAGAAAATTTGAAGTAATTTTTTCATAATTTCACGGTAAATTACTCAATAAAATATTAGTAAATTACTCATTGAATTCTCAGTAAATTACTCAGAACATTACCCAGTAAATTACTAAGTAAAATACTCAGTAAATTCTGAGTAAATCACTCAGTAAATTACTCGGTAAATTACTCAGTAAATTCTCATTAAATTACTCAGAAAATTCGCAGTAAATTATAAAGTAAATCACTTAGAAAATTCTCAGTGAATTACTTAGTAAATTCTCAGTAAATTCCTAATTAAATTCCCAAGAAATTCTCAGAAAATTATTCAGTAAATTTTGAATTAATTACTCAGTAAATTCCTTGTAAATCCTCAGTAAATTATTTAGAAAATTCGAAGTAAATTTTTCATAATTTCACAGTAAATTACTCAATAAAATCTCAGTAAATTACTCATTGAATTCTCAGTAAATTACTCAAAACATTACCCAGTAAATTGCTAAGTAAATTACTCAGTTAATTGCGAGTAAATCACCCAGTAAATTCCCAGTAAATTACTCGGTAAATTACTCAGTAAATTCTCATTAAATTACACAGAAAATTCTCAATAAATTCCCAGTAAATTCTATGTAAATTACCTAGTAAATTCTCAGTAAATTACTAATTAAATTCCCAAGAAATTCTCAGTAAATTATTCAGTAAATTCTCAATTGATTGCTCAGCAAATTCCTAGTAAATCCTCAGTAAATTATTTAGAAAATTTGAAGTAAAATTTTCATAATTTCATGGTAAATTACTCAATAAAATCTTAGTAAATTACGCATTGAATTCTCAGTAAATTACTCAGAACATTACCCAGTAAATTACTCAGTAAATTCCGAGTAAATCACTCAGTAAATTACTCGGTAAATTACTCAGTAAATTCTCATTAAATTACTCAGAAAATTCTCAATAAATTATAAAGTAAATCACTTAGAAAATTCTCAGTGAATTACTTAGTAAATTCTCAGTAAATTCCTAATTAAATTCCCAAGAAATTCTCAGCAAATTATTCAGTAAATTCTCAATTAATTACTCAGTAAATTCCTTGTAAATCCTCAGTAAATTATTTAGAAAATTAGAACTAAATTTTTCATAATTTCATGGTAAATTACTCAATAAAATCTCAGTAAATTACTCATTAAATTCTCAGTAAATTACTCAAAACATTACCCAGTAAATTGCTAAGTAAATTACTCAGTAAATTCTGAGTAAATCACTCAGTAAATTCCCAGTAAATTACTCGGTAAATTACTCAATAAATTCTCATTAAATTACACAGAAAATTCTTAGTAAATTATAAAGTAAATTACATAGAAAATTCTCAATAAATTCCTAGTAAATTCTAAGTAAATTACTTAGTAAATTCTCAGTAAATTACTAATTAAATTCCCAAGAAATTCTCAGTAAATTATTCAGTAAATTCTCAATTAATTGCTCAGCAAATTCCTAGTAAATCCTCAGTAAATTATTTAGAAAATTTGAAGTAAATTTTTCATAATTTCACGGTAAATTACTCAATAAAATCTTAGTAAATTACTCATTGAATTCTCAGTAAATTACACAGAACATTACCCAGTAAATTACTCAGTAAATTCCGAGTAAATCTGTAACAACCCTCACCTTACTCTTGTTATACTTGCATACGTTCATGCATGATCTTGTCTTGAAATGTTATTTTGCTAGTTTTGCCTTGCCTTGTTTTGGCTAAGTATTGCTTGCATGATTTTTGTTCTTTGCTCGGCGTGTAGCCGAGGTCCTCTTGAGATTAGGTCCACTCTGAGCCTTTGTACTTTGAATAGTATGGAACCGCTTGGTCGATACCATCTTCACCTCGGGCATTATGGCCGAGATGTTTTGCACATTAGTGAACCTTGTCCGCAGGAAGGTATGGCCTAGGCCGAGATGTGGCACACCCCGGCCAAGGTGTGGCACAGCTTAGTCAAGTGTCGTCCTCCCTGGCCGATGTCTTTGTTATCCTGTTGCCGAAGCTTTGACTTGAGCCGATGTCATTACTGGCCGATGTGTCTTACCTAGCTTGCTGCGTACGCTTTGTCAGAGACTTGTCTTATCTATCAATCACCTTTTTGAGTTGAGCCAACCCGATAGCGCCACGTGTCCGAGCTGATTGTTAAGACAGCCGGCAGGCTTAGAAACAATTCATTTTATCTCAAATCTTTGCCTTTAGAGAGAGAAGCTCTAGAGAGAAGGAGGAGAAGTTCTTGAGTGAGAATAGACCTTCCAAGCTTGATCTTCGAAGATTGAACCGTTGGATTTGAGCCTTGAGGTAAGAATCGTGATCTACTTCGGTTGTTGTTATTGATCATCCAGCTGCATTGCATGATCGGATCTGTTTTGCATGTCATGCATCGATTTGAAGTTGGTTTCAGAAGAAAAAGATAGTGTTCTTGTGTTTTGAAGAAAAGTCTCGTTTTGATCCGAACGATTGGAACCGAAACCATGTTTTTATGTTTGTTCTTGCATGACCTTCTTGAATGGGTACCCAGGTCCATGTTTTGAACTCATGGCATGAAATCTTAGATTTTGTAACAAGTTATGATCCTCGCATTCGTCTTCTTCATAATCATGTTCTTCATATTCTTCAAAGGGAAACCCAGGTTTTTCCCGACTTTGTTTGTTGAGGCCTTCGGGACCACACCTCGGCAATGAGGTGTGGGACCTCGGCAAGGACCGGGACGGTACCCAGTGTGTTTACATGAGATGGGAGCAGTGCTTAAACTCCCAACATGTTTTGCTTTGTTATTGACTTGGATCTGGTAAGAATGCCGAGATCATTCGCATGTGTATATAAAGCTTGTTTTGAGAATGTGATTTGCCATGTGATTGTAGGACCTTGATCCTTGCTTTGAGCCTACACCTGGAGAATTAGGTGAGTGGTGCTCTTAATAAAGCTATGTTATACTTGTTTTGTTAAATCTTGCTTTGCTTTGTTTTGACGAGAGTATTTGCTAAGCATGAATGAATAGCCCTGTTTCAATCTATCAAGTATAAGCTTTGTTTAGATGTCATCCTTGAAAAGTCCCTTGTGCTGGAGGACTCTAAACTTTCGCAGCACTAAGTATAAAAGGATACGGTCCTTTCTTGGAAAGACTATAAATGTTAAACCGGGCTACGGGCCTAAGTAACACAAGTTCCATAATGTTAAATCGGGCTACGGGCCTAAGTAACATCAGATCATCATGTTAAAAGGAGCTACGGGCTTAAGTAACACAAGTCCCTTGTGCTGGAGGACTATAAACTTTCGCAGTACCTTTGACTAAACGATTACGGATCGTACAATCCTTGTTTTGCCACTGACGGTTTACCACGTGGACTTGCTTGTTTTGATAAGCTTGATGTGTTTTGCCGATGTCAGTAAGCATCCCTTGAGATTTGTAAGACTTGACGGATGAATACGGTTCATCCCTTGTCGATAAAGATTTGACGTGTTTGTTCCTGTAAGGATCTCGGCTATATTCATGCAAAACCTTTATTTCTAGTACCATTCACTGTGTATTTGTGCTCAGCCCTCTCTATATATATGTAGGTGATGAGCAGGACGTTGGCGACACCTAGAATGTGTTTTTGAAAGCTTGTTTTGGATTCATGATTATGTCGGCGTTGTTTTGCATTCACGTCGGCAAATGTCATTTTATTTACATCGGCAATTCTTGAAAATTATGCTTCTTGGCTTGTACTCACTGTATTTTTGTATATGTCGGCTCGAGAAGCCTTTTGATCAAGATGTATTACGTATTTTACCTTTTGTATTCAAGTTATAAAGATGTATGCCATTACATTGGATTTATGCACTGCTCTTATGGACCACTTGTAAGTTTGATTTATTTCTTCCGCATTTGTGAGCCCCGTTTATCATACTCTGATCTTGTTTTACTTTTGAAGTTGGCGTTCGGTAATTACGGATTACTGGCCATCACGGCACCAAACTACTAGGGGCGGTTTGGGGTCGTGACAGAATGGTATCAGAGCACAAGTTCCTCAGTGTACGTTGTCCACACACTTTGAGTCCTAAAGAGCATAGGATTTCCCTTAGAAAGATGTTAGGATTGCATCATAGTGCTTGCTATTTGAACAAGGTGTGCATTGTCTTGACATGTCTATATGTTACTTGCCCACGTGGTTATTTGCTTGATTGTCTTAAAGTCATACTTTGCATGCTCATAGCATTATGAGGAGAGGTAGACCTCCGATTGGTCGGGATCAGCCCGAAGACAGAATGGACAGACTAGAAAGATTAGTTGAAGGTTTGGCCCGCGAGTTGAGGCAAACCAGACAGCAGTACGCTAGTGCCACGTCGGCCCAGGACGAGCAAACCAACGACCGAAATGTAGTTCCGCCTCCACTTCCTCCAGTGCCGCAAGTTCCCCCGCAGCCAGCCTTATATGGGGATGGCACGATAGCTTTGATCCGGGAGTTCAAGAAAATGAAACCACCGAGATTCTCTGGGGGTATAGAGCCGATGAAGGCTGAGGCATGGGTTTTGGAAATGGAAAAGTTGTTCGAGATCTTTCCTAGCACCGACGCTCAGAAGGTGACGTTGGCAGCTTTCACCTTAGATGATGATGCTCGCAGATGGTGGATGATGGTTCGAGGAAGCAATCCAGATCTAACCTGGACCCGATTCTTAGAGTTGTTCTACAACAAGCACTTCCCAGTAAGTGTTCGAAACCGCAAGGCTACCGAATTTCATACTTTGACGCAAGGCAACCGAACAGTGGCGGAATACGACCGCGCTTTTACTGAATTGGCGAGGTTTGTACCTCACATGGCCAACGATGAATACATGAAGGCCAAGAAATTCGAGAGTGGGGTTCGCGGACCGATCCAAGACCGGGTTAACTTGCATAATATGCCGACTTATGCCGAAGTGTTGGACAAGGCTATTCAGGCCGAAGCTAACCTGAATCGATACCAGAGCTCGGGAGAGAACCAGCGAAAGAGACAAAACTACGACAATCGCCGAGGACAACTGGGCACCAAAAAGAGAATGAGCGTGGGCAGTGCTGGTAACCTAAGGCAGGAAGGTAATGCTAAACCGACGTGTTCGGATTGTGGGAAACATCATTTCGGGGTCTGTCGTCGGACGTCAGGAGCTTGTTATGAGTGTGGCGAAGTGGGTCACTACGTGAAAGATTGTCCTAAGACAAAGGCAGATAACAACAAGAAAGGTGAGAATACCTCGGGTTCCGTCCAGAAGAATAATGTTGGAAGAGGACAAATGAGACAGGGCAGAGTATTTGCACTAGTACCGGGGGACACTCAAAATGCTGAGACAGTGGTGTCAGGTATACTTCTAATTTGCTCCCAAAATGCCTATGTGTTGATTGATTCGGGTTCTACGCATTCGTTTGTGTCTGCAAAATTTGCCGAGAAAATTGATAGAGAACTAGAGCCCCTTAATTATATATTATCTGTGTCTACTCCATCTGGGAGATCTATGATTGTTGCATCCATCTATAGAGCATGTGTTGTTGTGATTGAGAATGTGGAATTGTTAGTAGATTTAATGCCTCTAGACATAGCCCATTTTGATGTTATACTGGGAATGGATTGGTTAGTCGCAAATCATGCATCTATTGACTGTGTTTTGAAAAGTGTCACACTGAGACCCCCAAACCTAGCCGAGGTTATTTTCCAGGGTAAAGGGATAGTGCCCCCACCTTACTTGATCTCGTCCATTAAAGCCTATAAGTTAATTCAGAAAGGGTGCCGAGGCTACTTGTGTAGTATACTGGGTGATCAAAATGGAAACGTTAATTTAGCCGACATCCCAATTGTTAGTGAATTCCCCGACGTTTTTCCGAACGAGTTGCCTGGCCACTTAGCCGATAGAGAAATAGAGTTTACAGTTGACATCATGTCGGGAACACAGCCGATCTCCAAAACACCTTACAGAATGGCCCCAGCTGAACTTAGGGAATTGAAACTGCAATTACAAGAATTGTTGGATAAAGGATTCATTAGACCGAGCACTTCACCATGGGGAGCACCTGTTTTATTTGTTAAGAAAAAGGATGGCACACTCCGCCTTTGTATTGATTATAGAGAACTTAATAAGGTCACTATCAAGAACAAGTACCCATTACCTAGGATTGATGATTTGCTTGATCAGTTACAAGGAGCACGAGTCTTTTCTAAGATTGACCTTAGGTCTGGTTATCACCAACTTAAAGTTAAAGCCGAAGATGTTGAGAAGACTGCTTTCCGGACAAGATATGGCCACTACGAGTTTTTAGTAATGCCTTTTGGAGTAACTAACGCCCCTACTGCATTTATGGATTTAATGAACAGAGTCTTCAAGCCATATTTAGATGAGTCTGTAGTTGTCTTCATTGATGATATACTAATCTATTCCAAGAGTAAAACTGAACATGAAAACCATTTGAGATTTGCCTTACAGACTCTGAGAAAACGGAAATTGTATGCTAAGTTTAACAAGTGTGAATTTTGGCTTTCTACTATCTCGTTTTTGGGTCATGTGATTAGTGAAGAGGGTATCTCGGTTGATCCTAGCAAAATTGAAGCCGTGGTAAATTGGCCGAGGCCGACTAATGTTTCCGAGATTCGTAGTTTCCTGGGTTTGGCAGGATATTACAGGAAGTTTGTGAAGGATTTCTCCAGGATTGCAATTCCATTGACGCAATTGACTAAGAAGGGAACACCGTATGAATGGACTACAGATCGGGAATCAGCTTTCCAAGAACTGAAGACGAAATTAGTTACAGCACCAGTACTCGTACTTCCATCAGGTAACGAAGAGTTTCATATCTACAGCGATGCTTCACATAAGGGCTTGGGTTGTGTGTTAATGCAAGGGGGTAAGGTCATAGCTTATGCATCTCGTCAGTTGAAACCCCATGAGAAGAACTATCCTACACATGATTTAGAATTAGCGGCCGTGGTATTTGCTTTGAAGATTTGGCGTCACTATTTGTATGGAACTTCTTGTCAGGTTTTTATAGATCACAAGAGTTTAAAGTACTTGTTCACTCAGAAAGAATTGAATTTGAGACAGAGAAGGTGGCTTGAGTTGTTGAAAGATTACGATATGCAAATTCAATATCATCCAGGAAAAGCTAACAGTGTAGCGACGCTTTGAGCAGAAAGTCAGATGGAAATTTAGCGTGCCTGACCATGATAGCAGTAGAGCCGACCATTATTGATGAGGTAAAGACAAGACAGATGGAGGATAAATTCTTCAAGAAAGTAGCCGAGGAGATTGTCACAAAGCCGAGATCAGGGTATACCGTCGAGAATCAAGTGCTTAAGTTTGAAGGAAGGATATGCGTAGCCGACGTTCCAGAATTGAAAAGGAAAATTTTGCAGGAAGCTCACAGTTCCAAGTTTGCTGTTCATCCAAGGAACACTAAGATGTATCAGGATGTGAAGCAGACATTTTGGTGGCCAAATATGAAAAGAGAAATAGCCGAATTCGTGTCCCAGTGTTTACATTGTCAACAAGTGAAGGCAGAACATCAAAGACCGGCAAGACTTCTTCAACCTTTGCCGATTCCTGAGTGGAAATGGGAACACATCTCCATGGATTTCGTGAGTGGGTTGCCGAAGACACCGAAAGGTATGGATTCGATTTGGGTTGTTGTTGATAGACTAACTAAGTCAGCACACTTTCTACCTGTTAAGACTACCTTCAACGCCGATCAACTTGCCTTGTTATATGTAAATGAGATTGTTAGACTTCATGGAGTGCCGATGTCAATTGTGTCAGACCGAGACCCTAAATTTGTTTCTAGATTTTGGCAGAGTTTACAGAGGGCTTTCGGAGCCGAGCTGAGATTTAGTACAGCTTTTCATCCCCAGACAGACGGGCAGACAGAGAGGACAGTTCAGACACTTGAAGATATGCTTAGGCTTTGTGTATTGGACTTCCTAGGAAGTTGGGGAACGCATTTGCCCTCAGTGGAATTCACTTACAAGAACAGTTATCAAGCTAGCATTGGCATGGCGCCATACGAAGCCTTGTACGGAAGAAAGTGTAGGTCGCCGATATGTTGGACCGAAGTGGGAGACAGAGCTCTGCTTGGTCCCGAATTGATTCAAGTAACAACAGAAAAGATTAAACTTATCCAACAGAGGATTAAAACTGTCCAGAGCCGACAAAAGAGCTACGCCGACCAGAGAAGGAATGAGTTAGCATTTGAAGTTGGGGATCATGTATTCCTGAAAGTTTCACCAATGAAAGGAGTTTCCAAATTTGGAAAGAAAGGTAAATTAGCATCTCGGTATATTGGACCGTTTGAAATTCTTGAGAGAATTAACCCTGTTGCCTACAGACTTGCTTTGCCGCCAGGTTTAAGTCAAGTCCACAATGTGTTTCATGTTTCGATGTTGAGAAAGTACATCTGAGATCCACTACATATAATTGACCATTCTGGGATTACGGTTAATGAGGATTTGGGCTACGAGGAGAAGCCAATGAGGATTATTGACAGACAAGTTAGGCAGTTGAGAAACAAGTCGATACCAATGGTAAAGGTAGAATGGAAAGAGCATCACGGCAAGGATGCCACATGGGAAATGGAAGAGGAGATGAGGATTCAACATCCAGAATTGTTCCCGGAACAAGGTAATTTAAGTTTGGGGACCAAACTTCTTTAAGGGGGGTAGGATGTAACAACCCTCACCTTACTCTTGTCATACTTGCATACGTTCATGCATGATCTTGTCTTGAAATGTTATTTTGCTAGTTTTGCCTTGCCTTGTTTTGGCTAAGTATTGCTTGCATGATTTTTGTTCTTTGCTCGGCGTGTAGCCGAGGTCCTCTTGAGATTAGATCCACTCTGAGCCTTTGTACTTTGAATGTTATGGAACCGCTTGGTCGATACCATCTTCACCTCGGGCATTATTGCCGAGATGTTTTGCACATTAGTGAACCTTGTCCGCAGGAAAGTATGGCCTAGGCCGAGATGTGGCACACCCCGGCCAGGGTGTGGCACAGCTTAGTCAAGTGTCGTCCTCCCTAGCCGATGTCCTTGTTATCCTGTTGCCGAAGCTTTGACTTGAGCCGATGTCATTACTGGCCGATGTGTCTTACCCAGCTTGCTGCGTACGCTTTGTCAGAGACTTGTCTTATCTATCAATCACCTTTTTGAGTTGAGCCAACCCGATAGCGCCACGTGTCCGAGCTGATTGTTAAGACAGCCGGCAGGCTTAGAAACAATTCATTTTATCTCAAATCTTTGCCTTTAGAGAGAGAAGCTCTAGAGAGAAGGAGGAGAAGTTCTTGAGTGAGAATAGACCTTCCAAGCTTGATCTTCGAAGATTGAACCGTTGGATTTGAGCCTTGAGGTAAGAATCGTGATCTACTTCGGTTGTTGTTATTGATCATCTAGCTGCATTGCATGATCGGATCTGTTTTGCATGTCATGCATCGATTTGAAGTTGGTTTCGGAAGAAAAAGATAGTGTTCTTGTGTTTTGAAGAAAAGTCTCGTTTTGATCCGAAAGATTGGAACCGAAACCATGTTTTTATGTTTGTTCTTGCATGACCTTCTTGAATGGGTACCCAGGTCCATGTTTTGAACTCATGGCATGAAATCTCAGATTTTGTAACAAGTTATGATCCTCGCATTCGTCTTCTTCATAATCATGTTCTTCATATTCTTCAAAGGGAAACCTAGGTTTTTCCCGACTTTGTTTGTTGAGGCCTTCGGGACCACACCTCGGCAAGGAGGCGTGGGACCGCGGCAAGGACCGGGACGGTACCCAGTGTGTTTACATGAGATGGGAGCAGTGCTTAAACTCCCAACATGTTTTGCTTTGTTATTGACTTGGATCTGGTAAGAATGCCGAGATCATTCGCATGTGTATATAAAGCTTGTTTTGAGAATGTGATTTGCCATGTGATTGTAGGACCTTGATCCTTGCTTTGAGCCTACACCTGGAGAATTAGGTGAGTGGTGCTCTTAATAAAGCTATGTTATACTTGTTTTGTTAAATCTTGCTTTGCTTTGTTTTGACGGGAGTATTTGCTAAGCATGAATGAATAGCCCTGTTTCGATCTATCAAGTATAAGCTTTGTTTAGATGTCATCCTTGAAAAGTCCCTTGTGCTGGAGGACTCTAAACTTTCGCAGCACTAAGTATAAAAGGATACGGTCCTTTCTTGGAAAGACTATAAATGTTAAACCGGGCTACGGGCCTAAGTAACACAAGTTCCATAATGTTAAATCAGGCTACGAGCCTAAGTAACATCAGATTATCGTGTTAAAAGGAGCTACGGGCTTAAGTAACACAAGTCCTTTGTGCTGGAGGACTATAAACTTTCGCAGTACCTTTGACTAAACGATTACGGATCGTACAATCCTTGTTTTGCCACTGACGGTTTACCGCGTGGACTTGCTTGTTTTGATAAGCTTGATGTGTTTTGCCGATGTCAGTAAGCATCCCTTGAGATTTGTAAGACTTGACAGATGAATACGGTTCATCCCTTGTTGATAAAGATTTGACGTGTTTGTTCCTGTAAGGATCTCGGCTATATTCATGCAAAACCTTTACTTCTAGTACCATTCACTGAGTATTTGTGCTCACCCCTCTCTATATATATGTAGGTGATGAGCAGGACGTCGGCGACGCCTAGAATGTGTTTTTGAAAGCTTGTTTTGGATTCATGATTATGTCGGCGTTGTTTTGCATTCACGTCGGCAAATGTCATTTTATTTACGTCGGCAATTCTTGAAAATTATGCTTCTTGGCTTGTACTCACTGTATTTTTGTATATGTCGGCTCGAGAAGCCTTTTGATCAAGATGTAATACGTATTTTACCTTTTGTATTCAAGTTATAAAGATGTATGCCATTACATTGGATTTATGCACTGCTCTTATGGACCACTTGTATGTTTGATTTATTTCTTCCGCATTTGTGAGCCCCGTTTATCATACTCTGATCTTGTTTTACTTTTGAAGTTGGCCTTCGGTAATTACGGATTACTGGCCATCACGGCACCAAACTACTAGGGGCGGTTTAGGGTCGTGACAAAATCACTCAGTAAATTACTCGGTAAATTACTCAGTAAATTCTCATTAAATTACTCAGAAAATTCTCAGTAAATTATAAAGTAAATCACTTAGAAAATTCTCAGTGAATTACTTAGTAAATTCTCAGTAAATTCCTAATTAAATTCCCAAGAAATTCTCAGAAAATTATTCAGTAAATTTTGAATTAATTACTCAGTAAATTCCTAGTAAATCCTCAGTAAATTATTTAGAAAATTCGAAGTAAATTTTTCATAATTTCACGGTAAATTACTCAATAAAATCTAAGTAAATTACTCATTGAATTCTAAGTAAATTACTCAAAACATTACCCAGTAAATTGCTAAGTAAATTACTCAGTAAATTCCGAGTAAATCACTCAGTAAATTCCCAGTAAATTACTCGGTAAATTACTCAGTAAGTTCTCATTAAATTACACAGAAAATTCTCAGTAAATTATAAAGCAAATTACTTAGAAAATTCTTAATAAATTCCCAGTAAATTCTAAGTAAATTACTTAGTAAATTCTCAGTAAATTACTAATTAAATTCCCAAGAAATTCTCAGTAAATTCTCAATTAATTGCTCCGCAAATTCCTAGTAAATCCTCAGTAAATTATTTAGAAAATTTGAAGTAAATTTTTCATAATTTCACGGTAAATTACTCAATAAAATCTTAGTAAATTACTCATTGAATTCTCAGTAAATTACTCAGAACATTACCCAGTAAATTACTCAGTAAATTCTGAGTAAATCACTCAGTAAATTACTCAGTAACTTCTCATTAAATTAATCAAAAAATTCTCAGTGAATTACTTAGTAAATTCTCAGAAAATTCCAAATTAAATTCCCAAGAAATTCTCAGAAAATTATTCAGTAAATTCTCAATTAATTACTCAGTAAATTCCTTGTAAATCCTTAGTAAATTATTTAGAAAATTCGAAGTAAATTTTTCATAATTTCACGGTAAATTACTCAATAAAATCTCAGTAAATTACTCATTGAATTCTCAGTAAATTACTCAAAACATTACCTAGTAAATTGCTAAGTAAATTACTCAGTAAATTCCGAGTAAATCACTCAGTAAATTCTCATTAAATTACACAGAAAATTCTTAGTAAATTACTTAGAAAATTCTCAATAAATTCCCAGTAAATTCTAAGTAAATTACTTAGTAAATTCTCAGTAAATTACTAATTAAATTCCCAAGAAATTCTCAGTAAATTATTCAGTAAATTCTCAATTAATTGCTCAGTAAATTCCTAGCGAATCCCCAGTAAATTATTTAGAAAATTTGAAGTAAATTTTTCTTATTTTCACGGTAAATTACTCATTTAAATCTTAGTAAATTACTCATTAAATTCTCAGTAAATTACTCAGAACATTACCCAGTAAATTACTAAGTAAATTACTCAGTAAATTTCGAGTAAATCACTCAGTAAAATACTCGGTAAATTACTCAGTAAATTCTCATTAAATTACTCAGAAAATTCTCAGTAAATTATAAAGTAAATCACTTAGAAAATTCTCAGTAAATTCTCAGTGAATTACTTAGTAAATTCTCAGTAAATTCCTAATTAAATTCCCAAGAAATTCTCAGAAAATTATTCAGTAAATTCTTAATTAATTACTCAGTAAATTCCTTGTAAATCCTCAGTAAATTATTTAGAAAATTCGAAGTAAATTTTTCATAATTTCACGATCAATTACTCAATAAAATCTCAGTAAATTACTCATTGAATTCTCAGTAAATTACTCAAAAACAATACCCAGTAAATTGCTAAGTAAATTACTCAGTAAATTCCGAGTAAATCACTCAGTAAATTCCCAATAAATTACTCGGTAAATTACTCAGTAAATTCTTATTAAATTACACAGAAAATTCTCAGTAAATTATAATGTAAATTACTTAGAAAATTCTCAATAAATTCCCAGTAAATTCTAAGTAAATTACTTAGTAAATTCTCAGTAAATTACTAATTAAATTCCCAAGAAATTCTCAGTAAATTATTCAGTAAATTCTCAATTAATTGCTAAGCAAATTCCTAGTAAATCCTCAGTAAATTAATTAAAAAATTTGAAGTAAATTTTTCATAATTTCACGGTAAATTACTCAATAAAATCTTAGTAAATTACACATTGAATTCTCAGTAAATTACTCAGAACATTACCCAGTAAATTACTAAGTAAATTACTCAGTAAATTCCGAGTAAATCACTCAGTAAATTCCCAGTAAATTACTCAGTAAATTCCCATTAAATTACTCAGAAAATTTTCAGTAAATTGTAAAGTAAATCACTTAGAAAATTCTCAGTAAATTCCCAGTGAATTACTTAGTAAATTCCTAATTAAATTCCCAAGAAATTCTCTGAAAATTATTCAGTAAATTCTTATTTAATTACTCAGTAAATTCCTTGTAAATCCTCAGTAAATTATTTACAAAATTCGAAGTAAATTTTTCATAATTTCACGGTAAACTACTCAATAAAATCTCAGTAAATTACTCATTAAATTCTCAGTAAATTACTCAAAACATTACCCAGTAAATTGCTAAGTAAATTACTCAGTAAATTCTGAGTAAACTACTTATTAAATTAACAGTAAATTACTCGGTAAATTACTCAGTAAATTCTCATTAAATTACACAGAAAATTCTCAGTAAATTATAAAGTAAATTACATAGCAAATTATCAATAAATTCCCAGTAAATTCTAAGTAAATTACTTAGTAAATTCTCAGTAAATTACAAATTAAATTCCCAAGAAATTCTCAGTAAATTATTCAATAAATTCTCAATTAATTGCTCAGCAAATTCCTAGTAAATCCTCAGTAAATTATTTAGAAAATTAGATGTAAATTTTTCATAATTTCATGGTAAATTACTCAATAAAATCTTAGTAAATTACTCATTGAATTCTCAGTAAATTACTCAGAACATTACCTAGTAAATTACTAAGTAAATTACTCAGTAAATTCCGAGTAAATCACTCAGTAAATTACTCAGTAAATTCTCATTAAATTACTCAGAAAATTCTCAGTAAATTATTAAGTAAATCACTTAGAAAATTCTCCGTAAATTCTCAGTGAATTACTTAGTAAATTCTCAGTAAATTCCTAATTAAATTACCAAGAAATTCTCAGAAAATTATTCAGGAAATTCTCCATTAATTACTCAGTAAATTCCTTGTAAATCCTCAGTAAATTATTTAAAAAATTCGAAGTAAATTTTTCATAATTTCACGGTAAATTACTCAATAAAATCTCAGTAAATTACTCATTGAATTCTAAGTAAATTACTCAAAACATTACCCAGTAAATTGCTAAGCAAATTACTCAGTAAATTCCGAGTAAATCACTCAGTAAATTACTCGGTGAATTACTCAGTAAATTCTCATTAAATTACACAGAAAATTCTCAGTAAATTATAAAGCAAATTACTTAGAAAATTCTTAATAAATTTCCAGTAAATTCTAAGTAAATTACTTAGTAAATTCTCAGTAAATTACTAATTAAATTCCCAAGAAATTCTCAGTAAATTATTCAGTAAATTCTCAATTAATTGCTCAGCGAATTCCTAGTAAATCCTCTGTAAATTATTTAGAAAATTTAAAGTAAATTTTTCATAATTTCACGGTAAATTACTCAATAAAATCTTAGTAAATTACTCATTGAATTCTCAGTAAATTACTCAGAACATTACCCAGTAAATTACTAAGTAAATTACTTAGTAAATTCTGAGTAAATCACTCAGTAAATTACTCAGTAAATTCCGAGTAAATCACTCAGTAAATGCCCAATAAATTACACGGTAAATTACTCAGTAAATTCTCATTAAATTACACAGAAAATTCTCAATAAATTCCCAGTAAATTCTAAGTAAATTACTTAGTAAATTCGCAGTAAATTACTAATTAAATTTCCAAGAAATTCTCAGTAAATTATTCAGTAAATTCTCAATTAATTGCTCAGCAAATCCCCCATAAATTATTTAGAAAATTTGAAGTAAATTTTTCATATTTTCACGGTAAATAACTCATTAAAATCTTAGTAAATTACTCATTAAATTCTCAGTAAATTACTCAGAACATTACCCAGTAAATTACTAAGTAAATTACTCAGTAAATTTTGAGTAAATCACTCAGTAAATCACTCGGTAAATTACTCCGTAAATTCTTATTAAATTACTCAGAAAATTCTCAGTAAATTATAAAGTAAATCACTTAGAAAATTCTCAGTAAATTCTAAGTGAATTACTTAGTAAATTCTCAGTAAATTCCTAATTAAATTCCCAAGAAATTCTCAGAAAATTATTCAGTAAATTCTCAATTAATTACTCAGTAAATTCCTTGTAAATCCTCAGTAAATTATTTAGAAAATTTGAAGTAAATTTTTCGTAATTTCATGGTAAATTACTCAATAAAATATCAGTAAATTACTCAAAAACATTACCCAGTAAATTGCTAAGTAAATTACTCAGTAAATTGCGAGTAAATCACTAATTAAATTCCTAGTAAATTACTCGGTAAATTACTCAGTAAATTCTCATTAAATTACACAGAAAATTCTCGCTAAATTATAAAGTAAATTACATAGAAAATTCTCATTAAATTCCCAGCAAAACTCTAAGTAAATTACTCAGTAAATTATCAGTAAATTACTAATTAAATTCCCAAGAAATTCTAAGTAAATTATTCAGTAAATTCTCAATTAATTGCTCAGCACATTCCAAGTAAATCCTCTGTAAATTATTTAGAAAATTTGAAGTAAATTTTTCATAATTTCACGGTAAATTACTCAATAAAATCTTAGTAAATTACTCATTGAATTCTTAGTAAATTACTCAGAACATTACCCAGTAAATTACTAAGTAAATTACTTAGTAAATTCTGAGTAAATCACTCAGTAAATTCCCAGTAAATTACTCAGTAAATTACTCAGTAAATTCTCATTAAATTACACAGAAAATTCTCAGTAAATTATAAAGCAAATTACTTTGAAAATTCTCAATAAATTCCCTGTAAATTCTAAGTAAATTACTTAGTAAATTCTCAGTAAATTACTAATTAAATTCCAAAGAAATTCTCAGTAAATTATTCAGTAAATTCTCAATTAATTGCTCCGCAAAATTCCTAGTAAATCCTCAGTAAATTATTTAGAAAATTTGAAGTAAATTTTTCATAATTTCACGGTAAATTACTCAATAAAATCTTAGTAAATTACTCACTGAATTCTCAGTAAATTACTCAGAACATTTCCCAGTAAATTACTAAGTAAATTACTCAATAAATTCCGAGTAAATCATTCAGTAAATTCCCAGTAAATTACTCGGTTAATTACTCAGTAAATTCTCATTAAATTACTCAGAAAATTCTCAGTAAATTATAAAGTAAATCCCTTAGAAAATTTTCAGTAAATTCTTCGTGAATTACTTAGTAAATTCTCAGTAAATTCCCAATTAAATTCCCAAGAAATTCTCAGCAAATTATTCAGTAAATTCTAAATTAATTACTCAGTAAATTCCTTGTAAATCCTCAGTAAATTATTTAGAAAATTCGAAGTAAATTTTTCATAATTTCACGGTAAATTACTCAATAAAATCTCAGTAAATTACTCATTGAATTCTCAGTAAATTACTCAAAACATTACCCAGTAAATTGCTAAGTAAATTAGTCAGTAAATTCTGAGTAAATCACTCAATAAATTCCCAGTAAATTATTCGGTAAATTACTCAGTAAATTCTCATTAAATTACACAGAAAATTCTCAGAAAATTATAAAGTAAATTAATTAGAAAATTCTCAATAAATTCCCAGTAAATTCTAAGTAAATTACTTAGTAAATTCTCAGTAAATTACTAATTAAATTCCCAAGAAATTCACAGTAAATTATTCAGTAAATTCTCAATTAATTGCTCAGCAAATTCCTAGCAAATACCCAGTAAATTATTTAGAAAATTTGAAGTAAATTTTTCATATTTTCACGGTAAATTACTCATTAAAATCTTAGTAAATTACTCATTAAATTCTCAGTAAATTACTCCGAACATTACCCAGTAAATTACTAAGTAAATTACTCAGTAAATTCCGAGTAAATCACTCAGTAAATTACTCGGTAAATTACTCAGTAAATTCTCATTAAATTACTCAGAAAATTCTCAGTAAATTATAAAGTAAATCACTTAGAAAATTCTCAGTAAATTCTCAGTGAATTACTTAGTAAATTCTCAGTAAATTCCTAATTAAATTCCCAAGAAATTCTCAGAAAATTATTTTGTAAATTCTCTATTAATTACCCAGTAAATTCCTTGTAAATCCTCAGTAAATTATTTAGAAAATTCGAAGTAAATTTTTCCTAATTTCACGGTAAATTACTCAATAAAATCTCAATAAATTACTCATTGAATTCTCAGTAAAGCACTCAGAACATTACCTAGTAAATTACTAAGTAAATTACTCTGTAAATTCCGGGTAAATCACTCAGTAAATTACTCAGTAAATTACTCAGTAAATTCTCATTAAATTACTCAGAAAATTCTCAGTAAATTATAAAGTAAATCACTTAGAAAATTCTCAGTGAATTACTTACTAAATTCTCAGTAAATTCCTAACTAAATTCCAGAGAAATTCTCAGAAAATTATTCAGTAAATTCTGAATTAATTACTCAGTAAATTCCTAATAAATCCTCAGAAAATTATTTAGAAAATTTGAAGTAAATTTTTCACAATTTCACAGTAAATTACTCAATAAAATCTCAGTAAATTACTCATTGAATTCTCAGTAAACTACTCAAAACATTACCCAATAAATTGCTAAGTAAATTACTCAGTAAATTCCGAGTAAATCACTCAGTAAATTCCCAGTAAATTACTCGGTAAATTACTCAGTAAATTCGCATTAAATTACAAAGAAAATTCTCAATAAATTATAAAGTAAATCACTTAGAAAATTCTCAGAAAATTCTCAGTGAATTACTTAGTAAATTCTTAGAAAATTCCTAATTAAATTCCCAAGAAATTCTCCGAAAATTATTCAGTAAATTCTCAATTAATTACTCGGTAAATTCCTTGTAAATCCTCAGTAAATTATTTAGAAAATTCGAAGTAAATTTTTCATAATTTCACGGTAAATTACTCAATCAAATCTCAGTAAATTACTCATTGAATTCTCCGTAAATTAGTCAAAACATTACCCAGTAAATTACTAAGTAAATTACTCAGTAAATTTCGAGTAAATCACTCAGTAAATTAGTCGGTAAATTACTCAGTAAATTCTCATTAAATTACTCAGAATCTTCTTAGTAAATTCTCAATGAATTACTTAGTAAATTCTCAGTAAATTCCCAAGAAATTCTCAGAAAATTATTTTTTAAATTCTGAATTAATTACTTAGTAAATTCCTAATAAATCCTCAATAAATTGTTTAGAAAATTTGAAGTAAATTTTTCATAATTTCACGGTAAATTACTCAATAAAATCTCAGTAAATTACTCAAAACATTACCCAGTAAATTCCTAAGTAAATTACTCAGTAAATTCCGAGTAAATCACTCAGTAAATTCCCAGTAAATTACTCGGTAAAT
Organism: Camellia sinensis; assembly: GCF_055761805.1. NCBI lineage: Eukaryota > Viridiplantae > Streptophyta > Magnoliopsida > Ericales > Theaceae > Camellia > Camellia sinensis. The sequence goes on from NC_138964.1 coordinate 88,773,709, forward strand.
TACTCAGTAAATTCTCATTACATTACACAGAAAATTCTCAGTAAATTATAAAGTAAATTACATAGAAAATCCTCAATAAATTCCCAATAAATTCTAAGTAAATTACTTAGTAAATTCTCAGTAAATTACTAATTAAATTCCCAAGAAATTCTCAGTAAATTATTCAGAAAATTCTCAATCAATTGCTCAGTAAATTCCTAGTAAATCCTCAGTAAATTATTTAAAAAATTTGAAGTAAATTTTTCATAATTTCATGGTAAATTACTCAATAAAATCTTGGTAAATTACTCATTGAATTCTCAGTAAATTACTCAGAACATTACCCAGTAAATTACTCAGTAAATTCTGAGTAAATCACTCAGTAAATTCCCAGTAAATTCTCATTAAATTACTCAGTAAATTATAAAGTAAATCACTTAGAAAATTCTCAGTAAATTCTCAGTGAATTAGTTAGCAAATTCTCAGTAAATTCCTAATTAAATTCCCAAGAAATTCTAAGAAAATTATTCCGTAAATTCTCAATTAATTACTCAGTAAATTCCTTGTAAATCCTCAGTAAATTATTTAGACAATTCGAAGTAAATTTTTCATCATTTCACGGTAAATTACTCAACAAAATCGCAGTAAATTACTCATTGAATTCTAAGTAAATTACTCAATAAATTCTGAGTAAATCACTCAGTAAATTCCCAGTAAATTGCTCGGTAACTTACTCAGCAAATTCTCATTAAATTACACACAAAAAATTCTCAGTAAATTATAAAGCAAATTACTTAGAAAATTCTCAATAAATTCCCAGTAAATTCTAAGTAAATTAATTAATAAATTCTCAGTAAATTACTAATTAAATTCCCAAGAAATTCTCAGTAAATTATTTAGTAAATTCTCAATTAATTGCTCCGCAAATTCCTAGTAAATCCTTAGTAAATTAGTTAGAAAATTTGAACAAAATTTTTCATAATTTCACGGTAAATTGCTCAATAAAATCTTAGTAAATTACTCATTGAATTCTCAGTAAATTACTCAGAACATTACCCAGTCAATTACTAAGTAAATTATTCAGTAAATTCCGAGTAAATCACTCGGTAAATTCGCAGTAAATTACTCGATAAATTACTCAGTAAATTCTCATTAAATTACTCAGAAGATTCTCAGTAAATTATAAAGTAAATCCCTTAGAAAATTCTCAGTAAATTTTCAGTGAATTACTTAGTAAATTCTCAGTAAATTCCTAATTAAATTCCCAAGAAATTCTCAGAAAATTATTCAGTAAATTCTCAATTAATTACTCAGTAAATTCCTTGGAAATCCTCAGTAAATTATTTAGAAAATTCGAAGTAAATTTTTCATAATTTCACGGTAAATTACCCAATAAAATCTCAGTAAATTACTCATTGAATTCTTAGTAAATTACTCAAAACATTACCCAGTAAATTGCTAAGTAAATTACTCAGAAAATTCCGAGAAAATCACTCAGTAAATTCCCAATAAATTACTCGGTAAATTACTCAGTAAATTCTCATTAAATTACACAGAAAATTCTCAGTAAATTATAAAGTAAATTACGTAGAAAATTCTCAATAAATTCCCAGTAAATTCTAGGTAAATTACTTAGTAAATTCTCAGTAAATTACTAATTAAATTCCCAAGAAATTCTCAGTAAATTATTCAGTAAATTCTTAATTAATTGCTCAGCAAATTCCTAGCAAATCCCAAGTAAATTAATTAGAAAATTTGAAGTAAATTTTTCATAATTTCACGGTAAATCACTCAATAAAATCTTAGTAAATTACGCATTGAATTCTCAGTAAATTACTCAGAACATTACCCAGTAAATTACTAAGTAAATTACTCAGTAAATTCCGAGTAAATCACTCAGTAAATTACTCGGTAAATTACTCAGTAAATTCTCATTAATATACTTAGAAAATTCTCAGTAAATTATAATGTAAATCGCTTAGAAAATTCTCAGTAAATTCTCAGTAAATTCCTAACTAAATTCCCAAGAAATTCTCAGAAAATTATTCAGTAAATTCTGAATTAATTACTCAGTAAATTCCTTATAAATCCTCAGTAAATTATTTAGAAAATTTGAAGTAAATTTTTCATAATTTCACGGTAAATTACTCAATAAAATCTCAGTAAATTACTCATTGAATTCTCAGTAAATTATTCAAAACATTACCCAGTAAATTGCTAGGTAAATTACTCAGTAAATTCCGAGTAAATCACTCAGTAAATTCCCAGTAAATTACCCGGTAAATTACTCAGTAAATTCTCATTAAATTACATAGAAAATTCTCAGTAAATTATAAAGTAAATTACTTAGAAAATTCTCAATAAATTCCAAGTAAATTCTAAGTAAATTACTTAGTAAATTCTCAGTAAATTACTAATTAAATTCCCAAGAAATTCTCAGTAAATTATTCAGTAAATTCTCAATTAATTGCTCAGCAAATTCCGAGCAAATCCCCAGTAAATTATTTAGAAAATTTGAAGTAAAATTTTCATAATTTCACGGTAAATTACTCAATAAAATCTTAGTAAATTACTCATTGAATTCTCAGTAAATTACTCAGAACATTACCCAGTAAATTACTAATTAAATTACTCAGTAAATTCCGAGTAAATCACTCAGTAAATTACTCGGTAAATTACTCAGTAAATTCTCATTAAATTACTCAGAAAATTCTCAGTAAATTATAAAGTAAATAACTTAGACAATTCTCAGTAAATTCTTCGTGAATTACTTAGTAAATTCTCAGTAAATTCCTAATTAAATTCCCAATAAATTTTCAGAAAATTATTTAGTAAATTCTCAATTAATTACTCAGTAAATTCTTTGTAAATCCTCAGTAAATTATTTAGAATATTCGAAGTAAATTTTTCATAATTTCACGGTAAATTACTCAATAAAATCTCAGTAAATTACTCAAAACATTACCCATTAAATTGCTAAGTAAATTACTCAGTAAATTGCGAGTAAATCACTCAGTAAATTCCCAGTAAATTACTCGGTAAATTACTCAGTGAATTCTCATTAAATTACACAGAAAAATCTCAGTAAATTATAAAGTAAATTACATAGAAAATTCTCAATAAATTCCCAGTAAATTACTTAGTAAATTCTCAGTGAATTACTAAATAAATTCTCAAGAAATTCTCAGTAAATTATTCAGTAAATTCTAAATTAATTGCCCAGCAAATTCCTAGTAAATCCTCAGCAAATTATTTAGAAAATTTGAAGTAAATTTTTCATAATTTCACGGTAAATTACTCAATAAAATCTTAGTAAATTACACATTCAATTCTGAGTAAATTACTCAGAACATTACCCAGTAAATTACTCAGTAAATTCCGAGTAAATCACTCAGTAAATTCCAAGTAAATTCCCATTAAATTACTCAGAAAATTTTCAATAAATTATAAAGTAAATCACTTAGAAAATTCTCAGTAAATTCTCAGTGAATTACTTCGTAAATTCCTAGTTAAATTCCTAAGAAATTCTCAGAAAATTATTCAGTAAATTCTGAATTAATTACTCAGAAAATTCCTTGTAAATCCTCAGTAAATTATTTAGAAAATTCGAAGTAAATTTTTCATAATTTCACGGTAAATTACTCAATAACATCTCAGTAAATTACTCAAAACATTACCCAGTAAATTGCTAAGTAAATTACTCAGTAAATTTTGAGTAAATCTCTCAGTAAATTCCCAGTAAATTACTCGGTAAACTACTCAGTAAATTCTCATTAAATTACACAGAAAATTCTAAGTAAATTATAAAGCAAATTACTTAGAAAATTCTCAATAAATTCCAAGTAAATTCTAAGTAAATTACTTAGTAAATTCTCAGTAAATTATTCAGTAAATTCTCAATTAATTGCTCAGCAAATTCCTTGTAAATCCTCGGTAAATTATTTAGAAAATTTGAAGTAAATTTTTCATAATTTCACGGTAAATTACTCAATAAAATCTTAGTAAATTACACATTGAATTCTCAGTAAATTACTCAGAACATTACCCAGTAAATTACTAAGTAAATTACTCAGTAAATTCTGAGTAAATCACTCAGTAAATTCCCAGTAAATTACTCGGTAAATTACTCAGTAAATTCTCATTAAATTACTCAGAAAATTATAAAGTAAATCACTAAGAAAATTCTCAGTAAATTCTTCGTGAATTACTTAGTAAATTCTCAGTAAATTCCTAATTAAATTCCCAAGAAATTCTCAGAAAATTATTCAGTAAATTCTCAATTAATTACTCAGTAAATTGCTTGTAAATCCTCAGTAAATTATTTAGAAAATTCGAAGTAAATTTTTCATAATTTCACGGTAAATTACTCAATAAAATCTCAGTAAATTACTCATTGAATTCTAAGTAAATTACTCAAAACATTACCCAGTAAATTGTTAAGTAAATTACTCAGTAAATTCCGAGTAAATCACTCAGTAAATTCCCCGTAAATTACTCGGTAAATTACTCAGTAAATTCTCATTAAATTACACAGAAAATTCTCAGTAAATTATAAAGTAATTACATAGAAAATTCTCAATAAATTCCGAGTAAGTCACTCAGTAAATTCCCAGTAAATTACTCAGTAAATTCCCATTAAAGTACTCAGAAAATTTTCAGTAAATTATAAAGTAAATCACTTAGAAAATTCTCAGTAAATTCTTAGTGAATTACTTAGTAAATTCCTAATTAAATTCCCATGAAATTCTCAGAAAATTATTCAGTAAATTCTGAATTAATTACTCAGTAAATTCCTTGTAAATCCTCAGTAAATTATTTAGAAAATTCGAAGTAAATTTTTCATAATTTCACGGTAAATTACTCAATAAAATATCAGTAAATTACTCATTGAATTCTCAGTAAATTACTGAAAACATTACCCAGTAAATTGCTAAGTAAATTACTTAGTAAATTACAAGTAAATCACTTAGTAAATTCTCAGTAAATTACTCGGTAAATTACTCAGTAAATTCTCATTAAATTACACAAAAAAATCTCAGTAAATTATAAAGTAAATTACTTAGAAAATTCTCAATAAATTCCCAGTAAATTCTAAGTAAATTACTTAGTAAATTCTCAGTAAATTACTAATTAAATACCCAAGAAATTCTCAGTAAATTATTCAGTAAATTCTCAATTAATTGCTCAGCAAATTCCTAGAAAATCCCCAGAAAATTATTTAGAAAATTTGTAGTAAATTTTTCATAGTTTCACGGTAAATTACTCAATAAAATCTTAGTAAATTAATCATTGAATTCTCAGTAAATTACTCAGAACATTACCCAGTAAATTACTAAGTAAATTACTCAGTAAATTACTAAGTAAATTACTCAATAAATTCCGAGTAAATCACTCAGTAAATTACTCGGTAAATTACTCAGTAAATTCTCATTAAATTACTCAGAAAATTCTCAGTAAATTATAAAGTAAATCACTTTGAAAATTCTCAGTAAATTCTCAGTGAATTACTTAGTAAATTCTCAGTAAATACCTATTTAAATTCCCTAGAAATTCTCACAAAATTATTCAGTAAAATCTCTATTAATTACTCAGTAAATTCCTTGTAAATCCTCAGTAAATTATTTAGAAAATTCGAAATAAATTTTTCATAATTTCACGGTAAATTACTCAATAAAATCTCAGTAAATTACTCATTGAATACTCAGTAAATTACTCAAAACATTACCCAGTAAATTGCTAAGTACATTACTCAGTAAATTGCGAGTAAATCTCTCAATAAATTCCCAGTAAATTACTCGGTAAATTACTCAGTAAATTCTCATTAAATTACACAGAAGATTCTCAGTAAATTATAAAGTAAATTACATAGAAAATTCTCAATCAATTCCTATTAAATTCTAAGTAAATTACTTAGTAAATTCTCAGTAAATTCCTAATTAAATTCCCAAGAAATTCTCAAAAAATTATTCAGTAAATTCTCAATTAATTACTCGGCAAAGTGCTTGTAAATCCTTAGTAAATTATTTAGAAAATTCGAAGTAAATTTTTCATAATTTCAAGGTAAATTACTCAATAAAATCTCAGAAAATTACTCATTGAATTCGAAGTAAATTACTCAAAACATTACCCAGTCAATTGCTAAGTAAATTACTCAGTAAATTCCGAGTAAATCACTCAGTAAATTCCCAGTAAATTACACAGTAAATTGTCATTAAATTACACAGAAAATTCTCAGTAAATTATAAAGTATATTACATAGAAAATTCTCAATAAATTTCCAGTAAATTCTAAGTAAATTACTTAGTAAATTCTCAGAAAATTACTAATTAAATTCCCAAGAAATTCTCAGTAAATTATTCAGTAAATTCTCAATTAATTGTTCAGCAAATTCCTAGTAAATCCTCAGTAAATTATTTAGAAAATTTGAAGTAAAATTTTCATAATTTCACGGTAAATTACTCAATAAAATCTTAGGAAATTACTCATTGAATTCTCAGTAAATTACTCAGAACATTACCCAGTAAATTACTAAGTAAATTACTCAGTAAATCACTCAGTAAATTCCCAGTAAATTACTCAGAAAATTCCCATTAAATTACTCAGAAAATTTTCAGTAAATTATAAAGTAAATCACTTAGAAAATTCTCAATAAATTCTCAGTGAATTACTTACTAAATTCCTAATTAAATTCCCAACAAATTCTCAGAAAATTATTCAGTAAATTCAGAATTAATTACTCAGTAAATTCCTTGTAAATCCTCAGTAAATTATTTAGAAAATTCAAAGTATATTTTTCATAATTTCACGGTAAATTACTCAATAAAATCTCAGTAAATTAGTCATTGAATTCTTAGTAAATTACTCAAAACATTACCCAGTAAATTGCTAAGTAAATTACTCAGTAAATTGCGAGTAAATCACGTAGTAAATTCCCAGAAAATTACTCGGTAAATTAATCAGTAGATTCTCATTAAATTACACAGAAAATTCTCAGTAAATTACAAAGTAAATTACATAGAAAATTCTCAATCAATTCCTAGTAAATTCTAAGTAAATTACTTAGTAAATTCTCAGTATATTACTAATTAAATTCCCAAGAAATTGTTAGTAAATTATTCAGTAAATTCTCAATTAATTGCTCAGCAAATTCCTAGTAAATCCTCAGTAAATTATTTAGAAAATTTGAAGTAAAATTTTTCATAATTTCACGGTAAATTACTCAATAAAATCTTAGCAAATTACTCATTGAATTCTCAGTAAATTACTCAGAACATTACCCAGTAAATTACTCAGTAAATTCTGAGTAAATCACTCAGTAAATTCCCTGTAAATTACTCAGTAAATTCCCATTAAATTACTCAGAAAATTCTCAGTAAAATATAAAGTAAATCACTTAGAAAATTCTCTGTAAATTCTCAGTGAATTACTCAGCAAATTCGTAGCAAATCCCCAGTAAATTATTTAGAAAATTTGAAGTAAATTTTTCATAATTTCACGGTAAATTACTCAATAAAATCTTAGTAAATTACTCGTTGAATTCTCAGTAAATTACTCAAAACATTACCCAGTAAATTGCTAAGTAAATTACTCAGTAAATTGCGAGTAAATCACTCAGTAAATTACTCCGTAAATTCTCATTAAATTACACAGAAAATTCTCAGTAAATTATGAAGTAAATTACTTAGAAAATTCTCAATAAATTCCCAGTAAATTCTAAGTTAATTACTTAGTAAATTCTCTGTAAATTACTAATTAAATTCCCAAGAAATTCTCAGTAAATTATTCAGTAAATTCTCAATTAATTGCTCAGGAAATTCCTAGTAAATCCTCAGTAAATTATTTAGAAAATTTGAAGTAAATTTTTCATAATTTGACGATAAATTACTCAATAAAATCTTATTAAATTACCCATTGAATTCTCAGTAAATTACTCAGAACATTACCCAGTAAATTACTCAGTAAATTCCGAGTAAATCACTCAGTAAATTACTCGGTAAATTACTCAGTAAATTCTCATTAAATTACTCAGAAAAATCTCAGTAAATTATAAACTAAATCACTTAGAAAATTCTCAGTAAATTCTCAGTGAATTACTTAGTAAATTCTAAGTAAATTCCTAATTAAATTCCCAAGAAATTCTCAGAAAATTAGTCAGTAAATTCTCAATTAATTACTCAGTAAATTCCTTGTAAATCCTCAGTAAATTATTTAGAAAATTCGAAGTAATTTTTTCATAATTTCAAGGTAAATTACTCAATAAAATCTCAGTAAATTACTGAAAACATTACTCGGTAAGTTGCTAAGTAAATTACTCAGTAAATTGCGAGTAAATCACTCAGTAAATTCCCAGTAAATTACTCGGTCAATTACTCAGAAAATTCTCATTAAATTACACAGAAAATTCCCAGCAAATTATAAAGCAAATTGCATAGAAAATTCTCAATCAATTCCCAGTAAATTCTAAGTAAATTACTTAGCAAATTCTCAGTAAATTACCAATTAAATTCCCAAGAAATTCGCAGAAAATTATTTAGTAAATTCTCAATTAATTGCTCAGCAAATTCCTAGTAAATCCTCAGTAAATTATTTAGAAAATTTGAAGTAAATTTTTCATAATTTCACGGTAAATTACTCAATAAAATATTAGGAAATTACTCATTGAATTCTCAGTAAATTACTCAGAACGTTACCCAGTAAATTACTAAGTAAATTACTCAGTAAATTCCGAGTAAATCACTCAGTAAATTCCCATTAAATTACTCAGAAAATTTTCAGTAAATTATAAAGTAAATCACTTATAAATTTCTCAGTAAATTCTCAGTGACTTACTTAGTAAATTCCTAATTAAATTCCCAAGAAATTCTCCGAAAATTATTCAGTAAATTCTGAATTAATTACTCAGTAAATTCCTTGTAAATCCTCAGTAAATTATTTAGAAAATTCGAAGTAAATTTTTCATAATTTCACGGTACATTACTCATTGAATTCTCAGTAAATTACTCAAAACATTACCCAGTAAATTGCTAAGTAAATTACTCTGTAAATTGCGAGTAAATTACCCAGTAAATTCCCAGTAAATTACTCGGTAAATTACTCAGTAAATTCTCATTAAATTACACAGAAAATTCTCAGTGAATTATAAAGTAAATTACTCAGAAAATTCTCAATAAATTCTTAGTAAATTCCTTAGTAAATTCTCAGTAAATTACCAATTAAATTCCCAAGAAATTCTCAGTAAATTATTCAGTAAATTCTCAATTAATTGCTCAGCAAATTCTTTGTAAATCCTCAGTAAATTATTTAGAAAATTTGAAGTAAATTTTTCATAATTTCACGGTAAATTACACAATAAAATCTTAGGAAATTACTCATTGAATTCTCAGTAAATTACTCAGAACGTTACCCAGTAAATTACTAAGTAAATTACACAATAAATTCCGAGTAAATCACTCAGTAAATTCCCATTAAATTACTCAGAAAATTTTCAGTAAATTATAAAGTAAATCACTTAGAAAATTCTCAGTAAATTCTCAGTGAATGACTTAGTAAATTCCTAATTAAATTCCCAAGAAATTCTCAGAAAATTATTCAGTAAATTCTAAATTAATTACTCAGTAAATTCCTTGTAAATCCTCAGTAAATTATTTAGAAAATTCGAAGTAAATTTTTCATAATTTCACGGTAAATTACTCAATAAAATCTCAGTAAATTACTCATTGAATTCTCAGTAAATTACTCAAAACATTACCCAGTAAATTGCTAAGAAAATTACTCAGTAAATTGCGAGTAAATCACTCAGTAAATTCCCAGTAAATTACTCAGCAAATTCTCATTAAATTACACAGAAAATTCTCAGTAAATTATAAAGTAAATTACTTAGAAAATTCTCAATAAATTCCCAGTAAATTCTAAGTAAATTACTTAGTAAATTCTCAGTAAATTACTAATTAAATTCCTTAGAAATTCTCAGTAAATTATTCAGAAAATTCTCAATTAATTGCTCAGCAAATTCCAAGTAAATGCTTAGTAAATTGTTTAGAAAATTTGAAGTAAATTTTTCATAATTTCACAGTAAATTACTCAATAAAATCTTAGTAAATTACTCGTTGAATTCTCAATAAATTACTCAGAACATTACCTAGTAAATTGCTCAATAAATTACTCAGTAAATTCCGAGTAAATCACTCAGTAAATTCCAAGTAAATTACTCGGTAAATTACTCAGTAAATTCTCATTAAATTACTTTGAAAATTCTCAGTAAATTATAAAGTAAATCACTCAGAAAATTATTCAGTAAATTCTGAATTAATTACTCAGTAAATTCCTAATTAAATTCCCAAGAAATTCTCAGAAAATTATTCAGTAAATTCTCAGTTAATTACTTAGTAAATTCCTTGTAAATCCTCAGTAAATTATTTAGAAAATTCGAAGTAAATTATTCAGAAAATTCTCAATTAATTATTCAGCAAATTCCAAGTAAATCCTCAGTAAATTATTTAGAAAATTTGAAGTAAATTTTTCATAATTTCACGGTAAATTACTCAATAAAATCTTAGTAAATTACTCATTGAATTCTCAATAAATTCCGAGTAAATCACTCAGTAAATTCCCAGTAAATTACACGGTAAATTACTCAGTAAATTCGCATTAAATTACTTAGAAAATTCTCAGTAAATTATAAAGTAAATCACTTAGAAAATTCTCAGTAAATTCCTTAGTAAATTCTCAGTAAATTCCTAGTTAAATTCCCAAAAATTCTCAGAAAATTATTCAATAAATTATCAATTAATTGCTCAGCAAATTCCAAGTAAATCCTCAATAAATTATTTAGAAAATTTGAAGTAAATTTTTCATAATTTCACGGTAAATTACTCAATAAAATCTTAGTAAATTACTCATTGAATTCTCAATAAATTCCGAGTAAATCACTCAGTAAATTCCCAGTAAATTACTCGGTAAATTATTCAGTAAATTCGCATTAAATTACTTAGAAAATTCTCAGTAAATTATAAAGTAAATCACTTAGAAAATTCTCAGTAAATTCTCAGTGAATTACTTAGTAAATTCTCAATAAATTCCTAATTAAATTCCCAAAAATTCTCAGAAAATTATTCAATAAATTCTCAATTAATTACTCAGTAAATTCGTTGTAAATCCTCAGTAAATTATTTAGAAAATTTGAAGTAAATTTTTCGTAATTTCTCGGCAAATTACTCAATAAAATCTCAGTAAATTACTCATTGAATTCTCCGTAAATTACTCAGAACATTACCCAGTAAATTACTAAGTAAATTACTCAGTAAATTTCGAGTAAATCACTCAGTAAATTACTCGGTAAATTACTCAGTAAATTCTCATTAAATTACTTAGAAAATTCTCAATAAATTACTCAGAAAATCACTTAGAAAATTCTCAGTAAATTCTCAGCGAATTACTTAGTAAATTCTCAGTAAATTCCTAATTAAAGTCCCAAGAAATTCTCAGAAAATTAATCAGTAAATTCTCAATTAATTACTCAATAAATTCCTTATAAATCCTCAGTAAATTATTTAGAAAATTTGAAATAAATTTTTCAAAATTTCATGGTAAATTACTCAATAAAATATCAGTAAATTACTCATTGGATTCTCAGTAAATTACACAAAACATTACCCAATAAATTGCTAAGTAAATTACTCAGTAAATTCCGAGTAAATCACTCAGTAAATTCCCAGTAAATTACTTGGTAAATTACTCAGTAAATTCTCAGTAAATTATAAAGCAAATTACTTAAAAAATTCTTAATAAATCCCCAGTAAATTCTAAGTAAATTACTTAGTAAATTCTCAGTAAATTATTAATTAAATTCCCAAGAAATTCTCAGTAAATTATTCAGTAAATTCCCAATTAATTGCTCCGCAAATTCCAAGCATATCCTCAGTAAATTATTCAGAAAATTTGAAGTAAAATTTTCATAATTTCACGGTAAATTACTCAAAAAAATCTTAATAAATTACTAATTGAATTCTCATTAAATTACTCAGAACATTACCCAGTAAATTGCTAAGTAAATTACTCAGTAAATTCCGAGTAAATCACTCAGTAAATTCCTAGGAAAATACTCGGTAAATTACTCAGTAAATTCCTAATCAAATTCCCAAGAAATTCTCAGAAAATTATTCAGTAAATTCTCAGTTAATTACTCAGTAAATTCCTTGTAAATCCTCAGTAAATTATTTAGAAAATTCGAAGTAAATTTTTCCTAATTTCACGTTAAATTACTCAATAAAATCTCAGTAAATTACTCATTGAATTCTCAGTAAATTACTCAAAACATTACCCAGTAAATTGCTAAGTAAATTACTCAGTAAATTCCGAGTAAATCACTCAGTAAATTCCCAGTAAATTCTGATTAAACTACACAGAAAATTCTTAGTAAATTATAAAGTAAATTACATGGAAAATTCTCAATAAATTCTTAGTAAATTCTAAGTAAATTACTTAGTAAATTCTCAGTAAATTACTAATTAAATTCCCAAGAAATTCTCAATAAATTATTCAGTAAATTCTCAATTAATTGCTCAGCAAATTCCTAGAAAATCCTCAGTAAATTAATTAGAAAATTTGAAGTAAATTTTTTATAATTTCACGATAAATTACTCAATAAAATCTTAGTAAATTACTCATTGAATTCTCAATATATTCCGAGTAAATCACTCAGTAAATTCCCAGTAAATTACTCGGTAAATTACTCAGTAAATTCGCATTAAATTACTCAGAAAATTCTCAGTAAAATCTCAGTGAATTACTTAGTAAATTCTAAGTAAATTCCTAGTTAAATTCCCAAGAAATTCTCAAAAAATTATTCAGTAAATTCTCAATTAATCACTTAGTAAATTCCTTGTAAATCCTCAGTAAATTATTTAGAAAATTCGAAGTAAATTTTTCATAATTTCACGGTAAATTACTCAATAAAATCTCAATAAATTACTCATTGAATTCTCAGTAAATTACTTAGAACATTACCCAGTAAATTACTAAGTAAATTACTCAGTAAATTTCGAGTAAATCACTCAGTAAATTACTCGGTAAATTACTCAGTAAATTCTCAATAAATTACTCAGAAAATTCTCAGTAAATTATAAAGTAAATCACTTAGAAAATTCTCAATAAATTCTCAGTGAATTACTTAGTAAATTCTCAGTAAATTCCTAATTAAATTCCCAAGAAATTCTCAAAAAATTATTCAGTAAATTCTCAAGTAATTACTCAGTAAATTCCTTATAAATCCTCAGTAAATTATTCAGAAAATTTGAAGTAAATTTTTCATACTTTCACGGTAAATTACTCAAGAAAATCTTACTAAATTACTCATTGAATTCTCAGTAAATTACTCAGAACATTACCCAGTAAATTTCTAAGTAAATTACTCAGTAAATTCCGAGTAAATCACTCAGTAAATTCCCAGTAATTTACTCGGTAAAATACTCAGTAAATTCTCATTAAATTACTCAAAAAATTCTCAGTAAATTAGAAAGTAAATCACTTAGAAAAATCTCAGTAAATTCTCAGTGAATTACTTAGTAAATTTTCAGTAAATTCCTAATTAAATTCCCAAGAAATTCTTAGAAAATTATTCAGTAAATTCTGAATTAATTACTCAGTAAATTCCTTGTAAATCCTCAGTAAATTATTTAGAAAATTGGAAGTAAATTTTTCCTAATTTCACGATAAATTACTCAATAAAATGTCAGTAAATTACTCATTGAATTCTCAGTAAATTACTCAAAACATTACCCAGTAAATTGCTAAGTAAATTACTCAGTAAATTCTGAGTAAATCACTCAGTAAATTCCTAGTAAATTACTCGGTAAATTACTCAGTAAATTCTCATTAAATTACACAGAAAATTCTCAATAAATTATAAAGTAAATGACTTAGAAAATTCTCAATAAATTCCCAGTAAATTCTAGCTAAATTGCTTAGTAAATTCTTAGTAAATTACTAATTAAATTCCCAAGAAATTCTCCGTAAATTATTCAGTAAATTCTCAATTAATTGCTCTGCAAGTTCCTAGTAAATCCTCAGTAAATTATTTAGAAAATTTGAAGCAAATTTTTCATAATTTCACGGTAAATTACTCAATAAAATCTTAGTAAATTACTCATTGAATTCTCAGTAAATTACTCAGAACATTACCCAATAAATTTCTAAGTAAATTACTCAGTAAATTCTGAGTAAATCACTAAGTAAATTCCTAGTAAATTACTCAATAAATTCTCATTAAATTACTCAGAAAAATCTAAGTAAATTATAAACTAAATCACTTAGAAAATTCTCAGTAAATTCTCAGTGAATTACTTAGTAAATTCTCAGTAAATTCCTAATTAAATTCCCAAGAAATTCTCAGAAAATTATTCAGTAAATTCTCAATTAATTACTCAGTAAATTCCTTGTAAATCCTCAGTAAATTATTTAGAAAATTCGAAGTAAATTTTTCACAATTTCACGGTAAATTACTGAATAAAATCTCAGTAAATTATTCATTGAATTCTCAGTAAATTATTCAAAACATTACCCAGTAAAATGCTAAGTTAATTACTCAGTAAATTCCGAGTAAATCACTCAGTAAATTCCCAGTAAATTACTCGGTAAATTACTCAGTAAATTCTCATTAAATGACACAGAAAATTCTCAGTAAATTATAAAGTAAATTACTTAGAAAATTCTCAATAAATTCCCAGTAAATTCTAAGTAAATTACTAATTAAATTCACAAGAAATCCTCAGTAAATTATTCAGTAAATTCTCAACTAATTGCTCAGCAAATTCCTAGTAAATCCTCAGTAAAATATTTAGAAAATTTGAAGTAAATTTTTCATAATTTCACGGTAAATTACTCAATAAAATCTTAGTAAATTACTCATTGAATTCTCAGTAAATTACTCAGAACATTACCCTGTAAATTACTAAGTAAATTACTCAGTAAATTCCGAGTAAATCACTCAGTAAATTACTCGGTAAATTACTCAGTAAATTCTCATTAAATTACTCAGAAAATTCTCAGTAAATTATAAAGTAAATCACTTAGAAAATTCCAAGTAAATTCTCAGTAAATTCCTAATTAAATTCCCAAGAAATTCTCAGAAAATTATTCAGTAAATTCTCAATTAATTACTCAGTAAATTCCTTGTAAATCCTCAGTAAATTATTTAGAAAATTCGAAGTAAATTTTTGATAATTTCACGGTAAATTACTCAATAAAATCTCAGTAAATTACTCATTGAATTCTCAGTAAATTACTAAAAACATTACCCAGTAAATTGTTAAGTAAATTAGTCCGTAAATTCCGTGTAAATCACTCGGTAAATTACTCAGTAAATCCTCATTAAATTACACAGAAAATTCTCAGTAAATTATAAAGTAAATTACTTAGAAAATTCTCAAAAAATTCCCAGTAAATTACTTAGTAAATTCTCAGTAAATTACTAATTAAATTCCCAAGAAATTCTCAGAAAATTATTTAGTAAATTTTCAATTAATTGCTCAGCAAATTCCTAGTAAATCCTCAGTAAATTATTTAGAAAATTTGAAGTAAATTTTTCATAATTTCACGGTAAATTACTCAATAAAATCTTAGTAAATTACTCATTGAATTCTCAGTAAATTCTGAGTAAATCACTCAGTAGATTCCCAGTAATTTACTTGGTAAATTACTCAGTAAATTCTCATCAAATTACTCAGAAAATTCTCAGTGAATTACTTAGTAAATTCTCAGTAAATTCCTAATTAAATTCCCAAGAAATTCTCCGAAAATTATTCAGTAAATTCTCAATTAATTACTCAGCAAATTCCTTGTAAATCTTCAGTAAATTATTTAGAAAATTCGAAGTAAATTTTTCATAATTTCACGGTAAATTACACAATAAAATCTCTGTAAATTACTTATTGAATTCTCTGTAAATTCCGAGTAAATCACTCAGTAAATTACTCAGTAAATTCTCATTAAATTTCGCAGAAAATTCTCAGTAAATTCTAAGTAAATTACTTGGTAAATTCTCAGTAAATTACTAATTAAATTCCGAAGAAATTCTCAGTAAATTGTTTAGTAAATTCTCAATTAATTGCTCAGTAAATTCCTAGTAAATCCTCAGTAAATTATTTAGAAATTTTGAAGTAAATTTTTCATAATTTCACGGTAAATTACTCAATAAAATCTTAGTAAATTACTCATTGAATTCTCAGCAAATTACTGAGAACATTACCCAGTAAATTACTAAGTAAATTACTCCGTAAATTCTTATTAAATTACTCAGAAAATTCTCAGTAAATTATAAAGTAAATCACTTAGAAAATTCTCAGTAAATTCTCAGTGAATTACTTAGTAAATTCTCAGTAAATTCCTAATTAAATTCCCAAGAAATTCTCAGAAAATTATACAGTAAATTCCATGTAAATCCTCAGTAAATTATTTAGAAAATTTGAAGTAAATTTTTCCGAATTTCACGGTAAATTACTCAATAAAATCCCAGTAAATTACTCATTGAATTCTCAGTAAATTACTCAAAACATTACCCAGTAAATTGCTAAGTAAATTACTCAGTAAATTCCGAGTAAATCACTCAGTAAATTCCCAGTAAATTACTCGGTAAATTACTCAATAAATTCTGACTAAATTACACAGAAAATTCTCAGTAAATTATAAAGTATATTACTTAGAAAATTCTCAATAAATACCCAATAAATTCTAAGTAAATTACTTTGTAAATTCTCAGTAAATTACTAATTAAATTCCCAAGAAATTCTCAGTAAATTATTTAGTAAATTCTCAATTAATTGCTCAGCAAATTCCTAGTAAATCCTCACTAAATTATTTAGAAAATTTGAAGTAAAATTTTCATAATTTCACGATAAATTACTCAATAAAATCTTAGTAAATTACTCATTGAATTCTCAATAAATTACTCAGAACATTACCCAGTAAATTACTCAGTAAATTCTGAGTAAATTAGTCAGTAAATTACTCGATAAATTACTCAGTAAATTCTCATTAAATTACTCAGAAAATTCTTTGTGAATTATAAAGTAAATCACTTAGAAAATTCTCAGTAAATTCTCAGTGAATTACTTAGTTAATTCTCAGTAAATTCCTAATTATATTCCCACGAAATTCTCAAAAAATTATTTAGTAAATTCTCAATTAATTACTCAGTAAATTCCTTGTAAATCCTCCGAAAATTATTTAGAAAATTCGAAGTAAATTTTTCATAATTTCACGGTAAATTACTCAATAAAATCTCAGTAAATTACTCAGTAAATTCCGAGTAAATCACTCAGTAAATTCCCAGTAAATTACTCGGTAAATTACTCAATAAATTCTGACTAAATTACACAGAAAATTCTCAGTAAATTATAAAGTATATTACTTAGAAAATTCTCAATAAATACCCAATAAATTCTAAGTAAATTACTTTGTAAATTCTCAGTAAATTACTAATTAAATTCCCAAGAAATTCTCAGTAAATTATTTAGTAAATTCTCAATTAATTGCTCAGCAAATTCTTAGTAAATCCTCAGTAAATTATTTAGAAAATTTGAAGTAAAATTTTCATAATTTCACGATAAATTACTCAATAAAATCTTAGTAAATTACTCATTGAATTCTCAATAAATTACTCAGAACATTACCCAGTAAATTACTCAGTAAATTACTAAGTAAATTCTGAGTAAATCAGTCAGTAAATTACTCGGTAAATTCTCATTAAATTACTCAGAAAATTCTTTGTGAATTATAAAGTAAATCACTTAGAAAATTCTCAGTAAATTCTCAGTGAATTACTTAGTTAATTCTCAGTAAATTCCTAATTATATTCCCACGAAATTCTCAAAAAATTATTTAGTAAATTCTCAATTAATTACTCAGTAAATTCCTTGTAAATCCTCCGAAAATTATTTAGAAAATTCGAAGTAAATTTTTCATAATTTCACGGTAAATTACTCAATAAAATCTCAGTAAATTACTCATTGAATTCTCAGGAAATTACTCAAAACATTACCCAGTAAATTGCTAAGAAAATTACTCAGTAAATTTCGAGTAAATCATTCAGTAAATTCCCAGTAAATTACTCAGTAAATTCTCAATAAATTACAAAGAAAATTCTCAGTAAATTCTAAGTAAATTACTTAGTAAATTCTCAGTAAATTACTAATTAAATTCCGAAGAAATTCTCAGTAAATTATTTAGTAAATTCTCAATTAATTGCTCAGCAAATTCCTAGTGAATCCTCAGTAAATTATTTAGAAATTTTGAAGTAAATTTTTCATAATTTCACGGTAAATTACTCAATAAAATCTTAGTAAATTACTCATTGAATTCTCAGTAAATTACTCATTAAATTCCGAGTAAATCACACAGTAAATTCTCAGTAAATTATAAAGTAAATCACTTAGAAAATTCTCAGTGAATTACTTAGTAAATTCTCAGTAAATTCCTAATTAAATTCCCATGAAATTCTCAGAAAATTATTCAGTAAATTCCTTGCAAATCCTCAGTAAATTATTTAGAAAATTCGAAGTAAATTTTTCATAATTTCACGGTAAATTACTCAATAAAATCTCAGTAAATTACTCATTGAATTCTCAGTAAATTACTCAAAACATTACCCAGTAAATTGCTAAGTAAATTAATCAGTAAATCACTCAGTAAATTCCCAGTAAATTACTCGGTAAATTACTCAATAAATTCTGATTAAATTACACAGAAAATTCTAAGTAAATTATAAAGTATATTACTTTGAAAATTCTCAATAAATCCCCAGTAAATTCTAAGTAAATTACTTAGTAAATTCTCAGTAAATTACTAATTAAATTCCCAAGAAATTCTCGGTAAATTACTCATTAAATTCTCAATTAATTGCTCAGCAAATTCCTAGTAAATCCTCAGTAAATTATTTAGAAAATTTGAAGCAAATTTTTCATAATTTCACGGTAAATTACTCAATAAAATCTTAGAAAATTACTCGTTGAATTCTCAGTAAATTACTCAGAACATTACCCAGTAAATTTCTCAGTAAATTATAAAGTAAATCACTTAGAAAATTCTCAGTAAATTCCTAATTCAATTCGCAAGAAATTCTCAGATAATTATTCAGTAAATTCTCAATTAATTACTCAGTAAATTCCTTGTAAATCCTCAGTAAATTATTTAGAAAATTCTAAGTAAATTACTCATTGAATTCTCAGTAAATTACTCAAAACATTACCAAGTAAATTGCTAAGTAAATTACTCAGTAAATTCCGAGTAAATCACTCAGTAAATTCCCAGTAAATTACTCGATAAATTACTCAGTAAATTCTCATTAAATTACACAGAAAATTCACAGTAAATTCTAAGTAAATTACTTAGTAAATTCTCAGTAAATTACTAATTAAATTCCCAAGAAATTCTCAGTAAATTATTTAGTAAATTCTCAATTAATTGCTCGGCAAATTCCTAGTAAATCCTCAATAAATTATTTAGAAAATTTGAAGTAAATTTTTCATAATTTCACGGTAAATTACTCAATAAAATCTAAGTAAATTACTCATTGAATTCTCCGTAAATTACACAGAACATTACCCAGTAAATTACTAAGTAAATTCCGAGTAAATCACTCAGTAAATTCCCAGTAAATTACTCAGAAAATTCCCAGTAAATTATAATGTAAATCACTTAGAAAATTCTCAGTGAATTACTTAGTAAATTCTCAGTAAATTCCTAATTAAATTCCCAACAAATTCTCAGAAAATTATTCAATAAATTCTCAATTAATTACACAGTAAATTCCTTGTAAATCCTCAGTAAATTATTTAGAAAATTCGAAGTAAATTTTTCATAATTTCACGGTAAATTACTCAAAAATCTCAGTGAATTACTCATTGAATTCTCAGTAAATTACTCAAAACATTACCCAGTAAATTGCTAGGTAAATTACTCAGTAAATTCCGAGTAAATCACTCAGTAAATTACCAGTAAATTACTCGATAAATTCCTCAGTAAATTCTCATTGAATTACACAGAAAATTCTCAGTAAATTACTAATTAAATTCCCAAGAAATTCTCAGTAAATTATTTAGTAAATTCTCAATTAATTGCTCGGCAAATTCCTAGTAAATCCTCAATAAATTATTTAGTAATTTTGAAGTAAATTTTTCGTAATTTCATGGTAAATTACTCAATAAAATCATAGTAAATTACTCATTGAATTCTCAGTTAATTACTCAGAACATTACCCAGTAAATTATTAAGTAAATTACTCAGTAAATTCCGAGTAAATCACTAAGTAAATTCGCAGTAAATTACTCGGTAAATTACTCAGTAAATTCACATTAAATTACTCAGAAAATTCTCAGTAAATTATAAAGTAAATCACTTAGAAAATTCTCAGTAAATTCTCAGTGAATTACTTAGTAAGTTCTCAGTTAAATCCTAATTAAATTCCCAAGAAATTCTCAGAAAATTTTTCAGTAAATTCTCAATTAATTACTCAGTAAATTCCTTGTAAATCCTCAGTAAATTATTTAGAAAATTCGAAGTAAATTTTTCCTCATTTCACAGTAAATTACACAATAAAATCTAAGTAAATTACTCATTGAATTCTCAGTAAATTACTCAAAACATTACCCAGTAAATTGCTAAGTAAATTACTCAGTAAATTCCGAGTAAATCACTCAGTAAATTCCCAGTAAATTACTCAGTAAATTACTCAATAAATTCTAATTAAATTACACAGAAAATTCTCATTAAATTATAAAGTATATTACTTAGAAAATTCTAAATAAATTCCCAGTAAATTCTAAGTAAATTACTTTGTAAATTCTCAGTAAATTACTAATTAAATTCCCAAGAAATTCTCAGTAAATTATTTATTAAATTCTCAATTAATTGCTCAGCAAATTCCTAGTAAATCCTCAGCAAATTATTTTGAAAATTTGAAGCAAATTTTTCATAATTTCACGGTAAATTACTCAATAAAATCTTAGAAAATTACTCATTGAATTCTCCGTAAATTACTCAGAACATTACCCAGTAAATTACTCTGTAAATTACTTAGTAAATTACTCAGTAAATTCTCATTAAATTACTCAAAAAACTCTTAGTAAATTATAAAGTAAATCACTTAGAAAATTCTTAGTAAATTCCTAATTCAATTCCCATGAAATTCTCAGATAATTGTTCAGTAAATTCTCAATTAATTACTCAGTAAATTCCTTGTAAATCCTCAGTAAATTATTTAGAAAATTTGAAGTAAATTACACATTGAATTCTCAGTAAATTACTCAAAACATTACCCAGTAAATTGCTAAGTAAGTTACTCAGTAAATTCCGAGTAAATCACTCAGTAAATTCTCATTAAATTACACAGAAAATTCTCAGTAAATTCTAAGTAAATTACTTAGTAAATTCTCAATAAATTACTAATTAAATTCCCAAGAAATTCTCAGTGAATTATTTAGTAAATTCTCAATGAATTGCTCGGCAAATTCTTTGTAAATCCTCAACAAATTATTTAGAAAATTTGAAGTAAATTTTTCATAATTTCACGGTAAATTACTCAATAAAATCTTAGTAAATTACTCATTGAATTCTCAGTAAATTACTAAGAACATTACCCAGTAAATTACTAAGTAAATTACTTAGTAAATTCCGAGTAAATCACTCAGTAAATTCCCAGTAAATTACTCAGAAAATTCTCAGTAAATTATAAAGTAAATCACTTAGCAAATTCTCAGTAAATTCTCAGTGAATTACTTAGTAAATTCTCAGTAAATTCCCAAGAAATTCTCAGAAAATTATTCAGTAAATTCTCAAAAAATTACTCAGTAAATTCCTTGTAAATCCTCAGTAAATTATGTAGAAAATTCGAAGTAAATTTTTCATAATTTCACGGTAAATTACTCAATAAAATCTCAGCAAATTACTCATTGAATTCTCAGTAAATAACTCAGAACATTACCCAGTAAATTGCTAAGTAAATTACTCAGTAAATTACTCTGTAAATTACTCAATAAATTCTAATTAAATTACACAGAAAATTCTCAGTAAATTATAAAGTATATTACTTAGAAAATTGTCAATAAATTCCCAGTAAATTACTAATTAAATTCCCAAGAAATTATCAGTAAATTATTTATTAAATTCTCAATTAATTGCTCAGCAAATTCCTAGTAAATCCTCAGTAAATTATTTTGAAAATTTGAAGCAAATTTTTCATAATTTCACGGTAAATTACTCAATAAAATCTTAGAAAATTACTCATTGAATTCTCAGTAAATTACTCAGAACATTACCCAGTAAATTACTCAGTAAATTACTTAGTAAATTACTCAGTAAATTCTCATTAAATTACTCAAAAAATTCTTAGTAAATTATAAAGTAAATCACTTAGAAAATTCTCAGTAAATTCCTAATTCAATTCCCAAGAAATTCTCAGATAATTATTCAGTAAATTCTCAATTAATTACTCAGTAAATTCCTTGTAAATCCTCAGTAAATTATTTAGAAAATTTGAAGTAAATTACACATTGAATTCTCAGTAAATTACTCAAAACATTACCCAGTAAATTGCTAAGTAAGTTACTCAGTAAATTCCGAGTAAATCACTCAGTAAATTCTCATTAAATTACACAGAAAATTCTCAGTAAATTCTAAGTAAATTACTTAGTAAATTCTCAGTAAATTCTAAGTAAATTCCCAAGAAATTCTCAGTGAATTATTTAGTAAATTCTCAATGAATTGCTCGGCAAATTCTTTGTAAATCCTCAACAAATTATTTAGAAAATTTGAAGTAAATTTTTCATAATTTCACGGTAAATTACTCAATAAAATCTTAGTAAATTACTCATTGAATTCTCAGTAAATTACTCAGAACATTACCCAGTAAATTACTAAGTAAATTACTTAGTAAATTCCGAGTAAATCACTCAGTAAATTCCCAGTAAATTACTCAGAAAATTCTCAGTAAATTATAAAGTAAATCACTTAGGAAATTCTCAGTGAATTACTTAGTAAATTCTCAGTGAATTACTTAGTAAATTCTCAGTAAATTCCTAATTAAATTCCCAAGAAATTCTCAGAAAATTATTCAGTAAATTCTCAAAAAATTACTCAGTAAATTCCTTGTAAATCCTCAGTAAATTATGTAGAAAATTCGAAGAAAATTTTTCATAATTTCACGGTAAATTACTCAATAAAATCTCAGTGAATTACTCATTGAATTCTCAGTAAATAACTCAGAACATTACCCAGTAAATTGCTAAGTAAATTACTCAGTAAATTCTGAGTAAATCACTCAGTAAATTCCCAGTAAATTACTCGGTAAATTACTCAGTAAATTCTCATTAAATTACACAGAAAATTCTCAGTAAATTACTAATTAAATTCCCAAGAAATTCTCAGTAAATTATTTAGTAAATTCTCAATTAATTGCTCGGCAAATTCTTAGTAAATCCTCAGTAAATTATTTCGAAATTTTGAAGTAAATTTTTCATAATTTCATGGTAAATTACTCAATAAAATCTTAGTAAATTTCTCATTGAATTCTCAGTAAATTACTCAGAACATTACCCAGTAAATTACTATGTAAATTACTCTGTAAATTCCGAGTAAATCACTCAGTAAATTGCCAGTAAATTACTCGGTAAATTACTCAGTAAATTCTCATTAAATTGCTCAGAAAATTTTCAGTAAATTATAAAGTAATTCACTTAGAAAATTCTCAGTAAATTCTCAGTGAATTACTTAGTCAATTCTCAGTAAATTCCTAATTCAATTAACAAGAAATTCTCAGATAATTATTCAGTAAATTCTCAATTAATTACTCAGTAAATTCCTTGTAAATCCTCAGTAAATTATTTAGAAAATTCGAAGTAAATTACTCATTGAATTCCCAGTAAATTACTCAAAACATTACCCAGTAAATTGCTAAGTAAATTACTCAGTAAATTTCGAGTAAATCACTCAGTAAATTCCCAGTAAATTACTCGATAAATTACTCAGTAAATTCTCATTAAATTGCTCAGAAAATTTTCAGTAAATTATAAAGTAATTCACTTAGAAAATTCTCAGTAAATTCTCAGTGAATTACTTAGTCAATTCTCAGTAAATTCCTAATTCAATTAACAAGAAATTCTCAGATAATTATTCAGTAAATTCTCAATTAATTACTCAGTAAATTCCTTGTAAATCCTCAGTAAATTATTTAGAAAATTCGAAGTAAATTACTCATTGAATTCCCAGTAAATTACTCAAAACATTACCCAGTAAATTGCTAAGTAAATTCCTCAGTAAATTTCGAGTAAATCACTCAGTAAATTCCCAGTAAATTACTCGATAAATTACTCAGTAAATTCTCATTAAATTACACAGAAAATTCTTAGTAAATTCTAAGTAAATTACTTAGTAAATTCTCAGTAAATTACTAATTAATTTCCCAAGAAATTCTCAGTAAATTATTTAGTAAATTCTCAATTAATTGCTCGGCAAATTCCTAGTAAATCCTCAATAAATTATTTAGAAAATTTGAAGTAAATTTTTCATAATTTCATGGTAAACTACTCAATAAAATCTTAGTAAATTACTCATTGAATTCTCAGTAAATTACTCAGAACATTACCCAGTAAATTACTCAGTAAATTACTTGGTAAATTACTCAGTAAATTCTCATTAAATTACTCAAAAAATTCTTAGTAAATTATAAAGTAAATCACTTAGAAAATTCTCAGTAAATTCCTAATTCAATTCCCAAGAAATTCTCAGATAATTATTCAGTAAATTCTCAATTAATTACTCAGTAAATTCCTTGTAAATCCTCAGTAAATTATTTAGAAAATTCGAAGTAAATTACTCATTGAATTCCCAGTAAATTACTCAAAACATTACCCAGTAAATTGCTAAGTAAATTACTCAGTAAATTTCGAGTAAATCACTCAGTAAATTCCCAGTAAATTACTCGATAAATTACTCAGTAAATTCTCATTAAATTGCTCAGAAAATTTTCAGTAAATTATAAAGTAATTCACTTAGAAAATTCTCAGTAAATTCTCAGTGAATTACTTAGTCAATTCTCAGTAAATTCCTAATTCAATTAACAAGAAATTCTCAGATAATTATTCAGTAAATTCTCAATTAATTACTCAGTAAATTCCTTGTAAATCCTCAGTAAATTATTTAGAAAATTCGAAGTAAATTACTCATTGAATTCCCAGTAAATTACTCAAAACATTACCCAGTAAATTGCTAAGTAAATTCCTCAGTAAATTTCGAGTAAATCACTCAGTAAATTCCCAATAAATTACTCGATAAATTACTCAGTAAATTCTCATTAAATTACACAGAAAATTCTTAGTAAATTCTAAGTAAATTACTTAGTAAATTCTCAGTAAATTACTAATTAATTTCCCAAGAAATTCTCAGTAAATTATTTAGTAAATTCTCAATTAATTGCTCGGCAAATTCCTAGTAAATCCTCAATAAATTATTTAGAAAATTTGAAGTAAATTTTTCATAATTTCATGGTAAACTACTCAATAAAATCTTAGTAAATTACTCATTGAATTCTCAGTAAATTACTCAGAACATTACCCAGTAAATTACTCAAAAAATTCTTAGTAAATTATAAAGTAAATCACTTAGAAAATTCTCAGTAAATTCCTAATTCAATTCCCAAGAAATTCTCAGATAATTATTCAGTAAATTCTCAATTAATTACTCAGTAAATTCCTTGTAAATCCTCAGTAAATTATTTAGAAAATTTGAAGTAAATTACTCATTGAATTCTCAGTAAATTACTCAAAACATTACCCAGTAAATCGCTAAGTAAATTACTCAGTAAATTCCGAGTAAATCACTCAGTAAATTACCAGTAAATTACTCGATAAATTACTCTGTAAATTCTCATTAAATTACACAGAAAATTCTCAGTAAATTACTTAGTAAATTCTCAGTAAATTACTAATTAAATTCCCAAGAAATTCTCAGTGAATTATTTAGTAAATTCTCAATGAATTGCTCGGCAAATTCCTTGTAAATCCTCAATAAATTATTTAGAAAATTTGAAGTAAATTTTTCATAATTTCACGGTAAATTACTCAATAAAATCTTAGTAAATTACTCATTGAATTCTCAGTAAATTACTCAGAACATTACCCAGTAAATTACTAAGTAAATTACTTAGTAAATTCCGAGTAAATCACTCAGTAAATTCCCAGTAAATTACTCAGAAAATTCTCAGTAAATTATAAAGTAAATCACTTAGAAAATTCTCAGTAAATTCTCAGTGAATTACTTAGTAAATTCTCAGTTAAATCCTAATTAAATTCCCAAGAAATTCTCAGAAAATTATTCAGTAAATTCTCAATTAATTACTCAGTAAATTCCTTGTAAATCCTCAGAAAATTATTTAGAAAATTCGAAGTAAATTTTTCCTCATTTCACGGTAAATTACTCAATAAAATCTAAGTAATTTACTCATTGAATTCTCAGTAAATTACTCAAAACATTACCCAGTAAATTGCTAAGTAAATTACTCAGTAAATTCCGAGTAAATCACTCAGTAAATTCCCAGTAAATTACTCAGTAAATTACTCAATAAATTCTAATTAAATTACACAGAAAATTCTCAGTAAATTATAAAGTATATTACTTAGAAAATTCTCAATAAATTCCCAGTCAATTCTAAGTAAATTACTTAGTAAATTCTCAGTAAATTACTAATTAAATTCCCAAGAAATTCTCAGTAAATTATTTATTAAATTCTCAATTAATTGCTCAGCAAATTCCTAGTAAATCCTCAGTAAATTATTTTGAAAATTTGAAGCAAAATTTTCATAATTTCACGGTAAATTACTCAATAAAATCTTAGAAAATTACTCATTGAATTCTCAGTAAATTACTCAGAACATTACCCAGTAAATTACTCAGTAAATTACTTATTAAATTACTCAGTAAATTCTCATTAAATTACTCAAAAAATTCTTAGTAAATTATAAAGTAAATCACTTAGAAAATTCTCAGTAAATTCCTAATTCAATTCCCATGAAATTCTCAGATAATTGTTCAGTAAATTCTCAATTAATTACTCAGTAAATTCCTTGTAAATCCTCAGTAAATTATTTAGAAAATTTGAAGTAAATTACACATTGAATTCTCAGTAAATTACTCAAAACATTACCCAGTAAATTGCTAAGTAAGTTACTCAGTAAATTCCGAGTAAATCACTCAGTAAATTCTCATTAAATTACACAGAAAATTCTCAGTAAATTCTAAGTAAATTACTTAGTAAATTCTCAATAAATTACTAATTAAATTCCCAAGAAATTCTCAGTGAATTATTTAGTAAATTCTCAATGAATTGCTCGGCAAATTCCTTGTAAATCCTCAACAAATTATTTAGAAAATTTGAAGTAAATTTTTCATAATTTCACGGTAAATTACTCAATAAAATCTTAGTAAATTACTCATTGAATTCTCAGTAAAATACTCAGAACATTACCCAGTAAATTACTAAGTAAATTACTTAGTAAATTCCGATTAAATCACTCCGTAAATTCCCAGTAAATTACTCAGAAAATTCTACGTAAATTATAAAGTAAATCACTTAGGAAATTCTCAGTAAATTCTCAGTGAATTACTTAGTAAATTCTCAGTGAATTACTTAGTAAATTCTCAGTAAATTCCTAATTAAATTCCCAAGAAATTCTCAGAAAATTATTCAGTAAATTCTCAAAAAATTACTCAGTAAATTCCTTGTAAATCCTCAATAAATTATGTAGAAAATTCGAAGAAAATTTTTCATAATTTCACGGTAAATTACTCAATAAAATCTCAGTAAATTACTCATTGAATTCTCAGTAAATAACTCAGAACATTACCCAGTAAATTGCTAAGTAAATTACTGAGTAAATTCCGAGTAAATCACTCAATAAATTCCCAGTAAATTACTCGGTAAATTACTCAGTAAATTCTCATTAAATTACACAGAAAATTCTCAGTAAATTACTAATTAAATTCCCAAGAAATTCTCAGTAAATTATTTAGTAAATTCTCAATTAATTGCTCGGCAAATTCTTAGTAATTCCTCAGTAAATTATTTCGAAATTTTGAAGTAAATTTTTCATAATTTCATGGTAAATTACTCAATAAAATCTTAGTAAATTTCTCATTGAATTCTCAGTAAATTACTCAGAACATTACCCAGTAAATTTCAATGTAAATTACTCAATAAATTCCGAGTAAATCACTCAGTAAATTGCCAGTAAATTACTCGGTAAATTACTCAGTAAATTCTCATTAAATTGCTCAGAAAATTTTCAGTAAATTATAAAGTAATTCACTTAGAAAATTCTCGGTAAATTCTCAGTGAATTACTTAGTAAATTCTCAGTAAATTCCTAATTCAATTAACAAGAAATTCTCAGATAATTATTCAGTAAATTCTCAATTAATAACTCAGTAAATTCCTTGTAAATCCTCAGTAAATTATTTAGACAATTCGAAGTAAATTACTCATTGAATTCCCAGTAAATTACTCAAAACATTACCCAGTAAATTGCTAAGTGAATTACTCAGTAAATTTCGAGTAAATCACTCAGTAAATTCCCAGTAAATTACTCGATAAATTACTCAGTAAATTCTCATTAAACTACACAGAAAATTCTTAATAAATTCTAAGTAAATTACTTAGTAAATTCTCAGTAAATTACTAATTAAATTCCCAAGAAATTCTCAGTAAATTATTTAGTAAATTCTCAATTAATTGCTCGGCAAATGCCTACTAAATCCTCAATAAATTATTTAGAAAATTTGAAGTAAATTTTTCATAATTTCACGGTAAACTACTCAATAAAATCTTAGTAAATTACTCATTGAATTCTCAGTAAATTACTCAGAACATTACCCAGTAAATTACTCAGTAAATTACTTGGTAAATTACTCAGTAAATTCTCATTAAATTACTCAAAAAATTCTTAGTAAATTATAAAGTAAATCACTTAGAAAATTCCCAGTAAATTCCTAATTCAATTCCCAAGAAATTCTCAGATAATTATTCAGTAAATTCTCAATTAATTACTCAGTAAATTCCTTGTAAATCCTCAGTAAATTATTTAGAAAATTTGAAGTAAATTACTCATTGAATTCTCAGTAAATTACTCAAAACATTACCCAGTAAATTGCTAAGTAAATTACTCAGTAAATTCCGAGTAAATCACTCAGTAAATTACCAGTAAATTACTCGATAAATTACTCAGTAAATTCTCATTAAATTACACAGAAAATTCTCAGTAAATTACTTAGTAAATTCTCAGTAAATTACTAATTAAATTCCCAAGAAATTCTCAGTGAATTATTTAGTAAATTCTCAATGAATTGCTCGGCAAATTCCTTGTAAATCCTCAATAAATTATTTAGAAAATTTGAAGTAAATTTTTCATAATTTCACGGTAAATTACTCAATAAAATCTTAGTAAATTACTCATTGAATTCTTAGTAAATTACTCAGAACATTACCCAGTAAATTACTAAGTAAATTACTTAGTAAATTCCGAGTAAATCACTCAGTAAATTCCCAGTAAATTACTCAGAAAATTCTCAGTAAATTATAAAGTAAATCACTTAGGAAATTCTCAGTAAATTCTCAGTGAATTACTTAGTAAATTCTCAGTAAATTCCTAATTAAATTCCCAAGAAATTCTCAGAAAATTATTCGGTAAATTCTCAAGAAATTACTCAGTAAATTCCTTGTAAATCCTCAGTAAATTATGTAGAAAATTCGAAGTAAATTTTTCATAATTTCACGGTAAATTACTCAATAAAATCTCAGTAAATTACTCATTGAATTCTCAGTAAATAACTCAGAACATTACCCAGTAAATTGCTAAGTAAATTACTCAGTAAATTCCGAGTAAATCACTCAGTAAATTCCCAGTAAATTACTCGGTAAATTACTCAGTAAATTCTCATTAAATTACACAGAAAATTCTCAGTAAATTACTAATTAAATTCCCAAGAAATTCTCAGTAAATTATTTAGTAAATTCTCAATTAATTGCTCGGCAAATTCCTAGTAAATCCTTAGTAAATTATTTCGAAATTTTGAAGTAAATTTTTCATAATTTCATGGTAAATTACTCAATAAAATCTTAGTAAATTACTCAGAATATTACCCAGTAAATTGCTATGTAAATTACTCAGTAAATTCTGAGTAAATCACTCAGTAAATTGCCAGTAAATTACTCGGTAAATTACTCAGTAAATTCTCATTAAATTACTCAGAAAATTTTCAGTAAATTATAAAGTAATTCACTTAGAAAATTCTCAGTAAATTCTCAGTGAATTACTTAGTAAATTCTCAGTAAATTCCTAATTCAATTAACAAGAAATTCTCAGATAATTGTTCAGTAAATTCTAAATTAATTACTCAGTAAATTCCTTGTAAATCCTCAGTAAATTATTTAGAAAATTCGAAGTAAATTACTCATTGAATTCCCAGTAAATTACTCAAAACATTACCCAGTAAATTGCTAAGTGAATTACTCAGTAAATTTCGAGTAAATCACTCAGTAAATTCCCAGTAAATTACTCGATAAATTACTCAGTAAATTCTCAATAAATTACACAGAAAATTCTTAGTAAATCCTAAGTAAATTACTTAGTAAATTCTCAGTAAATTACTAATTAAATTCCCAAGAAATTCTCAGTAAATTATTTAGTAAATTCTCAATTAATTACTCGGCAAATTCCTAGTAAATCCTCAATAAATTATTTATAAAATTTGAAGTAAATTTTTCATAATTTCACGGTAAACTACTCAATAAAATCTTAGTAAATTACTCATTGAATTCTCAGTAAATTACTCAGAACATTACCCAGTAAATTACTCAGTAAATTACTTGGTAAATTACTCAGTAAATTCTCATTAAATTACTCAAAAAATTCTTAGAAAATTATAAAGTAAATCACTTAGAAAATTCTCAGTAAATTCCTAATTCAATTCCCAAGAAATTCTAAGATAATTATTCAGTAAATTCTCAATTAATTACTCAGTAAATTCCTTGTAAATCCTCAGTAAATTATTTAGAAAATTTGAAGTAAATTACTCATTGAATTCTCAGTAAATTACTCAAAACATTACCCAGTAAATTGCTAAGTAAATTACTCAGTAAATTCCGAGTAAATCACTCAGTAAATTACCAGTAAATTACTCGATAAATTACTCAGTAAATTCTCATTAAATTACACAGAAAATTCTCAGTAAATTACTTAGTAAATTCTCAGTAAATTACTAATTAAATTCCCAAGAAATTCTCAGTGAATTATTTAGTAAATTCTCAATGAATTGCTCGGCAAATTCCTTGTAAATCTTCAATAAATTATTTAGAAAATTTGAAGTAAATTTTTCATAATTTCACGGTAAATTACTCAATAAAATCTTAGTAAATTACTCATTGAATTCTCAGTAAATTACTCAGAACATTACCCAGTAAATTACTCAGTAAATTCCGAGTAAATCACTCAGTAAATTCCCAGTAAATTACTCAGAAAATTCTCAGTAAATTATAAAGTAAATCACTTAGGAAATTCTCAGTAAATTCTCAGTGAATTACTTAGTAAATTCTCAGTAAATTCCTAATTAAATTCCCAAGAAATTCTCAGAAAATTATTCGGTAAATTCTCAAAAAATTACTCAGTAAATTCCTTGTAAATCCTCAGTAAATTATGTAGAAAATTCGAAGTAAATGTTTCATAATTTCACGGTAAATTACTCAATAAAATCTCAGTAAATTACTCATTGAATTCTCAGTAAATAACTCAGAACATTACCCAGTAAATTGCTAAGTAAATTACTCAGTAAATTCCGAGTAAATCACTCAGTAAATTCCCAGTAAATTACTCGGTAAATTACTCAGTAAATTCTCATTAAATTACACAGAAAATTCTCAGTAAATTACTAATTAAATTCCCAAGAAATTCTCAGTAAATTATTTAGTAAATTCTCAATTAATTGCTCGGCAAATTCCTAGTAAATCCTTAGTAAATTATTTCGAAATTTTGAAGTAAATTTTTCATAATTTCATGGTAAATTACTCAATAAAATCTTAGTAAATTACTCAGAACATTACCCAGTAAATTACTATGTAAATTACTCAGTAAATTCCGAGTAAATCACTCAGTAAATTGCCAGTAAATTACTCGGTAAATTACTCAGTAAATTCTCATTAAATTACTCAGAAAATTTTCAGTAAATTATAAAGTAATTCACTTAGAAAATTCTCAGTAAATTCTCAGTGAATTACTTGGTAAATTCTCAGTAAATTCCTAATTCAATTAACAAGAAATTCTCAGATAATTGTTCAGTAAAATCTCAATTAATTACCCAGTAAATTGCTAAGTAAATTACTCAGTAAATTCCGAGTAAATCACTCAGTAAATTCCTCAGTAAATTCTCATTAAATTACACAGAAAATTCTCAGTAAATTACTAATTAAATTCCCAAGAAATTCTCAGTAAATTATTTAGTAAATTCTCAATTAATTGCTCGGCAAATTCCTAGTAAATCCTTAGTAAATTATTTCGAAATTTTGAAGTAAATTTTTCATAATTTCATGGTAAATTACTCAATAAAATCTTAGTAAATTACTCAGAACATTACCCAGTAAATTACTATGTAAATTACTCAGTAAATTCCGAGTAAATCACTCAGTAAATTGCCAGTAAATTACTCGGTAAATTACTCAGTAAATTCTCATTAAATTACTCAGAAAATTCTCAGTAAATTCTCAGTGAATTACTTCGTAAATTCTCAGTAAATTCCTAATTCAATTAACAAGAAATTCTCAGATAATTGTTCAGTAAATTCTCAATTAATTACTCAGTAAATTCCT
This sequence comes from Camellia sinensis, assembly GCF_055761805.1. Lineage (NCBI taxonomy): Eukaryota > Viridiplantae > Streptophyta > Magnoliopsida > Ericales > Theaceae > Camellia > Camellia sinensis. The sequence continues at coordinate 88,806,583 of NC_138964.1, forward strand.
TGTAAATCCTCAGTAAATTATTTAGAAAATTCGAAGTAAATTACTCATTGAATTCCCAGTAAATTACTCAAAACATTACCCAGTAAATTGCTAAGTGAATTACTCAGTAAATTTCGAGTAAATCACTCAGTAAATTCCCAGTAAATTACTCGATAAATTACTCAGTAAATTCTCAATAAATTACACAGAAAATTCTTAGTAAATCCTAAGTAAATTACTTAGTAAATTCTCAGTAAATTACTAATTAAATTCCCAAGAAATTCTCAGTAAATTATTTAGTAAATTCTCAATTAATTGCTCGGCAAATTCCTAGTAAATCCTCAATAAATTATTTAGAAAATTTGAAGTAAATTTTTCATAATTTCACGGTAAACTACTCAATAAAATCTTAGTAAATTACTCATTGAATTCTCAGTAAATTACTCAGAACATTACCCAGTAAATTACTCAGTAAATTACTTGGTAAATTACTCAGTAAATTCTCATTAAATTACTCAAAAAATTCTTAGTAAATTATAAAGTAAATCACTTAGAAAATTCTCAGTAAATTCCTAATTCAATTCCCAAGAAATTCTCAGATAATTATTCAGTAAATTCTCAATTAATTAATCAGTAAATTCCTTGTAAATCCTCAGTAAATTATTTAGAAAATTTGAAGTAAATTACTCATTGAATTCTCAGTAAATTACTCAAAACATTACCCAGTAAATTGCTAAGTAAATTACTCAGTAAATTCCGAGTAAATCACTCAGTAAATTACTAGTAAATTACTCGATAAATTACTCAGTAAATTCTCATTAAATTACACAGAAAATTCTCAGTAAATTACTTAGTAAATTCTCAGTAAATTACTAATTAAATTCCCAAGAAATTCTCAGTGAATTATTTAGTAAATTCTCAATGAATTGCTCGGCAAATTCCTTGTAAATCTTCAATAAATTATTTAGAAAATTTGAAGTAAATTTTTCATAATTTCACGGTAAATTACTCAATAAAATCTTAGTAAATTACTCATTGAATTCTCAGTAAATTACTCAGAACATTACCCAGTAAATTACTAAGTAAATTCCGAGTAAATCACTCAGTAAATTCCCAGTAAATTACTCAGAAAATTCTCAGTAAATTATAAAGTAAATCACTTAGGAAATTCTCAGTAAATTCTCAGTGAATTACTTAGTAAATTCTCAGTAAATTCCTAATTATATTCCCAAGAAATTCTCAGAAAATTATTCGGTAAATTCTCAAAAAATTACTCAGTAAATTCCTTGTAAATCCTCAGTAAATTATGTAGAAAATTTGAAGTAAATTTTTCATAATTTCACGTTAAATTACTCAATAAAATCTCAGTAAATTACTCATTGAATTCTCAGTAAATAACTCAGAACATTACCTAGTAAATTGCTAAGTAAATTACTTAGTAAATTCTGAGTAAATCACTCAGTAAATTCCCAGTAAATTACTCGGTAAATTACTTAGTAAATTCTCATTAAATTACACAGAAAATTCTCAGTAAATTACTAATTAAATTCCCAAGAAATTCTCAGTAAATTATTTAGTAAATTCTCAATTAATTGCTCGGCAAATTCCTAGTAAATCCTCAGTAAATTATTTCGAAATTTTGAAGTAAATTTTTCATAATTTCATGGTAAATTACTCAATAAAATCTTAGTAAATTACTCATTGAATTCTCAGTAAATTACTTAGAACATTACCCAGTAAATTACTATGTAAATTACTCAGTAAATTCCGAGTAAATCACTCAGTAAATTGCCAGTAAATTACTCGGTAAATTACTCAGTAAATTCTCATTAAATTACTCAGAAAATTCTCAGTAAATTATAAAGTAATTCACTTAGAAAATTCTCAGTAAATTCTCAGTAAATTCCTAATTCAATTAACAAGAAATTCTCAGATAATTATTCCGTAAATTCTCAATTAATTACTCAGTAAATTCCTTGTAAATCCTCAATAAATTATTTAGAAAATTCGAAGTAAATTACTTATTGAATTCTCAGTAAATTACTCAAAACATTACCCAGTAAATTGCTAAGTAAATTACTCAGTAAATTCCGAGTAAATCACTCAGTAAATTCCCAGTAAATTACTCGATAAATTACTCAGTAAATTCTCATTAAATTACACAGAAAATTCTTAGTAAATTCTAAGTAAATTACTTAGTAAATTCTCAGTAAATTACTAATTAAATTCCCAAGAAATTCTCAGTAAATTATTTAGTAAATTCTCAATTAATTGCTCGGCAAATTCCTAGTAAATCCTCAATAAATTATTTAGAAAATTTGAAGTAAATTTTTCATAGTTTCACGGTAAAATACTCAATAAAATCTTAGTAAATTACTCATTGAATTCTCAGTAAATTACTCAGAACATTACCCAGTAAATTACTCAGTAAATTACTTGGTAAATTACTCAGTAAATTCTCAATAAATTACTCAAAAAATTCTTAGTAAATTATAAAGTAAATCACTTAGAAAATTCTCAGTAAATTCCTAATTCAATTCCCAAGAAATTCTCAGATAATTATTCAGTAAATTCTCAATTAATTACTCAGTAAATTCTTTGTAAATCCTCAGTAAATTATTTAGAAAATTTGAAGTAAATTACTCATTGAATTCTCAGTAAATTACTCAAAACATTACCCAGTAAATTGCTAAGTAAATTACTCAGTAAATTCCGAGTAAATCACTCAGTAAATTACCAGTAAATTACTCGATAAATTACTCAGTAAATTCTCATTAAATTACACGAAAAATTCTAAGTAAATTACTTAGTAAATTCTCAGTAAATTACTAATTAAATTCCCAAGAAATTCTCAGTGAATTATTTAGTAAATTCTCAATTAATTGCTCAGCAAATTCCTTGTAAATCCTCAATAAATTATTTAGAAAATTTGAAGTAAATTTTTCATAATTTCACGGTAAATTACTCAATAAAATCTTAGTAAATTACTCATTGAATTCTCAGTAAATTACTCAGAACATTACCCAGTAAATTACTAAGTAAATTACTTAGTAAATTCCGAGTAAATCACTCAATAAATTCCCAGTAAATTACTCAGAAAATTCTCAGTAAATTATAAAGTAAATCACTTAAGAAATTCTTAGTAAATTCTCAGTGAATTACTTAGTAAATTCTCAGTAAATTCCTAATTAAATTCCCAAGAAATTCTCAAAAAATTATTCAGTAAATTCTCAATAAATTACTCAGTAAATTCCTTGTAAATCCTTAGTAAATTATGTAGAAAATTCGAAGTAAATTTTTCATAATTTCACGGTAAATTACTCAATAAAATCTCAGTAAATTACTCATTGAATTCTCAGTAAATAACTCAGAACATTACCCAGTAAATTGCTAAGTAAATTACTCAGTAAATTCCCAGTAAATCACTTAGTAAATTCCCAGTAAATTACTCGGTAAATTCTCATTAAATTACACGAAAAATTCTCAGTAAATTACTAATTAAATTCCCAAGAAATTCTCAGTAAATTATTTAGTAAATTCTCAATTAATTGCTCGGCAAATTCCTAGTAAATCCTCAGTAAATTATTTCGAAATTTTGAAGTAAATTTTTCATAATTTCATGGTAAATTACTCAATAAAATCTTAGTAAATTACTCATTGAATTCTCAGTAAATTACTCAGAACATTACCCAGTAAATTACTATGTAAATTACTCAGTAAATTCCGAGTAAATCACTCAGTAAATTACTCGGTAAATTACTCAGTAAATTCTCATTAAATTACTCAGAAAATTCTCAGTAAATTATAAAGTAATTCACTTAGAAAATTCTCAGTAAATTCTCAGTGAATTACTTAGTAAATTGTAACGACCCTCACCTTACCCTTGTCTTACTTGCATACATTCCTGCATGATCTTGCCTTGTTTTAATAATTGGAAGGATTTGCTTGCCTTGTTTTGTTAGTATTACTTGCGTGATCTTGTCCCTTGTTCGGTGTGTGCGTGGCCAAGGTCACCTTGAGCTTAGTTCGCCTCTAAATCCTTGCACTTAGAACTGTTTTGAGATCTTGTTCAACCCCATCTTCACCTCGGGCATTTATTGCCGAGATGTTTTGCACTTAGTGAACCTTGTCCGCAGGCAGGTATGGCCTAGGCCGAGATGTGGCGCACCCCGGCCAAGGTGTGGCACAGCTTAGTCAAGTGTCGTCCTCTCTAGCCGACGTTTTGTTATCCTGTTGTCGGATCCTTGATTTGAGCCGATGTCATTTATTGCCGATGTGTCTCACCCAGCTTGTTACATACGCTTTGTCAGAGACTTGTCTTATCAATCAATCACCTTTTTGAGTTGAGCCAACCCGGTAGCACCACGTGTCCGAGCTAGTTGTTAAGACAGCCGGCAGACTTAGAACAAATCACTTTTGGTCTCAAATCTTTGTTTTAGAGAGAGAAGCTCTAGAGAGAAGGAAGAGAAGTTCTTGAGTGAGAATAGATTTTTCAAGCTTGATCTTCGTGGTTTGAGCCGTTAGATTCGAGCTTTGGGGTAAGAATCTTGATCTACTTTGAATGTTGTTATGGATTATCTAGCTGCATTGCATGATCGGATCTGTTTTGCATGTCATGCATCGATTTGAAGTTGGTTTTGAAAAGAGTTAATGGTTTTCACACGTCCTTGAAAGAAAGTCTCGTTTTGATCCGAAAGTTGGAACGAAAACCATGTTTTTGTGTTTGTTCTTGCATGACCTTCTTGTATGGGTATCCAGGTCCATGTTTTGAACTTTTGGCATGAAAACTCAGATTTTTGTAACAAGTTGTGAACTTGCATCCATCTTTCAAATGATCATGTTCTTCATGTTCTTCAAAGGGAAACCCAGGTTTTTCCTGACTTTGTTTAACGGGACCTCGGCATAGTCCTGGACGGTACCCTGTGTGTTTTCATGAAACGGGAGCAGTGGTTAAGCTTCCAGCTTGTTTTGCTTTGTCTTTGACTTGGATCTGGCAAGAATGCCGAGATCATTTGCATGCATATAGAGCTTGCTTTGAGAATGTGACTTGCCATGTGATTGTAGGTCCTTGATATTTGCTTTGAGCCTACACCTGAAGAACTAGGTGTGTGGTATTTCTAATAAAGCTATGTTACACTTGCTTTTGATAAATCTTGTTTTGTTTGTTTTGACGTGGGTATTTGCTAAGCATGAATAAATAGCCTTGTTTTGATTGTTATCCTCGGAAAGTCCCTTGTGCTGGAGGACTCTAAACTTTCGCAGTACTAAGTATAAAAGGATACGGTCCTTGTTAAATCGGGCTACGGGCCTAAGTAACACAAGTCCCTTGTGCTGGAGGACTCTAAACTTTCGCAGTACTAAGTATAAAAGGATACGGTCCTTGTTAAATCGGGCTACGGGCCTAAGTAACACAAGTCCCTTGTGCTGGAGGACTCTAAACTTTCGCAGTACCATTTGAATGATGAATACGGTTCATCACTTGTTTTGCCGATGTCAGTAAGCATTCCTTGGTACTTGTAAGCTTTGATTGATGAATACGGTTCATCCCTTGCTTCGCCGATGTTGTGATACTTGATTGATGAATACGGTTCATCCCTTGTTTTGCCGATGTCAGTAAGCATTCCTTGGTACTTGTAAGCTTTGATTGATGAATACGGTTCATCCCTTGCTTCGCCGATGTTGTGATACTTGATTGATGAATACGGTTCATCCCTTGCTTCGCCGATGTTGTGATACTTGATTGATGAATACGGTTCATCCCCTGTTCGACAAAGTTTTGACTTGTGTTGTTTTGAAAGGACTCCGGCTTTATTCATGCAAACCTTTATTATTAGTACCATTCACTGAGTATTTGTGCTCACCCCTCTATATATATATGTAGGTGATGAGCAGGACGGCGGCGACGCCTAGATTGTTTTGGATTCGTGCTTATGTCGGCTTTGCTTTTGTATTTACGTCGGCGATGCCTTTCATTGCATGTCGGCAAATCTTGAAAATCATGCTTCTTGACTTGTATTTTATTGTATTTTGTATATGTCGGCTCGAGAAGCCTTTTGATCAAGATGTAACATGTATTTCGCTTGGCTGTATTCAAGTTGTAAGATGAATGTCATTGCATTTGATCTATGCACAGCTCTTATGGACGACTTGTATTTTGATTTACTTCTTCCGCATTTGTGAGCCCCGTTCATTATTACTCTGATTGTGTTAAGTTTTTGAAAGTTGGCCTTCGGTAATTACGGATTACTGGCCATCACGGCACCAAACTACTAGGGACGGTTTGGGGTCGTGACAGAATGGTATCAGAGCACGAGTTCCTCAGTATACGTTAATCACACACTTCGAGTCCTAAAGAGCATAGGATTTCCCTTAGAAAGATGTTAGGGTTGCATCATGGTATTTGTTGTTTGAGTGAGGTGTGCATTGTCTTGATATGCTTATTTGTTGCTTGCCTACGGGGTTATCTGTTTATTTGTTTTAAAGTCATACTTTGCACACTCTTAGCATTATGAGGAGAGGTAGACCTCCAATTGGCCGGGATCAGCCCGAAGACAGAATGGACAGATTGGAAAGATTAGTTGAAGGTTTGGCCCGCGAGTTGAGGCAAACCAGGCAACAGTTCGCTAGTGCTACGTCGACTCAGGCCGAGCAGACTAACGGCCAAAATGTAGTTCTGCCCCCTCTAGTGCCGCAAGTTCCCCCGCGACCAGCCCTATACGGGGATGGCACAATAGCTTTGATCAGGGAGTTCAAGAAAATGAGACCACCGAGATTCTCTGGAGGTATAGAGCCGATGAAGGCCGAGGCATGGGTTTTAGAAATGGAAAAGCTATTCGAGATCTTCCCTAGCACCGACGCTCAGAAAGTGACGTTGGCAGCATTCACATTAGATGATGACGCTCGCAGGTGGTGGATGATGGTTAGAGAGAGCAATCCAGATCTAACCTGGACCCGATTCCTAGAGTTGTTCTACAAGAAACATTTTCCCCTAAGTGTTCGAAACCGGAAGGCTACTGAATTTCATACTCTGACGCAAGGCAGCAGAACAGTGGCGGAATATGACCGCGCTTTTACTGAATTGGTGAGGTTTGTACCTAACATGATCAACGATGAATACATGAAAGCCAGGAAGTTCGAGTGTGGGCTTCGTGGACCGATTCAAGACCGGGTTAGTTTGCTCAATATGCCGACTTATGCCGAAGTATTAGACAAAGCCATTCACGCCGAAGCTAATTTGAACCGATACCAGAGCTCGGGAGAGAACCAGCGAAAAAGGCAGAACTATGACAATCGCCGAGGACAGCGGGGCACTAAGAAGAAAATGAACATGGGCAGTACTAGTAGCCTAAGACAGGAAGGGAGTGCTAAACCGATGTGTTCGGATTGTGGGAAGCAACATTTCGGGACCTGTCGTCGGACGTCTGGAGCCTGCTATGAATGTGGCGAGATGGGCCATTATGTGAGAGATTGCCCCAAGACAAAGGTCGATAACAAAAAGAAAGTTGAGAATAGGGCTGGGAAAGGACAGATGAGACAGGGCAGAGTGTTTGCATTAGTACCAGGAGACACTCAGAATGCTGAGGCAGTAGTGTCAGGTATACTTCTAATTTGCTCCCAAGATGCTTATGTGTTGATTGATTCGGGTTCTACTCATTCGTTTATATCTACTAAGTTTGCCGAGAAAATTAATAGAGAACTAGAGCCCCTTGATTTCGTATTATCTGTGTCTACTCCATCTGGGAGATCTGCGATTGTTGCATCCATTTACAGAGCATGTATTGTTATGATTGAAAATGTTGAACTGTTAGTAGATCTAATGCCTCTAGACATAGCTCATTTTGATATTATACTGGGAATGGACTGGTTAGTCGCAAACGATGCATCTATTAATTGTGTTTCGAAGAGTGTCACACTGAGACCCCCAAACCTAGCCGAGGTCACTTTCCAGGGAAAAGGGATAGTACCCCCACCTTACTTGATTTCGTCCATTAAGTCCTATAAGTTAATTCAGAAAGGGTGCCGAGGCTACTTGTGCAGTATACTGAGTGATCAGAATGGGAGTGTAAATTTAGCCGACATCCCAGTTGTTAGTGAATTCCCCGACGTCTTTCCAGACGAATTGCCAGGCCACTTAACCGATAGAGAAATAGAGTTTACTGTTGATATCATTTCGGGAACACAGCCGATCTCCAAAACACCTTATAGAATGGCCCCAGCTGAACTTAGAGAATTGAAACTGCAATTACAAGAACTGTTAGATAAGGGATTTATTAGGCCGAGCACTTCACCATGGGGGCCACCTGTTTTATTTGTTAAGAAGAAGGATGGCACACTCCGTCTTTGTGTTGATTATAGGGAACTTAATAAGGTCACTATCAAGAACAAGTACCCGTTACCTAGAATTGATGATTTGCTTGATCAGTTACAAGGGGCCCGAGTCTTTTCTAAGATTGACCTTAGGTCTGGTTATCACCAACTCAAAGTTAAAGCCGAAGATGTTGAAAAGACTGCTTTTCGAACAAGGTATGGCCACTACGAGTTTTTAGTGATGCCTTTTGGAGTGACCAATGCCCCTGCTGCATTTATGGATTTGATGAACAGAGTCTTCAAGCCATATTTAGATGAGTTTGTAGTTGTCTTCATTGATGATATATTGATTTATTCCAAGAGTAAAGCCGAACATGAAAACCATTTGAGACTTGCCTTACAGACTTTGAGAGAACGGAAACTGTATGCTAAGTTTAACAAGTGTGAGTTTTGGCTTTCTAATATCTCATTTTTGGGTCATGTGATTAGTGAAGAGGGTATCTCAGTTGATCCTAGTAAAATTGAAGCCGTGGTAAATTGGCCGAGGCCGACTAATGTCTCCGAGATTCGTAGTTTTCTGGGATTGGCAGGTTATTACAGAAAGTTTGTGAAAGATTTCTCAAAGATTGCAACTCCATTGACGCAGCTGACTAAAAAGGGGACACTGTATGAATGGACTAAAGATCGGGAGTTAGCCTTCCAGGAACTGAAGATGAGGTTAGTTACAGCACCAGTACTCGTACTTCCATCAGGTAATGAAGAGTTTCATGTCTATAGTGATGCATCGCATAAGGGTTTGGGTTGTGTGTTAATGCAAGGGGGTAAAGTTATAGCTTATGCATCTCGTCAGTTGAAACCTCATGAGAAAAACTATCCTACCCATGATTTAGAATTAGCGGCCGTTGTATTTGCTTTGAAGATTTGGCGTCACTATTTGTATGGAGCTACTTGTCAGGTTTTTTCAGATCATAAGAGTTTGAAGTATCTATTCACCCAGAAGGAATTGAATTTGAGGCAGAGAAGGTGGCTTGAGTTGTTGAAGGACTATGATATGCAAATTCAATATCACCCCGAAAAAGCTAACAGTGTGGCCGACGCTTTGAGCAGGAAGTCAGATGGAAATTTGGCGTGTTTGACTGTGATGTCAGTAGAGCCGACTATTGTTAATGAAGTAAAGACCAGGCAGATGGAGGATGACTTCTTCAAGAAAGTAGCCGAGGAGATTGTCACAAGGCCGAGATCAGGGTATACCTTCGAAAATCAAGTGCTTAAGTTTGAAGGGAGGCTATGCGTAGCCGACGTTCCAGAGTTGAAAAGGAAAATTTTACAGGAAGCACACGGTTCCAAGTTTGCCGTTCATCCAGGGAACACCAAAATGTATCAAGATGTGAAGCAGACCTTCTGGTGGCCAAATATGAAAAGAGAAATAGCTGAATTCGTGTCCCAGTGTTTGCATTGTCAACAAGTGAAAGCAGAACATCAAAGACCGGCAGGACTTCTCCAACCTTTGCCGATTCCAGAGTGGAAATGGGAACACATCTCCATGGACTTTGTGATTGGTTTGCCAAAGACACCGAAAGGTATGGATTCGATTTGGGTTGTTATTGATAGATTAACTAAGTCAGCACACTTTCTACCTGTTAAGACTACCTTCAACGCCGACCAACTTGCCTTGTTATATGTGAACGAGATTGTCAGACTTCACGGAGTGCCGATGTCTATTGTATCAGACCGAGATCCTAAATTTGTTTCCAGATTTTGGCAGAGTCTTCAGAGAGCTTTTGGAGCCGAGCTGAGATTTAGCACAGCTTTTCATTCCCAAACGGATGGGCAGACAGAGAGGACAATTCAGACACTTGAAGACATGCTTAGACTTTGCGTATTGGACTTCCTAGGGAGTTGGGGAACACATTTGCCCTTAGTGGAATTCGCTTACAATAACAGTTATCAAGCTAGCATTGGCATGGCGCCTTATGAGGCCTTGTACGGAAGAAAATGTAGGTCACCGATATGTTGGACCGAAGTCGGAGACAAAGCTCTACTTGGTCCCGAATTGATTCAAGTGACAACAGAAAAGATTAAACTCATCCAACAGAGGATTAAAACTGCCCAGAGCCGACAAAAGAGCTACGCCGACCAGAGAAGAAATGAGTTAGAATTCAAAGTTGGGGATCATGTATTCCTGAAAGTCTCACCAATAAAAGGAGCTTCCAGATTTGGGAAGAAAGGTAAGCTAGCACCTCGGTATATTGGACCGTTTGAAATTCTTGAGAGAATTAACCCCGTTGCCTACAGGTTTGCTTTGCCGCCAAATTTGAGCCAAGTCCACAATGTGTTTCATGTTTCGATGTTGGGGAAGTACATCCGAGATCCACTACATGTAATTGATCATTCCGAGATCACAGTTAATGAGGATTTGGACTACGAGGAGAAGCCAATGAGGATTATTGACCGACAAGTGAGGCAATTGAGAAACAGATCGATACCGATGGTAAAGGTCGAATGGAAGGAGCATTATGGCACAGAAGCCACGTGGGAAAAGGAAGAGGATATGAGAATCCGTTATCCGGAGTTGTTCTTAGAACAAGGTAATTTAAGTTTGGGGACCAAACTTCTTTAAGGGGGGTAGGATGTAACGACCCTCACCTTACCCTTGTCTTACTTGCATACATTCCTGCATGATCTTGCCTTGTTTTAATAATTGAAAGGATTTGCTTGCCTTGTTTTGTTAGTATTACTGCGTGATCTTGTCCCTTGTTCGGTGTGTGCGTGGCCGAGGTCACCTTAAGCTTAGTTCGCCTCTGAATCCTTGCACTTAGAACTATTTTGAGATCTTGTTCAACCCCATCTTCACCTCGGGCATTTATTGCCGAGATGTTTTGCACTTAGTGAACCTTGTCCGCAGGCAGGTATGGCCTAGGCCGAGATGTGGCGCACCCCGGCCAAGGTGTGGCACAGCTTAGTCAAGTGTCGTCCTCCCTAGCCGACGTTTTGTTATCCTGTTGTCGGATCCTTAATTTGAGCCGATGTCATTTATTGCCGATGTGTCTCACCCAGCTTGTTATATACGCTTTGTCAGAGACTTGTCTTATCAATCAATCACCTTTTTGAGTTGAGCCAACCCGGTAGCACCACGTGTCCGAGCTAGTTGTTAAGACAGCCGGCAGACTTAGAACAAATCACTTTTGGTCTCAAATCTTTGTTTTAGAGAGAGAAGCTCTAGAGAGGAGGAAGAGAAGTTCTTGAGTGAGAATAGATTTTTCAAGCTTGATTTTCGTGGTTTGAGCCGTTAGATTCGAGCTTTGGGGTAAGAATCTTGATCTACTTTGAATGTTGTTATGGATTATCTAGCTGCATTGCATGATCGGATCTGTTTTGCATGTCATGCATCGATTTGAAGTTGGTTTTGAAAAGAGTTAATGGTTTTCACACGTCCTTGAAAGAAAGTCTCGTTTTGATCCGAAAGTTGGAACGAAAACCATGTTTTTGTGTTTGTTCTTGCATGACCTTCTTGTATGGGTATCCAGGTCCATGTTTTGAACTTTTGGCATGAAAACTCAGATTTTTGTAACAAGTTGTGAACTTGCATCCATCTTTCAAATGATCATGTTCTTCATGTTCTTCAAAGGGAAACCCAGGTTTTTCCTGACTTTGTTTAACGGGACCTCGGCATAGTCCTGGACGGTACCCTGTGTGTTTTCATGAAACGGGAGCAGTGGTTAAGCTTCCAGCTTGTTTTGCTTTGTCTTTGACTTGGATCTGGCAAGAATGCCGAGATCATTTGCATGCATATAGAGCTTGCTTTGAGAATGTGACTTGCCATGTGATTGTAGGTCCTTGATATTTGCTTTGAGCCTACACCTGAAGAACTAGGTGAGTGGTATTTCTAATAAAGCTATGTTACACTTGCTTTTGATAAATCTTGTTTTGTTTGTTTTGACGTGGGTATTTGCTAAGCATGAATAAATAGCCTTGTTTTGATTGTTATCCTCGGAAAGTCCCTTGTGCTGGAGGACTCTAAACTTTCGCAGTACTAAGTATAAAAGGATACGGTCCTTGTTAAATCGGGCTACGGGCCTAAGTAACACAAGTCCCTTGTGCTGGAGGACTCTAAACTTTCGCAGTACTAAGTATAAAAGGATACGGTCCTTGTTAAATCGGGCTACGGGCCTAAGTAACACAAGTCCCTTGTGCTGGAGGACTCTAAACTTTCGCAGTACCATTTGAATGATGAATACGGTTCATCACTTGTTTTGCCGATGTCAGTAAGCATTCCTTGGTACTTGTAAGCTTTGATTGATGAATACGGTTCATCCCTTGCTTCGCCGATGTTGTGATACTTGATTGATGAATACGGTTCATCCCTTGTTTGGCCGATGTCAGTAAGCATTCCTTGGTACTAGTAAGCTTTGATTGATGAATACGGTTCATCCCTTGCTTCACCGATGTTGTGATACTTGATTGATGAATACGGTTCATCCCTTGCTTCGCCGATGTTGTGATACTTGATTGATGAATACGGTTCATCCCCTGTTCGACAAAGTTTTGACTTGTGTTGTTTTGAAAGGACTCCGGCTTTATTCATACAAACCTTTATTATTAGTACCATTCACTGAGTATTTGTGCTCACCCCTCTATATATATATGTAGGTGATGAGCAGGACAGCGGCGACGCCTAGATTGTTTTGGAAGCTTGTTTTGGATTCGTGCTTATGTCGGCTTTGCTTTTGTATTTACGTCGGCGATGCCTTTCATTGCATGTCGGCAAATCTTGAAAATCATGCTTCTTGACTTGTATTTTATTGTATTTTGTATATGTCGGCTCGAGAAGCCTTTTGATCAAGATGTAACATGTATTTCGCTTGGCTGTATTCAAGTTGTAAGATGAATGTCATTGCATTTGATCTATGCACAGCTCTTATGGACGACTTGTATTTTGATTTACTTCTTCCGCATTTTTGAGCCCCGTTCATTATTACTCTGATTGTGTTAAGTTTTTGAAAGTTGGCCTTCGGTAATTACGGATTACTGGCCATCATGGCACCAAACTACTAGGGGCGGTTTGGGGTCGTGACATAAATTCTCAGTAAATTCCTAATTCAATTAACAAGAAATTATCAGATAATTATTCAATAAATTCTCAATTAATTACTTAGTAAATTCCTTGTAAATCCTCAGTAAATTATTTAGAAAATTCGAAGTAAATTACTCATTGAATTCTCAGTAAATTACTCAAAACATTACCCAGTAAATTGCTAAGTAAATTACTCAGTAAATTCTGAGTAAATCACTCAGTAAATTCCCAGTAAATTACTCGATAAATTACTCAGTAAATTCTCATTAAATTACACAGAAAATTCTTAGTAAATTCTAAGTAAATTACTTAGTAAATTCTCAGTAAATTACTAATTAAATTCCCAAGAAATTCTCAGTAAATTATTTAGTAAATTCTCAATTAATTGCTCGGCAAATTCTAGTAAATCCTCAATAAATTATTTAGAAAATTTGAAGTAAATTTTTCATAATTTCACGGTAAACTACTCAATAAAATCTTAGTAAATTACTCATTGAATTCTCAGTAAATTACTCAGAACATTACCCAGTAAATTACTAAGTAAATTACTTAGTAAATTCCGAGTAAATCACTCAGTAAATTCCCAGTAAATTACTCAGAAAATTCTCAGTAAATTATAAAGTAAATCACTTAGAAAATTCTTAGTAAATTCTCAGTGAATTACTTAGTAAATTCTCAATAAATTCCTAATTAAATTCCCAAGAAATTCTCAGAAAATTATTCAGTAAATTCTCAATTAATTACTCAGTAAATTCCTTGTAAATCCTCAGTAAATTATGTAGAAAATTCGAAGTAAATTTTTCATAATTTCACGGTAAATTACTCAATAAAATCTTAGTAAATTACTCATTGAATTCTCAGTAAATTACTCAGAACATTACCCAGTAAATTACTAAGTAAATTACTCAGTAAATTCCGAGTAAATCACTCAGTAAATTTCCAGTAAATTACTCGGTAAATTCTCATTAAATTACTCATAAAATTTTCAGTAAATTATAAAGTAAATCACTTAGAAAATTCTCAGTGAATTACTTAGTAAATTCTCAGTAAATTCCTAATTAAATTCCCAAGAAATTCTCAGAAAATTATTCAGTAAATTCTCAATTAATTACTCAGTAAATTCCTTGTAAATCCTCAGTAAATTATTTAGAAAATTCGAAGTAAATTTTTCCTAATTTCACGGTAAATTACTCAATAAAATCTCAGTAAATTACTCATTGAATTCTCAGTAAATTACTCAAAACATTACCCAGTAAATTGCTAAGTAAATTACTCAGTAAATTCCAAGTAAATCACTCCGAAAATTCCCAGTAAATTACTCGGTAAATTACTCAATAAATTCTGATTAAATTACACAAAAAATTCTCAGTAAATTATAAAGTATATTACTTAGAAAATTCTCAATAAATTCCCAGTAAATTCTAAGTAATTACTTTGTAAATTCTTAGTAAATTACTAATTAAATTCCCCAAAAATTCTCAGTAAATTATTCAGTAAATTCACAATTAATTGCTCAGCAAATTGCTAATAAATCCTCAGTAAATTATTTTGAAAATTTGAAGTAAATTTTTCATAATTTCACGGTAAATTACTCAATAAAATCTTAGTAAATTACTCATTGAATTCTCAGTAAATTACTCAAAACATTACCCAGTAAATTACTCAGTAAATTACTCAGTAAATTCAGAGTAAATCACTTAGTAAATTACTCTGTAAATTCTCATTAAATTACTCAGAAAATTCTCAGTAAATTATAAAGTAAATCATTTAGAAAATTCTCAGTAAATTCTCTGTGAATTACTTAGTAAATTATCAATAAATTCCTAATTAAATTCCCAAGAAATTCTCAGAAAATTATTCAGTAAATTCTCAATTAATTACTCAGTAAATTATTTAAAAAATTCGAAGTAAATTTTTCATAATTTCACGGTAAATTGCTCAATAAAATCTCAGTAAATTACTCATTGAATTCTCAGTAAATTACTTAAAACATTACCCAGTAAATTGCTAGGTAAATTACTCAGTAAATTCTGAGTAAGTCACTCAGTAAATTCCCAGTAAATTACTCGGTAAATTACTCAGTAAATTCTCATTAAATTACTCAGAAAATTCTCAGTAAATTCTAAGTAAATTACTTAGTAAATTCTCAGTAAATTACTAATTAACTTCCCAAGAAATTCTCAGTAAATTATTTAGTAAATTCTCAATTAATTGCTCAGCAAATTCCTAAGTAAATCCTTAGTAAATTATTTAGAAAATTCGAAATAAATTTTTCCTAATTTCACGCTAAATTACTCAATAAAATCTCAGTAAATTACTCAAAACATTACCCAGTAAATTGCTAAGTAAATTACTCAGTAAATTCCGAGTAAATCACTCAGTAAATGTCACGCCCCCAAACCGCCCCTAGTAGTTTGGTGCCGTGATGGCCAGTAATCCGAGATTACCGACGGCCGACTTAGAAGAATCACACACAATCAGAGTATAAATATGGGGCTTACAAGTGCGGAAGCAACATATATACATATACGGAATCTAAATAGTCCATGAGAGCCGTGCTTAAGTCCAATGAAATGACATACATTTGTACAAAGTCTTACAACTTAGATACAATAAGGAAATGAGATACAAAATACATCTTGACCAAAAGGCTTCTCAAGCCGACATATACAAGTGCACATGAATTATAAGCTAAGAAGCATAATCTTCAAGATGGTACAAAATGCTAATCCAAAACACGTCGGCAATGCACCCAAAAACACATCGGCTACACGTCTAGGCCTCATTGCCTTCTTGCTCATCACCTACATATATATATAGAGAGGGTGAGCTTGGATACTCAGTGAATGATACTAGAAATAAAGGTTTTGCATGATTGATATCCAAGATTCTTTCAAAACAATACATAGCATACTTTACAATCAAGGGGGGAAATCAAGTTCATTGCCGGCCTTTCAAGTTCCTTGGATGTTATTGCATCTACTTAATACAAGGGGGTGATGACACTTTCAAGACAAGAGTGCAGTTGCATTATAGTCCCCTGCAGCTAAGGACTTTCAAGACAAGAGTGCAGTTGCATTATAGTCCCCTGCAGCTAAGGACTTTCAAGACAAGAGTGCAGTTGCATTATAGTCCCCTGCAGCTAAGGACTTTCAAGACATGTCATCAAAACAAGATAGTGCTTAATATACAAGTAGGGATAGTCATTCATGCTAGTTCAAATACTTTTCAAAACAAGGCAAGACGAGATTTATGAAAGCAAGTGTAACATAGCTTTATTAAAAATACCACTCACATAGTTCTTCACACGTCGGGGTCGAGACAAGCTCAAGTCCTACAAACACAGGGCAAAGCCTATTGAATGCACTTTCAAACAAGTCCCTTATGTATGCAATGATCTCGGAAAAGCATGTTGAGCACTAACCAGGTCTAGGCCGAGGTTCCACACCTCCTTGCCGAGGTGTGTTTCCGAGGGCCACATGCAAGGAAAAGAGGTCGGGAAACTCTGGGTTTCCCTCTGCTGATGAACATGAAGAACAAGAGTGTGAAAACATGAAAAATATGAATGTTCAATCACAATCTGTTATCACAAATCTGGGATTTTCATGCTACGAGTTTGAAAACATGGACCTGGGTACCCATAGTTGAAAATCATGCAAGAACAAACACAAAACATGAGTCTAGGCAAAAAGCTTTCGGATCAAAACATGACTTTCTTGAAGAACACATGAATGTCATTTTCTCTTTCTAAAACCGAATTTCAAGACGATGCATGGCTTACAAATCATATCCGATCATGCAATGCAATAACATGAACATAAGGAACATCATGAGCAGGTCAAGAATCTAACCTTAGAACAAGAATCTAACGGTTTGATCTCAAGGAATCAAGCTTGAAGACTTACTTTCTCACTCTAAAACTCCTTCTTCCTCCTAGAGTTTCTCTCTCTACAAGGCAAGGTTATGATACCAAATGATAGTTTTCTTTACCCGGTTCTGGGGTTAACCCTCTGCTGAGACACGTGGCGGCGACTGGTTGGTTTCCCCTGAAAAGGTGGCTGACAGACCAGACAAAGCATGGTGGAAGGGTGTTCAACAAGTAAAGCGGTATGGGCTCTTTGACGAGGCAATGACATCGGCTAATAACAAGGCATATCTAACAAGCTACACGGAATGGCACTCCGGCAAGAGGTGACATCGGCTAACAAAAGGACTTTGGCAACCAAGGTGACAATGACCTCGGCTAGGAAGGACAACACTTGACTAAGCTGTGCCACATCTTGGCCTAGATGCGCCACACCTCGGTCTAGGTCATACCGCTCCAGGACGAGATCACTTGGGTGCAAGATAACATCTCGGCTAATGTGCCAAGGCAAGGACGGAGGTCAACAAGGGGTTCCAAGATACTTCTAGACTGAGGATGACCTCGGCTTGGAATGATCTAGGCATAACGTAACCTAGGCTTGGAATAACATCGGCTAACATAACTCATTCAAGGCGCGACCTAAGTTTCACATCAAGGAAGGAACAAGACAAGCACACAACACTTAGACAAATCTCAAGGCTTCAAAACAAGGCATGGATCTCACTCGCTAAAGCGAAACAAGTCACAAACATACACATGCAAGCTTAACAAGCCATAATCATACAGATGCTCATGAACATGACGAAGACATAAAATGTGGGTTCCTACAGTCTACCCTCCTTAAAGAAGTTTGGTCCCCAAACTTAAGTTACCTTGTCCTACGAATAACTCCGGGTAACGGATTTTCATCTCCTCTTCCTTTTCCCATGTGGCCTCCTCGCCATAATGTTTCTCCCATTCAATTTTCACCATTGATATCGACTTGTTTCTCAACTGTCTCACTTGTCTGTCGATAATTCTCATCGGCTTCTCTTCGTAGCCCAGGTCTTCATTAACTACAACCCCGGAGTAATCTATTACATGCAGTGGGTCTCGGATATATTTTCTCAGCATTGAAACATGAAACACGCTGTGGACTTGGCTCAAATCTGGCGGCAAAGCGAGTCTGTAAGCAACGGTGTTAACTTTCTCAAGAATTTCAAACGGCCCAATATATCGGGGTGCAAGTTTACCCTTCTTCCCAAATCTTGAAACTCCTGTCGTCGGCGAGACCTTCAAAAATACATGATCCCCAATTTCAAATTCTAACTCCCTCCTTCTTTGGTCGGCATAACACTTCTGTCGACTCTGTGCGGTCTTAATCCTCTGCTAAATGAGTTTGATCTTTTCAGCTGTCATCTGAACCAACTCGGGGCCAATTAGAGGTTTGTCTCCTACTTCAGCCCAACATATCGGCGA
This sequence comes from Camellia sinensis, assembly GCF_055761805.1. NCBI lineage: Eukaryota > Viridiplantae > Streptophyta > Magnoliopsida > Ericales > Theaceae > Camellia > Camellia sinensis. The sequence continues at coordinate 88,825,266 of NC_138964.1, forward strand.
CCTGCACTCCCTTCCATACAAAGCTTCATACGGCGCCATGCCTATGCTGGCTTGATAACTGTTGTTGTACGCGAACTCTACTAATGGCAAATGCGATTCCCAACTTCCTTGGAAGTCCAACACGCACAGTCTGAGCATGTCTTCGAGTGTCTGAATCGTTCTTTCCGTCTGCCCATCGGTCTGGGGGTGAAAGGCTGTGCTAAATCTCAATTCAGTTCCCAAGGCTCCTTGTAGACTCTGCCAAAATCTAGAAACGAACTTCGGATCTCGGTCTGACACAATGGACATCGGCACACCATGAAGCCTAATGATCTCGTTCATGTACAATTCGGCAAGTCGGTCGGCATTGAATGTAGTCTTGACTGGCAAGAAGTGAGCTGACTTAGTGAACTTGTCGACTATAACCCAAATGGAATCCATACCTCTTTGCGTCCTCGGCAAACCCACTACGAAATCCATGGAGATGTGCTCCCATTTCCACTCAGGAATTGACAAGGGTTGAAGTAGTCCTGCCGGTCTCTGGTGTTCTGCCTTCACTTGCTGACAACACAGACACTGAAATACAAACTCAGCTATTTCTCTTTTCATGTTTGGCCACCAAAAGGTCCGCTTTACGTCCTGATACATCTTGGTGCTCCCTGGATGAATGGCAAACTTGGAACTATGGGCCTCTTGCAAAATCTTCCTTTTTAACTCTGGTACGTCGGCCACGCACAATCTTCCTTCAAACTTAAGCACTTGATTCTCCATGGTGTATCCCGGCCTTGGCTTGGTGACGAATTCATCAATTACCTTCTTGAGGGATTTATCCTCCCTCTGCCTGGCCTTCGCTTCCTCGATAATGGTCGGTTCCACCGAAACCGCTGTCAGGCACGCCAAACTTCCAACTAACTTCCTGCTCAATGCATCGGCTACGAAATTTGCCTTACCTGGGTGATACTGAATCTGCATGTCATAATCCTTCAGTAGCTCGAGCCATCTTCTCTGCCTCATATTTAACTCTTTCTGAGTGAACAAGTACTTCAGGCTCTTGTGGTCGGTGAAAACTTGGCAAGATGTTCCATACAAGTAATGACGCCATATCTTCAAGGCAAAAACCACGGCAGCTAGCTCCAAATCATGGGTAGGATAATTCTTTTCATTGGGCTTCAACTGACGGGACGCGTACGCTATGACTTTACCTTCTTGCATTAACACGCAACCCAAACCCTTATGTGAAGCATCACTGTAAATCTGAAATTCCTCATTGGCCGATGGTAGTACAAGAACTGGTGCTGTAACCAACCTCGTCTTCAGCTCCTGGAAGGCTGATTCTCTTTCATTGGTCCATTCATAAGCTGCTCCCTTCTTAGTTAGTTGTGTCAATGGCACTGCAATCCTCGAGAAATCCTTCACAAACTTTCTGTAATAACCTGCCAAACCCAGAAAACTACGAACCTCGGACACGTTGGTCGGCGTCGGCCAATTCACAACGGCTTCAATCTTACTGGGGTCAACTGATATACCATCTTCATTAATCACATGCCCTAGAAACGAAATGCTGGAAAGCCAAAACTCGCATTTACTTAACTTGGCGTACAACTTCTTATCTCTCAAGGTCTGCAGGGCAAGTCTCAGATGATTCTCGTGCTCGCTCGTACTCCCGGAATAGATCAATATGTCGTCGATAAAAATAATGACAAACTCATCTAGGTACGGCTTAAAGACTCTAGTTCATCAAGTCCATGAATGCTGCTGGGGCATTGGTTACTCCGAAGGGCATTACCAAAAATTCGTAGTGGCCATATCTTGTCCGAAAAGCAGTTTTCTCGATGTCCTCGGCTTTAACCTTCAACTGGTGGTAGCCTGACCTAAGGTCAATCTTGGAAAAGACTCGTGCTTCGCGTAGTTGATCAAGCAAATCATCGATTCTAGGCAATGGGTACTTGTTCTTAATGGTCACCTTATTAAGTTCTCTGTAGTCAATGCAAAGACGGAGTGTGCCATCCTTTTTCTTAACAAATAGAACGGGTGCTCTCCACGGTGAAGTGCTCGGCCTAACAAATCCTTTATCCAACAATTCTTGTAATTGCGATTTCAGTTCTCTAAGTTCGGCTGGGGCCATTCTGTAGGGTGTTTTGGACATGGGTTGTGTTCCCAACAGGATGTCCACAGTAAACTCTATTTCCCTATCGACAAGGTGGCCAGGCAACTCATTCGGAAAGACATCGGGGAATTCCTCAACAATGGGTATGTCGGCTAACTCAACACTTCCATTCAAATCACTTAGTATACTGCACAAATAACCCTGACATCCCTTTTGGATCAACTTGTAGGCCTTCATGGATGAGACTAAGTAAGGTGGGGGTACTACTCCTTTACCTTGGAAAATGACCTCAGCTTGACTTGGGGTCTTCAATGTGACGCTCTTAGTAACAAAATTAATAGATGCATGGTTCGCTACTAACCAATCCATTCCCAATATGACATCGAAGTGGGTCATGCTTAATGGCATCAAATCAACTAACAATTCTACACTCTCAATCATGACAATACAATTCTATACTCTCAATCATGACAACATTACCCAGCAAATTGCTAAGTAAATTACTAAGTAAATTCTGGGTAAATCACTCAGTAAATTCGCAGTAAATTACTCGGTAAATTATTGAGTAAATTCTCATTAAAATACTCAGTAAATTCCCAGAAAATTCTCAGTAAATTATCAAGTAAATTACTTAGAAAATTCTCAATAAATTCTTGGTAAATTCTCAGTAAATTACTTAGTAAATTCTCAGTAAATTACTAGTTGAATTCCCAAGAAATTCTCAGTAAATTATTCAGTAAATTCTCAATTAATTACTCAGGAAATTACTAGTAAATCCTCCGTAAATTATTTACAAAATTTGAAATAAATTTTTCATAATTTAATGGTAAATTACTCAATAAAATCTTAGTGAATTACTCATTGAATTCTCAGTAAATTATTCCGGACATTACCCAGTAAATTGCTAAGTAAATTACTCAGTGAATTCTGAGTAAATCACTCAGTAAATTCCCAGTAAATTACTCGGTAAATTACCTAGTAAATTCCCAGAAAATTCTCAGTAAATCATGAAGTAAATTACTTAGAAAAATCTCAATAAATTCCTATTAATTCTCAGAAAATTACTTAGTAAATTCTGAGTAAATTACTAGTTCAATTCCCAAGAAATTCTCAGTAAATTATTCCGTCAATTCTCAATTAATTACTCAGTAAATTCCTAGTAAATCCTCAATAAATTATTTAGAAAATTTGAAGTAAATTTTTCATAATTTAATGGTAAATTACTCAATAAAATCTCAGTAAATTACCCATTAAATTCTCAGTAAATTACTCAGAACATTACCCAGTAAATTGCTAAGTAAATTACTAAGTAAATTCCGAGTAAATCACTCAGTAAATTCCCAGTAAATTACTCGGTAAATTACTCAGTAAATTCTCATTAAATTGCTTAGTAAATTCCCAGAAAATTCTAAGTAAATTATAAAGTAAATTATTTAGAAAATTATCAACAAATTCCCAGTAAATTCTCAGTAAATTACTTAGTAAATTCTTAGTAAATTACTAATTAAATTCTCAGTAAATTATTCAGTAAATTCTCAATTAATTACTCCGTAAATTCCTAGTAAATCCTCAGTAAATTATTTAGAAAATTTGAAGTAATTTTTTCATAATTTAACGGTAAATTACTCAATAAAATCACAGTAATTTACTCATTGAATTCTCAGTAAATTACTCCGAACATTACCTAGTAAATTGCTAAGTAAATCACTCAGTAAATTCCGAGTAAATCACTCAGTAAATTCCCAGTAAATTACTTAGTAAATTCTCATTAAATTACTCTGTAAATTCCCAGAAAATTCTCAGTAAATTATGAAGTAAATTACTTAGAAAATTCTCAATAAATTCCTAGTAAATTCTCAGTAAATTACTTAGTAAATTACTAATTAAATTGTCAAGAAATTCTCCGTAAATTATTCAGTAAATTCTCAATTAATTACTCAGTAAATTCATTGTAAATCCTCAATAAATTATTTAGAAAATTCGAAGTAAATTTTTCGTAATTTCTCGGTAAATTAATCATTAAAACCTCAGTAAATTACTCTTTGAATTCTCAGCAAATTACGCCAAACATTACCCAGTAAATTGCTAAATAAATTACTCAGTAAATTCCGGGTAAATCACTCTGTAAGTTCCCAGTAAATTATTTGGTAAATTACTGAGTAAATTCTCATTAAATTACTCATTAAATTCCCAGAAAATTCTCAGTAAATTATCAAGTAAATTACTTAGAAAATTCTCAATAAATTCCTACTAAATTCTCAGTAAATTACTTAGTAAATTCTCAGTTAAATTCCCAAGAAATTCTCAGTAAATTATTCAGTAAATTCTCAATTAATTACTCAGTAAATTCATAGTAAATCCTCAGTAAATTATTTAGAAAATTCGAAGTAAATTTATCATAATTTAACGGTAAATTACTCAGAACATTACCCAGTAAATTGCTAAGTAAATTACTAAGTAAATTCTGAGTAAATCACTCAGTAAATTCCCAGTAAAATACTCGGTAAATTACTGAGTAGATTCTCATTAAATTACTCAGTAAATTCCCAGAAAATTTTCAGTAAATTATCAAGTAAAATTACTTAAAAAATTCTCAATAAATTCCTGGTTAATTCTCAGTAAATTATTCAGTAAATTCTCAATTAATTACTCCATAAATTCATAGTAAATCCTCAGTAAATTATTTAGAAAATTCAAGGTAAATTTTTCATAATTTCACGGTAAATTACTGAATAAAATCTTAGTAAATTACTCATTGAATTCTCAGCAAATTACTCCGAACATTATCCAGTAAATTGCTAAGTAAATTACTCAATACATTCCGAGTAAATCACTGAGTAAATTACTCAGTAAATTCCCATTAAATTATTCAGTAAATTCCTAGAAAATTCTTAGTAAATTATCAAGTAAATTACTTAGAAAATTCTCATTAAATTCCTAGTAAATTCTAAGTAAATTACTTAGTAAATTCTTAGTAAATTACTAATTAAATTCTCAAGAAATTCTCAGTAAATTATTCTGTAAATTCTCAATTAATTACTCAGTAAATTCATAGTAAATACTCAGTAAATTATTCAGAAAATTCGAAGTAATTTTTTCATAATTTCACAGTAAATTACAGAAAAAAATCTCAGTCAATTACTTATTATATTCTCAGCAAATTACTCCGAACATTACCCAGTAAATTGCTAAGTAAATTGCTCAATACATTCCGAGTAAATCACTCAGTAAATTCTCAGTAAATTACTTGAAAAATTACTGAGTAAATTCTCATTAAATTACTCAGTAAATTCCCAGAAAATTCTCAGTAACTTATCAAGTAAATTACTTAGAAAATTCTCAATAAATTCCTAGTAAATTCTCAGTAAATTACTTAGTAAATTCTCAGTAAATTACTAGTTAAATTCCCAAGAAATTCTCAGTAAATTATTCAGTAAATTCTCAATTAATTACTCAGTATATTATTTAGAAAACTCGAAGTAAATTTTTCATAATATAACGATAAAGTACTCAATAAAATCTCAGTAAATTACCCATTAAATTCTCAGTAAATTACTCAGAACATTAACCAGTAAATTGCTAAGTAAATTACTAAGTAAATTCCGAGTAACTCAGTCAGTAAATTCCCAGTAAATTACTCGGTAAATTACTCAGTAAATTCTCATTAAATTGCTTAGTAAATTCCCAGAGAATTCTTAGTAAATTATCAACTAAATTACTTAGAAAATTCTCAATAAATTCCCAGTAAATTCTCAGTAAATTCTTAGTAAATTATTAATTAAATTGTCAAGAAATTCTCAATAAATTATTCACTAAATTCTCAATTAATTACTCAGAAAATTCATTGTAAATCGTCAATAAATTATTTAGAAAATTCGAAGTAAATTTTTCATAATTTCTCAGAAAATTAATCATTAAAACCTCAGTAAATTACTCTTTGAATTCTCAGCAAATTACGCCAAACATTACCCAGTAAATTGCTAAGTAAATTACTCAGTAAATTCCGAGTAAATCACTCTGTAAGTTCCCAGTAAATTACTTGGTAAATTACTGAGTAAATTCTCATTAAATTACTCAGTAAATTCACAGAAAATTCTCAGTAAATTATGAAGTAAATTACTTAGAAAATTCTCAATAAATTCCTAGTAAATTCTCAATAAATTACTTAATAAATTCTCAGTAAATTACTAGTTAAATTCCCAAGAAATTCTCAGTAAATTATTTAGTAAATTCTCAATTAATTACTCAGTAAATTCCTAGTAAATCCTCAGAAAATTATTTAGAAAATTTGAAGTAAATTTTTCATAATTTAACGGTAAATTACTCAATAAAATCTCAGTAAATTACTTTTCGAATTCTCAGTAAATTACTCCGAACATTACCCAGTAAATTGCTAAGTAAATTACTCAGTAAATTCTGAGTAAATCGCTCTGTAAATTCCCAGTAAATTACTCGGTAAATTATTGAGTATATTCTCATTAAATTACTCAGTAAATTCCCAGAAAATACTCAGTAAATTATCAAGTAAATTACTTAGAAAATTCTCAATAAATTCCGAGGAAATCCCCAATAAATTACTTAGTAAATTCTCAGTAAATTACTTGTGAAATTCCCAAGAAATTCTCAGTAAATTATTCAGTAAATTCTCAATTAATTACTTAGTAAATTCCTAGTAAATCCTCAGAAAATTATTTAGAAAATTCGAAGTAAATTTTTCATAATTTAAAGGTAAATTACTCAATAAAATCTCAGTAAATTACTCATTGAATTCTTAGTAAATTACTCCGAACATTACCCAGTAAATTACTGAGTAAATTCTGAGTAAATCACTCAGTAAATTCCCAGTAAATTACTCAGTAAATTACTTAGTAAATTCTCATTAAATTACTCTGTAAATTCCCAGAAAATTCTCAGTAAATTATGAAGTAAATTACTTAGAAAATTCTCAATAAATTCCTAGTAAATTCTCAGTAAATTACTTAGTAAATTCTCAGTAAATTACTAGTTAAATTCCCAAGAAATTCTCAGTAAATTCTCAATTAATTACTCCATAAATTCCTAGTAAATCCTCAGAAAATTATTTACAAAATTCGAAATAAATTTTTCATAATTTGACGGTAAATTACTCAATAAAATCTCAGTAAATAACTTTTTAAATTCTCAGTAAATTACTCAGAACATTACCCAGTAAATTCTGAGTAAGTCACTCAGTAAATTCCTAGTAAATTATTCGGTAAATTACTCTGTAAATTCTCATTAAATTGCTTAGTAAATTCCCAGAAAATTCTTAGTAAATTATAAAGTAAATTACTTAGAAAATTGTCAATAAATTCCCAGTAAATTCTCAGTAAATTACTTACCAAATTCTTAGTAAATTACAAATTAAATTCTCAAGAAATTCTCAGTAAATTTTTCAGTAAATTCTCAAATAATTACTCAGTAAATTCATAGTAAATCCTCAGTAAATTATTTAGAAATTTTTCAAAAAAAAATTTCATAATTTCACGGTAAATTACTCAATAAAATCTCAGTAAATTACTCATTGAATTCTCAGCAAATTACTCCGAACATTACCCAGAAAATTGCTAAGTAAATTACTCAGTAAATTTTGAGTAAATCACTGAGTAAATTCCCAGTAAATTACTTGGTAAATTACTGAGTAAATTCTCATTAAATTACTCAATAAATTCCCAGAAAATTCTCAGTAAATTATCAAGTAAATTACTTAGAAAATTCTCAATAAATTCCTAGCAAATTCTCAGTAAATTACTTATTAAATTCTCAAGAAATTATCAGTAAATTATTCAGTAAATTCTCAATTAATTACTCAGTAATTCCTAGAAAATCCTTAGTAAATTATTTGGAAAATTCGTTGTTAAATTTTCATAATTTAACGGTAAATTACTCAATAAAATCTCAGTAAATTACTCATTAAATTCTTAGTAAATTACTTAGAACATTACCCAGTGCATTGCTAAGTAAATTACTAAGTAAATTCTGAGTAAATCAATCAGTAAATTCCCAGTAAATTACTCGATAAATTACTCAGTAAATTCTCATTAAATTGCTTAGTAAATTCCCAGAAAATTCTTAGTAAATTATCAACTAAATTACTTAGAAAATTCTCAATAAATTACGAGTAAATTCTCAGTAAATTACTTAGTAAATTCTTAGTAAATTACTAATTGAATTCTCAAGAAATTCTCAGTAAATTATTCAGTAAATTATCAATTAATTACTCAGTAAATTCATAACAAATCCTCAGTAAATTATTTAGAAAATTCGAAGTAAATTTTTCATAATTTCACGGTAAATTACTCAATAAAATCTCAATAAATTACTCATTGAATTCTCAGTAAATTATTCCGGACATTACCCAGTAAATTGCTAAGTAAATTACTAGGTAAATTCTGAGTAAATCACTCAGTAAATTCGCTGTAAATTACTCGGTAAATTACTGAGTAAATTCTCATTAAAATACTCAGTAAATTCCAAGAAAATTCTCAATAAATTATAAAGTAAATTACTTAGAAAATTCTCAATAAATTCCTGGTAAATTCTCAGTAAATTACATAGTAAATTCTCAGTAAATTACTAGTTGAATTCCCAAGAAATTTTCAAAAAATTATTCAGTAAATTCTCAATTAATTAGTCAGCAAATTCCTAGTAAATCCTTCGTAAATTATTTACAAAATTCGAAATAAATTTTTCATAATTTAATGGTAAATTACTCAATAAAATCTTAGTAAATTACTCATTGAATTCTCAGCAAATTACTCCGGACATTACCCAGTAAATTGCTAAGTAAATTACTCAGTAATTTCTGAGTAAATCACTCAGTAAATTCCCAGTAAATTACTCGGTAAATTACCTAGTAAATTCTCATTAAATTACTCTGTAAATTCCCAGAAAATTCTCAGTAAATCATGAAGTAAATTACTTAGAAAAATCTCAATAAATCCCTAGTAAATTCTCAGAAAATTACTTAGCAAATTCTCAGTAAATTACTAGTTAAAATCCCAAGAAATTCTCAGTAAATTATTCAGTAAATTCTCAATTAATTACTTAGTAAATTCCTAGTAAATCCTCAATAAATTATTTAGAAAATTTGAAGTAAATTTTTCATAATTTAATGGTAAATTACTCAATAAAATCTCAGTAAATTACCCATTAAATTCTCAGTAAATTACTTAGAACATTACCCAGTAAATTGCTAAGTAAATTACTCAGTAAATTCCGAGTAAATCACTCAGTAAATTCCCAGTAAATTACTCGGTAAATTACTTAGTAAATTCTCATTAAATTGCTTAGTAAATTCCCAGAAAATTCTAAGTAAATTATAAAGTAAATTATTTAGAAAATTGTCAACAAATTCCCAGTAAATTCTCAGTAAATTATTTAGTAAATTCTTAGTAAATTACTAATTAAATTTTCAAGAAATTCTCAATAAATTATTCAGTAAATTCTCATTTAATTACTCCGTAAATTCCTAGTAAATCCTCAGTAAATATTTAGAAAATTCGAAGTAAATTTTTCATAATTTAACGGTAAATTACTGAATAAAATCTCAGTAAATTACTCATTGAATTCTCAGTAAATTACTCCGGACATTACCCAGTAAATTGCTAAGTAAATTACTCATTAAATTCTGAGTAAATCACTCAGTAAATTTCCAGTAAATTACTCGGTAAATTACTTAGTAAAATTCTCATTAAATTGCTATGTAAATTCACAGAAAATTCTCAGTAAATTATGAAGTAAATTACTTAGAAAATTCTCAACAAATTCCTAGTAAATTCTCAGTAAATTACTTAGTAAATTCTCAGTAAATTACTAGTTAAATTCCCAAAAAATTCTCAGTAAATTATTCAGCAAATTCTCAATTAATTACTCCGTAAATTCCTAGTAAATCCTCAGTAAATTATTTACAAAATTCAAAGTAAATTTTTTCATAATTTAACGGTAAATTCCTCAATAAAATCTCAGTAAATTACTCATTACATTCTCAGTAAATTACTTAGAACATTACCCAGTAAATTGCCAAGTAAATTACTAAGTGAATTCCGAGTAAATCACTCAATAAATTCCCAGTAAATTACTCGGTAAATTACTCAGTAAATTCTCATTAAATTGCTTAGTAAATTCCCAGAAAAATCTTACTAAATTATCAAGTAAATTACTTAGAAAATTCTCAATAAATTCCTAGTAAATTCTCAGTAAATTATTTAGTAAATTCTTAGTAAATTACTAATTAAATTCTCAAGAAATTCTCAGTTAATTACTCAATAAATTCCCAGTAAATTATTCGGTAAATTACCTAGTAAATTCTCATTAAATTCCTCTGTAAATTCCCAGAAAATTCTCAATAAATTATCAAGTACATTACTTAGAAAATTCTAAATAAATTCCTAGCAAATTATCAGTAAATTACTTTGTAAATTCTCAGTAAATTATACAATAAATTCTCAATTAATTACTCAGTAAATTCCTAGTAAATCCTCAGTAAATTATTTAGAAAATTCGAAGCAAATTTTTCATAGTTTAATGGTAAATTACTCAATAAAATCTCAGTAAATTACTCATTAAATTCTGAGTAAATTACTCAAAACATTACCCAGTAAATTGCTAAGTAAATTACTCAGCAAATTCCGAGTAAATCACTCAGTAAATTCCCAGTAAATTAATCGGTAAATTACTTAGTAAATTCTCATTAAATTACTCTGTAAATTCCCAGAAAATTCTCAGTAAATTATAAAGTAAATTACTTTGAAATTTTTTAATAAATTCCTAGTAAATTCTCAGTAAATTACTAGTTAAATTCCCAAGAAATTCTCAGTAAATTATTCAGTAAATTTTCAATCAATTACTCAGTAAATTCCTAGTAAATCCTCAGTAAATTATTTTGAAAATTCGAAGTAAATTTTTCATAATTTAACGGTAAATTACTCAATAAAATCTCAGTAAATTACTCATTAAATTCTCAGTAAAATACTCAGAACATTACCCAGTAAATTGCTAAGTAAATTACGAAGTAAATTCCGAGTAAATCACTCAGTAAATTCCCAGTAAATTACTCGGTAAATTACTCAGTAAATTATCATTAAATTGCTTAGTAAATTCCCAGAAAATTCTCAGTAAATTATAAAGTAAATTACATAGAAAAATATCAATAATTTCCCAGTAAATTCTCAGTAAATTACTTCGTAAATTCTTAAAAAATTACTAAATAAATTCTCAAGAAATTCTCAGTAAATTTTTCAGTAAATTCTCAATTAATTACTCTGTAAATTCATAGTAATTCCTCAATAAATTATTTTGAAAATTTGAAATAAATTTTTCATAATTTAACGGTAAATTACTCAATAAAATCTCTGTAAATTACTCATTGAATTCTCAGCAAATTACTCCGAACATTACCCAGCAAATTGTTAAGTAAATTACTCGGTAAATTCCGAGTAAATCACTTGGTAAATTCCCAGTAAATTACTTGGTAAATTACTCAGTAAATTCTCATTAAATTACTCAGTAAATTCCCAGAAAATTCTCAGCAAATTATCAAGTAAATTACTTAGAAAATTCTCAATAAATTCCTAGTAAATTCTCAGTAAATTACTTAGTAAATTCTCAGTAAATTACTAGTTAAATTCCCAAGAATTTCTCAGTAAATTATTCAGTAAATTCTCAATTAATTACTCAGTAAATCCCTAGTAAATCCTCAAAAAATTATTTAGAAAATTCAAAGTAAATTTTTCATAATTTAACGGTAAATTACTCAATAAAATCTCAGTAAATTACTCATTGAATTCTCAGTAAATTACGGCGAACATTACCCAGTAAATTGCTAAGTAAATTACCCAGTAAATTGCGAGTAAATCACTTAGTAAATTCCCAGTAAATTACTCGGTAAATTACTTAGTAAATCCTTAATAAATTAATCTGTAAATTCTCAAAAAATTCTCAGTAAATTATGAAGTAAATTACTTAGAAAATTCTCAATAAATTCCTAGTAAATTCTCGGTAAATTACTCAGTAAATACTCAGTAAATTACTAAGTAAATTCTCAAGAAATTCTCAGTAAATTATTCAGTAAATTCTCAATTAATTACTCAGTAAATTCCTAGTAAATCCTCAGTAAATTATTTAGAAAATTCAAAGTCAATTTTTCATAATTTAACGGTAAATTACTCAATAAAATCTCAATAAATTACTCATTGAATTCTCAGTAATTTACTCCGAACATTACCCAGTAAATTGCTAAGTAAATTACTCAATAAATTCTGAGTAAATCACTAAGTAAAGTACTAGTAAATTACTCGGTAAATTACTTAGTAAATTCTCATTAAATTACTCTGTAAATTCTCAGAAAATTCTCAATAAATTATGAAGTAAATTACTTAGAAAATTCTAAATAAATTCCCAATAAATTCTCAGTAAATTACCTAGTAAATTCTCAGTAAATTAGTAGTTAAATTCCTAAGACATTCTCTGTAAATTATTCAGTAAATTCTCAATTAATTACTCAGTAAATTCCTAGTAAATCGTCAGTAAATTATTTAGAAAATTCGAAGTAATTTTTTCATAATTTAACGGTAAATTACTCAATAAAATCTCAGTAAATTACTCTTTAAATTCTCAGTAAATTACTAAGAACATTACCCAGTAAATTGCTAAGTAAATTACATTGTAAATTCCGAGTATATCACTCAGTAAATTCCCAGTAAATTACTCGGTAAATTACTCAGTAAATTCTCATTAAATAGCTTAGTAAATTCCAAGAAAATTCTTAGTAAATTATAAAGTAAATTATTTAGAAAATTCTCAATAAATTCCTAGTAAATTATCAGTAAATTACTTAGTAAATTTTTAGTAAATTACTAATTAAATTCTCAATAAATTTTTCAGTAAATTCCCAATTAATTACTCAGTAAATTCATAGCAAATCCTCAGAAAATTATTTAGAAAATTCGAAGTAAATTTTTAATAATTTAACGGTAAATTACTCAATAACATCTCAGTAAATTACCTATTGAATTCTCAGTAAATTACTCTGAACATTACCCAGTAAATTGCTAAGTAAATTACTCAATAAATTCCCTGAAAATTCTCAGTAAATTATCAAGTAAATTGTTTAGAAAATTCTAAATAAATTCCTAGTAAATTCTCAGTGAATTACTTAGTAAATTCTCAGTAAATTACCAGTTAAATTCCCAAGAAATTCTCAATAAATTATTCAGTAAATTCTCAATTAATTACTCTGTAAATTCCTAGTAAATCCTCAGTAAATTGTTTAGAAAATTCGAAGTAAATTTTTCATAATTTAACGGTAAATTACTCAATAAAATCTCAGTAAATTACTCATTAAATTCTCAGTAAATTACTCAGAACATTACCTAGTAAATTGCTAAGTAAATTTCGAGTAAATCACTCAGTAAATTCACAGTAAATTACTCGGTAAATTACTCAGTAAATTCTCATTAAATTACTCTATAAATTCTTAGAAAATTCTCTGTAAATTATGAAGTAAATTACTTAGAAAATTCTAAATAAATTCCCAATAAATTCTCAGTAAATTGCTTAGTAAATTCTCAACGAATTACTAGTTAAATTCCCAAGAAATTCTCAGTAAATTATTCAGTAAATTCTCAATTAATTACTCAGTAAATTCTTAGTAATTGCTCAGTAAATTATTTAGAAAATTCGAAGTAAATTTTTCATAATTTAACGGTAAATTACTCAATAAAATCTCAGTAAATTACTCATTAAATTCTCAGTAAATTACTCAGAACATTACCCAGTAAATTGCTAAGTAAATTACTAAGTAAAATCCGAGTAAATCACTCAGTAAATTCCCAGTAAATTACTAGATAAATTACTCAGTAAATTCTCATTAAATTGCTTAGTAAATTCCCAGAAAATTCTTAGTAAATTATCAAGTAAATTACTTAGAAAATTCTCAATAAATTCCTAGTAAATTGTCAGTAAATTACTTAGTAAATTCATAGTAAATTACTAATTAAATTCTCAAGAAATTCTCAGTAAATTATCAACTAATTACTCAGTAAATTCCCAGTAAATTATTCGGTAAATTACCTAGTAAATTCTCAGTAAATTACTCTGTAAATTCCAAGAAAATTCTCAAAAAATTATCATGTAAATTACTTAGAAAATTCTCAATAAATTCCTAGCAAATTCTCAGTAAATTACTTAGTAAATTCTCAGTAAATTACAAGTTAAATTCCCAAGAAATTCTCAGTAAATTATTAAGTAAATTCTAAATTAATTACTCAGTAAATTTCTAGTATATCCTCAATAAATTGTTTAGAAAAGTCGAAGTAAATTTTTCAAAATTTAACGGTAAATTACTCAATAAAATCTCAGTAAATTACTCATTAAATTCTCAGTAAATTACTCGGAACATTACCCAGTAAATTGCTAAGTAAATTACTAAGTAAATTCCGAGTAAATCACTCAGTAAATTTCCAGAAAATTACTCGGTAAATTACTTAGTAAATTCTCATTAAATTGCTTAGTAAATTCTCAGTAAATTACTTAGTAAATTCATAGTAAATTACTAATTAAATTCTCAAGAAATTCTCAGTAAATTATTCCGTAAATTATCAACTAATTACTCAGTAAATTCCCCGAAAATTATTAGGTGAATTACCTAGTCAATTCTCATTAAATTACTCTGTAAATTCCCAGAAAATTCTCAATAAATTATCAAGTAAATTACTTAGAAAATTCTCAATAAGTTCCTAGTAAATTCTCAGTAAATTACATAGTAAATTCACAGTAAATTAATAGTTAAATTCCAAAGAAATTCTCAGTAAATTATTCTGTAAATTCTCAATTAATTACTCAGTAAATTCCTAGTAAATCTTAAGTAAATTATTTAGAAAATTCGAAGTAAATTTTTCATAATTTAACTGTAAATTACACTTTAAAATATAAGTAAATTACTCATTAAATTCTCAGTAAATTACTCAGAACATTACCCAGTAAATTGCTAAGTAAATTACTAAGTAAATTCCGAGTAAATCACTCAGTAAATTACACGGTAAATTACACAGTAAATTCTCATTAAATTGCTTAGTAAATTCCCAGAAAATTCTCAGTAAATTATCAAGTAAATTACATAGAAAATTATCAATAAATTCCGAGTAAATTCTCAGTAAATTCTTGGTAAATTCTTAGTAAATTACTAATTAAATTCTCAAGAAATTCTCAGTAAATTATTCAGTAAATTCTCAATTAATTACTCAGTAAATTCCTAATAAATCCTTAATAAATTATTTAGAAAATTCGAAGTAAATTTTTCATAATTTAACGGTAATTTACTCAATAAAATCTCAGTAAATTACTCATTGAATTCTCAGTGAATTACTCCGAACATTACCCAGTAAATTGCTAAGTAAATTACTCGGTAAATTACTTAGTAAATTCTCATTAAATTACTCTATAAATTCTCAGAAAATTCTCAGTGAATTATGAAGTAAATTACTTAGAAAATTCTCAATAAATTCCCAATAAATTCTCAGCAAATTACTTAGTAAATTCACAGTACATTACTAGTTAAATTCCCAAGAAATTATCAGTAAATTATTCAGTAAATTCTCAATTAATTACTCAGTAAATTACCAGTAAATCCTCAGTAAATTATTTAGAAAATTTGAAGTAAATTTTTCATAATATAACGGTAAATTACTCAACAAAATCTCAGTAAATTAATCATTAAATTCTTGATAAATTACTTAGAACATTACCCAGTAAATTGCTAAGTAAATTACTAAGTAAATTCTGAGTAAATCACTCAGTAAATTCCCAGTAAATTACTCGGTAAATTACTCAGTAAATTCTCATTAAATAGCTTAGTAAATTCCTAGAAAATTATTAGTAAATTATAAAGTAAATTATTTAGAAAATTCTCAATAAATTCCTAGTAAATTCTCAGTAAATTACTTAGTAAATTTTTAGTAAATTACTAATTCAATTCTCAAGAAATTCTAAGTAAATTATTCAGTAAATTTTCAATTAATTACTCAGTAAATTTAGAGTAAATCCTTAGAAAATTATTTAGAAAATTTGAAGTAAATTTTTCATAATTTCACGGTAAATTACTCAATAAAATCTCAGTAAATTACTCTGAACATTACCTAGTAAATTGCTAAGTAAATTACTCAGCAAATTCCGAGTAAATCACTCACTAATTTCCCAGTAAATTACTCGGTAAATTACTGAGTAAATTCTCATTAAATTACTCTGTAAACTCCCAGAAAATTCTCAGTAAATTATGAAGTAAATTACTTAGAAAATTCTCAACAAATTCCTAGTAAATTCTCAGTAAATTACTTAATAAATTCTCAGTAAATTACTAGTTAAATTCCCAAGAAATTATCAGTAAATGATTCAGTAAATTCTCAATTAATTACTCAGTAAATTCCTAGTAAATCCTCAAAAAATTATTTAGAAAATTCGAAGTAAATTTTTCATAATATAACGGTAAATTACTCAATAAAATCTCAGTAAATTAATCATTAAATTCTTGATAAATTACTCAAAACATGTCACGACCCCAAACCGCCCCTAGTAGTTTGGTGCCGTGATGGCCAGTAATTCGTAATTTCCGAAGGCCAACTTTTCAAACTTAACACAATCAGAGTATGGATATGGGGCTCACAAATGCGGAAGTGATAAATCAAATACAAGTGGTCCATAAGAGCAGTGCATGGATCAAAGAAATGCCAAACATTCCAATTAACTTTACAACTTAAATACAACAAGGCAAAAACACATGTTACATCTTGATCAAAAGGCTTCTCGAGCCGACATATACAAAATACAGCTAATACAAGTCAAGAAGCATGATTTTCAAGATTTGCCGACATGCAAGGCAGGGCATCGCCGACATAAATACAAAAGTAAGCCGACGTAAGTACGAATCCAAAACAAGCATCCAAAACGATCTAGGCGTCGCCGCCGTCCTGCTCAACACCTACATATATATAGAGGGGTGAGTACAAAACTCAGTGAATGGTACTAGTAATAAAGGTTTTACATGAATATAGCCGAGGTCCTTCAAAACAAACTCATCAACAATAGCAAGACGAGGGATGAACCGTATTCATCGATCAAATATTTCAAGTATTCAAAGATGTTTACTGACATAGGCAAAGCAAGAGATGAACCGTATTCATCATTCAAGTATCATAACATCGGCGAAGCAAGGGATGAACCGTATTCATCATTCAAGTATCATAACATCGGCGAAGCAAGGGATGAACCGTATTCATCATTCAAGTATCATAACATCGGCGAAGCAAGGGATGAACCATATTCATCATTCAAGTATCATAACATCGGCGAAGCAAGGGATGAACCGTATTCATCATTCAAGTATCATAACATCGGCGAAGCAAGGGATGAACCGTATTCATCATTCAAGTACTGTACGATCCGTAATTCGTTTGGTCAAAAGTATTGCGAAAGTTTAGAGTCCTCCAATACAAGGGACTTGTGTTACTTAGGCCCGTAGCCCGATTTAACAAGGACCGTATCCTTTTCAAAGATGGCATCAACAAGGAGTATACTTGACATATCAAAACAAGAGCTATTTATTCATGCTAACAAAATACTTTTGTCAAAACAAGGCAAGCAAGATTTATCCAAAACCAGTTTAACATAGCTTTATCAATAATACCACTCACCTAGTCCTTCAGGTGTAGACTCAAGCAAATATCGAGGACCTACAATCACATGGCAAATCACATTCTCAAAACGAGCTATACCCATATACGAATGATCTCGGCATTCTTAACAGATCCAAGTCAAAGATAAAGCAAAACAAGCTGGGAGCTTAATCACTGCTCCCGTTCATGAAAACACACTGGGTACCGTCTAGGACTAAGCCGAGGTCCCGTTAAACATGGTCAGGAAAAACCTGGGTTTTCCTTTGAAGAATATGAAGAACATGATCATTTGAAAGATGGATGCAAGTTCACTACTTGTTATAAAATCTAAGTTTTCATGTCAAGAGTTCAAAAATATGGACCTGGGTACCCACTCAAGAAAGTCATGCAAGAACAAACACAAAACATGGTTTCTGTTCAAATTTTCGGATCAAAACGAGATTTCCTTCCAGAACACGTGAAAACCATTTTCTCTTTCCAAAACCAACTTCAAAACAATGCATGACATGCAACACAAATCCGATCATGCAATGCAGCTAGATAATCCATAACAACATTCAAAGTAGATCAAGAATCTAACCTCAAAACTCGAATCTAACGGTTCAAACCACGAAGATCAAGCTTGGAAAACTACTCTCACTCAAGAACTCTTCTTCCCCCTCTCTAGAGCTTCTCTCTCTAAAGCAAAGATTTGAGACAAAATGATTGTTTCTAAGTCTGCCGGCTGTCTTAACAATTAGCTCGGACACGTGGCGTTATCGGGTTGGTTCAGCTCCAAAAAGGTGATTGATAGACAAGACAAGTCTCTGACAAAGTGTATGCAGCAAGCTCGGGTAAGGCACATCGGCAACAAGATGACATCGGCTCAAATCAAGGATCCAGCAACAGGATAGAAAAACATCGGCTAGGGAGGACGACACTTGACTAAGCTGTGCCACACCTTGGCCGGGGTGTACCACATCTCGGCCTAGGCCATACCTGCCTGCAGACAAGGTTCAAGTGCAGAACATCTCGGCAAGGAATGCCCGAGGTGAAGATGGGGTTGAGCAAGATCTCAAGATAGTTCTAAGTACAAAGGGTCAAAGGCGGACTAAGCTCAAGATGACCTCGGCTACGCACATACACACTAAGCAAGGATCAAAGTCATGCAACAACTATAAGCAGATCAAGGAAAAACAAAACCTTCAAATTAGCATAACAAGCAAGATCATGCAAGTATGTATGCAAGCATGACAAGAGTAAGGTGAGGGTTGTTACAAAACATTACCCAGTAAATTGCTAAGTAAATTACTAAGTAAATTCCGAGGAAATCAATCAGTAAATTCCCGGTAAATTACTCGGTAAATTACTTAGTATATTCTCATTAAATTGCTTAGTAAATTCCCAGAAAATTCTCAGTAAATTATCAAGTAAATTACATAGAAAATTATCAATAAATTCCCAGTAAATTCTCATTAAATTACTTAGTAAATTCTTAGTAAATTACTAATTAAATTCTCAAGAAATTCTCAGTAAATTATTCGGTAAATTCTCAATTAATTACTCCGTAAATTCCTAGTAAATCCTTAGTAAATTATTTAGAAAATTCGAAGTAAATTTTTCATAATTTAACGGTAAATTACTCAATAAAATCTCAGTAAATTACTTATTGAATTCTCAGCAAATTACTCCGAACATTACCCAGCAAATTGTTAAGTAAATTACTCAGTAAATTCCCAGTAAATTACATGGTAAATTACTTAGTAAATTCTTATTAAATTACTCAGTAAATTCCCAGCAAATTCTCAACAAATTGTCAAGTAAATTACTTAGAAAATTCTCAATAAATTCCTAGTAAATTCTCAGTAAATTACTTAGTAAATTCTCAGTAAATTACTAGTTAAATTCCCCAGAAATTCTCAGTAAATTATTCAGTAAATTCTCAATTAATTACTCAGTAAATCCCTAGTAAATCCTCAGAAAATTATTTAGAAAATTCAGAGTAAATTTTTCCTAATTTAACGGTAAATTACTCAATAAAATCTCAGTAAATTACTCATTGAATTCTTAGTAAATTACGCCGAACATTACCCAGTAAATTGCTAAGTAAATTACTCAATAAATTCTGAGTAAATTACTCAGTAAATTCCCAGTAAATTACTCGGTAAATTACTTAGTAAATCCTCAATAAATCAATCTGTAAATTCTCAAAAAATTCTCAGTAAATTATGAAGTAAATTACTTAGAAAATTCTCAATAAATTCCTAGTAAATTCTCGGTAAATTACTTAGTAAATTCTCAGTAAATTAGTAATTAAATTCTCAAGAAATTCTCAGTAAATTATTCTGTAAATTCTCAATTAATTACTCAGTAAATTCCTAGTAAATCCTCAGTAAATTATTTAGAAAATTCGAAGTAAATTTTTCATAATTTAACGGTAAATTGCTCAATAAAATCTCAGTAAATTACTCATTGAATTCTCAGTAATTTACTCCGAACATTACCCAGTAAATTGCTAAGTAAATTACTCAGTAAATTCTGAGTAAATCACTCAGTAAATTACTTAGTAAATTCTCATTAAACTACTTTGTAAATTCTCAGTAAATTATGAAGTAAATTACTTAGAAAATTTTAAATAAGTTCCCAATAAATTCTCAGTAAATTACTTAGTAAATTCTCTGTAAATTACTAGTTAAATTCCTAAGAAATTCTCTGTAAATTATTCAGTAAATTCTCAATTAATTACTCAGTAAATTCCTTGTAAATGCTCAGTAAATTATTTAGAAAATTCGAAGTAAATTTTTCATAATTTAACGGTAAATTACTCAATAAAATCTCAGTAAATTACTCATTAAATTCTCAGTAAATTACTCAGAACATTACCTAGTAAATTGCTAAGTAAATTACTAAGTAAATTCCGAGTATATCACTCAGTAAATTCCCAGTAAATTACTCGGTAAATTACTCAGTCAATTCTCATTAAATAGCTTAGTAAATTCCCAGAAAATTCTTGGTAAATTATAAAGTAAATTATTTAGAAAATTCTCAATAAATTCCCAGTAAATTCTCAATAAATTACTTAGTAAATTTTTAGTAAATTACTAATTAAATTCTCAAGAAATTCTCAATAAATTTTTCAGTGAATTCCCAATTAATTACTCAGTAAATTCATAGCAAATCCTCAGAAAATTATTTAGAAAATTCGAAGTAAATTTTTCATAATTTAACGGTAAATTACTCAATAACATCTCAGTAAATTACTCCGAACATTACCTAGTAAATTGCTAAGTAAATTACTCAGTAAATTCCCAGTAAATTACTCGGTAAATTACTCAGTAAATTCTCATTAAATTACTCTGTAAATTCCCAGAAAATTCTCAGTAAATTATGAAGTAAATTACTTAGAAAATTCTCAATAAATTCCTAGCAAATTCTCAGTAAATTACTTAGTAAATTCTCAGTAAATTACTAGTTAAATTCCCAAGAAATTCGCAGAAAATTATTCAGTAAATTCTCAATTAATTACTCAGTAAATTCCTCGTAAATCCTCAGTAAATTGCTTAGAAAATTCGAAGTAAATTTTTCATAATTTAACGGTAAATTACTCAATAAAATCTCAGTAAATTACTCATTAAATTCTCAGTAAATTACTAAGAACATTACCCAGTAAATTGCTAAGTAAATTACTAAGTAAATTTCGAGTAAATCACTCAGTAAATTCCCAGTAAATTTGTAAGGACCCACATTTATATCTTAGTCATGCTTGCATACATTTATATAATCCTGTCTTTCTAAGTTTGAATTCATAAATCTTGCCTTGTTTTGCCTAAGTGTGTTGCATGTTTGTTTCCTTTCTTGCTGCCTGAAGCCTAAGTTATGCCAAGCCTAGGTTATGTCTAGCCGAGGTCATCTTCAGTCTAGAAGTATCTTGGAACCCCTTCGTTTGACCTCCACCTTCGCCCTGACATATTAGCCGAGATGTCATTATCTAGGCCGAGGTGTGAATCACCAAGGCTGAGATGTGTATTATCTAGGCCGAGATGTTACCTTTGCACCTAAGTGACCTTGTCCTGGAGTGGTATGACCTAGACCGAGGTGTGGCACATCTAGGCCAAGGTGTGGCACAGCTTAGTCAAGTGTCGTCCTTCCTAGCCGAGGTCATTGTCATCTTAGTTGCCGAAGCCTTGTCCTTAGCCGATGTCACCACTTGCCGGAGTGCCATTCCGAGTAGCTTGTTAGATACGCTTTGTCATAGTCTTGTCTTGTCAATCTATCACCTTTTTGAGGAGAACCAACCAGCCGTTGCCACGTGTCCGAGCTGAGAGTTAAGTCAGCCGATAGAGAGAGAGAACCCATCATTTTGTTGTAAACTTGTTTTGAAGAGTAGAGAGAGAAGCTCTAGGAGAGGAAGAAGAGTTCTTGAGAGAGAGGTAGATTTCCAAGCTTGATTCCTAGAGATCGAACCGTTAGATCCGCGTTCTAAGGTTAGATTCTTGATCCGCTCTTGCTGTTCTTTATGTTTATGTTATTGCATTGCATGATTGAATAAGATTTGTAAGCCATGCATTGCTTTGAAGTTCGGTTTTGGAAAGAGAAAATGGCATTCATGTGTTCTTCAAGAAAAGTCATGTTTTGATCCGAAGGCTCATGCCTAGATCCATGTATTTGTGTTTGTTTTCGCATGATTTTCAAGTATGGGTACCCAGGTCCATGTTTTCGAACTCATAGCATGAAATCCTAGATTTTTGTTATAAAGAAGTTATGATTTTAGCGTTCATGTTCTTCATGATCTTCATGTTCTTCACGGGTGGAAACCCAGATCTCCAGACCTCACTTCCTTAAGTGTAGTCACCGAGATCACTCTTACTTAGACCTCACACTTAGGCCAAGCATCGTATCTCACCTTGGCCTACCTTGCATGATCACTTACACCTTTAGTCTGTCTTGTGCGCACCTTGGCATGTAGCCGCATGCCGAAGCCTAGGTAGCCACACCTCGGCCAGGAGGTATGGGACCTCGGCAAAGACCTGGTTGGTACCCAGCATGTCTTCTTGACATGTAAAACAGTGTTTTGACTTCCAGCATGTTTTCCCGAGATCATTTGCATGCATGTAAGACTTGTTTTGGGAAGTATGTTCATTAGACCTTGCCATGTGTTTGTAGGACTTGGACCTTCACCTTGATTCCGACGTCCCAAGAACTATGTGAGTGGTATTTCTGATAAAGTTATGTTATCAAGTTTTAATAAAGCTTTGCCTTGTTTTGATAAAAGTATTTTGTTAAGCATGAATGATATCCCTATTTTTTGTATCAAGTATAAGCTCTGTTTTGGATGACATTCTTGGAACCGTCCTTTCGTGTTAGGGGACGTTAAGCCTAAGTAACGCCATCCTTTCATGTTAGGAGACGTTAAGCCTAAGTAACGCCGTCCTTCCGTGTTAGGGGACGTTAAGCCTATGTAACATAGTCCTTCCGTGCTAGGGGACTTTAAGCCTAGGTAGCACCGTCCTTTCGTGCTAGGGGACGTTAAGCCTAAGTAGCACCCTTGTTAAGATATCGGCCGCCGACGGACTATGAACGGGTGTGCTCGATGCCGAGGTTATGCTTTGTTTGCCCAAAATGTCATCACCCCTTGTTTTAAGATTTGACATATGTTAAGTAAGTAAGTAAGTTTTGAAAGACCAAGATTCAAATGATGTTTTATTTCAAGCCAGCTAAGTTATGTTATGTATGGTTTTGATGATGATATACTATGTATTGTTTTGAAAGGATCTCGGGTATCATTCATTTAACCACTTTATTACTCATACCATTCACTGAGTATCCAAGCTCACCCTCCCTATGTATATATGTAGGTAACAAGCAAGAAGTCGGCTACGCCGAGATGTGTGTTTTGTATGCATGTTATGTCGGCAGTGAAGACGTCAGTAGTCTTGAAGCTTTTGTATTTGAACATGTCGGCTTGAGAAGCTCTTTTGTTAAGATGTAATATGTATTTTGTACTTCATTTCTATTTGTATTTAAGTTGTAAAGCTATGTAAAGATGTATGCCATTCCATTTGACTTATGCACTGCTCTTATGGACTACCTGTATTTTAGATTATTGCTTCTGCACTTGTGAGCCCCCTATCCCTATATCTATACTCTGATTGTGTGTGGATTTTGGAAGTTGGCCTTCGGTAATCACGGATTACTGGCCATCACGGCACCAAACTACTAGGGGCGGTTTGGGGTCGGGACAAAATTACTCGGTAAATTACTCAGTAGATTCTCATTAAATTAGTCTGTAAATTCTCAGAAAATTCTCAGTAAATTA
Source organism: Camellia sinensis (assembly GCF_055761805.1). Lineage (NCBI taxonomy): Eukaryota > Viridiplantae > Streptophyta > Magnoliopsida > Ericales > Theaceae > Camellia > Camellia sinensis. The sequence goes on from NC_138964.1 coordinate 88,849,333, forward strand.
TGAAGTAAATTACTTAGAAAATTCTCAATAAATTCCCAATACATTCTTAGTAAATTGCTTAGTAAATTCTCAGTAAATTACCAGTCAAATTCCTAAGAAATTCTCAGTAAATTAATCAGTAAATTCTCAATTAATTACTCAGTGAATTCCTAGTAAATCCTCAGTAAATTATTTAGAAAATTTGAAGTAAATTTTTCATAATTTAACGGTAAATTACTGAATAAAATCTCAGTAAATTACCCATCAAATTCTCAGTAAATTACTCAGAACATTACCCAGTAAATTGCTAAGTAAATTACTAAGTAAATTCCGAGTAAATCACTCAGTAAATTCTCAGAAAATTACTCGGTAAATTACTCAGTAAATTCTCATTAAATAGCTTAGTAAATTCCTAGAAAATTCTTAGTAAATTATGAAGTAAATTATTTAGTAAATTTTCAATAAATTCCCAGTAAATTCTCAGTAAATTACTTAGTAAATTTTTAGTAAATTACTAATTAAATTCTCAAGAAATTCTCAGTAAATTATTCAGTAAATTTTCAATTAATTACTCAGTAAATTCAGAGTAAATCTTAAGTAAATTATTTAGAAAATTTGAAGTAAATTTTTCATAATTTCACGAAAAATTACTCAATAAAATCTCAGTAAATTACTCATTGAATTCTCAGCAAATTACTCTGAACATTACCCATTAAATTGGTAAGTAAATTACTCAGCAAATTCTGAGTAAATCACTCAGTAATTTCCCAGTAAATTACTCGGTAAATTACTGAGTAAATTCCTAAAAAATTCTCAGTAAATTATCAAGTAAATTACTTAGAAAATTCTCAATAAATTCCTAGTCAATTCTCAGTAAATTACTTAGTAAATTCTCAGTAAATTACTAGTTAAATTCCCAAGAAATTCTCAGTAAATTATTCAGTAAATTCTCAATTAATTACTCAGTAAATTCCTAGTAAATCCTCAGTAAATTGTTTAGGAAATTCGAAGTAAATTTTTCATAATTTAACGGTAAATTACTCAATAAAATCTCAGTAAATTACTCATTGAATTCTCAGTAAATTACTCCGAACATTACCCAGTAAATTGCTAAGTAAATTACTCACTAAATTCTGAGTCAATCACTCCGTAAATTCCCAGTAAATTACTCGGTAAATTACTTAGTAAATTCTTATTAAATTACTCTGTAAATTCTCAGAAAATTCTCAGTAAATTATGAAGTAAATTTCTTAGAAAATTCTCAATAAATTCCCAATAAATTCTCAGTAAATTACATCGTAAATTGTCAGTAAATTACTAGTTAAATTCCCAAAAAATTATCAGTAAATTATTCAGTAAATTCTCAACTAATTACTCAGTAAATTCCCAGTAAATCCTCAGTAAATTAGTTAGAAAATTCGAAGTAAATTTTTCATAATTTAAAGGTAAATTACTCAATAAAATCTCAGTAAATTACTCATTAAATTCTCAGTAAATTACTCAGAACATTACCCAGTAAATTGCTAAGTAAATTACAAAGTAAATTCCGAGTAAATCACTTAGTAAATTCCCAGTAAATTACTCGGTAAATTCTCCTGAAATTGCTGAGTAAATTCCCAGAAAATTCTTAGTAAATTATCAACTAAATTACTTATAAAATTCTCAACAAATTCCTAGTAAATTCTCAGTAAATTACTTAGTAAATTCTTAGTAAATTACTAATTAAATTCTCAAGAAATTCTCAGTAAATTATTCAGAAAATTATGAACTAATTACTTAGTAAATTCCCAGTAAATTATTCGGTAAATTACCTAGTAAATTCTCATTAAATTACTCTGTAAATTCCCAAAAAATTCTCAATAAATTATCATGTAAATTACTTAGAAAATTGTCAACAAATTCCTAGCAAATTCTCAGTAAATTACTTAGTAAATTCTCAGTAAATTACTAGTTAAATTCCACAGAAATTCTCTGTAAATTATTCAGTAAATTCTAAATTAATTACTCTGTAAATTCCTAGTAAATCCTCAGTAAATTGTTTAGAAAATTCGAAGTAAATTTTTCATAATTTAACGGTAAATTACTCAATAAAATCTCAGTAAATTACTCATTAAATTCTCAGTAAATTACTCAGAACATTACCCAGTAAATTGCTAAGTAAATTACTAAGTAAATTCTGAGTAAATCACTCAGTAAATTCCCAGTAAATTACTCGGTAAATTACTCAGTAAATTCTCATTAAATTGCTTAGTAAATTTCCAGAAAATTCTTAGTATATTATCAAGTAAATTACATAGAAAATTATCAATAAATTCCCAGTAAATTCTCATTAAATTACTTAGTAAATTCTTAGTAAATTACAAATTAAATTCTTAAGAAATTCTCAGTAAATTATTCAGAAAATTCTCAATTAATTACTTAGTAAATTCTTAGTAAATCCTCAGTATATTATTTAGAAAATTCGAAGTAAATTTTTCATAATTTAACGGTAAATTACTCAATAAAATCTCAGTAAATTACTCATTAAATTCTCGGTAAATTACTAAGAACATTACCCAGTAAATTGCTAAGTAAATTACTAAGTAAATTTAGAGTAAATCACTCAGTAAATTCCCAGTAAATTACTCGGGAAATTACTCAGTAAATTCTCATTAAATTACTCTATAAATTCTCAGAAAATTCTCAGTAAATTATGAAGTAAATTACTTAGAAAATTCTCAATAAATTCCCAATAAATTCTCAGTAAATTGCTTAGTAAATTCTAAGTAAGTTACTAGTGAAATTCCCAAGAAATTCTCAGTAAATTATTCAGTAAATTCTCAATTAATTACTCAGTAAATTCCTAGTAAATGCTCAGTAAATTATTTAGAAAATTCGAAGTAAATTTTTCATAATTTAACGGTAAATTACACAATAAAATCTCAGTAAATTACTCAGAACATTACCCAGTAAATTGCTAAGTAAATTACAAAGTAAATTCCTAGTAAATCACTCAGTAAATTCCCAGTAAATTACTCGGTAAATTACTCAGTAAATTCTCATTAAATTGCTTAGTAAATTCCCAGAAAATTCTTAGTAAATTATCAAGTAAATTACTTCGAAAATTCTCAATAAATTCGTAGTAAATTCTCAGTAAATTACTTAGTAAATTCATAGTAAATTTCGAATTAAATTCTCAAGAAATTCTCAGTAAATTATCAACTAATTACTCAGTAAATTCCCAGTAAATTATTAGGTAAATTACCTAGTAAATTCTCATTAAATTACTCTGTAAATTCCTAGGAAATTCTGAATAAATTATCAAGTAAATTACTTAGAAAATTCTCAATAAGTTCCTACTAAATTCTCAGTAAATTACATAGTAAATTCGCAGTAAATTACTAGTTAAATTCCCAAGAAATTCTCAGTAAATTATTCGGCAAATTCTCAATTAATTACTCAGTAAATTCCTAATAAATCTTAAGTAAATTATTTAGAAAATTCGAAGTAAATTTTTCATAATTTAACGGTAAATTACTCTATAAAATATAAGTAAATTACTCATTAAATTCTCAGTAAATTACTCAGAACATTAACCAGTAAATTGCTAAGTAAATTACTAAGTAAATTCCGAGTAAATCACTCAGTAAATTCCCAGTAAATTACTCAGTAAATTCTCATTAAATTGCTTAGTAAATTCCCAAAAAATTCTCAGTAAATTATAAAGTAAATTACATAGAAAATTATCAATAAATTCACAGTAAATTCTCATTAAATTACTTAGTAAATTCTTAGTAAATTACAAATTAAATTCTCAAGAAATTCTCAGTAAATTATTCAGTAAATTCTCAATTAATTACTCTGTAAATTCCTAGTAAATTCTCAGTAAAATTATTTAAAAAATTCGAAGTAATTTTTTCATAATTTCACGGTAAATTACTCAATAAAATCTCAATAAATTACTCATTGAATTCTCAGTAAATTACTCTGAACAATACCCAGTAAATTGCTAAGTAAATTACTCAGTAAATTCTGAGTAAATCACTCAGTAAATTCTCAGTAAATTACTCGGTAAATTACTTAGTAAATTCTCATTAAATTACTCTGTAAATTATGAAGTAAATTTCTTAGAAAATTCTCAATAAATTCCCAATAAATTCTCAGTAAATTACTTAGTAAATTCTCAGTAAATTACTAGTTAAATTCCCAAGAAATTATCAGTAAATTATTCAGTAAATTCTCAATTAATTACTCAGTAAATTCCTAGTAAATCCTCAGTAAATTATTTAGAAAATTTGAAGTAAATTTTTCATAATTTAACGGTAAATTACTCAATAAAATCTCAGTAAATTACTCATTAAATTCTCAGTAAATTACTCAGAACATTAACTAGTAAATTCCGAGTAAACCACTCAGTAAATTCCCAGTAAATTACTCGGTAAATTCTCATTAAATTGCTTAGTAAATTCCCAGAAAATTCTTAGTAAATTATCATGTAAATTACTTAGAAAATTCTCAATAAATTCCTAGTAAATTCTCAGTAAATTACTTAGTAAATTCTTAGTAAATTACTAATTAAATTCTCAAGAAATTCTCAGTAAATTATTTAGTAAATTATCAACTAATTACTTAGTAAATTCCCAGTAAATTATTCGGTAAATTACCTAGTAAATTCTCATTAAATTACTCTGTAAATTCCAAGAAAATTCTCAATAAATTATCATGTAAATTACTTAGGAAATTCTCAATAAATTCCTAGCAAATTCTCAGTAAATTACTTAGTAAATTCTCAGTAAGTTACTAGTTAAATTCCCAAGAAATTCTCAGTAAATTATTCAGTAAATTCTCAGTTAATTACTTAGTAAATTCCTAGTAAATCCTCAGTAAATTGTTTAGAAAATTCGAAGTAAATTTTTCATAATTTAACGGTAAGTTACTGAATAAAATCTCAGTAAATTACACATTAAATTCTCAGTAAATTACTCAGAACATTACCCAGTAAATTGCTAAGTAAATTCCGAGTAAATCACTCAGTAAATTCCCGGTAAATTACTCAGTAAATTCTCATTAAATTGCTTAGTAAATTCCTAGAAAATTCTCAGTAAATTATCAAGTAAATTACATAGAAAATTATCAATAAATTCCCAGTAAATTCTCATTAAATTACTTAGTAAATTCTTAGTAAATTACTAATTAAATTCTCAAGAAATTCTCAGTAAATTATTCAGTAAATTCTCAATTAATTACATCGTAAATTCCTTGTAAATCCTTAGTAAATTATTTAGAAAATTCGAAATAAATTTTTCATAATTTAACGGTAAATTACTCAATAAAATCTCAGTAAATTACTCATTGAATTCTCAGTAAATTACTCCGAACAATACCCAGTAAATTGCTAAGTAAATTACTCAGTAAATTCAGTGTAAATCACTCAGTAAATTCCCAGTAAATTACTCGGTAAATTACTTAGTAAATTCTGATTAAATTACTCAAAAAATTCTCAGTAAATTACATAGTAAATTCTCAGTAAATTACTAGTTAAATTCCCAAGAAATTATCAATAAATTATTCAGTAAATTCTCAGTTAATCACTCAGTAAATTCCTACTAAATCCTCAGTAAATTATTTAGAAAATTCGAAGTAAAATTTTCATAATTTAACGGTAAATTACTCAATAAAATCTAAGTAAATTACTCATTAAATTCTCAGTAAATTACTCAGAATATTAACCAGTAAATTCCGAGTAAATCACTCAGTAAATTCCCAGTAAATTACTCGGTAAATTACTTGGTAAATTCTCATTAAATTGCTTAGTAAATTCCCAGAAAATTCTTAGTAAATTATCAAGTAAATTACATAGAAAATTCTCAATAAAGTCCTAGTAAATTCTCAGTAAATTACTGAGTAAATTCTTAGTAAATTACTAATTAAATTCTCAAGAAATTCTCAGTAAATTATTTAGTAAATTATCAACTAATTACTTAGTAAATTCCCAGTAAATTATTCGGTAAATTACCTAGTAAATTCTCATTAAATTACTCTGTAAATTCCCAGAAAATTCTCAATAAATTATCATGTAAATTACTTAGAAAATTCTCAATAAATTCCTAGCAAATTCTTAGTAAATTACTTAGTAAATTCAAAGTAAATTACTAGTTAAATTCCCAAGAAATTCTCAGTAAGCTATTCAGTAAATTCTCAGTTAATTACTCAGTAAATTCCTAGTAAATCCTCAGTAAATTGTTTAGAAAATTCGAAGTAAATTTTTCATAATTTAACGGTAAATTACTCAATAAAATCTCAGTAAATTACTCATTAAATTCTCAGTAAATTACTCAGAACATTACCCAGTAAATTGCTTAGTAAATTACTAAGTAAATTCTGAGTAAATCACTCAGTAAATTCCCGGTAAATTACTCAGTAAATTCTCAGTAAATTATCAAGTAAATTACATAGAAAATCATCAATAAATTCCCAGTAAATTCTCATTAAATTACTTAGTAAATTCTTAGTAAATTACTAATTAAATTCTCAAGAAATTCTCAGTAAATTATTCAGTAAATTCTCAATTAATTACTCCGTAAATTCCTAGTAAATCCTCAGTAAATTATTTAGAAAATTCGAAGTAAATTTTTCATAATTTAACGGTAAATTACTCAATAAAATCTCAATAAATTACTCATTGAATTCTCAGTAAATTACTTCGAACAATACCCAGTAAATTGCTAAGTAAATTAGTCAGTAAATTCTGAGTAAATCACTCAGTAAATTCCCAGTAAATTACTCAGTAAATTACTTAGTAAATTCTGATTAAATTACTCTGTAAATTCTCAGAAAATTCTCAGTAAATTATGAAGTAAATTTCTTAGAAAATTCTCAATAAATTCCCAATAAATTCTCAGTAAATTACTTAGTAAATTCTCAGTAAATTACTAGTTAAATTCCCAAGAAATTATCCGTAAATTATTCAGTAAATTCTCAATTAATCACTCAGTAAATTCCTAGTAAACCCTCAGTAAATTATGTTGAAAATTCGAAGTAAATTTTTTATAATTTAAAGGTAAATTACTCAATAAAATCTCAGTAAATTACTCATTAAATTCTCAGTAAATTACTCAGAACGTTTCCCAGTAAATTGCTAAGTAAATTACTATGTAACTTCCGAGTAAATCACTCAGTAAATTCCCAGTAAATTGCTCGGTAAATTACTCGGTAAATTCTCATTAAATTGCTTAGTAAATTCCCAAAAAATTCTTAATAAATTATGAAGTAAATTACTTAGAAAATTCTCAATAAATTCCTAGTAAATTCTCAGTAAATTATGTAGTAAATTCTTAGTAAATTACTAATTAAATTCTCAAGAAATTCTCAGTAAATTATTCAGTAAATTATCAACTAATTACTTAGTAAATTCCCAGTAAATTATTCGGTAAATTACCTAGTAAATTCTCATTAAATTACTCTGTAAATTCCCAGAAAATTCTCAATAAATTATCATGTCAATTACTTAGAAAATTGTCAATAAATTCCTAGCAAATTCTCAGTAAATTACTTAGTGAATTCTCAATAAATTACTAGTTAAATTCCCAAGAAATTCTCAGTAAATTATTCAGTAAATTCTCAGTTAATTACTCAGTGAATTCCTAGTAAATCCTCAGTAAATTGTTTAGAAAATTCGAAGTAAATTTTTCATAATTTAACGGTAAATTATTCAATAAAATCTCAGTAAATTACTCATTAAACTCTCAGTAAATTACTCAGAACATTACCCAGTAAATTCCCGGTAAATTTGTAGCAACCCTCACCTTACTCTTACCATACTTACATACATTCACGCATGATCTTGTCTTGTCATGTTGTTTTGCAAGTTTTGTCTTGCCTTGTTTTGTTTAAGTATTGCTTGCGTGATTTTGTTCCTTGCTTGGTGTAGCCGAGGTCATCTTGATCTTAGTTCACCTCTGAACCTTTGTACTTAGAACTGTTTTGGAACCACTTGGTCGACCTCCATCTTCACCCCGAGCAGGTTTGCCGAGATATTTTGCACTTAGTGATCCTTGTCCTTGGGCAGGTATGGCCTAGACCGAGGTGTGGCACACCCCGGCCAAGGTGTGTGTCATGACCCAAACCCGCCCCTATGGGTTAAGGACATAACCGGCCAGTAATCCTGAGATTACCTACGGCCTTAGACCAAAACAGACATAACCTGTCAGAGTTAAGGGGCCAAACGGAAGCAATAAATAAAAACTTTGTCCATAGAGCCGTGCTTATATGCACATCAACAGACTATATTCAGTTACGTTAATAACCCACAGTTCAAAAGTACAGTTTCACAAAATTCATTACAGACAGGATCATCCAAAACAAGTCAACCTATGACAGACTATTTACATATTTACATAAAGTCCCTGTCGGCACGACAAAATATAATTACATAGCAAAAGGCAAGGGTAGGTCTCAAGAGTGAGACGCAAGGCTGACTTCCTCAAAACTCGGATTCTTCCTAGCAGACTTCACTGGGGCTGGGTTTGGACTTCTCTTGGCTCACCTACAAACACATGAATGAGCGTGAGCGATAGCCCAGTGAATAATATCTAACATGACAGTTACATAACAATATGTAGAACAACATGCTCCAAACGGCCTTGGGCCCAATTCATACTTCTATTTAACGAATATATAACTATACAAAAATTTAAATCAAGTAACTGTAGTTCTAAACATTCTGGCCTTTGGCCCACTCGGGTTTCCGTTCATGGCAAAACAGCCTTCGGCCCATTCACTTATGTCGAAACGGCCTTCGGCCCATTCATTTCTGTCCAAATGGCCTTCGGCCCGTTCATTCATGTCAAAACGGCCTTTGGCCCACTCTTTCATGTCGAAACGACCTTTGGCCCACTCATTCATTCATGTCAAAACGACCTTTGGTCCATTCATTTACATCAAAACGACCTTCGGTCCATTCATTCACATCAAAATGACCTTCGGTCCATTCATTTACATCAAAACGACCTTCGGTCCATTCATTCTTATCAAAACGACCTTTGGTCCATTCATTCTTATCAAAACGACCTTTGGTCCATTCATTCTTATCAAAACGACCTTTGGTCCATTCATTTATTCCTGTCAGACTTTTGCCCACAATCCCAATTAACAACTCATAAAGTTTATAAGGGAATAACAATTGGACATTGACAAGCTTTCAAATATTGATATTACTCACAGTGATCGGTTTGTGGATGCGCCCTGGAGCTTGACCCTACACATTTCATGAATACAAAAGGGTCACTAACAGTTCAATCCATTCTTTAATTCACATATTCCTCTTTAGGCTTTATTTCTATCTCATTAACTCGTTTACAATGTTTAACATATGCTTAGAGTGCTTACGAGTGAAAGAGAACGGAAAACGAAACATAGAACGCATGAACAAAATTCCAGGAAACAGGGTCCCCGCTCGAGCGTAAACTTCTCTGCTCGAGCGGACCCTTAAGGCTTGCAAAAGTACTGGTTGCATGAAAGATGCGCTCGAGCGTGAAATAGAGCGCTCGAGCTGAAGGCCTGTCTACAAAACTCCACGCTCGAGCGTGAGGTGTCCCGCTCGAGCGGACATCCAACTCTGCAAAAATGCTGGGAGCACGATTTTCCCGCTCGAGCGGCCATTACCCCGCTCGAGCGGACCTCAAAAATCTGGGTTTCCCAGATCGTGTTCTTGAGCTCCAATTCGGTTTTCCATCTACATTTCTTGCATGCAATGGCTCAAATTACACACTTACACATGCTAACATGCTACTAATACAAGATTACAACATTAGGAAGCTCAATTTCATGATTTATCTACATGCACGTCCCAAGATATCTCAAACCCATCATCAACATGCTCAAATTCAGACATTCAAGACTTATACTCCCATGATTTGTACATGCATGTGGGAGATGCTCATCATTCTCAACTTAGATGGTACAAATGGTGATTACAACATGAGCTTTAACCAAAACTCTACATGAATCATGTGTTTTAAGCTCAAACATGCAAATTCAAAGTGATTTCTTACATGCATGAGTTCCAAGACTTCAAACTCAACAAAAATCAACTTATTACATGCTCCTGATCACAAACAACCCTTGAACTTACAAGATCACAGTTTCAAACTTATGAATTCAAGACCAAAAGCTTACCTAGAGGCTCAATCTTCCAAACTATAGCAATTTCTTGAGTTTGATCTTCCAATTCTTCACAATTTTGAGCCAAACACCCAACTCTCTTCTTTTCCCTCTCTCTAGCCGACTCCCCTCTCTCTTTCTTGCGTTTAATTCAGCCAAGGAGAATAATAAAGAGGGTATTTGAGTGTATAGAGCCTCACTAAGTCATAATATAATAATATAGAGTAATTGGGTACTCATTTTACCAACTTAATCAACTTAATCTGGTCCAAATCAAATTTTCAATTAAATTTCACCGTAGGCTCTAAAAATTATGCCAATCACTATGGCGTAATTAATTTCAGGTTCTGTGGCCGATAAGGCCCTCAATTAAATTTCCAAAGCTAATTATTCGAACAGATATTCCTACGGTGAACAGATAAAACTTCAAGGTCACATATTTTTACATAATGGCACACAAAATCATTCTAAACACATAACCATAAACAAATTAAGGACCGATTTATCATAATACAGAATAGGGGTATCACAGTGTGGCACAGCTTAGTCAAGTGTCGTCCTCCCTAGCCGATGTCCTTGTTACCCTGTTGCCGAAGCTTTGACTTTAGCCGATGTCATTACTTGCCGATGTGTCTTGCCTTAGCTTGCTGTGTACGCTTTGTCATAGACTTGTCTTATCAATCAATCACCTTTTGAGTTGAACCAACCCGGTAGCGCCACGTGTCCGAGCTGATTGTTAAGACAGCCGGCAGACCTAGAAACAGATCATTTTGTCTCAAATCTTTGCCTTTAGAGAGAGAAGCTCTAGAGTAAGGAGGAGAAGTTCTTGAGAGAGAATAGATCTTCCAAGCTTGATCTTCAAGGTTTGAACCGTTGGATTCGAGTTTTGAGGTTAGAATCTTAACCTACTCTTGTTGTTTTTATTGATCATCTAGCTGCATTGCATGATCGAATCTGTTTTGCATGTCATGCATCGATTTGAAGTTGGTTTCGGAAGAGAAAGATAGTATTCATGTGTTCTTAAAGAAAGTCTCGTTTTGATCCGAAAGTTTGGAGCAAAAACCATGTTTTTGTGTTTGTTCTTGCATGATCTTCTTGTATGGGTACCCAGGTCCATGTTTTGAACTCATGGCATGAAATCTCAGATTTTTGTAACAAGTTATAATCTTTGCATTCATCTTCTTCATGATCATGTTCTTCATGCTCTTCAAAGGGAAACCCAGGTTTTCCCGACTTTGCTTTTGAATGAGGCCATCGGGACCACACCTCAGCAAGGAGGTGTGGGACCTCGGCAAAGACCTGGTTGGTACCCAGTGTATTTTCATGAGACGGGAGCAGTGTTTAAACTCCCAACATGTTTTGCTTTGTTATTGACTTGGATTTGGTGAGAATGCCGAGATCATTTGCATGCATATAAAGCTTGTTTTGAGAATGTGATTGCCATGTGATTGTAGGTCCTTGATCTTTGCTTTGAGCCTACACCCGAGGAGATCTAAGTAAGTGGTATTTTTAATAAAGCTATGTTATACTGTTTTGATAAATCTTGCTTTGCTTTGTTTTGACGAAAGTATTTGTTAAGCATGAATGAATAGCTCTGTTTTGATGTATCAAGTATAAGCTTTGTTTTGATGTCATTCTTGAAAAGTCCCTTGTACTGGAGGACTCTAAACTTTCGCAGTACCAAGTATAAAAAGTCCCTTGTGCTGGAGGACTCTAAACTTTCGCAGCACTAAGTATAAAAGGATACGGTCCTTTCTTGGAAAGACTATCATGTTAAAGCGGGCTACGGGCCTAAGTAACACAAGACCATCGTGTTAAAAAGAGCTACGGGCTTAAGTAACACAAGTCCCTTGTGCTGGAGGACTATAAACTTTCGCAGTACCTTTGGCTAATCGATTACGGATCGTGCAGTCCTTGTTTTGCCACTGACGGTTTACCGCGTGGACTTGTTTGTTCAGAAAGCTTGATTTGTGTTTTGCCGATGCTAGTGAGCATCCCTTGAGACTTGTAAGACTTGATAGATGAATACGGTTCATCTCTTGTTTTGATAAAGTTTTGATGTGTTTTGCTTTGAAAAGATCTCGGCTAATATTCGTATGGTTTCGGCATGTTTTGTTTTGAAAGACTTCGGCTATATTCATGCAAAACCCTTATTACTAGTACCATTCACTGAGTATCCAAGCTCACCCTCTCTATATATATGTAGGTGATGAGCAGGACGTCGGCGACGCCTAGAATGTGTTTTGAAAGCTTGTTTTGGATCCATGATTTTGTCGGCTTTGTTTGTATTCACGTCGGCGATGTCATTTCTTTTATGTCGACGAATCTTGAAAATCATGCTTCTTGGCTTGTATTCATTGTCATTTTGTATATGTCGGCTCGAGAAGCCTTTTGATCAAGATGTAATACGTATTTTGTTTTGTTGTATTCAAGTTGTAAAGATGTATGCCATTTCATTAGACTTATGCACTGCTCTTATGGACCACTTGTATTTTGATTTATTGCTTCCGCATTTGTGAGCCCCCTATATCTATACTCTGATTGTGTTAAACTTTTGAAAGTTGGCCTTCAGTAATTACGGATTACTGGCCATCACGGCACCAAACTACTAGGGGCGGTTTGGAGTCGTGACAAAATTACTCAGTAAATTCTCATTAAATTGCTTAGTAAATTCCAAGAAAATTCTCAGTAAATTATCAAGTAAATTCCCAGTAAATTCTCATTAAATTACTTAGTAAATTCTTAGTAAATTACTAATTAAATTCTCAAGAAATTCTCAGTAAATTATTCAATAAATTCTCTACTAATTACTCCGTAAATTCCTAGTAAATCCTCAGTAAATTATTTAGAAAATTCGAAGTAAATTTTTCATAATTTAACGGTAAATTACTCAATAAAATCTCAGTAAATTACTCATTGAATTCTCAGTAAATTACTCCGAACATTACCCAGTATATTACTCAGTAAATTCTGAGTAAATCACTCAGTAAATTTCCAGTAAATTACTCGGTAAATTACTTAGTAAATTCTCATTAAATTATTTTGTAAATTCTCAGAAAATTCTCAATAAATTATGAAGTAAATTTTTTAGAAAATTCTCAATAAATTCCCAATAAATTCTCAGTAAATTACTTAGTAAATTCTCAGTAAATTACTAGTTAAATTCCCAAGAAATTATCAGTAAATTTTTAGTAAATTCTCAATTAATTACTCAGTAAATTCCTAATAAATCCTCAGCAAATTATTTAGAAAATTCGAAGTAAATTTCTCATAATTTAACGGTAAATTACTCAATAAAATCTCAGTAAATTACTCATTAAATTCTCAGTAAATTACTCAGAACGTTTCCCAGTAAATTGCTAAGTAACTTCCGAGTAAATCACTCAGTAAATTCCCAGTAAATTGCTCGGTAAATTACTCGGTAAATTCTCATTAAATTGCTTAGTAAATTCCCAGAAAATTCTTAGTAAGTTATCAAGTAAATTACTTAGAAAATTCTCAATAAATTCCTAGTAAATTCTCTGTAAATTAGTTAGTCAATTCTTAGTAAATTACTAATTAAATTCTCAAGAAATTCTCAGTAAATTATTCAGTAAATTATCAACAATTTACATAGTAAATTCCCAGTAAATTATTCGGTAAATTACCTAGTAAATTCTAATTAAATTACTCTGTAAATTCCCAGAAAATTCTCAATAAATTCCTAGCAAATTCTCAGTAAATTACTTAGTGAATTCTCAGTAAATTATTCAATAAATTCTCAATTAATTACTCAGTAAATTCCTAGTAAATCCTCAGTAAATTGTTTAGAAAATTCGAAGTAAATTTTTCATAATTTAACGGTAAATTACTCAATAAAATCTCAGTAAATTACTCATTAAATTCTCAATAAATTACTCAGAACATTACCCAGTAAATTGCTAAGTAAACTACTAAGTAAATTCCGAGTAAATCACTCTGTAAATTCCTAGTAAATTACTCGGTAAATTACTCAGTAAATTCTCATTAAATTGCTTAGTAAATTTCCAGAAAATTCTCAGTAAATTATCAAGTAAATTATTAATTAAATTCTCAAGAAATTGTCACTAAATTATTCAGCAAATTCTTAGTAAATCCTCTGTAAATTATTTAGAAAATTTGAAGTAAAATTTTCATAATTTAACGGTAAAATACTCAATAAAATCTCAGTAAATTACTCATTGAATTCTCAGTAATTTACTCCGAACATTACCCAGTAAATGGCTAAGTAAATTACTCGGTAAATTCTGAGTAAATCACTCAATAAATTACTCGGTAAATTACTTAGTAAATTCTCATTAAATTACTCTGTAAATTCTCAGAAAATTCTTAGTAAATTATGAAGTAAATTACTTAGAAAATTCTAAATAAATTCGCAATAAATTCTCAGTAAATTACTTAGTAAATTCTTAGTAAATTACTAGTTAAATTCCTAGGAAATTCTCTGTAAATTATCTAGTAAATTCTCAAGTAATTACACAGTAAATTCCTAGTAAATCCTCAGTAAATTATTTAGAAAATTCGAAGTAAATTTTTCATAATTTAACTGTAAATTACTCAATAAAATCTCAGTAAATTACTCATTAAATTCTCAATAAATTACTCAGAACATTACCCAGTAAATTGCTAAGTAAATTACTAAGTAAATTTCGAGTATATCACTCAGCAAATACCCAGTAAATTACTCGGTAAATTCCCAGAAAATTCTTAGTAAATTATAAAGTAAATTATTTAGAAAATTCTCAATAAATTCTCAGTAAATTCTCAGTAAATTACTTAGTAAATTTTTAGTAAACTACTAATTAAATTCTCAAGAAATTTTCAATAAATTTTTCAGTAAATTCCAATTAATTACTCAGTAAATTCATAGCAAATCCTCAAAAAATTATTTAGAAAATTCGAAGTAAATTTTTCATAATTTAACGGTAAATTACTCAATAACATCTCAGTAAATTACCCATTGAATTCTCAGTAAATTACTTCGAACATTACCCAGTAAATTGCTAAGTAAATTACTCAGTAAATTCCGAGTGAATCACTCAGTAAATTCCCAGTAAATTACTCGGTAAATTACTCAGTAAATTCTCATTAAATTACTCTGTAAATTCCCAAAAAATTTTTAGTAAATTATGAGGTAAATTACTTAGAAAATTCTCAATAAATTCCTAGTAAATTCTCAGTAAATTACTAGTTAAATTCCCAAGAAATTCTCAGTAAATTATTCAGTAAATTCTCAATTAATTACTCAGTAAATTCCTAGTAAATCCTCAGTAAATTGTTTAGAAAATTCGAAGTAAATTTTTCCTAATTTAACGGTAAATTACTCATTAAATTCTCAGTAAATTCCCAGTAAATTACTCGGTAAATTACTCAGTAAATTCTTAATAAATTACTCTGTAAATTCTCAGAAAATTCTCAGTAAATTTTGAAGTAAATTACTCAGAAAATTCTCAATAAATTCCCAATAAATTCTCAATAAATTGCTTAGTAAATTCTCAGTAAATTACTAGCTAAATTCCCAAGAAATTCTCAGTAAATTATTCAGTAAATTCTCAATTAATTACTCAGGAAATTCCTAGTAAATCCTCAGAAAATTATTTAGAAAATTCGAAGTAAATTTTTCATAATTTAACGGTAAATTACTCAATAAAATCTCAGTAAATTACTCAATAAATTACTCAGAACATTACCTAATAAATTGCTAAGTAAATTACTAAGTAAATTCCCAGTAAATCACTCAGTAAATTACTTAGTAAATTCATAGTAAATTACTAATTAAATTCTCAAGAAATTCTCAGTAAATTATTTAGTAAATTATCAACTAATTCCTCAGTAAATTCCCAGTAAATTATTCAGTAAATTACCTAGTAAATTCTCATTAAATTACTCTGTAAATTCCCAGAAAATTCTCAATAAATTATCAAGTAAATTACGTAGAAAATTCTCAATAAATTCCTAGTAAATTCTCAGTAAATTACTTAGTAAATTCGCAGTAAATTACTAGTTAAATTCCCAAGAAATTCTCAGCAAATTATTCTGTGAATTCTCAAATAATTACTCATTAAATTCCAAGTAAATCCTCAGTAAATTGTTTAGAAAATTTGAAGTAAATTTTTCATAACTTAACAGTAAATTACTCATTAAATTCTCAGTAAATTACTCAGAACATTACCCAGTAAATTGCTAAGTAAATTACTAAGTAAATTCCGAGAAAATCACTCAGTAAATTTCCAGTAAATTACACGGTAAATTACTCAGTAAATTCTCATTAAATTGCTTAGTAAATTCCCAGAAAATTCTAAGTAAATTACATAGAAAATTCAATATAAATTCCCAGTAAATTCTCAGTAAATTACTTAGTAAATTCTTAGTAAATTACTAATTAAATTCTCAAGAAATTCTCAGTAAATTATTCAGTAAATTCTCAATTAATTACTCAGTAAATTCCTAGTAAATCCTTAGTAAATTATTTAGAAAATTCAAAATAATTCTTTCATAATTTAACGGTAATTTACTCCATAAAATATCAGTAAATTACTCGTTGAATTCTCAGTAAATTACTCCGAACATTACCCAGTAAATTGCTAAGTAAATTACTCCGTAAATTCTGAGTAAATCACTTAGTAAATTCCCAGTAAATTACTCGGTAAATTACTTAGTAAATTCTCATTAAATTACTCTGTAAATTCTCAGTAAATTATGAAGTAAATTACTTAGAAAATTCTCAATAAATTCCCAATAATTTTTCAGTAAATTACTTAGTAAATTCTCTGTACATTACTAGTTAAATTCTCAAGAAATTATCAGTAAATTATTCAATAAATTCTCAATTAATTACTCAGTAAATTCCTAGTAAATCCTCAGTAAATTATTTTGAAAATTCAAACTAAATTTTTTATAATTTAACGGTAAACTACTCCATAAAATCTCAGTAAATTACTCATTAAATTCTCAGTAAATTACTCAGAACATTACCCAGTAAATTGCTAAGTAAATTACTAAGTAAATTCCGAGTACATCACTCAGTAAATTCCCAGTAAATTACTCGGTAAATTACTCATTAAATTCTCATTAAATAGCCTAGTAAATTCCTAGAAAATTCTTAGAAAATTATGAAGTAAATTATTTTAAAAATTCTCAATAAATTCCCAGTAAATTCTCAGTAAATTACTTAGTAAATTTTTAGTAAATTACTAATTAAATTCTCAAGAAATTCTCAGTAAATTTTTCAGTAAATTCTCAATTAATTACACAGTAAATTCAAAGCAAATCCACGGAAAATTATTTAGAAAATTCGAAGTAAATTTTTCATAATTTAACGATAAATTACTCAATAACATCTCAGTAAATTACCCTTTGAATTCTCAGTAAATTAAACTGAACATTACCCAGTAAATTGCTAAGTAAATTACTCAGTAAATTCCGAGGGAATCACTCAGTGAATTCCCAGTAAATTACTCGGTAAATTACTCAGTAAATTCTCATTAAATTACTCTGTAAATTCCTAGAAAATTCTCACTAAATTATGAAGTAAATTACATAGAAAATTCTCAATAAATTCCTAGTAAATTCTCAGTAAATTATTTAGCAAATTCTCAGTAAATCACTAGTTAAATTCCCAAGAAATTCTCAGTAAATTATTCAGTAAATTCTCAATTAATTACTCAGTAAATTCCTAGTAAATCCTCAGTAAATTATTTAGAAAATTCGAAGTAAATTTTTCATAATTTAACGAAAAATTACTCAATAAAATCTCAGTAAATTACTCATTGAATTCTCAGTAAATTACTCCGAACATTACCCAGTAAATTGCTAAGTAAATTACTAAGTAAATTCTGAGTAAATTCTCATTAAATTGCTTAGTAAATTTCCAGAAAATTCTTAGTAAATTATAAAGTAAATTACTTAGAAAATTCTCAGTAAATTACTTAATAAATTCTTAGTAAATTACTACTTAAATTCTCAAGAAATTCTTAGTAAATTTTTCAGTAAATTCTCAATTAATTACTCAGTAAATTCATAGTAAATCCTAAGTAAATTATTTAGAAAATTTGAAATAAATTTTTCATCATTTCGCGGTAAATTACTCAATAAAATCTCAGTAAATTACTCATTGAATTCTCAGCAAATTACTCCGAACATTACCCAGTAAATTGCTAAGTAAATTACTCTGTAAATTCCGAGTAAATCACTTAGTACATTCCCAGTAAATTACTCGGTAAATTACCGAGTAAATTCTCAATATATTACTCAGTAAATTCCCAGAAAATTCTCAGTAAATTATCAAGTAAATTACTTAGAAAATTCTTAATAAATTCCTAGTAAATTCTCAGTAAATTACTAGTTAAGTTCCCAAGAAATTCTCAATTAATTATTCAGTAAATTCTCAATTAATTACTCAGTAAATTACTCAATAAAATCTCAGTAAATTACTCATTGAATTCTCAGCAAATTACTCCGAACATTACCCAGTAAATTGGTAAGTAAATTACTTAGTAAATTCCGAGTAAATCACTTCGTAAATTCCCAGTAAATTACTTGGTAAATTACTGAGTAAATTCTCATTAAATTACTCAGTAAATTTCCAGAAAATTCTCAGTAAATTATCAAGTAAATTACTTAGAAAATTCTCAATAAATTCCTAGTAAATTCTCAGCAAATTACTTAGTAAACTCCCAGTAAATTACTAGTTAAATTCCCAACAAATTCTCAGTAAATTATTCAGTAAATTCTCAATTAATTATTTAGTAAATTCCTAGTAAATCCTCAGAAAATTATTTAGAAAATTCGAAGTAAATTTTCAAAATTTAACGGTAAATTACTCAATAAAATCTCAGTAAATTACTCATTGAATTCTCAGTAAATTACTCCGAACATTACCCAGTAAATTGCTAAGTAAATTACTCAGTAAATTTCGAGTGAATCACTTAGTAAATTCCCAGTAACCTACTCGGTAAATTACTGAGTAAATTCTCATTAAAATACTCAGCAAATTTCCAAAAAATTCTCAGTAAATTATCAAGTAAATTACATAAAAAATTCTCAATAAATTCCTAATAAATTCTCGGTAAATTACTTAGTAAATTCTCAGTAAATTACTAGTTGAATTCCCAAGAAATTCTCAGTAATCTATTCAGTAAATTCTCAATTAATTACTCAGTAAATAATTAGTAAATCCTCAGTAAATTATTTACAAAATTCGAAGTAAATTTTTCTTAATTTAATGGTAAATTACTCAATAAAATCTTAGTAAATTACTTATTGAATTCTCAGTAAATTACTCCGGACAATACCCAGTAAATTGCTAAGTAAATTACTCAGTAAATTCCGAGTAAATCACTCAGTAAATTCCTAGTAAACAACTCGGTAAATTACTAAGTAAATTCTCATTAAAATACTCAGTAAATTCCCAGAAAATTCTCGGTAAATTATCAAGTAAATTACATAGAAAATTCTCAATAAATTCCAAGTAAATTCTCGATAAATTACTTAGTAAATTCTTAGTAAATTACTAGTTGAATTCCCAAGAAATTCTCAATAAATTATTCAGTAAATTCTCAATTAATTACTCAAAAAATTCCTAGTAAATCCTCAGTAAATTATTTACAAAATTTGAAGTAAATTTTTCATAATTTAACTGTAAATTACACAATAAAATCTCAGTAAATTATTCATTGAATTCTCAGTAAATTACTCTGGACAATAACCAGTAAATTGCTAAGTAAATTACTCAGTAAATTCCGAGTAAATCACTCAGTAAATTCCCAGTAAATTACTCGATAAATTACTTAGTAAATTCTCATTAAATTACTCTGTAAATTCTCAGAAAATCCTCTGTAAATTATGAAGTAAATTACATAGAAAATTCTCTATAAATTTCCAATAAATTCTAAGTAAATTACTTGTTAAATTCCCAAGAAATTCTCAGTAAATTATTCAGTAAATTCTCAATTAATTACTCAGTAAATTCCTAGTAAATCCTCAGTAAATTATTTAGAAAATTCGAAGTAAATTTTTCATAATTTAACGGTAAATTACTCAACAAAATTTCAGTAAGTTACTCATTGAATTCTCAGTAAATTACCCAGAACATTACCCAGTAAATTGCTAAGTAAATTACTAAGTAAATTCCGAGTAAATCACTCCGTATATTCCCAAAAAATTACTCGGTAAATTACTCAGTAAATTCTGATTAAATTGCTTAGTAAATTCCCATAAAATTCTTAGTAAATTATAAAGTAAATTACTTAGAAAATTCTCAAGAAATTCCTAGTAAATTCTCAGTAAATGACTTAATAAATTCTCAGTAAATTACTAGTTAAATTCCCAAGAAATTCTCAGTAAATTATTCAGTAAATTCTCAATTAACTACTCAATAAATTCCTAGTAAATCCTCAGTAAATTATTTAGAAAATTCGAAGTAAATTTTTCATAATTTAACGGTAAATTACTCAATAAAATCTCAGTAAGTTACTCATTGAATTCTCAGTGAATTACTCAGAACATTACCCAGTAAATTGCTAAGTAAATTACTAAGTAAATTCCGAGTAAATCACTTCGTAAATTCCCAATAAATTACTCGGTAAATTACTCAGTAAATTCTGATTAAATTGCTTAGTAAATTCCCATAAAATTCTTAGTAAATTATAAAGTAAATTACTTAGAAAATTCTCAAGAAATTCCTAGTAAATTCTCAGTAAATGACTTAATAAATTCTCAGTAAATTACTAGTTAAATTCCCAAGAAATTCTCAGTAAATTATTCAGTAAATTCTCAATTAATTACTCAGTAAATTCCTAGTAAATCCTCAGTAAATTATTTAGAAAATTCGAAGTAAATTTTTCATAATTTAACGGTAAATTACTCAATAAAATCTCAGTAAATTACTCACTGAATTCTCAGTAAATTACTCTGAACATTACCCAGTAAATTGCTAAGTAAATTACTAAGTAAATTCCGAGTAAATCACTCAGTAAATTCCAGTAAATTACTCGGCAAATTACTTAGTAAATTCTCATTAAATTACTTAGTAAATTCCCAGAAAATGCTCAGTAAATTATCAAGTAAATTACTTAGAAAATTCTCAATAAATTCCTAGTAAATTCTCAGTAAATTACTTAGTAAATTCTCAGTAAATTACTAGTTGAATTCCCAAGAAATTCTCAGTAAATTATTCAATAAATTCTCAATTAATTACTTAGTAAATTCCTAGTAATCCTCAGTAAATTATTTAGAAAATTCGAAGTAAATTTTTCATAATTTAACGGTAAATTACTCAATAAAATCTCAATAAATTTCTCATTAAATTCTCAATAAATTTCTCGATAAATTACTCAGTAAATTCTCATTAAATTGCGTAGTAAATTCCCAGAAAATTCTCAGTAAATTATGAAGTAAATAACTTAGAAAATTCTCAATAAATTCCTATTAAATTCTCAGTAAATTACTTAGTAAATTCTCAGTAAATTACTAGTTAAATTCCCAAGAAATTCTCAGTAAATTATTCAGTAAATTCTCAATTAATTACTCCGTAAATTCCTAGTAAATCCTCAGTAAATTATTTAGAAAATTCGAAGTAAATTTTTCACAATTTAACAGTAAATTACTCAATAAAATCTCAGTAAATTACTCATTGAATTCTCAGTAAATTACTCCGAACATTACCCAGTAAATTTGTAACAACCCTCACCTTATTCTTGTCATACTTGCATACATTCTTGCATGGTCTTGCTTGTCATGTTAATTTGAAGGTTTTATCTTGCCTTGATTCGTTTAAGTTGCTGCATGATTTTGTTCCTTGCTTAGTGTGTGTGTGTGCGTAGCCGAGATCATCTTGAGCTTAGTCCACCTTTGACCCTTGTGCTTAGAACTATCTTGTGATCTTGTTCAACCCCATCTTCACCTCGGGCATTATTTGCCGAGATGTTTTGCACTTGAACCTTGTCCGCAGGCAGGTATGGCCTAGGCCGAGATGTGGTACACCCCGGCCAAGGTGTGGCACAGCTTAGTCAAGCGTCGTCCTCCCTAGCCGATGTTTTTCTATCCTATTGCTGGATCCTTGTTTTGAGCCGATGTCATCTTATTGCCGATGTGTCTTACCCGAGCTTGCTGCATACGCCTTGTCAGAAACTTGTCTTGTCTATCAATCACCTTTTTGGAGCTGAACCAACCCGATAACGCCACGTGTCCGAGCTGACTGTTAAGGCAGCCGGCAGACCTAGAAACAAATCATTTTGTCTCAAATCCTTGTTTTAGAGAGAGAAGCTCTAGAGAAGAGTTCTTGAGTGAGAGTAGTCTTCCAAGCTTGATCTTCGTGGCTTGAACCGTTGGATCCGAGTTTTGAGGTTAGAATCTTGATCTCCTTTGGTTACTCTTGCTGATTATCTAGCTGCATTGCATGATCGGATTTGTTTTGCATGTCATGCATTGTTTTGAAGATTGGTTTCGGAAAGAGAAAATGGTTTTTCATGTGTTCTTAAAGAAAAGTCCCATTTTGATCGAATAGATTGGAACAAAAACCATGTTTTGTGTTTATTCTTGCATGACTCTCTTTAATGGGTACCCAGGCTCTATATTTTGAACTCTTGGCTTGAAACCTCAGATTTTGTGGCAAGTTTTGAACTTACATCCACATTCCTCATGATCATATCTTCATATTCTTCAAAGGAAAACCCAGGTCCCTCCTGACCTTGTTTAGCGGGACCTCGGCTTAGCCCCGGATGGTACCCAGTGTGTTTTCGAAGAACGGGAGCAGTGATTAAGCTCCCAGCTTGTTTTGTTTTGTCTTTGACTTGGATCTGGCAAGAGTGCCGAGATCATTTGCATGTATGTATAGAGCTTGCTTTAAGATGTGACTTGCCATGTGATTGTAGGTCCTTGATATTTGCTTTGAGTCTACACCTGAAGAACTAGGTGAGTGGTATTATTGATAAAGCTATGTTATACTTGTTTTGATAAATCTTGCTTGCCTTGTTTTGACAAAAGTATTTTGTTAGCATGAATGAATAGCTCTTGTTTTGATGTGTCAAGTATACTCCTTGTTTTGATGCCATCTTTGAAAAGGATACGGTCCTTGTTAAATCGGGCTACGGGCCTAAGTAACACAAGTCCCTTGTGCTGGAGGACTCTAAACTTTCGCAGTACTAAGCGTAAAAGGATATGGTCCTTGTTAAATCGGGCTACGGGCCTAAGTAACACAAGTCCCTTGTACTGGAGGACTCTAAACTTTCGCGGTACCAAGTGCACAAGTCCCTTGTATTGGAGGACTTTAAACTTTCGCAATACTTTTGACTAAACGATTACGGATCGTACAGCCTTGATATTTAATGATGAATACGGTTCATCCCTTGCTTCGCCGATGTTATGATACTTGTGATACTTGATGATGAATACGGTTCATCCCTTGCTTCGCCGATGTTGTGATATTCGATGATGAATACGGTTCATCCCTTGCTTCGCCGATGTTATGATACGTGTTTGATGAATACGGTTCATCCCTTGTCCTGATAAAGTTCGATTCGTTGTTTCGAAAGACTTCGGCTATATTCATGCTAAAACCTTTATTATTAGTATCATTCACTGAGTTTTGTACTCACCCCTCTATATATATGTAGGTGATGAGCAGGACGGCGGCGACGCCTAGACCGTTTTGGGTGCTTGTTTTGGAGTCGTGCTTATGTCGGCTTTACTTTTGTATTTACGTCGGCGATGCTCTGCTTTGCATGTCGGCAAATCTTGAAAATCATGCTTCTTGAATTGTATTAGTTGTATTTTGTATATGTCGGCTCGAGAAGCCTTTTGATCAAGATGTAATGTGTAATTTTACTCGTTGTATTCAAGTTGTAAATTTAATTGAAATGTTTGGCATTGCTTTTGATCTACGCACAGCTCTTATGGACCACTTGTATTTGATTTATTGCTTCCGCATTTGTGAGCCCCTATATCCATACTCTGATTGTGTTAAGTTTTGAAAAGTTGGCCTTCGGTAATTACGGATTACTGGCCATCACGGCACCAAACTACTAGGGGCGGTTTGGGGTCGTGACAGAGTGGTATCAGAGCGAGGTTGTTCCTCAGTATACGCTAATCACACACTTTGAGTCCTAAAGAGCATAGGATTTCCCTTAGAAAGATGTTAGGGTTGCATCATGGTATTTGTTATTTGAACGAGGTGTGCATTGTGTTGATATGCTTAATTGTTGCTTGCCTACGGGGTTATCTGTTTAACTGTTTTAAAGTCATATTCTGCATACTCATAGCATTATGAGGAGAGGTAGACCACCGCTTGGCCGAGATCAACCCGAAGATAGAATGGACAGACTGGAAAGATTGGTTGAAGGTTTGGCCCGTGAGTTGAGGCAAACCAGGCAGCAGTTCGCTAGTGCTACGTCGACGCAGGCCGAGCAGACCAACGGCCGAAACGTAGTTCCACCTCCACCTCCGCCAGTGCCACAAATTCCCCCGCAACCAGCCTTATATGGGGACGGCACGATCGCTTTGATCAGGGAGTTCAAGAAAATGAGGCCACCGAGATTCTCTGGAGGTATAGAGCCGATGAAGGCCGAGGCATGGGTTTTAGAAATGGAGAAGTTGTTTGAGATCTTCCCTAGCACCGACGCTCAGAAAGTGACGTTGGCAGCATTCACATTAGATGATGACGCTCGCAGATGGTGGATGATGGTTAGAGGAAGCAATCCAGACCTGACCTGGACCCGATTCTTAGAGTTGTTCTACAAGAAACATTTTCCCCTAAGTGTTCGAAACCGCAAGGCTACCGAATTTCATACTCTGACGCAAGGCAACAGAACAGTGGCGGAATATGACCGCGCTTTTACTGAACTGGTAAGGTTTGTACCTCACATGACCAACGACGAATATATGAAGGCCAGGAAGTTCGAGTGTGGGCTTCGTGGACCGATTCAAGACCGGGTCAACTTGCTTGATATGCCGACCTATGCCGAGGTATTGGACAAAGCCATTCAGGCCGAAGCTAATCTGAACCGATACCAGAACTCGGGAGAAAACCAGCGAAAGAGGCAGAACTATGACAATCGCCGAGGACAGCTGAGCACCAAGAAGAGAACGAACATGGGCAGTACTAGTAATGTAAGGCAAGAAGGGAGTGCTAAACCGATGTGTTTGGATTGTGGGAAACAGCATTTCGGGATTTGTCGACGAACGTCTGGAGCTTGCTATGAATGTGGCGATATGGGCCATTATGTGAGGGATTGCCCCAAAGCAAAGGCTGATAACGACAAGAAAGGAGAGAATACCTCGGGTTCCGTTCAGAAGGGAAATGCTGGGAAAGGACAGATGAGACAGGGCAGAGTGTTTGCATTAGTACCAGGAGACACTCAGAATGCTGAGACAGTAGTGTCAGGTACACTTCTAATTTGCTCCCAAGATGCTTATGTGTTGATTGATTCGGGTTCTACTCATTCGTTTATATCTACTAAGTTTGCCGAGAAAATTAATAGGGAACTAGAGCCCCTTGATTTCGTATTATCTGTGTCCACTCCATCTGGGAAATCTATGATTGTTGCATCCATTTACAGGGCATGTATTGTTGTGATTGAAAATGTTGAACTGTTAGTAGATCTGATGCCTCTAGACATAGCTCATTTTGATATTATACTGGGAATGGACTGGTTAGTCGCGAACAATGCATCTATTAATTGTGTTTCGAAAAGTGTCACCTTGAGACCCCCAAACCTAGCCGAGGTTATTTTCCAGGGAAAAGGGATAGTGCCCCCACCTTATTTGATTTCGTCCATTAAAGCCTATAAGTTAATTCAGAAGGGGTGCCGAGGTTATTTGTGTAGTATACTGAGTGGTCAGAATGGAAACGTTAGTTTAGCCGACATCCCAGTTGTGAATGAATTTTCCGACGTCTTTCCAGACGAGTTGCCTGGCCACCTAACCGATAGAGAAATAGAGTTTACTGTTGACATCATATCGGGAACACAGCCGATCTCCAAAACGCCTTATAGGATGGCCCCAGCTGAACTTAGAGAATTGAAATTGCAATTGCAAGAGTTGTTAGATAAGGGATTTATCAGGCCGAGTACTTCACCATGGGGAGCACCTGTTTTATTTGTTAAGAAGAAGGACGGCACACTCCGTCTTTGTATTGACTATAGAGAACTTAATAAGGTCACCATTAAGAACAAGTACCCGTTACCTAGAATTGATGATTTGCTTGATCAATTGCAAGGAGCACGAGTCTTTTCTAAGATCGACCTTCGGTCTGGTTACCATCAGCTCAAGGTTAAAGCCGAAGATGTTGAGAAGACTGCTTTTTGAACAAGATATGGCCACTACGAGTTTTTAGTAATGCCGTTTGGAGTAACTAATGCTCCTGCTGCATTTATGGATTTAATGAACAGAATCTTCAAACCATATTTAGATGAATTTGTAGTTGTTTTCATCGATGACATACTGATCTATTCCAAGAGTGATATTGAACATGAAAACCATTTAAGACTTGCCTTACAGATTTTGAGAGAACGGGAGTTGTATGCTAAGTTTAACAAGTGTGAGTTTTGGCTTTCTACCATCTCATTTTTGGGTCATATGATTAATGAAGAGGGTATTTCAGTAGATCCTAGCAAAGTTGAAGCCGTAGTAAATTGGCCGAGGCCGACTAATGTATCCGAGATTCGTAGTTTTCTGGGTTTGGCAGGTTACTATAGAAAGTTTGTGAAAGATTTCTCAAGAATTGCAATTCCATTAACGCAATTGACTAAGAAGGGAACACTGTATGAATGGACTGAAGATCGGGAATCAGCCTTTCAGGAACTGAAGACGAGGTTAGTTACAGCGCCAGTACTCGTACTACCATCAGGTAACGAAGAATTCCATGTTTATAGTGATGCATCGCATAAGGGTTTGGGTTGTGTACTAATGCAAAAAGGTAAAGTTATAGCTTATGCATCTCGTCAGTTGAAACCTCATGAGAAAAACTATCCTACCCATGACTTGGAACTGGCGGCCGTGGTATTTGCTTTAAAGATTTGGCGTCACTATTTGTATGGAGCTACTTGTCGGGTTTTTACAGATCATAAGAGCTTAAAGTATCTATTCACTCAGAAGGAATTGAATTTGAGACAGAGACGGTGGCTTGAGTTGTTGAAAGACTATGATATGCAAATTCAATATCACCCCGGGAAAGCTAACAGTGTAGCCGACGCTTTGAGCAGGAAGTCAGATGGAAATTTGGCGTGTTTAACCGTGATGTCAGCGGAGCCGACTATTGTTGACGAGGTAAAGACAAGTCAGAGGGAAGATAACTTCCTCAAGAAAATAGCCGAGGAGATTGACACAAGGCCGAGACCAGGGTATACCATCGAAAACCAAGTACTCAAGTTTGAAGGAAGGTTATGTGTGGCCGACATCCCAGAGCTGAAGAAAAAGATTTTACAGGAAGCTCATGGTTCTAAGTTTGCTGTCCATCCAGGGAACACCAAAATGTATCAAGATGTGAAGCAGACCTTCTGGTGGCCAAATATGAAGAGGGAAATAGCCGAATTCGTGTCCCAGTGTTTACATTGCCAGCAAGTGAAAGCAGAACATCAAAGACCAGCAGGACTTCTTCAACCTTTGCCGATTCCTGAGTGGAAATGGGAGCACATCTCCATGGATTTTGTGACTGGTTTGCCGAAAACACCTAAGGGTATGGACTCAATTTGGGTTGTTGTGGATAGGTTAACTAAGTCAGCACACTTTCTACCCGTTAAGACTACCTTCAACGCCAACCAACTTGCTTTGCTATATGTGAACGAGATTGTCAGACTTCATGGAGTGCCGATGTCAATTGTTTCAGACCGAGATCCTAAATTTGTTTCTAGATTTTGGCAGAGTCTTCAGAGAGCTTTTGGAGCCGAGCTGAGATTTAGTACGGCCTTTCATCCCCAGACAGATGGGCAGACAGAGAGAACCATTCAGACGCTTGAAGATATGCTTAGACTTTGTGTGTTGGACTTCCAAGGAAGTTGGGGTACACATTTGCCCTTAGTAGAATTCGCTTACAATAACAGTTATCAAGCTAGCATTGGCATGGCGCCGTATGAAACCTTGTATGGAAGAAAATGTAGGTCGCCGATATGTTGGACCGAAGTCGGGGACGGAACTTTGCTTGGTCCCGAATTGATTCAAGTGACAACAGAAAAGATTAAACTTATCCAACAGAGGATTAAAACTGCCCAGAGCCGACAAAAGAGCTACGCCGATCAGAGAAGGAATGAGATAGAGTTCGAAGTTGGGAATCATGTATTCCTGAAAGTCTCACCAATGAAAGGAGTTTCCAGATTTGGAAAGAAAGGTAAGTTAGCACCCCGCTATATTGGGCCATTTGAAATTCTTGAGAGAATTAATTCCGTTGCCTACAGACTTGCTTTGCCGCCAGATTTGAGCCAAGTCCACAATGTGTTTCATGTTTCGATGTTGAGGAAGTACATCCGAGATCCACTGCATATAATTGATCATTCCGAGATCACAGTTAATGAAGATTTGGGCTACGAGGAGAAGCCAATGAAGATTGTTGACAGACAAGTGAGACAATTGAGGAACAGATCGATACCGATGGTAAAGGTCGAATGGAAGGAGCATTATGGCACAGAGGCCACATGGGAAAAGGAAGAGGATGTAAGAATCCGTTATCCAGAGTTGTTCCTGGAACAAGGTAATTCAAGTTTGGGGACCAAACTTCTTTAAGGGGGGTAGGATGTAACAACCCTCACCTTATTCTTGTCATACTTGCATACATTCTTGCATGGTCTTGCTTGTCATGTTAATTTGAAGGTTTTATCTTGCCTTGATTCGTTTAAGTTGCTGCATGATTTTGTTCCTTGCTTAGTGTGTGTGTGTGCGTAGCCGAGATCATCTTGAGCTTAGTCCACCTTTGACCCTTGTGCTTAGAACTATCTTGTGATCTTGTTCAACCCCATCTTCACCTCGGGCATTATTTGCCGAGATGTTTTGCACTTGAACCTTGTCCGCAGGCAGGTATGGCCTAGGCCGAGATGTGGTACACCCCGGCCAAGGTGTGGCACAGCTTAGTCAAGCGTCGTCCTCCCTAGCCGATGTTTTTCTATCCTATTGCTGGATCCTTGTTTTGAGCCGATGTCATCTTATTGCCGATGTGTCTTACCCGAGCTTGCTGCATACGCCTTGTCAGAAACTTGTCTTGTCTATCAATCACCTTTTTGGAGCTGAACCAACCCGATAACGCCACGTGTCCGAGCTGACTGTTAAGGCAGCCGGCAGACCTAGAAACAAATCATTTTGTCTCAAATCCTTGTTTTAGAGAGAGAAGCTCTAGAGAAGAGTTCTTGAGTGAGAGTAGTCTTCCAAGCTTGATCTTCGTGGCTTGAACCGTTGGATCCGAGTTTTGAGGTTAGAATCTTGATCTCCTTTGGTTACTCTTGCTGATTATCTAGCTGCATTGCATGATCGGATTTGTTTTGCATGTCATGCATTGTTTTGAAGATTGGTTTCGGAAAGAGAAAATGGTTTTTCATGTGTTCTTAAAGAAAAGTCCCATTTTGATCGAATAGATTGGAACAAAAACCATGTTTTGTGTTTATTCTTGCATGACTCTCTTTAATGGGTACCCAGGCTCTATATTTTGAACTCTTGGCTTGAAACCTCAGATTTTGTGGCAAGTTTTGAACTTACATCCACATTCCTCATGATCATATCTTCATATTCTTCAAAGGAAAACCCAGGTCCCTCCTGACCTTGTTTAGCGGGACCTCGGCTTAGCCCCGGATGGTACCCAGTGTGTTTTCGAAGAACGGGAGCAGTGATTAAGCTCCCAGCTTGTTTTGTTTTGTCTTTGACTTGGATCTGGCAAGAGTGCCGAGATCATTTGCATGTATGTATAGAGCTTGCTTTAAGATGTGACTTGCCATGTGATTGTAGGTCCTTGATATTTGCTTTGAGTCTACACCTGAAGAACTAGGTGAGTGGTATTATTGATAAAGCTATGTTATACTTGTTTTGATAAATCTTGCTTGCCTTGTTTTGACAAAAGTATTTTGTTAGCATGAATGAATAGCTCTTGTTTTGATGTGTCAAGTATACTCCTTGTTTTGATGCCATCTTTGAAAAGGATACGGTCCTTGTTAAATCGGGCTACGGGCCTAAGTAACACAAGTCCCTTGTGCTGGAGGACTCTAAACTTTCGCAGTACTAAGCGTAAAAGGATATGGTCCTTGTTAAATCGGGCTACGGGCCTAAGTAACACAAGTCCCTTGTACTGGAGGACTCTAAACTTTCGCGGTACCAAGTGCACAAGTCCCTTGTATTGGAGGACTTTAAACTTTCGCAATACTTTTGACTAAACGATTACGGATCGTACAGCCTTGATATTTGATGATGAATACGGTTCATCCCTTGCTTCGCCGATGTTATGATACTTGTGATACTTGATGATGAATACGGTTCATCCCTTGCTTCGCCGATGTTGTGATATTCGATGATGAATACGGTTCATCCCTTGCTTCGCCGATGTTATGATACGTGTTTGATGAATACGGTTCATCCCTTGTCCTGATAAAGTTCGATTCGTTGTTTCGAAAGACTTCGGCTATATTCATGCTAAAACCTTTATTATTAGTATCATTCACTGAGTTTTGTACTCACCTCTCTATATATATGTAGGTGATGAGCAGGACGGCGGCGACGCCTAGACCGTTTTGGGTGCTTGTTTTGGAGTCGTGCTTATGTCGGCTTTACTTTTGTATTTACGTCGGCGATGCTCTGCTTTGCATGTCGGCAAATCTTGAAAATCATGCTTCTTGAATTGTATTAGTTGTATTTTGTATATGTCGGCTCGAGAAGCCTTTTGATCAAGATGTAATGTGTAATTTTACTCGTTGTATTCAAGTTGTAAATTTAATTGAAATGTTTGGCATTGCTTTTGATCTACGCACAGCTCTTATGGACCACTTGTATTTGATTTATTGCTTCCGCATTTGTGAGCCCCTATATCCATACTCTGATTGTGTTAAGTTTTGAAAAGTTGGCCTTCGGTAATTACGGATTACTGGCCATCACGGCACCAAACTACTAGGGGCGGTTTGGGGTCGTGACAAAATTGCTAAGTAAATTACTCAGTAAATTCTGAGTAAATCACTCAGTAAATTACCCGTAAATTACTCGGTAAATTACTTAGTAAATTCTCATTAAATTACTCTGTAAATTCCCAGAAAATTCTCAGTAAATTATGAAGTAAATTACTTAGAAAATTCTCAATAAATTTCCAATAAATTCTCAGTAAATTACTTAGTAAATTTCAGTAAATTACTAGTTAAATTGCCAAGAAATTCTCAGTAAATTATTCAGTAAATTCTCAATTAATTACTCAGTAAATTCCTAGTAAATCCTCAGTAAATTATTTAGAAAGTTCGAAGTAAATTTTTCATAATTTAACGGTGAATTACTCAATAAAATCTTAGTAAATTACTCAGAACATTACCTAGTAAATTGCTAAGTAAATTACTAAGTAAATTCCGAGTAAATCACTCAGTAAATTTCCAGTAAATTACTCGGTAAATTACTTAGTAAATTCTCATTAAATAGCTTAGTAAATTCCTAGAAAATTATTAGTAAATTATAAAGTAAATTATTCAGAAAATTCTCAATAAATTACCAGTAAATTCTCAATAAATTACTTAGTAAATTTTTAGTAAATTGCTAATCAAATTCTAAAGAAATTCTCAGTAAATTATTCAGTAAATTTTTAATTAATTACTCAGTAAATTTAGAGTAAATTCTCAGTAAATTATTTAAAAAATTTGAAATAAATTTTTCATAATTTCGCGGTAAACTACTCAATAAAATCTCAGTAAATTACTCACTGAATTCT
This sequence comes from Camellia sinensis, assembly GCF_055761805.1. Taxonomy (NCBI): domain Eukaryota; kingdom Viridiplantae; phylum Streptophyta; class Magnoliopsida; order Ericales; family Theaceae; genus Camellia; species Camellia sinensis. Next base: position 88,881,338 of record NC_138964.1, read on the forward strand.
CAGCAAATTACTCTGAACATTACCCAGTAAATTGCTAAGTAAATTACTAAGCAAATTCCGAGTAAATCACTCAGTAATTTCCCAGTAAATTACTCGGTAAATTACTGAGTAAATTCTCATTAAATTACTCAGTAAATTCCAAAAAAATTCTCAGTAAATTATCAAGTAAATTTCTTAGAAAATTCTCAATAATTTCGCAATAAATTCTCAGTAAATTACTTAGCAAATTCTCAGTAAATTACTAGTTAAATTCTCAAGAAATTCTCAGTAAATTATTCAGTAAATTATCAATTAATTACTCAGTAAATTCATAGCAAATCCTCAGTAAATTATTTAGAAAATTCGAAGTAAATTTTTCATAATTTCACGGTAAATTACTCAATAAAATCTCAGTAAATTACTCATTGAATTCTAAGTAAATTACTCCGAACATTACCCAGTAAATTACTAAGTAAATTCTGAGTAAATCACTCAGAAAATTCCCAGTAAATTACTTGGTAAATTACTGAGTAAATTCTCATTAAAATACTCAGTAAATTATCAAGTAAATTACTTATAAAGTTCTCAATAAATTCCTAGTAAATTCTCAGTAAATTACTAGTTAAATTCCCAAGAAATTATCAGCAAATTATTCAGTAAGTTCTCAATTAATTACTCAGTAAATTCCTAGTAAATCGTCAGCAAATTATTTAGAAAATTTGTAGTAAATTTTTCATAATTTAACGGTAAATTACTCAATAAAATCTCAGTAAATTACTCATTGAATTCGCAGTAAATTACTTCGGACATTAACCAGTAAATTGCTAAGTAAATTACTCAGTAAATTCCCAGTAAATTACTCGGTAAATTACTTAGTAAATTCTCATTAAATTACTCTGTAAATTCCCAGGAAATTCTCAATAAACTATGAAGTAAATTACTTAGAAAATTCTCAATAAATTCCCAGTAATTTACTTAGTAAATTTTCAGTAAATTACAAGTTAAATTTCCAAGAAATTCCCAGTAAATTATTTAGTAAATTCCCAATTAATTACTCAGTAAATTCCTAGTAAATGCTCAGTAAATTATTTAGAAAATTCAAAGTAAATTTTTCATAATTTAACGGTAAATTACTCAATAAAATCTCAGTAAATTACTCATTAAATTCTCAGTAAATTACTAAGTAAATTCCGAGTAAATCACTCACTAAATTCCCAGTAAATTACTCGGTAAATTACTCAGTAAATTCTCATTAAATTGCTAAGTAAATTCATAGAAAATTCTTAGTAAATTATAAAGTAAATTACTTAGAAAATTCTCAATAAATTCCCCGTAAAGTCTCAGTAAATTACTTAGTAAATTTTTACTATATTACTAATTAAATTCTCAAGAAATTCTTAGTAAATTATTCAGTAAATTCTCAATTAATTAGTCAGTAAATTCAAAGTAAATCCTCAGTAAATTATTTAGAAAATTTGAAGTGACTTTTCATAATTTAACGGTAAATTACTCAATAAAATCTCAGTAAATTACTCATTGAATTCTCAATAAATTACTCCGGACATTACCCAGTAAATTGCTAAGTAAATTCTGAGTAAATCACTCAGTAAATTCCCAGTAAATTACTCGGTAAATTACTTAGTAAATTCTAATTAAATTACTCTGTAAATTCCCAGAAAATTCTCCGTAAATTATGAAGTAAATTACTTAGAAAATTCTCAACAAATTCCTTGTAAATTCGCAGTAAATTACTAGTCAAATTCCCAAGAAATTCTCAGTAAATTATTGAGTAAATTCTCAATTAATTACTTACTAAATTCTTAGTAAATCCTCAATAAATTATTTAGAAAATTCGAAGTAAATTTTTCATAATTTAACGGTAAATTACTCATTAAATTCTCAGTAAATTATTCAATAAATTCTGAGTAAATCACTCAGTAAATTCCCAGTAAATTCCTCGGTAAATTACTCAGTACATTCTCATTAAATTGCTTAGTAAATTCCCAGAAAATTCTTAGTAAATTATAAAGTAAATTACTTAGAAAATTATCAATAAATTCCCAGTAAATTCTCAGTAAATTACTTAGTAAATTCTTAACAAATTACTAATTAAATTCTCAAGAAATTCTCAGTAAATTATTCAGTAAATTCTCAATTAATTACTCAGTAAATTCATAGTAAATCCTCAGTAAATTATTTAGAAAATTTGATGTAAATTTTTCATAATTTCACGATAAATTACTCAATAAAATCTCAGTAAATTACTCATTGAATTCTCAGGAAATTACTCCGAACATTACCCAGTAAATTGCTAAGTAAATTACTCTGTAAATTCCGAGTAAATCACTTAGTCCATTCCCAGTAAATTACTCGGTAAATTACAGAGTAAATTCTCATTAAATTACTCAGCTAATTCCCAGAAAATTCTCAGTAAACTATCAAGTAAATTACTTAGAAAATTCTCAATAAATTCCTAGTAAATTCTCAGTAAATTACTAGTTAAGTTCCCAAGAAATTCTCGGCAAATTATTCAGTAAATTCTAAGTTAATTACTCTGTAAATTCCTAGTAAATCCTCAGTAAATTATTTAGAAAATTTGAAGTAAATTTTTCATAATTTAACGGTAAATTACTCAAAAAATCTCAGTAAATTACTCTTTGAATTCTCGGTAAATTACTCTGAACATTACCCAGTAAATTCGGAGTAAATCACTCAGTAAATTCCCAGTAAATTACTCGGTAAATTACTAAGTAAATTCTCATTAAATTACTCTGTAAATTCCTAGAAAATTCTCGAAAAATTATAAAGTAAATTACTTAGAAAATTCCCAATAAACTCTTAGTAAATTCTCAGTAAATTACTTAGTAAATTCTCAATAAATTACTAGATAAATTCTCAAGAAATTCTCAAAACATTATTCAGTAAATTCTCAATTAATTACTCCGTAAATTCCTAGTAAATCCTCAGTAAATTATTTAGAAAACTCGAAGTAAATTTTTCATAATTTAACGGTAAATTACTCAGTAAAATCTCAGTAAATCACTCATTAAATTCTTGGGAAATTACTCAGAACATTACCCAGTAAATTGCTAAGTAAATTACTAAGTAAATTCTGAGTAAATCACTCAGTAAATTCCCAGTAAATTACACGGTAAATTACTCAGTAAATTCTCATTAAATTGCTTAGTAAATTTCCAGAAAATTCTCAGTAAATTATCAAGTAAATTACATAGAAAATTATCAATAAATTTCTAGTAAATTCTCATTAAATTACTTAGTAAATTCTTAGTAAACTACTAATTAAATTCTCAAGAAATTCTCAGTAAATTATTCAGTAAATTCTCAATTAATTACTCAGTAAATTCCTATTAAATCCTCAGTAAATTTTTCATAATTTCACGGTAAATTACTCAATAAAATCTCAGTAAATTACTCATTGAATTCTCAGCAAATTACTCCGAACATTACCAGTAAATCTCTAAGTAAATTACTCAGTAAATCCCTTGTTAATTTCCCAGTAAATTACTTGGTAAATTACTGAGTAAATTCTCATTAAATTACTCAGTAAATTCCCCGAAAATTCTCAGTAAATTATCAAGTAAATTACTTAGTAAATTCTCAGTAAATTACTAGTTGAATTCCCAAGAAATTCTCAACAAATTATTCAGTAAATTCTCAATTAATTACTCAGTAAATTCCAAGTAATCCTCAGGAAAATATTTAGAAAATTCGAAGTAAATTTTTCATAATTTAACTGTAAATTACTCAATAAAATTACAGCAAATTACTCAATGAATTCTCAGTAAATTACTCCGAACATTACCTAGTAAACTGCTAAGTAAATTACTAAGTAAATTCTGAGTAAATCACTCAGTAAATTCCCAGTAAATTACTCGGTAAATTACTTAGTAAATTCTCATTAAATTACTCTGTAAATTTCCAGAAAATTCTCAATAAATTATGAAGTAAATTACTTAGAAAATTCTCAATAAATTCCTAGTAAATTCTCAGTAAATTACTTAGTTAATTCTCAGTAAATTATTCAGTAAATTCTCAATTAATTACTTAGTAAATTCCCAGTGAATCCTCAGTAAATTATTTAGAAAATTCGAAGTAAATTTTTCATAATTTAACGGTAAATTACCCAATAAAATCTCAGTAAATTACTCATTATATTCTCAGTAAATTACTCAGAACATTACCCAGTAAATTGCTAAGTAAATTACTAAGTAAATTCCGAGTAAATCACTCAGTCAATTCCCAGTAAATTACTTAGTAAATTCTCATTAAATTGCTTAGTAAATTCCCATAAAATTCTTAGTGAATTATAAAGTAAATTACTTAAAAAATTCTCAATAAATTCCCAGTAAATTCTCAGTTAATTACTTAGTAAATTCTTAGTAAATTACTAATTAAATTCTCAAGAAATTCTTAGTAAATTATTCAGTAAATTCTAAATTAATTACTTAGTAAATTGAAAGTAAATCATCAGTAAATTATTTAGAAAATTTGAAGTAAATTTTTCATAATTTAACGGTAAATTAATCAATAAAATCTCAGTAAATTACTCATTGAATTCTTAGTAAATTACTCCGGACGTTACCCAGTAAATTGCTAAGTAAATTACTCAGAAAATTCTGAGTAAATCACTCAGTAAATTCCCAATAAATTACTCGGTAAATTACTTAGTAAATTCTCATTAAATTACTCTGTAAATTCCCAGAAAATTCTCAGTAAATTATGAAGTAAATTCCTTAGAAAATTCTCAATAAATTCTTACTAAATTCTCAGTAAATTATTTAGTAAATTCTCTGTAAATTACTAATTAAATTCTCAACAAATTCTCAGTAAATTATTCAGTAAATTCTCAATTAATTACGCAGTAAATTCATAGTAAATCCTCAGTAAATTATTTTGCAAATTTGAAGTAAATTTTTCTTAATTTCACGGTAAATTACTCAATAAAATCTCCGTAAATTACTCATTGAATTCTCAGTAAATTACTCCGAACATTACCTCGTAAATTGCTAAGTAAATTCCGAGTAAATCACTCAGTAAATTCCCAGTAAATTACTTGGTAAATTACTTAGTAAATTCTTATTAAATTACTCAGTAAATTCCCTGAAAATTTTCAGCGAATTATGAAGTAAATTATTTAGCAAAATTCTCAATAAATTCCTTGTAAATTCTCAGTAAATTACTTATTTAATTCTCAGTAAATTACTAGTTACATTGCCAAGAAATTCTCAGTAAATTATTCAGTAAATTCTCAATTAATTAGTCAATAAATTTCTAGTGAATCCTCAGTAAATTATTTAGAAAATTCGAAGCAAATTTTTCAGAATTTAACGGTAAATTACTCAATAAAATCTCAGAAAATTACTCATTAAATTCTAAGTAAATTACTCAGAACAGTACCCAGTAAATTGCTAAGTAAATTACTAAGTAAATTCTGAGTAAATCACTCAGTAAATTCCCAGTAAATTAGTCGGTAAATTACTCGGTAAATTCTCATTAAATTGCATAGTAATTTCTCAGAAAGTACTTAGTAAATTACAAAGTTAATTACTTAGAAAATTCTCAATAAATTCTAGTAAATTCTCAGTGAATTACTTAGTAAATTCTTAGTAAATTATTCAGTAAATTCTCAATTAATTACTCAGTAAATTCAAAGTAAATCCTCAGAAAATTATTTAGAAAATTTGAAGTAAATTTTTCATTATTTAAAGGTAAATTACTCAATAAAATCTCAGTAAATTACTCATTGAATTCTCAATAAATTACTCCGGACATTACCCAGTAAATTACTAAGTAAATTACTATGTAAATTCTGAGTAAATCACTCAGTAAATTCCCAGTAAATTACTCGGTAAATTACTTAGTAAATTCTCATTAAATTACTCTGTAAATTCCTAGAAAAATCTCAGTAAATGATGAAGTAAATTACTTAGAAAATTCTCAACAAATTCCAAGTAAATTCTCAGAAAATTACTTAGAAAATTATTCAGTAAATTATTCAATAAATTCCAAAAAATTCTCAGTAAATTATTAAGTAAATTCTCAATTAATTACTCAGCAAATTCCATGTAATCCTCAGTAAATTATTTAGAAAATTTGAACTAAATTTTTCATAATTTCACGGTAAATTACTCAATAAAATCTCAGTAAATTACGCATTGAATTCTCAGCAAATTACTCGGAACATTACCCAGTAAATTGCTAAGTAAATTACTTAGTAAATTCTGAGTAAATCACTTTGTAATTTCTCAGTAAATTACTTGGTAAATTACTGAGTAAATTCCCATTAAATTACTCAGTAAATTACTTAGAAGATTCACAATAAATTCTCAGTAAATTACTTTGTAAATTCTCAGTAAATTACTAGTTGAATTCCCAAGAAATTCTCAATAAATTATTTAGTAAATTCTCAATTAATTACTCAGAAAATTCCTAGTAACCCTCAGCAAATTATTTAGAAAATTCGAAGTAAATTTTTCATAATTTAACGGTAAATTACTCAATAAAATCTCCGTAAATTACTCATTGAATTCTCAGTAAATTACTCCCAACATTACCTCGTAAATTGCTAAGTAAATTACTATGTAAATTCCGAGTATATCACTCAGTAAATTTCCAGTAAATTACTCGGTAAATTACTTATTAAATTCTCATTAAATTACTCAGTAAATACCCAGAAAATTCTCAGCGAATTATGAAGTAAATTATTTAGCAAAATTCTCAATAAATTCCTAGTAAATTCTCAGTAAATTACTTAGTTAATTCTCAGTAAATTACTAGTTACATTCCCAAGAAATTCTCAGTAAATTATTCAGTAAATTCTCAATTAATTATTCAGTAAATTTCCAGTGAATCCTCAGTAAATTATTTAGAAAATTCGAAGTAAATTTTTCATAATTTAACGGTAAATTACACAATAAAATCTAAGTAAATTACTCATTAAATTCTCAGTAAATTACTCAGAACAGTACCCAGTAAATTGCTAAGTAAATTACTAAGTAAATTCTGAGTAAATCACTCAGTAAATTCCCAGTAAATTAGTCGGTAAATTACTCGGTAAATTCTCATTAAATTGCATAGTAATTTCCCAGAAAGTTCTTAGTAAATTATAAAGTAAATTACTTAGAAAATTCTCAATAAATTCTAGTAAATTCTCAGTGAATTACTTAGTAAATTCTTAGTAAATTATTCAGTAAATTCTCAATTAATTACTCAGTAAATTCAAAGTAAATCCTCAGTAAATTATTTAGAAAATTTGAAGTAAATTTTTCATTATTTAAAGGTAAATTACTCAATAAAATCTCAGTAAATTACTCATTGAATTCTCAATAAATCACTCCGAACATTACCCAGTAAATTGCTAAGTAAATTACTATGTAAATTCCGAGTAAATCACTCAGTAAATTCCCAGTAAATTACTCGGTAAATTACTTAGTAAATTCTCATTAAATTACTCTGTAAATTCCTAGAAAAATCTCAGTAAATTATGAAGTAAATTACTTAGAAAATTCTCAACAAATTCCAAGTAAATTCTCAGTAAATTACTTAGTAAATTATTCAGTAAATTATTCAATAAATTCCAAGAAATTCTCAGTCAATTATTCAGTAAATTCTCAATTAATTACTCAGTAAATTCCAAGTAATCCTCAGTAAATTATTTAGAAAATTTGAACTAAATTTTTCATAATTTCCCGGTAAATTACTCAATAAAATCACAGTAAATTACGCATTGAATTCTCAGCAAATTACTCCGAACATTACCCAGTAAATTGCTAAGTAAATTACTCAGTAAATTCTGAGTAAATCACTTTGTAATTTCTCAGTAAATTACTTGGTAAATTACTGAGTAAATTCCCATTAAATTACTCAATAAATTCCCAGAAAATTCTCAGTAAATTATCAAGTAAATTACTTAGAAGATTCACAATAAATTCTCAGTAAATTACTTTGTAAATTCTCAGTAAATTACTAGTTGAATTCCCAAGAAATTCTCAATAAATTATTTAGTAAATTCTCAATTAATTACCCAAAAAATTCCTAGTAATCCTCAGCAAATTATTTAGAAAATTCGAAGTAAATTTTTCATAATTTAACGGTAAATTACTCAATAAAATCTCAGTAAATTACTCATTGAATTCTCAGTAAATTACTCCAAACATTACCTCGTAAATTGCTAAGTAAATTACTATGTAAATTCCGAGTATATCACTCAGTAAATTCCCAGTAAATTACTCGGTAAATTACTCAGTAAATTCTCATTAAATTACTGAATAAATAACCAGAAAATTCTCAGTAAATTATGAAGTAAATTATTTAGCAAAATTCTCAATAAATTACTAGTAAGTTCTCAGTAAATTACTTAGTTAATTCTCAGTAAATTACTAGTTACATTCCCAAGAAATTCTCAGTAAATTATTTATTAAATTCTCAATTAATTATTCAGTAAATTTCCAGTGAATCCTCAGTAAATTATTTAGAAAATTCGAAGTAAATTTTTCATAATTTAACGGTAAATTACACAATAAAATCTAAGTAAATTACTCATTAAATTCTCAGTAAATTACTCAGAACAGTACCCAGTAAATTGCTAAGTAAATTACTAAGTAAATTCTGAGTAAATCACTCAGTAAATTCCCAGTAAATTAGTCGGTAAATTACTCGGTAAATTCTCATTAAATTGCATAGTAATTTCCCAGAAAGTTCTTAGTAAATTATAAAGTAAATTACTTAGAAAATTCTCAATAAATTCCAGTAAATTTTCAGTAAATTACTTAGTAAATTCTTAGTAAATTATTCAGTAAATTCTCAATTAATTACTCAGTAAATTCAAAGTAAATCCTCAGAAAATTATTTAGAAAATTTGAAGTAAATTTTTCATTATTTAAAGGTAAATTACTCAATAAAATCTTAGTAAATTACTCATTGAATTCTCAATAAATTACTTCGGACATTACCCAGTAAATTGCTAAGTAAATTACTATGTAAATTCCGAGTAAATCACTCAGTAAATTCCCAGTAAATTACTCGGTAAATTACTTAGTAAATTCTCATTAAATTACTCTGTAAATTCCTAGAAAAATCCCAGTAAATTATGAAGTAAATTACTTAGAAAATTCTCAACAAATTCCAAGTAAATTCTCAGTAAATTACTTAGTAAATTATTCAGTAAATTATTCAATAAATTCCAAGAAATTCTCAGTAAATTATTCAGTAAATTCTCAATTAATTACTCAGTAAATTCCAAGTAATCCTCAGTAAATTATTTAGAAAATTTGAACTAAATTTTTCATAATTTTGCGGTAAATTACTCAATAAAATCTCAGAAAATTACGCATTGAATTCTCAGCAAATTACTACGAACATTACCCAGTAAATTGCTTAGTAAATTACTCAGTAAATTCTGAGTAAATCACTTTGTAATTTCTGAGTAAATTACTTGGTAAATTACTGAGTAAATTCCCATTAAATTACTCAGTAAATTCCCAGAAAATTCTCAGTAAATTATCAAGTAAATTACTTAGAAGATTCACAATAAATTCTCAGTAAATTACTTTGTAAATTCTCAGTAAATTACTAGTTGAATTCCCAAGAAATTCTCAATAAATTATTTAGTAAATTCTCAATTAATTACTCAGAAAATTCCTAGTAATCCTCATCAAATTATTTAGAAAATTCGAAGTAAATTTTTCATAATTTAACGGTAAATTACTCAACAAAATCTCAGTAAATTACTCATTGAATTCTCAGTAAATTACTCCGAACATTACCTCGTAAATTGCTAAGTAAATTACTATGTAAATTCCGAGTATATCACTCAGTAAATTCCCAGTAAATTACTTAGTAAATTCTCATTAAATTACTCAGTAAATACCCAGAAAATTCTCAGTAAATTATGAAGTAAATTATTTAGCAAAATTCTCAATAAATTCCTAGTAAATTCTCAGTAAATTATTCAGTAAATTCTCAATTAATTATTCAGTAAATTTCCAGTGAATCCTCAGTAAATTATTTAGAAAATTCGAAGTAAATTTTTCATAATTTAACGGTAAATTACACAATAAAATCTAAGTAAATTACTCATTAAATTCTCAGTAAATTACTCAGAACAGTACCCAGTAAATTGCTAAGTAAATTACTAAGTAAATTCCGAGTAAATCACTCAGTAAATTCCCAGTAAATTAGTCGGTAAATTACTCAGTAAATTCTCATTAAATTGCTTAGTAATTACCCAGAAAATTCTTAGTAAATTATAAAGTAAATTACTTAGAAAATTCTCAATAAATTCCAGTAAATTCTCAGTAAATTACTTAGTAAATTCTTAGTAAATTACTAATTAAATTCTCAAGAAATTCTCAGTAAATTATTCAGTAAATTCTCAATAAATTACTCAGTAAATTCAAAGTAAATCTGTCACGACCCCAAACCGCCCCTAGTAGTTTGGTGCCGTGATGGCCAGTAATCCGTAATTACCGAAGGCCAACTTTCAAAAACTTAACACAATCAGAGTAATAATGAACGGAGCTCACAAATGCGGAAGAAGTAAATCAAAATACAAGGCGTCCATAAGAGCTGTGCATAGATCAAATGCAATGACATTCATCTTACAACTTGAATACAGCCAAGCAAAATACATGTTACATCTTGATCAAAAGGCTTCTCGAGCCGACATATTCAAAATACAATAAAATACAAGTCAAGAAGCATGATTTTCAAGATTTGCCGACATGCAATGAAAGGCATCGCCGACGTAAATACAAAAGCAAAGCCGACATAAGCACGAATCCAAAACAAGCTTCCAAAACAATCTAGGCGTCGCCGCCGTCCTGCTCATCACCTACATATATATATAGAGGGGTGAGTACAAATACTCAGTGAATGGTACTAATAATAAAGGTTTGCATGAATAAAGCCGGAGTCTTTTCAAACAACACAAGTCAAAACTTTGTCGAACAGGGGATGAACCGTATTCATCAATCAAGTATCACAACATCGGCGAAGCAAGGGATGAACCGTATTCATCAATCAAGTATCACAACATCGGCGAAGCAAGGGATGAACCGTATTCATCAATCAAGTATCATAACATCAGCGAAGCAAGGGATGAACCGTATTCATCAATCAAGTATCACAAGTCTCAAGGGTTACTTAGGCCCGTAGCCCGATTTAACAAGGACCGTATCCTTTTATACTTAGTACTGCGAAAGTTTAGAGTCCTCCAGCACAAGGGACTTTCCGAGGATAACAATCAAAACAAGGCTATTTATTCATGTTTAGCAAATACTTTCATCAAACCAAACAAAGCAAGATTTATCAAAAACAAGTGTAACATAGCTTTATTAGAAATACCACTCACCTAGTTCTTCAGGTGTAGACTCAAAGCAAATATCAAGGACCTACAATCACATGGCAAGTCACATTCTCAAAGCAAGCTCTATATACATGCAAATGATCTTGGCATTCTTGCCAGATCCAAGTCAAAGACAAAACAAAACAAGCTGGAAGCTTAATCACTGCTCCCGTTTCATGAAAACACACTGGGTACCGTCCAGGACTATGCCGAGGTCCCGTTAAACAAAGTCAGGAAAAACCTGGGTTTCCCTTTGAAGAACATGAAGAACATGATCATTTGAAAGATGGATGCAAGTTCACAACTTGTTACAAAAATCTGAGTTTTCATGCCAAGAGTTCAAAACATGGACCTGGATACCCATACAAGAAGGTCATGCAAGAACAAACACAAAAACATGGTTTCCGTTCCAACTTTCGGATCAAAACAAGGCTCTCTTCAAGAACACATGAAAACCATTTTCTCTTTCCAAAACTAACTTCAAATCGATGCATGACGTGCAAAACAGATCCGATCATGCAATGCAGCTAGATAATCCATAACAACAATCAAGGTAGGTCAAGATTCTAACCTCAAAACTCGAATCCAACGGATCAAACCACGAAGATCAAGCTTGGAAGATTTGCTCTCACTCAAGAACTTCTCTTCCTCCTCTCTAGAGCTTCTCTCTCTAAAACAAAGATTTGAGACCAAAAGTGATTTGTTTCTAAGTCTGCCGGCTGTCTTAACAACCAGCTCGGACACGTGGCGCTGCCGGGTTGGTTCAACTCGAAAAGGTGATAGATAGACAAGACAAGTCTCTGACAAAGCGTATGCAGCAAGCTCGGGTAAAACACATCGGCAATAAGATGACATCGGCTCAAATCAAGGATCCGGCAACAGGATAACAAAACGTCGGCTAGGGAGGACGACACTTGACTAAGCTGTGCCACACCTTGGCCGGGGTGCGCCACATCTCGGCCTAGGCCATACCTGCCTGCGGACAAGGTTCACTAAGTGCAAAACATCTCGGCAATAAATGCCCGAGGTGAAGATGGGGTTGAACAAGATCTCAAAACAAATCTAAGTACAAGGTTCAAAGGCGGACTAAGCTCAAGATGACCTCGGCCACGCACACACCGAACAAGGGACAAGATCACGCAAGTAATACTAACAAAACAAGGCAAACAAATCCTTCCTAGTAAATTCTCAGTAAATTATCAAGTAAATTACATAGAAAATTCACAATAAATTCCTAGTAAATTCTCAGTAAATTACTTAGTAAATTATCAGTAAATTACTAGTTGAATTCCCAAGAAATTCTCAGTAAATTATTTAGTAAATTCTCAATTAATTACTCATAAAATTCCTAGTAATCCTCAGCATATTATTTAGAAAATTCGAAGTAAATTTTTCATAATTTAACGGTAAATTACTCAATAAAATCTCAGTAAATTACGCATTGAATTCTCAGTAAATTACTCCGAACATTACCTCGTAAATTGCTAAGTAAATTACTCAGAAAATTCTGAGTAAATCACTCAGTAAATTCCCAGTAAATTACTCGGTAAATTACTTAGTAAATTCTCATTAAATTACTCTGTAAATTCAACGAAAATCCTCAGTAAATTATTCAAAAAATTCTCAATTAATTACTCAGTAAATTCATAGTAAATCCTCAGTAAATTATGTAGAAAATTTGAAATAAATTTTTCATAATTTCACGGTAAATTACTCATTGAATTCTCAGCAAATTACTCCGAACATTACCCAGTAAATTGCTAAGTAAATTACTCAGTAAATTCTGAGTAAATCACTTTGTAATTTCCCAGTAAATTACTTGGTAAATTACTGAGAAAATTCTCATTAAATTATTCAATAAATTCCCAGAAAATTCTCAATAAATTATGAAATAAAATACTTAGAAAATTCACAATAAATTCCTAGTAAATTCTCAGTAAATTACTTAGTAAATTCTCAGTAAATTACTAGTTGAATTCCCAAGAAATTCCCAGTAAATTATTTAGTAAATTCTCAATTAATTACTCAGAAAATTCCTAGTAATCCTCAGCAAATTATTTAGAAAATTCGAAGTAAATTTTTCATAATTTAACGGTAAATTACTCAATAAATCTCAGTAAATTACTCATTGAATTCTCAGTAAATTACTCCGAACATTATCTCGTAAATTGCTAAGTAAATTACTAAGTAAATTCCAAGTAAATCACTCAGTAAATTCCCAATAAATTACTTGGTAAATTACTTAGTAAATTCCCATTAAATTACTCAGTGAATACCCAGAAAATTCTCAGTAAATTATGAAGTAAATTATTTAGCAAAATTCTCAATAAATTCCTAGTAAATTCTCAGTAAATTACTTAGTTAATTCTTAGTAAATTACTAGTTACATTCCCAAGAAATTCTCAGTAAATTTCTAGTGAATCCTCAGTAAATTATTTAGAAAATTCGAAGTAAAATTTTCATAATTTAACGATAAATTACTCAATAAAATCTCAGTAAATTACTCAGAACAGTACCAAGTAAATTGCTAAGTAAATTACTAAGTAAATTCTGAGTAAATCACTTTATAAATTCACAGTAAATTACTCAGTAAATTCTCATTAAATTGCTTAGTAATTTCCCAGAAAATTCTTAGTAAATTACTTAGTAAATTCTTAGTAAATTAATAATTAAATTCTAAAGAAATTCTCAGTAAATTATTCAGTAAATTCTCAATTAATTACTCAGTAAATTCAAAGTAAATCCTCAGTAAATTATTTAGAAAATTCGAAGTAAATTTTTCATAATTTAACGGTAAATTACTCAATAAAATATTACTCCGGACATTACCCAGTAAATTGCTAAGTAAATTACTCAGAAAATTTCGAGTAAATTACTCGGAAAATTACTTAGTAAATTCCCATTAAATTGCTTAGTAAATTCCCAGAAAATTATAAAGTAAATTACTTAGAAAATTTTCAATAAATTCCTAGTAAATTCTCAGTAAATTACGTAGTAAATTATTAGTAAATTACTAACAAAATTCTTAAGAAATTCTCAGTAAATTATTCAGTAAATTCTCAATTAATTACTCAGTAAATTCATAGTAAATCCTCAGTAAATTATTTAGAAAATTCGAAGTAAATTTTTCATAATTTCACGGTAAATTACTCAATAACATCTCAGCAAATTACTCCGAACATTACCCAGTAAATTGCTAAGTAAATTACTCAGTAAATTTTGAGTACATCACTTAGTAAATTCCCAGTAAATTACTCGGTAAATTACTTATTAAATTCTCATTAAATTACTCAGCGAATTCCCAGAAAATTCTCTGTAAATTATCAAGTAAATTACTTAGAAAATTCTCAACAAATTCCTAGTAAATTCTCAGTAAATTACTAGTTAAATTCCCAAGAAATTCTCAGCAAATTATTCAGTAAATTCTCAATTAATTACTTAGTAAATTCCTAGTAAATCCTCAGTAAATTATTTAAAAAATTCAAAGTAAATTTTTCATAATTTCACGGTAAATTACTCAATAAAAACTCAGTAAATTACTCAATGAATTCTCAGTAAATTACTCCGAACATTACCCAGTAAATTCTGAACAAATCACTCAGTAAATTCCCAGTAAATTACTCGGTAAATTACTTAGTAAATTCTCATTAAATTACTCTGTAAATTCCAAAAAAATTCTCCGTAAATTATGAAGTAAATTACTTAGAAAATTCTCAATAAATTCCTAGTAAATTCTCAATAAATTACTTAGTAAATTCTTAGTAAATTACTAATTAAATTCTTAAGAAATTCTGAGTAAATTATTCTGTAAATTCTCAATTAATTACTCAGTAAAATCATAGTAAATCCTCAGTAAATTATTTAGAAAATTTGAAGTAAATTTTTCATAATTTCACGGTAAATTACTCAATAAAATCTCAGTAAATTACTCATTGAATTTTCAGTAAATTACTCCGAACATTACCTAGTAAATTACTCGGTAAATTATTTAGTAAATTCTCATTAAATTAGTCTATAAATTCCGAGAAAATTCTCAGTAATTATGAAGTAAATTACTTAGAAAATTCTCAATAAATTCCTAGTAAATTCTCAATAAATTACTTAGTAAATTCTCAGTAAATTACTAGTTAAATTCCCAAGAAATTCTCAGTAAATTATTCAGTAAATTCTCAATTAATTACTCAGTAAATTCCTAGTAAATCCTCAGTAAATTATTTAGAAAATTTGAAGTAAATATTTCATAATTTAATGGTAAATTACTCAATAAAATCTCAGTAAATTACTCATTAAATTCTCAGTAAATTACTAAAAACAGTACCCAGTAAATTGCTAAGTAAATTACTAATTAAATTCTGTGTAAATCACTCAGTAAATTTCCAGTAAATTACTCGTAAATTATTCAGTAAATTCTGATTAAATTGCTTAGTAAATTCCCAGAAAATTCTTAGTAAATTATAAAGTAAATTACTTAGAAAATTCTCAATAAATTCCCAGTAAATTCTAAGTAAATTGCTTAGTAAATTCTTAGTAAATTACTAATTAAATTCTTAAGAAATTCTGAGTAAATTATTCAGTAAATTCTCAATTAATTACTTAGTAAATTCATAGTAAATTCTCAGCAAATTATTTAGAAAATTCGAAGTAAATTTTTCATAATTTCACGGTAGTCAATAAAATCTCAGTAAATTACTCATTGAATTCTTAGTAAATTACTCCGAACATTACCCAGTAAATCACTCAGTAAATTCCCAGTAAATTACTCGGTAAATTACTAAGTAAATTCTTTTTAAATTACTTTGTAAATTCCCAGAAAATTCTTCGTAAATTATGAAGTAAATTACTTAGAAAATTCTCAATAAATTACTAGTTAAATTCCCAAGAAATTCTCAGTAAATTATTCAGTAAATTCCTAGTAAATCCTCAGTAAATTATGAAGAAAATTTGAAGTAAATTTTTCGTAATCTCACGGTAAATTGCTCAATAAATTCTCAGTAAATTACTCATTGAATTCTTAGCAAATTACTCCGAACATTACCCAGCAAATTGCGAAGTAAATTACTCAGTAAATTTCGCGTAAATCACTTAGTAAATTCCCTGTAAATTACTCGGTAAATTACTGAGTAAATTCTCATTAAATTACTAAGTAAATTCCCAGAAAATTCTCAGTAAATTAGCAAGTAAATTACTTAGAAAATTCTCAATATATTCCTAGTAAATTCTCAGTAAATTACTAAGTAAA
Source organism: Camellia sinensis (assembly GCF_055761805.1). NCBI lineage: Eukaryota > Viridiplantae > Streptophyta > Magnoliopsida > Ericales > Theaceae > Camellia > Camellia sinensis. The sequence goes on from NC_138964.1 coordinate 88,897,921, forward strand.
TTCTCAGTAAATTACTAGTTAAATTCCAAAGAAATTCTCAGTAAATTATTGAGTAAATTCTCAAGTAATTACTCAGTAAGTTCCTAGTAAATCCTTAGTAAATTATTTAGAAAATTCGAAGTAAATTTTTCATAATTTAACGGTAAATTACTCAATAAAATCTCAGTAAATTACTCATTGAATTCTCAGTAAATTACTCCGAACATTACCCAGTAAATTGCTAAGTAAATTACTAAGTAAATTCCGAGTAAATCACTCAGTAAATTCCAAGTAAATTAGTCGGTAAATTACTTAGTAAATTTTCATTAAATTACTCTGTAAATTCCTAGAAAATTCTCAGTAAATTATGAAGTAAATTACTTAGTAAATTCTCAGTAAATTACTAGTTAAATTCCCAAGAAATTCTCAGTAAATTATTCAGTAAATTCTCAATTAATTACTCAGTAAATTCCTAGTAAATCCTTAGTAAATTATGAAGAAAATTTGAAGTAAATTTTTCATAATTTCACGGTAAATTGCTCAAGAAAATCTCAGTAAATTACTCATTGAATTCTCAGCAAATTACTCCGAACATTACCCAGTAAATTGCTAAGTAAATTACTCAGTAAATTTCGAGTAAATGACTTAGTAAATTCCCTGTAAATTACTCGGTAAATTACTGAGTAAATTCTCATTAAATTACTCAGTAAATTCCCAGAAAATTCTCAGTAAATTATCAAGTAAATTACTTAGAAAATTCACAATAAATTCCTAGTAAATTCTCAGTAAATTACTTAGTAAATTCTCAGTAAATTACTAGTTAAATTCCAAAGAAATTCTCAGTAAATTATTGAGTAAATTCTCAATTAATTACTCAGTAAGTTCCTAGTAAATCCTCAGTAAATTATTCAGAAAATTCGAAGTAAATTTTTCATAATTTAACGGTAAATTACTCAATAAAATTTCAGTAAATTACTCATTGAATTCTCAGTAAATTACTCCGAACATTACCCAGTAAATTGCTAAGTAAATTGCTCAGTAAATTCCCAGTAAATTAGTCGGTAAATTACTTAGTAAATTCTCATTAAATTACTCTGTAAATTCCTAGAAAATTCTTAGTAAATTCTCAATAAATTCCTAGTAAATTCCCAATAAATTCTCAGTAAATTACTAGTTACATTCCCAAGAAATTCTCAGTAAATTATTCAGTAAATTGTCAATTAATTACTCAGTAAATTCCTATAAATCCTCGGTAAATTATTTAGAAAATTCGAGGTAAATATTTCGTAATTTAACGGTAAATTACTCAATAAAATCCCGGTAAATTACTCATTAAATTCTCAGTAAATTACTCAGAACATTACCCAGTAAATTCGTAAGTAAATTACTCAGTAAATTCTGAGTAAATCACTCAGTAAATTCCCAGTAAATTACTCGGTAAATTACTGAGTAAATTCCCATTAAATTACTCGGTAAATTTCCAAAAAATTCTCAGTAAATTATCAAGTAAATTACTTAGAAAATTCTCAATAAATTCCTAGTAAATTCTCGGTAAATTACTTAGTAAATTCTTAGTAAATTACTAGTTAAATTCCCAAGAAATTCTTAGTAAATTATTCTGTAAATTCCTAGTAAATCCTCAATAAATTATTTAGAAAATTCGAAGTAAATTTTTCATAATTTAACGGTAAATTACTCAATAAAATCTCAGTAAATTACTCATTGAATTCTCAGTAAATTACTCCAAACATTACCCAGTAAATTGCTAAGTAAATTACTCAGTAAATTCTGAGTAAATCACTCAGTAAATTCCCTGTAAATTACTCGGTAAATTACTTAGTGAATTCTCATTAAATTACTCTGTAAATTCCCAACAAATTACTCGGTAAATTACTTAGTAAATTTTCAATAAATTACTCTGTAAAATCCCAGAAAATTCTCAGTAAATTATGAAGTAAATTACTTAGAAAATTTTCAATAAATTCCAAGTAAATTCTTAGTAAATTACTAATTAAATTCTCAAGAAATTCTCCGTAAATTATTTTGTAAATTCTCAATTAATTACTCAGTAAATTCCTAGTAAATTATTTAGAAAATTTGAAGTAAGTTTTTCATAATTTAACGGTAAATTACTCAATAAAATCTCAGTAAATTACTCATTAAATTCTCAGTAAATTACTCAGAACATTACCCAGTAAATTGCTAAGTAAATTACTAAGTAAATTCTGAGTAAATCACTCAGTAAATTCCCAGTAAATTACTCGGTTAATTACTCAGTAAATTCTCATTAAATTACTTAGTAAATTCCCAGAAAATTCTTAGTAAATTATAAAGTAAATTACTTAGAAAATTATCAATAAATTCCCAGTAAATTCTCAGTAAATTACGTAGTAAATTCTTAGTAAATTACTAATTAAATTCTCAAGAAATTCTCCGTAAATTATTTTGTAAATTCTCAATTAATTACTCAGTAAATTCCTAGTAAATTATTTAGAAAATTTGAAGTAAGTTTTTCATAATTTAACGGTAAATTACTCAATAAAATCTCAGTAAATTACTCATTAAATTCTCAGTAAATTACTCAGAACATTACCCAGTAAATTGCTAAGTAAATTACTAAGTAAATTCCGAGTAAATCACTCAGTAAATTCCCAGTAAATTACTCGGTTAATTACTCAGTAAATTCTCATTAAATTACTTAGTAAATTCCCAGAAAATTCTTAGTAAATTATAAAGTAAATTACTTAGAAAATTATCAATAAATTCCCAGTAAATTCTCAGTAAATTACGTAGTAAATTCTTAGTAAATTACTAATTAAATTCTCAAGAAATTCTCAGTAAATTATTCAGTAAATTCTTAATTAATTACTCAGTAAATTCATAGTAAATCCTCAGTAAATTATTTAGAAAATTCGAAGTAAATTTTTCATAATTTCACGGTAAATTACTCAATAAAATCTCAGTAAATTATTCATTGAATTCTTAGCAAATTACTCTGAACATTACCCAGTAAATTGCTAAGTAAATTACTTAGTAAATTCCGAGTAAATTACTCAGTAAATTCCTAGTAAATTACTCGGTAAATTACTTATTAAATTCTCATTAAATTACTCGGTAAATTTCCAGAAAATTCTCAGTAAATTATCAAGTAAATTACTTAGAAAATTCTCAATAAATTCCTAGTAAATTCTCAACAAATTATTTAGTAAATTCTCAGTAAATTACTAGTTAAATTCCCAAGAAATTCTTAGTAAATTATTCAGTAAATTCTCAATTAATTACTCAGTAAATTCCTAGTAAATCCTCAGTAAATTATTTAGAAAATTCGAAGTAAATTTTTCATAATTTAACGGTAAATTACTCAATAAAATCTCAGTAAATTACTGATTGAATTCTCAGTAAATTACTCCAAACATTACCCAGTAAATTGCTAAGTAAATTACTCAGTAAATTCTGAGTAAATCACTCAGTAAATTCCCAGTAAATTACTCGGTAAATTACTTAGTAAATTCTCATTAAATTACTCTGTAAATTCCCAAAAAATTCTCAGTAAATTATGAAATAAATTACTTAGAAAATTCTCAATAAATTCCTAGTAAATTACTTAGTAAATTCTCAGTAAATTACGAGTTAAATTCCCAAAAAATTCTCAGTAAATTTTTCAGTAAATTCTCAATTAATTACTCAGTAAATTCCTAGTAAATCCTCAATTATTTAGAAAATTCGAAGTAAATTTTTCATAATTTAACGGTAAATGACTCAATAAAATCTCAGTAAATTATTCTAATATTAAAAAATGTTGATTTAGTAAATCATCCTGGAATTTTAAGACACATTTAACAATAGCTAAACATTCTTGTTTAATTGTAGGATAATTTTTTGCAGCTTGATGCCAAATACCAGAAGTAAATCTTAAAAGTTCTTCCTTTTTACTGTTGGGATTAAATTGTTTAAGTATGCCGCCATAACCTAAGTTAGAGGCATCAGTTTCTACAATTTTTTTCCATGTTGGATTTGGTAAAGAAAGACAGGGTGGAGTTTTAACTCTAGCCTTAATCTTCTGAACAGCTTCTGTATGTTCGGGACCCCATGGAGGAGGATTTTTTCGAAGTCGAGAATATAAAATAGCTGCATCTGTAGCAAGGTTAGGATAGTAATCATGGATATAATTTAAACTTCCTAAAAATCTCTGTAATTGAGTTTTGTCTGTAATTGAGAAGGACCTAACCGCAATCACTGCTAACGGTCTGACTCTACGCGACTTGGGTGACGTCCTACTAACATTACTCATAGTTTTGTTTTATTTTATCCTAATTATGACATCTATGGTCTCATGGTTTACTGTGTTGGAGGGGGAGGCCTAACGGCCATAGCCAATAGGCAGATTTGTTCCTGTATTTGCAACTGGACTTGGTTAATCTGTCGATTAGTTTCTTCTAATTGCTGGAGACCCCAAGGGTCATTAGGCCAAATTGATAAAAAGTTTTCTAAAAAATTGTTTCTTCTTTCAATATGAAAAGCTAATATATTATTTAATATAACAAGGGTATAAACAGACATACATTAAAAGAAGAGTAAGAAATACTTACAATCAATACTGCAACTATTCTTTATTATACTTCAAACGGTGAAAGAAAATTACACACTGAGAGAGAGAGAGAGAGAGAGAGAGAGAGAGAGAGAGAGAGAGAGAGAAAGTACAGACTTATAAACTGAAAAATTAAAAATTAAAAGCGTGCCTTCAACAAGGGTGAGGCATCCCTTATATAATAGAATAAAAGATAATGGATAAGGATGAGTGAGACAAATGGCGTGTCTTGGTTGGTTGTGGAGTCGATTATCTTATCTCCTCAAGATTCCCTTATCTCTTAGTGTCGGTAGAGAGACAGCTGATGACCAGCTGTAATGATGGATGGACCAAGAATCTACTTTAGCCAAAAGTAGATTTGTCATGATATGAAGCTGGAAAGTGATGCTGGATTAATGGAGGACAAAGTGGCGCATTACTCCTCTTTTCCTTTTCCTTTCTTGTCCTTTTCTTGACTCATCTTGTCGACAATCAATCCTGTGAGTGAGTCCCAAAAATCTCCAAAATTTGGATCGGCATCTGCTGGCTCTTGTGATTCGCCTGCCAGTACTGTAAACTCATTTTCATCCTCATAGGGATCAGTATGACCTTCATCTGGATCGCTGTGGCTGGTACCAGATTTCATGCTAATATCATCACGGTTAAATGACTGGAGAAATTGTTTTTTCATGTAGTCCATGCTTTTGATGACTAATTCCTATTATGAAAGTGCTGGATATTTTTTTCGTAATTCATTTTGAATTTGGACAAACGGATTCTGGACTGTAGGTGCAGCTGGGATTAACTTAGGTGTAGCATCCCAGCTAGCCTGAGTATGACCTTTAATTTTCTAGAGTAATTCTTGATGAGGTTTTGGATCATCCATCTTGTTCCACCATTTATAAAAGAAAACTCGTTTTAAACGGGGAACTTTGTTCTGGAAATCACATTGAAAATCTCATTTCCAAATCCAAGGGATACCAAAGTGGATAACAAAATGGACTGTAGATTTGGACATAGATATGTCCTTGTATCCTAGAAGGTGGCTGTATGCAATCTGCCATTCTTTGAATGCATGGCGAACATCTTCTGGAAATGCATCAATCTGAATACCAAATTTATCCCACCAAACGAGAAACCAGTTTGGGAGATCGATTTGTAAAAGTTCGGGAAAAACACGAATAAACCAAGAATGGTTCCGTGGGGGATTCATATAATAAAATGCTTGAGAAAAAGCATTAATATAATCCCAATAGCTGTAACGAGATTCCTTATTACGGATCTCAAGGGTACGGGTAACATGAGAATGCATGCCCCAGGCCGGCATTGGCAAGATCTGCTAGATAGTAGCCTTGCTGTAATTAGTGGGACTAGCTGTGCGATTGGGCTCAGCGAGAGTATGTTTGAAGTCGATAGAGGCAGTATCAACAAGGATCTGCTCATAAATATATTTGTACTGATCAAAGTGAGGTAATGAATGTTGAGTAGTCAAATACCTCCTTTTAATTTTCCATGGATCTTTCATCCATTGAATATCGGAATTTTCAATATAAAGGACTGTTTCCTCAATAATAAAATTCTGGACATATGGTACTGGAGTGAGGAGGACATCTTTAACCAAACGGCTAGATTCCCCTTTTTTACTGGAAATGGCATATAGCCCTGGAAATTCTGTATTGTAGGGGCTGCCCCTACCGCGGCCTCGTCTGTCGGAGCCTCGACCCCTATTCTGCATGAGGACCCTGCAAATATTCGCGGGTAAGAAAGTCTAGAAGAGAATTAGTTTCTCCTTTGATATATTCAATATCAAAATCAAAAACTCAAAGTTGGCCCTGCCAGGTGGCAAAAATTTGTTTTTGAGCTAGATTTTTAACATCCTTTTTAAAAATCTATTGTGCTGCAGAACAATCAACTCTTATTAAAAAATGTTGATTTAATCATCCTGGAATTTTAAGACACATTTAACAATAACTAAACATTCTTGTTTAATTGTAAGATAATTTTTTATAGCTTGATGCCAAAATACCAGAAGTAAATCTTAAAAGTTCTTCCTTTTTACTGTTGGGATTAAATTGTTTAAGTATGCCGCCATAACCTAAGTTAGAGGCATCAGTTTCTACAATTTTTTTCCATGCTGGATTTGGTAAAGAAAGACAGGGTAGAGTTTTAACTCTAGCCTTAATCTTCTGAACAGCTTCTGTATGTTTGGGACCCCATGGAGGAGGATTTTTTCGAAGTTGGGAATATAAAATAGCTACATCTGTAGCAAGGTTAGGATAGTAATCATGTCATGACCCCAAACCGCCCCTAGTAGTTTGGTGCCGTGATGGCCAGTAATCCGAGATTACCAAAGGCCAACTTTCAAAATTCACACACAATCAGAGTATAAATATATGGGGCTCACAAGTGCGGAAGCAATAATCTAAAATACAAGTGGTCCATAAGAGCAGTGCATAAGTCAAATGGAATGGCATACATCTTTCCATAGCTTTACAACTTGAATACAAATAGAAATGAAGTACAAAGATACATATTACATCTTGGAAGAAGGCTTCTCAAGCCGACATGTTCAAAATACATAAACTTCAAGATTTGCCGACACCCTTTCAGCCGACATAACATGCATACAAAACACACATCTCACCGTAGCCGACTTCTTACTTGTTACCTACATATATACATAGGGAGGGTGAGCTTGGATACTCAGTGAATGGTACAAGTAATAAAGGGGTTAAATGAATGATTCCCGAGGTCCTTGTCAAAACAATACATATATCATAGCTTGTTCAAAATACAAAATAAATCTTGTTCATCAAACTTGATCTTGCAAAACTTACATACTTAACATGCGTCAAATCTTATAACATAACCTCGGCATAACCTTGGTCCTTCAAAACTTACTTACTTACTTACAAGACCCACGCGGTAAACTGCCAGTGGCAAAACACGACCAAGTAAGAAGGCCCGTAGCCCTTTAACACTTGGGTGCTGCTCAAGTTTAGAGTCCTCCAGCACAAGGTACCTATGTTACAAGAGCCCGTAGCCCTTTAACACATGGGTGCTGCGCAAGTTTAGAGTCCTCCAGCACAAGGGACCTATGTTACAAGAGCCCATAGCCCTTTAACACTTGGGTGCTGCTCAAGTTTAGAGTCCTCCAGCACAAGGGACTTTCAAACGAGATGTGCTGCGAAAGTTTAGAGTCCTCCAGCACAAGGGACTTTTCGAGAATGTCGTCAAAACAAAGCTTACTTGATACATTGCCATTCAAAACAAAGCTTATACTTGATACATAAAATAGGGATATCATTCATGCTTAACAAATACTTTTATCAAAACAAGGCAAAGCTTTATCAAAACCTTAAGAACATAACTTTATTAAAAATACCACTCACATAGTTCTTGGGACGTCGGGATCAAGGCAAAGGTCCAAGTCCTACAAACATATGACAAAGCATATTGAATGCACTTCTCAAAACAAGCCTTACATGTATGCAAATGATCTCGGAAACATGCTGGAAGTCAAAACACTGTTTTACATGTCAGGGAGACATGCTGGGTACCAACCAGGTCTTTGCCGAGGTCCCACACCTCCTGGCCGAGGTGTGGCTACCCTGGCTTCGGCATGCGGCTGCATGCCGAGGTGCGCACAAGACAAACTAAAGGTGTAAGTGATCATGCAAGGTAAGCCGAGATGAGATACAATGCTTGGCCTAAGTGTGAGGTCTAGGTAAGAGTGATCTCAGCGACTACACCTCGGAAAGTGAGGTCTGGAGATCTGGGTTTCCACCCGTGAAGAACAGGAAGAACATGAACATGAAGATCATGAAGAACATGAATGCTAAAACCATAACTTCTTTACTACAAAAATCCGGGATTTCATGCTATGAGTTCGAAAACATGGACCTGGGCACCCGTACTTGAAAATCATATGAAAACAAACACAACAACATGAATCCAGGCAAGAGCTTTCGGATCAAAACATGACTTTTCTTGAAGAACACATGAATGCTATTTTCTCTTTCTAAAACTGAACTTCAAAGCAATGCATGGCGTACAAATCATATTCAATCATGCAATGCAATAACATAAACATAAAGAACGACAAGAGCAGATCAAGAATCTAACCTTAGAACACGGATCTAACGGTTCGATCTCTAGGGATCAAGCTTGGAAGTCTACCTCCTCTCAAGAACTCCTCCCCCTCCTCTAGGGCTTCTCTCTCTACTCTCCAAAACAAGTATAGGAACAAATGAGGGGTTTCTCTCTCTGCCGGCTAACTTAACTCTCAGCTCAGACACGTGGCAGCGGCTGATTGGTTCTCTTCAAAAAGGTGATAGATTGACAAGGCAAGACTATGACAAAGTGTATCTAACAAGCTACTCGGAATGGCACTCCGGCAAGTGGTGACATCGGCTAAGGACAAGGCTTCGGCAACTAAGGTGACAATGACCTCGGCTAGGAAGGACAACACTTGACTAAGCTGTGCCACACCTTGGCCTAGATGTGCCACACCTCGGTCTAGGTCATACCACTCCAGGACAAGGTCACTCAGGTGCAAAGGTAACATCTCGGCCTAGATGATACACATCTCGGCCTTGGTGATTCACACCTCGGCCTAGATAATGACATCTCGGCCAATATGTCAGGGCGAAGGTGGAGGTCAAACAAAGGGGTTCCAAGATACTTCTAGATTGATGATGACCTCGGCTTGGAGTGATCTAGGCTTAACATAACCTAGGCTCGGCATGACCTAGGCTTAACATCAAGGAAGAAACAAAGCATGCACACAACACTTAGACAAATCACATAAGCATAAAACGAGACATGGACCGACCTTAGGCAAAACATGTCATAAACATACAAATGCAAGCTTGACGAGTCATAATCATACAAATGCTCATGAACATGAATAAGACATAAATGTGGGTTGTTACAAATCATGGATATAATTTAAACTTCCTAAAAATCTCTGTAATTGAGTTTTGTTTTTAATTTCATCTAAAAATTTAGATGCAAATTCCATGCTTCTGTTAGTAGGGATAATAGTGCCATTATGAATATTATGGCCTAAAAATCTGATTGTAGTATGAAAAAGTTGCATCTTTGATGCAGAAACAACTAAACCATTCTTGATGATAACATGCTTAAATATATTAAGATGTTTCACATGTTGATCAATTGATGAGGAAAAGATTAAAACATCATCGATGTAACAAATGGAAAATTCTGTATAAGGATTAAAAATATCATTCATAATATGCTGGAATTCAGAAGGTGCATTTTTTAATCCAAATGGCATAACATTCCATTCAAAATGCCCAAATGATACTGTAAAAGCAGTTTTGTATCTGTTTGCTTCAGCGATTTGGACTTGCCAATATCCTGATTTCATGTCAAATTTAGAAAATATGACTGCACCTTGAAGACGATCTAAAAGATCTTTTTTTATTGGGAACTGGATACCTTATCCATTGTAAGGCTTCATTAAGAGGTTTATAGTTAATTACCAATCTTGGCACACCTCTTTCAATTTCTGCATTTTTATTAACATAAAAAGCAATACAACTCCAAGGAGATCTACTGGAGCGAATGAGCTGTTTCTGGAGAAGAGTATTAATTTCTGATTTACAGAGTTCTAAATACTCTTTTTTTATTTGACTTGGTCGAGCATGAGTAGGGATTTTCTGCTCATCATAACTTGGTTCATAAGGAAGAGAAACTATGTGTTTCTTTCTATTCCAAAAAGCATTTGGAATATCACTGCAGATTTCATGCTGAAATTCTTGTTCAAGTGATTTGATTTTTTGCTGGAAAGAAGACTGTTGAAGTCGTTGTTCTGTAGTTAAAAAGCTAATTTCCTTTTGTAGGAAATTAATTTGTTTTTCTTTGAAATTAACTAGATCTTTAATTTGATCTAATTCTTTTGTATAAGGTTTTGTAATGAACTCAAAAATAATCGGTTGATTATTTAAGGTTGTGTGTATGCCAATAGAATCAATTTTAGAAATTGGCATAAGTAAACACAGAAAAGGTGTTCCTAGGATTATAGCCTGGGACATGTTTTTAATAAGAACAAAAGAAGTCGGAAGACATAATCCTTGATTACAAATTAATACTTCTGGAAGTTTATACTGGATATATAAAGAATTACCACTTGCACTTGTGAGTGATTGAGTTGTTTTATGAAAATATTTAGTAGGAATTAATCCTTCCTGAATACAATTCATATCAGCTCCACTATCTACAAGGGCAATAGCATCTTTTATAATAAAATCTAGCTTTATCCTGTGTTAAGCACCATTATTGGTATCAGAGCCAAATTTAATGTTGATTATAGTTAGTTTTATTTTATTTTAATTATACAGTTATGGTCATCATACAACTCTATGTCTACCACTCCTACAGAAGATGCTATATCTACAGTAGCCAACACAGTGGCCAATACAGTAGCTTCTACTTCAGAAGCCAGAGAACTCGTAGCTTATCAAGATGTTAAGGAAGCACTTGATAAGTGGACCATACCGAAAGTAAAACCAGATACCATCTATAAGATAGGTATGTGTAGACGTCCCCGGAACGCCCCGGGAGGAACGAGCTCCCGTTCGGTTCATATTGGGGTCACTACAGCTCAGGACTCTCAAAATTGTCACGGTTCTAAGTCTGAACCAAAGAGTCCAAATCCGGCAAATCGTTTTAAGAAAATAGATTTTTGAAAGAAGTGCCAAACATGGACTGTTTTGCCAGATACAGAGTCGCCACCTAAATATTTTATTTTGGGAAATTTAGGAAACTCTGACTCGGTGCCAAAAGGCCACGTGTCCGTCATCACCAAAGTTGCCTCGGCTCGGGAACTTGGGTACGATTGGGGAAGGTCACTTCGTGAGCACCCCCACTCGCCCGGTCATAGATCGGCCTCTACTAACCATGATATCAATTTTTGAAAACATTGTGAGTCCTTATTCCGGTTATTAGCCTAGGTTACTATGTGATGCGCGCAGCATACAAGTATAGACCGGGTCGCCTAAATTGGGACAAAACATTCTATGTTTGTTTTTGAAAATAGTTTGCTACCCACAGGTAGGCTTGAAACATTTGATGATTTATTCCAATTCAGATAACCCAACCTCCACCCACAGGCATTCAGGCAGTTATATCAGATAAGCACATAGCTTCATGGTAAGCATGCTATTCATGGCAGTCACTCACACGCATGTAAGGATGCTAAAGCATAAAGCTTACCGAGTACTCCAAGCCAAAATAGAAACTCATTAGAAATCATGCATGAATCCTAAGTATACAGAAATGCCTAATGCAACACATGCAAAAATGCAACTATAACAGGCTCGGCTATTCTAAGATGGTATATGAAATGCTACAACTATCATGTATTCAACTTTGGAATTGAAAATACAATGCAGTTTAGTATGATGCGCCGAGCCTGGTGCATGCAATACAGATGAATGATGCAAATATGCCGTCATACTGTATGCTAATTGAAATATGCCCTAATCTAACCATCATAAGCGGATAAATAAAAGGGAGAAAGACGTGGGGTTGGAAGACATACATCACACTCACGCACACTTATTACAATTGTGCCCTTGCGTAGAGGGTCCAAATAAATAATACAGTCCAAATATTACAGTCCCGAATAAAAGAATATTACAGTCCGATAAATATACAAATTCCTAATTAATTAATGAATTAACTAAGAAAGCAAATAAAGCTGGCGTGCAAGCCAGGGACTGCCTTGCTTCTGATGGATGATGCATGTCCGGGTTGTCTTGTGCGGAAATCCACCGGAATGCCCCAATTAGCCTCTGTTTACACCTGTTCTTGAAATGCGTGCCAAGCCCCAAAAGGTTGTTGATTCTTCATTTTGCTGCAACAGAGAGCAGGAAAGGGGCATAGCAATGTATTTGCACAGATATATGCATGTCTCGATCTTCATGCCACCAATCATGCATACCGAGGCATGATGGCCGAGGAGTCGAAATGCACAACTCAATATAGGATGAATGCACATGAAACTACAGCTAAAACCTAACTCCATCATGGATAATCCGGAGTGTCGGTGACTGGGGAATTGAGACACATTCCGTCACTCGGAGTACGAAATGTACCTCGTTTCCCGTGCCCGGGCTAACTCCTATTCCGGACATGATGCAATATGCATGATATGCATGAAATGCAACTAAGATACAATCCTAACATACAGAATGCTATGGAAATGAGATGCCTCGAAGTGCGTGTACTCGGGCACGCAAACCAAGAAAATGCATGAATGCGATCTAAGATACAACCTAGTATGCACTATGCTGTGAAAATGATATGCCTCGAAATGCGTGCACACGGGCACGCAAACCGAGAAAATGATAGAATGTAATGAAAATGAGATACCTGGAAGTGCGTGCACACAGGCACGCAAACCGAGGCCATGACAGAATGTAATGAAAATGAGATGCCTCGAAGTGCGTGCACACAGGCACACAAACCGAGGCCATGACAGAATGTAATGAAAATGAGATGCCTCGAAGTGTGTGCACACGGGCACGCAAACCGAGGCGATGATAAAATGCAATGAAAATGAGATGCCTCGAAGTGCGTGCACACTGGCACGCAAACCGAGGCGATGATAAAATGTGATGAAATGACATGGAAATGACAAATGTGCTTATACCAACATGAGTGAGCCTCAGCCACACTCACATCGGATGTCGGCGGATAAAAATGGAGTGCCTCGAAATGCGTGCACACGGGCACGCAAACCGAGGTGATGATAAAATGTGATGTAATGACATGGAAATGATGAATGGGCTTATACCAACATGAGTGAGCCTCAGCCACACTCACATCGGATGCCGGTGGATAAAAAAAGAGTGCCTCGAAATGCGTGCACACGGGCACGCAAACCGAGGCGATAATAAAATGTGATGAAATGACATGAAATGGATAGCAATCATTCTAAAGGAATTTCAGCACTAAAACATGGGGGAAAACAGCCCCGAAATGAGGCGAAATGACATGAAATGCATGGAATGGTCCCGAAATATGAATTTAGGCACCCGAAATGGCCTATAGCTATGCCAAACATGCACAACATGGACATGCAATGCAAAGACAGAAGCTAGACAGTCCCAAAAAAGGCACTTTCACAGTTATAAACATGGCCAAACAGCAAGCATAGGTATGGCAAAAATGGCATGCAAGAATAGGGGCCAAAAGAGGGGTAATGAAGCAAGTGATATAAGCAAAACCCAAAATGAAAAACTTCCTTCTACAACACTGAAGAGGGACCAAAAATATGAATATTTACAGTATATGGCAGCCTCAAAATCAGTATACAAACGTGATAGAAATGTGATACAAAAAGGGGCTCAAAAGTGGCTATAACATGAGATATGCAAAATAATCACCAAACAGCCAAAGACCCTTAATAAAACATGTAGAATGGGCCAAAATAAGACTATTTCCAGAACTGTAAAATGGCCAAAAACAAAAGCATGGTAGGCTAACTAAACATGCAAGAATGGGGAATAAAAGAGAGATATAACATGAAGTAGCATATGGAGACCCCAAAACATGAAAGGACCTAAATGAAACATGAAATATGGACCAAAATAAGCACTTTTTCAGAACTGTAAAATGGCCAAAAACAAAGGCATGGTAGGCTGCCATTGCATTCAAGAATAGGGAAGAAAAGAAGAGTATAAAGGTAGGTACAACATGGAAGTCTCAAATGGTGTTGAGCCCTTCTTCAATGTTGAAGAGGGGCTCAAAATGAGCCTGATATCAGTTTACAACATGCTCAAAAACAGATTACTCACGGGCTAAAAATAGCATGCAAAATCATGACATATAAGAGGATCAATGAAGCAAGTGTATCATGGAGGGCTCAAACAGGGTTGAGCCCTTAATGAAAAGTGAAGATGAGCTCAAAAGAAGGCCCTTCTCAGTTAGGGCCGGAGCTTGAAACAAAAAGCAAGTGAGGCTTACAAATGGATAAAAAAAAAAGGGTCAAAAGAGAAGAAGTGTTACTTACCCTTGAAGACTAAGGCTTTGGTTGCTTCTTGGACCAATTTGCAGCTCCTTTTGCCTTTGAGAAACCTTCCTTGTTGCTGGAAATGAGGTGGTGGTGGTAGAGCTTGGTGGTGTAGAAGAGATGGTGTTTATGGACTTAGGGTTTTTCAAGGAAATGAGAGCTATGGAAATGGAGTTGTGTATGGAAGCTTGAAGATAAAGTTTTCTAACCACAAAATAGGATATATCTTGCTTGCTATATAGGCCAAAGAAGGGGTGTAAAGGTGGGGGAAAAGGAGAGCAAAATTCCCCCACAAAATATCCCCCGGATAAAGATCTTTTCTGGGGGATATTGCCCCACAGCTGTAAAGTGCACAGTGCAAGGAACACGGCCGGCCCATTACTTTTGCTCCAGGTGGCCGGCCGGCCACACCTCCTAGCCGGCCGGCTAGGGGTCAAAAGGTTCAATCATATTTTCTGGCCGGCCACCAACTGATGGTGTTCTCCTAAGTGTGTACAACACAACCATGTGGTTAAAAGTCCAAGAAAGTGGGTCCAAGGGGTTCAACATTAGCTCGGAAAGAGGGGGTCAAAAGGGTCAAGTAGAATTACTGGCCGGCCACCAACTTTTAGGGTCCTCCCATGTGTGTACATCACAAATATGTGGTTCAAAGTTCGAGAAAATGGGTCCAAGGGGTTCAACATTAGCCCGGAAGGAGGGGGTCAAAAGGGTCAAGCAGCATTAATGGCCGGCCACCAACTTTTAGGGGCCTCCCAAGTGTGTACATCACAAATATGTGGTTCAAAGTTGGAGAAAATGGGTCCAAGGTATTCAACATTAGCCCGGAAGTGTGAAAAACGGGCGCCGGAGGGCGTCGGAGGATGTATAACTGGTTGCTGCAACAATTACTGGCCTCCCACCCTTCAGTGACCTCCCTGGTGATAAAACAGAGGTACCTGCCAAAAATGAACGAAAACCGTTGCAAAATGAAAGTTCCGGGGCCAAAATACGCAGTTCGGGGTCCCGAAAATGGGCTGTTAAGCACCGAAAGTGGCGTTCGGCCACGAAGTGAGTTTCTTAGACCCCAATGTCCCTCAAAAGGGAGAAAATAGGAAGTATGCCAAAAATCGGAGCAATAGGAGATGGTTAGGCGGTCCCGAACCGAGGCACACAGCCTGACGGTCCCGGAAAACCGAAAACCGGACTCCGAAATGGGAAAAATGGCCTACGGCCACCAAATGTAGCCTACGGACATTGAGAGATGGTCTACGGGACCTCTCCCTTCCCTCAGGAAAAGAAACAGAGAAAACTGAGTCTGGTTCGCAAACCGAGGCAAAGTACAAAAGAGAGTTCGGAAGTCCGGAGGCGGGGCTCACGGCCGTGACTCTGAAACTTCTGAACGAGCACATTATGCAACGTCACCGAGCGCTCAATCGGTGATGTCTGAGTCTTAAGGTCGGTCAAAAATGGGGTGTCTACAGTTGCCCCTCTTTGACAGAACTCGGAAGTCACAAGTGACGGGAGTGAATGTTAAAGCCCAGAGACGACCCATTTTTGACAAGGCCGAAGACTTAGACAAACATACAAGATAAACAGAGATGTGCCCGCAGGCATGCCCGCAGGCAGGGGCAAAATGCAAATGATATGCAAGGAGCCGAAGGTAACCCAATGATCATGCAAATGCAGCAAGCTGTAATGAAGCAAGTATTCGCAAATAGATGCAACAGTTTTAAGCAAGAATGCAAAGCAACAACTACATTTCATGCAGTTAAGAATGCGGAGGATTATTCGATCCCCGCCACGTCTCACACGGAGAAGATACGATACCTGCGTGATTCGTCTGGTCGCACCAGCCTCAATTGAACCGTACATACAATATCGTGCCTGCAAAAGAGAGAAATTGCAACAAGTACAATCTGCCATATAACCAATGTGATTCCGAAAGTTTGACACACGCAGTGCCGGTGAGTGTATGCATTGCAATGCCAGAGTGGAACATGCGTGACAATGCATGCTCAAACATAGAGGTATGCCAATATCAAGAAATGTGCATGTTAATGCAGGTATACTCATGAGAATGCAAGATAATGTGATACGAGCATGAATCAGGGTGTCCGTTTGTCATGAAACAACGAGCACGGAAACGCGTGTTTCGGCGAAGGTAACTCAATCACGGCCTCTGACCCGCTTCTTGGAAAGGTTACAACTCATTCAAAAAGGATACACTTTGATTTCGATGAATGATGATGAGACATGTGTCAGAACTTGAAGCTGAAGTCCCGTCGGAGCTATTTCGCGACCGGAAGTATACTTTTCTTGAATTTTTTCAGGTCCCGGGAACTCCGATCTTCCTCAAAATTTGCAGAGAGCTAGGTGGGCATGTGGGGAACATGGCCGGCCGTTTATCTTCCCAAGGGGAGGTGGCCAACCGGTTTCCCAAAAAGTAGATAGCTGGCCGGCCAGTTATCCAAAAAGCAGATAGCTGGCCGGCCAGAAAAAGGGGCCGGCCGGCCATGTGCCAGATCCGGGGGTATTTTGGTCTTTTTCGCCTCCATCCTTCATGCTTCTTCAACCAAGACTTGAGGCCTATAAAAGGCAGCCGAGGCCCCTTCCTTTCTTGCCTTCTACAACACTTTCCTCTCCAGATCTGAGTTCCACACGCGTTTTCCAACGCCCCGCGCAAATTGTTTTCGCAAAAACATTCAGTTTCAAGCACTTTGGAGCGATTAAATTTCGGTTTCGGAGCTTCTTTTCGCACTTTCGCCACTTGAGGTAAGTTTGTCTCAATATTTGGAATATTTTCTCGGGGGTTGACTTTTGTTGACTTTTTATTTCCCGAGAGTTGACTTTTGTTGACTTTTTCCAATTTTGGCTCATTTTGCTCATTTTTGCTCCCTTTTGCAAATTCTTTGAAAATGGCGGGCAATTCTCCCCACGACGGAGGTTTTCCAGGTGCCGGAGACGATTTCGATCCTATGATTCTACCCCCAAGGAGCCGACCTTTTATTCCCGGGAGGTACCGTCCGTCAGCACATGTCCTCCCTCGTGCTGTCTTCCGTCACTTTACTAGCTTTGACGAGCGAGCACCCGGGGATCTGCTTCTCCGAGAGCCGGAGCAGCACCTCTCTCATGAGGCCCGAGAGGTATTCACATCATTTTCTGTATCTTTCATACATTTCGCACCTTTGCCATGCTTGAACATGCAGTTTAGTTTAGTACTTTGCTTGCATCTTGAACATGTAGTTTAAACATTCGAATTTCTGAACACTCGGCTCATCAATTAACTGCGAACGCACAGTACACATTAGATAAGAGGCGAACACACGGCTCAAACACTGATTTGTCGAACGCACAGTCCGAATTCGAAAGTGAACACACAGCCCACACTTTACATTTTCTGAACACGCAGCCCAGATTAGAATAGTGAACACGCAGCCCACAATAGTTGAAAGTTGAACACGCAGCCCAGGTAGATAGTGAACACGCAGCCCAAATTTCAAATTTTCTGAACACGCAGCCCAGGTAGATAGTGAACACGCAGCCCACAATTTAACTGAAAGTTGAACACGCAGCCCAAATTTCAAATTTTCTGAGCACGCAGCCCAGGTAGATAGTGAACACGCAGCCCACAATTTAACTGAAAGTTGAACACGCAGCCCAAATTTCAAATTTTCTGAACACGCAGCCCAGGTAGATAGTGAACACACAGCCCACAATTTAACTGAAAGTTGAACACGCAGCCCAAATTTCAAATTTTCTGAACACGCAGCCCAGGTAGATAGTGAACACGCAGCCCACAATTTAACTGAAAGTTGAACACGCAGCCCAAATTTCAAATTTTCTGAACACGCAGCCCAGGTAGATAGTGAACACGCAGCCCACAATTTAACTGAAAGTTGAACACGCAGCCCAAATTTCAAATTTTCTGAACACGCAGCCCAGGTAGATAGTGAACACGCAGCCCACAATTTAACTGAAAGTTGAACACGCAGCCCAAATTTCAAATTTTCTGAACACGCAGCCCAGGTAGATTTTGCATGTAGCTTATTTCACTTCATCGGCATACAGCCCATTTCATTTCATTGTTTGACACATGTATTCATTCTGAATGCAGGTTTGTTCCCGCAGTGTGCGGGGGTATGGTTCCACCATCGCACGGGACTGGTATGCTGAGCTCCCGGAAGGCGTCAGAGACTTAGTAGACTTGGTAGGGTTTGGGCCCTTCTGCGTCGGGTTGTCACGTTGTCCTGCCAGGAGGACACTGATGGCAGCATTGGTAGAGAGATGGTGGGACACCACCAACTCCTTTCATTTCTCTGCTACCGGGGATATGACCATGACGCCCCTAGACTTTGCTGTGCTGACCGGCCTGGATGTAGGAGGTTGGTCCATCCCCTATGATGAGGACATGGGCGAGTGGGAGGCCGCCTGGATGTATCTATTGGGGGCTCGCCCGCCTGTTGACAGGACTTCTGGGAGAGTCCGATACACTTGGTTCTCTTCCCACTTCCGGCGGGCGGAGATGGTGCCTGAGAGTCCCGAGGAGACGGAGTAGTACGCCCGTAGTTTCCTTATGTTCCTCTTCGGGACTACCCTGTTCGCCGACAGAGGGAACACAGTTGGGTTATATCTGCTGAGCGCTCTAGTCGACCTATCACAGGTCAGTAGATATGACTGGGGTGGCGCCGGCCTGGCTACCCTTTACTTTTATATGAGCGCGACCTCCCGCGGGCGGGGCGATTTACTTGGCGGCTATTGGAGAGCCTGGGAGGTACTTTTCTGTCCCCTTGATTTGCATTTATGCTTTTCATTACTTGTACATTGTGCACCCGGCACACTTTTACAGTCTGTATTTTGCTCTCAGCATTTCGTACTTACATTCTGCACTGCTTTTCTCAGCTATGGGCCTATGTATACTTCCCATCATTAGCCCCAGAGCTGGAGGTGGTAGGGATTCCCATGACCCCATATTCATTGGTGTTCGAGGGCCCGCACCGGCCGAGACCTCGAGAGACCCTCCTTCGCTTGCGACAGTACTTTGACACTGTGCGACATTCAGAGGTACCTCGGAACTTTCAGTTCCTTTCATTTTCATCTTTGATTTGTTCTGTATATCCTCGACTTCTGATCGGTTTATGCATTTATCATCCGCAGATCACATGGCAGCCCTGGGTGTGTTTGGGTGATGGTCTTCGACTTCAGTATACCGGAGCGTCAGACATCTCCCAGTATAGGGTCCTGCTCGAAGGGCCGGTTGGCAAGGCCTGGTTTCTAGGGGAATGCTTTCTGCGCCAGGTATGGGGGTATCTTTCTTAGGATCTCCCCGCAGTACCCCCAGCCAGAATGCGGACTGCCGACAGGCTCTCTTACTCGGAGGTAGTCGGCGCCATGCTGGGTAGTGATGCTTTATTACATATTGAGGAGGGGGACTACGCCACTTACCGTCATATATACTTGATGCCTCCATTGACGGGAGCTCATATCCCGATGATGAGGCCTGCCGGTATGTCATCCTCGGGCCAGGCTCAGGCTCGGGCTGCAGACGCCCCTTCTACTAGCAGGGCTAGTACATCTAGAGGTGGGAGTAGACCGGTTCCTCCGACTCCGTCGGCTTATCCTCATCCTGGATGGTCAGATATGCCCACTGAGTTGATGGCGTGGCAGTATGGGGCAATCTCTCCAACCCCGATCCCACTAGAGCCTCCGATGCCCAGTGATCGATACGCCATTGATCCTGACTCACCGCTGGTATGCTCCACTGTTTTTCATTCATCATTCAGATGTTTAGACATTCTTTTGTTCACTGATGATTATGAACTCATATTTGCAGCCACATCGAGGGTACGTGGAGGAGGTGGTTGGACTGGTGGCTACACTCGAGGGCATGGTCCTGCGTAGGGAGGCACAGTTGTCTGTCGCGGGCATTCAGGTACCCTTCAGTTTTCTGGCATTTATCATACTTCTGATGACATGCTGATTTCTACTGCATCGATAAACTACTTGTGTAGAGCACACCTGACACATACCCCACTTGTACACTATATTTACATGCACCTACTTCACGTAGCCTTTGCTTGTATCTGCATCTGATGTATATATTTGGACTTGATGTATTCGAATTGAACTCTTTGTTTTCAGATGCCTTCATGGTCCGGTCAGCCGCAGGCCAGGCCACCTGGGCCTCCTTGGGGAGCTGGGCCATCTGGGCCTTTTCAGGGGGCGGGGTCATCTCGGCCTTCCCGAGAAGCCGGGCCATCTAGGCCTTTTCGAGGAGCTCCAGGAGGGCCTTTCCGCAGACGCAGGGCTCACGTTGTGGAGGTGGAGCCTGATGAGGAGGAGGAGGCTACCGATCGTCAGTCAGAGACATCTGCTGAGGAGGGGGGCTCCGGTTTTGGCTCGAGGAATAGAGGCGAGGCTGAGGGGGATCCCGAGGATGACAGCTCCGACTCGGATGATGATGATGGTGCGGAAGTTGTTCCGCAGAAGAGGATGAGGCGTGCTTCTCGTTCTCGCTCCCGAGGACTTTGATGCTGCTATTTCCTGCTTTATTTTTCTTTTTTGCTAGTAGTTTGTAGCACTTTGCACATTGTTAGGCAGTTTTATTTTTTGTAAAACTCGTACCTTTGTTTGTTGTAAAGCATGACGAAATGAAATAGCTTTTGAAAGAGTGTTTGTATTTTAAACTTTTAGCATCGTATCGCATCATTTTATTTTGCACAAGAATGAAATTGAATGGGAATGTGCATTGTGTAATCACCAAGTCAGGTAGTGAACCGACGCAACAAACTAAGCAACTCAACTTACTAAGATATAACAGAACCTTTAGCAAGTTTACAACTCGATAAACAAAATGCAACAACGCAAATAAACAAGACTTTAAACAAAGATTGCTTGAAAAGAGCAATGACTCAAAGACACGAAACACGTCCGCTCGACAAACAACTCGATAAGCAAAACAACAACTCGATAATCAAACAACAACTTCGATAAACAAAACGATAACAGAGTGTACTCCTGACGATCTGGGCACCGGAACGCATCCGAAACGGAGGGAGATGAAGGCCTTTGACTCTCCCGTTGCATGGAAATGCTTGGAACTTCCCCTCGAAGAGTAAAACAGGGCCAAGGAGATACACTGCAGCATTGCCAGCCACCTTTGGGAGTCGGCCGGCCATTTTTGTGGAGAGAGACAGTTGGCCGGCCATTTCTGCAAAAAGTAAATGGCTGGCCAGCCAGAAAAGGTAGCTGGCCGGCCATTCAGTCCTACAGTCACCAGATTTTTGACACGTGTCCCCGTGAATAGTGTTTTTCCCTCTATAAAAGCCTCAACTTCGGGAACATTCATTTCATCTTAATTTTAGACAAAGATGGAGGCATTTCTCGCAGAAAATGTCACATCTTGGATCTCTTCTCTAGATGGCTCGGAAAAGCTGAATTTCCGGGGTTTTGGCTTGAATGCACTATTCACGCTGAGCCGTACTCCGCTACAGCTTCCTTTTCTCCATGCCGCGGCAAGGTTCTGGAATCCAGTGACGCATGTTTTTAGCTTTGGCGGCCAAGAGATGTGCCCCACTTTCGAAGATTTTCAGGTTTTGATGGAGTCTGAATGCTCTGAAGTGATCTTGCCCCAGTTCCGTTTTGGTCACGCCCAGGCTTTAGGGCGGATGTGTGGGCTCACGGCGCATGACGCTCGATCTCTGAGCTGCAGTGAGGAACTGGATATCCTCGGCTTGATCCATCGCTTTTCCGATGCCGGTGACCGCAGCAACCATTATTGGCAGGGTTTCCGGCAACATGCCCTCTGCTTATGTATGTTGTCTCACTTTCTGCTTTCCTCGGGCTTCGGCGGGGCTAGCATTCGCCTGATTGAAGTTGCCCAAGGTTTGAGAGAAGGAAAGAGCTGTATTGCCATGACCTTGGCCGAGACACTGATGGGCTTAGATTCTGTCTATCGCCGGGAGGCGACTAGGTTTGTCGGGAGTCCACTGCTACTGCAGGTAATGTTTCCCACCCGACCTTACATATATATTTGCTCACATCACTCGACCCTCAGGCTCGATTTTTCTCACAAAACCCTTGTCTTACTTTTCTCTCATCGTGCATCTCTCTTTTCTTTATTCTCTCATTTTCCATCCCTCCCCTAGGTATGGTTAATGGACAAGTTGCAGGTTGTGGACTCTTGCCCGGCCTATTCAGCTCGAGGCTACTTCTTTCGGCAGCATCTAGTCAATGCTCTTGACGAAAGGTGGTGGTTTGATTGGATGTGCAATTTGTCCGCAGACGGCATTGCTTGGCGTTGCCCTTGGCTCAACCTCCCGGCAATGAGCTATAGTATGTCTCGGCTGATTGGAATCCAACTGATTGGTCTAACCCACTGCGTATTTTATTTTCCGTTCCGGTTCCTGCGTCAATTTGGTCATGATCAGACTTGCCCACCGGAGGGAATTAAGTACCCAGCTGCTTTCCTGATCCGGGGTGCACAGCTTGCCCGATATGCCACAGCATGGAGGACGAGAGAGCTTCTGCCCCTGCTTCTTCTTTCAGTTGCACTTTGTCTGATGAGTGCTTGGATTGGCTCAATGAGGAGGCACAGGTTGGGCCTAGCTTGGCATCAGATGCTTCGTCCAGCTCTGGGAGGGGGCGCAGAGATACTTGATTCAACTATGCCCCAAATTTATTGCTTATTTAGCATTTTCAAGTTTTCTTTATGAATGTACCAAAAAAAGCAACCTCGATTGTAATGCAAGAGCAGGAGAACTCTATTTTGAAATCAATGAAATTGAAAGTTGTGGTACTGAAAATTTTCCGCTTTTGGCCCAAAAATGGTCTTAGTCGTAAAAAGATTAATTTGAACAAAGTCAATTTTTATTAAAACTTTTCAAAACTATTTTCGATATGGATCAGAATTGGACACGCCGAAAATCTGTCACTGAGATGCACAACCCCAAATCCCCGCAACTAGAAAGTTGCCCCTAGTCTGAAGAACAATGCGGCACTGCAAAGCAACGGAAAGTTGCCCCTAGTCTGAAGAACTTTGCACCGTCGTGGCAACGGAAAGTTGCCCCTAGTTTGAACAGCACTGTACCGGAGATCACGATAAATGCTGATGGATAAAGATGACTGAGATGATCAAAATGGACAGAGTTGATCGGGGAAAAGTTTATGGCTGAACTTCAAGGTGAAGTTGCCTACGTATCCCAAAGATGGGAATCAAGCCTTACGTAGTTCAAGCTAAGGTTCACTCGAGTATTTTCACTCTCCTTTTGCGCTCTAACTTTTGCCAAGGCAGCCCTTTGCGGGTTTTCAACCTTGCGAGCTCAGTTTTTATATTTTCTAATTTTTTGTGCTCTGACTTTTGCCTAGGTCGCCCTTTCGGGTTTTCGGCCTAGCGAGCCTCTCAAGGATAGTATTTCTTCAACTTGTCCATATTGATCGGTTGTGAGAACTCCAAGCCATCTAGATCCATCAGAACCACAGCCCCACCTGACCAGATAGCTTTGATGATGTAAGGACCAGTCCAATTAGGTTTGAACTTGCCCCTTGGGTCATGGATGGGAGCTCGGTTATCTTTGAGCACCAAATCTCCTTCTTTCAAATTCCTGGACTTAACCTTCTTGTTGAAAGCCCGGGCAATTCTGCGTTGATAGCCTTGGATGTGGTACAGTGCTTTCAGCCTTCTTTCATCAAAGAGCATGAGTTCTTCGAATCTGCTTTGCTGCCAATCTGCTTCGGCTATCTGGCATTCAGCCAATACTCGTAACGACGGAACCTCAATCTCAATGGGTAGAACAGCCTCCATTCCATAGACCAATGAATATGGAGTTGCTCTAGTAGAAGTTCTGATTGAAGTCCTGTAGCCCCACAGAGCAAATGGCAGCTTGTCTGGCCAATCTCGATAGGTTTCCACCATCTTCTGCAGTATATGCTTGATATTCTTGTTGGTGGCTTCAACCGCTCCGTTGGTCTGCGGCCGATATGTAGATGACTTATGGAAAGCCACATTGTATTTCTCCAACAAGTCTATCACTTCTTTCTTGAAGTGGGAACCATTATCTGAAATTATCTCGTTTGGCACCCCGTAGCGACAGATGATGTTGTTTCTGATGAACTTTGCGACGTGCGACGCCTTCAACACCGCGTATGATTGGGCCTCGACCCACTTTGTGAAATAATCTATCGCTACTAGGATAAACTCATGCCCGTTTGACCCTTTCGGGGTAACAGCTCCGATTACATCAATTCCCCAGACTGAAAAAGGCCATGGCGAAGTCATGTTGTACAGTTTTGACGGCGGGATGTTCATGCGGTTTGCATGAATTTGACACTTGTGGCATCGCCGAACAAAACTAATACAATCCTCCTCCATGGTTGACCAGTAGTAGCCCTGTCTGAGGATCTTTCTGGCCAACATTACTCCATTCATGTGTGCACCGCACTCCCCCCCATGGATGGCTTCCATCAGGCGTTTTGACTCTTCAGCTTCTACACAGAGCTTATGCATTCCCAGATGACCCCTTTTGTACAGCTTACCCCCGCAGATGATAAACTGAGCAGCCATTCTTCTGACAGCCCTCTTATCCTTGGCGTTTGCCCCTAGTGGGTATGTCTCCTTTTCCAAGAAGTTCCAGATGTCGTAATACCAGGGGTTGCCGTCTTGAACCTCATCTATGGCGGAAATCGACTCGTATGCTGGCACGAACTTCTGATCAATAATGACTGGACGCATCCGGACTCCGGACGGGATGTCTATCATAGAAGATAGAGTTGCTAATGAATCTGCAAACCTGTTGTTCTCTCTTACGAGGTGGGTGAAATTTAGCTTCTCAAACCGAGGAATTAACAAATCCAAGGTTTGGTGGTAGATTATCATCCTTTCCTCCTTAACTTTCCAATCTCCTTTTGCTTGAGACACAACAAGGTTCGAGTCCCCAATGACGTCCAACCGTCTTGCCCCTAGTTCCAGGGCTGCTTCCAGGCCAGCAATACATGCCTCATACTCTGCTTCATTGTTGGAGACTTTGAACTGGAGCTTGAATGCTAAAGGGATACGGGAATCATCAGGCGCTATCAGCAACACCCCTATCCCATACCCATACTGGTTTGACGCTCCGTCAAAGTACATCGTCCAAGTTTCATCTTCGACGTGCAGAATGGCTTCATCTGGGAATAGATACTCAACCGCTTCATCCCCCTCAACCGGGTGGTCGGCAAGGAACTCCGCTACCGCTCTGCCTTTTACTGACTTGCGCGTTACATACTTCAAATCAAATTCGGAGAGCAACAGCAACCAACGAGCTAGCCTACCCGTAAGTGCTGGTTTCTCGAAAAGATATTTGATAGGATCCAAACGCGAAACCAACATTACAGAGTGGGCTAACAGGTAGTGCCGCAGCTTCCTGGTTGCCCATACCAAGGCCAAACAAGCCTTCTCCAGCGGTGTATAGCGGGTCTCGTAATCCAGCATCTTCTTGCTCAGATGGTATATGGCCCTTTCCACTTTGTCTTCCGACTCCTGCGCGAGCATGCAGCCCATGGTAGTCTCAGTTACCGAAAGGTACAGTATCAACGGTCTCCCCGGTTCTGGTGGTGACAACACGGGTGGGTTCTGTAGATACTCTTTGATCTGTTCAAAAGCTACTTGACATCGGCCGCCCCATTGGAATTTATTTCCTTTCTTCAGGAGACCAAAAAGTGGTTCACAAGTCAAGGTTAATTTAGAAATAAACCGTCTTATGAATTGCACTTTACCCAGAAAGCCTCGCACCTCCTTTTCAGTCTTTGGTGGTGGCATTTCTAAGATGGCCTTGATTTTGGAAGGGTCGACCTCGATGCCCCTTTGTGTAATCAGAAACCCTAGCATCTTCCCTGCTGTAACACCAAACGTGCATTTCTGGGGATTCAATCGCAGCCGAAACTCTTTGATCCTTTGAAAGAATTTTTGTAAGGTGGTGTAGTGGCCCTCTCTATCTTTGGACTTGACAATCATGTCGTCCACATACACCTCGACCTCCTTATGGATCATATCATGCAATATTGTAGTTGCTACCCGTTGATACGTAGCTCCAGCATTCTTCAACCCGAATGGCATCACTCTATAACAATATGTCCCCCACGGGGTAGTGAACGCAGTCTTCTCCCGGTCTTCGGGTGCCATCACTATCTGATTATAGCCTGAGAAACCATCCATAAACGAAAGCAAGGCGTGTCCTGCCGTGAAATCCACCAATTCATCAATGTGTGGCAAGGGAAAGTCATCCTTCGGACTGGCCCTGTTCAAATCTCTGAAGTCTACACAGACCCGAATTCTGCCATCCTTCTTTGGCACCGGAACAATGTTGGCCAACCAAGTTGGATATTCAGATACCAGCAGGAACCCTGCGTCAATTTGCTTGGTGACCTCTTCCTTAATCTTGAGGGCCCAGTCCGGGCGAATCCTTCTGAGTTTCTGTTTGACAGGTCGGGCCTCGGGATCAAGAGGGATCCGGTGCTGTACAATCTCAGGATCGATTCCAGGCATGTCTTCGTAGGACCACGCGAAAACATCTTTGAAATCTTTTAATAAAGCGACTAAGCGCTCGCGTTCCTCCGAAGACAACGTGGACCCGATCTGGACCAGCCGCGGGTCCTTCTCAGTACCAACATTCACAGTAGTGATTTCATCCATTAAAGGTTTAACAAATCTTTCCTGCTCTTGATCAATTAATCGTTGCAAAACTGGGGGAATTTCTTCCTCGCTGTTTTCATCAAAATTTTGAAAATCCTGATTTAAGAAATAAATCAAAGGCACAGAAAAATACTCGGAAACCACATCCACATCATTCTCATTAAATACTTCCAAGCCGTCAGATTCCTCTGTTACAACAGATTCAAAAGAAAATGAAAAAGACGACCTAGACAGGACTGTGGCATCCGGGTTATCACCCCCAGGAATACCGGACTCAGACTCAGTCGAGCTGGAATCTGATTCTGACGCACAAGATTCGGTAGAATCAGATTCCGGCTCACTACCTGACCCGGAGCTGCTAGATAAAAAGCCTTCTTCATATTGCCAGATGAGAGAAGGTGCGATAGATGCATCCAAGATCGGCGCTGGAAAGCCCGCAGCTATTTCATCTCCAATCACAGAAACCGAAGAGTTATCTCCCAAGCACTCTTGGCCGATCGGAGGATCTGATAGTAGACTCGCCAGTGCTACCCCCATTTCAAGCTCTGTGCTCTCAGGATCCACTGCTTCACATTGCTCAACCTCAGTTGGTGGGTCTGTCTGCGCTTCGGCAACATCATCCCCAGATAATTGTATGTCGAAGAAGATTTCAAAACCAGGCACGCGCTTCCCCTCCGTGTTTAGCCATGGCTCTGGGAAGCCGCAGAATGGAAAATCTTCCCCCTCCCGGACGAAGCGTCCGTTTAGGGTACCCCAGATGGGCCTGTGCATTAACTCAAATGGCTTCCCGGCCTTCTTTGCTCTGGCCCTTCCGGCCATTTCTTTTCCTTTCCTCACCCAATCCTCCTTGGTGGGCAGATAACCCAGTCCAAAGGCGTGGGGGTTGTGTGGCACTTCGGCCAATACTGAGACGCCCTTCCGGCCGCTTCTCCCTAATCCCATCCCAGGGGTATGTTTTAGCTTGTTCATGAGGTAAATAGATTGAGCACTAACGTACATACCCTCATTCACAGCCATGACATTCTGAACCACTTAAGCCTCGGCCAAGGTGAACCCCGACAAAAACACATCCTCCGTGCCGTGCTCAATCTCCAAGACGGGTGTGGATACTTCCGGCGGTGGATGGATTGATGAATTTCCAAAAACGATCGCTACCCCCTTCCCGTGAGGGTACTTTAGCATCTGATGTAGAGTGGAAGAGACTGCTTTGACCTGGTGCAACCACGGTCGCCCCAAAAGTAGGTTAAAGGTTGCGGGAACGTCCAAGATATGAAATTCAATGCTGTGTTGTCCTGGACCAACCTTGGTTTGAATTTTAACAGTCCCCATCACTTCTCTGCTGGTATTGTCGTATGCTCTGATCACTTGGGTGGTTGGGACGAAGTCCACGGGTTTCAACCCGATTGCATATGCCGTTCTGGTCGGGCAGACATTAATCGCAGACCCGGTATCGACAAGTACCACCGGTATCCACTTATCTCTACATTCCACAGAAATATAGAGAGGTTTGTTATGACTTGTGCCCTCAGGCGGTAGTTCCTTGTCCGAAAAGGTTAATGCCGGGGAACCTCCTCCCGGAAAAACCAGCCCAGCCAGCTGTTCAGGCGTGGTGTCTATGGAGAGTTTGGACTTGTCCATAGCAGATAGGACAGCTTCTCTGTGTACTCGTGATGCCATTAGCAGTCCCCAGATGGAGATGTCTGCTTGTATTTTCTTTAATTGTTTCAACACAGCTTCCTCTTCAATCTGCTTCTCCTTCTGTTTTTCCGCTTCTCTATCCTTCCCGGATGCCTCGGCTTGGTCCAGATGTGGAGGTTTGAAGTACCGCCCACTTCTCGTCATATGGTCAACCTCATCGAGGTACCAAGTATCATCCGGCTGGCCACTTCCCCAGTCTTCATCGGTGTGGGCAAGACACAGGTCGTCATCTTCCCACCACATTCCGCTGGCAGCCAACAGACACCTGTCTGACTTCGGTTCACTCGCACTCTCAGTGCTCTCTATCCATATGCTCGCAGCATTGTCTGTCTTTGTGCACACAGCACTTTCAGTCCCCTCAGGGCCCTTTGCCTTCCTGGCTCTCTCAGTAGCCTCAAACTTTTCTTGTTCCAACTGCATCGGTACAGCTGTTTGTTCAACGATTCCCGTATCCTTAATGCCCAAATCTCGAGCGGAATTCTTAGCACCGGCGCTCTCCGGCGATATAACTTGACTCTCGGCCATTCCGGCCACAGCTGATACTTCTGCCCCTGCCGGGCTCTGTTCTGGTTGAGCTTCCCCTACTGCATCTGGTTGATCCTCAAGCCATCCGGTGGCCTCCTCTGATCCCTCATAATCATACCAGTTGATTGACGTATCCCCCAGTTCTTGGTCATCTAAAAATTGCAAGTTAGCGAAGTCCTCCTCTACGGCCGTCAGATCATCTGCCCATAGCCCAGATCCATCCCCCCGGATCATGCATAGCTCTCCTGTCTCTGGCAATTCTATACTTAGCCCAATTCGGCTCGTTGATAGGATGTACTCGCTTGGATCATAGGCTCCCCCAGCAAAACTCTGTCCAGTCCTGGATTCAACAATCTCATTCTCTCCCAAAATCTGCCCTGCTCTGTCTTCGACGGTCACCACCATCGGTTCTGGTTGGGTTTTAGAGATGTCCGCCATGCACAAGAAGTCAGTGCAATCGGGAAGGAGCACCTCCGGCTTGGGTAGGTGGGTGGGAGTAATATAGATGCTAGGATCGTAAGATGCGACCCCAGTCTGGATAAAATTGATTCTTTTGGGAGGAGGAGCTTGGTTATGTGGTGGGAGAGGGTTGGTTGTGACATTGGGTTTATCGGGAGGCGCGATCACCTGTTTATCAATAAGATCTTGGATCTCATGACGCAATCTGTAACAACGGTCGGTGTCGTGACCGTGTTGTTGGTGATATGCGCAGTACTTTGATGGGTCATAGGAGGGGGGGAGTGGACTTGGTAATGGCTTTGGTTCCAGGGGTTTCAAATGATTTTTCCTGATCAATATTCCCAGAACTTTGGTCAGAGGCATATATAGTGGGGTAAAGGTTCTTTGGCCTCGCGGTTGGAATCGGTTGTTTTGTGTGTTGCTTCCGGACGCGCCGGAGAATGGTGTGGCAGTCATGGGCCTTGGAGGGGGAGGGGGAGTGGTGGTGACCATACTAACTTCCGAGGCTCTCGTATTTGCAGCGCCACTCGGGCCTGCATTGTTGTTGCGGTTGAAGGTTCTCCTCGGTTGTTCTCTGTCGTGGTCAAACAGACCTTGTTTCATTGCGTCTTCGATCTGCACCCCCATATCATGTAAATCTGCGAAAGTAGGGAAGGGGACTACTATCATTCTCTGCATCAGCTTTGGGTGGAGATTGCGCACAATCATCCGGATTTGATCTTTGTCAGTGGGCCTTAAGGTCATCATTGACGCCTTCGCCCTCCACCGGATCACAAAGTCCGAGAAAGTTTCCTTGGGCTCTTGCCTTGTCGTTTCGAGATCACGAGTTGTGATCTCGATCTGAGTGTTGTATGAATATTGCGTGACAAAGGCTTCAGCCATCTCATCCCAATTCTTCTTCACTTCATCTTGTAATCTTGCGTACCAGTGGGAGGCCACACCCGACAGGGTTCGGCCAAATAGTGAGAGCTTCTGTGGTCGTGTTAGGCCCATCGGCCGCAAGATGTCTGCAAACAGTCGGATATGGACCATGGGGTCGCCGGTCCCGTCAAAGCGGTCGATTTGCGGCATTTTGAACCTATCGGGAAGTGTTACGGCCTCCTCGGTATATCCATCTTCGATATCCGGCATAGCCTTGACCCCTTGGGATTTCTTGAAGAGCTTCTCCAGTTTGCTCAATTTCAGAGCCGTATGATCAACCTCGACCTCGAATGGAGAGTCCGGGTGATTGGAGGTATGGACCTTGGACAGTTGTGGTGGAAGCGGGGGCGGAGCTGGCCCCGTTGGAAGATTCGTGTCCTCTTGCGGGTTTTGGATAGTCGGTACAGTATTCTGGGTGTTTGGAGGAGCGTTCTGAACAGCAGGCGTTTGCTCAGGTAATGGGGCCCCTGCCGAAGGAGGAATTTGGTGTGAAGCAGATGCTGTATTCTGTTGTTGCAGTCGGGTAATCAGCTCAGCCTGTTGGGTCATAATTTCGGCCTGTTGCTTAGCGAGTTCATCCCGGCAGACGGCATCCTGCTGCATGGCCCGCATAGTTTCCTGCATTTGGCGCATCATTTCCTCAACTCCCGTTGGTGCCGTCATACTGTTTTGATTTGTCTGAACTACTGGCAGATCTATCTCAATGGGGATCTCAATCCAACTGTCCACTGGTGGGGGAAACCACTGTTCTGGTGATCTTTGTTCAGATATACTGCACTTTTTCTGCTTCCTTCTGGTAACAGGGGGTAGAGAATGGAACACTGGCTGTCCGTCGATTAGATCCTCGGATCGATGGAGTCGACGACCTCGTGTCCAAAGTGCTTGGGGAATGCCTGCTGGGTTGGAAGCAATTGTGCTAAAACTGACCTAGCAAAAGATAAATAAAGCGAAAAGGAAATAAATAAACAGATAACCGGGCAGCATAACAGCTTAAAATAAAATGCATGACACACAGTCGGGCATAACAACACACAGTCAATAAGCTGAAATACACACTGTCCTCGAACACTGATTATTATCCCTGTATCACTATCCCCAAAACAGAATCTGATATCCGCAGATAACTAATCCTCAAATACTAGCTGGTGCCCGCAGGCCTGTTACCCAAACTCATGTACTGAACTGATGCCCACAGGCCTGATACTGTCAATACTGAACGGAAGCCCGCAGGCTTGATACTCAAACTCATATACTGATCTGATGCCCGTAGGCCTGATACTGTCAATACTGAACGGAAGCCCGCAGGCTTGATACTCAAACTCATATACTGATATATGCATTCCTGTAGAGACGCACTCTAAAGCACATAACAGATAAGCGAGAGCCAAAACACCCCTATGTTGGGGTAGGGTTTCCCTGTCCTATTGTGTCAGGAACTAGGGTTTCACTACGCACGCAGCGGTTTCAAACAACCTATAAACGGGTAAGCAACCTGTCCTAATTTGGAATGGTCACTATGGATCCGAGTATGCACTAGGTCGAATGGTCAAAGAGGGTGCCCCGGTAAAACCGGGGTTTGTGTTCCCATACTGGCAGAGCCCACAACCGGTCAGCCTTATGGTCATGCCTTGACAAGACAAGCCTCCGGCAAACCGTTCAGGAATAGCAGATGGCAAACACGGTGTCCTAGGCGCACCAATGCAAATGCAATGCAAAGAAACACACAAGTGTAGTCAAAAACAGATATCATGAGTTCGAGTCAAGCTCTCTAAATCCCCAGCAGAGTCGCCAGAAACTGTAGACGTCCCCGGAACGCCCCGGGAGGAACGAGCTCCCGTTCAGTTCATATTGGGGTCACTACAGCTCAGGACTCTCAAAATTGTCACGGTTCTAAGTCTGAACCAAAGAGTCCAAATCCGGCAAATCGTTTTAAGAAAACAGATTTTTGAAAGAAGTGCCAAACATGGACTGCTTTGCCAGATACAGAGTCGCCACCTAAATATTTTATTTTGGGAAATTTAGGAAACCCTGACTCGGTGCCAAAAGGCCACGTGTCCGTCATCACCAAAGTTGCCTCAGCTCGGGAACTTGGGTACGATTGGGGAAGGTCACTTCGTGAGCACCCCCGCTCGCCCGGTCATAGACCGGCCTCTACTAACCATGATATCAATTTTTGAAAACATTGTGAGTCCTTATTCCGGTTATTAGCCTAGGTTACTATGTGATGCGCGCAGCATACAAGTATAGACCGGGTCGCCTGAATTGGGACAAAACATTCTATGTTTGTTTTTGAAAATAGTTTGCTACCCGCAGGTAGGCTTGAAACATTTGATGATTTATTCCAATTCAGATAACCCAACCTCCACCCACAGGCATTCAGGCAGTTATATCAGATAAGCACATAGCTTCATGGTAAGCATGCTATTCATGGCAGTCACTCACACGCATGCAAGGATGCTAAAGCATAAAGCTTACCGAGTACTCCAAGCCAAAATAGAAACTCATTAGAAATCATGCATGAATCCTAAGTATACAGAAATGCCTAATGCAACACATGCAAAAATGCAACTATAGCAGGCTCGGCTATTCTAAGATGGTATATGAAATGCTACAACTATCATGTATTCAACTTTGGAATTGAAAATACAATGCAGTTTAGTATGATGCGCCGAGCCTGGTGCATGCAATACAGATAAATGATGCAAATATGCCGTCATACTGTATGCTAATTGAAATATGCCCTAATCTAACCATCATAAGCGGATAAATAAAAGGGAGAAAGACGTGGGGTTGGAAGACATACATCACACTCACGCACACTTATTACAATTGTGCCCTCGCGCAGAGGGTCCAAATAAATAATACAGTCCAAATATTACAGTCCCGAATAAAAGAATATTACAGTCCGATAAATATACAAATTCCTAATTAATTAATGAATTAACTAAGAAAGCAAATAAAGCTGGCGTGCAAGCCAGGGACTGCCTTGCTTCTGATGGATGATGCATGTCCGGGTTGTCTTGCGCGGAAATCCACCGGAATGCCCCAATTAGCCTCTGTTTACACCTGTTCTTGAAATGCGTGCCAAGCCCCAAAAGGTTGTTGATTCTTCATTTTGCTGCAACAGAGAGCAGGAAAGGGGCATAGCAATGTATTTGCACAGATATATGCATGTCTCGATCTTCGTGCCACCAATCACGCATACCGAGGCATGATGGCCGAGGAGTCGAAATGCACAACTCAATATAGGATGAATGCACATGAAACTACATCTAAAACCTAACTCCATCATGGATAATCCGGAGTGTCGGTGACTGGGGAATTGAGACACATTCCGTCACTCGGAGTACGAAATGTACCTCGTTTCCCGTGCCCGGGCTAACTCCTATTCCGGACATGATGCAATATGCATGATATGCATGAAATGCAACTAAGATACAATCCTAACATACAGAATGCTATGGAAATGAGATGCCTCGAAGTGCGTGTACTCGGGCACGCAAACCAAGAAAATGCATGAATGCGATCTAAGATACAACCTAGTATGCACTATGCTGTGAAAATGATATGCCTCGAAATGCGTGCACACGGGCACGCAAACCGAGAAAATGATAGAATGCAATGAAAATGAGATACCTGGAAGTGCGTGCACACAGGCACGCAAACCGAGGCCATGACAGAATGTAATGAAAATGAGATGCCTCGAAGTGCGTGCACACAGGCACACAAACTGAGGCCATGACAGAATGTAATGAAAATGAGATGCCTCGAAGTGTGTGCACACGGGCACGCAAACCGAGGCAATGATAAAATGCAATGAAAATGAGATGCCTCGAAGTGTGTGCACACGGGCACGCAAACCGAGGCGATGATAAAATGCAATGAAAATGAGATGCCTCGAAGTGCGTGCACACGGGCACGCAAACCGAGGCGATGATAAAATGTGATGAAATGACATGGAAATGACAAATGTGCTTATACCAACATGAGTGAGCCTCAGCCACACTCACATCGGATGCCGGCGGATAAAAATGGAGTGCCTCGAAATGCGTGCACACGGGCACGCAAACCGAGGTGATGATAAAATGTGATGTAATGACATGGAAATGATGAATGGGCTTATACCAACATGAGTGAGCCTCAACCACACTCTCATCGGATGCCGGCGGATAAAAAAAGAGTGCCTCGAAATGCGTGCACACGGGCATGCAAACCGAGGCGATAATAAAATGTGATAAAATGACATGAAATGGATAGCAATCATTCTAAAGGAATTTCAGCACTAAAACATGGGGGAAAACAGCCCCGAAATGAGGCGAAATGACATGAAATGCATGGAATGGTCCCGAAATGGCCTATAGCTATGCCAAACATGCACAACATGGACATGCAATGCAAAGACAGAAGCTAGACAGTCCCAAAAAAGGCACTTTCACAGTTATAAACATGGCCAAACAGCAAGCATAGGTATGGCAAAAATGGCATGCAAGAATAGGGGCCAAAAGAGGGGTAATGAAGCAAGTGATATAAGCAAAACCCAAACTGAAAAACTTCCTTCTAAAACACTGAAGAGGGACCAAAAATATGAATATTTACAGCATATGGCAGCCTCAAAATCAGTATACAAACGTGATAGAAATGTGATACAAAAAGGGGCTCAAAAGTGGCTATAACATGAGATATGCAAAATAATCACCAAACAGCCAAAGACCCTTAATAAAACATGTAGAATGGGCCAAAATAAGACTATTTCCAGAACTATAAAATGGCCAAAAACAAAAGCATGGTAGGCTAACTAAACATGCAAGAATGGGGAATAAAAGAGAGATATAACATGAAGTAGCATATGGAGACCCCAAAACATGAAAGGACCTAAATGAAACATGAAATATGGACTAAAATAAGCACTTTTTCAGAACTGTAAAATGGCCAAAAACAAAGGCATGGTAGGCTGCCATTGCATTCAAGAATAGGGAAGAAAAGAGGAGTATAAAGGTAGGTACAACATGGAAGTCCCAAATGGTGTTGAGCCCTTCTTCAATGTTGAAGAGGGGCTCAAAATGAGCCTGATATCAGTTTACAACATGCTCAAAAACAGATTACTCACGGGCTAAAAATAGCATGCAAAATCATGACATATAAGAGGATCAATGAAGCAAGTGTATCATGGAGGGCTCAAACAGGGTTAAGCCCTTAATGAAAAGTGAAGATGAGCTCAAAAGAAGGCCCTTCTCAGTTAGGGCCGGAGCTTGAAACAAAAAGCAAGTGAGGCTTACAAATGGATCAAAAAAAAGGGTCAAAAGAGAAGAAGTGTTACTTACCCTTGAAGACTAAGGCTTTGGTTGCTTCTTGGACCAATTTGCAGCTCCTTTTGCCTTTGAGAAACCTTCCTTGTTGCTGGAAATGAGGTGGTGGTGGTAGAGCTTGGTGGTGTAGAAGAGATGGTGTTTATGGACTTAGGGTTTTTCAAGGAAATGAGAGCTATGGAAATGGAGTTGTGTATGGAAGCTTGAAGATGAAGTTTTCTAACCACAAAATAGGATATATCTTGCTTGCTATATAGGCCAAAGAAGGGGTGTAAAGGTGGAGGAAAAGGAGAGCAAAATTCCCCCACAAAATATCCCCCGGATAAAGATCTTTTCTGGGGGATATTGCCCCACAGCTGTAAAGTGCACAGTGCAAGGAACACGGCCGGCCCATTACTTTTGCTCCAGGTGGCCGGCCGGCCACACCTCCTAGCCGGCCGGCTAGGGGTCAAAAGGTTCAATCATATTTTCTGGCCGGCCACCAACTGATGGTGTTCTCCTAAGTGTGTACAACACAACCATGTGGTTAAAAGTCCAAGAAAGTGGGTCCAAGGGGTTCAACATTAGCTCGGAAAGAGGGGGTCAAAAGGGTCAAGTAGAATTACTGGCCGGCCACCAACTTTTAGGGTCCTCCCATGTGTGTACATCACAAATATGTGGTTCAAAGTTCGAGAAAATGGGTCCAAGGGGTTCAACATTAGCCCGGAAGGAGGGGGTCAAAAGGGTCAAGCAGCATTAATGGCCGGCCACCAACTTTTAGGGGCCTCCCAAGTGTGTACATCACAAATATGTGGTTCAAAGTTGGAGAAAATGGGTCCAAGGTATTCAACATTAGCCCGGAAGTGTGAAAAACGGGCGCCGGAGGGCGTCGGAGGATGTATAACTGGTTGCTGCAACAATTACTGGCCTCCCACCCTTCAGTGACCTCCCTAGTGATAAAACAGAGGTACCTGCCAAAAATGGACGAAAACCGTTGCAAAATGAAAGTTCCGGGGCCAAAATACGCAGTTCGGGGTCCCGAAAATGGGCTGTTAAGCACCGAAAGTGGCGTTCGGCCACGAAGTGAGTTTCTTAGACCCCAGTGTCCCTCAAAAGGGAGAAAATAGGAAGTATACCAAAAACCGGAGCAATAGGAGATGGTTAGGCGGTCCCGAACCGAGGCACACAGCCTGACGGTCCCGGAAAACCAAAAACCGGACTCCAAAATGGGAAAAATGGCCTACGGCCACCAAATGTAGCCTACGGACATTGAGAGATGGTCTACGGGACCTCTCCCTTCCCTCAGGAAAAGAAATAGAGAAAACTGAGTCTGGTTCGCAAACCGAGGCAAAGTACAAAAGAGAGTTCGGAAGTCCGGAGGCGGGGCTCACGGCCGTGACTCTGAAACTTCTGAACGAGCACATTATGCAATGTCACCGAGCGCTCAATCGGTGATGTCTGAGTCTTAAGGTCGGTCAAAAATGGGGTGTCTACAGTATGCTTGATTTCTCCAATCGAAGAATCATTAAAACTTTTGAGCATGCAGCTTCAGTTCAGAATAATGATGAACTTATGTATTTAATACAACTTCAGGATCCTTCTCCTTTCTTGCAGAAATACAAATATGTCCACATAGGACTTGTCCAGGTTGCTTTTAAGCCTCTGACTCTTTTGGGTCAAAATACTAGTCTCCAGTGCACACTACAAGATGGTAGGTGTACTAATTGGAGAGCTTCGCTTATGGGAGCCATAGAAACCAGCCTAGCTCATGGTCCAGTGTATTTTGACATATATCCCAACCTGAGTGTAGCCCTATCAGATCAAAACCTATCTAAGGTTTTAGAATTGAGATTCTTATCTCATGGTTATGAGTATCTTCCAAGGTCACCACCTTTCACAGTAATATCCAGAATCTATTTAAAGGTTTTATCAACTTTAAATCCTTATATTAGAAAGCAGAGTGATCAAGGTCACACAGTGCTTCTTGACACCAATCTTTACAGTAGTCAAGTTGTTGTT
The DNA here is from genome assembly GCF_055761805.1 of Camellia sinensis. NCBI lineage: Eukaryota > Viridiplantae > Streptophyta > Magnoliopsida > Ericales > Theaceae > Camellia > Camellia sinensis. The sequence continues at coordinate 88,936,059 of NC_138964.1, forward strand.
CCTAAAATGATTGAATGGGAAAAAATTACTTTTCCAGAAAAATGGCAAATAACTAATGATGTTCCTCCTAGACCAATTGTTCGAAACAATTTGGATGATGTTATACAGACAGAAGGAGGTAATGTTTACCTTCGTTTCCAACGACCTCAAAGGCAATTATCCAGAAGTATGTCAACTGCCAATATCAGATCTATTCCCTCTTTTAGAGAAGCATATAGGGTAGACTTTCCTGAGTCATCCAGACACTCTAGTGCTGAACCTGTAGAATCTGTCATACAAGGTATGCTATCCAGACCACCAAGTAATCCAGACCACGTTGACCCTATGGATCCAATTGTCCAAGGATTACAGTTTTCAACTAATAGAATCCCGCATGGTATGTTTGAACCTAGGGAATCCAGTAGCAAAGGACCTTATAGTCCTACTGCCAGCGATGTGAATTTTGAAGTTTAATGGATTTTAGTCCAAACAGTGAGAACAGGAAAATCCTAAATCAGGATTTCTACCAGGAAAAATATGCAAAATTCAGAGAATGGTATTTTGCAAATCACACTCCAAAACAATTAACAGAAATTAAAATCCAGTACTATAAATATTTGGAAGAAAACCAAAAACTTCAACCTTTTCCATTATGGTTTATGGAAAGTGGTAATATATCCAATTCACAAATAAATGTCTTAGAAAATATTCAAAAAAATTAGGTCACTACTGATGGAAATATTATTACATCAGTACATCCTCCTGTAAAATCTTTAGAATTACTTCCTAGTAATTCTAATACCAGTCAACCCTTAGTTATTACTACTTTTGTAGAACCTCCTACAAAAAGCACTAATGCGGTGACAGTTAAAGAAATTATTCCTATTCTAAAACAGAATAATTATACTAATCTTTTCTGTCAAACTATGGGAAAACAGTTAACCAGAATTGAAAAAACAGTTGTTCATATTAAGGACACCTGTCATCTCCAACCTAAGACTCCAGATATACAACCTGTAGCTTTTAAGCCTACTCCTATAGTAACAAATTTTAATTTAAAACCTAAAAAAGATAATACAGAATTCATGGATACTCTATTAAACAAGATTAAAAATCTTCATATAGGAGAATCCTCACAAGTTAATATGTTATCCAGAAATCATTTCCAGGAGATAGATGAAAATTATCAGAATTTGGAACCCTACCAAATATCTGAAATCCAGGCTAATTTCCAAAATGAACCCTCTTCAATTAATAAAGTTCATTATGGAACAAATATAGACAAAACTGCTTATACTGCACCAAGCAGGTATTACTATTCCAAACCTAGTCCTATGGATCTTCTTTATGAAGAAGATTTTCTCCATAGCCAGAAATCTTACCACAGTAGAACCATTTATGAATGGAATATTGATGGTCTAACAGAATATCAAATATTTGAAGTCCTCCAACATATGCTTATGTTTGCCACAGTGTGCAAACAAAATGAGAATACTGACCATCAAGTAGCTCGATTTATAGTCAGTGGCTTTACCGGATTACTTAAAGGATGGTGGGATAATATTCTCACTACAGCACAAAATAATGAAATTTTAAATTCTACTCGTATAAAAATTGATCCAGACACTCGAGCTGAAACTACTGAGCGAGATGCTGTTTACACTTTGGTAAACACTATAGTTCTCCATTTCATTGGTGCTGTAGCAGGTATTGAATATCGAAGTAGAGAACTATTACAGAAATTAAGATGTCCATCTTTATCCCATTTTAGATGATATAAGGATGTATTCCTGATGAAAGTACATCGTAAAGCTGATGCTAATTCAGATCATTGGAAAGCCAAATTTATTGATGGTCTTCCTACTCTTTTTGCCGAAAGGGTCAGAAAGAAGTTAAGAGATCATCATAATCAATTGGTTATCCCATACAGTAGATATACCTACAGTCAACTCGTAGGATTAATTGCTGATGAAGAACTTGTTTTATGTAATGATCTTAAATTACAGCAATAGATAAAACACCAACATCTTATAGGAAGAAAGGAATTAGGCGAATTTTGTGAACAATTTGCCTATGATACAAAATTACAGTATCCTCAAACAGAAAAGGCATAAAATTGGAAAATCTTCAAAGTATTATTCCAAAAAATCCAGAAAACATAAATATGCTAAAAGTCCAACTCAGCCACAAATACCTTCAAAAGGTAAACAAAAATATTCCAGGAAGAAATCTAAATCCACAATTAAATGCTATAAATGTGGACAGATAGGTCATTATGCTAATCGTTGTAAATCAAAACTACAACAGAAGCTTAATGAACTATCTATCGATAATGATATTCAGCAACAAATTCTTAGAATACTTTCTGATGAATCAGACACTTCTTCTAATGAAGAAGATGAAATTGCAGCTTTATATTCCTCAAGAAGTGGGAATGAGTCTGATGACTCTCCAGAAATTTATGAATGTAAAACTCACATCAATCAGATAGCTGATGAAGCCAACTATTGGAAAGCCATAGTTGAAATGAGCGGACTTGATATTGGAGGACCCAGTATCAATGTTCTTACAGAAGAAGAACAGAATATGATTACTTTTGCTAATCAAATTTCTAATCCAGAAATGAAATTAAAATTCTTAGAATTATGTTTACAGCATCAGAAGAAGGAAGAAATTCTTCCTCCTCAACATTACAGTATGAAAGAAGTTTTCCAAAGACTTCAAACTGTTACTGAAGAAAAACCTTTAACAATCCAGGATTTAAAAATGGAAGTAAATGCTTTAAAAATTGAAATTAAACATTTACAAAATTCTAATATTACTATTAATTCTGAAATTAAGCAGATTAATAGTAAAATCCAGAATAGGGAAAAAGGAATCCAAATTAATGAATCTACTTCTGTTTCAGAAACAAAAGAGCCTGACTATCACATGCTCATGAATACAGTTACTTTTCAGGAATGGTATATCAGAATTACTTTAATGATAAAACCAGATTTTATTATAAAAGATGCTATTGCCCTTGTAGATAGTGGAGCTGATATGAATACAATTCATATCAGATCATGCACACTACGAGATTTTATTGAGTAATTTACCGTGAAATTATGAAAAATTTACTTCAAATTTTCTAAATAATTTACTAAGGATATACTAGGAATTTACTGAGTAATTAATTGAGAATTTACAGAATAATTTATTGAGAATTTCTTGGGAATTTAATTAGTAATTTACTGAGAATTTACTGGTAATTTACTGAGTCATTTACTCAGAATTTACTGAGTAATTTACTGGGTAATGTTCTGAATAATTTACTGAGAATTCAATGAGTAATTTACTGAGATTTTATTGAGTAATTTACCGTGAAATTATGAAAAATTTACTTCGAATTTTGTAAATAACTACTGAGGATTTACTAGGAATTTACTGAGTAATTGATTGAGAATTTACTGAATAATTTATTGAGAATTTCTTGGGAATTTAATTAGTAATTTACTGAGAATTTACTTGGAATTTATTGAGAATTTTCAAAGTAATTTAATTTGTAATTTACTGAGAATTTTCTGCGAATTTACTAAGTAATTTAATGAGAATTTACTGAGTAACTTACCGAGTGATTTACTGGGAATTTACTGAGTGATTTACTCCGAATTTACTGAGTACTTTACTTGGCAATTTACTGGGTAATGTTCTGAGTAATGTACTGAGAATTCAATGAGTAATTTATTGAGATTTTATTGAGTAATTTACTGTTAAATTATGAAAAATTTACTTCGAATTTTCAAAATAATTTACTGAGGACTTACTAGGAATTTACTGAGTAATTAATTGAGAATTTACTGAATAATTTACTGAGAATTTCTTGAGAATTAAACTAGTAATTTACTGAGAATTTCTGGGAATTTACTGAGTAATTTAATGAGAATTTACTAAGTAATTTACCGAGTAATTTACTGGGAATTTACTGAGTAATTTACTCGGAATTTACTGAGTAATTTACTTACCAATTTACTTGGTAATGTTCTGAGTAATTTACTGAGAATTCAATGAGTAATTTACTGATATTTTATTGAGTAACTTAACGTGAAATTATGAAAAATTTACTTCGAATTTTCTAAGTAATTTACTGAGGACTTACTAGGAATTTACTGGGTAATTAATTCATAATTTACTGAATAATTTACTGATAATTTCATGGGAATTTGACTAGTAATTTACTTAGAATTTACTAGGAATTTAATAAGAATTTTCTAAGCAATTTACTTCATAATTTACTAAGAATATCCGGGAATTTACTGAGTAATTTACTTACCAATTTACTGGGTAATGTTCTGAGTAATTTACTGAGAATTCAATGAGTAATTTACCGTGAAATTATGAAAAAATTACTTTGACTTTTCTAAATAATTTACTGAGTATTTACAAGGAATTTACTAAGCAATTAATTCAGAATTTACTGAATAATTCACTGAGAATTTCTTGGGAATTTAATTAGTAATTTACTGAGAATTTACTGGGAATTTATTGAGAATTTTCTATGTAATTTACTTTATAATTTGCTGAGAATTTTATGGGAATTTATTGAGTAATTTACCGATTAATTTACTGGGAATTTACTGAGTGATTTACTCCGAATTTACTAAGTAATTTACTTAGCAATTTACTAGGTAATGTTCTGAGTAATTTACTGAGAATTCAATAAGTAATTTACTAAGATTTTATTGAGTAATTTCCCGTGAAATTATGAAAAATTTACTTCGAATTTTCTAAATAATTTACTGAGGATTTACTAGGAATTTACGGAGTAATTAATTGAGAATTTACTGAATAATTTATTGAGAATTTATTGGGAATTTAATTAGTAATTTACTGAGAATTTACTGGTAATTTACTAAGTCATTTACTCAGAATTTACTGAGTAATTTACTGGGTAATGTTCTGAGTAATTTATTGAGAATTCAATGAGTAATTTACTGAGATTTTATTGAGTAATTTACCGTGAAATTATGAAAAATTTACTTCAAATTTTGTAAATAATTACTGAGGATTTACTAGGAATTTACTGAGTAATTAATTGAGAATTTACTGAATAATTTATTGAGAATTTCTTGGGAATTTAATTAGTAATTTACTGAGAATTTACTAAGTAATTTATTGAGAATTTACCTGGAATTTATTGAGAATTTTCAAAGTAATTTAATTTGTAATGTACTGAGAATTTTCTGTGAATTTACTAAGTAATTTAATGAGAATTTACTGAGTAATTTACCGAGTGATTTACTAGGAATTTACTGAGTGATTTACCCCGAATTTGCTGAGTACTTTACTTGGCAATTTACTGGGTAATGTTCTGAGTAATTTACTGAGAATTTAATGAGTAATTTTCTAAGATTTTATTGAGTAATTTATCATGAAATTATGAAAAATTTACTTCGAATTTTCTAAATAATTTATTACTGAGCAATTAATTCAGAATTTATTGAATAATTTATTGAGAATTTCTTGGGAATTTAATTAGTAATTTACTGAGAATTTACTAAGTAATTTACTGTGAATTTACTTGGAATTTATTGAGAAATTTTCTAAGTAATTTAATTTATAATTTACTGAGAATTTTTTTTGAATTTACAGAGTAATTTAATGAGAATTTACTGAGTAATTTATCGGGTAATTTACTTGGAATTTACTGTGTGATTTACTCCGAATTTACTAAGTACTTTACTTGGCAATTTACTGGGTAATGTTTTGAGTAATTTACTGAGAATTCAATAAGTAATTTACTGAGATTTTATTGAGTAATTTATCGTGAAATTATGAAAAATTTACTTCAAATTTTGTAAATAATTTACTGTGGATTTAGTAGGAATTTACTGAGCAATTAATTGAGAATTTACTGAATTTTTATTGAGAATTTCTTGGGAATTTAATTAGTAATTTACTGAGAATTTACTTGGAATTTATTGAGAATTTTCTAAGTACTTTAATTTATAATTTACTGAGAATTTTCTAGGAATTTACTAAGTAATTTAATGAGAATTTACTGAGTAATTTACTGAGTGATTTATTGGGAATTTACTGAGTGATTTACTCAGAATTTACTAAGTACTTTACTTGGCAATTTACTAGGTAATGTTCTGAGTAATCTACTGAGAATTCAATGAATAATTTACTAAGATTTTATTGAGTAATTTATCGTGAAATTATGAAAAATTTACTTCAAATTTTCTAAATTATTTACTGAGGATTTACTAGGAATTTACTAGGCAATTAATTCAGAATTTACTGAATAATTTACTGAGAATTTTTTGGGAATTTAATTAGTAATTTACTGAGAATTTACTAAGTAATTTATTGAGAATTTACTGGAAATTTATTCAGAATTTTCTAAGTAATTTACTTCATAATTTACTGAGAATTTTTCGGGAATTTACTGAGTTATTTAATTAGAATTTATTGAGTAATTTACCGAGTAATTTACTGGGAATTTAGTGAGTTATTTACTCGAAATTTACTGAGTAATTTACTTAGCAATTTACTGGGTAATGTTTTGAGCAAGTTACTGAGAATTCAATGAGTAATTTATTGAGATTTTATTGAGTAATTTAACGTGAAATTATGAAAAATTTACTTCGATATTTCTAAATAATTTATTGAGGATTTACTAGGAATTTACTGAATAATTTACTGGGAATTTCTTGGGAATTTAATTAGTAATTTACTGAGATTTTAATAAGTAATTTACTGAGAATTTACTAGGAATTTATTGAGAATTTTCTAAGTAATTTACTTCATAATTCACTGAGAATTTTCTGGGAATTTACTGAGTAATTTCATGAGAATTTGCTGAGTAATTTACCGGGAATTTACTGAGTGATTTACTCAGAATTTGCTTAGTAATTTACTTAGCAATTTACTGGGTAATGTTCTGAGTAATTTACTGAGAATTCAATGAGCAATTTTCTGAGATTTTATTGAGTAATTTAACGTGAAATTATGAAAAAATTAATTCGAATTTTCTAAATAATTTACTGAGGATTTACTAGGAATTTACTAAGTAATTAATTGAGAATTTACTGAATAATTTACTTAGAATTCTGGAAATTTAATTAGTAATTTACTGAGATTTTACCAAATAATTTACTGAGAATTTACTGGAAATTTATTGAGAATTTTCTAAGTAATTTACTTCATAATTTACTAAGAATTTTCTGGGAATTTACTGAGTAATTTGATGATAATTTACCGAGTAATTTACCGAGTAATTTGCTCAAAATTTACTAAGTGATTTACCCATAATTTTCTTAGTAATTTACTTAGCAATTTACTGGGTAATGTTCTGAGTAATTTACTGAGAATTCAATGAGTAATTTACTGAGATTTTATTGAGTAATTTACCGTGAAATTATGAAAAATTTACTTCAAATTTTCTAAATAATTACTGAGGATTTACTAGGAATTTACTGAGTAATTAATTGAGAATTTACTGAATAATTTTCTGAGAATTTACTTAGTAATTTACTGAGAATTTACTAGGAATTTATTCAGAATTTTCTAATTAATTTAATTCATAATTTGCTGAGAATTTTCTTGAAATTTACTGAGCAATTTAATGAGAAATTACTGAGTAATTTATTGAGTAATTTACTGGGAAATTACTGAGTGATTTACTCAGAATTTACTGAGTAATTTACTTACCAATTTACTAGGTAATGTTCTGAGTAATTTATTGAGAATTCAATGAGTAATTTACTGATATTTTATTGAATAATTTTCCGTGAAATGATGAAAAATTTACTTCAAATTTTCTAAATCATTTACTCAGGATTTACTAGGAATTTACGTAGTAATTAATTGAGAATTTACTGAATAATTTTCTGAGAATTTCTTGGAAATTTAATTAGTAATTTACTGAGAATTTACTGGGAATATATTGAGAATTTTCTAAGTAATTTACTTCATAATTCACTGAGAATTTTCTAAGAATTTACTGAGTAATTTGATGAGAATTTACTGAGTAATTTACCGAGTAATTTACTGGGAATTTACTGAGTGATTTACTCGGAATTTACTGAGTAATTTACTTACCAATTTACTGGGTATTGTTCTGAGTAATTTACGAAGAATTCAATGAGTAATTTACAGTGAAATTATGAAAAAATTACTATGAATTTTCTAAATAATTTACTAAGTATTTACCAGGAATTTGCTGAGTAATTAATTCAAAATTTACTGAATAATTCTTTGAAAATTTCTTGGGAATTTAATTAGTAATTTACTGAGAATTTACTGGGAATTTATTGAGAATTTTGTAAGTAATTTACTTTATAATTTGCTGAGAATTTTCTTGGAATTTACTCAGTAATTTAATGAGAATTTACTGAGTAATTTACCTAGTAATTTACTGGGAATTTACTGAGTGATTTACTCGGAATTTACTGAGTAATTTACTTAGCAATTTACTGGGTAATGTTCTGAGTAATTTACTAAGAATTCCATAAGTAATTTACTGAGATTTTATTGAGTAATTTACCGTGAAATTATGAAAAATTTACTTCAAATTTTCTAAATAATTTACTGAGGATTTACTAGGAATTTACTAAGTAATTAATTAAGAATTTACTGAATAATTTATTGACAATTTCTTGGAAATTTAATTGGTAATTTACTGAGAATTTACTGGGAATTTATTGAGAATTTACTGACTAATTTACCGAGTAATTTACGGGGAATTCACTGAGTCATTTACTCAGAATTTACTGGGTAATGTTCTGAGTAATTTACTGAGAATTCAATGAGTAATTTACTGAGATTTTATTGAGTAATTTACCGTGAAATTATGAAAAACTTACTTCGAATTTTGTAAATAATTACTGAGGATTTACTAGGAATTTACGGAGTAATTAATTGAGAATTGACTTAATAATTTATTGAGAATTTCTTGGGAATTTAATTAGTAATTTACTGAGAATTTACTAAGTAATTTTCTGAGAATTTACTTGGAATTTATTGAGAATTTTCTAAGTAATTTAATTTATAATTTACTGAGAATTTTCTGGGAATTTACTGAGTAATTTACCGAGTGATTTACTGGGAATTTACTGAGTGATTTACTCTGAATTTACTAAGTACTTTACTTGGAAATATACTGAGTAATGTTCTGAGCAATTTACTGAGAATTCAATGAGTAATTTACTGAGATTTTATTAAGTAATTTATCCTGAAATTATGAAAAATTTACTTCAAGTTTTGTAAATAATTTACTGAGGATTTACTAGGAATTTACTGAGCAATTAATTGAGAATTTACTGAGAATTTCTTGGGAATTTAATTAGTAATTTACTGAGAATTTACTAAGTAATTTACTGGGAATTTATTGAGAATTTTCTAAGTAATTTACTTCATAATTTACTGAGAATTTTTCGGGAATTTCCTAAGTAATTTAATGAGAATTTATTGAGTAATTTACCGAGTAATTTACTGGGAATTTACTGAGTGATTTACTCGGAATTTACTGAGTAATTTACTTAGCAATTTACTGGGTAATGTTCTGAGTAAGTTACTGAGAATTCAATGAGTAATTTATCGAGATTTCATTGAGTAGTTTAACGTGAAATTATGAAAAATTTACTTCGAATTTTCTAAATAATTTAATGAGAATTTACTAGGAATTTACTGAGTAATTAATTGAGAATTTACGGAATAATTTACTGAGAATTTCTTGGGAATTTAATTTGTAATTTACTGAGATTTTACTATGTAATTTACTGAGAATTTACTGGGAATTTATTGAGAATTTTCTAAGTAATTTACTTCATAATTCACTGAAAATTTTCTGGGAATTTACACAGTAATTTGATGAGAATTTACTGTGTAATTCGCCGAGTAATTTGCTGGGAATTTACTGGATGATTTACTCGGAATTTACTTAGCAATTTACTGGGTAATGTTCTGAGTAATTTACTGAGAATTCAATGAGTAATTTACTGAGATTTTATTGAGTAATTTAATGTGAAATTAGGAAAAATTTACTTCGTATTTTCTAAATAATTTACTGAGGATTTATTAGGAATTTACTGAGTAATTAATTGAGAATTTACTGAATAATTTATTGAGAATTTCTTGGGAATTTAATTAGTAATTTTATGAGAATTTACTAAGTAATTTAGTGAGAATTCACTGGGAATTTATTGAGAATTTCTAAGTAATTTAATTTATAATTTACTGAGAATTTTCTGGGAATTTAATAAGTAATTTAATGAGAATTTACTGAATAATTTACCAAGTGATTTGCTGGGAATTTACTGAGTGATTTACTCGAAATTTACTGAGTAATTTACTTGGCAATTTACTGGGTATTGTTCTGAGTAATTTATTGATAATTCAATGTGTAATTTACTGAGATTTTATTGAGTAATTTATCGTGAAATTATGAAAAATTTACTTCGAATTTTCTAAATCATTTACTGAGGATTTACTAGGAATTTACTGAGTAATTAATTGAGAATTTAAAGAATAATTTATTGAGAATTTAATTAGTAATTTACTGAGAATTTACTAAGTAATTTACAGAGAATTTGCTGGAAATTTATTTAGAATTTTCTGAGTAATTTACTTTATAATTTACTGACATTTTTTTAGAAATTTACTGAGTAATTTAATGAGAATTTACTGAGTAACTTACCGGGAATTTACTGAGTGATTTATTCAGAATTTACTGAGTAATTTACTGGGTAATGTTCTGAGTAATTCACTGAGAATTCAATGAGTAATTTACCGAGATTTTATTGATTAATTTACCGTGAAATTATGAAAAATTTAATTCGAATTTTCTAAATGATTTACTGAGGATTTAGTAGGAATTTACTCAGTAATTAATTGAGAATTTATTGAATAATTTATTGAGAATTTCTTGGGAATTTAATTAGTAATTTACTGAGAGTTTACTAAGTAATTTACTGAGAATTTATTGGGAATTTATTTAGAATTTTCTAAGTAATTTACTTCATGATTTATTGAGATTTTTCTGGAAATTTACTGAGTAATTTACTGAGTAATTTACCGAGTAATTTACTTGCAATTTACTGAGTGATTTACTCGGAATTTACTGAGTGATTTACTTTGCAATTTACTGGGTAATGTTCGGAGTAATTTACTAAGAATTCAATGAGTAATTTACTGAGATTTTATTAAGTAATTTACTGTGAAATTATGAAAAATTTACTTCAAATTTTCTAAATAATTTACTGAGGATTTACTTGGAATTTACTAAGTAATTAATTGAGAATTTACTGAATAATTTATTAAGAATTTCTTGGGAATTTAATTAGTAATTTACTGAGAATTTACTAAGTAATTTACTGAGAAATTACTCAGAATTTATTGAGAATTTTCTAAGTAATTTACTTTATAATTTCCTGAGAATTTTCATGGAATTTACTGAGTAATTTGCCGAGTAATTTACTGAAAATTTACTGAGTGATTTACTCGAAATTTACTGGGTAATTTACTTACCAATTTACTGGGTAATGTTCTGAGTAATTTACTAACAATTAAATGAGTAATTTACTGGGATTTTATTGAGTAATTTATCGTGAAATTATGAAAAATTTACTTCGAATTTTCTAAATAATTTACTGAGGATTTTCTAGGAATTTACTGAGTAATTAATTGAGAATTTCTTGGGAATTTAATTAGTAATTTACACTGAATTTACTAAGTGATTTACTGGGAATTTATTGATAATTTTCTAAGTAATTTACTTCATAATTTACTGAGAATTTCCAGAGCAATTTAATCAGAATTTATTGAGTAATTTACCGAGTAATTTACTGGGAATTTACTGAGTAATTTACTTAGCAATTTTCCAGGTAATGTTCTGAGTAATTTACTGAGAATTCAATGAGTAATTTACTGAGATTTTATAGAGTAATTTGTCGTGAAATTATGAAAAATTTACTTCGAATTTTCTAAATCATTTACTGAGGATTTACTAGGAATTTATGGAGTAATTAATTGAGAATTTACTGAATAATTTACTGAGAATTTCTTGGAAATTTAATTAGTAATTTACTGAGAATTTACTAAGTAATTTATTGAGAATTTACTGGGAATATAATGAGAATTTTCTAAGTAATTTCCTTTATAATTTACTGAGAATTTTCTGGAAATTTACTGGGTAATTTAATGAGAATTTACTGAGTAATTTATCAAGTGATTTACTCAGAATTTACTGAGTGATTTACTTAGCAATTTACTAGGTAATGTTACGAGTAATTTACTGAGAATTCAATGAGTAATTTATTGAGATTTTATTGAGTAATTTACAGTGAAATTATGAAAAATTTATTTCGAATTTTCTAAATAATTTACTGAGGATTTACTAGGAATTTACTAAGTAATTAATTGAGAATTTACTGAATAATTTATTGAGAATTTCTCGGGAATTTAATTAGTAATTAATTGAGAATTTACTAAGTAATTTATTAAGAATTTTCTAGAAATTTATTGAGAATTTTCTAAGTAATTTACTTCATAATTTACTAAGAATTTTCAGGGAATTTACTGTGTAATTTAAAGAGAATTTATTGAGTAATTTACCGGGTAATTTACTGGGAATTTACTGAGAGATTTACCCGGAATTTACTAAGTAATTTACTTAGCAATTTACTGGGTAATGTTCTGAGTAATTTACTGAGAATTCAGCGAGTAATTTACTGAGATTTTATTGAGTAATTTACCGTCAAATTCTGAAAAATTTACTTCGAATTTTCTATATAATTTGCTGAGGATTTACTAGGAATTTACTGAGTAATTAATTGAGAATTTACTGAATAATTTATTGAGAATTTCTTGGGAATTTAATTAGTAATTTACTGAGAATTTACTGGGAATTTACTGAGAATTTTCTTGGAATTTACTAAGTAATTTCATGAGAATTTACTGAGTGATTTACTCGGAATTTATTGAGTAATTTACTTAGCAATTTACTCGGTAATGTTCGGAGTAATTTTCTGAGATTTTATTAAGTAATTTACCGTGAAATAATGTAAAATTTACTTCGAATTTTGTAAATAATTCACTTAGGATTTACTAGGGATTTACTGAGTAATTAATTGAGAATTTACTGAATAATTTATCGAGAATTTCTTGGGAATTTAATTAGTAATTTACTCAGAATTTACTGGGAATTTGTTGAGAATTTTCTAAGTAATTTACTTAATAATTTACTTAGAATTTCCTAGTAATTTATTGAGAATTTTCTAAGTAATTTACTGAGAATTTACTGAGAATTTTCTGGAATTTACCTAGTAATTTAATGAGAATTTACTGAGTAATTTATCGAGTAATTTACTTGAAATTTACTGAGTGATTTACTCGGAATTTATTGAGTAATTTACTTAGCAATTTACTGAGAATTCAATGAGTAATTTCCTGAGATTTTATTGAGTAATTTACCGTGAAATTATGAAAAATTTACTTCGAATTTTCTAAATAATTTTCTGAGAATTTACTGAGTAATTTATCGAGTAATTTACTTGAAATTTACTGAGTGATTTACTCGGAATTTACTGAGTAATTTACTTAGCAATTTACTGAGAATTCAATGAGTAATTTCCTGAGATTTTATTGAGTAATTTACCGTGAAATTATGAAAAATTTACTTCGAATTTTCTAAATAATTTACTGAGAATTTACGAGGAATTTACTGAGGAATTAATTGGGAATTTACTGAATAATTTATGGAGAATTGCTTGGAAATTTAATTAGTAATTTACTGAGAATTTACTAACTAATTAACTGGGAATTTATTGAGAATTTTCTAAGTAATTTATTTTATAATTTACTGTGAATTTTCTGGAAATTTACTTAGTAATTTAATGAGAATTTACTGAGTAATTTACTGAGAATTTACTTAGTGATTTACTTAGAATTTACTGAGTAATTTACTGTGTAATGTTCTGAGTAATTTTCTGAGAATTCAATGAGTAATTTACTGAGATTTTATTGAGTAATTTACCATGAAATTATGAAAAATTTACTTCGAATTTTCTAAATAATTTAGTGAGGATATACTAGGAATTTACTGATTAATTAATTGAGAATTTACTGAATAATTCATTGAGAATTTCTTGGGAATTTAATTAGTAATTTATGGAGAATTTGCTAAGTAATTTAGTGGGAATTTACTAGGAATTTATTGACAATTTTCTAAGTAATTTACTTTATAATTTACTGAGAATTTTTTGCGAATTTACTGAGTAATTTGCGGGGAATTTACTGAGTGATTTACTCAGAATTTACTAAGTAATTTACTGGGTAATGTTCTGAGTAATTTACTGAGAATTAAATGAGTAATTTACTGTGATTTTATTGAGTAATTTACCGTGAAATTATGAAAAATTTACTTCGAATTTTCTAAATAATTTACTAAGGATTTTCTAGGAATTTACCGAGTTATTAATTGAAAATTTCTTGGGAATTTAATTAGTAATTGACGCAGAATTTACTGGGAATTTATTGAGAATTTTCTAAGTAATTTACTTCATAATTTGCTGTGAATTTTCTTGGAATTTCCAGAGTAATTTAATGAGAATTTATTGAGTAATTTACTGGGAATTTACAGAGTGATTTACTCGGAATTTACTGAGTAATTTACTTACCAATTTACTGGGTAATGTTCTGAGTAATTAACTTAGAATTCAATGAGTAATTTACTAGGATTTTATTGAGTAATTTAACGTGAAATTAAGAAAATTTTACTTCAAATTTTTTAAATAATTTACTGGAATTTACTGAGTAATTAATTGAGAATTTACTGAACAATTTACTGAGAATTTCTGGGGAATTTAATTAGTAATTTACTGAGAATTTACTAAGTAATTTACTGAGAATTTACTGAGTAATTTGCCGAGTAGTTTACTCGGAATTTACTTAGTGATTTACTCGGAATTTACTGAGTAATTTACATAGCAATTTACTGGGTAATGTTCTAAGTAATTTACTGAGAATTCAATGAGTAATTTACTGAGATTTTATTGAGTAATTTACCGTGAAATTATGAAAAATTTACTTCGAATTTTCTAAATAATTTACTAAGGATTTACTCGGATTTTACTGAGTAATTAATTCAGAATTTACATAATAATTTACTGAGAATTTCTTGGGAATTTAATTAGTAATTTAATGAGAATTTACTGGGAATTTATTGAGAATTTTCTAAGTAATTTACTTAATAATTTACTGAGAATTTCTTGGGAATTTAATTAGTAATTTACTGAGAATTTACTAAGTAATTTACTTATAATTTACTAGGAATTTATTGAGAATTTTCTAAGTAATTTACTTCATAATTTACTGAGTAATTTCATGAGAATTTACTGAGTAATTTATCGAGTAATTTACTGGGAATTTACTGAGTGATTTATTCGGAATTTTTTGAGTAATTTACTTAGCAATTTACTCGGTAATGTTCTGAGTACTTTACTGAGAATTCAATGAGTAATTTACTGAGATTTTATTGAGTAATTTATCGTGAAATTGTGAAAAATTTACTTCTAATTTTCTAAATAATTTACTGAGGATTTATTAGGAATTTACTGAGTGATTAATTGAGAATTCGTTGAATAGTTTATCGAGAATTTCTTGGGAATTTAATTAGTAATTTACTGAGAATTTACTAGGAGTTTATTAAGAATTTTCAAAGTAATTTACTTAATCATTTACTGTGAATTTTTGGGAATTTAATTAGTAATTTACGGAGAATTTAACAAATAATTTACTTAGAATTTAGTAGGAATTTATTGAGAATTTTCTAAGTAATTCACTTCATAATTTAATGAGAATTTTCTGGGAATTTACTAAGTAATTTAATGAGAATTTACTGAGTAATTTACCAAGTAATTTACTCCAAATTTACTGAGTACTTTACTTAGCAATTTACAGGGTAATGGTTTGAGTAATTTACTGAAAATTCAATGAGTAATTTACTGCGATTTTATTGAGTAATTTACCGTGAAATTATGAAAAATTTACTTCAAATTTTCTAAATAATTTACTGAGGATTTAGTAAGAATTTACTAAGTATTTAATTGAGAATTTACTGAATAATTTACTGAGAATTTCTTGGGATTTTAATTAGTAATTTACTAAGAATTTACTAAGTAATTTACAGAGAATTTATTGACAATTTTCTAGGAATTTATTGAGTAATTTAATGATAATTTATTGAGTAATTTATCGAGTAATTTACTGAGTGATTTACTCGGAATTTACTGAGTAATTTACTTAGCAATTTACTGGGTAACGTTCTGAGTAATTTACTGAGAATTCATTGAGTAATTTACTGAGATTTTATTAAGTAATGTACCATGAAATTATGAAAAATTTACTTCGAATTTTCTAAATAATTTACTGAGGATTTACTGGGAATTTACTAAGTAATTAATTGACAATTTCCTGAATAATTTATTGAGAATTTCTTGGGAATTTAATTAGTAATTTACTGAGAGTTTACTAACTAATTTACTGAGAATTTACGGGGAATTTTTTGAGAATTTTGTAACTAATTTATTTCATAATTTACTGAGGATTTTCTGGGAATTTACTGAGTAATTTAACGAGAATTTATTGAGTAATTTACCGAGTAATTTATGGGGAATTTACTGAGTGATTTACTCAGAATTTACTGAGTAATTTTCTGGGTAATGTTCTGACTAATTTACTGAGAATTCAATGAGTAATTTACTTAGATTTTATTGAGTAATTTACCGTGAAATTATAAAAAAATTTACTTTGAATTTTCTAAATAATTTTCTAAGGATTTAATAGGAATTTACTGAGTAATTAATTGTGAATTTACTGAATAATTTAGTGAGAATTTCTTGGGAATTTAATTAGGAATTTACTGGGAATTTATTGATAATTTTCTAAGTAATTTACTTTATAATTTACGGAGAATTTTCTGGGAATTTACTGAGTAATTTAATGAGAATTTACTGAGTAATTTACCGAGTAATTTACTCGCAATTTACTTAGTGATTTACTCGGAATTTACTGAGTGATTTACTTAGCAATTTACTGGGTAATGTTCTGAGTAATTTACTAAGAATTCAACGAGTAATTTACTGAGATTTTATTAAGTAATTTACTGTGAAATTATGAAAAATTTACTTCGAATTTTCTAAATAATTTACTGAGGATTTACGAAGAATTTACTAAGTAATTAATTGAGAATTTACTGACTAGTTTATTGAGAATTTCTTGGGAATTTAATTAGTAATTTACTGAGAATTTACTAAGTAATTTACTGAGAAATTACTTGAAATTTATTGAGAATTTTCTAAGTAATTTACTTTATAATTTACTGAGAATTTTCATGGAATTTACTGGGAATTTACTGAGTGATTTACTCGGAATTTACTGGGTAATTTACTTACCAATTTACTGGGTAATGTTCTGATTAATTTACTGAGAATTCAATGAGTAATTTATTGAGATTTTATTGAGTAATTTACTGTGAAATTTTGAAAAATTTACTTCGAATTTTCTAAATAATTTACTGAGGATTTACTAGGAATTTACTCAGTAATTAATTGAGAATTTACTTAATAATTTACTGAGAATTTACTAAGTAATTTACTGAGAATTTACTGGGAATTTATTGAGAATTTTCTAAGTAATTTTCTTTATAATTTACTGATAATTTTCTGGAAATTTACTGAGTAATTTAATAACAATTTATTGAGTAATTTACCGAGTGATTTACTCAGAATTTACTGAGTGATTTACTTAGCAATTTACTAGGTAATGTTCCGAGTAATTTACCTAGAATTCAATGAGTAATTTATTGAGATTTTATTGAGTAATTTACCATGAAATTATGAAAATTTTACATCGAATTTGCTAAATAATTTACTGAGGATTTATTAGGAATTTACTGAGTAATTAATTGAAAATTTACTGAATATTTTATTGAGAATTTCTCAGGAATTTAATTAGTAATTTACTGAGAATTTACTATGTAATTTACTGAGAATTTTCTGGGAATTTATTGAGAATTTTCTAAGTAATTTACTTTATAATTTACTGAGAATTTTTTGGGAATTTACTGAGTAATTTAAAGAGAATTTATTGAGTAATTTACCGGGTAATTTACTGGGAATTTACTGAGTGATTTACTCGGAATTTACTAAGTAATTTACTTAGCAATTTACTGGGTAATGTTCTGAGTAACTTACTGAGATTTTATTGAGTAATTTACCGGGAAATTTTGAAAAATTTACTTCAAATTTTCTATATAATTTATTGAGTAATTAATTGAGAATTTACTAAATAATTTATTGAGAATTTCTTGGGAATTTAATTAGTAATTTACTGAGAATTTACTGAGAATTTATCGAGAATTTTCTAATTAATTTACTTTCTAAGTTACTAAGAATTTTTTGAGAATTTACTAACTAATTTAATGAGAATTTACTGAGTGATTTACTAGGAATTCAATGAGTAATTTACTGAGATTTTATTAAGTAATTTACCGTGCAATAATGAAAAATTTACTTCGAATTTTGTAAATAATTTACTAAGGATTTACTAGGAATTTACTGAGTGATTAATTGAGAATTTACTGAACAATTTATCAAGAATTTCTTGTGAATTTAATTAGTAATTTACTCAGAATTTACTGGGAATTTATTGAGAATTTTCTAAGTAATTTATTGAGAATTTACTGAGAATTTTCTGGGAATTTACCTAGTAATTTAATGAGAATTTACTGAGTAATTTACCGGGTAATTTTCCTAGAATTTACTGAGTGATTTACTCAGAATTTACTAAGTAATTTACTTAGCAATTTATTGAGAATTCAATGAGTAATTTCCTGAGATTTTATTGAGTAATTTACTGTGGAATTATGAAAAATTTACTTCGAATTTACTAAATAATTTACCAAGGATTTACGAGGAATTTTCTGAGTAATTAATTGAGAATTTGCTGAATAATTTATAGAGAATTTCTTGGAAATTTAATTAGTAATTTACTGAGAATTTGCTAACTAGTTTACTGGGAATTTATTGAGAATTTTCTAAGTAATTTACTTTATAATTTACTGTGAATTTTCAGGAATTTTCTTAATAATTTAATGAGAATTTACTGAGTAATTTACCAAGTAATTTACTGAGAATATACTGAGTGATTTACTCAGAATTTACTGAGTAATTTACTGGGCAATGTTCTGAGTAATTTACTGAGAATTCAATGAGTAATTTACTGAGATTTTATTGAGTAATTTACCGTGAAATTATGAAAAATTTACTTCAAATTTTCTAAATAACTTACTGAGGATATACTACGGATTTACAGAGTAATTAATTGAGAATTTACTGAATAATTTATTGAGAATTTCTTGGGAATTTAATTAGTAATTTACGGAGAATTTGCTAAGTAATTTACTGGGAATTTATTGAGAATTTGTTGAGAATTTTCTAAGTAATTTACTTTATAATTTGCTAATAATTTTCTGCAAGTTTACTGAGTAATTTAATGAATTTACTGAGTAATTTACCGAGTAATTTACTGGGAATTTATTGAGTTATTTACTCTGAATTTACTGAATAATTTACTTAGTAATATTCTGAGTAATTTATTGAGAACTTAATGAGTAATTTACTGTGATTTTATTGAGTAATTTACTGTGAAATTATGAAAATTTTACTTCAAATTTTCTAAATAATTTACTGAGGATTTTCTAGGAATTTACGGAGTAATTAATTGAGAATTTACTGAGTAATTTATTGAGAATTTCTTGGGAATTTAATTAGTAATTTCCGCAGAATTTACTAAGTAATTTACTGGGAATTTATTGAGAATTTTCTAAGTAATTTACTTCATAATTTACTGAGAATTTTCAAGGAATTTACTGAGTAATTTAATGAGAATTTACTAGGTAATTTATCGAGTAATTTACGGTGAATTTACTGAGTTATTTACTTGAAATTTACTGAGTAATTTACTTACCAATTTACAGTGTAATGTTCTGACTAATTTACTGAGAATCCAATGAGTAATTTACTGAGATTTTATTGAGTAATTTGTCGTGAATTTATGAAAAATTTACTTCAAATTTTCTAAATCATTTATTGAGGATTTACTAGTAATTTATTAAGTAATTAATTGAGAATTTACGGAATAATTTACTGAGAATTTCTTGGAAATTTAATTAGTAATTTACTGAGAATTTACTACGTAATTTACTGAGAATTTACTGGGAATTTATTGAGAATTTTCAAAGTAATTTCCTTTATAACTTACTGAGAATTTTCTGGGAATTTACTGAGTAATTTAATGAGAATTTACTGAGTAATTTACCGAGTGATTTACTCAGAATTTACTGAGTGATTTACTTAGCAATTTACTAGGTAATGTTCCGAGTAATTTACTTATAATTCAATGAGTAATTTATTGAGATTTTATTGAGTAATTTACCGTGAAATTATGAAAAATTTATTTCGAATTTGCTAAATAATTTACTGAGGATTTACTAGGAATTTACTGAGTAATTAATTGAAAATTTACTAAATAATTTATTGAGAATTTCTCTGGAATTTAATTAGTAATTTCGTGAGAATTTACTAAGTAATTTACTGAGAATTTTCTGGGAATTTATTGAGAATTTTCTAAGTAATTTACTTTATAATTTACTGAGAATTTTCTAGGAATTTACTGAGTAATTTAAAGAGAATTTACTGAGTAATTTACCGGGTAATTTACTGGGAATTTACTAAGTGATTTACTCGGAATTTACTAAGTAATTTACTTAGTAATTTACTGGGTAATGTTCAGAGTAATTTACTGAGAATTCAATAAGTAGTTTACTGAGATTTTATTGAGTAATTTACCGGGAAATTCTGAAAAATTTACTTCAATTTTTCTATATATTTTACTGAGGATTTACTAGTAATTTACTGAGTAATTAATTGACAATTTACTGAATAATTTATTGAGAATTTCTTGGGAATTTAATTAGTAATTTACTGAGAATTTATTGGGAATTTTGAGAATTTTCTAAGTAATTTACTTTATAATTTACTGAGAATTTTTTGGAAATTTACTAACTAATTTAATGAGAATTTACTGAGTGAGTTACTCGGAATTTACTGAGTAATTTACTTTGCAATTTACTCGGTAATCTTCTGAGTAATTTACTGAGAATTCAATGAGTAATTTACTGAGATTTTATTAAGTAATTTACCGTGAAATAATGAAAATTTTACTTCGAATTTTGTAAATAATTTACTAAGGATTTACTAGGAATTTAGTGAGTAATTAATTGAGAATTTACCGAATAATTTATCGAGAATTTCTTGGGAATTTAATTAGTAATTTACTCAGAATTTACTGGGAATTTATTGAGAATTTTCAAAGTAATTTACTTAATAATTTACTGAGAATTTACCAATTAATTTACTTAGAATTTACTAGGAATTTAATGAGAATTTTCTAAGTAATTTACTGAGAATTTTCTAGAAATTTACCTAGTAATTAGTGAGAATTTACTGAGTAATTTACCGGGTAATTTACTTGGAATTTAGTGAGTGATTTACTCCGAATTTACTGAGTAATTTACTTAACAATTTACTGAGAATTCAATGAGTAATTTCCTGAGATTTTATTAAGTAATTTACCGTGGAATTATGAAAATTTTACTTCGAATTTTCTAAATAATTTACTGAGGATTTACGAGGAATTTTCTGAGTAATTAATTGAGAATTTACTGAACAATTTATAGAGAATTTCTTAGAAATTTAATTAGTAATTTACTGAGAATTTGCTAACTAATTTACTGGGAATTAATTGAGAATTTTCTAAGTAATTTACTTTATAATTTACTGTGAATTTTCTGGGAATTTACTTAGTAATTTAATGAGAATTTACTGAGTAATTTACCAAGTAATTTACTGAGTAATTTACTGGGTAATGTTCTGAGTAATTTATTGAGAATTCAATGAGTAATTTACTAAGATTTTATTGAGTAATTTACCGTGAAATTATGAAAAATTTACTTCGAATTTTCTAAATAACTTACTGGGGATATATAAGGGATTTACAGAGTAATTAATTGAGAATTTACTGAATAATTTATTGAGAATTTCTTGGGAATTTAATGAGTAATTTACGGAGAATTTGCTAAGTAATTTACTGGGAATTTATTGAGAATTTTCTAAGCAATTTACTTTATAATTTACTGAGAATTTAATGAGAATTTACTGAGTAATTTACTGAGTAATTTACCGAGTAATTTACTGGGAATTTATTGAGTGATTTACTCAGAATTTACTGGGTAATTTACTGATAATTTACTAGGAATTTATTGAGAATTTTCTAAGTAATTCACTTCATAATTTACTGGGAATTTACTGAGTAATTTACCGAGTAATTTACTGGGAATTTACTGAGTACTTTACGTAGCAATTTACTGGGTAATGTTTTGAGTAATTTATTGAGATTTTATTGAGTAATTTACCGTGAAATTATGAAAAATTTACTTCAAATTTTCTAAATAATTTACTGAGGATTTACTAGGAATTTACTAAGTAATTAGTTGAGAATTTATTGAATAATTTACTGAGAATTTCTTGGGATTTTAATTAGTAATTTACTGAGAATTTACTGACAATTTTCTGGGAATTTACTGGGTAATTTAATGAGAATTTACTGAGTAATTTACCGAGTAATTTACTGAGTGATTAACTCAGAATTTACTGAGTAATTTACTTCGCAATTTACTGGGTAACGTTCTGAGTAATTTACTGAGATTTTATTGAGTAATTTACCGTGAAATTATGAAAAATTTACTTCGAATTTTCTAAATAATTTACTGAGAATTTACTAGGAATTTACTAAGTAATTAATTGAGAATTTACTGAATAATTTATTGGGAATTTCTTGGGAATTTAATTAGTAATTTACTGAGAATTTACTAAGTAATTTACTGAGAATTTACTTGGAATTTACTGAGAATTTACTTGGAATTTACTCAGAATTTTCTGCGAATTTACTGAGTAATTTAATGAGAATTTACTGTGTAATTTACCGAGTAATTTACTGGGAATTTACTGAGTGATTTACTCAGAATTTACTGAGGAATTTACTTAGCAATATATTGGGTAATGTTCTGAGTAATTTATTGAGATTTTATTGAGTAATTTACCGCGAAATTATGAAAAATTTACTTCGAATTTTTTAAATAATTTATTGTGGATTTCTGAGGAATTTACTGAGTAATTAATTGAGAATTTACTGAATAATTTATAGAGAATTTCTTGGGAATTTAATTAGTAATTTACTCAGAATTTACTATGTAATTTACTGGGAATTTATGGAGAATTTTATAAGTAATTTACTTTATAATTTACTGAGAATTTTCTGGGAATTTACTAAGTAATTTAATGAGAATTTACTGAGTAATTTACCGAGTAATTTACTGGGAATTTATTGAGTGATTTACTCAGAATTTACTGAGTAATTTACTGGCTAATGTTCTGAGTAATTTACTGAGAATTCAATGAGTAATTTACTGAGATTTGATTAGTAATTTGCTGTAGCAACCCTCACTTCAACTAAGTCATACTTGCATACATTCATGTATGATCTTGTCTTGTTTTGCTTGAGTGTTGCATGCATGCTTTGTTCTTTCCTGGTGTGTTGCCAAGGTCACCTTAAGCCTAGTCACCTTTGAACCTTTTTACACTTAGAACTATCTTGGAACCACTTTGGTTGACCTCCACCATCACCTAGGCATATTGGCCGAGATGTCATTATCTAGGGCGAGGTGTGTGTCACCTAGGCCGAGATGTTATCATCTAGGCGTCCTAGATCCTTGATCCTTGCACTTAGTGATTTTGTTCCTGGAATGATATGACCTAGACCGAGGTGTGGCACATCTAGGCCAAGGTGTGGCACAGCTTAGTCAAGTGTTGTCCTTCCAAGCCGATGTCGTTGTCACCCTACTTGCCGAAGCTTTGCCCTTAGTCGAGATCATCACTTGCCGGAGTGCTCTTGCCGTCTAGCTTGTTGAACACACTTTGTCATGGTCTTGTCTTGTCAGTCAGTCACCTTTTTGAATAGAGCCAATCAGCCGATGCCATGTGTCCCAGCAGAGGGTTAAGTCAGTGACTGTCGAGAAAAACATGTCATTTTGTATCAAATCTTGTCTTTTAGAGAGAGAGACTCTAGGAAGAAGAAGGAGAAGCTTTTGAGTGAGAGAGTGGGTTTCCAAGCTTGATCCCTAGAGATCGAACCGTTAAATCCGTGTTTTAAGGTTGGATTCGTGATCTACTCTTGTTACCCTTTATGTTGATCTAATCGCATTGCATGATCAAGCATGTTTCATGAACCATGCATTGCTTTGAAGTTCGGTTTTAGAAAGAGAAAGTGATATTCATGTGTTCTTGAAGAAAACCATGTTTTGATTCGAAAGTTTGTATCAAGATGCATGTTTTCGTGTTTGTTTTCATATGGTCTTCAAGTATGGGTACCAAGGTCCATGTTTTTGAACTCATAGCACGAAATCTCAGACTTTGTAATAACAAGTTATGATTTAAGCATGCATGTTCTTCATCTTCTCAATCTTCATGTTCTTCATGTTCCTTAAAGGGAAACCCAGATTTTCCCAACTTCGCTTTTGAATGTGGCCGGCGGGACCACACCTCGGCGAAAAGGTGTGGGACCTCGGCCAAGACCTGGTTGGTGCCCAGCATGTTTTCCCGAGATGAGAAACAGTGTTTTGTTTTGATTTGACTTAGTTTTTGAAGAATGTCGAATCATCCGTTTGCATGTGAAGCTTGTTTGAAAGTGCGTTCAATAGACTTTGCCATGTGTTTGTAGGACTTGGACTTTTGCCTTGACCCCGACGTTTGAAGAACTATGTAAGTGGTATTTTTAATAAAGCTATGTTATAAAGTTTTGATAAAGCTTTGCTTTGCCTTGTTTTGATAAAAGTATTTGTTCAAGCATGAATGAATATCCCTATTTTTGTGTATCGAGTAAATACG
Organism: Camellia sinensis; assembly: GCF_055761805.1. Classification (NCBI taxonomy): domain Eukaryota; kingdom Viridiplantae; phylum Streptophyta; class Magnoliopsida; order Ericales; family Theaceae; genus Camellia; species Camellia sinensis. The sequence goes on from NC_138964.1 coordinate 88,961,084, forward strand.
TTTGTTTTGATGACATTCTTGGAAAAGTCCTTAATGCCAGGGGACTATAATGCAACTGCACCCTTGTCTTGAAAGTCCTTAGTGCCAGGAGACTATAATGCAACTGCACCCTTGTCTTGAAAGTCCTTAGTGCCAGGGGACTATAATGCAACTGCACCATCGTTTGAGATATCTCCCTTGTTTTGTCTTGTTTTGCCACTGACGATTTACCGCGTGGGTTTGTTTGTCCGGAATGTCATTATTTGCAATATGTTGATGCTAGTAAGCATCCCTTAAAGCTTTGAAGATTTGTTAGATGAACGTGGTTCATCCCTTGTTACGCAAAGTTTGATATGTATCGTTTTGAAAAGACTTCGGCTATTATTCATGCAAACCCTTTATTATTTATATCATTCACTGAGTACCCAAGCTCACCCTCTCCATATATATATGTAGGTGATGAGCAAGAAGGCGGTGACGCCTAGATGTGTTTCGCAAGCTTGTTTTGGATTCTCGTTATGTCGGCTTGACTTGTATTCATGTCAGCAATCTTGAAGATTATGCTTCTCGACTTGTAATACTTGTATTTTGCATACGTCGGCTTGAGAAGCCTTTTGATCAAGATGTAACATGTACTTTATTTTATTTGTAACCAAGTTGTAACCCATGTTAAGATGTATGCCATTTCATTGATCTATGCACGGCTCTTATGGACCACTTGTATTTTAAATTATTGCTTCCACATTTGTAAGCCCCTATGAATACTCTGTTTGTGTGTGAATCTTCATTGGTTGGCCATCGGTAATCTCGGATTACTAGCCATCACGGCACCATCCTACTAGGGGCGGTTTGGGGTCGTGACATTTACGGAGAATTTACTAAGTAATTTACTGGGAATACTAGGAATTTATTGAGAATTTTCTAAGTAATTTACTGAGAATTTTCTGAAAATTTACTAAGTAATTTAATGAGAATTTATTGAGTAATTTACTAACTAATTTACTGGGAATTTATTGAGAACTTTCTAAGTAATTTACTTTATAATTTATTGTGCATTTTCTGGAAATTTACTGAGTAATTTAATGAGAATTTACTGAGTAGTAATTTATTGGGAATTTACTGAGTGATTTACTCGGAATTTAATGAGTAATTTACTGGCTAATGTTCTGAGTAATTTACTGAGAATTCAATGAGTAATTTACTGAGATTTTATTGAGTAATTTACCGTGAAATTCAGAAAAATTTACTTCGAATTTTCTAAATAATTTACTGAGGATATACTAGGAATTTACTAAGTAATTAATTGAGAGTTTACTGAATAATTTGTTGAGAATTTCTTGGGAATTAAATTAGTAATTTACGGAGAATTTACTAAGTAATTTATTGGGAATTTACTGAGAATTTACTGGGAATTTACTGAGTAATTTACCGAGTAATTTACTCGGAATTTACTGAGTGATTTACTCGGAATTTACTGAGTAATTTACTGGGTAATGTTCTGAGTAATTTACTGAGAATTCAATGAGTAATTTATTGCGATTTTATTGAGTAATTTACCATGAAATTATGAAAAATTTACTTTGAATTTTCTAAATAATTTACTAAGGATTTACTAGGAATTTACTGAATAATTAATTGAGAATTTACTGAATAATTTCTTGAGAATTTCTTGGGAATTAAATTAGTAATTTACTGAGAATATAATAAGTAATTTACTGGGAATTTATTGAGAATTTTCTATGTAATTTACTTTATAATTTATTGAGAATTTTCTTGGAATTTACTGTGTAATTTAATGAGAATTTACTGAGTAATTTACTAGGTAATGTTCTGAGTAATTTACTGAGAATTCAATGAGTAATTTACTAAGATTTTATTGAGTAATTTACCGTGAAAAAAATTTACTTCGAATTTTCTAAATAACTTACTGGGGATATATAAGGGATTTACTGAATAATTTATTGAGAATTTCTTGGGAATTTAATGAGTAATTTACGGAGAATTTGCTAAGTAATTTACTGGGAATTTATTGAGAATTTTCTGGAAATTTACTGAGTAATTTACCGAGTAATTTACTGAGAATTTACTGAGTGATTTACTTAGAATTTACTAGGTAATGTTCTGAGTAATTTACTGAGAATTCAATGAGTAATTTACTGAGATTTTATTGAGTAATTTACCGTGAAATTATGAAAAATTTACTTCGAATTTTCTAAATAATTACAGAAGATTTACTAGGAATTTACTAAGTAATTAATTGAGAATTTACAGAATAATTTGTTGAGAATTTCTTAGGAATTTAATTAGTAATTTATAGAGAATTTACTAAGTAATTTATTGGGAATTTACTGGGAATTTTCTAAGTAATTTAGTTTATAATTTACTAAGAATTTTCTGGGAATTTACTAAGTAATTTAATGAGAATTTACTGAGTAATTTACCAAGTAATTTACTGGAAATTTACCGAGTGATTTACTCCGAATTTACTGAGTACTTTACTTAGCAATTTACTGGGTAATGTTCTGAGTAATTTGCTGAGAATTCAATGAGTAATTTACTGAGATTTTATTGATAATTTACCGTGAAATTATGAAAATTTTACTTCGAATTTTCTAAATAATTTACTGTGGATTTACGAGGAATTTATTGAGTAATTAATTGAGAATTTACTGAATAATTTATAGAGAATTTGCTGGGAATTTAATTAGTAATTTACTTAGAAATTACTAAGTAATTTACAGGGAATTTATTGAGAATTTTCTAAGTAATTTACTTTATAATTTACTGAGAATTTACTGAGTATTTTAATGAAAATTTACTGAGTAATTTACCGATTAATTTACTCGAAATTTATTGAGTAATTTACTGGGTAATGTTCTGAGTAATTTACTGAGAATTCAATGAGTAATTTACTGAGATTTTATTGAGTAATTTACCATGAAATTATGAAAAATTTACCTCAAATTTTCTAAATAATTTACTGAGGATTTACTCGGAATTTACTGAGTAATTAATTGAGAATTTACTGAATAATTTATTGAGAATTTCTTTGGAATTTAATTAGTAAATTACGGAGAATTTACAAAGTAATTTACTTCATAATTTACTGAGAATTTTATGGGAATTTGCTGAGTAATTTATTGAGAATTTATTTAGTAATTCACCGAGTAATTTACTGGGAATTTACTGAGTGATTTACTCGGAATTTAGTGAGTAATTTACTTAGCAATTTACTGGGTAATGTTCTGAGTAATTTACTGAGAATTCAATGAGCAATTTACTGAGATTTTATTGAGTAATTTACCATGAAATTTTGAAAAATTTACCTCGAATTTTCTAAATAATTTACTGAGGATTTACGAGGAATTTACTGAGTAATTAATTGAGAATTTACTGAATAATTTATTGAGAATTTCTTGGGAATTTAATTAGTAATTTACGAAGAATTTACTAAATAATTTACTTCATAATTTACTGAGAATTTTCTAGGAATTTACTGAGTAATTTAATGAGAATTTATTTAGTAATTCACCGAGTAATTTACTGGGAATTTACTGAGTGATTTACTTACCAATTTACTGGGTAATGTTCTGAGTAATTTACTGAGAATTCAATAAGTAATTTACTGAGATTTTATTGAGTAATTTCACGTGAAATTATGGAAAATTTACTTCGAATTTCCTAAATCATTTATTGAGGATTTACTAAGAATTTACTGAGTAATTAATTGAGAATTTAATGAATAATTTACTAAAAATTTCTTGAGAATTTAATTAGTAATTTACTGAGATTTTACTAAGTAATTTACTGAGAATTTATTGGGAATTTTCTAAGTAATTTACTTCATAATTTACTGAGAATTTTCTGAGAATTTAGTGAGTAATTTGATCAGAATTTACTACTAATTTACCGACTAATTTACTGGGAATTTACTGAATGATTTACTCAAAATTTACTGAGTAATGTACTTGTAACAACCCTCACTCTACTCTAGTCATGCTTGCATATATTACATGATCTTGTCTTGATAAGTTGTATTTTTCAAACCTTGATTTGCTTTCCTTAAGTGTTTCTTGCATGTTTTGTACCTTGCTTGGTGTGAGTTTAGCCGAGGTCATCTTCAGTCTAGAATTATCTTGGAACCACTTTGTCTGACCTCCACCTTCGCCCGGACATATTGGCCGAGATGTCATTATCTAGGCCGTGGTGTTCATCACCAAGGCCGAGATGTGTATTATCTAGGCCGAGATGTTACCTTTGCACCTAAGTGATCTTGTCCTAGAGTGGTATGACCTAGACCGAGGTGTGGCACATCTAGGCCAAGGTGTGGCACAGCTTAGTCGAGTGTTGTCCTTCCTAGCCGAGGCCATTGTTCCCCTACTTGCCGATGCCTTGTTCTTAGCCGAGATTGTTACTTGTCGGCGTACCCTTGCCTTCTTGCTTGTTGAACACACTTTGTCATGGTCTTGTCTTTTCACTCAGTCACCTTTTTTAGGAGAACCAAACAGCCATTGCCATGTGTCCGAGCTGAGTGTTAAGTCAACCAGCAGACCTAGAAATGTATCATTTGCTATATGTCTTTGTTCTTGAGGAGAGAGAAGCTCTAGAAGAGGGAGAAGGAGTTCTTAGAGGAGAAATAGATTTTCCAAGCTTGATCTTCACACCTTGAGCCGTTGGATTCGTGTCTTGAGGTTAGAATCTTAATATACTCTTGTTGTTCTTATTGACCATCTAGCTGCATTGCATGATCGAACCTGATTTGCAAGCCATGCATCGATTTAAAGTTGGGTTTAGAAAGAGAAAGTGGTATTCATGTGTTCTTGAAGAAAAAGTCTTGTTTGATCCGAAAGCTTGCATTAAGATTCATATTTTTGTGTTTGTTTTCATAAAATCTTCGAGTATGGGTGCCCAGGTCCATGTTTTTGAATTCATAGCACGATATCTCAGATTTTGTAATGATAAGTTATTATCCTTGCATCCATGTTCTTCAGGTTCTTCAAAGAAAGGGAAACCCAGATTTTCCCGACTTCGTTTCCTTGAATGTGGTCATCGGGACCACACCTTGGCAACGGAGGTGTGGGACCTCGGCCAAGACCTGGATGGTGCCCATTATGTTTTCCCGAGATGAGGAACAGTGTTTTGTTTTGGATCGACTTAGTTTTGAAAGAATGCCGAGATCATTTACATTCATGTAAAGCTTGTTCGATAGTGCATTCAATGGGATTTGTTATGTGCTTGTAGGACTTGGATCCTTGCCTGTAGCCCCGACGTTTGAAGAACTATGTGAGTGGTATTTTTAATAAAGTTATGTTATAAAGTTTTGATAAAGCTTTGCTTTGTTTTGAAAAATATTTGTTAAGCATGAATGATTATCCCTATTTTGTGTATCAAATGTTAGTCTTGTTTTGGATAACAACCTTTGAAAGTCCGTACGTGCTAGGGGACTATAAGCATTTGTAGCACAACCTTTGAAAGTCCATACGTTCTAAGGGACTATAAGCATTTGTAGCACAACCTTTGAAAGTTCGTACGTGCTAGGGGACTATAAGCATTTGTAGCACAACTTTTGTTAATGTCACCCTTGAAACTTGAAAGCCTTGAAAGATTCGTTAGATGAACTTGTTTTGTCTTTAATTTTGTGCAAGATACAATGTGTGTCGCTTTGATAAAGATCTTGGATATTATTCATGCAAACCCTTTACGATTTGTACCATTCACTGAGTATCCAAGCTCACCCTCTCTATATATATGTAGGTAATGAGCAGGACGGCGGTGACGCCTAGATGTGCCTTGCAACTTGTTTTGGATTCGCATTTTGTAGCATCTTGAAGATCATGCTTCTTAGCTTGCACTTCTTCGTATTTTGTATATGATGGCTCGAGAAGCCTTTTGGTCAAGATGTATTTTGTACTTCATTTTATTGTACCCAAGTTGTAAAGCTCGGTAAAGATGTATGCCATTTCATTCGACTTATGCACAGCTCTTATGGACTAATTAGATTTAAATTTATTGCTTCCGCACTTGCTAGCCCCATGTATATACTCTGATTGCGTGTGAACTCTTGTAAGTTAGCCTTTGGTAATCTCGGATTACTGGCCATCACAGCACCATTCTACTAGGGGCGGAATGGGGTCGTGACAGATTGGTATCAGAGTACAAGTTCCTTATAGTACGTTATTCACACACTTTGAGTCCTAAAGAGCATAGGATTTCCCTTAGAATTGATGTTAGGATTGCATCATAATGCTTGCTACTTGACAATGTGTGCATCATCTCGGCGTGATTATTTGTTATTTGCATGCATATTGTTTGATTGTTTTGTTTTAAAGTCACATTTTGCATACTCTTAGCATCATGAGAAGGGGTAGACCACCACTTGGCCGAGATCATCCCGAAGACAGATTGGACAGATTAGAGAGATTGGTCGAAGGTTTGGTCCGTGAATTGAGACAACCTAGGCCACAAGACACTAGTACTACTTCTACCCAGGTCGAGCAGACAAATGGCCGACATGCTGTTCCACCTCCACCTCCTCCAGCGCCGCAAGTGCCTCCACAGCAAGCTTTATATGGGGACGGCACCATAGCCCTGATCCGAGAGTTTAAGAAAATGAAACCGCTGAGATTCTCTGGGGGTATTGAACCGATGAAAGCCGAAGTGTGGGTTTTGGAAATGGAGAAGTTATTTGAGATTTTTCCCAGCACCGACGCCCAGAAGGTGTCATTAGCAACATTCACGTTGGACAACGATGCATGAAGATGGTGGATGATGACCCGAGAAGGTAACCCAGGTTTGACTTGGGCTAGATTTTTGGAATTGTTCTACAACGAGCATTTTTCCCTTAGTGTCCGAGATCGCAAGACCACAGAGTTCCAGACTCTGACACAAGGCAACAAGATAGTGGCAGAATATGACCGTGCTTTTACCGAGCTGGCGAGATATGCGCCCCACATGGTCGATGATGAATATAGAAAAGCCAGGAAGTTTGAAAGTGGGCTTCGTGGGTCGATACAAGATCGAGTTAACATGCTTAACATGCCGACTTCTGCTGGAGTATTAGACAAGGCCATCCTTGCAGAAGCTAACTTGAACCGATATCAGAATTCAGGAGAGAGCTAGAGAAAGAGACAGAACTATGATAGTCGCCGGGTTCCGTTTAACGCCAAGAAGAAAGCGAACGTGGGCAGCCCCAGCAACTCGAACCAGGAAGGTAATGCTAGGCCGACGTGTGGAAGTTGTGGGAAACCACATTCTGGAGTTTGTCGTTGGGCATCAGGAGCCTGTTTTGAATGTGGCGAAATGGGTCATCGCGTGAAAGACTGTCCGAAGGCAAGGACTGATGATGGTAGGAAGAATGGGAGTAGCTCGGGCTCTGCACAGAAAAATAACATCGGAAGGGCCCAGACGAGACAGGGTAGAGTTTTTGCATTGGTACCAGGAGACACTCAGAATGCTGAGACAGTCGTGTCAGGTATACTCCCAATCTGCTCTCAAGATGCATACATATTGATTGATTCGGGCTCTACACATTCATTTGTATCTACTAAGTTTGCTGAGAAGTTAAATAGGGAACAAGAACCTCTTGATTATGTGCTATATGTGTCTACTCCATCTGGGAGAACTATGATTGTTGCGTCCACTTATAGGGCGTCTGTCGTTGTGATTGAAGGTGTAGAATTATTAGTTGATTTAATGCCGTTAAGCATGACTCACTTTGATGTCGTATTGGGAATGGACTGGTTAGTAACGAATCAAGCATCTATTAATTGTGTTTCAAAGAGTGTCACACTGAAACCCCCAAACCAAGCCGAGGTCATTTTCCAAGGTAAAGCAGTAGTACCCCCACCTTACTTAATCTCATCCATGAAAGCCTATAAGTTGGTCCAAAAGGGGTGTCAAGGTTATCTATGCAGTATACTAAGTGAATTGAATGGAAATGTTGAGTTAGCCAACATCCCAGTAGTTAGAGAATTCCCCGACGTCTTTCCAAATGAATTGCCTGGCCAGTCAGTGGATAGGGAAATAGAATTTACGATTGATGTTATGTCATGAACCCAACCTATCTCCAAAACACCCTATAGAATGGCCCCAGCTGAACTCAAGGAACTGAAACTACAATTACAAGAATTGTTGGACAAGGGATTTATTAGGCCGAGCACTTCACCTTGGGGAGCACCAGTTCTATTTGTCAAGAAAAAGGATGGTACACTTCGTCTTTGTATCGACTACCGAGAACTAAATAAAGTGACCATTAAGAATAAGTACCCGTTGCCTAGGATTGATGATTTGCTTGATCAACTACAAGGAGCACGAGTCTTTTCAAAAATTGACCTTAGGTCGGGCTACCATCAGCTGAAAGTTAAGGCCGAGGATGTCGAGAAGACTGCTTTTCAGACAAGGTATGGCCACTTCGAATTTTTGGTGATGCCTTTCGGAGTGACCAACGCTCCTGCAGCATTCATGGATTTGATGAACAGAGTTTTTAAGCCGTACCTAGACGAGTTCGTGGTTGTTTTCATCGACGACATACTGATCTATTCCAAGAGTGGTAATGAGCATGAGCAGCATTTGAGACTAGCCTTATAGATCCTAAGAGACAGGAAATTATATGCCAAGCTTAGCAAGTGTGAATTTTGGCTTTCCAGCATTTCATTTTTGGGCTATGTGATTAATGAAGAAGGAATCTCTATTGATCCAAGTAAGATTGAAGCCGTCGTGAATTGGCCAACGCCGACTAATGTGTCCGAGGTTCGCAGCTTTCTGGGTTTGGCCGGCTATTACAGGAAGTTTGTGAAGGATTTCTCAACGATTGTAGTACCACTGACATAACTAACTCAGAAAGGAGTGGCGTATGAATGGACCGAGGATAGGGAATCAACTTTTCGGGAGTTAAAGACGAGGTTGGTTACAGCACCGATACTTATACTACCGTCAGACAAAGAAGAATTTCAGATTTATAGTGATGCTTCACATAAGGGATTAGGTTGCGTGTTAATGCAAGGAGGCAAGGTTATAGCGTATGCATCCCGTCAGTTGAAACCTCACGAAAAGAATTATCCTACCCATGATTTAGAGCTAGCAGACGTGGTGTTTGCTTTGAAAATTTGGCGACATCACTTGTATGGGGCTTCTTGTCAAGTTTTCACAGACCATCAGAGTTTAAAATACTTATTCACTCAAAAGGAATTAAATTTGAGGCAGAGAAGATGGCTTGAGCTATTGAAAGACTATGACATGCAAATTCAGTATCACCCAGGTAAAGCAAACTTAGTAGCCGATGCGTTGAGCAGAAAATCGGTTGGAAGTCTGGCATGCTTAACCATGATTTCAGTGGAACCGACCGTTATAGAGGAAGTGAAGGCCAGACAAATGGAAGACGGATTCTTCAAGAAAGTTGCCGATGAGATTGTCACTAAACCGAGGTTAGGGTACACTATTGAAGATTAGGTACTTAAGTTTGAAGGAAGATTGTGCGTGGCCGACATCCTAGGGTTGAAAAGGAAGATTCTGCAAGAATCTCATGGTTCCAGATTTGCTGTTCATCCAGGGAACACTAAGATGTATCAAGATGTGAAACAAACTTTTTGGTGGCCGAATATGAAAAGAGAAATAGCCGAGTTCGTATCTCAGTGCTTACATTGTCAACAAGTGAAAGCAGAACACCAGCGGCCAGCGGGGCTACTTCAACCTTTGCCGATTCCTGAGTGGAAATGGGAACACATCTCCATGGACTTCGTGGTTGGTTTGCCGAGGACACAAAAAGGCATGGATTCAATTTGGGTTATCATTGACAGATTAACTAAGTCAGCACACTTCTTACCTGTTCAAACCACATTCAATGCTGACCGACTTGCTGTATTGTATATGAATGAGATTGTGAGACTTCATGGAGTGCCGATGTCCATTGTGTCAGACCGAGATCCGAAGTTTGTTTCTAGATTTTGGCGGAGTTTACAGAGAGCCTTGGAAACCGAGTTGAAGTTTAGCACAGCTTTTCACCCCTAGACCGATGGACAAACAGAAAGAACGATTCAGACGCTCGAAGATATGTTCAGACTATGTGTGTTAGATTTCAAGGGAAGTTGGGAAGTGCATCTACCATTGGTAGAATTCGCTTACAACAACAGTTACCAAGCTAGCATTGGCATGGCACCGTACGAAGCTTTGTATGGAAGGAAGTGCAGATCGCCGATATGTTGGACTGAAGTGGGAGATAAAGCTTTGATTGGTCCTTAGCTAGTTCAAGTTACGATCGAGAAGATCAAGCTCATTCGACAAAGGATCAAAACTGCTCAAAGTCGACAGAAGAGCTATGCCAACCAGAGAAGAAGAGAGTTGGAATTTGAAGTTGGGGATCATGTATTCCTGAAGGTTTCACCAATGAAAGGAATTTCCAGATTTGGGAAGAAAGGTAAGTTAGCACCTCGTTACATCGGGCCGTTTGAAATACTTGAGAAAGTTAACCCAGCTGCTTATAGACTTGCCTTACCACCAGAACTAAGTCAAGTCCACAATGTGTTCCACATTTCGATGTTGAGGAAGTATATTCGGGATCCACTGCATGTAATTGATCATTCCGGGATTGTGGTTAGTGAAGATTTTAGGCTACGAGGAGAAGCCGATAAAAATTATTGACAGACAAGTGAAATAGTTGAGGAACAAATCGATACCAATGGTGAAAATTGAATGGAAAGAGCATTACGGCAATGATGCTACATGGGAAATGGAAGAAGAAATGAAAATCCGTCATCCGGAGTTATTTGTAGAGCAAGGTAATTTAAGTTTGGGGACCAAACTTCTTTAAGGAGGGTAGGATGTAACAACCCTCACTCTACTCTAGTCATGCTTGCATATATTACATGATCTTGTCTTGATAAGTTGCATTTTTCAAACCTTGATTTGCTTTCCTTAAGTGTTTCTTGCATGCTTTGTACCTTGCTTGGTGTGAGTTTAGCCGAGGTCATCTTAAGTCTAGAATTATCTTGGAACCAATTTGTCTGACCTCCACCTTCGTCCAGACATATTGGCCGAGATGTCATTATCTAGGCCGAGATGTTCATCACCAAGGCCGAGATGTGTATTATCTAGGCCGAGATGTTACCTTTGCACCTAAGTGATCTTGTCCTGGAGTGGTATGACCTAGACCGAGGTATGGCACATCTAGGCCAAGGTGTGGCACAGCTTAGTCGAGTGTTGTCCTTCCTAGCCGAGGCCATTGTTCCCCTACTTGCCGATGCCTTGTTCTTAGCCGAGATTGTTACTTGTCGGAGTACCCTTGCCTTCTTGCTTGTTGAACACACTTTGTCATGGTCTTGTCTTTTCACTCAGTCACCTTTTTGAGGATAACCAACCAGCCGTCGCCACGTGTCCGAGCTGAGTGTTAAGTCAACCAGCAGACCTAGAAATGTATCATTTGCTATATGTCTTTGTTCTTGAGGAGAGAGAAGCTCTAGAAGAGGGAGAAGGAGTTTTTAGAGGAGAAATAGATTTTCCAAGCTTGATCTTCACACCTTGAGCCGTTGGATTCGTGTCTTGAGGTTAGAATCTTAATCTACTCTTGTTGTTCTTATTGACCATCTAGCTGCATTGCATGATCGAACCTGATTTGCAAGCCATGCATCGATTTAAAGTTGGGTTTAGAAAGAGAAAGTGGTATTCATGTGTTCTTGAAGAAAAAGTCTTGTTTGATCCGAAAGCTTGCATTAAGATTCATGTTTTTGTGTTTCTTTTCATAAAATCTTCGAGTATGGGTGCCTAGGTCCATGTTTTTGAATTCATAGCTTGAAATCTCAGATTTTGTAATGATAAGTTATTATCCTTGCATCCATGTTCTTCACGTTCTTCAAAGAAAGGGAAACCCAGATTTTCCTGACTTCGTTTCCTTGAATGTGGCCATCGGGACCACACCTCGGCAAGGGAGGTGTGGGACCTCGGCCAAGACCTGGATGGTGCCCATTATGTTTTTTCGAGATGAGGAACAGTGTTTTGTTTTGGATCGACTTAGTTTTGAAAGAATGCCGAGATCATTTGCATTCATGTAAAGCTTGTTTGATAGTGCATCCAATGGGATTTGTTATGTGCTTGTAGGACTTGGATCCTTGCCTGTAGCCCCGACGTTTGAAGAACTGTGTGAGTGGTATTTTTAATAAAGCTATATTATGAAGTTTTGATAAAGCTTTGCTTTGTTTTGAAAAGTATTTGTTAAGCATGAATGATTATCCCTATTTTGTGTATCAAGTGTTAGTCTTGTTTTGGATAACAACCTTTGAAAGTCCGTATGTGCTAGGGGACTATAAGCATTTGTAGCACAACTTTTGTTAATGTCACCCTTGAAAGACTCGTTAGATGAACTTGTTTTTTGTCTTTGATTTTGTGCAAGATACAATGTGTGTCGCTTTGATAAAGATCTTGGATATTATTCATGCAAACCCTTTACTATTTGTACCATTCACTGAGTATCCAAGCTCACCCTCTCTATATATATGTAGGTGATGAGCAGGACGGCGGTGACGCCTAAATGTGCCTTGCAACTTGTTTTGGATTCGCATTTTGTAGCATCTTGAAGATCATGCTTCTTAGCTTGCACTTCTTTGTATTTTGTATATGATGGCTCGAGAAGCCTTTTGGTCAAGATGTATTTTGTACTTCATTTTATTGTACCCAAGTTGCAAAGCTACGTAAAGATGTATGCCATTTCATTCAACTTATGCACAGCTCTTATGGACTAATTAGATTTAAATTTATTGCTTCCGCACTTGCTAGCCCTATGTATATACTCTGATTGTGTGTGAACTCTTGTAAGTTGGCCTTTGGTAATCTCGGATTACTGGCCATCACGGCACCATTCTACTAGGGGCGGAATGGGGTCGTGACATTACTTACCAATTTACTGGATAATGTTCTGAGTAATTTACTGAGAATTCAATGAGTAATTTATTGATATTTTTTGAGTAATTTACAGTGAAATTATGAAAAATTTGCTTCGAATTTTCTAAATAATTACAGAGGATTTACTACGAATTTACTGAGTAATTAATTGAGAATTTACTGAATAATTTATTGAAAATTTCTTGGGAATTTAATTAGTAATTTACTTAGAATTTACAAAGTAATTTATAGAGAATTTATGTAGCAACCCTCACCTTACTCTTGTCATACTTGCATACATTCATGCATGATCTTGTCTTGATATGTTATTTTGCTAGTTTTGCCTTGCCTTGTTTTGTTCAAGTATTGCTTGCATGATTTTGTTCCTTGCTCGGCGTGTAGCCGAGGTCATCTTGAGTTTCGTTCGATTCTGAGCCTTTGTACTTTGAAATGTTTTGGAACCGCTTGGTCGATACCATCTTCACCTCGGGCTTGTTGCCGAGATATTTTGCACTCAGTGATCTTTGTCCTTGGGCAGGCATGGCCTAGACCGAGGTGTGGCACACCCCGGCCAAGGTGTGGCATAGCTTAGTCAAGTGTCGTCCTTCCTAGCCGATGTCTTTGTTACCCTGTTGCCAAAGCTTTGACTTGAGCCGATGTCATTACTTGCCGATGTGTCTTACCCCAGCTTGCTGCGTACGCTTTGTCATAGACTTGTCTTATCAATCAATCACCTTTTGAGTTGAACCAACCCGGTAGTGCCACGTGTCCGAGCTGATTGTTAAGACAGTCGGCTGACTTAGAAACAAATCATTTTTGTCTCAAAGCTTTGCCTTTAGAGAGAGAAGCTCTAGAGAGAAGGAGGAGAAGTTCTTGAGTGAGAATAGACCTTCCAAGCTTGATCTTCGAGGTTCGAACCGTTGGATTTGAGCTTTGAGGTAAGAACCTTGATCTACTTTGATTGTTGTTATTGATCATCTAGCTGCATTGCATGATCGGATTTGTTTTGCATGTCATGCATCGATTTGAAGTTGGTTTTGGAAAGAGAAAACGGTTTTCATGTGTTCTTGAAGAAAGTCTCGTTTTGATCCGAAAGTTTGGAAACAAGAACCATGTTTTTGTGTTTGTTCTTGCATGACCTCCTTGTATGGGTACCCAGGTCCATGTTTTGAACTCATGGCATGAAATCTCAAATTTTGTAACAAGTTATGATCTTTGCATTTGTCTTCTTCATAATCATGTTCTTCATATTCTTCAAAGGGAAACCCAGGTTTTCCCGACTTTGTTTGATGAGGCCCTCGGGACCACACCTCGGCAAGGAGATGTGGGACCTCGGCAAAGACCTGGATGGTACCCAGTGTGTTTACATGAGATGGGAGCAGTGCTTAAACTCCCAACATGTTTTGCCTTGTTATTGACTTGGATTTGGTGAAAATGCCGAGATCATTCGCATGTATATATAAAGCTTGTTTTGAGAATGTGATTGCCATGTGATTGTAGGACCTTGATCCTTGCTTTGAGCTTACACCTGGAGAACTAGGTGAGTGGTGCTTTTAATAAAGCTATGTTATACTTGTTTTGATAAATCTTGCTTTGCTTTGTTTTGACGAAAGTATTTGCTAAGCATGAATGAATAGCCCTGTTTTGATGTATCAAGTATAAGCTTTGTTTTGATGTCATCCTTGAAAAGTCCCTTGTGCTGGAGGACTCTAAACTTTCGCAACACTAAGTATAAAAGGATACGGTCCTTCTTGGAAAGACTATAATGTTAAATCGGGCTACGGGCCTAAGTAACACTAGATCATCGTGTTAAAAGGAGCTACGGGCTTAAGTAACACAAGTCCCTTGTGCTGGAGGACTATAAACTTTCGCAGTACCTTCGACTAATCGATTACGGACCGTACAGTCCTTGTTTTGCCACTGACGGTTTACCGCGTGGACTTGCTTGTTTTGATAAGCTCTTGATGTGTTTTGCCGATGTTAGTAAGCATCCTTTGTTTTGATAAGCTCTTGATGCGTTTTGCCGATGCTAGTAAGCATCCCTTGAGATTTGTAAGACTTGATAGATGAATACGGTTCATCCTTTGTTTTGATAAGCTCTTGATGCGTTTTGTCGATGCTAGTAAGCATCCCTTGAGATTTGTAAGACTTGATAGATGAATACGGTTCATCCCTTGTTTGATAAAGATTTGACGTGTTTTGTTCTGTAAGGATCTCGGCTAATATTTGTATGGCTCTTGGCATGTTTCGTTTTGAAAGACTTCGGCTATATTCATGCAAAACCTTTATTTCTAGTACCATTCACTGAGTATTTGTGCTCACCCCTCTCTATATATATGTAGGTGATGAGCAGGATGGCGGCGACGCCTAGATGTGTTTTTGAAAGATTGTCTTGGATCCTTGATTTTTTTTTGATCGGCTTGTTTTGTATTCACGTCGGCGATGTTAATTATCTTCATGTTGGCGAATCTTGAAAATTATGCTTCTTGGCTTGTATTCACTATATTTTGTATATGTCGGCTCGAGAAGCCTTTTGATCAAGATGTAATACGTATCTTACCTTTGTATTCAAGTTGTAAAGATGTATGCCATTACATTGGATCTATGCACTGCTCTTACGGACCACTTGTATTTCGATTTATTGCTTCCGCATTTGTGAGCCCCGTTTATTATACTCTGATTGTGTTAAATTTAGAAAGTTGGCCTTCGGTAATTACGGATTACTGGCCATCACGGCACCAAACTACTAGGGGCGGTTTGGAGTCGTGACAGAATGGTATCAGAGCACAAGTTCCTTAGTTTACGTTATTCACACACTTGAGTCCTAAAGAGCATAGGATTTTCCCTTAAAAAGATGTTAGGATTGCATCATAGTGCTTGCTATTTGAACAAGGTGTACATTGTCTTGACATGCCTATTTGTTACTTGCCTACGTGGTTATTTTCTTAATTGTTTTAAAGTCATACTTTGCATGCTCATAGCATTATGAGGAGAGGTAGACCTCCGATTGGCCGGGATCAGCCCGAAGACAGAATGGACATACTGGAAAGATTAGTTGAAGGTTTGGCCCGTGAGTTGAGGCAAACCAGATAGCAGTACACTAGTGCTACGTCGACCCAGGCTGAGCAGACCAACGGCCGAAATGTAGTTTCGCCTCCACCTCCTCCAGTGCCGCAAGTTCCTCCACAGCCAGCCTTATATGGGGATGGCACGATAGCTTTGATCAGGGAATTCAAGAAAATGAAACCACCAAGATTCTCTGGGGGTATAGAGCCGATGAAGGCTGAGGCATGGGTTTTAGAAATGGAAAAGTTGTTCGAGATCTTCCCTAGCACCGACGCTCAGAGGGTGACGTTGGCAGCATTCACCTTAGATGAGGACGCTCGCAGATGGTGGATGATGGTTCGAGAAAGCAATCCAGATCTGACCTGGACCCGATTCTTAGAGTTGTTCTACAACAAGCACTTTCCAATAAGTGTTCGAAACTGCAAGGCTACCGAATTTCATACCTTAATGCAAGGCAACCGAACAGTGGCGGAATACGACTGCACTTTTACTGAATTGGTGAGGTTTGTACCTCACATGGCCAACGATGAGTACATGAAGGCTAGAAAGTTTGAGAGTGGGCTCCGCGGACCGATTCAAGACCGGGTTAACTTGCACAATATGCCGACTTACGCCGAAGTATTGGACAAAGCCATTCAGGCCGAGGCTAACCTGAATCGATACCAGAGCTCGGGTGAGAACCAGCAAAAGAGACAAAACTACGACAATCGCCGAGGACAACTGGGCACTAAGAAGAGAACGAACATGGGCAGTGCTGGTAACCTAAGGCAGGAAGGAAATGCTAAACCGACGTGTTCGGATTGTGGGAAGCAACATTTCGGGGTCTATCGTCGGATGTCTGGAGCTTGTTATGAGTGTGGCGAAATGGGTCACTATGTGAAAGATTGTCCTAAGACAAAGGCAGATAACAACAAGAAAGGTGAGAATACCTCGGGTTCCGTCCAGAAGGGTAATGCTGGAAGAGGACAGATGAGACAGGGCAGAGTATTTGCGCTAGTACCAGGGGACACTCAGAATGCTGAGACAGTGGTGTCAGGTATACTTCTAATTTGCTCCCAAAATGCCTATGTGTTGATTGATTCGGGTTCTACACATTCGTTTGTGTCTGCTAAATTGGCCGAGAACATTGATAGAGAACTAGAGCCCCTTAATTATATGTTATCTGTGTCTACTCCATCTGGGAGATATATGATTGTTGCATCCATCTATAGAGCATGCGTTGTTGTGATTGAGAATGTGGAATTGTTAGTAGATTTACTTCGAATTTTCTAAATAATTTACTGAGGACTTACTAGGAATTTGCGGTGTAATTAATTAAGAATTTACTGAATAATTTACTAAGAATTTCTTGGAAATTTAATTAGTAATTTACTGAGATTTTAATAAGTAATTTACTGAGAAATTACTGGGAATTTATTAAGAATTTTCTAAGTAATTTACTTCATCATTTACTGAGAATTTTCTTGGAATTTACTGAGTAATTTTCCGAGTAATTTACTGGGAATTTACTGAGTGATTTACTCCGAATTTACTGAGTAATTTACTTGCCAATTTACTGGGTAATGTTTTGAGTAATTTACTGAGAATTCGATGAGTAATTTACTGAGATTTTATTGAGTAATTTACCGTGAAATTATGAAAAATTTAATTCAAATTTTCAAAATAATTACAGAGGATTTACTAGGAATTTACTGAGTAATTCATTGAGAATTTACTGAATAATTTGTTGAGAATTTCTAGGGAATTTAATTAGTAATTTACTGAGAATTTACTGGGAATTATTGAGAATTTTCTAAGTAATTTAGTTTATAATTTACTGAGAATTTTCTGAGAATTTACTAAGTAATTTAATGAGAATTTATTGAGTAACTTACTGAGTAATTTACTGAAAATTTACTGAGTGATTTACTTCGAATTTACTGAGTACTTTTCTTAGCAATTTACTGGCTAATGTTCTGAGTAATGTACTGAGAAATCAATGAGTAATTTACTGAGATTTTATTGAGAAATTTACCATGAAATTATGTAAAATTTACTTCAAATTTTCTAAATAATTTACTAAGGATTTACTAGGAATTTGTTGAGTAATTAATTGAGAATTTACTGAATAATTTACTAAGAATTTCTTGGGAATTTAATTAGTAATTTACTGAGAATTTAATAAGTAATTTTCTAAGAATTTACTGGGAATTTACTGAGTAATTTAATGAGAATTTACTGAATAATTTACTCGGAATTTACAGAGTGATTTACTCAGAAATTACTGAGTAATTTACCTAGCAATTTACTGGGTAATGTTCTAAGTAATTTTCTGAGAATTCAATGAGTAATTTACTGAGATTTTATTGAGTAATTTCAGATGAAATTATAAAAAATTTAGTTCGAATTTTCTAAATAATTTACTGAGGATTTACTAGGAATTTACTGAGTAATTAATTGAGAACTTACTGAATAATTTATTGAGAATTTCTTGGGAATTTAATTAGTAATTTACTGAGAATTTACTAAGTAATTTAGTGAGAATTTACTTGGAATTTGTTGAGAATTTTCTAAGTAATTTACTTCATAATTTATAGAGAATTTTCTGGAAATTTACTGAATAATTTACCGAGTAATTTACTGGGAATTTACTGAGTGATTTACTCCGAATTTACTGAGTAATTTACTTAGCAATTTACTGTGTAATGTTCTGAGTAATTTACTGAGAATTCAATGAGTAATTTACTGAGATTTTATTGAGTAATTTACCGTGAAATTATGAAAAAATTGCTTCTAATTTTCTAAATAATTTACTAAGGATTTACTAGGAATTTGCTGAGTAATTAATTGAGAATTTATTGAATAATTTATCGAGAATTTCTTGGCAATTTAATTAGTAATTTACTGAGAATTTACTGGGAATTTATTGTGAATTTTCTAAGTAATTTACTTAATCATTTACAGTGAATTTCTTGGGAATTTAATCAGTAATTTACGGAGAATTTAATAAGTAATTTACTTAGAATTTAATAGGAATTTATTAAGAATTTTCTAAGTAATTTACTTCATCATTTACTGAGAATTTGATGGGAATTTACTGAGTAATTTACAGAGTAATTTACTAGGAATTTACTGAGTGATTTACTCCGAATTTACTGTGTACTTTACTTAGCAATTTACTGGGTAATGTTCTAAGTAATTTACTGGAAATTCAATGAGTAATTTACTGAGATTTTATTGAGTAATTTACCGTGAAATTATGAAAAATTTACTTCGAATTTTCTAAATAATTTACTAAGGATTTACTAGGAATTTACTAAGTAATTAGTTGAGAATTTACTGAATAATTTACTGAGAATTTCTTGGGATTTTAATTAGTAATTTACTGAGAATTTACTTAGTAATTTACTGAGAATTTACTGACAATTTTCTGGGAATTTACTGAGTAATTTAATGAGAATTTACCGAGTAATTTACTGAGTGATTTACTCGGAATTTACTGAGCAATTTACTTAGCAATTTACTGGGTAACGTTCTGAGTAATTTACTGAGAATTCAATGAGTAATTTACTGAGATTTTATTGAGTAATTTACCGTGAAATTATGAAAAATTTACTTCAAATTTTCTAAATAATTTACTGAGGATTTACTAGGAATTTAGTAAGTAATTAATTGATAATTTACTGAATAATTTATTGAGAATTTCTTGGGAATTTAATTAGTAATTTATTGAGAATTTACTAAGTAATTTACTGAGAATTTAATTGGAATTTATTGAGAATTTTCTTGAAATTTACTGAGTAATTTAATGAGAATTTACTGTGTAATTTACCGAGTAATTTATTGGGAATTTACTGAGTGATTTGCTCAGAATTTACTGAGGAATTTACTTAGCAATTTATTGGGTAATGTTCTTAGTAATTTACTGAGATTTTATTGAGTAATTTACCGTGAAATTATGAAAAATTTACTTCGAATTTTTCAAATAATTTACTGAGGATTTCCGAGAAATTTACTGAGTAATTAATTGAGAATTTACTGAATAATTTATAGAGAATTTCTTTGGAATTTAATTAGTAATTTACTCAGAATTTACTAAGTAATTTATTGGGAATTTATTGAGAATTTTTTAAGTAATTTACTTTATAATTTACTGAGAATTTTCTGGAAATTTATTGAGTAATTTACTGAGTAATTTACTAGGAATTTACTGTGTGATTTACTCGAAATTTACTGAGCAATTTACTTAGCAATTTACTGGGAATTTACTGAGATTTTATTAAGTAATTTACCATGAACTTATGAAAAATTTACCTCGAATTTTCTAAATAATTTACTGAGGATTTACTAGGAATTTACTGAGTAATTAATTGAGAATTTACTGAATAATATATTGAGAATTTCTTGGGAATTTAATTAGTAATTTACGGAGAATTTATTAAGTAATTTACTGGAAATTTACTAGGAATTTATTGAGAATTTTCTAAGTAATTTACTGAGAATTTTCTGGGAATTTACTGAGTAATTTAATGAGAATTTATTGAGTAATTTTCTATGTAATTTACTGGGAATTTATTTTGAATTTATTGAGAATTTTCTAAGTAATTTACTTTATAATTTATTGTGAATTTTCTAGGAATTTACTGAGTAATTTAATGAGAATTTACTGAGTAATTTACCGAGTAATTTATTAGGAATTTACTGAGTGATTTACTCAGAATTTAATGAGTAATTTACTGGGTAATGTTCTGAGTAATTTACTGAGAATTCAATGAGTAATTTATTGAGATTTTATTGAGTAATTTACCGTGAAATTAAGAAAAATTTACTTCGAATTTTCTAAATAATTTATTGAGGATATACTAGGAATTTACTGAGTAATTAATTGAGAATTTACTGAATAATTTAGTTAGAATTTCTTGGGAATTAAATTAGTAATTTACGGAGAATTTACTAAGTAATTTACTGGGAATTTATTGAGAATTTTCTAAGTAATTTACTTTATAATTTACTGGGAATTTTCTGAGAATTTACTGAGTAATTTACTGAGTAATTTACCGAGTAATTTACTCGAAATTTACTGAGTGATTTACTCGGAATTTACTGGATAATGTTCTGAGTAATTTACTGAGAATTCAATGAGTAATTTACTGTGATTTTATTGAGTAATTTACCTTGAAATTATGAAAAATTTACTTCGAATTTTCTAAATAATTTACTGAGGATTTACTAGGAATTTACTGAGTAATTAATTGAGAATTTACTGAATAATTTATTGAGAATTTCTTGGGAATTTAATTAGTAATTTACTGAGAATTTAATAAGTAATTTACTGGGAATTTATTGAGAATTTTCTATGTAATTTACTGAGTAATTGAATGAGAATTTACTGAGTAATTTACCGAGTAATTTACTGGGAATTTGCTGAGTGATTTACTCAGAATTTACTGAGTAATTTACTGGGTAATGTTTTGAGTAATTTACTGAGAATTCAATGAGTAATTTACTGAGATTTTATTGAGTAATTTACCTTGAAATTATGAAAAAATTACTTCGAATTTTCTAAATAATTTACTAAGAATCTATAAGATCAGTAAGCTTGATTTGTCCAGTAAAAGAATTATTAAAACTTTTGAACATGCAGCTTCCATACAGAATAATGATGAACTCATGCATTTAATACAACTTCAGGATCTTTATCCTTTTTTTGAAAAATACAAATATGTCCACATAGGACTTGTCCAGGTTGCTTTTAAGCCTTTGACTCTTTTTGGTCAGAATACCAGTATCCAGTGTACACTACGTGTCACGACCCCAAACCGCCCCTAGAAGTTTGGTGCCGTGATGTCCAGTAATCTGAGATTACCGAAGGCCAACTTTCAAAATTCACACACAATCAGAGTATAGATATAGGGGGCTCACAAGTGCGGAAGCAATAATCTAAAATACAAGTGGTCCATAAGAGCAGTGCATAAGTCAAATGGAATGGCATACATCTTTACATAGCCTTACAACTTGAATACAAATAAAATAAACTACAAAATACGTATTACAACTTAACAAAAGGCTTTACAAGCCGACATGTTCGAAATACATAAGCATCAAAATTGCCGACATAAACAAAACACTTGAGTTACAAATTATGGAACATAATCTTCGGGATTGCCGACATCCTTACAGCCGACATAGCATGCATACAAAACACACATCTCGGCGAAGCCGACTTCTTGCTTGTTACCTACATATATACATAGGGAGGGTGAGCTTGGATACTCAGTGAATGGTACAAGTAATAAAGGGGTTAAATGAATGATACCCGAGATCCTTTCAAAACGATACATATTATATCTGTGTCAAAACCATACATAACAAAGCTTTACTTGGCTTAAAACAAGAAATCATCCGAAACTTGGTCTTTCAAAACTTACTTACATACTTAACATACGTCAAATCTTAAAACATGGGGTAATGACATTCCGGGCAAAACAAAAGCATAACCTCGGCATCGAGCACACCCGTTCATAGTCCGTCGGCGGCTGATATCTTAACAAGGGTGCTACTTAGGCTTAACGTCCCCTAGCACAAAAGGACGGTGCTACCTAGGCTTAAAGTCCCCTAGCACGGAAGGACTATGTTACATAGGCTTAACGTCCCCTAACACGAAAGGACGGTGTTACTTAAGCTTAACGTCCCCTAACACGAAAGGACGGTTCCAAGAATGTCATCCAAAACAAAGCTTATACTTGATACATAAAATAGGGATATCATTCATGCTTAACAAATACTTTTATCAAAACAAGGCAAAGCTTTATCAAAACCTTAAGAACGTAACTTTATTAAAAATACCACTCACATTAGTTCTTGGGACGTCGGGATCAAGGCAAAGGTCCAAGTCCTACAACACATGGCAAAGCATACTGAACATACTTCTCAAAACAAGTCTTACATGCATGCAAATAATCTCGGGAAAATATGCTGGAAGTCAAAACATTGTTTTACATGTCAGGAAGGCATGCTGGGTACCAACCAGGTCTTTGCCGAGGTCCCACACCTCCTGGCCGAGGTGTGGCTACCTAGGCTTCGGCATGCGGCTGCATGCCGAGGTGCACACAAGACAACTAAGGTGTAAGTGATCATGCAAGGTAGGCCAAGGTGAGATACGATGCTTAGCCTAAGTGTGAGGTCTAGGTGGGAGTGATCTCGGCGACTACACCTCGGGAAGTGAAGTCTGGAGATCTGGGTTTCCACCCGTGAAGAACAGGAAGAACATGAACATGAAGATCATGAAGAACATGGATACTAAAATCATAACTTCTTTATAACAAAAATCTGGGATTTCATGCTATGAGTTCGAAAACATGGACCTGGGTACCCATACTTGAAAATCATGCGAAAACAAACACAAAAACATGGATCTAGGCATGAGCCTTCGGATCAAAACATGACTTTTCTTGAAGAACACATGAATGCTATTTTCTCTTTCTAAAACTGAACTTCAAAGCAATGCATGGCTTACAAATCATATTCAATCATGCAATGCAATAACATGAACATAAAGAACAATAAGAGCGGATCAGGAATCTAACCTTAGAACACGGATCTAACGGTTCGATCTCTAGAAATCAAGCTTAGAAATCCACTCTCTCTCAAGAACTCTTCTTCCTCTCCTAGAGCTTCTCTCTCCTCTTCAAAACAAGTATACAACAAAATGATGGGTTCTCTCTCTCTATCGGCTGACTTAACTCTCAGCTCGGACACGTGGCAACGGCTGGTTGGTTCTCCTCAAAAAGGTGATAGATTGACAAGACAAGACTATGACAAAGTGTATCCAACAAGCTACTCAGTATGGCACTCCGGCAAGTGGTGACAATGACCTCGGCTAGGAAGGACAACACTTGACTAAGCTGTGCCACACCTTGGCCTAGATGTACCACACCTCGGTCTAGGTCATACCACTCCAGGACAAGATCACACAGGTGCAAAGGTAACCTCTCAGTCTAGATGATACACATCTCGGCCTTGGTGATTCACACCTCAGCCTAGACAATGACATCTCGGCCAATATGCCAGGGCGAAGGTGGAGGTCAAACAAAGGGGTTCCAAGATACTTCTAGACTGAAGATGACCTCGGCTTGGAATGATCTAGGCTTAACATAACCTAGGCTTGGCACGACTTCGGCTAAACATAACTTAGGCTCGGGGTACCAAGGAAGGAACAAAGCAAGCACACAACACTTAGACAAATCACATAGACATCAAAACAAGGCATGGATCTTACTTAGGCAAAACAAGTCATAATTATGCAAATGCAAGCTTAACGGGTCATAATCATACCAATGTTCATGAACATGACTACGACATAAATGTGGGTTATTACACTACGAGATGGTAGATGTACCAATTGGAGAGCTTCGCTCATGGGAGCAATAGAAACCAGTCATATAATAAAAGGCTCGAGAAAAAGCATTAATATAATCCCAATAGCTGTAGCGAGATTCCTTATTTCGGATCTCAAGGGTACGAGTAACATGAGGATGCATGCCCCAAGCCGGCATGGGCAAGATTTGCTGGATAGTAGCTTTGCTGTAATTAATTGGACTAGCTGTGCGATTTGGCTCAACCAGAGTATGCTTGAAATCAACAGAGGCAGTATCAACAAGGATCTGCTCATAAATATATCTGTACTGATCAAAGTGAGGTAATGAATGTTGAGTAGTCAAATGCCTCCTTTTAATTTCCCATGGATCTTTCATCCATTGCATATCTGTATTTTCAATATAGAGGACTGTTTCCTCAGTAATGAAATTCTGGACATAAGGCACTGGAGGAGCAAGAAGGACATCTGCTTCAATAGTGGATTTTTTTAATTATTCAGTCAAAAAAAAAAAAAGAAAAAAAAGTTCATTTGGCAATGACTAACTATCAAAAAGAAATGAAACAACGGTCACACTCAACTTTTTTAATATAAAAAATTAATTAAATATTTTTAATTAATAATTATTTAAAAATATATGTATTATAAAATTATGGAAAATTTCCTTATAAATTCCATTTTGAGGAATGGTGATCCATCTAGTTCTATTTTTTTTTTTTTTTTAATAAACCAATTAGTCACATTGATTTTGGAAGGTAGATTTAATATATTATTTAAAAATTAGATTTATAATTATACTCTTATTTCTATTAAATTTCTTTTTTTTTCTTTTGTGCTAGAAATGTAAGGTATACAATATATGAGGATCAAATTTGTGATGAATTTTTATGTAAAAATCTTTTTTATTTGGAAAACATTTCAAAAGGAATACAAAAATAACTTCAAATATGATATTCTTCAAACATTTTAAAAATATGTGGAGTACAAAAACTGCTTGGTAAGTTTTGGCCAAATGGAGTAATTTGGAAACTTGGTAAAAAGCTAGTTTTTTGGCTTTTTATCAAGTTCTCCCAAAAAAACCACAGAAAAGTCATCAAAAAAGCTAGTTTTTTGGCCAAGAAAGTCAAAAAGCCAAAAAGTCATCTTTTTACAAACTTATAATTTTAAACTGTAACACTCCAATGTAACTCCAATGTAATACTTACAAAAAAAAAATCTTAGTGTAATACCCTTATGTAATACAAAAAAATTTCTTACTGTTTTTTTCCCAAACGTAACACTTTAATATAACACTCCAAAAAACTTTTTAACGTGACACTCTAATGTAACACACACACACAAAAAAAAAAAAAAATCCTTATTATAACTCTCTAATGTAACACAAAAAAAAACTCCATAGTATATTTTTTTTCAAACGTAACACTTTAATATAATATTCCAAAAAAAAAACTCCTTAATGTAACACTCTAATGTAACACACACAAAAATTTATCGTACAAAAATTTCTTAATGTACTTTTTCTTTTTTAGTGTAGCACTTTAATGTAACACAAAAAAAAATAAAGCTATTTGGTGTATTTTTTTTTCCAAACATCCAATGTAACACACAAAAAAAAAAAAAAAAAAAAAAAAAAAAAAAAAAAAATCTTAATGTATTTTTTCTAAACGTAACACTCCAATGTAACACTAAAAAAAAAAAAAGAATGTGAGATTATTTAAATCATTCTAAAATGAATACAAATATTCCTTAGGAAGTTTTGGGCAAATATATAATTTCAAACTGTGAGTGTTGTGTTTGAAAAAAGTACATATGTTACATTGGAATGTTACATTTGAGATTTTATTGATTGAAGTGTTACGTTTGAGAAAAATACGCTAAGGATTTTTTTTTATTACATTGGAGCGTTACGTTTGGAAAAAGTACACCAAAAAGTTTTTTTTTTTTTTTTAAAGTGTTACGTTGCTGCGTTTAGAAAAAATTACATCAAGGAGTTTTTTACTGTGTTACATTGAAGTGTTATATTATTGAAGTGTTACATTAGAGTGTTAAGTTTTTATTTGTTATGTGGGATTTGTTCTAGCATGAAAGAGAATCCAAAACTTTTATAGTGCAAATTATCTAAATGTGTAATTTTACATTTTGAGAAATATATTTTTATTACCCTTTTATGTAATTTCTACTTTAATAAGACCTTTGGGTTCATAAAAAAAAATAAAAGACTAAACAGTTTATAATATCACATTTTAAGATTTATTAGTGTTTTACCCAACTTTTGCACCATCTGAATTCCAGCATATTATGAATGATATTTTCAATCCTTATACAGAATTTTCCATTTGCTATATTGATGATGTTTTAATTTTTTCCTCATCAATTGACCAGCATATGAAGCATCTTAATATTTTTAAGCATGTTATCATCCGAAATGGGTTAGTTGTATCTGCATAAAAAATGCAACTTTTTCAGACAACAACAAGATTTTTAGGCTATCATTCCATTAAATAGGAGTATGGAATTTGCATCAAAATTTCCGGATGAAATTAAAGATAAAACTCAATTACAGAGATTTTTAGGAAGTTTGAATTATATTCATGATTACTATATGAGATGGTAGATGTACCAATTGGAGAGCTTTGCTCATGGGAGCAATAGAAACCAGTCTAGCTCATGGTCCAGTTTATTTTGACATATATCCCAACCTGAGTGTAGCCCTGTCAGACCAAAACCTATCTAAGGTTTTAGAACTGAGAATCTTATCTCATGGTTATGAGTATCTTCCAGGATTACCACCTTTTACAGTAATATCCAGAATTTACTTAAAGGTTTTATCAACTTTAAATCCTTATATTAGAAAGTAGAGTGATCAAGGTCACACGGTGCTTATTGACACCAATCTTTACAGTAGTCAAGTTGCTGTTCCTAAAATGATTGAATGGGAAAAAATTACTTTTCCAGAAAAATGGCAAATAACTAATGTTGTTCCCCCCAGACCTATTGTTCGCCACAATTTGGATGATGTTATATTACTTTTTCAGAAAAATGGCAAATAACTAATGTTGTTCCCCCTAGACCTATTGTTCGCCACAATTTGGATGATGTTATACAGACAGAAGGAGGTAATGTTTACCTTCATTTCCAAAGACCTCAAAGGCAACTATCCAGAAGTATGTCAACTGCTAGTATCAGATCTACCCCTTCTTTTCGAGAAGCTTATAGGGTAGACTTTCCTGAGTCATCCAGACACTCTAGTGCTGAGCCCATAGAATCAGTTATCCAAGGTATGCCTTCTAGACCACCAAGTAATCCTGATCAAATAGATCCTATGGATCCAGTAGTCCAAGGACTACAATTTTCAGCAAATAAAATCCCACATGGTGTTTATGAACCTAGGGAATCCAGTAGCAAAGGACCTTATAGTCCTACTGCCAGTGATATGAATTTTGAAGTTTAATGGATTTTAGTCCAGGAAGTGAAAATAGGAAAATCCTAAACCAGGATTTCTACCAGGACAAATATGCAAAATTCAGAGAATGGTATTTTGCAAATCACACTCCAGAAAAATTACAGGAATTTAAAACCCAGTATTATAAGTTTTTAAAAGGACACCAAAAACTCCAACCTTTTCCATTATGGTATATGGAAAAATGGTAATATCCAGAATTCCCAACTAAATGTCTTGGAAAATATCCAGAAAAATTGGGTCACTACTGATGGTAATATTATTACGTCAGTACACCCTCCTGCCAAATCTTTAGAATTACTTCCTAACGATTCTACTACCAGTCAACCCTTAGTTATTACTACTTTTGTCGAACCTCCTGCAAAAAGCAATAATGCTGTGACAGTCAAGGAAATTATTTCTATTTTAAAACAGAATAATTATACTAATCTTTTCTGTCAAACTATGGGCAAACAATTAACCAGGATTGAAGAAATAGTTGTTCATATTAAAGACACCTGTCATCTTCAACCTAAAACTACAGATATTCAACCTGTAGCATTTAAGCCTACTCCTACAGTAACAAATTTTAATTTAAAACCAAAAAAAAAAGATAATACAGAATTCATAGATACTCTTTTGAATAAGATTAAAGATCTTCATTTAGGAGAATCCTCTCAAGTTAATATGTTATCCAGAAATTATTTCCAGGAAATAGAAGAAAATTATCAGAATTGGGAACCCCATTTACTGTGAATTTTCAGGGAATTTACTGAGTAATTTAATGAGAATTTACTAAGTAATTTACCAAGTAATTTACTGGGAATTTACTGAGTGATTTACTCGGAATTTAATAAGTAATTTACTGGGTAATGTTCTGAGTAATTTACTGAGAATTCAATGAGTAATTTACTGAGATTTTATTGAGTAATTTACCGTGAAATTAAGAAAAATTTACTTTGAATTTTCTAAATAATTTACTGAGGATATACAAGGAATTTACTGAGTAATTAATTGAGAATTTACTGAATAATTTAGTGAGAATTTCTTGGGAATTAAATTAGTAATTTATGAAGAATTTACTAAGTAATTTACTGGGAATTTACTGGAAATTTATTGAGAATTTTCTAAGTAATTTACTTTATAATTTATTGAGAATTTTCGGGGAATTTACTGAGTAATTTAATGAGAATTTACTGAGTAATTTACCGAGTAATTTACTCGGAATTTACTGAGTGATTTGCTCAGAATTTACTAAGTAATTTACTGGGTAATGTTTTGAGTAATTTACTGAGAATTCAATGAGTAATTTACCGCGATTTTATTGAGTAATTCACCATGAAATTATTAAAATTTTACTTCGAATTTTATAAATATTTTACTAAGGATTTACTAGGAATTTACTGAGTAATTAATTGAGAATTTACTGAATAATTTATTGAGAATTTCTTGGGAATTTAATTAGTAATTTACTGAGAATTTAATAAGTAATTTACTGAGAATTTACTTGGAATTTATTAAGAATTTTCTATGTAATTTACTTTATAATTTACTGAGTAATTTAATGAGAATTTACTGAGTAATTTACCGAGTAATTTATTAGGAATTTACTGAGTGATTTACTCGAAATTTACTGAGTAATTTACTGGGTAATGTTCTGAGTAATTTACTAAGAATTCAATGAATAATTTACTGAGATTTTACTGAGTAATTTACTATGAAATTATGATAAATTTACTTCGAATTTTCTAAATAATTTACTACGGATTTACTAGGAATTTACTGAGTAATTAATTAAGAATTTACTGAATAATTATTGAGACTTTTTTGGGAATTTATTTAGTAATTTACGGAGAATTTACTAAGTAATTTACTGGGAATTTATTGAGAATTTTCTAAGTAATTTACTTCATAATTTACAGAGAATTTTCTGGGAATTTACTGAGTAATTTACTAAGTAATTTACTGGGAATTTACGGGGTGATTTACTCATAATTTACTAAGTAATTTACTGGGTAATGTTCTGAGTAATTTAATAAGAATTCAATGAGTAATTTATTGAGATTTTATTGAGTAATTTACCGTGAAATTATGAAAAATTTACTTCAAATTTTCTAAATAATTACAGAGGATTTACTAGGAATTTACTGAGTAATTAATTGAGAATTTACTAAATAATTTGTTGAGAATTTCTTGGGAATTTAATTAGTAATTTATTGAGAATTTACTGAGAATCTACTAGGAATTTATTGAGAATTTTCTAAGTAATTTAGTTTATAATTTACTGAGAATTTTATGGGAATTTACCGAGTAATTTAATGAGAATTTACTGAGTAATTTACCGAGTAATTTACTGAGTGCTTTACTCCGAATTTACTGAGTACTTTACTTAGCAATTTACTGGGTAATGTTCTGAGTAATTTACTGAGAATTCAATGAGTAATTTACTGAGATTTTATTGAGTAATTTGTCATGAAATTATGAAAAATTTACTTCGAATTTTCTAAATCATTTACTGAGGATTTACTAGGAATTTACTGAGTAATTAATTGAGAATTTTTAGGGAATTTAATTAGTAATTTATTGAGAATTTACTAAGTAATTTACTGAGAATTTACGGGAAATTTATTGAGAATTTTCTAAGTAATTTAGTTTATAATTTACTGAGAATTTTCTGGGAATTTGCTGAGTAATTTAACGAGAATTTACTGAGTAATTTACCGAGTAATTTATTGGGAATTTACTGAGTGATTTACTCCGAATTTACTGAGTACTTTTCTTAGCAATTTACTGGCTAATGCTCTGAGTAATTTACTAAGAAATCAATGAGTAATTTACTGAGATTTTATTGACTAATTTACCGTGAAATTATGAAAATTTACTTCAAATTTTCTAAATAATTTACTGAGGATTTAATAGGAATTTACTGAGTAATTAATTGAGAATTTACTGAATAATTTACTGGAAATTTCTTGGGAATTTAATTAGTAATTTACTGAGAATTATCTGGGAATTTACTGAGTAATTTAATTAGGATTTACTGAGTAATTTACCGAGTAATTTACTCGGAATTTACTGAGTGATTTACTCAGAATTTACTGAGTAATTTACTTAGCAATTTAATGGGTAATGTTCTGAGTTATTTACTGAGAATTCAATGAGTAATTTACTGAGATTTTATTGAGTAATTTCACATGAAATTATGAAAAATTTACATTGAATTTTCTAAATAATTTACTGAGGATTTACTAGGATTTTACTAAGTAATTAATTGCGAATTTACTGAATAATTTATTGAGAATTTCTTGGGAATTTAATTAGTAATTTACTGAGAATTTACTAAGTAATTTAGTGAGAATTTTCTAAGTAATTTACTTCATAATTTACAGAGAATTTTCTAAAAATTTACTGAGTAATTTACCGAGTAATTTACTGGGAATTTACTGAGTGATTTACTGGGAATTTACTGGGTAATTTACTTAGCAATTTACTGGGTAATGTTCTGAGTAATTTACTGAGAATTCAATGAGTAATTTACTGAGATTTTATTGAGTAATTTGCTGTGAAATTATGAAAAATTTACTTCAAATTTTCTAAAAAATTTACTGAGGATTTACGAGGAATTTACTAAGCAATTAATTGTGAATTTACTGAATAATTTATTGAGAATTTCTTTGGAATTTAATTAGTAATTTACTGAGAATTTACTAAGTAATTTATGCGGAATTTATTGAGAATTTTCAAAGTAATTTAATTTATAATTTACTGTGTATTTTCTAGGAATTTACTGAGTAATTTAATGAGAATTTACTGAGTAATTTACCTAGTAATTTACTAGGAATTTACTGAGTGATTTACTCGGAATTTACTAAGTAATTTACTGGGTATTGTTCTGAGTAATCTACTGAGAATTCAATGAGTAATTTATTGAGATTTTATTGAGTAATTTACCATGAAATTATGAACAATTTACCTCGAAGTTTGTAAATAATTTACTGAGGATTTACTAGGAATTTACTAAGTAATTAATTGAGAATTTACTTAATAATTTATTGAAAATTTCTTGGGAATTTAATTAGTAATTTACGGAGAATTTACAAAGTAATTTACTGGGAATTTATTGAGAATTTTCTAAGTAATTTACTTCATAATTTACTGAGAATTTACTGACTAATTTAACGAGAATTTATTGAGTAATTTACTGAGAATTTACTGAGTGATTTACTCGGAATTGATTGAGTAATTTACTTACCAATTTACTGGGTAATGTTCTGAGTAATTTACAAAGAATTCAATGAGTAATTTACTGAGATTTTGTTGAGTAATTTCACATGAAATTATGAAAAGTTTACTTCGAATTTTCTAAATAATTACAGAGGATTTACAAGGAATTTACTGAGTAATTAATTGAGAATTTCCAGCATAATTCATTGAGAATTTATTGGGAATTTAATTAGTAATTTACTGAGAATTTACTAAGTAATTTATTGAGAATTTATTGAGAATTTTCTAAGTAATTTACTTTATAATTTACTGAGAATTTTCTGGGAATTTTCTGAGTAATTTAATGATAATTTACTGAGTAATTTACCGAGTAATTTACTCGGAATTTACTGAGTGATTTGCTCGGAATTTACTAAGTAATTTACTGGGTAATGTTTTGAGTAATTTACTGAGAATTCAATGAGTAATTTACCGCGATTTTATTGAGTAATTCACCATGAAATTATTAAAATTTTACTTCGAATTTTATAAATATTTTACTAAGGATTTACTAGGAATTTACTGAGTAATTAATTGAGAATTTACTGAATAATTTATTGAGAATTTCTTGGGAATTTAATTAGTAATTTACTGAGAATTTAATAAGTAATTTACTGAGAATTTACTTGGAATTTATTAAGAATTTTCTATGTAATTTACTTTATAATTTACTGAGTAATTTAATGAGAATTTACTGAGTAATTTACCGAGTAATTTATTAGGAATTTACTGAGTGATTTACTCGAAATTTACTGAGTAATTTACTGGGTAATGTTCTGAGTAATTTACTAAGAATTCAATGAATAATTTACTGAGATTTTACTGAGTAATTTACTATGAAATTATGATAAATTTACTTCGAATTTTCTAAATAATTTACTACGGATTTACTAGGAATTTACTGAGTAATTAATTAAGAATTTACTGAATAATTATTGAGACTTTTTTGGGAATTTATTTAGTAATTTACGGAGAATTTACTAAGTAATTTACTGGGAATTTATTGAGAATTTTCTAAGTAATTTACTTCATAATTTACAGAGAATTTTCTGGGAATTTACTGAGTAATTTACTAAGTAATTTACTGGGAATTTACGGGGTGATTTACTCATAATTTACTAAGTAATTTACTGGGTAATGTTCTGAGTAATTTAATAAGAATTCAATGAGTAATTTATTGAGATTTTATTGAGTAATTTACCGTGAAATTATGAAAAATTTACTTCAAATTTTCTAAATAATTACAGAGGATTTACTAGGAATTTACTGAGTAATTAATTGAGAATTTACTAAATAATTTGTTGAGAATTTCTTGGGAATTTAATTAGTAATTTATTGAGAATTTACTGAGAATCTACTAGGAATTTATTGAGAATTTTCTAAGTAATTTAGTTTATAATTTACTGAGAATTTTATGGGAATTTACCGAGTAATTTAATGAGAATTTACTGAGTAATTTACCGAGTAATTTACTGAGTGCTTTACTCCGAATTTACTGAGTACTTTACTTAGCAATTTACTGGGTAATGTTCTGAGTAATTTACTGAGAATTCAATGAGTAATTTACTGAGATTTTATTGAGTAATTTGTCATGAAATTATGAAAAATTTACTTCGAATTTTCTAAATCATTTACTGAGGATTTACTAGGAATTTACTGAGTAATTAATTGAGAATTTTTAGGGAATTTAATTAGTAATTTATTGAGAATTTACTAAGTAATTTACTGAGAATTTACGGGAAATTTATTGAGAATTTTCTAAGTAATTTAGTTTATAATTTACTGAGAATTTTCTGGGAATTTGCTGAGTAATTTAACGAGAATTTACTGAGTAATTTACCGAGTAATTTATTGGGAATTTACTGAGTGATTTACTCCGAATTTACTGAGTACTTTTCTTAGCAATTTACTGGCTAATGCTCTGAGTAATTTACTAAGAAATCAATGAGTAATTTACTGAGATTTTATTGACTAATTTACCGTGAAATTATGAAAATTTACTTCAAATTTTCTAAATAATTTACTGAGGATTTAATAGGAATTTACTGAGTAATTAATTGAGAATTTACTGAATAATTTACTGGAAATTTCTTGGGAATTTAATTAGTAATTTACTGAGAATTATCTGGGAATTTACTGAGTAATTTAATTAGGATTTACTGAGTAATTTACCGAGTAATTTACTCGGAATTTACTGAGTGATTTACTCAGAATTTACTGAGTAATTTACTTAGCAATTTAATGGGTAATGTTCTGAGTTATTTACTGAGAATTCAATGAGTAATTTACTGAGATTTTATTGAGTAATTTCACATGAAATTATGAAAAATTTACATTGAATTTTCTAAATAATTTACTGAGGATTTACTAGGATTTTACTAAGTAATTAATTGCGAATTTACTGAATAATTTATTGAGAATTTCTTGGGAATTTAATTAGTAATTTACTGAGAATTTACTAAGTAATTTAGTGAGAATTTTCTAAGTAATTTACTTCATAATTTACAGAGAATTTTCTAAAAATTTACTGAGTAATTTACCGAGTAATTTACTGGGAATTTACTGAGTGATTTACTGGGAATTTACTGGGTAATTTACTTAGCAATTTACTGGGTAATGTTCTGAGTAATTTACTGAGAATTCAATGAGTAATTTACTGAGATTTTATTGAGTAATTTGCTGTGAAATTATGAAAAATTTACTTCAAATTTTCTAAAAAATTTACTGAGGATTTACGAGGAATTTACTAAGCAATTAATTGTGAATTTACTGAATAATTTATTGAGAATTTCTTTGGAATTTAATTAGTAATTTACTGAGAATTTACTAAGTAATTTATGCGGAATTTATTGAGAATTTTCAAAGTAATTTAATTTATAATTTACTGTGTATTTTCTAGGAATTTACTGAGTAATTTAATGAGAATTTACTGAGTAATTTACCTAGTAATTTACTAGGAATTTACTGAGTGATTTACTCGGAATTTACTAAGTAATTTACTGGGTATTGTTCTGAGTAATCTACTGAGAATTCAATGAGTAATTTATTGAGATTTTATTGAGTAATTTACCATGAAATTATGAACAATTTACCTCGAATTTTGTAAATAATTTACTGAGGATTTACTAGGAATTTACTAAGTAATTAATTGAGAATTTACTTAATAATTTATTGAAAATTTCTTGGGAATTTAATTAGTAATTTACGGAGAATTTACAAAGTAATTTACTGGGAATTTATTGAGAATTTTCTAAGTAATTTACTTCATAATTTACTGAGAATTTACTGACTAATTTAACGAGAATTTATTGAGTAATTTACTGAGAATTTACTGAGTGATTTACTCGGAATTGATTGAGTAATTTACTTACCAATTTACTGGGTAATGTTCTGAGTAATTTACAAAGAATTCAATGAGTAATTTACTGAGATTTTGTTGAGTAATTTCACATGAAATTATGAAAAGTTTACTTCGAATTTTCTAAATAATTACAGAGGATTTACAAGGAATTTACTGAGTAATTAATTGAGAATTTCCAGCATAATTCATTGAGAATTTATTGGGAATTTAATTAGTAATTTACTGAGAATTTACTAAGTAATTTATTGAGAATTTATTGAGAATTTTCTAAGTAATTTACTTTATAATTTACTGAGAATTTTCTGGGAATTTTCTGAGTAATTTAATGATAATTTACTGAGTAATTTACCGAGTAATTTACTCGGAATTTACTGAGTGATTTGCTCGGAATTTACTAAGTAATTTACTGGGTAATGTTTTGAGTAATTTACTGAGAATTCAATGAGTAATTTACCGCGATTTTATTGAGTAATTCACCATGAAATTATTAAAATTTTACTTCGAATTTTATAAATATTTTACTAAGGATTTACTAGGAATTTACTGAGTAATTAATTGAGAATTTACTGAATAATTTATTGAGAATTTCTTGGGAATTTAATTAGTAATTTACTGAGAATTTAATAAGTAATTTACTGAGAATTTACTTGGAATTTATTAAGAATTTTCTATGTAATTTACTTTATAATTTACTGAGTAATTTAATGAGAATTTACTGAGTAATTTACCGAGTAATTTATTAGGAATTTACTGAGTGATTTACTCGAAATTTACTGAGTAATTTACTGGGTAATGTTCTGAGTAATTTACTAAGAATTCAATGAATAATTTACTGAGATTTTACTGAGTAATTTACTATGAAATTATGATAAATTTACTTCGAATTTTCTAAATAATTTACTACGGATTTACTAGGAATTTACTGAGTAATTAATTAAGAATTTACTGAATAATTATTGAGACTTTTTTGGGAATTTATTTAGTAATTTACGGAGAATTTACTAAGTAATTTACTGGGAATTTATTGAGAATTTTCTAAGTAATTTACTTCATAATTTACAGAGAATTTTCTGGGAATTTACTGAGTAATTTACTAAGTAATTTACTGGGAATTTACGGGGTGATTTACTCATAATTTACTAAGTAATTTACTGGGTAATGTTCTGAGTAATTTAATAAGAATTCAATGAGTAATTTATTGAGATTTTATTGAGTAATTTACCGTGAAATTATGAAAAATTTACTTCAAATTTTCTAAATAATTACAGAGGATTTACTAGGAATTTACTGAGTAATTAATTGAGAATTTACTAAATAATTTGTTGAGAATTTCTTGGGAATTTAATTAGTAATTTATTGAGAATTTACTGAGAATCTACTAGGAATTTATTGAGAATTTTCTAAGTAATTTAGTTTATAATTTACTGAGAATTTTATGGGAATTTACCGAGTAATTTAATGAGAATTTACTGAGTAATTTACCGAGTAATTTACTGGAAATTTACTGAGTGCTTTACTCCGAATTTACTGAGTACTTTACTTAGCAATTTACTGGGTAATGTTCTGAGTAATTTACTGAGAATTCAATGAGTAATTTACTGAGATTTTATTGAGTAATTTGTCATGAAATTATGAAAAATTTACTTCGAATTTTCTAAATCATTTACTGAGGATTTACTAGGAATTTACTGAGTAATTAATTGAGAATTTTTAGGGAATTTAATTAGTAATTTATTGAGAATTTACTAAGTAATTTACTGAGAATTTACGGGAAATTTATTGAGAATTTTCTAAGTAATTTAGTTTATAATTTACTGAGAATTTTCTGGGAATTTGCTGAGTAATTTAACGAGAATTTACTGAGTAATTTACCGAGTAATTTATTGGGAATTTACTGAGTGATTTACTCCGAATTTACTGAGTACTTTTCTTAGCAATTTACTGGCTAATGCTCTGAGTAATTTACTAAGAAATCAATGAGTAATTTACTGAGATTTTATTGACTAATTTACCGTGAAATTATGAAAATTTACTTCAAATTTTCTAAATAATTTACTGAGGATTTAATAGGAATTTACTGAGTAATTAATTGAGAATTTACTGAATAATTTACTGGAAATTTCATGGGAATTTAATTAGTAATTTACTGAGAATTATCTGGGAATTTACTGAGTAATTTAATTAGGATTTACTGAGTAATTTACCGAGTAATTTACTCGGAATTTACTGAGTGATTTACTCAGAATTTACTGAGTAATTTACTTAGCAATTTAATGGGTAATGTTCTGAGTTATTTACTGAGAATTCAATGAGTAATTTACTGAGATTTTATTGAGTAATTTCACATGAAATTATGAAAAATTTACATTGAATTTTCTAAATAATTTACTGAGGATTTACTAGGATTTTACTAAGTAATTAATTGCGAATTTACTGAATAATTTATTGAGAATTTCTTGGGAATTTAATTAGTAATTTACTGAGAATTTACTAAGTAATTTAGTGAGAATTTTCTAAGTAATTTACTTCATAATTTACAGAGAATTTTCTAAAAATTTACTGAGTAATTTACCGAGTAATTTACTGGGAATTTACTGAGTGATTTACTGGGAATTTACTGGGTAATTTACTTAGCAATTTACTGGGTAATGTTCTGAGTAATTTACTGAGAATTCAATGAGTAATTTACTGAGATTTTATTGAGTAATTTGCTGTGAAATTATGAAAAATTTACTTCAAATTTTCTAAAAAATTTACTGAGGATTTACGAGGAATTTACTAAGCAATTAATTGTGAATTTACTGAATAATTTATTGAGAATTTCTTTGGAATTTAATTAGTAATTTACTGAGAATTTACTAAGTAATTTATGCGGAATTTATTGAGAATTTTCAAAGTAATTTAATTTATAATTTACTGTGTATTTTCTAGGAATTTACTGAGTAATTTAATGAGAATTTACTGAGTAATTTACCTAGTAATTTACTAGGAATTTACTGAGTGATTTACTCGGAATTTACTAAGTAATTTACTGGGTATTGTTCTGAGTAATCTACTGAGAATTCAATGAGTAATTTATTGAGATTTTATTGAGTAATTTACCATGAAATTATGAACAATTTACCTCGAAGTTTGTAAATAATTTACTGAGGATTTACTAGGAATTTACTAAGTAATTAATTGAGAATTTACTTAATAATTTATTGAAAATTTCTTGGGAATTTAATTAGTAATTTACGGAGAATTTACAAAGTAATTTACTGGGAATTTATTGAGAATTTTCTAAGTAATTTACTTCATAATTTACTGAGAATTTACTGACTAATTTAACGAGAATTTATTGAGTAATTTACTGAGAATTTACTGAGTGATTTACTCGGAATTGATTGAGTAATTTACTTACCAATTTACTGGGTAATGTTCTGAGTAATTTACAAAGAATTCAATGAGTAATTTACTGAGATTTTGTTGAGTAATTTCACATGAAATTATGAAAAGTTTACTTCGAATTTTCTAAATAATTACAGAGGATTTACAAGGAATTTACTGAGTAATTAATTGAGAATTTCCAGCATAATTCATTGAGAATTTATTGGGAATTTAATTAGTAATTTACTGAGAATTTACTAAGTAATTTATTGAGAATTTATTGAGAATTTTCTAAGTAATTTACTTTATAATTTACTGAGAATTTTCTGGGAATTTTCTGAGTAATTTAATGATAATTTACTGAGTAATTTACCGAGTAATTTACTCGGAATTTACTGAGTGATTTGCTCGGAATTTACTAAGTAATTTACTGGGTAATGTTTTGAGTAATTTACTGAGAATTCAATGAGTAATTTACCGCGATTTTATTGAGTAATTCACCATGAAATTATTAAAATTTTACTTCGAATTTTATAAATATTTTACTAAGGATTTACTAGGAATTTACTGAGTAATTAATTGAGAATTTACTGAATAATTTATTGAGAATTTCTTGGGAATTTAATTAGTAATTTACTGAGAATTTAATAAGTAATTTACTGAGAATTTACTTGGAGTTTATTAAGAATTTTCTATGTAATTTACTTTATAATTTACTGAGTAATTTAATGAGAATTTACTGAGTAATTTACCGAGTAATTTATTAGGAATTTACTGAGTGATTTACTCGAAATTTACTGAGTAATTTACTGGGTAATGTTCTGAGTAATTTACTAAGAATTCAATGAATAATTTACTGAGATTTTACTGAGTAATTTACTATGAAATTATGATAAATTTACTTCGAATTTTCTAAATAATTTACTACGGATTTACTAGGAATTTACTGAGTAATTAATTAAGAATTTACTGAATAATTATTGAGACTTTTTTGGGAATTTATTTAGTAATTTACGGAGAATTTACTAAGTAATTTACTGGGAATTTATTGAGAATTTTCTAAGTAATTTACTTCATAATTTACAGAGAATTTTCTGGGAATTTACTGAGTAATTTACTAAGTAATTTACTGGGAATTTACGGGGTGATTTACTCATAATTTACTAAGTAATTTACTGGGTAATGTTCTGAGTAATTTAATAAGAATTCAATGAGTAATTTATTGAGATTTTATTGAGTAATTTACCGTGAAATTATGAAAAATTTACTTCAAATTTTCTAAATAATTACAGAGGATTTACTAGGAATTTACTGAGTAATTAATTGAGAATTTACTAAATAATTTGTTGAGAATTTCTTGGGAATTTAATTAGTAATTTATTGAGAATTTACTGAGAATCTACTAGGAATTTATTGAGAATTTTCTAAGTAATTTAGTTTATAATTTACTGAGAATTTTATGGGAATTTACCGAGTAATTTAATGAGAATTTACTGAGTAATTTACCGAGTAATTTACTGGAAATTTACTGAGTGCTTTACTCCGAATTTACTGAGTACTTTACTTAGCAATTTACTGGGTAATGTTCTGAGTAATTTACTGAGAATTCAATGAGTAATTTACTGAGATTTTATTGAGTAATTTGTCATGAAATTATGAAAAATTTACTTCGAATTTTCTAAATCATTTACTGAGGATTTACTAGGAATTTACTGAGTAATTAATTGAGAATTTTTAGGGAATTTAATTAGTAATTTATTGAGAATTTACTAAGTAATTTACTGAGAATTTACGGAAAATTTATTGAGAATTTTCTAAGTAATTTAGTTTATAATTTACTGAGAATTTTCTGGGAATTTGCTGAGTAATTTAACGAGAATTTACTGAGTAATTTACCGAGTAATTTATTGGGAATTTACTGAGTGATTTACTCCGAATTTACTGAGTACTTTTCTTAGCAATTTACTGGCTAATGCTCTGAGTAATTTACTAAGAAATCAATGAGTAATTTACTGAGATTTTATTGACTAATTTACCGTGAAATTATGAAAATTTACTTCAAATTTTCTAAATAATTTACTGAGGATTTAATAGGAATTTACTGAGTAATTAATTGAGAATTTACTGAATAATTTACTGGAAATTTCTTGGGAATTTAATTAGTAATTTACTGAGAATTATCTGGGAATTTACTGAGTAATTTAATTAGGATTTACTGAGTAATTTACCGAGTAATTTACTCGGAATTTACTGAGTGATTTACTCAGAATTTACTGAGTAATTTACTTAGCAATTTAATGGGTAATGTTCTGAGTTATTTACTGAGAATTCAATGAGTAATTTACTGAGATTTTATTGAGTAATTTCACATGAAATTATGAAAAATTTACATTGAATTTTCTAAATAATTTACTGAGGATTTACTAGGATTTTACTAAGTAATTAATTGCGAATTTACTGAATAATTTATTGAGAATTTCTTGGGAATTTAATTAGTAATTTACTGAGAATTTACTAAGTAATTTAGTGAGAATTTTCTAAGTAATTTACTTCATAATTTACAGAGAATTTTCTAAAAATTTACTGAGTAATTTACCGAGTAATTTACTGGGAATTTACTGAGTGATTTACTGGGAATTTACTGGGTAATTTACTTAGCAATTTACTGGGTAATGTTCTGAGTAATTTACTGAGAATTCAATGAGTAATTTACTGAGATTTTATTGAGTAATTTGCTGTGAAATTATGAAAAATTTACTTCAAATTTTCTAAAAAATTTACTGAGGATTTACGAGGAATTTACTAAGCAATTAATTGTGAATTTACTGAATAATTTATTGAGAATTTCTTTGGAATTTAATTAGTAATTTACTGAGAATTTACTAAGTAATTTATGCGGAATTTATTGAGAATTTTCAAAGTAATTTAATTTATAATTTACTGTGTATTTTCTAGGAATTTACTGAGTAATTTAATGAGAATTTACTGAGTAATTTACCTAGTAATTTACTAGGAATTTACTGAGTGATTTACTCGGAATTTACTAAGTAATTTACTGGGTATTGTTCTGAGTAATCTACTGAGAATTCAATGAGTAATTTATTGAGATTTTATTGAGTAATTTACCATGAAATTATGAACAATTTACCTCGAATTTTGTAAATAATTTACTGAGGATTTACTAGGAATTTACTAAGTAATTAATTGAGAATTTACTTAATAATTTATTGAAAATTTCTTGGGAATTTAATTAGTAATTTACGGAGAATTTACAAAGTAATTTACTGGGAATTTATTGAGAATTTTCTAAGTAATTTACTTCATAATTTACTGAGAATTTACTGACTAATTTAACGAGAATTTATTGAGTAATTTACTGAGAATTTACTGAGTGATTTACTCGGAATTGATTGAGTAATTTACTTACCAATTTACTGGGTAATGTTCTGAGTAATTTACAAAGAATTCAATGAGTAATTTACTGAGATTTTGTTGAGTAATTTCACATGAAATTATGAAAAGTTTACTTCGAATTTTCTAAATAATTACAGAGGATTTACAAGGAATTTACTGAGTAATTAATTGAGAATTTCCAGCATAATTCATTGAGAATTTATTGGGAATTTAATTAGTAATTTACTGAGAATTTACTAAGTAATTTATTGAGAATTTATTGAGAATTTTCTAAGTAATTTACTTTATAATTTACTGAGAATTTTCTGGGAATTTTCTGAGTAATTTAATGATAATTTACTGAGTAATTTACCGAGTAATTTACTCGGAATTTACTGAGTGATTTGCTCGGAATTTACTAAGTAATTTACTGGGTAATGTTTTGAGTAATTTACTGAGAATTCAATGAGTAATTTACCGCGATTTTATTGAGTAATTCACCATGAAATTATTAAAATTTTACTTCGAATTTTATAAATATTTTACTAAGGATTTACTAGGAATTTACTGAGTAATTAATTGAGAATTTACTGAATAATTTATTGAGAATTTCTTGGGAATTTAATTAGTAATTTACTGAGAATTTAATAAGTAATTTACTGAGAATTTACTTGGAGTTTATTAAGAATTTTCTATGTAATTTACTTTATAATTTACTGAGTAATTTAATGAGAATTTACTGAGTAATTTACCGAGTAATTTATTAGGAATTTACTGAGTGATTTACTCGAAATTTACTGAGTAATTTACTGGGTAATGTTCTGAGTAATTTACTAAGAATTCAATGAATAATTTACTGAGATTTTACTGAGTAATTTACTATGAAATTATGATAAATTTACTTCGAATTTTCTAAATAATTTACTACGGATTTACTAGGAATTTACTGAGTAATTAATTAAGAATTTACTGAATAATTATTGAGACTTTTTTGGGAATTTATTTAGTAATTTACGGAGAATTTACTAAGTAATTTACTGGGAATTTATTGAGAATTTTCTAAGTAATTTACTTCATAATTTACAGAGAATTTTCTGGGAATTTACTGAGTAATTTACTAAGTAATTTACTGGGAATTTACGGGGTGATTTACTCATAATTTACTAAGTAATTTACTGGGTAATGTTCTGAGTAATTTAATAAGAATTCAATGAGTAATTTATTGAGATTTTATTGAGTAATTTACCGTGAAATTATGAAAAATTTACTTCAAATTTTCTAAATAATTACAGAGGATTTACTAGGAATTTACTGAGTAATTAATTGAGAATTTACTAAATAATTTGTTGAGAATTTCTTGGGAATTTAATTAGTAATTTATTGAGAATTTACTGAGAATCTACTAGGAATTTATTGAGAATTTTCTAAGTAATTTAGTTTATAATTTACTGAGAATTTTATGGGAATTTACCGAGTAATTTAATGAGAATTTACTGAGTAATTTACCGAGTAATTTACTGAGTGCTTTACTCCGAATTTACTGAGTACTTTACTTAGCAATTTACTGGGTAATGTTCTGAGTAATTTACTGAGAATTCAATGAGTAATTTACTGAGATTTTATTGAGTAATTTGTCATGAAATTATGAAAAATTTACTTCGAATTTTCTAAATCATTTACTGAGGATTTACTAGGAATTTACTGAGTAATTAATTGAGAATTTTTAGGGAATTTAATTAGTAATTTATTGAGAATTTACTAAGTAATTTACTGAG
This sequence comes from Camellia sinensis, assembly GCF_055761805.1. Taxonomy (NCBI): domain Eukaryota; kingdom Viridiplantae; phylum Streptophyta; class Magnoliopsida; order Ericales; family Theaceae; genus Camellia; species Camellia sinensis. The sequence goes on from NC_138964.1 coordinate 89,004,949, forward strand.
AATTTACGGGAAATTTATTGAGAATTTTCTAAGTAATTTAGTTTATAATTTACTGAGAATTTTCTGGGAATTTGCTGAGTAATTTAACGAGAATTTACTGAGTAATTTACCGAGTAATTTATTGGGAATTTACTGAGTGATTTACTCCGAATTTACTGAGTACTTTTCTTAGCAATTTACTGGCTAATGCTCTGAGTAATTTACTAAGAAATCAATGAGTAATTTACTGAGATTTTATTGACTAATTTACCGTGAAATTATGAAAATTTACTTCAAATTTTCTAAATAATTTACTGAGGATTTAATAGGAATTTACTGAGTAATTAATTGAGAATTTACTGAATAATTTACTGGAAATTTCTTGGGAATTTAATTAGTAATTTACTGAGAATTATCTGGGAATTTACTGAGTAATTTAATTAGGATTTACTGAGTAATTTACCGAGTAATTTACTCGGAATTTACTGAGTGATTTACTCAGAATTTACTGAGTAATTTACTTAGCAATTTAATGGGTAATGTTCTGAGTTATTTACTGAGAATTCAATGAGTAATTTACTGAGATTTTATTGAGTAATTTCACATGAAATTATGAAAAATTTACATTGAATTTTCTAAATAATTTACTGAGGATTTACTAGGATTTTACTAAGTAATTAATTGCGAATTTACTGAATAATTTATTGAGAATTTCTTGGGAATTTAATTAGTAATTTACTGAGAATTTACTAAGTAATTTAGTGAGAATTTTCTAAGTAATTTACTTCATAATTTACAGAGAATTTTCTAAAAATTTACTGAGTAATTTACCGAGTAATTTACTGGGAATTTACTGAGTGATTTACTGGGAATTTACTGGGTAATTTACTTAGCAATTTACTGGGTAATGTTCTGAGTAATTTACTGAGAATTCAATGAGTAATTTACTGAGATTTTATTGAGTAATTTGCTGTGAAATTATGAAAAATTTACTTCAAATTTTCTAAAAAATTTACTGAGGATTTACGAGGAATTTACTAAGCAATTAATTGTGAATTTACTGAATAATTTATTGAGAATTTCTTTGGAATTTAATTAGTAATTTACTGAGAATTTACTAAGTAATTTATGCGGAATTTATTGAGAATTTTCAAAGTAATTTAATTTATAATTTACTGTGTATTTTCTAGGAATTTACTGAGTAATTTAATGAGAATTTACTGAGTAATTTACCTAGTAATTTACTAGGAATTTACTGAGTGATTTACTCGGAATTTACTAAGTAATTTACTGGGTATTGTTCTGAGTAATCTACTGAGAATTCAATGAGTAATTTATTGAGATTTTATTGAGTAATTTACCATGAAATTATGAACAATTTACCTCGAAGTTTGTAAATAATTTACTGAGGATTTACTAGGAATTTACTAAGTAATTAATTGAGAATTTACTTAATAATTTATTGAAAATTTCTTGGGAATTTAATTAGTAATTTACGGAGAATTTACAAAGTAATTTACTGGGAATTTATTGAGAATTTTCTAAGTAATTTACTTCATAATTTACTGAGAATTTACTGACTAATTTAACGAGAATTTATTGAGTAATTTACTGAGAATTTACTGAGTGATTTACTCGGAATTGATTGAGTAATTTACTTACCAATTTACTGGGTAATGTTCTGAGTAATTTACAAAGAATTCAATGAGTAATTTACTGAGATTTTGTTGAGTAATTTCACATGAAATTATGAAAAGTTTACTTCGAATTTTCTAAATAATTACAGAGGATTTACAAGGAATTTACTGAGTAATTAATTGAGAATTTCCAGCATAATTCATTGAGAATTTATTGGGAATTTAATTAGTAATTTACTGAGAATTTACTAAGTAATTTATTGAGAATTTATTGAGAATTTTCTAAGTAATTTACTTTATAATTTACTGAGAATTTTCTGGGAATTTTCTGAGTAATTTAATGATAATTTACTGAGTAATTTACCGAGTAATTTACTCGGAATTTACTGAGTGATTTGCTCGGAATTTACTAAGTAATTTACTGGGTAATGTTTTGAGTAATTTACTGAGAATTCAATGAGTAATTTACCGCGATTTTATTGAGTAATTCACCATGAAATTATTAAAATTTTACTTCGAATTTTATAAATATTTTACTAAGGATTTACTAGGAATTTACTGAGTAATTAATTGAGAATTTACTGAATAATTTATTGAGAATTTCTTGGGAATTTAATTAGTAATTTACTGAGAATTTAATAAGTAATTTACTGAGAATTTACTTGGAATTTATTAAGAATTTTCTATGTAATTTACTTTATAATTTACTGAGTAATTTAATGAGAATTTACTGAGTAATTTACCGAGTAATTTATTAGGAATTTACTGAGTGATTTACTCGAAATTTACTGAGTAATTTACTGGGTAATGTTCTGAGTAATTTACTAAGAATTCAATGAATAATTTACTGAGATTTTACTGAGTAATTTACTATGAAATTATGATAAATTTACTTCGAATTTTCTAAATAATTTACTACGGATTTACTAGGAATTTACTGAGTAATTAATTAAGAATTTACTGAATAATTATTGAGACTTTTTTGGGAATTTATTTAGTAATTTACGGAGAATTTACTAAGTAATTTACTGGGAATTTATTGAGAATTTTCTAAGTAATTTACTTCATAATTTACAGAGAATTTTCTGGGAATTTACTGAGTAATTTACTAAGTAATTTACTGGGAATTTACGGGGTGATTTACTCATAATTTACTAAGTAATTTACTGGGTAATGTTCTGAGTAATTTAATAAGAATTCAATGAGTAATTTATTGAGATTTTATTGAGTAATTTACCGTGAAATTATGAAAAATTTACTTCAAATTTTCTAAATAATTACAGAGGATTTACTAGGAATTTACTGAGTAATTAATTGAGAATTTACTAAATAATTTGTTGAGAATTTCTTGGGAATTTAATTAGTAATTTATTGAGAATTTACTGAGAATCTACTAGGAATTTATTGAGAATTTTCTAAGTAATTTAGTTTATAATTTACTGAGAATTTTATGGGAATTTACCGAGTAATTTAATGAGAATTTACTGAGTAATTTACCGAGTAATTTACTGAGTGCTTTACTCCGAATTTACTGAGTACTTTACTTAGCAATTTACTGGGTAATGTTCTGAGTAATTTACTGAGAATTCAATGAGTAATTTACTGAGATTTTATTGAGTAATTTGTCATGAAATTATGAAAAATTTACTTCGAATTTTCTAAATCATTTACTGAGGATTTACTAGGAATTTACTGAGTAATTAATTGAGAATTTTTAGGGAATTTAATTAGTAATTTATTGAGAATTTACTAAGTAATTTACTGAGAATTTACGGGAAATTTATTGAGAATTTTCTAAGTAATTTAGTTTATAATTTACTGAGAATTTTCTGGGAATTTGCTGAGTAATTTAACGAGAATTTACTGAGTAATTTACCGAGTAATTTATTGGGAATTTACTGAGTGATTTACTCCGAATTTACTGAGTACTTTTCTTAGCAATTTACTGGCTAATGCTCTGAGTAATTTACTAAGAAATCAATGAGTAATTTACTGAGATTTTATTGACTAATTTACCGTGAAATTATGAAAATTTACTTCAAATTTTCTAAATAATTTACTGAGGATTTAATAGGAATTTACTGAGTAATTAATTGAGAATTTACTGAATAATTTACTGGAAATTTCTTGGGAATTTAATTAGTAATTTACTGAGAATTATCTGGGAATTTACTGAGTAATTTAATTAGGATTTACTGAGTAATTTACCGAGTAATTTACTCGGAATTTACTGAGTGATTTACTCAGAATTTACTGAGTAATTTACTTAGCAATTTAATGGGTAATGTTCTGAGTTATTTACTGAGAATTCAATGAGTAATTTACTGAGATTTTATTGAGTAATTTCACATGAAATTATGAAAAATTTACATTGAATTTTCTAAATAATTTACTGAGGATTTACTAGGATTTTACTAAGTAATTAATTGCGAATTTACTGAATAATTTATTGAGAATTTCTTGGGAATTTAATTAGTAATTTACTGAGAATTTACTAAGTAATTTAGTGAGAATTTTCTAAGTAATTTACTTCATAATTTACAGAGAATTTTCTAAAAATTTACTGAGTAATTTACCGAGTAATTTACTGGGAATTTACTGAGTGATTTACTGGGAATTTACTGGGTAATTTACTTAGCAATTTACTGGGTAATGTTCTGAGTAATTTACTGAGAATTCAATGAGTAATTTACTGAGATTTTATTGAGTAATTTGCTGTGAAATTATGAAAAATTTACTTCAAATTTTCTAAAAAATTTACTGAGGATTTACGAGGAATTTACTAAGCAATTAATTGTGAATTTACTGAATAATTTATTGAGAATTTCTTTGGAATTTAATTAGTAATTTACTGAGAATTTACTAAGTAATTTATGCGGAATTTATTGAGAATTTTCAAAGTAATTTAATTTATAATTTACTGTGTATTTTCTAGGAATTTACTGAGTAATTTAATGAGAATTTACTGAGTAATTTACCTAGTAATTTACTAGGAATTTACTGAGTGATTTACTCGGAATTTACTAAGTAATTTACTGGGTATTGTTCTGAGTAATCTACTGAGAATTCAATGAGTAATTTATTGAGATTTTATTGAGTAATTTACCATGAAATTATGAACAATTTACCTCGAAGTTTGTAAATAATTTACTGAGGATTTACTAGGAATTTACTAAGTAATTAATTGAGAATTTACTTAATAATTTATTGAAAATTTCTTGGGAATTTAATTAGTAATTTACGGAGAATTTACAAAGTAATTTACTGGGAATTTATTGAGAATTTTCTAAGTAATTTACTTCATAATTTACTGAGAATTTACTGACTAATTTAACGAGAATTTATTGAGTAATTTACTGAGAATTTACTGAGTGATTTACTCGGAATTGATTGAGTAATTTACTTACCAATTTACTGGGTAATGTTCTGAGTAATTTACAAAGAATTCAATGAGTAATTTACTGAGATTTTGTTGAGTAATTTCACATGAAATTATGAAAAGTTTACTTCGAATTTTCTAAATAATTACAGAGGATTTACAAGGAATTTACTGAGTAATTAATTGAGAATTTCCAGCATAATTCATTGAGAATTTATTGGGAATTTAATTAGTAATTTACTGAGAATTTACTAAGTAATTTATTGAGAATTTATTGAGAATTTTCTAAGTAATTTACTTTATAATTTACTGAGAATTTTCTGGGAATTTTCTGAGTAATTTAATGATAATTTACTGAGTAATTTACCGAGTAATTTACTCGGAATTTACTGAGTGATTTGCTCGGAATTTACTAAGTAATTTACTGGGTAATGTTTTGAGTAATTTACTGAGAATTCAATGAGTAATTTACCGCGATTTTATTGAGTAATTCACCATGAAATTATTAAAATTTTACTTCGAATTTTATAAATATTTTACTAAGGATTTACTAGGAATTTACTGAGTAATTAATTGAGAATTTACTGAATAATTTATTGAGAATTTCTTGGGAATTTAATTAGTAATTTACTGAGAATTTAATAAGTAATTTACTGAGAATTTACTTGGAGTTTATTAAGAATTTTCTATGTAATTTACTTTATAATTTACTGAGTAATTTAATGAGAATTTACTGAGTAATTTACCGAGTAATTTATTAGGAATTTACTGAGTGATTTACTCGAAATTTACTGAGTAATTTACTGGGTAATGTTCTGAGTAATTTACTAAGAATTCAATGAATAATTTACTGAGATTTTACTGAGTAATTTACTATGAAATTATGATAAATTTACTTCGAATTTTCTAAATAATTTACTACGGATTTACTAGGAATTTACTGAGTAATTAATTAAGAATTTACTGAATAATTATTGAGACTTTTTTGGGAATTTATTTAGTAATTTACGGAGAATTTACTAAGTAATTTACTGGGAATTTATTGAGAATTTTCTAAGTAATTTACTTCATAATTTACAGAGAATTTTCTGGGAATTTACTGAGTAATTTACTAAGTAATTTACTGGGAATTTACGGGGTGATTTACTCATAATTTACTAAGTAATTTACTGGGTAATGTTCTGAGTAATTTAATAAGAATTCAATGAGTAATTTATTGAGATTTTATTGAGTAATTTACCGTGAAATTATGAAAAATTTACTTCAAATTTTCTAAATAATTACAGAGGATTTACTAGGAATTTACTGAGTAATTAATTGAGAATTTACTAAATAATTTGTTGAGAATTTCTTGGGAATTTAATTAGTAATTTATTGAGAATTTACTGAGAATCTACTAGGAATTTATTGAGAATTTTCTAAGTAATTTAGTTTATAATTTACTGAGAATTTTATGGGAATTTACCGAGTAATTTAATGAGAATTTACTGAGTAATTTACCGAGTAATTTACTGAGTGCTTTACTCCGAATTTACTGAGTACTTTACTTAGCAATTTACTGGGTAATGTTCTGAGTAATTTACTGAGAATTCAATGAGTAATTTACTGAGATTTTATTGAGTAATTTGTCATGAAATTATGAAAAATTTACTTCGAATTTTCTAAATCATTTACTGAGGATTTACTAGGAATTTACTGAGTAATTAATTGAGAATTTTTAGGGAATTTAATTAGTAATTTATTGAGAATTTACTAAGTAATTTACTGAGAATTTACGGGAAATTTATTGAGAATTTTCTAAGTAATTTAGTTTATAATTTACTGAGAATTTTCTGGGAATTTGCTGAGTAATTTAACGAGAATTTACTGAGTAATTTACCGAGTAATTTATTGGGAATTTACTGAGTGATTTACTCCGAATTTACTGAGTACTTTTCTTAGCAATTTACTGGCTAATGCTCTGAGTAATTTACTAAGAAATCAATGAGTAATTTACTGAGATTTTATTGACTAATTTACCGTGAAATTATGAAAATTTACTTCAAATTTTCTAAATAATTTACTGAGGATTTAATAGGAATTTACTGAGTAATTAATTGAGAATTTACTGAATAATTTACTGGAAATTTCTTGGGAATTTAATTAGTAATTTACTGAGAATTATCTGGGAATTTACTGAGTAATTTAATTAGGATTTACTGAGTAATTTACCGAGTAATTTACTCGGAATTTACTGAGTGATTTACTCAGAATTTACTGAGTAATTTACTTAGCAATTTAATGGGTAATGTTCTGAGTTATTTACTGAGAATTCAATGAGTAATTTACTGAGATTTTATTGAGTAATTTCACATGAAATTATGAAAAATTTACATTGAATTTTCTAAATAATTTACTGAGGATTTACTAGGATTTTACTAAGTAATTAATTGCGAATTTACTGAATAATTTATTGAGAATTTCTTGGGAATTTAATTAGTAATTTACTGAGAATTTACTAAGTAATTTAGTGAGAATTTTCTAAGTAATTTACTTCATAATTTACAGAGAATTTTCTAAAAATTTACTGAGTAATTTACCGAGTAATTTACTGGGAATTTACTGAGTGATTTACTGGGAATTTACTGGGTAATTTACTTAGCAATTTACTGGGTAATGTTCTGAGTAATTTACTGAGAATTCAATGAGTAATTTACTGAGATTTTATTGAGTAATTTGCTGTGAAATTATGAAAAATTTACTTCAAATTTTCTAAAAAATTTACTGAGGATTTACGAGGAATTTACTAAGCAATTAATTGTGAATTTACTGAATAATTTATTGAGAATTTCTTTGGAATTTAATTAGTAATTTACTGAGAATTTACTAAGTAATTTATGCGGAATTTATTGAGAATTTTCAAAGTAATTTAATTTATAATTTACTGTGTATTTTCTAGGAATTTACTGAGTAATTTAATGAGAATTTACTGAGTAATTTACCTAGTAATTTACTAGGAATTTACTGAGTGATTTACTCGGAATTTACTAAGTAATTTACTGGGTATTGTTCTGAGTAATCTACTGAGAATTCAATGAGTAATTTATTGAGATTTTATTGAGTAATTTACCATGAAATTATGAACAATTTACCTCGAATTTTGTAAATAATTTACTGAGGATTTACTAGGAATTTACTAAGTAATTAATTGAGAATTTACTTAATAATTTATTGAAAATTTCTTGGGAATTTAATTAGTAATTTACGGAGAATTTACAAAGTAATTTACTGGGAATTTATTGAGAATTTTCTAAGTAATTTACTTCATAATTTACTGAGAATTTACTGACTAATTTAACGAGAATTTATTGAGTAATTTACTGAGAATTTACTGAGTGATTTACTCGGAATTGATTGAGTAATTTACTTACCAATTTACTGGGTAATGTTCTGAGTAATTTACAAAGAATTCAATGAGTAATTTACTGAGATTTTGTTGAGTAATTTCACATGAAATTATGAAAAGTTTACTTCGAATTTTCTAAATAATTACAGAGGATTTACAAGGAATTTACTGAGTAATTAATTGAGAATTTCCAGCATAATTCATTGAGAATTTATTGGGAATTTAATTAGTAATTTACTGAGAATTTACTAAGTAATTTATTGAGAATTTATTGAGAATTTTCTAAGTAATTTACTTTATAATTTACTGAGAATTTTCTGGGAATTTTCTGAGTAATTTAATGATAATTTACTGAGTAATTTACCGAGTAATTTACTCGGAATTTACTGAGTGATTTGCTCGGAATTTACTAAGTAATTTACTGGGTAATGTTTTGAGTAATTTACTGAGAATTCAATGAGTAATTTACCGCGATTTTATTGAGTAATTCACCATGAAATTATTAAAATTTTACTTCGAATTTTATAAATATTTTACTAAGGATTTACTAGGAATTTACTGAGTAATTAATTGAGAATTTACTGAATAATTTATTGAGAATTTCTTGGGAATTTAATTAGTAATTTACTGAGAATTTAATAAGTAATTTACTGAGAATTTACTTGGAATTTATTAAGAATTTTCTATGTAATTTACTTTATAATTTACTGAGTAATTTAATGAGAATTTACTGAGTAATTTACCGAGTAATTTATTAGGAATTTACTGAGTGATTTACTCGAAATTTACTGAGTAATTTACTGGGTAATGTTCTGAGTAATTTACTAAGAATTCAATGAATAATTTACTGAGATTTTACTGAGTAATTTACTATGAAATTATGATAAATTTACTTCGAATTTTCTAAATAATTTACTACGGATTTACTAGGAATTTACTGAGTAATTAATTAAGAATTTACTGAATAATTATTGAGACTTTTTTGGGAATTTATTTAGTAATTTACGGAGAATTTACTAAGTAATTTACTGGGAATTTATTGAGAATTTTCTAAGTAATTTACTTCATAATTTACAGAGAATTTTCTGGGAATTTACTGAGTAATTTACTAAGTAATTTACTGGGAATTTACGGGGTGATTTACTCATAATTTACTAAGTAATTTACTGGGTAATGTTCTGAGTAATTTAATAAGAATTCAATGAGTAATTTATTGAGATTTTATTGAGTAATTTACCGTGAAATTATGAAAAATTTACTTCAAATTTTCTAAATAATTACAGAGGATTTACTAGGAATTTACTGAGTAATTAATTGAGAATTTACTAAATAATTTGTTGAGAATTTCTTGGGAATTTAATTAGTAATTTATTGAGAATTTACTGAGAATCTACTAGGAATTTATTGAGAATTTTCTAAGTAATTTAGTTTATAATTTACTGAGAATTTTATGGGAATTTACCGAGTAATTTAATGAGAATTTACTGAGTAATTTACCGAGTAATTTACTGAGTGCTTTACTCCGAATTTACTGAGTACTTTACTTAGCAATTTACTGGGTAATGTTCTGAGTAATTTACTGAGAATTCAATGAGTAATTTACTGAGATTTTATTGAGTAATTTGTCATGAAATTATGAAAAATTTACTTCGAATTTTCTAAATCATTTACTGAGGATTTACTAGGAATTTACTGAGTAATTAATTGAGAATTTTTAGGGAATTTAATTAGTAATTTATTGAGAATTTACTAAGTAATTTACTGAGAATTTACGGGAAATTTATTGAGAATTTTCTAAGTAATTTAGTTTATAATTTACTGAGAATTTTCTGGGAATTTGCTGAGTAATTTAACGAGAATTTACTGAGTAATTTACCGAGTAATTTATTGGGAATTTACTGAGTGATTTACTCCGAATTTACTGAGTACTTTTCTTAGCAATTTACTGGCTAATGCTCTGAGTAATTTACTAAGAAATCAATGAGTAATTTACTGAGATTTTATTGACTAATTTACCGTGAAATTATGAAAATTTACTTCAAATTTTCTAAATAATTTACTGAGGATTTAATAGGAATTTACTGAGTAATTAATTGAGAATTTACTGAATAATTTACTGGAAATTTCTTGGGAATTTAATTAGTAATTTACTGAGAATTATCTGGGAATTTACTGAGTAATTTAATTAGGATTTACTGAGTAATTTACCGAGTAATTTACTCGGAATTTACTGAGTGATTTACTCAGAATTTACTGAGTAATTTACTTAGCAATTTAATGGGTAATGTTCTGAGTTATTTACTGAGAATTCAATGAGTAATTTACTGAGATTTTATTGAGTAATTTCACATGAAATTATGAAAAATTTACATTGAATTTTCTAAATAATTTACTGAGGATTTACTAGGATTTTACTAAGTAATTAATTGCGAATTTACTGAATAATTTATTGAGAATTTCTTGGGAATTTAATTAGTAATTTACTGAGAATTTACTAAGTAATTTAGTGAGAATTTTCTAAGTAATTTACTTCATAATTTACAGAGAATTTTCTAAAAATTTACTGAGTAATTTACCGAGTAATTTACTGGGAATTTACTGAGTGATTTACTGGGAATTTACTGGGTAATTTACTTAGCAATTTACTGGGTAATGTTCTGAGTAATTTACTGAGAATTCAATGAGTAATTTACTGAGATTTTATTGAGTAATTTGCTGTGAAATTATGAAAAATTTACTTCAAATTTTCTAAAAAATTTACTGAGGATTTACGAGGAATTTACTAAGCAATTAATTGTGAATTTACTGAATAATTTATTGAGAATTTCTTTGGAATTTAATTAGTAATTTACTGAGAATTTACTAAGTAATTTATGCGGAATTTATTGAGAATTTTCAAAGTAATTTAATTTATAATTTACTGTGTATTTTCTAGGAATTTACTGAGTAATTTAATGAGAATTTACTGAGTAATTTACCTAGTAATTTACTAGGAATTTACTGAGTGATTTACTCGGAATTTACTAAGTAATTTACTGGGTATTGTTCTGAGTAATCTACTGAGAATTCAATGAGTAATTTATTGAGATTTTATTGAGTAATTTACCATGAAATTATGAACAATTTACCTCGAATTTTGTAAATAATTTACTGAGGATTTACTAGGAATTTACTAAGTAATTAATTGAGAATTTACTTAATAATTTATTGAAAATTTCTTGGGAATTTAATTAGTAATTTACGGAGAATTTACAAAGTAATTTACTGGGAATTTATTGAGAATTTTCTAAGTAATTTACTTCATAATTTACTGAGAATTTACTGACTAATTTAACGAGAATTTATTGAGTAATTTACTGAGAATTTACTGAGTGATTTACTCGGAATTGATTGAGTAATTTACTTACCAATTTACTGGGTAATGTTCTGAGTAATTTACAAAGAATTCAATGAGTAATTTACTGAGATTTTGTTGAGTAATTTCACATGAAATTATGAAAAGTTTACTTCGAATTTTCTAAATAATTACAGAGGATTTACAAGGAATTTACTGAGTAATTAATTGAGAATTTCCAGCATAATTCATTGAGAATTTATTGGGAATTTAATTAGTAATTTACTGAGAATTTACTAAGTAATTTATTGAGAATTTATTGAGAATTTTCTAAGTAATTTACTTTATAATTTACTGAGAATTTTCTGGGAATTTTCTGAGTAATTTAATGATAATTTACTGAGTAATTTACCGAGTAATTTACTCGGAATTTACTGAGTGATTTGCTCGGAATTTACTAAGTAATTTACTGGGTAATGTTTTGAGTAATTTACTGAGAATTCAATGAGTAATTTACCGCGATTTTATTGAGTAATTCACCATGAAATTATTAAAATTTTACTTCGAATTTTATAAATATTTTACTAAGGATTTACTAGGAATTTACTGAGTAATTAATTGAGAATTTACTGAATAATTTATTGATAATTTCTTGGGAATTTAATTAGTAATTTACTGAGAATTTAATAAGTAATTTACTGAGAATTTACTTGGAATTTATTAAGAATTTTCTATGTAATTTACTTTATAATTTACTGAGTAATTTAATGAGAATTTACTGAGTAATTTACCGAGTAATTTATTAGGAATTTACTGAGTGATTTACTCGAAATTTACTGAGTAATTTACTGGGTAATGTTCTGAGTAATTTACTAAGAATTCAATGAATAATTTACTGAGATTTTACTGAGTAATTTACTATGAAATTATGATAAATTTACTTCGAATTTTCTAAATAATTTACTACGGATTTACTAGGAATTTACTGAGTAATTAATTAAGAATTTACTGAATAATTATTGAGACTTTTTTGGGAATTTATTTAGTAATTTACGGAGAATTTACTAAGTAATTTACTGGGAATTTATTGAGAATTTTCTAAGTAATTTACTTCATAATTTACAGAGAATTTTCTGGGAATTTACTGAGTAATTTACTAAGTAATTTACTGGGAATTTACGGGGTGATTTACTCATAATTTACTAAGTAATTTACTGGGTAATGTTCTGAGTAATTTAATAAGAATTCAATGAGTAATTTATTGAGATTTTATTGAGTAATTTACCGTGAAATTATGAAAAATTTACTTCAAATTTTCTAAATAATTACAGAGGATTTACTAGGAATTTACTGAGTAATTAATTGAGAATTTACTAAATAATTTGTTGAGAATTTCTTGGGAATTTAATTAGTAATTTATTGAGAATTTACTGAGAATCTACTAGGAATTTATTGAGAATTTTCTAAGTAATTTAGTTTATAATTTACTGAGAATTTTATGGGAATTTACCGAGTAATTTAATGAGAATTTACTGAGTAATTTACCGAGTAATTTACTGAGTGCTTTACTCCGAATTTACTGAGTACTTTACTTAGCAATTTACTGGGTAATGTTCTGAGTAATTTACTGAGAATTCAATGAGTAATTTACTGAGATTTTATTGAGTAATTTGTCATGAAATTATGAAAAATTTACTTCGAATTTTCTAAATCATTTACTGAGGATTTACTAGGAATTTACTGAGTAATTAATTGAGAATTTTTAGGGAATTTAATTAGTAATTTATTGAGAATTTACTAAGTAATTTACTGAGAATTTACGGGAAATTTATTGAGAATTTTCTAAGTAATTTAGTTTATAATTTACTGAGAATTTTCTGGGAATTTGCTGAGTAATTTAACGAGAATTTACTGAGTAATTTACCGAGTAATTTATTGGGAATTTACTGAGTGATTTACTCCGAATTTACTGAGTACTTTTCTTAGCAATTTACTGGCTAATGCTCTGAGTAATTTACTAAGAAATCAATGAGTAATTTACTGAGATTTTATTGACTAATTTACCGTGAAATTATGAAAATTTACTTCAAATTTTCTAAATAATTTACTGAGGATTTAATAGGAATTTACTGAGTAATTAATTGAGAATTTACTGAATAATTTACTGGAAATTTCTTGGGAATTTAATTAGTAATTTACTGAGAATTATCTGGGAATTTACTGAGTAATTTAATTAGGATTTACTGAGTAATTTACCGAGTAATTTACTCGGAATTTACTGAGTGATTTACTCAGAATTTACTGAGTAATTTACTTAGCAATTTAATGGGTAATGTTCTGAGTTATTTACTGAGAATTCAATGAGTAATTTACTGAGATTTTATTGAGTAATTTCACATGAAATTATGAAAAATTTACATTGAATTTTCTAAATAATTTACTGAGGATTTACTAGGATTTTACTAAGTAATTAATTGCGAATTTACTGAATAATTTATTGAGAATTTCTTGGGAATTTAATTAGTAATTTACTGAGAATTTACTAAGTAATTTAGTGAGAATTTTCTAAGTAATTTACTTCATAATTTACAGAGAATTTTCTAAAAATTTACTGAGTAATTTACCGAGTAATTTACTGGGAATTTACTGAGTGATTTACTGGGAATTTACTGGGTAATTTACTTAGCAATTTACTGGGTAATGTTCTGAGTAATTTACTGAGAATTCAATGAGTAATTTACTGAGATTTTATTGAGTAATTTGCTGTGAAATTATGAAAAATTTACTTCAAATTTTCTAAAAAATTTACTGAGGATTTACGAGGAATTTACTAAGCAATTAATTGTGAATTTACTGAATAATTTATTGAGAATTTCTTTGGAATTTAATTAGTAATTTACTGAGAATTTACTAAGTAATTTATGCGGAATTTATTGAGAATTTTCAAAGTAATTTAATTTATAATTTACTGTGTATTTTCTAGGAATTTACTGAGTAATTTAATGAGAATTTACTGAGTAATTTACCTAGTAATTTACTAGGAATTTACTGAGTGATTTACTCGGAATTTACTAAGTAATTTACTGGGTATTGTTCTGAGTAATCTACTGAGAATTCAATGAGTAATTTATTGAGATTTTATTGAGTAATTTACCATGAAATTATGAACAATTTACCTCGAATTTTGTAAATAATTTACTGAGGATTTACTAGGAATTTACTAAGTAATTAATTGAGAATTTACTTAATAATTTATTGAAAATTTCTTGGGAATTTAATTAGTAATTTACGGAGAATTTACAAAGTAATTTACTGGGAATTTATTGAGAATTTTCTAAGTAATTTACTTCATAATTTACTGAGAATTTACTGACTAATTTAACGAGAATTTATTGAGTAATTTACTGAGAATTTACTGAGTGATTTACTCGGAATTGATTGAGTAATTTACTTACCAATTTACTGGGTAATGTTCTGAGTAATTTACAAAGAATTCAATGAGTAATTTACTGAGATTTTGTTGAGTAATTTCACATGAAATTATGAAAAGTTTACTTCGAATTTTCTAAATAATTACAGAGGATTTACAAGGAATTTACTGAGTAATTAATTGAGAATTTCCAGCATAATTCATTGAGAATTTATTGGGAATTTAATTAGTAATTTACTGAGAATTTACTAAGTAATTTATTGAGAATTTATTGAGAATTTTCTAAGTAATTTACTTTATAATTTACTGAGAATTTTCTGGGAATTTTCTGAGTAATTTAATGATAATTTACTGAGTAATTTACCGAGTAATTTACTCGGAATTTACTGAGTGATTTGCTCGGAATTTACTAAGTAATTTACTGGGTAATGTTTTGAGTAATTTACTGAGAATTCAATGAGTAATTTACCGCGATTTTATTGAGTAATTCACCATGAAATTATTAAAATTTTACTTCGAATTTTATAAATATTTTACTAAGGATTTACTAGGAATTTACTGAGTAATTAATTGAGAATTTACTGAATAATTTATTGAGAATTTCTTGGGAATTTAATTAGTAATTTACTGAGAATTTAATAAGTAATTTACTGAGAATTTACTTGGAATTTATTAAGAATTTTCTATGTAATTTACTTTATAATTTACTGAGTAATTTAATGAGAATTTACTGAGTAATTTACCGAGTAATTTATTAGGAATTTACTGAGTGATTTACTCGAAATTTACTGAGTAATTTACTGGGTAATGTTCTGAGTAATTTACTAAGAATTCAATGAATAATTTACTGAGATTTTACTGAGTAATTTACTATGAAATTATGATAAATTTACTTCGAATTTTCTAAATAATTTACTACGGATTTACTAGGAATTTACTGAGTAATTAATTAAGAATTTACTGAATAATTATTGAGACTTTTTTGGGAATTTATTTAGTAATTTACGGAGAATTTACTAAGTAATTTACTGGGAATTTATTGAGAATTTTCTAAGTAATTTACTTCATAATTTACAGAGAATTTTCTGGGAATTTACTGAGTAATTTACTAAGTAATTTACTGGGAATTTACGGGGTGATTTACTCATAATTTACTAAGTAATTTACTGGGTAATGTTCTGAGTAATTTAATAAGAATTCAATGAGTAATTTATTGAGATTTTATTGAGTAATTTACCGTGAAATTATGAAAAATTTACTTCAAATTTTCTAAATAATTACAGAGGATTTACTAGGAATTTACTGAGTAATTAATTGAGAATTTACTAAATAATTTGTTGAGAATTTCTTGGGAATTTAATTAGTAATTTATTGAGAATTTACTGAGAATCTACTAGGAATTTATTGAGAATTTTCTAAGTAATTTAGTTTATAATTTACTGAGAATTTTATGGGAATTTACCGAGTAATTTAATGAGAATTTACTGAGTAATTTACCGAGTAATTTACTGAGTGCTTTACTCCGAATTTACTGAGTACTTTACTTAGCAATTTACTGGGTAATGTTCTGAGTAATTTACTGAGAATTCAATGAGTAATTTACTGAGATTTTATTGAGTAATTTGTCATGAAATTATGAAAAATTTACTTCGAATTTTCTAAATCATTTACTGAGGATTTACTAGGAATTTACTGAGTAATTAATTGAGAATTTTTAGGGAATTTAATTAGTAATTTATTGAGAATTTACTAAGTAATTTACTGAGAATTTACGGGAAATTTATTGAGAATTTTCTAAGTAATTTAGTTTATAATTTACTGAGAATTTTCTGGGAATTTGCTGAGTAATTTAACGAGAATTTACTGAGTAATTTACCGAGTAATTTATTGGGAATTTACTGAGTGATTTACTCCGAATTTACTGAGTACTTTTCTTAGCAATTTACTGGCTAATGCTCTGAGTAATTTACTAAGAAATCAATGAGTAATTTACTGAGATTTTATTGACTAATTTACCGTGAAATTATGAAAATTTACTTCAAATTTTCTAAATAATTTACTGAGGATTTAATAGGAATTTACTGAGTAATTAATTGAGAATTTACTGAATAATTTACTGGAAATTTCTTGGGAATTTAATTAGTAATTTACTGAGAATTATCTGGGAATTTACTGAGTAATTTAATTAGGATTTACTGAGTAATTTACCGAGTAATTTACTCGGAATTTACTGAGTGATTTACTCAGAATTTACTGAGTAATTTACTTAGCAATTTAATGGGTAATGTTCTGAGTTATTTACTGAGAATTCAATGAGTAATTTACTGAGATTTTATTGAGTAATTTCACATGAAATTATGAAAAATTTACATTGAATTTTCTAAATAATTTACTGAGGATTTACTAGGATTTTACTAAGTAATTAATTGCGAATTTACTGAATAATTTATTGAGAATTTCTTGGGAATTTAATTAGTAATTTACTGAGAATTTACTAAGTAATTTAGTGAGAATTTTCTAAGTAATTTACTTCATAATTTACAGAGAATTTTCTAAAAATTTACTGAGTAATTTACCGAGTAATTTACTGGGAATTTACTGAGTGATTTACTGGGAATTTACTGGGTAATTTACTTAGCAATTTACTGGGTAATGTTCTGAGTAATTTACTGAGAATTCAATGAGTAATTTACTGAGATTTTATTGAGTAATTTGCTGTGAAATTATGAAAAATTTACTTCAAATTTTCTAAAAAATTTACTGAGGATTTACGAGGAATTTACTAAGCAATTAATTGTGAATTTACTGAATAATTTATTGAGAATTTCTTTGGAATTTAATTAGTAATTTACTGAGAATTTACTAAGTAATTTATGCGGAATTTATTGAGAATTTTCAAAGTAATTTAATTTATAATTTACTGTGTATTTTCTAGGAATTTACTGAGTAATTTAATGAGAATTTACTGAGTAATTTACCTAGTAATTTACTAGGAATTTACTGAGTGATTTACTCGGAATTTACTAAGTAATTTACTGGGTATTGTTCTGAGTAATCTACTGAGAATTCAATGAGTAATTTATTGAGATTTTATTGAGTAATTTACCATGAAATTATGAACAATTTACCTCGAATTTTGTAAATAATTTACTGAGGATTTACTAGGAATTTACTAAGTAATTAATTGAGAATTTACTTAATAATTTATTGAAAATTTCTTGGGAATTTAATTAGTAATTTACGGAGAATTTACAAAGTAATTTACTGGGAATTTATTGAGAATTTTCTAAGTAATTTACTTCATAATTTACTGAGAATTTACTGACTAATTTAACGAGAATTTATTGAGTAATTTACTGAGAATTTACTGAGTGATTTACTCGGAATTGATTGAGTAATTTACTTACCAATTTACTGGGTAATGTTCTGAGTAATTTACAAAGAATTCAATGAGTAATTTACTGAGATTTTGTTGAGTAATTTCACATGAAATTATGAAAAGTTTACTTCGAATTTTCTAAATAATTACAGAGGATTTACAAGGAATTTACTGAGTAATTAATTGAGAATTTCCAGCATAATTCATTGAGAATTTATTGGGAATTTAATTAGTAATTTACTGAGAATTTACTAAGTAATTTATTGAGAATTTATTGAGAATTTTCTAAGTAATTTACTTTATAATTTACTGAGAATTTTCTGGGAATTTTCTGAGTAATTTAATGATAATTTACTGAGTAATTTACCGAGTAATTTACTCGGAATTTACTGAGTGATTTGCTCGGAATTTACTAAGTAATTTACTGGGTAATGTTTTGAGTAATTTACTGAGAATTCAATGAGTAATTTACCGCGATTTTATTGAGTAATTCACCATGAAATTATTAAAATTTTACTTCGAATTTTATAAATATTTTACTAAGGATTTACTAGGAATTTACTGAGTAATTAATTGAGAATTTACTGAATAATTTATTGAGAATTTCTTGGGAATTTAATTAGTAATTTACTGAGAATTTAATAAGTAATTTACTGAGAATTTACTTGGAATTTATTAAGAATTTTCTATGTAATTTACTTTATAATTTACTGAGTAATTTAATGAGAATTTACTGAGTAATTTACCGAGTAATTTATTAGGAATTTACTGAGTGATTTACTCGAAATTTACTGAGTAATTTACTGGGTAATGTTCTGAGTAATTTACTAAGAATTCAATGAATAATTTACTGAGATTTTACTGAGTAATTTACTATGAAATTATGATAAATTTACTTCGAATTTTCTAAATAATTTACTACGGATTTACTAGGAATTTACTGAGTAATTAATTAAGAATTTACTGAATAATTATTGAGACTTTTTTGGGAATTTATTTAGTAATTTACGGAGAATTTACTAAGTAATTTACTGGGAATTTATTGAGAATTTTCTAAGTAATTTACTTCATAATTTACAGAGAATTTTCTGGGAATTTACTGAGTAATTTACTAAGTAATTTACTGGGAATTTACGGGGTGATTTACTCATAATTTACTAAGTAATTTACTGGGTAATGTTCTGAGTAATTTAATAAGAATTCAATGAGTAATTTATTGAGATTTTATTGAGTAATTTACCGTGAAATTATGAAAAATTTACTTCAAATTTTCTAAATAATTACAGAGGATTTACTAGGAATTTACTGAGTAATTAATTGAGAATTTACTAAATAATTTGTTGAGAATTTCTTGGGAATTTAATTAGTAATTTATTGAGAATTTACTGAGAATCTACTAGGAATTTATTGAGAATTTTCTAAGTAATTTAGTTTATAATTTACTGAGAATTTTATGGGAATTTACCGAGTAATTTAATGAGAATTTACTGAGTAATTTACCGAGTAATTTACTGAGTGCTTTACTCCGAATTTACTGAGTACTTTACTTAGCAATTTACTGGGTAATGTTCTGAGTAATTTACTGAGAATTCAATGAGTAATTTACTGAGATTTTATTGAGTAATTTGTCATGAAATTATGAAAAATTTACTTCGAATTTTCTAAATCATTTACTGAGGATTTACTAGGAATTTACTGAGTAATTAATTGAGAATTTTTAGGGAATTTAATTAGTAATTTATTGAGAATTTACTAAGTAATTTACTGAGAATTTACGGGAAATTTATTGAGAATTTTCTAAGTAATTTAGTTTATAATTTACTGAGAATTTTCTGGGAATTTGCTGAGTAATTTAACGAGAATTTACTGAGTAATTTACCGAGTAATTTATTGGGAATTTACTGAGTGATTTACTCCGAATTTACTGAGTACTTTTCTTAGCAATTTACTGGCTAATGCTCTGAGTAATTTACTAAGAAATCAATGAGTAATTTACTGAGATTTTATTGACTAATTTACCGTGAAATTATGAAAATTTACTTCAAATTTTCTAAATAATTTACTGAGGATTTAATAGGAATTTACTGAGTAATTAATTGAGAATTTACTGAATAATTTACTGGAAATTTCTTGGGAATTTAATTAGTAATTTACTGAGAATTATCTGGGAATTTACTGAGTAATTTAATTAGGATTTACTGAGTAATTTACCGAGTAATTTACTCGGAATTTACTGAGTGATTTACTCAGAATTTACTGAGTAATTTACTTAGCAATTTAATGGGTAATGTTCTGAGTTATTTACTGAGAATTCAATGAGTAATTTACTGAGATTTTATTGAGTAATTTCACATGAAATTATGAAAAATTTACATTGAATTTTCTAAATAATTTACTGAGGATTTACTAGGATTTTACTAAGTAATTAATTGCGAATTTACTGAATAATTTATTGAGAATTTCTTGGGAATTTAATTAGTAATTTACTGAGAATTTACTAAGTAATTTAGTGAGAATTTTCTAAGTAATTTACTTCATAATTTACAGAGAATTTTCTAAAAATTTACTGAGTAATTTACCGAGTAATTTACTGGGAATTTACTGAGTGATTTACTGGGAATTTACTGGGTAATTTACTTAGCAATTTACTGGGTAATGTTCTGAGTAATTTACTGAGAATTCAATGAGTAATTTACTGAGATTTTATTGAGTAATTTGCTGTGAAATTATGAAAAATTTACTTCAAATTTTCTAAAAAATTTACTGAGGATTTACGAGGAATTTACTAAGCAATTAATTGTGAATTTACTGAATAATTTATTGAGAATTTCTTTGGAATTTAATTAGTAATTTACTGAGAATTTACTAAGTAATTTATGCGGAATTTATTGAGAATTTTCAAAGTAATTTAATTTATAATTTACTGTGTATTTTCTAGGAATTTACTGAGTAATTTAATGAGAATTTACTGAGTAATTTACCTAGTAATTTACTAGGAATTTACTGAGTGATTTACTCGGAATTTACTAAGTAATTTACTGGGTATTGTTCTGAGTAATCTACTGAGAATTCAATGAGTAATTTATTGAGATTTTATTGAGTAATTTACCATGAAATTATGAACAATTTACCTCGAATTTTGTAAATAATTTACTGAGGATTTACTAGGAATTTACTAAGTAATTAATTGAGAATTTACTTAATAATTTATTGAAAATTTCTTGGGAATTTAATTAGTAATTTACGGAGAATTTACAAAGTAATTTACTGGGAATTTATTGAGAATTTTCTAAGTAATTTACTTCATAATTTACTGAGAATTTACTGACTAATTTAACGAGAATTTATTGAGTAATTTACTGAGAATTTACTGAGTGATTTACTCGGAATTGATTGAGTAATTTACTTACCAATTTACTGGGTAATGTTCTGAGTAATTTACAAAGAATTCAATGAGTAATTTACTGAGATTTTGTTGAGTAATTTCACATGAAATTATGAAAAGTTTACTTCGAATTTTCTAAATAATTACAGAGGATTTACAAGGAATTTACTGAGTAATTAATTGAGAATTTCCAGCATAATTCATTGAGAATTTATTGGGAATTTAATTAGTAATTTACTGAGAATTTACTAAGTAATTTATTGAGAATTTATTGAGAATTTTCTAAGTAATTTACTTTATAATTTACTGAGAATTTTCTGGGAATTTTCTGAGTAATTTAATGATAATTTACTGAGTAATTTACCGAGTAATTTACTAGAAATATAATGAGTGATTTACTCTGAATTTACTGAGTACTTTACATAGCAATTTACTGGGTAATGTTCTGAGTAATTTACTGAGATTTTGTTGAGTAATTTCACGTGAAATTATGTAAAATTTACTTCAAATTTTCTAAATAATTTACTGAGGATTTATTAAGAATTTACTGAGTAATTAATTTAGAATTTACTGAATAATTTACTGAGAATTTCTTGGGAATTTAATTCGTAATTTACTGAGATTTTACTAAGTAATTTACGGAGAATTTAATGGAAATTTATTGAGAATTTTCTAAGTAATTTACTTCATAATTTGCTGAGAATTTTCTGGGAATTTACTAAGTAATTTGATGAGAATTTACTGAGTAATTTACCGAGTAATTTACTTGGAATTTACTGAGTGATTTACTCGGAATTTACTGAGTAATTTACTTACCAATTTACTGGATAATGTTCTGAGTAATTTACTGAGAATTCAATGAGTAATTTATTAAGATTTTATTGAGTAATTTACCGTGAAATTATGAAAAATTTACTTCGAATTTTCTAAATAATTACAAAGGATTTACTAGGAATTTACTGAGTAATTAATTAAGAATTTCCTAAATAATTTATTGAGAATTTCTTGGTAATTTAATTAGTAATTTACTGAGAATTTTCTAAGTAATTTACTGAGAATTTACTTGGAATTTATTTAGAATTTTCTAAGTAATTTACTTTATAATTTACAGAGTAATTTACTAGGAATTTAAAGAGTAATTTTCTCCGAATTTACTTAGTACTTTACTTAGCAAAATTACTGGGTAATGTTTTCAGTAATTTACTGAGAATTGAATGAGTAATTTACTGACATTTTATTAAGTAATTTACCGTGAAATTATGAAAAATTTACTTCAAATTTTCCAAACAATTTACTGAGGATTTACTCAAAATTTACTGAGTAATTCATTGAGAATTTACTGAATAATTTACTAAGAATTTCTTCAAAATTTAATTAGTAATTTACTGAGAATTTTCTGGGAATTTACTGTGTAATTTAATGAGAATTTACGGAGTAATTTACCGAGTAATTTACGACGAGTTTTCTGAGTAATTTACTGAGAATTTATTGAGTAATTTAATGAGAATTTACAGAGTAATTTACCGAGTAATTTACTGGGAATTTATTGAAAATTTTCTAAGTAATTTAATTTATAATTTACTGAGAATGTTTTGGGAATTTACTGAGTAATTTAATGAGAATTTACTGAGTTATTTACCGAGTAATTTATTGGGAATTTACTGAGTGTTTTACTCGGAATTTACTGAGCAATTTACTTAGCAATTTACTGGGTAATGTTCTGAGTGATTTACTCGGAATTTACTGAGTAATGTACTAGGTAATGTTCTGAGTAATTTAATGAGAATTCAATGAGTAATTTACTAAGATTTTATTGAGTAATTTACCGTGAAATTATGAAAAATCTACTTCGAATTTTCTAAATAATTACAGAGGATTTACAAGTAATTTACTGAGTAATTAATTGACAATTTCCAGCATAATTCATTGAGAATTTCTTGGGAATTTAATTAGTAATTTACTGAGAATTTACTAAGTAATTTGCTAAGAATTTCTTGAGAATTTTCTAATTAATTTACTTTATAATTTACTGAGAATTTTTTGAGTAATTTAATGAGAATTTACCGAGTAATTTACTTGGAATTTACTGAGTGATTTACTCCGAATTTACTGAGTACTTTACTTAGCAATTTACTGAGAATTGAATGAGTAATTTACTGAGATTTTGTTGAGTAGTTTCACGTGAAACTATGTAAAAGTTTCTTCGAATTTTCTAAATAATTTACTGAGGATTTATTAGGAATTTACTGAGTAATTAATTTAGAATTTACTGAATAATTTAGTAAGAATTTCTTGGGAATTTAATTAGTAATTTATTGAGATTTTACTAAGTAATTTACGGAGAATTTACTAGAAATTTATTGAGAATTTTCTAAGTAATTTATTTCATAATTTACTGTGAATTTTCTGGGAATTTACTGAGTAATTTGATGAGAATTTCCTGAGTAATTTACTGAGTAATTTAGTTACCAATTTACGGGGTAATGTTCTGTGTAATTTACTGAGAATTCAATGAGTAATTTACTGAGATTTTATTGAGTAATTTACCGTGAAATTATGAAAATTTTACTTCGAATTTTCTAAATAATTACAAAGGATTTACTAGGAATTTAATGAGTAATTAATTGAGAATTTCCTAAATAATTTATTGAGAATTTCTTGGAAATTTAATTAGTAATTTACTGAGAATTTTCTAAGTAATTTACTGAGAATTTACTTGGAATTTATTTAGAATTTTCTAAGTAATTTACTTTATAATTTACAGAGTAATTTACTAGGAATTTAAAGAGTAATTTTCTCCGAATTTACTTAGTACTTTACTTAGCAAAATTACTGGGTAATGTTTTCAGTAATTTACTGAGAATTGAATGAGTAATTTACTGACATTTTATTAAGTAATTTACCGTGAAATTATGAAAAATTTACTTCAAATTTTCCAAACAATTTACTGAGGATTTACTCAAAATTTACTGAGTAATTCATTGAGAATTTACTGAATAATTTACTAAGAATTTCTTCAGAATTTAATTAGTAATTTACTGAGAATTTTCTGGGAATTTACTGTGTAATTTAATGAGAATTTACGGAGTAATTTACCGAGTAATTTACGACGAGTTTTCTGAGTAATTTACTGAGAATTTATTGAGTAATTTAATGAGAATTTACAGAGTAATTTACCGAGTAATTTACTGGGAATTTATTGAAAATTTTCTAAGTAATTTAATTTATAATTTACTGAGAATGTTTTGGGAATTTACTGAGTAATTTAATGAGAATTTACTGAGTTATTTACCGAGTAATTTATTGGGAATTTACTGAGTGTTTTACTCGGAATTTACTGAGCAATTTACTTAGCAATTTACTGGGTAATGTTCTGAGTGATTTACTCGGAATTTACTGAGTAATGTACTAGGTAATGTTCTGAGTAATTTAATGAGAATTCAATGAGTAATTTACTAAGATTTTATTGAGTAATTTACCGTGAAATTATGAAAAATCTACTTCGAATTTTCTAAATAATTACAGAGGATTTACAAGTAATTTACTGAGTAATTAATTGACAATTTCCAGCATAATTCATTGAGAATTTCTTGGGAATTTAATTAGTAATTTACTGAGAATTTACTAAGTAATTTGCTAAGAATTTCTTGAGAATTTTCTAATTAATTTACTTTATAATTTACTGAGAATTTTTTGAGTAATTTAATGAGAATTTACCGAGTAATTTACTTGGAATTTACTGAGTGATTTACTCCGAATTTACTGAGTACTTTACTTAGCAATTTACTGAGAATTGAATGAGTAATTTACTGAGATTTTGTTGAGTAGTTTCACGTGAAACTATGTAAAAGTTTCTTCGAATTTTCTAAATAATTTACTGAGGATTTATTAGGAATTTACTGAGTAATTAATTTAGAATTTACTGAATAATTTAGTAAGAATTTCTTGGGAATTTAATTAGTAATTTATTGAGATTTTACTAAGTAATTTACGGAGAATTTACTAGAAATTTATTGAGAATTTTCTAAGTAATTTACTTCATAATTTACTGTGAATTTTCTGGGAATTTACTGAGTAATTTGATGAGAATTTCCTGAGTAATTTACTGAGTAATTTAGTTACCAATTTACGGGGTAATGTTCTGTGTAATTTACTGAGAATTCAATGAGTAATTTACTGAGATTTTATTGAGTAATTTACCGTGAAATTATGAAAATTTTACTTCGAATTTTCTAAATAATTACAAAGGATTTACTAGGAATTTAATGAGTAATTAATTGAGAATTTCCTAAATAATTTATTGAGAATTTCTTGGAAATTTAATTAGTAATTTACTGAGAATTTTCTAAGTAATTTACTGAGAATTTACTTGGAATTTATTTAGAATTTTCTAAGTAATTTACTTTATAATTTACAGAGTAATTTACTAGGAATTTACAGAGTAATTTTCTCCGAATTTACTTAGTACTTTACTTAGCAAAATTACTGGGTAATGTTTTCAGTAATTTACTGAGAATTGAATGAGTAATTTACTGACATTTTATTAAGTAATTTACCGTGAAATTATGAAAAATTTACTTCAAATTTTCCAAACAATTTACTAAGGATTTACTCGGAATTTACTGAGTAATTCATTGAGAATTTACTGAATAATTTACTAAGAATTTCTTCAGAATTTAATTAGTAATTTACTGAGAATTTTCTGGGAATTTACTGTGTAATTTAATGAGAATTTACTGAGTAATTTACCGAGTAATTTACGGCGAATTTTCTGAGTAATTTACTGAGAATTTACTGAGTAATTTAATGAGAATTTACTGAGTAATTTACCGAGTAATTTACTGGAAATTTATTGAAAATTTTCTAAGTAATTTAATTTATAATTTACTGAGAATTTTCTGGGAATTTACTGAGTAATTTAATAAGTAATTTACTGAGTTATTTACCGAGTAATTTATTGGGAATTTACTGAGTGTTTTACTCAGAATTTACTGAGCAATTTACTGGGTAATGTTCTGAGTGATTTACTCAGAATTTACTGAGTAATGTACTGGGTAATGTTCTGAGTAATTTAATGAGAATTCAATAAGTAATTTACTAAGATTTTATTGAGTAATTTACCGTGAAATTATGAAAAATTTACTTCGAATTTTCTAAATAATTACAGAGGATTTACAAGTAATTTATTGAGTAATTAATTGACAATTTCCAGCATAATTCATTGAGAATTTCTTGGGAATTTAATTAGTAATTTACTGAGAATTTACTAAGTAATTTGCTAAGAATTTATTGAGAATTTTCTAATTAATTTACTTTATAATTTACTGAGAATTTTCTGAGTAATTTAATGAGAATTTACTGAGTAATTTACCGAGTAATTTACTAGGAATTTACTGAGTGATTTACTCCGAATTTACTGAGTACTTTACTTAGCAATTTACTGGGTAATGTTCTGAGTAATTTACTGAGAATTGAATGAGTAATTTACTGAGATTTTGTTGAGTAATTTCACGTGAAACTATGTAAAATTTTCTTCGAATTTTCTAAATAATTTACTGAGGATTTATTAGGAATTTACTGAGTAATTAATTTAGAATTTACTGAATAATTTACTGAGAATTTCTTTGGAATTTAATTAGTAATTTACTGAAATTTTACTAAGTAATTTACGGAGAATTTACTAGAAATTTATTGAGAATTTTCTAAGTAATTTACCTCATAATTTACTGAGAATTTTCTGGGAATTTACTGAGTAATTTGATGAGAATTTCCTGAGTAATTTACCGAGTAATTTACTGGGAATTTACTGAGTGATTTACTCGGAATTTACTGAGTAATTTACTTACCAATTTACTGGGTAATGTGCTGCGTAATTTACTGAGAATTCAATGAGTAATTTACTGAGATTTTATTGAGTAATTTACCGTGAAATTATGAAAAATTTACTTCGAATTTTCTAAATAATTACAGAGGATTTACTAGGAATTTACTGAGTAATTAATTGAGAATTTTCTAAATAATTTATTGAGAATTTTCTAAGTAATTTACTTTATAATTTACAGAGTAATTTACTAGGAATTTACTGAGTAATTTACTCCGAATTTACTGAGTACTTTACTTAGCAATTTACTGGGTAATGTTCTGAGTAATTTACTAAGAATTGAATGAGTAATTTACTGACATTTTATTGAGTAATTTACCATGAAATTATGAAAAATTTACTTCAAAATTTCTAAACAATTTACTGAGGATGTACTCGGAATTTACTGAGTAATTCATTGAGAATTTACTGAATAATTTACTGAGAATTTCTTCAGAATTTAATTAGTAATTTACTGAGAATTTTCTGGGAATTTACTGAGTAATTTAAGGAGAATTTACTGAGTAACTTACCGAGTAATTTACTCGAAATTTTTTGAGTAATTTACTGAGAATTTACTAAGTTATTTAATAAGAATTTACTGTGTAATTTAAGGGGAATTTATTCAGAATTTTCTAAGTAATTTAATTTATAATTTACTGAGAATTTTTTGAGAATTTACGGAGTAATTTAAAGAGAATTTACTAAGTTATTTACTGAGTAATTTACTAGGAATTTACTGAGTGTTTTACTCGGAATTTATTGAGTAATTTACTTAGCAATTTACTGGGTAATGTTCTGAGTAATTTACTGAGATTTTATTGAGTAATTTCACATGAAATTATGAAAAATTTACTTCGAATTTTCTAAATGATTTGCTGAGGATTTACTAGGAATTTACTTAGTAATTAATTATGAATTTACTGAATAATTTATTGAGAATTTCTTGGAAATTTAATTAGTAATTTATTGAGAATTTACTAAGTAATTTACTGAGAATTTATTGGGAATTTATTGAGAATTTTCTATGTAATTTGCTTTATAATTTACTGAGAATTTTCTTGAAATTTACTGAGTAATTTAATGAGAATTTACTTAGTGATTTACTCGAGATTTACTGAGTAATTTACTGGGTAATGTTCTGAGTAATTTACTGAGAATTCAATGAGTAATTTACTTAGATTTTATTGAGAAATTTACCGTGAAATTATGAAAAATTTACTTTGAATTTTCTAAATAATTTACTAAGGATTTACTAGGAATTTACCGTGTAATTAATTGAGAACTTACTGAATAATTTATTGAGACTTTTTTGGGAATTTATTTAGTAATATACGGTGAATTTACTAAGTAATTTACTGGGAATTTATTGGGAATTTGTTGAGAATTTTCTAAGTAATTTACTTCATAATTTAGTGAGAATTTTTGAGGAATTTACTGAGTAATTTACCGAGTAATTTACTTGGAATTTACTGAGTAATTTACTAAGAATTCAATAAGTAATTTTCTGAGATTTTATTGAGTAATTTACCATGAAATTATGAAAAATTTACTTCGAATTTTCTAAATAATTACCGAGGATTTACTAGGAATTTCTTGAGTAATTAATTTAGAATTTACTGAATAATTTGTTGAGAATTTCTTGGGAATTTAATTAGTAATTTATTGAGAATTTACTAAGTAATTTACTGAGAATTTACTAGGAATTTATTGAGAATTTTCTAAGTAATTTAGTTTATAATTTACTGAGTAATTTATCGAGTAATTTACTGGAAATTTACTGAGTGATTTACTCCGAATTTACTGAGTACTTTACTTAGCAATTTACTAGGTAGTCTTCTGAGTAATTTACTGAGAATTCAATAAGTAATTTACTGCGATTTTATTGAGTAATTTGTCATGAAATTATGAAAAATTTACTTTGAATTTTCTAAATCATTTACTGAGGATTTACCAGGAATTTACTAAGTAATTAATTGAGAATTTCCTGAATAATTTATTAAGAATTTCTAGGGAATTTAATTAGTAATTTACTGAGAATTTACTAAGTAATTTACTGAGAATTTACTGTAAATTTATTGAGAATTTTCTAAGTAATTTAGTTTATAATTTACTGAGAATTTTTTGAGAATTTTCTGAGTAATTTAATGAGAATTTACTGAGTAATTTACCGAGTAGTTTACTGGGAATTTACTGAGTGATTTACTCTGAATTTACTGAGTACTTTTCCTAGCAATTTACTGGCTAATGTTCTGAGTAATTTATTAAGAATTCAATAAGTAATTTACTAAGATTTTATTGAGTAATTTACCGTGAAATTATGAAAAATTTACCTCAAAATTTCTAAACAATTTACTAAGGATTTACTAGGCATTTACTGAGTAATTAGTTGAGAATTTACTGAATAATTTATTGAGAATTTCTTGGGAATTTAATTAGAAATTTACCGAGAATTTACTAAGTGATTTACTGAGAATTATCTGGGAATTTACTAATTTATTTACCGAATAATTTACTCGGAATTTATAGAGTGATTTACTTAGAATTTACTGAGTAATTTACTTAGCAGTTTAATGGGAAATGTTCTGAGTAATTTACTGAGAATTCAATGAGTAATTTACTGAGATTTTATTGAGTAATTTCACGTGAGATTATGAAAAATTTACTTCGAATTTTCTAAAAAATTTACAGAGGATTTACTAGGATTTTACTGAGTAATTAATTGAGAATTTACTGAATAATTTATTTAGAATTTCTTGGGAATTTAATTAGTAATTTACTGAGAATTTACTAAGTAATTTAGTGAGAATTTACTTGGAATTTATTGCGAATTTTCTAAGTAATTTACTTCATAATTTACAGAGAATTTTCTAGAAATTTACTGAGTAATTTACTGAGAATTTACTGAGTGATTTACTCCGAATTTACTGAGTAATTTACTTAGCAATTTACTGGGTAATGTTCTGAGTAATTTACTGAGAATTCCATGAGTAATTTACTGAGATTTTATTGTGTAATTTACCGTGAAATTATGAAAAATTTACTTCGTATTTTTTAAAAAATTTACTGAACATTTATGAGGAATTTACTGAGTAATTAATTTAGAATTTATTGAATAATTTATTGAGAATTTCTTGGGAATTTGATTAGTAATTTACGAAGAATTTACTAAGTAATTTACTGGGAATTTACTGGGAATTTACTGAGAATTTTCTAAGTAATTTACATCATAATTTACTGAGAATTTTCTAGGAATTTAATGTGTAATTTAATGAGAATTTACTGAGTGATTTACTTAGAATTTACTGAGTAATTTACTTACCAATTTACTGGGTAATGTTCTGAGTAATTTACTGAGAATTCAATGAGTAATTTATTAAGATTTTATTGAGTAATTTACCGTGAAATTATGAAAAATTTACTTCGAATTTTCTAAATAATTTACTGAGAATATACTAGGAATTTACTGAGTAATTAATTGAGAATTTCCAGCATAATTTATTGAGAATTTCTTGGGAATTTAATTAGTAATTTTCTGAGAATTTACTGGGAATTTATTGAGAATTTTCTAAGTAATTTACTTTATAATTTACTGAGAATTTTCTGGGAATTTATTGAGTAATTTAATGATAATTTACTAAGTAATTCACCGAGTAATTTACTAGGAATTTTCTGAGTGATTTACTCCGAATTTACTGAGTACTTTTCTTAGCAATTTACTGGGTAATGTTCTGAGCAATTTACTGAGAATTGAATCAGTAATTTACTGAGATTTTATTGAGTCATTTACCGTGAAATTATGAAAATTTTTCCTCGAATTTTCTAAATAATTTACTAGGGATTTAATTGAAATTTAATGAGTAATTAATTTAGAATTTACTGAATAATTTATTGAGAATTCCTTGGGAATTTGATTAGTAATTTACGGAGAATTTACTTAGTAATTTACTGGTAATTTACTGGGAATTTATTGAGAATTTACTAAGTAATTTAATGAGAATTTATTGAGTATTTTACTGAGTAATTTACTGGGAATTTATTGAGTGATTTACTCAGAATTTACTGAGTAATTTACTTACCAATTTACTGGGTAACATTCTGAGTAATTTACTGAGAATTGAATGAGTAATTTACTGAGATTTTGTTGAGTAATTTCACATGAAATTATGTAAAATTTACTTCGAATTTTCTAAATAATTTACTGAGGATTTATTAGGAATTTACTAAGTAATTAATTTAGAATTTACTGAATAATTTACTTAGAATTTCTTGGGAATTTAATTTGTAATTTATTGAGATTTTACTAAGTAATTTACTGGAAATTTATTGAGAATTTTCTATGTAATTTACTTCATAATTTACTGAGAATTTTATGGTAATTTACTGAGTAATTTACTAGGAATTTACTGAGTGATTTACTCAGAATTTACTGAGTAATTTACTTAGCAATTTACTGGATAATGTTCCGAGTAATTTACTGAGAATTCAATGAGTAATTTACTAAGATTTTATTGGGTAATTTACCGTGAAATTGTGAAACATTTACTTCGAATTTTCTGAATAATTTACTGAGGATTTACTAGGAATTTACTGAGTAAGTAATTGAGAATTTACTTAATAATTTACTAAAAATTTCTTGGGAATTTATTTAGTAATTTACCGAGATTTTACTAAGTAATTTACTGAGAAATTACTGGGAATTTTTTGAGAATTTTCTAAGTAATTTTGTCACGACCCCAAACCGCCCCTAGTAGTTTGGTGCCGTGATGGCCAGTAATCCGTAATTACCGAAGGCCAACTTCCAAAATTCACACACAATCAGAGTTTATATATAGGGGGCTCACAAATGCGGAAGCAATAATTCAAAATACAAGTGGTCCATAAGAGCAGTGCATAAGTCAAATGAAATGGCATACATCTTTTCATAGCTTTACAACTTGAATATAAGCAAAATAAAATACATATTACATCTTGACTAAAAGGCTTCTCAAGCCGACATGTTCAAATACAAAAGCTTCAAGATTGCCGACGTCCTCACTGCCGACATAACATGCATACAAAACACACATCTCGGTGTAGCCGACTTCTTGCTTGTTACCTACATATATACATAGGGAGGGTGAGCTTGGATACTCAGTGAATGGTATAAGTAATAAAGGGGTTAAATGAATGATTCCCGAGGTCTTTCAAAACAATACATAATATATCTTGTCAAAACCATACGTATCATAGCTTGTACAAAACATGAGATAAATCTTGTTCATCAAACTTGATCTTGCAAAACTTACATACTTAACATGCGTCAAATCTTATAACATAACCTCGGCGTAACCTTCCAGCACGAGGAGCTCGTGTTACTTAGGCCCGTAGCCCGCTTTAACATCATGGAGCTCGTGTTACTTAGGCCCGTAGCCCGCTTTAACACGATAGTCTTTCCAAGAAAAGACTGTATCCTTTTGTACTTGGTACTGCGAAAATTTAGAGTCCTCCAGCACAAGGGACTATCCGAGAAGGTCATTAAAACAAAGCTTACTTGATAACTTGTCATTCAAAACAAAGCTTATACTTGATACATAAAATAGGGATATCATTCATGCTTAACAAATACTTTTATCGAAACAAGGCAAAGCTTTATCAAAACCTTAAGAACATAACTTTATTAAAAATACCACTCACATTAATTCTTGGGACGTCGGGGTCAAGGCAAAGGTCCAAGCCCTACAACACATGGCAAAGCATACTGAACATACTTCTCAAAACAAGTCTTACATGCATGCAATTAATCTCGGGAAAACATGCTAGAAGTCAAAACACTATTTTACATGTCAGGAAGACATGCTGGGTACCAACCAGGTCTAAGCCGAGGTCCTACACCTCCTTGCCGAGGTGTGGTCCCGGTGGCCTCATTCAAAAGCAAAGTCGGGAAAACCTGGGTTTCCCTTTGAAGAACATGAAGAACATGATGAACAAGATCATGAGAAAGATAAATGCAAGATCGTAACTTGTTACAAAAATCTGGGATTTCATGCCACGAGTTTGAAAACATGGACCTGGGTGCCCATACTTGAAAATCATGCGGAAACAAACACAAAGACATGGATCTAGGCATGAGCCTTCGGGTCAAAACATGACTTTTCTTGAAAAACACATGAATGCCATTTTCTCTTTCTAAAATCGAACTTCAAAGCAATGCATGGCTTACAAATCATATTCAATCATGCAATGCAATAACATAAACATAAAGAACAGCAAGAGCGGATCAAGAATCTAACCTTAGAACACGGATCTAACGGTTCGATCTCTAGGAATCAAGCTTAGAAATCCACTCTCTCTCAAGAACTCTTCTCCCTCCTCTAGAGCTTCTCTCTCCTCTTCAAAACAAGTTTAGGAGCAAATGATGGGTTTCTCTCTCTATCGGCTGACTTAAGTCTCAGCTCGGACGCGTGGCAGCGGCGGATTGGTTCTCCTCAAAAATGTGATAGATTGACAAGACAAGGCAATGACAAAGCGTATCTAACAAGCTACTCGGAATGGCACTCCGGCAAGTGGTGACATCGGAAAGGACAAAGCTTCGGCAACTAAGATGACAATGACCTCGGCTAGGAAGGACGACACTTGACTAAGCTGTGCCACACCTTGGCCTAGATGTGCCACACCTCGGTCTAGGTCATACCACTCCAGGACAAGATCGCTCAGGTGCAAAGGTAACATCTCGGCCTAGATGATACACATCTCGGCCTTGGTGACTCACACCCTGGCCTAGATAATGCCATCTCGGTCAATATGTCGGGGCGAAGGTGGAGGTCAAACAAAGGGGTTCCAAGATACTTCTAGACTGCAGATGACCTCGGCTTGGAATGATCTAGGCTTAACATAACCTAGGCTTGAGACACCAAGGAAGGAAACAAGCATGCACACAACACTTATGCAATTCACATAGTCACAAAACAAGGCAGGTACCTTACTTAGCCAAAACAAGTCAAAGTCTGCAAATGCAAGCTTAACAAGACAAAATCATGCAAAGGTACATGAACATGACTAAGACATGAATGTGGGTTATTACAAATTTACTTCATAATTTACTGAGAATTTTCTGGGAATTTACAGAGTAATTTACCGAGTAATTTATTGGGAATTTACTGAGTGATTTACTTGGAATTTACTGAGTAATTTACTTTCCAATTTACTGGGTAATGTTCTGAGTAATTTACTGAGAATTCAATGAGTAATTTACTGAGATTTTATTGAGTAATTTACCGTGAAATGATGAAAAATTTACTTCGAATTTTCTAAATAATTTGCTGAGGATTTACGAGGAATTTACTGAGTAATTAATTGAGAATTTACTGAATAATTTATTGAGAATTTACTATGTAATTTACAGGGAATTTATTGAGAATTTTCTAAGTAATTTACTTTATAATTTACTTAGAATTTTCTGGGAATTTACTGAATAATTTAATGAGAATTTACTGAGTCATTTACCGAGTGAAATTATGAAAAATTTACTTCGAATTTTCTAAATAATTACAGAGGATTTACTTGAAATTTACTGAGTAATTAATTGAGAATTTCCTGAATAATTTATTGAGAATTTCTTTGGAATTTAATTAGTAATTTACTGAGAATTTACTAAGTAATTTATTGAGAATTTACTAAGTAATTTACTTTATAATTTACCGAGTAATTTACAAAGAATTTACTGAGTACTTTACTTAGCAATTTACTGTGTACTTTACTTAGCAATTTACTGGGTAATGTTTTGAGTAATTTACTGAGAATTCAATGAGTAATTTACTAAGATTTTATTGAGTAATTTACCGTGAAATTATGAAAAATTTATTTCAATTTTTCTAAACAATTTACTGAGGATTTACTCAGAATTTACTGAGTAATTCATTGAGAATTTACTGATTAATTTACTGAGAATTTCTTCAAAATTTCATTTGTAATTTACTGAGAATTTACTGAGATTTTTCAGGAAATTTACTGAGTAATTTAATGAGAATTTACTGAGTAATTTACCAAGTAATTTACTGGTGATTTTCTGAGTAATTTAATGAGAATTTCCTGAGTAATTTATTGAGTAATTTACACAGTAATTTATTAGAAATTTATTGAGAATTTTCTAAGTAATTTAATTTATAATTTACTGAGAATTTTCTGGGAATTTACTGTGTAATTTAATGAGAATTTACTGAGTTATTTACTAAGAATTTACTGAGTAATTTACTTAGCAATTTTCTGGGTAATGTTCTGAGTAATTTACTGAGAATTCAATGAGTAATTTACTGAGATTTTATTGAGTAATTTTACGTGAAATTATGAAAAATTTACTTTGAATTTTCTAAATAATTCGCTGAAGATTTACTAGGAATTTACTAAGTAATTATTTAAGAATTTACTGAATAATTTATTGAGAATTTCTTGCAAAATTTAATTAGTAATTTACTGAGAATTTAATAAGTAATTTTCTGAGAATTTACTGGGAATTTATTGAGAATTTTCTATGTAGTTTACTTTATAATTTACTGAGAATTTTCTTGGAATTTACTTAGTAATTTAATGAGAATTTACTGAGTAATTTACCGAGTAATTTACTGGGAATTTACTGAGTGATTTACTTGAAATTTACTAAGTAATTTACTGGGTAATGTTCCAAGTAATTTATTGAGAATTCAATGAGTAATTTACTGAGATTTTATTGAGTAATTTACCGTGAAATTATGAAAATTTTACTTCGAATTTCTAAATAATTTACTAAGGATTTACTAGGAATTTATTGAGTAATTAATTGAGAATTTACTGAATAATTTTTCGAGACGTTTTTGGGAATTTATTTAGTAATTTATGGAGAATTTACTAAGTAATTTACTGGGAATTTACTAGGAATTTATTGAGAATTTTCTAAGTAATTTACTTCATAATTTACTGAGAATTTTTTGGGAATTTACTAAGTAATTTACCGAGTAATTTTCTGGGAATTTACTGAGTGATTTACTCGGAATTTACTGAGTGATTTACTGGGTAATGTTCTGAGTAATTTACTGAGAATTCAATGAGTAATTTACTGAGATTTTATTGAGTAATTTACCGTGAAATTATGAAAAATTTTCTTCGAAATTTCTAAATAATTACAGAGGATTTACTAGGAATTTACTAAGTAATTAATTGAGAATTTACTGAATAATTTGTTGAGAATTTCTTTTGAATTTAATTAGTAATTTATCGAGAATTTACTACGTAATTTACTGAGAATTTACTGGGAATTTATTGAGAATTTTCTAAGTAATTTTGTTTATAATTTACTGAGAATTTTCTGGGAATTTACTGAGTAGTTTACAGAGTAATTTATTGGAAATTTACTGAGTAATTTACTCCGAATTTACTGAGTACTTTACTTAGCAATTTATTGGGTAATGTTCTGAGTAATTTACTGAGATTTTATTGAGTAATTTGTCGTGAAATTATGAAAAATTTACATCGAATTTTCTAAATCATTTACTGAGGATTTACTAGGAATTTACAGAGTAATTAATTGAGAATTTCCTGAATAATTTATTGAGAATTTCTAGGGAATTCAATTAGTAATTTATTGAGAATTTACTAAGTAATTTACTGAGAATTTACTGGAATTTATTGAGAATTTTCTAAGTAATTTAGTTTATAATTTACTAAGAATTTATTGAGTAATTTACCGAGTAATTTATTAAGAATTTTCTGGGAATTTACTGAGTAATTTAATCAGAATTTACTGAGTAATTTACCGAGTAATTTACTTGGAATTTACTGAATGATTTACTCTGAATTTACTGAGTACTTTTCTTAGTAATGTACTGGCTAATGTCCTAAGTAATTTACTAAGAATTCAATGAGTAATTTACTGAGATTTTATTGAGTAATTTACAGTGAAATTATGAAAAATTTACTTGAAATTTTCTAAATAATTTACTGAGGATTTACTTAGAATTTACTGAGTAATTAATTGAGAATTTACTGAATAATTTACTGAGAATTTCCTGGGAAATTAATTAGTAATTTACTGAGATTTTACTAAGTAATTTACTAAGAATTTACTGAGAATTATTAGGGAATTTTCTGAGTAATTTAATGAGAATTCACGGAGTAATTTACCAAGTAATTTACTCAGAATTTACAAAGTGGCTTACTCAGAATTTACAGAGTAATTTACTTAGCAATTTAATGGGTAATGTTCTGAGTAATTTACTGAGAATTCAATGAGTAATTTACTGAGATTTTATTGAGTAATTTCACGTGAAATTATGAAAAATTTACTTCGAATTTTCTAAAAAATTTACTAAGGATTTACTAGGATTTTACTGAGTAATTAATTGAGAATTTTCTGAATAATTTATTGAGAATTTCTTGGGAATTTAATTAGTAATTTACTGACAATTTACTAAGTAATTTAGTGAGAATTTACTTGGAATTTATTGAGAATTTTCTAAGTAATTTTGTCACGACCCCAAACCGCCCCTAGTAGTTTGGTGCCGTGATGGCCAGTAATCCGTAATTACCGATGGCCAACTTTTCAAAACTTAACACAATCAGAGTATGGATATGGGGCTCGCAAATGCGGAAGCGATAAAACAAATACAAGTGGTCTATAAGAGCAGTGCATAGATCAAAGAAATGCCAAACATTCCAATTAACTTTACAACTTAAATACAACAAGGCAAAAACACATGTTACATCTTGATCAAAAGGCTTCTCGAGCCGACATATACAAAATACAGCTAATACAAGTCAAGAAGCATGATTTTCAAGATTTGCCGACATGCAAGGCAGGGCATCGCCGACGTAAATACGAATCCAAAACAAGCATCCAAAACGATCTAGGCGTCGCCGCCGTCCTGCTCAACACCTACATATATATAGAGGGGTGAGTACAAAACTCAGTGAATGGTACTAGTAATAAAGGTTTTACATGAATATAGCCGAGGTCCTTCAAAACAAACTCATCAACAATGGCAAGACGAGGGATGAACCGTATTCATCAATCAAATATCACAAGTATTCAAAGATGTTTACTGACATAGGCAAAGCAAGGGATGAACCGTATTCATCAATCAAATATCATGACATCGGCGAAGCAAGGGATGAATCGTATTCATCATTCAAGTATCATAACATCGGCGAAGCAAGTGATGAACCGTATTCATCATTCAAGTATCATAACATCGGCGAAGCAAGTGATGAACCGTATTCATCAAGCAAGTATCATAACATCGGCGAAGCAAGGGATGAACCGTATTCATCAAGCAAGTATCATAACATCGGCGAAGCAAAGGATGAACCGTATTCATCAATCAAGTATCATAACATCGACGAAGCAGGGATGAACCGTATTCATCGAGCAAGTCTTACGAGTCTCAAGAGTTACTTAGGCCCGTAGCCCGATTTAACAAGGACCGTATCCTTTTACACTTAATACTGCGAAAGTTTAGAGTCCTCCAGTACCAGGGACTTTCCAAGAGAGGACCGTGTCCTTTTCAAAGATGGTCATCAAAACAAGGAGTATACTTGGCACGTCAAAACAAGAGCTATTCATTCATGCTTAACAAAACACTTTTATCAAAACAAAGCAAGCAAGATTTATCAAAACAAGTATAACATAGCTTTATCGATAATACCACTCACCTAGTTCTTCAGGTGTAGACTCAAGCAAATATCAAGGACCTACAATCACATGGCAAGTCACATTCTCAAAGCAAGCTCTATATACATGCAAATGATCTCGGCACTCTTGCCAGATCCAAGTCAAAGATAAAGCAGAACAAGCTGGGAGCTTAATCACTGCTCCCGTTCATGAAAACACACTGGGTACCCCCTAGGACTAAGCCGAGGTCCCGTTAAACATGGTCAGGAAAAACCTGGGTTTTCCTTTGAAGAATATGAAGAACATGATCATTTGAAAGATGGATGCAAGCTCACTACTTGTTATAAAAATCTGAGTTTTCATGTCAAGAGTTCAAAAATATGGACCTGGGTGTCCACTCAAGAAAGTCATGCAAGGACAAACACAAAACATGGTTTCTGTTCAAATTTTCGGATCAAAACGAGATTTCCTTCAAGAACACGTGAAAACCATTTTCTCTTTCCAAAACCAACTTCAAAACAATGCATGGCATGCAAAACAGATTCGATCATGCAATGCAGCTAGATAATCCATAACAACATTCAAAGTAGATCAAGAATCTAACCTCAAAACTCGAATCTAACGGTTCAAACCACGAAGATCAAGCTTGGAAAACTACTCTCACTCAAGAACTCTTCTTCCCCCCTCTCTAGAGCTTCTCTCTCTAAAACAAAGATTTGAGACAAAATGATTGTTTCTAAGTCTGCCGGCTGTCTTAACAACTAGCTCGGACACGTGGCGTTATCGGGTTGGTTCAGCTCCAAAAAGGTGATTGATAGACAAGACAAGTCTCTGACAAAGTGTATGCAGCAAGCTCGGGTAAGGCACATCGGCAAAAAGATGACATCGGCTCAAATCAAGGATCCAGCAACAGAATAGAAAAACATCGGCTAGGGAGGACGACACTTGACTAAGCTGTGCCACACCTTGGCCGGGGTGTGCCACATCTCGGCCTAGGCCATACCTGCCTGCGGACAAGGTTCAAGTGCAGAACATCTCGGCAATGAATGCCCGAGGTGAAGATGGGGTTGAACAAGATCTCAAGATAGTTCTAAGTACAAAGGGTCAAAGGCGGACTAAGCTCAAGATGACCTCGGCTACGCACACACACTAAGCAAGGATTAAAATCATGCAACAACTATAAGCAGATCAAGGAAAACAAAACCTTCAAATTAGCATAACAAGCAAGATCATGCAAGTATGTATGCAAGCATGACAAGAGTAAGGTGAGGGTCGTTACATCCTACCCCCCTTAAGGAAGTTTGGTCCCCAAACTTAGATTACCTTGCTCTACGAACAACTCCGGGTAACGGATTCTCATATCCTCTTCCTTTTCCCACGTGGCTTCTGTGCCATAATGCTCCTTCCATTCGACTTTTACCATCGGTATCGATCTATTCCTCAATTGCCTCACTTGTCGGTCAATAATCTTCATTGGCTTCTCCTCGTAGCCCAAATCTTCATTAACTGTGATCTCAGAATGACCGATTATATGCAGTGGATCTCGGATGTACTTCCTTAACATCGAAACATGAAACACATTGTGGACTTGGCTCAAATCTGGCGGTAAAGCAAGTCTGTAGGCAACGGAATTAACTCTCTCAAGGATTTCAAATGGTCCGATGTACCGAGGTGCTAACTTACCTTTCCTTCCAAACCTGGAAACCCCTTTCATTGGTGAGACCTTCAGGAATACATGATTCCCAACTTTGAATTCTAACTCATTCCTTCTCTGGTCGGCGTAGCTCTTTTGTCGGCTCTGGGCAGTTTTAATCCTCCGTTGGATAAGTTTAATCTTTTCTGTTGTTACTTGAATCAATTCGGGACCAAGCAGAGTTCTGTCTCCGACTTCGGTCCAACATATCGGCGACCTACATTTTCTTCCATACAAGGCTTCATACGGCGCCATGCCAATGCTAGCTTGATAACTATTATTGTAAGCGAATTCCACTAAGGGCAAATGTGTTCCCCAACTTCCTTGGAAGTCCAACACACAAAGTCTAAGCATATCTTCAAGCGTCTGGATTGTCCTCTCAGTTTGCCCATCCGTCTGGGGATGAAAGGCTGTACTAAATCTCAGCTCGGCTCCAAAAGCCCTTTGTAGACTCTGCCAAAATCTAGAAACAAATTTAGGATCTCGGTCTGAAACAATTGATATCGGCACCCCATGAAGTCTGACAATCTCGTTCACGTATAGTAAGGCAAGTTGGTTGGCGTTGAAGGTAGTCTTAACGGGTAGAAAGTGTGCTGACTTAGTTAACCTATCCACAACAACCCAAATTGAATCCATACCCTTTGGTGTTTTCGGCAACCCAATCACAAAATCCATGGAGATGTGCTCCCATTTCCACTCAGGAATCGGCAAAGGTTGAAGGAGTCCTGCTGGTCTTTGGTGTTCTGCTTTCACTCGTTGACAATGTAAACACTGTGACACGAACTCTGCTATCTCTCTTTTCATACTTGGCCACCAGAAGGTCTGCTTCACATCTTGATACGTTTTAGTGTTCCCTGGATGGACGGCAAACTTAGAACCGTGAGCTTCCTGCAAAATTTTCCTCTTTAACTCTGGGATGTCGGCCACGCATAACCTTCCTTCTAACCTGAGTACTTGGTTCTCGATGGTATACCCTGGTCTCGGCCTCGTGTCAATCTCCTCGGCTATTTTCTTGAGGAAGTTATCTTTCATCTGACTTGTCTTTACTTCATTAACAAGAGTCGGCTCTGCTGACATCACGGTTAAACGTGCCAAATTTCCACCTGACTTCCTGCTCAAAGCGTCGGCTACACTGTTGGCTTTCCCGGGGTGATATTGAATCTGCATATCATAGTCTTTCAACAATTCAAGCCACCGTCTCTGTCTCAAATTCAATTCCTTCTGAGTGAATAGATACTTTAAGCTCTTATGATCTGTAAAAACCTGACAAGAAGCTCCATACAAATAGTGACGCCAAATTTTTAAAGCAAATACCACGGCCGCCAATTCTAAGTCATGGGTAGGATAGTTTTTCTCATGAGGTTTCAACTGACGAGATGCATAAGCTATAACCTTACCCTTTTGCATTAATACACAACCCAAACCCTTATGCGATGCATCACTAAAGACATGAAATTCTTCATTACCTGATGGTAGCACAAGTACTGGTGCTGTAACTAACCTCGTCTTGAGTTCCTGGAAGGCTAACTCCCGATCTTTAGTCCATTCATACAGTGTTCCCTTCTTAGTCAGTTGCGTTAATGGAATTGCAATCCTTGAGAAATCTTTCACAAACTTTCTGTAATAACCTGCCAAACCCAGAAAACTACGAACTTCGGACACATTAGTCGGCCTCGGCCAATTTACTACGGCTTCAACTTTGCTAGGATCCACTGAAATACCCTCTTCA
Organism: Camellia sinensis; assembly: GCF_055761805.1. NCBI lineage: Eukaryota > Viridiplantae > Streptophyta > Magnoliopsida > Ericales > Theaceae > Camellia > Camellia sinensis. Next base: position 89,047,759 of record NC_138964.1, read on the forward strand.
TTAATCATATGTCCCAAAAATGAGATGGTAGAAAGCCAAAACTCACACTTGTTAAACTTTGCATACAATTTCCGTTCTCTCAAAATCTGTAAGGCAAGTCTCAAATGGTTTTCATGTTCAATGTCACTCTTGGAATAGATCAATATATCATCAATGAAAACAACTACAAATTCATCTAAGTATGGTTTGAAGACTCGGTTCATTAGATCCATAAATGCAGCAGGGGCATTGGTCACTCCAAAAGGCATTACTAAAAACTCGTAGTGGCCATATCTTGTCCGAAAAGCAGTCTTCTCAACATCTTCGGCTTTAACTTTAAGCTAATGGTAACCAGACCGAAGGTCGATCTTAGAAAAGACTCGTGCTCCTTGTAACTGATCAAGCAAATCGTCAATTCTAGGTAACGGGTACTTGTTCTTAATGGTGACTTTATTGAGTTCTCTATAGTCAATACAAAGACGGAGTGTGCCATCCTTCTTTTTAACAAATAAAACAGGTGCTCCCCATGGTGAAGTGCTCGGTCTAATGAATCCCTTATCTAACAAGTCTTGCAGTTGTAGTTTCAATTCTCTAAGTTCAGCGGGGGCCATCCTATAAGGTGTCTTGGAGATCGGCTGTGTTCCCGATATGATGTCAACAGTAAATTCTATTTCTCTATCGGTTAAGTGGCTAGGCAATTCGTCCGGAAAGACGTCGGGGAAATCATTAACGACTGGGATGTCGGCTAAACTAACATTTTCATTCTGATTGCTCAGTATACTACACAAGTAGCCTCGACACCCTTTCTGAATTAATTTACAGGCCTTAATGGACGAAATCAAGTACGGTGGGGGCACTACCCCTTTACCCTGGAAAATAACCTCAGCTAGGTGTGGGGATCTCAGTGTAACACTTTTCGAAACACAATTAATAGATGCATCATTTGCAACTAACCAGTCCATTCCTAGTATAACATCAAAATGAGCTATGTCTAGAGGCATTAGATCTACTAATAGTTCAACATTCCCAATCACAACAACACATGCCCTGTAAATGGATGCAACAAACATAGATCTCCCAGATGGAGTAGATACAGACAACACATAATCAAGGGGCTCTAGTTCTCTATTAATTTTCTCGGCAAACTTAGTAGATGTAAACGAATGAGTAGAACCCAAGTCAATCAACACATAAGCATCTTGGGAGCAAATTAGAAGTATACCTGACACTACTGCCTCAGTATTCTGAGTATCTCCTGGTACTAATGCAAACACTCTGCCCTGTCTCATCTGTCCTTTCCCAGCATTTCCCTTCTGAACGGAACCCGGGGTATTCTCAACTTTCTTGTTGCTGTCGTCCTTTGGCTTGGGGCAATCTCTCACATAATGGCCCATCTCGCCACATTCATAGCAGGCTCCAGACATCCGACGACAAATCCCGAAATGTTGCTTCCCACAATCCGAACACGTCGGTTTGGAACTCCCTTCTTGCCTCAAGTTACTAGTACTGCCCATGTTTATTTTCTTCTTGGCGCTAAGCTGTCCTCGGCGATTGTCATAGTTTTGCCTTTTCCGTTGATTCTCTCCCGAGCTCTGGTATCGATTCAAATTAGCTTCGGCGTGAATGGCTTTGTCCAATACTTCGGCATAAGTCGGCATATCGAGCAAACTAACCCGGTCTTGAATCGGTCCACGTAGCCCACACTCGAACTTCCTGGCCTTCATATATTCGTCGTTTGCCATATGAGGTACAAATCTCACCAATTCAGTAAAAGCGCGGTCATATTCCGCCACTGTTCTGCTTCCTTGCATCAGAGTATGAAATTCGGTGGCCTTGCGATTTCGAACACTTAAGGGAAAATGTTTCTTGTAGAACAACTCTAAGAATCTGGTCCAAGTCAAATCCGGATTGCTCCCTCTAACCATCATCCACCACCTGCGAGCATCATCGTCTAATGTGAATGCTGCCAACGTCACTTTCTGTGCGTCGGTACTAGGGAAGATCTCAAATAACTTTTCCATCTCCAAAACCCATGCCTCAGCCTTCATCGGCTCTATTCCCCCAGAGAATCTCGGTGGCCTCATCTTCTTGAACTCCCTGATCAAAGCTATCGTGCCATCCCCATATAAGGCAGGCTGCGGGGGAACTTGCGGCACTGGCGGAGGTGGAACTACATTTCAGCCGTTGGTCTGCTCGGCCTGAGTCGACGTAGCACTAGCGAACTGCTGCCTGGTTTGCCTCAACTCGCGGGCCAAACCCTCAACTAATCTTTCCAATCTGTCCATTCTGTCTTCGGGCTGATCTCGGCTAAGCGGTGGTCTACCTCTCCTCATGACGCTATGAGTACGCAAAGTATGACTTTAAAACAATTAAGCACATAACCACATAGGCAAATAGCAAATAAGTATATCAAAACAATGCACACTTCACTCAAGCAACAAATACCATGATGCAACCCTAACATCTTTCTAAGGGAAACCCTATGCTCTCCAGGACTCAAAGTGTGTGAATAGCGTATACCGAGGAACTTGTGCTCTGATACCATTCTGTCACGACCCCAAAATGCCCCTAGTAGTTTGGTGCCGTGATGGCCAGTAATCCGTAATTACCGAAGGCCAACTTTTCAAAACTTAACACAATCAGAGTATGGATATGGGGCTCGCAAATGCGGAAGCGATAAAACAAATACAAGTGGTCCATAAGAGCAGTGCATAGATCAAAGAAATGCCAAACATTCCAATTAACTTTACAACTTAAATACAACAAGGCAAAAACACATGTTACATCTTGATTAAAAGGCTTCTCGAGCCGACATATACAAAATACAGCTAATACAAGTCAAGAAGCATGATTTTCAAGATTTGCCAACATGCAAGGCAGGGCATCGCCGACGTAAATACGAATCCAAAACAAGCATCCAAAACGATCTAGGCGTCGCCGCCGTCCTGCTCAACACCTACATATATATAGAGGGGTGAGTACAAAACTCAGTGAATGGTACTAGTAATAAAGGTTTTACATGAATATAGCCGAGGTCCTTCAAAACAAACTCATCAACAATGGCAAGACGAGGGATGAACCGTATTCATCAATCAAATATCACAAGTATTCAAAGATGTTTACTGACATAGGCAAAGCAAGGGATGAACCGTATTCATCAATCAAATATCATGACATCGGCGAAGCAAGGGATGAACCGTATTCATCATTCAAGTATCATAACATCGGCGAAGCAAGTGATGAACCGTATTCATCATTCAAGTATCATAACATCGGCGAAGCAAGTGATGAACCGTATTCATCAAGCAAGTATCATAACATCGGCGAAGCAAGGGATGAACCGTATTCATCAAGCAAGTATCATAACATCGGCGAAGCAAGGGATGAACCGTATTCATCAATCAAGTATCATAACATCGACGAAGCAGGGATGAACCGTATTCATCGAGCAAGTCTTACGAGTCTCAAGAGTTACTTAGGCCCGTAGCCCGATTTAACAAGGACCGTATCCTTTTACACTTAATACTGCGAAAGTTTAGAGTCCTCCAGTACCAGGGACTTTCCAAGAGAGGACCGTGTCCTTTTCAAAGATGGTCATCAAAACAAGGAGTATACTTGGCACGTCAAAACAAGAGCTATTCATTCATGCTTAACAAAACACTTTTATCAAAACAAAGCAAGCAAGATTTATCAAAACAAGTATAACATAGCTTTATCGATAATACCACTCACCTAGTTCTTCAGGTGTAGACTCAAGCAAATATCAAGGACCTACAATCACATGGCAAGTCACATTCTCAAAGCAAGCTCTATATACATGCAAATGATCTCGGCACTCTTGCCAGATCCAAGTCAAAGATAAAGCAGAACAAGCTGGGAGCTTAATCACTGCTCCCGTTCATGAAAACACACTGGGTACCGCCTAGGACTAAGCCGAGGTCCCGTTAAACATGGTCAGGAAAAACCTGGGTTTTCCTTTGAAGAATATGAAGAACATGATCATTTGAAAGATGGATGCAAGCTCACTACTTGTTATAAAAATCTGAGTTTTCATGTCAAGAGTTCAAAAATATGCACCTGGGTATCCACTCAAGAAAGTCATGCAAGGACAAACACAAAACATGGTTTCTGTTCAAATTTTCGGATCAAAATGAGATTTCCTTCAAGAACACGTGAAAACCATTTTCTCTTTCCAAAACCAACTTCAAAACAATGCATGGCATGCAAAACAGATCCGATCATGCAATGCAGCTAGATAATCCATAACAACATTCAAAGTAGATCAAGAATCTAACCTCAAAACTCGAATCTAACGGTTCAAACCACGAAGATCAAGCTTGGAAAACTACTCTCACTCAAGAACTCTTCTTCCCCCCTCTCTAGAGCTTCTCTCTCTAAAACAAAGATTTGAGACAAAATGATTGTTTCCAAGTCTGCCGGCTGTCTTAACAACTAGCTCGGACGCGTGGCGTTATCGGGTTGGTTCAGCTCCAAAAAAGGTGATTGATAGACAAGACAAGTCTCTGACAAAGTGTATGCAGCAAGCTCGGGTAAGGCACATCGGCAAAAAGATGACATCGGCTCAAATCAAGGATCCAGCAACAGAATAGAAAAACATCGGCTAGGGAGGACGACACTTGACTAAGCTGTGCCACACCTTGGCCGGGGTGTGCCACATCTCGGCCTAGGCCATACCTGCCTGCGGACAAGGTTCAAGTGCAGAACATCTCGGCAATGAATGCCCGAGGTGAAGATGGGGTTGAACAAGATCTCAAGATAGTTCTAAGTACAAAGGGTCAAAGGCGTCCTCAAGATGACCTCAGCTACGCACACACACTAAGCAAGGATCAAAATCATGCAACAACTATAAGCAGATCAAGGAAAACAAAACCTTCAAATTAGCATAACAAGCAAGATCATGCAAGTATGTATGCAAGCATGACAAGAGTAAGGTGAGGGTCGTTACAAATTTACTTCATAATTTACAGAGAATTTTTTGGAAATTTACTGAGAAATTTACCGAGTAATTTACTGGGAATTTACTGTGTGATTTACTCTAAATTTACTAGGTTATGTTCTGAGTAATTTACTGAGAATTCAATAAGTAATTTACTGAGATTTTATTGAGTAATTTACACTGAAATTATGAAAAATTTACTTCGAATTTTCTAAAAAATTTACTGAGGATTTACGAGGAATTTACTGAGTAATTAATTTAGAATTTATTGAATAATTTATTGAGAATTTCTTGGGAATTTGATTAGTAATTTACGGAGAATTTACAAAGTAATTTACTGGGAATTTTCTGGAAATTTATTGAGAATATCCTAAGTAATTTACTTCATAATTTACAGAGAATTTTCTGAGAATTTACAGAGTAATTTACCGAGTAATTTACTGGGAATTTACTGAGTGATTTACTCCGAATTTACTGAGTAATTTACTTACCAATTTGCTGGGTAATGTTCTGAGTAATTTACTGAGAATTCATTGAGTAATTTACTGAGATTTTATTGAGTAATTTACCATGAAATTATGAAAATTTTACTTCGAATTTTTGAAATAATTACAGAGGATTTGCTAGGAATTTACTGAGTAATTAATTGAGAATTTACTGAATAATTTGTTGAGAATTTCTAGGGAATTTAATTATTAACTTACTGAGAATTTAATAAGTAATTTACAGAGAATTTACTGGGAATTTATTGAGAATTTTCTACGTAATTTAGTTTATAATTTACTGAGAATTTACAGAGTAATTTAATGAGAATTTACAGAGTAATTTACCGAGTAATTTACTGGGAATTTACTGAGTGATTTACTCCGAATTTACTGAGTACTTTTCTTAGCAATTTACTAACTAATGTTCTGAGTAATTTACTGAGACATCAATGAGTAATTTACTGAGATTTTATTGCGTAATTTACCGTGAAATTTTGAAAAATTTACCTTCAATTTTCTAAGTAATTTACTGAGGATTTACTAGGAATTTACGGAGTAATTAATTGAGAATTTACTGAATAATTTATTGGGAATTTCTTGGGAATTTAATTAGTAATTTACGGAGAATTTACTAAATAATTTATTGGGAATTTACTGGGAATTTATTGAGAATTTTGTAAGTAATTTACTTCATAATTTACTGTGAATTTTCTGGGAATTTACTGAGTAATTTAATGAGAATTTATTTAGTAATTCACTGAGTAATTTACTGGGCATTTACTGAGTGATTTACTCGGAATTTACTAAGTAATTTACTGCGTATTGTTCTGAGTAATTTACTGAGAATTCAATGAGTAATTTACTGAGATTTTATTGAGTAAATTACCGTGAAATTATGAAAAATTTACCTCGAATTTTTTAAATAATTTTCTGAGGATTTACTAGGAATTTACTAAGTAATTAATTTGGAATTTACTGAATAATTTATTGAGAATTTCTTGGGAATTTGATTAGTAATTTACGGAGAATTTACTAAGTAATTTACTGTTAATTTATTGAGAATTTTCTAATTAATTTACTTCATAATTTACTGAGAATTTTCTGAAAATTTACTGAGTAATTTAATGAGAATTTATTGAGTTATTTACCGAGTAATTTACTGGGAATTTATTGAGTGATTTACTCGGAATTTACTGAATAATTACCTTACCAATTTACTGGGTAATGTTCTGAGTAATTTACTAAGAATTTAATGAGTAATTTACTGAGATTTTGTTGAGTAATTTCACATGAAATTATGTAAAATTTACTTCGACTTTTCTAAATAATTTACTGAGGATTTATTAGGAATTTATTGATTAATTAATTTAGAATTTACTGAATAATTTACTGAGAATTTCTTGGGAATTTAATTAGTAATTTTCTGAGATTTTACTAAGTAATTTACTGCGAATTTATTGAGAATTTTCTAAGTAATTTGCTTCATCATTTACTGAGAATTTTCTTGGAATTTACTGAGTAATTTGATGAGAATTTACTGAGTAATTTACCGAGTAATTTATTGGGAATTTGCTGAGGGATTTAATCGAAATTTACTGAGTAATTTACTTGCCAATTTACTGGGTAATGTTTTGAGTAATTTATTGAGACATCAATGAGTAATTTACTGAAATTTTATTGAGTAATTTACCGTGAAATTAGGAAAAATTTACTTCAAATTTTCTAAATAATTACAGACGATTTACTAGGAATTTACTGAGTAATTAATTGAGAATTTCTGGAATAATTTATTTAGAATTTCTTGGGAATTTAATTAGTAATTTACTGAGAATTTATTAAGTAATTTACTGAGAATTTACTGGGAATTCATTGAGAATTTTCTAAGTAATTTACTTTGTAATTTACCGAGTAATTTACTAGGAATTTACTGAGTAATTTACTCCGAATTTACTGAGTACTTTACTTATTAATTTTTTGGGTAATGTTCTGAGTAATTTACTGAGAATTCAATGACTAATTTACTGAGATTTTATTGAGTAATTTACTGTGAAATTATAAAAAATTTACTTCAAATTTTCTAAACAATTTACTGAGGATTTACTTGGAATTTACTGAGTAATTCGTTGAGAATTTACTGAATAATTTACTGAGAATTTCTTCAGAATTTAATTAGTAATTTACTAAGAATTTTCTGGGAATTTACTGAGTAATTTACCGAGTAATTTACTGGGAATTTTTTGAGTAATTTACTGAGAATTTACTGAGTAATTTAATGTGAATTTACTAAGTAATTTACTGAGTAATTTACCGAGTCATTTACAGGGAATTTATTGAGAATTTTCTTAGCAATTTACTTCATAATTTAGTGAGAATTTTCTGGGAATTTACAGAGTAATTTACCGAGTAATTTATTGGGAATTTACTAAGTGATTTACTCTAAATTTACTAAGTAATTTACTTCCCAATTTACTGGGTAATGTTCTGAGTAATTTACTGAGAATTCAGTGAGTAATTTACTAAGATTTTATTGAGTAATTTACCGTCAAATTATGAAAAATTTACTTCGAATTTTCTAAATAATTACAGATGATTTACTAAGAATTTACTAAGTAATTAATTGAGAATTTACTGAATAATTTGTTGAGAATTTCTAGGGAATTTAATTAGTAACTTACTGAGAATTTACTAAGTAATTTATAGAGAATTTACTGGGAATTTATTGAGAATTTTCTACATAATTTAGTTTATAATTTACTGCGAATTTTTTGGAAATTTATTGAGTAATTTAATGAGAATTTACTGAGTAATTTACTAGGAATTTACTGAGTGATTTACTCCGAATTTGCTGAGTACTTTTCTTAGCAATTTACTGACTAATGTTCTGAGTAATTTACTGAGAATTCAATGAGTAATGTACTGAGATTTTATTGAGTAATTTACCGTGAAATTTTGAAAAATTTGCCTCGAATTTTCTAAATAATTTACTGAGGATTTACTAAGAATTTACTAAGTAATTAATTGAGAATTTACTGAATAATTTATTGAGAATTTCTTGGGAATTTAATTAGTAATTTATGGAGAATTTACTGGGAATTTACTGGGAATTTATTGAGAATTTTCTAAGTAATTTACTTCATAATTTACTCAGAATTTTCTGGGAATTTACTGAGTAATTTAATGAGAATTTATTTAGTAATTCACTGAGTAATTTACTGGGTATTGTTCTGAGTAATTTATTGAGAATTCAATCAGTAATTTACTGAGATTTTATTGAGTAATTTACCGTGAAATTATGAAAAATTTACCTCGAATTTTGTAAATAATTAACTGAGGATTTACTAGGAATTTAATGAGTAATTAATTTAGAATTTACTGAATAATTTATTGAGAATTTCTTGTGAATTTGATTAGTAATTTATGGAGAATTTACTAAGTAATTTACTGGAAATTTATTGAGAATTTTCTAAGTAATTTACATCATAATTTACTGAGAATTTTCTGAGAATTTACTGAGTAATTTAATGAGAATTTATTGAGTAATTTATCGAGTAATTTACTGGGAATTTATTGAGTGATTTACTCGGAATTTACTGAGTAATTTACTTACCAATTTACTGGGCAATGTTCTGAGTAATTTACTGAGAATTGAATGAGTAATTTACTGAGATTTTGTTGAGTAATTTCACGTGAAAGTATGTAAAATTTACTTCGAATTTTCTAAATAATTTACTGAGGATTTATTAGGAATTTACTAAGTAATTAATTCAGAATTTACTGAATAATTTACTGAGAATTTCTTGGGATTTTAATTAGTAATTTACTGAGATTTTACTAAGTAATTTACTGAGAATTTACTGCGAATTTATTGAGAATTTTCTAAGTAATTTACTTCATCATTTACTGAGAATTTTCTTGGAATTTACTGAGTAATTTGATGAGAATTTACTGAGTAATTTACCGAGTAATTTACTGGGAATTTGCTGAGTGATTTACTCGAAATTTACTGAGTAATTTACTTACCAATTTACTGGGTAATGTTCTGAGTAATTTACTGAGAATTCAATGAGTAATTTACTGAAATTTTATTGAGTAATTTACCGTGAAATTATGAAAAATTTACTTCAAATTTTCTAAATAATTACAGCGGATTTAGTAGGAATTTACTGAGTAATTAATTGAGAATTTCTGGAATAATTTATTTTGAATTTCTTGGGAATTTAATTAGTAATTTACTGAGAATTTATTAAGTAATTTACTGAAAATTTACTCAGAATTTATTGAGAATTTTCTAAGTAATTTACTTTGTAATTTACCGAGTAATTTACTAGGAATTTACTGAGTAATTTACTCCGAATTTACTGAGTACTTTACTTATTAATTTACTGGGTAATGTTCTGAGTAATTTACTGAGAATTCAATGAGTAATTTATTGAGATTTTAGTCAGTAATTTACCGTGAAATTATGAAAAATTTACTTCAAATTTTCTGAACAATTTACTGAGGATTTACTCAGAATTTACTGAGTAATTCATTGAGAATTTACTGAATAATTTACTGAGAATTTCTTCGAAATTTAATTAGTAATTTACCGAGAATTTACTGGGAATTTACTGAGTAATTTAATGAGAATTTACTGAGTAATTTACCGAGTAATTTACTGGGAATTTTTTGAGTAATTTACTGAGAATTTACTGAGTAATTTAATGAAAATTTACTGTGTAATTTACCGAGTCATTTACTGGGAATTTATTGAGAATTTTCTTAGCAATTTACTTCATAATTTAGTGAGAATTTTCTGGGAATTTACAGAGTAATTTACCGAGTAATTTACTGGGAATTTACTAAGTGATTTACTCTGAATTTACTGAGTAATTTACTTCCCAATTTACTGGGTAATGTTCTGAGTAATTTACTGAGAATTCAGTGAGTAATTTACTGAGATTTTATTGAGTAATTTACTGTCAAATTATGAAAAATTTACTTCAAATTTTATAAATAATTAAAGATGATTTACTAGGAATTTACTGAGTAATTAATTGAGAATTTACTGAATAATTTGTTGAGAATTTCTAGGGAATTTAATTAGTAACTTACTGAGAATTTACTAAGTAATTTACAGAGAATTTACTGGGAATTTATTGAGAATTTTCTACGTAATTTAGTTTATAATTTACTGTGAATTTTTTGGGAATTTATTGAGTAATTTAATGAGAATTTACTGAGTAATTTACCGAGTAATTTACTAGGAATTTACTGAGTGATTTACTCCGAATTTGCTGAGTACTTTTCTTAGCAATTTACTGACTAATGTTCTGAGTAATTTACTGAGAATTCAATGAGTAATGTACTGAGATTTTATTGAGTAATTTACCATGAAATTTTGAAAAATTTGCCTCGAATTTTCTAAATAATTTACTGAGGATTCACTAGGAATTTACTGAGTAATTAATTAAGAATTTACTGAATAGTTTATTGAGAATTTCTTGGGAATTTAATTTGTAATTTATGGAGAATTTACTAAGTAATTTACTGGGAATTTACTGGGAATTTATTGAGAATTTTGTAAGTAATTTACTTCATAATTTACTCAGAATTTTCTGGGAATTTACTGAGTAATTTAATGAGAATTTATTTAGTAATTCACTGAGTAATTTACTGGGAATTTACTGAGTGATTTACTCGGAATTTACTGAGTAATTTACTGGGTATTGTTCTGAGTAATTTACTGAGATTTCAATCAGTAATTTACTGAGATTTTATTGAGTAATTTACCATGAAATTATGAAAAATTTACCTCGAATTTTGTAAATAATTAACTGAGGATTTACTACGAATTTACTGAGTAATTAATTTAGAATTTACTGAATAATTTATTGAGAATTTCTTGTGAATTTGATTAGTAATTTATGGAGAATTTACTAAGTAATTTACTGAGAATTTACTGAGAATTTTTTGGGAATTTACTGAGTAATTTAATGAGAATTTATTGAGTAATTTATCGAGTAATTTACTGGGAATTTATTGAGTGATTTACTCGGAATTTACTGAGTAATTTACTTACCAATTTACTGGGCAATGTTCTAAGTAATTTATTGAGAATTGAATGAGTAATTTACTGAGATTTTGTTGAGTAATTTCACGTGAAAGTATGTAAAATTTACTTCGAATTTTCTAAATAATTTACTGAGGATTTATTAGGAATTTACTAAGTAATTAATTCAGAATTTACTGAATAATTTACTGAGAATTTCTTGGGATTTTAATTAGTTATTTACTGAGATTTTACTAAGTAATTTACTGAGAATTTACTGCGAATTTATTGAGAATTTTCTAAGTAATTTACTTCATTATTTACTGAGAATTTTCTGGGAATTTACTGAGTTATTTGATGAGAATTTACTGAGTAATTTACCGAGTAATTTACTGGGAATTTGCTAAGTGATTTTCTCGAAATTTACTGAGTAATTTACTTACCAATTTACTGGGTAATGTTCTGAGTAATTTACTGAGAATTCAATGAGTAATTTACTGAAATTTTATTGAGTAATTTACCGTGAAATTATGAAAAATTTACTTCAAATTTTCTAAATAATTACAGAGGATTTACTAGGAATTTACTAAGTAATTAATTGAGAATTTCCGGAATAATTTATTTAGAATTTCTTGGGAATTTAATTAGTAATTTACTGAGAATTTATTAAGTAATTTACTGAGAATTTACTGGGAATTTATTGAGAATTTTCTAAGTAATTTACTTTGTAATTTACCGAGTAATTTACTAGGAATTTACTAAGTAATTTACTCCGAATTTACTGAGTACTTTACTTATTAATTTACTGGGTAATGTTCTGAGTAATTTTCTGAGAATTCAATGAGTAATTTACTGAGATTTTAGTGAGTAATTTACCGTGAAATTATGAAAAATTTACTTCAAATTTTCTAAACAATTTACTGAGGATTTACTAGGAATTTACTGAGTAATTCATTGAGAATTTACTGAATAATTTACTGAGAATTTCTTCGAAATTTAATTAGTAATTTACCGAGAATTTACTGAGACTTTTCTAGGAATTTAATGAGTAATTTAATGAGAATTTACTGAGTAATTTATCGAGTAATTTACAGGGAATTTTCTTAGTAATTTAACGAGAATTTACTGAGTAATTTACCGAGTAATTTACTGGGAATTTATTGAGAATTTTCTAAGTAATTTACTTTATAATTTATTGAGAATTTTCTGGGAATTTACCAAGTAATTTAATGAGAATTTACTGAGTTATTTACCGAGTAATTTGCTGGGAATTTATTGAGTGTTTTACTCGGAATTTACTGAGTAATTTACTTAGCAATTTACTGGGTAATGTTCTGAGTAATTTACTAAGAATTCAATGAGTAATTTGCTGAGATTTTATTGAGTAATTTCACGTGAAATTATGAAAAATTTACTTCGAATTTCTAAATAATTTGCTGGGGATTTACTAGGAATTTACTGAGCAATTAATTAAGAATTTTCTAAATAATTTATTTAGAATTTCTTGGAAATTTAATTAGTAATTTACTGAGAATTTACTAAGTAATTTGCTGTGAATTTATTGGGAATTTATTGAGAATTTTCTAAGTAATTTACTTCATAATTTACTGAGAATTTTTTGTGAATTTACTAAGTAATTTAATGAGAATTTACTGATTAATTTATCGAGTAATTTACTGGGAATTTACTAAGTGATTTACTGCAAATTTACAGAGTAAGTTACTTAGCAATTTACTGGGTAATGTTCTGAGCAATTTGCTGAGAATTCAATGATTAATTTACAGAGATTTTATTGAGTAATTTACCATGAAATGATGAAAAATTTACTTCAAATTTTCTAAATAATTTACTAAGGATTTACGAGGAATTTACTGAGTAATTAATTGAGAATTTACTGAACAATTTATTGAGAATTTACTACGTAATTTACCGGGAATTTATTGAGAGTTTTCTAAGTAATTTACTCTATAATTTACTTAGAATTTTCTTGGAATTTACTGAGTAATTTAATGAGAATTTACTGCGTAATTTACCAAGTAATTTATTGGGAATTTACGGAGTGATTTACTCCGAATTTACTGAGTAAGTTACTGGGTATTGTTCTGTGTAATTTACTAAGAATTCAATGAGTAATTTACTGAGATTTTATTGAGTAATTTACCGTGAAATTATGAAAAATTTACCTCGAATTTTCTAAATAATTTACTAAGGATTTACTAGGAATTTACTGAGTATTTCATTTTGAATTTGCTGAATAATTTATTGAGAATTTCTTGGGAATTTAATTAGTAATTTACGGAGAATTTACTAAGTAATTTACTAAGAATTTACTGCGAATTTATTGAGAATTTTCTAAGTAATTTGCTTCATAGTTTACTGAGAATTTTCTGAGAATTTACTGTGTAATTTAATGAGAATTTATTGAGTAATTTACCGAGTAATTTTCTGGGAATTTATTAAGTGATTTACTCGGAATTTACTGAGTAATTTACTTACAAATTTACTGGGTAATGTTCTGAGTAATTCACTGAGAATTGAATGAGTAATTTACTGAGATTTTGTTGAGTAATTTCAAGTGAAATTATGAAAAATTTACTTCCATTTTTCTAAATAATTTACTGAGTAATTAATTTAGAATTTACTGAATAATTTACAGAGAATTTCTTGGGAATTTAATTAGTAATATATTGAGATTTTACTAAGCAATTTACTGGAAATTTATTTGGAATTTTTTAAGTAATTTACTTCATAATTTACTAAGAATTTTCTGATAATTTTCTGAGTAATTTGATGAGAATTTACTGAGTAATTTACCAAGTAATTTACTGGGAATTTACTGAGTGACTTACTCGGGATTTACTGAGTAATTTACTTACCAATTTACTAGTTAATGCTCTGAGTAATTTATTGAGAATTTAATGAGTAATTTACTGAGATTTTGTTGAGTAATTTACCGTAAAATTATGAAAAATTTACTTCGAATTTTCTAAATAATTATAGAGGATTTACTAGGAATTTGCTGAGTAATTAATAGAGAATTTCCTGAATAATTTATTGAGAATTTCTTAGGAATTTAATTAGTAATTTACTGAGAATTTACTAAGTAATTTACTGAGTATTTACTGTGAATTTATTGAGAATTTTCTAAGTAATTTACTTTATAATTTTCCGAGTAATTTATTAGGAATTTACTGAGTGATTTACTCTGAATTTGCTGGGTACTTTACTTAGCAATTTACTGGGTAATGTTCTGAGTAATTTATTAAGAATTCAATGAGTAATTTACTAAGATTTTATTGATTAATTTACTGTGAAATTATGAAAAATTTACTTCAAATTTTCAAAATAATTTACTGAGGATTTACTCAGAATTTACTGAGTAATTCATTGAGAATTTACTGAATAATTTACTGTGAATTTCTTCAGAATTTAATTAGTAATTTACTTAGAATTTACTAAGTAATTTACTGAGAATTTTCTGGGAATTTACTGAGTAATTTCATGAGAATTTACTGAGTAATTTACAGCGTAATTTACTCAGAATTTATTGAATAATTTACTTAGCAATTTACTGGGTAATGTTCTGAGTAATTTACTGAGAATTCAATGAGTAATTTACTGAGATTTTGGTAAGTAATTTCACGTGAAATTATGAAAAATTTACTTCAAATTTACTAAATAATTTGATGAGGATTTACTAGGAATTTACTGAGTAATTAATTAAGAATTTACTGAATAATTTATTGAGAATTTCTTGGGAATTTAATTAGTAATTTACTGAGAATTTACTAAGTAATTTGCTGAGAATTTACTTGGAATTTATTGAGAATTTTCTAAGTAATTTACTTCATAATTTACTAAGAATTTTTCGGGAATTTACTAAGTAATTTAATGAGAATTTCCTGGGTAATTTACTGGGAATTTACTGAGTGATTTACTTGGAATTTATGGAGTAATTTACTTACCAATTTACAGGGTAATATTCTGAGTAATTTACTGAGAATTCAATGAGTAATTTATCGATATTTTACAGAGTAATTTTCCGCGAAATTATAAAAAATTTACTTTGAATTTTCTAAATAATTTGCTGAGGATTTACGAGGAAATTAATGAGTAATTAATTGAGAATTTACTGAATAATTTATTGAGAATTTCTTGGGAATTTAATTAGTAATTTACTGAGAATTTACTAAGTAATTTACTGGAAATTTATTGAGAATTTTCCAAGTAATTTACTTTATAATTTACTGAGAATTTTCTAGGAATTTATTGAGTAATATAATGAGAATTTACTGAGTAATTTACAGAGAAATTTACTGAGTGATTTACTCGGAATTTACTGAGTAATTTACTGGGTATTGTTCTGAGTAATTTACTAAGAATTCAATGAGTAATTTACTGAGATTTTATTGAGTAATTTACCGTGAAATTATGAAAAATTTACCACGAATTTTCTAAATAATTTACTGAGGATTTACTAGGAATTTACTGAGTAATTAATTGAGAATTTACTGAATAATTTATTGACAATTTCTTGGGAATTTAATTAGTGATTTACGGAGAATTTACTAAGTAATTTACTGGGAATTTATTGAGAATTTTCTAAGTAATTTACTTCATAATTTACTGAGAATTTTCTGGGGATTTACTGAGTAATTTAATGAAAATTTTGTCACGACCCCAAACCGCCCCTAGTAGTTTGGTGCCGTGATGGCCAGTAATCCGTAATTACTGAAGGCCAACTTTCAAAAACTTAACACAATCAGAGTATAATAAACGGGGCTCACAAATGTGGAAGCAATAAATCAAAATACAAGTGGTCCATAAGAGCTGTGCATAGATCAAATGCAATGCCATTCATCTTTGCAATTTGAATACAATAAGCAAAATATGTGTTACATCTTGATCAAAAGGCTTCTCAAGCCGACATGTACAAAATGCAATAAATACAAGTCAAGAAGCATGATTTTCAAGATTTGCCGACATGCAATGAAGGGCATCGCTGACGTAAATACAAAAACAAAGCCGACATAAGCACGAATCCAAAACAAGCTTTCAAAATAGTCTAGGCGTCGCCGCCGTACTGCTCATCACCTACATATATATAGAGAGGGGTGAGTACAAATACTCAGTGAATGGTACTAGAAATAAAGGTTTTGCATGAATATAGCCGAAGTCCTTAAAACGAACACATCATGCTTTACCAAGACATGGGATGAACCGTATTCATCTGTCAAAGATCACAAGTATCGAGAGATGCTTACTGACATCGGCAAAACAAGGGATGAACCGTATTCATCATTCGAACATTTCAAGTATCAAGGGGTACTTACTAACATCGGCAAAACGAGGGATGAACCGTATTCATCTTTCGAAGGTACTGCGAAAGTTTAGAGTCCTCCAGCACAAGGGACTTGTGTTACTTAGGCCCGTAGCCCGATTTAACAAGGACCATATCCTTTTATACTTAGTACTGCGAAAGTTTAGAGTCCTCCAGCCAAGGGACTTGTGTTACTTAGGCCCGTAGCCCGATTTAACAAGGACCGTATCCTTTTATACTTAGTACTGTGAAAGTTTAGAGTCCTCCAGCACAAGGGACTTGTGTTACTTAGGCCCGTAGCCCGATTTAACAAGGACCGTATTCTTTTATACTTAGTACTGCGAAAGTTTAGAGTCCTCCAGCACAAGGGACTTTCCAAGAGGTACATCAAAACAAGGCTTATATTTGACACATCAAAACAGGCTATTCATTCATGCTTAACAAATACTTTCGTCAAAACAAACCAAAGCAAGATTCATCAAAAACAAGTGTAACATAGCTTCATTAGAAATACCACTCACCTAGTTCTTCAGGTATAGGCTCAAAGCAAATATCAAGGGCCTACAATCACATGGCAAATCGCATTCTCAAAACAAGCTTTACATGCATGCAAATGATCTCGGCATTCTCACCAGATCCAAATCAATGACAAAGCAAAACACGCTGGGAGTCTAAACACCGCTCCCGTTTCATGGAAACACACTGGGTACCATCCAGGTCTTTGCCGAGGTCCCACACCTCCTTGCCGAGGTGTGGTCCTGAAGGCCTCAACCAAAAGCAAAGTCGGAAAAACCTGGGTTTCCCCTTGAAGCACATGAAGAATATGATGAACATGATCATGAGAAAGATGAATGCAAGATCAAAACTTGTTACAAAATCTGAGATTTCATGCCAAGAGTTCAAAACATGGACCTGGGTACCCACACAAGAAAGTCATGTAAAAACAAACACAAAATCATGATTCTTGTTTCAAACTTTTGGATCAAAACGAGGCTCTCCTCAAAAACACAGGAAAACCATTTTTCTCTTTTCAAAACCAACTTCGAATCGGTGCATGACATGCAAAACAGATCCGATCATGCAATGCAGCTAGATCAATAACAGTAACAATAAAAGTAGATCAAGATTCTAACCTCAAAACTCGAATCCAACGGTTCAAACCACGAAGATCAAGCTTGGAAGACTTGCTCTCACTCAAGAACTTCTCTTCCTCTTCTCTAGAGTTTCTCTCTCTAAAACAAAGATTGGAAACCAAAAATGATTTGTTTCTAGGCCTGCCGGCTGCCTTAACGTCAAGTTCGGACACGTGGCGCTACCGGGTTGGCTCAACTCAAAAAGGTGATTGATTGATAAGACAAGTCTCTGACAAAGCGTATGCAGCAAGCTGGGTAAGACGCATCGGCAAGAAATGACATCGGCTCAAATCAAGGATCCGGCAACAGGATGACAAAACATCGGCTAGGAAGGACGACGCTTGACTAAGCTGTGCGACACCTTGGCCGGGGTGTGCCACATCTCGGCCTAGGCCATACCTGCTTGCGGACAAGGTCCACTGAGTACAAGACATCTCGGCAATAAATGCCCGAGGTGAAGGTGGGGGTTGACCAAGATCTCAAAACAGTTCTAAGTACAAGGGTTCAAGGGCGAGTTAAGCTTAAGATGACCTCGGCCACACACACACACCGAACAAGGAACAAAACCACGCAAGCAATGCAAACAAAACAAGGCAAGCAAATCCTTCCAATTAACGTAACAAGGCAAGATCATGCAGGAATGTATGCAAGTATGACAAGAGTAAGGTGAGGGTTGTTACATCCTACCCCCCTTAAAGAAGTTTGATCCCCAAACTTAAATTACCTTGTTCCAAGAACAATGCTGGATAACGGATTCTCACATCCTCTTCCTTTTCCCACGTGGCTTCTGTGCCATAATGTTCCTTCCATTCGACTTTTACCATTGGTATCGATCTGTTTCTCAACTGCCTCACTTGTCTGCCAATAATCCTCATTGGCTTCTCCTCGTAGCCCAAATCCTCATTAACCGTGATCTCGGAATGGCCAATTACATGTTGTGGATCTCGGATATACTTTCTCAACATCGAAACATGAAACACGTTGTGGACTTGGCTCAAATCTGGCGGTAAAGCAAGTCTGTAGGCAACAGGGTTAATTCTCTCAAGAATTTCAAACGGCCCAATATATCGAGGTGCTAACTTACCTTTCTTCCCAAATCTGGAAACTCCTTTCATTGGTGAGACTCTCAGGAATACATGATTCCCAACTTCGAATTCTAACTCATTCCTTCTCTGGTCGGCGTAGCTCTTTTGTCGGCTTTGGGCAGTTTTAATCCTCTGCTGGATAAGTTTAATCTTCTCTGTTGTCGCTTGAATCAATTCGGGACCAAGCAGAGCTCTGTCTCCAACTTCGGTCCAACATATTGGTGACCTACATTTTCTTCCGTACAAGGCCTCATAAGGCGCCATGCCAATGTTAGCTTGATAGCTGTTATTGTAAGCGAATTCCACTAAGGGTAAATGTGTTCCCCAACTCCCTGGGAAGTCCAATACACAAAGCCTAAGCATATCTTCAAGTGTCTGAATTGTCCTCTCTGTCTGCCCATCTGTCTGGGGATGAAAAGCTGTACTAAATCTCAGCTCGGCTCCAAAAGCCCTCTGTAGACTCTGCCAAAATCTAGAAACAAATTTAGGATCTCGGTCTGACACAATTGACATTGGCACTCCATGAAGTCTGACGATCTCGTTCACATATAACAAGGCAAGTTGATTGGCGTTGAAGGTAGTCTTAACAGGTAGAAAGTGTGCTGACTTAGTTAATCTATCAACAACAACCCAAATCAAGTCCATACCTTTCGGTGTCTTCGGCAAACCAATCACAAAGTCCATGGTGATGTGCTCCCATTTCCACTCAGGAATCGGCAAGGGTTGAAGAAGTCCTGCCGGTCTTTGATGTTCTGCTTTCACTTGTTGACAATGTAAACACTGGGACACGAATTTGGCTATATCTCTTTTCATATTTGGCCACCAGAAGGTTTGCTTCACATCTCGATACATTTTGGTGTTCCCTGGATGAACAGCAAACTTGGAACCATGGGCTTCTTGCAAAATTTTCCTTCTCAACTCTGGAATGTCGGCCACACATAACCTTCCTTCAAACTTGAGCACTTAATTCTCGATGGTATACCCTGATCTCGGCTTTGTGTCAATTTCCTCGGCTACTTTCTTGAAGTATTTATCCTCCATTTGTCTTGTCTTTACCTCATTAACAATAGTCGGCTCCACTGTTATCATGGTCAAGCATGCCAAATTCCCATCTGACTTTCTGCTTAAAGCGTCGGCTACACTATTAGCTTTTCCCGGGTGATATTGAATTTGCATATCATAGTCCTTCAATAACTCAAGCCACCTTCTCTGTCTCAAATTCAATTCCTTCTGTGTGAATAGGTACTTTAAACTCTTATGATCTGTAAAAATCTGACAAGAAGCTCCATACAAATAGTGACGCCAAATCTTTAAAGCAAAAACCACGGCCACTAATTCTAAATCATGGGTAGGGTAGTTCTTCTCATGGGGTTTCAACTGACGAGATGCATAAGCTATAACCTTACCCCCTTGCATTAACACACAACCCAAACCCTTATGCGATGCATCACTATAAATGTGAAACTCTTCGTTACCTAATGGAAGAACGAGCACTGGTGCCGTAACTAACCTCGTCTTTAGTTCCTGAAAAGCTGATTCCCGATCTTCAGTCCATTCATACAGTGTCCCCTTCTTAGTCAGTTGCGTCAATGGAATTGCAATCCTTGAGAAATCTTTTACAAACTTTCTGTAATAACCTGCCAATCCCAGAAAACTACGAATCTCGGAAACATTATTTGGCCTCGGCCAATTTACCACGGCTTCAATTTTACTAGGATCAACTGAGATACCCTCTTCACTAATCACATGACCCAAAAATGAGATAGTAGAAAGCCAAAACTCACACTTGTTAAACTTAGCATACAGTTTCCGTTCTCTCAAAGTCTGTAAGGCAAGCCTCAAATGGTTTTCATGTTCGGCTTTACTCTTGGAATAAATCAATATATCATCAATGAAGACAACTACAAATTCATCTAAGTATGGCTTGAAGACTCTGTTCATTAGATCCATGAATGCAGCAGGGGCGTTGGTTACTCCAAAAGGCATCACTAAAAACTCGTAGTGGCCATACCTTGTTCGAAAAGCGGTCTTTTCAACATCTTCGGCTTTAACTTTGAGTTGGTGATAACCAGACCTAAGGTCGATCTTAGAAAAGACTCGTGCCCCTTGTAACTGATCAAGCAAATCATCAATCCTAGGTAATGGGTACTTGTTCTTGATAGTGACTCTATTGAGCTCCCTATAATCAATACAAAGACGAAGTGTGCCATCCTTCTTCTTAACAAATAAAACAGGTGCCCCCCATGGTGAAGTGCTCGGCCTAATAAATCCCTTATCTAACAGTTCTTGTAATTGCAGTTTCAATTCTCTAAGTTCAGCTGGGGCCATTCTATAAGGTGTTTTGGAGATCGGCTGTGTTCCCGAAATGATATCAACAGTAAACTCTATTTCTCTATCGGTTAAGTGGCCTGGCAATTCGTCTGGAAAGACGTCGGGGAATTCACTAACAACTAGGATGTCGGCTAAATTTACACTCCCATTCCGATCACTCAGTATACTGCACAAGTAGCCTCGGCACCCTTTCTGAATTAACTTATAGGCCTTAATGGACGAAATCAAGTAAGGTGGGGGTACTATCCCTTTACCCTGGAAAATAACCTCGGCTAGGTCTGGGGGTCTCAATGTGACACTTTTCGAAACACAGTTAATAGACGCATCGTTTGCGACTAACCAGTCCATTCCCAGTATAATATGAAAATGAGCTATGTCTAGAGGCATTATATCTACTAATAATTCAACATTCTCAATCACAACAACACATGCTCTGTAAATGGATGCAACAATCATAGATCTCCCAGACGGAGTAGACACAGATAATACGAAATCAAGGGACTCTAGTTCTCTATTAATTTTCTCAGCAAACTTAGTAGATACAAACGAATGAGTAGAACCCGAATCAATCAACACATAAGCATCTTGGGAGCAAATTAGAAGTGTACCTGACACTACTGCCTCAGCATTCTGAGTGTCTCCTGGTACTAATGCAAACACTCTGCCCTGTCTCATCTGTCCTTTCCCAGCATTTCCCTTCTGAATGGAACCCGAGGTATTCTCACCCTTCTTGTTGTTATCAGCTTTTGTCTTGGGGCAGTCCCTCACATAATGGCCCATCTCGCCACATTCATAGCAGGCTCCAGACGTCCGACGACAGATCCCGAAATGTTGCTTCCCACAATCCGAACACATCGGTTTAGCACTCCCTTCCTGTCTTAGGCTACTAGTACTGCCCATGTTCTTTCTCTTGGTGTTCAGTTGTCCTCGACGATGGTCATAGTTCTGCCCTTTTCGCTGGTTCTCTCCCGAGCTCTGGTATCGGTTCAAATTAGCTTCGGCGTGAATGGCTTTGTCCAAT
Source organism: Camellia sinensis (assembly GCF_055761805.1). Taxonomy (NCBI): domain Eukaryota; kingdom Viridiplantae; phylum Streptophyta; class Magnoliopsida; order Ericales; family Theaceae; genus Camellia; species Camellia sinensis. The sequence continues at coordinate 89,070,101 of NC_138964.1, forward strand.
ACTTCGGCATAAGTCGGCATATCGAGTAAACTCACCCGGTCTTGAATCGGTCCACGAAGCCCACACTCAAACTTCCTGGCCTTCATATATTCATCGTTGGTCATGTGAGGTACAAACCTCACCAATTCAGTAAAAACGCGGTCATATTCTGCCACGGTTCTGTTGCCTTGCGTCAGAGTATGAAATTCGGTAGCCTTGCGGTTTCGAACACTTAAGGGAAAATGTTTCTTGTAAAACAACTCTAAGAATCGAGTCCAGGTCAGATCCGGATTGCTTTCTCTAACCATCATCCACCACCTGCGAGCGTCATCATCCAATGTGAATGCTGCCAACGTCACTTTCTGAGCGTCGGTGCTAGGGAAGATCTCAAATAACTTCTCCATTTCTAAAACCCATGCCTCGGCCTTCATCGGCTCTATACCTCCAGAGAATCTCGATGGTTTCATTTTCTTGAACTCCCTGATCAAAGCTATTGTGCCATCCCCGTATAAGGCTGGTCGCGGGGGAACTTGCGGCACTAGAGGGGGTGGAGGCGGAACTACATTTCGGCCGTTGGTCTGCTCGGCCTGAGTCGACGTAGCACTAGCGAACTGCTGCCTGGTTTGCCTCAACTCGCGGGCCAAACCTTCAACTAATCTTTCCAATCTGTCCATTCTGTCTTCGGGCTGATCCCGGCCAATTGGAGGTCTACCTCTCCTCATGATGCTATGAGCGTGTAAAGTATGACTTTAAAAAGAAATAAGCAAATGACCCTGTAGGCAAACAACAAATAAGCGTATCAAGACAATGCACACCTCATTCAAATAACAAATACCACGATGCAACCTTAACATCTTTCTAAGGGAAATCCTATGCTCTTTAGGACTCAAGTGTGTGAATAACGTATATCAAGGAACTCGTGCTCTGATACCATTCTGTCACGACCCCAAACCGCCCCTAGTAGTTTGGTGCCGTGATGGCCAGTAATCCGTAATTACCGAAGGCCAACTTTCAAAAACTTAACACAATCAGAGTATAATAAACGGGGCTCACAAATGTGGAAGCAATAAATCAAAATACAAGTGGTCCATACGAGCTGTGCATAGATCAAATGCAATGCCATTCATCTTTGCAATTTGAATACAATAAGCAAAATATGTGTTACATCTTGATCAAAAGGCTTCTCGAGCCGACATGTACAAAATGCAATAAATACAAGTCAAGAAGCATGATTTTCAAGATTTGCCGACATGCAATGAAGGGCATCGCCGACGTAAATACAAAAACAAAGCCGACATAAGCACGAATCCAAAACAAGCTTTCAAAATAGTCTAGGCGTCGCCGCCGTCCTGCTCATCACCTACATATATATAGAGAGGGGTGAGTACAAATACTCAGTGAATGGTACTAGAAATAAAGGTTTTGCATGAATATAGCCGAAGTCCTTAAAACGAACACATCATGCTTTACCAAGACATGGGATGAACCGTATTCATCTGTCAAAGATCACAAGTATCGAGAGATGCTTACTGACATCGGCAAAACAAGGGATGAACCGTATTCATCATTCGAACATTTCAAGTATCAAGGGGTGCTTACTAACATCGGCAAAACGAGGGATGAACCGTATTCATCATTCGAACATTTCAAGTATCAAGGGATGCTTACTAACATCGGCAAAACGAGGGATGAACCGTATTCATCATTCGAACATTTCAAGTATCAAGGGATGCTTACTAACATCGGCAAAACGAGGGATGAACCATATTCATCATTCGAACATTTCAAGTATCAAGGGGTGCTTACTAACATCGGCAAAACGAGGGATGAACCGTATTCATCTTTCGAAGGTACTGCGAAAGTTTAGAGTCCTCTAGCACAAGGGACTTGTGTTACTTAGGCCCGTAGCCCGATTTAACAAGGACCGTATCCTTTTATACTTAGTACTGCGAAAGTTTAGAGTCCTCCAGCACAAGGGACTTGTGTTACTTAGGCCCGTAGCCCGATTTAACAAGGACCGTATCCTTTTATACTTAGTACTGTGAAAGTTTAGAGTCCTCCAGCACAAGGGATTTGTGTTACTTAGGCCCGTAGCCCGATTTAACAAGGACCGTATTCTTTTATACTTAGTACTGCGAAAGTTTAGAGTCCTCCAGCACAAGGGACTTTCCAAGAGGTACATCAAAACAAGGCTTATATTTGACACATCAAAACAGGCTATTCATTCATGCTTAACAAATACTTTCGTCAAAACAAACCAAAGCAAGATTCATCAAAAACAAGTGTAACATAGCTTTATTAGAAATACCACTCACCTAGTTCTTCAGGTATAGGCTCAAAGCAAATATCAAGGACCTACAATCACATGGCAAATCGTATTCTCAAAACAAGCTTTACATGCATGCAAATGATCTCGGCATTCTCACCAGATCCAAATCAATGACAAAGCAAAACACGCTGGGAGTCTAAACACCGCTCCCGTTTCATGGAAACACACTGGGTACCATCCAGGTCTTTGCCGAGGTCCCACACCTCCTTGCCGAGGTGTGGTCCTGAAGGCCTCAACCAAAAGCAAAGTCGGGAAAACCTGGGTTTCCCCTTGAAGCACATGAAGAATATGATGAACATGATCATGAGAAAGATGAATGCAAGATCAAAACTTGTTACAAAATCTGAGATTTCATGCCAAGAGTTCAAAACATGGACCTGGGTACCCACACAAGAAAGTCATGTAAAAACAAACACAAAAACATGATTCTTGTTTCAAACTTTTGGATCAAAACGAGGCTCTCCTCAAGAACACAGGAAAACCATTTTTCTCTTTTCAAAACCAACTTCGAATCGGTGCATGACATGCAAAACAGATCCGATCATGCAATGCAGCTAGATCAATAACAGTAACAATCAAAGTAGATCAAGATTCTAACCTCAAAACTTGAATCCAACGGTTCAAACCACGAAGATCAAGCTTGGAAGACTTGCTCTCACTCAAGAACTTCTCTTCCTCTTCTCTAGAGCTTCTCTCTCTAAAACAAAGATTGGAAACCAAAAATGATTTGTTTCTAGGCCTGCTGGCTGCCTTAACGTCAAGTTCGGACACGTGGCGCTACCGGGTTGGCTCAACTCAAAAAGGTGATTGATTGATAAGACAAGTCTCTGACAAAGCGTATGCAGCAAGCTGGGTAAGACGCATCGGCAAGAAATGACATCGGCTCAAATCAAGGATCCGGCAACAGGATGACAAAACATCGGCTAGGGAGGACGACGCTTGACTAAGCTGTGCCACACCTTGGTCGGGGTGTGCCACATCTCGGCCTAGGCCATACCTGCCTGCGGACAAGGTCCACTAAGTACAAGACATCTCGGCAATAAATGCCCGAGGTGAAGGTGGGGGTTGACCAAGATCTCAAAACAGTTCTAAGTACAAGGGTTCAAGGGCGAGTTAAGCTCAAGATGACCTCGGCCACACACACACACCGAACAAGGAACAAAACCACGCAAGCAATGCAAACAAAACAAGGCAAGCAAATCCTTCCAATTAACGTAACAAGGCAAGATCATGCAGGAATGTATGCAAGTATGACAAGAGTAAGGTGAGGGTTGTTACAAATTTATTGAGTAATTTACCGAGTAATTTACTGGGAATTTACTGAGTGATTTACTCGGAATTTACTGAGTAATTTACTTACCAATTTACTGGGTAATGTTCTGAGTAATTTACTCAGAATTGAATGAGTAATTTACTGAGATTTTGTTGAGTAATTTCACGTGAAATTATTAAAAATTTACTTCGAATTTTCTAAACAATTTATTGAGGATTTACTACGAATTTACTGAGTAATTAATTTAGAATTTACTGAATAATTTACTGAGAATTTCTTGGGAATTTAATTAGTAATTTATTGAGATTTTACTAAGTAATTTACTGAGAATTTACTGAGTAATTTACTTACCAATTTACTAGTTAATGTTCTGAGTAATTACTGAGAATTCAATGAGTAATGTACTGAGATTTTATTGAGTAATTTACGTGAAATTATGAAAAATTTACTTCGAATTATCTAAATAATTATAGAGGATTTACTAGGAATTTACTAAGTAATTAATTGACAATTTCCTGAATAATTTATCGAGAATTTCTTGGGAATTTAATTAGTAATTTACTGAGAATTTACTAATTAATTTACTGAGAATTTACTGGGAATTTATTGAGAATTTTCTAAGTAATTTACTTTATAATTTACCGAGTAATTTTCTGAGTAATTTTCTGAGAATTCAATGAGTAATTTACTGAGATTTTATTGAGTAATTTTCCGTGAAATTATGTAAAATTTACTTCAAATTTTCCCAATAATTTACTGAGGATTTACTCAGAATTTACAGCGTAATTCATTGAGAATTTACTGAATAATTTATCGAGAATTTCCTGGAAATTTAATTAGTAATTTACTTAGAATTTACTATGTAATTTACTGAGAATTTACTGAGAATTTACTGATTAATTTAATGAGAATTTACTGATTAATTTACCGAGTAATTTACTGGGAATTTACTGAGTGATTTACTCAGAATTTTCTGAGTAATTTACTTAGCAATTTACTGGGTAATGTTCTGAGTAATTTACTTAGAATTCAATGAGTAATTTACTGACATTTTATTGAGTAATTTACCGTGAAACTATGAAAAATTTACTTCGAATTTTCTAAATAATTTACGGTATTTACTTAGAATTTACTGAGTAATTCATTGACAATTTACTGAATAATTTACTGAGAATTTCCTGGGAATTTAATTAGTAATTTACTTAGAATTTACTAAGTAATTTACTGGGAATTTACAGAGAATTTTCTGAGAATTTACTGAGTAATTTAATGTGAATTTATAGAGTAATTTACCGAGTAATTTACTGGGAATTTACTAAGTAATTTACTTAGCAATTTACTGGGTAATGTTCTGAGTAATTTATTGAGAATTCAATGAGTAATTTACTGAGATTTTATTGAGTAATTTACCGTGAAATTATGAAAATTTTCCTTCGATTTTTCTAAATAATTTACTGAGGATTTACTAGGAATTTACTAAATAATTAATTGACAATTTATTGAATAATTTATTGAGAATTTCTTGGAAATTAATTAGTAATTTACTGAGAATTTACTAAGTAATTAAATGAGAATTTACTGGGAATTTATTCAGAATTTTCTAAGTAATTTACTTTATAATTTACTGTGAATTTTCTGGGAATTTGGTGAGTAATTTTATGAGAAATTACTGAGTAATTTCCCGAGTAATTTACTGAGAATTTACTAGGTGATTTACTCGGAATTTACTTAGTAATTTACTTAGCAATTTACTGGGTAATGTTCTGAGTAATTTACTGAGAATTCAATGAGTAATTTACGGAGATTTTATTGAGTAATTTACCGTGAAATTATGAAAAATTTACTTCGAATTTTCTAAATAATTTACTGAGGATTTAGTAGGAATTTGCTGAGTAATTAATTGAGAATTTACGGAATAATTTACGGTGAATTTCTTCGAAATGTAATTAGTAATTTACTGAGAATTTACTAAGTGATTTACTGAGAATCTACCGGGAATTTATTGAGAATTTTCTGAGTAATTTACTTTATAATTTACTGAGAATTTTCTGGGAATTTACTTAGCAATTTAATGAGAATTTACCGAGTAATTTACCGAGTAATTTACCGGTAATTTACTGAGTGATTTACTCAGAATTTACAGGGTAATTTACTGTGCAATTTACTGAGAATTTAATGAGTAATTTACTAAGATTTTATTGAGTATTTTACCATGAAATTCTGAAAAATTTACTTCGTATTTTATAAATAATTTATTGAGGATTTACTAGGATTTTATTGAGTAATTAATTGAGAATTTACTGAGAATTTCTTAGGAATTTAATTAGTAATTTACTAAGAATTTACTAGGAATTTATTGAGAATTTTCTAAGTAATTTACTTTATAATTTACTTAGAATTTTTTGGAAATTTACTGAGTAATTTAATGAGAATTTACTCAGTAATTTACCGGGTAATTTACTGGGAATTTACTGAGCGATTTTCTAGGAATTTACTGAGTAATTTAATGTGAATTTACTGAATAATTTACCGAGTAATTTTTTGGGAATTTATTGAATCATTTACTCGAAATTTACCGAGTAACTTACTCAGCAATTTACGGGTTAATGTTCTGAGTAATTTACTAAGAATTCAATAAGTAATTTACTAAAATTTTATTGAGTAATTTATCGTGAAATTATGAAAGATTTACTTTGAATTTTCTAAATAATTTAATGAGGATTTACAAGGAATTTACTAAGTAATTAATTGAGAATTTACTAAATAATTTACTGAGAATTTCTTGGGAATTTAATTAGTAATTTCCTGGGAATTTACTAAGTCATGTACTAAGAATTTACTGACAATTTATTGAGAATTTTCTATGTAATTTACTTTATAATTTTCCGAGAATTTTTGGGAAATTTACTAAGTAATTTAATTGGAATTTTCTGATAATTTACCGAGTAATTTACTGGGAATTTACTGAGTGATTTACTCGGAATTTACTGAGTAATTTACTTACCAATTTACTGGGTAATGTTCTGAGTAATTTACTGAGAATTCAATGAGTAATTTACTGAGATTTTATTGAGTAATTTACCGTGAAATTATGATAAATTTACTTCGAATTTTCTAAATAATTTAATGAAGATTTACTAGGAATTTACTGAATAATTAGTTGAGAATTTACTAAATAATTTATTGAGAATTTCTTGGGAATTTATTTAGTAATTCACTGAGAATTTACTAAGTAATTTACTGAGAATTTATTGGGAATTTATTGAGAATTTTCTAAGTAATTTACTTTATAATTTGCTGAGAATTTTCTGAGAATGTACTGAGTAATTTCCCGAGTAATTTACTTAGAATTTATTGAGTGATTTACTCAGAATTTACTTAGTAATTTACTTAGCAATTTACTGGGTAATGTTCTGAGTAATTTACTGAGAATTCAATGAGTAATTTATTGAGATTTTATTGAGCAATTTACTGTGAAATTATGAAAAATTTACTTCGAATTTTCTAAATAATTTACTAAGGATTTAATCGGAATTTACTGAGTAATTAATTGAGAATTTACTGAATAATTTACTGAGAATTTCTTAGGAATTTAATTAGTAATATGCTGAGAATTTACTAAGTGATTTACTGAGAATCTACATGGAATTTACTGAAAATTTTATGAGTAATTTACTTTATAATTTACGGAGAATTTTTTGGGAATTTACTGGGTGATTTACTCGGAATTTATTGAGTAATTTACTGTGTAATTTACTAGGTGATGTTCGGAGCAATTTACTGAGAATTCAAAGAATAATTTACTGAGATTTTATTGAGTAATTTTCCATGAAATTATGAAAAATTTACTTCGAATTTTCTAAATAATTTGCTGAGGATTTACTGAGTAATTAATTGAGAATTTACTGAATAATTTACTGAGAATTTCTTCGGAACTTAATTAGTAATTTACTGAGAATTTACTAAGTAATTTACTGAGAATTTACTGGGAATTTATTGAGAATTTTTAAAGTAATTTACTTTATAATTTACTGAAAATTTTCTGGGAATTTACTAATTAATTTAATGAGAATTTACTGAGTAATTTACTGGGAATTTACTGAGTAACTTACTTAGCAATTTACTGGGTAATGTTCTGAGTAGTTTACTGAGAATTCAATGAGTAATTTACTGAGATTTTATTGAGTAATTTACCATGAAATTATGAAAAATTTACTTCGAATTTTCTAAATGATTTAACGAGGATTTACTAGGAATTTACTGAATAATTTACTGAGAATTTCTTGGGAATTTAATTAGTAATTTACGGAGAATTTATTAAGTCAAGTACTGAGAATTTACTGGCAATTTATTGAGAATTTTCTATGTAATTTACTTTATAATTTACAGAGAATTTTCTGGGAATTTACAGAGTTATTTAATTAGAATTTACTGAGTAATTTTCCAAGTAATTTACTGGGAATTTACTGAGTGAGTTACTAGGAATTTACTGAGTAATTTACTTACCAATTTACTGGGTAATGTTCTGAGTAATTTACTGAGAATTCAATGAGTAATTTACTGAGATTTTATTGAGTAATTTACCGTGAAATTTTGATAATTTACTTCAAATGTTATAAATAATTTACTGAGGATTTACTAGGAATTTTCTAAATAATTAATTGAGAATTTACTGAATAATTTATTGCGAATTTGTTGGGAATTTAATTAGTAATTTACTGAGAATTTACTAAGTAATTTACTGAGAATTTACTAGGAATTTATTGAGAATTTTCCAAATAATTTACTTTATAATTTACTGGGACTTTTCTAGGAATTTGCTGAGTAATTTTATGAGAATTTACTGAATAATTTTCTGAGTAATTTACTGAGAATTTACTGAGTGATTTACTCAGAATTTACTTAGCAATTTACTGGGTAATGTTCTGAGTAATTTACTGAGAATTCAATAAGTAATTTACAATGATTTTATTGAATAATTTACCGTGAAATTATGAAAAATTTACTTTGAATTTTCTGAATAATTTAATGAGGATTTACTAGGAATTTTCTCAGTAATTAATTGAGAATTTAATGAATAATTTACTGAGAATTTCTTGGGAATTTAATTAGTAATTTACTGAGAATTTACTTAGTCATGTACTGAGAATTTACTGGCAATTTTGTCACGACCCCAAACCGCCCCTGGTAGTTTGGTGCCGTGATGGCCAGTAATCCGTAATTACCGAAGGCCAACTTTCAAAAACTTAACACAATCAGAGTATGGATATAGGGGGCTCACAAATGCGGAAGCAATAAATCAAAATACAAGTCGTCCATAAGAGCTGTGCATAGATCAAATGCAATGTCATTCATTCTTACAATTTGAATACAGTAAGCAAAACATGAGTTACATCTTGATCAAAAGGCTTCTCGAGCCGACATATACAAAATACAATAAATACAAATCAAGAAGCATGATTTTCAAGATTTGCCGACATGCAATGAAAGGCATCGCCGACGTAAATACAAAAGCAAAGCCGACATAAGCACGAATCCAAAACAAGCATCCAAAACGATCTAGGCGTCGCCGCCGTCCTGCTCATCACCTACATATATATAGAGGGGTGAGTACAAATACTCAGTGAATGGTACTAAAAATAAAGGTTTGCATGAATAAAGTCGGAGTCTTTCAAAACACACGAATCAAACTCTATCAAGACAAGGGATGAACCGTATTCATCAATCAAGTATCATAACATCGGCGAAGCAAGGGATGAACCGTATTCATCAATCAAGTATCATAACATCGGCGAAGCAAGGGATGAACCGTATTCATCAATCAAGTATCATAACATCGGCGAAGCAAGGGATGAACCGTATTCATCAATCAAGTCTTACAAGTCTCAAGAGTTACTTAGGCCCGTAGCCCGATTTAACAAGGACCGTATCCTTTTATACTTAGTACTGTGAAAGTTTAGAGTCCTCCAGCACAAGGGACTTGTGTTACTTAGGCCCGTAGCCCGATTTAACAAGGACTGTATCCTTTTATACTTAGTACTACGAAAGTTTAGAGTCCTCCAGCACGAGGGACTTGTGTTACTTAGGCCCGTAGCCCGATTTAACAAGGACTGTATCCTTTTATACTTAGTACTGCGAAAGTTTAGAGTCCTCCAGCACGAGGGACTTTCCAAGGATAACAATCAAAACAAGGCTATTCATTCATGCTTTAGCAAATACTTTCATCAAACAAAACAAAGCAAGATTTATCAAAAACGAGTGTAACATAGCTTTATTAGAAATACCACTCACCTAGTTCTTCAGGTGTAGACTCAAAGCAAATATCAAGGACCTACAATCACATGGCAATCATATTCTCAAAATAAGTTTTATATGCATGCAAATGATCTCGGCATTCTTGCCAGATCCAAGTCAAAGACAAAGCAGAACAAGCTGGAGGCTTAATCACTGCTCCCGTTTCATGAAAACACATTGGGTACCGTCCAGGACTATGCCGAGGTTCAGTTAAACAAAGTCAGGAAAAACCTGGGTTTTCCTTTGAAGAATATGAAGAACATGATCATTTGAAAGATGGATGCAAGTTCCCAACTTGTTACAAAAATCTGAGTTTTCATGCCAAGGGTTCAAAATATGGACCTGGGTACCCATTCAAGAAAGTCATGCAAGAACAAACACAAAAACATGGTTTTCGTTCCAACTTTCGGATCAAAACAAGGCTCTCTTCAAGAACACATGAAAACCATTTTCTCTTCCCAAAACTAACTTCAAAACGATGCATGACATGCAACACAAATTCGATCATGCAATGCGGCTAGATGATCAGCAAGAACAACCAAAGGAGATCAAGATTCTAACCTCTAAACTCGGATCCAACGGTTCAAGCCACGAAGATCAAGCTTGGGAGACTTACTCTCACTCAAGAACTTTTCTAGAGCTTCTCTCTCTAAAACAAAGATTGAGACCAAAATGATGTGTTCCAAGGTCTGCCGGCTGTCTTAACAACTAGTTCGGACACGTGGCGTTAACGGGTTGGTTCAGCTCAAAAAGGTGATTGATTGATGAGACAAGTCTCTGACAAAACGTACGCAGCAAGCTCGGTACAACACATCGGCAAGAAATGACATCGGCTCAAATCAAGGATCCGTCAACAGGATAACAAAACATCGGCTAGGGAGGACGGCACTTGACTAAGCTGTGCCACACCTTGGCCGGGGTGTGCCACATCTCGGCCTAGGCCATACCTGCCTGCGGACAAGGTTCGCGAAGTGCAAAACATCTCGGCAATAATGCCCGAGGTGAAGACGGGGTTCAACAAGATTTCAAAACAGTTCTAAGTGCAAGGATTCAGAGGCGAACTAAGCTCAAGGTGACCTCAGCCACGCACACACCGAACAAGGGACAAGATCACGCAAGTAATACTAACAAAACAAGGCATACAAATCCTTCCAATTAACATAACAAAGCAAGATCATGCAAGAATGTATGCAAGTATGACAAGGATGAGGTGAGGGTTGTTACAAATTTATTGAGAATTTTCTAAGTAATTTACTTGATAATTTACTGGGAATTTTCAAGGAATTTATTGAGTAATTTTATTAGAATTTACTAAGTAATTTCCCGAGTAATTTACTGAGAATTTACTGAGTGATTTACTCGAAATTTACTTAGTAATTTACTTAGCAATTTACGGGGTAATGTTCTGAGTAATTTATTGAGAATTCAATGAATAATTTACTGAGATTTTATTGAGTAATTTACCGTGAAATTGTGAAAAATTTACTTCGAATTTTCTAAATAATTTACTAAGGATTTACTAGGAATTTACTGAGTAGTTAATTGAGAATTTACTGAATAATTTACTGAGAATTTCTTAGGAATTTAATTAGTAATTTACAGGGAATTTACTAAGTGATTTACTGAGAATCTACCGGGAATTTATTGAGAATTTTCTAAGTAATTTTCTTTATAATTTATTGAGAATTTTCTGCGAATTTACTTAGTAATTTAATTAGAATTTACTGAGTAATTTACCGAGTAATTTACTAGTAATTTACTGAGTGATTTACTGTGTAATTTACTGGGAAATGTTCTGAGCAATTTACCAAGAATTCAATGAGTAATTTACTGAGATTTTATTGAGTAATTTACCATGAAATTATGAAAAATTTAATTCGAATTTTCTAAATAATTTAATGAGGATTTTCTGAGTAATTAATTGAGAATTAACTTAATATTTTACTGAGAATTTCTTCGGAATTTAATTAGTAATTTACTGGGAATTTATTGAGAATTTTCAAAGTAATTTACTTTATAATTTACAGAGAATTTTCTGGGAATTTACTGAGTAATTTAATTAGAATTTACTGAGTAATTTACCGGGAATTTACAGAGGGCTTTTCTCAGAATTTACTGAGTGATTTACTCGGAATTTACTGAGTAACTTACTTAGCAATTTACTGGGCAATGTTCTGAGCAATTTACTGAGAATTCAATAAGTAATTTACTGAGATTTTATTGAGTAATTTACCATGAAATTATGAAAAATTTACTTCGAATTTTCTAAATAATTTAACGAGGATTTACTAGGAATTTACTGTGTAATTAATTGAGAATTTACTGAATAATTTACTGAGAATTTCTTGGGAATTTAATTAGTAATTTATGGAGAGTTTATTAAGTCATGTACTGAGAATTTACTAGCAATTTATTGAGAATTTTCGATGTAATTTACTTTATAATTTACCGAGAATTTTCTAGGAATTTACAGAGTTATTTAATTAGAATTTACTGAGTAATTTTCTAAGTAATTTACTGGGAATTTACTGAGTGAGTTACTCGGAATTTACTGAGTAATTTACTTACCAATTTACTGGGTAATGTTCTGAGTAATTTACTGAGAATTCAATGAGTAATTTACTAAGATTTTATTGAGTAATTTACCGTGAAATTATGATAATTTACTTCGAATGTTCTAAATAATTTACTAATGATTTACTAGGAATTTACTGAATAATTAATTTAGAATTTACTGAATAATTTATTGAGAATTTCTTGGGAATTTAATTAGTAATTTACTGAGAATTTACTAAGTAATTTCCTGAGAATTTACTAGGAATTTATTGAGAATTTTCCAAGTAATTTTCTTTATAATTTATTGGGAATTTTTTAGGAATTTATTGAGTAATTTTATGAGAACTTACAGAATAATTTCCTGAGTAATTTCCTAAGAATTTAATGAGTGAATTACTCAGAATTTACTTAGTAATTTACTTAGCAATTTACTGGGTAATATTCTGAGTAATTTACAGTGATTTTATTGAATAATTTACCGTGAAATTATGAAAAATTTACTTTGAATTTTCTAAATAATCTAATGAGGATTTACTAGGAATTTTCTGAGTAATTAATTGAGAATTTAATGAATAATTTACTGAGAATTTCTTAGGAATTTAATTAGTAATTTACTGAGAATTTACTAAGTCATGTACTGAGAATTTACTAGCAATTTATTGAGAATTTTCTAAGTAATTTACTTTATAATTTACTGGGTATTTTCTAGGAATTTACTGAGTAATTTTATTAGAATTTACTGAGTAATTTCCCGAGTAATGTACTGAGAATTTACTGAGTGATTTACTCGGAATTTACTTAGTAATTTACTTAGCAATTTACGGGGTAATGTTTTGAGTAATTTATAGAGAATTCAATGAATAATTTATTGAGATTTTATTGAGTAATTTACCGTGAAATTGTGAAAAATTTACTTCGAATTTTCTAAATAATTTACTAAGGATTTACTAGGAATTTACTGAGTAATTAATTGAGAATTTACTGAATAATTTACTGAGAATTTCTTAGGAATTTAATTAGTAATTTACTGAGAATTTACTAAGTGATTTACTGAGAATCTACCCGGAATTTATTGAGAATTTTCTGAGTAATTTACTTTATAATTTACTGAGAATTTTCTACGAATTTACTTAGTAATTTAATGAGAATTTACTGAGTAATTTACCGAGTAATTTACTGAGAGATTTACTGTGTAATTTACTGGGTAATGTTCTGAGCAATTTTTCGAGAATTCAATGCGTAATTTACTGAGATTTTATTGAGTAATTTACCATGAAATTATGAAAAATTTACTTCGAATTTTCTAAATAATTTACTGAGGATTTTCTGAGCAATTAATTGAGAATTTACTGAATACTTTACTGAGAACTTCTTCGGAATTTAATTAGTAATTTGCTGAGAATTTACTGGGAATTTATTGAGAATTTTCAAAGTAATTTACTTAATAATTTACTGAGAATTTTCTAGGAATTTACTGAATAATTTAATGAAAATTTACTGAGTAATTTACTGGGAATTTACAGAGGGCTTTTCTCGGAATTTACTGAGTGATTTACTCAGAATTTACTAAGTAACTTACTTAGCAATTTACTGGGTAATGTTCTGAGCAGTTTACTGAGAATTCAATGAGTAATTTACTAAGATTTTATTGAGTAATTTACCATGAAATTATGAAAAATTTACTTCGAATTTTCTGAATAATTTAATGAGGATTTACTAGGAATTTACTGAGTAATTAATTGAGAATTTACTGAATAATTTACTGAGAATTTCTTGGGAATTTAATTAGTAATTTACGGAGAATTTATTAAGTCGTGTACTGAGAATTTACTGGCAATTTATTGAGAATTTTCTATGTAATTTACTTTATAATTTACTGAGAATTTTCTGATAATTTACAGAGTAATTTAATTAAAATTTACTGAGTAATTTTTCAAGTAATTTACTGGGAATTTACTGAGTGAGTTACTCGAAATTTACTGAGTAATTTACTTACCAATTTACTGGGTAATGTTTTGAGTAATTTAATGAGAATTCAATGAGTAATTTACTGAGATTTTATTGAGTAATTTACCGTGAAATTATGATAATTTACTTCGAATGTTATAAATAATTTATTGAGGATTTACTAGGAATTTACTGAATAATTAATTGAGAATTTACTGAAAAGTTTATTGAGAATTTCTTGGGAATTTAATTAGTAATTTACTGAGAATTTATAAGTAATTTACTGAGAATTTACTAGGAATTTATTGAGAATTTTCCAAGTAATTTACTTTATAATTTACTGGGAATTTTCTAGGAATTTACTGAGTAATTTTATTAGAATTTACTAAATAATTTCCTGAGTAATTTATTGAGAATTTACTGAGTGATTTACTCGGTATTTACTTAGTAATTTACTTAGCAATTTACTGAGTAATGTTCTGAGTAATTTACTGAGAATTCAATGAGTAATTTACAATGATTTTATTGAATAATTTACCGTGAAATTCTGAAAAATTTACTTTGAATTTTCTAACTAATTTCATGAGGATTTACTAGGAATTTTCTGAGTAATTAATTGAGAATTTACTGAATAACTTACTGAGAGTTTCTTTGGAATTTAATTAGTAATTTACTGAGAATTTACTAAGTCATGTATTGAGAATTTACTGGCAATTTATTGAGAATTTTCTAAGTAATTTACTTTATAATTTACTGGGAATTTTCTAGGAATTTACTGAGTAATTTCCCGAGTAATTTACTGAGAATTTACGGAGTGATTTACTCGGAATTTACTTAGTAATTTACTTAGCAATTTACGGGGTGATGTTCTGAGTAATTTATTGAGAATTCAATGAATAATTTACTGAGATTTTATTGAGTAATTTACCGTGAAATTGTGAAAAATTTACTTCGAATTTTCTAAATAATTTACTAAGGATTTACTAGGAATTTACTGAGTAATTAATTGAGAATTTACTGAATAATTTACTGAGAGTTTCTTAGGAATTTAATTAGTAATTTACTGAGAATTTACTAAGTGATTTACTGAGAATCTACCGGGAATTTATTGAGAATTTTCTGAGTAATTTACTTTATAATTTACAAAGAATTTTCTGCGAATTTACTTAGTAATTTACCGAGTAATTTACTAGTAATTTATTGAGTGATTTACTATGTAATTTGCTGGGTAATGTTCTGAGCAATTTACCGAGAATTCAATGAGTAATTTACTGAGATTTTATTGAGTAATTTACGATGAAATTATGAAAAATTTACTTCGAATTTTCTAAATAATTTACTGAGGATTTTCTGTGTAATTAATTGAGAATTTACTGAATAATTTACTGAGAATTTCTTCGGAATTTAATTAGTAATTTACTGAGAATTTACAGGGAATTTATTGAGAATTTTCAAAGTAATTTACTTTATAATTTACTGAGAATTTTCTTGTAATTTACTGAGTAATTTAATGAGAATTTACTGAGTAATATACTGGGAATTTACAGAGGGCTTTTCTCGGAATTTACTGAGTGATTTACTCAGAATTTACTGAGTAACTTACTTAGCAATTTACTGGGTAATGTTCTGAGCAATTTTCTGAGATTTTATTGAGTAATTTACCATGAAATTATGAAAAATTTACTTCGAATTTTCTAAATAATTTAATGAGGATTTACTAGGAATTTACTGAGTAATTAATTAAGAATTTACTGAATAATTTACTGAAAATTTCTTGAGAATTTAATTAGTAATTTACGGAGAATTTTTTAAGTCATGTACTGAGAATTTACTGGCAATTTATTGAGAATTTTCTATGTAATTTACTTTATAATTTACCGAGAATTTTCTAGGAATTTACTGAGTAATTTAAGTAGAATTTACTGAGCAATTTACTGGGAATTTACTGAGTGAGTTACTCGAAATTTACTGAGTAATTTACTTACCAATTTACTGGGTAATGTTCTGAATAATTTACTAAGAATTCAATGAGTAATTTACTGAGATTTTATTGAGTAATTTACCGTGAAATTATGATAATTTACTTCGAATGTTATAAATAATTTACTGAGGATTAACTAGGAATTTACTGAATAATTTATTGAGAATTTCTTGGGAATTTAATTAGTAATTTACTGAGAATTTACTAAGTAATTTATTGAGAATTTATTGGGAATTTATTGAGAATTTTCCAAGTAATTTACTTTATAATTTACTGGGAATTTTCTAGGAATTTACTGAGTAATTTACTGAGAATTTACTGAGTGATTTACTCAAAATTTACTTAGCAATTTACTGGGTAATGTTCTTAGTAATTTACTGAGAAGTCAATGAGTAATTTACAGTGATTATTAGTGAATAATTTTCCATGAAATTATGAAAAATTTACTTTGAATTTCCTAAATAATTTAAAGAGGATTTCGTAGGAATTTTCTGAGTAATTAATTGAGAATTTATTGAATAATTTACTGAGAATTTCTTGGGAATTTAATTAGTAATTTACTGAGAATTTACTAAGTCATGTACTGAGAATTTACCGGCAATTTATTGAGAATTTTCTAAGTAATTTACTTGATAATTTACTGTGAATTTTCAAGGAATTTACTGAGTAATTCTATTTGAATTTACTGAGTAATTTCCCGAGTAATTTACTGAAAATTTATTGAGTGATTTACTCGGACTTTACTTAGTAATTTACTTAGCAATTTACGGGGTAATGCTCTGAGTAATTTATTGAGAATTCAATGAATAATTTACTGAGATTTTATTGAGTAATTTACCATGAAATTGTGAAAAATTTACTTCGAATTTTCTAAATAATTTACTAAGGATTTACTAGGAATTTACTGAGTAATTAATTGAGAATTTGCTGAGAATTTCTTAGGAATTTAATTAGTAATTTACTGAGAATTTACTAAGTGATTTACTGAGAATCTACCAGGAATTTATTGAGAATTTTTTAAGTAATTTACTTTATAATTTACTGAGAATTTTCTGCGAATTTACTTAGTAATTTAATGAGAATTTACTGAGTAATTTACTAAGTGATTTTGTAACAACCCTCACCTTACTCTTGTCATACTTGCATACATTCCTGCATGATCTTGCCTTGTTACGTTAATTGGAAGGATTTGCTTGCCTTGTTTTGTTTGCATTGCTTGCGTGGTTTTGTTCCTTGTTCGGTGTGTGTCTGTGGCCGAGGTCATCTTGAGCTTAACTCGCCCTTGAACCCTTGTACTTAGAACTGTTTTGAGATCTTGGTCAACCCCCACCTTCACCTCGGGCATTTATTGCCGAGATGTCTTGTACTTAGTGAACCTTGTCCGCAGGCAGGTATGGCCTAGGCCGAGATGTGGCACACCCCGGCCAAGGTGTGGCACAGCTTAGTCAAGCGTCGTCCTCCCTAGTCGATGTTTTGTCATCCTATTGCCGGATCCTTGATTTGAGCCGATGCCATTTCTTGCCGATGTGTCTTACCCAGCTTGCTGCATACGCTTTGTCAGAGACTTGTCTTATCAATCAATCACCTTTTTGAGTTGAGCCAACCCGGTAGCGCCACGTGTCCGAACTTGACGTTAAGGCAGCCGGCAGGCCTAGAAACAAATCATTTTTGGTTTCCAATCTTTGTTTTAGAGAGAGAAGCTCTAGAGAAGAGGAAGAGAAGTTCTTGAGTGAGAGCAAGTCTTCCAAGCTTGATCTTCGTGGTTTGAACCGTTAGATTCGAGTTTTGAGGTTAGAATCTTGATCTACTTTGATTGTTACTGTTATTGATCTAGCTGCATTGCATGATCGGATCTGTTTTGCATGTCATGCACCGATTCAAAGTTGGTTTTGAAAAGAGAAAAATGGTTTTCCTGTGTTCTTGAGGAGAGCCTCGTTTTGATCCAAAAGTTTGAAACAAGAATCATGTTTTTGTGTTTGTTTTTACATGACTTTCTTGTGTGGGTACCCAGGTCCATGTTTTGAACTCTTGGCATGAAATCTCAGATTTTGTAACAAGTTTTGATGTTGCATTCATCTTTCTCATGATCATGTTCATCATATTCTTCATGTGCTTCAAGGGGAAACCCAGGTTTTCCCGACTTTGCTTTTGGTTGAGGCCTTCAGGACCACACCTCGGCAAGGAGGTGTGGGACCTCGGCAAAGACCTGGATGGTACCCAGTGTGTTTCCATGAAATGGGAGCGGTGTTTAGACTCCCAGCGTGTTTTGCTTTGTCATTGATTTGGATCTGGTGAGAATGCCGAGATCATTTGCATGCATGTAAAGCTTGTTTTGAGAATGCGATTTGCCATGTGATTGTAGGTCCTTGATATTTGCTTTGAGCCTATACCTGAAGAACTAGGTGAGTGGTATTTCTAATAAAGCTATGTTACACTTGTTTTTGATGAATCTTGCTTTGGTTTGTTTTGACGAAAGTATTTGTTAAGCATGAATGAATAGCCTGTTTTGATGTGTCAAATATAAGCCTTGTTTTGATGTACCTCTTGGAAAGTCCCTTGTGCTGGAGAACTCTAAACTTTCGCAGTACTAAGTATAAAAGAATACGGTCCTTGTTAAATCGGGCTACGGGCCTAAGTAACACAAGTCCCTTGTGCTGGAGGACTCTAAACTTTCACAGTACTAAGTATAAAAGGATACGGTCCTTGTTAAATCGGGCTACGGGCCTAAGTAACACAAGTCCCTTGTGCTGGAGGACTCTAAACTTTCGCAGTACTAAGTATAAAAGGATACGGTCCTTGTTAAATCGGGCTACGGGCCTAAGTAACACAAGTCCCTTGTGCTGGAGGACTCTAAACTTTCGCAGTACCTTCGAAAGATGAATACGGTTCATCCCTCGTTTTGCCGATGTTAGTAAGCACCCCTTGATACTTGAAATGTTCGAATGATGAATATGGTTCATCCCTCGTTTTGCCGATGTTAGTAAGCATCCCTTGATACTTGAAATGTTCGAATGATGAATACGGTTCATCCCTCGTTTTGCCGATGTTAGTAAGCATCCCTTGATACTTGAAATGTTCGAATGATGAATACGGTTCATCTCTCATTTTGCCGATGTTAGTAAGCACCCCTTGATACTTGAAATGTTCGAATGATGAATACGGTTCATCCCTTGTTTTGCCGATGTCAGTAAGCATCTCTCGATACTTGTGATCTTTGACAGATGAATACGGTTCATCCCATGTCTTGGTAAAGCATGATGTGTTCGTTTTAAGGACTTCGGCTATATTCATGCAAAACCTTTATTTCTAGTACCATTCACTGAGTATTTGTACTCACCCCTCTCTATATATATGTAGGTGATGAGTAGGACGGCGGCGACGCCTAGACTATTTTGAAAGCTTGTTTTGGATTCGTGCTTATGTCGGCTTTGTATTTGTATTTACGTCGGCGATGCCCTTCATTGCATGTCGGCAAATCTTGAAAATCATGCTTCTTGACTTGTATTTATTGCATTTTGTATATGTCGGCTCGAGAAGCCTTTTGATCAAGATGTAACACATATTTTGCTTATTGTATTCAAATTGCAAAGATGAATGGCATTGCATTTGATCTATGCGCAGCTCTTATGGACCACTTGTATTTTGATTTATTGCTTCCGCATTTGTGAGCCAAGTTTATTATACTCTGATTGTGTTAAGTTTTTGAAAGTTGGCCTTCGGTAATTACGGATTACTGGCCATCACGGCACCAAATTACTAGGGGCGGTTTGGGGTCGTGACAGATTTACTGTGTAATTTCCTGGGTAATGTTCTGAGCAATTTACCGAGAATTCAATGAGTAATTTACTGAGATTTTATTGAGTAATTTACCACGAAATTATGAAAAATTTACTTCGAATTTTCTAAATAATTTACAGAGGATTTTCTGAGTAATTAATTGAGAATTTACTGAATAATTTTCTAAGAATTTCTTCGGAATTTAATTATTAATTTACTAAGAATTTACTGGGAATTTATTGAGAATTTTCAAAGTAATTTACTTTATAATTTACTGAGAATTTTTTGGGAATTTATTGAGTAATTTAATCAGAATTTACAGAGGACTTTTCTCGGAATTTACTGAGTGATTTACTCGGAATTTACTGAGTAACTTACTTAGCAATTTACTGGTAATGTTCTGAGCAATTTACTGAGAATTTATTGAGTAATTTACCGTGAAATTATGAAAAATTTACTTCAAATTTTCTAAATAATTTAATGAGGATTTACTAGGAATTTACTGAATACTTTACTGAAAATTTCTTGGGAATTTAATTAGTAATTTACGAAGAATTTATTAAGTCATGTACTGAGAATTTACTGGCAATTTATTGAGAATTTTCTATGTAATTTACTTTATAATTTACCGAGAATTTTCTAGGAATTTACTGAGTAATTTAATTAGAATTTACTGAGTAATTTTCCAAGTAATTTACTGGTTATTTACTGAGTGAGTTACTCGGAATTTACTGAGTAATTTACTTACCAATTTACTGGGTAATGTTCTGAGTAATTTACGGAGAATTCAATGAGTAATTTACTGAGATTTTATTGAGTAATTTACCGTGAAATTACGATAATTTACTTCGAATGTTATAAATAATTTATTGAGGATTAACTAGGAATTTACTAAATAATTTATTGAGAATTTCTTGCGAATTTAATTAGTAATTTACTGAGTGTTTACTAAGTAATTTACTGAGAATTTACTGGGAATTTATTGAGAATTTTCCAAGTAATTTACTTTATAATTTATTGGGAATTTTCTAGGAATTTACTAAGTAATTTTATGAGAATTTACTGAATAATTTCTTGAGTAATTTACGGAGAATTTACTGAGTGATTTACTCGGAATTTACTTGGTAATTTACTTTGCAATTTACTGGGTAATGTTCTGAGTAATTTACTGAGAATTCAATGAGTAATTTACTGAGATTTTATTGAATAACTTACCGTGAAATAATGAAAAATTTACTTTGAATTTTCTAAATAATTTAATGAGGATTTACTAGGAATTTTCTGAGTAATTAATTGAGAATTTACTGAATAATTTACTAAGAATTTTTTGAGAATTTAATTAGTAATTTACTGAGAATTTACTGAGTCATGTGTTGAGAATTTACTGGCAATTTATTGAGAATTTTCTAAGTAATTTACTTTATAATTTACTGGGAATTTTCTAGGAATTTACTGAGTAATTTTATTAGAATTTACTGAGTAATTTCCCGAGAAATTTTCTGAGAATTTACTGAGTGATTTACTCGGAATTTACTTAGTAATTTACTTAGCAATTTACGGGGTAATGTTCTGAGTAATTTGTTGAGAATTCAATGAATAATTTACTGAGATTTTATTGAGTAATTTACCATGTAATTGTGAAAAACTGACTTCGAATTTTCTAAATAATTTACTGAGGATTTACTAGGAATTTACTGAGTAATTAATTGAGAATTTACTGAATAATTTACTGAGAATTTCTTAGGAATTTAATTAGTAATTTACTGAGAATTTTTAGTGAGAATCTACCGAGAATTTATTGAGAATTTTCTGAGTAATTTACTTTATAATTTACTGAGAATTTTATGCTAATTTACTTAGTAATTTAATGAGAATTTACTGAGTAATTTACCGAGTAATTTACTAGTAATTTACTGAGTGATTTACTACGTAATTTAATTGTAATGTTTTGAGCAATTTACTGAGAATTCAATGAGTAATTTACTGAGATTTTATTGAGTAATTTACCGTGAAATTAGGAAAAATTTACTTCGAATTTCCTAAATAATTTACTGAGGATTTTCTGAGTAATTAATTGAGAATTTACGAAATCATTTACTGAGAATTTCTTCGGAATTTAATTAGTAATTTATTGAGAATTTACTAAGTAATTTACTGAGAATTTACTGGAAATTTATTGAGAATTTTCTAAGTAATTTACTTTATAATTTATTGAGAATTTTCTAAGAATTTACTGTGTAATTTAATGAGAATTTACTGAGTAATTTACCGAGTAATTTACTGGAAATTTACTGAGGGATTTTCTCGAAATTTACTGATTAATTTAATGAGAATTTACTGAGTAATTTACCGAGTAATTTACAGGGAATTTACTGAGTGATTTACTTAGAATTTACTGAGTAACTTACTTAGCAATTTACTGGTTAATGTTCTGAGAAATTTACTGAGAATTCAATGAGTAATCTACTGAGATTTTATTGACTAATTTATCGTGAAATTATGAAAAATTTACTTTGAATTTTCTAAATAATTTAATGAGGATTTACTACGAATTTACTGAGTAATTAATTGAGAATTTACTGAATAATTTACTAAGAATTTCTTGGGAATTTAATTAGTAATTTACGGAGAATTTATTAAGTCATGTACTGAGAATTTATTAAGTCATGTACTGAGAATTTATTGGCAATTTATTGAGAATTTTCTATGTAATTTAATTTATTATTTTCTGAGAATTTACTGAGTAATTTAATTAGAATTTGCTTAGTAATTTACCGAATAATTTACTGGGAATTTACTAAGTGAGTTACTCAGAATTTACTGACTAATTTACTTACCAATTTACTGGGTAATGTTCTGAGTAATTTACTGAGAATTCAATGAGTAATTTACTAAGGACTTACTAGGAATTTACTAAATAATTAATTGAGAATTTACTTAATAATTTATTGGGAATTTCTTGGGAATTAAATTACTAATTTACTGAGAATTTACTAAGTATTTACTGAGAATTTACTGGGAATTTATTGAGATATTTCTAAGTAATTTACATTATAACTTACTGGGAATTTTTTGGAAATTTTCTGGGTAATTTTATGAGAATTTACTGAGTAATTTCCAGAGTAATTTACTGAGAATTTACTGGGTAATGTTCTGAGTAATTTACTGAGAATTCAATGAGTAATTTACTGAGATTTTATTGAGTAATTTACCGTGAAATTATGAAAAGTTTACTTCGAATTTTCTAAATAATTTACTGAGGATTTACTAGGAATTTACTGAGAATTTCTTAGGAATTTAATTTGTAATTTTCTGAGAATTTACTAAGTGATTTACTAAGAATCTACTAGGAATTTATTGAGAATTTTCTGAGTAATTTACTTTATAATTAAATGAGAATTTTCTGGGAATATACTCAGTAATATAATGTGAATTTACAGAGTAATTTACTGGGAATTTACTGAGTAATTTACTTTGTAATTTACTGGGTTATGTTCTGGGCAATTTATTGAGAATTCAATGTGTAATTTACTGAGATTTTATTGTGTAATTTACCATGAAATTATGAAAAATTTATTTCGAATTTTCTAAACAATTTACTGAGGATTTACTAGAAATTTACTGAGTAATTAATTGAGAATTTATTCAATAATTTACTAAGAATTTCTTTGGAATTTAATTAGTACTTTACTGAGAATTTACGAAGCGATTTACTGAGAATCTACCGGGAATTTATTGAGAATTTTCTATGTAATTTACTTTATAATTTACTGAGAATTTTCTGGGAATTTACTGAGTAATTTACCGAGTAATTTACTGGGAATTTACTGAGGGATTTTCTCGAAATTTACTGAGTAATTTAATAAGAATTTACTGAGTAATTTACCGGGTAATTTACTGGCAATTTACTGAGTGATTTACTCGGAATTTACTCAGTAACTTACTCAGCAATTTACTGGTTAATGTTCTGAGAAATTTACTGAGAATTCAATGAGTAATTTATAGAGATTTTATTGAGTAATTTACCGTGAAATTATGAAAAATTTACTTCGAATTTTCTAAACAATTTAATGAGGATTTACAAGAAATTTACTGAGTAATTGATTGAGAATTTACGAAATAATTTACTGAGAATTTCTTGGGAATTTAATTAGTAATTTACAAAGAATTTGCTAAGTCATGTACTGAGAATTTAATGGCAATTTATTGAGAATTTTCTATGTAATTTACTTTGTAATTTACCAAGAATTTTTGGGAAATTTACTGAGTAATTTAATTGGAATTTACTGAGTAATTTACCGAGTAATTTACTGGGAATTTACTGAGTGAGTTACTCGGAATTTACTGAGTAATTTACTTACCAATTTACTGGGTAATGCTCTGAGTAATTTACTGAGAATTCAATGAGTAATTTACTGAGATTCTATTGAGTAATTTACCGTTAAATTATGATAAATTTACTTTGAATTTACTAAATAATTAATTGAGAATTTGCTGAATAATTTATTTAGAATTTCTTGGGAATTAAATTAGAAATTTACTGAGAATTTACTAAGTAATTTACAGAGAATTTACTGGAAATTTATTCAGAATTTTCTAAGTAATTTACTTTATAATTTACTGGAAATTTTTTGAGAATTTACTGAGTAATTTTATGAGAATTTACTGAGTAATTTCCTGAGTAATTTACTGAGAATTTACTGAGTGATTTACTCGGAATTTACTTAGTAATTTACTTGGCAATTTACTGTGTAATGTTATGAGTAATTTACTGAGAATTCAATGAGTAATTTACTGAGATTTTATTGAGTAATTTACAGTGAAATTATGAAAAGTTTACTTCGAATTTTCTAAATAATTTAATGAGGATTTACTAGGAATTTACTGAGTAATTAATTGTGACTTTACTGAATAATTTACTGAGAATTTCTTAGGAATTTAATTAGTAATTTACTGAGAATTTACTAAGTGATTTACTGAGAATCTACCGGGAATTTATTGAGAATTTTCTGAGTAATTTACTTTATAATTTACTAAGAATTTTTTGGGAATTTACTTAGTAATTTAATGAGAATTTACTAAGTAATTTACTGGGAATTTACTGAGTGATCTACTCAGAATTTACTGAGTAATTTACTGTGTAATTTACTGGGTTATGTTCCGAGCAATTTACTGAGCATTCAATGAGTAATTTACGAGATTTTATTAAGTAATTTACCATGAAATTATGAAAAATTTACTTTGAATTTTCCAAATAATTTACTGAGGATTTACTAGGAATTTACTGAGTAATTAATGGAGAATTTCTTCGAAATTTAATTAGTAATTTACTAAGAATTTACTGGGAATTTATTGAGAATTTTCTATGTAATTTACTTTATAATTTACTGAGAATTTACTGAGTAATTTACTGAGAATTTACTAAGTAATTTACCGAGTAATTTACTGGGAATTTACTGAGTGATTTTCTCAGAATTTACTGAGTAATTTAATGAGAATTTACTCAGTAATTTACCGAGTAATTTACGGGGAATTTACTGAGTGATTTACTCGGAATTTACTGAGTAACTTACTCAGCAATTTACTGGTTAATGTTCTGAGTAATTTACTGAGAATTCAATGAGTAATTTACCGTGAAATTATGAAAAATTTACTTCGAATTTTCTAAATAATTTAATGAGGATTTACAAGGATTTTTCTGAGTAATTAATTGAGAATTTACTGAATAATTTACTGAGAATTTCTTGGGAATTTAATTAGTAATTTAAGGAGAATTTACTAAGTCATGCACTGAGAATTTACTGGCAATTTATTGAGAATTTTCTATGTAATTTACTTTATAATTTACCTAGAATTTTTTGGAAATTTACTGAGTAATTTAATTAGAATTTACTGCGTAATTTATCGAGTAATTTACTGGGAATTTACTGAGTGTGTTACTCGGAATTTACTGAGTAATTTACTTACCAAGTTACTAGGTAATGTTCTGAGTAATTTACTGAGATTTTATTGAGTATTTTACCGTGAAATTATGAAAAATTTACTTCAAATTTTCTAAATAATTTACTGAGGATTTACTAGGAATTTACTGATTAATTAATTGAGAATTTACTGAATAATTTATTGAGAATTTCTTGGGAAATTAATTAGTAATTTACTGAGAATTTGCTAAGTGATTTACTGAGAATTTACTGGGAATTTATTGAGAATTTTCTAAGTAATGTACTTTATAATTTACTGGGAATTTTCAGGGAATTTACTGAGTAATTTTATGAGAATTTACAGAGTAATTTAATGAGAATTTACTGAGTAATTTCCCGTGTAATTTACTGAATGATTTACTCGGAATTTACTTAGTAATTTACTTAGCAATTCACTGGGTAATGTTCTGAGTAATTTACTGAGAATTGAATTAGTAATTTACTGAGATTTTATTAAGTAATTTACCGTGAAATTATGAAAAGTTTACTTCGAATTTTCTAAATAATTTACTGAGGATTTACTAGGAATTTACTGAATAATTTACGAAAAATTTCTTAGGAATTTAATTAGTACTTTACTAAGAATTTACTTAGTGATTTACTGAGAATCTATCGGGAATTTATTGAGAATTTTCTGAGTAATTTACTTTATAATTTACTGAGAATTTTCTGGAAATTTTCTTAGTAATTTAATGAGAATTTACTGAGTAATTTTCTGAGTAATTTATTGGGAATTTACAGAGTGATTTACTCGGAATTTACTGAGTAATTTACTTACCAATTTACTGGGTAATGTTCTGAGCAATTTACAGAGAATTCAATGAGTAATTTACTGAGATTTTATTGAGTAATATACCATGAAATTTTGAAAAATTTACTTCGAATTTTCTAAATAATTTTGTGACACCCCTGTTCTGTATTATGCTAATTGGTCCCAAATGCCAATGTGATTATATGTTTTGATATGATTTTGTGTGCCATTATGCGAATATATATGATTTTGAAGTTTTATCTGTTCATCGTAGGAATATCTGTTTGAATAACCTGCTTTGGAAATTAAATTGAGGGCCTTATCGGCCACAGAACCCTAAACTGACTACGCCATTGTGATTGGCATAATTTTTAGAGCCTACGGTGAAATTTAATTGAAGATTGATTCTGGTCAATTTAAACTGATCAAATTGATAAATTAAGTACCCCATTATTTTATATTAAAATATTTGTTAGTGGGGCTTGTTGTGTATTTGAATTGCACTCTCCTTTAGCTCTCTTAAAACTCAAAATCTGAGTTAGACAATTGAGAGTGAGAGAGAGGCCGGCTATAGAGAGAGAAAGGAAGAGACTTGAGCAATTTTTGGCTCTAGCTTGGGAATTTGAAGATTTAACTCAAGAATTGACTAGAATTTGGAAGATTAAAGCTCCTAGGTGAGTAACCCCTAACTCATGAATTTGAGTTGTGATTTCGTGAATTGAAGATTAATTCGTGATCTAGAACATGAAAGGAGTTGGTTTTGATGAATTTGAAGACTATATATGCATGCATGTATGTATTGTTTTGAATTTGCATATTTGAGCTTGAATTACATGTCTCATGTTGCAATTTTGGTTGAAATCCATGTATTTGACCATCTTTTCATCATATGAGATGAGAATGAAGGTTATATGTCACATGCATGTACAATCCATGGAAGTAGAAGCTTTGAATGCATGAAATGGTTACATTGGTAATGAGTTGGTGGAAAATGAGCCATGCATGTAGATAAATTATGAAATTGAGCTTCAATATGTTGTAATTCTATGTTTGTACCATATTAGTACATGATTATGTGAAGTTTGGACCGAAATCATGCATTTAGAGCCTTTGAATGTCGAGATGAAGCTCAAGAACTCAATCTGGAAAACCCAGATTTTCGATGTCCGCTTGAGCGGGTGAAGTGCCGCTCGAGCGGAGAAAACGAGCTCCCAGCATTTTTTTTGCAGACATGGTTCTCGCTCAAGCGGGGGTATTTGACGCTCGAGCGGGGAGCTATGTAGACAAGCAGTACGCTCAAGCGGCCGAGTTCACGCTCGAGCTGGAATTGAAGGCAACCAGTACTTTTGCAGACCTAAGGGTCCGCTCGAGCGGGGAATCCCACGCTCTAGCGAGGACCCTATTTTCTGAAATCCTGTTTTTGCATTTTGTGTTCTGTTTCCCGTTCTCTTTCACTTGCAAGCACTCTTAGGCATATGTTAAGCATTGTAAATGAGTTAATGAGATAATAATAAAGCCTAAAGAGGAATATGTGAATTAAAGAACGGATTGAACTGTTAATGACCCTTTTGTGTTCATGAAACGTGTAGGGTCAAGCTCCAGGGCAAATCCACAAGCCGATCACTGTGAGTAATATCAATATTTGAAAGCTTATCAATGTCCAATTGTGTATTCCCTTATAAGCTTTATGAGTTGCTAATTGGGATTGTGGACAAAGGTCTGACATGAATGAATAATTGGACCAAAGGTCATTTTGACGATGATAAATGGACCAAAGGTCTTTTTGGTAGAAATGAATGGACCGAAGGTCGTTTTGATAGAAATGAATAGACCGAAGGTCGTTTTGACATATGTGAATGGACCGAGGGTCGTTTTGACATGAATGAGTGGGCTGAAGGCCGTTTGGACATGAATGAGTGGGCCAAAGGCCGTTTTGACATAAATGGATGGGCCGAAGGCCATTTTGACGGAAATGAATGGGCCGAAGGCCGTTTCGACATAAGTGAATGGGCCGAAGGCCGTTTTGCCATGAATGGAAACCCAAATGGGCCAAAGGCCAGAATGTTTGGAACTACAGCTACTTGATTTGAATTTCGTATAATTATATATATTCGTTAAATAGAAGTATGAATTGGGCCCAAGGCCGTTTAGAGCATGTTGTTCTATATATTGTTATGTAACTGTTATATTTGATATTATTCACTGGGCTATCGCTCACGCTCATTCATGTGTGTGTAGGCGAGCCAAGAGAAGCACAAACCCAGCCCCAGTGAAGTCTGCTAGAAACAACATGAGTCTTGGAGAGTCAGCCTTGTGCCTCACACATGAGCCCATCCTTGCCCTTTTATTATGTACTTATGTTTTGTCTTGTTGGCAAGGGCCTTGTGTATGTCTGTGCATAGTCTGTTATAGGTTGACTCGTCTTGGATGATCCTGTTTGTACTGAATTTTGTAAAACTATACTTTCGCTGTGAGTTATTAACGTATCTGAGTATGGTTTGTTTGATGTGCATATAAGCACGGCTCTATGGACAAAGTTTTTAAATTTTGCTTCCCTTTTGGCCCCCTTTACTCTGATGTGTTAAGTCTGTTTTGGTTTGAGGCTGTAGGTAATCTTAGGACTACTGGCCAGTTACGTCCTTAACCCATGGGGGCGGGTTTGGGTCGTGACAAATTTACTGAGGATTTACTAGCAATTTATGAGCAATTAATTGAGAATTTACTAAATAATTTACTGAGAATTTCTTTGGAATTTAAATAATAATTTACTGAGAATTTACTACGTAATTTACTGAGAATTTATTGAGAATTTTCAAAGCAATTTATTTTATAAGTTACTGAGAATTTTCTGGGAATTTATTGAGTAATTTAATGAGAATTTACGGAGTAATTTATCGGGTAATTTACTGGGAATTTACTGAGGGATTTTCTTGGAATTTACTGATTGATTTACTCAGAATTTATTGAGTAACTTACTTAGCAATTTTCTGGGTAATGTTCTGAGCAATTTACTGAGAATTCAATGAGTAATTTTCTGAGATTTTATTGAGTAATTTACCATGAAATTATGAAAAATTTACTTCGAATTTTCTAAATAATTTAATGAGGATTTACTAGGAATTTACTGAGTAATTAATTGAGAATTTACTAAATAATTTACTGAGAATTTCTTGGGAATTTAATTAGTAATTTACTGAGAATTTACTAAGTCATGTACTGAGAATTTACTGGCAATTTATTGAGAATTTTCTCTGTAATTTACTTTATAATTTACCGAGAATTTTCTGGGAATTTACTAAGTATTTTAAATAGAATTTACTGAGTAATTTACCGAGTAATTTACTGGGAATTTACTGAGTGAGTTACTCAGAATTTACTGAGTAATTTACTTACCAATTTACTGGGTAATGTTCTGAGTAATTTACTGAGATTTTATAGAGTAATTTACCGTGAAATTATGATAATTTACTTCGAATTTTATAAGTAATTTACTGAGGATTTACTAGGAATTTACTGAATAATTAATTGAGAATTTCTTGGGAATTTAATTAGTAATTTACTGAGAATTTACTAAGTAATTTACTGAGAATTTACTGGGAATTTATTGAGAATTTTCTAAGTAATTTACTTTATAATTTACTGGGAATTTTCTAGGAATTTACTGAGTAATTTTATGAGAATTTACTGAGTAATTTCCCAAGTAATTTACTGAGAATTTACTGCATGATTTACTCGGAATTTACTTAGTAATTTACTAGGTAATGTTCGGAGTAATTTACTGAGAATTCAATGAGTAATTTACTGAGATTTTATTGAATAATTTACCGTGAAATTATGAAAAATTTACTTCAAATTTTCTAAATAATTTAATGAGGATTTACTAGGAATTTACTGAGTAATTGATTGAGAATTTACTGAATAATTTACTGAGAATTTCTATGGTATTTAATTAGTAATTTACTGAGAATTTACTAAGTCATGTACTGAGAATTTACTGGCAATTTATTGAGAATTTTCTAAGTAATTTACATTATAATTTACTAGGAATTTTTTAGGAATTTACTGAGTAATTTTATGAGAATTTACTGAGTAATTTCCCGAGTAATTTACTGAGAATTTACTGAGTGATTTACTCGGAATTTACTTAGTAATTTACTTAGCAATTTATTGGGTAATGTTCTGAGTAATTTACTGAGAATTCTATGAGTAATTTACCGTGAAATTATGAAAAATTTACTTCAAATTTTCTAAATAATTTACTGAGGATTTACTAGGAATTTACTGAGTAATTAATTGAGAATTTACTGAATAATTTACTGAGAATTTCTTAGGAATTTAATTAGTAATTTACTGAGAATTTACTAAGTGATTTAATGAGAATCTACCGGGAATTTATTGAGAATTTTCTGAGTATTTTACTTTATAATTTTCTGAGAATTTTCTGCGAATTTACTTAGTAATTTAATGAGTAATTTACCGAGTAATTTATTGGTAATTTACTGAGTGATTTACTCAGAATTTACTAAGTAATTTACTGTGTAATTAACTGGATAATGTTCTGAGCAATTTACTGAGAATTCAATGAGTAATTTACTGTGATTTTATTGGGTAATTTACCATGAAATTATGAAAAATTTACTATGAATGTTCTAAATAATTTACTGAGGATTTACTGAGTAATTAATTGAGAATTTACTGAGAATTTTTCCGGAATTTAATTAGTAATTTATTGAGAATTTACTAAGTAATTTACTGTGAATTTATTGAGAATTTATTAGGTAATTTACTTTATCATTTACTGAGAATTTTTTTAGAATTTACTTAGTAATTTACTCGGAATTTACTGAGTAACTTACTGTGTAATTTACTGGGTAATGTTCTGAGCAATTTACTGAGAATTCAATGAGTAATTTATTGAGATTTTATTGAGTAATTTACCATGAAATTATGAAAAATTTACTTCAAATTTTCTAAATAATTTGCTGAGGATTTACTAGGAATTTACTAAGTAATTAATTGAGAATTTACTGAATAATTTACTGAGAATTTCTTGGAAATTTAATTAGTAATTTACTGAGAATTTACTAAGTGATTTAATGAGAATCTACCGGGAATTTATTGAGAATTTTCTGAGTATTTTACTTTATAATTTTCTGAGAATTTTCTGCGAATTTACTTAGTAATTTATTGGTAATTTACTGAGTGATTTACTCAGAATTTACTGAGTAATTTATTGTGTAATTAACTGGATAATGTTCTGAGCAATTTACTGAGAATTCAATGAGTAATTTACTGTGATTTTATTGGGTAATTTACCATGAAATTATGAAAAAATTTACTATGAATGTTCTAAATAATTTACTGAGGATTTACTGAGTAATTAATTGAGAATTTACTGAGAATTTTTCCGGAATTTAATTAGTAATTTACTGAGAATTTACTAAGTAATTTATTGTGAATTTATTGAGAATTTATTAGGTAATTTACTTTATCATTTACTGAGAATTTTTTTGGAATTTACTTAGTAATTTACTCGGAATTTACTGAGTAACTTACTGTGTAATTTACTGGGTAATGTTCTGAGCAATTTACTGAGAATTCAATGAGTAATTTACCGAGATTTTATTGAGTAATTTACCATGAAATTATGAAAAATTTACTTCGAATTTTCTAAATAATTTACTGAGGATTTACTAGGAATTTACTAAGTAATTAATTGAGAATTTACTGAATAATTTACTGAGAATTTCTTGGGAATTAAATTCGTAATTTACTGAGAATTTACTAAGTCATGTACTGAGAATTTACTGGCAATTTCTTGAGAATTTTCTAAGTAATTTACTTTATAATTTACTGGGAATTTTCTAGGTATTTTCGGAGTAATTTTATGAGAATTTACTGAGTAATTTCCCGAGTAATTTACTCAGAATTTACTAAGTGATTTACTCAAAATTTACTTAGTACTTTACTTAGCAATTTACTGGGTAATGTTCTGAGTAATTTACTGAGAATTCAATAAGTAATTTACAGTGAAATTATGAAAAATTTACTTCGAATTTTCTAAATAATTTGCTAAGGATTTACTAGGAATTTACTGAGTTATTAATTGAGAATTTTCTGAATAATTTACCGAGAATTTCTTAGGAATTTAATTAGTAATTTACTGAGAATTTACTAATTGATTTAATGAGAATCTACCGGGAATTTATTGAGAATTTTCTGAGTAATTTATTGAGAATTTTCTGCAAATTTACATAGTAATTTAATGAGTAATTTACAGAGTAATTTACTGGTAATTTACTGAGTAATTTACTGTGTAATTTACTGGATAATGTTCTGAGCAATTTTCTGAGAATTCAATGAGTAATTTACTGTGATTTTATTGAGTAATTTACCATGAAATTATGAAAAATTTACTACAAATTTTCCAAATAATTTACTGAGGGTTTACTGAGTAATTAATTAAGAATTTACTGAGAATTTTTTCAAAATTTAATTAGCAATTTACTGAAAATTTACTAAGTAATTTACTGGGAATTTATTTAAAATTTTCTAAGTAATTTACTTTATAATTTACTGAGAATTTTTTTGGAATTTTCTTAGTAATGTACTCGGAATTTACTGAGTAACTTACTGTGTAATTTACTTGGTAATGTTCTGAGCAATTTACTCAGAATTCAATGAGTAATTTACTGAGATTTTATTGAGTAATTTACCATGAAATTATGAAAAAATTACTCCGAATTTTCTAAATAATTTACTGAGGATTTACTAGGAATTTACTAAGTAATTAATTGAGAATTTACTGAATAATTTACTGAGAATTTCGTGGGAATTTAATTAGTAATTTACTGAGAATTTAATAAGTAATTTACTGAGAATTTACTGGGAATTTATTGAAAACTTTCTCTGTAATTTACTTTATAATTTAATGAGAATTATCTGGGAATTTACTGAGTAATTTAATGAGAATTTGCTGAGTAATTTACCGAGTAATTTACTGGGAATTTACTTAGGGATTTTCTCGAAATTTACTGAGTATTTTAATGAGAATTTACCGAGTAATTTACCGAGTAATTTACTGGGAATTTACTGACTGATTTAATTGGAATTTACTGAGTAACTTACTTAGCAATTT
Source organism: Camellia sinensis (assembly GCF_055761805.1). Classification (NCBI taxonomy): domain Eukaryota; kingdom Viridiplantae; phylum Streptophyta; class Magnoliopsida; order Ericales; family Theaceae; genus Camellia; species Camellia sinensis. Next base: position 89,104,107 of record NC_138964.1, read on the forward strand.
ACTAGTTAATGTTATGAGTATTTTATTGAGAATTCAATGAGTAATTTACTGACATTTTAGTGTGTAATTTACCGTGAAATTAGGAAAAATTTACTTCGAATTTTCTAAATAATTTAATGAGGATTTACAAGGAATTTACTGAATAATTAATTGAGAATTTACTGAATAATTTACTGAGAATTTCTTGGGAATTTAATTAGTAATTTACTGGGAATTTACTAAGTCGTGTACTGAGAATTTACTGGCAATTTATTGAGAATTTTCTATGTAATTTACTTCATAATTTACCTAGAATTTTCTGGGAATTTACTGAGTAATTTAATTAGAATTTACTGAGTAATTTACCGAGTAATTTATCGGTAATTCACTTGAGTGAGTTACTCGGAATTTACTGGGTAATTTACTAACCAATTTACTTGGTAACATTCTGAGCAATTTACTGAGAATTCAATGAGTAATTTACAGAAATTTTATTGAGTAATTTACCGTGCAATTATGATAAATTTACTTCGAATTTTCTAAATAATTTGTTGAGGATTTACTATGAATTTACTGAATAATTAATTGAGAATTTACTTAATAATTTATTGAGAACTTCTTGTGAATTTAAGTAGTAATTTACTGAGAATTTACTAAGTAATTTACTGAGAATTTACTGGGAATTTATTGAGAATTTTCTAAGTAATTTACTTTATAATTTACTAGGAATTTTTTGGAAATTTACTAAGTAATTTTACGAGAATTTACTAAGTAATTTCCCGAGTAATTTAATGAGAATTTACTGAGTGATTTACTCGGAATTTACTTAGTAATTTACTTAGCAATTTACTGGGTAATGTTCTTAGTAATTTACTGAGAATTCAATGAGTAATTTACTGATATTTTATTGAGTAATTTACCGTGAAATTATGAAAAGTTTACTTCGAATTTTCTAAATAACTTACTGAGGATTTACTAGGAATTTACTGAGTAATTAATTAAGTATTTACTGAATAATTTACTGAGAATTTCTTAGGAATTTAATTAGTACTTTACTGAGAATTTACTAAGTGATTTACTGAGAATCTACCGGGAATTTATTGAGAATTTTTTGAGTAATTTACTTTATAATTTACTGAGAATTTTCTGGGAATTTACTTAGTAATTTAATGAGAATTTCCTGAGTAATTTACCGAGTAATTTTTTGGGAATTTACTGAGTGATTTACTCGGAATTTACAGAGTAATTTACTGTGTAATTTACTAGGTAATGTTCTGAGCAATTTGCTGATAATTCAATTAGTAATTTACTGAGATTTTATTGAGTAATTTACCATGAAATTATGAAAATTTTAATTCGAATTTTCTAAATAATTTACTGAGGATTTACTAGGAATTTACTGAGAATTTCTTCAGAATTTAATTAGTAATTTACTGAGAATTTAATAAGTAATTTACTGAGAATTTACTGGGAACTTATTGAGAATTTTCTAAGTAATTTACTTTATAATTTACTGAGAATTTTTTGGGAATTTACTGAGTAATTTAATGAGAGTTTACTGAGTAATTTACTGGGTAATTTACTGGGAATTTACTGTGGGATTTTCTCGGAATTTACTGAGTAATTTTCTGGGAATTTACTAAGTCATGTACTGAGAATTTATTGGCAATTTATTGAGAATTTTCTATGTAATTTACTTTATAATTTACCGAGAATTTTCTGAGAATTTACTGAGTAATTTAATTAGAATTTACTGAGTAATTTACCGAGTAACTTACTAGGAATTTACTAAGTGAGTTACTCGGAATTTACTGAGTAAGTTACTTACCAATTTACTGGGTAATTAGAATTTACTGAGTAATTTACCGAGTAACTTACTGGGAATTTACTGAGTGAGTTACTCGGAATTTACTGAGTAATTTACTTACCAATTTACTAGGTAATGTTCTGACTAATTTACGGAGAATTCAATGAGTAATTTACTGAGATTTTATTGAGTAATTTACCGTGAAATTATGATAAATTTACTTCAAATTTAATAAATAATTTACTGAGGATTTACTAGGAATTTACTGAATAATTAATTGAGAATTTACTGAATAATTTATTGAGAATTTCTTGGGAATTTAATTAGTAATTTGCTGAGAATTTACTAAGTAATTTACTGGGAATTTATTTAGAATTTTCTAAGTAATTTACTTTATAATTTACTGGGAATTTTCAAGGAATTTACTGAGTAATTTTATGAGAATTTACTGAGTAATTTCCCGAGTAATTTACTGAGAATTTACTGAGTGATTTATTCGGAATTTACTTAGTAATTTACTTAGCAATTTACTGGGTAATGTTCTGAGTAATTTACTGAGATTTTATTGAGTAATTTGCCGTGAAATTATGAAAAATTTACTTTGAATTTTCTAAACAATTTACTGAGGATTTACTAGGAATTTACTGAGTAATTAATTGAGAATTTACTGAATAATTTACTGAGAATTTCTTTGGAATTTAATTAGTAATTTACTGAGAATTTACTAAGTGATTTACTAAAAATCTATCGGGAATTTATTGATAATTTTTTGAGTAATTTACTTTATAATTTATTGAGAATTTTCTGCGAATTTACTTTGTAATTTAATGAGAATTTACTGAGTAATTTACTGAGTAATTTACTAGTAATTTATTGAGTGATTTACTCGGAATTTACTGAGTAATTTACTGTGTAATTTACTGGGTAATGTTTTGAGCAATTTACTGAGAATTCAATGAGTAATTCACTAAGATTTTATTGAGTAATTTACCATGAAATTGTGAAAAAATTACTTCGAATTTTCTAAATAATTTACTGAGGATTACTGAGTAATTAATTGAGAATTTACTGAATAATTTACTGAGAATTTTTTCGGAATTTAATTAGTAATTTACTGAGAATTGAGTAAGTAATTTACTGAGAATTTTCTAAGTAATTTACTGAAAATTTTTTGGGAATTTACTGAGTAATTTACAGGGAATTTACTGAGGAATTTTCTCGAAATTTACTGAGTATTTTAATGAGAATTTACTGAGTAATTTACCGAGTAATTTACTGGGAATTTACTGAGTGATTTACTTGGAATTTACTGAGTAACTTACTTAGCAATTTACTGGTTAATGTTCTGAGTAATTTATTGACAATTCAATGAGTAATTTACTGAGATTTTATTGAGTAATTTACCGTGAAATTATGAAAAATTTATTTCGAATTTTCTAAATAATTTAATGAGGATTTACAAGGAATTTACTGAGTAATTAGTTGAGAATTTACTGAATAATTTACTGATAGTTTCTTGGGAATGTAATTAGTAATTTGCTGAGAATTTACTAAGTCATGTACTGAGAATTTACTGGCAACTTATTGAGAATTTTCTATGTAATTTACTTTCTAATTTACCGAGAATTTTCTGGGAATTTACTGAGTAATTTATTGAGTAATTTACTGGTAATTTAGTAAGTGAGTTACTCAGAATTTACTGGGTAATTTACTAACCAATTTGCTTGGTAACGCTCTGAGTAATTTACTGAGAATTCAATGAGTAATTTACAGAAATTTTATTGAGTAATTTACCGTGCAATTATGATAAATCTACTTCGAATTTTCTAAATAATTTACTGAGGATTTACTATGAATTTACTGAATAATTAATTGAGAATTTACTTAATAATTTGTTGAGAATTTCTTGTGAATTTAAGTAGTAATTTACTGAGTATTTACTAAGTAATTTACTGAGAATTTACTGGGAATTTATTGAGAATTTTCTAAGTAATTTACTTTATAATTTACTGGGAATTTTTTGGAAATTTACTGAGTAATTTTTCGAGAATTTACTGAGTAATTTCCCGAGTAATTTAATGAGAATTTGCTGAGTGATTTACTCGTAATTTACTTAGCAATTTACTGGGTAATGTTCTTAGTAATTTACTGAGAATTCAAGGAGTAATTTACTGATATTTTATTGAGTAATTTACCGTGAAATTATGAAAAGTTTACTTCGAATTTTCTAAATAATTTACTAAGGATTTACTAGGAATTTACTGAGTAATTAATTGAGTATTTACTGAATAATTTACTGAGAATTTTTTAGGAATTTAATTAGTACTTTACTGAAAATTTACGAAGCGATTTACTGAGAATCTATCGGGAATTTATTGAGAATTTTCTACGAATTTACTTAGTAATTTAATGAGAATATACTGAGTAATTTACCGAGTAATTTTTTGGGAATTTACTGAGTGATTTATTCGGAATTTACTGAGTAATTTTCTGTGTAATTTACTGGGTAATGTTCTGAGCAATTTACGGAGAATTCAATTAGTAATTTATTGAGATTTAATTGAGTAATTTACCATGAAATTATGAAAAATTTACTTCGAATTTTGTAAATAATTTACTGATGATTTACTAGGAATTTACTGAATAATTTATTGAGAATTTCTTCGGAATTTAATTAGTAATTTACTGAGAATTTGCTGGGAATTTATTGAGAATTTTCCAAGTAATTTACTTTATAATTTACTGAGTAATTTAATGAGAATTTACTGAGTAATTTACCGGGTAATTTACTGGGAATTTACTGAGGGATTTTCTCAGAATTTACTGAGTAATTTACCGAGTAATTTACTGGGAATTTACTGAGTGATTTACTCAGAATTTACTGAGTAACTAACTTAGCAATTTACTAGTTAATGTTCTGAGTAATTTATTGAGAATTCAATGAGTAATTTACTGAGATTTTATTGAGTAATTTACCGTGAAATTATGAAAAATTTACTTCAAAATTTCTAAATTATTTAATGAGGATTTACTAGGAATTTACTGAGTAATTAGTTCAGAATTTACTGAATAATTTACTGAGAATTTCTTGGGAATTTAATTAGTAATTTACTGAGAATTTACTAAGTCATGTATTGAGAATTTACTGGCAATTTATTGAGAATTTTCTGTGTAATTTATTTTATAATTTATCGAGAATTTTCTGGGAATTTACTGAGTAATTTAATTAGAATTTACTGAGTAATTTACCGAGTAGTTTACTCGGAATTTACTGAGTGAGTTACTCGAAATTTACTGAGTAATTTACTTACCAATTTACTGGGTAATTAGAATTTACTGAGTAATTTACCGAGTAACTTACTGGGAATTTACTGAGTGAGTTACTCGGAATTTACTGAGTAATTTACTTACCAATTTACTGGGTAATGTTCTGAGTAATTTACAGAGAATTCAACTAGTAATTTACTGAGATTTTATTGAGTAATTTACAGTGAAATTATGATAAATTTACTTCGAATTTTATAAATAATTTACTGAGGATTTACTAGGAATTTACTGAATAATTAATTGAGAATTTACTGTATAATTTATTAAGAATTTCTTGGGAATTTAATTAGTAATTTACTGATAATTTACTAAGTAATTTACTGGAAATTTATTTAGAATTTTCTAAGTAATTTACTTTATAATTTATTGGGAATTTTCTAGGAATTTACTGAGTAATTTTATGAGAATTTACTAAGTAATTTCCCGAGTAATTTACTGAAAATTTACTGAGTGATTTACTCGGAATTTACTTAGTAATTTACTTAGCAATTTACTGGGTAATGTTCTGAGTAATTTACTGAGATTTTATTGAGTAATTTGCCGTGAAATTATGAAAAATTTACTTTGAATTTTCTAAATAATTTACTGAGGATTTACTAGGAATTTACTGAGTAATTAATTGAGAATTTACTGAATAATTTACTTAGAATTTCTTTGGAATTTAATTAGTAATTTACTGAGAATTTGTTAAGTGATTTACTGAAAATCTATCAGGAATTTATTGAAAAATTTACTTCGAATTTTCTAAATAATTTACTGAGGATTATTGAGTAATTAATTGAGAATTTACTGAATAATTTACTGAGAATTTTTTCAGAATTTAATTAGTAATTTATAGAGAATTTACTAAGTAATTTACTGAGAATTTTCTAAGTAATTTACTTTGTAATTTACTGAGAATTTTCTGGGAATTTACTGAGTAATTTACCGAGTAATTTACAGGGAATTTACTGAGGGATTTTCTCGGAATTTACTGAGTATTTTAATGAGAATTTACTGAGTAATATACCGAGTAATTTATTGGGAATTTATGTCACGCCCCCAAACCGCCCCTAGTAGTTTGGTGCCGTGATGGCCAGTAACCCGAGGTTACCGAAGGCCGTCTTACAAAAATCACACACAATCAGAGTATGAAATATGGGGCTTACAAGAGCGGAAGCAAAATTTACATATAAACCGAGTTGTCCATGAGAGCCGTGCATAAGTCCAATGGAATGTCATACATCAACATCTTTACAAGTCTTACAATTTTAGATACAACAAAATGGAACACAAAATACATCCTGACCAAAAGGCTTCTCAAGCCGACATATGCCAAAACAAGCAAATAAAACATAAGCCGAGAAGCATAATCTTCAAGACGATGCAAAACGCAAAATCCAAAACATGTCGGCAAAGCATCCAAAACACATCGGCAATCACGTCTAGGCCTCAATGCCTTCTTGTTCATCACCTACATATATATAGAGAGGGTGAGCTTGGATACTCAGTGAATGATATCAGAAATAAAGGTTTTGCATGATTGATATCCAAGATTTCTTTCAAAACAATACATAGCATACTTTTCGATCAAGAGGGAAATCAAGTTCATTTGCCGGCTTTCAAGTTCCTTGGATGTTAATAACATCTACTTATTTCAAGGGGTGATGACATATCAAGACAAGAGTTTCAAGACAAGCTGTGCTGCAAAAGTTTAGAGTCCTCTAGCACTAAGGACTGTCAAGACAAGCTGTGCTGCAAAAGTTTAGAGTCCTCTAGCACTAAGGACTGTCAAGACAAGCTGTGCTGCAAAAGTTTAGAGTCCTCTAGCACTAAGGACTGTCAAGACAAGCTGTGCTGCAAAAGTTTAGAGTCCTCTAGCACTAAGGACTGTCAAGACAAGCTGTGCTGCAAAAGTTTAGAGTCCTCTAGCACTAAGGACTGTCAAGACAAGCTGTGCTGCAAAAGTTTAGAGTCCTCTAGCACTAAGGACTGTCAAGACAAGTCATCAAAACAAGATAGCATTTGATATACAAAATAGGGATAGTCATTCATGCTAGATCAAGTACTTTTCAAAACAAGGCAAGACGAGATTTATGAAAGCAAGTGTAACATAGCTTTATTAAAAATACCACTCACATCGTTTCTTCACACGTCGGGGTCGAGACAAGCCCAAGTCCTACAACACATGGCAAGGCCTATTGAATACGCTTTCAAACAAGTCTCTCATGTACACAAATGTTTTCGGAAAACATGCTGGGCACCAACCAGGTCTAGGCCGAGGTTCCACACCTCCTCGCCGAGGTGTGTTCCCGAGGGCCACATGCAAAAGGAAAGAGGTCGGGAAACTCTGGGTTTTCCTCTGTTGATGAACATGAAGAACATGAGTGTGAAAACATGAAAAATACGAATGTTTGATCATAATCTGCCATCACAAATCTGGGATTTTCGTGCTATGAGTTTGAAAACATGGACCTGGGTACCCGTAGTTGAAAATCTTGCAAGAACAAACACAAAACTTGGGTCTAGGCGAAAAGCTTTCGGATCAAAACAAGACTTTCTTGAAGAACACATGAATGTCATTTTCTCTTTCCAGAATCGAGATTCAAAACGATGCATGGCTTACAAATCATTTTCAATCATGCAATGCAATAACATAAACATGAAGAACATCATGAGTGAATCAAGAATCTAACCTTAGAACGCGGATCTAACGGTTGGATCTCTAGGAATCGAGCTTCAAGATCTACCTCCTCACTCTAAAACTCCTTCTTCCTCCTAGAGTTTCTCTCTCTACAAGACAAGGTTATGATACTAAATGATAGTTTCCTATACCCGGTTCTGGGGTTAACCCTCTGCTGGGACACGTGGCGGCGACTGGTTGGGTTCTTCCTGAAAAGGTGGCTGACAGACCCGACAAAGCATGGTGGAAGGGTGTTCAACAAGCAAAGCGGTATGGGCTTTCTGACAGACCATGACATCGGCTAACAACAAGGCGTATCTAACACGCTATACGGAATGGCACTCCGGCAAGGGGGTGACATCGGCTAACAAAAGACTTCGGCGACTAGGGTGACAATGACCTCGGCTAGGAAGGACAACACTTGACTAAGCTGTGCCACATCTTGGCCTAGATGCGCCACACCTCGGTCTAGGTCATACCACTCCAGGACGAGTTCACTGGGGTGCAGGGTAACATCTCGGCTAATGTGTTCAAGGCAATGACGGAGGTCAACAAGGGGTTCCAAGGTACTAATGCCAGACTAAGGATGACCTCGGCATCGGAATAACGTCGGCTAAACATAACTCAGACAAGCACATAACACTTAGACAAATCACAAAGGTATCAAATCAAGACATGGATCACATTAACTCAACGAAACAAATCGCAACACACACATGCAAGCTAAACAAGTCATAATCACACAAATGCTCATGAACATGATCAAGATGAAAAATGCGGGTTCTTACAGTCTACCCTCCTTAAGGAAGTTTGGTCCCCAAACTTAAGTTACCTTGACCTACGAATAACTCCGGGTAACAGATTTTCATTTCCTCTTCCTTTTCCCACGTGGCTTCCCTGCCATAATGCTTCTCCCATTCGATCTTTACCATCGATATCGACTTGTTTCTCAACTGTCTCACTTGTCTGTCAATAATCCTCATCGGTTTCTCTTCGTAGCCCAAGTCTTCATTAACTACAACCCCGGAGTAATCTATTACATGCAGTGGGTCTCGGATATATTTTCTCAGCATCGAAACATGGAACACACTGTGGACTCGACTCAAATCTGGTGGCAAAGCAAGCCTGTAAGCAACGGTGTTAATCCTCTCAAGAATTTCAAATGGCCCAACGTATCGGGGTGCAAGTTTGCCCTTCTTCCCAAATCTCGTAACTCCTGTCATCGGCGAGACCTTCAAAAATACATGGTCCCCAATTTCAAATTCTAACTTCCTCCTTCTTTGATCGGCATAACACTTCTGTCGACTCTGTGCAGTCTTAATCCTTTGCTGAATGAGTTTGATCTTTTCCGTTGTCATCCGAACCAATTCGGGGCCGATTAGAGCTTTGTCTCCTACTTCAGTCCAACATATCGGCGATCTGCACTCCCTTCCATACAAAGCTTCATACGGCGCCATGCCTATGCTGGCTTGATAACTGTTGTTGTACGCGAACTCTACTAATGGCAAATGCGATTCCCAACTTCCCTGGAAGTCCAACACGCACAGTCTGAGCATGTCTTCGAGTGTCTGAATCGTTCTTTCTGTCTGTCCGTCGGTCTGGGGGTGAAAGGCTGTGCTAAATCTCAACTCTGTTCCCAAGGCTCCTTGTAGACTCTGCCAAAATCTGGAAACGAACTTCGTATCTCGGTCTGACACAATGGACATCGGCACACCATGAAGTCTAACGATCTCATTCACGTACAATTCGGCAAGTCGGTCGGCATTGAATGTGGTCTTGACAGGCAAGAAGTGAGCTGACTTAGTAAGCCTGTCGACTATAACCCAAATGGAATCCATACCTCTTTGCGTCCTCGGCAAACCTACTACGAAATCCATGGAGATGTGCTCCCATTTCCACTCAGGAATTGACAAGGGTTGGAGAAGTCCTGCCGGTCTCTGGTGTTCTGCCTTTACTTGCTGACAACTCAAACACTGAAATACAAACTCAGCTATCTCCCTTTTCATGTTTGGCCACCAAAAGGTCCGCTTTACGTCCTGATACATCTTGGTGCTCCCTGGATGAATGGCAAATTTGGAACTATGGGCCTCTTGCAAAATCTTCCTTTTCAACTCTGGTACGTCGGCTACACACAATCTTCCTTCGAATTTAAGCACCTGGTTTTCCACTGTGTAACCTGGCCTCGGCTTGGAGACGAATTCATCAATTACCCTTTTTAGGAACTTATCTTCCATCTGCCTGTTCTTCACTTCCTCAACGATGGTCGGTTCCGCTGAGACCGTTGCCAGACACGCAAAACTTCCGACTAGTTTCCTGCTTAATGCGTCGGCTACGGAATTTGCCTTACCTGGGTGATACTGGATCTGCATGTCATAGTCCTTCAACAGCTCGAGCCATCTTCTCTGCCTCATATTTAGCTCTTTCTGGGTGAATAAGTACTTCAGGCTCTTGTGGTCGGTGAAAACTTGGCACGATGTTCCATACAAGTAATGACGCCATATCTTCAGAGCAAAAACCACGGCAGCTAACTCCAGGTCATGGGTAGGATAATTCTTTTCATTGGGCTTCAACTGACGAGACGCGTACGCTATGACTTTACCTTTTTGCATTAAAACGCAACCCAAACCTTTGTGTGAAGCATCGTTGTAAATCTGAAATTCTTCATTAGCTGATGGTAGTACCAGAACTGGTGCTGTAACTAACCTCGTCTTCAGCTCCTGGAAAGCTGATTCTCTTTCGTCGGTCCATTCATAAGCTGCTCCCTTCTTCGTTAGTTGTGTCAATGGCACTGCAATCCTCGAGAAATCCTTCACAAACTTTCTGTAATAACCTGCCAAACCCAGGAAACTACGAACCTCGGACACGTTGGTCGGCGTCGGCCAATTCACAACGGCTTCAATCTTACTGGGGTCAACTAATATACCGTCTTCATTAATCACATGTCCTAGAAACGAAATGCTGGAAAGCCAAAATTCGCATTTACTTAACTTGGCGTACAACTTCTTATTTCTCAAGGTCTGCAGGGCAAGTCTCAGATGATTCTCGTGCTCGCTCGCACTCCCGGAATAGATCAATATGTCGTCGATAAAAATAATGACAAACTCATCCAGGTACGGCTTAAAGACTCTGTTCATCAAGTCCATGAATGCTGCTGGGGCATTGGTTACTCCGAAGGGCATTACCAAAAATTCGTAGTGGCCATATCTTGTCCGAAAAGCAGTCTTCTCGATATCCTCGGCTTTAACCTTCAACTGGTGGTAGCCCGACCTAAGGTCAATCTTGGAAAAGACTCGTGCTCCTCGTAGCTGATCAAGCAAATCATCGATTCTTGGCAATGGGTATTTGTTCTTAATGGTCACCTTATTAAGTTCTCTGTAATCAATGCAAAGACGAAGGGTGCCGTCCTTTTTCTTAACAAATAAAACGGGTGCTCCCCACGGTGAAGTGCTCGGCCTGACGAATCCCTTATCCAACAATTCCTGTAGTTGCGATTTCAGTTCTCTAAGTTCAGCTGGAGCCATTCTGTAGGGTGTTTTGGAGATAGGTTGTGTTCCTGGCAAGACGTCCACAGTAAACTCTATTTCTCTATCGACAAGGTGGCCAGGCAACTCATTCGGAAAGACGTCGGGGAATTCCTCAACAACGGGTATGTCGGCTAACTCAACATTTCCATTCAGATCACTTAGTATACTGCATAAGTAACCCTTACATCCTTTTTGGATCAACTTGTAGGCCTTCATGGATGAGATTAAGTAAGGTGGGGGTACAACCCCTTTACCCTGGAAAATGACCTCGGCTTGACTTGGGGTCTTCAATGTGACGTTCTTAGTAACACAATTAATGGATGCATGATTCGCCGCTAACCAGTCCATTCCCAATATAACATCGAAGTGAGTCATGTCTAATGGCATCAAATCAACTAACCATTCTACACTCTCAATCATAGCAATACACGCCCTATAAATGGATGTAACAATCATATCTCTCCCAGATGGGGTAGACACAGATAATACATAATCAAGGGGTTCTAATTCTCTATCCAACTTCTCGGCGAATATAGTGGACACAAATGAATGCGTAGAACCCGAATCAATCAGTACGTATGCATCTTGAGAACAAATTGAGAGGGTACCTGACACTACTGCCTCGGCATTCTGGGCGTCTCCTGGTACTAATGCAAAAACTCTGCCCTGCCTCGCCTGTATTCCCCCGGTGTTATTCTTCTGTGCAGAGCCCGAGGTGCTTCCATTCCTCTTCCCATCATCGGTCCTTGCTTTCGGGCAGTCCTTCACGCGATGGCCTATCTCGCCACACTCATAACAAGCTCCTGTTGCCCAACGACAAACCCCGAAATGTTGCTTTCCACAAATCGCGCACATCGGCTTGGCGTTACCTTCCTGATTTGAGTTGCTGGAACTGTCTGTGCCCATTCTCTTCTTGGCATTGAACGGAACTCGGCGACTATCATGATTCTGTCTCTTCCTCTGACCCTCACTTGAACTCTGGTATCGGTTTAAATTAGCTTCAGCCAGGATGGCCTTGTCCAGTACTCCGGCGTACGTCGGCATATTGAGCATATTGACCCGATCTTGTATCGGCCCACGCAACCCACTTTCGAACTTCCTCGCCTTTCGATACTCGTCGTCAACCATATGAGGCGCATATCTCGCTAGTTCAGTAAAGGCACGATCGTACTCTGCGACCGTCTTGTTCCCTTGGACCAGATTCTGAAACTCCGTGGTCTTTCGGTCTCGGACGCTGAGGGGGAAATGCTTGTTGTAGAACAACTCCAAAAATTTTGCCCAAGTCAAACCCGGATTGCTTTCTCGGACCATCATCCACCATCTACGAGCATCGTCGTCTAACATGAATGCTGCCAGAGATACCTTCTGAGCGTCTGTACTGGGGAAAACTTCAAACAACTTCTCCATCTCTAAAACCCATGCCTCGGCTTTCATTGGTTCTATGCCTCCCTGAAATCTCGGCGGCTTCATCTTCTTGAACTCTCTGATTAGAGTTATCGTGTCGTTCCCATACAAAGCTTGCTGCGGAGGCACTTGTGGCACCGGAGGGGGTGGAGCTGCATATCGGCCATTCGTCTGTTCGGCATGCATAGAAGTGGTACCAGTATCCTGCGGCCTAGATTGCCTCTGCTCACGAACCAAGCCTTCGACTAACCTTTCCAATCTTTCCAACCTATCTTCCGATCGATCTCGGCCAACCGGGGGTCTACCTCTCCTCATGATGCTAGGGGGGGGGATGTAAGATGAGACTTTAAAACAACTAAACAGATAACACATATGCAAGTAACGAGCGTCTAAGCCAAAACGATGCACACATAGTCAAGTAGCAAGCAATATGATGCAATCTTAACTTTCTTCTAAGGGAAATCCTAGGCTCTCTAGAACTCAAGGTGTGTGATTAACGTACTACAAGGATCTTGTGCTCTGATACCAATCTGTCACGCCCCCAAACCGCCCCTAGTAGTTTGGTGCCGTGATGGCCAGTAACCCGAGGTTACCGAAGGCCGTCTTACAAAAATCACACACAATCAGAGTATGAAATATGGGGCTTACAAGAGCGGAAGCAAAATTTACATATAAACCGAGTTGTCCATGAGAGCCGTGCATAAGTCCAATGGAATGTCATACATCAACATCTTTACAAGTCTTACAATTTTAGATACAACAAAATGGAACACAAAATACATCCTGACCAAAAGGCTTCTCAAGCCGACATATGCCAAAACAAGCAAATAAAACATAAGCCGAGAAGCATAATCTTCAAGACGATGCAAAACGCAAAATCCAAAACATGTCGGCAAAGCATCCAAAACACATCGGCAATCACGTCTAGGCCTCAATGCCTTCTTGTTCATCACCTACATATATATAGAGAGGGTGAGCTTGGATACTCAGTGAATGATATCAGAAATAAAGGTTTTGCATGATTGATATCCAAGATTTCTTTCAAAACAATACATAGCATACTTTTCGATCAAGAGGGAAATCAAGTTCATTTGCCGGCTTTCAAGTTCCTTGGATGTTAATAACATCTACTTATTTCAAGGGGTGATGACATATCAAGACAAGAGTTTCAAGACAAGCTGTGCTGCAAAAGTTTAGAGTCCTCTAGCACTAAGGACTGTCAAGACAAGCTGTGCTGCAAAAGTTTAGAGTCCTCTAGCACTAAGGACTGTCAAGACAAGCTGTGCTGTAAAAGTTTAGAGTCCTCTAGCACTAAGGACTGTCAAGACAAGCTGTGCTGCAAAAGTTTAGAGTCCTCTAGCACTAAGGACTGTCAAGACAAGTCATCAAAACAAGATAGCATTTGATATACAAAATAGGGATAGTCATTCATGCTAGATCAAGTACTTTTCAAAACAAGGCAAGACGAGATTTATGAAAGCAAGTGTAACATAGCTTTATTAAAAATACCACTCACATCGTTTCTTCACACGTCGGGGTCGAGACAAGCCCAAGTCCTACAACACATGGCAAGGCCTATTGAATACGCTTTCAAACAAGTCTCTCATGTACACAAATGTTTTCGGAAAATATGCTGGGCACCAACCAGGTCTAGGCCGAGGTTCCACACCTCCTCGCCGAGGTGTGTTCCCGAGGGCCACATGCAAAAGGAAAGAGGTCGGGAAACTCTGGGTTTTCCTCTGTTGATGAACATGAAGAACATGAGTGTGAAAACATGAAAAATACGAATGTTTGATCATAATCTGCCATCACAAATCTGGGATTTTCGTGCTATGAGTTTGAAAACATGGACCTGGGTACCCGTAGTTGAAAATCTTGCAAGAACAAACACAAAACTTGGGTCTAGGCGAAAAGCTTTCGGATCAAAACAAGACTTTCTTGAAGAACACATGAATGTCATTTTCTCTTTCCAGAATCGAGATTCAAAACGATGCATGGCTTACAAATCATTTTCAATCATGCAATGCAATAACATAAACATGAAGAACATCATGAGTGAATCAAGAATCTAACCTTAGAACGCGGATCTAACGGTTGGATCTCTAGGAATTGAGCTTCAAGATCTACCTCCTCACTCTAAAACTCCTTCTTCCTCCTAGAGTTTCTCTCTCTACAAGACAAGGTTATGATACTAAATGATAGTTTCCTATACCCGGTTCTGGGGTTAACCCTCTGCTGGGACACGTGGCGGTGACTGGTTGGGTTCTTCCTGAAAAGGTGGCTGACAGACCCGACAAAGCATGGTGGAAGGGTGTTCAACAAGCAAAGCGGTATGGGCTTTCTGACAGACCATGACATCGGCTAACAACAAGGCGTATCTAACACGCTATACGGAATGGCACTCCGGCAAGGGGGTGACATCGGCTAACAAAAGACTTCGGCGACTAGGGTGACAATGACCTCGGCTAGGAAGGACAACACTTGACTAAGCTGTGCCACATCTTGGCCTAGATGCGCCACACCTCGGTCTAGGTCATACCACTCCAGGACGAGTTCACTGGGGTGCAGGGTAACATCTCGGCTAATGTGTTCAAGGCAATGACGGAGGTCAACAAGGGGTTCCAAGGTACTAATGCCAGACTAAGGATGACCTCGGCATCGGAATAACGTCGGCTAAACATAACTCAGACAAGCACATAACACTTAGACAAATCACAAAGGTATCAAATCAAGACATGGATCACATTAACTCAACGAAACAAATCGCAACACACACATGCAAGCTAAACAAGTCATAATCACACAAATGCTCATGAACATGATCAAGATGAAAAATGCGGGTTCTTACAATTTACTGAGTGATTTACTTGGAATTTACTGAGTAACTTACTTAACAATTTATTGGTTAATGTTCTGAGTAATTTACTGAGAATTCAATGAGTAATTTACTGAGATTTTATTAATTATTTACCGTGAAATTATGAAAAAATTACTTCAAATTTTCTAAATAATTTAATGACAATTTACAAGGAATTTACTGAGTAATTAATTGAGAATTTACTGAATAATTTACTGAGAATTTCTTGGGAATGTAATTAGTAATTTACTGAGAATTTACTAAGTCATCTACTGAGAATTTACTGGCAATTTATTGAGAATTTTCTATGTAATTTACTTTCCAATTTACCGAGTAATTTACTGGTAATTTACTGAGTGAGTTACTCAGAATTTACTGTGTAATTTACTTACCAATTTACTTGGTAATGTTCTGAGTAATTTACTGAGAATTCAATGAGTAATTTACGGAGATTTTATTGAATAATTTACCAGGTAATTATGATAAATTTATTTTGAATTTTCTAAATAATTTACTGAGGATTTACTATGAATTTACTGAATAATTAATTGAGAATTTACTTAATAATTTATTGAGAATTTCTTGTGAATTTAAGTAGTAATTTACTGTGAATTTACTGGGAATTTATTGAGAATTTTCTAAGTAATTTACTTTATAATTTACTGGGAATTTTCAAGGAATTTACTGTGTAATTTTATGAGAATTTACTGAGTAATTTCCTGAGTAATTTACTGAGAATTTACAGAGTGATTTACTCGGAATTTACTTAGTAATTTACTTTGCAATTTACTGGGTAATGTTCTGAGTAATTTACTGAGATTTTATTGAGTAATTTGCCGTGAAATTATGAAAAATTTACTTTGAATTTCCTAAATAATTTACTGAGGATTTACTAGGAATTTACTGAGTAATTAATTGAGAATTTACTAAATAATTTACTGAGAATTTTTTTGGAATTTAATTAGTAATTTACTGAGAATTTACTAAGTGATTTACTGAAAATCTATCGGGAATTTATTGACAATTTTTTGAGTAATTTACTTTATAATTAACTGAGAATTTTCTACGAATTTACTTTGTAATTTTATGAGAATTTACTGAGTAATTTACCGAGTAATTTACTGGTAATTTATTCAGTGATTTACTCGTAATTTACTGAGTAATTTACTGTGTAATTTACTGGGTAATGTTCTGAGCAATTTACTGAGAATTCAATGAGTAATTTACTGAGATTTTATTGAGTAATTTACCATGAAATTGTGAAAAAATTACTTCGAATTTTCTAAAGAATTTACTGAGGATTATTGAGTAATTAATTGAGAATTTACTGAATAATTTACTGAGAATTTTTTCAGAATTTAATTTGTAATTTACTGAGAATTTTTTGAGAATTTACTTAGTAAATTAATGAGAATTTACTGAGTAATTTACCGAGTAATTTACAGGGAATTTACTGAGGGATTTTCTCGGAATTTACTAAGTATTTTAATGAGAATTTACTGAGTAATTTACTGGGAATTTACTGAGTTATTTACTCGAAATTTACTGAGTAACTTACTTAGCAATTTACTGGTTAATGTTCTGAGTAATTCACTGAGAATTCAATGAGTAATTTACTGAGATTTTATTGAGTAATTTACCGTGAAATTATGAAAAATTTACTTCGAATTTTCTAAATAATTTAATGAAGATTTACAACGAATTTACTGAGTAATTAATAGAGAATTTACTAAATAATTTACTGAGAATTTCTTGGGAATGTAATTAGTAATTTACTGAGAATTTACTAAGTCATGTACTGAGAATTTACTGGCAATTTATTGAGAATTTTCTATGTAATTTACTTTCTAATTTACCGAGAATTTTCTGGGAATTACTAAGTAATTTAATTAGAATTTACTGAGTAATTTACCGAGTAATTTACTGGTAACTTACTGAGTGAGTTACTCGGAATTTACTGGGTAATTTACTAACCAATTTACTTGGTAACGTTCTGAGTAATTTACTGAGAATTCAATGAGTAATTTACAGAGATTTATTGAGTAATTTACCATGCGATGATGATAAATTCACTTCGAATTTTCTAAATAATTTGCTGAGGATTTACTATGAATTTACTGAATAATTAATTGAGAATATACTTAATAATTTATTGAGAATTTCTTGTGAATTTAAGTAGTAATTTGCTGAAAATTTACTAAGTAATTTATTGAGAATTTTCTAAGTAATTTACTTTATAATTTACTAGGAATTTTTTGAAAATTTACTGAGTAATTTTACGAGAATTTACTGAGTAATTTCCCGAGTAATTTACTCAGAATTTACTTAGTGATTTACTCGGAATTTACTGAGTAACTTCCTTAGCGATTTTGTCACGACCCCAAACCGCCCCTAGTAGTTTGGTGCCGTGATGGCCAGTAATCCGTAATTACCGAAGGCCAACTTTTCAAAACTTAACACATTCAGAGTATGAATAAAGGGGGCTCACAAATGCGGAAGCAATAAATTAAATACAAGTGGTCCATAAGAGCTGTGCGTAGATCAAAGCAATGCCAAACATTCCAATTAACTTCACAACTTAAATACAACAAGGTAAAATTACATGTTACGTCTTGATCAAAAGGCTTCTCGAGCCGACATATACAAAATACAGCTAGTACAAGTCAAGAAGCATGATTTTCAAGATTTGCCGACATGCAAAGCAGAGCATCGCCGACGTAAATTCAAAAGTAAAGCCGACATAATCACGACTCCAAAACAAGCACCCAAAACGATCTAGGCGTCGCCGCCGTCCTGCTCATCACCTACATATATATAGAGGGGTGAGTACAAAACTCAGTGAATGATACTAATAATAAAGGTTTTAGCATGAATATAGCCGAAGTCTTCCAAAACAGAACATATCAAAACTTTATCAAGACAAAGGATGAACCGTATTCATCGATCAAGTATCATAACATCGGCAAAGCAAGGGATGAACCGTATTCATCATCAAATATCACGAGTATCATAACATCGGCGAAGCAAGGGATGAACCGTATTCATCATCAAATATCATAACATCGGCAAAGCAAGGGATGAACCGTATTCATCATCAAATATCACGAGTATCATAACATCGGCGAAGCAAGGGATGAACCGTATTCATCATCAAATATCATAACATCGGCAAAGCAAGGGATGAACCGTATTCATCATCAAATATCACGAGTATCATAACATCGGCGAAGCAAGGGATGAACCGTATTCATCATCAAATATCACGAGTATCATAACATCGGCGAAGCAAGGGATGAACCGTATTCATCATCAAATATCACGAGTATCATAACATCGGCGAAGCAAGGGATGAACCGTATTCATCATCAAATATCACGAGTATCATAACATCGGCGAAGCAAGGGATGAACCGTATTCATCATCAAATATCATAACATCAAGGCTGTACGATCCGTAATCGTTTAGTCAAAAGTATTGCGAAAGTTTAGAGTCCTCCAATACAAGGGACTTGTGCACTTGGTACCGCGAAAGTTTAGAGTCCTCCAGTACAAGGGACTTGTGTTACTTAGGCCCGTAGCCCGATTTAATAAGGACCGTATCCTTTTACGCTTAGTACTGCGAAAGTTTAGAGTCCTCCAGCACAAGGGACTTGTGTTACTTAGGCCCGTAGCCCGATTTAACAAGGACCGTATCCTTTTCAAAGATGGCATCAAAACAAGGAGTATACTTGACACATCAAAACAAGAGCTATTCATTCATGCTAACAAAATACTTTTGTCAAAACAAGGCAAGCAAGATTTATCAAAACAAGTATAACATAGCTTTATCAATAATACCACTCACCTAGTTCTTCAGGTGTAGACTCAAAGCAAATATCAAGGACCTACAATCACATGGCAAGTCACATCTTAAAGCAAGCTCTATACATACATGCAAATGATCTCGGCACTCTTGCCAGATCCAAGTCAAAGACAAAACAAAACAAGCTGGGAGCTTAATCACTGCTCCCGTTCTTCGAAAACACACTGGGTACCATCCGGGGCTAAGCCGAGGTCCCGCTAAACAAGGTCAGGAGGGACCTGGGTTTTCCTTTGAAGAATATGAAGAACATGATCATTTGAAAGATGGATGCAAGTTCACAACTTGTTATAAAGATCTGAGTTTTCATGCCAAGAGTTCAAAATAGGGACCTGGGTACCCGTTCAAGAAAGTCATGCAAGAACAAACACAAAACATGGTCTTCGTTCTAAACTTTTCGATCGAAGTGAGACCTTTTTCAAGAACACATGGAAAACCATTTTCTCTTTCCAAAACCAACTTCAAAACGATGCATGACATGCAAAACAGATCCGATCATGCAATGCAGCTAGATATTCAGCAAGAACAACCAAAGGAGATCAAGATTCTAACCTCAAAACTCGGATCTAACGGTTCAAGCCACAAAGATCAAGCTTGGAAGACTACTCTCACTCAAGAACTCTTCTTCCTCCTCTCTAGAGCTTCTCTCTCTAAAACAAAGATTTGAGACAAGGAAAATGATTCGTTTTAGGGTCTGCTGGCTGCCTTAACAATCAGCTCGGACACGTGGCGTTATCGGGTTGGTTCAGCCCCAAAAAGGTGATTGATAGACAAGACAGGTCTCTGACAAAGCGTATGCAGCAAGTTCGGGTAAGACACATCGGCAACAAGATGACATCGGCTCAAAACAAGGATCCAGCAACAGGATAACAGAACATCGGCTAGGGAGGACGACACTTGACTAAGCTGTGCCACACCTTGGCCGGGGTGTGCCACATCTCGGCCTAGGCCATACCTGCCTGCGGACAAGGTTCAAGTGCAAAACATCTCGGCAATGAATGCCCGAGGTGAAGATGGGGTTGATCAAGATCTCAAGACAGTTCTAAGTACAAAGGGTTCAAAGGCGGACTAAGCTCAAGATGACCTCGGCCACACACACTAAGCAAAGGACAAACTCATGCAAGCAACTTTAAGCAAATCAAGGCAAGACAAAACTTTCAAATTATCATAACAAGCAAGACCATGCAAGAATGTATGCAAGTATGACAAGAGTAAGGTGAGGGTTGTTACATCCTACCCTCCTTAAAGAAGTTTGGTCCCCAAACTTAGATTACCTTGTTCCCAGAACAACTCCGGATAACGGACTCTCATGTCCTCTTCCTTTTCCCACGTGGCTTCTGTGCCATAATGCTCCTTCCATTCGACCTTTACCATCGGTATCGATCTGTTCCTCAATTGTCTCACTTGTCTGTCAACAATCTTCATTGGCTTCTCCTCGTAGCCCAAATCTTCATTAACTGTGATCTCGGAATGATCAATTATATGCAGTGGATCTCGGATGTACTTCCTCAACATCGAAACATGAAACACATTGTGGACTTGGCTCAAATCTGGCGGCAAAGCAAGTCTGTAGGCAACGGAATTAATTCTCTCAAGAATTTCAAATGGCCCAATATAGCGGGGTGCTAACTTACCTTTCTTTCCAAATCTGGAAACTCCTTTCATTGGTGAGACTTTCAGGAATACATGATTCCCAACTTCGAACTCTATCTCATTCCTTCTCTGATCGGCGTAGCTCTTTTGTCGGCTCTGGGCAGTTTTAATCCTCTGTTGGATAAGTTTAATCTTTTCTGTTGTCACTTGAATCAATTCGGGACCAAGCAAAGTTCCGTCCCCGACTTCGGTCCAACATATCGGCGACCTACATTTTCTTCCATACAAGGCTTCATACGGCGCCATGCCAATGCTAGCTTGATAACTGTTATTGTAAGCGAATTCTACTAAGGGCAAATGTGTACCCCAACTTCCTTGGAAGTCCAACACACAAAGTCTAAGCATATCTTCAAGCGTCTGAATGGTTCTCTCTGTCTGCCCATCTGTCTGGGGATGAAAGGCCGTACTAAATCTCAGCTCGGCTCCAAAAGCTCTCTGAAGACTCTGCCAAAATCTAGAAACAAATTTAGGATCTCGGTCTGAAACAATTGACATCGGCACTCCATGAAGTCTGACAATCTCGTTCACATATAGCAAAGCAAGTTGGTTGGCGTTGAAGGTAGTCTTAACGGGTAGAAAGTGTGCTGACTTAGTTAACCTATCCACAACAACCCAAATTGAGTCCATACCCTTAGGTGTTTTCGGCAAACCAGTCACAAAATCCATGGAGATGCGCTCCCATTTCCACTCAGGAATCGGCAAAGGTTGAAGAAGTCCTGCTGGTCTTTGATGTTCTGCTTTCACTTGCTGGCAATGTAAACACTGGGACACGAATTCGGCTATTTCCCTCTTCATATTTGGCCACCAGAAGGTCTGCTTCACATCTTGATACATTTTGGTGTTCCCTGGATGGACAGCAAACTTAGAACCATGAGCTTCCTGTAAAATCTTTTTCTTCAGCTCTGGGATGTCGGCCACACATAACCTTCCTTCAAACTTGAGTACTTGGTTTTCGATGGTATACCCTGGTCTCGGCCTTGTGTCAATCTCCTCGGCTATTTTCTTGAGGAAGTTATCTTCCCTCTGACTTGTCTTTACCTCGTCAACAATAGTCGGCTCCGCTGACATCACGGTTAAACACGCCAAATTTCCATCTAACTTCCTGCTCAAAGCGTCGGCTACACTGTTAGCTTTCCCGGGGTGATATTGAATTTGCATATCATAGTCTTTCAACAACTCAAGCCACCGTCTCTGTCTCAAATTCAATTCCTTCTGAGTGAATAGATACTTTAAGCTCTTATGATCTGTAAAAACCCGACAAGTAGCTCCATACAAATAGAGACGCCAAATCTTTAAAGCAAATACCACGGCCGCCAGTTCCAAGTCATGGGTAGGATAGTTTTTCTCATGAGGTTTCAACTGACGAGATGCATAAGCTATAACTTTACCTTTTTGCATTAGTACACAACCCAAACCCTTATGCGATGCATCACTATAAACATGGAATTCTTCGTTACCTGATGGTAGTACAAGTACTGGTGCTGTAATTAACCTCGTCTTCAGTTCCTGGAAGGCTGACTCCCGATCTTTAGTCCATTCATACAGTGTTCCCTTCTTCGTCAGTTGCGTTAATGGGATTGCAATCCTTGAGAAATCTTTCACAAACTTTCTGTAATAACCTGCCAAACCCAGAAAACTACGAATCTCGGACACATTAGCCGGCCTCGGCCAATTTACTACGGCTTCAACTTTGCTAGGATCTACTGAAATACCCTCTTCATTAATCATATGACCCAAAAATGAGATGGTAGAAAGCCAAAACTCACACTTGTTAAACTTCGCATACAATTTCCGTTCTCTCAAAATCTGTAAGGCAAGTCTCAAATGGTTTTCATGTTCAACATCACTCTTGGAATAGATCAATATATCATCAATGAAGACAACTACAAATTCATCTAAATATGGTTTGAAGATTCTGTTCATTAAATCCATAAATGCAGCAGGGGCATTGGTTACTCCAAAAGGCATTACTAAAAACTCGTAGTGGCCATATCTTGTTCGAAAGGCAGTCTTCTCAACATCTTCGGCTTTAACTTTAAGCTGATGGTAACCAGACCGAAGGTCGATCTTAGAAAAGACTCGTGCTCCTTATAACTGATCAAGCAAATCATCAATTCTAGGTAACGAGTACTTGTTCTTAATGGTGACTTTATTGAGTTCTCTATAGTCAATACAAAGACGGAGTGTGCCATCCTTCTTCTTAACAAATAAAACAGGTGCTCCCCATGGTGAAGTACTCGGCCTGATAAATCCCTTATCTAACAACTCTTGCAATTGCAGTTTCAATTCTCTAAGTTCAGCTGGGGCCATCCTATAAGGTGGTTTGGAGATCGGCTGCGTTCCCGATATAATATCGACAGTAAACTCTATTTCTCTATCGGTCAAGTGGCCAGGCAATTCGTCTGGAAAGACGTCGGGGAAATCGTTAGCAACTGGGATGTCGGCTAAACTAACATTTCCATTCGGATCACTCAGTACACTACACAAGTAGCCTCGACAACCTTTTTGAATCAACTTACAGGCCTTAATGGACGAAATCAAGTATGGTGGGGGCACTATCCCTTCACCCTGGAAAATAACCTCGGCTAGGTTTGGGGGTCTCAGTGTGACACTTTTCGAAACACAATTAATAGATGCATTGTTTGCAACTAACCAGTCCATTCCCAGTATAATATCAAAATGAGCTAGGTCTAGAGGCATTAGATCTACTAGCAATTCAACATTCTCAATCACAACAACACATGCTCTGTAAATGGATGCAACAAACATAGATCTCCCAGATGGAGTAGATACAGACAACACATAATCAAGGGGCTCTAGTTCTCTATTAATTTTCTCGGCAAACTTAGTAGATATAAACGAATGAGTAGAACCCGAGTCAATCAACACATAGGCATCTTGGGAGCAAATTAGTAACATACCTGACACCACTGCCTCAGCATTCTGAGTGTCTCCTGGTACTAGTGCAAACACTCTGCCCTGTCTCATCTGTCCTTTCCCAACATTTCCCTTCTGAACGGAACCCGAGGTATTCTCTCCTTTCTTGTTGTTATCAGCCTTTGCTTTGGGGCAATCCCTCACATAATGGCCCATATCGCCACATTCATAGCAAGCTCCAGACGTTCGTCGACAAATCCCGAAATGCTGTTTCCCACAATCCAAACACATCGGTTTAGCACTCCCTTCTTGCCTTACATTACTAGTACTGCCCATGTTCGTTCTCTTCTTGGTGCTCAGCTGTCCTCGGCGATTGTCATAGTTCTGCCTCTTTCGCTGGTTTTCTCCCGAGTTCTGGTATCGGTTCAGATTAGCTTCGGCCTGAATGGCTTTGTCCAATACCTCGGCATAGGTCGGCATATCAAGCAAGTTGACCCGGTCTTGAATCGGTCCACGAAGCCCACACTCGAACTTCCTGGCCTTCATATATTCGTCGTTGGTCATGTGAGGTACAAACCTTACCAGTTCAGTAAAAGCGCGGTCATATTCCGCCACTGTTCTGTTGCCTTGCGTCAGAGTATGAAATTCGGTAGCCTTGCAGTTTCGAACACTTAGGGGAAAATGTTTCTTGTAGAACAACTCTAAGAATCGGGTCCAGGTCAGGTCTGGATTGCTTCCTCTAACCATCATCCACCATCTGCGAGCGTCATCATCTAATGTGAATGCTGCCAACGTCACTTTCTGAGCGTCGGTGCTAGGGAAGATCTCAAACAACTTCTCCATTTCTAAAACCCATGCCTCGGCCTTCATCGGCTCTATACCTCCAGAGAATCTCGGTGGCCTCATTTTCTTGAACTCCCTGATCAAAGCGATCGTGCCGTCCCCATATAAGGCTGGTTGCGGGGGAATTTGCGGCACTGGTGGAGGTGGAGGTGGAACTACGTTTCGGCCGTTGGTCTGCTCGGCCTGAGTCGACGTAGCACTAGCGAACTGCTGCCTGGTTTGCCTCAACTCGCGGGCCAAACCTTCAACTAATCTTTCCAATCTGTCCATTCTATCTTCGGGCTGATCTCGGCCAAGTGGTGGTCTACCTCTCCTCATGATGCTATGAGTGTGCAAAGTATGATTTTAAAACAATTAAGCAAATAACCACATAGGCAAATAGCAAATAAGCATATCAGAACAATGCACACCTTGTTTGAATAGCAACCACCATGATGCAACCCTAACATCTCTCTAAGGGAGATCCTATGCTCTTCAGGACTCAAAGTGTGTGAACAGCGTATACCGAGGAACTTGTGCTCTGATACCAATCTGTCACGACCCCAAACCGCCCCTAGTAGTTTGGTGCCGTGATGGCCAGTAATCCGTAATTACCGAAGGCCAACTTTTCAAAACTTAACACATTCAGAGTATGAATAAAGGGGGCTCACAAATGCGGAAGCAATAAATTAAATACAAGTGGTCCATAAGAGCTGTGCGTAGATCAAAGCAATGCCAAACATTCCAATTAACTTCACAACTTAAATACAACAAGGTAAAATTACATGTTACGTCTTGATCAAAAGGCTTCTCGAGCCGACATATACAAAATACAGCTAGTACAAGTCAAGAAGCATGATTTTCAAGATTTGCCGACATGCAAAGCAGAGCATCGCCGACGTAAATTCAAAAGTAAAGCCGACATAATCACGACTCCAAAACAAGCACCCAAAACGATCTAGGCGTCGCCGCCGTCCTGCTCATCACCTACATATATATAGAGGGGTGAGTACAAAACTCAGTGAATGATACTAATAATAAAGGTTTTAGCATGAATATAGCCGAAGTCTTCCAAAACAGAACATATCAAAACTTTATCAAGACAAAGGATGAACCGTATTCATCGATCAAGTATCATAACATCGGCAAAGCAAGGGATGAACCGTATTCATCATCAAATATCACGAGTATCATAACATCGGCGAAGCAAGGGATGAACCGTATTCATCATCAAATATCATAACATCGGCAAAGCAAGGGATGAACCGTATTCATCATCAAATATCACGAGTATCATAACATCGGCGAAGCAAGGGATGAACCGTATTCATCATCAAATATCATAACATCGGCAAAGCAAGGGATGAACCGTATTCATCATCAAATATCACGAGTATCATAACATCGGCGAAGCAAGGGATGAACCGTATTCATCATCAAATATCACGAGTATCATAACATCGGCGAAGCAAGGGATGAACCGTATTCATCATCAAATATCACGAGTATCATAACATCGGCGAAGCAAGGGATGAACCGTATTCATCATCAAATATCACGAGTATCATAACATCGGCGAAGCAAGGGATGAACCGTATTCATCATCAAATATCATAACATCAAGGCTGTACGATCCGTAATCGTTTAGTCAAAAGTATTGCGAAAGTTTAGAGTCCTCCAATACAAGGGACTTGTGCACTTGGTACCGCGAAAGTTTAGAGTCCTCCAGTACAAGGGACTTGTGTTACTTAGGCCCGTAGCCCGATTTAATAAGGACCGTATCCTTTTACGCTTAGTACTGCGAAAGTTTAGAGTCCTCCAGCACAAGGGACTTGTGTTACTTAGGCCCGTAGCCCGATTTAACAAGGACCGTATCCTTTTCAAAGATGGCATCAAAACAAGGAGTATACTTGACACATCAAAACAAGAGCTATTCATTCATGCTAACAAAATACTTTTGTCAAAACAAGGCAAGCAAGATTTATCAAAACAAGTATAACATAGCTTTATCAATAATACCACTCACCTAGTTCTTCAGGTGTAGACTCAAAGCAAATATCAAGGACCTACAATCACATGGCAAGTCACATCTTAAAGCAAGCTCTATACATACATGCAAATGATCTCGGCACTCTTGCCAGATCCAAGTCAAAGACAAAACAAAACAAGCTGGGAGCTTAATCACTGCTCCCGTTCTTCGAAAACACACTGGGTACCATCCGGGGCTAAGCCGAGGTCCCGCTAAACAAGGTCAGGAGGGACCTGGGTTTTCCTTTGAAGAATATGAAGAACATGATCATTTGAAAGATGGATGCAAGTTCACAACTTGTTATAAAGATCTGAGTTTTCATGCCAAGAGTTCAAAATAGGGACCTGGGTACCCGTTCAAGAAAGTCATGCAAGAACAAACACAAAACATGGTCTTCGTTCTAAACTTTTCGATCGAAGTGAGACCTTTTTCAAGAACACATGGAAAACCATTTTCTCTTTCCAAAACCAACTTCAAAACGATGCATGACATGCAAAACAGATCCGATCATGCAATGCAGCTAGATATTCAGCAAGAACAACCAAAGGAGATCAAGATTCTAACCTCAAAACTCGGATCTAACGGTTCAAGCCACAAAGATCAAGCTTGGAAGACTACTCTCACTCAAGAACTCTTCTTCCTCCTCTCTAGAGCTTCTCTCTCTAAAACAAAGATTTGAGACAAGGAAAATGATTCGTTTTAGGGTCTGCTGGCTGCCTTAACAATCAGCTCGGACACATGGCGTTATCGGGTTGGTTCAGCCCCAAAAAGGTGATTGATAGACAAGACAGGTCTCTGACAAAGCGTATGCAGCAAGTTCGGGTAAGACACATCGGCAACAAGATGACATCGGCTCAAAACAAGGATCCAGCAACAGGATAACAGAACATCGGCTAGGGAGGACGACACTTGACTAAGCTGTGCCACACCTTGGCCGGGGTGTGCCACATCTCGGCCTAGGCCATACCTGCCTGCGGACAAGGTTCAAGTGCAAAACATCTCGGCAATGAATGCCCGAGGTGAAGATGGGGTTGATCAAGATCTCAAGACAGTTCTAAGTACAAAGGGTTCAAAGGCGGACTAAGCTCAAGATGACCTCGGCCACACACACTAAGCAAAGGACAAACTCATGCAAGCAACTTTAAGCAAATCAAGGCAAGACAAAACTTTCAAATTATCATAACAAGCAAGACCATGCAAGAATGTATGCAAGTATGACAAGAGTAAGGTGAGGGTTGTTACAGATTTACTGGTTAATGTTCTGAGTAATTTACTGAGAATTCAATGAGTAATTTACTGAGATTTTATTGAGTAATTTATCGTGAAATTATGAAAAATTTACTTCAAATTTTCTAAATAATTTAATGAGGATTTACTAGGAATTTACTGAGTAATTAGTTCAGAATTTACTGAATAATTTACTGAGAATTTCTTGGGAATTTAATTAGTAATTTACTGAGAATTTACTAAGTCATGTACTGAGAATTTACTGGCAATTTATTGAGAATTTTCTGTGTAATTTATTTTATAATTTACCGAGAATTTTCTAGGAATTTACTGAGTAATTTAATTAAAATTTACTGAGTAATTTACTGAGTAACTTACTGGGAATTTACTGAGTGAGTTATTCGGAATTTACTGAGTAATTTACCGAGTAACTTACTGGGAATTTACTGAGTGAGTTACTCGGAATTTACTGAGTAATTTACTTACCAATTTACTGGGTAATGTTCTGAGTAATTTACGGAGAATTCAACCAGTAATTTACTGAGATTTTATTGAGTAATTTACGGAGGATTTACTAGGAATTTACTGAATAATTTATTGAGAATTTACTATATAATTTATTGAGAATTTCTTGGGAATTTAATTAGTAATTTACTAAGAATTTACTAAGTAAGTTACTGGAAATTTATTGAGAATTTTCTAAGTAATTTACTTTATAATTTACTGGGAAATTTCTAGGAATTTACTGAGTAATTTTATGAGAATTTACTGAGTAATTTCCCGAGTAATTTACTGAAAATTTATTGAGTGATTTACTCGGAATTTAGTTAGTAATTTACTTAGCAATTTACTGGGTAATGTTCTGAGTAATTTACTGAGATTTTATTGAGTAATTTGCCGTGAAATTATGAAAAATTTACTTTGAATTTTCTAAATAATTTACTGAGTAATTAATTGAGAATTTACTGAATAATTTACTGAGAATTTCTTTGGAATTTAATTAGTAATTTACTGAGAATTTACTAAGTGATTTACTGAAAATCTACCATGAATTTATTGACAATTTTCTGAGTAATTTACTTTATAATTTACTGAGAATTTTCTGTGAATTTACTTTGTAATTTAATGAGAATTTTCTGAGTAATTTACCGAGTAATTTACTGGTAATTTATTGAGTGATTTACTCGGAATTTACTGAGTAATTTACTGTGTAATTTACTAGATAATGTTTTAAGCAATTTACTGAGAATTCAATGAGTAATTCACTGAGATTTTATTCAGTAATTTACCATGAAATTGTGAAAAAATTACTTCGAATTTTCTAAATAATTTACTGAGGATTACTGAGTAATTTACTGTGTAATTTACTAGATAATGTTTTGAGCAATTTACTGAGAATTCAATGAGTAATTCACTGAGATTTTATTAAGTAATTTACCATGAAATTGTGAAAAAATTACTTCGAATTTTCTAAATAATTTACTGAGGATTACTGAGTAATTAATTGAGAATTTACTGAATAATTTACTCAGAATTTTTTCGGAATTTAATTAGTAATTTACTGAGAATTTACTAAGTAATTTACTGAGAATTTTCTGAGAATTTACTGAGTAATTTAATGAGAATTTACTGAAAATTTACCTTGTAATTTACAGGGAATTTACCGAGGGATTTTCTTGGAATTTACTGGGTATTATAATGAGAATTTACTGAGTAATTTACTGGGAATTTACTGAGCGATTTACTTGGAATTTACTGAGTAACTTACTTAGCAATTTACTGGTTAATGTTCTGAGTAATTTATTGAGAATTCAATGAGTAATTTACTGAGATTTTATTGAGTAATTTACCGTGAAATTATGAAAAATTTACTTCGAATTTTCTAAATAATTTAATGAGGATTCACAAGGAATTTACTGAGTAATTAATTTAAAATTTACTGAATAATTTTCTGTGAATTTCTTAGGAATGTAATTAGTAATTTACTGAGAATTTACTAAGTCATGTACTGAGAATTTACTGGCAATTTATTGAGAATTTTCTATGTAATTTACTTTCTAATTTACCGAGTAATTTACTGGTAATTTACTGAGTGAGTTACTCAAAATTTACTGGGTAATTTACTTACCAATTTACTTGGTAACGTTCTGAGTAATTTACTGAGAATTCAATGAGTAATTTACAGAGATTTTATTGAGTAATTTAACGTGTAATTATGATAAATTTACTTCAAATTTTCTAAATAATTTACTGAGGATTTACTTTGAATTTACTGAATAATTAATTGAGAATTTACTTAATAATTTATTGAGAATTTCTTGTGAGTTTAAGTAGTAATTTACTGTGAATTTACTGGGAATTTATTGAGAATTTTCTAAGTAATTTACTTTATAATTTACTGGGAATTTTCTAGGAGTTTACTGAGTAATTTTATGAGAATTTACTGAGAATTTACTGAGTGATTTACTCGGAATTCAGTTAGTAATTTACTTAGCAATTTACTGGGTAATGTTCTGAGTAATTTAGTGAGATTTTATTGAGTAATTTGCCGTGAAATTATGAAAAATTTACTTTGAATTTTCTAAATAATTTATTGAGGATTTATTAGGAATTTACTGAGTAATTAATTGAGAATTTCTTTGGAATTTAATTAGTAAGTTACTGAGAATTTACTACGTGATTTACTGAAAATCTATCGGGAATTTATTGACAATTTTCTGAGTAATTTACTTTATAATTTACTGAGAATTTTCTGCGAATTTACTATGTAATTTAATGAGAATTTACTGAGTAATTTACCGAGTAATTTACTGGTAATTTATTCAGTGATTTACTCGGAATTTACTGTGTAATTTACTAGGTAATGTTCTGAGCAATTAAATGAGATTTGAATGAGTAATTTACTGAGATTTTATTAAGTAATTTACCCTGAAATTGTGAAAAAATTACTTCAAATTTTCTAAATAATTTACTGAGGATTACTGAGTAATTAATTGAGAATTTACTGAATAATTTACTGAGAATTTTTTTGGAATTTAATTAGTAATTTACTGAGAATTTTCGGAGAATTTACTGAGTAATTTAATGAGAATTTACTGAGTAATTTACCTTGTAATTTACAGGGAATTTACCGAGGGATTTTCTTGGAATTTACTGGGTATTATAATGAGAATTTACTGAGTAATTTACTGGGAATTTACTGAGCGATTTACTTGGAATTTACTGAGTAACTTACTTAGCAATTTACTGGTTAATGTTCTGAGTAATTTATTGAGAATTCAATGAGTAATTTACTGAGATTTTATTGAGTAATTTACCGTGAAATTATGAAAAATTTACTTCGAATTTTCTAAATAATTTAATGAGGATTCACAAGGAATTTACTGAGTAATTAATTTAAAATTTACTGAATAATTTTCTGAGAATTTCTTGGGAATGTAATTAGTAATTTACTGAGAATTTACTAAGTCATGTACTGAGAATTTACTGGCAATTTATTGAGAATTTTCTATGTAATTTACTTTCTAATTTACCGAGTAATTTACTGGTAATTTACTGAGTGAGTTACTCAGAATTTACTGGGTAATTTACTTACCAATTTACTTGGTAACGTTCTGAGTAATTTACTGAGAATTCAATGAGTAATTTACAGAGATTTTATTGAGTAATTTAACGTGTAATTATGATAAATTTACTTCAAATTTTCTAAATAATTTACTGAGGATTTACTTTGAATTTACTGAATAATTAATTGAGAATTTACTTAATAATTTATTGAGAATTTCTTGTGAGTTTAAGTAGTAATTTACTGTGAATTTACTGGGAATTTATTGAGAATTTTCTAAGTAATTTACTTTATAATTTACTGGGAATTTTCTAGGAGTTTACTGAGTAATTTTATGAGAATTTACTGAGAATTTACTGAGTGATTTACTCGGAATTCAGTTAGTAATTTACTTAGCAATTTACTGGGTAATGTTCTGAGTAATTTAGTGAGATTTTATTGAGTAATTTGCCGTGAAATTATGAAAAATTTACTTTGAATTTTCTAAATAATTTATTGAGGATTTATTAGGAATTTACTGAGTAATTAATTGAGAATTTCTTTGGAATTTAATTAGTAAGTTACTGAGAATTTACTACGTGATTTACTGAAAATCTATCGGGAATTTATTGACAATTTTCTGAGTAATTTACTTTATAATTTACTGAGAATTTTCTGCGAATTTACTATGTAATTTAATGAGAATTTACTGAGTAATTTACCGAGTAATTTACTGGTAATTTATTCAGTGATTTACTCGGAATTTACTGTGTAATTTACTAGGTAATGTTCTGAGCAATTAAATGAGATTTGAATGAGTAATTTACTGAGATTTTATTAAGTAATTTACCCTGAAATTGTGAAAAAATTACTTCAAATTTTCTAAATAATTTACTGAGGATTACTGAGTAATTAATTGAGAATTTACTGAATAATTTACTGAGAATTTTTTTGGAATTTAATTAGTAATTTACTGAGAATTTTCGGAGAATTTACTGAGTAATTTAATGAGAATTTACTGAGTAATTTACCTTGTAATTTACAGGGAATTTACCGAGGGATTTTCTTGGAATTTACTGGGTATTATAATGAGAATTTACTGAGTAATTTACTGGGAATTTACTGAGCGATTTACTTGGAATTTACTGAGTAACTTACTTAGCAATTTACTGGTTAATGTTCTGAGTAATTTATTGAGAATTCAATGAGTAATTTACTGAGATTTTATTGAGTAATTTACCGTGAAATTATGAAAAATTTACTTCGAATTTTCTAAATAATTTAATGAGGATTCACAAGGAATTTACTGAGTAATTAATTTAAAATTTACTGAATAATTTTCTGAGAATTTCTTGGGAATGTAATTAGTAATTTACTGAGAATTTACTAAGTCATGTACTGAGAATTTACTGGCAATTTATTGAGAATTTTCTATGTAATTTACTTTCTAATTTACCGAGTAATTTACTGGTAATTTACTGAGTGAGTTACTCAGAATTTACTGGGTAATTTACTTACCAATTTACTTGGTAACGTTCTGAGTAATTTACTGAGAATTCAATGAGTAATTTACAGAGATTTTATTGAGTAATTTAACGTGTAATTATGATAAATTTACTTCAAATTTTCTAAATAATTTACTGAGGATTTACTTTGAATTTACTGAATAATTAATTGAGAATTTACTTAATAATTTATTGAGAATTTCTTGTGAGTTTAAGTAGTAATTTACTGGGAATTTATTGAGAATTTTCTAA
Organism: Camellia sinensis; assembly: GCF_055761805.1. NCBI lineage: Eukaryota > Viridiplantae > Streptophyta > Magnoliopsida > Ericales > Theaceae > Camellia > Camellia sinensis. The sequence goes on from NC_138964.1 coordinate 89,137,434, forward strand.
GTAATTTACTTTATAATTTACTGGGAATTTTCTAGGAGTTTACTGAGTAATTTTATGAGAATTTACTGAGTAATTTCCCGAGTAATTTACTGAGAATTTACTGAGTGATTTACTCGGAATTCAGTTAGTAATTTACTTAGCAATTTACTGGGTAATGTTCTGAGTAATTTAGTGAGATTTTATTGAGTAATTTGCCGTGAAATTATGAAAAATTTACTTTGAATTTTCTAAATAATTTATTAAGGATTTATTAGGAATTTACTGAGTAATTAATTGAGAATTTCTTTGGAATTTAATTAGTAAGTTACTGAGAATTTACTACGTGATTTACTGAAAATCTATCGGGAATTTATTGACAATTTTCTGAGTAATTTACTTTATAATTTACTGAGAATTTTCTGCGAATTTACTATGTAATTTAATGAGAATTTACTGAGTAATTTACCGAGTAATTTACTGGTAATTTATTCAGTGATTTACTCGGAATTTACTGTGTAATTTACTAGGTAATGTTCTGAGCAATTTACTGAGATTTTAATGAGTAATTTACTGAGATTTTATTAAGTAATTTACCCTGAAATTGTGAAAAAATTACTTCAAATTTTCTAAATAATTTACTGAGGATTACTGAGTAATTAATTGAGAATTTACTGAATAATTTACTGAGAATTTTTTTGGAATTTAATTAGTAATTTACTGAGAATTTTCGGAGAATTTATTGAGTAATTTAATGAGAATTTACTGAGTAATTTACCGAGTAATTTACAGAGAATTTACTGAGGGATTTTCTTGGAATTTACTGAGTATTTTAATGAGAATTTACTGAGTAATTTACCGAGTAATTTACTGGGAATTTACTGAGTTATTTACTCGAAATTTACTGAGTAACTTACTTAGCAATTTTCTGGTTAATGTTCTGAGTAATTTACTGAGAATTCAATGAGTAATTTACTGAGATTTTATTGAGTAATTTACAGTGAAATTATGAAAAATTTACTTCGAATTTTCTAAATAATTTAATGAGGATTTAAAATGATTTACTGAGTAATTAATTGAGAATTTACTGAATAATTTACTGAGAATTTTTTGGGAACGTAATTAGTAATTTACTGAGAATTTACTAAGTCATGTACTGAGAATTTATTGAGAATTTTCTATGTAATTTACTTTCTAATTTACCGAAAATTTTCTAGGAATTTACTGAGTAATTTACCGAGTAATTTACTGGTAATTTACTGAGTGAGTTACTTGAAATTTACTGGGTAATTTACTTACCAATTTACTTGGTAACGTTCTGAGTAATTTACTGAGTATTCAATAAGTAATTTACAGAGATTTTATTAAGTAATTTACCGTGCAGTTATGATAAATTTACTTCGAATTTTCTAAATAATTTACTGAGGATTTACTATGAATTTACTGAATAATTAATTAAGAATTTACTTAATAATTTATTGAAAACTTGTTGTGAATTTAAGTAGTAATTTACTGAGAATTTACTAAGTAATTTACTTTATAATTTACTGGGAATTTTCTAGGAATTTACTGAGTAATTTTATGAGAATTTACAGAGTAATTTCCCGAGTAATTTACTGAGTGATTTACTCGGAATTTACTTAGTAATTTACTTAGCTATTTACTGGGTAATGTTCTGAGTAATTTACTGAGATTTTATTAAGTAATTTGCCGTGAAATTATGAAAAATTTACTTTGAATTTTCTAAATAATTTACTGAGGATTTACTAGGAATTTATTGAGTAATTAATTGAGAATTTACTGAATAATTTATTGAGAATTTCTTTGGAATTTAGTTAGTAATTTACTGAGAATTTACTAAGTGATTTACTGAAAATCTACCGGGAATTTATTGACAATTTTTTGAGTAATTTACTTTATAATTTAATGAGAATTTACTGAGTAATTTACTGGTAATTTATTGAGTGATTTACTCAGAATTTACTAAGTAATTTACTAGGTAATGTTCTGAGCAATTTACTGAGAATTCAATGAGTAATTCACTGAGATTTTATTAAGTAATTTACCATGAAATTGTGAAAAAATTACTTCGAATTTTCTAAATAATTTACTGAGGATTACTGAGTAATTAATTGAGAATTTACTGAATAATTTACTGAGAATTTAATTTGTAATTTACTGAGAATTTACTAAGTAATTTACTGAGAATTTACTAAGTAATTTACTTTATAATTTACTGAGAATTTTCTGGAATTTACTGAGTAATTTAATGAGAATTTACTGAGTAATTTACCGAGTAATTTACAGGAAATTTACTGAGGGATTTTCTTGGAATTTACTGAGTATTTTAATGAGTAATTTACCGAGTAATTTACTGGGAATTTACTGAGTGATTTACTCGGAATTTATTGAGTAACTTTATAGCGATCCCGGATTTACCCTTGTTGTACAATGATCCGGACATGTGTCCGTGGATGTTGGTAGTTGATTATTGTCTTGTTTGCATCCTTTTTACTTCATATTTGAGTTATAGGATGTGTTGGGCAGGTTTGTTACAGGTTGGTTGAGTTTAGAAACCAAAACTAGTTGCCCAGATTTTTGCCTGTCCGCTCGAGCGGGGGTTTTGGCGCTCGAGCGGGAATTGCACCCATCCAGTATTTTCTGCGCAGTGTTGGACGCTCGAGCGTGGAGTTGGCCGCTCGAGCGGGGTTGTGTGAGTGCCGCTCGAGCGGGGAGTTGGAAGCTCGAGCGTAGACCTGGTTCTGTAAAAGTTCTGGGAGTGTGTATCCGCCGCTCGAGCGGGATTTTTGACGCTCGAGCGGGAGTCTGGGTGTAACAACCCTCACCTTATTCTTGTCATACTTGCATACATTCTTGCATGGTCTTGCTTGTCATGTTAATTTGAAGGTTTTATCTTGCCTTGATTCGTTTAAGTTGCTTGCGTGATTTTGTTCCTTGCTTAGTGTGTGTGTGTGCGTAGCCGTGATCATCTTGAGCTTAGTCCACCTTTGACCCTTGTGCTTAGAACTATCTTGTGATCTTGTTCAACCCCATCTTCACCTCGGGCATTCTTTGCCGAGATGTTTTGCACTTGAACCTTGTCCGCAGGCAGGTATGGCCTAGGCCGAGGTGTGGCGCACCCCGGCCAAGGTGTGGCACAGCTTAGTCAAGTGTCGTCCTCCCTAGCCGATGTTTTTCTATCCTGTTGCTGGATCCTTGATTTGAGCCGATGTCATCTCTTTGCCGATGTGTCTTACCCGAGCTTGCTGCATAAGCTTTGTCAGAGACTGTCTTATCCATCAATCACCTTTTGAGTTGAGCCAATCTGTCAACGCCACGTGTCCGAGCTGTTGTTAAGGCAGCCGACAGACCTTGAAACAAATCATTTTGTCTCAAATCTTTGTTTTAGAGAGAGAAGCTCTAGAGAAGAGTTCTTGAGTGAGAATAGCCTTCCAAGCTTGATCTTTGTGGTTTGAACCGTTGGGTCCGAGTTTTGAGGTTAGAATCTTGATCTCCCTTGGTTATTCTTGCTGATTATCTAGCTGCATTGCACGATCGGATCTGTTTTGCATGTCATGCATCGTTTTGAAGTTGGTTTTGGAAAGAGAAAATGGTTTTCCATGTGTTCTTAATGAAAAGCCTCGTTTTGATCCGTGAGAGTGGAATGAAAACCACGTTTTTGTGTTTGTTCTTGCATAACCTTCTTGCGTGAGTACCCAGATCTATGTTTTGAACTCTTGGCTTGAAACCTCAGATTTTGTGACGAGTTTTGAACTTGCATCCACATTCCTCATGATCATATTTTCACATTCTTCAAAAGGAAACCCAGGTTCCTCCTGACCTTGTTTAGCGGGACCTCGGCTTAGCCCCGGATGGTACCCAGTGTGTTTTCGAGGAACGGGAGCAGTGATTAAGCTCCCAGCTTGTTTTGTTTTGTCTTTGACTTGGATCTGGCAAGAGTGCCGAGATCATTTGCATGTATATATAGAGCTTGCTTTGAGATGTGACTTGCCATGTGATTGTAGGTCCTTGATATTTACTTTGAGTCTACACCTGAAGAACTAGGTGAGTGGTGCTTCTAATAAAGCTATGTTATACTTGTTTTGATAAATCTTGCTTGCTTGTTTTGACAAAAGTGTTTTGTTAAGCATGAATGAATAGCTCTTGTTTGATATGTCAAGTGTACTCTTTGTTTTGATGCCATCTTTGAAAAGGATACGGTCCTTGTTAAATCGGGCTACGGGCCTAAGTAACACAAGTCCCTTGTGCTGGAGGACTCTAAACTTTCGCAGTACTAAGTATAAAAAGGATACGGTCCTTGTTAAATCGGGCTACGGGCCTAAGTAACACAAGTCCCTTGTACTGGAGGACTCTAAACTTTCGCGGTACCAAGTGCACAAGTCCCTTGTATTGGAGGACTCTAAACTTTCGCAATACTTTTGACTAAACGATTACGGATCGTACAGCTTTTGATACTTGAATGATGAATACGGTTCATCCCTTGCTTTGCCGATGTTATGATACTTGAATGATGAATACGGTTCATCCCTTGCTTTGCCGATGTTATGATACTTGAATGATGAATACGGTTCATCCCTTGCTTTGCCGATGTTATGATACTTGAATGATGAATACGGTTCATCCCTTGCTTTGCCGATGTTTTGATACTTGAATGATGAATACGGTTCATCCCTTGCTTTGCCGATGTTATGATACTTGAATGATGAATACGGTTCATCCCTTGCTTTGCCGATGTTATGATACTTGAATGATGAATACGGTTCATCCCTTGCTTTGCCGATGTTATGATACTTGAATGATGAATACGGTTCATCCCTTGTTTTGCCTATGTCAGTAAACATCTTTGGATACTTGTAATATTTGATTGATGAATACGGTTCATCCTCTGTCTTGTTAAAGTTTTGATGTGTTTCGTTTGAAGGACCTCGGCAGTATTCATGCAAAACCTTTATTTTTAGTACCATTCACTGAGTTTTGTACTCACCCCTCTATATATATGTAGGTGATGAGCAGGACGGCGGCGACGCCTAGATCGTTTTGGATGCTTGTCTTGGATTTGTGCTTACGTCGGTTTTACTTTTGTATTTACGTCGGCGATGCTCTGCTTTGCACGTCGGCAAATCTTGAAAATCATGCTTCTTGAATTGTATTAGCTGTATTTTGTACATGCCGGCTCGAGAAGCCTTTTGATCAAGATGTAATATGTAATTTTACTCGTTGTATTCAAGTTGTGAAGTTAATTGGAATGTTTGGCATTGCTTGATCTACGCACAGCTCTTATGGACCACTTGTATTTGTTTATCGCTTCCGCAATTGTGAGCCCCGTTTATTATTACTCTGATTGTGTTTAGTTTTGAAAGTTGGCCTTCGGTAATTACGGATTACTGGCCATCATGGCACCAAACTACTAGGGGCGGTTTGGGGTCGTGACAGAGTGGTATCAGAGCACAAGTTCCTCAGTATACGTTATTCACACACTTGAGTCCTAAAGAGCACAGGATTCCCTTAGAAAGATGTTAGGGTTGCATCATGGTATTTGTCATTTGAACGAGGTGTGCATTGTCTTGATATGCTTAATTGTTGCTTGCCTACGGGGTTATCTGTTTAATTGTTTTAAAGTCATATTCTGCATACTCATAGCATTATGAGGAGAGGTAGACCACCGCTTGGCCGAGATCAACCCGAAGATAGAATGGACAGACTGGAAAGATTGGTTGAAGGTTTGGCCCGTGAGTTGAGGCAAACCAGGCAGCAGTTCGCTAGTGCTACGTCGACTCAGGCCGAGCAGACCAACGGCCGAAACGTAGTTCCACCTCCACCTCCGCCAGTGCCGCAAATTCCCCCGCAACCAGCCTTATATGGGGACGGCACGATCGCTTTGATCAGGGAGTTCAAGAAAATGAGGCCACCGAGATTCTCTGGAGGTATAGAGCCGATGAAGGCCGAGGCATGGGTTTTAGAAATGGAGAAGTTGTTTGAGATCTTCCCTAGCACCGACGCTCAGAAAGTGACGTTGGCAGCATTCACATTAGATGATGACGCCCGCAGGTGGTGGATGATGGTCAGAGGGAGCAATCCAGATTTGACCTGGACCCGATTCTTAGAGTTGTTCTACAAGAAACATTTTCCCCTAAGTGTTCGAAACCGCAAGGCTACCGAATTTCATACTTTGACGCAAGGCAACAGAACAGTGGCGGAATATGACCGCGCTTTTACTGAACTGGTAAGGTTTGTACCCCACATGACCAACGACGAATATATGAAGGCCAGGAAGTTCGAGTGTGGGCTTCGTGGACCGATTCAAGACCGGGTCAACTTGCTTGATATGCCGACCTATGCCGAGGTATTGGACAAAGCCATTCAGGCCGAAGCTAATCTGAACCGATACCAGAGCTCGGGAGAAAACCAGCGAAAGAGGCAGAACTATGACAATCGCCGAGGACAGCTGAGCACCAAGAAGAGAACGAACATGGGCAGTACTAGTAATGTAAGGCAAGAAGGGAGTGCTAAACCGATGTGTTCGGATTGTGGGAAACAGCATTTCGGGATTTGTCGACGAACGTCTGGAGCTTGTTATGAATGTGGCGAGATGGGCCACTATGTGAGGGATTGCCCCAAAGCAAAGGCTGATAACGACAAGAAAGGAGAGAATACCTCGGGTTCCGTTCAGAAGGGAAATGCTGGGAAAGGACAGATGAGACAGGGCAGAGTGTTTGCATTAGTACCAGGAGACACTCAGAATGCTGAGACAGTAGTGTCAGGTACACTTCTAATTTGCTCCCAAGATGCTTATGTGTTGATTGATTCGGGTTCTACTCATTCGTTTATATCTACTAAGTTTGCCGAGAAAATTAATAGGGAACTAGAGCCCCTTGATTTCGTATTATCTGTGTCTACTCCATCTGGGAAATCTATGATTGTTGCATCCATTTACAGAGCATGTATTATTGTGATTGAAAATGTTGAACTGTTAGTAGATCTGATGCCTCTAGACATAGCTCATTTTGATATTATACTGGGAATGGACTGGTTAGTCGCGAACAATGCATCTATTAATTGTGTTTCGAAAAGTGTCACCTTGAGACCCCCAAACCTAGCCGAGGTTATTTTCCAGGGAAAAGGGATGGTGCCCCCACCTTATTTGATTTCGTCCATTAAAGCCTACAAGTTAATTCAGAAGGGGTGCCGAGGTTACTTGTGTAGTATACTGAGTGGTCAGAATGGAAACGTTAGCTTAGCCGACATCCCAGTTGTGAATGAATTTTCCGACGTCTTTCCAGACGAGTTGCCTGGCCACTTAACCGATAGGGAAATAGAGTTTACTGTTGACATCATATCGGGAACACGGCCGATCTCCAAAACGCCTTATAGGATGGCCCCAGCTGAACTTAGAGAATTGAAACTGCAATTGCAAGAGTTGTTAGATAAGGGATTTATCAGGCCGAGCACTTCACCATGGGGAGCACCTGTTTTATTTGTTAAGAAGAAGGATGGCACACTCCGTCTGTGTATCGACTATAGAGAACTTAATAAGGTCACTATTAAGAACAAGTACCCACTGCCTAGGATTGATGATCTGCTTGACCAATTACAAGGAGCGCGAGTCTTTTCCAAGATTGACCTTAGGTCTGGTTACCATCAGCTTAAGGTTAAGGCCGAAGATGTTGAGAAGACTGCCTTTCGAACAAGATATGGCCACTACGAGTTTTTAGTGATGCCTTTTGGAGTAACCAATGCCCCCGCAGCATTTATGGATTTAATGAACAGAGTCTTCAAACCGTATTTAGATGAGTTTGTAGTTGTCTTCATTGATGATATCTTGATCTATTCCAAGAGTAAAACTGAACACGAAAATCACTTGAGACTTGCCTTACAGATTTTGAGAGAACGGAAATTGTATGCTAAGTTTAACAAGTGTGAGTTTTGGCTTCCTACTATCTCATTTTTGGGTCATGTGATTAGTAAAGAGGGTATCTCAGTGGATCCTAGCAAGATTGAAGCCGTAGTAAATTGGCCGAGGCCGACTAATGTGTCCGAGATTCGTAGTTTTCTGGGTTTGGCAGGTTACTATAGAAAGTTTGTGAAAGATTTCTCAAGAATTGCAATTCCATTGACGCAATTGACTAAGAAGGGAACACTGTATGAATGGACTGAAGGTCGGGAATCAGCCTTTCAGGAACTGAAGACGAGGTTAGTTACAGCGCCAGTACTCGTACTTCCATCAGGTAACGAAGAGTTTCATGTCTATAGTGATGCATCGCATAAGGGTTTGGGTTGTGTATTAATGCAAAAGGGTAAGGTTATAGCTTATGCGTCTCGTCAGTTGAAACCTCATGAGAAAAACTATCCTACCCATGACTTAGAATTAGCAGCCGTAGTATTTGCTTTGAAGATTTGGCGTCACTATTTGTATGGAGCTACTTGTCAGGTTTTCACAGATCACAAGAGTTTAAAATACCTATTCAGACAGAAGGAATTGAATTTGAGGCAGAGAAGGTGGCTTGAGTTGTTGAAGGACTATGATATGCGAATTCAATATCACCCAGGTAAAGCTAACAGTGTAGCCGACGCTTTGAGCAGAAAGTCAGACGGAAATTTGGCGTGTTTGACCATGACGACCGTGGAGCCGACTATTGTTAGTGAAGTAAAGACCAGACAGATGGAGGATGACTTCTTCAAGAAAATAGCCGAGGAAATTAACACAAAGCCGAGATCAGGGTATACAGTCGAAAACCAAGTGCTCAGGTTTGAAGTAAGGTTATGTGTGGCCGACATCCCAGAGTTAAAGAGGAAAATTTTGCAGGCAGCTCATGGTTCTAAGTTTGCTGTCCATCCAGGGAACACCAAAATGTATCAAGATGTGAAGCAGACCTTCTGGTGGCCAAACATGAAAAGAGAGATAGCCGAATTTGTGTCCCAGTGTTTGCATTGTCAACAAGTGAAAGCAGAACATCAAAGACCTGCAGGACTTCTTCAACCTTTGCCGATTCCTGAGTGGAAATGGGAACACATCTCCATGGATTTTGTGATTGGTTTGCCGAAGACACCGAAAGGTATGGATTCAATTTGGGTTGTTGTCGATAGGTTAACTAAGTCAGCGCACTTTCTACCCGTTAAGACTACCTTCAACGCCAATCAACTTGCCTTGCTATATATGAGTGAGATTGTCAGACTTCATGGAGTGCCGATGACAATTGTTTCAGACCGGGATCCTAAATTTGTTTCTAGATTTTGGCAGAGCCTACAGAGGGCTTTCGGAGCCGAACTGAGATTTAGTACAGCCTTTCATCCCCAAACGGATGGGCAGACAGAGAGGACAATTCAGACACTTGAAGATATGTTGAGACTTTGTGTATTGGACTTCCAAGGAAGTTGGGGAACACATTTGCCCTTAGTGGAATTCGCTTACAATAACAGTTATCAAGCTAGCATTGGCATGGCGCCATATGAGGCCTTGTATGGAAGAAAATGTAAGTCGCCGATATGTTGGACCGAAGTCGGGGACAGAGCTCTGCTTGGTCCCGAATTGATTCAAGTGACAACAGAGAAGATTAAACTTATCCAACAGAGGATTAAAACCGCCCAGAGCCGACAAAAGAGCTACGCCGATCAGAGAAGGAATGAGATTGAGTTCGAAGTTGGGAATCATGTATTCCTGAAGGTCTCACCAATGAAAGGGCTTTCCAGATTTGGAAGGAAAGGTAAGTTAGCACCTCGTTATATTGGACCGTTTGAAATTCTTGAGAAAATTAATCCTGTTGCCTACAGACTTGCTTTGCCGCCGGATTTGAGCCAAGTCCACAATGTGTTTCATGTTTCGATGTTGAGGAAGTACATTCGAGATCCACTACATGTAATTGATCATTCCGAGATCACAGTTAATGAAGATTTGGGCTACGAGGAGAAGCCAATGAGGATTATTGACCGACAAGTAAAGCAATTGAGGAACAGATCGATACCGATGGTAAAGGTCGAATGGAAGGAGCATTATGGCACAGGAGCCACGTGGGAGAAGGAAGAGGATATGAGAGTCCGTTATCCGGAGTTGTTCTGGGAACAAGGTAATTCAAGTTTGGGGACCAAACTTCTTTAAGGGGGGTAGGATGTAACAACCCTCACCTTATTCTTGTCATACTTGCATACATTCTTGCATGGTCTTGCTTGTCATGTTAATTTGAAGGTTTTATCTTGCCTTGATTCGTTTAAGTTGCTTGCGTGATTTTGTTCCTTGCTTAGTGTGTGTGTGTGCGTAGCCGTGATCATCTTGAGCTTAGTCCACCTTTGACCCTTGTGCTTAGAACTATCTTGTGATCTTGTTCAACCCCATCTTCACCTCGGGCATTCTTTGCCGAGATGTTTTGCACTTGAACCTTGTCCGCAGGCAGGTATGGCCTAGGCCGAGGTGTGGCGCACCCCGGCCAAGGTGTGGCACAGCTTAGTCAAGTGTCGTCCTCCCTAGCCGATGTTTTTCTATCCTGTTGCTGGATCCTTGATTTGAGCCGATGTCATCTCTTTGCCGATGTGTCTTACCCGAGCTTGCTGCATAAGCTTTGTCAGAGACTGTCTTATCCATCAATCACCTTTTGAGTTGAGCCAATCTGTCAACGCCACGTGTCCGAGCTGTTGTTAAGGCAGCCGACAGACCTTGAAACAAATCATTTTGTCTCAAATCTTTGTTTTAGAGAGAGAAGCTCTAGAGAAGAGTTCTTGAGTGAGAATAGCCTTCCAAGCTTGATCTTTGTGGTTTGAACCGTTGGGTCCGAGTTTTGAGGTTAGAATCTTGATCTCCCTTGGTTATTCTTGCTGATTATCTAGCTGCATTGCACGATCGGATCTGTTTTGCATGTCATGCATCGTTTTGAAGTTGGTTTTGGAAAGAGAAAATGGTTTTCCATGTGTTCTTAATGAAAAGCCTCGTTTTGATCCGTGAGAGTGGAATGAAAACCACGTTTTTGTGTTTGTTCTTGCATAACCTTCTTGCGTGAGTACCCAGATCTATGTTTTGAACTCTTGGCTTGAAACCTCAGATTTTGTGACGAGTTTTGAACTTGCATCCACATTCCTCATGATCATATTTTCACATTCTTCAAAAGGAAACCCAGGTTCCTCCTGACCTTGTTTAGCGGGACCTCGGCTTAGCCCCGGATGGTACCCAGTGTGTTTTCGAGGAACGGGAGCAGTGATTAAGCTCCCAGCTTGTTTTGTTTTGTCTTTGACTTGGATCTGGCAAGAGTGCCGAGATCATTTGCATGTATATATAGAGCTTGCTTTGAGATGTGACTTGCCATGTGATTGTAGGTCCTTGATATTTACTTTGAGTCTACACCTGAAGAACTAGGTGAGTGGTGCTTCTAATAAAGCTATGTTATACTTGTTTTGATAAATCTTGCTTGCTTGTTTTGACAAAAGTGTTTTGTTAAGCATGAATGAATAGCTCTTGTTTGATATGTCAAGTGTACTCTTTGTTTTGATGCCATCTTTGAAAAGGATACGGTCCTTGTTAAATCGGGCTACGGGCCTAAGTAACACAAGTCCCTTGTGCTGGAGGACTCTAAACTTTCGCAGTACTAAGTATAAAAAGGATACGGTCCTTGTTAAATCGGGCTACGGGCCTAAGTAACACAAGTCCCTTGTACTGGAGGACTCTAAACTTTCGCGGTACCAAGTGCACAAGTCCCTTGTATTGGAGGACTCTAAACTTTCGCAATACTTTTGACTAAACGATTACGGATCGTACAGCTTTTGATACTTGAATGATGAATACAGTTCATCCCTTGCTTTGCCGATGTTATGATACTTGAATGATGAATACGGTTCATCCCTTGCTTTGCCGATGTTATGATACTTGAATGATGAATACGGTTCATCCCTTGCTTTGCCGATGTTATGATACTTGAATGATGAATACGGTTCATCCCTTGCTTTGCCGATGTTTTGATACTTGAATGATGAATACGGTTCATCCCTTGCTTTGCCGATGTTATGATACTTGAATGATGAATACGGTTCATCCCTTGCTTTGCCGATGTTATGATACTTGAATGATGAATACGGTTCATCCCTTGTTTTGCCTATGTCAGTAAACATCTTTGGATACTTGTAATATTTGATTGATGAATACGGTTCATCCTCTGTCTTGTTAAAGTTTTGATGTGTTTCGTTTGAAGGACCTCGGCAGTATTCATGCAAAACCTTTATTTTTAGTACCATTCACTGAGTTTTGTACTCACCCCTCTATATATATGTAGGTGATGAGCAGGACGGCGGCGACGCCTAGATCGTTTTGGATGCTTGTCTTGGATTTGTGCTTACGTCGGTTTTACTTTTGTATTTACGTCGGCGATGCTCTGCTTTGCACGTCGGCAAATCTTGAAAATCATGCTTCTTGAATTGTATTAGCTGTATTTTGTACATGCCGGCTCGAGAAGCCTTTTGATCAAGATGTAATATGTAATTTTACTCGTTGTATTCAAGTTGTGAAGTTAATTGGAATGTTTGGCATTGCTTGATCTACGCACAGCTCTTATGGACCACTTGTATTTGTTTATCGCTTCCGCAATTGTGAGCCCCGTTTATTATTACTCTGATTGTGTTTAGTTTTGAAAGTTGGCCTTCGGTAATTACGGATTGCTGGCCATCATGGCACCAAACTACTAGGGGCGGTTTGGGGTCGTGACACTGGGAGTGACGCTCGAGCGGGGTGTTTGACGCTCGAGCGGGTCGACTGGGTTTAAGTTCCGTGTTTTGACTTTTCAAACCACTTTTTCACTTTCTCTTCTCTCTCCTACTTTTCCAAAAACACCATTGTTGAGCCTCTCACTCTAGAACTCTACCTTCTCTCTAGGTTTTGATCTAGTAGGAGTGATTTGCTCATCTTTGGCCTTTACAAAAAAGTTGTTGATCGTCGAGGGCTACATTCTAATCTGAAAATCTCGGGTTTTGGAGCACGTTGGGTTTTGTCGTCTTCTCCTTTGGGGCTCCGAATTTGAGGTAGGGATATCCTACTCCTCTCTATGGATTTTGTCTTTAAATTTTGGTATTTTGAGATGTTGGGGTTGGTTTGGTAATTTTGTGAAAGTTTGGGACTTTTGTGTTATTTTACGAAAGTTGGGGTTTTATTTATAATAAACCTAGATGCATGTTTGGTATAGAGAAATGGAATTAATGTTGAATCATTGATGAAAATGGGACCTAAGGGTTGTAATGTTAATTATGGGAATTGACCTAATTACATTGTTGATTAATTGAGATAATTAATTGTGAGAGATGAGGAAATGAAATGGAATTGTCGAGATTGGGAATGTATGGGGTTAAAGGGTGTAGTTGAATTATTTTCACTCACCGAATTGAAATGTTGATTGAATATCCATTGTGCATTTATTTTCTGTATAGAGATAACTGCTTTGGGCTATCGGTGGAGGATAGTCGTGATTGTTGTAGACAATGTATGATGATTAGGCAAACGAAAACTAATCAATGGAATGTGCCGTGGAATTTGACGGTTGATAGAATACATTAACTGTATGTATTGAGTGATTGTATATAGAACTAATGTGTTTGTATATGTTATGTGTAGAGGAGGAGATGGGGGATGTACTCCGCGGTTTAGGGGAAGATGGGGGATGTACCTCTAAACCGGATAGTGTTGGGAGAAGATAGGGGATGAACTCCGTAGATACAGCTCATATGCTTGTCTAGAGAAGTGAAGATAGAGCTCATATGCTTATCTTTGTGAAGTGTGGATACAGCTTATATGCTTATCTGTGAATGTGGGATATTGTTGTTATACATATCTGTTGAGAATGTGGATAGAGCTTATATGCTTATCTGTGAATGTGGGATATAGTTTTTATACATATCTGTTGAAATGATGATAGAGCTAGCATGCTTATCTGTTGAAAAAGGGAAATGAAAAGTAACTTGGACTCATAAGTCGTATGACATAAATATGAGATTTATGTGAATGTATCAGTGTTGGCCATCTATCAATTGCTAATCTTTTAGTCATTGTTCATGGTTGGTTTAGTGTGTTTCTACTGGGCTGTGGCTCACCCTTTATGGGAATATCATTTTCAGGTATAGGTAGCATGCCACCTCCAAGGACATAGCTTGGGAGGCTAGAGGCGGACATACTTTTGTCGTTTTATTTTGATGTATTACATGTAAATTCAAGCCAAGGGCTTAATGTGTAAATGAGTTAGTACTCTTTTGTTGTAACCAAGTGTTAACTTGGAAAGCTGTAAGCCCGTAGGGCATTTTGCTTTTGTTGTTAACATGTAATACTTTTGTAATGAAACTCTGATGAATAGAAGAATGTGGTTATTTCATATGTCAATGAATGTCTTATTTGATGGGTTTAATGTTATTATTTTGAGGCCGTTACAACTTGGTATCAGAGCGTACCGGGTTCGAATACTTTGGGTACGTGGGAAGTGACTAGGATCACAATGGGTTTGTCTCGCTTGATAGAGACTTAGATGTAGTGTTATATGCTACGTGTTTAATTGATAACATGCTTATGTGACTATGTGGGTATGGGATTTAGTTTCTAGGATGTTGATTGGATCCTTGGGTTTCTGGGAGTCTTGTTGGAAAAGCACTTGATCAATGCTATTTCTAACTGGAACTCTAGTAACGCCTCGGGACTATCATTATCCGGAAATGAAATTCGTAAGTGCTTATGTGTTTATGTGCTTACGTGGAGTGAATTACAGTTGTCCATGCATTAGGACGCGAGTGTTTAGTTTCGACACATTTGTGAATGTGCTAACGTTCTGTGCTACCTTTATTAGGATGTCAGGACGAGGAAGAGGTGCTAGGCGTGGTAGGCCTGCGAGGCAGGAGGTACCGTTACCGGAGGAGGTTCCGGCAGTACAGGAGGGAGTTGGCCAGGCCAATGTGGCCGAGCCAGTGGGTCAGCAGGCCATGGGTGCCTTGGCCAGAGAGATAGCTGGAGCTTTGGGTATTCTTAGAGCTGGGAATCAGGCAGCTGAGGCAGGGCCTTCTTTCTTGAAGAGGGAGTTTTTCCGGTCTAATCCGGATGAGTTTATCGGGGATCCGAAGGAGCCACTGAAAGCTGATGAGTGGCTAGAGCAAATGAGTAAGACATTCGAGATGCTTGGCATCGAGGATGGAGCACTGAAAGTGACCTTGGCATCCTTCCAGCTGAAGGGAGATGCGGGTCAATGGTGGAAGTACGAGAAGGCTCGTGTTGGGGGTACATAGGAAGCGTTTGTGAATGCTTTTCAGGAGAGGTTTTTGTCTGCAGCAGCTAGGGAGAAGCTGAGGGATCAGTTTAGCCGGCTTAAACAGCAGGGCTTGTCAGTGGCCGAGTTTGAGGCTACTTTTACCAGTCTATCCCGGTTTGCACCTGAACTGGTGGCATCTGAGGAACGCCGTTGCTATGAGTTTGAGCGGTAGTTGAGGCGGGGCCTCAAGTTGAGAGTTGGTGGGTCTTACATCCGAGAGTATAGACACCTAGTAGATGCTGCTGCTCATATGGAAATTATGATGCAGGAAGAGGAGGACGAGCAGAGGGGCTCCAAGAGGGGCCAAGATGGCCAGGGTGATGGCAGGAGGCAGAGGGGTTATAACCCTCAGCAGTCTCAGGGGGCAGTTTCTAGATCGACCTTTCCAGTGCCGAGTGCAGGTTCGGAGAGAGGCAATCAGGGGGAGTTTGCTTGCTACAAGTGTGGCCAGCTGGGTCACAAGGTTTCAGTTTGCCCGCAGAAGGGTGGGGGTCAGAGAACTGCTTCTTCTTCAGCTAGACCGCAGAGTCAGAGTTTGGGTAGGGGGCAACCCTTGTCTTGTTATCAGTGTGGACAGCCTGGGTACCTAAAGAGGTTTTGCCCACAGTTGAGTGCCACTTCAGGAGCGTCTGGTTCCAGGCAGACGCAGAGTTTTCAGCCAGCTCAGTCTGTGCAGGCCTCGAGGGCCAATCCGGGGGCTTCGTCGTCCCAGTCTGTGCAGCAGTCGTATGCTCCTAGAGGTGAGCAGGTAGACCAGGGGCCTACGGGGCGCGTGTATGCTGTTACCGCGCAGGATTTAGTACCAGCTCCATCGGTGGTGAGAGGTACTTTTCTGTTTTGCAACTCGGTTGCTAATGTGTTGATAGACACGGGTGCATCTCATTCTTTTGTATCTGCTGCATTTGTATCTGTTTTGGAATTGGAGTTAGCACAGTTAGCATCTCCTCTTTGTGTAGTGTCACCTCTTGGTGGTGAGTTGATCCTGAAACAGGGTGTTAGAGGATGTGATATAGAGGTCGCCGACTATAGGCTTCCTTTTCCGTTTGTTGTCATGCCCATGAAGGGTTTTGATGTCATTTTGGGTATGGACTGGCTATCGTCATACCGGGCTGTTATTGATTGCTACCGCCAGAGGGTCACGTTATGTACCTTGAGCGGGGAGTGGTTCCATTTCTTGGGAGACCGGGTTGGTTATGTTTTACCACCGGGGTATGATTCGCGAGGGCGAAGTGAGCTTAGTGGTCTACTTGCTAGCTTTGAGAGTGGTGAGTGTGATGAGACCCAGATTGTATTGCCGAGGGTGGTTTGTGAGTATTCGGATGTCTTTCCCGAAGATCTTGTTAGTTTGCCACCTCACCGAGAGATAGAGTTCTCTATTGATTTGGTGCCCGGCACGACGCCGATTTCTATGGCTCCTTATCGTTTTGCTCCAGCAGAATTGGTTGAGTTGAAAGTTCAGCTCCAGGAATTGCTAGATAAGGGTTTTGTTCGCCCTAGTGTTTCACAATGGGGAGCACCGGCCCTCTTTGCTAAAAAGAAAGATGGTGCCTTGAGATTGTGTATTGACTACCGAAAGTTGAATCGGGCTACGGTCAAGAATAAGTACCCTATGCCCCGTATAGATGATTTGTTTGACCAGTTGAAGGGTTCCCGTTGTTTCTCTAAGATAGACTTGAGATCGGGTTACCACCAGTTGAGGGTCAGGGAGGAGGATATTCCGAAGACGGCATTCCGTACGCGGTATGGCCATTACGAGTTTCTGGTGATGCCATTTGGGCTTACCAATGCACCGGCAGTCTTTATGGGCTTGATGAACCGGACTTTCCGGGAATTCTTGGATCGATTTGTAGTCGTTTTCGTGGACGACATTCTTATCTATTCGCCTTCTGAGGAGGAGCACGAGGAACACTTGAGAGTGGTGCTTGAGTTGCTTAGAGCCCATAGGCTATATGCCAAGTTTGGGAAGTGTGAGTTCTGGCTGAGGGAAGTCAAATTCTTAGGCCACGTAGTATCCGGGGAAGGGGTGTCTGTTGATGCATCCAAGGTAGAGGCAGTGCAAGATTGGGCACAGCCTAAGAGTGTGTTTGCGATCTGCAGTTTTCTGGGATTGGCTGGGTATTACCGCCGGTTTGTGAAAGATTTCTCTAGGTTAGCGTCACCGTTGACTAGACTGACTCGGAAGGGAGTCAAGTTTGTGTGGAGTGAGACTTGTGAAAAGTCGTTCTAAGAGTTGAAAGTTAGATTGACCACCGCTCCGGTGTTGATTATTCCGGAGAGAGGGTTGGGTTATGCGGTTTATTGTGATGCCTCACGAGAGGGTTTGGGTTGTGTGTTGATGCAAGAAGGGAAAGTGGTAGCTTATGGCTCACGTCAGTTGAAAATACACGAGAAGAATTACCCTACACACGACCTCGAGTTAGCAGCTGTGATCTTTGCCTTGAAAATCTGGAGGCACTACCTTTATGGTGAGAAGTTCGAGGTGTTCTCGGACCACAAGAGTTTGAAGTATCTGTTTACACAGAGAGACTTGAATTTGAGGCAGAGGAGGTGGATGGAGTTCATCGAGGATTATGATTTTGAGTTACATTATCACCCGGGAAAGGCCAATGTTGTGGCCGATGCCCTTAGTAGGAAATCCATTAGTGATGTAGCTAGTATAGCCATCCGAGAATGGGAGATGTTGGGAGCACTTGGCGAGTTTGATTTGCTACTGGGCGAATCCGTTGAGGCTGCGGCCTTGTTTTCTGTTGTTGCGCAGCCTACACTGGTGATACGAGTGTTAGAGGCACAGAGAGGTGACCTTGAAGTAGAATCCCTCCGAGAGAAGATCTCCAGTGGGAAGGTTGAGAAGGGCTTGACGGTGTATCCCGACCAGAGTGTGAGATACCGAGACCGTTTGTTTGTGCCGGAGTCCTGCCGAGAGGAAGTACTCCGAGAGTTTCACCATTCGCGCCTTGCGGTGCATCCGGGAGGTACTAAGATGTATCAGGATTTGGGTCGCCAGTTTTGGTGGCGGAGTATGAAGAGAGATGTGGCTGTTTTCGTATCGAAGTTCCTTGCTTGCCAGCAAGTGAAGGCCGAGCATCAGAGGCCAGCGGGTTTGTTGCAACCCTTGCCTATTGCCGAGTGGAAGTGGGAGCATGTCACCATGGACTTCGTTGTAGGTCTTCCGAGGACTCAGCGGGGTAGTGATGCTATTTGGGTGGTTGTAGACCGGTTGACTAAGTCGGCGCACTTCATTCCTATGTGCGTGAGAGATTCGGTAGATCATCTTGCCGACTTGTATATTCGGGACATAGTGAGATTGCACGGGGTCCCAGTGACGATCGTCTCAGATAGAGATCCTCGTTTTACTGCTAGGTTGTGGCAGAGTTTGCAGAGTGCCTTGGGCACTAAGTTGACCTTTAGTACGGCTTACCATCCTCAGACTGATGGGCAGTCCGAGCGTACTATTCAGATCCTCGAGGATATGCTTCGGGGTTGTGTCCTGGACTTCAGTGGGACGTGGGAGAGGCACTTACCCTTGGTAGAGTTTGCCTACAACAACAGTTTTCAGTCTAGCATCGGTATGGCACCGTTTGAGGCCTTGTATGGCCGACCGTGTAGGTCTCCAGTGTGTTGGGCCGAGGTGGGTGATGCACATTTGTTGGGTCCGGAGTTGGTTAGGGAGACGGCGGAGAAAGTTGAGCTTATCCGTAGGAGGCTTGTTACAGCCCAGAGTCGTCAGAAATCTTATGCTGACCGTAGAAGGAGGCCTTTGGCGTTTGAGGTAGGTGATCATGTCTTTCTGAAGATATCACCTAGGCGAGGTCTGATGAGGTTTGGGAAGAGTGGGAAGTTATCCCCTCGGTTTATTGGTCCTTTTGAGGTTCTTGAGAGGATTGGCGAGGTTGCTTATCGATTAGCCTTACCGCCGCAGTTGTCCGGAGTTCATGACGTGTTTCATGTGAGTATGCTTCGGAAGTATGAGCCAGATCCATCACATGTATTGGATTGGACCGATTTAGAGGTAGATGAGGATGCCTCGTATGAAGAGGGACCGGTTCGGGTCTTGGATAGGCGGGATTAGGTCTTGCGTAGCAAGACCATTCATTTGGTGAAAGTCTTGTGGAAACATCACGGAGTGGAGGAAGCCACTTGGGAACGTGAGTTGGAAGTCCGCGAGAAATATCCGGACTTGTTTGTTGATATGTAATCTTGTATTTAGATTTTGAACTATTGTTGAACTTAAGAGCTTTTATATATGTCTTAAGTTGTGAAACATTGAAAATGTTTGGTTTATTGGAAGTATGTTTTGGAACTTGCCTCATATGGAAGTTGAATGTAACATTATATATGTTGAATATGTTGTTGAAATTGGAAAGGAAATGCATAATGTTGATGCATGTTGAAAGTACATATGTTGTTTACATATTGTGAAATGTCTCTTGTTGAAGGGATGGAATGACCGGTAATGGGTCGAATTGTTGAATGTTAAATTGTGACATTGTTTAAAATGGAGGAAAACCTGTTTTTGAAAACTTGTGCTTAATTTCGTAGACGAAATTCTTTAAGGGGGGGGGGGAGGTTATAGCGATCCCGGATTTACCCTTGTTGTACAGTGATCTGGACATGTGTCCGTGGATGTTGGTAGTTGATTATTGTCTTGTTTGCATCCTTTTTACTTCATATTTGAGTTATAGGATGTGTTGGGCAGGTTTGTTACAGGTTGGTTGAGTTTAGAAACCAAAACTAGTTGCCCAGATTTTTGCCTGTCCGCTCGAGCGGGGGTTTTGGCGCTCGAGCGGGAATTGCACCCATCCAGTATTTTCTGCGCAGTGTTGGACGCTCGAGCGTGGAGTTGGCCGCTCGAGCGGGGTTGTGTGAGTGCCGCTCGAGCGGGGAGTTGGAAGCTCGAGCGTAGACCTGGTTCTGTAAAAGTTCTGGGAGTGTGTATCCGCCGCTCGAGCGGGATTTTTGACGCTCGAGCGGGAGTCTGGGAGTGACGCTCGAGCGGGGTGTTTGACGCTCGAGCGGGTCGACTGGGTTTAAGTTCCGTGTTTTGACTTTTCAAATCACTTTTTCACTTTCTCTTCTCTCTCCTACTTTTCCAAAAACACCATTGTTGAGCCTCTCACTCTAGAACTCTACCTTCTCTCTAGGTTTTGATCTAGTAGGAGTGATTTGCTCATCTTTGGCCTTTACAAAAAAGTTGTTGATCGTCGAGGGCTACATTCTAATCTGAAAATCTCGGGTTTTGGAGCACGTTGGGTTTTGTCGTCTTCTCCTTTGGGGCTCCGAATTTGAGGTAGGGATATCCTACTCCTCTCTATGGATTTTGTCTTTAAATTTTGGTATTTTGAGATGTTGGGGTTGGTTTGGTAATTTTGTGAAAGTTTGGGACTTTTGTGTTATTTTACGAAAGTTGGGGTTTTATTTATAATAAACCTAGATGCATGTTTGGTATAGAGAAATGGAATTAATGTTGAATCATTGATGAAAATGGGACCTAAGGGTTGTAATGTTAATTATGGGAATTGACCTAATTACATTGTTGATTAATTGAGATAATTAATTGTGAGAGATGAGGAAATGAAATGGAATTGTCGAGATTGGGAATGTATGGGGTTAAAGGGTGTAGTTGAATTATTTTCACTCACCGAATTGAAATGTTGATTGAATATCCATTGTGCATTTATTTTCTGTATAGAGATAACTGCTTTGGGCTATCGGTGGAGGATAGTCGTGATTGTTGTAGACAATGCATGATGATTAGGCAAACGGAAACTAATCAATGGAATGTGTCATGGAATTTGACGGTTGATAGAATACATTAACTGTATGTATTGAGTGATTGTATATAGAACCAATGTGTTTGTATACGTTATGTGTAGAGGAGGAGATGGGGGATGTACTCCGCGGTTTAGGGGAAGATGGGGGATGTACCTCTAAACCGGATAGTGTTGGGAGAAGATAGGGGATGAACTCCGTAGATACAGCTCATATGCTTGTCTAGAGAAGTGAAGATAGAGCTCATATGCTTATCTTTGTGAAGTGTGGATACAGCTTATATGCTTATCTGTGAATGTGGGATATTGTTGTTATACATATCTGTTGAGAATGTGGATAGAGCTTATATGCTTATCTGTGAATGTGGGATATAGTTTTTATACATATCTGTTGAAATGATGATAGAGCTAGCATGCTTATCTGTTGAAAAAGGGAAATGAAAAGTAACTTGGACTCATAAGTCGTATGACATAAATATGAGATTTATGTGAATGTATCAGTGTTGGCCATCTATCAATTGCTAATCTTTTAGTCATTGTTCATGGTTGGTTTAGTGTGTTTCTACTGGGCTGTGGCTCACCCTTTATGGGAATATCATTTTCAGGTACAGGTAGCATGCCACCTCCAAGGACATAGCTTGGGAGGCTAGAGGCGGACATACTTTTGTCGTTTTTTTTTGATGTATTACATGTAAATTCAAGCCAAGGGCTTAATGTGTAAATGAGTTAGTACTCTTTTGTTGTAACCAAGTGTTAACTTGGAAAGCTGTAAGCCCGTAGGGCATTTTGCTTTTGTTGTTAACATGTAATACTTTTGTAATGAAACTCTGATGAATAGAAGAATGTGGTTATTTCATATGTCAATGAATGTCTTATTTGATGGGTTCAATGTTATTATTTTGAGGCCGTTACAACTTGGTATCAGAGCGTACCGGGTTCGAATACTTTGGGTACGTGGGAAGTGACTAGGATCACAATGGGTTTGTCTCGCTTGATAGAGACTTAGATGTAGTGTTATATGCTACGTGTTTAATTGATAACATGCTTATGCGACTATGTGGGTATGGAATTTACTGAGTGATTTACTCAGAATTTACTTAGTAATTTACTGAGTAATGTTCTGAATAATTTACTGAGAATTCAATGAGTAATTTACTGAGATTTTATTGAGTAATTTACCGTGAAATTATGAAAAATTTACTTCAAATTTTCTAAATAATTTACTGAGGATTTACTAGGAATTTACTGAGTAATTAATTGAGAATTTATTGAATAATTTACTGAGAATTTCTTTGGAATTTAATTAGTAATTTACTGAGAATTTACTAAGTGATTTATTGAAAATCTACCGGGAATTTATCAACAATTTTCTGCGTAATTTACTTTATAAGTTACTGAGAATTTTCTGCGAATTTACTTTGTAATTTAATGAGAATTTACTGAGTAATTTACTGGTAATTTATTGAGTGATTTACTCAGAATTTACTAAGTAATTTACTGTATAATTTACTGGGTAATGTTCTGAGCAATTTACTGAGAATTCAATGAGTAATTCACTGAGATTTTATTGAGTAATTTACCATGAAATTGTGAAAAAATTACTTCGAATTTTCTAAATAATTTACTGAGGATTACTGAGTAATTAATTGAGAATTTACTGAATAATTTACTGAGAATTTAATTTGTAATTTACTGAGAATTTACTAAGTAATTTACTGAGAATTTTCTAAGTAATTTACTTTATAATTTTCTGAGAATTTTCTGAGAATTTACTGAGTAAGTTAATGAGAATTTACTGAGTAATTTACCGAGTAATTTACAGGGAATTTACTGACAGATTTTCTTAGAATTTACTGAGTATTTTAATGAGTAATTTACCGAGTAATTTACTGGGAATTTACTGAGTGATTTACTCGGAATTTACTGAGTAACTTACTTAGCAATTTACTTGTTAATGTTCTGAGTAATTTACTGAGAATTCAATGAGTAATTTACTGAGATTTTATTGAGTAATTTACAGTGAAATTATGAAAAATTTACTTCGAATTTTCTAAATAATTTAATGACGATTTACAAGGAATTTACTGAGTAATTAATTGAGAATTTACTGAATAATTTACAGAGAATTTCTTGGGAATGTAATTAGTAATTTACTGAGAATTTACTAAGTCATGTACTGAGAATTTACTGGCAATTTATCGAGAATTTTCTGTGTAATTTACTTTCTAATTTACCGAGAATTTTCTGGGAATTTACTGAGTAATTTAATTAGAATTTACTGAGTAATTTATCAAGTAATTTACTGAGTGAGTTACTCGAAATTTACTGGGTAATTTACTTACCAATTTACTTGGTAACGTTCTGAGTAATTTACTGCGAATTCAATGAGTAATTTACAGAGATTTTATTGAGTAATTTACCGTGCAATTATGGTAAATTTACTTCGAATTTTCTAAATAATTTACTGAGGATTTACTATGAATTTACTGAATAATTAATTGAGAATTTCTTGTGAATTTAAGTAGTAATTTACTGAGAATTTACTAAGTAATTTACTTGAATTTACTGGGAATTTATTGAGAATTGTCTAAGTAATTTACTTTATAATTTACTGGAAATTTTCTAAGAATTTACTGAGTAATTTTATGGGAATTTACTGAGTAATTTCCCGAGTAATTTACTGAGAATTTACTGAGTGATTTACTCGGAATTTACTTAGTAATTTACTTAGCAATTTACTGAGTAATGTTCTGAGTAATTTACTGAGAATTCAATGAGTAATTTACTGAGATTTTATTGAGTAATTTACCGTGAAATTATGAAAAATTTACTTCGAATTTTCTAAATAATTTACTGAGAATTTACTAGGAATTTACTGAGTAATTAATTTAGAATTTATTGAATAATTTACTGAGGATTTCTTTGGAATTTAATTAGTAATTTGCTGAGAATTTACTAAGTGATTTACTGAGAATCTACCAGGAATCTATTGAGAATTTTCTGGGTAATTTACTTTATAATTTACTGAGAATTTTCTGGGAATTTACTTAGTAATTTAATGAAAATTTACTGAGTAATTTACCGAGTAATTTACTGGGAATTTACTGAGTGATTTACTAGGAATTTACTGGGTAATTTACTAGATAATGTTCTGGGCAATTTACTGAGAATTCCATGAGTAATTTACAGAGATTTATTGAGTAATTTACCATGAAATTATGAAAAATTTACTTCAAATTTTCTAAATAATTTATTGAGGATTTACTAGGAATTTACTGAGTAATTAATTGAGAATTTACTAAATAATTTACTTAGAATTTCTTCGGAATTTAATTAGTAATTTATTGAGAATTTACTAAGTAATTTACTGGGAATTTGTTGAGAATTTTCTAAGTAATTTGCTTTATAATTTAGTGAGAATTTTCTGGGAATTTACTGAGTGATTTTCTCAGAATTTACTGAGTAATTTAATGAGTAATTTACCGAGTAATTTACTGGGAATTTACTAAGTGATTTACTTGGAATTTACTGAGTAACTTACTTAGCAATTTACTGGTTCATGTTCTGAGTAATTTACTGAGAATTCAATGAGTAATTTATTGAGATTTTATTGAGTAATTTACCGTGAAATTATGAAAAATTTACTTCGAATTTTCTAAATAATTTAATGAGGATTTACAAGGAATTTACTGAGTAATTAATTGAGAATTTACTAAATAATTTACTGAGAATTTCTTGGGAATGTAATTAGTAATTTACTGAGAATTTACTAAGTCATGTACTGAGAATTTACTGGCAATTTATTGAAAATTTTCTAAGTAATTTACTTTATAATTTACTGGGAATTTTCTGAGAATTTTCTGAGTAATTTTATGAGAATTTTCTGAGTAATTCCCCAAGTAATTTACTGAGAATTTACTGAGTGATTTACTCAGAATTTACTTAGTAATTTACTTAGCAATTTACTGGGTAATGTTCTGAGTAATTTACTGAGAATTCAATGAGTAATTTACTGAGATTTTATTGAGTAATTTTCCGTGAAATTATGAAAAATTTACTTCAAATTTTCTAAATAATTTACTGAGGATTTATTAGGATTTTACTGAGTAATTAATTGAGAATTTACCGAATAATTTTGTAACAACCCTCACTTCAACTTAGTCATACTTGCATACATTTATGTATGATCTTGTTTTGTTATGTGCATTTGCAAATCTTGTCTTGTTTGCTTGAAGTGTTGCCTGCATGCTTTGTTCTTGCCTGGTGTGTTGCCAAGGTCACCTTAAGCCTAGTCACCTTTGAACCTTTTTACACTTAGAACTATCTTGGAACCACCTCGGTTGACCTTCATCTTCACCCTGGCATATTGGTTGAGATGTCATCATCTAGGCCAAGGTGTGCGTCACCTAGGCCGAGATGTGCATCATCTAGGCCGAGATGTTATTGTCTAGGCGTTCTAGATCCTTGATCCTTGCACTTAATGATTTTGTTCCTGGAATGGTATGACCTAGACCGAGGTGTGGCACATCTAGGCCAAGGTGTGGCACAACTCAGTCAAGTGTTGTCCTTCCAAGCCGATGTCGTTGCCACCCTACTTGCCGAAGCTTTGCCCTTATTCAAGATCATCACTTGCCGGAGTGCTCTTGCCGTCTAGCTTGTTGAATACACTTTGTCATGGTCTCGTCTTGTCAGTCAGTCACCTTTTTTAGTAGAGCCAGTCAGCCGATGCCACGTGTCCCAGCAGAGGGTTAAGTCAGTGACTGTCGAGAAAACATATCATTTGGTATCAAATCTTGTCTTTTAGAGAGAGAGACTCTAGGGAGAAGAAGGAGGAGCTTCTGAGTGAGAGTGAGTGGACCTCCAAGCTTGATCGTGGGAGTTCGAACCATTAGATTCAAGTTTTGAGGTTAGAATCTTAATCTACTCTTGTTGTTCTTGTTAATCGTCCAGCTGCATTGCATGATCGAACCTGTTCTGCATGCCTTGCATTGATTTAAAGTTGGTTTTAGTAAGAGAAAATAGTGTTCTTATGTTCTTGAAGAAAAGTCTTGTTTTGATCCGGAAGTTTGCATCAAGAACCATGTTTTTGTGTTTGTTTCCACAAGATCTTCAATATGGGTACCCAGGTCCATGCTTTCGAACTCATAGCACGAAATCTCAGACTTTGTAATAACAAGTTATGATTTTAGCATGCATGTTCTTCATCTTCTCCATCTTCATGTTCCTCAAAGGGAAACCCAGATTTTCCCGACTTCGTTTTTTGAAGGTGGCCGTCGGAACCACACCTCGGCGAGAAGGTGTGGGACCTCGGCCAAGACCTGGTTGATGCCCTGCATATTTTTCCTCGAGATGAAAAACAGTGTTTTGTTTTGATTTAACTTGGTTCTTGATGAACACCGAGATCATCCGTTTGCATGTGAATCTTGTTTGAAAGTATGTTCAATAGACTTTGCCATGTGTTTGTAGGACTCGGACTTTTGCATTGACCCCGACGTCTGAAGAACTAAGTGAGTGGTATTTTTAATAAAGCTATGTTATCAATGTTTTGATGAGCTTTGTTTGGAAAAGTATTTGTTAAGCATGAATGATTGTCCCTATTTTGTATATCAAGTATTATCTTGTTTTGATGACATTTTTGGAAAAGTCCTTAGTGCCAGGGGACTATAATGCAAATGCACATCTTATTTTGAAAGTCCTTAGCGCCAGGGGACTATAATGCAACTACACCATCGTTTGAGATATCTCCCTTGCTTTGTCTTGTTTTGTCACTAACGGTTTACCGCGTGGGTTGTTTGACTGGAATGTCATCATTTGCAATATATTGATGCTAGTAAGCATCCCTTGAAGCTTTGAAGATTTGTTAGGTGGACGAGGTCCATCCCTTGTTATAAAGTTTTGATATGTATCGTTTTGAAAGGACTTCGGCTATTATTCATGCAAACCCTTTATTATTTATACCATTCACTGAGTATCCAAGCTCACCCTTTCTATATATATGTAGGTGATGAGCAAGAAAGCAATGGCGCCTAGATGTGATTCGCAAGCTTGTTTTGGATTTTTGTTATGTCGGCTTGACTTGTATTCATGTCGGCAGTCTTGAAAATTATGCTTCTCGACTTGTAATATTTGTATTTCGCATACGTCGGCTTGAGAAGCCTTTTGATCAAGATGTAATTTGTACTTTACTTCATTTGTAACTAAGTTGTAACCCATGTGAAGATGTATGCCATTTCATTTGACTTACGCACAGCTCTTATGGACTAATTAGATTTGTACGTATTGCTTCCGTACTTGTGAGCCCCATATATTTATACTCTGTTTGTGTGTGAATTTTGAAAGTTGACCTTCGGTAATCTCGGATTAATGGCCATCACGGCACCATTCTACTAGGGGCGGTTTGGAGTCGTGACAAAATGGTATCAGAGCACAAGTTTCTTAGTATACGTTATTCACACTGTCACGACCCCAAACCGCCCCTAGTAGTTTGGTGCCGTGATGGCCAGTAATCCGTAATTACCGAAGGCCAACTTTTCAAAACTTAACACAATCAGAGTATGGATATGGGGCTCGCAAATGCGGAAGCGATAAAACAAATACAAGTGGTCCATAAGAGCAGTGCATAGATCAAAGAAATGCCAAACATTCCAATTAACTTTACAACTTAAATACAACAAGGCAAAAACACATGTTACATCTTGATCAAAAGGCTTCTCGAGCCGACATATACAAAATACAGCTAATACAAGTCAAGAAGCATGATTTTCAAGATTTGCCGACATGCAAGGCAGGGCATCGCCGACGTAAATACGAATCCAAAACAAGCATCCAAAACGATCTAGGCGTCGCCGCCGTCCTGCTCAACACCTACATATATATAGAGGGGTGAGTACAAAACTCAGTGAATGGTACTAGTAATAAAGGTTTTACATGAATATAGCCGAGGTCCTTCAAAACAAACTCATCAACAATGGCAAGACGAGGGATGAACCGTATTCATCAATCAAATATCACAAGTATTCAAAGATGTTTACTGACATAGGCAAAGCAAGGGATGAACCGTATTCATCAATCAAATATCATGACATCGGCGAAGCAAGGGATGAACCGTATTCATCATTCAAGTATCATAACATCGGCGAAGCAAGTGATGAACCGTATTCATCATTCAAGTATCATAACATCGGCGAAGCAAGTGATGAACCGTATTCATCAAGCAAGTATCATAACATCGGCGAAGCAAGGGATGAACCGTATTCATCAAGCAAGTATCATAACATCGGCGAAGCAAGGGATGAACCGTATTCATCAATCAAGTATCATAACATCGACGAAGCAGGGATGAACCGTATTCATCGAGCAAGTCTTACGAGTCTCAAGAGTTACTTAGGCCCGTAGCCCGATTTAACAAGGACCGTATCCTTTTACACTTAATACTGCGAAAGTTTAGAGTCCTCCAGTACCAGGGACTTTCCAAGAGAGGACCGTGTCCTTTTCAAAGATGGTCATCAAAACAAGGAGTATACTTGGCACGTCAAAACAAGAGCTATTCATTCATGCTTAACAAAACACTTTTATCAAAACAAAGCAAGCAAGATTTATCAAAACAAGTATAACATAGCTTTATCGATAATACCACTCACCTAGTTCTTCAGGTGTAGACTCAAGCAAATATCAAGGACCTACAATCACATGGCAAGTCACATTCTCAAAGCAAGCTCTATATACATGCAAATGATCTCGGCACTCTTGCCAGATCCAAGTCAAAGATAAAGCAGAACAAGCTGGGAGCTTAATCACTGCTCCCGTTCATGAAAACACACTGGGTACCGCCTAGGACTAAGCCGAGGTCCCGTTAAACATGGTCAGGAAAATCCTGGGTTTTCCTTTGAAGAATATGAAGAACATGATCATTTGAAAGATGGATGCAAGCTCACTACTTGTTATAAAAATCTGAGTTTTCATGTCAAGAGTTCGAAAATATGGACCTGGGTATCCACTCAAGAAAGTCCTGCAAGGACAAACACAAAACATGGTTTCTGTTCAAATTTTCGGATCAAAACGAGATTTCCTTCAAGAACACGTGAAAACCATTTTCTCTTTCCAAAACCAACTTCAAAACAATGCATGGCATGCAAAACAGATCCGATCATGCAATGCAGCTAGATAATCCATAACAACATTCAAAGTAGATCAAGAATCTAACCTCAAAACTCGAATCTAACGGCTCAAACCACGAAGATCAAGCTTGGAAAACTACTCTCACTCAAGAACTCTTCTTCCCCCCTCTCTAGAGCTTCTCTCTCTAAAACAAAGATTTGAGACAAAATGATTGTTTCTAAGTCTGCCGGCTGTCTTAACAACTAGCTCGGACACGTGGCGTTATCGGGTTGGTTCAGCTCCAAAAAGGTGATTGATAGACAAGACAAGTCTCTGACAAAGTGTATGCAGCAAGCTCGGGTAAGGCACATCGGCAAAAAGATGACATCGGCTCAAATCAAGGATCCAGCAACAGAATAGAAAAACATCGGCTAGGGAGGACGACACTTGACTAAGCTGTGCCACACCTTGGCCGGGGTGTGCCACATCTCGGCCTAGGCCATACCTGCCTGCGGACAAGGTTCAAGTGCAGAACATCTCGGCAATGAATGCCCGAGGTGAAGATGGGGTTGAACAAGATCTCAAGATAGTTCTAAGTACAAAGGGTCAAAGGCGGACTAAGCTCAAGATGACCTCGGCTACGCACACACACTAAGCAAGGATCAAAATCATGCAACAACTATAATCAGATCAAGGAAAACAAAACCTTCAAATTAGCATAACAAGCAAGATCATGCAAGTATGTATGCAAGCATGACAAGAGTAAGGTGAGGGTCGTTACACACACACTTTGAGTCCTAAAGAGCATATGATTTCCCCTTAGAAGGATGTTAGGATTACATCATATTCCTTGCTATTTGAACAAGGTGTGCATCGTCTCGGCATGCTAAATTGTTACTTGCCTACATGTTTATTTGCTCATTTTGTTTTAAAGGCACATTTTGCATACTCATAGCATCATGAGGAGAGGTAGCCCTCCAGTTGGCCAAGATCAGTCTGAGGACAGATTAGATAGACTGGAAAGGTTAGTTGAAGGTTTGGCCTGCGAGTTAAGGCAGACAAGACAGCAGTACGCTAGTGCTACTTTGACTCAGGCCGAGCAGACAAACGGCCGAAATGCAGTTCCGCCTCCACCTCCACCTCCTCCAGTACCACAAGTGCTCCCATAGCCAGCTTTATATGGGGACGGCACGATAGCTTTGATAAGAGAGTTCAAGAAAATGAAGCCACCGAGATTCCAGGGGGGTATAGAGTCGATGAAGGCCGAAGCGTGGGTTTTGGAAATGGAGAAGCTGTTCGAGATCTTTCCCAGCACCGACACCCAGAAGGTGACATTAGCAGCCTTTACACTAGATGACGACGCTCGCAGATGGTGGATGATGGATCGAGAAGGCAATCTAGACTTGACCTAGACCCGATTTTTGGAGTTGTTGTACACCAAGCATTTTCCCCTAAGTGTTCGAGATCATAAGATTACCGAATTTCAGACTTTGACGCAAGGCAGTAGAACAGTGGCTGAATACGACCGTGCCTTTACCGAGTTGGCGAGGTATGCGCCCCACATGGTCAACGATGAATATATGAAGGCTAGGAAGTTTGAAAGTGGGCTTTGCGGACCGATACAAGACCGAGTTAACATGCTCAACATGCCGAAAAACGCCGGAGTATTGGACAAAGCCATTCTGGCCGAAGCTAACTTGAACAGATACCAGAGTTCAGGAGAGAGCCAGAGGAAGAGACAGAATTATGACAATCGCCGAGCACAATTTGGTACCAAGAAGAAAGCGAATGTTGGCAGTTCAAGCAACCCAAGGCAGGAAAGTAGTACTAAGCCGACATGTTCAAGTTGTGGGAAGCCACATTTCGGGGTTTGTCGTCGAGCGTCTGGAGCCTGTTATGAATGTGGTGAAATAGGTCATTTTGTGAGGGACTGTCCTAAAACAAAGGCTGATGATAGTAAGAAAGATGAGAATACCTCGGGTTCCGTACAGAAAGGTAACGTTGGGAAAGAGCAGCTGAGGCAAGGCAGAGTTTTTGCACTAGTACCAGGAGACACTCAGAATGCTGAGACAGTGGTGTCAGGTATACTCCCAATTTTCTCTCAAAATACATATATATTGATTGATTCGGGTTCTACACATTCATTCGTTTCTGCTAAGTTTGCCGAGAAGATTAATAGGAAACTAGAACCCCTTGATTATGTGTTATCTGTATCTACCCCATCTGGGAGATCTATGAATGTTGCATCCATCTATAGAGCATGTGTTGTTGTGATTGGGAATGTTGAATTGTTAGCTGATTTAATGCCATTGGACATGACTCATTTTGATGTTATATTGGGGATGGATTGGTTAGTGGCAAATCACGCATCCATAAATTGTGTTTCTAAAAGTGTCACGTTGAAACCCCCAAACCTAGCCGAGGTCACGTTTCAGGGTAAAGGAGTAGTATCCCCACCTTACTTAATCTCATCCATGAAAGCCTATAGGTTGATCCAAAAAGGGTGTCAAGGTTATTTGTGTAGTGTACTAAGTAATCTGAATGGAAGTGTTGAGTTAGCCGACGTCCCCGTTGTTAATGAATTCCCCAACGTCTTTCCAAATGATTTGCCGGGTCACTTAGTTGACAGAGAGGTAGAGTTTACTATTGATGTCATGTCGGGAACCCAGCCTATCTCTAAAGCACCCTATAGGATGGCCCCCACCGAGCTTAAGGAATTGAAACTCCAACTACAAGAGTTGCTAGGTAAGGGTTTTGTTAGGCCGAACACTTCACCTTGGGGAGCACCCGTCTTGTTTGTTAAGAAGAAGGATGGTACGCTTCGTCTTTGTATTGATTATCGGGAACTAAATAAGGTAACTATTAAGAATAAGTACCCGTTACCAAGGATAGATTATTTGTTTGATCAGTTGCAAGGAGCACGAGTCTTTTCCAAAATTGACCTTAGGTCGGGTTACCATCAGCTTAAGGTTAAAGTCGAGGATGTCAAGAAGACCGCTTTTCGGACGAGGTATGGCCACTACGAGTTTTTAGTAATGCCTTTTGGAGTGACCAATGTCCCTGCAGCATTTATGGATTTGATGAACAGAGTCTTTAAGCCATATCTGGATGAGTTTGTGGTTGTCTTCATTGATGATATATTGATCTACTCTAAAAGTAAAGCTGAACACGAGGATCATTTGAGACTTACCTTAGGGACTTTGAGGGATCGGAAATTGTATGCTAAGTTTAACAAGTGTGAGTTTTGGCTTTCCACTATTTCATTTTTGGGCCATGTAATTGATAAAGATGGTATTTCGATCGATCCTAATAAAATTGAAGCTGTTGTGAATTGGCCGAGGCCGGCTAATGTGTCCGAGGTTCGTAGTTTTCTGGGATTGGCAGGTTATTATAGAAAGTTTGTGAAGGATTTCTCAAGGATTGCAATTCCGTTGACACAACTAACTAAGAAGGGAGCGGCTTACGAATGGACTGAGGATAGGGAAGCAGCCTTCCAGGATTTGAAGACGAGGTTAGCCGCAGCACCAGTTCTTGTACTACCATCAGGTAATGAAGAGTTTCATGTTTATAGTGATGCTTCGCATAAAGGTCTGGGTTGTGTATTAATGCAAGGGGGTAAGGTCATAGCATATGCCTCTCGTCAATTGAAGCCACATGAAAAGAACTATCCCACCCACGATTTAGAACTAGCGGCAGTAGTGTTTGCTTTAAAGATTTGGCGCCACTACTTGTATGGGGCTTCTTGTCAGGTTTTTACAGATCATAAGAGTTTAAAGTACTTGTTCACTCAGAAAGAATTGAATATGAGACAGAGAAGATGACTTGAGTTGTTGAAAGACTACGACATGCAAATTCAATATCACCCAGGTAAAGCTAACACCGTAGCCGACGCTTTGAGCAGAAAGATGGTTGGAAATTTGGCATGTCTAACCACGATCTCAGTGGAGCCGACTATTATTGAGGAAGTAAAGACAAGACAGATTATCGCAAAGCCGAGATCAGGGTACACCATAGAAAATCAAGCGCTCAAGTTTGAAGGAAGATTGTGTGTGGCCAACATCCCAGAATTTAAAAGAAAAATTTTGTAGGAAGCTCATGGTTCCAAGTTTGCTGTTCACCCAGGGAATACCAAGATGTATCAGGATGTGAAGCAGACGTTTTGGTGGCCGAATATGAAAGGAGAAATAGCCGAGTTCGTGTCCCAGTGTCTGTACTGTCTACAAGTGAAGACGGAACATCAAAGGCCAGCAGGACTTCTTCAAACTTTGCCGATTCCTGAATGGAAATGGGAACACATCTCCATGGACTTTGTGGTTGGTTTGCCGAAGACATAAAAGGGTATGGATTCAATTTGGGTTATCGTGGATAGACTAACTAAGTCAACACACTTCTTGCCTGTTAAGACCACCTTCAACGCCGATAAACTTGCTTTGTTGTATATGAATGAGATTGTTAGACTTCATGGAGTGCCGATGTCAATTGTGTCAGACCGAGATCCGAAGTTTGTTTCCAGATTTTGGCAAAGCCTACAAAGAGCTTTCGGAGCCGAGTTGAGGTTTAGCACAACTTTTCATCCCCAAATTGATGGGCAAACAGAGAGAATGATTCAGACACTTGAAGATATGCTTAGACTATGTGTATTGGATCTCCAAGGAAGTTGGGGAGTACATTTGCCATTGGTTGAATTTACCTACAACAACAGTTATCAAGCTAGCATTGGCATGGCGCTGTATGAAGCACTGTATGGAAGAAAGTGCAGGTCGCCGATATGTTGGACCGAGGTAGGAGACAAAGCTCTGCTAGGTCCCGAGTTAATTCAAGTAACAACCGAGAAGATTAAGCTCGTTCAGCAAAGAATCAAAACCGCACAGAGTCGACAGAAGAGTTATGCCGACCAGAGAAGAAGAGAGTTAGAATTTGAAGTCGGGGACCATATATTCCTAAAGATTTCGCCGATGAAAGGAGTTATAAGATTTGGGAAGAAGGGTAAGTTAGCACCCCGTTACATCGGGCCTTTTGAAGTTCTTGAGAAGGTGAACCTCGCTGCCTACAGACTTGCTTTGCCGCCAGGATTGAGCCAAGTCCATAATGTGTTTCATATTTCGATGTTGAGGAAGTATATTCAAGATCCACTACATGTGATCGACTATTTCAGAATTGTAGTTAATGAGGATTTAGCTACGAAGAGAAGCCGGTACAGATTATCGAGAGGCAGGTGAAACAATTGAGAAGTAAGTCGATACCAATGGTGAAAGTTGAATGGAAGGAGCATTACGGTGAGGATGCTACATGGGAAATGGAAGAGGAAATGAAAGTCCGACATCCAGAATTGTTTTTGGAACAAGGTAACTCAAGTTTGGGGACCAAACTTCTTTAAGGGGGGTAGGATGTAACAACCTTCACTTTAACTTAGTCATACTTGCATACATTTATGTATGATCTTGTTTTGTTATGTGCATTTGCAAATCTTGCCTTGTTTGCTTGAAGTGTTGCCTGCATGCTTTGTTCTTGCCTGGTGTGTTGCCAAGGTCACCTTAAGCCTAGTCACCTTTGAACCTTTTTACACTTAGAACTATCTTGGAACCACCTCGGTTGACCTCCATCTTCACCCTGGCATATTGGTCGAGATGTCATCATCTAGGCTGAGATGTTGTTGTCTAGGCGTTCTAGATCCTTGATCCTTGCACTTAGTGATTTTGTTCCTGGAATGGTATGACCTAGACCGAGGTGTGGCACATCTAGGCCAAGGTGTGGCACAGCTTAGTCAAGTGTTGTCCTTCCAAGCCGATGTCGTTGCCACCCTGCTTGCCGAAGCTTTGCCCTTAGCCGAGATCATCACTTGCCGGAGTGCTCTTGCCGTCTAGCTTGTTAAATACACTTTGTCATGGTCTCGTCTTGTCAGTCAGTCACCTTTTTTATTAGAGCCAGTCAGCCGATGCCACGTGTCCCAGCAAAGGGTTAAGTCAGTGACTGTCGAGAAAACATATCATTTGGTATCAAATCTTGTCTTTTAGAGAGAGAGAGACTCTAGGGAGAAGAATGAGGAGCTTTTGAGTGAGAGTGAGTGGACCTCCAAGCTTGACTGTGGGAGTTCGAACCGTTAGATTCAAGTTTTGAGGTTAGAATCTTAATCTACTCTTGTTGTTCTTGTTAATCGTCCAGCTGCATTGCATGATCGAACTTGTTCTGCATGCCTTGCATTGATTTAAAGTTGGTTTTAGTAAGAGAAATAGTGTTCTTATGTTCTTGAAGAAAAGTTTTGTTTTGATCCGGAAGTTTGCATCAAGAACCATGTTTTTGTGTTTGTTTTCACAAGATCTTCACTATGGGTACCGAGGTCCATGCTTTCGAACTCATAGCACAAAATCTCAGACTTTGTAATAACAAGTTATGATTTTAGCATGCATGTTCTTCATCTTCTCTATCTTCATGTTCCTCAAAGGGAAACCCAGATTTTCCCGACTTCATTTTTTGAATGTGGCCGTCGGAACCACACCTCGGCGAGAAGGTGTGGGACCTCGGCCAAGACTTGGTTGATGCCCAACATATTTTTTCCCTAGATGAAAAACAGTGTTTTGTTTTGATTTTACTTGGTTCTTGATGAACGCCGAGATCATCCATTTGCATGTGAATCTTGTTTGAAAGTACGTTCAATAGACTTTGCCATGTGTTTGTAGGACTCGGGCTTTTGCCTTGACCCCGACGTCTGAAGAACTAAGTGAGTGGTATTTTTAATAAAGCTATGTTATCAATGTTTTGATGAGCTTTGTTTGGAAAAGTATTTGTTAAGCCTGAATGATTGTCCCTATTTTGTATTTCAAGTATTATCTTGTTTTGATGACATTTTTGGAAAAGTCCTTAGTGCCAGGGGACTATAATGCAACTGCACCATCGTTTGAGATATCTCCCTTGCTTTGTCTTGTTTTGCCACTGACGGTTTACCGCATGGGTTGTTTGTCCGGAATGTCATCATTTGCAATATGTTGATGCTAGTAAGCATCCCTTGAAGCTTTGAAAATTTGTTAGGTGGACGAGGTCCATCCCTTGTTATAAAGTTTTGATATGTATCGTTTTGAAAGGACTTCGGCTATTATTCATGCAAACCCTTTATTATTTATACCATTCACTGAGTATCCAAGCTCACCCTCTTTATATATATGTAGGTGATGAGCAAGAAGGCAATGGCGCCTAGATGTGATTCGCGAGCTTGTTTTGGATTTTTGTTATGTCGGCTTGACTTGTATTCATGTCGGCAGTCTTGAAAATTATGCTTCTCGACTTGTAATACTTGTATTTCGCATACGTCGGCTTGAGAAGCCTTTTGATCAAGATGTAATTTGTACTTTACTTCATTTGTAACTAAGTTGTAACCCATGTGAAGATGTATGCCATTTCATTTGACTTACGCACAGCTCTTATGGACTAATTAGATTTGTACGTATTGCTTCCGTACTTGTGAGCCCCATATATTTATACTCTGTTTGTGTGTGAATTTTGAAAGTTGACCTTCGGTAATCTCGGATTACTGGCCATCACGGCACTATTCTACTAGGGGCGGTTTGGGGTCGTGACAAATTTACTAAGAATTTCTTAGGATTTAATTAGTAATTTACTAAGCATTTACTAAGTGATTTATTGAGAATCTACCGGGAATTTATTGAGAATTTTCTGAGTAATTTACTTTATAATTTATTGAGAATTTTTTGGAAATTTACTTAGTAATTTAATGAGAATTTACTGAGTAATTTAGCGAGTAATTTACTGGGAATTTACTGAGTGATTTACTCAGAATTTACTGAGTAATTTACTAGGTAATGTTTTGAGCAATTTACTGAGAAATCCATGAGTAATTTACTGAGATTTTATTGAGTAATTTACAATGAAATTATGAAAAATTTACTTCAAATTTTCAAAATAATTTACTGAGGATTTACTAGGAATTTATTGAGTAATTAATTTAGAATTTACTGAATAATTTACTGGGAATTTCTTCGGAATTTAATTAGTAATTTACTGAGAATTTACTAAGTCATTTACTGAGAATTTACTGGGAATTTATCGAGAATTTTCTAAGTAATTTACTTTATAATTTACTGAGAATTTTCTGGGAATCTACTGAGTAATTTAATGAGAATTTACTGAGTAATTTACCGAGTAATTTACTGGGAATTTACTGAGTGATTTTCTCGAAATTTATTGAGTAATTTAAAGAGAATTTACTGAGTAATTTACCGAGTAATTTACTGGGAATTTATTGAGTGATTTACTCGGAATTCACTGAGTAATTTTCTTAGCAATTTACTAGGTAATGTTCTGAGTAATTTACTGAGAATTCAATGAGTAATTTACTGAGATTTTATTGAGTAATTTACCATGAAATTATGATAAATTTACTTCGAATTTTCTAAATAATATACTGAGGATTTATTAGGAATTTATAGAGTAATTAATTTAGAATTTACTGAATAATTTATTGAGAATTTCTTGAGAATTTAATTAGTAATTTACGGAGAATTTACTAAGTAATTTACTGGGAATTTTCTAAGTAATTTACTTCATAATTTACTAAGAATTTTCTGGAAATTTACTGAGTAATTTAATGAGTAATTTACTGAGTGATTTATTCAGAATTTGCTGAGTAATTTACTTACCAATTTACTGGGTAATGTTCTGAGTAATTTACTGAGAATTCAATGAGTAATTTATTGAGATTTTATTGACTAATTTACCGTGAAATTATGAAATATTTACTTCAAATTTTCTAAATAATTTACTGAGGATTTACTAGGAATTTATTAAGTAATTAATTGAGAATTTACTGAATAATTTACTGAGAATTTCTTGGGAATTTAATTAGTAATTTATTGAGAACTTACTAAGTCATGTGTTGAGAATTTACTGGCAATTTATTGAGAATTTTCAATGTAATTTACTTTATAATTTACCGGGAATTTTTTGGGAATTTACTAAGTATTTTAATGAGAATTTATTGAGTAATTTACTGAGTAATTTACTGGGAATTTACTAAGTGATTTACTCAGAATTTACTGAGTAATTTACTTAGCAATTTACTGGGTAATGTTCTGAGTAATTTACTGAGAATTCAATGAGTACTTTACTGAGATTTTATTGAGTAATTTCACGTGAAATTATGAAAAATTTACTTCAAATTTTCTAAATAATTTACTGAGTATTTACTAGGAATTTACTGAGTAATTAATTGAGAATTTACTAAATAATTTACAGAGAATTTCTTGGGAATTTAATTAGTAATTTACTGAGATTTTACTAAGTAACTTACTGAGAATTTACGGGGAATTTATTGAGAATTTTCTAAGTAATTTACTTCATAATTTACTGAGAATTTTCTGGGAATTTACTGAGTAATTTACCAAGTAATTTACTAGGAATTTACTGAGTGATTTACTCGGAATTTACTGAGAAATTTACTTACCAATTTACTAGGTAATGTTCTGAGTAATTTACCGAGAACTCAATGAGTAATTTACTGAGATTTTATTGATTAATTTACCGTGAAATTATAAAAAATTTACTTCGAATTTTCTAAATAATTACAGAGGATTTACTAGGAATTTACTGAATAATTTATTGAGAATTTTCTAAGTAATTTACTGAGAATTTATTGAGAATTTTCTAAGTAATTTAGTTTATAATTTACTGAGAATTTTCTGGGAATTTACTGACTAATTTAATGAGAATTTACTGAGTAATTTACCGAGTAATTTTCTGGGAATTTACTGAGTGATTTACTCTTAATTTACTGAGTACTTTTCTTACCAATTTACTGGGTAATGTTCTGAGTAATTTGCTGAGAATTCAATGAGTAATTTACTGAGATTTTATTGAGTAATTTACCATTAAATTATGAAAAATTTACTTCGAATTTTCTATTTAATTTACTGAGGATTTACGAGGAATTTACTGAGTAATTAATTGAGTATTTACTGAATAATTTATAGCGAATTTCTTGGGAATTTAATTAGTAATTTACTGAGAATTTACTAAGTAATTTACTGGGAATTTATTGAGAATTTTCTAAGTAATTTACTTTATAATTTACTGGGAATTTTCTGGGAATTTACTGAGTAATTTAATAAGAAATTACTGAGGAATTTACCGATTAATTCACTGGGAATTTACGGATTGATTTACTCAGAATTTACTGAGTAATTTACTGGGTAATGTTCTGAGTAATTTACCGTGAAATTATGAAAAATTTCCTTCGAATTTTCTAAATAATTTACTGAGGATTTACTAGAAATTTACTGAGTGATTAATTAAGAATTTACTGAATAATTTATTCAGAATTTCTTGGGAATTTACTAAGTAATTTATTGGGAATTTAGTGAGAATTTTCTGAGTAATTTACTTCATAATTTACTGAGAATTTTCTGGGAATTTACAGGGTAATTTAATGAGAATTTATTTAGTAATTCACCGAGTAATTTACTGGGAATTTACTGAGTGATTTACTTAGAATTTACTGAGTAATTTACTTACCAATTTACTGGGTAATGTTCTGAGTAATTTATTGGGAATTCAATGAGTAATTTACTGAAATTTTATTGAGTAATTTCACATGAAATTATGAAACATTTACGTCGAATTTTCTGAAAAATTTACGTCGAATTTTCTAAATAATTTACTGAGGATTTACTAAACATTTACTAAGTAATTAATTGAGAATTTACTGAATAATTTACTGAGAATTTCTTGGGAAATTAATTACTAATTTACTGAGATTTTACTAAGTAATTTACTAAGAATTTATTGGGAGTTTTCTAGGTAATTTACTTCATAATTTACTGAGAATCTTCTGAGAATTAACTGAGTAATTTACCGAGTAATTTACTGGGAATTTACTGAGTAATTTCCTTACCAATTTAGTGGGTAATGTTCTGAGTAATTTACAGAGAATTCAATGAGTAATTTACTGAGATTTCATTGTGTAATTTACCGTGTAATTATGAAAAATTTACTTCGAATTTTCTAAATAATTACAGCGATTTACTAGGAATTTACTGAGTAATTAATTGAGAATTTACTGAATAATTTATTGAGAATTTCTTAGGAATTTAATTAATAATTTACTGAGAATTTACTAAGTAATTTACTGAGAATTTATTGGGAATTTTCTAAGTAATTTAGTTTATGATTTACTGAGAATTTCTGGGAATTTAATGAGTAATTTAATGAGTAATTTACTAGGAATTTACTGAGTTATTTACTTCGAATTTACTGAGTACTTTACTTAGCAATTTACTGGGTAATGTTCTGAGTAATTTACTGAGAATTCAATGAGTACTTTACTGAGATTTTATTGAGTAATTTCACGTGAAATTATGAAAAATTTACTTCAATTTTCTAAATAATTTACTGAGGATTTACTAGGAATTTACTAAGTAATTAATTGAGAATTTACTGAATAATTTATTGAGAATTTCTTGGGAATCTAATTAGTAATTTACTAAGATTTTACTAAGTAATTTACTAAGAATTTCTTGGGAATTGAATTAGTAATTTACGGAGAATTTACTGAGAATTTACTGGGAATTTAAAGGGTAATTTAATGAGAATTTACTGAGTAATTTACCGAGTAATTTACTCAGAATTTACTGAGCGATTTACTCGGTATTTACTGAATAATTTACTTAGCAATTTACTAGGTAATGTTCTGAGTAATTTACTGAGAATTCAATGAATAATTTACTGAGATTTTATTGAGTAATTTCACATGAAATTATGAAAAATTTACTTCGAATTTTCTAAATAATTTACTGATGATTTACTAGGAATTTACAAATTAATTAATTGAGAATTTAGTGAATAATTTACTAAGAATTTCTTGGGAATTTAATTAGTAATTTACTAAGATTTTACCAAGTAATTTACTGAGAATTTACTGGGAATTTATTGAGAATTTTCTATGCAATTTACTTCATAATTTACTGAGAATTTTTTGAGAATTTAATGAGTAATTTAATGAGAATTTACAGAGTAATTTACCGAGTAATTTACTGGAAATTTACTGAGTGATTTACTCTGAATTTACTGAGTAATTTACTTACCAATTTACTGGGTAATGATCTGAGTAATTTACTGAGAATTCAATGAGTAATTGACTGATATTTTATTGAGTAATTTCACGTGAAATTATGAAGAATTTACTTCGAATTTTCTAAATAATTTACTGAGGATTTACTAGGAATTTACTGAGTAATTAATTGAGAATTTACTGAATAATTTACTGAGAATTTCTTGGGAATTTAATTAGTAATTTACTAAGAATTTATTGCGAATTTTCTAAGTAATTTACTTCATAATTTACTAAGAATTTTCTTGGAATTTACTGAGTAATTTAATGAGAATTTACTAAGTAATTTACCTAGTAATTTACTAGGAATTTACTGAGTGATTTACTCCGAATTTACTGAGTAATTTACTTAGCAATTTATTGGGTAATGTTCTGAGTAATTTACTGAGAATTCAATGAGTAATTGACTTATATTTTATTGTGTAATTTCACGTGAAATTATGAAGAATTTAATTCAAATTTTCTAAATAATTTACTTTGGATTTACTAGGAATTTACTGAGTAATTAATTAAG
Organism: Camellia sinensis; assembly: GCF_055761805.1. Lineage (NCBI taxonomy): Eukaryota > Viridiplantae > Streptophyta > Magnoliopsida > Ericales > Theaceae > Camellia > Camellia sinensis. The sequence continues at coordinate 89,179,173 of NC_138964.1, forward strand.
AATTTACTGAATAATTTACTGAGAATTTCTTTGGAATTTAATTAGTAATTTACTGAGATTTTACTAAGAATTTATTGCGAATTTTCTAAGTAATTACTTCATAATTTACTGAGAATTTTCTTGAAATTTACTGAGTAATTTGATGAGAATTTATTGAGTAATTTACCGAGTAATTTACTGAGAATTCAATGAGTAATTTACTGAGATTTTAATGAGTAATTTACCGTGAAATTATGAAAAAATTACTTCGAATTTTCTAAATAATTACAGAGGATTTACTAGGAATTTACTGAGTAACTAATTGAGAATTTACTGAGTAATTTATTGAGAATATCTAGGAAATTTAATTAATAATTTACTGAGAATTTACTAAGTAATTTTTTGAGAATTTACTCGCAATTTATTGAGAATTTTCTAAGTAATTTAATATATAATTTACTGAGAATTTCCGGGGAATTTACTGAGTAATTTACCGAGTAATTTATAGAGTGATTTACTCTGAATTTACTAAGTACTTTACTTAGCAATTTACTGGTAATGTTCTGAGTAATTTACTGAGAATTCAATGAGTAATTTACCGCGAAATTATGAAAAATTTACTTCAAATTTTCTTAATAATTTACTGAGGATTTACTAGGACTTTACTGAGTAATTAATTGAGAATTTACAGAATAATTTACGAAGAATTTCTTGGGAATTTATTTAGTAATTTACTGAGAATTTACTAAGTAATTTACTGAGAATTTACAGAGTAATTTACCGAGTAATTTACCAAGAATTTACTGAGTGATTTACTCGGTATTTACTGAGTAATTTACTTAGCAATTTACTGGGTAATGTTTTGAGTAATTTATTGAGAATTCAATGAGTAATTTACTGAGATTTTATTGAGTAATTTCACGTGAAATTATGGAAAATTTACTTCGAATTTTCTAAATAATTTACTGAATAATTTATTGAGAATTTCTTGGGAATTTAATTAGTAATTTACTAAGAATTTACTAAGTAATTTACTAAGAATTTACTTGGAATTTATTGAGAATTTTCTATGCAATTTACTTCATAATTTACTGAGAATTTTCTGGGAATTTACTGAGCATTTTAATGAGAATTTACTGAGTAATTTACCGAGTAATATATTGAGAATTTACTGTGTGATTTACTCCGAATTTACTGAGAAATTTACTTAGCAATTTACTGGGTAATGTTCTGAGTAATTTACTGAGAATTCAATGAGTAATTTACAGAGATTTTATTGAGTAATTTACTGTGAAATTATGAAAAATTTACATCGAATTTTCTAAATAATTTACTGAGGATTTACGAGGAATTTGCTGAGTAATTAATTGAGAATTTACTGAATAATTTATTGGGAATTTCTTGGGAATTTAATTTGTAATTTACTGAGAATTTTCTAGAAATTTACTGAGTAATTTAACGAGAATGTACTAAGTAATTTATCGATTAATTTACTGGGAATTTACTGAGTAATTTTCTGGGTAATGTTTTGAGTAATTTATTGAGAATTCAATGAGTAATGTACTTAGATTTTTTTAAGTAATTTATCGTGAAATTATGACAAATTTACCTCAAATTTTGTAAATAATTTACTGAGGATTTACTAGGAATTTACTGAGTAATTAATTGAGAATTTACGGAATAATTTATTGAGAATTTCTTGGGAATTTAATTAGTAATTTACGGAGAATTTACTAAGTAATTTATGAGGAATTTACTGAGAATTTATTGAGAATTTTCTAATTAATTACTTCATAATTTGCTGAGAATTTTCTGGGAATTTACTGAGTAATTTAATGAGAATTTATTGAGTAATTTACCGAGTAATTTACTGGGAATTTACTGAGTGATTTACTCCGAATTTATTGAGTAATTTACTTACCAATTTACTAGGTAATGTAATGAGTAATTTTTTGAGAATTGAAAGAGTAATTTACTGAGATTTTGTTGATTAATTTCACGTGAAATTATGAAAAATTTAGTTCGAATTTTTTAAATAATTTACTGAGGATTTACGAGGAATTTACTAAGTAATTAATTTGGAATTTACTAAATAGTTTACTGAGAATTTCTTGGGAATTTAATTAGTAATTTACTAAGATTTTACTAAGAAATTTACTGAGAATTTACTGGGAATTTATTGAGAATTTTCTAGGCAATTTTGCTTCATAATTTACTGAGAGTTTTCTGGGAATTTACTGAGTGATTTGATGAGAATTTACTGAGTAATTTACCGAGTAATTTACTGGGAATTTACTGAGTAATTTACTTACCAATTTCGTGGGTAATGTTCTGAGTAATTTACTGAGAATTCAATGACTAATTTACTAAGATTTTATTGAGTAAATTTACCGTGAAATTCTGAAAAATTTACTTCGAATTTTCTAAATAATTATAGAGGATTTACTAGGAATTTACTGAGTAATTAATTGAGAATTTCCTGAATAATTTATTGAGAATTTCTTGAGAATTTAATTAGTAATTTACTGAGAATTTACTAAGTAATTTACTGAGAATTTACTGGGAATTTATTGAGAATTTTCTAACTAATTTACTTTATAATTTATTGAGAATTTTCTAGGAATTTACTGAGTAATTTATTGAGAATTTACTGAGTAATTTAACGTGTAATTTACTAGGAATTTACTGGGTAATGTTCGGAGTGATTTACAGAGAATTCAATGGGTAATTTACTGAGATTTTATTGAGTAATTTACCGTGAAATTATGATAAATCTACTTCAATTTTTCTAATAATTACAGAGGATTTACTTGGACTTTACTGAGTAATTAATTGAGAATTTACTGAATAATTTAATGAGAATTTCTTGGGAATTTAATTAGTAATTTATTGAGAATTTACTAAGTAATTTACTGAGAATTTACTAGGAATTTACGGAGAATTTTCTAAGTAATTTAGTTTATAATTTACGGATAATTTTCTGGGAATTTGCTGACTAATTTAATGAGAATTTGCTGAGTAATTTACCGAGTAATTTACTGGGAATTTACTAAGTGATTTACTTCGAATTTACTGAGTACTTTACTTACCAATTTACTAGGTAATGTTTTGAGTAATTTACTGAGATTTTATTGAGTAATTTACCGTGAAATTATGAAAAATTTACTTCGACTTTTCTAAATAATTTACTGAGTATTTACGAGGAATTTACTGAGTAATTAATTAAGAATTTACTGAATAATTTGTAGAAAATTTCTTTGGATTTTAATTAATAATTTACTGAGAATTTACTAAGTAATTTACTGGAAATTTATTGAGAATTTTCTAAGTAATTTACTTTATAATTTACTGAGAATTTTCTGGGAATTTACTAAGTAATTCAATGAGAATTTACTGAGTAATTTACCGATTAATTTACAGGGAATTTACTGAGTGATTTACTCAAAATTTACTGGGTAATGTTCCGAGTAATTTACTGAGAATTCAATGAGTAATTTACTTAGATTTTATTGAGTAATTTACCGTGGAATTATGAAAAATTTACCTCGAATTTTCTAAACAATTTACTGAGGATTTACTAGGAATTTACTGAGTAATTAATTGAGAATTTACTGAATAATTTATTGAGAATTTCTTGGGAATTTAATTGGTAATTTACGGAGAATTTACTAAGTAATTTACTGGGAATTTTCTGGGAATTTATTGAGAGTTTTCTAAGTAATTTACTTCATAATTTATTGAGAATTTTCTGGGAATTTACTGAGTAATTTAATGAGAATTTATTTAGTAATTCACCGAGTAATTTACTGGGAATTTACTGAGTGATTTACTCGGAATTTACTGAGTAATTTACTTACCAATTTACTGGGTAATGTTCTGAGTAATTTACTGAGATTTTATTGAGTAATTCCATGTGAAATTGTGAAAAATTTATTTCGAATTTTCTAAATAATTTACTGAGATTTTACTTGGAATTTACTGAGTAATTAATTGAGAATTTACTGAATAATTTTCTGAGAATTTCTTAGGAATTTAATTAGTAATTTACTGAGATTTTACTAAGTAATTTACTGAGAATTTATTGCGAATTTTCTAAGTAATTTACTTCATAATTTACTGAGAATTTTGTGGGAATTTTTTAGTGAGTAATTTGATGATAATTTACTGAGTAATTTACCTAATAATTCACTAAGTGATTTACTTAGAATTTACTGGGTAATATACTTAGCAATTTACTGGGTAATGTTCTGAGTAATTTACTGAGAATTCAATGAGTAATTTACTGAGATTTTATTGAGTAATTTACCGTGAAATTTTGAAAATTTTACTTCAAATTTTCTAAATAATTACAGAGGATTTACTAGGAATTTACTGAGTAATTAATTGAATAATTTACTGAATAATTTTCTAAGTAATTTACTTTGTAATTTACTGAGAATTTTTTGGAAATTTACAGAGTAATTTAATGAGAATTTTGTAATAACCCACATTCATGTCTTAGTCATGTTCATGTACATTTGCATGATTTTGTCTTGTTAAGCTTGCATTTGCAGACTTTGACTTGTTTTGCCTAAGTAAAGGTACCTGTCTTGTTTTGTGCTTATGTGATCTGTCTAAGTGTTGTATGCATGTTTTGTTCCTTCCTTGCTATGCCAAGCCTAGGTCATGTTAAGCCTAGGTCATGCCAAGCCTAGGTCATGTCAAGCCTAGGTCATGCCAAGCCTAGGTCATGTCAAGCCTAGGTCATGCCAAGCCTAGGTCATGCCAAGCCTAGGTCATGTCAAGCCTAGGTCATGCCAAGCCTAGGTCATGTTAAGCCTAGGTCATGCCAAGCCTAGGTCATGTCAAGCCTAGGTCATGCCAAGCCTAGGTCATGTCAAGCCTAGGTCATGCCAAGCCTAGGTCATGTTAAGCCTAGGTCATGCCAAGCCTAGGTCATGCCAAGCCTAGGTCATGTCAAGCCTAGGTCATGCCAAGCCTAGGTCATGTTAACCCTAAGTCATGCCAAGCCTAGATCATGCCAAGCCTAGGTCATGCCAACACCTAGGATCATCTTAGAACCACTTTGGTGACCTCCACCATCACCTAGGCATATTGGCCAAAATGTGCATCATCTAGGCGTCCTAGATCCTTGATCCTTGCACCTGGTGATCTTGTTCCGGGACTGGAATGACCTAGACCGAGGTGTGGCACATCTAGGCCGAGGTGTGGCATAGCTAGGTCAAGTGTTATCCCTCCTGGCCGAGGTCATTGGAACCTTACTTGCCGAAGCCTATGTCCTTAGCCGAGATCATTACTTGCCGGAGTGCCCTGCTATCTAGCTTGTTGAGTACACGTTGTTATAGTCTTGTCTTTTCACTCAGCCATCTTTTTGAGAAGAACCAACCAACCGTTGCCACGTGTCCCAGCTGAGTGTTAAGTCAACCGGCAGACCTAGAAATGTATCATTTGCTATATCCTTGTCTTAGAAGAGAGAGAAGCTCTAGGAAGAGGAAGAGGAATTCTAGAGAGAGGTAGATTTCCAAGCTTGATCCCTAGAGATCAAACCGTTAAATCTGTGTTTTAAGGTTAGATTCATGATCTACTCTTCTTATTCTTTATGTTGATCTAATCGCATTGCATGATCTAACATGTTTCATGAACCATGCATTGCTTTGAAGTTCGGTTTTAGAAAGAGAAAGTGATATTCATGTGTTCTTGAGGAAAAACCATGTTTTAATCCGAAAGTTTGTATCAATATGCATGTTTTCGTGTTTGTTTTCATATGATCTTCAAGTATGGGTACCAAGGTCCATGTTTTCGAACTCATAGCATGAAATCCCAGATCTTGTAATAACAAGTTATGATTTTAGCATTCATGTTCTTCATGTTCTTCATGCTCATGTTCTTCATGTTCTTCAAGGAGGAAACCCAGATTTCCAGGCTTCATTTCGCTAGGTGTGATCACCGAGACCACTCTTGCCTAGATCACACACCTTGGTCTACCTTGCATGATCACTTGCACGTTAGTTTATCTTGCATGCACACCTAGGCCGACCATGGTACACCCATGCCGGCACCTTGTAACACCTCGGCAGGCAGCTGCATACTGAAGCCTAGGTAACCACACCTCGGCCAAGAGGTGTGGGACCTCGGCTAAGACCTCCTGAGTTCACCTAGCTAGGTCGTTTTAGCCTAGATCATCTCTATGCATCCATTCCAGGACCTGGTTGGTACCCAGCATGTTTTCCCTAGATGTTTTTCAGCATGTTTTCCCTAGATGTTTTTCAGCATGTTTTCCCTAGATGTCTCCCAGCATGTTTTCCCCAGATGTCTCCAGCATGTTTTCCCTAGATGTTTTTCAGCATGTTTTCCCTAGATGTTTTCTAGCATGTTTTCCCTAGATCATTTGCATTCATGTGAAGCTTGTTTTTAAGAGTGCATTCAATAGACTTTGCCACGTGTTTGTAGGACTTGGACCTTTGCCTTGATCCCGACGTCCCAAGAACTATGTGAGTGGTATTTTTAATAAAGATATGCTCTTAAGGTTTTGATAAAGCTTTGCCTTGTTTTGATAAAAGTATTTGTTAAGCATGAATGATATCCCTATTTTATGTATCAAGTATAAGCTTTGTTTTGAATGGCAAGTTATCAAGTGAGCTTTGTTTTGATGTCAATCTTTGAAAGTCCGTACGTGCCAGGGGACTTTAAGCATTTGTGGCACAAGTCCGTACGTGCTAAGGGACTATAAGCATTAGTAGCACACATGTGAAGTCCGTACGTGCTAGGGGACTATAAGCATTAGTAGCACACATGTGAAGTCCGTACGTGCCAGGGGACTCTAAGCTTTTGTGGCACCTTTGTTCGTTTTGTCCGGAATATCGTCACCCCATGTTTTAAGATTTGACGCATGTTAAGTATTTAAGTTTTGTAAGATCAAGTTTGATGAACAAGATTTATCTCATATTTTGTACAAGCTATGATAAGTATGGTTTTGACAAAGATATATTATGTATTGTTTTGAAAGACCTCGGGAATCATTCATTTAACCCCTTTATTACTTATACCATTCACTGAGTACCCAAGCTCACCCTCCCTATGTATATATGTAGGTAACAAGCAAGAAGTCGGCTACGCCGAGATGTGTGTTTTGCAAGATGTTTTGGATGCATGTTATGTCGGCAAACCTTGAGGCTTATGTATTTTGAACATGTCGGCTTGAAAAGCCTTTTAGTCAAGATGTAATATGCATTTTATTTTGCTTATATTCAAGTTGTAAAGCTATGTAAAGATGTATGCCATTTCATTTGACTTATGCACAGCTCTTATGGACTAATTAGATTTGTATATATTGCTTCCGCACATGTTAGCCCCATGTGTAATACTCTGATTGTGTGTGAATTTTGAAAGTTGGCCTTCGGTAATCTCGGATTACTGGCCATCACGGCACCATTCTACTAGGGGCGGAATGGGGTCGTGACAAATTTACTGAGTAATTTACCGATTAATTTACAGGGAATTTACTGACTGATTTACTCAGAATTTAGTGGGTAATGTTCTAAGTAATTTACTGAGAATTCAATGAGTAATTTACTTAGATTTTATTGAGTAATTTCCTGTGAAATTATGAAAAATTTGCCTCGAATTTTCTAAATATTTTACTGAGGATTTACTAGGAATTTACTGAGTAATTAATTGAGAATTTACTGAATAATTTATTGAGAATTTCTTGAAAATTTAATTAGTAATTTACGGAGAATTTACTAAGTAATTTATTGGGAATTTTCTGGGAATTTATTGAGAGTTTTCTAAATAATTTACTTCATAATTTATTGAGAATTTTCTGGGAATTTACTGAGTAATTTAATGAGAATTTATTTAGTAATTCACCGAGTAATTTACTGGGAATTTACTGAGTGATTTACTCGGAATTTACTAAGTAATTTACTTGCCAATTTACTGGGTAATGTTCTGAGTAATTTATAGAGAATTCAATGAGTAATTTACTGAGATTTTATTGAGTAATTTCATGTGAAATTATGAAAAATTTACTTCGAATTTTCTAAATAATTTACTGGGGATTTACTTGGAATTTACTGAACAATTAATTGAGAATTTACTGAATAATTTACTGAGAATTTCTTGGCAATTTAATTAGTAATTTACTGAGATTTTACTCAGTAATTTACTGAGAATTTATTACGAATTTTCTAAGTAATTTACTTCATAATTTACTGAGAATTTTGTGGGAATTTAGTGAGTAATTTGATGATAATTTACTGAGTAATTTACCGAGTAATTTACTGGGAATTTACTGCGTGATTTACTCGAAATTTACTGAGTAATTTACTTACCAATTTAGTGGGTAATGTTCTGAGTAATTTACTGAGAATTCAATGAGTAATTTACTAAGATTTTATTGAGTAATTTACGGTGAAATAATGAAAAATTTACTTTGAATTTTCTAAATAATTACAGAGGATTTCCTAGGAATTTACTGAGTAATTAATTGAGAATTTACTGAATAATTTACAGAGAATTTCTTGGGAATTTAATTAGTAATTTACAGAGAATTTACAAAGTAATTTACTGAGAATTTTATGGGAATTTACTAAGTAATTTATTGAGAATTTACTGAGTAATTTACCGAGTAATTTACTCAGAATTTACTGAGTGATTTACTCGGTATTTACTGATTAATATACTTAGCAATTTACTGGGTAATGTTCTGAGTAATGTACTGAGAATTCAATGAGTAATTTACAGAGATTTTATTAAGTAATTTCACGGGAAATTATGAAAAATTTACTTCGAATTTTCTAAATAATTTACTGAGGATTTACTAGGAATTTACTGAGTAATTAATTGAGAATTTACTGAATAATTTACTAAGAATTTCTTGGGAATTTAATTAGTAATTTACTGAGAATTTACTGGGAATTTATTGAGAATTTTCTATGCAATTTACTTCACAATTTACTGATAATTTTCTTGGAATTTACTGAGTAATTTAATGAGAATTTACTGAGTAATTTACCGAGTAATTTACTGGGAATTTATTGCGTGATGTACTCCGAATTTACTGAGTAATTTACTTAGGAATTTACTGGGTAATGTTTTGAGTAAGTTACTGAGAATTCAATGAGTAATTGACTGATATTTTATTGAGTAATTTCACGTGAAATTATGAAGAATTTACTTCGAATTTTCTAAATAAAATACTGAGGATTTACTAGAAATTTACTGAGTAATTAATTGAGAATTTACGGAATAATTTTTTGAGATTTTACTAAGTAATTTACTAAGAATTTATTGCGAATTTTCTAAGTAATTTACTCGATAATTTACTGAGAATTTTCTAGCAATTTACTGAGTAATTTGATGAGAATTTACTAAGTAATTTACCGAGTAATTTACTGAGTGATTTACTCAGAATTTACTGAGTAATATACTTAGCAATTTACTGAGTAATGTTCTGAGTAATTTACTGAGAATTCAATGAGTAATTTACTGAGATTTTATCGAGTAATTTACCGTGAAATTATGAAAAATTTACTTCAAATTTTCTAAATATTTACAGAGGATTTACTAGGAATTTACTGAGTAATTAATTGAATAATTTACTGAATAATTTTCTAAGTAATTTACTTTATAATTTACTGAGAATTTTTTGGGAATTTACTGAGTAATTTAATGAGAATTTACCGATTAATTTACAGGGAATTTACTGAGCGATTTACTCAGAATTTACCGGGTAATGTTCCGAGTAATTTACTGAGAATTCAATGAGTAATTTACTTAGATTTTATTGAGTAATTTACCATGAAATTATAAAAAATTTACCTCGAATATTCTAAATAATTTACTGAGGATTAATAAGAATTTACTGAGTAATTAATTGAGAATTTACTGAATAATTTATTGAGAATTTCTTGGGAATTTAATTAGTAATTTACAGAAAATTTACTAAATAATTTACTGGGAATTTATTGAGAATTTTCTAAGTAATTTACTTCATAATTTATTGAGAATTTTTTGGGAATTTACTGAGTAATTTAATGAGAATTTATTTAGTAATTCACCGAGTAATTTACTGGGAATTTACTGAGTGATTTCCTCAGAATTTACTGAGTAATTTACTTACCAATTTACTGGGTAATGTTCTGAGTAATTTACTGAGATTTTATTGATTAATTTCTTGTGAAATTATGAAAAATTTACTTCAAATTTTCTAAATAATTTACTGAGGATTTAATTGGAATTTACTGAGCAATTAATTGAGAATTTACTGAGAATTTCTTGGGAATTTAATTAGTAATTTACTGAGATTTTACTAAGTAATTTACTGAGAATTTATTGCGAATTTTCTAAGTAATTTACTTCATAATTTACTGAGAATTTTGTGGGAATTTAGTGAGTAATTTGATGATAATTTACCGAGTAATTTATCGAGTAAGTTACTGGGAATTTACTGAGTGATTTACTCGGAATTTACTGAGTAATTTACTTACCAATTTACTGGGTAATGTTCTGAGTAATTTACTGAGATCTCAATGAGTAATTTACTGAGATTTTATTGAGTGATTTACGGTGAAATTATGAAAAATTTACTTCGAATTTTCTAAATAATTATAGAGGATTTACTAGGAATTTACTGAGTAATTAATTGAAAATTTACTGAATAATTTACAGAGAATTTCTTGGGAATTTAATTAGTAATTTACAGAGAATTTACAAAGTAATTTACAGAGATCTTACTGAGAATTTTATGGGAATTTCCTGAGTTATTTAATGAGAATTTACTATGTAATTTACCGAGTAATTTACTCGGAATTTACTGAGTGATTTACTCGGTATTTACTGATTAATATACTTAGCAATTTACTGGGTAATGTTTTGAGTAATGTACTGAGAATTCAATGAGTAATTTACTGAGATTTTATTAAGTAATTTCACGTGAAATTATGAAAAATTTACTTCGAATTTTCTAAATAATTTACTGAGGATTTACTAGGAATTTACCGAGTAATTAATTGAGAATTTCTTGGGAATTTAATTAGTAATTTACTGAGATTTTACCAAGTAATTTACTGAGAATTTACAGGGAATTTATTGTGAATTTTCTATGCAATTTACTTCACAAGTTACTGAGAATTTTCTGGGAATTTACTGAGTAATTTAATGAGAATTTACTGAGTAATTTACCAAGTAATTTACTGGGAATTTACTGAGTGATGTACTCCGAATTTACTGAGTAATTTACTGGGTAATGTTCTGAGTAATTTACTGAGAATTCAATGAGTAATTGACTTATATTTTATTGAGTAATTTCACGTGAAATTATGAAGAATTTACTTCGAATTTTCTAAATAATTTACTGAGGATTTACTAGGAATTGACTGAGTAATTAATTGAGAATTTACGGAATAATTTACTGAGAAGTTCTTGGGAATTTAATTAGTAATTTACTGAGATTTTACTAAGTAATTTACTAAGAATTTATTGCGAATTTTCTACGTAATTTACTTGATAATTTGCTAAGAATTTTCTAGTAATTTACTGAGTAATTTCATGAGAATTTACTGAGTAGTTTACTGAGTGATTTACTCAGAATTTACTGAGTAATATACTTAGCAATTTACTGAGTAATGTTCTGAGTAATTTACTGAGAATTCAATGAGTAATTTACTGAGATTTTATTGAGTAATTTACCGTGAAATTATGAAAAATTTACTTCAAATTTTCTAAATAATTACAGAGGATTTACTAGGAATTTACTGAGTAATTAATTGAATAATTTACTGAATAATTTTCTAAGTAATTTACTTTATAATTTACTGAAAATTTTCTAGGAATTTACTGAGTAATTTAATGTGAATTTACTGAGTAATTTACTGATTAATTTACTGGGAATTTACTGAGTGATTTACTCAAAATTTACTAGGTAATGTTCCGAGTAATTTACTGAGAATTCAATGAGTAATTTACTTAGATTTTATTGAGTAATTTTTCGTGAAATTATGAAAAATTTGCCTTGAATTTTCTAAATAATTTACTGAGGATTTACTAGGAATTTACTGAGTAATTAATTGAGAATTTAGTGAATAATTTATTGAGAATTTCTTGGAAATTTAATTAGTAATTTACGGAGAATTTACTAAGTAATTTATTGGGAATTTCCTGGGAATTTATTAAGAATTTTCTGGGAATTTACTGAGTAATTTAATGAGAATTTATTTAGTAATTCACCGAGTAATTTACTGGGAATTTACTGAGTGATTTACTCGGAATTTACTGAGTAATTTACTTACCAATTTACTGGGTAATGTTCTGAGTAATTTATTGAGAATTCAATGAGTAATTTACTGAGATTTTATTGAGTAATTTCATGTGAAATTATGAAAAATTTACTTCGAATTTTCTAAATAATTTACTGGGGATTTACTTGGAATTTACTAAGCAATTAATTGAGAATTTACTGAATAATTTACTGAGAATTTCTTGGGAATTTAATTAGTAATTTACTAAGATTTTACCAAGTAATTGACTGAGAATTTATTTCGAATTTTGTAAGTAATTTACTTCATAATTTACTGAGAATTTTGTGGGAATTTATTGAGTAATTTGATGATAATTTACTGAGTAATTTACTTACCAATTTAGTGGGTAATGTTCTAAGTAAATTACTGAGAATTCAATGAGTAATTTACTGAGATTTTATTGAGTAATTTACCGTGAAATTATGAAAAATTTACTTCAAATTTTCTAAATAATTACAAAGGATTTACTAGGAATTAACTGAGTAATTAATTAAGAATTTACTGAATAATTTGTAGAGAATTTCTTGGGAATTTAATTAGTAATTTACTGAGAATTTATTGAGAATTTTCTGGGAATTTACTGAGTAATTTATTGAGAATTTACTGAGTAATTTACCGAGTAATTTACTCGGAATTTACTGAGTGATTTACTCGGTATTTACTGATTAATATACTTAGCAATTTACTGGGTAATGTTCTGAGTAATGTACTGAGAATTCAATGAGTAATTTACAGAGATTTTATTAAGTAATTTCACGGGAAATTATGAAAAATTTACTTCAAATTTTGTAAATAATTTACTGAGGATTTACTTGGAATTTACTGAGTAATTAATTGAGAATTTACTGAATAATTTGCTAAGAATTTCTTGGGAATTTAATTAGTAATTTACTAAGATTTTACTAAGTAATTTACTGGGAATTTATTGAGAATTTTCTATGCAATTTACTTCACAATTTACTGAGAATTTTCTGGGAATTTACTGAGTAATTTAATGAGAATTTGCTGAGTAATTTACCGAATAATTTACTGGGAATTTACTGAGTGATGTACTCCGAATTTACTGAGTAATTTACTTAGGAATTTACTGGGTAATGTTCTGAGTAATTTACTGAGAATTCAATGAGTAATTGACTGATATTTTATTGAGTAATTTCACGTGAAATTATGAAGAATTTACTTCGAATTTTCTAAATAATTTACTGAGGATTTACTAGGAATTTACTGAGTAATTAATTGAGAATTTACGGAATAATTTACTGAAAATTTTTTGGGAATTTAATTAGTAATTTACTGAGATTTTACTAAGTAATTCACTAAGAATTTATTGCGAATTTTCTAAGTAATTTACTTCATAATTTACTCAGAATTTTTCTAGTAATTTACTGAGTAATATGATGAGAATTTACTGAGTAATTTACCAAGTAATTTACTGAGTGATTTATTCTGAATTTACTGAGTAATATACTTAGCAATTTAGTGGGTAATGTTCTGAGTAATTTACTGAGAATTCAATGAGTAATTTACTGCGGTTTTATTGAGTAATTTACCGTGAAATTATGAAAAATTTACTTCAAATTTTCTAAATAATTACAGAGGATTTACTGGGAATTTACTGAGTAATTAATTGAGAATTTACTGAATAATTTAATGAGAATTTCTTGGGAATTTAATTAGTAATTTATTGAGAATTTACTAAGTAATTTACTGGAAATTTATGGAGAATTTTCTAAGTAATTTAGTTTATAATTTACGGATAATTTACTGGGAATTTACTGACTAATTTAATGAGAATTTGCTGAGTAATTTACCGAGTAATTTACTGGGAATTTACTGAGTGATTTACTCCGAATTTACTGAGTACTTTACTTACCAATTTACTGGGTAATGTTCTGAGTAATTTACTGAGAATTCAATTAGTAATTTACTGAGATTTTATTGAGTAATTTACCGTGAAATTATGAAAAATTTACTTCAAATTTTCTAAATAATTACAGAGGATTTACTAGGAATTTACTGAGTAATTAATTGAATAATTTACTGAATAATTTTCTAAGTAATTTACTTTATAATTTACTGAAAATTTTCTAGGAATTTACTGAGTAATTTAATGTGAATTTACTGAGTAATTTACTGATTAATTTACTGGGAATTTACTGAGTGATTTACTCAAAATTTACTAGGTAATGTTCCGAGTAATTTACTGAGAATTCAATGAGTAATTTACTTAGATTTTATTGAGTAATTTTTCGTGAAATTATGAAAAATTTGCCTTGAATTTTCTAAATAATTTACTGAGGATTTACTAGGAATTTACTGAGTAATTAATTGAGAATTTAGTGAATAATTTATTGAGAATTTCTTGGAAATTTAATTAGTAATTTACGGAGAATTTACTAAGTAATTTATTGGGAATTTCCTGGGAATTTATTAAGAATTTTCTGGGAATTTACTGAGTAATTTAATGAGAATTTATTTAGTAATTCACCGAGTAATTTACTGGGAATTTACTGAGTGATTTACTCGGAATTTACTGAGTAATTTACTTACCAATTTACTGGGTAATGTTCTGAGTAATTTATTGAGAATTCAATGAGTAATTTACTGAGATTTTATTGAGTAATTTCATGTGAAATTATGAAAAATTTACTTCGAATTTTCTAAATAATTTACTGGGGATTTACTTGGAATTTACTAAGCAATTAATTGAGAATTTACTGAATAATTTACTGAGAATTTCTTGGGAATTTAATTAGTAATTTACTAAGATTTTACCAAGTAATTGACTGAGAATTTATTTCGAATTTTGTAAGTAATTTACTTCATAATTTACTGAGAATTTTGTGGGAATTTATTGAGTAATTTGATGATAATTTACTGAGTAATTTACTTACCAATTTAGTGGGTAATGTTCTAAGTAAATTACTGAGAATTCAATGAGTAATTTACTGAGATTTTATTGAGTAATTTACCGTGAAATTATGAAAAATTTACTTCAAATTTTCTAAATAATTACAAAGGATTTACTAGGAATTAACTGAGTAATTAATTAAGAATTTACTGAATAATTTGTAGAGAATTTCTTGGGAATTTAATTAGTAATTTACTGAGAATTTATTGAGAATTTTCTGGGAATTTACTGAGTAATTTATTGAGAATTTACTGAGTAATTTACCGAGTAATTTACTCGGAATTTACTGAGTGATTTACTCGGTATTTACTGATTAATATACTTAGCAATTTACTGGGTAATGTTCTGAGTAATGTACTGAGAATTCAATGAGTAATTTACAGAGATTTTATTAAGTAATTTCACGGGAAATTATGAAAAATTTACTTCAAATTTTGTAAATAATTTACTGAGGATTTACTTGGAATTTACTGAGTAATTAATTGAGAATTTACTGAATAATTTGCTAAGAATTTCTTGGGAATTTAATTAGTAATTTACTAAGATTTTACTAAGTAATTTACTGGGAATTTATTGAGAATTTTCTATGCAATTTACTTCACAATTTACTGAGAATTTTCTGGGAATTTACTGAGTAATTTAATGAGAATTTGCTGAGTAATTTACCGAATAATTTACTGGGAATTTACTGAGTGATGTACTCCGAATTTACTGAGTAATTTACTTAGGAATTTACTGGGTAATGTTCTGAGTAATTTACTGAGAATTCAATGAGTAATTGACTGATATTTTATTGAGTAATTTCACGTGAAATTATGAAGAATTTACTTCGAATTTTCTAAATAATTTACTGAGGATTTACTAGGAATTTACTGAGTAATTAATTGAGAATTTACGGAATAATTTACTGAAAATTTTTTGGGAATTTAATTAGTAATTTACTGAGATTTTACTAAGTAATTCACTAAGAATTTATTGCGAATTTTCTAAGTAATTTACTTCATAATTTACTCAGAATTTTTCTAGTAATTTACTGAGTAATATGATGAGAATTTACTGAGTAATTTACCAAGTAATTTACTGAGTGATTTATTCTGAATTTACTGAGTAATATACTTAGCAATTTAGTGGGTAATGTTCTGAGTAATTTACTGAGAATTCAATGAGTAATTTACTGCGGTTTTATTGAGTAATTTACCGTGAAATTATGAAAAATTTACTTCAAATTTTCTAAATAATTACAGAGGATTTACTGGGAATTTACTGAGTAATTAATTGAGAATTTACTGAATAATTTAATGAGAATTTCTTGGGAATTTAATTAGTAATTTATTGAGAATTTACTAAGTAATTTACTGGAAATTTATGGAGAATTTTCTAAGTAATTTAGTTTATAATTTACGGATAATTTACTGGGAATTTACTGACTAATTTAATGAGAATTTGCTGAGTAATTTACCGAGTAATTTACTGGGAATTTACTGAGTGATTTACTCCGAATTTACTGAGTACTTTACTTACCAATTTACTGGGTAATGTTCTGAGTAATTTACTGAGAATTCAATTAGTAATTTACTGAGATTTTATTGAGTAATTTACCGTGAAATTATGAAAAATTTACTTCAAATTTTCTAAATAATTTACTGAGGATTTACAAGGAATTTACTGAGTAATTAATTGAGAATTTACTGAATAATTTATAGAGAATTTCTTGGGAATTTAATTAGTAATTTGTTGAGAATTTACTAAGTAATTTACTAGGAATTTATTGAGAATTTTCTAAGTAATTTACTTTATAATTTACTCAGAATTTTCTAGGAATTTACTGAGTAATTTAATGAGAATTTGCAGAGTAATTTACCGATTAATTTTCTGGGAATTTACTGAGTGATTCACTCAGAATTTACTGGGTAATGTTCCGAGTAATTTACTGAGAATTCAATGAGTAATTTACTTAGATTTTATTGAGTAATTTACAGTGAAATTATGAAAAATTTACCTCGAATTTTCTAAATAATTTATTGAGGAATTACTGAGTACTTAATTGAGAATTTACTGAATAATTTATTGAGAATTTCTTGGGAATTTAATTAGTAATTTACGGAGAATTTACTAAGTAATTTACTGGGAATTTTCTGCGAATTTATTGCGAGTTTTCTAAGTAATTTACTTCATAATTTATTGAGAAATTTCTGGGAATTTACTAAGTAATTTAATGAGAATTTATTTAGTAATTCACCGAGTAATTTTCTGGGAATTTACTGAGTGATTTACTCGGAATTTACTGAGTAATTTACTTACCAATTTACTGGGTAATGTTCTGAGTAATTTACTGGGAATTTACTGAGTGATTTACTCAGAATTCAATGAGTAATTTACTGAGATTGTATTGAGTAATTTCAAGTGAAATTATGAAAAATTTATTTCGAATTTTCTAAATAATTTACTGAGGATTTACTTGGAATTTACTGAGTTATTAATTGACAATTTACTGAATAATTTACTGTGAATTTCTTGGAAATTTAATAAGTAATTTACTGATATTTTACTAACTAATTTACTAAGAATTTATTGTGAATTTTCTAAGTAATTTACTTCATAATTTACTGAGAATTTTGTGGGAATTTAGGGAGTAATTTGATGATAATTTACTGAGTAATTTACCAAGTAATTGACTGGGAATTTACTTAGTGATTTTGTCAGAATTTACTGAGTAATTTACTTACCAATTTAGTGGGTAATGTTCTAAGTAATTTACTGAGAATTCAATGAGTAATTTACTGAGATTTTGTTGAGTAATTTACCGTGAAATTATGAAAAATTTACTTCAAATTTTTTAAATAATTTACTGAGGATTTTCTAGGAATTTACTGAGTAATTAATTGAGAATTTACTGAATAATTTATTGAGAATTTCTTGGGAATTTAGTTAGTAATTTACTGGGAATTTATTGAGAATTTTCTAAGTAATTTAGTTTATAATTTACTGAGTAATTTATCGAGTAATTTACTGGGAATTTACTGAGTAATTTACTCAGCAATTTAGTGTGTAATGTTCTGAGTAATTTACTAAGAATTCAATGAGTAATTTACTGAGATTTTATTGAGTAATTTCACGTGAAATTATGAAAAATTTACTTCGAATTTTCTAAATAATTTACTGAGGATTTACTTGGAATTTACTGAGTAATTAATTGAGAATTTACTGAATAATTTACTGAGAATTTCTTGGGAATTTTATTAGTAATTTACGGAGATTTTACTAAGTAATTTACTAAAAATTTATTGCGAATTTTCTAAGTAATTTACTTCATCATTTACTGATAATTTTGTGGGAATTTAGTGAGTAATTTGATGATAATTTACTGTGTAATTTACCGAGTAATTTACTGGGGATTTACTGTGTGATTTACTCGGAATTTACTGAGTAATTTACTTACCAATTTAGTGGGTAATGTTCTGAGTAATTTACTAAGAATTTAATGTGTAATTTACTGAGATTTTATTGAGTAATTTACTGTGAAATTATGAAAAATTTACTTCGAATTTTCTAAGAAATTACAGTGGATTTACTAGGAATTTACTGAGTAATTAATTGGGAATTTACAGAATAATTTATTGAGAATTTCTTGGGAATTTAATTAGTAATTTACTGAGAATTTACTGGGAATTTATTGAGAATTTTCTAAGTAATTTAGTTTATAATTTACTTAGAATTTCCTGAAAATTTACTGAGTAATTTAATGAGAATTTATTGAGTAATTTACCGAGTAATTTACTGGGAATTTATTGAGTGATTTACTCCGAATTTACTGAGTACTTTACTTAGCAATTTACTGGGTAATGTTCTGAGTAATTTACTGAGATTTCATTGAGTAATTTACCGTGAAATTATGAAAAATTTACTTCAAATTTTCTAAATAATTTACTGAGGATTTACTAGGAATTTATTGAGTAATTAATTGAGAATTTACTGAATAATTTACTGAGAATGTCTTGGGAATTTAATTAGTAATTTACTGAGAATGTACTAAGTAATTTGCTGAGAATTTACTGAGAATTTTCTGGGAATTTACTGAGTAATTTACCGAGTAATTTACTCAGAATTTACTGAGTGATTTACTCGGTATTTACTGAGTAATTTACTTAGCAATTTACTGGGTAATGTTCTGAGTAATTTACTGAGAATTCAATGCGTAATTTACTGAGATTTTATTGAGTAATTTCACGTGAAATTATGAAAAATTTACTTCAAATTTTCCAAATAATTTCCTGAGGATTTACAAGGAATTTACTGAGTAAGTAATTGAGAATTTACTGAATAATTTATAGAGAATTTGTTGGGAATTTAATTAGTAATTTACTGAGAATTTACTAAGTAATTTACTGGGAATTTATTGAGAATTTTCTAAGTAATTTACTTTATAATTTTCTGAGAATTTGCTAAGTAATTTACCGATTAATTTACTGAGAATTTACTGAGTAATTTACTGAGTAATGTTATGAGTAATTTACTTAGATTTTATTGAGCAATTTACCGTGAAATTATGACAAATTTACCTCAATTTTTGTAAATAATTTACTGAGGATTTACTAAGAATTTACTAAGTAATTAATTGAGAATTTATTGAATAATTTATTGAGAATTTCTTGGGAATTTAATTAGTAATTTACGGAGAATTTACTAAGTAATTTACGGGGAATTTACTGGAAATTTATTGAGAATTTTCTAATTAATTTACTTCATAGTTTACTGAGAATTTTCAAGGAATTTACTAAGTAATTTCATGAGAATTTATTGAGTAAGTTACCGAGTAATTTACTGGGAATTTACTGAGTGATTTACTCGGAATTTATTGAGTAATTTACTTACCAATTTACTGGGTAATGTTCTGAGTAATTTACTGAGAATTGAATGAGTAATTTATTGAGATTTTGTTGAGTAATTTCACGTGAAATTATGAAAAATTTAGTTCAAATTTTCTAAATAATTTACTGAGGATTTACTAGGAATTTACAGAGTAATTAATTGAGAATTTACTGAATAATTTACTGAGAATTTCTTGGGAATTTAATTAGTAATTTACTGAGAATTTACTGGGAATTTATTGAGAATTTTCTAAGTAATTTACTTTATAATTTACTGAGATTTTGTTTTTGGAATTTACTGAGTAATTTAATGAGAATTTACTGAGTAATTTACCTAGTAATTTTCTTGGAATTTACTTAGTGATTTACTCATAATTTACTGAGTAACTTACTTAGCAATTTACTAGTTAATGTTCTGAGTAATTTACTGAGAATTCAATAAGTAATTTACTGAGATTTTATTGAGTAATTTACCATGAAATTATGAAAAATTTACTTCGAATTTTCTAAATAATTTATTGAGGATTTACAAGGAATTTACTAGGTAATTAATTGAGAATTTACTGAATAATTTATTGGGAATTTCTTGGGAATTTAATTAGTAATTTACTGAGAATTTACTAAGTCATGTACTGAGAATTTATTGGGAATTTATTGAGAATTTTCTAAGTAATTTACTTTATAATTTACTGAGAATTTTCTGGGAATTTACTGAGTAATGTAATGAGAATTTACTGAGTAATTTACTGAAAATTTACTGAGTGAGTTACTCGGAATTTACTGAGTAATTTACTTAGCAATTTATTGGGTAATGTTCTGAGTAATTTACTGAGAATTCAATAAGTAATTTACTGAGATTTTATTGAGTAATTTACCATGAAATTATGATAAATCTACTTTGATTTTTCTAAATAATTTACTGAGGATTTACTAGGAATTTACTGAGTAATTAATCGAGAATTTACTGAATAATTTACTGAGAATTTCTTGGGAATTTAATTAGTAATTTGCTGAGAATTTACTAAGTAACTGTAACAACCCTCATTTTGACTTAGTCATCCTTGCATACATTTATGAATGATCTTGTTTTAATATGTGTAAATTGCAATCTTGTCTTGTTTTGCTTGAATGATTGCTGTCATGTTTTGTTCTCATCTGGTGCGTTGGCAAGGTCATCTCAAGCCTAGACACCTTCGAGACCTTGGTCACTTAGAACTATCTTGGAACCCCGTTGCTGGACCTCCATCTTCGCCCTGGCATATTGGCCGAGATGTCACCATCTAGGCCGAGGTGCGCGTTGCCTAGGCCGAGATGTGCATCATCTGGGCCGAGATGTTAATATCTAGGCGTTCTAGATCCTTGATCCTTGCATGAGTGATTTTGTTCCTGGAAGGGTATGACCTAGATCGAGGTGTGGCACACCTAGGAAAGGGTGTGGCACAGTTTAGTCAAGTGTTGTTCTTCCAAGCCGATGTTCTTGCCCTTGATTGCCGGAGTCTTGTTGTTAGCTGATGTCGTTACTTGCCGGTGTGTTCATGCCACATAGCTTGCTGAGTACGCTTTGTCTTGGTCTTGTCTTGTCAAGTCAGTCACCTTTTTGAGTTGAGCAAATCAGTCGATGCCACGTGTCCCGACAGAGGGATTAAGTCAGTGTTTGTTGTGTGAGGCATTTCATTTGGTATAAATTTTGCTTTTTTTTAGAGAGAGAAGCTCTAGTTAGAAGGAGGAGAAGTTTGAGCTAGAGAAGGTGACTTCCAAGATTGATTGTTGGAGCTTGAACCGTTAGATTTGAGTTTTGAGGTCAGAATCTTAATCTACTCTTGTTGTTCTTATTGATCATCTAGCTGCATTGCACGATCAAACCTGTCCCACACACCATTCATCGATTTAAAGTTGGTTTTAGAAAGAGAAAACGGTTTTCATGTGTTTTTGAAGAAAAGCCTCGTTTGATCCGAAAGTTTGCATTGAAGCTCATGCATTTGTGTTTGTTTTGGTAAGATCCTTGAGTGTGGGTACCCAGGTCCACGTTTTTGTAGTTATAGCATGAAATCTCAGCTTTCGTATAGCAAGTTTTGATCTTGCATTCATCTTCCTCATGTTCATGTTCTTCAAGTTCTTCATGTTCTTCATGCTCATGTTCTTCATGTTTATCAGAGGAAAACCCAGGTTTTCCCCGACTTCACTTTTTAAATATGGCCATCGAGGCTACACCTCGGCAAGGAGGTGTGGGACCTCGGCCTAGACCTGGTAATTGCCCAGCGTGTTTTCCAGCATAAGAAACTGTGTTTCGATTCGATTTGACTTAGTTTTTGAAGAATGCCGAGGTCATTTGCATGTGTGCTAGATTAGTTTTGAGTAGTGCATTCAATAGACTTTGCCATGTGTTTGTCAGGACTTGGACTTGCCCTGACCCCGACGCTTGAAGAACAAGGTGAGTGGTATTGTTAATAAAGCTATGTTATACGTTTTGATAAAGACCTTGCTTTGTCTTGTTTTGAAAGTGTTTGTAAAGCATGAATGATTGTCCCGGTTTTGTATATCAAGTATGAGTTTGTCTTGATGACCTTCTCGGAAAGTCCCTTGTGCTGGAGGACTTTAAACTTTCGCAGCACATCTTGTTTGAAAGTCCCTTGTGCTGGAGGACTCTAAACTTTCGCAGCACATCTTGTTTTGAAAGTCCCTTGTGCTGGAGGACTCTAAACTTTCGCAGCACCCTTGATTTGGACTCCAGTGTTAAAGGGCTACGGGCCTTTGTAACATAGGTCCCTCGTGCTGGAGGACTCTAAACTTTCGCAACACATCTTGTCTTGAAAGTCCCTTGTGCTAGAGGACTCTAAACTTTCGTAGCACCCGTGTTTGAGATGCCTATCTTACCTTGTCTTGTTTTGCCACGGACGGTTACTGCGTGGACATGCTTGCCGAAATGTTATTATTTGTAATATGTGATGCTAGCAAGTATCCCTTGAAACTTTGAAGATTTGTTAGATAGGCGAGGCCTATTCCTGGTTATATATAGAGTTTTGTCTTGTATTGTTTTGAAAGGATTTCGGCTATTATTCATGCAACCCCTTTATTATTTATACCATTCACTGAGTATCCAAGCTCACCCTCTCTATATATATGTAGGTGATGAACAAGAAGGCGGTGACGCCTAGGTGTGATTTCTGGAGCTTGTTTTGGGTTTTGATTATGTCGGCTTAACCTGCATATTATGTCGGCAGTCTTGAAAATCATGCTTCTCGACTTATAATATTTGTACTTCGAACACGTCGGCTGAGAAGCCTTTTGATCAAGATATATGTTTTTGTATGATTGTTATGTCGGCAAAGAAGAGGTCGGCAACCTGGCAGACTGTATTCTTATACTTGTAATTCGTACAATTTGTTTATGTTGGCTTGAGGAGCCCTTTGCTAATACGAAAAATGTAACTTGCATTCTGCTTTGTTTGTAATTAAGTTATAACCCATATGTAAATGGTTGCTATCTCATTTGACTTAAGCACAGCTCTTATGGACCACTTGTATTTTAAATTTTGCTTCCGCACTTGTGAGCCCCATATGTTTATACTCAGAATGTGTGTGAATCATACAAGCTGGCCTTCGGTAAATCTCGGATTACTGGCCATCACGGCACCAAACTACTAGGGGCTGTTTAGGGTCGTGACAGAATGGTATTAGAGCATAAGTTCCTTAGTATACGTTGTTAACACACTTTGAGTCCTAAAGAGCATAGGACTTCCCCTTAGAAGGAAGTTAGAATCGCATCTTATTGCTTGCTATGTGAACAAGTTGTATATTGTCTCGACATGCTTAACCGTTACTTGCCTACGTGATTATTTTCTCACTTTGTTTTAAAAGCCACATTTTTGCATACAACTAGCATCATGAGGAGAGGTAGACCTCCAGTTGGCCGAGATCAGCCGGAGGACAGAATAGACAGGCTGGAGAGACTAGTTGAAGGTTTGGCCCGCGAGTTAAGGCCGACAAGACAGCAGTACGCTAGTGCTACATTGACTCAGGCCGAGCAGACGAACGGCCAGAATGCAGTTCCACCTCCACCTCCTCCAGTACCACAAGTGCCCCCACAGCCAGCCTTATATGGGGACAGCACGATAGCTCTGATCAAGGAGTTCAAGAAAATGAAGCCACCAAGATTCCAAGGGGGCATAGAACCGATGAAGGCCGAGGCTTGGGTTTTGGAGATGGAAAAGCTGTTCGAGATCTTTCCCAGCACTGATGCCCAGAAGGTGATGTTGGTAGCTTTTACACTAGATGACGACGCCCGCAGATGGTGGATGATGGTTCGAGAAAGCAATCCAGACTTGACCTGGACCCGATTTTTAGAATTGTTCTACACCAAGCATTTTCCCTTAAGTGTTCGCAATCGCAAAGCTACCGAATTTTAGACTCTTACGCAAGGCAGTAGAACAGTAGCTGAATATGACCGTGCCTTTACAGAGTTGGCGAGGTACGCACCCCAGATGGTCAATGATGAATATATGAAGGCTAGGAAGTTCGAAAGTGGGCTCCGTGGACCGATACAAGACCAGGTTAACATGCTCAACATGTCGACCTATGCCGGAGTGTTGGACAAAGCTATTCTGGCTGAAGCTAACTTGAACAGATACCAGGGTTCGGGAGAGAGCCAGAGGAAGAGGCAGAGTTATGACAACTGCCGAACACAGTTTGGTACCAAGAAGAAAGTGAACGTCGGTAGTTCAAGCAACCCAAGACAAGAGAGTGGTACTAAGCCAATATGTTCCAGTTGTGGGAAGCCACATTTCGGGGTTTGTCGTCGGGCGTCTGGGGCTTGTTACGAATGTGGTGAAGTAGGTCATTTTGTGAGGGACTGCCCAAAAACGAAGGCTGGGGAAGGTAAGAAAGATGAGAATACTTCGGGCTCTGTGCAGAAAGGTAACACTGGGAAAGGACCGATGAGACAAGGCAGGGTTTTTGCACTAGTGCCAGGGGACACTCAAAATGCTGAGACAGTGGTGTCAGGTATGCTTTCAATTTGCTCTCAAAGTGCATATGTATTGATTGATTCGGGTTCTACGCATTCATTCATTTCTGCTAAGTTTGCCGAGAAGATTAATAGGAAACTAGAACCCCTCGATTATGTATTATCTGTATCTACTCCATCTGGGAGATCTATGAATGTTGCATCCATCTATCGAGCATGTGTTGTTGTGATTGGGAATGTTGAACTGTTAGCCGACTTAATGCCATTGGACATAACCCATTTCGATGTTATTTTGGGGATGGATTGGTTAGTGACAAATCACGCATCCATAGATTGTGTTTCTAAGAGCGTCACGTTAAAACCCCCAAACTTAGCCGAGGTCACATTTCAGGGAAAAGGAGTAGTGTCCCCACCTTACTTAATTTCATCCATGAAAGCCAATAGATTGATCCAAAAAGGGTGTCATGGTTATCTGTGTAGCATATTAAGTAATTTGAATGGAAGCGTTGAGTTGGCCGACGTCCCAGTGGTTAGTGAATTCCCCGACGTCTTTCCAAATGATTTGCCTGGTCACTTAGTTGATAGAGAGGTAGAGTTTGCTGTTGACATCATGCTGGGTACCCAGCCCATCTCTAAAACACCCTATAGGATGGCCCCCGCCGAGCTTAAGGAATTGAAACTTCAACTACAAGAGTTGCTCGATAAGGGTTTTATTAGGCCGAGCACTTCACCCTGGGGAGCACCCGTCTTGTTTGTTAAGAAGAAGGATGGCACACTCCGTCTTTGTATTGATTATCGGGAACTGAATAAGGTAACCATTAAGAATAAGTACCGGTTGCCGAGGATAGACGATTTGTTTGACCAGTTGCAAGGAGCACGAGTCTTTTCCAAAATTGACCTTAGATTAGGCTACCATCAGCTTAAAGTCAAAGCCGAGGATGTTGAGAAGACCGCTTTTCGGACGAGGTATGGCCACTACGAGTTTTTAGTGATGCCTTTTGGAGTGACCAATGCCCCTGCGGCCTTTATGGATTTGATGAATAGAGTCTTTAAACCATACCTAGATGAGTTTGTGGTGGTCTTCATCGATGACATATTGATCTACTCTAAGAGTAAAGCCGAACACGAGGAGCATTTGAAACTTACCTTATAGACCTTGAGGGATCGGAAATTGTATGCTAAATTTAACTAGTGTGAGTTTTGGCTTTCCACTGTTTCATTTTTGGGTCATGTAATTGATGATGAGGGTATTTCGGTCAATCCTAGTAAAATTGAAGCCATGGTGAATTGGCCGAGGCCGACTAATGTGTCCGAGGTTCGTAGTTTTCTGGGACTGGCTGGTTATTACAGAAAATTCGTAAAGGATTTCTCAAGGACTGCAATTCCGTTGACACAACTGACTAAGAAGGGAGTAGCTTATGAATGGACTAAAGATAGGGAAGCAGCCTTCCAAGAGTTGAAGACGAGGCTGGTCGCAGCACCAATTCTTGTACTCCCATCAGGTGATGAAGAGTTTCATGTCTATAGTGATGCTTCGCATAAGGGTCTGGGTTGTGTATTAATGCAAAGGGGTAAGGTTATAGCATATGCCTCTCGTCAGTTAAAGCTACATGAAAGGAACTATCCCACCCATGATTTAGAGTTAGCAGCCATGGTATTTGCTTTAAAGATTTGGCCCCACTATTTGTATGGAGCTTCTTGTCAGGTTTTCACAGATCATAAAAGCTTGAAGTACTTGTTCACTCAGAAGGAATTGAATATGAGGCAAAGAAGATGGCTTGAGTTGTTGAAAGATTATGATATGCAGATCCAATATCGCCCAGGTAAAGCTAACACTGTGGCCGACGCTTTAAGCAGGAAAATGGTTGGAAATTTGGCATGTTTAACCACAATCTTAGTAGAGCCGACTATTGTTGAGGAAGTAAAGACAAGACAGATGGAGGATGAATTCTTGAAGAAAGTAGCCGATGAGATTATCAAAAAGCCGAGATCAGGGTATACCATAGAAAATCAAGTGCTTAAGTTTGAGGGAAGATTATGTGTGGCCGATATCCCAGATTTGAAAAGAAAAATTTTGTAGGAAGCTCATGGTTCTAAGTTTGCTGTCCACCCCGGGAACACCAAGATGTATCAGGATGTGAAGCAGACGTTTTGGTGGCCGAACATGAAGGGAGAGATAGCCGAGTTCGTGTCACAATGCCTGTATTGTCAACAAGTAAAAGCAGAACATCAAAGGCCAGCAGGACTTCTTCAACCTTTACCAATTCCTGAGTGGAAATGGGACCACATCTCCATGGACTTTGTGGTTGGTTTGCCAAAGACACAAAAGGGTATGGATTCGATTTGGGTTATCGTGGATAGGCTAACTAAGTCAGCGCACTTCTTGCCTGTTAAGACCACCTTCAACGCCGATAAGCTCGCTATATTGTATGTAAATGAGATTGTTAGACTTCATGGAGTGCCGATGTCAATTGTGTCGACCGAGATCCGAAGCTGGTTTCCAGATTTTGGCAGAGTCTACAAAGAGCTTTAGGAGCCGAGTTGAAGTTCAGCACAGCTTTCCATCCCCAGACTGATGGACAAACAGAGAGGACGATTCAGACACTTGAAGATATGCTTAGACTATGTGTATTGGACCTCCAAGGAAGTTGGGAAGTACATTTGCCTTTAGTGGAATTTACCTACAATAACAGCTATCAAGCTAGCATTGGCATGGCGCCGTATGAGGCACTGTATGGAAGGAAGTGCAGGTCGCCGATATGTTGGACCGAGGTAGAAGACAAAGCTCTGCTTGGTCTCGAGCTAATTCAAGTAACAACCGAGAAGATTAAGCTCGTTCAACAAAGGATCAAAATCGCACAGAGTCAACAGAAGAGTTATGCCGACCAAAGAAGAAGGGAATTAGAATTTGAAGTCGGGGACCACGTGTTCCTCAAGATTTCGCCGATGAAATGAGTTACCAGATTTGGGAAGAAGGGTAAGTTAGCACCCCGTTACATCGGGCCTTTTGAAATTCTTGAAAAGATTAACCTCGCTGCCTACAGACTTGCCTTGCCGCCAGGATTGAGCCAAGTCCATAATGCATTTCATGTTTCGATGCTGAGGAAGTATATTCGAGATCCGCTACATGTGATCGACTATTTCGGAATTGTAGTTAATGAAGATTTAGGCTACGAAGAGAAGCCGATACGGATTATCGATAGACAGGTGAAGTAGTTGAGAAGCAAGTCGATACCAATGGTGAAAGTTGAATGGAAGGAGCATTATAGAGAGGATGCTACATGGGAAATGGAAGAGGAAATGAAAGTTCGACATCCAGAATTGTTTTTAGAAAAAGGTAACTCAAGTTTGGGGACCAAACTTCTTTAAGGGGGGTAGGATGTAACAACCCTCATTTTGACTTAGGCCCCGTTTGGGGACATCATTTTTTAGCCAATTAGCCAAAAAGTTACTAAATTAGCCAAAAAGCCAACAACTCATACCAAAAAGTCAAAGATTCTCTTTTCTCTCTACTTTTTGCACATCTTTTCGTAATTAGCCAAAAAGTCATCCCAAACATACAAGTTTCTTTTACCTACCTTTTTAGCCAAATAGCCAAAAAGTTACTAAATTAGCCTGTTCCCAAACGAGGCCTTAGTCATCCTTGCATACATTTATGGATGATCTTGTTTTAATATGTGTAAATTGCAATCTTGTCTTGTTTTGCTTGAATGATTGCTGTCATGTTTTGTTCTCATCTGGTGCGTTGCCGAGGTCATCTCAAGCCTAGACACCTTCGAGACCTTGGTCACTTAGAACTATCTTGGAACCCCGTTGCTTGACCTCCATCTTCGCCCTGGCATATTGGCCGAGATGTCACCATCTAGGCCGAGGTGCGCGTTGCCTAGGCCGAGATGTGCATCATCTGGGCCGACATGTTAATATCTAGGCATTCTAGATCCTTGATCCTTGCATGAGTGATTTTGTTCCTGGAAGGGTATGACTTAGACCGAGCTATGGCACACCTAGGCCAGGGTGTGGCACAGTTTAGTCAAGTGTTGTTCTTCCAAGCCGATGTTCTTGCCCTTGATTGCCGGAGTCTTGTTGTTAGCCGATGTCGTTACTTGCCGGTGTGTTCGTGCCACCTAGCTTGCTGAGTACGCTTTGTCTTGGTCTTGTCTTGTCAAGTCAGTCACCTTTTTGAGTTGAGCAAATCAGTCGATGCCACGTGTCCTGACAGAGGGATTAAGTCAGTGTTTGTTGTGTGAGGCATTTCATTTGGTATAAATTTTTCTTTTTTTTAGAGAGAGAAGCTCTAGTTAGAAGGAGGAGAAGTTTGAGCTAGAGAAGGTGACTTCCAAGATTGATCGTTGGAGCTTGAACCGTTAGATTTGAGTTTTGAGGTCAGAATCTTAATCTACTCTTGTTGTTCTTATTGATCATCTAGCTGCATTGCACGATCAAACCTGTCCCACACACCATTCATCGATTTAAAGTTGGTTTTAGAAAGAGAAAACGGTTTTCATGTGTTTTTGAAGAAAAGCCTCGTTTGATCCGAAAGTTTGCATCGAAGCTCATGCATTTGTGTTTGTTTTGGTAAGATCCTTGAGTGTGGGTACCCAGGTCCACGTTTTTGTAGTTATAGCATGAAATCTCAGCTTTCGTATAGCAAGTTTTGATCTTGCATTCATCTTCCTCATGTTCATGTTCTTCAAGTTCTTCATGTTCTTCATGCTCATGTTCTTCATGTTTATCAGAGGGAAACCCAGGTTTTCCCCGACTTCACTTTTTGAATATGGCCATCGAGGCTACACCTCGGCAAGGTGGTGTGGGACCTCGGCCTAGACCTGGTAATTGCCCAGCGTGTTTTCCAGCATAAGAAACTGTGTTTCGATTCGATTTGACTTAGTTTTTGAAGAATGCCGAGGTCATTTGCATGTGTGCTAGATTAGTTTTGAGTAGTGCATTCAATAGACTTTGCCATGTGTTTGTCAGGACTTGGACTTGCCCTGACCCCGACGCTTGAAGAACAAGGTGAGTGGTATTGTTAATAAAGCTATGTTATACGTTTTGATAAAGACCTTGCTTTGTCTTGTTTTGAAAGTGTTTGTAAAGCATGAATGATTGTCCCTGTTTTGTATATCAAGTATGAGTTTGTCTTGATGACCTTTTCGGAAAGTCCCTTGTGCTGGAGGACTCTAAACTTTCGCAGCACATCTTGTTTGAAAGTCCCTTGTGCTGGAGGACTCTAAACTTTCGCAGCACATCTTGTTTTGAAAGTCCCTTGTGCTGGAGGACTCTAAACTTTCGCAGCACCCTTGATTTGGACTCCAGTGTTAAAGGGCTACGGGCCTTTGTAACATAGGTCCCTCGTGCTGGAGGACTCTAAACTTTCGCAACACATCTTGTCTTGAAAGTCCCTTGTGCTAGAGGACTCTAAACTTTCGTAGCACCCGTGTTTGAGATGCCTATCTTACCTTGTCTTGTTTTGCCACGGACGGTTACTGCGTGGACATGTTTGCCGAAATGTTATTATTTGTAATATGTGATGCTAGCAAGTATCCCTTGAAACTTTGAAGATTTGTTAGATGGGCGAGGCCTATTCCTGGTTATATATAGAGTTTTGTCTTGTATTGTTTTGAAAGGATTTCGGCTATTATTCATGCAACCCCTTTATTATTTATACCATTCACTGAGTATCCAAGCTCACCCTCTCTATATATATGTAGGTGATGAACAAGAAGGCGGTGACGCCTAGGTGTGATTTCTGGAGCTTGTTTTGGGTTTTGATTATGTCGGCTTAACCTGCATATTATGTCGGCAGTCTTGAAAATCATGCTTCTCGACTTATAATATTTGTACTTCGAACACGTCGGCTGAGAAGCCTTTTGATCAAGATATATGTTTTTGTATGATTGTTATGTCGGCAAAGAAGAGGTCGGCAACCTGGCAGACTGTATTCTTATACTTGTAATTCGTACAATTTGTTTATGTTGGCTTGAGGAGCCCTTTGCTAATACGAAAAATGTAACTTGCATTCTGCTTTGTTTGTAATTAAGTTATAACCCATATGTAAATGGTTGCTATCTCATTTGACTTAAGCACAGCTCTTATGGACCACTTGTATTTTAAATTTTGCTTCCGCACTTGTGAGCCCCATATGTTTATACTCAGAATGTGTGTGAATCTTGCAAGCTGGCCTTCGGTAAATCTCGGATTACTGGCCATCACGGCACCAAACTACTAGGGGCTGTTTGGGGTCGTGACAGTAATTTACTGAGAATTTTCTAGGAATTTGTTCCTAGAATGGTATAACTTAGACCGAGGTGTGGCACATCTAGGCCAAGGTGTGGCACAGTTTAGTCAATGGTTGTCCTTCCAAGCCGATGTCATTGTCGCCCTACCTGCCGAAGCTTTGCCGTTAGCCGAGATCACTACTTGCCGGAGTACTCTTGCTGTCTAGCTTGTTGAACACACTTTGTCATAGCCTTGTCTTGTCAAGTCAGTCACCTTTTTTAGTAGAGCCAATCAGTTGATGCCACGTGTCCCAGCAGTGGGTTAAGTCAGTGACTGTCGAGAAAACATATCATTTGGTATCAAATTTTGTCTTTTAGAGAGAGAGGCTCTAGGAAGGGGAAGGAGAAGTTTTGAGAGAGAGAGAGAGAGAACTTCCAAGCTTGATCGTTGGAGCTTGAACTGTTAGATTCGAGTTTTGAGGTTAGAATCTTAACCTACTCTTGTTGTTCTTATTGATCATCTAGCTGCATTGCATGATTGAACTTGTTCTGCACATCATGCATTGATTTAAAGTTGGTTTTAGAAAGAGAAAATGGTTTTCATGTGTTCTTGAAGAAAAGCCTCGTTTGATCCGAAAGTTTGCATCTAGAACCATGTTTTTGTGTTTGTTTTCGTAAGATCTTTAAATATGGGTACCCAAGTCCATGATTCAGATTCTTAGCATGAAATCTCAGATTTTGTAATGGCAAGTTAATCTTTGCATTCATCTTCCTCATGTTCATGATCTTCATGTTCGTCATGTTCTTCAAGAGAGGGGAACCTAGATTTTTCCGACTTCATTTCCTTGACTGTGGCCATCGAGGCCACACCTTGGCAAGGAGGTGTGGGACCTCGGCCTAGACCTGGTAGTTGCCCAGCTTGTTTTCCAGAAATAAGAAACTGTGTTTTGTATTTGATTTGACTTAGTTTTTGATGAATGCCGAGATCATTTGCATGCATGCAAGACTAGTTTTGAGAAGTGCATTCAATAGAATTTGCCATGTGTTTGCAGGATTGGGACTTGCCTTGGCCCCGACGTTTGAAGAACTATGTGAGTGATATTTTTAATAAAGCTATGTTATCAATGTTTTGATGAACTTTGCTTTGCTTTGTTTTGAAAAGTATTTGCTAAGCATGAATGACTGTCCCTATTTTGTATATCAAGCATTATCTGGTTTTGATGATCTCCCCGGAAAGTCCCTTACGCTGAAGGACTCTAAACTTTCGCAGCACGTCTTGTTTTGAAAGTCCCTTGTGTTGGAGGACTCTAAACTTTCGCAGCACCTCTTGTTTTGAAAGTCCCTTGTGCTGGAGGACTCTAAACTTTCGCAGTACTCTCGTGTTAAAGGGCTATGGGCCTTTGTAACATAGGTCTCTTATGCTAGAGGACTCTAAACTTTTGTAGCACCCTTGTTTGAGATATCCCCCTTGCCTTGTCTTGCTTTGCCACTGATGGTTTACCGCGTGAATTCGTTTGCCGGAATGTTGTCTTTTGTAATATGTTGATGCTAGTAAGCATCCCTTGAAGCTTTGATGATTTGTTAAGATGGACGAGGTCCATCCCTTGTTATATAAGTTTTGACTTGTATTGTCTTGAAAAGACCTCGGCTATTATTCATGCAAACCCCTTTATTAATTATATCATTCACTGAGTATCCAAGCTCACCCTCTCTATATATATGTAGGTGATGAGCAAGAAGGCGATGACGCCTAGATGTGATTCTGGAGCTTGTTTTGGATCTTTGATTATGTCGGCTTGACTTGTATTTACGTCGGCAGTCTTGAAAATTATGCTTCTCGATTTGTAACACTTGTAATTTGCACACGTCGGCTTAAGAAGCCTTTTGATCACGATGTAATTTGTATTTTTGCTTCATCTGTAATTAAGTTCTAAAGCTATGTGAAGATGTTTACCATTTCATTTGAATTACGCACGGCTCTTATGGACTAGTCTGATTTGTTTGTATTGCTTCCGTACCTGTGAGCCCCATATATTTATACTCTGTTGTGTGTGAAATCTTGGAGGTTGGCCTTCGGCAATCTCGGATTACTGGCCATCACGGCACCAAACTACTAGGGGCGGTTTGGGGTCGTGACAAAATGGTATCAGAGCAAAAGTTCCTTAGTATACATTATTCACACACTTTGAGTCGTAAAGAGCCTAGGATTTTCCCTTAGAAGGATGTTAGGATTGCATCATATTGCTTGCTATGTGAACAAGGTGTGCATCGTCTCGGCATGCTTAATTGTTACTTGCCTACGTGTTTATTTGTTCATTTTGTTTTAAAGTCACATTTTGCATACTCATAGCATCATAAGGAGAGGTAGACCTCCAGTTGGCCGAGATTAGTCCGAGGACAGATTGGACAGACTGGAAAGGTTAGTTGAAGGTTTGGCCCGCGAGTTAAGGCAGACAAGACAACAGTACGCTAGTGCTACATCGACTCAGGCCGAGCAGACAAACGGCCGAAATGCAGTTCCACCTTCACCTCCTCCAGTACCACAAATGCCCCCACAGCCAGCATTATATGGGGACGGCACGATAGCTTTGATCAAAGAGTTCAAGAAGATGAAGCCACCGAGATTCCAAGGGGGTATAGAGCCGATGAAAGCCGAAGCGTGGGTTTTGGAAATGGAGAAGCTGTTCGAGATCTTTCCCAGCACCGACACCCTGAAGGTGACCTTAGCAGCCTTTACACTAGATGATGATGCCCGCAGGTGGTGGATGATGGTTCGAGAAGGCAATCGAGACTTGACCTGGACCCGATTTTTGGAATTGTTTTACACCAAACATTTTCCCCTAAGTGTTCGAAATCATAAGGCTACAGAATTTCAGACTTTGACGCAAGGCAATAGAACAATAGCTGAATATGACCGTGCCTTTACCGAGTTGGCGAGGTATGCACCCCACATGGTCAACGATGAATATATGAAGGCTAGGAAGTTTGAGAGTGGGCTTTGTGGACCGATACAAGACCGAGTTAACATGCACAATATGCCAACTTACGCCGAAGTACTGGACAAAGCCATTCTGGCCGAAGCTAACTTGAACAGATACCAGAGTACGGGAGAGAGCCAGAGGAAGAGGCAGAGTCATGACAATCGCCGAGCACAGTTTGGTACCAAGAAGAAAGCGAATGTTGGCAGTTCAAGCAACCCAAGGCAGGAAGGTGGACCTAAGCCGATATGTTCAAGTTGTGGGAAGCCACATTTTAGGGTTTGTCGTCGGGCGTCTGGAGCTTGTTATGAGTGTGGTGAAATAGGCCATTTTGTGAGGGACTGTCCTAAAACAAGGGCTGATGACGGTAAGAAAGACAAGAATACCTCGGGTTCTGTACAGAAGGGTAACGTCGGGAAAGGACCGATGAGGCAAGACAGAGTTTTTGCACTGGTACCAGGAGACACTCAGAATGCTAAGACAGTGGTGTCAGGTATACTCCCAATTTGTTCTCAAAATACATATGTATTGGTTGATTCGGGTTCTACGCATTCATTCATTTCTGCTAAGTTTGCCGAGAAGATTAATAGGAAACTAGAACCCCTTGATTATGTGTTATGTGTATCTACTCCATTTGGGAGATCTATGAATGTTGCATCCATCTATCGAGCATGTATTGTCGTGATTGAGAATGTTGAATTGTTAGCTGATTTAATGCCATTGGACATAAGTCATTTTGATGTTATATTGGGGATGGATTGGTTAGTGGCAAATCACGCATCCATAAATTGTGTTTCTAAAAGTGTTACGTTAAAACCCTCAAACCTAGCCAAGGTCACGTTTCAGGGTAAAGGAGTAGTATCCCCACCTTACTTAATTTCATCCATGAAAGCCTATAGGTTGATCCAAAAAGGGTGTCAAGGTTATTTGTGTAGCATACTAAGTAATCCGAATGGAAGTGTTGAGTTAGCCGACGTCCCAGTTGTTAATGAATTCCCCGACATCGTTCCAAAGGATTTGTCTGGTCACTTAGTTGATAGAGAGGTAGAGTTTACTGTTGACATCGTGCCGGGAACCCAGCCCATCTCTAAAACACCCTATAGGATGGCCCCCGCCGAGCTTAAGGAATTGAAACTTCAACTACAAGAGTTGCTGGATAAGGGTTTTATTAGGCCGAGCATTTCACCCTGGGGAGCACCCGTCTTGTTTGTTAGGAAGAAGGATGGTACACTCTGTCTTTGTATTGATTACTGGGAACTGAATAAGGTAACCATCAAGAATAAGTACCCATTGCCGAGGATAGACGATTTGTTTGATCACTTGCAAGGAGCGCGAGTCTTTTCCAAAATTGACCTTAGGTCAGGTTATCATCAGCTTAAGGTTAAAGCCGAGGATGTTGAGAAGACCGCTTTTCGGACGAGGTATGGCCACTACGAGTTTTTAGTAATGCCATTTGGAGTGACCAATGCCCCTGCGGCATTTATGGATTTGATGAACAGAGTCTTTAAACCCTATCTAGACGAGTTTGTGGTTGTCTTCATCGACGATATATTGATCTACTCTAAGAGCAAAGCTGAACACGAGGATCATTTGAGACTTACCTTACAGACATTGAGGGATCGAAAATTGTATGCTAAGTTTAACAAGTGTGAGTTTTGGCTTTCTACTATTTCATTTTTGGGTCATGTAATTGATGAAGATGGTATTTCGGTCGATCCTAGTAAAATTGAAGCCATTGTGAATTGGCTGAGGCCGACCAATGTGTCCGAGGTTCGTAGTTTTCTGGGATTGGCAGGTTACTATAGAAAGTTCGTAAAGGATTTCTCAAGGATTGCAATTCCGTTGACACAACTGACTAAGAAGGGAGCGGCTTACGAATGGACTGAGGATAGGGAAGCAGCCTTCCAGGAGTTGAAGATGAGGTTAGTCACAGCACCAGTTCTTGTACTACCATCAGGTAACGAAGAGTTTCATGTTTATAGTGATGCTTCACATAAAGGTCTGGGTTATGTATTAATGCAAAAAGGTAAGGTCATAGCATATGCCTCTCGTCAATTGAAGCCACATGAAAAGAACCATCCCACCCATGATTTAGAATTAGCAGCCGTGGTATTTGCTTTGAAGATTTGGCGCCACTACTTGTATGGAGCTTCTTGTCAGGTTTTTTACAGATCATAAAAGTTTAAAGTACTTGTTCACTCAGAAGGAATTGAATATGAGGCAGAGAAGATGGCTTGAGTTGTTGAAAGATTACGATATGCAGATTCAATATCATCCAGGTAAAGCTAACACCGTAGCCGACGCTTTGAGCAGAAAGATGGTTGGAAATCTGGCGTGTCTCACCACGATATTAGTGGAGCCAACTATTGTTGAGGAAGTAAAGACAAGACAGATGGAGGATGAGTTCTTCAAGAAGGTAGCCGATGAGATTATCACAAAGCTGAGAACAGGGTACACCATAGAAAATCAAGTGCTCAAGTTTGAAGGAAGATTGTGTGTGGCCGACATCCCAGAGTTGAAAAGAAAAATTTTGCAGGAAGCTCATGGTTCCAAGTTTGCTGTTCACCTAGGGAACACCAAGATGTATCAGGATGTGAAGCAGACATTTTGGTGGCCGAATATGAAAGGTGAAATAGCCGAGTTCGTGTCCCAGTGTCTGTATTGTCAACAAGTGAAAGCAGAACATCAAAGGCCAGCAGGACTTCTTCAACCTTTACCGATTCCTGAGTGGAAATGGGAGCACATCTCCATGGACTTTGTGGTTGGTTTTCCAAAGACGCAGAAGGGTATGGATTCGATTTGGGTTATCGTGGATAGACTAACTAAGTCAGCACACCTCTTGCCTAGTAAGACCACCTTCAACGCCGATAAACTCGCTTTGTTGTATGTGAACGAGATTGTTAGACTTCATGGAGTGCCGATGTCAATTGTGTCGGATCGAGACCAGAAGTTGGTTTCCAGATTTTGGCAGAGCCTATAAAGAGCTTTCGGAGCCGAGTTGAGGTTTAGCACATCTTTTCATCCCCAGACTGATGGGCAAACAGAGAGAACGATTCAGACACTTGAAGATATGCTTAGACTATGTGTATTGGACCTTCAAGGGAGTTGGGGAGTACATTTGGCGTTGGTGGAATTTACCTACAACAACAATTATCAAGCTAGCATTGGCATGGCGCCGTATGAAGCATTGTATGGAAGGAAGTGCAGGTCGCCGATATGTTGGACCGAGGTAGGAGACAAATCTGCTTGGTCCCGAGTTAATTCAAGTAACAACCGAGAAGATTAAGCTCGTTCAGCAAAGAATCAAAACCACACAGAGTCGACAGAAGAGTTATGCCGACCAGAGAAGAAGAGAGTTGGAATTTGAAGTCGGGGACCATGTAATCCTAAAGATTTCGTCGATGAAAGGAGTTACAAGATTTGGGAAGAAGGGTAAGTTAGCACCCCGTTACATCGGACCTTTTGAAATTCTTGAGAAGGTTAACCTCGCTGCCTACAGACTTGCTTTGCCGCCAAGATTGAGCCAAGTCCATAATGTGTTTCATATTTCGATGTTGAGGAAGTATATTCGGGATCCACTACATGTGATCGACTATTTCGGAATTGTAATTAATGAAGATTTAGGCTACAAAGAGAAGCCAATACAGGTTGTCGATAGGCAGGTGAAACAGTTGAGAAGTAAGTCGATACCAATGGTGAAAGTTGAATGGAAGGAGCATTACGGTGAAGATGCTACATGGGAAATGGAAGAGGAAATGAAAGCCCGACATCCAGAATTGTTTTTGGAACAAGGTAACTCAAGTTTGGGGGACCAAACTTCTTTAAGGGGGGTAGGATGTAACAACCCTCACTTCAACTTAGTCATACTTGCATACATTTATGTATGATCTTGTTTTGTTATGTGCATTTGTAAATCTTGTCATGTTTTACTTGAGTGTTTCTTGCATACTTTGTTCTTGCCTGGTGTGTTGCCGAGGACCTCTTAAGTCGAGACACCTTGAAACCTTTCCACACTTAGAACTATCTTGTAACCACTTTGGTTGACCTCCATCTTCACCCTGGCATATTTGCCGAGATGTCTCTATCTAGGCCGAGGTGTTCGGCACCAAGGCCGAGATGTGTATCATCTAGGCCGAAATGTTTATCCTTGCACCCTAGTGATTTTGTTCCTAGAATGGTATGACCTAGACCGAGGTGTGGCACATCTAGGCCAAGGTGTGGCACAGCTTAGTCAAGGGTTGTCCTTCCAAGCCGATGTCATTGTCGCCCTACCTGCCGAAGCTTTGCCTTTAGCCGAGATCATCACTTGCCGGAGTACTCTTGCTGTCTAGCTTGTTGAACACACTTTGTCATAGCCTTGTCTTGTCAAGTCAGTCACCTTTTTTAGTAGAGCCGATCAGCTGATGCCACGTGTCCCAGCAGTGGGTTAAGTCAGTGACTGTCGAGAAAACATATCATTTGGTATCAAATTTTGTCTTTTAGAGAGAGAGGCTCTAGGAAGGGGAAGGAGAAGTTTTGAGAGAGAGAGAGAACTTCCAAGCTTGATCGTTGGAGCTTGAACCGTTAGATTCGAGTTTTGAGGTTAGAATCTTAACCTACTCTTGTTGTTCTTATTGATCATCTAGCTGCATTGCACGATCGAACTTGTTCTGCACATCATGCATTGATTTAAAGTTGATTTTAGAAAGAGAAAATGGTTTTCATGTGTTCTTGAAGAAAAGCCTCGTTTGATTCGAAAGTTTGCATCTAGAACCATGTTTTTGTGTTTGTTTTCGTAAGATCTTTAAATATGGGTACCCAGGTCCATGATTCGGATTCTTAGCATGAAATCTCAGAATTTGTAATGGTAAGTTAATCTTTGCATTCATCTTCCTCATGTTCATGATCTTTATGTTCGTCATGTTCTTCAAGAGAGGGGAACCCAGATTTTTCCGACTTCATTTCCTTGACTGTGGCCATCGAGGCCACACCTCGGCAAGGAGGTGTGGGACCTCGGCCTAGACCTGGTAGTTGCCCAGCTTGTTTTCCAGAAATAAGAAACTGTGGCTTGGATTTGATTTGACTTAGTTTTTGATGAATGCCGAGATCATTTGCATGCATGCAAGACTTGTTTTGAGAAGTGCATTCAATAGACTTTGCCATGTGTTTGTAGGATTGGGACTTGCCTTGGCCCCGACGTTTGAAGAACTATGTGAGTGGTATTTTTAATAAAGCTATGTTATCAATGTTTTGATGAACTTTGCTTTGCTTTGCTTTGTTTTGAAAAGTATTTGCTAAGCATGAATGACTGTCCCTATTTTGTATATCAAGCATTATCTGGTTTTGATGATCTCCTCGGAAAGTCCCTTGTGCTGGAGGACTCTAAACTTTCGCAGCACGTCTTGTTTTGAAAGTCCCTTGTGTTGGAGGACTCTAAACTTTCGCAGTACTCTCGTGTTAAAGGGCTACGGGCCTTTGTAACATAGGTCTCTTGTGCTAAAGGACTCTAAACTTTTGTAGCACCCTTGTTTGAGATATCCCCCTTGCCTTGTCTTGCTTTGCCACTGACGGTTTACCGCGTGAATTCGTTGGCCGGAATGTTGTCTTTTGTAATATGTTGATGCTAGTAAGCATCCCTTGAAGCTTTGATGATTTGTTAAGATGGATGAGGTCCATCCCTTGTTATATAAGTTTTGACTTGTATTGTCTTGAAAAGACCTCGGCTATTATTCATGCAAACCTCTTTATTAATTATATCATTCACTGAGTATCCAAGCTCGCCCTCTCTATATATATGTAGGTGATGAGCAAGAAGGCGATGACGCCTAGATGTGATTCTGGAGCTTGTTTTGGATCTTTGATTATGTCGGCTTGACTTGTATTTACGTCGGCAGTCTTGAAAATTATGCTTCTCGATTTGTAATACTTGTAATTTGCACACGTCGGCTTGAGAAGCCTTTTGATCAAGATGTAATTTGTATTTTTGCTTCATCTGTAATTAAGTTCTAAAGCTATGTGAAGATGTTTGCCATTTCATTCGAATTACGCACGACTCTTATGGACTAGTCTGATTTGTATGTATTGCTTCCGTACCTGTGAGCCCCATATGTTTATACTCTGTTGTGTGTGAAATCTTAGAGGTTGGCCTTCGGTAATCTCGGATTACTGGCCTTCACGGCACCAAACTACTAGGGGCGGTTTGGGGTCGTGACAGAATGGTATCAGAGCAAAAGTTCCTTAGTATAAAAAAGATACGGTCCTCTCTTGGGAAAGCTATTGTGTTAAAGCGGCCTACGGGCCTAAGTAACACAAGACCATCGTGTTAAAAAGAGCTACGGGCTTAAGTAACACAAGTCCCTTGTGCTGGAGGACTATAAACTTTCGCAGTACCTTGACTAATCGATTACGGATCGCACAGCCTTTGTTTTGCCACCGACGAGTTACTGCGTGGATTTGTTTGTTCAGAAAGCTTGATTTGCGTTTTGTCGATGTCGGTAAGCATCCCTTGAGACTAGTAAGACTTAATAGATGAATACGGTTCATCTCTTGTTGTGATAAAGTTTTGATGTGCTTTGTTCTGTAAGGATCTCGGCTAATATTCGTATGGTCTTGGCATGTTTTGTTTTGAAAGACTTCGGCTATATTCATGCAAAACCTTTATTACTAGTACCATTCACTGAGTATCCAAGCTCACCCTCTCTATATATATGTAGGTGATGAGCAGGACGGCGGCGACGCCTAGATGTGTTTTGCAAAGCTTGTTTTGGATTCTTGTCATGTCGGCTTGACTTGTTCTATGTCGGAAAAATTTGTGTTACGTCGGCGAATCTTGAAGATTATGCTTCTTTGGCTTGTAATCATTGTATTTGCACATGTCGGCTGTAGAAGCCTTTTGATCAAGATTCTGATATATATTTCGTTATTATTAACCGATGTGAAACTATGTCATGTATGTCTTTACATTTGATCTATGCACAGCTCTTATGGACCACTTGTATTTTGATTTATTGCTTCCGCATTTGTGAGCCCTATATATATTATACTCTGTTTGTGTTTCATTTTGAAAGTTGGCCTTCGGTAATTTCGGATTACTGGCCATCACGGCACCAAACTACTAGGGGCGGTTTGGGGTCGTGACATGAGAATTTACTGAGTAATTTACCGAGTAATTTACTGGGAATTTACTGAGTAATTTACTTACCAATTTAGTCAGTAATGTTCAGAGTAATTTACTGAGAATTCAATAAGTAATTTACTGAAATTTTATTGAGTAATTTACCGTGAAATTATGAAAAATTTACTTCGAATTTTCTAAATAATTATAGAGGATTTAGTAGGAATTTATTGAGTAATTAATTGAGAATTTTATGAATAATTTATTGAGAATTTCTTGGGAATTTAATTAGTAATTTACTGATAATTTACTAAGTAATTTACTTAGAATTTACTGGGAATTTATTGAGAATTTTCTAAGTAATTTACTTTATAATTTATTGAGAATTTTTTGGGAATTTACTAAGTAATTAAATGAGAATTTTCTGAGTAATTTAACGAGTAATTTACTAGGAATTTACTGACTGGTTTACTCTGAATTTACTGAGTACTTTACTTAG
Source organism: Camellia sinensis (assembly GCF_055761805.1). Classification (NCBI taxonomy): domain Eukaryota; kingdom Viridiplantae; phylum Streptophyta; class Magnoliopsida; order Ericales; family Theaceae; genus Camellia; species Camellia sinensis. Next base: position 89,220,977 of record NC_138964.1, read on the forward strand.
CAATTTACTGGGTAATGTTCTGAGTAATTTACTGAGAATTCAATGAGTAATTTATTGAAATTTTATTGAGTAATTTACTGTGAAATTATTAAAAATTTACTTCAAACTTTTTAAATAATTACAGAGCATTTACTAGGAATTTACTGAGTAATTAATTAAGAATTTACTGAATAATTTAATAAGAATTTCTTGGGAATTTAATTAGGAATTTATTGAGAATTTATTAAGTAATTTACTGAGAATTTACTAGTAATTTATGGAGAATTTTCTAAGTAATTTAGTTTATAATTTACGGATAATTTTCTGGAATTTACTGACTAATTTAATGAGAATTTGCTGAGTAATTTACCGAGTAATTTACTGGGAATTTACTGAGTGATTTACTCCAAATTTACTAAGTACTTTACTTACCAATTTACTGGGTAATGTTCTGAGTAATTTACTGAGAATTCAATTAGTAATTTACTGAGATTTTATTGAGTAATTTACCGTGAAATTATGAAAAATTTATTTCGAATGTTCTAAATAATTTACTGAGGATTTACAAGGGATTTATTCAGAATTTACTGAATAATTTATAGAGAATTTCTTGGGAATTTAATTAGTAATTTACTGAGAATTTACTAAGTAATTTATTGGGAATTTGTTGAAAATTTTCTAAGTAATTTACTTTATAATTTACTGAGAATTTTCTGGGAATTTACTGAGTAATTTAATGAGAATTTACTAAGTAATTTACCAATTAATTTACTGAGACTTTACTGAGTGATTTACTCGAAATTTACTGGGTAATGTTCCGAGTAATTTACTGAGAATTCAATGAGTAATTTACTTAGATTTTGTTGAGTAATTTACCGTGAAATTATGAAAAATTTACCTCGAATTTTCTAAATAATTTACTAAGGATTTACTAGGAATTTACTGAGTAATTAATTGAGAATTTACTGAATAATTTATTGAGAATTTCTTGGGAATTCAATTAGTAATTTACGGAGAATTGACTAAGTAATTTACGGGAAATTTTCTGAGAATTTATTGAGAGTTTTCTAAGTAATTTACTTCATAATTTACTGAGAATTTTCTGGAAATTTACTGAGTAATTTAATGAGAATTTATTTAGTAATTCACCGAGTAATTTACAGGGAATTTACTGAGTGATTTTCTAGGAATTTATAGAGTAATTTACTTAGCAATTTAGTGGGTAATGTTCTGAGTAATTTACTGAGAATTGAATGAGTAATTTACTGAGATTTTATTGAGTAATTTCATGGGAAATTATGAAAAATTTACTTTGAATTTTCTAAATAATTTACTGAGGATGTACTGAATAATTAATTGAGAATTTACTGAATAATTTACTGAGAATTTCTTGGGAATTTAATTAGTAATTTACGGAGATTTTACTAAGTAATTTACTGAGAAATTATTGCAAAATTTCTAAGTAATTAACTTCATAATTTACTGAGAATTTTGTGGGAATTTAGTGAGTAATTTGATGATAATTTACTGAGTAATTTACTGAGTAATTAACTGAGAATTTACTGAGGATTTACGAGGAATCTGAGTAATTAATTGAGAATTTACTGAATAGTTTATTGAGAATTTCTTTGAAATTTAATTAGTAATTTATTGAGAATTTACTAAGTAATTTACTGGGAATTTATTGAAAATTTTGGAAGTAGTTTACATTATGATTTACTGAGAATTTTCTGGGAATTTACTGAGTAATTTAATGAGAATTCACTGAGTAATTTACCGAGTAATTTACTGAGTGATTTACTCCAAATTTACTGAGGAATTTACTGGGTATTGTTCTGAGTAATTTACTGAGAATTCAATAAGTAATTTACTGAGATTTTATTTAGTAATTTACCGTGAAATTATTAAAAATTTACCTCAAATTTTGTAAATAATTTACTGAGGATTTACTAGGAATTTACAGAGTAATTAATTGAGAATTTACTAAATAATTTGTTGGGAATTTCTTGGGAATTTAATTAGTAATTTACTGAGAATTTACTAAGTAATTTACTTTGAATTTATTGTGAATTTTCTAAGTAATTTACTTCATAATTTACTGAGAATTTTCTGGGAATTTACTGAGTAATTTACCGAGTAATTTTCTGGGAATTTACTGAGTGATTTACTCAGAATTTACTGAGTAATTTACTTACCAATTTGCTGGGTAATGCTTTGAGTAATTTACCGTGAAAATATGAAAAATTTACTTCAAATTTTCTAATTAATTACAGAGGATTTATTAGGAATTTACTGAGTAATTAATTGAAAATTTACTGAATAATTTATTGAGAATTTCTAGAGAATTTAATTAGGAATTTATTGAGAGTTTATTAAGTAATTTACTGGGAATTTTCTGAGAATTTATTGAGAATTTTCTAAGTAATTTAGTTTATAATTTACTGAGAATTTTCTGGGAATTTACTGAGTAATTTAATGAGAATTCACTGAGTAATTTACCGAGTAATTTACTGAGTAATTTACTGGGTATTATTCTGAGTAATTTACTGTAAGAACCCACATTTTTCATCTCGATCATGTTCATGAGCATTTGTATGATTATGACTTGTTTAGCTTACATGTGTGTGTTTGCGATTGTTTCGTTGAGTTAATGTGATCCATGCCTTGATTTGGTACCTTTGTGATTTGTCTAAGTGTTGTGTGCTTGTCTGAGTTATGTTTAGCCGACGTTATTCCGATGCCGAGGTCATCCTTAGTCTGGCATTAGTGTCTTGGAACCCCTTGTTGACCTCCGTCCTTGCCTTGAACACATTAGCCGAGATGTTACCCTGCACCCCAGTGAACTCGTCCTGGAGTGGTATGACCTAGACCGGGGTGTGGCGCATCTAGGCCAAGATGTGGCACAGCTTAGTCAAGTGTTGTCCTTCCTAGCCGAGGTCATTGTCACCTTAGTTGCCGAAGTCTTTTGTTAGCCGATGTCACCCCCTTGCCGGAGTGCCATTCCGTATAGCGTGTTAGATACGCCTTGTTGTTAGCCGATGTCATGGTCTGTCAGAAAGCCCATACCGCTTTGCTTGTTGAACACCCTTCCACCATGCTTTGTCGGGTCTGTCAGCCACCTTTTCAGGAAGAACCCAACCAGTCGCCGCCACGTGTCTCAGCAGAGGGTTAACCCCAGAACCGGGTATAGGAAACTATCATTTAGCATCATAACCTTGTCTTGTAGAGAGAGAAACTCTAGGAGGAAGAAGGAGTTTTAGAGTGAGGAGGTAGATCTTGAAGCTCGATTCCTAGAGATCCAACCGTTAGATCCGCGTTCTAAGGTTAGATTCTTGATTCGCTCATGATGTTCTTTATGTTTATGTTATTGCATTGCATGATTGAAAATGATTCGTAAGCCATGCATCGTTTTGAAGCTCGATTCTGGAAAGAGAAAATGGCATTCATGTGTTCTTCAAGAAAGTCTTGTTTTGATCCGAAGGCTCATGCCTAGATCCATGTTTTGTGTTTGTTCTTGCATGATTTTCAACTACGGGTACCCAGGTCCATGTTTTCAAACTCATAGCACGAAAATCCCAGATTTGTGATGGCAGATTATGATCAAACATTCGTATTTTTCATGTTTTCACACTCATGTTCTTCATGTTTATCAACAGAGGGAAACCCAGAGTTTCCCGACCTCTTTCCTTGCAAGTGGCCCTCGGGAACACACCTCGGCAAGGAGGTGTGGAACCTCGGCCCAGACCTGGTTGGTGCCCAGCATGTTTTCCGGAAACATTGTGTACATGAGAGACTTGTTTGAAAGCGCATTCAATAGGCTTTGCCATGTGTTGTAGGACTTGGGCTTGTCTCGACCCCGACGTGTGAAGAAACGATGTGAGTGGTATTTTTAATAAAGCTATGTTACACTTGCTTTCATAAATCTCGTCTTGCCTTGTTTTGAAAAGTACTTGATCTAGCATGAATGTCTATCCCTATTTTGTATATCAAATGCTATCTTGTTTTGATGACTTGTCTTGACAGTCCTTAGTGCTAGAGGACTCTAAACTTTTGCAGCACAGCTTGTCTTGACAGTCCTTAGTGCTAGAGGACTCTAAACTTTTGCAGCACAGCTTGTCTTGACAGTCCTTAGTGCTAGAGGACTCTAATCTTTTGCAGCACAGCTTGTCTTGAAATTCTTGTCTTGATATGTCATCACCCCTTGAAATAAGTAGGTGTTATTAACATCCAAGGAACTTGAAAGCCGGCAAATGAACTTGATTTCCCTCTTGATCGTGAAGTATGCTATGTATTGTTTTGAAAGAAATCTTGGATATCAATCATGCAAAACCTTTATTTCTGATATCATTCACTGAGTATCCAAGCTCACCCTCTCTATATATATATGTAGGTGATGAACAAGAAGGCATTGAGGCCTAGACGTGATTGCCGATGTGTTTTGAATGCTTTGCCGACATGTTTTGGATTTTGCGTTTTGCATCGTCTTGAAGATTATGCTTCTCGGCTTATGTTTTCTCTTGTTTGTTTTGGCATATGTCGGCTTGAGAAGCCTTTTGGTCAGGATGTATTTTGTATCTCATTTTGTTGTATCTAAAATTGTAAGACTTGTAAAGAGGTTGATGTATGACATTCCATTGGACTTATGCACGGCTCTCATGGACAACTCGGTTTATATGTAAATTTTGCTTCCGCTCTTGTAAGCCCCATATTTCATACTCTGATTGTGTGTGATTTTTGTAAGACGGCCTTCGGTAACCTCGGGTTACTGGCCATCACGGCACCAAACTACTAGGGGCGGTTTGGGGGCGTGACAGATTGGTATCAGAGCACAAGATCCTTGTAGTACGTTAATCACACACCTTGAGTTCTAGAGAGCCTAGGATTTCCCTTAGAGGAAAGTTAAGATTGCATCATATTGCTTGCTACTTGACTATGTGTGCATCGTTTTGGCTTAGACGCTCGTTACTTGCATATGTGTTAATCTGTTTAGTTGTTTTAAAGTCTTGTCTTGCATCCCCCCCCCTAGCATCATGAGGAGAGGTAGACCCCCGGTTGGCCGAGATCGATCGGAAGACAGGTTGGAAAGATTGGAAAGGTTAGTCGAAGGCTTGGTTCGTGAGCAGAGGCAATCTAGGCCGCAGGATACTGGTACCACTTCTATGCATGCCGAACAGACGAATGGCCGATATGCAGCTCCACCCCCTCCGGTGCCGCAAGTGCCTCCGCAGCAAGCTTTGTATGGGAACGACACGATAACTCTAATCAGAGAGTTCAAGAAGATGAAGCCGCCGAGATTTCAGGGAGGCATCGAACCAATGAAAGCCGAGGCATGGGTTTTAGAGATGGAGAAGTTGTTTGAAGTTTTCCCCAGTACAGACGCTCAGAAGGTATCTCTGGCAGCATTCACGTTAGACGACGATGCTCGTAGATGGTGGATGATGGTCCGAGAAAGCAATCCGGGTTTGACTTGGGCAAAATTTTTGGAGTTGTTCTACAACAAGCATTTCCCCCTCAGCGTCCGAGACCGAAAGACCACGGAGTTTCAGAATCTGGTCCAAGGGAACAAGACGGTCGCAGAATACGATCGTGCCTTTACTGAACTAGCGAGATATGCGCCTCATATGGTTGATGACGAGTATCGAAAGGCGAGGAAGTTCGAAAGTGGGTTGCGTGGGCCAATACAAGATCGGGTCAATATGCTCAATATGCCGACGTACGCCGGAGTACTGGACAAGGCCATCCTGGCTGAAGCTAATTTAAACCGATACCAGAGTTCAAGTGAGGGTCAGAAGAAGAGACAGAATTATGATAGTCGCCGAGTTCCGTTCAATGCCAAGAAGAGAATGAGCTCAGACAGTTCCAGCAACTCAAATCAGGAAGGTAACGCCAAGCCGATGTGCGCGAGTTGTGGAAAGCAACATTTCGGGGTTTGTCGTTGGGCAACGGGAGCTTGTTATGAGTGTGGCGAGATAGGCCATCGCGTGAAGGACTGCCCGAAAGCAAGGACCGATGATGGGAAGAGGAATGGAAGCACCTCGGGCCCTGCACAGAAGAATAACATCGGGGGAATACAGGCGAGGCAGGGCAGAGTTTTTGCATTAGTACCAGGAGACGCCCAGAATGCCGAGGCAGTAGTGTCAGGTACCCTCTCAATTTGTTCTCAAGATGCATACGTACTGATTGATTCGGGTTCTACGCATTCATTTGTGTCCACTATATTCGCCGAGAAGTTGGATAGAGAATTAGAACCCCTTGATTATGTATTATCTGTGTCTACCCCATCTGGGAGAAATATGATTGTTACATCCATTTATAGGGCGTGTATTGCTATGATTGAGAGTGTAGAATTGTTAGTTGATTTGATGCCATTAGACATGACTCACTTCGATGTTATATTGGGAATGGACTGGTTAGCGGCGAATCATGCATCCATTAATTGTGTTACTAAGAACGTCACATTGAAGACCCCAAGTCAAGCCGAGGTCATTTTCCAGGGTAAAGGAGTTGTACCCCCACCTTACTTAATCTCATCCATGAAGGCCTACAAGTTGATCCAAAAAGGATGTAAGGGTTACTTATGCAGTATACTAAGTGATCTGAATGGAAATGTTGAGTTAGCCGACATACCCGTTGTTGAGGAATTCTCCGACGTCTTTCCGACTGAGTTGCCTGGCCACCTTGTCGATAGAGAAATAGAGTTTACTGTGGACGTCTTGCCAGGAACACAACCTATCTCCAAAACACCCTACAGAATGGCTCCAGCTGAACTTAGAGAACTGAAATCGCAACTACAGGAATTGTTGGATAAGGGATTCGTCAGGCCGAGCACTTCACCATGGGGAGCACCCGTTTTATTTGTTAAGAAAAAGGACGGCACCCTTCGTCTTTGTATTGACTACAGAGAACTTAATAAGGTGACCATTAAGAACAAATACCCATTGCCAAGAATCGATGATTTGCTTGATCAGCTACGAGGAGCACGAGTCTTTTCCAAGATTGACCTTAGGTCGGGCTACCACCAGTTGAAGGTTAAAGCCGAGGATATCGAGAAGACTGCTTTTCGGACAAGATATGGCCACTACGAATTTTTGGTGATGCCCTTCGGAGTAACCAATGCCCCAGCAGCATTCATGGACTTGATGAACAGAGTCTTTAAGCCGTACCTGGATGAGTTTGTCATTATTTTTATCGACGACATATTGATCTATTCCGGGAGTGCGAGCGAGCACGAGAATCATCTGAGACTTGCCCTGCAGACCTTGAGAAATAAGAAGTTGTACGCCAAGTTAAGTAAATGCGAATTTTGGCTTTTCAGCATTTCGTTTCTAGGACATGTGATTAATGAAGACGGTATATCAGTTGACCCCAGTAAGATTGAAGCCGTTGTGAATTGGCCGACGCCGACCAACGTGTCCGAGGTTCGTAGTTTCCTGGGTTTGGCAGGTTATTACAGAAAGTTTGTGAAGGATTTCTCGAGGATTGCAGTGCCATTGACACAACTAACGAAGAAGGGAGCAGCTTATGAATGGACCGACGAAAGAGAATCAGCTTTCCAGGAGCTGAAGACGAGGTTAGTTACAGCACCAGTTCTGGTACTACCATCAGCTAATGAAGAATTTCAGATTTACAGCGATGCTTCACACAAAGGTTTGGGTTGCGTTTTAATGCAAAAAGGTAAAGTCATAGCGTACGCGTCTCGTCAGTTGAAGCCCAATGAAAAGAATTATCCTACCCACGACCTGGAGTTAGCTGCCGTGGTTTTTGCTCTGAAGATCTGGCGTCATTACTTGTATGGAACATCCTGTCAAGTTTTCACCGACCACAAGAGTCTGAAGTACTTATTCACTCAGAAAGAGTTAAATATGAGGCAGAGAAGATGGCTCGAGCTGTTGAAGGACTATGACATGCAGATCCAGTATCACCCAGGTAAGGCAAATTCCGTAGCCGACGCATTAAGCAGGAAACTAGTCGGAAGTTTGGCGTGTCTGGCAACGATCTCAGCGGAACCGACCATCGTTGTGGAAGTGAAGAACAGGCAGATGGAAGATAAGTTCCTAAAAAGGGTAATTGATGAATTCGTCTCCAAGCCGAGGCCAGGATACACAGTGGAAAACCAGGTGCTTAAGTTTGAAGGAAGATTGTGTGTAGCCGACGTACCAGAGTTAAAAAGGAAGATTTTGCAAGAGGCCCATAGCTCCAAGTTTGCCATTCATCCAGGGAGCACCAAGATGTATCAGGACGTAAAGCGGACCTTTTGGTGGCCAAACATGAAAAGAGAGATAGCCGAGTTTGTATTTCAGTGTTTGAGTTGTCAGCAAGTAAAGGCAGAACACCAGAGACCGGCAGGACTTCTCCAACCCTTGTCAATTCCTGAGTGGAAATGGGAGCACATCTCCATGGATTTCGTAGTAGGTTTGCCGAGGACGCAAAGAGGCATGGATTCCATTTGGGTTGTAGTCGACAGGTTTACCAAGTCAGCTCACTTCTTGCCTATCAAGACTACATTCAATGCCGACCGACTTGCCGAATTGTATATGAATGAGATCGTTAGGCTTCATGGAGTGCCGATGTCCATTGTGTCAGACCGAGACCCGAAGTTCGTTTCTAGATTTTGGCAGAGTCTACAAGGAGCCTTGGGAACAGAGTTGAGATTTAGCACAGCCTTTCACCCCCAGACCGACGGACAGACAGAAAGAATGATTCAGACGCTCGAAGACATGCTCAGATTGTGCGTGCTGGATTTTCAGGGAAGCTGGGAATCGCATTTGCCATTAGTGGAGTTCGCGTACAACAACAGTTATCAAGCCAGCATAGGCATGGCGCCGTATGAAGCTTTGTATGGAAGGGAGTGCAGATCGCCGATATGTTGGACTGAAGTAGGAGACAAAGCTCTAATTGGCCCCGAATTGGTTCGGATGACAACAGAAAAGATCAAACTCATTCAGCAGAGGATTAAGACTGCACAGAGTCGACAGAAGTGTTATGCCGACCAAAGAAGGAGAGAGTTAGAATTTGAAATTGGGGATCATGTATTTTTGAAGGTCTCGCCGATGACAGGAGTTACGAGATTTGGGAAGAAGGGCAAACTTGCACCCCGATACGTTGGGCCATTTGAAATTCTCGAGAGGATTAACACCGTTGCTTACAGGCTTGCTTTACCACCGGATTTGAGTCGAGTCCACAGTGTGTTCCATGTTTCGATGCTGAGAAAATATATCCGAGACCCACTGCATGTAATAGATTACTCCGGGGTTGTAGTTAATGAAGACTTGGGCTACGAAGAGAAACCGATGAGGATTATTGACAGACAAGTGAGACAGTTGAGAAACAAGTCGATATCGATGGTAAAGATCGAATGGGAGAAGCATTATGGCAGGGAAGCCACGTGGGAAAAGGAAGAGGAAATGAAAATCTGTTACCCGGAGTTATTCGTAGGTCAAGGTAACTTAAGTTTGGGGACCAAACTTCCTTAAGGAGGGTAGACTGTAAGAACCCACATTTTTCATCTCGATCGTGTTCATGAGCATTTGTATGATTATGACTTGTTTAGCTTACATGTGTGTGTTTGCGATTGTTTCGTTGAGTTAATGTGATCCATGCCTTGATTTGGTACCTTTGTGATTTGTCTAAGTGTTGTGTGCTTGTCTGAGTTATGTTTAGCCGACGTTATTCCGATGCCGAGGTCATCCTTAGTCTGGCATTAGTGTCTTGGAACCCCTTGTTGACCTCCGTCCTTGCCTTGAACACATTAGCCGAGATGTTACCCTGCACCCCAGTGAACTCGTCCTGGAGTGGTATGACCTAGACCGGGGTGTGGCGCATCTAGGCCAAGATGTGGCACAGCTTAGTCAAGTGTTGTCCTTCCTAGCCGAGGTCATTGTCACCTTAGTTGCCGAAGTCTTTTGTTAGCCGATGTCACCCCCTTGCCGGAGTGCCATTCCGTATAGCGTGTTAGATACGCCTTGTTGTTAGCCGATGTCATGGTCTGTCAGAAAGCCCATACCGCTTTGCTTGTTGAACACCCTTCCACCATGCTTTGTCGGGTCTGTCAGCCACCTTTTCAGGAAGAACCCAACCAGTCGCCGCCACGTGTCTCAGCAGAGGGTTAACCCCAGAACCGGGTATAGGAAACTATCATTTAGCATCATAACCTTGTCTTGTAGAGAGAGAAACTCTAGGAGGAAGAAGGAGTTTTAGAGTGAGGAGGTAGATCTTGAAGCTCGATTCCTAGAGATCCAACCGTTAGATCCGCGTTCTAAGGTTAGATTCTTGATTCGCTCATGATGTTCTTTATGTTTATGTTATTGCATTGCATGATTGAAAATGATTCGTAAGCCATGCATCGTTTTGAAGCTCGATTCTGGAAAGAGAAAATGGCATTCATGTGTTCTTCAAGAAAGTCTTGTTTTGATCCGAAGGCTCATGCCTAGATCCATGTTTTGTGTTTGTTCTTGCATGATTTTCAACTACGGGTACCCAGGTCCATGTTTTCAAACTCATAGCACGAAAATCCCAGATTTGTGATGGCAGATTATGATCAAACATTCGTATTTTTCATGTTTTCACACTCATGTTCTTCATGTTTATCAACAGAGGGAAACCCAGAGTTTCCCGACCTCTTTCCTTGCAAGTGGCCCTCGGGAACACACCTCGGCAAGGAGGTGTGGAACCTCGGCCCAGACCTGGTTGGTGCCCAGCATGTTTTCCGGAAACATTGTGTACATGAGAGACTTGTTTGAAAGCGCATTCAATAGGCTTTGCCATGTGTTGTAGGACTTGGGCTTGTCTCGACCCCGACGTGTGAAGAAACGATGTGAGTGGTATTTTTAATAAAGCTATGTTACACTTGCTTTCATAAATCTCGTCTTGCCTTGTTTTGAAAAGTACTTGATCTAGCATGAATGTCTATCCCTATTTTGTATATCAAATGCTATCTTGTTTTGATGACTTGTCTTGACAGTCCTTAGTGCTAGAGGACTCTAAACTTTTGCAGCACAGCTTGTCTTGACAGTCCTTAGTGCTAGAGGACTCTAAACTTTTGCAGCACAGCTTGTCTTGACAGTCCTTAGTGCTAGAGGACTCTAAACTTTTGCAGCACAGCTTGTCTTGACAGTCCTTAGTGCTAGAGGACTCTAATCTTTTGCAGCACAGCTTGTCTTGAAATTCTTGTCTTGATATGTCATCACCCCTTGAAATAAGTAGGTGTTATTAACATCCAAGGAACTTGAAAGCCGGCAAATGAACTTGATTTCCCTCTTGATCGTGAAGTATGCTATGTATTGTTTTGAAAGAAATCTTGGATATCAATCATGCAAAACCTTTATTTCTGATATCATTCACTGAGTATCCAAGCTCACCCTCTCTATATATATATGTAGGTGATGAACAAGAAGGCATTGAGGCCTAGACGTGATTGCCGATGTGTTTTGAATGCTTTGCCGACATGTTTTGGATTTTGCGTTTTGCATCGTCTTGAAGATTATGCTTCTCGGCTTATGTTTTCTCTTGTTTGTTTTGGCATATGTCGGCTTGAGAAGCCTTTTGGTCAGGATGTATTTTGTATCTCATTTTGTTGTATCTAAAATTGTAAGACTTGTAAAGAGGTTGATGTATGACATTCCATTGGACTTATGCACGGCTCTCATGGACAACTCGGTTTATATGTAAATTTTGCTTCCGCTCTTGTAAGCCCCATATTTCATACTCTGATTGTGTGTGATTTTTGTAAGACGGCCTTCGGTAACCTCGGGTTACTGGCCATCACGGCACCAAACTACTAGGGGCGGTTTGGGGGCGTGACATTTACTGAGAATTCAATGAGTAATTTACTGAGATTTTGTTTAGTAATTTATCGTGAAATTATGAAAAATTTGCCTCGAATTTTGTAAATAATTTACTGAGGATTTACTAGGAATTTACAGAGTAATTAATTGAGAATTTAATAAATAATTTGTTGGGAATTTCTTGGGAATTTAATTAGTAATTTACTGAAAATTTACTAAGTAATTTACTTTGAATTTATTGTGAATTTTCTAAGTAATTTACTTCATAATTTACTGAGAATTTTCTGGGAATTTACTAAGTAATTTACCGAGTAATTTACTGGGAATTTACTGAGTGATTTACTCAGAATTTACTAAGTAATTTACTTACCACTTTGTTGGGTAATGCTTTGAGTAATTTACTGAGAATTTAATGAGTTATTTACTGATATTTTATTGAGTAATTTACCGTGAAAATATGAAAAATTTACTTCGAATTTTCTAATTAATTACAGAGGATTTACTAGGAATTTACTGAGTAATTAATTGAGAATTCACTGAATAATTTATTGAAAATTTCTAGGGAATTTAATTAGGAATTTATTGAGAGTTTACTAAGTAATTTACTGGGAATTTTCTGGGAATTTATTGAGAATTTTCTAAGTAATTTAGTTTATAATTTACGGAGAATTTTCTGGGAATTTACTGAGTAATTTAATGAGAATTCACTGAGTAATTTACCGAGTAATTTATTGAGTGATTTACTCCAAATTTACTGAGTAATTTACTGGGTATTGTTCTGAGTAATTTACTAAGAATTCAATGAGTAATTTACTGAGATTTTATTTAGTAATTTACCGTGAAATTATGAAAAATTTACCTCGAATTTTGTAAATAATTTACTGAGGATTTACTAGGAATTTACAGAGTAATTAATTGAGAATTTACTAAATAATTTGTTGGGAATTTCTTGGAAATTTAATTAGTAATTTACTGAGAATTTACTAAGTAATTTACTTTGAATTTATTCTGAATTTTCTAAGTAATTTACTTCATAATTTACTGAGAATTTTCTGGGAATTTACTGAGTGATTTACTCAGAATTTACAGCGTAATTTACTTACCAATTTGCTGGGTAATGCTTTGAGTAATTTACTGAGAATTTAATGAGTAATTTACTGAGAATTTAATGAGTAATTTACTGAGAATTTAATGAGTAATTTACTGAGATTTTAATGAAAAATTTACTTCGAATTTTCTAAATCATTTACTGAGCATTTACGAGGAATTTACTGAGTAATTAATTGAGAATTTACTGAATAATTTATAGAGAATTTCTTGGGAATTTAATTAGTAATTTACTGAGAATTTACTAAGCAATTTACTAGGAATTTGTTGAAAATTTTCTAAGTAATTTACTTTATAATTTACTGAGAATTTTCTGAAAATTAACTGAGTAATTAAATGAGAATTTACTAAGTAATTTACTGATTAATTTACTGGGAATTTACTGAGTGATCTACTCGGAATTTACTGACTAATTTACTGAGAATTCAATGAGTAATTTACTTAGATTTTATTAAGTAATTTACCGTGTAATTATGAAAACTTTACCTCGAATTTTCTAAATAATTTACTGAGGATTAACTAGGAATTTACTGAGTAATTAATTGAGAATTTACTGAATAATTTATTGAGAATTTCTTAGGAATTTAATTAGTAATTTATGGAGAATTTACTAAGTAATTTACTTGGAATTTACTGGGAATTTATTGAGAATTTTATAAGTAATATACTTCATAATTTACTAAGAATTTTCTGGGAATTTACTGAGTAATTTAATGAGAATTTGTTTAGTAATTCACCGAGTAATTTACTAGGAATTTACTGAGTGATTTACTCAGAATTTACTGAGTAATTTACTTACCAATTTACTGGGTAATGTTCTGAGTAATTTACTGATAATTCAATGAGTAATTTACTGAGATTTTATTGAGTAATTTCACGTGAAATTACGAAAAATTTACTTCGAATTTTCTAAATAATTAACTGAGGATTTACTTGGAATTTACTAAGTAATTAATTGAGAATTTACTGAATAATTTACTGAGAATTTCTTGGGAATTTAATTAGTAATTTACAGAGATTTTACTAAGTAATTTTCTGAGAATTTATTGGAAATTTTCTAAGTAATTTACTGAGAATTTTCTGGGAATTTACTGAGTAATTTGATGAGAATTTACTAAGTAATTTACCGAGTAATTTCCTGGGAATTTACTGAGTAATTTACTTACCAATTTAGTGGGTAATGTTCTGAGTAATTTACTGAGAATTCAATGAGTAATTTACTGAGATTTTATTGAGTAATTTACCGTGAAATTATGTAAAATTTACTTCGAATTTTCTAAATAATTACAGAGGATTTACTAGGAATTTACTGAGTAATTAATTGAAAATTTTGCTGAATAATTTATTGAGAATTTCTTGGGAATTTAATTAGTAATTTACTGAGAATTTACTAAGTAATTTACTGAGAATTTAGTGGGAATTTATTGAGAATTTTCTAAGTAATTTAGTTTATAATTTATTGAGAATTTCTAGGGAATTTACTGAGTAATTTAATAAGAATTTACTGAGTAATTTACCGAGTTATTTACTGGAAATTTACTGAGTGATTTACTCCGAATTTGCTGAGTACTTTACTTAGCAATTTACTAGGTAATGTTCTGATTAATTTGCTGAGAATTCAATGAGTAATTTACTGAGATTTTATTGAGTAATTTCACATGAAATTATGAAAAATTTACTTTGAATTTTCAAAATAATTTACTGAGGATTTACTTGGAATTTACTGAATAATTAATTGAGAATTTACTGAATAATTTACTGAGAATTTCTTGGGAATTTAAGCAGTGATTTACTGAGATTTTACTAAGTAATTTACCAAGAATTTATTGCGAATATTCCAAGTAATTTACTTCATAATTTACTGAGAATTTGGTGGGAATTTAGTGAGTAATTTGATGATAATTTACTGAGTAATTTACCGAGTAATTTACTGGGAATTTACTGAGTGATTTACTCAGAATTTACTGAGTAATTTACTAAGAATTCAATGAGTAATTTACTAAGATTTTATTGAGTAATTTACCGTAAAATTATGAAAAATTTACTTCGAATTTTCTAAATAATTTACTGAGGATTTACTAGGAATTTACTGAGTAATTAATTGAGAATTTACTGAATAATTTATTGAGAATTTCTTGGAAATTTAATTAGTAATTCACTGAGAATTTACTAAGTAATTTACTGAGAATTTTCTTGGAATTTATTAAGAATTTTCTAAGCAATTTACTTCATAATTTACTGAGAATTTTCTGGAAATTTACTGAGTAATTTAATGAGAATTTACTGAGTAATTTACCGAGTAATTTACTGGGAATTTACTGCGTGATTTACTCTGAATTTACTGAGTACTTTACTTAGCAATTTACTGGGTAATGTTCTGAGTAATTTACCGAGAATTCAATGAGTAATTTACTGAGATTTCATTGAGTAATTTACTGAGATTTCATTGAGTAATTTACCGTGAAATTATGAAAAATTTACTTCAAATTTTCTAAATAATTTACTGACGATTTACTAGGAATTTACTGAGTAATTAATTGAGAATTTACTGAATAATTTACTGAGAATTTCTTAGGAATTTCATTAGTAATTTACTGAGAATTTATTAAGTCATTTACTGAGAATTTTTTGGGAATTTACTGAGTAATTTAATCAGAATTTACTAAGTAATTTACCGAGTAATTTACTGGGAATTTACTGAGTGATTTACTTCGAATTTAGTGAGTAATTTACTGTGTAATTTACTGGGTAACGTTCTGAGCAATTTATAGAAAATTCAATGAGTAATTTACTGAGATTTTATTGAGTAATGTACCGTGAAATTATGAAAAATTTACTTCAAATTTTCTAAATAATTTACTGAGGATTTATGAGGAATTTACTAAGTAATTAATTGAGAATTTACTGAATAGTTTATTGAAAATTTCTTTGAAATTTTATTAGTAATTTATTGAGAATTTACTAAGTAATTTACTGGGTATTTATTGAAAATTTTGTAAGTAATTTACTTTATAATTTATTGAGAATTTTCTGGGAATTTACTGAGTAATTTAATGAGAATTCACTGAGTAATTTACCAAGAAATTTACTGGGAATTTACTGAGTGATTTACTCAAAATTTACTGGGTAATTTACTAGGTATTGTTCTGATTAATTTACTGAGATTTTATTGAGTAATTTACAGTGAAATTATGAAAAATTTACCTCGAATTTTGTAAATAATTTACCGAGGATTTACTAGAAATTTATAAAGTAATTAATTGAGAATTTACTGAATAATTTGTTGGGAATTTCTTGGGAATTTAATTAGTAATTTACTAAGAATTTACTAAGTAATTTGCTGGGAATTTATTGAGAATTTTCTACGTAATTTACTTCATAATTTACTGAGAATTTTTTGGGAATTTACTGAGTAATTTACCGAGTAATTTGCTGGGAATTTACTGAGTGATTTACTCGGAATTTACTGAGTAATTTACTTACCAATTTGCTGGGTAATGCTTTGAGTAATTTACTGAGATTTCAATGAGTAATTTCCAGAGATTTTATTGAATAATTTACCGTGAAATTATGAAAAATTTACTTCGAATTTTCTAAATAATTTACTGAGGATTTACTAGGAATTTACTGAATAATTTATTGAGAATTTCTTTGGAATTTTATTAGTAATTTGTTGAGAATTTACTAAGTAATTTACTGAGAATTTTTTGGGAATTTATTGAGAATTTTCTAAGTAATTTAGTTTATAATTTACTGAAAATTTTCTGTTAATTTACTGAGTAATTTAATGAAAATTTACTGAGTAATTTATCGAGTAATTTACTGGGTGATTTACTCCGAATTTACTGAGTACTTTACTTACCAATTTACTGGGTAATGTTCTGAGTAATTTATTGAGAATTCAATGAGTAATTTACTGAGATTTTATTGAGTAATTTATCGTGAAATTATGAAAAATTTACTTCGAATTTTCTAAATAATTTACTGAGGATTTACGACGAATTTACTGAGTAATTAATTGAGAATTTACTAAATAATTTATAGAGAATTTCTTGGGAATTTAATTAGTAATTTACTGAGAATTTACTAAGTTATTTACTGGGAATTTATTGAGAATTTTCTAAGTTATTTACTGGGAATTTACTGAGAATTTTCTAAGTAATTTACTTTATAATTTACTGAGAATTTTCTGGGAATTTACTAAGTAATTAAATTAGAATTTACTGAGTAATTTATAGATTAATTTATTGGGAATTTACTGAGTGATTTACTCAGAATTTACTGAGTAATTTACTGGGTAATGTTCTGAGTAATTTACTGAGAATTCAATGAGTAATTTACTTAGATTTTATTGAGTAATTTACAGTGAAATTATGAAAAATTTACCTCGAATTTTCTAATTAATTTACTGAGGATTTACTAAGAATTTACTGAATAATTTATTGAGAATTTCTTGGGAATTTAATTAGTAATTTGTGGAGAATTTACTAAGTAATTTAGTGGGAATTTACTGAGTAATTTAATGAGAATATATTTAGTAATTCACCGAGTAATTTACTGAGTGATTTACTCGGAATTTACTGAGTAATTTACTTACCAATTTACTGGGTAATGTTCTGAGTAATTTACTAAGAATTCAATGAGTAATTTACTGAGATTTTATTGAGTAATTTCACGTGAAATTATGAAAAATTTACATCGAATTTTCTAAATAATTTACTGATGATTTACTAGTAATTTACTTAGTAATTAATTGAGAATTTACTGAATAATTTACTGAGAATTTACTGAGTAGTTTGATGAGAATTTACTGAGTAATTTACCGAGTAATTTACTGGGAATTTACTGAGTAATTTACTTACCAATTTAGTGGGTAATGTTCTAAGTAATTTACTGAGAATTCAATGAGTAATTTACTGAGATTTTGTTGAGTAATTTACCGTGAAATTATGTAAAATTTAATTCAAATTTTCTAAATAATTACAGAAGATTTACTAGGAATTTATTGAGTAATTATTGAAAATTTACTGAATAATTTATTGAGAATTTCTTGAGAATTTAATTAGTAATTTATTGAGAATTTACTAAGTAATTTACTAAGAATTAACTGGGAATTTATTGAGAATTTTCTAAGTAATTTAGTTTATAATTTACTGAGAATTTCCTGGGAATTTACTGAGTAATTTAATGAGAATTTACTGAGTAATTTGCCGAGTAATTTAATGGGAATTTACTGAGTGATTTACTCCGAATTTACTGAGTACTTCACTTAGCAATTTACTGGGTAATGTTCTGAGTAATTTACAGAGAATTCAATGAGTAATTTACTGAGATTTCATTGAGTAATTTACCGTGAAATTATGAAAATTTTACTTCAAATTTTCTGAATAATTTAATGAGGATTTACTAGGAATTTACTAAGTAATTAATTGAGAATTTACTGAATAATTTACTGAGAATTTCTTGGGAATTTAATTAGTAATTTACTGAGAATTTACTAAGTAATTTATTGAGAATTTACTGGGAATTTTCTGGGAATTTACTCAGTAATTTAATGCGAATTTACTGAGTAATTTACCAAGTAATTTACTGGGAATTTACTGAGTGATTTACTTGGAATTTACTGAGTAATTTACTTACCAATTTACTAGGTAATTGCCCCGTTTGGTAGAGCTGTGGGAAAGTGATTATAACTTATAACCTAACAGTTTATAGCTTATAGCTGTGAACATAAGCTGATTTTTGACTTATAAATTAAGCTTCTCTTCCCCCACTCAAAGAATAAGTTGATTTTTGACTTACAAAAAGCTATAAGCTGTATTGTTAAGCTGAACCAAACACATCAAAATATCTTAAATTAACCTAAAAACTGAAATAAGCTGGAAATAAGCCCTACCAAACAGGGTCAATTTTCTGAGTAATTTACTGAGAATTCAATGAGTAATTTACTGAGATTTTATTGAGTAATTTCACGTGAAATTATGAAAAATTTACTTCGAATTTTCTAAATAATTTACTGAGGATTACTAGGAATTTACTGAGTAATTTATTAAGAATTTAATGAATAATTTACTGAGAATTTCTTGGGAATTTAATTAGTAATTTACTGAGATTTTACTAAGTAATTTACTGAGAATTTATTGAGAATTTTCTAAGTAATTTACTGAGAATTTTCAAGGAATTTACTGAGTAATTTGATGAGAATTTACTGAGTAATTTACCGAGTAATTTACTGGGAATTTACTGAGTGATTTACTCGGAATTTACTGAGTAATTTACTTACCAATTTAGTGGGTAATGTTCTGAGTAATTTACTGAAAATTCAATGAGTAATTTACTGAGATTTTATTGAGTAATTTACCGTGAAATTATGTAAAATTTACTTCGAATTTTCTAAATAATTACAGAGGATTTACTAGAAATTTACTGAGTAATTAATTGAGAATTTACTGAATAATTTCTTGAGAATTTCTTGGGAATTTAATTAGTAATTTACTGAGAATTTACTGAGTAATTTACTGAGAATTTACTAGGAATTTATTGAGAATTTTCTAAGTAATTTAGTTTATAATTTTCTGAGAATTTCCTGGGAATTTACTGGGAATTTACTGAGTGATTTACTCCGAATTTACTGAGTACTTTACTTAGCAATTTACTGGGTAATGTTCTGAGTAATTTACGGAGAATTCAATGAGTAATTTACTGAGATTTTATTGAGTAATTTCACGTGAAATTATGAAAAATTTACTTCGAATTTTCTAAATAATTTACTGAGGGTTTACGAGAAATTTACTGAGTAATTAATTGAGAATTTACTGAATAATTTATTGAGAATTTCTTGGGAATTTAATTAGTAATTTACTGAGAATTTACTAAGTAATTTACTGAGAATTTTCTGGGAATTTTCTGAGTGATTTACTTGGTATTTACTGAGTAATTTACTTAGCAATTTACTGGGTAATGTTCAAAGTAATTTACTGAGAATTCAATGAGTAATTTACTAAGATTTTATTGAGTAATTTCACGTGAAATTATGAAAAAATTACTTCAAATTTTCTAAATAATTTACTGAAGATTTACTAGGAATTTACTGAGTAATTAATTGAGAATTTACTGAATAATTTACTGAGAATTTCTTGGAAATTTAATTAGTAATTTACTGAGAATTTACATAGTAATTTACTGAGAATTTACTTGGAATTTATTGAGAATGTTCTAAGCAATTTACTTCATAATTTACCAAGAATTTTCTGGGAATTTATTAAGTAATTTAATGAGAATTTACAGCGTAATTTACCGAGTAATCTACTAGGAATTTACATAGTAATTTGCAAAGCAATTTACTGGGTAATGTTCTGAGTAATTTACCGTGAAATTATGAAAAATTACTTCGAATTTTCTAAATAATTTACTGAGGATTTATTAGGAATTTACTGAGTAATTAATTGAGAATTTACTGAATAATTTATTCAGAATTTCTTGGGAATTTAATTAGTAATTTACTGAGAATTTACAAAGTAATTTATTGAGAATTTACTTGAAATTTATTGAGAATTTTCTAAGCAATTTACTTCATAATTTATTGAGAATTTTCTGGAAATTTACTGAGTAATTTGATGAGAATTTACTGAGTAATTTACTAGGATTTTTCTGAGTGATTTACTTCGAATTTAGTGAGTAATTTACTGTGTAATTTACTGGGTAACGTTCTGAGCAATTTACAGAAAATTCAATGAGTAATTTACTGAGATTTTATTGAGTAATTTACCGTGAATTTATGAAAAAATTACTTCGAATTTTCTAAATAATTTACTGAGGATTTACGAGGAATTTACTGAGTAATTAATTGAGAATTTATTGAATAGTTTATTGAGAATTTCTTTGGAATTAATTAGTAATTTACTGAGAATTTACTAAGTAATTTACTGAGAATTTATTGAATTTTTTTTTAGTAATTTACTTTATAATTTACTGAGAATTTCCTAGGAATTTACTGAGTAATTTAATGAGAATTATTGAGTAATTTACCACGTAATTCACTGGGAATTTACTGAGTGATTTACTGGAAATTTACTGGGTATTGTTCTGAGTAATTTACTGAGAATTCAATGAGTAATTTACTAAGATTTTATTGAGTAATTTACCGTGAAATTATGAAATATTTACCTCGAATTTTGTAAATAATTTACTGAGAATTTACTAGGAATTTACTGAGTAATTAATTGAGAATTTCTTGGGAATTTAATTAGTAAATTACGGTGAATTTACTAAGTAAGTTACTGGGAATTTATTAAGAATTTTCTAATTAATTTTCTTCATAATTTACTTAGAATTTTCTAAAAATTTACTGAGTAATTTAATGTGAATTTATTGAGTTATTTACGGAGTAATTTATTGGGAATTTACTTAGTGATTTACTCAGAATTTACTGAGTAATTTACTTACCAATTTACTAGGTAATGTTATGAGTAATCTACTGAGAATTGAATGTGTAATTTATTGAGATTTTGTTGAGTAATTTCACGTGAAACTATGAAAAATTTACTTCAAATTTTCTAGATAATTTACTGAGGATTTACTAGGAATTTACTGAGAAATTAATATAGAATTTACTAAATAATTTACTGGGAATTTCTTGGGAATTTAATTTGTAATTTACTGAGATTTTACTAAGTAATTTACTGAGAATTTACTGGGAATTTACTGAGTAATTTGATGATAATTTACTGAGTAATTTACTCAGAATTTAGTGAGTGATTTACTCAGAATTTACTGAGTAATTTACTTACCAATTTACTGGGTAATGTTCTGAGTAATTTACTGAGATTTTATTGAGTAGTTTTCCGTGAAATTATGAAAAATTTACTTCGAATTTTCTAAATAATTACAGAGGATTCACTAGGAATTTACTGAGTAATTAATTGAGAATTTCCTGAATAATTTATTGAGAATTTCTTGGGAATTTAATTAGTAATTTACTGAGAATTTACTAAGTAATTTACTGAGAATTTACTGGGAATATATTGAGAATTTTCTAAGTAACTTACTTTATAATTACTGAGAATTTTCTTTGAATTTACTAAGTAATTTAATGGGAATTTACTGAGTAATTTACCGAGTAATTTACTAGGAATTTACCGAGTGATTTACTCTGAATTTACTGAGTACTTTACTTTGGAATTTACTGGGTAATGTTCTGAGTAATTTATTGAGAATTTATTGAGTAATTTACCGTGCAATTATGAAAAAATTACTTCAAATTTTCTAAATAATTTACTGAGGATTTACTAGGAATTTATTGAGTAGTTCTTTGAGAATTTACTGAATAATTTACTGAGAATTTCCCGGGAATTTAATTAGTAATTTACTTAGAATTTATTGAGAATTTACTAAGAATTTTCTGGGAATTTACTAAGTAATTTAATGAGAATTTACTGAGTAATTTACCGAGTAATTTACTGGGAATTTACTGAGTGATTTACTCAGAATTTACTGAGTAATTTACTTTGCAATTTACTGGGTAATGTTCTGAGTAATTTACTGAGAATTCAATGAGTAATTTACTGAGATTTTATTGAGTAATTTACCGTGAAATTATGAAAAATTTACTTCGAATTTTCTAAATAATTTACTGAAAATTTACTAGGAATTTACCGAATAATTTATTTAGAATTTACTGAATAATTTATTGAAAATTTCTTGGGAATTTAATTAGTAATTTACTGAGAATTTACTAAGTAATTTACTGGGAATTTACTGAGTAATTTTATGTGAATTTACTGAGAAATTTCCCGTGTAATTTACTGGGTAATGTTCTGAGTAATTTATTGAGAATTCAATGAGTAATTTACCGAGATTTTATTGAGTAATTTACCGTGAAATTATGAAAAATTTACTTCGAATTTTCTAAACAATTTACTGAGGATTTACTAGGAATTTATTGAATAATTAATTAAGAATTTACTGAATAATTTATTGAGAATTTCTTGGGAATTTAATCAGTAATTTACTGAGAATTTACTAAGCAATTTACTGAGAATTTACTGGGAATTTATTGAGAATTTTCTAAGTAATTTACTTTATAATTTACTGAGAATTTTTTGGGAATTTACTGAGTAATTTTATGAGAATGTACTGAGTAATTTCCCGAGTAATTTACTGGGAATTTACTGAGTGATTTACTTGGAATTTGCTTAGTAGTTTACTTAGCAATTTACTGGGTAATGTTCTGAGTAATTTACTGAGAATTCAATGAGTAATTTACCGAGATTTTATTGAGTAATTTACCGTGAAATTACGAAAAATTTACTTCAAATTTTCTAAATAATTTACGGAGGAATTACTAGGAATTTATTGAGTAATTAATTGAAAATTTGTTGAAAAATTTACTCAGAATTTTTTTGGAATTTAATTAGTAATTTATTGAGAATTTACTGGGAATTTATTGAGAATTTTCTAAGTAATTTGCTTTATAATTTATTGAGTAATTTAATGGGAATTTACTGAGTAATTTATAGCGTAATTTACTGGGAATTTACTGAGTGATTTACTCGTAATTTACAGAGTAATTTTCTTAGCAATTTACTAGGTAATGTTCTGAGTAATTTTATGAGAATTCAATGAGTTATTTACTGTGATTTTATTGAGTAATTTACTGTGAAATAATGAAAAACTTACTTCGAATTTTCTAAGTAATTTACTGAGGATTTACTAGGAATTTATTGAATAATTAATTAAGAATTTACTGAATAATTTACTGAGAATTTCTTAGGAATTTAATTAGTAATTTACTGAGAATTTACTAAGTGATTTACTGAGAATCTACTGGGAATTTATTGAGAATTTTCTAAGTAATTTGCTTTATAATTAACTGAGAATTTTCTGGGAATTTAATTAGTAATTTAATGAGAATTTACTGAGTAATTTACCGAGTAATTTACTGGGAATTTACTCGAAATTTACTAAGTAATTTACTGAGAAATTTACTGTGTAATGTTCTGAGTAATTTACTGAGAATTCAATGAGTAATTTACTGAGATTTTATTGAGTAATTTACCATGAAATTTATAAAAATTTACTTGAAATTTTCTAAATAATTTACTGAGGATTTACTAGGAATTTATTGAGTAATTCATTGAGAATTTACCGAATAATTTGCTGAGAATTTCTTGGGAATTTACTGAGTAATTTAATGAGAATTTTCTGAGTAATTTACCGAGTAATTTACTGGGAATTTACTGAGTGATTTGCTCGGAATTTACTGAGTAACTTACTTTGCAATTTACTGGTTAATGTTCTGAGTAATTTACTTAGACTTCAATGAGTAATTTACTGAGAATTTATTGAGTAATTTACCGTGAAATTATGAAAATTTACTTCAAATTTTCTAAATAATTTACTGAGGATTTAGTAGAAATTTTCTGAGTAATTAATTGAGAATTTACTGAATAATTTACTGAGAATTTATTGGGAATTTAATTAGTAGTTTACTAAGAATTTACTAAGTAATTTACTAGGAATTTACTGGGAATTTATTGAGAGTTTTCTAAGTAATTTACTTCATAATTTACTGAAAATTTTTTGGGAATTTCCTGAGTAATTTAATGAGAATTTATCGAGTAATTTACAGGGAATTTGCTGAGTGATTTACTCAGAATTTACTAAGTAACATACTTAGCAATTTACTGGTTAATGTTCTGAGTAATTTACTGGGATTTTATTAAGTAATTTACCATGAAATTATGAAAAATTTACTTTGAATTTTCTAAATAATTTACTGAGGATTTACAAGGAATTTACTAAGTAATTAATTGAGAATTTACTGAATAGTTTACTGAGAATTTCTTGGGAATTTAATTAGTAATTTACTGAGAATTTATTGGAAATTTATTGAGAATTTTGTAGTAATTTACTTCATAATTTACTGAGAATTTTTTGGGAATTTAATGAGTAATTTAATGAGAATTTACTGATTAATTTACCGAGTAATTTACTGGGAATTTATTTAGTGATTTACTCGTAATTCACTTAGCAATTTACTGGGTAATATTCTGAGTAATTTACTGAGAGTTCAATGAGTAATTTACTGAGTTTTTATTGAGTAATTTACCGTGAAATTATGAAAAATTTACTTCGAATTTTCTAAATAATTTTCTGAGAATTAACTAGGAATTTACTGAATAATTTTCTGAGAATTTCTTGGGAATTTAATTAGTAATTTATTGAGAATTTACTAAGTAATTTCCTGAAAATTTATAGGGAATTTATTGAGAATTTTCTAAGTAATTTGCTTCATAATTTACTGAGAATTTTCTGGGAATTTACTGAGTAATTTAATGAGAATTTACTGAGTAATTTACCGAGTAATTTACTAGGAATTTACTAAGTGATTTACACGGAATTTACTGAGTAATTTACTTTGCAATTTACACGGTAATGTTCTGAGTAATTTACTGAGAATTCAATGAGTAATTTACTGAGATTTTGTTGAGTACTGTGAAATCATGAGAAATTTACTTTGAATTTTCTGAAAAATTTACTTTGAATTTTCTAAATAATTTACTGAGGATTTACTAGGAATTTATTGAATAATTAATTGAAAATTTACTGAATTATTTATTGAGAATTTCTTGGGAATTTAATTAGTAATTTACTGAGAATTTAGTAAGTAATTTACATGGAATTTATTGAGAATTTTCTAAGTAATTTACTTTATAATTTACTTAGAATTTTCTGAGAATTTACTGAGTAATTTAATAAGAATTTACTGAGTAATTTACAAAGTAATTTACTGGGAATTTACTCAGAATTTAATAAGTAATTTACTTAGCAATTTACTGGGTAATGTTCGGAGTAATTCAATGAGTAATTTACTGAGATTTTATTGAGTAATTTCACGTGAAATTATGGAAAATTTACTTCGAATTTTCTAAATAATTTACGAAGGATTTACTGAATAATTTACAGAGAATTTTTTGGGAATTTAATTAAAAATTTACTGAGAATTTACTGGAAATTTATTGAGAATTTTCTAAGTAATTTACTTCATAATTTACTGAGAATTTTCTTAGAATTTACTAAGTAATTTAATGAGAATTTACTGTGTAATTTACCGAGTAATTAACTGGGAATTTACTGAGTGATTTACTTGGAATTTACTGAGTAATTTACTTAGCAATTTACTGGGTAATGTTCTGAGTAATTTACTGAGAATTCAATGAGTAATTTACTGAGATTTTATTGAGTAATTTACCGTGAAATTATGAAAAATTTACTTCGAATTTTCTAAATAATTTACTGAGGATTTACTAGGAATTTACTAAGTAATTAATTGAGAATTTACTGAATAATTTACTGAGAATTTCTTGGAAATTTGATTAGTAATTTACTGAGAATTTACTAAGAATTCAATGAGTAATTCACTGATATTTTGTTGAGTAATTTACCATGAAATTATGAAAAATTTACTTCGAATTTTCTAAATAATTTACTGAGAATTACTAGGAATTTACTGAGTAATTTAATGAGAATTTTGTAACAACCCACATTTATGTCTTAGTCATGTTCATGAGCATTCGCAAGATTATGACTTGTGAAGCTTGCATTTGTATGTTTATGACTTGTTTTGCCTAAGTAAGGTCCATGTCTTGTTTTGTGCTTATGTGATTTGTCTAAATGCTGTGTGTATGCTTTGTTCCTTCCTTAGTGTCTCAAGCCTAAGTTATGTTGAGCCTAGATCATTCCAAGCCGAGGTCATCTTCAGTCTAGAATTATCTTGGAACCACTTTGTTTGACCTCCACCTTCGCCCTGACATATTGGCCGAGATGTCATTATCTTAGCCGAGGTGTTCATCACCAAGGCCGAGATGTGTATTATCTAGGCCGAGATGTTACCTTTGCACCTAAGTGATCTTGTCCTGGAGTGGTATGACCTAGACCGAGGTGTGGCACATCTAGGCCAAGGTGTGGCACAGCTTAGTCAAGTGTTGTCCTTCCTAGCCGAGGTCATTGTCATCTTAGTTGCCAAAGCTTTGTCCTTAGCCGATGTCATCACTTGCCGGAGTGCCTTGCCGGGTAGCTTGTTAGATACGCTTTGTCTTACACATGTCTTGTCAATCTATCACCTTTTGAGAAGAACCAACCAGCCGTTGCCACGTGTCCGAGCTGAGTGTTAAATCAGCCGGCAGAGAGAGAAACCTATCATTTGTTATATCCTTGTTTTGAAGAGAAGAGAGAAGCTCTAGGAGAGGAAGAGGAGTTATTGAGGGAGAGTGGATTTCCAAGCTTGCTCCCTAGCGATCGAACTTGTCACGACCCCAAACCGCCCCTAGTAGTTTGGTGCCATGATGGCCAGTAATCCGTAATTACCGAAGGCCAACTTTCAAAAAGACTTAACACAATCAGAGTATGGATATAGGGGCTCACAAATGCGGAAGCAATAAATTAAATACATGTGATCCATAAGAGCAGTGCATAGATCCGATGCAATGTCATTCATCTTTGCAACGTGAATACAACCAAGCAAAATATATGTTACATCTTGATCAAAAGGCTTCTCGAGCCGACATATACAAAATACAACAAAATACAAGTCAAGAAGCATGATTTTCAAGATTTGTCGACATGCAAATGAAAGGCATCGCCGACGTAAATACAAAAAGGACAAAGCCGACATAAGCATGAATCCAAAACAAGCTTTCAAACAGTCTAGGCATCGCCGACGTCCTGCTCATCACCTACATATATATAGAGAGGGGTGAGCACAAATACTCAGTGAATGGTACTAGAAATAAAGGTTTTGCATGAATATAGCCGAAGTCTTCAGAACAAAACACGTCAAACTTTATCAAGACATGGGATGAACCGTATTCATCAATCGAACATTTCAAGTATCAAGGGATGCTTACTGACATCGGCAAAACAAGGGATGAACCGTATTCATCAATCGAACATTTCAAGTATCAAGGGATGCTTACTGACATCGGCAAAACAAGGGATGAACCGTATTCATCAATCAAACATTTCAAGTATCAAGGGATGCTTACTGACATCGGCAAAACACAATTAAAGCTCATCAAAACAAGGGCTATACGATCCGTAATCGTTTAATCGAAGGTACTGCGAAAGTTTATAGTCCTCCAGCACAAGGGACTTGTGTTACTTAAGCCCGTAGCTCCTTTTAACACGATGATCTGGTGTTACTTAGGCCCGCAGCCCGATTTAACATTATAGAACTTGTGTTACTTAGGCCCGTAGCCCGATTTAACATTATAGTCTTTCCAAGAAAGGACCGTATCCTTTTATACTGAGTGCTGCGAAAGTTTAGAGTCCTCCAGCACAAGGGACTTTTGTACTTGGTACTGCGAAAGTTTAGAGTCCTCCAGTATAAGGGACTTTTCAAGGGTGACATCAAAACAAGGCTTACACTTGATACATCAAAACAGGCTATTCATTCATGCTCAGCAAATACTTTCGTCAAAACAAAACAAAGCAAGATTCATCAAAACAAGTATAACATAGCTTTATTAAAAGCACCACTCACCTAGCTCTTCAGGTGTAGGCTCAAAGCAAGGATCAAGGTCCTACAATCACATGGCAATCACAATCTCAAAACAAGCTTTATATTCATATGCGAATGATCTCGGCGTTTCCACCAAATCTAAGTCAATAACAAAGCAAAACATGTTGGGAGTTTGAGCACTGCTCCCGTCTCATGTAAGCACACTGGGTACCATCCAGGTCATTGCCAAGGTCCCACACCTCCTTGCCGAGGTGTGGTTCCGAAGGCCTCATCAAACAAAATCGGGAAAAACCTGGGTTTCCCTTTGAAGAATATGAAGAACATGATTATGAAGAAGACAAATGCAAGGATCATAACTTGTTACAAAATCTGAGATTTCCTGCTAAGAGTTCAAAACAGGGACCTGGGTACCCATACAAGAAAGTCATGCAAGAACAAACACAAAAACATGGCTTTCGTTCCAAACTTTCGGATCAAAACGAGACTTTACTTCAAGAACACATGAAAACCATTTTCTCTTTTCAAAACCAACTTCAAATCGATGCATGACATGCAAAACCAATCCGATCGTGCAATGCAGCTTGATGATCAATAACAATAGTCAAAGTAGATCAAGATTCTCACCCCAAAACTCGAATCCAACGGATCAAACCACGAAGATCAAGCTTGGAAGACTTGCTCTCACTCAAGAACTTCTCTTCCTCCTCTCTAGAGCTTCTCTCTCTAAAACAAAGATTTGAGACCAAAATGATTTGTTTCTAGGTCTGTCGGCTGTCTTAACAATCAGTTCGAACACGTGGCGCTACCGGGTTGGCTCGACACAAAAGGTGATTGATTGATAAGACAAGTCTCTGACAAAGCGTATGTAGCAAGCTGGGTAAGACACATCGGCAAGAAATGACATCGGCTCAAATCAAGGATCCGGTAACAGGATACAAAACATCGGCTAGGGAGGACGACACTTGACTAAGCTGTGCCACACCTTGGCCGGGGTGTGCCACATCTCGGCCTAGGCCATACCTGCCTGCGGACAAGGTTCACTAAGTGCAAAACATCTCGGCAATAAATGTCCGAGGTGAAGATGGGGGTTGACCAAGGTCTCAAAACAGTTCTAAGTACAAGGATTCAGAGGCGAACTAAGCTCAAGGTGACCTCGGCCACACACAGACACACACCGAACAAGGAACAAAATCAAGCAAGCAATACTTAGACAAAACAAGGCGAGGCAAAACCTTCAAATCAACATAGTAAGGCAAAACCATGCATGAATGTATGCAAGCATGGCAAGAGTGAGGTGAGGGTTGTTACAGAACCGATAGATCCGTGTTCTAAGGTTAGATTCTTGATCTGCTCATGTTGTTCTTTATGTTCATGTTATTGCATTGCATGATTGAATATGATTTGTAAGCCATGCATTGCTTTGAAGTTCAGTTTTAGAAAGAGAAAATAGTATTCATGTGTTCTTCAAGAAAAGTCATGTTTTGATCCGAAAGCTCATGCCAAGATCCATGTTTTTGTGTTTGTTTCCATATGATCTTCAGGTATGGGTACCTAGGTCCATGTTTTTGAACTCATAGCATGAAATCCCAGATTTTTGTGATAAAGAAGTTATGATTTTAGCATGCATGTTCTTCATGTTCTTCATGGGTGGAAACCCAGATCTTCAGACCTCACTTCCCTAAGTGTAGTCGCCGAGATCACTTTCACCTAGACCTCACACCTAGGCCAAGCATCGTATCTCACCTTGGCCTACCTTGCATGATCACTTACACCTTTAGTTGTCTTGTGCGCACCTCGACATGCAGCCGCACGCCGAGGCCTAGGTAACCACACCTTGGCCTGGAGGTGTAGGACCTCGGCAAAGACCTAGTTGGTACCCAGCATGTCTTCTTGACATGTAAAACAGTGTTTTGACTTCCAGCATGTTTTCCCGAGATCATTTGCATGCATGTAAGACTTGTTTTGAGAAGTACGTTCAGTAGACTTTGCCATGTGTTTGTAGGACTTGGACCTTTGCCTTGATCCCGGCGTCCAAAGAGCTATGTGAGTGGTATTTTTAATAAAGCTATATTATACGTTTTGATAAAGGCTTTGCTTTGCTTTGTTTTAAAAGTATTTGTTAAGCATGAATGATTATCCCTATTTTTATGTATCAAGTAAGTTTTGTTTTGATGACATTCCTGGAAAGTCCCTTGTGCTGGAGGACTCTAAACTTTCGCAGTACTAAAGTCCCTTGTGCTGGAGGACTCTAAACTTTCGCAGTACTAAAGTCTCTTGTGCTGGAGGACTCTAAACTTTCGCAGTACTAAGTATGAGAGATCTCTGCCATCGACAATCTATGAACGGATGGACCCACCGACGGCCTTGTGCGGGTGGTTTGTCTAATCGATTCCGGGTCAATTATTCCCTTGTTTTGCCACTGACGGTTTACCGTGTGGGTTTTGTAAGTCCGGAATGTCATCCCTTGTATTATGTAGATGTTATTAACATCCAAAGTAAGTAAGTAAGTAAGTAAGTTTTGTAAGATCAAGATTGATGAACTAGATTCATCTCATGTTTTGTACAAGCTATGATATGTAAGTTTTACAAAGATCTCGATTATCATTCATTTAAAACCTTTATTACTTGTACCATTCACTGAGTATCCAAGCTCACCCTCCCTATGTATATATGTAGGTAACAAGCAAGAAGTCGGCTACGCCGAGATGTGTGTTTTGTATGTATGTTATATCGGCAGTGAGGATGTCGGCAATCTGGAAGATTATGTTTCTTGACTTGTAGTTCATGTGTTTGTAAATGTTGGCTCGAAAGGCCTTTGATCAAGACGTAACAAGTATTTTACTTATGTTAAAGATGTAAAACCATGTTAAAGATGTATGTCATTTCATTTAATCTATGCACTGCTCTTATGGACCACTTGTATTGTAAATTATTGCTTCCGCACTTGTTAACCCCATATGTAATACTCTGATTGTGTGTGAATTTTGAAAGTTAGCCTTCGGTAATCCCGGATTACTGGCCATCACGGCACCATCCTACTAGGGGTGGTTTGGGGCCGTGACAAAATGGTATCAGAGCACAAGTTCCTTATAGTACGTTATTCACACACTTTGAGTCCTAAGGAGCATAGGATTTCCCTTAGAATGATCTTAGGATTGCATCATATTGCTTGCTACTTGACAAGGTGTGCATCATCTCGGCATGAGCATTTGTTACATCGGCATGATCATGTTCACTTGCATACATGTTCATTTGTTCGTTTTGTTCTAAGAGTCACATCCTGTATACTCCTAGCATCATGAGAAGAGGTAGACCCCCAGTCGACCGAGATCAGTCCGAAGACAGGTTGGACAGATTAGAAAGGATTGTTGAAAGTTTGGCCGATGAGTTAAGGCAAGCAAGGCGACAGAACATTGGTACTACATCTACTCAGGCCGAGCAGACAGATGGCCGACATGCAGTTCCACCTCCACCTCCTCCAGTACCACAAGTGCAGCCGCAGCCAGCTTTGTATGGAGACGACACCTTGACCTTGATCAAAGAATTCAAGAAGATGAAGCCGCCGAAGTTCCATGGAGGTATAGAGTCGATGAAAGTAGAAGCATGGGTTCTTGAAATGGAGAAGTTGTTCGAGGTTTTTCCCAGCACCGACGCCCAGAAGGTGTCACTAGCAGCATTTACATTGGAAGACGACACTCCTAGATGGTGGATGATGATCCGGGAAGGTAATCCAAACTTGACTTGGGCCAGATTTTTGGAGCTGTTCTATGACAAGCATTTCCCACTCAGTGTCCGAGATCACAAGATCACAGAATTTCAGATGTTGACACAGGGTAGCAAAACAGTGGCAGAGTATGATCGTGCTTTCACCGAGTTGGCAAGGTATGCACCTCACATGGTCGGCAATGAATGCCGGAAAGCGAGGAAGTTTGAGAGTGGACTTCGAGGGCCGATACAAGATCAGGTTAATTTACTCAATATGCCAACGTATGCGGGAGTGTTAGATAAAGCCATCCTTGCAGAAGCCAACCTGAATAGAAGTCAAAGTTCGGGGAGGAATCAGAAGAAGAGGCAGACCTATGACAATCGCGAAGAAGAGGCAGACCTGAATGATGCCGAGGAGAAGACAAAGGAGGATAGTCCCAACAACACGAATCCGGAAGATGGCACTTGGCCGATATGTACAAGTTGCGGGAAGCTACATTTTGGAGTTTGTCTTCGGGCAACTGGAGCATGTTTTGGATGCAGTGAGATGGGTCATCGTATTAAGGATTGTCCCAAGGTAAAAGCTAGAGATGATAAGAAGAGATGAGGACTCGACATCCGGAGTCGTTTTGGGAACAAGGTAAGCGAAGTTTGGGGACCAAACTTCTTTAAGGGGGAAAGGATGTAACAACCCACATTTATGTCTTAGTCATGTTCATGAGCATTCGTATGATTATGACTTGTTAAGCTTGCATTTGTATGTTTATGACTTGTTTTGCCTAAGTAAGGTCCATGTCTTGTTTTGTGCTTATGTGATTAGTCTAAGTGTTGTGTGTATGCTTTGTTCCTTCCTTAGTGTCTCAAGCCTAAGTTATGTTGAGCCTAGATCATTCCAAGCTGAGGTCATCTTCAGTCTAGAATTATCTTAGAACCACTTTGTTTGACCTCCACCTTCGCCCTGACATATTGGCCGAGATGTCATTATCTAGGCCGAGGTGTTCATCACCAAGACCGAGATGTGTATTATCTAGGCCGAGATGTTACCTTTGCACCTAAGTGATCTTGTCCTGGAGTGGTATGACCTAGACCGAGGTGTGGCACATTTAGGCCAAGGTGTGGCATAGCTTAGTCAAGTGTTGTCCTTTCTAGCCAAGGTCATTGTCACCTTAGTTGCCGAAGCTTTGTCCTTAGCCGATGTCATCACTTGCCGGAGTGCCTTGCCGGTAGCTTGTTAGATACGCTTTGTCTTACACATGTCTTGTCAATCTATCACCTTTTTGAGGAGAACCAACTAGCCGATGCCACGTGTCCGAGCTGAGTGTTAAATCAGCCGGCAGAGAGAGAAACCTATCATTTGTTATATCCTTGTTTTGAAGAGGAGAGAGAAGCTCTAGGAGAGGAAGAGGAGTTATTGAGGGAGAGTGGATTTCCAAGCTTGATCCCTAGAGATCGAACCGTTAGATCCGTGTTCTAAGGTTAGATTCTTGATCTGCTCGTGTTGTTCTTTATGTTCATGTTATTGCATTGCATGATTGAATATGATTTGTAAGCCATGCATTGCTTTGAAGTTCAATTTTAGAAAGAGAAAATAGTATTCATGTGTTCTTCAAGAAAAGTCATGTTTTGATTCGAAAGCTCATGCCAAAATCCATGTTTTTGTGTTTGTGTCCATATGATCTTCAAGTATGGGTACCCAGGTCCATGTTTTCGAACTCATAGCATGAAATCCCAGATTTTTGTGATAAAGAAGTTATGATTTTAGCATGCATGTTCTTCATGTTCTTCACGGGCGAAAACCCAGATCTCCAGACCTCACTTCCCTAAGTGTAGTCGCCGAGATCACTCTCACCTAGACCTTACACTTAGGCCAAGCATCATATCTCACCTTGGCCTACCTTGCATGATCACTTACACCTTTAGTTGTCTTGTGCGCACCTCGGCATGCAGCCGCACGCTAAGGCCTAGGTAACCACACCTCGGCCAGGAGGTGTGGTGTAACAACCCACATTTATGTCTTTGTCATGTTCATGAGCATTTATATGATTATGACTCGTTAAGCTTGCATTTGTATGTTTATGACTTGTTTTGCCTAAGTAAGGTCCATGTCTCGTTTTGTGCTTATGTGGTTTGCCTAAGTGTTGTGTGCATGCTTTGTCCCTTCCTTGATGTCTCAAGCCTAAGTTATGTTAAGCCTAGATCATTCCAAGCCGAGGTCATCTTCAGTCTAGAATTGTCTTAGAACCCCTTTGTTTGACCTCCACCTTTGCCCTGACATATTGGCCGAGATGTCATTATCTAGGCCGAGGTGTTCACCACCAAGGCCGAGATGTGTATTATCTAGGCCGAGATGTTACCTTTGCACCTAAGTGATCTTGTCCTGGAGTGGTATGACCTAGACCGAGGTGTGGCACATCTAGGCCAAGGTGTGGCACAGCTTAGTCAAGTGTTGTCCTTCCTAGCCGAGGTCATTGTCACCTTAGTTGCCGAAGCTTTGTCCTTAGCCGATGTCACCACTTGCCGGAGTGCCTTACCGGGTAGCTTGCTAGATACACTTTGTCATAGTCTTATCTTGTCAATCTATCACCTTTTGATGAGAACCAACCAGCCGTTGCCACGTGTTCGAGCTGAGTGTTAAGTCAGCCGACAGAGAGAGAAACTTATCATTTCGATATCTTGTTTTGAAGAGGAGAGAGAAGCTCTAGGTGAGGAAGAGGAGTTCTTGAGAGGAGGTAGATTTCCAAGCTTGATCCCTAGAGATCGAACCGTTAGATCCGTGTTCTAAGGTTAGATTCTTGATCTGCTCATGTTGTTCTTTATGTTCATGTTATTACATTGCATGATTGAATATGATTTGTAAGCCATGCATTGCTTTGAAGTTCGGTTTTAGAAAGAGAAAATAGTATTCATGTGTTCTTCAAGAAAAGTTATGTTTTGATCCGAAAGCTCATGCCTAGATTCATGTTTTTGTGTTTGTTTTCACATGATTTCCAAGCATGGGTACCCAGGTCCATGTTTTCGAACTCATGGCATGAAATCTCAGATTTTTGTAATAAAGAAGTTATGATTTTAGCATTCATATTCTTCATGATCTACATGCTCATGTTCTTCACGGGTGGAAACCCAAATCTCCAAACCTCACTTCCCTAAGTGTAGTCGCCAAGATCACTTGTAACTGCCCTCATTTTAACTTAGTCATACTTGCATACATTTATGGATGATCTTGTTTTAATATGTGCATTTGCAAATCTTGTCTTGTTTTGCTTGAATGATTGCTTGCATTCTTTGTTCTTGTTTGGTGTGTTGCCGAGGTCATCTTAAGCCTAGACACCTTCGAGACCTTTATCACTTAGAACTATTTTGGAACCCCTTTGGTTGACCTCCATCTTCACCCTGGCATATTGGCCGAGATGTCACCATCTAGGCCGAGGTGCACATCGCCTAGGCCGAGATGTGCATCATTTGGGCCGAGATGTTAATATCTAGGCATTGTAGATCCTTGATCCTTGCATGAGTGATTTTGTTTCCTGGAATGGTATGACCTAGACTGGGGTGTGGCACATCTAGGCTAAGGTGTGGCACAGCTTAGTCAAGTGTTGTCCTTCCAAGCTGATGTCCTTGCCACTTGCTTGCCGGAGTCTTGATGTTAGCCGATGTCGCTACTTGCCGGATTGATCTTGCTATTTAGCTTGTTGTGTACACCTTGTCATGGTCTTGTCTAATCAGTCAGTCACCTTTTCGAGTAGAGCCAACCAGCCGGTGCCACGTGTCCCAGCAGAGGGTTTAAGTCAGTGACTGTCGGGAGAAACATATCATTTTGTATCCAACCTTGCCTTTTAGAGAGAGAGACTCTAGGAAGAAGAAGGAGAAGTTTAAGCTAGAGAGAGTGACTTCCAAGCTTGATCGTTGGAGCTTGAACCGTTAGATTCGAGTTTTGAGGTTAGAATCGTAACCTATTCTTGTTGTTCTTATTGATCATCTAGCTGTATTGCATGATCAAACCTGTTCTGCACGCCATACATCGATTTAAAGTTGGTTTTAGAAAGAGAAAATGGTTTTCGTGTGTTTTTGAAGAAAAGCCTCGTTTGATCC
This sequence comes from Camellia sinensis, assembly GCF_055761805.1. Taxonomy (NCBI): domain Eukaryota; kingdom Viridiplantae; phylum Streptophyta; class Magnoliopsida; order Ericales; family Theaceae; genus Camellia; species Camellia sinensis. The sequence continues at coordinate 89,257,160 of NC_138964.1, forward strand.
GAAAGTTTGCACTAAGGCTCATGTTTTTGTGTTTGTTTTGATAAGATCTTTGAGTATGGGTACCCAGGTCTATGTTTTTGAAATTATAGCATGAAATCTCAGCTTTTGTAATAGCAAGTTTTGATCTTTGCATTCATCTTCCTCATGTTCATGTTCTTCATGTTTATCAAGAGGGAAAACCCAGATTTTCCCAACTTCACTTTTGAATGTGCCCATCGAGGCCACACCTCGGCAAGGAGGTGTGGGACTTCGGCCTAGACCTGGTGGTTGCCCAGCTTGTTTTTTTTTTCCAAAGATAAGAAACTGTGTTTTGACTTGGTTTGACTTAGTTTTTGGAGAATGCCGAGGTCATTTGCATGCGTGCTAGACTTGTTTTGAGTAGTGCATTCAATAGACTTTGCCATGTGTTTGTAGGACTTGGACTTGCCTTGACCCCGACGTTTGACAAACTAGGTGAGTGGTATTTTTAATAAAACTATGTTATACGTTTTGATAAAGACTTTGCTTTGCTTTGTTTTGAAAGTGTTTGTTAAGCATGAATAATTGTCCCTGTTTTGTATATCAAGTGTGATCTTGTCTTGATGACCTTCTCGGAAAGTCCCTTGTGCTGGAGGACTCTAAACTTTCGCAGCACATCTCGTTTGAAAGTCCCTTGTGCTGGAGGACTCTAAACTTTCGCAGCACATCTCATTTTTGAAGTCCCTTGTGCTGGAGGACTCTAAACTTTCGCAGCACATCTTGCCTTGAAAGTCCCTTGTGCTGGAAGACTCTAAACTTTCGCAGCACATCTCATTTTTGAAGTCCCTTGTGCTGGAGGACTCTAAACTTTCGCAACACTCTCGTGTTAAAAGGCTACGGGCCTTTGTAACGTAGGTCCCTTGTGCTAGAGGACTCTAAACTTTTGTAGCACCCTTGTTTGAGATGCCTCTCTTGCTTTGTCTTGTTTTTCCACTGACGGTTTACCTCGTGGATATGTTTGCCGGAATGTTACCATTTGTAATATGTGATGCTAGGAAGTATCCCTTGAAGCTTTGAAGATTTGTTAGATGGACGAGGTCCATCCCTTGTTATCTAGAGTTTTGACTTGTATTGTTTTAAAGGACTTCGGCTATTATTCATGCGAACTCCTTTATTATTTGTACCATTCACTGAGTATCCAAGCTCACCCTCTCTATATATATGTAGGTGATGAACAAGAAGGCGGTGACACCTAGATGTGATTCTGGAGCTTATTTTGGATTTTGATTATGTCGGCTTGACCTGTATTTACGTCGGCAGTCTTGAAAATCATGCTTCTCGATTTGTAATACTTGTATGTTGCATACGTCGGCTTGAGAAGCCTTTTGATCAAGATGTGTGTCTTGTATGATTGTCATGTCGGCTTGTGAATCTGTCACGACCCCAAACCGCCCCTAGTAGTTTGGTGCCGTGATGGCCAGTAATCCGTAATTACCGAAGGCCAACTTACAAAACTAAACACAATCAGAGTAATAATAAACGGGGCTCACAAATGCGGAAGCAATGAATCAAGATACAAGAGGTCCGTAAGAGCTGTGCATAGATTAAATGTAATGTCATTCATCTTACAACTTGATTACAACAAACAAAATAAGTGTTACATCTTGATCAAAAGGCTTCTCGAGCCGACATGTACAAAATACAGCAATGCAAGTCAAGAAGCATGATTTTCAAGATTTGCCGACATGAATACAAAATAAAGCCGACATAGCACGAATCCAAAACAAGCATCCAAAATGATCTAGGCGTCACCGCCGTCCTGCTCATCACCTACATATATATAGAGGGGTGAGTACAAATACTCAGTGAATGGCACTAAAAATAAAGGTTTTGCATGAACATAGCCGGAGTCTATCAAAACAGAACATATCAAAACTTTATCAAGACAAGGGATGAACCGTATTCATCAATCAAATATCACAAGTATCATAACATCGGCGAAGCAAGGGATGAACCGTATTCATCATCAAGTATCGGCGAAGCAGGGGATGAACCGTATTCATCATCAAGTATCAAAACATCGGCGAAGCAAGGGATGAACCGTATTCATCATCAAGTATCAAAACATCGGCGAAGCAAGGGATGAACCGTATTCATCATCAAGTATCAAAACATCGGCGAAGCAAGGGATGAACCGTATTCATCATCAAGTATCATAAGCTGTACGATCCGTAATCGTTTGGTCAAAAGTATTGCGAAAGTTTAAAGTCCTCCAATACAAGGGACTTGTGTTACTTAGGCCCGTAGCCCGCTTTAACAAGGACCGTATCCTTTACACATAGTACTGCGAAAGTTTAGAGTCCTCCAGCACAAGGGACTTGTGTTACTTAGGCCCGTAGCCCGATTTAACAAGGACCGTATCCTTTTCAAAGATGGCATCAAAACAAGGGTATACTTGTCATATCAAAACAAGAGCTATTCATTCATGCTTAGCAAAACACTTTTGTCAAAACAAAGTAAGCAAGATTTATCAAAACAAGTGTAACATAGCTTTATTAAAAGCACCACTCACCTAGTTCTTCAGGTGCAACTCAAGGTAAATATCAAGGACCTACAATCACATGGCAAGTCACATCTCAAAGCAAGCTCTATATATACATGCAAACGATCTCGGCCTTCTGCCAGATCCAAGTCAAAGACAAAACAAAACAAGCTGGGAGCTTAGTCACTGCTCCCGTTTTATGAAAACACACTGGGCACCGTCCAGGCTCTTGCCGAGGTCCCATCAAACAAGGTCGGGAAAAACCTGGGTTTCCCTTTGAAGAATATGAAAAACATGATCATTTTGAAAGATGGATGCAAGCTCACAACTTGTTACAAAAATCTAAGTTTTCATGTCAAGAGTTCAAAATACAGATCTGGGTACCCACGCAAGAAGGTTATGCAAGAACAAACACAAAAACATGGTTTCTGTTTCAAACTTTCGGATCAAAACGAGATTTTTTTCTTCAAGAACACATGAAAACCATTTTCTCTTTCCAAAACTAACTTCAAAACGATGCAAGACATGCAAAACAGATCCGATCATGCAATGCAGCTAGATAGTCAATCATAACAATCAAAGTAGATCAGGACTCTTACCTCAAAGCTCAAATCTAACGGTTCAAACCTCGAAGATCAAGCTTGGAAGGCTTACTCACGCTCAAGAACTCCTCTTCTTCCTCTCAAGAGCTTCTCTCTCTAAAGACAAAGATTTGAGACAAAATGATTGTTTCTAAGTCTGCCGGCTGTCTTAACAACTAGCTCGGACACGTGGCGTTATCGGGTTGGCTCAACTCAAAAGGTGATTGATAGACAAGACAAGTCTCTGACAAAACGTATGCAGCAAGCTCGGGTAAGGCACATCGGCAAGAATGACATCGGCTCAAAACAAAGATCCGGCAATAGGATAACAAAACGTCGGCTAGGGAGGACGACGCTTGACTAAGCTGTGCCACACCTTGGCCGGGGTGTACCACATCTCGGCCTAGGCCATACCTGCCTGCAGACAAGGTTCAAGTGCAAAACATCTCGGCAAAGAATGCCCGAGGTGAAGATGGGGTTGAATAAGATCTCAGGATAGTTCTAAGTACAAGAGTCAAAAGCGGACTCAGCTCAAGATGACCTCGGCCACACACACACTAAGCAAGGAATAAAATTATGCAACAACTTCAAGCAGAACAAGACAAGGCAAAACCTTCAAATCAGCATACAAAGCAAGATCATGCGAGGGTGTATGCAAGTATGACAAGACTAAGGTGAGGGTTGTTACAGAATCCCTTTGTTAATATGTAAGATGTAATTTTGTACTTTGCTTCGTTTGTAATTAAGTTTCATTTGACTTATGCACTGCTCTTATGGACCACTTGCATTTTAAATTATTGCTTCCGCACTTGTGAGCCCCATGTAACCATACTCTGATTATGTGTAAATTTTGTAAGTTGGCCTTCGGTAATCTCGGATTACTGGCCATCACGGCACCAAACTACTAGGGGCGGTCTGGGGTCGTGACATCACTCTTGCCTAGATCAAACACTTAGGCCAAGCATCGTATCTCACCTTGGCCTACCTTGCATGATCACTCACATCTTTGGTTTGTCTTGTGCGCACCTCGGCATGCAGCCGCACGCCGAAGCCTAGGTAGCCACACCTCGGTCAGAAGGTGTGGGACCTCGGCAAAGACCTGGTTGGTACCCAGCATGTCTTCTTGACATGTAAAACAGTGTTTTGACTTCCAGCATATTTTCCCGAGATCAATTGCATGCATGTAAGACTTGTTCTAAGAAGTATGTTCAGTAGACTTTGCCATGTGTTTGTAGGACTTGGACCTTTGCCTTGATCCCGACGTCCCAAGAACTAGGTGAGTGGTATTTCTAATAAAGTTATGTTATAAGGTTTTGATAAGACTTTGCCTTGTTTTGATAAAAGTATTTGCTAAGCATGAATGATATCCCTATTTTATGTATCAAGTATAAGTTTTGTGTATCAAGTAAGTAATTTACTAAGTAATTTACTGAGAATTTTCTAAGTAATTTTTACTTTATAATTTACAGAGAATTTTCTGGGAATTTACTAAGTAGTTTAATGAGAATTTATTGAGTAATTTACCGAGTAATTTATTGGGAATTGACTGAGTGATTTACTTGAAATTTACTGAGTAATTTACTTAGCAATTTACTGGGTAATGTTCTAAGTAATTTACAGGGAATTCAATGAGTAATTTACCGTGAAATTATGAAAAATTTACTTCAAATTTTCTAAATAATTTACTGAGGATTTACTAGGAATTTACTGAGTAATTAATTGAGAATTCACTGAATAATTTATTGAGAATTTCTTGGGAATTTAATTAGTAATTTACTGAGAATTTACTAAGTAATTTACTGAGAATTTACTCGGAATTTATTGAGAATTTTCTAAGTAACTTACTTTATAATTTACTGAGAATTTTCTGGGAATTTACTGGGTAATTTAATGAGAATTTTCTGAGTAATTTACTGGGAATTTTCGGAGTGATTTACTCAGAATTTACTAAGTAATTTACTTAGCAATTTACTGGGTAATGTTCTGAGCAATTACTGAGAATTCAATGAGTAATTTACTGATATTTAATTGAGTAATTTGCCATGAAATTATGAAAAATTACTTCAAATTTTCCAAATAATTTACTGAGGATTTACTTGGAATTTACTGAGTGATTAATTGAGAATTTAATGAGTAATTTACTGAGAATTTCTTGGGAATTAAATTAGTAATTTACGGGGAATTTACTAGGGAATTTACTGAGAATTTACTGGGAATTTATTGAGAATTTTCCAAGTAATTTACTTCATAATTTACTGACAATTTTCTGGGAATTTACTGAGTATCTTAATGAGAATTTACTAATTAATTTACCGAGCAATTTATTGTGAATTTACTGAGTGATTTACTCAGAATTCACTTAGCAATATACATAGCAATTTACTGGATAATGTTCAGAGTAATTACTGAGATTTCAATGAGTAATTTTCTGAGATTTTATTGGGTAGTTTACCGTGAAATTAAGAAAAATTTACTTCGAATTTTGTAAATAATTTACTGATACTAGGAATTTACTGAGTAATTAATTGAGAATTTGTGAAATAATTCCCTGAGAATTTCTTGGGAATTTAATTAGTAATTTACTGAGAATTTACTAAGTAATTTACTGAGAATTTACTCAGAATTTATTTAGAATTTTCTAAGTAATTTACTTCATAATTTACTGAGAATTTTTTGAGAATTTATTGAGTAATTTAATGAGAATTTATTGAGTAATTTACTTAGAAATTTACAGGGCAATGTTTTGAGTAATTTACTGAGAATTCAATGAGTAATTTACTGAGATTTTATTGAGTAATTTACCATGAATTATGAAAAATTTACTTCGATATTTATAAAAAATTTACTGAGGATTAAATAGGAATTTAGTAACTAATTAATTGAGAATTTAGTGAATAATTTACTGAGAATTTCTTGGGAATTTAATTAGTAATTTACTGAGAATTTAATAAATAATTTACTAAGAATTTACTGGAAATTTATTGAGAATTTTCTAAGTAATTCACTTCATAATTTACTGACAATTTTCTAGGAATTTACTAAGTAATTTAATGAGAATTTACTGATTACTTTACCGAGTAATTTACTGTGAATTTACTAAGTGCTTTACTCGGAATTCACTTAGCAATTTACATAGCAATTTTCTGAGTAATTTACTGAGAATTCAATGAGTAATTTACTGAGATTTTATTGAGTAATTTACCGTGAAATTATGAAAAATTTAGTTCGAATTTTCTAAATAATTTACTGTGGATTTACTAGGAATTTACTAAGTAATTAATTGAGAATTTACTGAATTATTTACTGAGAATTTCTTGGGAATTTAATTACTAATTTACTAAGAATTTACTAAGTAATTTACAGAGAATTTACTGGGAATTTATTGAGAATTTTCAAAGTAATTTACTTTATAATTTACTGAGAATTTTCCGGTAATTTACTAAGTAATTTACAGGGAATTTACTCAAAATTTACTGAGGAATTTACTTAGCAATTTACTGGGTAATGTTCTGAGTAATTTACTGAGAATTCAATGAGTAATTTACTGCGATTTTATTGAGTAATTTACCGTGAAATTATGAAAAATTTACTTCGAATTTTCTAAATAATTTACTGAGGATTTACGAGGAATTTACTAAGTAATTAATTGAGAATTTAATGAATAATTTACTGAGAATTTCTTGGGAATTTAATTAGTAATTTTCTAAGAATTTACTGGCAATTTATTGAGAATTTTCTAAGTAATTTACTTTTTAATTTACTGAAAATTTTCTGGGAATTTACTGAGTAATTAACCGAGTAATTTACTGAGAGTTTACTGTGTGATTTACTCGGAATTTACTTAGCAATTTACTGGGTAATGTTCTGAGTAATTTACTGAGAATTCAATGAGTAATTTACTGAGATTTTATTAAATAGTTTACCGTGAAATTAAGAAAAATTTACTTCAAATTTTGTAAATAATTTACTAATACTAGGAATTTACAGAGTAATTAATTGAGAATTTACTAAATAATTCACTGAGAATTTCTTGGGAATTTAATTAGTAATTTACTGAGAATTTACTAAGTAATTTATAGAGAATTTTTCGCAAATTATTTCGAATTTTATAAGTAATTTACTTCATAATTTACTGAGAATTTTCTGGGAATTTACTGAGTAATTTACCGAGTAATTTATCGAGTGATTTACTAGGAATTTACTGAGTAATTTACTTAGCAATTTTCTGGGCAATGTTTTGAGTAATTTACTGAGAATTCAATGAGTAATTTACTAAGATTTTACTAAGTAATTTACTGTGAATTATGAAAAATTTACTTCGATTTTTCTAAAATTTTTACTGAGGATTAAATAGGAATTTACTAAGTAATTAATTGAGAATTTAGTTAATAATTTACTGAGAATTTCTTGGGAATTTGATTAGTAATTTACTGAGAATTTACTAAGTAATTTACTGAGAATTTTTAAAGTAATTTACTTTATAATTTACTGAGAATTTTCTGGGAATTTGCTAAGTAATTTAATGAGAATTTACTGAGTAATTTAACGAGTAATTTACTGGGAATTTTCTGAGTGATTTACTCAGAATTTATTGAGTAATTTACTTAGCAATTTTACTGGGTAATGTTCTGAATAATTTACTGAGAATTCAATAAGTAATTTACTGAGATTTTATTGAGTAATTTACCGTGAAATTATGAAAAATTTACTTCGAATTTTCTAAATAATTTACTGTGGATTTACTAGGAATTTACCGAGTAATTAATTGAGAATTTAATGAATAATTTACTGAGAATTTCTTGGGAATTTAATTAGTAATTTACGGAGAATTTATTAAGTAATTTACTGAGAATTTACTGGGAATTCATTGAAAATTTTTTAAGTAATTTAATTCATAATTTACTGACAATTTTCTGGGAATTTACTGAGTATCTTAATGAGAATTTACTGTTTAATTTACCGAGTAATTTATTGTGAATTTACTGAGTGATTTACTCGGAATTCACTTAGCAATTTACATAGCAATTTACTGGGTAATTTTCTGAGTAATTTACTGAGAATTCAATGAGTAATTTACAGAGATTTTACTGGGTAGTTTACCGTGAAATTAAGAAAAATTTACTTCAAATTTTGTAAATAATTTACTGATACTAGGAATTTACTGAGTAATTAATTGAGAATTTGCTAAATAATTCACTGAGAATTTCTTGGGAATGTAATTAGTAATTTACTGAGAATTTACTAAGTAATTTACTGAGAATTTACTCGGAATTTATTTAGAATTTTCTAAGTAATTTACTTCATAATTTACTGAGAATTTTCTGGGAATTTATTGAGTAATTTAATGAAAATTTACTGAGTAATTTACTTAGAAATTTACGGGGCAATATTTTGAGTAATTTACTGAGAATTCAATGAGTAATTTACTGAGATTTCATTGAGTAATTTACCGTGAATTATGAAAAATTTACTTCGATTTTTCTAAATAATTTACTGAGGATTAAATAGGAATTTACTAAGTAATTAATTGAGAATTTAGTGAATAATTTACTGAGAATTTCTTGGAAATTTAATTACTAATTTACTGAGAATTGACGAAGTAATTTACTGAGAATTTGCTGGGAATTTATTGAGAATTTTCTAAGTAATTCACTTCATAATTTACTGACAATTTTCTGGGAATTTACTAAGTAATTTAATGAGAATTTACTGATTAATTTACCGAGTAATTTACTGTGAATTTACTGAGTGATTTACTCGAAATTCACTTAGCAATTTACATAGCAATTTACTAGGTAATGTTCTGAGAAATTTACTGAGAATTCAATGAGTAATTTACTGAGATTTTATTGAGTAATTTACCATGAAATTTTGAAAAATTTACTTCAAATTTTCAAAATAATTTACTGAGGATTTACGAGGAATTTACTGAGTAATTAATTGAGAATTTAATGAATAATTTACTGAGAATTTACTAAGAATTTACTGGGAATTTATTGAGAATTTTCTAAGTAATTTACTTTGTAATTTACTGAGAATTTTCTGGGAATTTACTGAGTAATTTACTGAGTAATTTACTAGGAATTTACTGTGTGATTTACTCGGAATTTACTTAGCAATTTACTGTGTATTGTTCTGAGTAATTTACTGAGAATTCAATAAGTAATTTACTGATATTTTATTGAGTAGTTTACCATGAAATTAAGAAAAAATTTATTTCGAATTTTGTAAATAATTTACTGATACTACGAATTTACTGAGTAATTAATTGAGAATTTACTAAATAATTCACTAAGACTTTCTTGGGAATTTAATTAGTAATTTACTGAGAATTTACTAATTAATTTACTGATAATTTACTCGGAATTTATTTAGAATTTTCTAAATAATTTACTTCATAATTTACTGAAATTTTTTTGGGAATTTATTGAGTAATTTAATGAGAATTTACTGGGTAATTTACTTAGAAATTTACAGGGCAATGTTTTGAGTAATTTACTGAGAATTCAATGAGTAATTTACTAAGATTTTATTGAGTAATTTAACGTGAATTATGAAAAATTTACTTCGATTTTTCTAAATAATTTACTAAGGATTAAATAGGAATTTACTAAGTAATTAATTGAGAATTTAGTGAATAATTTACTGAGAATTTCTTTTGAATTTAATTAGTAATTTACTGAGAATTTACTGAGAATTTATTGAGAATTTTCTAAGTAATTTACTTCATAATTTACTGACAATTTTCTATGAATTACTGAGTGATTTACTCGGAATTCACTTAGCAATTTACATAGCAATTTACTGGGTAATGTTCTGAGTAATTTATTGATAATTCAATGAGTAATTTACTGAGATTTTATTGAGTTATTTACCGTGAAATTATGAAAAATTTACTTCAAATTTTCTAAATAATTTACTGTGGATTTACTAGGAATTTACTAAGTAATTAATTGAGAATTTACTGAATAATTTATTGAGAATTTCTTGAGAATTTAACTACTAATTTACTGAGAATTTACTGAGAATTTACTGGGAATTTAATGAAAATTTTCAAAGTAATTTACTTTATAATTTACTGAGAATTTTCTAGTAATTTACTGAGTAATTTTATGAGAATTTAATGAGTAATTTACTGGGAATTTACTGGGTAAGGTTCTGAGTAATTTACTGAGAATTCAATGAGTAATTTACTGAGATTTTATTGAGTAATTTACCGTGAAATTATGAAAAATTTACTTCGAATTTCAAAATAATTTACAAAGGATTTACGAGGAATTTACTGAGTAATTAATTGAGAATTTAATGAATAATTTACTGAGAATTTCTTAGGAATTTAATTAGTAATTTACTAGGAATTTATTGACAATTTTCTAAGTAATTTACTTTATAATTTACTGAGAATTTTATGGGAATTTTGTAACGACCCTCATTTTAACTTAGTCATACTTGCATATATTTATGGATGATCTTGTTTTAATATGTGCATTTGCAAATCTTGTCTTGTTTTTCTTGAATGATTGCTTGCATGCTTTGTTCTTGTCTGGTGTGTTGCCGAGGTCATCTTAAGCCTAGACACCTTCGAGACCTTTATCACTATCTTGGAACCCCTTTGGTTGACCTCCATCTTCACCCTGGCATATTGGCCGAGATGTCACCATCTAGGCCGAGGTGCGCATCGCCTAGGCCGAGATGTGCATCATCTGGGCCGAGATGTTAATATCTAGGCGTTCTAGATCCTTGATTCTTGCATGAGTGATTTTGTTCTTGGAACGGTATGACCTAGACCGAGGTGTGGCACATCTAGGCTAAGGTGCGGCACAGCTTCGTCAAGAGTTGTCCTTCCAAGCCAATGTCATTGTTACCCTACTTGCCGAAGCTTTGCCCTTAGCCGAGATCATCATTTGCCGGAGTACTCTTGCTGTTTAGCTTACTAAATACACTTTGTCTTGGTCTTGTCTTGTCATGTCAGTCACCTTTTCGAATAGAGCCAATCAGCCGATGCCACGTGTCCCGGCAGAGGGATTAAGTCAGTGATTGTCGTGAGAAACATATCATTTGGTATCAAATCTTGCCTTTTAGAGAGAGAAACTCTAGGAAGGAGGAGGAGAAGCTTAAGCTAGAGAGAGTGAACTTCCAAGCTTGATCGTTGGAGCTTGAACCGTTAGATTCGAGTTTTGAGGTTAGAATCGTAACCTATTATTGTTGTTCTTATTGATCATCTAGCTGCATTGCACGATCAAACCTGTTCCGCACGCCATACATCGATTTAAAGTTGGTTTTAGAAAGAGAAAATGGTTTTCATGTGTTTTTGAAGAAAAGCCTTGTTTGATCCGAAAGTTGGCATTAAGGCTCATGTCTTTGTGTTTGTTTTGATAAGATCTTTGAGTATGGGTACCCAGGTCTATGTTTTTGGAATTATAGCATGAAATCTCAGCTTTTGTAATAACAAGTTTTGATCTTTGCATTCATCTTCCTCATGTTCATGTTCTTCATGTTTATCAAGAGGGAAACCCAGATTTTCCCGACTTCGCTTTTGAATGTGGCCATCGAGGCCACACCTCGGCAAGGAGGTGTGGGACTTCGGCCTAGACCTAGTGGTTGCCCAGCTTGTTTTTCCCAAAGATAAGAAACTGTGTTTTGACTTGGTTTGACTTAGTTTTTGAAGAATGCCGAGGTCATTTGCATGCGTGCTAGACTTGTTTTAAGTGGTGCATTCAATAGACTTTGCCATGTGTTTGTAGGACTGGGACTTGCCTCGACCCCGACGTTTGATGAACTGAGTAAGTGGTATTTTTAATAAAGCTATGTTATACGTTTTGATAAAGACTTTGCTTTGCTTTGTTTTGAAAGTGTTTGTTAAGCATGAATAATTGTCCCTATTTTGTATATCAAGTATGATCTTGTCTTGATGACCTTCTCGGAAAGTCTCTTGTGCTGGAGGACTCTAAACTTTTACAGCACATCTCGTTTGAAAGTCCCTTGTGCTGGAGGACTCTAAACTTTCGCAGCACATCTCATTTTGGAAGTCCCTTGTGCTGGAGGACTCTAAACTTTTGCAGCACATCTTGTCTTGAAAGTCCCTTGTGCCGGAGGACTCTAAACTTTCGTAGCACTCTCGTGTTAAAAGGCTACGGGCCTTTGTAACATAGGTCCCTTGTGCTAGAGGACTCTAAACTTTTGTAGCACCCTTGCTTGAGATGCCTCTCCTGCTTTGTCTTGTTTTGCCACGGACGGTTTACCGCGTGGATATGTTTGCCGGAATGTTATTATTTGTAATATGTGATGCTAGTAAGTATTCCTTGAAGCTTTGAAGATTTGTTAGATGGACGAGGTCCATTCCTTGTTATATATAAAGTTTTGTCTTGTATTGTTTTGAAAGGATTTCGGCTATTATTCATGCAAACCCCTTTATTATTTATACCATTCACTGAGTATCCAAGCTCACCCTCTCTATATATATGTAGGTGATGAACAAGAAGGCGGTGACGCCTAGATGTGATTCTGGAGCTTATTTTGGGTTTTTGATTATGTCGGCTTAACCTGTATTTACGTCGACAGTCTTGAAAATTATGCTTCTCGATTTGTAATACTTGTATGTTGCATACGTCGGCTTGAGAAGCCTTTTGATCAAGATGTGTGTTTTGCATGATTGTTATGTCGGCAAAGAAGATGTCAGTAACCTGGCAGACTATGTTCTTAGACCTGTAATTCGTACATTTTGTTTATGTCTGCTTGTGGAGCCCTTTGCTAATATGTAAGATGTCATTTGTACTTTGCTTTGTTTGTAATTAAGTTATAACCCATATGTAGATGGTTGCTATTTCATTTGACTTATGCACAGCTCTTATGGACTAATCTGATTGTATGTATCGCTTCCGTATTTCTGAGCCCCATATATTTATACTCTGTTGTGTGTGAATTTTGAAAGTTGGCCTTCGGTAATCTCGGATTACTGGCCATCATGGCACCAAACTACTAGGGGTGGTTTGGGGTCGTGACAAATTTACTGAGTAATTTACCGAGTAATTTACTGGGAATTTATTGTGTGGTTTACTCAGAATTTACTTAGCAATTTACTGGGTAATGTTCTGAGTAATTTACTGAGAATTCAATGAGTAATTTACTGAGACATTATTGAGTAGTTTATCGTGAAATTAAGAAAAATTTACTTCGAATTTTGCAAATAATTTACTGATACAAGGAATTTACTGAGTAATTAATTGAGAATTTACTAAATAATTCAATGAGAATTTCTTGGGAATTTAATTAGTAATTTACTAAGAATTTACTAAGTAATTTACTGAGAATTTATTTAGAATTTTCTAAGTAATTTACCTCATAATTTACTGAGAATTTTCTGGGAATTTACTGAGTAATTTAATGAGAATTTACTGAGTAATTTACTTAGCAATTTACAGGGCAATGTTTTGAGTAATTTACTGAGAATTCAATGAGTAATTTACTCATATTTTATTGAGTAATTTACCGAGAATTATGAAAAATTTACTTCGATTTTTCTAAATAATTTACTGAGGATTAAATAGGAATTTACTAAATAATTAACTGAGAATCTAGTGAATAATTTACTGAGAATTTCTTGGGAGTTTAATTAGTAATTTACTGAGAATTTACTAAGTAATTTACTGAGAATTTTTTAAGTAATTTACTTTATAATTTACTGAGAATTTTCTGGGAATTTACTAAGTAATTTAATGAGAATTTACTGAGTAATTTACCGAGCAATTTACTGGGAATTTTCTGAGTGATTTACTCAGAATTTACTGAGTAATTTACATAGCAATTTTACTGGGTAATGTTCTGAGGAATTTACTGAGAATTCAATAAGTAATTTACTGAGATTTTATTGAGTAATTTACCGTGAAATTATGAAAAATTTACTTTGAATTTTATGAATAATTTACAGAGGATTTATTAGGAATTTACTAAGTGATTAATTGAGAATTTAATGAATAATTTACTGAGAATTTCTTGGGAATTTAATTAGTAATTTACGGAGAATTTACTAAGTAATTTACTGAGAATTTATTGAGAATTTTTTAAGTAGTTTACTTCATAATTTACTTGCAATTTTCTGGGAATTTACTGAGTATCTTAATGAGAATTTACTGATTAATTTACCGTGTAAGTTACTGTGAATTTAATGAGTGATTTACTCAGAATTCACTTAGCAATTTACATTGCAATTTACTGGGTAATGTTCTGAGTAGTTTACTGAGAATTCAATGAGTAAATTACTGAGATTTTTTTGAGTAATTTACCGGGAAATTATGAAAAATTTACTTCAAATTTTCTAAATAATTTACTGTGGATTTACTAGGAATTTACTAAGTAATTAATTGAGAATTTCCTGAATAATTTACTAAGAATTTACTGGGAATTTATTGAGAATTTTCAAAGTAATTTACATTATAATTTACTGAGAATTTTCTGGTAATTTACTGAGTAATTTAATGAGAATTTACTAAGTAATTTACTGAAAATTTACTGAGTGATTTACTCAAAATTTACTGAGTAATTTACTTAGCAATTTACTGGGTAATGTTCTAAGTAATTTACTAAGAATTTAATGAGTAATTTACTGAGATTTTATCAAGTAATTTACCGTGAAATTATGAAAAATTTGATTCGAATTTTCAAAATAATTTACTGAGGATTTACGAGGAATTTATTGAGTAATTAATTGGGAACTTAATGAATAATTTACTAAGAATTTCTTGGGAATTTAATTAGTAATTTACTGAGAATTTACTAAGAATTTACTAGAAATTTATTGAGAATTTTCTAAGTAATTTACTTTATAATTTACTGAGAATTTTCTGGAAATTGACTGAGTAATTTAATGAGAATTCACAGAGTAATTTACCGAGTAATTTACTGGAAATTTACGGACTGATTTACTCCAAATTTACTGTGTAATTTACTGGGTATTGTTCTGAGTAATTTACCATGAAATTATCAAAAATTTACCTCGAATTTTGTAAATAATTTACTGAGGATTTACTAGGAATTTACAGAGTAATTAATTGAGAATTTACTAAATAATTTGTTGGGAATTTCTTGGGAATTTAATTAGTAATTTACTGAGAATTCACTAAGTAATTTACTGGGAATTTATTGTGAATTTTCTAAGCAATTTACTTCATAATTTACTGAGAATTTTCTGAGAATTTACTGAGTAATTTACTGAGTGATTTACTCAGAATTTACTGAGTAATTTACTTACTAATTTACTGGGTAATGCTTTGAGTAATTTACTGAGATTTTATTGAGTAATTTACCGTGAAATTATGAAAAATTTACTTCGAATTTTCTAATTAATTACAGAGTATTTACTAGGAATTTACTGAGTAATTAATTGAGAATTTACTTAATAATTTATTGAGAATTTCTTGAGAATTTAATTCGGAATTTATTGAGAATTTACTAAGTAATTTACTTAGAATTTTCTGGGAATTTATTGAGAATTTTCTAAGTAATTTAGTTTATAATTTACTGAGAATTTTCTGGGAATTTATTGAGTAATTTAATGTGAATTTACTGGGTAATTTACCGAGTAATTTACTGGGAATTTACTGAGTGATTTACTCCTAATTTACTGAGTACTTTACTTACCAATTTACTGGGTAATGTTCTGAGTAATTTACTGAGAATTCAATGAGTAATTTACTAAGATTTTATTGAGTAATGTACCGTGAAATTATGAAAAATTTACTTCGAATTTTCTAAATAATTTACTGTGGATTTACTAGGAATTTACTAAGTAATTAATTGAGAATTTACTGAATAATTTACGGAGAATTTCTTGGGAATTTAATTACTAATTTACTGAGAATTTACTATGTAATTTACTGAGAATTTACAGGGACTTTATTGAGAATTTTCAAAGTAATTTACTTTATAATTTACTGAGAATTTTTTGGTAATTTAATGAGAATTTACTGAGAAATTTACTGAGAATTTACTCGGAATTTACTGAGGAATTTACTTAGCAATTTACTAGGTAATGTTCTGAGTAATTTACTGAGATTTTATTGAGTAATTTGCCGTGAAATTATAAAAAATTTACTTTGAATTTTCAAAATAATTTATTGAGGATTTACGAGGAATTTAGTGAGTAATTAATTTGGAATTTAATGAATAAGTTACTGAGAATTTCTTGGGAATTTAATTAATAATTTACTGAGAATTTACTAAGAACTTACTTGGAATTTATTGAGAATTTTCTAAGTAATTTACTTTATAATTTGCTGAGAAATTTCAGGGAATTTACTAAGTAATTTACCGAGGAATTTACTGTGTGATTTACTCAAAATTTACTTAGTAATTTACTTAGCAATTTACTGGGTAATGTATTGAGTAATTTACTGAGAATTCAATGAGTAATTTACTGAGATTTTATAGAGTAGTTTACCGGGAAATTAAGAAAAATTTACTTCAAATTTTGCAAATAATTTACTGATACTGGGAATTTACTGAGTAATTAATTGAGAATTTACTAAATAATTCACTGAGAATTTCTTGGGAATTTAATTAGTAATTTACTGAGAATTTACTAAGTAATTTACTGAAAATTTACTCAGAATTTATTTAGAATTTTTTAAGTAATTTACTTCATAATTTACTGAGAATTTTTTGGGAATTTACTGAGTAATTTAATGAGAATTTACCGAGTAATTTACTGAGTAATTTTCTTAGCAATTTATAGGGTAATGTTTTGAGTAATTTACTGAGAATTCAATGACTAATTTACTGAGATTTTATTGAGTAATTTAGCTAGAATTATGAAAAATTTACTTCTATTTTTCTAAATAATTTACTGAGGATTAAATAGGAATTTACTAAGTAATTAATGGAGAATTTAGTGAATAATTTACTGAGAATTTCTTGGGAGTTTAATTAGTAATTTACTGAGAATTGACTAAGTAATTTACTGAGAATTTTTTAAGTAATTTACTTTATAATTTACTGAGAATTTTCTTAGAATTTACTAAGTAATTTAATGAGAATTTACTGAGTAATTTACCGAGCAATTTATTGTGAATTTTCTGAGTGATTTACTCAAAATTTACTGAGTAATTTACTTAGCAATTTTACTGGGTAATGTTCTGAGTAATTTACTGAGGATTCAATGAGTAATTTACTGAGATTTTATTAAGTAATTTACAGTGAAATTACGAAAAATTTACTGCAAATTTTCTAAATAATTTACTGAGGATTTATTAGGAATTTACTGAATAATTAATTCAGAATTTAATGAATAATTTACTGAGAATTTCTTGGGAATTTAATTACTAATTTACGGTGAATTTACTAAGTAATTTACTGAGAATTTACTGGGAATTTATTGAGAATTTTCTAAGTAATTTACTTCATAATTTACTGACAATTTTCTGGGAATTTACTGAGTATGTTAATGAGAATTTACTGATTAATTTACCGAGTAATTTACTGTGAATTTCCTGAGTGATTTACTCGGAATTCACTTAGCAATTTACATAGCAATTTACTGGGTAATGTTCTGAGTAATTTACTGAGAATTCAATGAGTAATTTACTGAGATTTTTTTGAGTAATTTACCGTGAAATTATGAAAAATTTACTTCGAATTTTCTAAATATTTTACTATGGATTTACTAGGAATTTACTAAGTAATTAATTGAGAATTTGCTGAATAATTTACTGAGAATTTACTGGGAATTTATTGAGAACTTTCAAAGTAATTTACACTATAATTTACTGAGTAATTTAATGAGAATTTACTAAGTAATTTACTGGGAATTTACTGAGTGATTTACTCGAAATTTACTGAGTAATTTACTTAGCAATTTACTGGGTAATGTTCTAAGTAATTTACTGAGAATTCAATGAGTAATTTACTGAGATTTTATCGAGTAATTTACCGTGAAATTATGAAAAATTTGCTTCGAATTTTCAAAATAATTTACTGAGGATTTACGAGGAATTTACTGAGTAATTAATTGGGAATTTAATGAATAATTTACTGAGAATTTATTGGGAATTTAATTAGTAATTTACTGAGAATTTACTGGAAATTGATTGAAAATTTTCTAAGCAATTTACTTTATAATTTACTGAGAATTTTTTGGGAATTGACTGAGTAATTTAATGAGAATTCACAGAGTAATTTACCGAGTAATTTACTGGAAATTTGCTGACTGAGTTACTCCAAATTTACTGAGTAATTTACTGGGCATTGTTCTGTGTAATTTACCGTGAAATTATGAAAAATTTACCTTGAATTTTGTAAATAATTTACTGAGGATTTACTAGGAATTTACAGAGTAATTAATTGAGAATTTACTAAATAATTTGTTGGGAATTTCTTGGGAATTTAATTAGTAATTTACTGAGAATTTACTAAGTAATTTACTGGGAATTTATTGTGAATTTTCTAAGCAATTTACTTCATAATTTACTAAGAATTTTCTGGGAATTTACTGAGTAATTTACTGAGTGATTTACTCGGAATTTACTGTGTAATTTACTTACCAATTTACTGGGTAATGCTTTGAGTAATTTACTGAGAATTTAATGAGTAATTTACTGAGATTTTATTGAGTAATTTACCGTGAAATTATGAAAAATTTACTTCGAATTTTCTAATTAATTACAGAGGATTTATTAGGAATTTACTGAGTAATTAATTGAGAATTTACTGAATAATTTATTGAGAATTTCTTGGGAATTTAATTAGGAATTTATTGAGAATTTACTAAGTAATTTACTTAGAATTTTCTGAGAATTTATTGAGAATTTTCTAAGTAATTTAGTTTATAATTTACTGAGAATTTTCTGGAAATTTATTGAGTAATTTAATGAGAATTTACTAGGTAATTTACCGAGTAATTTACTGGGAATTTAGTGAGTGATTTACTCCGAATTTACTGAGTACTTTACTTACCAATTTACTAGGTAATGTTCTGAGTAATTTACTGAGAATTCAATGAGTAATTTACTGAGATTTTATTGAGTAATGTACCGTGAAATAATGAAAAATTTGCTTCGAATTTTCTAAATAATTTACCGTGGATTTACTAGGAATTTACTAAGTAATTAATTGAGAATTTACTGAATAATTTACTGAGAATTTCTTGGGAATTTAATTACTAATTTACTGAGAATTTACTAAGTAATTTACTGAGAATTTACAGGGAATTTATTGAGAATTTTCAAAGTAATTTACTTTAAAATTTACTGAGAATTTTCTGGAAATTTACTGAGTAATTTAATGTGAATTTACTGAGAAATTTACTGGGAATTTAGTGAGTGATTTACTCAGAATTTACTGAGGAATTTACTTAACAATTTACTGGGTAATGTTCTGAGTAATTTACTGAGATTTTATTGAGTAATTTACCGTGAAATTATGAAAAATTTACTTCGAATTTTCTAAATAATTTATTGAGGATTTACGAGGAATTTACGGAGTAATTAATTGAGAATTTAATGAATAATTTAATGAGAATTTCATGGGAATTTAATTAGTAATTTACTGAGAATTTACTAAGAATTTATTGAGAATTTTCTAAGTAATTTACTTTATAATTTACTGAGAATTTTCTGGGAATTTACTAAGTAATTTACCGAGTAACTTACAAGGAATTTATTGTGTGATTTACTCGGAATTTACTTAGTAATTTACTTAGCAATTTACTGGGTAATGTTCTGAGTAATTTATTAAGATTTCATTGAGTAGTTTACCGTGAAATTAAGAATAATTTACTTCGAATTTTGCAAATAATTTACTGATACTAGGAATTTACTGAGTAATTAATTGAGAATTTACTAAATAATTCACTGAGAACTTCTTGGGAATTTAATTAGTAATTTACTGCGAATTTACTAAGTAATTTACTGAGAATTTTCTCAGAATTTATTTAGAATTTTCTAAGTAATTTAGTTCATAATTTACTGAGAATTTTTTGGGAATTTATTGAGTAATTTAATGAGAATTTACTGAGTAATTTACCGAGTAATTTACTTAGTGATTTACTCCGAATTTACTGAGTAATTTTCTTAGCAATTTATAGGGCAATGTTTTGAGTAATTTACTGAGAATTTAATGAGTAATTTACTGAGATTTTATTGAGTAATTTACCGAGAATTATGAAAAATTTACTTTGATTTTTCTAAATAATTTACTGAGGATTAAATAGGAATTTACAAATTAATTGATTGAAAATTTAGTGAATAATTTACTGAGAATTTCTTGGGAGTTTAATTTGTAATTTACTGAGAATTTTTTAAGTAATTACTTTATAATTTACTGAGAATTTACTAAGTAATTTTCTGGGAATTTACTAAGTAATTTAATGAGAATTTACTAAGTAATTTACCGAGCAATTTATTGGAAATTTTCTGAGTGATTTACTCAGAATTTACTGAGTAATTTACTTAGCAATTTTACTGTGTAATGTTCTGAGTAATTTACTGAGAATTCAATGAGTAATTTACTGAGATTTTATTGAGTAATTTACCGTGAAATTATGAAAAATTTACTGCAAATTTTCTAAATAATTTACTGAGGATTTACTAGGAATTTACTGAGTAATTAATTGAGAATTTAATGAATAATTTACTGAGAATTTCTTGGGAATTTAATTACTAATTTACGGAGAATTTACTAAGTAATGTACTGAGAATTTATTGAGAATCTTCTAAGTAATTTTACTTCATAATTTACTGACAATTTTCCGGGAATTTACTAACTATGTTAATGAGAATTTACTGATTAATTTACCGAGTAATTTCTGTGAATTTACTGAGTGGTTTACTCGGAATTCACTTAGCAATTTACATAGCAATTTACTGGATAATGTTCTGAGTAATTTACTGAGAATTCAATGAGTAAATTACTGAGATTTTATTGAGTAATTTACCGTGAAATTATGAAAAATTTACTTCAAATTTTCTAAATAATTTACTGTGGATTTACTAGGAATTTACTAAGTAATTAATTCAGAATTTACTGAATAATTTACTGAGAATTTACTAGGAATTTATTGAGAATTTTCAAAGTAATTTACAATATAATTTACTGAGAATTTTCTTGTAATTTACTGGGTAATTTAATGAGAATTTACTTAGTAATTTAGTAGGAATTGACTGAGTGATTTACTCGAAATTTACTGAGTAATTTACTTAGCAATTTACTGGGTAATGTTCTGAGTAATTTATTGAGAATTCAATGAGTAATTTACTGAAATTTTATCGAGTAATTTATCGTGAAATTATGAAAAATTTACTTCGAATTTTAAAAATAATTTTCTGAGGATTTTCGAGGAATTTACTGAGTAATTAATTGAGAATTTAATGAATAATTTACTGAGAATTTACTAAGAATTTACTGGGAATTTATTGAGAATTTTCTAAGTAATTTACTGAGCAATTTAATGAGAATTCACTGAGTAATTTACAGAGTAATTTACTGTAAATTTACTGAGTGATTACTCCAAATTTACTGAGTAATTTACTGGGTACTGTTCTGAGTAATTTACTGAGAATTCAATGAGTAATTTACTAAGATTTTATTGAGTAATTACCGTGAAATTATGAAAAAATTACCTCGAATTTTGTAAATAATTTACTGAGGATTTACTAGGAATTTACAGAGTAATTAATTGAGAATTTACTGAATAATTTGTTGGGAATTTCTTGGGAATTTAATTAGTAATTTACTGAGAATTTTCTTGAAATTTACTGAGTAATTTACCGAGTAATTTACTTACTAATTTACTGGGTAATGCTTTGAGTAATTTACTGAGAATTTAATGAGTAATTTACTGAGATTTTATTGAGTAATTTACCGTGAAATTATGAAAAATTTACTTCGAATTTTCTAATTAATTACGGAGGATTTACTAGGAATTTACTGAGTAATTAATTGAGAATTTACTGAATAATTTATTGAGAATTTCTTGGGAATTTTATTTGGAATTTATTTAGAATTTACTAAGTAATTTTCTGAGAATTTTCTGGGAATTTATTGAGAATTTTCTAAGTAATATAGTTTATAATTTATTGAGAGTTTTCCGGGAATTTACTGAGTAATTTAATGAGAATTTACTGAGTAATTTACCGGGTAATTTATGGGGAATTTACTGAGTGATTTACTCCGAATTTACTGAGTACTTTACTTACCAATTTACTGACTAATGTTCTGAGTAATTTACTGAGAATTCATTGAGTAATTTACTGAGATTTTATTGAGTAATTTACCGTGAAATTATGAAAAATTTACTTCAAATTTTTTAAATTATTTACTGAGGATTTACGTGAAATTTATTGAGTAATTAATTGAGAATTTACTGAGTAATTTATAGAGAATTTCTTGGGAATTTAATTAGTAATTTACTAAGAATTTACTAAGTAATTTACTAGGACTTTGTTGAGAATTTTCTAAGTAATTTACTTTATAATTTTCTGGAAATTTACTGAGTAATTAAATGAGAATTTTCTGAGTAATTTATCGATTAATTTACTGGAAATTCACTGAGTGATCTACTCTGAATTTATTGAGTAATTTACTGGGCAATGTTCTGAGTAATTTACTAAGAATTCAATGAGTAATTTACTTAGATTTTATTGAGTAATTTACCGTGAAATTATGAAAACTTTACCTCGAATTTTCTAACTAATTTACTGAGGATTAACTAGGAATTTATTGAGTAATTAATTGAGAATTTACTGAATAATTTATTGGGAATTTCTTGGGAATTTAATTAGTAATTTATGGAGAATTTACTAAGTAATTTACTGGGAATTTACTGGGAATTTATTGAGAATTTTCTAAGTAATTTGCTTCATAATTTACTGAGAATTTGCTGAGAATTTACTGAGTAATTTAATGAGAATTTATTTAGTAGTTCACCAAGTAATTTACTGGGAATTTACTGAGTGATTTACTCGGAATTTACTGAGTAATTTACTTACCAATTTACTGGGTAATGTTCTGAGTAATTTACTGAGAATTCAATGAGTAATTTACTGAGATTTTATTGAGTAATTTCACGTGAAATTATGAAAAATTTACTTCGAATTTTCTAAATAATTTACTGAGGATTTACTTGGAATTTACTGAGTAATTAATTCAGAATTTACTGAATAATTTGCTAAGAATTTCTTGGGAATTTAATTAGTAATTTACGGAGATTTTACTAAGTAATTTACTGAGAATTTATTGGGAATTTTCTAAGTAATTTTCTGGGAATTTACTGAGTAATTTGAAGAGAATTAACTTAGTAATTTACCGAGTAATTTCCTGAGAATTTACTGAGAAATTTACTTACCAATTTAGTGGGTAATGTTCTGAGTAATTTACTGAGAATTCAATGAATAATTTACTGAGATTTTATTGAGTAATTTACCGTGAAATTATGTAAAATTTACTTCGAATTTTCTAAATAATTACAGAGGATTTACTAGGAATTTACTGAGTAATTAATTGAGAATTTACTGAATAATTTATTGAGAATTTCTTCGGAATTTAATTAGTAATTTACTGAGAATTTACTAAGTAATTTACTGAGAATTTACTCGGAATTTATTGAGAATTTTCTAAGTAATTTAGTTTATAATTTACTGAGAATTTCCTGGGAATTTACTGAGAAATTTAATGAAAATTTACTAAGTAATTTACCGAGTAATTTACAGAGTGATTTACTTCGAATTTACTGAGTACTCTACTTAGCCATTTACTGGGTAATGTTCTGAGTAATTTACTGAGAATTCAATGAGTAATTTACTGAAATTTTATTGAGTAATTTCACGTGAAATTATGAAAAAATTACTTCGAATTTTCTAAATAATTTACTGAGGATTTACTTAGAATTTACTGAGTAATTAATTGAGAATTTACTGAATAATTTACTGAGAATTTCTTGGGGATTTAATTAGTAATTTATTGAGATTTTACTAAGTAATTTACTCAGAATATATTGCGAATTTTCTAAGTAATTTACTTCATAATTTACTGAGAATTCACTGGGAATTTAGTGAGTAATTTGATGATAATTTACTGAGTAATTTACCGAGTAATTTACTGGGAATTTACTGAGTGATTTACTCGGAATTTACTGAGTAATTTACTTATCAATTTAGTGGGTAATGTTCTGATTAATTTATTAAGAATTCAGTAAGTAATTTGCTGAGATTTTATTGAGTAATTTACCGTAAAATTATGAAAAATTTACTTCAAATTTTCTAAATAATTATAGAGGATTTACTAGGAATTTACTGAGTAATTAATTGAGAATTTACTGAATAATTTATTGAGAATTTCTTGGGAATTTAATTAGTAATTTACTGAGAATTTACTAAGTAATTTATTGAGAATTTACTGGGAATTTATTGAGAATTTTGTAAGTAATTTAGTTTATAATTTACTTAAAATTTCCTGGGAATTTACTGAGTAATTTAATGAGAATTTACTAAGTAATTTACTGAGTACTTTACTGGGAATTTACTGAGTGATTTACTCCGAATTTGCTGAGTACTTTACTTAGCAATTTACTGGGTAATGTTCTGAGTAATTTGCTGAGAATTCAATAAGTAATTTACTGAGATTTTATTGAGTAATTTCACGTGAAATTCTGAAAATTTTACTTGGAATTTTCAAAATATTTTACTGAGGATTTACTTGGAATTTACTGAGTAATTACTTGAGAATTTACTGAATAATTTACTTAGAATTTCTTGGGAATTTAATAAGTAATTTACTGAGAATTTACTAAATAATTTACTGAGAATTTACTCGGAATTTATTTAGAATTTTCTAAGTAATTTACTTCATAATTTACTGAGAATTTTCTGGGAATTTATTGAGTAATTTAATGAGAATTTACTGAGTAATTTACTTAGAAATTTACAATGCAATGTTTTGAGTAATTTACTGAGAATTCAATGAGTCATTTACTGAGATTTTAATGAGTAATTTACCGTGAATTATGAAAAATTTACTTCAATTTTTCTAAATAATTTACTGAGGATTACATAAGAATTTACTAAGAAATTAATTGAGAATTTAGTGAATAATTTACTGAGAATTTCTTGGGAATTTAATTTGCAATTTACTAAGTAATTTACTGAAAATTTACTGGGATTATGTTTAGAATTTTCTAAGTAATTCACTTCATAATTTATTGACAATTTTCTGGGAATTTACTGAGTAATTTAATGAGAATTTACTGATTAATTTACCGAGTAATTTACTGTGAATTTATTGAGTGATTTACTCGGAATTCATTTAGCAATTTACATAGCAATTTACTGGGTAATGTTCTGAGTAATTTACTGAGAATTCAATAGGTAATTCACTGGGATTTTATTGAGTAATTTACCGCGAAATTATGAAAAATTTACTTCGAATTTTCAAAATAATTTACTGAGGATTTATGAGGAATTTACTGCGTAATTAATTGAGAATTTAAAGAATAATTTACTGAGAATTTCTTAGGAATTCAATTAGTAATTTACTGAGAATTTACTAAGAATTTCCTAGAAATTTAATGAGAATTTTCTAAGTAATTTACTTCATAATTTACTGAGAATTTAGTGAGTAATTTGATGATAATTTACTGAGAATTTCTTGGGAATTTAATAAGTAATTTACTGAGAATTTACTAAGTAATTTACTGAGAATTTACTCGGAATTTATTTAGAATTTTCTAAGTAATTTACTTCATAATTTACTGAGAATTTTCTGGAAATTTAATGAGTAATTTAATGAGAATTTACTGAGTAATTTACTTAGAAATTTACAGTGCAATGTTTTGAGTAATTTACTGAGAATTAAATGAGTAATTTACTGAGATTTTATTGAGTAATTTACCGTGAACTATGAAAAATTTACTTCGATTTTTCTAAATAATTTACTGAGTAATTAATTGAGAATTTACTAAATAATTCACTGAGAATTTCTTGGGAATTTAATTAGTAATTTACTGAGAATTTACTAAGTAATTTGCTGAGAATTTACTCAGAATTTATTTAGAATTTTCTAAGTAATTTACTTCATAATTTACTGAAAATTTTCTTGGAATTTATTGAGTAATTTAATGAGAATTTACTGGGTAGTTTACTTAGAAATTTACAGGACAATGTTTTGAGTAATTTACTGAGAATTCAATGAGTAATTTACTGTGATTTTATTGAGTAATTTACCCTGAATTATGAAAAATTTACTTCGATTTTTCTAAATAATTTACTAAGGATTAAATAGGAATTTACGAAGTAATTAATTGAGAATTTAGTGAATAATTTACCGAGAATTTCTTGGGAGTTTAATTAGTAATTTACTGAGAATTTACTAAGTAATTTACTGAGAATTTTTGAAGTAATTTACTTTATAATTTACTGGGAATTTTTTGGGAATTTACTAAGTAATTTAATGAGAATTTACTGTGTAATTTACAGAGTAATTTACTGGAAATTTTCTGAGTGATTTACTCGGAATTTAATGAGTAATTTACTTAGCAACTTTACTGGGTAATGTTCTGAGTAATTTACTGAGAATTCAATGAGTAATTTACTGAGATTTTATTGAGTAATTTACCGTGAAATTATGAAAAATTTCCTTCGAATTTTCTAAATAATTTACTGAGGATTTACTAGGAATTTACTGAGTAATTAATTGAGAATTTAATGAATAATTTACTGAGAATTTCTTGGGAATTTAATTAGTAATTTATGGAGAATTTACTAAGTAATTTACTAAGAATTTACTGGGAATTTATTGAGAATTTTCTAAGTGATTTAGTTCATAATTTGCTGACAATTTTCTTGGAATTTACTGAGTATCTTAATGAGAATTTACTGATTAATTTACCGAGTAATTTATTGTCAATTTACTGAGTGATTTACTCGGAATTCACTTAGCAATTTACATAGCAATTTACTGAGTAATTAATTGAGAATTTACTAAATAATTCACTGAGAATTGCTTGGGAATTTAATAAGTAATTTACTGAGAATTTACTAAGTAATTTACTGAGAATTTACTCGGAATTTATTTAGAATTTTCTAAGTAATTTACTTCATAATTTACTGAGAATTTTCTGGGAATTTATTGAGTAATTTAATGAGAATTTACTGAGTAATTTACTTAGAAATTTACAGTGCAATGTTTTGAGTAATTTACTGAGAATTCAATGAGTAATTTACTGAGATTTTATTGAGTAATTTACTGTGAATTATTAAAAATTTACTTCGATTTTTCTAAATAATTTACTGAGGATTAAATAAGAATTTACTAAGTAATTAATTGAGAATTTAGTGAATAATTTACTGAGAATTTCTTGGGAATTTAATTTGCAATTTACTCAGAATTTACTAAGTAATTTACTGGAAATTTACTAGGAATATATTGAGAATTTTCTAAGTAATTCACTTCATAATTTACAGACAATTTTCTGGGAATTTACTGAGTAATTTAATGAGAATTTACGGATTAATTTACCGAGTAATTTACTGTGAATTTATTGAGTGATTTACTCGGAATTCATTTAGCAATTTACATAGCAATTTACTGGGTAATGTTCTGAGTAATTTACTGAGAATTCAATGAGTAATTTACTAAGATTTTATTGAGTAATTTACCGTGAAATTATGAAAAATTTACTTCGAATTTTCAAAATAATTTACTGAGGATTTATGAGGAATTTACTGTGTAATTAATTGAGAATTTAAAGAATAATTTACTGAGAATTTCTTAGGAATTCAATTAGTAATTTACTGAGAATTTAGTAAGAATTTCCTGAAAATTTAATGAGAATTTTCTAAGTAATTTACTTTATAATTTACTGAGAATTTTCTGGGAATTTACTGAGTAATTTACCGACTAATTTACTGGGAATTTACTGTGTGATTTACTCGGAATTTACTTAGTAATTTACTTTTCAATTTACTGGGTAATGTTATGGGTAATTTACTGAGAATTCAATGAGTAATTTACGGATATTTTATTGAGTAGTTTACCGTGAAATTAAGAAAAATTTACTTCGAAGTTTGTAAATAATTTACTGATACTAGGAATTTACTGAGCAATTAGTTGAGAATTTACTAAATAATTCACTGAGAATTCCTTGGGAATTCAATTAGTAATTTACTGAGAATTTACTAAGTAATTTGCTTAGAATTTACTCGGAATTTACTTAGAATTTTCTAAGTAATTTACTTCATAATTTACTGAAAATTTTCTTGGAATTTATTGAGTAATTTAATGAGAATTTACTGGGTAATTTACTTAGAAATTTACAGGACAATGTTTTGAGTAATTTACTGAGAATTCAATGAGTAATTTACTGAGATTTTATTGAGTAATTTACTGTGAATTATGAAAATTTTACTTCAATTTTTCTAAATAATTTACTGAGGATTAAATAGAAATTTACTAAGTAATTAATTGAGAATTTAGTGAATAATTTACTAAGAATTTCTTGTGAGTTTAATTAGTAATTTACTGAGAATTTACTAAGTAATTTACTGAGAATTTTTTAAGTAATTTACTTTATAATTTACTGAGAATTTTTTGGGAATTTACTAAGTAATTTAATGAGAATTTACTGAGTAATTTACTGAGCAATTTACTGGAAATTTTCTGAGTAATTTATTCGAAATTTACTGAGTAATTTACTTAGCAATTTTACTGGGTAATGTTCTGAGTAATTTACTGAGAATTCAATGAGTAATTTACTGAGATTTTATTGAGTAATTTATCGTGAAATTATGAAAAATTTACTTCGAATTTTCTAAATAATTTACTGAGGATTTACTAGGAATTTACTGAGTAATTAATTGAGAATTTAATGTATAATTTACTGAGAATTTCTTGGGAATTTAATTAGTAATTTCTGGAGAATTTACTAAGTAATTTACTGAGAATTTACAAGGAATTTTTTGAGAATTTTCTAAGTAATTTACTTCATAATTTACAGACAATTTTCTGGGAATTTACTGAGTATCTTAATCAGAATTTACTGATTAATTTACCGAGTAATTTGTTGCGAATTTACTGAGTGATTTACTCGGAATTCACTTAGCAATTTACATAGCAATTTACTGGGTAATGTTCTGAGTAATTTACTGGGAATTCAATGAGTAATTTACTGAGATTTTATTGAGTAGTTTACCGTGAAATTAAGAAAAATTTACTTCGAATTTTGTAAATAATTTACTGATAGTAGGAATTTACTGAGTAATTAATTGAGAATTTACTAAATAATTCACTGAGAATTTCTTGGAAATTTAATAAGTACTTTACTGAGAATTTACTAAGTAGTTTACAGAGAATTTACTCGGAATTTATTTAGAATTTTCTAAGTAATTTACTTCATAATTTACTGAGAATTTTATGGGAATTTATTGAGTAATTTAATGAGAATTTACTGAGTAATTTACTTAGAAATTTACAGTGCAATGTTTTAAGTAATTTACTGAGAATTCAACGAGTAATTTACTGAGATTTTATTAAGTAATTTACCGTGAATTATGAAAAATTTACTTTGATTTTTCTAAATAATTTACTGAGGATTAAATAAGAATTTACTAAGTAATTAATTGAGAATTTAGTGAATAATTTACAGAGAATTTCTTGGGAATTTAATTTGTAATTTCCTGAGAATTTACTGGGAATTTATTGAGAATTTTCTAAGTAATTCACTTCATAATTTACTGACAATTTTCTGAGAATTTACTGAGTAATTTATTGAGAATTTACTGATTAATTTACCGAGTAATTTACTGTGAATTTATTGAGTGATTTACTCGGAATTCACTTATCAATTTACATAGCAATTTACTGGGTAATGTTCTGAGTAATTTACTGAGAATTCAATGAGTAATTTACTGAGATTTTATTGAGTAATTTACCGTGAAATTATGAAAAATTTACTTCGAATTTTCAAAATAATTTACTGAGGATTTACGAGGAATTTACTAAGTAATTAATTGAGAATTTAAAGAATAATTTACTGAGAATTTCTTAGGAATTTAATTAGTAATTTACTGAGAATTTACTAAGAATTTATTGGGAATTCATTGAGAATTTTCTAAGTAATTTACTTTATAATTTACTGAGTAATTTACTGAGTAATTTACTGGGAATTTACTGTGTGATTTACTCGGAATTTACTTAGTAATTTACTTAGCAATTTACTGGGTAATGTTCTGAATAATTTACTGAGAATTCAATGAGTAATTTACTGATATTTTATTGAGTAGTTTACCGTGAAATTAAGAAAAATTTACTTCGAATTTTGTAAATAATTTACTAATACTAGGAATTTACTAAATAATTCACTGAGAATTCCTTGGGAATTTAATTAGTAATTTACTGAGAATTTACTAAGTAATTTGCTGAGAATTTACTCAGAATTTATTTAGAATTTTCTAAGTAATTTACTTCTTAATTTACTGAAAATTTTCTGAGAATTTATTGAGTAATTGTCACGACCCCAAACCGCCCCTAGTAGTTTGGTGCCGTGATGGCCAGTAATCCGAGATTACCGAAGGCCAACTTACAAAATTCACACGCAATCAGAGTACAATTATATGGGGCTAACAAGTACGGAAGCGATTTACACAAACAGATTAGTCCATAAGAGCTGTGCATAAGTCAAATGAGATAGCAATCACCTACAAATGGGTTATAACTCAATTACAAACAAAACAAAGTACAAATTACATCTTTCATATTAACAAAAGGGCTTCACAAGCCGACATGAACAAAATACATGAAATATAGCTAGAAGCAAAATCTTCAGAATTGCTGACATCCTCACTGCCGACATAACATGTATACAAAACACGCATCTTGATCAAAAGGCTTCTCAAGCCGACGTATGCAACATACAAGTATTACAAATCAAGAAGCATAATTTTCAAGACTGCCGACGTAATTACAAGTTAGGCCGACATAATCAAAATCCAAAATAAGCTCCAGAATCACATCTAGGCGTCACCGCCTTCTTGCTCATCACCTACATATATATAGAGAGGGTAAGCTTGGATACTCAGTGAATGGTATAAGTAATAAAGGGGTTTGCATGAATAATAGCCGAAGTCCTTTCAGAACAATACAAGGCAAAACTTTATATATAACAAGGAATGGACCCCGTCCATCTAACAGATCTTCAAAGCTTCAAGGGGCACTTACTAGCATCACATATTACAAATAATAACATTCCGGCAAACGTATCCACGCGGTAAACCGTCCGTGGCAAAACAAGACAAAGCAAGAGAGGCATCTCAAACAAGGGTGCTACAAAAGTTTAGAGTCCTCTAACACAAGGGACTTTCAAGGCAAGATGTGCTGCGAAAGTTTAGAGTCCTCCAGCACGAGGGACCTATGCTACGAAAGTTTACTGACAATTTTCTGGAAATTTAATGATTAATTTACCGAGTAATTTACTGTGAATTTATTGAGTGATTTACTCAGAATTCACTTAGCAATTTACATAGCAATTTACTGGGTAATGTTCTGAGTAATTTACTGAGAATTCAATGAGTAATTTACTGAGATTTTATTGAGTAATTTACAGTGAAATTATGAAAAATTTACTTCGAATTTTCAAAATAATTTACTGAGGATTTACGAGGAATTTACTGAGTAATTAATTGAGAATTTAAAGAATAATTTACAGAGAATTTCTTAGGAATTTAATTAGTAATTTACTCAGAATTTACTAAGAATTTACTGGGAATTTATTGAGAATTTTCTAAGTAATTTACTTTATAATTTACTAAGAATTTTCTGGGAATTTACTGAGTAATTTACCGAGTAATTTACTGGGAATTTACTGTGTGATTTACTCGGAATTTACTTAGTAATTTACTTAGCAATTTACTGGGTAATGTTCTGAGTAATTTACTGAGAATTCAATGAGTAATTTACTGATATTTTATTGAGTAGTTTACCGTGAAATTAAGAAAAATTTACTTCGAATTTTGTATATAATTTACTGATACGAGGAATTTACTGAGTAATTAATTGAGAATTTACTAAACAATTCACTGAGAATTCCTTGGGAATTTAATTAGTAATTTACTGAGAATTTTCTAAGTAATTTGCTGAGAATTTACTCGGAATTTGTTAAGAATTTTCTAAGTAATTTACTTCATAATTTACTAAAAATTTTCTGGGAACTTATTGAGTAATTTAATGAGAATTTACTGGGTAATTTACTTAGAAATTTACAGGACAATGTTTTGAGTAATTTACTGAGAATTCAATGAGTAATTTACTGAGATTTTATTGAGTAATTTACCGTGAATTATGAAAAATTTACTTCGATCTTTCTAAATAATTTGCTGAGGATTAAACAGGAATTTACTAAGTAATTAATTGAGAATCTAGTGAATAATTTACTGAGAATTTCTTGGGAGTTTCATTAGTAATTTACTGAGAATTTACTGAGAATTTTTGAAGTAATTTACTTTATAATTTACTGAGAATTTTTTGGGAATTTACTAAGTAATTTAATGAGAATTTACTGAATAATTTACCGAGCAATTTACTGGAGATTTTCTGAGTGATTTACTCGGAATTTACTGAGTAATTTACTTAGCAATTTTCCCGGGTAATGTTCTGAGTAATTTACAGAGAATTCAATGAGTAATTTACAGAGATTTTATTGAGTAATTTACCGTGAAATTATGAAAAATTTACATCGAATTTTCTAAATAATTTACTGAGGACTTATTAGGAATTTACTGAGTAATTAATCGAGAATTTAATGAATAATTTACTGAGAATTTCAAGGGAATTTAATTAGTACTTTACGGAGAATTTACTAAGTAATTTACTGAGAATTTACTGGGAATTTATTGCGAATTTTCTAAGTAATTTACTTCATAATTTACTGACAATTTTCTGGGAATTTACTGCGTATCTTAATGAGAATTTACTGATTAATTTACCAAGTAATTTATTGTGAATTTACTAAGTGATTTACTCGGAATTCACTTAGCAATTTACATAGCAATTTATTGGGTAATGTTCTGAGTAATTTACTGAGAATTCAATGAGTAATTTACTGAGATTTTATTGAGTAGTTTACCGTGAAATTAAGAAAAATTTACTTCGAATTTTGTAAATAATTTACTGATACAAGGAATTTACTGAGTAATTAATTGAGAATTTACTAAATAATTCACTGAGAATTTCTTGGGAATTTAATTAGTAATTTTCTGAGAATTTACTAAGTAATTTACTGAGAATTTACTCAGAATTTATTTAGAATTTTCTAAGTAATTTACTTCATAATTTACTGAGAATTTTCTGGGAATTTATTGAGTAATTTAATGAGAATTTACTGAGTAATTTACTTAGAAATTTACAGTGCAATGTTTTGAGTAGTTTACTGAGAATTCAATGAGTAATTTACTGAGATTTTATTGAGTAATTTACCGTGAATTATGAAAAATTTACTTCGATTTTTATAAATAATTTACTGAGGGTGAAATAGGAATTTACTAAGTAATTAATTGGGAATTTAGTGAATAATTTATTGAGAATTTCTTGAGAATTTAATTTGTAATTTACTCAGAATTTACTAAGTAATTTACTGGGAATTTATTGAGAATTTTCTAAGTAATTTGCTTCATAATTTACTGACAATTTTCTGAGAATTTACTGATTAATTTACCTAGTAATTTACTGTGAATCTATTGAGTGATTTACTCGGAATTCACTTGGCAATTTAAATAGCAATTTACTGGGTAATGTTCTGAGTAATTTACTGAGAATTCAATGAGTAATTTACTAAGATTTTATTGAGTAATTTATCGTGAAATTATGAAAAATTTACTTCGAATTTTCAAAATAATTTACTGAGAATTTACGAGGAATTTACTGAGTAATTAATTGAGAATTTAATGAATAATTTACTGAGAATTTCTTAGGAATTTAATTAGTAATTTACTGAGAATTTACTGAGAATTTTCTGGGAATTTACTGAGTAATTTACCAAGTAATTTACTGGGAATTTACTGTGTGTTTTACTCGAAATTTACTTAGCAATTTACTGGGTAATGTTCTGAGTAATTTACTGAGAATTCAATGAGTAATTTATGGATATTTTATTGAGTAGTTTACCGTGAAATTAAGAAAAATTTACTTCGAATTTTGTAAATAATTTACTGATACTAGGAATTTACTGAGTAATTAATTAAGAAATTACTAAATAATTCACTGAGAATTTCTTGGGAATTTAATTAGTAATTTACTGAGAATTTACTAAGTAATTTGTTGAGAATTTACTCGGAATTTATTTAGAATTTTCCAAGTAATTTACTTCATAATTTACTGATAATTCTTTTGGAATTTATTGAGTAATTTAATGAGAATTTACTGGGTAATTTACTTAGAAATTTATAGGACAATGTTTTGAGTAATTTACTAACAATTCAATGAGTAATTTACTGAGATTTTATTGAGTAATTTACCGTGAATTATGAAAAATTTACTTCGATTTTTCTAAATAATTTACTGAGGATTAAATAGGAATTTACTAAGTCATTAATTGAGAATTTAGTGAATAATTTGCTGAGAATTTCTTGGGAGTTTAATTAGTAATTTACTGAAAATTTACTAAGTATTTTACTGAGAATTTTAGAAGTAATTTACTTTATAATTTACTGAGAATTTTTTGAGAATTTACTAAGTAATTTAATAAGAATTTACTGAGAAATTTACCGAGCAATTTACTAAAAATTTTCTGAGTGATTTACTCGGAATTTACTGAGTAATTTACTTAGCAATTTTACTGGGTAATGTTCTGAGTAATTTATTGAGAATTCAATGAGTAATTTACTGAGATTTTATTGAGTAATTTACTGTGAAATTATGAAAAGTTTACTTCGAATTTTCTAAATAATTTACTGAGTATTTACTAGGAATTTACTGAGTAATTAATTGAGAATTTACTAAATAATTTACTGAGAATTTACTATGAATTTATTGAGAATTTTCTAAGTAATTTACTTCATAATTTACTGACAATTTTCTGGGAATTTACTGGGTAATGTTCTGAGTAATTTATTGAGAATTTCTTGGAAATTTAATTTGTAATTTCCTGAAAATTTCTTGGGAATTTAATTTGTAATCTGCTGAGAATTTAGTGAATAATTTACTGAGAATTTCTTGGGAATTTAATTTGTAATTTACCGAGAATTTACTAAGTAATTTACTAAGAATTTACTGGGAATTTATTAAGAATTTTCTAAGTAATTCACTTCATAATTTACTGATAATTTTCTGGGAATTTACTGAGTAATTTAATGAGAATTTACGGATTAATTTACCGAGTAATTTACTGTGAATTTACTGAGTGATTTACTCGGAATTCACTTAGCAATTTACATAGCAATTTACTGGGTAATGTTCTGAGTAATTTACTGAGAATTCAATGAGTAATTTACTGAGATTTTATTGAGTAATTTACCGTGAAATTATGAAAAATTTACTTCGAATTTTCAAAATAATTTACTGAGGATTTACGAGGAATTTACTGAGTAATTAATTGAGAATTTAAAGAATAATTTACTGAGAATTTACTGGGAATTTATTTAGAATTTTTTAAGTAATTTACTTTATAATTTACTGAGAATTTTCTGGAAATTTACTGAGTAATTTACCGAGTAATTTACTGGGAATTTACTGTGTGATTTACTCGGAATTTACTTAGTAATTTACTTAGCAATTTACTGGGTAATGTTCTGAGTAATTTACTGAGAATTCAATGAGTAATTTACTGATATTTTATTGAGTAGTTTACCGTGAAATTAAGAAAAATTTACTTCAAATTTTTTAAATAATTTACTGATACTAGGAATTTGATAAGCAATTAATTGAGAATTTACTAAATAATTCAATGAGAATTTCTTGGGAATTTAATTAGTAATTTACTGAGAATTTACTAAGTAATTTACTGAGAATTTACTCGGAATTTATTTAGAATTTTCTAAGTAATTTACTTCATAATTTACTGAAAATTTACTGAGTAATTTACCTAGAAATTTACAGGACAATGTTGAAAATTTACTGAGTAATTTAATGACAATTTGCTGAGTAATTTACCTAGAAATTTACAGGACAATGTTTTGAGTGATTTATTGAGAATTCAATGAGTAATTTACTGAGATTTTATTGAGTAATTTACCGTGAATTATGAAAAATTTACTTCGATTTTTCTAAATAATTTACTGAGGATTAAATAGGAATTTAATAAGTAATTAATTGAGAATTTAATGAATAATTTACTGAGAATTTCTTGGGAGTTTAATTAGTATTTTACTGAGAATTTACTAAGTAATTTACTGAAAATTTTTTAAGTAATTTACTTTATAATTTACTGAGAATTTTTTGGGAATTTACTAAGTAATTTAATGAGAATTTACTTAGTAATTTACCGAGCAATTTACTGGGAATTTTCTGAGTGATTTACTCGGAATTTACTGAGTAATTTACTTAGCAATTTTACTGGGTAATGTTCTGAGTAATTTACTGAGAATTCAATGAGTAATTTACTGAGATTTGATTAAGTAATTTACTGTGAAATTATGAAAAATTTCCTTCGAATTTTCTAAACAATTTACTGAGGAATTACTAGGAATTTATTGAGTAATTAATTGATAATTTAATGAATAATTTACTGAAAATTTCTTGGGAATTTAATTAGTAATTTACGGGGAATTTACTAAGTAATTTACTGACAATTTTTTGGGAATTTACTGAGTATCTTAATGAGAATTTACTTATTTATTTACCGAGTAATTTATTGTGAATTTACTAAGTGATTTACTCGGAATTCACTTAGCAATTTACATAGCAATTTACTGGGTAATGTTCTGAGTAATTTATTGAGAATTCAATGAGTAATATACTGAGATTTTATTGAGTAGTTTACCGTGAAATTAAGAAAAATTTACTTCGAATTTTGTAAATAATTTACTGATACTAGGAATTTACTGAGTAATTAATTGAGAATTTACTAAATAATTCACTGAGAATTTCTTGGGAATTTAATTAGTACTTTACTGAGAATTTTCTACGTAATTTACTGTGAATTTACTCGGAATTTATTTAGAATTTTCTAAGTAATTTACTTCATAATTTACTGAGAATTTTCTGGGAATTTATTGAGTAATTTAATGATAATTTACTAAGTAATTTACTTAGAAATTTACAGTGCAATGTTTTGAGTAATTTACTGAGAATTCAATGAGTAATTTACTAAGATTTTATTGACTAATTTACTGTGAATTATGAAAAATTTACTTCGATTTATCTAAATAATTTACTGAGGATTAAATAGGAATTTACTAAGTAATTAATTGAGAATTTAGTGAATAATTTATTGAGAATTTCTTGGAAATTTAATTTGTAATTTACTGAGAACTTACTAAGTAATTTACTGGGAATTTATTGAGAATTTTCTAAGTAATTCACTTCATAATTTACTGGCAATTTTCTGGGAATTTACTGAGTAATTTAATGAGAATTTACTGATTAATTTACCGAGTAATTTACTGTGAATTTACTAAGTGATTTACTCGGAATTCACTTAGCAATTTACATAGCAATTTACTGGGTAATGTTCTGAGTAATTTATTGAGAATTAAATGAGTAATTTACTGAGATTTTATTGAGTAATTTACCGTGAAATTAAGAAAAATTTGCTTCAAATTTTCAAAATAATTTACTGAGGATTTACGAGAAATTTACTGAGTAATTAATCGAGAATTTAATGAATACTTTACTGAGAATTTCTTAGGAATTTAATTAGTATTTTACTGGGAATTTACTAAGAATTTACTGGGAATTTATTGAGAATTTTCTAAGTAATTTACTTTATAATTTACTGAGAATTTTCTGGGAATTTACTGAGTAATTTACCGAGTAATTTACTTGGAATTTACTGTGTGATTTACTCAGAATTTACTTAGTAATTTACTTAGCAATTTACTGGGTAATGTTCTGAGTAATTTACTGATATTTTATTGAGTAGTTTACCGTGAAATTAAGAAAAATTTACTTCGAATTTTGTAAATAATTTACTGATACTAGGAATTTACTGAGTAATTAATTGAGAATTTACTAAATAATTCACTGAGAATTTCTTGGGAATTTAATTAGTAATTTACTGAGAATTTACTCGGAATTTATTTAGAATTTTCTAAGTAATTTACTTCATAATTTACTGAAAATTTTCTGGGAATTTATTGAGTAATTTAATGACAATTTACTGGGTAATTTACTTAGAAATTTACAGGGCAATGTTTTGAGTAATTTACTGAGAATTGAAGCAGTAATTTACTGAGATTT
Source organism: Camellia sinensis (assembly GCF_055761805.1). Classification (NCBI taxonomy): domain Eukaryota; kingdom Viridiplantae; phylum Streptophyta; class Magnoliopsida; order Ericales; family Theaceae; genus Camellia; species Camellia sinensis. The sequence continues at coordinate 89,295,605 of NC_138964.1, forward strand.
TTTTGAGTAATTTACCGTAAATTATGGAAAATTTACTTCGATTTTTCTAAATAATTTACTAAGGATTAAATAGGAATTTACTAAGTAATTAATTGAGAATTTAGTGAATAATTTACTGAGAATTTCTTTTGAATTTAATTAGTAATTTATTGAGAATTTACTAAGTAATTTACTGAGAATTTTTTGGGAATTTACTAAGTAATTTAATGAGAATTTATTGAGCAATTTACCGAGCAATTTACTGGGAATTTTCTGAGTGATTTACTCAGAATTTACTGAGTAATTTACTTAGCAATTTTACTGGGTAATGTTCTAAGTAATTTACTGAGAATTCAATGAGTAATTTACTGAGATTTTATTAAGTAATTTACCGTGAAATTATAAAAAATTTACTTCAAATTTTTTAAATAATTTACTAAGGATTTACTAGGAATTTACTGAGTAATTAATTGAGAATTTAATGAATAATTTACTGAGAATTTCTTGGGAATTTAATTAGTAATTTACAGAGAATTTACTAAGTAATTGACTGAGAATTTGCTAGGAATTTATTGAGAATTTTCTAAGTAATTTACTTCATAATTTATTGAGAATTTTCTGGGAATTTACTGAGTAATTTAATGAGAATTTATTGATTAATTTACCGAGTAATTTACTGTAATAACCCACATTCATGTCTTAGTCATGTTCATGTACATTTGCATGATTTTGTCTTGTTAAGCTTGCATTTGCAAACTTTGACTTGTTTTGGCTAAGTAAGGTACCTGCCTTGTTTTGTGACTATGTGAATTGCATAAGTGTTGTGTGCATGCTTGTTTCCTTCCTTGGTGTCTCAAGCCTAGGTTATGTTAAGCCTAGATCATTCCAAGCCGAGGTCATCTTCAGTCTAGAAGTATCTTGGAACCCCTTCGTTTGACCTCCACCTTTGCTCTGACATATTGGCCGAGATGTCATTATCTAGGCCGAGGTGTTAATCACCAAGGCCGAGATGTGTATCATCTAGGCCGAGATGTTACCTTTGCACCTGAGTGATCTTGTCCTGGGGTGGTATGACCTAGACCGAGGTGTGGCACATCTAGGCCAAGGTGTGGCATAGCTTAATCAAGTGTTGTCCTTCCTAGCTGAGGTCATTGTCACCTTAGTTGCCGAAGCTTTGTCCTTAGCCGATGTCACCACTTGCCGGAGTGCCTTATCGAGTAGCTTGTTAGATACGCTTTGTCATTGCCTTGTCTTGTCAATCTATCACCTTTTTGAAGAGAACCAACCAGCCGTTGCCACGTGTCCGAGCTGAGAGTTAAGTCAGCCGATAGAGAACCCATCATTTTGTTGTATACTTGTTTTGAAGAGGAGAGAGAAGCTCTAGGAGAGGAAGAAGAGTTCTTGAGAGAGAGTAGATTTCCAGGCTTGATCCCTAGAGATCGGACCGTTAGATCCGTGTTCTAAGGTTAGATTCTTGATCTCCTCATGTTATTCTCTATGTTTATGTTATTGCATTCCATGATTGGATAAGATTTGTAAGCCATGCATCGCTTTGAAGTTCGGTTTTAGAAAGAGAAAATGGCATTCATGTGTTCTTCAAGAAAATATATGTTTTGATCCGAGGGCTCATGCCTAGATCTATGTTTTTGTGTTTGTTTTTGCATCATTTTCAAGTATGGGCACCCAGGTCCATGTTTTCGAACTCATGGCATGAAATCCCAGTCTTTTTGTAACAAGTTACGATCTTGCATCCATCTTTCTCATGATCATGTTCATCATGTTCTTCATGTTCTTCAAAGGGAAACCCAGGTTTTCCCGACTTTGCTTTTGAATGAGGCCACCGGGACCACACCTCGGCAAGGAGGTGTAGGACCTCGGCTTAGACCTGGTTGGTACCCAGCATGTCTCCCTGACATGTAAAACAGTGTTTTGACTTCCAGCATTTTTTCCCGAGATCATTTGCATGCATGTGAGACTTGTTTTGAGAAGTATGTTCAGTATGCTTGCCATGTGTTTGTAGGACTTGCACCTTTGCCTTGACCCCGACGTCCCAAGAACCAATGTGAGTGGTATTTTTAATAAAGTTATGTTCTTAAGGTTTTGATAAAGCTTTGCCTCATTTCGATAAAAGTATTTGTTAGGCATGAATGATATCCCTATTTTATGTATCAAGTATAAGCTTTGTTTTGAATGACAAGTTATCAAGTATAAGCTTTGTTTTGAATGACAAGTTATCAAGTAAGCTTCATTTTGATGACCTTCTCGGATAGTCCCTTGTGCTGGAGGACTCTAAACTTTCGCAGTACCAAGTATAAAAGGATACGGTCCTTTCTTGGAAAGACTATCGTGTTAAAGCGGGCTACGGGCCTAAGTAACACGAGCTCCATGATGTTAAAGCGGGCTACGGGCCTAAGTAACATGAGCTCCATGATGTTAAAGCGGGCTACGGGCCTAAGTAACACAAGTCCCTCGTGCTGGAAGGTTACGCCGAGGTTATGTTATAAGATTTGACGCATGTTAAGTATGTAAGTTTTGCAAGATCGAGTTTGATGAACAAGATTTATCTCATGTTTTGTACAAGCTATGATACGTATGGTTTTGACAAGATATATTATGTATTGTTTTGAAAGACCTCGGGAATCATTCATTTAACCCCTTTATTACTTATACCATTCACTGAGTATCCAAGCTCACCCTCCCTATGTATATATGTAGGTAACAAGCAAGAAGTTGGCTACGCCGAGATGTGTGTTTTGTATGCATGTTATGTCGGCAGTGAGGACGTCGGCAATCTTGAAGCTTTTGTATTTGAACATGTCGGCTTGAGAAGCCTTTTAGTCAAGACGTAATATGTATTTTATTTTGCTTATATTCAAGTTGTAAAGCTATGAAAAGATGTATGCCATTTCATTTGACTTATGCACTGCTCTTATGGACCACTTGTATTTTGAATTATTGCTTCCGCATTTGTGAGCCCCCTATATATAAACTTTGATTGTGTGTGAATTTTGGAAGTTGGCCTTCGGTAATCACGGATTACTGGCCATCACGGCACCAAACTACTAGGGGCGGTTTGGGGTCGTGGCAGAATGGTATCAGAGCACAAGATCCTTATAATACGTTATTCACACACTTTGAGTCCTAAAGAGCATAGGATGTCCCTTAGAATGATTTTAGGATTGCATCATATTGCTTGCTACTTGACAAGGTGTGCATCATCTCGGCATGAACATTTTGTTACATCGGCATGATCATGTCCACTTGCATACGTGTTCATTTGTTCATTTTGTTTAAGTGTCGCATCCTGCATACCCCCAGCACCATGAGAAGAGGTAGACCCCCAGTTGGCCGAGGTTATCTCGAAGACCGAATAGACAGATTGGAAGAACTGGTCGAAGGTTTGACACGCGAGTTAAGGCAGGTAAGACAACAGAACACTGACATCGCGTCCACTCAGGCCGAGCAGACGGACGACCGACAAGCAGTACCACCTCCACCCCCTCCAGTGCCGCAAGTGCAGCCGCGGTCAGCCTCGTATGGAGATGACACCTTGCCCAACATGCCGACGTATTCCGGAGCACTGGACAAGGCCATCCTGACAGGAACCAACTTGAACAAGAGTCAGAATTTGGGGGAGAAACAGAAAAAGAGACAGCAGCTATGAGAATCGCAAAGTACCGTTCAATGCTAAGAGAAAGGCGAACGTGGGCAGTTCCAGCAACTTAGAGCAGGAAGGTATTACTAAGCCGACATGTACGAGTTGCGGGAAGCGACATTTTGGAGGTTGTTATTGGGCATCTGGAGCGTGTTTTAAATGTGGCGGAATGGGTCACCGTGTGAAGGACTGTCCGTGGGCAAAGGCTAGAAAAGATAAGAAGAAATGAGAACTCAGCATCCAGAGCCGCTTTGGGAACAAGGTAAGTGAAGTTTGGGGACCAAACTTCTTTAAGGGGGGAAGTATGTAATAACCCACATTCATGTCTTAGTCATGTTCATGTACATTTGCATGATTTTGTCTTGTTAAGCTTGCATTTGCAGACTTTGACTTGTTTTGGCTAAGGTACCTGCCTTGTTTTGTGACTATGTGAATTGCATAAGTGTTGTGTGCATGCTTGTTTCCTTCCTTGGTGTCTCAAGCCTAGGTTATGTTAAGCCTAGATCATTCCAAGCCGAGGTCATCTTCAGTCTAGAAGTATCTTGGAACCCCTTCGTTTGACCTCCACCTTTGCTCTGACATATTGGCCGAGATGTCATTATCTAGGCCGAGGTGTTAATCACCAAGGCCGAGATGTGTATCATCTAGGCCGAGATGTTACCTTTGCACCTGAGTGATCATGTCCTGGGGTGGTATGACCTAGACCGAGGTGTGGCACATCTAGGCCAAGGTGTGGCACAGCTTAGTCAAGTGTTGTCCTTCCTAGCCGAGGTCATTGTCACCTTAGTTGCCGAAGCTTTGTCCTTAGCCGATGTCACCACTTGCCGGGGTGCCTTACCGAGTAGCTTGTTAGATACGCTTTGTCATTGCCTTGTCTTGTCAATCTATCACCTTTTTGAAGAGAACCAACCAGCCGTTGCCACGTGTCCGAGCTGAGAGTTAAGTCAGCCGATAGAGAGAGAGAACCCATCATTTTGTTGTATACTTGTTTTGAAGAGGAGAGAGAAGCTCTAGGAGAGGAAGAAGAGTCCTTGAGAGAGAGTAGATTTCCAAGCTTGATCCCTAGAGATCGGACCGTTAGATCCGTGTTCTAAGGTTAGATTCTTGATCTACTCATGTTGTTCTCTATGTTTATGTTATTGCATTCCATGATTGGATAAGATTTGTAAGCCATGCATTGCTTTGAAGTTCGGTTTTAGAAAGAGAAAATGGCATTCATGTGTTCTTCAAGAAAAGATATGTTTTGATCCGAGGGCTCATGCCTAGATCTATGTTTTTGTATTTGTTTTTGTATCATTTTCAAGTATGGGCACCCAGGTCCATGTTTTCAAACTCATGGCATGAAATCCCAGATTTTTTGTAACAAGTTACGATCTTGCATCCAACTTTCTCATGATCATGTTCATCATGTTCTTCATGTTCTTCAAAGGGAAACCCAGGTTTTCCCGACTTTGCTTTTGAATGAGGCCACCGGGACCACACCTCGGCAAGGAGGTGTAGGACCTCGGCTTAGACCTGGTTGGTACCCAGCATGTCTCCCTGACATGTAAAACAGTGTTTTGACTTCCAGCATGTTTTCCCGAGATCATTTGCATGCATGTGAGACTTGTTTTGAGAAGTATGTTCAGTATGCTTGCCATGTGTTTGTAGGACTTGGACCTTTGCCTTGACCCCGACGTCCCAAGAACCAATGTGAGTGGTATTTTTAATAAAGTTATGTTCTTAAGGTTTTGATAAAGCTTTGCCTCGTTTCGATAAAAGTATTTGTTAAGCATGAATGATATCCCTATTTTATGTATCAAGTATAAGCTTTGTTTTGAATGACAAGTTATCAAGTATAAGCTTTGTTTTGAATGACAAGTTATCAAGTAAGCTTCGTTTTGATGACCTTCTCGGATAGTCCCTTGTGCTGGAGGACTCTAAACTTTCGCAGTACCAAGTATAAAAGGATACGGTCCTTTCTTGGAAAGACTATCGTGTTAAAGCGGGCTACGGGCCTAAGTAACATGAGCTCCATGATGTTAAAGCGGGCTACGGGCCTAAGTAACACAAGTCCCTCGTGCTGGAAGGTTATGCCGAGGTTATGTTATAAGATTTGACGCATGTTAAGTATGCAAGTTTTGCAAGATCGAGTTTGATGAACAAGATTTATCTCATGTTTTGTACAAGCTATGATACGTATGGTTTTGACAAGATATATTTTGTATTGTTTTGAAAGACCTCGGGAATCATTCATTTAACCCCTTTATTACTTATACCATTCACTGAGTATCCAAGCTCACCCTCCTTATGTATATATGTAGGTAACAAGCAAGAAGTCGGCTACGCCGAGATGTGTGTTTTGTATGCATGTTATGTCGGCAGTGAGGACGTCGGCAATCTTGAAGCTTTTGTATTTGAACATGTCGGCTTGAGAAGCCTTTTAGTCAAGATGTAATATGTATTTTATTTTGCTTATATTCAAGTTGTAAAGCTATGAAAAGATGTATGCCATTTCATTTGACTTATGCACTGCTCTTATGGACCACTTGTATTTTGAATTATTGCTTCCGCATTTGTGAGCCCCCTATATATAAACTTTGATTGTGTGTGAATTTTGGAAGTTGGCCTTCGGTAATCACGGATTACTGGCCATCACGGCACCAAACTACTAGGGGCGATTTGGGGTCGTGACAGAATGGTATCAGAGCACAAGATCCTTATAATACGTTATTCACACACTTTGAGTCCTAAAGAGCATAGGATGTCCCTTAGAATGATTTTAGGATTGCATCATATTGCTTGCTACTTGACAAGGTGTGCATCATCTCGGCATGAACATTTTGTTACATCGGCATGATCAGGTCCACTTGCATACGTGTTCATTTGTTCATTTTGTTTAAGTGTCGCATCCTGCATACCCCCAGCACCATGAGAAGAGGTAGACCCCCAGTTGGCCGAGGTTATCTCGAAGACCGAATAGACAGATTGGAAGAACTGGTCGAAGGTTTGACACGCGAGTTAAGGCAGGTAAGACAACAGAACACTGACATCGCGTCCACTCAGGCCGAGCAGACGGACGACCGACAAGCAGTACCACCTCCACCCCCTCCAGTGCCGCAAGTGCAGCCGCGGTCAGCCTCGTATGGAGATGACACCTTGCTCAACATGCCGACGTATTCCGGAGCACTAGACAAGGCCATCCTGACAGGAACCAACTTGAACAAGAGTCAGAATTTGGGGGAGAAACAGAAAAAGAGACAGCACTATGAGAATCGCAAAGTACCGTTCAATGCTAAGAGAAAGGCGAACGTGGGCAGTTCCAGCAACTCAGAGCAGGAAGGTAATACTAAGCCGACATGTACGAGTTGCGGGAAGCGACATTTTGGAGGTTGTTATTGGGCATCTGGAGCGTGTTTTAAATGTGGTGGAATGGGTCACCGTGTGAAGGACTGTCCGTGGGCAAAGGCTAGAAAAGATAAGAAGAAATGAGAACTCAGCATCCAGAGCCGCTTTGGGAACAAGGTAAGTGAAGTTTGGGGACCAAACTTCTTTAAGGGGGGAAGTATGTAATAACCCACATTCATGTCTTAGTCATGTTCATGTACATTTGCATGATTTTGTCTTGTTAAGCTTGCATTTGCAGACTTTGACTTGTTTTGGCTAAGGTACCTACCTTGTTTTGTGACTATGTGAATTGCATAAGTGTTGTGTGCATGCTTGTTTCCTTCCTTGGTGTCTCAAGCCCAGGTTATGTTAAGCCTAGATCATTCCAAGCCGAGGTCATCTTCAATCTAGAAGTATCTTGGAACCCCTTCGTTTGACCTCCACCTTTGCTCTGACATATTGGCCGAGATGTCATTATCTAGGCCGAGGTGTTAATCACCAAGGCCGAGATGTGTATCATCTAGGCCGAGATGTTACCTTTGCACCTGAGTGATCTTGTCCTGGGGTTGTATGACCTAGACCGAGGTGTGGCACATCTAGGCCAAGGTGTGGCACAGCTTAGTCAAGTGTTGTCCTTCCTAGCCGAGGTCATTGTCACCTTAGTTGCCGAAGCTTTGTCCTTAGCTGATGTCACCACTTGCCGGGGTGCCTTACCGAGTAGCTTGTTAGATACGCTTTGTCATTGCCTTGTCTTGTCAATCTATCACCTTTTTGAAGAGAACCAACCAGCCGTTGCCCCGTGTCCGAGCTGAGAGTTAAGTCAGCCGATAGAGAGAGAGAACCCATCATTTTGTTGTATACTTGTTTTGAAGAGGAGAGAGAAGCTCTAGGAGAGGAAGAAGAGTTCTTGAGAGAGAGTAGATTTCCAAGCTTGATCCCTAGAGATCGGACCGTTAGATCCGTGTTCTAAGGTTAGATTCTTGATCTACTCATGTTGTTCTCTATGTTTATGTTATTGCATTCCATGATTGGATAAGATTTGTAAGCCATGCATTGCTTTGAAGTTCGGTTTTAGAAAGAGAAAATGGCATTCATGTGTTCTTCAAGAAAAGATATGTTTTGATCCGAGGGCTCATGCCTAGATCTATGTTTTTGTGTTTGTTTTTGCATCATTTTCAAGTATGGGCACCCAGGTCCATGTTTTCGAACTCATGGCATGAAATCCCAGATTTTTTGTAACAAGTTACGATCTTGCATCCATCTTTCTCATGATCATGTTCATCATGTTCTTCATGTTCTTCAAAGGGAAACCCAGGTTTTCCCGACTTTGCTTTTGAATGAGGCCATCGGGACCACACCTCGGCAAGGAGGTGTAGGACCTCGGCTTAGACCTGGTTGGTACCCAGCATGTCTCCCTGACATGTAAAACAGTGTTTTGACTTCCAGCATGTTTTCCCGAGATCATTTGCATGCATGTGAGACTTGTTTTGAGAAGTATGTTCAGTATGCTTGCCATGTGTTTGTAGGACTTGGACCTTTGCCTTGACCCTAACGTCCCAAGAACCAATGTGAGTGGTATTTTTAATAAAGTTATGTTCTTAAGGTTTTGATAAAGCTTTGCCTCGTTTCGATAAAAGTATTTGTTAAGCATGAATGATATCCCTATTTTATGTATCAAGTATAAGCTTTGTTTTGAATGACAAGTTATCAAGTAAGCTTCGTTTTGATGACCTTCTTGGATAGTCCCTTGTGCTGGAGGACTCTAAACTTTCGCAGTACCAAGTATAAAAGGATACGGTCCTTTCTTGGAAAGACTATCGTGTTAAAGCGGGCTACGGGCCTAAGTAACACGAGCTCCATGATGTTAAAGCGGGCTACGGGCCTAAGTAACACGAGCTCCATGATGTTAAAGCGGGTTACGGGCCTAAGTAACACGAGCTCCATGATGTTAAAGCGAGCTACGGGCCTAAGTAACACAAGTCCCTCGTGTTGGAAGGTTACGCCGAGGTTATGTTATAAGATTTGACGCATGTTAAGTATGTAAGTTTTGCAAGATCGAGTTTGATGAACAAGATTTATCTCATGTTTTGTGCAAGCTATGATACATATGGTTTTGACAAGATATATTATGTATTGTTTTGAAAGACCTCGGGAATCATTCATTTAACCCCTTTATTACTTATACCATTCACTGAGTATCCAAGCTCACCCTCCCTATGTATATATGTAGGTAACAAGCAAGAAGTCGGCTACGCCGAGATGTGTGTTTTGTATACATGTTATGTCGGCAGTGAGGACGTCGGCAATCTTGAAGCTTTTGTATTTGAACATGTCGGCTTGAGAAGCCTTTTAATCAAGATATAATATGTATTTTATTTTTCTTATATTCAAGTTGTAAAGCTATGAAAAGATGTATGCCATTTCATTTGACTTATGCACTGCTCTTATGGACTACTTGTATTTTGAATTATTGCTTCCGCATTTGTGAGCCCCCTATATATAAACTCTGATTGTGTGTGAATTTTGGAAGTTGACCTTCGGTAATCACGGATTACTGGCCATCACGGCACCAAACTACTAGGGGCGGTTTGGGGTCGTGACATTTACTGTGAATTTACTGAGTGATTTACTCGGAATTCACTTAGCAATTTACATAGCAATTTACTGGGTAATGTTCTGAGTAATTTACTGAGAATTCAATGAGTAATTTACTGAGATTTTATTGAGTAATTTACTGTGAAATTATGAAAAATTTACTTCGAATTTTCTAAATAATTTACTGTGGATTTACTAGGAATTTACTAAGTAATTAATTGAGAATTTATTGAATAATTTACTGAGAATTTCTTGGGAATTTAATTACTAATTTACTGAGAATTTACTAAGTAATTTACTGAGAATTTACTAAGTAATTTACTGAGAATTTATTGGGAATTTAATGAGAATTTTCGAAGTAATTTACTTTATAATTTACTGAGAATTTTCTAGTAATTTACTGAGTAATTTAATGAGAATGTAATGAGTAATTTACTGGGAATTTACTGAGTGATTTACTCGGAATTTACTGAGTAATTTACCTAGCAATTTACTGGGTAAGGTTCTGAGTAATTTACTGAGAATTCAATGAGTAATTTACCGAGATTTTATTGAGTAATTTATCGTGGAATTATGAAAAATTTACTTCGAATTTTGAAAATAATTTACTGAGGATTTACGAGGAATTTACAGACTAATTAATTGAGAATTTAATGAATAATTTGCTGAGAATTCCTTGGGAATTTAATTAGTAATTTATTGAGAATTTACTAAGAATTTACTGGGAATTTATTGAGAATTTTCTAAGTAATTTACTTTATAATTTACTGAGAATTTTCTGGGAATTTACTGAGTAATTTACCGAGTAATTTACTGGGAATTTACTGTGTGATTTACTCGAAATTTACTTAGTAATTTACTTAGCAATTTACTGGGTAATGTTCTGAGTAATTTACTGACAATTCAATGAGTAATTTACCGAGATTTTATTGAGTAGTTTATTGTGAAATTAAGAAAAATTTACTTCGAATTTTGTAAATAATTTACTGATACTAGGAATTTACTAAGTAATTAATTGAGAATTTACTAAATAATTCACTGAGAATTTCTTGGGAATTTAATTAGTAATTTACTGAGAATTTACTCGGAATTTATTTAGAATTTTCTAAGTAATTTACTTCATAATTTACTGAGAATTTTCTGGAAATTTACTGAGTAATTTAATGACAATTTACTGAGTAATTTACCGAGTAATTTACTAAGTGATTTACTCGGAATTTACTGAGTAATTTTCTTAGCAATTTATAGGGCAATGTTTTGAGTAATTTACTGAGAATTCAATGAGTAATTTACTGAGGTTTTATTGAGTAATTTACCGTGAATTATGAAAAATTTACTTCGATTTTTTTAAATAATTTACTGGGGATTAAATAGGAATTTACTAAGTAATTAATTGAGAATTTAGTGAATAATTTACTGAGAATTTGTTGAGAATTTAATTAGTAATTTACTGAGAATTTACTAAGTAATTTCCTGAATTTTTTTTAAGTAATTTACTTTATAATTTACTGAGAGTTTTCTGGGAATTTACTAAGTAATTTAATGAGAATTTACTGAGTAATTTACCGAACAATTTACTGGGAATTTTATAGCGATCCCGATTGTCCCTTTACTGTTTTGTTGTATTCCGGACTTGATTCCGTGGAGTTGGTAGTTGTATCTATCTTGTTGTCATCCTTTAATTCCATTTGTTTGAGTTTTAGGATGTGCGGGGCATGTTTCGAACAAGTGGGTTGAACCTTAGTCTAAAATCTTGTTGCCAGGTTTTTGGTCGTTCCGCTCGAGCGGGCCTTGTTGCGCTTGAGCAGAGATTGCACACTCCCAGTATTTCGTGTCCCTGCAAAACTTCTGCAGGTGTGATTTTTACGCTCGAGCGGGTTTCTTTACGCTTGAGCAGTAGCGCTTGAGCGGGTACTCTGGTGCTCGAGCGGGTAGTACTTTTTTGTGTAAGTTCTGGGAGGAGGAAATCTACGCTCGAACGGACTGGTTTTCGCGCTCGAGCGGATGTACTTTATTCTTGTGTCGTGGCGCTCGAGTAGGCCTTCTTGCGCTCGAGCGTACCTAGTTTTTTGTTCTTGACGCTTGAGCGTTGTGTTCTCCGCTCGAGCGGGAATGTCGTATATCAGTTGGCAGCTGGGCATTTTAAAATCACTTTTTACATTCTCTCTCTCTCTCTTACTTTCTAAAAAGATATTTTGAGAGCTCCTCTCTCTAGAAACTCCCTTCTCTCTAGGGTTTGATCTAGTTAGAGTGTCTCACTATCCTTCGGCCTTTGTAAAAAGTGTGTGGATCGTCAAGGGCTCCATTTTGATCCGTGGATCTTTGAGTTTGGAGCATTTTGGTTTTTTTCAACTTCCCTGTTTGAGCTCTAACTTCGAGGTAGGGATATCCTACTCCTTCTCATGAGTTTTGTCTTTGAGTTTTAGTATTTTGATGAGTTGGGGGTTGTTGGGTAATTTTGAGAAAGTTTGGGCCTTTGTGTAATTTTACAAAAGTTGGGGTTTTGTTTATATAAACTTATATCCATGTTTGGCATAGAGAAATGAGATCAATATTGGTTTATTGATGAAAATGGAACCTTAGGGTTGTGATGTTAATTATGGGAAATGCTCTAATTACATTGATAATTAATTGGTATAATTAATTTGAAGAAAAGAAGAATTAAATTGAGAATGTTGGAATTGGATGTGTATGGGATTAAAGGGTGTAGTTAGATTCGTTCATCGCTCACCTAGTTGAAATGTTGATTATATATCTATTTGGTGCATTTATTTTCAGTATAGAAATAACTGCTTTGGGCTATCGGTGGAGAATAGTCTTGATTGTTGTAGATACTGCATGATGATTAGGCAAACTAAAACTAATCGATTGAGTATGCTATTGAATATAGCAACTGGAATAATACATTAATTCTATGTATTGATTGATTGTATATGATCTATGTTTATATACAAGTGTTGTGTGGGAGGAGATAGGAGATGTACTCCACGGTTTAGGGAAAGATATGGGATGGGCCTCTAAACCGGATTTTGTGTGACATTGATATAGCACTACAATGTATATCAAGGGTTGATTATGGAAGTGTTTGAATTGATTTGATATAGCACTAAAATGTATATCGTTATCAATTGTAAAGTATAGAAGTGATTCTATGTTATGTTGATACAGCACCGAAATGTGTATCTTTCGCAAAGCGTGGGAATGGTTTATGTGTTATTGATACAGCATTAAAATGTGTATCTCTCATGAATTTTGAAAGTGTTTTAAAGATGAGTCTAAATCTCATTAAGTTATTTGGCTAGGTGTTGAGCCTTGTTTTCAAACTCAAAGATGGAAAAGACATGGGAAATGAAATGTAACATGGACTTAATGTCATGAAATCGAAATGTGATATATGTGGATGCATTTGTGTTGACCATCTATCAACTGTTAATCTTTTAGTCATTGTTCATGGCTGGTTTATTGTATTTCTACTGGGTTGTGGCTCACCCTTTATGGGACATCATTTTCAGGTACAAGTAGCATGCCACCTCCAAGGACATAGCTTGGGAAGCTAGAGGCAGACATATTGCTTTGTTATTTGCTTTCTTTTGATGTATTACATGTAAATTCAAGCCAAGGGCTTAATATGTATTGATTTAGTACTCTTCTTTTTGTAACCAAGTATTAACTTGGAAAGCTGTAAGCCCGTAGGGCATTTGCTTTTGCTGTTAACATGTAATACTTTTGTAAAAACTATTCAGATTAATGGAAAGATGGTTGGTTTCTTTGTATCAATGCATGTCTAAGTTGATGGGTTTTAATGTTATTATTTTGAGGGCGTTACAACTTGGTATCAGAGCGTACCGGGTTCGAATACTTTGGGTACGTGGGAAGTAATTAGTATCACAATGGGTTTGTCTTGCTTGTTAGAGACTTATGTGTGACATTATGTGTTTATTTGATAACATGTTTATGTGACTACTTGGGTATGGGATTTAGTTTCTAGGATGTTGATTGGATCCTTGGGTTTCTGTGAGTCTTGTTGGAAAAGCACTTGATCAATGCTGTTTCTAACCAGAACTCTAGTAACGCCTCGGGACTATCATTATCCGGAAATGAAATTCGTAAGTGCTTATGTGTTTATGTGCTTTCGTGGAGTGAATTACAGTTGTCCATGTATTAGGACGCGAGTGTTTAGTTTTGGCACATTTATGAATGTGCTAACGTTCTTCGTTACCTTTATTAGGATGTCAGGACGAGGACGTGGTAGACGTGGCAGACGTGGTAGGCAGGAGATGCCTTTACCGGATGATATTCCGGCACAACAGGAGGGGGTTGGCCAGGCCAATGTGGCCGAGCCAGCAGGTCAGGAGGCTATGGGCGCTTTAGCCCGAGGGATAGCCGATGCTTTGAGGGAGTCTGTAGGTATTTTCCGAGCTGAGAATCCAGTTCAGGCTCCAGTTCAGGCCCAGGTTGTTGAGGCAGGGCCTTCCTTCTTGAAAAGGGAGTTCTTCCAGTCTAACCCGGACGAGTTTATTGGGGATCCGAAGAAGCCACTGAAGGCTGACGAGTGGTTAGAGCAAATGAGTAAGACGTTCGAGATGCTTGGCATCGAGGACAGAGCGTTGAAAGTGACCTTGGCATCCTTCTAGCTTAAAAGGGGTGCGGGTCAGTGGTGGAAATACACGAGGGGCCGTATTGCTGGCACGTGGGAGGCTTTTGTGGAGGCTTTTCAGGAGAAGTATTTGTCTCCAGCAGTCAGGGAGAAGCTAAGAGACCAGTTCTGTCAGCTTTTGCAGTTGAGTTCTTCAGTAGCCGAGTATGAGGCTGCTTTCACTAGTTTGTCCAGGTTCGCACCTGAACTTGTGGTGTCCGAGGAACGCCGCTGTATTGAGTTCGAGAAGTGGTTGAGGCGCGGCCTCAAGATGAGAGTTGGAGGTTCAATGATTCGAGACTATGGGCGCTTGGTTGATGCTGCAGCCCATATAGAGATCATGATGCAGGAAGAGGAGGGACAGAGAGGCTCCAAGAGGAGCCAAGATGGTCAGGGTGATGGCAGGAGACAGAGGGGTGCTAACCCTCAGCAGTCTCAGGGTGGTGTTGCTAGGTCGACCTTTCCAGTGCCGAGTGCAGGCTCGGGGAGATGTAATCAGAGGGAGTTCACCTGTTACAAGTGTGGTCAGTTGGGCCACAAGGCTTCAGTTTGCCCACAGAGGGGAGGAGGTCAGAGAGCTGCTTCATCTTCAGCTAGACCGTAGAGCCAGAGTCAGGGCAGGGGTCAGCCCTTGTCTTGTTATTAGTGTGGTCAGCCTGGGCACCTAAAGAGGTTTTTCCCACAGTTGAGTGCCACTTCGGGCGCGTCTGGTTCTAGGCAGACGCAGGGTTTTCAGCCAACTTAGTCTGTGCAGGCCTTGAGGGCCAATCCGGGAGCTTCGTCGTCCCAGTCAGTGCAGCAGTCGTTTGCTCTGAGGGGTGAGCAGTTGGATCAGGGGCCTACAGGGCGCGTGTATGCTGTTACCGTACAGGACCTAGTACCGGCTCCATCAGTAGTGAGAGGTACCTTTCTGTTTTACAACTCGGTTGCTAGTGTATTGATTGATACGGGTGCATCTCATTCTTTTGTATCTACTGCATTTGCATCTATTTTGGAATTGGAGTTGGCACAGTTAGCATCTCCTATATGTGTAGTATCGCCTATTGGTGGTGAGTTGATCTTGAAACAAGGTGTTAGAGGTTGTGATATAGAGGTCGCTGACCATAAACTTCCTTTTCCTTTTGTTGTCATGCCCATGAAGGGTTTTGATGTTATTTTGGGTATGGACTGGCTATCGTCATACCGGGCTGTTATTGATTGCTACCGCCAGAGGGTCACAGTTTGTACCTTGAGCGGGGAGTGTTTCCATTTCTTGGGGGATCGGGTTGGTAGTGTGTTGCCACTGATGTATGATCCGCGAGGGCGGAATAAGCTTAGTGGTCTACTTGCTAGCTTTATGAGTGGTGAGTGTGATGAGGCCCAGATTGTATTGCCGAGGGTGGTTTGTGAGTATTCAGATGTTTTTCCCGAGGATCTCGTTAGTTTGCCACCTCACCGAGAGATGGAGTTCTCTATTGATTTAGTGCCCGGCACAGCACCGATTTCTATGGCACCTTATCGTTTTGCCCCAGCCGAGTTGAGTGAGTTGAAGATTCAGCTCGAGGAATTGCTAGATAAGGGTTTTGTTTGCCCTAGTGTTTTGCCGTGGGGAGCACCGGCCCTCTTGGCTAAAAAGAAAGATGGTGCCTTGAGATTGTGTATAGACTACCTGAAGTTGAATCGGGCTACGGTCAAGAATAAGTACCCTATGCGCCGTATAGATGATCTGTTTGACCAGTTGAAGGGTTCCCATTGTTTCTCTAAGATAGACTTGAGATCGGGTTACCACCAGTTGAGGGTCAGGGAGGAGGATATTCCTAAGACGGCATTCCGTACGCGGTATGGCCATTATGAGTTTCTGGTGATGCCATTTGGGCTCACCAATGCACCGGCAGTCTTTATGGATTTGATGAACCAGATCTTCCGGGAATTCTTAGACCGTTTTGTAGTCGTTTTCGTGGATGACATTCTTATATATTCGCCTTTTGAGGAGGAGCACGAGGAACACTTGAGAGTGGCGCTTGAGTTGCTTAGAGCCCATAGGCTGTATGCCAAGTTTGGGAAGTGTGAGTTCTGGCTAGAAGAGGTCAAATTCTTAGGCCATGTGGTATCTGGGGAAGGGGTGTCTGTTGATACATCCAAGGTAGAGGCAGTGCAAGATTGGGCACAACCTAAGAGCATTTTTGAGATCCGCAGTTTTTTGGGATTAGCTGGGTATTACCGTCGGTTTGTGAAGGATTTCTCCAGGTTAGCTTCGCCGTTGACTAGACTGACTCGGAAGGGAGTCAAATTTGTTTGGAGTGAGACTTGTGAAAAGTCGTTCCAAGAGTTGAAGGTTAGATTGACCACCGCTCCGGTCTTGATTATTCCAGAGAGAGGGTTGGGTTATGCAGTTTATTGTGATGCCTCACGAGAGGGTTTGGGTTATGTGTTGATGCAAGAAGGGAAAGTGGTGGCTTATGGCTCACGTCAGTTGAAAATACACGAGAAAAATTACCCCACACACGACCTAGAGTTAGCAGCAGTGATCTTTGCCTTGAAGATTTGGAGGCACTACCTTTATGGTGAGAGGTTCGAGGTGTTCTCGGACCACAAGAGTTTGAAGTATCTGTTTACACAGAGGGACTTGAATTTGAGGCAGAGGATATGGATGGAGTTCATTGAGGACTATGATTTTGAGTTGCACTATCACTCGGGGAAGGCCAATGTTGTGGCCGATGCCCTTAGTAGGAAATCCATTAGTGATGTAGCTTGTATAGCCATCCGAGAATGGGAGATGTTGGGTGCACTTGGCGAATTTGATTTGCTTCTGGGCAAATCTGTTGAGGCTGTGGCATTGTTTTCTGTTGTTGCACAGCCTACACTTGTGACCCGAGTATTAGAGGCACAAAGAGGTAACCTAGAGGTAGAGTCCTTCCGAGAGAAGATCTCCAATGGGAAAGTTGAGAAGGGTTTGACGGTGTATCCCGACCAGAGTGTGAGATACCGAGACCGTTTGTTTGTGCCGGAGTCTTGCCGAGAGGAAGTACTTTGAGAGTTCTATCATTCACGCCTTGCGGTGCATCCGAGGGGCACTAAGATGTATCGAGATTTGGGTCGCCAGTTTTGGTGGCAGGGTATGAAGAGAGATGTGGCTGTTTTCGTATCGAAGTGCCTTACTTGCCAGCAAGTGAAGACTGAGCATCAGAGGCCAGCGGGTTTGTTGCAACCCTTGCCTATTGCCGAGTGAAAGTGGGAGCATGTCACTATGGACTTCATTGTAGGTCTTTCGAGGACTTAGCGGGGTAGTGATGCCATTTGGGTGGTTGTAGACCGGTTGACTAAGTCGGCGCACTTCATTCCTATGCGCGTGAGAGATTCGATAGATCATCTCGCCGACTTGTATATTCGGGACATAGTGAGATTGCACGGGGTGCCAGTGATGATCGTCTCAGATAGAGATCCTCGTTTTACTGCTAGGTTGTGGCAGAGTTTGCAGAGTGCCTTGGGCACTAAGTTGACCTTTAGTACGGCTTATCATCCTCAGACTGACGGGCAGTCCGAGCGTACTATTCAGATCCTTGAGGATATGCTTCAAGGTTGTGTCCTTGACTTTAGTGGGACGTGGGAGAGGCACTTGCCATTGGTGGAGTTTGCCTACAACAACAGTTTTCAGTCTAGCATCTGTATGGCACCGTTTGAGGCCTTGTATGGCCGACCGTGTAGGTCTCCAGTGTGTTGGGCCGAGATGGGTGATGCACCTTTGTTGGGTCCGGAGTTGGTTAGGGAGACGACGGAGAAAGTTGAGCTTATCCGTAGGAGGCTTGTTACAGCCCAGAGTCGCCAAAAGAGTTATGCCGACCGTAGGAGGAGGCTTTTGGCGTTTGAAGTAGGTGATCATGTCTTCTTGAAAATATCACCTAGGCGAGGTTTGATGAGGTTTGGGAAGAGTGGGAAGTTATCCCCTCGGTTTATCGGTCCCTTTGAGATCGTTGAGAGGATTGAGGAGGTCGCTTATCGTTTAGCTTTACCACCGCAGTTGTCTGGAGTGCATGACGTGTTTCATGTGAGTATGCTTCGGAAGTATGAGCCGAATCCATCCCATATGTTAGATTGGACCGACTTGGAGGTAGATGAGGATGCCTCGTATGAGGAGAGACCGGTTCGGGTCTTGGATAGGAGGGATCAAATCTTGCGAGGCAAGACCATTTCCTTGGTAAAGGTTTTGTGGAAACATCATGGAGTGGAGGAAGCCACTTGGGAACGTGAGTTAGAAGTCCGCGAGAAATATCCGGACTTGTTTGTTGATGTGTAACCATGCATCGGTAATTTTGTAATATCGTTGAACTTTAACAGCATTATATATGTCTTAAGTTGTAAAGCATTGTGAATGTTTTGATTTAATGGAAGTATTTTGAAACTTGCCTCAAAATGGAAGTTTAATGTAACATTGCATATGTTGGATGCATTGTAGAAATGGAAATATATCATGAATACTGAATATGATATAGAATTGTGGAATGTAGTATTGAAATTTGTGGAATTTCAGGGAATGCATAACTATAATGCATGTTGTGGAAAATGTTGTAAACTGCCTCTTGAAAAGAGATGAGATGACCGGTAATGGGTCGAGTTGTTAAAATTCACATTGTGATAATGTTGGGAATTGAGAAAATCTTGTTTTTGAAAAACTTGTATTTAATTTCGGGGATGAAATT
The DNA here is from genome assembly GCF_055761805.1 of Camellia sinensis. Classification (NCBI taxonomy): domain Eukaryota; kingdom Viridiplantae; phylum Streptophyta; class Magnoliopsida; order Ericales; family Theaceae; genus Camellia; species Camellia sinensis. Next base: position 89,314,512 of record NC_138964.1, read on the forward strand.
CTTTAAGGGGGGGAGGTTATAGCGATCCCGGTTGTCCTTTTACTGTCTGTTGTATTCCGGACTCGGTTCCATGGAGTTGGTAGTTGTATCTATCTTGTTGTCATCCTTTAATTCCATTTGTTTGAGTTTTAGGATGTGTTGGGCATGTTTCGAACAGGTGGGTTGAACCTTGGTCTAAAATCTTGTTGCCAGGTTTTTGGTCGTTCCGCTCGAGCGGGCCTTGTTGCGCTCGAGCGGAGATTGCACACTCCCAATATTTCGTGTCCCTGCAAAACTTCTGCAGGTGTGATTTTTACTCTCGAGCGTGTTTCTTTACGCTCGAGCGGTAGCGGTCGAGCGGGTACTCTGGCGCTCGAGCGGGTAGTACTTTTTGGTGTAAGTTCTGGGAGGGAGAAATCTACGCTTGAGCAGACTGGTTTTCGCGCTCGAGCGGATATACTTTATTCTTGTGTCTTGGCGCTTGAGTGGGCCTTTTTGCGCTCGAGCGTACCTAGTTTTTTGTTCTTGACGCTCGAGCGTTGTGTTCTCCGCTCAAGCGGGAATGTCGTATATCAGTTGGCAGCTGGGCATTTTAAAATCACTTTTTACATTCTCTCTCTCTCTCTTACTTTCTAAAAAGATATTTTGAGAGCTCCTCTCTCTAGAAACTCCCTTCTCTCTAGGGTTTGATCTAGTTAGAGTGTCTCACTATCCTCTGGCCTTTGTAAAAAGTGTGTGGATCGTCGAGGGCTCCATTTTGATCCGTGGATCTTTGAGTTTGGAGCATTTTGGTTTTTTTCAACTTTCCCGTTTGAGCTCTAACTTCGAGGTAGGGATATCCTACTCCTTCTCATGAGTTTTGTCTTTGAATTTTAGTATTTTGACGAGTTGGGGGTTGTTGGGTAATTTTGAGAAAGTTTGGGCCTTTGTGTAATTTTACAAAAGTTAGGGTTTTGTTCATATAAACTTATATGCATGTTTGGCATAGAGAAATGAGATCAATATTGGTTTATTGATGAAAATGGAACCTTAAGGTTGTGATGTTAATTATGGGAAATGCTCTAATTACATTGATAAATTAATTGGTATAATTAATTTGAAGAAAAGAAGAATTAAATTGAGAATGTTGGAATTGGATGTGTATGGGATTAAAGGGTGTAGTTAGATTCGTTCATCGCTCACCTAGTTGAAATGTTGATTATATATCCATTTGGTGCATTTATTTTCAGTATAGAAATAACTGCTTTGGGCTATCGGTGGAGGATAGTCTTGATTGTTGTAGATACTGCATGATGATTAGGCAAACTAAAACTAATCGATTGAGTATGCTATTGAATATAGCAACTGGAATAATACATTAATTCTATGTATTGATTGATTGTATATGATATATGTTTATATACAAGTGTTGTGTGGGAGGAGATAAGAGATGTACTCCACGGTTTAGGGGAAGATAGGGGATGGACCTCTAAACCGGATTTTGTGTGACATTGATATAGCACTACAATGTGTATCAAGTGTTGATTATGGAAGTGTTTGAATTGATTTGATATAGCACTAAAATGTATATCATTATTAATTGTAAAGTATAGAAGTGATTCTATGTTATGTTGATACAGCACCGAAATGTGTATCTTTCGCAAAGTGTGGGAATGGTTTATATGTTATTGATACAGCATTAAAATGTGTATCCCTCATGAATTTTGAAAGTGTTTTAAAGATGAGTCTAAATCTCATTAAGTTATTTGGCTAGGTGTTGAGCCTTGTTTTCAAACTCAAAGATGGAAAAGACATGGGAAATGAAATGTAACATGGACTTAATGTCATGAAATCGAAATGTGATATATGTGGATGCATCTGTGTTGACCATCTATCAATTGCTAATCTTTTAGTCATTGTTCATGGCTGGTTTAGTGTATTTCTACTAGGCTGTGGCTCACCCTTTATGGGACATCATTTTCAGGTACAAGTAGCATGCCACCTCCAAGGACATAGCTTGGGAGGCTAGAGGCAGACAGACTGCTTTGTTATTTGCTTTCTTTTGATGTATTACATGTAAATTCAAGCCAAGGGCTTAATATGTATTGAGTTAGTACTCTTTTTTTTGTAACCAAGTGTTAACTTGGAAAGCTGTAAGCCTGAAGGGCATTTGCTTTTGTTGTTAACATGTAATACTTTTATAAGAACTATTCAGATTAATGGAAAGATGGTCGGTGTCTTTGTATCAATGCATGTCTAAGTTGATGGGTTTTAATATTATTATTTTGAGGGCGTTACAATTTTCTGAGTGATTTACTCGGAATTTACTAAGTAATTTACTTAGCAATTTTACTGGGTAATGTTCTGAGTAATTTACTGAGAATTCAATGAGTAATTTACTGAGATTTTATTGAGTAATTTACCGTGAAATTATGAAAAATTTACTTCGAATTTTCTAAATAATTTACTGTGGATTTACTAGGAATTTACTAAGTAATTAATTGAGAATTTACTGAATAATTTACTGAGATTTTCTTGAGAATTTAATTACTAATTTACTGAGAATTTACTAAGTAATTTACTGAGAATTTACTCGGAATTTATTGAGAATTTTCAAAGTAATTTACTTTATAATTTACTGAGAATTTTCTAGTAATTTACTGAGTAATTTAATGAGAATTTATTGAGTAATTTACTGGGAATTTACTGAGTGATTTACTCGGAATTTACTGAGTAATTTACTTAGCAATTTATTGGGTAATGTTCTGAGTAATTTACTGAGAATTCAATGAGTAATTTACTGAGATTTTATTGAGTAATTTACCGTGAAATTATGAAAAATTTACTTCGAATTTTCAAAATAATTTACTGAGGATTTACAAGGAATTTATTGAGTAATTAATTGAGAATTTAATGAATAATTTACTGAGAATTTCTTGGGAATTTAATTAGTAATTTACTGAGAATTTACTAAGAATTCACTGGGAATTTATTGAGAATTTTCTAAGTAATTTACTTTATAATTTACTGAGAATTTTCTGGGAATTTACTGAGTAATTTACCGAGTCATTTATTGGGAATTTACTGTGTGATTTACTCGGAATTTACTTAGCAATTTACTGGGTAATGTTCTGAGTAATTTACTGAGAATTCAATGAGTAATTTACTGAGATTTTATTGAGTAGTTTACCGTGAAATTAAGAGAAATTTACTTCAAATTTTGTAAATAATTTACTGATACTAGGAATTTACTAAGTAATTAATTGAGAATTTACTAAATAATTCACCGAGAATTTCTTGGGAATTTAATTAGTAATTTACTGAGAATTTACTAAGTAATTTACTGAGAATTTACTCGAAATTTATTTACAATTTTCTAAGTAATTTACTTCATAATTTTCTGAGAATTTTCTGAGAATTTGCTGAGTAATTTAATGAGAATTTACTGAGTAATTTTCTTAGCAATTTACAGGGCAATGTTTTGAGTAATTTACTGAGATTTTATTGAGTAATTTAATGTGAATTATAAAAAATTTACTTCGATTTTTCTAAATAATTTACTGAGGATTAAATAGGAATTTACTAAGTAATTAATTGAGAATTTAGTGAATAATTTACTGAGAATTTCTTGGGAGTTTAATTACTAATTTACTGAGAATTTTTTGGGAATTTACTAAGTATTTTACTGAGTAATGTTCTGAGTAATTTACTGAGAATTCAATGAGTAATTTAATGAGATTTTATTGAGCAATTTACTGTGAAATTACGAAAAATTTACTTCGAATTTTCTAAATAATTTACAGAAGATTTACTAGGAATTTACCGAGTAATTAATTGAGAATTTAATGAATAATTTACTGAGAATTTCTTGGGAATTTAATTAGTAATTTACGGAGAATTTACTAAGTAATTTACTGAGAATTTACTGGAAATTTATTGAGAATTTTCAAAGTAATTTACTTCATAATTTACTGACAATTTTCTAGGAATTTACTGATTAATTTACCAAGTAATTTACTGTGAATTTACTGAGTGATTTACTCGGAATTTACTGAGTAATTTACTTAGCAATTTATTGGGTAATGTTCTGAGTAATTTACTGAGAATTCAATGAGTAATTTACTGAGATTTTATTGAGTAATTTACCGTGAAATTATGAAAAATTTACTTCGAATTTTCAAAATAATTTACTGAGGATTTACAAGGAATTTATTGAGTAATTAATTGAGAATTTAATGAATAATTTACTGAGAATTTCTTGGGAATTTAATTAGTAATTTACTGAGAATTTACTAAGAATTCACTAGGAATTTATTGAGAATTTTCTAAGTAATTTACTTTATAATTTACTGAGAATTTTCTGGGAATTTACTGAGTAATTTACCGAGTCATTTATTGGGAATTTACTGTGTGATTTACTCGGAATTTACTTAGCAATTTACTGGGTAATGTTCTGAGTAATTTACTGAGAATTCAATGAGTAATTTACTGAGATTTTATTGAGTAGTTTACCGTGAAATTAAGAGAAATTTACTTCAAATTTTGTAAATAATTTACTGATACTAGGAATTTACTAAGTAATTAATTGAGAATTTACTAAATAATTCACCGAGAATTTCTTGGGAATTTAATTAGTAATTTACTGAGAATTTACTAAGTAATTTACTGAGAATTTACTCGAAATTTATTTACAATTTTCTAAGTAATTTACTTCATAATTTTCTGAGAATTTTCTGAGAATTTGCTGAGTAATTTAATGAGAATTTACTGAGTAATTTTCTTAGCAATTTACAGGGCAATGTTTTGAGTAATTTACTGAGATTTTATTGAGTAATTTAATGTGAATTATAAAAAATTTACTTCGATTTTTCTAAATAATTTACTGAGGATTAAATAGGAATTTACTAAGTAATTAATTGAGAATTTAGTGAATAATTTACTGAGAATTTCTTGGGAGTTTAATTACTAATTTACTGAGAATTTTTTGGGAATTTACTAAGTATTTTACTGAGTAATGTTCTGAGTAATTTACTGAGAATTCAATGAGTAATTTAATGAGATTTTATTGAGCAATTTACTGTGAAATTACGAAAAATTTACTTCGAATTTTCTAAATAATTTACAGAAGATTTACTAGGAATTTACCGAGTAATTAATTGAGAATTTAATGAATAATTTACTGAGAATTTCTTGGGAATTTAATTAGTAATTTACGGAGAATTTACTAAGTAATTTACTGAGAATTTACTGGAAATTTATTGAGAATTTTCAAAGTAATTTACTTCATAATTTACTGACAATTTTCTAGGAATTTACTGATTAATTTACCAAGTAATTTACTGTGAATTTACTGAGTGATTTACTCGGAATTTACTGAGTAATTTACTTAGCAATTTATTGGGTAATGTTCTGAGTAATTTACTGAGAATTCAATGAGTAATTTACTGAGATTTTATTGAGTAATTTACCGTGAAATTATGAAAAATTTACTTCGAATTTTCAAAATAATTTACTGAGGATTTACAAGGAATTTATTGAGTAATTAATTGAGAATTTAATGAATAATTTACTGAGAATTTCTTGGGAATTTAATTAGTAATTTACTGAGAATTTACTAAGAATTCACTGGGAATTTATTGAGAATTTTCTAAGTAATTTACTTTATAATTTACTGAGAATTTTCTGGGAATTTACTGAGTAATTTACCGAGTCATTTATTGGGAATTTACTGTGTGATTTACTCGGAATTTACTTAGCAATTTACTGGGTAATGTTCTGAGTAATTTACTGAGAATTCAATGAGTAATTTACTGAGATTTTATTGAGTAGTTTACCGTGAAATTAAGAGAAATTTACTTCAAATTTTGTAAATAATTTACTGATACTAGGAATTTACTAAGTAATTAATTGAGAATTTACTAAATAATTCACCGAGAATTTCTTGGGAATTTAATTAGTAATTTACTGAGAATTTACTAAGTAATTTACTGAGAATTTACTCGAAATTTATTTACAATTTTCTAAGTAATTTACTTCATAATTTTCTGAGAATTTTCTGAGAATTTGCTGAGTAATTTAATGAGAATTTACTGAGTAATTTTCTTAGCAATTTACAGGGCAATGTTTTGAGTAATTTACTGAGATTTTATTGAGTAATTTAATGTGAATTATAAAAAATTTACTTCGATTTTTCTAAATAATTTACTGAGGATTAAATAGGAATTTACTAAGTAATTAATTGAGAATTTAGTGAATAATTTACTGAGAATTTCTTGGGAGTTTAATTACTAATTTACTGAGAATTTTTTGGGAATTTACTAAGTATTTTACTGAGTAATGTTCTGAGTAATTTACTGAGAATTCAATGAGTAATTTAATGAGATTTTATTGAGCAATTTACTGTGAAATTACGAAAAATTTACTTCGAATTTTCTAAATAATTTACAGAAGATTTACTAGGAATTTACCGAGTAATTAATTGAGAATTTAATGAATAATTTACTGAGAATTTCTTGGGAATTTAATTAGTAATTTACGGAGAATTTACTAAGTAATTTACTGAGAATTTACTGGAAATTTATTGAGAATTTTCAAAGTAATTTACTTCATAATTTACTGACAATTTTCTAGGAATTTACTGATTAATTTACCAAGTAATTTACTGTGAATTTACTGAGTGATTTACTCGGAATTCACTTAGCAATTTACTGGGTAATGTTCTGAGTAATTTACGGAGAATTCAATGAGTAATTTACTAAGATTTTATTGAGTAATTTACCGTGAAATTATGAAAATTTTACTTTGAATTTTCTAAATAATTTACTGTGGATTTACAAGGAATTTACTAAGTAATTTACTGAGAATTTACTGGGAATTTAATGAGAATTTTTGAAATAATTTGCTTTATAATTTACTGAGAATTTTCTAGTAATTTACTGAGTAATTTAATGAGAATTTAATGAGTAATTTACTGGGAATTTACTGAGTGATTTACTCGGAATTTACAGAGTAATTTACTTCATAATTTACTGGGTAAGGTTCTGAGTAATTTCCTGAGAATTCAATGAGTAATTTACTAAGATTTTATTGAGTAATTTACTATGGAATTATGAAAAATTTACTTCGAATTTTCAAAATAATTTACTGAGGATTTACGAGGAATTTACTGAGTAATTAATTGAGAATTTAATGAATAATTTACTGAGAATTTCTTGGGAATTTAATTAGTAATTTACTAAGGATTTACTAGGAATTTATTGATAATTTTCTAGTAATTTACTTTATAATTTACTGAGAATTTTCTGGGAATTTACTGAGTAATTTACCGGGTAATTTACTGGGAATTTACTGTGTGATTTACTCAGAATTTAGTTAGTAATTTACTTAGCAATTTACTAGGTATTGTTCTGAGTAATTTACTGAGAATTCAATGAGTAATTTACTGAGACTTTATTGAGTACTTTACCGTGAAATTAAGAAAAATTTACTTCGAATTTTGTAAATAATTTACTGATACTAGGAATTTACTGAGTAATTAATTGAGAATTTACTAAATAATTCACTGAGATTTCTTTGAAATTTAATTAGTAATTTACTGAGAATTTATTAAGTAATTTATTGAGAATTTACTCGGAATTTATTTAGAATTTTCTAAGTAATTTACTTCATAATTTACTGAGAATTTTCTGAGAATTTACTGAGTAATTTACTTAGCAATTTACGGGGCAATGTTTTGAGTAATTTACTGAGAATTCAATGAGTAATTTACTGAGATTTTATTGAGTAATTTAATGTGAATTATAAAAAATTTACTTCGATTTTTCTAAATAATTTACTGAGGATTAAATAGGAATTTACTAAGTAATTAATTGAGAATTTAGTGAATAATTTACTGAGAATTTCTTGGAATTTAATTAGTAATTACTGAGAATTTACTAAGTAATTTACTGAGAATTTTTTAAGTAATTTACTTTATAATTTACTTAGAATTTTCAGGGAATTTACTAAGTATTTTAATAAGAATTTACTGAGTAATTTACCAAGCAATTTACTGGGAATTTTCTGAGTGATTTACTCGGAATTTACTGAGTAATTGACTTAATAATTTTACTGGGTAATGTTCTGAGTAATTTACTGAGAATTCAACAAGTAATTTACTGAGATTTTATTGAGTAATTTACCATAAAATTATGAAAAATTTACTTCGAATTTTCTAAATAATTTACTGAGGATTTACTAGGAATTTACTGAGTAATTAATTGAGAATTTAATGAATAATTTACTGAGAGTTTCTTAGGAATTTAATTAGAAATTTACGGAGAATTTACTAAGTAATTTATTGAGAATTTTCTAGGTAATTTACTTCATAATTTACCGACAATTTTCTGAGAATTTACTGAGTATCTTAAGGAGAATTTACTGATTAATTTACCGAGCAATTTACTGTGAATTTACTGAGTGATTTACTCGGAATTCACTTAGCAATTTACATAGCAATTTGCTGGGTAATGTTCTGAGTAATTTACTGAGAATTCAAAGAGTAATTTACTGAGATTTTATTGAATAATTTACCGTGAAATTATGAAAAATTTACTTCGAATTTTTTAAATAATTTACTGTGGATTTACTAGGAATTTTCTAAGTAATTAATTGAGAATTTACTGAATAATTTACTGAGAATTTCTTGGGAATTTAATTACTAATTTACTGAGAATTTACTAAGTAATTTACTGGGAATTTATTGAAAATTTTCGAAGTAATTTACTTTATAATCTACTGAGAATTTTCTAGTAATTTACTGAGTAATTTAATGATAATTTAATGAGTAATTTACTAGGAATTTACTGAGTGATTTACTCAGAATTTACTGAGTAATTTACTTAGCAATTTACTGGGTGAGGTTCTGAGTAATTTACTGAGAATTCAATGGGTAATTTACTGAGATTTTATTGAGTAATTTACCGTGGAATTATGAAAAATTTACTTCGAATTTTCCAAATAATTTACTGAGGATTTACGAGGAATTTACTAAGTAATTAATTGAGAATTTGATGAATAATTTACTGAGAATTTCTTGGGAATTTACTGAGAATTTACTAAGAATTTACTTGGAATTTATTGACAATTTTCTAAGTAATCTACTTTATAATTTACTGAGAATTTTCTGAGAATTTACTGAGTAATTTATCGGGTAACTTACTGGGAATTTACTGTGTGATTTATTCGAAATTTACTTAGCAATTTACTGGGTAATGTTCTGAGTAATTTACTGAGAATTCAATGAGTAATTTACTAAGACTTTATTGAGTACTTTACCGTGAAATTAAGAAAAATTTACTTCAAATTTTGTAAATAATTTACTAAAACTAGGAATTTACTGAGTAATCAATTGAGAATTTACTAAATAATTCACTAAGAATTTCTTTGGAATTTAATTAGTAATTTACTGAGAATTTACTAAGTAATTTATTGAGAATTTACTCGGAATTTATTTAGAATTTTCTAAGTAATTTACTTCATAATTTACTGAGAATTTTCTCAGAATTTACTGAGTAATTTAATGAGAATTTACTGAGTAATTTACTTAGTAATTTACAGGGCAATGTTTTGAGTAATTTACTGAGAATTCAATGAGTAATTTACTGAGATTTTATTGAGTAATTCACCGAGAATTATGAAAAATTTACTTAGATTTTTCAAAATAATTTACTGAGGATTAAATAGGAATTTACTAAATAATTAATTGAGAATTTAGGGAATAATTTACTGAGAATTTCTTGGGAAGTTAATTAGTAATTTACTGAGAATTTACTGAGGATTTTTTAAATAATTTACTTTTTAATTTATTGAGAATTTTCTGGAAATTTACTAAGTAATTTAATGAGAATTTACTGAGCAATTTACTGGGAATTTTCTAAGTGATTTACTCGGAATTTACTGAGTAATTTACTTAACAATTTTACTGGGTAAGGTTCTGAGTAATTTACTGAGAATTCAATGAGTAATTTACTGAGATTTTATTGAGTAATTTACCGTGAAATTATGAAAAATTTACTTCGAATTTTCTAAATAATTTACTGTGGATTTACTAGGAATTTACTGAGTAATTAATCGAGAATTTAATGAATAATTTATTGAGAATTTCTTGCGAATTTAATTACTAATTTACGGAGAATTTACTAAGTAATTTACTGAGAATTTACTCGAAATTTATTGAGAATTTTCAAAGTAATTTACTTCATAATTTACTGACAATTTTCTGGGAATTTACTGAGTATCTTAATGAGAATTTACTGATTAATTTACCGAGTAATTTACTCTGAATTTACTGAATGATTTACTCGGAATTCACTTAGCAATTTACATAGCAATTTACTGGGTAATGTTCTGAGTAATTTACTGAGAATTCAATGAGTAATTTACTGAGATTTTATTGAGTAATTTACCGTGAAATTACGAAAAATTTTACTTCGAATTTTCTAAATAATTTACTGTGGATTTACTAGGAATTTACTAAGTAATTAATTGAGAATTTACTGAATAATTTACTGAGAATTTCTTGGGAATTTAATTACTAATTTACTGAGAATTTACTAAGTAATTTACTGAGAATTTACTGGGAATTTACTGGGAATTTAATGAGAATTTTTGAAGTAATTTACGTTATAATTTACTGAGAATTTTCTAGTAATTTACTGAGTAATTTACTGGGAATTTACAGTGTGATTTTCTCGGAATTTAATGAGTAATTTACTTAGCAATTTACTGGGTAAGGTTCTGAGTAATTTACTGAGAATTCAATGAGTAATTTACTGAGATTTTATTGAGTAATTTACCGTGGAATTATGAAAAATTTACTTCGAATTTTCAAAATAATTTACTGAGGATTTACGAGGAATTTATGGAGTAATTAATTGAGAATTTAATGAATAATTTTCTGAAAATTTCTTGGGAATTTAATTAGTAATTTACTGAGAATTTACTAGGAATTTATTGACAATTTTCTAGTAATTTACTTTATAATTTACTGCGAATTTTCTGGGAATTTACTGAGTAATTTACTGGGAATTTACTTTGTGATTTACTTAGAATTTACTTAGTAATTTACTTAGCAATTTACTAGGTAATGTTTTGAGTAATTTATTGAGAATTCATTGAGTAATTTACTGAGACTTTATTGAGTACTTTACCGTGAAATTAAGAAAAATTAACTTCGAATTTTGTAAATAATTTACTGATACTAGGAATTTACTGAGTAATTAATTGAGAATTTACTAAATAATTCACTGAGAATTTCTTCGGAATTTAATTAGTAATTTATTGGGAATTTACTAAGTAATTTACTGAGAATTTACTCGGAATTTATTTAGAATTTTCTTAGTAATTTACTTCATAATTTATTGAGAATTTTCTGAGTAATTTAATGAGAATTTACTAAGTAATTTACTTAGCAATTTACAGGGCAATGTTTTGATTAATTTATTGAGAATTTACCGAGAATTATGAAAAATTACTTCAATTTTTCTAAATAATTTACTGAGGATTAAATAGGAATTAACTAAGTAATTAATTGAGAATTTAGTGAATAATTTACTGAGAATTTCTTGGGAATTTAATTAGTAATTTACTGAGAATTTACTAAGTAATTTACTGAGAATTTTTACGTAATTTACTTTATAATTTACTGAGAATTTTCTGGAAATTTACTAAGTAATTTAATGAGAATTTACTAAGTAATTTACCGAGCAATTTACTGGGAATTTCCTGAGTGATTTACTCGGAATTTACTTAGTAATTTACTTAACAATTTTACTGGGTAAGGTTCTGAGTAATTTACTGAGAATTCATTGAGTAATTTCCTGAGATTTTATTGAGTAATTTACCGTGAAATTATGAAAAATTTACTTCGAATTTTCTAAATAATTTACTGAGGATTTACTAGGAATTTACTGAGTAATTAATTGAGAATTTAATGAATAATTTACGAGATATTCTTGGGAATTTAATTAGTAATTTACGGAGAATTTGCTAAGTAATTTTCTGAGAATTTACTGGGAATTTATTGAGAATTTTCTTAGTTATTTACTTCATAATTTACCGACAATTTTCTAGGAATTTACTGAGTATCTTAATGAGAATTTATTGATTAATTTACCGAGTAATTTACTGTGAATTTACAGAGCCATTTACTCGGAATTCACTTACCAATTTACATAGCAATTTGCTGGGTAATGTTCTGAGTAATTTACTGAGAATTCAATGAGTAATTTATTGAGATTTTATTGAGTAATTTATCGTGAAATTATGAAAGATTTACTTCGAATTTTCTAAATAATTTACTGTGGATTTAATAGGAATTTATTAAGTAATTAATTGAGAATTTTCTGAATAATTTACTGAGAATTTCATGGGAATTTAATTACTAATTTAATGAGAATTTACTAAGTAATTTACTGAGAATTTTCTGGGAATTTAATGAGAATTTTTGAAGTAATTTACTTTATAATATACTGAGAATTTTCTAGTAATTTACTGAGGAATTTAATGAGAATTTAATGAGTAATTTACTTGGAATTTACTGAGTGATTTACTCGGAATTTACTGAGTAATTTACTTAGCAATTTACTGGGTAAAGTTCTGAGTAATTTACTGAGAATTCAATGAGTAATTTACTGAGATTTTATTGAGTAATTTACTGAGAATTACGAAAAATTTACTTCGATTTTTCTAAATAATTTGCTGAGGATTAAATAGGAATTTGCAAAGTAATTAATTGAGAATTTACTAAGTAATTTACTGAGAATTTTTTAAGTAATTTACTTTATAATTTACTGAGAATTTTCTCGGAATTTACTATGTAATTTAATGAGAATTTACTGAGTAATTTACCGAGCAATTTGCTGGGAATTTTCTGAGTGATTTACTCAGAATTTACTGAGTAATTTACTTAACAATTTTATTAGGTAATGTTCTGAGTAATTTACTGAGAATTCAATGAGTAATTTACTGTGATTTTATTGAGTAATTTACCGTGAAATTGTGAAAAATTTACTTTGAATTTTCTAAATAACTTATTGTGGATTTACTAGGAATTTACTGAGTAATTAATTGAGAATTTAATGAATAATTTACAGAGAATTTCTTGGGAATTTAATTACTAATTTACAGAGAATTTACTAAGTAATTTACTGGGAATTTATTGAGACTTTTCTAACTAATTTACTTCATAATTTACTGACAATTTTCTGGGAATTTACTGAGTATCTTAATGAGAATTTACTGATTAATTTACCGAGTTATTTACTATGAATTTACTGAGTGATTTACTCGGAATTCACTTAGCAATTTACATAGCAATTTAATGGGTAACGTTCTGAGTAATTTTCTGAGAATTCAATGAGTAATTTACTGAGATTTTATTGAGTAATTTACCGTGAAATTACGAAAAAATTACTTCAAATTTTCTAAATAATTTACTGTGGATTTACTAGGAATTTACTAAGTAATTAATTAAGAATTTACTGAATAATTTTTTAAGAATTTACTGAGAATTTACTGTGACTTTATTTAGAATTTTCAAAGTAATTTACTTTATAAATTACAGAGAATTTTATGGTAATTTAGTGAGTAATTTAATGAGAATTTACTAAGTAATTTACAAGGAATTTACTGAGTGATTTACTCGAAATTTACTGAGTAATTTACTTAGCAATTTTCTGGGTAATGTTCTGAGTAATTTACTGAGAATTCAATGAGTAATTTACTGAGATTCTATTGAGTAATTTACCGTGAAATTAAGAAAAATTTACTTCGAATCTTCAAAATAATTTACTGAGGATTTACAAGGAATTTACTAAGTAATTAATTGAGAATTTAATTAATAATTTACTGAGAATTTCTTGGGAATTTAATTAGTAATTTACTGAGAATTTATTGAGAATTTTCAAAGTAATTTACTTTATAATTTACTGAGAATTTTTTGAGAATTTACTGAGTAATTTACCGAGTAATTTATTGGGAATTTACTGTGTGATTTACTCAGAATTTACTTAGTAATTTCCTGCGTAACGTTCTGAGTAATTTACTGAGAATTCAATGAGTAATTTACTGAGATTTTATTGAGTAGTTTACCGTGAAATTAAGAAAAATTTACTTCGAATTTTGCAAATAATTTACTGATACTAGGAATTTACTGAGTAATTAATTGAGAATTTACTAAATAATTCATTGAGAATTTCTTGGGAATTTAATTAGTAATTTACTGAGAATTTACTTAGTAATTTACTGTGAATTTACTAAGAATTTATTTAGAATTTTCTAAGTAATTTACTTCATAATTTACTGAGAATTTTCTGAGTAATTTACCGAGTAATTTACTGAGTGATTTACTCAGAATTTACAGAGTAATTTTCTTAGCAATTTATAGGGCCATGTTTTGAGTAATTTACTGAGAATTCAATGAGTAATTTACTGAGATTTTATTGAGTAATTTACCTTGAAATTATGAAAAATTTACTTCGAATTTCAAAAATTACTTACTGAGGATTTATGAGGAATTTACTTAGTAATTAACTGAGAATTTAATGAATATTTTACTGAGAATTTCTTGGGAATTTAATTAGTAATTACCGAGAATTTACTAAGAATTTGTTGAGAATTTTCTAAGTAATTTACTTTATAATTTACTGAGAATTTTCTGGGAATTTACTAAGAAATTTACCGAGTAATTTACTGGGAATTTACTGTGTGATTTACTCGGAATTTACTTAGTAATTTACTTAGCAATTTACTGGGTAATGTTCTGAGTAATTTACTGAGAATTCATTGAGTAATTTACTGAGATTTTATTGAGTAGTTTACCGTGAAATTAAGAAAATTTACTTTGATTTTTCTAAATAATTTACTGAGGATTAAATAGGAATTTACAAAGTAATTAATTGAGAATTTAGTGAATAATTTACTGAGAATTTCTTGGGAATTCAATTAGTAATTTACTGAGAATTTACTAAGTAATTTACTGAGAATTTTTTAAGTAATTTACTTTAAAATTTACTGAGAATCTTCTAGGAATTTACTAAGTAATTTAATGAGAATTTACTGAGTAATTTACCGAGCAATTTATTGGGAATTTTCTAAGTGATTTACTCGGAATTTACTGAGTAATTTACTTAGCAATTTTACTGGGTAATGTTCTAAGTAATTTACTGAGAATTTAATGAGTAATTTACTGAGATTTTATTGAGTAATTTACCGTGAAATTATGAAAAATTTACTTCGAATTTTCTAAATAATTTACTGTGGATTTACTAGGAATTTACTAAGTAATTAATTGAGAATTTACTGAATAATTTACTGAGAATTTCTTGAGAATTTAATTACTAATTTACTAAGAATTTACTAAGTAATTTACTGAGAATTTACTCGGAATTTATTGAGAATTTTCAATGTAATTTACTTTATAATTTACAGAGAATTTTCTGGTAATTTACTGAGTAATTTAATGAGAATTTACTGTGTAATTTACTGAGAATTTACTGAGTGATTTACTCAGAATTTACTGACTATTTTACTTAGCAATTTACTGGGTAATGTTCTGAGTAATTTACTGAGAATTCAATGACTAATTTACTGAGATTTTATTGAGTAATTTACTGTGAAATTATGAAAAATTTACTTCGAATTTTCAAAATAATTTCCTGAGGATTTACGAGGAATTTACTGAGTAATTAATTGAGAATTTAATGAATAATTTACTGAGAATTTCTTGGGAATTTGATTAGTAATTTATTAAGAATTTACTAAGAATTTACTGGGAATTTATTGAGAATTTTCTAAGTAATTTACTTTATAATTTACTGAGAATTTTCTGGGAATTTACTGGGTAATTTACGGAGTAATTTAATGGGAATTTACTGTGTGATTTACTTAGTAATTTACTTAGCAATTTACTGGGTAATGTTCTGAGTAATTTACTGAGAATTCAATGAGTAATTTACTGAGACTTTATTGAGTACTTTACCGTGAAATTAAGAAAAATTAACTTCAAATTTTGTAAATAATTTTCTAATACTAGGAATTTACTGAGTAATTAATTGAGAATTTACTAAATAATTCACTGAGAATTTCTTCAGAATTTAATTAGTAATTTACTGAGAATTTACTAAATAATTTACTGAGAATTTAGTAAATAATTTATTTAGAATTTTCTAAGTAATTTACTTCATAATTTACTAAGAATTTTCTGGGAATTTACTGAGTAATTTAATGAGAATTTACTGAGTAATTTACTCGGAATTACTGAGTAATTTTCTTAGCAATTTACAGGGCAATGTTTTGAGTAATTTACTGAGAATTCAATGAGTAATTTACTGAGATTTTATTGAGTAATTTACCGTGAATGATAAAAAATTTACTTTGATTTTTCTAAATAACTTACTGAGGATTAAATAGGAATTTACTAAGTAATTAGTTGAGAATTTAGTGAATAATTTACTGAAAATTTCTTGGGAGTTTAATTAGTAATTTACGGGGAATTTTTTAAGTAATTTACATTATAATTTATTGAGAATTTTCTGGGAATTTACTAAGTAATTTATTGAGAATTTACTGAGTAATTTACCGAGCAATTTACTGTGAATTTACTGAGTGATTTACTCAGAAATTACTGAGTAATTTACTTAGCAATTTTACTGGGCAATGTTCTGAGTAATTTACTGAGAATTGAATGAGTAATTTACTGAGATTTTATTGAGTAATTTACCATGAAAGTATGAAAAATTTTACTTCGAATTTTCTAAATAA
The DNA here is from genome assembly GCF_055761805.1 of Camellia sinensis. NCBI lineage: Eukaryota > Viridiplantae > Streptophyta > Magnoliopsida > Ericales > Theaceae > Camellia > Camellia sinensis. Next base: position 89,331,270 of record NC_138964.1, read on the forward strand.
TTTATTGTGGATTTACTAGGAATTTATTGAGTAATTAATTGAGAATTTAATAAAAAAATTTACTGAGAATTTCTTGGGAATTTAATTACTAATTTATGGAGAATTTACTATGTAATTCACTGAGAATTTACTCGAAATTTATTGAGAATTTTCAAAGTAATTTACTTCATAATTTACTGATAATTTTCTGGGAATTTACTGAGTATCTTAATGAGAATTTACTGATTAATTTACTGAGTAATTTACTGTGAATTTACTGAGTGATTTACTCGGAATTCACTTAGCAATTTACATAGCAATTTACTGGGTAATGTTCTGAGTAATTTACTGAGAATTCAATGAGTAATTTACTGATATTTTATTGAGTAATTTACCGTGAAATTATGAAAAATTTTCTTCAAATTTTCTAAATAATTTACTGTAGATTTACTAGGAATTTACTAAGTAATTAAGTGAGAATTTACTGAATAATTTATTAGGAATTTACTGAGAATTTACTGTGAATTTATTGAGACTTTTCAAAGTAATTTACTTTATAATTTACTGAGATTTTAATGGTAATTTACTGAGTAATTTAATGAGAATTTACTAAGTAATTTACAGGGAATTTTCTGAGTGATTTACTCAAAATTTACTTAGTAATTTACTTAGCAATTTACTGGGTAATGTTCTGAGTAATTTACTGAGAATTCATTGAGTAATTTACTGAGATCTTATTGGGTAGTTTACCGTGAAATTAAGAAAAATTTACTTTGATTTTTCTAAATAATTTACTGAGGATTAAACAGGAATTTACAAAGTAATTAATTGAGAATTTAGTGAATAATTTACTGAGAATTTCTTGGGAATTCAATTAGTAATTTACTGAGAATTTACTAAGTAATTTACTGAGAATTTTTTAAGTAATTTACTTTAAAATTTACTGAGAATTTTCTGGGAATTTACTAAGTAATTTAATGAGAATTTACCGAGCAATTTATTGGGAATTTTCTAAGTGATTTACTCGGAATTTACTGAGTAATTTACTTAGCAATTTTACTGGGTAATGTTCTGAGTAATTTACTGAGAATTTAATGAGTAATTTACCGTGAAATTATGAAAAATTTACTTCGAATTTTCTAAATAATTTACTGTGGATTTACTAGGAATTTACTAAGTAATTAATTGAGAATTTACTGAATAATTTTCTGAGAATTTCTTGGGAATTTAATTACTAATTTACTGAGAATTTACTCAAAATTTATTGAGAATTTTCAATGTAATTTACTTTATTATTTACTGAGAATTTTCTGGTAATTTACTGAGTAATTTAATGAGAATTTACTGTGTAATTTACTAAGAATTTACTGTGTGATTTACTCAGAATTTACTGACTAATTTACTTAACAATTTACTGGGTAATGTTTTGAGTAATTTACTGAGAATTAAATGACTAATTTACTGAGATTTTATTGAGTAATTTACTGTGAAATTATGAAAAATTTACTTCGAATTTTCAAAATAATTTACTGAGGATTTACGAGAAATTTACTGAGTAATTAATTGAGAATTTAATGAATAATTTACTGAGAATTTCTTGGGAATTTGATTAGTAATTTATTAAGAATTTACTAAGAATTTACTGGGAATTTATTGAGAATTTTCTAAGTAATTTAGTTTATAATTTACTGAGAATTTTCAGGGAATTTACTGAGTAATTTACGGAGTAATTTACTGGGAATTTACTGTGTGATTTACTCAGAATTTACTTAGCAATTTACTGGGTAATGTTCTGAGTAATTTACTGAGAATTCAATGAGTAATTTACTGAGACTTTATTGAGTACTTTACCGTGAAATTAAGAAAAATTAACTTCGAATTTTGTAAATAATTTACTGATACTAGGAATTTACTGAGTAATTAATTGAGAATTTACTAAATAATTCACTGAAAATTTCTTCGGAATTTAATTAATAATTTACTGAGAATTTACTTAGAATTTATTTAGAATTTTCTAAGTAATTTACTTCATAATTTAATAAGAATTTTCTGGGAATTTTCTGAGTAATTTAATGAGAATTTATTGAGTAATTTACTTAGTGATTTACTCGGAATTACTGAGTAATTTTCTTAGCAATTTACAGGGCAATGTTTTGAGTAATTTACTGAGAATTCAATGAGTAATTTTCTGAGATTTTATTGAGTAATTTACCGTGAATTATAAAAAATTTACTTTGATTTTTCTAAATAACTTACTGAGGATTAAATAGGAATTTACTAAGTAATTAGTTGAGAATTTAGTGAATAATTTACTGAGAATTTCTTGGGAGTTTAATTAGTAATTTACGGGGAATTTTTTAAGTAATTTACATTATAATTTACTGAGAATTTTCTGGGAATTTACTAAGTAATTTATTGAGAATTTACTGAGTAATTTACCGAGCAATTTACTGTGAATTTACTGAGTGATTTACTTAGAAATTAGTGAGTAATTTACTTTGCAATTTTACTGGGTAATGTTCTGAGTAATTTACTGAGAATTGAATGAGTAATTTACTGAGATTTTATTGAGTAATTTACCATGAAAGTATGAAAAATTTTACTTCGAATTTTCTAAATAATTTATTGTGGATTTACTAGGAATTTATTGAGTAATTAATTGAGAATTTAATGAATAATTTACTGAGAATTTCTTGGGAATTTAATTACTAGTTTATGGAGAATTTACTAAGTAATTCACTGAGAATTTACTCGAAATTTATTGAGAATTTTCAAAGTAATTTACTTCATAATTTACTGACAATTTTCTGGGAATTTACTGAGTATCTTAATGAGAATTTACTGATTAATTTACCGAGTAATTTACTGTGAATTTACTGAGTGATTTACTCGGAATTCACTTATCAATTTACATAGCAATTTACTGGGTAATGTTCTGAGTAATTTACTGAGAATTCAATGAGTAATTTACTGATATTTTATTCAGTAATTTACCGTGAAATTATGAAAAATTTTCTTCGAATTTTCTAAATAATTTACTGTGGATTTACTAGGAATTTACTAAGTAATTAAGTTAGAATTTACTGAATAATTCATTAGGAATTTACTGAGAATTTACTGTGAATTTATGGAGAATTTTCAAAGTAATTTACTTTATAATTTACTGAGAATTTAATGGTAATTTACTGAGTAATTTAATGAGAATTTACTAAGTAATTTACAGGGAATTTTCTGAGTGATTTACTCAAAATTTACTAAGTAATTTACTTAGCAATTTACTGGTACATGTTCTGAATAATTTACTGAGAATTCAATGAGTAATTTACTGAGATTTTATTGAGTAATTTACTGTGAAATTATGAAAAATTTATTTGAAATTTTCAAAATAATTTACTGAGGATTTACGAGGAATTTTCTGAGTCATTAACTGAGAATTTAATTAATAATTTACTGAGAATTTCTTGGGAATTTAATTAGTAATTTACTGAGAATTTACTAAGAATTTATTGAGAATTTTCTAAGTAATTTACTTTATAATTTACTGAGAATTTTCTGGGAATTTGCTGAGTAATTTATCGAGTAATTTACTGGGAATTTACTGTGTGATTTACTCGGAATTTACTTAGTAATTTACTTAGCAATTTACTGGGTAATGTTCTGAGTAATTTACTGAGAATTCAATGAGTAATTTACTGAGATTTTATTTAGTAGTTTACCGTGAAATTAAGAAAAATTTACTTCGAATTTTGCAAATAATTTACTAATACTAAGAATTTACTGAGTAATTAATTGAGAATTTACTAAATAATTCACTGAGAATTTCTTAGGAATTTAATTAGTAATTTACTGAGAATTTACTCAGAATTTATTTAGAATTTTCTAAGTAATTTACTTCATAATTTACTGAGAATTTTCTGTGAATTTACTGAGTAATTTAATGACAATTTACTGAGTAATTTACCGAGTAATTTACTAAGTGATTTACTCGGAATTTACTGAGTAATTTTCTTAGCAATTTATAGGGCAATGTTTTGAGTAATTTACTGAGAATTCAATGAGTAATTTACCGAGATTTTATTGTGTAATTTACTGTGAAATTATGAAAAATTTACTTCGAATTTTCAAAATAATTTACTAAGGATTTACGAGGAATTTACTTAGTAATTAATTGAGAATTTAATGTATAATTTACTGAGAATTTCTTGGGAATTTAATTACTAATTTACTGAGAATTTACTAAGAATTTATTGAGAATTTTTAAAATAATTTACTTTATAATTTACTGAGAATTTTCTAGGAATTTACTGAGTAATTTACCGAGTAATTTACTGGGAATTTACTGTGTGATTTACTCGAAATTTACTTAGCAATTTACTGGGTAATGTTCTGAGTAATTTACGGAGAATTCAATGAGTAATTTACTGAGATTTTATTAAGTAGTTTACCATTAAATTTAGAAAAATTTACTTCAATTTTTCTAAATAATTTACTGAGGATTAAATGGGAATTTACTAAGTAATTAATTGAGAATTTAGTGAATAATTTACTGAGAATTTCTTGGGAATTCAATTAGTAATTTACTGAGAATTTACTAAGTAATTTACTAAGAATTTTTTAAGTAATTTACTTTAAAATTTACTGGGAATTTTCTGGGAATTTACTAAGTAATTTAATGAGAATTTACTGAGTAATTTACCGAGCAATTTACTGGGAATTTTCTGAGTGATTTACTCAGAATTTACTGAGTAATTTATTTAGCAATTTTATTGGGTAATGTTCTGAGTAATTTACTCGGAATTCAATGAGTAATTTACTGAGATTTTATTGAGTAATTTACCGTGAAATTATGAAAAATTTACTTCGAATTTTCTAAATAATTTACTGTGGATTTACTAGGAATTTAATAAGTAATTAATTGAGAATTTACTGAATAATTTACTGAGAATTTCTGGAGAATTTAATTACTAATTTACTGAGAATTTACTAAGTAATTTACTGAGAATTTACTCAGAATTTATTGAGAATTTTCAAAGTAATTTACTTTATAATTTACTGAGAATTTTCTGGTAATTTAATGAGAATTTACTGTGTAATTTACTGAGAATTTACTGAGTGATTTACTCGCAATTTACTGAATAATTTACTTAACAATTTACTGGGTAATGTTCTGAGTAATTTACTGAGATTTTATTGAGTAATTTACCGTGAAATTATGAAAAATTTACTTCGAATTTTCTAAATAATTTACTGTGGATTTATTATGAATTTACTAAGTAATTAATTGTGAATTTACTGAATAATTTACTGAGAATTTCTTGGGAATTTAATTACTAATTTACTGAGAATTTACTAAGTAATTTACAGGGAATTTATTGAGAATTTTCTAAGTAATTTACTTTACACTTTACTGAGAATTTTCTGGGAATTTACTGAGCAATTTACCGAGTAATTTACTGGGAATTTACTGTGTGATTTACTCAGAATTTACTTAGCAATTTACTGGGTAATGTTCTGAGTAATTTACTAAGAATTCAATGAGTAATTTACTGAGATTTTATTGAGTAATTTACCGTGAAATTAAGAAAAATTTTCTTCAAATAATGTAAATAATTTACTGATACTAGGAATTTACTGAGCAATTAATTAAGAATTTACTAAATAATTCCCTGAGAATTTCTTGGGAATTTAATTAGTAATTTACTGAGAATTTACTAAGTAATTTATTGAGAATTTACTCAGAATTTATTTAGAATTTTCTAAGTAATGTACTTCATAATTTACTGAGAATTTTCAAGGAATTTACTGAGTAATTTAATGAGAATTTATTGAGTAATTTACCGAGTAATTTACTTAGTGATTTACTCGGAATTACTGAGTAATTTTCTTAGCAATTTACAGGGCAATGTTTTGAGTAATTTACTGAGATTTTATTGTGTAATTTACCGTGAATTATAAAAAATTTACTTCAATTTTTCTAAATAATTTACTGAGTATTAGATAGGAATTTACTAAGTAATTAGTTGAGAATTTAGTGAATAATTTACTGAGAATTTCTTGGGAGTTTAATTAGTAATTTGCTAAGAATTTACTAAGTAATTTACTGTGAATTTTTTAAGCAATTTACTTTATAATTTACTGAGAATTTTCTGGGAATTTACATAGTAATTTAATGAGAATTTACTAAGAAATTTACCGAGCAATTTACTGGGAATTTTCTGAGTGATTTATTCGGAATTTACTGAGTAATTTTCTTAGCAATTTATAGGGCAATGTTTTGAGTAATTTACTGAGAATTCAATGAGTAATTTACTGAGATTTTATTGAGTAATTTACCGTGAAATTATGAAAAATTTACTTCGAATTTTCAAAATAATTTATTGAGGATTTACGAGAAATTTACTTAGTAATTAATTGAGAATTTAATGAATAATTTACAGAGAATTTCTTGGGAAATTAATTAGTAATTTACTGAGAATTTACTAAGAATTTATTGAGAATTTTCTAAGCAATTTACTTTATAATTTACTGAGAATTTTCTGGAAATTTACTGAGTAATTTACCGAGTAATTTACTGGGAATTTACTGTGTGATTTACTCGGAATTTACTTAGCAATTTACTGGGTAATGTTCTGAGTAATTTACTGAGAATTCAATGAGTAATTTTCTGAGATTTATTGAGTAGTTTTCCGTGAAATTAAGAAAAATTTACTTCGATTTTTCTAAATAATTTACTGAGGATTAAATAGGAATTTACTAAGTAATTAATTGAGAATTTAGTGAATAATTTACTGAGAATTTCTTGGGAATTCAATTAGTAATTTACGGACAATTTACTAAGTAATTTACTGAGAATTTTTTAAGTAATTTACTTTAAAATTTACTGAGAATTTTTTGGGAATTTACTAAGTAATTTAATGAGAATTTACTGAGTAATTTACCGAGCAATTTACTGGGAATTTTCTGAGTGATTTACTCGGAATTTACTGAGTAATTTACTTAGCAATTTTACTGGGTAATATTCTGAGTAATTTAGTGAGAATTCAATGAGTAATTTACTAAGATTTTATTGAGTAATTTACCGTGAAATTATGAAAAATTTACTTCGAATTTTCTAAATAATTTACTGTGAATTTACTAGGAATTTACTACGTAATTAATTGGGAATTTACTGAATAATTTACTGAGAATTTCTTGGGAATTTAATTACTACTTTACTGTAAATTTACTAAGTAATTTACTAAGAATTTACTCAGAATTTATTGAGAATTTTCGAAGTAATTTACTTTATAATTTATTGAGAATTTTCTGGTAATTTACTGAGTAATTTAATAAGAATTTACTGAGTAATTTACTGGGAGTTTACTCGAAATTTACTGAGTAATTTACTTAGCAATTTACTGGGTAATGTGCTGAGTAATTTACTGAGAATTCAATGGGTAATTTACTGAGATTTTATTGAGTAATTTACCGTGAGATTATGAAAAATTTACTTCGAATTTTCAAAATAATTTACTGAGGATTTACGAGGAATTTACTGAGTAATTAATTGAGAATTTAATGAATAATTTATTGAGAATTTCTTGGGAATTTAATTAGTAATTTGCTGAGAATTTACTAAGAATTTACTAAGAATTTATTGAGAATTTTCTAAGTAATTTACCATGTAATTTACTAGGAATTTACTGTGTGATTTACTCGGAATTTGCTTAGTAATTTACTTAGCAATTTACTGGGTAATGTTTTGAGTAATTTACTGATAATTCAATGAGTAATTTACTGAGACTTTATTGAGTAGTTTACCGTGAAATTAAGAAAAATTTACTTTGAATTTTGTAAATAATTTACTGATACTAGGAATTTTCTGAGTAAATAATTGAGAATTTACTAAATAATTCACTGAGAATTTCTTGGGAATTTAATTAGTAATTTACTGAGAATTTACTAAGTAATTTACTGAGAATTTACTCGGAATTTATTTAGAATTTTCTAAGTAATTTACTTCATAATTTACTAAGAATTTTCTGAGAATTTACTGAGTAATTTAGTGTGAATTTACTACGTAATTTACTGAGTAATTTTCTTAGCAATTTATAGGGCAATGTTTTGAGTAATTTACTGAGAATTCAATGAGTAATTTACCGAGATTTTATTGTTTAATTTACCGTGAATTATGAAAAATTTACTTCGATTTTTCTAAATAACTTACTGAGGATTAAATAGGAATTTACTATGTAATTAATTGAGAATTTCGTGAATAATTTACTGAGAATTTCTTGGGAATTTAATTAGTAATTTACTGAGAATTTACTAAGTAATTTACTGAGAATTTTTTAAGTAATTTACTTTATAATTTACTGAGAATTTTCTGGGAATTTGCTAAGTAATTTAATGAGAATTTACCGAGTAATTTACCGAGCAATTTACTGGGAATTTTCTGAGTGATTTACTCGGAATTTACTGAGTAATTTACTTAACAATTTTACTGGGTAATGTTCTGAGTAATTTACTGAGAATTCAATGAGTAATTTATTGGGATTTTATTGAGTAATTTACCGTTAAATTATGAAAAATTTACTTCGAATTTTCTAAATAATTTACTAAGGATTTACTAAGAATTTACTAAGTAATTAATTGAGAATTTAATGAATAATTTACTGAGAATTTCTTAGGCATTTAATTAGTATTACGTGGAATTTACTAAGTAATTTACTGAGAATTTACTGGGAATTTATTGAGAATTTTCTAAGTAATTTACTTTATAATTTACTGAGAATTTTTTGGGAATTTACTGAGTAATTTAATGAGAATTTACTGAGTAATTTACCGAGTAATTTACTGGGAATTTGCTGAGTGATTTACGCAGAATTTATTGAGTAGTTTACTTACCAATTTACTGGGTAATGCTCTGAGTATTTTACTGAGAATTCAATGAGTAATTTACTGAGATTTTATTGAGTAATTTACCGTGAAATTATGAAAAATTTACTTTGAATTTTCTAAATAATTTACTGAGGATTTACTAGGAATTTACTAAGTAATTAATTGAGAATTTACTGAATAATTTACTGAGAATTTCTTGGGAATTTAATTAGTAATTTACTGAGAATTTACTAAGTAATTTACTGAGAATTTACTGGAAATTTATTGAGAATTTTGTAAGTAATTTACTTCATAATTACTGAGAATTTTCTGGAAATTTACTTAGTGATTTACTCGGAATTCACTTAGCAATTTACTGGGTAATGTTCTGAGTAATTTACTGAGAATTCAATGAGTAATTTATTGAGATTTTATTGTGTAATTTACCTTGAAATTATGAAAAATTTACTTCAAATTTTGTAAATAATTTACTGAGGATTTACTAGGAATTTACTATGTAATTAATTGAGAATTTAATGAATAATTTACTGAGAATTTCTTGGGAATTTAATTAGTAATTTACTGAGAATTTACTAAGTAATTTACTGAGAATGTAACAACCCACACTTCATCTTAGTCATGCTCTCATGCATTTATACGATTTTGCCTTGTTAAGCTTGCATTTCAAATCTTGTCTTTGTTTTGCTAAGTGTTAGTGCATGCTTTGTTCCTTGCTTGGTGTGAGTTTAGCCGAGGTCATCCTAAGCCTGGGTCGCACCTTTGAGTCTTTTATACCTAGGACTATCTTGGAATCTTTTTGTTAACCTCCACTCGCACCTTGGCATCTTGGCCGAGATTTACATTATCTTGGCTGAGATGTTGCCTTTGCGCCTAAGTGATCTTGTTCCTGGATTAGTGCAACCTAGACCGAGGTGTGACACATCTAGGCCGAAGTGTGGCACATCTAGGCCAAGTGTTGTCCTTCTTAACCGAGATCATTACCTGCTGGAGTGCCTATGCCGTCTTGCTTGTTGAACATACTTTGTCATAGTCTTGTCTTTTCACTCAGTCACCTTTTTGAGAAGAGCCAACCAGCCGGTGCCACGTGTCCCTACAGTGGGTTAAGTCAGTGAGCTGTTGAGAAACACATCATTTTGTATCATATCCTTGTCTTTTAGGGAGAGAGGCTCTAGGAAGAAGGAGGAGTTCTAAGAAAGGGAATAGATTTCCAAGCTTGATCTTCATACCTTGAGCCGTTAGATTCGTGTCTTGAGGTTACAATCTTGATCTACTCTCGTTGTTCTTATTGTTCATCTAGCTACATTGCATGATCGAGCACGTTTTGTAAGCCATGCATCGATTTAAAGTTGGATTTAGAAAGAGAAAGTGGTATTCATGTGTTCTTGGAGAGAAAGCCTTGTTTGATCCGAAAGTTTGCATTAAGATTCATGTTTTGTGTTTGTTTTCATAAAATCTTCGAGTATGGGTGCCCAGGTCCATGTTTTTGAATTCATAGCATGAAATCTCGGATTTTGTGATAATAAGTTATGATCTCTGCATCCATGTTCTTCATGTTCATGTTCTTCATGTTCTTCAAAGAAAGGGAAACCCAGATTTTCCCGACTTCGTTTCCTTGAATGTGGCCATCGGGACCACACCTCGGCAAGGGAGGTGTGGGACCTCGGCCAAGACCTGGATGGTGCCCATTATGTTTTCCTGAGATGAGGAACAGTGTTTTGTTTTGAGATGAGGAACAGTGTAATCTCGAATTACTGGCCATCACGGCACCATTCTACTAGGGGCGGAATGGGGTCGTGACAGAGAATTTACTGGGAATTTATTGAGAATTTTCGAAGTAATTTACTTTATAATTTACAGGGAATTTTCTGGGAATTTACTGAGTAATTTAATGAGAATTTACTGAGTAATTTATTGAGTAATTTACCAGGAATTTGCTGAGTGATTTACTCAAAATTTACTGAGTAATTTACTTACCAATTTACTGGGTAATGTTCTGAGTATTTTACTGAGAATTCAATGAGTAATTTACTGACATTTTATTGAGTAATTTACCGTGAAATTATGAAAAATTTACTTCAAATTTTCTAAATAATTTACTGAGGATTTTCTAGGAATTTACTAAGTAATTAATTGAGAATTTACTGAATAATTTACTGAGAATTTCTGGGGAATTTAATTAGTAATTTACTGAGAATTTACTAAGTAATTTACTGGGAATTTATTAAAAATTTTGTAAGTAATTTACTTCATAATTTACTGAGTATTTTTTGGGAATTTACTAAGTAATTTAATGAGAATTTACTGATTAATTTACCGAGTAATTTACTGGGAATTTATTGAGTGATTTACTCGGAATTCACTTAGAATTTACTAAGCAATTTACTGGGTAATGTTCTGAGTAATTTACTGAGATTTTATTGAGTAATTTATCGTTAAATTATGAAAATTTACTTTGATTTTTCTAAATAATTTACTGAGAATTTACTAGGAATTTACTGAGTAATTAAGAATTTAATTAATAATTTACTAAGTAATTTAATGAGAATTTACTTATTAATTTACCAAGTAATTTACTGGAAATTTGCTGAGTGATTTACTCGGAATTTACTGTGTAATTTACTTACCAATTTACTGGGTAATGTTTTGAGTAATTTACTGAGATTTTATTGAGTAATTTACCGTTAAATTATGAAAAAATTACTTCGATTTTTCTAAGTAATTTACTGAGGATTTACTAGGAATTTAGTGAGTAGTTAATTGAGAATTTACTGAATAATTTGCTGAGAATTTCTTGGGAATTTAATTAGTAATTTACTGAGAATTTACTGGGAATTTATTGAGATTTTTCTTAGTAATTTACTTTACAATTTACTAAGAATTTTTTGGGAATTTACTGAGTAATTTAATGAGAATTTACTAAGTAATTTACCGAGTGATTTACTCGGAATTTACTGAGTAATTTACTTAGCAAATTACTGGGTATTGTTCTGAGTAATTTACTAAGAATTCAATGAGTAATTTACTGAGATTTTATTAAGTAATTTACCGTGTAATTATGAAAAATTTACTTCGAATTTTCTAAATAATTTACTGAGGATTTACTAGAAATTTACTGAGTAATTAGTTGAGAATTTATTAAATAATTTTGCTGAGAATTTCTTGGGAATTTATTCAGAATTTTCTAAGTAATTTACTTCATAATTTACTGAGAATTTTCTGAGAATTTACTGGGTAATTTAATGAGAATTTATTGAGCAATTTATCGAGTAATTTACTGAGTGATTTACTCGAAATTTGCTGAGTAATTTACTTACCAATTTACTGGGAAATGTTCTTAATAATTTACTGAGAATTCAATGAGTAATTTACTGAGATTTTATTGAGTAATTGAACGTGAAATTATGAAAAATTTACTTCGAATTTTCTAAATAATTTACTGAGAATTTACTAGGAATTTACTCAGTAATTAATTGAGAATTTACTGAATAATTTATTGAGAATTTCTTGGGAATTTAATTAGTAATTTATTGAGAATTTACTAGGTAATTTACTGAGAATTTTCTAAGTAATCAACTTTATAATTTACTGAGAATTTTTTGGGAATTTACTGAGTAATTTAATGAGAATTTACTGAGTGATTTACTCGTAATTTACTTAGCAATTTACCGGGTAATGTTCTGAGTAATTTTATGAGAATTCAATGAGTAATTTACAGAGATTTCATTGAGTAGTTTACCGTAAAATTATGAAAAATTTACTTTGAATTTTGTAAATAATTTACTGATACTTGGAATTTACTGAGTAATTAATTGAGAATTTACTAAATAATTCACTGAGAATTTCTTGGGAATTTAATTAGTAATTTACTGAGAATTTTCTAAGTAATTTACTTCATAATTTACTGAGAATTTTTTGAGTAATTTAATGAGAATTTATTGAGTAATGTACCAAGTAATTTACTGAGTGATTTACTCGGAATTTACTGAGTAATTTACTGAGAATTCAATGAGTAATTTACTGAGATTTTATTGAGTAATTTACCGTGAATTATGAAAAATTAACTTCGATTTTTCTAAATAATTTACTGAGGATTTAATAGGTATTTACTGAGTAATTAATTGAGAATTTTCTGAATAATTTACTGAGAATTTCTTGGGAATTTATTTAGTAATTTACAGAGAATTTTCTATGAATTTATTGAGAATTTTCTAAGTAATTTACTTTATAATTTACTGAGAAATTTTTGGGAATTTACTGAGTAATTTATCGAGTAATTTACTGAGAATTTACTGAGTGATTTACTCGAAATTTACTGAGTAATTTACTGAGAATTCGATGAGTAATTTACTGAGATTTGCTGAGAATTTACTGAGTAATTTATTGAGAATTTCTTGGGAATTTAATTAGTAATTTACTGAGAATTTACTAGAATTTGTTGAGAATTTTCTAAGAAATTTACTTCATAATTTACTGATAATTTTCTTGGAATTTACTGAGTAATTTAATGAGAATTTACTGATTAATTTACCGAGTAATTTACTGAGAATTTACTGAGTGATTTACTCGGAATTCACTTAGCAATTTACTAGGCAATGTTCTGCGTAATTTACTGGGAATTCAATGAGTAATTTACTGAGATTTTATTGAATAATTTACCGTGAAATTATGAAAAATTTACTTCAAATTTTCTAAATAATTACTGAGGGTTTAGTAGGAATTTACTCAGTAATTAATTGAGAATTTACAGAATTGTTTATTGAGAATTTCTTGGGAATTTAATTAGTAATTTACTGAGAATTTTCTAAGTAATTTACTGAGAATTTACTGGGAATTTATTGAGAATCTTCTAAGTAATTTACTTTATAATTTACTGAGTAATTTAATGAGAATTTACTGAGTAATTTACCGAATAGTTTGCTGGGAATTTACTGCGTGATTTACTCAGAATTTACTGAGTAATTTACTTACCAATTTACTGGGTTTGTTCTAAGTAATTTACTGAGAATTCAATGATTAATTTATAGAGATTTTATTAAGTAATTTACCGTGAAATTATGAGTAATTTACTTCGAATTTTCTAAATAATTTACTGAGGATTTACTAGGAATTTACTGAGTAATTAATTGAGAATTTAATGACTAATTTACTGAAAATTTCTTGGGAATTTAATTAGTAATTTTCTGAGAATTTACTACGTAATTTACTTAAAATTTACTGGGAATTTATTGAGAATTTTCTAAGCAATTTACTTCATAATTTACTGAGAATTTTCTGGGAATTTACTGAGAAATTTTATGAGAATTTACTGATTAATTTACCGAGGAATTTACTGGGAATTTACTCAGTGATTTACTCAAAATTCACTTAGTAATTTACTGGGTAATGTTCTGAGTAATTTACTGAGAATTCAATGTGTAATTTTCTGAGATTTTATTGAGTAATTTACCGTGAAATTATGAAAAATTTACTTCGAATTTTCTAAATAATTTGCTGAGGATTTACTAGAAATTTATTAAGTAATTAATTGAGACTTTACGGAATAATTTGCAGAGAATTTCTTGGGAATTTAATTAGTAATTTACTGAGAATTTGCTGAAAATTTATTTAGAATTTTCTAAGTAATTTACTTTATAATTTACTGAAAATTTTTTGGGAACTTACTGAGTAATTTGATGAGAATTTACTAAGTAATTTATCGAGTAATTTACTGAGAATTTACTGAGTGATTTACTCGGAATTTACTTACCAATTTACTTGGTAATGTTCAAAGTAATTTACTGAGAAGTTAATGAGTAATTTACGGAGATTTTATTGAGTAATTTACCGTAAAATTATGAAAAATTTACTTCGAATTTTCTAAATAATTTACTGAGGATTTACAAGGAATTTACTGAATAATTTACTGAGAATTTCTTTGGAATTTAATTAGTAATTTACTGAGAATTTACTAAGTAATTTACTGAGAATTTACTGGAAATTTATTAAGAATTTTCTAAGTAATATACTTCATAATTTACTAACAATTTTGTGCGAATTTACTAAGTAATTTAATGAGAATTTACTGAGTAATTTACTGGGTATGTTCTGAGTAATTTACTGAGAATTCAGTGAGTAATTTACTGAGATTTTACTGAGTTATTTACCGTGAAATTATGAAAAATTTACTTCGAATTTTCTAAATAATTTACTGAGGGTTTACTAGGAATTTAGTAAGTAACTAATTGAGAATTTACTGAATAATTTACTGAGAATTTCTTGGGAATTTAATTAGTAATTTATTGAGAATTTACTAAATAATTTACTGAGAATTTACTGGGAATTTGTACAGAATTTTCAAAGTAATTTACTTCATAATTTACGGACAATTTTCTTGGAATTTACTAAGTAATTTATTGAGAATTTACTGATTAATTTACCGAGTAATTTACTGAGAATTTACTGAGTGATTTACTCGGAATTCACTGAGCAATTTACTTAGCAATTTATTGGGTAATGTTCTGAATAATTTACTGAGAATTCAATGAGTAATTTATCGTGAAATTATGAAAAATTTACTTCGAATTTTCTTAATAATTTGCTGGGGATTTACTAAGAATTTACTGAGTAATTAATTTAGAATTTGCTAAATAATTTACACAGAATTTACTAGAAATTTATTGAGAATTTTCTGAGTAATTTGATTCATAATTTACCGAGAATTTTCTGGGGAATTTACTGAGTAATTTAATGAGAATTTACTCAGTAATTTACAAAGTAATTTACTCAGAATTTACAGAATAATTTACTTAGCAATTTACTAAGTAATGTTCTAAGTAATTCACTGAGAATTCAATGAGTAATTTACTGAGATTTTATTGAGTAATTTACCGTGAAATTATGAAAAATTTATTTCGAATGTTCTAAATAATTTACTGAGGATTTACTAGAAATTTACTCAGTAATTAATTGAGAATTTATTGAATAATTTATTGAGAATTTTTTGGGAATTTAATTACTAATTTACTGAGAATTTACTCGGTAATTTATGGAGAATTTACAGGAATTTATTGAGAATTTTCTAAGTAATTCATTTTATAATTTACTGATAATTTTTTTGGAATTTACTAGGTAATTTAATGAGAATTTACTGAGTAATTTACCGAGTAATTTACTGGGAATTTACCGTGTGATTTACTCGGAATTTACTTAGTAATTTACTTAGCAATTTACTAGGTAATGTTCTGAGTAATTTACTGAGAATTCAATGAGTAATTTACTGAGATTTTATTGAGTAATTGACCGTGAAATTATGAAAAATTTACTTCGAATTTTCTAAATAATTTACTGAGGATTTACTGGGAATTTACTGGGTAATTAATTGAGAATTTACTGAATAATTTACTGAGAATTTCTTGGGAATTTAATTAGTAATTTACTGCAAATTTACTAAGTAATTTACTGAGAATTTACTTGGAAATTATTTAGAATTTTCTAAGTAATTTACTTTATAATTTACTGATAATTTTCTGGAAATTTACTAAGTAATTTATTGGGAATTTACTGAGTAATTTAATTACCAATTTACTGGGTAATGTTCTGAGTAATTTACTGACAATTCAATAAGTAATTTACTGAGATTTTATTGAGTAATTTACTATGAAATTATGAAAAATTTACTTCGAATTATGTAAATAATTTACTGAGGATTTACTCTGAATTTAATGAGCAATTAATTTAGAATTTACTAAATAATTTACTGAGAATTTCATGGGAATTTAATTAGTAATTTACTAAGAATTTACTTGGAATTTATTGAGAATTTTCTATGTAATTTACTTTATAATTTACTGAGAATTTTCTGGGAATTTACTGAGTAATTTACCGAGTAATTTATTGGGAATTTATTGAGTGATTTACTCAGAATTTACTGAGTAATTTATTTACCAATTTACTAGGTAATGTTATGAGTAATTTACTGAAAATTCAATGAGTAATTTTCTGAGATTTTATTCAGTAGTTTACCGTGAAATTATGAAAAATTTACTTCGAATTTTATAAATAATTTACTGATACTAGGAATTTACTGAGTAATTAATTGAGAATTTACTAAATAATTCACTGAGAATTTCTTGGGAATTTAATTAGTAATTTACTGGGAATTTACTAAGTAATTTACTGAGAATTTACTAGGAATTTGTTGAGAATTTTCTAAGTAATTTTACTTCATAATTTTCTGAGAATTTTTGGGTTATTTACTGAGTAATTTACCGAGTAATTTACTGGGAATTTACTGAGTGATTTACTTAGAATTTACTGAGTAATTTACTGACCAATTTACTGGGTACTGTTCTTAGTAATTTACTGAGAATTCAATGAGTAATTTACTGAAATTTTATTAAGTAATTTACCATGAAATTATGAAAAATTTACTTCAAATTTTCTAAATAATTTACTGAGGATTTACTAGGAATTTACTGAGTAATTAATTAAGAATTTACTGAATAATTTAATGAGATTTTCTTAGCAATTTAATTAGTAATTTACTGAGAATTTACTAGGAATTTATTGAGAATTTTCTAAGTAATTTACATTATAATTTTCTGATTAATTTAATGAGAATTTACTGAGTAATTTACCGTGCAATTTACTAGGAATTTACTGAGTGATTTACATGGAATTCACTGAGTAATTTACTTAGCAATTTTCTGGGTAATGTTTGGAGTAATTTACTGAGAATTCAATGAGTAATTTACTGAGATTTTATTGAGTAATTTACCGTGAAATTATGAAAAATTTATTTCGAATTTTCTAAATAATTTACTGAGGATTTACTAGGAATTTACTGAGTAATTAATCGAGAATTTAGAGAATAATTTATTGAGAATTTCTTGGGAATTTAATTACTAATTTACTGAGAATTTACTAAGTAATTTACTAAGAATTTACTAGGAATTTATTGAGAATTTTCTCAGTAATTTACTTTATAATTTACTGAGAATTCTCTGGGAATTTACTGAGTAATTTACCGAGTAATTTACTGGGAATTTACAGGGTGATTTACTCAGAATTTACTGAGTAATGTACTTAGCAATTTACTGGGTAATGTTCTGAGTAATTTACGGAGAATTCAATGAATAATTTACTGAGATTTTATTAAGTAATTTACCGTGAAATTATGAAACATTTACTTCGAATTTTATAAATAATTACTGAGGATTTACTACGAATTTACTGAGTAATTACTTGAGAATTTACTGAATAATTTATTGAGAATTTCTTGGAAATTTAATTAGTAATTTACTGAGAAGTTTCTTAGTAATTTACTAAGAATTTACTGAAAATTTATTGAGAATTTTCTAAGTAATTTACTGAGTAATTTAATGAGAATTTACTGAGTAATTCACTGAGAATTTACTGAGTGATTTACTCAGAATTTACTGAGTAATTTACTTAGCAATTTGCTGGGTAATGTTCTGAGTAATTTAATGAGAATTCAATGAGTAATTTACTGAGATTTTATTGAGGAATTTACCGTGAAACCATGACAAATTTGCTTCGAATTTTTTAAATAATTTACTGAGAATTTCTTGGGAATTTAATTAGTAATTGACTGAGAATTTACTAAGTAATTTACTGATAATTTACTGGTATTTTATTGAGAATTTTCTAAGTAATTTACTTTATAATTTACTGAGAATTTTCTGCAAATTTACTAAGTAATTTAATGAAAATTTACTGAGTAATTTACCAAGTAATTTACTGGGAATTTACTGAGTGATTTACTCGGAATTTACTGAGTAATTTACTTAGCAATTTACTAGGTAATGTTCTGAGTAATTTACTGAGAATTTAATGAGTAATTTGCCGAGATTTTATTGAGTAATTTACCGTGAAATTATGAAAAATTTACTTCAAATTTTCTAAATAATTTACTAAGGATTTACTAGGAATTTACTGAGTAATTAATCAAGAATTTACTAAATAATTTATTGAGAATTTCTTGGGAATTTAATTACTAATTTACGGAGAATTTACTAAGTAATTTACTGAGAATTTACTAGGAATTTATTGACAATTTTGTAAGTAATTTACTTTATAATTTACTGAGAATTTTCTGGGAATTTACTGAGTAATTTACCGAGTAATTTACTGGGAATTTACGGAGTGATTTACTCAGAATTCACTGAGTAATTTACTTTGTAATTTACTGGGTAATGTTCTGAGTAATTTATGGAGAATTCCGTGAGTAATTTACTGAGATTTTATGAAGTAATTTACCGTGAAATTATGAAAATTTTACTTTGAATTTTCTAAATAATTACTGAGGATTTACTAGGAATTTACTGAGTAATTAATTGAGAAATTACTGAATAATTTATTGAGAATTTCTTGGAATTTAATTGCTAATTTACTGAGAATTTACTTAGTAATTTACTAAAAATTTACTGGAAATTTATTGAGAATTTTCTAAGTAATTTACTGAGTAATTTAATGAGTAATTTAATGAGAATTTACTGAGTAATTTACCGAGTGATTTACTCGGAATTTACTGAGTAATTTAATTACCAATTTACTGGGTAATGTTCTGAGTAATTTAATGAGAATTCAATGAGTAATTTACTGAGATTTTACTGAGTAATTTACCGTGAAATTAAGAAAAATTTACTTCAAATTTTCTAAATAATTTACTGAGGATTTACTAGGAATTTACTGAGTAATTAATTGAGAAATTGGTGAATAATTTACTTAGAATTTCTTGCGAATTTAATTAGTAATTTACCGAGAATTTACTAAGTAATTTACTGATAATTTACTGGGATTTTATTGAGAACTTTCTAAGTAATTTACTTTCTAATTTACTGAGTAATTTAATGAGAATTTTTTGAGTAATTTACCAAGTAATTTACTGGGAATTTAGTGAGTGATTTATTCGGAATTTACTGAGTAATTTACTTACCAATTTACTGGGTAATGTTCTGAGTAATTTACTGAGAATTCAATGAGTAATTTACTGAGATTTTGTTGAGTAATTTTTCGTGAAATTATGAAAAATTTGCTTCAAATTTTCTAAATAATTTACTGAGTATTTATTAGGAATTTACTGAGCAATTACTAGAGAATTTAGTGAATAATTTACTGAGAATTTCTTGGGAATTTAGCGAGTAATTTACTGAGAATTTACTGGGAATTTAATTAGAATTTTCTAAATAATTTACTTTATAATTTACTGAGAATTTTCTACGAATTTACTGGATAATTTAATGAGATTTTACTGAGCAATTTATCGAGTAATTTGTTGGGAATTTACTGAGTGATTTACTCGGAATTTACTGAGTAATTTACTTAGCAATTTGGTGGGTAATGTTCTGAGTAATTTATTATGAATTCAATGAGTAATTTACTGAGATTTTATTAAGTAATTTACCGTGAAATTATGAATTTTTTTTTCATATTTTCTAAATAATTTACTGAGGATTTACTAAGAATTTACAGAGTAATTAATTGAGAATTTACTGAATAATTTACTAAGAATTTCTTGGGAATTTAATTAGTAATTTACTAAGAACTTACTAAGTAATTTACTAAGAATTTTCTAAGTAATTTACTTTATAAATTACTGACAATTTTCTGGGAATTTACTAAGTAATTTAATGAGAATTTACTGAGTAATTTACTGAGTGATTTACTCGGAATTTACTGAGTAGTTTACTTAGCAATTTACTGGGTAATGTTCTGAGTAATTTACTGAGAATTCAACGAGTAATTTACTGAGATTTTATTGAGTAATTTACCGTGAAATTCTGAAAAATTTACTTCAAATTTTCTAAATAATTTAGTGAGGATTTACTTGGAATTTGCTGAGTAATTAATTGAGAATTTACTGAATAATTTATTAATTTACTAAGTAATTTACTGAGAATTTACTGAGTAATTTACCGAGTAATATACTGGGAATTTACGGAGTGATTTACTCAGACTTGACTGAGTAATTTACTGGGTAATGTTCTGAGTAATTACTGAGAATTCAATGAGAAATTTACTGAGATTTTATTGAGTAATTTACCGTGAAATTATGAAAAATTACTTCTAATTTTCTAAATAATTTACTGAGGAGTTACTTGGAATTTACTGAATAATTAGTTGAGAATTTACTAAATAATTTACTGATAATTTCTTGGAAATTTAATTAGTAATTTGCTGAAAATTTACTAAGTAATTTACTGAGAATTTATTGAGAATTTTCTAAGTAATTTACTTCATAATTTACAGAGAATTTTCGATGAATTTTCGGAGTAATTTAATGAGAATTTACTGATTAATTTACCGAGTAATTTACAAGGAATTTACTGATTGATTTACTCGGAATTCACTTAGCAATTTACTTAGCAATTTTCTGGGTAATGTTCTGAGTAATTTGCGGAGAATTCAATGAGCAATTTATTGAGATTTTATTGAGTAATTTGCCATGAAATTAGGAAAAAATTACTTCGAAATTTCTAAATAATTCATGAGGATTTATTAGGAATTTACTCTGTAATTAACTGAGAATTTACGGAATAATTTATTGAGAATTTCTTGGGCATTTAATTAGTAATTTACTGAGAATTTACTAAGTAATTTACTAAGAATTTACTGGGAATTTATTGAGAATTTTCTAAGTAATTTTCTTCATAATTTACTGACAATTTTCTGGGAATTTACTAAGTAATTTAACGAGAATTTACTGATTAATTTACCGAGTAATTTATTGAGAATTTACTGAGTGATTTTGTCACGACCCCAAACCGGCCCTAGTAGTTTGGTGCCGTGATGGCCAGTAATCTGAGATTACCGAAGGCCAACTTACAAAATTCACACACAATCAGAGTACAATTACATGGGGCTCTCAAGTGCGGAAGCAAAATTTAGAATACAAGTGGTCCATAAGAGCTGTGCATAAGTCAAATGAGATAGCAACCATTCACATATGGGTTATAACTTAATAACAAACAAGCAAAGTGCAAGTTATATTTTTCGTATTAGCAAAGGGCTCCACAAGCTGACATAAACAAATTGTACAAATTACAGGTTTAAGTACACAGTCTGCCAGGTTGCCGACATCTTCTTTGCCGACATAACAATCATACAAAAACATACATCTTGATCAAAAGGCTTCTCAGCCGACGTGTTCGAAATACAAATATTACAAGTCGAGAAGCATGATTTTCAAGATTGCCGACATAAATGCAGGTTAAGTCGACATAATCAAGACCCAAAACAAGCTCCAGAAATCACATCTAGGCGTCACCGCCTTCTTGTTCATCACCTACATATATATAGAGAGGGTGAGCTTGTACTCAGTGAATGGTATAAATAATAAAGGGGTTTGCATGAATAATAGCCGAAATCCTTTCAAAACAATACAAGACAAACTCTATATATAACAAGGAATGGACCTCGCCCATCAAACAAATCTTCAAAGTTCCAAGGGATACTTGCTAGCATCATATATCACAAATGACAACATTTCGGCAATAGGTCCACGCGGTAAACCGTCCGTGGCAAATCAAGACAAAGCAAAAGAGGCATCTCAACCAAGGGTGCTACAAAAGTTTAGAGTCCTTTAGCACAAGGGACTTTCAAGACAAGATGTGTTGCGAAAGTTTAGAGTCCTCCAGCACGAGGGACCTATGTTACAAAGGCCCGTAGCCCTTTAACACTAGAGTACAAATCAAGGGTGCTGCGAAAGTTTAGAGTCCTCCAGCACAAGGGACTTTCAAAACAAGATGTGCTGCGAAAGTTTAGAGTCCTCCAGCACAAAGGACTTTCCAAGAAGGTCATCAAGACAAAGTCATACTTGGTATACAAAACAAGGACAATTATTCATGCTTAACAAACACTTTCAAAACAAAGCAAAGCAAAGTCTTTATCAAAACATATAACATAGCTTTATTAAAAATACCACTCAACTAGTTCTTCAAACGACGGGGTCAAGGCAAGTCCAAGTCCTGACAAACACATGGCAAAGTCCATTGAATGCATTACTCAAAACAAGTCTAGCACACAAGCAAATGACCTCGGCATTCTTCAAAAAAACTAAGTCAATCAAATCGAAACACAGTTTCTTATCTTTGGAAAAACATGCTGGGCAACTACCAGGACTTGGCCGAGGTGCCACACCTTCTCGTCGAGGTGTGGTCCCGACGGCCACATTCGAAAGCGTAGTCGGGAAAAATCTGGGTTTCCCTCTTGATAGACATGAAGAACAAGAGCATGAAGAACTTGAAGAACATGAACATGAGGGAGATGAATGCAAAGATCAAACTTGCTATTACAACAGCTGCGACTTCATGCTATGAATTCAAAAACTTGGACCTGGGTACTCATACTCAAGGATCTTATCAGAACAAACACAAAAACATGAGCTTTAAAGCAAACTTTTGGATCAAACGAGGCTTTTCTCCCAAAAACACATGAAAACCGTTTTCTCTTTCTAAAACCGATTTTAAATCAATGCATGACGTGCCGAACAGGTTTGATCGTGCAATGCAGCTAGATGATCAATAAGAACAACCAGAGTAGGTTAAGATTCTGACCTTGAAACTCGAATCTAACGGTTCAAGCTCCAACGATCAAGCTTGGAAGCCCCCCTCTCTAGCTCAAACTTCTCCTCCTTCTAACTAGAGCTTCTCTCTCTAAAAAGGCAAGATTGATACAAATGATATGCCTCACACGACAAACACTGACTTAATCCCTCTGTCGGGACACGTGGCATCGGCCAATTCGCTCAACTAAAAAAGGTGACTGACTCGACAAGACAAGACCAAGACAAAGTGTACTCAACAAGCTAGGCGGCACGAATACTCCAGCGAGTAACCACATCGGTTAACAACAAGACTCCGGAAATCAAAGGGCAAGGACATCGGCTTGGAAGGACAACACTTGACTAAACTGTGCCACACCTTGGCCTAGATGTGCCACACCTCGGTCTAGGTCACGCCATTCCAGGAACAAAATCACTCACGCGAGGATAAAGGATCTAGAACGAGTAGATATTAACATCTCGGCCTAGATGATGCACATCTCGGCCTAGGCGACGCGCACCTCGGCCTAGATGGTGACATCTCGGCCAATATGCCAGGGTGAAGATGGAGGTCAACCAAAGGCGTTCCAAGACAGTTCTAAGTGATAAAGGTTTCAAAGGTGTCTAGGCTTAAGATGACCTCGGCAACACACCAGACAAGAACAAAGCGTGCAAGCAATCATTCAAGCAAAACAAGACAAGATTTGGAAATGCACATATTAACACAAGATCATCCACAAATGTATGTAAGTATGACTAAGTCAAAATGAGGGTTGTTACATCCTACCCCCCTTAAAGAAGTTTGGTCCCCAAACTTGAGTTACCTTGTTCCAAAAACAATTCTGGATGTCGGACTTTCATTTCCTCTTCCATTTCCCATGTAGCATCCTCCCCGTAATGCTCCTTCCATTCAACTTTCACCATGGGTATCGACTTGTTTCTCAACTGCCTCACCTGTCTATCGACAATCCGTATCGGCTTCTCTTCGTAGCCAAAATCTTCATTAATTATAATTCCGAAATAGTCGATCACATGTAGCGGATCTCAAATATATTTCCTCAACATCGAAACATGAAATACATTATGGACTTGGCTCAATCCCGGTGGCAAAGCAAGTCTGTAGGCGGCGAGGTTAATCTTCTCAAGGATTTCAAAAGGCCAGATGTAACGGGGTGCTAACTTACCCTTCTTCCCAAATCTTGTAACTCCTTTCGTCGGCGAAATCTTCAGGAGCACGTGGTCCCCGACTTCAAATTCTAACTCTCTCCTTCTCTGGTCAGCATAACTCTTCTGTCGACTCTGTGCGGTTTTGATTCTTTGCTGAATAAGCTTAATCTTCTCGGTTGTTACTTGAATTAACTCGGGACCAAGCAGAGCTTTGTCTCCCACCTCGGTCCAACATATTGGTGACCTGCACTTTCTGCCATATAGTGCCTCATACGGCGCCATGCCAATGCTAGCTTGGTAGCTGTTGTTGTAGGTAAATTCCACCAAAGGCAAATGTACTCCCCAACTTCCTTGGAGGTCCAATACACATAGTCTAAGCATATCTTCAAGTGTCTGAATCGTCCTCTCTGTTTGCCCATCAGTCTGGGGATGAAAAGCTGTGCTAAACCTCAACTCGGCTCCGAAAGCTCTTTGTAGGCTCTGCCAAAATCTGGAAACCAACTTCGGATCTCGGTCTGACACAATTGTCATCGACACTCCATGGAGTCTAATAATCTCATTCACATACAACGAAGCAAGTTTATCAGCGTTGAAGGTGGTCTTGACAGGCAAGAAGTGCGCTGACTTAGTTAGTCTATCCACAACAACCCAAATCGAATCCATACCCTTTTGTGTCTTCGGCAAACCAACCACGAAGTCCATGGAGATGTGCTCCCACTTCCACTCAGGAATCGGCAAAGGTTGAAGAAGTCCTACTGGCCTTTGATGTTCCGCTTTTACTTGTTGACAATACAGACACTGGGACACGAACTCGGCTATCTCTCCTTTCATATTTGGCCACCAAAACGTCTGCTTCACATCCTGATACATCTTGGTGTTCCCGGGGTGGACAGCAAACTTGGAACCATGAGCCTCCTGCAAAATTTTCCTTTTCAACATTGGGACGTCGGCCACACACAACCTTCCTTCAAACTTGAGTATTTGATTTTCTAAGGTGTACCCGGATCTCGGCTTTGTGACAATTTCACCGGCTACCTTCTTGAAGAATTCATCCTCCATTTTCCTTGTCCTTACCTCCTCAACAATAGTCGGCTCCACTGCGATCGCGGTTAGGCATGCCAAATTTCCAACCACCTTTCTGCTCAGAGCATCGGCTACGGTGTTAGCTTTTCCTGGATGATATTGAATTCGCATGTCGTAATCTTTCAACAACTCAAGCCATCTTCTCTGCCTCATATTCAATTCCTTCTGAGTGAACAAGTACTTTAAACTTTTATGATTTGTAAAAATCTGACAAGAAGCTCCATACAAGTAGTGGCGCCAAATCTTCAAAGAAAATACCACGGCAGCTAACTCTAGATCATGGGTGGGGTAGTTCTTTTCATGTGGCTTTAACTGGCGAGAGGCATATGCTATAACCCTACCTTTTTGCATTAATACACAACCCAGACCTTTATGCGAAGCATCACTGTAGACATGGAACTCTTCATTACCTGATGGTAGTACAAGAATTGGTGCTGCGACTAACCTCGTCTTCAACTCCTGGAAGGCTGCTTCTCTATCCTTAGTCCATTCGTAAGCCACTCCCTTCTTAGTCAGTTAGGTCAACGGAATTGCAATCCTTGAGAAATCCTTTACGAACTTTCTGTAATAACCAGCCAATCCCAAAAAACTACGAACCTCGGACACATTAGTCGGTCTCGGCCAATTCACCACGGCTTCAATTTTACTAGGATCGACCGAAATACCCTCCTCATCAATTACATGCCCCAAAAATGAAACAGTGAAAAGCCAAAACTCACATTTGTTAAATTTAGCATACAATTTCCGATCCCTCAAAGTCTGTAAGGTAAGCCTCAAATGCTCCTCGTGTTCGGCTTTACTCTTAGAGTAGATCAATATGTCATCGATGAAGACTACCACAAACTCATCTAGGTATGGCTTAAAGACTCTATTCATCAAATCCATAAAGGCTGCAGGGGCATTGATCACTCCAAAAGGCATCACTAAAAACTCGTAGTGGCCATACCTCGTCCGGAAAGCGGTCTTCTCAACATCCTCGGCTTTGACTTTAAGCTGATGGTAGCCCGATCTAAGGTCAATTTTGGAAAAGACTCGTGCTCCTTGCAACTGATCGAACAAATCGTCTATCCTCGGCAACGGGTACTTATTCTTAATGGTTACCTTATTCAGTTCCCAGTAATCAATACAAAGACGAAGTGTGTCATCCTTCTTCTTAACAAACAAGACGGGTGCTCCCCAGGGTGAAGTGCTCGGCCTAATAAAACCCTTATCTAGCAACTCTTGTAGTTGAAGTTTCAATTCCTTAAGCTCGGCGGGGGCCATCCTATAGGGTGTTTTAGAGATGGGCTGGGTTCCCGGCATGATGTCAACCGTAAACTCTACCTCTCTATCAACTAAGTGACCAGGCAAATCATTTGGAAAGACGTCGGGGAATTCACTAATCACTGGGACGTCGGCTAACTCAACGCTTCCATTCAAATTACTTAATATGCTACACAGATAACCTTGACACCCTTTTTGGATCAATCTATAGGCTTTCATGGATGAAATTAAGTAAGGTGGGGAAACTACTCTTTTTCCCTGAAACGTGACCTCGGCTAGGTTTGGGGGTTTTAACGTAACACTCTTTGAAACACAATTTATGGACGCGCGATTTGCCACTAACCAATCCATTCCCAAAATAACATCAAAATGAGTTATGTCCAATGGCATTAAGTCAGCTAACAGTTCAACATTCCCAATCACAACAACACATGCTCGATAGATGGATGCAACATTCATAGATCTCCCAGATGGAGTAGATACAGATAATACATAATCAAGGGGTTCTAGTTTCCTATTAATCTTCTCGACAAACTTAGCATAAATGAATGAATGCGTAGAACCCGAATCAATCAATACATATGCATTTTGAGAGCAAATTGAAAGTGTACTTGACACCACCGCCTCAGCATTTTGAGTGTCCCCTAGTACCAATGCAAAAACTCTGCCTTGTCTCATCGGTCCTTTCCCAGCGTTACCTTTCTGCACGGAGCCCGAAGTATTTTCATCTTTCTTACTTTCCCCAGCCTTCGTTTTTGGACAGTCCCTCACAAAATGACCTACTTCACCACATTCGTAACAAGCCCCAGACGCTTGACGACAGACCCCGAAATGTGGCTTCCCACAATTGGAACATATCGGCTTAGTACCACTCTCTTGTCTTGGGTAGCTTGAACTGCCGACGTTCGCTTTCTTTTTGGTACCAAACTGCGCTTGGCGATTGTCATAACTCTGCCTTTTCCTCTGGTTCTCTCTTGAACCCTGGTATCTGTTCAAGTTGGCTTCGGCCAGAATAGCTTTGTCCAACACTCCGGCATAAGTCGGCATGTTGAGCATGTTGACCCGGTCTTGTATCGGTCCACGGAGTCCACTTTCGAACTTCCTAGCCTTCATATATTCATCATTGACCATATGGGGTGCGTACCTTGCCAACTCTGTAAAGGCACAGTCATATTCATCTACCGTTCTACTGCCTTGCGTAAGAGTCTGAAATTCGGTAGCCTTGCGATTCCGAACACTTAAGGGAAAATGCTTGGTGTAGAACAATTCTAAAAATCGGGTCCAGGTCAAGTCTGGATTGCTTTCTCGAACCATCATCCACCATCTGCGGGCGTCGTCATCTAGTGTAAAAGCTGCTAATGTCACCTTCTGGGTGTCAGTGCTGGGAAAGATCTCGAACAACTTTTCCATCTCCAAAACCCAAGCTTCGGCTTTCATCGGTTCTATACCCCCTTGGAATCTTGGTGGCTTCATTTTCTTGAACTCCCTGATCAGAGCTATCGTGCCGTCCCCATATAAAGCTAGCTGTGGGGGCACTTGTGGTACTGGAGGAGGTGGAGGTGGAACTGCATTCCGGCCGTTTGTCTGTTCGGCCTAAGTCGATGTAGCACTAGCGTACTGCTGTCTTGTCTGCCTTAACTCGCGGGCCAAACCTTCAACTAGCCTCTCCAGCCTATCTATTCTGTCCTCCGACTGATCTCGGCCAACTGGAGGTCTACCTCTCCTCATGATGCTAGTTGTATGCAAAAATGTGGCTTTTAAAACAAAATGAGCAAATAATCACGTAGGCAAGTAACAGTTAAGCATGTCGGGACAATGTACAACTTGTTCACATAGCAAGCAATATGATGCAATTCTAACTTCCTTCTAAGGGGAAATCCTATGCTCTTTAGGACTCAAAGTGTGCGAACAACGTATACTAAGGAACTTTTGCTCTGATACCATTCTGTCACGACCCCAAATTGCCCCTAGTAGTTTGGTGCCGTGATGGCCAGTAATCCGAGATTACCGAAGGCCAACTTACAAAATTCACACACAATCAGAGTACAATTACATAGGGCTCTCAAGTGCGGAAGCAAAATTTAGAATACAAGTGGTCCATAAGAGCTGTGCATAAGTCAAATGAGATAGCAACCATTCACATATGGGTTATAACTTAATAACAAACAAGCAAAGTGCAAGTTATATTTTTCGTATTAGCAAAGGGCTCCACAAGCTAACATAAACAAATTGTACAAATTACAGGTTTAAGTACACAGTCTGCCAGGTTGCCGACATCTTCTTTGCCGACATAACAATCATACAAAAACATACATCTTGATCAAAAGGCTTCTCAGCCGACGTGTTCGAAATACAAATATTACAAGTCGAGAAGCATGATTTTCAAGATTGCCGACATAAATGCAGGTTAAGTCGACATAATCAAGACCCAAAACAAGCTCCAGAAATCACATCTAGGCGTCACCGCCTTCTTGTTCATCACCTACATATATATAGAGAGGGTGAGCTTGTACTCAGTGAATGGTATAAATAATAAAGGGGTTTGCATGAATAATAGCCGAAATCCTTTCAAAACAATACAAGACAAACTCTATATATAACAAGGAATGGACCTCGCCCATCAAACAAATCTTCAAAGTTCCAAGGGATACTTGCTAGCATCATATATCACAAATGACAACATTTCGGCAATAGGTCCACGCGGTAAACCGTCCGTGGCAAATCAAGACAAAGCAAAAGAGGCATCTCAACCAAGGGTGCTACAAAAGTTTAGAGTCCTTTAGCACAAGGGACTTTCAAGACAAGATGTGTTGCGAAAGTTTAGAGTCCTCCAGCACGAGGGACCTATGTTACAAAGGCCCGTAGCCCTTTAACACTAGAGTACAAATCAAGGGTGCTGCGAAAGTTTAGAGTCCTCCAGCACAAGGGACATTCAAAACAAGATGTGCTGCGAAAGTTTAGAGTCCTCCAGCATAAGGGACTTTCAAAACAAGATGTGCTGCGAAAGTTTAGAGTCCTCCAGCACAAGGGACTTTCCAAGAAGGTCATCAAGACAAAGTCATACTTGGTATACAAAACAAGGACAATTATTCATGCTTAACAAACACTTTCAAAACAAAGCAAAGCAAAGTCTTTATCAAAACATATAACATAGCTTTATTAAAAATACCACTCACCTAGTTCTTCAAACGACGGGGTCAAGGCAAGTCCAAGTCCTGACAAACACATGGCAAAGTCCATTGAATGCACTACTTAAAACAAGTCTAGCACACAAGCAAATGGCCTCGGCATTCTTCAAAAAAACTAAGTCAATCAAATTGAAACACAGTTTCTTATCTTTGGAAAAACACGCTGGGCAACTACCAGGACTTGGCCGAGGTCCCACACCTTCTCGCCGAGGTGTGGTCCCGACGGCCACATTCGAAAGCGTAGTCGGGAGACATCTGGGTTTCCCTCTTAATACATGGAGAACAAGAGCATGAAGAACTTGAAGAACATGAACATGAGGGAGATGAATGCAAAGATCAAACTTGCTATTACAACAGTTGCAACTTCATGCTATGAATTCAAAAACTTGGACCTAGGTACCCATACTCAAGGATCTTATCAGAACAAACACAAAAACATGAGCTTTAAAGCAAACTTTTGGATCAAACGAGGCTTTTCTCCCAAAAACAAATGAAAACCGTTTTCTCTTTCTAAAGCCGATTTTAAATCAATGCATGACGTTCCGAACAGGTTCGATCGTGCAATGCAGCTAGATGATCAATAAGAACAACCAGAGTAGGTTAAGATTCTGACCTTAAAACTCGAATCTAACGGTTCAAGCTCCAACGATCAAGCTTGGATGCCCCCTTCTCTAGCTCAAACTTCTCCTCCTTCTAACTAGAGCTTCTCTCTCTAAAAAGGCAAGATTGATACAAATGATATGCCTCACACGACAAACACTGACTTAATCCCTCTGTCGGGACACGTGGCATCGGCCAATTCGCTCAACTCAAAAAGGTGGCTGACTTGACAAGACAAGGCCAAGACAAAGTGTACTCAACAAGCTAGGCGGCACGAATACTCCAGCGAGTAACCACATCGGCTAACAACAAGACTTCGGAAATCAAAGGGCAAGGACATCGGCTTGGAAGGACAACACTTGACTAAACTGTGCCACACCTTGGCCTAGATGTGCCACACCTCGGTCTAGGTCACGCCATTCCAGGAACAAAATCACTCACGCGAGGATCAAGGATCTAGAACGCCTAGATATTAACATCTCGGCCTAGATGATGCACATCTCGGCCTAGGCGACGCGCACCTCGGCCTAGATGGTGACATCTCGGCCAATATGCCAGGGTGAAGATCTAGGTCAACCAAAGGGGTTCCAAGACAGTTCTAAGTGATAAAGGTTTCAAAGGTGTCTAGGCTTAAGATGACCTCGGCAACACACCAGACAAGAACAAAGCGTGCAAGCAATCATTCAAGCAAAACAAGACAAGATTTGCAAATGCACATATTAACACAAGATCATCCACAAATGTATGTAAGTATGACTAAGTCAAAACGAGGGTTGTTACAGATTTACTCGGAATTTACTTAGTAATTTACTTAGCAATTTACTGGGTAATGTTCTGAGTAGTTTACTGCGAATTCAATGAGTAATTTACTGAGATTTTATTGGGTAATTTACCATTAAATTATGAAAAATTTACTTCGAATTTTCTAAATAATTTACTGAGGATTTACTAGGAATTTACTGAGTAATTAATTGAGAATTTAAAGAATAATTTACTGAGAATTTCTTCGGAATTTAATTAGTAAGTTACTGAGAATTTACTAAGTAATTTACTGAGAATTTACTGGGAATTTATTGAGAATTTCCTAAGAAATTTACTTTATAATTTACTGAGAATTTTTGGGTAATTTTCTGACTAATTTACAGAGAATTTACTGAGTAATTTACTAGGAGTTTACTGAGTAATTTACTTAGCAATTTACTAGGCAATGTTCTGAGTAATTTACTGAGAATCCAATGAGTAATTTACTGAGATTTTATTGAGTAATTTACCCTGGATTATGAAAAATTTACTTCGATTTTTCTAAATAATTTACAGAGAATTTTATAGGAATTTACTGAGTAATTAATTGGGAATTTCTTGGGAATTTAATTAGTAATTTACTGAGAATTTACTGCGAATTTATTAAGAATTTTTTAAGTAATTTACTTCATAATTTACTGAGTAATTTACTTAGCAATTTGCTGGGTAATGTTCTGAGTAATTTACCGAGAATTCAATGAGTAATTTACTGAGATTTTATTGAGTAATTTAACATGAAATTATGAAAAATTTACTTCGAATTTTCTAAATAATTACTGAGAATTTAATAAGTAATTTACTGAGATTTTGCATAATTTACTTAGCAATTTACTGGGTAATGTTCTGAGTAATTTATCAAATAATTTCATCATTATTCTGGATACAAGATGCATGTTCAAATGTCTTGATAATTGTTCTGCTGAGGAATTGGAATTTTCCTTTTCTGTATATGGTATATGGATCTACTGATGGTATGGTCCATTTATCTAGGGCCTGTTTAACATCCTGATATGCAACTAATTCTGCAGCTTCGGCTAATGAGGAAACAGTATTTCCTACAGTGGTTACTGATTCAGTTCCTGGTATTTCTACGGTATTTTCATTTTGTTCAGACATGGTTGTATTGTGATCATATATGTCTAATTTATTAAATTTATATGATTATTATATGTTAATGATTTTGTCCCCTTTCTGAAAGATTATAAGTACATCCATATAGGATTGGTACAAATTGCTTTTAAACCCTTGACCCTTCTTGGTCAAAATACCAGTATCCAATGCACCCTTCGAGATGGACGCTGCCTTGATTGGCGAGCTTCACTTATGGGAGCTATTGAGACGAGTTTGTCTCATGGACCAGTTTATTTTGATATTTATCCGAATCTTAGTGTTGCTTTATGTGATGCTAATTTATCCAATGTCTTAGAACTCAGAGTTCTTACTCATGGGTATAATTATAAACCAGGTACTCCACTCTTTTCGGTACATTCCCGAATCTACATAAAGGCTTTAACAACTTTAAATCCTTATGTAAAAAAGAAAACTGAAACAGGTCAAACAGTCTTAATTGAGACTAACCTTTACAGTAGCCAGGTTGCTGTCCCCAAGATGATTGCTTGGAAGGATATAACCTTTCCAGATAGGTGGGAAATCCCTAATGCCGTACCACCCAAACCTATGATTCAACACAACATCGATGATGTTATCCAGACACAGGGAGGTCATGTTTATCTCCAATTCCAGAAACCTTTGCTTACCAGAAGTAATTCTTCT
The DNA here is from genome assembly GCF_055761805.1 of Camellia sinensis. Classification (NCBI taxonomy): domain Eukaryota; kingdom Viridiplantae; phylum Streptophyta; class Magnoliopsida; order Ericales; family Theaceae; genus Camellia; species Camellia sinensis. The sequence continues at coordinate 89,364,546 of NC_138964.1, forward strand.
AATGCTAGTTTTCGAACCGCACCTAGAAGTTTTTCTAACAACAGTTTTAGATCCGTCCCTTCTGTCCCTCCTTATCAAGTGGACTATCCAGAATCCAGTCGTCAATCTGTAGACAATCTACCATCCAGAAGACAAATAGAAAACATTCTTCAACAGATACCCTCTAGGCCTCCTAGTAGACCACCCAGTGATCCACAGGAAGACCCTATGACATCAGAAATTCAAGGAATCCGTCTTTCCCAAAATCGTATTCCTCATGGTGTTTATACTGCACCCCCAGTTCCAACACCTTCTCCAGATAGCCCTACGGCCAGTGATATGAATTTTGATCTTTAATGGATTTTACACCAGGAAGTGAAAATCGAAAAATTTTAAACCAGGAATTTAACCAGAATCAATATCAAGCATTTAGAGATTGGTATTTTAACAACCATACCTCTGAACAGTTATCCAATTATAAAACTCAATATTACCAACATCTTGAGTTACACCAGCAAATAATACCCTTTGTTGAATGGTATAACACAGTGACCCAACCAAAACTCACAGTTATTGAAGATCAGTATAAAGCCTGGACTACTACTGAAGGCTAGGTTATCCATTCTCTTCATCCACCTGCTCAAGCCTTAGAATTAGTACCCAATGGGGAACTTACCAGACAACCTTTATCCGCCACTGCATATATCGATGCACAATCTACTAGATTAACCAAGGCTGAATCTTCCTTAGCCAGACAGAATAATTATACCAATCTTATCTGTCAAACCATCAGTAAACAGTTAACCCGTGTTGAAGAAGCTGTTTCTACCTTTAAGGATAGAACCCTAGCTCCACCAGTCACAGGAGTCTCGACACTCCATCCTGTATCTATTAAACCATCATTAGACATTACTAACTTTAAGTTAAAATCGTCTAATACTGAGTTTATGGACACTTTATTACAGAAAATGCAAACTCTTAATGTTCGCCCTCCAGAACCTCCTAAACCTCCAGATCAATCTAGCAGTGGCACTATCCACATGCTCAGAGCTGAAACCAACCCTGGTCAGGATACCCTATCTCCAGAACAAATTCAAGAAATTCAATTGAACTTTCAGGAACCCTCATCTGTAAACAAGCTAAACTATTACAGTTCAGCTAAACCAGGATTTTTACCTCATACTAGAAATTACTATTCCAGACCTACTCCCCCAGATATTCTTTATGAAGAAGCTTATCTGAATGAACAGAATAGTTACCATGGTAAAACCATTTATGAATGGAATATTGATGGTGAATCAGAATTTGGTATTTACAAAAAGCTACATCAAATAATGATGTATGCTACTGTTTGTCGCCAATACAGTAATAATGATCAGGCCATAGCTAAGTTTATTATTAATGGCTTTACCGGTATTCTTAAAGGATGGTGGGATAACATTATGACTCCCCTCCAACAAACAGAAATCCTTACTGCTATCAAGCTTGAACTTGATCCCACTACTAACCAGCAAGTCCAACAGTCTGATGCTGTTTATACCCTTATACAGACTATCATTTACCATTTTGTTGGCACCAGTACCTCTACTCAGGACTGTGGTCGTGAGCTCCTCCAGAATCTGCGTTGTCCTTCCTTAACCCATTTTCGTTGGTATAAGGATGTTTTCCTTCTTAAGGTTACCCAACGCTCCGATGCTAACAGTACTCATTGGAAAGCCAAGTTTATTGATGGCCTTCCTACCCTCTTTGCCGAACGTGTCAGGAAAAAACTTCGGGATCGCCATGACCGGATGTCTATTCCTTATGAACAGTATACCTATGGACAACTTGTGTCCATTGTTACCGATGAAGGTCTTTCTTTATGCAATGACCTCAAACTCCAGTACCACATGAAACAACAAAACTTAACCGGGAGAAAAGAATTAGGAGAATTCTGTGACCAGTTTGCTTATGAGCCAGGCATTAAATACCCTGCTAAAACCAGAAAGATATCTCATAAGAAATCAACTAAACCTTACAGAAAAAAGTCTTATCCAAAGACTAGCCATCCGAAACCTACCAAGAAGTTTTATCCAAAGAAACCTACCAGTAAACCTAAAGGGAAATCTAAATCAGAAGTTAAGTGCTATAGATGTGGCCAAACAGGACATTATGCTAATAGATGTAGATCTAAAGCTAAATCCAAGGTCAATGAACTCAACCTTGATCCAGACATTAAAGACCAGTTAATCCAAGCCTTAGAAGCTGAAGAAGTTTCAACGGATGACGAAATCCCTTCTGATAATGAGCTCAACCAGTTATACTCTTCCTCCTCTGATGAAGATGAACCAGAAGAACTATGTCCCTGTAGTACTAACCAGGAACAAATATCAGAGATTAATTACTGGAAATCCATAGTGGAAATAAATGGTTTACACTTAGGAGAACCAAGTACTATTAATGTTTTAACAGATACTCAAAAGGATATGCTTGCTGTAGCAGATCAGATCCAGGATCCAGAGATAAAAATAAAATATTTAAAAATGTGCTATGAACATCAACAAACAATAATAGACACTCCACCCATACCAGATTATTCCTATAATCTTCAAACAGTAATTAACCGAATCCAGACCAAATCAGTAGTGGAACAACCAACTACTTTACAGGATTTAAAAATGGAAATTAATATTCTGAAAACAGAAGTTAAACACTTGCAAACTGCAAGTACAGCCGCTATCAAAGATATTAAATATCTTCATACTCAAATTCCTAAACAGAAAGCAGAAGAAACTGAACAAAAACTTGATCTTAACAAGCAAGAACCAGAATCCTCAACTCCTTATTTATTACTTGTTAATCAGGTTACTTTTCAGAAATGGTACATAAAAATTTCTTTTATGATTAAACCGGATTTTATCATTAAGGATGCAATTGCCTTAGTTGATAGTGGAGCAGATATGAACTGTATCCAAGAAGGTATAGTTCCAACCAGGTATTTTGCAAAAACTACCCAAAGTCTTACCAGTGCAAGTGGAAATTCTCTCCAGATCAGGTATAAAATTCCAGAAGCTTATATTTGTAATGAAGATCTCTGTCTTCCTACATCTTTTGTATTAGTCAGGAATCTTGCTACAAATATTATTTTAGGCACACCCTTTCTTTGTCTTTTGATGCCTATCCAGAAAATTGATGCAACAGGTATTTACTCCCAATTACAAGGAAAAACAGTTAACTTTCAATTTATCACTCAACCGTATACAAAAGAATTAGATCAGATCCGTGATTTAATTTCTGTAAAACAAAACCAGATAAATTTAATTCAAAAAGAAGTATCTTTTTTGACAACAGAACAAAGATTACAACAATCTTCTTTTCAACAGAAAATTAAATTAATTGAAAAAGAATTTCAAACAGAAGTCTGTGGAACTGTTCCTAATGCTTTTTGGAATCGTAAAAAGTATATTGTAACATTACCATATGAACCCGATTTCGATGAAAAATATATTCCAACTAGAGCTCGCCCTAGTCAAATGAAAAAGGAATATATGGAAATGTGCAAAACAGAAATTCAAGATCTTCTTATGAAGAAACTTATCCGTCCCAGTCACTCCCCGTGGAGTTGTACAGCCTTTTATGTCAATAAAAATGCAGAGTTAGAGCGTGGTGTTCCCCGCCTTGTAATTAACTATAAACCGTTAAATGAAAAATTGAAATGGATCCGATATCCTATTCCGAATAAAAAGGATCTTTTAGATCGTCTCCAGGATGCCATAATTTTTTCAAAATTTGATCTTAAATCAGGATATTGGCAAGTTGAAATTGCAGAACAGGATCGCTATAAAACAGCCTTTACAGTACCTTTTGGGCATTATGAATGGAATGTTATGCCATTTGGACTCAAAAATGCACCTTCAGAATTCCAACATATCATGAATGATATTTTTAATCCTTTTACAGAATTTACCTTATCTTATATTGATGATGTGTTAATTTTCTCCTCATCTATTGACCAGCATATAAAACATCTTAATATTTTTAAGAATGTTATTATCAGAAATGGTTTAGTTCTTTCTGCACCAAAAATGCAATTATTTCAAACCACCATCAGATATTTAGGACATAATATTTCCAATGGTAGTATTATCCCAATTAACAGGAGCATGGAGTTTGCCTCTAAATTTCCAGATGAAATTAAAGACAAAACTCAATTACAGAGATTTTTAGGTAGTCTGAATTATATTCGTGATTATTATCAGAATTTATCTGCAGATGCTAACATCTTGTATACCAGGTTAAAAAAGAATCCACCTCCATGGTCTCCAGAACATACTTTAGCTGTTCAGAAAATTAAAGCTAAAGTCCAACAGTTACCTTGTTTAAATTTACCTAATCCTGAATGGAAGAAAATTGTTGAAACTGATGCTTCCAATGAAGGATTTGGTGGTATTTTAAAACAGTTTAATCCCAAGACTCAGAAAGAAGAACTTTTACGTTTTCATTCTGGGCATTGGAATCAAGCTGCTTTAAATTATCCGACCATTAAACAGGAATGTTTAGCCATTGTAAAATGTGTTATGAAATTCCAGGATGATTTATTAAACCAGCATTTTATCATCAGAGTTGATTGCTCTGCTGCTAAACAGATATTTAAACAGGATGTTAAAAATCTTGTTTCCAAACAGATATTCGTAAGCTGGCAGGGTTATTTATCCAATTTTGATTTTGATATTGAATATATTAAAGGCGAAACTAACTCTCTGCCTGACTTTTTAACCCGTGAATATTTACAGAAATCAGCAAATGACCAGTAGAGGCCAAAGAGGTCGAGGTCGTGGCCGAGGATCAAACCCTCGCTATGATCCATCCGAATATCCACCCCTCTCTCGTGGAGGAGGTCAAACCAGTAATCCAACGGCAAGGGATGTTCTCCTAAGGCCGGAAGACCCCTATACTCCTAACAGTCTTTCTGATGAAACGGTCCTCTGGATTGAACCATCAGATGAACAGTGGATGACAGATCCGTGGGAGATTAAACGCCGTTATCTCACCACCCAACAGTCACCTCCTCATTTTGACCAATACAGATATATTTACGAACAGATACTAGTTGAAACTGGCGCTGCAGAAATCAAGCATACTTTGCATGATGCCAATAAAACCGCCAGTCCTATCCAATTCAGTAAAATGGTAATCCGTAATATCATGCCCATTTCTACCTGGGGCATCCATCCGCATACTACCCGAGATATTGATCTCCGGAACAAACAGACCAAATACTCCTACTGGGACTATATTGATGCCTTTACGCAGGTATTCTACTACCAGAACCCCATCAAGAATCATTCTTGGTTTATCCGTATCACGTCCGATGTTCTCAAAATCGATGTCCCTTCCTGGTTCCTCGTTTGGTGGGATAAATTCGGACTTTCCCTTGATATTTTACCAGAATCAGTTAAAACAGAATTTAATGAATGGCATGTTGCTTATTCTCGTGCTTATTCCTACCTCAATAAAAACAGAGAACTTTCTATCAGAAAAGCTATAGTCCATTTCTCTATCCGCTTCAGCATTCCATGGATCTGGAAATGGGACTTTGCATGTGATTATCAGAATAAAATTCCCCGTTTAAAAAGAATTTATTTTATTAAATGGTGGGATAAAATGGATCTTAAGGATCTCCTTCCAAAAATTCAACAGCATACCAAGGCTTGCTGGGAGTCAGTTAAACAACCATCCTTACCAGCACCCTCTTCTCCAGTTACCAATCCCTTTGTTCAAATGCAAAAGGAATTAAAACAGAAATTCCCTAACCTTTCAGATAATGAATTAATCCTTAAAAGTATGGATTATCTGAAAGAACAATTCCTCCAATCCGTTAATCCTGAAGATGACACCTCGATGAGGTCAGGTACCAGTCATACCCAATCAGAATCAGAAGCTGATCCAACCGACCACGTGTTAGCAGGAGAGTCGCAATCAGAAGATGAGGCTGAAGTCACTCTTGGCGACTTTTGGGACTCCTTTACAGCTGCCGTAGCAGACAAGATGGCCCAGGACAAAAGCAATAAAGGAAAGGGCCCCGAGCCTTAGAAGCGTCGGCATAACAGGACAAACAACTTTTCAGAAAGCAGATGCTCCATCAGTATCAGGGAAAAAGCTTGTTCCCCACTCCCGACAACTCTGAAGATAAGCAGATAGGTGTAATCCATCGGTGCAATTGAAGATCTCCACCTGTCATATGTAATAATAGAATCTTATCTTCTTTTGTCTATTTAAGGGATGTCCTCACCCTTGTTGAGGTACTTAGAAATTTTCAGCTTTTCTTTCTTTTTACGTTTCTCTCTCTTGTACTCTCCTTCCAAACCCCCTCTTGTAAAATATTTTACTTCCTCAATAAAAGTTTGCTATTCGTGTTTCAATATGTATGCCCTCTGTTAACTTATTAGAACAGTTATTAACCTTTTTAGACTTCTGGCAAACCCAAAAACAGCATTACCTTAATACTCCTGTAGATCTTTATACCCAACAGTATATATCTGAACGTCTTGCCGAGTGTAATCAGCGAATTGCTGAGTTGCAGGTGCTGATCAACGAGAATCTGGTGGCCTGGGCGGCCAGAAGGCCTCCGCCACCCCAACAGTAAAGGTGCTGATCAACGAGAATCTGGTGGCCTGGGCGGCCAGAAGGTCTCCGCCACCCCAACAGTAAAGGTAATATGAGATCATATATGTCCTAATTTGTTTTATGTATGTCATTATTATGTGCATATTAATTCTTGGGTTTGTGCTTTTGTAAGGTTAATTAAATGTTAGGGTTAGTGGGACGTCACCCAAGTCGCGTAGGGTTTAGGTCGTGTTGCAGAGAGTGCGTTGACCGTTTGCCCGTAAGCCGTTGACAGACGTGCTAAGCCTACCTTTAGTGAGCACCTTTCATGGTATCAGAGCCAAGTTTTAATTTACTGAGATTTTATTGAGTAATTTACCATAAAATTATGAAAAATTTACTTCGAATTTTCTAAATAATTACTGAAAATTTAAATTTCTTGGAAATTTAATTGGTAATTTACTGAGAATTTACAAAGTAATTTATAGAGAATTTACTGGGAATTTGTTGAGACTTTTCAAAGTAATTTACTTTATAATTTACTGAGTAATTTAATGAGAATTTATTGAGTGATTTACTCAGAATTTACTGAGTAATTTACTTAGCAATTTACTGGCTAATGTTCTGAGTAATTTATTGAGAATTCAATGAGTAATTTGCTGAGATTTTATTGAGTAATTTACCATGAAATTATGAAAAATTTACTTTGAATTTTCTAAATAATTTACTGACGATTTACGAGGAATTTACTGAGTAATTAATTGAGAATTTAATGAAAAATTTTCTGAGAATTTCTTGGGAATTTAATTAGTAATTTGCTGAGAATTTACTAAGAATTTACTAGGAATTTATTGAGAATTTTCTAAGTAATTTACTTTATAATTTACTGAGTAATTTAATGAGAATTTACAGAGCAATTTACCGAGTAATTTACTGGAAATTTGCTTAGTGATTTGTTCAGAATTTACTGAGTAATTTACTTACCAATTTACTGGGTAATGCTCTGAGTATTTTACTTAGAATTCAATAAGTAATTTACTGAGATTTTTTTGAGTAATTTACCGTGAAATTATTAAAAATTTACTTCGAATTTTCTAAATAATTTACTGAGGATTTACTAGGAATTTACTAAGTAATTAATTAAGAATTTACTGAATAATTTACTGAGAATTTCTTGGGAATTTAATTAGTAATTTAATGAGAATTTACTAAGTAATTTACTGAGAATTTACTGGGAATTTATTGAGAAATTTGTAAGTAATTTACTTCATAATTTACTGAGAATTTTCTGGGAATTTTCAAATTAATTTACCGAGTAATTTGCTGGGAATTTACGTAGTGATTTACTCAGAATTCACTTAGCAATTTACTGGGTAATGCTCTAAGTAATTTACTGAGAATTCAATGAGTAATTTACTGTGATTTTATTGAGTAATTTACCGTGAAATTTTGAAAAATTTACTTCGAATTTTCTAAATAATTTACTGAGGATTTACTACGAATTTACTGAGTAATTAATTGAGAATTCAATGAATAATTTACTGAGAATTTCTTGGGAATTTAATTAGTAATTTTTTGAGAATTTATTAAGTAATTTACTGAGAATTTTCTGGGAATTTATTGAGAATTTTCAAAGTAATTTACTTCATAATTTACTGTGAATTTTCTGGGAATTTACTGAGTAATTTAATGAGAATTTACTGATTAATTTACCGAGTAATTTACTGGGAATTTGCTTAGTGATTTACTCGGAATTCACTTAGTAATTTACTGGGTAATGTTCTGAGTAATTTTCTGAGAATTCAATGAATAATTTACTAAGATTATATTAAGTAATTTACCGTGAAATTATGTAAAATTTACTTCGAATTTTCTAAATAATTTACTGTGGATTTACTAGGAATTTACTAAGTAATTAATTGAGAATTTACTGAATAATTTACTGAGAATTTCTTTGGGAATTTAATTAGTAATTTACTTAGAATTTACTAAGTAAATTACTGAAAATTTATGGGGAATTCATTGAAAACTTTCGAAGTAATTTACTTTATAATTTACTCAGAATTTTCTTGGAATTTACTGAGTAATTTAATGAGAATTTACTGAGTAATTTATCGAGTAATTTACTGGGAATTTGCTGAGTGATTTACTCAGAATTTGTTGAGTAATTTACTTACCAATTTACTGGGTAATGTTCTGAGTAATTTACTGAGAATTTAGTGAGTAATTTACTGAGATTTTATTGAGTAATTTACCATGAAATTATGAAAAATTTACTTCGAATTTTCTAAATAATTTACTGAGAATTTACTAGGAATTTACTAAGTAATTAATTGAGAATTTACTGAATAATTTACTGAGAATTTCTTGGAAATTTAATTAGTAATTTACTGAGAATTTACTATGTAATTTACTGAGAATTTATTGAGAATTTTGTAATTAATTTACTTCATAATTTATTGAGAATTTTCTAGAAATTTACAGAGTAATTTAATGAGAATTTACTGATTAATTTACCGAGTAATTTACTGGGAATTTACTTAGCAATTTATTGGGTAATGTTCTGAGTAATTTACTAAGAATTTAATAAGTAATTTACTGAGATTTTATTGAGTAATTTACCGTTAAATTATGAAAAATTTACTTCGATTTTTCTAAATAATTTACTGAGAATTTACCAGGAATTTACTGAGTAATTAATTGAGAATTTACTGAATAATATACTGGGAATTTCTTGAGAATTTAATTAGTAATTTACTAAGTAATTTACTGAGAATTTACTGGGAATTTATTGAGAATTTTCTAAGTAATTTACTTTATAATTTACTAAAAATTTTCTTGGAATTTACTGAGTAATTTAATGAGAATTTACTGAGTAATTTGCCGAATAATTTACTAGAAATTTGTTGAGTGATTTACTTAGAATTTACTGTGTAATTTATTTACCAATTTACTGGGTAATGTTCTGAGTAATTTACAGAGATTTTATTGAGTAATTTACCGTTAAATTAAGAAAAATTTACTTCGATTTTTCTAAATAATTTACTGAGGATTTACTAAGAATTTAGTGAGTAATTAATTGAGAATTTAATTAGTAATTTACTGAGAATTTACTGGGAATTTATTGAGATTTTTCTTAGTAATTTACATTATAATTTACTGAGAATTTTTTGAGAATTTACTGAGTAATTTATCGAGTAATTTACTGGGAATTTACTGAGTGATTTACTTGGAATTTACTGGGTAATTTACTTAGCAATTTACTGGGTATTGTTCTGAGTAATTTGCTGAGAATTCAATGAGTAATTTACTGAGATTTTATTGAGTAATTTACTATGAAATTATGAAAAATTTACTTCAAATTTTCTAAATAATTTACTGAGGATTTACTAGGAATTTACTGAGTAATTAGTTGAGAATTTACTAAATAATTTACTGAGAATTTCTTGGGAATTTAATTCGTAATTTACTGAGAATTTACTAAGTAATTTACAGAGAATTTACTGGGAATTTATTGAAAATTTTGTAAGTAATTTACTTCATAATTTACTGCGAATTTTCTCAGAATTTACTGAGTAATTTAATGAGAATTTACTGATTAATTTACAGAGTAATTTACTGGGAATTTACTTAGTGATTTACTCGGAATTCACTTAGCAATTTACTGGGTAATGTTTTGATTAATTTACTGAGAATTCAATGTGTAATTTACTAAGATTTTATTAAGTAATTTACTGTGAAATTATGTAAAATTTACTTCAAATTTTCTAAATAATTTACTGTGGACTTACTAGGAATTTACTCCGTAATTAATTAAGAATTTACTAAATAGTTTATTGAGAATTTCTTGGGAATTTAATTAGTAATTTACTGAGAATTTACAAGGTAATTTACTTTATAATTTACTGTGAATTTTCTGGGAATTTACTGAGTAATTTAATGAGAATTTACTGAGTGATTTACACGGAATTTACTTACTAATTTACTTACCAATTTATTGGGTAACGTTCTGAGTAATTTACTGAGAATTCAATGAGTAATTTACTGAGATTTTATTGAGTAGCTTACCGTGAAATTATGAAAAATTTACTTCAAATTTTGTATATAATTTACTGATACTTGGAATTTACTTAGTAATTAATTGAGAATTTACTAAATAATTCACTGAGAATTTCTTGGGAATTTAATTAGTAATTTACTGAAAATTTACTAAGTAATTTACTGAGAATTTACTCGGAATTTATTGAGAATTTTCTAAGTAATTTACTTCGTAATTTTCTGAGAATTTACTCTGTAATTTACCGAGTAATTTACTGGGAATTTACTGAGTAATTTACTTACCAATTTACTTGTCAATGTTCTGCGTAATTTACTGAGAATTCAATGAGTAATTTACTGAGATTTTATTGAGTAATTTACCGTGAATTATGAAAAATTAACTTCGATTTTTCTAAATAATTTACTGAGGATTTAATAGGAATGTACTGAGTAATTAATTAAGAATTTACTGAGAAATTCTTGGGAATTTAATTAGTAATTTACTGAGAATTTACTGTGAATTTATTGAGAATTTTCTAAGTAATTTACATTATAATTTACCGAGAATTTTCTGAGTAATTTACTAAGAATTTACGGAGTAATTTACCAAGTAATCTACTGAGTGATTTACTTAGAATTTACTGAGAATTTACTGAATAATTTATTGAGAATTTCTTGGGAATTTAATTAGTAATTTACTAAGAATTTACTTGGTAATTTACTGAAATTTATTGAGAATTTTCTAAGTAATTTACTTCATAAGTTATTGACAATTTTTTGGGAATTTACTGAGTAATTTAATGAGAATTTACTGATTAATTTACCGAGTAATTTACTGAGAATTTATTGAGTGATTTACTCGGAATTCACTAAGCAATTTATTGAGCAATTTACTAGGTAATGTTCTGAGTAATTTACTGAGAATTCAATAAGTAATTTACTGAGATTTTATTGAGTAATTTACCGTGAAATTATGAAAAATTTACTTCGAATTTTCTAAATAATTACTGAGGATTTAGTAGGAATTTACTCAGTAATTAATTGAGAATTTACCGAATTATTTATTGAGAATTTCTTGGGAATTGAATTAGTAATTTACTGAGAATTTTCTAAGTAATTTACTTTATAATTTACTGAGAATTTTTGGGGAATTTACTGAGTAATTTAATGAGAATTTACTGAGTAATTTACCGAGTAGTTTACTGAAAATTTACTGCGTGATTTACTCCGAATTTACTGAGTAATTTACTTCCTAATTTACTAGGTATGTTCTAAGTAATTTACTGAGAATTCAATGAGTAATTTACTGAGATTTTATTGAGTAATTTACCGTGAAATTATGAAAAATTTACTTCAATTTTTCTAAATAATTTACTGAGAATTTACTAGGAATTTACTGAGTAATTAATTGAAAATTTACTAAATAATTTATTGAGAATTTCTTGGGAATTTAATTAGTAATTTGCTGAGAATTTACTAAATAATTTACTGAGAATTTACTGGGAATTTATTGAGACTTTTCTAAGTAATTTACTGAGAATTTTCTGGGAATTTACAGAGTAATTTAAGGAGAATTTACTGATTAGTTTACGGAATAATTTACTGGAATTTACTAAGTGATTTACTCAGAATTCACTTAGCAATTTATTGGGTAATGTTCTGAGGAATTTACTGAGAATTCAATGAGTAATTTGCTGTGATTTTATTGAGTAATTTACCTTGAAATTATGAAAAATTTACTTCAAATTTTCTAAATAATTTACTGAGGATTTACTAGGAATTTACTGAGTAATTAATTGAGAATTTAATGAATAATTTACTGAGAATTTCTTGGGAATTTAATTAGTAATTTTTTGAGAATTTACTGGAAATTTATTGAGAATTTTCTAAGTAATTTACTTTATAATTTACTGAGAATTTTCTGGGAATTTACTAAGTAATTTAATGAGAACTTACTGAGTAATTTATCGAGTGATTTACTCGGAATTTACTGAGTAATTTACTTACCAATTTACTTGGTAATGTTCTGAGTAATTTACTGAGAATTCAATGAGTAATTTACTGAGATTTTATTGAGTAATTTTCCGTGAAATTATGAAAAATTTACTTCGAATTTTCTAAATAATTTACTGAGTGATTTACTCGGAATTTACTGAGTAATTTACTGAGAATTCAATGAGTAATTTACTGAGATTTTATTGAGTAATTTACCGTGAAATTATGAAAAATTTACTTCGAATTTTCTAAATAATTTACCAAGGATTTTCTAGGAATTTACGCAGTAATTAATTGAGAATTTACTGAATAATTTACTGAGAATTTCTTAGGAATTTAATTAGTAATTTACTTAGAATTTACTAAGTAATTTACTGGGAATTTATTGAGAATTTTCTAAGTAATTTACTTGATAATTTACGGACAATTTTCTGGGAATTTACTGAGTAATTTATTGAGAATTTACTAATTAATTTACCGAGTAATTTACTAGGAATTTACTGAGTGATGTACTCAGAATTCACTTAGCAATTTACTAGGTAATGTTCTGAGTAATTTACTGAGAATTCAATGAGCAGACAGAGAGGACAATTCAGACACTTGAAGACATGCTTAGACTTTGCGTATTGGACTTCCAAGGGAGTTGGGGAACACATTTGCCCTTAGTAGAATTCGCTTACAATAACAGTTATCAAGCTAGTATTGGCATGGCACCATATGAAGCTCTGTACGGGAGAAAATGTAGGTCGCCGATATGTTGGACCGAAGTTGGAGACAGAGCTCTGCTTGGTCCCGAATTGATTCAAGTGACAACAGAAAAGATTAAACTTATCCAACAGAGGATTAAAACTGCCCAGAGCCGACAAAAGAGCTACGCCGACCAAAGGAGGAATGAGTTAGAGTTCGAAGTTGGGAATCATGTATTCCTGAAAGTTTCACCAACGAAAGGAGTTTTAAGATTTGGAAGGAAAGGTAAGCTAGCACCTCGGTATATTGGACCGTTTGAAATTCTTGAGAGAATTAACCCCGTTGCCTACAGACTTGCTTTGCCGCCAGATTTGAGCCAAGTCCACAATGTGTTTCATGTTTCGATGTTGAGGAAGTACATCCGAGATCCACTACATGTAATCGATCATTCCGAGATCACAATTAACGAGGATTTGGGCTACGAGGAGAAGCCAATGAGGATTATTGACCGACAAGTGAGGCAATTGAGAAACAGATCGATACCGATGGTAAAGGTCGAATGGAAGGAGCATTATGGCATAGAAGCCACGTGGGAAAAGGTAGAGGATATGAGAATCCGTTATCCGGAGTTGTTCTTGGAACAAGGTAATTTAAGTTTGGGGACCAAACTTCTTTAAGGGGGGAAGGATGTAACAACCCTCACCTCATCCTTGTCATACTTGCATACATTCTTGCATGATCTTGCTTTGTTATGTTAATTGGAAGGATTTGTTTGCCTTGTTTTGTTAGTATTACTTGCGTGATCTTGTCCCTTGTTCGGTGTGTGCGTGGCCGAGGTCACCTTGAGCTTAGTTCGCCTCTGAATCCTTGCACTTAGAGCTGTTTTGAGATCTTGTTGAACCCCGTCTTCACCTCGGGCATTATTGCCGAGATGTTTTGCACTTCGCGAACCTTGTCCGCAGGCAGGTATGGCCTAGGCCGAGATGTGGCACACCCCGGCCAAGGTGTGGCACAGCTTAGTCAAGTGCCGTCCTCCCTAGCCGATGTTTTGTTATCCTGTTGACAGATCCTTGATTTGAGCCGATGTCATTTCTTGCCGATGTGTTGTACCGAGCTTGCTGCGTACGTTTTGTCAGAGACTTGTCTCATCAATCAATCACCTTTTTGAGCTGAACCAACCCGTTAACGCCACGTGTCCGAACTAGTTGTTAAGACAGCCGGCAGACCTTGGAACACATCATTTTTGGTCTCAATCTTTGTTTTAGAGAGAGAAGCTCTAGAAAAGCTCTTGAGTGAGAGTAAGTCTCCCAAGCTTGATCTTCGTGGCTTGAACCGTTGGATCCGAGTTTAGAGGTTAGAATCTTGATCTCCTTTGGTTGTTCTTGCTGATCATCTAGCCGCATTGCATGATCGGATTTGTGTTGCATGTCATGCATCGTTTTGAAGTTAGTTTTGGGAAGAGAAAATGGTTTTCATGTGTTCTTGAAGAGAGCCTTGTTTTGATCCGAAAGTTGGAACGAAAACCATGTTTTTGTGTTTGTTCTTGCATGACTTTCTTGAATGGGTACCCAGGTCCATATTTTGAACCCTTGGCATGAAAACTCAGATTTTTGTAACAAGTTGGGAACTTGCATCCGTCTTTCAAATGATCATGTTCTTCATATTCTTCAAAGGAAAACCCAGGTTTTTCCTGACTTTGTTTAACTGAACCTCGGCATAGTCCTGGACGGTACCCAGTGTGTTTTCATGAAACGGGAGCAGTGATTAAGCCTCCAGCTTGTTCTGCTTTGTCTTTGACTTGGATCTGGCAAGAATGTCGAGATCATTTGCATGCATATAAAACTTATTTTGAGAATATGATTGCCATGTGATTGTAGGTCCTTGATATTTGCTTTGAGTCTACATCTGAAGAACTAGGTGAGTGGTATTTCTAATAAAGCTATGTTACACTCGTTTTTGATAAATCTTGCTTTGTTTTGTTTGATGAAAGTATTTGCTAAAGCATGAATGAATAGCCTTGTTTTGATTGTTATCCTTGGAAAGTCCCTTGTGCTGGAGGACTCTAAACTTTCCCAGTACTAAGTATAAAAGGATACGGTCCTTGTTAAATCGGGCTACGGGCCTAAGTAACACAAGTCCCTTGTGCTGGAGGACTCTAAACTTTCGCAGTACTAAGTATAAAAGGATACGGTCCTTGTTAAATCGGGCTACGGGCCTAAGTAACACAAGTCCCTTGTGCTGGAGGACTCTAAACTTTCGCAGTACTAAGTATAAAAGGATACGGTCCTTGTTAAATCGGGCTACGGGCCTAAGTAACACAAGTCCCTTGTGCTGGGGGACTCTAAACTTTCGCAGTACTAAGTATAAAAGGATACGGTCCTTGTTAAATCGGGCTACGGGCCTAAGTAACTCTTGAGACTTGTAAGACTTGATTGATGAATACGGTTCATCCCTTGCTTCGCCGATGTTATGATACTTGATTGATGAATACGGTTCATCCCTTGTCTTGATAGAGTTTGATTCGTGTGTTTTGAAAGACTCCGGCTTTATTCATGCAAACCTTTATTTTTAGTACCATTCACTGAGTATTTGTACTCACCCCTCTATATATATGTAGGTGATGAGCAGGACGGCGGCGACGCCTAGATTGTTTTGGATGCTTGTTTTGGATTCGTGCTTATGTCGGCTTTGCTTTTGTATTTACGTCGGCGATGCCTTTCATTGCATGTCGGCAAATCTTGAAAAACATGCTTCTTGATTTGTATTTATTGTATTTTGTATATGTCGGCTCGAGAAGCCTTTTGATCAAGATGTAACTCATGTTTTGCTTACTGTATTCAAATTGTAAGAATGAATGACATTGCATTTGATCTATGCACAGCTCTTATGGACGACTTGTATTTTGATTTATTGCTTCCGCATTTGTGAGCCCCCTATATCCATACTCTGATTGTGTTAAGTTTTTGAAAGTTGGCCTTCGGTAATTACGGATTACTGGCCATCACGGCACCAAACTACTAGGGGCGGTTTGGGGTCGTGACAAATTTACTGCGTAATTAATTAAGAATTTACTGAATAATTTACTGAGAATTTCTTGGAAATTTAATTGGTAATTTACTGAGAATTTACTGGCAATTTATTTAGAATTAACTTAGTAATTTACTTTATAATTTACTGAGAATTTTTTTGGAATTTACTGAGTAATTTAATGAGAATTTACTGCGTAATTTACCGAGTAATTTACTGGGAATTTAGTGAGTGATTTACTTGGAATTTATTGAGTAATTTACTTAGCAATTTACTGGGTAATGTTCTGAGTAATTTACTAAGAATTTACTGAGTAATTAATTTAGAATTTACTAAATAATTTACTGAGAATTTAATAGGAATTTATTGAGAATTTTCTAAGTAATTTGATTCATAATTTATGGAGAATTTTCTGGGAATTTACTAAGTAATTTAATGAGAATTTACTCGGTAATTTACAAAGTAATTTACTGGGAATTTACTGAGTGATTTACTCGGAATTTACTGAGTAATTTACTTAGCAATTTGTTGGGCAATGTTCTAAGTAATTCACTGAGAATTCAATGAGTAATTTACTGAGATTTTATTGAGTAATTTACCGTGAAATTATGAAAAATTTACTTCGAGTTTTCTAAATAATTTACTGAGGATTTACTAAGAATTTACTGAGTAATTAATTTAGAATTTACTAAATAATTTACTGAGAATTTAGTAGGAATTTATTGAGAATTTTCTAAGTAATTTGATTCATAATTTATGGAGAATTTTCTGGGAATTTATTAAGTAATTTAATGAGAATTTACTCGGTAATTTACAAAGTAATTTACTGGGAATTTACTGAGTGATTTACTCGGAATTTACTGAGTAATTTACTTTGCAATTTGCTGGGCAATGTTCTGAGTAATTCACTGAGAATTCAATGAGTAATTTACTGAGATTTTATTGAGTAATTTACTGTGAAATTATGAAAAATTTACTTCGAGTTTTCTAAATAATTTACTGAGGATTTACTAAGAATTTACTGAGTAATTAATTGAGAATTTCCTGAATAATTTACTGAGAATTTCTTAGGAATTTAATTAGTAATTTACTGAGAATTTATTAAGTAATTTACTGAGAATTTACTGAGAATTTTCTTAGTAATTTACTTTATAATTTACTGACTAATTTACCAAGTAATTTACTGGTAATTTACTGAGTGATTTACTCAGAATTTACTGAGTAATTTACTTAGCAATTTACTGGGTAATGTTCTGAGTAATTTACTGAGAATTCAATGAGTAATATACTGAGATTTTATTGAGAAATTTACCGTGAAATTATGAAAAATTGTCACGACCCCAAACCGCCCCTAGTAGTTTGGTGCCGTGATGGCCAGTAATCCGAGATTACCGAAGGCCAACTTTCAAAATTCACACATAACAGAGTATAAATATATGGGGCTCACAAGTACGGAAGCGATACATACAGTCAGATTAGTCCATAAGAGCTGTGCATAAGTCACATGAAATAGCAACCATCTTCATATGGGTTACAACTTAATTACAAACGAAGCAAAGTACAAATTACATCTTACATATTAACAAAGGGCTTCACAAACCGACACAAACAAAATGTACGAACTACAGGTCAAGGAACACTGTCTGCCAGGTTGCTGACATCCTCTTTGCCGACATAACAATCATACAAAATACCCATCTTGATCAAAAGGCTTCTCAAGCCAACGTATGCAACATACAAGCATTACAAATCGAGAAGCATAGTTTTCAAGACTGCCGACGTAAATACAGGTTAAGCTGACATAATCAAAATCCAAAATAAGCTCAAGAAACACATCTAGGCGTCACCGCCTTCTTGTTCATCACCTACATATATATATAGGGAGGGTGAGCTTGGATACTCAGTGAATGGTACAAATAATAAAGGGGTTCGCATGAATAATAGCTGAAGTCCTTTAAGACAATACAAGTCAAAACTCTAGATAACAAGGGATGGACCTCGTCCATCTAACAAATCTTCAAAGCTTCAAGGAATACTGCCTAACATCACATATTACAAATGGTAACATTCCGGCAAACATATCCACGAGGTAAACCGTCAGTGGCAAAACAAGACAAAGCAAGAGAGGCATCTCAAACAAGGGTGCTACAAAAGTTTAGAGTCCTCTAGCACAAGGGACCTATGTTACAAAGGCCCGCAGCCTTTTAACACGAGAGTGCTGCGAAAGTTTAGAGTCCTCCAGCACAAGGGACTTTCAAGACAAGATGTGCTGCGAAAGTTTAGAGTCCTCAAGTACGAGGGACTTCAAAAACGAGATGTGCTGCGAAAGTTTAGAGTCCTCCAGCACAAGGGACTTTCAACCGAGATGTGCTGCGAAAGTTTAGAGTCCTCCAGCCCAAGGGACTTTCCGAGAAGGTCATCAAGACAAGATCATACTTGATATACAAAACAGGGACAATTATTCATGCTTAACAAACACTTTCAGACCAAAGCAAAGCAAAGTCTTTATCAAAACGTATAACATAGCTTTATTAAAAATACCACTCACTTAGTTCGTCAAACGTCGGGGTCGAGGCAAGTCCCAGTCCTACAAACACATGGCAAAGTCTACTGAATGCACTTCTCAAAACAAGTCTAGCACGCATGCAAATGACCTCGGCATTCTTCAAAAACTAAGTCAAACCAAGTCAAAACACAGTTTCTTATCTTTGGAAAAACAAGCTGGGCAACCTCCAGGTCTAGGCCGAAGTCCCACACCTCCTTGCCGAGGTGTGGCCTCGATGGTCACATTCAAAAGCGAAGTCGGGAAAATCTGGGTTTCCCTATTGATAAACATGAGGAACATGAACACGAGGAAGATGAATGCAAAGATCAAAACTTGCTATTACAAAAGCTGAGATTTTAGGATATAATTTCAAAAACATAGACCTGGGTACCCATACTCAAAGATCTTATCAAAACAAACACAAAGACATGAGCCTTAATGCAAACTTTCAGATCAAACGAGGCTTTTCTTCAAAAACACATGAAAACCATTTTCTCTTTCTAAAATCAACTTTAAATCGATGTATGGTGTGCGGAACAGGTTTGATCGTGCAATGCAGCTAGATGATCAATAAGAACAACAAGAATAGGTTACGATTCTAACCTCAAAACTCAAATCTAACGGTTCAAGCTCCAACGATCAAGCTTGGAAGTTCACTCTCTCTAGCTTAAACTTCCCCTCCTTCTTCCTAGAGTTTCTCTCTCTAAAAGGCAAGATTTGATACAAATGATATGTTTCTCACGACAATCACTGACTTAATCCCTCTGCCGGGACACGTGGCATCAGCTGATTGGCTCTACTCGAAAAGGTGACTGACTTGACAAGACAAGACCAAGACAAAGTGTATTCAGCAAGCTAAACAGCAAGAATACTCCGGCAAGTGATGATCTCGGCTAAGGGCAAAGCTTCGGCAAGCAAGGTAACAATGACATCGGCTTGAAAGGACAACACTTGACTAAGCTGTGCCGCACCTTGACCTAGCTGTGCCGCACCTCGGTCTAGGTCATACCGTTCCAGGAACAAAATCACTCATGCGAGGATCGAGGATCTAGAACGCCTAGATATTAACATCTCGACCCAGATGACGCACATCTCGGCCTAGGCGACGCACACCTCGGCCTAGATGGTGACATCTCGGCCAATATGCCAGGGTGAAGATGGAGGTCAACCAAAGGGGTTTCAAGATAGTTCTAAGTGATAAAGGTCTCGAAGGTGTCTAGGCTTAAGATGACCTCGGCAACACACCAGACAAGAACAAAGCATGCAAGCAATCATTCAAGCAAAACAAGACAAGATTTGCAAATGCACATATTAAAACAAGATCATCCATAAATGTATGCAAGTATGACAAAGTTAAAATGAGGGTTGTTACATCCTTACCCCCCTTAAAGAAGTTTGGTCCCCAAACTTGAGTTACCTTGTTCCAAAAACAATTCTGGATGTCGGACTTTCATTTCCTCTTCCATTTCCCATGTAGCATCCTCACCGTAATGCTCCTTCCATTCAAATTTCACCATTGGTATCGACTTACTTCTTGACTGTTTCACCTGTCTATCGACAATCCGTATCGGCTTCTCTTCGTAGCCTAAATCTTTATTGATTACAATTCTGAAATAGTCGATCACATGTAGCGGATCTCGAATATACTTCCTCAACATCGAAACATGAAATACATTATGGACTTGGCTCAATCCTGGCGGCAAAGCAAGTCTGTAGGCGGCGAGGTTAATCTTCTCAAGAATTTCAAAAGGCCCGATGTAACGGGGTGCTAACTTACCCTTCTTCCAAAATCTTGTGACTCCTTTCATCGGCGAAACCTTTAGAAACACGTGGTCCACGACTCCAAATTCCAACTCTCTTCTTCTCTGGTCGGCATAACTCTTCTGTCGACTCTGTGCGGTTTTGATTCTTTGCTGGACGAGCTTAATCTTCTCGGTTGTTACTTGAATTAAGTCGGGACCAAGCAGAACTTTGTCTCCTACCTCGGTCCAACATATCGACGACCTGCACTTCCTTCCATACAGTGCCTCATACGGTGCCATGCCAATGCTAGCTTGATAGCTGTTGTTGTAGGTAAATTCTACCAAAGGCAAATGTACTCCCCAACTTCCTTGGAGGTCCAATACACATAGTCTAAGCATATCTTCAAGTGTCTGAATCATCCTCTCTGTTTGCCCATCAGTCTGGGGATGAAAAGCTGTGCTAAACCTCAACTCGACTCCGAAAGCTCTTTGTAGGCTCTGCCAGAATCTGGAAACCAACTTCGGATCTCGGTCCGATACAATTGACATCGGCACTCCATGAAGTCTAACAATCTCATTCATATACAACAAAGTAAGTTTATCAGCGTTGAAGGTGGTCTTAACAGGCAAGAAGTGTACTGACTTAGTTAGTCTATCCACAATAACCCAAATTGAATCCATACCCTTTTATGTCTTCGGCAAACCAACCACAAAGTCCATGGAGATGTGCTCCCATTTCCACTCAGGAATCGGTAAAGGTTGAAGAAGTCCTGCTGGCCTTTGATGTTCTGCTTTCACTTGTTGACAGTACAGACACTGCGACACGAACTCGGCTATCTCTCCTTTCATGTTCAGCCACCAAAACGTCTGCTTCACATCCTGATACATCTTGGTGTTCCCGGGGTGAACGGCAAACTTGGAACCATGAGCTTCCTGCATGATTTTTCTTTTCAACTCTGGGATGTCGGCTACACACAATCTTCCTTCAAACTTGAGCACTTGGTTTTCTATGGTGTACCCTGATCTCGGCTTTGTGATAATCTCATCGGCTACCTTCTTGAAGAATTCATCCTCCATTTGTCTTGTCTTTACTTCCTCAACAATACTCGGCTCCACTGAGATCGCGGTTAGGCATGCGAAATTTCCAACCACCTTTCTACTCAAAGCATTGGCTACGGTGTTAGCTTTTCCTGGGTGATATTGAATCCGCATATCGTAATCTTTCAACAACTCAAGCCATCTTCTCTGCCTCAAATTCAATTCCTTCTGAGTGAACAAGTACTTTAAGCTTTTATGATCTGTAAAAACCTGACAAGAAGCTCCATACAAGTAGTGGCGCCAAATCTTCAAAGAAAATGCCACGGCTGCTAATTCTAAATCATGGGTGGGATAGTTCTTTTCATGTGGCTTCAATTGACGAGAGGCATATGCTATAACCCTACCTTTTTGCATTAATACACAACCCAGACCCTTATGCGAAGCATCACTGTAGACATGAAACTCTTCATTACCTGATGGTAGTACAAGAATTGGTGCTGCGACCAATCTCGTCTTCAACTCCTGGAAAGCTGCTTCTCTATCCTTAGTCCATTCATAAGCCACTCCCTTCTTAGTCAGTTGTGTCAACGGAATTGCAATCCTTGAGAAATCCTTTACGAATTTTCTGTAATAACCAGCCAATCCCAGAAAGCTACGAACCTCAGACACATTAACCGGTCTCGGCCAATTCGCAACGGCTTCAATTTTACTAGGATTGACCGAAATACCCTTTTCATCAATTACATGACCCAAAAATGAAATAGTGGAAGGCCAAAACTCACACTTGTTAAATTTAGCATACAATTTCCGATCCCTCAAAGTCTGTCAGGTAAGTCTCAAATGCTCCTCATGTTCGGCTTTACTTCTAGAGTAAATCAAGATATCATCGATGAAGACAACCACAAACTCGTCTAGATATGGCTTAAAGACTTTGTTCATCAAATCAATAAATGCTGCAGGGGCATTGGTCACTCCAAAAGGCATTACTAAAAACTCGTAGTGGCCATACCTCCTCCGAAAAGCGGTCTTCTCAACATCCTCGGCTTTGACTTTAAGCTGATGGTAGCCCGACCTAAGGTCAATTTTGGAAAAGACTCGTGCTCCTTGCAACTGATCAAACAAATCGTCTATCCTTGGCAACGGGTACTTATTCTTGATGGTTACCTTATTCAGTTCCCGGTAATCAATACAAAGACGAAGTGTACCATCCTTCTTCTTAACAAACAAGACGGGTGCTCCCCAAGGTGAAATGCTCGGCCTAATAAAACCCTTATCTAGCAACTCTTGTAGTTGAAGTTTCAATTCCTTAAGCTCGGCGGGGGCCATCCTATAGGGTGTTTTAGAGATGGGTTGGGTTTCTGGCATGATGTCAACAGTAAACTCTACCTCTCTATCAACTAAGTGACCAGGCAAATCATTTGAAAAGACGTCGGCTAATTCATTGACCACTGGGACGTCGGCTAGCTCAACACTTCCATTCAAATCACTTAATATGCTACACAGATAACCTTGACACCCTTTTTGGATCAACCTAAAGGCTTTCATGGATGAAATTAAGTAAGGTGGGGATACTACACCTTTTCCCTGAAACGTGACCTCGGCTAGGTTTGGGGGTTTTAATGTGACACTTTTAGAAACACAATTTATCGACGCGTGATTTGCCACTAACCAATCCATCCCCAATATAACGTCAAAATGGGTTATGTCCAATGGCATTAAGTCAGCCAACAGTTCAACATTCCCAATCATAACAACACATGATCGATAGATGGATGCAACATTCATAGATCTCCCAGATGGAGTAGATACAAATAACACATAGTCAAGGGGTTCTAGTTTCCTATTAATCTTCTCGGCAAACTTAGCAGAAATAAATGAATACGTAGAACCCGAATCAATCAATACATATGCATTTTGAAAGCAAATTGGAAGTATACCTGACACCACTGTCTCAGCATTTTGAGTGTCTCCTGGTACCAGTGCAAAAACTCTGCCTTGCCTCATCGGTCCCTTCCCCACGTTACCCTTTTGTACGGAGCCCGAGGTATTCTCATCTTTCTTACCTTCATCCGCCCTCGTCTTTGGACAGTCCCTCACAAAATGACCTATTTCACCACATTTGTAACAAGCCCCAGACGCCCGACGACAGACCCTGAAATGTGGCTTCCCACAACTGGAACATATCGGCTTAGTACCACTCTCCTGTCTTGGGTTGCTTGAACGACTGACGTTCGCTTTCTTCTTGGTACCAAACTGTGCTCGGTGATTGTCATAACTCTGCCTCTTATTCTGGCTCTCTCTCGAACCCTGGTATCTGTTCAAGTTAGCTTCGGCCAGAATAGCTTTGTTCAACACTCCGGCATAAGTCGGCATGTTGAGCATGTTCACCCGGTCTTATATGGGTCCACGAAGTCCACTTTCAAACTTCCTAGCCTTCATATATTCATCATTGACCATGTGGGGTGCGTACCTTGCCAACTCGATAAAGGCACGGTCATATTCAGCTACTGTTCTACTGCCTTGCGTCAAAGTCTGAAACTCGGTAGCCTTGCGATTCCGAACACTTAAGGGAAAATGCTTGGTGTAAAACAATTCCAAAAATCGGGTCCAGGTCAAGTCTGGATTGCTTTCTCAAACCATCATCCACCATCTGCGGGCGTCGTCATCTAGTGTAAAAGCTGCTAAGGTCACCTTCTGGGTGTTGGTGCTGGGAAAGATCTCGAACAGCTTCTCCATTTCCAAAACCCACGCTTCGGCTTTCATCGGCTCTATACCCCCTTGGAATCTCGGTGGCTTCATTTTCTTGAACTCTCTGATCAAAGCTATCGTGTCGTCCCCATATAAAGCTGGCTGTGGGGGCACTTGGGGCACTGGAGGAGGTAGGGGTGGAACTGCATTTTGGCCGTTTGTTTGCTCGGCCTGAGTCGATGTAGCACTAGCGTACTGCTGTCTTGTCTGCCTTAGCTCCCAGGCCAAACCTTCAACTAACCTCTCCAGTCTGTCAAATCTGTCCTCGGACTGATCTCGGCCAACTGGAGGTCTACCTCTCCTCAAGATGCTATGAGTATGCAAGATATGATTTTAAAACGAAATGAACAAATATACACGTAGGCAAGTAACAATTAAGCATGCCGAGACGATGCACACCTTGTCCACATAGCAAGTATTATGATGCAATCCTAGCATCCTTCTAAGGGGAAATCTTATGCTCTTTAGGACTCAAAGTGTGTGAATAAGTATACCAAGGAACTTGTGCTCTGATACCATTCTGTCACGACCCCAAACCACCCCTAGTAGTTTGGTGCCGTGATGGCCAGTAATCCGAGATTACCGAAGGCCAACTTTCAAAATTCACACATAACAGAGTATAAATATATGGGGCTCACAAGTACGGAAGCGATACATACAGTCAGATTAGTCCATAAGAGCTGTGCATAAGTCAAATGAAATAGCAACCATCTTCATATGGGTTACAACTTAATTACAAACGAAGCAAAGTACAAATTACATCTTACATATTAACAAAGGGCTTCACAAACCGACACAAACAAAATGTACGAACTACAGGTCAAGGAACACTGTCTACCAGGTTGCCGACATCCTCTTTGCCGACATAACAATCATACAAAACACCCATCTTGATCAAAAGGCTTCTCAAGCCGACGTATGCAACATACAAGCATTATAAATCGAGAAGCATAGTTTTAAAGACTGCCGACGTAAATACAGGTTAAGCCAACATAATCAAAATCCAAAATAAGCTCCAGAAACACATCTAGGCGTCACCGCCTTCTTGTTCATCACCTACATATATATATATATATATAGGGAGGGTGAGCTTGGATACTCAGTGAATGGTACAAATAATAAAGGGGTTCGCATGAATAATAGCCGAAGTCCTTTAAGACAATACAAGTCAAAACTCTAGATAACAAGGGATAGACCTCGTCCATCTAACAAATCTTCAAAGCTTCAAGGAATACTGCCTAACATCACATATTACAAATGGTAACATTCCGGCAAACATATCCACGAGGTAAACCGTCAGTGGCAAAACAAGACAAAGCAAGAGAGGCATCTCAAACAAGG
Organism: Camellia sinensis; assembly: GCF_055761805.1. Classification (NCBI taxonomy): domain Eukaryota; kingdom Viridiplantae; phylum Streptophyta; class Magnoliopsida; order Ericales; family Theaceae; genus Camellia; species Camellia sinensis. The sequence goes on from NC_138964.1 coordinate 89,390,271, forward strand.
GTGCTACAAAAGTTTAGAGTCCTCTAGCACAAGGGACCTATGTTACAAAGGCCCGTAGCCTTTTAACACGAGAGTGCTGCGAAAGTTTAGAGTCCTCCAGCACAAGGGACTTTCAAGACAAGATGTGCTGCGAAAGTTTAGAGTCCTCCAGCACGAGGGACTTCAAAAACGAGATGTGCTACGAAAGTTTAGAGTCCTCCAGCACAAGGGACTTTCAACCGAGATGTGCTGCGAAAGTTTAGAGTCCTTCAGCACAAGGGACTTTCCGAGAAGGTCATCAAGACAAGATCGTACTTGATATACAAAACAGGGACAATTATTCATGCTTAACAAACACTTTCAGACCAAAGCAAAGCAAAGTCTTTATCAAAACGTATAACCTAGCTTTATTAAAAATACCACTCACTTAGTTCGTCAAACGTCGGGGTCGAGGCAAGTCCCAGTCCTACAAACACATGGCAAAGTCTATTGAATGCACTTCTCAAAACAAGTCTAGCACGCATGCAAATGACCTCAGCATTCTTCAAAAACCAAGTCAAACCAAGTCAAAACACAGTTTCTTATCTTTGGAAAAACAAGCTGGGCAACCTCCAGGTCTAGGCCGAAGTCCCACACCTCCTTGCCGAGGTGTGGCCTCGATGGTCACATTCAAAAGCGAAGTCGGGAAAATATAGGTTTCCCTCTTGATAAACATGAGGAACATGAACATGAGGAAGATGAATGCAAAGATCAAAACTTGCTATTACAAAAGCTGAGATTTCAGGATATAATTTCAAAAACATAGACCTGGGTACCCATACTCAAAGATCTTATCAAAACAAACACAAAGACGTGAGCCTTAATGCAAACTTTCGGATCAAACGAGGCTTTTCTTCAAAAACACATGAAAACCATTTTCTCTTTCTAAAACCAACTTTAAATCGATGTATGGTGTGCGGAACAGGTTTGATCGTGCAATGCAGCTAGATGATCAATAAGAACAACAAGAATAGGTTACGATTCTAACCTCAAAACTCGAATCTAACGGTTCAAGCTCCAACGATCAAGCTTGGAAGTTCACTCTCTCTAGCTTAAACTTCCCTCCTTCCTAGAGTTTCTCTCTCTAAAAGGCAAGATTTGATACAAATGATATGTTTCTCACGACAATCACTGACTTAATCCCTCTGCCGGGACACGTGGCATCGGCTGATTGGCTCTACTCGAAAAGGTGACTGACTTGACAAGACAAGACCAAGACAAAGTGTATTCAGCAAGCTAAACAGCAAGAGTACTCCAGCAAGTGATGATCTCGGCTAAGGGCAAAGCTTCGGCAAGCAAGGTAACAATGACATCGGCTTGAAAGGACAATACTTGACTAAGCTGTGCCGCACCTTGACCTAGCTGTGCCGCACCTCGGTCTAGGTCATACCGTTCCAGGAACAAAATCACTCATGCGAGGATCAAGGATCTAGAACGCCTAGATATTAACATCTCGACCCAGATGACGCACATCTCGGCCTAGGCGACGCACACCTCGGCCAAGATGGTGACATCTCGGCCAATATGCCAGGGTGAAGATGGAGGTCAACCAAAGGGGTTTCAAGATAGTTCTAAGTGATAAAGGTCTCGAAGGTGTCTAGGCTTAAGATGACCTCGGCAACACACCAGACAAGAACAAAGCATGCAAGCAATCATTCAAGCAAAACAAGACAAGATTTGCAAATGCACATATTAAAACAAGATCATCCATAAATGTATGCAAGTATGACAAAGTTAAAATGAGGGTTGTTACATCCTTACCCCCCTTAAAGAAGTTTGGTCCCCAAACTTGAGTTACCTTGTTCCAAAAACAATTCTGGATGTCGGACTTTCATTTCCTTTTCCATTTCCCATGTAGCATCCTCACCGTAATGCTCCTTCCATTCAACTTTCACCATTGGTATCGACTTACTTCTTAACTGTTTCACCTGTCTATCGAAAATCCGTATCAGCTTCTCTTCGTAGCCTAAATCTTCATTAATTATAATTCTGAAATAGTCGATCACATGTAGCGGATCTCGAATATACTTCCTCAACATCGAAACATGAAATACATTATGGACTTGGCTCAATCTTGGCGGCAAAGCAAGTCTGTAGGCGGCGAGGTTAATCTTCTCAAGAATTTCAAAAGGCCCGATGTAACGGGGTGCTAACTTACCCTTCTTCCCAAATCTTGTGACACCTTTCATCGGCGAAACCTTTAGAAACACGTGGTCCGCGACTTCAAATTCCAACTCTCTTCTTCTCTGGTCGGTATAACTCTTCTGTCGACTCTGTGCGGTTTTGATTCTTTGCTGGACGAGCTTAATCTTCTCGGTTGTTACTTGAATTAAGTCGGGACCAAGCAGAGCTTTGTCTCCTACCTCGGTCCAACATATCGACGACCTGCACTTCCTTCCATACAGTGCCTCATACGACGCCATGCCAATGCTAGCTTGATAGCTGTTGTTGTAGGTAAATTCTACCAAAGGCAAATGTACTCCCCAACTTCCTTGGAGGTCCAATACACATAGTCTAAGCATATCTTCAAGTGTCTGAATCATCCTCTCTGTTTGCCCATCAGTCTGGGGATGAAAAGCTGTGCTAAACCTCAACTCGACTCCGAAAGCTCTTTGTAGGCTCTGCCAGAATCTGGAAACCAACTTCGGATCTCGGTCCGATACAATTGACATCGGCACTCCATGAAGTCTAACAATCTCATTCACATACAACAAAACAAGTTTACCGGCGTTGAAGGTGGTCTTAACAGGCAAGAAGTGTACTGACTTAGTTAGTCTATCCATAATAACCCAAATCGAATCCATACCCTTTTATGTCTTCGGCAAACCAACCACAAAGTCCATGGAGATGTGCTCCCATTTCCACTCAGGAATCGGTAAAGGTTGAAGAAGTCCTGCTGGCCTTTGATGTTCTGCTTTCACTTGTTGACAGTACAGACACTGCGACACGAACTCGGCTATCTCTCCTTTCATGTTCGGCCACCAAAACGTCTGCTTCACATCCTGATACATCTTGATGTTCCCGGGGTGAACGGCAAACTTGGAACCATGAGCTTCCTGCATGATTTTTCTTTTCAACTCTGGGATGTCGGCTACACACAATCTTCCTTCAAACTTGAGCACTTGGTTTTCAATGGTGTACCCTGATCTCGGCTTTGTGATAATCTCATCGGCTACCTTCTTGAAGAATTCATCCTCCATTTGTCTTGTCTTTACTTCCTCAACAATACTCGGCTCCACTGAGATCGTGGTTAGGCATGCCAAATTTCCAACCACCTTTCTACTCAAAGCATTGGCTACGGTGTTAGCTTTTCCTGGGTGATATTGAATCCGCATATCGTAATCTTTCAACAACTCGAGCCATCTTCTCTGCCTCAAATTCAATTCCTTCTGAGTGAACAAGTACTTTAAGCTTTTATGATCTGTAAAAACCTGACAAGAAGCTCCATACAAGTAGTGGCGCCAAATCTTCAAAGAAAATGCCACGGCTACTAATTCTAAATCATGGGTGGGATAGTTCTTTTCATGTGGCTTCAATTGACGAGAGGCATATGCTATAACCCTACCTTTTTGCATTAATACACAACCCAGACCCTTATGCGAAGCATCACTGTAGACATGAAACTCTTCATTACCTGATGGTAGTACAAGAATTGGTGCTGCGACCAATCTCGTCTTCAACTCCTGGAAAGCTGCTTCTCTATCCTTAGTCCATTCATAAGCCACTCCCTTCTTAGTCAGTTGTGTCAACGGAATTGCAATCCTTGAGAAATCCTTTACGAATTTTCTGTAATAACCAGCCAATCCCAGAAAGCTACGAACCTCAGACACATTAACCGGCCTCGGCCAATTCGCAACGGCTTCAATTTTACTAGGATTGACCGAAATACCCTTTTCATCAATTACATGACCCAAAAATGAAATAGTGGAAGGCCAAAACTCACACTTGTTAAATTTAGCATACAATTTCCGATCCCTCAAAGTCTGTAAGGTAAGTCTCAAATGCTCCTCATGTTCGGCTTTACTTCTAGAGTAAATCAAGATATCATCGATGAAGACAACCACAAACTCGTCTAGATATGGCTTAAAGACTTTGTTCATCAAATCCATAAATGCTGCAGGGGCATTGGTCACTCCAAAAGGCATTACTAAAAACTCGTAGTGGCCATACCTCCTCCGAAAAGCGGTCTTCTCAACATCCTCGGCTTTGACTTTAAGCTGATGGTAGCCCGACCTAAGGTCAATTTTGGAAAAGACTCGTGCTCCTTGCAACTGATCAAACAAATCGTCTATCCTCGGCAACGGGTACTTATTCTTGATGGTTACCTTATTCAGTTCCCGGTAATCAATTCAAAGACGAAGTGTACCATCCTTCTTCTTAACAAACAAGACGGGTGCTCCCCAAGGTGAAATGCTCGGCCTAATAAAACCCTTATCTAGCAACTCTTGTAGTTGAAGTTTCAATTCCTTAAGCTCGGCGGGGGCCATCCTATAGGGTGTTTTAGAGATGGGTTGGGTTTCTGGCATGATGTCAACAGTAAACTCTACCTCTCTATCAACTAAGTGACCAGGCAAATCATTTGAAAAGACGTCGGCTAATTCATTGACCACTGGGACGTCGGCTAGCTCAACACTTCCATTCAAATCACTTAATATGCTACACAGATAACCTTGACACCCTTTTTGGATCAACCTAAAGGCTTTCATGGATGAAATTAAGTAAGGTGGGGATACTACACCTTTTCCCTGAAACGTGACCTCGGCTAGGTTTGGGGGTTTTAATGTGACACTTTTAGAAACACAATTTATCGACGCGTGATTTGCCACTAACCAATCCATCCCCAATATAACGTCAAAATGGGTTATGTCCAATGGCATTAAGTCAGCCAACAGTTCAACATTCCCAATCATAACAACACATGATCGATAGATGGATGCAACATTCATAGATCTCCCAGATGGAGTAGATACAAATAACACATAGTCAAGGGGTTCTAGTTTCCTATTAATCTTCTCGGCAAACTTAGCAGAAATAAATGAATACGTAGAACCCGAATCAATCAATACATATGCATTTTGAAAGCAAATTGGAAGTATACCTGACACCACTGTCTCAGCATTTTGAGTGTCTCCTGGTACCAGTGCAAAAACTCTGCCTTGCCTCATCGGTCCCTTCCCCACGTTACCCTTTTGTACGGAGCCCGAGGTATTCTCATCTTTCTTACCTTCATCCGCCCTCGTCTTTGGACAGTCCCTCACAAAATGACCTATTTCACCACATTTGTAACAAGCCCCAGACGCCCGACGACAGACCCTGAAATGTGGCTTCCCACAACTGGAACATATCGGCTTAGTACCACTCTCCTGTCTTGGGTTGCTTGAACGACTGACGTTCGCTTTCTTCTTGGTACCAAACTGTGCTCGGTGATTGTCATAACTCTGCCTCTTATTCTGGCTCTCTCTCGAACCCTGGTATCTGTTCAAGTTAGCTTCGGCCAGAATAGCTTTGTTCAACACTCCGGCATAAGTCGGCATGTTGAGCATGTTCACCCGGTCTTATATGGGTCCACGAAGTCCACTTTCAAACTTCCTAGCCTTCATATATTCATCATTGACCATGTGGGGTGCGTACCTTGCCAACTCGATAAAGGCACGGTCATATTCAGCTACTGTTCTACTGCCTTGCGTCAAAGTCTGAAACTCGGTAGCCTTGCGATTCCGAACACTTAAGGGAAAATGCTTGGTGTAAAACAATTCCAAAAATCGGGTCCAGGTCAAGTCTGGATTGCTTTCTCAAACCATCATCCACCATCTGCGGGCGTCGTCATCTAGTGTAAAAGCTGCTAAGGTCACCTTCTGGGTGTCGGTGCTGGGAAAGATCTCGAACAGCTTCTCCATTTCCAAAACCCACGCTTCGGCTTTCATCGGCTCTATACCCCCTTGGAATCTCGGTGGCTTCATTTTCTTGAACTCTCTGATCAAAGCTATCGTGCCGTCCCCATATAAAGCTGGCTATGGGGGCACTTGGGGCACTGGAGGAGGTAGGGGTGGAACTGCATTTTGGCCGTTTGTCTGCTCGGCCTGAGTCGATGTAGCACTAGCGTACTGCTGTCTTGTCTGCCTTAGCTCCCAGGCCAAACCTTCAACTAACCTCTCCAGTCTGTCTAATCTGTCCTCGGACTGATCTCGGCCAACTGGAGGTCTACCTCTCCTCAAGATGCTATGAGTATGCAAGATATGATTTTAAAACCAAATGAACAAATATACACGTAGGCAAGTAACAATTAAGCATGCCGAGACGATGCACACCTTGTCTACATAGCAAGTATTATGATGCAATCCTAGCATCCTTCTAAGGGGAAATCTTATGCTCTTTAGGACTCAAAGTGTGTGAATAAGTATACCAAGGAACTTGTGCTCTGATACCATTCTGTCACAACCCCAAACCGCCCCTAGTAGTTTGGTGCCGTGATGGCCAGTAATCCAAGATTACCGAAGGTCAACTTTCAAAATTCACACATAACAGAGTATAAATATATGGGGCTCACAAGTACAGAGGCGATACATACAGTCAGATTAGTCCATAAGAGCTGTGCATAAGTCAAATGAAATAGCAACCATCTTCATATGGGTTACAACTTAATTACAAACGAAGCAAAGTACAAATTACATCTTACATATTAACAAAGGGCTTCACAAACCGACACAAACAAAATGTACGAACTACAGGTCAAGGAACACTGTCTGCCAGGTTGCCGACATCCTCTTTGCCGACATAACAATCATACAAAACACCTATCTTGATCAAAAGGCTTCTCAAGCCGACGTATGCAACATACAAGCTTTACAAATCGAGAAGCATAGTTTTCAAGACTGCCGACGTAAATACGGGTTAAGCCGACATAATCAAAATCCAAAATAAGCTCCAAAAACACATCTAGGCGTCACTGCCTTCTTGTTCATCACCTACATATATATATAGGGAGGGTGAGCTTGGATACTCAGTGAATGGTACAAATAATAAAGGGGTTCGCATGAATAATAGCCGAAGTCCTTTAAGACAATACAAGTCAAAACTCTAGATAACAAGGGATAGACCTCGTCCATCTAACAAATCTTCAAAGCTTCAAGGAATACTGCCTAACATCACATATTACAAATGGTAACATTCCGGCAAACATATCCACGAGGTAAACCGTCAGTGGCAAAACAAGACAAAGCAAGAGAGGCATCTCAAACAAGGGTGCTACAAAAGTTTAGAGTCCTCTAGCACAAGGGATGTGGAACCTCGGCCTAGACCTGGTTGGTGCCCAGCATGTTTTCCGAAATCATTTGTGTACATAAGAGACTTGTTTGAAGGTGCATTCAATAGGCTTTGCCATGTGTTTGTAGGACTTGGGCTTGTCTCGACCCCGACGTGTGAAGAACTATGTGAGTGGTATTTTTAATAAAGCTATGTTATACTTGTTTTGATAAATCTCGTTTTGACTTGGTTTTGACAGAAAGTATTTGATTTTAGCATGAATGACTATCCCTATTTGTATATCAAACACTATCTTGTTTTGATGGCATGTCTTGAAAGTCCTTAGTTGCAGGGGACTATAATGCAACTGCACTCTTGTCTTGAAAGTCCTTAGTTGCAAGGGACTAGAATGCAACTGCACTCTTGTCTTGAAAGTCCTTAGTTGCAGGGGACTATAATGCAACTGCACTCTTGTCTTGAAAGTCCTTAGTTGCAGGGGACTATAATGCAACTGCACTCTTGTCTTGATATGCCATCACCCCTGGTAATGTGTAGATGTTATTAACATCCAAGGAACTTGAAAGGCCGGCAATGAACTTGATTTTTCCCCTTGAATGTAAAGTATGCTATGTATTGTTTTGAAAGAAATCTTGGATATCAATCATGCAAAACCTTTATTTCTAATATCATTCACTGAGTATCCAAGCTCACCCTCTCTATATATATGTAGGTGATGAGCAAGAAGGCAATGAGGCCTAGACGTGTAGCCGATGTGTTTTTGGGTGCATTGCCGACGTGTTTTGGATTAGCATTTTGTACCATCTTGAAGATTATGCTTCTTAGCTTATATTTCATGTGCACTTGTATATGTCGGCTTGAGAAGCCTTTTGGTCAAGATGTATTTTGTATCTCATTTCCTTATTGTATCTAAGTTGTAAGACTTTGTAAAAATGTATGTCATTTCATTGGACTTAAGCACGGCTCTCACGGGCTATTTAGATTCAGTATATATGAATATGTTGCTTCCGCTCTTGTAAGCCCCATATTTTATACTCTGATTGTGTGTGATTTTGTAAGTTGGCCTTCGGTAATTACGGAGTACTGGCCATCACGGCACCAAACTACTAGGGGCGGTTTGGGGTCGTGACAGAATGGTATCAGAGCACGAGATCCTTATAGTACGTTAATCACCCACCTTGAGTCCTAAAGAGCATAGGATTTTCCTTAGAATGATGTTAGGATTGCATCATATTAATTGCTACTTGACTACGTGTGCATCATTTCGGCATAGACATTTGTTACTTGTATACGTATTATCTGTTCAGTTATTTTAAAGTCTCATTTTGCATTCTCCTAGCATCATGAGGAGAGGTAGACCTCCAGTTGGCCGAGATCGTCCAGAAGATAGATTGGAGAGATTGGAAAGGTTAGTCAAAGGCTTGGTTCGTGAGCAGAGACAACCTAGGCCACAGGATACTGGTACGACTTCCACGCAGGCCGAGCAGACGAATGGCCGTTATACAGCTCCACCCCCTCCAGTGCCACAAGTGCCTCTACAGCAGGCTTTGTATGGGAACGACACGATAACCCTAATCAGAGAGTTCAAGAAAATGAAACCGCCGAGATTTCAAGGAGGTATAGAACCAATGAAAGCCGAGGCATGGGTTTTAGAGATGGAGAAGTTGTTTGAGATCTTCCCCAGTACAGACACCCAGAAGGTATCTCTGGCAGCATTCACATTAGACGACGATGCTCGTAGGTGGTGGATGATGGTCCGAGAAAGCAATCCGGGTTTGACTTGGGCAAAATTTTTGGAGTTGTTCTACAACAAGCATTTCCCCCTTAGCGTCCGAGACCGAAAGACCACGGAGTTTCAGAATCTAATGCAAGGGAATAAGACAGTCGCAGAATACGATCGTGCCTTTACTGAACTGGCAAGATATGCGCCTCATATGGTTGACGACGAATACCGAAAGGCGAGGAAGTTCGAAAGTGGGTTACGTGGACCGATACAAGATCGGGTCAATATGCTCAATATGCCGACATACGCCGGAGTACTGGACAAGGCCATCCTGGCTGAAGCTAATTTGAACCGATACCAGAGTCCAGGTGAGGGTCAGAGGAAGAGAAAGAATTATGATAATCGCCGAGTTCCGTTCAATGCCAAGAAGAGAATGAGCACAGACAGTTCCAGCAACTCAAATCAGGAAGGTAACGCCAAGCCGGTGTGCGCGAGTTGTGGGAAGCTACATTTCGGGGTGTGTCGTTGGGCAACAGGAGCTTGCTATGAATGCGGCGAGATAGGTCATCGTGTGAAGGACTGCTCGAAGTCAGGGATTGACACCGGAAAGAGGAATGGAAGCACCTCGGGCCCTGCACAGAATAACAACGTCGGGAGAATACAGGCAAGACAAGGCAGAGTTTTTGCATTGGTACCCGGAGACGCCCAGAATGCCGAGACGGTAGTGTCAGGTACCCTTTCAATTTGTTCTCAAGATGCATACGTATTGATTGATTCGGGTTCTACGCATTCATTTGTGTCCACTATATTCGCCGAGAAGTTAAGTAGAGAATTAGAACCCCTTGATTACGTATTATCCATGTCTACTCCATCTGGGAGAAATATGATTGTTACATCCATTTATAGGGCGTGTATTGTTATGATTGAGAATATAGAGTTGTTAGTTGATTTGATGCCATTAAGCATGACCCACTTCGATGTCATATTGGGAATGGATTGGTTAGTAGCGAACCATGCATCCATTAATTGTGTTACTAAGAGCGTCACATTGATGACCCCAAGTCAAGCTGAGGTCATTTTTCAAGGTAAAGGAGTAGTACCCCCACCCTACTTAATCTCGTCCATGAAGGCCTACAAGTTGATCCAAAAAGGATGTCAGGGTTATTTGTGCAGTATACTAAGTGATTTGAATGGAAGTGTCGAGTTAGCCGACATACCCGTTGTTGAGGAATTCCCCGATGTCTTTCCGAATGAGTTGCCTGGCCACCTTGTCGATAGGGAAATAGAGTTTACTGTGGACATCCTGTCAGGAACCCAACCCATCTCCAAAACACCCTACCGAATGGCCCCAGCCGAACTTAGAGAACTGAAATCGCAATTACAAGAATTGTTGGATAAAGGATTTGTTAGGCCGAGCACTTCACCGTGGGGAGCACCCATTCTATTTGTTAAGAAAAAGGATGGCACCCTTCGTCTTTGCATTGACTACAGAGAACTTAATAAGGTGACCATTAAGAACAAGTACCCGTTGCCTAGAATCGATGATTTGCTTGATCAACTACGAGGAGCACGAGTCTTTTCCAAGATCGACCTTAGGTCAGGCTACCACCAGTTGAAGGTTAAAGCCGAGGACATCGAGAAAACTGCTTTTCGGACAAGATATGGCCACTACGAATTCTTGGTAATGCCCTTCGGAGTAACCAATGCCCCAGCAACATTCATGGATTTGATGAACAGAGTCTTTAAGCCGTATCTAGATGAGTTTGTCATTATTTTTATCGACGACATATTGATCTATTCCGGGAGTACGAGCGAGCACGAGAATCACCTGAGACTTGCCCTGCAGACCTTGAGAGATAAGAAGTTGTACGCCAAGTTGAGTAAATGTGAGTTTTGGCTTTCCAGCATTTCATTTCTAGGGCATGTGATTAATGAGGATGGCATATCAGTTGACCCCAGTAAAATTGAAGCCGTTGTGAATTGGCCGACGCCGACCAACGTGTCCGAGGTTCGTAGTTTTCTGGGTTTGGCAGGTTATTACAGAAAGTTTGTGAAGGATTTCTCGAGGATTGCAGTGCCATTGACACAACTAACTAAGAAGGGAGCAGCTTATGAATGGACCAATGAAAGAGAATCAGCCTTCCAGGAGCTGAAGACGAGGTTAGTTACAGCACCAGTTCTTGTACTACCATCGGCTAATGAGGAATTCCAGATTTACAGTGATGCTTCATATAAAGGTTTGGGTTGCGTGTTAATGCAAGAAGGTAAAGTCATAGCGTACGCGTCTCGTCAGTTGAAGCCCAATGAAAAGAATTATCCTACCCATGATCTAGAGCTAGCTGCCGTGGTTTTTGCTTTGAAGATATGGCGTCATTACTTGTATGGAACATCTTGTCAAGTTTTCACCGACCACAAGAGTCTGAAGTACTTGTTCACTCAGAAGGAGTTAAATATGAGACAGAGAAGATGGCTCGAGCTACTGAAGGATTATGACATGCAGATACAGTATCACCCAGGTAAGGCAAATTCCGTAGCCGACGCATTGAGCAGGAAGTTAGTTGGAAGTTTGGCGTGCCTGACAGCGGTTTCGGTGGAACCGACCCTCGTTGAGGAAGTGAAGACCAGGCAGATGGAAGACAAATTCCTTAAAGGAGTAATTGATGAATTCGCCATCAAGCCGAGGCCAGGATACACCATTGAGAACCAAGTGCTTAAGTTTGAAGGGAGATTGTGCGTGGCCGACGTGCCAGAGTTGAAAAGAAAGATTTTGCAAGAAGCCCATAGCTCCAAGTTTGCCATTCATCCAGGGAGCACCAAGATGTATCAAGACGTGAAGCGTACTTTTTGGTGGCCAAACATGAAAAGAGAGATAGCCGAGTTTGTATTTCAGTGTCTGTGTTGTCAGCAAGTGAAGGCAGAACACCAGAGACCGGCAGGACTTCTTCAACCCTTGTCAATTCCTGAGTGGAAATGGGAGCACATCTCCATGGATTTCGTAGTGGGTTTGCCGAGGACGCAAAGAGGTATGGATTCCATTTGGGTTATAGTCGACAGGTTTACTAAGTCAGCTCACTTCTTGCCTGTCAAGACTACATTCAATGCCGACCGACTTGCCGAATTGTACATGAATGAGATCGTTAGGCTTCATGGTGTGCCGATGTCCATTGTGTCAGACCGAGATCCGAATTTCATTTCTAGATTTTGGCAGAGTCTACAAGGAGCCTTGGGAACTGAATTGAGATTTAGCACAGCCTTTCACCCCCAGACCGACGGGCAGACAGAAAGAACGATTCAGACACTCGAAGACATGCTCAGACTGTGCGTGTTGGATTTCCAGGGAAGTTGGGAATCGCATTTGCCATTAGTAGAGTTCGCGTACAACAACAGTTATCAAGCCAGCATAGGCATGGCGCCGTATGAAGCTTTGTATGGAAGGGAGTGCAGATCGCCGATATGTTGGGCTGAAGTAGGAGACAAGGCTCTAATTGGCCCCGAGTTGGTTCGGATGACAACTGAAAAGATCAAACTCATTCAGCAGAGGATTAAAACCGCACAGAGTCGACAGAAGTGTTATGCCGACCAAAGGAGGAGGGAGTTAGAATTTGAAATTGGGGATCATGTGTTTTTGAAGGTCTCGCCGATGACAGGAGTTTCGAGATTTGGGAAGAAGGGTAAACTTGCACCCCGATATATTGGGCCGTTTGAGATTCTTGAGAAAGTTAAAACCGTTGCTTACAGACTCGCTTTGCCGCCAGATTTGAGCCAAGTCCACAGCGTGTTTCATGTTTCAATGCTGAGAAAATATATCCGAGACCCACTGCATGTAATAGATTTCTCCGGGGTTGTAGTTAATGAAGACCTGGGCTACGAAGAGAAGCCGATGAGAATTACCGACAGACAAGTGAGACAGTTGAGAAACAAGTCAATATCAATGGTGAAAATCGAATGGGAGAAGCACTATGGCGAGGAGGCCACCTGGGAAAAGGAAGAGGAGATGAAAATCCGTTACCCGGAATTATTCGTAGGACAAGGTAACTTAAGTTTGGGGACCAAACTTCCTTAAGGAGGGTAGACTGTAAGAACCCACATTTTATGTCTTAGTCATGTTCATGAGCATCTGTATGATTATGGCTTGTTAAGCTTGCATATGTATATTTGTGACTTGTTTCGCTTAAGCGAGTGAGATCCATGCCTTGTTTTGAAGCCTTGTGATTTGTCTAAGTGTTGTGTGCTTGTCTTGTTCCTTCCTTGATGTAAAACTTAGGTCATGCCTTGCCTGAGTTATGCTAGCCGATGTTATTCCAAGCCGAGGTCATCCTCAGTCTAGAAGTATCTTGGAACCCCTTGTTGACCTCCGTCCTTGCCTTGACACATTGGCCGAGATGTTACCTTGCACCCAAGTGATCTCGTCCTGGAGTGGTATGACCTAGACCGAGGTGTGGCGCATCTAGGCCAAGATGTGGCACAGCTTAGTCAAGTGTTGTCCTACCTAGCCGAGGTCATTGTCACCTTAGTTGCCGAAGTCCTTTTGTTAGCCGATGTCACCCCTTGCCGGAGTGCCATCCCGTGTAGCTTGTTAGATACGCCTTGTTAATAGCCGATGTCATTGCCCCGTCAGAGAGCCCATACCGCTTTACTTGTTGAACACCCTTCCACCATGCTTTGTCTGGTCTGTCAGCCACCTTTTCAGGGGAAACCAACCAGTCGTCGCCACGTGTCTCAGCAGAGGGTTAACCCCAGAACCGGGTAAAGAAAACTATCTTTTGGTATCATAACCTTGCCTTGTAGAGAGAGAAACTCTAGGAGGAAGAAGGAGTTTTAGAGTGAGAAAGTAAGTCTTCCAGCTTGTTTCCTTGAGATCAAACCGTTAGATTCGTGTTCTAAGGTTAGATTCTTGATCTGCTCATGATGTTCCTTTTGTTCATGTTATTGCATTGCATGATCGGATATGATTTGTAAGCCATGTATCGTCTTGAAAATTCGGTTTTAGAAAGAGAAAATGACATTCATGTGTTCTTCAAGAAAGTCATGTTTTGATCAGAAAGCTTTTTGCCTAGACTCATGTTTTGTGTTTGTTCTTGCATGATTTTCAACTATGGGTACCCAGGTCCATGTTTTCGAACTTGTAGCATGAAAATCCCAGATTTTGTGATGTCAGGTGGTGATTGAACATTCATACTCCTCATGTTTTTCGTACTCATGTTCTTCATGATTCATCAGCAGAGGGAAACCCGAATTTTCCCCGATCTCTTGTCCTTAAATGTCACCCTCGGGAACACACCTCGGCGAGAAGGTGTGGAACCTCGGCCTAGACCTGGTTGGTGCCCAACATGTTTTCCGAAATCATTTGTGTACATAAGAGACTTGTTTGAAGGTGCATTCAATAGGCTTTGCCATGTGTTTGTAGGACTTGGGCTTGTCTCGACCCCGACGTGTGAAGAACTATGTGAGTGGTATTTTTAATAAAGCTATGTTATACTTGTTTTGATAAATCTCGTTTTGACTTGGTTTTGACAGAAAGTATTTGATTTTAGCATGAATGACTATCCCTATTTGTATATCAAACACTATCTTGTTTTGATGGCATGTCTTGAAAGTCCTTAGTTGCAGGGGACTATAATGCAACTGCACTCTTGTCTTGAAAGTCCTTAGTTGCAGGAGACTATAATGCAACTGCACTCTTGTCTTGAAAGTCCTTAGTTGCAGGGGACTATAATGCAACTGCACTCTTGTCTTGAAAGTCCTTAGTTGCAGGGGACTAGAATGCAACTGCACTCTTGTCTTGAAAGTCCTTAGTTGCAGGGGACTATAATGCAACTGCACTCTTGTCTTGAAAGTCCTTAGTTGCAGGGGACTATAATGCAACTGCACTCTTGTCTTGATATGCCATCACCCCTGGTAATGTGTAGATGTTATTAACATCCAAGGAACTTGAAAGGCCGGCAATGAACTTGATTTTTCCCCTTGATTGTAAAGTATGCTATGTATTGTTTTGAAAGAAATCTTGGATATCAATCATGCAAAACCTTTATTTCTAATATCATTCACTGAGTATCCAAGCTCACCCTCTCTATATATATGTAGGTGATGAGCAAGAAGGCAATGAGGCCTAGACGTGTAGCCGATGTGTTTTTGGGTGCATTGCCGACGTGTTTTGGATTAGCATTTTGTACCATCTTGAAGATTATGCTTCTTAGCTTATATTTCATGTGCACTTGTATATGTCGGCTTGAGAAGCCTTTTGGTCAAGATGTATTTTGTATCTCATTTCCTTATTGTATCTAAGTTGTAAGACTTTGTAAAAATGTATGTCATTTCATTGGACTTAAGCACGGCTCTCACGGGCTATTTAGATTCAGTATATATGAATATGTTGCTTCCGCTCTTGTAAGCCCCATATTTTATACTCTGATTGTGTGTGATTTTGTAAGTTGGCCTTCGGTAATTACGGATTACTGGCCATCACGGCACCAAACTACTAGGGGCGGTTTGGGGTCGTGACAAGGGACCTATGTTACAAAGGCCCGTAGCCTTTTAACACGAGAGTGCTGCGAAAGTTTAGAGTCCTCCAGCACAAGGGACTTTCAAGACAAGATGTGCTGCGAAAGTTTAGAGTCCTCCAGCACGAGGGACTTCAAAAACGAGATGTGCTGCGAAAGTTTAGAGTCCTCCAGCACAAGGGACTTTCAACCGAGATGTGCTGCGAAAGTTTAGAGTCCTCCAGCACAAGGGACTTTCCGAGAAGGTCATCAAGACAATATCATACTTGATATACAAAACAGGGACAATTATTCATGCTTAACAAACACTTTCAGACCAAAGCAAAGCAAAGTCTTTATCAAAACGTATAACATAGCTTTATTAAAAATACCACTCACTTAGTTCGTCAAACGTTAGGGTCGAGGCAAGTCCCAGTCCTACAAACACATGGCAAAGTCTATTGAATGCACTTCTCAAAACAAGTCTAGCACGCATGCAAATGACCTCAGCATTCTTGAAAAACTAAGTCAAACCAAGTCAAAACACAGTTTCTTATCTTTGGAAAAACAAGCTGGGCAACCTCCAGGTCTAGGCCGAAGTCCCACACCTCCTTGCCAAGGTGTAGCCTCGATGGTCACATTCAAAAGCGAAGTCAGGAAAATCTGGGTTTCCCTCTTGATAAACATGAGGAACATGAACATGAGGAAGATGAATGCAAAGATCAAAACTTGCTATTACAAAAGCTGAGATTTCAGGATATAATTTCAAAAACATAGACCTGGGTACCCATACTCAAAGATCTTATCAAAAAAAACACAAAGACATGAGCCTTAATGCAAACTTTCAGATCAAACGAGGCTTTTCTTCAAAAACACATGAAAACCATTTTCTCTTTCTAAAACCAACTTTAAATCGATGTATGGTGTGCGGAACAGGTTTGATCGTGCAATGCAGCTAGATGATCAATAAGAACAACAAGAATAGGTTACGATTCTAACCTCAAAACTCGAATCTAACGGTTCAAGCTCCAACGATCAAGCTTGGAAGTTCACTCTCTCTAGCTTAAACTTCCCCTCCTTCTTCCTAGAGTTTCTCTCTCTAAAAGGCAAGATTTGATACAAATGATATGTTTCTCACGACAATCACTGACTTAATCCCTCTGCCGGGACACGTGGCATCGGCTGATTGGCCCTACTCGAAAAGGTGACTGACTTGACAAGACAAGACCAAGACAAAGTGTATTCAGCAAGCTAAACAGCAAGAGTACTCCGGCAAGTGATGATCTCGGCTAAGGGCAAAGCTTCGGCAAGCAGGGTAACAATGACATCGGCTTGAAAGGACAACACTTGACTAAGCTGTGCCGCACCTTGGCCTAGATGTGCCGCACCTCGGTCTAGGTCATACCGTTCCAGGAACAAAATCACTCATGCGAGGATCAAGGATCTAGAACGCCTAGATATTAACATCTCAGCCCAGATGACACACATCTCGGCCTAGGCGACGCGCACCTCGGCCTAGATGGTGACATCTCGGCCAATATGCTAGGGTGAAGATGGAGGTCAACCAAAGGGGTTTCAAGATAGTTCTAAGTGATAAAGGTCTCGAAGGTGTTTAGGCTTAAGATGACCTCGGCAACACACCAAACAAGAACAAAGCATGCAAGCAATCATTCAAGCAAAACATGACAAGATTTGCAAATGCACATATTAAAACAAGATCATCCATAAATGTATGCAAGTATGACTAAGTTAAAATGAGGGTTGTTACAAAAATTTACTTTGAATTTTCTAAATAATTTACTGAGGATTTATTGGGAATTTATTGAGTAATTAGTTGAGAATTTACTAAATAATTTACTGAGAATTTCTTGGGAATTTAATTAGTAATTTACTGAGAATTTACTAAGTAATTTACTAGGAATTTATTGAGAATTTTCTAAGTAATTTACTTCATAATTTATTGAGTAATTTAATTTAGAATTTACGAAATAATTTACTGAGAATTTACTAGGAATTTATTAAGAATTTTCTAAGTAATTTGATTCATAATTTACTGTGAATTTTCTAGGAATTTACTAAGTAATTTAATGAGAATTTACTTAGTAATTTACAAAGTAATTTACTGGGAATTTATTGAGTGATTTACTCAGAATTTACTGAGTAATTTACTTACCAATTTACTGGGTAATGTTCTTAGTAATTTACTGAGAATTCAATGAGTAATTTACTGAGATTTTATTGAGTAATATACCATGAAATTATGAAAAATTTACTTCAAATTTTCTAAATAATTTAGTAAGGATTTACTTGGAATTTACTGAGTAATTAATTGAGAATTTACTGAATAATTTATTGAGAATTTCTTGGGAATTTAATTAGTAATTTACTGAGAAGTTACTAAGTAATTTACTAAGAATTTACAAGGAATTTATTTATAATTTTCTAAGTAATTTACTTTATAATTTACTGAGAATTTTTTGAGAATTTACCGAGTAATTTACCGAGTAATTTACTAGAAATTTACGGAGTGATTTACTCAGAATACAATGAGTAATTTACTTAGCAATTTACTGGGTAATGTTTTGAGTAATTTACGGAGAATTCAATGAGTAATTTACTTAAATTTTATTGAGTAATTTACCGTGAAATTATGAAAATTTACTTCGAATTTTCTAAATAATTACTGAGGATTTACTAGGAATTTACTGAGTAATTAATTGAGAATTTACTGAATAATTTATTGAGAATTTCTTGGGAATTTAATTAGTAATTTACTGAGAATTTACTTAGTAATTTACTAAGAATTTACTGGAAATTTATTGAGAATTTTCTAAGTAATTTTTTGAGTAATTTAATTAGAATTTACTGAGTGATTTACTCGGAATTTACTGAGTAATTTACTTACCAATTTACTGGATAATGTTCTGAGTAATTTAATGAGAATTCAATGAGTAATTTACTGAGATTTTATTGAGTAATTTACCATGAAATTATGAAAAATTTACTTCGAATTTTCTAAATAATTTACTGAGGATTTATTAGGAATTTACTGAGTAATTAACTGAGAATTTAATGAATAATTTACTGAGAATTTCTTGGGAATTTAATTAGTAATTTACTAAGTAATTTACTGATAATTTACTGGGATTTTATTGAGAATTTTCTAAGTAATTTATTTTATAATTTACTGAGAATTTTTTGGAAATTTACTGAGTAATTTAATCAGAATTTACTGAGTAATTTACCGAGTAATTTACTGGGAATTTAGTGAGTGATTTACTCGGAATTTACTAAGTAATTTACTTAGCAATTTACTGGGTAATGTTCTGAGTAATTTACTGAGAATTTAATGAGTAATTTACCGTGAAATGATGAAAAATTTACTTCGAATTTTCTAAATAATTTACTGAGTATTTAAAAGGAATTTACTGAGTAATTAATTGAGAATTTACTGAATAATTTACTGAGAATTTCTTGGGAATTTAATTAGTACTTTACTAAGAATTTACTGGGAATTTAATTAGAATTTTCTAAGTAATTTATTTTATAATTTACTGTGAATTTTTTGGGAATTTATTGAGTAATTTACCGAGTAATTTATTGAGAATTTACTGACTGATTTACTCAGAATTTACTGAGTAATTTACTTAGCAATTTACTGGGTAATGTTCTGAGTAATTTACTATGATTTTGTTATGTAATTTACCGTGAAATTATGAAAAATTTACTTCAAATTTTCTAAATAATTTACTGAGGATTTACTAGGAATTTACTGAGTAATTAATTGAGAATTTACTGAATAATTTGCTGAGAATTTCTTGGGAATTTAATTAGTAATTTACTTAGAACTTACTAAGTAATTTACTGAGAATTTTCTAAGTAATTTACTTTATAATTTACTGAGAATTTTCTGGGAATTTACTAAGTAATTTAATGAGAATTTACTGAGTAATTTACTGAGTAATTTACTGGGAATTTACTGAGTGATTTACTCGGAATTTACTGAGTAATTTACTTAGCAATTTACTGGGCAATGTTCTGAGTAATTTACTGAGAATTCAATGAGTAATTTACTGAGATTTTATTGAGTAATTTACCGTAAAATTATGAAAAATTTACTTCGAATTTTCTAAATAATTTACTGAGGATTTATTTAGAATTTACTGAGTAATTAATTGAGAATATACTGAATAGTTTATTGGGAATTTCTTGGGAATTTAATTAGTAATTTACTGAGAATTTACTAAGTAATTTACTGAGAATTTACTAGGAATTTATTGAGAATTTTCTACGTAATTTGCTGAGAATTTTCTAGGAATTTACTGAGTAATTTAATGAGAATTTACTGAGTAATTTACCGAGTAATTTACTGGGAATTTACGAAGTGATTTACTTAGAATTTACTGAGTAATTTTCTTTGCAATTTACTAGGTAATGTTCTGAGTAATTACTGAGAATTCAATGAGTAATTTACTGAGATTTTATTGAGTAATTTACCGTGAAATTATGAAAAGTTACTATGAATTTTCTAAATAATTTACTTAGGATTTACTTGGAATTCACTCAGTAATTAACTGAGAATTTACTAAATAATTTATTGAGAATTTCTTGGAAATTTAATTAGTAATTTACTGAGAATTTACTAAGTAAGTTACTGAGAATTTGCTGGGAATTTATTGAGAATGTTCTAAGTAATTTACTTCATAATTTACTGAGAATTTTCTGGTAATTTACTAACTAATTTACTGAGAATTTACTGAGTAATTTACAAAGTAATTTACTAGGAATTTACTGAGTGATTTACTCGGAATTTACTGAGTAATTTACTTAGCAATTTTCTGGGCAATGTTCTGAGTAATTTACTGAGAATTCAATGAGTAATTTACTGAGATTTTATTGAGTAATTTACCATGAATTATGAAAAATTTACTTCGATTTTTCTAAATAATTTACTGAGAATTTAATAGGAATTTACTGAGTAATTAATTGAGAATTTGCTGAATAATTTACTGAGAATTTCTTGGGAATTTAATTAGTAATTTACTGAGAATTTACTAAGTAATTTACTTTATAATTTGCTGAGAATTTTCTGGCAATTTACTAAGTAATTAAATGAGAATTTACTGAGTAATTTACCGAGTAATTTTTTTGGAATTTACTGAGTGATTTACTCGGAATTTACTGAGTAATTTACTTAGCAATTTTACTGGGTAATGTTCTATGTAATTTACTGAGAATTCAATGAATAATTTACTGAGATTTTATTGAGTAATTTACCGTTAAATTATGAAAAAATTACTTCAAATTTTCTAAATAATTTACTGAAGATTTACTAGGAATTTACTGAGTAATTAATTGAGAATTTAATGAATCATTTACTGAGAATTTCTTGGGAATTTAATTAGTAATTTACAGAGAATTTACTAAGTAATTTTCTGAGAATTTATTGGGAATTATTGAGAATTTTCTAAGTAATTTACTTCATATATTATTGACAATTTTCTGGAAATTTACTGATTAATTTACCAAGTAATTTACTAGGAATTTACTGGGTAATGTTCTGAGTAATTTACTGAAAATTCAATGAGTAATTTACTGAGATTTTATTGATTAATTGTCACGACCCCATTCCGCCCCGAGTAGAATGGTGCCGTGATGGCCAGTAATCCGAGATTACCGAAGGCCAACTTTCAAAATTCACACACAATCAGTGTATTACATATGGGGCTAACAAGTGCGGAAGCAATATATACAAATCTAATTAGTCCATAAGAGTTGTGCATAAGTCAAATGAAATGGCATACACCTTTAACATGGTCTTACATCTTGAATATAACATAAGCAAAATACATATTACATCTTGATCAAAGGCCTCTCAAGCCGACATATACAAAACACATGAACTACAAGTCAAGAAACATAATCTTCCAGATTGCGGACATCCTCACTGCCGACACAACATACATACAAAACACACATCTCGGCGTAGCCGACTTCTTGCTTGTTACCTACATATATATAAGGGGAGGGTGAGCTTGGATACTCAGTGAATGGTATAAATAATAAAGGGGTTAAATGAATGATTACCGAGATCTTTGCAAAACATACATATCATAGCTTGTACAAAACATGGGATGAATCTAGTTCATCAATCTTGATCTTACAAAACTTGCTTACTTACTTTGGATGTTAATAACATCTACATAATACAAGGGATGACATTCCGGACTTACAAAACCCACGCGGTAAACCGTCAGTGGCAAAACAAGGGAATAATTGACCCGGAATCGATTAGACAAACCACCCGCACAAGGCCGTCGATAGGGCCATCCATTCATAGACCGTCGATGGCAGAGATCTCTCGTACTTAGTACTGCGAAAGTTTAGAGTCCTCCAGCACAAGGGACTTTCCAAGAATGTCATCAAAAACAAAACTTACTTGATACATAAAAATAGGGATAATCATTCACGCTTGATCAAATACTTTTCAAAACAAGGCAAAGCAAAACTTATCAAAACATGATAACTTAGCTTTATTAAAAATACCACTCACTTAGCTCTTCAGACGTCGGGATCAAGGCAAAGGTCCAAGTCCTACAAACACATGGCAAAGTCTATTGAATGTACTTCTCAAAACAAGTCTTACATGCATGCAAATGATCTAGGGAAAACATGCTGGAAGTCAAAACACTGTTTTACATGT
Source organism: Camellia sinensis (assembly GCF_055761805.1). Lineage (NCBI taxonomy): Eukaryota > Viridiplantae > Streptophyta > Magnoliopsida > Ericales > Theaceae > Camellia > Camellia sinensis. Next base: position 89,412,454 of record NC_138964.1, read on the forward strand.
CAGGAAGACATGCTAGGTGCCAACCAGGTCTTTGCCGAGGTCCCACACCTCCTGGCCGAGGTGTGGTTACCTATGCTTCGGCGTGCGGCTGCATGCCGAGGTGCGCACAAGACAAACTAAAGGTGTAAGCGATCATGCAAGGTAGGCCAAGGTGAGATACGATGCTTGGCCTAAGTGTGAGGTCTAGGTAAGAGTGATCTCGGCGACTACACTTAGGGAAGTGAGGTCTGGAGATCTGGGTTTCCACCCGCGAAGAACATGAAGAACATGAAGAACATGAATGCTAAAATCATAACTTCTTTATTACAAAATCTGGGATTTCATGCTATGAGTTCGAAAACATGGACCTGGGTACCCATACTTGAAGATCATATGGAAACAAACACAAAAACATGGATCTTGGCATGAGCTTTCGGATCAAAACATGACTTTTCTTGAAGAACACATGGATACTATTTTCTCTTTCTAAAACCGAACTTCAAAGCAATGCATGGCTTACAAATCATATTTAATCATGCAATGCAATAACATGAACATAAAGAACAACATAAGCAGATTAAGAATCTAACCGTAGAACACGGATCTAACAGTTCGATCTCTAGGGATCAAGCTTGGAAATCCACTCTCCCTCAAGAACTCCTCTTCCTCTCCTAGAGCTTCTCTCTCCTCTTCAAAAACAAGGATATAACAAATGATAGGTTTCTCTCTCTGCCGGCTGATTTAACACTCAGCTCGAACACGTGGCAACGGCTGGTTGGTTCTCCTAAAAAAGGTGATAGATTGACAGGACATGTGTAAGACAAAGCGTATCTAACAAGCTACCCGGCAAGGCACTCCGGCAAGTGATGACATCGGCTAAGGACAAAGCTTCGGCAACTAAGGTGACAATGACCTCGGCTAGGAAGGACAACACTTGACTAAGCTGTGCCATACCTTGGCCTAGATGTGCCACACCTCGGTCTAGGTCATACCCCTTCAGGACAAGATCACTTAGGTGCAAAGGTAATATCTCGGCTTAGATAATACACATCTTGGCCTTGGTGATGAACACCTCGGCCTAGATAATGACATCTCGGCCAATATGTCAGGGCGAAGGTGGAGGTCAAACAAAGTGGTTCCAAGATAATTCTAGATTGAAGATTACCTCGGCTTGGAATGATCTAGGCTTAACATGACTTAGGCTTGAGACACCAAGGAAGGAACAAAGCATGCATACAACACTTAGACAAATCACATGAGTACAAAAGAATGTAAGATTCATGAATGCAAACTTAACAAGACCACATGATGTGAATGCACATGAACATGACTAAGCCATATATGTGGGTTGTTACATTAATTTACCGTGAAATTATGAAAAATTTACATCGAATTTTCTAAATAATTATTGAGGATTCAGTAGGAATTTACTCAGTAATTAATTGAGAATTTACGGAATAATTTATTTAGAATTTCTTGGGAATTGAGTTAGTAATTTACTGATAATTTACTAAGTAATTTACTGAGAATTTACTGTGAATTTATTGAGAATCTTCTAAGTAATTTATTTTATAATTTACTGTGAATTTTTTGAGAATTTACTAAGTAATTTAATGAGAATTTACTGAGTAACTTACCGAGTAATTTATTGGGAATTTACTGAGTGATTTACTCGGAATTTACTTAGTAAATTACTTAGCAATTTTCTGGGTAATGTTCTGAGTAATTTACTGAGAATTCAATGAGTAATTTACTAAGATTTTAATGAGTAATTTACCGTGAAATTATGAAAAATTTACTTCGAATTTTCTAAATAATTTACTGAGGATTTACTAGGAATTTACTAAGTAATTAACTGAGAATTTACTGAATAATTTACTGAGAATTTCTTGGGAATTTAATTAGTAATTTACTGAGAATTTACTAAATAATTTACTGAGAATTTACTGGGAATTTATTGAGACTTTTCTAAGTAATTTACTTCATAATTTACTGAGAATTTTTTGGGAATTTACAAAGTAATTTAATGAGAATTTACTGATTAATTTACCGAGTAATTTACTGGGAATTTACTGAGTGATTTACTCGGAATTCACTTAGCAATTTACTGGGTAATGTTCTGAGTAATTTACTGAGAATGCAATGAGTAATTTACCGTGAAATTATGAAAAATTTACTTCGAATATTCTAAATAATTACTGAGGATTTACTAGGAATTTACTCAGTAATTAATTAAGAATTTACTGAATAATTTATTGAGAATTTCTTGGGAATTTGATTAGTAATTTACTGAAAATTTACTAAGTAATTTACTGAGAATTTACTAGAAATTTATTGATAATTTTCTCAGTAATTTACTTTATAATTTACTGAGAATTTTTTGGGAATTTACTGAGTAATTTAATGAGAATTTACTGAGTAATTTACCGAGTAATTTACGGGGAATTTACTGAGTAATTTACTTACCAATTTACTAGGCAATGTTCTAAGTAATTTACTGAGAATTCAATGAGTAATTTACTGAGATTTTATTGAGTGATTTACCGTGAAATTATGAAAAATTTACTTCAAATTTTCTAAATAATTTATTGTGGATATACTAGAAACTTACTGAGTAATTAATTGAGAATTTAATGAATAATTTACTGAGAATTTCTTGGGAATTTAATTAGTAACTGACTGAGAATTTACTAAGAATTTACTAGGAATTTATTGAGAATTTTCAAAGTAATTTACTTCACAATTTACTGACAATTTTGTAGGAATTTACCAAGTAATTTAATGAGAATTTACTTATTAATTTACTGAGTAATTTTCTGGGAATTTACTGAGTGATTTACTCAGAATTCACTTAGCAATTTACTGGGTAATGTTCTGAGTAATTTACTGAGATTATATTGAGTAATTTACCGTGAAATTATGAAAAATTTACTTCAATTTTTCTAAATAATTTACTGAGGATTTACTAGGAATTTACTGAGTGATTTATTGAGAATTTACTGAATAATTTACTGACAATTTCTTGGGTATTTAATTAGTAATTTACTGAGAATTTACTAAATAATTTACTGGGAATTTATTGAGACTTTTTAAGTAATTTACTGAGAACTTTTTGGGAATTTACAGAGTAATTTAATGAGAATTTACTGATTAATTTACCGAGTAATTTACTGGGAATTTACTAATGATTTACTCGGAATTCACTTAGCAATTTACTAGGTAATGTTCTGAGTAATTTACTGAGAATTCAATGAGTAATTTACTGAGATTTTATTGAGTAATTTACCGTGAAATTATGAAAAATTTACTTCGAATTTTCTAAATAATTACTGAGGATTTACTATGAATTTACTCAGTAATTAATTAAGAATTTACTGAATAATTTATTGAGAATTTCTTGGGAATTTAATTAGTACTTTACTGAACATTTACTAAGTAATTTACAGAGAATTTACTGGGAATTTAACGATATTTTTCTAAGTAATTTACTTTATAATTTACTGAGAATTTTTTGGAAATTTACTGAGTAATTTAATGAGAATTTACTGAGCGATTTACTCAGAATTTACTGAGTAATTTACTTACCAATTTACTGGGTAATGTTCTAAGTAATTTACTGAGAATTCAATGAGTAATTTACTGAGATTTTATTGAGTAATTTACCGTGAAATTATGAAAAATTTACTTCGAACTTTCTAAATAATTTACTGAGGATATACTAGATACTTACTGAGTAATTAATTGAGAATTTAATGAATAATTTACTGAGAATTTCTTGGGAATTTAATTAGTAATTTACTGAGAATTTACTAGGAATTTATTGAGAATTTTCTAAGTAATTTACTTTACAATTTACTGACAATTTTCTAGGAATTCACCAAGTAATTTAATGAGAATTTATTATTAATTTACTGAGCAATTTTCTGGGAATTTACGGAGTGATTTACTCGGAATTCACTTAGCAATTTACTGGGTAATGTTCTAAGTAATTTATTGAGATTATATTGAGTAATTTACCGTGAAATTATGAAAAATTTACTTCGATTTTTCTAAATAATTTACTGAGGATTTACTAGGAATTTACTGAGAAATTAATTGAGAAATTACTGAATAATTTACTGACAATTTCTTGGGAATCTAATTAGTAATTTACTGAGAATTTACTAAATAATTTACGGGGAATTTATTGAGACTTTTCTAAGTAATTTACTTCATAATTTATTTAGAATTTTTTAGGAATTTACAGAGTAATTTAATGAGAATTTACTGATTAATTTACCGAGTAATTTACTGGGAATTTACTGAGTGATTTACTCGAAATTCACTTAGCAATTTACTGGGTAATGTTATGAGTAATTTACTGAGAATTCAATAAGTAATTTACCGTGAAATTATGAAAAATTTACTTCGAATTTTCTAAATAATTACTAAGGATTTACTAGGAATTTACCCAGTAATTAATTAAGAATTTACTGAATAATTTATTGAGAATTTCTTGGGAATTTAATTAGTACTTTACTGAAAATTTACTAAGTAATTTACAGAGAATTTACTGGGAATTTAATGATATTTTTCTAAGTAATTTACTTTATAATTTACTAAGAATTTTCTAGGAATTTACTGAGTAATTTAATGGGAATTTACTGAGCGATTTACTCGGAATTTACTGAGTAATTTACTTACCAATTTACTGGGTAATGTTCTAAGTAATTTACTGAGAATTCAATGAGTAATTTACTGAGATTTTATTGAGTAATTTACTGTGAAATTATGAAAAATTTACTTCGAATTTTCTAAATAATTTACTGAGGATATACTAGATACTTACTGAGTAATTAATTGAGAATTTAATGAATAATTTACTGAGAATTTCTTGGGAATTTAATTAGTAACTTACTGAGAATTTACTAAGTAATTTACTGAGAATTTACTAGGAATTTATTGAGAACTTTCTAAGAAATTTACTTCACAATTTACTGACAATTTTCTAGGAATTTACCAAGTAATTTAATGAGAATTTACTTATTAATTTACTGAGTAATTTTCTGGGAATTTACTGAGTGATTTACTCGGAATTCACTTAGCAATTTACTGGGTAATGTTCTGAGTAATTTACTGAGATTATATTGAGTAATTTACCGTGAAATTATGAAAAATTTACTTCAATTTTTCTAAATAATTTACTGAGGATTTACTGAGTGATTTATTGAGAATTTACTGAATAATTTACTGACAATTTCTTGGGTATTTAATTAGTAATTTACTGAGAATTTACTAAATAATTTACTGGGAATTTATTGAGACTTTTTAAGTAATTTACTGAGAACTTTTTGGGAATTTACAGAGTAATTTAATGAGAATTTACTGATTAATTTACCGAGTAATTTACTGGGAATTTACTAGTGATTTACTCGGAATTCACTTAGCAATTTACTGGGTAATGTTCTGAGTAATTTACTGAGAATTCAATGAGTAATTTACTGAGATTTTATTGAGTAATTTACCGTGAAATTATGAAAAATTTACTTCGAATTTTCTAAATAATTACTGAGGATTTACTATGAATTTACTCAGTAATTAATTAAGAATTTACTGAATAATTTATTGAGAATTTCTTGGGAATTTAATTAGTACTTTACTGAACATTTACTAAGTAATTTATAGAGAATTTACTGGGAATTTAACGATATTTTTCTAAGTAATTTACTTTATAATTTACTGAGAATTTTTTGGGAATTTACTGAGTAATTTAATGAGAATTTACTGAGCGATTTACTCGGAATTTACTGAGTAATTTACTTACCAATTTACTGGGTAATGTTCTAAGTAATTTACTGAGAATTCAATGAGTAATTTTCTGAGATTTTATTGAGTAATTTACCGTGAAATTATGAAAAATTTACTTCGAACTTTCTAAATAATTTACTGAGGATATACTAGATACTTACTGAGTAATTAATTGAGAATTTAATGAATAATTTACTGAGAATTTCTTGGGAATTTAATTAGTAATTTACTGAGAATTTACTAGGAATTTATTGAGAATTTTCTAAGTAATTTACTTTACAATTTACTGACAATTTTCTAGGAATTCACCGAGTAATTTAATGAGAATTTATTATTAATTTACTGAGTAATTTTCTGGGAATTTACGGAGTGATTTACTCGGAATTCACTTAGCAATTTACTGGGTAATGTTCTGAGTAATTTACTGAGATTATATTGAGTAATTTACCGTGAAATTATGAAAAATTTACTTCGATTTTTCTAAATAATTTACTGAGGATTTACTAGGAATTTACTGAGAAATTAATTGAGAAATTACTGAATAATTTACTGACAATTTCTTGGGAATCTAATTAGTAATTTACTGAGAATTTACTAAATAATTTACGGGGAATTTATTGAGACTTTTCTAAGTAATTTACTTCATAATTTATTTAGAATTTTTTAGGAATTTACAGAGTAATTTAATGAGAATTTACTGATTAATTTACCGAGTAATTTACTGGGAATTTACTGAGTGATTTACTCGAAATTCACTTAGCAATTTACTGGGTAATGTTATGAGTAATTTACTGAGAATTCAATAAGTAATTTACCGTGAAATTATGAAAAATTTACTTCGAATTTTCTAAATAATTACTAAGGATTTACTAGGAATTTACCCAGTAATTAATTAAGAATTTACTGAATAATTTATTGAGAATTTCTTGGGAATTTAATTAGTAATTTACTGTGAATTTACGGGGAATTTATTGGGAATTTTCTAAGTAATTTACTTTATAATTTACTTAGAATTTTCTGGAAATTTACTGAGTAATTTAATGAGAATTTAGTGTGTAATTTACCGAGTAATTTACTAGGAATTTACAGAGTGATTTACTCAAAATTTACTAAGTAATTTACTTAGCAATTTACTGGGTAATGTTCTGAGTAATTTACCAAGAATTCAATGAGTAATTTACTGAGATTTTATTGAGTAATTTACCGTGAAATTATGAAGAATTTACTTCGAATTTTCTAAATAATTTACTGAGGATTTAGTAGGAATTTACTGAGTAATTAGTTGAGAATTTCTTGTGAATTTAGTTAGTAATTTACTGAGAATTTATTGAGAATTTTCTAAGTAATTTACTTCATAATTTACTCAGAATTTTATGCGAATTTATTGAGTAATTTAATGAGAATTTACTAAGTAATTTACGGGGAATTTACTGAGTGATTTTCTCAGAATTTACTGGGTAATTTACTTAGTAATTTACTGGGTAATGTTTGGAGTAATTTGTGGAGAATTCAATGAGTAATTTACAGAGATTTTATTGACTAATTTACCGTGAAATTATGAAAAATTTACTTCGAATTTTCTAAATAATTTACTGAGGATTTACTAGGAATTTACGGAGTAATTAATTGAGAATTTACTAAATAATTTACGAAGAACTTCTTGGGAATTTAATTAGTAATTTACTGAGAATTTACTAAGTAATTTACTAAGAATTTACTAGGAATTTATTGGGAATTTTCTAAGTAATTTACTTGATAATTTACTGAGACTTTTCTGGGAATTTACTGAGTAATTTAATGAGAATTTACTAAGTAATTTACTGAGTGATTTACTCGAAATTCACTTAGCAATTTACTTAGCAATTTACTAGGTAATGTTCGGTGTAATTTGCTGAGAATTCAACGATTAATTTACTGAGATTATATTGACTAATTTACCGTGAAGTTATGAAAAATTTACTTCAAATTTTCTAAATAATTTACTGAGGATTTACTATGAATTTACTTAGTAATTAATTGAGAATTTACTGAATAATTTAATGAGAATTTCTTGGGAATTTAATTAGTAATTTACTAAGAATTTACTAAGTAATTTACTGAAAATTTGCTGGGAATTTATTCAGAATTTTTTAAGTAATTTAGTTTATAATTTACGAAGAATTTTCTGGGAATTTACTGAGAAATTTAATGAGAATTTGCTAAGTAATTTACTGGGAAATTACGGAGTTATTTACTCAGAATTTACTGAGTAACGTTCTGAGTAATTTACTGAGAATTCAATGAGTAATTTACTGAGATTTTATTGAGTAATTTACCGTGAAATTATGGAAAATTTACTACAAATTTTCTATATAATTTACTGAAGATTTACTACGAATTCACTGAGTAATTAATTGAGAATTTCTTCAGAATTTAACAACTAATTTACTGAGAATTTAATAAGTAATTTACTGAGAATTTACTAGGAATTTATTGAGAATTTTCTAAGTAATTTACTTCATAATTTACTGAGAATTTTATGGGAATTTACTGAGTAATTTAATGAGAATTTACTAAGTAATTTACTGAGTGATTTACTTGGAATTTACTGAGTAATTTACTTAGCAATTTACTAGGTAATGTTCGGAGTAATTTATGGAGAATTCAATGAGTAATTTACTGAGATTTTATTGAGTAATTTACCGTGAAATTATGAAAATTTTACTTCGAATTTTAGAAATAATTTTCTGAGGATTTACTATGAATTTACTTAGTAATTAATTGAGAATTTACTGAATAATTTAATGAGAATTTCTTGGGAATTTAACTAGTAATTTACTAAGAATTTACTAAGTAATTTACTGAGAATTTACTGGGAATTTATTGAGAATTTCTTAAGTAATTTAGTTTATAATTTACTAAGAATTTTCCGGGAATTTACTGAGTAATTTAATGAGAATTTGCTGAGTAATTTACTGAGTAGTTTACTTAGCAATTTGCTGGGTAATGTTCTGAGTAATTTACTGAGAATTCAATGAGTAATTTACTGAGATTTTATTGAGTAATTTACCGGGAAATTATGAAAAATTTACTTCAAATTTTCTAAATAATTTACTGAAGATTTACTACGAATTTACTGAGTAATTAATTGAGAATTTCTTCGGAATTTAACTACTAATTTACTGAGAATTTACTAGGAATTTATTAAGAATTTTCTAAGTAATTTACTTCATAATTTACTGAGAATTTTATGGTAATTTACTGAGTAATTTGATGAGAATTTACTAAGTAATTTACCGAGTAATTTACGGGGAATTTACTGAGTGATTTACTCAGAATTTACTGAGTAATTTACTTAGCAATTTACTGGGTAATGTTCGGAGTAATTTATGGAGAATTCAATGAGAAATGTACTGAGATTTTATTGAGTAATTTACCATGAAACTATGAAAAATTTACTTCGAATTTTCTAAATAATTTACTGAGGATTTACTAGGAATTTACTGAGTAATTAATTGAGAATTTACTAAATAATTTACGGAGAATTTCTTGGGAATTTAATTAGTAATTTACTTAGAATTTACTAAATAATTTACTGAGAATTTACTAGGAATTTATTGAGAATTTTCTAAGTAATTTACTTGATAATTTACTGAGAATTTTCTGGGAATTTACTGAGTAATTTAATGAGATTTTTCTCAGTAATTTACTAAGTAATTTACTGAGTGATTTACTCGAAATTCACTTAGCAATTTACTGGGTAATGTTCGGAGTAATTTGCTGAGAATTCAGCGATTAATTTACTGAGATTATATTGAGTAATTTACCGTGAAATTATGAAAAATTTACTTCGAATTTTCTAAATAATTTACTGAGGATTTATTATGAATTTACTCAGTAATTAATTGAGAATTTACTGAGAATTTCTTGGGAATTTAATTACTAATTTATTAAGAATTTACTACGTAATTTACTGAGAATTTACTGGGAATTTATTTAGAATTTTCTAAGTAATTTAGTTTATAATTTACTAAGAATTTTTTGGAAATTTACTAAGTACTTTAATGAGAATTTACTGAGTAATTTACCGAGTAATTTACTGGGAAGTTACAGAGTGATTTACTCGGAATTTACGGAGTAGTTTACTTAGCAATTTACTGGGTAATGCTCTGATTTATTTACAGAGAATTCAATGAGTAATTTACTGAGATTTTATTGAGTAATTTATCATGAAATTATGAAAAAATTACTTCGAATTTTCTAAATAATTTACTGAGGATTTACTAGGAATTTACTGAGTAATTAATTGAGAATTTCTTCGAAATTTAACTACTAATTTACTGAGAATTTACGAAGTAATTTACTGAGAATTTACTGGGAATTTATTGAGAATTTTCTAAGTAATTTACTTCATAATTTACTCAGAATTTTATGGGAATTTACTGAGTAATTTAATGAGAATTTACTAAGTAATTTACTGTGTAATTTACGGGAAATTTACTGAGTTATTTACTTGGAATTTACTGAGTAATTTACTGGGTAATGTTTGGAGTAATTTACAGAGAATTCAATGAGTAATTTACTAAGATTTTATTGAGTAATTTACCGTGAAATTATGAAAAATTTACTTCGAATTTTCTAAATAATTTACTGAGGATTTACTAGGAATTTACTAAATAATTTATAGAGAATTTCTTGAGAATTTAATTAGTAATTTACTGAGAATTTAGTTAGTAATATACTGAGAATTTACTTGGAATTTATTGAAAATTTTCTAAGTAATTTACTTGATAATTTACTGAGACTTTTCTGGTAATTTACTGAGTAATTTAATGAGAATTTACTCAGTAATTTACTAAGTAATTTACTGAGTGATTTACTCGAAATTCACTTAGCAATTTATTGGGTAATGTTCGGAGTAATTTGCTGAGAATTCAACGATTAATTTACTGAGATTATATTGAGTAATTTACTGTAAAATTATGAAAAATTTACTTCGAATTTTCTAAATAATTTACTGAGGATTTACTACGAATTTACTCTGTAATTAATTGAGAATTTACTAAATAATTTACGGAGAATTTCTTGGGAATTTAATTAGTAATTGACTGAAAATTTATTAAGTAATTTACTGAGAATTTACTAAGAATTTATTGAGAATTTTCTAAGTAATTTACTTGATAATTTACTGAGAATTTTTTGGGAATTTACTGAGTAATTTAATGAGAATTTACTCAGTAATTTACTATGTAATTTACTAAGTGATTTACTCGAAATTCACTTAGCAATTTACTGGGTAATGTTCGTAGTAATTTGCTGAGAATTCAACGATTAATTTACAGAGATTATATTGAGAATTTCTTGGGAATTTAACTAGTTATTTACTGAGAATTTACTAGGGATTTATTGAGAAATTTCTAAGTAATTTACTTCATAATTTACTCCGAATTTTATGGGAATTTACTAAGTATTTTAATGAGAATTTACTAAGTAATTTACTGAGTAATTTACTTAGTAATTTACAGGGTAATGTTTGGAGTAATTTACGGAGAATTCAATGAGTAATTTACTGAGATTTTATGGAGTAATTTACCGTGAAATTATGAAAAATTTACTTCGAATTTTCTAAATAATTTACTGAGGATTTACTAGGAATTTACTAAATAATTTACGGAGAATTTCTTAGAAATTTAATTAGTAATTTACTGAGAATTTACTAAGTAATTTACTGAGAATTTACAAGGAATTTATTGAGAATTTTCTAAGTAATTTACTTGATAATTTACTGAGACTTTTCTGGGAATTTACTGAGTAATTTAATGAGAATTTACTCAGTAATTTACTACGTAATTTAGTGAGTGACTTACTCGAAATTCACTTAGCAATTTACTAGGTAATGTTTGGAGTAATTTGCTGAGAATTCAGCGATTAATTTACTGAGATTATATTGAGTAATTTACCGTAAAATTATGAAAAATTAACTTCGAATTTTCTAAATAATTTACTGAGGATTTACTATGAATTTACTCAGTAATTAATTGAGAATTTACTGAATAATTTACTGAGAATTTCTTGAGAATTTAATTAGTAATTTACTAAGAATTTACTAAGTAATTTACAGAGACTTTACGGGGAATTTATTACGAATCTTCTAAGTAATTTAGTTTATAATTTACTAAGAATTTTTTGGGAATTTACTGAGTAATTTAATGAGAATTTACTGAGTAATTTACCGAGTAATTTATTGGGAAGTTACAGAGTGATTTACTCGGAATTTACTGAGTAGTTTACTCAGCAATTTACTGGGTAATGTTCTGAGTAATTTACTGAGATTTTATTGAGTAATTTACCGTGAAATTATGAAAAATTACTTCGAATTTTCTAAATAATTTACTGAGGATTTACTAGGAATTTACTGAGTAATTAATTGAGAATTTCTTGGGAATTTAACTAGTAATTTACTGAGAATTTACTAAGTAATTTACTGAGAATTTAATAGGAATCTATTGAGAATTTTCTAAGTAATTTACGTCATAATTTACTGAGAATTTTATGGGAATTTACTGAGTAATTTAATGAGAATTTACTAAGTAATTTACCGAGTAATTTACGGGGAATTTAATGAGTGATTTACTCGGAATTTACTGAGTAATTTACTTAGCAATTTATTGGGTAATGTTCGAAGTAATTTACAGAGAATTCAATGAGTAATTTACAGAGATTTTATTGAGTAATTTACCGTGAAATTATGAAAAATTTACTTCGAATTTTCAAAATAATTTACTGAGGATTTACTATGAATTTAGTCAGTAATTAATTGAGAATTTACTAAATAATATCTGGAGAATTTCTTGGGAATTTAATTAGTAATTTATTAAGAATTTACTAAGTAATTTATTGAGAATTTACTAGGAATTTATTGAGAATTTTCTAAGTAATTTACTTGATAATTTACTGAGAATTTTCTCAGTAATTTAATGAGAATTTACTCAGTAATTTACTGGGAATTTACTGAGTGATTTACTCGAAATTCACTTAGCAATTTATTGGGTAATGTTCGGAGTAATTTGTTGAGAATTTAACGATTAATTTACTGAGATTATATTGAGTAATTTACCGTGAAATTACGAAAAATTTACTTCGAATTTTCTAAATAATTTACTGAGGATTTACTATGAATTTACTCAATAATTAATTGAGAATTTACTAAATAATTTACTGAGAATTTAATTAGTAATTTACTAAGAATTTACTAAGTAATTTACTGGGAATTTATTGAGAATTTTCTAAGTAATTTAGTTTATAATTTACTAAGAATTTTCTGGGAATTTACTAAGTAATTTAATGAGAATTTACTGAGTAATTTACCGAGTAATTTACTGGGAAGTTGCAGAGTGATTTACTCGGAATTTACTGAGTAGTTTACTTGGCAATTTACTGGGTAATGTTCTAAGTAATTTACTGAGAATTCAATGAGTAATTTACTGAGATTTTATTGAGTAATTTACCGTGAAATTATGAAAAATTTACTTCTAATTTTCTAAATAATTTACTGAGGATTTACTAGTAATTTACTGAGAATTTACTAAGTAATTTACTGAGAATTTACTAGGAATTTATTGAGAATTTTCTAAGTAATTTACTTCATAATTTGTTGAGAATTTTATGGGAATTTACTGAGTAATTTAATGAGAATTTACTAAGTAATTTACCGAGTAATTTACGGGGAATTTACTGAGTGATTTACTCGGAATTTACTGAGTAATTTACTTAGTAATTTACTGGGTAATGTTCGGATTAATTTACGGAGAATTCAATGAGTAATTTACTGAGATTTTATTGACTAATTTACTGTGAAATTATCAAAAATTTACTTCGAATTTTCTAAATAATTTACTACGGATTTACTAGGAATTTACTGAGTAATTAATTTAGAATTTACTGAATAATTTACGGAGAATTTCTTAGGAATTTAATTAGTAATTTACTGAGAATTTACTAGGAATTTATTGAGAATTTTCTAAGTAATTTACCTGATAATTTACTGACAATTTTCTGGAAATTTACTGAGTAATTTAATGAGAATTTACTCAGTAATTTACTGGGGAATTTACTGAGTGATTTACTTGAAATTCACTTAGCAATTTACTTAGCAATTTACTAGGTATTGTTCGGAGTAATTTGCTGAGAATTCAACGATTAATTTACTGAGATTATATTGAGTAATTTACCGTGAAATTATGAAAAATTTACTTCGAATTTTCTAAATAATTTACTGAGGATTTACTATGAATTTACTCAATAATTAATTGAGAATTTACTACATAATTTATTGAGAATTTCTTGAGAATTTAATTAGTAATTTACTAAGAATTTACTAAGTAATTTACTGGGAATTTATTGAGAATTTTCTAAGTAATTTAGTTTATAATTTACTAAGAATTTTCTGGGAATTTACTGAGTAATTTAATGAGAATTTACTGAGTAATTTTTCGAGTAATTTACTGGGAAGTTGCAGAGTGATTTACTCAGAATTTACTGAGTAGTTTACTTGGCAATTTACTGGGTAATGTTCTGAGTAATTTACTGAGAATTCAATGAGTAATTTACTGAGATTTTACTAAGTAATTTACCGTGAAATTATGAAAAATTTACTTCGAATTTTCTAAATCATTTACTGAGGATTTACTAGTAATTTACTGAGAATTTACTAGATAATTTACTGAGAATTTACTAGGAATTTATTGAGAATTTTCTAAGTAATTTACTTCATAATTTGCTGAGAATTTTATGGGAATTTACTGAGTAATTTAATGAGAATTTACTAAGTAATTTACCGAGTAATTTACGGGGAATTTACTGAGTGATTTACTCAGAATTTACTGAGTAATTTACTTAGTAATTTACTGGGTAATGTTCGGATTAATTTACAGAGAATTCAATGAGTAATTTACTGAGATTTTATTGAGTAATTTACCGTGAAATTATGAAAAATTTACTTCGAATTTTCTAACTAATTTACTATGGATTTAGTAGGAATTTACTGAGTAATTAATTGAGAATTTACTAAATAATTTACGGAGAATTTCTTGGGAATTTAATTAGTAATTTACTGAGAATTTACTATTAATTTATTGAGAATTTTCTAAGTAATTTACTTGATAATTTACTGAGAATTTTCTGGGAATTTACTGAGTAATTTAATGAGAATTTACTCAGTAATTTACTGGGAATTTACTGAGTGATTTACTTGAAATTCACTTAGCAATTTACTTAGTAATTTACTGGGTAATGTTCGGAGTAATTTGTTGAGAATTCAACGAATAATTTACTGAGATTATATTGAGTAATTTACCGTGAAATTATGAAAAATTTACTTCGAATTTTTTAAATAATTTACTGAGGATTTACTATGAATTTACTCAGTAATTAATTGAGAATTTACTAAATAATTTACTGTGAATTTCTTGAGAATTTAATTAGTAATTTACTAAGAATTTACTAAGTAATTTACTGAGAATTTATTGGGAATTTATTGAGAATTTTCTAAGTAATTTAGTTTATAATTTACTAAGAATTTTCAGGGAATTTACTGAGTAATTTAATGAGAATTTACTGAGTAATTTACTGGGAAGTTACAGAGTGATTTACTCGGAATTTACTGAGTAGTTTACTTAGCAATTTATTGGGTAATGTTCTTAGTAATTTACGGAGATTTTATTGAGTAATTTACCTTGAAATTATGAAAAATTTACTTTGAATTTTCTAAATAATTTACTGAGGATTTACTAGGAATTTACTCAGTAATTAATTGAGAATTTCTTGGGAATTTAACTAGTAATTTACTGAGAATTTACTAAGTAATTTACTGGGAATTTACTAGGAATTTATTGAGAATTTTCTAAGTAATTTACTTCATAATTTACTGAGAATTTTATGAGAATTTACTGTGTAATTTATTGAGAATTTACTAGGTAATGTACCGAGTAATTTACGAGGAATTTACTGAGTGATTTACTCGGAATTTACTTAGTAATTTACTTAGCAATTTACTGGGTAATGTTCGGATTAATTTACGGAGAATTCAATGAGTAATTTACTGAGATTTTAATGAGTAATTTACCGTGAAATTATGAAAAATTTACTTCGAATTTTCTAAATAATTTACTGAGGATTTAGTAGTAATTTACTTAGTAATTAATTGAAAATTTACTAAATAATTTACGGAGAATTTTTTGGGAATTTAATTAGTAATTTACTGAGAATTTACTAAGTAAATTAATGAGAATTTACTTGGAATTTATTGAGAATTTTCTAAGTAATTTACTTGATAATTTACTGAGAATTTTCTGGAAATTTACTGAGTAATTTAATGAGAATTTACTCAGTAATTTACTGGGAATTTACTGAGTGATTTAATCGAAATTCACTTAGCAATTTACTGGGTAATGTTCGGAGTAATTTGCTGAGAATTCAACGATTAATTTACTGAGATTATATTGAGTAATTTACCGTGAAATTATGAAAAATTTACTTCGAATTGTCTAAATAATTTACTGAGGATTTACCATGAATTTACCCAGTAATTAATTGAGAATTTACTGAATAATTTACTGAGAATTTCTTGAGAATTTAATTAGTAATTTACTAAGAATTTACTAAGTAATTTATTGAGAATTTACTGGGAATTTATTGAGAATTTTCTAAGTAATTTAGTTTATAATTTACTAAGAATTTTCTGGGAATTTACTGAGTAATTTAATGAGAATTTACTGAGTAATTTACCGAGTAATTTACTGGGAAGTTACAGAGTGATTTACTCGGAATTTACTGAGTAGTTTACTTAGCAATTTACTGGGTAATGTTCTGAGTAATTTACTGAGAATTCAATGAGTAATTTACTGAGATTTTATTGAGTAATTTACCGTGAAATTATGAAAAATTTACTTCGAATTTTCTAAATAATTTACTGAGGATTTACTAGGAATTTATTGAGTAATTAATTGAGAATTTCTTGGGAATTTAACTTGTAATTTACTGAGAATTTACTAGGAATTTATTGAAGATTTTCTAAGTAATTTACTTCATAATTTATTGAGAATTTTATGGGAATTTACTGAGTAATTTATTGAGAATTCACTAAGTAATTTACCGAGTAATTTACGGGGAATTTACTGAGTGATTTACTCGAAATTTACTGAGTAATTTACTGGGTAATGTTCGGAGTAATTTACGGAGAATTCAATGAGTAATTTACTGAGATTTTGTTGAGTAATTTACCGTGAAATTATGAAAAATTTACTTCAAATTTTCTAAATAATTTACTGAGGATTTAGTAGGAATTTACTGAGTAATTAATTGAGAATTTACTAAATAATTTACGGAGAATTTTTGCGAATTTAATTAGTAATTTACTGAGAATTTACTAAGTAATTTACTGGGAATTTACTAGGAATTTATTGACAATTTTCTAAGTAATTTACTTGATAATTTACTGAGAATTTTCTTGGAATTTACAGAGTAATGTAATGAGAATTTACTCAGTAATTTACTAAGTAATTTACTGGGAATTTACTGAGTGATTTACTCGAAATTCACTTAGCAATTTACTTAGCAATTTTGTCATGACCCCAACCCGCCCCTAGTAGGATGGTGCCATGATGGCCAGTAATCCGAGATTACCAAAGGCCAACTGTCAAAATTCACACACAATCAGAGTATCACATATGGGGCTAACCAGTGCGGAAGCAATAATTTACAAATACAAGTGATCCATAAGAGCAGTGCATAAGTAAAATGGAATGGCATACATCTTTACACAGCTTTACAACTTGGATACAATTAAAGTAAGGTCCAAAATACATATTACATTTTAACAAAAGGGCTTCACAAGCCGACATAAACAAAATGCACGAACTACAAGTCAAGGAACATAGTCTGCCAGATTGCCGACATCCTCGTTGCCAACGTAACATACATACAAAACACACATCTTGATCAAAAGGCTTCTCAAGCCGACGTGTACGAAATACAAATATTACAAGTCGAGAAGCATGATTTTCAAGACTGCCGACATAATTACAAGTCAAGTTGGCATGATAAAAATCCAAAACAAGCTCGCGAATCACATCTAGGCGTCACCGCCTTCTTGCTCATCACCTACATATATATAGAGAGGGTGAGCTTGGATACTCAGTGAATGGTATAAATAATAAAGGGTTTGCATGAATAATAGCCGAAGTCCTTTCAAAACAATACATATCAAAACTTTATATAACAAGGGATGGACCTCGTCCATCTAACAAATCTTCAAAGCTCCAAGGGATGCTTACTAGCATCAACATATTACAAAGACATTCCGGACAAACAAGCCCACGCGGTAAACCGTCAGTGGCAAAACAAAACAAAGCAAGGGAGATATCTCAACAAGGGTGCTGCAAAAGTTTAGAGTCCTCTAGCACAAAGGACCTATGTTACGAAGGCCCGTAGCCCCTTAACACGAGAGTACTGCGAAAGTTTAGAGTCCTCCAGCACAAGGGACTTTCAAAATGAGATGTGCAGTTGCATTATAGTCCCCTGACACTAAGGACTTTCAAAACAAGATGTGCAGTTGCATTATAGTCCCCTGACACTAAGGACTTTCAAAACAAGATGTGCAGTTACATTATAGTCCCCTGACACTAAGGACTTTCCGAGAAGGTCATCGAAACAAGATAATGCTTGATACACAAAATAGGGACAATCATTCATGCTTAACAAATACTTTTCAAACCAAGGCAAAGCAAAGTTCATCAAAATATTTATAACATAACTTTATTAAAAATACCACTCACATAGTTCTTCAAACGTCGGGGTCAAGGCAAGTCCAAGTCCTACAAACACACGGCAAAATCTATTGAATGCGCTTCTCAAAACAAGTCTGGTATGCATGTAAATGACCTCGGCATTCTACAAAAACCAAGTTAAATCGAAACAAAACACAGTTTCTTATCTCTGGAAAACATGCTGGGCAACTACTAGGTCTAGGCCGAGGTCCCACACCTCCTTGCCGAGGTGTGGCCTCGATGGCCACATTCAAGGAAATGAGGTCGGGAAAATTTGGGTTTCCCTCTCTAGAAGAACATG
Source organism: Camellia sinensis (assembly GCF_055761805.1). Taxonomy (NCBI): domain Eukaryota; kingdom Viridiplantae; phylum Streptophyta; class Magnoliopsida; order Ericales; family Theaceae; genus Camellia; species Camellia sinensis. The sequence continues at coordinate 89,431,324 of NC_138964.1, forward strand.
ACGATCATGAAGAACATAAACATGAGGAAGATGAATGCAAAGGTTATAACTTACTCTTACAAATTCTAAGATTTCCTGCTAAGAATCCGAAATTATAGACTTGGGTGCCCATACTCAAAGATCTTTATGAAAACAAACACAAAAACATAAACCTCAATGCAAACTTTCAGATCAAACAAGGCTTTTCTTCAAGAACACATGAAAACCATTTTCTCTTTCTAAAACCAACTTTAAATCAATGTATGACGTGCAGAACGGGTTTGATCGTGCAATGCAGCTAGATGATCAATAAGAACAACAAGAGTAGGTTAAGATTCTAACCTCAAAACTCGAATCTAACGGTCCAAACTCCAACGATCAAGTTTGGAAGTTCTCTCTCTCTCTCACTCAAACTTCTCCTTCTCCTTCCTAGAGCCTCTCTCTCTAAAACACAAGATTTGATACAAAATGATATGTTTTTCTCGACAGCCACTGACTTAACCCTCTGCTGGGACATGTGGCATCGGTTGATAGGCTCTACTAAAAAAGGTGACTGACTGACAAGACAAGACCATGACAAAGTGTGTTCAACAAGCTAGACAGCAAGAGCACTCCGGCAAGTGATGATCTCGGCCAAGGACAAGGCTTCGGCAAGTAGGGTAACAATGACATCGGCTTGGAAGGACAACACTTGACTAAGCTGTGCCACACCTTGGCCTAGATGTGCCACACCTCGGTCTAGGTTATGCCAATCCAGGAACAAAATCACTTAGGTGCAAGGACAACATCTCAGCCTAGATAATACACATCTCGGCCTTGGTGCTGTACACCTCGGCCTAGATAGTGACATCTCGGCCAACATGCCAGGACGAAGATGGAGGTCAATCAAAGTGATTCCAAGATAGTTCTAAGTGTGGAAAGATTCCAAGGTGTCTAGGCTTGAGATGACCTCGGCGACACACCAGGCAAGAACAAGCATGCAAGCAACACTCAATCAAAACAAGACAAGATTTGCAAATGCGCATAACAAAACAAGATCATACATAAATGTATGCAAGTATGACTAAGTTGAAGTGAGGGTTGTTACAAATTTACTGGGTAATGTTCGGAGTAATTTGCTGAGAATTCAACGATTAATTTACTGAGATTATATTGAGTAATTTACCGTGAAATTATGAAAAATTTACTTCGAATTTTCTAAATAATTTAGTGAGAATTTACTATGAATTTACTCAGTAATTAATTGAGAATTTACTGAATAATTTATTGAGAATTTCTTGAGCATTTAATTAGTAATTTACTAAGTAATTTACTAAGAATTTACTGAAAATTTATGGAGAATTTTCTAAGTAATTTAGTTTATAATTTACTAAGAATTTTCTGGAAATTTACTGAGTAATTTAATGAGAATTTACTGAGTAATTTACCGAGTAATTTACAGGGAAGTTACAGAGTGATTTACTCGGAATTTACTGAGTAGTTTACTTAGCAATTTACTGGGTAATGTTCTGAGTAATTTACTGAGAATTCAATGAGTAATTTACTGAGATTTTATTGAGTAATTTACCGTGAAATTATGAAAAATTTACTTCGAATTTTCTAAATAATTTACTGAGGATTTACAAGGAATTTACTGAGTAATTAATTGAGAATTTCTTGGGAATTTAACTAATAATTTACTGAGAATTTACTAAGTAATTCATTGAGAATTTACTAGGAATTTATCTAGAATTTTCTAAGTAATTTACTTCATAATTTACTGAGAATTTTATGGGAATTTACTGAGTAATTTAATGAGAATTTACTAAGTAATTTACCGAGTAATTTACGGGGAATTTACTGAGTGATTTACTCGGAATTTGCTGAGTAATTTACTTGGCAATTTATTGGGTAATGTTCGGAGTAATTTACGGAGAATTCAATGAGTAATTTACTGAGATTTTATTGAGTAATTTACCGTCAAATTATGAAAAATTTACTTCGAATTTTCTAAATAATTTACTGAGGATTTACTAGGAATTTATTGAGTAATTAATCGAGAATTTACTAAATAATTTACGGAGAATTTCTTGGGAATTTAATTAGTAATTTACTGAGAATTTACTAGGAATTTATTGAGAATTTTCTAAGTAATTTACTTGATAATTTACTGAGAATTTTCTAGGAATTTACTGAGTAATTTAATGAGAATTTACTCAGTAATTTACTAAGTAATTCACTGGGAATTTACTGAGTGATTTACTCGAAATTCACTTAGCAATTTACTTAGAAATTTACTGGGTAATGTTCGGAGTAATTTGCTGAGAATTCAATAATTAATTTACTGAGATTATATTGAGTAATTTACCGTGAAATTATGAAAAATTTACTTCGAATTTTCTAAATAATTTACTGAGGATTTACTATGAATTTACTCAGTAATTAATTGATAATTTACGGAGAATTTCTTGAGAATTTAATTAGTAATTTACTGGGAATTTAATGGGAATTTATGGAGAATTTTCTAAGTAATTTAATGAGAATTTACTGAGTAATTTACCAAGTAATTTACTGGGAAGTTACAGAGTGATTTACTCGGAATTTACTGAGTAGTTTACTTAGCAATTTACCGGGTAATGTTCTGAGTAATTTACTGAGATTTTATTGAGTAATTTACCGTGAAATTATGAAAAATTTACCTCGAATTTTCTAAATAATTTACTGAGGATTTACAAGGAATTTACTGAGTAATTAATTGAGAATTTCTTGGGAATTTAACTTGTAATTTACTGAGAATTTACTAAGTAATTTATTGAGAATTTACTATGAATTTATCTAGAATTTTCTAAGTAATTTACTTCATAATTTACTGAGAATTTTATGGGAATTTACTGAGTAATTTAATCAGAATTTACTAAGTAATTTACTGAGTAATTTATGGGGAATTTACTGAGTGATTTACTCAAAATTTGCTGAGTAATTTACTTGGCAATTTACTGGGTAATGTTTGGAGTAATTTACGGAGAATTCAATGAGTAATTTACTGAGATTTTATTGAGTAATTTACCGTGAAATTATGAAAAATTTATTTCAAATTTTCTAAATAATTTACTGAGGATTTACTAGGAATTTATTGAGTAATTAATCGAGAATTTACTAAATAATTTACAGAGAATTTCTTGGGAATTTAATTAGTAATTTACTGAGAATTTACTAGGAATTTATTGAGAATTTTCTAAGTAATTTACTTGATAATTTACTGAGAATTTTCTGGGAATTTACTGAGTAATTTAATGAGAATTTACTCAGTAATTTACTGAGTAATTTACTGGGAATTTACTGAGTGATTTACTCGAAATTCACTTAGCAATTTACTTAGAAATTTACTGGGTAATGTTCGGAGTAATTTGCTGAGAATTCAATAATTAATTTACTGAGATTATTTTGATTAATTTACTGTGAAATTATGAAAAATTTACTTCGAATTTTCTAAATAATTCACTGAGGATTTACTATGAATTTACTCAGTATTTAATTGATAATTTACTGAGAATTTCTTGAGAATTTAATTAGTAATTTACTAAGTAATTTACTAAGAATTTACTGGAAATTTATGGAGAATTTTCTAAGTAATTTAGTTTATAATTTACTAAGAATTTTCTGGAACTTTACTGAGTAATTTAATGAGAATTTACTGAGTAATTTACCGAATAATTTACTGGGAAGTTACAGAGTGATTTACTCGGAATTTACTGAGTAGTTTACTTAGCAATTTACTGGGTAATGTTCTGAGTAATTTACTGAGAATTCATTGAGTAATTTACTGAGATTTTATTGAGTAATTTACCGTGAAATTATGAAAAATTTACTTCGAATTTTCTAAATAATTTACTGAGGATTTACAAGGAATTTACTGAGTAATTAATTGAGAATTTCTTGGGAATTTAGCTAGTAATTTACTGAGAATTTACTAAGTAATTTATTGAGAATTTACTAGGAATTTATCTAGAATTTTCTGAGTAATTTACTTCATAATTTACTGAGAATTTTATGGGAATTTACTGAGTAATTTAATCAGAATTTACTAAGTAATTTACCGAGTAATTTACGGGTAATTTACTGAGTGATTTACTCGGAGTTTGCTGAGTAATTTACTTAGCAATTTACTGGGTATTGTTCGGAGTAATTTACGGAGAATTCAATGAGTAATTTCCTGAGATTTTATTGAGTAATTTACCGTGAAATTATGAAAAATTTACTTCGAATTTTCTAAATAATTTACTGAGGATTTACTAGGAATTTATTGAGTAATTAATCGAGAATTTACTAAATAATTTACAGAGAATTTCTTGGGAATTTAATTAGTAATTTACTGAGGATTTACTAGGAATTTATTGGGAATTTTCTATGTAATTTACTTGATAATTTACTGAGAATTTTCTGGGAATTTACTGAGTAATTTAATGAGAATTTGCTCAGTAATTTACTGAGTAATTTACTGGGAATTTACTGAGTGATTTACTCGAAATTCACTTAGCAATTTACTTAGAAATTTACTGGGTAATGTCCAGAGTAATTTGCTGAGAATTCAATAATTAATTTACGGAGATTATATTGAGTAATTTACCGTGAAATTATGAAAATTTTACTTCGAATTTTCTAAATAATTTACTGAGGATTTACTATGAATTTACTCAGTAATTAATTGATTACTGAGAATTTCTTTAGAATTTAATTAGTAATTTAGTAAGAATTTACTAAGTAATTTACTGAGAATTTACTGAGAATTTATTGAGAATTTTCTAAGTAATTTTGTTTATAACTTACTAAGAATTTTCTGGGAATTTACAGAGTAATTTATAGAGAATTTACTGAGTAATTTACCGAGTAATTTACTGGGAAGTTACAGTGTGATTTACTCGGAATTTACTGAGTAGTTTACTTAGCAATTTACTGGGTAATGTTCTGAGTAATTTACTGAGAATTCAATAATTAATTTACTGAGATTATATTGAGTAATTTTCCGTGAAATTATGAAAAATTTACTTCGAATTTTCTAAATAATTTACTGAGGATTTACTATGAATTTACTCAGTAATTAATTGATAATTTACTGAGAATTTCTTGAGAATTTAATTAGTAATTTAGTAAGAATTTACTAAGTAATTTACTGAGAATTTATTGAGAATTTTCTAAGTAATTTTTTTTATAACTTACTAAGAATTTTCTGGGAATTTACAGTGTAATTTAACGAGAATTTACTGAGTAATTTACCGAGTAACTTACTGGGAAGTTACAGAGATATTTACTCGGAATTTACTGAGTAGTTTACTTAGCAACTTACTGGGTAATGTTCTGAGTAATTTACATAGAATTCAATGAGTAATTTACTGAGATTTTATTTAGTAATTTACCATGAAATTATTAAAATTTTACTTCGAATTTTCTAAATAATTTACTTAGGATTTGCTAGGAATTTACTGAGTAATTAATTGAGAATTTCTTGGGAATTTAACTAGTAATTTACTGAGAATTTACTAAGTAATTTACTGAGAATTTACTAGGAATTTATTGAGAATTTTCAAAGTAATTTACTTCATAATTTACTGAGAATTTTATGGGAATTTACAGAGTAATTTAATGAGAATTTACTAAGTAATTTACCGAGTAATTTACGGGGAATTTACTGAGTGATTTACTCGGAATTTACTGAGTAATTTACTTAGCAATTTACTGGGTAATGTTCGGAGTAATTTACGGAGAATTCAATAAGTAATTTACTGAGATTTTGTTGAGTAATTTACCGTGAAATTATGAAAATTTTACTTCGAATTTTCTAAATAATTTACGGAGGATTTACTAGGAATTTATTGAGTAATTAATTGAGAATTTACTAAATAATTTACGGAGAATTTCTTGGGAATTTAATTAGTAATTTACTTAGAATTTACTAAGTAATTTACTGAGAATTTATTAGTGATTTATTGAGAATTTTCTAAGTTATTTACTTGATAATTTACTAAGAATTTTCTGGGAATTTACTGGGTAATTTAATGAGAATTTACTCAGTAATTTACTGAGTGATTTACTCGAAATTCACTTAGCAATTTACTGGGTAATGTTTGGAGTAATTTGCTGAGAATTCAACGATTAATTTACTGAGATTATATTGAGTAATTTTCCATGAAATTATGAAAAAATTACTTCGAATTTTCTAAAAAATTTACTGAGGTTTTTCTATGAATTTACTCAGTAATTAATTGAGAATTTACTGAATAATTTACTCAGAATTTCTTGAGAATTTAATTAGTAATTTACTAAGAATTTACTAAGTAATTTAATGAGAATTTACTGGAAATTTATTGAGAATTTTCTAAGTAGTTTAGTTTATAATTTACTAAGAAATTTTTGGGAATTTACTGAGTAATTTACCGAGTAATTTACTAGGAAGTTACAGAGTGATTTACTCGGAATTTACTGAGTAGTTTACTTAGCAATTTACTGGGTAATGTTCTGAGTAATTTACTGAGAATTCAATGGGTAATTTGCTAAGATTTTATTGAGTAATTTGCCGTGAAATTATGAAAAATTCACGTCGAATTTTCTAAATAATTTACTGAGGATTTACTAGGAATTTACGGAGTAATTAATTGAGAATTTCCTGGGAATTTAACTAGTAATTTATTGAGAATTTATTAGGAATTTATTGAGAATTTTCTAAGTAATTTACTTTATAATTTACTGAGAATTTTATAGAAATTTACTGAGTAATTTAATGAAAATTTACTAAGTAATTTACCGAGTAATTTACGGGGAATTTACTGAGTGATTTACTCAGAATTTACTGAGTATTTTACTTAGCAATTTACTAGGTAATGTTCGGAGTAATTTACGGAGAATTCAATGAGTAATTTACTGAGATTTTATTGAGTAATTTACAGTGAAATTACGAAAAATTTACTTCGAAATTTCTAAATAATTTACAGAGGATTTACTAGGAATTTACTGAGTAATTAATTGAGAATTTACTAAATAATTTATGGAGAATTTCTTGAGAATTTAATTAGTAATTTACTGAAAATTTACTAAGTAATTTACTGAAAATTTACTAGGAATTAAATGAGAATTTTCTAAGTAATTTACTTGATAATTTACTGTGAATTTTCTGGAAATTTACTGAGTGATTTACTCGAAATTCACTTAGAAATTTACATAGCAATTTACTGGGTAGTGTTTGGAGTAATTTGCTAAGAATTCAACGATTAATTTACTGAGATTATATTGTGTAATTTACCGTGAAATTATGAAAAATTTACTTCGAATTTTCTAAATAATTTACTAAGGATTTACTATGAATTTACTCAGTAATTAATTGAGAATTTACTAAATAATTTACTGATAATTTCTTGAGAATTTTATCAGTAATTTAGTAAGAATTTACAAAGTAATTTACTGACAATTTGCTGGGAATTTATTGAGAATTTTCTTAGTAATTTAGTTTATAATTTACTAAGAATTTTCTGAGAATTTTCTGAGTAATTTAATTAGAATTTACTGAGTAGTTTACCGAATAATTTACTGGGAAGTTGCAGAGTGATTTATTCGGAATTTACTGAGTAGTTTACTTAACAATTTACTGGGTAATGTTCTGAGTAATTTACTAAGAATTCAATGAGTAATTTACTGAGATTTTATTGAGTAATTTACCGCGAAATTATGAAAAATTTACTTCGAATTTTCTAAATAATTTGCTGAGGATTTACTAGGAATTTACTGAGTAATTAATTGAGAATTTCTTGGGAATTTAACTAGTAATTTACTAAGAATTTACTAAGTAATATACTGAGAATTTACTAGGAATTTATTGAGAATTTTCTAAGTAATTTACTTCATAATTTACTGTGAATTTTCTGGGAATTTACTGAATAATTTAATAAGAATTTACTCAGTAATTTACTAAGTAATTTACTGGGAATTTACTAAGTAATTTACTCGAAATTCACTTAGCAATTTACTGGGTAATGTTCGGAGTAATTTGCTGAGAATTCAATGATTAATTTACTGAGATTATATTGGGTAATTTATCGTGAAATTATGAAAAATTTACTTCGAATTTTCTAATTAATTTACTGAGGATTTACTATGAATTTACTCTGTAATTAATTGAGAATTTACTGAATAATTTACTGAGAATTTCTTGAGAATTTAATTAGTAATTTACTGAAAATTTACTAAGTAATTTACTGAGAATTACTTGGAATTTATTGAGAATTTTCTAAGTAATTTACTTGATAATTTACTGACAATTTTCTGGGAATTTACTGAGTAATTTAATGAGAATTTACTCAGAAATTTACTAAGTAATTTACTAGGAATTTACTGAGTGATTTATTCGAAATTCACTTAGCAATTTACTGGGTAATGTTCGGAGTAATTTACTGAGAATTCAACGATTAATTTACTGAGATTATATTGAGTAATTTACTGTGAAATTATGAAAAATTTACTTCGAATTTTCTAAATAATTTACTGAGGATTTACTATGAATTTACTCAGTAATTAATTGAGAATTTACTGAATAATTTACTGGGAATTTCTTGGGAATTTAATTCGCAATTTACTGAGTAATTTAATGAGAATTTACAGAGTAATTTACCGAGTAATTTTCTGGGAAGTTACAGAGTAATTTACTCGGTATTTACTGAGTAGTTTACTTAGCAATTTACTGAGTAATATTCTGAGTAATTTACTGAGAATTCAACGAGTAATTTACTGATATTTTATTGAGTAATTTACCGTGAAATTATGAAAAATTTACTTCTAATTTTCTAAATAATTTACTAAGGATTTACTAGGAATTTAAAGAGTAATTAATTGAGAATTTCTTGGGAATTTAACTAGTATTTTACTGAGAATTAACTAAGTAATTTACTGAGAATTTTATGGGAATTTACTAAGTAATTTACCGAGTAATTTACGGGAATTTACTGAGTGATTTACTCAGAATTTACTGAGTAATTTACTTAGCAATTTACGGGGTAATGTTCGGAGTAATTTACGGAGAATTCAATGAGTAATTTACTAAGATTTTATTGAGTAATTTACTGTGAAATTATGAAAAATTTACTTCAAATTTTCTAAATAATTTACAGAGGATTTACTCGGAATTTACTTAGTAATTAATTGAGAATTTACTAAATAATTTACGGAGAATTTCTTGGGAATTTAATTAGTAATTTACTGAGAATTTACTAAGTAATTTACTGGGAATTTACTGGGAATTTATTGAGAATTTTCTAAGTAATTTACTTGATAATTTTCTGAGAATTTACTGAGTAATTTACTGAGTAATTTACCGAATAATTTACTGGGAAGTTGCAGAGTGATTTACTCGGAATTTACTGAGTAGTTTACTTAACAATTTACTGGGTAATGTTCTAAGTAATTTACTGAGAATTCAATGAGTAATTTACTGAGATTTTATTGAGTAATTTACCGTGAAATTATGAAAAATTTACTTCGAATTTACTAAATAATTTACTGAGGATTTACTAGGAATTTACTGAGTAATTAATTGAGAATTTCTTGGGAATTTAACTAGTAATTTACTAAGAATTTACTATGTAATTTACTGTGAATTTACTAGGAATTTATTGAGAATTTTCTAAGTAATTTACTTCATAATTTACTGTCAATTTTCTGGGAATTTACTGAGTAATTTAATAAGAATTTACTCAGTAATTTACTAAGTAATTTTCTGGGAATTTACTAAGTAATTTACTCGAAATTCACTTAGCAATTTACTTAGCAATTTACTGGGTAATGTTCGGAGTAATTTGCTGAGAATTCAACGATTAATTTACTGAGATTATATTGGGTAATTTACCGTGAAATTATGAAAAATTTACTTCGAATTTTCTAAATAATTTAATGAGGATTTACAATGAATTTACTCTGTAATTAATTTAGAGTTTACTGAATAATTTACTGAGAATTTCTTGTGAATTTAATTAGTAATTTACTGAAAATTTACTAGGTAATTTATTAAGAATTTACTTGGAATTTATTGAGAATTTACTGGCAATTTTCTGGGAATTTACTGAGTAATTTAATGAGAATTTACTCTGTAATTTACTAAGTAATTTACTGGGAATTTACTGAGTGATTTACTCGAAATTCACTTAGCAATTTACTGGGTAATGTTCGGAGTAATTTACTGAGAATTCAACGATTAATTTACTGAGATTATATTGAGTAATTTACAGTGAAATTTTGAAAAATTTACTTCGAATTTTCAAAATAATTTACTGAGGATTTACTATGAATTTACTCAGTAATTAATTGAGAATTTACTGAATAATTTACTGGGAATTTCTTGGGAATTTAATTCGCAATTTACTGAGTAATTTCATGAGAATTTACTGAGTAATTTACCGAGTAATTTACTGGGAAGTTACAGAGTAATTTACTCGGAATTTACTGAGTAGTTTACTTAGCAATTTACTGGGTAATGTTCGGAGTAATTTACGGAGAATTCAATGAGTAATTTACCGAGATTTTATTGGGTATTTTACCGTGAAATTATGTAAAATTTACTTTGAATTTTCTAAATATTTTGCTGAGGATTTACTTGGAATTTACTGAGTAATTAATTGCGAATTTACTAAATAATTTATGGAGAATTTCTTGGGAATTTAATTAGCAATTTACTGAGAATTTACTAAGTAATTTGTTGAGAATTTACTAGGAATTTATTGAGAATTTTCTAAGTAATTTACTTGATAATTTACTGAGAATTTTCTGGGAATTACTGAGTAATTTAATGAGAATTTACTCAGTAATTTACTGAATAATTTACGGGGAATTTACTGAGTGATTTACTCGAAATTCACTTAGCAATTTACTAGGTAATGTTCGGAGTAATTCGCTGAGAATTCAACAATTAATTTACTGAGATTATATTGAGTAATTTATCGTGAAATTATGAAAAATTTGCTTCCAATTTTCTAAATAATTTACTGAGGATTTACTATTAATTTACTTAGTAATTAATTGAGAATTTACTGAATAATTTACAAAGAATTTGTTGGGAATTTAATTAGTAATTTACTAAGAATTTACTAAGTACTTTACTGAGAATTTACTGGAAATTTATTGAGAATTTTCTAAGTAATTTAGTTTATAATTTACTAAGAATTTTCTGAGAATTTACTGAGTATTTTAATGAGAATTTACTGAGTAATTTACCGAGTAATTTACTGGGAAGTTACAGAGTGATTTACTCGGAATTTACTGTGTTGTTTACTTTGCAATTTACTGGGTAATGTTCTGAGTAATTTACTGAGAATTCAATGAGTAATTTATTGAGATTTTATTGAGTAATTTACCGTGAAATTATGAAAAATTTATTTCGAATTTTCTAAATAATTTACTGAGGATTTACTAGGAATTTACTGAGTAATTTAATGAGAATTTCTTGGGAATTTAACTAGTAATTTACTGGGAATTTACTAAGTAATTTACTGAAAATTTACTAGGAATTTATTGAAAATTTTCTAAGTAATTTACTTCATAATTTACTGAGAATTTTATGGGAATTTACTGAGTAATTTAATGAGAATTTACTAAGTAATTTACCGAGCAATTTACGGGGAATTTACTGAGTAATTTACTTAGCAATTTATTTGGTATGTTTGGAGTAATTTACGGAGAATTCAATGTGAAATTTACTGAGATTTTATTGAGTAATTTACCGTGAAATTATGAAAAATTTACTTCGAATTTTCTAAATAATTTACTGAGGATTTACTAGGAATTTACTGAGTAATTTATTGAGAATTTACTAAATAATTTACGGAGAATTTATGGGGAATTTAATTAGTAATTTACTGAGAATTTACTAAGTAATTTATTGAGAATTTTCTGGGAATTACTGAGTAATTTAATGAGAATTTACTCAGTAATTTACTAAGTAATTTACTGGGAATTTACTGAGTGATTTACTCGAAATTCTGTTAGCAATTTACTGGGTAATGTTCGGAGTAATTCGCTGAGAATTCGACAATTAATTTACTGAGATTATATTGAGTAATTTATCATGAAATTATGAAAAATTTTCTTCCAATTTTCTAAATAATTTACTGAGGATTTACTATGAATTTACTTAGTAATTAATTGAGAATTTACTGAATAATTTACAAAGAATTTCTTGGGAATTTAATTAGTAATTTACTAAGAATTTACTAAGTAATTTACTGAGAATTTACTGGGAATTTATTGAGAATTTTCTAAGTAATTTAGTTTATAATTTACTAAGAATTTTCTGGGAATTTACTAAGTAATTTAATTAGAATATACAGAGTAATTTACCGAGTAATTTCCTGGGAAGTTACAGAGTCATTTACTCGGAATTTACTGAGTAGCTTACTTAGCAATTTACTTGGTAATGTTCTGAGTAATTTACTGAGAATTCAACGATTAATTTACTGAGATTATATTGAGTAATTTACAGTGAAATTTTGAAAAATTTACTTCGAATTTTCAAAATAATTTACTGAGGATTTACTATGAATTTACTCAGTAATTAATTGAGAATTTACTGAATAATTTACTGGGAATTTCTTGGGAATTTAATTCGCAATTTACTGAGTAATTTCATGAGAATTTACTGAGTAATTTACCGAGTAATTTACTGGGAAGTTACAGAGTAATTTACTCGGAATTTACTGAGTAGTTTACTTAGCAATTTACTGGGTAATGTTCGGAGTAATTTACGGAGAATTCAATGAGTAATTTACCGAGATTTTATTGGGTATTTTACCGTGAAATTATGTAAAATTTACTTTGAATTTTCTAAATATTTTGCTGAGGATTTACTTGGAATTTACTGAGTAATTAATTGCGAATTTACTAAATAATTTATGGAGAATTTCTTGGGAATTTAATTAGCAATTTACTGAGAATTTACTAAGTAATTTGTTGAGAATTTACTAGGAATTTATTGAGAATTTTCTAAGTAATTTACTTGATAATTTACTGAGAATTTTCTGGGAATTACTGAGTAATTTAATGAGAATTTACTCAGTAATTTACTGAATAATTTACGGGGAATTTACTGAGTGATTTACTCGAAATTCACTTAGCAATTTACTAGGTAATGTTCGGAGTAATTCGCTGAGAATTCAACAATTAATTTACTGAGATTATATTGAGTAATTTATCGTGAAATTATGAAAAATTTGCTTCCAATTTTCTAAATAATTTACTGAGGATTTACTATTAATTTACTTAGTAATTAATTGAGAATTTACTGAATAATTTACAAAGAATTTGTTGGGAATTTAATTAGTAATTTACTAAGAATTTACTAAGTACTTTACTGAGAATTTACTGGAAATTTATTGAGAATTTTCTAAGTAATTTAGTTTATAATTTACTAAGAATTTTCTGAGAATTTACTGAGTATTTTAATGAGAATTTACTGAGTAATTTACCGAGTAATTTACTGGGAAGTTACAGAGTGATTTACTCGGAATTTACTGTGTTGTTTACTTTGCAATTTACTGGGTAATGTTCTGAGTAATTTACTGAGAATTCAATGAGTAATTTATTGAGATTTTATTGAGTAATTTACCGTGAAATTATGAAAAATTTATTTCGAATTTTCTAAATAATTTACTGAGGATTTACTAGGAATTTACTGAGTAATTTAATGAGAATTTCTTGGGAATTTAACTAGTAATTTACTGGGAATTTACTAAGTAATTTACTGAAAATTTACTAGGAATTTATTGAAAATTTTCTAAGTAATTTACTTCATAATTTACTGAGAATTTTATGGGAATTTACTGAGTAATTTAATGAGAATTTACTAAGTAATTTACCGAGCAATTTACGGGGAATTTACTGAGTAATTTACTTAGCAATTTATTTGGTATGTTTGGAGTAATTTACGGAGAATTCAATGTGAAATTTACTGAGATTTTATTGAGTAATTTACCGTGAAATTATGAAAAATTTACTTCGAATTTTCTAAATAATTTACTGAGGATTTACTAGGAATTTACTGAGTAATTTATTGAGAATTTACTAAATAATTTACGGAGAATTTATGGGGAATTTAATTAGTAATTTACTGAGAATTTACTAAGTAATTTATTGAGAATTTTCTGGGAATTACTGAGTAATTTAATGAGAATTTACTCAGTAATTTACTAAGTAATTTACTGGGAATTTACTGAGTGATTTACTCGAAATTCTGTTAGCAATTTACTGGGTAATGTTCGGAGTAATTCGCTGAGAATTCGACAATTAATTTACTGAGATTATATTGAGTAATTTATCATGAAATTATGAAAAATTTTCTTCCAATTTTCTAAATAATTTACTGAGGATTTACTATGAATTTACTTAGTAATTAATTGAGAATTTACTGAATAATTTACAAAGAATTTCTTGGGAATTTAATTAGTAATTTACTAAGAATTTACTAAGTAATTTACTGAGAATTTACTGGGAATTTATTGAGAATTTTCTAAGTAATTTAGTTTATAATTTACTAAGAATTTTCTGGGAATTTACTAAGTAATTTAATTAGAATATACAGAGTAATTTACCGAGTAATTTCCTGGGAAGTTACAGAGTCATTTACTCGGAATTTACTGAGTAGCTTACTTAGCAATTTACTTGGTAATGTTCTGAGTAATTTACTGAGAATTCAATGAGTAATTTACTGAGATTTTATTGAGTAATTTCCAGTGAAATTATGAAAAATTTACAACTAATTTTCTAAATAATTTACTGGGGATTTACTAAGAATTTACTGAGTAATTAATTGAGAATTTCTTGGGAATTTAACTATTAATTTACTGAGAATTTACTGGGAATTTATTGAGAATTTTCTAAGTAATTTATTTCATAATTTAATGAGAATTTTATGGGAATTTACTAAGTAATTTACCGAGTAATTTACAGGGAATTTACTGAGTGATTTACTCGGAATTTACTAAGTAATTTACTTAGCAATTTATGGGGTAATGTTCGGAGTAATTTACGGAGAATTCAATGAGTAATTTACTGAGATTTTATTGAGTAATTTACCGTGAAATTATGAAAAATTTATTTCGAATTTTCTAAATAATTTACTGAGGATTTACTAGGAATTTACTGAGTAATTAGTTGAGAATTTACTAAATAATTTACGGAGAATTTCTTAGGAATTTAATTAGTAATTTACTGAGAATTTACTAAGTAATTTACTGGGAATTTACTAGGAATTTATTGAGAATTTTCTAAGTAATTTACTTGATAATTTACTGAGAATTTTCTTGGAATTTACTGAGTAATTTAACGAGAATTTACTCCGTAATTTACTAAGTAATTTACTGGGAATTTACTAAGTAATTTACTCAAAATTCACTAAGCAATTTACTGGGTAATGTTCGGAGTAATTTGCTGAGAATTCAACGATTAATTTACTGAGATTATATTGAGTAATTTACCGTGAAATTATGAAAAATTTACTTTGAATTTTCTAAATAATTTACTGAGGATTTACTATGAATTTACTCAGTAATTAATTGAGAATTTATAGAATAATTTACTGACAATTTCTTGGGAATTTAATTAGTAATTTACTGAGAATTTACTAGGAATTTATTGAGAATTTTCTATGTAATTTAGTTTATAATTTACTAAGAATTTTCTGAGAATTTACTGAGTAATTTACCGAGTAATTTACTGGGAAGTTACAGAGTGATTTACTCGGAATTTACTGAGTAGTTTACTTAGCAATTTACTGGGAAATGTTCTGAGTAATTTACTGAGAATTCAATGAGTAATTTACTAAGATTTTATTGACTAATTTACCGTGAAATTATGAAAAATTTACTTCGAATTTTCTAAATAATTTACTGAGGATTTACTAGGAATTTACGAAGAATTTACTAAGTAATTTACTGAGAATTTACTAAGTAATTTACTTCATAATTTACTGAGAATTTTATGGGAATTTACTAAGTAATTTACCGAGTAATTTACGGGGAATTTACTGTGTGATTTACTCGGAATTTACTGAGTAATTTACTTAACAATTTACGGGGTAATGTTCGGAGTAATTTACGGAGAATTCATTTAGTAATTTACTGAGATTTTATTGAGTAATTTACCATGAAATTATGAAAAATTTACTTTGAATTTTCTAAATAATTTACTGAGGATTTACTAGGAATTTACTGAGTAATTAATTCAGAATTTACTAAATAATTTACGCAGAATTTCTTGGGAATTTAATTAGTAATTTACTGAGAAGTTACTAAGTAATTTACTGAGAATTTACTAGGGCTTTATTGAGAATTTTCTAAGTAATTTACTTGATAATTTACTGAGAATTTTCTGGGAATTTACTGAGTAATTTAATGTGAATTTACTCAGTAATTTACTAAGTAATTTCTTGGGAATTTACTGAGTGATTTACTCGGAATTTTCTAAGTAATTTACTTACCAATTTATCGGGTAATGTTCGGAGTAATTTGTGGAGAATTCAATGAGTAATTTACAGAGATTTTATTGAGTAATTTACCGTGAAATTATGAAAAATTTACTTCGAATTTTCTAAATAATTTATTGAGGATTTACTAGGAATTTACTGAGTGTTTAATTGAGAATTTACTAAATAATTTACGAAGAACTTCTTGGGAATTTAATTAGTAATTTACTGAGAATTTACTAAGTAATTTACTGAGAATTTACTAGGAATTTATTGAGAATTTTCTAAGTAATTTACTTGATAATTTACTGAGACTTTTCTGGGAATTTACTGAGTAATTTAATGAGAATTTACTCAGTAATTTACTAAGTAATTTACTGAGTGATTTACTCGAAATTCACTTAGCAATTTACTTAGCAATTTACTGGGTAATGTTCGGAGTAATTTGCTGAGAGTTCAACGATTAATTTACTGAGATTATATTGACTAATTTACCGTGAAATTATGAAAAATTTACTTCAAATTTTCTAAATAATTTACCGAGGATTTACTATGAATTTACTTAGTAATTAATTGAGAATTTACTGAATAATTTAATGAGAATTTCTTGGGAATTTAATTAGTAATTTACTAAGAATTTACTAAGTAATTTACTGAGAATTTACTGGGAATTTATTGAGAATTTTTTAAGTAATTTAGTTTATAATTTACTAAGAATTTTCTGGGAATTTACTGAGAAATTTAATGAGAATTTGCTGAGTAATATACCGAGTAATTTACTGGGAAATTATGGAGTTATTTACTTAGAATTTACTGAGTAGTTTACTTAGCAATTTATTGGGTAATGTTCTGAGTAATTTACTGAGAATTCAACGAGTAATTTACTGAGATTTTATTGAGTAATTTACCGTGAAATTATGAAAAATTTACTTCAAATTTTCTAAATAATTTACTGAAGATTTACTACGAATTTACTGAGTAATTAATTGAGAATTTCTTCGAAATTTAACTACTAATTTACTGAAAATTTAATAAGTAATTTACTGGGAATTTACTAGGAATTTATTGAGAATTTTCTAAGTAATTTACGTCATAATTTACTGAGAATTTTTTGGGAATTTACTGAGTAATTTAATGAGAATTTACTAAGTAATTTACCGAGTAATTTACGGGGAATTTACTGAGAGATTTACTCGGAATTTACTGAGTAATTTACTTAGCAATTTACTAGGTAATGTTCGGAGTAATTTATGGAGAATTCAATGAGTAATTTACTGAGATTTTATTGAGTAATTTACCGTGAAATTAGGAAAAATTTACTTCGAATTTTCGAAATAATTTACTGAGGATTTACTATGAATTTACTTAGTAATTATTTGAGAATTTACTGAATAATTTAATGAGAATTTCTTGGGAATTTAATTAGTAATTTACTAAGAATTTACTAAGTAATTTACTGAGAATTTACTGCGAATTTATTGAGATTTTTTTAAGTAATTTAGTTTTTAATTTACTAAGAATTTTCTAGGAATTTACTGAGTAATTTAATGAGAATTTGCTGAGTAATTTATTGAGTAATTTACTGGTAAATTACAGAGTTATTTACTCAGAATTTACTGAGTAGTTTACTAAGCAATTTACTGGGTAATGTTCTGAGTAATTTACTGAGAATTCAATGAGTGATTTACTGAGATTTTTTTGAGTAATTTACCGTGAAATTATGAAAAATTTACTTCAAATTTTCTAAATAATTTACTGAAGATTTACTACGAATTTACTGAGTAATTAATTGAGAATTTCTTCGGAATTTAACTACTAATTTACTGAGAATTTACTAGGAATTTATTGAGAATTTTCTAAGTAATTTACTTCATAATTTACTCAGAATTTTTATGGTTATTTACTGAGTAATTTAATGAGAATTTACTAGGTAATTTACCGAGTAATTTACTCAGAATTTACTGAGTAATTCACTTAGCAATTTTCTGGGTAATGTTCGGAGTAATTTACGGAGAATTCAATGAGTAATTTACTGAGATTTTATTGAGTAATTTACCGTGAAACTATGAAAAATTTACTTCGAATTTTCTAAATAATTTACTGAGGATTTACTAGGAATTTCCTGGGTAATTAATTGAGAATTTACTAAATAATTTATGGAGAATTTCTTGGGAATTTAATTAGTAATTTACTTAGAATTTACAAAGTAATTTACTGAGAATTTACTAGGAATTTATTGAGAATTTTCTAAGTAATTTACTTGATAATTTACTGAGAATTTTCTTGAAATTTACTCAGTAATTTAATGAGATTTTTCTCTATAATTTACAAAGTAATTTACTGAGTGATTTACTCGAAATTCACTTAGCAATTTACTTAGCAATTTACTGGGTAATGTTCGGAGTAATTTGCTGAGAATTCAGCGATTAATTTACTGAGATTATATTGAGTAATTTACCGTGAAGTTATGAAAAATTTACTTCGAATTTTCTAAATAATTTACTGACGATTTATTATGAATTTACTCAGTAATTAGTTGAGAATTTATAGAGAATTTCTTGGGAATTTAATTACTAATTTATTAAGAATTTACTAAGTAATTTACTGAGAATTTACTGGGAATTTATTGAGAATTTTCTAAGTAATTTAGTTTATAATTTACTAAGAATTTTTTGGAAATTTACTGAGTAATTTAATGAGAATTTACTGAGTAATTTACCGAGTAATTTACTGGAAAGTTCCAGAGTGATTTACTCGGAATTTACGGAGTAGTTTACTTTGCAATTTACTGGGTAATGTTCTGAGTAATTTACAGAGAATTCAATGGGTAATTTACTGAGATTTTGTTGAGTAATTTATCGTGAAATTATGAAAAAATTACTTCAAATTTTCTAAATAATTTACTGAGGATTTACTAGGAATTTACTGAGTAATTAATTGAGAATTTCTTCGGAATTTAACTACTAATTTACTGAGAATTTACGAAGTAATTTACTGAGAATTTACTATGAATTTTCTAAGTAATTTACTTCATAATTTACTCAGAATTTTATGGGAATTTACTGAGTAATTTAATGAGAATTTACTAAGTAATTTACTGAGTAATTTATGGGGAATTTACTGAGTTATTTACTCGGAATTTACTGAGTAATTTACTTAGTAATTTACTGGGTAATGTTTGGAGTAATTTACACAGAATTCAATGAGTAATTCACTAAGATTTTATTGAGTAATTTACCGTGAAATTATGAAAATTTACTTCGAATTTTTTAAATAATTTACTGAGGATTTACTAGGAATTTACTCAATAATTTACGGAGAATTTCTTGGGAATTTAATTAGTAATTTACTGAGAATTTACTTAGTAATTTACTGAGAATTTACTTGGAATTTATTGAGAATTTTCTAAGTAATTTACTTGATAATTTACTGAGACTTTTTTGGTAATTTACTGAGTTATTTAATGAGAATTTACTCAGTAATTTACTAAGTAATTTACTGAGTGATTTACTCGAAATTCACTTAGCAATTTACTGTGTAATGTTGGGAGTAATTTGCTGAGAATTCAGGGATTAATTTACTGAGATTATATTGAGTAATTTACTGTAAAATTATGAAAAATTTACTTCGAATTTTCTAAATAATTTACGAAGGATTTACTATGAATTTACTCTGTAATTAATTGAGAATTTACTAAATAATTTACGGAGAATTTCTTGGGAATTTAATTAGTAATTGACTGAGAATTTACTAAGTAATTTACTGAGAATTTACTAAGAATTTATTGAGAATTTTCTAAGTAATTTATGTGATAATTTACTGAAAATTTTCTGGGAATTTACTGAGTAATTTAATGAGAATTTACTCAGTAATTTACTAAGTAATTTACTCAGTGATTTACTCGAAATCCACTTAGCAATTTACTTAGCAATTTACTGGTTAATGTTCGGAGTAATTTGCTGAGAATTCAGCGATTAATTTACTGAGATTATATTGAGTAATTTACCGTGAAATTATGAAAAATTTACTTCGAATTTTCTAAAAAATTTACTGAGGATTTACTATGAATTTACTCAGAAATTAATTGAGAATTTACTGAATAATTTACTGAGAATTTCTTGGGAATTTAATTAGTAATTTATTAAGAATTTACTAAGTAATTTACTGAGAATTTACTGGGAATTTATTGAGAATTTTCTAAGTAATTTAGTTTATAATTTACTAAGAATTTTTTGAAAATTTACTGAGTAATTTAATGAGAATTTATTGAGTAATTTACCCTATAATTTACTGGGAAGTTACAGAGTGATTTACTCGGAATTTACTGAGTAGTTTACTTAGCAATTTACTGGGTAATGTTCTGAGTAATTTACTAAGAATTCAATGAGTAATTTACTGAGATTTTATTGAGTAATGTATCGTGAAATTATGAAAAAATTACTTCGAATTTTCTAAATAATTTACTGAGGATTTACTTGGAATTTACTGAGTAATTAATTGAGAATTTCTTGGGAATTTAACTAGTTATTTACTGAGAATTTACTAGGAATTTATTGAGAATTTTCTAAGTAATTTACTTCATAATTTACTCAGAATTTTATGAGAATTTACTGAGTATTTTAATGAGAATTTACTAAGTAATTTACTGAGTAATTTACTGGGTAATGTTTGTAGTAATTTACGGAGAATTCAATGAGAAATTTACTGAGATTTTATTGAGTAATTTGCCGTGAAATTATGAAAAATTTACTTAGAATTTTCTAAATAATTTACTGAGGATTTACTAGGAATTTACTAAATAATTTACGGAGAATTTCTTGGGAATTTAATTAGTAATTTACTGAGAATTTACTAAGTAATTTACTGAGAATTTACTAGGAATTTATTGAGAATTTTCTAAGTAATTTACTTGATAATTTACTGAGACTTTTCTAGGAATTTACTGAGTGACTTACTCGAAATTCACTTAGCAATTTACTAGGTAATGTTCGGAGTAATTTGCTGAGAATTCAACGATTCATTTACTGAGATTATATTGAGTAATTTACCGTAAAATTATGAAAAATTTACTTCAAATTTTCTAAATAATTTACTGAAGATTACTATGAATTTACTCAGTAATTAATTGAGAATTTTCTAAATAATTTACTGAGAATTTCTTGAGAATTAAATTAGTAATTTACTAAGAATTTACTAAGTAATTTACTGAGAAATTACGGGGAATTTATTACGAATCTTCTAAGTAATTTAGTTTATAATTTACTAAGAATTTTTTGGCAATTTACTGAGTAATTTAATGAGAATTTACTGAGTAATTTACCGAGTAATTTACTGGGAAGTTACAGAGTGATTTACTCGGAATTTTCTGAGTAGTTTACTTAGCAATTTACTGGGTAATGTTCTGAGTAATTTATTGAGAATTCAATGAGTAATTTACGGAGATTTTATTGAGTAATTTACCATGAAATTATGAAAAATTTACTTCGAATTTTCTAAATAATTTACTGAGGATTTACTAGGAATTTACTGAGTAATTATTTGAGAATTTCTTGGGAATTTAACTAGTAATTTACTGAGAATTTTCTGGGAATTTATTCAGAATTTTCTAAGTAATTTACTTCATAATTTACTTAGAATTTTATGGGAATTTACTGAGTAATTTAATGAGAATTTACGAAGTAATTTACCGAGTAATTTATGGGGAATTTACTGAGTGATTTACTCGAAATTTACTGAGTAATTTACTTAGCAATTTACTGGGTAATGTTCGGAGTAATTTACGGAGAATTCAATGAGTAATTTACTGAGATTTTATTGAGTGATTTACGGTGAAATTATGAAAAATTTTACTTCGAATTTTCGAAATAATTTACTGAGGATTTACTAGGAATTTCCTGAGTAATTAATTGAGAATTTACTAAATAATTTACGGAGAATTTCTTGGGAATTTAATTAGTAATTTACTGAGAATTTACTAAGTAATTTACTGAGAATTTACTAGGAATTTATTGAGAATTTTCTAAGTAATTTACTTGATAAGTTACTGAGAATTTACTGAGTAATTTAATGAGAATTTACTAAGTAATTTACTGGGAATTTACTGAGTGATTTACTTGAAATTCACTTAGCAATTTACTTAGCAATTTACTGGGTAATGTTCGGCGTAATTTGCTGAGAATTCAACGATTAATTTACTGAGATTATATTGAGTAATTTACCGTGAAATTATGAAAAATTTACTTAGAATTTTCTAAATAATTTGTTGAGGATTTACTATGAATTTACTCAGTAATTAATTGAGAATTTACTGAATAATTTACTGAGAATTTCTTGGGAATTTAATTAGTAATTTATTAGGAATTTACTAAGTAATTTACTGAGAATTTACTAGGAATTTATTGAGGGTTTTCTAAGTAATTTAGTTTTTAATTTACTAAGAATTTTTTGGTAATTTACTAAGTAATTTAATGAGAATTTACTAAGTAATTTACCGAGTAATTTACTGGGAAGTTACAGAATGATTTACTCGAAATTTACTAAGTAGTTTACTTAGCAATTTACTGGGTAATGTTATGAGTAATTTACTTAGAATTCAATGAGTAATTTACTGAGATTTTATTGTGTAATTTACCGTGAAATTATGAAATGTTTACTTCGAATTTTCTAAATAATTTACTGAGGATTTACTAGGAATTTACTGAGTAATTAATTGAGAATTTCTTGGGAATTTAACTAGTAATTTACTGAGAATTCACTAAGTAATTTACTGAGAATTTGCTAGGAATTTATTAAGAATTTTTTAAGTAATTTACTTCATAATTTAGTCAGAATTTTATGGAAATTTACTGAGTAATTTTGTCACGACCCCAAACCGCCCCTAGTAGTTTGGTGATGGCCAGTAATCCGTAATTACCGAAGGCCAACTTTCAAAAAAACTTAACACAATCAGAGTAATAATGAACGGGGCTCACAATGCGGAAGAAGTAAATCAAAATACAAGTCGTCCATAAGAGCTGTGCATAGATCAAACGCAATGACATTCATCTTACAACTTGAATACAGCTAAGCAAAATACATATTACATCTTGATCAAAAGGCTTCTCGAGCCGACATATACAAAATACAATAAAATAAAAGTCAAGAAGCATGATTTTCAAGATTTGCTGACATGCAATGAAAGGCATCGCCGACGTAATTACAAAAGCAAAGCCGACATAAGCACGAATCCAAAACAAGCTTCCAAAACAATTTAGGCGTCGCCGCCGTCCTGCTCATCACCTACATATATATATAGAGGGGTGAGTACAAATACTCAGTGAATGGTACTCGAAATAAAGGTTTTGCATGAATATAGCCGAAGTCTTTCAAAACAAAACTCGTCAAAACTTTATCCAACAGGGGATGAACCGTATTCATCAATCAAGTATCATAACATCGGCGAAGCAAGGGATGAACCGTATTCATCAATCAAGTATCATAACATCGGCGAAGCAAGGGATGAACCGTATTCATCAATCAAGTATCATAACATCGGCGAAGCAAGGGATGAACCGTATTCATCAATCAAGTATTATAACATCGGCGAAGCAAGGGATGAACCGTATTCATCATTCAAATGGTACTGCGAAAGTTTAGAGTCCTCCAGCACAAGGGACTTGTGTTACTTAGGCCCGTAGCCCGATTTAACAAGGACCGTATCCTTTTATACTTAGTACTGCGAAAGTTTAGAGTCCTCCAGCACAAGGGACTTGTGTTACTTAGGCCCGTAGCCCGATTTAACAAGGACCGTATCCTTTTATACTTAGTACTGCGAAAGTTTAGAGTCCTCCAGCACAAGGAACTTTCCAAGAATAACATCAAAACAAGGGCTATACATTCATGCTTAGCAAATACTTTCTTCAAAACGAGACAAGCAAGATCTATCAAAAACAAGTGTAACATAGCTTTATTAAAAGCACCACTCACCTAGTTCTTCAGGTGTAGGCTCAAGGCAAATATCACGGACCTACAATCACATGGCAATCGCATTCTCAAAACAAGTTTCATGTGCATGCAAGTGATCTCGGCATCCTTGCGATATCCAAGTCAAAATCAAAGCAAAACATGCTGGGAGCTTAAACACTGGTCTCGTCTCATGAAAACACACTGGGCACCGTCTAGGATCATGCCGAGGTCCCATCAAACAAAGTCGGGAAAAACCTGGGTTTCCCTTTTGAAGAACATGATCATTTGAAAGATGGATGCAAGTTCACAACTTGTTACAAAAATCTGAGTTTTCATGCCAAGAGTTCAAAATATGGACCTGGGTACCCACACAAGAAAGTCATGTAAGAACAAACACAAAAACATGGTTTTCGTTCCAACTTTCGGATCAAAACAAGGCTCTCTTCAAGAACACATGACAACCATTTTCTCTTTCCAAAACTAACTTCAAAACGATGCATGACATGCAAAACAGATCCGATCATGCAATGCAGCTAGATAATCAATAACAACAATCAAGGTAGGTCAAGATTCTAACCTCAAAACTCGAATCCAACGGATCAAACCACGAAGATCAAGCTTGGAAGACTTGCTCTCACTCAAGAACTTCTCTTCCTCCTCTCTAGAGCTTCTCTCTCTAAAACAAAGATTTGAGACCAAAATGACGTGTTTCTAAGTCTGCCGGCTGTCTTAACAACTAGCTCGGACACGTGGTGCTACCGGGTTGGCTCAACTCAAAAAGGTGATTGATAGACAAGACAAGTCTCTGACAAAGCGTATGCAGCAAGCTCGGGTAAGACACACCGGCAATAAATGACATCGGCTCAAATCAAGGATCCGGCAACAGGGTAACAAGGACATCGGCTAGGGAGGACGGCACTTGACTAAGCTGTGCCACACCTTGGCCGGGGTGTGCCACATCTCGGCCTAGGCCATACCTGCCTGCGGACA
Organism: Camellia sinensis; assembly: GCF_055761805.1. Lineage (NCBI taxonomy): Eukaryota > Viridiplantae > Streptophyta > Magnoliopsida > Ericales > Theaceae > Camellia > Camellia sinensis. The sequence continues at coordinate 89,456,702 of NC_138964.1, forward strand.
AGGTTCGCGAAGTGCAAAACATCTCGGCAATAATGCCCGAGGTGAAGATGGGGGTCGTCCAAGGTCTCAAAACAGTTCTAAGCACAAAGGTTCAAAGGCGAAACAAGTTCAAGATGACCTCGGTCACACACACACCGAACAAGGAACAAAAATACGCAAGCAACATAAACAAAACAAGGCAAGCAAATCCTTCAAACAACATAACAAGGCAAAACCATGCAGGAATGTATGCAAGTATGGCAAGAGTAAGGTGAGGGTTGTTACATCCTACCCCCCTTAAAGAAGTTTGGTCCCCAAACTTAAATTACCTTGTTCCAAGAACAACTCCGGATAACGGATTCTCACATCCTCTTCCTTTTCCCACGTGGCCTCTGTGCCATAATGCTCCTTCCATTCGACCTTTACCATCGGTACCGGTCTGCTTCTCAACTGCCTCACTTGCCGGTCAATAATTCTCATTGGCTTTTCCTCGTAGCCCAAATCCTCATTAACTGCGATTTCGGAATGATCAATTACATGCAGTGGATCTCGGATGTACTTTCTCAACATCGAAACATGAAACACATTGTGGACTTGGCTCAAATCTGGCGGTAAAGCAAGTCTGTAGGCAACGGGGTTAATTCTCTCAAGAATTTCAAACGGTCCAATATACCGAGGTGCTAACTTACCTTTCTTCCCAAATCTGGAAACTCCTTTCATTGGTGAGACTTTCAGGAACACATGATTCCCAACTTCGAATTCTATCTCATTCCTTCTCTGGTCGGCGTAGCTCTTTTGTCGGCTCTGGGCAGTTTTAATCCTCTGTTGGATAAGTTTAATCTTCTCTGTTGTCACTTGAATCAATTCGGGACCAAGTAGAGCTCTGTCTCCGACTTCGGTCCAACATATCGGTGACCTACATTTTCTTCCGTACAAGGCCTCATAAGGCGCCATGCCAATGCTAGCTTGATAACTGTTATTGTAAGCGAATTCCACTAAGGGCAAATGTGTTCCCCAACTCCCTAGGAAGTCCAATACGCAAAGTCTAAGCATGTCTTCAAGTGTCTGAATTGTCCTCTCTGTCTGCCCATCCGTTTGGGGATGAAAAGCTGTGCTAAATCTCAGTTCGACTCCAAAAGCTCTCTGAAGACTCTGCCAAAATCTAGAAACAAATTTAGGATCCCGGTCCGATACAATTGACATCGGTACTCCGTGAAGTCTGACAATCTCGTTCACATATAACAAGGCAAGTTGATCGGCGTTGAATGTAGTCTTAACAGGTAGAAAGTGTGCTGACTTAGTTAATCTATCAACAACAACCCAAATCGAGTCCATACCTTTCGGTGTCTTCGGCAAACCAATTACAAAGTCCATGGAGATATGTTCCCATTTCCACTCAGGAATCGGCAAAGGTTGAAGAAGTCCAGTCGGTCTTTGATGTTCTGCCTTCACTTGTTGACAATGCAAGCACTGGGACACGAATTCGGCTATCTCTCTTTTCATATTTGGCCACCAGAAGGTCTGCTTCACATCTTGATACATTTTAGTGTTCCCTGGATGAACTGCAAACTTAGAACCGTAAGCTTCCTGCAAAATCCTCCTTTTCAACTCTGGAACGTCGGCTACGCATAGCCTTCCTTCAAACTTAAGCACCCGATTTTCGAAGGTATACCCTGATTTCGGCCTTGTGACAATCTCCTCGGCTACTTTCTTGAAGTATTTATCCTCCATCTGTCTCATCTTTACCTCATTAACAATAGTCGGCTCCACTGACATCACGGTTAAACACGCCAAATTTCCATCTGACTTCCTGCTCAAAGCGTCGGCTACACTGTTAGCTTTCCCAGGGTGATATTGAATTTGCATATCATAGTCCTTCAACAACTCAAGCCACCGTCTCTGTCTCAAATTCAATTCCTTCTGTGTGAATAGGTACTTTAAACTCTTATGATCTGTAAAAACCTGACAAGTAGCTCCATACAAATAGTGACGCCAAATCTTCAAAGCAAAAACCACGGCCGCTAATTCTAAATCATGGGTAGGATAGTTCTTCTCATGGGGTTTCAACTGACGAGACGCATAGGCTATAACCTTACCCCCTTGCATTAACACACAACCCAAACCCTTATGCGATGCATCACTATAGACATGAAACTCTTCATTACCTGATGGAAGTACGAGTACTGGTGCTGTAACTAACCTCATCTTCAGTTCCTGGAAGGCTGACTCCCGATCTTTAGTCCATTCGTACAGCGTTCCCTTCTTAGTCAGTTGCGTCAATGGAATTGCAATTCTTGAGAAATCTTTCACAAACTTTCTGTAATAACCTGCCAAACCCAGAAAACTACGAATCTCGGATACATTAGTCGGCCTCGGCCAATTTACTACGGCTTCAATTTTGCTAGGATCAACTGAGATACCCTCTTCACTAATCACATGACCCAAAAATGAGATATTAGAAAGCCAAAACTCACACTTGTTAAACTTAGCATACAGTTTCCGTTCTCTCAAGGTCTGTAAGGCAAGCCTCAAATGGTTTTCATGTTCTGCTTTACTCTTGGAATAAATCAATATATCATCAATGAAGACAACTACAAATTCATCTAAATATGGCTTGAAGACTCTGTTCATCAAGTCCATAAATGCAGCAGGGGCATTGGTCACTCCAAAAGGCATCACTAAAAACTCGTAGTGGCCATACCTTGTTCGAAAGGCGGTCTTCTCAACATCTTCGGCTTTAACTTTGAGCTGATGGTAACCAGACCTAAGGTCGATCTTAGAAAAGACTCGGGCCCCTTGTAACTGATCAAGCAAATCATCAATTCTAGGTAACGGGTACTTGTTCTTGATAGTGACCTTATTAAGTTCCCTATAATCAACACAAAGACGGAGTGTGCCATCCTTCTTCTTAACAAATAAAACAGGTGCCCCCCATGGTGAAGTGCTCGGCCTAATAAATCCCTTATCTAACAGTTCTTGTAATTGCAGTTTCAATTCTCTAAGTTCAGCTGGGGCCATCCTATAAGGTGGTTTGGAGATCGGCTGTGTTCCTGACATGATGTCAACTGTAAACTCTATTTCTCTATCGGTTAAGTGGCCAGGCAATTCGTCTGGGAAGACGTCGGGGAATTCACTAACAACTGGGATGTCGGCTAAATTTACACTCCCATTCTGATCACTCAGTATACTACACAAGTAGCCTCGGCACCCTTTCTGAATTAACTTATAGGCCTTAATGGACGAAATCAAGTAAGGTGGGGGTACTATCCCTTTTCCCTGGAAAGTGACCTCGGCTAGGTTTGGGGGTCTCAGTGTGACACTTTTCGAAACACAATTAATAGATGCATCGTTTGCGACTAACCAGTCCATTCCCAGTATAACATCAAAATGAGCTATGTCTAGAGGCATTAGATCTACTAACAGTTCAACATTCTCAATCACAACAACACATGCTCTGTAAATGGACGCAACAATCATAGATCTCCCAGATGGAGTAGACACAGATAACATGAAACCAAGGGGCTCTAGTTCTCTATTAATTTTCTCAGCAAACTTAGTAGATATAAATGAATGCGTAGAACCCGAATCAATCAACACATAAGCATCTTAGGAGCAAATTAGAAGTATACCTGACACTACTGCCTCAGCATTCTGAGTGTCTCCTGGTACTAATGCAAACACTCTGCCCTATCTCATCTGTCCTTTCCCAGCATTTCCCTTCTGGACGGAACCCGAGGTATTCTCAACTTTCTTGTTGTTATCGACCCTTGTCTTGGGGCAATCTCTCACATAATGGCCCATCTCGCCGCATTCATAGCAGGCTCCAGACGTCCGACGACAGATCCCGAAATGTTGCTTCCCACAATCCGAACACATCGGTTTAGCACTTCCTTCCTATCTTAGGTTACTAGTACTGCCCATGTTCGTTATCTTCTTGGTGCCTAGCTGTCCTCGGCGATTGTCATGGTTCTGCCTTTTTCGTTGGTTCTCTCCCGAGCTCTGGTATCGATTCAAATTAGCTTCGGCGTGAATGGCTTTGTCCAATACTTCGGCATAAGTCGGCATATCGAGCAAACTAACCCGGTCTTGAATCGGTCCACGAAGCCCACACTCGAACTTCCTGGCTTTCATGTATTCATCGTTGATCATGTGAGGTACAAACCTCACCAATTCAGTAAAAGCGCGGTCATATTCCGCCACTGTTCTGTTGCCTTGCGTCAGAGTATGAAATTCGGTAGCCTTGCGGTTTCGAACACTTAAGGGAAAATGTTTCTTGTAAAACAACTCTAGGAATCGGGTCCAGGTCAGATCTGGATTGCTTCCTCTAACCATCATCCACCATCTGCGAGTGTCATCATCTAATGTGAATGCTGCCAACGTCACTTTCTGAGCGTCGGTGCTAGGGAAGATCTCGAACAACTTCTCCATTTCTAAAACCCATGCTTCAGCCTTCATCGGCTCTATACCTCCAGAGAATCTCGGCGGTCTCATTTTCTTGAACTCCCTGATCAAACCTATCGTGCCATCCCCATATAGGGCAGGCTGCGGGGGAACTTGCGGCACTGGAGGAGGTGGAGGCGGAACTACATTTCGGCCGTTGGTCTGCTCGGCCTGAGTCGACGTAGCACTAGCAAACTGTTGCCTGGTTTGCCTCAACTCGCGGGCCAAACCTTCAACTAATCTTTCCAATCTGTCCATTCTGTCTTCGGGCTGATCCCGGCCAATTGGAGGTCTACCTCTCCTCATAATGCTATGAGTGTGCAAAGTATGACTTTAAAACAAATAAGCAAATAATCCCGTAGGCAAGCAACAATTTAGCATATCAAGACAATGCATATCTCGTTCAAATAACAAATACCATGATGCAACCCTAACATCTTTCTAAGGGAAATCCTATGCTCTTTAGGACTCGAAGTGTGTGATTAAGTATACTGAGGAACTCGTGCTCTGATACCATTCTGTCACGACCCCAAACCGCCCCTAGTAGTTTGGTGCCGTGATGGCCAGTAATCCGTAATTACCAAAGGCCAACTTTCAAAAAAATTAACACAATCAGAGTAATAATGAACGGGGCTCACAATACGGAAGAAGTAAATCAAAATACAAGTCGTCCATAAGAGCTGTGCATAGATCAAATGCAATGACATTCATCTTACAACTTGAATACAGCTAAGCAAAATACATATTACATCTTGATCAAAAGGCTTCTCGAGCCGACATATACAAAATACAATAAAATACAAGTCAAGAAGCATGATTTTCAAGATTTGCCGACATGCAATGAAAGGCATCGCCGATGTAAATACAAAAGCAAAGCCGACATAAACACGAATCCAAAACAAGCTTCCAAAACAATTTAGGCATCGCCGCCGTCCTGCTCATCACCTACATATATATATAGAGGGGTGAGTACAAATACTCAGTGAACGGTACTAGAAATAAAGGTTTTGCATGAATATAGCCGAAGTCTTTCAAAACAAAACTCGTCAAAACTTTATCCAACAGGGGATGAACCGTATTCATCAATCAAGTATCATAACATCGACGAAGCAAGGGATGAACCGTATTCATCAATCAAGTATCATAACATCGGCGAAGCAAGGGATGAACCGTATTCATCAATCAAGTATCATAACATCGGCGAAGCAAGGGATGAACCGTATTCATCAATCAAGTATCATAACATCGACGAAGCAAGGGATGAACCGTATTCATCATTCAAATGGTACTGCGAAAGTTTAGAGTCCTCCAACACAAGGGACTTGTGTTACTTAGGCCCGTAGCCCGATTTAACAAGGACCGTATCCTTTTATACTTAGTACTGCGAAAGTTTAGAGTCCTCCAGCACAAGGGACTTGTGTTACTTAGGCCCGTAGCCCGATTTAACAAGGACCGTATCCTTTTATACTTAGTACTACGAAAGTTTAGAGTCCTCCAGCACAAGGGACTTTCCAAGAATAACATCAAAACAAGGGCTATACATTCATGCTTAGCAAATACTTTCTTCAAAACGAGACAAGCAAGATCTATCGAAAACAAGTGTAACATAGCTTTATTAAAAGCACCACTCACCTAGTTCTTCAGGTGTAGGCTCAAGGCAAATATCACGGACCTACAATCACATGGCAATCGCATTCTCAAAACAAGTTTCATGTGCATGCAAGTGATCTCGGCATCCTTGCGAGATCCAAGTCAAAATCAAAGCAAAACATGCTGGGAGCTTAAACACTGCTCTCGTCTCATGAAAACACACTGGGCACCGTCTAGGATTATGCCGAGGTCCCATCAAACAAAGTCGGGAAAAACCTGGGTTTCCCTTTTGAAGAATATGAAGAACATGATCATTTGAAAGATGGATGCAAGTTCACAACTTGTTACAAAAATCTGAGTTTTCATGCCAAGAGTTCAAAACATGGACCTGGGTACTCACGCAGAAGGTCATGCAAGAACAAACACAAAAACATGGTTCTTGTTTCAAACTTTTGGATCAAAACGAGGCTCTCTTCAAGAATTCATGAAAACCATTTTCTCTTTTCAAAACCAACTTCAAATCGATGCATGACATGCAAAACAGATCCGATCATGCAATGCAGCTAGATAATCGATAACAACAATCAAGGTAGGTCAAGATTCTAACCTCAAAACTTGAATCCAACGGATCAAACCACGAAGATCAAGCTTGGAAGACTTGCTCTCACTCAAGAACTTCTCTTCCTCCTCTCTAGAGCTTCTCTCTCTAAAACAAAGATTTGAGACCAAAATGACTTGTTTCTAAGTCTGCCGGCTGTCTTAACAACTAGCTCGGACACGTGGTGCTACCGGGTTGGCTCAACTCAAAAAGGTGATTGATAGACAAGACAAGTCTCTATCAAAGCGTATGCAGCAAGCTCGGGTAAGACACATCCGCAATAAGATGACATCGGCTCAAATCAAGGATCCGGCAACAAGATAACAAGGACATCGGCTAGGGAGGACGACGCTTGACTAAGCTGTGCCACACCTTGGCCGGGGTGTGCCACATCTCGGCCTAGGCCATACCTGCCTGCGGACATGTAACGCCCTCGAAATAATAACATTAACTCAACAAATAAGACAAGCGTTAATAGATAAACTAACCACCTTCTATCATTCATTAGAATTCCATTACATAAGTATTACATGTTAATCTCATAACAAAATGCCCTACGGGCTTACAGCTTTCCAAGTTAACACTTGGTTACAACAAAGAGGTCTAACTCGTTTACACATTAAGCCCTTGGCTTGAAATTACATGTAATACATCAAAAGTAAAACGACAAAACTATGCCCGCCACTAGCCTCCCAGCTATGTCCTTGGAGGTGGCATGCTTCCTGTACCTGAAAATGATGTTCCCATATAGGGTGAGCCACAGCCCAGTAGAAATACACTAAACCAACCATGGACAATGACTAAAACATTAGCAATTGATAGTTGGTCAACACTGATACAATCACATAAATTACATATTTATGTCAACGACTTACAAGTCCCATTTACTTTTCATTTTTCCTTTTTCAACAGATAAGCATGCTAGCTCTATCATCATTTCCTCAGATATGTATAAAAACTATATCTCACATTCAGATAAGCATAAAAGCTATATCCACAATCTCAACAGATATGTATATCAACAATATCCACAGATAAGCATACAAGCTGTATCCACATTCTACAACAGATATGTATATCAACAATATCCACAGATAAGCATACAAGCTGTATCCACACTTCACAAAGATAAGCATATGAGCTCTATCTTCACTTCTCTAGACAAGCATATGAGCTCTGTCTACGGAGTACATCCCCTATCTCCTCCAAATACCTATCCGGTTTAGAGGTACATCCCCTATCTTCCCCTAAACCGCGGAGTACATCCCCTATCTCCTCCTCTACACACAACATATATAAACACATTGGTTCTATATACAATCACACAATACATACAATTAATGTATTCAATTAACCGTCAAGTTCCATGACACATTTCATTGATTAGTTTCAGTTTGCCTAATCAACATACATTGTCTACAACAATCACGACTATCCTCCACCGATAGCCCAAAGCAGTTATTTCTAAACAGAAAATAAATGCACAATGGATATTCAATCAACATTTCATTTCCTCATTTCTCACCAATTAATTATCCCAATTAATTAAACAATGTAATTAGGCCAATTCCCATAATTAACATTTCAACCCTTAGGTCCCATTTTCATCAATGATTCAACATTAATTCCATTTTCCATGCCAAACATGCATCTAGGTTTATTATGAATTAAAACCCCAACTTTTGTATAATTGCACAAAAGCCCCAAATTTTCACAAAATTACCAAACCAAGCCCAACATCTCAAAATACCAAAATTTAAAGACAAAACCCATAGAGAGGAGTAGGTTATCCCTACCTTGAAATTTAAGCCAAAAAGGAGATGAAGACTCCAAGATCAACTTGCTCCAAATCCAAACTTTTTCAGATTAAATTGAAGCTCTCAACGCCCTCTATCTTTTTAACAAAGGCCCTAGGCTAGATTCACACCCTAGGGAGATGAAATCTTAGAGAGAGTGCAAGTTTAGAGTGAGAGGGTGTCGGATTTAGGGTTTAATCAAAGAAAAGGACTGAAAAAGTGATGTTTTAGACGCTGCTGTCCGCTGATATAAAACACGCTCGCTCGAGCGAAGAATTGGTCGCTCGAGCGACCAGACACAGAAAACTCTCGCTCGAGCCAAGAAGTTCTCGATCGAGCGAAGAAAAACCCAGACCGCTCGAGCCACGAAAAGCTCGCTCGAGCCAAAAACTACAACTCTCAGGTCCAGAACCGGGGCAACACTACTCTCGCTCGAGCGACAACCTCTTCGCTCGAGCGAAGGACCAAAATTCTGGGCAGCAACACTTGGTTCCAAGCACAACCAACCTGTAACAAACCTGCCCAACACATCCCATAACTCAAAATACAAAGTAAAGAGGATGCAAACTAGAAAATAAACAACTACTAACATTCACGGACACATGTCCGGATCACTGTACAACAAGGGTAAACCCGGGATCGCTATAACCTCCCCCCCTTAAAGAATTTCGCCCCCGAAATTAAGCACAAGTTTTCAAAAACAGGTTTTCCTCCATTTTGAACAATGTTATAATTTCACATTCAACAATTCGACCCATTACCGGTCATCCCATCCCTTTAACAAGAGATATATCACAATATGTAAACAACACATGTATTAACATTATGCATTAACTTTCCAGTGTCAACAATATACTCAACACATATAATGTCACATTCAACTTCCATATGAGGCAAGTTCCAAACATACTTCCAATTTTCACAACTTAAGACATAAATAAAAGCTCTTAAGTTCAACAACATGCAAAATTTAATTATAAGATTACATATCAACAAACAAGTCCGGATATTTCTCTCGGACTTCCAACTCACGTTCCCAAGTGGCTTCCTCCACTCCGTGATGTTTCCACAAGACTTTCACCAAAGGAATGGTCTTGCCACGCAGGACCTGATCCCGCCTATCCAAGACCCGAACCGGTCTCTCCTCATACGAGGCATCCTCATCTACCTCTAAATCGCTCCAATCCAGCACATGTGATGGATCTGGTTCATACTTCCGAAGCATACTCACATGAAACACGTCATGCACTCCGGACAACTGCGGTGGTAAGGCTAACCGATAAGCAACCTCACCTATCCTCTCAAGGATCTCAAAAGGACCAATAAACCGAGGGGATAACTTCCCACTCTTTCCAAACCTCAACAGACCCCGCCTAGGTGATATCTTCAGAAAGACATGATCACCTACTTCAAACGCCAAAGGTCTCCTCCTGCGGTCAGCATAAGATTTCTGCCGACTCTGGGCTGTAACAAGCCTCCTACGGATAAGCTCAACCTTCTCCGTCGTCTCCCTAACCAACTCCGGACCCAACAAAGGTGCATCACCCACCTCGGCCCAACAAACTGGAGACCTACACGGTCGGCCATACAAGGCCTCAAACGGTGCCATACCGATGCTAGACTGAAAACTGTTGTTGTAGGCAAACTCTACCAATGGCAAGTGCCTCTCCCACGTCCCACTGAAATCAAGGACACAACCCCGAAGCATATCCTCGAGGATCTGAATAGTACGCTCGGACTGCCCGTCAGTCTGAGGATGATAAGCCGTACTAAAGGTCAACTTAGTGCCCAAGGCACCCTGCAAACTCTGCCACAACCTAGCAGTAAAACGAGGATCTCTATCTGAGACGATCGTCACTGGGACCCCGTGCAATCTCACTACGTCCCGAATATACAAATCGGCAAGATGATCTACCGAATCTCTCACGCGCATAGGAATAAAGTGCGCCGACTTAGTCAACCGGTCTACAATCACCCAAATAGCATCACTACCCCGTTGAGTCCTCGGAAGACCTACAACGAAGTCCATAGTGACATGCTCCCATTTCCACTCGGCAACAGGCAAGGGTTGCAACAAACCCGCTGGCCTCTGATGCTCGGCCTTCACTTGCTGGCAAGTAAGGCACTTTGATACGAAAACAGCTACATCTCTTTTCATACCCCGCCACCAAAACTGGCGACCCAAATCCTGATACATCTTAGTACCTCCCGGATGCACCGCAAGGCGCGAATGGTGAAACTCTCGGAGTACTTCCTCTCGGCAAGACTCCGGTACAAACAAACGGTCTCGGTATCTCACACTCAGGTCGGGATACACCGTCAAACCCTTCTCAACTTTCCCACTGGAGATCTTCTCTCGGAGGGATTCTACCTCAAGGTCACCTCTCTGTGCCTCTAACACTCTAGTCACAAGTGTAGGCTGCGCAACAACAGAAAATAAGGCCGCAGCCTCAACAGATTCGCCCAGTAGCAAATCGAACTCGCCAAGTGCTCCCAACATCTCCCATTCCCGGATGGCTATACAAGCTACATCACTAATGGTTTTCCTACTAAGGGCATCGGCCACAACATTGGCCTTTCCCGGATGATAATGCAATTCAAAATCATAATCCTCGATGAACTCCATCCATCTCCTCTGCCTCAAATTCAAGTCTCTCTGTGTAAACAGATACTTCAAACTCTTATGATCCGAGAATACCTCGAACCTCTCACCATAAAGGTAGTGCCTCCAGATTTTCAAGGCAAAGATCACAGCTGCTAACTCTAGGTCATGTGTGGGGTAATTCTTCTCGTGTATTTTCAACTGACGTGAGCCATAAGCTACCACTTTCCCCTCTTGCATCAACACACAACCCAAACCCTCTCGTGAGGCATCACAATATACAGCATAACCCAACCCTCTCTCCGGAATAATCAACACCGGAGCGGTGGTCAATCTAACTTTCAACTCTTGGAACGACTTTTCACAAGTCTCACTCCACACAAACTTGACTCCCTTCCGAGTCAATCTAGTCAACGGTGACGCTAACCTGGAAAAATCTTTCACAAACCGACGGTAATACCCAGCCAATCCCAGAAAACTGCGGATCTCAAACACACTCTTAGGCTGTGCCCAATCTTGCACTGCCTCAACCTTGGATGTATCAACAGACACCCCTTCCCCGGATACCACGTGACCTAAGAATTTGACTTCCCCCAGCCAGAACTCACACTTCCCAAACTTGGCATACAGCCTATGGGCTCTAAGTAACTCAAGCACCACTCTCAAGTGTGCCTCGTGCTCCTCCTCAGAAGACGAATAGATAAGAATGTCGTCCACGAAGACAACCACAAATCGGTCTAAGAACTCCCGGAAAACCCGGTTCATCAAGTCCATAAAGACTGCCGGTGCATTGGTAAGCCCAAATGGCATCACCAGAAACTCATAATGGCCATACCGCGTACGGAATGCCGTTTTCGGAATATCTTCCTCCCTGACCCTCAACTGGTGGTAACCCGATCTCAAGTCTATCTTAGAGAAACAACGGGAACCCTTCAACTGGTCAAACAAATCATCTATACGGGGCATAGGATACTTATTCTTAACCGTAGCCCGATTCAACTTCCGATAGTCAATACACAATCTCAAGGCACCATCTTTCTTTTTAACAAAGAGGGCCGGCGCTCCCCACGGTGAAACACTAGGGCGAACAAAGCCCTTCTCTAGCAATTCCTGGAGCTGAACTTTCAACTCAACCAACTCTGCTGGAGCAAAACGGTAAGGTGCCATAGAAATCGGCGCCGTACCAGGCACTAAATCAATAGAGAACTCTATCTCTCGGTGAGGTGGCAAACTAACAAGTTCTTCGGGAAAAACATCCGAATACTCACAAACCACCCTCGGTAACACAATCTGAGTCTCAACACACTCGCTACTCTCAAAGCTAGCAAGTAACCCACTAAGCTCACTTCGCCCTCGCGAATCATACCCCGGTGGCAAAACACTACCAACCCGGTCTCCCAAGAAATGGAACCACTCCCCGCTCAAGGTACATAATGTGACCCTCTGGCGGTAGCAATCAATAACAGCCCGGTATGACGATAGCCAGTCCATACCCAAAATAACATCAAAACCCTTCATGGGCATGACAACAAACGGAAAAGGAAGCCTATAGTCGGCGACCTCTATATCACATCCTCTAACACCCTGTTTCAGAATTAACTCACCACCCAAAGGCGATACCACACAAATAGGAGATGCTAACTGTGCTAACTCCAATTCCAAAACAGATGCAAATGCAGCAGATACAAAAGAATGAGATGCACCCGTGTCTATCAACACATTAGCAACTGAGTTGCAAAACAGAAAAGTACCTCTCACCACCGATGGAGCCGGTACTAAATCCTGCGCGGTAACAGCATACACGCGCCCCGTAGGCCCCTGGTCTACCTGCTCACCTCTCGGAGCAAAAGACTGCTGCACAGACTGGGATGACGAAACTCCGGATTGGCCCTCGAGGCCTGCACAGACTGAGCTGGCTGAAAACCCTGCGTCTGCCTAGAACCAGACGCTCCCGAAGTGGCACACAACTGTGGGCAAAACCTCTTCATGTGCCCAGGTTGTCCACACTGATAACAAGTCAAAAGCTGCCCCCTGCCCAAACTCTGACTCTGCGGTCTAGCTGATGAAGAAGCAGCTTTCTGACCTCCACCCTTCTGCGGGCAAACAGAAACCTTGTGACCCAGCTGGCCACACTTGTAACAGGTAAAATCCCCCTGACCACCTCTCCCGGAGCCTGCACTCGGCACTGGGAAGGTCGATCTAGCAACACCACCCTGCGACTGCTGAGGGTTAGAACCCCTCTGTCTCCTGTCATCACTCTGACTATCCTGGCTCCTCTTGGAGCCTCTCTGCCCCTCATCCTCCTCCTGCATCATAAGCTCCATATGAGCTGCAGCATCCACCAGGTGTCTATACTCTCGGATATAAGACCCACAAACTCTCAACTTGAGGCCCCGCCTCAACTTCCGCTCAAACTCATAGCAACGGCGTTCCTCAGACGCCACCAGTTCAGGCGCGAACCTGGACAGACTAGTAAAGGTAGCCTCAAACTCGGCCACTGACAAGCCCTGCTGATTAAGCCGGCTGAACTGATCCCTCAGCTTCTCCCTAGCTACTGCAGACAGAAACCTCTCCTGAAAAGCATTCACAAATGCCTCCCAAGTCCCACCAACACGAGCCTTCTCGTATTTCCACCATTGACCCGCATCTCCCTTCAGCTGGAAGGATGCCAAGGTCACTTTCAGCGCTCCGTCCTCGATGCCAAGCATCTCAAACGTCTTCGTTGTCTGTTCGAGCCATTCATCTGCCTTAAGCGGCTCTTTAGGATCCCCGATAAACTCGTCCGGATTACACCGAAAGAACTCCCTCTTCAAGAAGGAAGGCCCTGCCTCAGCTGCCTGATTCTCAGCCCTAAGAACACCCAAAGCTCCTGCTAACTCTCTGGCCAAAGCACCCACGGCCTGCTGACTCACTGGCTCAGCCACATTGGCCTGACCAACTCCCTCCTGCACTGCCGGAATCTCACCCTGTAACGGTACTTCCTGCCTCGCAGGTCTACCACGTCTAGCACCTCTTCCTCGTCCTGACATCCTAATAAAGGCAACACAGAACGTTAGCACATTCATAGGTGTGCCGAAACTAAACACTCACGTCCTAATGCATGGACAAGTGTAAGTCACTCCACATAAGCACATAATCACATAAGCACTTACGAATTTCATTTCCGGATAATGATAGTCCCAAGGCGTTACTAGAGTTCCGGTTAGAAATAGCATTGATCAAGTGCTTTTCCAACAAGACTCCCAGAAACTCAAGGATCCAGTCAACATCCCAGAAATTAAATCCCATACCCACATAGTCACATAAGCATGTTATCAAGTAAGCACAAAGCATGTGATACTACATCTAAGTCTCTATCAAGCGAGACAAACCCATTGTGATACTAATCACTTCCCACGTACCCAAAGTATTCGAACCCGGTACGCTCTGATACCAAGTTGTAACGCCCTCGAAATAATAACATTAACTCAACAAATAAGACAAGCGTTAATAGATAAACTAACCACCTTCTATCATTCATTAGAATTCCATTACATAAGTATTACATGTTAATCTCATAACAAAATGCCCTACGGGCTTACAGCTTTCCAAGTTAACACTTGGTTACAACAAAGAGGTCTAACTCGTTTACACATTAAGCCCTTGGCTTGAAATTACATGTAATACATCAAAAGTAAAACGACAAAACTATGCCCGCCACTAGCCTCCCAGCTATGTCCTTGGAGGTGGCATGCTTCCTGTACCTGAAAATGATGTTCCCATATAGGGTGAGCCACAGCCCAGTAGAAATACACTAAACCAACCATGGACAATGACTAAAACATTAGCAATTGATAGTTGGTCAACACTGATACAATCACATAAATTACATATTTATGTCAACGACTTACAAGTCCCATTTACTTTTCATTTTTCCTTTTTCAACAGATAAGCATGCTAGCTCTATCATCATTTCCTCAGATATGTATAAAAACTATATCTCACATTCAGATAAGCATAAAAGCTATATCCACAATCTCAACAGATATGTATATCAACAATATCCACAGATAAGCATACAAGCTGTATCCACATTCTACAACAGATATGTATATCAACAATATCCACAGATAAGCATACAAGCTGTATCCACACTTCACAAAGATAAGCATATGAGCTCTATCTTCACTTCTCTAGACAAGCATATGAGCTCTGTCTACGGAGTACATCCCCTATCTCCTCCAAATACCTATCCGGTTTAGAGGTACATCCCCTATCTTCCCCTAAACCGCGGAGTACATCCCCTATCTCCTCCTCTACACACAACATATATAAACACATTGGTTCTATATACAATCACACAATACATACAATTAATGTATTCAATTAACCGTCAAGTTCCATGACACATTTCATTGATTAGTTTCAGTTTGCCTAATCAACATACATTGTCTACAACAATCACGACTATCCTCCACCGATAGCCCAAAGCAGTTATTTCTAAACAGAAAATAAATGCACAATGGATATTCAATCAACATTTCATTTCCTCATTTCTCACCAATTAATTATCCCAATTAATTAAACAATGTAATTAGGCCAATTCCCATAATTAACATTTCAACCCTTAGGTCCCATTTTCATCAATGATTCAACATTAATTCCATTTTCCATGCCAAACATGCATCTAGGTTTATTATGAATTAAAACCCCAACTTTTGTATAATTGCACAAAAGCCCCAAATTTTCACAAAATTACCAAACCAAGCCCAACATCTCAAAATACCAAAATTTAAAGACAAAACCCATAGAGAGGAGTAGGTTATCCCTACCTTGAAATTTAAGCCAAAAAGGAGATGAAGACTCCAAGATCAACTTGCTCCAAATCCAAACTTTTTCAGATTAAATTGAAGCTCTCAACGCCCTCTATCTTTTTAACAAAGGCCCTAGGCTAGATTCACACCCTAGGGAGATGAAATCTTAGAGAGAGTGCAAGTTTAGAGTGAGAGGGTGTCGGATTTAGGGTTTAATCAAAGAAAAGGACTGAAAAAGTGATGTTTTAGACGCTGCTGTCCGCTGATATAAAACACGCTCGCTCGAGCGAAGAATTGGTCGCTCGAGCGACCAGACACAGAAAACTCTCGCTCGAGCCAAGAAGTTCTCGATCGAGCGAAGAAAAACCCAGACCGCTCGAGCCACGAAAAGCTCGCTCGAGCCAGAAACTACAACTCTCAGGTCCAGAACCGGGGCAACACTACTCTCGCTCGAGCGACAACCTCTTCGCTCGAGCGAAGGACCAAAATTCTGGGCAGCAACACTTGGTTCCAAGCACAACCAACCTGTAACAAACCTGCCCAACACATCCCATAACTCAAAATACAAAGTAAAGAGGATGCAAACTAGAAAATAAACAACTACTAACATTCACGGACACATGTCCGGATCACTGTACAACAAGGGTAAACCCGGGATCGCTATAGGACAAGATTCACTAAGTGCAAAACATCTCGGCAATAATGCCCGAGGAGAAGATGGGGGTCGTCCAAGGTCTCAAAACAGTTCTAAGCACAAAGGTTCAAAGGCGAAACAAGCTCAAGATGACCTCGGTCACACACACACCGAACAAGGAACAAAAATACGCAAGCAACATAAACAAAACAAGGCAAGCAAATCCTTCAAACAACATAACAAGGCAAAACCATGCAGGAATGTATGCAAGTATGGCAAGAGTAAGGTGAGGGTTGTTACAATTACTCAATAAAATCTCAGTAAATTACTCATTGAATTCTCAGTAAATTACTCAAAACATTACCCTATAAATTGCCAAGTAAAGTACTTAGTAAATTCTCAGTAAATTACTAATTAAATTCTCAAGAAATTCTCAGTAAATTATTTAGTAAATTCTAAATTAATTACTAAGTAAATTCCTAGTAAATCCTCAGCAAATTATTTAGAAAATTTGAAGTAAATTTTTCATAATTTCACGGTAAATTACTCAATAAAATCTCAGTAAATTACTCATTGAATTCTCAGTAAATTACTCAAAACATTACCCAGTAAATTGCCAAGTAAAGTACTTAGTAAATTCAGAGTAAATCACGCAGTAAATTCCCAGTTAATCACTCGGTAAATTACTCAGTAAATTCTGATTAAATTACTCTGTAAATTTCCAGAAAATTCTCAGTAAATTATAAATTAAATTACTTAAAAAATTCTGAATAAATTCTCAGTAAATTACTTAGTGAATTCTCAGTAAATTACTAATTAAATTCCCAAGAAATTCTCAGTAAATTATTCAGTAAATTCTAAATTAATTACTCAGTAAATTCCTAGTAAATCCTCAGTAAATTATTTAGAAAATTTGAAGTAAATTTTTCATAATTTCACGGTAAATTACTCAATAAAATCTCAGTAAATTACTCATTGAATTCTCAGTAAATTACTCAAAACATTACCTAGTAAATTGCCAAGTAAAGTACTTAGTAAATTCTCAGTAAATTACTAATTAAATTCTCAAGAAATTCTTAGTAAATTATTTAGTAAATTCTAAATTAATTACTAAGTAAATTCCTAGTAAATCCTCAGCAAATTATTTAGAAAATTTGAAGTAATTTTTCATAATTTCACGGTAAATTACTCAATAAAATCTCAGTAAATTACTCATTGAATTCTCAGTAAATTACTCAAAACATTACCCAGTAAATTGCCAAGTAAAGTACTCAGTAAATTCAGAGTAAATCACGCAGTAAATTCCCAGTTAATCACTCGGTAAATTACTCAGTAAATTCTGATTAAATTACTCTGTAAATTTCGAGAAAATTCTCAGTAAATTATAAATTAAATTACTTAGCAAATTATGAATAAATTCCCAGTAAATTACTAATTAAATTCCCAAGAAATTCTCAGTAAATTATTCAGTAAATTCTAAATTAATTACTCAGTAAATTCCTAGTAAATCCTCAGTAAATTATTTAGAAAATTTGAAGTAAATTTTTCATAATTTCACGGTAAATTACTCAATAAAATCTCAGTAAATTACTCATTGAATTCTCAGTAAATTACTCAAAACATTACCCAGCAAATTGCCAAGTAAAGAACTTAGTAAATTCTTAGTAAATTACTAATTAAATTCTCAAGAAATTCTCAGTAAATTATTTAGTAAATTCTAAATTAATTACTAAGTAAATTCCTAGTAAATCCTCAGCAAATTGTTTAGAAAATTTGAAGTAAATTTTTCATAATTTCACGGTAAATTACTCAATAAAATCTCAGTAAATTACTCATTGAATTCTCAGTAAATTACTCAAAACATTACCCAGTAAATTGCCAAGTAAAGTACTTAGTAAATTCAGAGTAAATCACCCATTAAATTCCCAGTTAATCACTTGGTAAATTACTCAGAAAATTCTGATTAAATTACTCTGTAAATTTCCAGAAAATTCTCAGTAAATTATAAATTAAATTACTTAGAAAATTCTGAATAAATTCTCAGTAAATTACTTAGTGAATTCTCAATAAATTACTAATTAAATTCCCAAGAAATTCTCAGTAAATTATTTAGTAAATTCTAAATTAATTACTCAGTAAATTCCTAGTAAATCCTCAGTAAATTATTTAGAAAATTTGAAGTAAATTTTTCATAATTTCCCGGTAAATTACTCAATAAAATCTCAGTAAATTACTCATTGAATTCTCAGTAAATTACTCAAAACATTACCTAGTAAATTGCCAAGTAAAGTACTTAGTAAATTTTCAGTAAATTACTAATTAAATTCTCAAGAAATTCTCAGTAACTTAGTTAGTAAATTCTAAATTAATTACTAAGTAAATTCCTAGTAAATCCTCAGCAAATTAATTAGAAAATTTGAAGTAAATTTTTCATAATTTCACGGTAAATTACTCAATAAAATCTCAGTAAATTACTCATTGAATTCTCAGTAAATTACTCAAAACATTACCCAGTAAATTGCCAAGTAAAGTACTCAGTAAATTCAGAGTAAATCACGCAGTAAATTCCCAGTTAATCACTCGGTAAATTACTCAGTAAATTCTGATTAAATTACTCTATAAATTTCTAGAAAATTCTTAGTAAATTATAAATTAAATTACTTACAAAATTCTGAATAAATTCTCAGTAAATTACTTAGTGAATTCTCAGTAAATTACAAATTAAATTCCCAAGAAATTCTCAGCAAATTATTCAGTAAATTCTAAATTAATTACTTAGTAAATTCCTAGTAAATCCTCAGTAAATTATTTAAAAAATTTGAAGTAAATTTTTCATAATTTCACGGTAAATTACTCAATAAAATCTCAGTAAATTACTCATTGAATTCTCAGTAAATTACTCAAAACATTACCTAGTAAATTGCCAAGTAAAGTACTTAGTAAATTCTCAGTAAATTACTAATTAAATTCTCAAGAAATTCTCAGTAAATTATTTAGTAAATTCTAAATTAATTACTAAGTAAATTCCTAGTAAATCCTCAGCAAATTATTTAGAAAATTTGAAGTAATTTTTTCATAATTTCACGGTAAATTACTCAATAAAATCTCAGTAAATTACTCATTGAATTCTCAGTAAATTACTCAAAACATTACCCAGTAAATTGCCAAGTAAAGTACTCAGTAAATTCAGAGTAAATCACGCAGTAAATTCCCAGTTAATCACTCGGTAAATTACTCAGTAAATTCTGATTAAATTACTCTATAAATTTCCAAAAAATTCTCAGTAAATTATAAATTAAATTACTTAGAAAATTCTGAATAAATTCTCAGTAAATTACTTAGTGAATTCTCAGTAAATTAATAATTAAATTCCCAAGAAATTCTCAGTAAATTATTCAGTAAATTCTAAATTAATTACTAAGTAAATTCCTAGTAAATCCTCAGCAAATTATTTAGAAAATTTGAAGTAATTTTTTCATAATTTCACGGTAAATTACTCAATAAAATCTCCGTAAATTACTCATTGAATTCTCAGTAAATTACTCAAAATATTACCCAGTAAATTGCCAAGTAAAGTACTCAGTAAATTCAGAGTAAATCACGCAGTAAATTCCCAGTTAATCACTCGGTAAATTACTCAGTAAATTCTGATTAAATTACTCTGTAAATTTCCAGAAAATTCTCAGTAAATTATAAATTAAATTACTTAGAAAATTCTGAATAAATTCTCAGCAAATTACTTAGTGAATTCTCAGTAAATTATTCAGTAAATTCTAAATTAATTACTCAGTAAATTCCTAGTAAATCCTCAGTAAATTATTTAGAAAATTTGAAGTAAATTTTTCATAATTTCACGGTAAATTACTCAATAAAATCTCGGTAAATTACTCATTGAATTCTCAGTAAATTACTCAAAACATTACCCAGTAAATTGCCAAGTAAAGTACTTAGTAAATTCTCAGTAAATTACTAATTAAATTCTCAAGAAATTCTCAGTAAATTATTTAGTAAATTCTAAATTAATTTCTAAGTAAATTCCTAGTAAATCCTCAGCAAATTATTTAGAAAATTTGAAGTAAATTTTTCATAATTTCACGGTAAATTACTCAATAAAATCTCAGTAAATTACTCATTGAATTCTCAGTAAATTACTCAAAACATTACCCAGTAAATTGCCAAGTAAAGTACTCAGTAAATTCAGAGTAAATCACCCTGTAAATTCCCAGTTAATCACTCGGTAAATTACTTTGTAAATTCTGATTAAATTACTCTGTTAATTTTTAGAAAATTCTCAGTAAATTATAAATTAAATTACTTAGTAAATTCTGAATAAATTCTCAGTAAATTACTTAGTAAATTCTCAGTAAATTACTAATTAAATTCTCAAGAAATTCTCAGTAAATTATTCAGTAAATTCTCAATTAATCACTTAGTAAATTTCTAGTAAATCCTCAGTTATCATTTAGAAAATTCGAAGTAAATTTTTCATAATTTCACGGTAAATTACTCATTGAATTCTCCGTAAATTACTCAGAACATTACCCAGTAAATTGCTAAGTAAATTACTTAGTAAATTCCGAGTAAATCACTCAGCTAATTCCCAGTAAATTACTCCGTAAATTACTCAGTAAATTCTCCTAAAATTTCTCAGTAAATTTCAAGAAAATTTTCGTAAATTATGAAGTAAATTACTTAGAAAATTCTCAATAAATTCCCAATAAATTCTCAGTAAATTACTTAGTAAAATCTCAGTAAATTACTAATTAAATTCCCAAGAAATTCTCAATAAATTATTCAGTAAATTCTCAATTAATTACTTAGTAAATTGCTAGTAAATCCTCAGTAAATTATTTAGAAAATTCGAAGTAAATTTTTCATAATTTCACGGTAAATTACTCAATAAAATCTCAGTAAATTACTCATTGAATTCTCAGTAAATTACTCAAAACATTACCCAGTAAATTGCCAAGTAAAGTACTCAGTAAATTCAGAGTAAATCACGCAGTAAATTCCCAGTTAATCACTCGGTAAATTACTCAGTAAATTTTGATTAAATTACTCTGTAAATTTCCAGAAAATTCTCAGTAAATTATAAATTAAATTACTTAGAAAATTCTGAATAAATTCTCAGTAAATTACTTAGTGAATTCTCAGTAAATTACTAATTAAATTCCCAAGAAATTCTCAGTAAATTATTCAGTAAATTCTAAATTAATTACTCAGTAAATTCCTAGTAAATCCTCAGTAAATTATTTAGAAAATTTGAAGTAAATTTTTCATAATTTCACGGTAAATTACTCAATAAAATCTCGGTAAATTACTCATTGAATTCTCAGTAAATTACTCAAAACATTACCCAGTAAATTGCCAAGTAAAGTACTTAGTAAATTCTCAGTAAATTACTAATTAAATTCTCAAGAAATTCTCAGTAAATTATTTAGTAAATTCTAAATTAATTACTAAGTAAATTCCTAGTAAATCCTCAGCAAATTATTTAGAAAATTTGAAGTAAATTTTTCATAATTTCACGGTAAATTACTCAATAAAATCTCAGTAAATTACTCATTGAATTCTCAGTAAATTACTCAAAACATTACCCAGTAAATTGCCAAGTAAAGTACTCAGTAAATTCAGAGTAAATCACCCTGTAAATTCCCAGTTAATCACTCGGTAAATTACTTTGTAAATTCTGATTAAATTACTCTATAAATTTTTAGAAAATTCTCAGTAAATTATAAATTAAATTACTTAGTAAATTCTGAATAAATTCTCAGTAAATTACTTAGTAAATTCTCAGTAAATTACTAATTAAATTCCCAAGAAATTCTCAGTAAATTATTCAGTAAATTCTCAATTAATCACTTAGTAAATTTCTAGTAAATCCTCAGTTATTATTTAGAAAATTCGAAGTAAATTTTTCATAATTTCACGGTAAATTACTCATTGAATTCTCCGTAAATTACTCAGAACATTACCCAGTAAATTGCTAAGTAAATTACTAAGTAAATTCCGAGTAAATCACTCAGCTAATTCCCAGTAAATTACTCCGTAAATTACTCAGTAAATTCTCCTAAAATTTCTCAGTAAATTTCAAGAAAATTCTTAGTAAATTATGAAGTAAATTACTTAGAAAATTCTCAATAAATTCCCAATAAATTCTCAGTAAATTACTTAGTAAAATCTCAGTAAATTACTAATTAAATTCCCAAGAAATTCTCAATAAATTATTCAATAAATTCTCAATTAATTACTAAGTAAATTGCTAGTAAATCCTCAGTAAATTATTTAGAAAATTCGAAGTAAATTTTTCATAATTTCACGGTAAATTACTCAATAAAATCTCAATAAATTACTCAGAAGATTACCCAGTAAATTGGTAAGTAAATTACTTAGAAAATTCCGAGTAAATCACTCAATAAATTACATGGTAAATTACTCAGTAAATTCCCATCAAATTACTCAATAAATTCCCAGAAAAATCTCAGTAAATTATGAAGTAAATTATTAGAAAATTCTCAATAAATTCCAATTAAATTCTCTGTGAATTACTTAGTAAAATCTTAGTAAATTACTAATTAAATCCCCAAGAAATTCTCAATAAATTATTCAGTAAATTCTCAATTAATTACTCCGTAAATTCCTAGTAAATTCTCAGTAAATTATTTAGAAAATTCGAAGTAAATTTTTCATAATTTCACGATAAATTACTCAATAAAATCTCAGTTAATTACTCATTGAATTCTCAGTAACTTACTCAGAACATTACCCAGTAAATTGCTAAGTAAATTACTATGTAAATTCCGAGTAAATCATTCAGTAAATTCCCAATAAATTACTCAGTAAATTCTCCTCAAATTACTCAGTAAATTTCAAGAAAATTCTTAGTAAATTATGAAGTAAATTACTTAGAAAATTCTCAATAAATTCCAGTAAATTCTCAGTAAATGACTTAGTGAAATCTCAGTAAATTAGTAATTAAATTCCCAAGGAATTCTCATTAAATTATTCAGTAAATTCTCAATTAATTACTCAGTAAATTCCTACTAAATCCTCAGTAAATTATTTAGAAAATTTGAAGTAAATTTTTGATAATTTCATGGTAAATTACTCAATAAAATCTCAGTAAATTACTCATTGAATTCTTAGTAAATTACTGAAAACATTACCCAGTAAATTGCCAAGTGAATTACTCAGTAAATTCGGAGTAAGTCACTCGGTAAATTACTCAGCAAATTCTCATTAAATTACTCAGTAAATTCACAGAAAATTATAAATTAAATTACTTAGAAAATTCTCAATAAATTCCCAGTAAATTCTCAGTAAATTACTAATTAAATTCCCAAGAAATTCTCAATAAATTATTCAAAAAATTCTCAATTAATTACGCAGTAAATTCCTTGTAAATCCTCATTAAATTATTTAGAAAATTCGAAGTAAATTTTTCATAA
The DNA here is from genome assembly GCF_055761805.1 of Camellia sinensis. Taxonomy (NCBI): domain Eukaryota; kingdom Viridiplantae; phylum Streptophyta; class Magnoliopsida; order Ericales; family Theaceae; genus Camellia; species Camellia sinensis. The sequence goes on from NC_138964.1 coordinate 89,480,582, forward strand.
TTTCACGGTAAATTTGTAGCAACCCTCACCTTGCTCTTGTCATACTTGCATATATTCATGCATGATCTTGTCTTGATATGTTATTTTGCTAGTTTTGCCTTGCCTTGTTTAGGCTGAGTATTGCTTGCATGATTTTGTTCTTTGTTCGGCGTGTAGCCGAGGTCATCTTGAGATTAGATCCACTCTGAGCCTTTGTGCTTTGAATGTTGTGGAACCGTTTGGTCGATACCATATTCACCTCGGGCTTGTTGCCGAGATGTTTCGCACTTTGTGATCTTTGTCCTTGGGCAGGCATGGCCTAGACCGAGGTGTGGCACACCCCGGCCAAGGTGTGGCACAGCTTAGTCAAGTGTCGTCCTCCTTAGCCGATGTCTTTGTTATCCTGTTGCCGGATCCTTGATTTGAGCCGATGTCATTACTTGCCGATGTGTCTTACCCAGCTTGCTGCGTACGCTTTGTCATAGACTTGTCTTATTAATCAATCACCTTTTGAGTTGAGCCAACCCGATAGCGCCACGTGTCCGAGCTGATTGTTAAGACAGCCGGCAGACCTAGGGACAAATCATTTTGTCTCAAATCTTTGCCTTTAGAGAGAGAAGCTCTAGAGAGAAGGAGGAGAAGTTCTTGAGTGAGAATAGACCTTCCAAGCTTGATCTTCGAAGATTGAACCGTTGGATTTGAGCTTTGAGGTAAGAACCATGATCTACTCTGATTGTTGTTATTGATCATCTAGCTGCATTGCATGACCTTCTTGAATGGGTACCCAAGTCCATGTTTTGAACTCATGGCATGAAAACTCAGATTTTTGTAATGAGTTGTGAACTTGCATCCATCTTCCAAATGATCATGTTCTTCATATTCTTCAAAGGGAAACCCAGGTTTTCCCGGCTTTGTTTTGATGAAGCCCTTGGGACCACACCTCGGCAAGGAGGTGTGGGACCTCGGCAAAGACCTGGTTGGTACCCAGTGTGTTTTCACGGGGCGGGAGCAGTGTTTAGACTCCCAGCATGTTTTTCTTTGTTATTGACTTGGATCTGGTAAGAATGCCGAGATCATTCGCATGTGTATATAAAGCTCGTTTTGAGAATATGATTTGCCATGTGATTGTAGGACCTTGATCCTTGCTTTGAGCCTATACCTGAAGAACTAGGTGAGTGGTGCTTTTAATAAAGCTATGTTACACTGTTTTAATAAGTCTTGCTTTGCTTTGTTTTGACGAAAGTATTTGCTAAGCATGAATGAATAGCCCTGTTTTGATGTATCAAGTATAAGCTTTGTTTTGATGTCATCCTTGAAAAGTCCCTTGTGCTGGAGGACTCTAAACTTTCGCAGCACTAAGTATAAAAGGATACAGTCCTTTCTTGGAAAGACTATAAATGTTAAATCGGGCTACGGGCCTAAGTAACACAAGTTCTATAAATGTTAAATCGGGCTACGGGCCTAAGTAACACAAGTTCTATAAATGTTAAATCGGGCTACGGGCCTAAGTAACACAAGTTCCATAATGTTAAATCGGGCTACGGGCCTAAGTAACATCAGATCATCGTGTTAAAAGGAGCTATGGGCTTAAGTAACACAAGTCCCTTGTGCTGGAGGACTATAAACTTTCGCAGTACCTTTGACAAAACGATTACGGATCATACAATCCTTGTTTTGCCACTGACGGTTTACCGCGTGGACTTGCTTGTTTTGATAAGCTTGATGTGTTTTTGCCGATGTCAGTAAGCATCCCTTGAGATTTGTAAGACTTGACAGATGAATACGGTTCATCCCTTGTTTTGATAAGCTTGATGTGTTTTGCCGATGTCAGTAAGCATCCCTTGAGATTTGTAAGACTTGACAGATGAATACGGTTCATCCCTTGTTTTGATAAGCTTGATGTGTTTTGCCGATGTCAGTAAGCATCCCTTCAGATTTGTAAGACTTGATAGATGAATACGGTTCATCCCTTGTTTGATAAAGATTTGACGTGCTTGTTTCTGTAAGGATCTCGGCTATATTCATGCAAAACCTTTATTTCTAGTACCATTCACTGAGTATTCAAGCTCACCCTCTCTATATATATGTAGGTGATGAGCAGGACGTCGGCGACGCCTAGAATGTGTTTTGAAAGCTTGTTTTGGATCCATGATTATGTCGGCGTTATTTTGCATTCACGCCAGCAAATGTCATTTTTATTTACGTCGGCAAATCTTGAAAATTATGCTTCTTGGCTTGTACCCACTGTATTTTTGTATACGTCGGCTCGAGAAGCCTTTTGATCAAGATGTAATACGTATTTCGCTTTGTTGTATTCAAGTCCGTAAAGTTGTAAAGATGTATGCCATTACATTGGATCTATGCACTGCTCTTATGGACCACTTGTATGTTGATTTATTTCTTCCGCATTTGAGAGCCCCGTTTATTATACTCTGATCTTGTTCAACTTTTGAAAGTTGGCCTTCAGTAATTACGGATTACTGGCCATCACGGCACCAAACTACTAGGGGCGGTTTGGGGTCGTGACAAAATTACTCATTGAATTCTCAGTAAATTACTCAGAACAATACCCAGTAAATTACTCAGTAAATTCAAAGTAAATGACTTAGTAAATTCCCAATAAATTACTTGGTAAATTACTCAGTAAATTCTCATTAAATTACTCAGTAAATTCTCATTAAATTACTCAGTAAATTCAAATCAAATTACTTAATAAATTCCCAGAAAATTCTCAGTAAATTATAATGTAAATTACTTAGTAAATTGTAACGACCCTCACTCTACTCTAGTCATGCTTGCATATATTACATGATCTTGTCTTGATATGCTGTATTTTTGCAAAACTTGATTTGATTTACTTAAGAGTTTCTTGCATGATTTGTACCCTGCTTGGTGTGAGTTTAGCCGAGGTCATCTTTAGCCTAGAACTTCCTTGGAACCACTTTGTTTGACCTCTACCTTCGCCCTGACATATTGGCCGAGATGTCATTATCTAGGCCGAGGTGTTCATCACCAAGGCCGAGATGTCACCTTTGCACCTAAGTGATCTTGTCCTGGAGTGGTGTGACCTAGACCAAGGTGTGGCACAGCTTAGTCAAGTGTTGTCCTTCCTAGCCGAGATCATTGTTCCCCTACTTGCCGATGTCTTGTTCTTAGCCGAGATCATTACCCGCCAGAGTGCCCATGCCATCTTGCTTGTTGAACACACTTTGTCATAGTCTTGTCTTTTGACTCAACCACCTTTTTAAGGAGAACCAACCTGGTAGTGCCACGTGTCCCAGCTGAGTGTTAAATCAACCGACAGACCCAGAAAATATACATTTTTGTATTACATCTTTGCCTTGTAGAGAGAGAGGCTCTAGGAAGAAGAAGAAGTCTTAGAGTGAGAAAGTAGATTTTCGAGCTTGATTTCTGGAGATCAAACCGTTAGATTCGTGTATTGAGGTTAGATTCTTGATTCACTCTTGTTACTCTTATTGATCATCCAGCTGCATTGCACGATCAAACCTGTTCTGCATGATTATGCATAGGTTTAAAGTTGGTTTTAGAAAGAGAAGATAGTGTTCAGGTGTTTTTGAAGAAAAAAGTCTTGTTTGATCCGAAAGTTTGCCTTAAGATTCATGTTTTGTGTATGTTCTCGCAAGATCCTTGAATATGGGTACCTAGGTCCATGTATTTGAATTCATAGCACGAAATCTCAGATTTTGTAATAGCAAATTATGATCTTGCATTCATCTTCCTCATGTTCATGTTCTTCAAGAAAGGGAAACCTAGATTTTTCCCGACCTCATTTCTTTGAATGTGGCCATCGAGGAAACACCTCGGCCTAGACCTGGTAGTCGCCCAGTATGTTTTCCCGAGATGAAAAACAGTGTCTTGTTTTGACTTAGCTTGGTTTTGAAAGATGCCGAGTTCATCTGTATGCATGTGAATTTGTTTGAAAGTGCATTCAACAGACTTTGCCATGTGTTTGTAGGACTTGGACTTGCCTTGACCCCGACGTCTGAAGAGCTATGTGAGTGGTATTTTTAATAAAGTTATGTTATTAAATTTTGATAAAGTTTTGCCTTGCTTTTTTTGGAAAAGTATTTTGTGAAGCATGAATGATGATCCCTATTTTGTATATCAAGAATTAGCCTTGTTTTGAATCACAATCTTGAAAGACCGTACGTGCTAGGGGACTATAAGCATTTGTAGCACAATCTTGAAAGTCCGTACGTGCTAGGGGACTATAAGCATTTGTAGCACAATTTTGAAAGTCTGTACGTGCTAGGGGACTATAAGCATTTGTATCACAACCTTTGTTAATGTCATCCCTTGGAACTCGAAAGACTTTAATTGTTGAGACTTGAAAGATCTGTTAGACCAACTTGATTTGCCCTTGGATTTTGTACAAGATGTGTTATGCCTTGTTTTGATAAAGATTTCGGATATCATTCATGTAAACCCCTTTATTATTTGTACCATTCACTGAGTATCCAATCTCACCCCTCTCTCTATATATATAGGTGACGAGCAGGACGGCGGTGACGCCTAGATGTACTTGCTACTTGTTTTGGATTATGCACCTTTGCCGCATCTTGAAGATTATGCTTCTTAGTTGTATTTCATTGTATTTTGTATTTAATAGCTGAGAAGCCTTTTGGTCAAGATGTATTTTTGTACTTCATTTTGTTGTATTAAAGCTATGTAAAGATGTATGCCATTCCATTTAAACTTATGCACTGCTCTTATGAACTGCTTAGCTTGTAATTTATTGCTTCTGCATTTGTAAGCCCCATATGTATATCTGATTGTGTGTGGATTTTGAAAGTGGGCCTTCGGTAATCACGAATTACTGGCCATCATGGCACCATTCTACTAGGGGCGGAATGGGGTCGTGACAGATTGGTATCAGAGCACAAGTTCCTCATAGTACGTTATTCACACACCTTGAGTCCTAAAGAGCATAGGATTTCCCTTAGAAAGATGTTAGGATTACATCATGTTGCTTGCTATTTGACGAAGTGTGCATCATCTCGACTTGACTGTTTGTTACTTGCATACATGTCTATTTGATTGTTTTGTTTTAAAGTCACGTTTTGCATACTCGTAGCATCATGAGAAGGGGTAGACCACCGGTTGGCCGAGATCATTCCGAAGATAGATTGGATAGATTAGAGAGATTGGTCGAGGGTTTGGTCCATGAGTTAAGACAACCTAGGCCACAAGACAATAGTACCACTTCTACCCAGGCCGAGCAAACAAACGGCCGACATGCAGTTCCACCTCCGCCTCCTCTAGTGCCGCAAGTGCCTCTACAGCAAGCTCTATATGGGGATGGCACTATAGCCTTGATCAGAGAGTTCAAAAAGATGAAACCGCCGAGGTTCTCTGGGGGTATTGAACCGATGAAGGCCGAAGCGTGGGTCTTGGAAATGGAGAAGCTGTCTGAGATCTTTCCCAATACCGACGCTCAGAAGGTGTCATTGGCAACATTCACACTAGACGACGATGCACGAAGATGGTGGATGATGACCCGAGAAAGCAACCCAGGTCTGACTTGGGCCAGATTTTTGGAATTATTTTACAACAAGCACTTCCCCCTTAGTGTTCGAGACCGTAAGACCACAGAGTTTCAGACTTTGACACAAGGTAACAAGACAGTGGCAGAATATGACTGTGCTTTTACTGAGTTGGCGAGATATGCGCCTCACATGGTCGATGATGAATACAGAAAGGCCAGGAAGTTCGAAAGTGGACTGCGTGGACCAATTCAGGATCGAGTTAACATGCTCAATATGCCGACCTACGCCGGAGTGTTGGACAAGGCCATCTTGGCAGAGGCTAACTTGAACCGATATCAGAACTCAGGAGAAAATCAGAAGAAGAGGCAGAACTATGATAATCGCCGAGCTCCGTTTAATGCCAAGAAGAAGGCGAATGTGGGCAGCTCCAGCAACTCGAACCAAGAAGGTAATACTAGGCCGACGTGTGCAAGCTGTGGGAAGCCGCATTTCGGAGTTTGCCGTTGGGCATCGGGAGCCTGTTTTGAATGTGGTGAAATGGGTCATCGTGTGAAAGACTGCCCGAAGGCAAGGACTGATGATGGTAAGAAGAATGAGAGTACGTCAGGCTATGCACAGAGGAATAACATCGGGAGGGCACAAATGAGGCAGGGCAGAGTTTTTGCATTGGTGCTAGGAGACACTCAGAATGCTGAGACAGTAGTGTCAGGTATACTCCCAATTTGCTCTCAAGATGCATACATATTAATTGATTCGGGTTCTACACATTCATTTGTATCTGCTAAGTTCGCCGAGAAGTTAAATAGGGAACAAGAACCCCTTGACTTTGTGTTATATGTGTCTACTCCATCTGGGAGAACTATGATTGTTGCATCCATTTATAGGGCGTGTGTTGTGGTGATTGAGGGTGTAGAATTATTAGTTGATTTGATGCCATTAAGCATGACTCACTTCGATGTCATATTAGGAATGGATTGGTTAGTAGCGAATCATGCATCCATTGATTGTGTTACTAAGAGCGTCACATTGAAGACCCCAAACTGACCCCAGGTCATTTTCCAGGGTAAGGGAGTAGTACCCCCACCTTACTTAATCTCATCCATGAAAGCCTATAAGTTGATCCAAAAAGGGTGTCAGGGTTATTTGTGCAGTATACTAAGTGATTTGAATGGAAGTGTTGAGTTAGCCGACATACCAGTTGTTAAGGAATTTCCCGACGTCTTTCCAAATGAGTTGCCTGGCCACTTGATCGATAGAGAAGTAGAGTTTACTGTGGACATCATGTCGGGAACGCAACCTATCTCCAAAACACCCTATAGAATGGCCCCAGCTGAACTTAAGGAACTGAGACTATAATTACAAGAATTATTGGACAAGGGATTCATTAGGCCGAGCACTTCACCATGGGGAGCACCCGTGCTATTTGTTAAGAAAAAGGATGGCACACTTCGCCTTTGCATTGATTACAGAGAACTTAATAAGGTAACCATTAAGAACAAGTACCCGTTGCCTAGGATTGATGATTTGCTCGATCAACTGCAAGGAGCACGATTCTTCTCCAAGATTGACCTTAGGTCGGGCTACCATCAGCTGAAGGTTAAAGCCGAAGATGTTGAGAAGACTGCTTTTCGGACAAAATACGGTCACTATGAATTCCTGGTAATGCCTTTTGGAGTGACTAATGCACCTGCAGCATTCATGGACTTGATGAACAGAGTCTTTAAGCCGTATCTAGATGAGTTCGTAGTTGTTTTTATTGACGACATATTGATCTATTCCAAGAGTATAATCGAACACGAGAATCATCTGAGACTTGCCCTGCAAATCTTAAGAGACAAGAAGTTGTACGCCAAGTTGAGCAAGTGTGAGTTCTGGCTCTTCAGCATTTCATTTTTAGGGCATGTGATTAATGAAGAGGGTATATCAGCTGATCCCAGTAAGATCGAAGCCATTGTGAATTGGCCGACGCCAACCAACGTGTCCGAGGTTCGTAGTTTTCTGGGCTTGGCAGGTTATTACAGAAAGTTTGTGAAGGACTTCTCAAGGATTGCAGTACCATTGACACAACTAACCAAGAAGGGAATAGCATATGAATGGACCGATGAGAGAGAATCAGTCTTCCAAGAGTTGAAGACGAGGTTAGTTACGGCACCAGTTCTTGTACTCCCAACAGGTAATGAGGAATTTCATATTTTCAGTGATGCTTCACATAAGGGTTTGTGTTGTGTATTAATGCAAGGGGGCAAGATCATAGCATATGCATCTCGTCAGTTGAAACTTCATGAAAAGAACTACCAACCCATGATCTAGAGCTAGCAGCCGTGGTGTTTGCTTTGAAGATTTGGCGTCACTACTTGTATGGAGCCTCTTGCCAAGTTTTTACAGATCACAAGAGTTTGAAGTACTTGTTCACTCAAAAGGAACTAAATTTGAGGCAGAGAAGATGGCTTGAATTATTGAAGGACTACGACATGCAAATTCAGTATCACCCAGGTAAAGCAAACTCGGTAGCCGACGCATTGAGTAGAAAGTCAGTGGGAAGTTTGGCATGCCTAGCCATGATTTCAGTGGAGCCGACTACTATTGGGGAAGTAAAGGCGAGGCAAATGGAGGATGAATTCCTGAAGAAGGTAGCCGACGAGATTATCACCAGGTCGAGGTTAGGTTACACCCTTGAGAATGGAGTGCTTAAGTTTGAAGGAAGCTTGTGCGTGGCCGACGTCCCAGAGTTGAAAGGAAAGGTTTTGTAAGACTCTCATGGATCCAGATTTGCAGTTCACCCAGGGAACACCAAGATGTATCAAGATGTAAAACAGACTTTTTGGTGGCCGAATATGAAAAGAGAGATAGCCGAGTTCGTATCCCAGTGTTTGTATTGTCAACAAGTGAAAGCAGAACATCAGAGGCCAGCAGGACTTCTCCAACCCTTGCCGATTCCTGAGTGGAAATGGGAACACATCTCCATGGACTTTGTGATTGGTTTACCGAAGACACAGAAAGGAATGGATTCGATCTGGGTTATAATCGACAGATTAACTAAGTCAGCACACTTCTTGCCTGTTAAAACTTCGTTTAATACTGATTGACTTGCTGTGTTGTATATGAATGAGACTGTTAGACTCCATCGTGTGCCGATGTCCATTGTGTCAGACCGAGATTCAAAGTTTGTTTCTAGATTTTGGCAGAGTTTACAAAGGGCTTTGGGGACCGAATTGAGGTTTAGTACGGCTTTCCATCCCCAAACCGATGGCCAAACAGAGAGAACGATTCAAACACTTGAAGATATGCTTAGACTATGTGTATTGGACTTCCAAGGAAGCTGGAAAGAGCATTTGCCATTAGTAGAATTCCCTTACAACAATAGCTATCAAGCTAGCATTGGCATGGCGCCGTATGAAGCCTTGTATGGAAGAAAGTGCAGATCGCCGATATGTTGGACCGAAGTAGGAGATAAAGCTTTGATCGGCCCTGATCTAGTTCAAAGGACAACCGAAAAGATCAAGCTTATCCAACAGAGAATTAGAACTGCTCAGAGTCGACAAAAGAGTTACACCGACCAGAGAAGAAAAGAGTTAGAGTTTGAAGTTGGGGATCATGTATTCCTGAAGATCTCACCGATGAAAGGAGTTTCGAGATTTGGGAAGAAGAGTAAATTGGCACCCCGGTACGTCGGGCCTTTTGAAGTTCTTGAGAAAGTTAACCCAACTGCCTATAAACTAGCTTTGCCACCAGAACTAAGTCAAGTTCACGATGTGTTCCATATTTCGATGTTGAGGAAGTATATTCGGGATCTACTACATGTAATTGATTATACCGGGATTGCGGTTAGTGACGATTTAGGCTACGAGGCAAAGTCGATGAAAATTATTGATAGACAAGTGAAACAGTTGAGGAACAAATCTATACCAATGGTGAAAATCGAATGGAAAGAGCATTACGGCAAGGATGCTACATGGGAAATGGAAGAAGAGATGGAAATCCATTATCCGGGGTTATTTGTAGAGCAAGGTAATTTAAGTTTGGGGACCAAACTTCTTTAAGGAGGGTAGGATGTAACGACCCTCACTCTCCTCTAGTCATGCTTGCATATATTACATGATCTTATCTTGATATGCTGCATTTTTGCAAAACTTGATTTGATTTACTTAAAAGTTTCTTGCATGTTTTGTACCTTGCTTGGTGTGAGTTTAGCCGAGGTCATCTTTAGCCTAGAACTTCCTTGGAACCACTTTGTTTGACCTCCACCTTCGCCCTGACATATTGGCCGAGATGTCATTATCTAGGCCGAGGTGTTCATCACCAACGCCGAGATGTGTATTATCTGGGCCGAGATGTCACCTTTGCACCTAAGTGATCTTGTCTTGGAGTGGTGTGACCTAGACCAAGGTGTGGCAATGCTTAGTCAAGTGTTGTCCTTCCTAGCCGAGATCATTGTTCCCCTACTTGCCGATGTCTTGTTCTTAGCCGAGATCATTACCCGCCAGAATGCCCATGCCATCTTGCTTGTTGAACACACTTTGTCATAGTCTTGTCTTTTCACTCAACCACCTTTTTGAGGAGAACCAACCCGGTAGTGCCATGTGTCCCAGCTGAGTGTTAAGTCAACCGACAGACCCAGAAAATATACATTTTTGTATTACATCTTTGCCTTGTAGAGAGAGAGGCTCTAGGAAGAAGAAGAAGTCTTAGAGTGAGAGAGTAGACTTTCGAGCTTGATTTTTGGAGATCAAACCGTTAGATTCGTGTATTGAGGTTAGATTCTTGATTCACTCTTGTTACTCTTATTGATCATCCAGCTGCATTGCACGATCGAACCTGTTCTGCATGATTATGCATAGGTTTAAAGTTGGTTTTAGAAAGAGAAGATAGTGTTCAGGTGTTTTTGAAGAAAAAGTCTTGTTTGATCCGAAAGTTTGCCTTAAGATTCATGTTTTGTGTATGTTCTCGCAAGATCCTTGAATATGGGTACCCAGGTCCATGTATTTGAATTCATAGCATGAAATCTCAGATTTTGTAATAGCAAATTATGATCTTGCATTCATCTTCCTCATGTTCATGTTCTTCAAGAAAGGGAAACCCAGATTTTTCCCGACCTCATTTCTTTGAATTTAGCCATCGAGGCAACACCTCGGCAAGGAGGTGTGGGACCTCGGCCTAGACCTGGTAGTCGCCCAGCATGTTTTCCCGAGATGAGAAGCAGTGTCTTGTTTTGACTTAGCTTGGTTTTGAAAGATGCCGAGATCATCTGTATGCATGTGAATTTGTTTGAAAGTGCATTCAACAGACTTTGCCATGTGTTTGTAAGACTTGGACTTGCCTTGACCCCGACGTCTGAAGAGCTATGTGAGTGGTATTTTTAATAAAGTTATGTTATTAAATTTTGATAAAGTTTTGCCTTGCTTGTTTTGGAAAAGTATTTTGTGAAGCATGAATGATGATCCCTATTTTGTATATCAAGAATTAGCCTTGTTTTGAATCACAATCTTGAAAGTCCGTACGTGCTAGGGGACTATAAGCATTTGTAGCACAATCTTGAAAGTCCGTACATGCTAGGGGACTATAAGCATTTGTAGCACAACCTTTGTTAATGTCATCCCTTGGAACTCAAAAGACTTTAATTGTTGAGACTTAAAAGATCTGCTAGACCAACTTGATTCGCTCTTGGATTTTGTACAAGATGTGTTATGCCTTGTTTTGATAAAGATTTCGGATATCATTCATGTAAACCCCTTTATTATTTGTACCATTCACTGAGTATCCAAGCTCACCCCTCTCTATATATATGTAGGTGACGAGCAGGACGGTGATGACGCCTAGATGTACTTGCTACTTGTTTTGGATTATGCACCTTTACCGCATCTTGAAGATTATACTTCTTAGTTGCATTTCATTGTATTTTGTATTTAATAGCTGAGAAGCCTTTTGGTCAAGATGTATTTTTGTACTTCATTTTGTTGTATTAAAGCTATGTAAAGATGTATGCCATTCCATTTAAACTTATGCACTACTCTTATGGACTGCTTAGCTTGAAATTTATTGCTTCCGCATTTGTAAGCCCCATATGTATACTCTGATTATGTGTGGATTTTGAAAGTAGGCCTTCGGTAATCACGAATTACTGGCCATCATGGCACCATTCTACTAGGGGCGAAATGGGGTTGTGACAAAATTCCCAGTAAATTACTAGGTAAATTACTTAGTAAATTCTCAGAAAATTCTCAACAAATTATAAAGTAAATTACTTAGAAAATTCTCAATAAATTCCCAGTAAATTCTCAGTAAATTACTTAGAAAATTCTCAATAAATTCTCAGTAAATTACTTAGAAAATTCTCAATAAATTCTCAGTAAATTCCCAGTAAATTCTCAGTAAATTATTGACAAAATTCAAAGTAAATTTTTCATAATTTCACGGTAAATTACTCATTGAATTCTCAGTAAATTACTCAGAACATTACCCAGTAAATTGGTAAGTAAATTACTCAGTAAATTCCGAGTAAATCACTCAGTAAATTTCCAAAAAATTAATCGGTAAATTACTCAGTAAATTCTCATTAAATTACTCAGAAAATTCTAAGTAAATTATGAAGTAAATTACTTAGAAAATTCTCAATAAATTCCTAGTAAATACTACGTAAATTACTTAGTAAATTCTCAGTAAATTACTAGTTAAATTCGCCAGAAATTCTCAGTAAATTATTCAGTAAATTCTCAATTAATTACTCGGTAAATTCCGAGTAAGTCCTCAGTAAATTATTTAGAAAATTCGAAGTAAATTTTTCATAATTTTACGGTAAATTACTTAATAAAATCTCAGTAAATTACTCATTGAATTCTCAGTAAATTACTCAGAACATTACCCAATAAATTGCTAAGGAAATTACTTAGTAAATTTCGAGTAAATCATTCTGTAAATTCCCCATAAATTACTTGGTAATTTACTCAGTAATTTTGCATTAAATTACTCTGTAAATTCCCAGAAAATTCTAAGTAAATTATAAAGTAAATTACTTAGAAAATTCTCAATAAATTGCCAGTAAATTGTCAGTAAATTACTAATTAAATTCCCAAGAAATTTTCAGTAAATTATTTAGTAAATTCTCAATTAATTGCTCAGTAAATTCCTATTAAATCCTCAGTAAATTATTTAGAAAATTTGAAGTAAATTTTTCATAATTTCACGGTAAATTACCCAATAAAATCTCAATAAATTACTCATTGAATTCTCAGTAAATTACTCAGAACATCACCCAATAAATTGCTAAGTAAAGTACTCAGTAATTTTTCATTAAATTACTCAGTAAATTCCCAGAAAATTCTAAATAAATTATAAAGTAAATTACTTAGAAAATTCTCAATAAATTGCCAGTAAATTGTCAGCAAATTACTTTGTAAATTCTCAATAAATTACTAATTAAATTCCCAAGTAATTCTCAATAAATTATTCAGTAAATTCCTAGTAAATCCTCAGTAATTATTTACAAAATTCGAAGTAAATTTTTCATAATTTCACGGTAAATTACTCAATTAAATCTCAGTAAATTACTCAGAAGATTACCTAGTAAATTACTCAGTAAATTCTGAGTAAATGACTCAGTAAATTACCAGTAAATTCTCAGTAAATTACTAATTAAATTCCCAAGAAATTCTCAATAAAATATTCAGTAAATTCTCAATTAATTACTCAGTAAATTATTTAGAAAATTCGAAGTAAATTTTTCATAATTTCACGATAAATTACTCAATAAAATCTTAGTAAATTACTTATTGAATTCTCAGTAAATTACTCAGAACATTACCCAATAAATTGCTAAGTAAATTACTCAGTAAATTCTGAGTAAATCACTCAGTAAATTCCCAGAAAATTCTCAGCAAATTATAAAGTAAATTACTTACAAAATTCTCAATAAATTCCCAGTAAATTCTAAGTAAATTACTAATTAAATTCCCAAGAAATTCTCAGTGAATTATTCAGTAAATTCCTTGTAAATACTCAGTACATTATTTAGAAAATTCAAAGTAAAATTTTCCTAATATCACGGTAAATTACTCATTGAATTCTCAGTAAATTACTCAGAACATTACCCAGTAAATTGGTAAGTAAATTACTCATTGAATTCTCAGTAAATTACTCAGAACATTACCCAGTAAATTGGTAAGTAAATTACTCAGTGAATCCCGAGTAAATCACTCAGTAAATTCCCAGTAAATTACTCGGTAAATTACTCAGTAAATTCTCATTAAATTACTCAATAAATTCCCAGAAAATTCTCAGTAAATTATGATGTAAATTACGTAGAAAATTCTCAATAAATTCCTAGTAAATTACTTAGTTAATTCTCAGTAAATTACTAGTTAAATTCCCAAGAAATTCTTAGTAAATTGTTCAGTAAATTTCTAGTAAGTCCTCAGTAAATTATTTAGAAAATTTGAAGTAAATTTTTCATAATTTCATGGTAAATTACTCAATAAAATCTCAGTAATTTACTCATTGAATTCTCAGTAAATTACTCAAAACATTACCCAGTAAATTCCCAGTAAATTACTCGGTAAATTACTCAGCAATTTCTGATTAAATTACTCAGTAAATTCCCAGAAAATTCTCAGTAAATTATAAAGTAAATTACTTAGAAAATTCTCAATAAATTCCCAGTAAATTATCAGAAAATTACTTAGTAAATTCTCAGTAAATAACTAATTAATTTTCCAAGAAATTCTCAGTAAATTATTCAGTAAATTCTTAATTAATTGCTGAGTAAATTTCTATTAAATCCTCCGTAAATTATTTAGAAAATTTGAAGTAACTTTTTCATAATTTCATGGTAAATTACTCAATAAAATCTCAATAAATTACTCATTTAATTCTCAGTAACTTACTCAGAACATTACCCAGTAAATTGCCAAGTAAATTACTCAGTAAATTCTGAGTAAATCACTCAGTAAATTCCCAATAAATTACACGACAAATTACTCAATAAATTCTAATTAAATTACTCAGTAAATTCCCGAAAAATTCTCAATAAATTATGTAGTAAATTACTTAGAAAATTCTCAAAAAATTACCAGTAAATTTTCAGTAAATTACTAATTAAATTCCCAAGAAATTCTCAGTAAATTATTCAATAAATTCAAAATTAATTACTCAGTAAATTCCTAATAAATCCTCAGTAAATTATTTAGAAAATTTGAAGTAAATTTTTCATAATTTCACGGTAAATTACTCAATAAAATCTCAGTAAATTACTCATTGAATTTTCAGCAAATTACTCAAAACATTACCCAGTAAATTGCTAAGTAAATTACTAAGTAAATTTCGAGTAAATCACTCAGTAAATTTCCAGTAAATTACTCGGTAAATTACTCGATAAATTCCCAGAAAATTCTCAGTAAATTATGAAGTAAATTACTTTGAAAATTCTCAATAAATTCCAAGTAAATTCTCAGTAAATTATTTGGTAAAATCTCAGTAAATTACTAATTAAATTCCCAAGAAATTCTAAGTAAATTATTCAATAAATTCTCATTTAATTATTGAGTAAATTCCTAGTAAATCCTTAGTAAATTATTTAGAAAATTTGAAGTAAATTTTTCATAATTTCACGTTAAATTACTCAATAAAATCTCAGTAAATTACTCATTGAATTCTCAGTAAATTACTCAGAACATTACCCAGTAAATTGCTAAGTAAATTACTAAGTAAATTCCGAGTAAATCACTCAGTAAATTCCTAGAAAATTCTCAGTGAATTATGAAGTAAATTACTTAGAAAATTCTCAATAAATTCCTAGTAAATTCTCAGTAAATTACTTAGTAAAATCTCTGTAAATTACTAATTAAATTCCCAAGAAATTCTCAGTAAATTATTCAGTGAATTATCAATTAATTACTGCGTAAATTCCTAGTAAATCCTCAGTAATTTACTTAGAAATATTGAAGTAAATTTTTCATAAATTCACATTCAAGTACTTAATAAAATCTCAATAAATTACTCATTGAATTCTCAGTAACTTACTCAGAACATTACCTAGAAAATTTCTAAGTTAATTACTCAGTAAATTATGAGTAAATAACTCAGTAAATTCCCAGTAAATTACTCGGTAAATTACTCAGTAAATTCCCGAAAAATTCTCAGTAAATTATGAAGTAAATTACTTAGAAGATTCTTAATAAATTCCCAGCAAATTCTCAATAAATTATTTAGTAAATTCTCAGTAAATTATTCAGTAAATTCTTAATTAACTACTCAGTAAATTCCTAGTAAATCCTCAATAAATTATTTATAAAATTTGAAGTAAATTTTTCATAATTTCACGGCAAATTACTCAATAAAATCTCAGTAAATTACTCAAAACATTACCCAGTAAATTGCTAAGTAAATTACTAAGTAAATTCCGAGTAAATCACTCAGTAAATTACTTAGTATATTCTCATCAAATTACTCAGTAAATTCCAAGAAAATTCTCTGTGTATTATGAAGTAAATTACTTAGAAAATTCTCAATAAATTCCTAGTAAATTCTCAGTAAATTACTTAGTAGAATCTCAGTAAATTAATAATTAAATTTCCAAGAAATTCTAGGTAAATTATTCAGTAAATTCTCAATTAATTACTCAGTAAATTCCTAGTAAATCCTCATAAAATTATTTAGAAAATTCGAAGTAAATTTTTCATAATTTCACGTTAAATTACTCAATAAAATCTCAATAAATTACTCATTGAATTCTCACTACATTACTCAGAACATTACCCAGTAAATTGCAAAGTAAATTACACAGTAAATTCCGAGTAAATCACTCAATAAATTCCCAATAAATTACACGATAAATTACTCAATAAATTATAATTAAATTACTCAGTAAATTCCTGAAAAATTCTCAGTAAATTATGAAGTAAATTACTTGGAAAATTCTCAAAAAATTCCCAGTAAATTCTCAGTAAATTACTCAGTAAATTCTCAGTAAATTGCTAATTAAATTCCCAATAAATTCTCAGTAAATTATTCAGTAAATTGTAAATTAATTACTCAGTAAATTCCTAGTAAATCCTCAGTAAATTATTTAGAAAATTTGAAGTATATTTTTCATAATTTCACGGTAAATTACTCAATAAAATCTCAGTAAATTACTCATTGAATTCTCAGTAAATTACTCAAAACATTATCCAGTAAATTGCTAAGTAAATTACTAAGTAAATTCCGAGTAAATCACTCAGTAAATTCCTAGTAAATTACTCTGTAAATTCTCATCATATTACTCAGTAAATTCCAAGAAAATTCTCCATGAATTATGAAGTAAATTACTTAGAAAATTCTCAATAAATTTCTAGTAAATTCTCAGTAAATTACTTAGTAAAATCTCAGTAAATTACTAATTAAATTCCCAAGAAATTCTAGGTAAATTATTCAGTAAATTCTAAATTAATTACTCAGTAAATTCTGAGTAAACCCTCAGAAAATTATTTAGAAAATTCGAAGTAAATTTTTCATAATTTGAAGTTAAATTACTCAATAAAATCTCAATAAATTACTCATTGAATTCTCACTAAGTTACTCAGAACATTACCTAGTAAATTGCTATGTAAATTACTCAGTAAATTCCGAGTAAATCACTCAGTAAATTTCCAGTAAATTACTCGATAAATTACTCAATAAATTCTAATTAAATTAATCACTAAATTCCTGAAAAATTCTCAATAAATTATGAAGTAAATTACTAAGAAAATTCTCAAAAAATTACCAGTAAATTCTCAATAAATTACTAATAAAATTCCCAAGAAATTCTGAGTAAATTATTCAGTAAATTCTCAATTAATTACTCAGTAAATTCCTAGTAAATCCTCAATAAATTATTTAGAAAATTCGAAGTAAATTTTTCATAATTTCACGGTAAATTGCTCAATAAAATCTCGGTAAATTACTCTTTGAATTCTCAGTAAATTACTCAGAACAATACCCAGTAAATTGCTAAGTAAATTACGAGTAAATCACTCAGTAAATTCCAACTAAATTACTCAGTAAATTCTCATCAAATTACTCAGTAAATTCCCAGAAAACTCTCAGTAAATTATGAAGTAAATTACTTAGAAAATTCTCAATAAATTCCTAGTAAATTCTCAGTAAATTACTTAGTAAAATCTCAGTAAATTACTAATTAAATTCCCAAGAAATTCTCAGAAAATTATTCAGTAAATTCTCAATTAATTACTCAGTAAATTCTTAGTAAATCCTCAAGAAAATTATTTGGAAAATTTGAAGTAAATTTTTCAAAATTTCACGGTAAATTACTTAATAAAATCTTAGTAAATTACTCATTGAATTCTCAATAAATTACTCAAAACATTACCCAGTAAATTGCCAAGTGAATTACTCAGTAAATTCGGAGTAAGTCACTCGGTAAATTACTCAGTAAATTCCTAGTAAATCCTCATTAAATTATTTAGAAAATTTGAAGTAAATTTTTCATAATTTCACGGTAAATTACTCAATAAAATCTCAGTAAATTACTCATTGAATTCTAAGTAAATTACTCAAAACATTACCCAGTAAATTGCCAAGTGAATTACTCAGTAAATTCGGAGTAAGTCACTCGGTAAATTACTCAATAAATTCCCAAAAAATTCTCAGTAATTATAAATTAAACTACTTAGAAAATTCTCAATAAAATCCCAGTAAATTACTAATTAAATTCCTAAGAAATTCTCAATAAATTATTCTGAAAATTCTCAATTAATTACGCAGTAAATTCCTTGTAAATCCTCAGTAAATTATTTTGAAAATTCGAAGGAAATTTTTCATAATTTCGAGGTAAATTAGTCATTGAATTCTCAGAACATTACCCAGTAAATTACTCAGTAAATTTAGAGTAAATGACTCAGTAAATTCTCAGTAAATTACTTGGTAAATTACTCAGTAAATTCTTTTTAAGTTACTCAGTAAAATCAAATCAAATTACTTAGTAAATCCCTAGAAAATTCTCAGTAAATTATAAAGTAAATTACTTAGAAAATTCTCAGTAAATTCCCAGTAAATTCTTAGTAAATTACTAATTAAATTCCCAAGAAATTCTCAATAAATTATTAGGTAAATTCCTAGTAAATCCTCAGTAAATTTTTTAGAAAGTTCGAAGTAAATTTTTCATAATTTCACGGTAAATTGCTCAATAAAATCCCAGTAAATTACTTATTGAATTCTCAGTAAATTACTCAGAACATTACCCAGTAAATTGCTAAGTAAATTACTCAGTAAATTCCCAGTAAATTACTCGGTAAATTACTCAGTAAATTATCATTAAATTACTCCGCAAATTCCGAGAAAATTCTCCGTAAATTATAAGGTAAATTACTTTGAAAATTCTCAATAAATTCCTAGTAAATTCTCAGTAAATTACGTAGTAAATTCTCAATAAATTACTAATTAAATTCCCAAGAAATTATCAGTGAATTATTCAGTAAATTCACAATTAATTACATAGTAAATTCCTAGTAAATTCTCAGTAAATTATTTAGAAAATTCAAAGTAAATTTTTCATAATTTCATGGTAAATTACTCAATAAAATCTCAGTAAATTACTCATTGAATTCTCAGTAAATTACTCAGAACATTACCCAGTAAATTAGTAAGTAATTACTCAGAAAATTCTGAGTAAATCACTCAGTAAATTCCCAGTAAATTACACAGTAAATTCTAATTAAATTACTCAGTAAATTCTCAGAAAATGCTCAATAAATTATGAAGTATATTACTTAGAAAATTCTCACTGAATTCCTAGTAAATTCTAAGTAAATTACTTAGTAAATTCTCAGTAAATTACTAATTAAATTCCTAAGAAATTCTCAGTGAATTATTCAGTAAATTCTCAATTAATTACATAGTAAATTCCTAGTATATTCTTAGTAAATTCTTTAGAAAATTCAAAGTAAATTTTTCCTAATTTCACGGTAAATTACTCAATAAAATCTCAGTAAATTACTCATTGAATTCTCAATAAATTACTCAGAACATTACCCAGTAACTTGGTAAGTAATTACTCAGAAAATTTCGAGTAAATCACTCAGTAAATTCCCAGTAAATTACTCAGTAAATTCTAATTCAATTACTCAATAAATTCCCAGAAAATGCTCAGTAAATTATGAAGTAAATTACTTCGAAAATTCTCACTGAATTCCTAGTAAATTTTAAGTACATTACTTAGTAAATTCTCAGTAAGATACTAATTAAATTCCCAAGAAATTCTCAGTAAATTATTCAGTAAATTCTCAATTACTTACTCAGTAAATTCCTAGTAAGTCCTCCTTAAATTATTTAGAAAATTCGAAGTAAATTTTTCATAATTTCACGGTAAATTACTCAATAAAATCTCAGTAAATTCCTCATTGAAATCACAGTAAATTACTCAGAACATTACCCAGTAAATTGTTAAGTAAATTACTCCGTAAATTCTGAGTAAATCACTCAGTAAATTCCCAGTAAATTACTCGTTAAATTACTTGGTAAATTATCATCAAATTACTCAGTAAAATCCTAGAAAATTCTAAGTAAATTATTAAGTAAATTACTTACAAAATTCTCAATAAAATTTCCGTAAATTCTCAGTAAATTACTTAGTAAAATCTCAGTAAATTACTAATAAAATTCCAAAGAAATTCTGAGTAAATTATTCAGTAAATTCTCAATTAATTACTCAGTAAATTCCTAGTAACTCCTCAGTAAATTATTTAGAAAATTCGAAGTAAATTTTTCATAATTTCACGGTAAATTACTCAATAAAATCTCAGTAAATTACTCGTTGAAATCTCAGTAAATTACTCAGAACATTACCCAGTAAATTGGTAAGTAAATTACTCAGTAAATTCCGAGTAAATCACTCAGTAAATTCCCAGTAAATTACTCGGTAAATTACTAAGTAAATTCTCATCAAATTACTCAGTAAATTCCCAGAAAATTCTCAGTAAATTATTAAGTAAATTACTTACAAAATTCTCAATAAATTCCCCGTAAATTCTCAGTAAATTACTAATAAAATTCCAAAGAAATTATGAGTAAATTATTCAGTAAATTCTCAATTAATTACTCAGTAAATTCCTAGTAAATCCTCAGTAACTTATTTAGAAAATTCGAAGTAAATTTTTCATAATATCACGATAAATTACTCAATAAAATCTTAGTAAATTACTCTTTGAATTCTCAGTAAATTACTCAGAACAATACCCAGTAAATTGCTAAGTAAATTACCAGGTAAATTCCGAGTAAATCACTCAGTAAATTCCAAGTAAATTACTCAATAAATTACTCAGTAAATTACTCAGTAAATGACTTAGAAAATTCTCAGTAAATTATGAAGTAAATTACTTAGAAAATTTCTAATAAATTCTCAGTAAATTACTTAGTAAAATATCAGTAAATTACTAATTAAATTCTCAAGAAATTCTCAGAAAATTATTCAGTAAATTCTCAATTAATTACTCAGTAAATTCCTAGTAAATCCTCAAGAAAATTATTTGGAAAATTTGAAGTAAATTTTTCATAATTTCACGGTAAATTACTCAACAAAATCTCAGTAAATTACTCATTGAATTCTCAGTAAATTACTCAAAGCATTACCCAGTAAATTGCCAAGTGAATTACTCAGTAAATTCGGAGTAAGTCACACTATAAATTACTCAGTAAATTCCTAATAAATCCTCATTAAATTATTTAGAAAATTTGAAGTAAATTTTTCATAATTTCACGGTAATTACACAGTAAATTCCCAGAAATTCTCAGTAAATTATAAATTAAACTACTTAAAAAATTCTCAATAAATTCGCAGTAAATTCTCAGTAAATTACTAATTAAATTCCCAAGAAATTCTCAATAAATTATTCTGAAAATTCTCAATTAATTACGTAGTAAATTCCTTGTAAATCCTCAGTAAATTATTTAGAAAATTCGAAGTAAATTTTTCATAATTTCACGGTAAATTACTCATTGAATTCTCAGTAAATTACTCAGAACATTACCCAGTAAATTACTCAGTAAATTCAGAGTAAATGACTCAGTAAATTACTTGGTAAATTACTCAATAAATTCTCATTAAATTACTCAGTAAATTTTCATTAAATTACTCAGTAAAATCAAATCAAATTACTTAGTAAATTCCAAAAAAATTCTCAGTAAATTATAAAGCAAATTACTTAGAAAATTCTCAATAAATTCCCAGTAAATTCTTAGTAAATTACTAATTAAATTCACAAGAAATTCTCAATAAATTATTAAGTATATTCCTAGTAAATCCTCAGTAAATTATTTAGAAAATTCAAAGTAAAATTTTTCATAATTTCACGGTAAATTACTCAATAAAATCTCAGTAAATTACTCATTGAATTCTCAGTAAATTACTCAGAACATTACCTAGTAAATTGCTAAGTAAATTACTCAGTAAATTCTGAGTAAATCACTCAGTAAATTCTCGGTAAATTACTCAGTAAATTATCATGAAATTACTCCGCAAATTCCCAAAAAATTCTCAGTAAATTATAAAGTAAATTACTAAGAAAATTCCTAATAAATTCCCAGTAAATTCTCAGTAAATTACTTAGTAAATTCTCAGTAAATTACTAATTAAATTCCCAAGAAATTATCAGTGAATTATTCAGTAAATTCTCATTTAATACATAGTAAATTCCTAGTAAATTCTCAGTAAATTATTTAGAAAATTCAATGTAATTTTTTCATAATTTCACGGTAAATTACTCAATAAAATCTCAGTAAATTACTCATTGAATTCTCAGTAAATTACATAGAACATTACCCAGTAAATTGGTAAGTAATTACTCAGAAAATTCCGAGTAAATCACTAAGTAAATTCCCAGTAAATTACTCAAAAAATTCTAATTAAATTACTCAGTAAATTCCCAGAAAATGCACAGTAAATTATGAAGTAAATTACTTCAAAAATTCTCACTGAATTCCTAGTAAATTCTAAGCAAATTACTTAGTAAATTCTCAATAAATTACTAATTAAATTCCCAAGAAATTCTCAGTGAATTATTCAGTAAATTCTCAATTAATTACATAGTAAATTCTCAGTAAATTATTTAGAAAATTCAAAGTAAATTTTTCATAATTTCACGGTAAATTACTCAATAAAATCTCAGTAAATTACTCATTGAATTCTCAGTAAATTACTCAGAATATTACCCAGTAAATTGGTAAGTAATTACTCAGAAAATTCCAAGTAAATCATTCAGTAAATTCCCAGTAAATTACTCAGTACATTTCTAATTAAATTACTCAGTAAATTCCCAGAAAATGCTCAGTAAATTATGAAGTAAATTACTTAGAAAATTCTCACTGAATTCCTAGTAAATTCTAAGTACATTACTTAGTAAATTCTCAGTAAGATACTAATTAAATTTCCAAGAAATTCTCAGCAAATTATTCAGTAAATTCTCAATTAATTACTCAGTAAATTCCTAGTAAGTCCTCAGTAAATTTTTTAGAAAATTCGAAGTAAATTTTTCATAATTTAACGGTAAATTACTCAATAAAATCTCAGTAAATTACTCGTTGAAATCTCAGTAAATTACTCAGAACATTACCCAGTAAATTGGTAAGTAAATTACTCAGTAAATTCTGAGTAAATCACGCAGTAAATTCCCAGTAAATTACTCGGTAAATTACTCAGTAAATTCTCATCAAATTACTCAGTAAACTCTCAGAAAATTCTCTGTAAATAATTAAGTAAATTACTTACAAAATTCTCAATAAACTCTCCATAAATTCTCAGTAAATTACTTAGCAAAATCTCAGTAAATTAATAATAAAATTCCCAAGAAATTCTGAGTAAATTATTCAGTAAATTCTCAATTAATTACTCAGTAAATTATTTAGAAAATTCGAAGTAAATTTTTCATAATTTCACGGTAAATTACTCAATAAAATCTCAGTAAATTACTCTTTGAATTCTCAGTAAATTACTCAGAACAATACCCAGTAAATTGCTAAGTAAATTACTAAGTAAATTTCGAGTAAATCACTCAGTAAATTCCAAGTAAATTACTCAATAAATTACTCAGTAAATTCTCAGAAAATTCTCAATAAATTCCTAGTAAATTCTCAGTAAATTACTTAGTAAAATCTCTGTAAATTACTAATTAAATTCCCAAGAAATTCTCAGAAAATTATTCAGTAAATTCTCAATTAATTACTCAGTAAATTCCTAGTAAATCCTCAAGAAAATTATTTGGAAAATTTGAAGTAAATTTTTCATAATTTCACGGTAAATTACTCAATAAAATCTCAGTAAATTACTCATTGAATTCTTAGTAAATTACTCAAAACATTACCCAATAAATTGCCAAGTAAAGTACTCAGTAAATTCAGAGTAAATCACTCAGTAAATTCCCAGTAAATCACTCGGTAAATTACTTAGTAAATTCTCATTAAATTAAGCAGTAAATTCCAAGAAAATTCTCAGTTTACTTAGTAAATTCTCAGTAAATTACTAATTAAATTCCCAAGAAATTCTTAATAGATTATTCAGTAAATTCTCAATTAATTACTCAGTAAATTCCTAGTAAATCCTCAGTAATTATTTAGAAAATTCAAAGTAAATTTTTCATAATTTCACGGTAAATTACTTAATAAAATCTCAATAAATTACTCATTGAATTCTCAGTAAATTACTCAGAACATTACCTAGTAAATTACTCAGTAAATTCTAAGTAAATGACTCTGTAAATTCCCCGTAAATTACTCGATAAATTACTCAGTAAATTCTCATTAAATTACACAGTAAATTCTTATCAAATTACTCAGTAAATTCCCAGAAAGTTCTCAGTAAATTATAAAGTAAATTATTTAGAAAATTCTCAATAAATTCCCAGTAAATTCCCTGTAAATTACTAATTAAATTTCCAAGAAATTCTCCATAAATTATTTAGTAAATTCTCAATTAATTATTCAGTAAATTTCCAGTAAATTACTCAGTAAATTCCCAAAAAAATTCTCAGTAAATTATGAAGTAAATTACTTCGAAAATTCTCAATAAATTCCTAGTAAATTCTAAGTAAATTACTTAGTAAATTCTCAGTAAATTACTAATTAAATTCCCAAGAAATTCCCAGTAAATTATTCAGTAAATTCTCAATTAATTACTCAGTAAATTCGTAGTAAGTCCTCAGTAATTATTTAGAAAATTCGAAGTAAATTTTTCATAATTTCACGGTAAATTACTCAATAAAATCTCAGTAAATTACTCGTTGAATTCTCAGTAAATTACTCAGAACATTACCCAGTAAATTGGTAAGTAAATTACTCAGTAAATTTCGAGTAAATCACTCAGCACATTCCCAGTAAATTACTCAGTAATTTCTCATTAAGTTACTCAGTAAATTCCCAGTAAATTATAAAGTAAATTACTTAGAAAATTCTCAATAAATTCCAAGTAAATTCTCAGTAAATTACTTAGTAAATTCTCAGTAAATTACTAATTAAATTTCCAAGAAATTCTCAATAAATTATTTAGTAAATTCCTAGTAAATCCTCAGTAAATTATTTAGAAAATTTGAAGTATTTTTTTCATAATTTCACGATAAATTACTCAATAAAATCTCAGTAAATTACTCAGTGAGTTCTTAGTAAATTCCGAGTAAATTTGTAACAACCCTCACTTCATCTTAGTCATGCTCTCATGCATTTATATGATTTTGTCTTGTTAAGCTTGCATTTCAAATCTTGTCTTTGTTTTGCTTAAGCGTTACTGCATGATTTGTTCCTTGCTTGGTGTGAGTTTAGCCGAGGTCATCCTAAGCCTGGGTCGCACCTTTGAATCTCTTATACCTAGGACTATCTTGGAATCTTTTGGTTAACCTCCATTCGGACCTTGGCATATTGGCCGAGATATCACTATCTAGGCTGAGATTTTCATCACCAAGGTCGAGATGTGTATTATCTAGGCCGAGATGTTACCCTTGCACCTAGTGATCTTGTTCTTGGATTGGTATGACCTTGACCGAGGTGTGGCACATCTAGGCCGAGGTGTGGCACAGCTAAGTCAAGTGTTGTCCTTCCTAGCCGAGATCATTGAGACCTTACTTGCCGAAGCCTTGTCCTTAGCCGAGATCATTACCTGCCGAAGTGCCTATGCCATCTTGCTTGTTGAACACACTTTGCCATAGTCTTGTCTTTTCACTCAGCCACCTTTTTTAGAAAAGCCAACCAGCTGATGCCACGTGTCCCAGCTGAGGGTTAAGTCAGTGAGCTGTTGAGAAACACAACATTTTGTATCATATCCTTGTCTTTTAGAGAGAGGGGCTCTAGGAAGAAGGAGGAGTTCTTAGAGAAGGGAATAGATTTCCAAGCTTGATCTTCACACTTTGAGTCGTTAGATTCGTGTCTTGAGGTTAGAATCTTGATCTACTCTTGTTGTTCTTATTGTTCATCTAGCTGCATTGCATGATCGAGCACGATTTGTAAGCCATGCATTGATTTAAAGTTTGGTTTTAGAAAGAGAAAGTGTTATTCATGTGTTCTTGAATAAAAGCCTTGTTTGATCCAAAAGCTTGCATCAAGATTCATGTTTTTGTGTTTGTCTTCATAAGATCTTCAAGTATGGGTACCCAGGTCCATGTTTTCGAACTCATCTCATGAAATCCCAGATTTCATAATAAGTTGTGATTTAGCATTCATGTTTTTCATGTTCTTTATATTCTTCAGCAGAGGGAAATCCAGATTTTCCCAACTTCATTTTCTTGAATGTGGCCATCGGGACCACACCTCGGCAAGGAGGTGTGGGACCTCGGCCAAGACCTGGTTGGTACCCATTATGTTTTCCCGAGATGAGAAACAGTGTTTTGTTTTGATCCGACTTAGTTTTGAAGGAATGCCGAGATCATTTGCATTCATATAAAGCTTGTTTGAGGGTGCATTCAATAGACTTTGCCATGTGTTTGTAGGACTTGGACTCTTGCTTTGACCCCGACGTTTGAAGAACTAAGTGAGTGGTATTTTTAATAAAGCCATGTTATGACATTTGATAAAGCTTTGCCTTGCTTGTTTTGGAAAAATATTTGTTAAGCATGAATGACTATCCCTATTTTGTGTATCAAGTATTAACTTTGGTTTTGATAACATTCTTGACAAGTCTGTACGTGCTAAGGGACTATAAGCATTTGTAGCACAAGTCTGTACGTGCTAAGGGACTATAAGCATTTGTAGCACAAGTCCGTACGTGCTAAGGGACTATAAACATTTGTAGCACAAGTCCGTACGTGCTAGGGGACTATAAGCATTTGTAGTACAAGTCCGTACGTGCTAGGGGACTCTAAGATTTTGTAGCACTTTTGATTATGTCATCCCTTGTATTATTGATGCTAGTAAGCATCCCTTGAGACTTGAAAGATTTTTTAGATGAACTTGATTTGTCCTTTGATTTTGTACAAGATATTGTTTGGTTTGTGTTTCTCAAAAAATTTAGGGAAAAATTCTCTACAAATAAGTTTTCAAAAGTAATCAAACCAAACAAATTTTTTCAAATTTTTTTTCCAAAACTTGTTTGGTTTACAAGTTTTCCAAACAAATCTCTCTCTCATACACATCAAATCAATCACTTTTTCCAAAACTCTCTCTCAAAATAATTTTTCAAAACATCTTTTGAAAAAAAACCAAACCAAACAAATTTTCGTACTTTTTATCTCAAAACATGTTTCTCAAATACAAACCAAACAAGCCCGACGTGTTTTGGCTTGATAAAGATCTCGGATATCATTCATGCAAACCCTTTTATTGATTATATCATTCACTGAGTATCCAAGCTCACCCTTTCTATATATATATGTAGGTGATGAGTAGAACGGCGGTGACGCCTAGATGCGTTTGGCATGATGTTTGGATTCATACTTTTGATAGCATCTTGGCTTATAGTTATTTCTTTTGTATATGTTAGCTTGAGAAGCCTTTTGATCAAGATGTATTTTGTACCATATTTCATTGTATCCAAGTTATAAACTATATTAAGATGTATGTCATTTCATTCGATCTATGCAAAGCTCCTATGGACTAATTAGATGTAAATTTATTGCTTCCGCACATGTAGGCCCCATATGTATACTCTGATTGTGTGTGAATCTTTGTACGTTGGCCTTTGGTAATCTCGGATTACTGGCCATCATAGCACCATTCTACTAGGGGCGGAATAGGGTCGTGACAAAATTACTCGGTAAATTACTCACAAAATTCTCACTAAATTACTCAGTAAATTCTCAGAAAATTCTCAGTAAATTACTTAGTAAATTCTCAATAAATTACTAATTAAATTCCAAAGAAATTGGCAGAAAATTATTCAGTAAATTCTCAATTAATTGCTCAGTAAATTCCTATTAAATCCTCAGTAAATTATTTAGAAAATTTGAAGTAAATTTTTCATAATTTTACTGTAAATTACTTAATAAAATCTCAGAAAATTACTCGTCGAATTCTCAGTAAATTCCCAGAAAATTCTCAAAAAATTCCCAATAAATTCTCATTACTTAGTAAATTCTCAGTAAATTACTAATTAAATTCGTAACAAATTCATAGTAAATTATTCAGTAAATTCTCAATTAATTACTCAGTAAATTCCTAGTAAATCCTCAGTAAATTATTTAGAAAATTTGAAGTAAATTTTTCATAATTTCACGTTAAATTACTCAATAAAATCTCAGTAAATTACTCCTTCAATTCTCAGCAAATTACTCAGAACATTACCCAGTAAATTGCTAAGTAAATTACTCAGCAAATTTCGAGTAAATCACTCAGTAAATTCCCAATAAATTACTCGGTAAATTACTCAATAAATTCTCATCAAATTACTCAGTAAATTCCTGAAAAATTCTCAGTAAATTACAAAGTAAATTACTTAGAAAATTCCCAGTAAATTCTCAGTAAATTACTAATTAAATTCCCAAGAAATTCTCAGTAAATTATTCCGTAAATTCTCAATTAATTAGTCAGCAAATTCCTATTAAATCCTCAGTAAATTATTTAGAAAATTTGAAGTAAATTTTTCATAATTTCACAGTAAATTACTCAATAAAATCTCAGTAAATTACTCATTGAATTCTCAGTAAATTACTGAAAACATTAGCCAATAAATTGCCAAGTAAAGTACTGAGTAAATTCGGAGTAAATCACTCAGTAAATTCCCAGTAAATCACTCGATAAATTACTCAGTAAATTCTCATTAAATTACTCAGTAAATTTCTAAAAAATTCTTAGTAAATTATTAATTAAATTACTTAGAAAATTCTCAATAAATTTCCAGTAAATTCTCAGTAAATTACTTAATAAATTCTCAGTAAATTACTAATTAAATTCCCAAGAAATTCTCAATAAATTATTCAGTAAATTCTCAATTAATTATTTAGTAAATTCCTAGTAAATCCTCAGTAATTATTTAGAAAATTCGAAGTAAATTTTTCATAATTTCACGGTAAATTACTCAATAAAATCTCAGTAAATTACTCATTGAATTTTCAGTAAATTACTCAGAGCATTACCCAGTAAATTACTCGGTAAATTACTGAGTAAATTTCCAAAAAATTCTCAGTAAATTATGAAGTAAATTACTTAGAAAATTCTTAATAAATTCTCAGTAAATTAGTTAGTAAAATCTCAGTAAATTACTAATTAAATTCCCAATATATTTTGAGTAAATTATTCAGTAAATTCTCAATTAATTACTCAGTAAATTCCTAGTAAATTCTCAGTAAATTATCTAGAAAATTCGAAGTAAATTTTTCATAATTTCACATTAAATTACTCATTGAATTCTCAGAAAATTACTCAGAACATTACCCAGTAAATTGCTAAGTAAATTACTCAGTAAATTCGGAGTAAATCACTCAGCAAATTCCCATTAAATTACTCAGTAAATTACTCAATAAATTCTCATTAAATTACTCAGTAAATTCCCGAAAAATTCTCAGTAAATTATGAAGTAAATTACTTAGAAAATTCTCAGTAAATTCTCAGTAAATTACTAACTAAATTCGCAAGAAATTCTCAGTAAATGATTCAGTAAATTCTAAATTAATTACTCAGTAAAATCCTAGTAAATCCTCAGTAAATTATTTAGAAAATTTGAAGTAAATTTTTCGTAATTTCACGGAAAATTACTCATTGAATTCTAAGTAAATTACTCAAAACGTTACATAGTAAATTGCCAAGTAAAGTACTCAGTAAATTCGGAGTAAATCACTCAGTAAATTCGCAGTAAATCACTCGGTAAATTACTCAGTAAATTCTCATTAAATTACTCAGTAAATTCGCAGAAAATTCTAAGTAAATTATAAATTAAATTACTTAGAAAATTCTCAACAAATTCCCAGTAAATTACTAATTAAATACCCAAGAAATTCTCAATAAATTATTCAGTAAATTCTCAATTAATTACTCAGTAAATTCATAGTAAATCCTCAGTAATTATTTAGAAAATTCGAAGTAAAATTTTCATAATTTTACGGTAAATTACTCAATAAAATCTCAGTAAATTACTCATTGAATTCTCTGTAAATTACTCAGGATATTACCTAATAAATTGGTAAGTAAAGTACTCAGCAAATTCTGAGTAAATCACTTAGTAAATTCCAAGTAAATCACTCGGTAAATAACTCAGTAAATTCTCATTAAATTACTCAATAAATTCCCAGAAAATTCTTAGTAAATTATAAATTAAATTACATAGAAAATTCTCAATAAATTCTCAGTAAATTCTCAGTAAATTACTTAGTAAATTCTCAGTAAATTATTCAGTAAATTCTCAATTAATTACTCAGTAAATTCCTAGTAAATCCTCAGTAGTTATTTAGAAAATTCGAAGTAAATTTTTCATAATTTCACGTTAAATTACTCGATAAAATCTCAGTAAATTACTCATTGAATTCACAGTAAATTACTCAGAACATTACCCAGTAAATTACTAAGTAAATTCCAAGTAAATTACTCGGTAAATTACTCAGACAATTCTCAGAAAATTATGAAGTAAATTACTTAGAAAATTCTCAATAAATTCCCAGTAAATTCTTCATAAATTATTTGGTAAAATCTCAGTAAATTACTAATTAAATTCCCAAGAAATTCTAAGTAAATTATTCAGTAAATTCTCAATTAATTACTCAGCAAATTCCTAGTAAGCCCTCAGTAAATTATTTAGAAAATTCGAAGTAAATTTTTCATAATTTCACGTTAAATTACTCAATAAAATCTCAATAAATTACTCATTGAATTTTTAGTAAATTACTCAGAACATTATCCTGTAAATTACTGAGTAAATTACTAAGTAAATTCCGAGTAAATCACTCAGTAAATTCTCAGTAAATTACTCAGTAAATTCTCATCAAATTACTCAGTAAATTCCCAGAAAATTCTCAGTGAATTATGAAGTAAATTACTCAGAAAATTATCAATAAATTCCTTGTAAATTCTCAATAAATTACTTAGTAAAATCTCAGTAAATTACTAATTAAATTCCCAAGAAATTCTCAGTAAATTATTTAGTAAATTCTCAATTAATTACTCAGTAAATTGCTAGTGAATCCTCAAAAAATTATTTAGAAAATTTGACCTAAATTTTTCATAATTTCACGTTAAATTACTCGATAAAATCTCAATAAATTACTCATTGAATTCTCAGTAACTTACTAGAAACATTACCCAGTAAATTGCTAAGTAAATTACTCAGTAAATTCCGAGTAAATCACTCAGTAAATTCCCAGTAAATTTGTCACGACCCCAAACCGCCCCTAGTAGTTTGGTGCCGTGATGGCCAGTAATCCGTAATTACCGAAGGCCAACTTCAAAAGTAAAACAAGATCAGAGTATGACAAACGGGGCTCACAAATGCGGAAGAAATAAATCAAACATACAAGTGGTCCATAAGAGCAGTGCATAGATCCAATGTAATGGCATACATCTTTATAACTTGAATACAAAAGGTAAAATACGTATTACATCTTGATCAAAAGGCTTCTCGAGCCGACATATACAAAAATACAATGAGTACAAGCCAAGAAGCATAATTTTCAAGAATTGCCGACGTAAATAAAAATGACATTTGCCGACGTGAATGCAAAACAACGCTGACATAATCATGAATCCAAAACAAGCTTTCAAAAACACATTCTAGGCGTCGCTGACGTCCTGCTCATCATCTACATATATATAGAGAGGGGTGAGCACGAATACTCAGTGAATGGTACTAGAAATAAAGGTTTTGCATGAATATAGCCGAAGTCTTCCAAAACGAAACATGCCAAAAACCATACAAATATTAGCCGAGATCCTTACAGATCAGAACACGTCAAAACTTTACCAAAGCAAGGGATGAACTGTATTCATCTATCAAGTCCAACAAGTCTCAAGGGATGTTTATTGACATCGGCAAAACACAAATCAAGCTTATCAAAACAAGGGATGAACCGTATTCATCTATCAAACCTTACGAGTCTCAAGGGATGTTTACTGATATCGGCAAAACACAAATCAAGCTTATCAAAACAAGGGATGAACCGTATTCATCTATCAAACCTTACGAGTCTCAAGGGATGTTTACTGACATCGGCAAAACACAAATCAAGCTTATCAAAACAAGGGATGAACCGTATTCATCTATCAAACCTTACGAGTCTCAAGGGATGTTTACTGACATCGGCAAAACACAAATCAAGCTTATCAAAACAAGCAAGTCCACGCGGTAAACCGTCAGTGGCAAAATAAGGACTGTACGATCCGTAATCGTTTAGTCAAAGGTACTGCGAAAGTTTATAGTCCTCTAGCACAAGGGACTTGTGTTACTTAAGCCCGTAGCTCCTTTTAACACGATGATCTGGCGTTACTTAGGCCCGTAGCCCGATTTAACATTATGTAACTTGTGTTACTTAGGCCCGTAGCCCGATTTAACATTATGGAACTTGTGTTACTTAGGCCCGTAGCCCGATTTAACATTATAGTCTTTCCAAGGAAGGACCGTATCCTTTTATACTTAGTGCTGCGAAAGTTTAGAGTCCTCCAGCACAAGGGACTTTTCAAGGACGACATCAAAACAAAGCTTATACTTGATATATCAAAACAGGGCTATTCATTCATGCTTAGCAAATACTCTCGTCAAAACAAAGCAAAGCAAGATTTAACAAAACAAGTATAACATAGCTTTATTAAAAGCACCACTCACCTAATTCTCCAGGTGTAGGCTCAAAGCAAGGATCAAGGTCCTACAATCACATGGCAAATCACATTCTCAAAACAAGCTTTATATATACATGCGAATGATCTCGGCATTCTTACCAGATCCAAGTCAATAACAGAGCAAAACATGTTGGGAGTTTAAGCACTGCTCCCATCTCATGTAAACACACTGGGTACCATCCAGGTCCTTGCCGAGGTCCCACACCTCCTTGCCGAGGTGTGGTCCCGAAGGCCTCAACAAACAAAGTCGGGAAAAACCTGGGTTTCCCTTTGAAGAATATGAAGAACATGATTATGAAGAAGACGAATGCAAGGATCATAACTTGTTACAAAATCTGAGA
The DNA here is from genome assembly GCF_055761805.1 of Camellia sinensis. Lineage (NCBI taxonomy): Eukaryota > Viridiplantae > Streptophyta > Magnoliopsida > Ericales > Theaceae > Camellia > Camellia sinensis. The sequence continues at coordinate 89,513,607 of NC_138964.1, forward strand.
TTTCATGCCATGAGTTCAAAACATGGACCTGGGTACCCATACAAGAAGGTCATGCAAGAACAAACACAAAACATGGTTCTTGTTTCAAGCTCTCGGATCAAAACGAGACTTTTCTTCAAAACACATGAATACTATTTTTCTTTTCCAAAACCAACTTCAAATCGATGCATGACATGCAAAACAGATCCGATCATGTAATGCAGCTAGGTGATCGATAACAACAATCAAAGTAGATCAAGAATCTTACCTCAAAGCTCAAATCCAACGGTTCAATCTTCGAAGATCAAGCTTGGGAGGTCTATTCTCACTCAAGAACTTCTCCTCCTTCTCTCTCGAGCTTCTCTCTCTAAGGGCAAAGATTTGAGACAAAAATGATTTGTCTCTAGGTCTGCCGGCTGTCTTAACAATTAGCCCGAGCACGTGGCGCCATCGGGTTGGCTCAACTCAAAAGGTGATTGATTGATAAGACAAGTTTATGACAAGGCGTACGCAGCAAGCTGGGTAAGACACATCGGCCAGTAATGACATCGGCTCAAGTCAAAGCTTCGGCAACAGGATAATAAAGACATCGGCTAGGGAGGACGACACTTGACTAAGCTGTGCCACACCATGGCCGGGGTGTGCCACACCTCGGTCTAGGCCATGCCTGCCCAAGGACGAAGATCATAAAGTGTGAAACATCTCGGCGACAAGCCCGGGGTGAAGATGGTATTGACCAAGCGGTTCCAAAACGTTTCAAGGTACAAAGGTTCAGGGTCGGACTAAACTCAAGATGACCTCGGCTACATGCCGAGCAAAGAACAAAATCATGCAAGCAATACTCAGTCTAAACAAGGCAAGGCAAAACTAGCAAAATAACATATCAAGACAAGATCATGCATGAATGTATGCAAGTATGACAAGAGCAAGGTGAGGGTTGCTACAGTCTACCCTCCTTAAAGAAGTTTGGTCCCCAAACTTAAATTACCTTGTTCCAGGAACAATTCTGGACGTCGAATTCTCATTTCCTCTTCCAATTCCCACGTGGCATCCTTGCCGTGATGCTCTTTCCATTCTACTTTAACCATTGGTATCGACTTGTTCCTCAATTGCCTCACTTGTCTGCCAATAATCCTCATTGGCTTCTCCTCGTAGCCCAAATCCTCATTAACCGTAATCCCAGAATGATCAATTATATGTAGTGGATCTCGGATGTACTTTCTCAACATCGAAACATGAAACACATTGTGGATTTGACTTAATCCTGGCGGCAAAGCAAGTCTGTAGGCAACGGGGTTAATTCTCTCAAGAATTTCAAACGGTCCAATATACCGAGGTGCTAATTTACCCTTCTTCCCAAATCTGGAAACTCCTTTCATTGGTGAAACTTTCAGGAATACATGATCCCCAACTTCGAATTCTAACTCATTCCTTCTCTGGTCGGCGTAGCTCTTTTGTCGGCTCTGGGCAGTTCTAATCCTCTGTCGGATAAGTTTAATCTTCTCTGTTGTTACTTGAATCAATTCGGGATCAAGCAGAGCTTTGTCTCCAACTTTGGTCCAACATATCGGCGACCTACACTTTCTTCCGTACAAGGCTTCGTATGGCGCCATGCCAATGCTAGCTTGATAACTGTTGTTGTAAGCGAATTCCACTAAGGGCAAATGCGTTCCCCAACTTCCTAGGAAGTCCAATACACATAGTCTAAGCATATCTTCAAGTGTCTGAATTGTCCTCTCTGTCTGCCCATCCGTCTGGGGATGAAAAGCTGTGCTAAATCTCAGCTCGGCTTCGAAAGCCCTCTGTAGACTCTGCCAAAATCTGGAAACAAATTTAGGATCTCGGTCTGAAACAATAGACATCGGCACTCCATGAAGTCTAACAATCTCGTTCACATATAGCAAGGCAAGTTGGTCGGCGTTGAAGGTAGTCTTAGCAGGTAGAAAGTATGCTGACTTAGTTAATCTATCAACAACAACCCAGATCGAATCCATACCTTTCGGTGTCTTCGGCAACCCAATCACAAAATCCATGGAGATGTGTTCCCATTTCCACTCAAGGATCGGCAAAGGTTGAAGAAGTCCTGCCGGTCTTTGATGTTCCGCTTTCACTTGTTGACAATGTAAACACTGGGACACGAATTCAGCTATTTCTCTCTTCATATTTGGCCACCAAAACGTTTGTTTCACATCCTGATACATCTTAGTGTTCCCTGGATGAACAGCAAACTTGGAACCGTGAGCTTCCTGCAAAATTCTCCTTTTCAACTCTGGAACGTCGGCCACGCATAGCCTTCCTTCAAACTTAAGCACTTGATTTTCGATGGTATACCCGGATCTCGGCTTTGTGACAATCTCCTCGGCTACTTGAAGAATTTGTCCTCCATCTGTCTTGTCTTTACCTCATCAATAATGGTCGGCTCTACTGCTATCATGGTCAGGCACGCTAAATTTCCATGTGACCTTCTGCTCAAAGCGTCGACTACACTGTTAGCTTTTCCTGGATGATATTGAATTTGCATATCATAATCTTTCAACAACTCAAGCCACCTTCTCTGTCTCAAATTCAATTCCTTCTGAGTGAACAGGTACTTTAGGCTCTTATGATCTGTAAAAACCTGACAAGAAGCTCCATACAAATAGTGACGCCAAATCTTCAAAGCAAATACCACGGCCGCTAATTCTAAATCATGGGTAGGATAGTTCTTCTCATGGGGTTTCAACTGACGAGATGCATAAGCTATGACCTTACCCCCTTGCATTAACACACAACCCAAGCCCTTATGTGAAGCATCGCTGTAGATATGAAACTCTTCGTTACCTGATGGAAGTACGAGTACTGGTGCTGTAACTAATTTCGTCTTCAGTTCTTGGAAAGCTGACTCCCGATCTGTAATCCATTCATACGGTGTTCCCTTCTTAGTCAATTGCGTCAATGGAACTGCAATCGTGGAGAAATCCTTCACAAACTTCCTGTAATATCCTGCCAAATCCAGAATACTACGAATCTCGGACACATTAGTCGGCCTCGGCCAACTTACTACGGCTTCAATTTTGCTCGGATCAACCGAGATACCCTCTTCACTAATCACGTGACCCAAGAATGAGATAGTAGAAAGCCAAAATTCACACTTGTTAAACTTAGCATACAATTTCCGGTCTCTCAAAATCTGTAAGGCAAGTCTCAAATGATTTTTATGTTCAGTTTTACTCTTGGAATAGATTAATATATCATCAATGAAGACAACTACAAACTCATCTAAATAGGGCTTGAAGACTCTGTTCATTAAATCCATAAATGCAACAGGGGCATTAATCACTCCAAAAGGCATTACTAAAAACTCGTAGTGGCCATATCTGGTCCGGAAAGCAGTCTTCTCAACATCTTCGGCCTTAACTTTAAGTTGGTGATAACCAGACCTAAGGTCAATCTTAGAAAAGACTCGTGCTCCTTGTAACTGATCAAGCAAATCATCAATCCTAGGTAATGGGTACTTGTTCTTAATGGTGACCTTATTAAGTTCTCTGTAATCGATACAAAGGCGGAGTGTACCATCCTTTTTCTTAACAAATAAAACAGGTGCCCCCCATGGTGAAGTGCTCGGTCTAATGAATCCTTTATCCAACAATTCTTGTAATTGCAGTTTCAATTCCCTAAGTTCAGCTGGGGCCATTCTGTAAGGTGTTTTGGAGATCGGCTGTGTTCCCGACATGATGCTAACAGTAAACTCTATTTCTCTATCGGTTAAGTGGCCAGGAAATTCGTCCGGAAAAACGTCAGGGAATTCACTAACAATTGGGATGTCGGCTAAATTAACGTTTCTATTTTGATCACTCAGTATACTACACAAGTAGCCTCGACACCTTTTCTGAATTAACTTATAGGCTTTAATGGACGAGATCAAGTAAGGTGGGGGCACTATCCCTTTACCCTGGAAAATAACCTCGGCTAGGTTCGGGGGTCTCAGTGTGACACTTTTCGAAACACAATTAATAGATGCATGATTCACGACTAACCAATCCATTCCCAGTATAACGTCAAAATGGGCTATGTCTAGAGGCATTAAATCTACTAGCAATTCCACATTCTCAATCACAACAACACACGCTCTATAGATGGATGCAACAATCATAGATCTCCCAGATGGAGTAGACACAAATAACACATAATCAAGGGGCTCTAGTTCTCTATCAATTTTCTCGGCAAATTTAGCAAACACAAACGAATGCGTAGAACCCGAATCAATCAACACATAGGCATTCTGGGAGCAAATTAGAAGCATACCTGATACCACTGTCTCAGCATTCTGAGTGTCCCCTGGTACTAGTGCAAATACTCTGCCCTGTCTCATCTGCCCTTTTCCGACATTACCCTTCTGGATGGAACCTGAGGTATTCTCACCTTTCTTGCTGTTATCTGCCTTTGTCTTAGGACAATCTTTCACGTAGTGACCCACTTCGCCACACTCATAACAAGCTCCTGACGTCCGACGACAGACCCCGAAATGTGACTTCCCACAATCCGAACACGTCGGTTTAGCATTTTCTTCCTGCCTTAGGTTACCAGCACTGCCCACGTTCGTTCTCTTCTTGGTGCCCAGTTGTCCTCGGTGATTATCATAGTTTTGTCTCTTTCGCTGATTCTCTCCCGAGCTCTGGTATCGATTCAAGTTAGCTTCGGCCTGAATAGCCTTGTCCAACACTTCGGCATAAGTCGGCATATTGTGCAAGTTAACCCGGTCTTGGATCGGTCCGCGAAGCCCACTCTCGAACTTCCTGGCTTTCATGTATTCATCGTTGGCCATGTGAGGTACAAACCTCGCCAATTCAGTAAAAGCGCGGTCGTATTCCGCCACTGTTCGGTTGCCTTGCGTCAAAGTATGAAATTCGGTAGCCTTGCGATTTCGAACACTTACTGGGAAGTGCTTGTTGTAGAACAACTCTAAGAATCGGGTCCAGGTCAGATTTGGATTGCTTCCTCGAACCATCATCCACCATCTGCGAGCGTCATCATCTAAGGTGAAAGCTGCCAACGTCACCTTCTAAGCGTCGGTGCTAGGAAAGATCTCGATCAACTTTTCCATTTCCAAAACCCATGCCTCAGCCTTCATCGGCTCTATACCCCCAGAAAATCTCGATGGTTTCATTTTCTTGAACTCCCGGATCAAAGCTATCTTGCCATCCCCATATAAGGCTGGCTGCGGGGGAACTTGCGGCACTGGAGGAGGTGGAGGCGGAACTACATTTCGGCCGTTGGTTTGCTCGGCCTGGGCCGACGTGGCACTAGCGTACTGCTATCTGGTTTGCCTCAACTCGCGGGCCAAACCTTCAACTAATCTTTCCAGTCTGTCCATTCTGTCTTCGGGCTAGTCCCGACCAATCGGAGGTCTACCTCTCCTCATAATGCTATGATCATGCCAAGTATGACTTTAAGACAATTAAGCAAATAACCACGTGGGCAAGTAACATATAGACATGTCAAGACAATGCACACCTTGTTCAAATAGCAAGCACTATGATGCAATCCTAACAGCTTTCTAAGGGAAATCCTATGCTCTTTAGGACTCAAAGTGTGTGGACAACGTACACTGAGGAACTTGTGCTCTGATACCATTCTGCCACTACCCCAAACCGCCCCTAGTAGTTTGGTGCCGTGATGGCCAGTAATCCGTAATTACCGAAGGCCAACTTCAAAAGTAAAACAAGATCAGAGTATGACAAACGGGGCTCACAAATGCGGAAGAAATAAATCAAACATACAAGTGGTCCATAAGAGCAGTGCATAGATCCAATGTAATGGCATACATCTTTATAACTTGAATACAAAAGGTAAAATACGTATTACATCTTGATCAAAAGGCTTCTCGAGCCGACATATACAAAAATACAGTGAGTACAAGCCAAGAAGCATAATTTTCAAGAATTGCCGACGTAAATAAAAATGACATTTGCCGACGTGAATGCAAAACAACGCCGACATAATCATGAATCCAAAACAAGCTTTCAAAAACACATTCTAGGCGTCGCCGACGTCCTGCTCATCACCTACATATATATAGAGAGGGGTGAGCACGAATACTCAGTGAATGGTACTAGAAATAAAGGTTTTGCATGAATATAGCCGAAGTCTTCAAAACGAAACATGCCAAAAACCATACAAATATTAGCCGAGATCCTTACAGATCAGAACACGTCAAAACTTTACCAAAGCAAGGGATGAACCGTATTCATCTATCAAGTCCGACAAGTCTCAAGGTGTAATACCCCTGTTCCGTAATATGTTAATTGGTCCTTAATATGATGTGATTATGTGTCTTGATATGATTTTGTGTTCCATTATGTGAATATATGTGATTCTAGAATTCTATCTGTCCACCGTAGGAATATCTGTTCGAATAATCTGCTTTGGAATTAAATTGAGGGCCCTATCGGCCACAAAACCCGAAATTGATCGCGCCATTGTGATTGGCGTAATTTTTAGAGCCTACGGTGGAGTTTAATTGAAAACTGATTTGGGTCAGATTAAATCGATTAAATTGATGAATTAAGTGCCCAAATATTTTATAATGAAATAATGTGTTGAGTGGGGCTAAATAGGGGCCTTATTATGATCAATTCCTCACCCTTATATCATTTTGGCTGAAGTTTAACTCTCTAGAAAAGAGAGAGAGTCGACTTTGAGAGAGAGGGGAGGCACCTTTGGGCATTTTGATTCAAAATTGTGAATTGGGAAGGCTAGGTGCAAGACTTGGCCATAATTGTGAAGATTGGGCCTCTAGGTAAGCATTGATTCTTGAATTCATGAGTTTAATGTGTAATCTTGTGTGTTCAAGGGTGGTTGTGATCAAGAGCATGATTTGAGATCATTTTGTTGAAATTGAGGCTTGATATGTGCATGCATGTAATGAACTCCCATGGAATCACAAAATCTAGCATGTAATTTGTGAAATTGTGAAAGATTGGTAGTGTAATCCCACATGCAAGCATGTCTTTGTTGAGTCTTATGGGAATGAGCACTAATTGCATTATTTGAAATGAAAATGAAGTCAAAATGGGCATGCATGTCTGAATAATTGAAGATGGGAGCTTTGAATGCATGAATATGTATGATAGAATTGAGTTTGGTGTCAATTTGAGACATGCAAGTGTTTAATTCTTGAAATTGAGCTCCATAATAATGTGTTTTGGTGTTTATACCTTGTTAGTATACTTATATGTAATATTTGAGCTACAACATGCATGATTTGTTGGTTAAAAGTCGGAATGGAGCTCAAGAACTCAACTTGGGATTCCCAGATTTTTGACGTCCGCTCGAGCGGGTGAAGTGACGCTTGAGTGGATAAATCGAGCTCCCAGCATTTTCTGCAGACATGGTTCCCGCTCGAGCGGGGAAGTTGACGCTCGAGCGGGGAGCTATGTAGACAGGCAGTCCGCTCGAGCGGCCGAGTTCACGCTCAAGCTGGAATAGAAGGCAACCAGTGCTTTCGCAGACCTAAGGGTCCGCTCGAGCAGGGAAGTTGACGCTCGAGCGGGGACCCTATTTTCTGAAATCCTGTTTTTGCATTTTGTGTTCCGTTTTCCGTTCTCTTTCACTTGCAAGCACTCTTAGGCATATGTTAAGCATTGTAAATGAATTAATGAGATAATAATAAAGCCTAAAGAGGAATATGTGAATTAAAGAACGGATTGAACTGTTAGTGACCCTTTTTGTGTTCATGAAATGTGTAGGGTCAAGCTCCAGGGCAAATTCAGAAGCCAATCACTGTGAGTAATATCAATATTCGAAAGCTTGTCAATGTCCAATTGTTGTTCCCTTATAAACTTTATGAGTTGTTAATTGGGATTGTGGACAAAACCTGACAGGAATGAATGAATGGACCAAAGGTCGTTTTGATATAAATGAATGGACCAAAGGTCGTTTTGATGTGAATGAATGGACCGAAGGTCGTTTTGATGTGAATGAATGGACCAAAGGTCGTCCTAATATGAATGAATGGACCAAAGGTCGTTTTGATATAAATGAATGGACCGAAGGTCGTTTTGATATAAATGAATGGACCGAAGGTCGTTTTGATGTGAATGAATGGACCGGAGGTCGTTTTGATGTGAATGAATGGACCAAAGGTCGTCCTGACATAAATGAATGGACCAAAGGTCGTCCTGACATAAATGAATGGACCAAAGGTCGTCCTGATGTAAATGAATGGACCAAAGGTCGTTTTGACACATGTGAGTGGGCCGAAGGCCGTTTTGACATGAATGAGTGGGCCGAAGGCCGTTTTGACATGAACGAGTGAGCCAAAGGCCGTTTTGACATCAATGAATGGGCCGAAGGCCATTTTGACAAAAATGAATGGGCCAAAGGCCGTTTCGACATAAGTGAATGGGCCGAAGGCCGTTTTGCCATGAATGGGAACCCAAATGGGCCAAAGGCCAGAATGTTGGAACTACAGTTACTTGATTTGCATTTCGTATAGTCGTATATATTTGCTAATTAGAAGTATGAATTGGGCCCAAGGCCGTTTGGAGCATGTTGTTCTACATATTGTTATGTAACTGTCATATTTGATATTATTCACGGGGCTATCGCTCACGCTCATTCATGTGTTTGTATGTGAGCCAAGAGAAGTCCAGACCCAGCCTCAGTGAAGTCTGTAGGGAGCAACTAAGGTTTTGAGAGAGTCAGCCCTTGTGTCTCACGCACGAGACCCGTCTTCACCCTTTTGTTATATATTTACATTTTGTCAGGTTGGCGAAGTTTTGTATATGTCTGCTTACGGTTTTATATGTTGACTTAGTTTTGGATGATCCTGTCTGTACAGAACCTATGTCGCTATGTTTCTGTTGTGAGTTATTAACGTACATATGTATGGTTTGTTTTGATGTGCCATGTAAGCACAGCTCTATGGACAAAGTTTTAAATTTTGCTTCCCTTTTGGCCCCTTTACTCTGATGTGTTAAGTCTGTTTTGGTTTGAGGCCGTAGGTAATCTTAGGATTACTGGTCGGTTACGTCCTTAACCCATGGGGGCGGGTTCGGGTCGTGACACAAGGGATGTTTACTGACATCGGCAAAACAAAAATCAAGCTTATCAAAACAAGGGATGAACCGTATTCATCTATCAAACCTTACGAGTCTCAAGGGATGTTTACTGACATCGGCAAAACACAAATCAAGCTTATCAAAACAAGGGATGAACCGTATTCATCTATCAAACCTTACGAGTCTCAAGGGATGTTCACTGACATCGGCAAAACACAAATCAAGCTTATCAAAACAAGGGATGAACCGTATTCATCTATCAAACCTTACGAGTCTCAAGGGATGTTTACTGACATCGGCAAAACACAAATCAAGCTTATCAAAACAAGCAAGTCCACGCGGTAAACCGTTAGTGGCAAAACAAGGACTGTACGATCCGTAATCGTTTAGTGAAAGGTACTGCGAAAGTTTATAGTCCTCCAGCACAAGGGACTTGTGTTACTTAAGCCCGTAGCTCCTTTTAACACGATGATCTGGCGTTACTTAGGCCCGTAGCCCGATTTAACATTATGGAACTTGTGTTACTTAGGCCCGTAGCCCGATTTAACATTATGGAACTTGTGTTACTTAGGCCCGTAGCCCGATTTAACATTATAGTCTTTCTAAGGAAAGACCGTATCCTTTTATACTTAGTGCTGCGAAAGTTTAGAGTCCTCCAGCACAAGGGACTTTTCAAGGACGACATCAAAACAAAGCTTATACTTGATATATCAAAACAGGGCTATTCATTCATGCTTAGCAAATACTCTCGTCAAAACAAAGCAAAGCAAGATTTAACAAAACAAGTATAACATAGCTTTATTAAAAGCACCACTCACCTAATTCTCCAGGTGTAGGCTCAAAGCAAGGATCAAGGTCCTACAATCACATGGCAAATCACATTCTCAAAACAAGCTTTATATATACATGCGAATGATCTCGGCATTCTTACCAGATCCAAGTCAATAACAAAGCAAAACATGTTGGGAGTTTAAGCACTGCTCCCATCTCATGTAAACACACTGGGTACCATCCAGGTCCTTGCCGAGGTCCCACACCTCCTTGCCGAGATGTGGTCCCGAAGGCCTCAACAAACAAAGTCGGGAAAAACCTGGGTTTCCCTTTGAAGAATATGAAGAACATGATTATGAAGAAGACGAATGCAAGGATCATAACTTGTTACAAAATCTGAGATTTCATGCCATGAGTTCAAAACATGGACCTGGGTACCCATACAAGAAGGTCATGCAAGAACAAACACAAAACATGGTTCTTGTTTCAAGCTCTCGGATCAAAACGAGACTTTTCTTCAAAACACATGAATACTATTTTTCTTTTCCAAAACCAACTTCAAATCGATGCATGACATGCAAAACAGATCCGATCATGTAATGCAGCTAGGTGATCGATAACAACAATCAAAGTAGATCAAGATTCTTACCTCAAAGCTCAAATCCAACGGTTCAATCTTCGAAGATCAAGCTTGGGAGGTCTATTCTCACTCAAGAACTTCTCCTCCTTCTCTCTAGAGCTTCTCTCTCTAAGGGCAAAGATTTGAGACAAAAATGATTTGTCTCTAGGTCTGCCGGCTGTCTTAACAATCAGCCCGGACACGTGGCGCCATCGGGTTGGCTCAACTCAAAAGGTGATTGATTGGTAAGACAAGTCTATGACAAGGCGTACGCAGCAAGCTGGGTAAGACACATCGGCCAGTAATGACATCGGCTCAAGTCAAAGCTTCGGCAACAGGATAACAAAGACATCGGCTAGGGAGGACGACACTTGACTAAGCTGTGCCACACCTTGGCTGGGGTGTGCCACACCTCGGTCTAGGCCATGCCTGCCCAAGGACGAAGATCATAAAGTGCGAAACATCTCGGCGACAAGCCCGGGGTGAAGATGATATTGACAAGGCGGTTCCAAAACGTTTCAAGGTACAAAGGTTCAGGGTCGGACTAAACTCAAGATGACCTCGGCTACACGCCGAGCAAAGAACAAAATCATGCAAGCAATACTCAGTCTAAACAAGGCAAGGCAAAACTAGCAAAATAACATATCAAGACAAGATCATGCATGAATGTATGCAAGTATGACAAGAGCAAGGTGAGGGTTGCTACAAAATTACTCGGTAAATTACTCAATAAATTCTCATTAAATTACTCATTAAATTGCCGGAAAATTCTCAGTAAATTATGAAGTAAATTACTTAGAAAATTGCCAAAAAATTCCCAGTAAATTCTCAGAAAATTACTAATTACATTCCCAAGAAATTCGTAATAATTATTCCGTAAATTCTAAATTAATTACTCAGTAAATTCCTAGTAAATCCTCAGTAAATTTTTCATAATTTCACGATAAATTACTCAATAAAATCTCAGTAAATTACTCATTGAATTCTCAGTAAATTACTCAAAACATTACCCAGTAAATTGGCAAGTAAAGTACTCAGTAAATTCGGAGTAAATCACTCAGTAAATTCCCAATAAATCACTCGGTAAATTACTCAGAAAATTCTCATTAAATTATTTAGTAAATTTTCAGAAAATTCTCAGTAAATTATAAATTAAATTACTTAGAAAATTCTCAATTAATTCCCAATAAATTCTCCGTAAATTACTTAGTAAATTCTCAGTAAATTACTAATTAAATTCTCAAGAAATTGTCAATGAATTATTCAGTAAATTCTCAATTAATTACTCTGTAAATTCCTAGTAAATCCTCAATTATTATTTAGAAAATTCGAAGCAAATTTTTCATAATTTCACGGTAAATTACACATTGAATTCTCAGTAAATTACTCAGAACATTACCCAGTAAATTGCTAAGTAAATTACTAAGTAAATTCCGAGTAAATCACTCAGTAAATTCCCAGTAAATTACTCGGTAAATTACTCAATAAATTCTCCTCAAATTACTCATTAAATTTCAAGAAAATTCTTAGTAAATTATGAAGTAAATTACTTAGAAAATTCTCAATAAATTCCCTGTAAATTCTCTGTGAATTACTTTGTAAAATCTCAGTAAATTACTAATTAAATTTCCAAGAAATTCTCAATAAATTATTCAGTAAATTCTCAATTAATTACTCAGTAAATTCCTAGTAAATCCTCAGTAAATTATTTAGAAAATTCGAAGTAAATTTTTCATAATTTCATGGTAAATTACTCAATAAAATCTCAATAAATTACTCAGAACATTACCCAGTAAATTGGTAAGAAAATTACTCTGTAAATTTCGAGTAAATCACTCAGTAAATTACTCGGTAAATTACTCAGTAAATTCTCATCAAATTACTGAGTAAATTCCCAGAAAATTTTCAGTAAATTATGAAGTAAATTACTTAGAAAATTCTCAATAAATTCCCTGTAAATTCTCAGTGAATTACTTAGTAAAATCTCAGTAAATTATTAATTAAATTCCCAAGAAATTCCAAATAAATTATTCAGTATATTCTCAATTAATTACTCAGTAAATTCCAAGTAAATCCTCAGTTATTATTTAGAAAATTCGTAGTAAATTTTTCATAATTTCACAGTAAATTTCACATTGAATTCTCAGTAAATTACTCAGAACATTACCCAGTAAATTGCTAAGTAAATTACTAAGTAAATTCCGAGTAAATACTCAGTGAATTCCCAATAAATTACTCGGTAAATTACTCAATAAATTCTCCTCAAATTACTCATTAAATTTCAAGAAAATTCTTAGTAAATTATGAAGTAAATTACTTAGAAAATTCTTAATAAATTCCCAGTAAATTTTTAGTAAATTACTTAGTAAAATCTCAATAAATTACTAATTAAATTCCCAAGAAATTCTCAATAAATTATTCAGTAAATTCTCAATTAATTACTCAGTAAATTCCTAGTAAATCCTCAGTAAATTATTTAGAAAATTCGAAGTAAATTTTTCAAAATTTCACGGTAAATTACTCAATAAAATCTCAATAAATTACTCAGAACATTACCCAGTAAATTGGTAAGTAAATTACTCAGTAAAATTTGAGTAAATCACTCAGTAAATTACTCGGTAAATTACTCAGTAAATTCTCATCAAATTACTTAGTAAATTCCCAGAAAATTCTCAGTAAATTATGAAGTAAATTACTTAGAAAATTCTCAATAAATTCCCTGTAAATTCTCAGTGAATTACTTTGTAAAATCTCAGTAAATTACTAATTAAATTCCCAAGAAATTCCAAATAAATTATTCAGTAAATTCTCAATTAATTACTCAGTAAATTCCCAGTGAATTACTCGGTAAATTACTCAATAAATTCTCATTAAATTACTCAGTAAATTCTCAAAAAATTCCCAGTAAATTATGAAGTAAATTACTTAGAAAATTCTCAATAAATTCCCAGTAAATTCTCAGTAAATTACTAATTAGATTCCCAAGAAATTCTCTGTAAATTATTCAGTAAATTCCTAGTAAATCCTCAGTAAATTATTTAGAAAATTTGAAGTAAATTTTTCATAATTTCACGGTAAATTACTCAATAAAATCTCAGTAAATTACTCATTGAATTCTCAGTAAATTACTCAAAATATTACCCAGTAAATTGCCAAGTAAAGTACTCAGTAAATATGTAGTAAATCACTCAATAAATTCCCGGTAAGTCACTTGGTAAATTACATAGTAAATTCTCATAAAATTACACAGTAAATTCCCAGAAAATTCTCAGTAAATTATAAATTAAGTTACTCAGAAAATACTCAATAAATTCCCAGTGAATTCTCAGTAAATTACTAATTAAATTCCCAAGAAATTCTCAATAAATTATTCAGAAAATTCACAATTAATTACACAGTAAATTCCTAGTAAATCCTCAGCAAATTATTTAGAAAATTCGAAGTAAATTTTTCATAATTTCACGGTAAATTACTCATTGAATTCTCAGTTAATTGCTCAAAATATTACCCAGTAAATTACTCCATAAATTCTCATTAAATTACTCAGTAAATTCAAATCAAATTACTTAGTAAATTCCCAGAAAATTCTCAGTAAATTGTAAAGTAAATTACTTAGAAAATTCTCAATAAATTCTCAGTAAATTCTTAGTAAATTACAAATTAAATTCCCAAGAAATTCTCAATAAATTATTAAGTAAATTACTAGTAAATCCTCATTAAATTATTTAGAAAATTCGAAGTAAATTTTTCATAATTTCACGGTAAATTACTCAATAAAATCGCAGTAAATTACTGGTTGAATTCTCAGTAAATTACTCAGAACATTACCCAGTAAATTGCCAAGTAAATTACTCAGTAAATTCCGAGTAAATCACTCAGTAAATTCCCAATAAATTACTCGGTAAATTACTCAATAAATTCTCATTAAATTACTCAATAAATTCCCGAAAAATTCTCAGAATGAAGTAAATTACTTAGAAAATTTCTAGTAAATTCTCAGTAAATTACTAATTAAATTCCCAGGAAATTCTCAGAAAATTATTTCGTAAATTCTCAATTAATCACTCAATAAATTCCTAGTAAATCCTCAGTAAATTATTTAGAAAATTTGAAGTATATTTTTCATCATTTCACGGTAAATTACTCAATAAAATCTCAGTAAATTACTCATTGAATTCTCAGTAAATTACTCAAAACATTACCCAGTAAATTGCCAAGGAAAGTACTTAGTAAACTCGGAGTAAATCACTCAGTAAATTCCAAGTAAATCACTCGGTAAATTCCCAGAAAATTCTCAGTAAATTATAAATTAGATCACTCAGAAAATTCTCAATAAATTCCCAATAAATTCTGAGTAAATTACTTAGTAAATTCTCTATAAATTACTAATTAAATTCCCAAAAAATTCTAAATAAATTATTCAGTAAATTCTAAATTAATTACTCAGTAAATTCCTAGTAAATCCTCAGTAATTATTTAGAAAATTTGAAGTAAATTTTTCATAATTTCACCGTAAATTACTCAATAAAATCTCAGTAAATTACTCATTGAATTCTCAGTAAATTACTCGGAGCATTACCCAGTAAATTGCTAAGTAAATTACGAAGTAAATTCTGTGTAAATCACTCAGTAAATCTAAGTAAATTACTCGGTAAATTACTCAGCAAATTCTCATCAAATTACTTAATAAATTCCCAAAAAATTCACAGTAAATTATGAAGTAAATTACTTAGAAAATTCTTAATAAATTCCCAGTAACTTCTCAGTAAATTACTTAGTAAAATCTCAGTAAATTACTAATTAAATTCCCAATAAATTTTCAGAAAATTATTGAGTAAATTCTCAATTAATTACTCAGTAAATTCCTAGTAAATCCTCAGTAAATTATTTAGAAAATTTGTAGTAAATTTTTCATAATTTCAATGTAAATTATTCAATAAAATCTCAGTAAATTTCTAATTGAATTCTCAGTAAATTACTCAAAACATTACCCAGTAAATTCCCAGTAAATTACTCGGTAAATTCTTATCAAATTACTCAGTAAATTCCTAGAAAATTCTCAGAAAATTATGAAGTAAATTACTTAGAAAATTCTCAATAAATTCTTAGTAAATTACATAGTAAAATCTCGGTAAATTACTAATTAAATATCCAAGAAATTCTTAGTAAATTATTCAGTAAACTCTCAATTAATTACTTCGTAAATTCCTAGTAAATCCTAAGTAAATTATTTAGAAAATTTGAAGTAAATTTTTCATAATTTCACGTTAAATTACTCATTGAATTCTCGATAAATTACTCAGAACTTTACCCAGTAAATTGCTAAGTAAATTACTAAGTAAATTCCGAGTAAAGCACTCAGTAAATTCCCAGTAAATCACTCGGTAAATTACTCAGTAACTTCCCAGAAAATTCTCAGCAAATTATGAAGTAAATTACTTAGAAAATTCTCAGTAAATTGTCAGTAAATTACTTAGTAAAATCTCGGTAAATTACTAGTTAAATTCCAAAAGAAATTCTTAGTAAATTATTCAGTAAATTCTCAATTAATTACTCAGTAAATTCCTAGTAAACCCACAGTAAATTATTTAGAAAATTCGAAGTAATTTTTTCATAATTTCATGTTAAATTACTCAATAAAATCACAGTAAATTACTCATTAAATTCTTCGTAAATTACTCAGAACATAACTTAGTAAATTACTAAGTAAATTTCAAGTAAATCACTCAGTAAATTCCCAGTAAATTACTCGGTAAATACCTCAGTAAATTCTCATCAATTTACTCAGTAAATTCTCAGAAAATTATAAAGAAAATTACTTAAAAAATTCTCAATAAATTCTCAGTAAATAACTTAGTAAAACCTCAGTAAATTACTAATTAAATTTCCAAGAAATTCTCGATAAATTATTCAGAAATTTCACAATTAATTACTCAGTAAATTCCTAATAAATCCTCAGTAAATTATTTAGAAAATTCGAAGTAAATTTCTCATAATTTCACGTTAAATTACTCAATAAAATCTAAGTAAATTACTCATTGAATTCTCGGTAAATTACACAGAACATTACCCAGCAAATTGCAAAGTAAATTACTCAGTAAATTCTGAGTAAATCACTCAATAAATTCTCATTAAATTACTCATTAAATTCCCAGAAAATTCTCAGTAAATTATGAAGTAAATTACTCAGAAAATTCTCAATAAATTTCTAGTAAATTTTCAGTAAATTGCTAACTAAATTCCCAAAAAATTCTAAGTAAATCATTCAGTAAATTCTAAATTAATTACTCAGAAAATTCCTAGTAAATCCTTAGTAAATTATTTAGAAAATTTGAAGTAAAATTTTTCATAATTTCACGTTAAATTACGCATTAAAATCTCTGTAAATTACACATTGAATTCTCAGTAAATTACTCAGAACATTACCCAGTAAATTGCTAAGTAAATTACTAAATAAATTCTTAGTAAATCACTCAGCACATTCCCAGTAAATTACTCGGTAAATTACTTAATAAATTCTCATTAAATTACTCATTAAATTCCCGAAGAAATCTCAGTAAATTATGAAGTAAATTACTTAGAAAATTCCCAGTAAATTCTCAGTAAATTACTAAATAAATTCCCAGGAAATTCTCAAAAAATTACTCCGTAAATTCTCAATTAATTACTCAATAAATTCCTAGTAAATCTTCAGTAAATTATTTAGAAAATTTGAAGTAAATTTTTCATAATTTCACGGTAAATTACTCAATACAATCTCAGTAAATTACTCATTGAATTCTCAGTAAATTACTCAACACATTACACAGTAAATTGCCAAGTAAAGTACTCAGTAAATTCGGAGTAAATCACTCAGTAAATTCCCAGTAAATCGCTCGGTAAATTACTCAGTAAATTCTCATTAAATTACTCAGTAAATTCCCAAAAAATTCTCAGTAAATTACTAAATAAATTCCCAAGAAATTCTCAGAAAATTATTCCGTAAATTCTCAATTAATTACTCAATAAATTCCTAGTAAATCCTCAGTAAATTATTTAGAAAATTTGAAGTAAATTTTTCATAATTTCACGGTAAATTACTCAATAAAATCTCAGTAAATTACTCATTGAATTCTCAGTAAATTACTCAACACATTAGCCAGTAAATTGCCAAGTAAAGTACTCAGTAAATTCGGAGTAAATCACTCAGTAAATTCCCAGTAAATCACTCGGTAAATTACTCAGTAAATTCCCAAAAAATTCTCAATAAATTATAAATTAAATTACTTAGAAAATTCTCAATAAATTCCCAGTAAATTCTCAGTAAATTACTTAGTAAATTCTCAGTAAATTACTAATTAAATTCCCAAGAAATTATCAATAAATTATTTAGTAAATTCTAAATTAATTACTCAGTAAATTCCTAGTGAATCCTCAATTATTATTTAGAAAATTCGAAGTAAATTTTTCATAATTTCACGGTAAATTACTCAATAAAATCTCAGTAAATTACTCATTGAATTCTCAATAAATTACTCAGTACATTACCTAGTAAATTGCTAAGTAAATTACTAAGTAAATTCCAAGTAAATCACTCAGTAAATTCCCAGTAAATTACTCGGTAAATTACTCAGTAAATTCTCATCAAATTACTCAGTAAATTTCCAGAAAATTCTCAGTAAATTATGTAGTAAATTACTTAGAAAATTCTCAATAAATTCTGAGTAAATTCTCAGTAAATTACTTAGTAAAATCTCAGTAAATTACTTAGTAAAATCTCACTAATTACATTCCCCATAAATTCTCAGTAAATTATTCAGGAAATTCTCAATTAATTACTTAGTAAATTCCTAGTAAATCCTTAGTAAATTATTTACAAAATTCGAAGTAAATTTTTCAAAATTTCACGGTAAATTACTCAATAAAATCTCAATAAATTACTCATTGAATTCTCAGAAAATTACTCATAACATTACCCAATAAATTGCTAAGTAAATTACTAACTAAATTCTGAGTAAATCACTCAGTAAATTACAAGTAAATTACTTAGTAAATTCTCATCAAATTACGCAGTAAATTCCCAGTAAATTCTCAGTAAATTACTTAGTAAAATCTCAGTAAATTACTAATGAAATTCCCAAGAAATTCTCAGTAAATTATTTAGTAAATTCTAAATTAATTACTCAGTAAATTCCTAGTGAATCCTCAGTAATTATTTAGAAAATTCGAAGTAAATTTTTCATAATTTCACGGTAAATTACTCAATAAAATTTCAGTAAATTACTCATTGAATTCTCAGTAAATTACTCAGAACATTACCCAGTAAATTGCTAAGTAAATTACTAAGTAAATTCCGAGTAAATCACTTAGTAAATTCCCAGTAAATAACTCGGTAAATTACTCAGTAAATTCTCATCAAATTACTCAGTAAATTCCCCGAAAATTCTCAGTAAATTATGTAGTAAATTACATAGAAAATTCTCAATAAATTATGAGTAAATTCTCAGTAAATTACTTAGTAAAATCTCAGTAAATTACTAATTACATTCCCCATAAATTCTCAGTAAATTATTCAGGAAATTCTCAATTAATTACTTAGTAAATTCCTAGTAAATCGTTAGTAAATTATTTAGAAAATTCGAAGTAAATTTTTCTATACTTCACGGTAAATTACTCAATAAAATCTCAGTAAATTACTCATTGAATTCTCAGAAAATTACTCAGAACATTACCCAGTAAATTGCTAAGAAAATTACTCAGTAAATTACAAGTAAATTACTCAATAAATTCTCATCAAATTACGCAGTAAATTCCCAGTAAATTCTCAGTAAATTAAGAAGTAAATTACTTAAAAAATTCTCAATAACTTCCTAGTAAATTCTCAGTAAATTACTTAGTAAAATCTCAGTAAATTACTAATTAAATTCCCAAGAAAGTCTCAGTAAATTATTCAGTAAATTCTCAATTAATTACTCAGTAAATCCTCAGTAAATTATTTAGAAAATTCGAAGTAAATTTTTCAAAATTTCACGTTAAATTACTCAATAAAATCTACGTAAATCACTCATTGAATTCGCAATAAATTACTTAGAGCATTACCCAGTAAATTGCTAAGTAAATTACTAAGTAAATTCCGAGTAAATCACTCAGTAAATTCTCAGTAAATTAGTCGGTAAAATACTTAGTAAATTTTCATCAAAGTACTCAGTAAATTTCCAGAAAATTCTCAGTAAATTATGAAGTAAATTACTTAGAAAATTCCTAGTAAATTCTCAGTAAATTACTTAGTAAAATCTTAGTAAATTACTAATTAAATTCCCAATAAATTCTCAGTAAATTATTCAGTAAATTCTCAATTAATTACTCAGTAAAATTCCTAGTAAACCCTCAGTAATTATTTAGAAAATTCAAAGTAAATTTTTCATAATCGCACGGTAAATTACTCAATAAAATCTCAGTAAATTACTCATTGAATTCTCAGCAAATTACTCGGAGCATTACCAGTAAATTTCTAAGTAAATTACTAAGTAAATTCCGAGTAAATCACTCAGTAAATTACTCGATAAAGTACTCTGTAAATTCTCATCAAATTACTCAGTAAATTCCAAGAAAATTCTCAGTAAATTATGAAGTAAATTACTTAGAAAATTCTCAATAAACTCCCAGTAAATTCTCAGTAAATTACTTAGTAAAATCTCAGTAAATTACTAATAAAATTCCCAATAAATTCTCAATAAATTATTCAGGAAATTCTCAATTAATTACTCAGTAAATTCCTAGTAAATCTACAGTAAATTATTTAGAAAATTTGAAGTAAATTTTTCGTAATTTCACGGTAAATTACTCAATAAAATCTCAGTAAATTACTCATTGAATTCTCAATAAATTACTCAGAACATAACCCAGCAAATTGCTAAGTAAATTACTAAGTAAATTCCAAGCAAATCACTCAGTAAATTCCCAGTAAATTACTCGGTAAATTACTCAGTAAATTCTCATCAAATTACTCAGTAAATTCCCAGAAAATTCTCAGTAAATTATGTAGTAAATTACTTCGAAAATTCTCAATAAATTCTGAGTAAATTCTCAGTAAATTACTTAGTAAAATCTCAGTAAATTACTAATTACATTCCCCATAAATTCTCAGTAAATTATTCAAGAAATTCTTAATTAATTACTTAGTAAATTCCTAGTAAATCCTCAGTAAATTATTTAGAAAATTTGTAGTAAATTTTTCATAATTTCACGGTAAATTACTCAATAAAATCTCAGTAAATTACTCATTGAATTCTCAGAAAAATTACTCAGAACATTACCCAGTAAATTGCAAAGTAAATTACTAAGTAAATTCTAAGTAAATCACTCAGTAAATTACAAGTAAATTACTCAGTAAATTCTCATCAAATTACGCAGTAAATTCCCAATAAATTCTCAGTAAATTACTTAGTAAAATCTCAGTAAATTACTAATTAAATTCCCAAGAAATTCTCAATAAATTATTCAGTAAATTCTCAATTAATTACTCAGTAAGTTCCTAGTAAATCCTCAGTAAATTATTTAGAAAATTCGAAGTAAATTTTTCATAATTTCACGTTAAATTACTGAATAAAATCACAGTAAATTACTCCGAACATTACCCAGTAAATTGCTAAGCAAATTACTTAGTAAATTCCGAGTAAATCACTTAGAAAATTACTCGAAAAATTACTCACTAAATTCTGATCAAATTACTCAGTAAATTCCTAGTAAATTCTCAGTAAATTAAGAAGTAAATTACTTAGAAAATTCTCCATAACTTCCAAGTAAATTCTCAGTAAATTACTTAGTAAAATCTCAGTAAATTACTAATTAAATTCCCAAGAAATTCTCAGTAAATTATTCAGTAAATTCTCAATTAATTACTCAGTAAATCCTCAGTAAATTATTTAGAAAATTCGAAGTAAAATTTTCAAAATTTCACGTTAAATTATTCAATAAAATCTACGTAAATTACTCATTGAATTCTCAGTAAATTACTCAGATCATTACCCAGTAAATTGCTAAGTAAATTACTAAGTAAATTCCGAGTAAATCACTCAGTAAATTCTCAGTAAATTAGTCGGTAAATTACTCAGTAAATTTCCAGAAAATTCTCAGTAAATTATGAAGTAAATTACTTAGAAAATTCTCAGTAAATTACTTAGTAGAATCTCAGTAAATTACTAATTAAATTCCCAATAAATTCTCAGTAAATTATTTCGGAAATTCTCAATTAATTACTCAGTAAAATTCCTAGTAAACCCTCAGTAATTATTTAGAAAATTCGAAGTAAATTTTTCATAATCTCACGGTAAATTACTCAATAAAGTCTCAGAAAATTACTCATTGAATTCTCAGAAAATTACTCAGAGCATTACCCAGTAAATTTCAAAGTAAATTACTAAGTAAATTCCGAGTAAATCACTCAGTAAATTACTCGGTAAATTACTCTGTAAATTCTCATCAAATTACTCAGTAAATTCTAAGAAAATTCTCAGTAAATTATGAAGTAAATTACTTAGAAAATTCTCAATAAACTCCCAGTAAATTCTCAGTAAATTACTTAGTAAAATCTCAGTAAATTACTAATAAAATTCCCAATAAATTCTCAGTAAATTATTCAGGAAATTCTCAATTAATTACCTAGTAAATTCCTAGTAAATCCACAGTAAATTATTTAGAAAATTTGAAGTAAATTTTTCGTAATTTCACGGTAAATTACTCAATAAAATCTCAGTAAATTACTCATTGAATTCTCAATAAATTACTCAGAACATAACCCAGCAAATTGCTAAGTAAATTACTAAGTAAATTCCAAGTAAATCACTCAGTAAATTCCCAGTAAATTACTCGGTAAATTACTCAGTAAATTCTCATCAAATTACTTAGTAAATTCCCAGAAAATTCTCAGTAAATTATGTAGTAAATTACTTCGAAAATTCTCAATAAATTCTGAGTAAATTCTCAGTAAATTACTAATTACATTCCCCATAAATTCTCAGTAAATTATTCAAGAAATTCTTAATTAATTACTTAGTAAATTCCTAGTAAATCCTCAGTAAATTATTTAGAAAATTTGTAGTAAATTTTTCATAATTTCACGGTAAATTACTCAATAAAATCTCAGTAAATTACTCATTGAATTCTCAGAAAAATTACTCAGAACATTACCCAGTAAATTGCAAAGTAAATTACTAAGTAAATTCTGAGTAAATCACTCAGTAAATTACAAGTAAATTACTCAGTAAATTCTCATCAAATTACGCAGTAAATTCCCAATAAATTCTCAGTAAATTACTTAGTAAAATCTCAGTAAATTACTAATTAAATTCCCAAGAAATTCTCAACAAATTATTTAGTAAATTCTCAATTAATTACTCAGTAAGTTCCAAGTAAATCCTCAGTAAATTATTTAGAAAATTCGAAGTAAATTTTTCATAATTTCACGTTAAATTACTCAATAAAATCACAGTAAATTACTCCGAACATTACCCAGTAAATTGCTAAGCAAATTACTTAGTAAATTCCGAGTAAATCACTCAGTAAATTACTCGAAAAATTACTCACTAAATTCTCATCAAATTACTCAGTAAATTCTCAGTAAATTAAGAAGTAAATTACTTAGAAAATTCTCAATAACTTCCTAGTAAATTCTCAGTAAATTACTTAGTAAAATCTCAGTAAATTATTCAGTAAATTCTCAATTAATTACTCAATAAATCCTCAGTAAATTATTTAGAAAATTCGAAGTAAAATTTTCAAAATTTCACGTTAAATTATTCAATAAAATCTACGTAAATTACTCATTGAATTCTCAGTAAATTACTCAGATCATTACCCAGTAAATTGCTAAGTAAATTACTAAGTAAATTCCGAGTAAATCACTCAGTAAATTCTCAGTAAATTACTCAGTAAATTTTCATCAAAGTACTCAGTAAATTTCCAGAAAATTCTCAGTAAATTATGAAGTAAATTACTTAGAAAATTCTCAATAAATTCCCAGTAAATTCTCAGTAAATTACTTAGTAGAATCTCAGTAAATTACTAATTAAATTCCCAATAAATTCTCAGTAAATTATTTCAGAAATTCTCAATTAATTACTCAGTAAAATTCCTAGTAAACCCTCAGTAATTATTTAGAAAATTCGAAGTAAATTTTTCATAATCTCACGGCATATTACTCAATAAAGTCTCAGTAAATTACTCATTGAATTCTCAGAAAATTACTCAGAGCATTACCCAGTAAATTTCAAAGTAAATTACTAAGTAAATTCCGAGTAAATCACTCAGTAAATTACTCTGTAAATTCTCATCAAATTACTCAGTAAATTCTAAGAAAATTCTCAGTAAATTATGAAGTAAATTACTTAGAAAATTCTCAATAAACTCCCAGAAAATTCTCTGTAAATTACTTAGTAAAATCTCAGTAAATTACTAATAAAATTCCCAATAAATTCTCAGTAAATTATTCAGGAAATTCTCAATTAA
Source organism: Camellia sinensis (assembly GCF_055761805.1). Classification (NCBI taxonomy): domain Eukaryota; kingdom Viridiplantae; phylum Streptophyta; class Magnoliopsida; order Ericales; family Theaceae; genus Camellia; species Camellia sinensis. The sequence goes on from NC_138964.1 coordinate 89,537,502, forward strand.
TTACTCAGTAAATTCCTAGTAAATCCACAGTAAATTATTTAGAAAATTTGAAGTAAATTTTTCGTAATTTCACGGTAAATTACTCAATAAAATCTCAGTAAATTACTCATTGAATTCTCAATAAATTACTCAGAACATAACCCAGCAAATTGCTAAGTAAATTACTAAGTAAATTCCAAGTAAATCACTCAGTAAATTCCCAGTAAATTACTCGGTAAATTACTCAGTAAATTCTCATCAAATTACTCAGTAAATTCCCAGAAAATTATCAGTAAATTATGTAGTAAATTACTTCGAAAATTCTCAATAAATTCTGAGTAAATTCTCAGTAAATTACTAATTACATTCCCCATAAATTCTCAGTAAATTATTCAAGAAATTCTTAATTAATTACTTAGTAAATTCCTAGTAAATCCTCAGTAAATTATTTAGAAAATTTGTAGTAAATTTTTGATAATTTCACTGTAAATTACTCAATAAAATCTCAGTAAATTACTCATTGAATTCTCAGAAAAATTACTCAGAACATTACCCAGTAAATTGCAAAGTAAATTACTAAGTAAATTCTGAGTAAATCACTCAGTAAATTACAAGTAAATTACCCAGTAAATTCTCATCAAATTACGCAGTAAATTCCCAATAAATTCTCAGTAAATTACTTAGTAAAATCTCAGTAAATTACTAATTAAATTCCCAAGAAATTCTCAATAAATTATTCAGTAAATTCTCAATTAATTACTCAGTAAGTTCCTAGTAAATCCTCAGTAAATTATTTAGAAAATTCGAAGTAAATTTTTCATAATTTCACGTTAAATTACTCAATAAAATCACAGTAAATTACTCCGAACATTACCCAGTAAATTGCTAAGCAAATTACGTAGTAAATTCCGAGTAAATCACTCAGTAAATTACTCGAAAAATTACTCACTAAATTCTCATCAAATTACTCAGTAAATTCTCAGTAAATTAAGAAGTAAATTACTTAGAAAATTCTCAATAACTTCCTAGTAAATTCTCAGTAAATTAATTAGTAAAATCTCAGTAAATTACTAATTAAATTCCCAAGAAATTCTCAGTAAATTATTCAGTAAATTCTCAATTAATTACTCAGTAAATCCTCAGTAAATTATTTAGCAAATTCGAAGTAAAATTTTCAAAATTTCACGTTAAATTATTCAATAAAATCTACGTAAATTACTCATTGAATTCTCAGTAAATTACTCAGATCATTACCCAGTAAATTGCTAAGTAAATTACTAAGTAAATTCCGAGTAAATCACTCAGTAAATTCTCAGTAAATTAGTCGGTAAATTACTCAGTAAATTTTCATCAAAGTACTCAGTAAATTTCCAGAAAATTCTCAGTAAATTATGAAGTAAATTACTTAGAAAATTCTCAATAAATTCCCAGTAAATTCTCAGTAAATTACTTAGTAGAATTCGAGTAAATCACTCAGTAAATTCCCAATAAATTCTCAGTAAATTATTTCGGAAATTCTCAATTAATTACTCAGTAAAATTCCTAGTAAACCCTCAGTAATTATTTAGAAAATTCGAAGTAAATTTTTCATAATCTCACGGTAAATTACTCAATAAAGTCTCAGTAAATTACTCATTGAATTCTCAGAAAATTACTCAGAGCATTACCCAGTAAATTTCAAAGTAAATTACTAAGTAAATTCCGAGTAAATCACTCAGTAAATTACTCGGTAAATTACTCTGTAAATTTTCATCAAATTACTCAGTAAATTCTAAGAAAATTCTCAGTAAATTATGAAGTAAATTACTTAGAAAATTCTCAATAAACTCCCAGTAAATTCTCAGTAAATTACTTAGTAAAATCTCAGTAAATTACTAATAAAATTCCCAATAAATTCTCAGTAAATTATTCAGGAAATTCTCAATTAATTACTCAGTAAATTCCTAGTAAATCCACAGTAAATTATTTAGAAAATTTGAAGTAAATTTTTCGTAATTTCACGGTAAATTACTCAATAAAATCTCAGTAAATTACTCATTGAATTCTCAATAAATTACTCAGAACATAACCCCGCAAATTGCTAAGTAAATTACTAAGTAAATTCCAAGTAAATCACTCACTAAATTCTCATCAAATTACTCAGTAAATTCCCAGAAAATTCTCAGTAAATTATGTACTAAATTACTTAGAAAATTCTCAATAAATTCTGAGTAAATTCTCAGTAAATTACTTAGTAAAATCTCAGTAAATTACTAATTACATTCCCCATAAATTCTAAGTAAATTATTCAAGAAATTCTCAATTAATTACTTAGTAAATTCCTAGTAAATCCTTAGTAAATAATTTAGAAAATTCGAAGTAAATTTTTCATAATTTCACGATAAATTACTCAATAAAATCTCAATAAATTACTCATTGAATTCTCAGAAAATTACTCAGAACATTACCCAGTAAATTGCTAAGTAAATTACTAAGTAAATTCTGAGTAAATCACTCAGTAAATTACAAGTAAATTACTCAGTAAATTCTCATCAAATTACGCAGTAAATTCCCAATAAATTCTCAGTAAATTACTTAGTAAAATCTCAGTAAATTACTAATTAAATTCCCAAGAAATTCTCAATAAATTATTCAGTAAATTCTCAATTAATTACTCAGTAAGTTCCTAGTAAATCCTCAGTAAATTATTTAGAAAATTCGAAGTAAATTTTTCATAATTTCACGTTAAATTACTCAATAAAATCACAGTAAATTACTCCGAACATTACCCAGCAAATTGCTAAGCAAATTACTTAGTAAATTCCGAGTAAATCACTCAGTAAATTACTCGAAAAATTACTCACTAAATTCTCATCAAATTACTCAGTAAATTCCCAGTAAATTCTCAGTAAATTAAGAAGTAAATTACTTAGAAAATTCTCAATAACTTCCTAGTAAATTCTCAGTAAATTACTTAGTAAAATCTAAGTAAATTACTAATTAAATTCCCAAGAAATTCTCAGTAAATTATTCAGTAAATTCTCAATTAATTACTCAATAAATCCTCAGTAAATTTAGAAAATTCGAAGTAAAATTTTCAAAATTTCACGTTAAATTATTCAATAAAATCTACGTAAATTACTCATTGAATTCTCAGTAAATTAATCAGATCATTACCCAGTAAATTGCTAAGTAAATTACTAAGTAAATTCCGAGTAAATCACTCAGTAAATTTTCAGTAAATTAGTCGGTAAATTACTCAGTAAATTTTCATCAAAGTACTCAGTAAATTTCCAGAAAATTCTCAGTAAATTATGAAGTAAATTACTTAGAAAATTCTCAATAAATTCCTAGTAAATTCTCAGTAAATTACTTAGTAGAATCTCAGTAAATTACTAATTAAATTCCAATAAATTCTCAGTAAATTATTTCGGAAATTCTCAATTAATTACTCAGTAAAATTCCTAGTAAACCCTCATTAATTATTTAGAAAATTCGAAGTAAATTTTTCATAATCTCACGGTAAATTACTCAATAAAGTCTCAGTAAATTACTCATTGAATTCTCAGAAAATTACTCAGAGCATTACCCAGTAAATTTCAAAGTAAATTACTAAGTAAATTCCGAGTAAATCACTCAGTAAATTACTCGGTAAAGTACTCTTTAAATTCTCATCAAATTACTCAGTAAATTCTAAGAAAATTATGAAGTAAATTACTTAGAAAATTCTCAATAAACTCCCAGTAAATTCTCAGTAAATTACTTAGTAAAATCTCAGTAAATTACTAATTAAATTCCCAATAAATTCTCAGTAAATTATTCAGGAAATTCTCAATTAATTACTCAGTAAATTCCTAGTAAATCCACAGTAAATTATTTAGAAAATTTGAAGTAAATTTTTCGTAATTTCACGGTAAATTACTCAATAAAATCTCAGTAAATTACTCATTGAATTCTCAGTAAATTACTCAGAACATTGCCCAGCAAATTGCTAAGTAAATTACTAAGTAAATTCCGAGTAAATCACTCAGTAAATTCCAAGTAAATTACTCAGTAAATTCTCATCAAATTACTTAGTAAATTTCCAGAAAATTCTCAGTAAATTATGAAGTAAATTACTTAGAAAATTCTCAATAAATTCCCAGTAAATTCTCAGTAAATTACTTAGTGAAATCCCAGTAAATTACTAATTAAATTCCCAAGAAATTCTTAGTAAATTATTCAGTAAATTCTCAGTTAATTACTCAGTAAATTCCTAGAAAATGCTCAGTAAATTATTTAGAAAATTCGAAGTAAATTTTTCATAATTTCACGTTAAATTACTCAATAAAATCACAGTAAATTACTCATTGAATTCTCAGTAAATTACTCAGAACATTACCCAGTAAATTGCTTAGTAAATTACTAAGTAAATTCCGAGTAAATCACTCAGTAAATTCCCAGTAAATTACTTGGTAAATTACACTGGAAATTCTCATCAAATTACTCAGAAAATTCCTAGTATTCTCAGTAAATTATGAAGTAAATTACTTAGAAAATTTTTAATAAATTCCCAGTAAATTCTCAGTAAATTACTAATTAAATTCTCATGAAATTCTCAGTAAATTATTCAATAAATTCTCAATTAATTACTCAGTAAATTCCTAGTAAATCCTTAGTAAATTATTTAGAAAATTCGAAGTAAATTTTTCATAATTTCACGTAAAATTACTCAATAAAATCTCAGTAAATAACTCATTGAATTCTGAGTAAATTACTCAGAACATTAACCAGTAAATTGCTTAGTAAATTAGAATTAAATTCTGAGTAATGCACTTAGTAAATTCCCAATAAATTACTCGGTAAATTACTCTGTAAATTCTCGTCAAATTACTCTGCAAATTCTGAGAAAATTCTTAGCAAATTATAAAGTAAATTACTTAGAAAATTCACAAAAAATTCCCAGTAAAATCTCAGTAAATTACTTAGTAAAATCTTAGTACATTACTAATTAAATTCTCGAGAAATTCTCAGTAAATTATTCAATAAATCCTCAATCAATTACTCAGTAAATTCCTAGTAAATCGTCAGTAAATTATTTAGAAAATTCAAAGTAAATTTTTCATAATTTCACGTTAAATTGCTCAATAAAATCTCAGTAAATTACTCATGGAATTCTCAGTAAATTACACAAAACATTACCTAGTAAATTGCTAAGTAAATTTCGAAGTAAATTCCGAGTAAATCACTAAGTAAATTCGCAGTAAATTACCCGATAAATTACTCAGTAAATTCTCATCAGATTACTCAGTAAATTATGAAGTAAATTACTTAGAAAATTCTCAATAAATTCCAAGTAAAATCTTAGTAAATTACTTAGCAAAATCTCAGTAAATTACCAATTAAATTCCCAACAAATTCTCATTACATTATTCAGTAAATTTTCAATTAATTACTTAGTAAATTCCTAATAAATCCTCTGTAAATTATTTAGAAAATTCGAAGTAAATTTTTCATAATTTCACGTTAAATTACTCAATAAAACCACAGTAAATTACTCATTGAATTCTCAGTAAATTACTCAGAACATTACCCTGTAAATTGCTAAGTAAATTCCGAGTAAATCACTCAGTAAATTACTCGGTAAATTACAAAGTAAATTCTCATCAAATTATTCAGTAAATTCCCAGAAAATTCTCTGTAAATTATGGAGTAAATTACTTAGAAAGTTATCAATAAATTCCGAGTAAACTCTTAGTAAATTACTTAGTAAAATCTCAGAAAATTACTAATTAAATTCCCAAGAAATTCTAAGTAAATTATTCAGTAAATTTTCAATTAATTACTTAGTAAATTCCTAGTAAATCCTCAGTAAATTATTTAGGAAATTCGAAGTAAATTTTTCATAATTTCACGTTAAATTACTCAATAAAATATCAGTAAATTACTCATTGAATTCTCAGTAAATTACCCAGAACATTACCTAGTAAATTGCTAGGTAAATTACTAAATAAATTCTGAGTAAATCACTCAGTAAATTCCCACTAAATTACTCGGTAAATAACTTAGTAAATTCTCAACAAATTACTCAGTAAATTCCCAGAAAATTATGAAGTAAATTACTTAGAAAATTCTCAATAAATTCCCAGTAAATTGTTTGGCAAAATCTCAGTAAATTACCAACTAAATTCCCAAGAAATTCTCAGTAGATTATTCAGTAAATTCTTAATTAATTAGTCAGTAAATTCCTAGTAAATCCTCAGTAAATTATTTAGAAAATTCGAAGCAAATTTGTTCATAATTTCACGTTACATTACTCAATAAAATCTCAGTAAATTACTCATTGAATTCTCAGTAACTTACTCAGAACATTGCCCAGTAAATTGTTAAGTAAATTACTCAGTAAATTCCGAGTAAATCACTCAGTAAATTCCCAGTAAATTACTCGGTAAATTACCCAATAAATTCTCATTAAATTACTCAGTAAATTCCCGAAAAATTCTCAGTAAATTATGAAGTAAATTACTTAGAAAATTCTTAATAAGTTCCCAGTTAATTCTCAGCAAATTCTCAGTAAATTACTTAGTAAATTCTCAGTAAATTACTAATTAAATTCCCAAGAAATTCTCAGAAAATTATTCAGTAAATTCTCAATTAATTACTCAGTAAATTCCTAGTAAATCCTCAGTAAATTATTTAGAAAATTTGAACTAAATTTTTCATAATTTCACGGTAAATTACTCAATAAAATCTCAGTAAATTACTCATTGAATTCTCAATAAATTAATCAAACCATTACCAAGTAAATTGCCAGGTAAATTACTAAGTAAATTCCGAGTAAATCACTCCGTAAATTCCCACTAAATTGCTCGGCAAATTACTTAGTAAATTCTCAACAAATTACTCAATAAATTCCATGAAAATTATGAAATAAATTACTTAGAAAATTCTCAATAAATTCCCTGTAAATTATTTAGTAAAATCTCAATAAATTACTAATTAAATTCCCAAGAAATATTGCATAAATTATTCAGTAAATTCTCAATTAATTACTCAGTAAATTCCTAGTAAATCTTCAGTAAATTATTTAGAAAATTTGAACTATGCGTTAATTGGCCCTTGATATGAATTTGATTATATGTTTGATATGATTTGGTGTGCCATTATGTGAAATATGTGGTTTGAAGTTCTATCTGTTCACCGTAGGAATATCTGTTTGAATAATCAGCTTTGGAAATTTAATTGAGGGCCTTATCGGCCACAGAACCCGAAATCGATTACGCCATTGTGGTTGGCATAATTTTTAGAGCCTACGGTGAAATTTAATTGGAAATTGATTCTGGTCAATTTAAACTGATTGAAATGATAAATTAAGTACCCCATTATTTTATATTATTATATTGACTTAGTGGGACTTAATATATTTGAGCACTACACCTTATTTCTCTCCCTTAGCTTATTTTGGCTGATTCTTGAACTCAATTTGAGAGAGAGAGCCGACTATAGGGAGGGAGAAAGAGGGATTATGCAACTTTGGTCTTGAAACTTGGAGATTGGAAGTCTAATTCAAGATTTGATCATAGATTGTGAGGATCAAGCTCCTAGGTGAGTGATTCTTGGATTATAATTGTAATTTTGTGCATGTCCAAGCTATCTTGGTGATCAAGAACAAGATTGTAATGAAGTTGAGTTGTGTTTGTTGAATTGAAGCTTAATATGTGCATGCATGTAAGAAATACTTTGAAATTTGCATGTTTGAGCACAAATGTGTATAACCCATGTGAAATATTAAAGGAAACTCATGTCTTGATCACCATTTGTGTTATCTAAGTTGAGAATGTGGCTAATCCATCACATGCATGTACAAATTGAGAAGATATGAGCTTTGAATGCATGAAATGGTTACATTGGTAATGAGTTGGTGGAAAATGAGCCATGCATGTAAATAAATTATGAAATTGAGCTTCAAGATGTTGTAATTCTATGTTTGTACCATGTTAGTATATGATTATGTGAAGTTTGGGCTGAAATCATGCATTTAGAGCCTTTGAATGTCGAGATGAAGCTCAAGAACTCAATCTGGAAAACCCAGATTTTTTATGTCCGCTCGAGCGGGTTAAGTGACGCTCGAGCGAAGAAATCGAGCTCCCAGCATTTTCTGCAGACATGGTTCCCGCTCGAGCGGGGAAGTTGACGCTCGAGCGGAGAGCTACGTAGATAGGCAGTTCGCTCGAGCGGTCGAGTTCACGCTCGAGCTGGAATAGAAGGCAACCAGTACTTTCGCAGACCTAAGGGCCCGCTCGAGCGGGGAAGTCCACGCTCGAGCGGGGACCCTATTTTCTGAAATCCTGTTTTTGCATTTTGTGTTCTGTTTTCCGTTCTCTTTCACTTGCAAGCACTCTTAGGCATATGTTAAGCATTGTAAATGAGTTAATGAGATAATAATAAAGCCTAAAGAGGAATATGTGAATTAAAGAACGGATTGAACTGTTAATGACCCTTTTGTGTTCATGAAACGTGTAGGGTCAAGCTCCAGGGCAAGTCCACAAGCCGATCACTGTGAGTAATATCGATATTTGAATGCTTGTGAATGTCCAATTGTCTATTCCCTTATAAGCTTTATGAATTGCTAATTGGGATTATGGACGTAAGTCTGATATGAATAAACATAAATGGACCCAAGGTCGTTTGATAAACATAAATAGACCAAAGGTCGTTTTGATAAACATAAATGGACCAAAGGTCGTTCTGATAGAAATGAGTGGACCAAAGGTTGTTTTGACATATATGAATGGACCTAAGGTCGTTTTGACATGAATGAGTGGGCCGAAGGCCGTTTTGACATAAATGTATGGGCCGAAGGCCGTTTTGACGTAAACGAATGGGCCGAAGGCCGTTTTGATAGAAATGAATGGGCCGAAGGCCGTTTTGACGTAAATGAACGGGCCGAAGGCCGTTTTGACATGAATGGAAATCTGAATGGGCCAAAGGCCAGAATGTTCGGAACTACAGTCACTTGATTTGAATTTCGTATAGTTATATATCTGTTAAATAGAAATAGGAATTGGGCCTAAGGCCGTTTAGAACATGTTGTTCTACATTGTTATGTAACTTTTGTATTTGATTTGATATTATTCACTGGGCTTTCGCTCACGCTCATTCATGTGTTTGTAGGTGAGCCAAGAGAAGTCCAGACCCAGTCTCAGTGAAGTCTGTATGGAACAACTAAGGTTTTGAGAGAGTCAGCCCTTGTGTCTCACGCACGAGACCCGTCTTCACCCTTTTGTTATGTATTTACATTTTGTCAGGTTGGCGAAGTTTTGTATATGTCTGCTTACAGTTTTTATGGGTTGACTTAGTTTTGGATGATCTTGTCTGTACAGAACCTATGTTGCTATGTTTCTGTTGTGAGTTATTAACGTACATATGTATGGTTTGTTTTGATGTGCCATGTAAGCACAGCTCTATGGACAAAGTTTTAAATTTTGCTTCCCTTTTGGCCCCTTTACTCTGATGTGTTAAGTTTGTTTTGGTTTGAGGCCGTAGGTAATCTTAGGATTACTGGCCGGTTACGTCCTTAACCCATGGGGGTGGGTTCGGGTCGTGACAAAATTACTCGGTAAATTACTCAGTAAATTCCCAGAAAATTGTTAGTAAATTATGAAGTAAATTGCTTAGAAAATTCACAATAAATTCCCAGTAAAATCCCAGTAAATTACTAATTAAATTCCCAGGAAATTCTTAGTAAATTATTCAGTAAATTCTCAATCAATTACTCAGTAAATTCCTAGTAAATCGTCAGTAAATTATTTAGAAAATTTGGAGTAAATTTTTCATAATTTCACGTTAAATTACTCAATAAAATCACAGTAAATTACTCATTGAATTCTCAGTAAATTACTCAGAACATTACCCAGTAAATTGCTTAGTAAATTAGTAAGTAAATTTTGAGTAAATCACTCAGTAAATTCCCAGTAAATTACTCGGTAAATTACTCAGTAAATTGTCATCAAATTACTTAGTAAATTCCCAGTAAATTCTTAGTAAATTATGAAGTAAATTACTTAGAAAATTCTCAATAAATTCTCAATAAATTCCCAGTAAATTCTCAGTAAATTACTTAGTAAAATCTCAGTAAATTACTAATGAAATTCCCAAGAAATTCTCAGTAAATTATTCAGTAAATTCTTAATAAATTACTCAGTAAATTCCTAGTAAATCCTTAATAAATTATTTAGAAAGATCGAAATAAATTTTTCATAATTTCACGGTAAATAACACAATAAAATCTCAGTAAATTGCTCATTGAATTCCCAGTAAATTACGCAGAACATTAACCAGTAAATTGCTAAGTAAATTACTAAGTAAATTCTGAGTAAAGCACTCAGTAAATTCTCAGTAAATTACTCAGTAAATTCTCATCAAATTACTCAGTAAATTCCCAGAAAATTCATAACAAATTATGAAGTAAATTACTTAGAAAATTCACAATAAATTCCCAGTAAAATCTTAGTAAATTACTAATTAAATTCCCAAGAAATTCTCTGTAAACTATTCAGTAAATTCTTAATCAATTACTCTGTAAATTCCTAGTAAATCGTCAGTAAATTATTTAGAAAATTCGAAGTAAATTTTTCATAATTTCACGTTAAATTACTCATTAAAATCTCAGTAAATTACTCATGGAATTTTCAGTAAATTACTCAGAACATTACCTAGTAAATTGCTAAGTAAATTTCTAAGTAAATTCTGAGTAAATCACTCAGTAAATTCTCAGTAAATTACTCAGTAAATTGTCATCAAATTATGATGTAAATTACTTAGAAGATTGTCAATAAATTCCGAGTAAAATCTCAGTAAATTACTAATTAAATTCCCAAGAAAATCTCATTACATTATTCAGTAAATTCTCAATTAATTACTCAGTAAATTCCTAGTAAATCCTCCATAAATTATTTAGAAAATTCGAAGTAAATTTTTCATAATTTCACGTTAAATTACTCAATAAAATCTCAGTAAATTACTCATTGAATTCTCAATAAATTACTCAGAACATTACTCAGTAAATTGCTAAATAAATTACTAAGTAAATTCCGAGTAAATCACTCAGTAAATTCCCAGTAAATTGCTCGGTAAATTACTCGGAAAATTCTCATCAAATTAATCAGTAAATTCCCAGAAAATTCTCAGTAAGTTATGAAGTAAATTAGTTAAAAAATTCTCAAAAAATTCCTAGTAAATCCTCAGTAAATTATTTAAAAAATTCGACGTAAATTTTTCATAATTTTTCGTTAAATTACACAGTAAAATCTCAGTAAATTACTCATTGAATTCTCCGTAAATTACTCAGAACATTACCCAGTAAATTGTTAAGTAAATTACTAAGTAAATTCTGAGTAAATCACTCAGTAAATTCCCACTAAATTACTCGGTAAATTACTTAGTAAATTCTCAACAAATTACTCAGTAAATTCCCAGAAAATTATGAAGTAAATTACTTAGAAAATTCTCAATAAATTCCTAGTAAATTGTTTAGTAAAATCTCAGTAAATTACTAATTAAATTCCCAAGAAATTCTCAATAAATTATTCAGTAAATTCTTAATTAATTACTCAGTAAATTCCTAGTAAATCCTCGGTAAATTATTTAGAAAATTCGAAGCAAATATTTTCATAATTTCACGTTACATTACTAAATAAAATCTCAGTAAATTACTTATTGAATTCTCAATAACTTACTTAGAACATTACCCAGTAAAGTGTTAAGTAAATTACTCAGTGAATTCCGAGTAAATCACTTAGTAAATTCCCAGTAAATTACTCGGTAAATTTCTCAATAAATTCTCATTAAATTACCCAGTAAATTCCCGAAAAATTCTCAGTAAATTATAAATTAAATTACTTAGAAAATTCTCAATAAATTTTCAGTAAATTCTCAGTAAATTACTAATTAAATTCCCAAGAAATTCTCAGTAAATTATTCGGTAAATTCTAAATTAATTACTCAGTAAATTCTTAGTAAATCCTCAGTAAATTATTTAGAAAATTGGAACTAAATTTTTCATAATTTCATGGTAAATTACTCAATAAAATCTCAAAAAATTACTCATTGAATTCTCAGTAAATTAATCAAACCATTACCCAGTAAATTGCCAAGTAAAGTACTCAACAAATTCGGAGTAAATCACTCAGTAAATTCCAAGTAAATCACTCGGTAAATAACTCAGTAAATTCTCATTAAATTACTCAGTAAATTTCCAGAAAATTCTCGGTAAATTATAAATTAAATTAATTAGAAAATTGTCAATAAATTCCCAGTAAATTCTCAGTCAATTACTTAGTAAATTCTCAGTAAATTACTAATTAAATTCCCAAGAAATTCTAAATAAATTATTTCATAAATTCTCAGTTAATTACTCAGTAAATTCCGAATAAATCCTCAGTAATTATTTAGAAAATTCGAAGTAAATTTTTCATAATTTCACGGTAAATAACACAATAAAATCTTAGTAAATTACTCATTGAATTCTCAGTAAATTAGTCAGAGCATTACCCAGTAAATTGGTAAGTAAATTACTAAGTAAATTCTGAGTAAATCACTCATTAAATTCCAAGTAAATTACTCGGTAAATTACTCAGTAAATTCTAATCAAATTACTCAGTAAATTCCTACAAAATTCTCAGTAAATTATGATGTAAATTACTTAGAAAATTCTCAATAAATTCCCGACAAATTCTCAGAAAATTACTTAGTAAAATCTCTGTAAATTACTAGTTAAATTCCCAAAAAATTCTCAGTAAATTATTCAGTAAATTCTCATTCAATTACTCAGTAAATTATTTAAAAAATTTGAATTAAATTTTTAATAATTTTACGTTAAATTACTAAATAAAATCTCAGTAAATTACTCAGAACATTACCCAGTAAATTGCTGAGTAAATTACTAAGTAAATTCCGAGTAAATCACTTAGTAAATTACCAGTAAATTACTCTATAAATTACTCAGTAAATTTTCATCAAATTATTTAGGAAATTCCTAGAAAATTCTTTGTAAATTATGAAGTAAATTACTTAGAAAATTCTCAATAAATTCCCAGTAAATTCTCAATAAACTACTAATTAAATTCCCAAGAAATTCTCAGTAAATTATTCAGTAAATTCTCAACTAATTACTCAGTAAATTCCTAGTAAGTCCTCAGTAAATTATTTAGAAAATTTGAACTAAATTTTTCATAATTTCACGGCAAATTACTCAATAAAATCTCTGTAAATTACTCATTGAATTCTCAGTAAATTACACAAAACATTACCGAGTAAATCGCCAAGTAAAGTACTTAGTAAATTCGGAGTAAATCACTCAGTAAATTCGGAGTAAATCACTCGGTAAATTACTCAGTAAATTTTCAAAAAATTTTCAATAAATTATGAATGAAATTACTTAGAAAATTCTCAGTAAATTCCCAGTAAATTACTCGGTAAATTACTCAGTAAATTCTCATGAAATTCTCAGTAAATTATGAAGTAAATTACTTAGAAAATTCTCAATAAATTCCCAGTAAAATCTCAGTAAATTACTAATTAAATTCCCAAGAAATTCTCATTACATTATTCAGTAAATTCTCAATTAATTACTCAGTAAATTCCTAATAAATCCTCCGTAAATTATTTAGAAAATTCGAAGTAAATTTTTCATAATTTCACGTTAAATTACTAAATAAAATCTAAGTAAATTACTCATTGAATTCTCAGTAAATTACATAGAACATTACCCTGTAAATTGCTAAGTAAATTACTAAGTAAATTCCGAGTAAATCACTCAGTAAATTCCCAGTAAATTACTCGGTAAATTACTCAAAAAATTCTCGTCATATTACTCAGTAAATTCCCAGAAAATTCTCAGTAAATTATGAAGTAAATTACTTAGAAAATTTTCAATAAATTCCAAGTAAATTCTCAGTAAATTATCTAGTAAAATCTCAGTAAATTACAAATTAAATTCCCAAGAAATTCTCAGAAAATTATTCAGTAAATTCTCAATTAATTATTTTGTAAATTCCTAGTAAATCCTCAGTAAATTATTTGGAAAATTCGAAGTAAATTTTTCGTAATTTCACGTTAAATTACTCAATAAAATCTCTGTAAATTACTCAGAATATTACACAGTAAATTGCTAAGAAAATTAGTAAGTAAATTCCAAGTAAATCACTCCGTAAATTCCCACTAAATTACTCGGTAAATTACTTAGTAAATTCTCAACAAATTACTCAGTAAATTCCAAGAAAATTATGAAGTAAATTACTTAGAAAATTGTCAATAAATTCCTAGTAAATTATTTAGTAAAATCTCAGTAAATTACTAATTAAATTCCCAAGAAATTCTCATTACATTATTCAGTAAATTCTCAATTAATTACTCAGTAAATTCCTAATAAATCCTCCATAAATTATTTAGAAAATTCGAAGCAAATTTTTCATAATTTCACGTTAAATTACTCAATAAAATCTCAGTAAATTACTCATTGAATTCTCTGTAAATTACTCAGAACATTACCCAGTAAATTGCTAAGTAAATTACTAAGTAAATTCCGAGTAAATCACTCAGTAAATTACTCGGTAAATTACTCAAAAAATTCTCATCATATTACTCAGTAAATTCCCAAAAAATTCTCAGTAAATTATGAAGTAAATTACTTAGAAAATTTTCAATAAATTCTCAGTAAATTCTCAGTAAATTACCTAGTAAAATCTCAGTAAATTACAAATTAAATTCCCAAGAAATTTTCAGTAAATTATTCAGTAAATTCCAAATTAATTACTTAGTAAATTCCTAGTAAATCCTCAGTAAATTATTTAGAAAATTCGAAGTAAATTTTTCATAATTTCACGTTAAATTCCTCAATAAAATCTCAGTAAATTACTCAGAACATTACCCAGTAAACTGCTAAGTAAATTACTAAGTAAATTCCGAGTAAATCACTCCGTAAATTCCCACTAAATTACTTGGTAAATTACTCAGTCAATTCTCAACAAATTACTCAGTAAATTCCAAGAAAATTATGAAGTAAATTACTTCAAAAATTCTCAATAAATTCCCAGTAAATTATTTAGTAAAATCTCAGTAAATTACTAATTAAATTCCCAAGAAATACTCAGTAAATTATTCAGTATATTCTACATTAATTACTCAGTAAATTCCTAGTAAATCCTCAGTAAATTATTTAGAAAATTCGAAGCAAATTTTTTTCATAATTTCACGTTACATTACTCACTAAAATCTCAGTAAATTACTCATTGAATTCTCATAAACTTGCTCAGAACATTACCCAGTAAATTGTTAAGTAAATTACTCAGTAAATTCCGAGTAAATCACTCGATAAATTCCCAGTAAATTACTCGGTAAATTACTCAATAAATTCTCATTAAATTACTCAGTAAATTCCTGAAAAATTCTCAGTAAATTACGAAGTAAATTACTTAGATAATTTTGAGTAAGTTCTCAGTAAATTACTTAGTAAATTCTCAGTAAATTACTAATTAAATTCCGAAGAAATTCTCGGTAAGTTATTCAGTAAATTCTCAATTAATTACTCAGTAAATTTGTAGTGACCCTCATTCCCCCACCTTAGCCTCGAGCATGAGCGTTTCTATAATCTTGTTTTGATAAGCTGGCATTAGTGAATTTTCTCGACTTGTTTTATCTAGAATAAGGTTCTTGTCTTGGTTTGTGCTTACGTGAATTTACTTGTTAAGTCTTGTTCCTCCTGGTGAGCCTAGCCGAGGTCACCTTAAGCCTAGAACCATCTTGGAACCACTTTGGTTGACCTCTACCTTCGTTCTGGCATATTGGTCGAGATGTCATCTTCTAGGCCGAGGTGTATCATCAAGGCCGAGAAGTGTATCATCTAGGCCGAGATGTTATCCTTGAACCCAAGTGATCTTGTTCCTGGATTAGTGCGACCTAGACCGAGGTGTGGCACAGCTGGGCCGAGCGTTGCCCATCCTGGCCGAAGTCATGAATACCTTACCTACCGGAGCCGATGATTTCACCCGATGTCAGCATCTTGCCAGAGTGCCCATACCACTTTACTTATTGAACACTCTTTCGCCATGCTTTTGTCTGGTCTGTCAGCCACCTTTTTGAAGGAACCCAACCAGTCGCTGCCACGTGTCTCAGTGGAAGGTTAAACCCAGAACCGGGAGAGAGAACCCATCATTCGGTATCATATCTTTGCCTTATAGAGAGAGAAGCTCTAGGAAGAAGAAGAGGTCTTAGAGTGAGAAAGTAGATCTTTGAGCTTGATTCCTAGAGATCAAACTGTTAGATTCGTGTATTGAGGTTAGATTCTTGATCTACTCTTGTCATTCTTGTTAATCATCTAACTGCATTGCATGATCGAACCTGATTTGCTAGCCATGCATTGATTGAAAGTTTGGTTTAGGAAGAGTAAGTAGTATTCATGTGTTCTTGAATAAAAGCCTTGTTTGATCCGGAAGTTTGCATCAAGATTCATGCTTTTGTGTTTGTTTTCATAAGACCTTCGAGTATGGGTACCCAGGTCCATGTTTTTGAATTCATAGCATGAAGTTCTAGATTTCGTAGTGACAAGTTAAGATTGAGCATTCATGTGTTTCATGTTCTTCAGCAGAGGGAAACCCAGATTTTTCCGGACTTCATTTCCTTGAGTGTGGCCACTAGGACCACACCTCGGCAAGAAGGTGTGGGACCTCGGCAATAGCCTGGTTGGTACCCAGCATGTAACAACCCTCACCTTACTCTTGTCATACTTGCATACATTCCTGCATGATCTTGCCTTGTTACGTTAATTGGAAGGATTTGCTTGCCTTGTTTTGTTTGCATTGCTTGCGTGGTTTTGTTCCTTGTTCGGTGTGTGTGTGTGTGTGGCCGAGGTCATCTTGAGCTTAGCTCGCCCTTGAACCTTTGTGCTTAGAACTGTTTTGAGATCTTGGTCAACCCCCACCTTCACCTCGGGCATTTATTGCCGAGATGTCTTGTACTTAGTGAACCTTGTCCGCAGGCAGGTATGGCCTAGGCCGAGATGTGGCACACCCCGGCCAAGGTGTGGCACAGCTTAGTCAAGCGTCGTCCTCCCTAGCCGATGTTTTGTTATCCTGTTGCCGGATCCTTGATTTGAGCCGATGTCATTTCTTGCCGACGTGTCTTACCCAGCTTGCTGCATACGCTTTGTCAGAGACTTGTCTCATCTATCAATCACCTTTTTGAGTTGAGCCAACCCGGTAGCGCCACGTGTCCGAGCTGACGTTAAGACAGCCGGCAGACCTAGAAACAAATCATTTTGGTCTCAAATCTTTGTTTTAGAGAGAGAAGCTCTAGAGAGGAGGAAGAGAAGTTCTTGAGTGAGAGCAAGTCTTCCAAGCTTGATCTTCGTGGTTTGACCCGTTGGATTCGAGTTTTGAGGTTGGAATCTTGATCTACTTTGATTGTTACTGTTATTGATCTAGCTGCATTGCATGATCGGATCTGTTTTGCATGTCATGCACCGATTTGAAGTTGGTTTTGAAAAGAGAAAAATGGTTTTCCTGTGTTCTTGAGGAGAGCCTCGTTTTGATCCAAAAGTTTGAAACAAGAATCATGTTTTTGTGTTTGTTTTTACATGACTTTCTTGTGTGGGTACCCAGGTCCATGTTTTGAACTCTTGGCATGAAATCTCAGATTTTGTAACAAGTTTTGATCTTGCATTCATCTTTCTCATGGTCTTGTTCATCATGTTCTTCATATTCTTCAAAGGGAAAACCCAGGGTTTTCCCGACTTTGTTTGATGAGGCCTTCGGAACCACACCTCGGCAAGGAGATGTGGGACCTCGGCAAGGGCCTGGTTGGTACCCAGTGTGTTTACATGAGACGGGAGCAGTGTTTAAACTCCCAGCATGTTTTGCTTTGTCATTGATTTGGATCTGGTGAGAATGCCGAGATCATTTGCATGCATGTAAAGCTTGTTTTGAGAATGCGATTTGCCATGTGATTGTAGGTCCTTGATATTTGCTTTGAGCCTATACCTGAAGAACTAGGTGAGTGGTATTTCTAATAAAGCTATGTTACACTTGTTTTTGATGAATCTTGCTTTGTTTTGTTTTGACGAAAGTATTTGCTAAGCATGAATGAATAGCCTGTTTTGATGTGTCAAATATAGGCCTTGTTTTGATGTACCTCTTGGAAAGTCCCTTGTGCTGGAGGACTCTAAACTTTCGCAGTACTAAGTATAAAAGGATACGGTCCTTGTTAAATCGGGCTACGGGCCTAAGTAACACAAGTCCCTTGTGCTGGAGGACTCTAAACTTTCGCAGTACTAAGTATAAAAGGATACGGTCCTTGTTAAATCGGGCTACGGGCCTAAGTAACACAAGTCCCTTGTGCTGGAGGACTCTAAACTTTCGCAGTACTAAGTATAAAAGGATACGGTCCTTGTTAAATCGGGCTACGGGCCTAAGTAACACAAGTCCCTTGTGCTGGAGGACTCTAAACTTTCGCAGTACTAAGTATAAAAGGATACGGTCCTTGTTAAATCAGGCTACGGGCCTAAGTAACACAAGTCCCTTGTGCTGGAGGACTATAAACTTTCGCAGTACCATTGATGATGAATACGGTTCGTCCCTCGTTTTGCCGATGTTAGTAAGCATCCCTTGATACTTGAAATGTTCGAATGATGAATACGGTTCATCCCTCGTTTTGCCGATGTTAGTAAGCATCCCTTGATACTTGAAATGTTTGAATGATGAATACGGTTCATCCCTCGTTTTGCCGATGTTAGTAAGCATCCCTTGATACTTGAAATGTTCGAATGATGAATATGGTTCATCCCTCGTTTTGCCGATGTTAGTAAGCATCCCTTGATACTTGAAATGTTCGAATGATGAATACGGTTCATCCCTCGTTTTGCCGATGTTAGTAAGCATCCCTTGATGCTTGAAATGTTCGAATGATGAATACGGTTCATCCCCCGTTTTGCCGATGTTAGTAAGCAGCACCCCTTGATACTTGAAATGTTCGAATGATGAATACGGTTCATCCCTTGTTTTGCCGATGTCAGTAAGCATCTCTCGATACTTGTGATCTTTGACAGATGAATACGGTTCATCCCATGTCTTGGTAAAGTTTGATGTGTTCGTTTTAAGGACTTCGGCTATATTCATGCAAAACCTTTATTTCTAGTACCATTCACTGAGTATTTGTACTCACCCCTCTCTATATATATGTAGGTGATGAGCAGGACGTCGGCGACGCCTAGACTGTTTTGAAAGCTTGTTTTGGATTCGTGTTTATGTCGGCAAATCTTGAAAATCATGCTTCTTGACTTGTATTTATTGTATTTTGTATATGTCGGCTCGAGAAGCCTTTTGATCAAGATGTAACACATATTTTGCTTGCTGTATTCAAGTTGTAAGATGAATGACATTGCATTTGATCTATGCACAGCTCTTATGGACCACTTGTATTTTGATTTATTGCTTCCGCATTTTGTGAGCCCCGTTTATTATTACTCTGATTGCGTTAAGTTTTTGAAAGTTGGCCTTCGGTAATTACGGATTACTGGCCATCACGGCACCAAACTACTAGGGGCAGTTTGGGGTCGTGACACAGCATGTTTTCCCAAAAGGAGAAACAGTGTTTTGTCTTGGTTCGACTTAGTTTTGAAGAAATACCGAGGTCATTTGCATCCATGTAAAACTTGTTTTGAAGTGCGTTCAATAGACTTTGCCATGTGTTTGTAGGACTTGGACTCTCGCTTGACCCCGACGTCGAAGAACTAAGTGAGTGGTATTTTTAATAAAGCTATGTTATAATGTTTTGATAAAGCTTCTCTTCGCTTTGTTTTGAAAAGTATTTGTTAAGCATGAATGACTATCCCTATTTGTGTATCAAGTATTAGCTTTGATCTTGACAATCTTGAAAGTCCGTACGTGCTAGGGGACTATAAGCATTCGTAGCACAATCTTGAAAGTCCGTACGTGCTAGGGGACTATAAGCATTTGTAGCACAACCTTTGTAAATGTCATCCCTTGGAACTCGGAAGCCTGGAAAGACTTTGATTGACGAAGCTTGATAGATTTGTTAGATGAACTTGATTTACCCTACGCTTTGTTATAAGCTATGATTATGCATTGTTTTGTTAAAGATCTCGGATGTCATATATGCAAACCCTTTATTACTTGTACCATTCACTGAGTATCCAAGCTCACCCTCTCTATATATATGTAGGTGATGAGCAAGGAGGTGATGAGGCCTAGATGTATTGTCGATGTGCCTTGGATTCATATTTTTGTAGCATCTTGAAGATCATGCCTCTTAACTTATGTTTCATTGTGTTTTGTATATGTCGGCTTGAGAAGCCTTTTGGTCAAGATGTATTTTATATTTCATTTCCTTACTGTATCCAAGTTGTAAGACCTTGTAAAGATGTTTGACATTGTATTGATGTACGCACAGCTCTTATGGACTATTTAGTTTTAAATTTATTGCTTCCGCACTTGTAAGCCCCATGTGTTCACTCTGACTGTGTGTGAATTTCGAAAGTCGGCCTTCGGTAATCTCGGATTACTGGCCATCATGGCACCATTCTACTAGGGGCGGGGTGGGGTCGTGACAAAATTCCAAGTAAATCCTCAGTAAATTATTTAGAAAATTTGAACTAAATTTTTCATAATTTCACGGTAAATTACTCAATAAAATCTCAGTAAATTACTCATTGAACTCTCAGTAAATTAATCAAAACATTACCCAGTAAATTGCCAAGTAAAGTACTCAGTAAATTCGAAGTAAATCACTCAGTAAATTCCCAGTAAATCACTCGGTAAATTACTCAGTAAATTCTCATTAAATTACTCAGAAAGTTCCCAGAAAATTCTCAGTAAGTTATAAATGAAATTAATTAGAAAATTCTCAACAAATTCCCTGTAAATTCTCAGTCAATTACTTAGGAAATTCTCAGTAAATTACTAATTAAATTCCCAAGAGGTTCTAAATAAATTATTCAGTAAATTCTCAAATAATTACTCAGTAAATTCCAAGTAAATCCTCAGTAATAATTTAGAAAATTCGAAGTAAATTTATCATAATTTCAGGGTAAATTACTTAATAAAATCTCAGTAAATTACTCATTGAATTCTCAGTAAATTAGTTAGAACATTACCTAGTAAATTGGTAAGTAAATTACTAAGTAAATTCTGAGTAAATCACTCATTAAATTCCCAGTAAATTACTCGGTAAATTACTCAGTAAATTCTCAATAAAATTACTCAGTAAATTCCCAGAAAATTCTCAGTAAATTATGAAGTAAATTACTTAGAAAATTCTCAATAAATTCCCAGTAAATCCTCAATAAATTACTTAGTAAAATGTAGTAAATTACTTAGTAAAATCTCAGTAAATTACTTGTTAAATTCCCAAGAAATTCTCAGTAAATTATTCAGTAAATTCTCAATCAATTACTCAGTAAATTCCAAATAAATCCTCAGTAATAATTTTGAAAATTCGAATTAAATTTTTCATAATTTCACGGTAAATTACTTAATAAAATCTCAGTAAATTACTCATTGAATTCTCAGTAAATTACTCAGAGCATTACCCAGTAAATTGGTAAGTAAATTACTAAGTAAATTCCGAGTAAATCACTCATTAAATTCCCAGTAAATTACACGGTAAATTACTCAGTAAATTCTCATCAAATTACTCAGTCAATTCCCAAGAAATTCTCAGTAAATTATGAAGTAAATTACTTAGAAAGTTCTCAATAAATTCCCAGTAAATTCTCAGTAAATTACTAGTTAAATTCCCAAGAAATTCTCAGTAAATTATTTAGTAAATTCTCAATCAATTACTCAGTAAATTCTTAGTAAATCCTTAGTAAATTATTTAGAAACTTCAAAGTAAATTTTTAATAATTTCACGTTAAATTACTCAATAAAATCTCAATAAATTACTCATTGAATTCTCAGTAAATTACTCAGAACATTACCCAGTAAATTGCTAAGCAAATTACTAAGTAAATTCCGAGTAAATCACTCAGTAAATTCTCAGTAAATTTCTCAATAAATTACTCCGTAAATTCTCATCAAATTACTCGAGAAATTCTCAAAAAATTCTTTGTAAATTATGAAGTGAATTACTTAGAAAATTCTCAATAAATTCCCAGTAAATTCTCAATAAATTACTTAGTAAAATCTCAATAAATTACTAATTAAATTCCCAAGAAATTTTCAGTAAATTCTCAATTAATTACTCAGTAAATTCCTAGTAAATCCTCAGTAAATTATTTAGAAAATTTGAAGTAAATTTTTCATAATTTCACGGAAAATTACTCAATAAAATCTCAGTAAATTACTCATTGAATTCTCAATAAATTACTCAAAACATTACCGAGTAAATTGCCAAGTAGAGTACTCAGTAAATTCAGAGTAAATCACTCAGTAAATTCCCAGTAAATCACTCGGTAAATTACTCAGTACATTTCTAGAAAATTCTCAGTAAATAATAAATTAAATTACTTAGAAAATTCTCAGTAAATTTCAATAAATTACTAATTAAATTCCCAAGAAATTATCAATAAATTATTCAGTAAATTCTCAATTAATTACTCAAGAAATTCCTAGTAAATACTCAGTAATTATTTAGAAAATTCGAAGTAAATTTTTCCTAATTTCACGATAAATTACTCAATAAAATCTCAGTAAATTACTCATTGAATTCTCAGTAAATTACTCAGAACATTACCCAATAAATTGCTAAGTAAATTCCGAGTAAATCACTCAGTAAATTCCCAGTAAATTACTCGGTAAATTACTTAGTAAATTCTCATCAAATTACTCAGTAAATTCCCAGAAAATTCTCAGTAAATTATGATGTAAATTACTTCAAAAATTCTCAATAAATACCCAGTATATTCTCAGTAAATTACTTAGTAAAATCTCTGTAAATTACTAATTAAATTCCTAAGAAATTCTCAGTAAATTATTTAGCAAATTCTCAATTAATTACTCAGTAAATTCCTAATAAATCCTCAGTAAATTATTTTGAAAATTCAAAGTAAATTTTTCATAGTTTCACGTTAAATTACTCAATAAAATCTCAGTAAAGTACTCATTAAATTCTCAGTAAATTACTCAGAATATTACACAGTAAATTGCTACGTAAATTACTAAGTAAAATCCGAGTAAATCACTCAGTAAATTCCCAGTAAATTACTCGGGGAATTCTCATCAAATTACTCAGTAAATTCTTAAAAAATTCTAAGTAAATTACTTAGTAAAATATAAGTAAATTATTACCTAAATTCCCAAGAAATTCTATGTAAATTATTCAGTAAATTCTCAATTAATTACTTAGTAAATTCCAAGTAAATCCTCAGTAATTATTTATAAATTTCGAAGTAAATTTTTCATAATTACACGGTAAATTACTCAACAAAATCTCAGTAAATTACTCACTAAATTCTCAGTAAATTACTCAGAACATTACCTAGTAAATTGCTAAGTAAATTACTAAGTAAATTCCAAGTAAATCACTAAGTAAATTCTCAGTAAATTATGAAGTAAATTACTTAGAAAATTCTCAATAAATTCCCTATAAATTCTTAGTAAATTACTTAGTAAAATCTCAGTAAATTACAAATTAAATTCCCAAGAAAATCTCCGTAAATTATTCAGTAAATTCTCAATTAATTACTCAGTAAATTCCTAGTAAATCCTCAGTAAACTATTTGGAAAGTTCAAAATAAATTTTTCATAATTTCACGTTAAATTACTTAATAAAATCTTAGTAAATTACTCAGAACATTACCTAGAAAATTGCTAAGTAAATTACGAGTAAATCATTCAGCAAATTCCCAGTAAATTACTCGGTAAATTACACAATAAATTCTAATCAAATTACTCAGGAAATTCCCAGAAAATTCTTTGTAAATTATGAAGGAAATTACTTAGAAAATTCTCAATAAATTCCCCGTAATTTCTCAGTGAATTACTTAGTAAAATCTCAGTAAATTACTAATTAAATTCCAAAGAAATACTCAGTAAATTATTCAGTAAATTTTTAGTAAATCCTTAGTAAATTATTTAGAAAATTTGAATTAAATTTTTCATAATTTCACGTTAAATTACTCAATAAAATCACAGTAAATTACTCATTGAATTCTCAGTAAATTACTCAGAACATTACCCAATAAATTGCTAAGTAAATTACTAAGTAAATTCTAAGTAAATCACTCAGTAAATTCCCAGTAAATTACTCGGCAAATTACTTAGTAAATTCTCATCAAATTACTCAGTAAATTCCTAGAAAATTATGAAGTAAATTACTTAGAAAATTCTCAATAAATTCCTAGTAAATTCTCAATAAATAACTTAGTAAAATCTCAGTAAATTATTCAGTAAATTCTCAATTAATTACTTAGTAAATTTCTAGTAAATCCTCAGTAAATTATTTAGAAAATTCGAAGTAATTTTTTTATAATTTCAAGAGAAATTACTCAATAAAATCTCAGCAAATTACTCATTGAATTCTCAGTAAATTACTCAGAACATTACCTAGTAAATTGCTACGTAAATTATTCAGTAAATTCTGAGTAAATAACTCTGTAAATTCCCAGTAAATTACTCGGTAAATTACTCAATAAATTTTCATTAAATTACTCAGTAAATTTCTAAAAAAATCTCAGTAAATTATGAAGTAAATTACTTAGAAAATTCTCAATAAATTCCCAGTAAATTCTTAGTAAATTACTAATTAAATTCCCAAGAAATTTTCAGTAAATTATTTAGTAAATTCTCAATTAATTACTTAGTAAATTCCTAGTAAATCCTCAGTAAATTATTTAGAAAATTCGACGTAAATTTTTCATAATTTCCCGATAAATTACTCAATAAATCTCAGTAAATTACTCAGAACATTACCCAGTAAATTGCTAAGTAAATTACTAAGTAAATTCCGAGTAAATCACTCAACAAATTCCCAGTAAATTACTCGGTAAATTACTCAGTAAATTCTCATCAAATTACTCAGTAAATTCCTAGAAAATTCTCAATAAATTCTCATTAAAATACTCAGTAAATTCTCAGAAAAATTCTCAGTAAATTATAAATTAAATTTCTTAGAAAATTCTCAATAAATTCCCAGTAAATTCTCAGTAAATTACTTAGTAAAATCTCAGCAAATTACTAATTTAATTCCCAAGAAATTCTCAATAAATTATTCAGTAAATTCTCAATTAATTACTGAGTAAATTCCTAGTAAATCTTCAGTAAATTATTTAGAAAATTTGTAGTAAAATTTTCAAAATTTCACGGTAAATTACTCAATAAAATCTCAGTAAATTACTCATTGAATTCTCAGTAAATTACTCAGAACATTACCCAGTAAATAGCTAATTAAATTACAAAGTAAATTCCGAGTAAATCACTCAGTAAATTCCCAGTAAATTACTCGGTAAATTCTCATCAAATTACTCAGTAAATTTCCAAAAAATTCTCAGTAAATTACTTAGTAAAATCTCAGTAAATTACTACCTAAATTCCTAAGAAATTCTCAGTAATTTATTCAGTAAATTCTCAATTAATTACTCAGTAAATTCGTAGTAAATCCTCAGTAATTATTTAGAAAATTCGAAGTAAATTTTTCATAATTTCACGGTAAATTACTCAAGAAAATATCAGTAAATTACTCAGAACATTACCCAATAAATTGCTAAGTAAATTACTAAGTAAATTCTGAGTAAATCACTTAGTAAATTCCCAGTAAATTACTCGGTAAATTACTCAGTAAATTCCCGATAAATTCTCAGTAAATTACTTAGTCAAATCTCAATAAATTACTAATTAAATTCCCAAGAAATTCTCAGTAAATTATTCAGTAAATTCTCAATTAATTACTCAGTAAATTCCTAGTAAGTCCTCATTAAATTATTTAGAAAATTCAAAGTAAATTTTTCATAATTTCACGTTAAATTACTCAATAAAATCTCAATAAATTACTCATTGAATTCTCAGTAAATTACTCACAACATTACCCAGTAAATTGTTAAGTAAATTCTGAGTAAATCATTCCGTAAATTCCCAGTAAATTACTCGGTAAATTACTCAATAAATTCTCATTAAATTACTCAGTAAATTCCTGAAAAATTCTCAGTAAATTATGAAGTAAATTACTTAGAAAATTCCCAGTAAATTCTCTGTAAATTACTTAGTAAATTCTCAGTAAATTACTAATTAAATTCCCAAGAAATTCTCAGTAAATTATTCAGTAAATTCTCAATTAATTACTCAGTAAATTCCTAGTAAATCCTCAGTAAATTATTTAGAAAATTTGAAGTAAATTTTTCATAATTTCACAGTAAATTACTCAATAAAATCTCAGTAAATTACTTATTGAATTCTCAGTGAATTACTCAAAACATTACCCAGTAAATTGCCAAGTAAAGTACTCAGTAAATTCGGAGTAAATCACTCAGTAAATTCCCAGTAAATCACTCGGTAAATTACTTAGTAAATTCTCATTAAATTACTCAGTAAATTTTCAGAAAATTCTCAGTAAATTATAAATTAAATTACTTAGAAAATTCTAAATAAATTCTCAGGAAATTCTCAGTAAATTACTTAGTAAAGTCTCAGTAAATTATTAATTAAATTTCCAAGAAATTCTCAATAAATTATTCTGTAAATTCTCAATTAATTACGCAGTAAATTCCTAGTAAATCCTCAGTAATTATTTAGAAAATTCGAAGTAAATTTTTCATAATTTCACGGTAAATTACTCAATAAAATCTCAGTAAATTACTCATTGAATTCTCAACAAATTACTCAGAACATTACCCAGTAAATTGCTAATTAAATTACTAAGTAAATTCCGAGTAAATCACTCAGTAAATTCCCTGTAAATTACTCGGTAAATGCTCATCAAATTACTCAGTAAATTCCCAAAAAATTCTCAGTAAATTACTACCAATATTCCCAAGAAATTCTCAGTAAATTATTCTGTCACGACCCCATTCCGCCCCTAGTAGAATGGTGCCGTGATGGCCAGTAATCCGAGATTACCGAAGGCTAACTTACAAAGATCACACACAATGAGAGTATACATATGGGGCTAACGAGTGCAGAAGCAATAATTTACAATACAAGTGGTCCCTAAGAGCAGTGCATAGATCAATTGAAATGACATACATCTTTAACATGGTCTTACATCTTGAATATAACATAAGCAAAATACATATTACATCTTGATCAAAGGCCTCTCAAGCCGACATATACAAAATACATGAAATACAACTAAGAAGCATAATCTTCAAGATTGCCGACATCCTCACTGCCGACATAACATACATACAAAACACACATCTCGGCGTAGCCGACTTCTTGCTTGTTACCTACATATATATAGAGAGGGTGAGCTTGGATACTCAGTGAATGGTACAAGTAATAAAGGTTTTAAATGAATGATAACCGAGATCTTTGCAAAACATACATATCATAGCTTGTACAAAACATGTGATGAATCTAGTTCATCAATCTTGATCTTACAAAACTTGCTTACTTACTTTGGATGTTAATAACATCTACATAATACAAGGGATGACATTCCGGACTTACAAAACCCACGCGGTAAACCGTCAGTGGCAAAACAAGGGAATAATCGACTCGGAATCGATTAGACAAACCACCCGCACAAGGCCGTCGGTGGGGCCATCCGTTCATAGACCGTCGATGGCAAAGATCTCTCATACTTAGTACTGTGAAAGTTTAGAGTCCTCCAGCACAAGGGACTTTCCAGGAATGTCATCAAAACAAAGCTTACTTGATACATAAAAATAGGGATAATCATTCATGTTTGATCAAATACTTTTCAAAACAAAGCAAAGCAAAGCCTTTATCAACCGTAATAACATAGCTTTATTAAAAATACCACTCACTTAGCTCTTCGGATGTCGAGATCAAGGCAAAGGTCCAAGTCCTACAAACACATGGCAAAGTCTACTGAATGTACTTCTCAAAACAAGTCTTACATGCATGCAAATGATCTCGGAAAAACATGCTGGAAGTCAAAACACTATTTTACATGTCAGGAAGACATGCTGGGTGCCAACCAGGTCTTTGCTGAGGTCTCACACCTCCTGGCCGAGGTGTGGTTACCTAGGCTTCGGCGTGCGGCTGCATGCCGAGGTGCGCACAAGACAAACTAAAGGTGTAAGTGATCATGCAAGGTAGGCCAAGGTGAGATATGATGCTTGGCCTAAGTGTGAGGTCTAGGTAAGAGTGATCTCGGCGACTACACTTAGGGAAGTGAGGTCTGGAGATCTGGGTTTCCACCCGTGAAGAACATGAAGAACATGAATGCTAAAATCATAACTTCTTTATTACAAAATCTGGGATTTCATGCTATGAGTTCGAAAACATGGACTTGGGTACCCATACTTGAAGATCATATGGAAACAAACACAAAAACATGGATCTTGGCATGAGCTTTCGGATCAAAACATGACTTTTCTTGAAGAACACATGGATACTATTTTCTCTTTCTAAAACTGAACTTCAAAGCAATGCATGGCTTACAAATCATATTCAATCATGCAATACAATAACATGAACATAAAGAACAACATGAGTAGATCAAGAATCTAACCTTAGAACACGGATCTAACGATTCAATCTCTAGGGATCAAGCTTGGAAATCTACTCTCCCTCAAGAACTCCTCTTCCTCTCCTAGAGCTTCTCTCTTCTCTTTAAAAACAAGGATATAACAAATGATAGGTTTCTCTCTCTGCCGGCTGATTTAACACTCAGCTCGGACACGTGGCAACGGCTAGTTGGCTCTCCTAAAAAAGGTGATAGATTGACAAGACATGTGTAAGACAAAGCGTATCTAACAAGCTACCCGGCAAGGCACTCCGGCAAGTGATGACATTGGCTAAGGACAAAGCTTCGGCAACTAAGGTGATAATGACCTCGACTTATCCACCCAAAAAATTTTCAATATCCACCCAAAAAAACAATGACCTCGACTAGGAAGGACAACACTTGACTAAGTTGTGCCACACCTTGGCCTAGATGTGCCATACCTCGGTCTAGGTCATACCACTCCAGGACAAGATCACTTAGGTGTAAAGGTAACATCTCGGCTTAGATAATACACATCTCGACCTTGGTGATGAACACCTCGGCCTAGATAATGACATCTCGGCCAATATGTCAGGGCGAAGGTGGAGGTCAAACAAAGTGGTTCCAAGATAATTCTAGACTGAAGATGACCTCGGCTTGGAATGATCTAGGCTTAACATAACTTAGGCTTGAGACACCAAGGAAGGAACAAAGCATGCATACAACACTTAGACAAATCACATGAGCACAAAACAAAGCAAGATTCATGAATGCAAACTTAACAAGACCACATGATGTGAATGCACATGAACATGACTAAGCCATAAATGTGGGTTGTTACATATTCAGTAAATTCTCAATTAATTACTCAGTAAATTCCAAGTAAATCCTCAGTAATTATTTAGAAAATTTGAAGTAAATTTTCATAATTTCACAGCAAATTACTCAAGAAAATCTCAGTAAATTACTCATTGAATTCTCAATAAATTACTCAGAACATTACCTAGTAAATTGCTAAGTAAATTACTAAGTAAAGTCCGAGTAAATCACTTAGTAAATTTCCAGTAAATTACTCGGTAAATTCTCATCAAATTACTCAATAAATTCCCGGTAAATTCTCAGTAAATTACTTAGTAAAATCTCAGTAAATTACTAATTAAATTCCCAAGTAAATTCTCAATAAATTATTCAGTAAATTCTCAATTAATTACTCAGTAAATTCCTAGTAAATCCTCAGTAAATTATTTAGAAAATTTGAAGTAAATTTTTCATAATTTCACGTTAAATTACTCAATAAAATCTCAGTAAATTACTCATTGAATTCTCAGTAAATTACTCACAACATTACCCAGTAAATTGCTAAGTAAATTACTCAGTAAATTCCGAGTAAATCACTCCGTAAATTCCCAGTAAATTACTCGGTAAATTACTCAATAAATTCTCATTAAATTACTCAGTAAATTCCCGAAAAATTCTCAGTAAATTATGAAGTAAATTACTTAGAAAATTCCCATTAAATTCTCAGTAAATTACTTAGTAAATTCTCAGTAAATTACTCATTAAATTCCCAAGAAATTCTTAATTAATTACTCAGTAAATTCGTAGTAAATCTTCAGCAAATTATTTGGAAAATTTGAAGTAAATTTTTCATAATTTCAAGGTAAATTACTCAATAAAATCTTAGTAAATTACTCATTGAATTCTCAATAAATTACTCAAAACATTACCCAGTAAATTACAAAGTAAAGTACTCAGTAAATTCGGAGTAAATCACTCAGTAAATTCCCAGTAAATCACTCGGTAAATTACTAAGTAAATTCTCATTAAATTACTCAGTAAATTTCCAGAAAATTCTCAGTAAATTATAAATTAAATTACTTAGAAAATTCTCAATAAATTCTCAGTAAATTACTTAATAAATTCTCAATAAATTACTAATTAAATTCCCAAGAATTCTCAATAAATTATTCTGTAAATTATCAATTAATTACTCAGTAAATTCCTAATAAATCCTAAGTAAATTATGTAGAAAATTCGAAGTAAATTTTTTCATAATTTCACGTTAAATTACTCAATAAAATCTTAGTAAATTACTCATTGAATTCTCAGTAAATTACTCAGAATATTACCCAGTAAATTGCTAAGTAAATTACTCAGTAAATCACTCAGTAAATTCCCAGTAAATTACTCGGTAAATTACTCGGTAAATTCTCATTAAATTACTCAGTAAATTCCCAGAAAATTCTCAGTAAATTACTAATTAAATTCCCAAGAAATTCTCAGTAAATTATTCAGTAAATTCTCAATTAATTACTCAGTAAATTTCTAGTAAATCCTCAGTAAATTATTTAGAAAAATCGAAGTAAATTTTTCATAATTTTATGGTAAATTACTCAATAAAATCTCAGTAAATTACTCATTGAATTCTTAGTAAATTACTCAGAACATTACCCAGTAAATTGCTAAGTAAATTACTCAGTAAATTCTGAGAAAATCACTCAGGAAATTCCCAGTAAATTACTCAGTAAATTCCCAGAAAATTCTCAGTAAATTCTCAGTAAATTACTAATTAAATTCTCAAGAAATTCTTAGTAAATTATTCAGTAAATTCTCAATTAATTACTCAGTAAATTCCTAGTAAAACCTCAGTAAATTATTTAGAAAATTCGAAGTAAATTTTTCATAATTTCACGGCAAATTACTCAATAAAATCTCAGTAAATTACTCATTGAATTCTCAGTAAATTACTCAGAACATTACCCAGTAAATTGCTAAGTAAATTACTCAGTAAATTCTGAGTAAATCACTCAGTAAATTCCCAGTAAATTACTCAGTAAATTCTCATTAAATTACTCAGTAAATTCCCAGAAAATTCTCAGTAAATTACTAATTAAATTCTCAAGAAATTCTTAGTAAATATTCAGTGAATTCTCAATTAATTACTCAGTAAATTCCTAGTAAAACCTCAGTAAATTATTTAGAAAATTTGAAGTAAATTTTTCATAATTTCACGGCAAATTGCTCAATAAAATCTCAGTAAATTACTCATTGAATTCTCAGTAAATTACTCAGAACATTACCTAGTAAATTGCTAAGTAAATTACTCAGTAAATTCCTAATAAATCACCCAGTAAATTCCTAGTAAATTACTCGGTAAATTACTCAATAAATTCTCATTAAATTACTCAGTAAATTCGCAAAAAAATTCTCAGTAAATTATGAAGTAATTACTTAGAAAATTCTCAATAAATTCCAAGTAAATTCTCAGTAAATTACTTAGTAAATTTTCAGTAAATTACTAATTAAATTCCCAAGAAATTCTCTGTAAATTATTCAGTAAATTCTCAATTAATTACTCAGTAAATTTCTAGTAAATCCTCAGTAAATTATTTAGAAAAATCGAAGTAAATTTTTCATAATTTTACGGTAAATTACACAATAAAATCTCAGTAAATTACTCATTGAATTCTCAGTAAATTACTCAGAACATTACCCAGTAAATTGCTAAGTAAATTACTTAGTAAATTCTGAGTAAATCACTCAGTAAATTCCCAATAAATTACTCAGTAAATTCTCATTAAATTACCAGTAAATTTCCAGAAAATTCTCAGTAAATTACTAATTAAATTCCCAAGAAATTCTTAGTAAATTTTTCAGTAAATTCTCAATTAATTACTTAGTATATTCCTAGTAAATCCTCAGTAAATTATGTAGAAAAATCGAAGTAAATTTTTCATAATTTCATGGTAAATTACTCAATAAAATCTCAGTAAATTACTCATTGAATTCTCAATAAATTACTCAGATCTTTACCTAGTAAATTGATAAGTAAATTACTCATTAAATTTTGAGTAAATCACTCAGTAAATTCCCAGTAAATTACTTGTTAAATTACTCAGTAAATTCTCATTAAATTACTTAGTAAATTACCAAGAAAATCTCAGTAAATTATAAAGTAAATTACTTTGAAAATTCTAAATAAATTCCCAGTAAATTACTTAGTAAATTCTCGGTAAATTACTAATTAAATTCCTAGTAAATTCTCAGTAAATTATTTAGAAAATTCGAAGTAAATTTTTTCATAATTTCACGGTAAATTGCTCAATAAAATCTCAGTAAATTACTCATTGAATTCTCAGTAAATTACTTAGTAATATCTCATTAAATTACTCAGTAAATTCTCAGAAAATTCTTAGTAAATTATGAAGTAAATTACTTAGAAAATTCTCAATAAATTCCCAGTAAATTACTTAGTAATTCTCAGTAAATTACTAATTAAATGCCCAAGAAATTCTCAGTAAATTCTCAATTAATTACTCAGTAAATTCCTTGTAAATCCTCAGCAAATTATTTAGAAAATTCGAAGTAAATTTTTCATAATTTCACGGTAAATTACTCAATAAAATCTCAGCAAATTACTCATTGTGTAACAACCCTCACTTTACTCTAGTCATGCTTGCATATATTACATGAGCTTGTCTTGATATGTTGCATTTGCAAAACCTTGATTTGTCTGGCGTAAGTGTTACTTGCATGCTTTGTTCCTTGTTTAGTGTGTGTGTTTAGCCTAGGTTAATCCAAGTCGAGGTCGCCTTAAGCTTAGAACTATCTTGGAATCTTTTGGTTAACCTCCACTCGCACCTTGGCATATTGGCCGAGATGTCACTATCTAGGCCGAGATGTTTATCACCAAGGCCGAGATGTGTGTTATCTGGGCCGAGATGTTACCCTTGCGCCTAGTGATCTTGTTCCTGGATTGGTATGACCTAGACCGAGGTGTGGCACATCTCGGCCGAGGTGTGGCACAGCTAAGTCAAGTGTTATCCTTCCTAGCCGAGATCATTAAGACCTTACTAGTCGATGCCTTGTTCTTAGCCGAGATCATTACCTGCCGAAGTACCTATGCCATCTTGCTTGTTGAACACACTTTGTCATAGTCTTGTCTTTTGACTCAGTCACCGTTTTTAGAAGAGCCAACCAACCGTTGCCACGTGTCCGAGCTGAGTGTTAAATCAGCCGGCAGAGAGAGAGAATGCATCATTTTGTATCATATCTTGTTCTTGAGGAGAGAGGAGTTCTTAGAGGAGGAATAGATTTCCAAGCTTGATCCTTAGAGTTCAAACCGTTTCATTCGTGTTTTGAGGTTAGAATCTTAATCTACTCTTGTTGTTCTTATTGATCATCTAGCTACATTGCATGATCGAACCTGATTTGCAAGCCATGCATCGATTTGAAGTTAGGTTTAGAAAGAGAAAGTGGTATTCATGTGTTCTTGAATAAAAGCCTTGCTTGATCCGAAAGTTTGCATTAAGATTCATGCTTTTGTGTTTGTTTTCATAAAATCTTCGAGTATGGGTGCCCAGGTCCATGTTTTCGAACTCATCTCATGAAATTCCAGATTTCGTAATAACAAGTTGTGATTGAGCATTCATGTTTTTCATCTTCTTCATGTTCTTCAGCAGAGGGAAACCCAAATTTTCTTGACTTCATTTCCTTGAATGTGGCCATCGGGACCACACCTCGGCAAGGAGGTGTGGGACCTCGGCCAAGACCTGGTTGGTGCCCATTATGTTTTCCCGAGATGAGGAACAGTGTTTTGTTTTAATTCGACTTAGTTTTGGAAAGAATGCCGAGATCATTTGCATTCATGTAAAGCTTGTTTGATAGTGCATTCAATGGGATTTGTTATGTGTTTGTAGGCCTTGGATCCTTACTTGTAACCCCGACATTTGAAGAACTATGTGAGTGGCATTTTTAATAAAGCTATGTTATAATGTTTTGATAAAGCTTTGCTTTGCCTTGTTTTGGAAAAAAAAAGTATTTGTTAAGCATGAATGACTATCCCTATTTTGTGTGACAAGTATTAGCCTTGGCTTTGATAACAACCTTTGAAAGTCCGTACGTGCTAAGGGACTATAAGCATTTGTAGCACAACCTTTGAAAGTCCGTACGTGCTAGGGGACTATAAGCATTTGTAGCACATCCTTTGAAAGTCCATACGTGCTAGGGGACTATAAGTATTTGTAGCACAACCTTTGTTAATGTCATCCCTTGAAACTTGAAAGCCTTGAATGATTTGTTAGATGAACTTGATTCATCCCATATTTTGTCACAAGCTATGATTATGTATTGTTTTGTTAAAGATCTCGGATATCATGCATGCAAACCCTTTATTACTTGTACCATTCACTGAGTATCCAAGCTCACCCTCTCTATATATATGTAGGTGATGAGCAGGACGGCGGCGACGCCTAGATGTGCTTTGCAACTTGTTTTGGATTCGCATTTTGTAGCATCTTGAAGATCATGCTTCTTAGCTTACATTTCATTGTATTTTGTATATGATGGCTCGAGAAGCCATTTCGTCAAGATGTATTTTTATACTTCATTTTATTGTACCCAGGTTGTAAGACCTTGTTAAGATGTACATCATTCCATTTGACTTATGCACAGCTCTTATGGACTAATTAAAATTGTATATATTGCTTTCGCACTTGTGAGCCCCATATATTTATACTTTGATTGTGTGTGGATTTTGGAAGATGGCCTTCGGTAATCTC
This sequence comes from Camellia sinensis, assembly GCF_055761805.1. Taxonomy (NCBI): domain Eukaryota; kingdom Viridiplantae; phylum Streptophyta; class Magnoliopsida; order Ericales; family Theaceae; genus Camellia; species Camellia sinensis. The sequence goes on from NC_138964.1 coordinate 89,572,619, forward strand.
GGATTACTGGCCATCACGGCACCATTCTACTAGGGGCAGGATGGGGTCGTGACAGATTAGTATCAGAGCACAAGTTTCTTATAGTACGTTACTCACACACTTCGAGTCCTAAAGAGCATAGGACTTCCCGTAGAATTGATGTTAGGATTGCATCATAATGCTTGCTGCTTGACAATGTGTGCATCATCTCGGCGTGACTATTTGTTATTTGCATGCATATTATTTGATTATTTTGTTTTAAAGTCACATTTTGCATACTTTTAGCATCATGAGAAAGGGTAGACCACCAGTTGGCCGAGATCATCCTGAAGACAGATTGGACGGATTAGAGAGATTGGTCGAAGGTTTGGTCCGTGAGTTGAGACAACCTAGGCCACAAGGCACTAGTGCTACTTCTACCCAGACCGAGTAGACAAACGGCCGACATGCAGCTCCACCTCCACCTCCTCCAGCGCCGCAAGTGCCTCCACAGCAAGCTTTATATGGGGACAGCACCATAGCCCTGATCCGAGAGTTTAAGAAAATGAATCCGCCGAGATTCTCCGGGGGTATAGAGTCGATGAAAGTCGAAGCGTGGGTTTTGGAAATGGAGAAATTGTTTGAGATTTTTCCCAGCACCAACGCCCAGAAGGTGTCATTAGCCGCGTTCACATTAGACGACGATGCACGAAGATGGTGGACGATGACCCGAGAAAGAAACCTAGGTCTGACTTGGGCCAGATTTTTGGAGTTGTTTTACAACAAACACTTTCCCCTTAGCGTTCGAGACCGCAAGACTACAGAGTTCCAGACTCTAACACAAGGCAGCAGGACAGTGGCAGAATATGACCGTACTTTTACCGAGTTGGCGAGATATGCGCCTCACATGGTCGATGATGAATATAGAAAAGCCAGAAAGTTTGAAAGTGGGCTTCGTGGGCCGATACAAGATCGAGTTAACATGCTCAACATGCTGACTTACGCCGGAGTACTGGACAAGGCCATCCTTGCAGAAGCTAACTTGAACCGATATCAGAATCCAGGAGAGAGCTAGAGGAAGAGACAGAACTATGATAATCGCCGAGTTCCGTTTAACGCCAAGAAGAAAGTGAATGTGGGCAGCTCCAGCAACTCGAACCAGGAAGGTAATGCTAAGCCGACGTGTGCAAGTTGTGGGAAACTGCATTCCGGAGTTTGCCGTTGGGCATCAGGAGCCTGTTTTGAATGTGGCAAAATGGGTCATCGCGTGAAATATTGTCCGAAGGCAAGGACTGATGATGGTAAGAAGAATGGGAGTACCTCGGGCTCTGCACAGAGAAATAACATCGGGAGGACCCAGACGAGACATGGCAGAGTTTTTGCATTGGTACCAGGAGACACTCAGAATGTTGAGACAGTCATGTTAGGTATACTCCCAATCTGCTCTGAAGATGCATACATATTGATTGATTTGGGTTCTACACATTCATTTGTATCTGCTAAGTTTGCCGAGAAGTTAAATAGAGAACAAGAACCCCTTGATTATGTGTTATATGTGTCTACTCCATCTGGGAGAACTATGATTGTTGTATCCATTTATAGGGCGTGTGTCGTTGTGATTGAGGGTGTAGAATTACTAGTTGATTTAATGCCGTTAAGCATGACTCACTTTGATGTCATATTGGGAATGGACTGGTTAGTAACGAATCATGCATCTATTAATTGTGTTTCAAAGAATGTCACACTGAAACCCCCAAACCAAGCCGAGGTTATTTTCCAGGGTAAAGGGGTAGTACCCCCACCTTACTTAATCTCATCCATGAAAGCCTATAAGTTGATCCAAAAGGGGTGTTAAGGTTATCTGTGTAGTATACTAAGTGATTTGAATGGAAATGTTGAGTTAGCCGACATCCCAGTGGTTAGAGAATTCCCCGATGTCTTTCCAAATGAATTGCCTGGCCAATTAGTGGATAGGGAAATAGAATTTACGGTTGATGTTATGTCGGGAACCCAAACTATCTCCAAAACATCCTATAGAATGGCCCTAGCTGAACTCAAGGAACTGAAACTACAATTACAAGAATTGTTGGACAAGGGATTTATTAGGCCTAGCACTTCACCTTGGGGAGCACCAGTTCTATTTGTGAAGAAAAAGGATGGTACACTTCGTCTTTGTATCGACTACTGAGAACTAAATAAGGTGACCATTAAGAATAAGTATCCATTGCCGAGGATTGATGATTTACTTGATTAACTACAAGGGGCACGGGTCTTTTCTAAGATTGATCTGAGGTCAGGCTACCATCAGCTAAAGGTTAAGGCCGAGGATGTCGAGAAGACTGCTTTTGGACCAGGTATGGCCACTACGAATTTTTGGTAATGCCTTTCAGAGTGACCAACGCTCTTGTCGCATTCATGGATTTGATGAACAGAGTTTTAAGCCGTACCTAGACGAGTTCGTGGTTGTTTTCATCGACAACATACTAATTTATTCCAAGAGTAGTGATGAGCATGAGAAGCATTTGAGACTAGCCTTACAAATCCTAAGAGACAGGAAATTATATGCCAAGCTTAGCAAGTGTGAATTTTGGCTTTCCAGCATTTCATTTTTGGGCCATGTGATTAATGAAGAAGGAATCTCTGTTGATCTAAGTAAGATTGAAGCCATCGTGAATTGGCCGACGCCGACTAATGTGTCCGAGGTTCGTAGTTTTCTGGGTTTGGCCGACTATTACAGGAAGTTTATGAAGGATTTCTCAAGGATTGCAGTACCACTGACACAACTAACTCAGAAAGGAGTGGCGTATGAATGGACCGAGGATAGGGAATCATCTTTTTGGGAGTTAAAGACGAGGTTGGTTACAACATCGATACTTATACTACCGCCAGACAAAGAAGAATTTCATATTTATAGTGATGTTTCACGTAAGGGATTGGGTTGCGTGTTAACGCAAGGAGGTAAGGTTATAGCGTATGCATCCCGTCAGTTGAAACCTCATGAAAAGAATTATCCTACCCATGATTTAGAGCTAGCAGCCGTGGTGTTTGCTTTGAAGATTTGGCGTCATTACTTGTATGGGGCTTCTTGCCAAGTTTTCACAGATCATCAAAGTTTAAAGTACTTATTCACTCAGAAGGAGTTAAATTTGAGACAGAGAAGATGGCTTGAGTTATTGAAAGACTACGACATGCAAATTCAATATCACCCAGGTAAAGCAAACTCAGTAGCTGACGCATTGAGCAGAAAATCAGTTGGAAGTCTGGCATGCTTAACCATGATTTCAGTGGAGCCGACCGTTATAGAGGAAGTGAAGGCCAGACAAATGGAAGACGGATTCTTCAAGAAAGTTGCCGATGAGATTATCACTAAGCCGAGGTCAGGGTACACTATTGAAAATCAGGTACTTAAGTTTGAAGGAAGATTGTGCGTGGCCGACATTCCAGAGTTGAAAAGAAAGATTCTGCAGGAATCTCATGGTTCCAGATTTGCTGTTCATCCAGGGAACACTAAGATGTATCAAGATGTGAAACAAACTTTTTGGTGGTCGAATATGAAAAGAGAAATAGCCGAGTTCGTATCCCAGTGTTTATATTGTCAACAAGTGAAAGCAGAATACCAGAGGCCAGCAGGACTACTTCGACCTTTGCCGATTCCTGAGTGGAAATGGGAACATATCTCCATGGACTTTGTGGTTGGTTTGCCGAGAACACAAAAAGGCATGGATTCAATTTGGGTTATCGTTGACAGATGAACTAAGTCAGCACACTTCTTGCCTGTTCAGACTAAATTCAATGCTGACTGACTTGTTGTACTGTATATGAATGAGATTGTGAGTCTTCATGGAGAGCCGATGTCCATTGTGTCAGACCGAGATCCGAAGTTTGTTTCTAGATTTTGGCAGAGTTTACAAAGAGCTTTGGGAACCGAGTTGAAGTTTAGCACAACTTTTCATCCTCAAACCGATGAACAAATGGAAAAAACGATTCAGACACTTGAAGATATGCTCAGACTATGTGTGTTAGATTTCAAGGGAAGTTGGGAAGTACATCTACCGCTAGTAGAATTCGCTTACAACAACAGTTATCAAGCTAGCATTGGCATGGCGCCGTATGAAGCTTTGTATGGAAGGAAGTGCAGATCGCCGATATGTTGGACTGAAGTGGGAGATAAAGCTTTGATTGGTCCCGAGCTAGTTCAAGTTACAACCGAGAAGATTAAGCTCATTCGACAAAGGATCACAACTGCTTAAAGTCGACAGAAGAGCTATGCTGACCAGAGAAGAAGAGAGTTGGAATTTGAAGTTAGGGATCATGTATTCCTAAAGGTTTTGCCAATGAAAGGAATTTCCAGCTTTGGGAAGAAAGGTAAGTTAGCACCTCGTTACATCGGGCCGCTTGAAATACTTGAGAAAGTTAACCCAGCTGCCTATAGACTGGCTTTACCACCAGAACTAAGTCAAGTTCACAATGTGTTCCATATTTCGATGTTGAGGAAGTATATTCGGGATCCACTGCATGTAATTGAGTATTCCGGGATTGTGGTTAATGAAGATTTAGGCTACGAGGAGAAGCCGATGAGAATTATTGACAGACAAGTGAGACAGTTAAGAAACAAGTCGATACCGATGGTAAAGGTTGAATGGAAGGAGCATTATGGCAAGGAGGCTACATGGGAAAAGGAGGAAGAAGTGAAAATCCGTCATCTGGAGTTATTTGTAGAGCAAGGTAACTTAAGTTTGGGGACCAAACTTCTTTAAGGAGGGTAGGATGTAACAACCCTCACTTTACTTTAGTCATGCTTGCATATATTACATGAGCTTGTCTTGATATGTTGCATTTGCAAAACCTTGATTTGTCTGGCGTAAGTGTTACTTACATGCTTTGTTCCTTGTTTAGTGTGTGTGTTTAGCCTAGGTTAATCCAAGCCGAGGTCGCCTTAAGCTTAGAACTATCTTGGAATCTTTTGGTTAACCTCCACTCGCACCTTGGCATATTGGCCGAGATGTCACAATCTAGGCCGAGGTGTTTATCACCAAGGCCGAGATGTGTGTTATTTGGGCCGAGATGTTACCCTTGCGCCTAGTGATCTTGTTCCTGGATTGGTATGACCTAGACCGAGGTGTGGCACAGCTAAGTCAAGTGTTATCCTTACTAGCCGAGATCATTAAGACCTTACTAGCCGATGCCTTGTTCTTAGTCGAGATCATTACTTGCCAGAGTGCCTATGCCATCTTGCTTGTTGAACACACTTTGTCATAGTCTTGTCTTTTCACTCAGTCACCTTTTTTAGAAGAGCCAACCAACCGTTGCCACGTGTCCAAGCTGAGTGTTAAATCAGCCGACAGAGAGAGAGAATGCATCATTTTGTATCATATCTTGTTCTCGAGGAGAGAGGAGTTCTTAGAGGAGGAATAGATTTCCAAGCTTGATCCTTAGAGTTCAACCGTTTGGTTCATGTTTTGAGGTTAGAATCTTAATCTACTCTTTTTGTTCTTATTGATCATCTAGCTGCATTGCATGATCGAACATGATTTGCAAGCCATACATTGATTTAAAGTTGGGTTTAGAAAGAGAAAGTGGTATTCATGTGTTCTTGAATAAAAGTCTTGCTTGATCCGAAAGTTTGCATTAAGATTCATGTTTTTGTGTTTGTTTTCATAAAATCTTTGAGTATGGGTGCCCAGGTCCATGTTTTCGAACTCATCTCATGAAATTCCAGATTTCGTAATAACAAGTTGTGATTGAGCATTCATGTTTTTCATGTTCTTCATGTTCTTTAGCAGAGGGAAACCCAGATTTTCCCGACTTCATTTCCTTGAATGTGGCCATCGGGACCACACCTCGGCAAGGAGGTGTGGGACCTCGGCCAACACCTATTTGGTGCCCATTATGTTTTCCCGAGATGAGGAACAGTGTTTTGTTTTAATTCGACTTAGTTTTGGAAGGAACGCTGAGATCATTTGCATTCATGTAAAGCTTGTTTGATAGTGCATTCAATGGGATTTGTTATGTGCTTGTAGGCCTTGGATCCTTGCTTGTAACCCCGACGTTTGAAGAACTATGTGAGTGGTATTTTTAATAAAGCTATGTTATAACGTTTTGATAAAGCTTTGCTTTGCCTTGTTTTGGAAAAAAAAAAGGTATTTGTTAAGCATGAATGACTATCCCTATTTTGTATGACAAGTATTAGCCTTGGTTTTGATAACAACCTTTGAAAGTACGTACGTGCTAGGAGACTATAAGCATTTGTAGCACAACCTTTGAAAGTCCGTACGTGCTAGGGGACTATAAGCATTTGTAGCACAACCTTTGAAAGTCCGTACGTGCTAGGGGACTATAAGTATTTGTAGCACAACCTTTGTTAATGTCATCCCTTGAAACTTGAAAGCCTTGAAAGATTTGTTAGATGAACTTGATTCATCCCATGTTTTGTCACAAGCTATGATTATGTATTGTTTTGTTAAAGATCTCGGATATCATGCATGCAAACCCTTTATTACTTGTACCATTCACTGAGTATCCAAGCTCACCCTCTCTATATATATGTAGGTTGATGAGCAGGACGGCGGCGACGCTTAAATGTGCTTTGCAACTTGTTTTGGATTCGCATTTTGTAGCATCTTGAAGATCATGCTTCTTAGCTTGCATTTCATTGTATTTTGTATTTGATGGCTCGAGAAGCCTTTTGGTCAAGATGTATTTTTATACTTCATTTTATTGTACCCAGGTTGTAAGACCTTGTTAAGATGTATGTCATTCCATTTGACTTATGCACAGCTCATATGGACTAATTAGAATTGTATATATTGCTTCTGCACTTGTGAGCCCCATATATTTATACTCTAATTGTGTGTGGATTTTGGAAGATGGCCGTCGGTAATCTCGGATTACTGGCCATCACGGCACCGTTCTACTAGGGACAGGATGGGGTCTTGACACATTGAATTCTCAGTAAATTACTGAGAACATTACCCAGTAAATTGCTAAGTAAATTACTCAGCAAATTCCGAGTAAATCACTCAGTAAATTCCCAGAAAATTCTCAGTAAATTATAAAGTAAATTACTTAGAAAATTCTCAATAAATTCCCAGTAAATTCTCAGTAAATTACTTAGTAAATTCTCCGTAAATTACTAATTAAATTCTCAAGAAATTCTCAATAAATTATTCAGTAAATTCTAAATTAATTACTCAGTAAATTCCTAGTATATCCTCAGTAATTATTTAGAAAATTCGAAGTAAATTTTTCATAATTTCACAGTAAACACTACAACAAATTTGTCCCAAAATGTATATATTTCGTCACCCAAACTAATTACAACGAACATTTTTTGTCACCCGTTTTGTCGCCAAAGGGTCGTCGCTAAAGGGTCTTAGAGACGAAAAAAAAAATTCGTCATTGAAAATGATAAATTTGTGACGAATTTTTTTGTCTCCAATACACTTTGTTGGGAACATACTTGTAAGTAATTAGCAACAAAATATTTTGTCATTAAAGGAGAAATTAGAGACAAAAGTATTTTGTCATAAATATAAGAAATAGAGACGAAATAATTTTGTCACGTTTAATATAAACGAAGACGAAAATTTTTTGTCAAAGAAGCTACCAATAGAGACAAAAACAAATTCATCTTTAAAAATGATAAATTTGTGACGAATTTTTTTTCTCTCCAATACTCTGTTGGGAACATACTTGTAAGTAATTAGCGACAAAATATTTTGTCATTAAAGAAACAAATTAGAGACAAAAGTATTTTTTCATAAATATAAGAAATAGAGACGAAATAATTTTGTCGTAGACACCCCATTTTTGACCGACCTTAAGACTTAGACGTCACCAGTTGAGCGCTTGGTGATGTTGCATATCGCGCTCGTTCAGAAGTCTCAGAGTCGCGGCCATGAGCCCTGCCTCCGGATTTCCGAACCCTCTTCTGTGCCTTGCCTCGGTTTGCGAACCAGGCTCGTTTTTCTCTATTTCTTTTCCTGAGGGGAGGGAGAGGTCCTGTAGACCATCTCTTAGTGGCCATGGGCTGCATTTTATGGTCGTAGGCCATTTTGCCCATTTCGGAGCCCGGTTCCCGGTTTTCGGAGCCGTTAGGCCGTGTGCCTCGGTTCGGGACCGCTCAACCATCTCCATTCGCTCTGGGATTTGGCATACTTCTTATTTTCTCCCTTTTGAGGGACACTGGGGTCTGAGAAACCCACTTCGTGGCCGAACGCCACTTTCGGTGCTTAACAGGCAATTTTTGGGACCCCGAACTGCGTGTTTTGGCCCCCCGAGCATTCGTTTTGCATCGGTTTTCGTTCATTTTTGGAAGGTGCCTCTGTTTTATCATCAAGAAGGTCACTGGAGGGTGGGAGGCCAGCAATTATCTTGGCAACCAGTTATATTCCATTTTTGCCCTCCGACACCCGTTTTTCGCACTTCCGAGCCAATGTTGAACACCTTGGGGCCACTTTCTTCAACCCCAAACCACATATTTGTGATGCACACACATGGGAGGACCCTAAAAGTTCATGGCCGGCCACTATTTCCATTTGACCCTTTTGAACCCTTCCTAGAAATGGCTTGTTCTCTCTCCTGTTTTAGAGTTTCCAAACTCGAACCACAGGATTGTGATGAGGAGACCTGGGAGGCCACCTTTTTATGGTGGCCGGCCACTATTTATTCTTGACCTTTTTGACCCCTAGCCGGCCGGCTAGGGGGGGTGGCCGGCCGGCCACCTGCAGCCAAAACACCAGGCCGGCCATGTTTCTCACTGTGTGTGCTTTCCAGCTGTACAGCTGTTTCCCCCAGAAAATATCTATATCCGGGGGATATTTTGTGGGGGAACAAAAGCTTCATTTTGGCTCCACTTTGGCCTAGACTCCTCTCTCCCTCTCTTGCATATATTGCTGGCCTCCCAACTCAAGAGAAGGGGTTAGAGAATTGGTTGGAGCATATACATACATATCACCCCATTTCCTTCAAGTTTTGGGCTCCATTTTTTCATCATCTTCAAGCTCTACCATCACCACTCCATTCCAGCAGTAAGGGGAGGAATTCCAGCAGCTTAGATTCATCAAAGTTGGTCCAAGAAGCAACAAAAGCATTGGCCTTCAAGGGTAAGTTCACTTTCCCTCTTTTCTAGCTCATTTTTGCACCATTCCTCTAGCCATCTTGCTTACTGATTTGAGCTCCGACCAAAACTGAAAAGGTCATTTTTTTGAGCTCATTTTCTTGTTTCAAGGGCTCAACCCTGTTTGAGGCCCCCATATTGCACTTGCTTCAATATCCCCTTGTATGTCAATTTTCTTGCATGATTTATTAGCCTAGTGTGCTTCCATTTTTGGTCTTTTTACAGGCCTAGAAATAGTCTTATTTTGGCCCATTATTCATGTTTCATTAAGGGTCTTTGGCTGTTTGTTGAATATTTTGCACACTTTGTGTTATAGCCTCTTTTGAGCCTCATTTTGCATTGCATTTTTAGCATGTTTGTATACTGTTTTGGGGTTTTTACAGTTCTGTAAATATGCTTATTTTTGGTCCCTCTTCAATGTTGTAGAAGGGAATTTTTCAGTTTGGGCTGTGCATATACCACTTGCCTCTTTGGCCACCTTTTGGCCCATTTTCTTGCATAAGAGCTTAGCCATATCTATGTTTGTTTTTAGGGTTTTTACAGTTCTGTAATATGTCATATTTTGGGCCCCTCTTCAATGTTGTTGAAGGGCCCTAACCTGTTTGGGGTCAGCAGATGTGAGTTGCTTCATAACCTCATGTTTAGGGCCATTTTTGCATGCCATTGTTGCCCTATCTTTGTTTGCTGTTTGGCCATGATTTGTACTGGTAAAATGCTTATTTTGGGGTTGCCTTGCTTCTGTCTTTTCATTCCATATGCCAATTATGCATGCTTTGTATAGCCGTAGTTCATTTCTATGCGCCTAATTTGCATTTCGGGAGAGATTCCATGCATCGGGTGTGTTTTCGCCTCATTTCGGGGCTGTTTTCCCCCACATTTCAGTGCTTAAATCCCATTAGCATGCTTGCATATCATTTCCATGCCATTGCATTGCATATGTCATTGCCTCGATTTGCGTGCCCGAGTGCACGCATTTCGAGGCACTTCATTTTCATTCATCGGCCTCTTATGTGAGTGTGGCTGAGGCTCTCTCATGTTAGTATAAGTCCACGTTGCATTCTATATGCCTTTTTAGCCATATTGCATTGCGTATGCCATTGCCTCGGTTTGCGTGCCCGAGTGCACGCATTTCGAGGCACTTCATTTTCATTCATCGGCCTCTTATGTGAGTGTGGCTGAGGCTCTCTCATGTTAGTATAAGTCCATGTTGCATTCTATATGCATTTTTAGCCATATTGCATTGCGTATGCCATTGCATCGGTTTGCGTGCCCGAGTGCATGCATTTCGAGGCACTTCATTTTCATTCATCGGCCTCTTATGTGAGTGTGGCTGAGGCTCTCTCATGTTAGTATAAGTCCACGTTGCATTCTATATGCCTTTTTAGCCATATTGCATTGCGTATGCCATTGTCTCGGTTTGCGTGCCCGAGTGCACGCATTTCGAGGCACTTCATTTTCATTCATCGGCCTCTTATGTGAGTGTGGCTGAGGCTCTCTCATGTTAGTGTAAGCCCATATCATATTTCCATGTCATTTGCATTGCGTATGTCATTTTCTCGGTTTGCGTGCTCGTGTGCACGCATTTCGAGACATATCATTTTCGTAGCATTGTGCATACTAGGCTGTATCTTAGTTGCATTCATACATATCATGCATATTGCATCGTGTTCGGGATAGGAGTTAGCCCGGGCACGGAGAACGAGGTGCGTTTCGTACTCCGAGTAACGGAACGCGTCTCAATTCCCCAGTCACCGACACTCCGGATCATCCATGATGGAGTTAGGTTTTGTTGTGTTTTCATGTACATTCATTCTACATTGAATTGCACAATTCGGCTCCTCGGCCATCATGCATCGATATGCGTGATTGGTGGCACGAGGATCGAGGCATGCATACATTTGTGAAAATACATTGCTATGCCCCTTTCCTGCTCTCTGTTGCAGCAAAAATCAAGAAGCAGCAACTTTCTGGAGTTTGGCACGCATTTCAAGAAAAATCACGAAACAGAGGCTAATCGGGGCATCCCAGTGGATTTCCGCGCAAGGCGGCCCAAGCATACATCATTCATCAGAAGCAAGGCAGTCCCTAGCTTGCATGCCAATTTTACAGTTTTCTTAGTTAATTCGTTAATTAATTAGGAATTTGTATATTATTTGGACTGTAATATTCTTTTATTTGGGACCGTATATTCATTCGGACCCTCTACGTGAGGGCATAACTGTAATAAGTGTGCGTGTGTGTGTTGTATGTCTTCCAACCCCACGTCTTTCTCCCTTTTATTTATCCACTTTTGATGGTTAGATTAAGGCATATTTCAATTAGCATACAGTATGTGTCACGACCCGAACCCGCCCCCATGGGTTAAGGACGTAACCGGCCAGTAATCCTAAGATTACCTACGGCCTCAAACCAAAACAGACTTAACACATCAGAGTAAAGGGGCCAAAAGGGAAGCAAAATTTAAAACTTTATCCATAGAGCTGTGCTTACATGGCACATCAAAACAAACCATACATATGTACGTTAATAACTCACAACAGAAACATAGCGACATAGGTTCTGTACAGACAGGATCATCCAAAACTAAGTCAACCCATAAAAACTGTAAGCAGACATATACAAAACTTCGCCAACCTGACAAAATGTAAATACATAACAAAAGGGTGAAGACGGGTCTCGTGCGTGAGACACAAGGGCTGACTCTCTCAAAACCTTAGTTGTTCCATACAGACTTCACTGAGACTGGGTCTGGACTTCTCTTGGCTCACCTACAAACACATGAATGAGCGTGAGCGAAAGCCCAGTGAATAATATCAAATCAAATACAGAAGTTACATAACAATGTAGAACAACATGTTCTAAACGGCCTTAGGCCCAATTCCTATTTCTATTTAACAGATATATAACTATACGAAATTCAAATCAAGTGACTGTAGTTCCGAACATTCTGGCCTTTGGCCCATTCAGATTTCCATTCATGTCAAAACGGCATTCGGCCCGTTCATTTACGTCAAAATGGCCTTCGGCCCATTCATTTCTATCAAAACGGCCTTCGGCCCATTCGTTTACGTCAAAACAGCCTTCGGCCCACTCATTCATGTCAAAACGACCTTAGGTCCATTCATATATGTCAAAACGACCTTTGGTCCACTCATTTCTATCAGAACGACCTTTGGTCCATTCATTTCTATCAGAACGACCTTTGGTCCATTTATGTTTATCAAAACGACCTTTGGTCCATTTATGTTCATCAAAACGACATTTGGTCCATTTATGTTCATCAGAACGACCTTTGGTCCATTTATGTCAAAACGACCTTAGGTCCATTTATATATGTCAAAACGACCTTCGGTCCACTCATTTCTATCAAAACGACCTTCGGTCCATTCATTTCTGTCAAAACGGCCTTCGGCCCACTCATTCATATCAAAACGACCTTCGGTCCACTCATTTCTATCAGAACGACCTTTGGTCCATTTATGTTTATCAAAACGACCTTTGGTCCATTTATGTTTATCAAAACGACCTTTGGTCTATTTATGTTTATCAAACGACCTTGGGTCCATTTATGTTTATTCATATCAGACTTACGTCCATAATCCCAATTAGCAATTCATAAAGCTTATAAGGGAATAGACAATTGGACATTCACAAGCATTCAAATATCGATATTACTCACAGTGATCGGCTTGTGGACTTGCCCTGGAGCTTGACCCTACACGTTTCATGAACACAAAAGGGTCATTAACAGTTCAATCCGTTCTTTAATTCACATATTCCTCTTTAGGCTTTATTATTATCTCATTAACTCATTTACAATGCTTAACATATGCCTAAGAGTGCTTGCAAGTGAAAGAGAATGGAAAACAGAACACAAAATGCAAAAACAGGATTTCAGAAAATAAGGTCCCCGCTCGAGCGTGGACTTCCCCGCTCGAGCGGGTCCTTAGGTCTGCGAAAGTACTGGTTGCCTTCTATTCCAGCTCGAGCGTGAACTCGACTGCTCGAGCGAACTGCCTGTCTACGTAGCTCTCCGCTCGAGCGTCAACTTCCCCGCTCGAGCGGGAACCATGTCTGCAGAAAATGCTGGGAGCTCGATTTCTTCGCTCGAGCGTCACTTAACCCGCTCGAGCGGACATAAAAAATCTGGGTTTTCCAGATTGAGTTCTTGAGCTTCATCTCGACATTCAAAGGCTCTAAATGCATGATTTCGGCCCAAACTTCACATAATCATATACTAACATGGTACAAACATAGAATTACAACATCTTGAAGCTCAATTTCATAATTTATTTACATGCATGGCTCATTTTCCACCAACTCATTACCAATGTAACCATTTCATGCATTCAAAGCTCATATCTTCTCAATTTGTACATGCATGTGATGGATTAGCCACATTCTCAACTTAGATAACACAAATGGTGATCAAGACATGAGTTTCCTTTAATATTTCACATGGGTTATACACATTTGTGCTCAAACATGCAAATTTCAAAGTATTTCTTACATGCATGCACATATTAAGCTTCAATTCAACAAACACAACTCAACTTCATTACAATCTTGTTCTTGATCACCAAGATAGCTTGGACATGCACAAAATTACAATTATAATCCAAGAATCACTCACCTAGGAGCTTGATCCTCACAATCTATGATCAAATCTTGAATTAGACTTCCAATCTCCAAGTTTCAAGACCAAAGTTGCATAATCCCTCTTTCTCCCTCCCTATAGTCGGCTCTCTCTCTCAAATTGAGTTTAAGAATCAGCCAAAATAAGCTAAGGGAGAGAAATAAGGTGTAGTGCTCAAATATATTAAGTCCCAATAAGTCAATATAATAATATAAAATAATGGGGTACTTAATTTATCATTTCAATCAGTTTAAATTGACCAGAATCAATTTCCAATTAAATTTCACCGTAGGCTCTAAAAATTATGCCAACCACAATGGCGTAATCGATTTCGGGTTCTGTGGCCGATAAGGCCCTCAATTAAATTTCCAAAGCTGATTATTCAAACAGATATTCCTACGGTGAACAGATAGAACTTCAAACCACATATTTCACATAATGGCACACCAAATCATATCAAACATATAATCAAATTCATATTAAGGGCCAATTAATGCATTGCGGAACAGGGGTATCACAGTATGATAGCATGTTTGCATTCATTCATCTGTTTTGCATGCACCGGGCTCGGCGCATCATACTAACTGCATAGTATTTTAATTCCAAATTGAATATATGTTAGTTGTAGCATTCCATATGCCATGTTTAGAATAGCCGAGCCTGCTATAGTTGCATTTTGCATGTGTTGTCATTAGGCATTTCTGTATACTTAGGATTCATGCATGGATTTCTAATGAATGTCTGTTTTGGCTGGGAGTACTCGGTAAGTTTTATGCTTTAGCACCCTTGCATGCGTGTGAGTGAATGTCATGAATAGCATGCTTACCATGAGGCTAAATGCTTATGTGATATAACTACCTGAATGCCTGTGGGTGAAGGTTGGGTTATTTGGATTGGAACAAATCATCAAATGTTTGTTTTAAGCCCAATAGATAGTGGCAAAACCATATTTTCCTAAGCCCACCTGAGGGTGGCAAAATCTGCATTTTAAGCCTACTTACGAGTAGCAAACCATCTTTCAAATAAACAAACATGAAATGTTTTGTTCCAATTCGGGCGACCCAGTCTATACTTATATGCTGTGCGCATCACATAGTAACCTAGGCTAATAACCGGATAAGGACACACAAAGTTTTCAAAAATAGATATCATGGTTAGTAGAGGCTGATCTTTGATCGGGCGAGCGGGGGTGCTCACGAAGTGACCTTCCCCAATCGTACCCAAGTTCCCGAGCCGAGGCAACTTTGGTGATGACGGACACGTGGCCTTTGGCACCGAGTCAGGGTTTCCTAAATTTCCTAAAAATAAAATATTTAGGTGGCGACTCTGTATCTGGCAAAGCAGTCCATGTTTGGCACTTCTTTCAAAAAATCTGTTTTCTCAAAACGATTTGTCGGATTTGGACTCTTTGGTTCAGACTTAGAACCATGACAAATTTGAGAGTCCTGAACTGTAGTGACCCCAAAATGAACGGAACGGGAGCTCGTTCCTCCCGGGGCGGTTCGGGGACGTCTACAGTTTCTGGCGACTTCGCTGGGGATTTAGAGAACTTGACTCGAACTCGTGATATCTGGTTTTGACTACACTTGTGTGTTTCTTTGCATTGCATTTGCATTGGTGCGCCTAGGACACCGTGTTTGCCATCTGCTATTCCTGAACGGTTTGCCGGAGGCTTGTCTTGTCAAGGCATGACCATAAGGCTGACCGGTTGTGAGCTCTGCCAGTATGGGAACACAAACCCTGATTTTACCGGGGCACCCTCTTTGACCATTCGACCTAGTGCATATTCGGATCCATAGTGACCATTCCAAACTAGGACAGGTTGCTTACCCGTTTATAGGTTGTTTGAAAACCGCTGTGTGCGTAGTGAAACCCTAGCTCCTGACAAAATAGGACAGGGAAACCCTACCCCAAAATAGGGGTGTTTTGGCTCTCACTTATTTGTTATATGCTTTAGAGTGCGTCTCTACAGGAATGCATGTATCAGTGTATGAGTTTGGGCATCAGGCCTGCGGGCACCAGTTTGCGAATTTGGGCATCTGGCCTGCGGGCATTACTGTCAGTATTTGGGAGTCAGCTTTACCTGTGGGTATCAGACTCGGATTCAGGCCGAATTTTGGGGCAGAATTCAGTAGAGGGCACACTCATTCAACTATGCTCGTATCTGTTCAGATGGAATCATGCTGAGATGCTGTCTGTTTTCTCTTTTGCTAGGTAGTCTGGGAACCATAGCTTCAGAAGGCTCCGATATCCCCCGGGTACATTGGATCCGTGTTGATAGACTTTGTTAGGTCAGAGATTCAGTTCTAGGGTAACCAGTGTTCTTTCGCTGAGGCAAGGTAAAGAAAAGCCGGTCAGGGCTCATCTGTTCATCTAATTCGTCAGTCGCCAGTCACATCACCTTTGTTCAGACTCAGCAGACCGTGATGGCACAAGGTTCGGAAGAATTTGCGACCGTGACAGCAGCGCTAAATCGGGGAACTGCCATGCAGGCTGAGACCAGTATTGAAACGCAGCGCCCATCTGGGGCATCTGCCTCACATCCAGCTTTGGGACCCCAGCCGAACTTTGACCCAATTCCGCCAGTTGAAGATTTGCAGTGTCTGAATCCTCGAGAAGGGTCGGTACAAGCTCAGGTGCTCAGACCCCTGGTGCAGCCTAATGAGAGAACTCAACCCTTTCATGTTGATAAGTTCAATCCGACTGCAGTGAAAATTGCAAACCTTGAGAAGCAATTCAAAAGGGCACAGGGTCTTAACTCCATTCCTGGCATTGAGGATGGGCGCATCGAGGCTGCCATCCGGCTCCCAGATGTAGACACCCCATTTTTGACCGTCCTCAAGACCTGGACGTCACCGCTTGAACACTCGGTGATGATCCATGTTTGTGTTCGTTCAGAGTTCCCGGAGGTCTCGGCTCGCGCGCCCTGTCTCAGGATCCCCGAACTTGACCGTTTAGTGTCTGGTTTTGCACCAAACACTTGCATCTTGCCTTTGAGAGGCAGGGTAGGGCTTGTAGACCATCCCTACCCACCACCGGCAGTGGCTAGAGGCCACCGGCTAGCTTTTGCTGCCATCGGCCCTATTTGTTGCCGGTCGGCACATTTTGTTGCAGGCCGGCACTATTTGTTGCCGACTGGCACTCCTTTTGGCCAAGATGGCATTTTTGGCCGGCCGATTGCTATTCATCTACTTTTGCAGATATTTTTAGACAGCTGTCTTGCTTTTTCTCCCCTCCATACACGTGTATGGAGGGATCTCCCTCTTGTAAAGCTTGTCTTGTAAGCTTTACAAGACATATAGAGAGGAGCTCTCTCTTGTGGCAAAAAAAAGGGGACTTAGGTTAGAGACTTAAGATATTTTGAGAGCTTAGACAGCCATTGTTAGGGTTTGAGTTCTAGGGTTAGGGTTTGTTACACCTTATCTCTCTCTTTCCCTCTCCTTTGTGCTCTTGTGTGTGTTTTAGTCCATACTATTGCACAAGAGCACCTAGTGTTTCACCTTCCTCTTGAAACTGAGGTTCTAAGGGGTTTGTTTTGAAGTTTTGGTGTTGGATTCAAGCTAAAGGAGACCATTGGAGCACCATTGTTGAAGAAGGCTTCAAGGGTAAGAAACTTACACCATTATTCCCCATTTTTGCATTGATTTTCTACCTATCTTAGAGCTATTTTCGTGCTTATTGTATAACACAAAAAAGTTCTGTTTTTAGACCCTCTTTATTGTTTATTAAGAGTGTTTTGTTGTTTGAGGGTAGTTGACCCCTCTTAGGCCTTGAAAGGCCTCATTTTGAGCCATTTTGTGCTAGCTCCGGGATTTTGGTGTTGGAGTCTCTTCACCACTGAAATCTTGAGGGATTTCAATGGTGAAGATGATGCCTTGAAGTCCCAAGAAGGAGAGGGCCACCCCCTCTCCTTGTTGTCCTTGAAAAGGGCATGCTTTGGCCTCTTGAGAGAGCATTATGCTTGAGTGTGTGTTGAGCATGTTTAGGCTGTTTTTCATGCTTATATATCCATAATATAACATGATTTTAAGTTGGTTTTGGTACTCCATGCATGCTTAGCATAGTTTCCATGTAATGCCTTATTTATGCCTTGACATGTTTTAGGTTGTTAGCCTTTATTGGAGCATGTTTTAGGCTTGCATTTGTGAAGATTTTGTGTTTATCTTGACATGTTTTAGGTCTGTCCCTAAGTGTTTGGGTTGATTTTGGCATGCTTGATATAGCTCCTTTGTATTTAGGCTTGTTGGCCTTGGGTATGTGCATGTGTAGCATGACACTTTTGCATGGATTTTGTGATTTGGGATCATCCTACATGCCATTTCAGTCCCATTTCCATGCTTGTTTGGTTGCCTTGCATGCCTCTTGAATGCTTTGGAGGCATGTGTTGCATGCTCCATGTTTTGGCCATTGTGTATGCCTTTGTATTTGAGCCACTTAGATGCCATCTAAGGAGTCCTTTAGCCTTGTTTTGACATGCTAAAAATCTGTTTTTAATGGTTTAATGCATGCCATGATTGTTGTGATAAATGTGCTTCAAAGCCTCATGACTTGCTTCAAGTACTTGGACCATACTCGCATGCATTTGCTTGTCTTGTTTAACATGATTTGGCATCATTTTATGACATGATTTTCAATGCTTATGTTGCATGCTAATTAGTCCATGATTGTCCCTTTCAAGTGTGCTTAAGGGTTGTTTAACTTGTGCCTAAGTGTTGGGCCTTAACATGTGCATGTGTGCTTGTGTATTTGGTCCCTCTTTTTAGCATTTTGGCCACTGTTTTGGGCCTACTTAGAGCTGCCTAATTCATGTTTAAGTCCATCTTCTATTTGATTTGCATGCTTACCTTGCATGTTTGCTTGTAAGCTTTGCATAATTGCATTGCATTGTTCATGTTGCATGATAGATAGCATGCTTAGGTTGCATTGCATCAACATGCATTCATTGTCCCTTGATTTGGTGATAGGGATTAGGACTTTGGTTTGATTTGGTTTGCATGCATTTGAAATCAAAATTGCACACTTGGTTCTTTGGGCCATCATGCATGAAAATGCGTGATTGGTGGTCCGAGAATCGAGGCACATGCCCCTTTGAGCCATTATCATGATAAGGGACATGGTTGGTGCATATATGCCTTGAATTGTGCTGCCATGCTTTGCCTTGTCCTCTGTTGCTGTCATTTGCAGATTCTGCAGAAACACTCTGCCGACCGGCAGTGTAAGGTGCCGACCGGCAACAATTTCTCTGCCGACAGATTCATTTTGTGCCGATGGCCACACACCACTGCCGGTGGTAATTTCACTCAGCCGGTGGTATTCCCCAGTGTCCAGGGATGCAGTCTTGAGGTTTTGACAGCCTCCAGAGGAGTGAAGGAAGGAAAACAGAGGCAGCCCATGCATGGCGGCACGCTTCCCGAGGCGATTTACTGTTTTCCTAGATTAGTTAATTCGTTAATTAATTAGGCAATTTGTAATATTAATTAGCTTGCGTAGTCAATTAATTTGTAATATTTGTTTGGTCCCTCCGAGTGAGGGCAAATCTGTAATAAGTGTGTGTGGGTGGTGTGTATGTCTTCCAATCCCCACCTCTTTCTTCCCTTTTACTTACCCGCTTTAATGGTTAGTACTAGGGCACGTTTAATTTAGCATACCTTATGCTATGCATGCGTGCATCCATGCATTTGTATTACATGCATTAGGCTCGGTACATCATGCTAACTGCATCTGTATTTCAAATTCCAAACTGAATATGTGATAGTTGTGCATTTTCACATGCCATGTTTAGGATTAGCCGAGCCTATCCTAGCAACATTTTGTATGCGATGCATTAGGCACTTAACATAGACTTGGATCATGCATGTTTGCTAACAAGTTCTTTGTTTTGGCACGGAGTGCGATGTAAGTATTTTCCTGCTTTAGCATCTCGCATGCGTGTAAATGCTATCATGACAGCATGTTTACCATGTGGCTAGATGCTTATGTGATAAACTGTTTTAATGCCTGTGGGTGGAGGTTGGGTTGTTTGAGTTGGAAATGCTCGTTGAAATCCGCATTTTAGCCTACTTGCGAGTAGCAAATTCAAAACCTTTTTCAAAACCGAACGGATATGCAATGTTTATTTCCAAATTAGGCAATCTAGTCTATACTTGTTTGCTGCGCGCATAACATAGTAATTCTAGGCTAATAAATGGAATAAGAACACATAAAGTTTTCAAAAATGGATATCACGGTTAGTAGAGGCCGGTCTTCGGACCGGGCGAAAGGGGGTGCTCATAGCAGCACCTTCCCCGATCGTACCCAAGCTCCCGAGCCGAGACAAACTCCGGTGATGACGGACATGTGGCCTTCGGCACCGAGTCAGGGTTTCCTAAATTTCCCCATTTTAAAAATATTTAGGTGGCGACTCTGTATCTGGCAAAGCAGTCCATGTTTGGCACTACTTTTTTAAAAAAAATCTGTTTTCTCAAACGATTTGCCAGATTTGGACTCTTTGGTTCAGATTTAGAACCGTGACAAAAAATCGAGTCCGAACTGTAGCGAAGGCCCCCTCCGCGGGCGCGTCTACAATTTCTGGCGACTCCGCTGGGGAGTTTAGAGAGCTTGACTCGAACTCGTGATATCCTGTTTTGACTTCATTTATGTGTTTCTTTGCATTGCATGTGCATTGGTGCGCCTAGGAACACAGTGTTTGCCATCTGCCATTCCTGAACGGTTTGCCGGAGGCTTGTCTTGTCAAGGCATGTCCAGAAGGCTGACCGGCTATGGGCTCTGACAGTATGGGAACACAAATCCCGGTTTTTACCGGGGCACCCTTTCGACCATTCGACCTAGTGCATATTCGGATCCATAGTGACCATTCCAAGCTAGGATAGGTTGCTTACCCGATTATAGGTTGTTTGAAACTGCTGTGTGCATAGTGAAACCCTAGCTCCTGACAAAATAGGACAGGGAAACCCTACCCCAACATAGGGGTGTTTTGGTTCTCTTTACTTGCTATGTGCTTTTAGAATGTGTTTCTACAGGGAAAGTGCATATCAGTTTGCAAGTTTGAGTATCATACTTGAGGACACCGGTATCAGTGTCAGTTATGAGAATCAGTTATCTGCGGGTATCGGGTTCAGTTTTGGGACAGTGATTTCTGGGAACAGTGATCAGTGGTAGGGTACAGATTGTTCAACCATACCAGTGTTTGATCCGTTTTTGGGCTGAAATGATGTTTGTTTCTCCTTTCAGTTCAGAGTATCCAGAACCGGTACAGAATAGTCAGTATCCCCCTTTGCCACGGCAGGGCTCGTAATGACGCAAAATTCAGAAGAGATTGTAGTTATGACGACTGCATTAGAGCAAGGGATCACCCCGCAAGGTGAGGCCAACGTTGATGTGTCACATCCACCTAGGTCGCCTGTTATGCACCCGGGTTGGGCTCCCCAGTTATACCAGGCTCGCGAGCCTACTACTTTTGAGTTGATGGGGATGATAGGCGACCTCCAAAGGTCTATGGCGGATCTCGCCTATGGGATGTCAGCTTCGCCCCCAGCGGCACCGTATGCCGGGAATTTCATACCGCAGGAGCCCCCGCTGCTGGGGCGGATTGTGATAGAGCTCAGCCAGCCAGAGGTGGTTTCCAGCTACAGCCACGACATGTCAGCAACAACCGGGCTTCGCTCTGAAGTAGCAACCCAAACCCTTGACCAGGCTGAGGCCGGAAGAAAAGACAAAATGAAAGCAGATGCCGACCCCATTGAACAGCTGCTGTGGGCAGTCCAGGCTTTGAAAGCCGGCGGGATGAACAAGCAACAGGTATCCGCTATTGTGGCAAAGACTGTGGAGGATGCTTTCCCCACTCCACCTGAGGGTAGTTCAAGCCAGCCAGAAAATCGGGACGGGCCCCGACATGCCTAGACAATTCCTGCCATTCCCAACCCTGCACCGGGGAAAGGTCAAAAAGCCAAGGCAGCGCCAGCCGACCCTTTCCCTAGCACATCTAGCAAGGGTCCTCAAACTTCAAAGTATCTGCCTCGAGGACACAGAGCCTTTCACGCCCTTTACATGCCTTTGTCTAGGGCATTTCTAATATTGGCCAAAAAGGGGCACCTTAAACCCCTGGAGCCTCGGCCACTCCCGAAGAATCTCCCCGCCACTCACGATGCTACCTTGTACTGTGCGTACCACCAACAGTCTGGCCACAGCACCGATGGTTGTTTTCGCCTTCGTCATGAAGTGCATGATCTGATCGATAATGAGGTCATTCTTCCACCTACCTCGGCAAATTCCGTCACTACTGAGCTGTTGGATTTCGAGGATATTGTAAGTTTGTGATCAGGGGTTGGACCACCTGCGGGCGGCGCTCGTTGTATCTCAGATGTGGCGTTTGGCATGCACTTTTTGAGCATTTGTAAATGCAGTTTTGTAGCTCCTGGCTTGGGGTTTTGGGTCAGTTCTCAGTTTTGTTTTGAGTCTGCCTCTTTGCTTTGAGTCAGTCTTTTTGTTTTTGGGTCTATCTTGTGCTACCGAGTCAGTCCCGTTGTATAGGATGTCGAATGATTCTGGGGTTGTTGCCTCGAACACCGTTTTGTATTTAACCTTTTTGCTATCTTTTTGAGTCTGTCTCTACTGTGGAGCCAGTTACATCCAAGAAACCTGAATGAAACGGCTGCGGCTATCATGTTTCCGTGCTTATTATGTGTTTTGGGCTAGTTGTGCCAGAGAATTTGAATGGATTGACAGTACATCTCGCCTGCTCTCTTGCGCGCCAAACTCATTGCATTAACCTAAAATTTTTCAAAACTTTTCGGACACTGCGGTGATAAAAACGAAGAGGAAGGAATTCCTCGGGTTTTGCAAAACTTTGATCACTTTGAGAGAAGGAGAGGCGTGCTAAGCCTTTTAATGAATGAAACCATGCTTGTCGGCATGAGTACTGAGAAGGACCCTGGCTTGATCCAGATTGGTTCCACACTATCTTCGGCGCGAGTGATTAGTCACTTTCTTAAAAACTTTCAAAAACAAATGTTTTACACGGCCCTGTGAAGACTTGTG
This sequence comes from Camellia sinensis, assembly GCF_055761805.1. Lineage (NCBI taxonomy): Eukaryota > Viridiplantae > Streptophyta > Magnoliopsida > Ericales > Theaceae > Camellia > Camellia sinensis. The sequence goes on from NC_138964.1 coordinate 89,595,367, forward strand.
TGGAACCGCTCTTGAGATTGCGCAGCCCAAGATCGCTCTCAGCCTCAAGATTCAACCCGTCTGTTTCAGACCTTGAACCCGTTCAGCAAGTTCGACGGTCGAACATCATGCAAGGTCTGTGTGGCCAAACCAGGGGCAGCCCTCGAGCAAGTGGCACCCAAACCGAATCAGAAAGAGTAGATCTCGCCGGAAGAAGCTTGTGGAGCAACCGGAATGGATTCTCCTGCAAAACATTGCAACAGCCGCTTTCCTAGACACAAAGAGGCTTCGACTCCAAAAACCATTTGGCATGGACTTGCTACACTTTTACCCTTTGAGAGGCTCGCTGGGCCGAAAACCCGGAAGGGCGGCCCAGGCAAAAGTTAGAGCAAGAGAAAAATACAAAAAAATACAAAAAATACAAAAAAAGAAGAAAAAGAAAAAAAAAGAAGAAAAAGAAATGAACAAAAGAAAATAAAAGAAATGAAAAAGAGAAAAAATAGAAAATGAAAAGAAGCTCGCAAGGTCGAAAACCCGCATTGGGCGCCTTGGCAAAAATGAGAGCCTAAAAAAAGTGAAGGTTAAAATACCCGAGTGTACCTTAACCGGAACTACGTGAGGCTTGATTCCCATGTTTGGGATACGTAGGCAACTTCTTCATGAAGTCCAGCCCCCAACGCTTTCATAGCATCTCAGTCCTTGCAATGGTTTCAACTTCATCCCAAAGTCTAATCGCCAACACCTTCCAAGCTGACTGTGTCCATATATCTGTTGTGACCGACGTCGTCATCTCTGTGTCCAAGAGCTCGACCACTGCCAATGAAGACTGTTTACGGACTGCTGCGGCATCATCCAAACAAGGGGCAACTTTCCGTTGCCACGAGCCGCTGTGAAACGCCATTCAAACTAGGGGCAACTTTCCGTTGCCTCCCACCCTTTCCAAGCCAGGGGCAATTTTCCATTGCCCCCGATCCGAGGTTGCGCATCTCAAAGAGTAAGTTCCATGCTCGTTGAGTATTGACCGTTTGAAAAATAGTTTTCGAAAATTTTTACTGAGGTTGACTATTTTCCCGAAAACTATTTCATTTTCCAAAACTGGACCATTGTCTTGGACCTAAAAAAGGAAAATTTTCAGTGCTTACGGCCTGACTTGCACGATTTCAAATCAAAAATCGAACGAGTACGTTAATCCGACTCTCATTTTGATCAAACTTGTTTTAGTAAGAAAACCAAAACGAAAAGAATGGTTAAAATGATGAACTAGGGGCACAGTTGAGTCAGGCGTTCTGTCTTTCCCCCGTCATCGACGTACTCGCCAGGAGGGCGCTCTACCCGCCAGAAGAAATAGTCGTGAGCTAACGGTGTTGAGCATGAACCCACACCTTTCTGTTTATCCATCAATCACCCCGGGGAGGGATGAAAAATGAGAGAATCAAGAATAGAGAGGTGTGAGTTGAGAGAAAAGCGAGAAAAAGGGTTTTGAGAGAAAATCCGAGCTTGAGAGTCGAGTGATGTGAGAATCACAAATCAGAAGAGGGTGGGAAATAATACCCAGATTGAACTGGCTCCCCGTGATCCGAGGTCCCCCGTCTTCATTAACGCGTCTGTGCGTCGTGTCTTTTTGATTTGTCGGTCTCGTATTTTGTTTTTAGGTCTTTTTCGAGCGTGTCTCGTTATGTTTAGGTCGTGTACCTTTTTTTGAGTCCTCCCCGCTGTGTTCAGTTGTAGGCTCGATACTCCGGTTTGAAAAACCCTCATTCGATTTCAAAAATCATTCACACTCGGAATGCTGTGCCATTCTCTACATTGGAGCATGATTCAACTCCGGCCAGTTTTACCCCCGTAGTCCATCTTGTTAGATTGGGCCGTTTGTTCAGAGTTTGCTATGTGCAGAATGAACCGAATGCTGTGTTTTGAGCCGTATGCAGATCAATCCCCAACAGAGTAAGGGCTGTGTGTCCAGAATCAGGCAGTGGGTTATTTTGCTATTGGCTGTTTAGTTATCTGATTATTACAGTGCAAGTGTTCAATTTTCAGACAACCAATCAATCTCATTTACATCAAGGTGTAATATGATGGGATGCGATGCAATACATAGATATGTAAATGTAACACTTTTTTAAGCAAAAATCTGTTCATTTCATAATCTCTTTCAAGTACAAAGTTTTGAAGAAAACAAAATCTGCCTGCGGCAGTACAAGGTAATCTAACTACCAAAGAAAAGAGGAAAAGTACAAGGATAGCAAAAATCCGCATCTGTGTCGAGCACTCCAAGGGCCATCAGTCTATCCTGGTCCTCTTCCTGGACGAGGGTCCAGGAGCATCATCAGCATCGTCGTCAGAGCCCGAGCTAGAACCGCCTCCGGTCTCCTCCTCTGCCTCCGCCTCTGACTCCTCGTCATCATCATCGTCCGGGACTGGAGCTCGCGAGCTACTCCCGACATGAGTACGCCCTCCCCTGGTACGGGGAAATATCCGGCCCTCCTCATCTCTCCCCCGAGTAGGAACAGAAGGTCCCGCTGGAGCACCTCCCGCCATGGGAATCTGGAAAGGAGGCTGAAAAGTACACAAAAGGGAAATGCATCAGTATACTGTAGACAGTTTATCAGTGCAGAATACAGTGCATGAGTACAGTGTGAGAATGCCGTGAGCAGTTTATCAGTGCAGAATGCAATGTCGAGTACAGTGTATGGATGCCGTGAGCAGTCTATCAGTGCAGAATGCAGTGTGTGAGTACAGTGTATGAATGCCGTGGGCAGTTTAACAGTGCAGAATGCAGTATATGCAGTGTTCAGATACTGTGAGATCAGTGTATCAGGTGCTGTGCCGTGCGTCAGATTATGTAAAGCAGTATATGAATGGTTTGAGGCCAGTGTCAGAAGAACATACCGGTATGCTGTAGAGGGCTAGGAGGTCAAATGTCCACTGAAGCATCCCCATCATCGAGGCATTCATCGCCAACGACTGACGGGTGTACTCAGAAGAAGCCTGCAAAAAGTATCAGATACATCAATATTCTGTGGAATATCAAGAAAACTGGAAGAAAATAACTGTACAAAAATGCAGTAATACATACCGGCGGTAAGTCAAGGACGTCGATGAACTCGTGACCAGCCGGTGGAGGGGCGAAGGGGAGCTGATAGGTCGCCCCACCCTGCCCCTGGAAAGTCAGTACAACAGGCAGGGCGGGCCAGCCAGTCCCCCGTCCTCCCTGAGCTCTGCCCCTACCACGGACTCGAGCCCTCCTCGCAGCCCCTACTCCAACTCCCGCTCCGGCCCCAGCCGCCGATGCCACAGGCCTGGCCCCCTCTGCTCGACGGCCACTCAGGGGGCGCATCAGATATGTCTGCACATACTCCCGGTAGTCGCCGGTGCCTCGGAAGCCGGCCTCCTCCCAGCCAATGGTGTAGTCGTCCATCTGCTCGCTGGTGAGTCTCTCAGTCTCCCTCATATCTGCAGGAGGGTGAACCGGGACTATCTGCTCAGGTAACCCGAGGGTCTGGCGTAGAAAACGCTCCCCCAGGTACCAAGCCCGACAGACCGGGCCCTCTAGCAAGATCCGGAAACGCGAGGTCTCCTCCGCACCAGGGAACCGACCCCGCATCGCCGTCGGCAAGGAAGCCCACGGCCGCCAAGTGATCTGAAAGTGACAGACAGTTTGTTATCTACTGTTATTGAAATATGCAGTGAGAAAGCGAAGCTTAAATGAACCAAAAGTAAAACATACCTCCGCGGGGGTGATGGTGTCGAAGTATCGGCGGAAGAAGCTGAATGTCTCCCGCGGTCGCCGGGTGCATCTCCCGTCAAAGCGTTGTGAGAAGGGGACGGTCGGAGGAGGCTCTGCAACTGGTACGGGTGCAAGCCTAGGAAAGTAGGCATAAACCCACAACTGCAAAACAGATGTCAGTAAGACCATCAAATAAAGCAGAATGTAGAGAATAAAGTAGAAAAGGCAAAGCCGTGTGTTGTGCAGTGTATGGTGTGCAGTGTACAGTGTGAGCAGTGTACAGTCAGTGTAAAGCAGAATGTATGTGTGTGCCATGTGTACAGCATACAGCAAGTATAGTGCAGACTACAGTGTGTGCAGTGTATAGAGTACAGAGAATATCGGACAGAAATGAAAAGCGGAGAAGAAGTGTACCTCCCAAGCCCGCCAGTAGCCTCCGAGTAGCTGGCCGCTGCCGCGAGAAGCCGAGCTCATGTACCCGTAGAGAGTGGACAGAGCCGCGCCGCCCCAGTCATAGTGTAAAATGTCCCGGACGTCCACCAGTGCGCTGAGAAGACAGAGAGGCACGGTGTTCGCCCGGTCGGCGAAGATGGTAGTCCCGAACAGGAACATGAGGAAGCCGCGCGCATACCTCTCCACGTCTTCCGGGGTCATCTGCTCCTCCTCCTCCAACGCGGGCTGGACCCGAAACTGTACCTCGAACCAAGAGAACCGCACAAAACCTGGACGAGCTAGTGGTGGCGCCTCCCCCAACAGATAAACCTGAGCGGCGGTCCACTCATCCATTGCTATGTCAAAGGGGATCGGATCACCCCCTACCCCGATGCCTGTGAGCATCGAGAAGTCATAAGGGGTCATCGTCATGTCCCCTGCAGCAGAAAAATGGAAAGAATCGGTGGTGTCCCACCACCTCTCCGCCAGAACGGCCAAGAGAGGTCTACACGTGGACAACCTGGAGAGCCCTCGGCAGAAGGCGCCGAAGCCCGCCTGGTCCACGATGCGTCGGACTGCATCAGGGAGCTCATCATACCACTCCCGTGCACCAGTATTCCCATACCCGCGAATGGTTTGGGAACCCTCCTGCAAACAGAAAATGACAATTGCAAGACAACATTCAAAATGCAGTTTTGAAAAGCATACAGATAAAGCATGCGTGCAAGTTTAACAGATCTAAAAAATACCGGGTGCCGGTGTGCTTACAGTGAACTACGGTGTGTGATGTGTCAGCATGTTTGGGTGGTTCCGAGCAGATAAAGCATGTGTGCAGGTTGTTCAGATTTTGACAAATACCGGGTGCCGGTGTACTTACAGTGAACTACAGTGTGTGATGCGTCAACATGTTTGAGGGGTTCAGAACAGATATAGCATGCGTGCAAATTTAACAGATTCAGACAAATACCGGGTACCGGTGTGTTTGCAGTGAAAAACAGGGTGTGCCGTGTGTTTGAGTGATTCGGGATTAGTGCAGTGTGTGTGCATGTGCCAATCTCAAACAGATGTCAGTTGTATATATGTTTGCAGTCAACTATAGTCTACGGTATATCAGATTTCAGCGGTTAAAGAATACAACTAGCTATGACAGTTTTGTATCCTACATTGCGAAAAGTAAAGCAGAAGACAGAGAGTTACCTCGGAAGTGCCGAATGAAAGGTGGGAGGTAGGCTCGCGTAGTAGTAGCTCAGGCGCCACATGCCTCTCGAAGCTCCGGAACTGACGCAGGCCGTCGGGGGGCAGAACATGGACCGCCGGTCGGTAGGTCGCCGGGTCGAACGGGCGCTCGCCCAACGGTAGGAGCTCGACCCCGGGATCCATCTCGTGGTCCGGGGGAGTCCCGCCACATGGAATGTCGTCCGCCATGTAGAGAATGGTATGAAAATGGCCGGAAAGAGGAAAACCGGGCCGGAATGCGAAGAGTCAACTGAAAAGTCAACTCCCGAGAGGGTCGGGAATGGCCGGGAAGGCCGGAATGTGAAAAGGCACGGGAATGAAGAGGAAAGCAAGGGGAACAAACCCCGAAAAGGCAGGAACGCCAAACGAGGCACTGAAACAAAAATGTGATCGGTTGAAAATGTCCGAAACGCGAAGAAAATTGCGAATCCGACGACGAAATGGGCGTAGAACGCGAAGAAACGGAGAAATGAGGAGAGAGAAACACTCTAGAGAGAGAGAGAGCAAGAGATTTCGACGGTGGGGAAGTGAGGAAATAGGGCTTGAAGCCCTATTTTAAAACACCCGATGTGAAAAGTCGAAATTGCCCCGAATCAGCAACTGTTTGTCGGTCGGCAATGTTTTGTGCTGGCCGGCACTTTTTTGTGCCGATGGACTTATTTTGATGCCGGCGGCCAGCCGGTGACATCCTTTCCCGGCCGGTGGGGTTCCCACAGCCTTGTTTAGGCCATATGAGAAGTTTGTGGTCTTCATAGCTCAAGAAAGTGCAAGAAAGTGCATCTCCGACGTTCGACCGACCTCCGTTTTGACCTCGGGTCGTGTCTCCTGTGCGTGGCACTCGAATTCGTGCAAGGTGTATCCTTTTAAAATTCAAGAGTTGCCCCATGTGTGTTGCATGCGTTCATCACACTACTTCGGTACATTACATCGCGCTGTCATGCGCCTCACATTCGCATTGTTGCATACTACATGTGTTACAACACACACCCCTTTGCATTGTCATGCACATTTCTCATGCATTATCATTGCATTTTTATCCCATGCATTGTCGTGCATTCCGAAACACGTGCGTTGTTACGCATTTAAGCCCATTTGCATTCCGTGTGGCATACGTGTCGCACCTGTATTATTTTGCGTTGGCATGTGTGCTTCATTTGCATTGGCATGCGTGTCACATCTTCGCTAGTATGTGCGTCGTCATTAGCATCGGCATGCGTGCCTCATTCTTGCATTGTTCCGCACATTGCATTTGTCGGTCTGGCGAGACCTTAAACACGCACGGTCTAGGAGACCTTAAATCCTTGGAAGGTGCAAAACCTTCGGCACATTGATGTATGCAGTTCATTTGCATTGTCATGCATATTGCTAACAACATTGTACCTGTTAAGTTTGTTTTCTTTTCAGGCACGATATTGTATGTACGGTTCATTTGAGGCTGGAGCGACCAGACGAACCGCGCAGGCACCCAGCGGTCTGGCGAGACCTTAAACACGCACGGTCTAGGAGACCCTAAATCCTCTAAAGGTGCAATTCCTTTGGTGTTTGTCGTGCCTGAACGACTTTCGGTGGTCTGGTAAAGCCACCTGCCTATGTTTGCGGTGAGTTCCTAGAAGACCTACTGGGACGGTGAAAACTAGAGTTCGAACGGCTTATGCCTAGAACGCAAAGGTTCGGGAGTTCCGAGACTAAAGTCTGGTTTAAATACCCAGGGGTTTACCCTCGGCTTGAAATCTGTATGGAAGCCCCATAGGTTGAGGCGGCGTGTCGACACCTCAATTCTGGATACTGAACCAACCTAGTATATCGCCCTGTTGGTAAGATAGGGAAAGTCGCAATCATAGTCATTGCATCATAGTGCATTGTCATGCATTTCCATTGTAGCTTGCATTCATTGCATTTTCCCCAGTAGAGCGCATCATACTGCATTGTCATGCATTTTGTAAATATCCATTCCATTGCATATTTGTAAATATTGCATTGTAGATCGCATGCATTCATTGTATCACACCTTCCATCTATGGCTTGCGCCTTTCCATGTTGAGCTTGGTCTGGTATGTGCCCTTACTTTTCACGTAAAACACAGTTCTGCATGTGTATCGCGCCGATTCCACGCTGGTATGTTGGTTGAGGGTTGCGGCACCTTTTCTGTGTTAGACATGGCTTGTATGTGTACATGCCTTTCCTAGGCAAGATTCGGTTTGGCCCGTGTGCCATATCCATTGCATTGTAGATCGCATGCATTCATTGTATCACCTTCCATCCATGGCTTGCGCCTTTCCATGTTGAGCTTGGTCTGGTATGTGCCCTTACTTTTCACGTAAAACACAGTTCTGCATGTGTATCGCGCCGATTCCACGCTGGTATGTTGGTTGAGGGTTGCGGCACCTTTTCTGTGTTAGACATGGCTTGTATGTGTACATGCCTTTCCTAGGCAAGATTCGGTTTGGCCCGCGTGCCATATCCATTGCATTGTAGATCGCATGCATTCATTGCATCACCTTCCATCCATGGCTTGCGCCTTTCCATGTTGAGCTTGGTCTGGTATGTGCCCTTACTTTTCACGTAAAACACAGTTCTGCATGTGTATCGCGCTGATTCCACGCTGGTATGCTGGTTGAGGGTTGCGGCACCTTTTCTGTGTTAGACATGGCTTGTATGTATACATGCCCTACCTAGGCAAGATTTGGTTTGACCCGCGTGCCATATTCATGTCCATTACATTGTAGTGTAATTTTTGCATCCGGCATTAGGATCATTGTCCCTTCTCCAGCGGGTTGTTTCCCCACTTATGTCATTCCACCTAATACTTGTTCTTGCGTCTGTCTACAATGCTCATAGTTCAGTTGGCCGTTCTATGGTAGACAGACTTGTTACCTCCATCAATCTACTTGACACAGGTGTGGTTCCGAACCACTCGTGATTGGACCGTGATTCAATTGCCTTGCATGTAGTTTGCATTGTTTCAATTACATTGCATCTTCATTTGCATTGTTTATACATTGTTTTGTATATGTTGCATATCATTTTGCATCCATTCTTGCATTGTCATGCATGTTGCTAACAATATTGTACCTGTTAAGTTTGTTTTCTTTTCAGGCACGATATTGTATGTACGGTTCATTTGAGGCTGGTGCAACCAGACGAGCCGCACAGGTATTGTATCCTCCGAGTGAGACGTTTTGAGAATTGCATAATTCTCTTACATCCTTTCTGCATTGTAGTGTAGTTCGGTGTATGCTAGCTTAAAATTGTCGCATGTTTGCTTCATTACAGCTTTCTTTGCATGATCATAAGTTATGTCCGGCTCTGTGCATTGTCTTGCATTTCGCCCCTGCCTTCGAGCGCATACCTTATTTGTCTTGCATGTTTGTCTGAGTCTTCGGCCTTGTCAAAAATGGGTCATCTCTGGGCTTTGACATTCACTCCCGTCATTGTTATGACTTTCGAGTTCTGTCAAAGAGGGGCAACTGTAGACACCCCATTTTTGACCGTCCTCAAGACTTGGACGTCACCGCTTGAACACTCGGTGATCATCCATGTTTGTGTTCGTTCGGAGTTCTCGGAGGTCTCGGCTCGCGCGCCCTGTCTCAGGATCCCCGAACTTGACCATTTAGTGTCTGGTTTTGCACCAAACACTTGCATCTTGCCTTTGAGAGGCAGGGTAGGGCTTGTAGACCATCCCCACCCACCACCGGCAGTGGCTAGAGGCCACCGGCTGGCTTTTGCTGCCATCGGCACTATTTGTTGCCGGTCGGCACATTTTGTTGCAGGCCGGCACTATTTGTTGCCGACCGGCACTCCTTTTGGCCAAGATGGCATTTTTGGCTGGCCGATTGCTGTTCATCTGCTTTTGCAGATATTTTTAGACAGCTGTCTTGTTTTTTCTCCCCTCCATACACGTGTATGGAGGGATCTCCCTCTTGTAAAGCTTGTCTTGTAAGCTTTACAAGACATATAGAGAGGAGCTCTCTCTTGTGGAAAAAAAAAGGGGACTTAGGTTAGAGACTTAAGATATTTTGAGAGCTTAGACAGCCATTGTTAGGGTTTGAGTTCTAGGGTTAGGGTTTGTTACACCTTATCTCTCTCTTTCCCTCTCCTTTGTGCTCTTGTGTGTGTTTTAGTCCATACTATTGCACAAGAGCACCTAGTGTTTCACCTTCCTCTTGAAACTGAGGTTCTAAGGGGTTTGTTTTGAAGTTTTGGTGTTGGATTCAAGCTAAAGGAGACCATTGGAGCACCATTGTTGAAGAAGGCTTCAAGGGTAAGAAACTTACACCATTATTCTCCATTTTTGCATTGATTTTCTACCTATCTTAGAGCTGTTTTCGTGCTTATTGTATAACACAAAAAATTTCTGTTTTTAGACCCTCTTTATTGTTTATTAAGAGTGTTTTGTTGTTTGAGGGTAGTTGACCCCTCTTAGGCCTTGAAAGGCCTCATTTTGAGCCATTTTGTGCTAGCTCCGGGATTTTGGTGTTGGAGTCTCTTCACCACTGAAATCTTGAGGGATTTCAATGGTGAAGATGAAGCCTTGAAGTCCCAAGAAGGAGAGGGCCACCCCCTCTCCTTGTTGTCCTTGAAAAGGGCATGCTTTGGCCTCTTGAGAGAGCATTATGCTTGAGTGTGTGTTGAGCATGTTTAGGCTATTTTTCATGCTTATATATCCATAATATAACATGATTTTAAGTTGGTTTTGGTACTCCATGCATGCTTAGCATAGTTGCCATGCAATGCCTTATTTATGCCTTGACATGTTTTAGGTTGTTAGCCTTTGTTGGAGCATGTTTTAGGCTTGCATTTGTGAAGATTTTGTGTTTATCTTGACATGTTTTAGGTCTGTCCCTAAGTGTTTGGGTTGATTTTGGCATGCTTGATATAGCTCCTTTGTATTTAGGCTTGTTGGCCTTGGGTATGTGCATGTGTAGCATGACACTTTTGCATGGATTTTGTGATTTGGGATCATCCTACATGCCATTTCAGTCCCATTTCCATGCTTGTTTGGTTGCCTTGCATGCCTCTTGAATGCTTTGGAGGCATGTGTTGCATGCTCCATGTTTTGGCCATTGTGTATGCCTTTGTATTTGAGCTACTTAGATGCCATCTAAGGAGTCCTTTAGCCTTGTTTTGACATGCTAAAAATCTGTTTTTAATGGTTTAATGCATGCCATGATTGTTGTGATAAATGTGCTTCAAAGCCTCATGACTTGCTTCAAGTACTTGGACCATACTCGCATGCATTTGCTTGTCTTGTTTAACATGATTTGGCATCATTTTATGACATGATTTTCAATGCTTATGTTGCATGCTAATTAGTCCATGATTGTCCCTTTCAAGTGTGCTTAAGGGTTGTCTAACTTGTGCCTAAGTGTTGGGCCTTAACATGTGCATGTGTGCTTGTGTATTTGGTCCCTCTTTTTAGCATTTTGGCCACTGTTTTGGGCCTACTTAGAGCTGCCTAATTCATGTTTAAGTCCATCTTCTATTTGATTTGCATGCTTACCTTGCATGTTTGCTTGTAAGCTTTGCATAATTGCATTGCATTGTTCATGTTGCATGATAGATAGCATGCTTAGGTTGCATTGCATCAACATGCATTCCTTGTCCCTTGATTTGGTGATAGGGATTAGGACTTTGGTTTGATTTGGTTTGCATGCATTTGAAATCAAAATTGCACACTTGGTTCTTTGGGCCATCATGCATGAAAATGCGTGATTGGTGGTCCGAGAATCGAGGCACATGCCCCTTTGAGCCATTATCATGATAAGGGACATGGTTGGTGCATATATGCCTTGAATTGTGCTGCCATGCTTTGCCTTGTCCTCTGTTGCTGTCATTTGCAGATTCTGCAGAAACACTCTGCCGACCGGCAGTGTAAGGTGCCGACCGGCAACAATTTCTCTGCCGACAGATTCATTTTGTGCCGATGGCCACACACCACTGCTGGTGGTAATTTCACTCAGCCGGTGGTATTCCCCAGTGTCCAGGGATGCAGTCTTGAGGTTTTGACAGCCTCCAGAGGAGTGAAGGAAGGAAAACAGAGGCAGCCCATGCATGGCGGCACGCTTCCCGAGGCGATTTACTGTTTTCCTAGATTAGTTAATTCGTTAATTAATTAGGCAATTTGTAATATTAATTAGCTTGCGTAGTCAATTAATTTGTAATATTTATTTGGTCCCTCCGAGTGAGGGCAAATCTGTAATAAGTGTGTGTGGGTGGTGTGTATGTCTTCCAATCCCCACCTCTTTCTTCCCTTTTACTTACCCGCTTTAATGGTTAGTACTAGGGCACGTTTAATTTAGCATACCTTATGCTATGCATGCGTGCATCCATGCATTTGTATTACATGCATTAGGCTCGGTACATCATGCTAACTGCATCTGTATTTCAAATTCCAAACTGAATATGTGATAGTTGTGCATTTTCACATGCCATGTTTAGGATTAGCCGAGCCTATCCTAGCAACATTTTGTATGCGATGCATTAGGCACTTAACATGGACTTGGATCATGCATGTTTGCTAACAAGTTCTTTGTTTTGGCACGGAGTGCGATGTAAGTATTTTCCTGCTTTAGCATCTCGCATGCGTGTAAATGCTATCATGACAGCATGTTTACCATGTGGCTAGATGCTTATGTGATAAACTGTTTTAATGCCTGTGGGTGGAGGTTGGGTTGTTTGAGTTGGAAATGCTCGTTGAAATCCGCATTTTAGCCTACTTGCGAGTAGCAAATTCAAAACCTTTTTCAAAACCAAACGGATATGCAATGTTTATTTCCAAATTAGGCAACCTAGTCTATACTTGTTTGTTGCGCGCATAACATAGTAATTCTAGGCTAATAAATGGAATAAGAACACATAAAGTTTTCAAAAACGGATATCACGGTTAGTAGAGGCCGGTCTTCGGACCGGGCGAAAGGGGGTGCTCATAGCTGACCTTCCCCGATCGTACCCAAGCTCCCGAGCCGAGACAAACTCCGGTGATGACGGACATGTGGCCTTCGGCACCGAGTCAGGGTTTCCTAAATTTCCCCATTTTAAAAATATTTAGGTGGCGACTCTGTATCAGGTAAAGCAGTCCATGTTTGGCACTACTTTTTTTAAAAAAATCTATTTTCTCAAACGATTTGCCAGATTTGGACTCTTTGGTTCAGATTTAGAACCGTGACAAAAAATCGAGTCCGAACTGTAGCGAAGGCCCCCTCCGCGGGCGCGTCTACACCAGACGGATTCAAAATGCCATATATCGACCGTTTTGACGGGTCTGGAGATCCAATGGTACATATCCGACTTTTCTTAGATGTCCTAAAGCCGATGGGTCTGACTAAGCCACAAAAACTCTCTCTGTATGGAAGAACCTTGTCGGGTGTGGCAGCCACTTGGTATGCCAAATTGGAGGATACAGTGAAGCAAAACTGGGGAGAATTGGCTGAGGCCTTTGTTGATCAGTATTCTTACAATACCCAAGTTGAAACGACCATCCAGGAGCTTGAAGCAACCCGCCAGAACCCAACAGAGCCTTTTGTGGAATTTGTTGCAAGGTGGAGAGCAAAGGCAGCACAAATGACAGATCGTCGCCCTTCTGAGAAGGATCAAGTGCAGATGATGGTCCGAAACCTCGAGCATGATATGTTGCAAAAGTTGATAGTTGCTCCACTATTCACTTTCAAAAGTTTGCATAAACTGGGGGTTCAAGTCAAGAATGCGTTCAACAGCGGGATCATTCCCAGGACAAGGGAACTGACAAGGAAGGTGATTTCAGGGAGTACCAACGCTGGTAGTAACGCTATTCCCAAACCCACCAAAATCAATACAGTCGCCACAGCCGACCCTTTTGCCAAACCAAGCCTACAAACAGCTGGCCCACCCCGAGCTCAGGGTAGAACTTTCACCCCCCTCTATATGAGCCTGACTAGCACACTGAAAGCCTTGATGGAAAAAGGGCATCTCAAACCCCTCGATCCTCAACCTCTTCCCAACCCACTCCCAGCCAGACATAACCCCGCCAAGTACTGTGTGTACCATCAGCAGCGCGGTCATGGCACCGACCGTTGCTACCGTCTTCGTCATGAGATCCAAAATCTCATCGACAACCGGACGATAGCTCCACCTTCAGACCCCAATGACCGAACATCTCCTGCCTACCTCAATCACATCCACATACTGCCATCCACCTTTGACCCCAGCATATACATCACCCCGGCCCATCTACCCAAGCCTGAGGTGTTTATCCCAGAAAGCATGGACTTATGCATGATGGGTACACCCGAACCTCAACCATTTCAAACCCGTGAACCCACTACTTCTGAGTTGATGGGAATGATTAAAGATCTTCAAAAAACCATGACGGATCTGGCCTCCGGGACATTGGCTCCATCATCGACCACACCACATACCGGGAACTTCATGTCAGAAGACTCCCCGATTTTGGGACGGGCTGCATTTGAGGAAAGCCAATCCCTTGGCAGAGTGGAGGTGAGTGGGAGGAACAAGATAGGGGCGGACATGGATCCCAATGAACATCTTCTGTTGGCTGTTGAGGCTTGGAAAGCCGAGGGACTGAATAAAGAGCAAGTGCTCGCAGTTGTTGCAAAAGCTGTGGACGACGCTTTCGCTACTCAACTTAGGGGCAGTTTGAATCAAGGGGCAAGCCGGGAGAAAGGTCATCATACCAGAGACGATCCTACTAGCTCTAATCATCCACTCAGAAGAGATCAGCAAACCCAGTCAGCGCCTGCCAATCCCTTTGTTGGTGCGCCCAGTAAAAATCCACAAGCCCTGAAGTACCAACCCCGAGGTCGGAGGGTCTTCCATGCCCTCTATATGCCTTTGTCCAAAGCTCTCCAAATCCTTGTTGGACAAGGCCATCTCAAACCCCTTGAGCCTCGGCCTCTCCCGAACCCTCTTCCGGCTACACATGATACAACCCAGTACTGTGCGTACCATCAACAAACTGGCCATACTACCGACGCCTGCTTCCGTCTTCGCCATGAAGTACAGGATCTATTTGACAATGGCGTCACCCTCCCGCCAAGTCCTGCAAAGTCTATCGGCACTTGATCAGTGAACTTGGGGGATAATGTGATGTGATCGAGGGATGAACCACCTGCGGGCAGCGCTCAGTTCACTCCAGATATGGTGGATGGCATGCACTGTTTTGAGCATTTGCGAATGCTAGCTTTTGTGCTTTCTGACCTGGGTATTGGGTCAGTCTTGTTGTTTTGTACAGAGTCAGTCTTTTCTTATTGAGTCAGTAGGGTCTGTCTTGTTGTATCGAGTCAGTCCTGTTGTACAGAAGTCGAATGATTCCGGGGGTGTTACCTCGGATATCATTATTTTGTTTTACGTCTGTCTTTTCGCTTCCTTGTGAGTCTGTTTCTGCCTGGGAGCCAGTTGTACCAACAGATTTGAATGAAACAGCAGTGGTTTTTCATGCTTTGTGCTTGCTTCTGCTTTGTGCCAGCTGTGCTAGAAAGATTGAATGAAACAGCAGTACTTTTCGCCTACTCTTCTGCACCCCGAAATCATTGCATTGACCTAAGTTTTTCAAAAGTTTTTGAACACTACGGTGAAAACGAAGAGGAAGGAATTCCTCGGGATTTGCAAAATTTTGATCAATTGAGAGAAAGAGAGGCGTACTAAGCCCTTAATGAATGAAATCATGCTTGTTAGCGTGAGTACTGAGAAGGACCCTGGCTTGATCTAGACTGGCTTCACACTATCTTCAGCGCGAGCGATTTGTCGCTTTCTTAAAAAAAATTTCAAAAACAAAATGTTTTGCGCGGTCCTGCGAAGACCTGTGTGGAATCGCTCTTGAGATTGTGCAGCCTAGGATCGTTCTCAGCCTCGAGACTCAACCCCTTTGCTTCCAAACCTTGAACTTGAATTCAGAAGGTTCAACGGTCAACTACGATGTGAGGCCTGTGTGGCCGGATTTGAAGCAACCCTCGAACAAGAGGCACCCAAAGTCAGGTCAAAAAGATCTGAAGATCAGAAGAAGCTTGCAAAGCTAGAACAGAAGTACCCCTCGAACTAGGGGCAAAGATATCAGACATGCTCGAAGAGCTAAAGATGAGTCATCTTGCAAATCAACAGCCACTCTCTTGGATACGGACAGCTTCGAAACCCTATAACCATTCGGCATGGACCAAGCTACACTTTTACCCTTGAGAGGCTCGCTGGGTCGAAAACCTGGAAGGGCGACCCAGGCAAAAGTTAGAGCAAGAAAAGAAGAAAAAGAGAAAAGAGCAAAAAAAGAAAGATGCAAAGAAAAGAACAAAAAAAAAGAAAATAAAAAATCAAAAGAAATGAAAAGAAAAGAAAAGAAAGAAAAGTTGAGAAAAAGAAAGAAGAAGAACAAAGCTCGCAAGGTCGAAAACCCGCAACGGGCGCCTTGGCAAAAGTTAGAGCATAAAAAGGAGAGGTTAATACCCGAGTGTACCTTAACCCCGAACTACGTAAGGCTTGATTCCCATCTTTGGGATACGTAGGCAACTTCATTTTGAAGTCCAGCCGTAAAACACTTCAAATTTGATTGTGTCCATGCGATGGTTTTGGTCATCTTTGTCTTCTCTGTATCCGAGAGTCGGGTTGTGTTCGTCACTCTGAGGACGGACTACCATGCGCTGCGGGGCCATTCAGACAAGGGGCAACTTGCCGTTGCCACCCAATGCGCCGTGGCGCCGTTCAAACAAGGGGCAACTTTCCGTTGCCATTCAATGCACCGTGGCGCCGTTCAGACAAGGGGCAACTTTCCGTTGCCATGCAGCTCTCTTCGAGCAAGGGGGCAATTTTCGTCCAGATCCGAGGTTGTGCATCTCGAGAGTAGGTTCCGTACTCGTTGAACAGTGGTCATTTGCAAAAATAGTTGTTGAGAATTTTTACTAAGGTTGACTAATCCTCTCGAAAAGTACTCCATTTTTCAAAACTGGACCATTTCTTGGACCCAAAAAAGAGGAAAATTTTCAGTGCTTACAACCTAACTTGCATGATTTTAAATCAGAGAATTGAACAAACATGTTAATCTAACTCTCATTTTGGTCAAATTTTTTTTAGGAGAAAACTAAAACAACTAAAAAATGGTCAAAATGATGAAATAGGGGCACAGTTGAGTCAGATGTTCTGCCTTCCTCCTGTTGTCAACTTACGTGCCAGAAAGGGAACTCTACTTGCCGAAAGGGCACCATACTCGCCAGAAAAGGGCACCACTGAGGCTGATCACAAAACGGCTGAAGGTTCCCTCATCCTCCGAGCAAAAAGATATCGAGCCAAGTGCGAAGCACGAACTGGAATGGGGCAAGATCTTCCACTCCATCATCCGGACAAATCTTATCACGTCCGAACTCCCCAGCAAAGCATCATCAACTGATGTTAGCTGCAGATTTGCTACACACCCAGTTGTAGCGCAACCTTTCCGTGGGAAGAATTCACTAGCTATGGGCAGAAGAAAGAGAATCTAGCAGAATGCTAGGGGCATGAGCCCACAATTTGCTGTTTATCCATCAACCACCCAGGGAAAGGATGAAAAATGAGAGATTGAAGAATAGAGAGATGTGCGATGAGAGGAAAAGTGAGAAAAGGGCTTTTTCAGAAAAAAAACAGAGCTTGAGAGCCGAGTGATGTGAGAACCACAAATGAGAAAGGGTGGGAAACACTACCCGGTGAAACACGCTCCCTGTGCACGTCTGAGTGTCGTGTCTTTTTGTTTTATCTCGATTCCTGCTTTGAGTCGTCCCGAGCGTGTCTCGTTGTGTTTAGGTTGTTTACCTTTTTGTCTTTCGTTGTTGAGTCTTTTTCGCTGTGTTCAGTCGCAGGCTCAATACCCGGTTAAGAACTCATTTCTTGATTCCAAAATAAAATCGTTTTGCGCTCCGAGTGCCGTGCCGTTCTCCACATCTGTGCAAAACAAGATTCATTCTTTCATAAAACCGCAGGGTTCAGCCCAGGTCACGTCAGAACAGCAAAACAAGGACCTATCTGAAGCTATATAAGTTCCGGACTACGAAGCAAAAGAAAATAGGGAAAATTTTGAGCATCTGAGTGTGTTTCACCTTCAGAAAATTCTGAGATTGCATTCCATATGTACCTCTTCAGGCCTTGCCAGTGCCCTGAAAAATGAGCGTGCCTCTACTCCAAGCTTAAGCATGCTTCAAGTCAGAACGGCAATTAAAGCAGCAGCAGTAGATGTTATCTCTTGCCAATATGAACAGGGTGTGCCCTTTTGAGCTGAGTATGTTGTAAAGCCCTCTAAGAGGTAAATCAGAGGCACCAGAGTACATATTTGATGCTCCTCTACTACATAGAATGTGAACTCTCATATACACTGTTGTTGCATGCGTGCCGCGCGTCGTTATGATTCATGCATAGAATATGCTTGCTTTCGATTCTGCATAGAATTTGCTTTCAATATTGCATAGAATATGCTTGCTTTCGATTCTGCATAGAATTTGCTTTCAATATTGCATAGAATGTGCTCCTGTTACTTGCATAGAAAATGCACCTCATTTGCATAGAACTTGCATTCACTCGCACTATCTTGTGCACTTACACTTTGTATCTCACTAGCACTGTCTTGTGCATCTTGTGGTTGCATTCACTCGCACTGTTTAGTGCATTTCAAATCAATCGCGCTGTTTAGCGTATCGCACTGTTTAGTGCATTTCAATCGCGCTGTTTAGCGTATCGCACTGTTTAGTGCATTTTATATCAATCGCGCTGTTTAGCGTATCGCACTGTTTAGTGCATTTTATATCAATCGCGCTGTTTAGCGTATCGCACTGTTTAGTGCATTTCAATCGCGCTGTTTAGCATATCGCACTGTTTAGTGCATTTTATATCAATCGCGCTGTTTAGCGTATCGCACTGTTTAGTGCATTTCAATCGCGCTGTTTAGCGTATCGCACTGTTTAGTGCATTTTATTTCAATCGCGCTGTTTAGCGTATCGCACTGTTTAGTGCATTTCAATCGCGCTGTTTAGCGTATCACACTGTTTAGTGCATTTCAATCACGCTGTTTAGCGTATCGCACTGTTTAGTGCATTTTATTTCAATCGCGCTGTTTAGCGTATCGCACTGTTTAGTGCATTTCAAAATCAATCGCGCTGTTTAGCGTATCGCACTTTCTTGTGCATTTCAAATCACTCGCACTGTCTTGTGCATTTCAAATTCAATCGCGCTGTTTAGCGTATCGCACTTTATTGTGCATTTCAAATCACTCGCACTGTATTGTGCATTTCAAATTCAATCGCGCTGTTTAGCGTATCGCACTGTTTAGTGCATTTCAATCGTGCTGTTTAGCGTATCGCACTGTTTAGTGCATTTTATTTCAATCGCGCTATTTAGCGTATCGCACCGCTTAGTGCATTTCAAAATCAATCGCGCTGTTTAGCGTATCGCACTTTCTTGTGCTTTTCAAATCACTCGCACTGTCTTGTGCATTTCAAATTCGCCATCGCGCTATTTAGCGTATCGCACTGTTTAGTGCATTTCAATCGCGCTGTTTAGCGTATCGCACTGTTTAGTGCATTTCAATCGCGCTGTTTAGCGTATCGCACTGTTTAGTGCATTTTATTTCAATCGCGCTGTTTAGCGTATCGCACTGTTTAGTGCATTTCAAAATCAATCGCGCTGTTTAGCGTATCGCACTGTCTTGTGCATTTCAAAATCAATCGCGCTGTTTAGCGTATCGCACTGTTTAGTGCATTTCAATCGCGCTGTTTAGCGTATCGCACTGTCTTGTGCATTTCAAAATCAATCGCGCTGTTTAGCGTATCGCACTGTTTAGTGCATTTCAATCGCGTTGTTTAGCGTATTGCATTGTTTAGTGCATTTCAATCGCGCTGTTTAGCGTATCGCACTGTTTAGTGCATTTCAATCGCGCTGTTTAGCGTATCGCACTGTTTAGTGCATTTCAAATCAATCGCGCTGTTTAGCATATCGCACTGTTTAGTGCATTTCAAAATCACTCGCGCCATTTTGGGCATCGCACTGTTTTGTGCAGTTTACATTTCGCGCTATTTTACGCACCTCAATCGCACTTTCTTGTGCATTTCAAAATCACTCGCGCTTTCTTGCGCATTGCACTGTTTTGTGCGCCTTACTTGCATTTTGCATGCATTCCATCGCGCTATCTTGCGCATCTCACCTGTACTTGTTAGTGCATTGTATCGCGCTATCTCGCGCACCTTATCTGTTTAGCACTGTTTTGTGCATTCACTCTGCATCGCACTGTCTTGTGCACTCCCCCGTCTAGGAGACCTTAAATCCTCTAAAGGTGCAATTCCTTTGGTGTTTGTCGTGCCCGAACGACTTCTGGTGGTCTGGTATAGCCACCTGCCTGTGTTCGCGGTGAGTTCCTAGGAGACCAACTGAGACGGTGGAAACTAGAGTTCGAATGGCTCATGCCTAGAACGCAAAGGTTTGGGATTTCCGAGACTAAAGTCTGGTTTAAATACCCAGAGGTGTGTCCTCGGCTTGAAATCTGTATGGAAGCCCCATAGGTTGAGATAGCGTGTATGCACCTCAATTCTGGATACTGAACCAACCTAGTCTGTCACCCTGTTGGAGAATAGGGAAAACTGCGACCATAGTTAGGGAGAAAAGTAGTACCTGTGGTTCAACCAAGAAGAAGCGAGAGATCCCCAGCACCATCAGGCACGATATTGTATGTACGGTTCATTTGAGGCTGGTGCGACCAGACGAATCGCGCAGGTATCGTATCTTCTCCGTGTGAGACGCGACGAGAATTGAGCAATTCTCCGCATTCTTAACTGCATGAAATGTAGTTGTTGCTTTGCATTCATACTTAAAAACTATTACATCTATTTGCGAATACTTGCTTCATTATAGCTCTTTTGCATGATCATGAGTGATAGCCGGCTTCGCGTAGCGTATAACTCCAACTTTCAAAACCGGCTTCGCGTAGCGTATAAGTCCAATCTTCAAAATCTTCTTGCATACCATTTTGCATTTTGCCCCCTTTTGCCTGCGGGCACGCCTGCGGGTATATCTCTGTCTATCTTGTATGTTTGTCTAAGTCTTCGGCCTTGTCAAAAATGGGTCGTCTCTGGGCTTTGACATTCACTCCCGTCACTTGTGACTTCCGAGTTCTGTCAAAGAGGGGCAACTGTAGACACCCCATTTTTGACCGACCTTAAGACTTAGACGTCACCAGTTGAGCGCTTGGTGATGTTGCATATCGCACTCGTTCAGAAGTCTCAGAGTCGCTGCCATGAGCCCTGCCTCCGGATTTCCGAACCCTCTTCTGTGCCTTGCCTCGGTTTGCGAACCAGGCTCGTTTTTCTCTGTTTCTTTTCCTGAGGGGAGGGAGAGGTCCTGTAGACCATCTCTTAGTGGCCGTGGGTTGCATTTTATGGTCGTAGGCCATTTTGCCCATTTTGAAGCCCGGTTCCCGATTTTCGAAGCCGTCAGGCCGTGTGCCTCGGTTCGGGACCGCTCAACCATCTCCATTCGCTCTGGTATTTGGAATACTTCTTATTTGCTCCCTTTTGAGGGACACTGGGGTCTGAGAAACCCACTTCGTGGCCGAACGCCACTTTCGGTGCTTAACAGCCAATTTTTGGGACCCCGAACTGCGCGTTTTGGCCCCCGAGCATTCGTTTTGCATCGGTTTTCGTTCATTTTTGGCAGGTGCCTTTGTTTTATCATCAAGAAGGTCACTGGAGGGTGGGAGGCCAGCAATTATCTTGGCAACTAGTTATATTCCATTTTTGCCCTCCGACACCCGTTTTTCGCACTTCCGAGCCAATGTTGAACACCTTGGGGCCACTTTCTTCAACCCCAAACCACATATTTGTGATGCACACACATGGGAGGACCCTAAAAGTTTGTGGCCGGCCACTATTTCCATTTGACCCTTTTGAACCCTTCTTAGAAATGGCTTGTTCTCTCTCCTGTTTTAGAGTTTCCAAATTCGAACCACAGGATTGTGATGAGGAGACCTGGGAGGCCACCTTTTTATGGTGGCCGGCCACTATTTATTCTTGACCTTTTTGACCCCTAGCCGGCCGGCTAGGGGGGGTGGCCGGCCGGCCACCTGTAGCCAAAACACCAGGCCGGCCATGTTCCTCACTGTGTGTGCTTTCCAGCTGTACAGCTGTTTCCCCCAGAAAATATCTATATCCGGGGGATATTTTGTGGGGGAACAAAAGCTTCATTTTGGCTCCACTTTGGCCTAGACTCCTCTCTCCCTCTCTTGCATATATTGCTGGCCTCCCAACTCAAGAGAAGGGGTTAGAAGAATTGGTTGGAGCATATACATACATATCACCCCATTTCCTTCAAGTTTTGGGCTCCATTTTTTCATCATCTTCAAGCTCTACCATCACCACTCCATTCCAGCAGCAAGGGGAGGAATTCCATCAGCTTAGAGTCATCAAAGTTGGTCCAAGAAGCAACAAAAGCATTGGCCTTCAAGGGTAAGTTCACTTTCCCTCTTTTCTAGCTCATTTTTGCACCATTCCTCTAGCCATCTTGCTTACTGATTTGAGCTCCGACCAAAACTGAAAAGGTCATTTTTTTGAGCTCATTTTCTTGTTTCATTAAGGGCTCAACCCTGTTTGAGGCCCCCATATTGCACTTGCTTCAATATCCCCTTGTATGCCAATTTTCTTGCATGATTTATTAGCCTAGTGTGCTTCCATTTTTGGTCTTTTTATAGGCCTAGAAATAGTCTTATTTTGGCCCATTATTCATGTTTCATTAAGGGTCTTTGGCTGTTTGTTGAATATTTTGCACACTTTGTGTTATAGCCTCTTTTGAGCCTCATTTTGCATTGCATTTTTAGCATGTTTGTATACTGTTTTGGGGTTTTTACAGTTCTGTAAATATGCTTATTTTTGGTCCCTCTTCAATGTTGTAGAAGGGAATTTTTCAGTTTGGGCTGTGCATATACCACTTGCCTCTTTGGCCACCTTTTGGCCCATTTTCTTGCATAAGAGCTTAGCCATATCTATGTTTGTTTTTAGGGTTTTTACAGTTCTGTAATATGTCATATTTTGGGCCCCTCTTCAATGTTGTTGAAGGGCCCTAACCTGTTTGGGGTCAGCAGATGTGAGTTGCTTCATAACCTCATGTTTAGGGCCATTTTTGCATGCCATTGTTGCCCTATCTTTGTTTGCTGTTTGGCCATGATTTTTACTGGTAAAATGCTTATTTTTGGGTTGCCTTGCTTCTGTCTTTTCATTCCATGTGCCAATTATGCATGCTTTGTATAGCTGTAGTTCATTTCTATGCGCCTAATTTGCATTTCGGGAGAGATTCCATGCATCGGGTGTGTTTTCGCCTCATTTCGGGGCTGTTTTCCCCCACATTTCAGTGCTTAAATCCCATTAGCATGCTTGCATATCATTTCCATGCCATTGCATTGCATATGTCATTGCCTCGGTTTGCGTGCCCGAGTGCACGCATTTTGAGGCACTTCATTTTCATTCATCGGCCTCTTATATGAGTCTGGCTGAGGCTCTCTCATGTTAGTATAAGTCCACATTGCATTCTATATGCCTTTTTAGCCATATTGCATTGCGTATGCCATTGCCTCGGTTTGCGTGCCCGAGTGCACGCATTTCGAGGCACTTCATTTTCATTCATCGGCCTCTTATGTGAGTGTGGCTGAAGCTCTCTCATGTTAGTATAAGTCCACGTTGCATTCTATATGCCTTTTTAGCCATATTGCATTGCGTATGCCATTGCCTCGGTTTGTGTGCCCGAGTGCACGCATTTCGAGGCACTTCATTTTCATTCATCGGCCTCTTATGTGAGTGTGGCTGAGGCTCTCTCATGTTAGTGTAAGCCCATATCATATTTCCATGTCATTTGCATTGCGTATGTCATTTTCTCGATTTGCGTGCCCGTGTGCACGCATTTCGAGACATATCATTTTCGTAGCATTGTGCATACTAGGCTGTATCTTAGTTGCATTCATGCATATCATGCATATTGCATCGTGTTCGGGATAGGAGTTAGCCCGGGCACGGAGAACGAGGTGCGTTTCGTACTCCGAGTGACGGAACGCGTCTCAATTCCCCAGTCACCGACACTCCGGATCATCCATGATGGAGTTAGGTTTTGTTGTGTTTTCATGTACATTCATTCTACATTGAATTGCGCAATTCGGTTCCTCGGCCATCATGCATCGATATGCGTGATTGGTGGCACGAGGATCGAGGCATGCATACATTTGTGAAAATACATTGCTATGCCCCTTTCCTGCTCTCTGTTACAGCAAAAATCAAGAAGCAGCAACTTTCCGGAGTTTGGCACGCATTTCAAGAAAAATCACGAAACAGAGGCTAATCGGGGCATCCTAGTGGATTTCCGCGCAAGGCGGCCCAGGCATACATCATTCATCAGAAGCAAGGCAGTCCCTAGCTTGCATGCCAATTTTACAGTTTTCTTAGTTAATTCGTTAATTAATTAGGAATTTGTATATTATTTGGACTGTAATATTCTTTTATTTGGGACCGTATATTCATTCGGACCCTCTGCGTGAGGGCATAACTGTAATAAGTGTGTGTGTGTGTGTGTTGTATGTCTTCCAACCCCACGTCTTTCTCCCTTTTATTTATCCACTTTTGATGGTTAGATTAAGGCATATTTCAATTAGCATACAGTATGATAGCATGTTTGCATTCATTCATCTGTTTTGCATGCACCGGGCTCGGCGCATCATACTAACTGCATAGTATTTTAATTCCAAATTGAATACATGTTAGTTGTAGCATTCCATATGCCATGTTTAGAATAGCCGAGCCTGCTATAGTTGCATTTTGCATGTGTTGCATTAGGCATTTCTGTATACTTAGGATTCATGCATGGATTTCTAATGAATGTCTGTTTTGGCTGGGAGTACTCGGTAAGTTTTATGCTTTAGCACCCTTGCATGCGTGTGAGTGAATGCCATGAATAGCATGCTTACCATGAGGCTAAATGCTTATGTGATATAACTACCTGAATGCCTGTGGGTGAAGGTTGGGTTATTTGGATTGGAACAAATCATCAAATGTTTGTTTTAAGCCCACTAGATAGTGGCAAAACCATCTTTTCCTAAGCCCACCTGAGGGTGGCAAAATCTGCATTTTAAGCCTACTTACAAGTAGCAAACCATCTTTCAAATAAACAAACATGAAATGTTTTGTTCCAATTCGGGCGACCCAGTCTATACTTATATGCTGTGCGCATCACATAGTAACCTAGGCTAATAACCGGATAAGGACACACAAAGTTTTCAAAAATAGATATCATGGTTAGTAGAGGCCGATCTTTGATCGGGCGAGCGGGGGTGCTCACGAAGTGACCTTCCCCAATCGTACCCAAGTTCCCGAGCCGAGGCAACTTTGGTGATGACGGACACGTGGCCTTTGGCACCGAGTCAGGGTTTCCTAAATTTTCCAAAAATAAAATATTTAGGTGGCGACTCTGTATCTGGCAAAGCAGTCCATGTTTGGCACTTCTTTCAAAAAATCTGTTTTCTCAAAACGATTTGCCGGATTTGGACTCTTTGGTTCAGACTTAGAACCGTGACAAATTTGAGAGTCCTGAGCTGTAGTGACCCCAAAATGAACGGAACGGGAGCTCGTTCCTCCCGGGGCGGTTCGGGGACGTCTACAGTCACGTTTAATATAAACGAAGACAAAAAAATTTTGTCAAAGAAGCTACCAATAGAGACAAAAATAAATTCATCATTAAAAATGATAAATTTGTGACGAATTTTTTTGTCTCCAATACACTCTGTTGGGAACATACTTGTAAGTAATTAGCGACAAAATATTTTGTCATTAAAGGAGAAATTAGAGATAAAAGTATTTTGTCATAAATATAAGAAATGGAGACAATAATTTTGTCACGTTTAATATAAATGAAGACGAAATTTTTTTGTCAAAGAAGCTACCAATAGAGATAAAAACAAATTCATCATTTTTATGTCAAAAAAAAATTCGTCACACATTGAGGGTAATAGTGACAAAAT
Organism: Camellia sinensis; assembly: GCF_055761805.1. Classification (NCBI taxonomy): domain Eukaryota; kingdom Viridiplantae; phylum Streptophyta; class Magnoliopsida; order Ericales; family Theaceae; genus Camellia; species Camellia sinensis. The sequence goes on from NC_138964.1 coordinate 89,620,722, forward strand.
GTGACAATATTTTTTGTCATGACAAATTTATTTAGCAACGAAATAAAGAATTCATGACAAAATTAATCATCCACCTAAGCCGAATAAGAGACAAAAAAAACCTTCTTTAGGGATGGAAAATTTTGTCAGTAATTCCATAATATTTTTTTCCACATTATATACCTATTTTATCAAAATCTAAATTTTAGTTCAACAAATATAACCCTATTCATGTTGAAACCTGTTGAATATAACAATTCCATCACAACTTAACCTAACATGTTATCAACACATTTACGAATTAACAAAATGAAAATATCCATTCATCAATACAAATAATTTCATCCTAATACAATAAACTAGTGAAATATCCACAAAATATCCAAAAGTTATAACTGGTTCAATTCCACCAAAAATCCAACACTAACTAGTGTAACTCCAAAAAGTGTATCCTTATCAAACAAAAATGAACATTCAAGCAAATTACATCATTGTTGCACGTCAAAAATGCCACCCCAATCCAATCTGTAAAAAAATAAATTAAAAGTTTTAGTAATTAATCAATTATACAAAAGATTAAAAACATTAGTAACTCATCAATTTACAATTAGATCAATTATACAATTTATCCCTGTACACAGACTTTTTTTGAGATTATGAGAACAAAAAATTAATTTTAAGGCTAATTCACAAATGGTGCATCCCATTAATGTGCCGTAAGTTCATACTACTTATATTAGTTCCTCCTAAGGTGTTTCTATTGGTTCCTGTACAAATCTGTAGTTGTGTGATAATTTAGCATTTCGACGGCTTTTTTTGAAGCTTTAAGTATAAAGAAAAAAAAATATTTTTTAGATTAATTCACAATTTATACATCCCGTGCACCTGTACAAATTGGATGTCATATGCATGTTTCCATTACTTCCTAACTCTTCAAACATGTATTCTTTTATAAAATTTGTTATATTGAAGTTAATATACTTTACCAAGAAGTATGTCCACTTGTGGATGAGTCCCCTCCACTTCCAAAGTGTCCAGTGAATCCTTTGGTCCTCAAAAAGTTGACAACATCAGCCATTATCTCCCCTCGCTTCTTCTTACCCTCTTCAAGATCTTCTATTTTATTGTTCTGCATTTATATTTGTTCCTTCTGTGTCTCTATTTGCATCTCAAGGCGCTTCACATAATCATTTGTTTCAGCATATATGGTAGTGTCCCTCCTAATAGAGAATGAAGGTCTCATGCCAAGTCCCTTCACATAGCCAGACCTTGGCTTTAGGACTTTGATTGATAGCTCTTCTGTAGTCAGAGGGGTTGATCCCGGCTGTGAGAGGTGATCAGCCTGTGTCTGTATCATATTTTCCTATTAAATATTAAAAAAAATTAAATAATTATTAGAAAATTAAATAAGATTATAACAAATAATATTCTAAAATTTTGTTAATAAAAATTGCAATATATACTCACATAATTACACTAAGCTTGAGACGAGATCCACTTATGTGTTTTCTCATTATAGTGAGTTTCCTTGTACAACTCTGCTAGATCAGGTAGCATCTTCTTTTCTTGTGCCTAATTCGATAGACCAAATATTCAATAAATAAAGCTAAGAATCTAATATAATTCTAAAAGTGCAAGGATACGTACCAGTTTTTCTACTCTAACAGGGATTGACCTAGAACCACACTTATGTTTTGTATACATCCTTTCTCTGTTCGCGATGTTGGCCTTTGATTATTCCTATAAGGAAGAATGACCAATGTAACAATGAAATGTATCATTAGTAAGACAAATATGTTGGCTTTTGATTGTTCCTGTAAGGAATAATGAACCAATATAACAATGAAATGTATCACTAGTAAAACAAATTTAATGCTTGATAACAAAGAAATTGCATTGTTCCTCTCTATCATTTTCCTATATATCATTTCAACTTAAAAGATATTTCAAATTATTCACTAGTTTCATTCAATTCTTTGAAAAATAGATTAGAGGACTTGTTGAGATTGCATCATAAGATGGTTTTTTTGGGTGAAAAAAGAAAAATGAGTAATTTACACCGTTCACAAATAGGAGGCATATAAGCATGGGCAAGATAGATTGTGAAAAAATCCATTTGCATTTCACAAGATATGGAACAATTACTGATACCAAACTCATAACCCTTTCTTTCTTCCATAACTCTATCAAATCTAAAGTTTTGTCTTAATACCCTATATTAGTTACTTAGCTAGTTGCTTATCGTTATCATGAAACTTCAAACCAAACCCAAGAACAAACAGAAAATTAATACAATCACAGAAACTGAAATCTTAGTTCTTTATTCTATGATGTGAAAGATGCACTTTAAGGAACCATAAATTAATCTCCTATTATGCAAGCCTTCCAATCCATGTTTAATAGTTTCCCTTTCTCATTTTCCCACTTATTTGGTTTTTATTATGTTCCACTTACATGCCTAGAAGATAAAGGGAAAAGAATACATATGGAATTTCACAACAAATTGATTGTGTTCTTTCTAGTTTTTTTAGAATCTCTCCCTATTCTAATCAAATTCTTTCTTTGCTGATATAATAAAAAAAATGAAAAAGGTTACCAGAAATTCTTTAGTGTTCCACTTTTTATCAATAAGATCTATCCACTTGGTAGGATCAACATTCTTCGGTGGGTGGTTTCTTGCATACTCCTCCCCTTTAGGCTCCTTCAGCTTCATGAATTGTTTGTGCAGCCTATAGGTATGGTTACTCAATCTCCAACCAAATTTTGTGTTCATTGCCTTCTCTATATCAACAAGGTCTCCTTGTAAATCAAATTGATCCTGTAAAAAATAGATAAGTCATAGATAATTCTTATAAAAAATTAAATAATTACAATAAATAATTAAGATTTCTAACCTATTATAAAAATGAGTAAAATGTCCTATAATAGAGTAGACAATGAACTTACATTCAAGCGTTGAAACATCGCCTCCTTAACGGAGGCATCAACATACTTCCACCTACGAACACTTGGATCTGGTAAACGAGTTCGCACGTCTACACCAATCTTTGAGGCTAGTTTTGAGGCATAGTCCCCTACCGGTGCACAAAATTCTGGAGGGATAGGCACGTTAAGTTTTCCATCTCTATCAACAAGGCCTTGAATAGTTTTTGATGCTTTGAATAGTTTTTCACACTACACAGGATATATGTATCCATAGAATTTATTATATTTAGGATTTCCATCATTTTTTTAATATGATATTTATGATCTTTAATATCACAAAATAAAAAATAATAATTACAAAGTGGATCCCAATTAATTGAGAGAAAAAAATGATTAGTTTAATTAAAATTTGGAAATTATTAATTGTGATTCTTTTTTTATTTTGTTTATAATTGTACTTCAAATTTTATCATTTAATTATTATCATAAATATTATTATGTTTAAATTTTTATATTAAATGTAAAATATAAAGTGTCTGTAGTAAACTACCACAGAACCAACTCATATTTGAGTGTCTGTCGTGTCTATGAAATAGTTCAACTCATATTTGAGTGTCTGTAAAATATAGAGTGTTTGTAGTAAATTTTTATATTAATTGTAGTTCATTATTTTCTTATCATGAACCAACTCATATTTGAACTATTTCAAATTCATTATCTATTTTGATATTATATTAAATTGTTAATTACCAACTCATTCAAAAGATTAAACTATAAAAAAGACAAACACCTTTTTAGTTATATTATTTTCTTATCATGAACCAACTCATAATTGACTTGTTTGGTTTTAATAAATTTGAGCTCATATCAAAATTGAGCTAATACAAACTAGCAGTAGCAGAAGCAGACTAGAAAACCTTATTAGCACAAACCAATCAAGAGCAACCAAGGAAGAAAAAGAAAAAAAGAAGCAGACACAATACTTCATGTTATTAGGCTCTCTTTCTTTCTTAGTTGATCCTTAAATAAATTCTAATTTATCTCAAGTATACAATCAAATTATTAAAATAATTTTAAACATAGGATTCATTATCTATTTTGATATTATATTAAATTTTTAATTACCATCTCATTCAACAGATTAAACTATTAAAAAGACAAACACCTTATTAGTTATATTATATTCTTATCATGAACCAACTCATAATTGAATTGTTTGGTTTTAATAAATTTGAGCTCATATCAAAATTGAGCTAACACAAACTAGCAGTAGCAGAAGCAGTCTAGAAAACCTTATTAGCACAAACCAATCAACAACAACCAAGGAAAAAAAGAAAAAAGGAAGCAGGCACAATACTTCATGTTATTAGGCTCTCTCTCTTTCGTAGTTGATCCTTAAATAAATTCTAATTTATCTCAAGTATACAATCAAATTATTAAAATATTTTTAAACATAGAATTCATTATTTATTTTGATATTATATTAAATTGTTAATTACCATCTCATTCAACAGATTAAACTATTAAAAAGACAAACACCTTATTAGTTATATTATATTCTTATCATGAACCAACTCATAATTGAATTGTTTGGTTTTAATAAATTTGAGCTCATATCAAAATTGAGCTAACACAAACTAGCAGTAGCATAAGTACCCAGAAAACCTTTTGAGCACAAACCAATCAAGAGCAACCAAGGAAAATAAAGGAAAAAAGAGAAGAAAAAAAAAAACAGCACCAATACAGCAGCAGGGGCACAACAACATCATATCGACATTACAAAAACAAACTCCCCTGTGACACAGCAGCCAACAACTCCAGTGGCAGACAGACCCCAACAACAGCCAAAATCAAAGAGGGCAAGAGGTTCAAAATCCACCATCGCAGATTATATACCAGGTCATATGCAAAAAAGATTCAAATCAGAATTTTCATATTAGAAGCGAAGTGACACATGCATGGTATGACTTAAATTTGGAAGAAACCCCAATTGGCTTACAACTTTTAACAAACAGCTCACATTCACACAATTTGATGGAGCATTCTTGGCTTAAGAGAGTTTTTTCTTTATTTTTTTTATTTTTAGATACACGTAATTTAAATATACTTAAAACGTAAAATATTTATGAAAAAACCAAAAATCAATAAAAAAAATATTGACAGTGTACTAAATTTTTATATTTTTTTGTATGTAGTGAATTTTTTATCGTGTTTTCATAAATTTTGTAATTTTTAAGTTTATCTAAAAGGCAAATTACACATATGGTCCCTATACTTTGTCTTTTGTGTCATTTTGGACCCTACACTTTCAATTGGCACAATTTTGATCCTTAATTTTAAATTTTATGTCAATTTGATCCATTGATAATGCTGTCAGTGTTTTTAATGAAAATAATCACTGAATTGATTGAAATTAACTCACCGAAGTTAGTAAATTTATAATTTTACTATAAAAAAAAAATATATTACACCTGACATTTATGACACATGGACCAAAATACAGGGGCAATTGCTGCAATTTTCCCTTATCTAAATTAAAGGGATCTAAAAAGAAAAAAAAAACTATAATATCTTAAAATGTTCACTAAAAAAATACAGATTAAAAATTAAAAATTAAATATTGAAAACTCCATAGTAAACAAGGTAATGTTTTCTATTATTTTTTAAGAATAAAAAATTATTATTATTTTTTTTCTTTGTATTTTTTGTCACAAAAAAATAGCCACATTAATTATCTACTTTTTTTTTTTTTTTTTTTTGTGGAGAGATTTTGACCTTTGATTTTTCTGAAATGAGTTTTCTAGATGGAAAGGGTAAAGTTGGTTTAGACAATGAGAAAAAATGCTTGCGTACAAGAGGGGCCTTCACTACGAGAAATGATAGTGGGTTTGCATAGGGTGCCTTCTTGGATAATAGTTTCAATGCTGGCATGTATGAAGGGCTTAAGTGTGAGACAAGTTAAGGGTCAGAGTGTGTCTCTTGGGGTCACGGTTTTAGTGCTCTCAAACACAAAACCACGGCCATTTTAATAAAGAGAAATAATTAGTAATAAAATATTTTTGTCTCCTTGAATACTAGAACAGAGAATTTATTATGAGTGACGAAATATTTTTGTCTTCCACTACTTAACCTTATGAGACGAAAAATATATTCGTCCCGCAATCAATCAGAAGTTATTAGTGACGAAATATTTTCGTCTCCCACTACTTATTCTTCTGGGACAAAAATATATTTGTCACCCATTTAATAAAAAGATGAAATGACATTGTCTGCATGATAGAGTGTTTATTAGTGATGAAATATTTTCGTCTTCCATAACTTATTATTCCCAGACAAAAATATATTTGTCACCTATTAAATGGAAATATGCAATGACATCGTGTAATAGGTAGGGAATTTATTGGCGGCAAAAAAAAATTATATTTTGTGACAAAAATGTTCGTCTCCAATGAGCTAAAATATTTGTTTGGTAAATAGTAAAAAATTTATGTTTTGTTCTTTTTTTTAAAAAAAACATTATATTAAAAAATATTATTGTTCAAGTCCTTATCGTTTAGAAGGATATATATATATATATATATATATTTTAATCTAAAACAAAAAAAATTAATAGCGATTAATAATTTGAACACATGTATTTAATACAAATTATATTTAGACCAATAATATTATGACACATGTGAAAATTGAGCTCATTCTAATCGTAGTAATATAATTTGAAGAAGAATTTACATTTGAAATTTTATTTTATAATTTAATAAAGGATGCAAAATTTCAGCCTTAATGAAAAAAAAGAATTACAACTTTCAACCTTAATGAAATGACAATATTTTGCAATTATAATAGTATAGAGATAAATTATGGAATATATCATTATTTAAAACTTATGTATTATGGGATAAATGATTATAATTTTAAATTTAAATTAATAAAATACTTTCAATAATTAGTGCCCCTCAAATTTGAATTTTGAAATGGATTGGTGTACTTTTTATTTTTTATTTTATATATTTGATATACTTTTCATTTGAAAGTCATAAATTAAGAGATATTAATTAATTAATTAATATTATTATTATTTATTTTGCTTGAATGAAAGCTATAGAGGATTTTTTTTAATTATTTAAAATCAAAAAATTAGAAATTTTAGTTTGAAATATTGAAACTCCCACAAGACTTGTGGTTAAAAACCCTATTTTACTTATATAATATATATATATATATATAGACAGATAGATTGATTTAATAAGAATTTATATTTGTTTCAGATATTTTTTTAATATACAAATTATTTTTTTTAATTTTTTTATAAAAATTATTTAACAATCCCATTAATAACCATAGTGTACGGGAGAAGTTGAAAATGATGTAATTTTGCTTGAATGAAAGCAATAGAGGATTTTTTTAATTATTTAAAATCAAAAAATTAGAAATTTTAGTTTGAGATATTGAAACTCCCACAAGACTTGTGGTTAGAAACCCCGTTTTACTTATATAATATATATATATATATTTAGAGATAGATAGATTTAATAAGAATTTATATTTGTTTTAGATATTTTTTTAATATACAAATTAATTTTTTTTTTAATTTTTATAAAAATAATTTAACGATCCCATCAATAACCATAGCGTATAGGAGAAGTTGAAAATGGTGTAATTTTGCTTGAATGAAAGCTATAGAGGATTTTTTTAATTATTTAAAATAAAAAAAAATTAGAATTTTTAGTTTGAGATATTGAAGCTCCCACAAGACTTGTGGTTAGAAACCCCATTTTACTTATATAATATATATATATATATTTAATAAGAATTTATATTCGTTTTACATATTTTTTTAATATACAAATTATTTTTTTGAGATTTTTTATAAAAATAATTTAACAATCCCATTAATAACCATAGTGTATGAGAGAAGTTGAAAATGGTGTAAGAGTAGGTATGAGAGAAGTCAAAAAGGCTTGTAGGTTGGGAGAAGTCAATAAATGCTGAGGTTTTTTTTTTTAAATCAAAAATTTAGAAAATTAAGATTGGGATATTTGAACTCTCACAAGGCATGTGAGGTAGAAACTCTTTTTTTCCTTATATAATAGATAGATAGATAGATTTAATAAGAATTTATGTTTTTTTTAGATATTTTTTTAATATACAAATTATTTCTTTTTAAGATTTTTTTATAAAAATAATTTAACAATCTCATCACTAGCCATAGTGTACGGGAGAAGTTGAAAATGGTGTAGGAGTAGATATAGGAGAAGTCAAAAAGTGGGTTAGGAGAAGTCAATAAATGCTGAGTTTTTTTTTTTAATAAAAAATTTAGAAAATTAAGATTGGGATATTGGAACTCCCACAAGGCTTGTAAGTTAAAAACCTCATTTTCCTTATATAATACTAGCCTATCACCCATGCTATGCACGGGATAATTATAGATATTTATATTTGTTTTAATTTTTTTTAATATATAAATTATGTTTTTTAAGATTTTTTATAAAAATAATTTAACAATCTTATCACTAACCATAGTGTACAGGAGAAATTAAAAAAACTACTGTAGTAACTATGCACGGGCTGTATCTAGAATTATTTGTATGAGGGGATTTTAAATGCTAATAAGAGATTTTGATCAAATCAATAAATGCAGGCATGTGGATTAGAAAAAGTTAATAAATGCTGATCAGGGAATTTTGACCAAATCAATAAATGCTGAGATTTTTTTTTAAATCAAAAATTTAGAAAATTAAGATTGAAAGATTGGAGCTCCCATAAGGCTTGGGGTTTAGAAACCTCATTTTTCTTAATATATTTACAATTATCTATATATGTGAATTGCGATTTTTAAATGTCTTTTTTTTTTAAATATCCTTTTTTCCATTAAAATTTAATATTTTGATAATAATCATATGTGTTTGACTTTTCAAGAAATTAAATGTCTTCTTTCTTTTATTATATTATATTAAAATTTAATATTTTGATAATAATCATATGTATTTGACTTTTCAAGAATTTTTTTATGCTTGTTTTTAATGCATTAAAGTATTATTATAAGAGATAATAATCATATCTGTTGGGACTTTTCAAGGAATTCATATGTGTTGGATTTCAAATTATTTTTTTTATGCTTGTTCTTAATGCATTAAAGTGTTATTATGAGGGTAAGATTTTGGGGTTGGGAGAAGTTAATAAATGCTAAGATTTTTTTTTTATAAATCAAAAAATCAGAAAATTTAGATTGGGAGATTGAAACTCCCACAAGACTTGGGGTTAAAAACCCCCTTTTGCTTAATATATAGTATAGATAAAGACAGATAGATATATCTTTTTATTTTTATTTTTATTTTTGTGTGGTTTCTATTCGGGTATTTTTTTTTTCAATTTATTTAAGATGGAGTTGTGGGTATCCTTTTTTTTTTAAATTTAATTTATCTGTGGTTTCTATTTATTTTTAATTATTATTATTTAGGTAAGTTATGATGTGAGTTAGATATGTGATAGACATGTGAGTTTTATTGATTTAAAGTTTATTTAGATAAACTTTAAAGATTATTTTTTTAGTATTTTAGTTTTTTTTGTTATGTTATAATATAATATATAAAATATAGGTAGATATCTACAACTTTAATAAAAATATTATCTGATTTTTTTGGGAAGAGAAAAGGAATGTAAGTTTTAATATTTTTTTTTGAAAATTTGTGAGAGAGATTAGGAGGGAGAGATTATGAAATATTTTTGTTATTAAATAAATAAATCAGTCAATAGTTTTTTTTAATCTATTTTGTAAATCAAAAATCAATAATTTTGGAAAATTGATTAATTTGTCCTATTAAGTGATTTAAAATTTTGATAGATATACATTTAAAAAAATACATAATTATATTATTAAATCATAATTCAAATTTAGATGTTATATTTTTCTGAGATCTATAGCTAAATTCTTATATTTTTTTTTTTATTTTTGTGTGTAACCATAGTGTATGGGAGAAATTGAAAAGGGTGTTGCAATAATTATGAGAGAAGTCAAAAGGGATTGTGGGTTGGGAGAAGTTAATAAATGCTGAGATTTTTTTTTTAAATCAAAAAATTAGAAAATTAGGATTAGGAGATTGGAGCTCCCACAAGCCTTGGGGTTAAAAACCCCCTTTTGCTTAATATATAGTATAGATACTAGCCTATCACCCGTGCTATGCACGAGATAATTATAGATATTTATATTTGTTTTAGATTTTTTTTAATATATAAATTATGTTTTTTAAGATTTTTTATAAAAATAATTTAACAATCTTATCACTAACCATAGTATATGAAAAAAGTTGAAAAGGGTACTGCAGTAACTATGCACAGATTGTATGTATAATTATTTATATGAGGGGATTTTAAATGTTGATAAAGAGATTTTGATCAAATCAATAAATGCAGGTATGTGGATTGAAAAATTTAATAAATGCTGATCAGGAGATTTTGACCAAATCAATAAATGTTGAGTTTTTTTTTAATAAAAAATTTAGAAAATTCAGATTGGGATATTGAAGCTCTCACAGGCCTTGGGGTTAAAAACCCCATTTTCCTTAAAAACCCCCTTAAGTGTTTATGTTTATCTAATTTCAATCATATTAAAAAATGAAATTATAAACAAAAGGAGATAACTTCAATTATACAAATCACATTTTTTTTAATGCTATCTAACTACAATCACATTTTTTTCATAACAAAAAAAAAATTAATTCAAAAAAAGGACCATTAAAATAGTAAATAAAAAGATTATTTAGTAGCATTGAACAAACGACAATCACATTTTTCTTTTTGTGAGTGTTTATGTTTATCTAACTTCAATCATATTAAAAAAATCAATTTATAAACAAAATGAGATAATTTCAATCATACAAATCACAATTTTTTTAATGCTATCTAACTACAATCATATTTTTCTCATAATAAAAAAAATAATAATTGAAAAAAAAGAACCATTAAAGTAGTAAATAAAAATATTATTTATAACCATTGAACAAACTACAATCACATTTTTCTTTTTGTGAGTTAACTTCAATCATATTAAAAAATAAAATTATAAACAAAATGAGATAACTTCAATCATACAAATCACAATTTTTTTAATGCTATCTAATCATCATCAATAATTAAAAAAATCAAACACAAATTAAGTCAATTGATAATTAAAAAACACAATAATTTATTTTCCAAAAAACATAGTGAGTTAAAAAGATCAATTACAATTTTTTTTTGGGTCAAAATACAATCTAATCATCATCAATAATGAGTATATTATGTGACCCTAATGAGTACAATCCATTTTGTTTTTCAAAAAACACAGTGAGTTAAAAATCAAATCACAAATTAAGTGAATTGATAGTTAAAAAAACACTATAATTTTTTTTCAAAAAACACAGTGAGTTAAAAAATTCAATTACAATTTTTTTTTCAAAATACAATCTAATCATTATCAATAATTGGTACTTTAAAAATCAAATCAGAAAAAAATCAAATCAAATCACAAATATTTTTTTCATAAATAATTGTAAAGAAAAACCATTAAAGCAGTAAATAAAAGATTAAATCATATTAAAAAAAAAGAACCGTTGAACAAACTACAATCACATCACATTTTTCCCATAATAAAAAAATAAATAAATGAAAAAAAGAACCTTTGACTAACTACAATCACATTAAAAAAATAGAACCATTGAACTAACTACAATCACTTTTTTTTCTTCGTGAGTATTTATGTTTATCTAACTTCAATCATATTAAAAATAAAATTAAAATAGTAAATAAAAAGATTAAATAACATTAAAAAAATCATTGAACTAACTACAACAATCATATTAAAAAAAAGAGCCATTGAACAAACTACAATCACATCACATTACAATCACATTTTTTTCTATGTGAGTGTTTATGTTTATTTAAGTTCAATCATATTAAAAATAAAATTAAAATAGTAAATAAAAAGATTAAATAACATTAAAAAAAAATCATTGAACTAACTACAACAATCATATTAAAAAAAAGAGCCATTGAACAAACTACAATCACATCACATTTTTTCCATAATAAAATAAATAAATGAAAAAAAAGAACTATTAAACTAACAACAATCACATTTAAAAAAAAAGGATCATTCAACTAATTATAATCACATTTTTCTCTTTGTGAAGGTTTATATTTATCTAACTTCAATCATATTAAAAAATCAAATTATAATTTTTTATTCGGTAGAAAAATCACAAATATTTTTATGCGCTATCTAAATATAATATTAAAAGAGTAAACAAAAGGAAAAGTCAAGAAGGAGAAAACGAAAAGAAGACTTACTGTTTGCATACGTGGTCACTGAAGTTGAAAATGTAGAAGTAAGAAGTCAAGAAGGAGAAAACAAAAAGGAGACTCACTGTTTGCAATAAGTATGTAAAAAATTAAAAAGAGTGTGTGTGTTGGAGAAGTTAAAAAGATTTGGAAGAATTTAATAATTGCTAAGTTTTTTTTTTCAAAAAAAAATCAAAAAAATTAAGAAATTAAGGTTCAAATATTGGAACTCTCACAAAATTTGTAGGTTAGAGATAGATATAAATAAATAGATAGATATAGATATAGATATAGATATTTATATTTGTTTTAAATTGTTTTTAATATACAAATTATTTGTTTTGGAAAAGGTACTGCAGCAATTATGAGAAAAGACAAAAAGTCTTGTGGGTTGAGAGAAGTTAATAAATGCTGAGGTTAATTTTTTTTTTTTTTTTAAAAAAACAAAAAATTAGAAAATTAGGATTAGCATATTGGAGCTCCCACAAGCCTTAGGGGTTAAAAACCCCATTTTGCTTAATATATAGTATAGATAGATAGATACATAGATAGATAGATACATAGATATAGATATAGATATAGATAGATAGATAGATATAGATATGGCACATACCATTTATATGACACGAGGACCAAAGTACTGGGACAACTGCTACAATTTGCCCTCATCTAAATTAAAGGGATTTAAAAAGAAAAAAAAAAAGAAAAAGAAAAAAAATTATAATATTAAAAAATATTCACTAAAAAAATATAGATTAAAAATTAAAAATTAATTATTGAAAACTCCATACTAAACAACGTAATGTTTTCTGTTAATTTTGAAAATTAAAAAATTATTATTAATTTTTCCTTTGTTTTTTTTCTCACAAAAAAATAGTTACATTAATTATCTTCTTTTTATTTTTTTCGTTTTTTTTTCTTTTTTTTTTTTGTGGAGAGGGGTTTTGACCTGCGATTTTTCTAAAATGGGTATTCTTGACGGAAAGGGTAGAGTTGGTTCAAACAATGAGAAAAAGTGTTTATGCAAGAGGCACCTTCACTATGAGAAAGAATAGTCGATTTTGCATAGGGTGCCTTCTTGGATAATAGCTTCAATACTGGCATGCATGAAGGGCTTAAGTGTGAGACATATGAGAGGGGCTTTAGTGCAAAAATAGAAGAAATGGTTTACAGAGTGCCTTCTTGCTTCACGACTTCAATACTTGTGAGAGAGGAGCAAACTCAAGTGCGAGAGAGAAATGAGAGTTTGTAGGAAGTGTCTTCTTGGGTCACGACTTGAGTGTCCGTGCACATGAAAATGAGTGATAAGGTGTGTCTCTTGGGGTCACGGTTTCAGTGCTCCGAAATACAAAACCATAGCATTTTAATAAAGAAAAATAATTAGTGATAAAATATTTTTGTCTCCTTAAATACAAGAACATAGAATTTATTATTGGTGACGAAATATTTTTGTCTTCCACAACATAACCTTATGAGACGAAAAATATATTCGTCGCGCAATTAATCAAAATTTATTAGTGACGAAATATTTTCATCTCCAACAACTTACTCTTCCAAGACAAAAATATATTTGTCGCCCATTTAATAAAAAGATGAAACGACATCGTTTGCATGATGGAATGTTTATTGGTGACGAAATATTTTCGTCTTTCATAACTTATCATTCCTAGACAAAATTATATTGGTTGCCTAATAAATGGAAATATGCAATGACATCGTTTAATAGGTAGGGAATTTATTGGTGACAAATTACGTTTGTCGCAAAATATATATATATATATATATTGTGACAAAAATGTTCGTCTCTAATGAGCTAAAATAATTCGCGCCAATGCAAATGAAATTGGCGCCTGAATTTTGCAGACGAAATTTTTTTTCGTCTCCTATGCGTTTGAGAAAAATTAAAACAAACGACAAAATTAATTTTGTCATCTTTGGGTTAAATTTTAAGACAAAAAAATTTCATCACCAAATTTTGTCACAATAGCCTAGATTTCTTGTATTTTGTTTCCTTGTTTAATTATTATTTTTTTTTTCTTTTTGTGGAGAGGGGTTTACTGTGAGAAAGAATAGTAGCTTTGCACAAAATGTCTTCTTGGATAACAATGTTTGCATGCACAAACGGCTTAAATGTGAGAGAGAATAGAGAAACTTCAGTGCGAAATAGAAAAAATGGTTTATAGAGATTGTTTTCTTGAGTCACAACTTCAATACTTGTGAGAGAGGAGACTCAAGTGCGAGACAGAAATGAGGATTTGTAGAGGGTGTCTTTTCGGGTCACGACTTTAGTATTTGTGTGTGTGTGAAAGTAAGTGATTAAGGTAAGAGCGTCTCTTAGTTTCTGACGACATTTTAATAAAGAGAAATAATTAGTGATAAAATATTTTCATCTCAAACTCATATGTTTGTTGCCTAATCAACAAAAATACAAAAACAATGTTGTGTGGGGATGGAGAATTTATTGGTAATGAAATATTTTCGTCTCCTTCAACTTAATCTTATGAAACGAAAATAGATTCGTCGCACAATCAATCAAAATACAACACGACACATGGAGAATTTATTAGTGACGAAATATTTTCGTCTCCCAAAACATATCCTTCCGAGACAAAAATATATTTGTCGCCTAATTAACAGAAAGATAAAACGAGCATGAAGGGTTTAGTGGTGATGAAATATTTTCGTCTTCCATAACTTATCCTTCTCAGACAAAAAATATATTTGTCACCAAATAAATAAGAAAATGAAACGACATCGTTTAATAAGTTTGGAATTTATTGGTGACGAATTCCTTTTGTCGCAAAAAACTTTAAATTTTGTGACAAAAATGTTCGTCTCCAATGAGCTAAAATAATTGGCGCCAACAAGAAAAAAAATTGGCACCTCTTTTTTTTCTGACGAATTTATTTTTTCGTCTCCTATAGTTTTGAGAACAATTAAAAGAAACGACAAAAGTAATATTTGGTCATGTTTGGGTTACATTCTAAAACGAAAATAAATTTTATCACCAAATTTTAAAAATTAATTATTGAAAACTCCATACTAAACAAGGTAATGTTTTCTATTAATTTTGAAAATTACAAATTTTTTATTATTTGTTTCCCTATATTTTTCCTCACAAAAAAAAAAAAAATAGCTACATTAATTATCTTTTTTTTTTTTTTTTTTTTGTGGAGAGAGGTATTGACCTTCGATTTTTCTAAAATGGGTGTTCTAGCCGGAAAGGGTAGAGTTTGTTCAAACAATGAGAAAAAGTGCTTGCGTGCAAGAGGGGCCTTCACTGTGAGAAAGAATAGTGGGTTTGCATAGGGTGCCTTCTTGGATAATAGCTTCAATGCTGGCATGCACGAAGGGCTTAAGTGTGAGACATAAGAGATGGGCTTTAGCGCGAAATAGAAGAAATGGTTTACAGAGTGTCTTCTTGAGTCACGACTTCAATACTTGTGAGAGAGAAGTAGATTCAAGTGTGAGAGAGAAATGAGGGTTTGTAGAAAGTGTTTTCTTAGGTCACGACTTCAAGGTCTGTGTACATGAAAATGAGTGATAAGCGTCAAAGTGTATCTCTTGGGGTCACAGTTCCAATGCTTCGAAACACAAAACCACGACATTTTAATAAAGAGAAATGAATAGTGATAAAATATTTTTGTATCCTTCAATACCAGAACAAAGAATTTATTATTGGTGATGAAATATTTTTGTCTTCCACAACTTAACCTTATGAGACGAAAAATATATTCGTCACACAATCAATTAGAATTTAATAGTGACGAAATATTTTCTTCTCCCACAACTTATTCTTCTGAAACAAAAATATATTTGTCGCCTATTTAATAGAAAGATGAAATGACATTGTCTGCATGATGGAGTGTTTATTGGTGACAAAATATTTTCGTCTTCCATAAGTTATCATTCCTAGAAAAAAATATATTTGTCGCCTAATAAATGGAAATATGCAACGACATCGTTTAATAGGTATGGAATTTATTGGCGACGAATTACGTTCGTCACAAAAAAATTATATTTTGTGACAAAAATGTTCGTCTCCAATGAGCTAAAATAAATCGCGCCAATACAAATGAAATTGGCGCCTCATTTTTGCACACGAAATTTTGTTTTCGTCTCCTATACTTTTGAGAAAAATTAAAATAAACGACAAAATTAATATTTTGTCATCTTTGGGTTAAATTTTAAGACAAAAAAAAATTTTATCTCCAAATTTTGTCACAATAGCTTAGATTTCTTGTATTTTTTTTATTGATTTTAAGCATTTGGTGACGAAATTTGGTTTTCCTCTCTAAAAACAATACATTTGGAGACGAAATTATTTCCTCTCTAAAATTTTTTACAATAGTGACGAAAAATTTCGTCTCCAAAATGGCGCCAAATCCTCCACCAATTTTTCCAAGGACGGGAAATTGTTTTGTAATGAAAAATAAAATTTAGAGACGAATAAAATTTTCGTCACCTATTGTTTTATTTGATTTTAAGCATTTGGTGACGAAAATTGGTTTTCGTCTCTAAAAATAGTACAATTGGAGGTGAAATCTTATTTTCATCACTAAAACATGAATATTTGGAGACGAAATATTTTTTCGTCACACGTTTTCGTCACCATAGACCTTTTTTGTTGTAGTGAAATTACTCAATAAAATCTCAGCAAATTACTCATTGAATTCTCAGTAAATTACTCAGAACAATACCCAATAAATTGTTAAGTAAATTACTCAGTAAATTTCGAGTAAATCACTCAGTAAATTGCCAGTAAATTACTCGGTAAATTACCCAGTAAATTCTCATTAAATTACTCAGTAAATTCCCATAAAATTCTCAGTAAATTATAAAGTAAATTATTTAGAAAATTCTCAATAAATTCCCAGCAAATTCTCAGTAAATTATAAGTAAATTATTTAGAAAATTCTCAATAAATTCCCAGTAAATTCTCAGTAAATTACTTAGTAAATTCTCAGTAAATTACTAATTAAACTACCAAGAAATTTTTAATAAATTATTCAGTAAATTCTCAATTAATTACTCAGTAAATTCCTAGTACATCCTCAGCAAATTATATAGAAAATTCGAAGTAAATTTTTCATTATTTCACGATAAATTACTCAATAAAATCTCAGTAAATTACTCATTGAATTCTCAGTAAATTACTCAGAACATTACCCTGTAAATTGATAAGTAAATTACTCAGTAAATTTTGAGTAAATCACTCAGTAAATTCCCAGTAAATTACTCGTTAAATTACTCAGTAAATTCTCATTAAATTACGCAGTAAATTCCCAGAAAATTCTCAGTAAATTATAAAGTAAATTACATAGAAAATTCTAAATAAATTCCAGAAAATTCTCAATAAATTACTTAGTAAATTCTCGCCAAATTACTAATTAAATTCAAAAGAAATTCTAAGTAAATTATTCAGTAAATTCCTAGTAAATCCTCAGTAAATTATTTATAAAATTCGAAGTAAATTTTTCATAATTTCACGATAAATTACTCAACAAAATCTCAGTAAATTACTCATTAAATTCTCAGTAAATTACTCAGAACATTACTCAGTAAATTTCTAAGTAAATTACTCAGTAAATTCTCATTAAATTACTCAGAAAATTCTCAGTAAATTATGACGTAAATTACTTAGAAAATTCTCAATAAATTCCCAATAAATTCTCAGTAAATTACTAATTAAATTACCAAGAAATTCTCAGTAAATTATTCAGTAAATTCTCGATTAATTACTCAGTAAATTCCTAGTAAATCCTCAGAAAAATATTTAGAAAATTCTACGTAAATTTTTCATAATTTCACGGTAAATTACTCAATAAAATCTCAGTAAATTACTCATTGAATTCTCAGGAAATTACTCTGAACATTACCCAGTAAATTACTAAGTAAATTACTAAGTAAATTTGTAACGCCCTCAAAATAAAAGCATTAAACCCATAAAATAAGACATGCATTGATATTCAAAAGTTCCACATTCTTCCATTACATCAGAATTCTATTACATAAGTATTACATGTTAGCGACAAAAGCAAATGCCCTAAGGGCTTACAGCTTTTCAAGTTAACACTTGGTTACACAAAAGGAGTACTAACTCATACACTTTAAGCCCTGGGCTGTATTTACATGTAATACATCAAAAATAAACGACAACATTATGTCCGCCTCAAGCCTCCCAAGCTATGTCCTTGGAGGTGGCATGCTTCCTGCACCTGAAAATGATATTCCCATATAGGGTGAGCCACAGCCCAGTAGAAATATACTAAACCAACCATGAACATTGACTAAAACATTAGCAATTGATAGATGGCCAACACTGATACATTCACATAAATCTCACATTTATGTCATACGACCTTTGAGTCCAAGTTTCCTTTCATTTTCCCTTTTTCAATGGATAGGCATATAAGCACTAACCACATTATCAACAGATATGTATAACAACAATATCCACATTCTCAGATAAGCAAATAGCTATATCCACATTCTACAACAGATATGTATAACCACAATATCCACAGATAAGCACATAAGCTATATCCACACTTCACAAAGATAGGCATATGAGCTCTATCTTCACTTCTCTAGACAAGCATATGAGCTGTATCTACGGAGTTCATCCCCTATCTTCTCCCAACGCTATCCGGTTTAGAGGTACATCCCCTATCTTCCCCTAAACCGCGGAGTACATCCCCCATCTCCTCCTCTACACATAACGTATACAAACACAATGGTTCTATATACAAACACTCAATACATATGGTTAATGTATTCAATCAACCGTCAAGTTCCATGACACACTTCATTGATTAGTTTCAATTTGCCTAATCATCATGCATTGTCTACAACAATCACGACTATCCTCCACCGATAGCCCAAAGCAGTTATTTCTAAACAGAAAATAAATGCACAAATGGATATTCAATCAACATTTCATTTCCTCACTTCTCACAATTAATTATCCCAATTAATTAAACAATGTAATTAGGTCAATTCCCATAATTAACATCTCAACCCTTAGGTCCCATTTTCATCAATAATTCAACATTCATTCCATTTCTTCATGCCAAACATGCATCTAGGTTTAATATGAGTAAAACCCCAACTTTTGTAAAATAGCACAAAAGCCCCAAACTTTCACAAAATAACCAAACCAACCCCAACATCTCAAAATACCAAAATTTAAAGACAAAATCCATAGAGAGGAGTAGGATATCCCTACCTCAAATTCGGAGCCCCAAAGGAGATGAAGACCAAAACCAAAACGCTCCAAATCTCGAAATTTTCAGATTAAAAGGAAGCCCTCGACGATCAACACAACTTTCGTGAAGACCAAAGGCGAGCAAACAACCCCTACTAGATCAAATCTAAGAGAGAAGGGCCGGTTTAGAGTGAGAAGCTCTGAAAATGGCTTTTTGGAAAAGTAAGAGAGAGAAAAGATCTTGAAAAAGTGATCCAAAAGTCGGATCTCGGATTTATATAAAAGTCTCTCCGCTCGAGCGTCAAAACCCCCGCTCGAGCGTCACTCACATACTTCCGCTCGAGCGACCAAACTCCAGCTCGAGCGCCGGATACACACTCCCAGCACTTTTACAGAATCAGGTCTTCGCTCGAGCGCCAACTCCTCCGCTCGAGCTTCACACACAACACTCCCGCTCGAGCGGTCAATCCCACGCTCGAGCGTCCAACACTACACAGGAAATACTGGATTGGTGTAATCTCCGCTCGAGCGCCAAAACCCCCGCTCGAGCGTTGGCCAAAATCTGGGCAACTAGTTTTGGTTTCTAAACTCAACCAACCTGTAACAAACCTGCCCAACACATCCTATAACTCAAACACAAAGAAAAAAGGACGCAACCAAGATAATAGTCAACTACTAACACCCACGGACACATGTCCGGATCACTGTACAACAAGGGTAAACCCGGGATCGCTATAACCTCTCCCCCTTAAAGAATTTCATCCCCAAAATTAAGCATAAGTTTTCGAACACAGGTTTTCCTCCATTTTAACAATGTTACATTTTTAACATTCAACAATTCGACCCATTACCGGTCATCCCCTCCCTTTAACAAGAGGCATTTCACAATATGTAAACAACATATGTACTTTCAACATGCATCAACATTATGCACTATCCTTCCAATTTCAACAATATATCAACATATATAATGTCACATTCAACTTCCATATGAGGCAAGTTCCCAAAACATACTTCCAATAAACCAAACATTCTCAATGTTTCACAACTCAAGACATATATAAAAGCTCTTAAGTTCAACAATTGTTCAAAATTTAAACACAAAATTACATATCAACAAACAAGTCCGGATATTTTTCTCGGACTTCCAACTCGCGTTCCCAAGTGGCCTCCTCCACTCCGTGATGTTTCCACAAGACTTTCACTAAAGGAATAGTCTTGCCACGCAGGACCTGATCCCGCCTATCCAAGACCCGAACCGGTCTCTCCTCATACGAGGCATCCTCATCTACCTCTAAATCTGTCCAATCCAACACATATGATGGATCTGGCTCATACTTCCGAAGCATACTCACATGAAACACGTCATGCACTCCGGACAACTGCGGCGGTAAGGCTAACCGATAAGCAACCTCACCAATCCTCTCAAGGATCTCAAAAGGACCAATAAACCGAGGGGATAACTTCCCACTCTTCCCAAACCTCATCAGGCCTCGCCTAGGTGATATCTTCAGAAAGACGTGATCACCTACCTCAAACGCCAAAGGCCTTCTCCCACGGTCGGCATAACTCTTTTGTCGACTCTGGGCTGTAACAAGCCTCCTACGGATAAGCTCAACTTTCTCCGTCGTCTCCCTAACCAACTCCGGACCCAACAAAGGTGCATCACCCACCTCGGCCCAACAAACTGGAGACCTACACGGTCGGCCATACAAGACCTCAAACGGTGCCATACCGATGCTAGACTGAAAACTGTTGTTGTAGGCAAACTCTACCAAGGGCAAGTGCCTCTCCCACGTCCCACTGAAGTCCAGGACACAACCCCGAAGCATATCCTCGAGGATCTGGATAGTACGCTCGGACTGACCGTCAGTCTGAGGATGATAAGCCGTACTAAAGGTCAACTTAGTGCCCAAGGCACTCTGCAAACTCTGCCACAACCTAGCAGTAAAACGAGGGTCTCTATCTGAGACAATCGTCACTGGGACCCCGTGCAATCTCACTATGTCCCGAATATACAAGTCGGCAAGATGATCCACCGAATCTCTCACGCGCATAGGAACAAAGTGCGCCGACTTAGTCAACCGGTCTACAACCACCCAAATAGCATCACTACCCCGCTGCGTCCTCGGAAGACCTACAACGAAGTCCATAGTGATATGCTCCCACTTCCACTCAGCAATAGGCAAGGGTTGCAACAAACCCGCTGGCCTCTGATGCTCGGCCTTCACTTGCTGGCAAGTAAGGCACTTCGATACGAAAACAGCCACATCTCTCTTCATACCTCGCCACCAAAACTGGTGACCCAAATCCTGATACATCTTAGTACCTCCCGGATGCACCGCAAGGCGCGAATGATGAAACTCTCGGAGTACTTCCTCTCGGCAAGACTCCGGTACAAACAAACGGTCTCGGTATCTCACACTCTGGTCGGGATACACCGTCAAACCCTTCTCAACTTTCCCACTGGAGATCTTCTCTCGGAGGGATTCTACCTCAAGGTCACCTCTCTGTGCCTCTAACACTCTAATCACAAGTGTAGGCTGCGCAACAACAGAAAACAAGGCCGCAGCCTCAACAGAGTCGCCCAATAGCAAATCAAACTCACCAAGTGCTCCCAACATCTCCCATTCTCGGATGGCTATACAAGCTACATCACTAATGGTCTTCCTACTAAGGGCATCGGCCACAACATTGGCCTTTCCCGGGTGATAGTGCAACTCAAAATCATAATCCTCGATGAACTCCATCCACCTCCTCTGCCTCAAATTCAAGTCTTTCTGTGTAAACAGATACTTCAAACTCTTGTGGTCCGAGAACACCTCGAACCTCTCACCATAAAGGTAGTGTCTCTAGATTTTCAAGGCAAAGATCACAGCTGCTAACTCTAGGTCGTGTGTAGGGTAATTCTTCTCGTGTATTTTCAACTGACGTGAGCCATAAGCTACCACTTTCCCCTCCTGCATCAACACACATCCCAAACCCTCTCGTGAGGCATCACAGTAAACCGCATAACCCAACCCTCTCTCCGGAATGGTCAACACCGGAGCGGTGGTCAATCTAACCTTCAGCTCTTGGAACGACTTTTCACAAGTCTCACTCCACACGAACTTGACTCCCTTTCGAGTCAGTCTAGTCAACGGTGACGCTAGCCTGGAGAAATCTTTCACAAATCGACGATAATACCCAGCCAATCCCAGAAAACTGCGGATCTCAAACACACTCTTAGGCTGTGCCCAATCTTGCACTGCCTCAACCTTGGATGTATCAACAGACACCCCTTCCCCGGATACCACGTGGCCTAAGAATTTGACTTCCCTCAGCCAGAACTCACACTTCCCAAACTTGGCATACAGCCTATGGGCTCTAAGCAACTCAAGCACCACTCTCAAGTGTTCCTCGTGCTCCTCCTCTGAAGGCGAATAGATAAGGATGTCGTCCACAAAAACGACTACAAATCGGTCTAAGAACTCCCGGAAAATCCGGTTCATCAAGTCCATAAAGACTGCCGGTGCATTGGTAAGCCCAAATGGCATCACCAGAAACTCGTAATGGCCATACCGCGTACGGAATGCCGTCTTAGGAACATCTTCCTCCCTGACCCTCAATTGGTGGTAACCCGATCTCAAGTCTATCTTAGAGAAACAACGGGAACCCTTCAACTGGTCAAACAAATCATCTATACGGGGCATAGGGTACTTATTCTTAACCGTAGCCCGATTCAACTTCCGGTAGTCAATACACAACCTCAAGGCACCATCTTTCTTTTTAACAAAGAGGGCCGGTGCTCCCCACGGCGAAACACTAGGGCGAACAAAACCCTTATCTAGCAATTCCTGGAGCTGAACTTTCAACTCAACCAACTCTGCTGGAGCAAAACGGTAAGGTGCCATAGAAATCGGCGCCGTGCCAGGCACTAAATCAATAGAGAACTCTATCTCTCGGTGAGGTGGCAAACTAACAAGATCTTCGGGAAAGACATCCGAATACTCATAAACCACCCTTGGCAACACAATCTGTGTCTCAACACACTCACTACTCTCAAAGCTAGCAAGTAGACCACTAAGCTCACTTCACCCTCGCGAATCATACCCCGGTGGCAAAATACTACCAACCCGGTCTCCCAAGAAATGGAACCACTCCCCGCTCAAGGTACATAATGTGACCCTCTGGCGGTAGCAATCGATAACAGCCCGGTATGACGATAACCAGTCCATACCCAAAATAACATCAAAACCCTTCATGGGCATGACAACAAACGGAAAAGCAAGCCTATAATCGGCGACTTCTATATCACATCCTCTCACACCCTGTTTCAGGATCAACTCACCACCCAAAGGCGATACCACACAAATAGGAGATGCTAACTGTGCTAACTCCAATTCCAAAACAGATGCAAATGCAGCAGATACAAAAGAATGAGATGCACCCGTGTCTATCAACACATTAGCAACCGAGTTGCAAAACAGAAAAGTACCTCTCACTACCGATGGAGCTGGTACTAAATCCGGCGCGGTAACAGCATACACGCGCCCCGTAGGCCCCTGGTCTACCTGCTCACCTCTCGGAGCAAAAGACTGCTGCACAGACTGGGATGACGAAGCTCCCGGATTGGCCCTCGAGGCCTGCACAGACTGAGCTGGCTGAAAACCCTGCGTCTGCCTAAAACCAGACGCTCCCGAAGTGGCACTCAACTGCGGGCAAAACCTCTTCAGGTGCCCAGGCTGTCCACACTGATAACAAGACAAGGGTTGCCCCCTGCCCGAACTCTAACTCTGCGGTCTAGCTGAAGAAGAAGCAGCTCTCTGACCCCCACCCTTCAGCGGGCAAACAGAAACCTTGTGACCCAGCTGGCCACACTTGTAACAGGTAAATTCCCCCTGACCACCTCTCCCGGAGCCTGCACTCGGCACTGGGAAGGTCGATCTAGCAACACCACCCTGCGACTGCTGAGGGTTAGAACCCCTCTGCCTCCTGCCATGACCCTGGCCATCTTGGCTCCTCTTGGAGCCTCTCTGCCCCTCATCCTCCTCCTGCATCATAATCTCCATATGAGCAGCTGCATCTACCAGGTGTCTATACTCTCGAATGTAAGACCCACCAACTCTCAGCTTGAGGCCCCGCCTCAACTTCCGCTCAAACTCATAGCAACGGCGTTCCTCAGACGCCACCAGTTCCGGTGCAAACCTGGACAGACTGGTAAAGGTAGCCTCAAACTCGGCCACTGACAAGCCCTGCTGATTAAGCCGGCTAAACTGATCCCTCAGCTTCTCCCTAGCTGCTGCAGACAAAAACCTCTCCTGAAAAGCATTTATAAACGCCTCCCAAGTACCACCAACACGAGCCTTCTCATACTTCCACCACTGACCCGCATCTCCCTTCAGTTGGAAGGATGCCAAGGTCACTTTCAGTGCTCCGTCCTCGATGCCAAGCATCTCAAACGTCTTACTCATCTGCTCAAGCCACTCATCAGCCTTCAGTGGCTCCTTCGGATCCCCTATAAACTCATCCGGATTAGACCGGAAGAACTCCCTCTTCAAGAAAGAAGGCCCTGCCTCAGCGGCCTGACTCCCAGCTCTAAGAATACCCAAAGCTCCTGCTATCTCTCTGGCTAAGGCACCCATGGCCTGCTGACCCACTGGCTCGGCCACATTGGCCTAGCCAACTCCCTCCTGCACTGCCGGAATCTCACCCTGTAACGGTACTTCCTGCCTCGCAGGTCTACCACGCCTAGCACCTCTTCCTCGTCCTGACATCCTAATAAAGGTAACACAGAACATTAGCACATTCACAAATGTGCCGAAACTAAACACTCACGTCCTAATGCATGGATAACTGTAATTCATTCCACATAAGCACATAAACACATATGCACTTACGAATTTCATTTCCGGATAATGATAGTCCCGAGGCGTTACTAGAGTTCCAGTTAGAAATAGCATTGATCAAGTGCTTTTCCAACAAGACTCCCAGAAACCCAAGGATCCAATCAACATCCTAGAAATTAAATCCCATACCCACATAGTCACATAAGCATGTTATCAAGTAAGCACATAGCATATGATACTACATCTAGGTCTCTATCAAGCGAGACAAACCCATTGTGATACTAATCACTTCCCACGTACCCAAAGTATTCGAACCCGGTACGCTCTGATACCAAGTTGTAACGCCCTCAAAATAAAAGCATTAAACCCATAAAATAAGACATGCATTGATATTCAAAAGTTCCACATTCTTCCATTACATCAGAATTCTATTACATAAGTATTACATGTTAGCGACAAAAGCAAATGCCCTAAGGGCTTACAGCTTTCCAAGTTAACACTTGGTTACACAAAAGGAGTACTAACTCATACACTTTAAGCCCTGGGCTATATTTACATGTAATACATCAAAAATAAACGACAACATTATGTCCGCCTCAAGCCTCCCAAGCTATGTCCTTGGAGGTGGCATGCTTCCTGCACCTGAAAATGATATTCCCATATAGGGTGAGCCACAGCCCAGTAGAAATATACTAAACCAACCATGAACATTGACTAAAACATTAGCAATTGATAGATGGCCAACACTGATACATTCACATAAATCTCACATTTATGTCATACGACCTTTGAGTCCAAGTTTCCTTTCATTTTCCCTTTTTCAATGGATAGGCATATAAGCACTAACCACATTATCAACAGATATGTATAACAACAATATCCACATTCTCAGATAAGCAAATAGCTATATCCACATTCTACAACAGATATGTATAACCACAATATCCACAGATAAGCACATAAGCTATATCCACACTTCACAAAGATAGGCATATGAGCTCTATCTTCACTTCTCTAGACAAGCATATGAGCTGTATCTACGGAGTTCATCCCCTATCTTCTCCCAACGCTATCCGGTTTAGAGGTACATCCCCTATCTTCCCCTAAACCGCGGAGTACATCCCCCATCTCCTCCTCTACACATAACGTATACAAACACAATGGTTCTATATACAAACACTCAATACATATGGTTAATGTATTCAATCAACCGTCAAGTTCCATGACACACTTCATTGATTAGTTTCAATTTGCCTAATCATCATGCATTGTCTACAACAATCACGACTATCCTCCACCGATAGCCCAAAGCAGTTATTTCTAAACAGAAAATAAATGCACAAATGGATATTCAATCAACATTTCATTTCCTCACTTCTCACAATTAATTATCCCAATTAATTAAACAATGTAATTAGGTCAATTCCCATAATTAACATCTCAACCCTTAGGTCCCATTTTCATCAATAATTCAACATTCATTCCATTTCTTCATGCCAAACATGCATCTAGGTTTAATATGAGTAAAACCCCAACTTTTGTAAAATAGCACAAAAGCCCCAAACTTTCACAAAATAACCAAACCAACCCCAACATCTCAAAATACCAAAATTTAAAGACAAAATCCATAGAGAGGAGTAGGATATCCCTACCTCAAATTCGGAGCCCCAAAGGAGATGAAGACCAAAACCAAAACGCTCCAAATCTCGAAATTTTCAGATTAAAAGGAAGCCCTCGACGATCAACACAACTTTCGTGAAGACCAAAGGCGAGCAAACAACCCCTACTAGATCAAATCTAAGAGAGAAGGGCCGGTTTAGAGTGAGAAGCTCTGAAAATGGCTTTTTGGAAAAGTAAGAGAGAGAAAAGATCTTGAAAAAGTGATCCAAAAGTCGGATCTCGGATTTATATAAAAGTCTCTCCGCTCGAGCGTCAAAACCCCCGCTCGAGCGTCACTCACATACTTCCGCTCGAGCGACCAAACTCCAGCTCGAGTGCCGGATACACACTCCCAGCACTTTTACAGAATCAGGTCTTCGCTCGAGCGCCAACTCCCCCGCTCGAGCTTCACACACAACACTCCCGCTCGAGCGGTCAATCCCACGCTCGAGCGTCCAACACTACACAGGAAATACTGGATTGGTGTAATCTCCGCTCGAGCGCCAAAACCTCCGCTCGAGCGTACAGGCCAAAATCTGGGCAACTAGTTTTGGTTTCTAAACTCAACCAACCTGTAACAAACCTGCCCAACACATCCTATAACTCAAACACAAAGAAAAAAGGATGCAACCAAGATAATAGTCAACTACTAGCACCCACGGACACATGTCCGGATCACTGTACAACAAGGGTAAACCCGGGATCGCTATACGAAGTAAATCACTCAGTAAATTCCCAGTAAATTACTCGGTAAATTACTCAGTAAATTCTCATTAAATTGCTCAGTAAATTCCCAGAAAATTCTCAGTAAATTATGAAGAAAATTACATAGAAAATTCTCAATAAATTCCCAGTAAATTACTTAGTAAATTCTCAGTAAATTACTAATTAAATTCTCAAGAAATTCTCAGTAAATTATTCAGTAAATGCTATATTAATTACTCAGTAAATTCCTAATAAATTCTCAGAAAATTATTTAGAAAATTCAAAGTAAATTTTTCATAATTTCACGGTAAATTACTCAATAACATCTCAGTAAATTACTCATTGAATTCTCAGTAAATTACTCAGAACATTACCCAGTTAATTGCTAAGTAAATTACTCAGTAAATTCTCATTAAATTACTCAGAAAATTCTCAATAAATTATGAATTAAATTACTTAGAAAATTCTCATTAAATTCCTAGTAAATTCTCAGTAAATTACATAGTAATTCTCAGTAAATTACTAATTAAATTCCCAAGAAATTCTCAGTAAATTATTCAGTAAATTCTCAATTAATTACTCAGTAAAATCCTAGTAAATCCTCAGTAAATTATTTACAAAATTTGAAGTAAATTTTTCATAATTTCACGGTAAATTACTCAATAAAATCTTAGTAAATTACTCATTGAAGTCTCAGTAAATTACTCAGAACATTACCCAGTAAATTGCTTAGTAAATTGCTCAGTAAATTCCCAGTAAATTACTCGTTAAATTACTCAGTAAATTCTCATTAAATTACTCAAGAAATTTTCAGAAAATTCTCAGTAAATTATAAAGTAAATTACTTAGAAAATTCTCAGTAAATTACTTAGTAAATTCTTAGTAAATTACTAATTAAATTCCCAAGAAATTCTCAGTAAATTATTCAGTAAATTCTCAATTAATTACTCGGTAAATTCATAGTAAATCCTCAGTAAATTATTTAGAAAATTCGAAGTAAATTTTTCATAATTTCACGGTAAATTACTCAATAAAATCTCAGTAAATTACGCATTGAATTGTCAGTAAATTACTCAGAACATTATCTACTAAATTGATAAGTAAATTACTTAGTAAATTTTGAGTAAATCACACAGTAAATTCCTAGTAAATTACTCGTTAAATTACTCAGTAAATTCTTATTAAATTACTTAGTAAATTTTTAGAAAATTCTTAGTACATTATAAAGTAAATTACTTAGAAAATTCTAAATAAATTCCCAGCATATTTTCAGTAAATTACTTAGTAAATTTTCGGTAAGTTAGTAATTAAATTCCCAAGAAATTCTGAGTAAATTATTCAGTAAATTCTCAATTAATTACTCACTAAATTCCTAGTAAATCCTTAGTAAATTATTTAGAAAATTTGAAGTAAATTTTTCATAATTTTACGGTAAATTACTCAATAAAATCTTAGTAAATTACTCATTGAATTCTCAGTAAATTACTCAGTAAATTCACATTAAATTACTCAGTAAATTCTCAAAAAATTCTCAGTAAATTACTTAGAAAATTCTCAATAAATTCCCAGTAAATTACTTAGTAAATTCACATTAAATTACTAATTAAATTACAAGAAATTCTCAATAAATTATTCAGTAAATTCTCAATTAATTACTGAGTAAATTCCTAGAAAATTCTCAGTAATTATTTAGAAAATTCGAAGTAAATTTTTCATAATTTCACGTTAAATTACACAATAAAATCTCAGTAAATTACTAATGGTAAATTACTCAGAACATTACCCAGTAAATTGCTAAGTAAATTACTCAGTAAATTACTCGGTAAATTACTCAGTAAATTATGAAGTAAATTACTTAGAAAATTCTCAATAAATTCCCAGTAAATTGCAAAGTAAATTACAAAGTAAATTCTGAGTAAATCACTCAGTAAATTCCCAGTAAATTACTCGGTAAATTACTCAGTAAATTCTCATCAAATTACTTAGTCAATTTCCAGAAAATTCTAAGTAAATTATGAAGTAAATTACTTAGAAAATTCTCAATAAATTCCCAGTAAATTCTAAGCAAATTACTCAAAACATTACCAAGTAAATTGCAGAGTAAAGTACTCAGTAAATTCGGAGTAAATCACTCAGTAAATCACTCGGTAAATTACTCAGTAAATTTCTAGAAAAATTCTCAGTAAATTATAAATTAAATTACTTAGAAAATTCTCAGTAAATTATTTAGAAAATTCTCAGTAAATTACTAATTAAATTCCCAAGAAATTCTCAATAAATTATTCAGTAAATTCTCAATTAATTACTCAGTAAATTCCTAGTAAATCCTCAGTAATTATTTAGAAAATTAGAAGTTTATTTTTCATAATTTCACGGTAAATTACTCAATAAAATTTTAGTAAATTACTTATTGAATTCTCAGTAAATTGCCAAGTAAATTACTCAATAAATTCGAATTAAATTACTCAGTAAATTCCCAGAAAATTCTCAGTAAATTATGAAGTAAATTACTTAGAAAATTCTCAATAAATTCTCAGTAAATTACTTAATAAATTCTCAATAAATTACTAATTTAATTCCCAATAAATTCCCAATAAATTATTCAGTAAATTCTCAATTAATTACTCAGTAAATTCCTAGTAAATCCTCAGTAAATTATTTAGAAAATTCGAAATAAAATTTTTCATAATTTCATGGTAAATTACTCAATAAAATCTTAGTAAATTATTCATTCAATTCTCAGTAAATTACTCAGAACATTGTCTAGTAAAGTGCTAAGTAAATTACTAAGTAAATTCCGAGTAAATCACTCAGTAAATTCCCAGTAAATTACTCGGTAAATTCTCATCAAATTACACAGTAAATTCCCAGAAAATTCTCAGTAAATTACTTAGTAAAATCTTAGTAAATTACTACCTAAATTCCCAAGAAATTCTCAATTAATTACTCAGTAAATTCCTAGTAAATCCTCAATAATTATTTAGAAAATTCGAAGTAAATTTTTCATAATTTCACGGTAAATTACTCAATAAAATCTTAGTAAATTACTCATTGAATTCTCAGTACATTACTCAGAACATTACCCAATAAATTGATAAGTAAATTACAAAGTAAATTCCGAGTAAATCACTTAGTAAATTCTCAGTAAATTACTCAGCAAATTCTCATCAAATTACTAAGTAAATTCCCCGTAAATTCTCAGTAAATTACTTAGTAAAATCTTAGTAAATTACTAATTAAATTCCCAAGAAATTCTCCGTAAATTATTCAGTAAATTCTCAATTAATTACTCAGTAAATTCCTAGTAAATCCTCAGTAAATTATTTAGAAAACTTGAAGTAAATTTTTCATAATTTCACGTTAAATTACTCAATAAAATCTTAGTAAATTACTTATTGAATTCTCAGTAAATTACACAGAACATTACCCAGTAAATTGCTAAGTAAATTACTCAGTAAATTCTAAGTAAATCACTCAGTAAATTTCCAGTAAATTACTCGGTAAATTACTCAATAAATTCTCATTAAATTACTCAGTAAATTCCCGAAAAATTCTCAGTAAATTATGAAGAAAATTACTTAGAAAATTCACAGTAAATTCCAAGTAAATTACTTAGTAAATTCTCAGTAAATTACAAATTAAATTCCCAAGAAATTCTCAGTAAATTATTCAGTAAATTCTCAATTAATTACTCAGTAAATTCGTAGTAAATCCTCGGCAAATTATTTAGAAAATTTGAAGTAAATTTTTCATAATTTCACGGTAAATTACTCAATAAAATCTCAGTAAATTACTCATTGAATTCTCAGTAAATTACTCAAAACATTACCCCGTAAATTGCCAAGTAAAGTGCTCAGTAAATTTGGAGTAAATCACTCGGTAAATTACTCAGTAAATTTCCAGAAAATTCTCAGTAAATTATAAATTAAATTACTTAGAAAATTCTCAATAAATTCCCAGTAAATTCAAAGTAAATTACTTAGTAAATTCTCAATAAATTACTAATCAAATTCCCAAGAAATTCTCAATAATTTTTTCTGTAAATTCTTAATTAATTACTCAGTAAATTCCTACTAAATCCTCAGTAATTATTTAGAAAATTCGAAGTAAATTTTTCATAATTTCACGGTAAATTAATCAATAAAATCTCAGTAAATTACTCATTGAATTCTCAGTAAATTACTCAGAGCATTGCCCAGTAAATTGCTAAGTAAATTACTCAGTAAATTCTAATTAAATTACTCAGTATATTGCCAGAAAATTCTCAGTAAATTGCTAAGTAAATTACTCAGTAAATTCTGAGTAAATCACTCAGTAAATTCCCAGTAAATTACTCGGTAAATTGCTCAGTAAATTCTCATTAAATTACTCAGTAAATTTCCAAAAAATTCTCAGTAAATTTTCAATAAATTACTAATTAAATTCCAAATAAATTTTTAGTAAATTATTTAGTAAATTCTTAGTAAATTATTCAGTAAATTCTCAATTAATTACTAAGTAAATTCCTAGTAAATCCTCAGTAAATTATGTAGAAAAATCAAAGTAAATTTTTCAGAATTTCATGATAAATTACTCAATGAAATCTCAGAAAATTACTCATTGAATTCTCAGAAAATTACTCAGAACTTTACCTAGTAAATTGCTAAGTAAATTACTCAGTAAATTTTGAGTAAATTACTCAGTAAATTACTCGTTAAATTACTCAGTAAATTCTCAGAAAATTCTCAGTAAATTATAAAGTAAATTACTTTGAAAATTCTAAATAAATTCTCAGTAAATTACTTAGTAAATTCTGGGTAAATTACTAATTAAATTCCCAAGAAATTCCCAGTAAATTATTCAGTAAATTCTCAATTAATTACTCAGTAAATTCCTAGCAAATCCTCCACAAATTATTTAGAAAATTCGAAGTAAATTTTTCATAATTTCACGGTAAAATACTCAATAAAATCTCAGTAAATTACTCATTGAATTCTCGGTAAATTGCTCAGCAATATCTCATTATATTACTCAGTAAATTCCCAGAAAATTCTCAGTAAATTATGCAGTAAATTACTTAGAAAATTCTCAATAAATTCCCAGTAAATTACTTAGTAATTCTCAGCAAATTACAAATTAAATGCCCAAGAAATTCTCAGTAAATTATTCAGTAAATTCTCAATTAATTACTCAGTAAATTCCTTGTAAATCCTCAGTAAATTATTTAGAAAATTCGAAGTATTTTTCATAATTTAATGGTAAATTACTCAATAAAATCTCAGCAAATTACACATTGAATTCTTAGTAAATTACTCAAAACATTACCCAGTAAATTGCTAAGTAAATTACTCAGTAAATTCCGAGTAAATCACTCAGTACATTTCGAGTAAATTACTCGGTAAATTACTCAGTGAATTCTCATTAAATTACTCAGTAAATTTCCAGAAAATTCTCAGTAAATTATAAAGTAAATTACTTAGAAAATTCTCAATAAATTTCCAATAAATTCTCAGTAAATTACTTAGTAAATTCTCAGTAAATTACTAATTAAATTAGAAAGAAATTCTCAATAAATTATTCAGTAAATTCTCAATTAATTACTCAGTAAATTCCTAGTATATCCACAGTAAATTATATAGAAAATTCGAAGTAAATTTTTCATAATTTCACGGTAAATTACTCAATAAAATCTCAGTAAATTACTTATTGAATTCTCAGTAAATTACTCAGAACATTACCCAGTAAATTGCTAAGTAAATTACTCAGTAAATTCCGAGTAAATCACCCAGTAAATTCCCAATAAATTACTCGGTAAATTACTCAGTAAATTCTCATTAAATTAGTCAGTAAATTCCCAGAAAATTCTTTGTAAATTACTAATTAAATTCCCAATAAATTTTTAGTAAATTATTCAGTAAATTCTCAGTAAATTATTCAGTAAATTCTCAATTAATTACTAAGTAAATTCCTAGTAATCCTCAGTAAATTTTGTAGAAAAATCGAAGTAAATTTTTCATAATTTCACGATAAATTACTCATTGAATTCTCAGTAAATAACTCAGAACTTTACCCAGAAAATTGCTAAGTAAATTACTCAGTAAATTTTGAGTAAATCACTAAGTAAATTTCTAATAAATTACTCATTAAATTACTCAGTAAATTCTCATTAAATTACTCAGTAAATTCCCAGAAAATTCTCAGTAAAGTATAAAGTAAATTACTTTGAAAATTCTAAACAAATTCCAAGTAAATTCTCAGTAAATTACTTAGTAAATTCTCGGTAAATTACTAATTAAATTCCCAAGAAATTCTCAGTAAATTATTCAGTAAATTCTCAATTAATTACTCAGTAAATTCCTAGCAAATCCTCAGTAAATTATTTAGAAAATTCGAAGTAAATTTTTCATAATTTCACGGTAAATTACTCAATAAAATCTCAGTAAATTACTCATTGAATTCTCAGTAAATTACTCAGTAATATCTCATTAAATTACTTAGTAAATTCCTAGAAAATTCTCAGTAAATTATGAAGTAAATTACTTAGAAAATTCTCAATAAATTCCAAGTAAATTACTAATTAAATGCCCAAGAAATTCTCAATAAATTATTCAGTAAATTCTCAATTAATTACTCAGTAAATTCCTAGTAAATCCTCAGTAAATTATTTAGAAAATTCGAAGTAAATTTTTCATTATTTCACGATAAATTACTTAATAAAATCTCAGCAAATTACTCATTGAATTCTCAGTAAATTACTCAGAATATTACCCAGTAAATTGCTAAGTAAATTACTCAGTAAACTCCGAGTAAATCACTCAGTAAATTTCAAGTAAATTACTCGGTAAATTACTCAGTAAATTCTCATCAAATTACTCAGTAAATTCCCAGAAAATTCTCAGTAAATTATAAAGTAAATTACTTTGAAAATTCTTAATAAATTCCCAGTAAATTCTCAGTAAATTACTTAGTAAATTCTCGGTAAATTACTAATTAAATGCCCAAGAAATTCTCAGTAAATTATTCAGTAAATTCTCAATTAATTACTCAGTAAATTCCTAGTAAATCCTCAGTAAATTATTTTGAAAATTCGAAGTAAATTTTTCATAATTTCACGGTAAATTATTTAATAAAATCTCAGCAAATTACTCATTGAATTCTCATTAAATTACTCAGAATATTACCCAGTAAATTGCTAAGTAAATTACTCAATAAATTCCGAGTAAATCACTCAGTAAATTTCGAGTAAATTACTCGGTAAATTACCCGGTAAATTCTCATTAAATTACTCAGTAAATTTTCAGAAAATTCTTAGTAAATTATAAAGTAAATTACTTAGAAAATTCTCAATAAATTCTCAAAAAATTCTCCGTAAATTACTTAGTAAATTCTCAGTAAATTACTAATTAAATTACTAAGAAATTCTCAATAAATTATTCAGTAAATTTCCAATTAATTACTCAGTAAATTCCTAGTATATCCTCAGTAAATTATGTAGAAAATTCGGTTTAAATTTTTCATAATTTCACGGTAAATTACTCAATAAAATCTCAGTAAATTACTCATTGAATTATAAGTAAATTACTCAGAACATTACCCTGTAAATTGATGAGTAAATTACTCAGTAAATTTTGAGTAAATCACTCAGTAAATTCCCAGTAAATTGCTCGTTAATTACTCAGTAAATTCTCATTATATTACTCAATAAATTCCCAAAAAATTCTCAGGAAATTATAAAGTAAATTACTTAGAAAATTCTAAATAAATTCCAGAAATTCTCAGTAAATTACTTAGTAAATTCTCGGTAAATTACTAATTAAATTCCCAAGAAATTCTCAGTAAATTATTCAGTAAATTCCTAGTAAATCCTCAGTAAGTTATTTAGAAAATTCGAAGTAAATTTTTCATAATTTCACGGTAAATTACTCAATAAATTCCAGTAAATTACACATTGAATTCTCAGTAAATTACTCAAAACATTACCCAGTAAATTGCTAAGTAAATTACTCAGTAAATTCTCATTAAATTACTCAAAAAATTCTCAGTAAATTATGAAGTATATTGCTTAGAAAATTCTCAATAAATTCCCAGTAAATTCTCAGTAAATTACTAATTAAATTCCCAAGAAATTCTCAGTAAATTATTCAGTAAATTCTCAATTAATTACTCAGTAAATTCCTAATAAATCCTTAGTAAATTATTTAGAAAATTCGAAGTAAATTTTTCATAATTTCACGGTAAATTACTCAATAAAATCTCAGTAAATTACTCATTGAATTCTCAGTAAATTACTCAGAACATTACCTAGTAAATTGCAAAGTAAATTCGGAGTAAATCACTCAGTAAATTCCCAGTAAATTACTCGGTAAATTGCTCAGTAATTTCCCAGAAAATTCTCCGTAATTATGCAGTAAATTACTTAGAAAGTTCTCAATAAATTCCAAGTAAATTCCCAGTAAATTACTTAGTAAATTTTCAGTAAATTACTAATTAAATTTCCAAAAAATTCTCAGTAAATTATTCAGTAAATGCTATATTAATTACTCAGTAAATTTCTAATAAATTCTCAGTAAATTATTTAGAAAATTCGAAGTAAATTTTTCATAATTTCACGGTAAATGTAACGCCCTCAAAATAATAACATTAAACCCATCAATAGAGACATACATTGGTATATATAAAAGTTCCACATTCTTCTATTCGTCAGAGTTTCATTACAAAAAGTATTACATGTTAACGACAAAAGCAAATGCCCTAAAGGCTTACAGCTTTCCAAGCTAACACTTGGTTACAACAAAAGAGTACTAACTCATTTACACATTAAGCCCTTGGCTTGAATATACATGTAATACATCAAAAGGGAAAAGACAACAAAAGTCTGCCCGCCTCTAGCCTCCCAAGCTACGTCCTTGGAGGTGGCATGCTACCTGTACCTGAAAATGATGTTCCCATATAGGGTGAGCCACAACCCAGCAGAGATATACTAAACCAATTATGAGCAATGACTAAAATATTAGCAATTGATAGATGGCCAACACCGATACATCCGCATATATCACGTCACAATTTCATAACATACGAGTCTATGTCACTTTCCATTTTCCATCCTTATTTAATAGATAAGCATATTAGCTATATCAACACATCAACAGATGAACATCTTACGCATCAACAGATAAGCATATAAGCTGTATCCACACTTCACTAGACAAGCATATGAGCTGTATCTACACTTCTCAAAGATAAGCCTATGAGCTGTATCTTCACTTCTCTAGACAAGCATATGAGCTGTGTCTACGGAGTTCATCCCCCATCTCCTCCAATCCTATCCGGTTTAGAGGTACATCCCCCATCTTCCCCTAAACCGCGGAGTACATCCCTCATCTCCTCCTCTACACACAATGCATATAAACACAAGGGTTCTATACACAATCAATCAATACATAGAATTAATGTATTCAATTCACCGTCATACTCTATGACACATTCACTCGATTGGTTTTAGTTTGCCTAATCATCATGCATTGTCTACAACAATCAAGACTATCCTCCACCGATAGCCCAAAGCAGTTATTTCTAAATAGAAAATAAATGCACAAAATGGATATTAAATTGACATTTCAATTTGGTGAGCAATAAATGATCCAACCACACCCTTTAGTCCCATGCATTCCCGATTTCAACATTCTCAATTCAATTCCTCATTTCCAACAATTAATTATACAAATTAATTAACCAATGTAATTAGGGCATATTCCATAATTAACATCACAACCCTTAGGTTCCATTTTCATTAATGTTTTAACATTAATTTCACTTTTCCATGCCAAACATGCATTTAGGTTTTATATGATTAAAAACCCAACTTTTGTAAAGTTACACAAAGGCCCGAACTTCCTCAAAATTACCCAACAACTCCCAACCTATCGAAATGCCAAAATTTAAAGACAAAACTCATAAGGAGGAGTAGGATATCCCTACCTCAAATTTGGAGCTCAAGGGAAGAAGGTGACGAAACTCAACGTGCTCCAAAACTCGAAATTTTCGGACCAATGCAAAGCCCTCGACGATCAACCCAACTTTTGTAAAGACCAAAGGTGAGGAATACACCCTAGCTAGATCAATACCTAGAGAGAA
This sequence comes from Camellia sinensis, assembly GCF_055761805.1. Classification (NCBI taxonomy): domain Eukaryota; kingdom Viridiplantae; phylum Streptophyta; class Magnoliopsida; order Ericales; family Theaceae; genus Camellia; species Camellia sinensis. The sequence goes on from NC_138964.1 coordinate 89,658,456, forward strand.
GTTGAGGTTCTAGTGAGAGGAGCTCTCAAATGGAGATTTTGAAAAGTAAGAGAGAGGAAAGGAGTTGAAAAAGTGATCCAAAAGTCGGATCTCGGATTTATATAAAAGTCGCCCCGCTCAAGCGTCCAAACCCCCGCTCGAGCGTCATTCACAGACTCCCGCTCGAGCGTCAACAATCCCGCTCGAGCGGCGGATACACACTTCCAGAACTTTTACAGAACCATAACTCCGCTCGAGCGTCAACCCTCTCCGCTCGAGCGTCACACACAACATCCCGCTCGAGCGTCAAAACTCCCGCTCGAGCGCACAACACTGCAGAGGAGATACTGGAAGATGGAAAACTACGCTCGAGCGTCGGAAACCCCGCTCGAGCGGACAGACAACAACGAAGGGCCCGCTCGAGCGTCAAAATCCTCGCTTGAGCGTGAAGGCCAAAATCTGGGCAACTACACTTGGTTCCTAAGCTCAACCAACCTGTTATACACCTGCCCAACACAACCCAAGACTCAAATACAAAGAGTAAAGGATGTAAACGAGATGTACACAACAACCAATGAAAAGGGAAACCGGGATCGCTATAACCTCCCCCCCTTAAAGAATTTCATCCCCGAAATTAAACACAAGTTTTTCAAAAACAGGTTTTCTCCATTTCTAACAACATTTCAACCCAATATTAAACATTCCGACCCATCACCGGTCAATTCCATCTCTTTTCAAGAGGCATTTCACAACATATATTACAAGTGCATTATCAACATGCAATTTTCTTCCATTTCCAACCATTTTCAACATACATGGTTCACAGTTCATATCATAATCAATACATGATACAACTCCAATTTTATAATATAGCCAACATATGCAATATCATAATCAACTCCCATATCAAGGTAAGTTCTACAACATACTTCCATTAAACCAAAACATTACCAATGTTTTACAACTTAAGACATATATAAAGCTCTTAAGTCCAGCAATATTACAAAATCTAAATACAAGATTACTCATCAATACACAAGTCCGGATATTTCTCACGGACTTCCAACTCACGTTCCCAAGTGGCTTCCTCCACTCCGTGATGTTTCCACAAAACCTTTACCAAAGGGATGATTTTGCTATGCAGGACTTGATCCCGCCTATCCAAGACCCGAACCGGTCTCTCCTCATACGAGGTGTCCTCATCTACCTCTAAGTTTGTCCAATCTAACGCATGCGATGGATCCGGCTCATACTTCCGAAGCATACTAACATGAAAGACGTCATGCACCCTGGACAACTGCGGCGATAAAGCCAAACGGTAAGCGACTTCCCCAATCCTCTCAAGGATCTCAAAGGGACCAATAAACCGAGGGGATAACTTCCCACTCTTCCCAAACCTCATCAAACCTCGCCTAGGTGATATTTTCAAGAAGACATGATCACCTATCTCAAACGCCAAAGGCCTCCTCCTACGGTCAGCATAACTCTTTTGGCGACTCTGGGCTGTAACAAGCCTCCTACGGATAAGCTCAACTTTCTCCGTCGTCTCCCTAACCAACTCCGGACCCAACAAAGGTGCATCTTCCACCTCGGTCCAACAAACTGGAGACCTACACGGTCGGCCATACAAGGCCTCAAATTGTGATACCCCTGTTCCGCAATGCGTTAATTGGCCCTTAATATGAATTTGATTATATGTTTGATATGATTTGGTGTGCCATTATGTGAAATATGTGGTTTGAAGTTCTATCTGTTCACCGTAGGAATATCTGTTTGAATAATCAGCTTTGGAAATTTAATTGAGGGCCTTATCGGCCACAGAACCCGAAATCGATTACGCCATTGTGGTTGGCATAATTTTTAGAGCCTACGGTGAAATTTAATTGGAAATTGATTCTGGTGAATTTAAACTGATTGAAATGATAAATTAAGTACCCCATTATTTTATATTATTATATTGACTTAGTGGGACTTAATATATTTAAGCACTACACCTTATTTCTCTCCCTTAGCTTATTTTGGCTGATTCTTGAACTCAATTTGAGAGAGAGAGCCGACTATAGGGAGGGAGAAAGAGGGATTATGCAACTTTGGTCTTGAAACTTGGAGATTGGAAGTCTAATTCAAGATTTGATCATAGATTGTGAGGATCAAGCTCCTAGGTGAGTGATTCTTGGATTATAATTGTAATTTTGTGCATGTCCAAGCTATCTTGGTGATCAAGAACAAGATTGTAATGAAGTTGAGTTGTGTTTGTTGAATTGAAGCTTAATATGTGCATGCATGTAAGAAATACTTTGAAATTTGCATGTTTGAGCACAAATGTGTATAACCCATGTGAAATATTAAAGGAAACTCATGTCTTGATCACCATTTGTGTTATCTAAGTTGAGAATGTGGCTAATCCATCACATGCATGTACAAATTGAGAAGATATGAGCTTTGAATGCATGAAATGGTTACATTGGTAATGAGTTGGTGGAAAATGAGCCATGCATGTAAATAAATTATGAAATTGAGCTTCAAGATGTTGTAATTCTATGTTTGTACCATGTTAGTATATGATTATGTGAAGTTTGGGCCGAAATCATGCATTTAGAGCCTTTGAATGTCGAGATGAAGCTCAAGAACTCAATCTGGAAAACCCAGATTTTTGATGTCCGCTCGAGCGGGTTAAGTGACGCTCGAGCGAAGAAATCGAGCTCCCAGCATTTTCTGCAGACATGGTTCCCGCTCGAGCGGGGAAGTTGACGCTCGAGCGGAGAGCTACGTAGACAGGCAATTCGCTCGAGCGGTCGAGTTCACGCTCGAGCTGGAATAGAAGGCAACCAGTACTTTCGCAGACCTAAGGGCCCGCTCGAGCGGGGAAGTCCACGCTCGAGCGGGGACCCTATTTTCTGAAATCCTATTTTTGCATTTTGTGTTCTGTTTTCCGTTCTCTTTCACTTGCAAGCACTCTTAGGCATATGTTAAGCATTGTAAATGAGTTAATGAGATAATAATAAAGCCTAAAGAGGAATATGTGAATTAAAGAACGGATTGAACTGTTAATGACCCTTTTGTGTTCATGAAACGTGTAGGGTCAAGCTCCAGGGCAAGTCCACAAGCCGATCACTGTGAGTAATATCGATATTTGAATGCTTGTGAATGTCCAATTGTCTATTCCCTTATAAGCTTTATGAATTGCTAATTGGGATTATGGACGTAAGTCTGATATGAATAAACATAAATGGACCCAAGGTCGTTTGATAAACATAAATAGACCAAAGGTCGTTTTGATAAACATAAATGGACCAAAGGTCATTTTGATAAACATAAATGGACCAAAGGTCGTTCTGATAGAAATGAGTGGACCGAAGGTCGTTTTGATATGAATGAGTGGGCCGAAGGCCGTTTTGACAGAAATGAATGGACCGAAGGTCGTTTTGATAGAAATGAGTGGACCGAAGGTCGTTTTGACATATATGAATGGACCTAAGGTCGTTTTGACATAAATGGACCAAAGGTCGTTCTGATGAACATAAATGGACCAAATGTCGTTTTGATGAACATAAATGGACCAAAGGTCGTTTTGATAAACATAAATGGACCAAAGGTCGTTCTGATAGAAATGAGTGGACCAAAGGTCGTTTTGACATATATGAATGGACCTAAGGTCGTTTTGACATGAATGAGTGGGCCGAAGGCTGTTTTGACGTAAACGAATGGGCCGAAGGCCGTTTTGATAGAAATGAATGGGCCGAAGGCCGTTTTGACGTAAATGAACGGGCCGAAGGCCGTTTTGACATGAATGGAAATCTGAATGGGCCAAAGGCCAGAATGTTCGGAACTACAGTCACTTGATTTGAATTTCGTATAGTTATATATCTGTTAAATAGAAATAGGAATTGGGCCTAAGGCCGTTTAGAACATGTTGTTCTACATTGTTATGTAACTTCTGTATTTGATTTGATATTATTCATTGGGCTTTCGCTCACGCTCATTCATGTGTTTGTAGGTGAGCCAAGAGAAGTCCAGACCCAGTCTCAGTGAAGTCTGTATGGAACAACTAAGGTTTTGAGAGAGTCAGCCCTTGTGTCTCACGCACGAGACCCGTCTTCACCCTTTTGTTATGTATTTACATTTTGTCAGGTTGGCGAAGTTTTGTATATGTCTGCTTACAGTTTTTATGGGTTGACTTAGTTTTGGATGATCCTGTCTGTACAGAACCTATGTCGCTATGTTTCTGTTGTGAGTTATTAACGTACATATGTATGGTTTGTTTTGATGTGCCATGTAAGCACAGCTCTATGGACAAAGTTTTAAATTTTGCTTCCCTTTTGGCCCCTTTACTCTGATGTGTTAAGTCTGTTTTGGTTTGAGGCCGTAGGTAATCTTAGGATTACTGGCCGGTTACGTCCTTAACCCATGGGGGCGGGTTCGGGTCGTGACAGAGTGGTATCAGAGCACGAGTTAATAACTCACACACTTGTCCAAAAGAGCAATAAACGTCTACAAAAGATCTAGGATACATTCATGTGATAAGTATGAATTTGAAAGCATCAGAAATACGCTTAAATTCTTAATGTGAACGATTATGTGCTATAAATTTGTGGATTGCTTGCATTGTAAACCATCGAAATATGTATGCTTTCCGGTATATGCATACTTGTGAATCTTTTGTATAAGGCATAATGCAAGTTTAATCAGATGGTGAGTAATAACTCTGTAAGGTTATGTTTAGCTTTAAACATTTTCTGATGATATGAATGAATGATTGCCCAAAATCCTCTTTGAACGTAATTGTGGTATCCTTAGCAGAGGCCCTCGCCCAGGGGATATAATACTGTGGCTTATGGTCATGAAGCCCTAGCCCGGGGGAAATAATACCGTGGCACAGGCCCTCGCCCGGGGGAAATAATGCCGTGGCCTATGTATGAGATATGTTGATATGCTTGACCAACATGATATGTCACGCTAAAAGAAGTACCACACATGATTCGAATATGAGATATAAATTGTTACACTAATGTGTACAACAAGTTTGTTTTGTTATAATGCACATACATGAAAAGTTGTTTATGTGCATTCAATTCTGCCTACGGGTGTCTATCTGAAATATGAACATGATTTGAGTATATAATTACTTAGTAAATGTTCAGCATGCGATATTTGATAAATATGCAATTATCTGTTACGTAAGTGATTAATTGCATACGATATGTGAAAGGAGAATATAACAATGTGCCTATGTGCGAATGTACTCATGTGATTTTGTGTTTAATTTCGTATTGGGCATCCCAGTATTTGGTAAAGTTTGATAAGAATTTGTGTAGAGTATGGGCAAATTAAGGGCATACGGGTTGGAAGGTTCTTCCACAGCCCGACTTGATAGTCCGGAAAAGGTAGTACAAGAATTGGCAGGGATCTTGAGACAACAGCGTCAGTTGCCGCTACGGCAAGAACCTTTGCCACCACCAGTGTGAGAAACACCGAAGAGTTTGTTATCAGACTTCTGGGGCTCGTTATAGATATGGTAAAATGGACCATACGGCAAGGAACTGTCCCCGGATTGAACGAAATGTGAATGAATCCTCTGCCTTGGCTAAATCTGTACCAGTGGTAGGAATTGCTACTCAGGATGGAGTAATCACACTCATCCCAGAAAGCACTCAGAATGTTGTAGCCATTATCCCAGGTATCTATACTGTTTACAAATGAATGCTTATGTGTTGATTGATTCTGAATTAGTACGTTTGTACATCTTCGCTTGGGATATTATTTGATTCGGATCGGCATATATTTCATATCTGCTGCATGTGTATCTAGATTGGTTAGACCCACATGATCGAGACTGTATTCATTAGAGGTATATGCCCCGTTTGGGAAAATTGTGAAATACGTTTTGGGATATTGATTGACTCTGCACATGCACATATATATCTACACCTATGCTCAGGGTGATTTATTATGTTACCGTCTTCAATGACTAAACCACTGGAATTATGATTCTGTAATCGTGTGACCAAGTTGAGCGCCCTAAATGATGAACTCTATAATTGTGAGACCATATATTTTGATTGGTAGAAAGTTGACTGGGTGATGTGACTAATTTGGAACTTTTGCATAACAATCCTATACTATGTGTACCCGAGGAACTTTGTATAATGTATTACTGTGCACCATGTTCTTGCATATAAGGCTTATTTGGGAACTGCTATACTGATTATGGTACATACCTCCTGATATGAACACTTGCATGCTTATGTAACTATACCTGGACTTATGTGAACAATGTCGTATTGTACATGACCTGAGTCATTTTGATATAAACAGTTGTGATGAATGACCCTGATTTGACTTTGAGAACTGATAGACTTAGGACAGTTGTGAAACTATTAACCAAGTACCTAAGCAAACGAAGTATGCCTTACAGAACCGAATGTGCCCTATTTGAGAAAAATTTTATCTGATTCGATCCGGTAGAACCTTTGCCTGATATTGTTCCGATGGAACCCGCATTTGATATAATTTGATGGAACCTTTGTTTGATCTAATCTGACAAAACCGTTGCTTAGATCGACCGATAAGACCCTCTATCTAATTTGATTTTGTAAAAAGGGGATTAAGAATGGCTTGTGAATCAATAGCCAGATTATTCTTGGCAGAAAAACTGATAAACCCAAAACTTGAATTCATTTGGGATACTTGATTTATTTGAAAGACCTTTTGTGGGCTATCAACAGATTGATCTAACTATGAACACCATTGAGAACCAACCTTCAACTATTGAGGACATATGTGTTATAGATGAACTGAATTGTACAAACCCCGTGATTGGGTGTCGTAAGGAGTGTTGTTCCATTTTGTTTGTTTGACGCTATGGGAACCGATGACGGTAGACTGATTTGACTGTAAGCAGTACTGAACAGTTGTCCTTGACTGATCAGAATATGTTGTGTATAGGAGAGTGGTTGCTTCAGTGTTATCGGATTTTGGAAGATCAGGTTACGGTGAGTGGTATTATGTTTGTTTTGATGACATTCTTGGGGCGTCCTTTCGTGCTAGGGGACGTTAAGCCTATGTAGCACCTTTGATCGAGATACCTTTTGCCACCGACGGTTTCGTACGGGTGGGTTTGACTAATCGATCTCGAGTCGGCCACCGACGGTTGTGAACGGGTGTGCTTGATTCCGAGACGATTATTCCTTTGTTTTGTCCGGAATGTCATCCTTTGGTATTATGCAGATGTTATAGACATCCAAGAAGCCTTGAAAAATCCTGATTATCCATAAGTGTGTGAATTCAGTACACCTTGTGAACGCCTGCCCAGCGCCATTATATTCTGTAATTGGGGCCCTGAGGATATGTAAATTGTGCTTAACATGTGATTGACTCCTTTGATACTACTTTTGCCATTATGGAGGTTTATATATGAATTGTCTTATGCTTTTGATGACTATCAGATAATGTGGAAAGGCTCGTTAGAACAGGGAGTTGAATATTGAACTGAATTGTGAACTGTAAACTGTTGAATGAATTGAGAACACGTGTATTATGTCAGAAATTGCCTGCTTCGATGTTATGGTACTTTACAATCAGTATCATGGGGATGTTTGGACTATGTGTATTGTGTGGGTAATTACTTCGATGTTACCTTTGTTGTTTAGGGAATCAGTATCTGGATCCACCTTATATTCCTGAAGACTTTTAATTGACCTTGGATAATTGTGATGAGCCACTGGACTAAATACCGAATCAGATCGTGAATTGGGGAATTATTGAAGAATGAATTGAACTTTTGTGACACGGAATAGACCAAACTTCTGTGATAAAGTTAGCTGACATTGAAATAAATATGTTGGTGACCTACCTTGAAGAGGTCAGTTGGTGAATATGTCTAAATATTTTTCGGTGCCAACAGGTTGAAGTTGAATTTCAGATAGTGGCGGGACTACTTCAACCTCTCCCCATTTTGGAATGGAAATGGGAATATGTGGCTACGAGTTTCGTTGTGGGGCTACCTTGAGTACCCAAGGTGTAAGTCCCATTTGGGCTATTGTAAGTAAAATTATTGAAGTTGCCCAATTCCCCCTATAAAATTTTGTATGATGCTTGTAGACTAGCCACTGTTTACATCGATAAGATCACTCGTTTACATGGGATCCCAGTATCTATCGTTTAGACAGAAATTCTAAAATGTGTTCGAATTTTGAAAAAGCCTTCAAGAGGCAATGGGGGCTCAGCTTCTGTTCTGTTATGCTACCCGGACCCGGAGGTTCCCTTATGGAACTGGTTATTCGTAACCTCATGTGTATATGTTCTGTTCTGTTCCGTTCTGTTCTGTTCTGTTAATGCTAATGAATGTATCACGTAAACTTAATCATGACTTATGACTCCTGTATATGATCTGGACAAATTATGAATTTGATACGAAACTGAATTATGATTCGGCGCTGTTTTCCATCCGCAAATTGATGTATGATCAGAAAGAACTTGTTAGATTTTTGGGAGAAATACTCCAAATTATGCAGTAGATTTTTCAGGGGATTTGAAAGATCTATCCATTGTTGGCAGACTTTGCTTACAACCACAGCCTACACTCTAGATTGGTGTGACACCATACAAGCCTTGTATGGAAGAAAATGTAAGTCCCTAACTGATTGAGAAAAGAGTGTTGCTTGATTTTGAGGCTAAGTAAATGGCTATCCAAAAGGATTGGAACCGTTGAATGAAAGGTGTTCCGAGTTGTGTTCGACTAAGGGTGAAATAAGTTTGAGGGACCAAACTTCCTAAAGGGGGGAAGACTGTGACACCCCTGTTCCGCAATGCGTTAATTGGCCCTTAATATGAATTTGATTATATGTTTGATATGATTTGGTGTGCCATTATGTGAAATATGTGGTTTGAAGTTCTATCTGTTCACCATAGGAATATCTGTTTGAATAATCAGCTTTGGAAATTTAATTGAGGGCCTTATCGGCCACAGAACCCGAAATCGATTACGCCATTGTGGTTGGCATAATTTTTAGAGCCTACGGTGAAATTTAATTGGAAATTGATTCTGGTGAATTTAAACTGATTGAAATGATAAATTAAGTACCCCATTATTTTATATTATTATATTGACTTAGTGGGACTTAATATATTTAAGCACTACACCTTATTTCTCTCCCTTAGCTTATTTTGGCTGATTCTTGAACTCAATTTGAGAGAGAGAGCCGACTATAGGGAGGGAGAAAGAGGGATTATGCAACTTTGGTCTTGAAACTTGGAGATTGGAAGTCTAATTCAAGATTTGATCATAGATTGTGAGGATCAAGCTCCTAGGTGAGTGATTCTTGGATTATAATTGTAATTTTGTGCATGTCCAAGCTATCTTGGTGATCAAGAACAAGATTGTAATGAAGTTGAGTTGTGTTTGTTGAATTGAAGCTTAATATGTGCATGCATGTAAGAAATACTTTGAAATTTGCATGTTTGAGCACAAATGTGTATAACCCATGTGAAATATTAAAGGAAACTCATGTCTTGATCACCATTTGTGTTATCTAAGTTGAGAATGTGGCTAATCCATCACATGCATGTACAAATTGAGAAGATATGAGCTTTGAATGCATGAAATGGTTACATTGGTAATGAGTTGGTGGAAAATGAGCCATGCATGTAAATAAATTATGAAATTGAGCTTCAAGATGTTGTAATTCTATGTTTGTACCATGTTAGTATATGATTATGTGAAGTTTGGGCCGAAATCATGCATTTAGAGCCTTTGAATGTCGAGATGAAGCTCAAGAACTCAATCTGGAAAACCCAGATTTTTGATGTCCGCTCGAGCGGGTTAAGTGACGCTCGAGCGAAGAAATCGAGCTCCCAGCATTTTCTGCAGACATGGTTCCCGCTCGAGCGGGGAAGTTGACGCTCGAGCGGAGAGCTACGTAGACAGGCAGTTCACTCGAGCGGTCGAGTTCACGCTCGAGCTGGAATAGAAGGCAACCAGTACTTTCGCAGACCTAAGGGCCCGCTCGAGCGGGGAAGTCCACGCTCGAGCGGGGACCCTATTTTCTGAAATCCTATTTTTGCATTTTGTGTTCTGTTTTCTGTTCTCTTTCACTTGCAAGCACTCTTAGGCATATGTTAAGCATTGTAAATGAGTTAATGAGATAATAATAAAGCCTAAAGAGGAATATGTGAATTAAAGAACGGATTGAACTGTTAATGACCCTTTTGTGTTCATGAAACGTGTAGGGTCAAGCTCCAGGGCAAGTCCACAAGCCGATCACTGTGAGTAATATCGATATTTGAATGCTTGTGAATGTCCAATTGTCTATTCCCTTATAAGCTTTATGAATTGCTAATTGGGATTATGGACGTAAGTCTGATATGAATAAACATAAATGGACCCAAGGTCGTTTGATAAACATAAATAGACCAAAGGTCGTTTTGATAAACATAAATGGACCAAAGGTCATTTTGATAAACATAAATGGACCAAAGGTCGTTCTGATAGAAATGAGTGGACCGAAGGTCGTTTTGATATGAATGAGTGGGCCGAAGGCCGTTTTGACAGAAATGAATGGACCGAAGGTCGTTTTGATAGAAATGAGTAGACCGAAGGTCGTTTTGACATATATGAATGGACCTAAGGTCGTTTTGACATAAATGGACCAAAGGTCGTTCTGATGAACATAAATGGACCAAATGTCGTTTTGATGAACATAAATGGACCAAAGGTCGTTTTGATAAACATAAATGGACCAAAGGTCGTTCTGATAGAAATGAGTGGACCAAAGGTCGTTTTGACATATATGAATGGACCTAAGGTCGTTTTGACATGAATGAGTGGGCCGAAGGCTGTTTTGACGTAAACGAATGGGCCGAAGGCCGTTTTGATATAAATGAATGGGCCGAAGGCCGTTTTGACGTAAATGAACGGGCCGAAGGCCGTTTTGACATGAATGGAAATCTGAATGGGCCAAAGGCCAGAATGTTCGGAACTACAGTCACTTGATTTGAATTTCGTATAGTTATATATCTGTTAAATAGAAATAGGAATTGGGCCTAAGGCCGTTTAGAACATGTTGTTCTACATTGTTATGTAACTTCTGTATTTGATTTGATATTATTCACTGGGCTTTCGCTCACGCTCATTCATGTGTTTGTAGGTGAGCCAAGAGAAGTCCAGACCCAATCTCAGTGATGTCTGTATGGAACAACTAAGGTTTTGAGAGAGTCAGCCCTTATGTCTCACGCACGAGACCCGTCTTCACCCTTTTGTTATGTATTTACATTTTGTCAGGTTGGTGAAGTTTTGTATATGTCTTCTTACAGTTTTTATGGGTTGACTTAGTTTTGGATGATCCTGTCTGTACAGAACCTATGTCGCTATGTTTCTGTTGTGAGTTATTAACGTACATATGTATGGTTTGTTTTGATGTGCCATGTAAGCACAGCTCTATGGACAAAGTTTTAAATTTTGCTTCCCTTTTGGCCCTTTTACTCTGATGTGTTAAGTCTGTTTTGGTTTGAGGCCGTAGGTAATCTTAGGATTATTGGCCGGTTACGTCCTTAACCCATGGGGGCGGGTTCGGGTCGTGACACAAACGGTGCCATACCAATACTAGACTAAAAGCTGTTGTTGTAGGCAAACTCCACCAATGGCAAGTGCCTCTCCCACGTCCCACTAAAGTCAAGGACACAACCCCGAAGCATATCCTCAAGGATCTGAATAGTACGCTCGGACTGCCCGTCAGTCTGAGGATAATAGGCCGTACTAAAGGTTAACTTAGTACCCAAGGCACTCTGCAAACTCTGCCACAACCTAGCAGTAAAACGAGGATCTCTATCTGAGATGATCGTCACTGGGACCCCGTGCAATCTCACTATGTCCCGAATATACAAGTCGGCGAGATGATCCACCGAATCTCTCACACGCATGGGAATAAAGTGCGCTGACTTAGTCAACCGATCTACAACCACCCAAATAGCATCACTACCCCGCTGAGTCCTCGGAAGACCTACAACGAAGTCCATGGTGACATGCTCCCACTTCCACTCGGCAATAGGCAAGGGTTGCAACAAACCCGCTGGCCTCTGATGCTCGGCCTTCACTTGCTGACAAGTAAGGCACTTCGACACGAAAATTGCCACATCCCTCTTCATACCTCGCCACCAAAACTGGCGACCCAAATCATGATACATTTTAGTGCCTCCCGGATGCACCGCAAGGCCTGAATGGTGGAACTCTCGGAGTACCTCCCCTCGGCAAGACTCCGGCACAAACAAACGGTCTCGGTATCTCACACTCTGGTCGGGATACACCGTCAAACCCTTCTCTACCTTCCCACTTGAGATCTTCTCTCGGAGGGATTCTACCTCAAGGTCACCTCTCTGTGCCTCTAACACCCTAGTCACAAGTGTAGGCTGCGCAACAACAGAAAACAAGGCCGCAGCCTCAACAGATTCACCCAGATGCAAATTAAACTCGCCAAGTGTACCCAACATCTCCCATTCCCGGATGGCTATACAAGCTACATCACTAATGGATTTTCTACTAAGGGCATCGGCCACAACATTGGCCTTTCCTGGGTGATAGTGCAACTCAAAATCGTAGTCCTCAATGAACTCCATCCATCTCCTCTGCCTCAAATTCAAGTCCCTCTGGGTAAACAGGTACTTCAAACTCTTGTGGTCCGAGAACACCTCAAACCTCTCACCATACAGGTAGTGCCTCCAAATTTTCAAGGCAAAGATCACTGCGGCTAACTCTAAGTCGTGTGTAGGGTAATTCTTCTCGTGTATTTTCAACTGACGTGAGCTATAAGCTACCACTTTCCCCTCTTGCATCAATACACACCCTAAACCCTCTCGTGACAATAGACCGCATAACCCAACCCTCTCTCCGGAATAATCAAAACCGGAGCGGTGGTCAATCTAACCTTCAACTCTTGGAACGACTTCTCACAAGTCTCATTCCACACAAACTTGACCCCTTTTCGTGTCAATCTAGTCAACGGCGAAGCTAGTCTGGAGAAATTTTTCACGAACCGGCGGTAATACCCAGCTAATCCCAGAAAACTGCGGATCTCAAACACACTCTTAGGCTGTGCCCAATCTTGCACTGCCTCTACCTTGGACGCATCAACAGACACCCCTTTTCCGGATACTACATGGCCTAAGAACTTGACTTCTCCCAGTCAGAACTCACACTTCCCAAACTTGACGTACAGCCTATGGGCTCTAAGTAACTCAAGCACCACTCGCAAGTGTTCCTCGTGCTCCTCCTCTGAAGGTGAATAGATAAGAATGTCGTCCACGAAAACGACTACAAAACGGTCCAAGAATTCCCGGAAGATCCAGTTCATCAAATCCATAAAGACTGCCGGTGCATTGGTGAGCCCAAATGGCATCACCAGAAACTCATAATGGCCATACCGCGTACGGAATGCCGTTTTCGGAATATCCTCCTCCCTGACCCTCAACTGGTGGTAACCCGATCTCAAGTCTATCTTAGAGAAACAACGGGAAACCTTCAACTGGTCAAACCGATCATCTATACGGGGCATAGGGTACTTATTCTTGACCGTAGCCCGATTCAACTTTCGGTAGTCGATACACAATCTCAAGGCACCATCTTTCTTCTTAGCAAAGAGGGCCTGTGCTCCCCACGGTGAAACACTAGGGCGAACAAAACCTTTATCTAGCAATTCCTGGAGCTAAATCTTCAACTCACTCAACTCGGCTGGGGCAAAACGATAAGGTGCCATAGAAATCGGCGTCGTGCCGGGCACTAGATCAATAGAGAACTCTATCTCTTGGTGAGGTGGCAAACTAACAAGGTCCTCGGGAAAAACATCCGAATACTCACAAACCACCCTCGGTAACACAATCTGGGTCTCATCACACTCACCACTCCTAAAGCTGGCAAGTAGACCACTAAGCTCACTCTGCCCTCGCGGATCATACCCTGGTGGCAAAACACTACCAACCCGGTCTCCCAAGAAATGGAACCACTCCCCGCCCAAGGTACATAACGTGACCCTCTGGCGGTAGCAATCGATAACAGCCCGGTATGACGATAGCCAGTCCATACCCAAAATAACATCAAAACCCTTCATGGGCATAACTACAAAAGGGAACGCAAGTCTATAGTCGGCGACCTCTATATCACAACCTCTACATCCATGTCTCAAGATCAGTTCACCCCCAAGAGGTGACACTACACATATAGGAGATGCTAACTGTGCTAACTCCAACTCCAAAACAGATGCAAATGCAGCAGATACAAAAGAATGAGATGCACCCGTATCAATCAACACATTAGCAACCGAGTTGCAAAACAAAAAGGTACCTCTCACTACTGATGGAGCCGGTACTAGATCCTGCGCGGTAACAGCATACACGCGCCCTGTAGGCCCCTGATCCACCTGCTCACCTTTAGCAGCAAATGACTGTTGCACAGACTGGGATGACGAAGCTCCCGGGTTGGCCCTCGAGGCCTGCACAGACTGAGCTGGCTGAAAACTCTGCGTCTGCCTAGAACCAGACGCCCCTGAAGTAGCACTCAACTGTGGGCAAAACCTCTTCAAGTGCCCAGGCTGACCACACTGATAACAAGACAAGGACTGGCCCCTGCCCTGACTCTAGCCCTGAGGTCTAGTTGAAGAAGAAGTAGCTCGCTGACCCCCTCCCTTCTGCGGGCAAACCGAAACCTTGTGACCCAGCTGGCCACACTTGTAACAGGTGAAATCCCCCTGACTACCTCTCCCGGAGCCTGCACTCGGCACTGGAAAGGTCGACCTAGCCAGACCACCCTAAGACTGCTGAGGGTTGGGACCCCTCTGTCTCCTACCATCGCCCTGACCGTCTTGGCTCCTCTTGGAGCCTCTCTGCCCCTCATCCTCCTCCTGCATCAAGAGCTCCATATGAGCTGTAGCATCCACCAACCATCTATACTCTCGGATGAAAGATCTACCAACCCTCATCTTGAGGCCTCGCCTCAGCTTTCGCTCAAACTCAAAGCAACGGCGTTCCTCCGACGCCACTAGTTCAGGTGCAAACCTGGATAGACTAGTAAAAGTAGCCTCAAACTCGGCCACTGACAGGCTCTGCTGCTTAAGCTGGCAAAATTGCTCCCTCAGCTTCTCCCTTGTAGCTGAAGATAAAAACTTCTCCTGGAAAGCATTCACAAATGCCTCCCAAGCACCACCAACACTGCCCTTCTCGTACTTCCACCATTGACCCGCATCTCCCTTCAGTTGGAAGGATGCCAAGGTCACCTTAAGAGCCCCGTCCTCGATGCCAAACATCTCGAACGTCTTCTCCATTTGTTCCAACCACTCGTCAGCCTTAAGTGGCTCCTTCGGATCCCCAACAAATTCGTCCGGGTTAGACCGGAAGAACTCCCTCTTCAAGAAGGAAGGTCCAGCCTCAGTAACTTGATTTTCAGCTCTGAGAATACCCAAAGCTCCCGCTATCTCTCGGGCCAAGGCGCCCATAGCCTGCTGACCCGCTGGCTCGGCCACATTGGCCTGACCAACTCCCTCCTGCACTGCCGGAATATCATCCGGTAAAGGTACTTCCTGCCTCGCAGGCCTACCACGCCTAGCACCTCTTCCTCATCCTGACATCCTAATAAAGATAACCAAGACTATTAGCACATTCACAAATGTGCCGAAGGTATAACACTCGCGTCCTAATGCATGGACAACTGTAATTCATTCCACGTAAGCACATAAACACATAAGCACTTACGAATTTCATTTCCGGATAATGATAGTCCCGAGGCGTTACTAGAGTTCTGGTTAGAAACAGCATTGATCAAGTGCCTTTCCAACAAGACTCACAGAAACCCAAGGGTCCAATCAACATCCTAGAAACTAAATCCCATACCCATATAAACACATAAGCATGTTATCAATTTAAACACATAGCATACGACATTACATCCAAGTCTCTATCAAGCGAGACAAACCCATTGTGATACTAATCACTTCCCACGTACCCAAAGTATTCGAACCCGGTAAGCTCTGATACCAAGTTGTAACGCCCTCAAAATAATAACATTAAACCCATCAATAGAGACATACATTGGTATATATAAAAGTTCCACATTCTTCTATTCGTCAGAGTTTCATTACAAAAAGTATTACATGTTAACGACAAAAGCAAATGCCCTAAAGGCTTACAGCTTTCCAAGCTAACACTTGGTTACAACAAAAGAGTACTAACTCATTTACACATTAAGCCCTTGGCTTGAATATACATGTAATACATCAAAAGGGAAAAGACAACAAAAGTCTGCCCATCTCTAGCCTCCCAAGCTACGTCCTTGGAGGTGGCATGCTACCTGTACCTGAAAATGATGTTCCCATATAGGGTGAGCCACAGCCCAACAGAGATATACTAAACCAATTATGAGCAATGACTAAAAGATTAGCAATTGATAGATGGCCAACACCGATACATCCGCATATATCACGTCACAATTTCATAACATACGAGTCTATGTCACTTTCCATTTTCCATCCTTATTTAATAGATAAGCATATTAGCTATATCAACACATCAACAGATGAACATCTTACGCATCAACAGATAAGCATATAAGCTGTATCCACACTTCACTAGACAAGCATATGAGCTGTATCTACACTTCTCAAAGATAAGCCTATGAGTTGTATCTTCACTTCTCTAGACAAGCATATGAGCTGTGTCTACGGAGTTCATCCCCCATCTCCTCCAATCCTATCCGGTTTAGAGGTACATCTCCCATCTTCCCCTAAACTGCGGAGTACATCCCCCATCTCCTCCTCTACACACAATGCATATAAACACAAGGGTTCTATACACAATCAATCAATACATAGAATTAATGTATTCAATTCACCGTCATACTCTATGACACATTCACTCGATTGGTTTTAGTTTGCCTAATCATCATGATTGTCTACAACAATCAAGACTATCCTCCACCGATAGCCCAAAGCAGTTATTTCTAAATAGAAAATAAATGCACAAAATGAATATTAAATCGACATTTCAATTTGGTGAGCAATAAATGATCCAACCACACCCTTTAGTCCCATGCATTCCCGATTTCAACATTCTCAATTCAATTCCTCATTTCCAACAATTAATTATACAAATTAATTAACCAATGTAATTAGGGCATATTCCATAATTAACATCACAATCCTTAGGTTCCATTTTCATTAATGTTTTAACATTAATTTCACTTTTCCATGCCAAACATGCATTTAGGTTTTATATGATTAAAAACCCAACTTTTGTAAAGTTACACAAAGGCCCGAACTTCCTCAAAATTACCCAACAACTCCCAACCTATCGAAATGCCAAAATTTAAAGACAAAACTCATAAGGAGGAGTAGGATATCCCTACCTCAAATTTGGAGCTCAAGGGAAGAAGGTGACGAAACTCAACGTGCTCCAAAACTCGAAATTTTCGGACCAATGCAAAGCCCTCGACGATCAACCCAACTTTTGTAAAGACCAAAGGTGAGGAATACACCCTAGCTAGATCAATACCTAGAGAGAAGTTGAGGTTCTAGTGAGAGGAGCTCTCAAATGGAGATTTTGAAAAGTAAGAGAGAGGAAAGGAGTTGAAAAAGTGATCCAAAAGTCGGATCTCGGATTTATATAAAAGTCGCCCCGCTCGAGCGTCCAAACCCCCGCTCGAGCGTCATTCACAGACTCCCGCTCGAGCGTTAACAATCCTGCTCGAGCGGCGGATACACACTTCCAGAACTTTTACAGAACCATAACTCCGCTCGAGCGTCAACCCTCTCCGCTCGAGCGTCACACACAACATCCCGTTTGAGCGTCAAAACTCCCGCTCGAGCGCACAACACTGCAGAGGAGATACTGGAAGATGGAAAACTACGCTCGAGCGTCGAAAACCCCGCTCGAGCGGACAGACAACAACGAAGGGCCCGCTCGAGCATCAAAATCCTCGCTCGAGCGTGAAGGCCAAAATCTGGGCAACTACACTTGGTTCCTAAGCTCAACCAACCTGTTATACACCTGCCCAACACAACCCAAGACTCAAATACAAATAGTAAACGATGTAAACGAGATGTACACAACAACCAATGAAAAGGGAAACCGGGATCGCTATAGTAAATTACTCAATAAAATCTAAGTAAATTACTCATTGAATTCTCAGTAAATTACTCAGAACATTACCCAGTAAATTGCTAAGTAAATTACTCAGTAAATTCTCATTAAATTACTTAGTAAATTCTCAGAAAATTTCCAATAAATTACTTAGTAATTCTCAATGAATTACTAATTAAATTCCTAAGAAATTCTCAGTAAATTCTCAATTAATTACTCAGTAAATTCCTAGTAAATCCTCAGTAAATTATTTACAAAATTCGAAGTAAATTTTTCATAATTTCACGGTAAATTACTCGATAAAATCTCAGTAAATTACTCATTGAATTCTCAGTAAATTACTCAGAATATCACCGAGTAAATTGCTTAGTAAATTACTCAATAAATTCTGAGTAAATCAGCCAGTAAATTCTCAGTAAATTACTAATTAAATTCCGAAGAAATTCTCAGTAAATTATTCAGTAAACTCTCAATTAATTACTCAGTAAATTCCTAGTAAATCCTTAGTAAATTATTTTGAAAATTCAAAGTAAATTTTTCATAATTTCTCTGTAAATTACTCAATAAAATCTCAGTAAATTACTCATTGAATTGTCAGAAATTTCTCAGAACATTATCCAGTAAATTGATAAGTAAATTACTCAGTAAATTTTGAGTAAATCACTCAGTAAATTCCCAGTAAATTACTCGTTAAATTACACAGTAAATTCTCAATAAATTACTTAGTAAATTCTCAGAAAATTCTCAGTAAATTATAAAGTAAATTACTTAGAAAATTCTAAATAAATTCCAAGTAAATTCTCAGTAAATTACTTAGTAAATTCTCGGTAAATTACTAATTAAATTCCCAAGAAATTCTCAGTAAATTATTCAGTAAATTTTCAATTAATTACTCAGTAAATTCTGAGTAAATCCTCAGTAAATTATTTAGAAAATTCGAAGTAAATTTTCCATAGTTTCACGGTAAATTACTCAACAAAATCTCAGTAAATTACTCATTGAATTCTCAGTAAATTACTCAGTAAATTCTCATTAAATTACTCTGTACATTTCCAAAAAATTTTCAGTAAATTAAGAAGTAAATTACTTAGAAAATTCTCAATAAATTCCCAGTAAATTCTCAGTAAATTACTTAGTAATTCTCAGTAAATTACTAATTAAATTCCCAAGAAATTCTTTGAAAATTATTCAGTAAATTCTCAATTAATTACTCAGTAAATTCCTAGTAAATCCTCAGTAAATTATTTAGAAAATTCGAAGTAAATTTTTCATAGTTTCACGGTAAATTACTCACTAAAATCTCAATAAATTACTCATTGAATTCTCAGTAAATTACTAAGTAAATTCTCATTAAATTACTTAGTAGACTCCTAGAAAATTCTCAGTAAATTATAAACTAAATTACTTAGAAAATTCTCAATAAATTCCCAGTAAATTACTTAGTAAATTCTCATTAAATTACTAATTAAATTACAAGAAATTCTCAATAAACTATTCAGTAAATTCTCTATTAATTACTGAGTATATTCCTAGTAAATTCTCAGTAATTATTTAAAAAATTCGAAGTAAATTTTTCATAATTTCACTGTAAATTACTCAATAAAATCTCAGTAAATTACTCATTGAATTCTCGGTAAATTACTCAAAACATTACCTAGTAAATTGCTAAGTAAATTACTCAGTAAATTGCTTGGTAAATTACTCAGTAAATTATGATGTAAATTACTTAGAAAATTTTCAATAAATTCCTAATAAATTCTCAGTAAATTACTTAGTAAAATCTCAATAAATTACTAATTAAATTCCCAAGAAATTCTCAGTTTATTCTCAATTATTTACTGAGTAAATTCCTAGTAAATTCTCAGTAATTATTTAGAAAATTCGAATTAAATTTTTCATAATTTCACGATAAATTACTCAACAAAATCTCAATAAATTACTCATTGAATTCTCGGTAAATTACTCAGAACATTACCCAGTAAATTGTTAAGTAAATTACTCAGTAAATTCCGAGTAAATCACTCAGTAAATTTCCAGTAAATTACTCAGTAAATTCTCATTAAATTACTCAGTAAATTCCCAGAAAATTATCAATAAATTATGAAGTAAATTACATAGAAAATTCTCAATAAATTCCAAGTAAATTCTCAGTAAATTACTAATTAAATTCCCAAGAAATTCTCAATAAATTATTCAGTAAATTCTCAATTAATTACTCAGTAAATTCCTAGTAAATCCTCAGTAAATTATTTACAAAATTCGAAGTAAATTTTACCTAATTTCATGTTAAATTACTCAATAAAATCTCAGTAAATTACTCATTGAATTCTCAGTAAATTACTCAGAACATTACCTAGAAAATTGCTAAGTAAATTACTCAGTAAATTCCAAGTGAATCACTCAGTAAATTCAAAGTAAATTACTCGGTAAATTACTCACTAAATTCTCATTAAATTACTTAGTAAATTCCCAAAAATTCTCAATAAATTATGAAATAATTACTTAGAAAATTCTCAGTAAATTACTAGTTAAATTCCCAAGAAATTCTCAGTAAATTATTCAGTAAATTCTCAATGAATTACTCAGTAAATTTCTAGTAAATCCTCATTAAATTATTTAGAAAAATCGAAGTAAATTTTTCATAATTTTACGGTAAATTACTCAATAAAATCTTAGTAAATTACTCATTGAATTCTCAGTAAATTACTCAGAACATTACCCCGTAAATTGCTAAATTAGTTACTCAGTAAATTCCCAGTAAATTACTCGGTAAATTACTCAGTAAATTCTCATTAAATTTCTCAGTAAATTCCCCGAAAATTCTCAGTAAATTACTAATTAAATTCCCAAGAAATTCTCAGTAAATTATTCAGTAAATTCTCAATTAAGCCTTGCCAAATACTGGGATGCCCAATGCAAGAGTAAACACAGATACACATGGGTGCATTCACACATAGGCACATTGTTACATTCTCATTTTATGTATCGTCAAGACACAATTAATCACATACGTAGCAGATGATTGCATACTTATCAGATATTGCATGCTGAACATTTTCTAAGCAATTATGTACTCAAATCATGTTCATATTTCACATAGACACCCATTTGCAGAATCGAATGCACATAGGCAACTTTTCATGATTCGTAAGTTCATGCATGTGCATTAAAACAAAACAAACTTGTTGTACACATTAGTGCAACAATTCATATCTCATATAGTCACATGTTCTCACCATTTGATTAAACTTGCATTATACTTTATATAAAAATTTCACAGGTATGCATATACTAAAGAGCATACATATTCGAATAATTTGCAATGCAAGCAAATCACAAACTTATAACACATAGCTATTCATATTAAAAAGTTAAGCACATACTCAATGCTTTCAAATTCATGCTTATCATATGAATGCATCCTAGATCTTTTCTAGACGCTTACAGCTCTTTTGGACAAGTGTGTGAGTTATTAACTCGTGCTTTGATACCACTCTGTCACGACCTGAACCAGTCCTGTGGGTTAAGGACATAACCGGCCAGTAATCATGAGATTACCTACGGCCTTACAATGAACCAGACGTATTTTAACAGAGTTAATGGGGGCCAAACGGAAGCAATTCAAAACTTTGTCCATAGAGCCGTGCTTACATGACACATCATAACAAACCATACATGTGTGCATTAATATCTCACAATAGAAGTACAGTACCATAAAGTTCTGTATAGACAGGATCATCCAAAACTAAGTCAACCCATGAAAACTATATACAGGCATGTTCAAAGGCTTCGCCAACATGACAACATAAAATGAAATGACAAAAAGGCGGAGATGAGTCTTGTGCGTGAGACGCAAGGGCTGACTCTTCAAAACCTTTGTTGTTCCTCACATACTTCACTGGGGCTGGGTTTGGACTTCTCTTGGCTCACCTGCAAACACATGAATGAGCGTGAGCGATAGCCCAGTGAATAATATCAAATAAAGGAGTTATACAAACGGTATGTAGAACAACATGCTTCAAACGGCCTTGGCCCCAAATCATATTTCTATTTAACATATATATATATATATACAATTTAAGTCAAGTGACTGTGGTTCCAAATATACTGGCATTTGGCCCGTTCAGATTTTCATGTCAAACTGGCCTTTGGCCCATTCAACTTTCATTCATGTCAAACTAGCCTCCGGCCCATTCATTGATGTCAAACAGCCTCTGGCCCATTCAAACTTTCATATCAAACTGGCCTTTTAGGCCTTTCAAATTTTCATATCAAACTGGCCTTTAGGCCTTTCAAACTTTCATATTAAATTGACCTTTTAGGCCTTTCAAACTTGGTATATCAAACTGGCATTTAAGCCTTTCGAACTTGGCATATCAAATTGGCATTAAAGCCTTTCGAACTTGGCATATCAAACTGGCATTTAAGCCTTTCAAAACTTGTCATATCATTCAAATTAACGAACTTTACCAAACTTACATAGAAGTAAGCAATTGACAACAACATATTTCATATATTACTCACAGTGATCGGCTTATGGATTTGCCCTGGAGCTTGACCCTACACATCACATAACATATATGGGTCACAAATAATTCAATCCGTTCTTTAATTCACATATTCCTCTTTAGGCTTCATTCTTATCTCTTTAATGCAATTACAATGCTCAATGTATGCCTAAGAGTGCTTAGAAGTGAAAGGGAATGGAAAAACAAAATACATAATGCATTTTCAAAATCTCAGAAAACAAGGTCCCTGCTCGAGCGTGGACTTCCCCGCTCAAGCGAACCCTTAAGGCCTGCAAAAGTACTAGTTATGTCATATTTACGCTCGAGCGTGCATTATGGCGCTCGAGCGGAAGGCCTCTCTACATGGCTCCCCGCTCGAGCGGACATCCATGTCTGCAAAAATACTGGGAGCATGAATTTCCCGCTCGAGCAGAGCCTTCTACGCTCGAGCAGACATCCAAAATTCTGGAAGTTCCAGAACTTGTTCTTGAGCTCCAACTCGATATTCAACCAACATTTCTTGCATATTATGGCTCAAATTTCACATATACATGTACTAACATGGTACCAACACCAAATTACAACACAATGATGCTCAATTTCATGAATCAAACACATGCATGTCCCAGATTATTCCAAACTCCTCACTAACATGCCAAATTCAAACATTCAAACTTCTATCCCCATGGATTGTACTTGCATGTGACATATAACCCTCATTCCCAACTTATGTGATACAGAGGTAGTCAAAAACATGAGCTTCAACTAAAAACTTACATGAATCATACATTTGTGCTCAAACATGCAAATTCAAAGCAATTCTTCACATGCATGCCTCTATTGACTTCAATTTCAACAAGACCAACTTACTTTCATCATGATGAACACATTTTATGTTCTTAATCATTATTCAACCTTCAATTCACAAAATTACACTTTAAAATCCATGAATTACCTACCTAGAGGCTTTAATCTCCACAAACTACGGTCAAATCTTGAATTGGCCTTCAAATTCTCCAAGCTTTGAGCCAAAAATTGCACAACCCTCTCCCTTCTCTCTCTAGGCGGCCCTCTCTTTTTCTAAGAGTTGAAATCAGCCCAGATGAATATAAAAAAGAGCATTGAGTGTATAATGCCCTTAATAAGAAGCTCCCTTAGTCATATTATTCAAGATTAAATAATTTGAGCACTAGCTCCTTAATTTAATCAATTTAATCTGACCCGAATCAATTTTCAATTAAATTTCACCGTAGGCTCTAAAAATTATGTCAATCACAATGGCGTAATCAATTTCGGGTTCTGTGGTCGATAAGGCCTCCAATTTAATTTCCAAAGTAGATAATCAAACAGATATTCCTACGGTGAATAGATAGAAATTCAAAACCACATATTTTCACATAATGGCACACAAAATAATATCAAACACATAATCATACTCATGTTAAGGACCAACTAGCATAATACAGAACAAGGGTATCACACAATTACTCAGTAAATTCCTAGTAAATCCTCAGTAAATTATTTAGAAAATTCAAAGTAAATTTTTCATAATTTCACGGTAAATTACTCAATAAAATCTCAGTAAATTACTCATTGAATTCTCGGTAAATTACTCAGAACATTACCTACTAAATTGCTAAGTAAATTACCCAGTAAATTCCGAGTAAATCACTCAGTAAATTACTCGGTAAATAACTCAGTAAATTCTAATTAAATTACTCAGTAAATTCCAAGAAAATTCTCAGTAAATTATGAGGTAAATTACTTAGAAAATTCTTAATAA
This sequence comes from Camellia sinensis, assembly GCF_055761805.1. Taxonomy (NCBI): domain Eukaryota; kingdom Viridiplantae; phylum Streptophyta; class Magnoliopsida; order Ericales; family Theaceae; genus Camellia; species Camellia sinensis. Next base: position 89,682,840 of record NC_138964.1, read on the forward strand.
ATTCTAAGCAAATTCTCAGTAAATTACTAATTAAATTCCCAAGAAATTATCAGTAAATTATTCAGTAAATTCTCAATTAATTACTCAGTAAATTTCTAATAAATCCTCAGAAAATTATTTAGAAAAATCAAAGTAAATTTTTCATAATTTTACGGTAAATTGCTCAATAAAATATCAGTAAATTACTCATTGAATTCTCAGTAAATTACTCAGAACATTACCCAGTAAATTGTAAGTAAATTACTAAGTAAATTCTGAGTAAATCACTCAGTAAATTCCCAGTAAATTATTCGGTAAATTACTTAGTAAATTCTCATTAAATTACTCAGTAAATTCCCAGAAAATTCTCAGTAAATTACTTATTAAATTCTCAGTAAATTATTCAGTAAATTCTCAATTAATTACTCAGTAAATTTCAAGTAAATCCTCAGTAAATTATTTAGAAAAATCGAAGTAAATTTTTCATAATTTCACGGTAAATTACTGAATAAATTCTCAGTAAATTACTCATTGGATTCTCAATAAATTACTCAGAACATTACCTAGTAAATTGATAAGTAAATTGCTTAGTAAATTTTGAGTAAATCACTCAGTAAATTCCCAGTAAATTACTCGTTAAATTACACAGTAAATTCTCAATAAATTACTTAGTAAATTCTCAGAAAATTCTCAGTAAATTATAAAGTAAATTACTTAGAAAATTCTAAATAAATTCCAAGTAAATTCTTAGTAAATTACTTAGTAAATTCTCGGTAAATTACTAATTAAATTCCCAAGAAATTCTCAGTAAATTATTCAGTAAATTTTCAATTAATTACTCAGTAAATTCTGAGTAAATCCTCAGTAAATTATTTAGAAAATTCGAAGTAAATTTTCCATAGTTTCACGGTAAATTACTCAACAAAATCTCAGTAAATTACTCATTGAATTCTCAGTAAATTACTCAGTAAATTCTCATTAAATTACTCTGTACATTTCCAGAAAATTTTCAGTAAATTAAGAAGTAAATTACTTAGAAAATTCTCAATAAATTTCCAGTAAATTCTCAGTAAATTACTAATTAAATTCCCAAAAAATTCTTAGAAAATTATTCAGTAAATTCTCAATTAATTACTCAATAAATTCCTAGTAAATCCTCAGTAAATTATTTATAAAATTCGAAGTAAATTTTTCATAGTTTCACGGTAAATTACTCACTAAAATCTCAGTAAATTACTCATTGAATTCTCAGTAAATTACTCAGAACATCACCCAGTAAATTGCCAAGTAAATTACTCAGTAAATTCTAAGTAAATCACTCGGTAAATTACTCAGCAAATTCTCATTAAATTACTCAGTAAATTCCCAGAAAATTCTCAGTAAATTATGAAGTAAATTACTTAGAAAATTCTCAATAAATTCCCAGTAAATTTCTAGTAAATTACTTAGTAAATTCTCAGTAAATTATTCAATAAATTCTATATTAATTACTCATTAAATTCTTAATAAATTATTTAAAAAATTCGAAGTAAATTTTTCATAATTTCACGGTAAATTACTCAATAAAATCTCAGTAAATTACTCATTGAATTCTCAGTAAATTACTCAGAACATTACCCAGTAAATTGCTAAGTAAATTACTCAGTAAATTCCTAGAAAATTCTCAGTAAATTATGAAGTAAATTACTTAGAAAATACTCAATAAATTCCCAGTCAATTCTCAGTATATTACTTAGTAATTCTCAATAAATTACTAATTAAATTTCCAAGAAATTCTCAATAAATTATTCAGTAAATTTTCAATTAATTACTCAGTAAATTCCTAGTAAATCCTCAGTAAATTATTTAGAAAATTCGAAGTAAATTTTTCATAATTTCACGGTTAATTACTCAATAAAATCTCAGTAAATTACTCATTGAATTCTCAGTAAATTACTCAGAACATTACCCAGTAAATTGCTAAGTAAATTACTCAGCAAATTCCGAGTAAATCACTCAGTAATTTCCCAATAAATTTGTGATACCCTTGTTCTGTATTATGTTAATTGGTCTAATACGTATGTGATTATATATTTTGATATGATTTTGTGGGCCATTATGTGAATATATGTGATTTTGGAATTCTATCTGTTCACCCTCGGAATACCTGTTTGAATAATCTGCTTTGAAAATTAAATTGAGGGCTTTATCGGCCACGGAACCCGAAATTGATTACGCCATTGTGATTAGCGTAATTATTAGAGCCTACGGTGAAATTTAATTGAAAATTGATTCGGGTCAGATTAAATTGATTTATTTAATGGCATTGTGCTCAAATTGTTAATATTTTTAATTGTGGCTAGTGGGGTTTGTTGTATTTGAGCACTACACATCCCATTCTCTCCTATGACCTCATTTTGGCTGATCAAAACTTGAGAAAGGGAGAGAGAGCTGGCGGTTAGAGAGAGAGAGGAGAGAATATTGCATTTGTGGTTCAAGACTTGGACCTTTTGGAGATTAAGCTCTAGTATTGTCAAATTGGGAAGATTAAAGTTCCTTGGTGAGTGATTCATGCATTTATAGTCATCATCTTGTGAATTCAAGTTTAATAGATGGTCAAGAGCATGAATTAGTTTGAATGTAAGGGAATTGAGTTGCTTGTGTTCAATTGAAGGTCAATGAAGGCATGCATGTATATAATTGTTGTGGAAATGCATAATCTAGCATGTATTGAGTTGAACATGGAAATAAAGGTGTTAAATCTTACATGCAAGCATGCTTTTGTTGTATTCCATGAGAATGAACACCATTTGCATTATTTGGGATGGAAATGAAATCAAGGTTAGCATGCATGTTTGAATAATTAAGATATGAGCTTTGAATGTATGATTTTGTTTGTATTAGAATGAGTTGATGGGAGATTGGGGCATGCATGTGAATTAATTGTGAATTGGGCTCCATTGTAATGTGTTTTGGTGTTTATGGCATGTTAGCATAACTATATTTGAGATTTGAGCCATAACATGCACGTTTTGTTGGTTGAAATTCGAATTGGAGCTCAAGAACTCAATCTGGAAAACCCAGATTTTTTATGTCCGCTTGAGCGGGGGAAGAGCCGCTTGAGCGGGAAAATCGTGCTCCCAGCACTTTTTGTAGAGTTAGATGTCCGCTCGAGCGCTCTATTCCACGCTCGAGCGTATTTTTCATGCAACCAGTACTTTTGCAGGCCTTAAGGGTCCGCTCGAGCGGAGAAGTTGACGCTCGAGCGGGGACCCTGTTCTCTAAAATTTTGTATGCTCGTTCTGTATTTCGTTTTCCGTTCTCTTTCACTTGTAAGCACTTTTAGGCATATGTTAAGCATTTTAAATGAGATAAGAATAAAGCCTAAAGACGAATATGTGAATCAAAGAACGGATTGAACTGTTAGTGACCCCTTTTGTGTTCATGAAATGTGTAGGGTCAAGCTCCAGGGAAAATCCACAAGCCGATCACTGTGAGTAATATCGATATTTGAAAGCTTGTCAATGTCCAATTGTTTATTTCCCTTATAAGCTTTATGAGTTGGTAATTGGGATTGTGGACAAAAGTTTGACATGATAGAAATGAATGGACCGAAGGTCGTTTGGATAGAAATGAATGGACCGAAGGTCGTTTTGACATGAATGAGTGGGCCGAAGGCCGTTTTGACATAAATGAATGGACCTAAGGTCGTTTTGACACGAATGTATGGGCCGAAGGCCGTTTTGACGTAAATGAATGGACTGAAGGCCATTTTGACAAAAATGAATGGGCCGAAGGCCGTTCTGACATAAATGAATGGGCTGAAGGCCGTTTTGACATGAATGGAAATCTGATTGGGCCAAAGGCCAGTATGTTTGGAACTACAGTCATTTGATCTGAATTTTGTATAAGTGTATATATGTTAAGCAGAAATATGCATTGGGCCTAAGGCCGTTCGGAGCATGTTGTTCTTCATATTGCTTATGTAACTTATGTATTCGATATTATTCACTGGGCTATCGCTCACGCTCATTCATGTGTTTGTAGGTGAGCCAAGGGAAGTCCAAACCCAGCCCCAGTGAAGTCTGCTAGGAACAACATGAGTTTTGGAGAGTCAGCCTTGTGTCTCATGTACGAGACCCATCCTTGCCATTTTGTTATGTATTTATATTTTGTCTTGTTGGCAAGGACTTTGTGTACATTTGTATATAGTTTTGATATGGGTTGACTCAGTTTGGATGATCCTGTCTGTAAAGGATTTTGTGATACTGTACTTGTTGTGGGTTATTAACGTATATGTGCATGGTCTGTTTTGAGTGCATATAAGCACGGCTCTATGGACAAAGTTTCAAAATTTTGCTTCCGCTTGGCCCCTTTACTCTGATGAGTTGTGTCTGTTAAAGTTTGAGGCCGTAGGTAATCTCAGGATTATTGGCCGGTTATGTCCTTAACCCATAGGAGCGGGTTCGGGTCATGACAAAATTACTCAATAAATTACTTAGTAAATTCCTATTAAATTACTCAGTAAATTCCCAGAAAATTCTCAGTAAATTATAAAGTAAATTACTTAGAAAATTCTCAATAAATTCCCAGTAAATTCTCAGTAAATTACTTAGTAAATTCTCAGTAAATTACTAATTAAATTACCAAGAAATTCTCAGTAAATTATTCAGTAAATTCTCAATTAATTACTCAGTAAATTCCTAATATATCCTGAGTAAATTATATAGAAAATTCGAAGTAAATTTTTCATAATTTCACGGTAAATTACTCAATAAATTCTCAGTAAATTACTCATAAAATTCTCAGTCAATTACTCAGAACATTACACTGTAAATTGATAAGTAAATTACTCAGTAAATTTTGAGTAAATCACTCAGTAAATTCCCAGTAAATTTGTAATACCCCTGTTCCGTAATATGTTAATTGGACCTTAACATGATGTGATTATGTGTTTTGATATGATTTTTGTATGCCATTATGTGAATATATGCGACTTTGGAATTCTACCTGTTCACCGTAGGAATATCTGTTTGAATAATCTGCTCTGGAAATTAAATTGAGGGCCTTATCGGCCACAGAACCCGAAATTGATTACGCCACTGTGGTTGGCATAATTTCTAGAGCCTACGGTGAAATTTAATTGAAAAATTAATTCTGACCAGATTAAGTTGATTAAATTGGTGATTTGGTGCCCAATTATTTGTTATTATTAAATTGAGCTAGTGGGAAAGTATGGAAAGGGCTATACACTCAACTTCCCTCCTCCTTATCTTCATTTTGGGGCTGACCAACTCTCTAAGAAAGAGACAGAGAGCCGGCGGTGGAGAGAGAGAGAGGAGAGAATTGTGCATTTGTGGTTCAAGACTTGGACCTTTTGGAGATTTAGCTCAAGTATTGCTAAATTGGGGAGATTAAAGCTCCTTGGTAAGTGAATCCATAGGTATTAAGTTGAAATTTTGTGAATTCAAGTTGGAATAATGGTCAAGAACATGATTTAGCTTAGTCATGAGGAAAATGAATTGGTTTGGTTGAATTGTAGGCCATTATGTGCATGCATGTAAGTAAGTACCTTGAATTTGCATGTTTGAGCATGAGAATGTATAATCCATGTACAATTTCAATTGAAGCTCATGTTATACTCATCATTTGTGCCATCTAAGTTGGGAATGTGGCTAATAGATCACATGCATGTACAATTTGAGAAGATATGAGCTTGAATGCATGAGTTTGTTATGTTGATGTTGAGTTTGACATGTTTTGAGACATGCATGTAGATAAATCAAGAAAATGAGCTTCCTAATGTTGTAATCTTGCATTGGTGTCATGTTAGCATGATTAATTTGAGATTTGGGCCATTGCATGCAAGTGATGTAGCTGGAAAATCGAATTAGAGCTCAAGAACACAGTTCTGGGTTTTCCAGAATTTTGAGGTCCGCTCGAGCGGGGAACCTGACGCTCGAGCGGGAAATGCGTGCTCCCAGCACTTTTTGCAGACTTGATGTCCGCTCGAGCGGGGTAATTCACGCTCGAGCGGGGGAGCTACCTTGACAGGCCTTCCGCTCGAGCGCCCTATTTAACACTCGAGCATATTTTTGATGCAACCAACACTTTTGCAGGCCTATAGGGTCCGCTCGAGCGGGGAAGTCCACGCTCGAGCGGGTACCCTGTTTTCTGAAATTTTGTTCATGCGTTCTGTGTTTCGTTTCCCGTTCTCTTTCACTTATAAGCACTCTTAGGCATATGTTAAGCATTGTAAATGAGTTGATAAGATAAGAATAAAGCCTAAAGAGGAATATGTGAATTAAGGAACGGATTGAATGGTTAATGACCCTTTTGTGTTCATGGAATGTGTAGGGTCAAGCTCCAGGACGAATCCACAAGCCGATCACTGTGAGTAACATCGATATTTGAATGCTTGTGAATGTCCAATTGTCTATTCCCTTATACGCTTTATGAATTGCTAAATTGGGATTATGGACGTAAGTCTGATATGAATAAACATAAATGGACCCAAGGTCGTTTTGATAAACACAAATGGACCAAAGGTCGTTCTGATAAACATAAATGGACCAAAGGTCGTTTTGATGAACATAAATGGACCGAAGGTCGTTCTGATAGAAATGAGTGGACCGAAGGTCGTTTTGACATGAATGAGTGGGCCGAAGGCCGTTTTGACAGAAATGAATGGACCGAAGGTCGATTTGATAGAAATGAGTGGACCGAAGGTCGTTTTGACATGAATGAGTGGGCCGAAGGCCGTTTTGACAGAAATGAATGGACCGAAGGTCGTTCTGATAGAAATGAGTGGACCGAAGGTCGTTTTGACATGAATGAGTGGGCCGAAGGCCGTTTTGACAGAAATGAATGGACCGAAGGTCGATTTGATAGAAATGAGTGGGCTGAAGGCCGTTTTGACATGAATGTATGGGCCGAAGGCCGTTTTGACGTAAATGAATGGACCGAAGGTCGTTTTGATAGAAATGAATGGGCCGAAGGCCGTTTTGACGTAAATGAACGGGCCGAAGGCCGTTTTGACATGAATGGAAATCTGAATGGGCCAAAGGCCAGAATGTTTGGAACTACAGTCACTTGATTTGAATCTCGTATAGTTATATATCTGTTAAATGGAAATATGAATTGGGCCTAAGGCCGTTTAGAACATGTTGTTCTACATTGTTATGTAACTTCTGTATTTGATTTGATATTATTCACTGGGCTATCGCTCACGCTCATTCATGTGTTTGTAGGTGAGCCAAGAGAAGTCCAGACCCAGTCTCAGTGAAGTCTGTATGGAACAACTAAGGTTTTGAGAGAGTCAGCCCTTGTGTCTCACGCACGAGACCCGTCTTCGCCCTTTTGTTATGTATTTACATTTTGTCAGGTTGGCGAAGTTTTGTATGTGTCTGCTTATAGTTTTTATGGGTTGACTTAGTTTTGGATGATCCTGTCTGTACAGAACCTATGTCGCTATGTTTCTGTTGTGAGTTATTAACGTACATATGTATGGTTTGTTTTTGATGTGCCATATAAGCACAGCTCTATGGACAAAGTTTTAAATTTTGCTTCCCTTTTGGCCCCTTTACTCTGATGTGTTAAGTCTGTTTTGGTTTGAGGCCGTAGGTAATCCTAGGATTACTGGCCGGTTACGTCCTTAACCCATGGGGGCGGGTTCGGGTCGTGACAGAGTGGTATCAGAGCACGAGTTAATAACTCACGCGCTTGTCCAAAAAGAGCAATAAGCGTCTAGATAAGATCTAGGATGCATTCATGTGATAAATATGAATTTGGAAGCATTGATTATATGCTTAAATGTTTTGATATGAACAATTGTAAGTTATAAGTTGTGAATTACTTGCATTGCAAATTACCTGAATATGTATGCTCCTTGTTACATGCATACTTGTGAATTTTTGTATAAAGTATAATGCAAGTTGAATCAGATGGTGAATAAGAACTCTATAAGGTTATGTTTAGCCTTAATTATTTTCTAATGATGTGAAATGACAAGTCTCCTGAAATGCTATGTTTTGTATGCATTAATGATTGTTCAAAATTTTCCTTGAACATAATTGTGGTATCCTTAGTAGAGGCCCTCGCCCAGGGGACATAATACTGTGGCTTATGGTCATGAGGCCCTAGCTCGGGGGAAATAATACCGTGGCACAGGCCCTCGCCCGGGGGAAACAATACCGTGGCCTATGTATGAGATATGCTGATATGCTTGACCAACATGATATGTCACGCTAGAGGAAGTACCACACATGATTCGAATATGAGATATAAATTGTTACACTAATGTGTATAACAAGTTTGTTTTGTTATAATGCACATACATGAATATATGAAACATGAAAATTTGTTTATGTGCATTCAATTCTGCCTACGGGTGTCTATGTGAAATATGAACATGATTTGAGTATATAATTACTTAGTAAATGTTCAACATGCGATATCTGATAAGTATGTAATTATTTGTTACGTATGTGATTAATTACGTACGGTATGTGAAATGAGAATATAAAGACGTGTCTATATACGAATGTGACTATGTGTTTATTTTTGTATTGGACATCCCAGTATTTGGTAAAGTTTGATAAGAATTTGTGTAGAGTATGGGCAAATTAAGGGCATACGGGTTGGAAGGTTCTTCCACAGCCCGACTTGATAGTCCGGAAAAAGTAGTACAAGAATTGGCAGAGATCTTGAGACAACTGCGTCAGTTGTCGCTACGGCAAGAACCTTTGCCACCACCAGTGTGAGAAACACCGAAGAGTTTGTTATCAGACTTCTGGGGCTCGTTATAGATATGGTAAAATGGACCATACGGCAAGGAACTGTCCCCGGATTGAACGAAATGTGAATGAATCCTCTGCCTTGGCTAAATCCGTACCAGTGGTAGGAATTGCTACTCAGGATGGAGTAATCACACTCATTCCAGAAAGCACTCAGAATGTTGTAACCATTATCCCAGGTATCTATACTGTTTACAAATGAATGCTTATGTGTTGATTGATTCTGAATTAGTACGTTTGTACATCTTCGCTTGGGATATTATTTGATTCGGATCGGCATATATTTCATATCTGCTGCATGTGTATCTAGATTGGTTAGACCCACATGATCGAGACTGTATTCATTGGAGGTATATGCCCCGTTTGGGAAATTTGTGAAATACGTTTTGATATATTAATTGACTCTGCACATGCACATATATATATCTACACCTATGCTCAGGGTGATTTATTAGGTTACCGTCTTCAATGACTAAACCACTGGAATTATGATTCTGTAATCGTGTGACCAAGTTGAGCGCCCTAAATGATGAACTCTATAATTGTGAGACCATATGTTTTGATTGGTAGAAAGTTGACTGGGTGATGTGACTAATTTGGAACTTTTGCGTAACAATCCCATACTATGTGTACCCGAGGAACTTTGTATAATGTATTACTGTGCACCATGTTCTTGCATATAAGGCTTATTTGGGAACTGCTATACTGATTATGATACGTACCTCTTGATATGAACACTTGCATGCTTATGTAACTATACCTGAACTTATGTGGACAATACCGTATTATACGTGATTCGAAACACTTTGATATGAACAGTTGTGATGAATGATTCTGATACGACCTTGAGAACTGATAAATTTAGGGCAGTTGTGAAACTATCAGCCATGTGCCTAAACAAACGAAGTGAGCTTTACAGAATCAAATGTACCCTATTTGAGAAAACTTCTATCTGACTTGATCCAATAGAACCTTTGTCTGAATTGACCCGATAGAACCCTCATTGGATATAATTTGACGGGACCTTTGTTTGATTTAATCTGACAAGACCTTTGCTTGGGTTGATTGATAAGAACCTCTATCAAAGTTGATTTTGTAAAAGGGGGTTAAGAATTGTCTATGAATAAATGACCAGATTATTATTGGCAGGAAAACTGATGGACCCAAAACTTGAATCCGTTTGGGATACTTGATTTATTTGAAAGACCTTTTGTGGGCTGTCAACAGATTGATCTAACTATGAACACCGTTGAGAACCAATCCCCAACTATTGAGAACATACGTGTTAAAAACAAATCGAATTGTACAAACCCCGTGATTGGGTGTCGTAAGGAGTGTTGTTCCATTTTGTTTGTTTGACGCTATGGGAACCGATGACGGTAGACTGATTTGATTTTGAGCAATACTGAACATTTGTCTTTGACTGGTCAGAACATGTTTTGTAAGGGAGAGTGGTTGCTTCAGTGTTATCGGATTTTGGAAGATCAGGTTACGATGAGTGGTATTATGTTTGTTTTGATGACATTCTTGGGGCGTCCTTTCGTGCTAGGGGATGCTAAGCCTATGTAGCACCTTTGATCGAGATACCTTTTGCCACCGATGGTTTCGTACGGGTGGGTTTGACTAATCGATCTCGAGTCGGCCACCGACGGTTGTGAACAGGTGTGCTTGATTCCGAGACGATTATTCCTTTGTTTTGTCCGGAATGTCATCCTTTGGTATTATGCAGATGTTATAGACATCCAAGAAGCTTTGAAAAATCCTGATTATCCATAAGTGTGCGAATTCAGTACACCTTGTGAACGCCTGCCCAGCGCCATTATATTCTGTAATTGGGGCCCTGAGGATGTGTAAATTGTGCTTAACATGTGATTGACTCCTTTGATACTACCTTTGCCATTATGGAGGTTTATATATGAATTGCCTTATGCTTTTGATGACTATCAGATAATGTGGAAAGACTCGATAGAACAGGGAATTGAATATTGAACTGAATTGTGAACTGTAAACTGTTGAATGAATTGAGAACATGTGTATTATGTCAGAAATTGCCTGCTTCGATGTTATTGTACTTTACAATCAGTATTACGCTATGTGTATTGTGTGGGTAATTACTTCGATGTTACCTTTGTTGTTTCGGGAATCAGTATCTGGATCCACCTTATATTCCTGAAGACTTTTAATTGACCTTGGATAATTGTGATGAGCCACTGGACTAAATACCGAATCAGATTGTGAATTGGGGAATTATTGAAGAATGAATTGAACTTTTGTGACACGGAATAGACCGAACTTCTGTGATAAAGTTAGCTGACATTGAAATAAATATGTTGGTGACCTACCTTGAAGAGGTCAGTTGGTGAATATGTCTAAATATTTTTCGGTGCCAACAGGTTGAAGTTGAATTTCAGATAGTGGCGGGGTTATTTCAACCTCTCCCCATTTTGGAATGGAAATGGGAATATGTGGCTACGAATTTCGTTGTGGGGCTACCTTGAGTACCCAAGGTGTAAGTCCCATTTGGGTTATTGTAGGTAAAATTATTGAAGTTGCCCATTTCTCCCTATAAAATTTTGTATGATGCTTGTAGACTAGCCACTGTTTACATCGATAAGATCGCTCGGTTGCATGGGGTCCCAGTATCTATTGTTTAGACAGAAATTCTAAAATGTGTTTGAATTCTGAAAAGCCTTCAAGAGGCAATGGGGGGCTCAGCTTCTGTTCTGTTATGTTATCCGAACCCGGAGGTTCCCTTATGGAACTGGTTATTCGTAACCTCACGTGTATATGTTCTGTTCTGTTCCGTTCTGTTCTGTTCTGTTAATGCTAATGAATGTGTCACGTAAACTTAATCATGACTTATGATTTCTGTATATGATCTGGACAAATTATGAATTTGATACGAAACTGAATTATGATTCGGCGCTGTTTTTCCATCCGCAAATTGATGTATGATCAGAAAGAACTTGTTAGACTCTGGGAGAAATGCTCCAAATGTGTACTTTAGATTTTCGAGGAATTGGAAAGATCTATCCATCGTTGGCAGACCTTGCTCACGACGACGGCTTACACTCTAGTTTCGGTATGGCACCATACAGGCCTTGTATGGAAGAAAAGGTAAGTCTCTGACTGAGTAAGAACTGAGTTTTGTTTGACTTTGGGGCTAAGTAAGTGGCTATCAAAAAAAAAAATGGAACCGTTGAATAAGAAAGTATTCCGAATTATTTTCGGCTACAGGTAAATTAAGTTTGGAGGACCAAACTTCCTAAAGGGGGGAAGACTGTAATACCCCTGTTCCGTAATATGTTAATTGGACCTTAACATGATGTGATTATGTGTTTTGATATGATTTTTGTATGCCATTATGTGAATATATGCGACTTTGGAATTCTACCTGTTCACCGTAGGAATATCTGTTTGAATAATCTGCTCTGGAAATTAAATTGAGGACCTTATCCGCCACAGAACCCGAAATTGATTACGCCACTGTGGTTGGCATAATTTCTAGAGCCTACGGTGAAATTTAATTGAAAAATTAATTCTGACCAGATTAAGTTGATTAAATTGGTGATTTGGTGCCCAATTATTTGTTATTATTAAATTGAGCTAGTGGGAAAGTATGGAAAGGGCTATACACTCAACTTCCCTCCTCCTTATCTTCATTTTGGGGCTGACCAACTCTCTAAGAAAGAGACAGAGAGCCGGCGGTGGAGAGAGAGAGAGGAGAGAATTGTGCATTTGTGGTTCAAGACTTGGACCTTTTGGAGATTTAGCTCAAGTATTGCTAAATTGGGGAGATTAAAGCTCCTTGGTAAGTGAATCCATAGGTATTAAGTTGAAATTTTGTGAATTCAAGTTGGAATAATGGTCAAGAACATGATTTAGCTTAGTCATGAGGAAAATGAATTGGTTTGGTTGAATTGTAGGCCATTATGTGCATGCATGTAAGTAAGTACCTTGAATTTGCATGTTTGAGCATGAGAATGTATAATCCATGTACAATTTCAATTGAAGCTCATGTTATACTCATCATTTGTGCCATCTAAGTTGGGAATGTGGCTAATAGATCACATGCATGTACAATTTGAGAAGATATGAGCTTGAATGCATGAGTTTGTTATGTTGATGTTGAGTTTGACATGTTTTGAGACATGCATGTAGATAAATCAAGAAAATGAGCTTCCTAATGTTGTAATCTTGCATTGGTGTCATGTTAGCATGATTAATTTGAGATTTGGGCCATTGCATGCAAGTGATGTAGCTGGAAAATCGAATTGGAGCTCAAGAACACAGTTCTGGGTTTTCCAGAATTTTGAGGTCCGCTCGAGCGGGGAACCTGACGCTCGAGCGGGAAATGCGTGCTCCCAGCACTTTTTGCAGACTTGATGTCCGCTCGAGCGGGGTAATTCACGCTCGAGCGGGGGAGCTGCCTTGACAGGCCTTCCGCTCGAGCGCCCTATTTAACACTCGAGCATATTTTTGATGCAACCAACACTTTTGCAGGCCTATAGGGTCCGCTCGAGCGGGGAAGTCCACGCTCGAGCGGGTACCCTGTTTTCTGAAATTTTGTTCATGCGTTCTGTGTTTCGTTTCCCGTTCTCTTTCACTTATAAGCACTCTTAGGCATATGTTAAGCATTGTAAATGAGTTGATAAGATAAGAATAAAGCCTAAAGAGGAATATGTGAATTAAGGAACGGATTGAATGGTTAATGACCCTTTTGTGTTCATGGAATGTGTAGGGTCAAGCTCCAGGACGAATCCACAAGCCGATCACTGTGAGTAACATCGATATTTGAATGCTTGTGAATGTCCAATTGTCTATTCCCTTATACGCTTTATGAATTGCAAAATTGGGATTATGGACGTAAGTCTGATATGAATAAACATAAATGGACCCAAGGTCGTTTTGATAAACACAAATGGACCAAAGGTCGTTCTGATAAACATAAATGGACCAAAGGTCGTTTTGATGAACATAAATGGACCGAAGGTCGTTCTGATAGAAATGAGTGGACCGAAGGTCGTTTTGACATGAATGAGTGGGCCGAAGGCCGTTTTGACAGAAATGAATGGACCGAAGGTCGATTTGATAGAAATGAGTGGACCGAAGGTCGTTTTGACATGAATGAGTGGGCCGAAGGCCGTTTTGACAGAAATGAATGGACCGAAGGTCGTTCTGATAGAAATGAGTGGACCGAAGGTCGTTTTGACATGAATGAGTGGGCCGAAGGCCGTTTTGACAGAAATGAATGGACCGAAGGTCGATTTGATAGAAATGAGTGGGCCGAAGGCCGTTTTGACATGAATGTATGGGCCGAAGGCCGTTTTGACGTAAATGAATGGACCGAAGGTCGTTTTGATAGAAATGAATGGGCCGAAGGCCGTTTTGACGTAAATAAACGGGCCGAAGGCCGTTTTGACATGAATGGAAATCTGAATGGGCCAAAGGCCAGAATGTTTGGAACTACAGTCACTTGATTTGAATCTCGTATAGTTATATATCTGTTAAATGGAAATATGAATTGGGCCTAAGGCCGTTTGGAACATGTTGTTCTACATTGTTATGTAACTTCTGTATTTGATTTGATATTATTCACTGGGCTATCGCTCACGCTCATTCATGTGTTTGTAGGTGAGCCAAGAGAAGTCCAGACCCAGTCTCAGTGAAGTCTGTATGGAACAACTAAGGTTTTGAGAGAGTCAGCCCTTGTGTCTCACGCACGAGACCCGTCTTCGCCCTTTTGTTATGTATTTACATTTTGTCAGGTTGGCGAAGTTTTGTATGTGTCTGCTTATAGTTTTTATGGGTTGACTTAGTTTTGGATGATCCTGTCTGTACAGAACCTATGTCGCTATGTTTCTGTTGTGAGTTATTAACGTACATATGTATGGTTTGTTTTTGATGTGCCATATAAGCACAGCTCTATGGACAAAGTTTTAAATTTTGCTTCCCTTTTGGCCCCTTTACTCTGATGTGTTAAGTCTGTTTTGGTTTGAGGCCGTAGGTAATCCTAGGATTACTGGCCGGTTACGTCCTTAACCCATGGGGGCGGGTTCGGGTCGTGACAGAGTGGTATCAGAGCACGAGTTAATAACTCACGCGCTTGTCCAAAAAGAGCAATAAGCGTCTAGATAAGATCTAGGATGCATTCATGTGATAAATATGAATTTGGAAGCATTGATTATATGCTTAAATGTTTTGATATGAACAATTGTAAGTTATAAGTTGTGAATTACTTGCATTGCAAATTACCTGAATATGTATGCTCCTTGTTACATGCATACTTGTGAATTTTTGTATAAAGTATAATGCAAGTTGAATCAGATGGTGAATAAGAACTCTATAAGGTTATGTTTAGCCTTAATTATTTTCTAATGATGTGAAATGACAAGTCTCCTGAAATGCTATGTTTTGTATGCATTAATGATTGTTCAAAATTTTCCTTGAACATAATTGTGGTATCCTTAGTAGAGGCCCTCGCCCAGGGGACATAATACTGTGGCTTATGGTCATGAGGCCCTAGCTCGGGGGAAATAATACCGTGGCACAGGCCCTCGCCCGGGGGAAACAATACCGTGGCCTATGTATGAGATATGCTGATATGCTTGACCAACATGATATGTCACGCTAGAGGAAGTACCACACATGATTCGAATATGAGATATAAATTGTTACACTAATGTGTATAACAAGTTTGTTTTGTTATAATGCACATACATGAATATATGAAACATGAAAATTTGTTTATGTGCATTCAATTCTGCCTACGGGTGTCTATGTGAAATATGAACATGATTTGAGTATATAATTACTTAGTAAATGTTCAACATGCGATATCTGATAAGTATGTAATTATTTGTTACGTATGTGATTAATTACGTACGGTATGTGAAATGAGAATATAAAGACGTGTCTATATACGAATGTGACTATGTGTTTATTTTTGTATTGGACATCCCAGTATTTGGTAAAGTTTGATAAGAATTTGTGTAGAGTATGGGCAAATTAAGGGCATACGGGTTGGAAGGTTCTTCCACAGCCCGACTTGATAGTCCGGAAAAAGTAGTACAAGAATTGGCAGAGATCTTGAGACAACTGCGTCAGTTGTCGCTACGGCAAGAACCTTTGCCACCACCAGTGTGAGAAACACCGAAGAGTTTGTTATCAGACTTCTGGGGCTCGTTATAGATATGGTAAAATGGACCATACGGCAAGGAACTGTCCCCGGATTGAACGAAATGTGAATGAATCCTCTGCCTTGGCTAAATCCGTACCAGTGGTAGGAATTGCTACTCAGGATGGAGTAATCACACTCATTCCAGAAAGCACTCAGAATGTTGTAACCATTATCCCAGGTATCTATACTGTTTACAAATGAATGCTTATGTGTTGATTGATTCTGAATTAGTACGTTTGTACATCTTCGCTTGGGATATTATTTGATTCGGATCGGCATATATTTCATATCTGCTGCATGTGTATCTAGATTGGTTAGACCCACATGATCGAGACTGTATTCATTGGAGGTATATGCCCCGTTTAGGAAATTTGTGAAATACGTTTTGAGATATTAATTGACTCTGCACATGCACATATATATATCTACACCTATGCTCAGGGTGATTTATTAGGTTACCGTCTTCAATGACTAAACCACTGGAATTATGATTCTGTAATCGTGTGACCAAGTTGAGCGCCCTAAATGATGAACTCTATAATTGTGAGACCATATGTTTTGATTGGTAGAAAGTTGACTGGGTGATGTGACTAATTTGGAACTTTTGCGTAACAATCCCATACTATGTGTACCCGAGGAACTTTGTATAATGTATTACTGTGCACCATGTTCTTGCATATAAGGCTTATTTGGGAACTGCTATACTGATTATGATACGTACCTCTTGATATGAACACTTGCATGCTTATGTAACTATACCTGAACTTATGTGGACAATACCGTATTATACGTGATTCGAAACACTTTGATATGAACAGTTGTGATGAATGATTCTGATACGACCTTGAGAACTGATAAATTTAGGGCAGTTGTGAAACTATCAACCATGTGCCTAAACAAACGAAGTGAGCTTTACAGAATCAAATGTACCCTATTTGAGAAAACTTCTATCTGACTTGATCCAATAGAACCTTTGTCTGAATTGACCCGATAGAACCCTCATTGGATATAATTTGACAGGACCTTTGTTTGATTTAATCTGACAAGACCTTTGCTTGGGTTGATTGATAAGAACCTCTATCAAAGTTGATTTTGTAAAAGGGGGTTAAGAATTGTCTATGAATAAATGACCAGATTATTATTGGCAGGAAAACTGATGGACCCAAAACTTGAATCCGTTTGGGATACTTGATTTATTTGAAAGACCTTTTGTGGGCTGTCAACAGATTGATCTAACTATGAACACCGTTGAGAACCAATCCCCAACTATTGAGAACATACGTGTTAAAAACAAATCGAATTGTACAAACCCCGTGATTGGGTGTCGTAAGGAGTGTTGTTCCATTTTGTTTGTTTGACGCTATGGGAACCGATGACGGTAGACTGATTTGATTTTGAGCAATACTGAACATTTGTCTTTGACTGGTCAGAACATGTTTTGTAAGGGAGAGTGGTTGCTTCAGTGTTATCGGATTTTGGAAGATCAGGTTACGATGAGTGGTATTATGTTTGTTTTGATGACATTCTTGGGGCGTCCTTTCGTGCTAGGGGACGCTAAGCCTATGTAGCACCTTTGATCGAGATACCTTTTGCCACCGATGGTTTCGTACGGGTGGGTTTGACTAATCGATCTCGAGTCGGCCACCGACGGTTGTGAACAGGTGTGCTTGATTCCGAGACGATTATTCCTTTGTTTTGTCCGGAATGTCATCCTTTGGTATTATGCAGATGTTATAGACATCCAAGAAGCTTTGAAAAATCCTGATTATCCATAAGTGTGCGAATTCAGTACACCTTGTGAACGCCTGCCCAGCGCCATTATATTCTGTAATTGGGGCCCTGAGGATGTGTAAATTGTGCTTAACATGTGATTGACTCCTTTGATACTACCTTTGCCATTATGGAGGTTTATATATGAATTGCCTTATGCTTTTGATGACTATCAGATAATGTGGAAAGACTCGATAGAACAGGGAATTGAATATTGAACTGAATTGTGAACTGTAAACTGTTGAATGAATTGAGAACATGTGTATTATGTCAGAAATTGCCTGCTTCGATGTTATTGTACTTTACAATCAGTATTACGCTATGTGTATTGTGTGGGTAATTACTTCGATGTTACCTTTGTTGTTTCGGGAATCAGTATCTGGATCCACCTTATATTCCTGAAGACTTTTAATTGACCTTGGATAATTGTGATGAGCCACTGGACTAAATACCGAATCAGATTGTGAATTGGGGAATTATTGAAGAATGAATTGAACTTTTGTGACACGGAATAGACCGAACTTCTGTGATAAAGTTAGCTGACATTGAAATAAATATGTTGGTGACCTACCTTGAAGAGGTCAGTTGGTGAATATGTCTAAATATTTTTCGGTGCCAACAGGTTGAAGTTGAATTTCAGATAGTGGCGGGGTTATTTCAACCTCTCCCCATTTTGGAATGGAAATGGGAATATGTGGCTACGAATTTCGTTGTGGGGCTACCTTGAGTACCCAAGGTGTAAGTCCCATTTGGGTTATTGTAGGTAAAATTATTGAAGTTGCCCATTTCTCCCTATAAAATTTTGTATGATGCTTGTAGACTAGCCACTGTTTACATCGATAAGATCGCTCGGTTGCATGGGGTCCCAGTATCTATTGTTTAGACAGAAATTCTAAAATGTGTTTGAATTCTGAAAAGCCTTCAAGAGGCAATGGGGGGCTCAGCTTCTGTTCTGTTATGTTATCCGAACCCGGAGGTTCCCTTATGGAACTGGTTATTCGTAACCTCACGTGTATATGTTCTGTTCTGTTCTGTTCCGTTCTGTTCTGTTCTGTTAATGCTAATGAATGTGTCACGTAAACTTAATCATGACTTATGATTTCTGTATATGATCTGGACAAATTATGAATTTGATACGAAACTGAATTATGATTCGGCGCTGTTTTTCCATCCGCAAATTGATGTATGATCAGAAAGAACTTGTTAGACTCTGGGAGAAATGCTCCAAATGTGTACTTTAGATTTTCGAGGAATTGGAAAGATCTATCCATCGTTGGCAGACCTTGCTCACGACGACGGCTTACACTCTAGTTTCGGTATGGCACCATACAGGCCTTGTATGGAAGAAAAGGTAAGTCTCTGACTGAGTAAGAACTGAGTTTTGTTTGACTTTGGGGCTAAGTAAGTGGCTATCAAAAAAAAAAATGGAACCGTTGAATAAGAAAGTATTCCGAATTATTTTCGGCTACAGGTAAATTAAGTTTGGAGGACCAAACTTCCTAAAGGGGGGAAGACTGTAATACCCCTGTTCCGTAATATGTTAATTGGACCTTAACATGATGTGATTATGTGTTTTGATATGATTTTTGTATGCCATTATGTGAATATATGCGACTTTGGAATTCTACCTGTTCACCGTAGGAATATCTGTTTGAATAATCTGCTCTGGAAATTAAATTGAGGACCTTATCCGCCACAGAACCCGAAATTGATTACGCCACTGTGGTTGGCATAATTTCTAGAGCCTACGGTGAAATTTAATTGAAAAATTAATTCTGACCAGATTAAGTTGATTAAATTGGTGATTTGGTGCCCAATTATTTGTTATTATTAAATTGAGCTAGTGGGAAAGTATGGAAAGGGCTATACACTCAACTTCCCTCCTCCTTATCTTCATTTTGGGGCTGACCAACTCTCTAAGAAAGAGACAGAGAGCCGGCGGTGGAGAGAGAGAGAGGAGAGAATTGTGCATTTGTGGTTCAAGACTTGGACCTTTTGGAGATTTAGCTCAAGTATTGCTAAATTGGGGAGATTAAAGCTCCTTGGTAAGTGAATCCATAGGTATTAAGTTGAAATTTTGTGAATTCAAGTTGGAATAATGGTCAAGAACATGATTTAGCTTAGTCATGAGGAAAATGAATTGGTTTGGTTGAATTGTAGGCCATTATGTGCATGCATGTAAGTAAGTACCTTGAATTTGCATGTTTGAGCATGAGAATGTATAATCCATGTACAATTTCAATTGAAGCTCATGTTATACTCATCATTTGTGCCATCTAAGTTGGGAATGTGGCTAATAGATCACATGCATGTACAATTTGAGAAGATATGAGCTTGAATGCATGAGTTTGTTATGTTGATGTTGAGTTTGACATGTTTTGAGACATGCATGTAGATAAATCAAGAAAATGAGCTTCCTAATGTTGTAATCTTGCATTGGTGTCATGTTAGCATGATTAATTTGAGATTTGGGCCATTGCATGCAAGTGATGTAGCTGGAAAATCGAATTGGAGCTCAAGAACACAGTTCTGGGTTTTCCAGAATTTTGAGGTCCGCTCGAGCGGGGAACCTGACGCTCGAGCGGGAAATGCGTGCTCCCAGCACTTTTTGCAGACTTGATGTCCGCTCGAGCGGGGTAATTCACGCTCGAGCGGGGGAGCTGCCTTGACAGGCCTTCCGCTCGAGCGCCCTATTTAACACTCGAGCATATTTTTGATGCAACCAACACTTTTGCAGGCCTATAGGGTCCGCTCGAGCGGGGAAGTCCACGCTCGAGCGGGTACCCTATTTTCTGAAATTTTGTTCATGCGTTCTGTGTTTCGTTTCCCGTTCTCTTTCACTTATAAGCACTCTTAGGCATATGTTAAGCATTGTAAATGAGTTGATAAGATAAGAATAAAGCCTAAAGAGGAATATGTGAATTAAGGAACGGATTGAATGGTTAATGACCCTTTTGTGTTCATGGAATGTGTAGGGTCAAGCTCCAGGACGAATCCACAAGCCGATCACTGTGAGTAACATCGATATTTGAATGCTTGTGAATGTCCAATTGTCTATTCCCTTATACGCTTTATGAATTGCTAAATTGGGATTATGGACGTAAGTCTGATATGAATAAACATAAATGGACCCAAGGTCGTTTTGATAAACACAAATGGACCAAAGGTCGTTCTGATAAACATAAATGGACCAAAGGTCGTTTTGATGAACATAAATGGACCGAAGGTCGTTCTGATAGAAATGAGTGGACCGAAGGTCGTTTTAACATGAATGAGTGGGCCGAAGGCCGTTTTGACAGAAATGAATGGACCGAAGGTCGATTTGATAGAAATGAGTGGACCGAAGGTCGTTTTGACATGAATGAGTGGGCCGAAGGCCGTTTTGACAGAAATGAATGGACCGAAGGTCGTTTTGACATGAATGAGTGGGCCGAAGGCCGTTTTGACAGAAATGAATGGACCGAAGGTCGATTTGATAGAAATGAGTGGGCCGAAGGCCGTTTTGACATGAATGTATGGGCCGAAGGCCGTTTTGACGTAAATGAATGGACCGAAGGTCGTTTTGATAGAAATGAATGGGCCGAAGGCCGTTTTGACGTAAATGAACGGGCCGAAGGCCGTTTTGACATGAATGGAAATCTGAATGGGCCAAAGGCCAGAATGTTTGGAACTACAGTCACTTGATTTGAATCTCGTATAGTTATATATCTGTTAAATGGAAATATGAATTGGGCCTAAGGCCGTTTGGAACATGTTGTTCTACATTGTTATGTAACTTCTGTATTTGATTTGATATTATTCACTGGGCTATCGCTCACGCTCATTCATGTGTTTGTAGGTGAGCCAAGAGAAATCCAGACCCAGTCTCAGTGAAGTCTGTATGGAACAACTAAGGTTTTGAGAGAGTCAGCCCTTGTGTCTCACGCACGAGACCCGTCTTCGCCCTTTTGTTATGTATTTACATTTTGTCAGGTTGGCGAAGTTTTGTATGTGTCTGCTTATAGTTTTTATGGGTTGACTTAGTTTTGGATGATCCTGTCTATACAGAACCTATGTCGCTATGTTTCTGTTGTGAGTTATTAACATACATATGTATGGTTTGTTTTTGATGTGCCATGTAAGCACAGCTCTATGGACAAAGTTTTAAATTTTGCTTCCCTTTTGGCCCCTTTACTCTGATGTGTTAAGTCTGTTTTGGTTTGAGGCCGTAGGTAATCCTAGGATTACTGGCCGGTTACGTCCTTAACCCATGGGGGCGGGTTCGGGTCGTGACAAAATTACTCGTTAAATTACTCAGTAAATTCCCATTAAATTACTCAGTAAATTTCTAGAAAATTCTCAATAAATTATGAAGTAAATTACGTAGAAAATTCTCAATAAATTTCCAGTAAATTCTCTGTAAATTACTGATTAAATTTCCAAGAAATTCTCAGTAAATTATTTAGTAAATTCTCAATTAATTACTCAGTAAATTCCTAGTAAATCCTCAGTAAATTATTTAGAAAATTTGAAGTAAATTTTTCATAATTTCCTGGTAAATTACTCAATAAAATCTCAGTAAATTACTCATTGAATTCTCAATAAATCACTCAGAATATTACCTAGTAAATTGCTAAGTAAACTACTCAGTAAATTACGAGTAAATAACTCAGTAAATTCCCAGTAAATTACTCGGTCAATTACTCAGTAATTTCTCATTTAATTACTCAGAAAATTCTCAGTAAATTATAAAGTAAATTACTAAGAAAATTCTCAATAAATTCCTTGTAAATTCTCAGTAAATTATTCAGTAAATTCCTAGTAAATCCCCAGTAAATTATTTAGAAAATTCGAAGTAAATTTTTCATTATTTCACGGTAAATTACTCAATAAAATCTCAGTAAATTACTCATTGAATTCTCAGTAAATCACTCAGAACATTACCCAGTACATTGCTAAGTAAATTACTCAGAAAATTTCGAGTAAATCACTCAGTAAATTCCCAGTAAATTACTCGGTAAATTACTCAGTAAATTCTCATTTAATTACTCAGTAAATTCGTAGAAAATTCTCAATAAATTATAGAGTAAATTACTTAGAAAATTCTCAATAAATTCTCAGTAAATTACTTAGTAAATTCTAAGCAAATTACTAATTAAAGTACCAAGAAATTCTCAGTAAATTATTCAGTAAATTCTCAATTAATTACTCAGTAAATTCCTAGTATATCCTCAGTAAATTATATGGAAAATTCGAAGTAAATTTTTAATAATTTCACGATAAATTACTCAATAAAATATCAGTAAATTACTCATTGAATTCTCGGTAAATTACTCAGAACATTACCTTGTAAATTGATAAGTAAATTGCTCAGTAAATTTTGAGTAAATCAATCAGTAAATTCCCTGTAAATTACTCATTAAATTACTCAGTAAATTCTCATTAAATTACTCAGTAAATTCCCAAAAATTTCTCAGTAAATTACTTAGTAAATTCTCGGTAAATTACTAATTAAATTCCCAAGAAATTCTAAGTAAATTATTCAGTAAATTCTAAATTAATTACTCAGTAAATTCGTAGTAAATCCTCAGTAAATTATTTAGAAAATTCGAAGTAAATTTTTCATAATTTCAAGGAGAATTACTCAAGAAAATCTCAGTAAATTACTCACTGAATTCTCAGTAAATTACTCAGAACATTACCCCGTAAATTGCTAAGTAAATTACTCAGTAAATTCTCATTAAATTACTCAGTAAATTCCTAGAAAATTCGTAGTAAATTATGAAGTAAATTACTTAGAAACTTCTCAATAAATTTCCAAGAAATTCTCAGTAAATTATTCAGTAAACTCTCAATTAATTACTCAGTAAATTCCTAGTAAACCCTCAGTAAATTATTTCGAAAATTCAAAGTAAATTTTTCATAATTTCTCGATAAATTACTCAAGAAAATCTCAGTAAATTACTCATTGATTTCTCGATAAATTACTCAGAACATTTCCCAGTAAATTGCTAAGTAAATTACTCAATAAATTCTCATTAAATTACTCAGTAAATTTCAAGAAAATTCTCAATAAATTATGAAGTAAATTACTTAGAAAATTCTCAATAAATTTCCAGTAAATTACTAATTAAATTCCCAAGAAATTCTAAGTAAATTATTCGGTAAATTCTCAATTAATTACTTAGTAAATTCCTAGTAAATCCTCAGTAAATTATTTAGAAAATTCGAAGTAAATTTTTCATAATTTCACGATAAATTACTCAATAAAATCTCAGTAAATTACTCAGTGAATTCTCAGTAAATCACTCAGAACATTACCCAGTAAATTGCTAAGTAAATTACTCAGTAAATTCCGAGTAAATCACTCAGTAAATTCCCAGTAAATTACACGGTCAATTACTCAGTAAATTCTCATTTAATTACTTAGTAAATTCGCAGAAAATTCAAAGTAAATTATAAAGTAAATTACATAGAAAATTCTCAATAAATTCCCCGCAAATTCTCAGTAAATTACTAATTAAATTCCCAATAAATTCTCAGTAAATTATTCAGTAAATTCTCAATTAATTACTCAGTAAATTCCTAGTAAATCCTCAGTAAATTATTTAGAAAATTCAAAGTAAATTTTCATAATTTCACGGTAAATTACACAATAAAATCTCAGTAAATTACTCATTGAATTCTCAGTAAATCACTCAGAACATTACCCAGTAAATTGCTAAGTAAATTACTCAGTAAATTCTGAGTAAATCACTCAGTAAATTCCCAATAAATTACTCAGTAAATTCTCATTTAATTACTCAGTAAATTCGTTGAAAATTCTCTGTAAATTATAAAGTAAATTACTTAGAAAATTCTCAATAAATTTCCTATAAATTCTCAGTAAATTACTAATTAAATTCCCAAGAAATTCTCAGTAAATTTTTCAGTAAATTCTCAGTTAATTACTCAGTAAATTCCTAGTAAATCCTCTGTAAATAATTTAGAAAATTTGAAGTAAATTTTTCATTATTTCACGGTAAATTACTCAATAAAATCTCAGTAACTTACTCATTGAATTCTTAGTAAATCACTTAGAACATTACCCAGTAAATTGCTAAGTAAATTACTCAGTAAATTTCGAGTAAATAACTCAGTAAATTCCCAGTAAATTACTCGGTAAATTACTCAGTAAATTCTTATTTAATTACTCAGTAAATTCGCAGAAAATTTTCAGTAAATTATAAAGTAAATTACTTAGAAAATTCTCAATAAATTCCCCGTAAATTCTCAGTAAATTATTCAGTAAATTCTCAATTAATTACTCAGTAAATTCCTAGTATATCCTCAATAAATTATTTGGAAAATTCAAAGTAAATTTTTCATAATTTCACGGTAAATTACTCTATAAAATCTCAGTAAATTACTCATTGAATTCTCAGTAAATTCCTCAGAACATTACCCTGTAAATTGATAAGTAAATTGCTCAGTAAATTTTGAGTAAATCAATCAGTAAATTCCCAATAAATTACTCGTTAAATTACTCAGTAAATTCTCATTACATTACTCAGTAAATTCCCAAAAATTTCTCAGTAAATTACTTAGTAAATTCTCGGTGAATAACTAATTAAATTCCCAATAAATTCTCAGTAAATTATTCGGTAAATTCTAAATTAATTACTTAGTAAATTCGTAGTAAATCCTCAGTAAATTATTTAGAAAATTCGAAGTAAATTTTTCATAATTTCAAGGTGAATTACTCAAGAAAATCTCAGTAAATTACTCATTGAATTCTCGATAAATTACTCAGAAAATTACCTATTAAACTGCTAAGTAAATTACTCAGTAAATTCTCATTAAATTACTCAGTAAATTCCCAAAAAATTCTCAGTAAATTATGAAGTAAATTACTTAGAAAATTCTCAATAAATTCCCTGTAAATTCTCAGTAAATTATTAATTAAATTCCCAAGAAATCCTCAGTAAATTATTCAGTAAATTCCTAGTAAATCCTTAGTAAATTATTTAGAAAATTCGAAGTAAATTTTTCATAATTTCTTAGTAAATTACTCAATAAAATCTCTGTAAATTACTCATTGAATTCTTGATAAATTACTCAGAACATTGCCTAGTAAATTGCTAAGTAAATTACTCAGTAAATTCCGAGCAAATCACTCAGTAAATTCCCAGTAAATTACTCAGCAAATTCTAATTAAATTACTCAGTAAATTCAAAGAAAATTCTCAGTAAATTATGAAGTAAATTACTTAGAAAATTCTTAATAAATTCCAAGTAAATTCTCAGTAAATCACTTAGTAAATTTTCCGTAAATTACATATTAAATTCCCAAGAAATTCTCAGTAAATTATTCAGTAAATTCTCAATTAACTAATCTGTAAATTTCTAGTAAATCCTCAGTAAATTATTTAGAAAAATCGAACTAAATTTTTCATAGTTTTACGGTAAATTAGTCAATAAAATATCAGTAAATTACTCATTGAATTCTCCGTAAATTACTCAGAACATTGCCCAGTAAATTGCGGGTAAATTGTTCAGTAAATTCTGAGTAAATCACTCAGTAAATTCCCAGTAAATTACTCGATAAATTACTCAGTAAATTCTCATTAAATTACTAAGTAAATTCCCAAAAAAATCTCAGTAAATTACTTATTAAATTCCCAAGAAATTCTCTGTAAATTATTCAGTAAATTCTTAATTAATTACTCAGTAAATTCCTAGTAAATCCTCAGTAAATTATTTAGAAAAATTGAAGTAAATTTTTCATAATTTCACGGTAAATTACTCAATAAAATCTCAGTAAATTACTCATTGAATTCTCAATAAATTATTCAGTAAATTCCCAGAAAATTCTCAGTAAAATATGAAGTAAATTACTTAGAAAATTCTCAATAAATTCCCAGTAAATTACTTAGTAATTCTCAGGAAATTACTAATTAAATTCTCATGAAATTCTCAGTAAATTATTCAGTAAATTCTCAATTAATAACTCAGTAATTCCTAGTAAATCCAAAGTAAATTATTTAGAAAATTCGAAGTAAATTTTTCATAATTTCACGGTAAATTACTCAATAAAATCTCAGTAAATTACTCATTGAATTCCCAGTAAATCACTCAGAACATTACCCAGTAAATTGCTAAGAAAATAACTCAGTAAATTCTGAATAAATCACTCAGTAAATTTCCAGTAAATTACACGGTAAAATACTCAGTAAATTCTCAGTAAATTACTCAGTAAATTCTCAGTAAATTATAAAGTAAATTACTTAGACAATTCTCAATAAATTCCAGTAAATTCCTAGCAAATTACTTTGTAAATTCTATGTAAATTACTAATTAAATTAACAAGAAATTCTTAGTAAATTATTCAGTAAATTCTCAATTAATTACTCAGTACATTTCGAATATATCCTCAGTAAATTATATAGAAAAGTCGAAGTAAATTTTTAATAATTTCACGCTACATTACTCAATAAAATCTCAGTGAATTATTCATTAAATTCTTGGTAAATTACTCAGAACATTACCCTGTAAAGTGATAAGTAAATTCCTCAGTAAATTTTGAGTAAATCAATCAGTAAATTTCAAGTAAATTACTTGTTAAATTACTCAGTAAATTCTTAGAAAATTCTCAGTAAATTACTTAGTAAATTCTCGGTAAATTACAAATTAAATTCCCAAGAAATTCTCAGTAAATTATTCAGTAAATTCCCAATTAATTACTCAGTAAATTCCTAGTAAATTCTCAGTAAATTATTTAGAAAATTCAAAGTAAATTTTCCACACTTTCAAGTTAAATTACTCAATAAAAACTCAGTAAATTACTCATTGAATTCTCCGTAAATTACTCAGAACATTACCTTGTAAACTGCTAAGTAAATTACTCAGTAAATTCTCATTAAATTACTCAGTAATTTTCCAGAAAATTCCCAGTAAATTATGAAGTAAATTACTTAGAAAATTCTCAATAAATTCCCAGTAAATTCTCAGTAAATTACTTAGTAATGCTCAGTAAATTACAAATTAAATTCTCAAGAAATTCTCAGTAAATTATTCAGTAAATTCTCAATTAATTACTCAGTAAATTTATAGTAAATCCTCAGTCAATTATTTGGAAAATTCGAAGTAAATTTTCCATAATTTCTCGGCAAATTACTCAATAAAATCTTAGTAAATTACTCATTGAATTCTCGATAAATTACTCAGAACATTACCCAATAAATTGCTAAGTAAATTACTCAGTAAATTCTCCTTAAATTACTTAGTAAATTTCTAGAAAATTCTCAGCAAATTATCAAGTAAATTACTTAGAAAATTCTTAATAAATTCCCAGTAAATTCTCAGTAAATTACTAATTAAATTCCCAAGAAATTCTCAGTAAATTATTCAGTAAATTCTCAATTAATTACTCAGTAAATTCCTAGTAAATCCTCAGTAAATTATTTAGAAAATTTGAAGTAAATTTTTCATAATTTCACGGTAAATTACTCATTAAAATCTCAGTAAATTACTTATTCAATTCTCAGTAAATTACTCAGAACATTACAAAGTAAATTGCTAACTAAATTACTCAGTAAATTACTCGGTAAATTACTCAGTAAATTCTCATTAAATTACTCAGTAAATTCCCAGAAAATTCTCAGTAAATTATGAAGTAAATTACTTAAAAAATTCTCAATAAATTTCCAGTAAATTACTTAGTAAATTCTCAGTAAATTACTAATTAAATTCCCAAGAAATTCTCAGTAAATTATTCAATAAATTCTATATTAATTACTCAGTAAATTCCTAATAAATTCAAAGTAAATTTTTCATAATTTCACGGTAAATTACTCAATAAAATCTCAGTAAATTACTCATTGAATTCTCAATAAATTGCTCAGAACATTACCCAGTAAATTGCTAAGTAAAATGCTCAGTAAATTCTCATTAAATTACTCAATAAATTCTCAGAAAATTCTTAGTTAATTGTGAAGTAAATTACTTAGAAAATTCTAAATAAATTCCCAGTAAATTCTCAGTAAATTACTTAGTAATTCTCAGTAAATTACTAATTAAATTCCCAAGAAATTCTCAGTAAATTATTCAGTAAATTCCTAGTAAATTCGCAATAAATTATTAAGAAAATTCGATGTAAATTTTTCATAATTTCACGGTAAATTACTTAATAAAATCTCCGTAAATTGCTCATTAAATTCTTAGTAAATTACTCTATAAATTCCGAGTAAATCACTCAGTAAATTCCTAGTAAATTACTCGGTAAATTACTCAATAAATTCTCATCAAAATTCTCAGTAAATTCCCAGAAATTCTCAATAAATTATAAAGTAAATTACTTAAAAAATTCTCAATAAATTCCCAGTAAATTACTTAGTAAATTCTAAGTAAATTACTAATTAAATTCCCAAGAAATTCTCAATAAATTATTCAGTAAATTCCTAGTAAATCCTCAGTAAATTATTTAGAAAATTTGAAGTAAATTTTTCAAAATTTCACGGTAAATTACTCAATAAAATCTCAGTAAATTACTCATTGAATTCTCAGTAAATTACTCAGAACATTACCCAGTAAATTGCTAAGTAAATTACTCAGTAAATTCTGAATAAATCACTCAGTAAATTCCCAGTAAATTACTCGGTAAATTACTCAGAAAATTCTCTTTAAATTACTTAGTAAATTCCCAGAAAATTTTCAATAAATTATGAAGTAAATTACTTAGAAAATTCTAAATAAATTCCCAGTAAATTACTCAGTTAATTCTCAGTAAATTACTAATTAAATTCCCAAGAAATACTCAGTAAATTATTCAGTAAATTCCTAACGAATTCTTAGTAAATTATTTAGGAAATTCGAAGT
Organism: Camellia sinensis; assembly: GCF_055761805.1. Classification (NCBI taxonomy): domain Eukaryota; kingdom Viridiplantae; phylum Streptophyta; class Magnoliopsida; order Ericales; family Theaceae; genus Camellia; species Camellia sinensis. The sequence goes on from NC_138964.1 coordinate 89,712,377, forward strand.
AAATGTTTCATAATTTCATGATAAATTACTCAATAAAATCTCAGTAAATTACTCATTGAATTCTCAGTAAATTACTTAGAACATTACCACGTAAATTGCTAAGTAAATTACTCAGTAAATTCCTAGAAAATTCCCAATGAATTCCCAGTAAATTTTCAGCAAATTACTTTGTAATTCCCAGAAAATTACTAATTAAATTCCCAAGAAATTCTCAGTAAATTATTCAGTAAATTCTCAATTAATTACTCAGTAAATTCCTAATAAATCCTCAGTAAATTATTTAGAAAATTTGAAGTAAATTTTTCATAATTTCACGGTAAATTACTCAATAAATCTCAGCAAATTACTCACTGAATTCTCAGTAAATTACTCCGAACATTACCCAGTAAATTGCTAAGTAAATTACTCAGTAAATTCTGAGTAAATCATTCAGTAAATTCCCAATAAATTATTCGGTAAATTACTCAGTAAATTCTCGTTAAATCACTCAGTAAATTCCTAGAAAATTCTCAGTAAATTATGAAGTAAATTATTTGGAAAATTCTGAATAAATTCCCAGTAAATTCCTAGTAAATTACTTATTAAATTCTCAATAAATTACTAATTAAATTCCAACGAAATTATCAGTAAATTATTCAGTAAATTCTCAATTAATTACTTAGTAAATTGCTTGTAAATCCTGAGTAAATTATTTAGAAAATTCGAAGTAAATTTCTCATAATTTCACGGTAAATTAGTCAATAAAATCTCAGTAAATTGCACATTGAATTCTCAGTAAATTACTCAGAACATTACCCAGTAAATTGTTAAGTAAATTACTCAGTAAATTCTCAATAAATTACTCAATAAGTTCCCAGAAAATTCTCAGTAAATTATGAAGTAAATTACTTAGAAAATTCTCAATAAATTTTTAGTAAATTCTCAGTAAATTACTTAGTAATTCTCAGTAAATTACTAATTAAATTCCCAAGAAATTCTTAGTAAATTATTCAGTAAATTCTCAATTAATTACTCAGTAAATTCCTATTAAATCCTCAATAATTATTTAGAAAATTTGAAGTAAATTTTTCATAATTTCACGGTAAATTACTCAATAAAATCTCAGTAAATTACTCATTGAATTCTCAGTAAATTACTCAGAACATTACCCAGTAAAGTGCTAAGTAAATTACTCAATAAATTCCAAGTAAATTACTCGGTAAATTACTCAGCAAATTCACATTAAATTACTCAGTAAATTCCCAGAAAGTTCTCAGTAAATTATGAAGTAAATTACTTAGAAAATTCTCAATAAATTCCCAGTAAATTACTAATTAAATTCCCATGAAATTCCCAGTAAATTATTCAGTAAATTCTATATTAATTACTCAATAAATTCCTAATAAATTCTCAGTAAATTATTTAGAAAATTCGAAATAAATTTTTCATAATTTCACTGTAAATTACACAATAAAATCCCAGTAAATTACTCATTGAATTCTCAGAAAATTACTCAGAACATAACCCAGTAAATTGCTAAGTAAATTACACAGTAAATTCTTATTAAATTATTCAGTAAGTTCCCAGAAAATTCCCAGTAATTTATGAAGTAAATTACTTAGAAAATTCTCAATAAATTCTTAGTAAATTCTCAGTAAATTACTTAGTAATTCTCAGTAAATTACTCATTAAATTCCCAAGAAATTTACATTAAATTATTCAGTAAATTCTCAATTAATTACTCAGTAAATTCGTAGTAAATCCTCAGTAAATTACTTTAAAAATTTGAAGCAAATTTTTCATAATTTCACGGTAAACTACTCAATAAAATCTTAGTAAATTACTCATTGAATTCTCAGTAAATTACTCAGAACATTACCAACTAAATTGCTAAGTAAATTACATCGAAAATTCTGAGTAAATCACTCAGTAAATTCCCGGTAAATTACTCAGTAAATTCTCATTAAATTACTCAGTAAATTTGTCACGACCCCAAACCGCCCCTAGTAGTTTGGTGCCGTGATGGCCAGTAATCCGTAATTACCGAAGGCCAACTTTTCAAAACTTAACACATTCAGAGTATGAATAAAGGGGGCTCACAAATGCGAAAGCAATAAATTAAATACAAGTGGTCCATAAGAGCTGTGCGTAGATCAAAGCAATGCCAAACATTCCAATTAACTTCACAACTTAAATACAACAAGGTAAAATTACATGTTACATCTTGATCAAAAGGCTTCTCGAGCCGACATATGCAAAATACAGCTAGTACAAGTCAAGAAGCATGATTTTCAAGATTTGCCGACATGCAAAACAGGGCATCGCCGACGTAAATACAAAAGTAAAGCCGACATAAACACGACTCCAAAACAAGCATCCAAAACGATCTAGGCGTCGCCGCCGTCCTGCTCATCACCTACATATATATAGAGGGGTGAGTACAAAACTCAGTGAATGATACTAATAATAAAGGTTTTAACATGAATATAGCCGAAGTCTTTCAAAACAGAACATATCAAAACTTTATCAAGACAAAGGATGAATCGTATTCATCGATCAAGTATCATAACATCGGCAAAGCAAGGGATGAACCGTATTCATCATCAAATATCACGAGTATCATAACATCGGCGAAGCAAGGGATGAACCGTATTCATCATCAAATATCATAACATCGGCAAAGCAAGGGATGAACCGTATTCATCATCAAATATCACGAGTATCATAACATCGGCGAAGCAAGGGATGAACCGTATTCATCATCAAATATCACGAGTATCATAACATCGGCGAAGCAAGGGATGAACCGTATTCATCATCAAATATCATAACATCGGCAAAGCAAGGGATGAACCGTATTCATCATCAAATATCACGAGTATCATAACATCGGCGAAGCAAGGGATGAACCGTATTCATCATCAAATATCACGAGTATCATAACATCGGCGAAGCAAGGGATGAACCGTATTCATCATCAAATATCACGAGTATCATAACATCGGCGAAGCAAGGGATGAACCGTATTCATCATCAAATATCATAACATCAAGGCTGTACGATCCGTAATCGTTTAGTCAAAAGTATTGCGAAAGTTTAGAGTCCTCCAATACAAGGGACTTGTGCACTTGGTACCGCGAAAGTTTAGAGTCCTCCAGTACAAGGGACTTGTGTTACTTAGGCCCGTAGCCCGATTTAATAAGGACCGTATCCTTTTACGCTTAGTACTGCGAAAGTTTAGAGTCCTCCAGCACAAGGGACTTGTGTTACTTAGGCCCGTAGCCCGATTTAACAAGGACCGTATCCTTTTCAAAGATGGCATCAAAACAAGGAGTATACTTGACACATCAAAACAAGAGCTATTCATTCATGCTAACAAAATACTTTTGTCAAAACAAGGCAAGCAAGATTTATCAAAACAAGTATAACATAGCTTTATCAATAATACCACTCACCTAGTTCTTCAGGTGTAGACTCAAGCAAATATCAAGGACCTACAATCACATGGCAAGTCACATTCTCAAAGCAAGCTCCAAATATATGCAAATGATCTCGGCATTCTTGCCAGATCCAAGTCAAAGACAAAGCCAAACAAGCTGGGAGTTTAATCACTGCTCCCGCTCATAAAAACACACCGGGTACTGACCAGGACTAAGCCGAGGTCCCGTTAAACAAAGTCAGGAAAAACCCGGGTTTCCTTTGAAGAATATGAAGAACATGATCATTTGAAAGATGGATGCAAGTTCACAACTTGTTATAAAGATCTGAGTTTTCATGCCAAGAGTTCAAAATAGGGACCTGGGTACCCGTTCAAGAAAGTCATGCAAGAACAAACACAAAACATGGTCTTCGTTCTAAACTTTTCGATCGAAGTGAGACCTTTTTCAAGAACACATGGAAAACCATTTTCTCTTTCCAAAACCAACTTCAAAACGATGCATGACATGCAAAACAGATCCGATCATGCAATGCAGCTAGATATTCAGCAAGAACAACCAAAGGAGATCAAGATTCTAACCTCAAAACTCGGATCTAACGGTTCAAGCCACAAAGATCAAGCTTGGAAGACTACTCTCACTCAAGAACTCTTCTTCCTCCTCTCTAGAGCTTCTCTCTCTAAAACAAAGATTTGAGACAAGGAAAATGATTCGTTTTAGGGTCTGCTGGCTGCCTTAACAATCAGCTCGGACACGTGGCGTTATCGGGTTGGTTCAGCCCCAAAAAGGTGATTGATAGACAAGACAGGTCTCTGACAAAGCGTATGCAGCAAGTTCGGGTAAGACACATCGGCAACAAGATGACATCGGCTCAAAACAAGGATCCAGCAACAGGATAACAGAACATCGGCTAGGGAGGACGACACTTGACTAAGCTGTGCCACACCTTGGCCGGGGTGTGCCACATCTCAGCCTAGGCCATACCTGCCTGCGGACAAGGTTCAAGTGCAAAACATCTCGGCAATGAATGCCCGAGGTGAAGATGGGGTTGATCAAGATCTCAAGACAGTTCTAAGTACAAAGGGTTCAAAGGCGGACTAAGCTCAAGATGACCTCGGCCACACACACTAAGCAAAGGACAAACTCATGCAAGCAACTTTAAGCAAATCAAGGCAAGACAAAACTTTCAAATTATCATAACAAGCAAGACCATGCAAGAATGTATGCAAGTATGACAAGAGTAAGGTGAGGGTTGTTACAAAATTTGTAGAAAATTCTCAGTAAATTATGAAGTAAATTACTTAAAAAAAATTCTCAATAAATTTCCGGTAAATTCCCAGTAAATTACGTAGTAATTCTCAGTAAATTATTCAAAAAATTATACATCAATTACTCAGTAAATTCCTAATAAGTTCTCAGTAAATTATTTAGAAAATTCCAAGTAAAGTTTTCATAATTTCACGGTAAATTACTCAATAAAATCTCAGAAAAATACACATTGAATTCTCAGTAAATTACTAAGAACATTACACAGTAAATTGCTAAGTAAATTACTTAGAAAATTCTCATTAAAATACTCAGTAAATTTCCAGAAAATTCTCAGTAAATTATGTAGTAAATTACTTAGAAAATTCTCAATAAATTCTCAGTAGATTTTCCGTAAATTACTTAGTAATTCTCAGTAAATTACTAATTAAATTCCCAAGAAATTCTTAGTAAATTATTCCGCAAATTCTCAATTAATTACTCAGTAAATTCCTATTAAATCCTCCGCAAATTATTTAGAAAATTCGAAGTAAATTTTCATAATTTCACGGTAAATTACTCAATAAAATCTCAGTAAATTGCTCGTTGAATTCTCAGTAAATTACACAGAACATTACCCAGTAAAGTGCTAAGTAAATTACTCAGTAAATTCTGAGTAAATCACTCAGTAGATTCTCAGTAATTACTCGGTAAATTACTCAATAAATTCTCATTAAATTACTCAGTAAATTCCCAGAAAATTCTCAGTAAATTATGAAGTAAATTACTTAGAAAATTCTCAATAAATTCCCAGTAAATTTCCAGTAAATTACTTAGTAAATTCTCATTAAATTACTAATTAAATTCCCATTAAATTCTCAGTAAATTATTCAGTAAATTCTATATTAATTACTCAGTAAATTCCTAATAAATTCTCAGTAAATTATTTAGAAAATTCGAAGTAAATTTTTCATAATTTCACTATAAATTACTCAATAAAATCTCAGTAAATTACTCATTGAATTCTCAGTAAATTACTAACAACATTACCCAGTAAATTGCGAAGTAAATCACTCAGTAAATTCTCATTAAAATACACAGTAAATTCCCAGAAAAATCTCAGTAAATTATGAAGTAAATTACTTAGAAAATTCTCAATAAATTCCCAGTAAATTTTCTGTAAATTACTTGGTAATTCTAAGTAAATTACTAATTAAATTCCCAAGAAATCTTTGTAAATTATTCAGCAAATTCTCAATTATTTACTCAGTAAATTCCTATTAAATCCTCAGTAAATTATTTAGAAAATTTGAAGTAAATTTTTCATAATTTCACGGCAAATTACTAAACAAAATCTCAGTAAATTACTCATTGAATTCTCACTAAATTACTCAGAACATCACCCAGTAAAGTGCTAAGTAAATTACTCAGTAAATTCCCAGAAAGTTCTCAGTAAATTTTGAAGTAAATTACTTAGAAAATTCTCAATAAATTCCCAGTAAATTCCCAGTAAATTACTTAGTAAATTCTCAGTAAATTCTCAAAAAATTAATCAGTAAATTCTATATTAATTACTCAGTAAATTCCTAATAAATTCTCAGTAAATTATTTAGAAAATTCGAAGTAAATTTTTCATAATTTCACTGTAAATTACTCAATAAAATCTCCGTAAATTACTCATTGAATTCTCAGTAAATTACTAATAAATGCGCATTAAATTGTTTAGAAAATTCGATGCAAATTTTTCATAATTTCACGGTAAATTACTCAATAAAATCTCAGTAAATTACTCATTGAATTCTCAGTAAATTACTCAGAATATTACCCAGTAAATTGCTAAGTAAATTACTCAGTAAATTCTCATTAAATTACATAGTAAATTTCCAGAAAATTTCCAGTAAATTGCTAAGTAAATTACTCAGTAAATTCTCATTAAATTACATAGTAAATTTCCAGAAAATTTCCAGTAAATTACTTAGTAATTCTTCGTAAATTACTAATTAAATTCCCAAGAAATTCTCAATAAATTATTCAGTAAATTCTCAATTAATTACTCAATAAATTCCTAGTAAATCCTCAGTAAATTATTTAGAAAATTTGAAGTAAATTTTTCATAATTTCACGGTAAATTACTCCATTAAATCTCAGTAAATCACTCATTGAATTTCCAGTAAATTACTCAGAACATTACCCGGTAAATTGCTAAGTAAATTTCTCTGTAAATTCCGAGTAAATCACTCAGTAAATTTCCAGTAAATTACTCAGTAAATTCTCATTAAATTATAAAGTAAATTACTTAGAAAATTTTCAGTAAATTACTTAGTAAATTATTCAGTAAATTCTCAATTAATCACAGAGTAAATTCCTAGTAAATCCTCAGTAATTATTTAGAAAATTCGAAGTAACTTTTTCATAATTTCACGGTAAATTACTCAATAAAATCTCAGTAAATTACTCATTGAATTCTCAGTAAATTACTCAGAACATTACTCAGTAAATTGCTAAGTGCATTACTTAGTAAATTCCGAGTGAATCACTCAGTAAATTCCCAGTAAATTACTTGATAAATTACTCTGTAAATTCTCATTAAATTATTAAGTAATTTCCCAGAAAATTCTCTATAAATTATAAAGTAAATTACTTAGAAAATTCTCAACAAATTCCCAGAAAATTCTCAGTAAATTATTCAGTAAATTCTCAATTAATTACTCAATAAATTGCTAGTAAATCCTTAGTAAATTATTTAGAAAATTTGAAGTAAATTTTTCATAATTTCACGGTAAATTACTTAATAAAATCTCAGTAAATTACTCACTGAATTCTCAATAAATTACTCAAAACATTACCCAGTAAATTGCTAAGTAAATTGCTCTGTAAATTCTGAGTAAATCACTCAGTAAATTCCCAGTAAATTACTCGGTAAATTACTCAGTAAATTCTCATTAAATTACTCAGGAAATTCCCAGAAAATTCTCAGTAAATTACTTAGTAAATTCTCAGTAAATTCTCAATTAATTACTTAGCAAATTCTTTGTAAATTCTCAGTAAATTATTTAGAAAATTCGAAGTAAATTTTACATAATTTCACGGTAAATTACTCAATAAAATCTTAGTAAATTAAACATTGAATTCTCAGTAAATTACTCAAAACATTACCCAGTAAATTGCTAAGTACAGTACCCAGTAAATTTCGAGTAAATCACTCAGTAAATTCCCAGTAAATTACTTGGTAAATTACACAGTAAATTCTCATTAAATTACTAAGTAAATTCACAGAAAATTATCAGTAAATTATAAAGTAAATTACTTAGAAAATTATAAATAAATTCCCAGTAAATTCTCAGTAAATTACTTAGCAAATTCTCAGTAAATTACTAATTAAATTCCCAAGAAATTCTCAGGAAATTCTAAATTAATTACTCAGTAAATTCCTAGTAAATCCTCAGAAATTATTTAAAAAATTCGAAGTAAATTTTTCATAATTTCACGGTAAATTACTAAATAAAATCTCAGCAAATTACTCATTGAATTCTCAATAAATTACTCAGAACATTACCCAGTAAATTGCTACGTAAATTACTCTGTAAATTCCAAGTAAATCACTCAGTAAATTCCCAGTAAATTTCTCGGTAAATTAATCAATAAATTCTCATTAAATTACTCAGTAAATTATAAAGTAAATTACTTAGAAAATTCTCAATAAATTCCCTGTACATTCTCAGTAAATTACTTAGTAAATTCTCAGTGAATTACTAATTAAATTCCCAAGAAATTCTCAGTAAATTATTCAGTAAATTCTCAATTAATTACTCAGTAAATTCCTAGAAAATCCTCAGTAAATTATTTAGAAAAATTGAAGTAAAATTTTCATAATTTCACGGTAAATTACTCAATAAAATCTCAGTAAATTACTCATTGAATTCTCAGTAAATTACTCAGAACATTACCTAGAAAATTGCTAATTAAATTACTCGGTAAATTACTCAGTAAATTCTCATTAAATTACTCAGTAAATTCCAAAAAAATTCTTAGTAAATTATAAAGTAAATTGCTTAGAAAATTCTCAATAAATTCCCAGTAAATTCTCTGTAAATTACTAATTAAATTCCCAAGAAATTCTCAGTAAATTTCCAATTAATTACTCAGTAAATTCCTAGTAAATCCTCAGTAAATTATTTAGAAAATTCGAAGTAAATTTTTCATAATTTCACGATAAATTACTCAATAAAATCACAGTAAATTACTCATTGAATTCTCAGTAAATTACTCAGAACATTACCTTGTAAATTGCTAAACAAATTACTCAGTAAATTATTAGTAAATCACTCAGTATATTCCCAGAAAATTACTCGGTAAATTACTCAGTAAATTCCTAGAAAATTCTCAATAAATTCCCAGTAAATTCCCAGTAAATTACTTAGTAAATACTCAGTAAATTACTAATTAAATTCCCAAGAAATTCTCAATAACTTATTCAGTAAATTCAATATTAATTACTCCGTAAATTCCTAATAAATGCGCATTAAATTGTTTAGAAATTTCGATGCAAATTTTTCATAATTTCACGGTAAATTACTCAATAAAATCTCAGTAAATTACTCATTGAATTCTCAGTAAATTACTCAGAATATTACCCAGTAAATTGCTAAGTAAATTACTCAGTAAATTCTCATTAAATTACATAGTAAATTTCCAGAAAATTTCCAGTAAATTGCTAAGTAAATTACTCAGTAAATTCTCATTAAATTACATAGTAAATTTCCAGAAAATTTCCAGTAAATTACTTAGTAATTCTTCGTAAATTACTAATTAAATTCCCAAGAAATTCTCAATAAATTATTCAGTAAATTCTCAATTAATTACTCAATAAATTCCTAGTAAATCCTCAGTAAATTATTTAGAAAATTTGAAGTAAATTTTTCATAATTTCACGGTAAATTACTCCATTAAATCTCAGTAAATCACTCATTGAATTTCCAGTAAATTACTCAGAACATTACCCGGTAAATTGCTAAGTAAATTTCTCTGTAAATTCCGAGTAAATCACTCAGTAAATTTCCAGTAAATTACTCAGTAAATTCTCATTAAATTATAAAGTAAATTACTTAGAAAATTTTCAGTAAATTACTTAGTAAATTATTCAGTAAATTCTCAATTAATCACAGAGTAAATTCCTAGTAAATCCTCAGTAATTATTTAGAAAATTCGAAGTAACTTTTTCATAATTTCACGGTAAATTACTCAATAAAATCTCAGTAAATTACTCATTGAATTCTCAGTAAATTACTCAGAACATTACTCAGTAAATTGCTAAGTGCATTACTTAGTAAATTCCGAGTGAATCACTCAGTAAATTCCCAGTAAATTACTTGATAAATTACTCTGTAAATTCTCATTAAATTATTAAGTAATTTCCCAGAAAATTCTCTATAAATTATAAAGTAAATTACTTAGAAAATTCTCAACAAATTCCCAGAAAATTCTCAGTAAATTATTCAGTAAATTCTCAATTAATTACTCAATAAATTGCTAGTAAATCCTTAGTAAATTATTTAGAAAATTTGAAGTAAATTTTTCATAATTTCACGGTAAATTACTTAATAAAATCTCAGTAAATTACTCACTGAATTCTCAATAAATTACTCAAAACATTACCCAGTAAATTGCTAAGTAAATTGCTCTGTAAATTCTGAGTAAATCACTCAGTAAATTCCCAGTAAATTACTCGGTAAATTACTCAGTAAATTCTCATTAAATTACTCAGGAAATTCCCAGAAAATTCTCAGTAAATTACTTAGTAAATTCTCAGTAAATTCTCAATTAATTACTTAGCAAATTCTTTGTAAATTCTCAGTAAATTATTTAGAAAATTCGAAGTAAATTTTACATAATTTCACGGTAAATTACTCAATAAAATCTTAGTAAATTAAACATTGAATTCTCAGTAAATTACTCAAAACATTACCCAGTAAATTGCTAAGTACAGTACCCAGTAAATTTCGAGTAAATCACTCAGTAAATTCCCAGTAAATTACTTGGTAAATTACACAGTAAATTCTCATTAAATTACTAAGTAAATTCACAGAAAATTATCAGTAAATTATAAAGTAAATTACTTAGAAAATTATAAATAAATTCCCAGTAAATTCTCAGTAAATTACTTAGCAAATTCTCAGTAAATTACTAATTAAATTCCCAAGAAATTCTCAGGAAATTCTAAATTAATTACTCAGTAAATTCCTAGTAAATCCTCAGAAATTATTTAAAAAATTCGAAGTAAATTTTTCATAATTTCACGGTAAATTACTAAATAAAATCTCAGCAAATTACTCATTGAATTCTCAATAAATTACTCAGAACATTACCCAGTAAATTGCTACGTAAATTACTCTGTAAATTCCAAGTAAATCACTCAGTAAATTCCCAGTAAATTTCTCGGTAAATTAATCAATAAATTCTCATTAAATTACTCAGTAAATTATAAAGTAAATTACTTAGAAAATTCTCAATAAATTCCCTGTACATTCTCAGTAAATTACTTAGTAAATTCTCAGTGAATTACTAATTAAATTCCCAAGAAATTCTCAGTAAATTATTCAGTAAATTCTCAATTAATTACTCAGTAAATTCCTAGAAAATCCTCAGTAAATTATTTAGAAAAATTGAAGTAAAATTTTCATAATTTCACGGTAAATTACTCAATAAAATCTCAGTAAATTACTCATTGAATTCTCAGTAAATTACTCAGAACATTACCTAGAAAATTGCTAATTAAATTACTCGGTAAATTACTCAGTAAATTCTCATTAAATTACTCAGTAAATTCCAAAAAAATTCTTAGTAAATTATAAAGTAAATTGCTTAGAAAATTCTCAATAAATTCCCAGTAAATTCTCTGTAAATTACTAATTAAATTCCCAAGAAATTCTCAGTAAATTTCCAATTAATTACTCAGTAAATTCCTAGTAAATCCTCAGTAAATTATTTAGAAAATTCGAAGTAAATTTTTCATAATTTCACGATAAATTACTCAATAAAATCACAGTAAATTACTCATTGAATTCTCAGTAAATTACTCAGAACATTACCTTGTAAATTGCTAAACAAATTACTCAGTAAATTATTAGTAAATCACTCAGTATATTCCCAGAAAATTACTCGGTAAATTACTCAGTAAATTCCTAGAAAATTCTCAATAAATTCCCAGTAAATTCCCAGTAAATTACTTAGTAAATACTCAGTAAATTACTAATTAAATTCCCAAGAAATTCTCAATAACTTATTCAGTAAATTCAATATTAATTACTCCGTAAATTCCTAATAAATGCGCATTAAATTGTTTAGAAATTTCGATGCAAATTTTTCATAATTTCACGGTAAATTACTCAATAAAATCTCAGTAAATTACTCATTGAATTCTCAGTAAATTACTCAGAATATTACCCAGTAAATTGCTAAGTAAATTACTCAGTAAATTCTCATTAAATTACATAGTAAATTTCCAGAAAATTTCCAGTAAATTGCTAAGTAAATTACTCAGTAAATTCTCATTAAATTACATAGTAAATTTCCAGAAAATTTCCAGTAAATTACTTAGTAATTCTTCGTAAATTACTAATTAAATTCCCAAGAAATTCTCAATAAATTATTCAGTAAATTCTCAATTAATTACTCAATAAATTCCTAGTAAATCCTCAGTAAATTATTTAGAAAATTTGAAGTAAATTTTTCATAATTTCACGGTAAATTACTCCATTAAATCTCAGTAAATCACTCATTGAATTTCCAGTAAATTACTCAGAACATTACCCGGTAAATTGCTAAGTAAATTTCTCTGTAAATTCCGAGTAAATCACTCAGTAAATTTCCAGTAAATTACTCAGTAAATTCTCATTAAATTATAAAGTAAATTACTTAGAAAATTTTCAGTAAATTACTTAGTAAATTATTCAGTAAATTCTCAATTAATCACAGAGTAAATTCCTAGTAAATCCTCAGTAATTATTTAGAAAATTCGAAGTAACTTTTTCATAATTTCACGGTAAATTACTCAATAAAATCTCAGTAAATTACTCATTGAATTCTCAGTAAATTACTCAGAACATTACTCAGTAAATTGCTAAGTGCATTACTTAGTAAATTCCGAGTGAATCACTCAGTAAATTCCCAGTAAATTACTTGATAAATTACTCTGTAAATTCTCATTAAATTATTAAGTAATTTCCCAGAAAATTCTCTATAAATTATAAAGTAAATTACTTAGAAAATTCTCAACAAATTCCCAGAAAATTCTCAGTAAATTATTCAGTAAATTCTCAATTAATTACTCAATAAATTGCTAGTAAATCCTTAGTAAATTATTTAGAAAATTTGAAGTAAATTTTTCATAATTTCACGGTAAATTACTTAATAAAATCTCAGTAAATTACTCACTGAATTCTCAATAAATTACTCAAAACATTACCCAGTAAATTGCTAAGTAAATTGCTCTGTAAATTCTGAGTAAATCACTCAGTAAATTCCCAGTAAATTACTCGGTAAATTACTCAGTAAATTCTCATTAAATTACTCAGGAAATTCCCAGAAAATTCTCAGTAAATTACTTAGTAAATTCTCAGTAAATTCTCAATTAATTACTTAGCAAATTCTTTGTAAATTCTCAGTAAATTATTTAGAAAATTCGAAGTAAATTTTACATAATTTCACGGTAAATTACTCAATAAAATCTTAGTAAATTAAACATTGAATTCTCAGTAAATTACTCAAAACATTACCCAGTAAATTGCTAAGTACAGTACCCAGTAAATTTCGAGTAAATCACTCAGTAAATTCCCAGTAAATTACTTGGTAAATTACACAGTAAATTCTCATTAAATTACTAAGTAAATTCACAGAAAATTATCAGTAAATTATAAAGTAAATTACTTAGAAAATTATAAATAAATTCCCAGTAAATTCTCAGTAAATTACTTAGCAAATTCTCAGTAAATTACTAATTAAATTCCCAAGAAATTCTCAGGAAATTCTAAATTAATTACTCAGTAAATTCCTAGTAAATCCTCAGAAATTATTTAAAAAATTCGAAGTAAATTTTTCATAATTTCACGGTAAATTACTAAATAAAATCTCAGCAAATTACTCATTGAATTCTCAATAAATTACTCAGAACATTACCCAGTAAATTGCTACGTAAATTACTCTGTAAATTCCAAGTAAATCACTCAGTAAATTCCCAGTAAATTTCTCGGTAAATTAATCAATAAATTCTCATTAAATTACTCAGTAAATTATAAAGTAAATTACTTAGAAAATTCTCAATAAATTCCCTGTACATTCTCAGTAAATTACTTAGTAAATTCTCAGTGAATTACTAATTAAATTCCCAAGAAATTCTCAGTAAATTATTCAGTAAATTCTCAATTAATTACTCAGTAAATTCCTAGAAAATCCTCAGTAAATTATTTAGAAAAATTGAAGTAAAATTTTCATAATTTCACGGTAAATTACTCAATAAAATCTCAGTAAATTACTCATTGAATTCTCAGTAAATTACTCAGAACATTACCTAGAAAATTGCTAATTAAATTACTCGGTAAATTACTCAGTAAATTCTCATTAAATTACTCAGTAAATTCCAAAAAAATTCTTAGTAAATTATAAAGTAAATTGCTTAGAAAATTCTCAATAAATTCCCAGTAAATTCTCTGTAAATTACTAATTAAATTCCCAAGAAATTCTCAGTAAATTTCCAATTAATTACTCAGTAAATTCCTAGTAAATCCTCAGTAAATTATTTAGAAAATTCGAAGTAAATTTTTCATAATTTCACGATAAATTACTCAATAAAATCACAGTAAATTACTCATTGAATTCTCAGTAAATTACTCAGAACATTACCTTGTAAATTGCTAAACAAATTACTCAGTAAATTATTAGTAAATCACTCAGTATATTCCCAGAAAATTACTCGGTAAATTACTCAGTAAATTCCTAGAAAATTCTCAATAAATTCCCAGTAAATTCCCAGTAAATTACTTAGTAAATACTCAGTAAATTACTAATTAAATTCCCAAGAAATTCTCAATAACTTATTCAGTAAATTCAATATTAATTACTCCGTAAATTCCTAATAAATGCGCATTAAATTGTTTAGAAATTTCGATGCAAATTTTTCATAATTTCACGGTAAATTACTCAATAAAATCTCAGTAAATTACTCATTGAATTCTCAGTAAATTACTCAGAATATTACCCAGTAAATTGCTAAGTAAATTACTCAGTAAATTCTCATTAAATTACATAGTAAATTTCCAGAAAATTTCCAGTAAATTGCTAAGTAAATTACTCAGTAAATTCTCATTAAATTACATAGTAAATTTCCAGAAAATTTCCAGTAAATTACTTAGTAATTCTTCGTAAATTACTAATTAAATTCCCAAGAAATTCTCAATAAATTATTCAGTAAATTCTCAATTAATTACTCAATAAATTCCTAGTAAATCCTCAGTAAATTATTTAGAAAATTTGAAGTAAATTTTTCATAATTTCACGGTAAATTACTCCATTAAATCTCAGTAAATCACTCATTGAATTTCCAGTAAATTACTCAGAACATTACCCGGTAAATTGCTAAGTAAATTTCTCTGTAAATTCCGAGTAAATCACTCAGTAAATTTCCAGTAAATTACTCAGTAAATTCTCATTAAATTATAAAGTAAATTACTTAGAAAATTTTCAGTAAATTACTTAGTAAATTATTCAGTAAATTCTCAATTAATCACAGAGTAAATTCCTAGTAAATCCTCAGTAATTATTTAGAAAATTCGAAGTAACTTTTTCATAATTTCACGGTAAATTACTCAATAAAATCTCAGTAAATTACTCATTGAATTCTCAGTAAATTACTCAGAACATTACTCAGTAAATTGCTAAGTGCATTACTTAGTAAATTCCGAGTGAATCACTCAGTAAATTCCCAGTAAATTACTTGATAAATTACTCTGTAAATTCTCATTAAATTATTAAGTAATTTCCCAGAAAATTCTCTATAAATTATAAAGTAAATTACTTAGAAAATTCTCAACAAATTCCCAGAAAATTCTCAGTAAATTATTCAGTAAATTCTCAATTAATTACTCAATAAATTGCTAGTAAATCCTTAGTAAATTATTTAGAAAATTTGAAGTAAATTTTTCATAATTTCACGGTAAATTACTTAATAAAATCTCAGTAAATTACTCACTGAATTCTCAATAAATTACTCAAAACATTACCCAGTAAATTGCTAAGTAAATTGCTCTGTAAATTCTGAGTAAATCACTCAGTAAATTCCCAGTAAATTACTCGGTAAATTACTCAGTAAATTCTCATTAAATTACTCAGGAAATTCCCAGAAAATTCTCAGTAAATTACTTAGTAAATTCTCAGTAAATTCTCAATTAATTACTTAGCAAATTCTTTGTAAATTCTCAGTAAATTATTTAGAAAATTCGAAGTAAATTTTACATAATTTCACGGTAAATTACTCAATAAAATCTTAGTAAATTAAACATTGAATTCTCAGTAAATTACTCAAAACATTACCCAGTAAATTGCTAAGTACAGTACCCAGTAAATTTCGAGTAAATCACTCAGTAAATTCCCAGTAAATTACTTGGTAAATTACACAGTAAATTCTCATTAAATTACTAAGTAAATTCACAGAAAATTATCAGTAAATTATAAAGTAAATTACTTAGAAAATTATAAATAAATTCCCAGTAAATTCTCAGTAAATTACTTAGCAAATTCTCAGTAAATTACTAATTAAATTCCCAAGAAATTCTCAGGAAATTCTAAATTAATTACTCAGTAAATTCCTAGTAAATCCTCAGAAATTATTTAAAAAATTCGAAGTAAATTTTTCATAATTTCACGGTAAATTACTAAATAAAATCTCAGCAAATTACTCATTGAATTCTCAATAAATTACTCAGAACATTACCCAGTAAATTGCTACGTAAATTACTCTGTAAATTCCAAGTAAATCACTCAGTAAATTCCCAGTAAATTTCTCGGTAAATTAATCAATAAATTCTCATTAAATTACTCAGTAAATTATAAAGTAAATTACTTAGAAAATTCTCAATAAATTCCCTGTACATTCTCAGTAAATTACTTAGTAAATTCTCAGTGAATTACTAATTAAATTCCCAAGAAATTCTCAGTAAATTATTCAGTAAATTCTCAATTAATTACTCAGTAAATTCCTAGAAAATCCTCAGTAAATTATTTAGAAAAATTGAAGTAAAATTTTCATAATTTCACGGTAAATTACTCAATAAAATCTCAGTAAATTACTCATTGAATTCTCAGTAAATTACTCAGAACATTACCTAGAAAATTGCTAATTAAATTACTCGGTAAATTACTCAGTAAATTCTCATTAAATTACTCAGTAAATTCCAAAAAAATTCTTAGTAAATTATAAAGTAAATTGCTTAGAAAATTCTCAATAAATTCCCAGTAAATTCTCTGTAAATTACTAATTAAATTCCCAAGAAATTCTCAGTAAATTTCCAATTAATTACTCAGTAAATTCCTAGTAAATCCTCAGTAAATTATTTAGAAAATTCGAAGTAAATTTTTCATAATTTCACGATAAATTACTCAATAAAATCACAGTAAATTACTCATTGAATTCTCAGTAAATTACTCAGAACATTACCTTGTAAATTGCTAAACAAATTACTCAGTAAATTATTAGTAAATCACTCAGTATATTCCCAGAAAATTACTCGGTAAATTACTCAGTAAATTCCTAGAAAATTCTCAATAAATTCCCAGTAAATTCCCAGTAAATTACTTAGTAAATACTCAGTAAATTACTAATTAAATTCCCAAGAAATTCTCAATAACTTATTCAGTAAATTCAATATTAATTACTCCGTAAATTCCTAATAAATGCGCATTAAATTGTTTAGAAATTTCGATGCAAATTTTTCATAATTTCACGGTAAATTACTCAATAAAATCTCAGTAAATTACTCATTGAATTCTCAGTAAATTACTCAGAATATTACCCAGTAAATTGCTAAGTAAATTACTCAGTAAATTCTCATTAAATTACATAGTAAATTTCCAGAAAATTTCCAGTAAATTGCTAAGTAAATTACTCAGTAAATTCTCATTAAATTACATAGTAAATTTCCAGAAAATTTCCAGTAAATTACTTAGTAATTCTTCGTAAATTACTAATTAAATTCCCAAGAAATTCTCAATAAATTATTCAGTAAATTCTCAATTAATTACTCAATAAATTCCTAGTAAATCCTCAGTAAATTATTTAGAAAATTTGAAGTAAATTTTTCATAATTTCACGGTAAATTACTCCATTAAATCTCAGTAAATCACTCATTGAATTTCCAGTAAATTACTCAGAACATTACCCGGTAAATTGCTAAGTAAATTTCTCTGTAAATTCCGAGTAAATCACTCAGTAAATTTCCAGTAAATTACTCAGTAAATTCTCATTAAATTATAAAGTAAATTACTTAGAAAATTTTCAGTAAATTACTTAGTAAATTATTCAGTAAATTCTCAATTAATCACAGAGTAAATTCCTAGTAAATCCTCAGTAATTATTTAGAAAATTCGAAGTAACTTTTTCATAATTTCACGGTAAATTACTCAATAAAATCTCAGTAAATTACTCATTGAATTCTCAGTAAATTACTCAGAACATTACTCAGTAAATTGCTAAGTGCATTACTTAGTAAATTCCGAGTGAATCACTCAGTAAATTCCCAGTAAATTACTTGATAAATTACTCTGTAAATTCTCATTAAATTATTAAGTAATTTCCCAGAAAATTCTCTATAAATTATAAAGTAAATTACTTAGAAAATTCTCAACAAATTCCCAGAAAATTCTCAGTAAATTATTCAGTAAATTCTCAATTAATTACTCAATAAATTGCTAGTAAATCCTTAGTAAATTATTTAGAAAATTTGAAGTAAATTTTTCATAATTTCACGGTAAATTACTTAATAAAATCTCAGTAAATTACTCACTGAATTCTCAATAAATTACTCAAAACATTACCCAGTAAATTGCTAAGTAAATTGCTCTGTAAATTCTGAGTAAATCACTCAGTAAATTCCCAGTAAATTACTCGGTAAATTACTCAGTAAATTCTCATTAAATTACTCAGGAAATTCCCAGAAAATTCTCAGTAAATTACTTAGTAAATTCTCAGTAAATTCTCAATTAATTACTTAGCAAATTCTTTGTAAATTCTCAGTAAATTATTTAGAAAATTCGAAGTAAATTTTACATAATTTCACGGTAAATTACTCAATAAAATCTTAGTAAATTAAACATTGAATTCTCAGTAAATTACTCAAAACATTACCCAGTAAATTGCTAAGTACAGTACCCAGTAAATTTCGAGTAAATCACTCAGTAAATTCCCAGTAAATTACTTGGTAAATTACACAGTAAATTCTCATTAAATTACTAAGTAAATTCACAGAAAATTATCAGTAAATTATAAAGTAAATTACTTAGAAAATTATAAATAAATTCCCAGTAAATTCTCAGTAAATTACTTAGCAAATTCTCAGTAAATTACTAATTAAATTCCCAAGAAATTCTCAGGAAATTCTAAATTAATTACTCAGTAAATTCCTAGTAAATCCTCAGAAATTATTTAAAAAATTCGAAGTAAATTTTTCATAATTTCACGGTAAATTACTAAATAAAATCTCAGCAAATTACTCATTGAATTCTCAATAAATTACTCAGAACATTACCCAGTAAATTGCTACGTAAATTACTCTGTAAATTCCAAGTAAATCACTCAGTAAATTCCCAGTAAATTTCTCGGTAAATTAATCAATAAATTCTCATTAAATTACTCAGTAAATTATAAAGTAAATTACTTAGAAAATTCTCAATAAATTCCCTGTACATTCTCAGTAAATTACTTAGTAAATTCTCAGTGAATTACTAATTAAATTCCCAAGAAATTCTCAGTAAATTATTCAGTAAATTCTCAATTAATTACTCAGTAAATTCCTAGAAAATCCTCAGTAAATTATTTAGAAAAATTGAAGTAAAATTTTCATAATTTCACGGTAAATTACTCAATAAAATCTCAGTAAATTACTCATTGAATTCTCAGTAAATTACTCAGAACATTACCTAGAAAATTGCTAATTAAATTACTCGGTAAATTACTCAGTAAATTCTCATTAAATTACTCAGTAAATTCCAAAAAAATTCTTAGTAAATTATAAAGTAAATTGCTTAGAAAATTCTCAATAAATTCCCAGTAAATTCTCTGTAAATTACTAATTAAATTCCCAAGAAATTCTCAGTAAATTTCCAATTAATTACTCAGTAAATTCCTAGTAAATCCTCAGTAAATTATTTAGAAAATTCGAAGTAAATTTTTCATAATTTCACGATAAATTACTCAATAAAATCACAGTAAATTACTCATTGAATTCTCAGTAAATTACTCAGAACATTACCTTGTAAATTGCTAAACAAATTACTCAGTAAATTATTAGTAAATCACTCAGTATATTCCCAGAAAATTACTCGGTAAATTACTCAGTAAATTCCTAGAAAATTCTCAATAAATTCCCAGTAAATTCCCAGTAAATTACTTAGTAAATACTCAGTAAATTACTAATTAAATTCCCAAGAAATTCTCAATAACTTATTCAGTAAATTCAATATTAATTACTCCGTAAATTCCTAATAAATGCGCATTAAATTGTTTAGAAATTTCGATGCAAATTTTTCATAATTTCACGGTAAATTACTCAATAAAATCTCAGTAAATTACTCATTGAATTCTCAGTAAATTACTCAGAATATTACCCAGTAAATTGCTAAGTAAATTACTCAGTAAATTCTCATTAAATTACATAGTAAATTTCCAGAAAATTTCCAGTAAATTGCTAAGTAAATTACTCAGTAAATTCTCATTAAATTACATAGTAAATTTCCAGAAAATTTCCAGTAAATTACTTAGTAATTCTTCGTAAATTACTAATTAAATTCCCAAGAAATTCTCAATAAATTATTCAGTAAATTCTCAATTAATTACTCAATAAATTCCTAGTAAATCCTCAGTAAATTATTTAGAAAATTTGAAGTAAATTTTTCATAATTTCACGGTAAATTACTCCATTAAATCTCAGTAAATCACTCATTGAATTTCCAGTAAATTACTCAGAACATTACCCGGTAAATTGCTAAGTAAATTTCTCTGTAAATTCCGAGTAAATCACTCAGTAAATTTCCAGTAAATTACTCAGTAAATTCTCATTAAATTATAAAGTAAATTACTTAGAAAATTTTCAGTAAATTACTTAGTAAATTATTCAGTAAATTCTCAATTAATCACAGAGTAAATTCCTAGTAAATCCTCAGTAATTATTTAGAAAATTCGAAGTAACTTTTTCATAATTTCACGGTAAATTACTCAATAAAATCTCAGTAAATTACTCATTGAATTCTCAGTAAATTACTCAGAACATTACTCAGTAAATTGCTAAGTGCATTACTTAGTAAATTCCGAGTGAATCACTCAGTAAATTCCCAGTAAATTACTTGATAAATTACTCTGTAAATTCTCATTAAATTATTAAGTAATTTCCCAGAAAATTCTCTATAAATTATAAAGTAAATTACTTAGAAAATTCTCAACAAATTCCCAGAAAATTCTCAGTAAATTATTCAGTAAATTCTCAATTAATTACTCAATAAATTGCTAGTAAATCCTTAGTAAATTATTTAGAAAATTTGAAGTAAATTTTTCATAATTTCACGGTAAATTACTTAATAAAATCTCAGTAAATTACTCACTGAATTCTCAATAAATTACTCAAAACATTACCCAGTAAATTGCTAAGTAAATTGCTCTGTAAATTCTGAGTAAATCACTCAGTAAATTCCCAGTAAATTACTCGGTAAATTACTCAGTAAATTCTCATTAAATTACTCAGGAAATTCCCAGAAAATTCTCAGTAAATTACTTAGTAAATTCTCAGTAAATTCTCAATTAATTACTTAGCAAATTCTTTGTAAATTCTCAGTAAATTATTTAGAAAATTCGAAGTAAATTTTACATAATTTCACGGTAAATTACTCAATAAAATCTTAGTAAATTAAACATTGAATTCTCAGTAAATTACTCAAAACATTACCCAGTAAATTGCTAAGTACAGTACCCAGTAAATTTCGAGTAAATCACTCAGTAAATTCCCAGTAAATTACTTGGTAAATTACACAGTAAATTCTCATTAAATTACTAAGTAAATTCACAGAAAATTATCAGTAAATTATAAAGTAAATTACTTAGAAAATTATAAATAAATTCCCAGTAAATTCTCAGTAAATTACTTAGCAAATTCTCAGTAAATTACTAATTAAATTCCCAAGAAATTCTCAGGAAATTCTAAATTAATTACTCAGTAAATTCCTAGTAAATCCTCAGAAATTATTTAAAAAATTCGAAGTAAATTTTTCATAATTTCACGGTAAATTACTAAATAAAATCTCAGCAAATTACTCATTGAATTCTCAATAAATTACTCAGAACATTACCCAGTAAATTGCTACGTAAATTACTCTGTAAATTCCAAGTAAATCACTCAGTAAATTCCCAGTAAATTTCTCGGTAAATTAATCAATAAATTCTCATTAAATTACTCAGTAAATTATAAAGTAAATTACTTAGAAAATTCTCAATAAATTCCCTGTACATTCTCAGTAAATTACTTAGTAAATTCTCAGTGAATTACTAATTAAATTCCCAAGAAATTCTCAGTAAATTATTCAGTAAATTCTCAATTAATTACTCAGTAAATTCCTAGAAAATCCTCAGTAAATTATTTAGAAAAATTGAAGTAAAATTTTCATAATTTCACGGTAAATTACTCAATAAAATCTCAGTAAATTACTCATTGAATTCTCAGTAAATTACTCAGAACATTACCTAGAAAATTGCTAATTAAATTACTCGGTAAATTACTCAGTAAATTCTCATTAAATTACTCAGTAAATTCCAAAAAAATTCTTAGTAAATTATAAAGTAAATTGCTTAGAAAATTCTCAATAAATTCCCAGTAAATTCTCTGTAAATTACTAATTAAATTCCCAAGAAATTCTCAGTAAATTTCCAATTAATTACTCAGTAAATTCCTAGTAAATCCTCAGTAAATTATTTAGAAAATTCGAAGTAAATTTTTCATAATTTCACGATAAATTACTCAATAAAATCACAGTAAATTACTCATTGAATTCTCAGTAAATTACTCAGAACATTACCTTGTAAATTGCTAAACAAATTACTCAGTAAATTATTAGTAAATCACTCAGTATATTCCCAGAAAATTACTCGGTAAATTACTCAGTAAATTCCTAGAAAATTCTCAATAAATTCCCAGTAAATTCCCAGTAAATTACTTAGTAAATACTCAGTAAATTACTAATTAAATTCCCAAGAAATTCTCAATAACTTATTCAGTAAATTCAATATTAATTACTCCGTAAATTCCTAATAAATGCGCATTAAATTGTTTAGAAATTTCGATGCAAATTTTTCATAATTTCACGGTAAATTACTCAATAAAATCTCAGTAAATTACTCATTGAATTCTCAGTAAATTACTCAGAATATTACCCAGTAAATTGCTAAGTAAATTACTCAGTAAATTCTCATTAAATTACATAGTAAATTTCCAGAAAATTTCCAGTAAATTGCTAAGTAAATTACTCAGTAAATTCTCATTAAATTACATAGTAAATTTCCAGAAAATTTCCAGTAAATTACTTAGTAATTCTTCGTAAATTACTAATTAAATTCCCAAGAAATTCTCAATAAATTATTCAGTAAATTCTCAATTAATTACTCAATAAATTCCTAGTAAATCCTCAGTAAATTATTTAGAAAATTTGAAGTAAATTTTTCATAATTTCACGGTAAATTACTCCATTAAATCTCAGTAAATCACTCATTGAATTTCCAGTAAATTACTCAGAACATTACCCGGTAAATTGCTAAGTAAATTTCTCTGTAAATTCCGAGTAAATCACTCAGTAAATTTCCAGTAAATTACTCAGTAAATTCTCATTAAATTATAAAGTAAATTACTTAGAAAATTTTCAGTAAATTACTTAGTAAATTATTCAGTAAATTCTCAATTAATCACAGAGTAAATTCCTAGTAAATCCTCAGTAATTATTTAGAAAATTCGAAGTAACTTTTTCATAATTTCACGGTAAATTACTCAATAAAATCTCAGTAAATTACTCATTGAATTCTCAGTAAATTACTCAGAACATTACTCAGTAAATTGCTAAGTGCATTACTTAGTAAATTCCGAGTGAATCACTCAGTAAATTCCCAGTAAATTACTTGATAAATTACTCTGTAAATTCTCATTAAATTATTAAGTAATTTCCCAGAAAATTCTCTATAAATTATAAAGTAAATTACTTAGAAAATTCTCAACAAATTCCCAGAAAATTCTCAGTAAATTATTCAGTAAATTCTCAATTAATTACTCAATAAATTGCTAGTAAATCCTTAGTAAATTATTTAGAAAATTTGAAGTAAATTTTTCATAATTTCACGGTAAATTACTTAATAAAATCTCAGTAAATTACTCACTGAATTCTCAATAAATTACTCAAAACATTACCCAGTAAATTGCTAAGTAAATTGCTCTGTAAATTCTGAGTAAATCACTCAGTAAATTCCCAGTAAATTACTCGGTAAATTACTCAGTAAATTCTCATTAAATTACTCAGGAAATTCCCAGAAAATTCTCAGTAAATTACTTAGTAAATTCTCAGTAAATTCTCAATTAATTACTTAGCAAATTCTTTGTAAATTCTCAGTAAATTATTTAGAAAATTCGAAGTAAATTTTACATAATTTCACGGTAAATTACTCAATAAAATCTTAGTAAATTAAACATTGAATTCTCAGTAAATTACTCAAAACATTACCCAGTAAATTGCTAAGTACAGTACCCAGTAAATTTCGAGTAAATCACTCAGTAAATTCCCAGTAAATTACTTGGTAAATTACACAGTAAATTCTCATTAAATTACTAAGTAAATTCACAGAAAATTATCAGTAAATTATAAAGTAAATTACTTAGAAAATTATAAATAAATTCCCAGTAAATTCTCAGTAAATTACTTAGCAAATTCTCAGTAAATTACTAATTAAATTCCCAAGAAATTCTCAGGAAATTCTAAATTAATTACTCAGTAAATTCCTAGTAAATCCTCAGAAATTATTTAAAAAATTCGAAGTAAATTTTTCATAATTTCACGGTAAATTACTAAATAAAATCTCAGCAAATTACTCATTGAATTCTCAATAAATTACTCAGAACATTACCCAGTAAATTGCTACGTAAATTACTCTGTAAATTCCAAGTAAATCACTCAGTAAATTCCCAGTAAATTTCTCGGTAAATTAATCAATAAATTCTCATTAAATTACTCAGTAAATTATAAAGTAAATTACTTAGAAAATTCTCAATAAATTCCCTGTACATTCTCAGTAAATTACTTAGTAAATTCTCAGTGAATTACTAATTAAATTCCCAAGAAATTCTCAGTAAATTATTCAGTAAATTCTCAATTAATTACTCAGTAAATTCCTAGAAAATCCTCAGTAAATTATTTAGAAAAATTGAAGTAAAATTTTCATAATTTCACGGTAAATTACTCAATAAAATCTCAGTAAATTACTCATTGAATTCTCAGTAAATTACTCAGAACATTACCTAGAAAATTGCTAATTAAATTACTCGGTAAATTACTCAGTAAATTCTCATTAAATTACTCAGTAAATTCCAAAAAAATTCTTAGTAAATTATAAAGTAAATTGCTTAGAAAATTCTCAATAAATTCCCAGTAAATTCTCTGTAAATTACTAATTAAATTCCCAAGAAATTCTCAGTAAATTTCCAATTAATTACTCAGTAAATTCCTAGTAAATCCTCAGTAAATTATTTAGAAAATTCGAAGTAAATTTTTCATAATTTCACGATAAATTACTCAATAAAATCACAGTAAATTACTCATTGAATTCTCAGTAAATTACTCAGAACATTACCTTGTAAATTGCTAAACAAATTACTCAGTAAATTATTAGTAAATCACTCAGTATATTCCCAGAAAATTACTCGGTAAATTACTCAGTAAATTCCTAGAAAATTCTCAATAAATTCCCAGTAAATTCCCAGTAAATTACTTAGTAAATACTCAGTAAATTACTAATTAAATTCCCAAGAAATTCTCAATAACTTATTCAGTAAATTCAATATTAATTACTCCGTAAATTCCTAATAAATGCGCATTAAATTGTTTAGAAATTTCGATGCAAATTTTTCATAATTTCACGGTAAATTACTCAATAAAATCTCAGTAAATTACTCATTGAATTCTCAGTAAATTACTCAGAATATTACCCAGTAAATTGCTAAGTAAATTACTCAGTAAATTCTCATTAAATTACATAGTAAATTTCCAGAAAATTTCCAGTAAATTGCTAAGTAAATTACTCAGTAAATTCTCATTAAATTACATAGTAAATTTCCAGAAAATTTCCAGTAAATTACTTAGTAATTCTTCGTAAATTACTAATTAAATTCCCAAGAAATTCTCAATAAATTATTCAGTAAATTCTCAATTAATTACTCAATAAATTCCTAGTAAATCCTCAGTAAATTATTTAGAAAATTTGAAGTAAATTTTTCATAATTTCACGGTAAATTACTCCATTAAATCTCAGTAAATCACTCATTGAATTTCCAGTAAATTACTCAGAACATTACCCGGTAAATTGCTAAGTAAATTTCTCTGTAAATTCCGAGTAAATCACTCAGTAAATTTCCAGTAAATTACTCAGTAAATTCTCATTAAATTATAAAGTAAATTACTTAGAAAATTTTCAGTAAATTACTTAGTAAATTATTCAGTAAATTCTCAATTAATCACAGAGTAAATTCCTAGTAAATCCTCAGTAATTATTTAGAAAATTCGAAGTAACTTTTTCATAATTTCACGGTAAATTACTCAATAAAATCTCAGTAAATTACTCATTGAATTCTCAGTAAATTACTCAGAACATTACTCAGTAAATTGCTAAGTGCATTACTTAGTAAATTCCGAGTGAATCACTCAGTAAATTCCCAGTAAATTACTTGATAAATTACTCTGTAAATTCTCATTAAATTATTAAGTAATTTCCCAGAAAATTCTCTATAAATTATAAAGTAAATTACTTAGAAAATTCTCAACAAATTCCCAGAAAATTCTCAGTAAATTATTCAGTAAATTCTCAATTAATTACTCAATAAATTGCTAGTAAATCCTTAGTAAATTATTTAGAAAATTTGAAGTAAATTTTTCATAATTTCACGGTAAATTACTTAATAAAATCTCAGTAAATTACTCACTGAATTCTCAATAAATTACTCAAAACATTACCCAGTAAATTGCTAAGTAAATTGCTCTGTAAATTCTGAGTAAATCACTCAGTAAATTCCCAGTAAATTACTCGGTAAATTACTCAGTAAATTCTCATTAAATTACTCAGGAAATTCCCAGAAAATTCTCAGTAAATTACTTAGTAAATTCTCAGTAAATTCTCAATTAATTACTTAGCAAATTCTTTGTAAATTCTCAGTAAATTATTTAGAAAATTCGAAGTAAATTTTACATAATTTCACGGTAAATTACTCAATAAAATCTTAGTAAATTAAACATTGAATTCTCAGTAAATTACTCAAAACATTACCCAGTAAATTGCTAAGTACAGTACCCAGTAAATTTCGAGTAAATCACTCAGTAAATTCCCAGTAAATTACTTGGTAAATTACACAGTAAATTCTCATTAAATTACTAAGTAAATTCACAGAAAATTATCAGTAAATTATAAAGTAAATTACTTAGAAAATTATAAATAAATTCCCAGTAAATTCTCAGTAAATTACTTAGCAAATTCTCAGTAAATTACTAATTAAATTCCCAAGAAATTCTCAGGAAATTCTAAATTAATTACTCAGTAAATTCCTAGTAAATCCTCAGAAATTATTTAAAAAATTCGAAGTAAATTTTTCATAATTTCACGGTAAATTACTAAATAAAATCTCAGCAAATTACTCATTGAATTCTCAATAAATTACTCAGAACATTACCCAGTAAATTGCTACGTAAATTACTCTGTAAATTCCAAGTAAATCACTCAGTAAATTCCCAGTAAATTTCTCGGTAAATTAATCAATAAATTCTCATTAAATTACTCAGTAAATTATAAAGTAAATTACTTAGAAAATTCTCAATAAATTCCCTGTACATTCTCAGTAAATTACTTAGTAAATTCTCAGTGAATTACTAATTAAATTCCCAAGAAATTCTCAGTAAATTATTCAGTAAATTCTCAATTAATTACTCAGTAAATTCCTAGAAAATCCTCAGTAAATTATTTAGAAAAATTGAAGTAAAATTTTCATAATTTCACGGTAAATTACTCAATAAAATCTCAGTAAATTACTCATTGAATTCTCAGTAAATTACTCAGAACATTACCTAGAAAATTGCTAATTAAATTACTCGGTAAATTACTCAGTAAATTCTCATTAAATTACTCAGTAAATTCCAAAAAAATTCTTAGTAAATTATAAAGTAAATTGCTTAGAAAATTCTCAATAAATTCCCAGTAAATTCTCTGTAAATTACTAATTAAATTCCCAAGAAATTCTCAGTAAATTTCCAATTAATTACTCAGTAAATTCCTAGTAAATCCTCAGTAAATTATTTAGAAAATTCGAAGTAAATTTTTCATAATTTCACGATAAATTACTCAATAAAATCACAGTAAATTACTCATTGAATTCTCAGTAAATTACTCAGAACATTACCTTGTAAATTGCTAAACAAATTACTCAGTAAATTATTAGTAAATCACTCAGTATATTCCCAGAAAATTACTCGGTAAATTACTCAGTAAATTCCTAGAAAATTCTCAATAAATTCCCAGTAAATTCCCAGTAAATTACTTAGTAAATACTCAGTAAATTACTAATTAAATTCCCAAGAAATTCTCAATAACTTATTCAGTAAATTCAATATTAATTACTCCGTAAATTCCTAATAAATGCGCATTAAATTGTTTAGAAATTTCGATGCAAATTTTTCATAATTTCACGGTAAATTACTCAATAAAATCTCAGTAAATTACTCATTGAATTCTCAGTAAATTACTCAGAATATTACCCAGTAAATTGCTAAGTAAATTACTCAGTAAATTCTCATTAAATTACATAGTAAATTTCCAGAAAATTTCCAGTAAATTGCTAAGTAAATTACTCAGTAAATTCTCATTAAATTACATAGTAAATTTCCAGAAAATTTCCAGTAAATTACTTAGTAATTCTTCGTAAATTACTAATTAAATTCCCAAGAAATTCTCAATAAATTATTCAGTAAATTCTCAATTAATTACTCAATAAATTCCTAGTAAATCCTCAGTAAATTATTTAGAAAATTTGAAGTAAATTTTTCATAATTTCACGGTAAATTACTCCATTAAATCTCAGTAAATCACTCATTGAATTTCCAGTAAATTACTCAGAACATTACCCGGTAAATTGCTAAGTAAATTTCTCTGTAAATTCCGAGTAAATCACTCAGTAAATTTCCAGTAAATTACTCAGTAAATTCTCATTAAATTATAAAGTAAATTACTTAGAAAATTTTCAGTAAATTACTTAGTAAATTATTCAGTAAATTCTCAATTAATCACAGAGTAAATTCCTAGTAAATCCTCAGTAATTATTTAGAAAATTCGAAGTAACTTTTTCATAATTTCACGGTAAATTACTCAATAAAATCTCAGTAAATTACTCATTGAACTCTCAGTAAATTACTCAGAACATTACTCAGTAAATTGCTAAGTGCATTACTTAGTAAATTCCGAGTGAATCACTCAGTAAATTCCCAGTAAATTACTTGATAAATTACTCTGTAAATTCTCATTAAATTATTAAGTAATTTCCCAGAAAATTCTCTATAAATTATAAAGTAAATTACTTAGAAAATTCTCAACAAATTCCCAGAAAATTCTCAGTAAATTATTCAGTAAATTCTCAATTAATTACTCAATAAATTGCTAGTAAATCCTTAGTAAATTATTTAGAAAATTTGAAGTAAATTTTTCATAATTTCACGGTAAATTACTTAATAAAATCTCAGTAAATTACTCACTGAATTCTCAATAAATTACTCAAAACATTACCCAGTAAATTGCTAAGTAAATTGCTCTGTAAATTCTGAGTAAATCACTCAGTAAATTCCCAGTAAATTACTCGGTAAATTACTCAGTAAATTCTCATTAAATTACTCAGGAAATTCCCAGAAAATTCTCAGTAAATTACTTAGTAAATTCTCAGTAAATTCTCAATTAATTACTTAGCAAATTCTTTGTAAATTCTCAGTAAATTATTTAGAAAATTCGAAGTAAATTTTACATAATTTCACGGTAAATTACTCAATAAAATCTTAGTAAATTAAACATTGAATTCTCAGTAAATTACTCAAAACATTACCCAGTAAATTTCGAGTAAATCACTCAGTAAATTCCCAGTAAATTACTTGGTAAATTACACAGTAAATTCTCATTAAATTACTAAGTAAATTCACAGAAAATTATCAGTAAATTATAAAGTAAATTACTTAGAAAATTATAAATAAATTCCCAGTAAATTCTCAGTAAATTACTTAGTAAATTCTCAGTAAATTACTAATTAAATTCCCAAGAAATTCTCAGGAAATTCTAAATTAATTACTCAGTAAATTCCTAGTAAATCCTCAGAAATTATTTAAAAAATTCGAAGTAAATTTTTCATAATTTCACGGTAAATTACTAAATAAAATCTCAGCAAATTACTCATTGAATTCTCAATAAATTACTCAGAACATTACCCAGTAAATTGCTACGTAAATTACTCTGTAAATTCCAAGTAAATCACTCAGTAAATTCCCAGTAAATTTCTCGGTAAATTAATCAATAAATTCTCATTAAATTACTCAGTAAATTATAAAGTAAATTACTTAGAAAATTCTCAATAAATTCCCTGTACATTCTCAGTAAATTACTTAGTAAATTCTCAGTGAATTACTAATTAAATTCCCAAGAAATTCTCAGTAAATTATTCAGTAAATTCTCAATTAATTACTCAGTAAATTCCTAGAAAATCCTCAGTAAATTATTTAGAAAAATTGAAGTAAAATTTTCATAATTTCACGGTAAATTACTCAATAAAATCTCAGTAAATTACTCATTGAATTCTCAGTAAATTACTCAGAACATTACCTAGAAAATTGCTAATTAAATTACTCGGTAAATTACTCAGTAAATTCTCATTAAATTACTCAGTAAATTCCAAAAACATTCTTAGTAAATTATAAAGTAAATTGCTTAGAAAATTCTCAATAAATTCCCAGTAAATTCTCTGTAAATTACTAATTAAATTCCCAAGAAATTCTCAGTAAATTTCCAATTAATTACTCAGTAAATTCCTAGTAAATCCTCAGTAAATTATTTAGAAAATTCGAAGTAAATTTTTCATAATTTCACGATAAATTACTCAATAAAATCACAGTAAATTACTCATTGAATTCTCAGTAAATTACTCAGAACATTACCTTGTAAATTGCTAAATAAATTACTCAGTAAATTATTAGTAAATCACTCAGTATATTCCCAGAAAATTACTCGGTAAATTACTCAGTAAATTCCTAGAAAATTCTCAATAAATTCCCAGTAAATTCCCAGTAAATTACTTAGTAAATACTCAGTAAATTACTAATTAAATTCCCAAGAAATTCTCAATAACTTATTCAGTAAATTCAATATTAATTACTCCATAAATTCCTAATAAATGCGCATTAAATTGTTTAGAAAATTCGATGCAAATTTTTCATAATTTCACGGTAAATTACTCAATAAAATCTCAGTAAATTACTCATTGAATTCTCAGTAAATTACTCAGAATATTACCCAGTAAATTGCTAAGTAAATTACTCAGTAAATTCTCATTAAATTACATAGAAAATTTCCAGTAAATTCTCAGTAAATTACTTAGTAATTCTTCGTAAATTACTAATTAAATTCCCAAGAAATTCTCAATAAATTATTCAGTAAATTCTCAATTAATTACTCAATAAATTCCTAGTAAATCCTCAGTAAATTATTTAGAAAATTTGAAGTAAATTTTTCATAATTTCACGGTAAATTACTCCATTAAATCTCAGTAAATCACTCATTGAATTTCCAGTAAATTACTCAGAACATTACCCGGTAAATTGCTAAGTAAATTTCTCTGTAAATTCCGAGTAAATCACTCAGTAAATTTCCAGTAAATTACTCAGTAAATTCTCATTAAATTATAAAGTAAATTACTTAGAAAATTTTCAGTAAATTACTTAGTAAATTATTCAGTAAATTCTCAATTAATCACAGAGTAAATTCCTAGTAAATCCTCAGTAATTATTTAGAAAATTCGAAGTAACTTTTTCATAATTTCACGGTAAATTACTCAATAAAATCTCAGTAAATTACTCATTGAATTCTCAGTAAATTACTCAGAACATTACTCAGTAAATTGCTAAGTGCATTACTTAGTAAATTCCGAGTGAATCACTCAGTAAATTCCCAGTAAATTACTTGATAAATTACTCTGTAAATTCTCATTAAATTATTAAGTAATTTCCCAGAAAATTCTCTATAAATTATAAAGTAAATTACTTAGAAAATTCTCAACAAATTCCCAGAAAATTCTCAGTAAATTATTCAGTAAATTCTCAATTAATTACTCAATAAATTGCTAGTAAATCCTTAGTAAATTATTTAGAAAATTTGAAGTAAATTTTTCATAATTTCACGGTAAATTACTTAATAAAATCTCAGTAAATTACTCACTGAATTCTCAATAAATTACTCAAAACATTACCCAGTAAATTGCTAAGTAAATTGCTCTGTAAATTCTGAGTAAATCACTCAGTAAATTCCCAGTAAATTACTCGGTAAATTACTCAGTAAATTCTCATTAAATTACTCAGGAAATTCCCAGAAAATTCTCAGTAAATTACTTAGTAAATTCTCAGTAAATTCTCAATTAATTACTTAGCAAATTCTTTGTAAATTCTCAGTAAATTATTTAGAAAATTCGAAGTAAATTTTACATAATTTCACGGTAAATTACTCAATAAAATCTTAGTAAATTAAACATTGAATTCTCAGTAAATTACTCAAAACATTACCCAGTAAATTGCTAAGTACAGTACCCAGTAAATTTCGAGTAAATCACTCAGTAAATTCCCAGTAAATTACTTGGTAAATTACACAGTAAATTCTCATTAAATTACTAAGTAAATTCACAGAAAATTATCAGTAAATTATAAAGTAAATTACTTAGAAAATTATAAATAAATTCCCAGTAAATTCTCAGTAAATTACTTAGTAAATTCTCAGTAAATTACTAATTAAATTCCCAAGAAATTCTCAGGAAATTCTAAATTAATTACTCAGTAAATTCCTAGTAAATCCTCAGAAATTATTTAAAAAATTCAAAGTAAATTTTTCATAATTTCACGGTAAATTACTAAATAAAATCTCAGCAAATTACTCATTGAATTCTCAATAAATTACTCAGAACATTACCCAGTAAATTGCTACGTAAATTACTCTGTAAATTCCAAGTAAATCACTCAGTAAATTCCCAGTAAATTTCTCGGTAAATTAATCAATAAATTCTCATTAAATTACTCAGTAAATTATAAAGTAAATTACTTAGAAAATTCTCAATAAATTCCCTGTACATTCTCAGTAAATTACTTAGTAAATTCTCAGTGAATTACTAATTAAATTCCCAAGAAATTCTCAGTAAATTATTCAGTAAATTCTCAATTAATTACTCAGTAAATTCCTAGAAAATCCTCAGTAAATTATTTAGAAAAATTGAAGTAAAATTTTCATAATTTCACGGTAAATTACTCAATAAAATCTCAGTAAATTACTCATTGAATTCTCAGTAAATTACTCAGAACATTACCTAGAAAATTGCTAATTAAATTACTCGGTAAATTACTCAGTAAATTCTCATTAAATTACTCAGTAAATTCCAAAAACATTCTTAGTAAATTATAAAGTAAATTGCTTAGAAAATTCTCAATAAATTCCCAGTAAATTCTCTGTAAATTACTAATTAAATTCCCAAGAAATTCTCAGTAAATTTCCAATTAATTACTCAGTAAATTCCTAGTAAATCCTCAGTAAATTATTTAGAAAATTCGAAGTAAATTTTTCATAATTTCACGATAAATTACTCAATAAAATCACAGTAAATTACTCATTGAATTCTCAGTAAATTACTCAGAACATTACCTTGTAAATTGCTAAACAAATTACTCAGTAAATTATTAGTAAATCACTCAGTATATTCCCAGAAAATTACTCGGTAAATTACTCAGTAAATTCCTAGAAAATTCTCAATAAATTCCCAGTAAATTCCCAGTAAATTACTTAGTAAATACTCAGTAAATTACTAATTAAATTCCCAAGAAATTCTCAATAACTTATTCAGTAAATTCAATATTAATTACTCCGTAAATTCCTAATAAATGCGCATTAAATTGTTTAGAAATTTCGATGCAAATTTTTCATAATTTCACGGTAAATTACTCAATAAAATCTCAGTAAATTACTCATTGAATTCTCAGTAAATTACTCAGAATATTACCCAGTAAATTGCTAAGTAAATTACTCAGTAAATTCTCATTAAATTACATAGTAAATTTCCAGAAAATTTCCAGTAAATTGCTAAGTAAATTACTCAGTAAATTCTCATTAAATTACATAGTAAATTTCCAGAAAATTTCCAGTAAATTACTTAGTAATTCTTCGTAAATTACTAATTAAATTCCCAAGAAATTCTCAATAAATTATTCAGTAAATTCTCAATTAATTACTCAATAAATTCCTAGTAAATCCTCAGTAAATTATTTAGAAAATTTGAAGTAAATTTTTCATAATTTCACGGTAAATTACTCCATTAAATCTCAGTAAATCACTCATTGAATTTCCAGTAAATTACTCAGAACATTACCCGGTAAATTGCTAAGTAAATTTCTCTGTAAATTCCGAGTAAATCACTCAGTAAATTTCCAGTAAATTACTCAGTAAATTCTCATTAAATTATAAAGTAAATTACTTAGAAAATTTTCAGTAAATTACTTAGTAAATTATTCAGTAAATTCTCAATTAATCACAGAGTAAATTCCTAGTAAATCCTCAGTAATTATTTAGAAAATTCGAAGTAACTTTTTCATAATTTCACGGTAAATTACTCAATAAAATCTCAGTAAATTACTCATTGAATTCTCAGTAAATTACTCAGAACATTACTCAGTAAATTGCTAAGTGCATTACTTAGTAAATTCCGAGTGAATCACTCAGTAAATTCCCAGTAAATTACTTGATAAATTACTCTGTAAATTCTCATTAAATTATTAAGTAATTTCCCAGAAAATTCTCTATAAATTATAAAGTAAATTACTTAGAAAATTCTCAACAAATTCCCAGAAAATTCTCAGTAAATTATTCAGTAAATTCTCAATTAATTACTCAATAAATTGCTAGTAAATCCTTAGTAAATTATTTAGAAAATTTGAAGTAAATTTTTCATAATTTCACGGTAAATTACTTAATAAAATCTCAGTAAATTACTCACTGAATTCTCAATAAATTTACTCAAAACATTACCCAGTAAATTGCTAAGTAAATTGCTCTGTAAATTCTGAGTAAATCACTCAGTAAATTCCCAGTAAATTACTCGGTAAATTACTCAGTAAATTCTCATTAAATTACTCAGGAAATTCCCAGAAAATTCTCAGTAAATTACTTAGTAAATTCTCAGTAAATTCTCAATTAAATTCTTTGTAAATTCTCAGTAAATTATTTAGAAAATTCGAAGTAAATTTTACATAATTTCACGGTAAATTACTCAATAAAATCTTAGTAAATTAAACATTGAATTCTCAGTAAATTACTCAAAACATTACCCAGTAAATTGCTAAGTACAGTACCCAGTAAATTTCGAGTAAATCACTCAGTAAATTCCCAGTAAATTACTTGGTAAATTACACAGTAAATTCTCATTAAATTACTAAGTAAATTCACAGAAAATTATCAGTAAATTATAAAGTAAATTACTTAGAAAATTATAAATAAATTCCCAGTAAATTCTCAGTAAATTACTTAGTAAATTCTTAGTAAATTACTAATTAAATTCCCAAGAAATTCTCAGGAAATTCTAAATTAATTACTCAGTAAATTCCTAGTAAATCCTCAGAAATTATTTAAAAAATTCGAAGTAAATTTTTCATAATTTCACGGTAAATTACTAAATAAAATCTCAGCAAATTACTCATTGAATTCTCAATAAATTACTCAGAACATTACCCAGTAAATTGCTACGTAAATTACTCTGTAAATTCCAAGTAAATCACTCAGTAAATTCCCAGTAAATTTCTCGGTAAATTAATCAATAAATTCTCATTAAATTACTCAGTAAATTATAAAGTAAATTACTTAGAAAATTCTCAATAAATTCCCTGTACATTCTCAGTAAATTACTTAGTAAATTCTCAGTGAATTACTAATTAAATTCCCAAGAAATTCTCAGTAAATTATTCAGTAAATTCTCAATTAATTACTCAGTAAATTCCTAGAAAATCCTCAGTAAATTATTTAGAAAAATTGAAGTAAAATTTTCATAATTTCACGGTAAATTACTCAATAAAATCTCAGTAAATTACTCATTGAATTCTCAGTAAATTACTCAGAACATTACCTAGAAAATTGCTAATTAAATTACTCGGTAAATTACTCAGTAAATTCTCATTAAATTACTCAGTAAATTCCAAAAAAATTCTTAGTAAATTATAAAGTAAATTGCTTAGAAAATTCTCAATAAATTCCCAGTAAATTCTCTGTAAATTACTAATTAAATTCCCAAGAAATTCTCAGTAAATTTCCAATTAATTACTCAGTAAATTCCTAGTAAATCCTCAGTAAATTATTTAGAAAATTCGAAGTAAATTTTTCATAATTTCACGATAAATTACTCAATAAAATCACAGTAAATTACTCATTGAATTCTCAGTAAATTTGTAAGAACCCACATTTTTCATCTTGATCATGTCCATGAGCATTTGTATGATTATGACTTGTTTAGTTTGCATGTGTGTGTTGCGATGGTTTCGTTGAGTTAATGTGATCCATGTCTTGTTTTGGCACCTTTGTGATTTGTCTAAGTGTTATGTGCTTGTCTGAGTTATGTTTAGCCGACGTTGTTCCTATGCCGAGGTCATCCTTAGTCTGGCATTAGTATCTTGGAACCCCTTGTTGACCTCCGTCATTGCCTTGAACACATTAGCCGAGATGTTACCCTGCACCCCAGTGAACTCGTCCTGGAGTGGTATGACCTAGACCGAGGTGTGGCGCATCTAGGCCAAGATGTGGCACAGCTTAGTCAAGTGTTGTCCCTCCTAGCCGAGGTCATTGTCACCCTAGCCGCCGAAGTCTTTTGTTAGCCGATGTCACCCCCCCTTGCCGGAGTGCCATTCCGTATAGCGTGTTAGATACGCCTTGTTGTTAGCCGATG
Organism: Camellia sinensis; assembly: GCF_055761805.1. Classification (NCBI taxonomy): domain Eukaryota; kingdom Viridiplantae; phylum Streptophyta; class Magnoliopsida; order Ericales; family Theaceae; genus Camellia; species Camellia sinensis. The sequence continues at coordinate 89,749,785 of NC_138964.1, forward strand.
TCATGGTCTGTCAGAAAGCCCATACCGCTTTGCTTGTTGATCACCCTTCCACCATGCTCTGTCGGGTCTGTCAGCCACCTTTTCAGGAAGAACCCAACCAGTCGCCGCCACGTGTCTCAGCAGAGGGTTAACCCCAGAACCGGGTATAGGAAACTATCATTTAGTATCATAACCTTGTCTTGTAGAGAGAGAAACTCTAGGAGGAAGAAGGAGTTTTAGAGTGAGGAGGTAGATCTTGAAGCTCGATTCCTAGAAATCCAACCGTTAGATCCGCGTTCTAAGGTTAGATTCTTGACTCACTCATGATGTTCTTTATGTTTATGTTATTGCATTGCATGATTGAAAATGATTTGTAAGCCATGCATCGTTTTGAAGCTCGATTCTGGAAAGAGAAAATGACATTCATGTGTTCTTCAAGAAAGTCTTGTTTTGATCCGAAGGCTCATGCCTAAATCCATGTTTTGTGTTTATTCTTGCATAATTTTCAACTACGGGTACCCAGGTCCATGTTTTCAAACTCATAGCACGAAAATCCCAGATTTGTGATGGCAGATTATGATCAAACATTCGTATTTTTCATGTTTTCACACTCATGTTCTTCATGTTCATCAACAGAGGGAAACCCAGAGTTTCCCGACCTCTTTCCTTGCATGTGGCCCTCGGGAACACACCTCGGCAAGGAGGTGTGGAACCTCGGCCTAGACCTGGTTGGTGCCCAGCATGTTTTCCGAAAACATTTGTGTACATGAGAGACTTGTTTGAAAGCACATTCAATAGGCTTTGCCTTGTGTTGTAGGACTTGGGCTTGTCTCGACCCCGACGTGTGAAGAAACGATGTGAGTGGTATTTTTAATAAAGCTATGTTACACTTGCTTTCATAAATCTCGTCTTGCCTTGTTTTGAAAAGTACTTGATCTAGCATGAATGTCTATCCCTATTTTGTATATCAAATGCTATCTTGTTTTGATGACTTGTCTTGACAGTCCTTAGTGCTAGAGGACTCTAAACTTTTGCAGCACAGCTTGTCTTGACAGTCCTTAGTGCTAGAGGACTCTAAACTTTTGCAGCACAGCTTGTCTTGACAGTCCTTAGTGCTAGAGGACTCTAAACTTTTGCAGCACAGCTTGTCTTGACAGTCCTTAGTGCTAGAGGACTCTAAACTTTTGCAGCACAGCTTGTCTTGAAACTCTTGTCTTGATATGTCATCACCCCTTGAAATAAGTAGATGTTATTAACATCCAAGGAACTTGAAAGCCGGCAAATGAACTGGATTTCCCCTCTTGATTGTAAAGTATGCTATGTATTGTTTTGAAAGAAATCTTGGATATCAATCATGCAAAACCTTTATTTCTGATATCATTCACTGAGTATCCAAGCTCACCCTCTCTATATATATGTAGGTGATGAACAAGAAGGCATTGAGGCCTAGACGTGATGGCCGATATGTTTTGGATGCTTTGCCGACATGTTTTGGATTTTGCGTTTTGCATCGTCTTGAAGATTATGCTTCTCGGCTTATGTTTTAATTGTTTGTTTTAGCATATGTCGGCTTGAGAAGCCTTTTGGTCAGGATGTATTTTGTACCCCATTCTTGTTGTATCTGAATTGTAAGACTTGTAAAGATGTTTGGTGTATGACATTCCATTGGACTTATGCACGGCTCTCATGGACTACTCAGTTTATATATGTATATTTTGCTTCCGCGACTTGTAAGCCCCATATTTTATACTCTGATTGTGTGTGATTTTTGTAAGACGGCCTTCGGTAACCTCGGGTTACTGGCCATCACGGCACCAAACTACTAGGGGCGGTTTGGGGGCGTGACAGATTGGTATCAGAGCACAAGATCCTTGTAGTACGTTAATCACACACCTTGAGTTCTAGAGAGCCTAGGATTTCCCTTAGAAGAAAGTTAAGATTGCATCATATTGCTTGCTACTTGACTATGTGTGCATCGTTTTGGCTTAGACGCTCGTTACTTGCATATGTGTTAATCTGTTTAGTTGTTTTAAAGTCTTATCTTGCACCCCCCCCCCTAGCATCATGAGGAGAGGTAGACCCCCGGTTGGCCGAGATCGATCGGAAGACAGGTTGGAGAGATTGGAAAGGTTAGTCGAAGGCTTAGTTCGTGAGCAGAGGCAATCTAGGCCGCAGGATACTGGTACCACTTCTATGCATGCCGAACCGACGAATGGCCGATATGCAGCTCCACCCCCTCCGGTGCCACAAGTGCCTCCGCAGCAAGCTTTGTATGGGAACGACACGATAACTCTAATCAGAGAGTTCAAGAAGATGAAGCCGCCGAGATTTCAGGGAGGCATAGAACCAATGAAAGCCGAGGCATGGGTTTTAGAGATGGAGAAGTTGTTTGAAGTTTTCCCCAGTACAGACGCTCAGAAGGTATCTCTGGCAGCATTCACGTTAGACGACGATGCTCGTAGATGGTGGATGATGGTCCGAGAAAGCAATCCGGGTTTGACTTGGGCAAAATTTTTGGAGTTGTTCTACAACAAGCATTTCCCCCTTAGCGTCCGAGACCGAAAGACCACGGAGTTTCAGAATCTGGTCCAAGGGAACAAGACGGTCGCAGAATACGATCGTGCCTTTACTGAACTAGCGAGATATGCGCCTCATATGGTTGATGACGAGTATCGAAAGGCGAGGAAGTTCGAAAGTGGGTTGCGTGGGCCAATACAAGATCGGGTCAATATGCTCAATATGCCGACGTATGCCGGAGTACTGGACAAGGCCATCCTGGCTGAAGCTAATCTAAACCGATACCAGAGTTCAAGTGAGGGTCAGAAGAAGAGACAGAATTATGATAGTCGCCGAGTTCCGTTCAATGCCAAGAAGAGAATGAGCACAGACAGTTCCAGCAACTCAAATCAGGAAGGTAACGCCAAGCCGATGTGCGCGAGTTGTGGAAAGCAACATTTCGGGGTTTGTCGTTGGGCAACGGGAGCTTGTTATGAGTGTGGCGAGATAGGCCATCGCGTGAAGGACTGCCCGAAAGCAAGGACCGATGATGGGAAGAGGAATGGAAGCACCTCGGGCTCTGCACAGAAGAATAACATCGGAGGAATACAGGCGAGGCAGGGCAGAGTTTTTGCATTAGTACCAGGAGACGCCCAGAATGCCGAGGCGGTAGTGTCAGGTACCCTCTCAATTTGTTCTCAAGATGCATACGTACTGATTGATTCGGGTTCTACGCATTCATTTGTGTCCACTATATTCGCCGAGAAGTTGGATAGAGAATTAGAACCCCTTGATTATGTATTATCTGTGTCTACCCCATCTGGGAGAGATATGATTGTTACATCCGTTTATAGGGCGTGTCTTGCTATGATTGAGAGTGTAGAATTGTTAGTTGATTTGATGCCATTAGACATGACTCACTTCGATGTTATATTGGGAATGGACTGGTTAGCGGCGAATCATGCATCCATTAATTGTGTTACTAAGAACGTCACATTGAAGACCCCAAGTCAAGCCGAGGTCATTTTCCAAGGTAAAGGAGTAGTACCCCCGCCTTACTTAATTTCATCCATGAAGGCCTACAAGTTGATCCAAAAAGGATGTAGGGGTTATTTATGCAGTATACTAAGTGATCTGAATGGAAATGTTGAGTTAGCCGACATACCCGTTGTTGAGGAATTCCCCGACGTCTTTCCGAATGAGTTGCCTGGCCACCTTGTCGATAGGGAAATAGAGTTTACTGTGGACGTCTTGCCAGGAACACAACCTATCTCCAAAACACCCTACAGAATGGCTCCAGCTGAACTTAGAGAACTGAAATCGCAACTACAGGAATTGTTGGATAAGGGATTCGTCAGGCCGAGCACTTCACCGTGGGGAGCACCCGTTTTATTTGTTAAGAAAAAGGACGGCACCCTTCGTCTTTGCATTGATTACAGAGAACTTAATAAGGTGACCATTAAGAACAAATACCCATTGCCAAGAATCGATGATTTGCTTGATCAGCTACGAGGAGCACGAGTCTTTTCCAAGATTGACCTTAGGTCGGGCTACCACCAGTTGAAGGTTAAAGCCGAGGATATCGAGAAGACTGCTTTTCGGACAAGATATGGCCACTACGAATTTTTGGTAATGCCCTTCGGAGTAACCAATGCCCCAGCAGCATTCATGGACTTGATGAACAGAGTCTTTAAGCCGTACCTGGATGAGTTTGTCATTATTTTTATCGACGACATATTGATCTATTCCGGGAGTGCGAGCGAGCACGAGAATCATCTGAGACTTGCCCTGCAGACCTTGAGAAATAAGAAGTTGTACGCCAAGTTAAGTAAATGCGAATTTTGGCTTTCCAGCATTTCGTTTCTAGGACATGTGATTAATGAAGACGGTATATCAGTTGACCCCAGTAAGATTGAAGCCGTTGTAAATTGGCCGACGCCGACCAACGTGTCCGAGGTTCGTAGTTTCCTGGGTTTGGCAGGTTATTACAGAAAGTTTGTGAAGGATTTCTCGAGGATTGCAGTACCATTGACACAACTAACGAAGAAGGGAGCAGCTTATGAATGGACCGACGAAAGAGAATCAGCTTTCCAGGAGCTGAAGACGAGGTTAGTTACAGCACCAGTTCTGGTACTACCATCAGCTAATGAAGAATTTCAGATTTACAGCGATGCTTCACACAAAGGTTTGGGTTGCGTTTTAATGCAAAAAGGTAAAGTCATAGCGTACGCGTCTCGTCAGTTGAAGCCCAATGAAAAGAATTATCCTACCCATGACCTAGAGTTAGCTGCCGTGGTTTTTGCTTTGAAGATATGGCGTCATTACTTGTATGGAACATCCTGTCAAGTCTTCACCGACCACAAGAGTCTGAAGTACTTATTCACCCAGAAAGAGTTAAATATGAGGCAGAGAAGATGGCTCGAGCTGTTGAAGGACTATGACATGCAGATCCAGTATCACCCAGGTAAGGCAAATCCCGTAGCCGACGCCTTGAGCAGGAAGTTAGTTGGAAGTTTGGTGTGTCTGGCAACGATCTCAGCGGAACCGACCATCGTCGAGGAAGTGAAGACCAGGCAGATGGAAGATAAGTTCCTAAAAAGGGTAATTGATGAATTCGTCTCCAAGCCGAGGCCAGGATACACAGTGGAAAACCAGGTGCTTAAGTTTGAAGGAAGATTGTGTGTAGCCGACGTACCGGAGTTGAAAAGGAAGATTTTGCAAGAGGCCCATGGTTCCAAGTTTGCCGTTCATCCAGGGAGCACCAAGATGTATCAGGACGTAAAACGGACCTTTTGGTGGCCCAACATGAAAAGAGAGATAGCCGAGTTTGTATTTCAGTGTCTGAATTGCCAGCAAGTGAAGGCAGAACACCAGAGACCGGCAGGACTTCTTCAACCCTTGTCAATTCCTGAGTGGAAATGGGAGCACATCTCCATGGATTTCGTAGTGGGTTTGCCGAGGACGCAAAGAAGTATGGATTCCATTTGGGTTATAGTCGACAGGCTTACTAAGTCAGCTCACTTCTTGCCTGTCAAGACCACATTCAATGCCGACCGACTTGCCGAATTGTACGTGAACGAGATCGTTAGACTTCATGGTGTGCCGATGTCCATTGTGTCAGACCGAGATCCGAAGTTCGTTTCCAGATTTTGGCAGAGTCTACAAGGAGCCTTGGGAACAGAGTTGAGATTTAGCACAGCCTTTCACCCTCAGACCGACGGGCAGACAGAAAGAATGATTCAGACACTCGAAGACATGCTCAGATTGTGCGTGCTAGATTTTCAAGGAAGCTGGGAATCGCATTTGCCATTAGTGGAGTTCGCGTACAACAACAGTTATCAAGCCAGCATAGGCATGGCGCCGTATGAAGCTTTGTATGGAAGGGAGTGCAGATCGCCGATATGTTGGACTGAAGTAGGAGACAAAGCTCTAATTGGCCCCGAATTGGTTCGGATGACAACGGAAAAGATCAAACTCATTCAGCAGAGGATTAAGACTGCACAGAGTCGACAGAAGTGTTATGCCGACCGAAGAAGGAGGGAGTTAGAATTTGAAGTTGGGGATCATGTATTTTTGAAGGTCTCGCCGATGACAGGAGTTACGAGATTTGGGAAGAAGGGCAAACTTGCACCCCGATACGTTGGGCCATTTGAAATTCTCGAGAGGATTAACACCGTTGCTTACAGGCTTGCTTTGCCACCAGATTTGAGTCGAATCCACAGTGTGTTCCATGTTTCGATGCTGAGAAAATATATCCGAGACCCACTGCATGTAATAGATTACTCCGGGGTTGTAGTTAATGAAGACTTGGGCTACGAAGAGAAACCGATGAGGATTATTGACAGACAAGTGAGACAGTTGAGAAACAAGTCGATATCGATGGTAAAGATCGAATGGGAGAAGCATCATGGCAGGGAAGCCACGTGGGAAAAGGAAGAGGAAATGAAAATCTGTTACCCGGAATTATTCGTAGGTCAAGGTAACTTAAGTTTGGGGACCAAACTTCCTTAAGGAGGGTAGACTGTAAGAACCCACATTTTTCATCTTGATCATGTCCATGAGCATTTGTATGATTATGACTTGTTTAGTTTGCATGTGTGTGTTGCGATGGTTTCGTTGAGTTAATGTGATCCATGTCTTGTTTTGGCACCTTTGTGATTTGTCTAAGTGTTATGTGCTTGTCTGAGTTATGTTTAGCCGACGTTGTTCCTATGCCGAGGTCATCCTTAGTCTGGCATTAGTATCTTGGAACCCCTTGTTGACCTCCGTCATTGCCTTGAACACATTAGCCGAGATGTTACCCTGCACCCCAGTGAACTCGTCCTGGAGTGGTATGACCTAGACCGAGGTGTGGCGCATCTAGGCCAAGATGTGGCACAGCTTAGTCAAGTGTTGTCCCTCCTAGCCGAGGTCATTGTCACCCTAGCCGCCGAAGTCTTTTGTTAGCCGATGTCACCCCCCCTTGCCGGAGTGCCATTCCGTATAGCGTGTTAGATACGCCTTGTTGTTAGCCGATGTCATGGTCTGTCAGAAAGCCCATACCGCTTTGCTTGTTGATCACCCTTCCACCATGCTCTGTCGGGTCTGTCAGCCACCTTTTCAGGAAGAACCCAACCAGTCGCCGCCACGTGTCTCAGCAGAGGGTTAACCCCAGAACCGGGTATAGGAAACTATCATTTAGTATCATAACCTTGTCTTGTAGAGAGAGAAACTCTAGGAGGAAGAAGGAGTTTTAGAGTGAGGAGGTAGATCTTGAAGCTCGATTCCTAGAAATCCAACCGTTAGATCCGCGTTCTAAGGTTAGATTCTTGACTCACTCATGATGTTCTTTATGTTTATGTTATTGCATTGCATGATTGAAAATGATTTGTAAGCCATGCATCGTTTTGAAGCTCGATTCTGGAAAGAGAAAATGACATTCATGTGTTCTTCAAGAAAGTCTTGTTTTGATCCGAAGGCTCATGCCTAAATCCATGTTTTGTGTTTATTCTTGCATAATTTTCAACTACGGGTACCCAGGTCCATGTTTTCAAACTCATAGCACGAAAATCCCAGATTTGTGATGGCAGATTATGATCAAACATTCGTATTTTTCATGTTTTCACACTCATGTTCTTCATGTTCATCAACAGAGGGAAACCCAGAGTTTCCCGACCTCTTTCCTTGCATGTGGCCCTCGGGAACACACCTCGGCAAGGAGGTGTGGAACCTCGGCCTAGACCTGGTTGGTGCCCAGCATGTTTTCCGAAAACATTTGTGTACATGAGAGACTTGTTTGAAAGCACATTCAATAGGCTTTGCCTTGTGTTGTAGGACTTGGGCTTGTCTCGACCCCGACGTGTGAAGAAACGATGTGAGTGGTATTTTTAATAAAGCTATGTTACACTTGCTTTCATAAATCTCGTCTTGCCTTGTTTTGAAAAGTACTTGATCTAGCATGAATGTCTATCCCTATTTTGTATATCAAATGCTATCTTGTTTTGATGACTTGTCTTGACAGTCCTTAGTGCTAGAGGACTCTAAACTTTTGCAGCACAGCTTGTCTTGACAGTCCTTAGTGCTAGAGGACTCTAAACGTTTGCAGCACAGCTTGTCTTGACAGTCCTTAGTGCTAGAGGACTCTAAACTTTTGCAGCACAGCTTGTCTTGAAACTCTTGTCTTGATATGTCATCACCCCTTGAAATAAGTAGATGTTATTAACATCCAAGGAACTTGAAAGCCGGCAAATGAACTGGATTTCCCCTCTTGATTGTAAAGTATGCTATGTATTGTTTTGAAAGAAATCTTGGATATCAATCATGCAAAACCTTTATTTCTGATATCATTCACTGAGTATCCAAGCTCACCCTCTCTATATATATGTAGGTGATGAACAAGAAGGCATTGAGGCCTAGACGTGATGGCCGATATGTTTTGGATGCTTTGCCGACATGTTTTGGATTTTGCGTTTTGCATCGTCTTGAAGATTATGCTTCTCGGCTTATGTTTTAATTGTTTGTTTTAGCATATGTCGGCTTGAGAAGCCTTTTGGTCAGGATGTATTTTGTACCCCATTCTTGTTGTATCTGAATTGTAAGACTTGTAAAGATGTTTGGTGTATGACATTCCATTGGACTTATGCACGGCTCTCATGGACTACTCAGTTTATATATGTATATTTTGCTTCCGCGACTTGTAAGCCCCATATTTTATACTCTGATTGTGTGTGATTTTTGTAAGACGGCCTTCGGTAACCTCGGGTTACTGGCCATCACGGCACCAAACTACTAGGGGCGGTTTGGGGGCGTGACAAATTAAATTCCCAAGAAATTCTCAGTAAATTATTCAGTAAATTCTCAATTAATTACTCAGTAAATTCCTAGAAAATCCTCAGTAAATTATTTAGAAAAATTGAAGTAAAATTTTCATAATTTCACGGTAAATTACTCAATAAAATCTCAGTAAATTACTCATTGAATTCTCAGTAAATTACTCAGAACATTACCTAGAAAATTGCTAATTAAATTACTCGGTAAATTACTCAGTAAATTCTCATTAAATTACTCAGTAAATTCCAAAAAAATTCTTAGTAAATTATAAAGTAAATTGCTTAGAAAATTCTCAATAAATTCCCAGTAAATTCTCTGTAAATTACTAATTAAATTCCCAAGAAATTCTCAGTAAATTTCCAATTAATTACTCAGTAAATTCCTAGTAAATCCTCAGTAAATTATTTAGAAAATTCGAAGTAAATTTTTCATAATTTCACGATAAATTACTCAATAAAATCACAGTAAATTACTCATTGAATTCTCAGTAAATTACTCAGAACATTACCTTGTAAATTGCTAAATAAATTACTCAGTAAATTATTAGTAAATCACTCAGTATATTCCCAGAAAATTACTCGGTAAATTACTCAGTAAATTCCTAGAAAATTCTCAATAAATTCCCAGTAAATTCCCAGTAAATTACTTAGTAAATACTCAGTAAATTACTAATTAAATTCCCAAGAAATTCTCAATAACTTATTCAGTAAATTCAATATTAATTACTCCGTAAATTCCTAATAAATGCGCATTAAATTGTTTAGAAAATTCGATGCAAATTTTTCATAATTTCACGGTAAATTACTCAATAAAATCTCAGTAAATTACTCATTGAATTCTCAGTAAATTACTCAGAATATTACCCAGTAAATTGCTAAGTAAATTACTCAGTAAATTCTCATTAAATTACATAGTAAATTTCCAGAAAATTTCCAGTAAATTACTTAGTAATTCTTCGTAAATTACTAATTAAATTCCCAAGAAATTCTCAATAAATTATTCAGTAAATTCTCAATTAATTACTCAATAAATTCCTAGTAAATCCTCAGTAAATTATTTAGAAAATTTGAAGTAAATTTTTCATAATTTCACGGTAAATTACTCCATTAAATCTCAGTAAATCACTCATTGAATTTCCAGTAAATTACTCAGAACATTACCCGGTAAATTGCTAAGTAAATTTCTCTGTAAATTCCGAGTAAATCACTCAGTAAATTTCCAGTAAATTACTCAGTAAATTCTCATTAAATTATAAAGTAAATTACTTAGAAAATTTTCAGTAAATTACTTAGTAAATTATTCAGTAAATTCTCAATTAATCACAGAGTAAATTCCTAGTAAATCCTCAGTAATTATTTAGAAAATTCGAAGTAACTTTTTCATAATTTCACGGTAAATTACTCAATAAAATCTCAGTAAATTACTCATTGAATTCTCAGTAAATTACTCAGAACATTACTCAATAAATTGCTAAGTGCATTACTTAGTAAATTCCGAGTGAATCACTCAGTAAATTCTCAGTAAATTACTTGATAAATTACTCTGTAAATTCTCATTAAATTATTAAGTAATTTCCCAGAAAATTCTCTATAAATTATAAAGTAAATTACTTAGAAAATTCTCAACAAATTCCCAGAAAATTCTCAGTAAATTATTCAGTAAATTCTCAATTAATTACTCAATAAATTGCTAGTAAATCCTTAGTAAATTATTTAGAAAATTTGAAGTAAATTTTTCATAATTTCACGGTAAATTACTTAATAAAATCTCAGTAAATTACTCACTGAATTCTCAATAAATTACTCAAAACATTACCCAGTAAATTGCTAAGTAAATTGCTCTGTAAATTCTGAGTAAATCACTCAGTAAATTCCCAGTAAATTACTCGGTAAATTACTCAGTAAATTCTCATTAAATTACTCAGGAAATTCCCAGAAAATTCTCAGTAAATTACTTAGTAAATTCTCAGTAAATTCTCAATTAATTACTTAGCAAATTCTTTGTAAATTCTCAGTAAATTATTTAGAAAATTCGAAGTAAATTTTACATAATTTCACGGTAAATTACTCAATAAAATCTTAGTAAATTAAACATTGAATTCTCAGTAAATTACTCAAAACATTACCCAGTAAATTGCTAAGTACAGTACCCAGTAAATTTCGAGTAAATCACTCAGTAAATTCCCAGTAAATTACTTGGTAAATTACACAGTAAATTCTCATTAAATTACTAAGTAAATTCACAGAAAATTATCAGTAAATTATAAAGTAAATTACTTAGAAAATTATAAATAAATTCCCAGTAAATTCTCAGTAAATTACTTAGTAAATTCTCAGTAAATTACTAATTAAATTCCCAAGAAATTCTCAGGAAATTCTAAATTAATTACTCAGTAAATTCCTAGTAAATCCTCAGAAATTATTTAAAAAATTCGAAGTAAATTTTTCATAATTTCACGGTAAATTACTAAATAAAATCTCAGCAAATTACTCATTGAATTCTCAATAAATTACTCAGAACATTACCCAGTAAATTGCTACGTAAATTACTCTGTAAATTCCAAGTAAATCACTCAGTAAATTCCCAGTAAATTTCTCGGTAAATTAATCAATAAATTCTCATTAAATTACTCAGTAAATTATAAAGTAAATTACTTAGAAAATTCTCAATAAATTCCCTGTACATTCTCAGTAAATTACTTAGTAAATTCTCAGTGAATTACTAATTAAATTCCCAAGAAATTCTCAGTAAATTATTCAGTAAATTCTCAATTAATTACTCAGTAAATTCCTAGAAAATCCTCAGTAAATTATTTAGAAAAATTGAAGTAAAATTTTCATAATTTCACGGTAAATTACTCAATAAAATCTCAGTAAATTACTCATTGAATTCTCAGTAAATTACTCAGAACATTACCTAGAAAATTGCTAATTAAATTACTCAGTAAATTCTCATTAAATTACTCAGTAAATTCCAAAAAAATTCTTAGTAAATTATAAAGTAAATTGCTTAGAAAATTCTCAATAAATTCCCAGTAAATTCTCTGTAAATTACTAATTAAATTCCCAAGAAATTCTCAGTAAATTTCCAATTAATTACTCAGTAAATTCCTAGTAAATCCTCAGTAAATTATTTAGAAAATTCGAAGTAAATTTTTCATAATTTCACGATAAATTACTCAATAAAATCACAGTAAATTACTCATTGAATTCTCAGTAAATTACTCAGAACATTACCTTGTAAATTGCTAAATAAATTACTCAGTAAATTATTAGTAAATCACTCAGTATATTCCCAGAAAATTACTCGGTAAATTACTCAGTAAATTCCTAGAAAATTCTCAATAAATTCCCAGTAAATTCCCAGTAAATTACTTAGTAAATACTCAGTAAATTACTAATTAAATTCCCAAGAAATTCTCAATAACTTATTCAGTAAATTCAATATTAATTACTCCGTAAATTCCTAATAAATGCGCATTAAATTGTTTAGAAAATTCGATGCAAATTTTTCATAATTTCACGGTAAATTACTCAATAAAATCTCAGTAAATTACTCATTGAATTCTCAGTAAATTACTCAGAATATTACCCAGTAAATTGCTAAGTAAATTACTCAGTAAATTCTCATTAAATTACATAGTAAATTTCCAGAAAATTTCCAGTAAATTACTTAGTAATTCTTCGTAAATTACTAATTAAATTCCCAAGAAATTCTCAATAAATTATTCAGTAAATTCTCAATTAATTACTCAATAAATTCCTAGTAAATCCTCAGTAAATTATTTAGAAAATTTGAAGTAAATTTTTCATAATTTCACGGTAAATTACTCCATTAAATCTCAGTAAATCACTCATTGAATTTCCAGTAAATTACTCAGAACATTACCCGGTAAATTGCTAAGTAAATTTCTCTGTAAATTCCGAGTAAATCACTCAGTAAATTTCCAGTAAATTACTCAGTAAATTCTCATTAAATTATAAAGTAAATTACTTAGAAAATTTTCAGTAAATTACTTAGTAAATTATTCAGTAAATTCTCAATTAATCACAGAGTAAATTCCTAGTAAATCCTCAGTAATTATTTAGAAAATTCGAAGTAACTTTTTCATAATTTCACGGTAAATTACTCAATAAAATCTCAGTAAATTACTCATTGAATTCTCAGTAAATTACTCAGAACATTACTCAATAAATTGCTAAGTGCATTACTTAGTAAATTCCGAGTGAATCACTCAGTAAATTCCCAGTAAATTACTTGATAAATTACTCTGTAAATTCTCATTAAATTATTAAGTAATTTCCCAGAAAATTCTCTATAAATTATAAAGTAAATTACTTAGAAAATTCTCAACAAATTCCCAGAAAATTCTCAGTAAATTATTCAGTAAATTCTCAATTAATTACTCAATAAATTGCTAGTAAATCCTTAGTAAATTATTTAGAAAATTTGAAGTAAATTTTTCATAATTTCACGGTAAATTACTTAATAAAATCTCAGTAAATTACTCACTGAATTCTCAATAAATTACTCAAAACATTACCCAGTAAATTGCTAAGTAAATTGCTCTGTAAATTCTGAGTAAATCACTCAGTAAATTCCCAGTAAATTACTCGGTAAATTACTCAGTAAATTCTCATTAAATTACTCAGGAAATTCCCAGAAAATTCTCAGTAAATTACTTAGTAAATTCTCAGTAAATTCTCAATTAATTACTTAGCAAATTCTTTGTAAATTCTCAGTAAATTATTTAGAAAATTCGAAGTAAATTTTACATAATTTCACGGTAAATTACTCAATAAAATCTTAGTAAATTAAACATTGAATTCTCAGTAAATTACTCAAAACATTACCCAGTAAATTGCTAAGTACAGTACCCAGTAAATTTCGAGTAAATCACTCAGTAAATTCCCAGTAAATTACTTGGTAAATTACACAGTAAATTCTCATTAAATTACTAAGTAAATTCACAGAAAATTATCAGTAAATTATAAAGTAAATTACTTAGAAAATTATAAATAAATTCCCAGTAAATTCTCAGTAAATTACTTAGTAAATTCTCTGTAAATTACTAATTAAATTCCCAAGAAATTCTCAGGAAATTCTAAATTAATTACTCAGTAAATTCCTAGTAAATCCTCAGAAATTATTTAAAAAATTCGAAGTAAATTTTTCATAATTTCACGGTAAATTACTAAATAAAATCTCAGCAAATTACTCATTGAATTCTCAATAAATTACTCAGAACATTACCCAGTAAATTGCTACGTAAATTACTCTGTAAATTCCAAGTAAATCACTCAGTAAATTCCCAGTAAATTACTCGGTAAATTAATCAATAAATTCTCATTAAATTACTCAGTAAATTATAAAGTAAATTACTTAGAAAATTCTCAATAAATTCCCTGTACATTCTCAGTAAATTACTTAGTAAATTCTCAGTGAATTACTAATTATGTAAGAACCCACATTTTTCATCTTGATCATGTCCATGAGCATTTGTATGATTATGACTTGTTTAGTTTGCATGTGTGTGTTGCGATGGTTTCGTTGAGTTAATGTGATCCATGTCTTGTTTTGGCACCTTTGTGATTTGTCTAAGTGTTATGTGCTTGTCTGAGTTATGTTTAGCCGACGTTGTTCCTATGCCGAGGTCATCCTTAGTCTGGCATTAGTATCTTGGAACCCCTTGTTGACCTCCGTCATTGCCTTGAACACATTAGCCGAGATGTTACCCTGCACCCCAGTGAACTCGTCCTGGAGTGGTATGACCTAGACCGAGGTGTGGCGCATCTAGGCCAAGATGTGGCACAGCTTAGTCAAGTGTTGTCCCTCCTAGCCGAGGTCATTGTCACCCTAGCCGCCGAAGTCTTTTGTTAGCCGATGTCACCCCCCCTTGCCGGAGTGCCATTCCGTATAGCGTGTTAGATACGCCTTGTTGTTAGCCGATGTCATGGTCTGTCAGAAAGCCCATACCGCTTTGCTTGTTGATCACCCTTCCACCATGCTCTGTCGGGTCTGTCAGCCACCTTTTCAGGAAGAACCCAACCAGTCGCCGCCACGTGTCTCAGCAGAGGGTTAACCCCAGAACCGGGTATAGGAAACTATCATTTAGTATCATAACCTTGTCTTGTAGAGAGAGAAACTCTAGGAGGAAGAAGGAGTTTTAGAGTGAGGAGGTAGATCTTGAAGCTCGATTCCTAGAAATCCAACCGTTAGATCCGCGTTCTAAGGTTAGATTCTTGACTCACTCATGATGTTCTTTATGTTTATGTTATTGCATTGCATGATTGAAAATGATTTGTAAGCCATGCATCGTTTTGAAGCTCGATTCTGGAAAGAGAAAATGACATTCATGTGTTCTTCAAGAAAGTCTTGTTTTGATCCGAAGGCTCATGCCTAAATCCATGTTTTGTGTTTATTCTTGCATAATTTTCAACTACGGGTACCCAGGTCCATGTTTTCAAACTCATAGCACGAAAATCCCAGATTTGTGATGGCAGATTATGATCAAACATTCGTATTTTTCATGTTTTCACACTCATGTTCTTCATGTTCATCAACAGAGGGAAACCCAGAGTTTCCCGACCTCTTTCCTTGCATGTGGCCCTCGGGAACACACCTCGGCAAGGAGGTGTGGAACCTCGGCCTAGACCTGGTTGGTGCCCAGCATGTTTTCCGAAAACATTTGTGTACATGAGAGACTTGTTTGAAAGCACATTCAATAGGCTTTGCCTTGTGTTGTAGGACTTGGGCTTGTCTCGACCCCGACGTGTGAAGAAACGATGTGAGTGGTATTTTTAATAAAGCTATGTTACACTTGCTTTCATAAATCTCGTCTTGCCTTGTTTTGAAAAGTACTTGATCTAGCATGAATGTCTATCCCTATTTTGTATATCAAATGCTATCTTGTTTTGATGACTTGTCTTGACAGTCCTTAGTGCTAGAGGACTCTAAACTTTTGCAGCACAGCTTGTCTTGACAGTCCTTAGTGCTAGAGGACTCTAAACTTTTGCAGCACAGCTTGTCTTGACAGTCCTTAGTGCTAGAGGACTCTAAACTTTTGCAGCACAGCTTGTCTTGAAACTCTTGTCTTGATATGTCATCACCCCTTGAAATAAGTAGATGTTATTAACATCCAAGGAACTTGAAAGCCGGCAAATGAACTGGATTTCCCCTCTTGATTGTAAAGTATGCTATGTATTGTTTTGAAAGAAATCTTGGATATCAATCATGCAAAACCTTTATTTCTGATATCATTCACTGAGTATCCAAGCTCACCCTCTCTATATATATGTAGGTGATGAACAAGAAGGCATTGAGGCCTAGACGTGATGGCCGATATGTTTTGGATGCTTTGCCGACATGTTTTGGATTTTGCGTTTTGCATCGTCTTGAAGATTATGCTTCTCGGCTTATGTTTTAATTGTTTGTTTTAGCATATGTCGGCTTGAGAAGCCTTTTGGTCAGGATGTATTTTGTACCCCATTCTTGTTGTATCTGAATTGTAAGACTTGTAAAGATGTTTGGTGTATGACATTCCATTGGACTTATGCACGGCTCTCATGGACTACTCAGTTTATATATGTATATTTTGCTTCCGCGACTTGTAAGCCCCATATTTTATACTCTGATTGTGTGTGATTTTTGTAAGACGGCCTTCGGTAACCTCGGGTTACTGGCCATCACGGCACCAAACTACTAGGGGCGGTTTGGGGGCGTGACAGATTGGTATCAGAGCACAAGATCCTTGTAGTACGTTAATCACACACCTTGAGTTCTAGAGAGCCTAGGATTTCCCTTAGAAGAAAGTTAAGATTGCATCATATTGCTTGCTACTTGACTATGTGTGCATCGTTTTGGCTTAGACGCTCGTTACTTGCATATGTGTTAATCTGTTTAGTTGTTTTAAAGTCTTATCTTGCACCCCCCCCTAGCATCATGAGGAGAGGTAGACCCCCGGTTGGCCGAGATCGATCGGAAGACAGGTTGGAGAGATTGGAAAGGTTAGTCGAAGGCTTAGTTCGTGAGCAGAGGCAATCTAGGCCGCAGGATACTGGTACCACTTCTATGCATGCCGAACCGACGAATGGCCGATATGCAGCTCCACCCCCTCCGGTGCCACAAGTGCCTCCGCAGCAAGCTTTGTATGGGAACGACACGATAACTCTAATCAGAGAGTTCAAGAAGATGAAGCCGCCGAGATTTCAGGGAGGCATAGAACCAATGAAAGCCGAGGCATGGGTTTTAGAGATGGAGAAGTTGTTTGAAGTTTTCCCCAGTACAGACGCTCAGAAGGTATCTCTGGCAGCATTCACGTTAGACGACGATGCTCGTAGATGGTGGATGATGGTCCGAGAAAGCAATCCGGGTTTGACTTGGGCAAAATTTTTGGAGTTGTTCTACAACAAGCATTTCCCCCTTAGCGTCCGAGACCGAAAGACCACGGAGTTTCAGAATCTGGTCCAAGGGAACAAGACGGTCGCAGAATACGATCGTGCCTTTACTGAACTAGCGAGATATGCGCCTCATATGGTTGATGACGAGTATCGAAAGGCGAGGAAGTTCGAAAGTGGGTTGCGTGGGCCAATACAAGATCGGGTCAATATGCTCAATATGCCGACGTATGCCGGAGTACTGGACAAGGCCATCCTGGCTGAAGCTAATCTAAACCGATACCAGAGTTCAAGTGAGGGTCAGAAGAAGAGACAGAATTATGATAGTCGCCGAGTTCCGTTCAATGCCAAGAAGAGAATGAGCACAGACAGTTCCAGCAACTCAAATCAGGAAGGTAACGCCAAGCCGATGTGCGCGAGTTGTGGAAAGCAACATTTCGGGGTTTGTCGTTGGGCAACGGGAGCTTGTTATGAGTGTGGCGAGATAGGCCATCGCGTGAAGGACTGCCCGAAAGCAAGGACCGATGATGGGAAGAGGAATGGAAGCACCTCGGGCTCTGCACAGAAGAATAACATCGGAGGAATACAGGCGAGGCAGGGCAGAGTTTTTGCATTAGTACCAGGAGACGCCCAGAATGCCGAGGCGGTAGTGTCAGGTACCCTCTCAATTTGTTCTCAAGATGCATACGTACTGATTGATTCGGGTTCTACGCATTCATTTGTGTCCACTATATTCGCCGAGAAGTTGGATAGAGAATTAGAACCCCTTGATTATGTATTATCTGTGTCTACCCCATCTGGGAGAGATATGATTGTTACATCCGTTTATAGGGCGTGTCTTGCTATGATTGAGAGTGTAGAATTGTTAGTTGATTTGATGCCATTAGACATGACTCACTTCGATGTTATATTGGGAATGGACTGGTTAGCGGCGAATCATGCATCCATTAATTGTGTTACTAAGAACGTCACATTGAAGACCCCAAGTCAAGCCGAGGTCATTTTCCAAGGTAAAGGAGTAGTACCCCCGCCTTACTTAATTTCATCCATGAAGGCCTACAAGTTGATCCAAAAAGGATGTAGGGGTTATTTATGCAGTATACTAAGTGATCTGAATGGAAATGTTGAGTTAGCCGACATACCCGTTGTTGAGGAATTCCCCGACGTCTTTCCGAATGAGTTGCCTGGCCACCTTGTCGATAGGGAAATAGAGTTTACTGTGGACGTCTTGCCAGGAACACAACCTATCTCCAAAACACCCTACAGAATGGCTCCAGCTGAACTTAGAGAACTGAAATCGCAACTACAGGAATTGTTGGATAAGGGATTCGTCAGGCCGAGCACTTCACCGTGGGGAGCACCCGTTTTATTTGTTAAGAAAAAGGACGGCACCCTTCGTCTTTGCATTGATTACAGAGAACTTAATAAGGTGACCATTAAGAACAAATACCCATTGCCAAGAATCGATGATTTGCTTGATCAGCTACGAGGAGCACGAGTCTTTTCCAAGATTGACCTTAGGTCGGGCTACCACCAGTTGAAGGTTAAAGCCGAGGATATCGAGAAGACTGCTTTTCGGACAAGATATGGCCACTACGAATTTTTGGTAATGCCCTTCGGAGTAACCAATGCCCCAGCAGCATTCATGGACTTGATGAACAGAGTCTTTAAGCCGTACCTGGATGAGTTTGTCATTATTTTTATCGACGACATATTGATCTATTCCGGGAGTGCGAGCGAGCACGAGAATCATCTGAGACTTGCCCTGCAGACCTTGAGAAATAAGAAGTTGTACGCCAAGTTAAGTAAATGCGAATTTTGGCTTTCCAGCATTTCGTTTCTAGGACATGTGATTAATGAAGACGGTATATCAGTTGACCCCAGTAAGATTGAAGCCGTTGTAAATTGGCCGACGCCGACCAACGTGTCCGAGGTTCGTAGTTTCCTGGGTTTGGCAGGTTATTACAGAAAGTTTGTGAAGGATTTCTCGAGGATTGCAGTACCATTGACACAACTAACGAAGAAGGGAGCAGCTTATGAATGGACCGACGAAAGAGAATCAGCTTTCCAGGAGCTGAAGACGAGGTTAGTTACAGCACCAGTTCTGGTACTACCATCAGCTAATGAAGAATTTCAGATTTACAGCGATGCTTCACACAAAGGTTTGGGTTGCGTTTTAATGCAAAAAGGTAAAGTCATAGCGTACGCGTCTCGTCAGTTGAAGCCCAATGAAAAGAATTATCCTACCCATGACCTAGAGTTAGCTGCCGTGGTTTTTGCTTTGAAGATATGGCGTCATTACTTGTATGGAACATCCTGTCAAGTCTTCACCGACCACAAGAGTCTGAAGTACTTATTCACCCAGAAAGAGTTAAATATGAGGCAGAGAAGATGGCTCGAGCTGTTGAAGGACTATGACATGCAGATCCAGTATCACCCAGGTAAGGCAAATCCCGTAGCCGACGCCTTGAGCAGGAAGTTAGTTGGAAGTTTGGTGTGTCTGGCAACGATCTCAGCGGAACCGACCATCGTCGAGGAAGTGAAGACCAGGCAGATGGAAGATAAGTTCCTAAAAAGGGTAATTGATGAATTCGTCTCCAAGCCGAGGCCAGGATACACAGTGGAAAACCAGGTGCTTAAGTTTGAAGGAAGATTGTGTGTAGCCGACGTACCGGAGTTGAAAAGGAAGATTTTGCAAGAGGCCCATGGTTCCAAGTTTGCCGTTCATCCAGGGAGCACCAAGATGTATCAGGACGTAAAACGGACCTTTTGGTGGCCCAACATGAAAAGAGAGATAGCCGAGTTTGTATTTCAGTGTCTGAATTGCCAGCAAGTGAAGGCAGAACACCAGAGACCGGCAGGACTTCTTCAACCCTTGTCAATTCCTGAGTGGAAATGGGAGCACATCTCCATGGATTTCGTAGTGGGTTTGCCGAGGACGCAAAGAAGTATGGATTCCATTTGGGTTATAGTCGACAGGCTTACTAAGTCAGCTCACTTCTTGCCTGTCAAGACCACATTCAATGCCGACCGACTTGCCGAATTGTACGTGAACGAGATCGTTAGACTTCATGGTGTGCCGATGTCCATTGTGTCAGACCGAGATCCGAAGTTCGTTTCCAGATTTTGGCAGAGTCTACAAGGAGCCTTGGGAACAGAGTTGAGATTTAGCACAGCCTTTCACCCTCAGACCGACGGGCAGACAGAAAGAATGATTCAGACACTCGAAGACATGCTCAGATTGTGCGTGCTAGATTTTCAAGGAAGCTGGGAATCGCATTTGCCATTAGTGGAGTTCGCGTACAACAACAGTTATCAAGCCAGCATAGGCATGGCGCCGTATGAAGCTTTGTATGGAAGGGAGTGCAGATCGCCGATATGTTGGACTGAAGTAGGAGACAAAGCTCTAATTGGCCCCGAATTGGTTCGGATGACAACGGAAAAGATCAAACTCATTCAGCAGAGGATTAAGACTGCACAGAGTCGACAGAAGTGTTATGCCGACCGAAGAAGGAGGGAGTTAGAATTTGAAGTTGGGGATCATGTATTTTTGAAGGTCTCGCCGATGACAGGAGTTACGAGATTTGGGAAGAAGGGCAAACTTGCACCCCGATACGTTGGGCCATTTGAAATTCTCGAGAGGATTAACACCGTTGCTTACAGGCTTGCTTTGCCACCAGATTTGAGTCGAATCCACAGTGTGTTCCATGTTTCGATGCTGAGAAAATATATCCGAGACCCACTGCATGTAATAGATTACTCCGGGGTTGTAGTTAATGAAGACTTGGGCTACGAAGAGAAACCGATGAGGATTATTGACAGACAAGTGAGACAGTTGAGAAACAAGTCGATATCGATGGTAAAGATCGAATGGGAGAAGCATCATGGCAGGGAAGCCACGTGGGAAAAGGAAGAGGAAATGAAAATCTGTTACCCGGAATTATTCGTAGGTCAAAGTAACTTAAGTTTGGGGACCAAACTTCCTTAAGGAGGGTAGACTGTAAGAACCCACATTTTTCATCTTGATCATGTCCATGAGCATTTGTATGATTATGACTTGTTTAGTTTGCATGTGTGTGTTGCGATGGTTTCGTTGAGTTAATGTGATCCATGTCTTGTTTTGGCACCTTTGTGATTTGTCTAAGTGTTATGTGCTTGTCTGAGTTATGTTTAGCCGACGTTGTTCCTATGCCGAGGTCATCCTTAGTCTGGCATTAGTATCTTGGAACCCCTTGTTGACCTCCGTCATTGCCTTGAACACATTAGCCGAGATGTTACCCTGCACCCCAGTGAACTCGTCCTGGAGTGGTATGACCTAGACCGAGGTGTGGCGCATCTAGGCCAAGATGTGGCACAGCTTAGTCAAGTGTTGTCCCTCCTAGCCGAGGTCATTGTCACCCTAGCCGCCGAAGTCTTTTGTTAGCCGATGTCACCCCCCCTTGCCGGAGTGCCATTCCGTATAGCGTGTTAGATACGCCTTGTTGTTAGCCGATGTCATGGTCTGTCAGAAAGCCCATACCGCTTTGCTTGTTGATCACCCTTCCACCATGCTCTGTCGGGTCTGTCAGCCACCTTTTCAGGAAGAACCCAACCAGTCGCCGCCACGTGTCTCAGCAGAGGGTTAACCCCAGAACCGGGTATAGGAAACTATCATTTAGTATCATAACCTTGTCTTGTAGAGAGAGAAACTCTAGGAGGAAGAAGGAGTTTTAGAGTGAGGAGGTAGATCTTGAAGCTCGATTCCTAGAAATCCAACCGTTAGATCCGCGTTCTAAGGTTAGATTCTTGACTCACTCATGATGTTCTTTATGTTTATGTTATTGCATTGCATGATTGAAAATGATTTGTAAGCCATGCATCGTTTTGAAGCTCGATTCTGGAAAGAGAAAATGACATTCATGTGTTCTTCAAGAAAGTCTTGTTTTGATCCGAAGGCTCATGCCTAAATCCATGTTTTGTGTTTATTCTTGCATAATTTTCAACTACGGGTACCCAGGTCCATGTTTTCAAACTCATAGCACGAAAATCCCAGATTTGTGATGGCAGATTATGATCAAACATTCGTATTTTTCATGTTTTCACACTCATGTTCTTCATGTTCATCAACAGAGGGAAACCCAGAGTTTCCCGACCTCTTTCCTTGCATGTGGCCCTCGGGAACACACCTCGGCAAGGAGGTGTGGAACCTCGGCCTAGACCTGGTTGGTGCCCAGCATGTTTTCCGAAAACATTTGTGTACATGAGAGACTTGTTTGAAAGCACATTCAATAGGCTTTGCCTTGTGTTGTAGGACTTGGGCTTGTCTCGACCCCGACGTGTGAAGAAACGATGTGAGTGGTATTTTTAATAAAGCTATGTTACACTTGCTTTCATAAATCTCGTCTTGCCTTGTTTTGAAAAGTACTTGATCTAGCATGAATGTCTATCCCTATTTTGTATATCAAATGCTATCTTGTTTTGATGACTTGTCTTGACAGTCCTTAGTGCTAGAGGACTCTAAACTTTTGCAGCACAGCTTGTCTTGACAGTCCTTAGTGCTAGAGGACTCTAAACTTTTGCAGCACAGCTTGTCTTGACAGTCCTTAGTGCTAGAGGACTCTAAACTTTTGCAGCACAGCTTGTCTTGAAACTCTTGTCTTGATATGTCATCACCCCTTGAAATAAGTAGATGTTATTAACATCCAAGGAACTTGAAAGCCGGCAAATGAACTGGATTTCCCCTCTTGATTGTAAAGTATGCTATGTATTGTTTTGAAAGAAATCTTGGATATCAATCATGCAAAACCTTTATTTCTGATATCATTCACTGAGTATCCAAGCTCACCCTCTCTATATATATGTAGGTGATGAACAAGAAGGCATTGAGGCCTAGACGTGATGGCCGATATGTTTTGGATGCTTTGCCGACATGTTTTGGATTTTGCGTTTTGCATCGTCTTGAAGATTATGCTTCTCGGCTTATGTTTTAATTGTTTGTTTTAGCATATGTCGGCTTGAGAAGCCTTTTGGTCAGGATGTATTTTGTACCCCATTCTTGTTGTATCTGAATTGTAAGACTTGTAAAGATGTTTGGTGTATGACATTCCATTGGACTTATGCACGGCTCTCATGGACTACTCAGTTTATATATGTATATTTTGCTTCCGCGACTTGTAAGCCCCATATTTTATACTCTGATTGTGTGTGATTTTTGTAAGACGGCCTTCGGTAACCTCGGGTTACTGGCCATCACGGCACCAAACTACTAGGGGCGGTTTGGGGGCGTGACAGATTGGTATCAGAGCACAAGATCCTTGTAGTACGTTAATCACACACCTTGAGTTCTAGAGAGCCTAGGATTTCCCTTAGAAGAAAGTTAAGATTGCATCATATTGCTTGCTACTTGACTATGTGTGCATCGTTTTGGCTTAGACGCTCGTTACTTGCATATGTGTTAATCTGTTTAGTTGTTTTAAAGTCTTATCTTGCACCCCCCCCCCCTAGCATCATGAGGAGAGGTAGACCCCCGGTTGGCCGAGATCGATCGGAAGACAGGTTGGAGAGATTGGAAAGGTTAGTCGAAGGCTTAGTTCGTGAGCAGAGGCAATCTAGGCCGCAGGATACTGGTACCACTTCTATGCATGCCGAACCGACGAATGGCCGATATGCAGCTCCACCCCCTCCGGTGCCACAAGTGCCTCCGCAGCAAGCTTTGTATGGGAACGACACGATAACTCTAATCAGAGAGTTCAAGAAGATGAAGCCGCCGAGATTTCAGGGAGGCATAGAACCAATGAAAGCCGAGGCATGGGTTTTAGAGATGGAGAAGTTGTTTGAAGTTTTCCCCAGTACAGACGCTCAGAAGGTATCTCTGGCAGCATTCACGTTAGACGACGATGCTCGTAGATGGTGGATGATGGTCCGAGAAAGCAATCCGGGTTTGACTTGGGCAAAATTTTTGGAGTTGTTCTACAACAAGCATTTCCCCCTTAGCGTCCGAGACCGAAAGACCACGGAGTTTCAGAATCTGGTCCAAGGGAACAAGACGGTCGCAGAATACGATCGTGCCTTTACTGAACTAGCGAGATATGCGCCTCATATGGTTGATGACGAGTATCGAAAGGCGAGGAAGTTCGAAAGTGGGTTGCGTGGGCCAATACAAGATCGGGTCAATATGCTCAATATGCCGACGTATGCCGGAGTACTGGACAAGGCCATCCTGGCTGAAGCTAATCTAAACCGATACCAGAGTTCAAGTGAGGGTCAGAAGAAGAGACAGAATTATGATAGTCGCCGAGTTCCGTTCAATGCCAAGAAGAGAATGAGCACAGACAGTTCCAGCAACTCAAATCAGGAAGGTAACGCCAAGCCGATGTGCGCGAGTTGTGGAAAGCAACATTTCGGGGTTTGTCGTTGGGCAACGGGAGCTTGTTATGAGTGTGGCGAGATAGGCCATCGCGTGAAGGACTGCCCGAAAGCAAGGACCGATGATGGGAAGAGGAATGGAAGCACCTCGGGCTCTGCACAGAAGAATAACATCGGAGGAATACAGGCGAGGCAGGGCAGAGTTTTTGCATTAGTACCAGGAGACGCCCAGAATGCCGAGGCGGTAGTGTCAGGTACCCTCTCAATTTGTTCTCAAGATGCATACGTACTGATTGATTCGGGTTCTACGCATTCATTTGTGTCCACTATATTCGCCGAGAAGTTGGATAGAGAATTAGAACCCCTTGATTATGTATTATCTGTGTCTACCCCATCTGGGAGAGATATGATTGTTACATCCGTTTATAGGGCGTGTCTTGCTATGATTGAGAGTGTAGAATTGTTAGTTGATTTGATGCCATTAGACATGACTCACTTCGATGTTATATTGGGAATGGACTGGTTAGCGGCGAATCATGCATCCATTAATTGTGTTACTAAGAACGTCACATTGAAGACCCCAAGTCAAGCCGAGGTCATTTTCCAAGGTAAAGGAGTAGTACCCCCGCCTTACTTAATTTCATCCATGAAGGCCTACAAGTTGATCCAAAAAGGATGTAGGGGTTATTTATGCAGTATACTAAGTGATCTGAATGGAAATGTTGAGTTAGCCGACATACCCGTTGTTGAGGAATTCCCCGACGTCTTTCCGAATGAGTTGCCTGGCCACCTTGTCGATAGGGAAATAGAGTTTACTGTGGACGTCTTGCCAGGAACACAACCTATCTCCAAAACACCCTACAGAATGGCTCCAGCTGAACTTAGAGAACTGAAATCGCAACTACAGGAATTGTTGGATAAGGGATTCGTCAGGCCGAGCACTTCACCGTGGGGAGCACCCGTTTTATTTGTTAAGAAAAAGGACGGCACCCTTCGTCTTTGCATTGATTACAGAGAACTTAATAAGGTGACCATTAAGAACAAATACCCATTGCCAAGAATCGATGATTTGCTTGATCAGCTACGAGGAGCACGAGTCTTTTCCAAGATTGACCTTAGGTCGGGCTACCACCAGTTGAAGGTTAAAGCCGAGGATATCGAGAAGACTGCTTTTCGGACAAGATATGGCCACTACGAATTTTTGGTAATGCCCTTCGGAGTAACCAATGCCCCAGCAGCATTCATGGACTTGATGAACAGAGTCTTTAAGCCGTACCTGGATGAGTTTGTCATTATTTTTATCGACGACATATTGATCTATTCCGGGAGTGCGAGCGAGCACGAGAATCATCTGAGACTTGCCCTGCAGACCTTGAGAAATAAGAAGTTGTACGCCAAGTTAAGTAAATGCGAATTTTGGCTTTCCAGCATTTCGTTTCTAGGACATGTGATTAATGAAGACGGTATATCAGTTGACCCCAGTAAGATTGAAGCCGTTGTAAATTGGCCGACGCCGACCAACGTGTCCGAGGTTCGTAGTTTCCTGGGTTTGGCAGGTTATTACAGAAAGTTTGTGAAGGATTTCTCGAGGATTGCAGTACCATTGACACAACTAACGAAGAAGGGAGCAGCTTATGAATGGACCGACGAAAGAGAATCAGCTTTCCAGGAGCTGAAGACGAGGTTAGTTACAGCACCAGTTCTGGTACTACCATCAGCTAATGAAGAATTTCAGATTTACAGCGATGCTTCACACAAAGGTTTGGGTTGCGTTTTAATGCAAAAAGGTAAAGTCATAGCGTACGCGTCTCGTCAGTTGAAGCCCAATGAAAAGAATTATCCTACCCATGACCTAGAGTTAGCTGCCGTGGTTTTTGCTTTGAAGATATGGCGTCATTACTTGTATGGAACATCCTGTCAAGTCTTCACCGACCACAAGAGTCTGAAGTACTTATTCACCCAGAAAGAGTTAAATATGAGGCAGAGAAGATGGCTCGAGCTGTTGAAGGACTATGACATGCAGATCCAGTATCACCCAGGTAAGGCAAATCCCGTAGCCGACGCCTTGAGCAGGAAGTTAGTTGGAAGTTTGGTGTGTCTGGCAACGATCTCAGCGGAACCGACCATCGTCGAGGAAGTGAAGACCAGGCAGATGGAAGATAAGTTCCTAAAAAGGGTAATTGATGAATTCGTCTCCAAGCCGAGGCCAGGATACACAGTGGAAAACCAGGTGCTTAAGTTTGAAGGAAGATTGTGTGTAGCCGACGTACCGGAGTTGAAAAGGAAGATTTTGCAAGAGGCCCATGGTTCCAAGTTTGCCGTTCATCCAGGGAGCACCAAGATGTATCAGGACGTAAAACGGACCTTTTGGTGGCCCAACATGAAAAGAGAGATAGCCGAGTTTGTATTTCAGTGTCTGAATTGCCAGCAAGTGAAGGCAGAACACCAGAGACCGGCAGGACTTCTTCAACCCTTGTCAATTCCTGAGTGGAAATGGGAGCACATCTCCATGGATTTCGTAGTGGGTTTGCCGAGGACGCAAAGAAGTATGGATTCCATTTGGGTTATAGTCGACAGGCTTACTAAGTCAGCTCACTTCTTGCCTGTCAAGACCACATTCAATGCCGACCGACTTGCCGAATTGTACGTGAACGAGATCGTTAGACTTCATGGTGTGCCGATGTCCATTGTGTCAGACCGAGATCCGAAGTTCGTTTCCAGATTTTGGCAGAGTCTACAAGGAGCCTTGGGAACAGAGTTGAGATTTAGCACAGCCTTTCACCCTCAGACCGACGGGCAGACAGAAAGAATGATTCAGACACTCGAAGACATGCTCAGATTGTGCGTGCTAGATTTTCAAGGAAGCTGGGAATCGCATTTGCCATTAGTGGAGTTCGCGTACAACAACAGTTATCAAGCCAGCATAGGCATGGCGCCGTATGAAGCTTTGTATGGAAGGGAGTGCAGATCGCCGATATGTTGGACTGAAGTAGGAGACAAAGCTCTAATTGGCCCCGAATTGGTTCGGATGACAACGGAAAAGATCAAACTCATTCAGCAGAGGATTAAGACTGCACAGAGTCGACAGAAGTGTTATGCCGACCGAAGAAGGAGGGAGTTAGAATTTGAAGTTGGGGATCATGTATTTTTGAAGGTCTCGCCGATGACAGGAGTTACGAGATTTGGGAAGAAGGGCAAACTTGCACCCCGATACGTTGGGCCATTTGAAATTCTCGAGAGGATTAACACCGTTGCTTACAGGCTTGCTTTGCCACCAGATTTGAGTCGAATCCACAGTGTGTTCCATGTTTCGATGCTGAGAAAATATATCCGAGACCCACTGCATGTAATAGATTACTCCGGGGTTGTAGTTAATGAAGACTTGGGCTACGAAGAGAAACCGATGAGGATTATTGACAGACAAGTGAGACAGTTGAGAAACAAGTCGATATCGATGGTAAAGATCGAATGGGAGAAGCATCATGGCAGGGAAGCCACGTGGGAAAAGGAAGAGGAAATGAAAATCTGTTACCCGGAATTATTCGTAGGTCAAGGTAACTTAAGTTTGGGGACCAAACTTCCTTAAGGAGGGTAGACTGTAAGAACCCACATTTTTCATCTTGATCATGTCCATGAGCATTTGTATGATTATGACTTGTTTAGTTTGCATGTGTGTGTTGCGATGGTTTCGTTGAGTTAATGTGATCCATGTCTTGTTTTGGCACCTTTGTGATTTGTCTAAGTGTTATGTGCTTGTCTGAGTTATGTTTAGCCGACGTTGTTCCTATGCCGAGGTCATCCTTAGTCTGGCATTAGTATCTTGGAACCCCTTGTTGACCTCCGTCATTGCCTTGAACACATTAGCCGAGATGTTACCCTGCACCCCAGTGAACTCGTCCTGGAGTGGTATGACCTAGACCGAGGTGTGGCGCATCTAGGCCAAGATGTGGCACAGCTTAGTCAAGTGTTGTCCCTCCTAGCCGAGGTCATTGTCACCCTAGCCGCCGAAGTCTTTTGTTAGCCGATGTCACCCCCCCTTGCCGGAGTGCCATTCCGTATAGCGTGTTAGATACGCCTTGTTGTTAGCCGATGTCATGGTCTGTCAGAAAGCCCATACCGCTTTGCTTGTTGATCACCCTTCCACCATGCTCTGTCGGGTCTGTCAGCCACCTTTTCAGGAAGAACCCAACCAGTCGCCGCCACGTGTCTCAGCAGAGGGTTAACCCCAGAACCGGGTATAGGAAACTATCATTTAGTATCATAACCTTGTCTTGTAGAGAGAGAAACTCTAGGAGGAAGAAGGAGTTTTAGAGTGAGGAGGTAGATCTTGAAGCTCGATTCCTAGAAATCCAACCGTTAGATCCGCGTTCTAAGGTTAGATTCTTGACTCACTCATGATGTTCTTTATGTTTATGTTATTGCATTGCATGATTGAAAATGATTTGTAAGCCATGCATCGTTTTGAAGCTCGATTCTGGAAAGAGAAAATGACATTCATGTGTTCTTCAAGAAAGTCTTGTTTTGATCCGAAGGCTCATGCCTAAATCCATGTTTTGTGTTTATTCTTGCATAATTTTCAACTACGGGTACCCAGGTCCATGTTTTCAAACTCATAGCACGAAAATCCCAGATTTGTGATGGCAGATTATGATCAAACATTCGTATTTTTCATGTTTTCACACTCATGTTCTTCATGTTCATCAACAGAGGGAAACCCAGAGTTTCCCGACCTCTTTCCTTGCATGTGGCCCTCGGGAACACACCTCGGCAAGGAGGTGTGGAACCTCGGCCTAGACCTGGTTGGTGCCCAGCATGTTTTCCGAAAACATTTGTGTACATGAGAGACTTGTTTGAAAGCACATTCAATAGGCTTTGCCTTGTGTTGTAGGACTTGGGCTTGTCTCGACCCCGACGTGTGAAGAAACGATGTGAGTGGTATTTTTAATAAAGCTATGTTACACTTGCTTTCATAAATCTCGTCTTGCCTTGTTTTGAAAAGTACTTGATCTAGCATGAATGTCTATCCCTATTTTGTATATCAAATGCTATCTTGTTTTGATGACTTGTCTTGACAGTCCTTAGTGCTAGAGGACTCTAAACTTTTGCAGCACAGCTTGTCTTGACAGTCCTTAGTGCTAGAGGACTCTAAACTTTTGCAGCACAGCTTGTCTTGACAGTCCTTAGTGCTAGAGGACTCTAAACTTTTGCAGCACAGCTTGTCTTGAAACTCTTGTCTTGATATGTCATCACCCCTTGAAATAAGTAGATGTTATTAACATCCAAGGAACTTGAAAGCCGGCAAATGAACTGGATTTCCCCTCTTGATTGTAAAGTATGCTATGTATTGTTTTGAAAGAAATCTTGGATATCAATCATGCAAAACCTTTATTTCTGATATCATTCACTGAGTATCCAAGCTCACCCTCTCTATATATATGTAGGTGATGAACAAGAAGGCATTGAGGCCTAGACGTGATGGCCGATATGTTTTGGATGCTTTGCCGACATGTTTTGGATTTTGCGTTTTGCATCGTCTTGAAGATTATGCTTCTCGGCTTATGTTTTAATTGTTTGTTTTAGCATATGTCGGCTTGAGAAGCCTTTTGGTCAGGATGTATTTTGTACCCCATTCTTGTTGTATCTGAATTGTAAGACTTGTAAAGATGTTTGGTGTATGACATTCCATTGGACTTATGCACGGCTCTCATGGACTACTCAGTTTATATATGTATATTTTGCTTCCGCGACTTGTAAGCCCCATATTTTATACTCTGATTGTGTGTGATTTTTGTAAGACGGCCTTCGGTAACCTCGGGTTACTGGCCATCACGGCACCAAACTACTAGGGGCGGTTTGGGGGCGTGACAAATTAAATTCCCAAGAAATTCTCAGTAAATTATTCAGTAAATTCTCAATTAATTACTCAGTAAATTCCTAGAAAATCCTCAGTAAATTATTTAGAAAAATTGAAGTAAAATTTTCATAATTTCACGGTAAATTACTCAATAAAATCTCAGTAAATTACTCATTGAATTCTCAGTAAATTACTCAGAACATTACCTAGAAAATTGCTAATTAAATTACTCGGTAAATTACTCAGTAAATTCTCATTAAATTACTCAGTAAATTCCAAAAAAATTCTTAGTAAATTATAAAGTAAATTGCTTAGAAAATTCTCAATAAATTCCCAGTAAATTCTCTGTAAATTACTAATTAAATTCCCAAGAAATTCTCAGTAAATTTCCAATTAATTACTCAGTAAATTCCTAGTAAATCCTCAGTAAATTATTTAGAAAATTCGAAGTAAATTTTTCATAATTTCACGATAAATTACTCAATAAAATCACAGTAAATTACTCATTGAATTCTCAGTAAATTACTCAGAACATTACCTTGTAAATTGCTAAATAAATTACTCAGTAAATTATTAGTAAATCACTCAGTATATTCCCAGAAAATTACTCGGTAAATTACTCAGTAAATTCCTAGAAAATTCTCAATAAATTCCCAGTAAATTCCCAGTAAATTACTTAGTAAATACTCAGTAAATTACTAATTAAATTCCCAAGAAATTCTCAATAACTTATTCAGTAAATTCAATATTAATTACTCCGTAAATTCCTAATAAATGCGCATTAAATTGTTTAGAAAATTCGATGCAAATTTTTCATAATTTCACGGTAAATTACTCAATAAAATCTCAGTAAATTACTCATTGAATTCTCAGTAAATTACTCAGAATATTACCCAGTAAATTGCTAAGTAAATTACTCAGTAAATTCTCATTAAATTACATAGTAAATTTCCAGAAAATTTCCAGTAAATTACTTAGTAATTCTTCGTAAATTACTAATTAAATTCCCAAGAAATTCTCAATAAATTATTCAGTAAATTCTCAATTAATTACTCAATAAATTCCTAGTAAATCCTCAGTAAATTATTTAGAAAATTTGAAGTAAATTTTTCATAATTTCACGGTAAATTACTCCATTAAATCTCAGTAAATCACTCATTGAATTTCCAGTAAATTACTCAGAACATTACCCGGTAAATTGCTAAGTAAATTTCTCTGTAAATTCCGAGTAAATCACTCAGTAAATTTCCAGTAAATTACTCAGTAAATTCTCATTAAATTATAAAGTAAATTACTTAGAAAATTTTCAGTAAATTACTTAGTAAATTATTCAGTAAATTCTCAATTAATCACAGAGTAAATTCCTAGTAAATCCTCAGTAATTATTTAGAAAATTCGAAGTAACTTTTTCATAATTTCACGGTAAATTACTCAATAAAATCTCAGTAAATTACTCATTGAATTCTCAGTAAATTACTCAGAACATTACTCAATAAATTGCTAAGTGCATTACTTAGTAAATTCCGAGTGAATCACTCAGTAAATTCTCAGTAAATTACTTGATAAATTACTCTGTAAATTCTCATTAAATTATTAAGTAATTTCCCAGAAAATTCTCTATAAATTATAAAGTAAATTACTTAGAAAATTCTCAACAAATTCCCAGAAAATTCTCAGTAAATTATTCAGTAAATTCTCAATTAATTACTCAATAAATTGCTAGTAAATCCTTAGTAAATTATTTAGAAAATTTGAAGTAAATTTTTCATAATTTCACGGTAAATTACTTAATAAAATCTCAGTAAATTACTCACTGAATTCTCAATAAATTACTCAAAACATTACCCAGTAAATTGCTAAGTAAATTGCTCTGTAAATTCTGAGTAAATCACTCAGTAAATTCCCAGTAAATTACTCGGTAAATTACTCAGTAAATTCTCATTAAATTACTCAGGAAATTCCCAGAAAATTCTCAGTAAATTACTTAGTAAATTCTCAGTAAATTCTCAATTAATTACTTAGCAAATTCTTTGTAAATTCTCAGTAAATTATTTAGAAAATTCGAAGTAAATTTTACATAATTTCACGGTAAATTACTCAATAAAATCTTAGTAAATTAAACATTGAATTCTCAGTAAATTACTCAAAACATTACCCAGTAAATTGCTAAGTACAGTACCCAGTAAATTTCGAGTAAATCACTCAGTAAATTCCCAGTAAATTACTTGGTAAATTACACAGTAAATTCTCATTAAATTACTAAGTAAATTCACAGAAAATTATCAGTAAATTATAAAGTAAATTACTTAGAAAATTATAAATAAATTCCCAGTAAATTCTCAGTAAATTACTTAGTAAATTCTCAGTAAATTACTAATTAAATTCCCAAGAAATTCTCAGGAAATTCTAAATTAATTACTCAGTAAATTCCTAGTAAATCCTCAGAAATTATTTAAAAAATTCGAAGTAAATTTTTCATAATTTCACGGTAAATTACTAAATAAAATCTCAGCAAATTACTCATTGAATTCTCAATAAATTACTCAGAACATTACCCAGTAAATTGCTACGTAAATTACTCTGTAAATTCCAAGTAAATCACTCAGTAAATTCCCAGTAAATTTCTCGGTAAATTAATCAATAAATTCTCATTAAATTACTCAGTAAATTATAAAGTAAATTACTTAGAAAATTCTCAATAAATTCCCTGTACATTCTCAGTAAATTACTTAGTAAATTCTCAGTGAATTACTAATTAAATTCCCAAGAAATTCTCAGTAAATTATTCAGTAAATTCTCAATTAATTACTCAGTAAATTCCTAGAAAATCCTCAGTAAATTATTTAGAAAAATTGAAGTAAAATTTTCATAATTTCACGGTAAATTACTCAATAAAATCTCAGTAAATTACTCATTGAATTCTCAGTAAATTACTCAGAACATTACCTAGAAAATTGCTAATTAAATTACTCAGTAAATTCTCATTAAATTACTCAGTAAATTCCAAAAAAATTCTTAGTAAATTATAAAGTAAATTGCTTAGAAAATTCTCAATAAATTCCCAGTAAATTCTCTGTAAATTACTAATTAAATTCCCAAGAAATTCTCAGTAAATTTCCAATTAATTACTCAGTAAATTCCTAGTAAATCCTCAGTAAATTATTTAGAAAATTCGAAGTAAATTTTTCATAATTTCACGATAAATTACTCAATAAAATCACAGTAAATTACTCATTGAATTCTCAGTAAATTACTCAGAACATTACCTTGTAAATTGCTAAATAAATTACTCAGTAAATTATTAGTAAATCACTCAGTATATTCCCAGAAAATTACTCGGTAAATTACTCAGTAAATTCCTAGAAAATTCTCAATAAATTCCCAGTAAATTCCCAGTAAATTACTTAGTAAATACTCAGTAAATTACTAATTAAATTCCCAAGAAATTCTCAATAACTTATTCAGTAAATTCAATATTAATTACTCCGTAAATTCCTAATAAATGCGCATTAAATTGTTTAGAAAATTCGATGCAAATTTTTCATAATTTCACGGTAAATTACTCAATAAAATCTCAGTAAATTACTCATTGAATTCTCAGTAAATTACTCAGAATATTACCCAGTAAATTGCTAAGTAAATTACTCAGTAAATTCTCATTAAATTACATAGTAAATTTCCAGAAAATTTCCAGTAAATTACTTAGTAATTCTTCGTAAATTACTAATTAAATTCCCAAGAAATTCTCAATAAATTATTCAGTAAATTATCAATTAATTACTCAATAAATTCCTAGTAAATCCTCAGTAAATTATTTAGAAAATTTGAAGTAAATTTTTCATAATTTCACGGTAAATTACTCCATTAAATCTCAGTAAATCACTCATTGAATTTCCAGTAAATTACTCAGAACATTACCCGGTAAATTGCTAAGTAAATTTCTCTGTAAATTCCGAGTAAATCACTCAGTAAATTTCCAGTAAATTACTCAGTAAATTCTCATTAAATTATAAAGTAAATTACTTAGAAAATTTTCAGTAAATTACTTAGTAAATTATTCAGTAAATTCTCAATTAATCACAGAGTAAATTCCTAGTAAATCCTCAGTAATTATTTAGAAAATTCGAAGTAACTTTTTCATAATTTCACGGTAAATTACTCAATAAAATCTCAGTAAATTACTCATTGAATTCTCAGTAAATTACTCAGAACATTACTCAATAAATTGCTAAGTGCATTACTTAGTAAATTCCGAGTGAATCACTCAGTAAATTCCCAGTAAATTACTTGATAAATTACTCTGTAAATTCTCATTAAATTATTAAGTAATTTCCCAGAAAATTCTCTATAAATTATAAAGTAAATTACTTAGAAAATTCTCAACAAATTCCCAGAAAATTCTCAGTAAATTATTCAGTAAATTCTCAATTAATTACTCAATAAATTGCTAGTAAATCCTTAGTAAATTATTTAGAAAATTTGAAGTAAATTTTTCATAATTTCACGGTAAATTACTTAATAAAATCTCAGTAAATTACTCACTGAATTCTCAATAAATTACTCAAAACATTACCCAGTAAATTGCTAAGTAAATTGCTCTGTAAATTCTGAGTAAATCACTCAGTAAATTCCCAGTAAATTACTCGGTAAATTACTCAGTAAATTCTCATTAAATTACTCAGGAAATTCCCAGAAAATTCTCAGTAAATTACTTAGTAAATTCTCAGTAAATTCTCAATTAATTACTTAGCAAATTCTTTGTAAATTCTCAGTAAATTATTTAGAAAATTCGAAGTAAATTTTACATAATTTCACGGTAAATTACTCAATAAAATCTTAGTAAATTAAACATTGAATTCTCAGTAAATTACTCAAAACATTACCCAGTAAATTGCTAAGTACAGTACCCAGTAAATTTCGAGTAAATCACTTAGTAAATTCCCAGTAAATTACTTGGTAAATTACACAGTAAATTCTCATTAAATTACTAAGTAAATTCACAGAAAATTATCAGTAAATTATAAAGTAAATTACTTAGAAAATTATAAATAAATTCCCAGTAAATTCTCAGTAAATTACTTAGTAAATTCTCAGTAAATTACTAATTAAATTCCCAAGAAATTCTCAGGAAATTCTAAATTAATTACTCAGTAAATTCCTAGTAAATCCTCAGAAATTATTTAAAAAATTCGAAGTAAATTTTTCATAATTTCACGGTAAATTACTAAATAAAATCTCAGCAAATTACTCATTGAATTCTCAATAAATTACTCAGAACATTACCCAGTAAATTGCTACGTAAATTACTCTGTAAATTCCAAGTAAATCACTCAGTAAATTCCCAGTAAATTACTCGGTAAATTAATCAATAAATTCTCATTAAATTACTCAGTAAATTATAAAGTAAATTACTTAGAAAATTCTCAATAAATTCCCTGTACATTCTCAGTAAATTACTTTGTAAATTCTCAGTGAATTACTAATTAAATTCCCAAGAAATTCTCAGTAAATTATTCAGTAAATTCTCAATTAATTACTCAGTAAATTCCTAGAAAATCCTCAGTAAATTATTTAGAAAAATTGAAGTAAAATTTTCATAATTTCACGGTAAATTACTCAATAAAATCTCAGTAAATTACTCATTGAATTCTCAGTAAATTACTCAGAACATTACCTAGAAAATTGCTAATTAAATTACTCGGTAAATTACTCAGTAAATTCTCATTAAATTACTCAGTAAATTCCAAAAAAATTCTTAGTAAATTATAAAGTAAATTGCTTAGAAAATTCTCAATAAATTCCCAGTAAATTCTCTGTAAATTACTAATTAAATTCCCAAGAAATTCTCAGTAAATTTCCAATTAATTACTCAGTAAATTCCTAGTAAATCCTCAGTAAATTATTTAGAAAATTCGAAGTAAATTTTTCATAATTTCACGATAAATTACTCAATAAAATCACAGTAAATTACTCATTGAATTCTCAGTAAATTACTCAGAACATTACCTTGTAAATTGCTAAATAAATTACTCAGTAAATTATTAGTAAATCACTCAGTATATTCCCAGAAAATTACTCGGTAAATTACTCAGTAAATTCCTAGAAAATTCTCAATAAATTCCCAGTAAATTCCCAGTAAATTACTTAGTAAATACTCAGTAAATTACTAATTAAATTCCCAAGAAATTCTCAATAACTTATTCAGTAAATTCAATATTAATTACTCCGTAAATTCCTAATAAATGCGCATTAAATTGTTTAGAAAATTCGATGCAAATTTTTCATAATTTCACGGTAAATTACTCAATAAAATCTCAGTAAATTACTCATTGAATTCTCAGTAAATTACTCAGAATATTACCCAGTAAATTGCTAAGTAAATTACTCAGTAAATTCTCATTAAATTACATAGTAAATTTCCAGAAAATTTCCAGTAAATTACTTAGTAATTCTTCGTAAATTACTAATTAAATTCCCAAGAAATTCTCAATAAATTATTCAGTAAATTCTCAATTAATTACTCAATAAATTCCTAGTAAATCCTCAGTAAATTATTTAGAAAATTTGAAGTAAATTTTTCATAATTTCACGGTAAATTACTCCATTAAATCTCAGTAAATCACTCATTGAATTTCCAGTAAATTACTCAGAACATTACCCGGTAAATTGCTAAGTAAATTTCTCTGTAAATTCCGAGTAAATCACTCAGTAAATTTCCAGTAAATTACTCAGTAAATTCTCATTAAATTATAAAGTAAATTACTTAGAAAATTTTCAGTAAATTACTTAGTAAATTATTCAGTAAATTCTCAATTAATCACAGAGTAAATTCCTAGTAAATCCTCAGTAATTATTTAGAAAATTCGAAGTAACTTTTTCATAATTTCACGGTAAATTACTCAATAAAATCTCAGTAAATTACTCATTGAATTCTCAGTAAATTACTCAGAACATTACTCAATAAATTGCTAAGTGCATTACTTAGTAAATTCCGAGTGAATCACTCAGTAAATTCCCAGTAAATTACTTGATAAATTACTCTGTAAATTCTCATTAAATTATTAAGTAATTTCCCAGAAAATTCTCTATAAATTATAAAGTAAATTACTTAGAAAATTCTCAACAAATTCCCAGAAAATTCTCAGTAAATTATTCAGTAAATTCTCAATTAATTACTCAATAAATTGCTAGTAAATCCTTAGTAAATTATTTAGAAAATTTGAAGTAAATTTTTCATAATTTCACGGTAAATTACTTAATAAAATCTCAGTAAATTACTCACTGAATTCTCAATAAATTACTCAAAACATTACCCAGCAAATTGCTAAGTAAATTGCTCTGTAAATTCTGAGTAAATCACTCAGTAAATTCCCAGTAAATTACTCGGTAAATTACTCAGTAAATTCTCATTAAATTACTCAGGAAATTCCCAGAAAATTCTCAGTAAATTACTTAGTAAATTCTCAGTAAATTCTCAATTAATTACTTAGCAAATTCTTTGTAAATTCTCAGTAAATTATTTAGAAAATTCGAAGTAAATTTTACATAATTTCACGGTAAATTACTCAATAAAATCTTAGTAAATTAAACATTGAATTCTCAGTAAATTACTCAAAACATTACCCAGTAAATTGCTAAGTACAGTACCCAGTAAATTTCGAGTAAATCACTCAGTAAATTCCCAGTAAATTACTTGGTAAATTACACAGTAAATTCTCATTAAATTACTAAGTAAATTCACAGAAAATTATCAGTAAATTATAAAGTAAATTACTTAGAAAATTATAAATAAATTCCCAGTAAATTCTCAGTAAATTACTTAGTAAATTCTCAGTAAATTACTAATTAAATTCCCAAGAAATTCTCAGGAAATTCTAAATTAATTACTCAGTAAATTCCTAGTAAATCCTCAGAAATTATTTAAAAAATTCGAAGTAAATTTTTCATAATTTCACGGTAAATTACTAAATAAAATCTCAGCAAATTACTCATTGAATTCTCAATAAATTACTCAGAACATTACCCAGTAAATTGCTACGTAAATTACTCTGTAAATTCCAAGTAAATCACTCAGTAAATTCCCAGTAAATTACTCGGTAAATTAATCAATAAATTCTCATTAAATTACTCAGTAAATTATAAAGTAAATTACTTAGAAAATTCTCAATAAATTCCCTGTACATTCTCAGTAAATTACTTTGTAAATTCTCAGTGAATTACTAATTAAATTCCCAAGAAATTCTCAGTAAATTATTCAGTAAATTCTCAATTAATTACTCAGTAAATTCCTAGAAAATCCTCAGTAAATTATTTAGAAAAATTGAAGTAAAATTTTCATAATTTCACGGTAAATTACTCAATAAAATCTCAGTAAATTACTCATTGAATTCTCAGTAAATTACTCAGAACATTACCTAGAAAATTGCTAATTAAATTACTCGGTAAATTACTCAGTAAATTCTCATTAAATTACTCAGTAAATTCCAAAAAAATTCTTAGTAAATTATAAAGTAAATTGCTTAGAAAATTCTCAATAAATTCCCAGTAAATTCTCTGTAAATTACTAATTAAATTCCCAAGAAATTCTCAGTAAATTTCCAATTAATTACTCAGTAAATTCCTAGTAAATCCTCAGTAAATTATTTAGAAAATTCGAAGTAAATTTTTCATAATTTCACGATAAATTACTCAATAAAATCACAGTAAATTACTCATTGAATTCTCAGTAAATTACTCAGAACATTACCTTGTAAATTGCTAAATAAATTACTCAGTAAATTATTAGTAAATCACTCAGTATATTCCCAGAAAATTACTCGGTAAATTACTCAGTAAATTCCTAGAAAATTCTCAATAAATTCCCAGTAAATTCCCAGTAAATTACTTAGTAAATACTCAGTAAATTACTAATTAAATTCCCAAGAAATTCTCAATAACTTATTCAGTAAATTCAATATTAATTACTCCGTAAATTCCTAATAAATGCGCATTAAATTGTTTAGAAAATTCGATGCAAATTTTTCATAATTTCACGGTAAATTACTCAATAAAATCTCAGTAAATTACTCATTGAATTCTCAGTAAATTACTCAGAATATTACCCAGTAAATTGCTAAGTAAATTACTCAGTAAATTCTCATTAAATTACATAGTAAATTTCCAGAAAATTTCCAGTAAATTACTTAGTAATTCTTCGTAAATTACTAATTAAATTCCCAAGAAATTCTCAATAAATTATTCAGTAAATTCTCAATTAATTACTCAATAAATTCCTAGTAAATCCTCAGTAAATTATTTAGAAAATTTGAAGTAAATTTTTCATAATTTCACGGTAAATTACTCCATTAAATCTCAGTAAATCACTCATTGAATTTCCAGTAAATTACTCAGAACATTACCCGGTAAATTGCTAAGTAAATTTCTCTGTAAATTCCGAGTAAATCACTCAGTAAATTTCCAGTAAATTACTCAGTAAATTCTCATTAAATTATAAAGTAAATTACTTAGAAAATTTTCAGTAAATTACTTAGTAAATTATTCAGTAAATTCTCAATTAATCACAGAGTAAATTCCTAGTAAATCCTCAGTAATTATTTAGAAAATTCGAAGTAACTTTTTCATAATTTCACGGTAAATTACTCAATAAAATCTCAGTAAATTACTCATTGAATTCTCAGTAAATTACTCAGAACATTACTCAATAAATTGCTAAGTGCATTACTTAGTAAATTCCGAGTGAATCACTCAGTAAATTCCCAGTAAATTACTTGATAAATTACTCTGTAAATTCTCATTAAATTATTAAGTAATTTCCCAGAAAATTCTCTATAAATTATAAAGTAAATTACTTAGAAAATTCTCAACAAATTCCCAGAAAATTCTCAGTAAATTATTCAGTAAATTCTCAATTAATTACTCAATAAATTGCTAGTAAATCCTTAGTAAATTATTTAGAAAATTTGAAGTAAATTTTTCATAA
Source organism: Camellia sinensis (assembly GCF_055761805.1). Taxonomy (NCBI): domain Eukaryota; kingdom Viridiplantae; phylum Streptophyta; class Magnoliopsida; order Ericales; family Theaceae; genus Camellia; species Camellia sinensis. Next base: position 89,790,142 of record NC_138964.1, read on the forward strand.
TTTCACGGTAAATTACTTAATAAAATCTCAGTAAATTACTCACTGAATTCTCAATAAATTACTCAAAACATTACCCAGTAAATTGCTAAGTAAACTGCTCTGTAAATTCTGAGTAAATCACTCAGTAAATTCCCAGTAAATTACTCGGTAAATTACTCAGTAAATTCTCATTAAATTACTCAGGAAATTCCCAGAAAATTCTCAGTAAATTACTTAGTAAATTCTCAGTAAATTCTCAATTAATTACTTAGCAAATTCTTTGTAAATTCTCAGTAAATTATTTAGAAAATTCGAAGTAAATTTTACATAATTTCACGGTAAATTACTCAATAAAATCTTAGTAAATTAAACATTGAATTCTCAGTAAATTACTCAAAACATTACCCAGTAAATTGCTAAGTACAGTACCCAGTAAATTTCGAGTAAATCACTCAGTAAATTCCCAGTAAATTACTTGGTAAATTACACAGTAAATTCTCATTAAATTACTAAGTAAATTCACAGAAAATTATCAGTAAATTATAAAGTAAATTACTTAGAAAATTATAAATAAATTCCCAGTAAATTCTCAGTAAATTACTTAGTAAATTCTCAGTAAATTACTAATTAAATTCCCAAGAAATTCTCAGGAAATTCTAAATTAATTACTCAGTAAATTCCTAGTAAATCCTCAGAAATTATTTAAAAAATTCGAAGTAAATTTTTCATAATTTCACGGTAAATTACTAAACAAAATCTCAGCAAATTACTCATTGAATTCTCAATAAATTACTCAGAACATTACCCAGTAAATTGCTACGTAAATTACTCTGTAAATTCCAAGTAAATCACTCAGTAAATTCCCAGTAAATTTCTCGGTAAATTAATCAATAAATTCTCATTAAATTACTCAGTAAATTATAAAGTAAATTACTTAGAAAATTCTCAATAAATTCCCTGTACATTCTCAGTAAATTACTTAGTAAATTCTCAGTGAATTACTAATTAAATTCCCAAGAAATTCTCAGTAAATTATTCAGTAAATTCTCAATTAATTACTCAGTAAATTCCTAGAAAATCCTCAGTAAATTATTTAGAAAAATTGAAGTAAAATTTTCATAATTTCACGGTAAATTACTCAATAAAATCTCAGTAAATTACTCATTGAATTCTCAGTAAATTACTCAGAACATTACCTAGAAAATTGCTAATTAAATTACTCGGTAAATTACTCAGTAAATTCTCATTAAATTACTCAGTAAATTCCAAAAAAAATCTTAGTAAATTATAAAGTAAATTGCTTAGAAAATTCTCAATAAATTCCCAGTAAATTCTCTGTAAATTACTAATTAAATTCCCAAGAAATTCTCAGTAAATTTCCAATTAATTACTCAGTAAATTCCTAGTAAATCCTCAGTAAATTATTTAGAAAATTCGAAGTAAATTTTTCATAATTTCACGATAAATTACTCAATAAAATCACAGTAAATTACTCATTGAATTCTCAGTAAATTACTCAGAACATTACCTTGTAAATTGCTAAATAAATTACTCAGTAAATTATTAGTAAATCACTCAGTATATTCCTAGAAAATTACTCGGTAAATTACTCAGTAAATTCCTAGAAAATTCTCAATAAATTCCCAGTAAATTCCCAGTAAATTACTTAGTAAATACTCAGTAAATTACTAATTAAATTCCCAAGAAATTCTCAATATTTATTCAGTAAATTCAATATTAATTACTCCGTAAATTCCTAATAAATGCGCATTAAATTGTTTAGAAAATTCGATGCAAATTTTTCATAATTTCACGGTAAATTACTCAATAAAATCTCAGTAAATTACTCATTGAATTCTCAGTAAATTACTCAGAATATTACCCAGTAAATTGCTAAGTAAATTACTCAGTAAATTCTCATTAAATTACATAGTAAATTTCCAGAAAATTTCCAGTAAATTCTCAGTAAATTACTTAGTAATTCTTTGTAAATTACTAATTAAATTCCCAAAGAAATTCTCAATAAATTATTCAGTAAATTCTCAATTAATTACTCAATAAATTCCTAGTAAATCCTCAGTAAATTATTTAGAAAATTTGAAGTAAATTTTTCATAATTTCACGGTAAATTACTCCATTAAATCTCAGTAAATCACTCATTGAATTTCCAGTAAATTACTCAGAACATTACCCGGTAAATTGCTAAGTAAATTTCTCTGTAAATTCCGAGTAAATCACTCAGTAAATTTCCAGTAAATTACTCAGTAAATTCTCATTAAATTATAAAGTAAATTACTTAGAAAATTTTCAGTAAATTACTTAGTAAATTATTCAGTAAATTCTCAATTAATCACAGAGTAAATTCCTAATAAATCCTCAGTAATTATTTAGAAAATTCGAAGTAACTTTTTCATAATTTCACGGTAAATTACTCAATAAAATCTCAGTAAATTACTCATTGAATTCTCAGTAAATTACTCAGAACATTACTCAGTAAATTGCTAAGTGCATTACTTAGTAAATTCCGAGTGAATCACTCAGTAAATTCCCAGTAAATTACTTGATAAATTACTCTGTAAATTCTCATTAAATTATTAAGTAATTTCCCAGAAAATTCTCTATAAATTATAAAGTAAATTACTTAGAAAATTCTCAACAAATTCCCAGAAAATTCTCAGTAAATTATTCAGTAAATTCTCAATTAATTACTCAATAAATTGCTAGTAAATCCTTAGTAAATTATTTAGAAAATTTGAAGTAAATTTTTCATAATTTCACGGTAAATTACTTAATAAAATCTCAGTAAATTACTCACTGAATTCTCAATAAATTACTCAAAACATTACCCAGTAAATTGCTAAGTAAATTGCTCTGTAAATTCTGAGTAAATCACTCAGTAAATTCCCAGTAAATTACTCGGTAAATTACTCAGTAAATTCTCATTAAATTACTCAGGAAATTCCCAGAAAATTCTCAGTAAATTACTTAGTAAATTCTCAGTAAATTCTCAATTAACTACTTAGCAAATTCTTTGTAAATTCTCAGTAAATTATTTAGAAAATTCGAAGTAAATTTTACATAATTTCACGGTAAATTACTCAATAAAATCTTAGTAAATTAAACATTGAATTCTCAGTAAATTACTCAAAACATTACCCAGTAAATTGCTAAGTACAGTACCCAGTAAATTTCGAGTAAATCACTCAGTAAATTCCCAGTAAATTACTTGGTAAATTACACAGTAAATTCTCATTAAATTACTAAGTAAATTCACAGAAAATTATCAGTAAATTATAAAGTAAATTACTTAGAAAATTATAAATAAATTCCCAGTAAATTCTCAGTAAATTACTAATTAAATTCCCAAGAAATTCTCAGGAAATTCTAAATTAATTACTCAGTAAATTCCTAGTAAATCCTCAGAAATTATTTAAAAAATTCGAAGTAAATTTTTCATAATTTCACGGTAAATTACTAAATAAAATCTCAGCAAATTACTCATTGAATTCTCAATAAATTACTCAGAACATTACCCAGTAAATTGCTACGTAAATTACTCTGTAAATTCCAAGTAAATCACTCAGTAAATTCCCAGTAAATTTCTCGGTAAATTAATCAATAAATTCTCATTAAATTACTCAGTAAATTATAAAGTAAATTACTTAGAAAATTCTCAATAAATTCCCTGTACATTCTCAGTAAATTACTTAGTAAATTCTCAGTGAATTACTAATTAAATTCCCAAGAAATTCTCAGTAAATTATTCAGTAAATTCTCAATTAATTACTCAGTAAATTCCTAGAAAATCCTCAGTAAATTATTTAGAAAAATTGAAGTAAAATTTTCATAATTTCACGGTAAATTACTCAATAAAATCTCAGTAAATTACTCATTGAATTCTCAGTAAATTACTCAGAACATTACCTAGAAAATTGCTAATTAAATTACTCGGTAAATTACTCAGTAAATTCTCATTAAATTACTCAGTAAATTCCAAAAAAATTCTTAGTAAATTATAAAGTAAATTGCTTAGAAAATTCTCAATAAATTCCCAGTAAATTCTCTGTAAATTACTAATTAAATTCCCAAGAAATTCTCAGTAAATTTCCAATTAATTACTCAGTAAATTCCTAGTAAATCCTCAGTAAATTATTTAGAAAATTCGAAGTAAATTTTTCATAATTTCACGATAAATTACTCAATAAAATCACAGTAAATTACTCATTGAATTCTCAGTAAATTACTCAGAACATTACCTTGTAAATTGCTAAATAAATTACTCAGTAAATTATTAGTAAATCACTCAGTATATTCCCAGAAAATTACTCGGTAAATTACTCAGTAAATTCCTAGAAAATTCTCAATAAATTCCCAGTAAATTCCCAGTAAATTACTTAGTAAATACTCAGTAAATTACTAATTAAATTCCCAAGAAATTCTCAATAACTTATTCAGTAAATTCAATATTAATTACTCCGTAAATTCCTAATAAATGCGCATTAAATTGTTTAGAAAATTCGATGCAAATTTTTCATAATTTCACGGTAAATTACTCAATAAAATCTCAGTAAATTACTCATTGAATTCTCAGTAAATTACTCAGAATATTACCCAGTAAATTGCTAAGTAAATTACTCAGTAAATTCTCATTAAATTACATAGTAAATTTCCAGAAAATTTCCAGTAAATTCTCAGTAAATTACTTAGTAATTCTTCGTAAATTACTAATTAAATTCCCAAGAAATTCTCAATAAATTATTCAGTAAATTCTCAATTAATTACTCAATAAATTCCTAGTAAATCCTCAGTAAATTATTTAGAAAATTTGAAGTAAATTTTTCATAATTTCACGGTAAATTACTCCATTAAATCTCAGTAAATCACTCATTGAATTTCCAGTAAATTACTCAGAACATTACCCGGTAAATTGCTAAGTAAATTTCTCTGTAAATTCCGAGTAAATCACTCAGTAAATTTCCAGTAAATTACTCAGTAAATTCTCATTAAATTATAAAGTAAATTACTTAGAAAATTTTCAGTAAATTACTTAGTAAATTATTCAGTAAATTCTCAATTAATCACAGAGTAAATTCCTAGTAAATCCTCAGTAATTATTTAGAAAATTCGAAGTAACTTTTTCATAATTTCACGGTAAATTACTCAATAAAATCTCAGTAAATTACTCATTGAATTCTCAGTAAATTACTCAGAACATTACTCAGTAAATTGCTAAGTGCATTACTTAGTAAATTCCGAGTGAATCACTCAGTAAATTCCCAGTAAATTACTTGATAAATTACTCTGTAAATTCTCATTAAATTATTAAGTAATTTCCCAGAAAATTCTCTATAAATTATAAAGTAAATTACTTAGAAAATTCTCAACAAATTCCCAGAAAATTCTCAGTAAATTATTCAGTAAATTCTCAATTAATTACTCAATAAATTGCTAGTAAATCCTTAGTAAATTATTTAGAAAATTTGAAGTAAATTTTTCATAATTTCACGGTAAATTACTTAATAAAATCTCAGTAAATTACTCACTGAATTCTCAATAAATTACTCAAAACATTACCCAGTAAATTGCTAAGTAAATTGCTCTGTAAATTCTGAGTAAATCACTCAGTAAATTCCCAGTAAATTACTCGGTAAATTACTCAGTAAATTCTCATTAAATTACTCAGGAAATTCCCAGAAAATTCTCAGTAAATTACTTAGTAAATTCTCAGTAAATTCTCAATTAATTACTTAGCAAATTCTTTGTAAATTCTCAGTAAATTATTTAGAAAATTCGAAGTAAATTTTACATAATTTCACGGTAAATTACTCAATAAAATCTTAGTAAATTAAACATTGAATTCTCAGTAAATTACTCAAAACATTACCCAGTAAATTGCTAAGTACAGTACCCAGTAAATTTCGAGTAAATCACTCAGTAAATTCCCAGTAAATTACTTGGTAAATTACACAGTAAATTCTCATTAAATTACTAAGTAAATTCACAGAAAATTATCAGTAAATTATAAAGTAAATTACTTAGAAAATTATAAATAAATTCCCAGTAAATTCTCAGTAAATTACTAATTAAATTCCCAAGAAATTCTCAGGAAATTCTAAATTAATTACTCAGTAAATTCCTAGTAAATCCTCAGAAATTATTTAAAAAATTCGAAGTAAATTTTTCATAATTTCACGGTAAATTACTAAATAAAATCTCAGCAAATTACTCATTGAATTCTCAATAAATTACTCAGAACATTACCCAGTAAATTGCTACGTAAATTACTCTGTAAATTCCAAGTAAATCACTCAGTAAATTCCCAGTAAATTTCTCGGTAAATTAATCAATAAATTCTCATTAAATTACTCAGTAAATTATAAAGTAAATTACTTAGAAAATTCTCAATAAATTCCCTGTACATTCTCAGTAAATTACTTAGTAAATTCTCAGTGAATTACTAATTAAATTCCCAAGAAATTCTCAGTAAATTATTCAGTAAATTCTCAATTAATTACTCAGTAAATTCCTAGAAAATCCTCAGTAAATTATTTAGAAAAATTGAAGTAAAATTTTCATAATTTCACGGTAAATTACTCAATAAAATCTCAGTAAATTACTCATTGAATTCTCAGTAAATTACTCAGAACATTACCTAGAAAATTGCTAATTAAATTACTCGGTAAATTACTCAGTAAATTCTCATTAAATTACTCAGTAAATTCCAAAAAAATTCTTAGTAAATTATAAAGTAAATTGCTTAGAAAATTCTCAATAAATTCCCAGTAAATTCTCTGTAAATTACTAATTAAATTCCCAAGAAATTCTCAGTAAATTTCCAATTAATTACTCAGTAAATTCCTAGTAAATCCTCAGTAAATTATTTAGAAAATTCGAAGTAAATTTTTCATAATTTCACGATAAATTACTCAATAAAATCACAGTAAATTACTCATTGAATTCTCAGTAAATTACTCAGAACATTACCTTGTAAATTGCTAAATAAATTACTCAGTAAATTATTAGTAAATCACTCAGTATATTCCCAGAAAATTACTCGGTAAATTACTCAGTAGATTCTCGTTAAATTACTCAGTAAATTCCTAGAAAATTCTCAATAAATTCCCAGTAAATTCCCAGTAAATTACTTAGTAAATACTCAGTAAATTACTAATTAAATTCCCAAGAAATTCTCAATAACTTATTCAGTAAATTCAATATTAATTACTCCGTAAATTCCTAATAAATGCGCATTAAATTGTTTAGAAAATTCGATGCAAATTTTTCATAATTTCACGGTAAATTACTCAATAAAATCTCAGTAAATTACTCATTGAATTCTCAGTAAATTACTCAGAATATTACCCAGTAAATTGCTAAATAAATTACTCAGTAAATTCTCATTAAATTACATAGTAAATTTCCAGAAAATTCCCAGTAAATTACTTAGTAATTCTTCGTAAATTACTAATTAAATTCCCAAGAAATTCTCAATAAATTATTCAGTAAATTCTCAATTAATTACTCAATAAATTCCTAGTAAATCCTCAGTAAATTATTTAGAAAATTTGAAGTAAATTTTTCATAATTTCACGGTAAATTACTCCATTAAATCTCAGTAAATCACTCATTGAATTTCCAGTAAATTACTCAGAACATTACCCGGTAAATTGCTAAGTAAATTTCTCTGTAAATTCCGAGTAAATCACTCAGTAAATTTCCAGTAAATTACTCAGTAAATTCTCATTAAATTATAAAGTAAATTACTTAGAAAATTTTCAGTAAATTACTTAGTAAATTATTCAGTAAATTCTCAATTAATCACAGAGTAAATTCCTAGTAAATCCTCAGTAATTATTTAGAAAATTCGAAGTAACTTTTTCATAATTTCACGGTAAATTACTCAATAAAATCTCAGTAAATTACTCATTGAATTCTCAGTAAATTACTCAGAACATTACTCAGTAAATTGCTAAGTGCATTACTTAGTAAATTCCGAGTGAATCACTCAGTAAATTCCCAGTAAATTACTTGATAAATTACTCTGTAAATTCTCATTAAATTATTAAGTAATTTCCCAGAAAATTCTCTATAAATTATAAAGTAAATTACTTAGAAAATTCTCAACAAATTCCCAGAAAATTCTCAATTAATTACTCAATAAATTGCTAGTAAATCCTTAGTAAATTATTTAGAAAATTTGAAGTAAATTTTTCATAATTTCACGGTAAATTACTTAATAAAATCTCAGTAAATTACTCACTGAATTCTCAATAAATTACTCAAAACATTACCCAGTAAATTGCTAAGTAAATTGCTCTGTAAATTCTGAGTAAATCACTCAGTAAATTCCCAGTAAATTACTCGGTAAATTACTCAGTAAATTCTCATTAAATTACTCAGGAAATTCCCAGAAAATTCTCAGTAAATTACTTAGTAAATTCTCAGTAAATTCTCAATTAATTACTTAGCAAATTCTTTGTAAATTCTCAGTAAATTATTTAGAAAATTCGAAGTAAATTTTACATAATTTCACGGTAAATTACTCAATAAAATCTTAGTAAATTAAACATTGAATTCTCAGTAAATTACTCAAAACATTACCCAGTAAATTGCTAAGTACAGTACCCAGTAAATTTCGAGTAAATCACTCAGTAAATTCCCAGTAAATTACTTGGTAAATTACACAGTAAATTCTCATTAAATTACTAAGTAAATTCACAGAAAATTATCAGTAAATTATAAAGTAAATTACTTAGAAAATTATAAATAAATTCCCAGTAAATTCTCAGTAAATTACTTAGTAAATTCTCAGTAAATTACTAATTAAATTCCCAAGAAATTCTCAGGAAATTCTAAATTAATTACTCAGTAAATTCCTAGTAAATCCTCAGAAATTATTTAAAAAATTCGAAGTAAATTTTTCATAATTTCACGGTAAATTACTAAATAAAATCTCAGCAAATTACTCATTGAATTCTCAATAAATTACTCAGAACATTACCCAGTAAATTGCTACGTAAATTACTCTGTAAATTCCAAGTAAATCACTCAGTAAATTCCCAGTAAATTACTCGGTAAATTAATCAATAAATTCTCATTAAATTACTCAGTAAATTATAAAGTAAATTACTTAGAAAATTCTCAATAAATTCCCTGTACATTCTCAGTAAATTACTTAGTAAATTCTCAGTGAATTACTAATTAAATTCCCAAGAAATTCTCAGTAAATTATTCAGTAAATTCTCAATTAATTACTCAGTAAATTCCTAGAAAATCCTCAGTAAATTATTTAGAAAAATTGAAGTAAAATTTTCATAATTTCACAGTAAATTACTCAATAAAATCTCAGTAAATTACTCATTGAATTCTCAGTAAATTACTCAGAACATTACCTAGAAAATTGCTAATTAAATTACTCGGTAAATTACTCAGTAAATTCTCATTAAATTACTCAGTAAATTCCAAAAAAATTCTTAGTAAATTATAAAGTAAATTGCTTAGAAAATTCTCAATAAATTCCCAGTAAATTCTCTGTAAATTACTAATTAAATTCCCAAGAAATTCTCAGTAAATTTCCAATTAATTACTCAGTAAATTCCTAGTAAATCCTCAGTAAATTATTTAGAAAATTCGAAGTAAATTTTTCATAATTTCACGATAAATTACTCAATAAAATCACAGTAAATTACTCATTGAATTCTCAGTAAATTACTCAGAACATTACCTTGTAAATTGCTAAATAAATTACTCAGTAAATTATTAGTAAATCACTCAGTATATTCCCAGAAAATTACTCGGTAAATTACTCAGTAGATTCTCGTTAAATTACTCAGTAAATTCCTAGAAAATTCTCAATAAATTCCCAGTAAATTCCCAGTAAATTACTTAGTAAATACTCAGTAAATTACTAATTAAATTCCCAAGAAATTCTCAATAACTTATTCAGTAAATTCAATATTAATTACTCCGTAAATTCCTAATAAATGCGCATTAAATTGTTTAGAAAATTCGATGCAAATTTTTCATAATTTCACGGTAAATTACTCAATAAAATCTCAGTAAATTACTCATTGAATTCTCAGTAAATTACTCAGAATATTACCCAGTAAATTGCTAAATAAATTACTCAGTAAATTCTCATTAAATTACATAGTAAATTTCCAGAAAATTCCCAGTAAATTACTTAGTAATTCTTCGTAAATTACTAATTAAATTCCCAAGAAATTCTCAATAAATTATTCAGTAAATTCTCAATTAATTACTCAATAAATTCCTAGTAAATCCTCAGTAAATTATTTAGAAAATTTGAAGTAAATTTTTCATAATTTCACGGTAAATTACTCCATTAAATCTCAGTAAATCACTCATTGAATTTCCAGTAAATTACTCAGAACATTACCCGGTAAATTGCTAAGTAAATTTCTCTGTAAATTCCGAGTAAATCACTCAGTAAATTTCCAGTAAATTACTCAGTAAATTCTCATTAAATTATAAAGTAAATTACTTAGAAAATTTTCAGTAAATTACTTAGTAAATTATTCAGTAAATTCTCAATTAATCACAGAGTAAATTCCTAGTAAATCCTCAGTAATTATTTAGAAAATTCGAAGTAACTTTTTCATAATTTCACGGTAAATTACTCAATAAAATCTCAGTAAATTACTCATTGAATTCTCAGTAAATTACTCAGAACATTACTCAGTAAATTGCTAAGTGCATTACTTAGTAAATTCCGAGTGAATCACTCAGTAAATTCCCAGTAAATTACTTGATAAATTACTCTGTAAATTCTCATTAAATTATTAAGTAATTTCCCAGAAAATTCTCTATAAATTATAAAGTAAATTACTTAGAAAATTCTCAACAAATTCCCAGAAAATTCTCAATTAATTACTCAATAAATTGCTAGTAAATCCTTAGTAAATTATTTAGAAAATTTGAAGTAAATTTTTCATAATTTCACGGTAAATTACTTAATAAAATCTCAGTAAATTACTCACTGAATTCTCAATAAATTACTCAAAACATTACCCAGTAAATTGCTAAGTAAATTGCTCTGTAAATTCTGAGTAAATCACTCAGTAAATTCCCAGTAAATTACTCGGTAAATTACTCAGTAAATTCTCATTAAATTACTCAGGAAATTCCCAGAAAATTCTCAGTAAATTACTTAGTAAATTCTCAGTAAATTCTCAATTAATTACTTAGCAAATTCTTTGTAAATTCTCAGTAAATTATTTAGAAAATTCGAAGTAAATTTTACATAATTTCACGGTAAATTACTCAATAAAATCTTAGTAAATTAAACATTGAATTCTCAGTAAATTACTCAAAACATTACCCAGTAAATTGCTAAGTACAGTACCCAGTAAATTTCGAGTAAATCACTCAGTAAATTCCCAGTAAATTACTTGGTAAATTACACAGTAAATTCTCATTAAATTACTAAGTAAATTCACAGAAAATTATCAGTAAATTATAAAGTAAATTACTTAGAAAATTATAAATAAATTCCCAGTAAATTCTCAGTAAATTACTTAGTAAATTCTCAGTAAATTACTAATTAAATTCCCAAGAAATTCTCAGGAAATTCTAAATTAATTACTCAGTAAATTCCTAGTAAATCCTCAGAAATTATTTAAAAAATTCGAAGTAAATTTTTCATAATTTCACGGTAAATTACTAAATAAAATCTCAGCAAATTACTCATTGAATTCTCAATAAATTACTCAGAACATTACCCAGTAAATTGCTACGTAAATTACTCTGTAAATTCCAAGTAAATCACTCAGTAAATTCCCAGTAAATTACTCGGTAAATTAATCAATAAATTCTCATTAAATTACTCAGTAAATTATAAAGTAAATTACTTAGAAAATTCTCAATAAATTCCCTGTACATTCTCAGTAAATTACTTAGTAAATTCTCAGTGAATTACTAATTAAATTCCCAAGAAATTCTCAGTAAATTATTCAGTAAATTCTCAATTAATTACTCAGTAAATTCCTAGAAAATCCTCAGTAAATTATTTAGAAAAATTGAAGTAAAATTTTCATAATTTCACGGTAAATTACTCAATAAAATCTCAGTAAATTACTCATTGAATTCTCAGTAAATTACTCAGAACATTACCTAGAAAATTGCTAATTAAATTACTCGGTAAATTACTCAGTAAATTCTCATTAAATTACTCAGTAAATTCCAAAAAAAATCTTAGTAAATTATAAAGTAAATTGCTTAGAAAATTCTCAATAAATTCCCAGTAAATTCTCTGTAAATTACTAATTAAATTCCCAAGAAATTCTCAGTAAATTTCCAATTAATTACTCAGTAAATTCCTAGTAAATCCTCAGTAAATTATTTAGAAAATTCGAAGTAAATTTTTCATAATTTCACGATAAATTACTCAATAAAATCACAGTAAATTACTCATTGAATTCTCAGTAAATTACTCAGAACATTACCTTGTAAATTGCTAAATAAATTACTCAGTAAATTATTAGTAAATCACTCAGTATATTCCCAGAAAATTACTCGGTAAATTACTCAGTAGATTCTCGTTAAATTACTCAGTAAATTCCTAGAAAATTCTCAATAAATTCCCAGTAAATTCCCAGTAAATTACTTAGTAAATACTCAGTAAATTACTAATTAAATTCCCAAGAAATTCTCAATAACTTATTCAGTAAATTCAATATTAATTACTCCGTAAATTCCTAATAAATGCGCATTAAATTGTTTAGAAAATTCGATGCAAATTTTTCATAATTTCACGGTAAATTACTCAATAAAATCTCAGTAAATTACTCATTGAATTCTCAGTAAATTACTCAGAATATTACCCAGTAAATTGCTAAGTAAATTACTCAGTAAATTCTCATTAAATTACATAGTAAATTTCCAGAAAATTTCCAGTAAATTACTTAGTAATTCTTCGTAAATTACTAATTAAATTCCCAAGAAATTCTCAATAAATTATTCAGTAAATTCTCAATTAATTACTCAATAAATTCCTAGTAAATCCTCAGTAAATTATTTAGAAAATTTGAAGTAAATTTTTCATAATTTCACGGTAAATTACTCCATTAAATCTCAGTAAATCACTCATTGAATTTCCAGTAAATTACTCAGAACATTACCCGGTAAATTGCTAAGTAAATTTCTCTGTAAATTCCGAGTAAATCACTCAGTAAATTTCCAGTAAATTACTCAGTAAATTCTCATTAAATTATAAAGTAAATTACTTAGAAAATTTTCAGTAAATTACTTAGTAAATTATTCAGTAAATTCTCAATTAATCACAGAGTAAATTCCTAGTAAATCCTCAGTAATTATTTAGAAAATTCGAAGTAACTTTTTCATAATTTCACGGTAAATTACTCAATAAAATCTCAGTAAATTACTCATTGAATTCTCAGTAAATTACTCAGAACATTACTCAGTAAATTGCTAAGTGCATTACTTAGTAAATTCCGAGTGAATCACTCAGTAAATTCCCAGTAAATTACTTGATAAATTACTCTGTAAATTCTCATTAAATTATTAAGTAATTTCCCAGAAAATTCTCTATAAATTATAAAGTAAATTACTTAGAAAATTCTCAACAAATTCCCAGAAAATTCTCAGTAAATTATTCAGTAAATTCTCAATTAATTACTCAATAAATTGCTAGTAAATCCTTAGTAAATTATTTAGAAAATTTGAAGTAAATTTTTCATAATTTCACGGTAAATTACTTAATAAAATCTCAGTAAATTACTCACTGAATTCTCAATAAATTACTCAAAACATTACCCAGTAAATTGCTAAGTAAATTGCTCTGTAAATTCTGAGTAAATCACTCAGTAAATTCCCAGTAAATTACTCGGTAAATTACTCAGTAAATTCTCATTAAATTACTCAGGAAATTCCCAGAAAATTCTCAGTAAATTACTTAGTAAATTCTCAGTAAATTCTCAATTAATTACTTAGCAAATTCTTTGTAAATTCTCAGTAAATTATTTAGAAAATTCGAAGTAAATTTTACATAATTTCACGGTAAATTACTCAATAAAATCTTAGTAAATTAAACATTGAATTCTCAGTAAATTACTCAAAACATTACCCAGTAAATTGCTAAGTACAGTACCCAGTAAATTTCGAGTAAATCACTCAGTAAATTCCCAGTAAATTACTTGGTAAATTACACAGTAAATTCTCATTAAATTACTAAGTAAATTCACAGAAAATTATCAGTAAATTATAAAGTAAATTACTTAGAAAATTATAAATAAATTCCCAGTAAATTCTCAGTAAATTACTTAGTAAATTCTCAGTAAATTACTAATTAAATTCCCAAGAAATTCTCAGGAAATTCTAAATTAATTACTCAGTAAATTCCTAGTAAATCCTCAGAAATTATTTAAAAAATTCGAAGTAAATTTTTCATAATTTCACGGTAAATTACTAAATAAAATCTCAGCAAATTACTCATTGAATTCTCAATAAATTACTCAGAACATTACCCAGTAAATTGCTACGTAAATTACTCTGTAAATTCCAAGTAAATCACTCAGTAAATTCCCAGTAAATTACTCGGTAAATTAATCAATAAATTCTCATTAAATTACTCAGTAAATTATAAAGTAAATTACTTAGAAAATTCTCAATAAATTCCCTGTACATTCTCAGTAAATTACTTAGTAAATTCTCAGTGAATTACTAATTAAATTCCCAAGAAATTCTCAGTAAATTATTCAGTAAATTCTCAATTAATTACTCAGTAAATTCCTAGAAAATCCTCAGTAAATTATTTAGAAAAATTGAAGTAAAATTTTCATAATTTCACGGTAAATTACTCAATAAAATCTCAGTAAATTACTCATTGAATTCTCAGTAAATTACTCAGAACATTACCTAGAAAATTGCTAATTAAATTACTCGGTAAATTACTCAGTAAATTCTCATTAAATTACTCAGTAAATTCCAAAAAAAATCTTAGTAAATTATAAAGTAAATTGCTTAGAAAATTCTCAATAAATTCCCAGTAAATTCTCTGTAAATTACTAATTAAATTCCCAAGAAATTCTCAGTAAATTTCCAATTAATTACTCAGTAAATTCCTAGTAAATCCTCAGTAAATTATTTAGAAAATTCGAAGTAAATTTTTCATAATTTCACGATAAATTACTCAATAAAATCACAGTAAATTACTCATTGAATTCTCAGTAAATTACTCAGAACATTACCTTGTAAATTGCTAAATAAATTACTCAGTAAATTATTAGTAAATCACTCAGTATATTCCCAGAAAATTACTCGGTAAATTACTCAGTAGATTCTCGTTAAATTACTCAGTAAATTCCTAGAAAATTCTCAATAAATTCCCAGTAAATTCCCAGTAAATTACTTAGTAAATACTCAGTAAATTACTAATTAAATTCCCAAGAAATTCTCAATAACTTATTCAGTAAATTCAATATTAATTACTCCGTAAATTCCTAATAAATGCGCATTAAATTGTTTAGAAAATTCGATGCAAATTTTTCATAATTTCACGGTAAATTACTCAATAAAATCTCAGTAAATTACTCATTGAATTCTCAGTAAATTACTCAGAATATTACCCAGTAAATTGCTAAGTAAATTACTCAGTAAATTCTCATTAAATTACATAGTAAATTTCCAGAAAATTTCCAGTAAATTACTTAGTAATTCTTCGTAAATTACTAATTAAATTCCCAAGAAATTCTCAATAAATTATTCAGTAAATTCTCAATTAATTACTCAATAAATTCCTAGTAAATCCTCAGTAAATTATTTAGAAAATTTGAAGTAAATTTTTCATAATTTCACGGTAAATTACTCCATTAAATCTCAGTAAATCACTCATTGAATTTCCAGTAAATTACTCAGAACATTACCCGGTAAATTGCTAAGTAAATTTCTCTGTAAATTCCGAGTAAATCACTCAGTAAATTTCCAGTAAATTACTCAGTAAATTCTCATTAAATTATAAAGTAAATTACTTAGAAAATTTTCAGTAAATTACTTAGTAAATTATTCAGTAAATTCTCAATTAATCACAGAGTAAATTCCTAGTAAATCCTCAGTAATTATTTAGAAAATTCGAAGTAACTTTTTCATAATTTCACGGTAAATTACTCAATAAAATCTCAGTAAATTACTCATTGAATTCTCAGTAAATTACTCAGAACATTACTCAGTAAATTGCTAAGTGCATTACTTAGTAAATTCCGAGTGAATCACTCAGTAAATTCCCAGTAAATTACTTGATAAATTACTCTGTAAATTCTCATTAAATTATTAAGTAATTTCCCAGAAAATTCTCTATAAATTATAAAGTAAATTACTTAGAAAATTCTCAACAAATTCCCAGAAAATTCTCAGTAAATTATTCAGTAAATTCTCAATTAATTACTCAATAAATTGCTAGTAAATCCTTAGTAAATTATTTAGAAAATTTGAAGTAAATTTTTCATAATTTCACGGTAAATTACTTAATAAAATCTCAGTAAATTACTCACTGAATTCTCAATAAATTACTCAAAACATTACCCAGTAAATTGCTAAGTAAATTGCTCTGTAAATTCTGAGTAAATCACTCAGTAAATTCCCAGTAAATTACTCGGTAAATTACTCAGTAAATTCTCATTAAATTACTCAGGAAATTCCCAGAAAATTCTCAGTAAATTACTTAGTAAATTCTCAGTAAATTCTCAATTAATTACTTAGCAAATTCTTTGTAAATTCTCAGTAAATTATTTAGAAAATTCGAAGTAAATTTTACATAATTTCACGGTAAATTACTCAATAAAATCTTAGTAAATTAAACATTGAATTCTCAGTAAATTACTCAAAACATTACCCAGTAAATTGCTAAGTACAGTACCCAGTAAATTTCGAGTAAATCACTCAGTAAATTCCCAGTAAATTACTTGGTAAATTACACAGTAAATTCTCATTAAATTACTAAGTAAATTCACAGAAAATTATCAGTAAATTATAAAGTAAATTACTTAGAAAATTATAAATAAATTCCCAGTAAATTCTCAGTAAATTACTTAGTAAATTCTCAGTAAATTACTAATTAAATTCCCAAGAAATTCTCAGGAAATTCTAAATTAATTACTCAGTAAATTCCTAGTAAATCCTCAGAAATTATTTAAAAAATTCGAAGTAAATTTTTCATAATTTCACGGTAAATTACTAAATAAAATCTCAGCAAATTACTCATTGAATTCTCAATAAATTACTCAGAACATTACCCAGTAAATTGCTACGTAAATTACTCTGTAAATTCCAAGTAAATCACTCAGTAAATTCCCAGTAAATTACTCGGTAAATTAATCAATAAATTCTCATTAAATTACTCAGTAAATTATAAAGTAAATTACTTAGAAAATTCTCAATAAATTCCCTGTACATTCTCAGTAAATTACTTAGTAAATTCTCAGTGAATTACTAATTAAATTCCCAAGAAATTCTCAGTAAATTATTCAGTAAATTCTCAATTAATTACTCAGTAAATTCCTAGAAAATCCTCAGTAAATTATTTAGAAAAATTGAAGTAAAATTTTCATAATTTCACGGTAAATTACTCAATAAAATCTCAGTAAATTACTCAGAACATTACCTAGAAAATTGCTAATTAAATTACTCGGTAAATTACTCAGTAAATTCTCATTAAATTACTCAGTAAATTCCAAAAAAAATCTTAGTAAATTATAAAGTAAATTGCTTAGAAAATTCTCAATAAATTCCCAGTAAATTCTCTGTAAATTACTAATTAAATTCCCAAGAAATTCTCAGTAAATTTCCAATTAATTACTCAGTAAATTCCTAGTAAATCCTCAGTAAATTATTTAGAAAATTCGAAGTAAATTTTTCATAATTTCACGATAAATTACTCAATAAAATCACAGTAAATTACTCATTGAATTCTCAGTAAATTACTCAGAACATTACCTTGTAAATTGCTAAATAAATTACTCAGTAAATTATTAGTAAATCACTCAGTATATTCCCAGAAAATTACTCGGTAAATTACTCAGTAGATTCTCGTTAAATTACTCAGTAAATTCCTAGAAAATTCTCAATAAATTCAAAGTAAATTCCCAGTAAATTACTTAGTAAATACTCAGTAAATTACTAATTAAATTCCCAAGAAATTCTCAATAACTTATTCAGTAAATTCAATATTAATTACTCCGTAAATTCCTAATAAATGCGCATTAAATTATTTAGAAAATTTGATGCAAAATTTTCATAATTTCACGGTAAATTACTCAATAAAATCTCAGTAAATTACTCATTGAATTCTCAGTAAATTACTCAGAATATTACCCAGTAAATTGCTAAGTAAATTACTCAGTAAATTCTCATTAAATTACATAGTAAATTTCCAGAAAATTTCCAGTAAATTACTTAGTAATTCTTCGTAAATTACTAATTAAATTCCCAAGAAATTCTCAATAAATTATTCAGTAAATTCTCAATTAATTACTCAATAAATTCCTAGTAAATCCTCAGTAAATTATTTAGAAAATTTGAAGTAAATTTTTCATAATTTCACGGTAAATTACTCCATTAAATCTCAGTAAATCACTCATTGAATTTCCAGTAAATTACTCAGAACATTACCCGGTAAATTGCTAAGTAAATTTCTCTGTAAATTCCGAGTAAATCACTCAGTAAATTTCCAGTAAATTACTCAGTAAATTCTCATTAAATTATAAAGTAAATTACTTAGAAAATTTTCAGTAAATTACTTAGTAAATTCTCAGTAAATTCTCAATTAATTACTTAGCAAATTCTTAGTAAATTCTCAGTAAATTATTTAGAAAATTCGAAGTAAATTTTTCATAATTTCACGGTAAATTACTCAATAAAATCTCAGTAAATTACATATTGAATTCTCAGTAAATTACTCAAAACATTACCCAGTAAATTGCTAAGTAAAGTACTCAGTAAATTTCGAGTAAATCACTCAGTAAATTTCCAGTAAATTACTCGGTAAATTACTCAGTAAATTCTCATGAAATTACTTAGTAAATTCACAGAAAATTCTCAGTAAATTATAAAGTAAATTACTTCAAAAATTCTAAATAAATTCCCAGTAAATTACTTAGTAAATTCTCAGTAAATTACTAATTAAATTCCCAAGAAATTCTCTGTAAATTCTAAATTAATTACTTAGTAAATTCCTAGTAAATCCTCAGAAATTATTTAGAAAATTCGAAGTAAATTTTTCATAATTTCATGGTAAATTACTCAATAAAATCTCAGTAAATTACTCATTGAATTCTCAGTAAATTACTCAGAACATTACCCAGTAAATTGCTAAGTAAATTACTTAGTAAATTTTGAGTAAATCACTCAGTAAATTCCCAGTAAATTACTCGGTAAATTAATCAATAAATTCTCATTAAATTACTCAGTAAATTATAAAGTAAATTACTTAGAAAATTCTCAATAAATTCCCTATACATTCTCAGTAAATTACTTAGTAAATTCTCAGTGAATTACTAATTAAATTTCCAAGAAATTCTCAGTAAATTATTCAGTAAATTCTCAATTAATTACTCAGTAAATTCCTAGTAAATCCTCAGTAAATTATTTAGAAAAATCGAAGTAAAATTTTCATAATTTCACGGTAAATTACTCAATAAAATCCCAGTAAATTACTCATTGAATTCTCAATAAATTACTCAGAACATTACCTAGTAACTTGCTAAGTAAATTACTAAGTAAATTCGGAGTAAATCACTCAGTAAATTCCCAGTAAATTACTCGGTAAATTACTCAGTAAATTCTCATTAAATTACTCAGTAAATTCCAAGAAAATTCTCGGTAAATTATAAAGTAAATTACTTAGAAAATTCTTAATAAATTCCCAGTAAATTCTCAGTAAATTACTAATTAAATTCCCAAGAAATTCTCAGTAAATTATTCAGTAAATTCTCAATTAATTACTCAGTAAATTATTTAGAAAATTCGAAGTAAATTTTTCATAATTTCACGGTAAATTACTCAATAAAATCACAGAAAATTACTCATTGAATTCTCAGTAAATTACTCAGAACATTACCCAGTAAATTGCTAAGTAAATTACTCAGTAAATTCTCAATAAATTATTCAGTAAATTCTCAATTAATTACTCAATACATTCCTTGTAAATTCTCAGTAAATTATTTAGAAAATTTGAAGTAAATTTTTCATAATTTCACGGTGAATTACTCAATAAAATCTCAGTAAATTACTCATTGAACTCTCAATAAATTGCTCAGAACATTACCCAGTAAATTGCTAAGTAAATTACTTAGTAAATTCCGAGTAAATTACTCATTAAATTCCCAGTAAATTACTTTGTAAATTACATAGTAAATTCTCATTAAATTACTCAGTAAATTTCCAGAAAATTCTCAGTAAATTATAAACTAAATTACTTAGAAAATTCTCAATAAATTCCCATTAAATTCTCAATAAATTACTTAGTAAATTCTCAGTAAATTAGTAATTAAATTCCCCAGAAATTCTCAGTAAATTATTCAGTAAATTCTCAATTAATTACTCAGTAAATTCCTAGTAAATCCTCAGTAAATTATTTATAAAATTAGAAGTAAATTTTTCTTAATTTCACGGTAAATTACTCAATAAAATCTCAGTAAATTACTCATTGAATTCTCAGTAAATTACTCAGAACATTACCCTGTAAATTGCTAAGTTAAGTACTCAGTAAATTTCGAGTAAATTACTCAGTAAATTTCTAGTAAATTACTCGGTAAATTACTCATAAATTCTCATTAAATTATTTAGTAATTTTTCAGAAAATTCTCAGTAAATTATAAAGTAAATTACTTAAAAAATTCTCAATAAATTCCAAGTAAATTCTCAGTAAATTACTAATTAAACTCCCAGGAAATTCTCAGTAAATTATTCACTAAATTCTCCATTAATTACTCCGTAAATTCCTTGTAAATCCTCAGTAAATTATTTAGAAAATTCGAAGTAAATCTTTCATAATTTCACGGTAAATTACTCAATAAAATCTCAGTAAATTACTCATTGAATTCTCAGTAAATTACTCAGAACATTACCCAGTAAATTGCTAAGTAAAGTACTCAGTAAATTCTGAGTAAATCACTCAGTAAATTCCCAGTAAATTTGTACCAATCCTCACTTTACTCTGGTCATGTTTGCATGTATTTACATGATCTTGTCTTGTTAAGTTGCATTTGCAAACCTTGATTTGTTTCGTATAAGTGTTGCTTGCATGCCTTGTAACAACCCTCACTTCATCTTAGTCATGCTCTCATGCATTTATGTGATTTTGTCTTGTTGTCTTTGTTTTGCTTAAGTGTTACTGCGTGCTTTGTTCCTTGCTTGGTGTGAGTTTAGCCGAGGTCATCCTAAGCCTGGGTCGCACCTTTGAATCTCTGATACCTAGGACTATCTTGGAATCTTTTGGTTAACCTCCACTCGCACCTCGGCATATTGGCCGAGATGTCACTATCTAGGCCGAGGTGTTCATCACCAAGGCCGAGATGTGTATTATCTAGGCCGAGATGTTACCCTTGCACCTAGTGATCTTGTTCCTGGATTGGTATGACCTAGACCGAGGTGTGGCACAACTAAGTCAAGTGTTGTCCTTCCTAGCCGAGATCATTGAGACCTTACTTGCCGAAGCCTTGTCCTTAGCCGAGATCATTACCTGCCGGAGTGCCTATGCCATCTTGCTTGTTGAACACACTTTGTCATAGTCTTGTCTTTTCACTCAGTCACCTTTTTGGAAGAGCCAACCAGCCGATGCCACGTGTCCCAGCAGAGGGTTAAGTCGATAAGCTGTTGAGAAACACATCATTTTGTATCATATCCTTGTCTTTTAGAGAGAGAGGCTCTAGGAAGAAGAATGAGGAATTCTTAGAGAGGGAATAGATTTCCAAGCTTGATCTTCACACCTTAAGCCGTTAGATTCGTGTCTTGAGGTTAGAATCTTGATCTACTCTTGTTTTTCTTATTGTTCATCTAGCTGCATTGCATGATCGAACATGATTTGTAAGCCATGCATTGATTTAAAGTTTGGTTTTAGAAAGAGAAAGTGATATTCATGTGTTCTTGAATAAAAGCCTTGTTTGATCCGAAAGCTTGCATCAAGATTCATGTTTTTGTGTTTGCTTTCATAAAATCTTCAAGTATGGGTACCCAGGTCCATGTTTTCGAACTCATCTCATGAAATTCCAGATTTCGTAATAACAAGTTGTGATTGAGCATTCATGTTTTTTCATGTTCTTCATGTTCATGTTCTTCAGCAGAGGGAAACCCAGATTTTCCTGACTTCATTTTCTTAAATGTGGCCATTGGGACCACACCTCAGCAAGGAGGTGTGGGACCTCGGCCAAGACCTGGTTGGTACCCATTATGTTTTCCTGAGATGAGAAATAGTGTTTTGTTTTAGTTCGACTTAGTTTTGAAGGAATGTCGAGATCATTTGCATTCATATAAAGCTTGTTTGAGAGTGCATTCAATAGACTTTGCCATGCGTTTGTAGGACTTGGACTCTTGCTTTGACCCCGACGTTTGAAGAACTAAGTGAGTGGTATTTTTAATAAAGCTATGTTATGACATTTGATAAAGCTTTGCCTTGCTTGTTTTGGAAAAGTATTTGTTAAGCATGAATGACTATCCCTATTTTGCGTATCAAGTATTAGCTTTGGTTTTGATAACATTCTTGACAAGTCCGTACGTGCTAAGGGACTATAAGCATTTGTAGCACAAGTCCGTACGTGCTAAGGGATTATAAGCATTTGTAGCACAAGTCCGTACGTGCTAAGGGACTATAAGCATTTGTAGCACAAGCCCGTACGTGCTAGGGGACTCTAAACTTTTGTAGCACCTTTGATTATGTCATCCCTTGTATTATTGATGCTAGTAAGCATCCCTTGAGACTTGAAAGATTTTTAGATGAACTTGATTTGTCCTTTGATTTCGTACAAGATATGATGTGTTTTGGCTTAATAAAGATCTCGGATATCATTCATGCAAACCCCTTTATTGATTATATCATTCACTGAGTATCCAAGCTCACCCTCTCTATATATATGTAGGTGATGAGCAGGATGGCGGTGACGCCTAGATGCGTTTGGCATGATGTTTTGGATTCATTCTTTTGATAGCATCTTGAAGACTGTGCTTCTTGGCTTGTGATTCATTGTATTTTGCATATGTCGGCTTGAGAAGCCTTTTGATCAAGATGTATTATGTACTTATTCATTTGTATTCAAGTTGTAAGACCTCGATACGATGTATGTCATTTCATTTGATTTATGCACAGCTCTTATGGACTAATTAGAATTAAATTATTGCTTCCACACATGTAAGCCCCATATGTATACTCTGTTTGTGTGTGAATCTTTGCAAGTTGGCCTTTGGTAATCTCGGATTACTGGCTATCATGGCACCATTCTATTAGGGGCGGAATGGGGTCGTGACATGCCTTGTTCCTTGCTTGGTGTGAGTTTAGCCGAGGTCATCTTAAGCCTAGGTTACACCTTTGAACTTCTTACATCTAGGACCATCTTGGAACCGCTTTGGTTGACCTCCACCCTCACCTTGACATGTTGGCCGAGATGTCATTATCTAGGCCGAGGTGTTCATCACCAAGGTCGAGATGTGTATTATCTAGGCCGAGATGTTATACCAAGGTGATCTTGTCCCTAGACTAGTACGACCTAGATCGAGATATGGCACATCTAGGCCAAGGTGTGGCACAGCTAGGCCAAGTGTTGTCCTTCCTAGCTGAGATCATTGAGACCTTACTTGCCGAAGCTTTGTCCTAGCCGAGATCATTACCCGCCGAAGTGCCCATGTCACCTTACTTGTTGCTTACACTTTGTCATGCTCTTGTCTTGTCAATCTATCACCTTTTTGAGGAGATCCAACCAGCCATTGCCACGTGTCCCAACAGAGGGTTAAGTCAACTGACAGAGTTAGAAACATATCATTGTGTGTCATACTTTGCATGTTAGATGTCACGACCCCAACCCGCCCCTAGTAGGATGGTGCCGTGATGGCCAGTAATTTGGGATTACCGAAGGCCAACTTTCAAAATTCACACACAATCAGAGTATTACATATGGGGCCAACAAGTGCGGAAGCAATAATTTACAATAAAAGTGGTCCATAAGAGCAGTGCATTGATTAAATGAAATGACATACATCTTTAACATGGTTTTACATCTTGAATATATCATAAGAAAAATACATATTACAACTTGATCAAAGGCATTTACAAACACATGAACTACAAGTCAAGAAACATAATCTTCCAGATTGCCGGCATCCTCACTGCCGACATAACATACATACAAAACACACATCTCGGCGTAGCCGACTGCTTGCTTGCTACCTACATATATATAAGGGGAGGGTGAGCTTGGATACTCAGTGAATGGTATAAATAATAAAGGTTTTAAATGAATGATAACCGAGATCTTTGCAAAACATACATATCATAGCTTGTACAAAACATGGGATGAATCTAGTTCATCAATCTTGATCTTACAAAACTTACTTACTTACTTTGGATGTTAATAACATCTACATAATACAAGGGATGACATTCCAGACTTACAAAACCCACGTGGTAAACCATCAGTGGCAAAACAAGGGAATAATCCACCCGGAATCAATTAGACAAACCACCCGCACAAGGCCGTCGGTGGGGCCATCCGTTCATAGACCGTCGATGGCAGAGATCTCTCATACTTAGTACTGCAAAAGTTTAGAGTCCTCCAGCATAAGGGACTTTAGTACTGCGAAAGTTTAGAGTCCTGCAGCACAAGGGACTTTCCAGGAATGTCATCAAAACAAAACTTACTTGATACATAAATATAGGGATAATCATTCATGCTTAACAAATACTTTCAAAACAAAGCAAAGCAAAGCCTTTATCAAAACGTATAACATAGCTTTATTAAAAATACCACTCACATAGTTCTTGGGACGTCGGGATCAAGGCAAAGGTCCAAGTCCTACAAACACATGGCAAAGTCTACTGAATGTACTTCTCAAAACAAGTCTTACATGCATGCAAATGATCTCGGAAAAACATGCTGGAAGTCAAAACACTGTTTTACATGTCAAGAAGACATGCTGGGTACCAACCAGGTCTTTGCCGAGGTCCCACACCTCCTGGCCTAGGTATGGTTACCTAGGCTTCGGCATGCGGCTGCATGCCGAGGTGCGCACAAGACAACTAAAGGTGTAAGTGATCATGCAAGATAGGCCAAGGTGAGATACGATGCTTGGCCTAAGTGTGAGGTTTAGGTTAGAGTGATCTCGGTGACTACACTTAGGGAAGTGAGGTCTGGAGATTTGGGTTTCCACCTGTGAAGAACATGAACATGAAGATCATGAAGAACATGAATGTTAAAATCATAACTTCTTTATTACAAAATTTGGGATTTCATGCTATGAGTTCGAAAACATGGACCTGGGTACCCATGCTTGAAGATCATATGGAAACAAACACAAAAACATGGATCTTGGCATGAGCTTTCGGATCAAAATATGACTTTTCTTGAAGAACACATGAATACTATTTTCTCTTTCTAAAACCGAACTTCAAAGCAATGCATGGCTTACAAATCATATTCAATCATGCAATGCAATAACATGAACATAAAGAACAACACGAGCAGATCAAGAATCTAACCTTAGAACACGGATCTAATGGTTCGATCTCTAGGGATCAAGCTTGGAAATCCACTCTCCCTCAAGAACTCCTCTTCCTCTCCTAGAGCTTCTCTCTCCTCTTCAAAACAAGGATATAACAAATGATAGGTTTCTCTCTCTGCCAGCTGATTTAACACTCAGCTCGAACACGTGGCAACGGCTGGTTGGTTCTCCTAAAAAACGTGATAGATTGACAAGACATGTGTAAGACAAAGCGTATCTAACAAGCTACCCGGCAAGGCACTCCAGCAAGTGATGACATCGGCTAAGGACAAAGCTTCGGCAACCAAGGTGGCAATGACCTCGGCTAGGAAGGACAACACTTGACTAAGCTGTGCCACACCTTGGCCTAGATGTGCCATACCTCGGTCTAGGTCATACCACTCCAGGACAAGATCACTTAGGTGTAAAGGTAACATCTCGGCCTAGATAATACACATCTCGGCCTTGGTGATGAACACCTCGGCCTAGATAATGACATCTCAGCCAATATGTCAGGGCGAAGGTGGAGGTCAAACAAAGTGGTTCCAAGATAATTCTAGACTGAAGATGAGCTCAGCTTGGAATGATCTAGGCTTAATATAACTTAGGCTTGAGACACCAAGGAAGGAACAAAGCATGCATACAACACTTAGGCAGATCACATAAGCACAAAACAAGGCAAGATTCATGAATGCAAACTTAACAAGACCACATGATGTGAATGCACATGAACATGACTAAGCCATAAATGTGGGTTGTTACATTAGAGAGAGAAGCTCTAGGAAGAAGAGAAATGAGTTCTTGAGGGAGAGCTAGATCCCAAGCTTGATCTTTAGAGTTTGAGCTGTTTAATCCGTGTTTCGAGGTTAGAATCTTGATTTATTTTTGTTATTCTTTATGTTGATCCGATTGCATTGCATGATCTAGCATGATTCATGAGTCGTGCATTGATTTAAAGCTTGCTTTAGAAAGAGAAAATGATGATCCTGTGTTCTTGAGATAAAACCATGTTTTGATCCGAAAGTTTGTAACAAGTTCCATGTTTCTATGTTTGTTTCCATGAAATCTTTAAGTATGGATACCCAGGTCCATGTTTTTAAACTCATCTCATGAAAACTCAGATTTCAAATAAAGAAGTTATGAATTTAGCATTCATGCTCTTCATGTTCTTCAAGAGGGAAACCCAGATTTTCCCAGACTTCATTTCCTTGAATGTGGTCATCGGGAACACACCTCGGCCAAGAGGTGTGGGACCTCGGCCTAGACCTGGTTAGTACCCAGCATGTTTTCCGGAGATGAAAAGGCAGTGTTGTAACTCACAGCATGTTTTGCTTTGTTTTGACTTGATTTTTGAAAGAAATGCCGAGATCCTTTCCTGTCATGTAAAGCTTGTTTTAAGGATGCATTTTATATCCATCTTTGAGCATCTCACCTTGTCTTATTGAAACGCATTCAATGGGATTTATTATGTGCTTGTAGGCCTTGGATCCTTGCTTGTAATTCCTACACCCGAAGAACTATGTGAGTGGTATTTTTAATAAAGCTATGTCATAATGTTTTGATAAAAGCTTTGCTTTGCTTTGTTTTGGAAAAGTATTTGATCAAGCATGAATGATTGTCCCTAGTTTTGTATCAAGTATTATAATTGTTTTAATGACATTCTGGGAAAGTCCTTAGTGCCAGGGGACTATAGTGCAGCTGCACCCTTGTTTTGAAAGTCCTTAGTGCCAGAGGACTATAATGCAACTGCACCCTTGTTTTGAAAGTCCTTAGTGCCAGGGGACAATAATGCAACTGCACCCTTGTTTTGAAAGTCCTTAGTGCCAGGGGACTATAATGCAACTGCACCCTTGTTTTGCCACTGACGGTTTTTCGCGTGGGTTTGTTTGTTCGGAATGTCATCCCTTGTATTATATTGATGCTAGTAAGCATCCCTTGAAGCTGTGAAAGACTTGATAGATGGACTTGGTTCATCCCTTGATTTTGTATAAGTCATGCTATGTATTGTTTAGAAAAGAGATCTTGAATATCAATCATGCAAAACCTTTATTAATTATATCATTCACTGAGTATCCAAGCTCACCCTCTCTCTATATATATGTAGGTGACAAGCAGGAAGGCGGAGACGCCTAGATGATTGTTTGCAAGATGTTTTTGGATTCATGTTTTGTAGCATCTTGAAGATCATGCTTCTTGGCTTATAGTTATTTCTTTTGCATATGTCGGCTTGAGAAGCCTTTTGATCAAGATGAATTTGGTACCTTATTTTATTGTATCCAAGTTGTAAACTATATTAAGATGTATGTCATTTCATTTGATCTATGCACAGCTCTTATGGACTAATTAGTTTTAAATTTATTGCTTCCGCACATGTAAGCCCCATATGTATACTCTGATTGTGTGTGAATCCTTGTAAGTTGGTTTTCGGTAACCTCAGGTTACTAGCCATCATGGCGCCATTCTACAAGGGGCGGAATGGGGTCGTGACAAAATTGCTCAGTAAATTATTCAGTAAATTCTCATTAAATTACTTAGAAAATTCTCAATAAATTCCTAGTAAATTACTTAGTAAATTCTCAGTAAATTACTAATTAAATTCCCAAGAAATTCTAACTAAATTATTCAGAAAATTCTCAATTAATTACTCAGTAAATTCCTAGTAAATCCTCAGTAATTATTTAGAAAATTCGAAGTAAATTTTTCAGAATTTCATGATAAATTACTCAATAAAATCTCAGTAAATTACTCACTGCATTCTCAGTAAATTACTCAGAACATTACCCAGTAAATTGCTAAGTAATTACTAAGTAAATTCGGAATAAACCACTCAGTAAATTTCCAATAAATTACTCGGTAAATTACTTAGTAAATTCTCATTAAATTACTCAGGAAATTCCCAGAAAATTCTCAGTAAATTATAAAGTAAATTACTTAGAAAATTCTCAATAAATTCCCAGGAAATTCTCAGTAAATTATTCAGTAAATTCCCAATTAATTACTCAGTAAATTCCTAGTAAATCCTCAGTAAATTATTTAGAAAATTCGAAGTAAATTTTTCATAATTTCACGAAAAATTACTCAATAAAATCTCAGTAAAATACTCATTGAATTCTCAGTAAATTACTCACAACATTACCCAGTAAATTGCTCAGTAAATTACTAAGTAAATTTGGAGTAAATCACTCAGTAAATTCCCAGCAAATTACTCGATAAATTACTCAGTAAATTCTCATTAAATTACTCAGGAAATTCCCAGAAAATTCTCAGTAAATTATAAAGTAAATTACTTAGAAAATTCTCAATAAATTCCCAGGAAATTCTCAGTAAATTATTCAGTAAATTCCCAATTAATTACTCAGTAAATTCCTAGTAAATCCTCAGTAAATTATTTAGAAAATTCGAAGTAAATTTTTCATAATCTCACGAAAAATTACTCAATAAAATCTCAGTAAAATACTCATTGAATTCTCAGTAAATTACTCACAACATTACCCAGTAAATTGCTCAGTAAATTACTAAGTAAATTTGGAGTAAATCACTCAGTAAATTCCCAGCAAATTACTCGGTAAATTACTCAGTAAATTCTCATTAAATTACTCAGGAAATTCCCAAAAAATTCTCAGTAAATTATAAAGTAAATTACTTAGAAAATTCTAAGTAAATTACTTAGTAAATTCTCAGTAAATTCTCAATTAATTACTCAGCAAATTCCTAGTAAATCCTCAGTAAATTATTTAGAAATTTCGAAGCAAATTTTTCATCATTTCACGGTAAATTACTCAATAAAATCTTAGTAAATTACACATTGAATTCTCAGTAAATTACTTATAACATTACCTAGTAAATTGCTAAGTAAAGTACTTAGTAAATTTCGAGTAAATCACTCGGTAAATTACTCAGTAAATTCTCATTAAATTACTCAGTAAATTCCAAGAAAATTCTCAGTAAATTAAAAAGTAAATTACTTAGAAAATTCTCAATAAATTCCCAGTAAATTCTCAGTAAATTACTTAGAAAATTCTCAGTAAACTACTAATTAAATTCCCAAGAAATTCTCAGTAAATTCTAAATTAATTACTCAGTAAATTCCTAGTAAACCCTGAGAAATTATTTAGAAAATTTAAAGTAAATTTTTCATAATTTCACGGTAAATTACTCAATAAAATCTCAGTAAATTACTCATTGAATTCTCAGTAAATTACTCAGAACATTACCCAGTAAATTGCTAAGCAAATTACTCAGTAAATTCCGAGTAAATCACTCAGTAAATTCCTAGTAAATTACTCGGTAAATTAATCAGTAAATTCTCATTAAATTACTCAGTAAATTCCCAGAAAATTCTCAGTAAATTATAAAATAAATTAGTTAGAAAATTCTCAATAAATTCCCAGTACATTCTCAGTAAATTACTTAGTAAATTCTCGGTGAATTACTAATTAAATTCCCAAGAAATTCTCAGTAAATTATTCAGTATATTGTCAATTAATTACTCAGTAAATGCCTAGTAAATCCTCAGTAAATTATTTAGAAAAATCGAATTAAATTTTTCATAATTTCACGGTAAATTACTCAATAAAATCTCAGTAAATTACTCATTGAATTCTCAGTAAATTACTCAGAACATTACCCAGTAAATTGATAAGTAAATTACTCAGCAATTTCCGAGTAAATCACTCAGTAAATTCCCAGTAAATTACTCGATAAATTACTTAGTAAATTCTCATTAAATTACTCAGTAAATTCCAAAAAATTATCAGAAAATTATAAAGTAAATTACGTAGAAAATTCTCAATAAATTCCCAGTACATTCTAAGTAAATTACTTAGTAAATTCTCAGTAAATTACTAATTAAATTCCCAAGAAATTCTATGTAAATTATTCAGTAAATTCTCAATTAATTACTCAGTAAATTCCTAGTAAATCCTCAGTAAATTATTTAGAAAATTCGAAGTAAATTTTTTATAATTTCATGGTAAATTACTCAATAAAATCTCAGTAAATTACTTATTGAATTCTCAGTAAATTACTCAGAACATTACCCAGTAAATTGCTAAGTAAAGTACTCAGTAAATTCAGAGTAAATCACTCCGTAAATTACTTGGTAACTTACTCAGTAAATTCTCATTAAATTACCCAGAAAATTCTCAGTAAATGTAAGAACCCGCATTTTCCATCTTAACCATGTTCATGAGCATTTGTATGATTATGATTTGTCTAAGTGTTATGTGCTTGCCGAAGTTACATTTAGTCGACGTTTTGCCTAGATCAATCCTAGCCGAAGTCATTCTCAGTCTGGAAGTGTCTTGGAACCCCTTGTCGACCTCCGTTCTTGCCTTGACCACATTAGCCGAGATGTTACCCTGCACCCCAGTGAACTCGTCCTGGAGTGGTATGACCTAGACCGAGGTGTGGCGCATCTAGGCCAAGATGTGGCACAGCTTAGTCAAGTGTTGTCCTTCCTAGCCGAGGTCATTGTCACCTTAGTCGCCGAAGTCTTTTGTTAGCCGATGTCACCCCCTTGCCGGAGTGCCATTCCGTATAGCGTGTTAGATACGCCTTGTTGTTAGCCGATGTCATGGTCTGTCAGAAAGCCCATACCGCTTTGCTTGTTGAACACCCTTCCACCATGCTTTGTCGGGTCTGTCAGCCACCTTTTCAGGAAGAACCCAACCAGTCGCCGCCACGTGTCCCAGCAGAGGGTTAACCCCAGAACCGGGTATAGGAAACTATCATTTAGTATCATAACCTTGTCTTGTAGAGAGAGAAACTCTAGGAGGAAGAAGGAGTTTTAGAGTGAGGAAGTAAATCTTCAAGCTTGATTCCTAGAGATCCAACCGTTAGATCCGTGTTCTAAGGTTAGATTCTTGATTCGCTCATGATGTTCTTTATGTTTATGTTATTGCATTGCATGATTGAAAATGATTTGTAAGCCATGCATCGTTTTGAAGCTCGATTCTAGAAAGAGAAAATGACATTCATGTGTTCTTCAAGAAAGTCTTGTTTTGATCCGAAAGCTTTTCGCCTAGACTCAAGTTTTGTGTTTGTTCTTGCAAGATTTTCAACTACGGGTACCCAGGTCCATGTTTTCAACTCATAGCACGAAAATCCCAGACTTGTGATGGCAGATTATGATCAAACATTCGTATTTTTCATGTTTTCACACTCATGTTCTTCATGTTCATCAACAGAGGGAAACCCAGAGTTTCCCTACCTCTTTCCTTGCATGTGGCCCTCGGGAACACACCTCGGCAAGGAGGTGTGGAACCTCGGCCTAGACCTGGTTGGTGCCCAGCATGTTTTCCGAAAACATTGTGTACATGAGAGACTTGTTTGAAAGCGCATTCAATAGGCTTTGCCATGTGTTGTAGGACTTGGGCTTGTCTCGACCCCGACGTGAGAAGAAACGATGTGAGTGGTATTTTTAATAAAGCTATGTTACACTTGCTTTCATAAATCTCGTCTTGCCTTGTTTTGAAAAGTACTTGATCTAGCATGAATGACTATCCCTATTTTGTATATCAAATGCTATCTTGTTTGATGACTCGTCTTGACAGTCCTTAGTGCTAGAGGACTCTAAACTTTCGCAGCACAGCTTGTCTTGACAGTCCTTAGTGCTAGAGGACTCTAAACTTCGCAGCACAGCTTGTCTTGACAGTCCTTAGTGCTAGAGGACTCTAAACTTTCGCAGCACAGCTTGTCTTGACAGTCCTTAGTGCTAGAGGACTCTAAACTTTCGCAGCACAGCTTGTCTTGAAACTCTTGTCTTGATATGTCATCACCCCTTGAAATAAGTAAATGTTATTAACATCCAAGGAACTTGAAAGCCGGCAAATGAACTTGATTTCCCTCTTGATCGTAAAGTATGCTATGTATTGTTTTGAAAGAAATCTTGGATATCAATCATGCAAAACCTTTATTTCTGATATCATTCACTGAGTATCCAAGCTCACCCTCTCTATATATATATGTAGGTGATGAACAAGAAGGCATTGAGGCCTAGGCGTGATGCCGATGTGTTTTGGGCGCATTGCCGACATGTTTTGGATTTACGTTTTGCATCGTCTTGAAGATTATGCTTCTCGGCTTATGTTTTCTCTTGTTTGTTTTGGCATATGTCGGCTTGAGAAGCCTTTTGGTCAGGATGTATTTTGTATCTCATTTCGTTGTATCTAAAATTGTAAGACTTGTAAAGAGGTTTGATGTATGACATTCCATTGGACTTATGCACGGCTCTCATGGACAACTCGGTTTATATGTATATTTTGCTTCCGCTCTTGTAAGCCCCATATTTCATACTCTGATTGTGTGTGATTTTTGTAAGACGGCCTTCGGTAACCTCGGGTTACTGGCCATCACGGCACCAAACTACTAGGGGCGGTTTGGGGGCGTGACAGATTGGTATCAGAGCACAAGATCCTTGTAGTACGTTAATCACACACCTTGAGTTCTAGAGAGCCTAGGATTTCCCTTAGAGGAAAGTTAAGATTGCATCATATTGCTTGCTACTTGACTATGTGTGCATCGTTTTGGCTTAGACGCTCGTTACTTGCATATGTGTTATCTGTTTAGTTGTTTTAAAGTCTCATCTTGCATCCCCCCCCCCCTAGCATCATGAGGAGAGGTAGACCCCCGGTTGGCCGAGATCGATCGGAAGACAGGTTGGAAAGATTGGAAAGGTTAGTCGAAGGCTTGGTTCGTGAGCAGAGGCAATCTAGGCCGCAGGATACTGGTACCACTTCTATGCATGCCGAACAGACGAATGGCCGATATGCAGCTCCACCCCCTCCGGTGCCACAAGTGCCTCCGCAGCAAGCTTTGTATGGGAACGACACGATAACTCTAATCAGAGAGTTCAAGAAGATGAAGCCGCCGAGATTTCAGGGAGGCATAGAACCAATGAAAGCCGAGGCATGGGTTTTAGAGATGGAGAAGTTGTTTGAAGTTTTCCCCAGTATAGACGCTCAGAAGGTATCTCTGGCAGCATTCACGTTAGACGACGATGCTCGTAGATGGTGGATGATGGTCCGAGAAAGCAATCCGGGTTTGACTTGGGCAAAATTTTTGGAGTTGTTCTACAACAAGCATTTCCCCCTCAGCGTCCGAGACCGAAAGACCACGGAGTTTCAGAATCTGGTCCAAGGGAACAAGACGGTCGCAGAATACGATCGTGCCTTTACTGAACTAGCGAGATATGCGCCTCATATGGTTGACGACGAGTATCGAAAGGCGAGGAAGTTCGAAAGTGGGTTGCGTGGGCCGATACAAGATCGGGTCAATATGCTCAATATGCCGACGTACGCCGGAGTACTGGACAAGGCCATCCTGGCTGAAGCTAATTTAAACCGATACCAGAGTTCAAGTGAGGGTCAGAGGAAGAGACAGAATTATGATAGTCGCCGAGTTCCGTTCAATGCCAAGAAGAGAATGAGCACAGACAGTTCCAGCAACTCAAATCAGGAAGGTAACGCCAAGCCGATGTGCGCGAGTTGTGGAAAGCAACATTTCGGGGTTTGTCGTTGGGCAACAGGAGCTTGTTATGAGTGTGGCGAGATAGGCCATCGCGTGAAGGACTGCCCGAAAGCAAGGACCGATGATGGGAAGAGGAATGGAAGCACCTCGGGCTCTGCACAGAAGAATAACATCGGGGGAATACAGGCGAGGCAGGGCAGAGTTTTCGCATTAGTGCCAGGAGACGCCCAGAATGCTGAAGCAGTGGTGTCAGGTACCATTTCAATTTGTTCTCAAGATGCATACGTATTGATTGATTCGGGTTCTACGCATTCATTTGTGTCCACTATATTTGCCGAGAAGTTGAGTAGAGAGTTAGAACCCCTTGACTACATATTATCTGTGTCTACTCCATCTGGGAGAAATATGATTGTTACATCCATTTATAGGGCGTGTATTGCTATGATTGAGAGTGTAGAATTGTTAGTTGATCTGATGCCCTTAAGCATGACTCATTTCGATGTCATATTGGGGATGGATTGGTTGGTAGCGAATCATGCATCCATTAATTGTGTTACTAAGAGCGTCACGTTGAAGACCCCAGATCTCGCCGAGGTCATTTTCCAGGGTAAAGGAGTAGTACCCCCACCTTACTTAATTTCATCCATGAAGGCCTACAAGTTGATCCAAAAAAGGATGTAAGGGTTATTTATGCAGTATACTAAGTGATCTGAATGGAAATGTTGAGTTAGCCGACATACCCGTTGTTGAGGAATTCCCCGACGTCTTTCCGAATGAGTTGCCTGGCCACCTTGTCGATAGAGAAATAGAGTTTACTGTGGACGTCTTGCCAGGAACACAACCTATCTCCAAAACACCCTACAGAATGGCTCCAGCTGAACTTAGAGAACTGAAATCGCAACTACAGGAATTGTTGGATAAGGGATTCGTCAGGCCGAGCACTTCACCGTGGGGAGCACCCGTTCTATTTGTTAGGAAAAAGGACGGCACCCTTCGTCTTTGCATTGACTACAGAGAACTTAATAAAGTGACCATTAAGAACAAATACCCATTGCCAAGAATCGATGATTTGCTTGATCAACTACGAGGAGCACGAGTCTTTTCCAAGATTGACCTTAGGTCAGGCTACCACCAGTTGAAGGTTAAAGCCGAGGACATTGAGAAAACCGCTTTTCGGACAAGATATGGCCACTACGAATTTTTGGTAATGCCCTTCGGAGTAACCAATGCCCCAGCAGCATTCATGGACTTGATGAACAGAGTCTTTAAGCCGTACCTGGATGAGTTTGTCATTATTTTTATCGACGACATATTGATCTATTCCGGGAGTGCGAGCGAGCACGAGAATCATCTGAGACTTGCCCTGCAGACCTTGAGAAATAAGAAGTTGTACGCCAAGTTAAGTAAATGCGAATTTTGGCTTTCCAGCATTTCGTTTCTAGGACATGTGATTAATGAAGACGGTATATCAGTTGACCCCAGTAAGATTGAAGCCGTTGTGAATTGGCCGACGCCGACCAACGTGTCCGAGGTTCGTAGTTTCCTGGGTTTGGCAGGTTATTACAGAAAGTTTGTGAAGGATTTCTCGAGGATTGCAGTGCCATTGACACAACTAACGAAGAAGGGAGCAGCTTATGAATGGACCGACGAAAGAGAATCAGCTTTCCAGGAGCTGAAGACGAGGTTAGTTACAGCACCAGTTCTGGTACTACCATCAGCTAATGAAGAATTTCAGATTTACAGCGATGCTTCACACAAAGGTTTGGGTTGCGTTTTAATGCAAAAAGGTAAAGTCATAGCGTACGCGTCTCGTCAGTTGAAGCCCAATGAAAAGAATTATCCTACCCATGACCTGGAGTTAGCTGCCGTGGTTTTTGCTCTGAAGATCTGGCGTCATTACTTGTATGGAACATCCTGTCAAGTTTTCACCGACCACAAGAGTCTGAAGTACTTATTCACCCAGAAAGAGTTAAATATGAGGCAGAGAAGATGGCTCGAGCTGTTGAAGGACTATGACATGCAGATCCAGTATCACCCAGGTAAGGCAAATTCCGTAGCCGACGCATTAAGCAGGAAACTAGTCGGAAGTTTTGCGTGTCTGGCAACGGTCTCAGCGGAACCGACCATCGTTGAGGAAGTGAAGAACAGGCAGATGGAAGATAAGTTCCTAAAAAGGGTAATTGATGAATTCGTCTCCAAGCCGAGGCCAGGATACACAGTGGAAAACCAGGTGCTTAAGTTTGAAGGAAGATTGTGTGTAGCCGACGTACCAAAGTTGAAAAGAAAGATTTTGCAAGAGGCCCATGGTTCCAAGTTTGCCGTTCATCCAGGGAGCACCAAGATGTATCAGGACGTAAAACGGACCTTTTGGTGGCCAAACATGAAAAGAGAGATAGCCGAGTTTGTATTTCAGTGTCTGAATTGCCAGCAAGTGAAGGCAGAACACCAGAGACCGGCAGGACTTCTTCAACCCTTGTCAATTCCTGAGTGGAAATGGGAGCACATCTCCATGGATTTCGTGGTGGGTTTGCCGAGGACGCAAAGAGGTATGGATTCCATTTGGGTTATAGTCGACAGGCTTACTAAGTCAGCTCACTTCTTGCCTGTCAAGACCACATTCAATGCCGACCGACTTGCCGAATTGTACGTGAATGAGATCGTTAGACTTCATGGTGTGCCGATGTCCATTGTGTCAGACCGAGATCCGAAGTTCGTTTCCAGATTTTGGCAGAGTCTACAAGGAGCCTTGGGAACAGAGTTGAGGTTTAGCACAGCCTTTCACCCTCAGACCGACGGGCAGACAGAAAGAATGATTCAGACGCTCGAAGACATGCTCAGATTGTGCGTGCTGGATTTTCAGGGAAGCTGGGAATCGCATTTGCCATTAGTGGAGTTCGCGTACAACAACAGTTATCAAGCCAGCATAGGCATGGCGCCGTATGAAGCTTTGTATGGAAGGGAGTGCAGATCGCCGATATGTTGGACTGAAGTAGGAGACAAAGCTCTAATTGGCCCCGAATTGGTTCGGATGACAACGGAAAAGATCAAACTCATTCAGCAGAGGATTAAGACTGCACAGAGTCGACAGAAGTGTTATGCCGACCAAAGAAGGAGGGAGTTAGAATTTGAAATTGGGGATCATGTATTTTTGAAGGTCTCGCCGATGACAGGAGTTACGAGATTTGGGAAGAAGGGCAAACTTGCACCCCGATACGTTGGGCCATTTGAAATTCTTGAGAGGATTAACACCGTTGCTTACAGGCTTGCTTTACCACCAGATTTGAGTCGAGTCCACAGTGTGTTCCATGTTTCGATGCTGAGAAAATATATCCGAGACCCACTGCATGTAATAGATTACTCCGGGGTTGTAGTTAATGAAGACTTGGGCTACGAAGAGAAACCGATGAGGATTATTGACAGACAAGTGAGGCAGTTGAGAAACAAGTCGATATCGATGGTAAAGATCGAATGGGAGAAGCATTATGGCAGGGAAGCCACGTGGGAAAAGGAAGAGGAAATGAAAATCTGTTACCCGGAGTTATTCGTAGGGCAAGGTAACTTAAGTTTGGGGACCAAACTTCCTTAAGGAGGGTAGACTGTAAGAACCCGCATTTTCCATCTTAACCATGTTCATGAGCATTTGTATGATTATGATTTGTCTAAGTGTTATGTGCTTGCCGAAGTTACATTTAGTTGACGTTTTGCCTAGATCAATCCTAGCCGAAGTCATTCTCAGTCTGGAAGTGTCTTGGAACCCCTTGTCGACCTCCGTTCTTGCCTTGACCACATTAGCCGAGATGTTACCCTGCACCCCAGTGAACTCGTCCTGGAGTGGTATGACCTAGACCGAGGTGTGGCGCATCTAGGCCAAGATGTGGCACAGCTTAGTCAAGTGTTGTCCTTCCTAGCCGAGGTCATTGTCACCTTAGTCGCCGAAGTCTTTTGTTAGCCGATGTCACCCCCTTGCCGGAGTGCCATTCCGTATAGCGTGTTAGATACGCCTTGTTGTTAGCCGATGTCATGGTCTGTTAGAAAGCCCATACCGCTTTGCTTGTTGAACACCCTTCCACCATGCTTTGTCGGGTCTGTCAGCCACCTTTTCAGGAAGAACCCAACCAGTCGCCGCCACGTGTCCCAACAGAGGGTTAACCCCAGAACCGGATATAGGAAACTATCATTTAGTATCATAACCTTGTCTTGTAGAGAGAGAAACTCTAGGAGGAAGAAGGAGTTTTAGAGTGAGGAAGTAAATCTTCAAGCTTGATTCCTAGAGATCCAACCGTTAGATCCGTGTTCTAAGGTTAGATTCTTGATTCGCTCATGATGTTCTTTATGTTTATGTTATTGCATTGCATGATTGAAAATGATTTGTAAGCCATGCATCGTTTTGAAGCTCGATTCTAGAAAGAGAAAATGACATTCATGTGTTCTTCAAGAAAGTCTTGTTTTGATCCGAAAGCTTTTCGCCTAGACTCAAGTTTTGTGTTTGTTCTTGCAAGATTTTCAACTACGGGTACCCAGGTCCATGTTTTCAACTCATAGCACGAAAATCCCAGACTTGTGATGGCAGATTATGATCAAACATTCGTATTTTTCATGTTTTCACACTCATGTTCTTCATGTTCATCAACAGAGGGAAACCCAGAGTTTCCCTACCTCTTTCCTTGCATGTGGCCCTCGGGAACACACCTCGGCAAGGAGGTGTGGAACCTCGGCCTAGACCTGGTTGGTGCCCAGCATGTTTTCCGAAAACATTGTGTACATGAGAGACTTGTTTGAAAGCGCATTCAATAGGCTTTGCCATGTGTTGTAGGACTTGGGCTTGTCTCGACCCCGACGTGAGAAGAAACAATGTGAGTGGTATTTTTAATAAAGCTATGTTACACTTGCTTTCATAAATCTCGTCTTGCCTTGTTTTGAAAAGTACTTGATCTAGCATGAATGACTATCCCTATTTTGTATATCAAATGCTATCTTGTTTGATGACTCGTCTTGACAGTCCTTAGTGCTAGAGGACTCTAAACTTTCGCAGCACAGCTTGTCTTGACAGTCCTTAGTGCTAGAGGACTCTAAACTTTCGCAGCACAGCTTGTCTTGACAGTCCTTAGTGCTAGAGGACTCTAAACTTTCGCAGCACAGCTTGTCTTGACAGTCCTTAGTGCTAGAGGACTCTAAACTTTCGCAGCACAGCTTGTCTTGAAACTCTTGTCTTGATATGTCATCACCCCTTGAAATAAGTAAATGTTATTAACATCCAAGGAACTTGAAAGCCGGCAAATGAACTTGATTTCCCTCTTGATCGTAAAGTATGCTATGTATTGTTTTGAAAGAAATCTTGGATATCAATCATGCAAAACCTTTATTTCTGATATCATTCACTGAGTATCCAAGCTCACCCTCTCTATATATATATGTAGGTGATGAACAAGAAGGCATTGAGGCCTAGGCGTGATGCCGATGTGTTTTGGGCGCATTGCCGACATGTTTTGGATTTACGTTTTGCATCGTCTTGAAGATTATGCTTCTCGGCTTATGTTTTCTCTTGTTTGTTTTGGCATATGTCGGCTTGAGAAGCCTTTTGGTCAGGATGTATTTTGTATCTCATTTCGTTGTATCTAAAATTGTAAGACTTGTAAAGAGGTTTGATGTATGACATTCCATTGGACTTATGCACGGCTCTCATGGACAACTCGGTTTATATGTATATTTTGCTTCCGCTCTTGTAAGCCCCATATTTCATACTCTGATTGTGTGTGATTTTTGTAAGACGGCCTTCGGTAACCTCGGGTTACTGGCCATCACGGCACCAAACTACTAGGGGCGGTTTGGGGGCGTGATAGTAAATTATAAAGTAAATTACTTAGAAAATTCTAATTAAATACCCAGTAAATTCTCAGAAAATTACTAATTTAATTCCCAAGAAATTCCCCCTAAATTATTCAGTAAATTCTCAATTAATTGCTCAGTAAATTTCTAGTAAATCCTCAGTAAATTATTTAAAAAATTCGAAGTAAATTTTTCATAATTTCACGGTAAATTACTTAATAAAATCTCAGTAAATTACTCATTGAATACTCAGTAAATTACTCAGAACATTACCCAGTAAATTGCTAAGTAAAGTACTCAGTAAATTCAAAGTAAATCACTCAGTAAATTTCCAGAAAATTCTCAGTAAATTACTTAGTAAATTATCAGTAAATTCTCAATTAATCACTCAGCAAATTCCTAGTAAATCCTCAACAAATTATTTAGAAAATTCGAAGTAAATTTTTCAAAATTTCACGGTAAATTACTCAAAAGAATCTTAGTAAATTACACATTGAATTCTTAGTAAATTACTCATAACATTACCCAGTAAATTGCTAAGTAAAGGACTCAGTAAATTTCGAGTAAATCACTCAGTAAATTCCCAGTAAATTACTCAGTAAATTATAAAGTAAATTACTTAGAAAATTCTCAATAAATTCCCAATAAATTCTCAGTAAATTACTTAGTAAATTCTCAGTAAATTACTAATTAAATTTCCAAGAAATTCTCCCTAAATTATTTAGCAAATTCTATATTAATTACTCAGTAAATTCCTAGCAAATCCTCAGTAAATTATTTAGAAAATTCGAAGTAAATTTTTCATAATTTCACTGTAAATTACTCAATAAAATCTTTGTAAATTACTCATTGAATTCTCAATAAATTACTCAGAACATTACCTAGTAAATTGCTAAGTAAATTACTAAGTAAATTCGGTGTAAATCACTCAGTAAATTCCCAGTAAATTACTCGGTAAATTACTCAGTAAATTCTCATTAAATTACTCAGTAAATTCCCAGAAAATTCTCAGTAAATTACTTAGTAAATTCTCAGTAAATTACTAATTAAATTCCCAAGAAATTCTCCGTAAATTATTCAGTAAATTCTTAGTAAATCCTCAGTAAATTATTTAGAAAATTCGAAGTAAATTTTTCATAATTTCACAGTAAATTACTCAATAAAATCTAAGAAATTACTCATTGAATTCTCAGTAAATTACTCAGAACATTACCCAGTAAATTGCTAAGTAAATTACTAAGTAAATTTGGAGTAAATCACTCAGTAAATTCCTAGTAAATTACTCGGTAAATTACTCAGTAAATTCTTATTAAATTACTCAGGAAATTCCCAGAAAATTCTCAGTAAATTACATTGTAAATTCTCAGTAAATTCTCAATTAATTACTCAGCAAATTCCTAGTAAATCCTCAGTAAATTTTTTAGAAAATTTGAAGTAAATTTTTCATAATTTCATGGTAAATTACTCAATAAAATCTTAGTAAATTACACATTGAATTCTTAGTAAATTACTTAGAAAATTCTCAATAAATTCTCAGTAAATTACTTAGTAAATTCTCAGTAAATTACTAATTAAATTCCCTGGAAATTCTCAGTAAATTCTAAATTAATTACTTAGTGAATTCCTAGTAAATTCTCAGTAAATTATTTAGAAAATTCGACGTAAAGTTTTCACAATTTCACGGTAAATTACTCACTAAAATCTCAGTAAATTACTCATTGAATTCTCAGTAAATTACTCAAAACATTACCCAGTAAATTGCTAAGTAAAGTACTCAGTAAATTTAGAGTAAATCACTCAGTAAATTTCCAGTAAATTCTCATTAAATTACTCAGTAAATTCGCAGAAAATTCCCAGCAAATTACTCAGTAAATTCTCAATAAATTACTCAGCAAATTCCTAGTAAATCCTCAGTAAATTATTTAGAAAATTCGATGTAAATGTTTCATAATTTCACGGAAAAATACTCAATAAAATCTTAGTAAATTAAACATTGAATTCTCAGTAAATTACTCATAACATCACCCAGTCAATTGTTATGTAAAGTACTCAGTAAAATTCGAGTAAATCACTCAGTAAATTCCCAGTAAATTACTCGGTAAATTACTCAGTAAATTCTCATTAAATTACTTAGTAAATACCCAGAAAATTCTCACTAAATTCTCAGTAAATTACTTAGTAAATTCTACGAAAATTACTAATTAAATTTCCAAGAAATTCTCAGTAAATTATTTAGCAAACTCTATATTAATTACTCAGTAAATTCCTAGTAAATCCTCAGTAAATTATTTAGAAAATTCGAAGTAACTTTTTTATAATTTCACAGTAAATTACTCAATAAAATCTCAGTAAATTACTCATTAAATTCTCAGTAAATTATTCAGATCACTACCTAGTAAATTGCTAAGTCAATTACTCAGCAATTTTCGAGTAAACCACTCAGTAAATTCCTAGTAAATTACTCGATAACTTATTTAGTAAATTCTCATTAAATTACTCAGTAAATTCCCAGAAAATTCTCAGTAAATTATAAAGTAAATTACTTAGAAAATTTTCAATAAATTCCCAGTAAATTCTCAGTAAATTACTAATTAAATTCCCAAGAAATTCTACGTAAATTATTCAATAAATTCTCAATTAATTACTCAGTAAATTCCTAGTAAATCCTCAGTAAATTATTTAGAAAATTTGAAATAAATTTTTCATAATTTCACGGTAAATTACTCAATAAAATCCCAGTAAATTACTTATTGAATTCTCAGTAAATTACTCAGAACCTTACCTAGTAAATTGCTAAGTAAAGTACTCAGTAAATTCAGAGTAAATCACTCCGTAAATTTCCAGTAAATTACTTGGTAAATTACTCAGTAAATTCTCATTAAATTACCCCGAAAATTCTCAGCAAATTATAAAGTAAATTACTTAGAAAATTCTAATTAAATACCCAGTAAATTCTCAGTAAATTACTTACAAAATTCTCAAAAAATTACAAATTTAATTCCCAAGAAATTCTCACTAAATTATTCATTACATTCTCAATTAATTACTCAGTCAATTCCTAGGAAATCCTCAGAAAATTATTTAAAAAATTCAAAGTAAATTTTTCATAATTTCACGGTAAATTACTCAATAAAATCTCAGTAAATTACTCATTGAATTCTCAGTGTATTATTCAGAACATTGCCCAGTAAATTGCTAAGTAAAGTACTCAGTAAATTCAGAGTAAATCACTCAGTAAATTCCCAGTAAATTACTCGGTAAATTACTCAGTAAATTCTCATTAAATTACTCAGTAAATTCCAAAAAAAATTCTCAGTAAATTATAAAGTAAATTACTTCGAAAATTATCAATAAATTTCCAGTAAATTCTCAGTAAATTACTAATTGAATTCCCTAAAGATTCTCAGTAAATTATTCAGTAAATTCTCAATTAATTACTCAAAAAATTCCTAGTAAATCCTCAGTAAATTATTTAGAAAATTCGAAGTAAATTTTTCATAATTTCACCGTAAATTACTAAATAAAATCTCAGTAAATTACTCATTGAATTCTCAGTAAATTACTCAGAACATTACCCAATAAATTACTAAGTAAATTACTTTGTAAATTCTGAGTAAATCACTCAGTAAATTCCCAGTAAATTACTCGGTAAATTAATCCACAAATTCTCATTAAATTACTCAGTAAATTCCCAAAAAAATCTCAGTAAATTATAAAGTAAATTACTTAGAAAATTCTGAACAAATTCCCAGTAAATTCTCAGTAAATTACTTAGTAAATTCTACGTAAATTACTAATTAAATTCCCAAGAAATTCTTCGTAAATTATTC
Source organism: Camellia sinensis (assembly GCF_055761805.1). NCBI lineage: Eukaryota > Viridiplantae > Streptophyta > Magnoliopsida > Ericales > Theaceae > Camellia > Camellia sinensis. The sequence continues at coordinate 89,833,962 of NC_138964.1, forward strand.
AGTAAATTCTCAATTAATTACTCAGTAAATTCCTATTAAATCCTCAGTAAATTATTTAGAAAATTCGAAGTAAATTTTTTATAATTTCACGGTAAATTACTCCATAAAATCTCAGTAAATAACTCATTGAATACTCAGTAAATTACTCTGAACATTACCTAGCAAATTGCTAAGTAAGTTACTAAGTAAATTCGGAGTAAATCACTCAGTAAATTCCCAAGAAATTCTCAGTAAATTATAAAGTAAATTAATTAGAAAATTCTCAGTAAATTACTTTGTAAATTCTTAGTAAATTCTAAATTAATTACTCAGCAAATTCCTAGTAAATCCTCAGTAAATTATTTAGAAAATTCGATGTAAATTTTTCATAATTTCCCGGAAAATTACTCAATAAAATCTTAGTAAATTAACTATTGAATTCTTAGTAAATTACTCAAAACATCACCCAGTCAATTGCTATGTAAAGTACTCAGTAAAATTCGAGTAAATCACTCAGTAAATTCCCAGTAAATTCCCAAAAAATTGTCAATAAATTATAAAGTAAATTACTTAAAAAATTCTCAAAAAATTCCCAGTAAATTCTCAGTAAATTACTTAGTAAATTCTCATAAAATTACTAATTAAATTTCCAAGAAATTCTCAGTAAATTATTTAGCAAACTCTATATTAATTACTTAGTAAATTCCTAGTAAATCCTCAGTAAATTATTTAGAAAATTCAAAGTAAATTTTTCTTAATTTCACGGTAAATTACGCAATAAAATCTTAGTAAATTACTCATTGAATTCTCAGTAAATTACTCAGAACATTACCCAGTAAATTGCTAAGTAAATCACTCAGCAAATTCTGAGTAAATCACTCAGTAAATTCCCAGTTAATTATTCAATAAATTACTTAGTAAATTCTCATTAAATTACTCAGTAAATTCACAGAAAATTCTCAGTAAATTATAAAGTAAACTACTTAGAAAATTCTCAAAAAATTCCCAGTAAATTCTCAGTAAATTACTTAGTAAATTCTCAGAAAATTACTAATTAAATTTCCAAGAAATTCTCAGTAAATTATTTAGCAAACTCTATATTAATTACTTAGTAAATTCCTAGTAAATCCTCAGTAAATTATTTAGAAAATTCGAAGTAAATTTTTCTTAATTTCACGGTAAATTACGCAATAAAATCTTAGTAAATTACTCATTGAATTCTTAGTAAATTACTCAGAACATTACCCAGTAAATTGCTAAGTAAATCACTCAGCAAATTCTAAGTAAATCACTCAGTAAATTCCCAGTTAATTATTCAATAAATTACTTAGTAAATTCTCATTAAATTACTCAGTAAATTCACAGAAAATTCTCAGTAAATTATAAAGTAAACTACTTAGAAAATTCTCAAAAAATTCCCAGTAAATTCTCAGTAAATTACTTAGTAAATTCTCAGAAAATTACTAATTAAATTTCCAAGAAATTCTCAGTAAATTATTTAGCAAACTCTATATTAATTACTTAGTAAATTCCTAGTAAATCCTCAGTAAATTATTTAGAAAATTCGAAGTAAATTTTTCTTAATTTCACGGTAAATTACGCAATAAAATCTTAGTAAATTACTCATTGAATTCTCAGTAAATTACTCAGAACATTACCCAGTAAATTGCTAAGTAAATCACTCAGCAAATTCTGAGTAAATCACTCAGTAAATTCCCAGTTAATTACTCGATAAATTACTTAGTAAATTCTCATTAAATTACTCAGAAAAATTCACAGAAAATTCTCAGTAAATTATAAAGTAAATTACTTAGAAAATTCTCAAAAAATTCCCAGTAAATTCTCAGTAAATTACTTAGTAAATTCTCAGTAAATTACTAATTAAATTTCTGAGAAATTCTACGTAAATTATTCAGTAAATTCTCAATTAATTACTCAGTAAATTCCTAGTAAATCCTCAGTAAATTATTTAGAAAATTCGAAGTAAATTTTTCATAATTTCACGGTAAATTACTCAATAGAATCTCAGTAAATTACTTATTGAATTCTTAGTAAATTACTCAGAACATTACACAGTAAATTGCTAAGTAAAGTACTCAGTAAATTCAGAGTAAATCACTCAGTAAATTTCCAGTAAGTTACTCGGTAAATTACACAGTAAATTCTCATTAAATTACCCAGAAAATTCTCTGTAAATTCTCAGTAAATTACTTACAAAATTCTCAGTAAATTACTAATTTAATTCCCAAGAAATTCTCACTAAATTATTCAGTAAATTCTCAATTAATTACTCAGTAAATTCCTAGTATATCCTTAGTAAATTGTTTAGAAAATTCAAAGTAAATTTTTCATAATTTCACGGTAAATTACTCAATAAAATCTCAGTAAATTACTCATTGAATTCTCAGTAAATTACTCAGAACATTAGCCAGTAATTGCAAAGTAAATAACTCAGTAAATTTTGAGTAAATCACGCAGTAAATTCCCAGTAAATTACTTGGTAAATTAATCAGTAAATTCTTGTTAAATTACTCAATAAATTCCCAGATAATTCTCAGTAAATTACAAAGTAAATTACTTAGAAAATTCTTAATAAATTCCCTGTACATTCTCAGTAATTTACTTAGTAAATTCTCAATGAATTACTAATTAAATTCCCAAGAAATTCTCAGTAAATTATTCAGTAAATTCTCAATTAATTACTCAGTAAATTCCTAGTAAATCCTTAGTGAATTATTTAGAAAAATCGAAGTAAAATTTTCATAATTTCACGGTAAATTACTCAATAAAATCTCAGTAAATTACTCATTGAATTCTCAGTAAATACTCAGAACATTACCTAGTAAATTGCTAAGTAAATTACTAAGTAAATTCGGAGTAAATCACTTCGTAAATTCCCGGTAAATTACTCGATAAATTACTCAGTAAATTTTCATTAAATTACTCAGTAAATTCCAAGAAAATTCTAAGTAAATTATAAAGTAAATTACTTAGAAAATTCTCAATAAATTTCCAGTAAATTCTTAGTAAATTACTAATTAAATTCCCTAAAGATTCCCAGTAAATTATTCAGTAAATTCTCAATTAATTACTCAAAAAATTCCTAGGGTGTGTTTGGTAACGTTTACGTTTTCAGTTTATATTTACAAAAATTTTATAAACTGGTTTTTGTTTATTTTTTGTTTATTTTTAGAAAAACATAAACTACAAACGTGTTTGGTAATTGACAAAATGTTTAAAAAATTTTAAATATATAAAAAAGAGTGAAAAATGGCAAGTGGTGGCAAGTGGCGGCGGAAGACGGTGGTGGAAAGTGGTGACGGTGGGTGGTGGGTAGCTGGTGGTGGTGGGTGTGGGTGACGGTGGCGGGTGGTGGTGGTGGTGGCGGGTGGTGGTGGTGGTAGGTGGGTGGTAGTGGTGGGTGGGTGGGTGATGGTGGTGGGTGGCGGGTGGTGGGTGTTAGCGAGTGGGTGGTGGTGGTGGCGGGTGGTGGGTGTTAGCGAGTGGGTGGTGGTGGTGGCGGGTGGTGGGTGGTGGTGGCAGGTGGGTAGGTGACGGATAGCAGGTGGTGGTGGGTGGGTGGGTGACGGTGGCGGGTGGTAGGTGGGAGCGAGTGGGTGGTGAGTAGTGGGTGGTGGTGGTGGTGGTGGTGGTAGTGGTGGTGGGTGGTGGGTAGTGGTGGTGTGGGTGGTGAGTGGCTGGTGGTAGCAGGTGGTGGTAGGTGGGTGGTGAGTGGTGGTGGTGGTGGTGAGTGGTGGTGGCAAGTAGGTGGCGGCAAGTAGGTGGCGGGTGGTGGTGGCAGGCGGTGGATGGTGGTGGGTGGTGGCGTGTGGATGGCAGGTGGGTGGTGGTGGCGACGGTGGTGGTGGTGAGGGGTGGGTGGTGGTGGCGGAAGACGGTGGTGGAAAATGGTGGCGGGTGGTGGCTAGTGTTGAGTGGTAAAAAAAAAAAAAAACTGAAAACTCAAAATGAAAACACATTTTTTGTGTTTTCATTTTTTGGCCAAATTTAGAAACTGAGACCACTGATTTATAAACCAAAAATTTTACCAAACAAGTTTTTATTTGAGTTTTTTAAATTTTTATAAATATAAACAGAAAACTGAAAACGTAAGTGTTACCAAATAGCACCCTAATAAATCCTCAGTAAATTATTTAGAAAATTTGAAGTAAATTTTTCATAATTTCACGGTAAATTACTCAATAAAATCTCAGTAAATTACTCATTGAATTCTCAGTAAATTACTCAGAACATTACCCCGTAAATTGCTAAGTAAATTACTCTGTAAATTCTGAGTAAATCACTCAGTAAATTCCCAAAAAATTACTCGGTAAATTAATCTGCAAATTCTCATTAAATTACTCAATAAATTCCCAAAAAGTTCTCAGTAAATTATAAACTAAATTACTTAGAAAATTCTGAATAAATTTCCAGTATATTCTCAGTAAATTACTTAGTAAATTCTACGTAAATTACTAATTAAATACCCAAGAAATTCTTCGTAAATTATTCAGTAAATTCTCAATTAATTACTCAGTAAATTCCTATTAAATCCTCAGTAAATTATCTATAAAATTCGAAGTAAATTTTTCATAATTTCACGGTAAATTACTCAATAAAATCTCAGTAAATAACTCATTGAATTCTTAGTAAATTACACAGAACATTATCTAGTAAATTGCAAAGTAAATTACTAAGTAAATTCGGAGTAAATCACTCAGTAAATTCTCAAAAAAATTTCAGTAAATTATAAAGTAAATTACTTAGAAAATTCTCAGTAAATTACTTTGTAAATTCTCAATAAATTCTCAATAAATTACTCGTCAAATTCCTAGTAAATCCTCAGTAAATTATTTAGAAAATTCGATGTAAATGTTTCATAATTTCACGGAAAAATACTCAATAAAATCTTAGTAAATTAAACATTGAATTCTCAGTAAATTACTCATAACATCACCCAGTCAATTGTTATGTAAAGTACTCAGTAAAATTCGAGTAAATCACTCAGTAAATTCCCAGTAAATTACTCAGTAAATTCTCATTAAATTACTTAGTAAATACCCAGAAAATTCTCAGTAAATTATAAAGTAAATTACTTAGAAAATTCTCACTAAATTTTCAGTAAATTCTCAGTAAATTACTTAGTAAATTCTCAGAAAATTACTAATTAAATTTTCAAAAAATTCTCAGCAAATTATTTAGCAAACTCTATAATAATTACTCAGTAAATTCCTACTAAATCCTCAGTAAATTATTTAGAAAATTCGAAGTAACTTTTTCATAATTTCACGGTAAATTACACAATAAAATCTCAATAAATTACTCATTAAATTCTCAGTAAATTACTCAGATCACTACCCAGTAAATTGCAAAGTCATTTACTCAGCAATTTCCGAGTAAACCACTCAGTAAATTCCTAGTAAATTACTCGATAACTTACTTAGTAAATTCTCAGTAAATTATCTATTAAATTCTCAATAAATTACTCAGATCATTACCGAGTAAATTGCTAAGTAAATTACTCAGCAAATTCTGAGTAAATCACTTAGTAAATTCCCAATAAATTACTCAATAAATTACATAGTAAATTCTCATTAAATTACTCAGTAAATACCCAAAAAATTCTCAGTAAATTCTAAAGTAAATTACTTAGAAATTTTTCAACAAATTCCCAGTAAATTCCCAGTAAATTACTTAGTGAATTCTCAATAAATTACTAATTAAATTTCCAAGAAATTCTACGGAAATTATTCAGTAAATTCTCAATTAATTACTCAGTAAATTCCTGGTAAATCCTCAGTAAATTATTTAAAAAATTCGAAGTACATTTTTCATAATTTCACGGTAAATTACTCAATAGAATCTCAGTAAATTACTTATTGAATTCTCAGTAAATTACTTAGAACATTACCCAGTAAATTGCTAAGTAAAGTACTCAGTAAATTCAGAGTAAATCACTCAGTAAATTTCCAGTAAATTACTCGGTAAATTACACAGTAAATTCTCATTAAATTACCAAGAAAATTCTCAGTAAATTACTTACAAAATTCTCAGAAAATTACTAATTAAATTTCCAAGAAATTTTCAGTAAATTATTAAGCAAACTCTATATTAATTACTCAGTAAATTCCTAGTAAATCCTTAATAAATTATTTAGAAAATTCGAAGTGAATTTTTCATAATTTCACGGTAAATTACTCAATAAAATCTCAGTAAATTACTCATTGAATTCTCAGTAAATTACTCAGAACACTACCCAGTAAATTGCTAAGTAAATTACTCAGCAAATTCTGAGTAAATCACTAAGTAAATTCCCAGTAAATTACTCGATAAATTACATAGTAAATTCTCATTAAATTACTCAGTAAATTCCCAGAAAATTCTCAGCAAATTATTAAATAAATTACTTAGAAAATTCTCAAAAAATTCCCAGTAAATTCTCTGTAAATTACTTAGTAAATTCTCAGTAAATTACTAATTAAATTTCCAAGAAATTCTACGGAAATTATTCAGTAAATTCTCAATTAATTACTCAGTAAATTCCTGGTAAATCCTCAGTAAATTATTTAAAAAATTCGAAGTAATTTTTTCATAATTTTACGGTAAATTACTCAATAGAATCTCAGTAAATTACTTATTGAATTCTCAGTAAATTACTTTAAACATTACCCAGTAAATTGCTAAGTAAACTACTCAGTAAATTCAGAGTAAATCACTCAGTAAATTTCCAGTAAATTACTTGGTAAATTACACAGTAAATTCTCATTAAATTACTTACAAAATTCTCAGAAAATTACTAATTAAATTTCCAAGAAATTCTCAGTAAATTATTAAGCAAACTCTATATTAATTACTCAGTAAATTCCTAGTAAATCCTCAGTAAATTATTTAGAAAATCCGAAGTGAATTTTTCATAATTTCACGGTAAATTACTCAATAAAATCTCGGTAAATTACACAATAAAATCTCAGTAAATTACTCAGATCACTACCCAGTAAATTGCTAAATAAATTACTCAGCAAATTCTGAGTAAATCACTAAGTAAATTCCCAGTAAATTACTCGATAAATTACATAGTAAATTCTTACTAAATTACACAGTAAATTCCCCGAAAATTCTAAGTAAATTATTAAATAAATTACTTAGAAAATTCTCAAAAAATTCCCAGTAAATTCTCAGTAAATTACTAATTAAATTTCCAAGAAATTCTACGGAAATTATTCAGTAAATTCTCAATTAATTACTCAGTAAATTCCTGGTAAATCCTCAGTAAATTATTTAAAAAATTCGAGGTACATTTTTCATAATTTCATGGTAAATTACTCAATAGAATCTCAGTAAATTACTTATATAATTCTCAGTAAATTACTTAGAACATTACCCAGTAAATTGCTAAGTAAAGTACTCAGTAAATTCAGGGTAAATCACTCAGTAAATTTCCAGTAAATTACTCGGTAAATTACACAGTAAATTCTCATTAAATTACCCAGAAAATTCTGAGTAAATTACTTACAAAATTCTCAGAAAATTACTAATTAAATTTCCAAGAAATTCTCAGTAAATTATTTAGCAAACTCTATATTAATTACTCAGTAAATTCCTAGTAAATCCTCAGAAAATTATTTAGAAAATTCGAAGTGAATTTTTCATAATTTCACGGTAAATTACTCAATAAAATCTCGGTAAATTACACAATAAAATCTCAGTAAATTACTCAGATCACTACCCAGTAAATTGCTAAGTAAATTACTCAGCAAATTCTGAGAAAATCACTAAGTAAATTCCCAGTAAATTACTCGATAAATTACATAGTAAATTCTCATTAAATTACTCAGTAAATTCCCAGAAAATTCTCAGTAAATTATAAAGTAAATTACTTAGAAAATTCTCAAAAAATTCCCAGTAAATTCTCGGTAAATTACTAATTAAATTTCCAAGAAAATCTACGGAAATTATTTAGTAAATTCTCAATTAATTACTCAGTAAATTCCTGGTAAATCCTCAGTAAATTATTTAAAAAATTTGAAGTAAATTTTTCATAATTTCACAGTAAATTACTCAATAGAATCTCAGTAAATTACTTAGAACATTACCCAGTAAATTGCTAAGTAAAGTACTCAGTAAATTCAGATTAAATCACTCAGTAAATTTCCAGTAAATTACTCGGTAAATTACACAGTAAATTCTCACTAAATCACCCAGAAAATTCTCAGTAAATTACTTACAAAATTCTCAGAAAATTACTAATTAAATTTCCAAGAAATTCTCAGTAAATTATTAAGCAAGCTCTATATTAATTACTCAGCAAATTCCTAGTAAATCCTCGGTAAATTATTTAGAAAATTCGAAGTGAATTTTTCATAATTTCACGGTAAATTAATCAATAAAATCTCAGTAAATTACTCAATAAAATCTCAGTAAATTACTCAGATCACTACCCAGTAAATTGCTAAGTAAATTACTCAGCAAATTCTGAGTAAATCACTATGTAAATTCCAAGTAAATTACTCGATAAATTACATAGTAAATTATCATTAAATTACTCAGTAAATTATAAAGTAAATTACTTAGAAAATTCTCAAAAAATTCCCAGTAAATTCTACGTAAATTACTTAGTAAATTCTCAGTAAATTACTAATTAAATTTCTAAGAAATTCTACGGAAATTTTTCAGTAAATTCTCAATTAATTACTCAGTAAATTCCTGGTAAATCCTCAGTAAATTATTTAAAAAATTCGAAGTACATTTTTCATAATTTCACGGTAAATTACTCAATAGAATCTCAGTAAATTACTTATATAATTCTTAGTAAATTACTTAGAACATTACCCAGTAAATTGCTAAGTAAAGTACTCAGTAAATTCAGAGTAAATCACTCAGTAAATTTCCAGTAAATTACTTGGTAAATTACACAGTAAATTCTCATTAAATTACCAAGAAAATTCTCAGTAAATTACTTACAAAATTCTCAGAAAATTACTAATTAAATTTCCAAGAAATTCTCAGTAAATTATTTAACAAACTCTATATTAATTACTCAGTAAATTCCTAGTAAATCCTCAGAAAATTATTTAGAAAATTCGAAGTGAATTTTTCATAATTTCACGGTAAATTACTCAATAAAATCTCGGTAAATTACTCAATAAAATCTCAGTAAATTACTCAGATCACTACCTAGTAAATTGCTAAGTAAATTACTCAGCAAATTCTGAGTAAATCACTAAGTAAATTCCCAGTAAATCACTCGATAAATTACCTAGTAAATTCTCATTAAATTACTCAGGAAATTCCCAGAAAATTCTCAGTAAATTATAAAGTAAATTACTTAGAAAATTCTCAAAAAATTCCCAGTAAATTCTCATTAAATTACATAGTAAATTCTCAGTAAATTACTAATTAAATTTCCAAGAAATTCTACATAAATTATTCAATAAATTCTCAATTAATTACTCAGTAAATTCCTGGTAAATCCTCAGTAAATTAATTAAAAAATTCGAAGTACATTTTTCATAATTTCACGATAAATTACTCAATAGAATCTCAGTAAATTACTTATTGAATTCTCAGTAAATTACTTAGAACATTACCCAGTAAATTGGTAAGTAATGTACTCAGTAAATTTAGAGTAAATCACTCAGTAAATTACTCGGTAAATTACACAGTAAATTCTCATTAAATTACCTGGAAAATTCTCAGTAAATTACTTACAAAATTCTCAGAAAATTACTAATTAAATTTCCAAGAAATTCTCGGTAAATTATTTAGCAAACTCTATATTAATTACTCAGTAAATTCCTAGTAAATCCTCAGTAAATTATTTAGAAAATTTGAAGTGAATTTTTCATAATTTCACGGTAAATTACTCAATAAAATCTCGGTAAATTACTCAATAAAATCTCAATAAATTACTCAGATCACTACCCAGTAAATTGCTAAGTAAATTACTCAGCAAATTCTGAGTAAATCACTAAGTAAATTCCTAGTAAATTACTCGATAAATTACATAGTAAATTCTTACTAAATTACACAGTAAATTCCCAGAAAATTCTCAGTAAATTATTAAATAAATTACTTAGAAAATTCTTAAAAAATTCCCAGTAATTTCTCAGTAAATTACTTAGTAAATTCTCAGTAAATTACTAATTAAATTTCCAAGAAATTCTACGGAAATTATTCAGTAAATTCTCAATTAATTACTCAGTAAATTCCTGGTAAATCCTCAGTAAATTATTTAAAAAATTCGAAGTACATTTTTCATAATTTCACGGTAAATTACTCAATAGAATCTCAGTAAATTACTTATATAATTCTTTGTAAATTACTTAGAACATTACCCAGTAAATTGCTAAGTAAAGTACTCAGTAAATTCAGAGTAAATCACTCAGTAAATTTCTAGTAAATTACTCTGTAAATTACACAGTAAATTCTCATTAAATTACCAAGAAAATTCTCAGTAAATTACTTACAAAATTCTCAGAAAATTACTAATTAAATTTCCAAGAAATTCTCGGTAAATTATTTAGCAAACTCTATATTAATTACTCAGTAAATTCCTAGTAAATCCTCAGTAAATTATTTAGAAAATTCGAAGTGAATTTTTCATAATTTCACGGTAAATTACTCAATAAAATCTCCGTAAATTACTCATTGAATTCTCAGTAAATTACTCAGATCACTACCCAGTAAATTGCTAAGTAAATTACTCAGCAAATTCTGAGTAAATCACTAAGTAAATTCCTACTAAATTACTCGATAAGTTACATAGTAAATTCTTACTAAATTACACAGTAAATTCCCAGAAAATTCTCAATAAATTATTAAATAAATTACTTAGAAAATTCTTAAAAAATTCCCAGTAAATTCTCAGTAAATTACTTAGTAAATTCTCAGTAAATTACTAATTAAATTTCCAAGAAATTCTACGGAAATTATTCAGTAAATTCTCAATTAATTACTCAGTAAATTCCTGGTAAATCCTCAGTAAATTATTTAAAAAATTTGAAGTAAATTTTTCATAATTTTATGGTAAATTACTCAATAGAATCTCAGTAAATTACTTATTGAATTCTCAGTAAATTACTTAAAACATTACCCAGTAAATTGCTAAGTAAACTACTCAGTAAATTCAGAGTAAATCACTCAGTAAATTTCCAGTAAATTACTTGGTAAATTACACAGTAAATTCTCATTAAATTACCCAGAAAATTCTCAGTAAATTACTTACAAAATTCTCAGAAAATTACTAATTAAATTTCCAAGAAATTCTCAGTAAATTATTAAGCAAACTCTATATTAATTACTCAGTAAATCCTCAGTAAATTATTTAGAAAATCCGAAGTGAATTTTTCATAATTTCACGGTAAATTACTCAATAAAATCTCGGTAAATTACACAGTAAAATCTCAATAAATTACTCAGATCACTACCCAGTAAATTGCTAAATAAATTACTCCGCAAATTCTGAGTAAATCACTAAGTAAATTCCCAGTAAATTACTCGATAAATTACATAGTAAATTCTTACTAAATTACACAGTAAATTCCTCGAAAATTCTCAGCAAATTATTAAATAAATTACTTAGAAAATTCTCAAAAAATTCCCAGTAAATTACTAATTAAATTTCCAAGAAAATCTACGGAAATTATTCAGTAAATTCTCAATTAATTACTTAGTAAATTCCTGGTAAATCCTCAGTAAATTATTTAAAAAATTCGAAGTACATTTTTCATAATTTCACAGTAAATTACTCAATAGAATCTCAGTAAATTACTTATTGAATTCTCAGTAAATTACTTAGAACATTACCCAGTAAATTGCTAAGTAAAGTACTCAGTAAATTTAGATTAAATCACTCAGTAAATTTCCAGTAAATTACTCGGTAAATTACACAGTAAATTCTCATTAAATTACCCAGAAAATTCTCAGTAAATTACTTACAAAATTCTCAGAAAATTACTAATTAAATTTCCAAGAAACTCTCAGTAAATTATTAAGCAAGCTCTATATTAATTACTCAGCAAATTCCTAGTAAATCCTCGGTAAATTATTTACAAAATTCGAAGGGAATTTTTCATAATTTCACGGTAAATTAATCAATAAAATCTCGGTAAATTACTCAATAAAATCTCAGTAAATTACTCAGATCACTACCCAGTAAATTGCTAAGTAAATTACTCAGCAAATTCTGAGTAAATCACTATGTAAATTCCCAGTAAATTACTCGATAAATTACATAGTAAATTCTCATTAAATTACTCAGTAAATTCCCAGAAAATTCTCAGTAAATTATAAAGTAAATTACTTAGAAAATTCTCAAAAAATTCCCAGTAAATTCTCAGTAAATTACTTAGTAAATTCTTAGTAAATTACTAATTAAATTTCCAAGAAATTCTATGGAAATTATTCAGTAAATTCTCAATTAATTACTCAGTAAATTCCTGGTAAATCCTCAGTAAATTATTTAAAAAATTCGAGGTACATTTTTCATAATTTCACGGTAAATTACTCAATAGAATCTCAGTAAATTACTTATATAATTCTCAGTAAATTACTTAGAACATTACCCAGTAAATTGCTAAGTAAAGTACTCAGTAAATTCAGAGTAAATCACTCAGTAAATTTCCAGTAAATTACTCGGTAAATTACACAGTAAATTCTCATTAAATTACCCAGAAAATTCTCAGTAAATTGCTCACAAAATTCTCAGAAAATTACTAATTAAATTTCCAAGAAATTCTCAGTAAATTATTTAGCAAACTCTATATTAATTACTCAGTAAATTCCTAGTAAATCCTCAGTAAATTATTTAGAAAATTCGAAGTGAATTTTTCATAATTTCACGGTAAATTACTCAATAAAATCTCGGTAAATTACTCAATAAAATCTCAGTAAAATACTCAGATCACTACCCAGTAAATTGCTAAGTAAATTACTCAGCAAATTCTGAGTAAATCACTAAGTAAATTCCCAGTAAATTACTCGATAAATTACCTAGTAAATTCTCAGTAAATTACTCAGGAAATTCCCAGAAAATTCTCAGTAAATTATAAAGTAAATTACTTAGAAAATTCTCAAAAAATTCCCAGCAAATTCTCAGTAAATTACTAATTAAATTTCCAAGAAAATCTACGGAAATTATTCAGTAAATTCTCAATTAATTACTCAGTAAATTCCTGGTAAATCCTCAGTAAATTATTTAAAAAATTTGAAGTAAATTTTTCATAATTTCACAGTAAATTACTCAATAGAATCTCAGTAAATTACTTATTGAATTCTCAGTAAATTACTTAGAACATTACCCAGTAAATTGCTAAGTAAAGTACTCAGTAAATTCAGATTAAATCACTCAGTAAATTTCCAGTAAATTACTCGGTAAATTACACAGTAAATTCTCATTAAATTACCCAGAAAATTCTCAGTAAATTACTTACAAAATTCTCAGAAAATTACTAATTAAATTTCCAAGAAATTCTCAGTAAATTATTAAGCAAGCTCTATATTAATTACTCAGTAAATTCCTAGTAAATCCTCGGTAAATTATTTAGAAAATTCGAAGTGAATTTTTCATAATTTCACGGTAAATTAATCAATAAAATCTCGGTAAATTACTCAATAAAATCTCAGTAAATTACTCAGATCACTACCCAGTAAATTGCTAAGTAAATTACTCAGCAAATTCTGAGTAAATCACTATGTAAATTCCCAGTAAATTACTCGATAAATTACATAGTAAATTCTCATTAAATTACTCAGTAAATTCCCAGAAAATTCTCAGTAAATTATAAAGTAAATTACTTAGAAAATTCTCAAAAAATTCCCAGTAAATTCTACGTAAATTACTTAGTAAATTCTCAGTAAATTACGAATTAAATTTCCAAGAAATTCTATGGAAATTATTCAGTAAATTCTCAATTAATTACTCAGTAAATTCCTGGTAAATCCTCAGTAAATTATTTAAAAAATTCGAAGTACATTTTTCATAATTTCACGGTAAATTACTCAATAGAATCTCAGTAAATTACTTATATAATTCTCAGTAAATTACTTAGAACATTACCCAGTAAATTGCTAAGTAAAGTACTCAGTAAATTCAGAGTAAATCACTCAGTAAATTTCCAGTAAATTACTCGGTAAATTACACTGTAAATTCTCATTAAATTACCAAGAAAATTCTCAGTAAATTACTTACAAAATTCTCAGAAAATTACTAATTAAATTTCCAAGAAATTCTCAGTAAATTATTTAGCAAACTCTATATTAATTACTCAGTAAATTCCTAGTAAATCCTCAGAAAATTATTTAGAAAATTCGAAGTGAATTTTTCATAATTTCACGGTAAATTACTCAATAAAATCTCGGTAAATTACTCAATAAAATCTCAGTAAATTACTCAGATCACTACCCAGTAAATTGCTAAGTAAATTACTCAGCAAATTCTGAGTAAATCACTAAGTAAATTCCTAGTAAATTACTCGATAAATTACATAGTAAATTCTTACTAAATTACACAGTAAATTCCCAGAAAATTCTCAGTAAATTATTAAATAAATTACTTAGAAAATTCTTAAAAAATTCCCAGTAAATTCTCAGTAAATTACTTAGTAAATTCTCAGTAAATTACTAATTAAATTTCCAAGAAATTCTACAAAAATTATTCAGTAAATTCTCAATTAATTACTCAGTAAATTCCTGGTAAATCCTCAGTAAATTATTTCAAAAATTCGAAGTACGTTTTTCATAATTTCAAGGGAAATTACTCAATAGAATCTCAGTAAATTACTTATATAATTCTTTGTAAATTACTTAGAACATTACCCAGTAAATTGCTAAGTAAAGTACTCAGTAAATTCAGAGTAAATCACTCAGTAAATTTCCAATAAATTACTCGGTAAATTGCACAGTAAATTCTCATTAAATTACCCAGAAAATTCTCAGTAAATTACTTACAAAATTCTCAGAAAATTACTAATTAAATTTCCAAGAAATTCTCAGTAAATTATTTAGCAAACTCTATATTAATTACTCAGTAAATTCCTAGTAAATCCTCAATAAATTAATTAGAAAATTCGAAGTGAATTTTTCATAATTTCACGGAAAATTACTCAATAAAATCTCAGTAAATTACTCATTGAATTCTCAGTAAATTACTCAGATCACTACCCAGTAAATTGCTAAGTAAATTACTCAGCAAATTCTGAGTAAATCACTAAGTAAATTCCTAGTAAATTACTCGATAAATTACATAGTAAATTCTTACTAAATTACACAATAAATTCCCAGAAAATTCTCAGTAAATTATTAAATAAATTACTTAGAAAATTCTTAAAAAATTCCCAGTAAATTCTCAGTAAATTACTTAGTAAATTCTCAGTAAATTACTAATTAAATTTCCAAGAAATTCTACGGAAATTATTCAGTAAATTCTCAATTAATTACTCAGTAAATTCCTGATAAATCCTCAGTAAATTATTTAAAAAATTCGAAGTACATTTTTCATAATTTCACGGGAAATTACTCAATAGAATCTCAGTAAATTACTTATTGAATTCTCAGTAAATTACTTAGAACATTACCCAGTAAATTGCTAAGTAAAGTACTCAGTAAATTCAGAGTAAATCACTCAGTAAATTTCCAGTAAATTCTCATAAAATTACCCAGAAAATTCTGAGTAAATTACTTACAAAATTCTCAGAAAATTACTAATTAAATTTCCAAGAAATTCTCAGTAAATTATTTAGCAAACTCCATATTAATTACTCAGTAAATTCCTAGTAAATCCTCAGTAAATTATTTAGAAAATTCGAAGTGAATTTTTCGTAATTTCACGGTAAATTACTCAATAAAATCTCGGTAAATTACTCAGATCACTACCCAGTAAATTGCTAAGTAAATTACTCAGCAAATTCTGAGAAAATCACTAAGTAAATTCCCAGTAAATTACTCGATAAATTACATAGTAAATTCTCATTAAATTACTCAGTAAATTCCCAGAAAATTCTCAGTAAATTATGAAGTAAATTACTTAGAAAATTCTCAACAAATTCCCAGTAAATTCTCAGTAAATTACTTAGTAAATTCTCGGTAAATTACTAATTAAATTTCCAAGAAATTCTACGGAAATTATTCAATAAATTCTCAATTAATTACTAAGTAAATTCCTGGGAAAACCTTAGTAAATTATTTAAAAAATTCGAAGCACATTTTTCATAATTTCACGGTAAATTACTCAATAGAATCTCAGTAAATTACTTATATAATTCTCAGTAAATTACTTAGAACATTACCCAGTAAATTGCTAAGTAAAGTACTCAGTAAATTCAGAGTAAATCACTCAGTAAATTTCCAGTAAATTACTCGGTAAATTACACAGTAAATTCTCATTAAATTACCCAGAAAATTCTCAGTAAATTGCTTACAGAATTCTCAGAAAATTACTAATTAAATTTCCAAGAAATTCTCAGTAAATTATGTAGCAAACTCTATATTAATTACTCAGTAAATTCCTAGTAAATCCTCAGTAATTATTTAGAAAATTCGAAGTGAATTTTTCATAATTTCACGGTAAATTACTCAATAAAATCTCGGTAAATTACTCATTGAATTCTCAGTAAATTACTCAGATCACTACCCAGTAAATTGCTAAGTAAATTACTCAGCAAATTCGGAGTAAATCACTAAGTAAATTCCCAGTAAATTACTCGATAAATTACATAGTAAATTCTCATTAAATTACTCAGTAAATTCTCAGAAAATTCTCAATAAATTATAAAGTAAATTACTTAGAAAATTCTCAAAAAATTCCCAGTAAATTCTCAGTAAATTACTTAGTAAATTCTCAGTAAATTACTAATTAAATTTCCAAGAAATTCTTCGAAAATTATTCAATAAATTCTCAATTAATTACTCAGTAAATTCCTGGTAAATCCTAAGTAAATTATTTAAAAAATTCGAATTAAATTTTTCATAATTTCACGGTAAATTACTCAATAGAATCTCTGTAAATTACATATTGAATTCTCAGTAAATTACTTAGAACATTTCCTAGTAAATTACTAAGTAAAGTACCCAGTAAATTCAGAGTAAATCACTCAGTAAATTTTCAGTAAATTACTCGGTAAATTACACAGCAAATTCTCATTAAATTACGGAGAAAATTCTCAGTAAATTACTTACAAAATTCTCAAAAAATTACTAATTAAATTTCCAAGAAATTCTCAGTAAATTATTAAGCAAATTCTATATTAATTACTCAGTAAATTCCTAGTAAATCCTCAGTAAATTATTTAGAAAATTCGAAGTGAATTTTTCATAATTTCACGGTAAATTACTCAATAAAATCTCGGTAAATTACTCATTGAATTCTCAGTAAATTATTCAGATCACTACCCAGTAAATTGCTAAGTAAATTACTCAGCAAATTCTGAGTAAATCACTAAGTAGATTCCCAGTAAATTACTCGATAAATTACATAGTAAATTCTCATTAAATTACTCAGTAAATTCCCAGAAAATTCTCAGTAAATTATTAAATAAATTACTTTGAAAATTGTCAAAAAATTCCAAGTAAATTCTCAGTAAATTACATAGTAAATTCTCAGTAAATTGCTAATTAAATTTCCAAGAAATTCTACGGAAATTATTCTGTAAATTCTCAATTAATTACTCAGTAAATTTAGAGTAAATCACTCAGTAAATTTCCAGTAAATTACTCGGTAAATTACACAGTAAATTCTCATTAAATTACCCAGAAAATTCTCGGTAAATTACTTACAAAATTCTCAGAAAATTGCGAATTAAATTTCCAAGAAATTCTCAGTAAATTATTAAGCAAACTCTATATTAATTACTCAGTAAATTCCTAGTAAATCCTCAGTAAATTATTTAGAAAATTCGAAGTGAATTTTTCATAATTTCACGGTAAATTACTCAATAAAATCTCAGTAAATTACTCATTGAATTCTCAGTAAATTACTCAGATCACTACCAAGTAAACTGCTAAGTAAATTACTCCGCAAATTCTGAGTAAATCACTAAGTAAATTCCCAGTAAATTACTCGATAAATTACATAGTAAATTCTCATTAAATTACTTAGTAAATTTCCAGAAAATTCTCAGTAAATTATAAAGTAAATTACTTAGAAAATTCTCAAAAAATTCCCAGTAAATTCTCAGTAAATTACTTAGTGAACTCTCAGTAAATTACTAATTAAATTTCCAAGAAATTCTTCAAAAATTATTCAGTAAATTCTCAATTAATTACTCAGTAAATTCCTGGTAAATCCTCAGTAAATTATTTAAAAAATTCGAAGTAAATTTTTCATAATTTCACGGTAAATTACTCAATAGAATCTCAGTTAATTACTTATTGAATTCTCAGTAAATTACTTAGAACATTACCCAGTAAATTGCTAAGTAAAGTACTCAGTAAATTCAGAGTAAATCACTCAGTAAATTTCCAGTAAATTACTCGGTAAATTACACAGTAAATTCTCATTAAATTACCAAGAAAATTCTCAGTAAATTACTTACAAAATTCTCAGAAAATTACTAATTAAATTTCCAAGAAATTCTCAGTAAATTATTTAGCAAACTCTATATTAATTACTCAGTAAATTCCTAGTAAATCCTCAGAAAATTATTTAGAAAATTCGAAGTGAATTTTTCATAATTTCACGGTAAATTACTCAATAAAATCTCGGTAAATTACTCAATAAAATCTCAGTAAATTACTCAAATCACTACCCAGTAAATTCCTAAATAAATTACTCAGCAAATTCTGAGTAAATCACTAAGTGAATTCCCAGTAAATTACTCGATAAATTATATAGTAAATTCTCATTAAATTACTCAGTAAATTCGCAGAAAATTCTCAGTAAATTACTTAGAAAATTCTCAAAAAATTCCCCGTAAATTCTCAGTAAATTACTTAGTAAATTCTCAGTAAATTACTAATTAAATTTCAAAGAAATTCTACGGATATTTTTCATTAAATTCTCAATTAATTACTCAGTGAATTCCTAGTAAATCCTCAGTAAATTATTTAAAAAATTCGAAGTAAATTTTTCATAATTTCACGGTAAATTACTCAATAGAATCTCAGTAAATTACTTATTGAATTCTTAGTAAATTACTTAGAACATTACCTAGTAAATTGCTAAGTAAAGTACTCAGTAAATTCAGAGTAAATCACTCAGTAAATTTCCAGTAAATTACTCGGTAAATTGCACAGTAAATTCTCATAAAATTACCCACAAAATTCTCGGTAAATTACTTACAAAATTCTCAGAAAATTGCTAATTAAATTTCCAAGAAATTCTCAGTAAATTATTAAGCAAACTCTATATCAATTACTCAGTAAATTCCTAATAAATCCTCAGTAAATTATTTAGAAAATTCGAAGTGAATTTTTCATAATTTCACGGTAAATTACTCAATAAAATCTCAGTAAATTACTCACTGAATTCTCAGTAAATTACTAAGATCACTACCCAGTAAATTGCTAAGTAAATTACTCAGCAAATTCTGAGTAAATCACTAAGTAAATTCCCAGTAAATTACTCG
The DNA here is from genome assembly GCF_055761805.1 of Camellia sinensis. NCBI lineage: Eukaryota > Viridiplantae > Streptophyta > Magnoliopsida > Ericales > Theaceae > Camellia > Camellia sinensis. The sequence goes on from NC_138964.1 coordinate 89,853,500, forward strand.
ATAAATTACATAGTAAATTCTCTTTAAATTACTCAGTAAATTACCAGAAAATTCTCAGTAAATTCTAAAGTAAATTACTTAGAAAATTCTCAAAAAATTCCCAGTAAATTCTCAGTAAATTACTTAGTGAATTCTCAGTAAATTACTAATTAAATTTCCAAGAAATTCTACGAAAATTATTCAGTAAATTCTCAATTAATTACTCAGTAAATTCCTGGTAAATCCTCAGTAAATTATTTAAAAAATTCGAAGTAAATTTTTCATAATTTCACGGTAAATTACTCAATAGAATCTCAGTAAATTACTTATTGAATTCTCAGTAAATTACTTAGAACATTACCCAGTAAATTGCTAAGTAAAGTACTCTGTAAATTCAGAGTAAATCACTCAGTAAATTTCCAGTAAATTACTCGGTAAATTACATAGCAAATTCTCATTAAATTTCCGAGAAAATTCTTAGTAAATTACTTACAAAATTCTCAGAAAATTACTAATTAAATTTCCAAGAAATTCTCTGTAAATTATTTAGCAAACTCTATATTAATTACTCAGTAAATTCCTAGTAAATCCTCATTAAATTATTTAGAAAATTCGAAGTGAATTTTTCATAATTTCACGGTAAATTACTCAACAAAATCTCGGTAAATTACTCAAAAAAATCTCAGTAAATTACTCAGATCACTACCCAGTAAATTGCTAAGTAAATTACTCAGCAAATTCTGAGTAAATCACTAAGTGAATTCCCAGTAAATTACTAGATAAATTACATAGTAAATTCTCATTAAATTACTCAGTAAATTCCCAGAAAATTCTCAGTAAATTATAAAGTAAATTACTTAGAAAATTCTCAAAAAATTCCCAGTAAATTCCCAGTAAATTACTTAGTAAATTCTCAGTAAATTACTAATTAAATTTCAAAGAAATTCTACGGATATTATTCAGTAAATTCTCAATTAATTACTCAGTAAATTCCTAGTAAATCCTCAGTAAATTATTTAAAAAATTCGAAGTAAATTTTTCATAATTTCACGGTAAATTACTCAATAGAATCTCAGAAAATTACTTATTGAATTCTCAGTAAATTACTTAGAACATTACCCAGTAAATTGCTAAGTAAAGTACTCAGTAAATTCAGAGTAAATCACTCAGTAAATTTCCAGATAATTACTCGGTAAATTACACAGTAAATTCTCATTAAATTACCCACAAAATTCTCAGTAAATTACTTACAAAATTCTCAGAAAATTACTAATTAAATTTCCAAGAAATTCTCCGTAAATTCCTAGTAAATCCTCAGTAATTATTTAGAAAATTCGAAGTGAATTTTTCATAATTTCACGGTAAATTACTCAATAAAATCTCAGTAAATTACTCATTGAATTCTTAGTAAATTACTCAGATCACTAAGTAAATTGCTAAATCACTCAGTAAATTTCCAGTAAATTGCTAAATAAATTACTCAGCAAATTCTGAGTAAATCACTAAGTAAATTCCCAGTAAATTACTCGATAAATTACATAGTAAATTCTCATTAAATTACTCAGGAAATTCCCCGAAAATTCTCAGTAAATTATAAAGTAAATTACTTAGAAAATTCACAAAAAATTCAAAGTAAATTACTTAGTAAATTCTCAGTAAATTAGTAATTAAGTTTCCAAGCAATTCTATGAAAATTATTCAGTAAATTCTCAATTAATTACTCAGTAAATTCAGAGTAAATCACTCAGTAAATTTCGAGTAAATTGCTAAGTAAAGTACTCAGTAAATTCAGAGTAAATCACTCAGTAAATTCTCAGTAAATTACTAATTAAATTTCCAAGAAATTCTACGAAAATTATTCAGTAAATTCTCAATTAATTACTCACTAAATTCCTAGTAAATCCTTAGTAAATTATTTAAAAAATTCGAAGTAAATTTTTCATAATTTCATGGTAAATTACTCAATAGAATCTCAGTAAATTACTTATTGAATTTTCAGTAAATTACTTAAAACATTACCCAGTAAATTGCTAAGTAAAGTACTCAGTAAATTCAGAGTAAATCACTCAGTAAATTTCCAGTAAATTACTCGGTAAATTACACAGTAAATTCTCATTAAATTACCCAGAAAATTTTCAGTAAATTACTTACAAAATTCTCAGAAAATTACTAATTAAATTTCCAAGAAATTCTCAGTAAATTATTTAGCAAACTCTCTATTAATTACTCAGTAAATTCCTAGTAAATCCTCAGTAAATTATTTAGAAAATTCGAAGTGAATTTTTCATAATTTCACGGTAAATTACTCAATAAAATCTCGGTAAATTACTCAAAAAAATCTCAGTAAATTACTCAGATCACTACCCAGTAAATTGCTAAGTAAATTACTCAGCAAATTCTGAGTAAATCACTAAGTAAATTCCCAATAAATTACTCGATAAATTACATAGTAAATACTCATTAAATTACTCCGTAAATTCCCAGAAAATTCTCAGTAAATTATAAAGTAAATTACTTAGAAAATTCTCAAAAAATTCCCAGTAAATTCTTAGTGAATTACTTTGTAAATTCTCAGTAAATTACTAATTAAATTTCCAAGAAATTCTACAGAAATTATTCAATAAATTCTCAATTAATTACTTAGTAAATTCCTAGTAAATCCTCAGTAAATTATTTAAAAAATTCGAAGTAAATTTTTCATAATTTCACGGTAAATTACTCAATAGAATCTCAGTAAATTACTTATTGAATTCTCAGTAAATTACTTAGAACATTACCCAGTAAATTGCTAAGTAAAGTACTCAGTAAATTCAGAGTAAATCACTCAGTAAATTTCCAGTAAATTACTCGGTAAATTACACAGTAAATTCTCATTAAATTACCTAGAAAATTCTCAGTAAATTACTAACAAAATTCTCAGAAAATTACTAATTGAATTTCGAAGAAATTCTCAGTAAATTATATAGCAAACTCTATATTAATTACTCAGTAAATTCCTAGTAAATCCTCAGTAAATTATTTAGAAAATTCGAAGTGAATTTTTCCTAATTTCACGGTAAATTACTCAATAAAATCTCAGTAAATTACTCATTAAATTCTCACTAAATTACTCAGATCACTACCTAGTAAATTTCTAAGTAAATTACTCAGCAAATTCTGAGTAAATCACTAAGTAAATTCCTAGTAAATTACTCGATAAATTACATAGTAAATTCTCAATAAATCACTTAATAAATTCCCAGAAAATTCTCAATAAATTATAAAGTAAATTACTTAGAAAATTCTCAAAAAATTCCCGGTAAATTCTCAGTAAATTACTAATTAAATTTCCAAAAATTCTACGGAAATTATTCAGTAAATTCTGAATTAATTACTCAGTAAATTCCTAGTAAAACCTCAGTAAATTGTTTAAAAAATTCGAAGCAATTTTTTCATAATTTCACGGTAAATTACTCAATAGAATCTCAGTAAATTACTTATTGAATTCTCTGAAAATTACTTAGAACAGTACCCAGTAAATTGCTAAGTACAGTACTAAGTAAATTCAGAGTAAATCACTCAGTAAATTTCCAGTAAATTACTAGGTAAATTACACAGTAAATTCTCATAAAATTACCCACAAAATTCTCAGTAAATTACTAACAAAATTCTCAGAAAATTACTAATTAAATTTCAAAGAAATTCTCAGTAAATTATTAAGCAAACTCTATATTAATTACTCAGTAAATTCCTAGTAAATCCTCAGTAAATTATTTAGAAAATTCGAAGTGAATTTTTCATAATTTCACGGTAAATTACTCAATAAAATCTCAGTAAATTACTCCTTGAATTCTCAGTAAATTACTCAGATCACTACCCAGTAAATTGCTAAGTAAATTACACATTTAATTCTGAGTAAATCACTAAGTAAATTCCCAGTAAATTACTCGATAAATTACATTGTAAATTCTCATTAAATTACTCAGTAAATTTCCAGAAAATTCTCAAAAAATTATAAAGTAAATTACTTAGAAAATTCTCAAAAAATTCCCAGTAAATTCTCAGTAAATTACTTAGTAAATTCTAAGTAAATTACTAATTAAATTTCCAAGAAATTCTACAGAAATTATTCAGTAAACTCTCAATTAATTACTCAGTAAATTCCTAGTAAATCCTCAGTAAATTATTTAAAAAATTCGAAGTAAATTTTTCATAATTTCACGGTAAATTACTCAATAGAATCTCAGTAAATTACTTATTGAATTTTCAGTAAATTACGTAAAACATTACCCAGTAAATTGCTAAGTAAAGTACTCAGTAAATTCAGAGTAAATCACTCAGTAAATTTCCAGTAAATTACTCGGTAAATTACACAGTAAATTCTCATTAAATTACCCAGAAAATTCTCAGTAAATTACTTACAAAATTCTCAGAAAATTACTAATTAAATTTCCAAGAAATTCTCAGTAAATTATTTAGCAAACTCTCTATTAATTACTCAGTAAATTCCTAGTAAATCCTCAGTAAATTATTTAGAAAATTCGAAGTGAATTTTTCATAATTTCAAGGTAAGTTCCTCAATAAAATCTCGGTAAATTACTCAATAAAATCTCAGTAAATTACTCAGATCACTACCCAGTAAATTGCTAAGTAAATTACTCAGCAAATTCTGAGTAAATCACTAAGTAAATTCCCAATAAATTACTCGATAAATTACATAGTAAATTCTCATTAAATTACTCCGTAAATTCCCAGAAAATTCTCAGTAAATTATAAAGTAAATTACTTAGAAAATTCTCAAAAAATTCCCCGTAAATTCTCAGTAAATTACTTAGTAAATTCTCAGTAAATTACTAATTAAATTTCCAAGAAATTCTACGAAAATTATTCAGTAAATTCTCAATTAATTACTCAGTAAATTCCTAGTAAATCCTCAGTAAATTATTTAAAAAATTTGAAGTAAATTTTTCATAATTTCACGGTAAATTACTTAATAGAATCTCAGTAAATTACTTATTGAATTCTCAGTAAATTACTTAGAACATTACCCAGTAAATTGCTAACTAAAGTACTCAGTAAATTCAAAGTAAATCACTCAGTAAATTTCCAGTAAATTACTCGGTAAATTACACAGTAAATTCTCATTAAATTACCTAGAAAATTCTCAGTAAATTACTTACAAAATTCTCAGAAAATTACTAATTGAATTTCGAAGAAATTCTCTATAAATTATACAGCAAACTCTATATTAATTACTCAGTAAATTCCTAGTAAATCCTCAGTAAATTATTTAGAAAATTCGAAGTGAATTTTTCATAATTTCACGGTAAATTAAACAATAAAATCTCAGTAAATTACTCATTGAATTCCCACTAAATTACTCAGATCACTACCTAGTAAATTGCTAAGTAAATTACTCACGAAATTCTGAGTAAATCACTAAGTAAATTCCTAGTAAATTACTCGATAAATTACATAGTAAATTCTCATTAAATTACTTAGTAAATTCCCAGAAAATTCTCAGTAAATTATAAAGTAAATTACTTAGAAAATTCTCAAAAAATTCCCGGTAAATTCTCAGTAAATTACTAATTAAATTTCCAAGAAATTCTACGGAAATTATTCAGTAAATTCTCAATTAATTACTCAGTAAATTCCTAGTAAAACCTCCGTAAATTATTTAAAAAATTCGAAGCAAATTTTTCATAATTTCACGGTAAATTACTCAATAGAATCTCAGTAAATTACTTATTGAATTCTCAGAAAATTACTTAGAACATTACCCAGTAAATTGCTAAGTAAAGTACTCAGTAAATTCAGAGTAAATCACTCAGTAAATTTTCAGTAAATTACCCGGTAAATTGCACAGTAAATTCTCATTAAATTTCCCAGAAAATTCTCAGTAAATTACTTACAAAATTCTCAGAAAATTACTAATTAAATTTCCAAGAAATTCTCAGTAAATTATTTAGCAAACTCTATATTAATTACTCAGTAAATTCCTATTAAATTCTCAGTAAATTAGTTAGAAAATTCGAAGTGAATTTTTCATAATTTCACGGTAAATTACTCAATAAAATCTCAGTAAATTACTCATTGAATTCTCAGTAAATTACTCAGATCACTACCCAGTAAATTGCTAAGCAAATTACTCAGCAAATTCTGAGTAAATCACTAAGTAAATTCCCAGTAAATTACTCGATAAATTACATAGTAAATTCTCATTAAATTACTCAATAAATTCCCAGAAAATTCTCAGTAAATTATAAAGTAAATTGCTTAGAAAATTTTCAAAAAATTCCCAGTAAATTCTCAGTAAATTACTTAGTAAATTCTCAGTAAATTACTAATTAAATTTCCAAGAAATTCTACGGAAATTATTCCGTAAATTCTCAATTAATTACTTAGTAAATTCCTAGTAAATCCTCAGTAAATTATTTAAAAAATTCGAAGTAAATTTTTCATAATTTCACGGTAAATTACTCAATAGAATCTCAGTAAATTACTTATTGAATTCTCAGTAAATTACTTAGAACATTACCCAGTAAATTGCTAAGTAAAGTACTCAGTAAATTCAGAGTAAATCACTCAGTAAATTTCCAGTAAATTACTCGGTAAATTACACAGTAAATTCTCATTAAATTACCCAGAAAATTCTCAGTAAATTACTTACAAAATTCTCAGAAAATTACTACTTAAATTTCGAAGAAATTCTCAGTAAATTATATAGCAAGCTCTATATTAATTACTCAGTAAATTATTTAGAAAATTCGAAGTGAATTTTTCATAATTTCACGGTAAATTACTCAATAAAATCTCAGTAAATTACTCATTGAATTCCCAATAAATTACTCAGATCACTACCCAGTAAATTGCTAAGTAAATTACTCAGCAAATTCTGAGTAAATCACTAAATAAATTCCTAGTAAATTACTCGATAAATTACATAGTAAATTCTCATTAAATTACTCAGTAAATTCCCAGTAAATTCTCAGTAAATTATAAAGTAAATTACTTAGAAAATTTTCAAAAAATTCATAGTAAATTCTCAGTAAATTACTTAGTAAATTCCCAGTAAATTACTAATTAAATTTCCAAGAAATTCTACGGAAATTATTCAGTAAATTCTCAATTAATTACACAGTAAATTCTTAGTAAATCCTCAGTAAATTATTTAAAAAATTTGAAGTAAATTTTTCATAATTTCACGGTAAATTACTCAATAGAATCTCAGTAAATTACTTATTGAATTCTCAGTAAATTACTTAGAACATTACCCAGTAAATTGCTATGTAAAGTACTCAGTAAATTCATAGTAAATCACTCAGTAAATTTCCAGTAAATTACTCGGTAAATTACACAGTAAATTCTTATTAAATGACCCAGAAAATTCTCAGTAAATTACTTACAAAATTCTCAGAAAATTACTAATTAAATTTCCAAGAAATTCTCAGTAAATTATTTAGCAAACTATCTATTAATTACTCTGTAAATTCCTAGTAAATCCGCAGTAAATTATTTAGAAAATTTGAAGTGAATTTTTCATAATTTCACGGTAAATTACTCAATAAAATCTCGATAAATTACTCAATAAAATCTCAGTAAATTACTCAAATCACTACCCAGTAAATTGCTAAGTAAATTACTCAGCAAATTCGGAGTAAATCACTAAGTAAATTCCCAGTAAATTACTCGATAAATTACATAGTAAATTCTCATTAAATTACTCAGTAAATTCCAAGAAAATTCTCAGTAAATTTTAATGTAAAATTACTTAGAAGATTCTCAAAAAATTCCCAGTAAATTCTCAGTAAATTACTTAGTAAATTCTCAGTAAATTACTAATTAAATTTCCAAGAAATCCTACAGAAATTATTCAATAAATTCTCAATTAATAACTCAGTAAATTCCTAGTAAATCCTCAGTAAATTATTTAAAAAATTCGAAGTAAATTTTTCATAATTTCACGGTAAATTACTCAATAGAATATCAGTAAATTACTTATTGAATTCTCAGTAAATTACTTAGAACATTACCCAGTAAATTGCTAAGTAAAGTACTCAGTAAATTCAGAGTAAATCACTCAGTAAATTTTCAGTAAATTACTCGGTAAATTACACAGTAAATTCTCATGAAATTACCCAGAAAATTCTCAGTAAATTACTAACAAAATTCTCATAAAATTACTAATTAAATTTCAAAGAAATTCTCAGTAAATTATATAGCAAACTCTATATTAATTACTCAGTAAATTATTTAGAAAATTCGAAGTGAATTTTTCATAATTTCACGGTAAATTACTCAATAAAATCTCAGTAAATTACTCATTGAATTCTCACTAAATTACTCAGATCACTACCCAGTAAATTGCTAAGTAAATTACTCAGCAAATTCTTAGTAAATCACTAAGTAAGGTCCCAGTAAATTACTCGATAAATTACATAGTAAATTCTCATTAAATTACTCAGTAAATTCCCAGAAAATTCTCAGTAAATTATAAAGTAAATTACTTAGAACATTTTCAAAAAATTCCTAGTAAATTCTCAGTAAATTACTTAGTAAATTCTCAGTAAATTACTAATTAAATTTCCAAGAAATTCTACGGAAATTATTCAGTAAATTCTCAATTAATTACTCAGTAAATTCCTAGTAAAACCTCAGTAAATTATTTAAAAAATTCGAAGTAAATTTTTCATAATTTCACGGTAAATTACTCAATAGAATCTCAGTAAATTACTTATTGAATTCTCAGAAAATTATTCAGAACATTACCCAGTAAATTGCTAAGTAAAGTACACAGTAAATTCAGAGTAAATCACTCAGTAAATTTCCAGTAAATTACTCGGTAAATTACACAGTAAATTCTCATTAAATTACCCAGAAAATTCTCAGTATATTACTTACAAAATTCTCAGAAAATTACTAATTAAATTTCCAAGAAATTCTCAGTAAATTATTAAGCAAACTCTATATTAATTACTCAGTAAATTCCTAGTAAATCCTCAGTAAATTATTTAGAAAATTTGAAGTGAATTTTTCATAATTTCACGGTAAATTACTCAATAAAATCTCAGTAAATTACTCATTGAATTCTCACTAAATTACTCAGATCACTACCCAGTAAATTGCTAAGTAAATTACTCAGCAAATTCTGAGTAAATCACTAAGTAAATTCCCAGTAAATTACTCGATAAATTACATAGTAAATTCTCATTAAATTACTCAGTAAATTCCCAGAAAATTCTCAGTAAATTATAAAGTAAATTACTTAGAAAATTTTCAAAAAATTCCCAGTAAATTCTCAGTAAATTACTAATTAAATTTCCAAGAAATTCTACGGAAATTATTCAGTAAATTCTCAATTAATTACTCAGTAAATTCCTAGTAAATCCTCAGTAAATTATTTAAAAAATTTGAGGTAAATTTTTCATAATTTCACGGTAAATTACTCAATAGAATCTCAGTAAATTACTTATTGAATTCTCAGTAAATTACTTAGAACATTACCCAGTAAATTGCTAAGTAAAGTACTCAGTAAATTCAGAGTAAATCACTCAGTAAATTTCCAGTAAATTACTCGGTAAATTACACAGTAAATTCTCATTAAATTACCCAGAAAATTCTCAGTAAATTACTTACAAAATTCTCAGAAAAATACTAATTAAATTTCCAAGAAATTCTCAGTAAATTATTAAGCAAACTTTATATTAATTACTCAGTAAATTCCTTGTAAATCCTTAGTAAATTATTTAGAAAATTCGAAGTGAATTTTTCATAATTTCATGGTAAATTACTCATTAAAATCTCAGTAAATTACTCATTGAATTCTTAGTAAATTACTCAGATCACTACCCAGTAAATTGCTAAGTAAATTACTCAGCAAATTCTTAGTAAATCACTAAGTAAATTCCCAGTGAATTACTCGATAAATTACATAGTAAATTCTCATTAAATTACTCAGTAAATTCCCAGAAGATTCTCAGTAAATTATTAAGTAAATTACTTAGAAAATTCTCAAAAAATTCCTAGTAAATTCTCAGTAAATTACTTAGTAAATTCTCAGTAAATTACTAATTAAATTTCCAAGAAATTCTACAGAAATTATTCAGTAAATTCTCAATTAATTACTCAGTAAATTCCTAGTAAATCCTCAGTAAATTATGTAAAAAATTCGAAGTAAATTTTTCATAATTTCACGGTAAATTACTTAATAGAATCTAAGTAAATTACTTATTGAATTCTCAGTAAATTACTTAAAACATTACCCAGTAAATTGCTAAGTAAAGTACTCAGTAAATTCAGAGTAAATCACTCAGTAAATTTCCAGTAAATTACTCGGTAAATTACACAGTAAATTCTCATTAAATTACCCAGAAAATTCTCAGTAAATTACTTACAAAATTCTCAGAAAATTACTAATTAAATTTCCAAGAAATTCTCAGTAAATTATTTAGCAAACTCTATATTAATTACTCAGTAAATTCCTAGTAAATCCTCAGTAAATTATTTAAAAAATTCGAAGTAAATTTTTCATAATTTCACGGTAAATTACTCAATAGAATCTCAGTAAATTACTTATTGAATTCTCAGTAAATTACTTAGAACATTACCCAGTAAATTGTTAAGTAAAGTACTCAGTAAATTCAGAGTAAATCACTCAGTAAATTTCCAGTAAATTACTCGGTAAATTACACAGTAAATTCTCATTAAATTACCCAGAAAATTCTCATTAAATTCTCAGTAAATTACTTACAAAATTCTCAGTAAATTACTAATTTAATTCCCAAGAAATTCTCACTAAATTATTCAGTAAATTCTCAATTAATTACTCAGTAAATTCCTATTAAATCCTCAGTAAATTATTTAGAAAATTTGAATTAAATTTTTCATAATTTCACGGTAAATTACTCAATAGAATCTCAGTAAATTACTTATTGAATTCTCAGTAAATTACTTAGAACATTACCCAGAAAATTGCTAAGTAAAGTATTCAGTAAATTCAGAGTAAATCACTCAGTAAATTTCAAGTAAATTACTCGGTAAATTACACAGTAAATTCTTATTAAATTACCCAGAAAATTCTCAGTAAATTCTCAGTAAATTACTTACAAAATTCTCAGTAAATTACTAATTAAATTCCCAAGAAATTCTCAGTAAATTATTCAGTAAATTCTCAATTAATTACTCAGCAAATTCCTTGTCACGACCCCAAACCGCCCCTAGTAGTTTGGTGCCGTGATGGCCAGTAATCCATAATTACCGAAGGCCAACTTTCTAAATTTAACACAATTAGAGTATAATAAACGGGGCTCACAAATGCGGAAGCAATAAGTCAACATACAAGTGGTCCATAAGAGCAGTGCATAGATTCAATGTAATGGCATACATCTTTACAAGCTTTACAATTTGAATACAACAAAGCAAATTACGTATTACATCTTGATCAAAAGGCTTCTCGAGTCGACATATACAAATACAGTGAATACAAGCCAAGAAGCATGATTTTCAAGATTCGCCGACGTAAAAGAAATGACATCGCTAACGTGAATACAAAACAAGCCGACCAAAAATCAAGGATCCAAAACAGTCTTTCTAAAAACACATCTAGGCGTCGCCGCCGTCCTGCTCATCACCTACATATATATAGAGAGGGGTGAGCACAAATACTCAGTGAATGGTACTAGAAATAAAGGTTTTGCATGAATATAGCCGAAGTCTTTCAAAACAAAACATGCCAAGAGCCATACAAATATTAGCCGAGATCCTTACAGATCAGAACACGTCAAAACTTTGCCAAAGCAAGGGATGAACCGTATTCATCTATCAAATCTTACAAGTCTCAAGGGATGTTTACTGACATCGGCAAAACACAAATCAAGCTTATCAAAATAAGTCCACGCGGTAAACCGTCAGTGGCAAAACAAGGACTGTACGTTCCGTAATCGTTTGGTCAAGGTACTGCGAAAGTTTATAGTCCTCCAGCACAAGGGACTTGTGTTACTTAAGCCCGTAGCTCCTTTTAACACGATGATCTGATGTTACTTAGGCCCGTAGCCCGATTTAACATTATAGAACTTGTGTTACTTAGGCCCGTAGCCCGATTTAACACTATAGTCTTTCCAAGAAAGGACCGTATCCTTTTATACTTAGTGCTGTGAAAGTTTAGAGTCCTCCAGCACAAGGGACTTTTCAAAGATGACATCAAAACAAAGCTTATACTTGATACATCAAAACAGGGCTATTCATTCATGCTTAGCAAATACTTTCGTCAAAACAAAGCAAGGCAAGACTTATCAAAAATAGTGTAACATAGCTTTATTAAAAGCACCACTCACCTAGTTCTCCAGGTGTAGGCTCAAAGCAAGGATCAAGGTCCTACAATCACATGGCAATCACGTTCTCAAAACAAGCTTTATATATACATGCGAATGATCTCGGCATTTTCACCAAATCCAAGTCAATAACAAGGCAAAACATGTTGGGAGTTTAAGCACTGCTCCCATATCGTGTAAACACGCTGGGTACCATCCAGGTCTTTGCCGAGGTCCCACACCACCTTGCCGAGGTGTGGTCCCGAAGGCCTCATCAAACAAAGTCGGGAAAACTTGGGTTTCCCTTTGGAGAATATGAAGAACATGATTATGAAGAAGACAATGCAAGATCATATCTTGTTACAAAAATCTGAGTTTTCATGCCAAGAGTTCCAAAACATGGACCTGGGTACCCATACAAGAAGGTCATGCAAGAACAAACACAAAACATGGTTCTTGTTTCCAAACTTGCGGATCAAAACGAGACTTTTCTTCAAAACACATGAATACTATTTTTCTCTTTCCAAAACCAACTTCAAATCGATGCATGGCATGCAAAACAGATCCGATCATGCAATGCAGCTAGATGATCAATAACAACAATCAAAGTAGATCAAGGTTCTTACCCCAAAGCTCGAATCCAACGGTTCAACCCTCGAAGATCAAGCTTGGAAGATCACTTCTCACTCAAGAACTTCTCCTCCTTCTCTCTAGAGCTTCTCTCTCTAAAGGCAAAGATTTGAGACAAAATGATTTGTTTCTAAGTCAGCCGGTTGTCTTAACAATCAGCTCGGACACGTGGCGCTACCGGGTTGGTTCAACTCAAAAGGTGATTGATTGATAAGACAAGTCTATGACAAAGCGTACGCAGCAAGCTGGGGTAAGACACATCGGCAAGAAATGACATCGGCTCAAGTCAAGGTTTCGGCAACAGGTTAACAAAGACATCGGCTAGGGAGAACGACACTTGACTAAGCTGTGCCACACCTTGGCCGGGGTGTGCCACACCTCGGTCTAGGCCATGCCTGCCCAAGGACAAAGATCACTGAGTGCAAAATATCTCAGCAACAAGCCCGAGGTGCAGATAGTATCGACCGAGCGGTTCCAAAACATTTCAAGGTACAAAGGCTCAGAATCGAACTAAACTCGAGATGACCTCGGCTACACGCTGAGCAAGGAACAAAATCATGCAAGCAATACTTGAACAAAACAAGGCAAGGCAAAACTAGCAAAATAATATATCAAGACAAGATCATGCATGGATGTATGCAAGTATGACAAGAGTAAGGTGAGGGTTGCTACATTCCTAGTAAATCCTTAGAAAATTATTTAGAAAAATCGAAGTAAAATTTTCATAATTTCATGGTAAATTACTCAATAAAATCTCAGTAAATTACTCATTGAATTCTCAGTAAATTACTCAGAACATTACCTAGTAAATTGCTAAGTAAATTACTAAGTAAATTCGGAGTAAATCACTCAGCAAATTACCAGAAAATTACTCGGTAAATTACTCAGGAAATTCTCATTAAATTACCCAGTAAATTCCAAGAAAATTCTCAGTAAATTATCAAATAAATTACTTAGAAAATTCTCAATAAATTCCCAGTAAATTCTTAGTAAATTACTAATTAAATTCCCTAAAAATTCTCAGTAAATTATTCAGTTAATTCTCAATTAATCACTCAAAAAATTCCAAGTAAATCCTTAGTAAATTATTTAGAAAATTCGAAGTAAATTTTTCATAATTTCACGGTAAATTACTCAACAAAATCTCAGTAAATTACTCATTGAATTCTCAGTAAATTACTCAGAACATTACCCAGTAAATTGCTAAGTAAATTGCTCAGTAAATTCCGAGTAAATCACTCTGTAAATTCCCAGTAAATTACTCGAAAAATTAATCTGTAAATTCTCATTAAATTACTCAATAAATTCTGAAAAAATTCTCAGTAAATTATAAAGTAAATTACTTAGAAAATTATGAATAAATTCCCAGTAAAGTCTCAATAAATTACTTAGTAAATTCTCAGTAAATTACTAATTAAATTCCCAAGAAATTCTCCGTAAATTATTCAGTAAGTTCTCAATTAATTACTCAGTAAATTCCTAGTAAATCCTCAGTAAATTATTTAGAAAATTTGAAGTAAATTTTTCCTAATTTCACGGTAAATTTCTCAATAAAATCTCTGTAAATTACTCATTGAATTCTCAGTAAATTACTCAGAACATTAGCTAGTAAATTGCTATGTAAATTACTAAGTAAATTCGGAGTAAATCACTCAGTAAATTCCAAGTAAATTACTCGGTAAATTACTTCGTAAATTCTCATTAAATTACTCAGGAAATTCCCAGAAAATTCTCAGTAAATTATAAAGTAAATTACTTAAAAAATTCTCAGTAAATTCTCAATTAATTACTCAGCAAATTCCTAGTAAATCCTCAGTAAATTATTTATAAAATTCGAAGTAAATTTTTCATAATTTCACGGTAAATTACTCAATAAAATCTTAGTAAATTACACATTGAATTCTCAGTAAATTACTCATAACATTACCCAGTCAATTGCTATGTAAAGTACTCAGTAAATTTCGAGTAAATCACTCATTAAACTCCCAGTAAATTACTCGGTAAATTACCCAGTAAATTGTCATTAAATAACTCAGCAAATTCTCAAAAAATTCTCATCAAATTGTAAAGTAAATTACTTAGAAAATTCTCAATAAATTCTCAGTAAATTATAAGTAAATTACTTAGTAAATTCTCAATAAATTACAAATTAAATTCCCAAGAAATTCTCAGTAAATTCTAAATTAATTACTCAGTAAATTCCTAGTAAATCCTCATAAATTATTTAGAATATTCGAAGTAAATTTTTCATAATTTCACGGTAAATTATTCAATAAAATATCAGTAAATTACTCATTGAATTCTCAGTAAATTACTGAGAACATTACCCAGAAAATTGCTAAGTAAATTACTCAGTAAATTTCGAGTAAATCACTCAGTAAAATCCCATTTAATTACTCAGAAAATTAATCAGTAAATTCTAATTAAATTACTCAGTAAATTTCCAGAAAATTCTCAGTAAATTATAAAGTAAATTACTTAGAAAATTCTCAATAAATTCCCTATACATTCTCAGTAAATTACTTAGTAAATACTCAGTGAATTACTAATTAAATTCCCAAGAAATTCTCAGTAAATCATTCAGTAAATTCTCAATTAATTACTCAGCAAATTCCTAGTAAATCCTTAGTAAATTATTTAGAAAAATCGAAGTAAAATTTTCACAATTTCATGGTAAATTATTCAATAAAATCTCAGTAAATTACTCATTGAATTCTCAGTAAATTACTCAGAACATTACCTAGTAAATTCCCAGTAAATTACTCGGTAAATTACTCAAGAAATTCTCATTAAATTACTCAGTAAATTCCAAGAAAATTCTCAGTAAATTATAAAGTAAATTACTTAGAAAATTCTCAATAAATTCCCAGTAAATTCTCAGTAAATTACTAATTAAATTTCCTAAAAATTCTCACTAAATTATTCTGTAAATTCTCAATTAATTACTCAAAAAATTCCTAGTAAATCCTCAGTAAATTATTTAGAAAATTCGAAGTAAATTTTTCATAATTTCACGGTAAATTACTCAACAAAATCTCAGTAAATTACTCATTGAATTTTGAGTAAATTACTCAGAACATTACCCAGTAAATTGCTAAGTAAATTACTCAGTAAATTCCGAGTAAATCATTCAGTAAATTCCCAGTAAATTACTCGGAAAATTAATCCGTAAATTCTCATTAATTACTCAGTAAATTCTCAAAAAATTCTCAGTAAATTAGAAAGTAAATTACTTAGAAAATTCTGAATAAATTCCCAGTAAATTCTCAGTAAATTACTTAGTAAATTCTCAGTAAATTACTAATTAAATTCCCAATAAATTCTTCATAAATTATTAAGTAAATTCTCAATTAATTACTCAGTAAATTCATAGTAAATCCTCAGTAAATTATTTAGAAAATTCAAAGTAAATTTTTCATAATTTCATGGTAAATTACTCAATAAAATCTCAGTCAATTACTCATTGAATTCTCATTAAATTACTCAGAACATTACCCAGTAAATTGCTAAGTAAATTACTAAGTAAATTCGGATAAATCACTCAGTAAATTCCCAGTAAATTACTCGGTAAATTACTTAGTAAATTCTCATTAAATTACTCAGGAAATTCCTAGAAAATTCTTAGTAAATTATAAAGTAAATTACTTAAAAAATTCTCAGTAAATTACTCAGCAAATTCCTAGTAAATCCTCAGTAAATTATTTATAAAATTCGAAGTAAATTTTTCATAATTTCACGGTAAATTACTCAATAAAATCTTTGTAAATTACACATTGAATTCTTTGTAAATTACTCATAACATTACCCAGTCAATTGCTATGTAAAGTACTCAGTAAATTTCGAGTAAATCACTCATGAAATTCCCAGTAAATTACTCGGTAAATTACTCAGTAAATTCTCATTAAATAACTCAGTAAATTCCCAGAAAATTCTCAGCAAATTATATAGTAAATTACTTAGAAAATTCTCAATAAATTCTCAGTAAATTACTTAGTAAATTCTCAGTAAATTACTAATTAAATTCCCAAGAAATTCACAGTAAATTCTAAATTAATTACTCAGTAAATTCCTAGTAAATACTCAGAAATTATTTAGAAAATTTGAAGTAAATTTTTCATAATTTCACGGTAAATTACTCAATAAAATCTCAGTAAATTACTCATTGAATTCTCAGTAAATTACTCAGAACATTACCCAGTAAATGGCTAAGTAAATTACTCAGTAAATTTCGAGTAAATCACTCAGTAAAATCCCATTTAATTACTCGGTAAGCAGTAAATTCAAATTAAATTACTCCGTAAATTCCCAGAAAATTCTCAGTAAATTATAAAGTAAATTACTTAGAAAATTCTTAATAAATTCCCTGTACATTCTCAGTAAATTACTTAGTAAATGCTCAGTGAATTACTAATTAAATTCCCAAGAAATTCTAAGTAAATTATTTAGTAAATCCTCAATTAATCACTCAGTAAATTCCTAGTAAATCCTCAGTAAATTATTTAGAAAAATCGAAGTAAAATTTTCAAAGTTTCATGGTAAATTACTCAATAAAATCTCAAAAAATTACTCATTGAATTCTCAGTAAATTACTCAGAACATTACCTAGTAAATTGCTAAGTAAATTACTAAGTAAATTCGGAGTAAATCACTCAGTAAATTCCCAGTAAATTACTCGGTAAATTACTCAGGAAATTTTCATTAAATTACTCAGTAAATTTCAAGAAAATTATCAGTAAATTATAAAGTAAATTAATTAGAAAATTCTCAATAAATTCCCAGTAAATTCTCAGTAAATTACTAATTAAATTTCCTAAAAATTCTCTGTAAATTATTCTGTAAATTCTCAATTAATTACTCAAAAAATTCCTCAGTAAATTATTTAGAAAATTTGAAGTAAATTTTTCATAATTTCATGGTAAATTACTCAGCAAAATCTCAGTAAATTACTCATTGAATTCTCAGTAAATTGCTCAGAACATTACCCAGTAAATTGCTAAGTAAATTACTCAGTAAATTCTGAGTAAATCACTCAGTAAATTCTCAGAAAATTACTCGAAAAATTAATCCGTAAATTCTCGTTAAATTACTCAGTAAATTCTCAAAAAATTCTCAGTAAATTACTTAGAAAATTCTGAATAAATTTCCAGTAAATTCTCATTAAATTACTTAGTAAATTCTCAGTAAATTACTAATTAAAATCCCAAGAAATTCTCCGTAAATTATTTAGTAAATTCTCAATTAATTACTCAGTAAATTCCTAGTAAATCCTCAGTAAATTATTTAGAAAATTCGAAGTAAATTTTTCATAATTTCACGGTAAATTACTCAATAAATTCTCAGTAAATTACTCAGAACATTACCCAGTAAATTGCTAAGTTAATTACTAAGTAAATTCGGAGTAAATCACTCAGTAAATTCCAAGTAAATTACTCGGTAAATTACTTAGCAAATTCTCATTAAATTACTCAGGAAATTCTCAGAAAATTCTCAGTAAATTATAAAGTAAATTACTTAGTAAATTCTCAATTAATTACTTAGCAAATTCCTAGTAAATCCTCAGTAAATTATTTATAAAATTCGAAGTAAACTTTTCGTAATTTCACGGTAAATTACTCAATAAAATCTTAGTAAATTACACATTGAATTCTCAGTAAATTACTCATAACATTACCCAGTCAATTGCTATGTAAAGTATTTAGTAAATTTCGAGTAAATCACTCATTAAATTCTCAGTAAATTATTCGGTTAATTACTCAGTAAATTCTCATTAAATAACTCAGTAAAATCCTAGAAAATTCTCAGCAAATTATAAAGTAAATTACTTAGAAAATTCTCAATAAATTCCCAGTAAATTCTAAGTAAATTACTTAGTAAATTCTCAGTAAATTACTAATTAAATTCCCAAGAAATTCTCAGTAAATTCTAAATTAATTACTCAGTAAATTCCTAGTATGTAACAACCCACATTTGTGTCTTATTCATGTTCATGAGCATTTGTATGATTATGACTCGTCAAGCTTGCATTTGTATGTTTATGACATGTTTTGCCTAAGTAAGGTCCATGTCTCGTTTTATGCTTATGTGATTTGTCTAAGTGTTGTGTGCATGCTTTGTTTCTTCCTTGATGTTAAGTCTAAGTTATGTTAAGCCTAGGTCATGCCGAGCCTAGGTTATGTTAAGCCTAGATCATTCCAAGCCGAGGTCATCATCAGTCTAGAAGTATCTTGGAACCCCTTTGTTTGACCTCCACCTTCGCCCTGACATATTGGCCGAGATGTCATTATCTAGGCCGAGGTGTGAATCACCAAGGCCGAGATGTTACCTTTGCACCTGAGTGACCTTGTCCTGGAGTGGTATGACCTAGACCGAGGTGTGGCACATCTAGGCCAAGGTGTGGCACAGCTTAGTCAAGTGTCGTCCTTCCTAGCCGAGGTCATTGTCACCTTAGTTGCCGAAGTCTTGTTGTTAGCCGATGTCACCACTTGCCGGAGTGCCATACCGAGTAGCTTGTTAGATACACTTTGTCATAGTCTTGTCTTGTCAATCTATCACCTTTTTGAAGAGAACCAACCAGCCGTTGCCACGTGTCCGAGCTGAGAGTTAAGTCAGCCGGCAGAGAGAGAAACCCATGATTTGTTTCTATACTTGTTTTGAAGAGTAGAGAGAGAAGCTCTAGAAGAGGGAGAAGAGTTCTTGAGGGAGAGAAGATTTCCAAGCTTGATCCCTAAAGATCGAACCGTTAGATCCGTGTTCTAAGGTTAGATTCTTGATCTGCGCATGTTATTCCTTATGTTTATGATATTGCATTGCATGACTGAATATGATTTGTAAGCCATGTATTGCTTTGAAGTTCGGTTTTAGAAAGAGAAATAGCATTGATGTGTTCTTCAAGAAAAGTCATGTTTTGATCCGAAAGTTCATGCCTAGATCCATGTTTTGTGTTTGTTTTCACATGATTTTCGAGTATGGGTACCCAGGTCCATGTTTTCGAACTCATAGCATGAAATCCTAGATTTTTGTAATAAAGAAGTTATGATTTTGGCATCCATGTTCTTTATGATCTTCATGTTCATGTTCTTCCTGTTCTTCACGCGTGGAAACCCAGATCTCCAGACCTCACTTCCCGAGGTGTAGTCGCCGAGATCACTCTTACCTAGACCTCACACTTAGGCCAAGCATCGTATCTCACCTTGGCCTATCTTGCATGATCACTTATACCTTAGTTTGTCTTGTGCGCACCTTGGCATGCAGCCGCATGCCGAAGCCTAGGTAGCCACACCTCGGCCAGGAGGTGTGGGACCTCGGCAAAGACCTGGTTGGTACCCAGCATGTCTCCCTGACATGTAAAACAGTGTTTTGACTTCCAGCATGTTTCCCGAGATCATTTGCATGCATGTAAGACTTGTTTTGAGAAGTACGTTCAGTATGCTTTGCCATGTGTTTGTAGCACTTGGACCTTTGCCTTGATCCCGACGTCCCAAGAACTACGTGAGTGGTATTTTTAATAAAGTTATGTTATAAAGATTTGATAAAGCCTTGTTTCGTTTTGATAAAAGTATTTGATCAAGTATGAATGATTACCCCTATTTTTATGTATCAAGTATAAGCTTTGTTTTGGATGACAATGTATCAGTAAGCTTTGTTTTGACGACGTTTTCAGAAAGTCCCTTGTGCTGGAGGACTCTAAACTTTCGCAGCACATCTCGTTTTGAAAGTCCCTTGTGCTGGAGGACTCTAAACTTTCGCAACACATCTCGTTTTGAAAGTCCCTTGTGCTGGAGGATTCTAAACTTGCGCAGCACCCAAGTGTTAAAGGGCTACGGGCCTTTGTAACATAGGTCCCTTGTGCTAGAGGACTCTAAACTTGCGCAGCACCCAAGTGTTAAAGGGCTACAGGCCTTTGTAACATAGGTCCCTCGTGCTGGAGGACTCTAAACTTTTGTAGCACCCTTGTTTGAGATATCTCCCTTGCTTTGTCTTGTTTTGCCACTGACGGTTTACCGCGTAGGTCTTGTAAGTAAGTAAGTAAGTTTTGAAGGACCAAGGTTATGGCGAGGTTATGCTTTTGTTTTGCCGGAATGTCATCACCCCATGTTTTAAATTGACGTATGTTAAGTAAGCAAGTTTTGAAAGACTAAGGTTCGAATGATGTTTTGTTTCAAGCCAAGCTAAGCTATGTTATGTATGGTTTTGACAAAGATATACTATGTATTGTTTTGAAAAGACCTCGGGAATCATTCATTTAACCCCTTTATTACTTGTACCATTCACTGAGTATCCAAGCTCACCCTCCCTATGTATATATATAGGTAACAAGCAAGAAGTCGGCTACGCCGAGATGTATGTTTTGGAGGCATGTTATGTCGGCAATTCTGTATATTATGTATCTTGACTTGTATTTCATGTATTTTGTTTATGTCGGCAATTTTGAAGCTTATGTATTTTGAACATGTCGGCTTGAGAAGCCTTTTACCAAGATGTAATATGTATTTTTGTACTTCATCTCTATTTGTGTTCAAGTTGTAAAGCTATGTAAAGATGTATGCCATTCCATTTGACTTATGCACTGCTCTTATGGACCACTTGTATTTTAAATTATTGCTTCCGCACTTGTGAGCCCCATATATTTATACTCTGATCGTGTGTGAACTTTGAAAGTTGGCCTTCGGTAATCTCGGATTACTGGCCATCACGGCACCAAACTACTAGGGGCGGTTTGGGGTCGTGACATAGTAAATCCTCAGAAATTATTTAGAAAATTTGAAGTAACTTTTTCATAAGCAAATTACTCAGAACATTACTCAGTAAATTGCTAAGTAAATTACCCAGTAAATTTCGAGTAAATCACTCAGTAAAATCCCATTTAATTACTCGGTAAATTAATCAGTAAATTCTAATTAAATTACTCAGTAAATTCCCAGAAAATTCTCAGTAAATTATAAAGTAAATTACTTAGAAAATTCTAAATAAATTCCCTGTACATTCTCAGTAAATTACTTAGTAAATACTTAGTGAATTACAAATTAAATTCCCAAGAAATTCTCAGTAAATTATTCAGTAAATTCTCAATTAATTACACAGTAAATTCCTAGTAAATCCTCAGTAAATTATTTAGAAAAATCAAAGTAAAATTTTCATAATTTTGTGGTAAATTACTCAATAAAATCTCAGTAAATTACTCATTGAATTCTCAGTATATTACTCAGAACATTACCTAGTAAATTTCTAACTAAATTACTAAGTAAATTCGGAGTAAATCACTCAGTAAATTCCCAGTAAATTACTCGGTAAATTACTCAGGAAATTCTCATTAAATTACTCAGTAAATTTCAAAAAAATTCTCAGCAAATTATAAAGTACATTACTTAGAAAAATCTCAATAAATTCCCTATAAATTCTCAGTAAATTACTAATTAAATTCCCTAAAAATTCTCAGTAAATTATTCTGTAAATTCTCAATTAATTACTCAAAAAATTCCTAGTAAATCCTCAGTAAATTATTTAGAAAATTTGAAGTAAATTTTTAATAATTTCACGGTAAATTACTCAACAAAATCTCAGTAAATTACTCATTGAATTCTCAGTAAATTACTCAGAACATTACCCAGTAAATTGCTAAGTAAGTTACTCAGTAAATTCCGAGTAAATCCCTCAGTAAATTCTCAGTAAATTACTCGAAAAATTAATCCGTAAATTCTCATTAAATTACTCAGTAAATTCTCAAAAAATTCTCAGTAAATTATAAAGTAAATTACATAAAAAATTCTGAATAAATTCCCAGTAAATTCTCAGTAAATTACTTAGTAAATTCTCAGTAAATTACTAATTAAATTCCCAAGAAATTCTCCGTAAATTATTCAGTAAATTCTTAATTAATTACTTAGTAAATTCCTAGCAAATCCTCAGTAAATTATTTAGACAATTCGAAGTAATTTTTCATAATTTCACTGTAAATTACTCAATAAAATCTCAGTAAATTACTCATTGAATTCTCAGTAAATTACTCAGAACATTACCCAGTAAATTGCTAAGTAAATTCGGAGTAAATCACGCAGTAAATTCCCAGTAAATTACTCGGTAAATTACTTAGTAAATTCTCATTAAATTACTCAGGAAATTCTCAGGAAATTCTCAATTATTTACTCAGCAAATTCCTAGTAAATCCTCAGTAAATTATTTATAAAATTTGAAGTAAATTTTTCATAATTTCACGGTAAATTACTCAATAAAATCTTAGTAAATTAAACATTGAATTCTCAGTAAATTACTCATAACATTACCCAGTCAATTGCTATGTAAAGTACTCAGTAAATTTCGAGTAAATCACTCAGTAAATTCCCAGTAAATTACTCGGTAAATTACTCAGTAAATTCTAATTAAATTACTTAGTAAATTCCCAGAAAATTCTCAGCAAATTATAAAGTAAATTACTTAGAAAATTCTCATTAAATTCCCAGTAAATTCTAAGTAAATTACTTAGTAAATTCTCAGCAAATTACTAATTAAATTCCCAAGAAATTCTCAGTAAATTCTAAATTAATTACTCAGTAAATTCCTAGTACATCCTCAGAAATTATTTAGAAAATTCAAAGTAAATTTTTCATAATTTCACGATAAATTACTCAATAAAATCTCAGTAAATTACTCATTAAATTCTCAGTAAATTACTCAGAACATTACCCAGTAAATGGCTAAGTAAATTACTCAGTAAATTTTGAGTAAATCACTCAGTAAAATCCCATTTAATTACTCGGTAAATTAATCAGTAAATTCTAATTAAATTACTCAATAAATTCGCAAAAAATTCTCAGTAAATTATAAAGTAAATTACTTAGAAAATTCTCAATAAATTCCCTGTACATTCTCAGTAAATTACTTAGTAAATACTCAGTGAATTACTAATTAAATTCCCAAGAAATTCTCAGTAAATTATTTAGTAAATTCTCAATTAATTACTTAGTAAATTCCTTGTAAATCCTCAGTAAATTATTTAGAAAAATCAAAGTAAAATTTTCATAATTTCACAGTAAATTACTCAAAAAAATCTCAGTAAATTACTCATTGAATTCTCAGTAAATTACTCAGAACATTACCTGGTAAATTTCTAAGTAAATTACTAAGTAAATTCGGAGTAAATCACTCAGCAAATTCCCAGTAAATTACTCGGTAAATTACTCAGTAAATTCTCATTAAATTAGTCAGTAAATTCCAAGAAAATTCTAAGTAAATTATAAAGTAAATTACTTAGAAAATTCTTAGTAAATTTCCAATAAATTCTCAGTAAATGGTTAGTAAATTCTCAATTAATTACTCAAAAAATTCTTAGTAAATCCTCAGTAAATTATTTTAAAAATTTGAAGTAAATTTTTCATAATTTCACGATAAATTACTCAATAAAATCTCAGAAAATTACTCATTGAATTCTCAGTAAATTACTCAGAACATTACCCAGTAAATTGCTAAGTAAATCACTAAGTAAATTCGGAGTAAATCACTCAGTAAATTCCAAGTAAATTACTTGGTAAATTACTCAGTAAATTCTCATTAAATTACGCCGAAAATTCCAAGAAAATTCTCAGTAAATTATAAAGTAAATTACTTAGAAAATTCTAAAAAAATTACTTAGTAAATTCTCAGTAAATTACTGATTAAATTCCCAAGAAATTCTCAATAAATTCTCAATTAATTACTCAATAAATTCCTAGAAATCCTCAGTAAATTATTTAGAAAATTCGAAGTAAATTTTTCATAATTTCACGGTAAATTACTTAATAAAATCTTAGTAAATTACTCATTGAATTCTCAGTAAATTACTTAGAACATTATCCAGTGAATTGCTAAGTAAAGTACTCCGTAAATTTTGAGTAAATCAATCAGTAAATTCCCGATAAATTACTCGGTAAATTCTAATTAAATTACTCAGTAGATTCCCAGAAAATTCTCAGTAAATTATAAAGTAAATTACTTAGAAAATTCTAAATAAATTCCCAGTAAATTCTCAGTAAATTACTTAGTAAATTCCCAGTAAATTACTAATTAAATTCCCAAGAAATTCTCAGTAAATTCTCAATTAATTACTCAGTAAATTCCTAGTAAATCCTCAGAAATTATGTCACGACCCCAAACCGCCCCTAGTAGTTTGGTGCCGTGATGGCCAGTAATCCGTAATTACCGAAGGCCAACTTTCAAAAACTTAACACAATCAGAGTATGGATATAGGGGGCTCACAAACGCGGAAGTAATAAATCAAAGTACAAGCGGTCCATAAGAGCTGTGTATAGATCAAATGCAATGTCATTCATCTTACAATTTGAATACAGCAAGCAAAATATGTGTTACATCTTGATCAAAAGGCTTCTCGAGCCGACATATACAAAATACAATAAATACGAGTCAAGAAGCATGATTTTCAAGATTTGCCGACATGCAATGGAAGGCATCGCCGACGTAAATACAAAAACAAAGCCGACATAAGCACGAATCCAAAACAAGCTTCCAAAACAATCTAGGCGTCGCCGCCGTCCTGCTCATCACCTACATATATATATAGAGGGGTGAGTACAAATACTCAGTGAATGGTACTAATAATAAAGGTTTGCATGAATAAAGCCGGAGTCTTTCAAAACAACACATCAAACTTTATCGAACAGGGGATGAACCGTATTCATCTGTCGAACATTTCAAGTATCAAGGGATGCTTACTGACGTCGGCAAAACAAGGGATGAACCGTATTCATCATTCAAAGCTTACAAGTATCAAGGACTGCTCACTGTCATTGGCAAAACAAGGGATGAACCGTATTCATCATTCAAAGCTTACAAGTATCAAGGACTGCTCACTGTCATCGGCAAAACAAGGGATGAACCATATTCATCATTCAAAGCTTACAAGTATCAAGGACTGCTCACTGTCATCGGCAAAACAAGGGATGAACCGTATTCATCATTCAAAGCTTACAAGTATCAAGGACTGCTCACTGTCATCGGCAAAACAAGGGATGAACCGTATTCATCATTCAAAGCTTACCAGTATCAAGGACTGCTCACTGTCATCGGCAAAACAAGGGATGAACCGTATTCATCATTTATGGTACTGCGAAAGTTTAGAGTCCTCCAGCACATGGGACTTGCGTTACTTAGGCCCGTAGCCCGATTTAACAAGGACCGTATCCTTCTTTACTTAGTACTGCGAAAGTTTAGAGTCCTCCAGCACAAGGGACTTTCCAAAAAAGGACCGTATCCTTTTATACTTAGTACTACGAAAGTTTAGAGTCCTCCAGCACAAGGGACTTGTGTTACTTAGGCCCGTAGCCCGATTTAACAAGGACCGTATCCTTTTTATACTTAGTACTGCGAAAGTTTAGAGTCCTCCAGCACAAGGGACTTGTGTTACTTAGGCCCGTAGCCCGATTTAACAAGGACCGTATCCTTTTTATACTTAGTACTGCGAAAGTTTAGAGTCCTCCAGCACAAGGGACTTTCCAAGAATAATCATCAAAACAAGGCTTATACTCGATACATCAAAACAGGCTATTTATTCATGCTTAGCAAATACTTTCGTCAAAACAAAACAAAGCAAGATTTGTCAAAACAAGTGTAACATAGCTTTATCAGAAATACCACTCACCTAGTTCTTCAGGTGTAGGCTCAAAGCAAATATCAAGGACCCCAAAACTCGAATCCAACGGTTCAAGCCACGAAGATCAAGCTTGGAAGACTTGCTCTCACTCAAGAACTTCTCTTCCTCCTCTCTAGAGATTCTCTCTCTAAAACAAAGATTTGAGATCAAAAGTGATTTGTTCTAAGTCTGCCGGCTGTCTTAACAACTAGCTTGGACACGTGGTGCTACCGGGTTGGCTCAACTCAAAAAGGTGATTGATTGATAAGACAAGTCTCTGACAAAGCGTATGTAACAAGCTGGGCGAGACACATCGGCAATAATGACATCGGCTCAAATCAAGGATCCGGCAACAGGATAACAAAACGTCGGCTAGGGAGGACGACACTTGACTAAGCTGTGCCACACCTTGGCCGGGGTGTGCCACATCTCGGCCTAGGCCATACCTTCCTGCGGACAAGGTTCACTAAGTGCAAAACATCTCGGCAATAAATGCCTGAGGTGAAGATGGGGTTGACCAAGATCTCAAAACAGTTCTAAGTACAAAGGCTCAGAGGCAAACTAAGCTCAAGGTGACCTCGGCCACGCACACACCGAACAAGGGACAAGATCACGCAAGCAATACTAACAAAACAAGGCAAGGCAAAACTAGCAAAATAACATATCAAGACAAGATCATGCAGGAATGTATGCAAGTAAGACAAGGGTAAGGTGAGGGTTGTTACATCCTACCCCCCTTAAAGAAGTTTGGTCCCCAAACTTAAATTACCTTGTTCCAAGAACAACTCCGGATAACGGATTCTCATATCCTCTTCCTTTTCCCACGTGGCTTCTGTGCCATAATGCTCCTTCCATTCGACCTTTACCATCGGTATCGATCTGTTTCTCAACTGCCTCACTTGCCGGTCAATAATTTTCATTGGCTTTTCCTCGTAGCCCAAATCCTCATTAACTGTGATCCCAGAATGATCAATTACATGTAGTGGATCTCGGATATACTTCCTCAACATCGAAACATGAAACACATTGTGGACTTGGCTCAAATCTGGCGGCAAAGCAAGTCTGTAGGCAACGGGGTTAATTCTCTCAAGAATTTCAAACGGTCCAATATACCGAGGTGCTAATTTACCTTTCTTTCCAAATCTGGAAACTCCTTTCATTGGTGAGACTTTTAGGAATACGTGATTCCCAACTCCGAATTCTAACTCATTCCTTCTCTGGTTGGCGTAGCTCTTTTATCGGCTCTGGGCAGTTTTAATCCTCTGTTGGATGAGTTTAATCTTTTTTGTTGTCACTTGAATCAATTCGGGACCAAGCAGAGCTCTGTCTCCGACTTCGGTCCAACATATCGGTGACCTACATTTTCTTCCGTACAAGGCCTCATAAGGCGCCATGCCAATGCTAGCTTGATAACTGTTATTGTAAGCGAATTCCACTAAGGGCAAATGTGTTCCCCAACTCCCTAGGAAGTCCAATACGCAAAGTCTAAGCATATCTTCAAGTGTCTGAATTGTCCTCTCTGTCTGCCCATCCGTTTGGGGATGAAAAGCTGTACTAAATCTCAGTTCGGCTCCGAAAGCTCTCTGAAGACTCTGCCAAAATCTAGAAACAAATTTAGGATCTCGGTCTGACACAATGGACATCGGCACTCCATGAAGTCTGACAATCTTGTTCACATATAACAAGGCAAGTTGATCGGCGTTGAAGGTAGTCTTAACAGGTAGAAAGTGTGCTGACTTAGTTAATCTATCAATAACAACCCAAATCGAGTCCATACCTTTCGGTGTCTTCGGCAACCCAATCACAAAGTCCATGGAGATATGTTCCCATTTCCACTCAGGAATTGGCAAAGGTTGAAGAAGTCCTGCTGGTCTTTGATGTTCTGCTTTCACTTGTTGACAATGTAAACACTGGGACACGAATTCGGCTATCTCTCTTTTCATATTCGGCCACCAGAAGGTTTGCTTCACATCTCGATACATTTTGGTGTTCCCTGGGTGAACAGCAAATTTAGAACCGTGAGCTTCCTGCAAAATTTTCCTTTTTAACTCTGGGATGTCGGCCACACATAACCTTCCCTCAAACTTGAGCACTTGATTTTCGATAGTATAACCCGATCTCGGCTTTGTGTCAATTTCCTCGGCTATTTTCTTGTAAAAGTTATCCTCCATCTGTCTTGTCTTTACCTCAACAACTATGGTCGGCTCCACTGCCGTCACGGTCAAACACGCCAAATTTCCATCTGACTTCCTGCTCAAAGCGTCGGCTACACTGTTAGCTTTACCGGGGTGATATTGAATTTGCATATCATAGTCCTTCAATAACTCGAGCCATCGTCTCTGCCTCAAATTCAATTCCTTCTGTGTGAATAGGTACTTTAAACTCTTATGATCCGTAAAAATCCGACAAGAAGCTCCATACAAATAGTGACGCCAAATCTTCAAAGCAAAAACCACGGCCGCTAATTCTAAATCATGGGTAGGATAGTTCTTCTCATGGGGTTTCAACTGGCGAGATGCATAAGCTATAACTTTACCCCCTTGCATTAACACACAACCCAAACCCTTATGCGATGCATCACTATAGACATGAAACTCTTCATTACCTGATGGAAGTACGAGTACTGGTGCTGTAACTAACCTCATCTTCAGTTCCTGGAAGGCTAACTCCCGATCTTTAGTCCATTCATACAGTGTCCCCTTTTTAGTCAGCTGCGTCAATGGAGTTGCAATCTTTGAGAAATCTTTCACAAACTTTCTGTAATAACCTGCCAATCCTAGAAAACTACGAATCTCGGAGACATTAGTCGGCCTCGGCCAATTTACCACGGCTTCAATTTTACTAGGATCAACTGAGATACCCTCTTCACTGATCACATGACCCAAAAATGAGATATTAGAAAGCCAAAACTCACACTTGTTAAACTTAGCATACAGTTTCCGGTTTCTCAAAATCTGCAAGGCAAGTCTCAAATGATCTTTGTGTTCAGTTTCATTCTTGGAATAGATCAACATATCATCAATGAAGACAACTACAAACTCATCTAAATATGGCTTGAAGACTCTGTTCATCAAATCCATAAATGCAGCAGGGGCATTGGTCACTCCAAAAGGCATCACTAAAAACTCGTAGTGGCCATACCTTGTTCGAAAAGCAGTCTTTTCAACATCTTCGGCTTTGACTTTGAGTTGGTGATAACCAGACCTAAGGTCGATCTTAGAAAAGACTCGTGCCCCTTGTAACTGATCAAGCAAATCATCAATCCTAGGTAGTGGGTACTTGTTCTTGATAGTGACTCTATTAAGTTCCCTATAATCGATGCAAAGACGGAGTGTGCCATCCTTCTTCTTAACAAATAAAACAGGTGCTCCCCATGGTGAAGTGCTCGGTCTAATAAATCCCTTATCTAACAACTCTTGCAGTTGCAGTTTCAATTCTCTAAGTTCAGCTGGGGCCATCCTATAAGGTGTTTTGGAGATTGGCTGTGTTCCCGACATGATGTCAACAGTAAACTCTATTTCTCTATCGGTTAAGTGGCCTGGCAATTCGTTTGGAAAAACGTCGGGGAATTCACTAACAACTGGAATGTCGGCTAAATTAACATTTCTATTCTGATCAGTCAGTATGCTACACAAGTAACCTCGACACCCCTTCCGAATTAACTTATAGGCCTTAATGGACGAAATCAAATAAGGTGGGGGCACTACCCCTTTACCCTGAAAGATAACCTCGGCTAGGTTTGGGGGTCTCAATGTGACACTTTTCGAAACACAATTAATAGATGCATCGTTTGCGACTAACCAGTCCATTCCTAGTATAACATCAAAATGAGCTATGTCTAGAGGCATTAGATCTATTAACAATTCAACATTCTCAATCATAACAACGCATGCTCTGTAAATGGACACAACAATCATAGGTCTCCCAGATGGGGTAGACACAGATAATACGAAATCAAGGGGCTCTAGTTCTCTATTAATTTTCTCGGCAAACTTAGTAGATATAAACGAATGAGTAGAACCCGAATCAATCAACACATAAGCATCTTGGGAGCAAATTAGAAGTATACCTGACACCACTGCCTCAGCATTCTGAGTGTCTCCTGGTACTAACGCAAACACTCTGCCCTGCCTCATCTGTCCTTTCCCAGCATTTCCTTTCTGAACGGAACCCGAGGTATTCTCACCCTTCTTGTTGTTATCAACTTTTGTCTTGGGGCAATCTCTCACATAATGGCCCATCTCGCCACATTCATAACAAGCTCCAGACGTCCGGCGACAAATCCCGAAATGTTGCCTCCCACAGTCCGAACACGTCGGCTTAGCATTACCTCCCTGCCTTAGGTTACTAGCACTGCCCATGTTCGTTCTCTTCTTGGTGCCCAGCTGTCCTCGGCGATTGTCATAGTTCTGCCTTTTTCGCTGGTTCTCTCCCGAGCTCTGGTATCGATTCAAATTAGCTTCGGCCTGAAGGGCTTTGTCCAATACTTCGGCATAAGTCGGCATATCGAGCAAACTAACCCGGTCTTGAATCGGTCCACGAAGCCCACACTCGAACTTCCTGGCTTTCATGTATTCATCATTGATCATGTGAGGTACAAACCTCACCAATTCAGTGAAAGCGCGGTCATATTCCGCCACTGTTCTGCTGCCTTGCGTCAGAGTATGAAATTCAGTAGCCTTCCGGTTTCGAACACTTAGGGGAAAATGTTTCTTGTAGAACAACTCTAGGAATCGGGTCCAGGTTAGATCTGGATTGCTCTCTCTAACCATAATCCACCACCTGCGAGTGTCATCATCTAATGTGAACGCTGCCAACGTCACTTTCTGAGCGTCGGTGCTAGGGAAGATCTCGAATAGCTTTTCCATTTCTAAAACCCATGCCTCAGCCTTCATCGGCTCTATACCCCCAGAGAATCTCGGTGGTTTCATTTTCTTAAACTCCCTGATCAAAGCTATCGTGCCATCCCCATATAAGGCTGGTTGCGGGGGAGCTTGAGGCACTGGAGGGGGTGGAGGCGGAACTACATTTCGGCCGTTGGTCTACTCGGCCTGAGTCGACGTAGTGCTAGCGAACTGCTGCCTGGTTTGCCTCAACTCGCGGGCCAAACCTTCAACTGATCTTTCCAATCTGTCCATTCTGTCTTCGGGCTGATCCCGGCCAAGTGGAGGTCTACCTCTCCTCATGATGCTATGGGCGTGCAAAGTATGACTTTAAAACAATAAGCAAATAACCCCGTAGGCAAGCAACAACTAAGCGTATCAAGACAATGCACACCTCATTCAAATAACAATTACCATGATGCAACCCTAACATCTTTCTAAGGGAAATCCTATGCTCTTTAGGACTCAAAGTGTGTGAATAACGTATACCGAGGAACTCGTGCTCTGATACCATTCTGTCACGACCCCAAACCGCCCCTAGTAGTTTGGTGCCGTGATGGCCAGTAATCCGTAATTACCGAAGGCCAACTTTCAAAAACTTAACACAATCAGAGTATGGATATAGGGGGCTCACAAATGCGGAAGTAATAAATCAAAATACAAGTGGTCCATAAGAGCTGTGTATAGATCAAATGCAATGTCATTCATCTTACAATTTGAATACAGCAAGCAAAATATGTGTTACATCTTGATCAAAAGGCTTCTCAAGCCGACATATACAAAATACAATAAATACGAGTCAAGAAGCATGATTTTCAAGATTTGCCGACATGCAATGGAAGGCATCGCCGACGTAAATACAAAAACAAAGCCGACATAAGCACGAATCCAAAACAAGCTTCCAAAACAATCTAGGCGTCGCCGCCGTCCTGCTCATCACCTACATATATATATAGAGGGGTGAGTACAAATACTCAGTGAATGGTACTAATAATAAAGGTTTGCATGAATAAAGCCGGAGTCTTTCAAAACAACACATCAAACTTTATCGAACAAGGGATGAACCGTATTCATCTGTCGAACATTTCAAGTATCAAGGGATGCTCACTGTCGTCGGCAAAACAAGGGATGAACCGTATTCATCATTCAAAGCTTACAAGTATCAAGGACTGCTCACTGTCATCGGCAAAACAAGGGATGAACCGTATTCATCATTCAAAGCTTACAAGTATCAAGGACTGCTCACTGTCATCGGCAAAACAAGGGATGAACCGTATTCATTGAATTCTCACGGTAAATTACTCAATAAAATCTCAGTAAATTACTCATTGAATTCTCAATAAATTACCCAGAACATTACCCAGTAAATTGCTAAATAAATTACTCAGTAAATCACTCAGTAAATTCCCATTAAATTACTCGGTAAATTAATCAGTAAATTCTCATTAAATTACTCAGTAAATCACTCAATAAATTCCCAGTAAATTACTCGGCAAATTAGTCACTAAATTCTCATTAAATTACTCATTGAATTCTCAGTAAATTACTCAGAACATTACCCAGTAAATTGCTAAGTAAATTACTAAGTAAATTCGGAGTAAATCACTCAGTAAATTCCCAATAAATTACTCGGTAAATTACTCAGTAAATTCTGATTAAATTACTCAGTAAACTCCCAGAAAATTCTCAATAAATTATATAGTAAATTACTTACAAAATTCTCAATAAATTCCCAGTAAATTCTCAGTAAATTACTAATTAAATTCCCTAGAAATTCTCAATAAATTATTCTGTAAATTCTCAATTAATTACTCAGTAAATTCCTAGTAAATCCTCAGCAAATTATTTAGAAAATTCGAAGTAAATTTGTCATAATTTCACGGTAAATTACACAATAAAATCTCAGTAAATTACTCATTGAATTCTCAGTAAATTACTCAGAATATTACCTAGTAAATTGCAAAGTAAATTACTCAGTAAATTGCTAAGTAAATTAGTCAGTAAATTCTCATTAAATTACTCTGTAAATTATAAAGTAAATTACTTAGAAAATTCTCAATAAATTCTCAGTAAATTACTTTGTAAATTCTCAGTAAATACTAATTAAATTCCCACGAAATTCTCAGTAAATTATTCAGTAAATTCTAAATTAATTACTTAGAAAATTCCTAGTAAATCCTCAGCAAATTATTTAGAAAATTCGAATTAAATTTCTCATAATTTCACGGTAAATTACTCAATAAAATCTCAGTAAATTACTTATTGAATTCTCAGTAAATTACTCAGAACATTTCCAAGTAAATTGCTATGTAAAGTACTCAGTAAATTAAGAGTAAATCACTCAGTAAATTCTAAGTAAATTACTCGGTAAATTACTCAGTAAATTCTCATTAAATTACTCAATAAATTCCCAGAAAATTCTCAGTAAATTATAAAGTAAATTACTTAGAAAATTCTCAATAAATTCCCAGTAAATTTTCAGTAAATTACTAATTAAATTCCCAAGAAATTCTGACTAAATTATTCAGTAAATTCTCAATTAATTACTCAGTAAATTCTTAGTAAATCCTCAGTAATTATTTAGAAAATTCAAAGTAAATTTTTCATAATTTCACGGTAAATTACTCAATAAAAACTCAGTAAATTAATCTTTGAATTCTCACTAAATTACTCAGTACATTACCCACTAAATTGCTAAGTAAAGTACTCCGTAAATTCTGAGTAAATCACTCATTAAATTCCTAGTAAATTACTCGGTAAATTACGCAGTAAATTCTCATTAAATTACTCAGTAAATTCCCAGAAAATTCTCAGTAAATTATAAAATAAATTACTTAGAAAATTCTTAATAAATTCCAAGTACATTCTCAGTAAATTTCTAAGTAAATTCGAAGTAAATTACTCAGTAAATTCCCAGTAAATTACTTGGTAAATTACTCAGTAAATTCTCATTAAATTACTCAGTAAATTCCCAAAAAATTCTAAGTAAATTATAAAGTAAATTACTTTGAAAATTCTCAATAAATTCGCAGTAAATTGTCAGTAAATTACTAATTAAATTCCCAAGAAATTCTCAGAAAATTATTCAGTAAATTCTCAATTAATTACTCAGTAAATTCCTAGTAATTACTCAGTAAATTCCTAGTAAGTCCTCAGTAAATTATTTAGAAAATTCGGAGTAAATTTTTCATAATTTCACGGTAAATTACTCAATAAAATTACCGTAAACTACTCAGTAAATTACTCAGAACATTACCCAGTAAATTGCTAAGTAAATTACTCAGTAAATTACTCGGTAAATTGCTCAGTAAATTCTCATTAAATTACTCAGTAAATTCTCAGAAAATTCTTAGTAAATTATAAAGTAAATTACTTTGAAAATTCTCATTAAATTCCTAGTAAATTACTTAGTAAACTCTCAGTAAATTACTAATTAAATTCCCAAGAAATTCTCACGAAATTATTCTGTAAATTCTTAATTAATTACTCAGTAAATTCTTAGTAAATCCTCAGTAATTATTTAGAAAATTTGAAGGAAATTTTTCATAATTTCACGGTAAATTACTCAATAAAATATCAGTAAATTACTCACTGAATTCTCAGTAAGTTACTCAGTACATTACCCAGTAAATTGCTCAGCAAATTACTAAGTAAATTCGTAGTAAATCACTCAGTAAATTCCAAGTAAATTACTCGGTAATTACGCAGTAAATTCTCATTAAATTACTCAGTAAATTCTCAGAAAATTCTCTGTAAATTACAAAGTAAATTACTTAGAAAATTCTCAATAAATTCCCTAGTAAATTCTCAGTAAATTACTTAGTAAATTGTCAGTAAATTACTAATTAAATTCCCCAGAAATTCTCAGTAAATTATTCAGTAAATTCTCAATTAATTCCTCAGTAAATTCCTAGTAAATCCTCAGTAATTGTTTAGAAAATTCAAAGTAAATTTTTCATAATTTCATGATAAATTACTCCATAAAAACTCAATAAATTACTCTTTGAATTGTCACTAAATTATTCAGAACATTACCCAATAAATTGCTAAGTAAAGTACTCAGTAAATTCCGAGAAAATCACTCAGTAAATTTCCAGTAAATTACTCAGAAAATTACTTGGTAAATTCTCAGTGAATTACTAATTAAATTCCCAAGAAATTCTCTGTAAATTATTCAGTAAATTCCTAGTAAATCCTTAGTAAATTATTCAGAAAATTTGAAATAAATTTTTCATAATTTCACGGTAAATTACTCAATAAAATCTCAGTAAATTACTCATTGAATTGTTCGTAAATTACTCAGAACATTACCCAGTAAATTGCTAAGTAAATTACTCAGTAAATTCCGAGTAAATCTCTTAGTAAAATCCTAGTAAATTACTCGGTAAATGACTCAGTAAATTTTCAGAAAATTCTCAGTAAGTTATAAAGTAAATTACTTAGAAAATTCTCAATAAATTCCTAGTAAATTCTCAGTAAATTACTAACTGAATTCCCAAGAAATTCTTAGTAAATTATTCAGCAAATTCTCAATTAATTACTTAGTAAATTCCTAGTAATTACTTAGTACATTATTTAGAAAATTTGAAGTAAATTTTTCATAATTTCAGGGCAAATTACTCAATAAAATCTCAGTAAATTTGTCACGACCCCAAACCGCCCCTAGTAGTTTGGTGCCGTGATGGCCA
Organism: Camellia sinensis; assembly: GCF_055761805.1. Lineage (NCBI taxonomy): Eukaryota > Viridiplantae > Streptophyta > Magnoliopsida > Ericales > Theaceae > Camellia > Camellia sinensis. The sequence goes on from NC_138964.1 coordinate 89,889,588, forward strand.
GTAATCCGCAATTACCGAAGGCCAACCTTCTAGAGTTTAACACAATCAGAGTATAATAACGGGGCTCACAAATGCAGAAGCAATAAATCAAAATACAAGTGGTCTGTAAGAGCAGTGCATAAATCCAATGTAATGGCATGCATCTTTACAACTTGAATACAAAAGGTAAAAATACGTATTACATCTTGATCAAAAGGCTTCTCGAGCCGACATATACAAAATACAGTGAATACAAGCCAAGAAGCATGATTTTCAAGATTCGCCGACATGAAGATAAATAACATTGCCGACGTGACTACAAAACATAGCCGACCAAAAATCAAGGATCCAAGACAATCTTTCAAAAACACATCTAGGCGTTGCCGCCGTCCTGCTCATCACCTACATATATATATAGAGGGGTGAGCTTGAATACTCAGTGAATGGTACTAGAAATAAAGGTTTTGCATGAATATAGCCGAAGTCTTTCAAAACGAAACATGCCAAAAACCATACGAATATTAGCCGAAATCCTTTCAGAACAAAACACAACAAAATTTTATCAAACAAGGGATGAAGCGTATTCATCCATCAAGTCTTACAAATCTCAAGGGATGCTTACTAACATCGGCAAAACACATCAAGAGCTTATCAAAACAAGGGATGAACCGTATTCATCTATCAAGTCTTACAAATCTCAAGGGATGCTTACTAACATCGGCAAAACACATCAAGAGCTTATCAAAACAAGCAAGTCCACGCGGTAAACCGTCAGTGGCAAAACAAGGACTGTACGATCCGTAATCGATTAGTCAAAGGTACTGCAAAAGTTTATAGTCCTCCAGTACAAGGGACTTGTGTTACTTAAGCTCGTAGCTCTTTTTAACACTATGATCTGGTGTTACTTAGGCCCGTAGCCCGATTTAACATTATGGAACTTGTGTTACTTAGGCCCGTAGCCCGATTTAACATTATAGTTTTTCCGAGGAAGGACCGTATCCTTTTATACTTAGTGTTGCAAAAGTTTAGAGTCCTCCAGCACAAGGGACTTTTCAAGGATGACTTCAAAACAAAGCTTAGACTTGATACATCAAACAAGGCTATTCATTCATGCTTTAGCAAATACTTTCGTCAAAACAAAGCAAGCAAGACTTATCAAAACAGTGTAACATAGCTTTATTAAAAGCACCACTCACCTAGTTCTCCAGGTGCAAGCTCAAAGCAAGGATCAAGGTCTTACAATCACATGGCAATCACATTCTCAAAACAAGCTTTATATATACATGCGAATGATCTCGGCATTTTCACCAAATCCAAGTCAATAACAAGGCAAAACATGTTGGGAGTTTAAGCACTGCTCCCATCTCATGTAAACACAATGGGTACCATCCAGGTCTTTGCCAAGGTCCCACATCTCCTTGCCGAGGTGTGGTCCCGAGGGCCTCATCAAACAAAGTCGGGAAAACCAGGGTTTCCCTTTGAAGAATATGAAGAACACGATTATGAAGAAGACAATTGCAAAGATCATAACTTGTTACAAAATCTGAGATTTCATGCCATGAGTTCAAAACATGGGCCTGGGTACCCATACAAGGAGGTCATGCAAGAACAAACACAAAAACATGGTTCTTGTTTCAAACTTTCGGATCAAAACGAGACTTTTCTTCAAAACACATGAATACTATCTTTTTCTTCCAAAACCACCTTCAAATCGGTGTATGACATGCAAAACAGATCCGATCATGCAATGCAGCTAGATGATCAATAACAACAATCAAAGTAGATCAAGGTTCTTACCTCAAAGCTCAAATCCAACGGTTCAAACCTCGAAGATCAAGCTTGGAAGGTCTATTCTCACTCAAGAACTTCTCCTCCTTCTCTCTAGAGCTTCTCTCTCCAAAGGCATAGATTTGAGACAAAATGATTTGTTTCTAAGTCAGCCGGCTGTCTTAACAACCAGCTCGGACACGTGGTGCTATCGGGTTAGTTCAACTCAAAAGGTGATTGATTGATAAGACAAGTCTATGACAAAGCATACGTAGCAAGCTGGGGTAAGACACATCTGCAAGTAATGACATCGGCTCAAGTCAAAGCTTTGGCAACAGGGTAACAAAGACGTCGGCTAGGGAGGACGACACTTGACTAAGTTGTGCCACACCTTGGCCGGGGCCACACCTTGGCCGAGGTATGCCACACCTCGGTCTAGGCCATGCCTGCCCAAGGACAAAGATCACTGAGTGCAAAATATCTCGCCAACAAGCCCGAGGTGAAGATGGTATCGATCAAGTGGTTCCAAAACATTTCAAAGTACAAAGGCTCAGAGTCGAACTAAACTCAAGATGACCTCGGCTACACGCCGAGCAAGGAACAAAATCATGCAAGCAATACTTGAACAAAACAAGGCAAGGCAAAACTAGCAAAATAACATATCAAGACAAGATCATGCATGAATGTATGCAAGTATGACAAGAGTAAGGTGAGGGTTGTTACAAAATTACTCATTGAATTCTCAGTAAATTACTGAGAACATTACCCAGAAAATTACCAACTAAAGTACTCAGTAAATTCCGAGTAAATCACTCAGTAAATTACTCGATAAATTACTCAGTAAATTCTCAAAAAATTCTCAGTAAATTATAAAGTAATTTACTTAGAAAATTCTCAATAAATTCCCAGTAAATTTTCAGTAAATTACTTAGTAAATTCTTAGTAAATTACTAATTAAATTCCTAAGAAATTCTCAGTTAATTCTCAATTAATTACTCAGTAAATTCCTAGTAAATCCTCATAAATTATTTAGAAAATTCGAAGTAAATTTTTCATAATTTCACAGTAAATTACTCAATAAAATCTCAGTAAATTACTCATTGAATTCTCAGTAAATTACTCAGAACATTACCCAGTAAATTTCTAAGTAAATTCCGAGTAAATCACTCAGTAAATTTCCAATAAATTACTCGGTAAATTACTCAGTAAATTCTCATTAAATTAATCAGTAAATTCCTTGAAAATTCTCAGTAAATTATAAAGTAAATTACTTAGAAAATTCTTAATAAATTCCAAGTAAATTCTCAGTAAATTACTTAGTAAATTCTAAGTAAATTACTAATTAAATTCTCAAGAAATTCTCACTAAATTATTCAATAAATTCTCAATTATTTACTAAGAAAATTCCTATTAACTCCTCAGTAAATTATTTAGAAAATTCAAAGTTAATTTTTCAGAATTTCACGATAAATTACTCAATAAAATGTCAGTAAATTACTCATTGAATTCTCAGTAAATTACTCAGAATATTACCCAATAAATTGCTAAGTACAGTACTTAGTAAATTATGAGTAAATCACTCAGTAAATTACCAGTAAATTACTCGGTAAATTACTCAGTAAATTCTATTAAATTACTTAGTAAATTCACAGAAAATTCTCAGTAAACTATAAAGTAAATTACTTAGAAAATTCTCAATAAATTCCAAGTACATTCTCAGTAAATTACTTAGTAAATTCTCAGTAAATTACTAATTGAATTCCCAAGAAATTCTCAATAAATTATTCAGTAAATTTACAATTAATTACTCAGTAAATTCCTAGTAAATCCTCAGTAATTATTTAGAAAATTCGAAGTAAATTTTTCATAATTTCACAGTAAATTACTCAATAAAAACTCAGTAAATTACTCTTTGAATTCTCACTAAATTACTGAGAACATTACCCAGTAAATTGCTAAGTAAAGTACTCAGTAAATTCCGAGTAAATCACTCAGTAAATTCCCAGTAAATTACTTGGGGTGTGGTTGGTAATGTTTACGTTTTCAGTTTATATTTACAAAAATTTTATAAACTGGTTTTTGTTTATTTTTAGAAAAACATAAACTACAAATGCGTTTGGTAATTGACAAAATGTTTAAAAAAATTTAAAAATATAAAAAAGAGTAAGAAATAGCAAGTGGTGGCAAGTGGTGGCAAGTGGCGGCGGAAGACGGTGGTGAAAAGTGGTAACGGTGGGTGGTGGGTAGCTGGTGGTGGTGGGTGGTGGCGGGTGGGCGGTGGTGGTGGTGGGTGGGTGGGTGACGATGGCGGGTGGTGGGTGGTAGCGAGTAGGTGGTGGTGGCGAGTGGTGGGTGGTGGTGGTGTTAGGTGGGTGGCGGATGGCGGGTAGGTGGCAAGTGGTAGTGGTGGTGGTGGTGGTGGTTGGTAGGTGGGTAGGTGGGTGGGTGACGGTGGCGAGTGGTAGGTGGTAGCGAGTGGGTGGTGGTGGCAGGTGGGTGGCGGGTGAGTGGTGGTGGGTGGTGGATGGTGAGTGGTGGTGGCAAGTAGGTGGCGTGTGGTGGTGGCGGGCGGTGGATGGTAGTGGCGGGTGGTGGGTGGTAGATGGTGATGGGTGGATGGCTGGTGGGTGGTGGTGGTGGTGGTGGTGGTGGCGGGTCGATGGTGGTGGTGGTGGTGGGTGGGTGGGTGACGGTAGCGGGTGGTAACGAGTGGGTGGTGATAGCAGGTGGGTGGCGGATGGCGGGCGGTAGTGGGTGGGGGCGGGTGATGGTGGTGATGGGTGGGTGGGTGACGGTGGCGGGTGCTAGGTGGTAGCGAGTGTGTGGTGGTGGTGGGTGGTGGCGGCAAGTGAGTGGCGGGTGGGTGGTGGTGGGTGGTGGTGGCAAGTAAGTGGCGGGTGGTGGTGGGTAGTAGCGGGTTGATGGTAGGTGGGTGGTGGGTGGTGGTGGTGGTGGCGTGGGGTGGGTGGTGGTGGCAAGTGGGTGGCAGGTGGGTGATGGTGGCGGGTGGTGGATGGTGGTGGTGGGTGGTAAGTGGTGGTGGCAGGTGGTGGTGGGGGGTGGGTGGTAGTGGCGGAAGACGGTGGTGGAAAATGGTGGCTGGTGGTGGCTAGTGTGGGGTGGTAAAAAAAAAAAACTCAAAACTCAAAACGGAAACACATTTTTTGGCCAAATTTATAAACTGAGACCACTGATTTATAAATCAAAAATTTTACCAAGCAAGTTTTTATTTGAGTTTTTAAAATTTTTGTAAATATAAATAAAAAACTGAAAACGTAAGTGTTACCAAACAGCACATTGGTAAATTACACAGTAAATTCTCATTAAATTACTTAGTAAATTCACAGAAAATTCTCAGTCAATTATAAAGTAAATTACTTAGAAAATTCTTAATAAATTTCTAGTACATTCTCAGTAAATTACTTAGTAAATTTTCAGTGAATTACTAATTAAATTCCCAACAAATTCTCAGTAAATTATTCAGTAAATTCTCGATTAATTACTCAGTAAATTCCTAGTAAATCCTTAGTAAATTATTTAGAAAATTCCAAGTAAATTTTTCATAATTTCACGGTAAATTACTCAATAAATTCTCAGTAAATTACTCATTGAATTTTCAGTAAATTACTTAGAACATTACCTAGTAAATTGATAAGTAAATTGCTCAGTAAATTTGGAGTAAATCACTCAGTAAATTCCTAGTAAATTACTCGTTAAATTACACAGTAAATTCTCATTAAATTACTCAGTAAATTCCCAGAAAATTCTCAGTAAAACATAAAGTAAATTACTTAGAAAATTCTCAATAAATTCCCAGTAAATTCTAAGTAAATTATTTAGTAAATTCTCAGTAAATTACTAGTTAAATTCCCTAGAAATTCTCACTAAATTATTCAATAAATTCTCAATTAATTACTTAGTAAATTCCTAATAAATCCGCAGTAATTATTTAGAAAAATCGAAGTAAATTTTTTATAATTTCACGGTAAATTACTCAATAAAATCTCAGTAAATTGCTCATTGAATTCTTACTAAATTACTCAGAACATTACCTAGTAAATTGCTAAGTAAATTACAAAGTAAATTCATAGTAAATCACTCAGTAAATTCTCAGTAAATTACTCGGTAAATTACTCAGTAAATTCCTAGAAAATTCTCAGTAAATTATAAAGTAAATTACTTAGAAAATTCTCAATAAATTCCCAGTAAATTCTCAATTACTTACTAAGTAAATTCCTAGTAACTCCTTAGTAAATTATTTAGAAAATTTGAAGTAAATTTTTCATAATTTCGCGGTAAATTACTCAATAAAATCTCAGTAAATTACTCATTGAATTTTGAGTAAATTACTCAGAAAGTTACCCAGTAAATTGCTAAGTAAAGTACTCAGTAAATTCAGAGTAAATCACTCAGTAAATTTCCCTTTAATTACTCGGTAAATTACTCAGTAAATTCTCATTAAATTACTCAGTAAATTTCCAAAAAATTCTCAGTCAATTATAAAGTAAATTACTTAGAAAATTCTCAATAAATTTCCAGTAAATTCTTAGTAAATTACTTAGTAAATTCTCAGTAAATTACTAATTAAATTCCCAAGAAATTTTCACTAAATTATTCAGTAAATTCTCAATTAATTACTCAGTAAATTCCAAGTAAATCCTCAGTAAATTATTTAGAAAATTCAAAGTAATCTTTCATAATTTCACGGTAAATTACTTAATAAATTCTCTATAAATTACTCATTGAATTCTCAGTAAATTACTCAGAACATTACCCAGTAAATTGCTCAGCAAATTACTAAGTAAATTCGTTGTAAATCACTCAGTAAATACCCAGTAAATTACTCGGTAAATTACGCAGGAAATTCTCATTAAATTACTCAGTAAATTCTTAGAAAATTCTCAGTAAATTATAAAGTAAATTACTTAGAAAATTCTCAATAAATTCCCAGTAAATTCTCAGTAAATTACTTAGTAAATTGTCAGTAAATTACTAATTAAATTCCCAAGGAATTCTCAGTGAATTATTCAGTAAATTCTCAATTAATTCCTCAGTAAATTCCTAGTAAATCACTCAATAAAAACCCAGTAAATTACTCTTTGAATTGTCATAAAATTTGTAATAACCCATATTCATGTCTTAGTCATGTTCATGTACCTTTGCATGATTTTGTCTTGTTAAGCTTGCATTTGCAGACTTTGACTTGTTTTGGCTAAGTAAGGCACTTGCCTTGTTTTGTGACTATGTGAATTGCATAAGTGTTGTGTACATGCTTGTTTCCTTCCTTGGTGTCTCAAGCCTAGGTTATGTTAAGCCTAGATCATTCCAAGCCGACGTCATCTGCAGTCTAGAAGTATCTTGGAACCCCTTCGTTTGACCTCCACCTTCGCCCCGACATATTGACCGAGATGGCATTATCTATGCCGGGGTGTGAGTCACCAAGGCCGAGATGTGTATCATCTAGGCCGAGATGTTACCTTTGCACCTGAGCAATCTTGTCCTGGAGTGGTATGACCTAGACCGAGGTGTGGCACATCTAGGCCAAGGTGTGGCACAGCTTAGTCAAGTGTCGTCCTTCCTAGCCGAGGTCATTGTCATCTTAGTTGCCGAAGCTTTGTCCTTTCCGATGTCACCACTTGCCGGAGTGCCATTCCGAGTAGCTTGTTAGATACACTTTGTCATTGCCTTGTCTTGTCAATCTATCACCTTTTTGAGGAGAACCAATCCGCCGCTGCCACGCGTCCGAGCTGAGACTTAAGTCAGCCGATAGAGAGAGAAACCCATCATTTTCTCCTAAACTTGTTTTGAAGAGGAGAGAGAAGCTCTAGAGGAGGGAGAAGAGTTCTTGAGAGAGAGTGGATTTCTAAGCTTGATTCCTAGAGATCGAACCGTTAGATCCATGTTCTAAGGTTAGATTCTTGATCCGCTCTTGTTGTTCTTTATGTTTATGTTATTGCATTGCATGATTGAATATGATTTGTAAGCCATGCATTGCTTTGAAGCTCGGTTTTAGAAAGAGAAAATGGCATTCATGTGTTTTTCAAGAAAAGTCATGTTTTGATCCGGAGGCTCATGCCTAGATCCATGTTTTTGTGTTTGTTTCCGCATGATTTTCAAGTATGGGCACCCAGGTCCATGTTTTCGAACTCGTGGCATGAAATCCCAGATTTTTGTAACAAGTTACGATCTTGCATTCATCTTTCTCATGATCCTGTTCATCATGTTCTTCATGTTCTTCAAAGGGAAACCCAGGTTTTCCCGACTTTGCTTTTGAATGAGGCCACCGGGACCACACCTCGGCAAGGAGGTGTAGGACCTCGGCTTAGACCGGTTGGTACCCAGCATGTCTTCCAGACATGTAAAATAGTGTTTTGACTTCCAGCATGTTTTCCCGAGATTAATTGCATGCATGTAAGACTTGTTTTGAGAAGTATGTTCAGTATGCTTTGCCATGTGTTGTAGGGCTTGGACCTTTGCCTTGACCCCGACGTCCCAAGAATTAATGTGAGTGGTATTTTTAATAAAGTTATGTTCTTAAGGTTTTGATAAAGCTTTGCCTTGTTTCGATAAAAGTATTTGTTAAGCATGAATGATATCCCTATTTTATGTATCAAGTATAAGCTTTGTTTTGAATGACAAGTTATCAAGTAAGCTTTGTTTTGATGACCTTCTCGGATAGTCCCTTGTGCTGGAGGACTCTAAACTTTCGCAGTACCAAGTACAAAAGGATGCGGTCCTTTCTTGGAAAGACTATCGTGTTAAAGCGGGCTACGGGCCTAAGTAACACGAGCTCCATGATGTTAAAGCGGGCTACGGGCCTAAGTAACACGAGCTCCATGATGTTAAAGCGGGCTACAAGCCTAAGTAACACGAGCTCCATGATGTTAAAGCGGGCTACGGGCCTAAGTAACACAAGTCCCTCATGCTGGAAGGTTACGCCGAGGTTATGTTATAAGATTTGACGCATGTTAAGTATCAAGTTTGATGAACAAGATTTATCTCATGTTTTGTACAAGCTATGATACGTATGGTTTTGACAAGATATATTATGTATTGTTTTGAAAGACCTCGGGAATCATTCATTTAACCCCTTTATTACTTATACCATTCACTGAGTATCCAAGCTCACCCTCCCTATGTATATATGTAGGTAACAAGCAAGAAGTCGGCTATGCCGAGATGTGTGTTTTGTATACATGTTATATCGGCAGTGAGGACGTCGGCAATCTTGAAGCTTTTGTATTTGAACATGTCGGCTTGAGAAGCCTTTTAGTCAAGATGTAATATGTATTTTATTTTGCTTATATTCAAGTTGTAAAGCTATGAAAAGATGTATACCATTTCATTTGACTTATGCACTGCTCTTATGGACCACTTGTATTTTGAATTATTGCTTCTGCATTTGTGAGCCCCCTATATATAAACTCTGATTGTGTGTGAATTTTGGAAGTTGGCCTTCGGTAATTACGGATTACTGGCCATCACGGCACCAAACTACTAGGGGCGGTTTGGGGTTGTGACAAAATTACTCAGAACATTACCCAGTGAATTGCTAAGTAAAGTACTCAGTAAATTCCGAGTAAATCACTCAGTAAATTCCCAGTAAATTACTCGAAAAATTACTCAGTAAATTTCGATTAAATTACTTAGTAAATTCACTGAAAATTCACAGTAAATTGTAAATAAATTACTTGCAAAATTCTCAATAAATTTCCAGTACATTCTCAGTAAATTACTTGGTAAATTCTCAGTGAATTACTAATTAAATTCCCAAGTAATTCTCAGTAAATTATTCAGGAAATTCTCAATTAATTACTCAGTAAATTCTTAGTAAATCCTCAATAAATTATTCAGAAAATTCGAAATAAATTTTTCATAATTTCACTGTAAATTTCTCAATAAAATCGCAGTAAATTACTCATTGAATTCTTGGTAAATTACTCAAAACATTACCCAGTAAGTTGCTAAGTAAATTACTTAGTAAATTCTGAGTAAATCTCTCAGTAAATTCCTAATAAATTACTCGGTAAATGACTTAGTAAATTTCCAGAAACTTCTTAGTAAATTATAAAGTAAATTACTTAGAAAATTCTCAATAAATTTCCTGTAAATTCTCAATAAATTACGTAGTAAATTCTCAATAAATTACAAATTGAATTCCCAAGAAATTCTCAGAAAATTATTCAGCAAATTCTCAATTAATTACTCAGTAAATTCCTAGTAAATCCTCTGTAAATTATTTAGAAAATTCGAAGTAAATTTATCATAATTTCACGATAAATTACTCAATAAAATCTTTGTAAATTACTCATTGAATTCTCAGTAAATTACTAAGAACATTACTCAGAAAATTGCTAAGTAAAGTACTCAGTAAATTCTAAATAAATCACTCAGTAAATTCCCAGTAAATTGCTCAGTAAATTACTCAGTAAATAATCAGTAAATTACACAGTAAATTGCCAGAAAATTCTCAGTAAATTATAAAGTAAATTACTTAGAAAATTCTCAATAAATTCTCAGTAAATTCTCCGTAAATTACTTACTAAATTCTCAATAAATTACTAATTAAATTCCCAAGAAATTCTCAGTAAATTATTTAGTAAATTCTCAATTAATTACTCAGTAAATTCCTAGTAAATCCTCAGTAAATTATTTAGAAAAATCGAAGTAAATTTTTCATAATTTCACGGTAAATTACTCAATAAAATCTCAGTAAATTACTCATTGAATTGTCACTAAATTACTCAGAACATTGCCCAGTAAATTACTAAGTAAAGTACTCAGTAAATTCAGAGTAAATCACTTAATAAATTTCCAGTAAATTACTTCGAAAATTACTCAGCAAATTCTCATTAAATTACTCAGTAAATTCCTAGAAAATTCTCAGTAAATTATAAAGTAAATTACTTAGAAGTTTCCCAATAAATTCTCAATAAATTCCATGTAAATTACTTAGTAAATTCTCAGTAAATTACTAATTAAATTCCCAAGAAATTCTCACAAAATTATTCGGTAAATTCTCAATTAATTATTCAGTAAATTCTTAGTAAATCCTCAGTAATTATATAGAAAATTCGAAGTAAATTTTTCATAATTTCACGGTAAATTACTCAGAACATTACCCGGAAAATTACTCAGCAAATTACTAAGTAAATTCGTAATAAATCACTCAGTAAATTCCCAGTAAATTACTCGGTAAATTACGCAGTAAGTTCTCATTAAATTACTTAGTAAATTCCCAGAAAATTCTCAGAAAATTATAAAGTAAATTACTTAGAAAATTCTCAATAAATTCCCAGTAAATTTTCAGTAAATTACTTAGTAAATTGTCAGCAAAATTACAAATTAAATTCCCAAGAAATTCTCACAAAATTATTCAGTAAATTCTCAATTACTTACTAGGTAAATTCCTACTAACTCCTCAGTAAATTATTTAGAAAATTCGAAGAAAAATTTTCATAATTTCACGGTAAATTACTCAATAAAATGTTAGTAAATTACTCATTGAATTCTCAGTAAATTGCTTAGAACATTACCTAATAAATTGCTAAGTAAAGTACTTAGTAAATTTTGAGTAAATCACTCAGTAAATTCCCAGTAAATTACTCGGTAAATTACTCAGTAAATTCTCATTAAATTGCCTAGTAAATTCCCAAAAAATTCTCAGTAAATTATAAAGTAAATTACTTAGAAAATTCTCAATAAATTCCCAGTAAATTACTAATTAAATTCCCAAGAAATTCTCAATAAATTATTCAGTAAATTCTCAATTAGTTACTCTGTAAAATCCTAGTAAATCCTCAGTAATTATTTAGAAAATTCGAAGTAAATTTTTCATAATTTCACGGTAAATTACTCAATAAAATCTCAGTAAATTACTCTTTGAATTCTCACTAAATTACTCAGAACATTACCCAGTAAATTGCTAAGTAAAGTACTCAGTAAATTCAGATTAAATCACGTAGTAAATTTTCAGTAAATTACACGGTAAATTACACAGTAAATTTTCATTACATTACTCAGTAAATTTCCAGAAAATTCTCAGTAAATTATAAAGTAAATTACTTAGAAAATTCTAAATAAATTCCCAGTAAATTCTTAGTAAATTACGTAGTAAATTCTCAGTAAATTACTAATTGAATTCCCAAGAAATTCTCAGTAAATTATTCAGCAAATTCTTAATTAATTACTCAGTAAATTCCAAGTAAATCCTCAGTAAATTATTTAGAAAATTCGAAGTAAATTTTTCATAATTTCACGGTAAATTACTCAATAAAATCTCCGTAAATTACTCATTGAATTCCCAGTAAATTACTAGGAACATTACCCAGTAAATTGCTAAGTAAAGTACTCAGTAAATTCTAAGTAAATCACTCAGTAAATTCCCAGTAAATTACTTGGTAAATTACACAGTAAATTCTCATTAAATTACTCAGTAAATTCCCAAAAAATTCTCAGTAAATTATAAAGTAAATTACTTAGAAAATTCTCAATAAATTCCCAAAAAATTACTAATTAAATTCCCAAGAAATTCTAAGTAAATTATTCGGTAAATTCTCAATTAATTACTCAGTAAATTCCTAGTAAATCCTCAGTAACTATTTAGAAAATTCGAAGTAAATTTTTCATAATTTCACGGTAAATTACTCAATAAAATCTCTGTAAATTACTTTTTGAATTCTCACTAAATTACTCCGAACATTACCCAATAAATTGCTAAGTAAAGTACTCGGTAAATTCCGAGTAAATCATTCCTAAATGCCCAGTAAATTACTCGGTAAATTACTCAGTAAATTCCCCGAAAATACTCAGTAAATTATAAAGTAAATTACTTAGAAAATTCTCAATAAATTCTCAGTAAATTCTCAGTAAATTACTAACTAAATTCCCAAGAAGTTCTCAGTGAATTATTCAGTAAATTCTCAATTAATTACTCAGTAAATTCCAAGTAAATCCTCAGTAATTATTTAGAAAATTCGAAGTAAATTTTTCATAATTTCACGATAAATTACTCAATAAAAATTCAGTAAATTACTCTTTGAATTCTCAGTAAATTACTCAGAACATTACCCAGTAAATTGCTAAGTAAAGTACTCAGTAAATTCTGACTAAATCACTCAGTAAATTTCCAGTAAATTACTCGGTAAATTACTCAGTAAATTCTCATTAAATTACTTAGTAAATTCACAGAAAATTCTTAGTCAACTATAAAGTAAATTACTTAGAAAATTCTTAATAAATTTCCAGTACATTCTCAGTAAATTACTTAGTAAATTTTCAATGAATTACTAATTAAATTCCCGACAAATTCTCAGTAAATTATCGATTAATTACTCAGTAAATTCCTGGTAAATCCTTAGTAAATTATTTAGAAAATTCGAAGTAAATTTTTCATAATTTCACGGTAAATTACTCAATAAAATCTCAGTAAATTACTCATTGAATTCTCAGTAAATTACTAAGTAAATTCAGAGTAAATCACTCAGAAAATTCCCAGTAAATTACTCGGTAAATTACTCAGTAAATTCTCATTAAATTAATTAGTAAATTCAAAGAAAATTCTTAGTCGATTATAAAGCAAATTACTTAGAAAATTTTCAACAAATTTCCAGTACATTCTCAGTAAATTACTTAGTAAATTTTCAGTGAATTACTAATTAAATTCCCAATAAATTCTCAGCAAATTATTCAGAAAATTCTCGATTAATTACTCAGTAAATTCCTAGTAAATTATTTAGAAAATTTGACGTAAATTTTTCATAATTTCACGAAAAATTACTTAATAAAATCTCAGTAAATTACTCATTGAATTCCCAGTAAATTACTGAGAAGATTACCCAGTTAATTGCTAAGTAAAGTACTCAGTAAATTCTAAGTAAAACACTCAGTAAATTACAGTAAATTACCCGGTAAATTACACAGTAAATTCTCATTAAATTACTCAGTAAATTCCCAGAAAATTCTCAATAAATTATAAAGTAAATTACTTATAAAATTCTCAATAAATTCCCAGTAAATTACTAATGAAATTCCCAAGAAATTCTCTTTAAATTATTCGGTAAATTCTCAATTAATTACTCAGTAAATTCCTAGTAAATCCTCAGTAGTTATTTGGAAAATTTGAAGTAAATTTTTCATAATTACACGGTAAATTACTAAGAACATTATCCAGAAAATTGCTAAGTAAAGTAGTCAGTAAATTCCGAGTAAATCATTCACTAAATTACCAGTAAATTCTCATTAAATTACTCAGTAAATTCCCCGAAAATTCTCAGTAAATTATCAGTAAATTACTTAGTAAATTCTCAGTAAATTACTAATTAAATTCCCAAGAAATTCTCAGTAAATTATTCAGTAAATTCTCAATTAATTACTTAGTAAATTCCTAGTAAATCCTCAGCAAATTATTTAGAAAATTCGAAGTAAATTTTTCTTAATTTCACTGTAAATTACTCAATAAAATCTCGGTAAATTACTCATTGAATTCTCAGTAAATTACTCAGAACATTACCCAGTAAATTGCTAAGTAAATTACTCAGTAAATTCTGAGTAAATCACTCAGTAAATTCCCAGTAAATTACTCGGTAAATTACTCAGTAAATTCTTGTTAAATTTGTCAATAAATTCCATGAAAATTCACAGTAAATTCTCAGTAAATTACACAGTAAATTCTCAGTAAATTACTAATTGAATTCCCAAGAAATTCTCAGTAAATTATTCAGCAAATTCTTAATTAATTACTCAGTAAATTCCTAGTAAATCCTCAGTAAATTATTTAGAAAATTCGAAGTAAATTTTTCATAATTTCACGGTAAATTACTCAATAAAATCTCAGTAAATTACTCATTGAATTCCCAGTAAATTACTGAGAACATTACCCAGTAAATTGCTAAGTAAAGTACTCAGTAAATTTTAAGTAAATCACTCAGTAAATTCCCAGTAAATTACTCGGTAAATTACTTTGTAAATTCTCTTTAAATTACTTAGTAAATTCACAAAAAATTCTCAGTCAATTATAAAGTAAATTACTTAGAAAATTCTCAATAAATTTCCAGTACATTCTCAGTAAATTACTTGGTAAATTTTCAGTGAATTACTAATTAAATTCCCAGCAAATTCTCTGTAAATTATTTAGTAAATTCTCGATTAATTACACAATAAATTCCTAGTAAATTATTTAGAAAATTCGAAGTAAATTTTTCCTAATCTCACGGTAAATTACTCAATAAAATCTCAGTAAATTACTCATTGAATTCCCAGTAAATTACTGACAACATTACCCAGTAAATTGCTAAGTAAAGTACTCAGTAAATTCTGAGTAAACCACTCAGTAAATTCCCAGTAAATTACTTGGTAAATTACACAGTAAATTCTCATTAAATTACTCAGTAAATTCCTAGAAAATTCTCAGTAAATTATAAAGTAAATTACTTAGAAAATTCTCAATAAATTCCCAGTAAATTACTAATTAAATTCCCAAGAAATTCTCAGTAAATTATTCGGTAAATTCTCAATTAATTACTCAGTAAATTCGTGGTAAATCCTCAGTAATTATTTAGAAAATTCAAAGTAAATTTTTCATAATTTCACTGTAAATTACTCAATAAAATCTCTGTAAATTACTCTTTGAATTCTCACTAAATTAATCAGAACATTACCCAGTAAATTGCTAAGTAAAGTAGTCAGTAAATTCCGAGTAAATCATTCACTAAATTCCCGGTAAATTACTCAGTAAATTCTCAATACATTACTCAGTAAATTCCCAGAAAATTCTCAGTAAATTATAAAGTAAATTACTTAGAAAATTCTCCATAAATTCTCAGTAAATTACGCAATAAATTCTCAGTAAATTACTAATTGAATTCCCAAGAAATTCTCAGTAAATTATTCAGCAAATTCTTAATTAATTACTCAGTAAATTCCTAGTAAATCCTCAGTAAATTATTTAGAAAATTCGAGGTAAATTTTTCATAATTTCACGGTAAATTACTCAATAAAATCTCAGTAAATTACTCATTGAATTCCCAGTAAATTACTGAGAACATTACCCAGTAAATTGCTAAGTAAAGTACTCAGTAAATTCTAAGTAAATCACTCAGTAAATTCCCGGTAAATTACAGAGTAAATTCTCATTAAATTACTTAGTAAATTCCCAGAAAATTCTCAATAAATTATAAAGTAAATTACTTAGAAAATTCTCAATAAGTTCCCAGTAAATTACTAATTAAATTCCCAAGAAATTCTAAGTAAATTATTCGGTAAATTCTCGATTAATTACACAATAAATTCCTAGTAAATTATTTAGAAAATTCGAAGTAAATTTTTCATAATTTCACTGTAAATTACTCAATAAAATCTCTGTAAATTAATCTTTGAATTCTCACTAAATTACACAGAACATTACCCAGTAAATTGCTAAGTAAACCACTCAGTAAATTCCGAGTAAATCATTCACTAAATTCCCGGTAAATTACTCGGTAAATTACTCAGTAAATTCTCATTAAATTACTCAGTAAATTCTCCGAATATTCTCAGTAAATTATAAAGTATATTACTTCGAAAATTCTCAATAAATTCTCAGTAAATTACTTAGTACATTCTCAGTAAATTATTAATTAAATTTCTAAGAAATTCTCAGTAAATTATTCTGTAAATTCTCAATTAATTACTCAGTAAATTCCTAGTAAATCCTCAGCAAATTATTTAGAAAATTTGAAGTAAATTTTTCATAATTTCACTGTAAATTACTTAATAAAATCTCAGTAAATTACTCAATGAATTCCAGTAAATTACTGAGAACATTACCCAGTAAATTGCTAAGTAAATTACTCAGTAAATTCTGAGTAAATCACTCAGTAAATTCACAGTAAATTACTCGGTAAATTACTCAGTAAATTCTCATCAAATTACTCAGTAAATTCCCAAAATATTATAAAGTAAATTACAAAGAAAATTCTGAATAAATTCGCAGTAAATTCCTAGTAAATTACTTAGTAAATTCTCAGAAAATTAGTAATTAAATTCCCAAGAAATTCTCAGTAAATTATTCAGTAAATTCTCGATTAATTACTCAGTAAATCCTCAGTAATTATTTAAAAAATTCGAAGTAAATTTTTCATAATTTCACAGAAAATTACTCAATAAAATATCAGTAAATTACTCATTGAATTCTCAGTAAATTACTCAGAACATTACTCAGTAAATTCCCAGTAAATTACTCGGTAAATTCCTCATTAAATTACTCAGTAAATTCCATGAAAATTCTCAGTAAATTCTCAGTGAATTACTTCGTAAATTCTCAGTAAATTACTAATTAAATTGCCAAGAAATTCTCAATAAATTATTCAGTAAATTCTCAATTAATTACTCAGTAAATTCCTAGTAAATCCTCAGTAATTATTTAGAAAATTTGAAGTAAATTTTTCATAATTTCACGGTAAGTTACTCAATAAAAACTTAGTAAATTACTCTTTGAATTCTCACTAAATTACTTAGAACATTACCCAGTAAATTGCTAAGTAAAGTACTAAGTAAATTTCGAGTAAATCACTCAGTAAATTCCCAGTAAATTACTCGGTAAATTACTCAGTAAATTCTCATTAAATTACTTAGTAAATTCATAGAAAATTCTCAGTCAATTATAAAGTAAATTACTTAGAAAATTCTCAATAAATTTCCGGTACATTCTCAGTAAATTACTTAGTAAATTCTCAGTGAATTACTAATTAAATTCCCAACAAATTCTCAGTAAATTATTCAAAAAATTCTCGATTAATTACTCAGTAAATTCCTAGTAAATCCTTAGTAAATTATTTAGAAAATTCGATGTAAATTTTTCATAATTTCACGGTAAATTACTCAATAAAATCTCAGTAAATTACTGATAGAATTCTCAGTAAATTATTCAGAACATTACCTAGTAAATTGCTAAGTAAATTACTAAGTAAATTACTAAGTAAATCACTCAGTAAATTCCGAATAAATTGCTCGGTAAATTACACATTAAATTACTTAGTAAATTCACAAAAAATTCTTAGTCAATTATAAAGTAAATTACTTAGAAAATTCTCAATAAATTTCCAGTACATTCTTAGTAAATTACTTAGTAAATTTTCAGTGAATTACTAATTAAATCCCAACAAATTCTCAGTAAATTATTCAGTAAATTCTCGATTAATTACTCAGTAAATTCCTAGTAAATCCTTAGTAAATTATTTAGAAAATTCGAAGTAAATTTTTCATAATTTCACGGTAACTTACTCTATAAAATCTTATTAAATTTCTCATTGAATTCCCAGTAAATTACTGAGAACGTTACCCAGTAAATTGCTAAGTAAAGTACTCAGTCAATTCTGAGTAAATTCCCGGTAAATTACTTAGTAAATTACACAGTAAACTCTCATTAAATTACCCAGTAAATTCCCAGAAAATTCTCAGTAAATTATAAAGTAAATTACTTAGAAAATTCTCAATAAATTCCTAGCAAATTACTAATTAAATTCCCAAGAAATTCTCAGTAAATTATTCGGTAAATTCTCAATTAATTACTCAGTAAATTTGTAGTAAATCCTCAGTAATTATTTAGAAAATTCGAAGTAAATTTTTCATAATTTCACGTTAAATTACTTAATAAAATCTCTGTAAATTACTCTTTGCATTCTCACTAAATTACTCAGAACATTACCCAGTAAATTGCTATGTGAAGTAGTCAGTAAATTCTGAGTAAATCGTTCACTAAATTCCCGGTAAATTACTCGGTAAATTACTCAGTAAATTCCGCGAAAATTCTCAGAAAATTATAAAGTGAATTACTTAGAAAATTCTCAATAAATTCTCAGTAAATTACAAATTAAATTCCCAAGAAATTCTCAGTAAATTATTCAGTAAATTCTCAATTAATTACTCAGTAAATTCCTAGTAAATCCTCAGCAAATTATTTAGAAAATTTGAAGTAAATTTTTCTTAATTCCACTGTAAATTACTCAATAAAATCTCAGTAAATTACACATTGAATTCTCAGTAAATTACTCAGAACATTACCCAGTAAATTGCTAGGTAAATTACTCAGTAAATTCCGAGTAAATCACTCAGTAAATTCCCAGTAAATTACTCGGTAAATTACTCAGTAAATTCTCATTAAATTACTTAGTAAATTCCCTAAAAATTATAAAGTAAATTACTAAGAAAATTCTCAATAAATTCTCAGTAAATTACTTAGTAAATTCTCAGTAAATTTGTAATTAAATTCCCAAGAAATTCTCAGTAAATTATTCAGTAAATTCTCGATTAATTACTCAGTAAATTCTCAGTAAATCCTCAGTAATTATTTAGAAAATTTTAAAATTTTCATAATTTCATAGAAAATTACTCAATAAAATATCAGTAAATTACTCATTGAATTCTCAGTAAATTACTCCGAACATTATCCAGTAAATTGCTAAGTAAATTACTAAGTAAATTCGGAGTAAATCACTCAGTAAATTATTCGATAAATTACTCAGTAAATTCCATGAAAATTCGTAGTAAATTCTCAGTGAATTACTTCGTAAGTTCTCAGTAAATTACTAATTAAATTTCCAAGAAATTCTCAGTAAATTATTCAGTAAATTCTCAATTAATTACTCAGTAAATTCCAAGTAAATCCTCAGTAATTATTTAAAAAATTTGAAGTAAATTTTTCATAATTTCACAGTAAATTACTCAATAGAAACTCAGTAACTTACTCTTTGAATTCTCACTAAATTACTCAGAACATTACCCAGTAAATTGCTAAGTAAAGTACTCAGTAAATTCTGAGTAAATCACTCAGTAAATTCCCAGTAAATTACTCAGTAAATTCTCATTAAATTACTTAGTAAATTCACAGAAAATTCTCGGTCAATTATAAAGTAAATTACTTAGAAAAGTCTCAATAAATTTCTAGTACATTCTCAGTAAATTACTTAGTAAATTTTCAGTGAATTGCTAATTAAATTCCCAACAAATTCTCAGTAAATTATTCAGTAAGTTCTCGATTAATTACTTTGTAAATCCTTAGTAAATTATTTAGAAAATTCGAAGTAAATTTTTCATAATTTCAAGGTAAATTACTTAATAAATTCTCAGTAAATTACTCATTGAATTCTGAGTAAATTACTCAGAACATTACCCAGTAAATTGATAAGTAAATTGCTCAGTAAATTTTGAGTAAATCACTCAGTAAATTCCTAGTAAATTACACGTTAAATTACACAGTAAATTCTCATTAAATTACTCAGTAAATTCCCAGAAAATTCTCAGTAAAACATAAAGTAAATTACTTAGAAAATTCTCAATAAATTTTCAGTAAATTTTAGTAAATTATTTAGTAAATTCTCAGTAAATTACTTGTTAAATTCCCTAGAATTTCTCACTAAATTATTCAGTAAATTCTCAATTAATTACTTAGTAAATTCCTAGTAAATCCACAGTAATTATTTAGAAAAATCGAAGTAAATTTTTCGTAATTTCACGGTAAATTACTCAATAAAATCTCAGTAAATTACTCATTGAATTCTCACTAAATTACTCAAAACATTACCCAGCAAATTGCTAAGTAAATTACAAAGTAAATTCAGAGTAAATCACTCAGTAAATTCTCAGTAAATTACTCGGCAAATTACTCAGTAAATTCTCATAAAATTACTCAGTAAATTCCCAGAAAATTCTCAGTAAATTATAAAGTAAATTACTTAGAAAATTCTCCATAAATTCCCAGTAAATTCTCAGTAAATTACTTAGTAAATTCTCAGTAAATTACTAATTAAATTCCGAAGAAATTCTCACTAAATTATTGAGTAAATTCTCAATTACTTACTAAGTAAATTCCTAGTAACTCCTCAGTAAATTATCTAGAAAATTCGAAGTAAATTTTTCATAATTTCACGGTAAATTACTCAATAAAATCTCAGTAAATTACTCATTGAATTCTCACTAAATTACTCAGAACATTACCCAGTAAATTGGTAAGTAAAGTACTCAGTAAATTCATATTAAATCACTCAGCAAATTTCCAGTAAATTACTCGGTAAATTACTCAGTAAATTCTCCTTAAATTACTCAGTAAATTCTCAGAAAATTCTCAGTAAATTATAAAGTAAATTACTTAGTAAATTCTCTGTAAATTACTAATTAAATTCCCTAGAAATTCTCACTAAATTATTGAGTAACTTCTCAATTAATTACTCAGTAAATTCTTAGTAAATCCTCAGTAAATTATTTAGAAAATTCGAAGTAATTTTTCAAAATTTCACGATAAATTACTCAATAAAATCTCTGTAAATTACTCATTGAATACTCAAAAAATTACTCAGAACATTACCCAGTAAATTGCTCAGCAAATTACTAAGTAAATTCGTAGAAATTCACTCTGTAAATTCCCAGTAAATTACTCGGTAAATTACGCGGTAAATTCTCATTAAATTACTCAGTAAATTCCCAAAAAATTCTCAATATATTATAAAGTAAATTACTTAGAAAATTCTCAATAAATTCCCCGTAAACTCTCAGCAAATTACTTAGTAAATTGTCAGTAAATTACTAATTATATTCCCAAGAAATTCTCAGTAAATTCTCAATTAATTCCTCAGTAAATTCCTAGTAAATCCCCAGTAATTATTTAGAAAATTCGAAGTAAATTTTTCATAATTTCGCGGTAAATTACTCAATAATAACTCAGTAAATTACTCAGAACATTACCCAGTAAATTGCTAAGTAATGTACTCAGTAAATTCTGAATAAATCACTCAGTAAATTCCCATTAAATTACTCAGAAAAATCCAATTAAATTACTTACTAAATTCGCTGAAAATTCACAGTAAACTATAAATAAATTACTTAGAAAATTCTCAATAAATTCCCAGTACATTCTCAGTAAATTACTTGGTAAATTCTTAGTGAATTACTAATTAAATTCCAAAGAAATTCTCAGTAAATTATTCAGTAAATTCTCAATTAATTACTCAGTAAATTCCTAGTAAATCCTCAGTAAATTATTCAAAAAATTCAAAATAAATTTTTCATAATTTCACTGTAAATTACTCAATAAAATCTCAGTAAATTACTCATTGAATTTTTGTAAATTACTCAGAACATTATCCAGTAAATTGCTAAGTAAATTACTCAGTAAATTTCGAGTAAATCTCTGAGTAAATTCCTAGTAAATTACTTGGTAAATGACTAAGCAAATTTCCAGAAAATTCTCAGTAAATTATACAGTAAATAACTTAGAAAATTCTCAACAAATTCCAAATAAATTCTCAGTAAATTACTTAGTAAATTCTCAGTAAATTACTAAGTGAATTTCCAAGAAATTCTCACTAAATTATTTAGTAAATTCTCAATTACTTACTAATTAAATTCCTGTTAACTCCTCAGTAAATTATTTAGAAAATTCGAAGTAAATTTTTCATAATTTCACGGTAAATTACTCAATAAAATCTCAGTAAATTTGTAAGAACCCACATTTTATGTCTTAATCATGTTCATGAGCATATGTAAGATTATGGTTTGTTAAGCTTGCATGTGTATGTTCGTGACTTGTCCTGCTTAAGTGAGTGAGATCCATGCCTTGATTTGATACCTTTGTGATTTGTCTAAGTGTTATGTGCTTGCCGAAGTTATGTTTAGCCGACGTTTGCCTAGATCAATCCAAGCCGAGGTCATTCTCAGTCTAGAAGTATCTTGGAACCCCTTGTTGACCTCCGTTCATGCCTTGACACATTAGCCGAGATGTTACATTGCACCCTGGGTGAACTCGTCCTGGAGTGGTATGACCTAGACCGAGGTGTGGCGCATCTAGGCCAAGATGTGGCACAGCTTAGTCAAAGTGTTGTCCTTCCTAGCCGAGGTCATTGTCACCTTAGTTACCGAAGTCCTTTTGTTAAGCCGATGCCACCCCTTGCCGGAGTGCCATTCCGTGTGGCTTGTTAGATACGCCTTGTTATTAGCCGATGTCATTGCCTCGTCAGAGAGCCCATACCGCTTTACTTGTTGAACACCCTTCCACCATGCTTTGTCTGGTCTGTCAGCCACCTTTTCAGGGAAAACCCAATCAGTCGCCGCCACGTGTCTCAACAGAGGGTTAACCCCAGAACCGGGTAAAGAAAACTATCATTTGGAATCATAACCTTGCCTTTTAGAGAGAGAAGCTCTAGGAGGAAGAAGAAGTTTTAGAGTGAGAAAGTAAGTCCTCAAGCTTGATTCCTTAAGATCGAACCGTTTAGATCCGTGTTCTAAGGTTAGATTCTTGATCCGCTCTTGTTGTTCTATGTGTTTATGATGTTGCATTGCATGATTGAAATGATTTGTAAGCCATGCATTGTTTTGAAATTCAGTTTTAGAAAGAGAAAATGACATTCATGTGTTCTTCAAGAAAAGTCATGTTTTGATCCGAAAGCTTTTTGCCTAGACTCACGTTTTGTGTTTGTTCTTGCATGATTTCCAACTATGGGTACCCAGGTCCATGTTTTCAAACCCGTAACCTGAAAATCCCAGAATTGTGATAACAGATTGTGATCGAACATTCATATTTCCCATGTTTTCATACTCATGTTCTGCATATTCAACAGCAGAGGGAATGTAAGAACCCACATTTTTCATCTTGATCATGTTCATGAGCATTTGTATGATTATGACTTGTTTAGCTTGCATGTGTGTGTTGCGATTTGTTTCGTTGAGTTAATGTGATCCATGTCTTGATTTGGTACCTTTGTGATTTGTCTAAGTGTTATGTGCTTGTCTGAGTTATGTTTAGCCGACGTTATTCCGATGCCGAGGTCATCCTTAGTCTGGCATTAGTACCTTGGAACCCCTTGTTGACCTCCGTCCTTGCCTTGAACACATTAGCCGAGATGTTACCTTGCACCCCAGTGATCTCGTCCTGGGAGTGGTGTGACCTAGGCCGAGGTGTGGCGCATCTAGGCCAAGATGTGGCACAGCTTAGTCAAGTGTTGTCCTTCCTAGCCGAGGTCATTGTCACCTTAGTTGCCGAAGTCTTTTGTTAGCCGATGTCATGGTCTGTCAGAAAGCCCATACCGCTTTGCTTGTTGAACACCCTTCCACCATGCTTTGTCTGGCCTGTCAGCCACCTTTTCAGGATGAACCCAACCAGTCGCCGCCACGTGTCTCAGCAGAGGGTTAACCCCAGAACCGGGTATAGAAAACTATCATTGGTATCATAAACTTGCCTTGTAGAGAGAGAGAAGCTCTAGAAGAGGGAGAAGAGTTCTTGAGAGAGAAGTAGATCTTCAAGCTTGATTCCTAGAGATCGAACCGTTAGATCCGTGTTCTAAGGTTAGATTCTTGATCTGCTCATGATGTTCTTTATGTTTATGTTATTGCATTGCATGATTGAAAATGATTTGTAAGCCATGCATCGTTTTGAAGCTCGATTCTAGAAAGAGAAAATGACATTCATGTGTTCTTCAAGAAAGTCTTGTTTTGATCCGAAGGCTCATGCCTAGATCCATGTTTTTGTGTTTGTTCTTGCATGATTTTCAACTACGGGTACCCAGGTCCATGTTTTCAAACTCATAGCACGAAAATCCCAGATTTGTGATGGCAGATTATGATCAAACATTCGTATTTTCATGTTTTCACACTCAAGTTCTTCATGTTTATCAACAGAGGGAAACCCAGAGTTTCCCTACCTCTTTCCTTGCATGTGGCCCTCGGGAACACACCTCGGCAAGGAGGTGTGGAACCTCGGCCTAGACCTGGTTGGTGCCCAGCATGTTTTCCGAAAACATTTGTGTACATGAGAGACTTGTTTGAAAGCGCATTCAATAGGCTTTGCCATGTGTTGTAGGACTTGGGCTTGTCTCGACCCCGACGTGTGAAGAAACGATGTGAGTGGTATTTTTAATAAAGCTATGTTACACTTGCTTTCATAAATCTCGTCTTGCCTTGTTTTGAAAAGTACTTGATCTAGCATGAATGACTATCCCTATTTTGTATATCAAATGCTATCTTGTTTTGATGACTCGTCTTGACAGTCCTTAGTGCTAGAGGACTCTAAACTTTTGCAGCACAGCTTGTCTTGACAGTCCTTAGTGCTAGAGGACTCTAAACTTTTGCAGCACAGCTTGTCTTGACAGTCCTTAGTGCTAGAGGACTCTAAACTTTTGCAGCACAGCTTGTCTTGACAGTCCTTAGTGCTAGAGGACTCTAAACTTTCGCAGCACAGCTTGTCTTGAAACTCTTGTCTTGGGAATTGTCATCACCCTCTTGTATTAAGTAGATGTAATAACATCCAGAGAACTTGAAAGGCCGGCAATGAACTTGATTTCCCTCTTGATTGTAAAATATGCTATGTATTGTTTTGAAAGAAATCTTGGATATCAATCATGCAAAACCTTTATTTCTGATATCATTCACTGAGTATCCAAGCTCACCCTCTCTATATATATATGTAGGTGATGAACAAGAAGGCATTGAGGCCTAGACGTGATTGCCGATGTGTTTTGGATGCTTTGCCGACATGTTTTGGATTTTGCGTTTTGCATCGTCTTGAAGATTATGCTTCTCGGCTTATGTTTTATTTGCTTGTTTTGGCATATGTCGGCTTGAGAAGCCTTTTGGTCAGGATGTATTTTGTGTTCCATTTTGTTGTATCTAAAATTGTAGGACTTGTAAAAATGTTTGATGTATGACATTCCATTGGACTTATGCACGGCTCTCATGGACAACTCGGTTTATATGTAAATTTTGCTTCCGCTCTTGTAAGCCCCATATTTCATACTCTGATTGTGTGTGATTTTTGTAAGACGGCCTTCGGTAACCTCGGGTTACTGGCCATCACGGCCCCAGACTACTAGGGGCGGTTTGGGGGCGTGACAGAATGGTATCAGAGCACAAGATCCTTGTAGTACGTTAATCACACACCTTGAGTTCTAGAGAGCCTAGGATTTCCCTTAGAAGAAAGTTAAGATTGCATCATATTGCTTGCTACTTGACTATGTGTGCATCGTTTTGGCTTAGACGCTCGTTACTTGCATATGTGTTATCTGTTTAGTTATTTTAAAGTCTCATCTTGCATTCCCCCTAGCATCATGAGGAGAGGTAGACCCCCAGTTGGCCGGGATCGTTCAGAAGACAGGTTGGAGAGATTGGAAAGGTTAGTCGAAGGCCTGGTTCGTGAGCAGAGACAACCTAGGCCGCAGGATACTGGTACCACTTCTATGCATGCCGAACAGACGAATGGCCGATATGCAGCTCCACCCCCTCCGGTGCCACAAGTGCCTCCGCAGCAAGCTTTGTATGGGAACGACACGATAACTCTAATCAGAGAGTTCAAGAAGATGAAACCGCCGAGATTTCAGGGAGGCATAGAACCAATGAAAGCCGAGGCATGGGTTTTAGAGATGGAGAAGTTGTTTGAAGTTTTCCCCAGTACGGACGCCCAGAAGGTATCTCTGGCAGCATTCACGTTAGACGACGATGCTCGTAGGTGGTGGATGATGGTCCGAGAAAGCAATCCGGGTTTGACGTGGGCAAAATTTTTGGAGTTGTTCTACAACAAGCATTTCCCCCTCAGCGTCCGAGACCGAAAGACCACGGAGTTTCAGAATCTGGTCCAAGGGAACAAGACGGTCGCAGAATACGATCGTGCCTTTACTGAACTAGCGAGATATGCGCCTCATATGGTTGACGACGAGTACCGAAAGGCGAGGAAGTTCGAAAGTGGGTTGCGTGGACCGATACAAGATCGGGTCAATATGCTCAATATGCCGACGTACGCCGGAAGTACTGGACAAGGCCATCCTGGCTGAAGCTAACTTGAACCGATACCAGAGTTCAAGTGAGGGTCAGAGGAAGAGACAGAATTATGATAGTCGCCGAGTTCCGTTCAATGCCAAGAAGAGAATGAGCACAGACAGTTCCAACAACTCAAATCAGGAAGGTAACGCCAAGCCGATGTGCGCGAGTTGTGGAAAGCAACATTTCGGGGTTTGTCGTTGGGCAACGGGAGCTTGTTATGAGTGTGGCGAGATAGGCCATCGCGTGAAGGACTGCCCGAAGGCAAGGACCGATGATGGGAAGAGGAATGGAAGCACCTCGGGCTCTGCACAGAAGAATAACATCGGGGGAATACAGGCGAGGCAGGGCAGAGTTTTTGCATTAGTACCAGGAGACGCCCAGAATGCCGAGGCGGTAGTGTCAGGTACCCTCTCAATTTGTTCTCAAGATGCATACGTACTGATTGATTCGGGTTCTACGCATTCATTTGTGTCCACTATATTCGCCGAGAAGTTGGATAGAGAATTAGAACCCCTTGATTATGTATTATCTGTGTCTACCCCATCTGGGAGAAACATGATTGTTACATCCATTTATAGGGCGTGTATTGCTATGATTGAGAGTGTAGAATTGTTAGTTGATTTGATGCCATTAGACATGACTCACTTCGATGTTATATTGGGAATGGACTGGTTAGCGGCGAATCATGCATCCATTAATTGTGTTACTAAGAACGTCACATTGAAGACCCCAAGTCAAGCCGAGGTCATTTTCCAGGGTAAAGGGGTTGTACCCCCACCTTACTTAATCTCATCCATGAAGGCCTACAAGTTGATCCAAAAAGGATGTAAGGGTTACTTATGCAGTATACTAAGTGATCTGAATGGAAATGTTGAGTTAGCCGACATACCCGTTGTTGAGGAATTCTCCGACGTCTTTCCGACTGAGTTGCCTGGCCACCTTGTCGATAGAGAAATAGAGTTTACTGTGGACGTCTTGCCAGGAACACAACCTATCTCCAAAACACCCTACAGAATGGCTCCAGCTGAACTTAGAGAACTGAAATCGCAATTACAGGAATTGTTGGATAAGGGATTCGTCAGGCCGAGCACTTCACCGTGGGGATCACCCGTTTTATTTGTTAAGAAAAAGGACGGCACCCTTCGTCTTTGCATTGACTACAGAGAACTTAATAAGGTGACCATTAAGAACAAATACCCATTGCCAAGAATCGATGATTTGCTTGATCAGCTACGAGGAGCACGAGTCTTTTCCAAGATTGACCTTAGGTCGGGCTACCACCAGTTGAAGGTTAAAGCCGAGGATATCGAGAAGACTGCTTTCCGGACAAGATATGGCCACTACGAATTTTTGGTGATGCCCTTCGGAGTAACCAACGCCCCAGCAGCATTCATGGACTTGATGAACAGAGTCTTTAAGCCGTACCTAGATGAGTTTGTCATTATTTTTATCGACGACATATTGATTTATTCCGGGAGTACGAGCCAGCACGAGGATCATCTGGGACTTGCCCTGCAGACCTTGAGGGATAAGAAGTTGTACGCCAAGTTGAGTAAATGCGAGTTTTGGCTTTCCAGCATTTCATTCCTAGGGCATGTAATTAATGAAGATGGTATATCAGTTGACCCCAGCAAGATTGAAGCTGTTGTAAATTGGCCGACGCCGACCAACGTGTCCGAGATCCGTAGTTTCCTGGGTTTGGCAGGTTATTACAGAAAGTTTGTGAAGGATTTCTCGAGGATTGCAGTGCCACTGACACAACTAACTAAGAAGGGAGTAGCTTATGAATGGACCCATGAAAGAGAATCAGCCTTCCAGGAGCTGAAGACGAGGCTAGTTACAGCACCAGTTCTTATACTACCATCGGCTAATGAGGAATTTCAGATTTTCAGTGATGCCTCACATAAGGGTTTGGGTTGCGTATTAATGCAAGAAGGTAAAGTCATAGCGTACGCGTCTCGTCAGTTGAAGCCCAATGAAAAGAATTATCCTACCCATGACCTGGAGTTAGCTGCCGTGGTTTTTGCTCTGAAGATCTGGCGTCATTACCTATACGGAACATCTTGCCAAGTTTTCACCGACCACAAGAGTCTGAAATACTTGTTCACCCAGAAAGAGTTAAATATGAGGCAGAGAAGATGGCTCGAGCTGTTGAAGGACTACGACATGCAGATTCAGTATCACCCAGGTAAGGCAAACTCCGTAGCCGACGCATTAAGCAGGAAACTAGTCGGAAGTTTGGCGTGTCTGGCAACGGTCTCAGCGGAACCGACCATCGTTGAGGAAGTGAAGAACAGGCAGATGGAAGATAAGTTCCTAAAAAGGGTAATTGATGAATTCGTCTCCAAGCCGAGGCCAGGTTACACCGTGGAAAATCAGGTGCTTAGGTTCGAAGGAAGATTGTGTGTAGCCGACGTACCAGAGTTAAAAAGGAAAATTTTGCAAGAGGCCCATAGTTCCAAGTTTGCCATTCATCCAGGGAGCACCAAGATGTATCAGGACGTAAAGCGGACCTTTTGGTGGCCAAACATGAAAAGAGAGATAGCTGAGTTTGTATTTCAGTGTTTGAGTTGTCAGCAAGTAAAGGCAGAACACCAGAGACCGGCAGGACTTCTCCAACCCTTGTCAATTCCTGAGTGGAAATGGGAGCACATCTCCATGGATTTCGTAGTAGGTTTGCCGAGGACGCAAAGAGGTATGGATTCCATTTGGGTTGTAGTCGACAGGTTTACTAAGTCAGCTCACTTCTTGCCTGTCAAGACTACATTCAATGCCGACCGACTTGCCGAATTGTATGTGAATGAGATCGTTAGGCTTCATGGTGTGCCGATGTCCATTGTGTCAGACCGAGACCCGAAGTTCGTTTCTAGATTTTGGCAGAGTCTACAAGGAGCCTTGGGAACAGAGTTGAGATTTAGCATAGCCTTTCACCCCCAGACCGACGGACAGACAGAAAGAACGATTCAGACACTCGAAGACATGCTCAGACTGTGCGTGTTGGACTTCCAGGGAAGTTGGGAATCGCATTTGCCATTAGTAGAGTTCGCGTACAACAACAGTTATCAAGCCAGCATAGGCATGGCGCCGTATGAAGCTTTGTATGGAAGGGAGTGCAGATCGCCGATATGTTGGACTGAAGTAGGAGACAAAGCTCTAATTGGCCCCGAATTGGTTCGGATGACAACGGAAAAGATCAAACTCATTCAGCAGAGGATTAAGACTGCACAGAGTCGACAGAAGTGTTATGCCGACCGAAGAAGGAGGGAGTTAGAATTTGAAATTGGGGATCATGTATTTTTGAAGGTCTCGCCGATGACAGGAGTTACGAGATTTGGGAAGAAGGGCAAACTTGCACCCCGATACGTTGGGCCATTTGAAATTCTTGAGAGGATTAACACCGTTGCTTACAGGCTTGCTTTACCACCAGATTTGAGTCGAGTCCACAGTGTGTTCCATGTTTCGATGCTGAGAAAATATATCCGAGACCCACTGCATGTAATAGATTACTCCGGGGTTGTAGTTAATGAAGACTTGGGCTACGAAGAGAAACCGATGAGGATTATTGACAGACAAGTGAGACAGTTGAGGAACAAGTCGATATCGATGGTAAAGATCGAATGGGAGAAGCATTATGGCAGGGAAGCCACGTGGGAAAAGGAAGAGGAAATGAAAATCTGTTACCCGGAGTTATTCGTAGGTCAAGGTAACTTAAGTTTGGGGACCAAACTTCCTTAAGGAGGGTAGACTGTAAGAACCCACATTTTTCATCTTGATCATGTTCATGAGCATTTGTATGATTATGACTTGTTTAGCTTGCATGTGTGTGTTGCGATTTGTTTCGTTGAGTTAATGTGATCCATGTCTTGATTTGGTACCTTTGTGATTTGTCTAAGTGTTATGTGCTTGTCTGAGTTATGTTTAGCCGACGTTATTCCGATGCCGAGGTCATCCTTAGTCTGGCATTAGTACCTTGGAACCCCTTGTTGACCTCCGTCCTTGCCTTGAAAACATTAGCCGAGATGTTACCTTGCACCCCAGTGATCTCGTCCTGGGAGTGGTGTGACCTAGGCCGAGGTGTGGCGCATCTAGGCCAAGATGTGGCACAGCTTAGTCAAGTGTTGTCCTTCCTAGCCGAGGTCATTGTCACCTTAGTCGCCGAAGTCTTTTGTTAGCCGATGTCATGGTCTGTCAGAAAGCCCATACCGCTTTGCTTGTTGAACACCCTTCCACCATGCTTTGTCTGGCCTGTCAGCCACCTTTTCAGGATGAACCCAACCAGTCGCCGCCACGTGTCTCAGCAGAGGGTTAACCCCAGAACCGGGTATAGAAAACTATCATTGGTATCATAAACTTGCCTTGTAGAGAGAGAGAAGCTCTAGAAGAGGGAGAAGAGTTCTTGAGAGAGAAGTAGATCTTCAAGCTTGATTCCTAGAGATCGAACCGTTAGATCCGTGTTCTAAGGTTAGATTCTTGATCTGCTCATGATGTTCTTTATGTTTATGTTATTGCATTGCATGATTGAAAATGATTTGTAAGCCATGCATCGTTTTGAAGCTCGATTCTAGAAAGAGAAAATGACATTCATGTGTTCTTCAAGAAAGTCTTGTTTTGATCCGAAGGCTCATGCCTAGATCCATGTTTTTGTGTTTGTTCTTGCATGATTTTCAACTACGGGTACCCAGGTCCATGTTTTCAAACTCATAGCACGAAAATCCCAGATTTGTGATGGCAGATTATGATCAAACATTCGTATTTTCATGTTTTCACACTCAAGTTCTTCATGTTTATCAACAGAGGGAAACCCAGAGTTTCCCTACCTCTTTCCTTGCATGTGGCCCTCGGGAACACACCTCGGCAAGGAGGTGTGGAACCTCGGCCTAGACCTGGTTGGTGCCCAGCATGTTTTCCGAAAACATTTGTGTACATGAGAGACTTGTTTGAAAGCGCATTCAATAGGCTTTGCCATGTGTTGTAGGACTTGGGCTTGTCTCGACCCCGACGTGTGAAGAAACGATGTGAGTGGTATTTTTAATAAAGCTATGTTACACTTGCTTTCATAAATCTCGTCTTGCCTTGTTTTGAAAAGTACTTGATCTAGCATGAATGACTATCCCTATTTTGTATATCAAATGCTATCTTGTTTTGATGACTCGTCTTGACAGTCCTTAGTGCTAGAGGACTCTAAACTTTTGCAGCACAGCTTGTCTTGACAGTCCTTAGTGCTAGAGGACTCTAAACTTTTGCAGCACAGCTTGTCTTGACAGTCCTTAGTGCTAGAGGACTCTAAACTTTTGCAGCACAGCTTGTCTTGACAGTCCTTAGTGCTAGAGGACTCTAAACTTTTGCAGCACAGCTTGTCTTGACAGTCCTTAGTGCTAGAGGACTCTAAACTTTTGCAGCACAGCTTGTCTTGACAGTCCTTAGTGCTAGAGGACTCTAAACTTTCGCAGCACAGCTTGTCTTGAAACTCTTGTCTTGGGAATTGTCATCACCCTCTTGTATTAAGTAGATGTAATAACATCCAGAGAACTTGAAAGGCCGGCAATGAACTTGATTTCCCTCTTGATTGTAAAATATGCTATGTATTGTTTTGAAAGAAATCTTGGATATCAATCATGCAAAACCTTTATTTCTGATATCATTCACTGAGTATCCAAGCTCACCCTCTCTATATATATATGTAGGTGATGAACAAGAAGGCATTGAGGCCTAGACGTGATTGCCGATGTGTTTTGGATGCTTTGCCGACATGTTTTGGATTTTGCGTTTTGCATCGTCTTGAAGATTATGCTTCTCGGCTTATGTTTTATTTGCTTGTTTTGGCATATGTCGGCTTGAGAAGCCTTTTGGTCAGGATGTATTTTGTGTTCCATTTTGTTGTATCTAAAATTGTAGGACTTGTAAAAATGTTTGATGTATGACATTCCATTGGACTTATGCACGGCTCTCATGGACAACTCGGTTTATATGTAAATTTTGCTTCCGCTCTTGTAAGCCCCATATTTCATACTCTGATTGTGTGTGATTTTTGTAAGACGGCCTTCGGTAACCTCGGGTTACTGGCCATCACGGCCCCAGACTACTAGGGGCGGTTTGGGGGCGTGACAGGGAAACCCAGAGTTTCCCGACCTCTTTTCCTTGCATGTGGCCCTCAGGAACGCACCTCGGCTTAGACCTGGTTGGTGCCCAGTATGTTTTCCAAAATCATTTGCATGCATATTAGACTTGTTTTGAGGAATGTGTTCAAGTACGCTTTGCCATGTGATTGTAGGACTTGGACCTTGCTTGACCCCGACGTTTGAAGAATTAAGTGAGTGGTATTTTTAATAAAGCTATGTTACACTTGTTTTGATAAATCTTGTTTTGCCTTGTCTTGAAAAGTATTTGATTTAGCATGAATGACTATCCCTAATTGTATATCAAGCACTATCTTGTTTTGATGACATTCTTGAAGTCCTTAGCTGCAGGGGACTATAATGCAACTGCACTCTTGTCTTGACAGTCCTTAGTGCTAGAGGACTCTAAACTTTCGCAGCACAGCTTGTCTTGACAGTCCTTAGTGCTAGAGGACTCTAAACTTTCGACAGTCCTTAGTGCTAGAGGACTCTAAACTTTCGCAGCACAGCTTGTCTTGACAGTCCTTAGTGCTAGAGGACTCTAAACTTTCGCAGCACAGCTTGTCTTGAAAGTCCTTAGTTGCAGGGGACTATAATGCAACTGCACTCTTGTCTTGATATGTCATCACCCCTTGAAATAAGTAGATGTTATTAACATCCAAGGAACTTGAAAGCCGGCAAATGAACTTGACTTTTCCCTTGATTGTAAAGTATACTATGTATTGTTTTGTAAGAAATCTTGGATATCAATCATGCAAAACCTTTATTTCTAATATCATTCACTGAGTATCCAAGCTCACCCTCTCTATATATATGTAGGTGATGAACAAGAAGGCATTGAGGCCTAGGCGTGTTGCCGATGTGTTTTGGGCGCATTGCCGACATGTTTTGGATTTGCGTTTTGCATCGTCTTGAAGATTATGCTTCTCGGCTTATGTTTTCTTTTGTTGGTTTGCCATATGTCGGCTTGAGAAGCCTTTTGGTCAGGATGTATTTTGTATCTCATTCTTGTTGTATCTAAATTGTAAGACTTGTAAAGATGTTTGATGTATGACATTCCATTGGACTTATGCACGGCTCTCATGGACCACTCAGTTTTATATGTATATTTTGCTTCCGCTCTTGTAAGCCCCATATTTCATACTCTGATTGTGTGTGATTTTTGTAAGATGGCCTTCGGTAACCTCGGGTTACTGGCCATCACGGCACCAAACTACTAGGGGCGGTTTGGGGGCGTGACAAAATTACTCATTGAATTCTCAGTAAATTACTCAGAACATTACACAGTAAATTGGTAAGTAAAGTACTCAGTAAATTTAGATTAAATCACTCAGTAAATTTCCAGTAAATTACTCGGTAAATTGCTCAGTAAATTCTCATTAAATTACTCAGTAAATTCCCAGAAAATTCTCAATAAATTATAAAGTAAATTACCTAGAAAATTCTCAATAAATTCCCAGTAAATTCTCAGTAAATTATGTAGTAAATTCTCAGTAAATTACTAATTGAATTCCCAATAAATTCTCAGTAAATTATTCAGCAAATTCTCAATTAATTACTCAGTAAATTCCTAGTAAATCCTCAATAAATTATTTAGAAAATTTGAAGTAAATTTTTCATAATTTCACGGTAAAACAGTCAATAAAATCTTTGTAAATTACTCATTGAATTCTCAGTAAATTACTGAGAACAATACCCAGTAAATTGCTAAGTAAAGTACTCAGTAAATTCTGAGTAAATCACTTAGTAAATTCTAGTAAATTACTCGGTAAATTACACAATAAATTCTCATTAAATTACTCAGTAAATTCCTAGAAAATTCTCAGTAAATTATAAAGTAAATTACTTAGAAAATTCTCAATAAATTCCCAGAAAATTACTAATTAAATTCCGAAGAAATTCTCAGTAAATTATTCAGTAAATTATCAATTAATTACTCAGTAAATTCCTAGTAAATCCTCAGGAATTATTTAGAAAATTTGAAGTAAATTTTTCATAATTTCATGGTAACTACTCAATAAAATCTCTGTAAATTACTCTTTGAATTCTCACTAAATTACTCAGAACATTACCTAGTAAATTGCTAAGTAAAGTACTAAGTAAATTTCGAGTAAATCATTCACTAAATTCCCGGTAAATTACTCAGTAAATTCTCATTAAATTACTTAGTAAATTCCCCGAAAATTCTCAGTAAATTATAAAGTAAATTACTTAGAAAATTCTCAATAAATTCTCTGTAAATTCTCAGTAAATTACTTAGTACATTCTCAGTAAATTACTAATGAAATTCCCAAGAAATTCTCCGTAAATTATTCAGTAAATTCTCAATTAATTACTCAGTAAATTCCTAGTAAATCCTCAGCAAATTATTTAGAAAATTCGAAGTAAATTTTTCTCAATTTCACTGTAAATTACTCAATAAAATCTCAGTAAATTACTCATTGACTTCTCAGTAAATTACTCAGAATATTACCCAGTAAATTGCTATGTAAATTACTTAGTAAATTCTTAGTAAATCACTCAGTAAATTCCCAGTAAATTACTCGGTAAATTACTCAGTAAATTCTCATTAAATTACTTAGTAAATTCCCAAAAAATTATAAAGTAAATTACTAAGAAAATTCTGAATAAATTCGCAGTAAATTCTCAGTAAATTACTTAGTAAATTCTCAGTAAATTAGTAATTAAATTCCCAAGAAATTCTCAGTGAATTATTCATTAAATTCTTGATTAATTACTCAATAAATTCTCAGTAAATCCTCAGTAATTATTTAGAAAATTCGAAGTAAATTTTTCATAATTTCACAGAAAATTACTTAATAAAATATCAGTAAATTACTCATTGAATTCTCAGTAAATTACTCAAAACATTACCCAGTAAATCGCTAAGTAAATTACTAAGTAAATTCGGAGTAAATCACTCAGTAAATTCCGAGTAAATCACTTAGTAAATTCACAGAAAATTCTCAGTCAATTATAAAGTAAATTACTTTGAAAATTCTCAATAAATTTCCAGTACATTCTCAGTAAATTACTTAGTAAATTTTCAGTGAATTACTAATTAAATTCCCAACAAATTCTTAGCAAATTATTCCGTAAATTCTCAGTTAATTACTCAGTAAATTCCTAGTAAATCCTTAGTAAATTATTTAGAAAATTCGAAGTAAATTTTTCATAATTTCACGGTAAAATACTCAATAAAATCTCAGTAAATTACTCATTGAATTCTCTGTAAATTACTCAGAACATTACTTAGTAAATTGCTAAGTAAATTACTAAGTAAATTCAGAGTAAATCACTCAGTAAATTCCCAGTAAATTACTCAGTAAATTACTCAGTAAATTCTCATTAAATTACTCAGTAAATTTCCAAAAAATTCTCAGTAAAACATAAAGTAAATTACTTAGAAAATTCTCAATAAATTCCCAGTAAATTCTTAGTAAATTATTTAGCAAATTCTCAGTAAATTACTAATTAAATTCCAAAGAAATTCTCACTAAATTATTTAGTAAATTCTCAATTAATTACTTAGTAAATTCCTAGTAAATCCACAGTAATTATTTAGAAAAATCAAGTAAATTTTTCATAATTTCACGATAAATTACTCAATAAAATCTCAGTAAATTACTCATTGAATTCTCACTAAATTAGTCAGAACATTACCCAGTAAATTGCTAAGCAAATTACAAAGTAAATTCAGAGTAAATCACTTAGTAAATTCTCAAAAAATTACTCGGTAAATTACTCCGTAAATTCTCATAAAATTACTCAGTAAATTCCCAGAAAATTCTCAGTAAATTATAAAGTAAATTACTTAGAAAATTCTCAATAAATTGCCAGTAAATTACTTAGTAAATTCTCAATAAATTACTAATTAAATTCGCTAGAAATTCTCACTAAATTATTCTGTAAATTCTCAATTATTTACTAAGTAAATTCCTCGTAACTCCTCAGTAAATTATTTAGAAAATTCGAAGTAAATTTTTCATAATTTCACGGTAAATTACTCAATAAAATCTCAGTAAATTACTCATTGAATTCTCACTAAATTACTCAGAACATTACCCAGTAAATTGCTTAGTAAAGTACTCGGTAAATTCAGATTAAATCACTCAGTAAATTTCCAGTAAATTACTCGGTAAATTACTCAGTAAATTCTCATTAAATTACTCAGTAAATTCTCAAAAAATTCTCAGTAAGTTATAAAGTAAATTACTTAGAAAATTCTCAATAAATTCCCAGTAAATTCTCAGAAAATTACTTAGTAAATTCTCAGTAAATTACTAATTCAATTCCCAAGAAATTCTCACTAAATTATTCAGTAAATTCTCAATTATTTACTAAGTAAATTCCTAGTAACTCCTCAGTAAATTATTTAGAAAATTCGAAGTAAATTTTTCATAATTTCACGGTAAATTACTCAATAAAGTCTTAGTAAATTACTCATTGAATTCTCACTAAATTACTCAGAACATTACCCAGTAAATTGCTAAGTAAAGTACTCAGTAAATTCAGATAAAATCACTCAGCAAATTTCCAGTAAATTACTCGGTAAATTACTCAGTAAATTCTCATTAAATTGCTTAGTAAATTCCCAGAAAATTCTTTGTAAATTATAAAGTAAATTACTTAGAAAATTCTCAATAAATTCCCAGTAAATTCTCAATAAATTACTTAGTAAATTCTCAGAAAATTACTAATTAAATTCGCTAGAAATTCTCACTAAATTATTCAGTAAATTCTCAATTACTTACTAAGTAAATTCTTAGTAACTCCTCAATAAATTATTTAGAAAATTCGAAGTAAATTTTTCATAATTTCACGGTAAACTACTCAATAAAATCTCAGTAAATTACTCATTGAGTTCTCAGTAAATTACTCAGAACATTACCCAGTAAATTACTAAGTAAAGTACTCAGTAAATTTCCAATAAATTACTCGGTAAATTACTCAGTAAATTCTCATTAAATTACTCAGTAAATTCCCAAAAAATTCTCAGTAAATTATAAAGTAAATTACTTAGAAAATTCTCAATAAATTCCTAGTAAATTCTCAGAAAATTTGTGAGTAAATTCTCAATAAATTACTAATTAAATTCCCAAGAAATTCTCAGTAAATTATTCAGTAAATTCTCAATTATTTACTAAGTAAATTCCTAGTAACTCCTCAGTAAATTATTTAGAAAATTCGAAGTAAATTTTTCATAATTTCACGGTAAATTACTCAATAAAATCTAAGTAAATTACTCATTGAATTCTCAGTAAATTACTCAGAACATTACCTAGTAAATTGCTAAGTAAAGTACTCAGCAAATTTCCAGTAAATTACTCAGTAAATTCCCAGAAAATTCTCAGTAAATTATAAAGTAAATTACTTAGAAAATTCTCAAAAAATTCCCAGTAAATTCTCAATAAATTACTTAGTAAATTCTCAGTAAATTACTAATTAAATTCGCTGGAAATTCTCACTAAATTATTCAGTAAATTCTCAATTACTTACTAAGTAAATTCCTAGTAACTCCTCAGTAAATTATTTAGAAAATTCGAAGCAAATTTTTCATAATTTCACGGTAAATTACTCAAGAAAATCTCAGTAAATTACTCATTGAATTCTTAGTAAATTACTCAGAACATTACCCAGTAAATTGCTAAGTAAAGTACTCAGTAAATTCAAATTAAATCACTCAGTAAATTTTCAATAAATTACCCGGTAAATTACTCAGTAACTTCTCATTAAATTACTCAGTAAATTCCTAGAAAATTCTCATTAAATTATAAAGTAAATTACTTAGAAAATTCTCAATAAATTCCCAGTAAATTCTCAGCAAATTACTTAGTAAATTGTCAATAAATGTGTCATGACCCGAACCCGCCCCTATGGGTTAAGGACATAACCGGCCAGTAATCCTGGGATTACCTACGGCCTCAGACCAAAACAGACATATCTTGTCAGAGAAAAGGGGCCAGACGGAAGCAATAAATAAAAAGTTTGTCCATAGAGCCGTGCTTATATGCACATAACAGACCACATTTAGTTACGTTAATAACCCACAGTTCAAAAGTACAGTTTTACAGAATTCATTACAAACAGGATCATCCAAAACGAGTCAACCTATGACAGACCATTTACATAATTACATAAAGTCCCTACCGGCAAGACAAAACATAAATACATAGCTAAAGGCAAGGGTAAGTCTCAAGAGTGAGACGCAAGGCTGACTTCCTCAAAACTCGGATTTATCCTAGCAGACTTCACTGGGGCTGGGTTTGGACTTCCCTTGGCTCACCTACAAACACATGAATGAGCGTGAGCGATAGCCCAGTGAATAATATCAAATATAGCAGTTACATAACAATATGTAGAACAACATGCTCTAAACGGCCTTGGGCCCAATTCTTACTTCTATTTAACGCATATATATAACTATACGAAATTCAAAACAAGTAACTGTAGTTCTAAACATTCTGGCCTTCGGCCCATTCGGATTTCCATTCATGGCGAAACGGCCTTTGGCCCACTCTTTTATGTCAAAACGGCCTTTGGCCCACTCTTTCATACCAAAACGGCCTTCGGCCCACTCATTCATGTCAAAACGACCTTTGGTCCATTCATTTCCATCAAAATGACCTTTGGTCCATTCATTCTTATCGAAATGACCCTTGGTCCATTCATTTACATCAAAACGACCTTCGGTCCATTCGTTCTTATCAAACGACCTTCGGTCCATTTATACCAAAACGACCTTCGGTCCATTCCTATCAAAACGACCTTCGGTCCATTCATTTACATCAAAACGACCTTCGGTCCATTCGTTCTTATCAAACGACCTTCGGTCCATTTATACCAAAACGACCTTCGGTCCATTCCTATCAAAACGACCTTCGGTCCATTCATTTACTCCTGTCGGACTTTTGTCCACAATCCCAATTAACAACTTATAGAGTTTATAGGGGAATAACAATTGGACATTTGACAAGCTTTCAAATATTGATATTACTCACAGTGATCGGTTTGTGGATGCGCCCTTGAGCTTGATCCTACACATTTCATGAGTACAAAAGGGTCACTAACCGTTCAATCCGTTCTTTAATTCACATATTCCTCTTTAGGCTTTATTTTTATCTCAATAACTCATTTA
Organism: Camellia sinensis; assembly: GCF_055761805.1. Lineage (NCBI taxonomy): Eukaryota > Viridiplantae > Streptophyta > Magnoliopsida > Ericales > Theaceae > Camellia > Camellia sinensis. The sequence continues at coordinate 89,929,365 of NC_138964.1, forward strand.
CAAGGTTTAACATATGCCTAAGAGTACTTACAAGTGAAAGAGAACGGAAAACGAAACACAGAACGCATAAACAAAATTTCAGAAAATAGGGTCCCCGCTCGAGCGTCGACTTATCCGCTCGAGCGGACCCTTAAGGCCTGCAAAAGTACTGGTTGCATGAAAATTACGCTCGAGCGTTAAATAGGGCGCTCGAGCGGAAGGCCTGTCTACAAAATTCCACGCTTGAGCGTGATATTCCCCGCTCGAGCGGACATCCAACTCTGCAAAAATGCTGGGAGCACGATTTTCCCGCTCGAGCGGCCATTACCCCGCTCGAGCGGACATCGAAATTCTGGAAAACCCAGAACTGTGTTCTTGAGTTCCAACATCGAATTCAAGGGCCCCAAATGCATGATTTCGGCTCAAACTTCATATATATGTGTACTAACATGATATAGACACTAAATTACCACATATTGAAACTCAATTCCCATGAATCAATCACATGCAAACCCAACTTATACCAACTCACTTCCAATACATTAAATTCATGCATTTAAGTTTCATATCTTCATCAATCATGCATGCATGTCAATTCTTGACTCCATTTCTATTCCAATCAATGCAAATGGTGTTCATTCTCATGGAACACAACAAAAACATGCTTGCATGTAGGATTTAACACTCATATACATGCTTGATTATGCAAAACCATGGTGATTCTATACATGCATGTGCATTTTAACTTCAATTCCATCAACTAGAGTACAACTCTTGTTCTTGATCACCAATTAACCTTTAATTCACAAAATCACAAGTTCAAACTCAAGAATTCATAAACAATCACTTACCTAGAAGCTCAATCTATGGTCAGTTCTTGAGTTGGACTTCAAATTCGTAGCCTTGGGCCAAAATTACACAACTTTCTCCCTCTCTCTCTCTAACAGCCGACCTCCCCCCTTTCTTAGAGTTTGATCAGCCAAAAATGAAGGTATATGAGAGAATGAGGAGTGTAGTGCTCAAATACAAGAAGCCCCACTAGCCACATTTAAGATATTAAACAATTTGAGCACAATGCCATTAAATAATTCAATTTAATCTGGCCCGAACCAATTTTTCGATTAAATTTCACCGTAGGCTCTAAAAATTATGCCAATCACAATGGCGTAATCAATTTCGGGTTCTATGGCCGATAAGGCCCTCAATTAAATTTCCAAAGCTGATTATTCAAACAGATATTCCTACGGTGAACAGATTAAACTTCAAAATCACATATATCCACCTAATGGCACATAAAATCATGGTAAACACATAATCATACTCAGTTTAAGGACCAATTGGCATATTACGGAACAGGGGTATTACAAAATGACTAATTAAATTCCCAAGAAATTCTCAGTAAATTATTCAGTAAATTCTCAATTAATTCCTCAGTAAATTCCTAGTAAATCCTCAGTAATTATTTAGAAAATTTGAAGCAAATTTTTCATAATTTCACGGTAAATTTCTTAATAAAAACTCAGTAAATTGCTCTTTGAATTCTCACTAAATTACTCAGAACATTACCCAGTAAATTGCTAAGTAAAGTACTCAGTAAATTCTGAATAAATCACTCAGTAAATTTTCAGTACATTACTCGGAAAATTACTCAGTAAATTCGAATTAAATTACTTAGAAAATTCTCAATAAATTCCCAGTACATTCTCAGTAAATTACTTGGTAAATTCTCAGTGAATTACTAATTAAATTCCCAAGAAATTCTCAGTAAATTATTCGGTAAATTCTCAATTAATTACTCAGTAAATTCCTAGTAAATCCGTAGTAAATTATTCAGAAAATTCGAAATAAATTTTTCATAATTTCACGGTAAATTACTCAATAAAATCTCAGTAAATTACTCATTGAATTTTTGGTAAATTACTCAGAACATTATCCAGTAAATTGCGAAGTAAATTACTTAGTAAATTTTGAGTAAATCTCTCAGTAAATTCCTAGTAAATTACTCGGTAAATGACTCAGCAAACTTCCAGAAAATTCTCAGTAAATTATAAAGTAAATTACTTAGAAAATTCTCAATAAATTCCCAGTAAATTCTCAGTAAATTACTAATTAAATTCCCGAGAAATTCTCACTAAATTATTCAGAAAATTCTCAATTACTAACTAATTAAATTCCTAGTAACTCCTCAGAAAATTATTTTGAAAATTCGAAGTAAATTTTTCCTAATTTCACGGTAAATTACTCAATAAAATCTCAGTAAATTACTCATTGAATTCTCAGTAAATTACTGAGAACATTTCCCAGTAAATTGGTAAGTAAAGTACTCAGTAAATTCAGATTAAATCACTCAGTAAATTTCCAGTAAATTACTCGGTAAATTACTCAATAAATTGGCATTAAATTACTCAGTAAATTCCCAGAAAATTCTCAGTAAATTATAAAGTAAATTACTTAGAAAATTCTCAATAAATTCCCAGTAAATTCTCAGCAAATTACTTAGTAAATTGTCAGTAAATTACTAATTAAATTCCCAAGAAATTCTCAGTAAATTATTCAGTAAATTCTCAATTAATTCCTCAGTAAATTCCTATTAAATCCTCAGTAATTATTTAGAAAATTCGAAGTAAAATTTTCATAATTTCACGGTAAATTACTTAATAAAAACTCAGTAAATTACTCTTTGAATTCTCACTAAATTACTCAGAACATTACCCAATAAATTGCTAAGTAAAGTATTCAGTAAATTCCGAATAAATCACTCAGTAAATTCCCAGTAAATTACTCGGAAAATTACTCAGTAAATTCGAATTAAATTACTTAGTAAATTCGCTGAAAATTCACAGTAAATTATAAATAAATTACTTAGAAAATTCTCAATAATTTCCCAGTACATTCTCAGTAAATTACTTGGTAAATTCTCAGTGAATTACTAGTTAAATTCCCAAGAAATTCTCAGTAAATTATTCAGTAAATTTTCAATTAATTACTCAGTAAATTCCAAGTGAATCCTCAATAAATTATTCAGAAAATTCGAAATAAATTTTTCATAATTTCACGGTAAATTACTCAATAAAATCTCAGTAAATTACTCATTGAATTCTTGGTAAATTACTCAGAACATTACCCAGTAAATTGCTAAGTAAATTACTCAGTAAATTTCGAGTAAATCTCTCAGTAAATTCCTAGTAAATTACTTGGTAAATGACTCAGCAAATTTCCAGAAAATTCTCAGTAAATTATAAAGTAAATTACTTAGAAAATTCTCAATAAATTCCCAGTAAATTCTCAGTAAATTACTTAGTAAATTCTCAGTAAATTACTAATTAAATTCCCAAGAAATTCTCACTAAATTATTCAGTGAATTCTCAATTACTTACTAATTAAATTCCTAGTAACTCCTCAGTAAATTATTTAGAAAATTTGAAGTAAATTTTTCATAATTTCACGGTAAATTACTCAATAAAATCTCAGTAAATTACTCAGAACATGACCCAGTAAATTGCTAAGTAAAGTACTCAGTAAATTCAGAATAAATCACTCAATAAATTTCCAGTAAATTACTCAGTGAATTACTCAGTAAATTCTCATTAAATTACTCAGTAAATTCTCATTAAATTACTCAGTAAATTCCCAGAAAATTCTCAAAAAATTATAAAGTAAATTACTTAGAAAATTCTCAATAAATTTCCAGTAAATTCTCAGTAAATTACGTATTAAATTCTCAGTAAATTACTACTTGAATTCCCAAGAAATGCTTAGTAAATTATTCAGCAAATTCTCAATTAATTACTCAGTAAATTCCTAGTAAATCCTCAGTAAATTATTTAGAAAATTCGAAGTAAATTTTTCATAATTTCACGGTAAATTACTCAATAAAATCTCAGTAAATTACTCATTGAATCCTCACTAAATTACTCAGAACATTACCCAGTAAATTGCTAAGTAAGGTACTCAGTAAATTCTGAGTAAATCACTCAGTAAATTCCCAGTATATTACTCGATAAATTACACAGTAAATTCTCATTAAATTACTCAGTAAATTCCCAGAAAATTCTTAGTAAATTATAAAGTAAATTACTTAGAAAATTCTCAATAAATTCCCAGTAAATTACTAATTAAATTTCCAAAAAATTCTCAGTAAATTATTCAATAACTTTTCAATTATTTACTCTGTAAATTCCTAGTAAAACCTCAGGAATTATTTAGAAAATTCGAAGTAAATTTTTCATAATTTCACGGTAAGTTACTCAATAAAATCTCAGTAAATTACTCTTTGAATTCTCACTAAATTACTCAGAACATTACCCAGTAAATTGCTAAGTAAAGTACTCAGTAAATTCTGAGTAAATCATTCACTAAATTCTCGGTAAATTACTCGGTAAATTACTCAGTGAATTCTCATTAGATTACTCAGTAAATTCCCGAAAATTCTCAGCAAATTATAAAGTAAATTACTTAGAAAATTCTCAATAAATTCCCAATAAATTCTCAGTAAATTACTTAGTAAATTCTCAGTAAATTACAAATTAAATTCCCAAGAAATTCTCACTAAATTATTCAGTAAATTCCAAATACTTACTAATTAAATTCCTAGTAACTCCTCAGTAAATTATTTAGAAAATTCGAAGTAAATTTTTCATAATTTCACGGTAAATTACTCAATAAAATCTCAGTAAATTACTCAGAGCATTACCCAGTAAATTGCTAAGTAAGGTACAAAGTAAATTCAGATTAAATCACTCAGTAAATTTCCAGTAAATTACTCGGCAAATTAATCAGTAAATTCTCATTAAATTACTCAGTAAATTCCCGAAAAATTCTCAACAAATTATAAAGTAAATTACTTAGAAAATTCTCAATAAATTTCCAGTAAATTCTCAGTAAATTACTAATTGAATTCCCAAGAAATTCTTAGTAAATTATTCAGCAAATTCTCAATTAATTACTCAGTAAATTTCTAGTAAATCCTCAGTAAATTATTTAGAAAATTCTAAATAAATTTTTCATAATTTCATGGTAAATTACTCAATAAAATCTCAGTAAATTACTCGTTGAATTCTCACTAAATTACTCAGAACATTACCTAGTAAATTGCTAAGTAAAGTACTCAGTAAATTCTGAGTAAATCACTCAGTAAATTCCCAATAAATTACTCGGTAAATTACACAGTAAATTCTCATTAAATTACTCAGTAAATTCCCAGAAAATTCTCAGTAAATTATAAAGTAAATTACTTAGAAAATTCTCAATAAATTTCCAGAAAATTAATAATTAAATTCCCAAGAAATTCTCAGTAAATTATTCAGTAACTTCTCAATTAATTACTCAGTAAATTCCTAGTAAATCCTCAAGAATTATTTAGAAATTTTGAATTAATTTTTTCATAATTTAACGGTAAATTACTCAATAAAATCTCAGTAAATTACTCTTTGAATTCTCACTAAATTACTCAGAACATTACCCAGTAAATTGCTAAGTAAAGTACTCAGTAAATTCCGAGTAAATCATTCACTAAATTCTCGGTAAATTACTCGGTAAATTACTCAGTGAATTCTCATTAGATTACTCAGTAAATTCCTCGAAAATTCTCAGCAAATTATAAAGTAAATTACTTAGAAAATTCTCAATAAATTCCCAGTAAATTCTCAGTAAATTACTTAGTAAATTCTCAGTAAATTACTAATTAAATTCCCTAGAAATTCTCAGTAAATTATACAGTAAATTCTCAATTAATTACTCAGTAAATTCCTACTAATCCTCGGCAAATTATTTAGAAAATTCGAAGTAAATTTTTTTTAATTTCACTATAAATTACTCAATAAAATCTCAGTAAATTACTCATTGAATTCTCAGTAAATTACTCTGAACATTACCCAGTAAATTGCTAAGTAAATTACTCAGTAAATTCCGAGTAAATCACTCAGTAAATTCCCAGTAAATTACTCGGTAAATTACTCAGTAAATTCTCATTCAAATACTTAGTAAATTCCCAAAAATTATAAATTAAATTACTAAGGAAATTCTCAAAAAATTCACAGTAAATTCTCAGTAAATTAGTAATTAAATTCCCAAGAAATTTTCAGTAAATTATTCAGTAAATTCTCAGTTAATTACTCAGTAAATTCTCAGTAAGTCCTCAGTAATTATTTAGAAAATTCGAAGTAAATTTTTCATAATTTAACGGTAAATTACTCAATAAAATCTCAGTAAATTGCTCATTGAATTCTTAGTAAATTACTCATAACATTACCCAGTAAATTGCTAAGTAAATTACTAAGTAAATTCGGAGTAAATCACTCAGTAAATTCCCCGTAAATTACTCAGTAAATTCTCATTAAATTACTTTGTAAATTCCACGAAAATTCCCAGTAAATTCTCAGTAAATTACTTAGTAAATTCTCAGTAAATTACTAATTAAATTCGCAAGAAATTCTCAGTAAATTATTCAGTAAATTATTTAGAAAATTTGAAGTAAATTTTTCATAATTTTACGGTAAATTACTCAATAAAATCTCAGTAAATTACTCATTAAATTCTCAGTAAATTACTCAGAACATTACCCAGAAAATTGCTTAGTAAAGTACTCAGTAAATTCCGAGTAAATCACTCAGTAAATAATCATTAAATCACTCAGTAAATTTCCAAAAAATTCTCAGTAAATTATAAAGTAAATTACTTAGAAAATTCTCAATAAATTCCCAGTAAATTCTCCGTAAATTACTTAGAAAATTCTCAATAAATTACTAATTAAATTCCCAAGAAATTCTCAGTAAATTATTCAATAAATTCTCAATTAATTACTCAGTAAAGTCCTAGTAAATCCTCAGTAATTATTTAGAAAATTTGAAGTAATTTTTTCATAATTTAACGGTAAATTACTCAATAAAATCTCAGTAAATTACTCATTGAATTCCCAGTAAATTACGCAGAACCTTATCCAGTAAATTACTAAGTAAATTCGGGGTAAATCACTCAGTAAATTCCCAATAAATTACTCGGTAAATTACTTAGTAAATTCTCATTAAATTACTCGGCAAATTCTCAGAAAATTCTCAGTAAAACATAAAGTAAATTACTTAGAAAATTCTCAATAAATTCCCAGTAAATTATTTAGTAAATTCTCAGTAAATTACTAATTAAATTCCTAAGATATTCTCATTAAATTATTTAGTAAATTCTCAATTAATTACTCATTAAATTCCTAGTAAATCCTCAGTAAATTATTTTGAAAAATTGAAGTAAATTTTTCATAATTTCACGGTAAATTACTCAATAAAATCACAGTAAATTACTCATTGATTTCTCACTTTATTACTCAGAACATTACCAAGTAAATTGCTAAGTAAAGTACTCAGTAAATTTCGAGTAAATCACTCAGTAAATTCCCAGTATATTACTCGGTAAATTACTAAGTAAATTCTTTTAAATTACTCAGTAAATTCGTAGAAAATTATCAGTAAATTATAAAGTAAATCACTTAGAAAATTCTCAATAAATTCTCAGTAAATTACTAATTAAATTGCCAAGAAATTCTCTGTAAATTATTCAGTAAATTCTCAATTAATTACTTAGTAAAATCCTCGTAAATCCTCAGTAATTATTTAGAAAATTCGAAGTAAATTTTTCATAATTTCACGGTAAATTACTCAATAAATTCTCAGTAAATTACTCTTTGAATTCTAACTAAATTACTCAGAACATTACCCAGTAAATTGCTAAGTAAAGTACTCAGTAAATTCTGAGTAAATCATTCACTAAATTCCCAGTAAATTACTCAATAAATTCTCATTAAATTATTTAGTAAATTCTCAGAAAATTCTCAAAAAATTATAAAGTAATTACTTAGAAAATTCTCAAAAAATTCGCAGTAAATTCTCAGTAAATTACTCTGTAAATTCTCAGTAGTTAATTACTAATTAAATTCCCAAGAAATTCTCAGTAAATTATTCAGTAAATTCTTAATTAATTACTTTGTAAATTAGTAAATTCTCAGTAAATTATTTAGAAATTTCGAAGTAAATTTTTCATAATTTCACGGTAAATTACTCAATAAAATCTCAGTAAATTACTCATTGAATTCTCAGTAAATTACTCTGAACATTACCCAGTAAATTGCTAAGTAAAGTACTCAGTAAATTCCGGGTAAATCACTCTGTAAATTCCCAGTAAATTACTCGATAAATTACTCAGTGAATTCTTATTAAATTACTCAGTAAATTCCCAGAAAATTCTTAGTAAATTATAAAGTAAATTACTTAGAAAATTCTCAATAAATTCCCAGTAAATTATTAATTAAATTCCCAAGAAATTCTTAGTAAATTATTTAGTAAATTCTCAATTAATTACTCAGTAAATTCCTAGTAAATCCTCAGTAATTATTTAGAAAATTCGAAGCAAATTTTTTATAATTTCACGGTAAATTAATCAATAAAATCTCAGTCAATTACTCTTTGAATTCTCACTAAATTACTTAGAACATTACCCAGTAAATTGCTAAGTAAAGTACTCAGTAAATTCTGAGTAAATCATTCACTAAATTCCCAGTAAATTACTCGGTAAATTACTCAGTAAATTCTCATTAAATTACTTAGTAAATTCCCAGAAATTTTTCAGTAAATTATAAAGTAAATTACTTAGAAAATGTCACGACCCCATTCTGCCCCTAGTAGAATGGTGCCATGATGGTCAGTAATCTGAGATTACCAATGGCCAGCCTTCAAAATTCACGCACAATCAGAGTAATACATATGGGGCTAACAAGTGCGGAAGCAATAAATACAATTTAATTAGTCCATAAGAGCTGTGCATAAGTTAAATGGAATGGCATACATTCTTACGTAGCTTTAATACAGCCAAATGAAATACAAAAGAATACATCTTGACCAAAAGGCTTCTCAGCCATCAAATACAAAATACAATAAAATACAACTAAGAAGCATAATCTTCAAGATGCGTCAAAAGTGCATAATCCAAAACAAGTGGCAAGTACATCTAGGCGTCACCGCCGTCCTGCTCGTCACCTACATATATATAGAGAGGAGTGAGCTTGGATACTCAGTGAATGGTATAAATAATAAAGGGGTTTGCATGAATGATATCCGAAATCTCTATCAAATCAAAGCACATCACATCTTGTACAAAATCCAAGGCAAATCAAGGTTATCTAGCAAATCCTTCAAGTCTCAATAATTTAAGTCTTCAAGGCTTTCTAGTTCCAAGGGAAGACATTAACAAAGGTTGTGCTACAAATGCTTATAGTCCCCTAGCACGTACGGACTTTTCAAGATTGTGCTACAAATGCTTATAGTCCCCTAGCACGTATGAACTTTCAAAGATTGTGCTACAAATGCTTATAGTCCCCTAGCACGTACAGACTTTTCAAGATTGTGCTACAAATGCTTATAGTCCCCTAGCACGTACGGACTTTTCAAAGATTGTCAAAACCAAAGCTAGTACTTGATACAGAAAATAGGGATAGTCATTCATGCTTAACAAATACTTTTCCAAAACAAGCAAGGCAAAACTTTATCAAAACTTAATAACATAACTTTATTAAAAATACCACTCACATGGTTCTTCAAATGTCAGGGTCAAGGCAAGTCCAAGTCCTACAAACACATGGCAAAAATCTATTGAATGCACTTCTCAAAACAAGTCTTCATGCATGCAAATGACCTCGACATTCTTCAAAAACTAAGTCAAATCAAAACAAAACACAATCTCTTATCTCGGGAAAACATGCTGGGCAACTACCAGGTCCAGGCCGAGGTCCCACACCTCCTTGCCGAGGTGTGGCCTCGATGGCCACATTCAAGGAAATGAAGTCGGGAAAATCTGGGTTTCCCTCTCTTGAAGAACATGACAAACATGAAGAACATGAACATGAGGAAGATGAATGCAAAGATCATAATCTGCTATTACAAAATCTAAGGTTTCATGCTATGAATTCAAAAACATGGACCTGGGTACCCATATTTAAGGATCTTGTGAGAACAAACACAAAACATGAATCTCTTTGCAAACTTTCGGATCAAACAAGACTTTTTCTTCAAGAACACATGAACACTACTTTCTCTTTCTAAAACCAACTTTAAATCAATGCATGACGTGTAGAACAGGTTTGATCGTGCAATGCAGCTAGATAAACATAAAGAACAACAAGAGTAAATCAAGAATCTAACCTCAATACACGAATCTAACGGTTTGATCTCTAGGAATCAAGCTCGAAAGCCCACTTTCTCACTCTACAACTTCTTCTTCTTCTTCTAGAGCTTCTCTCTCCTCACAAACAAAGACATATAGCAAAATGATACATTTCTAGGTCTACTGGCTGACTTAACACTCAGCTGAGACACGTGGCACTACCGGGTTGGTTCTCCTAAAAAAGGTGGCTGAATGAAAAGACAAGACTATGACAAAGTGTGTTCAACAAGCAAGATGGCATAGGCACTCCAGCAGGTAATGATCTCGGCTAGGAAGGACAACACTTGACTAAGCTGTGCCACACCTTGGCCTAGATGTGCCACACCTCGGTCTAGGTCATACCACTCCAGGACAAGATCACTTAGGTGCAAAGGTAACATCTGGGCCTAGATAATACACATCTCGGCTTTGGTGATGAATACCTCGGCCTAGATAATGACATCTCGGCCAATATGTCAAGGCGAAGGTAGAGGTCGAACAAAGTGGTTCCAAGGAAATTCTAGACTAAAGATGACATCGGCTAAACTCACACCAAACAAGGTACAAAACATGCGAGAAACACTTAAGCAAGACAAATCAAGGTTTGCAAACATGCAACATATCAAGACAAGATCATGTAATATATGCAAGCGTGACTAGGGTAGAGTGAGGGTTGTTACAGAAAATTTTCAATAAATTCGCGGTAAATTCTCAGTAAATTCTTAGTAAACTACTAATTAAATTCCTAAGAAATTATTCAGTAAATTCTCAATTAATTACTCAGTAAATTCCTAGTAAATCCTAAGCAAATTATTTAGAAAATTCGAAGTAAATTTTTCATAATTTCACGGTAAATTACTCAATAAAATCTTAGTAAATTACTCATTGAATTCTCAGTAAATTACTCAGAACATTACCAAGTAAATTGCTAAGTAAATTACTCAGTAAATTCTGAGTAAATCACTCTGTAAATTCCCAGCAAATTACTCGGTAAATTACTCAATAAATTCTCATTAAATTACTCAGTAAATTCCCAGAAAATTGTCAGTAAATTATAAAGTAAATTACTTAGAAAATTCTAAATAAATTCCCAGTAAATTACTAATTAAATTCCCAAGAAATTCTCAGTAAATTATTCAGTAAATTCTCAATTAATTACTCAGTAAATTCCTAGTAAATTCTCAGTAAATTATTTAGAAAATTCGAAGTAAATTTTTCATAATTTTACAGTAAATTACTCAATAAAATCTCAGTAAATTACACATTGAATTCTCACTAAATTACTCAGAACATTACCTAGTAAATTGCTAAGTAAAGTACTCAATAAATTCTGAGTAAATCATTCACTAAATTCCCGGTAAATTACTCAGTAAATTCTCATTAAATTACTTAGTAAATTCCCATAAAATTCTCAGAAAATTATAAAGTAATTACTTAGAAAATTCTCAATAAATTCCCGGTAAATTCTCTGTAAATTACTTAGTAAATTCTCAGTGAATTACTAATTAAATTCCCAAGAAATTCTCAGTAAATTATTCAGTAAATTCTCAATTAATTACTCAGTAAATTCCTAGTAAATCCTCAGTAAATTATTTAGAAAATTCGAAGTAAATTTTTCATAATTTCACGGTAAATTACTCAATAAAATCTCAGTAAATTACACATTGAATTCTCACTAAATTACTCAGAACATTAACCAGTAAATTGCTAAGTAAAGTACTCAGTAAATTTCGAGTAAATCACTCTGTAAATTCCCAGTAAATTACTCGGTAAATTACTCAGTGAATTCTCATTAAATTACTCAGTAAATTCCCAAAAAATTCTTAGTAAATTATAAAGTAAATTACTTAAAAAATTGTCAATAAATTTCCAGTAAATTACTAATTAAATTCCTAAGAAATTCTCAGTAAATTATTCAGTAAATTCTCAATTAATTACTCAGTAAATTCCTAGTAAATCCTCAGTAATTATTTAGAAAATTTGAAGTAAATTTTTCATAATTTCACGGTAAATAACTAAATAAAATCTCAGTAAATTACTCTTTGAATTCTCACTAAATTACTCAGAACATTACCTAGTAAATTGCTAAGTAAAGTACTCAGTAAATTCGAGTAAATCATTCACTAAATTCCCAGTAAATTACTCGGTAAATTGCTCAGTGAATTCTCATTAAATTACTCAGTAAATTTCTAGAAAATTCTCAATAAATTATAAAGTAAATTACTTAGAAAATTTTCAATAAATTCGCAACAGGTTCTCAGTAAATTACTTAGTAAATTCTCAGTAAATTACTAATTAATTCCTAAGAAATTCTCAGTAAATTCTCAATTAATTACTTAGTAAATTCCTCGTAAATCCTCAGCAAATTATTTAGAAAATTTGAAGTAAATTTTTCATAATTTCACGGTAAATTACTCAATAAAATCTCAGTAAATTACTCATTGAATTCTCAGTAAAATACTCAAAACATTACCCAATAAATTCCTAAGTAAATTACTCAGTAAATTCCGAGTAAATCACTCAGTAAATTCCCAGTAAATTACTCGGTAAATTACTCAGTAAATTCTCATTAAATTACTCAGTAAATTCCTAGAAAATTCTTCGTAAATTATAAAGTAATTTACTTAGAAAATTCTCAATAAATTCCCAGTAAATTACTAATTATATTCCCAAGAAATTCTCAGTAAATTATTCAGTAAATTCTCAATTAATTACTCAGTAAATTCCTAATAAATCCTCAGTAAATTATTTAGAAAATTCGAAGTAAATTTTTCATAATTTCACGGTAAATTACTAAATAAAATCTCAGTAAATTGCTCATTGAATTCTCAGTAAATTACTCAGTAAATTGCTAAGTAAATTACTCTGTAAATTCTGAGTAAATCACTTAGTAAATTCCAAGTAAATTACTCGGTAAATTACTCAGTAAATTCTCATTAAATTACTCAGTAAATTATAAAGTAAATTACTCAGAAAATTCTCATTAAATTACTCAGTAAATTATAAAGTAAATTACTCAGAAAATTCTCAATAAATTCTCAGTAAATTACTTAGTAAATTGTCTGTAAATTACTAATTAAATTCCCAAGAAATTCTCAGTAAATTATTCAGTAAATTCTCAATTAATTACTCAAAAAATTATTTAGAAAATTCGAAGTAAATTTTTCATAATTTCACGGTAAATTACTCAATAAAATCTCAGTAAATTACTAATTGAATTCTCAGTAAATTACTCAGAACATTACCCAGTAAATTGCTAAATAAATTACTCAGTAAATTCCGAGTAAATCACTCAGTAAATTCCAAGTAAATTACTCGATAAATTACTTAGTAAATTCTCATTAAATTACTCAGTAAATTCCCAGTAAATTATGAAGTAAATTACTTAGAAAATTCTCAATAAATTCCTAGTTTATTCTCAGTAAGTTACTTAGTAAATTCTCAGTAAATTACTAATTAAATTCCCAAGAAATTCTCAGTAAATTATTCAGTAAATTCTCAATTAATTACTCAGTAAATTTGTCACGACCCCATTCCGCCCCTAGTAGAATGGTGCCATGATGGCCAGTAATCCGAGATTACCAAAGGCCAACTTACAAAGATTCACACACCAACAGAGTATACATAGGGGGCTTACATGTGCGGAAGCGATAATTTAATTCTAATTAGTCCATAAGAGTCATGCATAAATCAAATAAAATGACATACATCATATCGAGGTCTTACAACTGGAATACAAATGACTAGTACATAATACATCCTGATCAAAAGGCTTCTCAAGCCGACATATGCAAAATACAATGAATCACAAGCCAAGAAGCATAGTCTTCAAGATGTTATCAAAAGTATGAATCCAAAACATCATGCCAAATGCATCTAGGCGTCACCGCTGTCCTGCTCATCACCTACATATATATGGAGAGGGTGAGCTTGGATACTCAGTGAATGATACAATCAATAAAGGGGTTTGCATGAATGATACCCGAAATCTTTATCAAGCCAAAACACATCATATCTTGTACGAAATCAAAGGACAAATCAAGTTCATCTAAAAATCTTTCAAGTCTCAAGAGATGCTTACTAGCATCAATGATACAAGGGATGGCATAATCAAAGGTGCTACAAAAGTTAGAGTCCCCTAGCACGTACAGACTTATGCTACAAATGCTTAGAGTCCCCTAGCACGTACGGACTTGTGCTAGAAATGCTTATAGTCCCTTAGCACGTACGGACTTGTGCTACAAATGCTTATAGTCCCTTAGCACGTACGGACTTGTGCTACAAATGCTTATAGTCCCTTAGCACGTACGGACTTGTCTAGAATGTTATCAAACCAAAGCTAATACTTGATACACAAAATAGGGATAGTCATTCATGCTTGATCAAATACTTTTCAAAACAAAGCAAAGCAAAGCTTATCAAAACATTATAACATAGCTTTATTAAAAGTACCACTCACTTAGTTCTTCAAACGTCGGGGTCAAAGCAAGAGTCCAAGTCCTACAAACACGTGGCAAAGTCTATTGAATGCACTCTCAAACAAGCTTTATATGAATGCAAATGATCTCGACATTCCTTCAAAACTAAGTCGGTCCAAAACAAAACACTATTTCTCATCTCGAGAAAACATAATGGGTACCAACCAGGTCTTGGCCGAGGTCCCACACCTTCTTGCCGAGGTGTGGTCCCGATGGCCACATTCGAGGAAATGAAGTCGGGAAAATCTGGGTTTCCCTCTGCTGAAGAACATGAAGAACATGAACATGAAGAACATGAAAAACATGAATGCTCAATCACAACTTGTTATTACGAAAACTGGGATTTCATGAGATGAGTTCGAAAACATGGACCTGGGTACCCATACTGAAAGATCTTATGAAGACAAACACAAAAACATGAATCTTGATGCAAGCTTTCGGATCAAACAAGGCTTTTATTCAAGAACACATGAATATCATTTTCTCTTTCTAAAACCAAACTTTAAATCAATGCATGGCTTACAATCGTGCTCGATCATGCAATGCAGTTAGATGAACAATAAGAACAACAAGAGTAAATCAAGATTCTAACCTCAAAACACGAATCAAACGGTTTCAACTCTAAAGATTAGGCTTGGAAAAACCACTCCCTCTCTAAGAACTTCTTCTTCTCCCTAGAGCCTCTCTCTCTAAAAGACAAGGATATGATACAAAATGATGTGTTTCTCAACAGCTCACTGACTTAACCCTCTGCTGGGACACGTGGCATCGGCTGGTTGGCTCTTCTCAAAAAGGTGACTGAACGAAAAGACAAGACTATGACAAAGTATCCACCCAAAAAAGACTATGACAAAGTGTGCTCAACAAGCAAGATGGCATAGGCACTCCGGCAGGTAATGATCTCGGCCAAGGACAAGGCTTTGGCAAGTAAGGTCTCAATGATCTCAGCTAGGAAGGACAACACTTGACTTAGCTGTGCCACACCTCGGCTTAGATGTGACACACCTCGGTCTAGGTCATACCAATCCAGGAACAAGATCACTAGGTGCAAGGGTAACATCTCGACCTAGATAATACACATCTCGGCCTTGGTGATGAACATCTTGGCCAATATGCCAAGGTGCGATTGGAGGTTAACCAAAAGATTCCAAGATAGTCCTAGGTATAAGAGATTCAAAGGTGCGACACAGGCTTAGGATGACCTCGGCTAAACTCACACCAAGCAAGGAACAAAGCATGCAGTAACACTTAAGCAAAACAAAGACAAGATTTGAATTGCAAGCTTAACAAGACAAAATCATATGAATGCATGAGAGCATGACTAAGATGAAGTGAGGGTTGTTACAAAATTCCTAGTAAATCCTCAGTAAGTTATTTAGAAAAATGGAAGTAAATTTTTCATAATTTCACGGTAAATTACTCAATAAAATCTCAGTAAATTACTAATTGAATTCTCAGTAAATTACTCAGAACATTACCCAGTAAATTGCTAAGTAAATTACTCAGTAAATTCCGAGTAAATCACTCAGTAAATTCCAAGTAAATTACTCGGTAAATTCTCATTAAATTACTCAGTAAATTCCCAGAAAATTCTCAGTAAATTGTAAAGTAAATTACTTAGAAAATTCTCAGTAAATTCTCAGTAAATTACTTAGTAAATTCTCAGTAAATTACTAATTAAATTCCCAAGAAATTCTCACTAAATTATTCTGTAAATTCTCAAATAATTACTTAGTAAATCCTCAGTAAATTATTTAGAAAATTCGAAGTAATTTTTCAAAATTTCACGGTAAATTACTCAATAAAATCTCAGTAAATTACTCATTGAATTCTCAGTAAATTACTCAGAACAGTACCCAGCAAATTGCTAAGTAAATTTCTAAGTAAATGCGGAGTCAATCACTCAGTAAATTCTCATTAAATTACTCAGTAAATTCCTAGAAAATTTCCAGTAAATTATAAAGTAAATTACTTCGAAAATTCTGAATAAATTCCCAGAAAATTCTCAGTAAATTACTTAGTAAATTCTCAGTAAATTACTAATTAAATTCCCAAGAAATTCTCAGTAAATTATTCAATAAATTCAAAATTAATTACTCAGTAAATTCCTAGTAAATCCTCAGTAAATTATTTAAAAAATTCGAAGTAAATTTTTCATAATTTCACGATAAATTACTCAATAAAATCTCAGTAAATTACTCTTTCAATTCTCACTAAATTACTCAGAACATTACCCCGTAAATCGCTAAGTAAAGTACTCAGTAAATTCCGAGTAAATCACTCATAAATTGCCAGTAAATTACTTGGTAAATTACTCAGTAAATTCTCATTAAATTACTCAGTAAATTCCCAGAAAATTCTTAGTAAATTATAAAGTAAATTACTTAGAAAATTCTCAATAAATTCTCAGTAAATTACTTAGTAAATTCTCAGTAAATTAGTAATTAAATTTCCAAGAAATTCTCAGTAAATTATTCAGAAAATTCTCAATTAATTGCTTAGTAAATTCCTAGTAAATTATTTAGAAAATTCACAGTAAATTTTTCATAATTTCACGGTAAATTACTCCATAAAATCTCAGTAAATTACTCATTGAATTCCCAGTAAATTACTCAAAACATTACCCAGTAAATTACTCAGTAAATTCGGAGTAAATTACTCGATAAATTACTCAGCAAATTTTAATTAAATTACTCAGTAAATTCCCAGAAAATTCTCAGTGAATTATAAAGTAAATTACTTAGTAAATTCTGAATAAATTCCAAGTAAATTACTTAGTAAATTCTCGGCAAATAACTAATTAAATTCCCAAGAAATTCTCAGTAAATTATTCAGTAAATTTTCAATTAATTACTCATTAAATTCCTAGTAAATCCTCAGTAATTATTTAGAAAATTCGAAGAAATTTTTTCATAATTTCACTATAAATTACTCAATAAAATCTCAGTAAATTACTCAATGAATTCTCAATAAATTACTCAGAACATTACCCTGTAAATTGCTAAGTAAATTCTGAGTAAATCACTCAGTAAATTCCCAGCAAATTACCCGGTAAATTAATCAGTAAATTCTCATTAAATTACTCAGTAAATTTCCGAAAAATTCTCAGTAAATTATAATGTAAAATACTTAGAAAATTCTCAATAAATTCCCAGTAAATTCTCAGTAAATTAGTAATTAAATTCCCAAGAAATTCTCAGTAAATTATTCAGTAAATTTTCAATTAATTACTCAGTAAATTCCTAGTAAATCCTCAATAAATTATTTAGAAAAATCGAAGTAAATTTTTCCTAATTTCATGGTAAATTACTCAATAAAATCTTAGTAAATTACTCATTGAATTCTCAGTAAATTAGTCAGAACATTACCCAGTAAATTGCTAAGTAAATTACTCGGTAAATTTCAAGTAAATCACTCAGTAAATTCCTAGTAAATTAATCCATAAATTACTTAGAAAATTCTAAATAAATTCTCAGTAAATTACTTAGTAAATTCTCAGTAAATTATTAAATAAATTCCCAAGAAATTCTCAGTAAATTATTCAATAAATTCTCAATTAATTACTCAGTAAATTCTTAGTAAATCCTCAGTAAATTATTTAGAAAAATCGAAATAAATTTTTCCTAATTTCAAGGTAAATTACTCAATAAAATCTCAGTAAATTAGTCAGAACATTGCCCAGTAAATTGCTAAGTAAATTACTCTGTAAATTCTGAGTAAATCACTCAGTAAATTCCCAGTAAATTACTCGGTTAATTACTCAGTAAATTCTCATTAAATTAATCAATATATTTCCGAAAAAATCTCAGTAAATTATAAAGTAAATTACTTAGAAAATTCTCAACAAATTCCCAGTAAATTCTCAGTAAATTACTTAGTAAATTCTCAGTAAATTATTCAGTAAATTGTCAATTAATTACTGAGTAAATTCCTAGTAAATCCCCAGTAATTATTTAGAAAATTCGAAGTAAATTTTTCATAATTTCACGGTAAATTACTCAATAAAATCACAGTAAATTACTCATTGAATTCTTAGTAAATTACTCAGAACATTACCTAGTAAATTGCTAAGTAAATCACTCAGTAAATTCCGAGTAAATCACTCAGTAAATTCTCTTTAAATTACTCAATAAATTCGTAAAAAATTCTCTGTAAATTATAAAGTAAATTACTTAGAAAATTCTGAATAAATTCCCAGTAAATTCTTAGTAAATTACAAATTAAATTCCCAAGAAATTCTCAGTAAATTATTCAGTAAATTCTCAATTAATTACTCAGAAAATTCCTAGAAAATCCTCAGTAAATTATTTGGAAAATTCGAAGTAAATTTTTCATAATTTCACGGTAAATTACTCAATAAAATCTCAGTAAATTACTCATTGAATTCTCAATAAATTACTCAGAGCATTACCTTGGAAATTGCTAGGTAAATTCTGAGTAAATCATTCAGTAAATTCCCAACAAATTACTCGGTAAATTAATCAGTAAATTCTCAATAAATTACTTAGTAAATTCCCAGAAAATTCTCAGTAAATTATAAAGTAAATTACTTAGAAATTGTTCAATAAATTCCCAATAAATTCTCAGCAAATTACTTAGTAAATTCTCAGTAAATTAGTAATTAAATTTCCAAGAAATTCTCAGTAAATTATTTAGTAAATTCTCAATTAATTACTCAATAAATTCCTAGTAGATCCTCAGTAAATTATTCAGAAAAATTGAAGTAAATTTTTCCTAATTTCACGGTAAATTACTCAATAAAATCTCAGTAAATTACTCATTGAATTCTCAGTAAATTACTCAGAACATTACCTAGAAAATTGCTAAGTAAATTACTAAGTAAATTCGGAGTAAATCGCTCAGTTAATTCCCAGAAAATTTCTCGGTAAATTACTCAGTAAATTCTCATTAAATTACTCAGTAAATTCCCAAAAAATTCTCAGTAAATTATAAAGTAAATTACTTAGAAAATTCTCAATAAATTCCCAGTAAATTACTTAGTAATTTCTCAGTAAATTACTAATTAAATTTCGAAGAAATTCTCACTAAATTATTTAGTAAATTCTCAATTAATTAAACCGTAAATTCCTATTAAATACTCAGTAATTATTTAGAAAATTTGAAGTATATTTTTCATAATTTCACGGTAAATTACTCAATAAAATCTCTATAAATTACTCAGAACATTGCCCAGTAAATTGCTAAGTAAATTACTTAGAAAATTTCGAGTAAATCACTCAGTAAAATCTCAGTAAATTACCCAGTAAATTACTCAGAAAATTCTCAATAAATTACTCAGTAAATTCCCAGAAAATTCTCAGTAAAACATAAAGTAAATTACTTACAAAATTCTCCAAAAATTCGCAGTAAATTCTTAGTAAATTACTTAGTAAATTCTCAGTAAAATACTAATTAAATTCCCAAGCAATTCTCAGTAAATTATGCAGTAAATACTAAACTAATTACTCAGTAAATTCCTAGTAAATCCTCAGTAAATTATTTAGAAAAATCGAAGTAAATTTTTCATAATTTCACAGTAAATTACTCAATAAAATCTCAGTAAATTACTTATTGAATTCTCAGTAAATTACTCAGAACATTACCCAGTAAATTGCTAAGTAAATTACACAGTAAATTCCAAGTAAATCACTCAGTAAATTCCAAATAAATTACTTGGTAAATTACTTACAAAATTATCAATAAATTCCACGTAAATTCTCAGTAAATTATTTAGTAAATTATCAAAAAATTACTATTTAAATTCCCAAGAAATTCTTTGTAAATTACTCAGTAAATTCTCAATTAATTACTCAGTAAGTTCCAAGTAATTCCTCAGTAAATAATTTAGAAAAATTGAAATAAATTTTTCATAATTTCACGGTAAATTACTCAATAAAATATAAGTAAATTACTCATTGAATTCTCCGTAAATTAGTCAGAACATTACCAAGTAAATTGCTAAGTAAATTACTCAGTAAATTCTGAGTAAATCACTCAGTAAATTGCCAGTAAATTACTCGGTAAATTCTCATTAAATTACTCAGTAAATTCCCAGAAAATTCTCCATATTATAATGTAAATTACTTAGAAAATTCTAAATAAATTCCTAGTAAATTACTTAGTAAATTCTCAGTAAATTACTAATTAAATTCCCAAGAAATTCTCAGTAAATTATTCATTAAATTCTCAATTAATTACTCAGTAAATTCCTAGTAAATCCCCAGTAAATTATTTACAAAATTTGAAGTAAATTTTTCATAATTTCACGGTAAATTACTCTTTGAATTCTCACTAAATTACTCAGAACATTACCCAGAAAATTGCTAAGTAAAGTACTCAGTAAATTCCGAGTAAATCACTCAGTAAATTGCCAGTAAATTACTCGGTAAATTATTCAGTAAATTCTCATTAAATTACTCAGCAAATTCCCAAAAAATTCTCAGTAAATTATAAAATAAATTACTTAGAAAATTCTCAATAAATTCCCAATAATTTTCAGTAAATTACTTAGTAAATTCTCAGTAAATTAGTAATTAAATTCCCAAGAAATTCTCAGTAAATTATTCTGAAAATTCTCAATTTATTACTCAGTAACTTCCTAATAAATCCTCAGTAAATTATTTAGAAAATTCGAAGTAAATTTTTCATAATTTCACGGTAAATTACTCAATAAAATCTCAGTAAATTACGCGTTGAATTCTCAGTAAATTACTCAAAACATTACCCAGTAAATTGCTAAGTAAATTACTCAGTAAATTCGGAGTAAATCACTCAGTAAATTCCAAGTAAATTACTCGATAAATTACTCAGTAAATTTTTATTAAATTACTCAGTAAATTCCCAGAAAATTCTCAGTGAATTATAAAGTAAATTAGTTAGAAAATACTTAATAAATTCCCAGTAAATTACTTTGTAAATTCTCGGTCAATTACTAATTAAATTCCCAAGAAATTCTCAGTAAATTATTCAGTAATTTCGCAATTAATTACTGTGTAAATTCCAAGTAAATCCTCAGTAATTATTTAGAAAAATCGAAGTAAATATTTCATAATTTCACGGCAAATTACTCAATAAAATCTCAATAAATTCCTCATTGAATTCTCAGTAAATTACTCAGAACGCTACCTAGTAAATTGCTAAGTAAATTACTAATTAAATTCCGAGTCAATCACTCAGTAAATTACTCAGTAAAATCTCATTAAATTACTCAGTAAATTCCAAGAAAATTCTCAATAAATTCCTTGTAAATTCTCAGTAAATTACTTAGTAAATTCTGAGTGAATTACTAATTAAATTCCCAAGAAATTCTCAGTGAATTATTCAGTAAATTCTCAATTAATTACTCTGTAAATTCCTAGTAAATCTTCAGTAAATTATTTAGAAAAATTGAAGTAAATTTTTCATAATTTCAGAGTAAATTACTCAATAAAATCTAAGTAAATTACTCAGAACCTCACCCTTGTAAATTCTGAGTAAATCACTCAGTAAATTTTCAGTAAATTACTCGGTAAATTACTCAATAGATTCTCATTAAATTACTCAGTAAATTCACAGAACATTCTCAGTAAATTCTCATTAAATTCCCAAGAAATTCTCAGTAAATTATTCAGAAAATTCTCAATTAATTACTCAGTAAATTCGTAATAAATTCTCAGTAAATTATTTAGAAAATTTGAAGTAAATTTTTTTATAATTTCACGATAAATTACTCAATAAAATCTCAGTAAATTACTCATTGAATTCTCAGTAAATTAACCAGAACATTACCCAGTAAATTGCAAAGTAAATTACTCAGCAAATTCTGAGTAAATCACTCAGTAAATTCCAAGTTAATTACTCGGTAAATTACTTAGTAAATTCTCATTAAATTACTCAGTAAATTCACAAAACATTCTCCGTAAATTATATAGTAAATTACTAAGAAAATTCTGAATAAATTCCTAGTAAATTCTCAGTAAATTACTTAGTAAATTCTTAGTAAATTACAAATTAAATTCCGAAGAAATTCTAAGTAAATTATTCAATAAATTCTCAATTAATTACTTAGTAAATTACTAGTAAATCCTCAATAAATTATTTAGAAAATTCGAAGTAAATTTTTTTTAATTTCACGGTAAATTACTCAATAAAAACTCAGTAAATTACTCGTTGAATTCTCACTAAATTACTCAGAACATTACCGGGTAAATTGCTAAGTAAAGTACTCAGTAAATTCCGAGTAAATCACTCAGTAAATTCCTAGTAAATTACTCGGTACATTACTCAGTAAATTCTCATTAAATTACTCAGTAAATTCCCAGAAAATTATCAGTAAATTATAAAGTAAATTACTTAGAAAATACTCAATAACTTCCCAGTAAATTCCCAGTAAATTACTAAATAAATTCCCAAGAAATTCTCAGTAAATTATTCCGTAAATTCTCAATTAATTACTCAGTAAATTCCTAGTAAATCCTCAGTAAATTATTTAGAAAATTCGAAGTAAATTTTTCATAATTTCACGATAAATTACTAAATAAAATCTCAGTAAATTACTCAGAACATTACCTAGTAAATTGCTCAGTAAAGTACTCAGTAAATTCCAAGTAAATCACTCAAAAAATTCCCAGTAAATTACTCGGTAAATTACTCAAGAAATTTTCATTAAATTACTCAGTAAATTCCAAGAAAACTCTCAGTAAATTATGAAATATATTACTTAGAAAATTTTCAAAAAATTCACAGTAAATTCTCAGTAAATTACTTAGTAAATTCTCAGTAAAATACTAATTAAATTCCCAAGAAAATCTCGGTAAATTATTCAATAAATTTTCAATCAGTTGCTCATTAAATTCCTAGAAAATCCTCAGTAATTATTTAGAAAATTGGAAGAAAATTTTTCATAATTTCCTGGTAAATTACTCAATAAAATCTCAGTAAATTACACATTGAATTCTCAATAAATTACACAGAACATTACCCTGTAAATTGCTAAGTAAATTACTAAGTAAATTCTGAGTAAATCCCTGAGTAAATTCCCAGCAAATTACTCGGTAAATTAGTCAGTAAATTCTCATTAAATTAGTCAGTAAATTCCCAGAAATTCTCAGTAAATTAAAAAGTAAATTACTTAGAAAATTCTCAATAAATTCCCAGTAAATTCTCTGTAACTTACTTAGTAAATTCTCAGTAAATTATTCAGAAAATTCTCAATTTATTAGTCAGTAAATTCCTAGTAAATCCTCAGTAAATTATTTCAAAAATTCGAAGTAAATTTTTCATAATTTCACGGTAAATTACTCAATAAAATCTCAGTAAATTACTCATTGAATTCTCGGTAAATTACTCAAAACATTACCCAGTAAATTGCTAAGAAAATTACTCAGTAAATTCGGAGTAAATCACTCAATAAATTCCAAGTAAATTACACGGTAAATTACTCAGTAAATTCCCAGAAAATTCTCAATAAATTCCCAGTAAATTACTTAGTAAATTCTCAGTAAATTACTAATTAAATTCCAAAGAAATTCTCAGTAAATTATTCAGTAAATTCTCAATTAATTACTGTGAAAATTCCTAGTAAATCCTCAGAAATTATTTAGAAAATTCAAAGTAATTATTTCATAATTTCACAATAAATTACTCAGTAAAATCTCACTAAATTTCTCATTGAATTCTCAGTAAATTACTCTGAACATTACCTAGTAAATTGTTATGTAAATTACTATGTAAATTCTGAGTCAATCACTCAGTAAATTCCCAGTAAATTACTCGGTAAATTACTCAGTAAATTCTCATTAAATTACTCAGTAAATTCCAAGAAGATTCTCAGTAAATTATGAAGTAAATTACTTAGAAAATTCTCAATAAATTCCTTGTAAATTCTCAGTAAATTACTTAGTAAATTCTGAGTGAATTACTAATTAAATTCCAATGAAATTCCCAGTGAATTATTCAGTAAATTCTCCATTAATTACTCTGTAAATTCCTAGTGAATCCTTAGTAAATTATTTAAAAAATTCGAAGTAAATTTTTCATAATTTCACAATAAATTACTCAATAAAATCTCAGTAAATTACACAGAACATTATCCTTGTAAATTGCTTAGTAAAGTACTCAGTAAATTCCGAGTAAATCACTCAGTAAATTTTCAGTAAATTACTCGGTAAATTACTCAGTAAATTCGCATTAAATTACTCAGTAAATTCACAAAAAATTCTAAGTAAATTCTCATTAAATTCCCAAGAAATTCTCAGAAAATTATTCAGAAAATTCTCAATTAATTACTCAGTAATTTCCTAGCCAATCCTCAGTAAATTATTTAGAAAATCCGAAGTACATTTTTCATAATTTCACTGTAAATTACTCAATAAAATCTCAGCAAATTACTCATTCAATTCTCAGTAAATTACCCAGAACATTACCCAGTAAATTGCTAAGTAAATTACTCAGCAAATTTCGAGTAAATCACTCAGTAAATTACCAGAAAATTACTCGGTAAATTACTCAGTAAATTCTCAGAAAATTCTCATTAAACATAAAGTAAATTACTTAGAAAATTCTCAAAAAATTCGCAGTAAACTACTTAGTAAATTCTCAGTAAATTATTTAGTAAATTCTTAGTTAATTATTCAGTAAATTCCTAGTAAATCCACAGTAAATTATTTAGAAAATTCGAAGTAAATTTTTCATAATTTCACGGTAAATTACTGAATAAAATCTCAGTAAATTACTCATTGAATTCTCAGTAAATTACTCAGAACAATACCAAGTAAATTGCTAAGTAAAGTACTCAGTAAATTGAGTAAATCACTCAGTAAATTCCCTGTAAATTACTCGGTAAATTACTCAGTAAATTCTCATTAAATTACTCAGTAAATTTCCAGAAAAATCTCAGTAAATTATAAAGTAAATTACTTAGAAAATTCTCAATAAAATCCCAGTAAATTCTCAGTAAATTACTTAGTAAATTCTCAGTAAAATACTAATTAAATTCCCAAGAAATTCTCAGTAAATTATTCAATAAATTTTCAATTAATTACTCTTTAAATTCCTAGTAAATCCTCAGTAATTATTTAGAAAATTCGAAGAAAATTTTTCATAACTTCACTGTAAATTACCCAATAAAATCTCAGTAAATTACTCATTGAATTCTCAAAAAATTACTCAGAACATTACCTTGTAAATAGCTTAGTAAATTACTAAGTAAATTCTGAGTAAATCACTCAGTAAATTCCCAGCAAATTACTCGGTAAATTAATCAGTAAATTCTAATTAAATTACTCAGAATTTCCCAGAAAATTTTCAGTAAATTATAAAGTAAATTGCTTAGAAAATTCTAAATAAATTCCCAGTAAATTCTCAGTAAATTACTTAGTAAATTCTCAGTAAATTACTAATTAAACTCCCAAGAAATTTTCAGTAATTTATTCAGTAAATTATCAATTAATTACTCAGCAAATTCCTAGTAAGTCCTTAGTAAATTATTTAGAAAAATCGAAGTAAAATTTTCATAATTTCACGGTAAATTACTCAATAAAATCTCAGTAAATTACACATTGAATTCTCAGTAAATTATTCAAAAAATTACCCAGTAAATTACTCAGTAAATTTCGAGTAAATCACTCAGTAAATTCCTAGTAAATTACTCGGTAAATTACTTAGAAAATTCTCATTAAATTCCCAGTAAATTCTTTGTAAATTACTTAGTAAATTCTCAGTAAATTATTCAGTAAATTCTCAATTAATTACTCAGTAAATTCCTAGTAAATCCTCAGTAAATTATTTACAAAAATCGAAATAAATTTTTCATAATTTCACTGTAAATTACTTAATAAAATCTCATTAAATTACTCATTAAATTCTCTGTAAATTAGTCAGAACATTACCCAGTAAATCGCTAAGTAAATTACTCTGTAAATTCCGAGTCAATCACTCAGTAAATTCCCAGTAAATTACTCAGTAAATTACTCAATAAATTCTCATTAAATTACTCAGTAAATTCCAAGAAAATTCTCAGTAAATTATGAAGTAAATTACTTAAAAAATTATCAATAAATTCCTTGTAAATTCTCAATAAATTACTTAGTAAATTCTGAGTGAATTACTAATTAAATTCCCAAGAAATTCTCAGTGAATTATTCAGTAAATTCTCAATTAATTACTCTGTAAATTCCTAGTAAATCCTTAGTGAATTATTTAGAAAATTCAAAGTAATTTTTCATAATTTCACAGTAAATAACTCAATAAAATCTCAGTAAATTACTCAGAACATTACCCTCGTAAATTGTTTCTTAAAGTACTCAGTAAATTCCGAGTAAATCACTTAGTAAATTTTCGGTAAATTACTCGGTAAATTACTCAGTAAATTCTCTTTAAATTATTAAGTAAATTCACAGAAAATTCTCAGTAAATTATAAAGTAAATTACTTAGAAAATTCCCAATAAATTTCCAGTAAATAACTTAGTAAATTCTCCGTAAATTACTAACTAAATTCCCAAGAAATTCTCACTAAATTATTCCGTAAATTCTTAGTTAATTACTCAGTAAATTCCTAGTAAATCCTCAGTAAATTATTTAGAAAATTTGAAGTAAATTTTTCATAATTTCACGGTAAATTACTCAATAAAATCTCAGTAAATTGCTCATTGAATTCTCAGTAAATTACCCAGAACATTACCCCGTAAATTGCTCAGTAAATTACTCAGCAAATTCCGAGTAAATCACTCAATGAATTCCCAGTAAATTACTCAGTATATTCCTAGAAAATTACTTATTAAAACATAAAGTAAATTACTTAGAAAATTCTCAAAAAATTCGCAGTAAATTCACAGTAAATTACTTAGTAAATTCTCAGTAAATTACAAATTAAATTCCCAAGAAATTCTCAGTAAATTATTCAGTAAATTCTCAATTAATTACTTAGTAAATTTCTAGAAAATCCTCAGTAAATTATTTAGAAAATTCGAAGTAAATTTTTCATAATTTCACGGTAAATTACTAAATAAAATCTCAGTAAATTACTCAGAACATTACCTAGTTAATTGCTAAGTAAAGTACTCAATAAATTCCGAGTAAATTACTCAGTAAATTCCCAGCAAATTAGTCGGTAACATACTCAGTAAATTCTCATTAAATTACTCGGTAAATTCCCAGAAAACTCTCAGTAAATTATAAAGTAAATTACTTAGAAAATTCTCAATAAGTTCCCAGTAAATTCTTAGTAAATTACTTAGTAAATTCTCAGTAAAATACTAATTAAATTCCCAAGAAATTCTCAGTAAATTATTTAGTAAATTTTCAATTAATTACTCATTAAATTCCTAGTAAATCCTCAGTAATTATTTAGAAAATTCGAAGAAATTTTTTCATAATTTCACGGTAAATTACTCAATAAAATCTCAGTAAATTACTCATTGAATTCTCAGTAAATTACTCAGAACATTACCTGGTAAATTGCTAAGTAAAGTACTCAGTAAATTCCGAGTCAATCACTCAATAAATTCCCAGTATATTACTCGGTACATTACTCAGTAAATTCTCTTTAAATTACTCAGTAAATTTCCAGTAAATTATTAGTAAATTATAAAGTAAATTACTTAGAAAATACTCAATAAATCCCAGTAAATTCTCACTAAATTACTAAATAAATTCCCAAGAAATTCTCAATAAATTATTCCGTAAATTCTCAATTAATTACTCAGTAAATTCCTATTAAATCCTCAGTAAATTATTTATAAAAATCGAAATAAATTTTTAATAATTTCACGGTAAATTACTCAATAAAATCTCAGTAAATTACTCATTGAATTCTCAGTAAATTAGTCAGAACATTACCCAGTAAATTGCTAAGTAAAGTACTCAGTAAACACCCAGTAAATTAGTCGGTAAATTACTTAGTAAATTCTCTTTAAATTACTCAGTAAATTCCCAGAAAATTATTAGTAAATTATAAAGTAAATTACTTAGAAAGTACTCAATAAATTGCCAGTAAATTTTCAATAAATTAGAAATTAAATTTCGAAGAAATTCTCAGTAAATTATTCAGTAAATTCTCAATTAATTACTCAGTAAATTCCTAGTAAATCCTCAGTAAATTATTTAGAAAATTCGAATTAAATTTTTCTTAATTTCACGGTAAATTACTCAATAAAATCTCAGTAAATTACTCATTGAATTCTCACGAAATTACTCAGAACATTACCTGGTAAATTGCTAAGTAAAGTACTCAGTAAATTCTGAGTAAATCACTCAGTAAATTCCTAGTAAATTAGTTGGTACATTACTCAGTAAATTCTCATTAAATTACTCAGTAAATTCCAAGAAAATTATAAGTAAATTATAAAGTCAATTACTTAGAAAATACTCAATAAATTCCCAGTAAATTCTCAGTAAATTGCCTAGTAAATTCTCAGTAAATTACTAAATAAATTCCCAAGAAATTCTCAGTAAATTATTCCGTAAATTCTGAATTAATTACTCAGTAAATTCCTAGTAAATCCTCAGTCAATTATTTAGAAAAACCGAAATAAATTTTTCATAATTTCACAAAAAATTACTCTATAAAATCTCAGTAAATTACTCATTGAATTCTCAGTAAATTAGTCAGAACATTACCCAGTAAATTGCAAAGTAAATTACTCAGTAAATTCCGAGTAAATCATTCAGTAAATTCCCAGTAAATTACTCGGTAAATTACTCAGTAAATTCTCATTAAATTACTCAGTAAATTCGCAGAAAATTCGTAGTAAATTACTTAGAAAATTCTTAATAAGTTCCCAGTAAATTTTTAGTAAATTACTTAGTAAATTCTCAGTAAATTATTCAGTAAATTGTCAATTAATTACTGAGTAAATTCCTAGTAAATCCTCAGTAATTATTTAGAAAATTTGAAGTAAATTTTTCATAATTTCACGGTAAATTACTCAATAAAATCTCAGTAAATTACTCATTGAATTCTCAGTAAATTACTCAAAACATTACCTAATAAATTGCTAAGTAAATCACTCAGTAAATTCCGAGCAAATCACTCAATAAATTCCAATTTAATTACTCGGTAAATTACGCAGTAAATTCGCAGAAAATTCTCAGTAAATTATAAAGTAAATTACTTAGAAAATTCTGAATAAATTCCCAGTAAATTCTCAGTAAATTACTTAGTAAATTCTTAGTAAATTACAAATTAAATTTTGAAGAAATTCTCAGGAAATTATTCAATAAATTCTCAATTAATTACTCAGTAAATTCCTAATAAATCCTCAGTAAATTATTTAGAAAATTCGAAGTAAATTTTTCTTAATTTCACGGTAAATTATTCAATAAAATCTCAGTAAATTACTCATTGAATTCTCACTAAATTACTTCGAACATTACTTGGTAAATTGCCAAGTAAAGTACTCAGTAAATTCCGAGTAAATCACTAAGTAAATTCCCAGGAAATTACTCGGTACATTACTCAATAAATTCTCGAAAACTTATCAGTAAATTATAAAGTAATTTACTTAGAAAATACTCAATAAATTTGAAATAAATTGTAAAGTAAATTATTTAGAAAATATTCAATAAACTTATCAGTAAACTTTTCCAAATTTGAAGTAAATTTTTCGTAATTTCACGGTAAATTACTCAATAAAATCGCAGTAAATTACTCATTGAATCCTCAGTAAATTACTCAAAACATTACCCAATAAATGGCTAAGTAAATTACTAAGTAAATTTGGAGTAAATCACTCAGTAAATTACTCGGTAAATTACTCAGTAAATTTCAAGAATATTCTCTATAAATTATAAAGTGAATTATTTAGAAAATTCTTAATAAATTCCCAGTAAATTACATGGTAAATTCTCAATAAATTACTAATTAAATTACCAAGAAATTCTAAGTGAATTATTCAGTAAATTCTCAATTACTGACTCGGTAAATTCCTAGTAAATCCTCAGTAAATTATTTAGAAAATTTGAAGTAAATTTTCTTAATTTCACTGTAAATTACTCAATAAAATCTCAGTAAATTACTCATTGAATTCTCTGTAAATTACTCAGAACATTGCACAGTAAATTGCACAGTAAATTACTAAGTAAATTCGAAGTAAATCACTCAGTAAATTCCAAGTAAATTATTCGGAAAATTACATAGTAAATTCTCATTAAATTACTCAGTAAATATCCAATAAATTACACGGTTAATTACTCAGTAAATTATAAACTACATTACATAGAAAATTCTCAATAAATTTCCAGTAAATTCTAAGAAAATAACTTAGTAAATTCTCAGGAAATTACTAATTAAATTTCCAAGAAATTCTTAGTAAATTATTCAGTAAATTCCCAATTAATTACATAGTAAATTCCTTGTAAATCCTCAGTAAATTATTTAGAAAATTCGACGTAAATCTTTCATAATTTCACGGTAACTTAATAAAATCTCAGTAAATTACTCATTGAATTCTCAGTAAATTACTCAGAACATTACCCAGTAAATTGCAAAGTAAATTACTCAGTCAATTCCGAGTAAATCGCTCAGTAAATTCTAAGTAAATTACTCGGTAAATTACTCAGTAAATTCTCATTAAATTACTCAGTAAATTCCTAGAAAATTCTCAGTAAATTATAAACTAAATTACTTAGAAAATTCTCAACAAATTCCCAATAAATTACTTAGTAAATTCTTAGTAAATTACTAATTAAATTCCCAAGAAATTCTCAGTAAATCATACGGTAAATTCTCAATTAATTACTCGGTAAATTCCTAGTAAATCCTCAGTAAATTATTTAGAAAATTCGAAGTAAATTTTTCTTAATTTCACGATAAATTAATCAATAAAATCTCAGTGAAATACTCATTGAATTCTCAGTAAATTACTCAGAACATTGCACAGTAAATTGCTAAGTAAATTCGGAGTAAATCACTCAGTAAATTCCAAGTAAATTATTCGGTAAATTACATAGCAAATTCTCATTAAATTACTCAGTAAATACCCAGTAAATTACAAGGTTAATTACTCAGTAAATTCTCAGTAAATTATAAAGTACATTACCTAGAAAATTCTCAATAAATTCCCAGTAAATTACTTAGTAAATTCCCAGGAAATTCTCAGTAAATTATTCAGTAAATTCTCAATTAATTACTTAGTAAATTCCTATTAAATCCTCAGTAAATTATTTAGAAAATTCGAAGTAAGTTTTTCATAATTTCACGGTTAATTACTCAATAAAATCTCAGTAAATTACTAATTGAATTCTCAGTAAATTACTCAGAACATTACCCCGTAAATTGCTAAGTAAATTACTCTGTAAATTCCAAGTAAATCACTCAGTAAATTCTACGTAAATTACTTGGTAAATTACTCAGTAAATTCTCATTAAATTACTCTGTAAATTCCAAGAAAATTCTCAGTAAATTATATAGTAAATTACTTAGAAAATTCTCTAAAAATTCTCAATAAATTACTTAGCAAATTCTTAGTAAATTACAAATTAAATTCCCAAGAGATTCTTAGTAAATTATTTAGTAAATTCTCAATTAATTACTCAGTAAATTCCTAGTAAATCCTCAGTAAATTATTTAGAAAATTTGAAGTAAATTTTTCATAATTTCACGGTAAATTACTCAATTAAATCTCAGTAAATTACTCATTGAATTCTCAATAAATTACTCAGAACATCACCCAGTAAATTGCTAAGTAAATTACTCAGTAAATTCTGAGTAAATCACTCAGTAAATTTCCAGTAAATTACTCGGTAAATTACTCCGTAAATTCTCTTTAAATTACTCAGTAAATTCCCAGAAAATTCTTAGTAAATTATAAAGTAAATCACTTACAAAATTCTCAATAAATTCCCAGTAAATTTGCAATAAATTACTAATTAAATTCCCAAGAAATTCTCAATAAATTATTTAGTAAATTCTCAATTAATTACTGAGTAAATTGCAAGTAAATCCTCAGTAATTATTTAGAAAATTCGAAATAAATTTTTCATAATTTCACGGTAAATTACTCAATAAAATCTTAGTAAATTACTCATTGAATTCTCAATAAATTACTCAGAACATTACCCAGTAAATTGCTAAGTAAACTAGTAAGTGAATTTCGAGTAAATCACCTAGTAAATTCCCAGTAAATTACTCGGTAAATTATTCAGTAAATTCCCATGAAATTACTCTGTAAATTCCAAGAAAAATCTCTGTAAATTATGATGTAAATTACTTAGAAAATTCTCAATAAATTACTTAGTAAATTCTCAGTAAATTACTAATTAAATTCCCAAGAACTTCACAGTAAATTATTCAGTAAATTCTCAATTAATTACTTAGTAAATTCCTAGTAAATCCTTAGTAAATTATTTAGAAAATTCGAATTAAATTTTTCATAATTTGACGGTAAATTACTCAATAAAATCTTAGTAAATTACTCATTGAATTCTCAGTAATTACTCAGAACATTACCTAGTAAATTGCTAAGTAAATTACTCAGTAAATTCTGAGTAAATCACTCAGTAAATTCCAAGTAAATTATTCGGTAAATTACATAGTAAATTCTCATTAAATTACTCAGAAAATTCCTAGAAAATTCTCAGTAAATTATAAAGTAAATTACTTCGAAAATTCTCAATAAATTCTCAGTAAATTACTTAGTAAATTCTCCGTAAATTACAAATTAAATTCACAAGAAATTCTCAGTAAATTATTCAGTAAATTCTCAATTAATTACTCAGTAAATTCCTAGTAAATCCTCAGTAAATTATTTAGAAAATTCGAAGTAAATTTTTCATAATTTCACAGTAAATTACTCAATAAAATCGCAGTAAATTACTCATTGAATCCTCAGTAAATTACTCAAAACATGACCCAATAAATTGCTAAGTAAATTTGGAGTAAATCACTCAGTAAATTCCCCGTAAATTACTCGGTTAATTACTCAGTAAATTCTCAGAAAATTCTCAGTAAATTATAAAGTACACTACTTAGAAAATTCTCAATAAATTCCCCATAAATTCTAAGTAAATTACTTAGTAAATTCTCAATAAATTACTAATTAAATTCCCAAGAAATTCTTAGTAAATTATTCAATAAATTCCCAATTAATTACATAGTAAATTCCTAGTAAATCCTCAGTAAATTATTTAGAAAATTCGACGTAAATCTTTCATAATTTCATGGTAACTTACTCAATAAAATCTCAGTAAATTACTCATTGAATTCTCAGTAAATTTCTCAGAGCATTACCCAGTAAATTCTAAGTAAATTACTCGGTAAATTACTCAGTAAATTCTCATTAAATTACTCAGTAAATTCCTAGAAAATTCTCAGTAAATTATAAAGTAAATTACTTAGAAAATTCTCAATAAATTCCCAGTAAATTCTTAGTAAATTACTTAGTAAATTCTCAGTAAATTACTAATTAAATTCCCAAGAAATTCTTAGTAAATTATTCAATAAATTCCCAATTAATTACATAGTAAATTCCTAGTAAATCCTCAGTAAATTATTTAGAAAATTCGACGTAAATCTTTCATAATTTCACGGTAACTTACTCAATAAAATCTCAGTAAATTACTCATTGAATTCTCAGTAAATTTCTCAGAGCATTACCCAGTAAATTCTAAGTAAATTACTCGATAAATTACTCAGTAAATTCTCATTAAATTACTCAGTAAATTCCTAGAAAATTCTCAGTAAATTATAAAGTAAATTACTTAGAAAATTCTCAATAAATTCCCAGTAAATTACTTAGTAAATTCTCAGTAAATTACTAATTAAATTTCCAAGAAATTCTTAGTAAATTATTCGGTAAATTAAGAATTAATTACTCAGTAAATTCCTAGTAAATTCTCAGTAAATTATTTAGAAAATTCGAAGTAAATTTTTCTTAATTTCACGGTAAATTACTCAATAAAATCTCAGTAAATCACTCATTGAATTCTCAGTAAATTACTCAGAACATTGCACAGCAAATTGCCAAGTAAATTACTAAGTAAATTCGAAGTAAATCACTCAGTAAATTCCAAGTAAATTATTCGGTAAATTACATAGTAAATTCTCATTAAATTACTCAGTAAATACCCAGTAAATTACACGGTCAATTACTCAGTAAATTATAAAGTACATTACCTAGAAAATTCTCAATAAATTCCCAGTAAATTCTCCGTAAATTACTTAGTAAATTCTCAGTAAATTAAAAAATAAATTTCCAAGAAATTCTCAATAAATTATTCAGTAAATTCCTATTAAATCCACAGTAAATTATTTAGAAAATTTGAAGTAAGTTTTTCATAATTTCATGGTTAATTACTCAATAAAATCTCAGTAAATTACTAATTGAATTCTCAGTAAATTACTCAGAACATTATCCAGTAAATTGCTAAGTAATTACTTAGTAAATTCTCATTAAATTACTCAGTAAATTCCAATAAAATTCTCAGTAAATTATAAAGTAAATTACTTAGAAAATTCTCAATAAATTTCCAGTAAATTACTTAGCAAATTCTCAGTAAATTACAAATTAAATTCCCAAGAGATTCTCAGTAAATTATTTAGTAAATTCTCAATTAATTACTCAGCAAATTCCTAGTAAATCCTCAGTAAATTATTTAGAAAATTTGAAGTATGTTTTTCATAATTTCACGATAAATTTCTCAATTAAATCTCAGTAAATTACTCATTGAATTCTTAGTAAATTACTGAGAACATCACCCAGTAAATTGCTAAGTAAATTACTCAGTAAATTCTGAGTAAATCACTTAGTAAATTTCCAGTAAATTATAAAGTAAATCACTTAGAAAATTCTCAATAAATTCCCAGTAAATTCGCAGTAAATTACAAATTAAATTCCCAAGAAATTCTCAATAAATTATTCGGTAAATTCTCAATTAATTACTGAGTAAATTGCAAGTAAATCCTCAGTAATTATTTAGAAAATTTGAAATAAATTTTTCATAATTTCACGGTAAATTACTCAATAAAATCTTAGTAAATTACTCATTGAATTCTCAGTAAATTACTCAGAACATTACCTAGTAAATTGCTAAGTAAACTAGTAAGTGAATTTCGAGTAAATCACCTAGTAAATTCCCAGTAAATTACTCGGTAAATTAATCAGTAATTTCTCTTTAAATTACTCCGTAAATTCCAAGAAAATTCTCAGTAAATTATGAAGTAAATTACTTTGAAAATTTTCAATAAATTCTCAGTAAATTCTCAATAAATTACTCAGTAAATTCTCAGTAAATTACTAATTAAATTCCCAAGAACTTCACAGTAAATTATTTAGTAAATTCTTAATTAATTACTAAGTAAATTCCTAGTAAATCCTTAGTAAATTATTTAGAAAATTCGAATTAAATTTTTTATAATTTGACGGTAAATTACTCAATAAAATCTTAGTAAATTACTCATTGAATTCTCAGTAATTACTCAGAACATTACCTAGTAAATTGCTAAGTAAATTACTAAGTAAATTCTGAGTGAATCACTCAGGAAATTCCAAGTAAATTATTCGGTAAATTACATAGTAAATTTTCATTAAAATACTCAGTAAATTCTAAAGTAAATTACTTCGAAAATTCTCAATAAATTCTCAGTAAATTACTTAGTAAATTCTCAGTAAATTACAAATTAAATTCCCAAGAAATTCTTAGTAAATTATTCAGTAAATTCTCAATTAATTACTCAGTAAATTCCGAGTAAATCCTCAGTAAATTATTTAGCAAATTCGAAGTAAATTTTTCATAATTTCACGGTAAATTACTCAATAAAATCGTAGTAAATTACTCATTGAATCCTCAGTAAATTACTCAAAGCACTACCAGTTAAATTGCTAAGTAAATTACTAAGTAAATTTCGAGTAAATCACTCAGTAAATTCCCCGTAAATTACTCGGTTAATTACTCAGTAAATTCCCAGAAAATTCTCAGTAAATTATGAAGTACATTACTTAGAAAATTCTCAATAAATTCCCAGTAAATTCTAAGTAAATTACTTAGTAAATTCTCAGTAAATTACTACTTAAATTCCCAAGAAATTCTTAGTAAATTATTCAGTAAATTCCCAATTAATTACATAGTAAATTCCTAGTAAATCCTCAGTAAATTATTTAGAAAATTCGACGTAAATCTGTCATAATTTCACGGTAACTTACTCAATAAAATCTCAGTAAATTACTCATTGAATTCTCAATAAATTACTCAGAGCATTACCCAGTAAATTACTCAGTCAATTCCGAGTAAATCACTCAGTAAATTCTAAGTAAATTACTCGGTAAATTACTTAGTAAATTCTCATTAAATTACTCAGTAAATTCCTAGAAAATTCTCAGTAAATTATAAAGTAAATTATTTAGAAAATTCTCCATAAATTCCCAGTAAATTACTTAGTAAATTCTCAGTAAATTACTAATTAAATTCCCAAGAAATTCTCAGTAAATTATTCGGTAAATTCTCAATTAATTACTCGGTAAATTCCTAGTAAATCCTCAGTAAATTATTTGGAAAATTCGAAGTAAATTTTTCTTAATTTCATGGTAAATTACTCAATAAAATCTCAGTAAATTACTCACTGAATTCTCAGTAAATTACTCAGAACATTACACAGTAAATTGCTAAGTAAATTCGGAGTAAATCACTCAGTAAATTCCAAGTAAATTATTTGGTAAATTACATAGTAAATTCTCATTAAACTACTCAGTAAATCCCCAATAAATTACACGGTTAATTACTCAGTAAATTCTCAATAAATTATAAAGCACATTACCAAGAACATTCTCAATAAATTCCCAGTAAATTCTCAGTAAATTACTTAGTAAATTCTCAGTAAATTACAAATTAAATTCCCAAGAAATTCTCAGTAAATTATTCAGTAAATTCTCAATTAATTACTCATTAAATTCCTATTAAATCCTTAGTAAATTATTTAGAAAATTCGAAGTAAGTTTTTCATAATTTCACGGTTAATTACTCAATAAAATCTCAGTAAATTACTA
The DNA here is from genome assembly GCF_055761805.1 of Camellia sinensis. NCBI lineage: Eukaryota > Viridiplantae > Streptophyta > Magnoliopsida > Ericales > Theaceae > Camellia > Camellia sinensis. The sequence goes on from NC_138964.1 coordinate 89,966,960, forward strand.
ATTGAATTCTCAATAAATTACTCAGAACATTACCTAGTAAATTGCTAAGTAAATTACTCAGTAAATTCCGAGTAAATCACTCAGTAAATTCTAAGTAAATTACTTGGTAAATTACTCAGCAAATTCTCATTGAATTACTCAGTAAATTCCTAGAAAATTCTTAGTAAATTATAAAGTAAATTGCTTAGAAAATTCTCAATAAATTCCCAGTAAATTACTTAGCAAATTCTCAGTAAATTACAAATTAAATTCCCAAGAGTTTCTTAGTAAATTATTCAGTAAATTCTCAATTAATTACTCAGTAAATTCCTAGTAAATCCTCAGTAAATTATTTAGAAAATTTAAAGTAAAATTTTCATAATTTCACGGTAAATTACTCAATTAAATCTCAGTAAATTACTCATTAAATTCTCAGTAAATTACTGAGAACATCACCCAGTAAATTGCTAAGTAAATTACTCAGTAAATTCTGAGTAAATCACTCAGTAAATTCTCTTTAAATTACTCAGTAAATTCCCAGAAAATTCTTAGTAAATTATAAAGTAAATCACTTAGAAAATTCTCAATAAATTCCCAGTAAATTCGCAGTAAATTACAAATTAAATTCCCAAGAAATTCTCAATAAATTATTCAGTAAATTCTCAATTAATTACTGAGTAAATTGCAAGTAAATCCTCTGTATTTATTTAGAAAATTCGAAATAAATTTTTCATAATTTCACAGTAAATTACTCAATAAAATCTTAGTAAATTACTCATTGAATTCTCAGTAAATTACTCAGAACATTACCCAGTAAATGGCTAAGTAAACTAGTAAGTGAATTTCAAGTAAATCTGTCACGACCCCAAACCACCCCTAGTAGTTTGGTGCCGTGATGGCCAGTAATCCGTAATTACCGAAGGCCAACTTACAAAGTTCACACACAATCAGAGTATTTATATAGGGGGCTCACAAATGCGGAAGCAATAACTCAAGATACAAGTGGTCCATAAGAGCAGTGCATAAGTCAAATGGAATGGCATACATCTTTACATAACTTTACAACTTGAATACAAAAAAGTACATATTACATCTTGGCAAAAGGCTTCTCAAGCCGACATAAATATAACACATAATATACAAATCAAGAATACATAATCTTCAGGTTGCCGACATCCTCAGCCGACACAACATGCATACAAAACACACATCTCGGCGAAGCCGACTTCTTGCTTGTTACCTACATATATACATAGGGAGGGTGAGCTTGGATACTCAGTGAATGGTATAAGTAATAAAGGGGTTAAATGAATGATTCCCGAGGTCTTTTCAAAACAATACATAATATATCTTGTCAAAACCATACTTATCATAGCTTGTACAAAACATGAGATAAATCTTATTCATCAAACTTGGTCTTGCAAAACTTACATACTTAACATACGTCAAAACCTTATAGCTTAACCTTGGCATAACCTTGGTCCTTCAAAACTTACGTGCTTACAAGATGTGTTACTTAGGCCCATAGCCCGATTTAACATTATGGAGCTCGTGTTACTTAGGCCCGTAGCCCGCTTTAACACCATGAGACTTGTGTTACTTAGGCCCGTAGCCCGATTTAACAACATGGAGCTCGTGTTACTTAGGCCCGTAGCCCGATTTAACATTATAGAGCTCGTGTTACTTAGGCCCGTAGCCCGATTTAACACCATAATCATTCCAAGAAAGGACCGTATCCTTTTATACTTAGTGCTGTGAAAGTTTAGAGTCCTCCAGCACAAGGGACTTATACTTGATAACTTGCCATTCAAAATAGAGCTTATACTTGGTAACTTGTCATTCAAAACAAAGCTTATACTTGTTACATAAAATAGGGTAATCATTCATGCTTAACAAATACTTTCAAAACAAGCAAAGCAAAGCCTTTATCAAAACGTATAACATAGCTTTATTAAAAATACCACTCACATCATTCTTGGGACGTCGGGGTCGAGGCAAAGGTCCAAGTCCTATAAACACATGGCAAAGCATACTGAACATACTTCTCAAAACAAGTCTCACATGCATGCAAACGATCTCGGGAAGACATGCTAGAAGTCACAACGCTGTTTTACATGTCAGGAAGACATGCTGGCTACCAACCAGGTCTAAGCCAAGGTCCTACACCTCCTTGCCGAGGTGCGGTCCCGACGGCCTCATTCAAAAGCAAGGTCGGGAAAACCTGGGTTTCCCTTTGAAGAACATGAAGAACATGATGAACATGATCATGAGAAAGATGAATGCAAGATCGTAACTTGTTACAAAAATCTGGGATTTCATGCCATGAGTTCGAAAACATAGACCTGGGTACCCATACTTGAAAATCATGCAAGAACAAACACAAAAACATGGATCTAGGCGTAAGCCTTCGGATCAAAACATGACTTTTCTTGAAGAACACATGAATGCCATTTTCTCTTTCTAAAACCGAACTTCAAAGCAATGCATGGCTTACAAATCATTTTCAATCATGCAATGCAATAGCATAAACATATAGAACAACAAGAGTGGATCAAGAATCTAACATTAGAACACGGATCTAACGGTCCGATCTTAAGAAATCAAGCTTGGAATCCACTCTCTCTCAAGAACTCTTCTTCCCTCTTCTAGAGCTTCTCTCTCTACTCTTCAAAACAAAATACAACAAATGATAGGTTTCTCTCTCTATCGGCTGACTTAACTCTCAGCTCGGACACGTGGCAACAACTGGTTGGTTCTCTTCAAAAAGGTGATGGATTGACAAGACAAGGCAATGACAAAGCGTATCTAACAAGCTACTCGGAATGGCACTCCGGCAAGGGGTGACATCGGCTAACAACAAGACTTGGGCAACTAGGGTGACAATGACCTCGACTAGGAAGGACAACTCTTGACTAAGCTGTGCCACACCTTGGCCTAGATGTGCCACACCTCGGTCTAGGTCGTACCACTCCAGGACAAGGTCGCTCAGGTGCAAAGGTAACATCTCGGCCCAGATAATACACATCTCGGCCTTGGTGATTCACACCTCGGTCTAGATAATGACATCTCGGCCAATATGTCAAAGCAAAGGTGGAGGTCAAACGAAGGGGTTCCAAGATACTTCTAAACTGAAGATGACCTCGGCTTGGAATGATCTAGGCTTAACAAAACCTAGGCTTGGAATAACATCGGCTAACATAACTTAGGCTTGGCGTGACCTAGGCTTCACATCAAGGAGGGAGTAAAGCAAGCACACAACACTTAGACAAATCACAAAGGCATCAAAACGAGGCATGGATCTCACTTAGGCAAAACAAGTCAAAGTCTGCAAATGCAAGCTTAACAAAACAAAATCATGCAAATGCAAATGTAAATTGAAATAAATTTTTCATAGTTTCACGGTAAATTACTGAATAAAATCTCAGTAAATTACTCATTGAATTCTCAGTAAATTAGTCAGAACATTACCCAGTAAATTGCTAAGTAAATTACTCAGTAAATTCGGAGTAAATCACTCAGTAAATTCCAAGTAAATTGCTCGGTAAATTACTCAGTAAATTCTAATTAAATTGCTCAGTAAATTTCCAGAAAATTCTCAGTAATTTAAAATGTAAATTACTTAGAAAATAATCAATAAATTCCCAGTAAATTCTAAGTAAATTACTTAGTAAATTCTCAATAAATTACTAATTAAATTCCCAAGAAATTCTCAGTAAATTATTCATTAAATTCTCAATTAATTACTCTGTAAATTCCTTGTAAATCCTCAGCAAATTATTTAGAAAATTCGAAGTAAATTTTTCAAAATTTCACGGTAAATTACTCAATAAAATCTCAGTCAATTACTAATTGAATTCTCAGTAAATTACTCAAAACATTACCCAGTAAATTGCTAAATAAATTACTCAGTAAATTCCGAGTAAATCACACAGTAAATTCAAAGTAAATTACTCGGTAAATTACTCTGTAAATTCTCATTAAATTACTCAGTAAATTCTAAGAAAATTCTCAGTAAATTATAAAGTAAATTACTTAGAAAATTCTCAATAAATTCCCAGTGAATTACTTAGCAAATTCTCAGTAAATTACTAGTTAAATTCGCAAGAGATTCTCAGTAAATTATTCAGTAAATTCTCAATTAATTACTCAGTAAATTCATAGTAAATCCTCAGTAAATTATTGAGAAAAATCGAAGTAAATTTTTCCTAATTTCACGGTAAATTACTCAATAAAATCTCAGTAAATTACTCATTGAATTCTCAGTAAATTACTCAGAATATTACCTAGTAAATTACTAAGTAAATTCGGAGTAAATCACTCAGTAAATTCCCAGAAAATTACTCGGTAAATTACTTAGTAAATTCCCAGAAAATTCCCAGTAAATTACAAAATAAATTACTTAGAAAATTCTCAATAAATTCCCAGTAAATTACTTAGTAAATTCTCAGTAAATTACTAATTAAATTCTCAAGAAATTCTTAGTAAATTATTCATTAAATTCTCAATTAATTACCGAGTAAATTCCTAGTAAATCCTCAGTAAATTATTTAGAAAATTCGACGTAAATCTTTCATAATTTCACGGTAACTTACTCAATAAGATCTCAGTAAATTACTCATTAAATTCTCAGTAAACTACTCAGTAAATTGCTAAGTAAATTACTCAGTCAATTCCGAGTAAATCACTCAGTAAAATCTAAGTAAATTACTCGGTAAATTACTCAGTAAATTCCTAGAAAATTCTCAGTAAATTATAAAGTAAATTACTTAGAAAATTCTAAATAAATTCCCAGTAAATTACATAGTAAATTCTAAGTAAATTATCAATTAAATTCCCAAGAAATTCTCAGTAAATTATTCGGTAAATTATCAATTAATTACTCGGTAAATTCCTAGTAAATCCTCAGTAAATTATTTAGAAAATTCGAAGTAAATTTTTTTTAATTTCACGGTAAATTACTCAATAAAATCTCAGTAAATTACTCATTGAATTCTCCGTAAATTACTCAGAACATTGCACAGTAAATTGCTAAGTAAATTACTAAGTAAATTCAGAGTAAATCACTCAGTAAATTCCAAGTAAATTATTCGGTAAATTACATAGTAAATTCTCATTAAATTACTCAGTAAATACCCAGTAAATTACACGGTTAATTACTCAGTAAATTCTCAGTAAATTATAAAGTACATTACCTAGAAAATTCTCAATAAATTCCTAGTAAATTCTCAGTAAATTACAAATTAAATTCCCAAGAAATTCTTAGTAAATTATTCAGTAAATTCTCAATTATTTACTCAGTAAATTCCTATTAAATCCTCAGTAAATTATTTAGAAAATTCGAAGTAAGTTTTTCATAATTTCACAGTTAATTACTCAATAAAATCTCAGTAAATTACTAATTGAATTCTCAGTAATTTACTTAGAACATTACCCAGTAAATTGCTAAGTTAATTACTCAGTAAATTCCGAGTAAATCACACAGTAAATTCTCATTAAATTACTTAGTAAATTCCAAGAAAATCCTCAGTAAATTATAAAGTAAATTACTTAGAAAATTCTCAATAAATTCCCAGTAAATTACTTAGCAAATTCTCTGTAAATTACAAATTAACTTCCCAAGAGATTCTCAGTAAATTATTCAGTAAATTCTCAATTAATTAATCAGTAAATTCCTAGTAAATACTCAATAAATTATTTAGAAAAATCGAAGTAAATTTTTCCTAATTTCACGGTAAATTACTCAATAAAATCTCAGTAAATTACTCATTGAATTCTCAGTAAATTACTAAGAACATTACCCAGTAAATTGCTAAATAAGTTACTAAGTAAATTCGTAGTAAATCACAGTAAATTCTAAGAAAATTACTAAGTAAATTCCAAGAAATTACTCGGTAAATTACTTAGTAAATTCCTAAAAAATTCTTAGCAAATTATAAAGTAAATTACTTAGAAAATTCTAAATAAATTCCCAGTAAATTCTCAGTAAATTACTTAGTAAATTCACAGTAAATTACTAATTAAATTCCCAAGAATTTCTCAGTAAATTATTCAGTAAATTCTCAATTAATTACTCAGTAAATTCCTAGTAAATCTTCAGTAAATTATTTAGAAAAATCGAAGTAAATTTTTCATAATTTCACGGTAATTTACTCAATAAAATCTCAGTAAATTACTCAGAATATTGCCCAGTAAATTACAAAGTAAATTACTCAGTAAATTTCGAGGAAATCACTCAATAAATTCCCAGTAAATTACTCGGTAAATTACTCAGTAAATTCCCAGAAAATTCTCAGTAAAACGTAAAGTAAATTACTTAGAAAATTTTCAAAAAATTTACAGTAAATTACTTAGTAAATTCTTAGTAAATTACTAATTAAATTCCTAAGAAATTCTCATTAAATTATTCAGTAAATTCTCAATTAATTACTCAGTAAATTCCTAGTAAATCCTCAGTAAATTATTTAGAAAAATCGAAATAAATTTTTCATAATTTCACTGTAAATTACTCAATAAAATCTCAGTAAATTACTCATTGAATTCTCAGTAAATTACTTAGAACATTATCCAGTAAATTGCTAAGTAAATTACTCAGTAAATTCCGAGTAAATCACTCAGTAAGTTACTTGGTAAATTACTTAGAAAATTGTCAATAAATTTTGAGTAAATTCTCAGTAAATTACTTAGTAAATTCTCAGTAAATTACTAATTAAATTCCAAGAAATTCTTAGTAAATTATTCAGTAAATTCTAAATTAATTACTGAGTAAATTCCTAGTAAATCCTCAGTAAATTATTTAGAAAAATCGAAATAAATTTTTCATAATTTCACGGTAAATTACTCAATAAAATCTCAGTAAATTACTCATTGAATTCTCAGTAAATTTGTCAGAACATGACCCAGTAAATTGCTAAGTAAATTACTCAGTAAAGTCTGAGTAAATCACTCAGTAAATTCCCAGTAAATTACTCAGTAAATTACTCAGTAAATTCTCATTAAATTACTCAGTAAATTCCTAGAAAATTCTCAATAAATTATAAAGTAAATTGCTTAGAAAATTCTCAATAAATTCCCAGTAAATTACTTAGCAAATTCTCTGTAAATTACTAATTAAATTCCCAAGAGATTCTCAGTAAATTATTCAGTAAATTCTCAATTAATTACTCAGTAAATTCCTAGTAAATCCTCAGTAAATTATTTAGAAAATTTGAAGTAAATTTTTCTTAATTTCACGATAAATTACTCAATAAAATCTCAGTAAATTACTCATTGAATTCTCAGTAAATCACTCAGAACATTGCACAGTAAATTGCTAAGTAAATTACTAAGTAAATTCAAGGTAAATCACTCAGTAAATTCCAAGTAAATTATTCGGTAAATTACATAGTAAATTCTCATTAAATACCCAGTAAATTACACGGTTAATTACTCAGTAAATTCTCAGTAAATTATAAAGTACATTACCTAGAAAATTACAAATTAAATTTCCAAGAAGTTCTCAGTAAATTCTCAATTAATTACTCAGTAAATTCCTATTAAATCCTCAGTAAATTATTTAGAAAATTCGAAGTAAATTTTTCATAATTTCATGGTAACTTACTCAATAAAATCTCAATAAATTACTAATTGAATTCTCAGTAAATTACTCAGAACATTACCCAGTAAATTGCTAAGTAAATTACTCAGTAAATTCCGAGTAAATCACTCAGTAAATTCTAAGTAAATTACTCGGTAAATTACTCAGTAAATTCTCATTAAATTACTCAGTAAATTCCCATAAAATTCTCAGTAAATTATAAAGTAAATTACTTAGAAAATTCTCAATAAATTCCCAGTAAATTACTTAGCGAATTCTCAGTAAATTACTAATTAAATTCCCAAGAGATTCTCAGTAAATTATTTTGTAAATTCTCAATTAATTACTTAGTAAATTCCTAGTAAATTCTCAATAAATTATTTAGAAAAATTGAAGTAAATTTTTCCTAATTTCACGATAAATTACTCAATAAAATCTCAGTAAATTACTCATTGAATTCTCAGTAAATTACTCAGAACATTACCCAGTAAATTGCTAAGTAAATTACTAAGTAAATTTGTAGTAAATCACTCAGTAAATTCTTAGAAAATTACTAAGTAAATTTCCAGAAAATTACTCGGTAAATTACTCAGTAAATTCTCATTAAATTACTCAGTAAATTCCCAGAAAATTCTCCGCAAATTATAAAGTAAATTACTTAGAAAATTCTCAATAAATTCCCAGTAAATTCTCAGTAAATTACTTAGTAAATTCACAGTAAATTACTAATTAAATTCCCAAGAAATTCTCAGTAAATTATTCAGTAAATTCTCAATTAATTACTTAGTAAATTCCTAGTAAATCCTCAGTAAATTATTTAGAAAAATCGAAGTAAATTTTTCATAATTTCACGGTAATTTACTCAATAAAATCTCAGTAAATTACTCAGAACATTGCCCAGTAATGTAACAACCCTCATTTTAACTTAGTCATACTTGCATACATTTATGGATGATCTTGTTTTAATATGTGCAATTGCAAATCTTGTCTTGTTTTACTTGAATGATTGCTTGCATGCTTTGTTCTCGTCTGGTGCGTTGCCGAGGTCATCTTAAGCCTAGACACCTTCGAGACCTTTGTCACTTAGAACTATCTTGGAACCCCGTTGGTTGACCTCCATCTTCACCCTGGCATATTGGCCGAGATGTCACCATCTAGGCCGAGGTGCGCGTCGCCTGGGCCGAGATGTGCATCATCTGGGCCAAGATGTTAATATCTAGGCGTTCTAGATCCTTGATCCTTGCATGAGTGATTTTGTTCCTGGAATGGTATGACCTAGACCAAGGTATGGCACATCTAGGCCAAGGTGTGGCACAGTTTAGTCAAGTGTTGTCCTTCCAAGCCGATGTCCTTGCCCCTTGATTGCCGGAGTCTTGTTGTTAGCTGATGTCGTTACTTGCCGGTGTGTTCTTGCCGCCTAGCTTGTTGAGTACACTTTGTCTTGGTCTTGTCTTGTCATGTCAGTCACCTTTTTGGATAGAGCCAATCAGCCAATGCCACGTGTCCCGGCAGAGGGATTAAGTCAGTGATTGTCGTGAGGAGCATATCTTTTTGTATCAATCTTGCCTTTTAGAGAGAGAAACTCTAGGAAGAAGATTGAGAAGTTTGAGCTAGAGAGAGTGAACTTCCAAGCTTGATCGTTGGAGCTTGGGCCGTTAGATTCGAGTTTTGAGGTTAGAATCTTAACCTATTCTTGTTGTTCTTATTGATCATCTAGCTGCATTGCACGATCAAACCTATTCTACACGCCATTCATCGATTTAAAGTTGGTTTTGGAAAGAGAAAACGATTTTCATGTGTTTTTGAAGAAAAGCCTCGTTTGATCCGAAAGTTTGCATTAAGGCTCATGCTTTTGTGTTTGTTTTGATAAGATCCTTGAGTGTGGGTACCCAGGTCCATGTTTTTGAAATTATAGCATGAAATCTCAGCTTTTGTAATAGCAAGTTTTGATCCTTGTGTTCATCTTCTTCATACTCATGTTCTTCATGTTTATCTAGAGGGAAACCTAGATTTTCCCGACTTCGCTTTTGAATGTGGCCATCGAGGCTACACCTCGGCAAGGAGGTGTGGGACCTCGGCCTAGACCTGGTAGTTGCCCAGCGTGTTTTTCCAAAGATATGAAGCTGTGTTTCGATTTGATTGACTTCGTTTTGAAGAATGCCGAAGTCATTTGCATGTAAGCTAGACTTGTTTTGAGTAGTGCATTCAATAGACTTTGCCATGTGTTTGTAGGACTTGGACTTGCCTTGACCTCGACGTTTGAAGGACTATGTGAGTGGCATTTTTAATAAAGTTATGTTATACGTTTTGATAAAGACTTTGCTTTGCTTTGTTTTTGAAAGATATTTGTTAAGCATGAATGATTGTCCTTCGTTTTGTATCTCGTATTATACTTGCTTGAATGACCTTCTCGGAAAGTCCCTTGTGCTGGAAGACTCTAAACTTTCACAGCACATCTCGTTTTGGAAGTCCCTTATGCTGGAGGACTCTAAACTTTCGCAGCACATCTTGTCTTGAAAGTCCCTTGTGCTGGAGGACTCTAAACTTTCGCAGCACTCTCGTGTTAAAAGGCTACGGGCCTCTGTAACATAGGTCCCTTGTGCTAGAGGACTCTAAACTTTGGTAGCACCCTTGCTTGAGATGCCTCTCTTACCTTGTCTTGTTTTGCCACTGACGGTTTACCGTGTGGATATGTTGCCGGAATGTTATCGTTTGTAATATGTTGATGCTAGTAAGCACCCCTTAAAGCTTTGAAGATTTGTTAGATGGGCAAGGACCATCCCTTGTTATTTAAAGTTTTAGACTTGTATTGTTTTGAGAGGACTTTGGCTGTTATTCATGCAAACCCTTTATTATTTATACCATTCACTGAGTATCCAAGCTCACCCTCTCTATATATATGTAGGTGATGAGCAAGAAGGCGGTGACGCCTAGATGTGATTCTGGAGCTTATTTTGGATTTTGATTATGTCGGCTTAACCTGTAATTACGTCGGCAGTCTTGAAAATTATGCTTCTCGATTTGTAATACTTGTATGTTACATACGTCGGCTTGAGAAGCCTTTTGATCAAGATGTGTGTTTTGTATACATGTTATGTCGGCCATGAGGACGTCGGCAATCCTGAAGATTTTGCTTCTAGCTGTATTTCATGTATTTGTTCATGTCGGCTTGTGAAGCCCTTTTGTTAATATGTAAGATGTAATTTGTACTTTGCTTTGTTTGTAATTGAGTTGTAACCCATCTGCAGATGATTGCTATTTCATTTAACTTATGCACAGTTCTTATGGACTAACCTGATTGTATGTATCGCTTCCGTACTTGTGAGCCCCAGATATTTATACTCTGTTGTGTGTGAATTTTGAAAGTTGGCCTTCGGTAATTTCAGATTACTGGCCATCACGGCACCAAACTACTAGGGGCGGTTTGGGGTCGTGAAGAGTAAATTGCTAAGTTAATTACTCAGTAAATTTCGAGTAAATCACTCAGTAAATTCTCAGGAAATTACTCAGTAAATTCTCATTAAATTACTCAGTAAATTCCTAGAAAATTCTCAGTAAAACATAAAGTAAATTACTTAGAAAATTCTCAAAAAATTCTTAGTAAATTACTTAGTAAATTCTCAGTAAATGACTAATTAAATTTCCAAGAAATTCTCAGTAAATTATTCAGTAAATTATCAATTAATTCCTCAATAAATTCCTAGTAAATCCTCAGTAAATTATTTAGAAAAATCGAAGTAAATTTTTCATAATTTCACGATAAATTACTCAATAAAATCTCAGTAAATTACTCATTGAATTCTCAGTCAATTGCTCAGAACATTACCCAGTAAATTGCTATGTAAATTACTCAGTAAATTCTGAGAAAATCACTCAGTAAATTACTCGGTAAATTACTTAGAAAATTCTCAATAAATTCTGAGTAAATTACTTAGTAAATTCTCAATAAATTACTAATTAAATTCCCAAGAAATTCTTAGTAAATTATTCAGTAAATTCTCAATTAATTACTGAGTAAATTCCTAGTAAATTCTCAGTAAATTATTTGCAAAAATCAAAATAAATTTTTCTTAATTTCACGGTAAATTACTCAATAAAATCTTAGTAAATTACTCATTGAATTCTCAGTAAATTAATCAGAACAATACCCAGTAAATTGCTAAGTAAATTACTCATTGAATTCTTATTAAATTACTCAGTAAATTCCAAGAAAATTCTCAGTAAATTATAAAGTAAATTACTTAGAAAATTCTCAATAAATTCCCAGTAAATGACTTAGGAAATTCTGAGTAAATTACTAATTAAATTCCCAAGAGATTCTCAGTAAATTACTCAGTAAATTCTAAATTAATTACTCAGTAAATTCCTAGTAAATCCTCAGTATACTATTTAGAAAATCGAAGTAATTTTTCCTAATTTCACGAAAAATTACTCAACAAAATCTCAGAAAATTACTCATTGAATTCTCTGTAAATTAGTCATAACATTACCTAGTAAATTCCTAAGTAAATTCATAGTAAATCACTCAGTAAATTCTAAGAAAATTACTAAGTAAATTCCCAAAAAATTACTCGGTAAATTACTCAGTAAATTCTCATTAAATTACTCAGTAAATTTCCAGAAAATTCTCAGCAATTTATAAAGTAAATTACTTAGAAAATTCTCAATAAATTCCCAGTAAATTCTCAATACATTACTTAGTAAATTCACAGTAAATTACTAATTAAATTCCCAAGATATTCTCAATAAAGTCTCAATTAATTACTCAGTAAATTCCTACTAAATCCTCAATAAGTTATTTAGAAAAACCGAAATAAACTTTTCGTAATTTGACGATAATTTACTCAATAAAATCTCAGTAAATTATTCAGAACATTGCCAGTAAATTGCTAAGTTAATTACTCGGTAAATTTCGAGTAAATCACTCTGTAAATTCCCAGAAAATTCTCAGTAAAACATAAAGTAAATTACTTAGAAAATTCTCAAAAAATTCACAGTAAATTCTCAGTAAATTACTAATTAAATTCACAAGAAATTCTCAAAAAATTATTCAGTAAATTCTCAATTAATTACTCAGTAAGATCCTAGTAAATCCTCAGTAAATTATTTAGAAAAATTGAAGTAAATTTTTCATAATTTCACGGTAAATTACTCAATAAAATCACAATAAATTACTCATTGAATTCTTAGTAAATTACTCAGAACATTACCTAGTAAATTGCTAAGTAAATTACTCAGTAAATTCCGAGTAAATCACTCAGTAAATTACTCGGTAAATTACTTAGAAAATTCTCAATAAATTTCGACTAAATTCTCAGTAAATAACTTAATAAATTCTCAGTAAATTACTAATTAAATTCCCAAGAAATTCTTGGTAAATTATTCAGTAAATTCTCAATTAATTACTCAGTAAATTCCTAGTAAATCCTCAGTAAATTATTTAAAAAATTCGAAGTAAATTTTTAATAATTTCACAGCAAATTACTCAATAAAATCTCAATAAAGTACTCATTGAATTCTCACCAAAATACTCAGAACATTACCCAGTAAATTGCTAAGTAAATTACTCAGTAAATTCCGAGTAAATCACTCAGTAAATTCCGTGTAAATTACTCGGTAAATTACTCAGTAAATTCCCAGAAAATTCTCAGTAAATTATAAAGTAAATTACTTAGAAAATTCTCAATAAATTCCCAGTAAATTCAAAGTAAATTACTTAGTAAATTCATAGTAAATTACTAATTAAATTCCCAAGAAATTCTCAGTAAATTATTCATTAAATTCTCAATTAATTACCCAGTAAATTCCTAGTAAATCCTCAGTAAATTATTTAGAAAATTCGAACTAAATTTTTCATAATTTCACGGTAAATTACTCAATAAAATCTCAGTAAATTACTCATTGAATTCTCAGTAAATTACTCAGAACATTACCCAATAAATTGCCAAGTAAATTACTCAGTAAATTCTGAGTAAATCACTCAGTAAATTCTAAGTAAATTACTCGGTAAATTACTCAGCAAATTCGAAGAAAATTCTCCGTAAATTATAAAGTAAATTACTTAGAAATTCTCAATAAATTCTCAGTAAATTACTTAGCAAATACTCAATAAATTACTAATTAAATTCCCAAGATATTCTCAGTAAATTATTCAGTAAATTCTCAATTAATTACTCAGAAAATTCATAGTAAATCCTCAGTAAATTATTTAGAAAAATCGAAGTAAATTTTTTCTAATTTAACGGTAAATTACTCAATAAAATCTCAGTAAATTACTCAGAACATTACCCGGTTAATTGCTAAGTAAATTACTAAGTAAATTCGGAGTAAATCACTCAGTAAATTACTCAGAAAATTACGAGAAAATTCTCAACAAATTCCCAGTAAATTCAAAGTAAATTACTTAGTAAATTCTAAGTAAATTACTAATTTAATTCCCAAGAAATTTTCACTAAATTGTTCAGTAAATTCTCAATTAATTACTCAGTAAATTCCTAGTAAATCATCAGTGAATTATTTAGAAAAATCGAAATAAATTTTTCATAATTTCACGGTAAATTACTCAATAAAATCTCAGTAAATTACTCATTGAATTCTTAGTAAATTAGTCAGAACATTACCCAGTAAATTGCTAAGTAAAGTACTCAGTCAATTATGAGTAAATCACTCAGTAAATTCCCAGTAAATTACTTGGTAAATTATATAGTAAATTCTCATTAAATTACTTAGAAAATTCCCAGAAAATTCTAAGTAAATTATAAAGTAAATTACTTAGAAAATTCTCATTAAAATCCCAGCATATTCTCAGTAAATTATTTAGTAAATTCTCAGTAAATTATTCAGTAAATTCTCAATTAATTACTGAGTAAATTCCCAGTAAATCCTCAGTAATTATTTAGAAAATTCGAAGTAAATTTTTCATAATTTCATGGTAAATTACTTAATAAAATCTCAGTAAATTACTCATTGAATTCTCAGTAAATTAGTCAAAACATTACCTAGTAAATTGCTAAGTAAATTACTCAGTAAATTCTAAGTAAATCATTCAGTAAATTCCCAATAAATTACTCAGTAAATTCCTCAGTAAATTCTAATGTAAATTACTTAGAAAATACTTAATAAATTCCCAGTAAATTCTAAATAAATTACTTAGTAAATTCTCAGTAAATTACTAATTGAATTCCCAATAAATTCTCAGTAAATTATTCATGAAATTCTCAATTAATTCCTCAGTAAATTCCTTGTAAATCCTCAGTAAATTATTTAGAAAATTCAAAGTAAATTTTTCATAATTTCACAGTAAATTACGAATTGAATTCTCAGAAAATTACTCAGAACATTACCCAGTAAATTGCTAAGTAAATTACTCAGTAAATTTTGTGTAAATCACTCAGTAAATTCTAAGTAAATTACTCGATAAATTACTCAGTAAATTCCAAGAAAATTCTCAGTAAATTATAAAGTAAATTACTTAGAAAATTCACAATAAATTCCCAGTAAATTATTTAGCAAATTCTCCATCAATTACTAATTAAATTCGCAAGAGATTCTCAGTAAATTATTTAGTAAATTCTCAATTAATTACTCAGTAAATTCCTAGTAAATCCTCAGTAAATTATTTAGAAAAATTGGAGTAAATTTTTCCTAATTTCACGGTAAATTACTCAATAAAATCTCAGTAAATTACTCATTGAATTCTCAGTAAATTGCTAAGTAAATTACTAAGTAAATTCGAAGTAAATCGTTCAGTAAATTCCCAGAAAATTACTCGGTAAATTACTTAGTAAATTCCCATAAAATTCTCAATAAATTGTAAAGTAAATTACTTAGAAAATTCTCAATAAATTCCCAGTAAATTCTCAGTAAATTACTAATTAAATTCCCAAGAAATTTTCACTAAATTGTTCAGTAAATTCTCAATTAATTACATAGTAAATTCCTAGTAAACCCTCAGTAAATTATTTATAAAAATTGAAATAAATTTTTCATAATTTCACGGTAAATTACTCAATAAAGTCTCAGTAAATTACTCATGAAAGTCTCAGTAAATTAGTCAGAACATTACCCAGTAAATTGCTAAGTAAATTACTCAGTAAATTCTGAGTAAATCACTCAGTAAATTCCCAATAAATTACTCGGTAAATTACTCAGTAAATTCTCATTAAATTACTTAGTAAATTCCGAGAAAATTCTCAGTAAATTATAAAGTAAATTACTTAGAAAATTCTCAATAAATTACCAGTAAATTCTTAGTAAATTATTTAGTAAATTCTCAATTAATTACTGAGTAAATTCCTAGTAAATCCTCAGTAATTATTTAGAAAATTCGAAGTAAATTTTTCATAATTTCACGGTGAATTACTCAATTAAATCTCAGTAAATTACTCATTGAATTCTCAGTAAATTACTCAGAACATTACCTAGTAAATTGCTAAGTAAATTACTCAGTAAATTCCGAGTAAATCACTAAGTAAATTCCAAGTAGATTACTCGGTAAATTACCCAGTAAATTCTCATTAAATTACTCAGTAAATTCTCAATAAATTATAATGTAAATTACTTAGAAAATTCTGAATAAATTCTCAGTAAATTACTTAGTAAATTCTCAGTAAATTACTAATTAAATACCCAAGAAAATCTCAGTAAATTATTTAGTAAATTCTCAACTAATTACTCAATAAATTCCTTGTAAATCCTCATTAATTATTTAGAAATTTTGAAGTAAATTTTTCATAATTTCACGGTAAATTACTCAATAAAATCTCAGTAAAGTACTCATTGAATTCTCACCAAAATACTCAGAACATTACCTAGTAAATTGCAAAGTAAATTACTCAGTAAATTCCGAGTAAATCACTCAGTAAATTCCGTGTAAATTACTCTGTAAATTGCTCAGTAAATTCCCAGAAAATTCACAGTAAATTATAAAGTAAATTACTTAGAAAATTTTCAATAAATTCCCTGTAAATTCTAAGTAAATTCTCAGAAAATTACTAATTAAATTCTCAAGAAATTCTCAGTAAATTATTCATTAAATTCTCAATTAATTACCCAGTAAATTCCTAGTAAATCCTCAGTAAATTATTTAGAAAATTCGAAGTAAATTTTTCATAATTTCACGGTAAATTACTCAATAAAATCTCAGTAAATTACTCATTGAATTATCAGTAAATTACTCAGAACATTACCCAATAAATTGCTAAGTAAATTACTCAGTAAATTCCGAGTAAATCACTCAGTAAATTACTCGGTAAATTACTTAGAAAATTCTCAATAAATTTCGAGTAAATTCTCAGTAAATTACTTAGTAAATTCTCAGTAAATTACTAATTAAATTCCCAGGAAATTCTTAGTAAATTATTCAGTAAATTCACAATTAATTCCTCAGTAAATTCCTAGTAAATCCTCAGTAAATTCTTTAGAAAAATCGAAATAAATTTTTCATAATTTCACGGTAAATTACTCAATAAAATCTAAGTAAATTACTCAAAACATTACCCAGTAAATTGCTAAGTAAATTACTCAGTAAATTCCGAGTAAATCACACAGTAAATTTCTAGTAAATTACTCGGTAAATTACTCAGTAAATTTGCATTAAATTACTCAGTAAATTAGAGAAAATTCTCATTAAATTATAATGTAAATTACTTAGAAAATGCTCAATAAATTCTAAGTAAATTACTTAGTAAATTCTCAGTAAATTACTAATTAAATTCCCAAGAAATTCTCAGTAAATTATTCATTAAATTCTCAATTAATTACTTAGTAAATTCCATGTAAATCCTCAGTAAATTATTTAGAAAAATGGAAGTAAATTTTTCCTAATTTCACGGTAAATTACTCAATAAAATCTCAATAAATTACTCATTGAATTCTCAGTAAATTACTCAGAGCATTACCCAGTAAATTGCCAAGTAAATTCGGAGTAAATCACTTAGTAAATTCCAAGAAAATTTTCAGTAAATTATAACGTAAATTACTTAGAAAGTTCTCAACAAATTCCCTGTAAATTCTCAGTAAATTACTTAGTAAATTCTCAGTAAATTACTAATTTAATACACAAGAAGTTTTTACTAAATTGTTCAGTAAATTCTCAATTAATTACTTAGTAAATTCCTAGTTAATCCTCAGTAAATTATTTAGAAAAATCGAAATAAATTTTTCATAATTTCACGGTAAATTACTCAATAAAATCTCAAGAAATTACTCATTGAATTCTCAGTAAATTAGTCAGAACATCACCAAGTAAATTGCTAAGTAAATTACTCAGTAAATTCTAAGTAAATCACTCAGTAAATTCCCTGTAAATTACTCAGTAAATTACTCAGTAAATTCTCATTAAATTACTCAGTAAATTGGCAGAAAATTCTCAGTAAATTATAAAGTAAATTACTTAGAAAATTCTCAATAAATTCATAGTAAATTCTCAGTAAATTATTCAGTAAATTGCTGAGTAAATTCCTAGTAAATCCTCAGTAATTATTTAAAAAATTCGAAGTAAATTTTTCATAATTTCACGATAAATTACTTAATAAAATCTCAGTAAGTTACTCATTGAATTGTCAGTAAATTAGACAGAACATTACACAGTAAATTCCGAGTAAATCACGCAGTAAATTCCCAGCAAATTACCCGGTAAATTACTCAGTAAATTCTCATTAAATTACTCAGTAAATTCTCAATAAATTATAATGTAAATTACTTAGAAAATTCTGAATAAATTCCCAGTAAATTCTCAGTAAATTACTAATTAAATTCCCAAGAAAATCTCAATAAATTATTCAGTAAATTCTCAATTAATTACTTAGTAAATTCCTAGTAAATCCTCAGTAAATTATTTAAAAAATTCGAAGTAAATTTTTCATAATTTCACGGTAAATTACTCAATAAAATCTCAATAAAGTACTCATTGAATTCTCACCAAAATAGTCAGAACATTACCTAGTAAATTGCTAAGTAAATTACTCAGTAAATTCCGAGTAAATCACTCAGCAAATACCGTGTAAATTACTCGGTAAATTGTTCAGTAAATTCCTACAAAATTCACAGTAAATTATAGAGTAAATTACTTAGAAAATTCTCAATAAATTCCCAGTAAATTCTAAATAAATTACTTAGTAAATTCTCAGTAAATTACTAATTAAATTCTCAAGAAATTCTCAGTAAATTATTCATTAAATTCTCAATTAATTACCCAGTAAATTTCTAGTAAATCGTCAGTAAATTATTTAGAAAATTCGAAGTAAATTTTTCATAATTTCACGGTAAATTACTCAATAAAATCTCAGTAAATTAATCAAAACATTACCCAGTAAATTGCTAAATAAATTACTCAGTAAATTCCGAGTAAATCACACAGTAAATTCCCAGTAAATTACTCGGTAAATTACTCAGTAAATTCTCATTAAATTACTCAGTAAATTCTAGAAAATTCTCATTAAATTATAATGTAAATTACTTAGAAAATACTCAATAAATTCCCAGCAAATTCTAAGTAAATTACTTAGTAAATTCTCAGTAAATTACTAATTAAATTCCCAAGAAATTCTCAGTAAATTATTCATTAAATTCACAATTAATTACTTAGTAAATTCCATGTAAATCCTCAGTAAATTATTTAGAAAGATCAAAGTAAATTTTTTCTAATTTCACAGTAAATTACTCAATAAAATCTCAGTAAATTACTCATTGAATTCTCAGTAAATTACTCAGAACATTACCCAGTAAATTGCTAAGTAAATTACTAAGTAAATTCGGAATAAATCACTTAGTAAATTCCAAGAAAATTTTCAGTAAATTATAAAGTAAATTACTTAGAAAGTTCTCAACAAATTCCCTGTAAATTCTCAGTAAATTACTTAGTAAATTCTCAGTAAATTACTAATTAAATACACAAGAAATTTTTACTAAATTGTTCAGTAAATTCTCAGTTAATTACTCAGTAAATTCCTAGTTAATCCTCAGTAAATTATTTAGAAAAATCGAAATAAATTTTTCATAATTTCACGGTAAATTACTCAATAAAATCTCAAGAAATTACTCATTGAATTCTCAGTAAATTAGTTAGAACATTACCCAGTAAATTGCTAAGTAAATTACTCAGTAAATTCTAAGTAAATCACTCAGTAAATTCCCTGTAAATTACTCAGTAAATTACTCAGTAAATTCTCATTAAATTACTCAGTAAATTGGCAAAAAATTCTCAGTAAATTATAAAGTAAATTACTTAGAAAATTCTCAATAAATTCATAGTAAATTCTCAGTAAATTATTCAGTAAATTACTGAGTAAATTCCTAGTAAATCCTCAGTAATTATTTAAAAAATTTGAAGTAAATTTTTCATAATTTCACGGTAAATTACTCAATAAAATCTCAGTAAGTTACTCATTGAATTGTCAGTAAATTAAACAGAACATTACACAGTAAATTCCGAGTAAATCACGCAGTAAATTCCCAGCAAATTACTCGGTAAATTACTCAGTAAATTCTCATTAAATTACTCAGTAAATTCTCAATAAATTATAATGTAAATTACTTAGAAAATTCTGAATAAATTCCCAATAAATTTTCAGTAAATTGCTAATTAAATTCCCAAGAAAATCTCAATAAATTATTCAATAAATTCTCAATTAATTACTTAGTAAATTCCTAGTAAATCCTCAGTAAATTATTTAGAAAATTCGAAGTAAATTTTTCATAATTTCACGGTAAATTACTCAATAAAATCTCAATAAAGTACTCATTGAATTCTCACCAAAATAGTCAGAACATTACCTAGTAAATTGCTAAGTAAATTACTCAGTAAATTCTGAGTAAATCACTCAGTAAATTCCGTGTAAATTACTCGGTAAATTGTTCAGTAAATTCCTACAAAATTCACAGTAAATTATAAAGTAAATTACTTAGAAAATTCTCAATAAATTCCCAGTAAATTCTAAATAAATTACTTAGTAAATTCTCAGTAAATTACTAATTAAATTCTCAGTAAATTATTCATTAAATTCTCAATTAATTACCCAGTAAATTCCTAGTAAATCGTCAGTAAATTATTTAGAAAATTCGAAGTAAATTTTTCATAATTTCACGGTAAATTACTCAATAAAATCTCAGTAAATTACTCATTGAATTCTCAGTAAATTACTCAGAGCATTACCAAATAAATTGCTAAGTAAATTACTCAGTAAATTCTGAGTAAATCACTCAGTAAATTACTCGGTAAATTACTTAGAAAATTCTCAATAAATTCCGGGTAAATTCTTAGTAAATTACTTAGTAAATTCTCAGTAAATTACTAATTAAATTCCCAAGAAATTCTTAGTAAATTATTCAGTAAATTCTCAATTAATTACTCAGTAAATTCCTAGTAAATCCTCAGTAAATTCTTTAGAAAAATCGAAATAAATTTTTCATAATTTCACGGTAAATTACTCAATAAAATCTCAGTAAATTAACCAAAACATTACCCAGTAAATTGCTAAGTAAATTACTCAGTAAATTCCGAGTAAATCACATAGTAAATTCCCAGTAAATTACTCAGTAAATTCTCATTAAATTACTCTGTAAGTTCTAGAAAATTCTCATTAAATTATAATGTAAATTACTTAGAAAATACTCAATAAATTCCCAGTAAATTCTAAGTAAATTACTTAGTAAATTCTCAGTAAATTACTAATTAAATTCCCAAGAAATTCTCAGTAAATTATTCATTAAATTCTCAATTAATTACTTAGTAAATTCCTTGTAAATCCTTAGTAAATTGTTTAGAAAATTCGAAGTAAATTTTTCATAATTTCACGGTAAATTACACAATAAAATTTCAGTAAATTACTCAGAACATTACCCAGTAAATTGCTAAGTAAATTACTCAGAAAATTCCGAGTAAATCACTCAGTAAATTCTAAGTAAATTACTCGGTAAATTACTCAGTAAATTCTCATTAAATTACTTAGTAAATTCTAAGAAAATTCTCAGTAAATTATAAAGTAAATTACTTAGAAAATTCTCAATAAATTCCCACTAAATTACTTATCAAATTCTCAGTAAATTACTAATTAAATTTCCAAGAGATTCTTAGTAAATTATTCAGTAAATTCTCAATTAATTACTCAGTAAATTGCTAGTAAATCCTCAGTAAATTATTTAGAAAAATTGAAATAAATTTTTCCTAATTTCATGGTAAATTACTCAATAAAATCTCAGTAAATTACTCATTGAATTCTCAATAAATTACTCAGAACATTACCCAGTAAATTGCTAAGTAAATTACTAAGTAAATTCGAAGTAAATCGCTTAGTAAATGCCCTGAAAATTACTCGGTAAATTACTCTGTAAATTCCCAGAAAATTCTCAGTAAATTATAAAGTAAATTACGTAGAAAATTCTCAACAAATTTGCCGTAAATTCTCAGTAAATTACTTAGTAAATTCTGAGTAAATTACTAATTAAATACCCAAGAAATTTTCACTAAATTGTTCAGTAAATTCTCAATTAATTACTTAGTAAATTCCTAGTAAATCCTCAGTAAATTATTTAGAAAAATTGAAATAAATTTTTCATAATTTCACAGTAAATTACTCAATAAAATCTCAAGAAATTACTCATTGAATTCTCAGTAAATTAGTCAGAACATCACCCAGTAAATTACTCAGTAAATTCTAAGTAAATCACTCAGTAAATTCCCAGTAAATTACTCGGTAAATTACTCAGTAAATTCTCATTAAATTACTCAGCAAATTGCCAGAAAATTCTCTGTAAATTATAAAGTAAATTACTTAGAAAATTCTCAATAAATTCATAGTAAATTCTCAGTAAATTATTCAGTAAATTCTCAATTAATTACTCAGTAAATTCCTAGTAAATCCTCAGTAATTATTTAGAAAATTCGAAGTAAATTTTTCATAATTTCACGGTAAATTACTCAATAAAATATCAGTAAATTACTCATTGAATTGTCAGTAAATTACACAGAACATTACAAAGTAAATTGCTAATTAAATTACTCAGTAAATTC
Organism: Camellia sinensis; assembly: GCF_055761805.1. NCBI lineage: Eukaryota > Viridiplantae > Streptophyta > Magnoliopsida > Ericales > Theaceae > Camellia > Camellia sinensis. Next base: position 89,989,522 of record NC_138964.1, read on the forward strand.
TGAGTAAATCACGCAATAAATTCCAAGCAAATTACTCGATAAATTACACAGTAAATTCTCATTAAATTACTCAGAAAATTCTCAGTAAATTATAATGTAAATTACTTAGAAAATACTCAACAAATTCCAAGTAAATTCTAAGTAAATTACTTAGTAAATTCTCAGTAAATTACTAATTAAATTCCCAAGAAATTCTCAGTAAATTATTCATTAAATTCTCAATTAATTACTTAATAAATTCCTTGTAAATCCTCAGTAAATTATTTAGAAAATTCGAAGTAAATTTTTCATAATTTCACGGCATATTACTCAATAAAATCTCAGTAAATTACTCATTGAATTCTCAGGAAATTACTCAAAACATTACCCAATAAATTGCTAAGTAAATTACTCAGTAAATTTTAAGTAAATTCCCCGTAAATTACTCGGTAAATTCTCATTAAATTACTCAGTAAATTCCCAGAAAATTCTGAGTAAATTCTCAGTAAATTATTCAGTAAATTATTTAGTAAATTTTCAATTAATTACTGAGTAAATTCCCAGTAAAATCCTCAGTAATTATTTAGAAAATTCGAAGTAAATTTTTCTTAATTTCACGGTAAATTAGTCAATAAAATCTCAGTAAATTACTCGTTGAATTCTCAGTAAATTACTCAGAACATTACCTAGTAAATTGCTAAGTAAATTACTCAGTAAATTCCGAGTAAATCACGCAGTAAATTCCAAGTAGATTACTCGGTAAATTACTCAGTAAATTCTGAGAAAATTCTCAGAAAATTATAATATAAATTACTTAGAAAATTCTCAATAAATTCCTAGTAAATTCTCCGTAAATTACTTAGTAATTCTCAGTAAATTACTAATTAAATTCCCAAGAAATTCTCAGTAAATAATTCAGTAAATTCTCAATTAATTACTCAGCAAATTCCTAGTAAATCCTCAATAAATTATTTAGAAAATTGAAAGTAAATTTTTCATAATTTCACGGTAAATTACTCAATAAAATCTCAGTAAAGTACTCATTGAATTCTCACCAAAATACTCAGAACATTACCCAGTAAATTGCTAAGTAAATTACTCAGTAAAGTCTGAGTAAATCACTCAGTAAATTCTGTGTAAATTACTCGGCAAATTACTCAGTAAATTCCCAGAAAATTCTCAGTAAATTATAAATTAAATTACTTAGAAAATTCTCAATAAATTCCCAGTAAATTCTAAGTAAATTACTAATTAAATTCCCAAGAAATTCTCAGTAAATTATTCATAAAATTCTCAATTAATTACTCAGTAAATTCCTAGTAAATCCTTAGTAAATTATTTAGAAAATTCGAAGTAAATTTTTCATAATTTCACGGTAAATTACTCAATAAAATCTCAGTAAATTACTCATTGAATTCTCAGTAAATTACTCAGAACCTTACCCAATAAATTGCTAAGTAAATTACTCAGTAAAATCCGAGTAAATCACTCAGTAAATTACTGGGTAAATTACTTAGAAAATTCTCAATAAATTCAGAGTAAATTTTCAATAAATTACGTAATAAATTCTCAGTAAATTTCAAATTAAATGCCCAAGAAATTCTTAGTAAATTATTCAATAAATTCTCAATTAATTACTCAGTAAATTCCTAGTAAATCCTCAGTAAATTATTTAAAAAAATCGTAATAAATTTTTCATAATTTCACGGTAAATTACTCAATAAAATCTTAGTAAATTACCCATTGAATTCTCAGTAAATTAGTCAAAACATTACCCAGTAAATTGCTAAGTAAATTACTCAGTAAATTCCAAGTAAATCACACAGTAAATTCCCAATAAATTACTCGGTAAATTACTCAGCAAATTCTCATTAAATTACTCAATAAATTCCAGAAAATTCTAAGTAAATTATAATGTAAATTACTTAGAAAATACTTAGTAAATTCTCAGTTAATTACTAATTAAATTCCCAAGAAATTCTCAGTAAATTATTCATTAAATTCTCAACTAAATACTCTGCAAATTCCTTGTAAATCCTCAGTAAATTATTTAGAAAATTCGAAGTAAATTTTTCATAATTTCACGGTAAATTACTCAATAAAATCTCAGTAAATTACACATTGAATTCTCAGTAAATTAGTCAAAACATTACCCAGTAAATTGCAAAGTAAATTACTCAGTAAATTCTGAGTAAATCACACAGTAAATTCCCAGTAAATTACTAGGTAATTTTCTCAGTAAATTCTCATTAAATTACTCAGCAAATTCTAGAAAATTCTCATTAAATTATAATGTAAATTACTCAGAAAATACTCAATAAATTCCCCGTAAATTCTAAGTAAATTACTTAGTAAATTCTCAGTAAATTACTAATTAAATTCCCAAGAAATTTTCAGTAAATTATTCATTAAATTCTCAATTAATTACTCAGTAAATTCCTTGTAAATCCTCAGTAAATTATTTAGAAAATTCGATGTAAATTTTTCATAATTTCATGGTAAATTACACAACAAAATCTCAGTAAATTACTAATTGAATTCTCAGTAAATTACTCAGAACATTACCCAGTAAATTACTAAGTAAATTACTCAGTAAATTTCGAGTAAATCACTCAGTAAATTCTAAGTAAATTACTCGGTAAATTACTCAGTAAATTATCATTAAATTACTTAGTAAATTCGAAGAAAAAATTCTCAATAAATTATAAAGTAAATTACTCATTAAATCCTCAATAAATTATTTAGAAAAATCGAAGTAAATTTTTCCTAATTTCATGGTAAAGTACTCAATAAAATCTCAGTAAATTATTCATTGAATTCTCAGTAAATTACTCAGAACATTACCCAGTAAATTTCTAAGTAAATTACTAAGTCAATTCGGAGTAAATCACTTAGTAAATTCCCAGAAAATTACTCGAAAAATTACTCAGTAAATTCCCAGAAAATTCTCAGTAAATTATAAAGTAAATTACATAGAAAATTCTCAACAAATTCCCAGTAAATTCTCAGTAAAATACTTAGTAAATTTTCAGTAAATTACTAATTAAATTCCCAAGAAATTCTCAGTAAATTATTCATTAAATTCTCAATTAATTACTCAGTAAATTCATCGTAAATCCTCTGTAAATTATTTATAAAATTCGAAGCAAATTTTTCATAATTTCATGGTAAATTACTCAATAAAATCACAGTAAATTACTCATTGAATTCTCAGTAAATTACTCAAAACATCACCCAGCAAATTGCTAAGTAAATTTCTCTGTAAATTCTGAGTAAATCACTCCGTAAATACCCAGTAAATTACTCGGTAAATTACTCAGTAAATTCTCATTAAATTCGAAGAAAATTCTCAGTAAATTATAAAGTAAATTACTTAGAAAATTCTCAATAAATTCCCCGTAAATTACTTAGCAAATTCTCAGTAAATTACTAATTAAATTTCCAAGAGATTCTCAGTAAATTATTCAGTAAATTCTCAATTAATTACTCCGTAAATTCCTAGTAAATCCTCAGTAAATTATTTAGAAAAATCGAAGTAAATTTTTCCTAATTTCACGGGAAATTACTCAATAAAATCTCTATAAATTACTCATTGAATTCTCAGTAAATTACTCAGAACATTACCCAATAAATTGCTAAGTAAATTACTAAGTAAATTCGGAGTAAATCACTTAGTAAATTCCCAGAAAATTACTCGGTAAATTATTCATTAAATTCCCAGAAAATTCTCAATAAATTATAAAGTAAATTACTTAGAAAATTTTCAACAAATTCCCAGTAAATTCTCAGTAAATTACTTAGTAAATTCTCTGTAAATTACTAATTAAATTCCCAAGAAATTTTCACTAAATTGTTCAGCAAATTCTCAATTAATTACACAGTAAATTCCTAGTAAATCCTCAGTAAATTGTTTAGAAAAATTGAAATAAATTTTTCATAATTTCACGGTAAATTACTCAATAAAATCTCTGGAAATTACTCATTGAATTCTCAGTAAATTAGTCAGAACATTACCCAGTAAATTGCTAAGTTAATTACTCAGTAAATTCTGAGTAAATCACTCAGTAAATTTCCAGTAAATTACTCGGTGAATTACTTGGTAAATTCTTATTAAATTACTCAGTAAATTCCCAGAAAATTCTCAGTAAATTATAATGTAAATTACTTAGAAAATACTCAATAAATTCCTAGTAAATTCTATGCAAATTACTTAGTAAATTCTCAGTAAATTACTAATTAAATTCCCAAGAAATTCTCAGTAAATTATTCATTAAATTCTCAACTAATTACTCAGAAAATTCCTTATAAATCTGCAGTAAATTATTTAGAAAATTTGAAGTAAATTTTTCATAATTTCACGGCAAATTAGTATATAAAATCTCAGTAAATTACTCAGAACAATACCCAGCAAATTGCTAAGTAAATTACTCAGTAAATTCTGAGTAAATCACTCAGTAAATTCCCAGTAAATTACTCGGTAAATTACTCAGTAAATTCTCATTAAATTACTCAGTAAATTCCCCGAAAATTCTCAATAAATTCTCAGTAAATTATTCAGTAAATTATTTAGTAAATTCTCAATTAATTATCCTCAGTAATTATTTAGAAAATTCGAAGTAAATTTTTAATAATTTCATGGTAAATTACTCAATAAAATCTCAGTAAGTTACTCATTGAATTCTCAGTAAATTACTCGGAACATTACCTAGTAAATTGCTAAGTAAATTGCTCAGTAAATTCTGAGTAAATCACTCAGTAAATTCCAAGTAGATTACTCGGTAAATTACTCAGTAAATTCTCATTAAATTACTCAGAAAATTCTCAGTAAATTGTAATGTAAATTACTTAGAAAATTCTCAATAAATTCCCAGTAAATTCTCAGTAAATTACTTAGTAAATTCTCAGTAAAATGCAAATTAAATTCCTAAGAAATTCTCAGTAAATTATTCAGTAAATTCTCAATTAATTACTCAATAAATTCCTAGTAAATCCTCAGTAAATTGTTTAGAAAAATTGAAGTAAATTTTTCCTAATTTCACGGTAAATTACTCAATAAAATCTCAGTAAATTACTCATTGAATTCTCAGTAAATTACTTAGAACATTACCCAATGAATTGCTAAGTAAATTACTAAGTAAATTCGGCATAAATCACTCAGAAAATTGCCAGAAAATTACTCAGTAAATTACTTAGTAAATTCCCAGAAAATTCTCAGTAAATTATAAAGTAAATTACTTAGAAAAATCTCAATAAATTTCCAGTAAATTCTCAGTAAATTACTAATTAAATTACCAAGAAATTTTCACTAAATTGTTCAGTTAATTCTCAATTAATTACTCAGTAAATTCCTAGTAAATCCTCAGTAAATTATTTAGAAAATTCGAAGTAAATTTTTCGTAATTTCACGGTAAATTACTCAATAAAATCTCTGTAAAGTACTAATTGAATTCTCGCCAAAATACTCAGAACATTACCTAGTAAATTGCTAAGTAAATTACTCAGTAAATTCCGAGTAAATCACTCAGTAAATTCTGTGTAAATTACTCGGTAAATTACTCAGTAAATTTTCAGAAAATTCGCAGTAAATTATAAAGTAAAGTACTTAGAAAATTCTCAATAAATTCCAAATAAATTCTAAGTAAATTACTTAGTAAATTTTAAATAAATTACTAATTAAATTCCCAAGAAATTCTCAATAAATTATTCATTAAACTCTCAATTAATTACCCAGTAAATTCCGAGTAAATCCTCAGTAAATTATTGAGAAAATTCAAAGTAAATTTTTCATAATTTCAGGGTAAATAAGTCAATAAAATCTCCGTAAATTACTCATTGAATTCTCAGTAAATTACTCAGAACATTACCTAATAAATTTCTAAGTAAATTACTCAGTTAATTCCGAGTAAATCACTCAGAAAATTACTTAGAAAATTCTCAATAAATTCCGAGTAAATTCTCAGTAAATTACTTAGTAGATTCTCAGTAAATTACTAATTAAATTCCCAAGAAATTCTCAGTAAATTATTCAGTAAATTCTCAATTAATTACTCAGTAAATTCCTAGTAAATCCTCAGTAAATTCTTTAGAAAAATCGAAATAAATTTTTCATAATTTCACGGTAAATTACTCAATAAAATCTCAGTAAATTAGTCAAAAACATTACCCAGTAAATTGCTAAGTAAATTACTCAGTAAATTCCGAGTAAATCACACAGTAAATTCTCAGTAAATTACTTGGTAAATTACTCAGTAAATTCTCATTAAATTATCCAGTAAATTCCAGAAAATTCTCATTAAATTATAATGTAAATTACTTAGAAAATACTCAATAGATTCCCAGTAAATTCTAAGTAAATTAGTTAGTAAATTCTCAGTAAATTATTCATTAATTTCTCAATTAATTACTTAGTAAATTCCTTGTAAATCCTCAGTAAATTACTTAGAAAATTCGAAGTAAATCTTTCATAATTTCACGGTAAATTACACAATAAAATCTCAGTAAATTACTAATTGAATTCTCAGTAAATTACTCAGAACATTACCTAGTAAATTGCTAAGTAAATTACTCAGTAAATTCTGAGTAAATCACTCAGTAAATTCTAAGTAAATTACTCGGTAAATTACTCCGTAAATTCGAAGAAAATTCTCTGTAAATTATAAAGTAAATTACGTAGAAAATTCTCAATAATATCCCACTAAATTACTTAGCAAATTCTCAACAAATTACTAATTAAATTTCCAAGAGATTCTCAGTAAATTATTCAGTAAATTCTCAATTAATTACTCAGTAAATTATTTAGAAAATTCGAAGTAAATTTTTCCTAATTTCACGGTAAATTACTCAATAAAATCTCAGTAAATTACTCAGAATATTACCCAGTAAATTGCTAAGTAAATTACTAAGTAAATTCGGAGTACATCACTCAATAAATTCCCAGAAAATTACTCGGTAAATTACTCAGTAAATTCCCAGAAAATTCTCAGTAAATTAAAAATTAAATTACTTAAAAAATTCTCAACAAATTCCCAGTAAATTTTCAATAAATTACTTAGTAAATTCTCAGTAAATTACTAATTAAATACCCAAGAATTTTTCACTAAATTGTTCAGTAAATTCTCAATTAATTACACAATAAATTCTTAGTAAATCCTCAGTAAATTATTTAGAAAAATTGAAATAAATTTTTCATAATTTCACTGTAAATTACTCAATAAAATCTCAGGAAATTACTCATTGAATTCTCAGTAAATTAGTCAGAACATTACCCAGTAAATTGTTAAGTAAATTTCTCAGTAAATTCTGAGTAAATCACTCAGTAAATTCCCAGTAAATTACTTGGTAAATTAGCTAGTAAATTCTCATTAAATTACTCAGTAAATTCCTAGAAAATTCTCAGTAAATTATAAAGTAAATTACTTAGAAAATTCTCAATAAATTCATAGTAAATTCTCAGTAAATTATTCAGTAAATTCTCAGTTAATTACTGAGTAAATTCCTATTAAATCCTCAGTAATTATTTAGAAAATTCGAAGTAAATTTTTCATAATTTCACGGTAAATTACTCAATAAAATCTCAGTAAATTACTCATTGAATTCTCAGTAAATTACACAGAACATTACACAGTAAATTGCTAAGTAAATTACTCAGTAAATTCTGAGTAAATCACTCAGTAAATTCCCAGTAAATTACTCGGTAAATTACTCAGTAAATTCTCATTAAATTACTCAGTAAATTCTCAAAAAATTCTCAGTAAATTATAATGTAAATTACTTAGAAAATACTCAACAAATTCCTAGTAAATTCTAAGTAAATTACTTAGTAAATTCTCAGTAAATTACTAATTAAATTCCCAAGAAATTCTCAGTAAATTATTCATTAAATTCTCAATTAATTACTTAGTAAATTCCTTGTAAATCCTCAGTAAATTATTTAGAAAATTCGAAGTAAATTTTTCATAATTTCACAGCAAATTACTCAATAAAATCTCAGTAAATTACTCATTGAATTCTCAGTAAATTACTCAGAACATTACCCAGTAAATTGCTAAGTAAATTACTCAGTAAATTCTGAGTAAATCACTCAATAAAATCCCAGTAAATTACTCAGTAAATTCTCATTAAATTACTCAGTAAATTCCCAGAAAATTCTCAGTAAATTATTCAGTAAATTCTCAATTAATTACTGAGTAAATTCCTAGTAAATCCTCAGTAATTATTTAGAAAATTCGAAGTAAATTTTTCATAATTTCATGGTAAATTACTCAATAAAATCTCAGTAAATTACTCAGAACATTACCTAGTAAATTACTCAGTAAATTCCGAGTAAATCACTCAGTAAATTCCAAGTAAATTACTCAGTAAATTCTCATTAAATTACTCAGTAAATTACTTAGAAAATTCTCAATAAATTTCCAGTAAATTCTCAGTAAATTACTTAGTAAATTCTCAGTAAATTACTAATTAAATTCCCAAGAAATTCTGTCACGACCCCAAACCGCCCCTAGTAGTTTGGTGCCATGATAGCCAGCAATCTGAGATTGCCGAAGGCCAACTTTCAAAATTCACACACAATCAGAGTATAAAGATATGGGGCTCACAAATGCAGAAGCAATAATTTTAAACATGAGTGGTCCATAAGAGCAGTGCATAAGTCAAATGAAAAGGCATACATCTTTACATAGCTTTACAACTTGAATACAATTAAAGTAAAGTACAAAAATACATATTACATCTTAACAAAAGGGCTTCACAAGCCGACATAAACAAAATACATGAAACACAAATCAAGAAACATAATCTTCCAGACTGCCGACATCCTCACTGCCGACATAACATACATGCAAAACACACATCTCGGTGTAGCCGACTTCTTGCTTGTTACCTACATATATACATAGGGTGTCACGACCCCAAACCGCCCCTAGTAGTTTGGTGCCGTGATGGCCAGTAATCCGTAATTACCGAAGGCCAACTTTCAAAAGTTTAACATAATCAGAGTATGGATATAGAGGCTCACAAATGCGGAAGTAATAAATCAAAATACGCGTGGTCCACAAGAGCAGTGCATAAGTCCAATAAAATGGCATACATCTTTACAACTTTACAAACTTGAATACAACAAAGCAAAATACGTATTACATCTTGATCAAAAGGCTTCTCGAGCCGACATATACAAAAATACAGTGAATACAAGCCAAGAAGCATAATTTTCAAGAATTGCCGACATAAAGAAAAATGACATCGCCGATGTGAATACAAAATAAAGCCGACATAATCATGGATCCAAAACAAGCTTTCAAAACACATTCTAGGCGTCGCCGATGTCCTGCTCATCCCCTACATATATATAGAGAGGGTGAGCTTGAATACTCAGTGAATGGTACTAGAAATAAAGGTTTTGCATGAATATAGCCGAAGTCTTTCAAAACGAAACATGCCAAAAACCATATAATTATTAGCCGAGATCCTTACAGAACTAAACACGTCAAATCTTTATCAAACAAGGGATGAACCGTATTCATCTATCAAGTCTTACAAGTCTCAAGGGATGCTTACTGACATCGGCAAAACACATCAAGCTTATCAAAACAAGGGATGAACCGTATTCATCTATCAAGTCTTACAAGTCTCAAGGGATGCTTACTGACATCGGCAAAACACATCAAGCTTACCAAAACAAGGGAATGAACCGTATTCATCTATCAAGTCTTACAAGTCTCAAGGGATGCTTACTTACATCGGCAAAACACATCAAGCTTATCAAAACAAGTCCACGCGGTAAACCGTCAGTGGCAAAACAAGGACTGTACGATCCGTAATCGATTAGTCAAAGGTACTACGAAAGTTTATAGTCCTCCAGCACAAGGAACTTGTGTTACTTAAGCCCGTAGCTCCTTTTAACACGATGATCTGGTGTTACTTAGGCCCGTAGCCCGATTTAACATTATGGAACTTGTGTTACTTAGGCCCGTAGCCCGATTTAACATTATGGTCTTTCAAGAAAGGACCGTATCCTTTTATACTTAGTGCTGCGAAAGTTTAGAGTTCTCCAGCACAAGGGACTTTTCAAGGATGACATCAAAACAAAGCTTATACTTGATACATCAAACAGGGCTATTCATTCATGCTTAGCAAATACTTTCGTCAAAACAAAGCAAAGCAACTTATCAAAAACAGTATAACATAGCTTTATTAAAAGCACCACTCACCTAGTTCTTCAGGTGTAGGCTCAAAGCAAAGATCAAGGTCCTACAATCACATGGCAATCACATTCTCAAAACAAGCTATATGTATTCATGCGAATGATCTCGGCATTTTCACCAAATCCAAGTCAATAACAAGGTAAAACATGTTGGGAGTTTAAGCACTGCTCCCAACTCATGTAAACACACTGGGTACCATTCAGGTCTTTGCCGAGGTCCCACACCTCCTTGCCGAGGTGTGGTCCCGATGGCCTCATTCAAAAACAAAGTCGGGAAAACTTGGGTTTCCCTTTGAAGAATATGAAGAACATGATTATGAAGAAGACGAATGCAAAGATCATAACTTGTTACAAAATCTGAGATTTCATGCCAAGAGTCCAAAACATGGACCTGGGTACCTATACAAGGAGGTCATGCAAGAACAAACACAAAACATGGTTCTTGTTTCCAAACTTTCGGATCAAAACGAGACTTTCTTCAAGAACACATGAAAACCGTTTTCTCTTTCCAAAACCAACTTCAAAACGATGCATGACGTGCAAAACAGATTCGATCATGCAATGCAGCTGGATGATCAATAACAACAATCAAAGTAGATCAAGATTCTTACCTCAAAGCTCCAATCCAACGGTTCAAACCTCGAAGATCAAGCTTGGAAGATCTATTCTCACTCAAGAACTTCTCCTCCTTCTCTCTAGAGCTTCTCTCTCTAAAGGCAAAGATTTGAGACAAAAATGATTTGTTTCTAGGTCTACTGGCTGTCTTAACAATCAGCTCGGACACGTGGTGCTATCGGGTTGGTTCAACTCAAAAGGTGATTGATTGATAAGACAAGTCTATGACAAAGCGTACGCAGCAAGCTGGGGTAAGACACATCGGCAAGTAATGACATCGGCTCAAATCAAGGATCCGGCAACAGGATAACAAAGACATCGGCTAGGGAGGACGACACTTGACTAAGCTGTGCCACACCTTGGCCGGGGTGTGCCACACCTCGGTCTAGGCCATGCCTGCCCAAGGACGAGGATCACTAAGTGCAAAATATCTCGGCAACAAGCCCAAGGTGAAGATGGTATCGACCAGGCGGTTCCAAAACATTTCAAAGTACAAAGGCTCAGAATCGAACTAAACTCAAGATGACCTCGGCTACACGCCGAGCAAGGAACAAAATCATGCAAGCAATACTTGAACAAAACAAGGCAAGGCAAAACTAGCAAAATAACATATCAAGACAAGATCATGCATGAATGTATGCAAGTATGACAAGAGTAAGGTGAGGGTTGCTACATAGGGAGGGTGAGCTTGGATACTCAGTGAATGGTATAAGTAATAAAGGGGTTAAATGAATGATTCCCGAGGTCTTTTCAAAACAATACATAGTATATCTTTGTCAAAACCATACATAACATAGCTTAACTTGACTTGAAACAAAACATCATTCGAACCTTGGTCTTTCAAAACTAAAGCATAACCTCGGCATTGAGCACACCCGTTCATAGTCCGTAGGTGGCCGATATCTTAACAAGGGTGCTACTTAGGCTTAACGTCCCCTAGCACGAAAGGACGGTGCTACTTAGGCTTAAAGTCCCCTAGCATGAAAGAACCCTCAAAACAAGATGTGCTGCGAAAGTTTAGAGTCTTCCAGCACGAGGGACCTATGTTACAAAGGCCCGTAGCCCTTTAACACTAGAGTGCTGCGAAAGTTTAGAGTCCTCCAGCACGAGGGACCTATGTTACAAAGGCCCGCAGCCCTTTAACACTATGGTGCTGCGAAAATTTAGAGTCCTCCAGCACGAGGGACCTATGTTACAAAGGCTCGTAGCCCTTTAACACTAGAGTACAAATCAAGGGTGCTGCGAAAGTTTAGAGTCCTCCAGCACAAGGGACTTTCTGAGAATGTCATCAAAACAAAGCTTGCTTGATACATTGCCATCCAAAACAAAGCTTATACTTGACACATAAAATAGGGATATCATTCATGCTTAACAAATACTTTTATCAAAACAAGGCAAAGCTTTATCAAAACCTTAAGAACATAACTTTATTAAAAATACCACTCACTTAGTTCTTGGGACGTCGGGGTCAAGGCAAAGGTCCAAGTCCTACAAACACATGGCAAAGCATATTGAACATACTTCTCAAAACAAGTCTTACATGCATGCAAATGATCTCGGGAAAACATGCTGGGAGTCAAAACACTGTTTTACATGTCAGGAGACATGCTGGGTACCAACCAGGTCTTTGCCGAGGTCCCACACCTCCTGGCCGAGGTGTGATTACCTAAGCTTCGGCGTGCGGCTGCATGTCGAGGTGCGCACAAGACAAGCTCAAGGTGTAAGTGATCATGCAAGGTAGGCCAAGGTGAGATACGATGCTTGGCCTAAGTGTGAGGTCTAGGTAAGAGTGATCTCGGCGACTACACCTCGGGAAGTGAGATCTGGGTTTCCACCCGTGAAGAACAGGAAGAACATGAACATGAAGATCAGGAAGAACATGGATGCTAAAATCATAACTTCTTTGTTACAAAAATCTGGGATTTCATGCTATGAGTTCGAAAACATGGACCTAGGTACCCATACTTGAAGATCATGTGAAAACAATCACAAAAACATGGATCTAGGCATGAGCTTTCGGATCAAAACATGACTTTTCTTGAAGAACACATGAATGCTGTTTTCTCTTTCTAAAACCGAACTTCAAAGCAATACATGGCTTACAAATCATATTCAATCATGCAATGCAATATCATAAACATAAGGAATAACATGCGCAGATCAAGAATCTAACCTTAGAACACGGATCTAACGGTTTGATCTCTAGGAATCAAGCTTGGAAATCCACTCTCCCTCAAGAACTCCTCTCCCTCTTCTAGAGCTTCTCTCTCCTCTTCAAAAGTAAGGGTATAACAAATGATAGGTTTTCTCTCTCTATCGGCTGACTTAACACTCAGCTCGGACACGTGGCAACGGCTGGTTGGCTCTCCTCAAAAAGATGATAGATTGACAAGACAAGACTATGACAAAGTGTATTCAACAAGTTAGACGGTAAGGGCACTCCGGCAAGTGATGATCTCGGCTAAGGGCAAAGCTTTGGCAAGTAGGGTGACAATGACCTCGGCTAGAAAGGACAACACTTGACTAAGCTATGCCACACCTTGGCCTAGATGTGCCACACCTCGGTCTAGGTCATACCACTCCAGGACAAGATCACTCAGGTGCAAAGGTAACATCTCGGCCTAGATAATACACATCTCGGCCTTGGTGATTAACACCTCGGCCTAGATAATGACATCTCGGCCAATATGCCAAGGCAAAGGTAGAGGTCAAACAAAGGGGTTCCAAGATACTTCTAGACTGAAGATGACCTCGGCTTGGAATGATCTAGGCTTAACATAACCTAGGCTTAACTTAGCAGGGAAGGAACAAAACATGCAAGCAATACTTAAGCAAACAAGGCAAGATTCATGAATGCAACTTAACAAGACAAGGTTATGTAAATGGACATGAACATGACCATGACATGAATATGGGTCGTTACAGCATCTTAACATGGCAAAACATACAAATGCATGCAAGCATGACTAAAACATAAAATGTGGATTGTTACAAATTCTCAGTAAATTATTCAATAAATTCTCAATTAATTCCTCAATAAATTCCTAGTAAATCCTCAATAAATTATTTAGAAAATTCAAAATAAATTTTTCATAATTTCACGATAAATTACTCAATAAAATCTCAGTAAAGTACTCATTGAATTCTTACCAAAATACTCAGAACATTACCCAGTAAATTGCTAAGTAAATTACTCAGTAAATTCCGAGTAAATCACTCAGTAAATTCCGTGTAAATTACTCGGCAAATTACTCAGTAAATTCTCAGAAAATTCTCAGTAAATTATAAAGTAAATTACTTAGAAAATTCTCAATAAATTTTCAGTAAATTCGAAGTAAATTACTAATTAAATTCCCAAGAAATTCTCAATAAATTATTCATTAAATTCTCAATTAATTACCTAGTAAATTTCTAGTAAATCCTCAGTAAATTATTTAGAAAATTCGAAGTAAATTTTTCATAATTTCACGGTAAATTACTCAATAAAATCTCAGTAAATTACTCATTGAATTCTCAGTAAATTACTCAGAACATTACCCAATAAATTGCTAAGTAAATTACTCAGTAAATTCTGAGTAAATCACTCAGTAAATTACTCGGTAAATTACTTAGAAAATTCTCAATAAATTCCGAGTAAATTCTCAGTAAATTACAAATTAATTTCCAAGAAATTCTTAGTAAATTATTCAGTAAATTCTCAATTAATTACTCAGAAAATTCCTAGTAAATCCTTAGTAAATTATTTAGAAAAATCGTAATAAATTTTTCATAATTTCACGATAAATTACTCAATAAAATCTCAGTAAATTACTCATTGAATTCTCAATAAATTAGTCAAAACATTACCCAGTAAATTGCTAAGTAAATTACTCAGTAAATTCCGAGTAAATCACATAGTAAATTCTCAGTAAATTACTCAACAAATTACTTAGCAAATTCTCATTAAATTACTCAATAAATTATAGAAAATTCTCAGTAAATTATAATGTAAATTACTTAGAAAATACTCAATAAATTTCCAGTAAATTCCAAGTAAATTACTTAGGAAATTCTCAGTAAATTACTAATCAAATTCCCAAGAAATTCCCAGTAAATTATTCATTAAATTCTCAATTAATTACTCAGTAAATTTCTTGTAAATCCTCAGTAAATTATTTAGAAAATTCGAAGTAAATTTTTTATAATTTCACGGTAAATTACTCAATAAAATCTTAGTAAATTACTAATTGAATTCTCAGTAAATTACTCAGAACATTACCCAGTAAATTGCTAAGTAAATTACTCAGTAAATTCCGAGTAAATCTCTTAGTAAATTCTAAGTAAATTACTCGGTAAATTACTCAGTAAATTCTCATTAAATTCAAAGAAAATTCTCAGTAAATTATAAAGTAAATTACTTAGAAAATTCTCAATAAATTCCCAGTAAATTACTTAGCAAATTCTCAGTAAATTACTAATTAAATTTCCGAGAGATTCTCAGTAAATTATTCAGTAAATTCTCAATTAATTACTCAGTAAATTCCTAGTAAATCCTCAGTAAATTATTTAAAAAAAACGAAGTAAATTTTTCCTAATTTCACGGTAAATTACTCAATAAAATCTCTGTAAATTACTCATTGAATTCTTAGTAAATTACTAAGAACATTACCCAGTAAATTGCTAAGTAAATTACTAAGTAAATTCGGAGTAAATCACTCAGTAAATTCTCAAAAAATTACTCGGTAAATTACTCAGTAAATTCCCAGAAGATTCTCAGTAAATTATAAAGTAAATTACTGAGAAAATTCTCAACAAATTCCCAGTAAATTCTTAGTAAATTACTTTGTAAATTCTAAGTACATTACTAATTAAATTCCCAAGAAATTTTCACTAAATTGTTCAGTAAATTTTCAATTAATTACATAGTAAATTCCTAGTAAATCCTCAATAAATTATTTAGAAAAATCGAAATAAAATTTTCATAATTTCACGGTAAATTACTCAATAAAATCTCAGTAAATTACTCATTGAATTCTCAGTAAAATAGTCAGAACATTACCTTGTAAATTGCTAAGCAAATTACTCAGTAAATTCCGAGTAAATCACTCAGTAAATTCCCAGTAAATTTCTCGGTAAATTACTCAGTAAATTCCCATTAAATTACTCAGTAAATTCCTAGAAAATTCTTAGTAAATTATAATGTAAATTACTTAGAAAATACTCAATAAATTCCCAGTAAATTCTAAGTAAATTACTTAGTAAATTCTCAGTAAATTACTAATTAAATTCCCAAGAAATTCTCAGTAAATTATTCATTAAATTCTCAATTAATTACTCAGTAAATTCCTTGTAAATCCTCAGTAAATTATTTAGAAAATTCGAAGTAAATTTTACATAATTTCACAACAAATTACTCAATAAAATCTCAGTAAATTACTCATTGAAATCTCAGTAAATTAGTCAAAACATTACCCACTAAATTGCTAAGTAAATTACTCAGTAAAGTCTGAGTAAATCACCCAGTAAATTCCCAGTAAATTACTCGGTAAATTACTCAGTTAATTCTCATTAAATTACTCAGTAAATTCCCAAAAAATTCTCAGTAAATTATTCAGTAAATTATTTAGTAAATTCTCAATTAATTACTGAGTAAATTCCTAGTAAATCCTCAGTAATTGTTTAGAAAATTCGAAGTAAATTTTTCATAATTTTACTCAATAAAATCTCAGTAAATTACTCATTGAATTCTCAGTAAATTACTCAGAACATTACCTAGTAAATTGCTAAGTAAATTACTCAGTAAATTCCGAGTAAATCACTCAGTAAATTCCAAGTAGATTACTCGATAAATTACACAGTAAATTCTCATTAAATTACTCAGTAAATTCTCAGAAAATTCTCAGTAAATTATAATGTAAATTACTTAGAAAATTCTCAATAAATTCCCAGTAAATTCTCAGTAAATTACTTAGTAAATTCTCAGTAAATTACTAATTAAATACCCAAGAAATTCTCAGTAAATTATTCAGTAAATGCTCACTTAATTACTCAGTAAATTCCTAGTAAATCCTCAGTAAATTATTTAGAAAATTCAAAGTAATTTTTTCATAATTTCACGAAAAATTACTCAATAAAATCTCAGCAAAGTACTCATTGAAGTCTCACCAAAATACTCAGAACATTACCCAGCAAATTGCTAAGTAAATTACTCATTAAATTCCGAGTAAATCACTCAGTAAATTCCGTGTAAATTACTCGGTAAATTACTCAGTAAATTCCCAGAAAATTCTAAGTAAATTATAAAGTAAATTGCTTAGAAAATTCTCAATAAATTCCCAGTAAATTCTAAGTAAATTACATAGTAACTTCTTAGTAAATTACTAACTAAATTCCCAAGAAATTCTCAATAAATTACTCATTAGATTCTCAATTAATTACCCAGTAAATTCCTAATAAATCCTCAGTAAATTATTTAAAAAATTCAAAGTAAATTTTTCATAATTTCACGGTAAATTACTCAATAAAATCTCAGTAAATTACTCATTGAATTCTCAGTAAATTACTCAGAACATTACCCAATAAATTGCTAAGTAAATTACTCAGTAAATTCTGAGTAAATCACTCAGTAAATTACTCGGTAAATTACTTAGAAAATTCTCAATAAATTCCGAGTAAATTCTCAGTAAATTTCTTAGTAAATTGTTAGTAAATTACTAATTAAATTCCCAAGAAATTCTTAGTAAATTATTCAGTAAATTCTCAATTAATTACTCTGTAAATTCCTAGTAAATCCTCAGTAAATTATTTAGAAAAATTGAAATAAATTTTTCATAATTTCACGGTAAATTACTCGATAAAATCTCAGTAAATTACTCATTGAATTCTCAGTAAATTAGTTAAAACATTAGCCAGTAAATTGCTAAGTAAATTACTCAGTAAATTCCGAGTAAATCACACAGTAAAGTCCCAGTAAATACCCGGTAAATTACTCAGTAAATTATAATGTAATTTACTTAGAAAATACTCAATAAATTCCTAGTAAATTCTAAGTAAATTACTTAGTAAATTCCCAGTTAATCACTAATTAAATTCCCAAGAAATTCTCAGTAAATTACTCATTAAATTCTCAATTAATTACTCAGTAAATTCCTAGTAAATCCTCAGTAGATTATTTAGAAAAATCGAAGTAAATTTTTCCTAATTTCACGGTAAATTACTCAATAAAATCTCAGTAAATTACTCAATGAATTCTAAGTAAATTACTCAGAACATTACCCCGTAAATTGCTAAGTAAATTACTAAGTAAATTCGGAGTAAATCACTCAGTAAATTCCCAGAAAATTACTCGATAATTTACTCAGTAAATTCCCAAAAAATTCTCAGTAAATTACTTAGAATATTCTCAATAAATTCCCAGTAAATTACTAATTAAATTCCCAAGAAATTTTCACTAAATTGTTCAGTAAATTCTCAATTAATTACATAGTAAATTCCTAGTAAGTCCCCAGTAAATTATTTAGAAAAATTGAAATAAATTTTTCATAATATCACGGTAAATTACTCAATAAAATCTCAGTAAATTACTCATTGAATTCTCAGTAAATTAGTCAAAACATTACCCAGTAAATTGCTAAGTAAATTATGAGTAAATCACTCAGTAAATTCGCAGTAAATTACTCGGTAAATTACTCAGTAAATTCTCATTAAATTACTCAGAAAATTCCCAGAAAATTATAAAGTAAATTACTTAGAAAATTCCCAATAAATTCCCAGTAAATTCTCAGTAAATTATTCAATAATTCTCAATTAATTACTGAGTAAATTCCTAGTAAATCCTCAGTAATTATTTAGGAAATTCGAAGTAAATTTTTCATAATTTCACGGTCAATTACTCAATAAAATCTCAGTAAATTACTCATTGAATTCTCAGGAAATTAGTCAGAACATTACCCAGTAAATTGCTAAGTAAATTACTCAGTAAATTTCGAGTAAATCATTCAGTAAATTCCCAGTAAATTACTCGATAAATTACTCAGTAAATTCTCATTAAATTACTCTGTAAATTCTCAGTAAATTATAATGTAAATTACTTAGAAAATACTCAATAAATTCCCAGTAAATTCTAAGTAAATTACTTAGTAATTTCTACGTAAATTACAAACTAAATTCCCAAGAAATTCTCTGTAAATTATTCAATAAATCCTTAATTAATTACTCAGTAAATTCCATGTAAATACTCAGTAAATTATTTAGAAAATTCGAAGTAAATTTTTCATAATTTCACGGTAAATTACCCAATAAAATCTCAGTAAATTACTCATTGAATTCTCAGTAAATTACTCAGAACATTACCCAGTAAATTGCTACGTAAATTACTAAGTAAATTCGGAGTAAATCACTCAGTAAATTCCCAGAAAATTACTCGGTAAATTACTCAGTAAATTCCCAAAAAATTCTCAGTAAATTATAAAGTAAATTACTTAGAATATTCTCAATAAATTCCCAGTAAATTCTCAGTAAATTACTTAGTAAATTCTCAGTAAATTACTAATTAAATTCCCAAGAAATTTTCACCAAATTGTTCAGTAAATTATCAATTAATTAAATAGTAGATTCCTAGTAAATCCCCAGAAAATTATTTAGAAAAATCAAAATAAATTGTTCATAATTTCTTGGTAAATTACTCAATAAAATCTCAATAAATTACTCATTGAATTCTCAGTAAATTAGTCAGAACATTACCCAGTAAATTGCTAAGTAAATTACTCAGTAAATTCTGAGTAAATCACTCAGTTAATTCTGAGTAAATCATTCAATAAATTCCCAGTAAATTACTCGGTAAATTACTCAGTAAATTCTCATTAAATTACTCAGTAAATTCCAAGAAAATTCTCAGTAAATTATAGAGTAAATTACTTAGAAAATTCTCAATAAATGCCCAGTAAATTCTCCGCAAATTATTCAATAAATTATTTAGTACATTATCAATTAATTACTGAGTAAATTCCTATTAAATCCGCAATAATTCTTTAGAAAATTCGAAGTACATTTTTCATAATTTCACGGTAAATTACTCACTAAAATCTCAGTAAATTACTCATTGAATTCTCAGTAAATTACTCAGAACATTACCTAGTAAATTGCTAAGTAAATTACTCAGTAAATTCTGAGTAAATCACTCAGTAAATTCCAAGTAGATTACTCAGTGAATTACTCAGTAAATTCTCATTAAATTACTCTGTAAATTCTCAGAAAATTCCCAGTAAATTATAATGTAAATTACCTAGAAAATTCCCAATAAATTTCCCAGTAAATTCTTAGTAAATTACTTAGTAAATTCTTAGTAAATTACTAATTAAATTCCCAAGAAATTCTCAATAAATTATTCAGTAAATTCTCAATTAATTACTCAGTAAATTCCTAGTAAATCCTCAGAAAATTATTTAGAAAATTCGAAGTAAATTTTTCATAATTCCACGGTAAATTACTCAATAAAATCTCAGTAAAGTACTCATTGAATTCTCACCCAAATAGTCAGAACATTACCCAGTAAATTGCTAAGTAAATTACTCAGTAAATTCTGAGTAAATCACTCAGTAAATTCCGTGTAAATTACTCGGTAAATTACTCAGTAAATTCTCATTAAATTACTCAGTAAATTCCCAGAAAATTCTCAGTAAATTATAAGGTAAATTACTTAGAAAATTCTCAATAAATTCCCTATAAATTACTAAGTAAATTCTCAGTAAATTACTAATTAAATTCCCAAGAAATTTTTACTAAATTGTTCCGTAAATTCTCAATTAATTACATAGTAAATTCCTAGTAAATCCTCAGTAAATTATTTAGAAAAATCGAAATAATTTTTTCAAAATTTCACGGTAAATTACTCAATAAAATCTCAGTAAATCACTCATTGAATTCTCAGTCAATTAGTCAGAACACTACCGAGTAAATTGCTAAGTAAATTACTCAGTAAATTTTGAGTAAATCACTCAGCAAATTCCTAATAGATTACTCAGTAAATTCTCATTAAATTACTTAGTAAATTCTCAGAAAATGATTTGTAAATTATAAAGTAAATTACTTAGAAAATTCTCAATAAATTCCCAGTAAATTACTTAGCAAATTCTCAGTAAATTACTAATTAAATTCGCAAGAGATTCTCAGTAAATTATTCAGTAAATTCCTAGTAAATGCTCAGTAAATTATTTAGAAAAATCGAAGTAAATTTTTCCTAATTTCACGGTAAATTACTCAATAAAATCTCAGTAAATTACTCATTGAATTCTCAGTAAATTACTCAGAACATTAACTAGTAAATCACTAAGTAAATTCGGAGTAAATCACTCAGTAAATTCCCAGGAAATTCTTAGTAAATTATAAAGTAAATTACTTAGAAAATTCGCAGAAAATTCTCAGTAAATTCTTAGTAAATTCCTTAGTAAATTCTCAGCAAATTACTAATTAAATTCCCAAGAAATTTTTACTAAATTATTCAGTAAATTCTCAATTAATTACACAGTAAATTCCTACTAAATACTCAGTAAATTTTGAATAAATCACTTAGTAAATTCCTAGTAAATTACTCGGTAAATAACTTAGTAAATTCCCAGAAAATACTCTGTAAATTATCAAGTAAATTACTTAGAAAATTCTCAATAAATTCCCTGTAAATTATTCAGTAAATTCTCAGTAAATTATTCAGTAAATTCTCAATTAATTACAGAGTAAATTCCTAGTAAATCCTCAGTAATTATTTAGAAAAATCGAAGTAAATTTTTCCTAATTTCACGGTAAATTACTCAATAAAATCTCAGTAAATTACTCATTGAATTCTCAGTAAATTACTCAGAACATTAACTAGTAAATTACTAAGTAAATTCAGAGTAAATCACTCAGTAAATTCCCAGGAAATTCTTAGTAAATTATAAAGTAAATTACTTAGAAAATTCTCAGTAAATTCTTAGTAAATTACTTAGTAAATTCTCAGCAAATTACTAATTAAATTCCCAAGAAATTTTTACTAAATTGTTCAGTAAATTCTCAATTAATTACACAGTAAATTCCTACTAAATCCTCAGTAAATTTTGAATAAATTACTTAGTAAATTCCTAGTAAATTACTCGGTAAATAACTTAGTAAATTCCCAGAAAATACTCTGTAAATTATCAAGTAAATTACTTAGAAAATTCTCAATAAATTCCCTGTAAATTATTCAGTAAATTCTCAGTAAATTATTTAGTAAATTCTCAATTAATTACAAAGTAAATTGCTAGTAAATCCTCAGTAATTATTTAGAAAATTTGAAGTAAATTTTTCATAATTTCACGGTAAATTACTCAATAAAATCTCAGTAAATTACTCATTGAATTCTCAGTAAATTACTCAGAACATTACCTTGTAAATTGCTAAGTCAATTATTCAGTAAATTTCGAGTAAATCACTCAGTAAATTCCAAGTAGATTACTCGGTAAATTACTCAGTAAATTCTCATTAAATTACTCAGAAAATTCGTAGAAAATTCTCTGTAAATTCTCAGTAAATTATTTAGTAAATTCTCAGTAAATTACTAATTAAATTCCCAAGAAATTCTCAGTAAATTATTCAGTAACTTCTCAATTAATTACTCAGTAAATTCCTAGTAACTCCTCAGTAAATTATTTAGAAAATTCGAAGTAAATTTTTCATAATTTCACGGTAAATTACTCAATAAAATCTCAGTAAAGTACTCATTGAATTCTCACCAAAATACTCAGAACAGTACTCAGTAAATTCCGTGTAAATTACCCGATAAATTACTCAGTAAATTCCCAGAAAATTCTCAGTAAATTATAAAGTAAATTACTTAGAAAATTCTCAATAAATTCCCAGTAAATTCCAAGTAAATTACTTAGTAAATTCTCAGTAAATTACTAATTAAATTATCCAGAAATTCTCAGTAAATTATTCATTAAATTCTCAATTAATTACCAAGTAAATTCGTAGTAAATCCTCAGTAAATTATTTAGAAAATTCGAAGTAAATTTTTCATAATTTCACGGTAAATTACTAAATAAAATCTCTGTAAATTACTAATTGAATTCTCAGTAAATTACTCAGAACATTATCCAGTAAATTACTCAGTAAATTCTAAGTAAATCACTTAGTAAATTCTAAGTAAATTACTCGGTAAATTACTCCGTAAATTCCAAGAAAATTCTCAATAAATTATAAAGGAAATTACTTAGAAAATTCTTAATAAAATCCCAATAAATTACTTAGTAAATTCTCAGTAAATTACTAATTAAATTGCCAAGAAATTCTCAAAAAATTATTCAGTAAATTCCTAGTAAATCCTCTGTAAATTATTTAGAAAATTCGAAGTAAATTTTTCTTAATTTCACGGTAAATTATTCAATAAAATCTCAGTAAATTACTCATTGAATTCTCAGTAAATTACTCTGAACATTGCACAATAAATTGCTAAGTAAATTACTAAGTAAATTCGGAGTAAATCACTCAGTAAATACCCAGTAAATTACTCGGTTAATTACACAATAAATTCTCAGTAAATTATAAAGTACATTACCTAAAAATTCTCAATAAATTCCCAGTAAATTCTCAGTAAATTACAAATTAAATTCCCAGGAAATTCTCTGTAAATTATTCAGTAAATTATCAATTAATTACTTAGTAAATTCCTATTAAATCCTCCGTAAATTATTTAATAAATTCAAAGTAAATTTTTCATAATTTCACGGTAAATTACTCAATAAAATCTCTGTAAATTACTCAGTGAATTCTAAGTAAATTACTCAGAACATTACCCAGTAAATTGCTAAGTAAATTACTCAGTAAATTTCGAGTAAATCACTCAGTAAATTCCGAGTAGAATACTCGGTAAATTACTCAGTAAATTCTCATTAAATTACTCAGTAAATTCCCAGAAAATTCTCAGTAAATTATAAAGTAAATTACTTAGAAAATTCTCAACAAATTCTCAGTAAATTACTTAGTAAATACTCAGTAAATTACTAATTATGTAACAACCCTCACCTTACTCTTGCCATACTTGCATACATTCCTGCATGGTTTTGCCTTGTTATGTTGTTTGAAGGATTTGCTTGCCTTGTTTTGTTTATGTTGCTTGCGTATTTTTTTGTTCCTTGTTCGGTGTGTGCGTGGCCGAGGTCACCTTGAGCTTAGTTCGCCTCTGAATCCTTGTACTTAGAACTGTTTTGAGATCTTGTTCAACCCCATCTTCACCTCGGGCATTTATTGCCGAGATGTTTTGCACTTAGTGAACCTTGTCCGCAGGCAGGTATGGGCTAGGCCGAGATGTGGCACACCCCGGCCAAGGTGTGGCACAGCTTAGTCAAGCGTCGTCCTCCCTAGCTGATGTCCTTGTTACCCTGTTGCCAGATCCTTGATTTGAGCCGATGTCATTTATTGCCAGTGTGTCTTACCCGAGCTTGCTGCATACGCTTTGTCAGAGACTTGTCTTGTCTATCAATCACCTTTTCGAGTTGAACCAACCCGGCAGCGCCACGTGTCCGAGCTGGTTGTTAAGATAGCCGGCAGACTTAGAAACAAGTCATTTTGGTCTCAAATCTTTGTTTTAGAGAGAGAAGCTCTAGAGAGGAGGAAGAGAAGTTCTTGAGTGAGAGCAAGTCTTCCAAGCTTGATCTTTGTGGTTTGATCCGTTGGATTCGAGTTTTGAGGTTAGAATCTTGACCTACCTTGATTGTTGTTATTGATTATCTAGCTGCATTGCATGATCGGATCTGTTTTGCATGTCATGCATCGTTTTGAAGTTAGTTTTGGAAAGAGAAAATGGTTTTCATGTGTTCTTGAAGAGAGCCTTGTTTTGATCCGAAAGTTGGAACGAAAACCATGTTTTTGTGTTTGTTCTTGCATGACTTTCTTGTGTGGGTACCCAGGTCCATATTTTGAACTCTTGGCATGAAAACTCAGATTTTTGTAACAAGTTGTGAACTTGCATCCATCTTTCAAATGATCATGTTCTTCATATTCTTCAAAAGGGAAACCCAGGTTTTTCCCGACTTTGTTTGATGGGACCTCGGCATAATCCTAGACGGTGCCCAGTGTGTTTTCATGAAACGAGAGCAGTGTTTAAGCTCCCAGCATGTTTTTCTTTGATTTTGACTTGGATCTCGCAAGGATGCCGAGATCACTTGCATGCACATGAAACTTGTTTTGAGAATGCGATTGCCATGTGATTGTAGGTCCGTGATATTTGCCTTGAGCCTACACCTGAAGAACTAGGTGAGTGGTGCTTTTAATAAAGCTATGTTACACTTGTTTTTGATAGATCTTGCTTGTCTCGTTTTGAAGAAAGTATTTGCTAAGCATGAATGTATAGCCTTGTTTTGATGTTATTCTTGGAAAGTCCCTTGTG
Source organism: Camellia sinensis (assembly GCF_055761805.1). Classification (NCBI taxonomy): domain Eukaryota; kingdom Viridiplantae; phylum Streptophyta; class Magnoliopsida; order Ericales; family Theaceae; genus Camellia; species Camellia sinensis. Next base: position 90,014,697 of record NC_138964.1, read on the forward strand.
CTGGAGGACTCTAAACTTTCGCAGTACTAAGTATAAAAGGATACGGTCCTTGTTAAATCGGGCTACGGGCCTAAGTAACACAAGTCCCTTGTGCTGGAGGACTCTAAACTTTCGTAGTACTAAGTATAAAAGGATACGGTCCTTGTTAAATCGGGCTACGGGCCTAAGTAACACAAGTCCCTTGTGCTGGAGGACTCTAAACTTTCGCAGTACTAAGTATAAAAGGATACGGTCCTTGTTAAATCGGGCTACGGGCCTAAGTAACACAAGTCCCTTGTGCTGGAGGACTCTAAACTTTCGCAGTACCATTTGAATGATGAATACGGTTCATCCCTTGTTTTGCCGATGTCAGTGAGCAGTCCTTGATACTTGTAACCATTTGATTGATGAATACGGTTCATCCCTTGCATCGCCGATGTTATGATACTTGATTGATGAATACGGTTCATCTCTTGCTTCGCCGATGTTATGATACTTGATTGATGAATACGGTTCATCCCCTGTTGGATAAAGTTTTGACGAGTTTTGTTTTGAAAGAGTTCGGCTATATTCATGCAAAACCTTTATTTCGAGTACCATTCACTGAGTATTTGTACTCACTCCTCTATATATATATGTAGGTGATGAGCAGGACGGCGGCGACGCCTAAATTGTTTTGGAAGCTTGTTTTGGATTCGTGCTTATGTCGGCTTTGCTTTTGTATTTACGTCGGCGATGCCTTTCATTGCATGTCGGCAAATCTTGAAAATCATGCTTCTTGACTTGTATTTTATTGTATTTTGTATATGTCGGCTCGAGAAGCCTTTTGATCAAGATGTAATATGTATTTTGCTTAGCTGTATTCAAGTTGTAAGATGAATGTCATTGCATTTGATCTATGCACAGCTCTTATGGACGACTTGTATTTTGATTTACTTCTTCCGCATTGTGAGCCCTGTTCATTATTACTCTGATTGTGTTAAGTTTTTTGAAAGTTGGCCTTCGGTAATTACGGATTACTGGCCATCACGGCACCAAACTACTAGGGGCGGTTTGGGGTCGTGACAAATTAAATTCTCAAGAAATTCTTAGTAAACTCTCAATTAATTACTCCGTAAATTCCTAGTAACTCCTTAGTAAATTATTTAGAAAAATCGAAATAAATTTTTCATAATTTCACGGTAAATTACTCAATAAAGTCCCAATAAATTACCCATTAAATTCTCAGTAAATTACTCAGAACATTACCCAGAAAATTTCTAAGTAAATTACTAAGTCAATTACGAGTAAATCACTCAGTAAATTCTCATTAAATTACTCAATAAATTCCCCGAAAATTCTCAGTAAATTATAAAGTAAATTACTTAGAAAATTCTCAATAAATTCTAAGTAAATTCTCAGTAAATTACTTAGTAAATTCACAGTAAATTATTAATTAAATTCCCAAGAAATTCTCAGTAAATTATTCAGTAAATTTTCAATTAATTACTTAGTAAATTCCTAGTAAATCCTCAGTAAATTATTTAGAAAATTAGAAGTAAATTTTTCATAATTTCACGGTAAATTACTCAATTAAATCTCAGTAAATTAGTCATTGAATTCTCAGTAAACTACTCTGAACATTACACAGTAAATTGCTAAGTAAATTACTCAGTAAATTCCGAGTAAACCACTCAGTAAATTCTCAGTAAATTACTCGGTAAATTGCTTAGTAAATTCTCATTAAATTACGCAGTAAATTCCCAGAAAATTCTTAGTAAATTATAAAGTAAATCACTTAGAAAATTCTCAATAAATTCCCATTAAGTTCGCAGTAAATTACTAATTAAATTCCCAGGAAATTCTCAATAAATTATTCAGTAAATTCTCAATTAATTACTGTGTAAATTGCTAGTAAATCCTCAGTAATTATTTAGAAAATTTGAAGTAAATTTATCATAATTTCACCGTAAATTACTCAGTTAAATCTCAGTAAATTACTCGTTGAATTCTCTGTAAATTACTCAAAATGTTACCCAGTAAATTGCTAACTAAATTACTCAGTAAATTCTGAGTAAATCACCCAGTAAATTCCCAGTAAATTACTCGGTAAATTACTCAGTAAATTCTCATTAAATTACTCAGAAAATTATAAAGTAAATCATTTAGAAAATTCTCAATATATTCCCTGTAAATTCGCAGTAAATTAATAATTAAATTCCCAAGAAATTCCCAATAAATTATTTAGTAAATTCTCAATTAATTACTTAGTAAATTCCTAGTAAATCCTCAGTAATTATTTAGAAAATTCGAAGTAAATTTTTCATAATTTCACAGTAAATTACCCAATAAAATCTCTGTAAATTACTCAATGAATTCTCAGTAAATTAATCAGAACATTACCTAGTAAATTGCTAAGTAAATTACTAAGTAAATTCCGGGTAAATCATTCAGTAAATTTCTAGTAAATTACTCGGTCAATTACTCAGTAAGTTCTAATTAAATTAGTCAATAAATTCCCAGAAAATTCTCAGTAAATTATGAAGTAAATTGCTCAGAAAATTTTCAATAAATTCCCATTAATTTTTTAGTAAATTCTCAGTAAATTACTAATTAAATTCCCAAAAAATTCTCAGTAAATTATTCAGTAAATTCTCAATTAATTACTGAGTAAATTCCAAGTAAATCCTCCGTAAATTATTTAGAAAATTCGAAGTAAATCTTTCATAATTTCACGGTAAATTACCCAATAAAATCTTAGTGAATTACTCATTGAATTCTCTGTAAATTACTTAGAATATTACCCAGTAAATTGCTAAGTAAATTCTGAGTAAATCACTCAATAAAATCAAAGTAAATTACTCGGTAAATTACTCAGTAAATTCTCATTAAATTACTCTGTAAATTCCCAGAAAACTCTCAGTAAATTATAAAGTAAATTACATAGAAAATTCTCAATAAATTCCTAGTAAATTACTAATTAAATTCCGGAGAAATTCTCAGTACATTATTCGGTAAATTTTTAATTAATTACTCAGTAAATTCCTAGTTAATCCTTAGTAAATTATTTAGAAAATTCGATGTAAATTTTTCATAATTTCAAGGTAAATTACTCAATAAAATCCCATTAAATTACTCATTAAATTCTCAGTAAATTACTCAGAACATTACCCAGTAAATTGCTAAGTAAATTACTCAGTAAATTCCGAGTAAATCACTCAATAAATTCTCAGAAAATTCTCAATAAATTCCCAAGAAATTCTCAGTAGATTATTCAGTAAATTCTCAATTAATTACTCAGAAAATTCTTAGTAAATTCTCAGTAAATTATTTAGAAAAATCGAAGTAAATTTTTCAAAATTTCACGACAAATTACTCAATAAAATCTCAGTAAATTACTCATTGAATTCTCAGTAAATTACTCAGAACATTACCCAGTAAATTGCTAAGTAAATTACTCAATAAATTCCGAGTAAATCACTCAGTAATTTCCCTGTAAATTACTCGGTAAATTACTTAGTAAATTCCCATTAAATTACTCAATAAATTTCCAAAAAATTCTGAGTAAATTATAAAGTAATTACTTAGAAAATTCTCAATAAATTCCCAGTAAATTCTTAGTAAATTACTAATTAAATTCCCAAGAAATTCTCACTATATAATTCAGTAAATTCTCAATTAATTACTCAATAAATTCCTAGTAAATCCTCAGTAAATTATTTAGAAAATTCGAAGTAAATTTTTCATAATTTCGCGGTAAATTACTCAATGAAATCTCAGTAAATTACTCATTGAATTCTCAGTAAATTACTCAGAACATTACACAGTAAATTGCTAACTAAATTACTCAGTAAATTCTCATTAAATTACTCAGTAAACTCTCTGAAAATTCTCAGTAAATTATAAAATAACTTACTTAGAAAATTCTCAACAAATTCCCAGTACATTACTTAGGAAATTCTCAGTAAATTACTAATTAAATTCGCAAGAGATTCTCAGTAAATTATTCAGTAAATTCTCAATTAATTACTCAGTAAATTCCTAGTAAATCCTCGGTAAATTATTTAGAAAAATTGAAGTAAATTTTTCCTAATTTCACGGTAAATTACTCAATAAAATCTCAGTAAATTACTCATTGAATTCTCAATAAATTACTCAGAACATTACCCAGTAAATTACTAAGTAAATTCGGAGTAAATCACTCTGTAAATTCCCAGAAAATTCTCAGTAAATTATAAAGTAAATTACTTAGAAAATTCCCAAAAAATTCCCAGTAAATTCTCAGTAAATTACTAATTAAATTCCCAATAAATTTTTCCTAAACTATTCAGTAAATTCTCAATTAATTACACAGTAAATTCCTAGTAAATCCTCAGTAAATTATTTAGAATAATCGAAATAAATTTTTCATAATTTCACGGTAAATTACTCAATAAAATCTCAGTAAATTACTCATTGAATTCTTAGTAAATTACTCAGAACTTTACCAAGTAAATAGCTAAGTAAATTAGCCAGTAAATTTTGAGTAAATCACTCAGTACATTCCCAGTAAATTACTCGGTAAATTACTTAGTAAATTCTCATTAAATTACTCAGTAAATTCCCAAAAAATTCTCCGTAAATTATCAAGTAAATTACTTAGAAAATTAACAATAAATTCCCAGCAAATTCTCAGTAAATTATTCAGTAAATTCTCAGTAAATTATTCAGTAAATTCTCAATTAATTACTCAGGAAATTCCTAGTAAATCGTCAGTAATTATTAAGAAAATTCGAAGTAAATTTTTCATAATTTCACAGTAAATTACTCAATAAAATCTCAGTAAATTACTCATTGAATTCTCAGTAAATTACTCAGAATATTACCCAGTAAATTGCTAAGTAAATTACTCAGTAAATTCCGAGTAAATCACTCAGTAAATTCAAAGTAGATTACTCGGTAAATTACTTAGTAAATTCTCACTAAATTACTCAGTAAATTCCGAGAAAATTCTCAGTAAATTATAATGTAAATTACTTAGAAAATTCTCAATAAATTCCTAGTAAATTCTCAGTAAATTACTAATTAAATTTCCAAGAAATTCTCAGTAAAATATTCAGTAAATTCCTAGTAAATCTTCAGTAAATGATTTAGAAATTTCGAAGTAAATTTTTCATAATTTCACGCTAAATTACTCAATAAAATATCAGTAAAGTACTCATTGAATTCTCACCAAAATACTCAGAACATTACCCAGTAAATTCCTAAGTAAATTACTCAGTAAATTCTGAGTAAATCAATCAGTAAATTCCGTGTAAATTACTCGGTAAATTACTCAGTAAATTCCTAGAAAATTCTCAGTAAATTATAAAGTAAATTACTTAGAAAATTCTCAATAAATTCCCAGTAAATTCTAAGTAAATTACTTAGTAAATTCTTAGCAAATTACAAATTAAATTCGCAAGAAATTCTCAGCAAATTATTCATTAAATTCTCAATTAATTACCCAGTAAATTCCTAGTAAATCCTCAGTAAATTATTTAGAAAATTGGAAGTAAATTTTTCATAATTTCACGGTAAATTACTAAACAAAATCTCTATAAATTACTAATTGAATTCTCAGTAAATTAGTCAGAACATTACCCAGTAAATTGCTAAGTAAATTTGGAGTAAATCACTCAGTAAATTCCCAAAAAATTACTCAGTAAATTACTCAGTAAATTCTCAGAAAATTCTCAATAAATTATAAAGTAAATTACTTAGAATATTCTCAATAAATTCCCAGTAAATTCTCAGTAAATTACTTAGTAAATTCTCATTAAATTACTAATCAAATTCCCAATAAATTTTCACTAAATTGTTCAGTAAATTCTCAATTAATTAAATAGTAAATTCCTAGTAAATCCCGAGTAAATTATTTAGAAAAATTGAAATTAATTTTTCATAATTTCGCAGTAAATTACTCAATAAATTCTGAGTAAATCACTCAGTTAATTCTGAGTAAATCACTCAGTAAATTCCCAGTAAATTACTCGGTAAATTACTCAGTAAATTCTCATTAAATTACTCAGTAAATTCCCAGAAAATTCTCAGTAAATTATAGAGTAAATTACTTAGAAAATTCTCAATAAATGCCCAGTAAATTATTCAGTAAATTATTTAGTAAATTCTCAATTAATTTCTGAGTAAATTCCTATTAAATCCTCAGTAATTATTTAGAAAATTCGAAGTAAATTTTTCATAATTTCACGGTAAATTACTCACTAAAATCTCAGTAAATTACTCATTGAATTCTCAGTAAATTGTTCAAAACATTACATAGTAAATTGCTGAGTAAATTACTCAGTAAATTTCGAGTAAATCACTCAGTAAATTCCGAGTAGATTACTCGGTGAATTACTCAGTAAATTCTCATTAAATTACTCTGTAAATTCTCAGAAAATTCTCAGTAAATTATAATGTAAATTACCTAGAAAATTCTCAATAAATTCACAGTAAATTCTCAGTAAATCACTTAGTAAATTCTCAATAAATTACTAATTAAATTCCCAAGAAATTCTCAGTAAATTATTCATTAAATTCTCAATTAATTACTCAGTAAATTCGTTGTAAATCTTCAGTAAATTATTTAGAAAATTCGAAGTAAATTTTTCATAATTCCACGGCAAATTACTCAGTAAAATCTCAGTAAAGTACTCATTGAATTCTCACCCAAATACTCAGAATATTACCCAGTAAATAGCTAAGTAAATTACTCAGTAAATTCCGGGTAAATCACTCAGTAAATTTCGTGTAAATTACTGGGTAAATTACACAGTAAATTCCCAAAAAATTCACAGTAAATTATAAAGTAAATTACTTAGAAAATTCTCAATAAATTCACAGTAAATTCTAAGTAAATTACTAATTAAATTCCCAAGAAATTCTCAGTACATTATTCATTAAATTCTCAATTAATTACCCAGTAAATTAATAGTAAATTCTCAGTAAATTATTTAGAAAATTCAAAGTAACTTTTTCATAATTTCACGGTAAATTACTCAATAAAATCTCAGTAAATTACTCATTGAATTCTCAGTAAATTACTCAGAACATTTCCAATAAATTGCTAAGTAAATTACTCAGTAAATTCCGAGTACATCACTCAGTAAATTACTCGGTAAATTACTTAGAAAATTCTCAATAAATTCCGAGTAAATTCCCAGTAAATTACTTAGTAAATTCTCAGTAAATTACAAATTCAATTCCCAAGAAATTCTTAGTAAATTATTCAGTAAATTCTCAATTAATTACTCCATAAATTCCTAGTAAATCCTCAGTAAATTATTTAGAAAAATCGAAATAAATTTTTCATAATTTCACGGTAAATTAATCAATAAAATATCAGTAAATTACTCATTGAATTCTCAGTAAATTAGTCAAAACATTACCCAGTAAATTGCTAAGTAAATTACTCAGAAAATTCTGAGTAAATCACAAATTAAATTCCCAATAAATTACTCAATAAATTCACGAAAATTCTCAGTAAATTATAATGTAAATTACTTAGAAAATACTCAATAAATTCCCAGTAAATTCTTAGAAAATTACTTAGTAAATTCTAAGTAAATTCACGAAAATTCTCAGTAAATTATAATGTAAATTACTTAGAAAATACTCAATAAATTCCCAATAAATTCTTAGAAAATTACTTAGTAAATTCTAAGTAAATTACTAATTAAATTCCCAAGAAATTCTCAGTAAATTATTCATTAAATTCTCAATTAATTACTCAGTAAATTCGTTGTAAATCTTCAGTAAATTATTTAGAAAATTCGAAGTAAATTTTTCATAATTTCACGGTAAATTACTCAATAAAATCTCAGTAAATTACTCATTCAATTCTCAGTAAATTAGTCAGAACATTACCATGTAAATTGCTAAGTAAATTACTCAGTAAATTCTGAGTAAATCACTCAGTAAATTCCCAGTAAATTACTCGGTAAATTCTCATTAAATTACTCAGTAAATTCCCAGAAAATTCTCAATAAATTATAAAGTAAATTACATAGAAAATTCTCAATAAATTCATAGTAAATTCTTAGTAAATTATTCAGTAAATTATTTAGTAAATTCCCAATTAATTACTGAGTAAATTCCTAGTAAATCCTCAGTAATTATTTTGAAATTCGAAGTAAATTTTTCATAATTTCACGGTAAATTACTCAATAAAATCTCAGTAAATTACTCATTGAATTCTCAATAAATTACTCAGAACATTACACAGTAAATTGCTAAGTAAATTACTCAATAAATTCCGAGTAAATCACTCAGTAAATTGCCAGTAAATTACTCGGCAAATTACTCAGTAAATTCTCATTAAATCACTCAAAAAATTCCCAGAAAATTCTCAATAAATTATAATGTAAATTACTTAGAAAATTCTCAATAAATTCCCAGTAAATTTTCAGTAAATTACTTAGCAAATTCTTAGTAAATTACTAATTAAATTCCCAAGAAATTCTCAATAAATTCTCAATTAATTACTCCGTAAAATCCTAGTAAATCCTCAGTAAATTATTTAGAAAATTCAAAGTAAATTTTTCATAATTTCACGGTAAATTACTCAATAAAATCTCAGTAAAGTACTCATTGAATTCTCACCAAAATACTCAGAACATTACCCAGTAAATTGCTAAGTAAATTACTCAGTAAATTCCGAGTAAATCACTTAGTAAATTCTGTGTAAATTACTCGGTAAATTACTCAGTAAATTCTCATTAAATTACTCAGTAAATTCTCAAAAAATTCTCAGTAAATTATAAAGTAAATTACTTAGAAAATTCTCAATAAATTCCCAGTAAATTCTCAGTAAATTACTAAGTAAATTCTCCGTAAATTACTAATTAAATTCCCAAGAAATTTTTACTAAATTGTTCAGTAAATTCTCAATTAATTACACAGTAAATTCCTAGTAAATCCTCAGTAAATTATTTAGAAAAATCGAAATAAATTTTTCAAAATTTCACGGTAAATTGCTCAATAAAATCTCAGTAAATCACTCATTGAATTCTCAGTCAATTAGTCAGAACATTACCGAGTAAATTGCTAAGTAAATTACTCTGTAAATTTTGAGTAAATCACTCAGTAAATTCCCAGTAGATTACTCGGTAAATTACTCAGTAAATTCTCATTAAATTACTCAGTAAATTCTCAAAAAATGATTTGTAAATTATAAAGTAAATTACTTAGAAAATTCTCAATAAATTCCCAGTAAATTACTTAGCAAATTCTCAGTAAATTACTACTTAAATTTGCAAGAGATTCTCAGTAAATTATTCAGTAAATTCCTTGTAAATGCTCAGTAAATTATTTAGAAAAATCGAAGTAAATTTTTCCTAATTTCACGGTAAATTACTCAATAAAATCTCAGTAAATTACTCATTGAATTCTCAGTAAATTACTCAGAACATTACCCAGTAAATTGCTAAGTAAATTACTAAGTAAATTCGGAGTAAATCACTCAACAAATTCCCAGGAAATTCTTAGTAAATTATAAAGTAAATTACTTAGAAAATTCCCAGTAAATTCTCAGTAAATTCCCAGTAAATTACTAATTAAATTCCCAAGAAATTTTTACTAAATTGTTCAGTAAATTCTCAATTAATTACATAGTAAATTCCTACTAAATGCTCAGTAAATTATTTAGAAAAATCAAAATAATTTTTTCATAATTTCACGGTAAATTACTCAATAAAATCTCTGTAAATTACTCATTGAATTCTCAGTAAATTAGTCAGAACATTACTGAGTAAATTGCTAAGTAAATTACTCAGTAAATTTTGAGTAAATCACTTAGTAAATTCCCAGTAAATTACTAGGTAAATTACTTAGTAAATTCTCATTAAATTACTCAGTAAATTCCCAGAAAATACTCTGTAAATTATCAAGTAAATTACTTAGAAAATTCTCAATAAATTCCCATTAAATTTGTAGTAAATTACTAATTAAATTCCCAGGAAATTCTCAATAAATTATTCAGTAAATTCTCAATTAATTACTGTGTAAATTGCTAGTAAATCCTCAGTAATTATTTAGAAAATTTGAAGTAAATTTTTCATAATTTCACCGTAAATTACTCAGTTAAATCTCAGTAAATTACTCATTGAATTCTCTGTAAATTACTCAAAATATTACCCAGTAAATTGCTAACTAAATTACTCAGTAAATTCTGAGTAAATCACCCAGTAAATTACCAGTAAATTACTCGGTAAATTACTCAGTAAATTCTCATTAAATTACTCAGTAAATTCTCAGAAAATTCTCAGAAAATTATAAAATAAATCACTTAGAAAATTCTCAATATATTCCCAGTAAATTCGCAGTAAATTAATAATTAAATTCCCAAGAAATTCTCAATAAATTATTTAGTTAATTCTCAATTAATTACTGAGTAAATTCCTAGTAAATCCTCAGTAATTATTTAGAAAATTCGAAGTAAATTTTTCATAATTTCACAGTAAATTACCCAATAAAATCTCGGTAAATTACTCATTGAATTCTCAGTAAATTAATCAGAACATTACCTAGTAAATTGCTAAGTAAATTACTAAGTAAATTCCGGGTAAATCATTCAGTAAATTCCCAGTAAATTACTCGGTCAATTACTCAGTAAGTTCTAACTAAATTAGTCAATAAATTCCCAGAAAATTCTCAGTAAATTATGAAGTAAATTGCTCAGAAAATTTTCAATCAATTCCCAATAATTTTTTAGTAAATTACTTAGTAAATTCTCAGTAAATTACTAATTAAATTCCCAAAAAATTCTCAGTAAATTATTCAGTAAATTCTCAATTAAATAATGAGTAAATTCCAAGTAAATCCTCCGTAAATTATTTAGAAAATTCGAAGTAAATCTTTCATAATTTCACGGTAAATTACTCAGTAAAATCTTAGTGAATTACTCATTGAATTCTCTGTAAATTACTCAGAACATTACCCAATAAATTGCTAAGTAAATTACTCAGTAAATTCCAAGTAAATCACTCAGTAAATTCTCATTAAATTACTCAATAAATTCTCAGAAAATTTTCAATAAATTCCCAGTAAATTCTCAGTAAATTACAAATTAAATTCCCAAGAAATTCTCAGTAGATTATTCAGTAAACTCTCAATTAATTACTCAGAAAATTCTTGGTAAATCCTCAGTAAATTATTTAGAAAAATCGAAGTAAATTTTTCATAATTTCACGGCAAATTACTCAATAAAATCTCTGTAAATTACTCATTGAATTCTCAATAAATTACTCAGAACATTACCTAGTAAATTGCTAAGTAAATTACTCGGTAAATTACTTAGTAAATTCTCATTAAATTACTCAATAAATTTCCAAAAAATTTGGAGTAAATTATAAAGTAATTACTTAGAAAATTCTCAATAAATTCCCAGTAAATTATCAATAAATTCTTAGTAAATTACTAATTAAATTCCCAAGAAATTCTCACTATATAATTCAGTAAATTCTCAATTAATTACTCAGTAAATTCCTAGTAAATCCTCAGTAAATTATTTAGAAAATTCGAAGTAAATTTTTCATAATTTCGCGGTAAATTACTCAATTAAATCTCAGTAAATTACTCATTGAATTCTCAGTAAATTACTCAGAACATTACACAGTAAATTGCTAACTAAATTACTTTGTAAATTCCGAGTAAGTCACTCAGTAAATTCCCAATAGATTACTTGGTAAATTCTCATTAAATTACTCAGTAAACTCTCAGAAAATTCTCAGTAAATTATAAAGTGACTTACTTAGAAAATTCTCAACAAATTCCTAGTACATTACTTAGCAAATTCTCAGTAAATTACTAATTAAATTCGCAAGAGATTCTCAGTAAATTATTCAATAAATTCTCAATTAATTACTCAGTAAATTCCTAGTAAATCCACGGTAAATTATTTAGAAAAATCGAAGTAAATTTTTCCTAATTTCACGGTAAATTACTTAATAAAATCTCAGTAAATTACTCATTGAATTCTAAATAAATTACTCAGAACATTACCCAGTAAATTACTAAGTAAATTCGGAGTAAATCACTCAGTAAATTCCCAGAAAATTACTCAGTAAATTCCCAGAAAATTCTCGGTAAATTATAAAGTAAATTACTTAGAAAATTCTCAATAAATTCCCAGTAAATTCTCGGTAAATTACTAATTAAATTCCCAATAAAATTTTACTAAACTGTTCAGTAAATTCTCAATTAATTACACAGTAAATTCCTAGTAAATCCCCAGTAAATTATTTAGAAGAATCGAAATAAATTTTTCATAATTTCACGGTAAATTACTCAATAAAATTTCAGTAAATTACTCATTGAATTTTCAGTAAATTAGTCAGAACTTTACCGAGTAAATTGCTAAGTAAATTAGTTAGTAAATTTTGAGTAAATCGCTCAGTACATTCCCAGTAAATTACTCGGTAAATTACTCAGTAAATTCCCAGAAAATTCTCCGTAAATTATCAAGTAAATTACTTAGAAAATTCACAATAAATTCCCAGTAAATTCTCAGTAAATTCTCAGTAAATTATTCAGTAAATTCTCAGTAAATTATTCAGTAAATTTTCAATTAATTACTCAGAAAATTCCTAGTAAATCCTTAGTAATTATTTAGAAAATTCGAAGTAAATTTTTCATAATTTCACGGTAAATTACTCAATAAAATCTCAGTAAATTACTCATTGAATTCTCAGTAAATTACTCAGAACATTACCCAGTAAATTGCTAAGTAAATTACTCAGTAAATTCCGAGTAAATCACTCAGTAAATTCAAAGTAGATTACTCGGTAAATTACTCAGTAAATTCTCACTAAATTACTCAGTAAATTCCCAGAAAATTCTCAGTAAATTATAAGGTAAATTACTTAGAAAATTCTCAATAAATTCCCAGTAAATTCTCAGTAAATTACTTAGTAAATTCTCAGTAAATTACTAATTAAATTTCCAAGAAATTCTCAGTAAATTATTCAGTAAATTCTCAATTAATTACTCAGTAAATTCCTAGTAAATTATTTAGAAAATTCGAAGTAAATTTTTCATAATTTCACGGTAAATTACTCAATAAAATCTCAGTAAAGTACTCATTGAATTCTCACCAAAATACTCAGAACATTATCCAGTAAATTGCTAAGTAAATTACTCGGTAAATTTCGAGTAAATCAATCAGTAAATTTCGTGTAAATTACTCGGTAAATTACTCAGAAAATTCCCAGAAAATTCTTAGTAAATTATAAAGTAAATTACTTAGAAAATTCTCAATAAATTCCTAGTAAATTCTAAGTAAATTACTTAGTAAATTCTCAGTAAATTACTAATTAAATTCGCAAGAAATTCTCAACAAATTATTCATTAAATTCTCAATTAATTACCCAGTAAATTCCTAGTAAATCCACAGTAAATTATTTAGAAAATTGGAAGCAAATTTTTCATAATTTCACGGTAAATTACTAAACAAAATCTCTGTAAATTACTAATTGAATTCTCAGTAAATTAGTCTGAACATTACCCAGTAAATTGCTAAGTAAATTCGGAGTAAATCACTCCGTAAATTCCCAGAAAATTACTCGGTAAATTACTCAGTAAATTCCCAGAAAATTCTCAATAAATTATAAAGTAAATTACTTAGAATATTCTCAATAAATTCCCAGTAAATTCTCAGTAAATTACTTAGTAAATTCTCAATAAGTTACTAATTAAATTCCCAATAAATTTTCACTAAATTGTTCAGTAAATTCTCAATTAATTAAATAGTAAATTCCTAGTAAATCCCGAGTAAATTATTTAGAAAAATCGAAATAAATTTTTCATAATTTCGCTATAAATTACTCAATAAAATCTCAGTAAATTACTCATTCAATTCTCAGTAAATTAGTCAGAACATTACCCAGTAAATTGCTAAGTAAATTACTCAGTAAATTCTGAGTAAATCACTCAGTTAATTCTGAGTAAATCACTCGGTAAATTACTTAGTAAATTCTCATTAAATTACTCAGTAAATTCGCAGAAAATTCTCAGTAAATTATAGAGTAAATTACTTAGAAAATTCTCAATAAATGCCCAGTAAATTATTCAGTAAATTATTTAGTAAATTCTCAATTAATTACTGAGTAAATTCCTATTAAATCCTCAGTAATTATTTAGAAAATTCGAAGTAAATTTTTCATAATTTCACGGTAAATTACTCTCTAAAATCTCAGTAAATTACTCATTGAATTCTCAGTAAATTACTCAAAACATTACCTAGTAAATTGCTAAGTAAATTTGTCATGACCCCAAACCGCCCCTAGTAGAATGGTGCCGTGATGGCCAGTAACCCGAGATTACCGAAGGCCAACTGACAAGGATCACACACAATCAGAGTATAAAATATGGGGCTTACCAGTGCGGAAGCAATATATATTGAATTCTAAGTAGTCCATGAGAGCCGTGCATAAGTATAAATGGAATGGCACACATCTTTACATAGCTTTAATACAACAATGAAGTACAAAATACATCTTGACCAAAAGGCTTCTCAAGCCGACATATACAAATTACACATGAAATATAGGCTAAGAAGCATGATCTTCAAGACGTTACAAAATGCAAATTCAAAACACGTCGGCAGTGCACTCAAAACATATCGGCAGCACATCTAGGCCTCATTGCCTTCTTGCTCATCACCTACATATATATAGAGAGGGTGAGCTTGGATACTCAGTGAATGATATTAGAAATAAAGGTTTTGCATGATTGATACCCGAGATTCTTTCAAAACAATACATAGTATAACTTCACAAATCAAGGGGTAAGTTAAGTTCGCTTGTCAGTCTTTCGAGTTCTTGGATGTTAATAACATCTACATAATACAGGGGTGATGACATTCCAAGACAAGAGTGCAGTTGCATTATAGTCCCCTGGCACTAAGGACTTTCAAGACAAGGGTGCAGTTGCATTATAGTCCCCTGGCACTAAGGACTTTCAAGACATGTCATCAAAACAAGATAGTGTTTGATATACAAATAGGGATAATCATTCATGCTAAATCAAATACTTTTCAAAACAAGGCAAAGCAAAGCTTATCAAAACGTATAACATAACTTTATTAAAAATACCACTCACATAGTTCTTCGAACGTCGGGGTCGAGACAAGCCCAAGTCCTACAAACACATGGCAAGGCCTATTGAATGCACTTTCAAACAAGCTTCATATGTATACAGATGATTTCGGAAAACATGCTAGGCACTAACCAGGTCTAGGCCGAGGTTCCACACCTCCTTGCCGAGGTGTGTTCCCGAGGGCCACATTCAAGGAAAAGAAGTCGGGGAAAATCTGGGTTCCCCTCAGTTGATGAATCGTGAAGAACATGAACACGAAGAACATGAAAAACATGAATGCTCAATCACAACTTGTTATCACCAAATCTAGAATTTTCATGCTACGAGTTCAAAGACACGGACCTGGGTACCCATACCTGAGGTTCTTGCGAAAACAAACACAAAAACATGATTCTCAATGCAAACTTTCGGATCGAAACAAGACTTTTCTTCAAGAACACATGAGTACTATTTTCTCTTCCTAAAACCAGCTTTAAGTCGATGCATGACATGCAAAACGGGTTCGATCGTGCAATGCAGCTAGATAAACACAAACAACAACAAGAGTAGGCCAAGGATCTAACCTCAATACGCGATTCTAATGGTTTGATCTCTAGGAATCAAGCTCGAAGATTTACTTTCTCACTCTAAAACTTCTTCTTCCTCCTAGAGCTTCTCTCTCTAAAAGGCAAGGATATGACACCAAATGATGGGTTTTCTCACTCGGTTCTGGGCTTAACCCTCTGCTGGAACACGTGGCGGCGACTGGTTGGGTTTTCCCTCAAAAGGTGGCTGACAGACCAGACAAAAGCATGGCGAAAGGGTGTTCAACAAGTAAAGCGGTATGGGCTCTCTGGCGAGGCAATGTCATCGGCCAAGAACAAGGCATCGGCAAGTAGGGTGACAATGATCTCGGCTAAGAAGGACAACACTTGACCTAGCTGTGCCACACCTTGGCCTAGATGTGCCACACCTCGGTCTAGGTCGCACCAAGCTAGGAGCAAGATCACTTGGGTTCAAAGGTGACATCTCGGTCTAGATGATACACATCTCGGCCTTGGTGATGAACACCTCGGCCTAGATAATGACATCTCGGCCAATATGCCAGGACGAAGGTAGAGGTCAACCAAAGTGGTTCCAAAATGGTTCTAGGCTTAGGATGACCTCGGCTTGAAATGACCTAGGCTTAACATGACTTAGGCGCGAGACTTCAAGAAAGGAACAAAGCATGCACAAAGCAATTGGGAAAAACAAGGCAAGATTCATGATTGTAACTTAACAAGACAAGGTTATGCAAATGCACATGAATATGACTAGGACATGAATGTGGGTTATTACAGTCTCCCCTCCTTAAAGGAGTTTGGTCCCCAAACTCTAGTTACCTTGCTCTACGAATAACTCCGAATAACGGATTTTCATTTCCTCTTCCTTTTCCCACGTGGCCTCCCTGCCATAATGCTCCTCCCATTCGATTTTTACCATCTGTATCGACTTGTTCCTCAACTGTCTTATTTGTCGGTCAACAATTCTCATCGGCTTCTCCTCATAGCCTAGGTCTTCATTAACTACAATCCCAGAATAATTTACTACATGTAGTGGGTCTCGGATATATTTCCTCAACATTGAAACATGGAATACGCTGTGGACTTGACTCAAATCTGGCGGCAGAGCAAGTCTGTAAGCGACGGTGTTAACTTTCTCGAGAATTTCAAAAGGCCCAATATATCGGGGTGCTAGTTTACCCTTCTTCCCAAATCTCGAAACTCCTGTTATCGGCGAGACCTTCAAAAATACATGATCCCCAATTTCAAATTCTAACTCCCTCCTTCTCTGGTCGGCATAACTCTTCTGTCGACTCTGCGCGGTTTTAATCCTCTGCTGAATGAGTTTAATCTTTTCAGTTGTCATTTGAACCAACTCGGGGCCAATTAGAGCTTTGTCTCCCACCTCGGTCCAACATATCGGCGACCTGCACTCCCTTCCATACAAAGCTTCATACGGCGCCATGCCATTGCTAGCTTGGTAACTGTTGTTATATGCGAACTCCACTAATGGCAAATGCGATTCCCAATTCCCCTGGAAATCCAATACACACAGCCTGAGCATATCCTCGAGTGTTTGAATCGTTCTTTCCGTTTGTCCGTCGGTCTGGGGGTGGAAAGCCGTGCTAAATCTCAACTCGGTTCCCAAGGCTCCTTGTAGACTCTGCCAAAATCTAGAAACGAACTTCGGATCTCGGTCTGATACAATGGACATCGGCACACCGTGAAGCCTAACGATCTCATTCATATACAATTCAGCAAGTCGGTCGACATTGAATGTAGTCTTGATGGGCAAGAAGTGTGCTGACTTAGTAAATCTATCAACTATAACCCAAATTGAGTTCATACCTCTTTGCGTCCTCGGCAAACCTACCACGAAATCCAT
The DNA here is from genome assembly GCF_055761805.1 of Camellia sinensis. Taxonomy (NCBI): domain Eukaryota; kingdom Viridiplantae; phylum Streptophyta; class Magnoliopsida; order Ericales; family Theaceae; genus Camellia; species Camellia sinensis. The sequence goes on from NC_138964.1 coordinate 90,032,175, forward strand.
GGAGATGTGTTTCCATTTCCACTCAGGAATTTACAGAGGTTGAAGAAGTCCTGCCGGTCTCTGGTGTTCTGCCTTCACTTGCTGACAACACAGACATTGAAATACAAACTCGGCTATCTCTCTTTTCATGTTTGGCCACCAGAAGGTCCGCTTTACATCTTGATACATCTTGGTGCTCCCCGGATGAATGGCAAACTTGGAGTTATGGGCTTCTTGCAAAATCTTCCTTTTTAACTCCGGGACGTCGGCCACGCACAATCTTCCTTCAAACTTAAGTACTTGATTTTCTATAGTGTATCCCGGCCTCGGCTTGGTGACAAATTCGTCAATTACCTTCTTGAGGAATTTATCCTCTGCCTGTCTGGTCTTCACTTCCTCGATAATGGTCGGTTCCACTGAAATCGTTGTTAGGCACGCCAAACTTCCAACTAACTTCCTGCTCAACGCGTCGGCTACGGAGTTTGCCTTACCTGGATGATACTGAATCTGCATGTCATAGTCCTTCAATAGCTTGAGCCATCTTCTCTGCCTCATGTTTAACTCTTTTTGGGTGAACAAGTACTTCAGGCTCTTGTGGTCTGTGAAAACTTGGCAAGAAGTCCCATATAAGTAATGACGCCATATCTTCAAAGCAAAAACCACGGCAGCCAGCTCTAAATCATGAGTAGGATAGTTCTCTTCACTGGGCTTCAATTGACGAGATGCGTATGCTATGACTTTACCTCCTTGCATTAACACGCAACCCAAACCCTTATGTGAAGCATCACTGTAAATCTGAAATTCTTCATTACCTGATGGAAGCACAAGAACTGGTGCTGTAACTAACCTCATCTTCAATTCCTGGAAGGCTGACTCTCTATCATTAGTCCATTCATATGCTGCTCCCTTCTTAGTTAGTTGTGTCAGTGGTACTGCAATCCTCGAGAAGTCCTTTACAAACTTTCTGTAATACCCTGCCAAGCCCAGAAAACTACGAACCTCGGACACGTTAGTCGGCGTCGGCCAATTCACAATGGCTTCAATCTTACTGGGGTCAACTGATATACCCTCTTCATCAATCACATGCCCTAAAAATGAAATGCTGAAAAGCCAAAACTCGCATTTACTCAACTTGGCGTACAACTTTTTATCTCTCAAGATTTGCAGGGCAAGCCTCAGATGATTCTCGTGCTCCCTCGCACTCTTGGAATAAATCAATATATCATCGATAAAAATAATTACGAATTCATCTAGATACGGCTTAAAGACTCTGTTCATCAGGTCCATGAATGCTGCAGGGGCATTGGTTACTCCGAAAGGCATTACCAAAAACTCGTAGTGGCCATATCTTGTCCGGAAGGCAGTCTTCTCAATGTCTTCGGTCTTAACCTTCAACTGATGGTAGCCCGACCTGAGGTCAATCTTGGAAAAGACTCGTGCTCCTCGTAGTTGATCAAGCAAATCATCAATCCTAGGCAATGGATACTTGTTCTTAATGGTCACCTTATTAAGTTCTCTGTAGTCGATGCAAAGGCGAAGTGTGCCATCCTTTTTCTTAACAAATAGAACGGGTGCCCCCCCATGGTGAAGTGCTCGGCCTGATAAATCCCTTATCCAACAATTCTTGCAGTTGCAATTTCAGCTCTCTAAGTTCGGCTGGGGCCATCCTATAGGGTGTTTTGGAGATAGGTTGTGTTCCCGACATGATGTCCACAGCAAACTCTATTTCCCTATCGACTAGGTGGCCAGGCAACTCATTTGGAAAGACGTCGGGGAACTCCTTAATAACGGGTATGTCGGCTAACTCAACACTTCCATTCAAATCACTTAGTATACTGCACAAATAACCCTGACATCCTTTTTGGATCAACTTATAGGCTTTCATGGATGAGATTAAGTAAGGTGGGGGTACTACTCCTTTACCCTGGAAAATGACCTCGGCTTTGCTTGGGGTCTTCAATGTGACGCTCTTAGTAACACAATTAATGGATGCGTGATTCGCTACTAACCAATCCATTCCCAATATGACATCGAAATGAGTCATGTTTAATGGCATCAAATCAACTAACAACTCTACACCCTCAATCACAACAATGCACGCCCTATAAATGGATGTAACAATCATATTTCTCCCAGATGGAGTAGACACAGATAATACATAATCAAGGGGTTCTAATTTCCTATTCAACTTCTCGGCGAATGCAGCAGACACAAATGAATGCGTAGAACTCGAATCAATCAATACGTATGCATCTTGAAAACAAATTGGAAGGGTACCTGACACCACTGCCTCGGCATTCTGGGCGTCTCCTGGTACTAATGCGAAAACTCTGCCCTGCCTCGCCTGTATTCCCCCGATGTTATTCTTCTGTGCAGAACCCGAGGCGCTTCCATTCCTCTTCCCATCATCGGCCCTTGCCTTCGGGCAGTCCTTCACACGATGGCCTATCTCGCCACACTCGTAGCAAGCCCCTGTCGCCCAACGGCAGACCCCAAAATGTAGCTTTCCACAACTCGTACACGTCGGCTTGGCATTGCCTTCCTGATTTGAGTTGCTGGAACTGTCTACATTAATCCTCTTCTTGGCATTGAACGGAACTCGGCGATTATCATAATTCTGTCTCTTCTTCTAACTCTCACCTGAACTCTGGTATCGGTTCAAGTTAGCTTCAGCCAAGATGGCCTTGTCTAGTACTCCGGCGTATGTCGGCATATTGAGCATGTTGACCCGGTCTTGTATCGGTCCACGCAACCCACTTTCAAACTTTCTCGCCTTCCGGTAGTCGTCATCAACCATGTGAGGCGCATACCTCGCCAATTCAGTAAAGGCACGATCATACTCTGCCACTGTCTTGTTCCCTTGTGTCAGATTCTAAAACTCCGTGGTCTTTCAGTCTCGGACGCTAAGGGGAAAATGTTTGTTGTAGAACAACTCCAGAAATCTGGCCCAAGTCAGACCCGGATTACTTTCTCGAACCATTATCCACCACCTGCGGGCGTCGTCGTCTAACGTGAACGCTACCAGAGATACCTTCTGAGCGTCTGTACTGGGGAAAATTTCAAACAGCTTCTCCATTTCTAAAACCCACGCCTCGGCTTTCATTGGTTCTATACCCCCTTGGAATCTTGGCGGTTTCATTTTCTTGAACTCTCTGATCAGGGTTATCGTGTCATTCCCATACAAAGCTTGCTGCGGAGGCACTTGCGGCACTGGAGGAGGTGGAGGCGGAGCTGCATAACGGCCATTGGTCTGCTCGGCCTGGGTAGAGGTGGTACCAGTATCCTGCGGCCTCGGTTGTCTCAGCTCACGAACCAAGCCTTCGACTAACCTTTCCAGTCTCTCCAATCTAGCTTCGGAATGATCTCGGCCAACTGGAGGTCTACCTCTCCTCATAATGCTAGGGGAATGTAAAAGGTGACTTTAAAACAGCTGGACAGATAACACGTATGCAAGTAACAAAGGTCCATGCCGAAATGATGCACACATAGTCAGGTAGTAAGCAATATGATACAATCCTAACATCATTCTAAGGGAAATCCTATGCTCTTTAGGACTCAAGGTGTGTGATTAACGTACAATCCTATGCTCTGATACCAATCTGTCACGACCCCAAACCGCCCCTAGTAGAATGGTGTCGTGATGGCCAGTAACCCGAGATTACCGAAGGCCAACTGACAAGGATCACACACAATCAGAGTATAAAATATGGGGCTTACCAGTGCGGAAGCAATATATATTGAATTCTAAGTAGTCCATGAGAGCCGTGCATAAGTATAAATGGAATGGCACACATCTTTACATAGCTTTAATACAACAATGAAGTACAAAATACATCTTGACCAAAAGGCTTCTCAAGCCGACATATACAAATTACACATGAAATATAGGCTAAGAAGCATGATCTTCAAGACGTTACAAAATGCAAATTCAAAACACGTCGGCAGTGCACTCAAAACATATCGGCAGCACATCTAGGCCTCATTGCCTTCTTGCTCATAACCTACATATATATAGAAAGGGTGAGCTTGGATACTCAGTGAATGATATTAGAAATAAAGGTTTTGCATGATTGATACCCGAGATTCTTTCAAAACAATACATAGTATAACTTCACAAATCAAGGGGTAAGTTAAGTTCACTTGTCAGTCTTTCGAGTTCTTGGATGTTAATAACATCTACATAATACAGGGGTGATGACATTCCAAGACAAGAGTGTAGTTGCATTATAGTCCCCTGGCACTAAGGACTTTCAAGACAAGGGTGCAGTTGCATTATAGTCCCCTGGCACTAAGGACTTTCAAGACAAGGGTGCAGTTGCATTATAGTCCCCTGGCACTAAGGATTTTCAAGACAAGGATGCAGTTGCATTATAGTCCCCTGGCACTAAGGACTTTCAAGACAAGGGTGCAGTTGCATTATAGTCCCCTGGCACTAAGGACTTTCAAGACATGTCATCAAAACAAGATAGTGTTTGATATACAAATAGGGATAATCATTCATGCTAAATCAAATACTTTTCAAAACAAGGCAAAGCAAAGCTTATCAAAACGTATAACATAACTTTATTAAAAATACCACTCACATAGTTCTTCGAACGTCGGGGTCGAGACAAGCCCAAGTCCTACAAACACATGGCAAGGCCTATTGAATGCACTTTCAAACAAGCTTCATATGTATACAAATGATTTCGGAAAACATGCTGGGCACTAACCAGGTCTAGGCCGAGGTTCCACACCTCCTTGCCGAGGTGTGTTCCCGAGGGCCACATTCAAGGAAAAGAAGTCGGGGAAAATCTGGGTTCCCCTCAGTTGATGAATCGTGAAGAACATGAACACGAAGAACATGAAAAACATGAATGCTCAATCACAACTTGTTATCACCAAATCTAGGATTTTCATGCTACGAGTTCAAAGACACGGACCTGGGTACCCATACTTGAGGTTCTTGCGAAAACAAACACAAAAACATGATTCTCAATGTAAACTTTCGGATCGAAACAAGACTTTTCTTCAAGAACACATGAGTACTATTTTCTCTTCCTAAAACCAGCTTTAAGTCGATGCATGACATGCAAAACGGGTTCGATCGTGCAATGCAGCTAGATAAACACAAACAACAACAAGAGTAGGCCAAGGATCTAACCTCAATACGCGATTCTAATGGTTTGATCTCTAGGAATCAAGCTCGAAGATTTACTTTCTCACTCTAAAACTTCTTCTTCCTCCTAGAGCTTCTCTCTCTAAAAGGCAAGGATATGACACCAAATGATGGGTTTTCTCACTCGGTTCTGGGCTTAACCCTCTGCTGGAACACGTGGCGGCGACTGGTTGGGTTTTCCCTCAAAAGGTGGCTGACAGACCAGACAAAAGCATGGCGAAAGGGTGTTCAACAAGTAAAGCGGTATGGGCTCTCTGGCGAGGCAATGTCATCGGCCAAGAACAAGGCATCGGCAAGTAGGGTGACAATGATCTCGGCTAAGAAGGACAACACTTGACCCAGCTGTGCCACACCTTGGCCTAGATGTGCCACACCTCGGTCTAGGTCGTACCAAGCTAGGAGCAAGATCACTTGGGTTCAAAGGTGACATCTCGGTCTAGATGATACACATCTCGGCCTTGGTGATGAACACCTCGGCCTAGATAATGACATCTCGGCCAATATGCCAGGACGAAGGTAGAGGTCAACCAAAGTGGTTCCAAAATGGTTCTAGGCTTAGGATGACCTCGGCTTGAAATGACCTAGGCTTAACATGACTTAGGCGCGAGACTTCAAGAAAGGAACAAAGCATGCACAAAGCAATTGGGCAAAACAAGGCAAGATTCATGATTGTAACTTAACAAGACAAGGTTATGCAAATGCACATGAATATGACTAGGACATGAATGTGGGTTATTACAAAATTACTCAGTAAATTCCAAGTAAATCACTCAGTAAATTCCAAGTAGATTACTCGGTGAATTACTTAGTAAATTCTCATTAAATTACTCTGTAAATTCTCAGAAAATTCTCAATAAATTCACAGTAAATTACTTAGTAAATTCTCAGTAAATTACTAATTAAATTCCGAAGAAATTCTAAGTAAATTATTCAGTAAATTCTCCATTAATTACTCAGTGAATTCCTAGTAAATCCTCAGTAAATTATTTAGAAAATTCGAAGTAAATTTTTCATAATTCCACAGTAAATTACTCAATAAAGTACTCATTGAATTCTCACCCAAATACTCAGAACATTACCCAGTAAATAGCTAAGTAAATTACTCAGTAAATTCCAAGTAAACCACTCAGTAAATTCCGTGTAAATTATTCGGTAAATTACTCAGTAAATTCTCAAAAAATTCACAGTAAATTATAAAGTAAATTACTTAGAAAATTCTCAATAAATTCACAGTAAATTCTAAGTAAATTACTAATTAAATTCCCAAGAAATTCTCAGTAAATTATTCATTAAATTCTCAATTAATTACCCAGTAAATTCTCAGTAAATTATTTGGAAAATTCGAAGTAACTTTTTCATAATTTCACGGTAAATTACTCAATAAAATCTCAGTAAATTACTCATTGAATTCTCAGTAAATTACTCAGAACATTTCCAATAAATTACTAAGTAAATTACTCAGTAAATTCCGAGTAAATCACTCAGTAAATTACTCGGTAAATTACTTAGAAAATTCTCAATAAATTCCGAGTAAATTCTCAGTAAATTACTTAGTAAATTCTCAGTAAATTACAAATTCAATTCCCAAGAAATTTTTAGTAAATTATTCAGTAAATTCTCAATTAATTACTCCGTAAATTCCTTGTAAATCCTCAGTAAATTATTTAGAAAAATCAAAATAAATTTTTCATAATTTCACGGTAAATTACTCAATAAAATCCTAGAAAATTACTCATTGAATTCTCAGTAAATTAGTCAAAACATTGCCCAGTAAATTGCTAAGTAAATTACTCAAAAAATTCCGAGTAAATCACAAATTAAATTCCCAGTAAATTACTCGGTAAATTACTCAGCAAATTCTCATTAAATTACTCAATAAATTCACGAAAATTCTCAGTAAATTATAATGTAAATTACTTAGAAAATACTCAATAAATTCCCAATAAATTCTTAGAAAATTACTTAGTAAATTCTCAGTAAATTACTAATTAAATTCCCAAGAAATTCTCAGTAAATTATTCATTAAATTCTCAATTAATTACTCAGTAAATTCGTTGTAAATCTTCAGTAAATTATTTAGAAAATTCAAATTAAATTTTTCATAATTTCACGATAAATTACTCAATAAAATCTCAGTAAATTACTAATTGAATTCTCAGTAAATTACTCAGAACATTACCCAGTAAATTGCTAAGTAAATTACTCAGTTAATTCCGAGTAAATCACTTAGTAAATTCTAAGTAAATTACTCGGTAAATTACTCAGTAAATTATAAAGTAAATTACTTCGAAAATTCTCAATAAATTCCGCGTAAATTACTTAGCAAATTCTCAGTAAATTACTAATTAAATTCGCAAGAGATTCTCAGTAAATTATTCAGTAAATTCCTAGTAAATCCTCAGTAAATTATTTAGAAAAATGGAACTAAATTTTTCCTAATTTCACGGTAAATAGCTCAATAAAATCTCAGTAAATTACTCATTGAATTCTCAGTAAATTATTCAGAACATTACCCGGTAAATTGCTAAGTAAATTACTAAGTAAATTCGGAGTAAAGCACTTAGTAAATTCCCAGAAAATTGCTCAGTAAATTCCCAGGAAATTCTTAGTAAATTATAAAGTAAATTACTTAGAAAATTCTCATTAAATTCCCGGTAAATTCTAAGTAAATTACTTAGTAAATTCTCAGTAAATTACTAATTAAATTCCCAAGAAATGTTTACTAAATTGTTCAATAAATTCTCAATTAATTACACAGTAAATTCCTGCTAAATCCTCAGTAAATTATTTAGAAAGATCGAAATAATTTTTTCATAATTTCACGGTAAATTACTCAATAAAATCTCAGTAAATCACTCATTGAATTCTCAGTAAATTAGTCAGAACATTACCGAGTAAATTGCTAAGTAAATTACTCAGTAAATTTTAAGTAAATCACTCAGTAAATTCCCCGGAAATTACTCGGTAAATTACTTAGTAAATTCTCATTAAATTACTAAGTAAATTTCCAGAAAATTCTCCGTAAATTATCAAGTAAGTTACTTAGAAAATTCTCAATAAATTCCCATTAAATTCTCAGTAAATTAATCAGTAAATTCTCCGTAAATTATTCAGTAAATTCTCAATTAATTACTGAGTAAATTCCTAGTAAATCCTCAGTAATTATTTAGAAAATTTGAAGTAAATTTTTCATAATTTCACAGTAAATTACTCAATAAAATCTCAGTAAATTACTCATTGAATTCTCAACTAATTACTCATAACATTACCTAGTAAATTGCTAAGTAAATTACTCAGAAAATTCCGAGTAAATCACTCAGTAAATTCTCATTAAATTACTCAGTAAATTCCTAGAAAATTCTCAGTAAATTACTAATTAAATTCCCAAAAAATTCTCAGTAAATTATTCAGTAACATCTCAATTAATTACTCAGTAAATTCCTAGTAAATCCTTAGTAAATTATTTAGAAAATTCGAAGTAAATTTTTCATAATTTCACAGTAAATTACTCAATAAAATCTCAGTAAAGTACTCATTGAATTCTCACCAAAATACTCAGAACAGTACCCAGTAAATTGCTAAGTAAATTACTCAGTAAATTGCGAGTAAATCACTCAGTAAATTCCGTGTAAATTAACCGGTAAATTATTCAGTAAATTCGCAGAAAATTCTCAGTAAATTATAAAGTAAATTACTTAGAAAATTCTCAATAAATTCCCAATAAATTCTAAGTAAATTACTTAGTAAATTCTCAGTAAATTACTAATTAAATTCCGAAGAAATTCTCAGTTAATTATTCATTAAATTCTCAATTAATTACCCAGTAAATTCGTAGTAAATCCTCAGTAAATTATTTAGAAAATTCGAAGTAAATTTTTCATAATTTCATGGTAAATTACTAAATAAAATCTCGGTAAATTACTAATTGAATTCTCAGTAAATTACTCAGAACATTACCCAGTAAATTGCCAAGTAAATTCCAAGTAAATCACTCAGTAAATTCTAAGTAAATTACTCGGTAAATTACACAGTAAATTCCAAGAAAATTCTCAGTAAATTATAAAGGAAATTACTTAGAAAATTCTTAATAAATTCCCAGTAAATTACTTAGTAAATTCTCAGTAAATTACTAATTAAATTCCCAAGAAATTCTCAATAAATTATTCAGTAAATTCCTAGTAAATCCTCTGTAAATTATTTGGAAAATTCGAAGTAAAATTTTCTTAATTTCACGGTAAATTACTCAATAAAATCTCAGTAAATTACTCATTGAATTCTCAGTAAATTACTCTGAACATTGCACAGTAAATTGCTAAGTAAATTACTAAGTAAATTCGGAGTAAATCACTCAGTAAATACCCAGTAAATTACTCGGTTAATTACACAGTGAATTCTCAGTAAATTATAAAGTACATTACCTAAAAATTTTCTATAAATTCCCAGTAAATTCTCAGTAAATTACATAGTAAATTCTCAGTAAATTACAAATTAAATTCCCAAGAAATTCTCGGTAAATTATTCAGTAAATTATCAATTAATTAATCAGTAAATTCCTATTAAATCCTTAGTAAATTATTTAATAAATTCGAAGTAAAATTTTCATAATTTCATGGTAAATTACTTAATAAAATCTCAGTAAATTACTCAGTGAATTCTCAGTAAATTACTCAGAACATTACCCAGTAAATTGCTAAGTAAATTACTCAGTAAATTCTCATTAAATTACTCAGTAAATTCCCAGAAAATTCTTAGTAAATTATAAAGTAAATTACTTAGAAAATTCTCAATAAATTCCCAGTAAATTACTTAGTAAATACTCAGTAAATTACTAATTAAATTCCCAAGAAATTCTCAGTAAATTGTTCAGTAAATTCTCAATTAATTACTTAATAAATTCCTAGTAAAGCCTCAGTAAATTATTTAGAAAATTTGAAGTAAATTTTTCATAATTTCACGGTAAATTACTCAATAAAATCCCAATAAATTACCAATTAAATTCTTAGTAAATTACTCAGAACATTACCCAGTGAATTGCTAAGTAAATTACTAAGTCAATTCCGAGTAAATCACTCAGTAAATTCTCATTAAATTACTCAATAAATTCCCCAAAAATTCTCAGTAAATTATAAATAAATTACTTAGAAAATTCTCAATAAATTCCAAGTAAATTCTCAGTAAATTACTTAGTAAATTCACAGTAAATTATTTAGAAAATTCGAAGTAAATTTTTCATAATTTCACGGTAAATTACTGAATTAAATATCAGTAAATTAATCATTGAATTCTCAGTAAATTACTCAGAACATTACACAGTAAATTGCTAAGTAAATTACTCAGAAAATTCCGAGTAAACCACTCAGTAAATTCCCAGTAAATTACTCAGTAAATTACTTAGTAAATTCTCATTAAATTACTCAGTAAATTCCCAGAAAATTCTTAGTAAATTATAAAGTAAATCACTTAGAAAATTCTCAATATATTCCCAGTAAATTCGCAGTAAATTAATAATTAAATTCCCAAGAAATTCTCAATAAATTATTTAGTAAATTCTCAATTAATTACAGAGTAAATTCCTAGTAAATCGTCAGTAATTATTTAGAAAATTCGAAGTAAATTTTTCATAATTTCACAGTAAGTTACCCAATAAAATCTCGGTAAATTACTCATTGAATTCTCAGTAAATTAATCAGAACATTACCTAGTAAATTTCTAAGTAAATTTCGAGTAAATCATTCAGTAAATTCCCAGTAAATTACTCGGTCAATTACTCAGTAAGTTCTAATTAAATTAGTCAATAAATTCCCAAACAATTCTTAGTAAATTATGAAGTAAATTGCTCAGAAAATTTTCAATAAATTCCCAGTAATTTTTTAGTAAATTACTTAGTAAATTCTCAGTAAATTACTAATTAAATTCCCAAAAAATTCCCAGTAAATTCTCAATTAATTACTAAGTAAATTCCAAGTAAATCCTCAATAAATTATTTAGAAAATTCGAAGTAAATCTTTCATAATTTCACGGTAAATTACTCAAAAAAATCTTAGTGAATTACTCATTGAATTCTCTGTAAATTACTCAGAACATTACCCCGTAAATTACAAAGTAAATTACTCAGTAAATTCTGAGTAAATCACTCAGAAAATTCTAAGCAAATTACTCGGTAAATTACTCAGTAAATTCTCATTAAATTACTCTGTAAATTCCCAAAAAACTCTCAGTAAATTATAAAGTAAATTACTTAGAAAATTCTCGATAAATTCCCAGTAAATTACTTAGTAAAATCTCGATAAATTACAAATTAAATTCCCGAGAAATTCTCAGTAAATTATTCTGTAACTTTTCAATTAATTACTCAGAAAATTCCTAATAAATCCTCAGCAAATTATTTAGAAAATTCGATGTAAATTTTCATAATTTCACGGTAAATTACTCAATAAAATCCCATTAAATTACTCATTAAATTCTCAGTAAATTACTAAGAACATTACCCAGTAAATTGCTAAGTAAATTATTCAGTAAATTCTGAGTAAATAATTTAGTAAATTCCCATTAAATTACTCAATAAATTCCCAGAAAATTCTCAGTAAATTATAAAGTAAATTACTTAGAAAATTCTCAATAAATTCCTAGTAAATTCTTAGTAAATTATCAGTAAATTACAAATTAAATTCCCAAGAAATTCTCAATAAATTATTCAGTAAATTCTCAATTAATTACTCAGAAAATTCTTAGTAAATCCTCAGTAAATTATTTAGAAAAATCGAAGTAAATTTTTCATAATTTCACGGCAAATTACTCAATAAAATCTCAGCAAATTACTCATTGAATTCTCAATAAATTACTCAGAACATTACCCAGTAAATTGCTAAGTAAATTACTCAGAAAATTCCGAGTAAATCACTCAGTAAATTCCCAGTAAATTACTCGGTAAATTACTTAGCAAATTCTCATTAAATTACTCAGTAAATTCCCAAAAAATTCTGAGTAAATTATAAAGTAATTACTTAGAAAATTCTCAATAAATTCCCTGTAAATTCTTAGTAAATTACTAATGAAATTCCCAAGAAATTCTCAGTATATTATTCAGTAAATTCTCAATTAATTACTCAGTAAATTCCTAGTAAATCCTCAGTAAATTATTTAGAAAATTCGAAGTAAATTTTTCATAATTTCGCGGTAAATTACTCAATTAAATCTCAGTAAATTACTCATTGAATTCTCAGTAAATTACTCAGAACATTACACAGCAAATTGCTAACTAAATTACTCAGTAAATTCTGAGTAAGTCACTCAGTAAATTCCCAGTAGATTACTCGGTAAATTACTCAGTAAATTCTCATTAAATTACTTAGTAAATTATAAAGTAACTTACTTAGAAAATTCTCAATAAATTCCCAGTAAATTACTTAGCAAATTCTCAGTAAATTACTAATTAAATTCGCAAGAGATTCTCAGTAAATTATTCAGTAAATTCTCAATTAATTACTCAGTAAATTCCTAGTAAATCCACGGTAAATTATTTAGAAAAATCGAAGTAAATTTTTCCTAATTTCACGGTAAATAGCTCAATAAAATCTCAGTAAATTACTCAATGAATTCTCAGTAAATTACTCAAAACATTACCCAGTAAATTTCTAAGTAAATTACTTAGCAAATTCGGATTAAATCACTCAGTAAATTCCCAGAAAATTACTCGGTAAATTACTCAGTAAATTCCCAGAAAATTCTCAGTAAATTATAAAGTAAATTACATAGAAAATTCTCAATAAATTCCCAGTAAATTCTCAGTAAATTACTTAGTAAATTCTCAGTAAATTACTAATTAAATTCCCAAGAAATTTTTACTAAACTGTTCAGTAAATTCTCAATTAATTACACAGTAAATTCCTAGTAAATCCCTAGTAAATTATTTAGAAAAATCGAAATAAATTTTTCATAATTTCACGGTAAATTACTCAATAAAATCTCAGTAAATTACTCATTGAATTCTCAGTAAATTAGTCAGAACATTACCCAGTAAATTGCTAAGTAAATTACTCACCAAATTTTTAGTAAATCACTCAGTACATTCCCGGTAAATTACTCAGTAAATTCCCAGAAAATTCTCCGTAAATTATCAAGTAAATTACTTAGAAAATTCTCAATAAATTCCCAGCAAATTCTCAGTAAATTATTCAGTAAATTCCCAATTAATTACTCAGAAAATTCCTAGTAAATCCTCAATAATTGTTTAGGAAATTCGAAGTAAATTTTTCATAATTTCACGGTAAATTACTCAATAAAATCTCAAAAAATTACTCATTGAATTCTCAGTAAATTACTCATAACATTACCCAGTAAATTCAAAGTAGATTACTCGGTAAATTACTCAGTAAATTCTCACTGAATTACTCAGTAAATTCCTAGAAAATTCTCAGTAAATTATAATGTAAATTACTTAGAAAATTCTCAATAAATTCCCAGTAAATTCTCTCTAAATTACTTAGTAAATTCACAGTAAATTACTAATTAAATTTCCAAGAAATTCTCAGTAAATTCCTAGTAAATCCTCAGTAAATTATTTAGAAAATTCGAAGTAAATTTTTCATAATTTCACGGTAAATTACTCAATAAAATCTCAAAAAAGTACTCATTGAATTCTCACCAAAATACTCAGAACATTACCCAGTAAATTGCTAAGTAAATTACTCTGTAAATTCCGAGTAAATTACTCAGTAAATTCCGTGTAAATTACTCAGTAAATTTCCAAAAAATTCTCAGTAAATTATAAAGTAAATTACTTAGAAAATTCTCCATAAATTCCCAGTAAATTCTAAGTAAATTACTTAGTAAATTCTCAGTAAATTACTAATTAAATTCCCAAGAAATTCTCAGTAAATTATTCATTAAATTCTCAATTAATTACCCAGTAAATTCCTAGTAAATCCTCAGTAAATTATTTAGAAAATTGGAAGTAAATTTTCCATAATTTCACGGTAAATTACTAAACAAAATCTCCATAAATTACTAATTGAATTCTCAGTAAATTAGTCAGAACATTACCCAGTAAATTGCTAAGTAAATTACTCAGTAAATTCCAAGTAAATCACTCAGTAAATTCTAAGTAAATTACTCGGTAAATTACTCAGTAAATTTCAAGAAAATTCTTAGTAAATTATAAAGGAAATTACTTAGAAAATTCTTAATAAATTCCCAGTAAATTACTTAGTAAATTCTCAGTAAATTACTAATTAAATTCCCAAGAAATTCTCAATAAATTATACAGTAAATTCCTAGTAAATCTTCAATAAATTATTTAGAAAATTCAAAGTAAATTTTTCCTAATTTCACAGTAAATTCTCAGTAAATTACTCTGAACATTGCACAGTAAATTGCTAAACAAATTACTAAGTAAATTCGGAGTAAATCACTCAGTAAATACCCAGTAAATTGCTCGGTTAATTACTCATTAAATTCTTAGTAAAATATAAAGTACATTACCAAGAAAATTTTCAATAAATTCCCAGTAAATTAGTCAGAACATTACCTTGTAAATTGCTAAGTAAATTACTCAGTAAATTCTGAGTAAATCACTCAGTAAATTCCCAGAAAGTTCTCAGAAAATTACAAAGTAAATTACTTAGAAAATTCCCAATAAATTCCCAGTAAATTCTCAGTAAATTATTCAGTAAATTCTCAATTAATTACTGAGTAAATTCCTAGTAAATCCTCAGTAATTATTTTAGAAATTTGAAGTAAATTTTTCATAATTTCACGGTCAATTACTCAATAAAATCTTAGTAAATTACTCATTGAATTCTCAGGAAATTAGTTAGAACATTACCCAGTAAATTGCTAAGTAAATTACTCAGTAAATTTCGAGTAAATCATTCAGTAAATTCCCAGTAAATTACTCAATAAATTACTCAGTAAATTCTCATTAAATTACTCAGTAAATTCCCAGAAAATTCTCAGTAAATTATAATGTAAATTACTTAGAAAATACTCAATAAATTCCCAGTAAATTCTAAGTAAATTACTTAGTAATTTCTCAGTAAATTACTAATTAAATTCCCAAGAAATTCTCAATAAATTATTCATTAAATTCTCAATTAATTACTCAGTAAATTCCTTGTAAATCCTCAGTAAATTATTTAGAAAATTCGAAGTAAATTTTTCATAATTTCACGGTTAATTACTCAATAAAATCTCAGTAAATTACGAATTGAATTCTCAATAAATTACTCAGAACATTACCCAGTAAATTGCTAAGTAAATTACTTAGTAAATTCCGAGTAAATCACTCAGTAAATTCTCATTAAATTACTCAGTAAATTCCAAGAAAATTCTCAGTAAATTATAAAGTAAATTACTTAGAAAATTCTCAATAAATTCCCAGTAGATTACTTAGCAAATTCTCAGTGAATTACTAATTAAATTCGCAAGAGATTCGAAGTAAATTATTCAGTAAATTCTGAATTAATTTCTCCGTAAATTCCTAGTAAATCATCAGTAAATTATTTAGAAAAATTGAAGTAATTTTTTCCTAATTTCACGGTAAATTACTCAATAAAATCTCGGTAAATTACTCAATAAAATCTCAGTAAATTACTCATTGAATTCTCAGGAAATTAGTTAGAACATTACCTAGTAAATTGCTAAGTAAATTACTCAGTAAATTCTGAGTAAATCATTCAGTAAATTCCTAGTAAATTACTCGGTAAATTACTCAATAAATTCTCATTAAATTACTCTGTAAATTCCCAGAAAATTCTCAGTAAATTATAATGTAAATTACTTAGAAAATACTCAATAAATTCCCAGTAAATTACTTAGTAATTTCTCAGTAAATTACAAATTAAATTCCCAAGAAATTCTCAGTAAATTATTCATTAAATCCTTAATTATTTACTCAGTAAATTCCATGTAAATCCTCAGTAAATTATTTAGAAAATTCGAAGTAAAATTTTCATAATTTCACGGTAAATTACTCAATAAAATCTCAGTAAATTACTCATTGAATTCTCAGTAAATTACTCAGAACATTACCCAGTAAATTGCTAAGTAAATTAGTAAGTAAATTTGGAGTAAATCACTCAGTAAATTCCCAGAAAATTACTCGGTAAATCACTCAGTAAATTCCCAAAAAATTCTCAGTAAATTATAAAGTAAATTACTTTGAATATTATCAATAAATTCCCAGTAAATTCTCAGTAAATTACTAATTAAATTCCCAAGAAATTTTCACAAAATTGTTCAGTAAATTATCAATTAATTAAATAGTAAAATCCTAGTAAATCCCCAATAAATTATTTAGAAAAATCGAAATAAATTGTTCATAATTTCGCGGTAAATTACTCAATAAAATCTCAGTAAATTACTCATTGAATTCTTAGTAAATTAGTCAGAACATTACCCAGTAAATTGCTAAGTAAATTACTCAGTAAATCACTCAGTTAATTCTGAGTAAATCATTCAATAAATTCCCAGTAAATTACTCGGTAAATTATTCAGTAAATTCTCATTAAATTACTCTATAAATTCCAAGAAAATTCTCAGTAAATTATAGAGTAAATTACTTCGAAAATTCTCAATAAATGCCCAGTAAATTCTCTGTAAATTATTCAGTAAATTATTTAGTAAATTATCAATTAATTACTGAGTAAATTCCTATTAAATCCTCAGTAATTATTTAGAAAATTCGAAGTACATTTTTCATAATTTCACGGTAAATTACTCACTAAAATCTCAGTAAATTACTCATTGAATTCTCAGTAAATTACTCAGAACATTACCTAGTAAATTGCTAAGTAAATTACTCAGTAAATTCTGAGTAAATCACTCAGTAAATTCCGTGTAAATTGCTCGGTAAATTACTCAGTAAATTCTCATTAAATTCCCAGTAAATTATAATGTAAATTACCTAGAAAATTTCCAATAAATTACTTAGTAAATTCTCAGTAAATTACTAATTAAATTCCCAAGAAT
Source organism: Camellia sinensis (assembly GCF_055761805.1). Classification (NCBI taxonomy): domain Eukaryota; kingdom Viridiplantae; phylum Streptophyta; class Magnoliopsida; order Ericales; family Theaceae; genus Camellia; species Camellia sinensis. The sequence continues at coordinate 90,049,279 of NC_138964.1, forward strand.
AAATTATTCAGTAAATTCTCAATTAATTACTCAGTAAATTCCTAGTAAATCCTCAGAAAATTATTTAGAAAATTCGAAGTAAAATTTTCATAATTCCACGGTAAATTACTCAATAAAATATCAGTAAAGTACTCATTGAATTCTCACCCAAATACTCAAAACATTACCCAGTAAATAGCTAAGTAAATTACTTAGTAAATTCCGAGTAAATCACTCAGTAAATTCCGTGTAAATTGCTCGGTAAATTACTCAGTAAATTCCCAAAAAATTCACAGTAAATTATAAAGTAAATTACTTAGAAAATTCTCAATAAATTCCCAGTAAATTCTAAGTAAATTACTAATTAAATTCCCAAGAAATTCTCAGTAAATTATTCATTAAATTCTCAATTAATTACCCAGTAAATTCCTAGTAAATTCTCAGTAAATTATTTAGAAAATTCGAAGTAAATTTTTCATAATTTCACGGTAAATTACTCAATAAAATCTCAGTAAATTACTCATTGAATTCTCAGTAAATTACTCAGCACATTTCCAATAAATTGCTAAGTAAATTACTCAGTAAATTTCGAGTAAATCACTCAGTAAATTACTCGGTAAATTACTTAGAAAATTCGCAATAAATTCCGAGGAAATTCTCAGTAAATTACTTAGTAAATTCTCAGAAAATTACAAATTAAATTCCCAAGAAATTCTTAGTAAATTATTCAGTAAATTCTCAATTAATTACTCAGTAAATTCCTAGTAAATCCTCAGTAAATTATTTAGGAAAATCGAAAAAAAAAAATTTCATAATTTCATGGTAAATTACTCAATAAAATCTCAGTAAATTACTCATTGAATTCTCAGTAAATTAGTCAAAACATTACCCAGTAAATTGCTAAGTAAATTACTCAGAAAATTCCGAGTAAATCACACAATAAATTCCCAGTAAATTACTCGGTAAATTAGTCAGCAAATTCTCAGTAAATTATAATGTAAATTACTTAGAAAATACTCAATAAATTCCCAGTAAATTCTTAGTAAATTACTTAGTAAATTCTAAGTAAATTACTAATTAAATTCCCAAGAAATTCTCAGTAAATTATTCATGAAATTCTTAATTAATTAATCAGTAAATTCTTTGTAAATCCTCAGTAAATTATTTAGAAAATTCAAATTAAATTTTTCATAATTTCAGGGTAAATTACTCAATAAAATCTCAGTAAATTACTAATTGAATTCTCAGTAAATTACGCAGAACATTACCTAGTAAATTGCTAAGTAAATTACTCAGTTAATTCCGAGTAAATCTCTCAGTAAATTCTAAGTAAATCACTCTGTAAATTACTCAGTAAATTCTCATTAAATTACTCAGTAAATTTGAAGAAAATTCTCAGTAAATTATAAAGTAAATTACTTCAAAAATTCTCAATAAATTTCCCGTAAATTACTTAGCAAATTCTCAGTAAATTACTAATCAAATTCCCAAGAAATTCTCAATTAATTACTCAGTAAATTCCTTGTAAATCCTCAGTAAATTATTTAGAAAATTCGAAGTAAATTTTTCATAATTTCACGGTTAATTACTCAATAAAATTTCAGTAAATTACGAATTGAATTCTCAATAAATTACTCAGAACATTACCCAGTAAATTCTAAGTAAATTACTTAGTAAATTCCGAGTAAATCACTCAGTAAATTCTCATTAAATTACTCAGTAAATTCCAAGAAAATTCTCAGTAAATTATAAAGTAAATTACTTAGAAAATTCTCAATAAATTCCCAGTAGATTACTTAGCAAATTCTCAGTAAATTACTAATTAAATTCGCAAGAGATTCGAAGTAAATTATTCAGCAAATTCTGAATTAATTTCTCCGTAAATTCCTAGTAAATCATCAGTAAATTATTTAGAAAAATTGAAGTAATTTTTTCCAAATTTCAAGGTAAATTACTCAATAAAATCTCGGTAAATTACTCAATAAAATCTCAGTAAATTACTCATTGAATTCTCAGGAAATTAATTAGAACATTACCTAGTAAATTGCTAAGTAAATTACTCAGTAAATTCTGAGTAAATCATTCAGTAAATTCCTAGTAAATTACTCGGTAAATTACTCAATAAATTCTCATTAAATTACTCTGTAAATTCCCAGAAAATTCTCAGTAAATTATAATGTAAATTACTTAGAAAATACTCAATAAATTCCCAGTAAATTACTTAGTAATTTCTCAGTAAATTACAAATTAAATTCCCAAGAAATTCTCAGTAAATTATTCATTAAATCCTTAATTATTTACTCAGTAAATTCCATGTAAATCCTCAGTAAATTATTTAGAAAATTCGAAGTAAAATTTTCATAATTTCACGGTAAATTACTCAATAAAATCTCAGTAAATTACTCATTGAATTCTCAGTAAATTACTCAGAACATTACCCAGTAAATTGCTAAGTAAATTAGTAAGTAAATTTGGAGTAAATCACTCAGTAAATTCCCAGAAAATTACTCGGTAAATCACTCAGTAAATTCCCAAAAAATTCTCAGTAAATTATAAAGTAAATTACTTTGAATATTATCAATAAATTCCCAGTAAATTCTCAGTAAATTACTAATTAAATTCCCAAGAAATTTTCACAAAATTGTTCAGTAAATTATCAATTAATTAAATAGTAAAATCCTAGTAAATCCCCAATAAATTATTTAGAAAAATCGAAATAAATTGTTCATAATTTCGCGGTAAATTACTCAATAAAATCTCAGTAAATTACTCATTGAATTCTTAGTAAATTAGTCAGAACATTACCCAGTAAATTGCTAAGTAAATTACTCAGTAAATCACTCAGTTAATTCTGAGTAAATCATTCAATAAATTCCCAGTAAATTACTCGGTAAATTATTCAGTAAATTCTCATTAAATTACTCTATAAATTCCAAGAAAATTCTCAGTAAATTATAGAGTAAATTACTTCGAAAATTCTCAATAAATGCCCAGTAAATTCTCTGTAAATTATTCAGTAAATTATTTAGTAAATTATCAATTAATTACTGAGTAAATTCCTATTAAATCCTCAGTAATTATTTAGAAAATTCGAAGTACATTTTTCATAATTTCACGGTAAATTACTCACTAAAATCTCAGTAAATTACTCATTGAATTCTCAGTAAATTACTCAGAACATTACCTAGTAAATTGCTAAGTAAATTACTCAGTAAATTCTGAGTAAATCACTCAGTAAATTCCGTGTAAATTGCTCGGTAAATTACTCAGTAAATTCTCATTAAATTCCCAGTAAATTATAATGTAAATTACCTAGAAAATTTCCAATAAATTACTTAGTAAATTCTCAGTAAATTACTAATTAAATTCCCAAGAATAAATTATTCAGTAAATTCTCAATTAATTACTCAGTAAATTCCTAGTAAATCCTCAGAAAATTATTTAGAAAATTCGAAGTAAAATTTTCATAATTCCACGGTAAATTACTCAATAAAATATCAGTAAAGTACTCATTGAATTCTCACCCAAATACTCAAAACATTACCCAGTAAATAGCTAAGTAAATTACTTAGTAAATTCCGAGTAAATCACTCAGTAAATTCCGTGTAAATTGCTCGGTAAATTACTCAGTAAATTCCCAAAAAATTCACAGTAAATTATAAAGTAAATTACTTAGAAAATTCTCAATAAATTCCCAGTAAATTCTAAGTAAATTACTAATTAAATTCCCAAGAAATTCTCAGTAAATTATTCATTAAATTCTCAATTAATTACCCAGTAAATTCCTAGTAAATTCTCAGTAAATTATTTAGAAAATTCGAAGTAAATTTTTCATAATTTCACGGTAAATTACTCAATAAAATCTCAGTAAATTACTCATTGAATTCTCAGTAAATTACTCAGCACATTTCCAATAAATTGCTAAGTAAATTACTCAGTAAATTTCGAGTAAATCACTCAGTAAATTACTCGGTAAATTACTTAGAAAATTCGCAATAAATTCCGAGGAAATTCTCAGTAAATTACTTAGTAAATTCTCAGAAAATTACAAATTAAATTCCCAAGAAATTCTTAGTAAATTATTCAGTAAATCCTCAGTAAATTATTTAGAAAAATCGAAAAAAAAAATTTCATAATTTCATGGTAAATTACTCAATAAAATCTCAGTAAATTACTCATTGAATTCTCAGTAAATTAGTCAAAACATTACCCAGTAAATTGCTAAGTAAATTACTCAGAAAATTTCGAGTAAATCACACAATAAATTCCCAGTAAATTACTCGGTAAATTACTCAGCAAATTCTCAGTAAATTATAATGTAAATTACTTAGAAAATACTCAATAAATTCCCAGTAAATTCTTAGTAAATTACTTAGTAAATTCTAAGTAAATTACTAATTAAATTCCCAAGAAATTCTCAGTAAATTATTCATTAAATTCTTAATTAATTAATCAGTAAATTCTTTGTAAATCCTCAGTAAATTATTTAGAAAATTCAAATTAAATTTTTCATAATTTCAGGGTAAATTACTCAACAAAATCTCAGTAAATTACTAATTGAATTCTCAGTAAATTACGCGGAACATTACCTAGTAAATTGCTAAGTAAATTACTCAGTTAATTCCGAGTAAATCACTCAGTAAATCACTCTGTAAATTACTCAGTAAATTGTCATTAAATTACTCAGTAAATTCGAAGAAAATTCTCAGTAAATTATAAAGTAAATTACTTCAAAAATTCTCAATAAATTCCCCGTAAATTACTTAGCAAATTCTCAGTAAATTACTAATCAAATTCCCAAGAAATTCTAAGTAAATTATTCATTAAATTCTCAATTAATTACTCAGTAAATTCCTTGTAAATCCTCAGTAAATTATTTAGAAAATTCGAAGTAAATTTTTCATAATTTCACGGTTAATTACTCAATAAAATCTCAGTAAATTACGAATTGAATTCTCAATAAATTACTCAGAACATTACCCAGTAAATTGCTAAGTAAATTACTTAGTAAATTCCGAGTAAATCACTCAGTAAATTCTCATTAAATTACTCAGTAAATTCCAAGAAAATTCTCAGTAAATTATAAAGTAAATTACTTAGAAAATTCTCAATAAATTCCCAGTAGATTACTTAGCAAATTCTCAGTGAATTACTAATTAAATTCGCAAGAGATTCGAAGTAAATTATTCAGTAAATTCTGAATTAATTTCTCCGTAAATTCCTAGTAAATCATCAGTAAATTATTTAGAAAAATTGAAGTAATTTTTTCCAAATTTCACGGTAAATTACTTAATAAAATCTCGGTAAATTACTCAATAAAATCTCAGTAAATTACTCATTGAATTCTCAGGAAATTAGTTAGAACATTACCTAGTAAATTGCTAAGTAAATTACTCAGTAAATTCTGAGTAAATCATTCAGTAAATTCCTAGTAAATTACTCGGTAAATTACTCAATAAATTCTCATTAAATTACTCTGTAAATTCCCAGAAAATTCTCAGTAAATTATAATGTAAATTACTTAGAAAATACTCAATAAATTCCCAGTAAATTACTTAGTAATTTCTCAGTAAATTACAAATTAAATTCCCAAGAAATTCTCAGTAAATTATTCATTAAATCCTTAATTATTTACTCAGTAAATTCCATGTAAATCCTCAGTAAATTATTTAGAAAATTCGAAGTAAAATTTTCATAATTTCACGGTAAATTACTCAATAAAATCTCAGTAAATTACTCATTGAATTCTCAGTAAATTACTCAGAACATTACCCAGTAAATTGCTAAGTAAATTAGTAAGTAAATTTGGAGTAAATCACTCAGTAAATTCCCAGAAAATTACTCGGTAAATCACTCAGTAAATTCCCAAAAAATTCTCAGTAAATTATAAAGTAAATTACTTTGAATATTATCAATAAATTCCCAGTAAATTCTCAGTAAATTACTAATTAAATTCCCAAGAAATTTTCACAAAATTGTTCAGTAAATTATCAATTAATTAAATAGTAAAATCCTAGTAAATCCCCAATAAATTATTTAGAAAAATCGAAATAAATTGTTCATAATTTCGCGGTAAATTACTCAATAAAATCTCAGTAAATTACTCATTGAATTCTTAGTAAATTAGTCAGAACATTACCCAGTAAATTGCTAAGTAAATTACTCAGTAAATCACTCAGTTAATTCTGAGTAAATCATTCAATAAATTCCCAGTAAATTACTCGGTAAATTATTCAGTAAATTCTCATTAAATTACTCTATAAATTCCAAGAAAATTCTCAGTAAATTATAGAGTAAATTACTTCGAAAATTCTCAATAAATGCCCAGTAAATTCTCTGTAAATTATTCAGTAAATTATTTAGTAAATTATCAATTAATTACTGAGTAAATTCCTATTAAATCCTCAGTAATTATTTAGAAAATTCGAAGTACATTTTTCATAATTTCACGGTAAATTACTCACTAAAATCTCAGTAAATTACTCATTGAATTCTCAGTAAATTACTCAGAACATTACCTAGTAAATTGCTAAGTAAATTACTCAGTAAATTCTGAGTAAATCACTCAGTAAATTCCGTGTAAATTGCTCGGTAAATTACTCAGTAAATTCTCATTAAATTCCCAGTAAATTATAATGTAAATTACCTAGAAAATTTCCAATAAATTACTTAGTAAATTCTCAGTAAATTACTAATTAGAAATACTCAATAAATTATTCAGTAAATTCTCAATTAATTACACAGTAAATTCCTAGTAAATCCTCAGAAAATTATTTAGAAAATTCGAAGTAAAATTTTCATAATTCCACGGTAAATTACTCAATAAAATATCAGTAAAGTACTCATTGAATTCTCACCCAAATACTCAAAACATTACCCAGTAAATAGCTAAGTAAATTACTTAGTAAATTCCGAGTAAATCACTCAGTAAATTCCGTGTAAATTGCTCGGTAAATTACTCAGTAAATTCCCAAAAAATTCACAGTAAATTATAAAGTAAATTACTTAGAAAATTCTCAATAAATTCCCAGTAAATTCTAAGTAAATTACTAATTAAATTCCCAAGAAATTCTCAGTAAATTATTCATTAAATTCTCAATTAATTACCCAGTAAATTCCTAGTAAATTCTCAGTAAATTATTTAGAAAATTCGAAGTAAATTTTTCATAATTTCACGGTAAATTACTCAATAAAATCTCAGTAAATTACTCATTGAATTCTCAGTAAATTACTCAGCACATTTCCAATAAATTGCTAAGTAAATTACTCAGTAAATTTCGAGTAAATCACTCAGTAAATTACTCGGTAAATTACTTAGAAAATTCGCAATAAATTCCGAGGAAATTCTCAGTAAATTACTTAGTAAATTCTCAGAAAATTACAAATTAAATTCCCAAGAAATTCTTAGTAAATTATTCAGTAAATTCCTAGTAAATCCTCAGTAAATTATTTAGAAAAATCGAAAAAAAAAAAATTCATAATTTCATGGTAAATTACTCAATAAAATCTCAGTAAATTACTCATTGAATTCTCAGTAAATTAGTCAAAACATTACCCAGTAAATTGCTAAGTAAATTACTCAGAAAATTTCGAGTAAATCACACAATAAATTCCCAGTAAATTACTCGGTAAATTACTCAGCAAATTCTCAGTAAATTATAATGTAAATTACTTAGAAAATACTCAATAAATTCCCAGTAAATTCTTAGTAAATTACTTAGTAAATTCTAAGTAAATTACTAATTAAATTCCTAAGAAATTCTCAGTAAATTATTCATTAAATTCTTAATTAATTAATCAGTAAATTCTTTGTAAATCCTCAGTAAATTATTTAGAAAATTCAAATTAAATTTTTCATAATTTCAGGGTAAATTACTCAACAAAATCTCAGTAAATTACTAATTGAATTCTCAGTAAATTACGCGGAACATTACCTAGTAAATTGCTAAGTAAATTACTCAGTTAATTCCGAGTAAATCACTCAGTAAATCACTCTGTAAATTACTCAGTAAATTGTCATTAAATTACTCAGTAAATTCGAAGAAAATTCTCAGTAAATTATAAAGTAAATTACTTCAAAAATTCTCAATAAATTCCCCGTAAATTACTTAGCAAATTCTCAGTAAATTACTAATCAAATTCCCAAGAAATTCTCAGTAAATTATTCATTAAATTCTCAATTAATTACTCAGTAAATTCCTTGTAAATCCTCAGTAAATTATTTAGAAAATTCGAAGTAAATTTTTCATAATTTCACGGTTAATTACTCAATAAAATCTCAGTAAATTACGAATTGAATTCTCAATAAATTACTCAGAACATTACCCAGTAAATTGCTAAGTAAATTACTTAGTAAATTCCGAGTAAATCACTCAGTAAATTCTCATTAAATTACTCAGTAAATTCCAAGAAAATTCTCAGTAAATTATAAAGTAAATTACTTAGAAAATTCTCAATAAATTCCCAGTAGATTACTTAGCAAATTCTCAGTGAATTACTAATTAAATTCGCAAGAGATTCGAAGTAAATTATTCAGTAAATTTTGAATTAATTTCTCCGTAAATTCCTAGTAAATCATCAGTAAATTATTTAGAAAAATTGAAGTAATTTTTTCCAAATTTCACGGTAAATTACTCAATAAAGTCTCGGTAAATTACTCAATAAAATCTCAGTAAATTACTCATTGAATTCTCAGGAAATTAGTTAGAACATTACCTAGTAAATTGCTAAGTAAATTACTTAGTAAATTCCGAGTAAATCATTCAGTAAATTCCTAGTAAATTACTCGGTAAATTACTCAATAAATTCTCATTAAATTACTCTGTAAATTCCCAGAAAATTCTCAGTAAATTATAATGTAAATTACTTAGAAAATACTCAATAAATTCCCAGTAAATTACTTAGTAATTTCTCAGTAAATTACAAATTAAATTCCCAAGAAATTCTCAGTAAATTATTCATTAAATCCTTAATTATTTACTCAGTAAATTCCATGTAAATCCTCAGTAAATTATTTAGAAAATTCGAAGTAAAATTTTCATAATTTCACGGTAAATTACTCAATAAAATCTCAGTAAATTACTCATTGAATTCTCAGTAAATTACTCAGAACATTACCCAGTAAATTGCTAAGTAAATTAGTAAGTAAATTTGGAGTAAATCACTCAGTAAATTCCCAGAAAATTACTCGGTAAATCACTCAGTAAATTCCCAAAAAATTCTCAGTAAATTATGAAGTAAATTACTTTGAATATTATCAATAAATTCCCAGTAAATTCTCAGTAAATTACTAATTAAATTCCCAAGAAATTTTCACAAAATTGTTCAGTAAATTATCAATTAATTAAATAGTAAAATCCTAGTAAATCCCCAATAAATTATTTAGAAAAATCGAAATAAATTGTTCATAATTTCGCGGTAAATTACTCAATAAAATCTCAGTAAATTACTCATTGAATTCTTAGTAAATTAGTCAGAACATTACCCAGTAAATTGCTAAGTAAATTACTCAGTAAATCACTCAGTTAATTCTGAGTAAATCATTCAATAAATTCCCAGTAAATTACTCGGTAAATTATTCAGTAAATTCTCATTAAATTACTCTATAAATTCCAAGAAAATTCTCAGTAAATTATAGAGTAAATTACTTCGAAAATTCTCAATAAATGCCCAGTAAATTCTCTGTAAATTATTCAGTAAATTATTTAGTAAATTATCAATTAATTACTGAGTAAATTCCTATTAAATCCTCAGTAATTATTTAGAAAATTCGAAGTACATTTTTCATAATTTCCCGGTAAATTACTCACTAAAATCTCAGTAAATTACTCATTGAATTCTCAGTAAATTACTCAGAACATTACCTAGTAAATTGCTAAGTAAATTACTCAGTAAATTCTGAGTAAATCACTCAGTAAATTCCGTGTAAATTGCTCGGTAAATTACTCAGTAAATTCTCATTAAATTCCCAGTAAATTATAATGTAAATTACCTAGAAAATTTCCAATAAATTACTTAGTAAATTCTCAGTAAATTACTAATTAGAAATACTCAATAAATTATTCAGTAAATTCTCAATTAATTACTCAGTAAATTCCTAGTAAATCCTCAGAAAATTATTTAGAAAATTCGAAGTAAAATTTTCATAATTCCACGGTAAATTACTCAATAAAATATCAGTAAAGTACTCATTGAATTCTCACCCAAATACTCAAAACATTACCCAGTAAATAGCTAAGTAAATTACTTAGTAAATTCCGAGTAAATCACTCAGTAAATTCCGTGTAAATTGCTCGGTAAATTACTCAGTAAATTCCCAAAAAATTCACAGTAAATTATAAAGTAAATTACTTAGAAAATTCTCAATAAATTCCCAGTAAATTCTAAGTAAATTACTAATTAAATTCCCAAGAAATTCTCAGTAAATTATTCATTAAATTCTCAATTAATTACCCAGTAAATTCCTAGTAAATTCTCAGTAAATTATTTAGAAAATTCGAAGTAAATTTTTCATAATTTCACGGTAAATTACTCAATAAAATCTCAGTAAATTACTCATTGAATTCTCAGTAAATTACTCAGCACATTTCCAATAAATTGCTAAGTAAATTACTCAGTAAATTTCGAGTAAATCACTCAGTAAATTACTCGGTAAATTACTTAGAAAATTCGCAATAAATTCCGAGGAAATTCTCAGTAAATTACTTAGTAAATTCTCAGAAAATTACAAATTAAATTCCCAAGAAATTCTTAGTAAATTATTCAGTAAATCCTCAGTAAATTATTTAGAAAAATCGAAAAAAAAAATTTCATAATTTCATGGTAAATTACTCAATAAAATCTCAGTAAATTACTCATTGAATTCTCAGTAAATTAGTCAAAACATTACCCAGTAAATTGCTAAGTAAATTACTCAGAAAATTTCGAGTAAATCACACAATAAATTCCCAGTAAATTACTCGGTAAATTACTCAGCAAATTCTCAGTAAATTATAATGTAAATTACTTAGAAAATACTCAATAAATTCCCAGTAAATTCTTAATAAATTACTTAGTAAATTCTAAGTAAATTACTAATTAAATTCCCAAGAAATTCTCAGTAAATTATTCATTAAATTCTTAATTAATTAATCAGTAAATTCTTTGTAAATCCTCAGTAAATTATTTAGAAAATTCAAATTAAATTTTTCATAATTTCAGGGTAAATTACTCAACAAAATCTCAGTAAATTACTAATTGAATTCTCAGCAAATTACGCGGAACATTACCTAGTAAATTGCTAAGTAAATTACTCAGTTAATTCCGAGTAAATCACTCAGTAAATCACTCTGTAAATTACTCAGTAAATTGTCATTAAATTACTCAGTAAATTCGAAGAAAATTCTCAGTAAATTATAAAGTAAATTACTTCAAAAATTCTCAATAAATTCCCCGTAAATTACTTAGCAAATTCTCAGTAAATTACTAATCAAATTCCCAAGAAATTCTCAGTAAATTATTCATTAAATTCTCAATTAATTACTCAGTAAATTCCTTGTAAATCCTCAGTAAATTATTTAGAAAATTCGAAGTAAATTTTTCATAATTTCACGGTTAATTACTCAATAAAATCTCAGTAAATTACGAATTGAATTCTCAATAAATTACTCAGAACATTACCCAGTAAATTGCTAAGTAAATTACTTAGTAAATTCCGAGTAAATCACTCAGTAAATTCTCATTAAATTACTCAGTAAATTCCAAGAAAATTCTCAGTAAATTATAAAGTAAATTACTTAGAAAATTCTCAATAAATTCCCAGTAGATTACTTAGCAAATTCTCAGTGAATTACTAATTAAATTCGCAAGAGATTCGAAGTAAATTATTCAGTAAATTCTGAATTAATTTCTCCGTAAATTCCTAGTAAATCATCAGTAAATTATTTAGAAAAATTGAAGTAATTTTTTCCAAATTTCACGGTAAATTACTCAATAAAATCTCGGTAAATTACTCAATAAAATCTCAGTAAATTACTCATTGAATTCTCAGGAAATTAGTTAGAACATTACCTAGTAAATTGCTAAGTAAATTACTCAGTAAATTCTGAGTAAATCATTCAGTAAATTCCTAGTAAATTACTCGGTAAATTACTCAATAAATTCTCATTAAATTACTCTGTAAATTCCCAGAAAATTCTCAGTAAATTATAATGTAAATTACTTAGAAAATACTCAATAAATTCCCAGTAAATTACTTAGTAATTTCTCAGTAAATTACAAATTAAATTCCCAAGAAATTCTCAGTAAATTATTCATTAAATCCTTAATTATTTACTCAGTAAATTCCATGTAAATCCTCAGTAAATTATTTAGAAAATTCGAAGTAAAATTTTCATAATTTCACGGTAAATTACTCAATAAAATCTCAGTAAATTACTCATTGAATTCTCAGTAAATTACTCAGAACATTACCCAGTAAATTGCTAAGTAAATTAGTAAGTAAATTTGGAGTAAATCACTCAGTAAATTCCCAGAAAATTACTCGGTAAATTACTCAGTAAATTCCCAAAAAATTCTCAGTAAATTATAAAGTAAATTACTTTGAATATTATCAATAAATTCCCAGTAAATTCTCAGTAAATTACTAATTAAATTCCCAAGAAATTTTCACAAAATTGTTCAGTAAATTATCAATTAATTAAATAGTAAAATCCTAGTAAATCCCCAATAAATTATTTAGAAAAATCGAAATAAATTGTTCATAATTTCGCGGTAAATTACTCAATAAAATCTCAGTAAATTACTCATTGAATTCTTAGTAAATTAGTCAGAACATTACCCAGTAAATTGCTAAGTAAATTACTCAGTAAATCACTCAGTTAATTCTGAGTAAATCATTCAATAAATTCCCAGTAAATTACTCGGTAAATTAGTCAGTAAATTCTCATTAAATTACTCTATAAATTCCAAGAAAATTCTCAGTAAATTATAGAGTAAATTACTTCGAAAATTCTCAATAAATGCCCAGTAAATTCTCTGTAAATTATTCAGTAAATTATTTAGTAAATTATCAATTAATTACTGAGTAAATTCCTATTAAATCCTCAGTAATTATTTAGAAAATTCGAAGTACATTTTTCATAATTTCACGGTAAATTACTCACTAAAATCTCAGTAAATTACTCATTGAATTCTCAGTAAATTACTCAGAACATTACCTAGTAAATTGCTAAGTAAATTACTCAGTAAATTCTGAGTAAATCACTCAGTAAATTCCGTGTAAATTGCTCGGTAAATTACTCAGTAAATTCTCATTAAATTCCCAGTAAATTATAATGTAAATTACCTAGAAAATTTCCAATAAATTACTTAGTAAATTCTCAGTAAATTACTAATTAAATTCCCAAGAATAAATTATTCAGTAAATTCTCAATTAATTACTCAGTAAATTCCTAGTAAATCCTCAGAAAATTATTTAGAAAATTCGAAGTAAAATTTTCATAATTCCACGGTAAATTACTCAATAAAATATCAGTAAAGTACTCATTGAATTCTCACCCAAATACTCAAAACATTACCCAGTAAATAGCTAAGTAAATTACTCAGTAAATTCCGAGTAAATCACTCAGTAAATTCCGTGTAAATTGCTCGGTAAATTACTCAGTAAATTCCCAAAAAATTCACAGTAAATTATAAAGTAAATTACTTAGAAAATTCTCAATAAATTCCCAGTAAATTCTAAGTAAATTACTAATTAAATTCCCAAGAAATTCTCAGTAAATTATTCATTAAATTCTCAATTAATTACCCAGTAAATTCCTAGTAAATTCTCAGTAAATTATTTAGAAAATTCGAAGTAAATTTTTCATAATTTCACGGTAAATTACTCAATAAAATCTCAGTAAATTACTCATTGAATTCTCAGTAAATTACTCAGCACATTTCCAATAAATTGCTAAGTAAATTACTCAGTAAATTTCGAGTAAATCACTCAGTAAATTACTCGGTAAATTACTTAGAAAATTCGCAATAAATTCCGAGGAAATTCTCAGTAAATTACTTAGTAAATTCTCAGAAAATTACAAATTAAATTCCCAAGAAATTCTTAGTAAATTATTCAGTAAATTCTCAATTAATTACTCAGTAAATTCCTAGTAAATCCTCAGTAAATTATTTAGAAAAATCGAAAAAAAAAATGTAACGCCCTCAAAATAATAACATTAAACCCAACAAATAAGACATGCATTGATATTCAAAAGTTCCTCATTCTTTCATTTATCAGGATTCCATTACATAAGTATTACATGTTAACAACAAAAGCAAATGCCCTACGGGCTTACAGTTTTCCAAGTTAACACTTGGTTACAACAAAAGGAGTACTAACTCATACATATTAAGCCCTTGACTTGAATCTACATGTAATACATCAAAAGTAATATGACAAAAGTATGTCCAGTCCTAGCCTCCCAAGCTATGTCCTTGGAGGTGGCATGCTTCCTGTACCTGAAAATGATATTCCCATATAGGGTGAGCCACAGCCCAGTAGAAATATACTAAACCAACCATGAACATTGCCTCAAACATTAGCAATTGATAGATGGCCAACACTGATACATTCACATAAATTACACATTTATGCCACACGACTTATGAGTCCAAATTACTTTTCATTTTCCCTTTTTCAACAGATAGGCATATAAGCACTATCCACATTCTCAACAGATATGTATGACAACAATATCCACAGATAAGCAAATAAGCTATATCCACATTCAACAACAGATATGTATAACCACAATATCCACAGATAAGCATATAAGCTATATCCACACTCAACAACAGATATGTATAACCACAATATCCACAGATAAGCATATAAGCTATATCCACACTTCTCTAGACAAGCATATGAGCTGTATCTACGGAGTTCATCCCCTATCTTCTCCCAACACTATCCGGTTTAGAGGTACATCCCCTATCTTCCCCTAAACCGCGGAGTACATCCCCTTTCTTCTCCTCTACACATAACGTATACAAACACATTGGTTCTATATACAATCACACAATACATACAGTTAATGTATTCTATCAACTGTCAAATTCCATGACACATTCCATTGATTAGTTTCAGTTTGCCTAATCATCATGCATTGTCTACAACAATCACGACTATCCTCCACCGATAGCCCAAAGCAGTTATTTCTAAACAGAAAATAAATGCACAATGGATATTCAATCAACATTTCATTTCCTCATTCTTCTCAATTAATTATCCCAATTAATTAAACAATGTAATTAGGTCAATTCCCATAATTAACATTTCAACCCTTAGGTCCCATTTTCATCAGTGACTCAACATTTATTCCATTTCTCTATGCCAAACATGCATTCAGATTTATTATGAATAAAACCCCAACTTTTTGTAAAATTACACAAAAGCCCCTAAACTTTCAAGAAATTACCCAACCAACCCCAACATCTCAAAACACCAAAATTTAAAGACAAAATCCATAGAGAGGAGTAGGATATCCCTACCTCGAAGTTTGAGCCCAAAAGGAGATGAAGACTCGAAGATCAACGTGCTCCAAATCCAAACTTTTTCAGATTAAAACAAAGCTCTCAATGCCCTCTATCTTTTTAACAAAGGCCCTAGGCTAGATTCACACTCTAGGGAGATCAATTCTTAGAGAGAATATAAGTGTAGAGAGAGAGAGTCTCGGATCAAGGGTTTGAAAGAAAAATAAAGTGAAAAAGTGAAGTTCAAAATCGCTACTGTCCGCTGATATAAAATACGCTCGCTCGAGCGAAGACATGGTCGCTCGAGTGACCAGACACAGAAACTCTCGCTCGAGCCAAGGAACTTCTCGCTCGAGCCAAAAACTCAAACGTGCGCTCGAGCGAAAGAATGCTCGCTCGAGCCAACAACTCGAACCCTCAGGTCTGTAACCACAAGCACGCTCGAGCGACAAACATCTCGCTCGAGCGAAGAGCAAACCAGACCGCTCGAGCCAAGAAAAGCTCGCTCGAGCCAAGAAACACAACTCTCAGGTCCAGACACTGACTCAACGCTCGCTCGAGCGACAAACTCCTCGCTCGAGCGAAAGGCCAAAAATCTGGGCAGCAACACTTGGCTCCCAAACACAACCAACCTGAAACAAACCTGCCCAACACATCCTATAACTCAGTATACAAAGTAAAGAGGATGCAAATACAACAAGGGTAAACCCGGGATCGCTATAACCTCCCCCCCTTAAAGAATTTCGTCCCCGAAATTAAGCACAAGTTTGCAAAAACAGGTTTTCTTTCATTTTAAACAATGTTACTCTATAACATTCAACAATTCGACCCATTACCGGTCATCCCCTCCATTTAACAAGAGGCATCTCACAATATGTATACAACATTTGTACTATCAACATGCATCAATATTATGCATTAACTTTCCAATTTCAACAATATATTCAACATATATTATGTCACATTCAACTTCCATATGAGGCAAGTTCCAAAACATACTTCCAAATAACCAAAACATTTTCAATGTTTCACAACTTAAGACATATATAAAAGCTCTTAAGTTTAACAATAATGCAAAATTTAAACACAAGATTACATATCAACAAACAAGTCCGGATATTTCTCACGGACTTCCAACTCACGTTCCCAAGTGGCCTCCTCCACTCCGTAATGTTTCCACAAGACTTTCACCAAAGGAATGGTCTTGCCACGCAGGACCTGATCCCGCCTATCCAAGACCCGAACCGGTCTCTCCTCATACGAGGCATCCTCATCTACCTCTAAATCAGTCCAATCCAGCACATGTGATGGATCTGGCTCATACTTCCGAAGCATACTCACATGAAACACGTCATGCACTCCGGACAACTGCGGTGGTAAGGCTAACCGATAAGCAACCACACCAATCCTCTCAAGGATCTCAAAAGGACCAATAAACCGAGGGGATAACTTCCCACTCTTCCCAAACCTCATCAAGCCCCGCCTAGGTGATATCTTCAGAAAGACATGATCACCTACCTCAAACGCTAAAGGCCTCCTCCTACGGTCAGCATAAGATTTCTGCCGACTCTGGGCTATAACAAGCCTCCTACGGATAAGCTCAACTTTCTCCGTCGTCTCCCTAACCAACTCCGGACCCAACAAAGGTGCATCACCCACCTCGGCCCAACAAACTGGAGACCTACACGGTCGGCCATACAAGGCCTCAAACGGTGCCATACCGATGCTAGACTGAAAACTGTTGTTGTAGGCAAACTCTACCAAGGGCAAGTGCCTCTCCCACGTCCCACTGAAATCAAGGACACAACCCCGAAACATATCCTCGAGGATCTGGATAGTACGCTCGGATTGCCCGTCAGTCTGAGGATGATAAGCCGTACTAAAGGTCAACTTAGTGCCCAAGGCACTCTGCAAACTCTGCCACAACCTAGCAGTAAAACGAGGATCTCTATCTGAGACAATCGTCACTGGGACCCCTTGCAATCTCACTACGTCCCGAATATACAAGTCGGCAAGATGATCTACCGAATCTCTCACGCGCATAGGAATAAAGTGCGCCGACTTAGTCAACCGGTCTACAACCACCCAAATAGCATCACTACCCCGCTGCGTCCTCGGAAGACCTACAACGAAGTCCATAGTGATATGCTCCCACTTCCACTCGGCAATAGGCAAGGGTTGCAACAAACCCGCTGGCCTCTGATGCTCGGCCTTCACTTGCTGGCAAGTAAGGCACTTCGATACAAAAACAGCCACATCTCTCTTCATACCCCGCCACCAAAATTGGCGACCCAAATCCTAGTACATCTTAGTACCTCCCGGATGCACCGCAAGGCGCGAATGATGAAACTCTCGGAGTACCTCCTCTCGGCAAGACTCCGGTACAAACAAACGGTCTCGGTATCTCACACTCATGTCGGGACACACCGTCAAACCCTTCTCAACCTTCCCACTGGAGATCTTCCCTCGGAGGGATTCTACCTCAAGGTCACCTCCCTGTGCCTCTAACACTCGTATCACAAGTGTAGGCCGCGCAACAACAGAAAACAAGGCCGCAGCCTCAACAGATTCGCCCAGTAGCAAATCAAACTCGCTCAGTGCACCCAACATCTCCCATTCCCGGATGGCTATACAAGCTATATCACTAATGGATTTCCTACTAAGGGCATCAGCCACAACATTGGCCTTTCCCGGATGATAATGCAACTCAAAATCATAATCCTCGATGAACTCCATCCACCTCCTCTGCCTCAAATTTAAGTCTTTCTGTGTAAACAGATACTTCAAACTCTTGTGGTCCGAGAACACCTCGAACCTCTCACCATAAAGGTAGTGCCTCCAGATTTTCAAGGCAAAGATCACTGCTGCTAACTCTAGGTCGTGTGTGGGATAATTCTTCTCGTGAATTTTCAACTGACGTGAGCCATAAGCTACCACTTTCCCCTCCTGCATCAACACACAACCCAAACCCTCTCGTGAGGCATCACAATAAACCGAATAACCCAACCCTCTCTCCGGAATAATCAACACCGGAGCGGTGGTCAATCTAACTTTCAGCTCTTGGAATGACTTTTCACAAGTCTCACTCCACACAAACTTGACTCCCTTCCGAGTCAGCCTAGTCAACGGTGACGCTAACCTGGAGAAATCTTTCACAAACCGACGGTAATACCCAGCTAATCCCAGAAAACTGCGAATCTCAAACACACTCTTAGGCTGTGCCCAATCTTGCACTGCCTCAACCTTAGATGTATCAACAGACACCCCTTCCCCGGATACCACGTGGCCTAAGAATTTGACTTCCCTCAGCCAGAACTCACACTTCCCAAACTTGGCATACAGCCTATGGGCTCTAAGCAACTCAAGCACCACTCTCAAGTGTTCCTCGTGCTCCTCCTCTGAAGGCGAATAGATAAGGATGTCGTCTACAAAGACGACCACAAATCGGTCCAAGAACTCCTGGAAAATCCGGTTCATCAAGTCCATAAAGACTGCCGGTGCATTGGTAAGCCCGAATGGCATCACCAAAAACTCGTAATGGCCATACCGCGTACGGAATGCCGTCTTAGGAATGTCCTCCTCCCTGACCCTCAACTGGTGGTAACCCGATCTCAAGTCTATCTTAGAGAAACAACGGGAACCCTTCAACTGGTCAAACAAATCATCTATACGGGGCATAGGATACTTATTCTTAACCGTAGCCCGATTCAACTTCCGGTAATCAATACACAATCTCAAGGCACCATCTTTCTTTTTAACAAAGAGGGCCGACGCTCCCCACGGCGAAACACTAGGGCGAACAAAGCCCTTATCGAGCAATTCCTGGAGCTGAATTTTCAACTCAACTAACTCTGCTGGAGCAAAACGGTAGGGTGCCATAGAAATCGGCGCCGTGCCGGGCACTAAATCAATAGAGAACTCTATCTCACGGTAAGGTGGCAAACTAACAAGATCTTCGGGAAAGACATCCGAATACTCACAAACCACCCTCGGCAACACAATCTGTGACTCATCACACTCACTACTCTCAAAGCTAGCAAGTAGACCACTAAGCTCACTTCGCCCTCGCGAATCATACCCCGGTGGCAAAACACTACCAACCCGGTCTCCCAAGAAATGGAACCACTCCCCGCTCAAGGTACATAACGTGACCCTCTGGCGGTAGCAATCGATAACAGCCCGGTATGACGATAGCCAGTCCATACCCAAAATAACATCAAAACCCTTCATAGGCATGACAACAAACGGAAAAGGAAGCCTATAGTCGGCGACCTCTATATCACATCCTCTAACACCCTGTTTCAGGATCAACTCACCACCCAAAGGCGATACCACACAAATAGGAGATGCTAACTGTGCCAACTCCAATTCCAAAACAGATGCAAATGCAGCAGATATAAAAGAATGAGATGCACCCATGTCTATCAACACATTAGCAACCGAGTTGCAAAACAGAAAAGTACCTCTCACTACTGATGGAGCCGGTACTAAATCCTGCGCGGTAACAGCATACACGCGCCCTGTAGGCCCCTGGTCTACCTGCTCACCTCTCGGAGCAAAAGACTGCTGCACTGACTGGGATGACGAAGCTCCCGGATTGGCCCTCGAGGCCTGCACAGACTGAGCTGGCTGAAAACCCTGCATCTGCCTAGAACCAGACGCCCCCGAAGTGGCACTCAACTGTGGGCAAAACCTCTTCAGGTGCCCAGGCTGTCCACACTGATAACAAGACAAGGGCTGCCCCCTGCCCAAACTCTGACTCTGCGGTCTAGCTGAAGAAGAAGCAGCTCTCTGACCCCCACTCTTCTGCGGGCACACAGAAACCTTGTGACCCAGCTGGCCACACTTGTAACAAGTAAACTCCCCCTGACCACCTCTCCCGGAGCCTGCACTCGGCACTGGGAAGGTCGATCTAGCAACACCGCCCTGCGACTGCTGAGGGTTAAAACCCCTCTGCCTCCTGCTATCACCCTGACCATCTTGGCTCCTCTTGGAGCCTCTCTGCCCCTCATCCTCCTCCTGCATCATGAGCTCCATATGAGCTGCAGCGTCCACTAGGTGTCTATACTCCCGGATGTAAGACCCACCAACTCTTAGCTTGAGGCCCCGCCTCAATTTCCGCTCAAACTCATAGCAACGGCGTTCCTCAGATGCCACCAGTTCAGGTGCAAACCTGGACAGACTAGTAAAGGTAGCCTCAAACTCGGCCACTGACAAGCCCTGCTGATTAAGCCGGCTAAACTGATCCCTCAGCTTCTCCCTAGCTACTGCAGACAAAAACCTCTCCTGGAAAGCATTTACAAACGCCTCCCAAGTACCACCAACACGAGCCTTCTCATACTTCCACCACTGACCCGCGTCTCCCTTCAGTTGGAAAGATGCCAAGGTCACTTTCAGTGCTCCGTCCTCGATGCCAAGCATCTCGAACGTCTTACTCATTTGCTCTAGCCACTCATCAGCCTTCAGTGGCTCCTTCGGATCCCCAACAAACTCATCCGGATTAGACCGAAAGAACTCCCTCTTCAAGAAAGAAGGCCCTGCCTCAGCTGCCTGATTCCCTGCTCTAAGAATACCTAAAGCTCCTGCTATCTCTCTGGCCAAGGCACCCATAGCCTGCTGACCTGCTGGCTCAGCCACATTGGCCTGGCCAACACCCTCCTGCACGGCCGGAATCTCAACCTGTAACGGTACTTCCTACCTCGCAGGTCTACCACGCCTAGCACCTCTTCCTCGTCCTGACATCCTAATAAAGGTAACACAGAACATTAGCACATTCATAAATGTGCCGAAACTTAAACACTCTCGTCCTAATGCATGGACAACTGTAATTCACTCCACATAAGCACATAAGCACATAAGCACTTACGAATTTCATTTCCGGATAATGATAGTCCCGAGGCGTTACTAGAGTTCCGGTTAGAAACAGCATTGATCAAGTGCTTTTCCAACAAGACTCCCAGAAACCCAAGGATCCAATCAACATCCTAGAAATTAAATCCCATACCCATGTAGTCACATAAGCATGTTATCAAGTAAGCACATAGCATATGATACTACATCTAAGTCTCTATCAAGCGAGACAAACCCATTGTGATCCTAATCACTTCCCACGTACCCAAAGTATTCGAACCCGGTACGCTCTGATACCAAGTTGTAACGCCCTCAAAATAATAACATTAAACCCAACAAATAAGACATGCATTGATATTCAAAAGTTCCTCATTCTTTCATTTATCAGGATTCCATTACATAAGTATTACATGTTAACAACAAAAGCAAATGCCCTACGGGCTTACAGTTTTCCAAGTTAACACTTGGTTACAACAAAAGGAGTACTAACTCATACATATTAAGCCCTTGGCTTGAATCTACATGTAATACATCAAAAGTAATATGACAAAAGTATGTCCAGTCCTAGCCTCCCAAGCTATGTCCTTGGAGGTGGTATGCTTCCTGTACCTGAAAATGATATTCCCATATAGGGTGAGCCACAGCCCAGTAGAAATATACTAAACCAACCATGAACATTGCCTCAAACATTAGCAATTGATAGATGGCCAACACTGATACATTCACATAAATTACACATTTATGCCACACGACTTATGAGTTCAAATTACTTTTCATTTTCCCTTTTTCAACAGATAGGCATATAAGCACTATCCACATTCTCAACAGATATGTATGACAACAATATCCACAGATAAGCAAATAAGCTATATCCACACTCAACAACAGATATGTATAACCACAATATCCACAGATAAGCATATAAGCTATATCCACACTTCTCTAGACAAGCATATGAGCTGTATCTACGGAGTTCATCCCCTATCTTCTCCCAACACTATCCGGTTTAGAGGTACATCCCCTATCTTCCCCTAAACCGCGGAGTACATCCCCTTTCTTCTCCTCTACACATAACGTATACAAACACATTGGTTCTATATACAATCACACAATACATACAGTTAATGTATTCTATCAACTGTCAAATTCCATGACACATTCCATTGATTAGTATCAGTTTGCCTAATCATCATGCATTGTCTACAACAATCACGACTATCCTCCACCGATAGCCCAAAGCAGTTATTTCTAAACAGAAAATAAATGCACAATGGATATTCAATCAACATTTCATTTCCTCATTCTTCTCAATTAATTATCCCAATTAATTAAACAATGTAATTAGGTCAATTCCCATAATTAACATTTCAACCCTTAGGTCCCATTTTCATCAGTGACTCAACATTTATTCCATTTCTCTATGCCAAACATGCATTCAGATTTATTATGAATAAAACCCCAACTTTTTGTAAAATTACACAAAAGCCCCTAAACTTTCAAGAAATTACCCAACCAACCCCAACATCTCAAAACACCAAAATTTAAAGACAAAATCCATAGAGAGGAGTAGGATATCCCTACCTCGAAGTTTGAGCGCAAAAGGAGATGAAGACTCGAAGATCAACGTGCTCCAAATCCAAACTTTTTCAGATTAAAACAAAGCTCTCAATGCCCTCTATCTTTTTAACAAAGGCCCTAGGCTAGATTCACACTCTAGGGAGATCAATTCTTAGAGAGAATATAAGTGTAGAGAGAGAGAGTCTCGGATCAAGGGTTTGAAAGAAAAATAAAGTGAAAAAGTGAAGTTCAAAATCGCTACTGTCCGCTGATATAAAACACGCTCGCTCGAGCGAAGACATGGTCGCTCGAGTGACCAGACACAGAAACTCTCGCTCGAGCCAAGGAACTTCTCGCTCGAGCCAAAAACTCAAACGTGCGCTCGAGCGAAAGAATGCTCGCTCGAGCCAACAACTCGAACCCTCAGGTCTGTAACCACAAGCACGCTCGAGCGACAAACATCTCGCTCGAGCGAAGAGCAAACCAGACCGCTCGAGCCAAGAAAAGCTCGCTCGAGCCAAGAAACACAACTCTCAGGTCCAGACACTGACTCAACGCTCGCTCGAGCGACAAACTCCTCGCTCGAGCGAAAGGCCAAAAATCTGGGCAGCAACACTTGGCTCCCAAACACAACCAACCTGAAACAAACCTGCCCAACACATCCTATAACTCAGTATACAAAGTAAAGAGGATGCAAATACAACAAGGGTAAACCCGGGATCGCTATAAAAAATTTCATAATTTCATGGTAAATTACTCAATAAAATCTCAGTAAATTACTCATTGAATTCTCAGTAAATTAGTCAAAACATTACCCAGTAAATTGCTAAGTAAATTACTCAGAAAATTCCGAGTAAATCACACAATAAATTCCCAGTAAATTACTCGATAAATTACTCAGCAAATTCTCAGTAAATTATAATATAAATTACTTAGAAAATACTCAATAAATTCCCAGTAAATTCTTAGTAAATTACTTAGTAAATTCTAAGTAAATTACTAATTAAATTCCCAAGAAATTCTCAGTAAATTATTCATTAAATTCTTAATTAATTAATCAGTAAATTCTTTGTAAATCCTCAGTAAATTATTTAGAAAATTCAAATTAAATTTTTCATAATTTCAGGGTAAATTACTCAATAAAATCTCAGTAAATTACTAATTGAATTCTCAGTAAATTACGCGGAACATTACCTAGTAAATTGCTAAGTAAATTACTCAGTTAATTCCGAGTAAATCACTCAGTAAATCACTCTGTAAATTACTCAGTAAATTCTCATTAAATTACTCAGTAAATTCGAAGAAAATTCTCAGTAAATTATAAAGTAAATTACTTCAAAAATTCTCAATAAATTCCCCGTAAATTACTTAGCAAATTCTCAGTAAATTACTAATCAAATTCCCAAGAAATTCTCAGTAAATTATTCATTAAATTCTCAATTAATTACTCAGTAAATTCCTTGTAAATCCTCAGTAAATTATTTAGAAAATTCGAAGTAAATTTTTCATAATTTCACGGTTAATTACTCAATAAAATCTCAGTAAATTACGAATTGAATTCTCAATAAATTACTCAGAACATTACCCAGTAAATTGCTAAGTAAATTACTTAGTAAATTCTGAGTAAATCACTCAGTAAATTTTCATTAAATTACTCAGTAAATTCCAAGAAAATTCTCAGCAAATTATAAAGTAAATTACTTAGAAAATTCTCAATAAATTCCCAGTAAATTACTTAGCAAATTCTGAGTAAATTACTAATTAAATTTCCAAGAGATTCTCAGTAAATTTTTCAGTAAATTCTGAATTAATTACTCAGTAAATTCCTAGAAAATCCGCAGTAAATTATGTAGAAAAATCGAAGTATATTTTTCCTAATTTCACGGTAAATTACTCAATAAAATCTCAATAAATTACTCATTCAATTCTCAGTAAACTAGTCAGAACATTACCATGTAAATTGCTAAGTTAATTACTCAGCAAATTCTTAGTAAATCACTCAGTAAATTCCCAGTAAATTACTCGGTAAATTATAAAGTAAATTACATAGAAAATTCTTAATAAATTCATAGTAAATTCTTAGTAAATTATTCAATAAATTCTCAGTAAATTATTTAGTAAATTCCCAATTAATTACTGAGTAAATTCCTAGTAAATCCTCAGTAATTATTTTGAAAATTCGAAATAAATTTTTCATAATTTCACGGTAAATTACCCAATAAAATCTCAGTAAATTACTCATTAAATTCTCAATAAATTACTCAGAACATTACACAGTAAATTGCTAAGTAAATTACTCAATAAATTCCGAGTAAATCACTCAGTAAATTCCCAGTAAATTACTCGGCAAATTACTCAGTAAATTCTTATTAAATTACTCAGAAAATTCCTAGAAAATTCTCAATAAATTATACTGTAAATTACTTAGAAAATTCTCAATAAATTCCCAGTAAATTTTCAGTAAATTACTTAGCAAATTCTTAGTAAATTACTAATTAAATTCCCAAGAAATTCTCAATAAATTATTCAGTAAATTCTCAATTAATTACTCTGTAAATTCCTGGTAAATTCTCAGTAAATTATTTAGAAAATTCAAAGTAAATATTTCATAATTTCACGGTAAATTACTCAATAAAATCTCAGTAAAGTACTCATTGAATTCTCACCAAAATACTCAGAACATTACCCAGTAAATTGCTAAGTAAATTACTCAGTAAATTCCGAGTAAATCACTCAGTAAATTCCATGTAAATTACTCGGTAAATAACTCAGTAAATTCTCATTAAATTACTCAGTAAATTCCCAGAAAATTCTCAGTAAATTATAAAGTAAATTACATAGAAAATTCTCAATAAATTCCCAGTGAATTCTCAGTAAATTACTGAGTAAATTCTCAGTAAATTACTGAGTAAATTCCCAAGAATTTTTTACTAAATTGTTCAGTAAATTCTCAATTAATTACACAGTAAATTCCTAGTAAATCCTCAGTAAATTATTTAGAAAAATCGAAAGATATTTTTCAAAATTTCACGGTAAATTACTCAATAAAATCTCAGTAAATCACTCATTGAATTCTCAGTCAATTAGTCAGAACATTACCGAGTAAATTGCTAAGTAAATTACTCAGTAAATTTTGAGTAAATCACTCAGTAAATTCCTAGTAGATTACTCGGTAAATTACTCAGTAAATTCTCATTAAATTACTCCGGAAATTCTCAGAAAATGATCTGTAAATTATAAAGTAAATTACTTAGAAAATTCTCAATAAATTCCCAGTAAATTACTTAACAAATTTTCAGTAAATTACTAATTAAATTCACAAGAGATTCTCAGTAAATTATTCAGTAAATTCCTAGTAAATGCTCAGTAAATTATTTAGAAAAATCGAAGTAAATTTTTCCTAATTTCACGGTAAATTACTCAATAAAATCTCAGTAAATTACTCATTGAATTCTCAGTAAATTACTCAGAACATTGCCCAGTAAATTGCTAAGTAAATTACTAAGTAAATTCAGAGTAAATCACTCAGTAAATT
Organism: Camellia sinensis; assembly: GCF_055761805.1. Classification (NCBI taxonomy): domain Eukaryota; kingdom Viridiplantae; phylum Streptophyta; class Magnoliopsida; order Ericales; family Theaceae; genus Camellia; species Camellia sinensis. Next base: position 90,075,695 of record NC_138964.1, read on the forward strand.
CCCAGGAAATTCTTAGTAAATTATAAAGTAAATTACTTAGAAAATTCCCAGTAAATTCTCAGTAAATTACTTAGTAAATTCTCAGTAAATTACTAATTAAATTCCCAAGAAATTTTTACTAAATTGTTCAGTAAATTCTTAATTAATTACACAGTAAATTCCTACTAAATCCTCAGTAAATTATTTAGAAAAATCAAAATAATTTTGGAAAATTTACCTATAAGTCCTAGTTTCTGAAAAGTTGAACCATTTAGTCCTAAAAGTTTTTTTATGCTCCATTTAGTCCCATTTGCACATCAATCTAATGTTTGAAACATTAATCTGATGTTCGAAATCTAATGTTCGAAACATTAATCTGATGTTTGAAACATTGTAATGGGACCTTTCAGTCTATAAGAAAACTTTTAGGACTAAACAATGTATAAGTTATTAATTTGGGATTTATTGGTGCATCCCGCAATAACTTTTTCATAATTTCACGGTAAATTACTCAATAAAATCTCAGTAAATTACTCATTGAATTCTCAGTAAATTAGTTAGAACATTACCGAGTAAATTGCTAAGTAAATTACTCAGTAAATTTTGAGTAAATCACTTAGTAAATTCCCAATAAATTAATCGGTAAATTACTTAGTAAATTCTCATTAAATTACTCAGTAAATTCCCAGAAAATACTTCGTCAATTATCAAGTAAATTTCATAGAAAATTTTCACTAAATTCCCAGTAAATTATTCAGTAAATTCTCAGTAAATTATTCAGTAAATTCTCAATTAATTACTGAGTAAATTCCAAGTAAATCCTCAGTAATTATTTAGAAAATTCGAAGTGAATTTTTCATAATTTCACGGTAAATTACTCAATAAAATCTCAGTAAATTACTCAGTGAATTCTCAGTAAATTACTCAGAACATTACCTTGTAAATTGCTAAGTCAATTACTCGGTAAATTCTGAGTAAATCACTCAGTAAATTCCAAGTAGATTACTCGGTAAATTACTCAGTAAATTCTCATTAAATTACTCAGAAAATTTGCAGAAAATTCTCAGTAAATTCTCAGTAAATTACTTAGTAAATTCTCAGTAAATTACTAATTAAATTCCCAAAAAATTCTCAGTAAATTATTCAGTAACTTCTCAATTAATTACTCAGTAAATTCCTAGCAAATCCTCAGTACATTATTTAGAAAATTCGAAGTAAATTTTTCATAATTTCACGGTAAATTACTCAATAAAATCTCAGTAAAGTACTCATTGAATTCTCACCAAAATACTCAGAACAGTACCCAGTAAATTGATAAGTAAATTACTCAGTAAATTCCGAGTAAATCACTCGGTAAATTCCGTGTAAATTACCCGATAAATTACTCAGTAAATTCCCAAAAAATTCTAAGTAAATTATAAAGTAAATTACTTAGAAAATTCTCAATAAATTCCCAGTAAATTCTAAGTAAATTACTTAGTAAATTCTCAATAAATTACTAATTAAATTCCCAAGAAATTCTCAGTAAATTATTCATTAAATTCTCAATTAATTACCAAGTAAATTCGTAGTAAATCCTCAGTAAATTATTTAGAAAATTCGAAGTAAATTTTTCATAATTTCACGGTAAATTGCTAAATAAAATCTCTGTAAATTACTAATTGAATTCTCAGTAAATTACTCAGAACATTACCCAGTAAATTGCTAAGTAAATTACTCAGTAAATTCCACGTAAATCGCTCAGTAAATTCTAAGTAAATTACTCGGTAAATTACTCAGTAAATTCCAAGAAAATTCTCAATAAATTACAAAGGAAATTACTTAGAAAATTCTTAATAAATTCCCAGTAAATTACTTAGTAAATTTCCAGTAAATTACTAATTAAATTCCCAAGAAATTCTCAATAAATTATTCAGTAAATTCCTAGTAAATCCACTGTAAATTATTTAGAAAAATCGAAGTAAATTTTTCTTAATTTCACGGTAAATTATTCAATAAAATCTCTGTAAATTACTCATTGAATTCTCAGTAAATTACTCTGAACATTGCACAGTAAATTGCTAAGTAAATTTGTCACGACCCCAAACCGCCCCTAGTAGTTTGGTGCCGTGATGGCCAGTAATCCGTAATTACCGAAGGCCAACTTTTCAAAACTAAACACAATCAGAGTAATAATAAGCGGGGCTCACAAATGCGGAAGCAATAAATCAAGATACAAGAGGTCCGTAAGAGCTGTGCATAGATTAAATGTAATGTCATTCATCTTACAACTTGATTACAACAAACAAAATAAGTGTTACATCTTGATCAAAAGGCTTCTCGAGCCGACATGTACAAAATACAGCAATACAAGTCAAGAAGCATGATTTTCAAGATTTGCCGACATGAATACAAAATAAAGCCGACATAGCACGAATCCAAAACAAGCATCCAAAACGATCTAGGCGTCGCCGCCGTCCTGCTCATCACCTACATATATATAGAGGGGTGAGTACAAATACTCAGTGAATGGTACTAAAAATAAAGGTTTGCATGAATAAAGCCGGAGTCTATCAAAACAGAACATATCAAAACTTTAACGAACAGGGGATGAACCGTATTCACCAAGCAAGTATCATAACATCGGCGAAGCAAGGGATGAACCGTATTCATCATCAAGTATCATAACATCGGCAAAGCAAGGGATGAACCGTATTCATCATCAAGTATCATAACATCGACGAAGCAAGGGATGAACCGTATTCATCATCAAGTATCATAACATCGGCAAAGCAAGGGATGAACCGTATTCATCATCAAGTATCATAACATCGGCAAAGCAAGGGATGAACCGTATTCATCATCAAGTATCATAACATCGGCGAAGCAAGGGAAGAACCGTATTCATCAATCAAGTGTCATAACATCGGCGAAGCAAGGGATGAACCGTATTCATCAATCAAATATCATAACATCGGCGAAGCAAGGGATGAACCGTATTCATCAATCAAATATCATAACATCGGCGAAGCAAGGGATGAACCGTATTCATCAATCAAGTGTCATAACATCGGCGAAGCAAGGGATGAACCGTATTCATCAATCAAATATCATAACATCGGCGAAGCAAGGGATGAACCGTATTCATCAATCAAATATCATAACATCGGCGAAGCAAGGGATGAACCGTATTCATCAATCAAGTGTCATGACATCGGCGAAGCAAGGGATGAACCGTATTCATCAATCAAATATCAAGGCTGTACGATCCGTAATCGTTTAGTCAAAAGTATTGCGAAAGTTTAGAGTCCTCCAATACAAGGGACTTGTGCACTTGGTACTGCGAAAGTTTAGAGTCCTCCAGCACAAGGGACTTACGTTACTTAGGCCCGTAGCCCGATTTAACAAGGACCGTATCCTTTTGTACTCAGTACTGCGAAAGTTTAGAGTCCTCCAGCACAAGGGACTTGTGTTACTTAGGCCCGTAGCCCGATTTAACAAGGACCGTATCCTTTTCAAAGATGGCATCAAAACAAGGAGTATACTTGACACATCAAAACAAGAGCTATTCATTCATGCTAACAAAATACTTTTGTCAAAACAAGGCAAGCAAGATTTATCAAAACAAGTATAACATAGCTTTATCAATAATACCACTCACCTAGTTCTTCAGGTGCAAACTCAAGGCAAATATCAGGGACCTACAATCACATGGCAAATCACATTCTCAAAACAAGCTTTATATGCATGCAAATGATCTCGACATTCTGGCCAGATCCAAGTCAAAGGCAAAACAAAACAAGCTGGGAGCTTAATCACTGCTCCCGTTTCTCGAAAACACACTGGGTACCATCCAGGACTAAGCCGAGGTCCCGCTAAACAAGGTCAGGAGAAACCTGGGTTTTCCTTTGAAGAGTATGATGAACATGATCAATTGAAAGATGGATGCAAGCTCACAACTTGTTACAAAAATCTGAGTTTTCATGCCAAGAGTTCAAAATATAGGGACCTGGGTACCCATTAAAGAGAGTCATGCAAGAATAAACACAAAACATGGTTTTCGTTCCAATCTATTCGATCAAAATGAGACTTTCTTTAAGAACACATGGAAAACCATTTTCTCTTTCCAAAACCAACTTCAAAACAATGCATGACATGCAAAACAAATCCGATCATGCAATGCAGCTAGATAATCGGCAAGAACAACCAAAGGAGATCAAGATTCTAACCTCAAAACTCGGATCCAACGGTTCAAACCACAAAGATCAAGCTTGGGAGACTACTCTCACTCAAGAACTCTTCTCTAGAGCTTCTCTCTCTAAAACAAAGATTTGAGACAAAATGATTTGTTTCTAGGCTTGCCGGCTGCCTTAACAATCAGCTCGGACACGTGACGTTATCGGGTTGGTTCAGCTCCAAAAGGTGATTGATAGACAAGACAAGTCTCTGACAAGGCGTATGCAGCAAGCTCGGGTGAGACACATCGGCAACAAGATGACATCGGCTCAAAACAAGGATCCAGCAACAGGATAGAAAAACATCGGCTAGGGAGGACGACACTAGACTAAGCTGTGCCACACCTTGGCCGGGGTGTGCCACATCTCGGCCTAGGCCATACCTGCCTGCGGACAAGGTTCAAGTGCAGAACATCTCGGCAATGAATGCCCGAGGTGAAGATGGGATTGAACAAGATCTCAAGATAGTTCTAAGTACAAGGGTCAAAGGCGGACTAAGCTCAAGATGACCTCGGCTACGCACACACACTAAGCAAGGATCAAAATCATGCAACAACTATAAGCAGATCAAGGAAAACAAAACCTTCAAATTAGCATAACAAGCAAGATCATGCAAGTATGTATGCAAGCATGACAAGAGTAAGGTGAGGGTCGTTACATCCTACCCTCCTTAAGGAAGTTTGGTCCCCAAACTTAGATTACCTTGCTCTACGAACAACTCTGGATAACGGATTCTCACATCCTCTTCCTTTTCCCACGTGGCTTCTGTGCCATAATGCTCCTTCCATTCGACCTTTATCATCGGTATTGATTTATTTCTCAACTGCCTCACTTGTCTGTCAACAATCCTCATTGGCTTTTCCTCGTAGCCCAAATCCTCATTAACCGTGACCTCAGAATGATCAATTACATGTAGTGGATCTCGGATGTACTTCCTCAGCATTGAAACATGAAACACGTTGTGGACTTGGCTCAAATCTGGCGGCAAAGCAAGTCTGTAGGCAACGGGGTTAATTCTCTCAAGAATTTCAAATGGTCCAATATACCGAGGTGCTAACTTACTTTTCTTCCCAAATCTGGAAACTCCTTTCATTGGTGAGACTTTCAGGAATACGTGATTTCCAACTTCGAATTCTAACTCATTCCTCCTTGATCGGCGTAGCTCTTTTGTCGGCTCTGGGCAGTTTTAATCCTCTGTTGGATAAGTTTAATCTTCTCTGTTGTTACTTGAATCAATTCGGGACCAAGCAGAGTCCTGTCTCCAACTTCGGTCCAACATATCGGCGACCTACATTTTCTTCCGTACAAGGCCTCGTATGGCGCCATGCCAATGCTAGCTTGATAACTGTTGTTGTAAGCGAATTCTACTAAGGGCAAATGTGTTCCCCAACTCCCTAGGAAGTCCAATACACAAAGTCTAAGCATATCTTCAAGTGTCTGAATTGTCCTCTCTGTCTGCCCATCTGTTTGAGGATGAAAAGCTGTACTAAATCTCAGCTCGGCTCCAAAAGCCCTTTGTAGACTCTGCCAAAATCTAGAAACAAATTTAGGATCTCGGTCTGATACAATAGACATCGGCACTCCATGAAGTCTGACAATCTCGCTCACATATAACACGGCAAGTTGATCGGCGTTGAAGGTAGTCTTAACAGGTAGAAAATGTGCTGACTTAGTTAATCTATCAATGACAATCCAAATCGAATCCATACCTTTCGGTGTCTTCGGCAAACCAATCACAAAATCCATGGAGATGTGCTCCCATTTCCACTCAGGAATCGGCAAAGGTTGAAGAAGTCCAGTCGGTCTTTGATGTTCTGCTTTCACTTGTTGACAATGCAAACACTGGGACACAAATTCAGCTATTTCTCTTTTCATATTTGGCCACCAGAAGGTCTGTTTCACATCCTGATACATTTTGGTGTTCCCTGGATGAACTGCAAACTTAGAACCGTGAGCTTCCTGCAAAATTTTCCTTTTCAATTCTGGGATGTCGGCTACGTATAGCCTTCCTTCAAACTTAAGCACTGGATCTTCGAAGGTATACCCTGATCTCGGCTTTGTGTCAATTTCCTCGGCTATTTTCTTTAGGAATTCGTCTTCCATCTGTCTTGTCTTTACCTTGTTAACAATCGTCGGCTCCACTGTCATCACGGTCAAGCACGCCAAATTTCCATCTGACTTTCTGCTCAAAGCGTCGGCCACGCTGTTAGCTTTACCTGGGTGATATTGAATTTGCATATCATAGTCCTTCAACAACTCAAGCCACCGTCTCTGCCTCAAATTCAATTCCTTCTGTGTGAATAGGTACTTTAAACTCTTATGATCTGTAAAAACCTGACAAGTAGCTCCATACAAATAGTGACGCCAAATCTTTAAAGCAAAAACCACGGCCGCTAGTTCTAAATCATGGGTAGGATAGTTTCTCTCATGAGGTTTCAATTGACGAGATGCGTAAGCTATAACCTTACCCCTTTGCATTAATACACAACCCAAACCCTTATGCGATGCATCGCTATAGACATGAAACTCTTCGTTACCTGATGGTAGTACAAGTACTGGTGCTGTAACTAACCTTGTCTTCAGTTCCTGGAAGGCTAACTCCCGATCTTTAGTCCATTCGTATAGTGTTCCCTTCTTAGTCAATTGCGTCAATGGAATTGCAATCCTTGAGAAATCTTTCACAAACTTTCTGTAGTAACCTGCCAAACCCAGAAAACTACGAATCTCGGATACATTAGTCGGCCTCGGCCAATTTACTACGGCTTCAACCTTGCTAGGATCCACTGAGATACCCTCTTTATTAATCACATGACCCAAAAATGAGATAGTAGGAAGCCAAAACTCGCACTTGTTAAACTTAGCATACAATTTCCGTTCTCTCAAAATCTGTAAGGCAAACCTCAAATGATTTTCATGTTCAGTTCCGCTCTTGGAATAGACTAATATATCGTCAATGAAGACAACTATAAACTCATCTAAATACGGCTTGAAGACTCTGTTCATTAAATCCATAAATGCTGCAGGGGCATTGGTCACCCCAAAAGGCATCACTAAAAACTCGTAGTGGCCATATCTTGTTCGAAAGGCAGTTTTCTCAACATCTTCGGCCTTAACCTTAAGCTGATGGTAACCAGACCTAAGGTCGATCTTAGAAAAGACTCGTGCTCCTTGTAACTGATCGAGCAGATCATCAATCCTAGGCAACGGGTACTTGTTCTTGATGGTGACCTTATTAAGTTCTCTATAGTCAATACAAAGACGGAGTGTGCCATCCTTCTTCTTAACGAATAAAACAGGTGCTCCCCATGGTGAAGTGCTCGGCCTAACGAATCCTTTATTTAACAACTCTTGCAATTGCAATTTCAATTCTCTAAGTTCAGCGGGGGCCATCCTATAAGGTGTTTTGGAGATCGGCTGTGTTCCCGGTATGATGTCAACAGTAAACTCTATTTCTCTATCGGTCAAGTGGCCAGGCAATTCGTCTGGAAAGACGTCGGGGAAATCATTAACAATCGGGATGTCGGCTAAGTTAACATTTCCATTTTGACCACTCAGTATACTACACAAGTAACCTCGACACCCCTTCTGAATTAACTTACAGGCCTTAATGGACGAAATCAAGTACGGTGGAGGCACTACCCCTTTACCCTGGAAAATAACCTCGGCTAGGTTTGGGGGTCTCAAAGTGACACTTTTCGAAACGCAGTTAATAGATGCATCGTTTGCGACTAACCAGTCCATTCCCAGTATAATATCAAAATGAGTTATGTCTAGAGGCATTAGATCTACTAACAATTCAACATTCTCAATCACAACAACACATGCTCGGTAAATGGATGCAACAATCATAGATCTCCCAGATGGAGTAGACACAGACAACACATAATCAAGGGGCTCTAGTTCTCTATTAATTTTCTCGGCAAACTTAGTAGATATAAACGAATGAGTAGAACCCGAATCAATCAACACATAAGCATCTTGGGAGCAAATTAGAAGTATACCTGATACTACGGCCTCAGCATTCTGAGTATCTCCTGGTACTAATGCAAACACTCTGCCCTGTCTCATCTGTCTTTTCCCAGCATTTCCCTTCTGAACGGAACCCGAGATGTTGTCACTCTTCTTGTTGTTATCAGCTTTTGTCTTAGGGCAATCTCTCACATAATGGCCCATCTCGCCACATTCATAGCAGGCTCCAGTCGTCCGACGACAGATCCCGAAATGTTGCTTCCCGCAATCCGAACACGTCGGTTTAGAACTCCCTTCCTGTCTTGGGTTACTGGTACTGCCCATGTTCATTTTCTTCTTGGTGCTCAGTTGGCCTCGGTGATTGTCATAGTTCTGCCTTTTTCGCTGGTTTTCTCCCGAGCTCTGGTATCGGTTCAAATTAGCTTCGGCCTGAATGGCTTTGTCCAATACTTCGGCATAAGTCGGCATATCGAGCAAGTTGACCCGGTCTTGAATCGGTCCACGAAGCCCACACTCGAACTTCCTGGCCTTCATATATTCATCGTTGGTCATGTGAGGTACAAACCTTACCAATTCAGTGAAAGCGCGGTCATATTCCGCTACTGTTCTATTGCCTTGCGTCAGAGTATGAAATTCGGTAGCCTTGCGGTTTCGAACACTCAGGGGAAAATGTTTCTTGTAAAACAACTCTAAGAATCGAGTCCAGGTCAGATCTGGATTGCTTCCTCTAACCATCATCCACCATCTGCGAGCATCATCATCTAATGTGAATGCTGCCAACGTCACTTTCTGAGCGTCGGTGCTAGGGAAGATTTCGAACAACTTCTCTATTTCTAAAACCCATGCCTCAGCCTTCATCGGCTCTATACCCCCAGAGAACCTAAGAGGTCTCATTTTCTTGAACTCCCTGATCAAAGCTATCGTGCCGTCCCCACATAAGGCTGGTTGCGGGGGAATTTGCGGCATTGGAGGAGGTGGAGGTGGAACTACGTTTCGGCCGTTGGTCTGCTCGGCCTGAGTCGACGTAGCACTGGCGAATTGCTACCTAGTTTGCCTCAACTCGCGGGCCAAACCTTCAACTAATCTTTCCAATCTGTCCATTCTGTCTTCGGGCTGATCTCGGCCAAGCGGTGGTCTACCTCTCCTCATGACGCTATAAGTATGCAAGGTATGACTTTAAAACAAATAAACAGATAACCACGTAGGCAGGTAACAAGTAGACATGTCAAGACAATGCACACCTCGTTCGAATAACAAATACTATGATGCAACCCTATCATCTTTCTGAGGGAAATCCTATGCTCTTTAGGACTCAAGTGTGTGAATAACGTAAACTGAGGAACTTGTGCTCTGATACTGTAGCGATCCCGGGTTTACCCTTGTTGTACAGTGATCCGGACATGTGTCCGTGAATGTTGGTAGTTGTTTATTTTCTAGTTTGCATCCTCTTTACTTTGTATTTTGAGTTTTGGGATGTGTTGGGCAGGTTTGTTACAGGTTGGTTGTGCTTGGGAACCAAGTGTTGCTGCCCAGAATTTTGGGCCTTCGCTCGAGCGAGGAGTGGTCGCTCGAGCGAGAGTAGTGTTTCCCCGGTTCTGGACCTGAGAGTTGTAGTTTCTGGCTCGAGCGAGCTTTTCGTGGCTCGAGCGGTCTGGGTTTTTCTTCGCTCGATCGAGAACTTCTTGGCTCGAGCGAGAGTTTTCTGTGTCTGGTCGCTCGAGCGACCAATCCTTCGCTCGAGCGAGAGTGTTTTATATCAGCGGACAGCAGCGTCTAAAACATCACTTTTTCACCTCTTTTCTTTGAGCAAAACCTAAATCCGAGCCTCTCTCACTCTAAACTTACACTCTCTCTAAGATTTCATCTCCCTAGAGTGTGAATCTAGCCTAGGGCCTTTGTTAAAAAGATAGAGGGTGTTGAGAGCTTCGTTTTAATCTGAAAAAGGTGGGATTTGGAGCAAGTTGATCTTCGGGCCTTCATCTCCTTTTTGGCTTAAACTTCAAGGTAGGGATATCCTACTCCTCTCTATGGGTTTTGTCTTTAAATTTTGGTATTTTGAGATGTTGGGCTTGGTTTGGTAATTTTGTAAAAGTTTGGGGCTTTTGTGTAATTTTACAAAAGTTGGGGTTTTATTCATAATAAACCTAGATGCATGTTTGGCCTAGAAAAATGGGATGATTGTTGAATCATTGATGAAAATGGAACCTAAGGGTTGAAATGTTAATTATGGGAATTGACCTAATTACATTGGTTAATTAATTGGAATAATTAATTGAGAAGAATGAGGAATGAAATGTTGATTGAATATCCATTGTGCGTTTACTTTCTGTTTAGAAATAACTGCTTTGGGCTATCGGTGGAGGATAGTCGTGATTGTTGTAGACAATGCATGATGATTAGGTAAACTGAAACTAATCAATGAAATGTGCCATGGAACTTGACGGTTAATTGAATACATTAATTGTATGTATTGTGTGATTGTATATAGAACCAATGTGTTTATATACGTTATGTGTAGAGGAGGAGATAGGGGATGTACTCCGCGGTTTAGGGGAAGATAGGGGATGTACCTCTAAACCGGATAGGTATTTGGAGGAGATAGGGGATGAACTCCGTAGACAGAGCTCATATGCTTGTCTAGAGAAGTGAAGATAGAGCTCATATGCTTATCTTTGTGAAGTGTGGATACAGCTTGTATGCTTATCTGTGGATATTGTTGATATACATATCTGTTGTAGAATGTGGATACAGCTTGTATGCTTATCTATGGATATTGTTGATATACATATCTGATGAGAATGTGGATATAGCTTTTATGCTTATCTGAATGTGAGATATAGTTTTTATACATATCTGTGGAAATAATGATAGAGCTAGCATGCTTATCTGTTGAAAAAGGGAAAATGAAAAGTAATTGGGACTTGTAAGTCGTTGACATAAATATGTAATTTATGTGATTGTATCAGTGTTGACCAACTATCAATTGCTAATGTTTTAGTCATTGTCCATGGTTGGTTTAGTGTATTTCTACTGGGCTGTGGCTCACCCTATATGGGAACATCATTTTCAGGTGCAGGAAGCATGCCACCTCCAAGGACATAGCTGGGAGGCTAGTGGCGGGCATAGTTTTGTTGTTGTACTTTTGATGTATTACATGTAATTTCAAGCCAAGGGCTTAATGTGTAAACGAGTTAGAACTCTTTGTTGTAACCAAGTGTTAACTTGGAAAGCTGTAAGCCCGTAGGGCATTTTGTTATGAGGTTAACATGTAATACTTATGTAACGGAACTCTAATGAATGAAAGAATGTGGTTAGTTTATATGTAAATGTATGTCTTACTAGATGGGTTTATTGTTATTATTTTGAGGGCGTTACAACTTGGTATCAGAGCGTACCGGGTTCGAATACTTTGGGTACGTGGGAAGTGATTAGGATCACAATGGGTTTGTCTCGCTTGATAGAGACTTAGATGAGGTATCATAGGCTATGTGCTTAAGTGATAACATGCTTATGTGACTATGTGGGTATGGGATGTAATTTCTGGGATGTTGATTGGATCCTTGAGTTTCTGGGAGTCTTGTTGGAAAAGCACTTGATCAATGCTGTTTCTAACCGGAACTCTAGTAACGTCTTGGGACTATCATTATCCGGAAATGAAATTCGTAAGTGCTTATGTGTTTATGTGCTTATGTGGAGTGAATTACACTTGTCCATGCATTAGGACGTGAGTGTTTAGTTTCGGCACACCTATGAATGTGCTAACGTTCTGTGTTACCTTTATTAGGATGTCAGGACGAGGAAGAGGTGCTAGGCGTGGTAGACCTGCGAGGCAGGAAGCACCGTTACAGGGTGAGATTCCGGCAGTGCAGGAGGGAGTTGGTCAGGCCAATGTGGCCGAACCAGTGGGTCAGCAGGCTATGGGTGCCTTGGCCAGAGAGATAGCAGGAGCTTTGGGTATTCTTAGGGCTGAGAATCAGGCAGTTGAGGCAGGGCCTTCCTTCTTGAAGAGGGAGTTCTTTCGGTGTAATCCGGACGAGTTTATCGGGGATCCTAAAGAGCCGCTTAAGGCAGATGAATGGCTCGAACAGACAACGAAGACGTTTGAGATGCTTGGCATCGAGGATGGAGCATTGAAAGTGACCTTGGCATCCTTCCAGCTGAAGGGAGATGCGGGTCAATGGTGGAAGTACGAGAAAGCTCGTGTTGGTGGTACTTGGGAAGCGTTTATAAATGCTTTTCAGGAGAGGTTTTTGTCTGCAGTAGCTAGAGAGAAGCTGAGGGATCAGTTTAGCCGGCTTAATCAGCAGGGCTTGTCAGTGGCCGAGTTTGAGGCTACCTTTACTAGTCTGTCCAGGTTCGCACCTGAACTGGTGGCGTCTGAGGAACGCCGTTACTATGAGTTTGAGCGGAAGTTGAGGCGGGGCCTCAAGTTGAGAGTTGGTGGGTCCTATATCCGGGAGTATAGACACCTAGTGGATGCTGCAGCTCATATGGAGCTTATGATGCAGGAGGAGGATGAGGGGCAGAGAGGCTCCAAGAGGAGCCAGGATAGTCAGAGTGATGGCAGGAGGCAGAGGGGTTCTAACCCTCAGCAGTCGCAGGGTGGTGTTGCTAGATCGACCTTCCCAGTCCCGAGTGCAGGCTCCGGGAGAGGTGGTCAGGGGGATTTTACCTGTTACAAGTGTGGCCAGCTGGGTCACAAGGTTTCTGTTTGCCCGCAGAAGGGTGGGGGTCAGAAAGCTGCTTCTTCTTCAGCTAGACCGCAGAGTCAGAGTTTGGGCAGGGGGCAGCTCTTGACTTGTTATCAGTGTGGACAACCTGGGCACATGAAGAGGTTTTGCCCACAGTTGAGTGCCACTTCGGGAGCGTCTGGCTCTAGGCAGACGCAGGGTTTTCAGCCAGCTCAGTCTGTGCAGGCCTCGAGGGCCAATCCGGGAGCTTCGTCATCCCAGTCTGTGCAGCAGTCTTTTGCTCCGAGAGGTGAGCAGGTAGACCAGGGGCCTACGGGGCGCGTGTATGCTGTTACCGCGCAGGATTTAGTACCGGCTCCATCAGTGGTGAGAGGTACTTTTCTGTTTTGCAACTCAGTTGCTAGTGTGTTGATAGACACGGGTGCATCTCATTCTTTTGTATCTGCTGCATTTGCATCTGTTTTGGAATTGGAGTTAGCATAGTTAGCATCTCCTATTTGTGTGGTATCGCCTTTGGGGGGTGAGTTGATCCTGAAACAGGGTGTTAAAGGATGTGATATAGAGGTCGCCGACTATAGGCTTCCTTTTCCGTTTGTTGTCATGCCCATGAAGGGCTTTGATGTTATTTTGGGTATGGACTGGTTATCGTCATACCGGGCTGTTATTGATTGCTACCGCCAGAGGGTCACGTTATGTACCTTGAGCGGGGAGTGGTTCCATTTCTTGGGAGACCGGGTTGGTAGTGTTTTGCCACCGGGGTATGATTCGCGAGGGCGAAGTGAGCTTAGTGGTTTACTTGCTAGTTTTGAGAGTAGCGAGTGTGTTGAGACTCGGATTGTGTTGCCGAGGGTGGTTTGTGAGTATTCGGATGTTTTTCCTGAAGAACTTGTTAGTTTGCCACCTCACCGGGAGATAGAATTCTCTATTGAGTTAGTGCCTGGTACGGCGCCGATTTCTATGGCACCTTACCGTTTTGCTCCAGCAGAGTTGGTTGAGTTGAAAGTTCAGCTCCGGGAATTGCTAGATAAGGGTTTCGTTCGCCCTAGTGTTTCGCCGTGGGGAGCACCGGCCCTCTTTGTTAAAAAGAAAGATGGTGCCTTGAGACTGTGTATAGACTACCGGAAGTTGAATCGGGCTACGGTTAAGAATAAGTATCCTATGCCCCGTATAGATGATTTGTTTGACCAGTTGAAGGGTTCCCGTTGTTTCTCTAAGATAGACTTGAGATCGGGTTACCATCAGTTGAGGGTCAGGGAGGAAGATATTCCTAAGACGGCATTCCGTACGCGGTATGGCCATTATGAGTTTTTGGTGATGCCATTCGGGCTTACCAATGCACCGGCAGTCTTTATGGACTTGATGAACCGGATTTTTCGGGAGTTCTTAGACCGATTTGTGGTTGTCTTCGTGGACGACATTCTTATCTATTCGTCTTCTGAGGAGGAGCACGAGGCACACTTGAGAGTGGTGCTTGAGTTACTTAGAGCCCATAGGCTGTATGCCAAGTTTGGGAAGTGTGAGTTCTGGCTGAGGGAAGTCAAATTCTTAGGCCACGTGGTATCCGGGGAAGGGGTGTCTGTTGATACATCCAAGGTTGAGGCAGTGCAGGATTGGGCACAGCCTAAGAGTGTGTTTGAGATCCGCAGTTTTCTGGGATTAGCTGGGTATTACCGTCGGTTTGTGAAAGATTTCTCCAGGTTAGCGTCACCATTGACTAGACTGACTAGGAAGGGAGTCAAGTTTGTGTGGAGTGAGACTTGTGAAAAGTCGTTCCAAGAGCTGAAAGTTAGATTGACCACCGCTCCGGTGTTGATTATTCCGGAGAGAGGGTTGGGTTACTCGGTTTATTGTGATGCCTCACGAGAGGGTTTGGGTTGTGTGTTGATGCAAGAGGGGAAAGTGGTAGCTTATGGCTCACGTCAGTTGAAAATACACGAGAAGAATTACCCTACACACGACCTAGAGTTAGCAGCTGTGATTTTTGCCTTGAAAATCTGGAGGCACTACCTTTATGGTGAGAAGTTCGAGGTATTCTCGGATCATAAGAGTTTGAAGTATCTGTTTACACAGAGAGACTTGAATTTGAGGCAGAGGAGATGGATGGAGTTCATCGAGGATTATGATTTTGAGTTGCATTATCATCCGGGAAAGGCCAATGTTGTGGCCGATGCCCTTAGTAGGAAATCTATTAGTGATGTAGCTTGTATAGCCATCCGGGAATGGGAGATGTTGGGAGCACTTGGCGAGTTTGATTTGCTACTGGGCGAATCTGTTGAGACTGCGGCTTTGTTTTCTGTTGTTGCGCAGCCTACACTTTTGATTAGAGTGTTAGAGGCACAGAGAGGTGACCTTGAGGTAGAATCCCTCCGAGAGAAGATCTCCAGTGGGAAAGTTGAGAAGGGTTTGACGATGTATCCCGACCTGAGTGTGAGATACCGAGACCGTTTGTTTGTACCGGAGGCTTGCCGAGAGGAAGTACTCCGAGAGTTTCACCATTCGCGCCTTGCGGTGCATCCGGGAGGTACTAAGATGTATCAGGATTTGGGTCGCCAGTTTTGGTGGCGGGGTATGAAAAGAGATGTGGCTATTTTCGTATCGAAATGCCTTACTTGCCAGCAGGTGAAGGCCGAGCATCAGAGGCCAGCGGGTTTGTTGCAACCCTTGCCTATTGCCGAGTGGAAATGGGAGCATGTCACTATGGACTTCGTTGTAGGTCTTCCGAGGACTCAACGGGGTAGTGATGCTATTTGGGTGGTTGTAGACCGGTTGACTAAGTCGGCGCACTTTATTCCTATGCGCGTGAGAGATTCGGTAGATCATCTTGCCGATTTGTATATTCGGGACGTAGTGAGATTGCACGGGGTCCCAGTGACGATCGTCTCAGATAGAGATCCTCGTTTTACAGCTAGGTTGTGGCAGAGTTTGCAGAGTGCCTTGGGCACTAAGTTGACCTTTAGTACGGCTTATCATCCTCAGACTGACGGGCAGTCCGAGCGTACTATTCAGATCCTCGAGGATATGCTTCGGGGTTGTGTCCTGGACTTCAGTGGGACGTGGGAGAGGCACTTGCCATTGGTAGAGTTTGCCTACAACAACAGTTTTCAGTCTAGCATCGGTATGGCACCGTTTGAGGCCTTGTATGGCCGACCGTGTAGGTCTCCAGTTTGTTGGGCCGAGGTGGGTGATGCACCTTTGTTGGGTCCGGAGTTGGTGAGGGAGACGACGGAGAAAGTTGAGCTTATCCGTAGGAGGCTTGTTGCAGCCCAGAGTCGACAAAAGAGTTATGCCGACCGTAGGAGGAGGCCTTTGGCGTTTGAGGTAGGTGATCATGTCTTTCTGAAGATATCACCTAGGCGAGGCTTGATGAGGTTTGGGAAGAGTGGGAAGTTATCCCCTCGGTTTATTGGTCCTTTTGAGATCCTTGAGAGGATTGGCGAGGTTGCTTATCGGTTAGCCTTACCGCCGCAGTTGTCCGGAGTACATGACGTGTTTCATGTGAGTATGCTTCGGAAGTATGAGCCAGATCCATCACATGTGCTGGATTGGAGCGATTTAGAGGTAGATGAGGATGCCTCGTATGAGGAGAGACCGGTTCGGGTCTTGGATAGGCGGGATCAGGTCCTGCGTGGCAAGACCATTCCTTTGGTGAAAGTCTTGTGGAAACATCACGGAGTGGAGGAAGCCACTTGGGAACGTGAGTTGGAAGTCCGAGAGAAATATCCGGACTTGTTTATTGATATGTAATTTTGTATTTAAATTTTACATTTTGTTGAACTTAAGAGCTTTTATATATGTCTCAAGTTGTGAAACATTGAAAATGTTTTGGTTATTGAAAGTATGTTTGGAACTTGCCTCATATGGAAGTTGAATGTAACATTATAGGTGTTTAGTATATTGTTGACATTGGAAAGTTAGTGCATAATGTTGATGCATGTTAATAATACATATGTTGTTTACATATTGTGATATGTCTCTTGTTAAAGGGATGGGATGACCAGTAATGGGTCGAATTGTTGAATGTTAAATTGTAACATTGTTTAAAATGGAGGAAAACCTGTTTTTTTTGAAAACTTGTGCTTAATTTCGGGGGCGAAATTCTTTAAGGGGGGGAGGTTGTAGCGATCCCGGGTTTACCCTTGTTGTACAGTGATCCGGACATGTGTCCGTGAATGTTGGTAGTTGTTTATTTTCTAGTTTGCATCCTCTTTACTTTGTATTTTGAGTTTTGGGATGTGTTGGGCAGGTTTGTTACAGGTTGGTTGTGCTTGGGAACCAAGTGTTGCTGCCCAGAATTTTGGGCCTTCGCTCGAGCGAGGAGTGGTCGCTCGAGCGAGAGTAGTGTTGCCCCGGTTCTGGACCTGAGAGTTGTAGTTTCTGGCTCGAGCGAGCTTTTCGTGGCTCGAGCGGTCTGGGTTTTTCTTCGCTCGATCGAGAACTTCTTGGCTCGAGCGAGAGTTTTCTGTGTCTGGTCGCTCGAGCGACCAATCCTTCGCTCGAGCAAGAGTGTTTTATATCAGCGGACAGCAGCGTCTAAAACATCACTTTTTCACCTCTTTTCTTTGAGCAAAACCTAAATCCGAGCCTCTCTCACTCTAAACTTACACTCTCTCTAAGATTTCATCTCCCTAGAGTGTGAATCTAGCCTAGGGCCTTTGTTAAAAAGATAGAGGGTGTTGAGAGCTTCGTTTTAATCTGAAAAAGGTGGGATTTGGAGCAAGTTGATCTTCGGGCCTTCATCTCCTTTTTGGCTTAAACTTCAAGGTAGGGATATCCTACTCCTCTCTATGGGTTTTGTCTTTAAATTTTGGTATTTTGAGATGTTGGGCTTGGTTTGGTAATTTTGTAAAAGTTTGGGGCTTTTGTGTAATTTTACAAAAGTTGGGGTTTTATTCATAATAAACCTAGATGCATGTTTGGCATAGAAAAATGGGATGATTGTTGAATCATTGATGAAAATGGAACCTAAGGGTTGAAATGTTAATTATGGGAATTGACCTAATTACATTGGTTAATTAATTGGAATAATTAATTGAGAAGAATGAGGAATGAAATGTTGATTGAATATCCATTGTGCGTTTACTTTCTGTTTAGAAATAACTGCTTTGGGCTATCGGTGGAGGATAGTCGTGATTGTTGTAGACAATGCATGATGATTAGGTAAACTGAAACTAATCAATGAAATGTGTCATGGAACTTGACGGTTAATTGAATACATTAATTGTATGTATTGTGTGATTGTATATAGAACCAATGTGTTTATATACGTTATGTGTAGAGGAGGAGATAGGGGATGTACTCCGCGGTTTAGGGGAAGATAGGGGATGTACCTCTAAACCGGATAGGTATTTGGAGGAGATAGGGGATGAACTCCGTAGACAGAGCTCATATGCTTGTCTAGAGAAGTGAAGATAGAGCTCATATGCTTATCTTTGTGAAGTGTGGATACAGCTTGTATGCTTATCTGTGGATATTGTTGATATACATATCTGTTGTAGAATGTGGATACAGCTTGTATGCTTATCTATGGATATTGTTGATATACATATCTGATGAGAATGTGGATATAGCTTTTATGCTTATCTGAATGTGAGATATAGTTTTTATACATATCTGTGGAAATAATGATAGAGCTAGCATGCTTATCTGTTGAAAAAGGGAAAATGAAAAGTAATTGGGACTTGTAAGTCGTTGACATAAATATGTAATTTATGTGATTGTATCAGTGTTGACCAACTATCAATTGCTAATGTTTTAGTCATTGTCCATGGTTGGTTTAGTGTATTTCTACTGGGCTGTGGCTCACCCTATATGGGAACATCATTTTCAGGTGCAGGAAGCATGCCACCTCCAAGGACATAGCTGGGAGGCTAGTGGCGGGCATAGTTTTGTTGTTGTACTTTTGATGTATTACATGTAATTTCAAGCCAAGGGCTTAAAAAGAGCTACGGGCTTAAGTAACACAAGTCCCTTGTGCTGGAGGACTATAAACTTTCGCAGTACCTTGACTAATCGATTACGGATCGCACAGCCTTTGTTTTGCCACCGACGGGTTACTGCGTGGATTTGTTTGTTCAGAAAGCTTGATTTGTGTTTTGCCGATGTCAGTAAGCATCCCTTGAGACTAGTAAGACTTGATAGATGAATACGGTTCATCTCTTGTTGTGATAAAGTTTTGATGTGTTTTGCTCTGTAAGGATCTCGGCTAATATTCGTATGGTCTTGGCATGTTTTGTTTTGAAAGACTTCGGCTATATTCATGCAAAACCTTTATTACTAGTACCATTCACTGAGTATCCAAGCTCACCCTCTCTATATCTATGTAGGTGATGAGCAGGACGGTGGCGACGCCTAGATGTGTTTTGCAAAGCTTGTTTTGGATTCTTGTCATGTCGGCTTGACTTGTTCTATGTTAGAAAAATTTGTGTTACGTCGGCGAATCTTGAAGATTATGCTTCTTTGGCTTGTAATCATTGTATTTGCACATGTCGGCTGTAGAAGCCTTTTGATCAAGATTCTGATATGTATTTCGTTATTATTAACCGATGTGAAACTATGTCATGTATGTCTTTACATTTGATCTATGCACAGCTCTTATGGACCACTTGTATTTTGATTTATTGCTTCCGCATTTGTGAGCCCCATATATATTATACTCTGATTGTGTTTAATTTTGAAAGTTGGCCTTCGGTAATTTCGGATTACTGGCCATCACGGCACCAAATTACTAGGGGCGGTTTGGGGTCATGACAGAATGGTATCAGAGCACAAGTTCCTCAGTATACGTTATTCACACACTTTGAGTCCTAAAGAGCATAGGATTTCCCTTGGAAAGATGTTAGGATTGCATCATGGTGCTTGCTATTTGAACGAGGTGTGCATTGTCTTGACATACCTATTTGTTGCATGCCTACGTGGTTATTTGCTTATTTGTTTTAAAGTCACACTTTGCATGCTCATAGCATCATGAGGAGAGGTAGACCTCCAATTGGCCGGAATCAGCCCGAAGACAGATTGGACAGACTGGAAAGATTAGTTGAAGGTTTGGCCCGTGAGTTGAGGCAAACAAGACAGTAGTACGCTAGTGCTACGTCGACTCAGGCCGAGCAGACCAACGGCCGAAATGTAGTTTCGCCTCCACCTCCTTCAGTGCCGCAAGTTCCTCCGCAGCCAGCCTTATATGGGGATGGCACGATAGCTTTGATCAGGGAGTTCAAGAAAATGAAACCACCGAGATTCTCTGGGGGTATAGAGCCGATGAAGGCTGAGGCGTGGGTTTTGGAAATGGAAAAGTTGTTCGAGATCTTTCCTAGCACCGACGCTCAGAAGGTGACATTGGCAGCATTCACGTTAGATGATGACGCTCGCAGATGGTGGGTGATGGTTCGAGAAAGCAATCCAGACTTGACCTGGACCTGATTCTTGGAGTTGTTCTACAACAAACACTTTCCCCTAAGTGTTCGAAACCGCAAGGCTACCGAATTTCAGACCTTGACGCAAGGTAACCGAACAGTGGCGGAATACGACCGCGCTTTTACTGAATTGGTGAGGTTTGCACCTCACATAGCCAACGATGAATACATGAAGGCTAGGAAGTTCGAGAGTGGGCTTTGCGGACCGCTTCAAGACCGGGTTAACTTGCACAATATGCCGACCTACGCTGAAGTGTTGGACAAAGCCATTCTGGCCGAAGCTAACTTGAATCGATACCAGAGCTCGGGGGAGAACCAGCGAAAGAGACGGAATTATGACAATCACTGAGCACAGCTGGGCACCAAGAAGAAGACGAACATGGGCAGTACTGGTAACCTAAGGCAGGAAGGTAATGCTAAGCCAACGTGTTCGGATTGTGGGAAGCAACATTTCGGGATCTGTCGTCGGACGTCTGGAGCTTGTTATGAATGTGGCAAAATGGATCATTATGTGAGAGATTGCCCTAAGGCGAAGGCTGATAACAACAAGAAAGGTGAGAATATCTCGGGTTCCGTCCAGAAGGGTAATGTTGGAAAAGGACAGATAAGGCAGGGCAGACTATTTGCGCTAGTACCAGGAGACACTCAGAATGCTGAGACAGTGGTGTCAGGTATACTCCTAATTTGCTCCCAAGATGCTTATGTGTTGATTGATTCGGGTTCAACGCATTCGTTTGTATCTACTAAGTTTGCCAAGAAGATTGATAGAGAACTAGAGCCCCTTGATTATGTATTATCTGTGTCTACTCCATCTGGGAGATCTATGATTGTTATATCCATTTATAGAGCATGTGTTGTTGTGATTGGGAATGTTGAATTGTTAGTAGATTTAATGCCTCTGGACATAACTCATTTCGATGTTATACTAGGAATGGATTGGTTAGTCCAAATCATGCATCTATTAATTGTGTTTCGAAAAGTGTCACACTGAAACCACCAAACCTAGCCGAGGTTAATTTCTAGGGTAAAGGGATAATGCCCCCACCTTACTTGATTTTGTCCATTAAGGACTATAAGTTAATCCAGAAAGGGTGTCGAGGCTACTTGTGTAGTATACTGAGTGATCAGAATGGAAATATTAATTTAGCCGACATCCCTGTTGTTAATGAATTCCCCGACGTCTTCCCAAACGAATTGCCTGGCCACTTAGCCGATAGAGAAATAGAGTTTACGGTTGATATCATGTCGGGAACACAGCCGATCTCCAAAACACCCTACAGGATGGCCCCAGCTGAACTTAGGGAATTGAAACTGCAATTGCAAGAATTATTGGATAAGGGATTTATTAGGCCGAGCACTTCACCATGGGGAGCACCTGTTTTATTTGTTAAGAAAAAGGATGGCACACTTCGTCTTTGTATCGATTACAGAGAACTTAATAAGGTCACTATTAAGAACAAGTACCCATTACCTAGGATTGATGATTTGCTTGATCAATTATAAGGAGCACGAGTCTTTTCTAAGATTGACCTTAGGTTGGGTTACCACCAGCTTAAAGTTAAAGCCGAGGATGTTGAGAAGACTGCTTTTCGGACAAGATATGGCCATTACGAGTTTTTAGTAATGCCTTTTGGGGTGACCAATGCCCCTGCTGCATTTATGGATTTAATGAACAGAGTCTTCAAGCCATATTTAGATGAGTTTGTAGTTGTCTTCATTGATGATATATTGATCTATTCCAAGAGTAAAGCTGAACATGAAAATCATTTGAGACTTGCCTTACAGACTTTGAGAGACCGGAAATTGTATGCTAAGTTTAACAAGTGTGAGTTTTCGCTTCCTACTATCTCATTCTTGGGTCATGTGATTAACGAAGAGGGTATCTCGGTTGATCCTAGCAAAATTGAAGCCGTAGTAAATTGGCCGAGGCCGATTAATGTGTCCGAGATTCGTAGTTTTCTGGGTTTGGCAGGTTATTGCAGGAAGTTTGTGAAGAATTTCTCAAGGATTGCAATTCCATTGATGCAATTGACTAAGAAGGGAACACTGTATGAATGGACCGAAGATCGGGAGTCAGCTTTCCAGGAACTGAAGACGAGGTTAGTTACAGCACCAGTACTCGTACTTCCATCAGGTAATGAAGAGTTTCATATCTATAGTGATGCATCGCACAAGGGTTTGGGTTGTGTATTGATGCAAAAGGGTAAAGTCATAGCATATGCATCTCGTCAATTGAAGCCACATGAAAAGAACTACCCTACCCATGATTTGGAACTAGCAGCCGTCGTATTTGC
Source organism: Camellia sinensis (assembly GCF_055761805.1). Classification (NCBI taxonomy): domain Eukaryota; kingdom Viridiplantae; phylum Streptophyta; class Magnoliopsida; order Ericales; family Theaceae; genus Camellia; species Camellia sinensis. The sequence goes on from NC_138964.1 coordinate 90,098,251, forward strand.
TTTAAAGATTTGGTGTCACTACTTGTATGGAGCTTCTTGTCAGGTTTTTACAGATCATAAGAGTTTAAAGTACCTGTTCACTCAGAAAGAATTGAATTTGAGATAGAGAAGGTGGCTTGAGTTGTTGAAAGACTATGATATGCAAATTCAATATCACCCGGGTAAAGCTAACAGCGTGGCCGACGCTTTGAGCAGGAAGTTAGATGGAAATTTGGCGTGTTTGACCATGATAGCAGTGGAGCCGACCATTGTTGATGAAGTAAAGACAAGACAGATGGAGGGTAAATTCTTCAAGTAAGTAGCCGAGGAGATTGTCACAAAGCCGAGATCAGGGTATACCATCGAAAATCAAGTGCTCAAGTTTGAAGGAAGGTTATGTGTGGCCGACATCCCAGAGTTGAAAAGGAGAATTTTGCAGGAAGCCCACGGTTCCAAGTTTGCTGTTCATCCAGGGAACACTAAGATGTATCAGGATGTGAAACAGACGTTTTGGTGGCCAAATATGAGAAGAGAAATAGTCGAATTCGTGTCCCAGTGTTTGCATTGTCAACAAGTGAAAGCAGAACATCAAAGACCGGCAGGACTTCTTCAACCTTTGCCGATTGCTGAGTGGAAATGGGAACACATCTCCATGGATTTTGTGATTGGTTTGCCAAAGACACCGAAAGGTATGGATTTGATTTGGGTTGTTGTTGATAGATTAACTAAGTCAGCACACTTTTTACCTGTTAAGACTACCTTCAACGCCGAACAACTTGCCTTGTTATACGTGAACGAGATTGTTAGACTTCATGGTGTGCCGATGTCAATTGTGTTAGACCGAGATCCTAAATTTGTTTCTAGATTTTGGCAGAGTCTACAGAGGGCTTTCGGAGCCGAGCTGAGATTTAGTACAGCTTTTCATCCCCAGACGGATGGGCAGACGGAGAGGACAATTCAGACACTTGAAGATATGCTTAGGCTTTGTGTATTGGACTTCCTAGGAAGTTGGGGGGCGCACTTGCCCTTAGTGGAATTCGCTTACAACAACAGTTATGCTAGCATTGGCATGGCGCCGTATGAAGCTTTGTACGGAAGAAAGTGTAGGTCGCCGATATGTTGGACCGAAATTGGAGACAGAGCTCTGCTTGGTCCCGAATTGATTCAAGTAACAACAGAGAAGATTAAACTTATCCAACAGAGGATTAAAATTGCCCAGAGCCGACAGAAGAGCTACGCCGACCAGAGAAGAAATGAGTTAGAATTCGAAGTTGGGGATCATGTATATCTGAAAGTCTCGCCAATGAAAGGAGTTTCCAGATTTGGGAAGAAAGGTAAGTTAGCACCTCGTTATATTGGGCCATTTGAAATTCTTGACAAGGTTAACTCCGTTGCCTACAGACTTGCTTTGCCACCCGAATTAAGCCAAGTCCATAATGTGTTTCATGTTTCGATGTTGAGAAAGTATATTCGGGATCCACTGCATGTGATTGACTATTCTGGGACTGAAGTTAATGAGAATTTAAGCTATGAAGAGAAGCCAATGTGTATTATCGACAGACAAGTTAGACAGTTGAGAAACAAGTCGATACCAATGGTAAAGGTGGAATGGAAAGAGCATTACGGCAAGGATGCCACATGGGAAATGGAAGAGGAGATGAGAATTCGACATCCAGAATTGTTCTTGGAACAAGGTAACCTAAGTTTGGGGACCAAACTTTTTAAGGGGGTTTGGATGTAACAACCCTCATTTTGACTTAGCCATGCTTGCATTCATTCTTGTAAGATCTTGTCTCGTGATGTTGCAAGTCTTGTTTATCTTGTTTTGTCTTGCTTTGTTTAAAGTGTTGCTTGCATGAATTTGTCCCTTGCTTGGTGTGTAACCGAGGTAATCTTGAGCTTAGTTCACCTTTGAACCTTTGTACTTAGAACTGTTTTGGGACCGCTTGGTCGACCCCCATCTTCACCCCAGGCATGTTTGTCGAGATGTTTTGCACTTAGTGATCCTTGTCCTTGGGCAGGTATGGCCTAGACCGAGGTGTGGCACACTCAGGCCAAGGTGTGGCACAGCTTAGTCAAGTGTCGTCCTCCCTAGCCGATGTCTTTGTTACCCTGTTGCCGAAGCTTTGACTTTGGCCGATGTCATTACTTGCCGTTGTGTCTTGCCTTAGCTTGCGGCATACGCTTTGTCATAGACTTGTCCTATCAATCAGTCACCTTTTGGGTTGAACCAACCAGAAAACGCCACGTGTCCGAGCTAAAGGATTAGTCAGCCGGCAGACCTACGAACATATCATTCCTTTGTATCATTTTGTTGTAAGTTTTGTTCTTGAAGAGAGAGAGAGGCTCTAAAAGAGGGAGAAGGAATTTAGAGTGAGAGAGTAGAGCTCCGAGTTGATCTTTGGAGTTTGAACCGTTAGATTCGAGCTTTGAGGTAAGAATCTTAATCTACTCTGGTTGTTGTTGTTGATCATCTAGCTGCATTGCATGATCGAATCTGTTTTGCATGTCATGCATCAATTTGAAGTTGGTTTCAGAAGAGAGAAAAATAGGATTCATGTGTTCTTGAAGAAAGCCTCGTTTTGATCCGAAAGTTTGGAACAAGAACCATGTTTTTGTGTTTGTTCTTGCATAATCTTCTTGTATGGGTACCCAGGTCCATGTTTTGAACTCATGGCATGAAACCTCAGATTTTTGTAGCAAGTGATGATCTTTGCATTCATCTTCTTCATGATCATGTTCATCATGTTCTTCAAAGGGAAACCCCGATTTTCCCGACTTTGCTCTTGATGTGGCCATCAGGACCACACTTCGGCAAGGAGGTGTGGGACCTCGGCAAAGACCTGGTTGGTACCCAGTGTGTTTTCATGAGACGGGAGCAGTGTTTAAACTCCCAGCATGTTTTGCTTTGTTATTGACTTGGATCTGGTGAGAATGCCGGGATCATTTGCATGCATGTAAAGCTTGTTTTGAGAATGTGATCTGCCATGTGGTTGTAGGTCCTTGATCTTTGCTTTGACCCTACACCCGAGAAGATCTAGGTGAGTGGTATTCTTAATAAAGCTATGTTATATTGTTTTGATAAATCTTGCTTTGCTTTGTTTTGATGAAAGTATTTGCTAAGCATGAATGAATAGCTCTGTTTTGATGTATCAAGTATAAGCTTTGTTTTGATGTCATCCTTGAAAAGTCCTTTGTGCTGGAGGACTCTAAACTTTCGCAGCACAAAGTATAAAAAGGATACGGTCCTTTCTTGGAAAGGCTATTGTGTTAAAGCGGGCTACGGGCCTAAGTAACACAAGACCATCGTGTTAAAAAGAGCTACGGGCTTAAGTAACACAAGTCCCTTGTGCTGGAGGACTATAAACTTTCGCAGTACCTTGACTAATCGATTACGGATCGCACAGCCTTTGTTTTGCCACCGACGGGTTACTGCGTGGATTTGTTTGTTCAGAAAGCTTGATTTGTGTTTTGCCGATGTCAGTAAGCATCCCTTGAGACTAGTAAGACTTGATAGATGAATACGGTTCATCTCTTGTTGTGATAAAGTTTTGATGTGTTTTGCTCTGTAAGGATCTCGGCTAATATTCGTATGGTCTTGGCATGTTTTGTTTTGAAAGACTTCGGCTATATTCATGCAAAACCTTTATTACTAGTACCATTCACTGAGTATCCAAGCTCACCCTCTCTATATCTATGTAGGTGATGAGCAGGACGGTGGCGACGCCTAGATGTGTTTTGCAAAGCTTGTTTTGGATTCTTGTCATGTCGGCTTGACTTGTTCTATGTTAGAAAAATTTGTGTTACGTCGGCGAATCTTGAAGATTATGCTTCTTTGGCTTGTAATCATTGTATTTGCACATGTCGGCTGTAGAAGCCTTTTGATCAAGATTCTGATATGTATTTCATTATTATTAACCGATGTGAAACTATGTCATGTATGTCTTTACATTTGATCTATGTACAGCTCTTATGGACCACTTGTATTTTGATTTATTGCTTCCGCATTTGTGAGCCCCATATATATTATACTCTGATTGTGTTTAATTTTGAAAGTTGGCCTTCGGTAATTTCGGATTACTGGCCATCACGGCACCAAATTACTAGGGGCGGTTTGGGGTCGTGACACAGTAAATTCCCAGTAAATTACTCGGTAAATTACTTAGTAAATTCTCATTAAATTACTCAGTAAATTCCCCAAAAATTCTTAGTAAATTATAAAGTAAATCACTTAGAAAATTCTCAATAAATTCCCATTAAATTCGCAGTAAATTACTAATTAAATTCCCAGGAAATTCTCAATAAATTATTCAGTAAATTCTCAATTAATTACTGTGTAAATTGCTAGTAAATCCTCAGTAATTATTTAGAAAATTTGAAGTAAATTTTTCATAATTTCACCGTAAATTACTCAGTTAAATCTCAGTAAATTACTCATTGAATTCTTTGTAAATTACTCAAAATATTATCCAGTAAATTGCTAACTAAATTACTCAGTAAATTCTGAGTAAATCACCCAGTAAATTCCCAGTAAATTACTCGGTAAATTACTCAGTAAATTCTCATTAAATTACTCAGTAAATTCTCAGAACATTCTCAGTAAATTATAAAGTAAATCACTTAGAAAATTCTCAATATATTCCCAGTAAATTCGCAGTAAATTAATAATTAAATTCCCAAGAAATTCTCAATAAATTATTTAGTAAATTCTCAATTAATTACTGAGTAAATTCCTAGTAAATCCTTAGTAATTATTTAGAAAATTCGAAGTAAATTTTTCATAATTTCACAGTAAATTACCCAATAAAATCTCGGTAAATTACTCATTGAATTCTCTGTAAATTACTCAGAACATTACCTAGTAAATTGCTAAGTAAATTACTCAGTAAATTCTGAGTAAATCACTCAATAAATTCAAAGTAAATTACTCAGTAAATTCTCAATAAATTTTTCTGTAAATTCCCAGAAAACTCTCAGTAAATTATAAAGTAAATTACATAGAAAATTCTCAATAAATTCCCAGTAAATTACTAATTAAATTCCGAAGAAATTCTCAGTACATTATTCAGTAAATTTTCAATTAATTACTCAGTAAATTCCTAGTAAATCCTCAGTATATTATTTAAAAAATTCGATGTAAATTTTTCATAATTTCAAGGAAAATTACTCAATAAAATCCCATTAAATTACTCATTAAATTCTCAGTAAATTACTTAGAACATTACCCAGTAAATTGCAAAGTAAATTACTCAGTAAATTCCGAGTAAATCACTCAATAAATTCTCATTAAATTACTCAATAAATTCTCAGAAAATTCTCAATAAATTCCCAGTAAATTCTCAGTAAATTCACAGTAAATTACAAATTAAATTCCCAAGAAATTCTCAGTAGATTATTCAGTAAATTCTCAATTAATTACTCAAAAAATTCTTAGTAAATCCTTAGAAAATTATTTAGAAAAATCGAAGTAAATTTTTCATAATTTCACGGCAAATTACTCAATAAAATCTCAGTAAATTACTCAGAACATTACCCAGTAAATTGCTAAGTAAATTACTCAGTAAATTCTGAGTAAATCGCTCAGTAATTTCCCAGTAAATTACTCGGTAAATTACTTAGTAAATTCTCATTAAATTACTCAGTAAATTCCCCGAAAATTCTTAGTAAATTATAAAGTAAATCACTTAGAAAATTCTCAATAAATTCCCATTAAATTCGCAGTAAATTACTAATTAAATTCCCAGGAAATTCTCAATAAATTATTCAGTAAATTCTCAATTAATTACTGTGTAAATTTCTAGTAAATCCTCAGTAAATTATTTAGAAAATTCGAAGTAAATTTTTCATAATTTCGCGGTAAATTACTCAATTAAATCTCAGTAAATTACTCATTGAATTCTCAGTAAATTACTCAGAACATTACACAGTAAATTGCTAACTAAATTACTCAGTAAATTCCGAGTAAGTCACTCAGTAAATTCCCAATAGATTACTCGGTAAATTACACAGTAAATTCTCATTAAATTACTCAGTAAACTCTCAGAAAATTCTCAGTAAATTATAAAGTAACTTACTTAGAAAATTCTCAACAAATTTCCAGTACATTACTTAGCAAATTCTCAGTAAATTACTAATTAAATTCGCAAGAGATTCTTAGTAAATTATTCAGTAAATTCTCAATTAATTACTCAGTAAATTCCTAGTAAATCCTCGGTAAATTATTTAGAAAAATCGAAGTAAATTTTTCCTAATTTCACGATAAATTACTCAATAAAATCTCAGTAAATTACTCATTGAATTCTCAATAAATTACTCAGAACATTACCTAGTAAATTACTAAGTAAATTCAGAGTAAATCACTCAGTAAATTCCCAGAAAATTACTCAGTAAATTACTTAGTAAATTCCCAGAAAATTCTCGGTAAATTATAAAGTAAATTACTTAGAAAATTCTCAATAAATTCCTTGTAAATTCTCAGTAAATTACTAATTAAATTCCCAATAATTTTTTACTAAACTGTTCAGTAAATTCTCAATTAATTACACAGTAAATTCCTAGTAAATCCTCAGTAAATTATTTAGAAGAATCGAAATAAATTTTTCAAAATTTCACGGTAAATTACTCAATAAAATCTCAGTAAATTACTCGTTGAATTCTCAGTAAATTAGTCAAAACTTTACCGAGTAAATTGCTAAGTAAATTAGTCAGTAAATTTTGAGTAAATCACTCAGTACATTCCCAGTAAATTACTCGGTAAATTACTCAGTAAATTCTCATTAAATTACTCAGTAAATTCCCAGAAAATTCTCCGTAAATTACTTAGAAAATTCACAATAAATTCCCAGTAAATTATTCAGTAAATTATTCAGTAAATTCTCAATTAATTACTCAGAAAATTCCTAGTAAATCCTCAATAATTATTTAGAAAATTCGAAGTAAATTTTTCAAAATTTCACGGTAAATTACTCAATAAAATCTCAGTAAATTACTTATTGAATTCTCAGTAAATTACTCAGAACATTACCCAGTAAATTGCTAAGTAAATTACTCAGTAAATTCTGAGTAAATCACTCAGTAAATTCAAAGTAGATTACTCGGTAAATTACTCAGTAAATTCTCACTAAATTACACAGTAAATTCCCAAAAAATTCTCAGTAAATTATAATGTAAATTACTTAGAAAATTCTCAATAAATTCCCAGTAAATTCTCAGTAAATTACTAATTAAATTTCCAAGAAATTCTCAGGAAATTATTCAGTAAATCCTCAATTAATTACTCAGTAAATTCCTAGTAAATCTTCAGTAAATTATTTAGAAAATTCGGAGTAAATTTTTCATAATTTCACGGTAAATTACTCAATAAAATCTCAGTAAAGTACTCATTGAATTCTCACCAAAATACTCAAAACATTACCCAGTAAATTGCTAAGTAAATTACTCAGTAAATTCCGAGTAAATCAATCAGTAAATTCCGTGTAAATTACCCGGTAAATTACTCAGTAAATTATAAAGTAAATTACTTAGAAAATTCTCAATAAATTTCCAGTAAATTCTGAGTAAATTACTTAGTAAATTCTCAGTAAATTACTAATTAAATTTCCAAGAAATTCTCAGTAAATTATTCATTAAATTCTCAATTAATTACCCAGTAAATTCCTAGTAAATCCTCAGTAAATTATTTAGAAAATTGGAAGTAAATTTTTCATAATTTCACGGTAAATTACTAAACAAAATCTCTGTAAATCACTAATTGAATTCTCAGTAAATTAGTCAGAACATTACCCAGTAAATTGCTAAGTAAATTCGGAGTAAATCACTCAGTAAATTCCCAGAAAATTACTCGGTAAATTACTCAGTAAATTCCCAGAAAATTCTCAATAAATTATAAAGTAAATTACTTAGAATATTCTCAATAAATTCCCAGTAAATTCTCAGTAAATTACTAATTAAATTCCCAATAAATTTTCACTAAATTGTTCAGTAAATTCTCAATTAATTAAATAGTAAATTCCTAGTAAATCCCGAGTAAATTATTTAGAAAAATCGAAATAAATTTTTCATAATTTCGCGGTAAATTACTCAATAAAATCTAAGTAAATTACTCATTGAATTCTCAGTAAATTAGTCAGAACATTACCCAGTAAATTGCTACGTAAATTACTCAGTAAATTCTGAGTAAATCACTCAGTTAATTCTGAGTAAATCACTCTGTAAATTCCAAGTAAATTACTCGGTAAATTACTTAGTAAATTCACATTAAATTACTCAGTAAATTCCTAGAAAATTCTCAGTAAATTATAGAGTAAATTACTTAGAAAATTCTCAATAAATGCCTAGTAAATTATTCAGTAAATTATTTAGTAAATTCTCAATTAATTACTGAGTAAATTCCTATTAAATCCTCAGTAATTATTTAGAAAATTTGAAGTAAATTTTTCCTAATTTCACGGTAAATTACTCACTAAAATCTCAGTAAATTACTCATTGAATTCTCAGTAAATTACTCAAAACATTACCTAGTAAATTGCTAAGTAAATTACTCAGTAAATTTCGAGTAAATCACTCAGTAAATTCCTAGTAGATTACTCGGTGAATTACTTAGTAAATTCTCAGAAAATTCTCAGTAAATTATAATGTAAATTACCTAGAAAATCGTCAATAAATTCACAGTAAATTCTCAGTAAATTACTTAGTAAATTCTCAGTAAATTACTAATTAAATTCCCAAGAAATTCTCAGTAAATTATTCAGTAAATTCTCAATCAATTACTCAGTGAATTCCTAGTAAATTCTCAGTAAATTATTTAGAAAATTCGAAGTAAATTTCTCATAATTCCACGGTAAATTACTCAATAAAATTTCAGTAAAGTACTCATTGAATTCTCACCCAAATACTCAGAACATTACCCAGTAAATAGCTAAGTAAATTACTCAGTAAATTCCGAGTAAATCACTCAGTAAATTTCGTGTAAATTACTCGGTAAATTACTCAGTAAATTCCACAAAAATTCACAGTAAATTATAAAGTAAATTACTTAGAAAATTCTCAATAAATTCACTGTAAATTCTAAGTAAATTACTAAGTAAATTCCCAAGAAATTCTCTATAAATTATTCATTAAATTCTCAATTAATTACCCAGTAAATTCTCAGTAAATTATTTTGAAAATTCGAAGTAACTTTTTCATAATTTCACGGTAAATTACTCAATAAAATCTTAGTAAATTACTCGAATTCTCAGTAAATTTCTCAGAACATTTCCAATAAATTGCTAAGTAAATTACTCAGTAAATTCCGAGTAAATCACTCAGTAAATTACTCGGTAAATTACTTAGAAAATTCTCAATAAATTCCCAGTAAATTCTCAGTAAATTACTTAGTAAATTCTCAGTAAATTACAAATTCAATTCCCAAGAAATTCTTAGTAAATCATTCAGTAAATTCTCAATTAATTACTCCGTAAATTCCTAGTAAATCCTTAATAAATTATTTAGAAAAATCAAAATAAATTTTTTATAATTTCACAGTAAATTACTCAATAAAATCCCAGTGAATTACTCATTGGATTCTCAGTAAATTAGTCAAAACATTACCCAGTAAATTGCTAAGTAAATTACTCAGAAAATTCCGAGTAAATTACAAATTAAATTCCCAGTAAATTACTCGGTAAATTACTCAGCAAATTCTCATTAAATTACTCAATAAATTCACGAAAATTCTCAGTAAATTGTAATGCAAATTACTTAGAAAATACTCAATAAATTCCCAGTAAATTCTTAGAAAATTACTTAGTAAATTCTTAGTAAATTACTAATTAAATTCCCAAGAAATTCTCAGTAAATTATTCATTAAATTCTCAATTAATTACTCAGTAAATTCGATGTAAATCTTCAGTAAATTATTTAGAAAATTCGAAGTAAATTTTTCATAATTTCACGGTAAATTACTCAATAAAATCTCAGTAAATTACTAATTGAATTCTCAGTAAATTACTCAGAACATTGCCCAGTAAATTGCTAAGTAAATTACTCAGTTAATTCCGAGTAAATCACTCAGTAAATTCTAAGTAAATTACTCGGTAAATTACTCAGTAAATTCCCATTAAATTACTCAGTAAATTCGAAGAAAATTCTCAGTAAATTATAAAGTAAATTACTTCGAAAATTCTCAATAAATTCCCCGTAAATTACTTAGCAAATTCTCAGTAAATTACTAATTAAATTTCCAAGAGATTCTCAGTAAATTATTCAGTAAATTCTCAATTAATTACTCAGTAAATTCCTCGTAAATCCTCAGTAAATTATGTAGAAAAATCGAAGTAAATTTTTCCTAATTTCACGGTAAATTACTCAATAAAATCTCAGTAAATTACTCATTCAATTCTCAGTAAATTAGTCAGAACATTACCCAGTAAATTGCTAAGTAAATTACTCAGTAAATTCTGAGTAAATCACCCAGTAAATACCCAGTAAATTACTCGGTAAATTACTAAGTAAATTCTCATTAAATTACTCAGTAAATGCCCAAAAAATTCTCAGTAAATTATAAAGTAAACTACATAGAAAATTCTCAATAAATTCATAGTAAATTCTCAGTAAATTATTCAGTAAATTCTCAATAAATTATTTAGTAAATTCCCAATTAATTACTAAGTAAATTCCTAGTAAATCCTTAGTAATTATTCAGAAAATTTGAAGTAAATTTTTCATAATTTCACAGTAAATTACTCAATAAAATCTCAGTAAATTACTCATTGAATTCTCAATAAATTACTCAGAACATTACACAATAAATTGCTAAGTAAATTCCTCAATAAATTCCGAGTAAATCACTCAGTAAATTCCCAATAAATTACTCGGCAAATTACTCAGTAAATTCCCAGAAAATTCTCAATAAATTATAATGTAAATTACTTAGAAAATTCTCAATAAATTCCCAATAAATTCTCAGTAAATTACTTAGTAAATTCTTAGTAAATTACTAATTAAATTCCCAAGAAATTCTCAGTAAATTATTCAGTAAATTCTCAATTAATTACTCCGTAAATTCCTAGTAAATCCTCAGTAAATTATTTAGAAAATTCAAAGTAATTTTTTCATAATTTCACGGAAAATTACTCAATGAAATCTCAGTAAAGTACTCATTGAATTCTCACCAAAATACTCAGAACATTACCCAGTAAATTGCTAAGTAAATTACTCAGTAAATTTTGAGTAAATCACTCAGTAAATTCCGTGTAAATTACTCAGTAAATTTTCATTAAATTACTCAGTAAATTCCCAGAAAATTCTCAGTAAATTATAAAGTAAATTACTTAGAAAATTCTCAATAAATTTCCAGTAAATTTTTAGCAAATTACTAAGTAAATTCTCAGTAACTTATTAATAAAATTCCCAAGAAATTTTTACTAATTTGTTCAGTAAATTCTCAATTAATTACACTGTAAATTCCTAGTAAATCCTCAGTAAATTATTTAGAAAAATCAGAATAAATTTTTCAAAATTTCACGGTAAATTACTCAATAAAATCTCAGTAAATCACTCATTGAATTCTCAGTCAGTTTTGAGTAAATCACTCAGTAAATTCCCAGTAGATTACTCGGTAAATTACTCAGTAAATTCTCATTAAATTACTCAGTAAATTCTCAAAAAATGATCTGTAAATTATAAAGTAAATTACTTTGAAAATTCTCAATAAATTCCCAGTAAATTACTTAGCAAATTCTCAGTAAATTACTAATTAAATTTGCAAGAGATTCTCAGTAAATTATTCAGTAAATTCCTAGTAAATCCTCAGTAAATTATTTAGAAAAATCGAAGTAAATTTTTCCTAATTTCACGGTAAGTTACTCAATAAAATCTCAGTAAATTACTCATTGAATTCTGAGTAAATTACTCAGAACATTACCCGGTAAATTGCTAAGTAAATTACTAAGTAAATTCGGAGTAAATCACTCAGTAAATTCCCAGAAAATTACTCGGTAAATTACTTAGAAAATTCTCATTAAATTCCCAGTAAATTCTAAGTAAATTACTAATTAAATTCCCAAGAAATGTTTACTAAATTGTTCAATAACTTCTCAATTAATTACACAGTAAATTCCAACTAAATCCTCAGTAAATTATTTAGAAAAATCGGAATAATTTTTTCATAATTTCATGGTAAATTACTCAATAAAATCTCAGTAAATCACTCATTGAATTCTCAGTAAATTAGTCAGAACATTACCGAGTAAATTGCTAAGTAAATTACTCAGTAAATTTTAAGTAAATCACTCAGTAAATTCCTAGGAAATTACTCGGTAAATTACTTAGAAAATTCTCATTAAATTACTCAGTAAATTCCCAGAAAATTCTCCGTAAATTATCAAGTAAGTTACTAAGAAAATTCTCAATAAATTCCCAGTAAATTCTCAGTAAATTAATCAGTAAATTCTCAGTAAATTATTCAGTAAATTCTCAATTAATTACTGAGTAAATTCCTAGTAAATCCTCAGTAATTATTTAGAAAATTCGAAGTAAATTTTTCATAATTTCACAGTAAATTACTCAATAAAATCTCAGTAAATAACTTATTGAATTCTCAGCAAATTACTCAGAACATTACCTAGTAAATTGCTAAGTAAATTACTCAGAAAATTACGAGTAAATCACTCAATAAATTCCAAGTAGATTACTCAGTAAATTACTCATTAAATTACTCAGTAAATTCCCAGAAAATTCTCAGTAAATCCTCAGTAAATTACTAATTAAATTCCCAAAAAATTCTCAGTAAATTATTCAGCAAATTCTCAATTAATTACTCAGTAAATTCCAAGTAAATCCTCAGTAAATTATTTAGAAAATTTGAAGTAAATATTTCATAATTTCACGGTAAATTACTCAATAAAATCTCAGTAAAGTAGTCATTGAATTCTCACCAAAATACTCAGAACAGTACCTAGTAAATTGCTAAGTAAATTACTCAGTAAATTCCGACTAAATCACTCAATAAATTCCGTGTAAATTACCGGGTAAATTACTCAGTAAATTCCAAGAAAATTCTCAGTAAATTATAAAGTAAATTACTTAGAAAATTCTCAATAAATTTCCAGTAAATTCTAAGTAAATTACTTAGTAAATTCTCAGTAAATTACTAATTAAATTCCCAAGAAATTCTCAGTAAATTATTCATTAAATTCTCAATTAATTACCCAGTAAATTCGTAGTAAATCCTCAGTAAATTATTTAGAAAATTTGAAGTAAATTTTTCATAATTTCATGGTAAATTACTAAATAAAATCTCTGTAAATTACTAATTGAATTCTCAGTAAATTACTCAGAACATTACCCAGTAAATTGCTAAGTAAATTACTCAGTAAATTCCACGTAAATCACTCAGTAAATTCTAAGTAAATTACTCGGTAAATTACTCAGTAAATTCCAAGAAAATTCTTAGTAAATTATAAAGGAAATTACTTAGAAAATTCTTAATAAATTCCCAGTAAATTACTTAGTAAATTCTCAGTAAATTACTAATTAAATTCCCAAGAAATTTTCAATAAATTATTCAGTAAATTCCTAGTAAATCCTCTGTAAATTATTTAGAAAATTCGAAGTAAATTTTTCTTAATTTCACGGTAAATTACTCAATAAAATCTCAGTAAATTACTCATTGAATTCTCAATAAATTACTCAGAACATTGCACAGTAAATTGCTAAGAAAATTACTAAGTAAATTCGGAGTAAATCACTCAGTAAATACCCAGTAAATTACTCGGTTAATTACACAGTAAATTCTCAGTAAATTATAAAGTACATTACCTAAAAATTTTGAATAAATTCCCAGTAAATTCTCAGTAAATTACATAGTAAATTCTCAGTAAATTACAAATTAAATTCCCAAGAAATTCTATGTAAATTATTCAGTAAATTATCAATTAATTACTCAGTAAATTCCTATTAAATCCTCAGTAAATTATTTAGTAAATTCGAAGTAAATTTTTCATAATTTCACGGTAAATTACTCAATAAAATCTCAGTAAATTACTTAGTGAATTCTCAGTAAATTACTCAGAATATTACCCAGTAAATTGCTAAGTAAATTACTCAGTAAATCCCGAGTAAATCACTCAGTAAATTCCAAGTAGAATACTCGGTAAATTACTCAGTAAATTCCCAGAAAATTCCCAGTAAATTATAAAGTAAATTACTTAGAAAATTCTCCACAAATTCCCAGTAAATTACTTAGTAAATACTCAGTAAATTACTAATTAAATTCCCAAGAAATTCTCAGTAAATTGTTCAGTAAATTCTCAATTAATTACTCAGTAAATTCCTAGTAAAGCCTCAGTAAATTATTTAGAAAATTTGAAGTAAATTTTTCATAATTTCACGGTAAATTACTCAATAAAATCCCAATAAATTACTCATTAAATTCTTAGTAAATTACTCAGAACATTATCCAGTGAATTGCTAAGTAAATTACTAAGTCAATTCCGAGTAAATCACTCAGTAAATTCTCATTAAATTACTCAATAAATTCCCCAAAAATTCTCAGTAAATTATAAAGTAAATTACTTAGAAAATTCTCAATAAATTCCAAGTAAATTCTCAGTAAATTACTTAGTAAATTCTCAGTAAATTACTAATTAAATTCCCAAGAAATTCTCAGTAAATTATTCAGTAAATTCTCAATTAATTACTCAGTAAATTCCTAGTAAATCCTCAGTAAATTATTTAGAAAATTTGAAGTAAATTTTTCATAATTTCACTGTAAATTACTCAATTAAATCTCAGTAAATTAATCATTGAATTCTCAGTAAATTACACAGTAAATTACTCAGAAAATTCCGAGTAAACCACTCAGTAAATTACTTAGTAAATTCTCATTAAATTACTCCGTAAATTCCCAGAAAATTCTTAGTAAATTATAAAGTAAATCACTTAGAAAATTCTCAATATATTCCCAGTAAATTCGCAGTAAATTAATAATTAAATTCCCAAAAAATTCTCAATAAATTATTCAGTAAATTCTCAATTAATTACTGAGTAAATTCCTAGTAAATCCTCAGTAATTATTTAAAAAATTCGAAGTAAATTTTTCATAATTTCACAGTAAGTTACCCAACAAAATCTCGGTAAATTACTCATGGAATTCTCAGTAAATTAATCAGAACATTACCTAGTAAATTACTAAGTAAATTCTGAGTAAATCGTTCAGTAAATTCCCAGTAAATTACTCAGTCAATTACTCAGTAAGTTCTAATTAAATTAGTCAATAAATTCCCAGACAATTCTCAGTAAATTATGAGTAAATTCTCAGTAAATTACTTAGTAAATTCTCAGTAAATTACAAATTCAATTCCCAAGAAATTCTTAGTAAATTATTCAGTAAATTCTCAATGAATTACTCCGTAAATTCCTTGTAAATCCTCAGTAAATTATTTAGAAAAATTGAAATAAATTTTTCATAATTTCACGGTAAATTAATCAATAAAATCTCAGTAAATTACTTATTGAATTCTCAGTAAATTAGTCAAAACATTACCCAGTAAATTGCTAAGTAAATTACTCAGAAAATTCCGAGTAAATCACAAATTAAATTCCCAGTAAATTACTCAACAAATTCTCATTAAATTACTCAATAAATTCACGAAAATTCTCAGTAAATTATAATGTAAATTACATAGAAAATACTCAATAAATTCCCAGTAAATACTTAGAAAATTACTTAGTAAATTCTCAGTAAATTACTAATTAAATTCCCAAGAGATTCTCAGTAAATTATTCATTAAATTCTCAATTAATTACTTAGTAAATTCGTTGTAAATCTTCAGTAAATTATTTAGAAAATTCGAAGTAAATTTTTCATAATTTCACGGTAAATTACTCAATAAAATCTCAGTAAATTACTAATTGAATTCTCAGTAAATTACTCGGAACATTACCCAGTAAATTGCTAAGTAAATTACTCAGTTAATTCCGAGTAAATCACTCAGTAAATTCGAAGAAAATTCTCAGTAAATTATAAAGTAAATTACTTCAAAAATTCTCAATAAATTCCCCGTAAATTACTTAGCAAATTCTCAGTAAATTACTAATTAACTTTCCAAGAGATTCTCAGTAAATTATTCAGTAAATTCTCAATTAATTACTCAGTAAATTCCTAGTAAATCCGCAGTAAATTATGTAGAAAAATCAAAGTAAATTTTTCCTAATTTCATGGTAAATTACTCAATAAAATCTCAGTAAATTGCTCATTCAATTCTTAGTAAATTAGTCAGAACATTACCATGTAAATTGCTAACTAAATTACTCAGTAAATTCTTAGTAAATCACTCAGTAAATTCCCAGTAAATTACTCGGTAAAATCTCATTAAATTACTCAGTAAATTCCCAAAAAATTCTCAGTAAATTATAAAGTAAATTACATAGAAAATTCTCAATAAATTCATAGTAAATACTTAGTAAATTATTTAGTAAATTCTCAGTAAATTATTTAGTAAATTCCCAATTAATTACTGAGTAAATTCCTAGTAAATCCTCAGTAATTATTTTGAAAATTCGAAGTAAATTTTTCATAATTTCACGGTAAATTACTTAATAAAATCTGAGTAAATTACTCATTGAATTCTCAATAAATTACTCAGAACATTACACAGTAAATTGCTAAGTAAATTACTCAATAAATTCCGAGTAAATCACTTAGTAAATTCCCAGTAAATTACTCGGCAAATTACTCGGAAAATTCACATTAAATTACTCAGAAAATTCGCAGAAAATTCTCAATAAATTTTAATGTAAATTACTTTGAAAATTCTCAATAAATTCCTAGTAAATTTTCAGTAAATTACTTAGCAAATTCTTAGTAAATTACTAATTAAATTCCCAAGAAATTCTCAGTAAATTATTCAGTAAATTCTCAATTAATTACTCCGTAAAATCCTAGTAAATCCTCAGTAAATTATTTAGAAAATTCAAAGTAAATTTTTCATAATTTCACGGTAAATTACTCAATAAAATCTCAGTAAAGTACTCATTGAATTCTCACCAAAATACTCAGAACATTACCCAGTAAATTGCTAAGTAAATTACTCAGTAAATTCTGAGTAAATCACTCGGTAAATTACTCAGTAAATTCCCAAAAAATTCTCAATAAATTCCCAGTAAATTCTCAGTAAATTAGTAATTAAATTCCCAAGAAATTTTTACTAAATTGTTCAGTAAATTCTCAATTAATTACACAGTAAATTCCTAGTAAATACTCAGTAAATTATTTAGAAAAATCGAAATAATTTTTTCAAAATTTCACGGTAAATTACTCAATAAAATCTCAGTAAATCACTCATTGAATTCTCAGTCAATTAGTCAGAACATTACCGAGTAAATTGCTAAGTAAATTACTCAGTAAATTTTGAGTAAATCACTCAGTAAATTCCCAGTAGATTACTCGGTAAATTACTCAGTAAATTCTCAAAAAATAATCTGTAAATTATAAAGTAAATTACTTAGAAAATTCTCAATAAATTCCCTGTAAGTTACTTAGCAAATTCTCAGTAAATTACTAATTAAATTCGCAAGAGATTCTCAATAAATTATTCAGTAAATTACTAGTAAATGCTCAGAAAATTATTTAGAAAAATCGAAGTAAATTTTTCCTAATTTCACGGTAAATTACTCAATAAAATCACAGTAAATTACTCATTGAATTCTCAGTAAATTACCCAGAACATTACCCAGTAAATTGCTAAGTAAATTACTAAGTAAATTCGGAGTAAATCACTCAGTAAATTCCCAGGAAATTCTTAGTAAATTATAAAGTAAATTACTTAGAAAATTCCCAGTAAATTCTCAGTAAATTACTAATTAAATTCCCAAGAAATTTTTACTAAATTGTTCAGTAAATTCTCAATTAATTACATAGTAAATTCCTACTAAATCCTCAGTAAATTATTTAGAAAAATCAAAATAATTTTTTCATAATTTCACGGTAAATTACTCAATAAAATCTCAGTAAATTACTCATTGAATTCTCAGTAAATTAGTCAGAACATTACTGAGTAAATTGCTAAGTAAATTACTCAGTAAATTTTGAGTAAATCACTTAGTAAATTCCCAGTAAATTACTCGGTAAATTACTTAGTAAATTCTCATTAAATTACTCAGTAAATTCCCAGAAAATACTCCGTAAATTATCAAGTAAATTACTTAGAAAATTCTCAATAAATTCCCAGTAAATTATTCAGTAAATTCTCAGTAAATTATTCAGTAAATTCTCAATTAATTACTGAGTAAATTCCTAGTAAATCCTCAGTAACTATTTAGAAAATTCGAAGTAAATTTTTCATAATTTCATGGTAAATTACTCAATAAAATCTCAGTAAATTACTCATTGAATTCTCAGTAAATTACTCAGAACATTACCTAGTAAATTGCTAAGTAAATTACTCAGTAGATTCTGAGTAAATCACTCAGTAAATTCCAAGTAGATTACTCGGTAAATTACTCAGTAAATTCTCATTAAATTACTCAGAAAATTCCCAGTAAATTCTCAGTAAATTACTAATTAAATTACTCATTGAATTCTCAGTAAATTACTCAGAACATTACCTAGTAAATTGCTAAGTAAATTACTCAGTAGATTCTGAGTAAATCACTCAGTAAATTCCAAGTAGATTACTCGGTAAATTACTCAGTAAATTCTCATTAAATTACTCAGAAAATTCCCAGTAAATTCTCAGTAAATTACTAATTAAATTCCCAAAAAATTCTCAGTAAATTATTCAGTAACATCTCAATTAATTACTCAGTAAATTCCTAGTAAATCCTCAGTAAATTATTTAGAAAATTCGAAGTAAATTTTTCATAATTTCACGGTAAATTACTCAATAAAATCTCAGTAAAGTACTCATTGAATTCTCACCAAAATACTCAGAACAGTACCCAGTAAATTGATAAGTAAATTACTCAGTAAATTCCGAGTAAATCACTCAGTAAATTCCGTGTAAATTACCCGGTAAATTACTCAGTAAATTCCCAGAAAATTCTCAGTAAATTATAAAGTAAATTACTTAGAAAATTCTCAATAAATTCCCAGTAAATTCTAAGTAAATTACTTACTAAATTCTCAGTAAATTACTAATTAAATTCCCAAGAAATTCTCAGTAAATTATTCAGTAAATTCTCAATTAATTACTGAGTAAATTCCAAGTAAATCCTCAGTAAATTATTTAGAAAATTCGAAGTAAATCGTTCATAATTTCACGGTAAATTACTTAAAAAAATCTTAGTGAATTACTCATTGAATTCTCTGTAAATTACTCAGAACATTACCCAGTAAATTACTCAGTAAATTCTGAGTAAATCACTCAGAAAATTCTAAGCAAATTACTCGGTAAATTACTCAGTAAATTCTCATTAAATTACTCTGTAAATTCTAAGAAAACTCTCAGTAAATTATAAAGTAAATTACTTAGAAAATTCTCGATAAATTCCCAGTAAATTACTTAGTAAAATCTCGATAAATTACTAATTAAATTCCTGAGAAATTCTCAGTAAATTATTCTGTAAATTTTCAATTAATTACTCAGTAAATTCCTAATAAATCCTCAGTAAATTATTTAGAAAATTCGATGTAAATTTTTGATAATTTCACGGTAAATTACTCAATAAAATCCCATTAAATTACTCATTAAATTCTCAGTAAATTACTCAGAACATTACCCAGTAAATTGCTAAGTAAATTATTCAGTAAATTCTCATTAAATTACTCAATAAATTCCCAGAAAATTCTCAGTAAATTATAAAGTAAATTACTTAGAAAAATTCTCAATAAATTCCTAGTAAATTCTCAATAAATTATCAGTAAATTACAAATTAAATTCCCAAGAAATTCTCAGTAAATTATTCAGTAAATTCTCAATTAATTACTCAGAAAATTCTTTGTAAATCCTCAGTAAATTATTTAGAAAAATCGAGGTAAATTTTTCATAATTTCACGGCAAATTACTCAATAAAATCTCAGCAAATTACTCATTGAATTCTCAGTAAATTACTCAGAACATTACCCAGTAAATTGCAAAGTAAATTACTCAGTAAATTCCGAGTAAATCACTCAGTAAATTACTCGGTAAATTACTTAGTAAATTCTCATTAAATTACTCAGTAAATTCCCAAAAAATTCTGAGTAAATTATAAAGTAATTACTTAGAAAATTCTCAATAAATTCCCAGTAAACTCTCAGTAAATTCTTAGTAAATTGCTAATTAAATTCCCAAGAAATTTTCAATATATTATTCAGTAAATTCTCAATTAATTACTCAGTAAATTCCTAGTAAATCCTTAGTAAATTATTTAGAAAATTCGAAGTAAATTTCTCATAATTTCGCGGTAAATTACTCAATTAAATCTCAGTAAATTACTCATTCAATTCTAAGTAAATTACTCAGAACATTACACAGTAAATTGCTAACAAAATTACTCAGTAAATTCTGAGTAAGTCACTCAGTAAATTCCCAGTAGATTACTCGGTAAATTACTTAGTAAATTCTCATTAAATTACACAGTAAATTATAAAGTAACTTACTTAGAAAATTCTCAATAAATTTCCAGTAAATTACTTAGCAAATTCTCAGTAAATTACTAATTAAATTTGCAAGAGGTTCTCAGTAAATTCTCAATTAATTACTCAGTAAATTCCTAGTAAATCCTCGGTAAATTATTTAGAAAAATCGAAGTAAATTTTTCCTAATTTCACGGTAAACTACTCAATAAAATCTCAATACATTGAATTCTCTGTAAATTACTCAGAACATTACCCAGTAAATTGCTAAGTAAATTACTAAGCAAATTCGGAGTAAATCACTCAGTAAATTCCCAGAAAATTACTCGGTAAATTACTCAGTAAATTCTCGGTAAATTATAAAGTAAATTACTTAGAAAATTCTCAATAAATTCCCAGTAAATTCTCAGTAAATTACTTAGTAAATTCTCAGTAAATTACTAATTAAATTCTCAAGAAATTTTTACTAAACCGTTCAGTAAATTCTCAATTAATTACACAGTAAATTCCTAGTAAATCCTCAGTAAATTATTTAGAAAAATCGAAATAAATTTTTCATAATTTCACGGTAAATTACTCAATAAAATCTCAGTAAATTACTCATTGAATTCTCAATAAATTAGTCAGAACATTACCCAGTAAATTGCTAAGTAAATTACTCAGTAAATTGCAAGTAAATCACTCAGTAAATTCTAAGTAAATTACTAGGTAAATTACTCAGTAAATTTCAAGAAAATTCTTAGTAAATTATAAAGGAAATTACTTAGAAAATTCTTAATAAATTCCCAGTAAATTACTCAGTAAATTCTCAGTAAATTACTAATTAAATTCGCAAGAAATTCTCAATAAATTATACAGTAAATTCCTAGTAAATCCTCAATAAATTATTTAGAAAATTCGAAGTAAATTTTTCTTAATTTCACAGTAAATTCTCAGTAAATTACTCTGAACATTGCACAGTAAATTGCTAAGTAAATTCGGAGTAAATCACTCAGTAAATACCCAGTAAATTGCTCGGATAATTACTCAGTAAATTCTCAGTAAATTATAAAGTACATTACCTAGAAAATTTTCAATAAATTCCCAGTAAATTCTCAGTAAATTACTTAGTAAATTCTCAGTAAATTACAAATTAAATTCCCAAGAAATTCTCAGTAAATTACTTAGTAAATTCTCAGTAAATTACAAATTAAATTCCCAAGAAATTCTCAGTAAATTATTCAGTAAATTCTCAATTAATTACTTAGTAAATTCCTATTAAATCCTCAGGGAATTATTTAGTAAATTCGAAGTAAATTTTTCAAAATTTCATCGTAAATTACTCAATAAAATCTCAGTAAATTACTCATTGAATTCTCAGTAAATTACTCAGAACATTACCCAGTAAATTGCTAAGTAAATTACTCAGTAAATTCTGAGTAAATCACTCAGTAAATTCTATGTAAATTACTCGGTAAATTACTCAGTAAATTCTCACTAAATTACTCAGTAAATTCACAGAAAATTCTAAGTAAATTATAAAGTAAATTACTTAGAAAATTCTCAATAAATTCCCAGTAAAATACTTAGTAAATTACTAATTAAATTTCCCAAGAAATTCTCAGTAAATTGTTCAGTAAATTCTCAATTAAATACTCCGTAAATTCCTAGTAAATCTTCAGTAAATTATTTAGAAAATTTGAAGTAAATTTTTCATAATTTCACGGTAAATTACTCAATAAAATCCCAATAAATTACCAATTAAATTCTCAGTAAATTACTCAGAACATTACCCAGTAAATTGATAAGTAAATTACTAAGTCAATTCCGAGTAAATCACTCAGTAAATTCTCATTAAATCACTTAATAAATTCCCCGAAAATTCTCAGTAAATTATGAAGTAAATTACTTAGAAAATTCTCGATAAATTCCAAGTAAATTCTCAGTAAATTACTTAGTAAATTCTCAGTAAATTACTAATTAAATTTCCAAGAAATTCTCAATAAATTATTTAGTAAATTCTCAATTAATTACTTAGTAAATTCCTAGTAAATCCTCAGTAAATTATTTAGAAAATTCGAAGTAAATTTTTCATAATTTCACGGTAAATTACTCAATTAAATCTCAGTAAATTACTCATTGAATTCTTAGTGAATTACTCAGAACATTACCTAGTAAATTGCTAAGTAAATTACTCAGTAAATTCCGAGTAAATCACTCAGTAAATTCCCAATAAATTACTCGGTAAATTACTTAGTAAATTATCATTAACTTACTCAGTAAATTCCCAAAAAATTCTTAGTAAATTATAAAGTAAATCACTTAGAAAATTCTCAATAAATTCCCAGTAAATTCGTAGTAAATTACTAATTTAATTCCCAAGAAATTCTCAATAAATTATTCAGTAAATTCTCAATTAATTACTGTGTAAATTGCTAGTAAATCCTCAGTAATTATTTAGAAAATTCGAAGTAAATTTTTCATAATTTCACCGTAAATTACTCAATTAAATCTCAGTAAATTACTCATTGAATTCTCAATAAATTACTCAGAACATTACCTAGTAAATTGCTAACTAAATTACTTAGTAAATTCTGAGTAAATCACTCAGTAAATTCCCAGTAAATTACTCGGTAAATTACTCAATAAATTCCCCTTAAATTACTCAGTAAATTCCCAGAAAATTCTCAGTAAATTATAAAGTAAACCACTTACAAAATTCCCAATATTTTCCCAGTAAATTCGTAGTAAATTAATAATTAAATTCCCAAGAAATTCTCAATAAATTATTCAGTAAATTCTCAATTAATTACTATGTAAATTCCTAGTAAATCCTCAGTAATTATTTAGAAAATTCGAAGTAAATTTTTCATAATTTCACGATAAATTACCCAATAAAATCTCGGTAAATTACTCATTGAATTCTCAGTAAATTAATCAGAACATTACCTAGTAAATTGCTAAGTAAATTACTAAGTAAATTCTAAGTAAATCATTCAGTAAATTCCCAGTAAATTACTCGGTCAATTACTCAGTAAGTTCTAATTAAATTAGTCAGTAAATTCCCAGAATATTCTCAGTAAATTGTGAAGTAAATTGCTTAGAAAATTTTCAATAAATTCCTAGTAAATTTTCAGTAAATTACTTAGTAAATTCTCAATAAATTACTAATTAAATTCCAAAAAAATTCTCAGTAAATTATTCAGTAAATTCTCAATTAATTACTCAGTAAATTCCTAGTAAATCCTCAGTAAATTATTTAGAAAATTCGAAGTAATTCTTTCATAATTTCACGGTAAATTACTCAAAAAAATCTTAGTGAATTACTCATTGAATTCTCAGTAAATTACTTAGAACATTACCCAGTAAATTGCTAAGTAAATTACTCAGTAAATTCCGAGTAAATCACTCGGTAAATTACTCAGCAAATTCTCATTAAATTACTCTGTATATTCCCAGAAAACTCTCAGTAAATTATAAAGTAAATTACTTAGAAAATTTTCAATTAATTCCCAGTAAATTACTTAGTAAATGCTCAGTAAATTACTAATTAAATTCCCAAGAATTTCTCAGTAAATTATTCAGTAAATTCCCAATTAATTACTCAGTAAATTCCTAGTAAATCCTCAGTAAATTATTTAGAAAATTCGATGTAAATTTTTCATAATTTCATGATAAATTACTCAATAAAATCCCATTAAATTACTCATTAAATTCTCAGTAAATTACTCAGAACATTACCCAGTAAATTGCTAAGTAAATTACTCAGAAAATTCTGAGTAAATCACTCTGTAAATTCTCATTAAATTATTCAATAAATTCCCAAAAAATTCTCAATAAATTCCCAGTAAATTCTCAGTAAATTACTTAGTAAATTATCAGTAAATTACAAATTAAATTCCCAAGAAATTCTCAGTAAATTATTCAGTAAATTCTCAATTAATTACTTAGAAAATTCTTAGTAAATCCTCAGTAAATTATTTAGAAAGATCGAAGTAAATTTTTCATAATTTCACGGCAAATTACTCGATAAAATCTCAGTAAATTACTCATTGAATTCTCAGTAAATTACTCAGAACGTTACCCAGTAAATTGCTAAGTAAATTACTCAGTACATTCCGAGTAAATCACTCAATAAATTCCTAGTAAATTACTCGGTAAATTATTTAATAAAATTGTTATTAAATTACTCAGTAAATTCTCAAAAAATTCTGAGTAAATTATAAAGTAATTACTTAGAAAATTCTCAATAAATTCCCAGTAAATTCTCAGTAAATTCTTAGTAAATTACTAATTAAATTCCCAGGAAATTCTTAGTATATTATTCAGTAAATTCCTAGTAAATCCTCAGTAAATTATTTAGAAAATTCGAAGTAAATTTTTCATAATTTCGCGGTAAATTACTCAATTAAATCTCAGTAAATTACTCATTGAATTCTCAGTAAATTACTCAGAACATTACACAGTAAATTTCTAACTAAATTACTCAGTAAATTCTGAGTAAGTCCCTCAGTAAATTCCCAGTAGATTACTCGGTAAATTACTTAGTAAATTCTCATTAAATTACTCAGTAAATTCTCAGTAAATTATAATGTAACTTACTTAGAAAATTCTCAATAAATTCCCAGTAAATTACTTAGCAAATTCTCAGTAAATTATTCAGTAAATTCTCAATTAATTACTCAATAAATTCCTAGTAAATCCTCAGTAAATTATTTAGAAAATTCGAAGTAAATTTTTCCTAATTTCACGGTAAATTACTCAATAAAATCTCAGTAAATTACTCATTGAATTCTCAGTAAATTACTCAGAACATTTCCCAGTAAATTGCTAAGTAAATTACTCAGTAAATTCGGAGTAAATCACTCAGTAAATTCTAAGAAAATTACTCGGTAAATTACTCAGTAAATTCCCAGAAACTTCTCAATAAATTATAAAGTAAATTACTTAGAAAATTCTCAATAAATTCCTAGTAATTTCTCAGTAAATTACTTAGTAAATTCTTAATAAATTGCTAATTAAATTCTCAAGAAATTTTTACTAAATCGTTCAGTAAATTCTCAATTAATTACACAGTAAATTCCTAGTAAATCCTCTGTAACAACCCACATTTTGACTTAGTCATACTTGCATACATTTATGGATAATCTTGTTTTAATATGTGCATTTGCAAATCTTGTCTCGTTTTGCTTGAATGATTGCTTGCACGCTTTGTTCTTGTCTTGTGTGTTGCCGAGGTCATCTTAAGCCTAGACATCTTCGAGGCCTTTGTCACTTAGAACTATCCTGGAACCCCGTTGGTTGACCTCCATCTTTGTAACAACCCTCACCTTACTCTTGTCATACTTGCATACATTCATGCATGATTGTATCTTGTTATGTTGTTTTGAAGGATTTGCTTGCCTTGTTTTATCTAAGTATTGCCTTCGTGACTTTGTTCCTTGTTCGGTGTGTGTGTGATCGAGGTCATCTTGAGCTTGTTTCGCCTTTGAACCTTTGTGCTTAGAACTGTTTTGAGACCTTGGACGACCCCCACCTCCACCTTGGGCATTCATTGCCGAGATGTTTTGCACTTAGTCAACCTTGTCCGCAGGCAGGTATGGCCTAGGCCGAGATGTGGCACACCCTGGCCAAGGTGTGGCACACCCTGGCCAAGGTGTGGCACAGCTTAGTCAAGCGTCATCCTCCCTAGCCGATGTCTTTGTTATCCTGTTGACCGGATCCTTGATTTGAGCCGATGTCATTTCTTGCCGATGTGTCTTACCCAGCTTGTTACATACGCTTTGTCAGAGACTTGTCTTATCAATCAATCACCTTTTTGAGTTGAGCCAACCCGGTAGCACCACGTGTCCGAGCTAGTTGTTAAGACAGCCGGCAGACTTAGAACAAATCACTTTTGGTCTCAAATCTTTGTTTTAGAGAGAGAAGCTCTAGAGAGGAGGAAGAGAAGTTCTTGAGTGAGAGCAAGTCTTCCAAGCTTGATCTTCGTGGCTTGAACCGTTAGATTCGAGCTTTGGGGTAAGATTCTTGATCTACTTTGAATGTTGTTATGGATTATCTAGCTGCATTGCATGATCGGATCTGTTTTGCATGTCATGCATCTTTTTGAAGTTAGTTTTGGAAAGAGAAAATGGTTTTCATGTGTTCTTGAAGAGAGCCTTGTTTGATCCGAAAGTTTGGAACGGAAGCCATGATTTTGTGTTTGTTCTTGCATGACCTTCTGCGTGAGTACCCAGGTCCATGTTTTGAACTCTTGGCATAAAACTCAGATTTTTGTAACAAGTTGTGAACTTGCATCCATCTTCCAAATGATCATATTCTTCATATTCTCAAAAGGGAAACCCAGGTTTTTCCCGACTTTGTTTGATGGGACCTCGGCATAATCCTAGATGGTGCCCAGTATGTTTTCATGAGGCGAGAGCAGTGTTTAAGCTCCCAGCATGTTTTGCTTTGATTTTTGACTTGGATCTCGCAAGGATGCCGAGATCACTTGCATGCACATGAAACTTGTTTTTGAGAATGCGATTACCATGTGATTGTAGGTCCGTGATATTTGCTTTGAGTCTACACCTGAAGAACTAGGTGAGTGGTATTTCTAATAAAGCTATGTTACACTTGCTTTTGATAAATCTTGTTTTGTTTTGTTTTGTTTTGACGTGAGTATTTGCTAAGCATGAATGAATAGCCTTGTTTTGATGTTGTTCTTGGAAAGTCCCTTGTGCTGGAGGACTCTAAACTTTCGCAGTGCTAAGTATAAAAGGATACGGTCCTTGTTAAATCGGGCTACGGGCCTAAGTAACACAAGTCCCTTGTGCTGGAGGACTCTAAACTTTCGCAGTACCAAGTATAAAAGGATACGGTCCTTGTTAAATCGGGCTACGGGCCTAAGTAACCCTTGAGACTTGTGATACTTGATCGATGAATACGGTTCATCCCTTGCTTCGCCGATGTTGTGATACTTGATTGATGAATACGGTTCATCCCTTGCTTCGCCGATGTTGTGATACTTGATCGATGAATACGGTTCATCCCTTGCTTCGCCGATGTTGTGATACTTGATTGATGAATACGGTTCATCCCTTGCTTCGCCGATGTTGTGATACTTGATCGATGAATACGGTTCATCCCTTGCTTCGCCGATGTTGTGATACTTGATCGATGAATACGGTTCATCCCTGCTTCGCCGATGTTGTGATACTTGATTGATGAATACGGTTCATCCCTTGCTTCGCCGATGTTGTAACACTTGATTGATGAATACGGTTCATCCCTTGTTTTTCCGATGTCAGTTAGCATCCCTTGGTACTTGTAAGCTTTGAATGATGAATACGGTTCATCCCCTAGTCGATAAAGTTTTGATGTGTTTTGTTTTGAAAGGACTCCGGCTTTATTCATGCAAACCTTTATTATTAGTACCATTCACTGAGTATTTGTGCTCACCCCTCTCTATATATATGTAGGTGATGGGCAGGATGTCAGCGACGCCTAGACTGTTTTGGACTCATGATTATGTCGGCACATCTTGAAAATCATGCTTCTTGACTTGTATTTTATTGTATTTTGTACATGTCGGCTCGAGAAGCCTTTTGATCAAGATGTAACATGTATTTTGCTTGGCTGTATTCAAGTTGTAAGATGAATGTCATTGCATTTGATCTATGCACAGCTCTTATGGACGACTTGTATTTTGATTTACTTCTTCCGCATTTGTGAGCCCCGTTCATCATTACTCTGATTGTGTTAAGTTTTTTGAAAGTTGGCCTTCGGTAATTACGGATTACTGGCCATCACGGCACCAAACTACTAGGGGCGGTTTGGGGTCGTGACAGAATGGTATCAGAGCACAAGTTCCTCGAAATATGTTAATCACACACTTTGAGTCCTAAAGAGCATAGGATTTCCCCTTAGAAAGATGTTAGCATTGCATCATAGTGCTTGCCATTTGAACAAGGTGTGCATTGTCTTGACATGCTTATGTGTTACTTGCCTACGGGGTTATTTGCTTATTTGTTTTAAAGTCATACTTTGCACGCTCATAACATCATGAGGAGAGGTAGACCTCCAATTGGCCGGGATCAGCCCGAAGACAGAATGGACAGACTGGAAAGGTTAGTTGAAGGTTTGGCCCGCGAGTTGAGGCAAACCAGACAGCAGTTCGCTAGTGCCACGTCGACTCAGGCCGAGCAGACCAACGGCCGGAATGTAGTTCCACCTCCGCCTCCTCCAGTGCCGCAAGTTCCCCCGCAACCAGCCTTATATGGGGATGGCACGATAGCTTTGATTCGGGAGTTCAAGAAAATGAGACCACCGAGATTCTCTGGGGGTATAGAGCCGATGAAGGCTGAGGCATGGGTTTTAGAAATGGAGAAGTTGTTCGAGATCTTCCCTAGCACCGACACTCAGAAAGTGACGTTGGCAGCATTCACATTAGATGATGACACTCGCAGGTGGTGGATGATGGTTAAAGGGAGCAACCCAGATCTGACCTGGACCCGATTCTTAGAGTTGTTCTACAAGAAACATTTTCCCCTAAGTGCTCGGAACCGCAAGGCTACCGAATTTCATACTTTGACGCAAGGTAACAGAACAGTGGCGGAATATGATCGCGCTTTTACTGAATTGGTGAGGTTTGTACCTCACATGGTCAACGATGAGTATATGAAGGCCAGGAAGTTCGAGTGTGGGCTTCGTGGACCGATTCAAGACCGGGTTAGTTTGCTCGATATGCCGACCTATGCCGAAGTATTGGACAAAGCCATTCAGGCCGAAGCTAATTTGAATCGATACCAGAGCTCGGGAGAGAACCAGCGAAAAAGACAGAACCATGACAATCGCCGAGGACAGCTAGGCACCAAGAAGAGAATGAACATGGGCAGTACTAGTGACCTAAGACAGGAAGGGAGTGCTAAACCGATGTGTCCAGATTGTGGGAAGCAACATTTCGGGATATGTCGACGGACGTCTGGAGCCTGCTATGAATGTGGCGAGGTAGGCCATTATGTGAGAGATTGCCCCAAGACAAAGGCTGATAACAACAAGAAGGGTGAGAGTACCTCGGGTTCCGCTCAGAAGGGAAATTCTGGGAAAGGATAGATGAGACAGGGCAGAGTATTTGCGTTAGTACCTGGAGACACTCAGAATGCTGAGGCAGTAGTGTCAGGTATACTTCTAATTTGCTCCCAAGATGCTTATGTGTTGATTGATTCGGGTTCTACGCATTCATTTATATCTACTAAGTTTGCTGAGAAAATTAATAGAGAACTAGAGCCCCTTGGTTTCATGTTATCTGTGTCTACTCCATCTGGGAGATCTATGATTGTTGCGTCCATTTACAGAGCATGTGTTGTTGTGATTGAGAATGTTGAACTGTTAGTAGATCTAATGCCTCTAGACATAGCTCATTTTGATGTTATACTGGGAATGGACTGGTTAGTCGCAAACGATGCATCTATTAATTGTGTTTCAAAAAGTGTCACACTGAGACCCCCAAACCTAATCGAGGTTATCTTCCAAGGTAAAGGGATAGTGCCCCCGCCTTACTTGATTTCGTCCATTAAGGCCTGTAAGTTAATTCAGAAAGGGTGTCGCAGCTACTTGTGTAGTATATTGAGTGATCAGAATGGAAATGTTAGCTTAGCTGACATCCCAGTTGTTAATGATTTCCCCGACGTCTTTCCAGACGAATTGCCTGGCCACTTAACCGATAGAGAAATAGAGTTTACAGTTGACATCATGTCAGGAACACAGCCGATCTCCAAAACACCTTATAGGATGGCACCAGCTGAACTTAGAGAATTGAAACTGCAACTACAAGAGTTCTTAGATAAGCGATTTATTAGGCCGAGCGCTTCACCATGGGGAGC
Organism: Camellia sinensis; assembly: GCF_055761805.1. NCBI lineage: Eukaryota > Viridiplantae > Streptophyta > Magnoliopsida > Ericales > Theaceae > Camellia > Camellia sinensis. The sequence goes on from NC_138964.1 coordinate 90,128,611, forward strand.
ACCCGTCTTATTTGTTAAAAAGAAGGATGGTACACTCCGCCTTTGTATCGACTATAGAGAACTTAATAAAGTCACCATTAAGAACAAGTACCCACTGCCTAGAATTGATGATTTGCTTGATCAGTTACAAGGAGCACGAGTCTTTTCTAAGATTGACCTTAGGTCTGGTTACCATCAGCTTAAAGTTAAAGCCGAAGATGTTGAGAAGACTGCTTTTCGGACAAGATATGGCCACTACGAGTTTTTAGTAATGCCTTTCGGAGTGACCAATGCCCCTGCTGCATTTATGGATTTGATGAACAGAGTCTTCAAACCGCATTTAGATGAGTTTGTAGTTGTCTTCATTGATGATATATTAATTTATTCCAAGAGTAAAGCAGAACACGAAAATCACTTAAGATTTGCCTTACAGATTCTGAGAGACCGGAAATTGTATGCTAAGTTTAATAAGTGTGAATTTTGGCTTTCTACTATCTCATTCTTGGGTCATGTGATTAGTGAAGAGGGCATCTCGGTTGATCCTAGCAAAATTGAAGCAGTAGTAAATTGGCCGAGGCCGACTAACGTATCCGAGATTCGTAGTTTTCTGGGTTTGGCAGGTTATTACAGAAAGTTTGTGAAAGATTTCTCAAGGATTGCAATTCCATTGACGCAACTGACTAAGAAGGGAACGCTGTACGAATGGACCGAAGATCGGGAATCAGCTTTCCAGGAACTAAAGACGAGGTTAGTTACAGCACCAGTACTTGTACTACCATCGGGTAACGAAGAGTTTCATATCTATAGCGATGCTTCACATAATGGTTTGGGTTGTGTATTAATGCAAAAGGGTAAGGTTATAGCTTATGCATCCCATCAGGTGAAACCTCATGAGAAAAACTACCCTACCCATGATTTAGAATTAGCGGCCGTAGTTTTTGCTTTGAAGATTTGGCGTCACTATTTGTATGGAGCTACTTGTCAGGTTTTTACAGATCATAAGAGTTTAAAGTACCTATTCACACAGAAGGAATTGAATTTGAGGCAGAGACGGTGGCTTGAGTTGTTGAAGGACTATGATATGCAAATTCAATATCACCCGGGTAAAGCTAACAGTGTAGCCGACGCTTTGAGCAGAAAGTCGGATGGAAATTTGGCGTGTTTGACCGCAATGACGGTGGAGCCGACTATTGTTAATGAGGTAAAGACAAGACAGATGGAAGATGAATACTTCAAGAAAATAGCCGAGAAAATTGTCACAAGGCCGAGATCAGGGTTTACCTTCGAAAATCAAGTGCTTAAGTTTGAAGGAAGGCTATGCGTAGCCGACGTTCTAGAGTTGAAAAGGAGGATTTTGCAGGAAGCTCACGGTTCTAAGTTTGCAGTTCATCCAGGGAACACTAAAATGTATCAAGATGTGAAGCAGACCTTCTGGTGGCCAAATATGAAAAGAGAGATAGCCGAATTCGTGTCCCAGTGCTTGCATTGTCAACAAGTGAAGGCAGAACATCAAAGACCGACTGGACTTCTTCAACCTTTGCCGATTCCTGAGTGGAAATGGGAGCACATCTCCATGGACTTTGTAATTGGTTTGCCGAAGACACCGAAAGGTATGGACTCGATTTGGGTTGTTGTTGATAGATTAACTAAGTCAGCACACTTTCTACCTGTTAAGACTACATTCAACGCCGATCAACTTGCCTTGTTATATGTGAACGAGATTGTCAAACTTCATGGGGTGCCGATGTCAATCGTGTCGGACCGGGACCCTAAATTTGTTTCTAGATTTTGGCAGAGTCTACAGAGGGCTTTCGGAGCCGAGCTGAGATTTAGTACAGCTTTTCATCCCCAGACAGATGGGCAGACAGAGAGAACAATTCAGACACTTGAAGATATGCTTAGACTTTGTGTATTGGACTTCCTAGGGAATTGGGGAACACATTTGCCCTTAGTAGAATTCGCTTACAATAACAGCTATCATGCTAGCATAGGCATGGTGCCTTATGAGGCCTTGTACGGAAGAAAATGTAGGTCGCCGATATGTTGGACCGAAGTCGGAAACAGAGCTCTGCTTGGTCCCGAATTGATTCAAGTGACAACAGAGAAGATTAAACTTATCCAACAGAGGATTAAAACTGCCCAGAGCCGACAAAAGAGCTACGCCGACCAGAGAAGGAATGAGTTAGAATTCGAAGTTGGGAATCATGTATTCCTGAAAGTTTCACCAATGAAAGGAGTTTCCAGATTTGGGAAGAAAGGTAAGTTAGCACCTCGGTATATTGGACCGTTTGAAATTCTTGAGAGAATTAACCCCGTTGCCTACAGACTTGCTTTACCGCCAGATTTGAGCCAAGTCCACAATGTGTTTCATGTTTCGATGTTGAGAAAGTACATCCGAGATCCACTGCATGTAATTGATCATTCCGAAATCGCAGTTAATGAGGATTTGGGCTACGAGGAAAAGCCAATGAGAATTATTGACCGGCAAGTGAGGCAGTTGAGAAACAGACCGGTACCGATGGTAAAGGTCGAATGGAAGGAGCATTATGGCACAGAGGCCACGTGGGAAAAGGAAGAGGATGTGAGAATCCGTTATCCGGAGTTATTCTTGGAACAAGGTAATTTAAGTTTGGGGACCAAACTTCTTTAAGGGGGGTAGGATGTAACAACCCTCACCTTACTCTTGTCATACTTGCATACATTCATGCATGATTGTGTCTTGTTATGTTGTTTTGAAGGATTTGCTTGCCTTGTTTTATCTAAGTATTGCCTTCGTGACTTTGTTCCTTGTTCGGTGTGTGTGTGACCGAGGTCATCTTGAGCTTGTTTCACCTTTGAACCTTTGTGCTTAGAACTGTTTTGAGACCTTGGACGACCCCCACCTCCACCTCGGGCATTCATTGCCGAGATGTTTTGCACTTAGTCAACCTTGTCCGCAGGCAGGTATGGCCTAGGCCGAGATGTGGCACACCCCGGCCAAGGTGTGGCACAGCTTAGTCAAGCGTCGTCCTCCCTAGCCGATGTCTTTGTTATCCTGTTGACCGGATCCTTGATTTGAGCCGATGTCATTTCTTGCCGATGTGTCTTACCCAGCTTGTTACATACGCTTTGTCAGAGACTTGTCTTATCAATCAATCACCTTTTTGAGTTGAGCCAACCCGGTAGCACCACGTGTCCGAGCTAGTTGTTAAGACAGCCGGCAGACTTAGAACAAATCACTTTTGGTCTCAAATCTTTGTTTTAGAGAGAGAAGCTCTAGAGAGGAGGAAGAGAAGTTCTTGAGTGAGAGCAAGTCTTCCAAGCTTGATCTTCGTGGCTTGAACCATTAGATTCGAGCTTTGGGGTAAGATTCTTGATCTACTTTGAATGTTGTTATGGATTATCTAGCTGCATTGCATGATCGGATCTGTTTTGCACGTCATGCATCGTTTTGAAGTTAGTTTTGGAAAGAGAAAATGGTTTTCATGTGTTCTTGAAGAGAGCCTTGTTTTGATCCGAAAGTTTGGAACGGAAGCCATGATTTTGTGTTTGTTCTTGCATGACCTTCTGCGTGAGTACCCAGGTCCATGTTTTGAACTCTTGGCATAAAACTCAGATTTTTGTAACAAGTTGTGAACTTGCATCCATCTTCCAAATGATCATATTCTTCATATTCTCAAAAGGGAAACCCAGGTTTTTCCCGACTTTGTTTGATGGGACCTCAGCATAATCCTAGACGGTGCCCAGTATGTTTTCATGAGGCGAGAGCAGTGTTTAAGCTCCCAGCATGTTTTGCTTTGATTTTTGACTTGGATCTCGCAAGGATGCCGAGATCACTTGCATGCACATGAAACTTGTTTTTGAGAATGCGATTGCCATGTGATTGTAGGTCTGTGATATTTTCTTTGAGTCTACACCTGAAGAACTAGGTGAGTGGTATTTCTAATAAAGCTATGTTACACTTGCTTTTGATAAATCTTGTTTTGTTTTCTTTTGTTTTGACGTGAGTATTTGCTAAGCATGAATGAATAGCCTTGTTTTGATGTTGTTCTTGGAAAGTCCCTTGTGCTGGAGAACTCTAAACTTTCGCAGTACTAAGTATAAAAGGATACGGTCCTTGTTAAATCGGGCTACGGGCCTAAGTAACACAAGTCCCTTGTGCTGGAGGACTCTAAACTTTCGCAGTACCAAGTATAAAAGGATACGGTCCTTGTTAAATCGGGCTACGGGCCTAAGTAACCCTTGAGACTTGTGATACTTGATCGATGAATACGGTTCATCCCTTGCTTCGCCGATGTTGTGATACTTGATTGATGAATACGGTTCATCCCTTGCTTCGCCGATGTTGTGATACTTGATCGATGAATACGGTTCATCCCTTGCTTCGCCGATGTTGTGATACTTGATCGATGAATACGGTTCATCCCTTGCTTCGCCGATGTTGTGATACTTGATCGATGAATACGGTTCATCCCTTGCTTCGCCGATGTTGTGATACTTGATCGATGAATACGGTTCATCCCTACTTCGCCGATGTTGTGATACTTGATTGATGAATACGGTTCATCCCTTGCTTCGCCGATGTTGTAACACTTGATTGATGAATACGGTTCATCCCTTGTTTTGCCGATGTCAGTTAGCATCCCTTGGTACTTGTAAGCTTTGAATGATGAATACGGTTCATCCCCTGGTCGATAAAGTTTTGATGTGTTTTGTTTTGAAAGGACTCCGGCTTTATTCATGCAAACCTTTATTATTAGTACCATTCACTGAGTATTTGTGCTCACCCCTCTCTATATATATGTAGGTGATGGGCAGGACGTCAGCGACGCCTAAATTGTTTTGGACTCATGATTATGTCGGCACATCTTGAAAATCATGCTTCTTGACTTGTATTTTATTGTATTTTGTACATGTCGGCTCGAGAAGCCTTTTGATCAAGATGTAACATGTATTTTGCTTGGCTGTATTCAAGTTGTAAGATGAATGTCATTGCATTTGATCTATGCACAGCTCTTATGGACGACTTGTATTTTGATTTACTTCTTCCGCATTTGTGAGCCCCGTTCATCATTACTCTGATTGTGTTAAGTTTTTTGAAAGTTGGCCTTCGGTAATTACGGATTACTGGCCATCACGGCACCAAACTACTAGGGGCGGTTTGGGGTCGTGACAATCTTCACCCTGGCATATTGGCCGAGATGTCACCATTTAAGCCGAGGTGCGCGTCGCCTAGGCCAAGATGTGCATCATCTGGGCCGAGATGTTAAATATCTAGGCGTTCTAGATCCTTGAACCTTGCATGAGTGATTTTATTCCTGGAATGGTACGACCTAGACCGAGGTGTGGCACATCTAGGCCAAGGTGCGGCATAGCTTAGTCAAGTGTTGTCCTTCCAAGCCGATGTCATTGTTACCCTGCTTGCCAAAGCTTTGCCTTAGCCGAGATCCTCACTTGCCGGAATTTTGCTGTTAGCCGATGTCGTTACTTGCTGGTATGTTCTTGCCGCCTAGCTTGTTGAGTACACTTTGTCTTAGTCTTGTCTTGTCAAGTCAGTCACCTTTTTGGGTAGAGCCAATCAGCCGATGCCACGTGTCCCGGCAGAGGGATTAAGTCAGTGATTGTCGTGAGAAACATATCATTTTGTATCAAATCTTGCCTTTTAGAGAGAGAAACTCAAGGAAGAAGAAGGAGAAGTTTAAGCTAGAGAGAGAGAACTTCCAAGCTCGATCGTTGGAGCTTGAACCGATAGATTCGAGTTTTGAGGTTAGAATCGTAACCTACTCTTGTTGTTCTTATTGATCATCTAGCTGCATTGCACGATCAAACCTGTTCCGCACGCCATTCATCGATTTAAAGCTGGTTTTAGAAAGAGAAAACGGTTTTCATGTGTTTTTGAAGAAAAGCCTCGTTTGATTCGAAAGTTTGCATTAAAGCTTATGTCTTTGTGTTTGTTTTGATAAGATCCTTGAGTGTAGGTACCCAGGTCCATGTTTTTGAATTCATAGCATGAAGTCTCAGCTGTTGTAATAGCAAGTTTTGATCTTTGCATTCATCTTCCTCATGTTCATGTTCTTCAAGTTCTTCATGCTCATGTTCTTCATGTTTATCAAGAGGGAAACTCAGATTTTTTTTGACTTCGCTTTTGAATGTGGCCATCGAGGCTACACCTCGGCTAGGAGGTGTGAGATCTCAGCCTAGACCTGGTAGTTGCCCAGCGTGTTTTTTTTTCCAAGGATAAGAAACTACGTTTCGATTTGATTGACTTAGTTTTTGAAGAATGCCAAAGTCATTTGCATGTAAGCTAGACATGTTTTGAGTAGTGCTGTAGCAACCCTCACCTTACTCTTGTCATATTTGCATACATTCATGCATGATCTTGTCTTGATATGTTATTTTGCTAAGTTTTTCCTTACCATGTTTTGTCCAAGTATTGCTTGCGTGATTTTGTTCCTTGCTCGGCGTGTAGCCGAGGTCATCTTGAGTTTAGTTCGACTCTGAGCCGTTGTACTTTGAAATGTTTTGGAACCGCCTGGTCGATACCATCTTCACCTCGGGCTTGTTGCCGAGATGTTTCGCACTTAGTGATCTTTGTCCTTGGGCAGGCATGGCCTAGACCGAGGTGTGGCACACCCCGGCCAAGGTGTGGCACAGCTTAGTCAAGTGTCGTCCTCCCTAGCCGATGTCTTTGTTATCCTGTTGCTGAAGCCTTGATTTGAGCCGATGTCATTACTTGCCGATGTGCCTTACCCCAGCTTGCTGCGTACGCTTTGTCATAGACTTGTCTTATCAATCAATCACCTTTTTGAGTTAAACCAACCCGATAGCGCCACATGTCCGAGCTGATTGTTAAGACAGCCGGCAGACCTAGAAACAAATCATTTTTGTCTCAAATCTTTGCCTTTAGAGAGAGAGAGGCTCTAGAGAGAAGGAGGAGAAGTTCTTGAGTGAGAAGGATCTTCCAAGCTTGATCTTCGAGGTTTGAACCGTTGGATTCGAGCTTTGGGGTAAGAATCTTGATCTACTTTGATTGTTGTTATTGACCATCTAGCTGCATTGCATGATCGGATTTGTTTTGCATGCCATGCATCGATTTGAAGTTGGTTTTGGAAAGAGAAAAATAGTATTCATGTGCTTTGAAGAGAAGTCTCGTTTTAATCCGAAAGTTTGGAAACAAGGACCATGTTTTGTGTTTGTTCTTGCATGACCTTCTTGTATGGGTACCCAGGTCAATGTTTTGGAACTCTTGGCATGAAAACTCAGATTTTTGTAACAAGTTGTGATCTTTGCATTCGTCTTCTTCTTGATCATGTTCTTCACATTCTTCAAAGGGAAACCCAGGTTTTCCCGACTTTGTTTGATGAGGCCTTCGGGACCACACCTCGGCAAGGTTGTGTGGGACCTCGACAAAGACCTGGATGGTACCCAGTGTGTTTACACGAGATGGGAGCGGTGCTTAAACTCCCAACATGTTTTGCTTTGTTATTGACTTGGATTTGGTGAAAATACCGAGATCATTCGCATGTATATACAAAGCTTGTTTTGAGAATGTGATCACCGTGTGATTGTAGGTCCTTGATCTTTACTTTGAGCCTACACCTGAAGAACTAGGTGATTGGTGCTTTTAATAAAGCTATGTTACACTATTTTGATAAGTCTTGCCTTGCTTTGTTTTGACGAAAGTATTTGCTAAGCATGAATGAATAGCCTTGTTTTGATGTATCAGTATAAGCTTTGTTTTGATGTCATCCTTGAAAAGTCCCTTGTGCTGGAGGACTCTAAACTTTCGCAGCACTAAGTATGAAAGGATACGGTCCTTCCTTGGAAAGTTCTATATTGTTAAATCGGGCTACGGGCCTAAGTAACACAAGTTCTATAATGTTAAATCGGGCTACGGGCCTAAGTAACACAAGTTCTATAATGTTAAATCGGGCTACGGGCCTAAGTAACACAAGTTCTATAATGTTAAATCGGGCTACGGGCCTAAGTAACATCAGATCATCGTGTTAAAAGGAGCTACGGACTTAAGTAACACAAGTCCCTTGTGCTGGAGGACTATAAACTTTCGCAGTACCTTGACCAAACGATTACGGATCGTACAGTCCTTGTTTTGCCACTGACGGTTTACCGCGTGGACTTGTTTTGATAAGCTTGATTTGTGTTTTGCCGATGTTAGTAAGCATCCCTTGAGATTTGTAAGACTTGATAGATGAATACGGTTCATCCCTTATTTTGATAAGCTCTTGATGTGTTTTGCCGATGTTAGTAAGCATCCCTTGAGATTTGTAAGACTTGATAGATGAATACGGTTCATCCCTTGTTTTGATAAGCTCTTAATGTGTTTTGCTGATGTCGGTAAGCATCCCTTGAGACTTGTAAGACTTGATAGATGAATACGGTTCATCCCTTGCTTTGGTACAGTTTTGACGTGTTCTGATCTGTAAGGATCTCGGCTAATATTCGTATGGTTTTTGGCATGTTTCGTTTTGAAAGACTTCGGCTATATTCATGCAAAACCTTTATTTCTAGTACCATTCACTGAGTATTCAAGCTCACCCTCTCTATATATATGTAGGTGATGAGCAGGACGTCGGCGACGCCTAGAATGTGTTTTGAAAGCTTGTTTTGGATCCATGACTATGTCGGCTTTATTTTGTATTCACGTCGGCGATGTCATTTTTATTTATGTCGGCAATTCTTGAAAATTATGCTTCTTGGCTTGCATTCATTGTTTTGTATATGTCGGCTCGAGAAGCCTTTTGATCAAGGTGTAATACGTATTTTGCTTTGTTGCATTCAAGTTTGTAAAGTTGTAAAGATGTATGCCATTACATTGGATCTATGCACTGCTCTTATGGACCACATGTATGTTGAATTATTACTTCCGCATTTGAGAGCCCCGCTTATTATACTCTGATTGTGTTAAACTTTTGAAAGTTGGCCTTCGATAATTACGGATTACTGGCCATCACGGCACCAAACTACTAGGGGCGGTTTGGGGTCGTGACAAGTGCATTCAATAGACTTTGCCATGTGTTGTAGGACTTGGACTTGCCTTGACCCCGACGTTTGAAGAACTAGGTGAGTGGTATTTTTAATAAAGCTATGTTATATGTTTTGATAAAGACTTTACTTTGCTTTGTTTTGAAAGTGTTTGTTAAGCATGAATAATTGTCCCTGTTTTGTATATCAAGTATGATCTTGTCGTGATGACCTTCTCGGAAAGTCCCTTGTGCTGGAGGACTCTAAACTTTCGCAGCACATCTCATTTTTGAAGTCCCTTGTGCTGGAGGACTCTAAACTTTCGCAGCACATCTCGTTTGAAAGTCCCTTGTGCTGGAGGACTCTAAACTTTCCCAGCACATCTCGTTTTTGAAGTCCCTCGTGCTGGAGGACTCTAAACTTTCGCAACACATCTTGTCTTGAAAGTCCCTTGTGCTGGAGGACTCTAAACTTTTGTAGCACCCTTGTTTGAGATGCCTCTCTTGCTTTGTCTTGTTTTGCCACGGACGGTTTACCGCGAGGATACATTTGCCGGAATGTTATTACTTGTAATATGTGATGCTAGTAAGTATCCCTTGAAGCTTGAAGATCTGTTAGATGGACAAGGTCCATTCCTTGTCATGTATATAAAGTTTTGTCTTGTATTGTTTTGAAAGGACTTCGGCTATTATTCATGCAAACCCCTTTATTATTTATACCATTCACTGAGTATCCAAGCTCACCCTCTCTATATATATGTAGGTGATAAACAAGAAGGCGGTGACGCCTAGATGTGATTCTGGAGCTTATTTTGGGTTTTGATTATGTCGGCTTAACCTGTATTTACGTCGGCAGTCTTGAAAATTATGCTTCTCGATTTGTACTACTTGTATGTTGTATACGTCGGCTTGAGAAGCCTTTTGATCAAGATGTGTGTTTTGTATGATTGTTACGTCGGCAAAGAAGATGTCGGCAACCTGGCAGACTGTGTTCTTAGATCTGTAATTTGTACATTTTGTTTATGTCGGCTTGTGGAGCCCTTTGCTAATATGTAAGATGTAATTGGTACTTTGCTTTGTTTGTAATTAAGTTATAACCCATATGTAGATGGTCGCTATTTCATTTGACTTATGCACAGCTCTTATGGACTAATCTGACTGTATGTATCGCTTCCGTACTTGTGAGCCCCATATATTATACTCTGTTGTGTGTAAATTTTGTAAGTTGGCCTTCGGTAATCTCGGATTACTGGCCATCATGGCACCAAACTACTAGGGGCGGTTTGGGGTCGTGACATCCTCAGTAAATTTTTTAGAAAAATCGAAATAAATTTTTCATAATTTCACGGTAAATTACTCAATAAAATCTCAGTAAATTACTCATTGAATTCTCAGTAAATTACTCAGAACATTACCCAGTAAATTGCTAAGTAAATTACTCAGTAAATTCTGAGTAAATCACTCAGTAAATTCCAAGTAGATTACTCGGTCAATTACTCAGTAAATTCTCATTAAATTACTCAGTAAATTCCCAAAAAATTCTCAGTAAATTATAATGTAAATTACTAGAAAATTCTAAATAAATTCCCAATAAATTCTCAGTAAATTACTTAGTAAATTCTCAGTAAATTACTAATTAAATTCCCAAGAAATTCTCAGTAAATTATTCAGTAAATTCTCAATTAATTACTCAGTAAATTCCTAGTAAATCCTCAGTAAATTATTTAGAAAATTCGAAGTAATTTTTTCATAATTTCACGGTAAATTACTCAATAAAATCTCAGTAATGTACTCATTGAATTCTCACCAAAATACTCAGAACATTACCCAGAAAATTGCTAAGTAAATTACTCAGTAAATTCCAAGTAAATTACTCAGTAAATTCCGTGTAAATTACTCGGTAAATTAGTCAGTAAATTCCCAGAAAATTCTCAGTAAATTATAAAGTAAATTACTTAGAAAATTCTCAATAAATTCCCAGTAAATTCTAAGTAAATTACTTAGTAAATTCTCAGTAAATTACTAATTAAATTCCCAAGAAATTCTCAGTAAATTATTCATTAAATTCTCAATTAATTACCCAGTAAATTCCTAGTAAATCCTTAGTAAATTATTTAGCAATTTGAAGTAAATTTTTCATAATTTCACGGTAAATTACTAAATAAAATCTCTGTAAATTACTAATTGAATTCTCAGTAAATTACTCAGAACATTACCCAGTAAATTGCTAAGTAAATTACTCAGTAAATTCCGAGTAAATCACCCAGTAAATTCTAAGTAAATTCTCATTAAATTACTCAGTAAATTCCAAGAAAATTCTCAGTAATTATAAAGGAAATTACTTAGAAAATTCCTAATAAATTCCTAGTAAATTACTTAGTAAATTCTCAGTAAATTACTAATTAAATTTCCAAGAAATTCTCAATAAATTATACAGTAAATTCCTAGTAAATCCTCAATAAATTATTTAGAAAATTCGAAGTAAATTTTTCTTAATTTCATGGTAAATTACTCAATAAAATCTCAGTAAATTATTCATTGAATTCTCAGTAAATTACTCTGAACATTGCACAGTAAATTGCTAAGTAAATTACTAAGTAAATTCGGAGTAAATCACTCAGTAAATACCCAGTAAATTACTCGGTTAATTACTCAGTAAATTCTTAGTAAATTATAAAGCATATTACCTAGAAAATTCACAATAAATTCCCAGTAAATTTTCAGTAAATTGCTTAGTAAATTCTTAATAAATTACAAATTAAATTCCCAATAAATTCTCAGTAAATTATTCAGTAAATTCTCAATTAATTACTTAGTAAATTCCTATTAAATCCTCAGTAAATTATTTAGTAAATTCGAAGTAAATTTTTCATAATTTCATGGTAAATTACTCAATAAAATCTCAGTAAATTACTCATTGAATTCTCAATAAATTACTCTGAATATTACCCAGTAAATTACTCAGTAAATTTCGAGTAAATCACTCATAAATTCTATGTAAATTACTCGGTAAATTACTCAGTAAATTCTCATTAAATTACTCAGTAAATTCACAGAAAATTCTCAGTAAAGGATAAAGTAAATTACTTAGTAAATACTCAGTAAATTACTAATTGAATTCTCAGTAAATTACTCAGAACATTACCCAGCAAATTGCAAAGTAAATTACTCTGTAAATTCCGAGTAAATCACTCAGTAAATTCCCAGTAAATTACTCGGTAAATTACTTACTAAATTCTCATTAAATTACTCAGTAAATTCCCAGAAAATTCTTAGTAAATTATAAAGTAAATCACTTAGAAAATTCTCAGTAAATTCGCAGTAAATTACTAATTAAATTCCCTAGAAATTCTCAATAAATTATTCAGTAAATTCTCAATTAACTACTGTGTAAATTGCTAGTAAATCCTCAGTAATTATTTAGAAAATTCGAAGTAAATTTTTCATAATTTCACTGTAAATTACTCAATTAAATCTCAGTAAATTACTCACTGAATTCTTAGTAAATTACTCAGAACATTACCCAGAAAATTGCTAACTAAATTACTCAGTAAATTCCGAGTAAATCACTCAGTAAGTTCCTAGTAAATTACTCAGTAAATTCTCATTAAATTACTCAATAAATTCCTAGAAAATTCTCAGTAAATTATAAAGTAAATCACTTAGAAAATTCTCAATATATTCCCAGTAAATTCGCAGTAAAATACACAGTTTATTCCTAGTAAATCCTTAGTAAATTATTTAGAAAAATCGAAATAAATTTTTCATAATTTCATGGTAAATTACTCAATAAAATCTAAGTAAATTACTCATAACATTACCCAGTAAATTGCTAACTAAATTACTCAGTAAATTCTGAGTAAATCACTCAGAAAATTCTATATAAATTACTCGGTAAATTACTCAATAAATTCTCATTAAATTACTCAGTAAATTCACAGAAAATTGTCAGTAAATTATAATGTAAATTATTTAGAAAATTCTCAATAAATTCCCAGTAAATTACTTAGTAAATACTCAATAAATTACTAATTAAATTCCCAAGAAATTCTCAGTAAATTGTTCAGTAAATTCTCAATTAATTACTCATTAAATTCCTAGTAAATCCTCAGTAAATTATTTAGAAACTTTGAAGTAAATTTTTCATAATTTCACAGTAAATTACTCAATAAAATCCCAATAAATTACCCATTAAATTCTCAGTAAATTACTCAGAACATTACCCAGTAAATTGCTACGTAAATTACTAAGTCAATTCCGAGTAAATCACTCAGTAAATTCTCATTAAATTACTCAACAAATTCCCCGAAAATTCTCAGTAAATTATAAAGTAAATTACTTAGAAAATTCTCAGTAAATCACTAATTAAATTCACAAGAAATTCTCAGTAAATTATTCAGTAAATTCTCAATTAATTACTCAGTAAATTCCTAGTAAATCCTCAGTAAATTATTTAGAAAAATCGAAGTAAATTTTTCCTAATTTCACGGTAAATTACACAATAAAATCTCAGTAAATTACTCATTGAATTCTCAATAAATTACTCAGAACATTACCCAGTAAATTGCTAAGTAAATTACTAAGTAAATTCGAGTAAATCACTCAGTAAATTCCCAGAAAATTACTCAGTAAATTACTCAGTAAATTGCCAGAAAATTCTCAGTAAATTATAAAGCAAATTACTTAGAAAATTTTCAATAAATTCCCAATAAATTCTCAGTAAATTACTTAGTAAATTCTCAGTAAATTACTAATTAAATTCCCAAGAAATTTTTACTAAATTGTTCAGTAAATTCTCAATTAATTACACAGTAAATTCCTAGTAAATCCCCAGTAAATTATTTAGAAAAATCCAAATAAATTTTTCATAATTTCACGGTAAATTACTCAATAAAATCTCAGTAAATTACTCAGAACATTACCCAGTAAATTGCTAAGTAAATTACTCCGTAAATTCTCATTAAATTACTTAGTAAATTTTTAGAAAATTCTCCGTAAATTATCAAGTAAATTACTTAGAAAATTCTCAATAAATTCCCAGTAAATTCTCAGAAAATTATTCAGTAAATTCTCAGTAACTCATTCAGTAAATTCTCAATTAATTGCTGAGTAAATTCCTAGTAAATCCTCAGTAATTATTTAGAAAATTCGAAGTAAATTTGTCATAATTTCACGGTAAATTACTCAATAAAATCCCAGTAAATTACTCATTCAATTCTCAGTAAATTACACAGAACATTACCCAGTAAATTGCTAAGTAAATTACTCAGAAAATTCCGAGTAAATCACTTAGTAAATTCCAAGTAGATTACCCGGTAAATTACTCAGTAAATTCTCATTAAATTACTCAGAAAATTCTCAATAAATTCCTAGTAAATTCTCAGTAAATTACAAATTAAATTCCCAAGAAATTCTCAGTAAATTATTCAGTAAATTCTCAATTAATTACTCAGTAAATTCCTAGTAAATCCTCAGTAAATTATTTAGAAAATTCGAAGTAATTTTTTCATAATTTCATGGTAAATTACTCAATACAATCTCAGTAAAGTACTCATTGAATTCTCACCAAAATACTCAGAACATTACCTAGTAAATTGCTAAGTAAATTACTCAGTAAATTCCCTGAAAATTCTCAGTAAATTATAAAGTAAATTACTTAGAAAATTCTCAATGAATTCCCAGTAAATTCTAAGTAAATTACTTATTAAATTCTAAGTAAATTACTGATTAAATTTCCAAGAAATTCTCAGTAAATTATTCATTAAATTCTCAATTAATTACGTAGTAAATTCCTAGTAAATTATTTAAAAAATTCGAAGTAAATTTTTCATAATCTCACGGTAAATTACTAAATAAAATCTCTGTAAATTACTAATTGAATTCTCAGTGCATTACTTAGAACATTACCCAGTAAATTGCTAAGTAAATTACTCAGTAAATTTCGAGTAAATCACTCAGTAAATTCTAAGTAAATTACACGGTAAATTACTTAGTAAATTCTCATTAAATTACTCAGTAAATTCTAAGAAAATTCTCAGTAAATTATAAAGGAAATTACTTAGAAAATTTTTAATAAATTCTTAGTAAATTACTAATTAAATTCCCAAGAAATTCTCAATAAATTACACAGTAAATTCCTAGTAAATCCTCAATAAATTTTTTAGAAAATTCGAAGTAAATTTTTCTTAATTTCATGGTAAATTACTCAATAAAATCTCAGTAAATTACTAATTGAATTCTCAGTAAATTGCTCTGAACATTGCACAGTAAATTGCTAAGTAAATTACTATGTAAATTCGGAGTAAATCACTCAGTAAATACCCAGTAAATTACTCGGTTAATTACTCAGTAAATTATAAAGTACATTACCTAGAAAATTCTTAATAAATTCCCAGTAAATTCTTAGTAAATTACTTAGTAAATTCTCAGTAAATTAAAAATTAAATTCCCAAGAAATTCTCAGTAAATTATTCAGTAAATTCTCAATTAATTGCTTAGTAAATTCCTATTAAATCCTCCGTAAATTATTTAGTAAATTCGAAGTAAATTTTTCATAATTTCATGGTAAATTACTCAATAAAATCTCAGTAAATTACTCATTGAATTCTTAGAAAATTACTCAGAACATTACCCCAGTAAATTCCGAGTAAATCACTCATTAAATTCCAAGTAGATTACCCGGTAAATTACTCAGTAAATTCCCAGAAAATTCTCAGTAAATTATAATGTAAATTACTTAGAAAATTCACAATAAATTCCCTGTAAATTCCCAGTAAATTACTTAGTAAATTCTAAGTAAATTATTAATTAAATTCCCAAGAAATTCTCAGTAAATTATTCAGTAAATTCTCAATTAATTACTCAGTAAATTCCTAGTAAATCCTCAGTAAATTATTTAGAAAATTTGAAGTAAATTTTTCATAATTTCGCGGTAAATTACTCAATAAAATCTCAGTAAAGTACTCATTGAATTCTCACCAAAATACTCAGAACATTACCCAGTAAATTGTTAACTAAATTACTCAGTAAATTCCGAGTAAATCACTCAGTAAATTCCGTGTAAATTACTCGGTAAATTACTTAGAAAATTCTCAATAAATTCCCAGTAAATTATAAGTAAATTACTTAGTAAATTCTCAGTAAATTACTAATTAAATTCTAAAGAAATTCTAAGTAAATAATTCATTAAATTCTCAATTAATTACCTAGTAAATTCCTAGTAAATCCTCAGTAAATTGTTTAGAAAATTCGAAGTAAATTTTTCATAATTTCACTGTAAATTACTAAATAAAATCTCTGTAAATTACTAATTGAATTCTCAGTGCATTACTCAGAACATTACCCAGTAAATTGCTAAGTAAATTACTCAGTAAATTCCGAGTAAATCACTCAGTAAATTCTAAGTAAATTACACGGTAAATTACTTAGTAAATTCTAATTAAATTACTCAGTAAATTCTAAGAAAATTCTCATTAAATTATAAAGGAAATTACTTAGAAATTTTTTAATAAATTCTCAGTAAATTACTAATTAAATTCCCAAGAAATTCTCAATAAATTACACAGTAAATTCCTAGTAAATCCTCAATAAATTTTTTAGAAAATTCGAAGTAAATTTTTCTTAATTTCACGGTAAATTACTCAATAAAATCTCAGTAAATTACTCATTGAATTCTCAGTAAATTGCTCTGAACATTGCACAGTAAATTGCTAAGTAAATTACTATGTAAATTCGGAGTAAATCACTCAGTAAATACCCAGTAAATTACTCGGTTAATTACTCAGTAAATTATAAAGTACATTACCTAGAAAATTCTTAATAAATTCCCAGTAAATTCTCAGTAAATTACTTAGTAAATTCTCAGTAAATTACTAATTAAATTCCCAAGAAATTCTCAGTAAATTATTCAGTAAATTCTCAATTAATTACTCAGTAAATTCCTATTAAATCCTCAGTAAATTATTTAGTAAATTGGAAGTAAATTTTTCATAATTTCACGGTAAATTACTCAATAAAATCTCAGTAAATTACTCATTGAATTCTCACTAAATTACTCAGAACATTACCCAGTAAATTGCTAAGTAAATTACTCAGTAAATTCCGAGTAAATCACTCAGTAAATTCTATCTAAATTACACGGTAAATTACTCAGAAAATTCTCACTAAATTACTCAGTAAATTCACAGAAAATTCTCAGTAAATTATAAAGTAAATTACATAGAAAATTCTCAATAAATTCCCAGTAAATTACTTAGTAAATACTCAGTAAATTACTATTTAAATTCCCAAGAAATTCTCAGTAAATTGTTTAGTAAATTCTCAATTAGTTACTCAGTAAATTCCTAGTAAATCCTCAGTAAATTATTCAGAAAATTCGAAGTAAATTTTTTATAATTTCACGGTAAATTACTCAATAAAATCCCAATAAATTACCCATTAAATTCTCAGTGAATTACTCAAAACATTACCCAGTAAATTGCTAAGTAAATTACTAAGTCAATTCCGAGTAAGTCACCCAGCAAATTCTCATTAAATTACTCAATAAATTCCCCAAAAATTCTTAGTAAATTATAAAGTAATTTACTTAGAAAATTCACAATAAATTCCCGATAAATTCTCAGTAAATTACTTTGTAAATTCACAGTAAATTAGTAATTAAATTCCCAAGAAATTCTCAGTAAATTATTCAGAAAATTCTCAATTAATTACTCAGTAAATTCTTAGTAAATCCCGAGTAAATTATTTAGAAAATTTGAAGTAAATTTTTCATAATTTCACAGTAAATTACTCAATTAAATCTCAGTAAATTACTCAGAACATTACCCAGTAAATTGCTAAGTAAGTTACTAAGTAAATTCGGAGTAAATCACTCAGTAAATTCAGAGTAAATTACTCGGTTAATTACTCAGTAAATTCCCGAAAAATTCTCAGTAAATTATAAAGTACATTACTTAGAAAATTCTCAATAAATTCCCAGTAAATTCTCAATAAATTACTAATTAAATTCCCAAGAAATTTTCAGTAAATTATTTAGTAAATTCTCAGTTAATTACACAGTAAATTCCTAGTAAATCCTCAGTAAATTATTTAGAAAAATCGAAGTAAATTTCTCATAATTTCCCGGTAAATTACTAAATAAAATCTCAGTAAATTACCCATTGAATTCTCAATAAATTACTCAGAACATTACCAAGTAAATTGCTCAGTAAATTCCGAGTAAATCACTCAGTAAATTCTAAGAAAATTACTCGGTAAATTACTCAGAAAATTCTCATTAAATTGCTCAGTAAATTCCCAGAAAATTCTCAGTAAATTCCAGGTAAATTACTTAGAAAATTCTCAATAAATTACTAATTAAATTCCCAAGAAATTCTCAGTAAATTATTCAGTAAAATCCCAATTAATTACTTAGTAAATTCCTAGTAAATCCTCAGTAAATTATTTAGAAAATTTGAAGTAAATTTTTCATAATTTCACGGTAAATTACTCAATCAATTACGCATTAAATTCTCAGTAAATTACTCAGAACATTACCCAGTAAATTGCTAAGTAAATTACTTAGTAAATTCCGAGTAAATCACTCAGTAAATTCTCCTTAAATTAATCAACAAATTACTAATTTAAATTCTCAGTAAATTACTCAGAATAATACCCAAAAAATTGCTAAGTAAATTACTCAGTAAATTCCGAGTAAATCACTCAGTAAATTCTCATTAAATTAATCAATTAATTTCTCAAAAATTCTCAGTAAATTATAAAGTAAATTACTTAGAAAATTCTCAATAAATTCCCAATAAATTCTCAGTAAATTACTAATTAAATTCCCAAGAAATTCTCAAAAAATTATTCAATAAATTCTTAATTAATTACTTAGTAAATTCCTAACAAATCCTCAGTAAATTATTTTGAAAAATCGAAGTAAATTATTCATAATTTCAAGGTAAATTACTCAATTAAATCTCAGTAAATTACTCATTGAATTCTCAGTAAATTACTCAGTAAATTTCGAGTAAGTCACTTAGTAAATTCTAAGTAAATTACTCGGTAAATTATTCCGTAAATTCTCATTAAATTATAAAGTAAATTACTTAGAAAATTCTCAATAAATTCCTAGTAAATTACTTAGTAAATTCTCTGTGAATTACTAATTAAATTCCCAAGAAATTCTCAGTAAATTACTCAATAAATTCTCAATTAATTACTTAGTAAATTCCTCGTAAATCCTCAGGAAATTATTTAGAAAATTCGAAGTAAATTTTTCATAATTTCACGGTAAATTACTCAATTAAAACTCAGTAAATTACTCATTGAATTCACAGTAAATTACTCAGAACATTACCCAATAGATTGCTAACTAAATTACTCAGTAAATTCCGAGTAAATCACTCAGTAAATTCCCACTAAATTACCCGGTAAATTACTCAGTAAATTCTCATTAAATTACTCAGTAACTTCCCAGAAAATTCTTAGTAAATTATAAAGTAAATCACTTAGAAAATTCTCAACATATTTCCAGTAAATTCGCATTAAATTAATAATTAGATTCCCAAGAAATTCTCAATAAATTATTCAGTAAATTCTCACTTAATTACTGAGTAAATTCCTAGTAAATCCTCAGTAATTATTTAGAAAATTCGAAGTAAATTTTTCATAATTTCATGGTAAATTACCCAATAAAATCTCGGTAAATTACTCATTGAATTCTCCGTAAATTAATCAGAACATTACCTAGTAAGTTGCTAAGTAAATTCCGAGTAAATCATTCAGTAAATCCGAAGTAAATTACTCGATCAATTACTCAGTAAATTCTAACTAAATTAGTCAGTAAATTCACAGAAAATTCTTTGTAAATTATGAAGTAAATTCCTCAGAAAATTTTCAATAAATTCCTGGTAAATTTTTAGTAAATTACTTAGTAAATTTTCAGTAAATTACTAATTAAATTTCCAAAAAATTCTCAGTAAATTATTCTGTACATTCTCAATTTATTACAGAGTAAATTCCTAGTAAATCGTCAGTAAATTATTTAGAAAATTCGAAGTAAGTCTTTCATAATTTCACGGTAAATTACTCAATAAAATCTTAGTGAATTACTCATTGAATTCTCAATAAATTACTCAGAACATTACCCAGTAAATTGGCAAGTAAATTACGCAGTAAATTCCGAGTAAATCACTCAGTAAATTCTAAGAAAATTACTCGGTAAAATTACCCAGTAAATTCTCGTTAAATTACTCAGTAAATTCCCAGAAAATTCTCAGTAAATTATAAATTAAATTACTTAGAAAATTCTAAATAAATTCCTGGTAAATTACTTAGAAAATTCTCAATAAATTACTAATTAAATTCCCAAGAAATTCTCAGTAAATTATTCAGTAAATTCTCAATTAATTACTCAGTAAATTCTTAGTAAATCCTCAGTAAATTATTTAGAAAATTCGAAGTAAATTTTTCATAATTTCACGGTAAATCACTCAATAAAATCCCAATAAATTACCCATTAAATTCTCAGTAAATTACTCAGAACATTACCCAGTAAATTGCTAAGTAAATTACTAAGTCAATTCCGAGTATATCACTCAGTAAATTCTCATTAAACTACTCAACAAATTCCCCGAAAATTCTCAGTAAATTATAAAGTAAATTACTTAGAAAATTTTTTTTTGGGTGAATATTTTACTTAGAAAATTCTCAGTAAATTCTCTGTAAATTCACAGTAAATTAGTAATTAAATTCCCAAGAAATTTTCAGTAAATTGTCAATTAATTACTCAGTAAATTCCTAGTAAATCCTCAGTAAATTATTTAGAAAAATTGAAGCAAATTTTTCTTAATTTCACGGTAAATTACTCATTGAATTCTCAGTAAATTACTCAGAACATTGCCCAATAAATTGCTAAGTAAATTACTAAGTAAATTTGGGGTAAATCAGTCAGTAAATTCCCAGAAAATTACTCGGCAAATTACTCAGTAAATTCCCAAAAAATTCTCAGTAAATTATAAAGTAAATTACTTAGAAATTCTCAGTAAATTCTCAATTAATTACACAGTAAATTTTGAGTAAATCCTCAGTAAATTATTTAGAAAAATTGAAATAAATTTTTCATAATTTCACGGTAAATTACTCAATAAAATCTCAGTAAATTACTCATTGAATTCGCAGTAAATTAGTCAGAACATTACCGAGTAAATTGCTAAGTAAATTACTCAGTAAATTTTGAGTAAATCACTCAGTAAATTCCCAGCAAATTACTCAGTAAATTCTCATTAAATTACTCTGTAGATTACTCGGTAAATTACTCAGTAAATTCCCAGAAAATTCTCCGTAAATTATCAAGTAAATTACTTAGAAAATTTTCAATAAATTCTCAGTAAATTATTCAGTAAAATCTCAATTAATTGCTGAGTAAATTCCTAGTAAATCCTCAGTAATTATTTCAAAAATTCGAAGTAAATTTGTCATAATTTCACGGTAAATTACGCAATAAAATCTTAGTAAATTACTCATTGAATTCTCAGTAAATTACTCAGAACATTACCCAGTAAATTGCTAAGTAAATTACTCAGTAAATTTCGAGTAAATCACTCAATAAATTCCAAGTAGATTACCCCATAAATTACTCAGTAAATTCTCATTAAATTACTCAGTAAATTCCCAGAAAATTCTCAGTAAATTATATTGTTACTTTGAAAATTCACAATAAATTCCCAGTAAATTCTTAGTAAATTACTTTGTAAATTCTCAGTAAATTATTCAGTAAATTCTCAATTAATTACTCAGTAAATTCCTAGTAAATCCTCAGTAAATTATTTAGAAAATTTGAAGTAAATTTTTCATAATTTCACGGTAAATTACTCAATAAAATCTCAGTAAAGTACTCATTGAATTCTCACCAAAATACTCAGAACATTACGCGGTAAATTACTCAGTAAATTACTCAGTAAATTCCGAGTAAATCACTCAGTAAATTACTTAGAAAATTCTCAATAAATTCCCTGTAAATTCTAAGTAAATTACTTAGTAAATTCTCAGTAAATTACTAATTAAATTCCTAAGAAATTCTCAGTAAATTATTCATTAAATTCTCAATTAATTACCTACTAAATTCCTAGTAAATCCTCAGTAAATTATTTAGAAAATTCAAAGTAAATTTTTCGTAATTTCACGATAAATTACTAAATAAAATCTTTGTAAATTACTAATTGAATTCTCAGTAAATTACTTAGAACATTACCCAATAAATTGCTAAGTAAATTACTCAGTAAATTCTGAGTAAATCACTCAGTAAATTCTAAGTAAATTACTCGGTAAATTACTCAATAAATTCTCATTAAATTACTCAGTAAATTCCAAGAAAATTTTAAGTAAATTATAAAGGAAATTACTTGGAAAATTCTTAATAAATTCCCAGTAAATTACTTAGTAAATTCTCAGTAAATTACTAATTAAATTTTCAAGAAATTCTCAATAAATTATACCGTAAATTCCAAGTAAATCCTCAGTAAATTATTTAGAAAATTCGAAGTAAATTTTTCATAATTTCACGGTAAATTAATCAATAAAATCCCAATAAATTACCCATTAAATTCTCAATAAATTACTCAGAACATTACCCAGTAAATTGCTAAGTAAATTACTAAGTCAATTTCGAGTAAATCACTCAGTAAATTCTCATTAAATTACTCAATAAATTCCCCAAAAATTCTCAGTAAATTATAAAGTAAATTAGTTAGAAAATTTTCAATAAATTCCCAGTAAATTCTCAGCAAATTACTTAGTAAATTCACAGTAAATTACTAATTAAATTCCCAAGAAATTCTCAGTAAATTATTCAGTAAATTCTCAATTAATTACTCAGTAAATTCTCAATTAATTACTCAGTAAATTCCTAGTAAATCCTCAGTAAATTATTTAGAAAATTTGAGGTAAATTTTTCATAATTTCATGGTAAATTACTCAATTAAATCTCAGTAAATTACTCATTGAATTCTCAGTAAATTACTCAGAACATTACCCAGTAATTTGCTAAGTAAGTTACTAAGTAAATTCGGAGTAAATCACTCAGCAAATTCCTAGTAAATTACTCGGTTAATTACTCAGTAAACTCCCAAAAAATTCTCAGTAAATTATAAAGTACATTACTTAGAAAATTCTCAATAAATTCCCAGTAAATTCTCAGTTAATTACACAGTAAATTCCTAGTAAATCCCCAATAAATTATTTAGAAAAATCGAAGTAATTTTTTCATAATTTCACGGTAAATTACTCAATAAAATCTCAATAAATTACTCATTGAATTCTCAATAAATTACTCAGAACATTACCCAGTAAATTGCTAAGTAAATTGCTCAGTCAATTCCGAGTAAATCACTTAGTAAATTCTAAGAAAATTACTCGGTAAATTACTCAGTAAATTTTCATTAAATTACTCAGTAAAGTCCCAGAAAATTCTCAGTAAATTATAAAGTCAATTACTTAGAAAATTCCCAATAAATTCCAAGTAAATTACTTAGAAAATTCTCAATAAATTACTAGTTAAATTCCCAAAAAATTCTCAGTAAATCATTCAGTAAATTCTCAATTAATTTCTCAGTAAATTCCTAGTAAATCCTCAGTAAATTATTTAGAAAATTCGAAGTAAATTTTTCATAATTTTACGGTAAATTACTCAATAAAATCCCAATAAATTACTCATTAAATTCTCAGTAAATTACTCAGAACATTACCCAGTAAATTGCTAAGTAAATTACTCCGTAAATTCCGAGTAAATCACTTAGTAAATTCTCATTAAATTAATCAACAAATTCCCCGAAAATTCTCAGTGAATTATAAGGTAAATTACTTAGAAAATTCTCAATAAATTCCCAGTAAATTCTCCGTAAATTACTTAGTAAATTCTTAGTAAATTACTAATTAAATTCCCGAGAAATTCTCAGTACATTATTCAGTAATTTCTCAATTAATTACTCAGTAAATTCCTAGTAAATCCTCAGTAAATTATTTAGAAAATTTGAAGTAAATTTTTCATAATTTCATGGTAAATTACTCAATTAAATCTCAGAAAATTACTCAAAACATTACCCAGAAAATTGCTAAGTTAGTTACTAAGTAAATTCGGAGCAAATCACTCAGTAAATTCCGAGTAAATTACTCGGTTAATTACTCAGTAAATTCCCAAAAAATTCTCAGTAAATTATAAAGTACATTACTTAGAAAATTCTCAATAAATTCCCAGTAAATTCTCAGTAAATTACTAATTAAATTCCTAGAAATTCTCAGTAAATTATTCAGTAAATTCTCAGTTAATTACACAGTAAATTCCTAGTAAATTCTCAGTAAATTATTTAGAAAAATCGAAGTAAATTTTTCATAATTTCACGGTAAATTACTCAATAAAATCTCAATAAATTACTCATTGAATTCTCAATAAATTACTCAGAACATTACCCAGTAAATTGCAAAGTAAATTGCTCAGTAAATTCTGAGTAAATCACTCAGAAAATTCTAAGTAAATTACTCGGTAAATTATTCAGTAAATTCTCATTAAATTACTTAGTAAATTCTGAGAAAATTCTCAGCAAATTATAAAGTAAATTACGTAGAAAATTCTCTATAAATTCCCAGTAAATTACGTAGCAAATTCTCAGTAAATTAATAATTAAATTCCCAAGAAATTCTCAGTAAATTATTCAGTAAATTCTCAATTAATTACTCAGTAAATTCGTAGTAAATCCTCAATAAATTATTTAGAAAAATCGAAGTTAATTTTTCATAATTTCACGGTAAATTACTCAATTAAATCTCAGTAAATTACTCATTGAATTCTCAGTAAATTACTCAGAACATTACCCGGTAAATTGCTAAGTAAATTACTCAATAAATTCTGAGTAAATCACCCAATAAATGCCCTGTAAATTACTCGGTAAATTACTCAGTAAATTCCCAATAAATTACTCAATAAATTCACAAAAAATCCTCAGTAAATTATAAAGTAAATTAGTTAGAAAATTCTGAATAAATTCCCAGTAAATTACTTAGTAAATTCTAAGTAAATTACTAATTAAATTCCCAAGAAATTCTCAGTAAATTATTCAGTAAATTCTCAATTAATTACTGAGTAAATTCCTAGTAAATCCTCAGTAAATTATTTAGAAAATTCAAAGTAAATTTTTCATAATTTCACGGTAAATTACTCATTGAATTCTCAGTAAATTACTCCGAACGTTACCCAGTAAATTCCTAAGTAAGTTACTAAGTAAATTCGGAGTAAATCACTCAGCAAATTCACAGAAAATTACTTGGTTAATTACTCAGAAAATTCCTGAAAAATTCTCAGTAAATTATAAAGTACATTACTTAGAAAATTCTCAATAAATTCCCAGTAAATTTTCAGTAAATTACTTAGTAAATTCTTATTAAATTACTAATTAGATTCCCAAGAAATTCTCAGTAAATTATTCAGTAAATTCTCGGTTAATTACAATGCAAATTCCTAGTAAATCCACAGTAAATTATTCAGAAAAATCGAAGTAAATTTTTCATAATTTCACGGTAAATTACTCAATAAAATTTCAGTAAATTACTCATTGAATTCTCAGTAAATTACTCAGAACATTACCCAGTAAATTGCTAAGTAAATTACTCAGTAAATTCTCATTAAATTACTCAGTAAATTCCCAGAAAATTCTCAGTAAATTATAAAGTAAATTACGAAGAAAATTCTCTATAAATTCCCAGTAAATTACTTAGTAAATTCTCAGTAAATTACTAATTAAATTCCCAAGAAATTCTTAGTAAATTATTCAGTAAATTCTCATTTAATTACTCAGTAAATTCCTAGTAAATCCCCAATAAATTATTTAGAAAAATCGAAGTAAGTTTTTCATAATTTCAGGGTAAATTACTCAATAAAATCTCAGTAAATTACTCATTGAATTCTCACTAAATTACTCAGAACATTACCCAGTAAATTGCTAAGTAAGTTACTAAGTAAATTCGGAGTAAATCACTCATCAAATTCACAGAAAATTACTCGGTTAATTACTCAGTAAATTCCCAAAAAATTCTCAGTAAATTATAAAGTACATTACTTAGAAAATTCTCTGTAAATTATAGGGTAAATTACTTAGAAAATTCTCAATAAATTCCTAGTAAATTCTCAGTAAATTACTTAGTAAATTCTCAATAAACTACTAATTAAATTCCAAATAAATTCTTAGTAAATTATTCAATAAATTCTCAATAAATTACTCAGTAAATTCCCTGTAAATCTTCAGTAAATTGTTTAGAAAAATCGAAGTAAATTTTTCATAATTTCACGGTAAATTACTCAATTAAATCTCAGTAAATTACTCATTGAATTCTTAGTAAATTACTCAGAACATTACCCAGTAAATTGCTAAATAAATTACTCAGTAAATTATGAGTAAATCACTCAGAAAATTCTAAGTAAATTACTCGGTAAATTATTTAGTAAATTCTCATTAAATTACTTAGTAAATTCTCAGAAAATTCTCAGTAAATTATAAAGTAAATTACGTAGAAAATTCTCTATAAATTCCCAGTAAATTACTTAGTAAATTCTCAGTAAATTACTAATTAAATTCCCAAGAAATTCTTAGTAAATTCTCAATTAATTACTCAGTAAATTCCTAGTAAATCCCCAATAAATTATTTAGAAAAATCGAAGTAAATTTTTCATAATTTCACGGTAAATTACTCAATTAAATCTCAGTAAATTTCTCATTGAATTCTCCGTAAATTTGTCAGAACATTTCCCGATAAATTGCTAAGTAAATTACTCAGTAAATTCCGAGTAAATCACCCAATAAATTCCCGGTAAATTACTCAGTAAATTCTCAATAAATTACTCAATAAATTTCCAAAAAATTCTCTGTAAATTACTAATTAAATTCCCAAGAAATTATCAGTAAATTATTCAGTAAATTCTCAATTAATTACTCAGTAAATTCCTAATAAATCCTCAGTAAATTATTTAGAAAATTTGAAATAAATTTTTCATAATTTCAGGGTAAATTACTCAATAAAATGTCAGTAAATTACTCATTGAATTCTCAGTAAATTACTCAGAACATTACCCAGTAAATTGCTAAGTAAGTTACTAAGCAAATTCGGAGTAAATCACTCATCAAATTCACAGAAAATTACTCGGTTAATTACTAAGTAAATTCCTAAAAAATTCTCAGAAAATTATAAAGTACATTACTTAGAAAATTCTCAGTAAATTACTAATTAAATTCCCAAGAAATTCTCAGTAAATTAATCTGTAAATTCTCAGTTAATTACGCAGTAAATTCCTAGTAAATCCTCAGTAAATGATTTAGAAAAATCGAAGTAAATTTTTCGTAATTTCACGGTAAATTACTCAATAAAATATCAGTACATTACCCATTGAATTCTCAGTAAATTACTCAGAACATTACCCAGTAAATTGGTAAGTAAATTACTCAGTAAATTCTGAGTAAATCACTCAGTAAATTCTAAGAAAATTACTCGGTAAATTCTCAATAAATTACTCAGTAAATTTCCAGAAAATTCTCAGTAAATTATAAAGTAAATTACTTTGAAAATTCTCAATAAATTCTAGGTAAATTACTTAGAAAATTCTCAGAAAATTACTAATTAAATTCCCAAGAAATTATCAGTAAATTATTCAGTAAATTCTTAATTAATTACTCAGTAAATTCCTAGTAAATCCTCAGTAAATTATTTAGAAAATTTGAAATAAATTTTTCATAATTTCACGGTAAATTTCTCAATAAAATTTCAGTAAATTACTCATTGAATTCTCAGTAAATTACTCAGAACATTACCCAGTAAATTGCTAAGTAAGTTACTAAGTAAATTCGGAGTAAATCACTCATCAAATTCACAGAAAATTACTCGGTTAATTACTCAGTAAATTCCTAAAAAATTCACAGTAAATTATAAAGTACATTACTTAGAAAATTCTCAGTAAATTCTAGTTAAATTTCCAAGAAATTCTTAGTAAATTAATCTGTAAATTCTCAGTTAATTACACAGTAAATTCCTAGTAAATCCTCAGTAAATGATTTAGAAAAATCGAAGTAAATTTTTCATAATATCACGGTAAATTACTCAATAAAATATCAGTACATTACCCATTGAATTCTCAGTAAATTACTCAGAACATTACCCAGTAATTTGGTAAGTAAATTACTCAGTAAATTACCAGAAAATTCTCAGTAAATTATAAAGTAAATTACTTTGAAAATTCTCAATAAATTCCAGGTAAATTACTTAGAAAATTCTCAGTAAATTACTAATTAAATTCCCAAGAAATTCTCAGTAAATTATTCAGTAAATTCTCAATTAATTACTCAGTAAATTTCTAGTAAATCCTCAGTAAATTATTTAGAAAATTTTAAGTAAATTTTTCATAATTTCACAGTAAATTACTTAATAAAATCTCAGTAAATTACTCATTGAATTCTCAGTAAATTACTCTGAACATTACCCAGTAAATTGCTAAGTAAGTTACTAAGTAAATTCGGAGTAAATCACTCATCAAATTCACAGAAAATTATTCGGTTAATTACTCAGTAAATTCCTAAAAAATTCTCAGTAAATTATAAAGTACATTACTTAGAAAATTCTCAGTAAATTACTAATTAAATTCCCAAGAAATTCTCAGTAAATTAATCTGTAAATTCTCAATTAATTACACAGTAAATTCTAAGTAAATCCTCAGTAAATGATTTAGAAAAATCGAAGTAAATTTTTCATAATTTCAAGGTAAATTACTCAATAAAATATCAGTACATTACCCATTGAATTCTCAGTAAATTACTCAGAACATTACCCAGTAAATTGGCAAGTAAATTACTCAGTAAATTCCAAGTAAATCACTCAGTAAATTCTAAGAAAATTACTCGGTAAATTATTCAGTAAATTATCAATAAATTACTCAGTAAATTCCCAGAAAATTCTCAGTAAATTATAAAGTAAATTACTTTGAAAATTCTCAATAAATTCCAGGTAAATTACTTAGAAAATTCTCAGTAATTTACTAATTTAATTCCCAAGAAATTCTCAGAAAATTATTCAGTAAATTCTCAATTAATTACTCAGTAAATTCCTAGTAAATCCTCAGTAAATTATTTAGAAAATTCGAAGTAAATTTTTCATAATTTCACGGTAAATTACTCAATAAAATCTCAGTAAATTACTCATTGAATTCTCAGTAAATTACTCAGAACATTACCCAGTAAATTGCTAAGTAAGTTACTAAGTAAATTCGGAGTAAATCACTCATCAAATTCACAAAAAATTACTCGGTTAATTACTCAGTAAATTTCCAAAAAATTCTCAGTAAATTATAAAGTACATTACTTAGAAAATTCTCAGTAAATTACTAATTAAATTCCCAAGAAATTCTCAGTAAATTATTCTGTAAATTCTCAGTTAATTACACAGTAAATTCCTAGTAAATCCTTATAAAATGATTTAGAAAAATCGAAGTAAATTTTTCATAATTTCACGGTAAATTACTCAATAAAATATCAGTACATTACCCATTGAATTCTCAGTAAATTACTCAGAACATTACCCAGTAAATTGCTAAGTAAATTACTCAGTAAATTCCGAGTAAATCACTCAGTAAATTCTAAGAAAATTACTCGGTAAATTATTCAGTAAATTCTCAATAAATTACTCAGTAAATTCCCAGAAAATTCTCAGTAAATTATAAAGTAAATTACTTTGAAAATTATCAATAAATTCCAGGTAAATTACTTAGAAAATTCTCAGTAAATTACTAATTAAATTCCCAAGAAATTCTCAGTAAATTATTCAGTAAATTCTCAATTAATTACTCAGTAAATTCCTAGTAAATCCTCAGTAAATTATTTAGAAAATTTGAAGTAAATTTTTCATAATTTCACGGTAAATTACTCAATAAAATCCCAATAAATTACGCATTAAATTCTCAGTAAATTACTCAGAACATTATCCAGTAAATTGCTAAGTAAATTACTCAGTAAATTCCCAATAAATCACGCTGTAAATTCTCATTAAATTAATCACCAAATTCCCCGAAAATTCTTAGAAAATTATAAAGTAAATTACTTAGAAAAGTCTCAATAAATTCCCAGTAAATTACTTAGTAAATTCTCAGTAAATTACTAATTAAATTCCCAAGAAATTCTTCGTAAATTATTCCATAAATTCTCAATAAATGACTCAGTAAATTCCCTGTAAATCTTCAGTATATTATTTAGAAAAATTGAAGTAAATTTTTTTTAATTTCACGGTAAATTACTCAATTAAATCTCAGTAAATTACTCATTGAATTGTCAGTAAATTACTCAGAACATTACCGAGTAAATTGCTCAATAAATTACTCAGTAAATTCCGAGTAAATCACTCAGTATGTAACGCCCTCAAAATAATAACATTAAACTCATCAAATAAGGCATTCATTGACATATGAAATAACCACATTCTTCTATTCATTAGAGTTTCATTACAAAAGTATTACATGTTAACAACAAAAGCAAAATGCCCTACGGGCTTACAGCTTTCCAAGTTAACACTTGGTTACAACAAAAGAGTACTAACTCATTTACACATTAAGCCCTTGGCTTGAATTTACATGTAATACATTAAAAATAAAACGACAAAAGTATGTCCGCCTCTAGCCTCCCAAGCTATGTCCTTGGAAGTGGCATGCTACCTGTACCTGAAAATGATATTCCCATATAGGGTGAGCCACAGCCCAGTAGAAATACACTAAACCAACCATGAATAATGACTAAAAGATTAGCAATTGATAGATGGCCAACACTGATACATTCACATAAATCACATATTTATGTCATACGACTTATGAGTCCAAGTTACTTTTCATTTTTCCTTTTTCAACCGATAGGCATGTTAGCTCTATCATCATTTCAACAGATATGTATAAAAACTATATCCTACATTCACAGATAAGCATATAAGCTCTATCCACATTCTCAACAGATATGTATAACAACAATATCCCACATTCACAGATAAGCATGTAAGCTCTATCCACACTTCACAAAGATAAGCATATGAGCTCTATCTTCACTTCTCTAGACAAGCATATGAGCTGTATCTACGGAGTTCATCCCCTATCTTCTCCCAACACTATCCCGTTTAGAGGTACATCCCCTATCTTCCCCTAAACCGCGGAGTACATCCCCCATCTCCTCCTCTACACATAACGTATACAAACACATTGGTTCTATATACAATCACTCAATACATACAGTTAATGTATTCTATCAACCGTCAAATTCCATGACACATTCCATTGATTAGTTTCCGTTTGCCTAATCATCATGCATTGTCTACAACAATCACGACTATCCTCCACCGATAGCCCAAAGCAGTTATCTCTATATAGAAAATAAATGCACAATGGATATTCAATCAACATTTCATTTCGGTGAGTGATAATTAATTCAATTACACCCTTTAACCCCATACATTCCCAATCTCAACAACTTCATTTCATTTCCTCATTTCTCACAATTAATTATCCCAATTAATCAAACAATGTCATTAGGTCATTCTCATAATTACCATTTCAACCCTTAGGTCCCAATTTCATCAATGATTCAACATTAATCCCAATTCTCTATACCAAACATGCATGTAGGTTTATTATAAATAAAACCCCAACTTTTGTAAAATAACACAAAAGCCCCAAACTCTCACAAAATTACCAAACCAACCCCAACATCTCAAAATACCAAAATTTAAAGACAAAATCCATAGAGAGGAGTAGGATATCCCTACCTCAAATTCGGAGCCCCAAAGGAGAAGACGACAAAACCCAACGTGCTCCAAAACCCGAGATTTTCAGATTAAAATGTAGCCCTCGACGATCAACAACTTT
The DNA here is from genome assembly GCF_055761805.1 of Camellia sinensis. NCBI lineage: Eukaryota > Viridiplantae > Streptophyta > Magnoliopsida > Ericales > Theaceae > Camellia > Camellia sinensis. Next base: position 90,160,459 of record NC_138964.1, read on the forward strand.
TTTGTAAAGGCCAAAGGTGAGCAAATCACTCCTACTAGATCAATACCTAGAGAGAAGGTAGAGTTCTAGAGTGAGAGGCTCAACAATGGTGTTTTTGGAAAAGTAGGAGAGAGAAGAGAAAGTGAAAAAGTGATTTGAAAAGTCAAAACACAGAACTTAAACCCAGTCGACCCGCTCGAGCGCCAAACACCCCGCTCGAGCGTCACTCACATACTCCCGCTCGAGCGTCAACAATCCCGCTCGAGCGGCGGATACACACTCCCAGAACTTTTACAGAACCAGGTCTCCGCTCGAGCTTCCCACTCCCCGCTCGAGTGGCACTCACACAACCCCGCTCGAGCGGCCAACTCCACGCTCGAGCGTCCAACACTGCACAGAAAATACTGGATGGGTGCAATTCCCGCTCGAGCGTCAAAACCCCCGCTCGAGCGGACAGGTAAAAATCTGGGCAACTAGTTTTGGTTTCTAAACTCAACCAACCTGTAACAAACCTGCCCAACACATCCTATAACTCAAATATGAAGTAAAAAGGATGCAAACAAGATAAAAATCAACTACTAACATCCACGGACACACGTCCGGATCACTGTACAACAAGGGTAAATCTGGGATCGCTATAACCTCCCCCCCTTAAAGAATTTCGTCCCCGAAATTAAACACAAGTTTTCAAAACAGGTTTTCCTCCATTTTAAACAATGTTACACTTTAACATTCAACAATTCGACCCATTACCAGTCATCCCATCCTTTTAACAAGAGACATTTCACTTCCAATTTTAACAATGTGTTCAACATATATAATGTTACATTCAACTTCCATATGAGGCAAGTTCCAAAACATACTTCCAATAAACCAAACATTTTCAATGTTTCACAGCTTAAGACACATATAAAAGCTCTTAAGTTCAACAATAGTTCAAAATCTAAATACAAGATTACATATCAACAAACAAGTCCGGATATTTCTCACGGACTTCCAACTCACGTTCCCAAGTGGCTTCCTCCACTCCGTGATGTTTCCACAAGACTTTCACCAAAGGAATGGTCTTGCCACGCAGGACCTGATCCCGCCTATCCAAGACCCGAACCGGTCTCTCCTCATACGAGGCATCCTCATCTACCTCTAAATCGGTCCAATCCAATACATGTGATGGATCCGGCTCATACTTCCGAAGCATACTCACATGAAACACGTCATGCACTCCGGACAACTGCGGCGGTAGGGCTAACCGATAAGCAACCTCGCCAATCCTCTCAAGAATCTCAAAAGGACCAATAAACCGAGGGGATAACTTCCCACTCTTCCCAAACCTCATCAAACCTCGCCTAGGTGATATCTTCAGAAAGACATGATCACCTACCTCAAACGCCAAGGGCCTCCTCCTATGGTCAGCATAAGATTTCTGACGACTCTGGGCTGTAACAAGCCTCCTACGGATAAGCTCAACTTTCTCCGTCGTCTCCCTAACCAATTCCGGACCCAACAAAGGTGCATCACCCACCTCGGACCAACACACTGGAGACCTACACGGTCGGCCATACAAGGCCTCAAACGGTGCCATACCGATGCTAGATTGAAAACTGTTGTTGTAGGCAAACTCTACCAAGGGTAAGTGCCTCTCCCACGTCCCACTGAAGTCTAGGACACAACCCCGAAGCATATCCTCGAGGATCTGAATAGTACGCTCGGACTGCCCGTCAGTCTGAGGGTGATAAGCCGTACTAAAGGTCAACTTAGTGCCCAAGGCACTCTGCAAACTCTGCCACAACCTGGCAGTAAAACGAGGATCTCTATCCGAGACGATCGTCACTGGGACCCCGTGCAATCTCACTATGTCCCGAATATACAAGTCGGCAAGATGATCTACCGAATCTCTCACGCGCATAGGAATGAAGTGCGCCGACTTAGCCAACCGGTCTATAACCACCCAAATAGCATCACTACCCCGCTGAGTCCTCGAAAGACCCACGACGAAGTCCATGGTGACATGCTCCCACTTCCACTCGGCAATAGGCAAGGGTTGCAACAAACCCGCTGGCCTTTGATGCTCGGCCTTCACTTGCTGGCAAGTAAGGCACTTTGATACGAAAACAGCCACATCTCTCTTCATACCCCGCCACCAAAATTGGCGACCCAAATCCTGGTACATCTTAGTACCTCCCGGATGCACCGCAAGGCGCGAATGGTGAAACTCTCGGAGTACTTCCTCTCGGCAAGACTCTGGTACAAACAAACAGTCTCGGTATCTCACACTCTGGTCGGGATACACCGTCAAACCCTTCTCAACCTTCCCACTGGAGATCTTCTCTCGGAGGGATTCTACTTCAAGGTCACCTCTCTGTGCCTCTAACACTCGTGTCACAAGTGTAGGCTGCGCAACAACAGAAAACAAGGCCATAGCCTCAACGGATTCGCCCAGTAGCAAATCAAACTCGCCAAGTGCTCCCAACATCTCCCATTCTCGGATGGCTACACTAGCTACATCACTAATGGATTTCCTACTAAGGGCATCGGCCACAACATTGGCCTTTCCCGGGTGATAATGCAACTCAAAATCATAATCCTCGATGAACTTCATCCATCTCCTCTGCCTCAGATTCAAGTCTCTCTGCGTAAACAGATACTTCAAACTCTTGTGGTCCGAGAACACCTCGAACTTCTCACCATAAAGGTAGTGCCTCCAGATTTTCAAGGCAAAGATCACAGCCGCTAACTCTAGGTCGTGTGTAGGGTAATTCTTCTCGTGTATTTTCAACTGACGTGAGCCATAAGCTACCACTTTCCCCTCTTGCATCAACACACAACCCAAACCCCCTCGTGAGGCATCACAATAAACCGCATAACCCAACCCTCTCTCTGGAATAATCAACACCGGAGCGGTGGTCAATCTAACCTTCAGCTCTTGGAACGACTTTTCACAAGTCTCACTCCACACAAACTTGACTCCCTTCCGAGTCAGTCTAGTCAACGGTGACACTAACCTGGAGAAATCTTTCACAAACCGGCGGTAATACCCAGCTAATCCCAGAAAACTGCGGATCTCAAACACACTCTTAGGCTGTGTCCAATCTTGCACTGCCTCTACCTTGGATGCATCAACAGACACCCCTTCCCCGGACACCACGTGGCCTAAGAATTTGACTTCTCCTAGCCAGAACTCACATTTCCCAAACTTGGCATACAGCCTATGGGCTCTAAGCAACTCAAGTACCACTCTCAAGTGTTTCTCGTGCTCCTCCTCAGAAGGTGAATAGACAAGAATGTCGTCCACGAGAACGACTACAAATCAGTCCAAGAATTCCCGGAAGATCCGGTTCATCAAGTCCATAAAGACTGCCGGTGCATTGGTAAGCCCAAATGGCATCACCAGAAACTCATAATGGCCATACCGCGTATGGAATGCCGTCTTAGGAATATCCTCCTCCCTGACCCTCAACTGGTGGTAACCCGATCTCAAGTCTATCTTAGAGAAACAACGGGAACCCTTCAACTGGTCAAACAAATCATCTATACGGGGCATAGGGTACTTATTCTTGACCGTAGCCCGATTCAACTTCCGGTAGTCTATACACAACCTCAAGGCACCATCTTTCTTCTTAGCAAAGAGGGCCGGTGCTCCCCACGGTGAAACACTAGGGCGAACAAAACCCTTATCTAGCAATTCCTGGAGCTGAACTTTCAACTCAACCAACTCTGCTGGAGCAAAACGGTAGGGTGCCATAGAAATCGGCGCCGTGCTGGCACTAAATCAATAGAGAACTCTATCTCTCGGTGAGGTGGCAAACTAACAAGATCTTCGGGAAAGACATCCGAATACTCACAAACCACCCTCGGCAATACAATCTGGGTCTCATCACACTCACCACTCTCAAAGCTAGCAAGTAGACCACTAGGCTCACTTCGCCCTCACGAATCATACCCCGGTGGCAAAACACTACCAACCCGGTCTCCCAAGAAATGGAACCACTCCCCGCTCAAGGTACATAACGTGACCCTCTGGCGGTAGCAATCGATAACAGCCCGGTATGACGATAGCCAGTCCATACCCAAAATAACATCAAAACCCTTCATGGGCATGACAACAAACGGAAAAGGAAGCCTATGGTCGGCGACCTCTATATCACAACCTTTAACACCCTGTTTCAGGATCAACTCACCACCAAGAGGTGACACTACACAAAGAGGAGATGCTAACTGTGCTAACTCCAATTCCAAAACAGATGCAAATGCAGCAGATACAAAAGAATGTGATGCACCCGTGTCTATCAACACATTAGCAACCGAGTTGCAAAATAGAAAAGTACCTCTCACCACCGATGGAGCTGGTACTAAATCCTGCGTGGTAACAGCATACACGCGCCCCGTAGGCCCCTGGTCTACCTGCTCACCTCTAGGAACAAAAGACTGCTGCACAGACTGGGACGACGAAGCCCCCAGATTGGCCCTCGAGGCCTGCGCAGACTGAGCTGGCTGAAAACTCTGCGTCTGCCTGGAACCAGACGCTCCCGACGTGGCACTCAACTGCGGGCAAAACCTCTTCAGGTGCCCACGCTGTCCACACTGATAACAAGACAAGGGCTGTCCCCAGCCCAAACTCTGACTCTGCGGTCTAGCTGAAGAAGAAGCAGCTCTCTGACCCCCACCCTTCTGCGGGCAAACAGAAACCTTGTGACCCAGCTGGCCACACTTGTAACAAGCAAACTCCCCCTGATTGCCTCTCCCCGAGCCTGCACTCGGCACTGGAAAGGTCGATCTAGAAACTGCTCCCTGAGGCTGCTGAGGGTTATAACCCCTCTGCCTCCTGCCATCACCCTGGCCATCTTGGCCCCTCTTGGAGCCCCTCTGCTCTTCCTCCTCTTCCTGCATCATAATTTCCATATGAGCAGCAGCATCTACCAGGTGTCTATACTCTCGGATGTAAGACCCACCAACTCTCAACTTGAGGCCCCGCCTCAACTTCCTCTCAAACTCATAGCAACGGCGTTCCTCAGACGCCACCAGTTCAGGTGCAAACCTGGACAGACTGGTAAAAGTAGCCTCAAACTCGGCCACTGACAAGCCCTGCTGTTTAAGCCGGCTAAACTGATCCCTCAGCTTCTCCCTAGCTGCTGCAGACAAAAACCTCTCCTGAAAAGCATTTACAAACGCCTCCCATGTACCCCCAACACGAGCCTTCTCGTACTTCCACCATTGACCCGCATCTCCCTTCAGCTGGAAGGATGCCAAGGTCACTTTCAGTGCTCCGTCCTCGATGCCAAGCATCTCGAACGTCTTACTCATTTGCTCCAACCACTCATCAGCTTTCAGTGGCTCCTTCGGATCCCCGATAAACTCATCCGGGTTAGACCGGAAAAACTCCCTCTTCAAGAAAGAAGGCCCTGCCTCCGCTGCCTGATTCCCAGCTCTAAGAATACCCAAAGCTCCTGCTATCTCTCTAGCCAAGGCACCCATGGCCTGCTGACTCACTGGCTCGGCCACATTGGCCTGGCCAACTCCCTCCTGTACTGCCGGAACCTCCTCCAGTAACGGTATTTCCTGCCTCGCAGGTCTACCACGCCTAGCACCTCTTCCTCGTCCTGACATCCTAATAAAGGTAATGCAGAACATTAGCACATTCATAAATGTGCCGAAACTAAACACTCACGTCCTAATGCATGGACAACTGTAATTCACTCCACGTAAGCACATAAACACATAAGCACTTACGAATTTCATTTCCGGATAATGACAGTCCCGAGGCGTTACTAGAGTTCCGGTTAGAAACAGCATTGATCAAGTGCCTTTCCAACAAGACTCCCAGAAACCCAAGGATCCAATCAACATCCTAGAAACTAAATCCCATACCCAAATAAACACATAAGCATGTTATCAATTAAGCACATAGCATATGACACTACATCAAAGTCCCTATCAAGCGAGACAAACCCATTGTGATACTAATCACTTCCCACGTACCCAAAGTATTCGAACCCGGTACGCTCTGATACCAAGTTGTAACGCCCTCAAAATAATAACATTAAACCCATCAAATAAGGCATTCATTGACATATGAAATAACCACATTCTTCTATTCATTAGAGTTTCATTACAAAAGTATTACATGTTAACAACAAAAGCAAAATGCCCTACGGGCTTACAGCTTTCCAAGTTAACACTTGGTTACAACAAAAGAGTACTAACTCATTTACACATTAAGCCCTTGGCTTGAATTTACATGTAATACATTAAAAATAAAACGACAAAAGTATGTCCGCCTCTAGCCTCCCAAGCTATGTCCTTGGAGGTGGCATGCTACCTGTACCTGAAAATGATATTCCCATATAGGGTGAGCCACAGCCCAGTAGAAATACACTAAACCAACCATGAATAATGACTAAAATATTAGCAATTGATAGATGGCCAACACTGATACATTCACATAAATCACATATTTATGTCATACGACTTATGAGTCCAAGTTACTTTTCATTTTCCCTTTTTCAACCGATAGGCATGTTAGCTCTATCATCATCTCAACAGATATGTATAAAAACTATATCCTACATTCACAGATAAGCATATAAGCTCTATCCACATTCTCAACAGATATGTATAACAACAATATCCCACATTCACAGATAAGCATGTAAGCTCTATCCACACTTCACAAAGATAAGCATATGAGCTGTATCTACGGAGTTCATCCCCTATCTTCTCCCAACACTATTCCGTTTAGAGGTACATCCCCTATCTTCCCCTAAACCGCGGAGTACATCCCCCATCTCCTCCTCTACACATAACGTATACAAACACATTGGTTCTATATACAATCACTCAATACATACAGTTAATGTATTCTATCAACCGTCAAATTCCATGACACATTCCATTGATTAGTTTCCGTTTGCCTAATCATCATGCATTGTCTACAACAATCACGACTATCCTCCACCGATAGCCCAAAGCAGTTATCTCTATACAGAAAATAAATGCACAATGGATATTCAATCAACATTTCATTTCGGTGAGTGATAATTAATTCAACTACACCCTTTAACCCCATACATTCCCAATCTCAACAACTTCATTTCATTTCCTCATTTCTCACAATTAATTATCCCAATTAATCAAACAATGTAATTAGGTCATTCCCATAATTACCATTTCAACCCTTAGGTCCCAATTTCATCAATGATTCAACATTAATCCCAATTCTCTATACCAAACATGCATGTAGGTTTATTATAAATAAAACCCCAACTTTTGTAAAATAACACAAAAGTCCCAAACTCTCACAAAATTACCAAACCAACCCCAACATCTCAAAATACCAAAATTTAAAGACAAAATCCATAGAGAGGAGTAGGATATCCCTACCTCAAATTCGGAGCCCCAAAGGAGAAGACGACAAAACCCAACGTGCTCCAAAACCCGAGATTTTCAGGTTAAAATGTAGCCCTCGACGATCAACAACTTTTTTGTAAAGGCCAAAGGTGAGCAAATCACTCCTACTAGATCAATACCTAGAGAGAAGGTAGAGTTCTAGAGTGAGAGGCTCAACAATGGTGTTTTTGGAAAAGTAGGAGAGAGAAGAGAAAGTGAAAAAGTGATTTGAAAAGTCAAAACACGGAACTTAAACCCAGTCGACCCGCTCGAGCGCCAAACACCCCGCTCGAGCGTCACTCACATACTCCCGCTCGAGCGTCAACAATCCCGCTCGAGCGGCGGATACACACTCCCAGAACTTTTACAGAACCAGGTCTCCGCTCGAGCTTCCCACTCCCCGCTCGAGCGGCACTCACACAACCCCGCTCGAGCGGCCAACTCCACGCTCGAGCGTCCAACACTGCACAGAAAATACTGGATGGGTGCAATTCCCGCTCGAGCGTCAAAACCCCCGCTCGAGCGGACAGGTAAAAATCTGGGCAACTAGTTTTGGTTTCTAAACTCAACCAACCTGTAACAAACCTGCCCAACACATCCTATAACTCAAATATGAAGTAAAAAGGATGCAAACAAGATAAAAATCAACTACTAACATCCACGGACACACGTCCGGATCACTGTACAACAAGGGTAAATCTGGGATCGCTATAACCTCCCCCCCTTAAAGAATTTCGTCCCCGAAATTAAACACAAGTTTTCAAAACAGGTTTTCCTCCATTTTAAACAATGTTACACTTTAACATTCAACAATTCGACCCATTACCAGTCATCCCATCCTTTTAACAAGAGACATTTCACTTCCAATTTTAACAATGTGTTCAACATATATAATGTTACATTCAACTTCCATATGAGGCAAGTTCCAAAACATACTTCCAATAAACCAAACATTTTCAATGTTTCACAGCTTAAGACACATATAAAAGCTCTTAAGTTCAACAATAGTTCAAAATCTAAATACAAGATTACATATCAACAAACAAGTCCGGATATTTCTCACGGACTTCCAACTCACGTTCCCAAGTGGCTTCCTCCACTCCGTGATGTTTCCACAAGACTTTCACCAAAGGAATGGTCTTGCCACGCAGGACCTGATCCCGCCTATCCAAGACCCGAACCGGTCTCTCCTCATACGAGGCATCCTCATCTACCTCTAAATCGGTCCAATCCAATACATGTGATGGATCCGGCTCATACTTCCGAAGCATACTCACATGAAACACGTCATGCACTCCGGACAACTGCGGCGGTAGGGCTAACCGATAAGCAACCTCGCCAATCCTCTCAAGAATCTCAAAAGGACCAATAAACCGAGGGGATAACTTCCCACTCTTCCCAAACCTCATCAAACCTCGCCTAGGTGATATCTTCAGAAAGACATGATCACCTACCTCAAACGCCAAGGGCCTCCTCCTATGGTCAGCATAAGATTTCTGACGACTCTGGGCTGTAACAAGCCTCCTACGGATAAGCTCAACTTTCTCCGTCGTCTCCCTAACCAATTCCGGACCCAACAAAGGTGCATCACCCACCTCGGACCAACACACTGGAGACCTACACGGTCGGCCATACAAGGCCTCAAACGGTGCCATACCGATGCTAGATTGAAAACTGTTGTTGTAGGCAAACTCTACCAAGGGTAAGTGCCTCTCCCACGTCCCACTGAAGTCTAGGACACAACCCCGAAGCATATCCTCGAGGATCTGAATAGTACGCTCGGACTGCCCGTCAGTCTGAGGGTGATAAGCCGTACTAAAGGTCAACTTAGTGCCCAAGGCACTCTGCAAACTCTGCCACAACCTGGCAGTAAAACGAGGATCTCTATCCGAGACGATCGTCACTGGGACCCCGTGCAATCTCACTATGTCCCGAATATACAAGTCGGCAAGATGATCTACCGAATCTCTCACGCGCATAGGAATGAAGTGCGCCGACTTAGCCAACCGGTCTATAACCACCCAAATAGCATCACTACCCCGCTGAGTCCTCGAAAGACCCACGACGAAGTCCATGGTGACATGCTCCCACTTCCACTCGGCAATAGGCAAGGGTTGCAACAAACCCGCTGGCCTTTGATGCTCGGCCTTCACTTGCTGGCAAGTAAGGCACTTTGATACGAAAACAGCCACATCTCTCTTCATACCCCGCCACCAAAATTGGCGACCCAAATCCTGGTACATCTTAGTACCTCCCGGATGCACCGCAAGGCGCGAATGGTGAAACTCTCGGAGTACTTCCTCTCGGCAAGACTCTGGTACAAACAAACAGTCTCGGTATCTCACACTCTGGTCGGGATACACCGTCAAACCCTTCTCAACCTTCCCACTGGAGATCTTCTCTCGGAGGGATTCTACTTCAAGGTCACCTCTCTGTGCCTCTAACACTCGTGTCACAAGTGTAGGCTGCGCAACAACAGAAAACAAGGCCATAGCCTCAACGGATTCGCCCAGTAGCAAATCAAACTCGCCAAGTGCTCCCAACATCTCCCATTCTCGGATGGCTACACTAGCTACATCACTAATGGATTTCCTACTAAGGGCATCGGCCACAACATTGGCCTTTCCCGGGTGATAATGCAACTCAAAATCATAATCCTCGATGAACTTCATCCATCTCCTCTGCCTCAGATTCAAGTCTCTCTGCGTAAACAGATACTTCAAACTCTTGTGGTCCGAGAACACCTCGAACTTCTCACCATAAAGGTAGTGCCTCCAGATTTTCAAGGCAAAGATCACAGCCGCTAACTCTAGGTCGTGTGTAGGGTAATTCTTCTCGTGTATTTTCAACTGACGTGAGCCATAAGCTACCACTTTCCCCTCTTGCATCAACACACAACCCAAACCCCCTCGTGAGGCATCACAATAAACCGCATAACCCAACCCTCTCTCTGGAATAATCAACACCGGAGCGGTGGTCAATCTAACCTTCAGCTCTTGGAACGACTTTTCACAAGTCTCACTCCACACAAACTTGACTCCCTTCCGAGTCAGTCTAGTCAACGGTGACACTAACCTGGAGAAATCTTTCACAAACCGGCGGTAATACCCAGCTAATCCCAGAAAACTGCGGATCTCAAACACACTCTTAGGCTGTGTCCAATCTTGCACTGCCTCTACCTTGGATGCATCAACAGACACCCCTTCCCCGGACACCACGTGGCCTAAGAATTTGACTTCTCCTAGCCAGAACTCACATTTCCCAAACTTGGCATACAGCCTATGGGCTCTAAGCAACTCAAGTACCACTCTCAAGTGTTTCTCGTGCTCCTCCTCAGAAGGTGAATAGACAAGAATGTCGTCCACGAGAACGACTACAAATCAGTCCAAGAATTCCCGGAAGATCCGGTTCATCAAGTCCATAAAGACTGCCGGTGCATTGGTAAGCCCAAATGGCATCACCAGAAACTCATAATGGCCATACCGCGTATGGAATGCCGTCTTAGGAATATCCTCCTCCCTGACCCTCAACTGGTGGTAACCCGATCTCAAGTCTATCTTAGAGAAACAACGGGAACCCTTCAACTGGTCAAACAAATCATCTATACGGGGCATAGGGTACTTATTCTTGACCGTAGCCCGATTCAACTTCCGGTAGTCTATACACAACCTCAAGGCACCATCTTTCTTCTTAGCAAAGAGGGCCGGTGCTCCCCACGGTGAAACACTAGGGCGAACAAAACCCTTATCTAGCAATTCCTGGAGCTGAACTTTCAACTCAACCAACTCTGCTGGAGCAAAACGGTAGGGTGCCATAGAAATCGGCGCCGTGCTGGCACTAAATCAATAGAGAACTCTATCTCTCGGTGAGGTGGCAAACTAACAAGATCTTCGGGAAAGACATCCGAATACTCACAAACCACCCTCGGCAATACAATCTGGGTCTCATCACACTCACCACTCTCAAAGCTAGCAAGTAGACCACTAGGCTCACTTCGCCCTCACGAATCATACCCCGGTGGCAAAACACTACCAACCCGGTCTCCCAAGAAATGGAACCACTCCCCGCTCAAGGTACATAACGTGACCCTCTGGCGGTAGCAATCGATAACAGCCCGGTATGACGATAGCCAGTCCATACCCAAAATAACATCAAAACCCTTCATGGGCATGACAACAAACGGAAAAGGAAGCCTATGGTCGGCGACCTCTATATCACAACCTTTAACACCCTGTTTCAGGATCAACTCACCACCAAGAGGTGACACTACACAAAGAGGAGATGCTAACTGTGCTAACTCCAATTCCAAAACAGATGCAAATGCAGCAGATACAAAAGAATGTGATGCACCCGTGTCTATCAACACATTAGCAACCGAGTTGCAAAATAGAAAAGTACCTCTCACCACCGATGGAGCTGGTACTAAATCCTGCGTGGTAACAGCATACACGCGCCCCGTAGGCCCCTGGTCTACCTGCTCACCTCTAGGAACAAAAGACTGCTGCACAGACTGGGACGACGAAGCCCCCAGATTGGCCCTCGAGGCCTGCGCAGACTGAGCTGGCTGAAAACTCTGCGTCTGCCTGGAACCAGACGCTCCCGACGTGGCACTCAACTGCGGGCAAAACCTCTTCAGGTGCCCACGCTGTCCACACTGATAACAAGACAAGGGCTGTCCCCAGCCCAAACTCTGACTCTGCGGTCTAGCTGAAGAAGAAGCAGCTCTCTGACCCCCACCCTTCTGCGGGCAAACAGAAACCTTGTGACCCAGCTGGCCACACTTGTAACAAGCAAACTCCCCCTGATTGCCTCTCCCCGAGCCTGCACTCGGCACTGGAAAGGTCGATCTAGAAACTGCTCCCTGAGGCTGCTGAGGGTTATAACCCCTCTGCCTCCTGCCATCACCCTGGCCATCTTGGCCCCTCTTGGAGCCCCTCTGCTCTTCCTCCTCTTCCTGCATCATAATTTCCATATGAGCAGCAGCATCTACCAGGTGTCTATACTCTCGGATGTAAGACCCACCAACTCTCAACTTGAGGCCCCGCCTCAACTTCCTCTCAAACTCATAGCAACGGCGTTCCTCAGACGCCACCAGTTCAGGTGCAAACCTGGACAGACTGGTAAAAGTAGCCTCAAACTCGGCCACTGACAAGCCCTGCTGTTTAAGCCGGCTAAACTGATCCCTCAGCTTCTCCCTAGCTGCTGCAGACAAAAACCTCTCCTGAAAAGCATTTACAAACGCCTCCCATGTACCCCCAACACGAGCCTTCTCGTACTTCCACCATTGACCCGCATCTCCCTTCAGCTGGAAGGATGCCAAGGTCACTTTCAGTGCTCCGTCCTCGATGCCAAGCATCTCGAACGTCTTACTCATTTGCTCCAACCACTCATCAGCTTTCAGTGGCTCCTTCGGATCCCCGATAAACTCATCCGGGTTAGACCGGAAAAACTCCCTCTTCAAGAAAGAAGGCCCTGCCTCCGCTGCCTGATTCCCAGCTCTAAGAATACCCAAAGCTCCTGCTATCTCTCTAGCCAAGGCACCCATGGCCTGCTGACTCACTGGCTCGGCCACATTGGCCTGGCCAACTCCCTCCTGTACTGCCGGAACCTCCTCCAGTAACGGTATTTCCTGCCTCGCAGGTCTACCACGCCTAGCACCTCTTCCTCGTCCTGACATCCTAATAAAGGTAATGCAGAACATTAGCACATTCATAAATGTGCCGAAACTAAACACTCACGTCCTAATGCATGGACAACTGTAATTCACTCCACGTAAGCACATAAACACATAAGCACTTACGAATTTCATTTCCGGATAATGACAGTCCCGAGGCGTTACTAGAGTTCCGGTTAGAAACAGCATTGATCAAGTGCCTTTCCAACAAGACTCCCAGAAACCCAAGGATCCAATCAACATCCTAGAAACTAAATCCCATACCCAAATAAACACATAAGCATGTTATCAATTAAGCACATAGCATATGACACTACATCAAAGTCCCTATCAAGCGAGACAAACCCATTGTGATACTAATCACTTCCCACGTACCCAAAGTATTCGAACCCGGTACGCTCTGATACCAAGTTGTAACGCCCTCAAAATAATAACATTAAACCCATCAAATAAGGCATTCATTGACATATGAAATAACCACATTCTTCTATTCATTAGAGTTTCATTACAAAAGTATTACATGTTAACAACAAAAGCAAAATGCCCTACGGGCTTACAGCTTTCCAAGTTAACACTTGGTTACAACAAAAGAGTACTAACTCATTTACACATTAAGCCCTTGGCTTGAATTTACATGTAATACATTAAAAATAAAACGACAAAAGTATGTCCGCCTCTAGCCTCCCAAGCTATGTCCTTGGAGGTGGCATGCTACCTGTACCTGAAAATGATATTCCCATATAGGGTGAGCCACAGCCCAGTAGAAATACACTAAACCAACCATGAATAATGACTAAAATATTAGCAATTGATAGATGGCCAACACTGATACATTCACATAAATCACATATTTATGTCATACGACTTATGAGTCCAAGTTACTTTTCATTTTCCCTTTTTCAACCGATAGGCATGTTAGCTCTATCATCATCTCAACAGATATGTATAAAAACTATATCCTACATTCACAGATAAGCATATAAGCTCTATCCACATTCTCAACAGATATGTATAACAACAATATCCCACATTCACAGATAAGCATGTAAGCTCTATCCACACTTCACAAAGATAAGCATATGAGCTGTATCTACGGAGTTCATCCCCTATCTTCTCCCAACACTATTCCGTTTAGAGGTACATCCCCTATCTTCCCCTAAACCGCGGAGTACATCCCCCATCTCCTCCTCTACACATAACGTATACAAACACATTGGTTCTATATACAATCACTCAATACATACAGTTAATGTATTCTATCAACCGTCAAATTCCATGACACATTCCATTGATTAGTTTCCGTTTGCCTAATCATCATGCATTGTCTACAACAATCACGACTATCCTCCACCGATAGCCCAAAGCAGTTATCTCTATACAGAAAATAAATGCACAATGGATATTCAATCAACATTTCATTTCGGTGAGTGATAATTAATTCAACTACACCCTTTAACCCCATACATTCCCAATCTCAACAACTTCATTTCATTTCCTCATTTCTCACAATTAATTATCCCAATTAATCAAACAATGTAATTAGGTCATTCCCATAATTACCATTTCAACCCTTAGGTCCCAATTTCATCAATGATTCAACATTAATCCCAATTCTCTATACCAAACATGCATGTAGGTTTATTATAAATAAAACCCCAACTTTTGTAAAATAACACAAAAGTCCCAAACTCTCACAAAATTACCAAACCAACCCCAACATCTCAAAATACCAAAATTTAAAGACAAAATCCATAGAGAGGAGTAGGATATCCCTACCTCAAATTCGGAGCCCCAAAGGAGAAGACGACAAAACCCAACGTGCTCCAAAACCCGAGATTTTCAGGTTAAAATGTAGCCCTCGACGATCAACAACTTTTTTGTAAAGGCCAAAGGTGAGCAAATCACTCCTACTAGATCAATACCTAGAGAGAAGGTAGAGTTCTAGAGTGAGAGGCTCAACAATGGTGTTTTTGGAAAAGTAGGAGAGAGAAGAGAAAGTGAAAAAGTGATTTGAAAAGTCAAAACACGGAACTTAAACCCAGTCGACCCGCTCGAGCGCCAAACACCCCGCTCGAGCGTCACTCACATACTCCCGCTCGAGCGTCAACAATCCCGCTCGAGCGGCGGATACACACTCCCAGAACTTTTACAGAACCAGGTCTCCGCTCGAGCTTCCCACTCCCCGCTCGAGCGGCACTCACACAACCCCGCTCGAGCGGCCAACTCCACGCTCAAGCGTCCAACACTGCACAGAAAATACTGGATGGGTGCAATTCCCGCTCGAGCGTCAAAACCCCCGCTCGAGCGGACAGGTAAAAATCTGGGCAACTAGTTTTGGTTTCTAAACTCAACCAACCTGTAACAAACCTGCCCAACACATCTTATAACTCAAATATGAAGTAAAAAGGATGCAAACAAGATAAAAATCAACTACTAACATCCACGGACACACGTCCGGATCACTGTACAACAAGGGTAAATCCGGGATCGCTATACAGTAAATACTAAGTAAATTACTCGATAAATTATTCTGTAAATTCTCATTAAATTACTCAGTAAATTTCCAGAAAATTCTCAGTAAATTATAAAGTAAATTACATCGAAAGTTCTCAATAAATTCCCAGTAAATTACTTAGTAAATTCTCAGTAAATTACTAATTAAATTCCCAACAAATTCTCAGTAAATTAATCAGTAAATTCTCAATTAATTACTCAGTAAATTCCTACTAAATCCTCGGTAAATTATTTAGAAAATTCAAAGTAAATTTTTTAAAATTTCACGGTAAATTACTAAATAAAATCCCAATAAATTACTCATTAAATTCTCAGTAAATTACTCAGAACATTACCTAGAAAATTGCTAAGTAAATTACTCAGTAAATTCCGAGTAAATCACTCAGTAAATTCTCATTAAATTAATCAATAAATTCCTCGAAAATTCTCAGTAAAATATAAAGTAAATTACTCAGAAAATTCTCAATAAATTCCCAGTAAATTCTCAGTAAATTACTAATTAAATTCCCAAGAAATTCTCAGTAAATTATTCATTAAATTCTCAATTAATTACTCAGTAAATTCCTAGTAAATCCTCAGTAAATTATTTAGAAAAATTGAAGTAAATTTTTCATAATTTCACGGTAAATTAATCAATTAAATCTTAGTAAATTACTCATTGAATTCTCAGTAAATTACTCAGAACACTGCCTAGTAGATTGCTAAGTAAATTACTCAGTAAATTTCGAGTAAGTCACTCAGTAAATTCTAAGTAAATTACTCGGTAAATTATTCAGTAAATTCTCATTAAATTATAAAGTAAATTACTTAGAAAATTCTCAATAAATTCCTAGTAAATTACTTAGTAAATTCTCAGAAAATTATTCTATAAATTCTCAATTAATTACTTAGTAAATTCCTAGTAAATCCTCAGGAAATTATTTAGAAAATTCGAAGTAAATTTTTCATAATTTCACAGTAAATTACTCAATTAAAACTCAATAAAATACCCATTGAATTCACAGTAAATTACTCAGAACATTACCCAGTAGATTGCTAACTAAATTACTCAGTAAATTCCGAGTAAATCACTCAGTAAATTCGCAGAAAATTACTTCGTAAATTACTCAATAAATTCTCATTAAATTACTCAGTAAATTCTCAGAAAATTCTCAGTAAATTATAAAGTAAATCACTTAGAAAATTCTCAATATATTCCCAGTAAATTCGCAGTAAATTAATAATTAAATTCCCAAGAAATTCTCAATAAATTATTCAGTAAATTCTCAATTAATTACTGAGTAAATTCCTAGTAAATCCTCAGTAATTATTTAGAAAATTCGAAGTAAAGTTTTCATGATTTCATGGTAAATTACCCAATAAAATCTCGGTAAATTACTCATTGAATTCTCAGAAAATTAATCAGAACATTACCTAATAAATTGCTAAGTAAATTACTAAGTAAATTCCGAGTAAATCATTCAGTAAATTCCAAGTAAATTACTCCGTCAATTACTCAGTAAATTTTAATTAAATTAGTCAGTAAATTCCCAGAAAATTCTTAGTAAATTATGAAGTAAATTCCTCAGAAAATTTTCAATAAATTCTTGGTAAATTTTTAGTAAATTACTTAGTAAATTCTCAGTAAATTACTAATTAAGTTTCCAAAAAATTCTCAGTAAATTATTCTGTAAATTCTCAATTAATTATAGAGTAAATTCCTAGTAAATCGTCAGTAAATTATTTAGAAAATTCGAAGTAAATCTTTCATAATTTCACGGTAAATTAATCAATAAAATCTTAGTGAATTACTCATTGAATTCTCAATAAATTACTAAGAACATTACCTAGTAAATTACTAAGTAAATTATTCAATAAATTCCGAGTAAATCACTCAGTAAATTCTAAGTAAATAACTCGGTAAATTACACAGTAAATTCTCATTAAATTACTCAGTAAATTCCTAGAAAACTCTCAATAAATTATAAAGTAAATTACTTAGAAAATTCACAATAAATTCCCAGTAAATTACTAAGTAAATTCTCAGTAAATTACTTAGTAAATTCTCAATTAACTACTCAGTAATTTCCTAGTAAATCCTCAGCAAATTATTTAGAAAATTCGATGTAAATTTTTCTTAATTTCACGATAAATTACTCAATAAAATCTCAGTAAATTACTCATTGAATTCTCAGTAAATTACTCAGAACATTACACAGTAAATTGCTAAGTAAATTACTAAGTAAATTCGGAGTAAATCACTCAGTAAATTGCCAGTAAATTACTTGGGTAATTACTTAGTAAATTCCCAGAAAATTCTCAGTAAATTATAGAGTAAATTACTTAGAAAATTCTCAATAAATTCCCAGTAAATTCTAAGTAAATTACTTAGTAAATTATGAGTAAATTACTAATTTACTTAGAATTAATTAAGAATTTTCTATGTAATTTACTTTATAATTTACTGAGAGTTTTCTGGGAATTTACAGAGTAATTTAATGAGAATTTGCTGAGTAATTTACCGAGTGATTTACTCGGAATTTACTGAGTAATTTACTTAGCAATTTTTAATAAATTCCTAGTAAATTTTCAGTAAATTACTTAGTAAATTCTCAATAAATTACTAATTAAATTCCCAAAAAATTCTTAGTAAATTCTCAATTAATTACTGAGTAAATTCATAGTAAATCCTCAGTAAATTATTTAGAAAATTCGAAGTAAATCTTTCATAATTTCACGGTAAATTACTCAATAAAATCTTAGTGAATTACTCATTGAATTCTCAGTAAATTACTCAGAACATTACCCGATAAATTGCTAAGTAAATTACTCAGTAAATTCCGAGTAAATCACTCAGTAAATTCAAAGTAGATTACTCAGTAAATTCTCACTAAATTACTCAGTAAATTCCTAGAAAATTCTCAGTAAATTATAATGTAAATTACTTAGAAAATTCTCAATAAATTCCCAATAAATTACTTAGTAAATTCTCAGTAAATTACTAATTAAATTTCCAAGAAATTCTCAGTAAATTATTCAGTAAATTCTCAATTAATTACTCAGTAAATTATTTAGAAAATACGAAGTAAATTTTTCATAATTTCACGGTAAATTACTCAATAAAATCTCAGTAAAGTACTCATTGAATTCTCACCAAAATACTCAGAACATTACCCAGTAAATTGCTAAGTAAATTACTCAGTAAATTCTGAGTAAATTACTCAGTAAATTCCATGTAAATTACTCGGTAAACTACTCAGTAAATTCCCAGAAAATTCTCAGTAAATTATAAAGTAAATTACTTAGAAAATTCTCAATAAATTCCCAGTAAATTCTAAGTAAATTACTTAGTAAATTCTCAGTAAATTACTAATTAAATTCCGAAGAAATTCTCCATAAATTATTCATTAAATTCTCAATTAATTACCCAGTAAATTCCTAGTAAATCCTCAGTAAATTATTTTGAAAATTCGAAGTAAATTTTTCATAATTTCACTGTAAATTAGTAAACAAAATCTCTGTAAATTACTAATTGAATTCTCAGTAAATTAGTCAGAACATTACCCAGTAAATTGATAAGTAAATTACTCAGTAAATTCTAAGTAAATCACTCAGTAAATTCTAAGTAAATTACTCGGTAAATTACTCAGTAAATTTCGAGAAAATTCTTAGTAAATTATAAAGGAAATTACTTAGAAAATTCTCAGTAAATTACTAATTAAATTCCCAAGAAATTCTCAATAAATTATACAGTAAATGTTTAGTAAATCCTTAGTAAATTATTTAGAAAATTTGAAGTAAATTTTTCTTAATTTCACAGTAAATTCTCAGTAAATTACTTTGAACATTGCACAGTAAATTGCTAAGTAAATTACTAAGTAAATTCGGAGTAAATCACTCAGTAAATACCCAGTAAATTACTCGGTTAATTACTCAGTAAATTCTCTGTAAATTATAAAGTACATTACCTAGAAAATTTTCAATAAATTCTCAGTAAATTACTTAGTAAATTCTCAGTATATTACAAATTAAATTCCCAAGAAATTCTCAGTAAATTATTCAGTAAATTCTCAATTAATTACTCAATAAATTCCAATTAAATCCTCAGTAAATTATTTAGTAAATTCGAAGTAAAATTTTCAAAATTTCACGGTAAATT
Organism: Camellia sinensis; assembly: GCF_055761805.1. NCBI lineage: Eukaryota > Viridiplantae > Streptophyta > Magnoliopsida > Ericales > Theaceae > Camellia > Camellia sinensis. The sequence continues at coordinate 90,180,147 of NC_138964.1, forward strand.
ACTCAATAAAATCTCAGTAAATTACTCATTGAATTCTCAGTAAATTACTCAGAACATTACCCAGTAAATTGCTAAGTAAATTACTCAGTAAATTCCGAGTAAATCACTCAGTAAATTCTATGTAAATTACTAGGTAAATTACTCAGTAAATTCTCATAAAATTACCCAGTAAATTCACAGAAAATTCTAAGTAAATTATAAAGTACATTACTTAGAGAATTCTCAATAAATTCCCAGTAAAATACTTAGTAAATACTCAGTAAATTATTAATTAAATTCTCAAAAAATTCTCAGTAAATTGTTCAGTAAATTCTCAATTAATTACTCCGTAAATTCCTAGTAAATCTTCAGTAAATTATTTAGAAAATTCGAAGTAAATTTTTCATAATTTCACGGTAAATTACTCAATAAAATCCCAATAAATTACCCATTAAATTCTCAGAACATTACCCAGTAAATTGCTAAGTAAATTACTAAGTCAATTCCGAGTAAATCACTCAGTAAATTCTCATTAAATTACACAATAAATTCCCCGAAATTCTCAGTAAATTATAAAGTAAATTACTTAGAAAATTCTCAATAAATTCCAAGTAAATTCTCAGTAAATTACTTAGTAAATTCACAGTAAATTACTAATTAAATTCCCAAGAAATTCTGAATAAATTATTCAGTAAATTCTCAATTAATTACTCAGTAAATTCCTAGTAAATCCTCAGTAAATTATTTAGAAAATTTGAAGTAAATTTTTCATAATTTCACGGTAAATTACTCAATTAAATCTCAGTAAATTACTCATTGAATTCTCAGTGAATTACTCAGAACATTACCCAGTAAATTGCTAAGTAAATTACTCAGTAAATTCCGAGTAAATCACTCAGTAAATTCCCAGTAAATTACTCGGTAAATTACTTAGTAAATTCTCATTAACTTACTCAATAAATACCCAGAAAATTCTTAGTAAATTATAAGTAAATCACTTAGAAAATTCTCAATAAATTCCCAGTAAATTCCCAGTAAATTACTAATTAAATTCCCAAGAAATTCTATATAAATTATTCAGTAAATTCTCAATTAATTACTGTGTAAATTGCTAGTAAATCCTCAGTAATTATTTAGAAAATTCGAAGTAAATTTTTCATAATTTCACCGTAAATCACTCAATTAAATCTCAGTAAATTACTCATTGAATTTTCAGTAAATTACTCAGAACATTACCCAGTAAATTGCTAACTAAATTACTCAGTAAATTCCGAGTAAATCACTCAGTAAATTCCCACTAAATTACCTGGTAAATTACTCAGTAAATTCTCCTTAAATTACTCAGAAAATTCCCAGAAAATTCTCAGTAAATTATAAAGTAAATCACTTAGAAAATTCCCAATATATTCCCAGTAAATTCGTAGTAAATTAATAATTAAATTCCCAAGAAATTCTCAATAAATTATTCAGTAAATTCTCAATTAATTACTGAGTAAATTCCTAGTAAATCCTCAGTAATTATTCAGAAAATTCGAAGTAAATTTTTCATAATTTCACGGTAAATTACCCAATAAAATCTCGGTAAATTACTCATTGAATTCTCAGTAAATTAATCCAAACATTACCTAGTAAATTGCTAAGTAAATTACTATGTAAATTCCAAGTAAATCATTTAGTAAATTCCTAGTAAATTACTCGGTCAATTACTCAGTAAGTTCTAATTAAATTAGTCAGTAAATTCCCAGGATATTCTCAGTAAATTGGGAAGTAAATTGCTCAGAAAATTTTTAATAAATTCCTAGTAAATTCCCAGTAAATTACTTAGTAAATTCTCAGTAAATTACTAATTAAATTCCCAACAAATTCTCAGTAAATTAATCAGTAAATTCTAAATTAATTACTCAGTAAATTCCTACTAAATCCTTAGTAAATTATTTAGAAAATTCGAAGTAAATTTTTTAAAATTTCACGGTAAATTACTAAATAAAATCCCAATAAATTACTCATTAAATTCTCAGTAAATTACTCAGAACATTACCCAGAAAATTGCTAAGTAAATTACTCAGTAAATTCCGAGTAAATCACTCGGTAAATTACTCAGTAAATTCTGATTAAATTACTCTGTAAATTCCCAAAAAACTCTCAGTAAATTATAAAGTAAATTACTTAGAAAATTCTCAATTAATTCTGAGTAAATTAGTAATTTACTCAGAATTTACTAAGTAATTTACTTAGAATTTACTGGGAATTTATTGAGAATTTTCTAAGTAATTTACTCTATAATTTACTGAGAATTTTCTGGGAATTTACTGAGTAATTACCCAAGTAATTTACTGGCAATTTACTGAGTGATTTACTCCGAATTTACTTAGTAATTTACTTAGCAATTTACTGTGTAATGTTCTGAGTAATTTACTGAGAATTCAATGAGTAATTTACTGAGATTTTATTAAGTAATTTATCGTCAAATTAAGAAAAATTTACATCGAATTTTCTAAATAATTTGCTGAGGATTTACTAGGAAATTATTGAGTAGTTAATTGAGAATTTACTAAGTAATTTACTGAGAATTTCTTGGGAATTTAATTAGTAATTTACTGAGAATTTACTTAGTAATTTACTGGGAATTTATTGTGAATTTTCTAAGTAATTTACTTTATAATTTACTGAGAGTTTTCTAGGAATTTACTGAGTAATTTAATGAGAATTTACTGTGTAATTTACCGAGTAATTTACTTAGAATTTACTGAGTGATTTACTCGGAATTTACTAAATAATTTACTTAGCAATTTACTGGGTAATGTTCTGAGTAATTTACTGAGAATTCAATGAGTAATTCACTAAGATTTTATTGAGTAATTTACCGTGAAATTATGAAAGATTTACTTCGAATTTTCTAAATAATTTACTGAATAATTTACTGAATAATTTTTAATAAATTCCTAGTAAATTTTCAGTAAATTACTTAGTAAATTCTCAATAAATTACTAATTAAATTCCTAAAAAATTCTCAGTAAATTATTTAGTAAATTCTCAATTAATTACTAAGTAAATTCATAGTAAATCCTCAGTAAATTATTTAGAAAATTTGAAGTAAATCTTTCATAATTTCACGGTAAATAACTCAATAAAATCTTAGTGAATTACTCATTGAATTCTCAGTAAATTACTCAGAACATTACCCAGTAAATTGCTAAGTAAATTACTCAGTAAATTCTGAGTAAATCACTCGGTAAATTACTCAGTAAATTATCATTAAATTACTCTGTAAATTCCCAGAAAACTCTCAGTAAATTATAAAGTAAATTACTTAGAAAATTCTCAATTAATTCTCAATTAATCCTAATAAATTAGTCAGTAATAAAATCCTAATAAATTACTAAGTAATTTACTCAGTAAATTCCGAGTAAATCACATAGTAAATTCTAAGTAAATTACTCAGTAAATTCCCATTAAATTACTCAGTAAATTCCCAAAAAATTCTCAGTAAATTATAAAGTAAATTACTAAGAAAATTCTCAATAAATTCCCAGTAAATTACTTCGTAAATTCTCAGTAAATTACTAATTAAATTCCCAAGAAATTCTCAGAAAATTATTCAGTAAATTCTCAATTAATTACTCTGTAAATTCCTAGTAAATCCTCTATAAATTATTTAGAAAATTTGAAGTAAATTTTTCATAATTTCACGATAAATTACTCAATAAAATCCTAATAAATTACTCATTAAATTCTCAGTAAATTACTCAGAACATTACCCAGTAAATTGCTAAGTAAACTACTCAGTAAATTCCAAGTGAATCACTCAGTAAATTCTCATTAAATTAATCAATAAATTCCACGAAAATTCTCAATAAATTCCCAGTAAATTCTCAGTAAATTACTAATTAAATTTCCAAGAAATTCTCAGTAAATTCTCAATTAATTACTCAGTACATTCCAAGTAAATCCTCAGTAAATTATTTAGAAAAATCGAAGAAATTTTTTTATAATTTCACGGTAAATTACTCAATTAAATCCCAGTAAATTACTCATTGAATTCTCAGTAAATTACTCAGAACATTACCCAGTAAATTGCTCAGTAAATTACTCAGTAAATTCCGAGTAAATCACTCAGTAAATTCTAAGTAAATTACTCGATAAATTATTCAGTAAATTCTCATTAATTTACTCAGTAAATTTGCAGAAAATTCTCAGTAAATTATAAAGTAAATTACGTCGAAAGTTCTCAATAAATTCCCAGTAAATTACTTAGTAAATTCTCAGTAAATTACTAATTAAATTCCCAAGAAATTCTCAGTAAATTATTCAGTAAACTCTCAATTAATTACTTAGTAAATTCCCAGTAAATTCTCAGTAAATTATTTAGAAAATTTGAAGTAAATTTTTCATAATTTCACGGTAAATTATTCAATAAAATCTCAGTAAATTACTCATCGAATTCTCAGTAAATTACTCAGAACATTACCCAGTCAATTGCTAAGTAAGTTACTAAGTAAACTTGGAGCAAATCACTAAGTAAATTCCCAGTAAATTACTCTGTTAATTACTCAGTAAATTCCCGAAAAATTCTCAATAAATTATAAAGTACATTACTTAGAAAATTCTCAATAAATTCCCAGTAAATTCTCAGTAAATTACTAATTAAATTCCCAAGAAATTCTCAGTAAATTATTCAGTAAATTCTCAATTAATTACACAGTAAATTCCTAGTAAATCCTCAGTTAATTATTTAGAAAAATCGAAGTAAAATTTTCATAATTTCACGATAAATTACTCAATAAAATCTCAGTAAATTACTCATTGGATTCTCAACAAATTATTCTGAACATTACCAAGTAAATTGCTAAGTAAATTGCTCAGTAAATTTCGAGTAAATCACTCAGTAAATTCTAAGAAAATTACTCGGTAAATTACTCAGTAAATTTTCATTAAATTACTCAGTAAAGTCTCAGAAAATTCTCAGTAAATTATAAAGTAAATTACTTAGAAAATTCTCAATAAATTCCCAGTAAATTCGTAATAAATTACTTAGTAAATTCTCAGTAAATTACTAATTAAATTCCCAAGAAATTTTTACTAAACTGCTCAGTAAATTCTTAATTAATTACACAGTAAATTCCTAGTAAATCCTCAGTAAATTATTTAGAAAAATCGAAATAAATTTTTCATAATTTCACGGTAAATTACTCAATAAAATCTCAGTAAATTACTCATTGAATTCTCAGTAAATTAGTCAGAATATTACCGAGTAAATTGCTAAGTAAATTACTCAGTAAATTTTGAGTAAATCACTCAGTACATTCCCAGTAAATTACTCGGTAAATTACTCAGTAAATTCATAGAAAATTCTCCGTAAATTATCGAGTAAATTACTTAGAAAATTCTCAGTAAATTATTCAGTAAATTCTCAATTAATTACTTAGAAAATTCCTAGTAAATTCCCAGTAATTATTTAGGAAATTTGAATTAAATTTTTCATAATTTCACGGTAAATTACTCAATAAAATCTCATTAAATTACTCATTGAATTCTTAGTAAATTACTCAGAACATTACCCAGTAAATTGCTCAGTAAATTACTCAGTAAATTCCGAGTAAATCACTCAGTAAATTCTAAGTAAATTACTCGATAAATTATTCAATAAATTCTCATTAAATTACTCAGTAAATTTCCAAAAAATTCTCAGTAAATTATAAAGTAAATTACGTCGAAAGTTCTCAATAAATTTCCAGTAAATTACTTAGTAAATTCTCAGTAAATTACTAATTAAATTCCCAAGAAATTCTCAGTAAATTATTCAGTAAACTCTCAATTAATTACATAGTAAATTCCCAGTAAATCCTCAGTAAATTATTTAGAAAATTTGAAGTAAATTTTTCATAATTTCACGGTAAATTATTCAATAAAATCTCAGTAAATTACACATCGAATTCTCAGTAAATTACTCAGAACATTACCCTGTAAATTGCTAAGTAAGTTACTAAGTAAACTTGGAGCAAATCACTCCGTAAATTCCAAGTAAATTACTCGGTTAATTACTCAATAAATTCACGAAAAATTCTCAGTAAATTATAAAGTACATTACTTAGAAAATTCTCAATAAATTCCCAGTAAATTCTCAGTAAATTACTAATTAAATTCCCAAGAAATTCTCAGTAAATTATTCAGTAAATTCTCAGTTAATTACACAGTAAATTCCTAGTAAATCCTCAGTTAATTATTTAGAAAAATCGAAGTAAATTTTTTATAATTTCACGATAAATTACTCAATAAAATCTCAGTAAATTACTCATTGAATTCTCAATAAATTATTCTGAACATTACCAAGTAAATTGCTCAGTAAATTCCGAGTAAATCACTCAGTAAATTCTAAGAAAATTACTCGGTAAATTACTCAGTAAATTTTCATTAAATTACTCAGTAAAGTCCCAGAAAATTCTCAGTAAATTATAAAGTAAATTACTTAGAAAATTCTCAATAAATTCCCAGTAAATTCGCAGTAAATTACTTAGTAAATTCTCAGTAAATTACTAATTAAATTCCCAAGAAATTTTTACTAAACTGTTCAGTAAATTTTCAATTAATTAAACAGTAAATTCCTAGTAAATCCTCAGTAAATTATTTAGAAAAATCGAAATAAATTTTTAATAATTTCACGGTAAATTACTCAATAAAATCTCAGTAAATTACTCATTAAATTCTCAGTAAATTAGTCAGAACATTACCGAGTAAATTGCTAAGTAAATTACTCAATAAATTTTGAGTAAATCACTCAGTACATTCCCAGTAAATTACTCGGTAAATTACTCAGTAAATTCCCAGAAAATTCTCCGTAAATTATCAAGTAAATTACTTAGAAAATTCTCAATTAATTCCTTGTAAATTCTAAGTAAATTATTCAGTAAATTCTCAATTAATTACTCAGAAAATTCCTAGTAAATCCCCAATAATTATTTAGGAAATTCGAAGTAAATTTTTCATAATTTCACGGTAAATTACTCAATAAAATCTCAGTAAATTACTCATTGAATTCTTAGTAAATTACTCAGAACATTACCCCGTAAATTGCTCAGTAAATTACTCAGTAAATTCCGAGTTAATCACTCAGTAAATTCTAAGTAAATTACTCGATAAATTATTCAGTAAATTCTAAATAAATTACTCAGTAAATTTCCAGAAAATTCTCAGTAAATTATAAAGTAAATTACGTCGAAAGTTCTCAATAAATTCCCAGTAAATTACTTAGTAAATTCTCAATAAATTACTAATTAAATTCCCAAGAAATTCTCAGTAAATTATTCAGTAAACTCTCAATTAATTACTTAGTAAATTCCCAGTAAATCCTCAGTAAATTATTTAGAAAATTTGAAGTAAATTTTTCATAATTTCACGGTAAATTATTCAATAAAATCTCAGTAAATTACTCATCGAATTCTCAGTAAATTACTCAGAACATTACCCAGTAAATTGCTAAGTAAGTTACTAAGTAAACTCGGAGCAAATCACTCAGTAAATTCCCAGTGAATTACTCGGTTAATTACTCAGTAAATTCCCGAAAAATTCTCAGTAAATTATAAAGTACATTACTTAGAAAATTCTCAATAAATTCCCAGTAAATTCTCAGTAAATTACTAATTAAATTCCCAAGAAATTCTCAGTAAATTATTCAGTAAATTCTCTGTTAATTACACAGTAAATTCCTAGTAAATCCTCAATTAATTATTTAGAAAAATCGAAGTAAATTTTTCATAATTTCACGATAAATTACTCAATAAAATCTCAGTAAATTACTCATTGAATTCTCAATAAATTATTCTGAACATTACCAAGTAAATTGCTAAGTAAATTGCTTAGTAAATCCCGAGTAAATCACTCAGTAAATTCTAAGAAAATTACTTGGTAAATTACTCAGTAAATTTTCATTAAATTACTCAGTAAAGTCCTAGAAAATTCTCAGTAAATTACAAAGTAAATTACTTAGAAAATTCTCAATAAATTCCCAGTAAATTCGCAGTAAATTACTTAGTAAATTCTCAGTAAATTACTAATTAAATTTCCAAGAAATTTTTACTAAACTGTTCATTAAATTCTCAATTAATTACACAGTAAATTCCTAGTAAATCCTCAGTAAATTATTTAGAAAAATCGAAATAAATTTTTCATTATTACACGGTAAATTACTCAATAAAATCTCAGAAAATTACTCATTGAATTCTCAGTAAATTAGTCAGAACATTACCGAGTAAATTGCTAAGTAAATTACTCAGTAAATTTTGAGTAAATCACATAGAACATTCCCAGTAAATTACTCGGTAAATTACTCAGTGAATTCTCATTAAATTACTCAGTAAATTCCCAGAAAATTCTCCGTAAATTATCAAGTAAATTACTTAGAAAATTCTCAATTAATTCCCAGTAAATTCTCAGTAAATTATTCAGTAAATTCTCAATTAATTACTTAGAAAATTCCGAGTAAATCCTTAGTAATTATTTAGGAAATTCGAAGTAAATTTTTCATAATTTCACGGTAAATTACTCAATAAAATCTCAGTAAATTACTCATTGAATTCTTATTAAATTACTCAGAACATTGCCGAGTAAATTGCTAAGTAAATTACTCAGTAAATTCCGAGTAAATCACTCAGTAAATTCAAAGTAGATCACTCGGTAAATTACTCAGTAAATTCTCACTAAATTACTCAGTAAATTCCTAAAAAATTCTCTGTAAATTATAAAGTAAATTACGTAGAAAATTCTTTATAAATTCCCAGTAAATTACTTAGTAAATTCTCAGTAAATTACTAATTAAATTTCCAAGAAATTCTCAGTAAATTATTCAGTAAATTCTCAATTAATTACTCAGTAAATTCCTAGAAAATCCTCAGTAAATTATTTAGAAAATACGAAGTAAATTTTTCATAATTTCACGGTAAATTACTCTATAAAATCTCAGTAAAGTACTCATTGAATTCTCACCAAAATACTCAGAACATTACCCAGTAAATTGCTAAGTAAATTACTCAGTAAATTCCGAGTAAATTACTCAGTAAATTCCCAAAAAATTCTCAGTAAATTATAAAGTAAATTACTTAAAAAATTCTCAATAAATTCCCTGTAAATTCTAAGTAAATCACTTAGTAAATTCTCAGTAAATTACAAATTAAATTCCGAAGAAATTCTCTGTAAATTATTCATTAAATTCTCAATTAATTACCTAGTAAATTCCTAGTAAATCCTCAGTAAATTATTTTGAAAATTCGAAATAAATTTTCCATAATTTCACAGTAAATTAGTAAACAAAATCTCTGTAAATTACTAATTGAATTCTCAGTAAATTAGTCAGAACATTACCCAGTAAATTGCTAAGTAAATTACTCAGTAAATTCTAAGTAAATCACTCAGTAAATTCTAAGTAAATTACTCGGTAAATTACCCAATAAATTTCGAGAAAATTCTTAGTAAATTATAAAGGAAATTACTTAGAAAATTCTTAATAAATTCCCAGTAAATTACTTAGTAAATTCTCAGTAAATTACTAATTAAATTCCCAAGAAATTCTCAATAAATTATACAGTAAATTTTTAGTAAATCCTCAGTAAATTATTTAGAAAATTCGAAGTAAATTTTTCTTAATTTCACAGTAAATTCTCAGTAAATTACTCTGAACATTGCACCGTAAATTGCTAAGTAAATTACAAAGTAAATTCGGAGTAAATCACTCAGTAAATACCCAGTAAATTACTTGGTTAATTAATCAGTAAATTCTTAGTAAATTATAAAGTACATTACCTAGAAAATTTTCAATAAATTCCCAGTAAATTCTCAGTAAATTACAAATTAAATTCCCAAGAAATTCTCAGTAAATTATTCAGTAAATTCTCAATTAATTACTCAATAAATTCCAATTAAATCCTCAGTAAATTATTTAGTAAATTCGAAGTAAATTTTTGAAAATTTCCCGGTAAATTACTCAATAAAATCTCAGTAAATTACTCATTGAATTCTCAGTAAATTACTCAGAACATTACCCAGTAAATTGCTAAGTAAATTACTCAGTAAATTCCGAGTAAATCACTCAGTAAATTCTATATAAATTACTCGGTAAATTACTTAGTAAATTCTCATTAAATTACCCAGTAAATTCACAGAAAATTCTAAGTAAATTACTTAGAGAATTCTCAATAAATTCCCAGTAAAATACTTAGTAAATACTCAGTAAATTACTAATTAAATTCCGAAGAAATTCTCAGTAAATTATTCTGTAAATTCTCAATTAATTACTCCGTAAATTCCTAGTAAATCTTCAGTAAATTATTTAGAAAATTCGAAGTAAATTTTTCATAATTTCACGGTAAATTACTCAATAAAATCCCAATAAATTACCCATTAAATTCTCAATAAATTACTCAAAACATTACCCAGTAAATTGCTAAGTAAATTACTAAGTCAATTCCGAGTAAATCACTCAGTAAATTCTCATTAAATTACACAATAAATTCCCCGAAATTCTCAGTAATTTATAAAGTAAACTACTTAGAAAATTCTCAATAAATTCCAAGTAAATTCTCAGTAAATTACTTAGTAAATTCACAGTAAATTACTAATTAAATTCCCAAGAAATTCTGAATAAATTATTCAGTAAATTCTCAATTAATTACTCAGTAAATTCCTAGTAAATCCTCAGTAAATTATTTAGAAAATTTGAAGTAAATTTTTCATAATTTCACGGTAAGACAAGACCATGATACAGTGTGTTCAACAAATTCCATGATACAGTGTGTTCCATGATACAGTGTGTTCAATACTTAGAAAATTCTCAATAAATTCCAAGTAAATTCTCTAGAACACCTACCTGACAAGACAAGACCATGATACAGTGTGTTCAACAAGCTAGGCGGCAAGAGCACTCCGGCAAGTGATGATCTCGGCTAAGGGCAAAGCTTCGGCAAGTGGGGTGGCAACGACATCGACTTGGAAGGACAACACTTGACTAAATTGTGCCACACCTTGGCCTAAATGTGCCACACCTCGGTCTAAGTCATGCCATTCCAGGAACAAAACCACTAAGTGCAAGGATCAGGGATCTAGAACACCTAGATAATAACATCTCGGCCTAGATGATGCACATCTCGGCCTAGGTGATGCACACCTCGGCCTAGATGATGACATCTCGGCCAATATGCCAGGGTGAAGACGGAGGTCAACCGAAGTGGTTCCAAGATAGTTCTAAGTGTGGAAAGGTTCCAAGGTATCTAGGCTTAAGATGATCTCGGCAACACACCAGGCAAGAACAAAGCATGCAAGCAACACTCAAGCAAAACAAGACAGGGTTTGCAAATGCACATAACAAAACAAGATCATACATAAATGTATGCAAGTATGACTAAGTTGAAGTGAGGGTTGTTACAAAATCACTCAGTAAATTCTAAGTAAATTACTCGGTAAATTACTCAGTAAATTCCCATAAAATTTTCAGTAAATTATAAAGTAAATTACTTAGAAAATTCTCAATAAATTCCCAGTAAATTACTTAATAAATTCTCAGTAAATTACTAATTAAATTTCTGAGAAATTCTCAGTAAATTATTCAATAAATTCTCAATTAATTACACAGTAAATTCCTAGTAAATCCTCAATAAATTATTTAGAAAATTCGAAGTAATTTTTTCATAATTTCACGGTAAATTACTCAATAAAATCTCCGTAAATTACTCATTGAATTCTTAGTAGATTACTCAGAACATTACCCAGTAAATTGCTAAGTAAATTACTAAGTAAATTCGGAGTAAATCACTCAGTAAATTCCCAGTAATTTACTCGGTTAAATACTCAGTAAATTCCCAGAAAATTCTCAGTAAATTATAAAGTAAATTACTTAGAAAATTCTCAATAAATTCCCAGTAAATTCTAAGTAAATTACTTAGTAAATTCTCAGGAAATTGCTAATTAAATTCCTAAGAAATTCTTAGAAAATTATTCAGTAAATTCTCAATTAATTACACAGTAAATTCCTAGCAAATCCTCAGTAAATTATTTAGAAAATTCGAAGTAAATTATTCATAATTTCACGGTAAATTAGTCAATTAAATCTCAATAAATTACTCATTGAATTCTCAGTAAATTACTCAGAACATTACCCAGTAAAATGCTAACTAAATTACCCAGCAAATTCCGAGTAAATCACTCAGTAAATTCCCAGTAAATTACTCGGTAAATTACTCAGTAAATTCTCATTAAATTACTCAGTAAATTCCTAGAAAATTCTCAGTAAATTATAAAGTAAATCACTTAAAAAATTCTCAATAAATTCCCAGTAAATTCAGAGTAAATTACTAACTAAATTCCCAAGAAATTCTCAATAAATTATTCAGTAAATTCTCAATTAATTACTGAGTAAATTCCTAGTAAATCCTCAATAATTATTTAGAAAATTCGAAGTAAATTTTTCATAATTTCAGGATAAATTACTCAATAAAATCTCAGTAAATTACTCATTGAATTCTCAGTAAATTACTCAAAACATCACCTAGTAAGTTGCTAAGAAAAGTACTCAGTAAATTTCGAGTAAATCACTCAGTAAATTCCCTGTAAATTACTCGGTAAATTACACAGTAAATTCTCATTAAATTACTCAGTAAATTCCCAGAAAATTCTCAGTAAATTATGAAGTAAATTACTCAAAAAATTCTCAATAAATTCCCAGTAAATTTTCTGTAAATTAGTTAGTAAATTCTCAGTAAACTACTAATTAAATTCCAAAGAAATTCTCAGTAAATTATTCAGTAAATTCTCAATTAATTACTCAGTAAATTCCTACTAAATTCTCAGTAAATTAATTAGAAAATTCGAAGTAAATTTTTCATAATTTCACGGTAAATTACTCAATAAAATCTCAGTAAATTACTCATTGAATTCTCAGTAAATTACTCAGAACATTACCCAGTAAGTTGCTAAGTAAATTACTAAGTAAATCCTCAGTAAATTATAAAGTAAATTACTTAGAAAATTCTCAATAAATTCCCAGTAAATTCTAAGTAAATTACTTAGTAAATTCTCAGAAAATTACTAATTAAATTCCCAAGAAATTCTCAATAAATTATTCAGTAAATTCCCAATTAATTACTCAGTAAATTCCTACTAAATTCTCAGTAAATTAATTAAAAAATTTGAAGTAAATTTTTCATAATTTCACGGTAAATTACTCAATAAAATCTCAGTAAATTACGCATTGAATTCTTAGTAAATTACTCAGAACATTACCTAGTAAATTGCTAAGTAAATTACTCAGCAAATTCGGAGCAAATCACTTAATAAATTTCCAATAAATTACTCGGTTAATTACTCAGTAAATTCCCAGAAAATTTTCAGTAAATTATAAAGTACATTACTTAGAAAATTCTCAATAAATTTCCAGTAAATTCTCAGTAAACTACTTAGTAAATTCTCAGTAAATTACTAATTAAATTCCCAAGAGATTTTCAGTAAATTATTCAGTAAATTCTCAATTAATTACTCAATAAATTCCTAGTAAATCCTTAGTAAATTATTTAGAAAAGTCGAAGTAAATTATTCATAATTTCACGGTAAATTACTCAATAAAATCTCAGTAAATTACTCATTGAATTCTCAGTAACTTACTCTGAACATTACCTAGTAAATTGCTAAGTAAATTACTCAGTAAATTCCGAGTAAATCACTTAGTAAATTACAAATAAATTACTCAGTATATTTTCAGTAAATTCATCTTAAATTATTCAGTAAATGTCACGACCCAAACCCGCCCCTATAGGTTTAGCACCGTAACCGGCCAGTAATCCGTGATTACCGAAGGCCTGCTTAACAGTAATAACAGTAATACAGAGTACAGGGGCTGGCGGAAAGCCAAAACAGTAAATGAAAGATGTCCAATGAGCTGTGACAGTCTGTATGCAAAAAGACTTTTCATAACACATACACATTCAAACTATAACAGTATATACATACATCATATACAGGCATTCAAGTTAGGGACCAAATCCCTACCATAACAGTACAGTACGAGTCTCATACAGTCTATACAAAACAGAAACAGAAAGGGCGAAATCTAAAACACCCGAAAAAGCCCTAGCTTGCAGGACTTAGAACCTCTCAGTGAGGCACAGTGGTTGGCTAGACAAAAAGGGAGTTAAACCCAACGCTCCTAGCTCCTATCCGGTACCTAGACACCTATATATATATATATATAAACAGTGAGCTAAAGCCCAGTGAATAACATATGCGTAAAGAGGTTAGGAATGAATGTCCTTTCAATATTTAAAACAGTCATTTGATCAGTATAACAGTTATTCGATCATAGCAATCATAAGTGGTACATCTAATAGCAAACAATACAGTAGGTCTTAATAGACCGAACAGTCAGTTGATGGTCATTATATCAGTGAACAGTAGCGGTTCCAAACATGGGAACCGACAAAGATCTCTGTGACAGTAGCAGTACAGTACAATAACAGTAAATTGCTATGGATGCCACAAATACAGTTCGCAAATAGGGCAAGCATTCATTCAGTAAGAAATATCATTTCAGAAAGCAGTACAGTTGATCATTCAGAAATTATTCATGATTGAATATATCTTTACAACATTGTTACTCACAGAGCATTAGGCTACATATAGGCTAGAGCGTCCTCGGATGCCAACCCTACAGTTACAGAATGAACACACACTAAGTTGCACATTTGGGAAACAATAACTGAGCCCCTATCTTGACTCGGTGTGGTTCTATAGCATTATCCTCATTAAGATGTCTTAAACTAGGCCTAGGAATGCGTAGGATGGAATGAGAATGCAAAGATGCATTTTAAAATACTTTTTAAAATTTTCAGAAAACAGGGGTCTCGCTCGAGCGTGGCTTTCTACGCTCAAGCGGACATGCAGACAAAGGAACTCTGAAACAGGGGTCTCGCTCGAGCGTGGCTTTCTATGCTCAAACGGACATGCAGGGAAAGGAGCTCCGCTCGAGCGTGACTTTCCTCACTCGAACGGACTGCAAAAGTACTGGATGCAAGAAATTCAAGCTCGACAGGCGCTCGACCCTCGCTCGAGCGTGAGACACAAGTCCTCGCTCGAGAGTGCATTCCCTCGCTCGAGCAGACCGTAAACACATGCAAAGTATTGGATACACGCATTTCACGCTCGAGCGTGACTTTCCTCGCTCGAGCAGACTGCATGAACTCAGGGTGTACGCTCGAGCGTGGAGTTCCCCTCGAGCGTGGATCCAAAATCTGGAATTTCTAGATTTGTCTCCAAGCATGAAACTCAACAATTGAAGCATCAAATTCGATCCTTTTGGGCTAATTTTCTGGAAAACACTTTAAAACTCATAGTATGACATGTTTCAAAGATCAATTTGCAAAACCAAAGCCCAAAGGTAGTTCAATTGAACCCATTTTCAAACAAAACTTCAAGAACAAGATGAACATGCAACATGCATGTGTTCAAATGAAATCAAAGCTTCCAATACATGATCAAATGAGTCAATTCACTAAAAAACATGATGAATTCATGGACTATAACCCAAATATGGACATGCATGTGAGGATTCTAAGAAAACAACCTCAAAACTCAACAATGTATACATGCATGCATGATTTAAGCCTTAATCCAACATGTTAGAACCAATTCTAGACTTAGATCACTAATGACTCATTAACCATGCAAGAACTAACTTAAATTCACAAACAAGAAGGTGAATGTCCTACCTTAGGTCTTGAATTCAAGATATACAAGCTCAATTTGCAATCTACACTTCAATTCCTCTAAATTCCAAGCAATTCTTGATGAACTCAAACTATCTCCTATCTCTCTCTCTCTCTAGTCGGTTTGGCTCACAAATGGCTAAGGAAAAGTGATGGTAATGCTAACATGTACAAATCAAATAAAAGGCTCATGAAAGTCCACTAAGTGGCATTTTGGTAAATAACACAAGTTGATGCATTTTAACTTCATTTAATCTAATTTAATCATACCAAATCAAATTTCAACTAAATTTACCATAAAATCACATTAATTCTAATTAACACAAAACACTAATCAATTTCAGATTCGGCCGCCGATAAGGCTTTCAATTTGCAATTTAAAACTTAATACATGAACAGATCAATTAACAGTCAAACAGATAGAAATGCATTTAAACTAATATACTCAATCAATCAGTCAGAATTTCAGTCAATCAGTCACTTAACATGCTTAATCATAGATTAACACTAATTAGTGGTGAGGGTTGTCACAGTAAATTATCAGTAAATTACTTTTAAATTCCAAGTAAATTCTTAGTAAATTACTCAGTAAAGTCTCATAAATTACTCAGGAATTCCTCTGTAAATTACTCTATAAATTCCCAGCAAAGTATTCAGTAAATTGCTAGCAAATTCTCAGTAAATTACTCAGTAAATTCTTAGTAAAGCACTTAATAAATTCCGAGTAAATTCCCGGTAAATTCTCAAAAAAAATACTCAGTATATTTTTAGTAAATTCTCAATAAATTACTTAGTAAATTCCAAATAAATTCTTAGTAAATTACTCAGTAAATTCTTAGAAAATTGTCAATAAATTCTTAGTAAATTACTAAGTAAATTCCTCGTAAATTCTCAGTAAATTACTCATTAAATTCTCAGTAAATTTATTAGCAAATTCTCAGGAAATTACTCAGTAAATTCACAGTAACTTACTCAGTAAATTCCCAGGAAATTCCAAGTAAATTCTCTATAAATTCTCAATAAATTAATCAGTAACTTCTCAATAAATTCTAAGTGAATTCTCAGTAAATTACTTAGTAAATTCTCAGAAAATTACTCACTAAATCCTCAATTAATTACTCAGCAAATTACTCAATAAATTTCGTGTAAATTCTTAGTAAATTACTCGGTAAATTCCAAGTAAATCCTGAGTAAATTATGAGTAAATTACATACTAAATTCTCAGAAAATTACTCAGAAAAATTCTTAGTAAATTCCTCCGTAAATTGCCAGTAAATTCTCAGTAAATTACTCAGCAAATTCTCTGTAAATTACTCATTGAATTCTCAGTAAATTCCCAATAAATTCTAAGTAAATTACTCAATAAATTCCCAGTAAATTACTCAGTATATTTTCAGTAAATTCCCAGTAAATTACTCACTAAATTCTTAGTAAATTACTTTTAAATTCCATGTAAATTCTCAATAAATTACTCAATAAAATCTTAGTAAATTACTCAGGAAATTCTCAATAAATTACTCAGTAAATTATGAGTAAATTATTTAGTAAATTACCCATCAATAAATTACTAAGTAAATTCTTTGTAAAGTACTTAGTCAATTCCCAAAAAATTCTCAGTAAATTACTCAGTAAATTCTCAGTAAATTGTAAGTAAATTCTCAGTAAATTACTTAGTAAATTCTCAATAAATTACTCAGTAAATTATTTGTAGCATACAAATTAAATTTCCAGTAAATTCTCAGTAAATTTCCTTAAATTCCCAGTCAATTCTCCGTAAATCCTCAGTAAATTCTCTGTAAATTACTCAGAAAATTACTTAGTAAATTCTCAGTAAATTCGTAGTAATTTACCTAGTAAATACTCAGTAAATTACTCAGTAAATTCTCAGTGATTTACCTATTAATTACTCAGTAATTTCCTTGTAAATTCTCTGTAATTTACCCAGTAAATGCTCAGTAAATTCCTAGTAAATTCTCAGTAATTTACCTAGTAAATACTTAGTAAATTACGTAGTAAATTCTCTATAAATTCTCGGTAAATTACTAAGTAAATTTTCAATAAATTAATTCGTAAATTATTTAGTAAATTCTCAATAAATTACTCAGTAAATTCCAACAAAATTCTCAGTAAATTACTCACTAAATTCTCAATAAATTCCCTATAAATGACTCAGTAAATTCTCAATAAATTTGTAAGTAAATTCCCAGTAAATTCTGAGTAAATTACTTAGTAAAATCTCAGTAAATTCAAATTAAATTACTCCGTAACTTATTCATTAAATTTCTAGTAAATTCTCTGTAAAGTACAAAGTAAATTCCCCATAAATGTTCGGTAAATTCTCAGTAAATTCACAGTAAATTCCAAGTAAATTCTCCGTAAATTACTCAGTAAATTCACAGTAAATTACTCAGGAAGCTCTCAATAAATACGCATTAAATTCTCAGTAAATTCCCAATAAATTACTTAGTAAATTAATCTATACATTCCCTGTAAATTCTAAGTAAATTCTCAGAAAATTACATAGTAAATTCCCAGTAAGATACTCGATAAATTACCTAGTAAATTATCAGTAAATTCTAAGTAAATTCTAATTAATTCTGAGTAAATTACTCAGTAAATTCCCATTAAATTTTTGATAAATTACTCATTTAATGCTCAGTAAATTAGTCAATAAATTTTTAGTAAATTTTCGGTAAATTACTCAGTAAATTCCTATTAAATTCCAAGTAAATTCTCCGTAAATTTTCAGTAAATTACTCAGTCAATTCTCAGTAAATTATGAGAAAATTACTCAATAAATTCTCAAGAAATTACACAGTAACTTAATTAGTAAATTCTCATAAATTCTCAGCAAATCACCCAGTAAATTCCGTGTAAATTCTCAGTAATTACCTAGTAAATTCCAAGTAAATCCTCAGTAAATTCTCAACAAATTACTTAGTAAATTCTCAAAAATTACTTAGCAAATTCTCAGTAAATCCTCAGTAAATTAGTCTGTTAATTACTCAGTAAATTCTATGTAAATTCTCAGTAAATTCCCAGTAAATTCTCAATAAATTTCCTGTAAATTCCTAGTAAATTCTCAGTAAATTCTTAATAAATTACTCTGTAAATTTCTGGTAAATTACTCTGTAAATTACTCAGCAAATTACTCAGTATAGTACATAGTAAATTACTCAGTATATTTTCAATAAATTACTTAGTAAATTACCAGTAAATTCTGAGTAAATTACTCCGTAAATTAGTTACTAAATTCTCAGTAAATTACTTTTAAATTCCAAGAAAATTCTCAAAAAATTACTTAGAAAATTCTTAAAAAATTACTTAGTAAATTCTCAGTAACTTACTCAGTCAATTGCTAGTAAATTCTCCATAAAGTACTTAGTAATTTCTCAGTATATTATTCAGTAAATTCCAAGTAAATTCTCCGTAAATTTACTGTAACTTACTCTGTAAATTTTGAGTAAATTCTCAGGAAATTACTCAATAAATTCTAAGTAACTTATTTAGTAAATTCTCAATAAAGTACTTAGTAAATTCCCAATAAATTCCCAGTAAAATTCCTGTAAATTCTCATTAAATTCACATTGAATCACTAAGTAAATTATCAACAAATTCCCAGCAAATTCTCCGTAAACTACTCTGTAAATTTCCAGTAAATTCTCAGTAAATTATTTATTAAATTCGCATTAAATTCTCTATAAATTCCCAGTAAATTACTTAGTAAATTCTGAGTAAATTAAGCAGTACATTCCCTCTAAATTCTCTATAAATTTCCCAGTAACTTACACAGTAAATTCCAGTAAATTACTAGGTAAATTACTCACTAAATTTTTTAGTAGATCCACAGTAAATTCCCAATAAATTCTTAATAAATTACTCAGTAAATCCCCAAGAAAATTTCTAGTAAATTCTCAGTAAATTACTCAGTAAATTCTCAATTAATTACTCTGTTAATCACTCAGTAAATTCTAAGTAAATTCTCAGCAAATTACTCAGAAAATTACTCAGTAACTTTCTCAGTAAATTGCCAGTAAATTTTCAATAAAGTACTCTGTAAATTCCTAGTAAATTCTCTGTAAATTACTCAGTCAATTCTCAATAAATTACTTAGTAAATTCTCAATAAAGTACTTAGTAAATTGCGAGTAAATTTCCCGTAAATTCTCAAAAAATTACTTAGTAATCCCACATAAATTCTCAGTAAATTCTAAGTAAATTACTAAGTAAATTCTCAATAAATTAATCAATACATTCCCCATTAATTCTGAGTAAATTTCTCAGTAAATTCCTAGTTAATTACTTGGTAAATTACTAAGTAAATTAGTAAGTAAATTTGTGATAACCCTGGTCCGTATTACGCTAATTAATCTTAATTAAGGTTGTGATTATGTGTTTGATGTGAATTTGGGTGTTAATTGCATGATTATATGTGATTTTGGCTTTGTATCTGTTCACCGTAGGAAAATCTATTTGATTTTCTACTTTGAAATTTAAATTGAAAGCCTTATCGACCACAGAAACCGAAATTGCCTACACCATTGTGATTGGCGTAATTTTTAGAGCCTTCGGTGAAATTTAATTAGAAATTAATTTAGATCAAAATAATTAGATTAAACTGATTGAATTGGGTACAATTAATTAGCCTTACTCAAGTCTAATTAGATGAGCCTATAAATAGGCCCTTATACACTTAAACTCACCATATGTTTGAGCTTAAAATCTGAATTTGCTCTCTAGAGAGAGAATGTGTCGATTCTAGAGAGAGAAAGAGGGAGAATTGTGCATTTTGACTCAAAGATTGTGGATTGGGAAGCTTAACTCAAGAATTAACCATAATTTGGAAGATTTAAGCCGCTAGGTGAGTAATTGGTTATGAGTTCATAAGTTTGAATTGGTAATTTTGTATAATTCAAGCTAGTTGGGTAATCAAGAACATAATTTGAGATGTATTTGTTGAATTGGAAGCTTGTATGTACATGCATGCATAGAATTGCTATGAGATTAAATGTTTAAGTGTAAGTTCATGAGTATAAGTTTGTTATTTTGTAAACTCTAGCTTGTTATGTGATCAAGAATAAGAATTGAGTTGTGATTAATAAATTTGAAGTCAATAATTGCATGCATGAAAGGAATTGCCATGAATTTGTATGATTGAGCTTGAAATATATAATCCATATAGAATCTTGATGACAATTCATGCCCTTGATCATCATTTACATCATTTGAGTTGAAAATGGAAGTTAGATTCCACATGCAAATATAATCCATAGAAGAATGAGTTTGGGTGCATGAATTTGTGGTGTTGGGAATTAGTTTGGTGTAATTTGGGGCATGCATGTGATTAATTCATGGGATTTGAGCTTATGAAGTAGTAAATTTGGTGTTTATAGCATGTTAGTAAATGTATATGTGAGCCTTGAACCATGAGATGCAAGTTACATTAGATTGAATGCATGTTTGAAGCTCAAAAAGAATTCTGGAAAACCCAGAATTCGGCATGTCCGCTCGAGTGGGGTAATGGCCGCTCGAGCATGAAGCAGTTTTGCAGACATTATCGTCCGCTCGAGCGGGGAGAATCACGCTCGAGTGTTCAAGGCATATGTTTGACCCTCAGCTCGAGCGTCCGAAGTCACGCTCGAGTGTAAATTTGAGGCAACCAGAACTTTTGCAGACCAAAGAGGGGGTCCGCTCGAGCGGGGAACCCTGTTTCTGAAATTTTATAAAGATGTTTTGTGTTTCATTTTCCGTTCTCTTCCATTTTCTGAGCACTCTTTGGCATGCATTGAACATTGTAAATGGATTAAGAAGATAATAAAGAGGCCTAAGAGGAATGCACAAGTTAAGAACGGATTGAATCATTTGTGACCCATATGTGTTATGTAATATGTAGGGTCGAGCTCGAGGGCAATCCACCGGCAGAACACTGTGAGTAATATCTTAGTAAAGATATTCTCAAGTATGTTACTTTCCAAATGCTACTTCAGTACAAGCTCCATGGATTTGTTGATTTGAAATATGAATGAGTATTTTATATGCCTAATTTGTATAAGGCCGTTTGATACGTTTGATATATTTGAATTGGGCCTAAGGCCGTTTGTCGTTTGCCATTTGCCGTTGATATGTTTGATATATCTGAACTAGGCCTAAGGCCATCGGACATGAATGATTGGGCCAAAGGCTGTCGGATATGAACGGTTGGGCCAAAGGTCGTTATACATGAATGCAAAGATAGGCCAAAAGCCGTTTGAATATGTCATTGGGTATGTTTGAATACCGTGATGGGCCAAAGGCCGTTTGAATGAAAGGGATTATAACCATGAATATGAAATACGCATGGATATGAATATAAAGAGAATGGGACCGAGGCCGTTTGATACGCCTGATAAGTTCGAATTGGGCCCGAGGCCGTCTAATATGTTTGAATTGGACCAAAGGCCATTTTGAATAAAGAGTTGGCTGGACCAAAGGTCGTTTCGTATAGATGGACCTGAGGTCGTTTGCATAGGGATATGATGTGTTGGACCCGAGGTCGTTTTGCTTTGTTGAGATTTGTAAGTTTGATGTGAATGGGAATAGTGGTTCGAATGTGTGCATTATAAGTATGATTCATTTATGAACGAACCTTATTCATTAACCTCTTTATTTTGATATTATTCACTGGGCATTAGCTCACTCTCATTTATATGTATGTAGGTGAGCAAAGGGACGTTCAACCCCAGCCTCAGTGAAATTTAAGAAGGAAACCAAGTTTTGTGAAGTCATCCCAGGTGCCTCACGCAAGAGGCTTTGTTATGATCTTTTACTATTTCTATTGGTCATGATAGACCGTTTATGTGTATAAGTTTTTGGGTTAGCTGACTATGTGTTTGAATGATCCTAGGTATACAAGATGTTAACTACTGATATGTGGTGTGAGTTATTATTGAGTACATGTGAAATGTTTTGATATGCCATGTAAGCATAGCTCATTGGACAAAATTTTTAAGCTTGCTTCCGTTTGGCCCCTTAACTCTGATGGAATATTTTTTGTTTTGGTTTAAGGCCGTAGGTAATCCCTTGATTACTGGCCGGTTATGACCTTAATCCATAGGGGTGGGTTCGGGTCATGACAAAATTCTCAGTAAATTCTAAGTAAATTACTAAGCAAATTCTCAGTTAATTACTCACTAAATTCTTAGTAATTACTTAGTAAATTCCCATTAAATTCTCAATTAATTACTCAGTAAATCACTCAGTAAATTACTCAGAAAATTCAAAGTAAATTCCAAGTAAATCGTCGGTAAATTCTCAGAACATTACTCAGTAAATTCCTTAGTAAATCCTTTGTAAATTACTCAGTAAATTGCTAGTAAATTCTTAGTAAATTCTCATTGAATTACGAGTAAATTTCTCAGTAAGTTAGTTAGGAAATTACTCAGTAAATTCCCACTAAATTCTCAGTAAATTACTAAGTAAATTCTCAATTAATTACTTAGCAAATCACTTAGTAAATTATGTGTAAATTCTCACTAAATTACTCCATAAATTCTAAGTAAATTCTCATTAAATTCTTAGTAAATTAATTAGTGAATTATTCAGTAAGTTACTCAGTAAATCCACAGTAAATTACTCAGTAAGTTGCAAGTAAATTCTCAGTAAATTCTTCAGTAAATTACTAAGTAAATTCTTAGTAAATTACTCAATAAATTATCAGTAAATTCTTAGTAAATTCCTAGCAAATTCTTAGTAAATTACTCTGTAAATTCCCAGTAAAGTGCTCTATAAATTACTCAGCAAATTACTCTATAAATTCTCAGTAAATTACTCAGTTCATTACCCAGTCAATTACTCAGGAAATCACTAAGTAAATTCTCAGTAAATTATTCAATATATTTTGAGTAAATTACTTGGTAAATACCTAGTAAATTCTCAGTAAATTACTCATTAAATTACTCACTGAATTCTCAGTAAATTACTTTTAAATTCCAAGTAAATTCTCAATAAATCACTCAGTAAAATCTCAGTAAATTATTCAGGAAATTATTAGAAAATTACTCAGTAAATTTCCATTAAATTTTCAGTAAATTACTCAAAAAATTCTTAGTAAGTTATTCAGTAAATTACCCATAAATTACTCAGTAAATATTCAGTAAAGTACTCGGTAAATTACCAGAAAATTCTCAGTAAATTACTGAGTAAATTCTCCATACCTTACTAAGTAAACTCTCAGTAAATTCCAAGAAAATTCTTAGTAAATTACTCAGTAAATTATTCACTCAATTCCCAGTAAATTCTCTGTCAATTCCCCGTAAATTCTCTGCAAATTACTCACTAAATTCCGAGTAAATTCTCAGCAATTTACTCAGTAAATACTCAATAAATTCTTAGTAAATTCTCAGTAAATTACTCAGAAAATTCTCAGTAAATTATTCATTCAATTCTCAGTAAATTACTCATTACATTACTCAGAAAATTCTCAGCAAATTACTCAGTACATTACTCAGTAAATTCTTAGACAATTACTCACTAAATTCTCAGTAAATTCCTTGTAAATTGCTAAGTAAGTTACTCAGTAAATTACTCAAAAAATTCTTCATAAATTCTAAGTAAATTACTCATTAAATTCTCCGTAACTTACTCGGTAAATTTCCAGTCAATTATCAGTTAAGTACTCAGTAAATTCCCTGTATATTCCCAGTAAATTCCAAATAAATTCTCCGTAACTTTTCAGTAAACTACTGAGTCAATTTTCAATAAATTACTCAGTAAATTCCCAGTAAATTCTCCGTAACTTACTTAGTAAATTTTCAGTAAATTCTAAGTAAATTACTTAGTAAATTTGAATTAAATTCCCAGTAAATTACTCAGTAAATTCTCAGTAAATTAATATGTACATTCCCTATAAATTGTCAATAAATTTCTCAATAAATTACACAATAAATTCTCAGTAAATTACTCATTAAATTCTCAGTAAATTCCCAGAAGATTAAAAGTAAATTCTCTATAAATTCTCAGTAAATTTCCAGCAAATTACTCAATAAATTACTCAGTAAATTCACAGTAAATTACTAACTAAATTCTCAGTAAATTCCATGTAAATTCCTAGCAAATTGCTAAGTAAATTCTAAGTAAATTCTCATTAAATTCTCTGAAGAGTACTCAGTAAATTACTCATTAAATTCTCAGTAACTTACTTAGTAAATTCCAAGTAAATTTTCAGTAAATTACTCAATAAATTCCCAGAAAATTCTCAGAAAATTACTCAATAAATTCTTAGTAAATTCCCAACAAATTCCAAGTAAATTTTTTGTAAATTCTCAAGAAATTGCTCAATAATACTTAGTAAATTACTCGGTAAATTAGTCAATCAATTTCCAGTAAAGTACTTAGTAAATTCCAAGTAAATCCCCAGTAAATTCTCAATAAATTACTCAGTAAATTCTCAATAAATTTGTAGTAAATTACTTTGTACATTCTAAGTAAATTACTCAGCAAATTCCCAGTAAATTACTCAGTTTATTTTTAGTAAAGTCCTTAGTAAATTCTCAGTAAATTCCCAGTAAATTATTCAGGAATTTCTCAGTAAATTACTCGGTAAATTCTCAATAAATTGTTCAGTAAATTACCCCTAAATTCTCAGTAAAGTACTCAGCAAATTCTCAGTAAGTTCTTAGTAAATTCTCAGTAAATTACTCAGAAAATTATTCAACAAATTCCAAGTAAATTCTCAGTGAATTATTCGGTAAATTCTCGATAACTTACTTAGTAAATTCCCAGTAAATTATCAGAAAAGTACTCAGTAAATGTCCAGTAAATTCTAAGAAAATTACTCTATAAATTACACACTAAATTCTCAGCAAATTCCATGTAAATTCTCAGTAAATTATCCGCAAATTACTTAGTAAATTTTTAGCAAATTATTAGTAAAGTACTCAGTAAATTTTCAGAATATTATCAAAAAATTCTGAGTAAATTCCCAATGAATTACTCTGTAAATTACTCAGCAAATTGCTTAGTAAATTCTTAATATATTACCTAGTCAATTACTCAGTAAATTACTCAGTATATTTTCAGTAAATTACTTAGTAAATTTCAAGTAAATTCCTAGTAAATAATTAGTAAATTCTTAGTAAATTACTTTCAAATTCAAAGTAAATTCTCAATAAATTACTCAAAAAATTTTTAGTAAATTCTCAATAAATTCTCAGTAAATTATTTAGTAAATTACTAGTAAGTTCTCATTAAATTACTTAGTAAATTACTAAGTAAATTCTCGAAAAATCACTCAGTAAATTCTTAGATAATTCTAATAAGTTACTTAGTAAATTACAAGTAAATTCTCCATAACTTACAATGTAAATATCTAGTAAATTCTCAGTTAAGTACTCAGTAAATTCGAAGTAAATTATTTAGTAAATTTCAAGTAAATCCCCAGTAAATTGCTCAGTAAATTTCCTGTAAATTCTCAGTAAATTACTTAGTAAATTCACAGTAAATTCCAATTAAATTCTCAATAAATTACTCTGTAAATTACGCAGTCAATTCTCAGTAAATTACATAGTAAATTATTCACTAAATTCGCATTAAATTCTCTGGAAATTAATCTGTACATTCTCTGTAAATTCTGAGTAAATTTCTCTATAAATTTCTCAGTAAATTACCCGGTAAGTTAGTCAGTAAATTCCTCGTAAATTCTCAGTAAATTACTAAGTAAATTTTGATTAAATTCTTAGTAAATTACTCAGCAAATTTTCTGCAACTTACTCAGTAAGTTCCTAGTAAAATACTTAGTAAATTACTCTGTAAATTCCTTGTAAATTCCAAGTAAGTTTTTCGTAAATTCTTAATAAATTACTCAATAAATTCTCCGTAAATTCTTAGTAAATTCTAAGTAAATTACCAACTAAATTCTTAGTAAATTACTCAGTAAATTCTCAGAAAATTACTCAATAAATTCCCAGTAAATTACTAAGTATATAATACTCAGTACATTACTCAGTAAATTCTCTGTAAATTCTTAGTAAATTACTCAGTAAATTTTCTGTAATTTCTCAGAAAATTACTTAGTAAATTGCTAAGTAAATTCCCAGAAAATTACTCAGTAAATTCTCAGAAAAGTACTGAGTAAATTCTAAGTAACGCACTCAGTAAATTCCCAATAAATTATCAGTAAAGTACTTAGTAAATTCCACGTAAATTCCCTATAAATTTCCAGTAAATTCTCGGTAAATTACTCAGAAAATTCTCAATAAATAAAAGTAAATTCTCTATAAATTCTTCAAAAATTACTTGGTAAATTCTCAGTAAATTACTCAATAAATTGTCAGTAAATTACTCAATAAATTCCCAGTAAATTCTATGGAAATTACTCAGTAAATTGTCAGTAAATTACTCAATAAATTTCCAGAAAATTCTTAGTAAATTACTCAATAAATTCCCAGTAAATTCTCAGTAAATTACTCTGTAAATTCTTAATAACTTACTTAGTAAATTCCTAGTAAATTCTCTGTAAAGTACTCATTAAATTCTGAGTAAATTATAAGTATTTTATTCAATAAATTCCCTGTAAATTTCAAGTAAATTTCCCGTAAATTCTCCGTAAATTACTCAGTAAATTCACATTGAATTACTATGTATCAATAAATTCCCAGCAAATTCTCTGTAAATTACTCAGTAAATTCTCAGTAAATTCTTAGTAAATTATTCACCAAATTTGCATTAAATTCTCATTAAATTCCCGCTAAATACCTCTGTAAATTACACTGTAAATTCCCAGTAAATTACTTGGTAAACTAATCAGTAAATTCTTCAGTAGATTCAAAGTAAATTCCCAGTAAATTCTAAGCAAATTACTTGGTAAATTTTTAGTAAATTACTAAGTTAATTCCCAGTAAATTCTCAGTAAATTACTCAGTAAATTGTTCAGTAAATTCTAAATTCTAAATTTTAAGTAAATTCTCAATAAATTCCAGGTAAATCCTCAGTAAATTCTGAGTAAATTACTTAGTAAATTCTCAGAAAATTACTCAATAAATTCCTCAGTAAATCCTCTGTAAATTTCCTATAAATTCCGAGTAAATTACTCATAAAATTACTAAATAAATTCTCAGTAAATTCCCAATAGATTCTTAGTAAATCACTTTGTAAATTCCCAGTAAATTACTCAGCAAATTACTCTATAAATTCTCAATACATTACCCAGTCAATTACTCAGTAAATCCCCAATAAATTCTTTAGTATATTTTTAGTAAATTACTCAGTAAATTCCCAGTAAATTCGTAGTAATGATCAATAAATTACTCATTAAATTCTAGGTAAATTACTTTTAAATTCCAAGTAAATTCACAATAAATTACTTTGGAAAGTCTTGGTAAATTACTTAGGAATTTCTCAGTAAATTGCCAGTAAATTACTCAGTAAATTCTAAGTAAATTATTAAGAAAATTAAAAATAAATTCTCATTAAATTACTCAGTAAATTCGCAATAAAATACTCAGAAAATTCTCAGTAAATTACTCAGAAATTGTAAGTAATTCTAAGTAAAATCTCAATAAATTCTTCATAAATTACTCAATAAATACTCAGTAAATTACTCTGTAAATTCTCAGTAAATTATTTCATAAATTCCGAGTAAATTCTCAAAAAATTACTCGAAAAAATCCCAATAAATTATTTAGTAAATTCTCAACAAATATTCAGTAAATTCATAGTAAATTTTCAGTAAATTACTAAGTGGATTCTCAGTAATTATTCTATATATTACTTAGAAAATTACTCAGTAAATTCCCAATAAATTCTCAAAAAATTACTCAGTAAATTACTCACAAAATTCTCAGTAAATTACTACTAAATTCCTAATAAATTACTTATTAAATTTCCAATAAATTCTCAGTAAATTACTCAATAAATTTCAAGTAAATTCTCAAAAAATTACACAGTAAATTACTCTGTAAATTAGTCAGTAAATTCTACGTAAATTATTAAGAAAATTCTCAGTAAATTGCCAGCAGTAAATTCCTTAGTAAATTAGAAGTAAATTCTCAGTAAATTCTTAATTAATTACTCAACAAATCATTCAGTAAATTCCACGTAAATTCTTAGAAATTACTCAGTAAATTCCAAGTAAATCCTCAATAAATTCTCATTAAATTACTCAGTAAATTCTCAGTAAATTACTCAATAAATTCTCAATTAATTACTCAGCAAATCACTCAGTAAATTCTTAGTAAATTCCCTGTAAATTTCCCGTAAATTCTTAGTAAATTACTCAGTAAATTCCATGTAAATTCTAAGTAAAGTACACAATAAATTCCAAGTAAATTACTCGTTAAATTACTCTGTAAATTAGTCAGTAAATTCTAAGCAAATTCCCAGTAAATTTCCAGTATATTTTTTGTAAATTTTTCGTAAATTACTCAGTAAAATCTCAGTAAATTACCTATAAATACTCAGTAAATTCACAGGAAATTCTCCGTAAATTACTTAGTAAATTCCTAGTAAATTATTCAGTAAATTCACATTAAATTCTTAGTACATTCCCTGTAAATTATTCAGTAAATTCTTAATAAATTATCAGTACATTTGTAGCAACCCTCACCTTACTCTTGCCATACGTACATACATTCATGCATGATCTTGTCTTGTTATGTTGTTTTGCAAGTTTT
Source organism: Camellia sinensis (assembly GCF_055761805.1). NCBI lineage: Eukaryota > Viridiplantae > Streptophyta > Magnoliopsida > Ericales > Theaceae > Camellia > Camellia sinensis. The sequence goes on from NC_138964.1 coordinate 90,209,508, forward strand.
GTCTTGCCTTGTTTTGTTTAAGTATTGCTTGCGTGATTTTGTTCCTTGCTTGGTGTAGCCGAGGTCATCGTGAGCTTAGTTCACCTCTGAACCTTTGTACTTAGAACTGTTTTGGAACCACTTGGTCGACCCCCATCTTCACCCGGGCATGTTTGCCGAGATGTTTTGCACTTAGTGATCCTTGTCCTTGGGCAGGTATGGCCTAGACCGAGGTGTGGCACACCCCGGCCAAGGTGTGGCACAGCTTAGTCAAGTGTCGTCCTCCCTAGCCGATGTCCTTGTTATCCTGTTGCCAAAGCTTTAACTTTAGCCGATGTCATTACTTGCCGATGTGTCTTGCCTTAGCTTGCTGTGTACGCTTTGTCATAGACTTGTCTTATCAGTCAATCACCTTTTGAGTTGAGCCAACCCAGTAGCGCCACGTATCCGAGCTGATTGTTAAGACAGCCGGCAGACCTAGAAACAAATCATTTTGTCTCAAATCTTTGCCTTTAGAGAGAGAAGCTCTAGAGTAAGGAGGAGAAGTTCTTGAGAGAGAATAGATCTTCCAAGCTTGATCTTCGAGGTTTGAACCGTTGGATTCGAGTTTTGAGGTTAGAATCTTAACCTACTCTTGTTGTTTTTATCGATCATCTAGCTGCATTGCATGATCGAATCTGTTTTGCATGTCATGCATCGATTTGAAGTTGGTTTCGGAAGAGAAAGATAGTATTCATGTGTTCTTGAAGAAAAGTCTCGTTTTGATCCGAAAGTTTGGAACTAGAACCATGTTTTTGTGTTTGTTCTTGCATGACCTTCTTGTATGGGTACCCAGGTCCATGTTTTGAACTCATGGCATGAAATCTCAGATTTTTGTAAGAAGTTATAATCTTTGCATTCATCTTCTTCATGATCATATTCTTCATGTTCTTCAAAGGGAAACCCAGGTTTTTCCCGACTTTGTTTTTGAATGAGGCCATCGGGGCCACACCTCGGCAAAGACCTGGTTGGTACCCAGTGTATTTTCATGAGACGGGAGCAGTGTTTAAACTCCCAGCATGTTTTGCTTTGTTATTGACTTGGATTTGGTGAGAATGCCGGGATCATTTGCATGCTATTGCCATGTGATTGTAGGTCCTTGATCTTTGCTTTGAGCCTACACCCGAGGAGATCTATGTGAGTGGTATTTTTAATAAAGCTATGTTATACTGTTTTGATAAATCTTGCTTTGCTTTGTTTTGACGAAAGTATTTGTCAAGCATGAATGAATAGCTCTGTTTTGATGTATCAAGTATAAGCTTTGTTTTGATGTCATTCTTGAAAAGTCCCTTGTACTGGAGGACTCTAAACTTTCGCAGTACCAAGTATAAAAAGTCCCTTGTGCTGGAGGACTCTAAACTTTCGCAGCACTAAGTCAAATTCCCTGTAAATTGTCAACAAATTACTAAGTAAATTCTCAGTAAATTTCTTTGTAAATTCCGGGTAAATTCTCAGTAAATTACCCAGTAAATTACTTGGTAAAGTCCCAATAAATTACTCAATAAATTCTCCGTAAGTTAGTTAGTAAATTCTTATTAAATTATCAGTAGTAAATTCAAAGTAAATTACTCAGTAAATTCTCAGCAAATTACTCAACATATTATTGAGAAAATTATTCAGTAAATTTCTAGTAAATTCTCAGAAAATTAGTCAGTAAATTACTCACTAAATTCTCAGTAAATTCCCTGTAAATTCTCAGTAAATTACTCAGTAAATTCCAAGTAAATTCTCGGTAAAGTACTCAGTAAATTGCTAATAAATTATTAGAAAATTACACAGTAAATTCTCAGTAAATTCCCATTAAATTCCCATTAAATTCTCCGTAAATTACTCAATAAATTACACAATCAATTCTCTGTAAATTACTCTATAAATTCCTATTAAATTCTACATAAATTACTCAGTAAATTCGCAATAAATTACTAGTAAATTTCCAGTGAATTCTCAGTAAATTAATCAATACATTCCCCATAAATTCTGAGTAAATTTCTCAATAAATTCCCAGTTAATTACTTGGTAAATTACTCAGTAAATTCTAAGTAAATTACTACGCAAATTCTCAGTTAATTACTCACTAAATTCTTAGTAATTACTCAGTAAATTCCCAGTAAATTCTCAATTAATTACTCAATAAATCACTCAGTAAATTACTCAGAAAATTCAAAGTAAATTCCAAGTAAATCGTCGGTAAATTCTCAATAATTTCTCAGAACATTACTCAGTGAATTCCTCAGTAAATCCTCTGTAAATTACTCAATAAATTGACAGTAAATTCTTAATAAATTCTCATTAAATTACGAGTAAGTTACTCAGTAAATTACTCAGTAAATTCTCAGTAAATTCCCACTAAATTCTCAGTAAATTACTAAGTAAATTCTTAATTAATTACTTAGCAAATCACTTAGTAAATTCTGTGTAAATTCTCATTAAATTCTTAGTAAATTAATTAGTAAATTATTCAGTAAGTTACTCAGTAAATTCCTTAGTAAATCCACAGTAAATTACTCAGTAAGTTGCAAGTAAATTCTCAATAAATTCCCAGTAAATTACTCAGTAAATTACTAAGTAAATTCTTAGTAAATTACTCAATACGTTGTTAGTAAATTCCCAGCAAATTTTTAGTAAATTACTCTGTAAATTCCCAGTAAATTGCTTTATAAATTACTCAACAAATTACTCTATAAATTCTCAGTAAATTACTCAGTTCATTACCCAGTCAATTACTCAAGAAATCACTAAGTAAATTCCCAGTGAGTTACTTAATATATTTTGAGTAAATTACTCAGTAAATACCTAGTAAATTTTCAATAAATTACTCACTGAATTCTCAATAAATTACTTTTAAATTCCAAGTAAATTCTCAATAAATCACTCAGTAAAATCTCAGTAAATTACTCAGGAAATTATCAGTAAATTACTCAGTAAATTTCCAGTAAATTCTCGGTAAATTACTCAGAAAATTCTCAGTAAGTTATTCAGTAAATTACCCATAAATTCTCAGTAAAGTACTCAGTAAATTACCATAAAATTCTCAGTAAATTACTCAGTAAATTCTCCATACCTTACTAAGTAAATTCTCAATAAATTACTTAGTAAATTCCAAGTAAATTCTTAGTAAATAACTCAGTAAATTATTCACTAAATTCCCAACAAATTCTCTCTAAATTCCTCGTAAATTCTCTGTAAATTACTCACTAAATTCCGAGTAAATTCTCAACATTTACTTAATAAATTCTCAGTAAATTACTCAGTAAATTACTCATTACATTACTGTAACAACCCTCACTTTACTTTAGTCATGCTTGCATATATCCCATGATCTTGTCTTGATATGTTGCATTTGCAAAACCTTGATTTGTCTTGCATAAGTATTACTTGCATGCTTTGTTCCTTGTTTGGTGTGTGTGTTTGGCCTAGGTTAATCCAAGCTGAGGTCACCTTAAGCTTAGAACCATCTTGGAACCACTTTGGTTGACCTCCACCTTCACCAAGGCATGTTGGCCGAGATGTCATCATCTAGGCCGAGGTGTTCATCACCAAGGCCGAGATGTGTATTATCTAGGCCGAGATGTTACCTTGCGCCTAAGTGATCTTGTTCCTAGATTGGTGCGACCTAGACCGAGGTGTGGCACATCTAGGCCGAGGTATGGCACAGCTAGGCCAAGTGTTGTCCTTCCTAGCCGAGATCATTGTTCCTTACTTGCCGATGCCTTGTTTTTAGCCGAGATCATTACCTACCGGAGTGCCTATGCCATCTTGCTTGTTGAACACACTTTGTCATGGTCTTGTCTTTTCACTCAGACACCTTTTTTAGTAGAGCCAACCAGCCGTTGCCACGTGTCCGAGCTGAGTGTTAAATCAGCCGGCAGAGAGAGAAATGTATCATTTGTTGTATGTCTTTGTTCTTGAGGAGTTCTTAGAGAGGAAATAGATTTCCAAGCTTGCTCCTTAGAGTTCAAACCATTTTATTCGTGTTTCGAGGTTAGAATCTTAATCTACTCTTGTTGTTCTTATTGTTCATCTAGCTGCATTGCATGATCGAACACGATTTGTAAGCCATGCATCGATTTAAAGTTTGGTTTTAGAAAGAAAAAGTGTCATTCATGTGTTCTTGAATAAAAGCCTTGTTTGATCCGAAAGCTTGCATCAAGATTCATGTTTTTGTGTTTGTTTTCATAAGATCTTCGAGTATGGGTACCCAGGTCCATGTTTTTGAATTCATAACATGAAATCTCAAATTTTGTAATGATAAGTTATGATCTTTGCATCCATGTTCTTCATGTTCATGTTCTTCAAGAAAGGGAAACCCAGATTTTCTCGACTTCATTTCCTTGAATGTGGCCATCGGGGGCCACACCTCAGCAAGGAGGTGTGGGACCTCAGCCAAGACTTAGTTGGTGCCCAGCAAGTTTTTCCGAGATGAGAAGCAGTGTTTTGTTTTGGTTCGACTTAGTTTTGCAGGAATGCCGAGATCATTTGCATTCATGTAAAGCTTGTTTGAAAGTGCATTCAATAGACTTTGCCATGTGTTTGTAGGACTTGGACTCTCGCTTGACCCCGACGTTGAAGAACTATGTGAGTGGTATCTTTATTAAAGCTATGTTATAATGTTTTGATAAGCCTTGCTTTGCTTTTTTTTGAAAAGTATTTAATCATGCGTGAATGATTATCCCTGTTTTGTGTGCCAAGTATAAGTTTTGTTTTGGATGACATTCTCGGAAAGTCCGTACGTGCTAGGGGACTATAAGCATTTGTAGCACAACCTTTGAAAGTCCGTACGTGCTACAGGACTATAAGCATTTGTAGCACAACCTTTGTTAATGTCATCCCTTGAAACTTGAAAGCCTTGAAAGACTTTGATTGATGAAGCTTGAAAGGCTTGTTAGATGAACTTGTTTTGTCTTTGATTTTTTACAAGATATAATGTGTATCGCTTTGATAAAGATCTCGGATATTATTCATGCAAACCCTTTATTACTTGTACCATTCACTGAGTATCCAAGCTCACCCTCTCTATATATATGTAGGTGATGAGCACGACGGCGGCGACACCTAGATGTGCTTTGCAACTTGTTTTGGATTCGCATTTTGTAGCATCTTGAAGATCATGCTTCTTAGCTTGCATTTCATTGTATTTTGTATATGATGGTTCGAGAAGCCTTTTGGTCAAGATGTATTTTTGTACTTCATTTTATTGTACCCAAGTTGTAAGACCTTGTTAAGATATATGTCATTCCATTTGACTTATGCACAGCTCTTAGGGACTAATTAGAATTGTATATATATTGCTTCCGCACTTGTGAGCCCCATATATTTATACTCTGATTGTGTGCGAATTTTGGAAGTTGGCCTTTGGTAATCTCGGATTACTGGCCATCATGGCACCATTTTACTAGGGGCGGAATGGGGTCCTGACAATTACTCAACAAATTACTCAGTACATTACTCAGTAAATTCTCAGACAATTACTCACTAAATTCTTAGTAAATTCCCTGTAAATTGCTAAGTAAGTTACTCAGTAAATTACTTAGAAAATTCTTCGTAAATTCTAAGCAAATTACTCATTAAATTCTCCGTAACTTACTCGGTAAATTTCCAGTCAATTACAGTTAAGTACTCAGTAAATTCCCCGTAAATTCCAAATAAATTCTCCATAACTTTTCAGTAAATTACTGAGCCAATTCTCAATAAATTACTCAGTAAATTCCCAGTAAATTCTCCGTAAATTACTTAGTAAATTCTCAGTAAATTATAAATAAATTACTCAGTAAATTCGAATTAAATTCTCGGTAAATTCCCAGTAAATTACTCAGTAAATTCTCAGTAAATTAATATGTACATTCCCTATAAATTGTCAGTAAATTTCTCAATAAATTCTTAATAAATTACACAGTAAATTCTCGGTAAATTAATCATTAAATTCTCAGTAAATTCCTAGAAAATTAAAAGTAAATTCTCTGTAAATTCTCAGTCAATTCACAGTAAATTCTCAATAAATTTCCAGCAAATTACTCAGTAAATATTAAATAAATTACTCAATAAACTCGCAGTAAATTACTCACTAAATTCTCAGTAAATTCCCAGTAAATTGCTAAGTAAATTCCAAGTAAATTCTCATTAAATTCTCAGAAAAGTACTCAGTAAATTACTCATTAAATTCTCAGTAACTTACTTAGTAAATTCTCGATAAAGTACTTAGTAAATTCTCAGTAAATTACTCAGAAAATTCTCGGTAAATTACTCAGTAAATTCCCAGCAAATTCCAAGTAAATTTTTTGTAAATTCTCAAGAAATTACTCAATAATACTTAGTAAATTGCTCAGTAAATTAGTCAATCAATTCCCAGTAAAGTACTTAGTAAATTACTCAGTAAATCCCTAGTAAATTCTCAATAAATTAGTTAGTAAATTCTCAAAAAATTACTCAGTGAATTACTTAGGGAATTCTCTTAAAATTCGTCTGTAAATCCTCAATAAATTACTCAGCAAATTCCCATTAAATTACTTAGTATATTTTCAGTAAAATCTTTAGTAAATTCTCAGTAAATTCCTAATAAATTATTCAGGAAATTCTCAGTAAATTCTCAATAAATTATTCAATAAATTACCCCTAAATTCTCAGTAAAGTACTCAGCAAATTCCCAGTAAGTTCCCAGTAAATTCTTAGCAAATTACTCAGTAAATTATTCAACAAATGCCAAGTAAATTCTCAGTGAATTATTCAGTAAATTCTCGACAACTTACTCAGTAAATTCCCAGTAAATTATCAGTAAAGTACTCAGTAAATTCTTAGAAAATTACTCAGTAAATGTCCAGTAAATTCTAAGAAAATTACTCTGTAAATTACACACTAAATTCTCTGCAAATTCCATGTAAATTCTCAGTAAATTATCCGCAAATTACTTAGTAAATTTCCAGCAAATTATCAGTAAAGTACTCAGTAAATTCCCAGAATATTATCAAAAAATTCCGAGTAAATTCCCAATAAATTACTCAGCAAATTGATTAGTAAATTCTCAATACATTACCTAGTCAATTACTTAGTAAATTACTCAGTATATTTTCAGTAAATTACTCAGGAAAGTCTAAGTAAATTACTCAAAATTTTTTTAGTAAATTCCCAATAAATTCCCAGTAAATTACTGTTTAAATTCTCAGTAAATTATTTAGTAAATTACTAGTAAATTCTCATTAAATTACTTAGTAAATTACTCAGTAAATTCCAAAAAAATCACTCTGTAAATTCTCAGAAAATCACTGTGTAAATTACTTAGTAAATTACAAGTAAATTCTCCATAACTTACAATATAAATTCCCAGTAAATTCTCAGTTAAGTACTCAGTAAATTCGAAGTAAATTACTCAGTAAATTCCAAGTAAATCCCCAGTAATTTACTCAGTAAATTCCTTGTAAATTCTCAGTAAATTACTTAGTAAATTCACAGTAAATTCCAAATAAATTCCTAGTAAATTCTCAGTAAATTACTTTGTAAATTACGCAGTCAATTCTCAGTAGATTACATAATAAATTATTCACTAAATTTGCATTAAATTATCTGGAAATTAATCAGTACATTCTCTGTAAATTATAAGTAAATTTCTCTGTAAATTACACAGTAAATTACACGGTAAGTTACTCCGCAAATTTTCCGTAAATTCTCAGTAAATTACTTAGTAAATTCTCAATTAATTACTTAGCAAATCACTCAGTAAATTTCGTGTAAATTCTCAATAAATTATTAAGTTAATTCCAAGTAAATCTTCAGTAAATTCTCAATAAATTACTTAGTAAATTCTCAGAAAATTACTCAGTAAATCCTCAGCAAATTCCTCAGTAAATTACTCAGCAAATTGCCAGTAAATTTTCATTAAATTTCCAATAAATTACCAGTAAATTACTCAGTAAATTCTTAGTAAATTACGATGTAAATTACTCTGTAAATTACTCAGTAAATTACTCTGTACATTACACAGTAAATTACGCAATAAATTACCCATTACATTTTCAGAAAATTATTTAGTAAATTCATAGTAAATTACTCCTTAAATTACTTACTAAATTCTCAGTAAATTACTTTTAAATTCCAAGTAAATTCTCAAAAAATTACTAAGTAAAGTCTCAGTAAATTACTAAGGAAATTCACAGTAAATTACTCCGGAAATTCCCAGGAGATTCTCAGTAAATTACTCAGTAAATTAAGCAGTAAATTACCAGCAAATTACCAATAAATTCCTCAATAAATTCTCAATAAAGTACTTAGTAAATTCCCAGTAAATTCTCAACAAATTGCTTAGTAAATTCTCAGTAAATTATTCTGTAAATTCCAAGTAAATTCTTATTAAATTCTCTGTAAATTATTCAGTAAATTACTCAGTGAATTTTCTGTAATTGACTCAGTAAATTCCCAATAAATTCTCAGTAAAGTAGTCAGTAAATTCCCAATAAATTACTCAGTAAATTCTCAGTTAATTCCTGATAAATTCTCCGTAAATACTCGGTAAATTACTCAATAAATTCTTAGTAACTTCTCAGTAAATTACTCATTAAAATCCCAGTAAGTTCTCAGTAAATACTTCGTAAATTCCAAGTAAATTACTCAGTAAATTGCTTAGTAAATTCTCAGTAAATTACTTAGTAAATTCCCCATAAATTACTTAGTAAATTATTTAGTAAATTCCCAGTGAATTACTCTGTAAATACCCAAAAAATTACTCAGTAAATTTCCTGTAAAATGTCATTAAATTTCTTAGTAAATTACTCAATAAATTCTCTGTAAATTCTCAATAAATTACTTAGTAAATTGCTAACTAAATTCACCCTAAATTCTCAGTAAATTACTCAATAAATTCTCAGTAACTTACTCAGTAAATTCCCAATAAATTCTCAGTAAAATACTCAGCAAATTCCAAGTAAATTCTCCGTAAATTCTCAGTAAATTACTCAGTGAATTCTCAGTAAGTTCTTAATAAATTACTCATCAAATTCCTAGTAATTTCTTAGTAAATTACTTAATAAATACTTAGTAAATTCCCAGCAAATTCTCAGTGAATTACTAAGTAAATTCTGAATAAATTCTTAGTAAATTACTTATTAAATAGCTCAGTAAATACTCAATAAATTACTTAGTAAATTCCCAATAAATTACTTAGCAAATTCCCCATAAATTACTCGGTAAATTCTTAGTAAATTACTCAGTAAAATATCAGTAAATTACTCACTAAATTCTTAATAAATTCCCTGTAAATTCTTAGTAAATTACTCAGTAAATTCTTTGTAACTTCTTAGTAAATTACTCATTAAATTCTCAGTAAATTCTCAATAAATTACTTAGAAAATACTTAGTAAATTTCCAGTAAATTCTCAATAAATTACTTAGCAAATTCTCAGTAAATTACTCTATAAATTCTCAGTAAATTACTTCTTAAGTTTTAAATAAATTCTAAGAAAATTGCTCAGTAAATACTCAGTAAATTACTTAGTAAATTCCCAATAAATTACTCAATAAATTCTCAGTAAATAACCCAATAAATTCTCTGTAAATTCACAGTAAATTACTCGTTAAATTCTCAGTAAATTCCCAGTAAATTCTCTGTAAATTCTCAGTATATTACTTACTAAATACTTAGTAAATTACTCAATAAATACTAAATAAATTACTGAGTAAATTCTCAGTAAATTACTGAGTAAATTCCTAGTAAATTCTTAGCAAATTACTCAGTAAAGTAGTCAGTAAATTACTCAATAAATTCTCAGTAACTTACTCAGTAAATTCCTAGTAAATTCTCGGTAAAGTACTCAGTAAATTTGCAGTAAATTCCTAGCAAATTCTCAATAAATTCTTAGTAAATTACTTAATCATTTCTCAGTAAAATACTTAGTAAATACACAGTAAATTCCAAGTAAATCCTCAGTTAATTCTTAGTAAATTGCTTAGTATATTCTGAGTAAATTCTCAGAAAATTACTCGTTAAATTCTTAGAAAAGTCGTCAGTAAATCCTCAGCAAATCACTCAGTAAATTACTCAGTAAATTGCCAAGAAATTCTCTGTAAATTATTTAGTAAATTCCCAATAAATTCTTAGTAAATGACTAAGTAAATTACTCTGCAAATAACTCAGTAAATTCTTAATAAATTACTCGGTACATTACCCTATAAATTACTCAGTAAATTACTCAATATATTTTCAGTAAATTACTTAGTAAATTCCCATAAATTCCCGGTAAATTAAAAGTAAATTACCAGTAAATTCCAAGCAAATTCTCAACAAATTACCCAGTAAATTCTTAGTAAATTACTCAAGAAATTCTCAGTAAACTACTCAGTAAATTCCTAGTAAATGCCCAGTAAATTCTCAACAAATTACTCAGTAAATTCCCAGAAAGTTCTTAGTAAATTCTCAATAAATTCTCAGTAAATTACCAAGTAAATTCTCCGTAACTTACTCAGTAAATTCCGAGTAAATTCATAGTAAAGTACTCAGTAAATTCCCAACAAATTACTCAGAAAATTCCTATTAAATTCCAAGTAAATTCTCAGTAAATTGCCAATAAATTATTAGTAAATTCCCTGTAAATTCTTAGTAAATTCTAAATAAATTACTTAGTATATTACTCTGTAAATTCACAGTAAATTCTCAATAATTACTCAATACATTTCTCAATAAATTACTTAGTAAATTCTCGGTAAATTCTCAGTAAATTACTCACTAAATTCTCTGTAAATTCTCCGAAAATTTCTTAGTAAATTGCTAAGTAAATTCCCAGTAAATTCTCAGTAACTTACTCAGTAAATTCCCAGTAAACTCCCGGTAAAGTACTCTGTAAATTCTGAGTAAATTCTCAGTAAATTACTCAGTAAATTACTCAGTAAATTTGTAGAGACCCTAATTTTTGTAATTACCATTAAATCCCTAACCTTGAGTTTATTTCAATAAATCCCTTGAATTTTTGGTTAATTGCGTTTTAAACCCTAGAATCGGGAAGCATTGCGAATTAATTCGAGTAAACCCTAATCGATCCCATAGATTAATAATCACCTTTAAAACCCTATTATTAATTATTAGACCCTATAATTATAGATTAATTACTTTAAAATCTTAATTCTCGGTAATGTTGTTTTTGCTCGGTTTCTTGCCTTTGTTTGCGCTTTAATTTAATAGGATCCAAATTTATTATTCTAACTATTTTCTAATGTTAGTATATTGTATACTAAATATCAAGGTTTCATAAATTTAGACTTGGTCCCTATATACTTCTATTTTATTTCATTCCAAACCTTAATTGTAGTACTTTCTTAATTAATTTACTTGTGCCTATTATTTTATGTTTACAAATATCTTATATATATATATATATATATTTCTTGGAGCCCAAGTAGTTGACCATGTGATGGATGAAAAGGCCTTAATGGAAACTTTGACAAATTACACTTATAGAACTTGGCCCTAAGAAACCTCACAATCCTTTCTCTATATATATGCACACTTCTCCCCCTCAATTCACACATTTTCAGCCATGCACTAGAGGAGTGAGAGAGCGTGATCTTGGAAAAAAAGAGAGAAGGAGGGGGGGAGAGAGAGAGAGAGAGAAGAGAGAAGAAGAAAAAGAGTAATTGTATTGAGTCTTGTACAACAAAGCTAAACCTACATCACCTCTTCTCTCAAGTTCTTTTACCACTTGTCCTTACATGCTTTTTGTATATATATGTTGTAGTCTAGGCTTACACTCTTGTATAAATGTGTATTAATCAAGAAATGGTATGCTTCTCTTTCTTTCTTAAATTTCTAGCAGCAAATCTTTTCCTTCTCTTGAATTTATTTTCCTATCAAAACTCCATAAACTTGAAATCTGTTTTTATGGTGTAATATTTGATATGTCTATAGTATGTGATAATTTTGGTAGGACCTAAAGATGTATTTTTATAACCTCAACAATTTTTCTAAGTTTGTTACTCACAAAACCAGAAAAACAGTCAACTTTCTCTATTTTTATAAAATTCCAGAAATATAATCTTGAGTCCACTTTTATGTCAAAATCTTAATCTTGGTGTTATATTTTAACTAAAATTTGTTTGAACTCAAGAGAGTGAGGGGTTTGAGAGAAAAACCGATTTGCGTAACTATCAACGAATCTGGACAGATCTTGGTAATTCTGAATTATCTTAAAATCTAAAATACCTATCCTATTTTCGTAAATTGAGTTTGAAACTAGACTTGTTTATCTACAAACTCACACGAGGCCAAGTACATAGGGCCAATAAAAGTATTTTTTTCATAATTATTTTCAAACTGCTTCAAATCTGAAAATTTGTGTTAATATGCTCTTATTTGGTTTGCAACTCATATATTCTATGTTTCTTGAATGTTTTAGTCTCAATATGTAATCCATGATAAATTGTGAATTTGCTTTACCCTGAATAAATGACTTGTTGTTTAGTTTGGATTCGTAATTATACTGACCATGCTTTGCTTTAACTGAGAACATAATGCACTTAATAAAGGGAAAATCAAATGGGATGGTAATGGGTTGCGATCATTGTATTAAATTTTATGAGATAATGAACGATTGATTCAAGAGTATGATATAGTGGAATGTGTTCCATTTTTGTGATGTCTTGCGCAAGTGTGTTTTCGAACCCTAACATGGCACGGGAGGTATTCTGGTTGCTTAACGGAAATGAGAGGCATAAGGGTGGCAGTGAGGGTCTCACAAAGGGAGAGTATCCCTAGAAGCCCATTCCCTTGGAGTAGACTGTGATGTCACCACTCGGGTATGTAACCTAGGTGCGTGGGCATCATTGGTAATTGTGCGGTAAGCGACGCACTAGTGGTTATGTGGTAAGCGGCGCACTGGTATTGTATTAACCAAGGGGGAGTCAGAATTGCCCGTGGCTAGTGTTAGTGATTGGGTAAGAACGACATTCCGCGGGGAGTTGCCTAGAACCAACTAAAATTGACTATTATTCATGAGAACTGAAATTTAATTATAAGCCCTGCTTAATTATTATTTTCACTGTATGTTATGATCGTGCCGTTATGTTACTTGTGTATTTGGAATGGGAAAAGGGTTGTGGTGTGTATGTTTACTGGACATTTCAAGCTCATGGTATTTTATGTCAGGTGAAGGCGAGTTTTACACTGAGAACAAAATCCCTAAAAGCTTTGCGGAGCCATGGCAGCCTTAGAGATTAGATTTTATATTTCTTGTATTTTGAATAATCTTTTTGTATCAACGAACTGATCTGTATTTAAAGACTTAAAGAATTTTATCGATAACTATTATTAATATTTTCTTTTAGTGTAATTATTTGTATTTTGTGCTTAAAAATGATGTGTATTCGCTAGTTAAACCCCGGTGTATCGTTGTGTTATATTATCAAAATTTGGGGCGTTACAAAATTCTCAATAAATTCTAAGTAAATTACTCAGTTAATTGTCAGTAAATTACTTAATAAATTCCTAGTAAATTTTAAGTAAATTGTTCAATAAATTCTTAGTAAATTCTCAGTAAATTAGTCAATAAATTCCCAATAAATTCTCCAAAAAATACTCAATAAATTCCCAGTAAATGCTCACTATATTATTTAGTAAATTCCCACTAAATTTCAAGTAAATTCTCTGTAAATTATTTGTAACTTACTCAGTAAATTCACAGAAAATTACTCAAAAAATTACACAGTAAACTCCCAGTAAATTACTCAGTAAATTAATCAGCAAATTTCCCGTAAATTCCTAACAAATTCTTCGTAAATTGCTCAGTAAATTCTCAGTAAATTACTTAGTAAATTCTTAGTAAATTATTCAGTAAATTCGCATTAAATTCTCAGTATATTCCTAGTAAATTCCTAGTAAATTACTCAGTAAATTCTTCTGTAGATTCAAAGTAAATTCTCAGTAAATTCCCAGTAAATTACTCAGTAAATTCTCAATTAATTACTCTGTAAATCACTCAGTAAATTCTCAGTAAGTTCCAAGTAAATCCTCAGTAAATTACTTAATAAATTCTCAAAAAATTACTCAGTAAAGTACTTAGTAAATTTCCAGTAAATTACTCAGTAAATTCTCAATAAAGTACTCAGTAAATTCCGAGTAAATTTCGAGTAACTTTTCAAAAAAATTACTTAGTATTTTCTCAGTAAATTCTCAGTGAATTACTCAGTAAATTCTTTGTAAATTCTCAGCAAATTCTAACTAAATTACTCAGTAAATTTTCTATAAATTCTCAATAAATTACTCAGTAAATTCTCAGTAAATTGCAAGTAAATTCTCCATAAATTCCCAATAAATTACTTCGTAAATTTTCAATAACTTACGCAATCAGTTCTTAGTAAATTACTCAGTAAATCCTAGTAAATTCTAAGCCAATTATTCATTAAATTCTCATTAAATTCCAAGTAAATTCTCAGTAAATTCTCAATAAAATCTCAATAAATTACTCAGGAAATTCTCAGTAAATTACTCCGTAAATTTTCAGTAAATTACTCAGTAAATCCTAGTAAATTCTAAGCCAATTACTCATTAAATTCTCATTAAATTCCAAGTAAATTCTCAATAAATTCCCAGTAAAATCTCATCAAATTACTTAGTAAATTACTCAGTAAATTCCAAGTAAATTCTCAGTAAATTCCCAGTAAAGTACTTAGTAAATTCCTAGTAAATTCTCTGTAAATTACTCAGTAAATTCCCAGTAAATTCTCTGTAAATAACTTAGTAAATTCTTAGAAAATTACTCAGTAAATTACTTAGGAAATAATTTCTCAGTAAATTTCTAGAAAATTCACATTAAATTACTAAGTAAATTCTTAGTAAATTATCGTAAATTACTCAGTAAATTCCTAATAAATTCTCGGTAAATTCTCAACAAATTATTCAGGAAATTCGAATTACATTTTCTATAAATTCCCAGCAAATTACTCGGTAAATTAGTCAGTACATTCACTATGAATTCTAAGTAAATTTCTCCATAGATTCTCAGTAAATTACATAGCAAATTCCTAGTAAATTACTCTATAAATTACTCAATAAATTTCTCTGTAAATTCTCAGTAAATTCCTAGAAAATTCTCAGTAAATTACTTAGTAAATTCCCAAAAAATTACTAACTAAATTCCCAGTAAATTCTTCGTAAATTCCCTGTAAATTACACAGTAAATTCTTAGCAAATTACTCAGTAAATTCTCAATTAATTACTCATTAAATCACTCAGTAAATTTTGTGTAAATTACTCAGTACATTATTTAGTACATTCCTAGTAAATTGTCAGTAAATTACCAGTAAATTTTGAGTAAATTACTCCATAAATTCTCAGCAAATTGCTCAGTAAATTTTGAATAAAATACACAGTAAATTCTCAAAAAAATTATCTACTTTATTCTTAGTAAATTCTCAGTAAATTCTTAAGTAAATTCTCAGTAAATTACTCCGTAAATTCTCATTAAATTACTAAGTAAATTCCCAGCAAATTCTCGGTAAATTACTCAATAAATTCCTAGTAAATTCTCAGCAAATTACTTAGTCAATTCTTAGTAAATTTCAAGTAAATTGTCTGTAAATTACTCAGAAAATTCTCAGTAAATTACTAAGTAAATTCTCAGGGTATTACTCAGTATATTCTCAGTAACTTACTTAGTAAATTCCCAGTAAATTCTCAGCAAAGTATTCAGGAAATTCTCAGTAAATTACTCAGGAAATTCCCAGAAAATTCAAAGTAAATTCTCGATAAATACTCTTTAAATTACTCTATAAATTTCCAGTAAATTCTCGGTAAATTACTCAGCAAATTCACAATAAATTCATAGCAAATTACTCTTCAAATTCCTTGTAATTTCTTAGTAAATTACTCAAAAAATTCTCAGTAAATACACATTAAATTACTAAGTAAATTACTCAATAAATTTTCAGTAAATTAATCAGTACATTCCCTGTAAATTTTGAGTAAATTTCTCAGTAAATTACTCAGTAAATTACAAAGTAAATTCCCAGTAAATTCTCAGAAAATTCTTATGAAATTCTTAGTAAATTACTCAGTAAATCCTAAAGAAATTGCTTCGTAAATTCTCAATTAATTACTCAGCAAATCACTCAACAAATTCCGTGTAAATTCTCAATAAATTCTCAGAAAATTATTCAGTAAATTTCTCAGTAAATCCTCAGCAACTTAGCAAGTAAATTATTTAGTAAATTACTTTGTAAATTCTCAGTAAATTACTCAGTGCATTACATAATAAATTACACAATAAATTACTCAGTATATTTTCAGTAAATTACATAGTAAATTACCGGTAAATTCTTAGTAAATTACTCACTAAATTCTCAGTAAATTACTTTTAAATTCCAAGTAAATTCTTAAAAAATTACTTAGTAAATCACTCAGTAAATTCCTAGTAAATTCTCAGGAAATTACGTAGTAAATTCTTAGTAAATTACTGTGTAAATTCTAAGTAAATTCTCAATAAATTAATCAGTAAATTCTCAGTACATTACTCAGTAAATTCTCAATAAATTCTCAGTAAAGTACTCAGTAAATTTCTAGTAAATTACTTAGTAAATTCTCATTAAATTCCCAGTAAATTCTCAGTATATTACTCAGTAAATTATCAGTCATTACCCAGTAAATTAGTCATTAAATTTCAGTAAATTCTCTATCAATTACTCAGTTAATCCCCAGTAAATTCTTAGTAAATTACTCAGTATATTCCCAATAGATTCTCAGTAAATTACTTCGTAAATTCTTAGTAAATTACTCAAAAAATTGCTCAAAAAATTCCCAATAAATTACTTAGTAAATTTCCAGTAAATTCATAGTAAATTCTCAATGAATTACTTAGTAAATTTTCAATAAATTCTCAGTAAATTCCCTGTAAATTCGTTATAAATTACTCAGAAAATTACTCATTAAATTCTCAGTAAATTGCTAAGTAAATTCCCAGTAAATTCTCAGTAAACTACTCAGTCAATTCCCAGTAAATTTACAAAAAATTCTCGGTAAATTACTTAGTAAATTACAAGTAAATTCTCAGTAAATTACTTAGTAAATTACTCAATCAATTCTCAGTAAAGTACTTAGTAAAATCCCAGTAAATTCTTAATAAATTACTTAGTAAATTCCAAGTAAATCCTCTGTAAATTCTCAGTAAATTGCTCAGTAAAGTCTGAGTAAATTCTCAAAAAAATTTACTCAATAAATTCCTCAGTAAATTCTAAAAAAAATATCAGTAAATCCTCAATAAATTACTCAGCAAATTCCCAGAAAATTCTTAGTAAATTACTTTGTAAATTACCAATAAATTACTCAGCAAATTACTTAGTAAATTCCCAGTAAATTACTCAGTAAATTTTCAATAAATTACTTAGTAAATTCCTAGTAAAGTGTCAGTAAATTACTCTGGAATTTCTTAGTAAATTACTCAGTAAATTATTCAGTAAATTACTGGTAAATTCTTAGTAAATTACCTGTAAATTATCAGTAAATTTCCTTTAAATTCTTAGGAAATTACCCAGTAAATTATTTAGTAAATTACTCAATAAAGTACTCTGTAATTCCCAGTAAATTCTCAATAAATTCCAAGTAAATTCTCCGTAACTTACTCAGTAAATTGTCAGTAAAGTACTTAGTAAATTCCTAGTAAATTACTTAGTAAATTCTCAGTATATTCCAAGTAAATTCTCTGCAAATTCTCCGTGAATTACTCAATAAATTCTCTGTAAATTCATAGTAAATTACTCAGTAAATTACTTAGTAAATTCCCAATAAATTCTCAGAAAATTACTCAGAAAATTCCAAGTAAATTCTCAGTAAATTACTCAGTATATTACTCTAAAAATTCTCAGAAAATTACTCCAAAAATTTCCAATAAATTCTTAGTAGATTACTCACCAAATTCTTAGTAAATTCTAAGAAAATTACTTAGTAAATTCTTTATAAATTGCTAAGTAAATTCCCCGTAAATTATCAGTAAAGTACTCAGTAAATTCTCTGTAGCTTCCTCAGTAAATTCCGAGTAAATTCTCGATATAGTACTCAGAAAATTCCCAGTAAATTACTTAGTAAATTCTTAATAAAGTAGTCATTAAATTCCGAGTAAATTCTCAGTATATTATTCAGTAAATTCCAAGTAAATTCTCTATAACTTACTCAGTAAATTCCAAGTAAATTCTCAGCAAATTCCCAGCAAATTCTCCGAAAATTACTCAGAAAATTCCTAGTAAATTATTCACTAAATTCGCATTAAATTCTCTATAAATTCTCAGTAAATTAAGCAGTCCGTTCCCTGTAAATTCTCTGTAAATTTCATAGTAAATTCTCTGTAAATTACTAGGTAAATGTCTAGTAAATTCTCAGTAAATTACTCAGTAAATTTTCAGTAAATTACTTAGTAAATTCTCAATTAATCACTATGTAAATTCCGATTAAATTCTTAGTAAATTCCAAGAAAATCCTCTGTAAATTACTTAGTAAATTTTCAAAAAATTACTCAGTAAATCACTCCGTAAATTCCAAATAAATTCCCTAGTAAATTCCAAGTAAATTATGAGTAAATTGCTCAGTAAATTAATAAGTAAATTCTCGGTAATTTCCCAGTAAATTCTTAGTAAATTACTCTATAAATTCCTAGTAAATTACTCGGCAAATTACTCAGTAAATTCTCAATACATTACCCAGTCAATTACTCCATAAATTACTCACTAAATTTCCAGTAAATTCCTCAATATATTTTTACTTAATTAATCAGTAAATTCCCAATAAATTTCTAGTAAATTATTGATAAATTACTCAATAAATTCTTAGCCAACTACTCAGTAAATTCTCAGTAAATTATGCAGCAAATTACTAGTAAATGATCATTAAATTACTATGTAAATTATTCAGTAAATACCCAATAAATTATTCAGTAAATTAGTCAGTAAATTCTCAGTTAAATACTCAGGAAATACCCAGTAAATTACTCAGTAAATTGCAAGTAAATTCTCTATAAATTACTCAATAAATTGTCCATAAATTACTCAGTATATTACGCAGTAAATTCTCAGTGAATTACTTAATAAATTCCCTATAAATTATCAGTAAATTACTCTGTAAATTTCCAAAAAATTACTCGGTAAATTCCCAATAAATTACTTAGAAAATTCTCAGTAAATTAGTCAGTAAATTGTTCGTACATTCATAGTAAATTACTCAGTAAATTCACAGTAAATTACTCAGTAAATTCTCAATAAATTACCAGCAGTAAATTCACAGTAAATTACTCAGTAAATTCTCAATAAATTACCAGCAGTAAATTCTCAGTAAATTACTCAGTACATTAACAGTAAATTACTCAGTAAATTTCATATAAATTCTTAGAAAATTACCCAGTAAATTACTCACTAAATTCTCAGTGAATTCCCTGTAAATTCTCAGTAATTACACAGTAAATTCTTTGTAAATTCTCCATAAATTGTTTAGTAAATTCTCAGTAAATTGCTAAGAAAATTCCCAATAAATTCTCAATAAATTACTGAGTAAATTCTTAGTAAATTCTACGTAAATTACTCATTAAATTCTCAATAAAGTACTCAGTAAATTCTTAGTAAATTCTCAGTAAATTACTCAGTTAATTCACTATAAATTCTTAGTAAATTACTCGGTAAATTCCCTGTAAATTCTCAGTAAATTACTATGTAAATTCTTAGTAAATTATTTCATAAATTTTGAGTAAATTCTCCGTAAATTATTTAGTAAATTTTCAAAAAATTACTCGGTAAATTCTCAGTAAATCACTTAGTAAATTTCTAGTAAATTCTCAGAAAATTATTCCATATATTACTAACTAAATTCTCAATAAATTTCCTGTAAATTCTTAGTAAATTACTCAGTTAATTATCAGTAAATTTCCAGTAAAGTACTCAGTAAATTGCCTGTAAATTCTCAGTAAATTCTCAGCAAAATCACAATAAATTTCAAGTAAATTCTCAATAAATTCTAAGTAATTGCACAGTAAATTCCCAATAAATTACTCGGTAAATTACTCAGTAAATTAGTGAGTAAATTCTCAGTAAATTCTACGTAAATTACTAAGTAAATTCCTAGTAAATTCTCAGTAAAGTACTCAGTAAATTGTCAGTAAATTCTCAGTAAAATCACAGTAAATTCCAAGTAAATTCCCAGTAAATTACACAATAAATTCCCAGTAAATTACGCGGTAAATTAGTCAGTAAACTCTCAGTAAATTCTAAGTAAATTACTAAGCAAATTCTTAGTAAATTCTCAGTAAATTACTCAGTAAATTCTCAGTAAATTACCATTAAATGTCAATAAATTGTTCAGTAAATTCCTAATTAATTACTAAGTAACTCACTCAGTAAATTCTCAGTAAATTACTCAATAAATTCTAAGTAAATTCCAACTAAATTAGTCAGTAAATTCTCAGAAAATTACCCAGTAAATTCTCTATAAATTCCTCAGTAAATCCTCAATAAATTGCCAGTAAATTCTCGGCAAATTCCCAATAAATTACTTAGTAAATTCTCAAAAAATCACTCAGTAAATTTCCAGCAAATTACTCTGTAAATTCCAAGTAAATTCCCTGTAAATTACTCAGTAAATTCTCAGTAAATTCTGAGTAAATTACTGAGTAAATTCCCAGTAAATTACTTAGTAAATTCTCAGTAAATTCTCAATTAATTACTCACCAAATCACTCAGTAAATTCCAAGTAAATCCTCAATAAACTACTTAGTAAATTCTCAAAAAATTACTCATAAATTCCTCAAGAAATCCTTACTAAATTGCTCAGTAAATTCTCAATAAATTCCCAGTAAATTTTCAATAAACTACTCAATAAATTCTTAGTAAATTACTCAGCAAATTCCCAGTAAATTATTAATAAATTATTCTGTAAATTCACAGTAAATTTCTTTGTAAATTAATCAGCAAATTACTCAGTAAATTTCCAATAAATTACACAGTATATTTTCAGTAAATTACTTAATAAATTCCTAGTAAATTCTCAGTAAATTACTCTCTAAATTCTCAGAAAATTACTTTTAAATTTCAAAGAAATTCTCAAAATATTAATCAGTTGAATCCCTGTAAATAGCTCACGAAATTCTCAGTAAATTACTTAGTAAACTCTTAGTAAATTCCTAGTAAATTACTCAGTAAATTCTCACTAAAGTACTTAGTAAATTACTCAGTAAATTCTCTGTAAATTACTTTGTAAATTCCAAGTAAATTATTAGTAAATTATTCTGTAAATTCCCAGTAAATTCTCTGTAAATTCCCAATAAATTTTCATAAATTCTCAGTAATTTATTCAATAAATACTCAATAAATTACTTGAAAATTTTTAGTAAATTCTCAGAAAATTACTTAGTAAATTCTCTGTAATTACTTAGTAAATTCTCAGTAAATTGCTAAGTAAATTCCCCTCAGTAAATTCTAAGTAAATTACTTAGTAAATTCTCCGTAACTTATTCAGTAAATTCCCAGTAAAGTACTTAGTAAATTTCTTGTAAATTTTCACAAAATTACTCAGTAAATTACTTAGTCAATTCGTAGAAAATTACTCATTAAATTCCCAATAAATTATACGTAAATTACTCAATAAATTCGCATTAAATTCGCAGTAAATTACTCAGTAAATTTTCTATAAATTAATCTATATAGTCACTGTAAATTCTTAGTAAATTTCTCAGTAAATTCCAAGTAAATTATCAGAAAATTACTCAGTAAATTATCAGAAAAGTACACAATAAATTCCCAGTAAATTCTCGGTAAATTACTAATAAAATTCTCAGTAAATTCCCAGAAAAATTCAAGTAAATTCCCCTTAAATTCTCAGTAAATTACTTAAAAAATTCTCAGAAAATTACTCAGTAAATTCTCAGTAACATACTTAGTAAATTTCCAGTAAATTCGCAATAAATTCCACACAAATTCTCCGTAAATTCTCTGTAAATTACCCAGTAAATTTTCAGAAAATTACTCCGTAAATTTCTAGTAAATTCTCGATAAATTACTTAGTAAATTCCTTTAAATTCGGAGTAAATTACTTAGCAAATTTCTAAATAAATTCTCAGTAAATTACTCAGTAAATTCACTGTAAATTACTAAGTAAATCCTCAGTAAATTGCAAGTAAATTCTTAGTATATTCCCAGTAAATTACTAGTAATTACTCAGTAAATTCCCAAAAAATTCTAAATAAATTACTTAGTAAATTCTCAACAAATTATTCAGTAAATTCTCAGTAAATTCTTAGTAAATTACTCAGTAAATTCCTTGTAAATTACTCAGTCAATTCGTTGTAAATTACTAAGTAAATTTTTAGTAAATTCTGAGTAAATTACTCAATAAATTCTCAATTAATTACAGAGCAAATCACTCAGTAAATTCCGTGTAAATTCTCAATAAATTACTCAGTAAATTCTAAATAAATCCTCAGTAAATTCTAAATAAATTACTTAGTAAATTCTCAAAAAATTACTCAATAAATTACTCATAAATTCCTCAGTAAATCTTCATAAATTGCAAGTAAATTCTCAACAAATTCCTAGTAAATTCTCAGTAAATTTCCATTAAATTCATAATAAATTACTCTGTAAATTCTCAATAAATTACTCAGCAAATAGCTCAGTAAACTCTCAGTAAAAAACTCAGTACATTACTCAATCAATTACTGAGGAAATTACTCAGTAAATCCCCTGTAAATTATTCAGTATATTTTTAGTAAATTACTCAAAAAATTCTCAGTAAATTCCTAGTAAATTCTCAGTAAGTTACTCAATAAATTCTTAGTAAATTACTTTTAAATTCCAAGTAAATTCTCAAAAAATTAGTCAACAAAATCTCAAAAAATTACACAGGAAATTCTCAATAAATTACTCAGGAAATTCTCAGTAAATTATTCAGTAAATTTTAAATAAATTATTCAGAAAATTACCCTTAAATTCTTAGTAAATTACTCAGTAAATTCTCCGTAAAGTACTCAGTAAATTCCCACTAAATTCTCAGTAAATTACGCAATAAATTGCAAGTAAAATCCTCAGTAAATTCTCCGTAACTTACTTAGTAAATTCCCAGTAAATTCTTATTAAATTCCCTGTAAATTCCCAGTAAATTCCCTGTAAATTCTAAGTAAATTACTAAGTAAATTCTTAGTAAACTACTACGTAAATTTCGAGTAATTCTCCGTATATTACTCAGTAAATTCGCAGTAAATTCTCAGTAAATTACTCACTACATTACTTAGTATATTACTCAATAAATTCCCAGTCAATTCTCCGAAATTTACTTAGTAAATTACTCACTAAATTCTCAGTAAATTACTTACAAATTCTCTTTAATTACTCAGTAAATTCGCAAAAAATTGCAAAGTAAATTTCTAATAAATTCTCAGTAAATTACTTAGTAAATTCTCCGTAACTTACTTAGTAAATTCCCAGTAAATTCTCAGTAAAGTACTCAACAAATTCCTCGTAAATTCCCAGCAAGTCTTAGTAAATTACTTAGTAAATTCTCAATAAATTCACGGTAAATTCTGAGTAAATTCTCCGTGAATTTTCAGTAAATTCTCAGTAAATTACTCACTAAATTCCCAGTAAATTACTTAGTAAATTCTCAGCAAATTACTCAGTAAATTCGCATCAAATTCTCAGTAAGTTCCTTGTAAATTACTAAGTAAATTTTTAGAAAATTAATCTATACATTCCCTGTAAATTCTCAGTAAATTTCTCTGTAAATTACACAGTAAATTCTAAGTGAATTGATAATTAATTTCCAAAAAATTCTTAGTAAATTACACAGTAAATTACACAGTAAATTTTCAATAAATTCTCAATAAATTACTAATTAAATTCTCAATAAATTCCCAAAAAATTCCAAGTAAATTCTCAGTAAATTACTCAGTGAATTCTTCATAAATTTTCTGTAAATTACCCAGTAAATTCTCAGAAAACTCAGGAAATTCTTAGGAAATTACTCAGTAAATTCTCAGTAGATTACTTAGTAAATTCCCAGTAAATTCTCAGTAAATTCTCCATAAATTATCTATAAATTACCCAGTAAATTCTCAAAAAATTACTAAGTAAATTGCTCCATAAATTCTCAGTAAATTATTCAGTAAATTACTCAGTAAATTCCCTGTAAATTAATCGGTAAATTCACAGTAAATTCTCAGTAAATTACCCAATAAAGTCGCTGCAAATTCCCATTAAATTACTTAGTAAATTCTCAGAAAATTATCAGTACATTCCCTGTAAATTCGTAGTAAATTTCTCAATAAATTCTCTGTAAATTACTCGGCAAATTACTCAATAAATTACTCAGTAAATTCTCAGTAAACTCTTAGTAAATTCTCAGTAAATTCTAAGTAAATTCTCAGTAAATCATAAGTAAATTGCTTAGTACATTCTTAGTAAATTCTCAGAAAATTATTAAGTAAATTACTCAGTAAATTCTCAGTAAATTTCCATGTAAATCCTCAGTAAGTTCCAAGTAAATTACTTAGTAAATTCTTAGTAAATTACTTTGTAAATCACTTAGCAAATTACTCAATAAATCCCAAGTAAATTCTCAGTAAATTACTAAGTAAAGTCTCAATAAATTACTCAGCAAATTCCCTGTAAATTCTTAGCAAATTACTAAGTAGATTTTCAATAAATTTGTTCGTAAATTTCGAGTAAATTCTCAGTAAATTACTCAGTAAATTCTGAGTAAATTATTCAGTACATTACTCAAAAAATCACTCAGCAAATTTTCAGAAAATTACTCAGTAAATTACTCACTAAATTCTCAATAAATTATTCAGTAAATTCTCAGTAAAGTACTCGGTAAATTCTCAATAAATTACCCAATAAATTGTCAGTAAATTCTCAGTAAAGTACTCGGTAAATTCCCTGTAAATTCTCAGTAAATTACTCAGTAAATTCCTAGTAAATTCTCAGTAAATTACTAAATAAATTCTAAGTAAATTACTCAGTAAATTCCCAGTAAATTCTCATAAAATTACTCAGTAAATTGCTCACTAAATTCTGAGTAAATTCCTTGTAAATTCTCAGTAAATTATCAGTAAATTTCTAGTAAATTCTCAGTAAAGTACTCAGTAAATTGCCAGTAAATTCGCAGTAAATTCTCACTAAATTACTCAATAAATTCTCAGCAAAATCACAGTAAATTCCAAGTAAATTCCCAATAAATTCTAAGTAAATTACACAAAAAATTTCCAGTAAATTACTCTTTAAATTACTCAGTAAATTAGTGAGTAAATTCTCAGTAAATTCTAAGTAAATTGCTAAGCAAATTCCCAATAAATTCTCAGTAAATTACAAAATAAATTCTCAGTAAATTACCAATAAATTGGTCAGCAAATTCCCAATTAATTACTCAGTAAATTCTCAGTAAATTCTTCAGTAAATCCTCAAAAAATTACTCCGTAAATTGTCAGTAAATTCTTATTAAATTCCTAGTAAATTACTCAATAAGTTACTTAGTAAATTACTTAGTAAATTTCCAGTAAATTATTCAGTAAATTCTCAGTAAATTACTCTGTAAATTCCCAGTAAATTCTCAGTAAATTCTCAATTAATTACTCACCAAATCACTCAGTGCATTCCGTGCAAATTCTCAATAAATTACTCAGTAAATTCCAAATAAACCCTCAGTAAATTCTTAGTAAATTACTTAATAAATTCTCAAAAAATTATTTTGTAAATTACTCATAAATTCCTCAGTAAATTACTTAGTAAATTCTCAGTAAATTACTCAGCAAATTACTCAGTAAACTCCCAGTAAATTACTCAGTACATTACCCAGTCAATTACTCAGTAAATTCCCAATAAATTACTCAGTATATTTTTAGTAAATTAATTAGTAAATTCCCAGTAAATTCTTCATAAATTAATCAGTAAATTCTTAGTAAATTATTCAGAAAATTTGCATTAAATTTTCGTTAAATTCCCAATAAATTCTCAATAAAATAATCAATACATTCCCTATAAATTCTAAGTAAACTTCTCAGTAGATTCTCTGTAAGTTACACAGTAAATTTCGAGTAAATTACTACGTAAATTTCGCAGTAAATTTCTTAGTAAATTATTCAGTAAATTCTCAATAAAATGATCAATACATTCCCCATAAATTTTGAGTAAATTTCTCAGTAGATTCTCTGAAAGTTACACAGTAAATTTCGAGTAAATTACTACGCAAATTTCGCAGTAAATTTTTTAGTAAATTCCCAGTAAATACTCAGTAAATTCCCAATAAATTCTTAGTATTTTCTCAATAAATTACGCAGTAAATTCCCAGTAAATTCTCAGTAAATTACTTAGTAAATCACTAAGTAATTTCTGTGTAAAATTTCAATAAATTACTCAGTAAATTCCAAGTAAATCCTTTGTAAATTCCCAGTAATTTACTTAGTAAATTCTCAGAAAATTACTCAATAAATTACTCACTATATTCTCAGTAAATTCCTCTATAAATCCTCAGTAAATTCTCAATAAATTGCCAGTAAATTTCTATTAATTACTTAGTAAATTCCCAGTAAATTCTTAGTAATTACTCTGTAAATTCCCAAAAAATTACTCTGTAAATTACTCAGCACATTACTTAGAAAATTACTCAGTACGTTACACAGTAAATTACTTATTAAATCACTCAATGAATTCCCAGTAAATTACTTACTATATTTTCAGTAAATTTGTAATAACCCACATTCTTGTCTTAGTCATGTTCATGAGCATTTATATGATTTTGCCTTGTTAAGTTTGTATATGCAGACTTAGACTTGTTTTGCCTAGGTAAAGGTTCTTGTCTTGTGTTGATGCTATCATGTTTTGCCTAAGTGTTATATGCATGCTTTGTTCCTTACTAGGTCATGTCAAGCCTAGGTCATGCCAAGCCTAGGTCATGCCAAGCCCAGGTCATGTTAAGCCGAGGTCATGCCAAGCCTAGGTCATGCTAAGCCTAGGTCATGCTAAGCCTAGGTCATGCTAAGCCTAGGTCATGTCAAGCCTAGGTCATATTAAGCCTAGGTCATGCCAAGCCTGGGTCATGTTAAGCCTAGGTCATGCCAACACCTAGGGCCATCTTGGAACCATTTTGGTTGACCTCCACCTTCACCCTGGCATATTGGCCGAGATGTCATCATCTAGGCCGAGGTGTGCATCACCTAGGCCAAGATGTGTATCATCTAGGTGTCCTAGATCTTTGATCCTTGCACCTAGTGATCTTGTTCCGGGACTGGTATGACCTAGACCGAGGTGTGGCACATCTAGGCCGAGGTGTGGCACAGCTAGGTCAAGTGTTATCCTTTTTAGCTGAGATCATTGAGACCTTATTTTCCGAAGCTTATGTCCTAATTCGAGATCATTACCTGCCGAAGTGCCCATGTCACCTTGCTTGTTGCACACCCTTTGTCATGCTCTTGTCTTGTCATTCAGTCACCTTTTTGAGGAAACCCAATCCGATAGTGCCACGTGTCCCAACAGAGGGTTAAGCCAACCAACAGAGAGAGAAAACATATCATTTGTCATATCTTTGCCTTTGAAGAGAGAGAAGCTTTGGAAAAGAGGAAGAAGTTCTTAAAGGGAGAGAGCTAGATTCCAAGCTTGATTTTCACACCTTGAACCGTTAGATCCGTGTTTTGAGGTTAGATTCTTGATCTACTCTTGTTATTCTTTATGTTGATTCGATCATATTGCATGATCTAGCATGATTCATGAGCCATGCATTGATTTAAAGCTTGTTTTAGAAAGAGAAAATGATGTTCTTGTGTTCTTGAAATAAAACCATGTTTTGATCCGAAAGTTTGTATCAAGATCCATGTTTTTGTGTTTGTTTTCATAAGATCTTCAAGTATGGGTACCTAAGTCCATGTTTTCGAACTCATCTCATGAAATCTCAGGTTTTGAATAAAGAAGTTATGATTTTAGCATTCATGTTCTTCATGTTCTTGTCCTTCATGTTCTTCAAGGGAGGAAACCCAGATTTTCAGACTTCACTATTTCCCTAGGTGTGGACCACTCTTGCCTAGATCTCACACCTAGGCCAAGCATCGTATCTCACCTTGGCCTACCTTGCATGACCACCCTTGCCGACACCTTGTAACACCTCGACAGGTAGCTGCATGCCGAAGCCTAGGTAACCACACCTCGGCCAAGAGGTGTGGGACCTCGGCCAAGACTTCCTGAGTTCACCCAGCTAGGTCATTTTTGCCTAGATCATTTCTGTACATCCATTCCAAGACCTGGTTGGTACCCATCATGTTTTCCCTAGATGAAAAACAATGATTTAACTCCCAATATGTTTTACTTTGTCTTGACTTGGTTTTGGAAAGAAATGCCGGGATCATTTTCATTCATGTAAAGCTTGTTTTAAGGATGCAATGCACAACCATCTTTGAGCATTCCTTCTTGTCTTCTTGATGTGCATTCAGTAGACTTTATTATGTATTTGTAGGTCTTGGATCCTTGCCTTAATCCCTACACCCGAAGAGCTATGTGAGTGGTATTTTTAATAAAGCTATGTTATAAAGTTTTGATAAAGCTTTGCTTCGTTTTGGAAAAGTATTTGTTCAAGTATGAATGATTATCCCTAGTTTTGTATCAAGTATTATCTTGTTTTGATGACATTCTTGGAAAGTCCTTTCATGCTAGGGGAGTATAAGCCCATGTAGCACCATGTTTGAGAGATCTCTGCCATCGACAGTCTTGTATGGATGGCCCCACCGACGGCCTTGTGCGGGTGGATTTGTCTAATCGATTCCGGGTCGATTATTCCCTTGTTTTGTCCGGAGTGTCATCCCCCATGTATTATGTAGATGTTATTAAACATCCCAAGAAGATTTGAAAGATTTGATTGATGAACTTGATTCATCCCATGTTTTGTTACAAGCTACGATATGTATTGTTTTGATAAAGATCTCGGATATCATTCATTCAAACCTTTATTAATTATATCATTCAATAAGTATCCAAGCTCACCCTCCCCTTTATATATATGTAGGTGGCGAGCAAGAAAGCGGTGATGCCTAGATGTTAATTGCAAGTTGTTTTGGATTCATTTTGCTAACCTCTTCAAGATTATGTTTCTTAGTTTTAATTCACTTCTTTTGTATATGTCGGCTTGAGAAGCCTTTTGATCAAGATGTAACATGTACTTTATTTTATTTGTATTCAAGTTGTAAAACCATGTTAAGATGTATGTCATTTCATTTGATCTATGCACAGCTCTTATGGACTACTTAGATTTAAATATATTGCTTCCGCACATGTAGGCCCCATATGTATACTCTGATTGTGTGTGAATCCTTGTAAGTTGGCCTTTGGTAATCTTGGATTACTGGCCATCATGACACCATTCTACTAGGGGCGGAATGGGGTCGTGACAAAATTACTTAGGCCTCGTTTGGGAACAAACTTTTTTAGTAACTTTTTGGCTTTTTAGCTAAAATGTGATGTAAAAAAAACTAGTATGTTTGGAATGAATTTTTGATTTTTTACAAAAAGATGTACAAAAAGTAGAGAGAAAAGGGAATCTTTGACTTTTTGGTATGGGTTGCTGGCTTTTTGGTTTTTTTAGTGGCTTTTTGGCTTTTTGACTAAAAAATCCACTTGCCAAACGAGGCTTTAGTAAATTCTCAGTAAATTACTTTTAAATTCCAAGTAATTTCTCAATAAAGTTGTCATGACCCAAACCTGTCCCCATGGATTAGAGTCATAACCAACCAGTAATTGCGAGATTACCTATGGCCTTATTCAAAAATCAAACCGTATTTAATAATGGAGGGCCAAAACTGTGGAAGCAATGCTTATAAAAATTGTCCAACGAACTGTGCATACCTGATTTAATCAAAATCTAAAACATTCTCATGTTCATATAATAACTCACACCGCACAAACATTCATATTGTGTAAGTATGATATACGTCCAGGATCATTCAGTAGACAATATTCAACATTTACAAAAGTAAATACCAAAAGCAAGGCTACAAGTCCGATCATACGTGACCGTAAAAGGACAAAAAAAAGGTAAAGAAAAAGTAAGACCTCTGCATGAGGCGACCTTGGTTGAACGTCACTGGGGCTGGGGTTGAATGTCTCACTGCTTACCTACATACATATAAATACAGAGTGAGCTAATACCCAGTAAATAATACTAGAGTAAAGGGGTTGATGAATGAGATTCATTAATAATGAGTCATACTTATATTTCAATCATTGAACTACTATTCTCATTCATATCAGAATTATAGATCATAGCAAAATAGAACGACCACGGGTCCAATACATCATATTCATACTCAAAACAACCTTTGGTCCAATCAATTCTTTAGGAAAAACGACCTTTGGTCCATTCATCAATCATACAGACGGCCTTCGGCCCGATTCATGCATAAGATGACTTTTGGTCCATCTTGTTAAACATTCCAAATGGCCTTGGGCCCAATCTATGTCCTTGTCAAATATACCAAACGGCCTTAGGCCCATTTCCCATTTTCACAATATTCACTTTACAAATTCTTTCATGAAACGGGCGGATAGAATACTCATTCATAGTACAAATTCATAAGTTTAGAAATTACCACGTAGGCAACATTTAGGAAATAATGCATATACAAAATATCTTTACTATGATATTACTTACTGTGATCTGGTGCTTGATTCGCCCTTGCACTTGACCCTACATAATTCATAACACATTGGGTCATAATTCAATTCATTCCGTTCTTTAATTTGCATAATGTTCTTAGGCTTTTTTCATGCTCTTTAATTCATTTAGAATGTCCAATGCATGCCTAAGAATGCTTGGAAGTGAAAGAGGACGGAAAACAAAACATAAAATGCCTTTACAAAATTTCTAAAACAGGGCCCTCCGCTCGAGTGGGCCCCTTTGGTCTGTAAAAGTGCTGGTTACTTGTATTTTACGCTCGAACGAGACTTTCGATGCTCGAGCGAGAAGCCTTGCAAAGCAGGGTTCGCTTGAGCGTACACTTTGCCGCTCGAGTGACAATACAGATTTCTGCAAAACTTCTGGGAGCTTGATTTTTACGCTCGAGCGGCGCTTTTCCCGCTCGAGTGGACAAGTCAAATTCTGGGTTTTCCAGAATTCTGTTTAAGTCTCAAAACATATCTTCAAAGGCTCCAAAGTTGTAAATTGATAGCAAACATATAGACAAATATAACATGACACAAAAGCACTTGGATACTTGAAATCACTTGCTCAAAATCATGGTTAATCTCCCAAATTTCCAAAACCATTTCAAGTTCTTCAAGTTCATGCTATCAAGTTACATATCTTCATGAATTGACCATGCATGTAATTCATTAACTCCAATTTCACTTCAAAAGGTACAAATGATGTTCAAAGCCATAAAGCTCAACAAAAATTAAGCATGCATGCAAGTTTTGATACTCAATTAACATGCTACATGCTTGATTACACAAATTCATGGAAATTTTCTACATGCATGGTTCTATTGACTTCAAATTCATCAAATTCAACTCAATCCATGTTCTTGAGCACAATTTTATCTTGAGTTCACATAATTATAATTTAAACTCATGAATTCATGTCTAATTACTCACCTAGAAGCTCCAATCCTTCCAAAATTAGCCAATTCTTGAGTTTAGCTTCCAAAATTTCAAACTTTAAGCCAAAATCCACAATTTGTGCTTCTTCTCTCTCTAGAACTGTGTACTCTCTCTCTAGAGTGTATGTCCGAAAATTTCGAGGTCAAAAGAATGAGCTTGGATGTTAAAAGGTCTATATATATACACTTGGCATTAATTAAGGCAATTTAACTAAGCTTAAATTAATCAATTTAGGGGTTGTTTGGGGTGTCCTAAATAAGTACACTTTTTGTCTTTTTGGACTAAAAAATTGAGGAAAAAAATATGGATGTTTGGGTTAATTTTTTGACTTTTTATGAAAAAATGTGTATTAAAAAATTGTATAAATTAGTGTGTAGGGAAAAATTAGGATTGAGAGTTGTGCAGCCGTAATTTTTGACTTTTGGTGAATAGTGATAACTTTTTAACTTTTTTAGTAACTTTTTGACTTTTTAACTTTTTGGCAACTTGCCAAACTTAACCTTAATCTAATTATTTTGAACCGAATAAATTTTTAATTAAATTTCATCATAGGTTCTAAAAATTACGCTAATCACATTGGTATAGTCAATTTTGGTTTCTGACGCCTCTACGGCCTTTAATTTAAATTTTATAACAGAAAATCAAACAGATTTTTCTACGGTGAACAGATAGAAATCCAAACACACATATAATCATAAAATTAGCATAAAAAATCTTATCAAGCTCATAATTATAAGCACAATTAGGATCAATCACCATAACATAGAGAAGGGTTATCACAAAAATACTTAGTAAAGTCCCATTAAATTACTCAAGAAATTACTCAGGAAATTCTCAGTAATTACTCAATACATTCCCAGTAAATTCTCAATAAATTACTCAATAATTATTCAGTAAATTCCCAGTAAATTGTCAGTAAATTACCAATAAATTCTTAGTAAATTACTCAATAAATTCTAATTAAATTACTTAATAAATTCTCAATAAAGAACACAATAAACTCTCAAAAAATTATTTAGTTTATTCTTAGTAAATTACTCATTAAATTCCAAGTAAATTCTCAGTAAATTTTAAATAAATTAATAAGTAAATTCCCAATAAATTCTCAGTAAATTCTTAGAAAATTCCTCAGTAAATTCTCGATAAATTACTGAATAAATTCCCAGTAAATTCCCAGTAAATTACTCAGTCAATTCTCCGTAAATTACTCAGTAAAGTCTTAGTAAATTCTCAATAAATTACTCAGTAAATTCCAAGTAAATGCTCAGTAATTTACTCAGTAAATTCTCAGTAAAGTATACAGTAAATTCCCAGTAAATTTTCTGTAAATTCCCAGAAAATTCAAAGTAATTCTCGGTAAATTCTCTGTAAATTACTTAGAAAATTCCCAATAAATTCTTAGTAAATTACTCATTAAATTTCCTGTAATTTCTCAGTAAATTCGCAATAAATTCACATTAAACTACGAAGTAAATTCTTAATAAATTACTTAGTAAATTCTCAATAATTTATTTAGTAAATTCGCATTAAATTCTCGGTAAATTCCCCATAAATTACTTAGCAAATTCTCAGTAAATTAATCAGTACATTCCCGGTAAATTCTGAGTAAATTTCTCAGTAAATTATATAGTAAATTCCTAGTAAATTATTCGGTAAATTACTCAGTAAATTACTTAGTAAATTCTCAGTAAATTTTCCGTAAATTCTAAGTAAATTACACAGTAAATTACACAATAAATTCTAAGGAAATTACATAGTAAATTCTCAATTAATTACTTAGCAAATCACTCAGTAAATTTTGTGTAAATTCTCAGTAAATTACTCAATAAATCCTCAGTGAATTAGTCAGTAAATTATCGAGCAAATTGCCAGTATATTCCCAGCAAATTACTTAGTAAATTCTCAATAAATTACTCAGTAAATTCCCAGTAAATTCTTAGTAAATTACTCAGCAAATTATTCATAAATTACTTAGTAAATTATTAGTAAATTCTCAGTGAATTACTTTTAAATTCCAAGTAAATTCTCAAAAAATTACTCAGTAAAGTCTCAATAAATTACTTAGGAAATTCTCAGTAAATTACTCAGGAAATTCCCAAAAAATTCTCAGTAAATTCTCAATAAATTAATCAGTAAATTACTCAGTAAATTCTCCGTAACTTAGTCAGTAAATTCTCA
Source organism: Camellia sinensis (assembly GCF_055761805.1). Taxonomy (NCBI): domain Eukaryota; kingdom Viridiplantae; phylum Streptophyta; class Magnoliopsida; order Ericales; family Theaceae; genus Camellia; species Camellia sinensis. Next base: position 90,243,270 of record NC_138964.1, read on the forward strand.
ATAAATTCTCAGTAACTACTCAGTATATTCCCAGTAAATTCTAAGTAAATTACCAATAAATTCTCAGTAAATTAGTCAGTAAATTACTCTGTAAATTCTCAGTAAAGTACTCAGTAAATTCCCAATAAATTCTCAGCAAATTACTCAGTAAATTCTGAGAAAACTACTCTGTAAATTCCAAGTAAATTCTCCACAAATTCTTAATAAATTACTTAGTAAATTCTCCGTAACTTGCTCAGTAAATTCCCAATAAATTCTTAGCAAAGTACTCAATAAATTTTCAGTAAATTACTCAGTAAATTCTTATTAATTTTCCAATAAATTTCAAGTAAATTCTCTGTAAATTTTCAGTAAATTACTCAGTAAATTATCAATAAATTACTTATTAAATTCCCAGTAAATTACCCGGTAAATTCTCAGTAAATTACTCCATAAATTTCGTGTACATTCTCAGTAAATTACTAAGTAAATTCTCAAAAAATTTCTTAGTAAATTCTGAGTAGATTCTCAGTAAATTACTCAATAAATTTTCAGTAAATTGGAAGTAAATTACTAAGTAAATTTTCAATAAATTCCCATTAAATTACTCAGTAAATTCTCAGAAAATTACTCCTTCAATTCTTAGCAAATTGCTAAGTAAGTTCCCAGAAAATTTTCAAAAAATAACTTAAAAAATTCTCAGTAAAGTACTCAGTAAATTACTTATGAAATTCTTAGAAACTTACTCAGTAAATTTTCTGTAAATTCTCGGTAAATTGTCCAGTAAATTCCATATAAATTCCTAGTAAATTAAAAAAAAAATCTTGGTAAATTACTCAGTAAATTCCCAGTAAATTCCAAGTAAATTCTTAGTAAATTAATCAATATACTGTTCATAAAATTGCTCAGTAAATTACGCAGTCAATTCTCAATAAAGTACTCAGAAAAATCCCAGTAAATTCTCAGAAAATTCCTCCGTAAATCCTCAGTAAATTCTCAGTAAATTACTCTATAAATTTTCAGTAAATTACTCAGAAAATTTTCAGCAAATTGCTCACTGTATTTTTAGTAAATTACTTAGTAAATTCCTAATAAAGTGTCAGTAAATTACTCAGAAATTCCTCAGAAAATTACTCAGAAAATTGCTAATAAATTCTCAATAAATTATTCAGCAAATTAAAGTAAGTTCTCAGAAAATTACTAAGCAAATTCCCAGTAAATTCTCTGCAAATTACCTAGTAAATTACTCAGTAAATTCTCGTTAAGCACTCTGTAAATTCTCAGTAAATTCTTAGTAAATTACTCAGTAAATTCTCCGTAACTTACTCAGTAAATTTCCAGTAAATTCTCCGTAAATTCTCAGTAAATTACTCAATAAAATCTTCATAAATTCTAAGTAAATTACTCAGTAAATTGCTCAGTAAATTCACAATAAATTACTCCTTAAATTCTCAATAAATTATTCAGTAAATTTCCAGAAAATTCTCAGTAAATTACTTAGTCATTACTCAATAAATTGCTTAGTAAATTCCCAGTAAATTCTCAGTAAATTCTCAGAACATTACTCAGTAAATTGCTAAGTAAATTCTCCGTAAAGTACTCAGTAAATTACTCTGTAAATTGTCACTAACTTACTTAGTAAATTCCCAGTAAATTCTTGGAAAAGTACTTAGAAAATTCCAAGTATATTCTTGGTAAATTTCTTAGTAAATTCCCTGTAAATTTCTAGTAAATTCTTGGTACATTACTCAGTAAATTCATAGTAAATTCTCCATAAATTTTTAGTAAATTATTCAATAAAGTAATTAGACAATTGTCAGTAAATTACTCAATAAATTCCAAGTAAATTTCTCAGTAAATTCTCAGGAAATTACTCAGGAAATTCTCAGTTACTTACTTAGTAAATTCTCAGTAAAGTACTCATTAAATTCCGAGTAAAGTCTTAGTATATTATTCAGTAAATTCCCATTAAATTCCAGGTAAATTCTCTGTAATTTATTCAATAAATTCTTAGTAAATTACTTAGCAAATTTTCAGTAAATTCTCAGTAAATTCACCGTAAATTCTCAGTAAATTCCCCGTAAATTCTTCGTAAACTACTTAGTAAATTCCCAATAAATTCACATTGAATTACAATGTAAATTCTCAGTAAATTATTCACTAAATTCGCATTAAATTCTTTATAAATTTCCAGTAAATTAAGCAGTCCATTCCCTGTAAATTCTCTGTAAATTTCATAGTAAATTCTCAGTTAATTACACAGTAAATTCTCAGTAAATTACTTGATAAATTACTCAGTAAATTCTTCAATAGATTCGAAGTGAATTCTCAGTAAATTCATAGTAAATTACCAATAAATTCCCAGTAATATACTCAATAAATTCTCAATTAATCACTCAGTAAATTTCGAGTAAATTCTCAGTAAATTCAAAGTAAATCCTTAGTAAATTCAAAGTAAATTACTTTGTAAATTCTCAGTAAATTCTCAGAAAATTATGCAGTAAATTCCTCAGTAAATCCTTAGTAAATTCTGAGTAAATTACTCAGTAAATTATCAAGTAAATTCTCATAAAATTACTCAGAAAATTCCCAATACATTCTTAGTAAATTACTCTGTAAATTTCTAATAAATTACTATGTAAATTACTCAGTAAATTCTCAATACATTACCTGGTCAATTACTCAGCAAATCCCCAGTAAATTTCTCAGTATATTTTTAGTAAATTACTCAGTAAATTCCTAGTAAATTCCTAGAAAATTACCAGTAAATAACTCAGCAAATTCTCAGTAAATTACTTTTAAATTCCAAGTAAATTCTCAATAAATTACTCAGGAAAGTCTTAGTAAATTACTCTGGAAATTCTCAGTAAATTCTAAGTAAATTATTCAATAAATTACTAGTAACTTCACATTAACTTACTCTGTAAATTACTCAGTAAATTCCCAGTAAATTAGTTAGTAAATTCTCAGTAAATTCTTCGTGAATTCTCAGAAAATTACTTCGTAAATTGCTAGTAAATTCTCCATAAATTACTCAGTAAATTCACAGTGAATTCTCAGTCAATTACTAAGTAAATTATGAGTAAATTACTTTGTAAATTTCGAGAAAATTCTCAGTAAATTCTCAAAAAATAACTCGGTAAATTCCCTATAAATTACTCAGTAGACTCTCAATAAATTGTCAGTAAATTCAAAGTAAATTACTCAGTAAATTCCAAGTAAATTCTCAAAAAATTACTCAGTAAAATATTCACTAAATTGTCTGTAAATTCCCCGTAAGTTCTCAATAAATTACTCAGTAAATTTTCATTAAATTTGTCACGCCCCCAAACCGCCCCTAGTAGTTTGGTGCCGTGATGGCCAGTAACCCGAGGTTACCGAAGGCCGTCTTACAAAAATCACACACAATCAGAGTATAAAATATGGGGCTTACAAGTCGCGGAAGCAAAATATACATATATAAACTGAGTAGTCCATGAGAGCCGTGCATAAGTCCAATGGAATGTCATACACCAAACATCTTTACAAGTCTTACAATTCAGATACAACAAGAATGAGGTACAAAATACATCCTGACCAAAAGGCTTCTCAAGCCGACATATGCTAAAACAAACAATTAAAACATAAGCCGAGAAGCATAATCTTCAAGACGATGCAAAACGCAAAATCCAAAACACATCGGCCATCACGTCTAGGCCTCAATGCCTTCTTGTTCATCACCTACATATATATAGAGAGGGTGAGCTTGGATACGCAGTGATTGATATCAGAAATAAAGGTTTTGCATGATTGATATCCAAGATTTCTTTCAAAACAATACATAGCATACTTTACAATCAAGAGGGAAATCCAGCTCATTTGCCGGCTTTCAAGTTCCTTGGATGTTAATAACATCTACTTATTTCAAGGGGTGATGACATATCAAGACAAGAGTTTCAAGACAAGCTGTGCTGCGAAAGTTTAGAGTCCTCTAGCACTAAGGACTGTCAAGACAAGCTGTGCTGCAAAAGTTTAGAGTCCTCTAGCACTAAGGACTGTCAAGACAAGCTGTGCTGCAAAAGTTTAGAGTCCTCTAGCACTAAGGACTGTCAAGACAAGCTGTGCTGCAAAAGTTTAGAGTCCTCTAGCACTAAGGACTGTCAAGACAAGCTGTGCTGCAAAAGTTTAGAGTCCTCTAGCACTAAGGACTGTCAAGACAAGCTGTGCTGCAAAAGTTTAGAGTCCTCTAGCACTAAGGACTGTCAAGACAAGCTGTGCTGCAAAAGTTTAGAGTCCTCTAGCACTAAGGACTGTCAAGACAAGTCATCAAAACAAGATAGCATTTGATATACAAAATAGGGATAGACATTCATGCTAGATCAAGTACTTTTCAAAACAAGGCAAGACGAGATTTATGAAAGCAAGTGTAACATAGCTTTATTAAAAATACCACTCACATCGTTTCTTCACACGTCGGGGTCGAGACAAGCCCAAGTCCTACAACACAAGGCAAAGCCTATTGAATGTGCTTTCAAACAAGTCTCTCATGTACACAAATGTTTTCGGAAAACATGCTGGGCACCAACCAGGTCTAGGCCGAGGTTCCACACCTCCTTGCCGAGGTGTGTTCCCGAGGGCCACATGCAAGGAAAGAGGTCGGGAAACTCTGGGTTTCCCTCTGTTGATGAACATGAAGAACATGAGTGTGAAAACATGAAAAATACGAATGTTTGATCATAATCTGCCATCACAAATCTGGGATTTTCGTGCTATGAGTTTGAAAACATGGACCTGGGTACCCGTAGTTGAAAATTATGCAAGAATAAACACAAAACATGGATCTAGGCATGAGCCTTCGGATCAAAACAAGACTTTCTTGAAGAACACATGAATGTCATTTTCTCTTTCCAGAATCGAGCTTCAAAACGATGCATGGCTTACAAATCATTTTCAATCATGCAATGCAATAACATAAACATAAAGAACATCATGAGCGAGTCAAGAATCTAACCTTAGAACGCGGATCTAACGGTTGGATTTCTAGGAATCGAGCTTCAAGATCTACCTCCTCACTCTAAAACTCCTTCTTCCTCCTAGAGTTTCTCTCTCTACAAGACAAGGTTATGATACTAAATGATAGTTTCCTATACCCGGTTCTGGGGTTAACCCTCTGCTGAGACACGTGGCGGCGACTGGTTGGGTTCTTCCTGAAAAGGTGGCTGACAGACCCGACAGAGCATGGTGGAAGGGTGATCAACAAGCAAAGCGGTATGGGCTTTCTGACAGACCATGACATCGGCTAACAACAAGGCGTATCTAACACGCTATACGGAATGGCACTCCGGCAAGGGGGTGACAATGACCTCGGCTAGGAAGGACAACACTTGACTAAGCTGTGCCACATCTTGGCCTAGATGCGCCACACCTCGGTCTAGGTCATACCACTCCAGGACGAGTTCACTGGGGTGCAGGGTAACATCTCGGCTAATGTGTTCAAGGCAATGACGGAGGTCAACAAGGGGTTCCAAGATACTAATGCCAGACTAAGGATGACCTCGGCATAGGAACAACGTCGGCTATACATAACTCAGACAAGCACATAACACTTAGACAAATCACAAAGGTGCCAAAACAAGACATGGATCACATTAACTCAACGAAACAATCGCAACACACACATGCAAGCTAAACAAGTCATAATCATACAAATGTTCATGAACATGATCAAGATGAAAAATGTGGGTTCTTACAGTCTACCCTCCTTAAGGAAGTTTGGTCCCCAAACTTAAGTTACCTTGACCTACGAATAATTCCGGGTAACAGATTTTCATTTCCTCTTCCTTTTCCCACGTGGCTTCCCTGCCATGATGCTTCTCCCATTCGATTTTTACCATCGATATCGACTTGTTTCTCAACTGTCTCACTTGTCTGTCAATAATCCTCATCGGTTTCTCTTCGTAGCCCAAGTCTTCATTAACTACAACCCCGGAGTAATCTATTACATGCAGTGGGTCTCGGATATATTTTCTCAGCATCGAAACATGGAACACACTGTGGACTCGACTCAAATCTGGTGGCAAAGCAAGCCTGTAAGCAACGGTGTTAATCCTCTCGAGAATTTCAAATGGCCCAACGTATCGGGGTGCAAGTTTGCCCTTCTTCCCAAATCTCGTAACTCCTGTCATCGGCGAGACCTTCAAAAATACATGATCCCCAATTTCAAATTCTAACTCCCTCCTTCTTCGGTCGGCATAACACTTCTGTCGACTCTGTGCAGTCTTAATCCTCTGCTGAATGAGTTTGATCTTTTCCGTTGTCATCCGAACCAATTCGGGGCCAATTAGAGTTTTGTCTCCTACTTCAGTCCAACATATCGGCGATCTGCACTCCCTTCCATACAAAGCTTCATACGGCGCCATGCCTATGCTGGCTTGATAACTGTTGTTGTACGCGAACTCCACTAATGGCAAATGCGATTCCCAGCTTCCTTGAAAATCTAGCACGCACAATCTGAGCATGTCTTCGAGTGTCTGAATCATTCTTTCTGTCTGCCCGTCGGTCTGAGGGTGAAAGGCTGTGCTAAATCTCAACTCTGTTCCCAAGGCTCCTTGTAGACTCTGCCAAAATCTGGAAACGAACTTCGGATCTCGGTCTGACACAATGGACATCGGCACACCATGAAGCCTAACGATCTCATTCACGTACAATTCGGCAAGTCGGTCGGCATTAAATGTGGTCTTGACAGGCAAGAAGTGAGCTGACTTAGTAAGCCTGTCGACTATAACCCAAATGGAATCCATACCTCTTTGCGTCCTCGGCAAACCCACTACGAAATCCATGGAGATGTGCTCCCATTTCCACTCAGGAATTGACAAGGGTTGAAGAAGTCCTGCCGGTCTCTGGTGTTCTGCCTTCACTTGCTGACAATTCAGACACTGAAATACAAACTCGGCTATCTCTCTTTTCATGTTGGGCCACCAAAAGGTCCGTTTTACGTCCTGATACATCTTGGTGCTCCCTGGATGAACGGCAAACTTGGAACCATGGGCCTCTTGCAAAATCTTCCTTTTCAACTCCGGTACGTCGGCTACACACAATCTTCCTTCAAACTTAAGCACCTGGTTTTCCACTGTGTATCCTGGCCTCGGCTTGGAGACGAATTCATCAATTACCCTTTTTAGGAACTTATCTTCCATCTGCCTGGTCTTCACTTCCTCGACGATGGTCGGTTCCGCTGAGATCGTTGCCAGACACACCAAACTTCCAACTAACTTCCTGCTCAAGGCGTCGGCTACGGGATTTGCCTTACCTGGGTGATACTGGATCTGCATGTCATAGTCCTTCAACAGTTCGAGCCATCTTCTCTGCCTCATATTTAACTCTTTCTGGGTGAATAAGTACTTCAGACTCTTGTGGTCGGTGAAAACTTGACAGGATGTTCCATACAAGTAATGACGCCATATCTTCAAAGCAAAAACCACGGCAGCTAACTCTAGGTCATGGGTAGGATAATTCTTTTCATTGGGCTTCAACTGACGAGACGCGTACGCTATGACTTTACCTTTTTGCATTAAAACGCAACCCAAACCTTTGTGTGAAGCATCGCTGTAAATCTGAAATTCTTCATTAGCTGATGGTAGTACCAGAACTGGTGCTGTAACTAGCCTCGTCTTCAGCTCCTGGAAAGCTGATTCTCTTTCGTCGGTCCATTCATAAGCTGCTCCCTTCTTCGTTAGTTGTGTCAATGGCACTGCAATCCTCGAGAAATCCTTCACAAACTTTCTGTAATAACCTGCCAAACCCAGGAAACTACGAACCTCGGACACGTTGGTCGGCGTCGGCCAATTCACAACGGCTTCAATCTTACTGGGGTCAACTGATATACCGTCTTCATTAATCACATGTCCTAGAAACGAAATGCTGGAAAGCCAAAATTCGCATTTACTTAACTTGGCGTACAACTTCTTATTTCTCAAGGTCTGCAGGGCAAGTCTCAGATGATTCTCGTGCTCGCTCGCACTCCCGGAATAGATCAATATGTCGTCGATAAAAATAATGACAAACTCATCCAGGTACGGCTTAAAGACTCTGTTCATCAAGTCCATGAATGCTGCTGGGGCATTGGTTACTCCGAAGGGCATTACTAAAAATTCGTAGTGGCCATATCTTGTCCGAAAAGCAGTCTTCTCGATATCCTCGGCTTTAACCTTCAACTGGTGGTAGCCCGACCTAAGGTCAATCTTGGAAAAGACTCGTGCTCCTCGTAGCTGATCAAGCAAATCATCGATTCTTGGCAATGGGTATTTGTTCTTAATGGTCACCTTATTAAGTTCTCTGTAATCAATGCAAAGACGAAGGGTGCCGTCCTTTTTCTTAACAAATAAAACGGGTGCTCCCCACGGTGAAGTGCTCGGCCTGACGAATCCCTTATCCAACAATTCCTGTAGTTGCGATTTCAGTTCTCTAAGTTCAGCTGGAGCCATTCTGTAGGGTGTTTTGGAGATAGGTTGTGTTCCTGGCAAGACGTCCACAGTAAACTCTATTTCCCTATCGACAAGGTGGCCAGGCAACTCATTCGGAAAGACGTCGGGGAATTCCTCAACAACGGGTATGTCGGCTAACTCAACATTTCCATTCAGATCACTTAGTATACTGCATAAATAACCCCTACATCCTTTTTGGATCAACTTGTAGGCCTTCATGGATGAAATTAAGTAAGGCGGGGGTACTACTCCTTTACCTTGGAAAATGACTCGGCTTGACTTGGGGTCTTCAATGTGACGTTCTTAGTAACACAATTAATGGATGCATGATTCGCCGCTAACCAGTCCATTCCCAATATAACATCGAAGTGAGTCATGTCTAATGGCATCAAATCAACTAACAATTCTACACTCTCAATCATAGCAAGACACGCCCTATAAATGGATGTAACAATCATATCTCTCCCAGATGGGGTAGACACAGATAATACATAATCAAGGGGTTCTAATTCTCTATCCAACTTCTCGGCGAATATAGTGGACACAAATGAATGCGTAGAACCCGAATCAATCAGTACGTATGCATCTTGAGAACAAATTGAGAGGGTACCTGACACTACCGCCTCGGCATTCTGGGCGTCTCCTGGTACTAATGCAAAAACTCTGCCCTGCCTCGCCTGTATTCCTCCGATGTTATTCTTCTGTGCAGAGCCCGAGGTGCTTCCATTCCTCTTCCCATCATCGGTCCTTGCTTTCGGGCAGTCCTTCACGCGATGGCCTATCTCGCCACACTCATAACAAGCTCCCGTTGCCCAACGACAAACCCCGAAATGTTGCTTTCCACAACTCGCGCACATCGGCTTGGCGTTACCTTCCTGATTTGAGTTGCTGGAACTGTCTGTGCTCATTCTCTTCTTGGCATTGAACGGAACTCGGCGACTATCATAATTCTGTCTCTTCTTCTGACCCTCACTTGAACTCTGGTATCGGTTTAGATTAGCTTCAGCCAGGATGGCCTTGTCCAGTACTCCGGCATACGTCGGCATATTGAGCATATTGACCCGATCTTGTATTGGCCCACGCAACCCACTTTCGAACTTCCTCGCCTTTCGATACTCGTCATCAACCATATGAGGCGCATATCTCGCTAGTTCAGTAAAGGCACGATCGTATTCTGCGACCGTCTTGTTCCCTTGGACCAGATTCTGAAACTCCGTGGTCTTTCGGTCTCGGACGCTGAGGGGGAAATGCTTGTTGTAGAACAACTCCAAAAATTTTGCCCAAGTCAAACCCGGATTGCTTTCTCGGACCATCATCCACCATCTACGAGCATCGTCGTCTAACGTGAATGCTGCCAGAGATACCTTCTGAGCGTCTGTACTGGGGAAAACTTCAAACAACTTCTCCATCTCTAAAACCCATGCCTCGGCTTTCATTGGTTCTATGCCTCCCTGAAATCTCGGCGGCTTCATCTTCTTGAACTCTCTGATTAGAGTTATCGTGTCGTTCCCATACAAAGCTTGCTGCGGAGGCACTTGTGGCACCGGAGGGGGTGGAGCTGCATATCGGCCATTCGTCTGTTCGGCATGCATAGAAGTGGTACCAGTATCCTGCGGCCTAGATTGCCTCTGCTCACGAACCAAGCCTTCGACTAACCTTTCCAATCTCTCCAACCTGTCTTCCGATCGATCCCGGCCAACCGGGGGTCTACCTCTCCTCATGATGCTAGGGGGGGGGATGCAAGATAAGACTTTAAAACAACTAAACAGATTAACACATATGCAAGTAACGAGCGTCTAAGCCAAAACGATGCACACATAGTCAAGTAGCAAGCAATATGGTGCAATCTTAACTTTCTTCTAAGGGAAATCCTAGGCTCTCTAGAACTCAAGGTGTGTGATTAACGTACTACAAGGATCTTGTGCTCTGATACCAATCTGTCACGCCCCCAAACCGCCCCTAGTAGTTTGGTGCCGTGATGGCCAGTAACCCGAGGTTACCGAAGGCCGTCTTACAAAAATCACACACAATCAGAGTATAAAATATGGGGCTTACAAGTCGCGGAAGCAAAATATACATATATAAACTGAGTAGTCCATGAGAGCCGTGCATAAGTCCAATGGAATGTCATACACCAAACATCTTTACAAGTCTTACAATTCAGATACAACAAGAATGAGGTACAAAATACATCCTGACCAAAAGGCTTCTCAAGCCGACATATGCTAAAACAAACAATTAAAACATAAGCCGAGAAGCATAATCTTCAAGACGATGCAAAACGCAAAATCCAAAACACATCGGCCATCACGTCTAGGCCTCAATGCCTTCTTGTTCATCACCTACATATATATAGAGAGGGTGAGCTTGGATACTCAGTGATTGATATCAGAAATAAAGGTTTTGCATGATTGATATCCAAGATTTCTTTCAAAACAATACATAGCATACTTTACAATCAAGAGGGAAATCCAGTTCATTTGCCGGCTTTCAAGTTCCTTGGATGTTAATAACATCTACTTATTTCAAGGGGTGATGACATATCAAGACAAGAGTTTCAAGACAAGCTGTGCTGCGAAAGTTTAGAGTCCTCTAGCACTAAGGACTGTCAAGACAAGCTGTGCTGCAAAAGTTTAGAGTCCTCTAGCACTAAGGACTGTCAAGACAAGCTGTGCTGCAAAAGTTTAGAGTCCTCTAGCACTAAGGACTGTCAAGACAAGCTGTGCTGCAAAAGTTTAGAGTCCTCTAGCACTAAGGACTGTCAAGACAAGCTGTGCTGCAAAAGTTTAGAGTCCTCTAGCACTAAGGACTGTCAAGACAAGCTGTGCTGCAAAAGTTTAGAGTCCTCTAGCACTAAGGACTGTCAAGACAAGCTGTGCTGCAAAAGTTTAGAGTCCTCTAGCACTAAGGACTGTCAAGACAAGTCATCAAAACAAGATAGCATTTGATATACAAAATAGGGATAGACATTCATGCTAGATCAAGTACTTTTCAAAACAAGGCAAGACGAGATTTATGAAAGCAAGTGTAACATAGCTTTATTAAAAATACCACTCACATCGTTTCTTCACACGTCGGGGTCGAGACAAGCCCAAGTCCTACAACACAAGGCAAAGCCTATTGAATGTGCTTTCAAACAAGTCTCTCATGTACACAAATGTTTTCGGAAAACATGCTGGGCACCAACCAGGTCTAGGCCGAGGTTCCACACCTCCTTGCCGAGGTGTGTTCCCGAGGGCCACATGCAAGGAAAGAGGTCGGGAAACTCTGGGTTTCCCTCTGTTGATGAACATGAAGAACATGAGTGTGAAAACATGAAAAATACGAATGTTTGATCATAATCTGCCATCACAAATCTGGGATTTTCGTGCTATGAGTTTGAAAACATGGACCTGGGTACCCGTAGTTGAAAATTATGCAAGAATAAACACAAAACATGGATCTAGGCATGAGCCTTCGGATCAAAACAAGACTTTCTTGAAGAACACATGAATGTCATTTTCTCTTTCCAGAATCGAGCTTCAAAACGATGCATGGCTTACAAATCATTTTCAATCATGCAATGCAATAACATAAACATAAAGAACATCATGAGCGAGTCAAGAATCTAACCTTAGAACGCGGATCTAACGGTTGGATTTCTAGGAATCGAGCTTCAAGATCTACCTCCTCACTCTAAAACTCCTTCTTCCTCCTAGAGTTTCTCTCTCTACAAGACAAGGTTATGATACTAAATGATAGTTTCCTATACCCGGTTCTGGGGTTAACCCTCTGCTGAGACACGTGGCGGCGACTGGTTGGGTTCTTCCTGAAAAGGTGGCTGACAGACCCGACAGAGCATGGTGGAAGGGTGATCAACAAGCAAAGCGGTATGGGCTTTCTGACAGACCATGACATCGGCTAACAACAAGGCGTATCTAACACGCTATACGGAATGGCACTCCGGCAAGGGGGTGACAATGACCTCGGCTAGGAAGGACAACACTTGACTAAGCTGTGCCACATCTTGGCCTAGATGCGCCACACCTCGGTCTAGGTCATACCACTCCAGGACGAGTTCACTGGGGTGCAGGGTAACATCTCGGCTAATGTGTTCAAGGCAATGACGGAGGTCAACAAGGGGTTCCAAGATACTAATGCCAGACTAAGGATGACCTCGGCATAGGAACAACGTCGGCTATACATAACTCAGACAAGCACATAACACTTAGACAAATCACAAAGGTGCCAAAACAAGACATGGATCACATTAACTCAACGAAACAATCGCAACACACACATGCAAGCTAAACAAGTCATAATCATACAAATGTTCATGAACATGATCAAGATGAAAAATGTGGGTTCTTACAAAATTACTCAATAAATTCCCAGTAAATTCTCAACAAATGTCACGACCCCATCCCGCCCCTAGTAGAATGGTGCCGTGATGGCCAGTAATCCGAGATTACCGAAGGCCAACTTTCAAAATTCACACACAATCAGAGTATTACATATGGGGCTAACATGTGCGGAAGCAATATATATAAATTTAATTAGTCCATAAGAGCTGTGTATAAGTTAAATGGAATGGCATACATTCATACATAGCTTTAATACAACAAAATGAAGTACAAAAATACATCTTGACCAAAAGGCTTCTCAGCCATCAAATACAAGATACAATAAAATACAACTAAGAAGCATAATCTTCAAGATGCGGCAAAAGTGCATAATCCAAAACAAGTAGCAAGTACATCTAGGCGTCACCGCCGTCCTGCTCGTCACCTACATATATATAGAGAGGGGGTGAGCTTGGATACTCAGTGAATGGTATAAATAATAAAAGGGTTTGCATGAATGATATCCGAAATCTATATCAAATCAAAGCACATCACATCTTGTACAAAATCCAAGGGCAAATCAAGTTTATCTAACAATCTTTCAAGTCTCAATAATTTAAGTCTTTCAAGGCTTTCAAGTTCCAAGAGGTGACATTAACAAAGGTTGTGCTACAAATTCTTATAGTCCCCTAGCACGTACGGACTTTTCAAGATTGTGCTACAAATGCTTATAGTCCCCTAGCACGTACGGACTTTTCAAGATTGTTATTCAAAACAAGGCTAATACTTGATATACAAAATAGAGATCATCATTCATGCTTCACAAAATACTTTTCTAAAACAAGCAAGGCAAAACTTGTCAAAACTTAATAACATAACTTTATTAAAAATACCACTCACATAGCTCTTCAGACGTCGGGGTCAAGGCAAGTCCAAGTCCTACAAACACATGGCAAAGTTTGTTGAATGCACTTTCAAACAAGTTCACATGCATACAGATGATCTCGGCATCCTTCAAAACCAAGCTACGTCAAAGCAAAACACTGTTTTTCTCATCTCAGGAAAACATGTTGGGCGACTACCAGGTCTAGGCCGAGGTCCCACACCACCTTGCCGAGGTGTTCCTCGATAGCCACATTCAAGGAAATGAGGTCGGGAAAAATCTGGGTTTCCCTCTCTTGAAGAACATGTCGAACATGAAGAGCATGAACATGAGGAAGATGAATGCTAAAATCATAATTTGCTATTATAAAATCTGAGATTTCATGCTTTGCATTCAAAAACATGGACCTGGGTACCCATATTCAAGGATCTTGCGAGAACAAACACGAAACATGAATCTTAAGGCAAAACTTTCGGATCAAACAAGGCTTTTTCTTCAAAAATGCATGAACACTATCTTCTCTTTCTAAAACCAACTTTAAACCAATGCAAAACAGGTTCGATCGTGCAATGCAGCTAGATAGACATAAGGAACAACAAAAGTAAATCAAGAATCGAACCTCAATATGCGAATCTAACGGTTTGATCTCTAGGAATCAAGCTCAAAAGCCCACTCTCTCACTCTAAAACTTCTTCTTCTTCTTCTAGAGCTTCTCTCTCCTCACAAACAAAGACATAAAGCAAAATGATACATTTCTAGGTCTGCTGGCTGACTTAACACTCAGCTGGGACACGTGGCACTGGGTTGGTTCTCCTCAAAAAGATGGCTGAGTGAAAAGACAAGACTATGACAAAGTGTGTCCAACAAGCAAGATGGCATGGGCACTCTGGCGGGTAATGATCTCGGCTAATAACAAGACATCGGCAAGTAGGGGAACAATGATCTCGGCTAGGAAGGACAACACTTGACTAAGCTGTGCCACACCTTGGTCTAGGTCACACCACTCCAAGACAAGATCACTTAGGTGCAAAGGTAACATCTCGGCCTTGGTGATGAACACCTTGGCCTAGATAATGACATCCCGGCCAATATGTCAGGGCGAAGGTGGAGGTCAAACAAAGTGGTTCCAAGGAAGTTCTAGACTAAAGATGACCTCGGCTAAACTCACACCAAACAAGATACAAAACATGCGAGAAACACTTAAGCGAGACGAATCAAGGTTTGCAAAGATGCAACATATCAAGACAAGATCATTTAATATATGCAAGTATGACTAGGGTAGAGTGAGGGTTGTTACAGCAAAGTACTCAGTAAATTCAAAGTAAAGTCTCAGTAAATTACACAGTAAATTTCTCGTAAATTACTCGGTAAATTAGTCAGTAAATTCTAATTAAATTCTAAGTAAATTCTAAATAAATTACTTGGTAAATTCTCAATAAATTACTCAGTAAATTCTTAGTAAATTTCCAGCAAATTCTCAATTAATTACTTAGTAAATCACTCAGTAAATTCTCAATAAATTACTTAGTAAATTCTATGTAAATTCCAAATAAATTACTCAATAAATTATCCGTAAATTCACATGAAATACTCAGTAAATTACTTTGTAAATTTCTAGTAAATTCTCAGTAAATTACTCAGTCAATTTTAAGTAAAGTTCTCAGTAAATTACTTAGTAAATTCTTAGTAAATTACTCAGTAAATTCTCAGTAAATTCTCAATCTCATCAAATCACTCAGTAAATTCCGTATAAATTCTCAGTAAATTATTCAGTAAATCCTCAGTAAATTCCTCATTAAATTCTCAATTAATTACTCATCAAATCACTTAGTAAATTCTGTGTAAATTCTTAGAAAATTACTCAGCAAATTCCAAGTAAATCCTCAGTAAATTCTCTATAAATAACTTAGTAAATTCTCAGAAAATTACTCAGCAAATTGCAAGTAAATTCTCAATAAATTTCAAGTAAATTACTCGATAAATTCTCAGTAAATTACTCAGTAAATTCTTAGTAAATTCTCACAAAATTACTCTGTAAATTCTCAGTAAATTACTCAGCAAAATACTCCGTAAACTCTCAGGAAATTACTCAATATATTACCAAGTAAATTACTTAGTATATTTTCAGTATATTACTCAGTAAATTCCTAGCAAATTCTCAGTAAATTACTCACTAAATTACTCAATAAATTCTCAATAAATTACTTTTAAATTCCAAGTAAATTCTCAATAAATTACTCCATTAAATCTAACTAAATTACTTAGGAAATTCACGGTAAATTATTCAGTAAATTACTCAATCAATTTTTAGTAAATTTCTAATAAATTCTTAGTAAATTACTCAGTAAATTATTCTGTCAATTCTCAGTAAATTACTCAACAATTCTTTGTAACTTACTCAGTAAATTCTAAATAAATTACTCATTAAATTGTCAGTAAATACATAGAAAATTACTTAGTAAATTCCCAATAAATTATTCAGTAAATTCTCAATAAATTGCTAAGTAAATTCTTTGTAAATTACTCAGTAAATTCTCAGTAAATTTTCAGTAAAATAACAGTAAATTTTGAGTAAATTCTAAGTAAATTACTTAGTAAATTTTCAAAAAATTCCTTTGTAAATTACTCAGTAAATACTCAATAAATTCTAAGTAAATTACAAAGTCAATTCCCAGTATATTCTTAGTAAATTACACAGTAAATTCTCGATAAATTACTCACTAACTTCCCAGTAAATTCTCAGTAAATTCACAATTAATTACTCAGTAAATCACCCAGTAAATTCTCATTAAATTCTTAAAAAATTACTCAGAAAATTACTCATAAAATTGTCAGTAAATTCCAAGTAAATTACTCAGTATGTTATTTAGTAAATTACTCAGTAAATTCCTAGTAAATTATTCAGTAAATTTTTAGTAAATTCTGAGTAAAATTACTCAATAAATTCCCTATAAATTCACAGTAAATTCCGTGTAAACTCTTACTAAATTACTCAGTAAATTCTCCGTAAATTATTCATAAATTCCTTAATAAATCCTCAGTAAATTACTTTGAAAATTAAAAATAAATGTCCATAAATTCACAATAAATTACTTAATAGATTCTTAGCAAATTACTCAGTAAGTTCTTAATAAATTATTGTGTAAATTCCCAGTAAATTACTCTATAAAATACTCAGCAAATTACCCAGTAAACTCTCAGTAAACTACTCAGTTCGTTACCCAGTCAATTACTCAGTAACTTATTCGATATATTTTAAATAAATTACTTAATGAATTTCCCGTAAATTCTCAGTAAATTACTCACTAAATTCCCAACAAATTACTTTTAAATTCCAAGTAAATTCTCAACAAATTACTCAGTAAAATCTCAGTAAACTACTCAGCAAATTCTAAGTAAATTAATCAGTAAATTCCCAGTAATTTACTCAACAAATTGTCAGCAAATTACTCAGTACATTCTCCGTAACTTACTCAGTAAATTCTCAGTATTCTTAGTAAATTACTCTGTAAATTCCAAGTAAATTCTTAGTAAATTACTTAATAAATTATTTAGTAAATTCTAGAAAATTCCCTGTAATTCCTAGTAAATTTTTCGTAAATTCTCAGTAAATTCTTAGAAAATTACTCAGTAAATTCCTTCTAAATTCTTTGTAAATTACTAAGTAAATTTCCAGTAAATTCTCAATAAATTCTAAGTAAATTACTTAGTAAATTTTCTGTAACTTATTCAGTAAATTCCCAGTAAACTCTCAGTAAAGTACTTAGTAAATTCCTTATAAATTCCAAGAAAAGTCTCAGTAAATTACTCAGTAAATTCTCAGTTAATTACTCAGTAAATACCTAGTAATTTCTCTGTAAATTACTCATTAAATTCCCAGTAAATTCTAGGTAAATTACTCTGTAAATTCTTAGTAAATTACTCAGTAAATTTTTTGTAAATTAATCTGTACATTCCTTGGAAATTCTCAGCAAATTACATAGTAAATTCCCAATAAATTACTCGGTAAATTACTCAGACAATTATTCAGTAAATTACTAAGTAAATTCCTAATAAATTCTCAGTAAATTACACAGTAAATTCCCAGCAAATTCTCGATAAATTAATAATAAAATTCTCAGTAAATTCCAAGAAAATTCCAAATAAATTCTCCGTAAATTCTTAGTAAATTACTCAGTAAATTATTAGGAAATTACTCAGTAAATTCTCCATAACTTAGTAAATTCCTAATAAATTCTCAGTAAATTACCCAGTAAATTTCAAGTAAATTCTCCGTAAATTCTCAAAAAATTACTTAGTAAATTCCCTGTAAACTATCAGTAAATTACTCTGTAAATTCCCTGTAAATTCTCAATAAATTACAAAGTAAATCCTCAGTAGATTACTCATTAAATTGCAAGTAAATTCTCAGTAAATTCCTAGTAAATTACTCAGTAAATTCTCAGTAAATTACTCAGTAAAATCTCTGCAAATTATTCAGTAAATTCAAAGAAACTTCTCAGTAAATTACTCTGTAAATTCCCAGTAAAATACTCTGTAAATTACTCAATCAATTCTCAGTAAATTTTCTATAAATTACTTAGTAGATTCTCAGCAAATTCTCAATTAATTACCCAGCAAATCACTCAGTAAATTTCGTATAAATTCTCAGTAAATTACTCGGTAAATTCCAAGTAAATCCTTAGTAAATTCTAAGTAAATTGGTTAGTAAATTCTCAGAAAATTACACATAAATACCTCAGTAAATTGCAAGTAAATTCTCAATAAATTCTCAGTAA
This sequence comes from Camellia sinensis, assembly GCF_055761805.1. Taxonomy (NCBI): domain Eukaryota; kingdom Viridiplantae; phylum Streptophyta; class Magnoliopsida; order Ericales; family Theaceae; genus Camellia; species Camellia sinensis. Next base: position 90,261,694 of record NC_138964.1, read on the forward strand.
ATTACTCAATAAATTCCCAGTGAATTCTTAATAAATTACTCTATAAATTCCCAGTATATTACTTAACAAATTATTCAGTAAACTCTCCGTAAATTACTTAGTACATTACCCAGTCAATTACCCAGGCAATTACTCAGAAAATTCCTAGTAAATTACTCAGTATATTTTCAATAAATTACTTAATAATTTCTCAGTAGATTACTTTTAAATTCCATGTAAATTCTTAAAAAATTACTTCGTAAAATCTCAGTAAATTACTCAGGAAATTCTCAGTAAATTACTCAGTATATGCCCAGAAAAATTCTCTGTAAATTACTCAATAAATTCTATGTAAATTATTCAGCAAATTACCAATAAATTCTCTGCAAATCAATCAGTAAAATTCTCAGTAAATTACTCAGTAATTCGGCGTAACTTACACAGCAAATTCTCAGTAAATTCCAAGTAAATTCTTAGTAAATTATTTAGTAAATTCTCAGTATATTATCTATAAATTCCCAGTAAATTCTCTATAAATTAATTCTTAGTAAATTGCTCAGTAAATTATCAGTAAATTATCAATAATTTATACATTAAGTACTCAGCAAATTACTCAATAAATTCACAATAAATTACTCATTAAATTCTCAATAAATTACTCATTACATTACTCAGTAAATTCTCAGTTAATTACTCAGTACAATGCTCAGAAAATTACTCAGTAAATTCACCGTAAATTCTGAAAAAATTACTCAGTGAATTACTCACGAAATTCTCAGTAAATTCCTCACGAAATTACTCAGTAAATTACTCACGAAATTACTCAGTAAATTCTCTTTAATTACTCAATAAATTGCTAAGTAAATTATTAGTAAATTTTAAGCAAATCCTAAGTAAATTACTTAGTAAATTCTTCGTAACTTACTCAGTAAATTTCCAATAAAGTCTTAGTAAATTACTCAGTAAATTCTACGTAAATTTTTAGTACATTAGTCAGTAAATTATCAGTAAATTGCTCACTAAATTCCCAGTAAATTCTCCGTAAATTACTCAACAAATTCTCAGTAAATTACTTAGTAAATTCGCATTAAATTCTCAGTAAATAATACAGTAAATTCCCTGTAAATTACTCGGTAAATTACTCAGTAAATTACTCAGTAAATTCTAAGTAAATTACAAATTAATTTCCAATAAATTCTTAGTAAATTATTCTGTAAATTCTCTGTAAATTACACAGCAAATTCCCAATAAACTCTCGGTAAATTACTAATTAAATTCTCAATAAATTTCCCAAAAACTCCAAGTAAATTCTCCATAAATTCACAATAAATTGCTCTGTAAATTCTCAGTAAATAACTCAGCAAATTCCCAGTAAATTACTCAGTAAATTCTCAGAAAACTCAAAAAATTCTCAGGAAATTATTCGGAAAATTCTCAGTAACTTACTTAGTAAATTCTCAACCAATTACTCAGTAAATTATCAGTAAATTACATGTAAATTCTTTGTAAATTACCCAGTATATTCTCAGTAAATTCTAAGAAAATTACTCTGTAAATTCCCAGAAAATTATTTAGTAAATTACCTATAAATTCTCAGTAAGTTCTCAGTAAATTCTTAGTAAATTACCCATAAATTCTCAGTAAATTTCCAGAAAATTCTCAGTAAATTATCAATACATTCCCTGTAAATTTGGAGTAAATTTCTTAGTAAACTACTAAGTAAATTCCCAGTAAATTACTTGGTAAATTACTCAGCAAATTTTCAAAAAATTACTCAGTAAATTACTCAGTAAATTCTCAGTAAATTACTAAGTAAATTCCCAGTAAATTCTCAGAAAATTCTCAATAAATTCTCAGTAAATTACTTAATAAATTCTCGATTAATTACTCAAAAAATCACTCAGTAAATTCCGTGTAAATTCTCAGTAAATTACTCAGTAAATTTTAAGTAAATCATCAGTAAATTATCAATAAATTGCTTAATAAATTCTCAGAAAGTTGTTAAGTAAATTACTCAGTAAATTCGTATGTAAATCCTCAGTAAATTACTCTATAAATTCCCAGTAAATTTCCAGTAAATTCTTAGTAAATTACTCTGTAAATTCCCAGTAAACTACTCTGTAAATTACTCAGCAAATTACTCAGTACATTACAGAGTAAATTACTCACTAAAATTCTCAGTAAATTTCTAGTAAATTCCTAGTAAATTTTCAGTAAATTACTCAGTAAATTCCTAGTAAATTACTTTTAAATTCCAAGTAAATTCTCAATAAATTACTCAGTAAAGTCTCAATAAATTACTCAGCAAATTACTTCGTAAATTCTCAGTAAATTTCTTCATAAATTCCTAGTAAATTCTAAGTAAATTACTCAGTAAATTATCAAAAAATTACTTGATAAATTCCTAATAAATTACTCAGTACATTCTCATCAAATTACCAGCAGTAAATTCTTAGTAAATTACTCAATAAATTCTCAGTAAATTAATCAGTACATTACTCAGAAAATTTCCAATAAATTCTCAGAAAATTACTCACTAAATTCTCAGTAAATTCCCTGTAAATTCTCAGTAAGTTCCCAATAAAATATTAGAAAATTACTAAGTAAGTTCTCCATAAATTCACAGTAAATTCCAAATAAATTTCTAGTAAATTCTCAGTAAATTACTCAATAAATTAGCATTAAATTCTCTGTAAATTAATCATTACATTCCCTGTAAATTCTCAGTAAATTCTTAGTAAATTACACAGTAAATTCTCAGTCAATTACTCGGTAAATTAGTCAGTAAATTACTTAATAAATTCTAAATTAATTACTCAACAAATCACTCAGTAAATTGTTTGTAAATTACTCTGTAAATTCTAAGTAAATTCCACGTAAATCCTCAGAAAGTTCTTAGTAAATTCTTAGAAAATTACTCAGTAAATTACTCAGTATACTCCCAGTAAATTACTTAGTAAATTCCCAGTAAATTACGCAGTAAATTACTTAGTAAATTCCCAGTAAATTACGCAGTAAATTACGTAGAAAATTCTCAATAAATTATTCAGTAAATTCCCAATAAATTCTCAGTAAATTACTCAAAAAATTCTTAGTAAATTGCTCAGAAAATTACTCAGTCAATTCTTAGTAATTTCTCAATAAATTACTTAGTAAATTCTCAGTAAATTCTCAATTAATTACTCAGCAAATCATTTAGTAAATTCCGTGTAAATTCCGTGTAAATTACTCAGTAAATTTTTTGAAAATTACTCAATAAATCCTCAGTAAATACCCAATAAATTCCCAATAAATTACTCAGTTAATTCTCAATAAATTCTCAGTAAATTACTCAGTAAATTTCCCAAAAATTCTTAGTAAATTACTCTGTAAATTCTCAGTAAATTACTATGTAAATTACTTAGTACATTACCCAGTCAATTACTCAGAAAATGACTCAGGAAATTCCCAGTAAAATTACTTAGTATGTTTTTAATAAATTACACAGTAAATTCCCAATAAATTTTTAGTAAATTCTCAGTAAAGTACTCAGTAAATTCTCAGAAAATTCTTAATAAATTCTCAGTAAATTGCAAGAAAAATCACAGTAAATTACTCAGTAAATTCTCCATAGCTTACTCAGTAAATTATTCAGTAAATTCCCAGTAAATTCTCTGTAAATTCTCCGTAAATTCTCAGTAAATTACTCATTAAATTCCTAGTAAATTCCCTGTAATTTAATCTGTAAATACTTAGTAAATTCTCAGTAAATTACTTCGTAAATTCTCAGTAAATTACTTATTAAATTCTTAGTATATTACTTAGTAAATTACTCAGTAAATTGTCCAGTAAATTCTCAAAAAATTACTCAATAAATTACTCACTAAATTCTCTGTAAATTCCCTATAAATTACTCAATAAATTTTCAATAAATTGCTAAGTAAATTCCCAGCAAATTACTCAGTAAATTCTAAGTAAATTGCTCAGTAAATTCTCCGTAACTTAATAAATTCTCAGTAAATTATCAAAAATTTACTCATTAAATTCTTGGTAAATTACTCAGTCAATTCTCAGTTAATTCCTAGTAAATTCTCTGTAAATTACTCAGTAAATCCCAATAAATTACTCAGTAAATTCGGATTAAATTCTCAGTAAATTACTCTGTAAATTCTCAGTAAATTAATCTGTACATTCCCTACAAATTCTCAGTAAATTTCTCAATAAATTCTCAATAAATTCTCTGTAAATTACTCAGTAAATTCTAAGTAAATTGCTAAGTAAATTCCTAGTAAATTCTCAGTACATTCTCTGTAAGTTACATAGTAAATTTTCAGTAAATTACTCATTAAATTCTCAGTAAATTCCCAGAAAATTAAAGTAAATTTTCATTAAATTCTCAGTAAATTCACAGTAAATTACTCAGTAATTACTCCGTAAATTACTCAATAAATTTTCAGTAAATTACTCAATAAATATTCAATAAATTCTCAGTAAATTACTCAGTAATTACTCCGTAAATTACTCAATAAATTTTCAGTAAATTACTTAATAAATATTCAATAAATTACTCAGTAAATTCTCAATGAATTACTCACTAAATTCTCATTAAATTGCTAAGTTAATTCCTAGTAAATTCTCATTAAATTCTCAGTAACTTACTCAGTAAATTCCCAGTAAATTCTTGGTAAAATATTGTGACAACCTAGCTCTGTATTATGCTATTTAATCTTAATTATGCCTAGAACTATGAGCTTGATATGATTTTGAGTGTTAATTGTACAATTATATGTGTCTTTGAAACTATATTTGTTCATTGTAGGAAAATCTGTTCGATTTCCTGTTATAAAATTTAAATAGAACGCCGTAGAGGCGACGAAAACCAAAATTGACTGCATCAATGCGATTAGCATAATTTTTAGAGCCAATGGTGGAATTTAATTGAAAGCTGATTTAGATCAAAATAATTAGATTAAATTGATTAACTTAAGTACAATTAATTGACTCTAAGCAAAAATCATTAGTTAAGCTAATCACCACTATATATGTGTATAGTTAGTGCTTAGGCTCAAAAACTCTAAGCTTATTCTCACTTCTTGGCTGAGTTCATGCACTCTAAGAAGAGAACTCAATACTTAGTGAGAAAGAGAAGGGAATTGAGAAGAATTAACGGAGATTTAGAAAATTGAGCTAGAATACACTTAAATTCAAGCCATAGGTATGATTGTCAACCTTGATTCTTGTAGTTAGAATATGTAGAAGCTGAATTCACCTAATTCTTGAGTTCATTTGTATGTAATTGTACAAAGAAAGTATGAATCTCTTTGAAATGGAAGAATTGAGTTGAATTGTGTACATGCATGAATGAATCACCAAACTGAGCTTGAATTCCATGGAATTATCCACATGCATGAAGCTATATTTGACATTTTTTGTGATGTTTCATAGTCTTACTACTTTTCATCTCATGCATGAGAGTTTTGGAAGGATTTGAAAAGAAAAGAGTGCAATTCATCTTATACATAGTTTCAACCTTATGAATTAAGCTTGAATTTGTGACAACGGTTTATGATTTTGAATAATTGGTTTCAAATTGAGGGTGATTTCATGTTATACAATGTTTTACCATGTTTTTGGCATCAACTTGCAAGCTTTGGACCCTTGAACATCAAGTTTGAACTTCAAATAGAATTACGGAAACCCAGAATTCGGCTTGTCCGCTCGAGCTGGGAAAGAGCCACTCGAGCGTAAAAATCAAGCTCCTAGAAGTTTTGCAAAAATTTGTATTGTCGCTCGAGCGGCAAAGTGTATGCTCGAGCGAACCCTGTTTTGTAAGGTTTCTAACTCAAGCGTCGAAAGTCTCGCTCGAGCATAAAATACAAGTAACTAGTACTTTTACAGACTAAAGGGGTTCGCTCGAGCGGAGGGCCCTGTTTCAGAAATTTTGTAAAGGCATTTTATGTTTTGTTTTCCGTTCTCTTTTACTTCTAAGCACTCTTAGGCATGCATTGGACATTCTAAATGAATTAAAGAGCATGAAAGAAGCCTAAGAACATTATGCAAATTAAAGGATGGAATGAATTGAATTATGACCCAATGTGTTATGAATTATGTAGGGTCAAGTGCGAGGACGAATCAAACACCGGATCACAGTGAGTAATATCTTAGTAAAGATATTTTGTATATGCATTATTTCCTAAATGTTACCTACGTGGTAATTTCTAAACTTATGAATTTGTACTATGATGAGTATTCTATCCGCCCGTTTCATGAAAGAAATTGTATAGCGATCCCGGGTTTACCCTTGTTGTACAGTGATCCGGACATGTGTCCGTGAATGTTGGTAGTTGTTTATTTTCTAGTTTGCATCCTCTTTACTTTGTATATTGGGTTATGGGATGTGTTGGGCAGGTTTGTTACAGGTTGGTTGTGCTTGGGAGCCTAGTGTTGCTGCCCAGATTTTTGGTCCTTCGCTCGAGCGAGGAGTTTGTCGCTCGAGCGAGCGTGGTGTTGCCCCTGGTTCTGGACCTGAGAGTTGTAGTTTCTGGCTCGAGCGAGCTTTTCGTGGCTCGAGCGGTCTGGGTTTTTCTTCGCTCGATCGAGAAATTCTTGGCTCGAGCGAGAGTTTTCTGTGTCTGGTCGCTCGAGCGACCAATCCTTCGCTCGAGCGAGAGTGTTTTATATCAGCGGACAGCAGCGTCTTAAACATCACTTTTTCAGTCCCTTTCTTTGAGCAAAACCTAAATTCGACACTCTCTCTTCCTAAACTTACACTCTCTCTAAGATTTGATCTCCCTAGGGTGTGAATCTAGCCTAGGGCCTTTGTTAAAAAGATAGAGGGCGTTGAGAGCTTCGATTTAATCTGAAAAAGTTTGGATTTGGAGCAAGTTGATCTTGGAGTCTTCATCTCCTTTTGGGCTAAAACTTCAAGGTAGGGATATCCTACTCCTCTCTATGGGTTTTGTCTTTGAATTTTGGTATTTTGAGATGTTGGGCTTGGTTTGGTAATTTTGTGAAAGTTTGGGGCTTTTGTGCAATTATACGAAAGTTGGGGTTTTATTCATAATAAACCTAGATGCATGTTAGGCATGAAAAAAAATGGAATGATTGATGAATCATTGACGAAAATGGGACCTAAGGGTTGAAATGGTAATTATGGAAAATGGCCTAATTACATTGTTTAATTAATCGGGATAATTAATTGGAGAGAAATGAGGAAACGGAATGTTGATTGAATATCCATTTGTGCATTTATTTTCTGTTTAGAAATAACTGCTTTGGGCTATCGGTGGAGGATAGTCGTGATTGTTGTAGACAATGCATGATGATTAAGTAAACAGAAACTAATCAATGAAATGTGTCATGGAACTTGACAGTTGTTAGAATACATTAATTGTATGTATTGTGTGATTGTATATAGAACCAATGTGTTTATATACGTTATGTGTAGAGGAGGAGATAGGGGATGTACTCCGCGGTTTAGGGGAAGATAGGGGATGTACCTCTAAACCGGATAGGTATTGGGAGGAGATAGGGGATGAACTCCGTAGACAGAGCTCATATGCTTGTCTAGAGAAGTGAAGATAGAGCTCATATGCTTATCTTTGTGAAGTGTGGATACAGCTTGTATGCTTATCTGTGGATATTGTTGATATACATATCTGTTGTAGAATGTGGATACAGCTTGTATGCTTATCTGTGGATATTGTTGATATACATATCTGTTGAGAATGTGAGATATAGTTTTTATACATATCTGTGGAAATGATAATAGAGCTAGCATGCTTATCTATTGAAAAGGGAAAATGAAAAGTAATTGGGACTTGTAAGTCGTTGACATAAGTATGTAATTTATGCGATTGTATCAGTGTTGACCAACTATCAATTGCTAATGTTTTAGTCATTGTCCATGGTTGGTTTAGTGTATTTCTACTGGGCTGTGGCTCACCCTATATGGGAACATCATTTTCAGGTACAGGAAGCATGCCACCTCCAAGGACATAGCTGGGAGGCTAGTGGCGGGCATAGTTTTGTCGTTTTACTTTTGATGTATTACGTGTAATTTCAAGCCAAGGGCTTAATGTGTAAACGAGTTAGAACTCTTTGTTGTAACCAAGTGTTAACTTGGAAAGCTGTAAGCCCGTAGGGCATTTTGTTATGAGGTTAACATGTAATACTTATGTAATGGAACTCTAATGAATGAAAGAATGTGGTTAGTTTATATGTAAATGTATGTCTTATTAGATGGGTTTATTGTTGTTATTTTGAGGGCGTTACAACTTGGTATCAGAGCGTACCGGGTTCGAATACTTTGGGTATGTGGGAAGTGATTAGGATCACAATGGGTTTGTCTCGCTTGATAGAGACTTAGATGTGGTATCATATGCTATGTGCTTAAGTGATAACATGCTTATGTGACTATGTGGGTATGGGATTTAATTTCTGGGATGTTGATTGGATCCTTGAGTTTCTGGGAGTCTTGTTGGAAAAGCACTTGATCAATGCTGTTTCTAACCGGAACTCTAGTAACGTCTTGGGACTATCATTATCCGGAAATGAAATTCGTAAGTGCTTATGTGTTTATGTGCTTATGTGGAGTGAATTACACTTGTCCATGCATTAGGACGTGAGTGTTTAGTTTCGGCACACCTATGAATGTGCTAACGTTCTGTGTTACCTTTATTAGGATGTCAGGACGAGGAAGAGGTGCTAGGCGTGGTAGACCTGCGAGGCAGGAAGTACCGTCACAGGGTGAGATTCCGGCAGTGCAGGAGGGAGTGGGGCAGGCCAATGTGGCCGAACCAGTGGGTCAGCAGGCTATGGGTGCCTTGGCCAGAGAGATAGCAGGAGCTTTGGGTATTCTTAGAGCTGGGAATCAGGCAGCTGAGGCAGGGCCTTCTTTCTTGAAAAGGGAGTTCTTCCGGTGTAATCCGGACGAGTTTATCGGGGATCCTAAAGAGCCGCTTAAGGCAGATGAATGGCTCGAACAGACAACGAAGACGTTTGAGATGCTTGGCATCGAGGACGGAGCACTGAAAGTGACCTTGGCATCCTTCCAGCTGAAGAGAGATGCGGGTCAATGGTGGAAGTACGAGAAAGCTCGTGTTGGGGGTACTTGGGAGGCGTTTATAAATGCTTTTCAGGAGAGGTTTTTGTCTACAGTAGCTAGGGAGAAGCTGAGGGATCAGTTTAGCCGGCTTAATCAGCAGGGCTTGTCAGTGGCCGAGTTTGAGGCTACCTTTACTAGTCTGTCCAGGTTCGCACCTGAACTGGTGGCGTCTGAGGAACGCCGTTGTTATGAGTTTGAGCGGAAGTTGAGGCGGGGCCTCAAGTTGAGAGTTGGTGGGTCCTATATCCGGGAGTATAGACACCTAGTGGACGCTGCAGCTCATATGGAGCTTATGATGCAGGAAGAGGATGAGGGGCAGAGAGGCTCCAAGAGGAGTCAGGATGGTCAGGGTGATGGCAGGAGGCAGAGGGGTTCTAACCCTCAGCAGTCGCAGGGTGGTGTTGCTAGATCGACCTTCCCAGTGCCGAGTGCAGGCTCCGGGAGAGGTGGTCAGGGGGATTTTACCTGTTACAAGTGTGGCCAGCTGGGTCACAAGGTTTCTGTTTGCCCGCAGAAGGGTGGAGGTCAGAAAGCTGCTTCTTCTTCAGCTAGACCGCAGAGTCAGAGTTTGGGTAGGGGGCAGCTCTTGACTTGTTATCAGTGTGGACAACCTGGGCACATGAAAAGGTTTTGCCCACAGTTGAGTGCCACTTCGGGAGCGTCTGGTTCTAGGCAGACGCAGGGTTTTCAGCCAGCTCAGTCTGTGCAGGCCTCGAGGGCCAATCCGGGAGTTTCGTCATCCCAGTCTGTGCAGCAGTCTTTTGCTCCGAGAGGTGAGCAGGTAGACCAGGGGCCTACGGGGCGCGTGTATGCCGTTACCGCGCAGGATTTAGTACCGGCTCCATCAGTAGTGAGAGGTACTTTTCTGTTTTGCAACTCGGTTGCTAATGTGTTGATAGACACGGGTGCATCTCATTCTTTTGTATCTGCTGCATTTGCATCTGTTTTGAAATTGGAGTTAGCACAGTTAGCATCTCCTATTTGTGTGGTATCGCCTTTGGGTGGTGAGTTGATCCTGAAACAGGGTGTTAGAGGATGTGATATAGAGGTCGCCGACTATAGGCTTCCTTTTCCGTTTGTTGTCATGCCCATGAAGGGCTTTGATGTTATTTTGGGTATGGACTGGTTATCGTCATACCGGGCTGTTATTGATTGCTACCGCCAGAGGGTCACGTTATGTACCTTGAGCGGGGAGTGGTTCCATTTCTTGGGAGACCGGGTTGGTAGTGTTTTGCCACCGGGGTATGATTCGCGAGGGCGAAGTGAGCTTAGTGGTTTACTTGCTAGCTTTGAGAGTAGCGAGTGTGTTGAGACTCAGAGTGTGTTGCCAAGGGTGGTTTGTGAGTATTCGGATGTCTTTCCCGAAGATCTTGTTAGTTTGCCACCTCACCGAGAGATAGAGTTCTCTATTGATTTAGTGCCTGGTACGGCGCCGATTTCTATGGCACCTTACCGTTTTGCTCCAGCAGAGTTGGTTGAGTTGAAAGTTCAGCTCCAGGAATTGCTAGATAAGGGTTTTGTTCGCCCTAGTGTTTCGCCGTGGGGAGCACCGGCCCTCTTTGTTAAAAAGAAAGATGGTGCCTTGAGACTGTGTATTGACTATCGGAAGTTGAATCGGGCTACGGTTAAGAATAAGTATCCTATGCCCCGTATAGATGATTTGTTTGACCAGTTGAAGGGTTCCCGTTGTTTCTCTAAGATAGACTTGAGATCGGGTTACCATCAGTTGAGGGTCAGGGAGGAGGATGTTTCTAAGACAGCATTCCGTACGCGGTATGGCCATTACGAGTTTCTGGTGATGCCATTTGGGCTTACCAATGCACCGGCAGTCTTTATGGACTTGATGAACCGGATTTTCCGGGAGTTCTTAGACCGATTTGTGGTCGTCTTCGTGGACGACATTCTTATCTATTCGCCTTCTGAGGAGGAGCACGAGGAACACTTGAGAGTGGTGCTTGAATTGCTTAGAGCCCATAGGCTATATGCCAAGTTTGGGAAGTGTGAGTTCTGGCTGAGGGAAGTCAAATTCTTAGGCCACGTGGTATCCGGGAAAGGGGTGTCTGTTGATACATCCAAGGTTGAGGCAGTGCAAGATTGGGCACAGCCTAAGAGTGTGTTTGAGATCCGCAGTTTTCTGGGATTAGCTGGGTATTACCGTCGGTTTGTGAAAGATTTCTCCAGGTTAGCGTCACCGTTGACTAGACTGACTCGGAAGGGAGTCAAGTTTGTGTGGAGTGAGACTTGTGAAAAGTCGTTCCAAAAGTTGAAAGTTAGATTGACCACCGCTCCGGTGTTGATTATTCCGGAAAGAGGGTTGGGTTATGCGGTTTATTGTGATGCCTCACGAGAGGGTTTGGGTTGTGTGTTGATGCAAGAGGGAAAAGTGATAGCTTATGGCTCACGTCAGTTGAAAATACATGAGAAGAATTACCCCACACACGACCTAGAATTAGCGGCTGTGATCTTTGCCTTGAAAATCTGGAGGCACTACCTTTATGGTGAGAAGTTCGAGGTGTTCTCGGACCACAAGAGTTTGAAGTATCTGTTTACACAGAGAGACTTGAATCTGAGGCAGAGGAGATGGATGGAGTTCATCGAGGATTATGATTTTGAGTTGCATTATCATCCGGGAAAGGCCAATGTTGTGGCCGATGCCCTTAGTAGGAAATCTATTAGTGATGTAGCTTGTATAGCCATCCGGGAATGGGAGATGTTGGGAGCACTTGGCGAGTTTGATTTGCTACTGGGCGAATCTGTTGAGACTGCGGCTTTGTTTTCTGTTGTTGCGCAGCCTACACTTTTGATTAGAGTGTTAGAGGCACAGAGAGGTGACCTTGAGGTAGAATCCCTCCGAGAGAAGATCTCCAGTGGGAAAGTTGAGAAGGGTTTGACGGTGTATCCCGACCTGAGTGTGAGATACCGAGACCGTTTGTTTGTACCGGAGGCTTGCCGAGAGGAAGTACTCCGAGAATTTCACCATTCGCGCCTTGCGGTGCATCCGGGAGGTACTAAGATGTATCAGGATTTGGGTCGCCAGTTTTGGTGGCAGGGTATGAAGAGAGATGTGGCTGTTTTCGTATCGAAGTGCCTTACTTGCCAGCAAGTGAAGGCCGAACATCAGAGGCCAGCGGGTTTGTTGCAACCCTTGCCTATTGCCGAATGGAAATGGGAGCATGTCACTATGGACTTCGTTGTAGGTCTTCCGAGGACTCAACGGGGTAGTGATGCTATTTGGGTGGTTGTAGACCGGTTGACTAAGTCGGCGCACTTTATTCCTATGCGCGTGAGAGATTCGGTAGATCATCTTGCCGATTTGTATATTCGGGACGTAGTGAGATTGCACGGGGTCCCAGTGACGATCGTCTCAGATAGAGATCCTCGTTTTACTGCTAGGTTGTGGCAGAGTTTGCAGAGTGCCTTGGGCACTAAGTTGACCTTTAGTACGGCTTATCATCCTCAGACTGACGGGCAGTCCGAGCGTACTATTCAGATCCTCGAGGATATGCTTCGGGGTTGTGTCCTGGACTTCAGTGGGACGTGGGAGAGGCACTTGCCATTGGTAGAGTTTGCCTACAACAACAGTTTTCAGTCTAGCATCGGTATGGCACCGTTTGAGGCCTTGTATGGCCGACCGTGTAGGTCTCCAGTTTGTTGGGCCGAGGTGGGTGATGCACCTTTGTTGGGTCCGGAGTTGGTGAGGGAGACGACGGAGAAAGTTGAACTTATCCGTAGGAGGCTTGTTACAGCCCAGAGTCGACAAAAGAGTTATGCCGACCGTAGGAGGAGGCCTTTGGCGTTTGAGGTAGGTGATCATGTCTTTCTGAAGATATCACCTAGGCGAGGCTTGATGAGGTTTGGGAAGAGTGGGAAGTTATCCCCTCGGTTTATTGGTCCTTTTGAGATTCTTGAGAGGATTGGTGAGGTTGCTTATCGGTTAGCCTTACCGCCGCAGTTGTCCGGAGTACATGACGTGTTTCATGTGAGTATGCTTCGGAAGTATGAGCCAAATCCATCACATGTGTTGGATTGGACCGATTTAGAGGTAGATGAGGATGCCTCGTATGAGGAGAGACCGGTTCGGGTCTTGGATAGGCGGGATCAGGTCCTGCGTGGCAAGACCATTCCTTTGGTGAAAGTCTTGTGGAAACATCACGGAGTGGAGGAAGCCACTTGGGAACGTGAGTTGGAAGTCCAAGAGAAATATCCGGACTTGTTTATTGATATGTAATTTTGTATTTAAATTTTACATTTTGTTGAACTTAAGAGCTTTTATATATGTCTTAAGTTGTGAAACATTGAAAATGTTTTGGTTATTGGAAGTATGTTTTGGAACTTGCCTCATATGGAAGTTGAATGTAACATTATAGGTGTTAAGTATATTGTTGACATTGGAAAGTTAGTGCATAATGTTGATGCATGTTAATAATACATATGTTGTTTACATATTGTGATATGTCTCTTGTTAAAGGGATGGGATGACCGGTAATGGGTCGAATTGTTGAATGTTAAATTGTAACATTGTTCAAAATGGAGGAAAACCTGTTTTTGAAAACTTGTGCTTAATTTCGGGGACGAAATTCTTTAAGGGGGGGAGGTTATAGCGATCCCGGGTTTACCCTTGTTGTACAGTGATCCGGACATGTGTCCGTGAATGTTGGTAGTTGTTTATTTTCTAGTTTGCATCCTCTTTACTTTGTATATTGGGTTATGGGATGTATTGGGCAGGTTTGTTACAGGTTGGTTGTGCTTGGGAGCCTAGTGTTGCTGCCCAGATTTTTGGTCCTTCGCTCGAGCGAGGAGTTTGTCGCTCGAGCGAGCGTGGTGTTGCCCCTGGTTCTGGACCTGAGAGTTGTAGTTTCTGGCTCGAGCGAACTTTTCGTGGCTCGAGCGGTCTGGGTTTTTCTTCGCTCGATCGAGAAATTCTTGGCTCGAGCGAGAGTTTTCTGTGTCTGGTCGCTCGAGCGACCAATCCTTCGCTCGAGCGAGAGTGTTTTATATCAGCGGACAGCAGCGTCTTAAACATCACTTTTTCAGTCCCTTTCTTTGAGCAAAACCTAAATTCGACACTCTCTCTTCCTAAACTTACACTCTCTCTAAGATTTGATCTCCCTAGGGTGTGAATCTAGCCTAGGGCCTTTGTTAAAAAGATAGAGGGCGTTGAGAGCTTCGATTTAATCTGAAAAAGTTTGGATTTGGAGCAAGTTGATCTTGGAGTCTTCATCTCCTTTTGGGCTAAAACTTCAAGGTAGGGATATCCTACTCCTCTCTATGGGTTTTGTCTTTGAATTTTGGTATTTTGAGATGTTGGGCTTGGTTTGGTAATTTTGTGAAAGTTTGGGGCTTTTGTGCAATTATACGAAAGTTGGGGTTTTATTCATAATAAACCTAGATGCATGTTAGGCATGAAAAAAAATGGAATGATTGATGAATCATTGACGAAAATGGGACCTAAGGGTTGAAATGGTAATTATGGAAAATGGCCTAATTACATTGTTTAATTAATCGGGATAATTAATTGGAGAGAAATGAGGAAACGGAATGTTGATTGAATATCCATTTGTGCATTTATTTTCTGTTTAGAAATAACTGCTTTGGGCTATCGGTGGAGGATAGTCGTGATTGTTGTAGACAATGCATGATGATTAAGTAAACAGAAACTAATCAATGAAATGTGTCATGGAACTTGACAGTTGTTAGAATACATTAATTGTATGTATTGTGTGATTGTATATAGAACCAATGTGTTTATATACGTTATGTGTAGAGGAGGAGATAGGGGATGTACTCCGCGGTTTAGGGGAAGATAGGGGATGTACCTCTAAACCGGATAGGTATTGGGAGGAGATAGGGGATGAACTCCGTAGACAGAGCTCATATGCTTGTCAAGAGAAGTGAAGATAGAGCTCATATGCTTATCTTTGTGAAGTGTGGATACAGCTTGTATGCTTATCTGTGGATATTGTTGATATACATATCTGTTGTAGAATGTGGATACAGCTTGTATGCTTATCTGTGGATATTGTTGATATACATATCTGTTGAGAATGTGAGATATAGTTTTTATACATATCTGTGGAAATGATAATAGAGCTAGCATGCTTATCTATTGAAAAGGGAAAATGAAAAGTAATTGGGACTTGTAAGTCGTTGACATAAGTATGTAATTTATGCGATTGTATCAGTGTTGACCAACTATCAATTGCTAATGTTTTAGTCATTGTCCATGGTTGGTTTAGTGTATTTCTACTGGGCTGTGGCTCACCCTATATGGGAACATCATTTTCAGGTACAGGAAGCATGCCACCTCCAAGGACATAGCTGGGAGGCTAGTGGCGGGCATAGTTTTGTCGTTTTACTTTTGATGTATTACGTGTAATTTCAAGCCAAGGGCTTAATGTGTAAACGAGTTAGAACTCTTTGTTGTAACCAAGTGTTAACTTGGAAAACTGTAAGCCCGTATGGCATTTTGTTATGAGGTTAACATGTAATACTTATGTAATGGAACTCTAATGAATGAAAGAATGTGGTTAGTTTATATGTAAATGTATGTCTTATTAGATGGGTTTATTGTTGTTATTTTGAGGGCGTTACAAATTGTAAAGTGAATGTTGTGAAAATGGGAAATGGGCCTAAGGCCGTTTGGTAAATTTGACAAGGACATAGATTGGGCCTAAGGCCGTTTGGAATGTTTAACAAGATGGACTAAAAGTCATCTTATGCATGAATTGGGCCGAAGGTCGTTCTGTATAATTGATGAATGGACCAAAGGTCATTTTGAATGAAGAATTGATTGGACCAAAGGTCGTTTTGAGTATGAATACGGATGTGACCATAATTATATGCGCATAGCTATGAACATGAGAACGTTGGACCCAAGGTCGTTCGGTATTATGATACGGAGGACCGATGGTTATTGGTACATGGATCCATTAGACCTGAAGTCGGTCTATGAATGAGTATTGGACCTGAAGTTGTTTTGTTTAAATGGACCCAAGGTTGTTTTGTATACAATGGACCTGAGGTCGTTTTAAGTGTGAATTAGACCTGAGGTCGTTTTGTATATGAATATGATGTATTGGACCCGAGGTCGTTCTGTTTTGCTATGATCTATAATTCTGATATGAATGGGAATAGTAGTTCAATGATTGAATTATAAGTATGACTCATTATGAACGAATCTCATTCATCAACCCCTTTACTCTGGTATTATTCACTGGGCATTAACTCACTCTGTATTTATATGTATACAGATGAGCAGTGGGACGTTCAACCCCAGCCCCAGTGAGTGTTGAGAAACCAAGTCTTGTGAGGTCAACCAAGGTCGCCTCATGCAAAGGCCTTACTTTTGCTTTACCTTTCTTTTGCCATTTTTCGATCACGTATGACCGAACTTGTAACCTTGGTTTTGGTATTTTGTTTTTGTAAATGTTGAATATTGTCTACTAAATGATCCTGGACTTATATCATACTTACACAATATGAATGTTTATGCGGTGTGAGTTATTATATGAACATAAGAATGTTTTAGATTTTGATTAAATCATGTATGCACAGCTCATTGGACAATTTTTGTAAGCATTGCTTCTGCAATTTTGGCCCTCCATACAGTTTGATTTTTGACTAAGGCCGTAGGCAATCTCGTGATTATTGGCCGGTTGTGACACTAATCCATGGGGACGGGCTCGGGTCATGACAAGTACTTAGAAATTCCAAGTAAATTCTCAAAAAATTACTCAGTAAATACTTAGTAAATTATTCAGTAAATTACTCAGTCAATTCTCAGCAAAGTACTCAATAAATTACTTAGTAAATTCTCAGAAAATTACTCAGTAAAGTACTCTGAAAATTCCCAGTAAATTACTCTGAAAATTCCTAGTAAATTACTTAGTATATTTTCAATAAATTCCTTACTAAATTCCCAGAAAATTCGTGGTAAAGTTTCAGTAAATTACTCAGGAAATTCTCAGCAAATTATTCAAAAAATTACACAAAAAATTCCCCTTAAATTCTCAGTAAATTACTCAGTAACTTACTAGTAAATTCTCAGTAAATTACTCAGTAACTTACTAGTAAATTCTCAGTAAATTACCACTAAATTCTCAGTAAATTCCCAGTAAATTCTCAGCAAATTACTCAGTAAATTCTCAGTAAATTCTTCGTAACTTACTCAGTAAATTATCAGTAACGAACTCAGTAAATTCCAAGTAAATTACTCAGTAAATTACTCAATAAATTACTCAGTATGTTACTCAGGAAATTACTCAATAAATTCTCAGAAAATTACTCAGTAAATTCTGAGTAAATTTCCCATAAATTCTCAGTAAATTACTCAATAAATTATCAGTAAATTACTTAGTAAATTTCTAATAAATTCTCAGTAAAGTACTTAGTAAATTACTCTGTAAATTACTCAACAAATTACTTAGTAAATTCTCAATACATTACCCAATCAATTACTTAGTAAATTTCCAGTAAATTCCTAGTAAATTACTTTCAAATTCCAAGTAAATTCTCAATAAATTACTCATGAAAGTATGAGTAAATTACTCAGTAAATTCCCAATAAATTCTTAGTAAATTACTCTTTATTTTCTCAATAAATTACAAGCAAATTCTCATTAAATTACTCTATATATTCCCAGTAAATTCTACATAAATTACTCAGTAAATTCTCCGTAACTTACTCAGTAAATTCTCAGTAAATTACTCAGTAAATTCCTTATAAATTCTCAGTAAATTACTCAATAAATTACCAGTAGTAAATTCTCAGTACATTACTCTGTTAATTACTTACTAAATTCCCTGTAAATTCTTAGTAAATTCCCAATAAATTCTCAGTAAATTACTTCGTAAATTCACAGTAAATTACAAGTAAATTCCCAATAAATTACTAAAGTAAATTCTCAGTTAACTACTCTATAAATTACATAGTCAATTCGTAGTAAATTATTCACTAAATTCGCATTAAATTCTCTGTAAATTCTAAATAAATTTTTAGTATATTAATCAGTACATTCTCTGTAAATTCAGAGTAAATTTCTCAGTACATTACATAGTAAATTATTCGGTAAATTACTCAGCAAATTCCCCGTAAATTCTCAGTAAATTACAACGTAAATTCCCAATAAATTCTCAATAAATTTTTAGTAAATTACTCAGTAAATTCTCAATTAATTACTTAGCAAATCATTGAGTAAATTTCGTATAAATTCTCAGTAAATTACTTAGTAAATTCTCAGAAAATTACTTGGTAAATTCTCAGTAAATCCTCAGTAAATTAGTCATTAAATTGCCAATAAATTCTCAATAAATTCCCAGTAAATTGCTCAGTAAATTACTCTGTAAATTACTCGGTAAATTTTCATTAAATTACTCATCACATTGCATTGTAAATTACATGGTAAATTACTCAGTATATTTTCAATAAATTAATTAGTAAATTACCAGTAAATTCCTATTAAATTCTCAGTAAATTACTACGTAAATTCTCAATAAATTATTTTTAAATTCCAACTAAATTCTCAAAAAATTACTAAGTAAACTCTCAGTAAATTACCTAGTAAATTACTCAGGAAATTCTTAGTAAATTACTTAGGAAATTCCCAAGAAATTTTCAGTAAATTATTCAGTAAATTTTCAGTAAATTCTGAGTAAATTCTCCGTAACTTGTTCAGTAATTTCCCAATAAATTCTCAATAAATTCCCTGTAAATTCTCCATAAATTCTCAATAAATTACTCATTAAATTACCAGTAAATTCTCAGTAAATTACTCAGTAAATTCTCAGTAAATTACTTCATAAATTACTCAGTAAATTGTAAGTAAATTCACAGTAAATTACTCAGTAAATTCCCAATAAACTACTTAGTATATTCCTCAGTAAATACTCAATAAATTACTCAGTAAATTCCCAGTAACAGTAATGATTCAGACCCCCATAAAACATCACCCTCACAACCCCCACTTACTTATGATTGGTCCAAGTAAGAAAGAGAAAAAAAATAAAAATAAAAATACAAACACATCATTGGCCCACATCACTATGGGGGTCGTGGGGGTCTCCCCAAAAGGGGGTCCCAAATATTATTCTTTTCAGTAAATTACTCACTAAATTCTCAATAAATATCCTGTAAATTCTCAGCAAATTACTTAGAAAATTACTCAGTAAATTCTCAATAAATTGCTAAGTAAATTCTCAATAAATTACTCAGTAAATTCTAAGTCAAGTACTCAGTAACTTACTCATTAAATTCCCAATAAATTCTCAGTAAAATACACAGTAAATGCTCAGTAACTTTTCAGTAAATTACTCATTAAATACCCAGAAAATTCTCAGTAAATTACTCAGTAAATTCCCTGTAAGAAAATTACTTCATAAATTCTGAGTAAATTCTCTGTAAATACTCAATAAATTACATAGTAAATTCCCAATAAATTACTCAGTAAATTCTCAGTAAATTACTTAATAAATTCTCAGTAAATTACACAGTATATTCTTAGTAAATTACTTAATATATTACTCAGTAAATACTTAGCAAATTACACAGTATATTCGCAGTAAATTGACAGTAAATTACTCAGTAAATTCCAACTAAATTCTTAATAAATTCTCAGTATATTACTCAGTAAAGACTTAGCAAATTACTCAGTAAATTCCCTGTAAATTCTCAGTAAATTACTCAGAAAATTCTCAGTAAATTGCTAAATAAATTCTCAGTAAATTCTCGGTAAATTATTCAGTAAATTCTCAGTAAATTCCCAGTAAAATCTAGAAAAAGTACTCAGTAAATTCATCAGTAAATTCTCAATAAATTATTCAGTAAATTCTCAGCAAATTCCAAGTAAATTTTATGTAAATTCTCAGTAAATTACTTAGTAAAATACCAGTAAATTCTCACTAAATTACTCAGTAAATACACAGTAAATTCAGAGTAAATTCTCAGAAAATTATTTAGTAAATTACTCATAAAATTCTCAAAAAAGTCGTTAGTAAATCCTCTGTAAATTCTTAGTAAATTATTCAGTATATTTTCAGTAAATTATTTAGTAAATTCCCAATAAATTCCTTGTGAAGTCTCAGTAAATTACTCATAAAATTCTCAGAAAATTATTCAGTAAATTACTAATAAATTCTCAGTAAATTATTTAGTAAATTCCAAGTAAAATTCTCAGCAAATTACACAGTAAATACTCATTAAATTTCCAATAAATTCTCCACAAATTACTTAGTAAATTCTCAATAAATTACCCACTAAATCCCAATTAAATTCTCAGAGAATTCTTAGTAAATTACTCAGTAAATTCTCCCTATGTTACTCAGCAAATTTCAAGTAAATTCACAGTAAATTCACAGTAAATTACTCGGTAAATTCTAAGTAAATTGCTCAGTAAATTATCTGTAAATTACTCAGTAAATTCCCAATAAATTTTCAATAAATTCATAGTAAATTACTCAATAAATTCTCAGTAAATTACTCAGTAAAGTCCTAGTAAATTCTAAATAAATTACTCAGTACATTTCTTAATAAATTACTCAGTAAATTCCCAGTAAATTCTCAGTAAATTCTGAATAACTTACTGAGTAAATTTCCAACAAATTCTTAGTAAATTTCAAGTAAATTCTTTGTAAATTACTCAGTAAATTCTTAGTAACTTTTTAGTAAATTACTCAATAAATTCACAATAAATTATCAATAAACTACTTAGTAAATACTCAAAAAAAATCCCAGTAAATACTCAGAAAATTTCTAAGTAAATTCTCAATAAATTACTCAATAAATTTCCTGGAAATTCTCAGTAAACTAGTATGTAAATTCTCAGTAAATTATTACATAAATTCTGAGTAAATTTTCAATAAATGCTCGGTAAATTACTAGTAAATTCCCAATAAATTACTCAGTAAATTCTCAGTAAATTTCGTATATTCACAGTAAATTACTCAGTAAATTCTCAGTATATTACTCAGTGAATACTTTGTAAATTACTCAATAAATTACTCAGTAAATTTTCAATAAATTACACACTAAATTCTCGGTAAATTGCTTGTAAATTCTCAGTAAATTACTAAGTAAATTCTCAATAAACTGCTAAGTAAATTCTCATTAACTTACTCAGTAAATTCCCAAAAAATTCTCGGTAAAGTACTTAGTAAATTCTCAGAAAATTTCCAGTAAACAGCTAGTAAATTCTCAGTAAATTACTCAGTAAATTCTAAGTAAATTTCCTGTAAATTATTCATAAATTCTAAGTAAATTACTCAGTCAATTGTCAGTAAATTCCTCAATAGATTTCCAGTAAATTCTAAGTAAATTACTCAGTAAATTCTTAGTAAATAACTCAGTAAATTCTCAGTAAAGTACTCAGTAAATTCCCAATATATTATCCAGTAAATTCCAAGTTAATTCTCTGTAAATTCTCTGTAACTTACTCAGTAAATTATCAGAAAATTACTGAGTAAATTACTCAGGAAATTCTCAGTAAATTACTTTGTAAATTCTCGGTAAATTACATAGAAAATTCCCGGTAAATTTCCCGTAAATTCTTAGTAAATTACTCTATAAATTTCTGGCAAATTCTCCGTAAATTCCTCTGTAAATTCATAGTAAATTACTCAGTAAATTCTTGATGAATTATTAAGTAAATTCGCATTTAAATTCTCAGTACATTCCCTGTAAATTCTTTTTAAATTTCTCAGCAAATTACACAGTAAATTCTTCAGTACATTCTAAGTAAATTCCCAGTAAATTCTCACTAAATTACTCAGTAAATTCCCAGTAAATTACTCAGTAAATTATCAGCAAATTCCAAATAATTCTTCAGTAAATTCTCAGTAAATTACTTAGTAAATTCTCAAACAAAATTACTCAATAACTTACTCAGCAAATTCCCAGAAATTTTCAGTAAAGTACTCAGCAAATTCTCAATAAATTCTCAATAAAATACTCAGTAAATTCCGAGTAAATTGCCCGTAAATTCTCAAAAAATTACATAGTATATTCTCAGTAAATCACTCAGTAGATTCCAATTAAATTCTCAGTAAATTCTCAATGAATTCTAAGTAAACTTCCAGTAAATTCTCCGTAAATTCTCAAAAAAATTCTCAGTAAATTACTTAGTCAATTCTGAGTAAATTACTCAGTAAATTCCTAGTAAATTCTCAGTCAATTACTCAGCTAATTCTCAGTAAATTACTCTGTAAGTTCAAAGCAAGTTACTCAGCAAATTCCCAGTAAATTACTCAGTAAATTACCAGTACATTCTCTGTAAATAACTCAGTAAATCCTAAGAAAATTACTTAGTAAATTCCTAGTAAATTCTCATAAATTACTCAGTAAATTCCCAGTAATTTCTCAGTAAATTCAAATTAAATTACTAACTAAATTCTTAGTAAATGATTTAGGAAATTCGAATTAAATTTTTTATAAACTCCCAATAAATTACTCATTAAATTCTTAGTAAATTAATCAGTACATTCCCTGTAAGTTCTTAGTAAATTTCTCAGTAGATTCTCAGAAAATTACACAGTAAATTCCCAGTAAATTACTCTGTAAATTTCTCAGTAAATTTCTTGTAAATTCTCAGTAAATTACTCAGTAAGTTCTTAGTAATTTACTTAGTAAATTCTTGAAAAATTACTTAGTAAATTACTCTGTAAATTCTCTGTAAATCCCAAGTAAATCCTCAAAAAATTACTTAGTAAATTCTCTGTAAATTCCTCTGTCAATCCTCAGTAAATTACTTAATAAATTCTCAGTAAATTGGAAGTAAATTCCCAGTAAATTTTCAGTAAAATACTCAGTAAATTTCCAGTAAATTCTTAGTAAATTACTCTGTAAGTTACTCAGTAAATTCTCAATAAATTACTAGTAAATTTCTCACGACCCCATTCTGCCCCTAGTAGAATGGTGCCGTGATGGCCAGTAATCCGAGATTACCAAAGGCCAACTTACAAAGATTCACACACAATCAGAGTATACATATGGGGCTTACATGTACGGAAACAATAAATTTAAATCTAAATAGTCCACAAGAGCTGTGCATAGATCAAATGAAATGTCATACATAACGTGGTTTTACAACTTGAATACAAATAAAATAAATACATATTACATCTTGATCAAAAGGCTTCTCAAGCCAACATATACAAAATGAACTGCAACAACCAAGTCAAGAAGCATAATCTTCAAGATGCTACAAAACATGAATCCAAAACAACTTGCAAATAATTATCTAAGCATCACGGCCTTCTTGCTCGTCACCTACATATATATAAGGAGAGGGTGAGCTTTGATACTCAGTGAATGATATTAGTAATAAAGGTTTGAATGAATGATATCCAAGATCTTTACAAAACAATACTTATAATAACTTGTACAAATCAATGGATGAACCAAGTTCATCTATCAAGTCTTTCAAAGCTTCAAGGGATGCTTACTAGCATCAATATAGTACAAGGGATGACATTCCGAACATACAAACCCACGCGGAAAACCGTCAGTAGCAAAACAAGGGTGCAGTCGCATTATAGTCCCCTGGCACTAAGGACTTTCAAAACAAGGATGTAGTTGCATTATAGTCCCCTAGCACTAAGGACTTTCAAAACAAGGGTGCAATTGCATTATAGTCCCCTAGCACTAAGGACTTTCCCAGAATGTCATCAAAACAAATATAATACTAGATACAAAACTAGGGACAATCATTCATGCTTGATCAAATATTTTTCCAAAACAAAACAAAGCTTTATCAAAACTTTATAACATAACTTTATTAAAAATACCACTCACATAACTCTTCGGGTGTAGGGATTAAGGCAAGGATCCAAGGCCTACAAGCACATAATAAATTCCATTGAATGCATTTCAAGAAGACAAGAAGAGATGCTCAAAGATGGATATGAAACGCACCCGTAGAACAAGCTTTACATGACAGGAAAGGATCTCGACATTTCTTTCAAAACAAAGTCAAAACAAAGCAAATCATGTGTTGGGAGTCAAACACTGTTTTTCATCTCGGAAAACATGCTGGGTACCAACCAGGTCAAGGCCGAGGTCCCACACCCCTTGGCCGAGGTATGGTCCCAACGACCACATTTGAGAAAATGAAGTCGGGAAAACCTGGGTTTCCCTTTGAAGAACATGAAGGACAATAACATGAAGAACATGAATGCTAAAATCATAACTTCT
The DNA here is from genome assembly GCF_055761805.1 of Camellia sinensis. Taxonomy (NCBI): domain Eukaryota; kingdom Viridiplantae; phylum Streptophyta; class Magnoliopsida; order Ericales; family Theaceae; genus Camellia; species Camellia sinensis. The sequence continues at coordinate 90,285,938 of NC_138964.1, forward strand.
TTATTCAAAATCTGAGATTTTATGAGATGAGTTCGAAAACATGGACCTGGGTACCCATACTTGAAGATCTCATGAAAACAAACACAAAAACATGGATCTTGATACAAACTTTCAGATCAAAACATGATTTTCCTTTCAAGAACACAAGAATACCATTTTCTCTTTCTAAAACCGGACTTTAAAACAATACATGGCTCATGAATCATGCTAGATCATGCAATGCAGCTAGATGAACAATAAGAACAATTAGAGTAGATCAAGATTCTAACCTCAAGACACGGATCAAACGGCTTAAACTCTAAGGATCAGGCTTGGAAACCTACTCTCTTCTCAAGAACTCCTCCTTCCACTTCCTAGAGCTTCTCTCTCTACAATGCAAAAGGTATGACAAAATGATATGTTTCTAACTCTGTCGGCTGACTTAACCCTCTGCTGGGACACGTGGCAACGGCTGGTTGGATCTCCTCAAAAAGGTGACAGAATGACAAGACGAGCATGACAAAACGTAAGCAACAAGTAAGGTGACATGGGCACTCCAACAGGTAAGGTCCTCGGATTAGAACAAGGCTTCGGTAAGTAAGGTCTCAATGATCTCGGCTAGGAAGGTTAACACTTGGCCTAGTTATACCACACCTCGGCCTAGATGTGCCACACTTCGGTCTAGGTCATACCAGTCCAGGAACAAGATCACCAGGTGCAGGGATCAAAGATCTAAAATACCTAAAGGATAACATCTCGGCTTAGATGATACATATCTCGGCCTCGGTGATGCGCACCTCGGCCTAGATGATGACATCTCGGCCAATATGCCAGCGTGAAGGTGGAGGTCAACCAAAGTGGTTCCAAGATGGTCCTAGGTGTAAAAGGTCCACAGGCGTGACCTATGCTTAAGATGACCTCGGCTACACACACCAAGCAAGGGACAAGACGTACAAACAATACTCAAGCCAAAACACATAGGTACAAAACAAGATAGAAACCTTACTTTAGGCGAACAAGTCAAAACCACAAGTGCAAGCTTAACAAAACAAAACATGCAGATGCACATGAACATGACTAAGACGAGGATGAGGGTCACTACAAAATTACTCAGTATATTTTCAGTAAATTACTTAGTAAATTCCTAGTAAATTCTCAGTAATTACTCAGTAAATTATTTTTAAATTCCAAGTAAATTCTCAATAAAGTACCCAATAAAGTCCCATTAAATTACTCGGTAAATTACTCAGGAAATTATTAGTAAATTCCCAGTAAATTTTCAGTAAATTATTCACTAAATTCCCAGAAAATTACCAGTAAATTCTTAGTAAATTACTCAGTAACTTCTCAGTAAATTTCTCAGAAAACTCTAAATAAAGTACACAGTAAATTCTCAAAAAATTACTCAGTAAATTCTCAGTAAATTCCAAGTAATTCTCAGTAAATCACTCAGTAAATTCTAAGTAAATCACAAAGTAAATTCCTAGTAAATTTTCAGTAAATTACTCAATAAATTCCTAGTAAATTCCAAGTAAATTCTCAGTAAACTACTCAGTAAATTACTCAGTCAATTCTACGAAAATTACTACGTAAATTCCTAGTAAAGTTTTATGAAAATGTCAGTAAATTACTAAGTAAATTACTCAATAAATTCTCAGGATATTACTCAGTATATTCTTAGTAACTTACTCAGTAAATTCCTAGTAAATTCTCGGTAAATTCTTTGTAAATTAATCAGTAAAGTACTCTGTAAATTCTCAGTACATTAGTCTGTAAATTCACGCCAAATTCTTAGTAAATTACTCATTAAATTCCCTACAATTTCTCAGCAAATTACTCTATAAATTCCTAGTAAATTCACGTTAAATTATTACATAAATTCTCAATAAATACCCAATAAATTCCCAATAAATTCTCAGTAAATTCCTAATAAATTACTTAGTAAATTAATCAGTACATTCCCTGTAAATTCTGATTAAATTTCTCAGTAAATTCTCAGTAAATTACATAGTAAATTCCTTATTAATTCTCAGTAAATTCTCAGTAAATTACTAAGTAAATTCCCAGTAAATTACTCAGTAAATTCTAAGTAAATTATTAGAAAATTACTAAGCAAATTCTCAGTAAATTCTCAGCAAATTACTTAGTAAATTCTTAGTATATTACTCTGTAAATTCCCAGTAAAATACTCTGTAAATTGCTCAGCAAATTACTCAGTACATTACACAGTAAATTACTCAGTATATTTTCAATAAATTACTCAATAATTAGTCACTAAATTCTCAGTAAATTACTTTTAAATTCCAAGTAAATTCTCAAAAAATTACTCAGTAAATTACTCAATAAATTCTCAGGAAATTAGCAATAAATTCTCAGGAAATTACTCAGTAAATTCCCACTAAATTCTCAGCAAATTAATCTGTAAATTCTCAGTAAATTCTCAGTAAATTCTAAATAAATTAATCAGTAAATTCTCAGTGATTACTCAAAAAATTCTCCGTAACTTACTCAGTAAATTCTCAGTAAATTACTCAGTAAATTCCCAGTAAATTCTAAGTAAATTACTCAATAATTTCTTAATACATTACTCATTAAATTCCTAATAAATTCTCAATAAATTCCAAGTAAATTCTCAGTAGATTACTCAGTAAATTTCTAAGGAAATTCACAGTAAATTACTCAGTAAATTCTCAGTAAATTACTCAGCAAATTCCCTGTAAATTCCCCGTAAATTCTTAGTAAATTACTCAGCAAATTCCCTGTAAATTCCCCATAAATTCTCAGTAAATTCACAGTAAATTCACATTGAATTACTAAATAAATTCTCTGTAAATTCCCAGCAAATTCTCCATAACATACTCAGTAAATTCTCAGTAAATTATTCACTAAATTCTCAATAAATTACACAATAAATTCTCAGTAAATTAAGCATTACAATCCCTTGAAAATCTCTGTCAATTTCACAGTAAATTCTTAGTAAATTACACAACAAATTCACAGTAAATTACTCGGTAAATTACTCAGTAAATTCTTCAGTAGATTCAAAGTAAATTCCCAATAAATTTTGAGTAATTTGTCAGTAAATTCTCAGTAAATTACTTAGTAAATTCTCAGTAAATTCGCAGTAAATTTTGAATAAATTACACAATAAATTACTAAGTAAATTCTCAGTAAATTCTTAGTAAATTACTCTGTAAATTTTCAGCAAATTACTCTAGAAATTACTCAGTAAATTCTCAATACATTCATTACCTAGTCAATTACTTTGTAAATTACTCAGTAAATTTCCAATAAATTTCTCAGTATATTTTTAGTAAATCACTCAGTAAATTCTCAGTATATTCCAAGTAAATTATCAGTAAATTCTCAATAAATTACTTAAGAAAGACACAGTAAATTACTCAAGAAATTCTTAGTAAATTCTCGATAAATTCTCAGTAAATTCTCAGAAAATTACTTCAGTAATTACTAGTAAATTATAATTAAATTACTCAGCAAATTCCCTGTAAATTTTCAGTAAATTCTCAGTAAAATACTCAGTAAATTCTACAAAAATTCTTAGTAAATTACTCAGTAAGTTGCAAGTAAATTCTTAGTAAATTCTTAATAACATACTCAGTAAATACTCAGAAAAATCATAGTACATTCTTAGTAAATTACTCAATAAATTCCATGTAAATTCTCAGTAAATTACTCAGTAAATTCCCTGTAAATTATTTCATAAATTCCGAGTAAATTCTCAATATATTCTCAAAAAATTACTTGGTAAATTCCAAATAAATTACTTCGTAAATTCTCAGTAAGTTATTCAGTAAATTCTCAATAAAGTGCTTAGTAAATTCCGAGTAAATTCCCCGTAAATTGTCAAAAAATTACTCAGTATATTCTCAGTAAATTACTTAGTAAATTCCAATAAAATTCTGAGTAAATTCTCAGTAAATTATTAAGTAAATTCTCAGTAAATTCCCAATAAATTCCCAGTAAATTACTCAGTCAATTCTCAGTAAATTCCTAGTAAACTCTCAGTCAATTACTTAGTAAATTTCCAGTAAATTCTTAGTAAAGTACTTAATAAATTTTCAGAAAATTCTCAGTAAATAACTCAGTAAATTCTGAGAAAATTACTCAGTAAATTCCCAGTAAATTACTTAGTAAATTCCCTGTAAATTCTCAAAAATTGCTCAGTTATTTTCCAGTAATTTCTCAGTAAATTACTGAGTTAATTCCCAAAAAATTCACATTAAATTACAAAGCAATTCTTAGTAAATTACTCAATAAATTCCTAGTAAATTCTTCATAAACTACTTAGTAAATTCCCAATAAACTCTCAAAAAACTCTCAATAAATTATTCAGAAAATTCGCATTAAATTTACTGTAAGTTCCTAGTAAATTCTCAGTAAATTAATCAGTACATTCCCTGTAAATTCTAAGTATATTTCTCAGAAGATTCTCAGTAAATTACGTAGTAAATTCCCAGTAAATGACACTGTAAAATTCTCAGTAAATCACTCAGTAAATTCCCAGTAAATTACTAAGTAAATTACCAATAAATTCTCAGTAAATTCTCAGTAAATTATTCAGTAAATTCTCAATTAACTACTCAGTAAATTCCGTGCAAATTCTCAGTTAATTACTCAGTAAATTCTCTATAAATTCCAAGTAAATCCCCAGTAAATTTGTAGTAATTTACTTAGTAAATTCTAAGAAAATTACTCAGTAAATCTTCAGTAATTTTCTCTGTAAATCCTCAGTAAATTACTTAATAAATTCTTAGTAAATTGGAAGTAAATTTTGAGTGAATTACTAAATAAATTCTTAGTAAAATACTCAGTATATTCCCAGTAAATTCTTAGTAAATTACTCTGTAAATTTCTTGTAAATTACTTAGCAAATTACTCAGTAAATTCTCATTAAATTATTCAGTATGTTACACAGTAAATTACATATTAAATTACTCAGTAAATTACTTAGTAAATTTTCAGTAAATTCCTATTAAATTCTCCATAATTACTCAGTAAATTCTCAGTAAATTATTCTAAAATTCCAAGTAAATTCTAAATAAAGTACTCAGTAAAGTCCCATTAAATTACTAGGTAAATTGCTCAGGAAATTATAAGTAAATTACTCAGCAAATTCCCAGTAAATTACTCAGTAAATTATTAATAAATTCTTAGTAAATTACTCAATAAATTCTCAATAAAGTACACAGTAAATTTTCAAAAAATTACTTAGTTTATTCTTAGTAAATTACAAGTAAATTCTAAGTAAATTCCCAATAAATTCTCAGTAAATTACAAAGTAAATTCCTAGTAAATTCTCGGTAAATTACTCTATAAATTCCAAGTAAATTCTCAGTAAATTATTCAGTAAATTCTCAGTAAACTACTCAGTATAATCTCAGTAACTTACTCAACATGTAACAACCCTCACTCCAACTTAGTCAAACTTGCATACATTTATGTGTGATCTTGCCTTGTTATGTTACATTTGCAAATCTTGTCTTGTTTTGCTTAAGTGTTGTTTGCGTGCCTTGTTCTTGCCTGGTGTGTTGCCGAGGTCATCTAAAGCCTAGACACCTTGGAACCTTCCCACACTTAGAACTATCTTGGAACCACTTCGGTCGACCTCCATCTTCGCCCTAGCATGTTGGCCGAGATGTCACTATTTGCCGAGGTGTACAGCACCAAGGCCGAGATGTGTATTATCTAGGCCGAGATGTTGTCCTTGCACCTAAGTGATTTTGTTTCTGGATTGGCATGACCTAGACCGAGGTGTGGCACATCTAGGCCAAGGTGTGGCACAGCTTAGTCAAGTGTTGTCCTTCCAAGCCGATGTCATTGTTACCCTACTTGCCGAAGCTTTGCCCTTAGCCGAGATCATCACTTGCCGGAGTGCTCTTGCCATCTAGCTTGTTGAACACACTTTGTCATGGTCTTGTCTTGTCAGTCAGTCACCTTTTTTAATAGAGCCAATCAGCCGATGCCACGTGTCCCAGCAGAGGGTTAAGTCAGTGACTGTCGAGAAAACATATCATTTTGTATCAAATCTTGTCTTTTAGAGAGAGAGGCTCTAGGAAGGAGAATGAGAAGTTTTGAGTGAGAGAGAGAACTTCCAAGCTTGATCGTTGGAGCTTGAACCGTTAGATTCGAGTTTTGAGGTTAGAATCTTAACCTACTCTTGTTGTTCTTATTGATCATCTAGCTGCATTGCACGATCGAACTTGTTCTACACGTCATGCATTGATTTAAAGTTGGTTTTAGAAAGAGAAAATGGTTTTCATGTGTTCTTGAAGAAAAACCTCGTTTGATCCGAAAGTTTGCATCTAGAACCATGCTTTTGTGTTTGTTCTCTCAAGATCTTTGAATATGGGTACCCAGGTCCATGATTTCGGATTCTTAGCATGAAATCTCAGATTTTGTAATAGCAAGTTTTTGTCTTTGCATTCATCTTCCTCATGTTCATGTTCTTCATGTTCGTCATGTTCTTCAAGAGAGGGAAACCTAGATTTTCCCGACTCCATTCCCTTGACTGTGGCCATCAAGGCCACACCTTGGCAAGAGGTGTGGGGCCTCGGCCTAGACCTGGTGGTTGCCCAGCTTGTTTTCCAGCAATAAGAAACTGTGTTTTGATTTGATTTGACTTAGTTTTTGAAGAATGCCGAGGTCATTTGCATGCATGCAAGACTTGTTTTGAGAAGTGCATTCAATAGACTTTGTCATGTGTTTGTAGGATTGGGACTTGCCTTGACCCCGACGTTTGAAGAACTAAGTGAGTGGTATTTTTGATAAAGCTATGTTATTAATGTTTTGATGAACTTTGTTTTGCTTTGTTTTGAAAAGTATTTGTTAAGCATGAATGATTGTCCATATTTCGTATATCAAGCATTATCTTGTTTTGATGATCTCTTCGGAAAGTCCCTTGTGCTGGAGGACTCTAAACTTTCGCAGCACATTTTGTTTTGAAAGTCCCTTGTGCTGGAGGACTCTAAACTTTCGCAGTTCCCTCGTGTTAGGAGGCTATGGGCCTTTGTAACATAGGTCTTTTGTGCTAGAGGACTCTAAACTTTTGTAGCACCCTTGTTTGAAATATCTCTCTCACTTTGTTTTGTTTTGCCACTGACGGTTTGCCGCGTGGGCTTGTTCGTCCGGAATGTCATCATTTGTAATATGTCGATGCTAGTAAGCATCCCTTGGAGCTTTGAAGATTTGTATGCAAACCCTTTATTAGTTATACCATTCACTGAGTATCCAAGCTCACCCTCTCTATATATATGTAGGTGATGAGCAAGAAGGCGGTGACGCCTAGATGAGATTCGCGAGCTTGTTTTGGATTTTTGTCATGCCGGCTTGACTTGTAATTATGTCGGCAGTCTTGAAAAGCATGCTTCTCGACTTGTAATATTTGTATTTCGTATACGTCGGCTTGAGAAGCCTTTTGATCAAGATGTGTGTTTTGTATGTATGTTACATCGGCAACGAGGATGTCGGCAATCTGGCAGACTATGTTCCTTGACCTGTAGTTCGTGCATTTTGTTTATATCGGCTTGTGAAGCCCTTTTGTAAAAGTGTAATAGGTATTTTGGACCTTACTTTAATTGTATTCAAGTTGTAAAGCTGTGTAAGGATGTATGCCATTCAATTTGACTTATGCACTGCTCTTATGGACTACTTGTATTTTAGATTATTGTTTCCGCACTTGTGAGCCCCATATATTTATACTCTGATTGTGTGTGAATTTTGAAAGTTGGCCTTCGGTAATCTCGGATTACTGGCCATCACGGTACCAAACTACTAGGGGCGGTTTGGGGTTGTGACACAACAAATTCCCAGTAAATTCTCAGCAAATTCCTGGTAAATTCTCTATAAATTACTCAGTAAATTTTCCGTAAATTTCCGTAAAATTCAAACTAAATTCTTGATAAATTCTCTATAAATTACCCAGTAAATTACTCCCTAAATTCACAGTAAATTCTTAGTAAATTACTCATTAAATTCCCAGTAAATTATTAAGTAAATTCTCATTAAATTACTTAGTAAATTCCCTAGTAAATTACTCAGTAAATTTCCAGTCAATTTTAGTAAATTACTTAGTAAATTCTAAGTATATTATTCAGTAAATTCGTATTAAATTCTCTATAAATTCCCAATAAATTAATCTGTACATTCCCCATAAATTCTCAGCAAATTACATAGTAAATTCTGAGTAAATTATTCGGTAAATTACTCAGTAAATTCTCAGTAAAAATCCACGTAAATTCTCAGTAAATTACTAAGTAAATTCTCAATAAATTACTTAGTAAATTCTCAGTAAATTACTTAGTAAATTTCAAGTAAATCCTCAGTAAATTACTTAGTAAATTCTCAGAAAATTACTTAGCAAATTTCTCAGTAAATCCTCAGTGAATTAATCAACAAATTATTCATTAATTTGCCAGTAAATTCTCAAAAAATTCCCAATAAATTACTTAGTAAATTCCCAGTAAATTACTCTCTAAATTACTCAGCAAATTCTCAGTAAATTACTCAGTATATTTTTAGTAAATTACTCAGGAAATTACCTATAAATTCTCAGTAAATTATTCAGTAAATTCTAAGTGAATTAGTAGTAATGTACTAAATAAATTCTCATTAAATTCTCAGCAAATTACTTAGTAAATTCACTATAAATTAATCAATAAATTCCAAGTAAATTCCCAATAAATTAATCAGTAAATGTCCAGTAAATTCTCAATAAATTACTCGGTAAATTCTTAGTAATATCTCAATAAATTACTCATTAAATTCCCAGTAAATTCTCAGTAAATTTCTTAATATATTCCTAGTAAATTCTCAGTTGATTACTCAGTAAATTTCTAAGTAAATTCTCAGTAAATCACTCAGTAAATTGCCTGTAAATTCTCAGTAAATTACTCAGTAAATTTCTCAGTTATTCTCAGTAAATTTCCAATAAATTCCTAGTAAATTACATAGTAAATAATCAATAAATTATACAGTAAATTCCAAGTAAACTACTCTATAAATTCTCTGTAAATTCTCATAAATTACTCATTACTCAGTAAATTCTCAGTAAATTGCTAGGTAAATTCCCAGTAAATTTCAAGTAAATTCTCAGTAAATTGCTCAGTAAATATCTAGTAAATTCCCAAAAAAATCTTGGTAAATTACTTATTAAATTCCCGGTGAATTCTCTGTAAATTTTCAATAAATTACTCAGTAAATTTACTATAAATTACTCTATAAATTATTCTATCAATTCTCAGTAAAATACTCAGTAAATTCCCAATAAATCCTCAGAAAATTACGGAGTAAATTACTCAATAAATTCAAAGAAAATTTGTCAGTAAATCCTTAGTAAATTACTTAGTAAATCACTCAGTAAATTATTTAGTTAATTCCCAGTAAATTCTTAGTAAATTACTCAATAAATTCTCTGTAAATTTCTTAGTAAATTCCCAGTAAATTACTCAGTATATTTTCAGTAAATTACTTAATAAATTCCTAGTAAAGTGTCATTAAATTACTCAGGAATTTCTTAGTAACTTCTCAGTAAATTACAAGTAAATTCTCAGTAAATTATTAAGTAAATTCCCCGTAAATTCTCAACAAATTACCCAGTAAATTACTCTGGAAATTCTGTGTAAAGTAGTATACAAATTCCTAGTAAATTATTTAGTAAATTCTTATTGAATTGCTCAGTAAAATCTCCGTAACTTACTCTGTAAATTACTAGTAAATTCTCAGTAAAGTACTCAGTAAATTCCCAGTAAATTATTAAGAAAATTCCAAGTAAATTCAAGTAAATTCTTAGTAAATTACTAAATAAATTTTCCGTAAATTCTCAGTAAATTATTCTGTAAAATCCCAATAAATTCACAGTAAATTACTTAGTATATTCTTAGTAAATTACTCAGTAAATTACTCAGTATATTCTTAGTAAATTCACAGTAAATTACTCAGTAAATTCTCAGGAAATTACTCAATAAATTTTCAATAAATTGCAAAGTAAATTCCCATTAAATTCTCAGTAAATTACTCAGTAAATTCTCAGTAAATTACTCAATAAATTCTCAGAAACTTACTCAGAAAATTTTCAGTAAATTCAAGGTAAAGTACTCAATAAATTTCTAGTAAATTCAAAATAAAGTCAAAGTAAATTACTCATGAAATTCCCTATAAATTCCCAGTAAATTATCGATAAATTACTCAGTAAATTCACAATAAATTCTCCATAAATTCCCAGCAAATTACTCACTGTATTGTTAGCAAATTACTCAATAAATTCCCAGTAAATTTTTAATAAATAACTCAGTAAATTCTTAGTAAAGTACTCATTAAATTTTGAGTAAATTTTCAGTATATTATTCAGTAAATTACAAGCAAATTCTCTCTAACTTAGTAAATTCTCAGAAAATTACTTAGTAAATTCCCAGTAAATTACTCTGTAAATTCCCTGTAAATTACTCTGTAAATTCCTACTAAATTCACATTGAATTACTAAGTAAATTATTAGTAAATTCCATGCAAATTTTCCGTAAATTACACAGTAAATTCCCAGTAAATTTTCAGTATATTATTCAGAAAATTCGCATTAAATTCCCAGTAAATTACTCAGTAAATTCTCAAAAAATTACACAGTAAATTTCCAGTAAATTACTCAGGAAATTCGTTAGTAGATTCAAAGTAAATTCCTAGAAAATTCTCTATAAATTACTAAGTAAATTCCAGAAAAATTCTCAGCAAATTAACAGTAAATTCTCATTTATCACTTTGTAAATTTCGACCAAATTCTCAATAAATTCAAGTAAATCCTTAGTAAATTACTCAGTAAATCACTCAATAAATCCCTCAGTAAATCCTCGGTAAATTACTAATAAATTCTGAATAAATTACTCAGTAAATTACTAAGTAAATTCTCAGTAAATTACTCAGTAAATTCTCAATAAATTACTCTGTAAATTTCCAGCAAATTACACTGTAAATTACTCAGCAAATTATTCAATAAATTCTCAATACATTACACAGTCAATTACTCAGTAAATTACTCAGTAAATGCCCAACAAATTCCTCAGTATATTTTTAGTAAATTACTCAGTAAATTCCTAGTATATTTCCAGTAAATTATCAGTAAATTACTTAATAAATTCTCAGTAAATTACTTTTAAATTTCAAATAAATTCTCAATAAATTACTCAGGAAAGTCTTAGTAAATTACTTAGTAAATTACTCAGGCAATTCACAGTAAATTTCTTAGTAAATTCTTCAAAAATTATTCAATAAATTACTGGTAAATTCTAATTAAATTACTCAGTAAATTCTCAGTAAATTATTCAGTAAATTACTAGTAAATTCTAATTAAATTACTCAGCAAATTCTCAATAATTCTCACTAAATTACTTGGTAAATTCTCAGTAAAACACTTAGTAAATTCTCAGTAAATTACTCAGTAAAGTACTCAGTAAATTCACAAAAATTTATCTGTACATTCTCTGTAAATTCCCAGTAAATTACTTCGTAAATTTCGAGTAAATCCTCAGTAAATTCTCAAGAAATTTGTTAGTAAATTTCCAATAAATCACTTAGTAAATTCACAGTAAAATCTCAGTAAATTACCAGCAGTAAATTCTCTATAAATTACTCAGTAAATTCTCAGTAACTAACTCAATACATTACTCAGTAAATTCTCTGTAAATTACCCAGTAAATTCTCAAAAAATTACTCAGTAAATTACTCACTAAATTCTCAGAACATTTCATGTAAATTCTCATTAAATTACTTAGTAAATTTTCAGTAAATTCTCAGTAAAATACTCTATAAATTTCCAGTAAATTACTTAGTAGATTCATAGTAAATTCCAAGTAAAGTCCCAGTAAATTATTATGTAAATTACTCGGGAAATTAGTTAGTAAATTGCTCAGAAAATTCTCAATTAATTACTTAGTAAATCACTCAGTAAATTTTCAGTAAATTCTTAGTAAATTATTCAGTAAATTCGCAGAAAATTAATCAGTAAATTCTAATTAAATTCCACAGTAAATCCTCAGTAAATTCCCAGTAAATTACTAGTAAATTACACAGTAAATTCTCAAGAAATAACTCAGAAACTTATTCAGTAAATTCTCAGTAAATTCTTAGTAAATTACTCTACAAATTCCTAGTAAATTACCAGTAAATTACTCAGCAAATTCTACGTAAATTTTCTGTAAATTACTTGGTAAATTTTCAGTAAATTACTTAGTAAATTCTCAACAAATTAGTAAGTAAATTCTCAATTAATTACTCAGCAAATCATTCAATAAATTCCGTGTAAATTTTCAGTAAATTCTTAGTAAATTCTCAATAAATTACTTAGTAAATTCACAGAAAATTACTGATAATTTTTCAGGAAATCCTTAGTAAATTACTCAGTAAATTGCAAGTAAATTCTCAACAAATTCTTAGTAAATTCTTAGTAAATTACCTAGTAAATTCTCAGAAAATTCTTACTAAATTACTTAGCAAATTACCCAGTACATTACCCAGTCAATTAATTAAGCAATTACTTAGTAAATTCCTAGTAAATTACTCAGTATATTTTTTGTAAATTACTGAATAAATTCCTTGTAAATTCCTTGGAAATACTCAGTAAATTACTTTTAAATTCCAAGTAAATTCTCAACAAATTACTCAGTTAAATCTCCGTAAATTACTTAGGAAATTTTCAGTAAATTACCCAATAAAATCTCAATAAATTACTTAGTAATTTCTCAATAAATTACTCGGAAATTACTAGGTAAATTTTCAGTAAATTACTCGGTAAATTCTTAGTAAATTACTCATTAAATTCTCTGTAACTTACTCAGTAAATTTCTAGTAAATTCTCTGTAAATTGCAAGTAAATTCTTAGTAAATTACCCAGTAAATTATTTAGTAAATTCCCAATAAATTCTCCGCAAATTCTCAAAAAATTCTCCGTAAATTACTCAGTAAATTCCCAATAAATTTTCCGTAATTTCCTCAGTAAATACACAGTAAATTCTAAGTAAATTACTCAGAAAATTACTTCATAAATTCGAGTAAATTCTCAGTAAATTACTTAGTAAATTGTCAGTAAATTACTCAGGAAATTCCCAGTAAATTAGTTAGTAAATTCCTAGTAAATTTGCAGTGAATTCTTAGTAAATTACTCATTAAATTCTCAGTAAATTACTCATTTCATTACGTAGTAAATTCTTCGTAACTTACTCAGTAAATTCCAAATAAATTCTAAGCAAATTCTCCGTAAATACTTAGTTACTTCTAGTAAATTCTTAGTAAACTAGTTAGTAAACTCCCTATAAATTCTCAATAAATTACTAAGTAAATTCTTTGTAAATTACTTCGTAAATTTCGTGTAAATTCTCTGTAAATTACTCAGTAAATTCTCAAAAAATTATTCAGTAAATTCTCACTAAATTACTCAGCAAATTCTAAGTAAATTACTAACTAAATTCTCAGTAAATTACTCAGTAAATTCCCAATAAATTCTCAGAAAATTACTCACTAGATTTTCAGTAAATTCTCATTATAGTACTCCGTAAATTTTCAGTAAATTTCCAGTAAATTCTATGTAACTTACACAGTAAATTACTCAGTAAATTCTAAATAAATTACTAAGCAAATTCCCAATAAATTACTCAGTAACTTCCTAGTAAATTCTCGGTAAATTGCTCAGTAAATTCGCAATTAATTACTCTATAAATCACCCAGTAAATTCTCTGTAAATTCCAAGTAAATTACTCAGTAAATTCTCATAAAATTACTTAGTAAATTCCTCAGTAAATCCTTAGTAAATTACTTAGTAAATTGCCAGTAAATTCCCAGTAAATTATTCAGTAAATTCTCAGTAAATTACTCTGTAAATTCTCAGTAAATTACTGAGTCAATTATTAGTAAATTACACAGTAATTCCCAATAAATTCTCACTAAATTACTCTGTAAACTCTTAATTAATTACTCACCAAATCACTCAGTAAATACCATGTAAATTCTCAGTAAATTATTCAGTAAATTCTTAATAAATTACTTTGTAAATTCCCTGTAAATTACTATGTAAATTGCTCAGCAAATTACTCAGTGAACTCTCAGTAAATTACTCAGCACATTACCCAGTCAATTACTTAGGAAATTACTCAGTAAAATCCCAGTAAATTACTCAACCAATTCCCTGTAAATTCATCGTTAATTCTCAGTAAATTATTTTTAAATTCCAAGTAAATTCTCAATAAATTACTCAGTAAAATCTCAATAAATTACTGAGAAAATTATCAAAAAATTACATAGTAAATTCCCAGTAAATTACTAAATAAATTACTTAGTAAATTGCAAATAAATTACTCTGTAAATTTCAAGTAAATTTTGAGTAAATTACTCAGTAAATTATTCAGTAAATTCCCAGTAAATTCTCAATAAATTCCGAGTAAATTCTCAATAAATTTCCTCTAAATTACTCAGTAAATTCTCAGTAATTTATTCAGTAAATGCTCAATAAATTCCCTGTAAATTCTCAGAAAATTACTCAGTAAATTACTCACTAAATTCTCAGTAAATTCCTTATAAATTACTTTGTAAATTCTCAATGAATTCTAAGTAAATTACTTAGTAAATTCTGTGTAACTTACTCAGTAAATTCCCAGTAAATTCTCAGTAAAGTACTTAGTAAATTCTCCATAAATTCCGAGTAAAGTCTCAGTAAATTACTAAGGAAATTCCAAGTAAATTCTCCGTAAATTTTCTGTAAATTATTCGGTAAATCCTCAGTAAATTACTCAGTCAATTCTCAGAAAATTACACACTAAATTCATATAAATTATTTGTAAATTACTCATTAAATTTACAGTAAATTTGAGTTAAATTCTCAGTAAATTTCCAGTAAACTACTCAGTAAATTTTTAGTAACATAATCTGTACATTCCCTTTAAATTCTCAGTAAATTACACAGTAAATTCCCAGTAAATTACTCTGTAAATTACTCAGTAGATTACTCAATAAACTTTCAGTAAATTATTCAGTAAATTCTATATAAATTACTAAGTAAATTCTCAGTAAATTACACATTAAATTCCCAATAAATTCTCAGAAAATTACTAATAAAATTCTCAGAAAATTCCCAGAAAATTCTCCGTAAATTCTCAGTAAATTAATCCGTAAATTCTCGGTAAATTCTTAATAAATTACTCAGTAAATTCCTAGTAAATTACTCTTTAAATTCTTAGGAAATTTCTCAGTAAATTCTCTGTAACTTACTTAGTAAATTCTCAGTAAATTCCATGTAAATTCTCTATAAATTCTCAGTAAATTCCAAATAAATTACTCAGTAAATTCCCAGTAAATTCTCAGTAAATCCCCAGTAAAGTACTTTGTCAATTCTCAGTAAATTCCCAATAAATTCTAAGTAAATTACTCATTAAATTCTCCGTAACTTACTTAATAAATTCCCTGTAAATTACTTAGTAAATTCTCAGTAAATTCTTCACAAATTCTCTGTAAATTCTCAATAAATTCTCGGTAAATTCCAAGTAAATTATTCGTAAATTCTCAATAAATTACTCAATAAATTCTCTGTAAATTTCAAGTAAATTATTCAGTAAACTCTCAGTAAATTCCCAGTAAATTACTCACTAAATTCTCAGTAAATTATTCAGTATATTACTCAATAAACTCACAATAAATTCTCTGTAAATTATGTAGTAAATTACTCTGTAAATTCCCAATAAATTCTCAGTAAATTACTCACTAATTGTAAATTCTCAGAAAACTACTCAGTAAATTCTCATTAAATTGCTAAGTAAATTTCTAATAAATTCTCAGTAAATTAGTCAGTAAATTCTCAGTAAATTACTTAGTAAATTTCCAGTAAATTGTCGGTAAATTACTCAGTAAATTTTCCATAAATTCTTTGTAAATTACTTAGTAAATTCTCAGTAAATTACTCAGTCAATTGTCAGTAAATTACTTAAAAAATTCTCAGTTAATGCTCAGTAACTTACTCAGTAAATTCTTGGGAAATTACTCAGTAAATTCCCAGTAAATTCTAAATATATTGTTCAGTAAATTCTCCATAACTTACTCAGTAAATTACTCCGTTCATTCCTAGAAAATTCTTAGTAAATTACTTAACAAATTCTCTATAAATTCTCAACAAATTACTCGGTGAATTCCCCGTAAATTCACATTAAATTACTAAGTAAATTCAAAGCAAATTCTTCGTAAATTACTCAGTAAATTGCAAGTAAATTCCCAGTAAATAATTCATTAAATTCGCATTAAATTCGCAGTAAATTCCCAGTAAATTACTCAGTAAATTCTCAATAAAGTACTCAGTAAACTCCAAGTAAATTACTAAGTAAATTCTCAGTAAATTACTAATAAAATTCTCAGAAAATTCCTAGAAAATTCCGAGTAAATTTTTAGTAAATTACTCAATAAATTCTAAGTAAATTACTAAATAAATTCCTAGTAAATTCTCAGTAAATTACTAATAATATTCTTAGTAAATTCCTAGAAAATTTCAAGTAAATTCTCATCAAATTACTCAGTCAATTCTCAGTAAATCACTGAGTAGATTCCCAGTAAATTCTCAGTAACTTACTTAGTAAATTCCTAGTAAATTACTCAATAAATTCCCAGTAAATTCCAAGTAAATTCTCCGTAAATTCTTTGTAAATTACCCAGTGAATTCTCGAAAAATTTCTTAGTAAATTACTCCATAAATTCCTAGTAAATTCCCTCTAAATTACACAGTAAATTATCAATAAATTCACATTAAATTACTGGGCAAATTATCCGTAAATTACTTAGTAAATTACAGTGTAAATTCCCAATAAATTTATCGGTAAATTCTGAGTAAATTCTTTATAAATTCTAAGTAGATTACTAAGTAAATTTCAGTAA
The DNA here is from genome assembly GCF_055761805.1 of Camellia sinensis. Taxonomy (NCBI): domain Eukaryota; kingdom Viridiplantae; phylum Streptophyta; class Magnoliopsida; order Ericales; family Theaceae; genus Camellia; species Camellia sinensis. Next base: position 90,302,825 of record NC_138964.1, read on the forward strand.
ATTACTCAGTAAATTCCAAATAAATTCTCTATAAATACTCCGTAAATTACTTAATAAATTCCCAGTAAATTACTTAGTAAATTACTCAATAAATTCTAAGTTAATTACTCAGTAAATCCTCAGTAAATTACTCTATAAATTCCCAATAAATTACTTTGTAAATTACTCAGTAAATTACTTAGTACATTACAAAGTAAATTACTCAGTAAATTCCAAATAAATTCTTATTAAATTTTCAGTAAATTACTTTTAAATTCCAAATAAATTCTCAATAAATTACTCAGTAAAGACTCAGTAAATTACTTAACAAATTCCTTGTAAATTCTTAGTAAATTACTAAGTAAATTCTCAATAAATTACTTCGTAAATTCAGAGTAAATTCTCAGTAAATTACTTAGTAAATTCTTAGAAAATTACTCAGTAAATTCCCAATAAATTACTCAGTAAATTTCTAGTAAATTCTCAGAAAATTCCCTTTAAATTCTCAGTAAATTACTCAGTAAGTTCCAGTAAATTCTAAGTAAAGTACTTAGTAAATTTCGAGTAAATTATCTGAAAATTTTCCAGTAAATTCTCAATAAATTCACTGTAAATTCTCAGTAAACTATTCCGTAAATTCACATTAAATTCTCAGTAAATTAATCAACACATTCCCTGTAAATTCTGAATAAATTTCTCAATAAATTTCCAGTAAATTCCCAATCAATTACTTGGTAAATTACTCTGTAAACTAGTCAGAAAATTCTCAAAAAATTACTCAGTAAATTATAAGTAAATTAGTAAGCAAATTCTAAGTAAATTACTCTATAAATTACCAGTAAATTACTCAGTAAATCACTGAGTAAATTCTCGATAAATTACTTAGCAAATTCTTAGTAAATTCCAAATAAATCCTCAGTAAATTTTTCGTAAATTTCTCAGTAAATTCTTAGAAAATTACTTAGTAAATCCTTAGTCAATTCCTCAGTAAATCCTCAGTAAATTCTCAATAAATTACCCAGTAAATTCATAGTAAATTCTCAGCAAATTACTCTCTAAATTATTCAGTAAATTTCCATTAAATTACTCTGTAAATTTCCAATAAATTCTCAGTCAATTCTCAATAAATTACCTAGTAAATTCTTGGTAAATTACTCAGTAAATTCTCAATTAATTACTTAGCAAATCACTTAGTAAATTTCGGGTAATTCTCAGTAAATTGCAAGTAAATTCTCAGTAAATTACTCAGTAAATTATTTAGTAAATTCCCAGTAAATTCTCCGCAAATTCTCCATAAATTACTCAGTAAATTTCCCGTAATTTACTCAGTAAATACTCAGTAAATTCTAAGTAAATTACTCAGAAAATTACTTCGTAAATTCGAGTAAATTCTCAGTAAATTATTCAGTAAATTACTCAGGAAATTCCCAATAAATTAGTCAGTAAATTCCTAGTAAATTCTCAGTGAATTCTTAGTAAATTACTCATTAAATTCGAAGTAAATTACTCATTACCTTACGTAGAAAATTCTCCGTAACTTACTCAATAAATTCCAAATAAATTCTAAGCAAATTCTCCGTAAATACTTAGTTAGTTCATAGTAAATTCTCAGTAAACTAGTCAGTAAACTCCCTATAAATTCTCAGTAAATTACTAAGTAAATTCTTTGTAAATAACTTCGTAAATTTCGTGTAAATTCTCTGTAAATTACTCAGTAAATTCTCAAAAAATTACTCAGTAAATTACTCAGCAAATTCTCAGTAAATTACTCAGCAAATTCTAAGTAAATTACTAACTAAATTACTCAGTAAATTCCCAATAAATTCTTAGAAAATTACTCACTAGATTTTCAGTAAATTATCAATAAATTCCCAGTAAATTCTCATTAAAGTACTCCGTAAATTCACTGTAAATTCCAAGAAAATTTCCAGAAAATTCTATGTAACTTACACAGTAAATTCCCAGTAAATTACTTAGTAAATTCTAAATAAATTACTAAGCAAATCCCAGTAAATTACTCAGTAACTTCCTAGTAAATTCTTGGTAAATTGCTCAATAAATTCGCAATTAATTACTCTATAAATCACCTAGTAAATTCTCTGTAAATTCCAAGTAAATTACTCAGTAAATTCTCATAAAATTACTTAGTAAATTCCTCAGTAAATCCTTAGTAAATTACTTAGTAAATTCCTAGTGAATTATTCAGTAAATTCTCAATAAATTACTCTATAAATTCTCAGTAAATTACTGAGTCAATTATCAGTAAATTACACAGTAATTCCCAATAAATTCTCAGTAAATTACTATGTAAATTCTCAATTAATTAGTCACCAAATCACTCAGTAAATACCGTGTAAATTCTCAGTAAATTATTCAGTAAATTCTTAATAAATTACTCTGTAAATTCCTTGTAAATTACTATATAAATTGCTCAGCAAATTACTCAGTGAACTCTCAGTAAATTACTCAGCACATTACCCAGTCAATTACTCAGAAAATTACTCAGTAAAATCCCAATAAATTACTCAGTATATTTTCAGTAAATTCTCAATAAATTACTGAGGAAATTCTCAAAAAATTACATAGTAAATTCCCAGTAAATTACTAAATAAATTACTTAGTAAATTGCAAATAAATTACTCAGTAAATTATTCAGTAAATTCCCAGTAAATTCTCAATAAATTCTGAGTAAATTCTCAATAAATTTCCTCTAAATTACTCAGTAATTTATTCAGTAAATGCTCAATAAATTCCCTGTAAATTCTCAGAAAATTACTCAGTAAATTCTCAGTAAATTCCCTGTAAATTACTTTGTAAATTCTCAATGAATTCTAAGTAAATTACTTAGTAAATTATGTGTAACTTACTCAGTAAATTCCCAGTAAATTCTCAGTAAAGTACTCAGTAAATTCTTCGTAAATTCCGAGTAAAGTCTCAGTAAATTACTGAGAAAATTCCAAGTAAATTCTCCGTAAATTTTCTGTAAATTATTCGGTAAATCCTCAGTAAATTACTCAGTCAATTCTCAGAAAATTACACACTAAATTCATATAAATTATTTGTAAATTACTCATTAAATTTACAGTAAATTTGAGTTAAATTCTCAGTAAATTTCCAGTAAACTACTCAGTAAATTTTTAGTAACATAATCTGTACATTCCCTTTAAATTCTCAGTAAATTACACAGTAAATTCTCAGTAAATTACTCAGTAGATTACTCAATAAACTTTCAGTAAATTATTCAATAAATTCTATATAAGTTACTAAGTAAATTCTCAGTAAATTACACATTAAATTCCCAATAAATATTCAGAAAATTACTAATAAAATTCTCAGTAAATTCCCAGAAAATTCTCCGTAAATTCTCAGTAAATTAATCCGTAAATTCTCAGTAAATTCTTAATAAATTACTCAGTCAATTCTCAGCAAATTCCCAGTAAATTACTCTTTAAATTCTTAGGAAATTTCTCAGTAAATTCTCTGTAACTTAGTAAATTCTCAGTAAATTCCATGTAAATTCTCTATAAATTCTCAGTAAATTCTAAATAAATTACTCAGTAAATTCTCAGTAAATCCCCAGTAAAGTACTCTGTCAATTCTAAGTAAATTACTCATTAAATTCTCCGTAACTTACTTAATAAATTCCCTGTAAATTACTTAGTAAATTCTCAATAAATTCTTCGCAAATTCTCTGTAAATTCCCAGTGAATTCTCAATAAATTCTCGGTAAATTCCAAGTAAATTCTTCGTAAATTCTCAATAAATTACGCAATAAATTCTCTGTAAATTTCAAGTAAATTATTCAGTAAATTCCCAGTAAATTACTCACTAAATTCTTAGTAAATTATTCAGTATATTACTCAATAAACTCACAGTAAATTCTCAGTAAATTACGTAGTAAATTACTCTGTAAATTCCCAATAAATTCTCAATAAATTACTCACTAAATTCTTTGTAAATTCTCAGAAAACTACTCAGTAAATTCTCATTAAATTGCTAAGTAAATTTCTAGTAAATTCTCAGTAAATTAGTCAGTAAATTCTTAGTAAATTACTTAGTAAATTCCCAGTAAATTGTCGGTAAATTACTCAGTAAATTCCCCATAAATTCTTTGTAAATTACTTAGTAAATTCTCAGTAAATTACTCAGTCAATTGTCAGTAAATTACTTAAAAAATTCTCAGTAAATTTCTCAGTTAATGCTCAGTAACTCACTCAGTAAATTCTTAGTAAACTACTCAGTAAATTACCAATAAATTCTCAATATATTGTTCAGTAAATTCTCCGTAACTTACTCAGTAAATTTTCAGAAAATTACTCAGTAAATTACTCCGTTCATTCCCAGAAATTTCTCAGTAAATTACTTAGCAAATTTCGTATAAATTCTCAACAAATTACTCAGTGAATTCCCCATAAATTCACATTAAATTACTAAGTAACTACTAAGTAAATTCAAAGCAAATTCTTCGTAAATTACTCAGTAAATTGCAAGTAAATTCCCAGTAAATAATTCATTAAATTCGCATTAAATTCTCAGTAAATTCCCAGTAAATTACTCAGTAAATTCTCAATAAAGTACTCAGTAAATTCTAAGCAAGTTACTAAGTAAATTCATGAGTAAATTACTAATAAAATTCTCAAAAAATTCCCAGAAAATTCCGAGTAAATTCTCAGTAAATTACTCAATAAATTCTAAGTAAATTACTAAATAAATTCCTAGTAAATTCTCAGTAAATTACTAATAAAATTCTCAGTAAATTCCTAGAAAATTTCAAGTAAATTCTCATCAAATTACTCAGTCAATTCTCAGTAAATTACTGAGTAGATTCCCAGTAAATTCTCAGTAAATTCCTAGTAAATTACTCAATAAATTCCCAGTAAATTCCAAGTAAATTCTCCGTAAATTCTTTGTAAATTACCCAGTGAATTCTCGAAAAATTAATCCGTAAATTCCTAGTAAATTACTCAGTAAATTCCCTCTAAATTACACAGTAAATTATCAATAAATTCACATTAAATTACTGGGTAAATTCTCCGTAAATTACTCAATAAATTACAGTGTAAATTCCCAATAAATTTCTCGGTAAATTCTGAGTAAATTCTCTATAAATTCTAAGTAGATTACTAAGTAAATTTCAGCAAATTACTCAGCAAATTCCCAATAAATTCTCTGTAAATACTCCGTAAATTACTTAATAAATTCCCAGTAAATTACTTAGAAAAATTACTCAATAAATTCTAAGTTAATTACTCAGTAAATCCTCAGTAAATTACTCTATAAATTTCCAGTAAATTACTTTGTAAATTACTCAGCAAATTACTTAGTACATTACAAAGTAAATTACTCAGTAAATTCCAAATAAATTCTTATTAAATTTTTAGTAAATTACTTTTAAATTCCAAATAAATTCTCAATAAAGACTCAGTAAATTACTTAACAAATTCCCTGTAAATTCTCAGTAAATTACTAAGTAAATTCTCAGTAAATTACTTCGTAAATTCAGAGTAAATTCTCAGTAAATTACTCAGTAAATTCTTAGAAAATTACTTGGTAAATTTCCAATAAATTACTCAGTAAATTTCTAGTAAATTCTCAGAAAATTCCCTTTAAATTCTCAGTAATTACTCAGTAAGTTCCAGTAAATTCTAAGTAAAGTACTCAGTAAATTTCCAGTAAATTATCTGAAAATTTCCCAGTAAATTCTCAATAAATTCACTGTAAATTCTCAGTAAATTACTTAGTCAATTCTCAGTAAATTACTCAGTAAATTATTTCGTAAATTCGCATTAAATTTTCAATAAATTAATCAACACATTCCCTGTAAATTCTGAATAAATTTCTCAATAAATTTCCAGTAAATTCCCAATCAATTACTCGGTAAATTACTCCGTAAACTAGTCAGAAAATTCTCAGTAAATTCTAAGTAAATTAGTAAGCAAATTCTAAGTAAATTACTCTATAAATTACCAGTAAATTACTCAGTAAATCACTGAGTAAATTCTCGATAAATTACTTAGCAAATTCTTAGTAAATTCCAAATAAATCCTCAATAAATTTTTCGTAAATTGCTCAGTAAATTCTCAGAAAATTACTTAGTAAATTCTTAGTCAATTCCTCAGTAAATTCTCAGTAAATTCTCAATAAATTACTCAGTAAATTCGTAGTAAATTCTCAGCAAATTACTCTCTAAATTATTCAGTAAATTTCCAGTAAATTACTCTGTAAATTCCCAACAAATTCTCAGTCAATTCTCAATAAATTACCTAGTAAATTCTTGGTAAATTACTCAGTAAATTCTCAATTAATTACTCAGCAAATCACTTAGTAAATTCCGTGTAAATTCTCAGTAAATTGCAAGTAAATTCTTAGTAAATTACTCAGTAAATTATTTAGTAAATTCTCTGCAAATTCTCAAAAAATTCTCCATAAATTACTCAGTAAATTTCCCGTAATTTACTCAGTAAATACTCAGTAAATTCAAAGTAAATTACTCAGAAAATTACTTCGTAAATTCGAGTAAATTCTCAGTAAATTATTCAGTAAATTACTCAGGAAATTCCCAGTAAATTAGTCAGTAAATTCCTAGTAAATTCTCAGTGAATTCTTAGTAAATTACTCATTAAATTCTCAGTAAATTACTCATTACATTACGTAGTAAATTCTCTGTAACTTACTCAATAAATTCCAAATAAATACTAAGCAAATTCTCCGTAAATACTTAGTTAGTTCATAGTAAATTCTCAGTATACTAGTCAGTAAACTCCCTATAAATTTTCAGTAAATTACTAAGTAAATTCTTTGTAAATTACTTCATAAATTTCGTGTAAATTCTCAAAAAATTACTCAGTAAATTCTCTATAAATTACTCAGTAAATTCTCAAAAAATTACTCAGTAAATTCCCAGTAAATTACTCAGTAAATTCTCAATAAATTCTCAGAAAATTACTCACTAGATTTTCAGTAAATTATCAGTAAATTCCCAGTAAATTCTCATTAAAGTACTCCGTAAATTTACAGTAAATTCCAAGAAAATTTCCAGAAAATTCTATGTAACTTACACAGTAAATTCCCAGTAAATTACTCAGTAAATTCTAAATAAATTACTAAGCAAATTCCCAGTAAATTACTCAGTAACTTCCTAGTAAATTCTCGGTAAATTGCTCAGTAAATTCGCAATTAATTACTCTATAAATCACCCAGTAAATTCTCTGTAAATTCCAAGTAAATTACTCAGTAAATTCTCATAAAATTACTTAGTAAATTCCTCAGTAAATCCTTAGTAAATTACTTAGTAAATTGCCAGTAAATTACTTAGTAAATTCCCAGTAAATTATTCAGTAAATTCTCAGTAAATTACTCTGTAAATTCTCAGTAAATTACTGAGTCAATTATCAGTAAATTACTCAGTAATTCCCAATAAATTCTCAGTAAATTACTCTGTAAATTCTCAATTAATTACTCACCAAATCACTCAGTAAATACCATGTAAATTCTCAGTAAGTTATTCAGTAAATTCTTAATAAATTACTCTGTAAATTCCCTGTAAATTACTATGTAAATTGCTCAGCAAATTACTCAGTGAGCTCTCAGTAAATTACTCAGCACATTACCCAGTCAATTACTTAGAAAATTACTCAGTAAAATCCCAGTAAATTACTCAGTATATTTTCAGTAAATTACTCAACCAATTCCCTGTAAATTCGTCGTTAATTCTCAGTAAATTATTTTTAAATTCCAAGTAAATTCTCAATAAATTACTCAGTAAAATCTCAATAAATTACTGAGGAAATTCTCAAAAAATTACATAGTAAATTCTCAGTAAATTACTAAATAAATTACTTAGTAAATTGCAAATAAATTACTCTGTAAATTTCAAGTAAATTCTGATTAAATTACTCAGTAAATTATTCAGTAAATTCCCAGTAAATTCTCAATAAATTCCGAGTAAATTCTCAATAAATTTCCTCTAAATTACGCAGTAAATTCTCAGTAATTTATTTAGGAAATGCTCAATAAATTCCCTGTAAATTCTCAGAAAATTACTCACTAAATTCTCAGTAAATTCCCTGTAAATTACTTTGTAAATTCTCAATGAATTCTAAGTAAATTACTTAGTAAATTCTGTGTAACTTACTTAGTAAATTCCCAGTAAATTCTCAGTAAAGTACTCAGTAAATTCTCCGTAAATTCCGAGTAAAGTCTCAGTAAATTACTGAGGAAATTCCAAGTAAATTCTCAGTAAATTTTCTGTAAATTATTCGGTAAATTCTCAGTAAATTACTCAGTCAATTCTCAAAAAATTACTCACTAAATTCTTATAAATTATTTGTAAATTACTCATTAAATTTACAGTAAATTCGAATTAAATTCCCAGTAAACTACTCAGTAAATTTTTAGTAACATAATCTGTACATTCCCTTTAAATTCTCAGTAAATTCTCAGTAAATTACTCTGTAAATTACTCAGTAGATTACTCAATAAACTTTCAGTAAATTATTCAGTAAATTCTCAGTAAATTACACATTAAATTCCCAATAAATTTTCAGAGAATTACTAATAAAATTCTCAGTAAATTCCCAGAAAATTCTCCGTAAATTCTCAGTAAATTAATCCGTAAATTCTCAGTAAATTCTTAATAAATTACTCAGTCAATTCTCAGCAAATTCCTAGTAAATTACTCTTTAAATTCTTAGGAAATTTCTCAGTAAATTCTCTGTAACTTAGTAAATTCTCAGTAAATTCCATGTAAATTCTCTATAAATTCTCAGTAAATTCTAAATAAATTACTCAGTAAATTCCCAATAAATTCCCAGTAAAGTACTCTGTCAATTCTCAGTAAATTCCCAATAAATTCTAAGTAAATTACTCATTAAATTCTCCGTAACTTACTTAATAAATTCCCTATAAATTACTTAGTAAATTCTCAATAAATTCTTCGCAAATTCTCTGTAAATTCCCAGTGAATTCTCAATAAATTCTCGGTAAATTCCAAGTAAATTCTTCGTAAATTCTCAATAAATTACGCAATAAATTCTCTGTAAATTTCAAGTAAATTATTCAGTAAATTCCCAGTAAATTACTCACTAAATTCTTAGTAAATTATTCAGTATATTACTCAATAAACTCACAGTAAATTCTCAGTAAATTACGTAGTAAATTACTCTGTAAATTCCCAATAAATTCTCAGTAAATTACTCACTAAATTCTTTGTAAATTCTCAGAAAACTACTCAGTAAATTCTCATTAAATTGCTAAGTAAATTTCTAGTAAATTCTCAGTAAATTAGTCAGTAAATTCTTAGTAAATTACTTAGTAAATTCCCAATAAATTGTCGGTAAATTACTCAGTAAATTCCCCATAAATTCTTTGTAAATTACTTAGAAAATTCTCAGTAAATTACTCAGTCAATTGTCAGTAAATTACTTAAAAAATTCTGAGTAAATTACTCAGTTAATGCTCAGTAACTCACTCAGTAAATTATCAGTAAATTACTTAGTAAATTCCCAATAAATTCTCAATATATTGTTCAGTAAATTCTCCGTAACTTACTCAGTAAATTTTCAGAAAATTACTCAGTAAATTACTCCGTTCATTTCCAGAAAATTCTCAGTAAATTACTTAGCAAATTCCCTATAAATTCTCAACAAATTACTCAGTGAATTCCCCGTAAATTCACATTAAATTACTAAGTAATTACTAAGTAAATTTAAAGCAAATTCTTCGTAAATTACTTAGTAAATTGCAAGTAAATTCCCAGTAAATAATTCATTAAGTTCGCATTAAATTCTCAGTAAATTCCCAGTAAATTACACAGTAAATTCTCAATAAAGTACTCAGTAAATTCTAAGCAAATTACTAAGTAAATTCACAGTAAATTCTCAGTAAATTACTCAGTAAATTACTAATAAAATTCTCATAAAATTCCCAGAAAATTCCGAGTAAATTCTCAGTAAATTACTCAATAAATTTTAAGTAAATTACTAAATAAATTCCTAGTAAATTCTCAGTAAATTACTAATAAAATTCTCAGTAAATTCCTAGAAAAATTCAAGTAAATTCTCATCAATTTACTCAGTCAATTCTCAGTAAATTACTGAGTAGATTCCCAGTAAATTCTCAGTAACTTACTTAGTAAATTCCTAGTAAATTCCAAATAAATTCTCCGTAAATTCTTTGTAAATTACCCAGTGAATTCTCGAAAAATTACTCTGTAAATTCCTAGTAAATTCCCTCTAAATTACACAGTAAATTATCAATAAATTCACATTAAATTACTGGGTAAATTCTCCGTAAATTACTCAATAAATTACAGTGTAAATTCCCAATAAATTTCTCGGTAAATTCTGAGTAAATTCTCTATAAATTCTAAGTAAATTACTAAGTAAATTTCAGTAAATTACTCAGTAAATTCCCAATAAATTCTCTGTAAATACTCCGTAAATTACTTAATAAATTCCCAGTAAATTACTTAGCAAAATTACTCAATAAATTCTAAGTTAATTACCCAATAAATCCTCAGTAAATTACTCTATAAATTCTCAGTAAATTACTTTGTAAATTACTCAGCAAATTACTTAGTACATTACAAAGTAAATTACTCAGTAAATTCTAAATAAATTCTTATTAAATTTTCAGTAAATTACTTTTAAATTTCAAATAAATTCTCAATAAAGACTCAGTAAATTACTTAACAAATTCCCTGTAAATTCTCAGTAAATTACTTTATAAATTCAGAGTAAATTCTTAGAAAATTACTCGGTAAATTCCCAATAAATTACTCAGTAAATTTCTAGTAAATTCTCAGAAAATTCCCTTTAAATTCTCAGTAAATTACTCAGTAAATTCTAAGTAAAGTACTCAGTAAATTTTGAGTAAATTATCTGAAAATTTCTTAGTAAATTTTCAATAAATTCACGGTAAATTCTCAGTAAATTACTTAGTCAATTCTCAGTAAATTACCCAGTAAATTATTCCGTAAATTCGCATTAAATTCTCAGTAAATTAATCAACACATTCCCTGTAAATTCTGAATAAATTTCTCAATAAATTTCCAGTAAATTCCCAATCAATTACTCGGTAAATTACTCCGTAAACTAGTCAGAAAATTCTCAGTAAATTACTCAGTAAATTCTAAGTAAATTAGTAAGCAAATTCTATGTAAATTACTCTATAAATTACCAGTAAATTACTCAGTAAATCACTGAGTAAATTCTCGATAAATTACTTAGCAAATTCTTAGTAAATTCCAAATAAATCCTCAATAAATTTTTCGTAAATTGCTCAGTAAATTCTCAGAAAATTACTTAGTAAATTCTTAGTCAATTCCTCAGTAAATTCTCAATAAATTACTCAGTAAATTTGTAGTAAATTCTCAGCAAATTACTCTCTAAATTATTCAGTAAATTTCCAGTAAATTACTCTGTAAATTCCCAATAAATTCTCAGTCAATTCTCAATAAATTACCTAGTAAATTCTTGGTAAATTACTCAGTAAATTCTCAATTAATTACTCAGCAAATCACTTAGTAAATTCCGTGTAAATTCTCAGTAAATTGCAGGTAAATTCTTAGTAAATTACTTAGTAAATTATTTAGTAAATTCTCCTCAAATTCTTAGAAAATTCTCTATAAATTACTCAGTAAATTCCCAGTAAATTTCCCATAATTTACTCAGTAAATACTCAGTAAATTCTAAGTAAATTACTCAGAAAATTACTTCGTAAATTCTCAGTAAATTACTTAGTAAATTCTCAGTAAATTACTCAAGAAATTCCCAGTAAATTAGTCAGTAAATTCCTAATAAATTCTTAGTGAATTCTTAGTAAATTACTCATTAAATTCTCAGTAAATTACTCATTACATTACGTAGTAAATTCTCCGTAACTTACTCAGTAAATTCCAAATAAATTCTAAGCAAATTCTCCGTAAATACTTAGTTAGTTCATAGTAAATTCTCAGTAAACTAGTCAGTAAACTCCCTATAAATTCTCAGTAAATTACTAAGTAAATTCCTTGTAAATTACTTCGTGAATTTCGTGTAAATTCTCTATAAATTACTCAGTAAATTCTCAAAAAATTACTCAGTAAATTCCCAGTAAATTACTCAGCAAATTCTCAGTAAATTCTAAGTAAATTACTAACTAAATTACTCAGTAAATTCTCAATAAATTCTCAGAAAATTACTCACTAGATTTTCAGTAAATTATCAGTAAATTCCCAGTAAATTCTCATTAAAGTACTCCGTAAATTTACAGTAAATTCCAAGAAAATTTCCAGAAAATTCTATGTAACTTACACAGTAAATTCCCAGTAAATTACTCAGTAAATTCTAAATAAATTACTAAGCAAATTCTCAGTAAATTACTCAGTAACTTCCAAGTAAATTCTCGGTAAATTGTTCAATAAATTCGCAATTAATTACTCTATAAATCACCTAGTAAATTCTCTGTAATTTCCAAGTAAATTACTCAGTAAATTCTCAGAAAATTACTTGGTAAATCCCTCAGTAAATTACTTAGTAAATTGTCAATAAATTACTTAGTAAATTCCCAGTAAATTATTCAGTAAATTCTCAGTAAATTACTCTGTAAATTCTCAGTAAATTATTGAGTCAATTATCAGTAAATTACTAAGTAATTCCCAATAAATTCTCACTAAATTACTCTGTAAATTCTCAATTAATTACTCACTTAATCACTCAGTAAATACCGTGTAAATTCTCAGTAAATTATTCAGTAAATTCTTAATAAATTACTTTGTAAATTCCCTGTAAATTACTATGTAGATTGCTCAGCAAATTACTCAGTGAACTCTCAGTAAATTCCTCAGCACATTACCCAGTCAATTACTTAGGAAATTACTCAATAAAATCCCAGTAAATTACTCAGTATATTTTCAGTATATTACTCAACCAATTCCCTATAAATACGTCGTTAATTCTCAGTAAATTATTTTTAAATTCCAAGTAAATTCTCAATAAATTACTCAGTAAAATCTCAATAAATTACTGAGGAAATTCTCAAAAAATTACATAGTAAATTCCCAATAAATTACTAAATAAATTACTTAGTAAATTGCAAATAAATTACTCTGTAAATTTCAAGTAAATTATGAGTAAATTACTCAGTAAATTATTCAATAAATTCCGAGTAAATTCTCTATAAATTTTCTCTAAATTATTCAGTAAATTCTCAGTAATTTATTCAGCAAATGCTCTGTAAATTCCCTGTATATTCTCAGAAAATTACTCAGTAAATTACTCACTAAATTCTCAATAAATTCCCTGTAAATTACTTTGTAAATTGTCAATGAATTCTAAGTAAATTACTTAGTAAAGTCTGTGTAACTTACTCAGTAAATTCCCGGTAAATTCTCAGTAAAGCACTCAGTAAATTCTCCGTAAATTCCGAGTAAAGTCTCAGTAAATTACTGAGGAAATTCCAAGTAAATTCTCAGTAAATTTTCTGTAAATTATTCAGTAAATTCTCAGTAAATTACTCAGTCAATTCTCAGAAATTACTCACTAAATTCTTATAAATTATTTGTAAATTACTCATTAAATTTACAGTAAATTCGAATTAAATTCTCAATAAATTTCCAGTAAACTACTCAGTAAATTTTTAGTAACATAATCTGTACATTCCTTTTAAATTCTCAGTAAATTACACAGTAAATTACTCTGTAAATTACTCAGTAGATTACTCAATAAACTTTCAGTAAATTATTCAGTAAATTCTATATAATTTACTAAGTAAATTCTCAGTAAATTACACATTAAATTCCCAATAAATTCTCAGAAAATTACTAATAAAATTCTCAGTAAATTCCCAGAAAATTCTCCGTAAATTCTCAGTAAATTAATCCATAAATTCTTAGTAAATTCTTAATAAATTACTCAGTCAATTCTCAGTAAATTCCCAGTAAATTACTCTTTAAATTCTTAGGAAATTTCTCAGTAAATTCTCTATACCTTACTTAGTAAATTCTTAGTAAATTCCATGTAAATTCTCTATAAATTCTCAGTAAATTCCAAATAAATTACTCAGTAAATTCCCAGTAAATTCTCAGTAAATCTCCAGTAAAGTACTCTGTCAATTCTCAGTAAATTCCCAATAAATTCTCGATAAATTCTAAGTAAATTACTCATTAAATTTGTCACGACCCCAACCCGCCCCTAGTAGGATGGTGCCGTGATGGCCAGTAATCCGAGATTACCGAAGGCCAATTTTCAAAATTCACACACAATCAGAGTATAGATATAGGGGGCTCACAGGTGCGGAAGCAATAATCTAAAATACAGGTGGTCCATAAGAGCAGTGCATAAGTCAAATGAAATGGCATACATCTTTACATAGCTTTACAACTTGAATACAAATAGAATGAAGTACAAAAAAACATAATTACATCTTGGTAAAAGGCTTCTCAAGCCGACATGTTCAAAATACACGAAATACAAGTCAAGAAAGATAATCTTCAAGATTGCCGACATAAATATTGCCGACATAACATGCATCCAAAACATCTTGCAAAACACACATCTCGACGTAGCCGACTTCTTGCTTGTTACCTACATATATACATAGGGAGGGTGAGCTTGGATACTCAGTGAATGGTACAAGTAATAAAGGGGTTAAATGAATGATACCCGAGATCTTTTCGAAACAATACATAGTATATCCTTGTCAAAACCATACATGACATAGCTTAGCTTGACTTGAAATAAAACATCAATCGAACCTTGGTCTTTCAAAACTTACTATCATACATAACATACGTCAAAAATTAAAACATGGGATGATGACATCCCGGCAAAACAAAACATAACCTCAGCATCGAGCACACCCGTTCATAGTCCGTCGGTGGCCGATATCTAACAAGGGTGCTACTTAGGCTTAACGTCCCCTAGCACGAAAGGACGGTGCTACCTAGGCTTAAAGTCCCCTAGCACGGAAGGACTATGCTACATAGGCTTAAAGTCCCCTAGCACGGAAGGACTTGTGCCACAAATGCTTAAAGTCCCCTGGCACGCACGGACTAGTGCCACAAATGCTTAAAGTCCCCTGATACGCATGAACTATGTTACATAGGCTTAACGTCCCCTAACACGAAAGGATGGCGTTACTTAGGCTTAATGTCCCCTAACACGGAAGGACGGTTCCAAGAATGTCATCCAAAACAAAGCTTATACTTGATACATAAAATAGGGATATCATTCATGCTTAACAAATACCTTTTCAAAACAAAGCAAAACAAAGCCTTTATCAAAACGTATAACATAGCTTTATTAAAAATACCACTCACCTAGTTCTTGGGACGTCGGGATCAAGGCAAAGGTCCAAGTCCTACAAACACATGGCAAAGCATACTGAATGCACTTCTCAAAACAAGTCTTACATGCATGCAAATGATCTCGGGAAAACATGCTGGAAGTCAAAACACAGTTTTACATGTCAGGGAGACATGCTGGGTACCAACCAGGTCTTTGCCGAGGTCCCACACCTCCTGGCCGAGGTGTGGCTACCTAGGCTTCGGCGTGCGGCTGCATGCCGAGGTGCGCACAAGGCAACTAAAGGTGTGAGTGATCATGCAAGGTAGGCAAGGTGAGATATGATGCTTGGCCTAAGTGTGTGATCTAGGCAAGAGTGATCTCGGCGACTACACTTAGGAAAGTGAGGTCTGGAGATCTGGGTTTCCACCCGTGAAGAACTTGAAGAACATGAACATGAAGATTATGAAGAACATGAATGCTAAAATCATAACTTCTTTATTACAAAGTCTGGGGTTTCATGCTATGAGTTCGAAAACATGGACCCAGGTACCCATACTTGAAAATCATGTGAAAACAAACACAAAAACATGGATCTTGGCATGAGGTTTCGGATCAAAACATGTCTTTTCTTGAAGAAATGCTATTTTCTCTTTCTAAAACCGAACTTCAAAGCAATGCATGGCTTACAAATCATATTTAATCGTATAATGCAATAACATAAACATAAAGAACGACAAGAGCAGATCAAGGATCTAACCTTAGAACACGGATCTAACGGTTCAACCTCTAGGAATCAAGCTTAGAAATCTACTCTCCCTCAAGAACTCTTCTTCCTCTCTTAGAGCTTCTCTCTCCTATTCAAAACAGGTATAGAAACAAATGATGGGTTTCTCTCTCTGTCGGCTAACTTAACACTCAGCTTGGACACGTGGCAACGGCTGGTTGGTTTTCCCCAAAAAGGTGATAGATTGATAAGACAAGGCTATGACAAAGTGTATCTAACAAGCTACTTGGTAAGGCACTCCGGCAAGTGATGACATCGGCTAAGGACAAAGCTTCGGCAACTAAGGTGACAATGACCTCGGCTAGGAAGGACAACACTTGACTAAGCTGTGCCACACCCTGGCCTAGAAGTGCCACACCTCGGTCTAGGTCATACCACTTCAGGACAAGATCACTTGGGTGCAAAAGTAACATCTCGGCCTTAGTGATGAACACTCCGGCCTAGATAATGACATCTCGGCCAATATGTCAAGGCGAAGGGGGAGGTCAAACAAAGGGGTTCCAAGATAGTTCTAGACTGAAGATGACTTCGGCTTGGAATGATCTAGGCTTAACATAACTTAGGCTTGACATCAAGGAAAAAACAAAGCATGCAAGCAATACTTAGGCAACCAAGACAAGATTCATGAATGCAACATAACAAGACAAGGTTGTGTAAATGAACATGAACTTGACCATGACATGAATATGGGGCGTTACAACATCTTAGCATGGCAAAACATACAAATGCATGCAAGCATGACTAGGACATAAAATGTGGGTTGTTATAAAATTCTTCGTAACTTACTTAGTAAAATCCCTGTAAATTACTTAGTAAATTCTCAGTAAATTCTTCGCAAATTCTCTGTAAATTCCCAGTAAATTCTCAATAAATTCTCGGTAAATTCCAAGTAAATTCTTCGTAAATTCTCAGTAAATTACTCAATAAATTCTCTGTAAATTTCAAGTAAATTATTCAGTAAATTTCCAGTAAATTACTCACTAAATTCTCAGTAAATTATTCAGTATATTACTCAATAAACTCACAGTAAATTCTCAGTAAATTACGTAGTAAATTACTCTGTAAATTCCCAATAAATTCTCAGTAAATTACTCACTAAATTCTTTGTAAATTCTCAGAAAACTACTCAGTAAATTCTCATTAAATTGCTAAGTAAATTTCTAGTAAATTCTCAGTAAATTGGTCAGTAAATTCTTAGTAAATTACTTAGTAAATTCCCAGTAAATTGTCGGTAAATTACTCAGTAAATTCCCTATAAATTCTTTGTAAATTACTTAGTAGATTCTCAGTAAATTACTCGGTCAATTATCAGTAAATTACTTAAAAAATTCTGAGTAAATTACTCAGTTAATGCTCAGTAACTCGCTCAGTAAATTATCAGTAAATTACTCAGTAAATTCCCAGTAAATTCTCAATATATTGTTCAGTAAATTCTCCGTAACTTACTCAGTAAATTTTCAGAAAATTACTCAGTAAATTACTCCGTTCAGTCCCAGAAAATTCTCAGTAAATTACTTAGCAAATTCCCTATAAATTTTCAACAAATTACTCAGTGAATTCCCCGTAAATTCACATTAAATTACTAAGTAAATTCTCAGTAAATTCTCAGCAAATTCTTCGTAAATTACTTAGTAAATTGCAAGTAAATTCCCAGTAAATAATTCATTAAGTTCGCATTAAATTCTCAGTAAATTCCCAGTAAATTACTTAGTAAATTCTCAATAAAGTACTCAGTAAATTCTAAGCAAATTACTAAGTAAATTCTCAGTAAATTACTAATAAAATTCTCATAAAATTCCCAGAAAATTCCGAGTAAATTCTCAGTAAACTACTCAATAAATTCTAAGTAAATTACTAAATAAATTCCTAGTAAATTCTCAGTAAATTACTAATAAAATTTTCAGTAAATTCCCAGAAAATTTCAAGTAAATTCTCATCAAATTACTCAATCAATTCTCAGTAAATCACTGAGTAGATTCCCAGTAAATTCTCAGTAACTTACTTAGTAAATTCCTAGTAAATTACTCAATAAATTCCCAGTAAATTCCAAGTAAATTCTCCGTAAATTCTTTGTAAATTACACAGTGAATTCTCGAAAAATTACTCAGTAAATTACTCCGTAAATTCCTAGTAAATTACTCAGTAAATTCCCTCTAAATTACACAGTAAATTATCAATAAATTCACATTAAATTACTAGGTAAATTCTCCGTAAATTACTCAATAAATTACAGTGTAAATTCCCAATAAATTTCTCGGTAAATTCTGAGTAAATTCTCTATAAATTCTAAGTAGATTACTAAGTAAATTTCAGTAAATTACTCAGTAAATTCCCAATAAATTCTCTGTAAATACTTCGTAAATTACTTAATAAATTTCCAAAAAATTACTTAGCAAAATTACTCAATAAATTCTAAGTTAATTACTCAGTAAATCCTCAGTAAATTACTCTATAAATTCCTAGTAAATTACTTTGTAAAATTACTCAGCAAATTACTTAGTACATTACAAAGTAAATTACTCAGTAAATTCTAAATAAATTCTTATTAAATTTTCAGTAAATTACTTTTAAATTCCATATAAATTCTCAATAAATTACTCAGTAAAGACTCAGTAAATTACTTAACAAATTCCCTGTAAATTCTCAGTAAATTACTAAGTAAATTCTCAGTAAATTACTTCGTAAATTCAGAGTAAATTCTTAGTAAATTACTCAGTAAATTCTTAGAAAATTACTCGATAAATTCCCAATAAATTACTCAGTAAATTTCTAGTAAATTCTCAGAAAATTCCCATTAAATTCTTAGTAAATTACTCAGTAAGTTCCAGTAAATTCTAAGTAAAGTACTCAGTAAATTTCCAGTAAATTATCTGAAAATTTCCCAGTAAATTCTCAATAAATTCACTGTAAATTCTCAGTAAATTACTTAGTCAATTCTTAGTAAATTACTCAGTAAATTATTCCGTAAATTCGCATTAAATTCTCAGTAAATTAATCAACACATTCCCTGTAAATTCTGAATAAATTTCTCAGTAAATTTCCAGTAAATTCCCAATCAATTACTCAGTAAATTACTCCGTAAACTAGTCAGAAAATTCTCAGTAAATTACTCAGTAAATTCTAAGTAAATTAGTAAGAAAATTCTAAGTAAATTACTCTATAAATTACCAGTAAATTACTCAGTAAATCACTAAGTAAATTCTCGATAAATTACTTAGCAAATTCTTAGTAAATTCCAAATAAATCCTCAGTATATTTTTCGTAAATTGCTCAGTAAATTCTCAGAAAATTACTTAGTAAATTCTTAGTCAATTCCTCAGTAAATTCTCAGCAAATTACTCTCTAAATTATTCAGTAAATTTCCAATAAATTCTTAGTCAATTCTCAATAAATTACCTAGTAAATTCTTGGTAAATTACTTAGTAAATTCTCAATTAATTACTCAGCAAATCACTTAGTAAATTTCGTGTAAATTCTCCATAAATTACTCAGTAAATTCCAAGTAAATCCTTAGTAAATTCTCAATAAATCACTAAGTAAATTCTCAGAATTTCTCAAAAAATTATTTGGTAAATCCTCAGTAAATTGCAAGTAAATTCTTAATAAATTCCCAGTAAATTACTCAATAAATTCTCAGTAAATTACTCAATAAATTCTCAGTAAATTATTCAGTAAATTCCTAGTAAATTCTTAGTAAATTATTCCGTAAATTCCCAGAAAATTACCCTGTAAATTACTTAATAAATTGCTTCGTACATTCCCCAGTCAATTACTCAGGAAATTACTCAGGAAATTACTAAGTATATTTTCAGCAAATTACTCAGTAAATTCTCAATAAATTCCAAGTAAATTCTCAGTAAATTACTTTTAAATTCTAAGTAAATTCTCAATAAATTACTCAGCAAAATCTCAATAAATTACTTAGTAAGTTCCTGGTAAATTCTCAGTAAAGTATTCAGTAAATTCCTCGTAAATTCTCAGTACATTTGTAATGACTCGGATTCTAATTCGTATTGGATTGGTGTAAATTAGTACCTGTCACCTTAAAACTTGTATGGTTGTGTAGACCGCCCAAACTTCCTCCTCGCACCCCCCCTTCGGAGAGGGCGCGAATTAGGTCTTGCTATTACAGTTTGGACTCTTGTCACGGTTCTAAATCTAATCACACAAAGTGCAATGTGAGACTGATAAACACCAAACAGTCAAAATCTGGCAATTGGTTTTGGAAAATCAATCTTGAGATGGAGCTATCGTCCGGTTGTCAATGAGATTCTGGACCTCATAACGAAGGCGATAACAACAATCAGTGCCATGGTCGTGCTGTTGATGATACACGTAATATTTCGTGGGGTTATGTCTGGCAAGGAGTGGGTCAGGCAAAGGTTGAGGATCAAAGGGTTTGAGATACCCTCTTTCCATCAAGACTCTTACTGCGCTGGTTAGGCTCATATAGAGGGAGGTGAAAGTTCTGCCTTGAGCTTGAGCTGGGCTGGCTGTTTGTAGGCTGGCCTTGGCAAAAGGGTCAGCTATGGTGACTGTATTGATTTTAGTGGGTTTGGGAATAGTGCTACCGCTAGCATGGGTACTTCTAGAAAAAACCCTCCTTACTGGTTCACTTGTTCTAGGAATAATCCCTCTGTTGAATGCATTCTCGATCTGAACCCCCAAGTCATGCAAACTTTTGAAAGTGAACAGTGGCACAACTATTAACTTTTGCAACATATCAGGCTCCAGGTTCTGCACCACTATCCGCACTTGATCCCTCTTAGAAGGGTGATCTGTCATCTGTGCTGCCTTTGCTCTCCACCGTGCAACAAATTCCACAAAAGGCTCTGTTGAGTTCTGGCGGGTTGCTTCAAGCTCTTGCATGGTCATTTCAACTCGGGTATTGCAAGAATACTGATCGACAAAGGCCTCAGCCAACTTTTTCCAGTTTTGCTTCGCTATATCCTCTAACTCGGCGTACCAAGTGGCTGTTGTACCCGATAGGGTTCTGCCATACAGAGAGAGTTCCTACGACTTAGTCAGACCCATCGGTTTCAGGACGTCCAAGAAAAGCCGGATATGTACCATAGGATCTCCAGACCCGTTGAAACGGTCAATATGTGGCATTTTGAATCTGTCTAGGAGTTGTATGGCAGCCTCGGTGTACCCATCCTCAATGTTGGCTTGCTTTTCAAGGTTCGCAACTTTCACCAAGGTCTGTTTGAGATTATTAATACCAAAGGGATAAAGCTTCTCATTAGGCCGCACCTGGGGTCCAAAAACTTGAGCTTGAGCTAACCCTTCTCGGAAATCTGGACCATGCAAATCTTCAGCTGGCGGAAGTGGGTCAAAGTTCGGCTGAGGTCCCGAGACTGGATGTGTGGTAGATGCCCCAGATGGGCATTGCATTTCAGTATGGGTCTCATCCTGCATAGTGAGTCCTTGGTTTAATACCGCTATTATGGCCACAACTTCTTCCGATCTTTGTGCCATCACGGTTTGTTGAGTATGAACAAAGGTGATGTGACTGGTGACTGTCGGATCAGTTGAACCGGTGAGCCTTGACTTTGCCTTGCCTCAGTGAAGGAAACACTAGTTGCCCTTGAACTGAATCTCTGACCTGACAAAGTCTATCAACACAAGTCCAATGCACACGGGGGATATTGGAGCCTTCTGAAGCTATGGTTCCAAGACTACCTTGCAAAAGAGAAAACAGACAGCGTTTCAGCCTGGTTTCACTAGAACAGATATGATTATAGCTGAATGACTATGCTTTCTACTGAATTCTGCCCCAAAATTTTCTGCCTCAAAACTGATATCCCCAAACTGATGCTCAGACTTGCAACGGATACATACATTCCTGTAGAGACACACCCTAGCAGCACATATCAAGCAAGAGAGAGCCAAAACACCCCTATGGTGGAGTAGGGTTTTCCTGTCCTAGTTTCGTTAGGAGCTAGAGTTTCACTACGCACGCATGCGGTTTCATATAATCCTGCATTCGGGTGAGCAACCTGTCCTAGTTTGGAACAGTCTCTAAGGTTTCCGATATGCAACTAGGCCGATTGGTCAAAAAGGGTGCCTCAGCAAGACCACTTAATATACCTCTCACTCCCAACACCAAAAAAGTGAGAGGAGGATGGTACAGCGGTAGTCTAGATCTAAGGTTTGTGTTCCCATCGTGGCAGAGCCTGTAATCGGTCAGCCTTATGGCACGCTTTTCTAAGCAAGCCTCCGGCAAACCGTTCAGGAATAACAAATGGCAAACACTGTGACTTAGGCTCACCTATGCAAATGTAATGCAAAGAAACACATAAATGTAGATAAAACAACATATCATGAGTTCGAGTCAAGTTCTCTAATTCCCCAGCAGAGTCGCCAGAAACTGTAGACCGCCCGAATTTCCTCCGCGTGCCCCCCCTTCCGAGAGGGCGCGAATTAGGTCCTACTACTACAGTTCGGACTCCTGTCACGGTTCTGAATCTAATCTCACAAAGTGCAATGTGAGACTGATAAACACCAAAGAGTCCAAATCTGGCAATTGGTTTTGGAAAATCAATTTTGAATGAAAAAGCGCCAAACATGGACTGTTTTGCCAGATTACAGTGTCGCCACCTAAATATTTTATTTTGGGAAATTTAGGAAACCCTGACTCGTGCCAAAGGCCACGTGTCCGTCGTCATCACCAAAGTTGCCTCGGCTCGAGAACTTGGGTACGAGAGGGGAAGGTCCTGAAATGAGCACCCCCGGTCGCCCGATCAAAGGATCGGCCTCTACTAAGCATGATATGTCGTTTTAAAAACACATGTGTTCTTATTTTGATTATTAGCTAACTTTACTATGTGATGCGCACACATACAAGTATAGACTCAATCACAAGAATTGGAACAAAATAACTCATGTTTGTTTTCAAAAATGGTTTGAAAATGCCACCCTCACGGTGGGCTAAAGCGCGGATTTGCCATCCTCAAGTAGGCTTTAAAACATGATGTGCCACTTCCAAAGTGGGCTTAAAACATTCATTCGTTGAATTGTCCTAATTCAAGTAACAAAGTCTTCATCCACAGGCATTCATGCAGTTTAACACATAAGCAAATAGCCTCATGGCAAGCATGCAAAACATGGCAACACTCACACTCATGCAAGGATGCTAAAGTGTAAACACTTACAGTATACTCCAAGCCAAAATAAAAGCTAGTTAGAAAACAATGCATGATCCTAACTATGTTAAAATGCCTAATGCAACACATGCAAAAAGCAACTAAATAGGCTCGGCTATCTAAGATGGCATATGAAACAACAATTGATACATGTATTCAAAGAAGTATTGAAATACGACGCAGTTTGAATGATGCGCCGAGCTCGGTGCATGCAAGACAAATAAATAATGCAAACATGCAAAACATAAGGTATGCTAATCAAAACATGCCCTAAACTAACCACCGAAAGCGGATAAGTAAAAGGAAGAAAGAAATGGGGTTGGAAGACATGCACATACATACGCACGCTTATTACAACATTATGCCCTCGCGACGGAGGGTCCAAATGAATAAGCTAACTAGCTATGCTAATTAAACTAATTATTACAAACCAACTGATTAACTATGCTAAGCTAATTAATTACAAACTAAATTGAATAACTAGCTAACACTAAGCTAATTTAATGGTATAAACCAAATTGAATAATTAACTATGCTAAGCTAATTAACGAAATTTAAACGGCCTCGAGGGACGAGGGAGTCATGCATGCTCGGTTGGCGTCCGCTCGAAAATCCATCGCTTTGCCAAAAGTTGCCTCTGTTTACACTCGCCTTGACCTCCGAACATTGAACCAATCCTCCAGACTGCCTCTGCCTCAAAACAGAATCATTTTTTGCACAAAATTGAGCTGGTGGCCGGTCAGCCACAAAAAGTGGCTGCCAGCCACCTCAACTGGCCGATCGGCTAGTTGGAGTGGCCAGTCAGCTACTTCAAGTGGCCAGTAGACCACTTGTTTTCCAGGCTGCTGGTTTTGCTGCAACAGAGAACAACAAAGGCACAACAATGTATTTGCAAGGAAATGTGTGTATGACCACCCTCCTTATCATGTCTCAAGCTCAAAGAAGTGCGGTACTTGGCTTCCGAGCCACCAACCGAGCATTTTCAATGCATGGTAGCCAAGAACCAAGCTTGTACAATGTTGATGAATGCACAAATAAGACTCGAAGAGCCTCCACCCTATCATGCATGATCAAGGGGGGACGGCGACCAAGAAATGTGACACGTTTCATCACTTGGAGTATGAAACATCCCACATTTCTCGTGTTTGGATTAACATCCGATCCAAACACATGCAATGCAAACAAGTTTAACTTTACTCAATTCTTGTTTACACATTTTACATTACCAAGCCATTCTTTAATTGGTTAAGTCCAATGTGCAAGTCCTCTAAGGAGAGGAGGTCGACCAAAAGAGTGATTTAAGACATGAGAGGGATTATGCCTTTGACTAGGAGGAACCCTCAAAAGAGGGTTAAAGCCATTTGAGCATAAACCCTACCTCACGCTTAAACACAAACTTAAGGCCAAACGACCCTCAAAACGAATTGAAAAATGAAGAAATGGGGAAGGTTGCAGATGTTTTTAGTGCTGAAATGGCATGAGAAATAATATCACAACATGCAAGTAACACGTACACAACATGTTAAGGGCCAAAACAATGAGACTAGTGAAGGACACAACA
This sequence comes from Camellia sinensis, assembly GCF_055761805.1. Classification (NCBI taxonomy): domain Eukaryota; kingdom Viridiplantae; phylum Streptophyta; class Magnoliopsida; order Ericales; family Theaceae; genus Camellia; species Camellia sinensis. Next base: position 90,327,560 of record NC_138964.1, read on the forward strand.
CTAGAAATGTGCAATGCAATGCTCAAATGATCAAACTAGCCCAAAACAGAGCTATACCATGCCAAAATAGTTGCCTAATCATGCTGAAATTAAAGCACAAAAGGCAAGAGAAGCATACTCGCATGTTGGCTCACAAACAAGGTACAAAGCACAACTCTCAAAAGCATTGAAAGAGTGGGATATGCAAGAGTGTAACTACACTATATGCACTGAAATTACATGCTAAATGATGCCAAAACACATAATCATCACATACACAACATGTTAAAGGCCTCAAAACTCAAAGCTAGTCAAGGCCATTTACACTACAACCAAACAAAGCAAAGCATATATGACCAAGACCATCCAAATCAGAGTTAAAGCATGCTAAACCATGAGTAAAAATGTGCTGGAGCCAAGCTAACACATGCTAGAATGATGGACTAACGCATTAGGCATGTTAAGCTAGTAAGCAAAATTGCACTACAAGTGCAAGATACAAACAACCAATGACTAAGCCAACCAAAAAAAGAGTTTAAACATGTTAAAATATAGCCAAAAACACGCTAAGATCAAGCCATGAAATGGTAGAAACACATGCTCAAAGGTTAGGCCATCAACACTTGCAAAGAAAACACAAGGAGGGGAGACCACCCCCTCCCATTTTGGACCTCAAAACCAAGTTTCTACCATTGAAATTCCCTTGTATTTTAGTGGTTAAAAGGCCAAAAAGAAGTTGTTTGAAAAGCTTTAAAAGGTAGCAAAACTCTAAGCAAATAAGCCACTAAAGAGGGTAAACTACCCCTAACTCCAAAAGGGCTTTAAACCACCATTTTAAACACTTAAAAATAAAGGTTTTTGCAACTGACAACTAGGCCCAAAACAACATGCAAAGGTGGCCAAGATGGTGTACAAAAATAAGCTTAAAAAGGGAATATGCTTACCCTTGAAGGACAGCAGCAAGACAACAACTTTTCTAAGCCAAAACCAGCTTTAGGAAGTCCAAACAAGCCTTAAGGAATCTCAGCTCCAAGGTCAAGATATTTGTCTAAGGGGTTGTAGGCAAAAATGTGAAGAACACTCACTTTTGAGCACAATGTAACACAATATAGAGAGAGAGAGGGAGAGAATTCTAAAGAGAGGGTGAAATTTTTTACTCTAAAAATTCTGAACCTCAAATAGGGGGAGGGACCTCTCCTTATATAGAAAAAGCAAGCCAAAGCTTCCTTGACAAGCTAGAAGCTTGTTTGAATCCATCCATACACGTGTATGGAGGATACACTTAGTGTGCAACAACTAGCTTAAAAGATCTGAAAATAACTGAAAAATGAGAGAATTGGCTGCCGGCCACTTCAATTGGCCAGTCAGCCACTTCAACTAGCTGACCGGCTACTTCAAGTGGCTGGTGAGGAGAAAAAGTGGCTGACAAATGCCAAAAGTGGCCGGCAGGGCCTTTCTCCCCTCTAGGCAAGAGGCACCAAGGTCTAGCCCAAAAACAAGGCCAAAACACAAAGCATTAAGAGGCTCAAAGGCAAGGCACTCAGCCCAGAACTTCAGGCACTCAAAACGAGCACAAACATGCACAATCATCGCGCGCACAAACGATGACGTCTGAGTCTTAATGTCGGTCAAAAATGGGGTATCTACAGGTGGTCAGACTCTTGACATTGATGGGTTGGAAATTGAACTCTAAATATTATAAGTGATGATCCTTGGGGGATGTTTGGAACCTTGATTGAAGCCTTAACATGGTATTTAGGCAAGATTAGATCAAATGCCCTAAATTTGAGTTTTCATTTTTGACCAACCTTCATTCTTTATTCCCTTTCTCCTTCCGTACTTTGATGTGAGACTAGAACCATTGGAAAGCTTGTTTCCGGGGCTTCGATTTGGACACAAGAACGACCTAAAACGGAGTCCGAACGAGAGAGTTATGCCTGTTTGAATTCTTAGTTCCTCTGCTGGTTTTCTCTAGGGTCTACACTCGAGTTCCAAGGGTCGACCCTTCCCTTGCTGTTTGTCCTGGATCACATTCTGAAATAAAGGGTCGACACCCGAGTTCCAAGGGTCGACCCTTGGCTACAGAAAACATTAATCTTCTATCTTTTCTTCATAAGGGTCGACACCTCAGTCCTAAAGGTCGACCTCTGCGTGTTATTTCCAGAATTTTTAGATCCGAATGGGCCTTACTTTTGGGGGTTTTGGACTTATTCTTTGCAATGACCTTAGGGCTACTTTTCTACTACTATAAATAGACCCAACACTCTTCTCTCTCATGATTTTCTCCTCATCTTTCCTCTCAAACCGTGAGCCTCTCTCCTCTCTCTCTAAACCCAACTTTTCCCACTTAGATTGCTAGATCTACTCATATAGAAGCATATTCTCGCCTAGGTCCCTTGAGGAAGGTTGGAGAGTGCGTCAAGGGCTTTCTTTTGATCCAAAGACTTCGAGATGCCGAGTTTTCTTTTCATTTCTTTGAGGTAGGGATACTTTTATTCTAGTATTTCTTTATTTTGAAGAGATTTCATGGTATTGTTGTGACTTATAAGCTAATTTGAGGATTTTGTTGGATTAAACCCATGTTTTACTTACATAAATCATTTTGCTTAACTTTTGCTTGAAATTTCCTAACTTTTTTATAAAAAAAACATATATATAAATGTTCTTAGAACCTATACCTATAATGGAGGAGAAAAATCCCTAAATTTGGTGAAACCCTAACTTTTCAATTTGAGTAGAAAATACTAAATTGAGTGGAATTTCTTTTGATTCAATATTATGAACAATCGATGTTGATATGGTAAAGGAATTGTGACTTGAAGGCTACTATTCTTTGAATATTATATGGTGTTTCATCTATTGTGATGGATGTTTGTTGATGGAATTAAAATGTAATGGAATTGTTAATTGTGCATAAGTCCAGGTAAGAGTCGGTTTTGGAAAATGTGGTCTTGCGTTGGAACCCGCACGGGGAGTTTAAAATGTGCCCAAATGCCTTTTCTAGGCTTATCGCTGGACGAATGCAGGAAAAATGTTCTTGGGTGTCCACACAGTCCTGCCGTATAATAGCCAGCGAAAGTGGAAAAACGGATGGTTTTTTGAAACTAATGCAACTTGTATTGGATTCTTACATGGGACTCATCGTTTGTTTTCCATTGATGTGATTGTCTAGTTGTTCTGTTGTAAAGGTGTGAAATGTAATGGTCCATACTTAATCATTATGTATTTACATAATTAATGAAGATTACATGTGTTCATAACTCCTTATTATGTTTTGTCTCAAGGGTACCATAAATTTATTCGAATGATTAAATACTTGGTTAAATGTATTCCTACTGGGTATATAGCTCACCCCTATTCTATTTTTCAGGAAATAATGTTGTACAACTACAGCAGTGACTTGAAGTAAGCGGTTTTGGGATTGGCAGTTGAGAATATTTTGTTGCAAAGACAGAGTTTTGTAATAAGGCTGTTAGACTTATTTTGTTGTTGTCTTGTACACCCATGGGGTTCTTCTATTGTAATTGCCATTTTGTTTGTAGAACTTGGAGTTGGGTATAAGGTTTTAAGGACATGTAAATAGAGAAGTTATAAATTTTAATTCTTAGTTCAGTGAAAATGATGGCTTTGGGGTGTGTTGTTATATTAGTTGCGATGGATTCATGTATGAAATAGCAGGGCATTACAAAATTCTCAGTAAATTACAAGTAAAATCTCAGTAAATTATCTGTACCTTGCTCAGTAAATTTCTAAAAAATTCTCAGTAAATTACTCAGTAAATTCCCCATAAATTTTCTATAAAATCCCAGCAAATTCTCTGTAAATTTTCTATAAATTACTCAGAAAATTCTTAGTAAATTCTCAGTAATTTAGTAAATTACCTATAAATTCTCAGTAAATTACTAAGTAAATTCTCAGTAAATTATTGAGTAAATTTCGAGTAAATTCTCAATAAGTTACTCAGTAAATTCTAAGTAAATTACTTATTACATTACTAAGTAAATTCTAAGTAAATTACTAAGTACATTACTCAGTAAATATTCAAAAAATTACTCAGTAAATTACTTACTAAATTCTCAGTAAATTCTAAGTAAATTACTTAGTAAATTCTGCGTAACTTACTCAGTAAATTGCACAGTAAATTCTCAGTAAATTCCATGTAAATTCTCCGTAAATTACTCATTAAATTCTCAGTAAATTACTCAGTCAATTCTCAATAAATTACTCAGAAAATTCCAAGTAAATTACTCAGTAAATTCTCAGTAAATTAATCTGTAAATTCCCTGTGAATTCTCAGTAAATTTCTCAGTGAATTTTCAGTAAATTACATAGTAAATTCCTAGTAAATTACGCGGTAAATTATTTAGTAAATTCTAAGTAAATTCCCAATAAATTCTAAATAAATTCTCAGTAAATTCCCTATAAATTCTCAATAACTTCTTAGCAAATTACTCAATAAATTGCATAGTAAATTTCCAGTAAATTTTCGGTAAATTACTCATTAAATTCTCAGTAAATTCCCAGAAAATTAAAATTAAATTCTCCGTAAATTCTTAGTAAATTACTCAGTAAATTCTTAGTGAATTACTAAGTCAATTCTCAATAAATTACTCAGTAAATTCTCAGAAAATTCACAGTAAATTACTCAGTAAATTTCCAATAAATTACTCAGTAAATACTCAGTAACTTCTCAGTAAATTACATAGTAAATATTCAATAAATTACTCAATAAATTTACAGTAACTTCTCAGTAAATTAATCACTAAATTCTCAGTAAATTTCATGTAAGTTCTAAGTAAATTACTCAGAAAATTACTCAGAAAAATCTTAGTAAATTACTCAGTAAATTGCTAAGTAAATTCCTAGAAAATTCTCAGTAAAGTACTCAGTAAATTACTCATTAAATTCTCAGTAAATTCCCAGTAAATTCCAAATAAATTCTCAGCAAATTACTCAGTTAATTCCTAGTAAATTCCCAAAAAATTCCCGATAAATTACTCAGTAAATTCCCAATAAATTACGCAGAAAATACTCAGTAAATTACTCAGTAAATTCCCAATAAATTCTTAGTAAATTACTCAGTAAATTCTCAGCAAATTTCAAGTAAATCCTCAGTAAATTCTCAGTAAATTTTGAGTGAATTTTTAATAAATTACTCAGTAAATTCTAGAAAAATTCCTTAGCAAATAACTCAGAAAATTACTCAGTAAATGCCTAGTAAATTGTTGGTAAATTACTCTGTAAATTCCCAGTAAATTACTTAGCAAATTATTTAGTAAATTCTCAGTAAATTACTCAATACATTACCTAGTAAATTACTCAGTAAATTTCTCAATAAATTCCCAGTAAATTACACAGTATACTTTCCGTAAATTACTTAGTAAATTCCCAATAAATTACTCAGTAAATTCTTAGCAAATTACCCAAGAAATTATACAGTAAAGTACTCGATAAATTCCCAATAAATTCTCTGTAACTTAATAAATTCACTGTAAATTATTAGTAAAGTACTCAGTAAATTTTCATTAAATTAGTCAGTAAATTCCAAGTAAATTCTCCATAAATTCTCTTTAAATTACCTAATAAATTCTCCGTAAATTCTCAGTAAATTACTCAGTAAATTCCGAGGCAATTCTCAGTAAATTACCCAGCATATTACTTAGTAAATTCACAGTAAATTCTTAGTAAATTACTCAGAACATTACTCAAGAAATTACTCAGTAAATTCTAAACAAATTACTCAGTACATTATACGGTAAATTCTTAGTAAATTACTTAGTACATTACTCAATAAATTACATAGTAAATTCCTTGTAAATTCTTAGTAAATTCTCTGCAAATTCTTTGAAAATTACTCAGCAAATTCTCAGTAATTTCTAAGTAAATTTCAAGTAAATTCTCAGTAAATTCCCTGTAATGTACTCAATAAATTACTCAGTAACTTACTCAGTAAATTCCTAACAAATTTCAAGTAAATTGTCGGTAAATTACTCAATAAATTCCCCATAAATTCTCCGTAAATTCTCAGTAAATTCTTAGTACATTACTTAGTCAATTGTCAGTAAATTACACAATAAATTCCTAGTAAATTCTCAGTAACTTACTTAGTAAATTCCAAGTAAATTCTCAGTAAAGTACTCAGTCAATTCCCAGTATATTATTCAGTAATTTCCAAGTAAATTCTCCGCAAATTCTCTGTAACTTACTCAGTAAATTCTCAGAAAATTACTCAGTTAATTTCCAGTAAACTCTCAGTAAATTACTCAGCAAATTCCTAGTAAATTCTCAATAAATTACTCAGTAAATTCCCCGTAAATTCTCAGTAAATTCCGAGCAAATTCTCCTTAAATTACCCAGTAAATTCTCAGTAAATTTGTCACACCCTCAAAATAATAACATTAAACCCAACAATATAAACATGCCTTTATATATAAAAGATCCACATTCTTCAATTCAACAGAGTATTTCATTACAAAAGTATTACATGTTAACAACAAAAGTAAATGCCCTACGGACTTACAGCTTTCCAAGTTAACACTTGGTTACAAAAGAGAGTACTAACTCAATTACACATTAGGCCCTTGGCTTGAATTTACATGTAATACATCAAAAGGAAATAAGACAACAAAAGTCTATCCGTCTCTAGCCTCCCAAGCTATGTCCTTGGAGGTGGCATGCTACCTGTACCTGAAAATGATGTTCCCATATAGGGTGAGCCACAGCCCAGTAGAAACATACTAAACCGACTATGAACAATGCCTAAAATATTAGCAACTGATAGATGGTCAATACTTACACTTCCATTTACAACTTATTACAATTCCATGACAGCCAAGTCTATGTTTCAATTCACTTTCCATTTCTTATTCAACTTTGAGTTTGAAAACAAGGCTCAGTACTCTGGCCAAAACATTTGATGAGATTATAGTTCGTCACTAGAACACTTTCGGAATTCAAGGTGGATACACATTTTGGTGTTGCATCAATAACACATAAACTACTTCCATACTTCACAAACGATAATGATATACATTTTAGTGCTATATCAAATCAAACAAACTTTTCGATAGATAAGCTTATGAGCTGTATCACTACTACAATAGATAAGCATATGAGCTATATCAATGCTACGACAGATAAGCGTATGAGCTATATCAACATTTCAATAGATAAGCACATGAGCTGCATTAACACTTCAACAGATAAGCATATGAGCTATATCAATACTACAACAGATAAGCATATGAACTATATCAACATTTCAATAGATAAGCATATGAGCTGTATCAACACTTCAACTAGATAAGAATATGAGCTGTATCAACACTTCAACGGGAGAGCATATGAGCTGCATCCCCGGGTCCATCCCCCATCTTCCCTTAACCATTAACCGGTTTAGAGGTACATCCCCCATCTTCCCCTAAACCGTGGAGTACATCCCCCATCTCCTCTCATACACAAGCAATGCATATAAACACATAATCATATACATAATCGATCAATACATAAAGTTAATGTATTCTATCAACCGTCTACACATAATGCATATAAACACATTGGTCATATACACAATCAATCAATACATAAAGTTAATGTATTCTATCAGCCGTCATACTCTATGACACATCCGATTGATTAGTTTTAGTTTGCCTAATCATCATGCATTATCTACAACAATCAATACTACCCTCCACCGGTAGCCCAAAGCAATTATTTCTAAATAGGAAATAAATGCACAAATGGATAATATATCAACATTTCAATTAGGTGAGCAATAAATGATTTAACTACACCCTTTAGTCCCATACATTCCCAATTTCAACATTTCCACTTCGATTCCTCATTTCCTTTAATTAATTATATACATTAATTAATTAAAACAATTAGGGCAAATTACCTTAATTAACAAAACAACTCTAAGGTTTCATTTTCATCCACGATCCATCATCCAACTCATTTTCTTTCATACCAAACTTGCATATAGGTCTATTTCAAACAAAGCCCCAACTTTTGTAAAATTACACAAAAGATCCAAACTTTCTCAAACCTACCCAACAACACCCAACATATCAAATGCTAAAATTTAAAGACAAAATCCATAAGGAAGAGTAGGATATCCCTACCTCAAAAGATGACACTCAACGGAGAAGACGAAGAAACTCAACGTGCTCCAAAACTCAATATTTTCGGATCAAAAGATAGCCCGTGACGATCAACCCAACTTTTACAAAGACCAAAGGTAAGGAGAACACCCTAGCTAGATCAAACCCTAGAGAGAAGTTAGGTTTCTAGTGAGAGAAGCTCTCCAATGGTGTTTTAGAAAAGTAAGAGAGAGAGTGTGGATGTAAAAAGTGATTTAAAATAGCCTAGCTGTCAACTGATATACGACTCTCCCGCTCGAGCGGAGAACACAACGCTCGAGCGTCAAGGACAAAAAGCTAGGTACGCTCGAGCACAAGAAGGCCCGCTCAAGCGTCAAGGCACAAGAATAAAGTACATCCGCTCAAGCGCGAAAACCAGTCCACTCGAGCGTAGATTTCTCCCTCCCAGAACTTACACCAAAAAGTACCACCCGCTCGAGCGCTAACAAGTACGCTCGAGCGTGACCCGCTCGAGCACAAGAAATCAGCTCAAGCGTAGAAAACACATCTGTAGAAGTTTTGCAGAGGCACGAAATACTGAAACTGTGAAAACCCCGCTCGAGCGCAAGAAGACCCGCTCGAGCGGACCGTTCAAAAAAAACTGGGCAACAACAATGGAAGCTAAAGCTCTACCAACCTGAAACAACCGAGCCCAACACATTCTAAAACTCAAACAAAAGAGTTTAAAGGTTGACAACACGATAGGTACAACTACCAACTCCACGGAACCGCGTCCGGAAAACAACAGAACAGTAAAGGGATAACCGGGATCGCTATAAAATTAAGCAGTACATTCCCTGTAAATTCTATGTAAATTCTCAATAAATTACATAGCAAGTTTTTAGTAAATTACTCAGTAAATTACTCAATAAATTCTTCAGTGGATTCAAAGTACATTCTCAGTAAATTACGCAGTAAATTCACAGTGAATTACTAAGTAAATTCCCAGTAAATTCTCAGTAAATTCTCAGTAAATTACTCAATAACTTCCTAGAAAATTCTCAGTAAATTCTCAATTAATTACATAGTAAATCACTAAGTAAATTCTCAGTAAATTTCAAGTAAATACCCAGCAAATTCTCAATAAATTATTTACTAAATTCTCAGAAAATTTCTCAGTAAATTCCCCAATAAATCCTCAATAAATTACTCAATAAATTACTCCGTAAATTCTTAGTAAATTACTTAGTAAATTCTCAATACATTACCCAGTAAATTACTGAGTTTATTTTCAATAAATTACTCAGTAAATTACTGAGTATATTTTCAGTAAATTACTCAATAAATTCTCAGTAAATTATTAGTAAATTATCAGTAAATTACTTAGTAAATTCACAATAAATTATTTTCAAATTCCAAGTAAATTCTCAATAAATTACTCAGTAAAGTCTTAGTATATTACTCAGTAAATTACTCAGAAAATTCTTAGTAAATTACTTAGTAAATTACTCAGTAAATTACTCAGCAAATTCTCAATAACTTACTCAATAAATTGCAAGCAAATTCTCAATAAATTACTCAGTAAAATATACCGTAAATTCTCCGTAACTTACTCAGTAAATTCTGAGTAAAATACTTAGTAAATTCAAAGTAAATTACTCAATAAATTCCCAGTAAATTCTCAGTAAATTACTTAGTAAATTCAAAGTAAATTCTCAGTAAATTCCCTGCAAATTCTCAGTAAATTATTTCGTAAATTCCCAGTACATTCTCAGTAAATTACTCAGTAAATTCTCAGTACATTACTTAGTAAATTACTCAGTAAATTATCAGCTGTAAATTCTCAGTAAATTACTCAATACATTACTAAGTAAATAACCCAGTAAACTCCCAGTAAATTCTCAGAAAATTGCTCAGTAAATTACTCACTAAATTCTCAATAAATTCTCTGTAATCTCTCAGTAAATTACTCAGTATATTCCTAGTAAATTCTCAATAAATTACTCAATAAATTCTCAGTAAATTACGCAGCCAATTCTCTGTAAATTACTCAGTAAATTTTCAGTAAATTACGTAGTAAATTCTCAGTAAAATATTCAGTAAATTTGAATTTAATTCTCAGTAAATTTTCAGTACATTATGCAATAAATTACTCAGTAAATTCTTAGTAAATTGCCATTAAATTCTAAGTAAATTACACAGTAAATTCTAATTAATTACTCAGCAAATCATTCAGGAAATTTCAAGTGAATCCTCAGTAAATTCTCAGTAAATTACTTAGTAAATTAGTCAGTGAATTACTTAATAAATTGCCAGTAAATTCTCAGTAAATTTTCAATAAATTACTTAGTAAATTCTAAGTAAATTACTCAATAATTTCTCTGTAAATTCTAAGTAAATTACTCAATAATTTCTCTGTAAATTCTAAGTAAATTACTCAATAAATTCCTAATCAATTCTAAGTAAATTATTTAGTAAATAACTCTGTAAATTCCCAAAAAATTACTTCGTAAATCACTCAGCAAATTACTCAATAAATTCTCAATACATTACACAATAAATCACTCAGCAAATTACTTAGTATATTTTCAGCAAATTAATTCCTCATAAATTCTCAATAAATTACTCACTAAATTCTCAGTAAATTACTTTTAAATTTAGTACCAGGAGACACTCAGAATGCTGAGGCAGTAGTGTCAGGTATACTTCTAATTTGCTCCCAAGATGCTTATGTGTTGATTGATTCGGGTTCTACTCATTCGTTTATATCTACTAAGTTTGCCGAGAAAATTAATAGAGAACTAGAGCCCCTTGATTTCGTATTATCTGTGTCTACTCCATCTGGGAGATCTATGATTGTTGCATCCATTTACAGAGCATGTGTTGTTGTGATTGAGAATGTTGAACTGTTAGTAGATCTAATGCCTCTAGACATAGCTCATTTTGATATTATACTGGGAATGGACTGGTTAGTCGCAAACGATGCATCCATTAATTGTGTTTCGAAGAGTGTCACACTGAGACCCCCAAACCTAACCGAGGTTATCTTCCAGGGTAAAGGGATAGTGCCCCCGCCTTACTTGATTTCGTCCATTAAGGCCTGTAAGTTAATTCAGAAAGGGTGCCGAGGCTACTTGTGTAGTGTATTGAGTGATCCGAATGGAAATGTTAGCTTAGCCGACATCCCAGTTGTTAGTGAATTCCCCGACGTCTTCCCAGACGAATTGCCAGGCCACTTAACCGATAGAGAAATAGAGTTTACAGTTGACATCATGTCAGGAACACAGCCGATCTCCAAAACACCTTATAGAATGGCACCAGCTGAACTTAGAGAATTGAAACTGCAATTACAAGAACTGTTAGATAAGGGATTTATTAGGCCGAGCACTTCACCATGGGGAGCACCTGTTTTATTTGTTAAGAAGAAGGATGGCACACTCCGTCTTTGTGTTGATTATAGGGAACTTAATAAGGTCACTATCAAGAACAAGTACCCGTTACCTAGAATTGATGATTTGCTTGATCAGTTACAAGGAGCACGAGTCTTTTCTAAGATTGACCTTAGGTCTGGTTATCACCAACTCAAAGTTAAAGCCGAAGATGTTGAAAAGACTGCTTTTCGAACAAGGTATGGCCACTACGAGTTTTTAGTGATGCCTTTTGGAGTGACCAATGCCCCTGCTACATTTATGGATTTGATGAACAGAGTCTTCAAGCCATATTTAGATGAGTTTGTAGTTGTCTTCATTGATGATATATTGGTTTATTCCAAGAGTAAAGCCGAACATGAAAACCATTTGAGGCTTGCCTTACAGACCTTGAGAGAACGGAAACTATATGCTAAGTTTAACAAGTGTGAGTTTTGGCTTTCTAATATCTCATTTTTGGGTCATGTGATTAGTGAAGAGGGTATCTCAGTTGATCCTAGTAAAATTGAAGCCGTGGTAAATTGGCCGAGGCCGACTAATGTATCCGAGATTCGTAGTTTTCTGGGTTTGGCAGGTTATTACAGAAAGTTTGTGAAAGATTTCTAAAGGATTGCAATTCCATTGACGCAACTGACTAAGAAGGGAACGCTGTACGAATGGACCGAAGATTGGGAATCAGCTTTCCAGGAACTAAAGACGAGGTTAGTTACAGCACCAGTACTTGTACTACCATCGGGTAACGAAGAGTTTCATATCTATAGCGATGCTTCACATAAGGGTTTGGGTTGTGTATTAATGCAAAAGGGTAAGGTTATAGCTTATGCATCCCGTCAGTTGAAATCTCATGAGAAAAACTACCCTACCCATGATTTAGAATTAGCGGCCGTAGTTTTTGCTTTGAAGATTTGGCGTCACTATTTGTATGGAGCTACTTGTCAGGTTTTTACAGATCATAAGAGCTTAAAGTATCTATTCACTCAGAAGGAATTGAATTTGAGGCAGAGACGGTGGCTTGAGTTGTTGAAGAACTATGATATGCAGATTCAATATCACCCAGGTAAAGCTAACAGTGTGGCCGACGCGTTGAGCAGAAAGTCAGATGGAAATTTAGCGTGTTTAACCGTGATGTCAACAGAGCCGACTATTGTTAATGAAGTAAAGACCAGGCAGATGGAGGATGACTTCTTCAAGAAAGTAGCTGAGGAGATTGTCACAAAGCCGAAATCAGGGTATACCTTCGAAAATCAAGTGCTTAAGTTTGAAGGGAGGCTATGCGTAGCCGACATCCCAGAGTTAAAAAGGAAAATTTTACAGGAAGCACACGGTTCCAAGTTTGCCGTTTATCCAGGGAACACCAAAATGTATCAAGATGTGAAGCAGACCTTCTGGTGGCCAAATATGAAAAGAGAAATAGCTGAATTCGTGTCCCAGTGTTTACATTGTCAACAAGTGAAAGCAGAACATCAAAGACCGGCAGGACTTCTCCAACCTTTGCCGATTCCAGAGTGGAAATGGGAACACATCTCCATGGACTTTGTGATTGGATTGCCAAAGACACTGAAAGGTATGGATTCGATTTGGGTTGTTATTGATCGATTAACTAAGTCAGCACACTTTCTACCTGTTAAGACTACCTTCAACGCCGACCAACTTGCCTTGTTATATGTGAACGAGATTGTCAGACTTCACGGAGTGCCGATGTCAATTGTATCAGACCGAGATCCTAAATTTGTTTCTAGATTTTGGCTGAGTCTTCAGAGGGCTTTCGGAGCCGAGCTGAGATTTAGTACAGCTTTTCATCCCCAGACCGATGGGCAGACAGAGAGAACAATTCAGACACTTGAAGATATGCTTAGACTTTGTGTATTGGACTTCCAAGGAAGTTGGGGAACACATTTGCCCTTAGTAGAATTCGCTTACAATAACAGCTATCATGCTAGCATAGGCATGGCGCCTTATGAGGCCTTGTACGGAAGAAAATGTAGGTCACCGATATGTTGGACCGAAGTCGGAGACAGAGCTCTGCTTGGTCCCGAATTGATTCAAGTGACAACAGAGAAGATTAAACTTATCCAACAGAGGATTAAAACTGCCCAGAGCCGACAAAAGAGCTACGCCGACCAGAGAAGGAATGAGTTAGAATTCGAAGTTGGGAATCATGTATTCCTGAAAGTCTCACCAATGAAAGGAGTTTCCAGATTTGGAAAGAAAGGTAAGTTAGCACCTCGCTATATTGGGCCATTTGAAATTCTTGAGAGAATTAATTCCGTTGCCTACAGACTTGCTTTACCGCCAGATTTGAGCCAAGTCCACAATGTGTTTCATGTTTCGATGTTGAGGAAGTACATCCGAGATCCACTACATGTAATTGATCATTCCGAGATCACAGTTAATGAGGATTTGGGCTACGAGGAGAAGCCAATGAGGATTATTGACCGACAAGTGAGGCAATTGAGAAACAGATCGATACCGATGGTAAAGGTCGAATGGAAGGAGCATTATGGCACAGAAGCCACGTGGGAAAAGGAAGAGGATATGAGAATCTGTTATCCGGAGTTGTTCTTGGAACAAGGTAATTTAAGTTTGGGGACCAAACTTCTTTAAGGGGGGTAGGATGTAACAACCCTCACCTTACCCTTGTCTTACTTGCATACATTCCTGCATGATCTTGCCTTGTTTTAATAATTGGAAGGATTTGTTTGCCTTGTTTTGTTAGTATTACTTGCGTGATCTTGTCCATTGTTCGGTGTGTGCGTGGCCGAGGTCATCTTGAGCTTAGTCCGCCTTTGAACCTTGTACTTAGATTTGTTTTGAGATCTTGTTCAACCCCATCTTCACCTCGGGCATTTATTGCCGAGATGTTTTGCACTTAGTGAACCTTGTCCGCAGGCAGGTATGGCCTAGGCCGAGATGTGGCGCACCCCGGCCAAGGTGTGGCACAGCTTAGTCAAGTGTCGTCCTCCCTAGCCGACGTTTTGTTATCCTGTTGCCGGATCCTTGATTTGAGCCGATGTCATCTTATTGCCGATGTGTTTTACCCGAGCTTGCTGCATACGCTTTGTCAGAGACTTGTCTTGTCTATCAATCACCTTTTCGAGTTGAACCAACCCGGCAGCGCCACGTGTCCGAGCTGATTGTTAAGACAGCCGGCAGACTTAGAAACAAGTCATTTTGGTCTCAAATCTTTGTTTTAGAGAGAGAAGCTCTAGAGAGGAGGAAGAAGGGTTCTTGAGTGAGAATAGTCTTCCAAGCTTGATCTTCGTGGCTTGAACCGTTAGATTCGAGCTTTGGGGTAAGATTCTTGATCTACTTTGAATGTTGTTATGGATTATCTAGCTGCATTGCATGATCGGATCTGTTTTGCACGTTATGCATCGATTTGAAGTTAGTTTTGGAAAGAGAAAATGGTTTTCATGTGTTCTTGAAGAGAGCCTTGTTTTGATCCGAAAGTTGGAACGAAAACCATATTTTTGTGTTTGTTCTTGCATGACCTTCTTGCATGGGTATCCAGGTCCATGTTTTGAACTCTTGGCATGAAAACTCAGATTTTTGTAACAAGTTGTGAACGTGCATCCATCTTTCAAATGATCATGTTCTTCATGTTCTTCAAAGGGAAACCCAGGTTTTTCCAGACTTTGTTTAACGGGACCTCGGCATAGTCCTGGACGGTACCCAGTGTGTTTTCATGAAACGGGAGCAGTAATTAAGCTTCCAGCTTGTTTTGCTTTGTCTTTGACTTGGATCTGGCAAGAATGCCGAGATCATTTGCATATATATAGAGCTTGCTTTGAGAATGTGACTTGCCATGTGATTATAGGTCCTTGATATTTGCTTTGAGTCTACACCTGAAGAACTAGGTGAGTGGTATTTCTAATAAAGCTATGTTACACTTGTTTTTGATAAATCTTGCTTTGTTTGGTTTGATGAAAGTATTTGCTAAGCATGAATAAATAGCCTTGTTTTGATTGTTATCCTCGGAAAGTCCCTTGTGCTGGAGGACTCTAAACTTTCGCAGTACCAAGTATAAAAGGATACGGTCCTTGTTAAATCGGGCTACGGGCCTAAATAACACAAATCCCTTGTGCTGGAGGACTCTAAACTTTCGCAGTGCCAAGTATAAAAGGATACGGTCCTTGTTAAATCGGGCTACGAGCCTAAGTAACACAAGTCCCTTGTGCTGGAGGACTCTAAACTTTCGCAGTACCAAGTATAAAAGGATACGGTCCTTGTTAAATCGGGCTACGGGCCTAAGTAACACAAGTCCCTTGTGCTGGAGGACTCTAAACTTTCGCAGTGCCAAGTATAAAAGGATACGGTCCTTGTTAAATCGGGCTACGGGCCTAAGTAACCCTTGAGACTTGTGATACTTGATTGATGAATACGGTTCATCCCTTGCTTCGCCGATGTTATGATACTTGATTGATGAATACGGTTCATCCCTTGCTTCGCCGATGTTATGATACTTGATTGATGAATACGGTTCATCCCTTGCTTCGCCGATGTTGTGATACTTGATTGATGAATACGGTTCATCCCTTGCTTCGCCGATGTTGTGATACTTGATTGATGAATACGGTTCATCCCTTGCTTCGCCGATGTTATGATACTTGATTGATGAATACGGTTCATCCCTTGCTTCGCCGATGTTGTGATACTTGATTGATGAATACGGTTCATCCCTTGCTTCGCCGATGTTGTGATACTTGATTGATGAATACGGTTCATCCCCTGTTCGACAAAGTTTTGACTTGTGTTGTTTTGAAAGGACTCCGGCTTTATTCATGCAAACCTTTATTATTAGTACCATTCACTGAGTATTTGTACTCACCCCTCTATATATATATGTAGGTGATGAGCAGGACGGCGGCGACGCCTAGATTGTTTTGGAAGCTTGTTTTGGATTCGTGCTTATGTCGGCTTTGCTTTTGTATTTACGTCGGCGATGCCTTTCATTGCATGTCGGCAAATCTTGAAAATCATGCTTCTTGATTTGTATTTTATTGTATTTTGTATATGTCGGCTCGAGAAGCCTTTTGATCAAGATGTAACATGTATTTTGCTTGGCTGTATTCAAGTTGTAAGATGAATGTCATTACATTTGATCTATGCACAGCTCTTATGGACGACTAGTATTTTGATTTACTTCTTCCGCATTTGTGAGCCCCGTTCATTATTACTTTGATTGTGTTAAGTTTTTGAAAGTTGGCCTTCGGTAATTACGGATTACTGGCCATCACGGCACCAAACTACTAGGGGCAGTTTGGGGTCGTGACATTTCCCGTAAATTCTAAGTAAATTACTCTATAAATTTCTAATCAATTACTTATTAAATTCTCAGTATATTACCCAGTAAATTACTCAGTAAATTCCTAGTGAATTACTCAGTATATTTTCCATAAATTACTTAGTAAATTCATAGTAAAATCTCAGTAAATTACCTGTAAATCTCAGCAAATTATCCAGAACAAAATAATCCATCTTTTTATCTTTTTTCCATCACATCACCTCTCTATTTTTCTGTACATCTTTTCGTAAAAAGACAAAAAGGGCACTTATTTAGGTCATCCCGAACAACCCAAGGAATATAATTACACCGTAAATTTTGAGCAAAGTACTTTGTAAATTCCTACTAAATTCTCAACAAATTACTTAATAAATTCCCAGTAAATTACTCAGTAATTTCTCAGTAAATTCTCGGTACATTACGTAGTAAATTCTCTTTAAATTACTCAGTATATTACTCAGTAAATTCACAGTAAATTACTTAGAACATTACTCAAGAAATTACTCAAAAAATTCCCAGCAAATTCTTAGTAAATTACTCACTAAATTCCCAGTAAATTACTTTGTAAATTCCCTATAAATTCTCTTTATATTACTCAATAAATTACTTAATACATTACTCAATAAATTACTTAGTAAATTCTTAAAAAATTACTGAGTAAATTCTCAGTAAGTTGTAAATAAATTCAAAGTAAATTTTCAGTAAATTACTCAGTAAATTCTCGGTAAAGTACACAGTAAATTACTCAATAACTTACTCAGTAAATTCTCGATAAAGTACTCAGTAAATTCCAAGTAAATTCCTAGTAAATTTTTCAGTAAATTCCCCATAAATTATCGTTAAATTACTTAATAAATTCCCCATAAATTCTCAGTACATTACTCAGTCAATTGTCAATAAATCACTCAATAAATTCCTATTAAATTCTCAGTAACTTACTCGGTAAATTCCTAGTAAATTCTCAGTATATTATTCAGTAAATTCTAAGTAAATTCTCTGTAACTTACTCAGTTAATTCTAAGGAAATTACTCAGTTAATTCTCAATAAATTCTCAGTAAATTACACAGTCAATTCCCAGTAAATTACTCGGTACATTAATCAGTAAATTCTTCAGCAGATTCAAAGTACATTCTCACTAAATTCTCAAAAAATTCCTAATAAATTATCAATAAATTACTTAGTAAATTCTCAATTAATTACATAGTAAATCACTCACTAAATTCTGAGTAACTTCTCAGTAAATTCCAAGTAAATCCTCAGTAAATTCTTATTAAATTACTTAGTAAATCCTCAGCAAATTCTCAGAAAATTACTCAGTAAATTTTGAATAAAATACTCAGTAAATTCTCAGTAAATTATTCCGTAAATTCCTAGTAAATTCTCAATATATTACCCAGTCAATTACTCAGTAAATCACTCAGTAAATTCCCAGTAAATTACTTTGTAAATTCACAGTAAATTACTTTTAAATTCCAAGTAAATTCTCAATAAATTACTCAGGAAAGTCTTAGTATATTACTCAGGAAATTCTCAGTTAATTCCCAGTAAATTACTAAAAATTCTCAGTAAATTCCAAGTAAAGTGCTCAGTAATTTTTCAGTAAATTACTCAGGAATTTCTCATTAAATTACATAACAAATTCTCTATAACTTATTTAGTAAAATCCTTATAAATTCTCAGTAAAATACTCAGTAAATTCCAAGTAAATTCTTAATAAATTCTCAGTAAATTACTCAATAATTTTTCAGTAAATTACTTCGTAAATACTAAGTAAATTCATAGTAAATTCTTAGTAAATTACTCAGTAAATTCCCTGTAAATTCTCAGTAAATTACTTCGTAAATTCTTAGTAAATTATTAAGTAAATTCTCAGTAAATTACTTCGTAAATTCTCAAAAAATTACTCAATAAATTACTCAGCAAATTCTCAATACATTACTCAGTAAATTACTCAGTAAAATCTAAGTAAATTCTCAGTAAATTGCTCAGTAAATTACTCAAAAAATTCTTAGTAAATTCCTGGTAAATTCTCTATAAATTATTCAGTAAATTCTCAGTAAATTCATTGTAAATTCCAAGTAAATTCTCAATAAATTTTTCGTAAATTATGCAATCAATTCTCAGTAAATTACTTAATAAATTCCCAGTAAATTCTTTCAAAATTACCCAGTAAATTCTAAGTAAATTACGTAGTAAATTCTTAGTAAATTATTCAGTAAATTCGCATTAAATTCTCTGTAAAGTCCTAGTAAATTCTCATTAAATTAATTAGTACATTCCCTGTAAATTCTGTGTAAATTTCTCAGTAAATTCTAAGCACATTACACAGTAAATTACTCGGTAAATTACTCAGTAAATTACTTAGTAAATTCTCAGTAAATTCTCAATTAAGTACCCAGCAAATCATTCAATAAATTCCGTGTAAATTCTCAGTAAATTCCAAATAAATCCTCAGTATATTCTCAGTAAATTACTTAGTAAATTCTCAGATTACCGAATAAATTACTCAGTAAATTCCTTAGTAAATCCTCAGTACATTAGCTAATAAATTACTCTGTAAATTCTCAGTAAATTCCCAGTAAATTACTTAATAAATTCTAAGTAAATTACTTAGTAAATTCTCACTAAATTCTTAGAAAATTACTCAGTACATTACACAGTAAATTACTCAGTATATTTTCAGTAAATTAATTCCTCGTAGATTCTCAATAAATTCCCTAGTGCATTGCTCACTAAATTCTCATTAAATTACTTTTAAATTCCAAGTAAATTCTGAAAAAAATTACTCTGTAAAGTCTCAGTAAATCATTCAGAAAATTCCTAATAAATTACTCAGAAAATTCCAAGTAAAGTACTCAAAAAATTCCCTGTAAATTATCAGAAAATTCTAATCAAATTACTCAGTAAATTACTCTATAAATATCAAGTAATTTCTCAGTAAATTCTAAGTAAATTCTCCGTAACTTACTCAGTAAAGTACTCCGTAAATTTTCAGTAAATTACTCATTAAATTCCTAGTAAATTTTCAGTAAATTCTCAGAAAATTACTTAGTGAATTATTCTGTAAATTCCAAGTAAATTCTCAGTAAATTCTAAGTAAATTAATCAGTAAATTATAAGTAAATTACTTAGTAATTATCCAGTAAATTCCAAGTTAATTCTCCGTAAATTCTCAATAAATTACTCAATAAATCTCAGTAAATTACTCATTAAATTTCCAGTAAATTTCTAAGTAAATTCTCAGTAAAGTACTCAGTAAGTTTCTAGTAAATTCTCAATAAATTACAAACTAAATTCTCAGTAAATTACTTCATAAATTCTGAGTAAATTCTCAAAAAATTCTCAGAAAATTACTCAGTATATTGCTCAGCAAATTACTTAGTAAATACACAATAAATTCCTTGTAAATTACTCGGTAAATATTCAATAAATTATACAGTAAATTCTCAGTAATTTACTCACTAAATTATTCACTAAATTCTTAATAAATTCCCTGTAAGTTCTCAGTAAATTACCTAGAAAATTACTCAGTAAATTGCTAAGTAAATTCCCAGTAAATTCTCAGTGAAGTACTGAGTAAATTACACATTAAATTCTCAGTAACTTACTCTGTAAATTCTGAGTAAATTCTCGGTAAAATGACCAGTAAATTCCAAGTAAATTCTCAATAAATTCCCAGAAAATTTTCGGTAAATTACTCATTAAATTCTCAGTAAATTCCCATTAAATTCCAAGTAAATTCTTTGTAAATTCTCAGTAAAGTACTCAGTCAATTCTCAGTAAAGTACTCTGTAAATTCCCAGTAAATTCTCAGTAATTTCCAGGTAAATCCTCAGTAAATTACTCAATAAATTTTGAGGAAATTCTCAGTAAATTACTCAGGAAGTTCCCAGTAAATTCTCAATAAATTACCAACACATTCTTAGTAAATCACTCAGTAAATTCTCAGTAAAGTACTTAGTAAATTCCCAATAAATTCTCAGCAAATTACTCTGTAAATTCTGAGTAAATTACTTTGTAAATTCCAAGTAAATTCTCAGTAAATTACACAGTAAATTCTTAGTTAATTGCTCAGTAAATCCTCAGTAAATACTCAGCAAATTACTCAGTAAATTCTCAGAAAATTCCTTAGAAAATCCTTAATAAATTGCTCAATAAATTCTTTGTAAATTATTCAATAAATTCGCAGTAAATCACTCTGTAAATTACTCAGAAATTCCTAGTAAATTCCCAAAAAAAAATTGGTAAATTACTCAGTAAATTCCCTGTAAATTCTCAGTAAATTACTCAGTCAATTCTCAATAAAGTACTTAGTAAATTCCTCAGTAAATTCCTAGAAAATTCTTAGTAAAATACTCTGTAAATTCCCATTAAATTACTCAGCAAATTATTCTTTAAATTCTCAGTAAATTACTTTACTCAGTAAATTCCAACTAAATTACTCAATATATTTTTAGTAAATTACTTAGTAAATTCCTGGTAAAATGTCAGTAAATTACTAGGGAATTTCTCAATAAATTACTTAATAAATTCCTAGTAAATTCTCAGTACATTACTTAGTTAATTCTTAGAAAATTACCCAGTAAATTCTCAAAAAATTATTCAGTAAATTCTCAATAAAGTACTCTGTAAATTTCTAGAAAATTCTCAGTAAATTCTTCATAAATTACTCTGTCAATTCTCCGTAACTTACTCAGTAAATTCCAAGTAAATTCTCAGTAAATTCCCAATAAATTCTTAATAAATTACTAAGTAAATTGTCAGTAAATTCACAGTAAATGACTTAGTAAATTACCAGCAGTAAATTCTCAATAAATTACTGAGTAAATTCACAGTAAATTACTAAGTAAATTCTCAGTAAATTACTCAGTACATTACTTAGTAAATTCCTAGTAAATTCTCAGAAAATTACTCAGTAAATTACTCACTAAATTATAAGTAAATTCTCTGTAAATTACTCAGTAAATTATCATTAAATTACTTAGTAAATTCCCAGTAAATTCTCGGTAAACTCTCAGTAATTTTTCAGTAAATTCTAAGTAAATTACACAGTAAATTCCCAGTAAATTACTAGATAAAATTTTTCAATAAATTAGTCAGTAAATTCTCAGTAAATTCTAAGTAAATTACTAAGCAAATTTCCAGTAAATTCTCAGTAAATTACTAAATAACTTCCCAGTAAATTCCCATCAAATTGCTCAATAAATTCACAATTAATTACTCAGTAAATCATCCAATAAATTCCTAGTAAATCGTCAGTAAATTACTCGCTAAATTCCCAGTAAATTCTCAGCAAATTATTTAGTAAATTCCCAGCAAATTCTCAATAAATTACTCTACAAATTCTCAGTAAATTACTCAATCAATTCTCAATAAATACTCAGTAAATTACTTATTATATTCTCAATAAATTCTCAGTACATTACTTAGTAAATTCTCAATTAATTACTCAGCAAATCACTCAGTAAATTCCGTGTAAATTCTCCATAAATGACTCAGTATATTCCACGTAAATCCTAAGTAAATTACTCAGTAAATTGCAAGTAAATTCTCAATAAATTCCTAGTAAATTCTTAATAAATTACGATGTAAATTCCCAGTAAATTACTCTATACATTACTCAGAAAATTACTCAGTAAACTCTCAGTAAATTACATAGCACATTACCCAGTCAATTAATCAGGAAATTACTCAATAAATTCCTAATAAATTACTCAGTATATTTCAGAACATTACTCTATAAATTCCCTGTAAATTCCATTTAAATTCTCAGCAAATTAATTTTAAATTCCAAGTAAATTCTCAATAAATTACTCAGGAAATTCTCAGTAAATTACCCAATAAATTACTTAGTAAATTACCCATAAACTCTCAGTAAATTCCCACTAAATTCTCAGTAAATTCCAAGTAAATTACTTCGTAAATTATTCAGTAAATTCTCAGTAAATTTTCAGTAAATTACTCAGTAAATTCCGTATAAATTCTCAGTAAATTACTAAGTAAATTCTCAGTAAATTACTTTATAAATTTTGAGTAAATTACTCAGTAAATTACCCGTAAATTCCCAGTAAATTACTCATTAAATTCTCAGTAAATTACTCATTACATTACTCAGTACAATACTCAGTAAATTGCTAAGTAACTTCCCAATAAATTTTCAGTAAATTACGAGAAATTACTTAGTAAATTCTCTGTAACTTACTCAGTAAATTACTCAGTAAATTCAAAGTAAATTCTTAGTAAATTACAGAGTAAATTCTCAGTAAATTACTCAGTCAATTCTTAGTAAATTTCACAATAAATTCCCAGTAAATTATCCGTAAATTACTCAGTAAATTCCTAGTAAATTACTCATTAAATTCTCAATAAATTACTCAGTAAATTCGCATTAAATTCTTAATAAATTCCAAGTAAATTACTCAGTAAATTTTCAGTAAATTAATTTGTACATTCCCTGTAAATTCTCATTAAATTTCTCAAAAAATTACACAGAAAATTTTCAACAAATTACTCGGTAAATTACTCAGTAAATAACTCAATAAATTCTAAGTAAATTACTCAGTAAATTCTAAGTAAATTATGAAGTAAATTCTCAATAAATGACATCGTAAATTCCTAGTAAAATCTCGCTAAATAACTAATTAAATTCTCAATAAATTTTCAAAAAATTCCAAATAAATTCTCCACAAATTCTCAGTAAATTCTCAAAAAATGCCGTAAATTCTGAGGAAATTACTCAGTAAATTCTCCGTAACTTTATTAATAAATTCTCAGGAAATTACTCAGCAAATTCTCAGTAAATTTCGAGTAAATTACAAGCAAATTCTCTATAAATTATCCAATAAATTCTCAATAAATTATTTTGTAAATTCCCTATAAATTCGTAGTAAATTCTCAGTAAATTACCCAGTAAATTCACATTAAATTACTTAGTAAATTCTCAGTGAATTCTTCGTAAATTACTCAGTAAATTCCTAGAAAATTCTCAGTAAATTATTCAGCAAATTTGCATTAAATTCTTAGTAAATTCCCAGAAAATTACTCATTCAATTCTCAGTAAATTATCAGTACATTCACTGTAAATACGAAGTAAATTTCTCAATAAATTCTCAACAAATTACAAAGTAAATTTCCTATAAATTACTCGGTAAATTACCCAGTAAATTCTCAACAAATTGCTAAGTAAATTCACAGTAAATTCTTTGTAAACTATTCAGTAAACTCCAAGTAAATTATCAACAAATTGGTTAGTAAATTCTCAATTAATTACCCAGTAAATTACTTAGTAAATTCTGTGTAAATTCTCAGTAAATTACTTAGTAAATTCTCAGAAAATTATTAAATAAATTACTTAGTAAATTCTTAGTAAATTCCTATGTAAATCCTCAGTAAATTTCCAGTAAATTACTTAGCAAATTACTCAGTAAGTTCTTTGTTAATTGCTCAGAAAATCTTCAGTAAATTACTCAGAAAATTCCCAGTAAATCACTCTATAAATTAGTCAGTAAATTCCAAAAAAATCTTGGTAAATTACTCAGAAAATTATCAGAAAATTCCTAGTAAATTCTTTGTAAATTATCAGAAAATTTCTAGTAAATTCTTTGTAAATTCTCAGTAAATTCTTAGTAAATTACTCAGCCATTTCTTAGTAAAGTACTCAGTAAATCCTCAGTAAATTCCAAGTAAATTTTTAGTAAATTATTCTGTAAATTCCCAGTAAATTATTCAGTAAATTCCCACTAAATTACGCAGTATATTTTCAGTAAATTATTTAGTAAATTCCTAGTAAAGTGTCAGTAAATTACTTAGTAAATTACCAGTAAATTCTCAGTAAATTACCAGTAAATTACTAAGTAAATTCCAAGTAATTCTCAACAAATTACCTAGTAAATTCTCAGTAAAGTACTCCGTAAATTACCAGTAAATTCCTCGTAAATTCTCAGTAAATTCTTCATAAATTACTCATTCAATTCCCAATAAATTCTCCGTAAAATACTCAGTAAATTCTCAGTAAATTTCTAACTAAATTTTCAATAAATTTTGAGTAAATTCTCAATAAATTACTCAATAAATTGTCAGTAAATTTCTCAGTAAATTACCAGCAGTGAATTCTCAGTGAATTACTAAGTAAATTCACAGTAAATTACTAATTAAATTCTCAGTAAATTACTCAATACATTACTTAGTAAATTCCCAGTAAATTCTCAGAAAATTACTCACTAAATTCTTAGTAAATTCCCTATAAATTCTCAGTAAATTATCAGAAAATTACTTAGTAAATTCCTAGTAACTTCTTAGTAAAGTACTCAGTAAATGCCCAGTAAGTTTTAAGTAAATTATTCAGTAAATTCTAAGTAAATTTCACAGTAAATTACTGGGTAAATTACTCAATAAATTCTTAATAAATTCTAAGTAAATTACTAAGAAAATTCCAAGTAAATTCTCAAAAAATTCTCAGTAAATTAATCAATAAATTCTCAGTAAATTACCAATAAATTCCCTGTAAATTCTCAGTGAATTGCTTTGTAAATTCACAATTAATTACTCAGTAAATCACTTAGTAAATTCCCAGTAAATTATTCAGTAAATTCTCAGTAAATTACTCAATAAATTCTCAGTAAATTACTCAGTAAATTCTCAATTAGTTGCACAGCAAATAACTCAATAAATTCAGTGTAAATTCTCCATAAATTACTTAGTGAATTCTCAGTAAATTACTTAATAAATTCACAAAAAATTACAAAGTAAATTACTCATATATTCTTCTATAAATCCTTAGTAAATTACTCAATAAATTACTCAGTAAATTCTTAGTAAATTACTCGGCAAATTATTCAGTAAATTCTCAGTAAATTACTAAGTAAATTCCCAGTAAATTCTCAGTAAATGACTCAATAAATTCTCAGTAAATTACTTAGTAAATTCTCGATGAATTATTCAGTAAATCACTCAGTAAATTCTGTGTAAATTTTAAGTAAATTATTCAGTAAATTCCAAGTAAATTATCAGTAAATTGCTTAGTAAATTCTTAGTAAATTCTTAAAAAATTATTCAACAAATTCTCACTAAATTCCTATGTAAATCCGCTGTAAATTACTCAGTAAATTACGCAGTAAATTATTCAGTAAATTCCCAGTAAATTATTCTGTAAATTACTCAGCAAATTACTTAATAAATTCTCAAGAAATTACAGAGTAAATTACTCAGTAAATTCCCAATAAATTCCTAATTAATTCTCAGTAAATTACTTTTAAATTCCAAGTAAATTCTCAATAAATTACTTAGTAAAGTTTCAGTAAATTACACAGCAAATTACTATGTAAATTCTCAGTAAATTACTTCGTAAATTCTCAGAAAATTGCTCGGTAAATTTCCAATAAATTAGTCTGTAAATTACTCCGTAAATTCTCAATAAATTAGTCACTAAATTCTCAGTAAATTCCCTGTGAATTCTCAGTAAATTACTCAGTAAATTTCCATTAAATTCTCGGTAAATTATCAAAAAATTACTCAGTAAATTCTCATTAAATTCTAAGTAAATTACTCAGTCAATTCTTGGTAAATTACTCAGTAAATTCTACGTAAATTACCCAGTAAGTTCTCAATAAATTACTTCGTAAATTCTCAGTAAATTCGCATTAAATTCTCAGTAAATTACTCAGTAAATTCTCAGTAAATTAATCAATACATTCCCTATAAATTCTCAGTAAATTTGTGATGATCCTGTCTTGTGTTAAGTTAATTAATCGTGATTATGTTGTGATTATGTGATTAATTTGAATTTTGGTGTTAATTGCATGATTATATGTAGATTTGGCCTTATAGTTCACCATAGAAAAATCTGTTCAACTTATTGTTGTGAACTGAAAATTGAAGGCCTTATCGGCCACAGAAACCGAAATTGACTATGCCATTGTAATTAGCATAATTTTTAGAGCCTATGGTGAAATTTAATTGAAAACTGATTCGGAACGAATTAATTAGTTTAAACTGATTGAATTAAGCACCATTATTTAGCCCTAATCAAATTTGATTAGGCAAGCCTATATAAGGGCCTAATTACACTTATATTCATCTTTCTTGGAGCTCAAAAATCTGAAATAAACACTCTAGAGAGAGTGAGCTGATTGTAGAGAGAGAGAGACCACAAAATTGGGGATTTGAACTAAGAGCTTGAAATTGAGGAGGTTAATTCAAAGAGCTAGCTAGAATTTGAAAGATTTGGACTCCTAGATGAGTAAATGAACTCAATTTCATGAGTTTAAGTTCATCCTTGCATGAATTCTAGCTTGTTACGTGACCAAGAACAAGAATTAAGTTGAATTTGATGAATTTGAAGTCAATGTACACATGCATGTAAGAAATTGCCACGAATTTGCATATTTGAGCATGAAACATGTAGTTCATGTTTTGAGAGTCCTTTACTATATGCATGTGAGAATTATCATGATATGAAACTCAATTCTAAGGATTTACGTTGTAATTAGAAGTTGATTATTGAAACATGAAGAATATGACACCAAATCATACATGCATGCATAATTTTAATGAACTCCATAATTTTGAGCGTCATGAGCTTTAACCATACCAAGAAAAATGTTAAATGATTTGAGAATTAGATCGTGGTTTTGGTCAATTGGTCTCAAATAATTCATATTCTCATGCCATGCATTGACCTTCCATTTTTTTGTACCAAAAACACGAGCTTTAGGCCTTTGAATACTAAGTTTGAGCTTCAAATGTAATCTGAAAATTCCAGAATTCGACATGTTCGCTCAAGCGGGGGAATCTGCTGCTCGAGCGTAAAATGTTAGCTCCCAAAAGTTTTGCAGACATTGATACCCGCTCGAGCATGAGTAGTTGCGCTCGAGCGTCCAGACTCATGTTTTGACTTTCAGCTCAAGCGTCCAAAGTCACGCTTGAGCGTAACAATGAGGTAACCAATACTTTTGCAGACCCAAGGAGTCTGCTTGAGCGGCAAAAGGCTGCGCTCGAACGGAGAGCCCTATTTCAGAAACTTTGAAAAGGTGTTTTATGATTTGTTTTCCGTTCTCTTTCATTTCTAAGCATTCTTAGGCATGCATTGAACATTATAAATGAGCTAAAAAGATAAGGAATAAGCCTAAGAAGGATATATGAATTAAGAACGGATTGAATCGCTTGTGATCCATTATGTTTATGTAATGTGTAGGGTCAAGCACAAGAGCAAATCATCCAGCAAATCACTGTGAGTAATGTCTTAATAAAGATATGTTCAAGTACGTTATTTTCACAGCGTTACTTCTATGTAAGCCTTATGGGTTGTAATCTGAATTATGGATGAATAGTTTGAATGATAGCCTTTTACACAAGCTTAATTGAATACGAATGTGATTACGATCATGAGTATGACACACACATGGATACGAGTATGGAAATGAATGAATGGGCCAAAGGCCGTTTGATATAAATGATTGGGCCAAAGGACGTTTGACATGAATGATTGAGTCAAAGGACGTTTGACATTAATGATTGGGTCAGAGGCCGTTTGACATGAATGATTGGGCCAGAGGCCGTTTGATATAAATGATTGGGCCAAAGGCCGTTTGACATGAATGAATGGGCCAGAGGCTGTTTGACATGAATGATTGGGCCAGAAGCCGTTTGACATGAATGAATGAATGGGCCAGTGGCTGTTTGACATGAATGATTAGGCCAGAGTTTGTTTGATATAAATGATTAGGCCAAAAGCCATTTGACATGAATGAATGGGCCAGAGGCCGTTTAACATGAATGA
The DNA here is from genome assembly GCF_055761805.1 of Camellia sinensis. Taxonomy (NCBI): domain Eukaryota; kingdom Viridiplantae; phylum Streptophyta; class Magnoliopsida; order Ericales; family Theaceae; genus Camellia; species Camellia sinensis. The sequence continues at coordinate 90,356,109 of NC_138964.1, forward strand.
TTGGGTCAGAGGCCGTTTGATATAAATGATTGGGCCAAAGGCCGTTTGACATGAATGATTGGGCCAAAGGCCGTTTGATATGAATGAATGGGCCAAAGGCCGTTTGATAAGAACGAAAGGGGCCTGAGGCCCTTTGATATATATTAAATTGAATTATGAATGGGCCTAAGGCTGTGTGATATGACTGTTATAAATTTCAGTTATGTACTCCTTTATTTTGATATTATTCATTGGGCTATCGCTCACTCTTATTTATGTGTGTGTAGGTGAGCAAAGAGATATCCAAACCAGCCCTAGTGAAAGACATGAGAGGAGTCAAGTTTTGTGGAGTCAGCCTGATTATCTCACGCATGAGACTTTGCGTTGTTTCTTTTACCTTTGATTTCCCTTTTGTTATTTTGATCAATATGTTGGATCACCATGTACATAAGATTTTTGTTAGGCTGACTATAAGTTTGAAACGTCCTAGACACATGAAATGTGAACTTTGTTTACACGTGTGAGTTATTATGAAATGTTTGTTTTACCATATAAGCATAGCTCGTTGGACAAAATTTTTAAGTCTGCATCCGCTTTGGCCCCTTATTCTATTGAAAACATGTTTGACCAGGTTTGAAGCCGTAGATAATCTCATGAATGCTGGCCGGTTATGACCTTAACACATAGGGGCGGGTTTGGGTCATGACAAAATTCCCAGTCAATTACACGGTAAATTACTCAGTAAATTAGTCAGTAAATTCTTAGTAAATTACTCAGTAAATTTTAAGTTAATTACAAAGCAAATTCTCAGTAAATTACTTAGTAAATTCTAAACTAATTACTCAGTAAATTACTTAGTAAATTCTAAGTAAATTCCTACTAAATCCTCAGTAAATTCTTAGTAAATTTCCAGTAAATTACTCAGTAAGTTACTCAGTAAATTTTCAGTAAATTACTCAAAAAATTACTCAGTAAATTCTCAGTAAATTATTCAGTAAATTCCCAGTAAATTACTCAGTAAATTCCAAGTAAATTACTAGGTAAATTCTCAGAAAATTACTTAGTCAATTCTCAGTAAATTCTCAGTAAACTCCCGATAAATTTTCAGTAAATTATTCAGTAAATTCTCAATTAATTACTCAGCAAATCACTTAGTAAATTCCGTGTAAATTCTCAGTAATTTACTCAATAAATTCCAAGTAATCCTCAATAAATTCTCAGTAAATTACTTAGAAAATTCTGAGAAAATTACTCAATAAATTACATAGAAAATTCTCAGAAAATTATTCAGTAAATCCAAATTAAATTACTCAGTAAATTGCAAGTAAATTCCCAATAAATTCACCGTAAATTACTCAGTAAATTACTAAGTAAATTCTCAGTAAATTACTCAATAAATTCTTAATAAATTACCAGTAAATTCTTTGTAAATTATTCTGTAAATTCCAAGTAAATTACTCTGTAAATTACTTAGCAAATTACTCTATACATTACCCAGTCAATTATACAGGAAATTACTCAGTAAATTCCCAGTAAATTACTCTGTATATTTTCAATAAATCACTCAGTAAATTCCCAGTAAATTACTCACTAAATTCTCAGTAAATTACTTTTAAATTCCAAGAAAATTCTCAATCAATTACTCAGTAAAATCTCAATAAATTACTTAATAAATTCTCAGTAAATTCTCAGTAAAGTACTCAGTAAATTACCTGTAAATTCTGAGTAAATTACTCAGTAAATTGCAAGTAAAATCTTAGTAAATTCTCAATAAATTACTCAGTAAATTCTTCTTAACTTTCTCAGTAAATTCTTATTAAATTACTCAGTAAATTCTCCGTAAACTCTCAATAAATTCCCTGTAAATTACTCAGTAAATTCCCAGAAAATTCAAAGTGATCTACTAAAGAAATAATCAGTAAATTCTCAGTAAATTCCCTGTAAATTACTCAGTAAATTACTCAATAAATTCTCAGTTTATTCTCAGTAAATTACTCATTACATTACTCAGTAACTTCTCAGTAAATTAATCAATATATTATTCAGTAAATTCTCAAAAAATTACTCAGTAAATTACTCACTAAATTCTCAGCAAATTCCCTGTAAATTCTTTGTAAATTACCTAATAAATTGCTAAGTAAATTCCTAGTAAATTACTCAATAAATTCTTAATAAAATACTCAGTAAATTTCCCGTAAATTCTCAGTAAATTCTCCGTAAATTTCAGTAAATTACTCATTAAATTTTCAGTAAATTACTCATTAAATTTTCAGTAAATTAATCATTCAATTCTTTGAAAATTACTCAGTAAATTTCCAGTAAATTGTCAATAAATTATTCAGTAAATTTCTAATAAATTACTCAGTAAATTCACATTAAATTCTCAATAAATTCCCGGTGAATTACTCAGTAAACTCTCAATAAATTAATCTGTACATTCCCTTTAAATTCTCATTAAATTTCTCAATAAATTCTCAGTAAATTACACAGTAAATTACCCGATAAATTACTTAGTAAATTACTCCGTAAATTCTCAGAAAATTCTCAATAAACTACTCAATAAATTCTAAGTAAATTACTAAGTAAATTCCCAGTAAATTCTCAATAAATTACTTAGCAAATTCTTAGTAAATTACACAATAAATTTCAAGTAAATTCTCGATAAATTACTCATTAAATTCTCAGTAAATTCCCAGAAACTTAAAAGTAAATTCTCAGTAAATTCTCAGTAAATTACTCACTAAATTCTCAGTAAATTCCTTGAAAATTCTCAGGAAATTGCTAAGTAAATTCCCAGTAAATCCTCAATAAAGTACTCAGTAAATTACTCATTAAATTCCCAGTAACTTACTCAGTAAATTCCTAGTAAATTCTTGATAAATTACTCAGAAAATTCCAAGTAAATTATCAGTATATTCCAAGTAAATTCTATGTAAATTCTCAGGAAATTACTCAGTAAATACTTTGTAAATTACTCACTCAATTCTCAGTAAAGTACTCAGTAAATTAGTAAATCCTCAGAAAACTCCTAGTAAATTACTAAGTAAATTCTCAGAAAATTACTAAGTAAATTACTCAATAAATTCCCAGAAAATTCATCAATAAATTCTTAAAAAATTATTCTGTAAATTTTCAGTAAATTACTCGGCAAAAGACTCAGTAAATTACATAGTAAATTCCTAGTAAATTACTCAACATATTTTCAGTAAATTCCTTGGTAAATTCCCAATAAAGTTTTAGTAAATTACTCAGTAAATTACTCCGTAAAGTACTCAGTAAATTCTCTGCAAATTACTCAGTAAATACTCAGTAAATTCTCCCTAATTTACTCAGGAAATTCCCAAGAAATTACCAGAAAAGTACTATGTAAATTTCCAATAAATTATTCAGTAAATTATTTAGTAAATTCTCAGAAAATTACTCTGTAAATTACTTATTAAATTTTCAGTAAATTTCCTATAAATTCTCAATAAATTACTTAGTAAATTCTCAGTAAAGTACTTAGTAAATTTTCAGTAAATTATCAGAACGTTACTCACTAAATTCTTAGCAAATTCACAGTAAATTCCAAGTAAATTCCCTGTAAGTTCTTAGTAAATTACTCAGTAAATTACTCAATCAATTCTCAGTAAATTCCTAGTGAATTCTACGTAAATTACTCAGTAAATTTTCAGTAAATTCTCAATAAATTACTCCGTAAATTCACTGTGATATCCCTATTCCGTAATATGTTAATTGGTCCTTAACATGAATATGATTATGTGTTTAATATGATTTTGTGTGCCATTATGTGAAAATATATGGTTTTGAATTTCTATCTGTTCACCATAGGAATATCTGTTTGATTGTCTGCTTTGAAAATTAAATTGAAGGCCTTATCGGCCACAGAAACCGAAATTGACTACGCCATTGCGATTGGCATAATTTTTAGAGCCTACGGTGAAATTTAATTGGAAATTGATTCAGATCAGAATTAATTGATTTAATTGATGAATTAGTGCCCAATTATTTATTATTATTAAATTGGAATTAGTGGGGTTGTTGTAATAAGGCACTACACCCTCAATTCTCTCTTTATAGCTTCATTTGGCTGATTTGAACTCAAAGAAGAGAGAGGGCCGGCTATAGAGAGAGAGATGGAGAGAATTGTGTAATCTTGGCTCAAGGTTGGAGAATTTGAAGATTAAACTCAAGAAATTGCCATAGTTTGGAAGATTGAGCTCCTAGGTAAGGGAATTCATGAGCTTAATGTTGTAAATTGTGGATTCAAGTTTGATTCATGGTCAAGAACATGAATTAGTTTGATTATAAGGAAATTGAGTTGTATTTGTTGAATTTAAAGTCAATAGATGCATGCATGTAGGAAATTACTATAAATTTTCATGTTTGAGCATAAAGTATGTAATCCGTGTTGAGTTTTGATTAATGACCATGTATTTGATCATCTCTTCACCAATTAAGTTGAGGATATTGTGTATATTTCACATGCAAGTGCAAATCATGGAAGTTTGAGTCTTGCATGTTTGAATCTAGTGTGTTGGTGATGAGTTTGAGTTAATTTGAGACATGTATGTAATTAAATTGTGAAATTGAGCTTCATTGTGTTGTAATTTGGTGTTTACACCATGTTAGAATATGTATATGTGAAGTTTGAGCCAAAATCATGCATTTGGAACCTTTGAACATCAAATTGAAGCTCAAGAACATGTTCTGGATTTTCCAGAATTTTGATGTCCGCTCGAGCGGGGAAACCGCCGCTCAAGCATGAAATTCGTGTTCCCAGTATTTTCTGCAGACATGGTGTCCGCTTAAGCGGGGAAGTTCATGCTCGAGCGGGGAGCCATCTAGAGAGGCCTTCCGCTCGAGTGCCAGAGTTCGCGATCGAGCGTAAATTTGACATATCTAGTACTTTTGTAGGCCTCAAGGGTCCGCTCAAGCGGAGACCCTGTTTTCTGAAATTTTGAAAAGACATTCTGTGTTTCATTTTTTGTTCTCTTTCACTTCCGAGTACTCTTAGGCATGCATTGAGCATTGTAATTGAGTTAAAGAGATAAGAATGAAGCTTAAAGAGGAAAATGTGAATTTAGAACGGATCGAATTATTTGTGACCCTTTTGTGTTCATGGAATGTGTAGGGTCGAGCTCCAAGGCAAACCAACCAACCAATCACTGTGAGTAATATCTTAACAGAGATATTTGAAATATGTTGTTCTCCAATTGCTTACTTCTATGTAAGTTTTATAAGTTCATTGATTCGATTGGTGGGCAATGTTTGCTATACCAAATGAGTGGGCCAGAGGCTAGTCTGATTTGAATAATAGAATGAATGGGCCAGAGGCCATTTTGACATAAATGGATGGGCGAGAGGCCGTTTTGACATTAATGAATGGGCGAGAGGCCGTTTTGACATGAATGGATGGGCGAGAGGCCGTTTTGACATGAATGGATGGGCCAGAGGCCGTTTTGACATGAATGAATGGGCCAGAGGCCGTTTCGACATGAACGAATGAATGGGCCAAAGGCCGTTTTGACACAAATGTAAGTTTGAATGGGCCAAAGGCCAGTTTGTTTGGAACCACAGTCACTTGACCTAATTTGGGTATATATGTTAAATAGAAATATGAATTGGGCCTAAGGCTGTTTGAAGCATGTTGTTTTATATATCATCTGTATAGCTTCTTTAATTGATGCTATTCACTGGGCCTTCACTCACGCTCATTCATGTGCTTGTAGGTGAGCCAAGTGAAGTCCAAACCTGGCCCCAATAAAGAATATGAGGAACAACAAAGGTTTTGGAAGAGTCAGCCCTTGTGTCTCACGCACAAGACCCGTCTTCGCCCTTTTGTTATGTATTTATATTCTCTCATGTTGGCGAAGACTTTGCATCTGTTGTATATAGTCGTGATGGGTTGACTTAGACTTATATGATCCTGTATGTACAGAACCTTATGTAGTACATATTTTGTTGTGAGTTATTAATATGTGCATGAATGGTTTGTTATGATGTGCCATGTAAGCACAGCTCTATGGACAAAGTTTTAAATTGTTTCCGTTTGGCCCTCATTAACTCTGTTAAAATACGTTTGGTTTGGTTCAAGGACGTAGGTAATCTCTTGATTACTAGCCGGTTATGTCCTTAACCCACGGGGGCGGGTTCTGGTCATAACAGAGTGGTATCAGAGCACGAGTTAATAACTCACACACTTGTCCGAAAGAGCAATAAGCATCTAGAAAAGATCTAAGATGCATTTATATGATAAGTGTGAAATTGAAAGCATCAAGAATATGCTTAAGTGTTTTGATTCGGACAATTATGTGCTATAAGTTGTGATTTACTTGCATTGCAAATTATTTGACTACATATGCTCTCTAGTATATGCATATTTGTGAAACTTTTGTATAAAGTATGATGCAAGTTTAATTAGATAGTGAGAACAAGAGGTGATGAGATAGAGGAGTCCTCTACTGCCAGAATAGACCGAATGGAAAGACTGATACAGGAAATGGCAGAAGCTTTGAGGCAGCAACAGGAGTGGCAACAACAGTGGCAGCAACCACATCCGCCACCTCCACCTCCGGCACCACCCGTGCCAGATAATCAGAATGATGATCGGATAATCACTCTCACCAAAGAATTCAAGAAGATGAAACCACCACAGTTCCATGGTGGATTGGATCCGTTGAAAGCCGAGGCATGGGTTCTCGGCATTGAGAAATTGTTTGAAGTGTTCCCTTGCTCGGAGACACAGAAAGTGCTTCTAGCCACTTTTATGCTAGAAGACGAGGCAAGAAGATGGTGGATGTTAATGCGAGAAAATCACAAGGATGTTGATTGGGTGAAATTTTTGGAAATTTTCTATGACAAGTACTTCCTGCAGTGTGTTCGGGACAGGAAAGTAGCAGAGTTCATAGAACTTAAGCAAGACAGTATGACTGTAGCTGAGTATGAGGCCAAATTCACTGAATTGGCCAGGTTTGCACCACACGTGATTGATACGGACTATAAGAAGGCGAGGTATTTTGAAGGTGGGCTTCGAAGCGACATTTTAGAAAGAGTGAATGTTTTGAAGCTAGAAACCTACATTGGGGTGCTAGATAGGGCCATCATATCAAAGCCTAACATAGCTAGACAGGCTAAGCCAATGACAGAATGGAGAGGCAACAAAAAGCAAGGCTTCTTTTCAAAGAAGAAATTTCTGAAAAAGCGAAACACGGGCTCCTTAAATACTTCGAATTCTTCCCGAGACACAGCTCCCATGTGCAACATTTGTAGCAAAAGGCATCGTGGAGTTTGTTACCGTGCATTAGGAGCCTGTTTCAAATGTGGGAAACAAGGGCATATGGCTCGAGATTGTAATCAGAATGGTGGAAAGATAGCTGCTAGTTCCACTGCATCGATCCAAAGCCGGGAAATACTTTGAGATCTACTACCACCGGGGATACCGTGAGACAGGGAAGAGTTTTTGCGCTTGTTCCGGGCGATACACGGAATGCCAACGCAATTGTCTCAGGTACTATTTCTATATGTAATCAGGATGCTTTTGTGTTAATTGACTCCGAATCCACACACTCTTTTGTGACATATGCATTTGCATCTAAACTGAAAAGACCATTAGAATTACTGCCATATCTGCTATGTATGTCTGCTCCATCTGGGGAATCTGTATTGTGTGAATCTATATACCGGTTTTGTGATATGCGTGTTGAGGATGCTATCCTATATGTAGATTTGTTGCCCTTGAATTTTAGGCATTTCGATGTAATTTTAGCCATGGATTGGTTGACCAAATATTGTGCCACCATTGATTGTGTGACAAAACGGGTTGTGTTTAAACCACCAGAACATAAGGAGATTGTGTTTGTGGGTAATGGGGTAGTGCCTCCACCTTATTTGATATCTGCAATGAAAGCATGCCAACTGATTAGGAAAGGGTGTTAGGGTTATTTGTGCTATGTGTTGTCTAAACAATCTGTGAATGTTGAATTGAATAATATCCCTATTGTTAGAGAATTTCCAGATGTGTTTCCAAATGAATTACCAGGGGAATTGGTAGACATGAAGATAGAGTTTACTATTGAAACTGTGCCAAGCACCTAGCCCATTTCTAAAACTCCCTACAGAATGGCTACTGCCAAAATGAAAGAATTGAAAGAACAGTTGCAAGACCTACTTGACAAGGGGTTTATTCGACCTAGCACTTCGCCTTGGGGTGCACCAGTATTGTTTGTAAAAAAGAAGAATGGAACTTTGCGTTTGTGCATTGATTATCGGGAATTGAACAAGGTAACAATAAAGAACAAATATCCCCTACCCCGTATTGATGACTTATTTGACCAGTTGCAGGGATCACAAGTGTTTTCTAAGATTGATTTGAGATCCGGGTATCATCAGCTGAAAGTTAAGGTAGAGGATGTTGAGAAAACCGCATTCAGAACGAGGTATGGACATTTTGAGTTTCTTGTTATGCCATTTGGAGTGACTGATGCTCCGGCAGCATTTATGGACTTAATTAACTGAATTTTTAAAACCTATCCTGACGAATTCATTGTGGTTTTTATTAATGACATTTTGATATATTCTAAAGGTAGACTTGAACATGAACATCATTTGAGAACTGTCCTACAAACACTTTGGGAAAAGAAATTATTTGCTAAACTAACGAAATGTGAGTTTTGATTGGATGAAGTTGTTTTCTTAGGGCATGTAATCAACAAGGAAGGAATTTCAGTAGACCCACAGAAAATAGAGGCGATTGTGAGTTGGCCTACACCGACCAATGTGACAGAAGTCCGTAGTTTCATGGGCTCAGCTGGGTACTACAGGAGGTTTGTGAAGGACTTTTCGAAATTAGTTGTGCCTCTTACCCAATTGACACGTAAAGGGCAACTGTTTGAATGGAACGACGAAAGAGAATCTGCCTTCTATGAACTGAAAACAAGATTGACCACTGCACCAATTTTGACACTACCTTCAGGTACGAAAAATTTTGTAATTTTCAGTGATGCGTCTTATAAAGGTTTGGGTTGTGTGTTAATGCAGAACGGAAAAGTTATTGCTTACGCCTCCCGACAGTTGAGGCCACACGAGAAGAATTATCCAACGCATGACCTAGAATTGGCTGCAGTTGTTTTTGCTTTGAAAATCTTGCGGCATTATTTGTATGGAGCAAAGTGTGAAGTCTACACGGATCACAAAAGTTTGAAATACTTTTTCACACAGAAAGAGTTAAATATGCGGCAGAGGAGATGCAATAACCCCGACCCCCAATTAATGCTAATCCATGATTAGTTATGCCTAACAGTAATTTAGAAGGAATCCGAAATTAATTTGCATATGTGTTGCATTATCTTTGCGTTTCTATCTATTTGCCATAGAATGATCTGTTCATGTTTAGACTTTGAACTGCGAATTGAAAGCCTTATCGGCGCCCGATTTCGAAATTGATTAGTGTTTCGTACTAGTTAGAATATATGTGATTTTATGGTAGATTTAATTAAAATTTGATTTGGTATGATTGAATTAGATTAAATAATGTTAACTTACACTTGTTTGAGTTATTACAAGTTTGCCACTTAGTGGCTTGATTCTAGACAACTTTTATTTTGCTTTATTACATATTGGATACACCATTCTCAGCCTTTTTCCTTGCCTGAACCGTGAGAAAGAGGGAGAGTGAGAGAAACTTGAATTCATCTAGAGATTTGGCTTGGAACTTAGGAGAATTGAAGAGGCTTTGCAAATTTGAGCTCCTAGACTTGGAATTCAAGACTTAAGGCATGAGATTAGAGTCTAAAGTCTAGACTTAACTCAAGGTGTTGTTTTGAAAGTCAATCCATGCATGCATGCATAAATTTCCATGCTTTGAGTTTGAGTTCTAAGATTTCTTCCATGCATGTGTTAATTTCACTCACATTATGGTCATTCAGCTTGTTTTCCATCAAATTATCAAGTTTGATTATGTTTTGGAGGGTTTGAATTCAAAGAGGTTCTTGCATGTTGAATTAATAGCATATTTATAAAGTTCATGTTGATTTTGCACAAATTAGGTTGCTCTTGGGCCATGATTTCTTGAAATGATTTTTAATACATGTTGTTTTATGAGTTATTATATGTTTTCTCAAATATTGGCCTAGAAAAATGAGTTTTGAAGGCTTATAGGTTGAGTTTCATGCTTGGAGGTCAATTTGGATTTTCTAGAAATTTGACCCACGCTCGAGCGGGGACTTTTACGCTCGAGCGTGAAGCCTGAGTACATGCACTTCCGCTCAAGCGGCGAGAGTCACGCTCGAGCGTGAAATGCGTATACCCAAAAGTTTGTGTGTTTTGCAGTCAACTCGAGCGGGGGAAGCCACGCTCGAGCGAGGGTCTGTGTCACACGCTCGAGCAGGGGTCGAGCTCCCGTCGAGCGTGAATTTCTTGCATCCAGTACTTTTTCATAAGTTTGCAGTACGCTCGAGCGGGGAAGTCCACACTCGAGCAGAGCTTCATTGTCTGCATGTCCGCTCGAGCGTGTACCTTATCTTTAGCAAATTTGAGAAATAGTTTTCAATGCATTCTTGCATCCTCATTCCATCCTAGGCATTCCTAGGCCATGTTTAAGACCCTTTAATGAGGATAAGAGATTAGAAACACACTAAGAGCCAACGAAATAAGTTTTGTACAATTAGAACGTGTGTTTCAAGTGTGTATCTGTTACGTGTTATGTAGGTCACGTGCCGCATCCTGTCTGACTAACCTGCTCCGTCTGTTTGACTCAAGACCCACTGTGAGTAATAACTTTGTAAAGTTATGTTTAACTTAAGTATTTTCTGACTGGTATGGTATGATCTGTTTTCTAAAATGCTATCTTACGAACTATGAATGAATGTCCAATTTTCTGAAAAGTATTTGTGGCACCCTAGTTCATGTGGCCCTCGCCCAGGGGTAACAATACCGCGGCCAATCTGCACGTGACCCTCGCCCGGGGGTAACAATACCGCGGCCAATTTGCACGTGGCCCTTACTTGGGGGTAACAATACCATGGCTACTTACGCGCAAGATATGGACCTTAATGGTCGTTGGTACCAACTATGCATGTAGGTCTCTGGACCAAATTGATCTGATAGCTAATGGGTGTACCACGTATGATCTTATGCAAAATCTGAATATGAACATGAGTGTGTATCTAAATCTATTTCTGTTTGAAGTCTGAATATGTTCTGATTTAAATACTGGATTCTAACTTGTGCTGGACATCATTCATAAAACCCCTTTACTCTATTATTATTCACTGGACTTCCGCTCACAGTTTATATTATGTATGTAGTAGGTGAGCAAGCGGGTGATCAGGGCCAGAGTTGACGGCCTTCTGTTCTGTTTTGTTAGCCAACCGTTGTGTCTCCCGAGGAGGTTCCGATCGAAGTCTCATTATATGGCTGTTTTTGTATTCATGCTAGTCTCTGTGACTGTCTTGTAAAGTCTGTGTACTTCGGTAAATACTTTGTAAATAACAGTGTCCTTTGACCGGCATGTTTATGTATATATAAATAAGTTTTATAATGTTCTGTCACATGTACGTTATCACAGCTCATTGGACCTTGTCTATTTTGTATTATTGCTTTCGCAGCCCCTTATTATTTGCTAATCTGTTCAGAGACCTTTGGTAATCCACGGATTACTGGCCGGTTAAGGTGCTAAACCCACAGGGGCAGGTTTGGGTCGTGACAGGAGATGGCTGGAATTGATAAAGGATTATGATCTGGAGATTCAGTATCACCCCGAGAAAACTAATACAGTTGCTGACGCCTTGAGTAGAAAATCAACGGGGAGTATGGCTTGTTTGCTTACTGAACAGAAAGAGATCTTGCAAGATTTTGAAAAATCTGAAATTGAAGTGGTAATGTGTGAACAAGGCGGACTGATAGCCACTATTACAGCCAAGCCGGCAATCATTAACGAAATCAACCAGAAGCAGAAAGAGGATGAATTCCTCAAGAAAGTGATTGATGAATTTGAAACATGTCCGAAAGCAGATTTTGGCATTGAGAATGAAGTATTGAGATTTCAGAACAGAATGTGTGTCCCAGATATTCCGGAACTAAAGAAGAGGGTTTTAGATGAAGCCCACAGATCCGTATTTGCTATGCATCCGGGTAATAATAAAATGTATTGGGATTTGAAACAAACATATTGGTGGCCTAAAATGAAGAAAGAGATTGCAGAATATGTGTCCAAGTGTCTTCAATGTCAGCAAGTCAAAGCTGAACATCAGAAACCAGGCGGTCTACTTCAACCTCTCCCTATTCCTGAATGGAAGTGGGAGTATGTGACTATGGATTTCGTTGTTGGCCTACTTCGGACTTCTCGAGGTATGGATTCTATTTGGGTTGTAGTTGATAGACTGACTAAATCTGTACATTTTCTACCAGTTAGAACCACGTTTAATGCTTATAGATTGGCTACCAATTATGTTGATGAGATTGTCCGTTTACACGGAGTTCCGGTATCCATTGTGTCGGATAGAGATCCGAAATTTGTATCTAGATTGTGGAAGAGTTTACAGGAAGCTATGGGGACAGAACTAAGATTCAGTACTGCATTCCACCCACAGACCGATGGGCAATCAAAACGAACAATACAGACTTTGGAAGATATGCTTCAGATGTGTGTTTTGGGCTTTCAGGGGAGTTGGGAAGACTATTTGCCACTTACAAAGTTTGCATACAATAATAGCTTCCACTCCAGCATCGGTATGGCACCATACGAGGCTTTGTATGATAGAAGGTATAGATCACCTATTTGTTGGATAGAAGTCAGGGATAGAGCTTTACTTGGGCCTGAAATTGTGCAAGACACTTCTGAGAAAATCAAGATTATTTGGTAAAGGCTCAAAACAGCTCAGGACCGACAAAAGAATTATGCAGATGTTCGGAGAAGACCTCTTGAGTATGAGGTTGGTGACCATGTGTTCATCCGTGTATCTCCGATGAAAGGCCAAGTCAAGTTTGGAAAGATGGGCAATGTAACAACCCTCACCTTACTCTTGCCATACTTGCATACATTCCTGCATGGTTTTGCCTTGATATGTTGTTTGAAGGATTTGCTTGCCTTGTTTTGTTTATGTTGCTTGCGTATTTTTGTTCCTTGTTCGGTGTGTGTGTGTGTGTGGCCGAGGTCATCTTGAGCTTAGTCCGCCTTTGAACCTTGTACTTAGATTTGTTTTGAGATCTTGTTCAACCCCATCTTCACCTCGGGCATTTATTGCCGAGATGTTTTGCACCCAGTGAACCTTGTCCGCAGGCAGGTATGGCCTAGGCCGAGATGTGGCACACCCCGGCCAAGGTGTGGCACAGCTTAGTCAAGTGTCGTCCTCCCTAGCTGACGTTTTGTTATCCTGTTGCCGGATCCTTGATTTGAGCCGATGTCATTTCTTGCCGATGTGTCTTGCCGAGCTTGCTGCATATGCTTTGTCAGAGACTTGTCTTATCTATCAATCACTTTTTGAGTTGAACCAACCCGGCAGCGCCACGTGTCCGAGCTGATCGTTAAGACAGCCGGCAGACTTAGAAACAAATCATTCTTGTCTCAAATCTTTGTTTTAGAGAGAGAGGCTCTAGAGGGGAGGAAGAGAAGTTCTTGAGTAAGAGTAAGTCTTCCAAGCTTGATCTTCGTTGTTTGATCCGTTGGATTCGAGTTTTGAGGTTAGAATCTTGATCTACTTTGATTGTTGTTATTGATCATCTAGCTGCATTGCATGATCGGACTCGTTTTGCATGTCATGCATCGATTTGAAGTTGGTTTTGGAAAGAGAAAATGGTTTTTCATGTGTTCTTGAAGAAAGCCTCGTTTTGATCCGAAAGTTTGGAACGAAAGCCATGTTTTTGTGTTTATTCTTGCATGACTTTCTTGTACGAGTACCCAGGTCCATGTTTTGAACTCATAGCACGAAAATCTCAGATTTTGTAACAAGTTTTGATCCTTGCATTCGTTTTCTTCATAGTCATGTTCTTCATGTCCTTCAAAGGGAAACCCAGATTTTTCCCGATTTTGTTTGATGAGGCCTTCGGAACCACACCTCGGCGAGGTGGTGTGGGACCTCGGCAAAGACCTGGACGGTACCCAGTGTGTTTTCATGAAACGAGAGCAGTGATTAAGCTTCCAGCTTGTTTTGCTTTGTCTTTGACTTGGATCTGGCAAGAATGCCGAGATCATTTGCATGTATATAGAGCTTGCTTTGAGAATGTGACTTGCCATGTGTTTGTAGGATCTTGACCCTTGCTTTGAGTCTACACCTGAAGAACTAGGTGAGTGGTATTATTGATAAAGCTATGTTATACTCGTTTTGTTAAATCTTGCTTGCTTTGTTTTGACGAAAGTGTTTTGTTAAGCATGAATGAATAGCTCTTGTTTTGATGTATTAAGTATAATCCTGGTTTTGATGCCATCTCTTGGAAAGTCCCTTGTGCTGGAGGACTCTAAACTTTCACAGTACTAAGTATAAAAAGGATACGGTCCTTGTTAAATCGGGCTACGGGCCTAAGTAACACAAGTCCCTTGTGCTGGAGGACTCTAAACTTTCGCAGTACTAAGTATAAAAAGGATACGGTCCTTGTTAAATCGGGCTACGGGCCTAAGTAAGACAAGTCCCTTGTGCTGGAGGACTCTAAACTTTCGCAGTACCTTTGACTAAACGATTACGGATCGTACAGCCCTTGATACTTGTAATACTTGATTGATGAATACGGTTCATCCCTTGCTACGCCGATGTTGTAATACTTGATTGATGAATACGGTTCATCCCTTGCTTCGCCGATGTTGTAATACTTGATTGATGAATACGGTTCATTCCTTGCTTCGCCGATGTTGTAATACTTGACTGATGAATACGGTTCATCCCTTGTTTTGCCGATGTCAGTAAGCATTCCTTGGTACTTGTAAGCTTGAATGATGAATACGGTTCATCCCTTGTTTTGCCGATGTCTGTAAGCATTCCTTGGTACTTGTAAGCTTGAATGATGAATACGGTTCATCCCTTGTTTTGCTGATGTCTGTAAGCATCCCTTGATACTTGAAATGTTCGATTGATGAATACGGTTCATCCCTTGTCTCGATAAAGTTTGATGTGTTTTGTTTTGGAAGACTCCGGCTATATTCATGCAAAACCTTTATTTTTAGTACCATTCACTGAGTATCCAAGCTCACCCTCTCTATATATATGTAGGTGATGAGCAGGACGTCGGCGACGCCTAGATTGTTTTGAAAGCTTGTTTTGGACTCTTGATTATGTCATCTTTGTTCTGTATTTACGTCGGCAACGTCATTTATCATCATGTCGGCAATTCTTGAAAATCATGCTTCTTGACTTGTATTTACCGTATTTTTGTGTATGACGGCTTGAGAAGCCTTTTGATCAAGATGTAACACGTATTTTGCTTTGTTGTATTCAAGTTGTAAGATGTATGACATTTCATTTAATCTATGCACAGCTCTTATGGACCACTTGTATTTGATTTATTGCTTCCGCATTTGTGAGCCCCCTATATCCATACTCTGATTGTGTTAAGTTTTTGAAAGTTGGCCTTCGGTAATTACGGATTACTGGCCATCACGGCACCAAACTACTAGGGGCGGTTTGGGGTCGTGACAGGCAAGTTGTCACCCCGTTACATTGGGCCGTTTTAGATTCTGGAAAGGCTTGGCCCAGTTGCCTATAGAGTTGCTTTGCCACCGGGATTCGAACAAATCCATAATGTGTTTCACGTGTTGATGTTGAGGGGTTACCTCCGAGACCCATTTCATGTGATTGATTATCACTGGGTAGCTATTGATGAAAATATGGAATACGCCGAATGGCCGGAACGAATTGTTGACCGGCAAGTGAAACAACTGAGAAGCAAGTCTATCCCAACGGTGAAAGTGGAATGGAAAAAACACTATGGGACGGATGCCACGTGGGAAAAGGAGGGCAAAATCGCCTACGCTATCCACATTTGTTTCCCGACGAAGGTAAATAAGTTTGGAGGACCAAACTTCCTAAAGGGGAGAAGGCTGTGATATCCCTGTTCCGTAATATGTTAATTGGTCCTTAAAATGAATATGATTATGTGTTTAATATGATTTTGTGTGCCATTATGTGAAAATATGTGGTTTTGAATTTCTATCTGTTCACCGTAGGAATATCTGTTTAATTGTCTGCTTTGGAAATTAAATTGAAGGCCTTATCGGCTACAGAAACCGAAATTGACTATGCCATTGCGATTGGCATAATTTTTAGAGCCTATGGTGAAATTTAATTGGAAATTGATTCAGATCAAAATTAATTGATTTAATTGATGAATTAGTGCCCAATTATTTATTATTATTAAATTAGAATTAGTGGGGTTGTTGTAATAAGGCACTACACCCTCAATTCTCTCTTTATAGCTTCATTTGGCTGATTTGAACTCAAAGAAGAGAGAGGGCCAGCTATAGAGAAAGAGGGAGAGAATTGTGTAATCTTGGCTCAAGGTTGGAGAATTTGAAGATTAAACTCAAGAAATTGCTATAGTTTGGAAGATTGAGCTCCTAGATAAGGGAATTCATGAGCTTAATGTTGTAAATTGTGGATTCAAGTTTGATTCATGGTCAAGAACATGAATTAGTTTGATTATAAGGAAATTGAGTTGTATTTGTTGAATTTAAAGTCAATAGATGCATGCATGTAGGAAATTACTCTAAATTTTCATGTTTGAGCATAAAGTATGTAATCCGTGTTGAGTTTTGATTAATGACCATGTATTTGATCATCTCTTCACCAATTAAGTTGAGGATATTGTGTATATTTCACATGCAAGTGCAAATCATGGGAGTTTGAGTCTTGCATGTTTGAATCTAGTGTGTTGGTGATGAGTTTGAGTTAATTTGAGACATGCATGTGATTAAATTGTGAAATTGAGCTTCATTGTGTTGTAATTTGGTGTTTACACCATGTTAGAATATGTATATGTGAAGTTTGAGCCAAAATCATGCATTTAGAACCTTTGAACATCAAATTGAAGCTCAAGAACATGTTCTGAATTTTCCAGAATTTTGATGTCCGCTCGAGCGTGAAATTCGTGTTCCCAGTATTTTCTGCAGACATGGTGTAACAACCCTCACCTTACCCTTGTCTTACTTGCATACATTCCTGCATGATCTTGCCTTGTTTTAATAATTGGAAGGATTTGCTTGCCTTGTTTTGTTAGTATTACTTGCGTGATCTTGTCCCTTGTTCGGTGTGTGCGTGGCCGAGGTCACCTTGAGCTTAGTTCGCCTCTGAATCCTTGTACTTAGAACTGTTTTGAGATCTTGTTCAACCCCATCTTCACCTCGGGCATTTATTGCTGAGATGTTTTGCACTTAGTGAACCTTGTCTGCAGGCAGGTATGGCCTAGGCCGAGATGTGGCGCACCCCGGCCAAGGTGTGGCACAGCTTAGTCAAGTGTCGTCCTCCCTAGCCGACGTTTTGTTATCCTGTTGCCGGATCCTTGATTTGAGCCGATGTCATTTATTGCCGATGTGTCTCACCCAGCTTGTTACATACGCTTTGTCAGAGACTTGTCTTATCAATCAATCACCTTTTTGAGTTGAGCCAACCCGGTAGCACCACGTGTCCGAGCTAGTTGTTAAGACAGCCGGCAGACTTAGAACAAATCACTTTTGGTCTCAAATCTTTGTTTTAGAGAGAGAAGCTCTAGAGAGGAAGAAGAGAAGTTCTTGAGTGAGAATAGATTTTTCAAGCTTGATCTTCGTGGTTTGAGCCGTTAGATTCGAGCTTTGGGGTAAGAATCTTGATCTACTTTGAATGTTGTTATGGATTATCTAGCTGCATTGCATGATCGGATCTGTTTTGCATGTCATGCATCGATTTGAAGTTGGTTTTGAAAAGAGTTAATGGTTTTCACACGTTCTTGAAAGAAAGTCTCGTTTTGATCCGAAAGTTGGAACGAAAACCATGTTTTTGTGTTTGTTCTTGCATGACCTTCTTGTATGGGTATCCAGGTCCATGTTTTGAACTTTTGGCATGAAAACTCAGATTTTTGTAACAAGTTGTGAACTTGCATCCATCTTTGAAATGATCATGTTTTTCATGTTCTTCAAAGGGAAACCCAGGTTTTTCCTGACTTTGTTTAACGGGACCTCGGCATAGTCCTGGACGGTACCCAGTGTGTTTTCATGAAACGGGAGCAGTGGTTAAGCTTCCAGCTTGTTTTGCTTTGTCTTTGACTTGGATCTGGCAAGAATGCCGAGATCATTTGCATGTATATAGAGCTTGCTTTGAGAATGTGACTTGCCATGTGATTGTAGGTTCTTGATATTTGCTTTGAGCCTACACCTGAAGAACTAGGTGAGTGGTATTTCTAATAAAGCTATGTTACACTTGCTTTTGATAAATCTTGTTTTGTTTGTTTTGACGTGGGTATTTGCTAAGCATGAATAAATAGCCTTGTTTTGATTGTTATCCTCGGAAAGTCCCTTGTGCTGGAGGACTCTAAACTTTCGCAGTACTAAGTATAAAAGGATACGGTCCTTGTTAAATCGGGCTACGGGCCTAAGTAACACAAGTCCCTTGTGTTGGAGGACTCTAAACTTTCGCAGTACTAAGTATAAAAGGATACGGTCCTTGTTAAATCGGGCTACGGGCCTAAGTAACACAAGTCCCTTGTGCTGGAGGACTCTAAACTTTCGCAGTAAAATTTGAATGATGAATACGGTTCATCACTTGTTTTGCCGATGTCAGTAAGCATTCCTTGGTACTTGTAAGCTTTGATTGATGAATACGGTTCATCCCTTGCTTCGCCGATGTTGTGATACTTGATTGATGAATACGGTTCATCCCTTGCTTCGCCGATGTTGTGATACTTGATTGATGAATACGGTTCATCCCTTGCTTCGCCGATGTTGTGATACTTGATTGATGAATACGGTTCATCCCTTGTTTTGCCGATGTCAGTAAGCATTCCTTGGTACTTGTAAGCTTTGATTGATGAATACGGTTCATCCCTTGCTTCGCCGATGTTGTGATACTTGATTGATGAATACGGTTCATCCCTTGCTTCGCCGATGTTGTGATACTTGATTGATGAATACGGTTCATCCCCTGTTCGACAAAGTTTTGACTTGTGTTGATTTGAAAGGACTCCGGCTTTATTCATGCAAACCTTTATTATTAGTACCATTCACTGAGTATTTGTACTCACCCCTCTATATATATATGTAGGTGATGAGCAGGACGGCGGCGACGCCTAGATTGTTTTGGAAGCTTGTTTTGGATTCGTGCTTATGTCAGTTTTGCTTTTGTATTTACGTCGGCGATGCCTTTCATTGCATGTCGGCAAATCTTGAAAATCATGCTTCTTGACTTGTATTTTATTGTATTTTGTATATGTCGGCTCGAGAAGCCTTTTGATCAAGATGTAAAATGTATTTTGCTTGGCTGTATTCAAGTTGTAAGATGAATGTCATTGCATTTGATCTATGCACAGCTCTTATGGACGACTTGTATTTTGATTTACTTCTTCCGCATTTGTGAGCCCCGTTCATTATTACTCTGATTGTGTTAAGTTTTTGAAAGTTGGCCTTCGGTAATTACGGATTACTGGCCATCACGGCACCAAACTACTAGGGCGGTTTGGGGTCATGACAGAATGGTATCAAAGCACGAGTTCCTCAGTATACGTTAATCACACACTTCGAGTCCTAAAGAGCATAGGATTTCCCTTAGAAAGATGTTAGGGTTGCATCATGGTATTTGTTGTTTGAGTGAGGTGTGCATTGTCTTGATATGCTTATTTGTTGCTTGCCTACGGGGTTATTTGTTTATTTGTTTTAAAGTCATACTTTGCACACTCTTAGCATTATGAGGAGAGGTAGACCTCTAATTGGCCGGGATCAGCCCGAAGACAGAATGGACAGATTGGAAAGATTAGTTGAAGGTTTGGCCCGCGAGTTGAGGCAAACCAGGCAGCAGTTCGCTAGTGCTACGTCGACTCAGGCCGAGCAGACCAACGGCTGAAATGTACTTCCGCCTCCACCCCCTCTAGTGCCTCAAGCTCCCCCGCAACCAGCCTTATATGGGGATGGCACGATAGCTTTGATCAGGGAGTTCAAGAAAATGAAACCACCAAGATTTCTGGAGGTATAGAGCCGATGAAGGCCGAGGCATGGGTTTTAGAAATGGAAAAGCTATTCGAGATCTTCCCTAGCACCGACGCTCAGAAAGTGACGTTGGCAGCATTCACATTAGATGATAACGCTCGCAGGTGGTGGATGATGGTTAGAGAGAGCAATCCAGATCTAACCTGGACCCGATTCCTAGAGTTGTTCTACAAGAAACATTTTCCCCTAAGTGTTCGAAACCGGAAGGCTACTGAATTTCATAGTCTGACGCAAGGCAGCAGAACAGTGGCGGAATATGACCGCGCTTTTACTGAATTGGTGAGGTTTGTACCTCACATGATCAACGATGAATATATGAAGGCCAGGAAGTTCGAGTGTGGGCTTCGTGGACCGATTCAAGACCGGGTGAGTTTACTCGATATGCCGACTTATGCCGAAGTATTGGACAAAGCCATTCACGCCGAAGCTAATTTAAATCGATACCAGAGCTCGGGAGAGAACCAACGAAAAAGGCAAAACTATGACAATCGCCGAGGACAGCTGAGCACCAAGAAGAGAACGAACATGGGCGGTACTAGTAACCTAAGACAGGAAGGGAGTGCTAAACCGGTGTGTTCGGATTGTGGGAAGCAACATTTCGGGACCTGTCGTCAGACGTCTGGAGCCTGCTATGAATGTGGCGAGATGGGCCATTATGTGAGAGATTGCCCCAAGACAAAGGTTGATAACAACAAGAAAGTTGAGAATACCTCGGGTTCCGTTCAGAAGGGAAATGCTGGGAAAGGACAGATGAGACAGGGCAGAGTGTTTGCATTAGTACCAGGAGACACTCAGAATGCTGAGGCAGTAGTGTCAGGTATACTTCTAATTTGCTCCCAAGATGCGTATGTGTTGATTGATTCGGGTTCTACTCATTCGTTTATATCTACTAAGTTTGCCGAGAAAATTAATAGAGAACTAGAGCCCCTTGATTTCGTATTATCTGTGTCTACTCCATCTGGGAGATCTACGATTGTTGCATCCATTTACAGAGCATGTATTGTTATGATTGAAAATTTTGAACTGTTAGTAGATCTAATGCCTCTAGACATAGCTCATTTTGATATTATACTGGGAATGGACTGGTTAGTCGCAAACGATGCATCTATTAATTGTGTTTCGAAGAGTGTCACACTGAGACCCCCAAGCCTAGCCGAGGTCACTTTCCAGGGAAAAGGGATAGTACCCCCACCTTACTTGATTTCGTCCATTAAGGCTTATAAGTTAATTCAGAAAGGGTGCCGAGGCTACTTGTGCAGTATACTGAGTGATCAGAATGGGAGTGTAAATTTAGCCGACATCCCAGTTGTTAGTGAATTCCCCGACGTCTTTCCAGACGAATTGCCAGGCCACTTAATCGATAGAGAAATAGAGTTTACTGTTGATATCATTTCGGGAACACAGCCGATCTCCAAAACACCTTATAGAATGGCCCCAGCTGAACTTAGAGAATTGAAACTGCAATTACAAGAACTGTTAGATAAGGGATTTATTAGGCCGAGCACTTCACCATGGGGGGCACCTATTTTATTTGTTAAGAAGAAGGATAGCACACTCCGTCTTTGTGTTGATTATAGGGAACTTAATAAGGTCACTATCAAGAACAAGTACCCGTTACCTAGAATTGATGATTTGCTTGATCAGTTACAAGGGGCCCGAGTCTTTTCTAAGATTGACCTTAGGTCTGGTTATCACCAACTCAAAGTTAAAGCCGAAGATGTTGAAAAGACTGCTTTTCAAACCAGGTATGGCCACTACGAGTTTTTAGTGATGCCTTTTGGAGTGACCAATGCCCCTGCTGCATTTATGGATTTGATGAACAGAGTCTTCAAGCCATATTTAGATGAGTTTGTAGTTGTCTTCATTGATGATATATTGATTTATTCCAAGAGTAAAGCCGAACATGAAAACCATTTGAGGCTTGCCTTACAGACTTTGAGAGAACGGAAACTGTATGCTAAGTTTAACAAGTATGAGTTTTGGCTTTCTAATATCTCATTTTTGGGTCATGTGATTAGTGAAGAGGGTATCTCAGTTGATCCTAGTAAAATTGAAGCCGTGGTAAATTGGCCGAGGCCGACTAATGTCTCCGAGATTCGTAGTTTTCTGGGATTGGCAGGTTATTACAGAAAGTTTGTGACAGATTTCTCAAAGATTGCAACTCCATTGACGCAGCTGACTAAAAAGGGGACACTGTATGAATGGACTAAAGATCGGGAGTTAGCCTTCCAGGAACTGAAGATGAGGTTAGTTACAGCACCAGTACTCGTACTTCCATCTGGTAATGAAGAGTTTCATGTCTATAGTGATGCATCGCATAAGGGTTTGGGTTGTGTGTTAATGCAAGGGGGTAAAGTTATAGCCTATGCGTCTCGTCAGTTGAAACCCCATGAGAAAAACTATCCTACCCATGATTTAGAATTAGCGGCCGTGGTATTTGCTTTGAAGATTTGGCGTCACTATTTGTATGGAGCTACTTGTCAGGATTTTTCAGATCATAAGAGTTTGAAGTATCTATTCACCCAGAAGGAATTGAATTTGAGGCAGAGAAGGTGGCTTGAGTTGTTGAAGGACTATGATATTCAAATTCAATATCACCCCGGAAAAGCTAACAGTGTGGCCGACGCTTTGAGCAGGAAGTCAGATGGAAATTTGGCGTGTTTGACCGTGATGTCAGTAGAGCCGACTATTGTTAATGAAGTAAAGACCAGGCAGATGGAGGATGACTTCTTCAAGAAAGTAGCCGAGGAGATTGTCACAAGGCCGAGATCAGGGTATACCTTCGAAAATCAAGTGCTTAAGTTTGAAGGAAGACTATGCGTAGCCGACGTTCCAGAGTTGAAAAGGAAAATTTTACAGGAAGCTCACGGTTCTAAATTTGCTGTTCACCCAGGGAACACTAAAATGTATCGAGATGTGAAGCAAACCTTCTGGTGGCCGAATATGAAAAGAGAGATAGCCAAATTCGTGTCCCAGTGTTTACATTGTCAACAAGTGAAAGCAGAGCATCAAAGACCGGCAGGACTTCTCCAACCTTTGCCGATTCCAGAGTGGAAATGGGAACGCATCTCCATGGACTTTATGATTGGTTTGCCAAAGACACCGAAAGGTATGGATTCGATTTGGGTTGTTATTGATAGATTAACTAAGTCAGCACACTTTCTACCAGTTAAGACTACCTTCAACGCCGATCAACTTGCCTTGTTATATGTGAACGAGATTGTCAGACTTCATGGAGTGCCGATGTCAATTGTGTCAGACCGGGATCCTAAATTTGTTTCTAGATTTTGGCAGAGTCTTCAGAGAGCTTTCGGAGTCGAGCTGAGATTTAGTACAGCTTTTCATCCCCAAACGGATGGGAATACAGAGAGGACAATCCAGACACTTGAAGATATGCTTAGATTTTGTGTATTGGACTTCCTAAGGAGTTGGGGAACACATTTGCCCTTAGTGGAATTCGCTTACAATAACAGTTATCAAGCTAGCATTGGCATGGCGCCTTATGAGGCCTTGTACGGAAGAAAATGTAGGTCACCGATATGTTGGACCGAAGTCGGAGACAAAGCTCTACTTGGTCCCGAATTGATTCAAGTGACAACAGGAAAGATTAAACTCATCCAACAGAGGATTAAAACTGCCCAGAGCCGACAAAAGAGCTACGCCGACCAGAGAAGAAATGAGTTAGAATTCAAAGTTGGGGATCATGTATTCCTGAAAGTCTCACCAATGAAAGGAGCTTCCAGATTTGGGAAGAAAGGTAAGCTAGCACCTCGGTATATTGGACCGTTTGAAATTCTTGAGAGAATTAACCCCGTTGCCTACAGACTTGCCTTGCCGCCAGATTTGAGCCAAGTCCACAATGTGTTTCATGTTTCGATGTTGAGGAAGTATATCCGAGATCCACTACATGTAATTGATCATTCTGGGATCACAGTTAATGAGGATTTGGGCTACGAGGAGAAGCCAATGAGGATTATTGACCGACAAGTGAGGCAATTGAGAAACAGATCGATACCGATGGTAAAGGTCGAATGGAAGGAGCATTATGGCACAGAAGCCACGTGGGAAAAGGAAGAGGATATGAGAATCCGTTATCCAGAGTTGCTCTTGGAACAAGGTAATTTAAGTTTGGGGACCAAACTTCTTTAAGGGGGGTAGGATGTAACAACCCTCACCTTACCCTTGTCTTACTTGCATACATTCCTGCATGATCTTGCCTTGTTTTAATAATTGGAAGGATTTGCTTGCCTTGTTTTGTTAGTATTACTTGCGTGATCTTGTCCCTTGTTCGGTGTGTGCGTGGCCGAGGTCACTTTGAGCTTAGTTCGCCTCTGAATCCTTGTACTTAGAACTGTTTTAAGATCTTGTTCAACCCCATCTTCACCTCGGGCATTTATTGCCGAGATGTTTTGCACTTAGTGAACCTTGTCCGCAGGCAGGTATGGCCTAGGCCGAGATGTGGCGCACCCCGGCCAAGGTGTGGCACAGCTTAGTCAAGTGTCGTCCTCCCTAGCCGACGTTTTGTTATCCTATTGCCGGATCCTTGATTTGAGCCGATGTCATTTATTGCCGATGTGTCTCACCCAGCTTGTTACATACGCTTTGTCAGAGACTTGTCTTATCAATCAATCACCTTTTTGAGTTGAGCCAAACCGGTAGCACCACGTGTCCGAGCTAGTTGTTGAGACAGCCGGCAGACTTAGAACAAATCACTTTTGGTCTCAAATCTTTGTTTTAGAGAAAGAAGCTCTAGAGAGGAGGAAAAGAAGTTCTTGAGTGAGAATAGATTTTTCAAGCTTGATCTTCGTGGTTTGAGCCGTTAGATTCGAGCTTTGGGGTAAGAATCTTGATCTACTTTGAATGTTGTTATGGATTATCTAGCTGCATTGCATGATCGGATCTGTTTTGCATGTCATGCATCGATTTGAAGTTGGTTTTGAAAAGAGTTAATGGTTTTCACACGTTCTTGAAAGAAAGTCTCGTTTTGATCCAAAAGTTGGAACGAAAACCATGTTTTTGTGTTTGTTCTTGCATGACCTTCTTGTATGGGTACCCAGGTCCATGTTTTGAACTTTTGGCATGAAAGCTCAGATTTTTGTAACAAGTTGTGAACTTGCATCCATCTTTCAAATGATCATGTTCTTCATGTTCTTCAAAGAGAAACCCAGGTTTTTCCTGACTTTGTTTAACGGGACCTCGGCATAGTCCTGGACGGTACCCAGTGTGTTTTCATGAAACGGGAGCAGTGGTTAAGCTTCCAGCTTGTTTTGCTTTGTCTTTGACTTGGATCTGGCAAGAATGCCGAGATCATTTGCATGTATATAGAGCTTGCTTTGAGAATGTGACTTGCCATGTGATTGTAGGTCCTTGATATTTGCTTTGAGCCTACACCTGAAGAACTAGGTGAGTGGTATTTCTAATAAAGCTATGTTACACTTGCTTTTGATAAATCTTGTTTTGTTTGTTTTGACGTGGGTATTTGCTAAGCATGAATAAATAGCCTTGTTTTGATTGTTATCCTCGGAAAGTCCCTTGTGCTGGAGGACTCTAAACTTTCGCAGTACTAAGTATAAAAGGATACGGTCCTTGTTAAATCGGGCTACGGGCCTAAGTAACACAAGTCCCTTGTGCTGGAGGACTCTAAACTTTCGCAGTACTAAGTATAAAAGGATACGGTCCTTGTTAAATCGGGCTACGGGCCTAAGTAACACAAGTCCCTTGTGCTGGAGGACTCTAAACTTTCGCAGTAAAATTTGAATGATGAATACGGTTCATCACTTGTTTTGCCGATGTCAGTAAGCATTCCTTGGTACTTGTAAGCTTTGATTGATGAATACGGTTCATCCCTTGCTTCGCCGATGTTGTGATACTTGATTGATGAATACGGTTCATCCCTTGCTTCGCCGATGTTGTGATACTTGATTGATGAATACGGTTCATCCCTTGTTTTGCCGATGTCAGTAAGCATTCCTTGGTACTTGTAAGCTTTGATTGATGAATACGGTTCATCCCTTGCTTCGCCGATGTTGTGATACTTGATTGATGAATACGGTTCATCCCTTGCTTCGCCGATGTTGTGATACTTGATTGATGAATACGGTTCATCCCCTGTTCGACAAAGTTTTGACTTGTGTTGATTTGAAAGGACTCCGGCTTTATTCATGCAAACCTTTATTATTAGTACCATTCACTGAGTATTTGTACTCACCCCTCTATATATATATGTAGGTGATGAGCAGGACGGCGGCGACGCCTAGATTGTTTTGGAAGCTTGTTTTGGATTCGTGCTTATGTCAGTTTTGCTTTTGTATTTACGTCGGCGATGCCTTTCATTGCATGTCAGCAAATCTTGAAAATCATGCTTCTTGACTTGTATTTTATTGTATTTTGTATATGTCGGCTCGAGAAGCCTTTTGATCAAGATGTAACATGTATTTTGCTTGGCTGTATTCAAGTTGTAAGATGAATGTCATTGCATTTGATCTATGCACAGCTCTTATGGACGACTTGTATTTTGATTTACTTCTTCCGCATTTGTGAGCCCCGTTCATTATTACTCTGATTGTGTTAAGTTTTTGAAAGTTGGCCTTCGGTAATTACGGATTACTGGCCATCACGGCACCAAACTACTAGGGGCGGTTTGGGGTCGTGACACATGGTGTCCGCTTGAGCGGGGAAGTTCATGCTCGAGCGGGGAGCCATGTAGAGAGGCCTTCCGCTCGAGCGCCAGAGTTCGCGATCGAGCGTAAATTTGACATATCCAGTAGTTTTGCAGGCCTCAAGGGTCCGCTCGAGCGGGGACCCTGTTTTTTGAAATTTTGAAAAGACATTCTGTGTTTCATTTTCTGTTCTCTTTCACTTCCGAGTACTCTTAGGCATGCATTGAGCATTGTAATTAAGTTAAAGAGATAAGAATGAAGCCTAAAGAGGAAAATGTGAATTTAGAACAGATCGAATTGTTTGTGACCCTTTTGTGTTCATGGAATGTGTAGGGTCGAGCTCCAAGGCAAACCAACCAACCGATCACTGTGAGTAATCTTAACAAAGATATCTGAAATATGTTGTTGTCCAATTGCTTACTTCTATGTAAGTTTTATAAGTTCATTGATTCGATTGGTGGGCAATGTTTGCTATACCAAATGAGTGGGCCAGAGGCCAGTCTGATCTGAATAATACAATGAATGGGCCAGAGGCCGTTTTGACATGAATGGATGGGCGAGAGGCCGTTTTGACATGAATGAATGGGCTAGAGGCCATTTTGACATGAATGAATGGGCCAGAGGCCGTTTTGACATGAATAAATGGGTCAGAGGCCGTTTCGACATGAATGAATGAATGGGCCAAAAGCCGTTTTGACACAAATGTAAGTTTGAATGGGCCAAAGGCCAGTTTGTTTGGAACCACAGTGACTTGACCTAATTTGGGTATATATGTTAAAAAGAAATATGAATTGGGCCAAAGGCCGTTTGAAGTATGTTGTTCTATATATCGTCTGTATAACTTCTTTAATTGATATTATTCACTAGGCCTTCACTCACGCTTATTCATGTGCGTGTAGGTGAGCCAAGTGAAGTCCAAACTCGGCCCCAGTGAAGCCTGTGAGGAACAGCAAAGGTTTTGGGAGAGTCAGCCTTTGTGTCTCACGCACGAGACCCGTCTTCGCCCTTTTGTTATGTATTTATATTCTCTCATGTTGGCGAAGACTTTGCATCTGTTGTATATAGTCGTAATGGGTTGACTTAGACTTATATGATCCTGTATGTACAGAATCTTATGTAGTACATATTTTGTTGTGAGTTATTAATATGTGCATGTATGGTTTGTTATGATGTGCCATGTAAGCACAGCTCTATGGACAAAGTTTTAAATTGCTTCCGTTTGGCCCCCATTAACTCTGTTAAAATACGTTTGGTTTGGTTCAAGGCCGTAGGTAATCTCCTGATTATTGGCCGGTTATGTCCTTAACCCACAGGGGCGGGTTCGGGTCATGACATTCACAGTAAATTACTCAATAAATTTGCATTAAATTGTTAGTAAATTCCTTATAAATTATTCAGTAAATTAATCAGTAAATTACTAAGCAAATTCCCAGTAAATTACTCAGTAAATTTCTAATAAATTACATAGTAAATTCTCAATTAATTACTCAATAAATTCTAAGTAAGTTCCACGTGAATCTTCTGTAAATTATCAGAAAATTACTCAGTAAATTCCTTAGTAAATCCTTTGTAAATTACACAGTAAATTGCTATTAAATTTTAAGTAAATTCCCATTAAATTACTTTGTAAATTCCTATTAAATTATCAGTAAATTACTCAGTAAATTCATAGTAAATTACTCAAAAAATTCTCAAAAAATTCCAGGTAAATTCTCTAAAAATTACTCAGTAAATTCCCAGTAAATTACTTAGCAAAATTACTCAGTAAATTCTCAATAAATTACTCAGTACATTACCCAGTAAATTCCGAGTAAATTACTCAGTATATTTTCAGTAAATTACTTAATAAATTCACAATCAATTTCTAGTAAAGTCTTAGTAAATTACTCAAGAAATTCTTATTAAATTACTCAGTAAAGTCTCAGTAAATTCTCAGTAAATTGCTCAGAAAATTATTCATTAAATTACCTGTAAATTCTCAGTAAATTACCTAGTAAATTAATCAGTACATTACTCAGTAAATTCCTAGTAAATTCTCAGCAAATTACTCAGTAAATTCTCACTAAATTACTCAGTAAATTCTAAGTAAATTCTCAGTAAATTTTTAATAAATTCTTCGTAACATACTCAGTAAATTATTAGTAAAGTGATCTGTAAATTTTTACTAAATTCCAAGTAAATTCTTCTTAAATTCTCAGTAAATTACTTAATAAATTCTCCATAAATTACTCAGTAAATTAGTCATTAAATTTCTCAATAAATTCCCAGTAGATTACTCAGTAAATTCCCAATAAATTCTCAGTAAATTACTTAGTAAATTCGCAGTAAATTACTCAGTGAATTCTCAATAAATTACTCAGAAAATTCTCAGTATATTACTCAGTAAATTACTCACTAAATTCTCAGTATATTACTCAGTAAATTCCCAATAAATTATCAGTAAATTACTCACTAAATTCTCAGTAAATTGTTAAGTAAATTCTCAGTAAATTTTCAGTAAAGTACTCAGTAAATTACTTATTAAATTCTCAATAACTTACTCAGTAAATTCCTAATAAATTCTCAATAAATTACTTAGTAAATTCCCAATAAATTCTCGGTAAATTACTCAGAAAATTCGCCGTAAATTCTCAATAAGTTATTCAGTCAATTGTCAGTAAATTACTCAATAAATTCTCAATAAATTACACAGCAAATTCCAAGTAAATTACTCAGTAAAATACCCGTAAATTCTCAGTAAATTGTCAGTTAATTCCCAGTAAATTCACATTAAATTACTAAGTAAATTTTCAGTAAATTGCTAAGTAAATTCTCAGTAAATTTTCAGTAAAGTACTCAGTAAATTATTTATTAAATTCTCAATAACTTACTCATTAAATTCCTAGTAAATTCTCAATAAATTACTTAGTAAATTCCCAATAAATTCTCGGTAAATTACTCAGAAAATTCGCCGTAAATTCTCAATAAGTTACTCAGTCAATTGTCAGTAAATTACTCAATAAATTCTCAGTAAATTACACAGCAAATTTCAAGTAAATTGCTCAGTAAAATACCCGTAAATTCTCAGTAAATTGTCAGTCAATTCCCAGTAAATTCACATTAAATTACTAAGTAAATTCTCAGTAAATTCCCAGCAAATTCTCCATAAATTACTCAGTAAATTCCCAATATATTATTCACTAGATTCGCATTAAATTCTACGTAAATTAAGCAGTACTTTCCTTGTAAATTCCCTGTAAATTTCACTGCAAATTCTCAGAAAATTACACAATAAATTCCCAGTAAATTAGTCGATAAATTACTCAACAAATTCTTCAATAGATTCGAAGTAACTTCTCAGTAAATTCTCAGTGAATTACAAAGTAAACTCCCAGTATATTCTCAGTAAATTATTCAGTCAATTCTCTATAAATTACTCAGAAAATTCTCAATTAATTACTCAGTAAATCACTTAGTAAATTCCAAGTAAATTCTTAATAAATTACTCAGTAAACCCTTAGCAAATTCTTAGTAAAGTACTCAGCAAATTCTCAGAAAATTATTCAGTAAATTCCGCAGTAAATCCTCTGTAAATTACTTAGTAAATTGTCAGTAAATTCTCAATAAATTCTGAATAAATTACTCGGGAAATTACTCAATAAATGCCCAATAAATTCTTAGAAAATTACTCTACAAATTTCCAATAAATTACTCTGTAAATTACTCAGTACATTACACAATAAATTACTCTGTATATTTTCAATAATTACTTTGTATATTTTCAATAATTACTTAGTAAATTGCCAGTAAATTCCTCGTAAATTCCAAATAAATTACTTAATGAATTACTCATTAAATTCTCAGTAAATTACTTTTAAATTCCAAGTAAATTCTCAAAAAATTACCCAGTAAAATCTCAATAAATTACTCAGAAATTCTCAGTAAAATACTCAGTAAATTATTCAGTAAATGCCTAGTAAATTCTCAGTAAATTATTTAGTAAATTCTCAGTAAAGTACGTAATAAGTTCCTAGTAAATTCTCAATAACTTACTTAGTAAATTCCCAATAAATTCTCAAAAAGTACTCAATAAATTTCCAGTAAATTCTCATTAAATTCCCAGTAAATTACTCTGTAAATTTCAAGTAAATTCTCAATAAATTCTAAGTAAATTAATCAGTAAATTCTTCGTAACTTACTCAGTAAATTCCCAACAAATTCTCAGTAAAATACTCAATAAATTTTCAATAAATTACTTAGTAAATTCTCATTAAATTCACAATAAATTCTCAATAATTTTTCAGTAAATTACTCATTAAATTCTCAGTAAATTCTCGGTAAATTATTAAGTCAATACTTAGTAAATTTCAAGTAAATTCTCAATAAATTACTTAGTAAATTTCTAAGTAAATTCTCAATAAATTACTCAGTAAATTTCTAAGTAAATTCTTTGCAAATTGCTAAGTAAATTCTTAATAAATTACTTCATAATTTCTGAGTAAATTCTCAGTAAATTACTCAATAAATTCTGTGTAAATTACTCAGTAAATTCCCAATAAATTATAAGTAAATTACTCAATATATTACTCAGTAAATTACTTAGTAAATTTTTGGTAAAGTACTCAATAAATTCCCAATAAATTACTCAGTAAATTCTCAGCAAATCATTCAGTAAATTACCAGTAAAGTCTCAGTAAATTACCAGTAAATTTCCAATAAATTCTCAGCAAATTATCCAGTAAATTCTCAGAAAAGTACTTAGCAAATTCCCAATAAATTCTTAGAAAATTACTCAGTAAATTCTCAGTAAACGACTCAGTAAATTAATCAGTACATTCCCTGTAAATTTTAAGTAAATTTCTCAGTAAATTACATAATAAATTCCCAGTAATTTTTCGATAAATTATTCAGTAAATTCCTGGTGAATTCTTAGTAAAATCACAGTAAATTACTCAGTAAATTCTTAGAAAATTACTCAGTAAATTCCTAGTAAATTACTCTGTAAATTCCTAGTAAATTTGTCACGACCCCATTCCGTCCCTAGTAGAATGGTGTCATGATGGCCAGTAATTCGAGATTACCAAAGGCCAACTTGGAAAGATTCACACAAAATCAGAGTACACATATGGGGCTTACATGTGCGGAAGCAATAAATTTAAATCTAAATAGTCCACAAGAGCTATGCATAGATCAAATGAAATGACATACATAACGTGTTTTACAACTTGAGTTCAAATAGAATAAATACATATTACATCTTGATCAAAAGGCTTCTCTAGGCGTCACCGCCTTCTTGCTCGTCACCTATATATATATATGGAGAGGGTGAGCTTGAATACTTAGTGAATGATATTAGTAATTGTAGACATCCCATTTTTGACCGTCCTCAAGACTTGGACGTCACCGCTTGAACACCCGGTGATCATCCTTGTTTGTGTTTGTCTTGAGTTCCTCGGAGGTCTCGGCTACGTGCCTTGCCTCAGGATCTCTCGACTCGACTGTTTTGTGTCTGGTTTTGCACCAAACACTTGTGTTTTGCCTTGGAGGGGCAGGGAATGGCTTGTGGGCCATCCCTACACATCACCGCCCATGACTTGAGGCCACCGGCTGTGTTTTGTTGCCACCCACCAAATGTTTGGCCGGCCGACACTATAGATGGTCGATCGGCCAAATTGC
Organism: Camellia sinensis; assembly: GCF_055761805.1. Lineage (NCBI taxonomy): Eukaryota > Viridiplantae > Streptophyta > Magnoliopsida > Ericales > Theaceae > Camellia > Camellia sinensis. The sequence continues at coordinate 90,388,557 of NC_138964.1, forward strand.
ATTTTTGGCTGGCCGACCACTGTTCATCTGCTTTTGCAGATATTTTCATGCCAGCTGTGATAGCTGATATACACTCTGCTCCCCTCCATACACGTGTATGGCGGGATTTCCCTCTTAGCTAGCTTGTCTTGTAAGCTTGCAAGATTGAACCTTCTATAAGAGGAGATCTCTCCTCCCTCCTCTAGGTTAGACAAAAAATCTCCAGAAAGACCTCTGATATTAGGGTTAGGTTTTGTATCCATTCTATCTTTATATCTCTCTCTTTCTTTGCCTTGTGTGTGTTTTAGTCTTGCTATTGCACACAAACACCTAGTCTTACACCTTTTCTTGGTTGCTGAGGGGCCAGAGGTCTGTTCTTGGTGTTCTTGGGTGGTTTTGAGCTCAAAGAAGCAGCTGGTCTACCATTTGTGGAGAGGGTCTTCAAGGGTAACATTCTTGCTTTTTTTTACCCCATTTTTGCATAGCTTTTTCGACTACCTTACAACTATTTTTAGACTCAGTGTATAACATATAAAAGTCTTGTTTTTGTCTACTCTAAATAGTTGGTTAAGGGTGTTTTGAGCCTTGAGGTTGTTTGACCCCTCTTAGGGCTTATTTGACCCTTTTTTTGTGCCATTTTGGTGAGCTCCGGGACCATTGTGTTTGGGCCTCCTCACCATTGAAATCTTAAGGGATTTCAGTGGTGAGGATGGTTCCTTGAGGTCCTAAGAAGGAGAGGGCCACCCCCTCTCCTTGTTGTCCTTGAAAAGGGTCATTTTTGCCTCTTGAGGGAGCACCTAGTTTAGGTTCATGTTGATCATGCCTTAACTGATTTTTGTGCTTATATTGCCATGATATAGCATTGTGTTAAGTTGGTTTAGACATACCTTGCATGCTTTGCATACATGTCTTGTAATGCCACGTTTTCGCCTTAACATGCTTTAGGTTTTGATCCTTATTCTAGCATGATTTTGGCCAAGCTTTTGTGTTTGTTTTAGCATGCTTAAGTTCTGTTCTTGGTCGTTTTGGTCGACCATAGCATGCTTAGTATAGCCACCTTGCATTTTGGCTTGTTAGCCTTAGGTGTGTGAGTATGTAGCATGCATTACTTGCATTATTTCAGTGGTTTGGAACCACTTACCATGTTATTTCAGTCCTTATAACATGATTGCATACTTGCACTTGATACTCCTTTGTTGCTTTAGAAGATTGTTGCCTCATGCTCCATGAATGTGCTTCTTTGTATGCTTGCATGTTTAAGCCACTTAGATGCCATCTAGGTGTTCCCTTAGCATTGTCTAAGTCTGCCTTGAACCTGTTTTAAGTCCTCTTGGCCTTGTGAGGCTTGGTTGACTTAACCGTGGTTTAAGTCTCCTTGACTTGCCTCAAATACTTGGACCAATTGCATGCCATGTTTGTCTTGTTTAAATTGGTTTGGCGCCATTATTAACATGATTTTCAGAGTTTACATTGCATGCTAATTGTCCATGTTTAGGCTCTTTTACGTATGCTTAAAGATTACTTGTTTGATGCTTAAGTGTTGGCCCATCAACATGTACATGTGTGTGTGTGTAGGCCTTCATTTCTATAACATTGACCACTGTTTTAGGCTTGTTTGAGGGCTGCCTAAATTAGTTTAAGTCCACCCCTTTGCATGTTGTTGCATGCTCACCTTGTGTGTTGTTGCATACTAGTGTGTTGTTGCGTGATTGAATGAAGTCACATGCTTGCTTGCATGCTTGAACATTCATATTGTGTCTTGCATACTTGTAGGTTGCATTGCTTTATGCCTTACATGCTTCTTTACTTAGGTTGTGTGCCTAACCTACATTACACATTGCATTGCCATGTTGCATACTAGCCTCCATACCTAGGATGCATTGCATTGGCATGCATGCTTCACCTCTTGAGTTGAGTATGATAGAGGTTGAGCCCCCTTTGCTTGATTATGTGCATTGCATTCCATATCAAAATGCATACTTGGTTCCTTGGGCCATCATGCATGGAAATGCGCGATTGGTGGTCCGAGAATCGAGAATCATATCCCTTTGAGTCATGAATATGATAAGGGGTGTGAGTGGTGCATACATTGCTTGAAATGCATTGCCATGCTATGTTTTGCCCTCTGCTGCTGTCAAAAACAGATTTTGCAGGAAGATTTGGCCGGTTGGCCATCTGCAGTGCTGACCGGCCATCCATAAGTGGCCGATGGATTAATTTGTGGCCGGTGACCATTCTCCATGGCCGGTGACCAATTCCCTCAGCCGGTGATGTTTCACAGCATTCAGGGAAGTAACCCAGAGATTTGTACAGTCTTTAGAGAAGGATAACATCAAAGCAGAGGCAACTTGCGCATGGCAGTGGCTTTCCGAGCGGAGCCGTGCGCGTATTGCATTGGGCCCTCTTCCCGAGGCTGTTTACTGCTTCATTAGATTAGTTAATTTGTTAATTAATTAATTGGTCTGAAATATTTAATTAGCTTGTAGGTTAATTAATTTGTATTATTCTTTCGGTCCCTACGAGCGAGGGCAAATTTGTAATAAGTGTGGGTGCGTGTGTGCATGTCTTCCAACCCCCACTTCTTTCTCCCTTTTACTTATCTACTTTTGATGGTTAGTGTTTACTTTAGCATACCTTATGCTATGCATGCGTGCATCATTCATTAGTCTTGCATGCACCAGACTCGGCGCATCATGCTAACTGCATAAAGTATTTCAAATCTAACTTGAATACATGCTATCTGTGCATTTTCACATGTCATCCTTAGATTAGCCGAGCCTATTCTAGATTGCATTCTGTATGCGTTGCATTAGCCACTTAACATAGACTTATATCATGCATTGATTGCTAACATGTTCTTGTCTTGGCTCGGAGTACATTGTAAGTATTTTTATGCATTAGCATCTCGAATGAGTGTGAATGTCAACATGACAGCATGCTTACCATGTGGCTAGATGCTTATGTGATATAAACTGCTTGAATGCCTGTGGGTGAAGGTCGGATTGTTTGAGTTAGAATAACTCGTTGAAATCCATGTTTTAGCCTACTTGCGGGTAGCAAATTTCAAACTGTTTTTCAAACAAACTGTCACGACCCTAAACCGCCCCTAGTAGTTTAGTGCCGTGATGGCCAGTAACCTGAGATTACCGAAGGCCAACTTTCAAAATTCACACACAAACAGAGTATAAATATATATATATGGGGCTCACAAGTGCAGAAGCAAAATTTTAAAGTACAAGTAGTCCATAAGAGCAGTGCGTAAGTTACATGGAATAGCATACAACTTTACATAATATTACCACTTGGATACAAATACAATAAAGTACAAAATACATTTTACATCTTGATCAAAAGGCTTCTTCAGCTGACATGTGTAAATTACAAGCATTATAAGCCGAGAAACATAATTTTCAAGACTGCTGACGTGTATGCAAGTTAAGCCGACATAACAAAACCCAAAACAGCTTGCGAGTCACACTTAGGCGTCACCGTCTTCCTGCTCATCACCTACATATATATAGAGAGGGTGAGCTTGGATACTCAGTGAATGGTATAAGAAATAAAGGGGTTTGCATGACTGGTATTCAAGATCTTTATCAAACAATACATAACATAGTTGTTACAAGCCAAGGGATGAATCAAGTCCATCTTCCAAATCTATCAAGTTTCAAAGGATGCTTACTAACATCATTATAATACAAGTGATGACATCTCGGCAAACAAGACCCACGCGGTAAACCGTCAGTGGCAAACAAGACAAGACAAGGGAGATATCTCAATTCAATGGTGTCGTTGCATTATAGTCCCCGGACACTAAGGACTTGTGCTACTAATGCTTAGAGTCCCCTACCACGTACGGACTTCCAAACTTTGGGCTACAAACGCTTATAGTCCCTTAGCACATACGGACTTCCAAGAATGTCATCAAAACAAGAATATATATATATTTTCCAATTAGGAATAACCATTCATGCTTACAAATACTCTCTCAAAACGGAGCAAAATGAGACTTTATCAAAACATTATAACATAGCTTTATAAAAAATACCACTCACTTAGTTCTTGAGACGTCAGGGTCAAGGCAAGTCCAAACCCTACAAACACATGGCAAAGTCGGTTGAATGCACTTTCAAACAAGTTTCACATGCATGCAGATAATCTCGGCATTTCCCCAAGACTAAGTCAAGTCAGAACAAACACAATTCTTTATCTCGGGAAAACATGCTGGGCGACTACCAGGTCTAGGCCGAGGTCCTACACCTCCTTGCCGAGGTGTTGCCTCGATGGCCACATTCAGCGGAATGAAGTCGGGAAAAATCTGGGTTTTTCTTCCTTGAAGAACATGATGAACATGAAGAACATGAACATGAGGGAGATGAATGCAAGGATCGTGATTTGTTATTACAAAATCTGGGATTTCATGCTATGAGTTCAAAAACATGGACCTGGGTACCCATATTCAAGGATCTAGTGAGAACAAACACAAAAACACGAAGCTTAATGCAAACTTTCAGATTAAACAAGACTTTTCTTTCAAGAACACATGAACACCATTTTCTCTTTCTAAAACCAACTTTAAATCGATGCATGACATGCAAAACGGGTTCGATCATGCAATGCAGCTAGATGATCAATAAGAATGATAAGAGTAGATCAAGAATCTAACCTCAATACGCGAATCTAATGGTTTGATCTCTAGGAATCGAGCTCGAAACCCACTCTCTCACTCTAAACTTCTTCTTCTTCTTCTAGAGCTTCTCTCTCTTCACAACCAAAGACATATAGCAAAATGATTCATTTCTAAGTCTGTTGGCTGACTTAACCCTCTACAAAGGCACGTGGCAGCAGCTGGTTGGTGCTAAACAAAAAGGTGACTGAGTGACAAGACAAAACTATGACAAAGTGTGTTCAACAAGCAAGACGGCATGGGCACTTTGGCGAGTAAGGACCTCGGCTATATCAAGACATCGGCAAGTAGGGAATGATGACCTCGGCTAGAAAGGACAACACTTGACTAAGCTGTGCCACACCTTGGCCTAGATGTGCCACACCTCGGTCTAGGTCATACCACTCCGGGACAAGATCACTTGGTGCAAGGGTAACATCTCGGCCTAGATGATTCACACCTTGGCCTTGGTGATGAACACCTCGGCCTAGGTAATGACATCTCGGCCAATATGTCAGGGCAATGGTGGAGGTAACACTTAAACAAACAAGGACAAGACTCGAAATGCAAGTTTACAAGACAGAATCACATGAATGCATATGAGTATGGTTAGGATAGCATGAGGGTTATTACACAAACGGATATGCAATGCTTCGTTCCAAATTAGGCGATCTGGTCTATATTTTTGTGTTGTGCCCATCACATAGTAATTCTAGCTAATTAACTAGAATAAGAACACATAACGTGTTCAAAATCGGATATCATGGTTAGTAGAGGCCGATCTTCGGATCGGGCGAGAGAGGGTGCTCATAGTTGACCTTCCCCAATCGTACCCAAGTTCCCGAGCTGAGGTAACTTTGGTGATGACGGACACGTGGCCTTTGGCACCGAGTCAGGGTTTTCTAAATTTCCCAAAATAAAATATTTAGGTGGCGACTCTGTATCTGGCAAAGCAGTCCATGTTTGGCACTTCTTTTCTAAAAATCTGTTTTTCTCAAAATGATTTGCCGGATTTGGACTCTTTGGTTGAGATTAAGAACTGAGACAATTTGAGAGTCCTGAACTGTAGTGAGCCCAATGAACAAAACGGGGGGGGATACCCTCCCGGGGTGTTCGGGGACGTCTACAGTTTCTGGCGACTCTGCTGGGGACTTTAGAGAACTTGACTCGAACGCATGATATCTTGTTTTGACTACACTTATGTGTTTCTTTGCATTGCATGTGCATTGGTGTGCCTAGGACACCGTGTTTGCCGTCTGCTATTCCTGAACAGTTTGCTGGAGGCTTGCTTTGTCAAAGCATGCCATAAGGCTGACCGGTTACGGGTTTTGCCAGTATGGGAGCACAAACCCCGGTTTTACCGGGGCACCCTTTTTGACCATTCAACCTAGCGCATTTTCGGAATCTATATTCACCATTCCAAACTAGGACAGCTTACTTACTCGATTATAGGTTGTTTGAAACCACTGCGTGCGTAGTGAAACCCTAGCTCCTGACAAAATAGGATAGGGAAACCCTACCCCGACATAGGGGTGTTTTGGCTCTCACTTTATCTGCTATGTGCTTTGGAGTGTGTCTCTACAGGAATGCGTGTATCAGTTTGCAAGTTTGGGCACCAGGCCTGAGGGCATCGGTATCAGTGTTTTGGGGAACTAATTATATCTGTGAGTATCAGATTCAGTTTTTTGGGACGGTGATTTTGGGGAACAGTGACCAGTGGTAGAGTACAGTTATTCAGCTATACTTGTGTCTGTTCTGATTGGGCCGAAATGCTGCGTGTTTTCTTTTTCAAGGTTCGGAGATTTAGTACAGAATAGCCGGTATTCTCCATTGCTGAGGCAAGACAGATACCTAATCCATCAGCCACCGTTCAATTCAGCAGACTTATGATGATGCAGAATTCAGAGGAAATTGTGGTTATGGTAGCCGCGTTAGACCAAGGGATCATCTTGCAGGATGAGACCAATGTTGATGTACCGTATCTGTAGCAACCCTCACCTTACTCTTGTCATAGCTGCATACATTCATGCATGATCTCGTCTTGTTATGTTGTTTTGCAAGTTTTGCCTTGCCTTGTTTTGTTTAAGTATTGCTTGCATGATTTTGTTCCTTGCTTGGTGTGTAGCCAAGGTCATCTTGAGCTTAGTTCACCTCTGAACCTTTGTATTTAGAACTGTTTTGGAACCGCTTGGTCGACCCCCATCTTTACCCCGGGCTTGTTGCTGAGATGTTTTGCACTTAGTGATCCTTGTCCTTGGGCAGGTATGACCTAGACCGAGGTGTGGCACGTCTAGGCCGAGGTGTGGCACAGCTTAGTCAAGTGTCGTCCTCTCTAGCCGATGTCTTTGTTACCCTGTTGCCGAAGCTTTGACTTTAGCTGATGTCATTACTTGCCACTGTGTCTTGCCTTAGCTTGCTGCATACGCTTTGTCATAGAGTTGTCTTATCAATCAGTCACCCTTTGAGTTGAACCAACCCGGAAGCGCCATGTGTCCGAGCTGAAGGTTAAGTCAGCCGGCAGGCCTGTGAACATATCATTCTTTTGTATCATTTTGTTGCAAGTTTTGTTCTTGAAGAGAGAGAAGCTCTAGAAGAGGGAGAAGGAGTTTTAGAGTGAAAGAGTAGATTTTTGAGTTGACCTTTGGAGTTGAGCCGTTAGATTCGAGCTTTGGGGTAAGAATCTTAATCTACTCTGGTTGTTGTTATTGATCATCTAGCTGCATTGCATGATCGAATTTGTTTTGCATGTCATGCATCGATTTGAAGTTGGTTTCGGAAGAGAAATATAGTATTCATGTGTTCTTGAAGAAAAGTCTCATTTTGATCCGAAAGTTTGGAACAAGAACCATGTTTTGTGTTTGTTCTTGCATGACCTTCTTGTATGGGTACACAGGTCCATGTTTTGAACTCATGGCATGAAATCTCAGATTTTTTGTAACAAGTTATGATCTTGCATTCATCTTCTTCATGATCATGTTCATCATGTTCTTCATGTTCTTCAAAGGGAAACCCAGGTTTTCCCGACTTTGCTTTTGAATGAGGCCATCGGGACCACACCTCGGCAAGGAGGTGTGGGACCTCGGCAAAGATCTGGTTGGTACCCAGTGTGTTTTCATGAGACGGAAGCAGTGTTTAAACTCCCAGCATGTTTTGCTTTGTCATTGACTTGGATCTGGTGAGAATGCCGGGATCATTTGCATGCATATAAAGCTTGTTTTGAGAATGTGATTGCCATGTGATTGTAGGTCCTTGATCTTTGCTTTGAGCCCACACCCGAGGAGATCTATGTGAGTGGTATTTTTAATAAAGCTATGTTATACTGTTTGATAAATCTTGCTTTGCTTTGTTTTGACGAAAGTATTTGTTAAGCATGAATGAATAGCTCTGTTTTGATGTATCAAGTATAAGTTTTGTTTTGATGTCATCCTTGAAAAGTCCCTTGTGCTGGAGGACTCTAAACTTTTGCAGCACTAAGTATAAAAGGATACGGTCCTTTCTTGGAAAGACTATCATGTTAAAGCGGGCTACGGGCCTAAGTAACACAAGACCATCGTGTTAAAGCGGGCTACGGGTCTAAGTAACACAAGACTATCGTGTTAAAGCGGGCTACGGGCCTAAGTAACACAAGACCATCGTGTTAAAAAGAGCTACGGGCTTAAGTAACACAAGTCCCTTGTGCTGGAGGACTATAAACTTTCGCAGTACCTTTGACAAATCGATTACGGATCGTGCAATCTTTGTTTTGCCACTGACGGTTTACCGCATGGATTTGTTTGTTCGGATAGCTTGATTTGTGTTTTGCCGATGCCAGTAAGCATCCCTTGAGACTTGTAAGACTTGATAGATGAATACGGTTCATCTCTTGCTTTGATAAAGTTTTGATGTGTTTTGCTCTAAAAGGATCTCGGCTAATATTCGTATGGTCTTGGCATGTTTTGTTTGGAAAAGACTTCGGCTATATTCATGCAAAACCTTTATTACTAGTACCATTCACTGAGTATCCAAGCTCACCCTCTTTATATATATGTAGGTGATGAGCAGGACGGCGGCGACGCCTAGAAGTGTTTTGCAAAGCTTGTTTTGGATTCTTGTCATGTCGGCTTGACTTGTTCTATGTTGGAAAATTTGTATTTACGTCGGCAAATCTTGAAGATTATGCTTCTTTGGCTTGTAATCATTGTATTTGCACATGTCGGCTCTAGAAGCCTTTTGATCAAGATTCTGATATGTATTTCGTTTATTATCAACCGAATGAGAAACTATGTCATGTATGTCATTACATTTGATCTATGCACAGCTCTTATGGACCACTTGTATTTTGATTTATCGCTTCCGCATCTGTGAGCCCCCTATACTATACTCTGATTGTATTAAACTTTTGAAAGTTGGCCTTCGGTAATCTCGGATTGCTGGCCATCATGGCACCAAACTACTAGGGGCGGTTTGGGGTCGTGACAGCATCCGCCCAGGTCGCCTGCTACGCGCCCGATCTAGGAACCCCAGATGTTTTAAGTTCGTGAACCTACCACATTTGAGTTAATGGGAATGATCGGCGATCTCCAGAGATCTGTGGCCGATCTGGCCTATGGAATGTAGGCTTCGCCACCAGCCACATCATATGCCGGGAATTTTGTACCACAAGAGCCCCCGCTACTGGGGCATATTGTGATTGAGCTCAGCCAACCAGAGGTTGCCTTCAGCTACAGCAACGACGTGTCAACAACAACCGGGTTTCACTCTGATGTAGTAACCCAAACCCTTTATCAGGCTGAGGCTAGAGGTAAAAATAAAGTGAGAGCAAATGCTGATCTTGTTGAGCAACTGTTGTGGGCAGTCGAGGCTTTGAAAGCTGGGGGAATGACTAAGCAGCAAGTATTTGCAGTTGTGGCTAAAGTTATGGATGATGCTTTCCCCACTCCAACCGAAGGCAGTTCAAGCCAGGCGAAAAATCGGGATAGGCCCCGCCATGCCAAGACAGTTCCTTTCATTCCTAACCCTGCACCAGGAAAAGATCAGAAAGCCAAGGCAGTGCCTGCTAACCCTTTCGCTAGTGCATCTAGCAAGAACCCTCAGACTTCAAAGTACCTGCCTCGAGGGCGCAGAGTCTTTCATGCCCTCTACATGCCTTTGTCTAGGGCATTTCAAATATTGGCTAAAAAGGGGCATCTTAAACCCCTCGAGCCTCGGCCCTTCTCGAAGAATCTCCCTCTCTCGCATGATGCTACCTTGTACTGCACATACCACTAACAGTCCGGTCACAGCACCAATGGTTGTTTCCGCCTTCGTCATAAAGTGCAAGATTTGATCGACAATGAGGTCATCCTCCCGCCTACCTCAGCAAAGTTTGTTACTAGTAAGCTGTTGGACTTCAAGGATACTGCGAGTTTGTGATCAGGGGTTGGACCACCTGCGGGCGGCGCTCGGTGCATTTTGGATGTGGCGTCTGGCACGCACTTTTGAGCATCTGCGAATGCTAATTTTTGTGGTTTCTGACTTAGGTATGGAATCAGTTTTGTTTTGAGTCTGTCTCTTTGTTTTGAGTCAGTCTTTTTGCTTAAGGGTCTGTCTTATCGCGTCAAGTCAGTCCCACTGTATAGAATATCAGGTGAATTCGGGGTTGTTGCCTTGAACACCCTTTTGTTTTGTAATTACCCTTTTGCTTTCTTTTATGTCTGTCTCTGCCGTGGAGCCAGTTGCAACCAGGGAATCTGAATGAAACAACTGGGGCTATCATGTTTCCGTGCTTATTGCTATTTTGAGCTAGTTATGCCAAAGGATTTGAATGGAACAGCAGTACATTCCGCCTGCTCTCTTGTGCCCTGAAAATCATTGCATTGACCTAAGCTTTTCAAAACCTTTTTGAACACTGCGGTGAAAACAAAGAGGAAGGAATTCCTCGGGATTTGCAAAACTTTGATCAAATTGAGAGAAAGAGAGGCGTGCTAAGCCCTTAATAATTGAAATCATGTTTGTCAGCGTGAGTACTTAGAAGGACCCTGGCTTGATCCAGACTGGTTCCACACTATCTTCGGTGCGAGCGATTTGTCGCCTTCTTAAAAACTTTCAAAAACAAAATGTTTTGCGTGGTCCTGCGAAAACCGGTGTGGAATCGCTCTTGAGATTGTGCAGTTTAGGATCGCTCTCAGCCTCAAGACTTGAGCCCTTGCTTTAAAACCTTGAAACACAATTCAGAGTGTTCAACGATCGACCATTAAGGGAGGCCTGTGTGGCCAGATCGGAAGCAGCCCTCGAACAAGAGGCACCAAAGTCAGATCAAGAATATCAGACCTCATCAGAAGAAGCTTGTGAAGCTAGAACAAAAACACTCGTCCAACTAGGGGCAAAAATGTCCGATGTGCTTGAAGAGCCGAAGAGGGGTCCTTCAGCAAATCGATACAACAGCCACTCTCCTGGACACGGATGGCTTCGAAACCCTAAAACCATTTGGCATGGACTTGTTACACTTTTACCCTTTGAGAGGCTCGCTGGGCCGAAAACCCGGGAGGGCGACCCAGGCAAAAGTTAGAGCAAAAAAAAAATACAGAAAGAGAAAAAAAGAAAAAATAATAATAAAAAAAAGAAAAAACAAAAAAAGAGGAAAAATGCAAAAGAAAAGAAAAGAAATGAAAAGATACAAAAAAGATGTGAAAAGTGAAAGAAGAATAAAGCTCGCAAGGTCGAAAACCCGCAACGGGCGCCTTAGCAAAAGTTAAAGCGTGAAAGTGAAGGTTAATACCCGAGTGTACCTTAACCGGAACTACGTAAGGCTTGATTCCCATGTTTGGGATACGTAGGCAACTTCATCCTGAAGTCCAGTCCCCAACGCTTTCATAGCGACTAAGTCCATGCAATGGTTTTTAATCATCCTTGATTCCCATGTTTGGAATAATACGTAGGTAGCTTCGTCCTGAAGTCTAGCCCCACGCACTTTCAAAGTGACTGTGTCCATATATTGGTTTTGACCATCTTCGTCTTCTCCGTGTCCGAGAGTTTGGTCGTGATCGTCACTAATGAGGACTGTTTACAAAATGTTGTGGCACTATCCAGACAAGGGGCAACTTTCCATTGCCATGAGTCGCCGTTCAAACCAGGGACAACTTTCCGTTGCCGTGCAGCGTCCTTCAAACAATGGGCAATTTTCTATTGCCTCCGATCCGAGGTTGCGCATCTCGAAAATAAGTTCCGCGCTTGTTGAGCGGCGGCCGTTTGCGAAAATAGTTTTTGAAATTTTTTACTAAGGTTGACTATTTTCTCGAAAACTATTTCATTTTTCCAAAACTTAGACCATTTTGGACCCAAAAGGGAAAATTTTCAGTGCTCACAGCCCAACTCGCGTGATTTCAAATCAGAAAATTAAACAAGTATGTTAATCTGACTCTCATTTTGGTCAAAACTATTTTAGTAGAAAAACCAAAAATGAAAAAATGGTCAAAATAATGAATCAGGGGTATAGTTAAGTCAGGTGTTCTGTCTTTCCCCCATCGCCAACATACTTGCCAAGAAGGGCACAACTGAAGCTGTCATTAAAGGGCTGAAAGCTCTCTCAACCTCCGAGCAACGAGGTATCAAACCAAGTGCGAAGCACGAATCTGAAGGGATCAAGGTACTCCGTTCCCTTTACCTGGGGCATCGGCCAAACGCCACCAAAAGAAACAGCCGTGAGCTAACCATGTCGGGCGTGAACCCACAACTTCCTATTCATCCATTAAACACCCCGGTGAGGGATAAAAATGAGAGAATAAAGAATAGAGAGGTGTAAGTTGAGAGAAAGAGTGAGCAAAAAGGGTTTTGAGAGAAAAATCGAGCATGAGGGCCGAGTGATGTAAGAATCGCAAATTAGAAAGGGTGGAAAACAATACCCTGAGAAACTGGCTCCTCGTGATCTGAGGTCCCCCGTCTTCGTTAACGCGTCTGTATGTCGTGTCTTTTGTTTTGTTTACTTCAACCTTTGTTTTGAGTCTTTTTCCGAGTGTGACTCGTTGTGTTTAGGTTGTTTACCTTTTTGTCTCCGCTGTTAAGCCGTTCTCGCTATGTCCAGTTGTAGGCTCACTACCCTGGTTTAAAAAAAAAAAAAAAAACCTTATTCAAATTTCAAAAATGAATCATTTTGTGCTCAGAATGCTGTGTCATTCTCCACATTTGTGCGAAAACATGATTCGGTTTTTTCATATAACTGCAGGGTCCACCCCAATAAGTGTGAACAGAAAAACATGGGCCTCTCTGAAGCTTCTGGGTTTCGGATCGCATCTGAGTGTGCTTCAACTTCAGCAGGTTCAACCTTTATGGTCCGTCTTGTCAGATTTGGGCTGTTTGTTCAGGATCCGCTGTGTGCAAAATGAACGAAGCGCTATGTTATGGGCTGTATGCAGATTAATCCCCAGTAGAGTATGGGCCGAGTGTTCAGACTGAGTAGTGGCTTGTATGGGTTATTTCGCTGTTGGCTGGTTCGTTATCTGATTATTACAATACGAGTGTTCAATTTTTCAGACAAAAGATCAATCTCACTTACATTGAGGTGTAATATGATGCAATGCGATACAATGTATGAAATGTACAAATATAACACTTTTTCAGATAAAAAATTTTGTTTCATTTCATCATCTTTTTTAAGTACAAAGTTTTGGAGAAAACAAAAGAAAGCCTGCCTATGGCAGTACAAGGTACTCTAGCTACCAGCAAAAAGTACAAAAAGAAAGAGAAAAAGAAAAACAGCAAAAATCTGGATCAATGTCAAAAGGCCTCGGGTCTAGGGGTCCGTCCTCGTCCTCTTCCTAGACGAAGGTCCAAGAGCATCATCATCAGCGCCGTCATCTGAACCCGAGTCAGTGCCGTCTCCGGTCTCCTCCTCAGATGACTCCGTCTCTGCCTCCGCCTCGGACTCATCATCATCATCAGGGACGGGTGCCCGTGAGCTACTCCCAACATGGGTGCGCCCCGCCTTGGTGCAAGGGTATACTCTGCCATCTCCTCCGGCACGAACAGAAGGTCCAGCTGGAGCACCTCCCACGGTAGGGATCTAGAAGGGAGGCTGAAAAACACAAAAGGCAAACGCATCAAGTATACTGTGAGCAGTGTATCAGTGCAGAATGCAGTGTCCGGATACAGTGTGTGAATACTGTGAGCAGTGTGTCAGTGCAGAATGCAAGGTATGAGTACAGTGTAAATGCCGTAGATAGTGTTGTGAACAGTCTGTGGGCTATAGTATGTCAGATGCCGTGAGGGCAGTGTATCCAGTGTCGTGTTGTGCATCAGATATGTGAAATAGTTTATGTATGGTTTGAGACCGCGGTCAGAGAAACATACCGGAATGTTGTAAATCGCCAGAAGGTCGAGGCTCTGCTGGAGCATCCTCATCACGGAGGCAGTCAGCTCTAGGGACTGGCGAGTGTACTCAAAAGAGGCCTGCAAAAGCGTTAGAAGCATCAGTATTCTGCGGAATGTCAAATGAATTGAAATGAACTAACTGTGCATAATGCAAAACGCAGAAGTACATACCGGAGGTAAGCCGTAGAACCCGACTAACTCATGATCAGCCAGAGGGAGAGCAATGGAAATTTGGTAAGTTGTCCCGTCCCGTCCTCTGCATGTCATCATCGTGGGTAGTGCTGGCCAGCTAACCCCCCGACCCCTCCGAGCTCCGCTCCTACCACGGACTCGAGTTGTCCTCGACGTCCCTGTCCCTGCTTTCGCTCCAACTATCGGCGCCGCAGGCCTCTTCCTCTCAGCTCGACGGCCACCGCTCAGAGACCGCATAATGTACGTCTGAACGTACTCTGAGTAGTCACTCTCGCCCCTAAAGCCCTCCGCATCCCAGCCGATCGTGTAATCGACCATCTCCTCGGCAGTGCACGTCTCGGTGTCCCTCATGTGGGTAGGAGACGGACCCGAAACTATCTGCTCTGGCAAACCCAGGGTCTGGCGTAGGAAACGCTCACCCAGGTACCAAGCCTGACAGACCAGGCCCTCCAGCAAAATCTTGAAACGTGCAGTCTCCTCTACACCAGCAAATCGATCTCGAATCATCACAGGCAATGGAGCCCAAGGCTGCCAAGTGATTTGTAAATGACATGCAGTTTGTTATCTACTGATATTGAAAATACAGTGTAAAGCCAAGCCTAATAAAACTCTAAAAGTTGAACATACCTCTGCGGGGGTGATGGTGTCAAAGTAGCGGCGAAAAAAGATGAACGTCTCCCAGGGCCTCCGCACGCACCTCACGTCAAAGCGACGCGAGAACGGAACGACGAAAGGGGTCTCCATGTCTGGCACTGGGGCAAGTCTCGGAAAGTAGGCGTAGACCCACAACTGCAGAGCAAATACCAGTAGGATTATCAGATAAAGCAAAATACAGAATAAAGCAGAAATTGCAGAACCGTGTATTGTGCAGTGTATTGTGCAGAGTGTATAGTGTGTGCAGTGTACAATCACTGTAAAACAGAGTATGTGTGTGCCGTGTGTGCAGTATACAGTCAAACGTGAAGCAGACCGCAGTGTGTGCAGTGTACAGAGTACAGAAAATGAAAGGCAGAAATGTAAAACAGAGAAAGAGGTGTACCTCCCAAGCTCGCCAGTAACCCCCAAGTAACTGCCCGCTGCAACGGGAGGCTGAGCTCATGTATCCATATAGAGTGGCTAGAGCAGCGCCACCCTAGTCGAAGCGCAGAATCCGTGTGACGTCCACCAGTGCGCTCAACAAACAGAGGGGCACGGTGTTCGCCCGGTCGGCGAAGATAGTAGTCCCCAACAGAAACATGAGGAAGCCGCGTGCATATCGCTCCACCCCTTCCTGAGTCATCGGAGCCTCCTCGGTCAAGGCCGACTGAACCCTGAACTGGACCTCGAACCACGAATATCTGACGAATTCGGGACACGCGAAAGACGGCACCTCACCGAGCAGGTAAATCTGAGCGGCCTCCCACTCGTCCATGTTGGTGTCGAAGGGGATCGGATCACCTCCTACCCCTATGCCGGTGAGCATCGAGAAATCATAGGGAGTCATCGTCATGTCTCCAGTGGCAGAGAAATGGAATGAGTCGGTGGTGTCCCACCACCTCTCCACCAGAGTGGCGAGAAGGGGCCTGCTCGTGGTGAGTCGGGAAAGTCCTCTACAGAAGGCACCGAAGCCGGCCTGATCAACAATGTGACGGACATCATCCGGCAGCTCCAGATACCAATCTCGAGAGGCGGCATTCCCACACCCTCGGCAGGTATGGGAATCTTCCTGTATTCAAAAAACAACAGTTGCGAAGCAATATTCAATGTACAGTTTTGAAGAACATTCAGGATTGGTGACAATACAGCGTGTGTGCACGTTTTCAGATTCAAATAGATATCGGGTGTCGGTGTACTCGAAGTGAATTACGGCATATGACGCGTCAGTGTTTCCAAGTGGTTCAGTACAGATACAGCGTGAGTACACGTTTTCAAGTTCAAACCAACATCGGGTGTCGGTGTGCTTACAGTGAACTACAACATGCGATGTGCCAGTATGTTTGGGTGGTTCAGTGACAATGCAACGTGTGTGCACGTGTTCAGATTCAAACAGACATCAAGTGCGAGTGTGTTCACAGTCAACTACAACATGCAGTGTATCGATGTATCCGGGTTAAGCAGTTAAAGAACAAAATCAACTATGGCAGTTAAGTGTTCTACATTGCGGAAAATGAAACGGGGAAGAATATACCTCGGAAGCGCCGTATGATAGGTGTGACTCCGGCTCGCATAGGAGAAGCTCTGGTGGCACACCTTTCACAAAACTCCGGAACTGACGAAGTCCGTCGGGAGGAAGCACGTGAACCGCCGGCCGGTAGGTCGCCGGGTCGAACGGGCAGACGCTCAAGGGGAGGAGCTCGGCCTCTGGGTCCACCTCGTGATCCGGGGGAGTCCCGCCCCGTGGAATATCATCCGCTATGTCAAAGGTGGTGTGAAAATGACCGGGAAAGTGGAAACCGGATGAGAATGCGAAAGGTCAACTAGAAAGTCAACCCCGAGAGGGCGGAAAATGGCCGGAAAAGGAGGGAAATGAAAGAGGTAAGGAAATCAAGAGAAACTCGAGGGGAACAAACCCTAAAAGGTGGAAATAGCAAAAGAAACACCGAAACGAAGAAATGTTCGGTTCAAAATGTTCGAAACACGAAGAACTTCGCGAATCGAACGATGAAACGGGCGCGAAATGCAAGAAAATGGAGGAGCGAAGGGAAAAAAATATCCTAGAGAGAGAGAGGGTAAAATTTCAGCCAAGAAGAATGAAAAGAATAGGGTTTGAAACCCTATTTTAAAAGTCCCAAGGCGAAAGGACAAAACTGCCCCGATTCAGCAAGATTTGTCCGGTTGGCTAAATTTTTGGCCGGTCGGCCAAATATTTGGCCGGTGAGATGTTTTGATGGCCGGTGGATGGCCGGTGACCTCTCCTGATGGCCGGTGAGCCTCCTACAACCTTGTTTGGGTTGATGTATAGTTTGGGGTATTTATTGCTCAAGATAGTGCAAGAAATGGCATTTCTGAAGCTCAACCGGCCTCCGTTTTGACCTCGGACAGTGTCTTCTGTGCGTGGCACTCGAATATGTGCAAGGTGTATCCTTTTTGTATCCTTTTGTCTCTTTTAAGATTCGAGAGTTGCCCCACATGCGTTGTTTTGCAAACACGTGTTGAGTTATACGTCATTATGCTTGGATTGTTATGCATTTTCAATGGTCTGGCGAGACCTTAAATACGCTCGGTCTAGGAGACCTTAAATCCTCTGAAGGTGCAAGTCTTTCGGTGTTTGTCGTGCCCGAACGACTTTTGGCAAGTTCACATGCATTGTCATGCATTTCAAGCGATGCGCGTCGTCGCGTATTCGAGTTCATAAGCATTTCGAGCGACATGTGTGGTCGCGCATTCAAGATCATATGCATTGTCATGCATATGATCTATATTGAGGCGATGGTTATAATTACTGAGGCGATGGTTATAATTACTGAGTTCTAAATCTAAGTATTCTACTTTTTTTATACACAAAATTAAATCCTACTTTAAAATTATTGAAAGCTACTATAATGTGAAACTTATAACTAAATTGTCTAATAATAAAAACTATTTTATTTCCATAAGCAAAATGTATAAACTAACTTAAATTGTCCTAAAACCGAACACTACTTTGATACCAATTTTTTGGGAAGTTAGTGGTCTACCACTATTTTGATGTTGGGCTAAGAATTATCTGGTTAATTCTATAGTTATGCTAATATTAAATTCTTAAGCTGTCGTATTAGTTGTTGTAAGGCTTCTTGTTTTATCGTTATCTATCTATTTATTTGTGTGACTTTCAAACTATAGTGTAGATCTATCGGAGGCTAATGATAACAGAAATTGATATTTTTGTTTTTGATCTTCTAATTCTTGTATATGCTCAGTACTGGATTGGATTTTAATTCTAAGCATAAAATTCTGATTTTTAAAACTTTGTATTAAAAATATTTCCTTGATATTTCTACTCAAGTTGCTCTCCTTATATTCTAAAATTCTTTCTCTTATTTGGTAAAACTATTTTTAAGTAATGTTTGTTTTTATTACATGTATTCCCACCTTAAAGCTAAGTCTCGTTTAACACACTATATTTTTGTTTTCTATTTCTTACTTTTCCATTTCTGCCTACAATTTGTAATGCCCCAACTTCTGAGCTGTTAAATACGTACAATAATACAACACAAGTAGGATAGATAACCAAAACATCTTAATATACATATATAACCAGAGTTAATATCACATATAATTCGTTTATGTTCCATTACAGGATTACCAAAACATTGCCAAACCAAAAGTCAAAAAGAGAAAAAAAAAACTACTAGTCTAAGTCTTCATATGAACCATAACTCTAACACTTATATCTTATTTTCCTTCGAATAATCCTCACCATTGTAAACTGCTTCATCACTTGGCATGGCACGCCATGAGCTTGGAATGCCCAGTAAAAACACACACACCCCTATTTCTTCTATCAACCAATCAACCATACACAGAACAAATTGGGTAACATAACATACAATATTACAATAAAGTTCTATGAATTAGTAGTTAGATTGGACATCTAGAATCCCCCAAAGAGATCCTTCTACCCAACCACAAGGATTGAATACCGGACTATTCAGAACTCCCCTTTTTGCTATTTTGCAGACCTTACCACCTATGCATGCCCACCTCCTGGTTATTTTACCGATCAGTGACATTGATGGACCTCAAAAGGGATGGCCAAACAAGTGGGCTCGCTTACACCCAAATCGTACCTAGGGCTCGCTTATAAAAGAGTCTAATTATGTAGAGTACACAAATTTTTATTTTTATATTAAATCTATGATCTAAAATTTATATTAAACAAATCAACAACTTCTAATTAAAGATATAATCTATAAGTTATCTGTTTTAGAAGAAGCACCAAACACTTCTATGGGCAAAAGAGGAAAATGTTTGGCACCTTTTTTTAACCCCACACCGATCCTGGGCCTCCGTGTATATATATATACTAGTGGTTGGGCACACACGATGTGTGTGCAAATTAAATAAATAGGAATAAAAGAAAATAATAATGAAATTAATATTATAATGTGTATTTAGTTTAAGTGGTATGAGTCCTCATACTTAAACCCATGGTCATGGGTTCAAGCCTTGCCCATCTCTTTTTTTAACTTTTTTAACACTTTATAATAGTATAGATAGATAGATAGATAGACTCAGTAAATTCTCTTGCTGAGAGGCTAAGCAAGATTAGTTTAAGTTAAACTTGGCCACTCGAGCAAATGAAACGATTAGGGGCGCAAGCTAATTTGTTCTCGGAACAAAAGAGAGAAGGATGGAGAGGCACAGAGAAAGATAGAAACTTTCTGCTTTGAGAGCCAGAAGAGAAAGTATAAGAGAAAAGAAAGAGGAATTGGAAGAAAGTCAAAGGGAATTCATTCTAATTCATTCTTCTGGGCTTGAGAATTTAACGCTTAAATGATTTAAGAAACCATAAATGTGGTGCTTATGTTAAACTGATATCGTTAAGCTACAAATATTCAGTAAATTCTATTGTTCAGTGGCTATGCAAGATTAGGTTGAGTTAAACTTGGCCAGTTAAGCGAATGACACATTTACGGGACCCAAGCTAATTAGTTACTAGAACAGAATGAAGAAGCATGGAGAAGCACACATAAAGTTAGAGAGAAACTTTCTTCTTGAGAGCTAGAAGACAAAGTTAGAGAAAATGAAAGAGAAATACGAAGAAAATTATAGGGAATTCAAATTGATCCTTTCGGACTTGAGAATTGAACACTTGGGTGATTTTGAAAACCTCGATGGGATGTTTAAATTGAACTAATATCTTTAAGCTACAGTTACCCCGTAAATTCGTTTTCTTAGAGGCTAAGCAAGATTAGTTTGATTTCAACCTGGCCACTTAAGCTAATGAAACAATTAGGGGCCCAAGCTAATTAGTTCCTAGAACGAAAGAGAGAAGGATGGAGAAGCAAAGAGAAAGTCAGGGAGAAACTATCTTCTTGAGAGCTAGACAAGAAAGTTAAAGAAAAGAAAGAGAAATAGGAAGAAAATCAAACGGAACTCAAATTCAACCTTTTGGACTTGAGAATTGAACACTTAGGAGATTTCGAACACCTTAAATGAGGAGTTTAAGTTAAACTAATGTTGTTAAGTTACAATTACTCAGTAAGTTCTCTTTGTTAAACTATTTTTAAGTAATGTTTGTTTTCATTACACGTATTCCCACCTTAAAGCTAAGTCTCGTTTAACACACTATATTTTTATTTTCTATTTCTTACCTTTCCATTTCTACCTACAATTTGTAACGCCCCAACTTCTGAGCCGTTAAATACGTACAATAATACAACACAAATAGGATAGATAACCAAAACATCTTAATATACATATATAACCAGAGTTAATATCACATATAATTCGTTTATGTTCCATTATAGGATTATCAAAACATTGCCAAACCAAAAGTCAAAAGGAGAAAAAAAAAAAACTACGAGTCTAAGTCTTCATATGAACCATAACTCTAACACTTATATCTTATTTTCCTTCAAATAATCTTCACCACCTGGCATGGCACGCCATGAGCTTGGAATGCCCAGTAAAAACACACACACCCCCATTTCTTTTATTAACCAAT
This sequence comes from Camellia sinensis, assembly GCF_055761805.1. Taxonomy (NCBI): domain Eukaryota; kingdom Viridiplantae; phylum Streptophyta; class Magnoliopsida; order Ericales; family Theaceae; genus Camellia; species Camellia sinensis. Next base: position 90,409,346 of record NC_138964.1, read on the forward strand.
CAACTATACACAGAACAAATTGGGTAACATAACATACAATATTACAATAAAGTTCTATGAATTAGTAGTTAGACTGGACATCTAGAATCCCCCAAAGAGATCCTTCTACCCAACCACAAGGATTGAATACCGGACTATTCAGAACTCCCCTTTTTGCTATTTTGCAGACCTTATCACCTATGCATGCCCACCTCCCGGTTATTTTACTGATCAGTGACATTGATGGACCTCAAAAGGGACGGCCAAACAAGTGGGCTCGCTTACACCCAAATTGTACCTAGGGCTCGCTTATAAAAGAGTCTAATTATGTAGAGTACACAAATTTTTATTTTTATATTAAATCTATGATCTAAAATTTATATTAAACAAATCAACAACTTCTAATTAAAGATATAATCTATAAGTTATCTGTTTTAGAAGGAGCACCAAACACACTCGTATATATGTCACTTCATAACTGGTTCCGATTTGCCAGTGCATGCGGAGAAGGGTCGGTAAAATATAGGTGTAAACTGGGTGTACATCACACAGGAACAAAACCGACAAAATTCTCAAATACGACCGTTTCAATTTGTGATAAACGCAGAGAGACCAAATAAAATTTGTTTGGTTCCTATATCGATGAACTAGGGTTTCGATTTAGTGCGGCGACGAGGAGATGAGGAAGAGCAAAAGACGATGAAATCTATTAGGTTTCGTTGGTAATCAATGGTCTAGGGCTTGGATTATGGTGGACAATGACGACGACAAACCGACGACGAAATCAACAAATAGATGGCCGGAAATTGTCATCGTTGTGACCTGTAAGTAACTTTTTTGATTGTTCATCGAAATCTACGTTCCAGCGATTGGGATCGTGCGATTCACATCGCAAATCGCTATGATTTCTGGTAACCCTGGTTCTAGTGTTTAATTTGCCACTTAATTGACACATAAGATGTAATACTTTTCTGTTTTGTTCTTACGTATTTGAATTGCACGCGATGCGTGTGCCAACCGCTAGTAATTTAATATTCAAACACAACCATTTAACATAGAAAAACTACCTGGCCCAGACAGTCATCAATCTTTCCAATCTCAAACTGGAGCGGAAAGACATGGTTGATTACTAAGAAAATAAATAAATTAGAATTAATTAAATAGTTTGGGCCTTCAATATAATAAATAAAAGTTCAAATTTTCTAAATCATTACAGGATTTCAATTAATTTTCTCTATAGACATTTTCTTTGATGTAAGCCTCAATCCATTTCAATTTTAAGGGTATGTTTTATTGTGTTGTTCCTACTTTGTGGCATATACACGATGACTAATTTTTTTGCACCTCATTTTAGTTTTTTTGGTGGTTCCTTGAAGCTCAATGAATTTTCCAGTGCTGGAAAGTGAATAGTGTTGGACCAAAGAGAGAAGTGAGGGAAGAAGAACAGATGGGAGAAATGGGGAGTAATTTCAATTCAATAGCCGAGTCAAAATTCCTAAACCATGACATAAAGGCCTATTTATAGTCAACCATACCCTAATTAAGAGTTACCAAAAATGTCATTATTAATAGAACCAAGCCAAGAATTCCTAAAATAAAATAATACTAAAATAGATTACCAAATCTTCAACTCAATTATTCCTCCTATGCCTTTCTATTCCCCATAATTAAAGTTCCTCAATTTCTATGGGCAAATGCTTTTCTGCTTTGTTATATCATTTGAGTCATTGGTCGATACAATCTAAGCTTTGTTCTTCATCTGTTGTCATTTACATGTGCATGTATGTTTGGTTTAATTTTCGTTTCTATCAAATATTTGGCTGACTATTTTATGTTGTCTTGTTTATGGGTTTTGCTCGTTCTGTTTCACACATTGTAGTTCATAATCGAGATGACACTGAGCTTTAAAGTGTATATGTGGCTGCTAATTGCTTCTAAATATATTCATGTTCTTTGTATATTATGTGTGCATAGGTGTGCACTTGTGGATTTGTGCTCATATTCATTGCTTCAAGTTTTCATATCCCCGAATTTAGGACTCTACTAAGCCACTTAGCATACTGATCATGGATGCAGAAGGGATACCTTTGGAGCCAGACAAAATGAAGGAACAGGTAGTTGCAGATCCATTTCCTTTCAACTAACTCTCTGTTTTTGGCTGAGTTTAAATAAAATGTATTTTGATAATAACAATTCTTTTCGGATTCTGTTATCAGCCTCTTTCAGCGAAAGATGAGAGGTCAGTTTCTCCTAATGCTTCTAAGGATGCTGGAATTGGTCATTCAAAGGACATTGCTGATCAATTGGGACCTCTTGGTTCATGTGGAGATCACCATCTCTACCCATCTAATATCTATGCTCCTCAGGCGCAGGCCATTTACTATAAAGGTTAGTTTTTACATATGGGATTGTTTGGCATGCTTTGATGGTGGACCAGCCTGAACTGAGCATTGAGATGAGAACATGCATGCTGTTTTTCCACTGCCTTTTTTTTTTTGATGGGCCAATATTCAGCTAAGATATTTTTCTATTAAAAAAATAAAAATAAAAATAAAAATTCAGAGAAGATATTTTTGTAATACTTGAACTTAACCATCAAACATATTCACTTCTGAGGCCACACTTCACTGTGTTTGTATTGCGCTTTCCAAGAACAACGCTCAAGGTTCTAAGTGAAATTATCGTTCTAGGAAGATGAACCATCGAATTTGTAGTTGGTTGGCAAACAAAATACATGGCAGTGCTACACTCCCATGTCATTGTTTGAGATAGTTTATGTTCATCTAGTTGGGTTGAGATCTCCTAAGTTCACCATATTGCATTTTGCAATTGAAAATAAATTGAACAATTTTTGCGGTTTCTTACATTGATAAGATCTTAATTTAATACCAGAAATATCACGGGGGATCTGAATGGATTTGCTAGTATACTTAATTATTGTGAGAATATATTAGTATATATTCTGTATATCTTTTATATTAGGCATGTATGATTATAGATATTCCTTTGATTGTGTAGATATTCTCCTTTGATTGTGTAGATATTATATTTTCCTTTTTAGTCTTGTCTTATGGCTATATAATTCAGTTTTGTACTTTGTAAGAATACGTTGAATATACAAGTTGATACTGAAACTTACATGGTATCAGAGGTGGTTGTGAAACCCTACACTGTCAATTGAAGAGTGTTGTAGGCCTTTTTTATTCCATTTTTTTGATTTGGGCTTTGTTGGGGCTTTGTTGGAATTGCGATCTGCTGTCACCAGAATCGCAAGTCATTGGGTTGAGATCGATCTCCTTGGTTTAGTTTGGTTTGCGATCTCTCTCTTTGGTTTGCGAGATTTCTGGCCTTGTCTCCATAGGTTGACTTCGTTACCTATCTCCTCTAGTTCATCTGGTCATTTAATCGCACTTCTCTAGTTCGTTGGTCTCTCTCTGGCTCTTGCGACCCCCCCCCCCTCTCTCTCTCTCTCTCGTTCTGGTCCAAGACCTCTCTAGGAGTCGGGTTTGGGTCTGGTTATTTACCCATTTGAGGTATTATCTTTTGGTCAGTGTTGTTATTCACTTGGCAACACTGTTCTTATTTACCTATTTGCATTTATATCCTTGTTTGTGTTCTGGTTAGGATTACTAGCTTGTTCTTGATAGTCCATTCATCATGTTGGATGATAAAATTCAGGCCATCAAATGCAAACTTACCGGTGCCAACTATGCCTGTTGGTCAAGTGTTACGAAGAATTTTCTTCTTCGACGAAAAAAATGGGGATATATTTATGATTTTGTTTCTCGTCCATCAGACCCAAGAAAAGATGGATATCTAGCTACTTGTAACACTTGAGATTGTGATAATGCATAAGTTCTAACCTGGTTTCACAACTTGGTTTAAGACCATATCGGAATGATCTTTTCCAAATACAGCATTGCCAAAGAGGTATGTGATGCTTATTGGACTCCATGTTTCATCCGTGGTAGAGACTGGGAGCTTGTAGAGGTGATTATCATATTTTGATTGGTCTTGGTGGTTGTTTTAGGTTTTTTTATTTTTGTCTTAGTACATGTCTCTGTTACGAGATTATGTGTTTTATGTGGATATATTTTGTTTACTCGCCCATATATGTTCTCTAAGTTCCCATCTATTATCTTTGATGGTGGGGGTAACTTGGGTATAAAAAGGATATATGGGCAAATTTGGGTTATATTTGTGATTTTCTGTTGGTCCCTTGCAATTGCGGGGGTTTGTTATAGCTAGTTATTTTTGTATTAGCCTCATTCCTTCCTTTTTTTTTTTTTTTTTTTTGGGTGGGGTGGGGTGGGGTTGGGGAAGAGGGAGGGGGGGGGGGGTGGTGTGTTGTTTGTATTGCCTGGGGTATGCCCCTCATGAATGTGTACATTCTATTTTATGACTTACCTACCTAAAAAAAAAAAAGAGATGGGATTTTTTACTGGGTATGTAGCAGTAGTCTAATTTTGCCAAACATTATGAATTGGAATTCGCTATTCAGGCTGCTCGTTAGCGGGATTAGTCTATTCAGGATTTCTACATTGAGATGATAGGGGTCTAGGTTCAGTTGGCCCTCATGGAACCATCTAGCCTTAAGATACTTGATGATTATTTGCAGTTTGGATTGGAAGGTTGTTTGGTGCAGTTCTTAATGGCTCTTTCTCCTTAGTATGAGGCTATCCGGGGTGGTGTTCTTCACCGTTCTTCTCTTCCTTCTGTGGATGCTATAGTTCGTGAGCTTCTCTCCAAGGAAATCTGTCTCAAGACAGCTAGTTAGGTTCCATCTTCATCTGTCTTCCTAGCTTTTATTCAGTTTTCACTGTTATCAACCCTCTCTCCTAATCAATTCTAGACATCTGTTGATCCCAAGAAAGGGCCCCTGGCCTCGGATCAGTGTGCTTTCTATCATCAAAGGGGCCCTTGGAAGTACAACTATCCTAAGAAGGGACGTCCACCTGCTTCTACTTAGTAGTCTTAGTTCAAAGCTCCTTTGAGTAATTTTCAGCCTCCAGTTGCTTATACTGCATTTGCTCTGGCTCTTGATCCTAGCTTGGCTACCTTAAGTGTTTAGATTGCTTAGTTTCAGCATATATTGTCCACCTTCCAGCCATCCTCGTTTGCGTCCACTATTACCTTTCTTCATTCAAGTTTGCTTGGTTCTTTAGATATCTATCATTCAGTTTGGATATCTGACTTTAGTGCTTTTCATCATATGATTTTCCATCTCTCCTTACTTCATAACTGTATTCTCCCTTCCTTTCTAGTTGCTGTTAATGTTGCCAATGGGTTTGATATGTTTGTTTTATCTATTGGGTTTGTACTGCCTTCTGCCATCCCTTCTGTCTGCCTTCTGCCATCCCTTTTGTCTTTTATGTACTTCAGTTATCTGCCAGTTTGTTATTTATTAGTCAGCTTGATGCTTTCGGTCTTGATGATATCTTTTCTTCTTCCATCTGTTGTGCGTATGATCGGATGTCCAAGAAGCAGATTGAGATCGATCATAGTGTTGGAGATCTCTATGTGGTGGAGAGCTTGCATCTACCTATAACTACCTCTCCGATTGCTTTTTCCTCTTTTCAATTAGATTCTCAGTTGAGTCCTTTTTATTTGTGGCACTCTAGATTAGGTCATTTGTCTATTGATCGTTTACGGTCGTTAACTCAAGACTGGGTTTAGTCAAGACTCATTATGATGGTTCTCCCGAGCTCTACAAAGCTCGCGTAGTTGCTAAAGGTTTCTAACAGGAGTATGGTATTGATTATGAGACTTTTGCCCCTGCCCCTGTTGCCAACATGACTACTTTTCGTACTTTGATTTCTGTCGCGGCTGTTCGTCATTGACCTCTATCAGATGGTTGTTAAGAATGCTTTATCTTACTGAGGAGGTTTACATGCGTCCTCCCTCAGGTCTTTCCACTTCTGTAGACAAGTTTGTTGTCTTTGGTGTGCTCTGTATAGTTTGAAGCAATTTCCTCGTACTTGGTATGATTGCTTTCAGATGGCTATTACTCAGTTTGGGTTTCATCTTTGTGCCCAGGTTTCTACTTTGTTTCTCCTTCATACCTTTGCTGCTTTTGTTGCCCTGTTACATTATGTGGATGATATGAGCATCACTGCTCTAACTCTTCTGCTATCTCTGAGTTCATGCCACATTTTTTTCGCACCTTTGAAATGAAGGATTTGGACTCTTTGCGGTATTTTTTTGTTATTGAGGTTGCCTATTCTCCCAAGGGGTATTTTCTCTCTAAAGCCAAGTATGCCAATGAAGTTGTTCACTGTGCCAGTCTTTCTGATACTCCCATCGAGCTTAATGTGAAGTTTAACACTATTGATGGTATTCTTCTGGATGATCCTACTTTATATTGAGAGCTGGTGGGTTGCTTGGTTTACCTAACTGTCATTTGCCTCTTATCTTGATTATGCTACTCGTGTGATTAGCTAGTTTGTTTCTAATCCTTATTCTACACATTGAGCTGCTTTGGTTCGGAGTCTTCGCTACCTCCGTGATACTATATTTTAGGGCTTACTGTTATCTTCCATTCCTCTTTGGATTTGGTGGCTTATGCTGATTTTGATTGGGCTAGTGATATTAATGATAGCAAGTCCACTTTTGGTTTCTGTAGATTTCTTGACGATTCCTTAATCTGTTGGAAGAGCAAGAAACAAACTGTTGTTGCTCACTCTATTGTCGAAGCTGAGTACTGTGCTATGATTCATGCTGCTGCTGAGATTGTCTTCTGGCTTAGTTGTCTCTTGTTTGATTTGGGCATTCCTCAATCCTCTTCTACCTCTCTATATTATGACAACTGAAGTGCTATTTAGATTGCCCATAACACTGTCTTTCATGAATGGACGAAGCACATTGATATTGATTGTTACTTCGTTCATTAGCATCTGCAGTTTGGCTCTATCTCGCTTCCTTTTGTCACTTCGGCTTTGCAACTTGTTGATTTCTTTACCAAGATTCACGCCACTGTTCGGTTTTGGTTTCTTCTTGACAAACTCTTAGTGTTTTCTGCTAAAACATCTTGAGCTTGAGCGGGGGTGTGAGGATATATTAATATATATTCCATATATCTTCTATATTAGATATTCCTTCAATTGTGTAGATATTTTCCTTTGATTGTATAGATATTCTATTTTCCATTTTAGTCTTGTCTTAGGGCTATATAAACCAGTTGTGCACTTTGTAAAGAATACATTGAATGTACAAGTTGATACAAAAACTTACAATGGGGTGGTTTGGCAACTTAGATTTAGGCTATTTTTTTGGTTAAAATTTACAAAATGACAAAATAGGTTAAAATAGCTAATAAGATAAAATGTCACATCAAATCTATAATTATTTCACTTTCACAAACATTACATCCAACTACAAAAAAATCCAATCATCTTCCCAAACACAAAAATTTTAGCCTACTAAAATAGCCTACTAAAATAGCAATTTCTCAAACACCTACAATGTTGGGGTACTTTTTAATGCAGCATGCAAATACGCTTAATGCAGTTCTGAGATTTTGTAGATGGCATGCAAAGCTTTTTGGGTTTAATGGCCATGCAAAATCTTCTATTCACTCATTTTATGATACAAAATTAGATTCTGGTAATCATTAAACCAAGTTTGTAGCTTGCTGTAGTTGGAACAACTGGTATGCTCATCCAGAATTACAGAACTAGTTCCTTTTTATCTTTTGAATAGTTTGTACATAGGTGCGTTGATTTGCACTGCTTTTTGGACCCTTTATTATGTAGTGATGTAAAGTTTTTGATTATTGACTTCAGATCATACCTTAGTTTCGTGGAACTGCAATTAATTCTGGAACTTTTCAGAGTATTGTCCAGGTTTGTGATTAAATATCACATGCAGCTAGCTAGTAGGTAAACCAGCTTCAAATTTGAAATTTCATGGTGACTTTCATGGTCACCGTTCAAGTATGTAGTGTGTGTTCATTCACAGGTGTAAGATCATACCATAGTATAATTTTTTTATAATTTGTGTGTGTAAGATTTGTATTTAATATTGCTTAAATAAAACAAGAGCTAATGGGTTGAAGCAACTTAATAATAAGAACATCTGCACACTTCATTACCTATCTTCAAGTAGTGTGTGTGTCAGTAGCACGGATATTGAGGTACACCACTTGAAAATCGAGACTACATGGCATGGACACATCAATATATTTTATATGTATATATGAAAATAATATAATTTCTCCATTTTTTTTATATTACAAATACATTTATATTTTTTTTTGATTAGCAGCAGAGAAGTTTTATTAAGACTAGAAGAGAAAAGATAAAGAGAGGTACGTAGGAGGACAAGAAGTCCTCAAAGAAAAGGAAAGAGAAAATATAACACAATTACAAATCACATTCAACTCTCCAGTCACTAAAAAGGGCAGTCCTAGTGCACGAGGGTCCTGCCATTACCAAGTTTGGGGATCCCCCTACTGAGGGGCATTACTAAGCCCCTCGCACTATCAATTCCCCCTCCCAAAGCATTACCAAATAAGCTGTGGGTGGGACCCACAGGTGCACTTGGTAAAAAAAAATAAATTTTTTATATAAAATAGATTAAATCCGCTTACTATTTTCCTAATCGCATCCAAAACTCAGCCAAGTTAATCCCCCTCTGAGGGGGATTACTAAGCCCCTCGCACTATCAATTCCCCCTCCTAAAGCATTACCAAATAAGTTGTGGTTGGGACCCCCAGTCATAGCAATCCAATCCCCCTCCCATGCTGATAAACAAACATGACCTGAAGTTGATCACTAACATCTAAACACACAAAGTAAGTATTGCCCCAATCCATCGTTGCCAATCTAGATACTATCCGCCAAAAAGCGAAAGCCATAAGACAAAGCAAAAATAGATGATCAATGCTTTTCTCCTCTATCCTGGACATAACATACCGCTATGGACATAAATAGCAATTGGGTCTTCTAATTTGAAATATGTTTATGGTGAGTTTCTTATGAGTTTTTTCTCCATGCAAAAAGATTTAGACCATGTTTGTTTGGATGGTCTGGATAAAGGAGAATTGCAATGCAATGGATTGTTAGCCTTGGGCTAAATAGTTCCTGGATTATTTGGTTGGAAATTATGTGTATACAATGTTTGTTTTGTCATGGGATTAGATGTTTGGAAATGACTATTTTAGTGAATCTCATGTTTGATTAGGAAATTATATAGAATGATAACTTCTCAAAAAACCATTTTGTCTTTTGAATTGTTTACAATGGCAAATGATAAATTTGAAGTATATTTTGTTTTATTAAGACAACTTTTAATTTTATTTAAATACAACATTAGAATTATATTTTCATTTATAATTTTGCTAATACAAAATAGGGGAAAAAAAAAAAAAAGAAAAAAAAAGAGAAGACCATTATATATTATGAGATTAATTTACACATGTTTAAAAAAGTTTGTGTTTAAATATTTTTGTAAGAAAAAATGAAGAAAAGAGATGTATATTGTCTTTATTTTGAACATTAGAAGTATATTTTCTTTTATTATTTTGCTAATAAAAAATAAAAAATAAAAAATAAAAAATAAAAAATAAAAAAGGGAAGACATTATGTATCACGAGATTAATTTATACATGTTTAAAAAGGGAAGACATTATATATCACGAGATTAATTTATACATGTTTAAAAAAAATTCAACATGTTTAAAAAAATGAAAGAAAGAAATATTTTATAGTTGAGGGTCAATTTCGTCATTTTACTAGCTAATCTTGAGGTTACCCAATGGGATTGAGTTATGCCACATATGGGGGACTGTTAGTTTGACCTTTACTTTTCTAACCAAACGTTGGACTATTTGTTCCATTGGACATGGAGTTCAACCCCATGGCTTTATCACACTAAACACACACACCCCCTTACTATAAGTGGTACATTTGCTCTCCAAATCATATTTTGAGGTTCAAACAATGGTACATCTGAATCATCAATAATCTTATCAAAGAAAAATGGGCAAATTACATATACCTCCCTCGAGGTTTAGTTAAATTACAGATACCCCCCTGAGGTTTCGGAAATTACATCCCGCCCCCTGAGGTTTGTATTTTCATAACAATTTGCCCCCTGAGGTTTATATTTCATAACAAATTACCCCCTAATTTCTTATGCAAATATAGCATTCAGGGGGGAATTCGTAATTTCTCAAACCTCAAGGGGGTATCTGTAATTTAGCCAAACCTCGAGGGGATATATGTAATTTGCCCAAGAAAAATTTACAAGAAAATATCTCAGAAGAATGAGCAGTTCAAAATCTTTACCTATAACAACTATTCTCGTAGTTAAGAATAGATAACAAAGAAATGAGCTCAACAACTTTACGATCATTCAAGTTTTTTAAAAAAATTGAAGTTTCAAGAAATGGGAAAGAATGAAAAGAGATCATAGAAGTAATGGATATGTTATGAGGCTGAAAAAACTATACAATTGGGGAAATAAATGATCAAATGAATTCTCACCCCTCTATACATCCTCTCCAAAATGAATGGGATTGGATTCTCTCAAGTTGGCCATCCAACTTGAGAGTGTTTGGGCTTGGTTTGCCCATTTTGGGGCTGACTTTAGTGAAATATGTTTGAATCATATTTGTTTCAAAAAATGGACAACAATTATAATATCAGGAGTAGCCATTCATCTGTTTTAATACAAATGTGATTCAAACATATAGCTACCGATGTCTGATTATCGTAATTTTTTGCATGAATATTCTATTCAACAAGTACTAAAAAGTGAATGGTTCGGATCATTGAGATCGGCCCCTAAATGGGCCTACCAAGCAGAAACACTCTCAAGTTGAGATGGCCAACTTGAGATAATCCAAACCCAATCGAAACAAACAAACAAACAAACAAACAAATCGAGAGAAATAAGATACACCTTGAGAGATAAATTCCCATGGAGATTTGGAATTCTCCCAATTATGAAGCAAAGCAACAAATAGAGTGCTAAAATGCTCAAACAAATTGGAAAGGCAACAACTAGGTTGTCTTTGGATGACATGAATCAAAGACAAGGAATAGGTATATCTCATTTATAGGAATCTCATTCCAAGTGAGGGAATCAAATTCTTCCTTAGTCTAGGAAACTGAGTATGTATGGATTGAGAAGTCAAGAATCATATTCCCATTCCAATATTATCGAAATCAAGCTTGTCAACGGATCATATTTGAACCGGATCCAATCTAATTCGATTATAAAACGATCTGAATCTGAACCCGATTTGATTATGACAACTCCAATAAGAGATCATCCAAATCTGAATGTTGTATACTCTTATTCGAATTTCACTTTCTTAATTTTTTGGTTACTGTTGCCCATTACTTTTGAAATATAATAGTTCTATATGTACATATAACATTAAAGTATGAAAATCAGACCGGGTTGGATCATATTAACTCTGATCTGTCAATAATTGGATCAATTGGATTCGGATTTTATTGGATTATAGCATATTCATTAAAGAATTCTGATTTTTTGGATCAGATTCAGATTGAATTTGGATTAGATATATAATTTCTTTACGTGCCTAATCCAAATGGTGGAATAATGGAAACCTGCCATTCCCCCGTGAGATTCTTGCCATCCAAACTTAACTCTAGGGTGATACATTGACAGTGGACAAGGGAACAAATTTCGTTTAGTTTCTATCGAAATGGTTGAGATAGTTTTATTTTCGAGAAAATCAACATGAACTTTAGTGGAAAACCAACATTCTAGTATTTCCATTGAGCCATAATGAAACGTACTAAATCTCACCAAAACACTGAAACATTCTCAAACAATGAGTTGTCTCATTAGAAATATTTAGTAAGAGCTATTTTTTTATTTTTTGGGGGGCTCTTTTGTTAAAAGAAAAGATTATAGAACAAACAAAAAACTTAGGGCTTGTTTGGTTTGTTTTTCAGAAATTTTTTTGGGAAAAATTCTCTATAAACAAATTTTCAAGAGTAATCAAACCAAACAAATTTTTCCAAAAAAAATCTCAAAATTTTGTTTGGTTACCTACTTTCCAAAATCACTCTCTCTCTCATACACATCAAATCAATCACTTTTTTTAAAACTCTCTCCCCAAAACAATTTTCTAAAACCATTTCTGAAAAAAGGCAAACCAAATAAGTTTTCGTACTTTTTATCTCAAAAACTACTCTACAAACACAAACCAAACACACCCTTAATTTTATTAGAGAAAGTAGAAATGATAAGACTAGAGTTAGATAAGTGAATTTAAAACATAAAGTGACTTATTTTTATTTATTTTTTGTTATTATAGATGCGTTTCTTTTTATAAATACTTGAAATTTTACTTTTTTATTATTTAATTTTATCCTCATTACATTAGAATTTAGCATTTCTTATGTTTTACCTTTCAATGGCAATACCTCATCTCCAGTTAACCCTTTAAACAAATTGTTTAGGAGATTCTATTATTCGTTGATCTTTATTGAATCTTACTTTTACTTTTGTGAAAAATATATAAAAATTAACCTTGTAAACCCAAACGACCTCCTATGCTATGCATACCCTTTAACCTTTGTGTCTTGACTCTTTTATTGCAACACTACGTGCAAGATTTCAAAAAGTTGTAAAGCTTCTTTATGGGGAACGAAAATGAGTTGGATTAAAGAGAAATTAAAAATTTTTAAATTTTATTTATTTGTGAGGTTTAATTTAATTTAGAGTTCGATCAGGTTAGTGTTCTATTTTCGGTAACTTGATTTAGGTTCTTCTATTTTGCCTATATATATTGCTTTATACAATAGTTTTAGGTTAGCTTTGGAATATTGATATTGAGTATACGGTTATGGCCATTTTTGTGAGATTAAGGTTTTGACCCGTGTGTTCTTCTTCTCTCTATTATTCTTCTCAAAACTTTTGATCTTTTTTTTTTTTTAGATTAATTCTCCATAATTTTTGGTTTTGCAATCAATTACATAGTTGAACAGTTCTCTTAATAGCCGTTCGACATTAGTTGGTATTAGAGCCCAATTTAGATCCATTTTTCTGATTTAATCCTCGTGATTGCCTTCTTCCTACATCTATCAAACCATTATTATATCCACTTCTTTACTATCCTTTATTCTTCCATCACCATATGTTGTCTTGTCTTGATGGGACCTCGTCAGTAGGGGTGTTAAGCGAACCAAGCTACTCAAGCTTGACTAGTGTTGGACTTGTTAAAAGCTCGTTGGAGATTGTCTCGTTGCTTTAGACAATTTTTTGGTTATCTGGGGTTCTTTGTTACGAGTGCCCACTACTTGTGGTTTTGTTAGTGCTGTTGGGGTTTACTGGCATCCAGATGTGAGTGTTTTTCGATTTGGCTGATGCGAGCTAACTCTGACGCCTGATCAGTACCAGGGTCTTCTGCAGATAGGATCTTCTGCAGATGGGATCTTCTTTGGAGCATATTATAGATCCTTTGGTCTCATCTGGGTATTTTAGTAGGCTTTCTAATCTTTTTGGGATTAGAAGGGACGCCCTTTGTCATTGTATCGGTGTTGGTGAGATAGTATTTGATGTGGATTATTTTTTGGATTGATTTGCTGCTGAAACCAGACCTGATGTCTATGCTAGTGATTTTCATGAGGGGGCTAGCTCCTTGGAGGGAGAGGAGTAACGAGATTCTTGGCTTTGTTTTGGTGGTAGAATTATTATTACCACGTGTAAATGGTTGACTTGATGGCCGAGTTGGGATATTTGTGTGCAGGATGAGACTCGGCCACTCGCTAACTCCAATGATGGTTGAGACTTACATAGCCTTGTTGATGGTGTACTTTGATCCATATGCCCCATTTACTAGTTGTGTCGAGTTACTTCATCATTGGCTGGTGAGCCACCCTATTGCGTGTAGACCTCGTCATTACATGTGGTTTCGTATAGATCTTATAGCACATATGGCTGAGAGGCATCGATGATTGACTCCTCCTTGATAGTGTTATTCTTGATAGTCTTGTTGCTACTTGGGCTTGTTTCCTTTGGGCCTAGTTAGTGTGAGGACTAGGGACTGGCCTTTCATTCCATTGGTGGGTTTTGCTGGTGTGGTTCCATACTTTGGTAGGCGAGTTCTTTGCTAATTTGATCACCACCAGGTTATTCCTGGCGACTGATTTTGTTTTGAGTTTGGCACTCAGTGTGATGACTTGAGGATTTAGATGGCTTTTGAGGCATGATATCGACGAGATTATTAATCTTCGTCAAGTATGTTAGAGACTCTGATTATTACTAGGAAGTATTATACATGGCTTGATGCTCAGATTTCTAGATTTGAGTTTATATTTTTATGTCATTCAGTTTTGTAGGTGCTCTTTCCTTGAACGGATATACCGATTACGTCAGGACTTTATGTGTTCAATTACAGCTTTCAAGGAATGCTTATCACCGTTCCATGGCTTAGATGCGGTATACTATTTTTGTTTATGTTGAACGTATTGCTGTGTTGGAGTCTCGGGGACTTGAGTTAGAGATTGATTCCTTGCTCGAGGAGAGAAGTGCTTTGACTTGACGAGTATTTGCTTTATTAGCTCAGATTGATGATTTATGTTCCTGCCTAGAGCGTGTTTCTGGAGATTTGGTGACAGAGCAAGCAACTACTGAGGCATCGTTATGGGGGCGTATTACTATGGAGCATCTAGTCGTGGCACTTCGGCGTGGCAGGGATCTAGCCTTAGAGGCCTGTAGCGGAAGGTTTTCTTGTATAGTGTTTTTGGTTGATATGCGGAGTGATAGGCTCGATTTGAGGGGTTTATTGACTTGGTTGCCCGGACCACGAAGAGTGAGCTTGCTAGCAGGAAGGTTCAGGAGCTACAAGATTTTGCTTCTCGTGAGAGATACAAGGCCTTGACTCGTAGATTTCTGCAGATGTTGAGGAGAGTTCGAGGAGCACTTATATTGATTGAAATAGATGGAAAGGAATTTCTTGATTTGCTCAATTTCAATGTTGTAAAACACTATTACATGTAGTTAAGATTTCAAACAAAATGCTTGTCTTTTTAACCAATCTAGCCACTTTGGTTTTTCCTTCCCTACACTTTGAAAGGCATCATGACACAATAAAGCTGTTTCTGGCGAAAACCCCAAAAAGGGGCAATAGAGGCAAAAGTAGCAAAAAAAAAAAAAAACAAAGAAAGGTGCTCATTACCTTTCCGAAGTTATAAGTTCACAATTAATAATGTTAAGATAATCTGATCCTTCGAAAAGTTATGTAAGTCCAAGCATAATCACTAGGTCCTAAAAAAATGATCCCTGGGAGCTTACGAGTCTAAAGTGATGGTTAGTCACTTGGAGGAGCACGGCGGAACGGGAAGCATTCTGTCACTGTGACAACCATGTCATGCATATCAACTTTGCATTTATTTAATTATGTGATTATGAATTTTGTTTGCATAGTGTGTTCAATTGAATGTTACATTGTTAGGAATTATATTTGAATAAAAAATTGAAAGCTTAGATGACTTAGAAAACGATAATTGATTAGCTTAATCAGTTTAGTTTAATGTATAGAATCACATGGGAATTTAATTAAAAATTTGATTCATATTAATAATAGTTATAAATAACCAATTAGACATAATTATGATTGATTAGCTTTAAGTTTGATTAATTAAGATAATGAGCTATTAGTGTATTAAGCTAATCTATTAATATATAACTTAGAAGAAGAGAAGTTGAGTTCATCCTTATGTAATTGCTGGAGAAAGTTTTAGAGGGGGAGAGAGAGCTCAACTTTAGAGAGAGAGAAGCTAGAATTTGAAGAATTGAAGGAGGTGGTTCAAGATTTTGCAAGAATACATCAAATTAAAGACTCTAGGTAAGAATTACAAGTTTAATTCTTGTAGATATTCCACCTAAGGCTTGAATTCATGGAGTAATTAGAATAATTTGCATGTAATTTGAATATCTTATATTTCATCATTGTTGGTTTGAATTTTGCCTTTCTAGCATTCATGCGAGTTTGAACTTTGCATTTTTCCAGAATTGTCATGGTTTTATATCATATATTTCATGTTTGATGAACAAAGGAGAAAAGCTTTGAAAAATTTTGCATGCATGAAGGTTTTGGTTTCAATTTTGCTAATTGATGATGTTTCGAGTTAATGGTTTCAAAATTGATCATGTACTTGTGTTTTTCCAAGTGTTATCATGTTTTTGAGTAAACGATGCAAGCCCTCTAATATTGAATTTGTGTTTGGAAGCTCAATTATTCAGTTTTGGAAAACAGAATTTGCACAGGCCGCTTGAGCGATGAAGTAGTTGCTCGAGCGCACTTCGAGATCATCCAGTATTTTTGTAGACTGCTCAAGCAATTAGGTTACTGCTCCAGCCTACATTTGAATCACTTGGAATGTCGTTTTGCAAACCAAATACGGGAGCTTGCATTCATCGCTTGAGCAATGAAAGGATCACTCGATCGATCACTTGTTTTCAGCATATTTTGTAAAACACTCTCATGGGCATATTTTTGTTTCCATCATCTTCCGAGTATTCTTAGGCATTGTTTAGGCCTCATTAAAAAAGTAATAAGCTAGTAACCAACATAAGGAAATGGATTAGATAAGAAGTATTCGTTTGAAAGGTGTATTTCAATGTGAATTTGTTTATGTGCATTGTGTATGTTGGACACCCGAGATATAGCAATCGTTTGAGACCACTGTGAGTGATATCTCTATAAAGTTATGTTTGAAATTGTTTCAAGAATGATGCCATGAAATCTTATTTTGTATCCATGAATGAAGATCCTTTTTGTAGATATATTCGTGGCATCCTTTAGTGAGGCCTTGCCTGGGGGATATAATACCATGGCCCTTTGAATGTTTGAAGTATAGAGATCTCTGATGTTTGACACGAGTGGTCCCTTTGTTAGACCTGAAAGGTCCCTTTGATTTTGGCTTGAAAGGCCCCTTTGTTTTGCTCTATTGGCTGTTACCACTTATCACGCTTCGATAATGAATTTCGTTTATAAGCAAAAGCTTTGTTATGAATTCGATATATGATTCGTTTTGAGAATACAAGTTATGTTTTGTAATGCGATTAGACTTCATTCATTAACAACTTTATATTGATGTTACTCATTGGGTTTTAGCTCCCCCCCCTTCCCCTATATGTATGTAGGTGAGCATTTAGGAGATCAAGCTTAGAGTTTGCCTTGGGAGTCCACCTTTTTGAGAAGCCAACATGTGGAGTGTCTCCGTGTCGAGGCGTTTGCTTGGATTTGTGTTGAACCAAGCTTTTGTCAAATTTTTTTTTGTTAAGTCTTATGTTTGGACTTGTATGTGTATAAGATGAAGTTTGCACTTATTGTAAATATTATTAAGTTATGATGCGTTCTATGGAGGTTTTTGGTTTATCATTTAAGCATAGCTTAATGGACTAGTTTTGTTAATGATTTTGCTTCCGCTTTAGGCCTCGATATTTAATAAATATTTTGGATTTGTCTAAGAGGCTGTAGGTAATCTACGATTACTAGCCAGTTATGCCCTTATCCTCTAGGGGCGGACTAGGGACTTGACAGTCACTGACTTTCATATTGGAAGTGTTCAGTAACCTCACCCCCTAGCCCCTTTGAGTGTTGAAAACCTTCCTGACCAGAGTGCCTTTCACTCGACATCTCCTGGGAAAGTACTTGTTCCCTTCACCAACCAATCTTCGGATTCAAAAATTGGAAATATAACTGTTTTAATCTGGCATACTCATAAGAATGAAGCATGCATTTATATTACAACAGTGTGACACACGTACAATACTAGAATATAAAACTATTATGCAAAAAAACTATTGATCACCTCGAACTCTCCACATCTGTAAAAATCTACGGGTCAAGGCCTCATATCTCTCACGAGCAGCAAAATCATCTAGCTCCTGAACTTACCTCCTGGCAAGCTCACTCTACGTAGATTGGAAACCAAGTCAATAAACCCCCCAAATTGAGCTTGTTGCTCCGCATAATGGCCAAAAATAAGGCAATACTAGGAAACCTCAGGCTCTAGGCCTATAAGGCTAGTATACTTGTCACGCTGAAATGCCATAACTGGATACTCTAGCTCAGTAGTATGCCTATGTATCAATGCCTCGGCTGTCGTTCGCTCTGTCGCCAAATCTCTAGAAATATGCTTTAAGCGACAACATAAATCATCGATTTGAGCTGATAAAGATGGTACTCATCAAGTCAAAGCACTCCTCTCCTTAAGCCAGAAAATAGTCTCCCGTAAGTCCTCGAGACTCGAACACAGTAATACGCTCAATATAAACAAAAATAGTATCCTGCATCTGAGCCATGGAATGTTGATAAGCATTCCCCAAAAGTTGTAATCGAACACTCCGAGTCATGATGTAATCGGTTTATCCGCTCAAGGAAAGAGCGCCTGCAACAGTCGAATGACGTACAAACATAAACTCAGATCTATAAATCTGAGCATCAAGCCATGCATCATACTCCCTAGTAATACCCGGAGTCTCCAACATACCTGATGAGGATGAATAATCTTGTTGATATCATAACTCAATAACCATTTGAATCCTCGAGTCATGATATCTGTCTTGCTGGTTGTGCATTGCACAAATAAATATATATTCCACCAAACTAATTTGATATATTGTGTTGACCAATTCAAAAAAATAATATATACTTACATATTATTTTATATTTCCATTACTTTTAAATTCCACCTAACTAATTATTTTTTTTAATGTTTAAAATGAATGTTTATTTGCTATTCTTTTTTTAAAAAATATTTTTTATGCTGCATTTAATTAAATATTATATAAACAAAATTTTAAACTCATTTATAACATACATACATATATATAAAAAGTTAATATAAATAAATTAAAAATATTAAAAATAACAATAATATATAAGCGCTTCCAACCTACGACTCTTCTAAGTTGCCCTGCTCCCGTTCCCTCTCCCGTTGCTGTTTCGTGCAACTAAATGCTAGAATACACTTCACATGGAATTTCACTTCAAAAGAGGTAGCTAAATGCTGAACCAAATGTGTTGTTAGCTTTATTCCACCTATTTGTTGGTCCTAAGCTTCTCTAAACCTCATGAAACTCCACCTTAATTGCCAAATTATTCTCTATAATAAAAATTCAAGCATTAACACATAATTAGGTTGGTGTTTGGGGTTTGTTTTTTTTGTGGCCTTTGTTTTTTTGTTTTTGTTTTTTTGGGTGGGTAAGTCATAAATTAAGGACAAAAAATTACACATTTACAAGGGGCATACCCCAGGTAATACAACAAATATCATTCTCGCCCCCCAAAAGGGGGGTTGAAACAAATAAAATCTAAATACAAATAAAACACAAAAATTACCCATATATCTTTTTTATCCCCAAATAACTTCTACTATCAAAAAATAATAGGTGAAATTTGAGGAAGATATATGGGCAAAAGTACAATGACCTCACCACAGCCGAACATGGCTGAACAACAAAAAGCACAAAACCATGAGTTGGTTTTGAATACGTCAGTGGCCAAATAAAACCGACGTGGCGTTGCAACCTTCAACACAAAACTATACATATACACCAAGCTGGCCAACCACCTAAAATAAGGAGCCGACCTACCACCTATATCTATCTCCCTCATACCAACGTGCTATCCTTGATCAGAACAACATCATTGGGACGGGAAATTGCACCTTGAAACACACGATGGACCACGCGTACAGCCACTCTCCATCTCACATTTACCAACCAAACACCACAAACGCCCGACGGAGAAACAACCATTACGGTGGTAAACACCCAGGCCAGTTATGGACAAACCCACCAGTGCCGGAGTAGCGAACCACCTGCTACTCCTCACCAGAAACATATAGCGAACAACACCAGCTCCGTTACAAGCGTACCACCAGCAAGCAACACCCCATGAATTGAAAACTTTAAATCCCTAGAGGACCTATACCAAAACCAGCACCAGGTGAGAGCAACACCCGTGCCTGAACAAAGTCAATATCTCGCCGGAGAAGAAGCAACTCCGGCCAGAGATCAACCAGCACTAGTGACTACCCCCCGCCGACGTCAAACCTGGACAAAACAAACAAAAAACATCCACCAACAGTTGCCTCATCGAAACCCTCCAGAATGAAGATTAAACCTTGAGCCAAAGGAAAATGCCCATGGAAGATGACCATGGCATCACCCACAACCGAACACCATAACCCAATTTCCATATCCATTTACATCAACATTCTCGCTCTAGACTAGAGAGAGAGGCTAAGAGCAAAGAAAATGACCATTGCAAGTCGGAGACGACCAATAACAGTCACCACACCAAGCTATAAAACTCACCAGTGGCATAGCCAGAACCCTCCTTTAGCTACCAGATTTACATGAGCGTAGAGACCACCGTCATACCAACGAACCCACCAACAATGACCAGAACCCCGACACAGGCATTGACCCACGGATGGTTTGACCATCGGGAGCTGACAGATGACTACTCGTCGGCGAGACAACTGGGATGATATCCCATTCACCAGCCATGGCGGACAGCAACTCAATGTACTAGAGGCGAAGTCATGGGACTTGAATACATCACAGAAGCACCAGAGAACTTCCAAACAAAACTTGAAAATACACAACAAAGATCAATACCACCCCTAAAACGGAGCTTAACAGACCTGAAACACACTCACTTACCGTCAAAATTTGTGGCCTTTTTGCTTCTTTTAGGAGCTAAAAAAGCAAATGTGTTTGGGCAGTTGCTAAACAAGCAGGTTTTTGGGAGTGAAAAAATTGATGTGACATTTGACTTTTTTAGCTAGTGACAAACATGGGGGCTTTTTGGATTTTTTAGTCAAAAGCTGGCTTTTTATTTTTTAGTGTTCCCAAATGACCTCGCATATGTGCAAGAAATTACTATAAAAGAAATGCAACTTTTCTTATATAAATCAACATGAACATGCAATTTTAGCCGTTCGTCACTTTTTTACTGTTAATATTTTTATTATTGTTTTTCTTTTCAATTTTTTGTTGACCATAATTGGTTGCAATTTTATGCACATTTAAAATTGTATACACTTGTGCTTTATAAATTTTAACATTAATTTGATAAGCATTGGTTCACATTAAATTTTTAGTTAATTATACGCTAGTGCCATTTGTGTAAAGAGATGTGTATTGTGAAGCACAAAGATATAGGCATGGACACAAGATAACGATTTAAAAAAAAATAAGGATATAGACATAACATGGATACTACCCAGTTTTTTTTTTTTTTTTTAAATATATTTTTATTTGCTAATTTTTATCCACAAACAATAAAAAATAATGAAAAACTAACATTATTTCAACATGAAAAACCATAAAAAATACACTAGTCATAAGACACATAAGATATCATCTAATACATTCATCAAAAACACCTAGAAAAAAAAGACTACGGGGACTATATTTGTTTTTGTGAGGATGCTTGGATTGGGGATAGCTCTTTTGGTCATTTGTTTCCACATTTGTATTGTTTATCTCACTCTCATAATGTGTCTGTTGCTTCTATTGCTTGTTTCCCTAAGGCTCCCATTTCTTAAAATTTCAGTTTTTTCGAAAATCCAAGTGATACCTGTCATGCATAATGAGGTGGGATTCTATGGATAAAGGGTATTGTCTATTCATTCCTTGGGTTTGTTCTCTTGCTAGTTTTTTTTTTTTTTTTTCATGAGTTGATTGATAATTCTGATGTTCCCATTTTTTATTTTTTTTAAAATGATTTGTAATGCTTGTGTGTCTTTTTAAGTAAAGTGTTTCTAACGATTAGTTTCAAAGGAGAGCTGATTACTTTTGCTACCTCAATGGTGCATTTTGTGTAGAAAGGGGGATAATGAAAGAATTGACCCTCTCTCTCTCTCTCTCTCTCTCTCTCTCTCTCTCTTTTTTGTTGTTTTGCATTGTCTTGCGACTTATCATCGTGGCATAGATTGTTTTACATGGTGGATGTTGAGTGGGTGGCTTCTCCTTCTTTTATACAAATGCTTTTGATTGATTGTAGGAGGTTTGGAACGAATAAGAAAGTTTGAGTTCTTTAGGATTGTGTCATTTTTGTGATATTTTCAGAGATTTGTTTAGGAAGGAACACATTTTTTTTATTATAAATTTTGGCATATAGAGGAAATCATGGAATAAGATTTGTTGTATATCTTTTTTTTTGCTTCTGTCCCTTTTTCTTTTAGGGAGATTCCTTTTGATTAGTACGGATTGAAGGGTTGTGCGTGGTTTGTAATCTTTTGGTTGACTTTTGTGTTTTTGGTGGACTTCTTGTCCTACCCCAACTTTTGTAATTTTTCTTTTATTTTATTAATAAAATTTCTTTTGTAGCCTTTTGAGGCTTCAAGCAGACCTAATGTAGAGAGAATGTAGAGAGAATGTAGAGAGAATGAGTTGACTTTTTGTGATATTTTATTAGTTTTTTTGTGATATTTTATTAGTTTTTTTTTTATTTCTTATGAAAAGACGTGTAAAAAATGTAGAGAGAATGAGTTGACTTTTTTACTTTTTGGCTATTTTAACCAATTGCCAAACATGGCCTTATGTGCTTTATTGCTTTATAATCCAAATTAATTTGAGTTGTATGTAGCATAGCTCTTGTAATGTAAGACCTTTTGACTTTACATTCAGTGAATCCCATCCATGGACTTAAAGTTGCAAGCAAGTCAGCACATCATCTATAGCTTCTGAGCTGCTGTTGACAGGTTGACGCAGTTCACCATTTCGAAATTCAAAGACTGGGGATTCACCGCTTGAGTGGTGGTCCAGCAGTATATAAGGGTGTGTAGGATCTGAAGCATGTATTTGTAGAACTGCAAATATTGAATCACTGCTCGAGCGATGCCAAATTAGTTATAAAATGCATAAGATTTTATCATTTCCAGATTTGGTTGCATCCTCTCTCTCTCTACATATGAAATTAGAGCAGGATATGGTGAATTATCATCTCACTATATATAGGTGGTAGATGTGTGGCACTTTCGTCTTTTAATATGACTTTTGGTATTCATGAGGTCTGACTGATTTGCTAGGAGTAAAAATTATTAGAAGCAAGTGGAAAATATGGGTTGTGGCTACTTTGTGCTTTATGGGATGCATTTAAAGGCAGAGGAACAACTGGTCCTTGAGGGAATTTAGAAATCAGGGCACCTTAAGTATGTTTCTCTGTTGGTTGACGGAGGGTGTTGGATAGCTTGATATACATTGTTGGGCCTATTTCGTGACAACTTGAGCTTTTGGGACAATTGGTGACTTGACAATAAGAGATTATTCTATTTCAATTTTATTTTAAAATTTGCAGATAATAAGAGGAAGGAAACAATGTGATGATCCACCCAGATGTGGCCTCTTCTATTCTTTTTCTTTCCCTTTGGTTTTGGTTGCCTGTGGCAAAGTACATGTTTTGCTTCAAATATTATGTCTTCCCATGGTTATTGATGATTGTTTTTATTGAGGTTTTTTTTCCGTGTTTCATTTTATTTTCATTCATAATTATTTTTTTATTTTTCAAGAAAATTCCTAGAGATTTGACAGAGGCATCATTACCAGGTGCTGGATTATCAATAATCGCCGACTTTTCCATGATATTTTTATTTGGAATGGTAGGAAGCTCATTTTTATTTCATTGGAGATTTATGGATGTGATATGTAGATCATGACTATTCATCATTACATGAAAAATGACTTTGATTCAAGTCTATATTGATGTATCACTGCTCTTTAAAAATTGCATTAAGTTTTTGTTGGTTTCTTCTTTCATTTATTAACCGTCACATTTTTTATTTTAGGTATTCATTTCTTGTCCTAGCTGCACTACATGAATGCATGTGTCTCTCTTTTCACAAAGTAGTATACTAGTATCATAGTATGCTTAATTGTTTTTGTGGTTTTACTTTCTATACAGAATTAAATCTCAAATTTATTTTTGCAGGAACTAAATAACTATTTTACAATGAGCGCATCTACATCTGTAATTGTTGACAAGAGTTCTGATGGGGAATTCTTGCACATTGATTTTAATTTTAGGTATTGTCGTGGACCTAATTTTATTTCTTATTAAGCAACATTCATTCGAATTTTCTCCTTGTTTTTGCTCAAATTTTTAAATATTGCAAGAAGCAGTTGTAAGAACCCACACCTATAAATGAACATAAAATTCAGTGCTTTTACTATATTGGAGGTCATGAAATTGTTTGTGCAGAACCTTCGTCACCTATATACCTTTGTAGTCACTATGTTGATACGTAATACTCTTGAAATTTTTTCTATGAATTTCCTACAAACTATTTTAAATTTTTTTTTTTTTTGTTGATATTTTACATTTCTACTTGTTTTGCAATATTTAGGGTAGGTAGGTTGTGTTTCTCGTATTCAGTCAATTTCTCCACTTTCGTTTTGCAATGTTAATTCTAATTTTGATTGGTCTGTTGAACTAACATTCAGTTTTTTGTTTTTTTTTTTGGGGGGGGTGGTAGCTTCCCTGCACTCTCGTGTGAATTTGCTGCTGTTGATGTGAGTGATATCTTGGGAACAGTAAGTTTCAATGACTCATTTCACTGCAATTTATTACTCCTTGAAGAGTAAATTCAAGCATCGAATGTAATCATGTGAGTGATTCTACAAAAATTGGTTGTGCTTCTTATTTAACCAAAGAGAATGAGATTTTGCAACCTCAACTTTATATTTTTATCATGGAGTTAATTTTCTTTCTAATATCAACAGAGGGAATGAGGTGAGATTTTTGTGGAATCTTTACTAGTATCTATTTGGGAGGTTATTATGTTTACCCCAAATTATTATTACAGATAATCCAGTCCCCTAAGCCTGGCATTCTTTTTGGATTGGTCAACAGAGCGGAGTTCACCTTGCCCTTAACCCAGATCCATACAGTGGAGTCTTTGGTTCAGACAGGGAGAAGTATGCAAGAGATGTTGAAGATCTCATTACCTTTGGAACTCCAGGGCATGTAGCTGGTTTTATTTCTGAAGCCATACAGGTAAGCATCGTCTATGTAAATTTGTTTTTATTGTTTCTTTTTGTGGCTATTTTGATTAGGGTAATGATGTACACACAGGATTTAACACAAAAAAATTTATGCAAAATGATGTGTCGCATTTATATCCCTACATTGATAGTCAAATGCCCATCACTATGGTTCATAATTGCAAGAGTGTCATTGCCACATTATTTGTCTTAAATTCTGTACAAAAGTTGTGTGAGAATATCATTTTCCTATTAATGTTACCTCTTCTGAGTTACTGTCTAATTTGAACTACTCTCTAAAATGGTAGGGAGTGGGTGGAATTATTGAATTGGCCCCAGGTTACTTCCCTGTCGTATACAACAGTATTAAGAAAGTAGGAGGGCTTTGTATTGCCAATGAGGTTCAATCTGGGTTTGCTCACACTGGGAGCCATTTTTGGAGATTTGAGACCCAAGGCATTGTGCCTGACATAGTGACAATGGCAAAGGTAAATCTATATAATATGTCAGGATGATTTTTAAAAATGTCCAAAATGATTTTTAATGGTCTAAATCAATTCTAAGTGTATATCAATGGTTAAGATCAATCCTTTCAAATGTACCAAACACTTGATTCCCACCCAAATTCTCTTCTCTCTCTCTCTCTCTCTCTCACGTCTCAAACACTTAATATGGCTGGATTATTTTTTGGCCTTTATAGATTTGGCCTCTTCTTCTTGGGGTAGCAAAGTGTGTTTTGAGGGGAGAGAGAGAGAGATAGTGTGTGTTTTAAAATTTGAAATTTGAAAAAGTGAGATGAGCGAGAAAGGATGGATGGGTGGGTGGGGGTGAAGAGTTTTTTTTCTTTTTTGTTTTTTTGGGCTGTTGTGGCTCTTGGACACAAAGTGCGTTTTGTTGTCCGTCATGGCCACCGCTACCGTCGCCTCACTCTCTTGGGAACAAATTATGTTTTTGTTTTTGTTAGTATTTATTTTATACAAAATATAAAAAAATAATTAAAATGTATTATTTACTATAATTTGAGTTCAAATACTTAAAATACATAAAAATACATAAATCATGCAAAATTATAAAACTTTATTTTAAATTTGTAAAAATTATTTTAAAAATTTTTAAGTGTAAATTTTATAACATTACTCTAAATTTTATAATTTTTAAGTGTATTCAGATTGAATGGATCTGAAAAAGTAAAAAATGTTGATTAAAATATTTAAAAAGTTTACTAAAAGTAATAAAATACAGATTGAAAATTTTAAAAATTATTTTTGAAAACTGTAAACTAAATAAGTTTTGAATTTCAAATTTGTAAAAATTATTTTCAAAATATACAACCAAACTCTAATTATAAAATTATTTGAAAATCCAAACCAAACGGACCATCTATTTATATTTTGACCTCATTTTTTTTTTTTTGCGCAACAAATTAGATAAATTTTATTTTAATCCATAAGATGAATATTTCTTTATATTTTTTTAGTATTTTTATCAAAAAAAGTTACAGATTTTACAAATTTTAGCATGATACGTATAAATTATAACTGCATTTTGATCTCAACAACACGGGCATACACTAGTATATATATATAAATTATTAATTTCAGTTCCATATCAACATTTTAAGGTAGCTTGGTTGGTTGAAGCTTGCTTCCACTTACCCCCAAGGTAACGTGTTAAAAATTAGGGTTTCACAACTTTCACTCTCTTTTCCCTCCTTTGTTTCTAGACCCCCCCTCTCTCTCGCTGATCTTCCACCGCTTCAAAATTAGGGTTTTATAACGGTCTTTCTCTTTTC
This sequence comes from Camellia sinensis, assembly GCF_055761805.1. Taxonomy (NCBI): domain Eukaryota; kingdom Viridiplantae; phylum Streptophyta; class Magnoliopsida; order Ericales; family Theaceae; genus Camellia; species Camellia sinensis. Next base: position 90,436,104 of record NC_138964.1, read on the forward strand.
ACTCCTTTGTTTATTGTCGCCTCTCTCTCTCTCTCTATTATCTTCCATCGTTGCTCTCTCTCTCCATAAACCTAAACCCTTTCGATCTCTCTAGCTTCTATCCATCTGAGAAACCCAAAACCTTTGAAATTGACTCATTCAAATCGTCTTTCTGATGGAGAACATGAAGACGAAGCACAAAAAAAACCCTTAGACGAAGCAGCAGAAACCTCCTAAACCACACTCAAACCCTAAGACGAAGAAGAAGAAGCGTGAGATCGTCTGAAATCCATCACGCATCTTGAAATCTAGTTATTTATTTTTCTGAAATCGTCTTTCTGATGATGGAGAATTGCTTAAATTTTGCTTCAAATTGCTTGAGATTAATTGAAATCTGTATAAAATTGCTTGATTATTCTTGTGATTATTTTTGTTTATGTGATTTCAATATGATCAGGTGAACAAGCTTTGTGAAGTGTGTTGAAGATTTCATAGCTAGGGTTTATCTGCAACTTAACAAGATTTTTCAATGCTCAGTGGCTTCGATTTCTCAATCTCAAACCTCTACTTTTACTGGTATTGATTGCTCTATCCATTGATTGCTTTATGACCACACACCCTCATCAAACTCTTAATCACCACTGTCACTATCTCTCCTCTCTCTCTTGATGTGTATTTTGCTATAGCATTGCATGATGTCAATATTTTCACTTTATTCTTGATGCATGTCACAATATTTTCACTCTGTATAGTAATTTTGAAACTCATGTTCTATTTTAGCTTTAATATGTGTTTTAGCTTTAATATGTGCATTGGTTCCCCTACTTACAGTGAAAACTTCTACTCTATTTATAGACCAAATTTTCTCTTATGAGGTAAAAAAGTTATTTTAGTAGAATTGAGACAAGTTTTGTTTTGGTATTACTCTGAAGCTTCTGTTGGAAAAGCTTGACAATCAAAGCATTCAATGTATATTGTGTCATGGCAGGGTGCAACTTGCCTACATCTTTGCTTGTGGATGTACAAATAATTTTCCATCACTACCGCCATAGATTTTAGTTATAAAAATGCAGTTCCCATTAAATAATGTTGTTGCTTCTTTTTTTTTTTTTTGGGTGACTCCTATATGCATGTCCCTACTTTTTCATTGTTAAAAAATGTGTATTGTTTGTCTCATCTTATTTAATTTTGCTTTTACTTCAAGTTCAGAGTTCTACATACATTGCAGTTCCTGTTAGTGTAGTCCATGTAATTTGGAGATGTTGATGGAGATTGAGGGCGAGGCAACCGCCGAGATTTTCAGTTATTTAGAAGTTTAATTTTATAAAAAATAGCCCTTCAACCAAACAAGAAACAAACAAAACTTGGAAAAAAATGACCATGAATTGATTGCAGGTGTTATTAACTTGTAGTTACTATTTATTTGGAATGTTGAAGTATTTTTGTTGCTTGATATTTGCCTCTCTCCTAGTTCTTCCCCTCATCATTATGCTTACATATGTGATGATGTAACCATTGTTCTTCTATTCTATAGTTTTACTCAGGAAATTCGTCTATTTTTTCTTTATTTTGGAGAGGTGGTTCTACATGATGCTGATCCTAGTATGAGGACCTTCATTCATTCATGTTTGAGTCGATAAAGATGATTCTATTTTTATTTTTTTTGTTAAGTAGGAAAGCCAATTTGTAGACATAAGTCGTAACTCAAAAATAAAATACGACTCATGCCAATTAGTTTCTCAATTTTCTCTTGACACCAGGCTCTAAGGATTCTTTTAGGTCCTCCTTTTTGAAATTAAACATATGTGTTTAGTTGTCAAAATCTCCATTAAGCTCAATTAGTTTCAGTACGAAATTACTATACCATATTTTGTTCCAACAAGGTCGGGAAGGTGCATAATAACTTTAAACATACAAAATAAGATGTGGCATCACATAAGGAACAAAATTTATTTCTGAAGTAGCATTGACGGGACGAAAATAAAATAAAACTACAATTATGAATACCAATATATGAAGGGTCTTGTTAACAAGTGCCTCGAGGACACGAAAAGTAGACCAAAAAATAAATTTGAAAACACGACATTTTTTATTAAATTCAATGCAGTTTTTATTGAAATTAATGCACTTCTTTTAACTGTTTGACCTATTTTCAAGACACTTCTTTATTTCATCCCAATATCCAGCACTTTTAGCATTTGTCATATACAAATATCTTGAGGACACAACAATTACACGAATTATAACTAAGGCCATTCCAATGAAATAAATTACATATATCTATTAAGAACAGAACAAAAAGATGACATGAGGAACTTGCTTCTCTACATTTCAAGAGCTTTAGCAATAATGGAGAAAACTACAAATGCAAGACTGATGTTACAGGAGGATAAGTTACCAAAATATTTGATATCCATGTTTCGTATTTCTTTTTTTCTACTTCTAAATCTGAAAATTCAGTCAAATAAAGAAACTAAATCCTAAGCAAAGAATCATGCCAATCTCAAATCGTATCTGAGGGAGTAATGTAGGGAAATTAGTTAGAAGTTTTCTCTTGTTAAGATTTTGAAATTTCAGTGTAGCTTCTACAACATGGTCTAAAAATTCACTTAGTAGTTTATTGGTGGTAGTTGCTACATAATTAATGTCTGTTGGGCTATATATAATAAATCCATGTGTTTTTTGGGCGATTAATGTAGACCTTTTTTTATTCAATGGCAACTGAGCAGCGAGTAGTAACACAAGTGATGAAGACTAAAGAATTCCTCAACTAAGCAGTGAGTCAACAACCAGGTAATTTCAGTTATCACTCAAGAATTCCTTTACTTATGTTGCTGCCATTGCTTGGAAATGGAGACTAAATTGGGCCCTAGTTTTTTTTAGTTTTTATTTTTTTCATTTATCCTTTTTGATGTTGTGATGCAGAGCGTGATTCTTGGGAAGCTAACATGTTCATGGAGATAGAAGGTGATGGGGGTGCCTGCATATCTTCAACCTGATCTGGAAGCAGATCTCGTCTTGCCTCCGGCACCAGCTAGCAGAGTCGACAACCATGTAATTTCTAATCTCAGTTATCACTGAAGAATAAATTCACTTGCATTGCTACAATTCCTTGGAAATGGATATTGTATTTCATGAGTAACTGATCAAAATAATTCTATTGGCACGGAATTGTATGATGCACGATTCGATTCATACAATTTAATATGAGTTTCAACCAAAATTATTTGAATTGTGTTGTTTGAAAATTGGGTGTGCTGTTGAATTGAGAATTGAGTAGTTCATAGGTTTTTGTTTACATAATGTATTGAAATGACGCCTTTTTCAACTACTCTATGATGAAACAAAAATAGGGCCATTGGTTATACTGATATACATGGTGTTATATATATATGTAATATATAATTTATTTATATTGATCCTGTGAAGTATTTGATTGCGATTGCTAGTGTTCCAACATATGTGTGAGGTTTGGAAATTCCTTTCCAATAATTTGGGCTATATTTCACGACAAGCATCCGGTGGATCTTGTATCAGAAGGGAAAAAGAAATGGAAGGAAAAGTGGGAAAAAAAACTTTGTTAATAGTTTCATGTGGAAAAAACATGCAAAGAGTGAACTGCTAACACATGTATTATCTTATGCAATTTTATCTTTTCTTTTGTGGAGATTTTGTTGGAATTGTGTTTCATTTGTTGTGGCGCGTTATAGAAACCAAAAACACCCTTTTCGTAGTTTTTAGATAATTAGAGATCGATGATTCCAACTTCCTTTACTCCATTCAAAAAGTTGTTCAAAATAATTGATCAAAATTTCCAATGATCCGGTTTGTGCATGTTATTCAAAATAATGTTACTTTTAGGAGTTGTTAGTTTTTCGTTTGTATTTTTTTTCCTTTGTGTTTTTGGCGCTAACCCCTTGCAGGCAATGGCACATATAGACATAGTTAATCATTTAAGGTAATCTCCTTAACTTTTTGATTTTATTTTTTACATTCAGGACAATGCCTTGTTTAGTTTGGGGGGAGAAAATACTTATTTTGAGAAGAATTTATATATTTGCTTGCAGCTATGAGTTAGTTATTTTGTTAAAAAAAAAAAAAAATTTAGTGCTCATGGTATTCTTTTGTTCTATACATTGAGTGATTGGGCATACTTGTGGTATTTAATTGCTTTAACTTGAGAATTGTTTTGAAGTTTGATATGCTAGCTACTTTGTTAAAGTATTCCGTGTGTTCATATTTGGAAATCATTGCACTGCACTTCAGCCACATGAATATGATTTTTAGTTGATAAGTGGGTATGACTTGAAAATCTTGAGGAATGATAGTGGAGACTTTTAACCCTGTGAGTTTTGTGCCAATCATTTATTGGAGGGTTATTATACATCTACTCTTAATTTTTCTTTGGAAGCGCATTAATTTGTTGTTTAGTCTTATTATTTTTTCATTTTTGGTTGAATGCTGAGAACAAATCAATTTGTTATCACACTTTTTACTCCCTCGAGGATGATGCATCGTTTAGGTTGGGGGGAGAAAATACTTATTTTGGGAAGAATTTATATGTTTGCTTGGTACAATGAGTTAGTTGTTTTGTTTAAAAAAAGAAAAAAAGGTGTGCATGGTAATGTATTGTTCTATGCATTGAGTGATTCGGCATACTTGTAGTATTTTATTGCTTTAACTTGAGAAATTGTGTTGAAGTTTGATATGCTAGCTACTTTGTTAAAGTATTTCATGTGTTCGTATTTGGAAATAATTGCACTGCACTTTAGCCACATGAATATGATTTTTAGTTGATAAGTGGATATGACTTGAAATTCTTGAAGAATGATAGTGGAGACTTTTAACCCTGTGAGTTTTGTGCCAATCATTTGTTGGAGGGTTACTATACATCTACTCTTAATTTTCTTTGGAAGGACATTAATTTGTTGTTTAGTCTCATTATTTCTTCATTTTGGTTGAATGCTGAGAATAAATCAATTTTTTATGACACTTTTATTCCCTCGAGATCATGAAAGTTGAAGGACCATACTAATTCTTGAGAGATGATTTTAGGCCATCTTTGTTTCTTTGAGCCTTTTATTTATTTTTCTTTCTTTTATTATTACTTCATGAACCATTAGAAACCAATTTGAGCCTTTATGTTAGCCTTTCTTTGTTTAACCCCGCAACCCATACCTTCTTTTTACTTTTGTAGATATGTTGGGATTATTTGAGTTTGACAATGGCAAATTTTTTTTAAAAAAAAAAAAGAAAAAAAAAGGAGAAAAGCTGAAAAAAAGAAGAAATAAATTGTGTTCAACGAAGGGAAAAAAAAAAGAAAAAAAAAAAAGAAAAAAAAAAAGCAGGAGGAGTAAGTTGAAAAAGACAAAAAGAAAAGTAATAGAAAGAGCAAGGCATTTGGAATAATGCTCTAATTGTGTTTATTTTTATGCCAATTGTCTCTGAGACGTCCTTTTTTTTATTCACCTTTGGCTTTTTATTATTTTTTCGTAATTCCTCAACCCAAGCATTACAACCAAATAAAAGTCCTATTTGATCTTGAGTGTGGTATAGTTTACAAGTGGACATGATGGATTGGGGTGATGGTGTGGTAATTTTAATTCTCAGTATTTGATATTCCATTCATGAGACTATTTATTTATTCTTTCATTATAGCGTTTTTCCAAAAAATTAGTATGCGGGATATTTTGCCTTTGATTTACATTATTCTACTCGCATATATTGAGAGTAATTTTTATACCATATTCTGAGTGATTTATTTGTTGAGTGCAATAACTGGTGAGATTTGAGTCGAAGCATGTTTCAGAAAGAGATTTGGGTTATATTTCACTTTGAGGCTAAGGTTGTGTATGTGTTGGCTAAACTTTTTCACACACGCCAAATTCTGAATGTCATGAGATATCTTTACTTGCTACTAGTGTCTTGAACTTTGATTGGTTATCTTGTTAAGGTTGTGAAATTCATGACTTGTTCTTGAACTTTTAGTATGAGAACGAAAGAAATCCTTCGAGTAAAGAAAATTTTTGACGTTTGTGGGTAACATTTCTAGAAATTTTATTTCTCAGTATTTGATATTCCATTCATGAGACTATTTATTTATTCTTTCATATTAGCGTTTTTCAAAAAAATTAGTATGCGGGATATTTTGCCTTTGATTTACATTGTTCTACTCGCATATATTGAGAGCAATTTTTGCACCATATTCTGAGTGATTTATTTGTTGAGTGCAATAACTGGTGAGATTTGAGTCGAAGCATGTTTCAGAAAGAGATTTGGGCTATATTTCACTTTAAGGCTAAGGTTGTGTCTGTGTTGGTTGAACTTTTTTCACACACTCCAAATTTTGAATGTCACGCGATATCTTTACTTGCTGCTAGTCTTTTGAACTTTGATTGATTATCTTGTTAAGGTTGTGAAATTCATGACTGGTTCTTTAACCTTGGCATGAGAATGAAAGAAGTCGTTTTAGTAAAGAAATTTTTGGATGTTTGTGGGTAACATCTTTGGAAACACAAGACTTTAACTCGTCCATGAGGGTTAATCTATTGGATTAAGGGCTTGTTGCATGTGCTAAATTCAATCGTGATTTCTTGCGGAAGTGGTTTAGAGTAGTTGCTTTTATTTTTCTTTTTCATTTTATTTTAGTCGCCTTAATTGCTAGGTTCTAAAATTAAAGCTGGTTGGGAGGTGTGATGAATGCTTAAAATTACGTAGTTATTCTAGGAATTTTGGATATTATATTCATTCTCTCAATTTATATTTAATTGTGATTTAATGTATTTAATTTAAATTTTTAGAAAAACTACATTTGAGCCATCAACAATATAAATTGCTCAACCAGGCCCATAAGACTCGGTTTGCTTTGAAATCATCTCATAACATCCACAAAACCTATCTCAAAGGTTAGACAAGATTTCATTGTACCTCCAGTCCTTTTATATTTTGATTTTGCTCTTCAAATATTTATTTATTTTTTCTCCTTTTAATTACTACCCATCTTTTGTTCATTGTTTGTTCCTTTTATGTAATATATATTGGGTGACTCAGATAATAGCAAGAACACTAGATCTGACTGCAATGTTGTCAAGGGTGCTTGGGCTGCTTGAATTCAGCGCAACAAGATGGTAATTTTTATCTTAATTTTCTAACCCTCTACATAATATATATACCTTTTTACTCACAACGGTCTTGTGTTTGTAGCTTTTCATCGAATAAAAGATAATATTGCTATTGCCTAAAGGCAAGATTTCATATTTTTGTAGATAAGGGAGCACAAAAGGGGTGCTGTTTTGAAAGAAAAAAGCGTGTCATTGTATATGATGTGTTTTTAATGTTAATATTGTTTGTACTCAAATGAATTGTTGAGCCTTCACAAAAAGGTTCTTTTGTATAAAACTAGACTACATTTGTTTCCCGGTAAATTGAGATCTAGATGGACCGGCCCTTTCATAGTTAAAATTGTTTTTTCTCATGGGGCCGTTGAGATTGAAAATCCCAGGAATGGTAATGTTTTTAACGTGATTGGCCAACGTCTTAAACCAGTTTTGGAGAATTTCCCACCTGAAGAGGAGAGGAGTCCATTGAATTAAAAGACCCTATTTATAGAGACCCATAAACATAATAATAAAAGCAATGTTACTTTTAGGAGGAGTTAGTTTTTCGTTTGTAATTTTTTTCCCTTGTGTTTTTGGCAATAATCCCTTGTAGGTTCATGGTTCATCTTTTCTTTTTAAATAAAATTTTTGTTGACGCTCAAAAAAAAAAAAAAAAATATATATATATATAGACATGGTTCATTATTTAATGTAATCTCCTAACCTTTGTGATTTTGTTTTTAACATTGAGGACAATGCATCGTTTAGGTTGGGGGGAGAAAATACTTTCTTTGAGAAGAATTTATATGTTTGCTTGCTGCAATGAGTTAGTTGTTTTGTTATAAAAAAAAGAAAAAGAAGAGACCTTGTCTAGCTTAAGAAGCTGTCAAAGCTCGAGCCATGATGGTTCTCATTCAAAATAGAACCAAACAAAACATGGAAAAAAATGACCATGAATTGATTGCAGGTGTTATTAACTTGTAGTTACTATTTATTTGGAATGTTGAAGTATTTTTGGTGCTTGATATTTGCCTCTCTCCTAGTTCTTCCCCTCATCATTATGCTTACATATGTGCTAATGTAAGCACTGCTCTTTTATTCTACAGTTTTACTCAGGAAATTCGTCTATTTTTTCTCTATTTTGGAGAGGTGGTTCTACATGACGCTGATCGCAGTAGGAGGACCTTCATTCATTCATGTTAGAGCCGGTAAAGATGGTTTAGTTTGTAGTCCTTTCACAATAGTTTATTTTTGGGGAAAAAATGAAATTATGATTTCATCTAACAATTATTCTCTATTTATGCATATCATATGATAAATCATATTTGAAAATCACTCTTCCAATGTTTGATTGCAGTGAATTTTTAGACCCTGTTGTTGCTGCTACATTGGACTTTCGAAATCTTAACAAGAGAAAATTTCTAACTAATTTCTCTACATTACTCCCTTAGGTATGATTTGAGATTGGCATGATTCTTTGCATAGGATTTAGTTTCTTTATTTGACTGAATTTTCAGATTTAGAAGTAGAAAAGAAGAAATATGAAACATGTATATCAAATATTTTGGTAACTTATCTTTCTCTAACATCAGTCTTGCATTTGTAGTTTTTCCCATTAATGCTAAAGCTCATGAAATGTAGAGAAGTAAGTTCCTTGTGCCATCTTTTTGGTTCCGTTCTTAAAAGATATATTTCATTTATTTTATTGGAATGATCTTAGTTATAATTCGTGCAATTGTTGTGTCCTTATAACTTGATATTTGTATATGACAAATGCTAAAAGTGATGAATATTGGAATTGAAATATGGAAGTGTCTTGAAAATAGGTCAAATAGTTTAAAGAAGTGCATTAATTTCAATAAAAACTGCATTGAATTTAATAAGAAGTGTCTTGTGTTTTCAAATTTATTTTTTGGTCTACTTTTCGTGTCCCAGGACACTTTTTAGCAAGACCCTTCATATATATTGGTATTCATAATTGTAGTTTTATTTTATTTTTGTCTTGTCAATGCTACTTCAGAAATAAATTTCGTTGCTTATGTGATGCCACATCTTATTTTGTATGTTTAAAGTTATTATGCACCGTCCCGTCCTTGTTGGAACAAAATATGGTATAGTAATTTCGTATTGAAATTGATTGAGATTAATGGAAATTTTGACAACTAAACACATATGTTTAATTTCAAAAAGGAGGATCTAAAAGAATGCTTTTGGAGATACTGTGGACTTAATCTGCAGTGAAGGGCATTACTGACTTTCATACATATATTTTTTTTCTGTTTTCTTTTTTGATGCAGATCAGAAAAATCGTTTCTAAGTGTGCTTCCAGCATTGATGTCTCTTGGATCATTTGTTCAACTATTTCCATCTCTCGTTGACTTACCAAGTGAGTTTGTTTTTCAGGATTCCCTAGTAGTTACATTATGCTCCTTTTCGTGTCTTTCTTTTGTGGTTTTCGTCTCTGGTCATATTTCACCAATGAGCAAAATGCCTAGGAATACGAAAAAATTTACCAAAAAATCTACCACTCACATGGGTGTGGGACCAACACCCGTGTGAGTGTTTGCTAGAACATTTGGGGTCTTGCAGTATTGTTCGCCAATTGAAGTTCTACTTACTCTATTAACAGCTGCACCGTGTTATTTTCCTTCCATTAATTTATTGATCAGTCAAATAGGCCATTTTGAAATGCCTTAATTAAATTTGTTCAGAAATTCAAAATCTACATGCTTGGTACTAGTTGGAAAACTGGATTTTGTTATTTTGAATGAAAGCTAGAAAGAATAATATTTTTTATTCTCATATTTAAACAATGTACACACAACATCTCTATTAATAGGAGATACATGGCATAAAATAAGGGACTGATTAGCTACTGATTCTGAGGACTGATTAGCTACTATTTAGCTACTAATTCTAATTCTAAATATAAACTTTCCTATTCTATAGTATTGACTAAATCTAGATATTTACAGCTGTGATATCCTAAAGAATTCAGCCATATCCTGGCAGAATTATTTTCTTCCCATTTCCAACACTCCCCCTTAAGCTGGCTTGCATATGTCTTCCATGGCCAACTTGTAGATTAGGTGGTCGAATTGCCTCTTGTGTAGTCCCTTTGTAAGAACATCTGCAATCTGCTCCGTAGTGGGTATATAAGACATGCAGATCAATCCCTTCTCAATCTTTTCTTTGATAAAGTGCTTGTCCACTTCCACATGCTTAGTTCTGTTGTGAAGAACAAGATTATGAGCAATTGCATTTGCTGCCTTCTTGTTACAGTAAACTTCCGTTGGTGATGTTCTTGGAATTTTTAAGTCTTCCAAATTCCAATACTCTCTCGATCCACAAAGCTTTACAAATTCCATGAGCCACTGATCTAAATTCAGCTTCAGCACTACTTCTAGCCACTACGTTCTGTTTTTGTAGAGGGTCAGAAATTAAACCCCAAATTAAGTGTGGGCCTAAGTACTGAGGTCGCCCCAAAGAGGCGACCAGGAATGAAAAAGGAGCATGGGCTAAAGTCCAAGGGAAGTGGGCCAATAGTGGGCCGGAGTAGGTCCGACCCGCCAAGGGTCCAAACAGACTTCACGAAGGAAAATGACCAAGTCAAGTTGCAGCGGGAACACAATTGCAGAGGGAATACATGCAGCAGGGAAGTTGCCGAGGTATTTTGCCTCAGCACCGCCATTCTTAATATCTTTGTCTCCGCTGCCATCCAAAGTTGATGAGGGAAAGAGAAAGCCGAAGCAACTAAGTTGCAGAGGCGACAGTTGCGACGACCAAGTTGCGGAGGCACTTTGTCTTAGCGCCGCCATTCCAAGTATTCTCGGTTCCGTCGCCACCTGGAGTTCCTGAGGGAAGGAGAGAACCGAAGCAACTAAGTTGTAGAGGCGCCCAAGTTGCAGAGGCACTTTGTCGGCGTTGCCATCTCCAATATTGTCGGTTATGCCATTTGAACTTGCCACGGGAAAGGACTACAGCAGCAACTACTGCCGCCGCAACCAACTTGCGGAGGGAACATCCCGGCAAGGTGATAGCAGCCTCTGGCAAAAGCTTCCCCTCTGCAAGGAGAGGGTAATGTCAGGCGCTGATAGCAGGCCCCAAGGCATTACTAGCCCAGGGCTGATAGCAGGCCCAGGGTACCAGTTTACCGCGACGATCCCGCGAAGACGGGAGCAGGGTAGCCCTAGCATAAGGGACTCCCTTTCCATTACCCAGGTCATAGACCTGCCTTAGTCGCACAGGCAGGACTAAGGAAGCCCCTTGGGCTTGGTACTAAGGCACAACACGGCTGATAGCAGGCTTGGCTGTGGCCTTCGCCCGGGGAAGCTGGGGAGTTTGTGGTTAGGTGGCTAAGGGTGAAGGCTTCGTTGCGGTGAGTACGAACATTGTCGATAGCAGACTAATGGAGTCCTGAGAATGCATGTAGTGGCGAAGTAGAATTGAGAAGGCAAGTGCAGCACCAAAGTTTACCGCTGCAAGTGCACTTGCTGAGGTTCGAGCTAAGAAGGCAAGTGCAGCGGCAAACGCTCCCGTCGCAACTGCACTTGCTGAGGCTCAAGAGGGAGTTGCAGCGCTAAACACTCCCATCGCAATGACACTTGCTGAGGCTCAAAAAGGTAGTTGCGGAGGCAAACAGATAGTACACAGTACATGCAGAAGGACACGTGGCATCTTTCAGGAGATATTAATCATGCCATACCCAACTGGGTATACAGTGCCCAAGTTTATTAAGTTTGATGGGAAACAAGGCAATGCCAGAGAACAGGTGGTGAGGTTCATAGAAACTCTTGGTGTCCATGGCAGTGACCACTCTCTGCGCCTTCGGGAGTTCTCCAAGTCCACTTACTGAAAGGGCTTGCAGCTGGTATGTGAACTTGGCTCCCAACTCGATCAAGAGTTAGGAGGAGATGGTGAACAAGTTCCACACGAAGTTCTTCCAAGTCTAAGAGAAAGTTACAACCCTCACCCTTGGGCGAGATGTCCAAAAGGAGGGCGAAGATATACTGGACTATGTTAAGCGGTTCCAAGATAAGGCTATTGACTGTCATGAACCAGTGGATGAGGCCTATTTAGTCAGCATATGTGTGGGGTGCCATACGCGACTACAAAATTTTCTTGGTGAATCATAATCCGCTTATCATTTCAGCCTTGATTGAGGCAGCTAGGAACCTCAGTACCACTGGTTCCTTGCACAGATCTCGTGACAGCCACCGTTACCCTAGCAGTAGCAGAGTTGCTGCGGTAACCCCTGCAGGAGGGAGCCGCTCGCAAGGGGAGGCGACGTCCTCTCGGAAGAGAGAGAGTTATGAGGACTGAAATCTATGTCTTTGCAGCCTTGAGAATGTTAAGGCTTTGGTTAAAGAATGGGTAGCTGATGGTGAACTTACCTTGCCTCCAGTTGAAGTCCCTCCAACCAAGGACAAAGAAAGCCCGGATTATTGTGTCTATCACAGAACCACCAGACACCCTACTGGGGACTGTTGGACTTTGAAAAGTATCTTCAAGAAGAAAGTTGACACAAATGAGTTGAAGTTCAAAGATGCCGGTAACCGTGATGTGCGGAAGGACCCTTGTCCTAACCACAAGGAGAAGGGGAAGAATGTACATATATGATTGGCTATCTTGGGCTTGTGCGTGATCAAGTGCATATGGCGTCTTACTATGATGAGTTAGAAGAAATTGCAACCGGCCAACTCCCTGAGACAGTACTTGCAGAGGCAAAATTCGCAGAGGATGCTAATGCCCAGGCCTTGCAAAACTCTGTTAAGTTTCGCGCCTTGTTTGACCAGTTGGGGCTGAGCCAAGCCGCCAGGTTGGAAGCAACAAAAGCCCTCATTAATATCTTTGAAGTGCACCATGATGAAGTTGCTAAGGCTAAGGAGTATGTGCCTCGGCGCATCCAGGAAGCTTATGGTGCCATTACTTTTTCAGAGGCAGATAGAGCATACCTATTTTCCCATAATCGTCCTCTTTTTGTCACAGCATACATCAATGATGTAGAGTTCAAGCGTGCTTTCCTTGATGGCGGGGGCGTCTATAAACATCATCACTATTGACACCTTTGCAAAGGCTGGTATCCTAGAGTCTGGGATGGTTCGCCAACCCATCACTGTGATGGGTTTTGGCGGCGAGAAAAAAGATACCAAGGGCCATGTGGTCGTGGACCTAGGAATTGGTGAGATCCGTTCCGCAACCAAGTTTCATGTGATTGAAGCGGACACAAATTGCCACATGATACTTGGTAGAGCTTGGATGCACCGATATGGAGCTATCCCGTCTAGTTATCACTAATGTGTGAAGGCAAAGTTGGGAAAGCGCACAATAACCATATAAATGCGTCTGAACAGCCATTTGGGGTTGAGGAGGGACACTATTCGAATGCAGTTTTCTTTACTGAGTTGTTAACGGGTGAAACTCCAAGGACCGGTAAAGTTGCAGGAGTAAAATTGCCAAAATAGGAAGGCATTCGGGATGCAGAGGCTGCTCCAGAAAGTAGTGGGCAGAAGAGGAGCAGCAAGTCCACAAGTCCTTCGCCCAAGATTGTTAAGGTGCGGGAGAGCGGTAAGACAGTTTACTACCTATGAATGGTCTTGGAGGCCAGGCTTCATACCTTGGGAGTATGGCCCCGAGAAAAATAAATGTGACGATGACGAGTTCCAAGAAGAGTTGGTGGAGACGCCTGACCCCACCCTTGAATTCTATTTAGTTCGGCCACGCCGTTTATTATTTTGTATGTATTGTTAGAGACTTGGGTCGGGCACAGCCTAGTCTGCCTTAAAAACTTGCAGATTAGGGGTTGGACTGGGAAGCGCAAGCCTCTTTCTACAATGGACACCACCGTGAAGGGGCATTTGTCCAGCTCGCCCCAGGGAGTGTCTCCTTTCTTGGCGAGCTCCAAGTGGACATCATCTGGAATATTGTACTCTCTACGGAACTCGGCCGGTGCCCCCGGAGAATTCACCATGAACCGGTACTTCCCCATCTATCCCGGTTTTATTTAGTTGGTTGATTTAGGTCGTATCTCGGTAAAAATTTGGTGAATGTTTGCTCGGACTTTGAGCTTCACCGGTTGTAACGCTGAACAGACCTGGTCAGTCCTAGTTTGTTCTGCATTATTAAGAAATAAGTCCAAGGATTAACGTGGCATAAATTGCACGGCTTCACTATCTGGGGCGTTTGATCGGTTCAATTTTCTTATCTCGGCTTCACTATGTGGCCGACTTGGCCTTCCTAGATCGGTTCTAGCCCCCTTTCTTACAGCTTGGTCTCGGCCTCAAAACAAGACCACAAACAGGTTCTTGCTCGGCTAAATCCTATTTATAGATCAAAAACTTGGGTTTTGCTCGGTCTCGCTCAGGGTTCAGGCTGTTTATCTTAAGTGTCAAGTCCGTGCATCGAAACTAGGGGAAACAAGGGGCATGGGAGCCCCATCTGCTTCTCTGATTCTAGTTTTTCCTAAGGTGTACCAGTATTACCCTAAAGAGGGGGCACTGGTAAGATTCTAACAGTCCCAGGCAAGAACATGAAAAACGTAAATGGCGAGTACGAAGGAGGGGCAGGTAAACTTACCGATATGGACGCCAAGTGAGGAGCAGTTAACCACGATCTTGTCTACAGCCTTCGAGAGGACGAAGGTGGTCGAGAACGACTGGAGGAGCAGTGATGGTAGAAGCTTGGAAACTTGAAGGCTAGGGTTTGGCTCGAGAGAGAAGATGAACAGTAGGGGCGTATGTGACCCGTCATGTGCGTATATAAAGGAGGGGGGAAGCCAAAGGGTGGCAACCTTTTGAAATTTGTGCATGATGAAGACAGCTGTGGGTCTGCACGGAACCAATGGTGTGAAGCCACGTGGCATCGAAAAGATGGCTCTGTCAGTACGGCTGTACGATCGATGACTAAACTACTGAGGCAAACCCCGACGACCGACCAATTCGGATGGCCCGGTCAGAATGATAATCCCAAATCACGCTCAGCTCGGATGGGAATAAGGGGCAATTGAGAGGGAGATTTGCGCCCGGCTATGGCGCCGAACCGAATCGGCACGGCCTCTCGGGCTATTGCGTTTGGCCGAGCTATGTCGCTGACCGCAATGCGAAGACATGCATGTGCCCAATCGAGCTTTTGACTCGGCTAAGTCTTCGGTTGGATCTGCAGTGGTGCGTTTGGACCGAGCCAAGCATAGCCCGAAATGAATTTAGACCGGGATGAAGGCCTGCACGCCTCACGGCCAGTCAGTTCGGATGGATCGACTTCTTACAGTTCGGCCGTCCCGGTCGTGGTGGTGCTTCTTCCCAAGGGATAGATCGGTTATGATATCCCGGTTGAGTGTGCCTCTTGGACCAATGGTGTGATGGAGGGGAAATCCACTCGTGGCACGCGTCAATACCGTTTGGCAGTTCCACACACGCTGTTTGGAGGTTTTGGCCTTTACACGCGTAAGGAAGGTAGAGGGGAGCACTACCACCTGTCTAGGGAAGGACAACAGAGGTAGTGCGCCCACAATCTCTGAGGCTGCATGGCCAGCCTAGAAAAAGGAGGCATGGGGGACGTTGGAGGTAAGCAATCTGAGGAATTCCGAACTCTCTCTCTTTCAAAAGTGCTCTCTCCTTCTTCAAGTGTGCTGACTTGATCTTCGGAGGGTCTATTCGGCAGCACACCGCCGGGCAGTTCACCGTCTTTCTGTTTTCAGGCCAAGCGACGCTGCGTAAAGCTCGAGCGCAAGGAGTACGGAGAACAAAGGATATTTCACTCCCGTACAATTGGCGCCGTCTGTGGGAAAAACTCGACAGATAAACCTTGCTCTTCAAGCTTTTTCGACTGTTTCCATGGATAACTATGACAAAACTCCACCGTCCGTCATCGATGGTATCACATTGGAGTCTGTTCGACGGAGAGATGGCCCTCCTGCTATTCCCACCATGGCGGGCTTGGAGACCTCTTCCAGGGGTGCGCGCGACAAACGCGCAAGGAGCACTGATTGCTCGAAGAGTCTAGAGAGTCACATGCCTCCTGGAGCACAAACTCAAAGACCAGGACGCTCTCATTCGCAAGATGGCAGCTGAAATGGGGGCGCTAAAGCACCAGATGAAGGGGAAGGGTGCTGCTCGAGGGGGCAACCTCAGTGAGCGCACCCTGCCCTCTCGCTCTGGCAATTGCCACCAGGAAAGGACGTCTTCCCTCTCTATCACCAGACGCTACGGGGTAGGAGACTCCGACCCACAAGTAGGAAGGTCTCATACTTGCGACAGCAGCTACCGTCCCTCGCACCCCTCGTCGTCGTCGAGAAACTCTTTCTCTGTCCATTCGGGAGACCTGGGGGATGTACTGGAAGAGAGGGCTCGCCGTAGACAGACCCGAAGGCTGCCGGCATCGCAAAGGCTGGGCTCCTAGATCCGTTGGAGTGAGGAAGTGGCAATGTCTGCGCCTAGGATGATAGCACCAGGGGACAGAGAGCTAGCAAGACTTACCGCTACCCCGCTGTCCCCAGAAATTGAGAGCACGCCGCTCCCTGTCGGATTCCACCAGCCTAAGTTCACGTTGTACGACGGCAAGACTGATTCGTACATGCACGTGAGTCATTACCGGCAAGTAATGGCAGGACATCGACGCAATGACGCCCTCATGTGTCTCATATTCCCAGCAAGCTTGGGCGAACTAGGCCTGAAGTGGTTCGAAAGGCTTCCGGAGGGGAGCATCGAGGGCTGGCAACAACTAACAGAGGCCTTCGTCACCAGATTCAAAACCAACACTCGAACACCAAAGGAGGTCGACCATCTCCTAGGCGTTAAGATGGAATCTGGAGGTTCTTTGAACGCATACAATGCCAAGTACTGGGAAACTTACAACGAGATCCTCGATTGCCCCACCAATTTGGCGATCACCCAATACAAGCGGGGTCTCCCAGTCGGACATAGGTTGCGAGATTCGCTTACGATGCACCAGCCCACTACCATGGAATCTTTGATGCAACGGATCAACGAACACATCCGAGTGGAGGACGATGCTGCCACCGCGACCGAGAAGGCGAATCCGGTCCCGGCGTACAGAAGAGTGGTGGGGAAGGTTCACTCGGTAGGGCAGGAGGGCAACCGTCCAAACGACCGGTCAAAAGATCAACGTCGTGGCTCAAACCGCGATGATAGGAACAAAGGTCGCAGAAACGACCGAGCTAACGCTCCTCGTGATGAAGAGGAAGATGCCAAGAGAAAGTTGAAAGCGCGAACCGGTATCACCACGGTCTTTAAAATCCCTATTTACCGCATCCTGAGTGAAATCCGAGGTGAACCGTACGTCCGTTGGCCGGCCAAGTTGGGAAACACGCAGAGAGGCTTCAACTCGAGGTATCGCTGCACCTTCTATTAAGAACGAGGGCACCGAACGGAGGACTGTGTGCCGCTAAAACAACATTTGGAGGAGTTGGTGGCGGCAAGGCATCTGGACCAGTACATAGACGGCGGTATGAAAGCCGCTCCCAGGACAGGGCTAGCCAAACGGCCTCGCCGTCCTGGATGCAGCGTCGCAGGGGTGATCAATGTCATCCATGGCATCATTGAGCCGGCAAGGGTCTGCGAACTAAGAGGGATGATCAAGAAAGCTGAGCACATGAGAGAGGTGCTCTCCGTTCAGCCCGCCGTGAAAAAGGGAAGACCGAGGAAAAAGACGTCCTGACCTTTTCTAGCAAAGACTTGGAAAGGATTTAAGTGCCTCATAATGACGCTCTAGTGGTGACCCTCTGTGTCAAGGACTTCGACATCAAAAGAATTCTGGTTGACCAGGGGAGTTCGGTCGAGATCATGTATTACGACGCATTCAAACAGATGAAGTTAGAGGACAAGGACTTAGCCCCCGCAACGTCTCCATTGGTTGGCTTTAACTCTCAACTAGAATGCCTCATCGGAAAGATCATATTGTCGGTAAAAGCGGGATCAGTCATGAAGCAAGTGGAGTTTGGGGTGCTTAAAGTCCTATCGACCTACAACTTAATTTTGGGCAGGGGCTGGTTGCATGCCATGCAGGCGGTAGCATCGACCTACCATCAGGTCTTGCGCCTCCCGGCACCAACCGGACAGATAGAAGAGGTTTGGGGAGACCAGGTGATGGCAAGACAGTGCTTCGTCGCAGTAAAGGGCAGCAGAGTTGCCAAGGGCTTTGTGCAGATGATAGAGGGCCCCGAGGGGAAGGAAGTCCTGGAAGACGTTGAAAGAAAGGTCGAGGAGAAATCGGTCGAAGACTTGGTGGAGGTGCGCATGGACGAGAACGACCCAAACAAGTTCTTTCTTTTGGACTCATCCCTGTCCAGCGCCGAGCGACTTGAGTACGTTGACTTTTTGATTTCCAATATGGAGGCCTTCGCATGGACGCCTTATGATATGCCTGGCGTCGACCCTAGCTTCATTTGCCACCGGTTATACGTCTTTCCAAATGCATGGCCGGTCATCTAGAGGACACGGCGCTCGGCCTTGCACCATGCCGAGATAGTGGCGGATGAGGTCAAGAATTTGTTGGAAGCGGGGGGCAATAGAAGAAGTGCAATATCCTAGGTGGATATCTAACACGGTGGTGGTGTCGAAAAAGAACGGCAAGTGGCGGGTTTGCGTTGATTATAAGACGGTCAACCGTGCGTGCCCAAAGGATAGCTTCCGCCTCCTAAGAATCGACCAGCTGATGGACTTGACAGCTGGCCATCAGAGGTTCAGCTTCCTCGATGCGTATCGTGGCTACCACCAGATAGCCATGTATGAACCAGACCGAGAGATCACTTTGTTCACCACTCCGCGTGGCCTGTACTGCTACAAGGTCATGCCATTCGGACTAAAAAACGCTGGGGCAACTTTTCAAAGGATGGTAACCAAGATGTTTGCTTCCCTTCTAGGCCGCATCATGGAGGCTTACATCGATGATATGGTGGTAAAGAGCAAGGAAAAATCTCGACACCTCGCCGACCTAGCAGAGATGTTCACTACACTCAAACATCACAAGCTGCGTTTGAATGCCTCCAAGTGCGCCTTCGGAGTCGACACCGGAAAATTCCTAGGTGTTTTGGTCACGAACCGAGGAATTGAAGCCGACCCTTCCCAAATCAAGGCGATACAAGAGCTGGAGCGCCCAAACTCCACGAAGGACGTGCAACATCTTACCAGGATGGCAGCCGCGCTGAACAGATTTATCAGCCGGTCTTTAGATCGTTGCAGGCCCTTCTGCAAAACTTTAAAGGCCAAGTTCTTCTGGGATGACGAATGTGACCGTGCATTGGCGGATCTGAAAGCATACCTTTCCTCAGCCCCTATCCTGGTCACACCAAAACCGTGTGAAGAATTGTATCTCTACTTGGCAGTCTCTCAACATGCGGTAAGCGTCGTGCTGAGGGTACCCAGCACCTCCCCATCTTCTACGTAAGCAAGACCTTACTCCCGGGTGAATCAAGATATCTGTCGCTAGAAAAATTGGCTCTGGCCCTGATGATGGCCTCCAGAAAGCTAGCGTACTATTTTCATGCTCACACAGTCGTTGTGCTAACCGAATTTCCACTTAAGGTGCTCTTTGAAAAGGCTGATTTTACTGGCAGAACTCTAAAGTGGGCTGTAGAATTGGGGCAGTATGATATCAAGTTTCAACCGCGCACTGCCATCAAAGCTCAAGCTCTTGCCGACTTCGTGGCGGAATTTGCCCTAGGAACACACCTCGTTTGCCCTATCGATGTGGCCAGTCCGGATTTGGCGCAGCCCATGGCTCAGATAGCAAATACGAATAGCGGACAACAAGTGGCGGAAGGGCAAACGAAAGCCGAACAAAAAATGCAGGAACCGGACAACCTGTCAAAGCACGGGCTCGATTGGGGCATAGAAAGAAACCAGAATGAACCGACCAGTACCCCGCAGCTGAAGAGCTCCCAAAATCCCTCCGACTGCTAGAAATTGGTCATTGGCGAGATGTGGAAATTCTTCGTCGATGGGGCCTCCAACAGGCACGACACTGGGCTGGGGAGCGTCCTAACCTCCCCAGATGGGCTGACCATAGAGCATACGATCACACTCGATTTTCCAGCGTTCAACAATGAGGCGAAATATGAAGCTCTCCTTACCGGATTGAAAAGCGCATTGAGGATGAAAGCGTCGGAGCTTATGGTATTCAGCGACTCCAAACTGGCGATCAATCAGGCCTCTGGGGAGTATGAGGCCAGGGATGAAAGGATGGCCAAATATCAGGCGCTGGTACGCGCTGAACTCAAAAAGGTTGCTGCGATAAGAATGGAACAAATTAACCGCGAGGAGAACAACGCAGCTGACGAACTGGCCGGCCTTGCATCAATGCAAACAACTTTTCCCAATTCTTTGATGACAAATTTTTTACCCCGGCCTAGCATTGAGGAACCGGAGGTGCCCGAAGTACTCTGCGCTGACTTAGGACCATCCTGGATGGACCCCATCATCGCCTTCCTAAAGGATAGAATTTTACCAGAAGAAAAGAAGGCGGCCAACAAAATTCGAGCCAAATCAGAGCGGTTTTGGCTCTCTCCATCTCGAGCCTTATACAAGAAGTCTTTCACTGGGCCGTATCTGAAGTGCGTCCACCCTGACAAGGTGGAAGCCTTCCTCTATGAGATTCATGAAGGCATCTGCGGGAGTCGTATTGGGGGAAGGTCTTTGGCTTACCGAGCGATTTCCCAAGGTTATTGGTGGCCGTGCATGCAGGCGGACGCGCAGAAATACGTTCGCAGGTGTGAAAAATGTCAAAAATTTGCTCACTAAATCCACCAGTCGGCCAGAGAGCTGCTCCCCCTTACAAGTCCTTGGCTGTTTGCACTTTGGGAGCTGGATATTATGGGACCACTCCCAACAGCTCCAGGCAACCGCAAGTTTTTCATCGTTGCTACCGACTACTTCACTAAGTGGGTTGAGGCCGAGCCGTTGGCAACCATAAAGGAAAAAGATGTGAAGAAGTTTGTTTGGCAAAATGTCGTCACTCGCTTCGGTATACCGAAGGCCCTTATTTCGGATAATGACACTCAGTTCGATGGGAAACTCTTTCACGGATTTTGCGAAGAGTTAAAGATTGAGTTCTACAACTCAACACCGGCCTACCCTCAGTCAAATGGTCGAGCAGAAGCCTTAAACAAGACCATCCTGGACGGGCTGAAAAAGCGGCTAGAGAAAGCCAAAGGGAAGTGGGCTGAAGAATTACCCAATGTGCTCTGGGCATACTGCACCACGCCGAGACGTTCGACCGGGAAAACACCGTTTGCCTTGGCCTATTGCATGGAGGCTGTTATCCCACTGGAAATCGGCATGCCGACCATCCGGTCTGAAAGTTTTCAGCCAGACTTGAATAATGAAGCAGTGGCCTTAGAGCTTGACCTAGCAACCTACCAGCAAGAACTCTCCAGGAATTACAACAAGACCGTGCATCCAAGGCTATTCAAGATCAGAGACTGGGTCTTGAGAAAGGTGATGGGCAACACGGTGATCCCTGGCGAAGGCAAACTAGGTGCAAATTGGGAAGGGCCGTATAAGGTAACTGGCCTTGCAGGCAAAGGGGCATACCATCTAGAAGATTTAGATGGTAAAGCTATCCCCAGACCGTGGAATGCAGCTAATCTTAAGATTTTTTACTTCTGAAATGTAATCTCTTCTGTTCCCTTCTCTTTTGAATATTGGCCCTTTGGCACCAGATGTAAATCTCTGACGTGTAATGAAAGATGACCCTATATTTTCCTACCTCCTTATATTATGTGTTTCTGTACAATGACATCACAAGGGTATTGGGCCACTATGAATGCCAGGGGCAAGAAGCCAACAATGGCTTGACAGAGGCCGTACAAACAGTTGGTGTGTTGTCCAACTTGCATAAGGGCCGAGTTGATTTTACTCGCCCGAGTGAAATGTTGACGTTTTGTCCAACTTGCAGAAGGGTCGAGCTGATTTTGTTCGCCCAAGTGAAATGTTGGCGTTTTGCCCAACTTGCAAAAGGGTCGAGCTGACTTTGTTCGCCCGTGTAAAATGTTGGTGTTTTGTCCAACTTGCAGAAGGGTCGAGCTGATTCGGCCATTCCCAAGTGAAATGTTGGTGTTTTGCCCAACTTGCAAAAGGGCCGAGCTGACTTTGCTCGCCCGAGTAAAATGTTGGCGTTTTGTCCAACTCGCAGAATGGCCGAGCTGATTTTGCTCGCCCAAGTGAAATGTTAGCGTTTTGCCCAACTTGCAAAAAGGGCCGAGCTGACTTTGCTCGCCCGAGTAAAATGTCGGCGTATTGTCCAACTTGCAGAAGGGCCGAGCTGACTTTGCTCGCCCGAATAAAATATCAACGTTTTTGTTAGCATATTATATTATTATCTGAGCTTTTTTGGTTTGTAATTATTCTATGCCCTCTGGGCTCGACTTGTAATTGTCTCATCTTGTAAATCCTAATCTTCATTTATAAATAGGGGATGATATTTTATCAAACCCTAAGCTGGTTACTCAAGCTTCATGGTACCAGAGCAGAACCTCTAGGGTTTCGGCTCACCCTTGTTGGTCGACCTTTGCACCAACGACTCTAGGGTTCGAGACTTACCTAGGTTGATCATCTGCTGCGATCTTCAGCTCGCCGTTGTCACTCAGTCGATCTCCTCAATTCGTTGCCGTTGGCTTTAGCTCGCCTTCCTCTGTCGGTCTCCTTACTCAGTCGATCTCCTCAGCCCGTCGACCTCCTCAGTCGATCTCCTCCGCCAATCGATCTTCCAGCAGTTCGTCGATCTCTCTCTGGTATACTCTCTCATCACTGTTTGGTATACTTATGTCGTGTATATAGACCGCACCAATACATATATAAATGAATAACTAAATAAAAAAAAAAATGGTTTCTTAATTATGTTATGCTTTTATAGTGGTCATTGTGCCTGTTCTTTCATCACTACCTTCCGGGTTTGTGATTGCCACTAGTTTTGTTACGGGTTCGGTAGTATAGTATCCATGACAGATTCCACCAGTGTGTGTACTTCTTAAACACCGAGGAGTGAGAGTCTTATTATACCTGCTACCATGACTGAGAACCTCAACCCTAGTCTGAAAATCACCACCTCTCTATTTAATGGTCAGAACTACCTAGCACGGTCTCAAAGTTTGACAATGTTTTTGAAGAGTAGAGGGAAGATGGGGTATGTTGATGGCCTACAGGCACCTAATACCACTGACTCGGGTTATGACCAATGGGAGATTACCAATTCTTTAATTATGGGTTGGCATATTCATTCGTTGGTTTCTGAAATTGGTGAGGGTTACTTGTCTATGGAGACTGCCCAGGATGTTTGGGATGCTGTGGCTGCCACCTATTCCCGCAAAGGGAATTTCTCACAGGCATTTGAGTTGCGCCGCTCTATTGAGAGCTCACTTCAAGGGGAGCAGACTGTTCTTCAGTATTTCACTTTCCTCACCAACGGCTGGAAACGCCTTGACCACCTGGAAGACTATAAGCTCGTTTGCCCTGCTGATTCTATCGGGTACAAGAAGTTCATCGCACGGGAACGGGTGTTTAAATTTCTGGCAGGCCTAAATGTGGAGTATGATCCAGTTAGGGGTCGAGTTCTGGGTATGGACACTCTTCCTTCACTTCAGGAGGCATTTGCTTATGTACAAAATGAGGAGAGTCGCCGGTCTACTATGATGTCCCCTGTCTCTACTGACTGCTCAACATTACTGTCTACTCCTCGAGATGGCCTCAGCCTGACTCCCATCCCTTTGTCTGCTGCTAAGGAGTCTGTATTCTGTGATTATTGCAAGAAGCCGCGACATACTCGTGAGACGTGTTAGAAGCCTCATGGGACTCCATCCGGGGGTAGAGGTGATCGGTTTGGTTCTTGAGGAGGTCGGTCAGGCTAGTCTAGAGGACGTGGTTCCTATTCTCGGGCTCATCAGTCTAGTGTCGTTGATACACTTGATTCTAATTCTGCTTCTGTTGGCCAAGCTTCTGATACTGAGCTGGAGGATGCTTTGCGCCAATTGTTGGACTACCAGTCTTCTACTGCTCTCAGTATAACTTCCTCGTCCTTTGCCCGCTCAGGTAACTTAGCCTCTTCTCCTTGTGTTTTCCTGTGTCATAAGTCTTTGCCTTGGATTATTGATTCCGGTGCCTCCGATCATATGTTTGGCTCCTCTGATCTTTTCTCTGTCTATAAGCCCTCTTCAGGTCAGGACAAAGTTAGGATTACAGATAGTACTGTTTCTTCCATTTCTGGAAAAAGTTTAGTCCAAGTCACTCCTACCATACATCTATCTTTTGTTCTCCATGTTCCCAATTTTTCTGTTAATCTGTTATCCTTGAGTCGTCTTACCCAGGATTTGAATTGTAGTCTGACGTTTTTCCTTAATCATTGTCTTTTTCAGGACCTTGTCACGAAGAGGACGATTGGCAGTGGTAGTGCAGAAAATGGTCTCTACTTCTTGAATCAACAGGATAAACTTGCTTATTCTTCCACCACGTCTTCTACTACCCCCGCTGATTTATGGCTGTGGCATCGGCGTCTTGGGCATCTTTCCTTTTATTTACTTAAGCCTTTATTTCCATCTGGTTTCGCAAATCATCATGTGTCTGACTTTCTTTGTGAGTCTTGTCAACTTGGAAAACAACACAGAGCTTCTTTTGCTCCCAGTTTGAATAAAAGTTAAGTTCTTTTTTCATTAATACATTCTGATGTTTGGGGTCCCTCTCGTGTTATGTCTGTGAAAGGTCATCAATGGTTTGTTACATTTATTGATGATTTTTCTTGTGCTACTTGGGTGTATCTCATGAAAGATAAGAGTGAGGTTTTCTCTGTGTTTCGCAATTTTCATAAGATGATTTGTACTTAGTTTGGGGCTACTGTCAAACTATTTCGTTCTGATAATGGCGGGGAATACATAGATTCTGGGTTAGGACAATATTTCTCTTCTCATGGCATTATCCATCAGACCTCTTGCACCAATACCCCTTAACAAAATGGGGTGGCGGAACGCAAGAATCGGCATCTTCTTGACATGGCTCGGTGCATGTGTTTTTCTATGAGTGTGCCTCGGCCCTATTGGGGCGACGCTGGTCTCATC
This sequence comes from Camellia sinensis, assembly GCF_055761805.1. Classification (NCBI taxonomy): domain Eukaryota; kingdom Viridiplantae; phylum Streptophyta; class Magnoliopsida; order Ericales; family Theaceae; genus Camellia; species Camellia sinensis. Next base: position 90,461,238 of record NC_138964.1, read on the forward strand.
GCTGCCCATCTTATTAATCGTCTCCCTACCCAGGTCTTGTAAAAACAAGCTCCTCTTCACGTCCTCCTCGGTTCTCAGTCCTTATTTTCTATTCCTCCCAAAATTTTTGGTTGTGTCTGTTTTGTTCATAATCACTCTTCTTCTCGTGGTAAGTTGGAACCTCACTCCCGCAAGTGTGTTTTCTTTGGTTACTCTCCTACTCAAAACGGATATAAATGTTACCACCCTTCTTCTCGTAAGTGGTTTGTGTCCATGGATGTTACTTTCTTTGAGTCCCAGTCCTATTTCTTGTCCTCTCCGGTGTCACCGTCCTCATTTCCGGGGGAGCCTTGGTGTGAAATGAGTCCTGTGCTTCCTATGGTGGACCCAGTTGTTCTTGCACCACCCTCTTCTACTGTGCTTCCTATGGTGGAACCAGTTGTTCTTGCACCACCCTCTTCTACTAGGACTATAGAACCCAATGTCACCAAGGATAAGGACGGACATGTTTATGTCCGGGACATCGACAGACAATAAGTTAACTGGATACAGGGGACCACTTCTGCTCCTCCACTACTATCTTCTGCTTCTGATGAGAGTCTAAGTAACTATGAATCTCTTGAGTCCATTGATCTTGATGTTCCTATTGCCAAGAGGAAGGGTGTGAGATCTTGTACTCAATATCTTATCTCACAGTGTGTGTCCTACTCTCATTTGTCATCCTCATATAGAGCGTTTGTATCCAATATTTTCTCTGTTAGCATTCCTAACCATTTTCAGGATGCTCTTGCTACCTCTGAGTGGAAAGTAGCCATGATTGAGAAAATGAAAGCACTTAGGAAGAACGGCACTTGGGAATTGACTGAGTTACCTACGGGCAAACGACCTGTGGGATGTAAATGGGTATATATTGTAAAACACAAAGCAGATGGGTCTATTGAGCGTTACAAGGCAAGACTTGTGGCAAAAGGGTTTACTCAGACATATGGCATTGATTATCAAGAGACCTTCGCACCCGTGGCTAAGATGAATTCAGTCAGAGTACTTCTCTCTCTAGCAGCTAATCTAGATTGGCCGCTTTATCAGTTTGATGTCAAGAATGCCTTTCTCCATGGTGACCTCAAAGAAGAGGTATATATAGACATTCCTCCTGGTTTTGAGGATCATCAGACAGAAGGCAAAGTATGCAAGCTTCGGAAGTCATTATATGGTCTCAAACAGTCTCCAAGGGCTTGGTTTGAGAGATTCACTCAGGCTATGTTTAAATATGGCTTCAAACAGAGTCAGGTAGATCACACCTTGTTTGTGAAACATTCCTCACGTGGTAAGACTATATCACTTATTGTTTATGTAGGTGACATAGTTCTTACAGGCAATGATAGTGGGGAAATACCTCTGTTGAAGAAATATTTAGCTAATGAGTTTGAAATCAAAGACTTGGGAAGCTTGAAGTATTTTTTGGGAATTGAAGTTGCTCGCTCTAAGGATGGGATATTTATCACAGAGAAAATATGTGCTTGACCTATTGAAGGAAACTGGGATGCTTGGCTGCAAGCCATGTGCCACTCCACTGGAACCCAATCAGAAATTGGGGGATGATGAAGGAGGAGAAGCTGTTGATAGGGAGAGCTATCAGCGATTAGTGGGTAAGCTCATTTACCTATCTCACTCCCGTCCTGATATTGCTGTTGCTGTCAGTGTGGTTAGTCAGTTTATACATGCTCCTCATCAGATTCACTTTGAGGCTGTCATGAGAATCTTGAGCTACTTGAAGTCTGCTCCTGGTAAGGGTCTTTATTTTTCAAAGTATGATCATCTTCGTGTGAAAGCCTATATAGATGCTGACTGGGCTGGATCAGTAATTGATAGGAGATCAACTTCAGGGTATTGCACCTTTGTTGGAGGCAACCTAGTTACTTGGAGGAGTAAGAAACAGAATGTGGTTGCCAGGTCAAGTGCAGAAGCTGAGTTTAGAGCTATGGCACAAGGTGTGTGTGAACTTTTATTGATCAAGTTATTGTTGAGTGATCTAGGTATTGATCAGACGGACTCCATGCGGTTATACTGTGATAATAAAGCCACCATCAACATCGCTCACAATCCAGTTCAACATGACAGGACAAAACATGTTGAGATTGATCGCCACTTCATTAAGGAGAAACTTACTAGTGGTACCATTTGTACTCTAGTCTGGTGAACAACTTGCTGACATTCTCACCAAGGGAGTTGGGAATAAACCATTTCATGACATATTAGGCAAGCTGGGCATGCGAGATATCTTCGCACCAGCTTGAGGGGGAATGTTAGCATATTATATTATTATCTGAGCTTTTTTGATTTGTAATTATTCTATGCCCTCAGGGCTCGACTTGTAATTGTCTCATCCTTGTAAACCCTAATCTTCATTTATAAATAGGGGCTGATATTCTATCAAACCCTAAGCTGGTTACTCAAGCTTCAGTTTTGTCCAACTTGCAGAAGGCCGAGTTGAATTTGCTCGCCCGAATAGAATATCAGCATTTTGTCCAACTTGCAGTAAGGCCGAACTGATTTTGCTCGCCCGTGGCAATGGATGCTTGGGCCATCCAGGTTTATGGCCGAGCTGATTTTACTCACCCGAGCTGGAACTTATATTCGACAAACATTTCAAATCGAAGAAGATTTGCTTATCATACCGAAGACATAACAAAAATAGATACTTGGCGAGCAAAAGTTAAACTTTTCATTGATTAAGAAAGCGGAATTACAAAAGTGGGCGAAGCCCGGTTACATTCCAAAAAAAAAAAGGGAAAGAGGGCGGAAGATCAGTCTAAATCTACATCAACGGTTTGCTCGGCCAGTCCCTCCTCAGCCTCATCTGCTAGCGCATCTACCACCGTGACAACCTCTTGCTCGATCTCTCGATCCTTGGCCCTTTCCTCAGAAGCTTCAGAAGGAGGATGTTGCTCGGCTGGTTGCACGATGGTAGCTTCTGCTTCAGCTGCTTGTTTGGCTTCTTCGATTAGCCTCCTCTGTACGGCACCGACATAAGCTTGCATATAGGCCGGGATGAAGGCAGCAGGAGGGTTTTGAAACACCTCGGCGTCCTGACCATGGCCAAGTTTTTCCACGGCAACTTTCCAACCGCACTGGGAAAAGATGTCATTGGTCCCCTGGACCTGCCGTTCATATGCTGTCTCACTCTCGGCATAACTGTGGTCTCCAGCCTCGTCGACCTCTTTCTCCAGCTCAGTTTTGTGAGCGTCGCGGAGTTTGCGCAGCTCGGCAATGTATCGGGCCTCCGTCACTTGGAGGGCCCTCTACTTGTCATCGTCTGCCCGGGCCAATCGTTCAGAAAGCTTGTCGCGCTCGGCCGCTGCTGCTTCCTGCGCGACCTTCAGTTTTGCCAGCTCGGCCGTCTTGGCCTTGTTGTCAGTAATTGCCACCCGTAGACTTTTCCGCACGGCGATCATTCGCTCGTGGGCCAGGTAATTCTTCTGCGCAGCCTGCGCAACAAACGAAAATGTCAGAACTCCACAACCGAGCAGACACTTGACAACATGAGAACTTGCAAATTTACCAATACTATTGACTTTGTTGCCGAGCACAGAACCTTCAGGTCGGACAGCTCCTCGTGCTTTTTCATGTCGGCATGAAGGAGCCGCCCTTTGGTTATGTTGAAGCCGAGAGAGTAATCCTTGTCCGCGTAGACCGAGTCCGCAGTAGAGCCAGCCCGGCCTTTGTATGTTAACTCGGGCGACTAGACTGGGGGGACACTGGATCGAGTGGATGGCTCGGTGATCGGCTGTTCAGTCTGGTCCCCCAAGTTGGTAGAAGCATGCTCGGTTGAATCTTCATCTGCCAAATGTTGTTCGGTCTGATTTTTTTTCGGCCTTTTCTTTGACCGACCTACAACTTGTTCGCTGGCCAGAGCCGGCACAACCCCCTCATCTTGCACGGCCGGCGTGGAAGAAGTTACCCCAGCTGCCTTCGGTGGCTGGGAGTTGCTCGCCTCACCGATGATCATTGACTTGATAGCTCGGATCTTGGCCATCTTTTGCTCGGTTGTCAAAGGGACCAGTTTGATCGGTGGAAGGCTGGGATCTGGTTCTGGAGAAGGTGCACGCAGGAAGTCGGTCACCTTGCTCTTGCGCGGCGCCTTGTAGCGGTAGCTCGGTTTGAAACTGAGCAGCTTGGGTGATTCTCGCTCCTCAGCCGGATTACGTAACGCAACCCTTATAGCCTCCTGGTTTGCGCGGGAGTAATCCTCTGCCAAGAGTTTATAGTCTGCAACATGAAGGCAATTGTTAGACCGGCAGTAAAAAGAGCAACTTCAAAAAAATTGATGCCGAGATGCTCACCAGCACTTCCAAAGTCTTTTCTTATGTACCAGCCCGGTATGGGTGCTTCAGTGTCCTCATAATTACCGGACATCCACAAAAAATCATCATTGTTGGTCTCTTTGTCCGGGTTACCTTCGATGAGTTTTGCTCGGCCTTTCCTGACCTTCAGATACCAGCAAACCCCACCTTTATTTTTACTAAGTGCGTATTGGTGAAATATCTCGGCGAGGCCGAGATTCAGACCAAGTATTCTATTTAGCTTGGCCACGCCGTTTATTATTTTGTATGTATTGTTGGAGACTTGGGTCTGGCACAACCTAGTCTGCCTTAAAAACTCGCAGATCAGGGGTTGGACCGGGAAGTGCAGGCCTCCTTCTACAATAGACACCATCGTGAAGGGGCATTTGTCCAGCTCGCCCCAGGGAGTGTCTCCTTTCTTGGCGAGCTCCAAGTGGACATCATCTGGAATATTGTACTCTCTACGGAACTCGGCCAGTGCCCCCGGAGAATTCACCATGAACCGGTACTTCCCCATCTATCCCGGTTTTATTTAGTTGGTTGATTTAGATCGTATCTCAGTAAAAATTTGGTGAATGTTTGCTCGGACTTTGAGCTTCACCGGTTGTAACGCTGAACGGGACTGGTCGGTCCTAGTTTGTTCTGCATTATTAAGAAACAAGTCCAAGGATTAGCGTGGCATAAATTGCACGGCTTCACTATCTGGGGCGTTTGATCGGTTCAATTTTCTTATCTCGGCTTCACTATGTGGCCGACCAGGCCTTCCTAAATCGGTTCTAGCCCCCCTTCTTGCAGCTTGGTTTCGGCCTCAAAACAAGACCACAAACAGGTTCTTGCTCGGCTAAATCCTATTTATAGATAAAAAACTTGGGTTTTGCTCGGTCTCGCTCAGGGTTCAGGCTGTTTATCTTAAGTGTCAAGTCCGTGCATCGAAACTAGGGGAAACAAGGGGCATGGGAGCCCCATCTGCTTCTCTGATTCTAGTTTTTCCTAAGGTGTACCAGTATTACCCCAAAGAGGGGGCACTGGTAAGATTCTAACAGTCCCAGGCAAGAACATGAAAAACGTAAATGGCGAGTACGAAGGAGGGGCAGGTAAACTTACCGATATGGATGCCAAGTGAGGAGCAGTTAACCACGATCTTGTCTACAGCCTTTGAGAGGACGAAGGTGGTCGAGAACGACTGGAGGAGCAGTGATGGCAGAAGCTTGGAAACTTGAAGGCTAGGGTTTGGCTCGAGAGAGAAGATGAACAGTAGGTGCGTATGTGACCCGTCATATGCATATATAAAGGAGGGGGGAAGCCAAAGGGCGGCAACCTTTTGAAATTTGCGCGTAACGAAGACAGCTGGGGGTCTGCACGAAACCAATGGTGTGAAGCCACGTGGCATCGAAAAGATGGCTCTGTCAGTACGGCTGTATGATCGATGACTAGACTACTGGGGCAATCCCCGACGACCGACCAATTCGGATGGCCCGGTTAGAATGATAATCCCAAATCACGCTCAGCTCGGATGGAAATAAGGGGCAATTGAGAGGGAGATTTGCGCCGGGCTATGGCGCCGAACCGAATCGGCACGGCCTCTTGGGCTATCGCGTTTGGCCGAGCTATGTCGCTGACCGCAATGCGAGGACATGCATGTGCCCAACCGAGCTTTTGACTCGGCTAAGTCTTCGGTTGGATCCGCAATGGTGCGTTTGGACCGCGCCAAGCATAGCCCGGAATGAATTTAGATCGGGATGAAGGCCTGCACGCTTCACGGCCAGTCAGTTCGGATGGATCGACTTCTTACAGTTCGGCCGTCCCGGTCATGGTGGTGTTTCTTCCCAAGGGATAGATCGGTTATGATATCCCGGTTGAGTGTGCCACCTGGACCAATGGTGTGATGGAGGGGAAATCCACTCGTGGCACGTGTCAATACCGTTTGGCAGTTCCACACACGCTGTTTGGAGGATTTGGCCTTTACATGCGTAAAGAAGGTAGAGGGGAGCACTACCACCTGTCCAGGGAAGGACAGCAGAGGTAGTACGGCCACAATCTCTGAGGCTGCATGGCCTGCCTAGAAAAAGGAGGCATGGGTGACGTTGGAGGTAAGCATTCTGAGGAATTCCCAACTCTCTCTCTCTCAAAAGTGCTCTCTCCTTCTTCAAGTGTGCTGACTTGATCGTCGGAGGGTCTATCCGGCAGCACACCGCCAGGTAGCTCACCGTCTTTCTGTTTTCGGGCCAAGTGACGCTGCGTAAAGCTCAAGCACAAGGAGTACGGAGAACAAAGGATATTTCACCCCTGTACAATTGGCGCCGTCTGTGCGAAAAACTCGACAGACAAACCTTGCTCTTCAAGCTTTTTCGACTGCTTCCATGGCTAACCATGATGAAACTCCACTGTCCGTCGTCGATGGTATCACACCGAAGTCTGTCCGACTGTGAGATGGCCCTCCTGCTATTCCCACCATGGCGGGCTTGGAGACTTCTTCCCGGGGTGCGTGCGACAAACGCGCAAGGAGCACTGATCGCTCGAAGAGTCCAGAGAGTCACATGCTCAGCGCCTGGAGCACAAACTCAAAGTCTAGGACGCTCTCATTCGCAAGATGGCAGTTGAAATGGAGGCGTTGATGTGCCAGATGAAGTGGAAGGGTGCTGCTGGAGAGGGCAACCTCAGTGAGCGCACCCCGCCCCCTCGCTCTGGCAGTTGCCACCAGGAAAGGACGTCCTCCCTCTCTATCACCAGACGCTATGGGGTAGGAGACTCTGACCCACAGGTAGGAAGGTCTCATACTCGCGACGGCAGCAACCGTCCCTCGCACCCCTCGTCGACGTCGAGATACTCTTTCTCTGTCCATTCGTGAGACCTGAGGGATGTACTGGAAGAGAGGGCTCGCCGTAGACAGACCCGAAGGCTGCCGGCATCGCAAAGGCTGGGCTCCCAGATCCGTTGTAGTGAGGAAATGGCAATGCCTGCGCCTAGGATGATAGCACCAGGGGACAGAGAGCTAGCAAGACTTACCGCTACTCCGCTGTCCCCAGAAATTGAGAGCACGCCGCTCCCTGTCGGATTCCACCAGCCTAAGTTCACGTTGTACGACGGCAAGATTGATCCGTACATACACGTGAGTCATTACCGGCAAGTAATGGCTGGACATCGACGCAATGACGCCCTTATGTGCCTCATATTCCCAGCAAGCTTGGGCGAACTAGGCCTGAAGTGGTTCGAAAGGCTTCCGGAGGGGAGCATCGAGGGCTGGCAACAACTAACAGAGGCCTTCGTCACCAGATTGAAAACAAACACTCGAACACCAAAGGAGGTCAACCATCTCCTAGGCGTTAAGATGGAATCTGGAGGTTCTTTGAACACATACAATGCCAAGTACTGGGAAACTTACAACGAGATCCTCGACTGCCACACCAATTTGGCGATCACCCAATACAAGTGGGTTCTCCCAGTCGGACATAGGCTGGAAGATTCGCTTACGATGCACCAGCCCACTACCATGGAATCTTTGATGCAGCGGATCAACGAACATATCTGAGTGGAGGACGATGCCGCCACCGCGACTGAGAAGGAGAATCCGGTCCCGGCGGACAGAAGAGTGGCGGGGGAGGTTCACTCAGTAGGGCAGGAGGACAACCGCCCAAACGATCGGTTAAAAGATCAACGTCGTGGCTCAAACCGCAATGATAGGAACAAAGGTCGCAGAAACGACCGAGCTAACGCTCCTCGTGATGAAGAGGAAGATGCCAAGAGAAAGTTGAAAACGCAAACCGGTATCACCACGGTCTTTAAAATCCCTATTTACCGTATCCTGAGTGAAATCCGAGGTGAACCCTACGTCCGTTGGCCGACCAAGTTGGGAAACACGCAGAGAGGCTTCAACTCGAGGTATCGCTGCACTTTCTATGAAGAACGAGGGCACCGAACGGAGGACTGTGTGCCGCTAAAACAACATTTGGAGGAGTTGGTGGCGGCAGGGCATCTGGACCAGTGCATAGACAGCGGTATGAAAGCTGCTCCCAGGATAGGGCGAGCCAAACGGCCTCGCCGTCCTGGATGCAGCGTCGCAGGGCGTGATCAATGTCATCCATGGCATCATTGAGCCGGCAAGGGTCTGCGAACTACGAGGGATGATCAAGAAAGCTGAGCACATGAGAGAGGTGCTCTCCGTTCAGCCCGCCGTGAAAGAGGGAAAGACCGAGGAAAAAGACGTCCTGACCTTTTCTAGCAAAGACTTGGAAAGAATTCAAGTGCCTCATAATGACACCCTAGTGGTGACCCTCTGTGTCAAGGACTTCGACATCAAAAGAATTCTAGTTGACCAGGGGAGTTCGGTCGAGATCATGTATTACGACGCATTCAAACAGATGAAGTTGGAGGACAAGGACTTGGCCCCCGCAACGTCTTCATTGGTTGGCTTTAACTCTCAACCAGAATGGCCGATCGGAAAGATCATATTGCCGGTAAAAGCGGGATCAGTCACGAAGCAAGTGGAGTTTTGGGTGCTTAAAGTCCCATCGACCTACAACTTAATTTTGGGCAGGGGCTGGTTGCATGCCATGCAGGCGGTAGCATCGACCTACCATCAGGTCTTGCGCCTCTCGGCACCAACCGGACAGATAGAAGAGGTTTGGGGAGACGAGGTGATGGCAAGACAGTGCTTCATCGTAGTAAAGGGCAGCAGAGCTCCCAAGGGCTTTGTGCAGATGATAGAGGGCCCGGAGGGGAAGGAAGTCGTGGAAGACGTCGGAAGAAAGGCCGACGAGAAATCGGTCGAAGACTTGGTGGAGGTGCGCATGGACGAGAATGACCCAAACAAGTTCTTTCTTTTGGGCTCATCCCTGTCCAGCGCCGAGCGACTTGAGTACGTTGACTTTTTGATTTCCAATATGGAGGCCTTCGCATGGACGCCTTACGATATGCCTGGCGTCGACCCTTGCTTCATTTGCCACCAGTTAAACGTCTTTCCAAATGCACGGCTGGTCATCCAGAGGACGCGGCGCTCGGCCTTGCACCATGCCGAGATAGTGGCAGAAGAGGTCAAGAACTTGTTGGAAGCTGGGGGCAATAGAAGAAGTGCAATATCCTAGGTGGATATCTAACACGGTGGTGGTGTCGAAAAAGAACGGCAAGTGGCGGGTTTGCGTTGATTATAAGACGGTCAACCGTGCGTGCCCAAAGGATAGCTTCTGCCTCCCAAGAATCGACCGGCTGGTGGACTTGACCACTGGCCATCAGAGGTTCAGCTTCCTCGATGCGTATCGTGGCTACCACCAGATAGCCATGTATGAACCAGACCGAGAGATCACTTCGTTCACTACTCCGCGTGGCCTGTACTGCTACAAGGTCATGCCATTCGGACTAAAAAACGCTGGGGCAACTTTTCAAAGGATGGTAACCAAGATGTTTGCTCCCCTTCTAGGCCGCACCATGGAGGCTTACATCGATGATATGGTGGTAAAGAGCAAGGAAAAATCTCGACACCTCGCCGACCTAGCAGAGATGTTCACTACACTCAAACATCGCAAGCTGCGTTTGAATGCCTCCAAGTGCGCCTTCGGAGTCGGCACCGGAAAATTCCTAGGTGTTTTGGTCACGAACCGAGGAATTGAAGCCGACCCTTCCCAAATCAAGGCGATACAAGAGCTGGAGCGCCCAAACTCCACGAAGGACGTGCAACATCTTACCGGGATGGCAGCCGCGCTAAACAGATTTATCAGCCGGTCTTCAGATCGTTTGCAGGCCCTTCTTCAAAACTTTGAAGGCCAAGTTCTTCTGGGATGACGAATGTGACCGTGCATTGGCGGATCTGAAAGCATACCTTTCCTCAGCCCCTATCCTGGTCATACCAAAACTGGGTGAAGAACTGTATCTCTACTTGGCAGTCTCTCAACATGCGGTAAGCGCCGTGCTGAGGGTACCCAGCACCTCCTCATCTTCTACGTAAGCAAGACCTTGCTCCCGGGTGAATCAAGATATCTGCCGCTAGAAAAATTGGCTCTAGCCCTGATGATGGCCTCCAGAAAGCTAACGCACTATTTTCATGCTCACACAGTCGTTGTGCTAACCGAATTTCCACTTAAGGTGCTCTTCGAAAAGGCTGATTTTACCGACAGAACTCTAAAGTGGGCTGTAGAATTGGGGCAGTATGATATCAAGTTTCAACCGCGCACTGCCATCAAAGCTCAAGCTCTTGCCGACTTCGTGGCGGAATTTGCCCTTGGAACACACCCCGTTTGCCCTATCGATGTGGCCAGCACGGATTTGGCGCAGCCCATGGCTTAAATAGCAGATACGAATAGCGAACAACAAGTGACGGAAGGGCAAACGAAAGTCGAACAAAAAATGCAGGAACCGGACAACCTATCAAAGCACGGGTTTGACTGGGGCATAGAAAGAAACCAGAATTAACCGACCAGTACCCCGCAGCTGAAGAGCTCCCAAAATCGCTCCGACTGCTGGAAATTGTTCATTGACGAGATGTGGGAACTCTTTGTCGATGGGGCCTCCAACAGGCATGGCGCTGGGCTGGGGATCGTCCTGACCTCCCCAGATGGGCTGACCATAGAGCATGCGATCACAATCGGTTTTCCAGCGTCCAACAATGAGGCGGAATATGAAGCCCTCATTGTCGGATTGAAAAGCGCATTGAGGATGAAAGCGTTGGAGCTTATGATATTCAGCGACTCCAAACTGGTGATCAATCAGGTCTCTGGGGAGTATGAGGCCAGGGATGAAAGGATGGCCAAATATCAGGCGTTGGTACGCGCAGAACTCAAAAAGTTTGCTGCGATAAGAATGGAACAAATTAACCGCGTGGTGAATAAAGCAGCTGACGAACTGGCCGGCCTGGCATCCATGCAAACAACTTTTCCCAATCCTTTGATGACAGATTTTTTGCCCCGGCCTAGCATTGAGGAACCAGAGGTGCCTGAAGTACTCTGCGCCGACTTAGGACCATCCTGAATGGACCCCATCATCGCCTTCCTAAAGGATAGAATTCTACCAGAAGAAAAGAAGGCGGCCAACAAAATCCGAGCCAAATCAGAGCGGTTTTGGCTCTCTCCATCTCGAGCCTTATACAAGAAGTCTTTCACTGGGCCATATCTGAAGTGCGTCCACCCTGACAAGGTGGAAGCCTTCCTCTATGAGATTCATGAAGGCATCTGCGGGAGTCGTGTTGGGGGAAGGTCTTTGGCTTACCGAGCGATTTCCCAAGGTTATTGGTGGCCGTGCATGCAGGCGGACACGCAGAAATACGTTCGCAGGTGTGAAAAATGTCAAAATTTTGCTCCCCAAATCCAGTAGCCGGCCAGAGAGCTGCTCTGCTCCTCCCTACAAGTCCTTGGCCGTTCGCACTTTGGGGGCTGGATATTGTGGGACCACTCCCAACAGCTCCAGGCAACCGCAAGTTTTTCATCGTTGCTACCGACTACTTCACTAAGTGGGTTGAGGCCGAGCCGTTGGCAACCATAAAGGAAAAAGATGTGAAGAAGTTTGTTTGGCAAAATGTCGTCACTCGCTTCGGTATACCGAAGGCCCTTATTTCGGATAATGACACTCAGTTTGATGGGAAACTCTTTCGCGGATTCTGCGAAGAGTTAAAGATTGAGTTCTACAACTCAACATCGGCCTACCCTCAGTCAAATGGTCAAGCAGAAGCCTCAAACAAGACCATCCTGGACGGGCTGAAGAAGCGGCTAGAGAAAGCCAAAGGGAAGTGGGCTGAAGAACTACCCAATGTGCTCTGGGCGTACTGCACCACACCGAGACGTTCGACCGGGGAAACACCATTTGCCTTGACCTATGGCATGGAGGCTGTTATCCCACTAGAAATCGGCATGCCGACCATCCGGTCTGAAAGTTTTTTGCCAGACTTGAATAGTAAAGCAGTGGCCTTGGAGCTTGACCTAGCTGAAGAAAGAAGGGAACGGGCGCTAATCCACATTGCAACCTACCAGCAAGAACTCTCCCGGAAATACAACAAGACCGTGCATCCAAGGCTATTCAAGATCGGAGACTGGGTCTTGAGAAAGGTGATGGGCAACACGGTGATCCCTGTCGAAGGCAAACTAGGTGCAAATTGGGAAGGGCCGTATAAGGCAACTGGGCTTGCAGGCAAAGGGGCATACCATCTAGAAGACTTAGATGGTAAAGCTATCCCCAGATCGTGGAATGCTGCTAATCTTAAGATTTTTTACTTCTGAAATGTAATCTCTTCTGTTCCCTTCTCTTTTGAATATTGGCCTTTTGGCACCAGATGTAAATCTCTGACGTGTAATGAAAGATGACCCTATATTTTCCTACCTCCTTCTTATATTATGTGTTTCTGTATAATGACATCACAAGGGTATTGGGCCACCATGAATGCCAGGGGCAAGAAGCCAACAATGGCTTGACAGAGGCCGTACAAACAGTTGGTGTGTTGTCCAACTTGCATAAGGGCCGAGTTGATTTTACTCACCCGAGTGAAATGTTGGCGTTTTGTCCAACTTGCAGAAGGGCCGAGCTGATTTTGTTCACCCATGTGAAATGTTGGCATTTTGCCCAACTTGCAAAAGGGCCGAGCTGACTTTGTTTGCCCGTGTAAAATGTTGGCATTTTGTCTAACTTGCAGAAGGGCCGAGCTGATTCGGCCATTCCCAAGTGAAATGTTGGCGTTTTGCCCAACTTGCAAAAGGGCCGAGCTGACTTTGCTCGCTCGAGTAAAATGTTGGCGTTTTGTCCAACTCGCAGAAGGGCTGAGCTGATTTTGCTCGCCCAAGTGAAATGTTAGCGTTTTGTCCAACTTGCAAAAAGGGCCGAGCTGACTTTGCTCGCCCAAGTAAAATGTCGGCGTATTGTCCAACTTGCAGAAGGGCCGACCTGACTTTACTCGCCCGAATAAAATATCAGCGTTTTGTCCAACTTGCAGAAGGGCCAAGTTGACTTTGCTCGCCCGAATAAAATATCAGCGCTTTGTCCAACTTGCAGTAGGGTCGAACTGATTTTGCTCGCCTGAGTGAAACGTTGGTGTATTGCCCACTTGCACCGAGGCCGAGCTGCTTGGGCCATCCAGGTTTATGGCCGAGCTGATTTTACTCCCCCGAGCTGGAACTTATATTTGACAAACATTTCAAATTGAAGAAGATTTGCTTATCATACCGAAGAAATAACAAAAATAGATACATGACGAGCAAAAGTTAAACTTTTCATTGATTAAGAAAGCGGAAGTACAAAAGTGGGGCTAAGCCCGGTTACATTCCAAAAAAAAAAAAAGGAAAAAGGGCGGAAGATTGGTTTAAATCTACATTAACGGTTTGCTCGGCCAGTCCCTCCTCAACCTCATCTGCTACCACCGTGACAACCTCTTGCTTGATCTCTCGATCCTTGGCCCCTTCCTCAGAAGCTTCAGAAGGAGGATGTTACTCGGCCGGTTGCACGACGGTAGTTTCTACTTCAGCTGCTTGTTTGGCTTCTTCGATTAGCCTCCTCTGCACGGCGCCGGCATAAGCTTGCATATAGGCGGGGATGAAGGCAGCAGGAGGGTTTTGAAACACCTCGGCGTCCTGACCATGGCCAAGTTTTTCCACGGCGGCTTTCCAACCGCACTGGGAAAAGATGTCCTTGGTCCCCTAGACCTGCCGTTTATATGCTGTCTCACCCTCGGCATAACCGCGGTCTCTAGCCTCGTCGACCTCCTTCTCTAGCTCGGTTTTGTGAGCGTCGCGGAGTTTGCGCAGCTCGGCAATGTATCGGGCCTTCGTCACTTGGAGGGCCCTCTACTTGTCCTTGTCTGCCCGGGCCAATCTTTCAGAAAGCTTGTCGAGCTCGGCCGCTGCTGCTTCCTGCGCAGCCTTCAGTTCTGCCAGCTCGGCCGTCTTGGCCTTGTTGTCAGTAATTGCCTCCCGCAGACTTTTCCGCACGGCGATCATTCGCTCGTGGGCCAGGTAATTCTTCTGCGCGGCCTGCGCAACAAATGAAAATGTCAGAACTCCACAACCGAGCAGACACTTGACAACAGGAGAACTTGCAAACTTACCAACACTATTGACTTTGTTGCCGAGCGGAGAACCTTCAGGTCGGACAGCTCTTCGTGCTTTTTCATGTCGGCAGGAAGGAACAGCCCTTTGGTCATGTTGAAGCCGAGAGAGTAATCCTTGTCCGCGTAGACCGAGCCCGCCGTAGAGACAGCCCGGCCTTTGTATGTTAACTCAGGCGACCAGACTGGGTGGGCACTGGATCGAGCTGATGGCTCGGTGATCGGCTGTTCAGTCTGGTCCCCCAAGTCGGTAGAAGCATGCTCAGTTGAATCTTCATCTGCCAAATGTTGTTCGGTCTGATTTTTTCTCGGCCTTTTCTTCGACCGACCTGCAGCTTGTTCGCTGGCCAGAGTCGGCACAATCCCCTCCTCTTGCACGGCCGGCGTGGAAGAAGTTCCCCCAGCTACCTCCGGTGGCTGGGAGTCGCTCGCCTCACCGGTGATCATTGACTTGATAGCTCGGATCTTGGCCATCTCTTGCTCGGTTGTCAAAGGGACCAGTTTGATCGGTGGAAGGCTGGGATCTGGTTCTGGAGAAAGTACACGCAGGAAGTCGGTCACCCTGCTCTTGCGCGGCGCCGTGTAGCGGTAGCTCGGTTCGAAACCGAGCAGCTTGGGTGATTCTCGCTCCTCAGTCGGATGACGCAACGCAACCCTTATAGCCTCCTGGTTTGCGCGGGAGTAATCCTCTGCCAAGAGTTTATAGTCTGCAACATAAAGGCAACTGTTAGACCGGCAGTAAAAAGAGCAACTTCAAAAAAATTGATGCCGAGATGCTCACCAGCACTCCCAAAGTCTTTTCTTATGTACCAGCCCGGTATGGGTGCTTCGGTGTCCTCATAATTACCGGACACCCACAAAAAATCGTCATCGTTGGTCTCTTTGTTCGGGTTACCTTCGATGAGTTTTGTTCGGCCTTTCCTGACCTTGAGATACCAACAAAACCTACCTTTATTTTTACTAAGTGCATATTGGTGAAATATCTCAGCGAGGCCGAGATTCAGACGAAGTATTCTATTTAGCTCGGCCACGCCGTTTATTATTTTGTATGTATTGTTGGAGACTTGGGTCTGGCACAGCCTAGTTTGCCTTAAAAATTCGCAGATCAGGGGTTGGACCGGGAAGCGCAGGCCTCCTTCTACAATGGACACAACCGTGAGGGGGCATTTGTCCAGCTCGCCCCAGGGAGTGTCTCCTTTCTTGGCGAGCTCCAAGTGGACATCATCTGGAATATTGTACTCTCTACGGAACTCGGCCAGTGCCCCCGGAGAATTCACCATGAACCGGTACTTCCCCATCTATCCCAGTTTTATTTAGTTGGTTGATTTAGGTCGTATCTCGATAAAAATTTGGTGAATGTTTGCTCGGACTTTGAGCTTCACCGGCTGTAACGCTGAACGGGCCTGGTCGGTCCTAGTTTGTTCTGCATTATTAAGAAACAAGTCCAAGGATTAGCGTGGCATAAATTGCACGGCTTCACTATCTGGGGTGTTTGATCGGTTCAATTTTCTTATCTCGGCTTCACTTTGTGGCCGACCTGGCCTTCCTAGATCGGTTCTAGCCCCCCTTCTTGCAGTTTGGTCTCAGCATCAAAACAAGACCACAAATAGGTTCTTGCTCGGCTAAATCCTAGTTATAGATAAAAAACTTGGGTTTTGCTCGGTCTCGCTCAGGGTTCAGGCTGTTTATCCTAAGTGTCAAGTCCGTGCATCGAAACTAGGGGAAACAAGGGGCATGGGAGCCCCATCTGCTTCTCTGATTCCAGTTTTTCCTAAGGTGTACCAGTATTACCCCAAAGAGGGGGCATTGGTAAGATTCTAACAGTCCCAGGCAAGAACATGAAAAGCGTAAATGGCGAGTACGAAGGAGGGGCAGGTAAACTTACCGATATGGACGCCAAGTGAGGAGTAGTTAACCACGATCTTGTCTACAGCCTTTGAGAGGACGAAGGTGGTCGAGAACGACTGGAGGAGCAGTGATGGCAGAAGCTTGGAAACTTGAAGGCTAGGGTTTGGCTCGAGAGAGAAGATGAACAGTAGGGGCGTATGTGACCCCTCATGTGCGTATATTAAGGAGAGGGGAAGCCAAAGGGCGGCAACCTTTTGAAATTTGCGCGTGACGAAGACAGCTGTGGGTCTACACGGAACCAATGGTGTGAAGCCACGTGGCATCGAAAAGATGGCTTTGTCAGTACGGCTGCACGATCGATGACTAGACTACTGGGGCAATCCCCGACGACCGACCAATTCGGATGGCCCGGTCAAAATGATAATCCCAAATCACGCCCAGCTCAGATGGAAATAAGGGGCAATTGAGAGGGAGATTTGCACCGGGCTATGGCGCCGAACCGAATCGGCACGGCCTCTCGGGCTATTGCGTTTGGCCGAGCTATGTCGCTGACCGCAATGCGAAGAAATGCATGTGCCCAACCGAGCTTTTGACTCGGCTAAGTCTTCGGTTGGATCCGCAGTGGTGCGTTTGGACCGAGCCAAGCACAGCCCGGAATGAATTTAGACCGGGATGAAGGCCTGCACGCCTCACGGCCAGTCAGTTCGGATGGACTGACTTCTTACAGTTCGGATGTCCTGGTCGTGGTGGTGTTTCTTCCTAAGGGATAGATCGGTTATGATATCTCCAAGGGATAGATCGGTTATGATATCCCGGTTGAGTGTGCCACCTGGACCAATGGTGTGATGGATGGGAAATCCACTCGTGGCACGCGTCAATTCCGTTTGGCAGTTCCACACACGCTATGGGGTAGGAGACTCCGACCCACAGGTAGGAAGGTCTCATACTCGCGACGGCAGCTACCGTCCCTCGCACCCATCGTCGACGTCGAGATGCTCTTTCTCTGTCCATTCGGGAGACCTGAGAGATGTACTGGAAGAGAGGGCTCGCCGTAGACAGACCCGAAGGCTGCCGGCATCGCAAAGGCTGGGCTCCCAGATCCGTTGTAGTGAGGAAGTGGCAATGCCTGCGCCTAGGATGATAGCACCAAGGGACAGAGAGCTAGCAAGACTTACCGCTACCCCGTTGTCCCCAGAAATTGAGAGCACGCCGCTCCCTGCCGGATTCCACTAGCCTAAGTTCACGTTGTACGATGGCAAGACTGATCCGTACATGCACGTGAGTCATTACCGGCAAGTAATGGCAGGACATCGGCGCAATGACGCCCTCATGTGCCTCATATTCCCAGCAAGCTTTGGCGAACTAGGCCTGAAGTGGTTCGAAAGGCTTCTGGAGGGGAGCATCGAGGGCTGGCAACAACTAACAGAGGCCTTCATCACCAGATTCAAAACCAACACTAGAACACCAAAGGAGGTCGACCATCTCCTGGGCGTTAAGATGGAATCTGGAGGTTCTTTGAACGCATACAATACCAAGTACTGGGAAAGTTACAACGAGATCCTCGATTGCCCCACCAATTTGGCGATCACCCAATACAAGCGGCGTCTCCCAGTCGGACATACGCTGCGAGATTCGCTTACGATGCACCAGCCCACTACCATGGAATCTTTGATGCAACGGATCAACGAACACATCCGAGTGGAGGACGATGCCGCCACCGTGACCGAGAAGGAGAATCCGGTCCTGGCGGACAGAAGAGTGGCGGGGAAGGTTCACTCGGTAGGGCAGGAGGACAACCGCCCAAACGACCAGTCAAAAGATCAACGTCGTGGCTCAAACCGCGATGATAGGAACAAAGGTTGCAGAAACGACCGAGCTAACGCTCCTCGTGATGAAGAGGAAGATGCCAAGAGAAAGTTGAAAGCGCGAACCAGTATCACCACGGTCTTTAAAATCCCTATTTACCGCATCCTGAGTGAAATCCGTGGTGAACCCTACGTCCGTTGGCCGGCCAAGTTGGGAAACACGTAGAGAGGCTTCAACTCGAGGTATCGCTGCACCTTCCATGAAGAACGAGGGCACCGAACGGAGGACTGTGTGCCGCTCAAACAACATTTGGAGGAGTTGGTGGCGGCAGGGCATCTGGACCAGTACATAGACGGTGGTATGAAAGCCGCTCCCCAGGGACAGGGCGAGCCAAACGGCCTCGTCGTCCTGGATGCAGCGCCGCAGGGCGTGATCAATGTCATCCATGGCATCATTGAGCCGGCAAGGGTTTGTGAACTAAGAGGGATGATCAAGAAAGCTGAGCACATGAGAGAGGTGCTCTCCCCATTCAGCCCGCCATGAAAAAAGGGAAGACCGAGGAAAAAGACGTCCTGACCTTTTCTAGCAAAGGCTTGGAAAGAATTCAAGTGCCTCATAATGACGCCCTAGTGGTGACCCTCTGTGTCAAGGACTTCGACATCAATAGAATTTTGGTTGACTAGGGGAGTTCGGTCGAGATCATGTATTATGATGCATTCAAACAGATGAAGTTGGAGGACAAGGACTTGGCCCCCGCAATGTCTCCATTGGTTGGCTTTAACTCTCAACCAGAATGGCCGATCGGAATGATCATATTGCCGGTCAAAGCAGGATCAGTCACGAAGCAAGTGGAGTTTTGGGTGCTTAAAGTCCCATCGACCTACAACTTAATTTTGGGCAGGGGCTGGTTGCATGCCATGCAGGCGGTAGCATCGACCTACCATCAGGTCCTGCGCTTCCCGGCACCAACCGGACAGATAGAAGAGGTTTGGGGAGACCAGGTGATGGCAAGACAGTGCTTCGTCGCAGTAAATGGCAGCAGAGCTGCCAAGGGCTTTGTGCAGATGATAGAGGGGGTCGGAGGGAAAGGAAGTCCTGGAAGACGTAGGAAGAAAGGCCAAGGAGAAATCGGTCGAAGACTTGGTGGAGGCAAGTACAACGGCAAACGCTCCCGTCGCAACTGCACTTGCTGAGGCTCAAGAGGGAGTTGCAGCGCCAAACACTCCCGTCACAACTACACTTGCTGAGGCTCAAAAAGGTAGTTGCGGAGGCAAACAGATAGTACACAGTACATGCAAAAGGACGCGTGGCACCTTCTGCCTGGTGGCTCAAGGCAGAATATTTCATGTGATTCTTTAGGCCACATGTCCTCTCTCTATTTGGCCACTTGGTGTCCTCTTGGTGCCATGGAAAAGCCTATATAAATAGGACCTCTATTTGGCCACTTGGTGTCCTCTTGGTGCCATGGAAAAGCCTATATAAATAGGACCCATTTCCCAAGGTTCAACACGAGGAATTTTGGGGATTTGGGGGAGATGCTGCCCATTTTGGCACTGCCATACATTTCTTCTTGAGCTACTTGGTTCACCCTCACCCAGCTGCACACTCTCCAACTTCCAAACAGTTGCTGCTGCTCATTCTCAAGCCACTTTCACCATTCTTTGACCATTAGCATAGTTTTGCCTCTCTAATCACCTTCTCTAACCTCGAACCCCCTTACATTTTTGGTGACTCCGCTGGGGAGGCTGCTTTGTTGATTGTTCATACCCGCAGTGGTTTACACACCTCATTGGAAAAAAATGGCAGAGGATGAAGTTCAGCAAGGCTCTTCAAATGGCGGAGCAGCACATACGGAGGACCGTGACCACAGTGTTGTGATTGAGGCTGTTCAGTTACTCCAGGATACGCAGAGGGAGATCCTGGCAGCTTTGCAAACTCTCATTGATGCTATTATGGCCATGGCTTCTCGACCAGCTCCAGCGCAAGCACCTCCGCCCGTAGCAGTCCCAAACCCAGTGCCTAACCTGTTCCCTGAGGTTTGGGCTCCGATCCAGGTGCCTCCGGTGGTACTTTAGGCGAACAGTGCGGCTGTTGGTTTAGCTACGCAGGAGCAAACTAGACCATTCCGGCCCACTCACTTTGTTCCTCTAAGCCGATGAACAAGCTATGCTCGAGCAAGAGCGTAGCAAGAAGCAACTCCCATCTCTCCCCGACTCAGATGTAAAGGCCTCGTACTCTCAGGAGATATTGACCATGCCATACCCAACTGGGTATATAGTGCCCAAGTTTATTAAGTTTGATGGAAAACAAGGCAATGCCAGAGAACAGGTGGTGAGGTTCATAGAAACTCTTGGTGTCCATGGCAGTAACCACTCTCTGCGCCTTCGGGAGTTCTCCAAGTCCACTTACTGAAAGGGCTTGCAGCTGGTATGTGAACTTGGCTCCCAACTCGATCAAGAGTTGGGGGGAGATGGTGAACAAGTTCCACACGAAGTTCTTCCAAGTCCGAGAGAAAGTTACAACCCTCACCCTTGGGCGAGATGTCCAAAAGGAGGGCGAAGATATACTGGACTATGTTAAGCTGTTCTAAGATAAGGCTAATGACTGTCATGAACCAGTGGACGAGGCCCATTTAGTCCGCATATGTGTGGAGGGGTGCCATACGCGACTACAAAATATTCTTGGTGAATCATAATTTGCCTACCATTTTAGCCTTGATAGAGGCAGTTAGGAACCTCAGTACCACTAGTCCCTTGCACAAAACTCGTGACAGCCACCGCTACCCTCGCAGTAGCAAAGTTGCTGCGGTAACCTCTGCAGGAGGGAGCCGCTCGCAAGGGGAGGCGACGTCCTCTCGGAAGAGAGAGAGTTATGAGGACAGAAATCCATGTCCTTGCAGCCTTGAGAATGTTAAGGCTCTGGTTAAAGAATGGGTTGCTGATGGTGAACTTACCTTGCCTCCAGTTGAAGTCCCTCCAACCAAGAAGGACAAAGAAAGCCCGAATTATTGTGTCTATCACAGAACCACCAGACACCCTACTAGGGACTGTTGGACTTTGAAAAGTATCTTCAAGAAGAAAGTTGACGCAAATGAGCTGAAGTTCAAAGAACCGTGATGTGCAAAAGGACCTTTGTCCTAACCACAAGGAGAAGGGGAAGAATGTACATATATGATAATCGGCTATCTCGGGCCTGTGCGTGATCAAGTGCATATGGCGTCTTACTATGATGAGTTAGAAGAAATTGCAATCGGCCAGCTCCCTGAGACAGTACCTGCAGAGGCAAAATTCGCAGAGGATGCTAATGCCCAGGCCTTGCAAAACTCTGTTAAGTTTCGCGCCTTGTTTGACCAGTTGGGGCTGAGCCAAGCCGCCAGGTTGGAAGCAACAAAAGCCCTCATTAATATCTTTGAAGTGCACCATGATGAAGTTGCTGAGGCTAAGGAGTATGTGGCTCGGCGCATCCAGGAAGCTTATGGGGCCATTACTTTTTCAGAGGCAGACAGAGCATACCCATTTCCCCATAATCGTCCTCTTTTTGTCACAGCATACATCAATGATGTAGAGTTCAAGCGTGCTTTCCTTGATGGCGGGGGCATCCATAAACATCATCACTACTGACACCTTTGCAAAGGCTGGTATCTCAGAGTTCAGGATGGTTCGCCAACCCATCACTGTGACGGGTTTTGGCGGCGAGAAAAAAGATACCAAGGGCCATGTGGTCATGGACTTAGCAATTGGTGAGATCCGTTCCGCAACCAAGTTTCATGTGATTGAAGCAGACACAAATTGCTACATGATACTTGGCAGAGCTTGGATGCACCGATATGGAGCTATCCCGTCCAATTATCACCAATGCGTGAAGGCAAAGTTGGGAAAGCGCACAGTAACCATATAAATGCGTCTGAACAACCATTTGGGGTTGAGGAGGCACACTATTCGGATGCAGTTTTCTTTACTGACTTGTCAACGGGTGAAACTCTAAGGACCGGTAAAGTTGCAAGAGTAAAAAGGCATTCGGGATGCAGAGGCTGCTCCAGAAAGTAGTGGGCAGAAGAGGAGCAGCAAGCCCACAAGTCCTTCGCCTAAGATTGTTAAGGTGCGGGAGAGCGGTAAGACAGTTTACTACTTATGACGGGTCTTGGTGGCCAGGCTTCACATACCTTGGGAGGATGGCCCCGAGACAAATAAATGTGACGATGACGAGTCCCAAGAAAAGTTGGTGGAGACGCCTGAGCCCACCCCTGAATGCGTGCAAGATAGACCCAAACCGCAGCAGGAGGTACTTGCTGAGGTCAACCTCAACGACTTACCAGGGCAGAGCAAGCCCTGTGTTCATCAACGACACAATGGCTCCAACAGCTAAGGCAGAATTGATAACACTACTGAAGCGGTACAGTGACGTCTTTGCTTGGACATACGATAAGATGCTTGGTCTTGACCCATCTCTTGTCACCCATCACCTGGATACTTTTCCCAACTCTAAGCCAATAAAGCAGCATGCTCGAAAGTATCACCCTGACCTTGAGGCAAAGATTAAGGAAGAGGTAGAAAAGTTGTCGAGGGCCAAGTTCATTGAGCCTATAGAGTACCCAACTTGGCTAGCAAATATTGTGCCTGTGGAGAAGAAGAACGGCCAGATCAGGGTCTGTGTAGACTTTCTCGACCTGAATGAATGAGGCCTGCCTATTGCCCCATGTTGACACACTTGTCGATTCTACTGCGGGCCGTAAGGTGTTCTCCTTTATGGATGGGTTCAGTGGTTATAACCAGATCAAAATGGCATCAGAAGATGTAGAAAAAACGGCATTTAGAACACCCTTGGGAAATTTTTTCTATACGGTGATGCCTTTCGGTTTGAAAAACGCAGGGGCAACCTACCAACGGGCTATGACTGCAGTGTGCCATGACATGTTGCATCATGAAGTGGAAGTATATGTGGATGATCTGGTGGTCAAGTCTACCGAGGCAAACCGACACCTCTGCGACTTGGAAAAAGTTTTTCAGCGATGCCGCAAATTCTGCCTAAAGATGAACCCTCTCAAGTGTGCCTTCGGAGTTACCGCCGGCAAGTTCCTTGTCTTTTTTGTACACCGGCAGGGGATTGAAGTAGATGAGGATAAGATTAAATCAATCATGGAGATGCCACCACCACACTCTCAAAAGGCTTTGAAGAAATTCCTAGACAAAGTGTCATACCTCAGGAGGTTCATTCCAGCCCTTGCTGAGATAACCTTTTCCTTTGGGACACTGCTGAAAGGGAATCACAAGTTTGAATGGTTGCAAGAACACCAGCAGGCATTTGATATGGTGAAGAAAGCACTTACAATGATTACCCTACAACCCAACAAGCCTCTGCTACTGTACCTGACGTCTACACCTCGGTCTATTGGGGCTCTACTTGTCCAAGACATAGATGGCATTGAGAAGCCAGTCTATTACATCAGTCGCAAAGTCAATGGTGTCGAGTCGCGATATACCCCAATTGAGAGGCATTGTTTAGCCTTAATCTTCACAGCGCGGAAGTTGTGCCACTATTTTTTGGCACACCCGATCCATGTTGTGACCTCGGAGTGATCCGGTCTGCTACTTGCTAAGCAAACCCGCTCTGACTGGAAGAATGGCAAGATGGCTTTTGGCTCTAGCAGAATATGACATCACTTGTGTTACTCCCAAGGCTATTAAGAGCCAAGCACTTGCAGACTTACTGGCCCAATTCCCATCTGGTGAACATGAACCTGCAGAGGTATTTCTACCAGGTGAGGTCCATGTCTCAGCAGCTGTAGTTGAGGCTTATTGCAACTTAAAATTTGGTGGAGCTTCGGGAGCTGGGAAAGGCGGAGCTGGCATAACACTAACCAGTGAAGGAGAGAAGTTTCATCTATCATATAAGCTTGATTTTGAATGTTCAAACAACGAGGCTGAATATGAGGCGTTGATATTGGGTCTAATCGCTGCCCAAAAGAAGGGGCTCCGCAAGTTGAAAATTTGGGGTGACTCTGAGTTAGTTGTCAGGCAAACAATGGATGATTTCGCCTTAAAGGAGCCTCTGTTGGGCCCGTATCGCACCGTGGTTCAAGGGTTGCTCACTCAATTTGATGATGTCCAAATCCAGCATACCCCTGGAACACACAACCGTTTCCCCGATGCCTTGGCTACACTGGGGGCAAGGGTGGATATACCAGATGATAGTATAGCCATCGTCATCGAGAAAAGAACAACACCGGCAGTGTTAGCCGAAGAACATACAGAGCATGAAGCTGAGGGATGGAAAGCAGATATAATCCAACAGAACAGTTGAAAACAGGCCAGGGAACAATTAGACTAGCAGAACTTGCATAATTTCTGCTCCTCAGAGGAGAGTTGTATTTTCGCGGTGCCAATAACTTGCTGGCAAGGTGCGTCGGTAGACAAGAAGCAACTTACAGACTTAAGCAGATCCATGCTAAGTCTTGTGGAGATGGAGATAACAGTCTATACCGGCGGATACAGAGGCAAGGGTATTACTGGCCAGAGATGGAAAAGGAAAGTACTGAGTTGCAGAGGCAATGTGCAAAATGTCAATCCCATCCTAAGGAAGAGGAAGCCCATTTCTTAAGCAGTGAAGAATGGAGGCAGCCATATGTCGACTACCTTGGAAATGGCACACTGCCTGAGAACAAAGCCGATGCAATCAGAGTTAAGAGGCGGGCCCTCCGCTTCTTCCTTGACCAAAGGATAAGGCAAATGAGGTGCTGAGGGAAGCCCACAAGACAGAACATCAAGGAGGGCAGCGATTATATGGACATCTCATTCACCTCGGCTACTACTGGCCGACAATGGAAGAAGATGCTAAAAACTTTGTAAGGAGATGCCAATCCTGCCAGAAGTTTGGGAACTTGATACATGCACCGGCAGTTGAGCTGCACAACATCAAGACCCCTTAGCTGTTCCATACTTTGGCATTTGACCGCGCAGCAATCGAAAGGCCACAGATTGCAACGACTGAAGTTAGTACCAAGTGGGTGGAGGCTATACCGATGAGGAAGGCAGACGGGGCAGGAGTAGCCAACTTCATCAGAGAAAGCATAATCTGTAGGTTTGGCATACCAAAAGTAATGTTGTCTGACAATGGAACTCCCTTTGTAAATCGTTATGTGGGAAGACTGCTGAACACCTACCAGATCAAGCAGCACAAGTCTAGTCCATACTACCCCCAAGGGAATGGACAAGCTGAGGCGACCAACAAAACCATCATCCGAATATTGAGTAAAATGATGGATGAAGCAGGGGGCACATGGTTTGAACGACTCCCCGTAGCACTCTAAGCGTATAGAAAAGAAAGCCAACTCAGGCAGCCCCATTTTCCCTAGTGTACGGGTCCGAAGCTGTATTACCAGTTGAGTTGGCAGTACCCTCAGCAAGAATGGCTATGTCAGCACACTTAGTTCCAGACAGCAGAAAGAATGACATAGAGGCTGCTGAAGAAAGAAGAGATTGGGCCTCGCGGGCAGTGGAAAAGTATCATCAATCTGTAGGTCGTGCCTACATTCAATTTGTTCAGCACAAGAAGTTCAATAAAGGGGACTTGGTATGGAAGACAGTGGACGCAATCATGTGGGGGCAACCAATTCCCAAGTTCTCACCAAGATGGGAAGGCCCCTACAAAGTTGCTGAGGCAAGCAGCAGCGGGTACTACAAGTTGACAAGAGTAGATGATGGGTTCAAAACTGGCCCTATCATCGCCACGTTGTCTGCATGCTCGAGGAAACCATCGACTGCCTGAAGCCTATCCTTTATCCACGATAGGTCCAAACCGTTCCTCTCAAAGCCACTCAGGTTTGCCTCGGCACTTTCCACGAACTTGCTAGGGGTTGTCAGAATCTTCTTAGTAGCAAGGTCGCAAATGAAGCTGGTGAGTGACTCCAGCAGTGCTGTCTGCACCATAGATCCAGGAGCGTTAAAAGCAGGAAAGGTGCCGGGGTGCAGCGCCTGGATGCGAGGCGAGAGTGGGAGCAGATACGGAGGAGACCCAGTAACTTAGAAAAGAAACTTTCTCTGAGGGCTAAGGGGACTCCCTCACACCCCCGCCAGCTTCAATCACTGGAGGGAGACTGGTGGAGCGACCAAAGGTCTAAGGACGACACACTTCCCCTGAAGATGATTGCCCAACAGCATTAGAATGGGTAGATGTAGCGTTGGCGACCAGGTGAACTAGCCTCGCGAGAAAGACTAAAGCTGCCTACACTGTCATGTCGCTTCGAAAAGAGGTCATCCATCTGGTAGTCTCTAACGTTCAGATCTGGAACAGCAGTGGTATCCATTCCAGTATAAAAATCTCGGGATATCCCAAGATCAGCTGGCACTTCTGGAAAGTGAGTGGGGTACAAGTCTGTCAGCTGTTCAGAGGTTGTCGAAGCAACTGGGTCAGAGGTCCCAGCGACAGCAATAACAGTGTGGGTGGCTAAAGTGACAGCTACCTCTGCAAGTTGGTCCAAATTTAGAGAGGCCACAGCAGGAACAGTGGAAGCAGCCGCTACACTTGCACTCTCTTTAGCCACTTGGGCGTTCGGAAGTGGGGTCTGCTGAACCAATGGAGACTCAGTGGACTGGGAGGAACCACCAGATGCAGCTCCAAAGGGAGGTGGTGCAACTTCCAGCGGCTCTCTCATGCTGCTATCTGCCCTTGGGGTCTCAGGGAAAAAATCCTCTCCGCAGACAGAGGAACGGTCGGAGTGCACAAAATCAGCGAGGTTTAGAGTCTCTGCACCCTCAGCAACTAGGCCGCCTGCAACAACTTCCACAGCAGGGGGGACTTCATTTTCTGCAGCCTCCACAACTGGCTCAGCCTCAGTAGTTGGTGCGGGCTCAGCACTTCGTTTTTCTTCAACATCTGGAAGTACTGTCCTGCGGGTCCTGAACCTTGTGACCCTTGTAACAATGGGAAGGTCGTCGTCGTTGTCGTCGTCGTCGTCGTCGTCTGAATTTGAGGAAATTCCGATGGCAGTAGAAGAACCTCTGGAGCTGGTGGTATGGCCGGTGGGCCCTTAAAAGAAAAAAGGTTATGTGATTACCAAAGTAAATTTAAGAAGTCCAAGGAATGTGATTTCCGGTTAGTGATGCTTCCAGCCCAATCTGCATCTGTATGTACTTCCACTTGAAGATGTCCTTGTTTTTTAAATATCAAGCCTTTATCCGGAGTTCTCTTTAGATACCTTAGGATCCTGTATGCTTCTTCAAAGTGCTCCTTTCCTGGTGAATGCATGAATTGGCTTACTCTGCTTACTGCGAATGCTATGTCGGGATGTGTGAGATTAGTATATCAGTCTTCCAACAAGTCTCTGAAATTGGTCTATATTCACCACATCTTCAATTCTAGCATGATGTAGCTTCAAGTTGAGCTCGGTTGGTGTTTCAGCAGCTTTACATCCGAGCAAGCTTGTTTCTTTGAGCAAGTCAATTGCGTACTTGCGCTGAGTGACAAAAATGCCCTCCTTAGATGTAGTGAACTCCATTCCAAGAAAGTATCTTAGTGCTCCAGGACCTTTATCTCGAAATCTTTAGCAAGTCCCTTCTTTAACTTTTTCGATTCGGCACTATCATTACCTATTAGAATTATGTCATCTACATAAACAATCAAACTAGCTACTTTACCTTCTCTTGAGTGTTTATAGAACATAGTATGGTCTGCTTGGCTTTAACTGTATCCGAGGTTTTTTACAACCTTCCCAATGCGTTCAAACCACGCCCTTGGGGATTGTTTGAGGCCGTATAGAGACTTGTTTAATTTGCAGATTTTATCTATCCCAAACTTCTTTTCAAAACCTGAAGGTAGGTTCATATAGACTTCTTCTAGATTTCCATTTACGAAGGCATTTTTTACATTTAATTGATGTAGAGGCCAGCTGGAATTAGCTGCTAGTGATAGTAAAACCCGAATTGAGTTCATCTTGGCAACTAGAGCAAAGGTTTCTTGGTAGTCAATCCCGAGGGTTTGTGTAAACTTTTTTGCCACGAGTCTCACCTTATATCTTTCTACGCTACCATCAGCTTTGCACTTCACTGTAAATACCCATTGGCACCCTACTGTCTTTTTGTCCTTAGGCAGATTCACTAACATCCAAGTACTGTTCTTTTCTAGAGCATTCATCTCTTCCATAATTGTTGATTTCCAATTAGGATCATCCAAGGCTTCCTTAATAATTCTAGGAACAAACAGGTTAGATATTTTTGAAGTAAATGCCCTATGACTTTTGTAAAGTTTATCATAAGATAAATATTTCGCAATGGAATGTTGGGTACATTTTCGAATTCCTTTCCTAATGGCTAGAGGAAGATCACAATCTGTGGGTATAACATTAGGTAAAACCGCTGAAGGAAATGGAGATGAAGTAGAGATAGATGATGGAGGAACCAGATTAGGAATACCCAAGGTTCTGAAAAGTGGTTGCGGTCGTCGTAACGGTGGCGGTGGCACGGTTGCGGTTGCAGGGTGTAAAGGCCGTAGCGTAACGGTTGCGGTTATTGGAACCGTGAATTTTTTTATTTTTCGCACAATTTGAAAAAAACTTACTGATATGCACATTTTTTTCCATGATCATATCTATTGGGTTTTAAAATAAATATTGATCAATTTTTGTAAATTTTTAAGTTTGATGTAATATATTTCATATTTTTAAATCACTATAAACTGAGTTTTTTACATTTTATTTTAATAATTAATGACTTTATATTCTACAAAAAAATCAATCACTAACTATTATATATAAGATAAACAATGACAAAAGTAAGAGAATAAATAAAAGCCTAAATATATATATATATATATACATATATATTTTAATCAAGCCAAATAGATAATGACCACACTTATTATTATTATTATTATTATTATTATTATTATTATTATTATTATTATTTTCAAATAATATATAGATAAACACACAGAAACAAAATAGTTGAGTGATAGCAGCTGAATAGAATAGTATAGGTCTTACAGCTTCAACAAATCAATAACATGTTCTTCATCTTCCCTCTTCCCTCTTCTTTCTCTCTATCTCTTCCTCCTCCATCTTCTCTCTTTATCTTCCCTCTTCTCTCTCTAACTCTCTTCTCTCATTTTCAACTTTTTTTTTTTTTTGTGTTTTTTCAAAAGAAGCAATTCGGAACCGTTATATAAAGGTGCAAAACAGGCCGTTACGGCACCATTACGACCGCTATAGTGGCCGCTACGGCCGACACACCAATGAATCTCAATCACACTGCAAAAGCAGCCGTAACGGGTGGCGGTAACCACCACAACAACGTAACGATTGCGGCCGCTTTTTAAAACCTTGGGAATACTTGAACTACTTGAGGGACCTTTTTTAAGAGATTCTGATTGGCTTTGTGGTATAGTGGTTGGCTAGTCTTTACTTTTTCTTTGAGTATTTTTCTAAGCATAAACCAAAAACTCAGGTTCGGGAACAGTTTGTTCCAATTGTAGTATTTCTCCCCCTGCTTGTGAGCCTTCTATGTTTGGAGAAATTGGACTGGGATTTCATTCGTTCTCTATATCTTGAATACACTGTTTCTGTTCTTGTTTTTCAGAAAACAAGGGATAGAGATCGAATAGGATTTGGTAAGGGATCCGAAGTTGTCTGCCAAAAATTTTCTTCCTTTCTCTTTTTCTCCCCTTGAAGAGAATTTTTGGTAAAATAGGATTGAGTTTCAAGAAAGGAGACATCTATAATCACCCGAATGTTTTTTGTTTGAGGATTATAGCACTTGTAGCCTCTTTTGTTTGGAGCATACCCGATGAAAACAACACGACAGTGAGAGTTTTTGGATAATTTACTGACAGACAACAACTTGCAGGCCAGTTTAGGAACATGAAGGACAGAGTGAAGAGTAATATTTTCTAAAATTTTTATTTGAACTTTTCCTACAATGGGTGAGAAATTGCCATCAGCAATTCTAACTCTCACTTTCAGAATAAAATAAATAAGTATTAAATAAAGAAGAGAAAGAAGTCATGTGATCAGATGCCCCCGAATCAATGATCCAAGGGACAGAATTTTGACTACAAGATAGAGCCATAAGGATTGCTACCTGTCTGTGCAAGAGAACCACTAGGAGTGCTGGATAAAGAATTGGATTTTAGCAGTTTAAGAAAATAATCCATCTACTCCTTACTGAACAGACTTACTTCAACCTCATTGGGATAGGAGAATGCATGAATTGGTCTGTCACTTGATTTGCAGCTCTTCCAAGTTGCAGGCTTCCCATGGATCTTCTAGCAGTTTTCTCGAGTATGGCGTGGTTTATTGCAATAATCACACCATACTCGAGATTTTTCATTCCTCCGTGGTTTAAAAACCTTGTTTGCACTTACATCTGATGTAATCATGGCTGAGTTTTCCACAGGTGTAGCAGCTCCCTTTTTCCCAAGCATCACATTCCTACGGCTTTCTTCTCTCCTAACTTTAGCAAAGACATCACCAAAAGGAGGCAGAGGTTGGCGGCCAATTATTCTCCCTCCGACTTCATCAAATTCAATGTTTAAGCCGGCAAGGAATTTGTAGATACGGTGATCCTCCACCATCTTTCTGTTGTGATTGCAGTCCTCGGTTGACTTCCACTCATAATCATTGAACATGTCCAAATCTCGCCACAACCTTTTCAGAGAATTGAAGTACTTAGTGATACTGTCCTCTCCTTTACGAATGTCACCAAGTTTAATTGTCAACTCATATATTTGGGACTGATTTCCCAAATCCGAATACATCTGGGTGATAGTATCCCAGAGTTCTTTGGCTGTTGGATAACACATATAGTTGGAGCTGATGTCTTCCTTCATGGAATTCACTAACCATGTCATGACCATGGAGTTTTCAGCATCCCTAGTAGCATATGCCGAGTCCTCTTTTGCTGGTGCCTTCTTCTCTCCTGTCAAGTATCCAATCTTTCCTCGGCCCCGAATGTACATCTGGATGGACTGAAACCAACGCAAGAAATTATCACCATTGAGTTTAATGCTGGTGATTTGCACCGAGTGAGAATCAGTGTTGGAGACATGTTTCTCAATGTTTTTCGGTGAAACGGTAACTGTGGATTCAGATGTGGTTTCTGATATGGTGAAGGACAGCTTGCTGGTTCTAGGACTACCTCAGAAGGGTCAGAGAATAAGTCCTTAGCTTTGATACCATGAAAGCTAGAAAGAACAATATTTCTTATTCTCATATTTAAACAATGTACATAGCACCTCTATTTATAGGAGATACAAGGCATAAAATTAGGAATTGATTAGCTACTAATTAGCTACTGATTCTGAGGACTGATTAGCATTTAGCTACTAATTCTGATCCTAATAAACTTTCCTATTCTATAGTATTGACTAAATCTAAATGTTTACAGTTGTGATATCCAAAAGAATTCAGTCATATCCTGGAAGAATTATTTTCTTTCCATTTCCAACATTGAATATAATTGATATTTGTTAGTTTTCCTTTTCTGGGCTTCTGTGGCACGTAGGCATTGTTCGTCATGCTATGCTTTTTCAGGGGTAAGTGCTTTATTGCCATAAAAGGGGATTTACAATGAAGCTCATGACATGCCAAAGGCAATACCCCCTCTAAAAGAGAGCTTACAATTCTCTATAAATACTCTAAAAATTACACAACATATTCTAAGTAAATTATTCGATGAATTACTCAGTAAATTCCCAGCAAATTTTTAGTAAATTACTTAGTAAATTCCAAGTAAATTACTCAGTAAATTCACGTAATTTCTCAGCAAATCACTCAGTAAATTCTCAGTAAATTCCAAGTAAATCCTCAGTAAATTACTTAGTAAATTCCTCTGTAAATTCTCAATAAATTCCTATTAAATTCTCAGTAAATTACTCAGTAAATTCCCTATAAATTCTTAGTAAATTACTCAATAAATTCTCAGTACATTACTCAGTATATTTTCAACAAATTACGCAGTAAATTATTCAGTAAATTCCAAGTAAATTCTTAGTGAATTACCAGTAAATTATCTATAAATTACTCATTAAATTCTCAGTAAAGTACTCAGTAAACTACACGGTATCTGGTATCCTTATCAGGTTCACTAGGGCTGAGGTTGAACATCCCGCTGCTCACCTACATGCATATAAATAAAGAGTGAGCTAACACCCAGTAAATAATACCATAGTAAAGGGGTTGGGTGAATGAGCCCCTTTTAACAGATAAGTATAACTAATCAAATCAGTAAGTATTTTACATCGGAATGACCTTGGGTCCAACGTGCGACAGAACGACCTTAGGTCAAATAGATAGCAGAATATACAGTACAAGTTCAATTATTGTTCAACAGAATGGCCTTCGGCCCAACAATGTACAGAATGACCTCAGGTCCAATAGTCGACAAACTCACCGATCGGATTCATTTATCTCTTATCAGAACGACTTTGGGTCCAATCATTTCCAGTAGCATAATGGCCATTCAACTATTGCAATTGTATATCAATCATTCAAACTTGTGAGAGATTCAATCATATCATATCAGTCAATCAATCTTATCAGAGATTTAGAATGACCTTTAGGTTCATTTTATCAGATGTACGAAACGGCCTTAGGTCCAATTCAGATATATTGAGCAACCTCACTCCATAATTCAGTTGTATAGAATGACCTTGGGTCCATTATTCAATTATACAGAACGACCTTGGGTCCATTTATTATAGTCATGTCATATCATTCGCTTGTACAGATAGCATGTCCTTTAGGCTGCTGGTGACTCATTCACATATATCAAATCATTGATCTAGAAAAACTTACCATATAAGGCCAATCAGAAAAATAAAGTATAAGTAAAATATCTTTACGAAGATATTACTCACAGTGGTCAGATGGCTGAATCATCCTTGTAGTTGACCCTACATAATTCGCAACACATTGGGTCATAATACAATTCAATCCATTCTTAACTTGTTTAATTCTCTTAGGCTTCTTTCATGTTCTTTAATTCATTTAGAATACTCAATGTATGCCTAAGAATGCTCATAAATGAAAAAGAACAGAAATTGAAGCATAAAACAACTTTTCAAAGTTTCCTAGAACGGAGCACTTCGCTTGAGCACAACATTGGTCACTTGAGCGGTTAAACAATTTGCAAGGGGTTCGCTCGAGCAGTCTGTAAAGACTGCAAAAGTACTGAATGCTCGATTTTTACACTCGAGCCAACTTCTTAGTCGCTCGAACCAAGACTAAAAACTAGGGGTGGCCGCTCAAGCGGTCGTTTGGTCACTCGAGCTAACCTCTAATGTCTGCAAAAGTACTAGATGCCTTCAATTTATGCTCGAGCGATAACTTCACCGCTTGAGCGATGCGGTCGATTTTTGGGTTTTTCATAATGCTATTTGGGTTTCAAAACATGGTTTTAAATGATACAACTTGCATGTTATGTCCTATATTTGAGCCATAATCAACTACTAACATTATCATATGAGTCAATTCCACAAGATTGAAGTTCAAATCATCATGAATTCATCATGCAAGCCCTAAATCATGTCAAATTCTTTTTCATATCTCCAAACCCATGAAATCAAATTCCATAACTTCATGAATTGTGTGCAAGCATGTGAAATGTAGCCTCTAATTTCATCTCAAATGGTACAAATGATGCTCAAATTCATGTGACTCAACAAAATTATGCATGCATGTGTGATTTGGCACCAAATTCTTCATGTTAAGTTTATATCTTACATTAATTCACCGATTCTTCTTGAATTCACAAGTTATAAGATCTCAATTCACAATCTAAGGTGTAATTACTCACCTAGAGGCTTTAATTCTCCCAATCCTAGCTAGAACATGAATTACTTTTCACTATCCTCCAATTCACTATGCAAATCCTTCAAGTTGAGCTTCTTTTCTCTCTAATTCTCACTTCTTTCACTCTAGAGTGTATATTTTCAAAATTTTGAGCACATAAGATGAGCTTAAGCACATTTAGGACATATTTATATGTTGGCATAATCAAAATTGCTAATTATGGTTTAGTGCTAATTGATGATGCTTAATTAAATTAATTTAATCTAATTATTTTGATTCGAATCAATTTTTAATTAAATCTCACCGTAGGCTCTAAAAATTATGCTAATCATAATTGTACCGTCAATTTCGGTTTTTGTTGCCTCTACGGCCCTCAATTACAAATTATAGTAGAATACCGAACAGATTTTTCTACGGTGAACAGATATAAATTCAAATGCACAAATAATCACATGTTTAGCACCCAAGATCAAATTAAGCACATAATCACAAGTATAATTAAAAAGTAACAGCATATCACAGAACAGGGTTATCACATAAAGTAGAAATCATAATAGATAATTCATCAATGAACATATATGCACAAATTACACATCAAACACATAATTAGCATTCAAAATTAAATAAATATAAATATACTACGTAATGGCGTTATCACAGGACAAGTGCATGAGTAGAGATGAATCGTGTCTCTATCAGCCTCTACCATTATCCTCCATCCTCCGCCGATTGCCGACAGTTTTTGGTTTTCATAGATGCCTTATCCATTGACGACTCATGGTTTCATGGTCTCTCTCTTTTCTCTCTCTCTCTCTCTCTCTCTCTCTGGGTTTCCTTCACTGTTTAGAATAAGTATGGGTTTTTCTACATTTCTCATCAATTAGAGAACCCATTTGAGAATCTCAATTGGTTTTTGTTCTTGCTTTGTCTCTATTTCAGATAACTAATTGATGATGTGTTTGATGCCGTTGAAATTGGTCTCTTATTATTTGCTTTGTATTATTGATTGAAAATTCTGTTATTGGTTGTTAGAAGTTGATTGTATAAGTCGCCTATCAACTGTTGATATTTTGCTCGACTGTGCTATCTATGAACAAAACTCTTCCAATTTCTATGTATTTGGATATAGACATTACTATATTCATTTTTTTAGGCTATTTGATGGATTGATTTGGGTGTGGGTTTGTACTTTAAATGGAGTTGTGTTGTAGAAATGCACAAATTCAATAAGGAAATATCAAAATAACTACCAAATAGAGGATTGACAACAAACCATGAATAACCATTAAATAACCACAATGTATTGACAACAAATCATGAATTCCATGTTATTTCATAAAAAAAAATAATAAAAATGTAGTCCTCTTTTTAATGCCATCCAACTATTTGATATAATGCTTCGTTGACAAAATTGATGATCCACATAAACTGCCCACCTTAGACCATCTCTAATTCTTCATCAATTTTTTTTTTGTCTTATCAAATTTAAATTTGATGAAAAAATTAATGAAAGCCTGTTTTCAACCATTTCATCAAATTTGAAGGTGTTGTTTTGTACCGTGTATTCTTTTTTTTTTTTTTTTTAATTTCTTTTATTAGTTACCTAAAAGTCATTCAAACCTGCCCAGTGCACTTGTCAAAAAGTCTTTCTATATTGGACCCATAAATGATGAAAAAATTTAGTGTATTGTTAGTGACTGGTTTGTTTTATAGGGCCTAAGAAGTAGTTAAACTAATATCACAATCCGCTATTATGATTTGTTTATTTTAATGATGGTTGATATTCTTTATTCAAGACCTCATTTCCATTACATTGTTTCTAACTTTAAGATCTTTATTTATTCATTTATGCACTTTTTATTTATTTATTTATAAAACAGAAACGATGTCCATATCAGAAGGAAATTCCTCATCAATTGATTGCGCTCGAACATCAACATTCATTGGCAGCTCTCAAACACCCACACAGGCCAATGGCTCTATTCCGTTCTCATTTGAAAATGACCTTGAGGAAGACAAAGTGGTAGTTGTTAGAACAGATAGACTAAGAAGTGCCGTGTGGAAGCATTTTCTCAAGGTTCAAATTAAAAAAGTGGACAAGGCAAATAAGTAGCTATTGCAAGAAGACTCTTAGGGAAAAATCTCAAAATGGAAACTACACACTTGCGAGACCATTGTAATATTTGTCAAGTATGGAAAGCAATGGAAAGTATGAATGAGAAGGTTCAATCACCAAGCCTTGCAAAGGGAGAGGGGAAAAGGAAACTTGAGGCGTATATTTTTGACCAAGAATTTGCTAGGAAAGAGTTGGCTAACATAATAATCATGCATGAATATTCTCTTTCCATAGTGGAGCATGTTTGATTTAAGAGGTATTCATATGCCCTTCAACCTTTATATAAGATGGTATCTCGTAACATTATCAAGAGTAACATTTTAAAAATATATGATTTTGAGAAGATGAAGACATTGAAGATGATTGAGCAAAATAAAAGTAGAGTTGTCGTCATGATCGATATGTGGACATCTAGTAATCAAAAGAGAGAATTTATGGTTATCACGACACACTTCATTGATGACTATTGGAAATTGCAAAGTCGCATTGTAAGGTAATATATAATATTTGTTATGTCACTTTTTTAACTGTTTTAAACTATTAGTTTATGATTTAATTGTTAGTTTGCCTATTTACTAATTATTATTTATAATTTCTCAATTTAGGTTCGCTTACGTGCCATGCCCACAAATAGCACAAGTGATGTGTGATGAATTGATGGAGACTTTCTTGGATTAGAATTTTGATACGAAGCTTTTGACTATTACGGTTGATAACTATACAAGTAATGATGAGATGATTACAATTATTTTGGGTAAGTTGCATTCTCGTTCTCTCTTGTTGGGTGGAAGTTTATTTCACATACATCGAGCAGCTCCTATTCTTAACTTGATTGTGAAAGATGGGTTAAATGTAATGAAGGAAGGGATTGAAAAAATTGCGGAAAGTATGGTGTATTGGACAACAACACCAAAGAGAGAGGAGAGATTTACAGAAACAACCCAACAACTATGCATCTCTTATTCTAAGAAATTGTGTCTTGACTATGTTACTAGGTGGAACTCAACCTTTTTGTTGCTTCAAACTACCATAGAATACAAGTATGTTTTCTTCCATTTGAATACCCGTGACCCCCAATATAAAATTTCAATAAAATAGAGTGATTGAGTATTTGCTAGGAAAATTTGTGAAAAATTGAAAATCTTTTATGACATCACTGAGTTGTTTAGTGGGACTAAGTATCCAACTTCAAATATATATTTTTTCCAAAGGTTTATGAGATTAAAATTGTATTATCTCAATGGATTGTGTGTTTGGACATGGTGATAAAGACTATGGCATTGAATATGGTTGAAAAATACGACAAGTATTTGTTAGTTATTCATGGCATTTTAGGAGTTGCAGTAGTGTTGGACCTAAGGTACAAACTGAATTTGGTAGAATATTATTTTGAAAGAATTTATGGAGATAATTCTAATTTTGAGGTTGAGAGGATTAAGCAATTTTTTATGACATCTAAGCTTGGCCATATTGGTGATTCTTCGAACCATTTTGACTTGGGTTCTAGTGCTCTAGATACCTCTTAGGCTTTGATTTATTTCTTTCTCATAAAAAGAGGCGTAAACCTTTGGATGTGAAATTAGAGATGGATAATTATTTGGAAGAGGGTGTCTTACGAAGAAATCAATACTTTGATATCTTGGTATGATGGAAGTCAAATGAGACAAGTACCCAACTTTACAAGCCATAGCGAGGAATATGTCAACTATACCACTATCCATGGTTGCTTCAAAGTCCGCTTTTAGCACTAGCAGTAGAGTGGTGAGTCCACAATGTAGTAGGCTTTATCCCAAGACCTTGGAAGCTTTGATGTGTGCTCAAAGTTGGCTATGGTCTATTGAGAATGAAGGTAATGGATTTGCTTATTTAGTTTTGTCTTCATCTTGTCTTTCATTTTTATAATTCTTCTAATAGATAGATTTTGTTTTTTCCAAAGTGGTCAATGGAGTCCCAAAAATCAATTGGTTTTGCAAAAATCAATGATGATGATGATGTTGGAGATAATTTCAGCAAATAATTAATTTAAGAAAATAATAAATAAAAAAAATAACAAAATTAAACCTTACAGTACTTCTGCAGATTGTTTGTAAACAAGTTTGTGATTGAGACCAGCGTTTGAGCACTGTGTCTTTAAAACAGAATTTCATCCTCTCCAATGGTACTTGAAAACAATGGACGTCCTATCTCTTGGATACAACAATCACCACAAATGAAGATAGCACACTCTTTGATTGTACAGCGAACCAAAAATATATTTTATACTCACAAAATTCAGACTCATACAGATGAAAAATACATGAAGAATGCTTGAACTTGAGGAGTCTGGAATGAAGAAAATTGGAATAAGGCAGCCTTTATAGAGGCTTTGTTGGCACCTATTTGGTTTGAATAGAAAAGACATGAAGAAGAAGATGACTCTTGGGTCACATCCTTTAAAATAAAGAGATACCATGAAAGTGTTGTACCCTTTCATTCAAATGGAGTCTATTTCAATTCACCACTTCTAAATTTTTCCAACAGATGATGATGGTGGTGAGTCCACTTTAGGGTTGATCATACGGTATTAAACTTGTGATGCAGTTAGATATTTTCTGAATTTTTTTTTTTTAGTAGAATATGAAATTTGTAATGTGGGTGGACAAGAATTGAATTATAGTTACATAACAATAACATTAGATGTAAATGAGTTATTTTATTTTGTACATATTTGAAAAATAAGCAAATGGTTCATTGCTCAATATTTATTTTGATAGTCAAGTTTAAAATTTATATTTTGTGGGTTATTTGTTTGTAATTTTATAATCAAGCTGAATTTTTATAAATATATATTTTATAGAAATTTTTTTCAAATTTATACTTTTAAACTTAATTTTTCTATATATTTTATTCAAAAAAGTTTTCAATTGTTTCTAAATAGAATTGCAAAAAAATGAAAAAGAGAAATGGGACTAGAAATCGAGTTGGGGGTATATTTTTTTAAACTCAGACTATCAAGTGAATTAGAAAAGAAACCAGGTCAAGGGTCAGTGGTTCAACTATTGGGTCAATCAGAATCAAATCGTGATATATAAATATATTAATAATTATGTATAAATAAAATATAGTTATTAAATTTATAAAAATATATGCTAATATTAACAAGTCTTTTAATTTAGGATTTAAAATTATATATGTATACTCTGTTTTTTTTTTAATAGATTTTTACTAGAGTGAAAACCATAATAAATAATATATTTTGTCCAATACTTAGGCCTCTTTTGGCAAGGAGATTAAAAGTAATTTTTTGACTTTTAACCTCTTTTAGGTCACATCACCTCTCTATTTTTTATACATTTTTAAAAAAAAAAAGATAAAAATATCTTATGATTAAGCTAAGTTACAGTATATCTTCTAATTTCTATCTTCGCAGACAAGATGACCATAGTTTCCATTATATGCTAATAGAGGATTATTAACAAATTTCTTCCATTTATTAAGCTGATCT
Source organism: Camellia sinensis (assembly GCF_055761805.1). Lineage (NCBI taxonomy): Eukaryota > Viridiplantae > Streptophyta > Magnoliopsida > Ericales > Theaceae > Camellia > Camellia sinensis. Next base: position 90,500,601 of record NC_138964.1, read on the forward strand.
CTGAGTGAAAATTTTCTGCACGGCCAAGGTCTTTGAGTAAGAAGCCCCGGGTATCTTGGAAATGTTGAAGTTCCTTTGAGTTACATTTTATGCTTGGCAGGAATGCATCTTATTCCTTTCCATTCTAGTAACTTGCTGTCAATTAATACTTCTACAAATGGATGATGCTCTTCCATTACACAAAGTACTAAATGAGCAAGTTTATTCCCTAAATTATCTGTCTGTTTTGGATCTAAAAAAATTATTCTAGAAACAAAACCGTAATCTAACAATTGTACGGCTGTTAGATTATGAGTTTTGCCTCTAATCTCTATCTCTACTAGCTCAAAAGTTGCTAGATTTATCTGGCAAAGATAGATGCGTAAATCGAGATTACACTGACATCTTCCAAAATATTTTGGCCTTTCTCTACATCTTTCTTGTTGTAAACATGGTTGTTCTTCATCATCGTAGAGATAAGTCCATTGATATGCCATACTGGGGCATTGAACTCTTGCTATGGAAAGATCCTAAAGAAACTGTTGTATAATGACTAGCTCACTATTTCTGCTATCTTTGGCTAAGACGTATATATAAGGTTTAAGGTTTTCTATTTCTTGGCTTTTCTCGCAAAAAAGATTAAATGATAGAATGCCTGAAAAAATACATTCTAGCACTCAATTGTTCAAATTCCTCACTGGTGAGTTGTCTAATTTCTAGGTTTGGAAAGGGAATGGGAGCTTTTTCTAGAGTTAGTATTTAAGCTGGCTGGTTAGGGTTCGAATGGTTGTTCTCAATTATTTTTTCTCGTCTCGAAGCTAGTCTAGCTCTTCACTGACCTTTTTGCCTTTATCCATAATTTTCTTGAAATTTCTAATAAAGCCATCGCAATTTCTGCACATTTGAAGAGAATTTTGATAATCTAGCTGAGAGTTAGTACTACTGCTTCCTGTTATCTAGCTAACTGGAACTCCACTAGTAGCAAGAATAGTCGACTGCATTTTGCTTAATGTGTCCAGATAATCTTTAGCTATTTGGCTAATAAAATAACTGGTTCCTATTTGTCTGCTAGCATATGTACTGGCTGACTCAAAATCATAAAATCCTTTAAATTGAGGTGTAGGAAAATTTTTAACCAAAGGTTCAACTTCTATCCAGTCATGGTAAATACCAAGCTTGGCTCCTTTAACTACTACATAGAAAGAAAAGCTTTTAGACAAAGGTTTATTTTGGATTTTTAAAAAATATATACTGAGAGAATTTAAAGCTGACAAACGTTTAGCTGGGTGGTTAAGGTTGTTCCAAAGGTTATCTAAAAGACACTGTTGAACTGGGTTTCGCTCAATTCCTATTAATGGTTTGAACTTGGTTCTGCCTTCATAAATGGGAAGAGCAAATCTCCCAAAGTTCATAGTTTTGCTATTTTTCATTATCTGCACAAAAATTAAACTGGTTATTTTCTTTTTCTAAATAAATTTTCCTACTTAACCAATCTGTTAACTTATTATCACTTCCTTTAATATGTTCAAATTCTACCTTATATCCTTGTCCTACTATACAATCTAAAAATTTTGCATATCTTCTACTACTAACTTTATGCTCATTAAGTTTATTGTGAAATTTAACTATAGCTTCGCAGTCTGTTCTAATTTTAAAAGGCTTGTGTAAAAATAATTTAAATTTGTTTATTGCATATACTACTCCTAATATTTCAAAATCTAAACTAGTCATAGTTGTATCTTTTTCTTTAAATTTTCCAGAGCTATATCTACAAATGCGCTCTTTATTTTTACTATCATATTTGCTAAGTTTAGCTAATAGTATTGCTCCTCATCCTAATTGGCTTGCATCAGTTTCTACGACTATATATTCTTATTCTAATGGAAGTTGCAAGTCAGGTAAATTTCTACAAATATCTTTAAGTTTTCTTACTAAAGTTATATCTTATTGGTTAAAATATTTTTGTCTTGTAGGTGTAGTCTTGCTATATAAAGGTCCTATTATCTTGTTAAGGTTAGGAATGTACATCCGTGCATAATTTAGAATTTCTAAAAATGATTGAAGTTGTTTTATATCTTCTAATTTCTCTGGGTAATCTAAAATTTTCTTAACTATGTGGGGTTGTAGTCTGATTTTTCCATCTCCTAACTCCATTCCTAAAAATTCTATATGAGATTTATTCAATACCATTTTTCTTTTACTAATTATTATTCCATTGTTTATAAATTCTTCTAATACTATAAATAAATAATCTATGTGGTTATTTTTATTTAGGCTAAATACTAATATATTATCTATATACACCAATACAAAACTATATTTGTTGAATATACTATCCATTTCACGCTAAAATATGGAAGGTGCATTTTTAAGTCTAAAAGGTATGACTAGCAATTCATAATGTCCTTGTGAACAACAAAAGGTTATCCAAGGTATGCTTTTCTTTTTCATTTTTATTTGCCGAAAACCTGACTTGCAATCAAATTTGTTAAATATTCTTGTTGTCTGTATTCTATTTATAAGCTTATCTTATCTGGTATATTGTATTTATCATCTTTTGTGTTATCATTTAATCTCTTATAATTTATAACCATTCTACCTTTCCCTCTTTTTATCTCTGCATGATTTCTTACCATAAATGCGGCGCTTTTATATGGACTATTACTAGGTCAAATTACTCCTAAATTAACTTCTTAATCTGTATTCTAAATTCTTCTATATCTGCTGGCGTATGATCTATTTGAGCTGATGTAATCCTATAATCTTTATTTTTTATATCTAAACTAGTTAAAACTTTATTTCTTTCTCAGTAATTCATGGGCTGCTCTCCTAAAATTTATGTTGAATCTTATTATTTCATCTAAATCATTTTTTTTTCTTCTGTATATTGGTTTTTGCTTCAGTTTTCCTATTTTTGCGAAATTAATTCTAAGTTAACAATTTATTGAAAGTCTTCTAAGTTCCAAGAGTCAAATTTCTCTTTTAATTCAAAATCTTCTATGTCTAAATTTTTTAAAGAAGTATTTGCTATCTCTTCATTTAGTATATACTTTTCGGCTAGCTCAGGAAAAGTATTTTTACTAGGAAATAAAAAACTAGCGGGAACGGAATCTACTCCTATAGTATCACTACGCTTCGCATGCAACTTTGATGAATGGGCAATGATGCTAAGGGCATATGATGTGGATGTATGTACTGTTCGCTTGAAGAAACAAATGCTATTATGGCTGATAAACATGCCACCTTGTAGACTAAGTATGAAATTAAGGCCTAATATGAAGGGATGGTTTTGTCAAGCATTCTCAATCCAAACTTGGGGTAAAAGAAACCATTCTATATGTTGAGTTTGAGAGACTATATGATGAAAACTAATTTGTTCTCCATTAATGTAATGTGTATATGTTTGTCTAGTGCCATCGGTTGTACTAACTAAAGTTGGGGTTGTTAAAGGCAAACTCCATGGCGGAACTATGTGTTGTTCAATATATGATTTACTAGCTCTGGTATCTATCATGGCATTTACACTACGAGTTTTTTCTGCAAATTTGATTACACAAGAGATCTCAATTAAATTTAGCTTGGGTATGATAGCGTAATTAAATGGTAAATATGCGTTGTCAGACTACGCTTGGGAATATTGACTAAAGGGTTGAGAATCAACGAGGTTGACTAATTCTAAATAGTGTATATGTTCTTCAACAAGTTTATCTTTTAAGGGGTATTTAGTATGAAATTGTTCTAACTGTTGTTTAAGCTATTTATTTTTTGATTCTAAACATTCTATGTCAAAATTAGCCTTAGTTTCTATCTCACGTATTTGTAGTCTATGTTCTCTTACCTGTATCTCTAATTTTCTAATTGTTAGGTGTAATTCTTTGTTTTCTAGACTATGATCTTGTCGCATCTCTTCTTTATTTTCTAACGTTATCTTGTGTGTCATATTTAATTTTTTTAAACAAACTATACAATAAGTTATACTGCATAACAAACATTGAACTCTCTTATTTTTAGTTAGAAACCAATTACAATAACTGCATCTAGTGGTATCAAATCATAGTCCAATCCTAAAGTTATGCTGACATTCAGTAGCTGGATTGCATTCCATCATCGTAAAGAAACTATTATGGGAAGAGGGTATTTCTATTTATTGGTTAAGTTGTCTTGAAAGATTGTCTATATCAGTATCACTTTATGAATCACTATTTGAATTTCTGGCTTCTATTTGATATTCATAATTATTGACTATGTTGTAGACTTCTGAGTCATCACTGCTTATGCTTACTATATTTTCTTCTAAATCTTCTATAATATGTAATCTTTCCATTTGTTTATTAGTATTAGGCTTATGTCTTTTTGGGCAGTTTTTTGCAAAATTATTAAGTTCTCCACATATAAAACAACTGCATTTTTTACTATTAGGTTTCCTAATATATCTTTGTTTTCTTTTATCTTTCTCTTCCTTAGGTAGTCGCTTATAATTTATTCTATTAAAAGTTCTACTTTTTCTAATTAAATTTTTGTTTTCTCCACGGTTTCCTATATTTTGTCTTCCAACACTTTTCTTTTTTACATTTCCCATAACTTTTGTCTTTTTTTCCTATTATATTTACCTTCGTACTGCTGAGGAGTATATATTATGCTGCTATAGAAACCATAGTTTTGTTTTTTCAATTTTTTCTGGATTTTGACTTCTATACATTTTTCTCTAAGCCTGTGAAATGTAAAAACTATTCTAGGTCCTATTCCTAAAGCTCCTCTTATATTTACTTCTCCTGAGGCTATTTTTGCTAGTAAGTTTGCATAATAAATTAACCATTTATTTTTTATCTCTCTTCCTAATTCTCTTGGTAATTTTTCCTAAAATATTTATTTCTTATTTCTTTATCAAAACTTTTTCTAGTTCTGGCTGCTATGGCTAAATATTCCTTGCTAAAAGGTACAACATATTTCCAACTTCCTAATGTTATCTGATCTAACTCGATTAATGCTATACTTTGAGTATAATCATTTCTTCTAGAAGGGTCATATCCTATAAGCATTTCTTTTATAAAACTAGTAAAATTCCATAGGTTATCTCCTAATCCTTTAAGCTGTCTAATTGTCTCCTCGTATTTTCCTTTAAAAGTTAAATATATATTAAAAGTTGAATCCCCTAAAAGTGTTTCCATATATTCCCACGTATCAGTTGATTCAAAGGGATTATTCATCCATGTCTTTACCGCATCTTTTTCCCATTTCTCTATCACTTCTTGCCATATCTATGGGTCGAATTTAGCTAAATCTAAAAGGGTTCTTTGGTTAGTTGCTGGTTGTATGCTCATATCTGGTTGTCTGCGCATTCTATGAAACTTATACTGCTTTTACTATGTCTTGTATTGGTCAGTGGTTTCTTTCCTCCAACTTCATATTGCATTGGTTCTACTGGTTCTTCAACCGTATGTTGTGGGTTGCTAGTTCCTGTACTTTCTGTTGTTTGAGTGTTCATATAAAAAGTGTCTTCTAAATTTGATTGTTTTGATATTTTAAATATTTTGCTAGGATGCATTTTATCTTCTAAAATATCATCTACATATTCGGTATGAAATTCTTAGTCTAAAATGACACTGCTTTATCATGGGTATCTCCCCTAGCTATATATTCATAGTATCTGGTATCTAATATTTTATTCATATCACTTAGAGTAAAAATTTTCAAATTTATCTCATTGATATTATGTATCTTATTTTGTAATATTGTTTGTTCTTCTGTCATTACATAAAGCTGATTTAGGTCACTATGATTATCTTGATTTTCTTCATTACGAAATTTATCATCTTTGGATTTTTCTGGGGCTACATATGTATATTGAGTAAATCTTACTGCATAACTTCCATCTGCTTTTTGATATAATAAATTATCTTGAGGGGCTAACCTCTTTTGTCCTAGGAAATCTACTAAATTCCAATCTAGTGTTGCTTTGTCTTCAGAACTATATTTTTTAGCTAGTAGCGCCTTCATCCCTTTTGCGCCTAACATCTTAAATATTTGATCATTTGTAAGTCTATAATGGGTATTGCTTTCTGAAACTGCTAAGCCTAAAAACCCTGTGCAAACTAATAAATTCTTTTCTCCCTTTTTCATTTTGTATCCTCTACTCTTTATATCTATTTTTATCTTTTTATGAAAGGTTGAGGTTGGTAAAAGAAAATTTGGTGTAAAATAAACTATTCCTCCTTTCGAATTCATATATAAGTCATAGTTGCTTAAAATACTTTGTCCTACATCATTAAACCAATCATCATAAAGACATACAAAAACATTAACTTCTAAATTTTCTCTGGTTAAAGCCTTAATTCCTATCATAATTAATCCTAAGTGAGTCATTTTGAGATGTTCATTTAAACCATAATTATAAATTTCTCTATTTATTAAATTTAACTCTATTTTTTCATCTTCTTGAGTTACACTAATCATTTGTTCACCATAGTGTTTGAATAAATATTGTTTTTATGAATTTTTCCTAGCTTATATACCTACTTAGTTGGAATTAACTCTAGTTTTTCTTTTTAAAATTTTTCTATTTGCTGTACTACATCTATAAATTCTTTTACTTTAACGTCTTCATCCTCATTACGCTTTTACTGCTACTTCCTTTTACGAACTGTTTAAACATTTTTATTTTCTTTAAGTTCTTCAAACAGGTTTCTTTGATAATTTAAGCTTTTCAAAATATTTAGTTATATCTTCTTCGTTTATTTGAGAGTGGGCTTTACTTGCTTGTCCTTCTACTTCTTTCCCTTTTTGAAGTACTAAGCTTGCTAATGAATCTAAACGATTTTCTAAACTGTGTAGTTGTTTTGATAATTCTATAAATTTTTCACACAACTGGATAAGAAATAAAATTTCTATATTATTTTGTCTTACAAATATTTTATCTGACTGATTTATTCCTTGATAGCTACTAATTCCCTATGGGTTATTATGAAAGTCTTTTGCTTGTTTTAAAATGATCTGGTAATCTCTGTTAGCTTTTTTATCACTACTCATAAATTAAGATCTTATTAGTTGTTCTAAAATTTCTAATTTTTGTTTTAAATTATCTTGAATTTGGTTGATCTGTTCTATTTGTCTGGCTATTTAATTTATCTGATTATGAATTTTTCAATTAATTCCCTAAGTTCTATCTCTATTTGCTTCAAACTACTAATATTTATAGCTGAAATTAGAGTTTCTATTTCTAGCTTGCTGGGGAATTTTTCTAAATTTAAATCTATTCGTTTTTGTAGAATTGAGCTACACTAATCTTGGATATAATCTAATTTTTTATCTTGATCCTTAATTATACTGCAAGTATTATGAAGATGGTCTATAGACGAAGTAAAAACATTATTGATTTTATCTACTTCCTTTTTAATATTTTTTGCAAAATTAGTCTGATGATCTATAATACTATTTAGCTGAGAATTATGTTCGCTATGAAGTTGATGTGTAAAAGTTATTTCAAAATTACAACGAAATTTATTTTTATCTATATTGAGGCGATGGTTATAATTATTGAATTCTAAATCTAAGTATTCTACTTTTTTTATACACAAAATTAAATCTTACATTAAAATTATTGAAAGCTACTATAATATGAAACTTATAACTAAATTGTCCAATAATAAAAACTATTTTATTTCCGTAAGCAAAATGTATAAACTAACTTAAACTGTTCTAAAACCGAACACTACTTTGATACCAATTTTTTGGGAAGTTAGTGGTCTACCACTATTTTGATGTTGGGCTAAGAATTATCTGGTTAATTCTATAGTTATGATAATATTAAATTCTTAAGCTGTTGTATTAGTTGTTGTAAGGCTTCTTGTTTTATCGTTATTTATCTATTTATTTGTGTGACTTTCAAACTATAGTGTAGATCTATCAGAGGCTAATGATAACAAAAATTGATATTTTTGCTTTTGATCTTCTAATTCTTGTATATGCTCAGTACTGGATTGGATTTTAATTCTAAACATAAAATTCTGATTTTTAAAACTTTGTATTAAAAATATTTCCTTGATATTTCTACTCAAGTTGCTCTCCTTATATTCTAAAATTCTTTCTCTTATTTGGTAAAACTATTTTTAAGTAATGTTTGTTTTCATTACACGTATTCCCACCTTAAAGCTAAGTCTCGTTTAACACACTATATTTTTATTTTCTATTTCTTACCTTTCCATTTCTACCTACAATTTGTAACACCCCAACTTCTGAGCCGTTAAATACGTACAATAATACAACACAAGTAGGATAAATAACAGAACATCTTAATATACATATATAACCAGAGTTAATATCGCATATAATTCGTTTATGTTCCATTATAGGATTACCAAAACATTGCCAAACCAAAAGTCAAAAGGAGAAAAAAAAAAAACTACTAGTCTAAGTCTTCATATGAACCATAACTCTAACACTTATATCTTATTTTCCTTCAAATAATCTTCACCATTGTAAACTGCTTCATCACCTGGCATGGCACACCATGAGCTTGGAATGCCCAGTAAAAACACACACCCCCATTTCTTCTATTAACCAATCAACTATACACAGAACAAATTGGGTAACATAACATATAATATTACAATAAAGTTCTATGAATTAGTAGTTAGACTGGACATCTAGAATCCCTCAAAGAGATCCTTCTACCCAACCACAAGGATTGAACACCGGACTATTCAGAACTCCCCTTTTTGCTACTTTGCAGACCTTACCACCTATGCATGCCTACCTCCCGGTTATTTACTGATCAGTGACATTGATGGACCTCAAAAGGGACGGCCAAACAAGTGGGCTCGCTTTACACCCAAATCGTGCCTGGGGCTTGCTTAAACCCTGCACATACCATACCAAAGGGCTCGTTTACACCCTGAAACAACCGTATAGAGTTTGAATACATCTGTGTTAACCTAGGGGCTCGCTTAGACCGCTTGCGCAAGACTTAACTCATTTGGTTTTAATCCCATCATAATTCATGTCATTCATATGTATAAATTATTCCACAACACTAATGTGAACGTCACCCATTGCCAACCCCTTGTCATTTCCCGTTTATTAAATCTTTTGCCAAACAAGTTAGTCACATTCAGTAATTCGGTAATATAAAAGAGCATGAGACAAATATAAGAGAGGAAACATAGCCCATGATAATCATACATAAGTATGGTAAGGCAAGCAAACAACCTTAGGCATGCTTTGAAATACATGGAGACAAATAACACAATAAAACACCATTTTCATCACTATTCAGTTCTGCAGGGCTAACAAGAATGCTTTGGTAAAAATACTTCCAAGTCAAATTAGGGGCTGAAATTGCACAGAAATAATAATCAACCTATCTAGTTTCAGTTACAATTCTCAGAATTTGCATAGCACCTCCAGAAATTCATTTACAAGCTATATTCAAAAACCTGTCTAGATTTGTCACCCTTTGGAAAAACTAGCTTTCCTCTCAATCTACCCAATGATTTTCACTCAAATAAATTCCATTGGAAAGAGGACTCAGAATTATAAATTTTGACAGAAGAACCAACATGAGATGATTTTTCTGGAATTTTATAAAATTGAAAGAAGTGGACTGTTTTTCAGAGACTCAGGACCAGATTTTTAAACAAAATATCTAAGCCCTAAAACACATACAATTATGGGCTAATAAAATTATCACAAGCTCTAAACACACCAAATAGCCTACAATAAATTCAGATTTGAGAAATAAATAAATTTGATATTTCTTTTAAATTAGAGAAGTTACAGTACTGCCTAATTTGACAAATTTGAAAGACAATGTCACTAGCTCATACCCACCCTTTCATACACACCAAAACCCTATTTAACATTAATATGCAACACAAGAGGGCATCTAAACAAATAGGATGAGATGGGTGAAAGACTTGGAGAAGACAAAAGAGAGATGTGTTCTTACCTTGACTCAAGAAGGCTTCATTTTCTTCCTTTTTTTTTTTTTTTTTTTTTCTACTTCCCTATGATCACACTCTCCTTCTCTCACCCTCTCCTTGGCTGTTGATATGTGTGTTTGTGTGGAATTGAGACAAGGCTCTCAATTTATAGGAAATAAGCTTGGGTTATAGCTTAATAACTAAGGAAGACATAAATATCTAGATATTTTTTATTTTGTTTTTCAACCAATTTTTCATCAAAATATTATTTATAACACCTATGTACATATTCAAATAAATAATAATATTTTATTCAAATAAATAATAAATATTCAAATAAATAATAAATGAATGAACAACAAAAACAAAAATAGAAATAAAAATAAAATGTACGAATTAATTTATAAACTTGGAGGTAAATAAATAAAAACCAAGTTTTAGGGTATTTCCAATTATAAAGTTGTGTTCTCAGTTTAATTTTGATAATATATAAGAAAATTATTCTTTATTGGGCCATTTTGCAAACTTTTTCGAAACTTAGGGGCTAAAATGCTATTAAACTAAGGCTCAGGATTTCACGTGTAATTACCAAAAGTTAGGATCTCTACACAATTTATCCTCAATGCCTAACCACGGCTCACACGGGCTCTTTACCTAAGGTCACTCAGTAATAAAATAGAAAATAATAGATACTATAAAAGGTTCAAAGCATGTAATATTAATGAGCAAGCAAGCATTTCATAAACTTAGTTTTCCAAAAGAAAAAAAAAAATAAAAAATTTAGAACAGAAGAGTTGCCCTTTTGAAATATCTAAGGAAAAAGAGAGACTACTCACACTTCATATTAATATATATTATACTTACAAAGATTATGTTACAGACCTTGAGATATTGGAAAACATTGAAAGACTTGAACACTTGAATTTTTTTAGACAAGGACTTGAGTAAAGAAGTTGGAGAATTTTTGCAACAAAGTGTGGAGAGAATTTATGTTGCTTCATCCATTGGCATGAATGCCAATTTATACAATATAATTAATGGATACAAACAAAAACCAAAGACTTAACACTTACGTCTAACCTTTGCACAAAGCCTAAAGGCCTAGTCATAGGCTTCACAAAATTTTTACATAATAAATACAAAGACTTTGTGGCTATAATAAAGGGTTCGGATAATGATGCCGGGTACTATTTTGGGCCCTATTGCACATCATTCAATCTTTCCATTTTGATCCTTGATTTTGACACTATGACACACGTGTAAGGATTCTCATATCTTTTCTTTAATGGAGCAGGGTATGAGTCATCTGCTCTATTAAAGTAGTGAGTGAAGGAGAAGCCTTACCACTGATAGACGCAAATAATTACAGACGCAAATAATTACAGACACAAATAATTACAATAGCTGTTGTCATTTTTTAGCGTGAATTTTACTGCTCGTTGAAGAGAGGCCTTATCTTCTACAGACTGACTATTTGTCTTTTTCTTCTAATCATCTTGAAGCCAATTACTGATGTGGACGTGGGGATGCTTAGAGGATGGAGAGAGTCTTTAAGGCTCATTTATGAACAACTTTAGTAGATACAAAAACTTAAAAGAGTTAAAAGTCTAAAATTCAAAGTCTAAAGATCTATGAGGCTAAAAGTCCTAAATATTAAATGAAATATGAGCTTTGTGAATATGACAATTATAAAATCAAAAGCTTTCAAGATTTTTAAAAGAGTCTAATTATGTAGAGTACACGAATTTTTATTTTTATATTAAATCTATGATCTAAAATTTATATTAAACAAATCAACAACTTCTAATTAAAGATATAATGTATAAGTTATCTGTTTTAGAAGGAGCACCAAACACTTCTATGGGCAAAAGAGGAAAATGTTTGGCACCTTTTTTTAATCCCCACACCGATCCTGGGCCTCCGTGTGTATATATATATATATACTCGTATATATGTCACTTCATAACTGGTTCCGATTTGCCAGTGCATGCGGAGAAGGGTCGGTAAAATATAGGTGTAAACTGGGTGTACATCACACAGGAACAAAACCGACAAAATTCTCAAATACGACCGTTTCAATTTGTGATAAACGCAGAGAGACCAAATAAAATTTGTTTGGTTCCTATATCGATGAACTAGGGTTTCGATTTAGTGCGGCGACGAGGAGATGAGGAAGAGCAAAAGACGATGAAATCTATTAGGTTTCGTTGGTAATCAATGGTCTAGGGCTTGGATTATGGTGGACAATGACGACGACAAACCGACGACGAAATCAACAAATAGATGGCCGGAAATTGTCATCGTTGTGACCTGTAAGTAACTTTTTTGATTGTTCATCGAAATCTACGTTCCAGCGATTGGGATCGTGCGATTCACATCGCAAATCGCTATGATTTCTGGTAACCCTGGTTCTAGTGTTTAATTTGCCACTTAATTGACACATAAGATGTAATACTTTTCTGTTTTGTTCTTACGTATTTGAATTGCACGCGATGCGTGTGCCAACCGCTAGTAATTTAATATTCAAACACAACCATTTAACATAGAAAAACTACCTGGCCCAGACAGTCATCAATCTTTCCAATCTCAAACTGGAGCGGAAAGACATGGTTGATTACTAAGAAAATAAATAAATTAGAATTAATTAAATAGTTTGGGCCTTCAATATAATAAATAAAAGTTCAAATTTTCTAAATCATTACAGGATTTCAATTAATTTTCTCTATAGACATTTTCTTTGATGTAAGCCTCAATCCATTTCAATTTTAAGGGTATGTTTTATTGTGTTGTTCCTACTTTGTGGCATATACACGATGACTAATTTTTTTGCACCTCATTTTAGTTTTTTTGGTGGTTCCTTGAAGCTCAATGAATTTTCCAGTGCTGGAAAGTGAATAGTGTTGGACCAAAGAGAGAAGTGAGGGAAGAAGAACAGATGGGAGAAATGGGGAGTAATTTCAATTCAATAGCCGAGTCAAAATTCCTAAACCATGACATAAAGGCCTATTTATAGTCAACCATACCCTAATTAAGAGTTACCAAAAATGTCATTATTAATAGAACCAAGCCAAGAATTCCTAAAATAAAATAATACTAAAATAGATTACCAAATCTTCAACTCAATTATTCCTCCTATGCCTTTCTATTCCCCATAATTAAAGTTCCTCAATTTCTATGGGCAAATGCTTTTCTGCTTTGTTATATCATTTGAGTCATTGGTCGATACAATCTAAGCTTTGTTCTTCATCTGTTGTCATTTACATGTGCATGTATGTTTGGTTTAATTTTCGTTTCTATCAAATATTTGGCTGACTATTTTATGTTGTCTTGTTTATGGGTTTTGCTCGTTCTGTTTCACACATTGTAGTTCATAATCGAGATGACACTGAGCTTTAAAGTGTATATGTGGCTGCTAATTGCTTCTAAATATATTCATGTTCTTTGTATATTATGTGTGCATAGGTGTGCACTTGTGGATTTGTGCTCATATTCATTGCTTCAAGTTTTCATATCCCCGAATTTAGGACTCTACTAAGCCACTTAGCATACTGATCATGGATGCAGAAGGGATACCTTTGGAGCCAGACAAAATGAAGGAACAGGTAGTTGCAGATCCATTTCCTTTCAACTAACTCTCTGTTTTTGGCTGAGTTTAAATAAAATGTATTTTGATAATAACAATTCTTTTCGGATTCTGTTATCAGCCTCTTTCAGCGAAAGATGAGAGGTCAGTTTCTCCTAATGCTTCTAAGGATGCTGGAATTGGTCATTCAAAGGACATTGCTGATCAATTGGGACCTCTTGGTTCATGTGGAGATCACCATCTCTACCCATCTAATATCTATGCTCCTCAGGCGCAGGCCATTTACTATAAAGGTTAGTTTTTACATATGGGATTGTTTGGCATGCTTTGATGGTGGACCAGCCTGAACTGAGCATTGAGATGAGAACATGCATGCTGTTTTTCCACTGCCTTTTTTTTTTTGATGGGCCAATATTCAGCTAAGATATTTTTCTATTAAAAAAATAAAAATAAAAATAAAAATTCAGAGAAGATATTTTTGTAATACTTGAACTTAACCATCAAACATATTCACTTCTGAGGCCACACTTCACTGTGTTTGTATTGCGCTTTCCAAGAACAACGCTCAAGGTTCTAAGTGAAATTATCGTTCTAGGAAGATGAACCATCGAATTTGTAGTTGGTTGGCAAACAAAATACATGGCAGTGCTACACTCCCATGTCATTGTTTGAGATAGTTTATGTTCATCTAGTTGGGTTGAGATCTCCTAAGTTCACCATATTGCATTTTGCAATTGAAAATAAATTGAACAATTTTTGCGGTTTCTTACATTGATAAGATCTTAATTTAATACCAGAAATATCACGGGGGATCTGAATGGATTTGCTAGTATACTTAATTATTGTGAGAATATATTAGTATATATTCTGTATATCTTTTATATTAGGCATGTATGATTATAGATATTCCTTTGATTGTGTAGATATTCTCCTTTGATTGTGTAGATATTATATTTTCCTTTTTAGTCTTGTCTTATGGCTATATAATTCAGTTTTGTACTTTGTAAGAATACATTGAATATACAAGTTGATACTGAAACTTACATGGTATCAGAGGTGGTTGTGAAACCCTACACTGTCAATTGAAGAGGGTTGTAGGCCTTTTTTATTCCATTTTTTTGATTTGGGCTTTGTTGGGTGATTGTTGGAATTGCGATCTGCTGTCACCAGAATCGCAAGTCATTGGGTTGAGATCGATCTCCTTGGTTTAGTTTGGTTCGCGATCTCTCTCTTTGGTTTGCGAGATTTCTGGCCTTGTCTCCATAGGTTGACTTCGTTACCTATCTCCTCTAGTTCATCTGGTCATTTAATCGCACTTCTCTAGTTCGTTGGTCTCTCTCTGGCTCTTGCGACCCCCCCCTCTCTCTCTCTGTCTCTCTCGTTCTGGTCCAAGACCTCTCTAGGAGTCGGGTTTGGGTCTGGTTATTTACCCATTTGAGGTATTATCTTTTGGTTAGTGTTGTTATTCACTTGGCAACACTGTTCTTATTTACCTATTTGCATTTATATCCTTGTTTGTGTTCTGGTTAGGATTACTATCTTGTTCTTGATAGTCCATTCATCATGTTGGATGATAAAATTTAGGCCATCAAATGCAAACTTACCGGTGCCAACTATGCCTGTTGGTCAAGTGTTACGAAGAATTTTCTTCTTCGACGAAAAAAATGGGGATATATTTATGATTTTGTTTCTCGTCCATCAGACCCAAGAAAAGATGGATATCTAGCTACTTGTAACACTTGAGATTGTGATAATGCATAAGTTCTAACCTGGTTTCACAACTTGGTTTAAGACCATATCGGAATGATCTTTTCCAAATACAGCATTGCCAAAGAGGTATGTGATGCTTATTGGACTCCATGTTTCATCCGTGGTAGAGACTGGGAGCTTGTAGAGGTGATTATCATATTTTGATTGGTCTTGGTGGTTGTTTTAGGCTTTTTTATTTTTGTCTTAGTACATGTCTCTGTTACGAGATTATGTGTTTTATGTGGATATATTTTGTTTACTCGCCCATATATGTTCTCTAAGTTCCCATCTATTATCTTTGATGGTGGGGGTAACTTGGGTATAAAAAGGATATATGGGCAAATTTGGGTTATATTTGTGATTTTCTGTTGGTCCCTTGCAATTGCGGGGGTTTGTTATAGCTAGTTATTTTTGTATTAGCCTCATTCCTTCCTTTTTTTTTTTTTTTTTTTTTTTTTGGGTGGGGTGGGGTTGGGGAAGAGGGAGGGGGGGGTGGTGTGTTGTTTGTATTGCCTGGGGTATGCCCCTCATGAATGTGTACATTCTATTTTATGACTTACCTACCTAAAAAAAAAAAAGAGATGGGATTTTTTACTGGGTATGTAGCAGTAGTCTAATTTTGCCAGACATTATGAATTGGAATTCGCTATTCAGGCTGCTCGTTAGCGGGATTAGTCTATTCAGGATTTCTACATTGAGATGATAGGGGTCTAGGTTCAGTTGGCCCTCATGGAATCATCTAGCCTTAAGATACTTGATGATTATTTGCAGTTTGGAGAGGAAGGTTGTTTGGTGCAGTTCTTAATGGCTCTTTCTCCTTAGTATGAGGCTATCCGGGGTGGTGTTCTTCACCGTTCTTCTCTTCCTTCTGTGGATGCTATAGTTCGTGAGCTTCTCTCCAAGGAAATCTGTCTCAAGACAGCTAGTTAGGTTCCATCTTCATCTGTCTTCCTAGCTTTTATTCAGTTTTCACTGTTATCAACCCCCTCTCCTAATCAATTCTAGACATCTGTTGATCCCAAGAAAGGGCCCCTGGCCTCGGATCAGTGTGCTTTCTATCAAAGGGGCCCTTGGAAGTACAACTATCCTAAGAAGGGACGTCCACCTGCTTCTACTTAGTAGTCTTAGTTCAAAGCTCCTTTGAGTAATTTTCAGCCTCCAGTTGCTTATACTGCATTTGCTCTGGCTCTTGATCCTAGCTTGGCTACCTTAAGTGTTTAGATTGCTTAGTTTCAGCATATATTGTCCACCTTCCAGCCATCCTCGTTTGCGTCCACTATTACCTTTCTTCATTCAAGTTTGCTTGGTTCTTTAGATATCTATCATTCAGTTTGGATATCTGACTTTAGTGCTTCTCATCATATGATTTTCCATCTCTCCTTACTTCATAACTGTATTCCCCTTTCCTTTCTAGTTGCTGTTAATGTTGCCAATGGGTTTGATATGTTTGTTTTATCTATTGGGTTTGTACTGCCTTCTGCCATCCCTTCTGTCTGCCTTCTGCCATCCCTTTTGTCTTTTATGTACTTCAGTTATTTGCCAGTTTGTTATTTATTAGTCAGCTTGATGCTTTCGGTCTTGATGATATTTTTTCTTCTTCCATCTGTTGTGCGTATGATCGGATGTCCAAGAAGCAGATTGAGATCGATCATAGTGTTGGAGATCTCTATGTGGTGGAGAGCTTGCATCTACCTATAACTACCTCTCCGGTTGCTTTTTCCTCTTTTCAATTAGATTCTCAGTTGAGTCCTTTTTATTTGTGGCACTCTAGATTAGGTCATTTGTCTATTGATCGTTTACGGTCGTTAACTCAATCAGGATTGTTAGCCATAGTTTCTCCTAGTCAAATTATCGAATGTGGGGGTGTAAACTTGTCAAAATGACAGCATTACCTTTTAATAAAAGTACTTATATTTTTGTTATCCCATTTTTTCTTGAAAACTGTAAACTAAATAAGTTTTGAATTTCAAATTTGTAAAAATTATTTTCAAAATATACAACCAAACTCTAATTATAAAATTATTTGAAAATCCAAACCAAACGGACCATCTATTTATATTTTGACCTCAATTTTTTTTTTGCGCAACAAATTAGATAAATTATATTTTAATCCATAAGATGAATATTTCTTTATATTTTTTTAGTATTTTTATCAAAAAAAGTTACAGATTTTACAAATTTTAGCATGATACATATAAATTATAACTGCATTTTGATCTCAACAACACGGGCATACATTAGTATATATATATAAATTATTGATTTCAGTTCCATATCAACATTTTAAGGTAGCTTGGTTGGTTGAAGCTTGCTTCCACTTACCCCTAAGGTAACGTGTTAAAACTTAGGGTTTCACAACTTTCACTCTCTTTTCCCTCCTTTGTTTCTAGACCCCTCTCTCTCGCTGATCTTCCACCGCTTCAAAATTTGGGTTTTATAACGGTCTCCTCTCTCTTTTCACTCCTTTGTTTATTGTCGCCTCTCTCTCTCTCTCTATTATCTTCCATCGTTGCTCTCTCTCTTCATAAACCTAAACCCTTTCGATCTCTCTAGCTTCTATCCATCTGAGAAACCCAAAACCTTTGAAATTGACTCATTCAAATCGTCTTTCTGATGGAGAACATGAAGACGAAGCACAAAAAAAACCCTTAGACGAAGCAGCAGAAACCTCCTAAACCACACTCAAACCCTAAGACGAAGAAGAAGAAGCGTGAGATCGTCTGAAATCCATCACGCATATTGAAATCTAGTTATTTATTTTTCTGAAATCGTCTTTCTGATGATGGAGAATTGCTTAAATTTTGCTGAGAATTGCTTGAGATTAATTGAAATCTGTATAAAATTGCTTGATTATTCTTGTGATTATTTTTGTTTATGTGATTTCAATATGATCAGCTGAACAAGCTTTGTGAAGTGTGTTGAAGATTTCATAGCTAGGGTTTATCTGCAACTTAACAAGATTTTTCAATGCTCAGTGGCTTCGATTTCTCAATCTCAAACCTCTACTTTTACTGGTATTGATTTCTCTATCCATTGATTGCTTTATGACCACACACCCTCATCAAACTCTTAATCACCACTGTCACTATCTCTCCTCTCTCTCTTGATGTGTATTTTGCTATAGCATTGCATGATGTCAATATTTTCACTTTATTCTTGATGCATGTCACAATATTTTCACTCTGTATAGTAATTTTGAAACTCATGTTCTATTTTAGCTTTAATATGTGTTTTAGCTTTAATATGTGCATTGGTTCCCCTACAGTGAAAACTTCTACTCTATTTATAGACCAAATTTTCTCTTATGAGGTAAAAAAGTTATTTTAGTAGAATTGAGACAAGTTTTGTTTTGGTATTACTCTGAAGCTTCTATTGGAAAAGCTTGACAATCAAAGCATTCAATGTATATTGTGTCATGGCAGGGTGCAACTTGCCTACATCTTTGCTTGTGGATGTACAAATAATTTTCCATCACTACCGCCATAGATTTTAGTTATAAAAATGCAGTTCCCATTAAATAATGTTGTTGCTTCTTTTTTTTTTTTTTGGGTGACTCCTATATGCATGTCCCTACTTTTTCATTGTTAAAAAATGTGTATTGTTTGTCTCATCTTATTTAATTTTGCTTTTACTTCAAGTTCAGAGTTCTACATACATTGCAGTTCCTGTTAGTGTAGTCCATGTAATTTGGAGATGTTGATGGAGATTGAGGGCGAGGCAACCGCCGAGATTTTCAGTTATTTAGAAGTTTAATTTTATAAAAAATAGCCCTTCAACCAAACAAGAAACAAACAAAACTTGGAAAAAAATGACCATGAATTGATTGCAGGTGTTATTAACTTGTAGTTACTATTTATTTGGAATGTTGAAGTATTTTTGGTGCTTGATATTTGCCTCTCTCCTAGTTCTTCCCCTCATCATTATGCTTACATATGTGATGATGTAACCATTGTTCTTCTATTCTATAGTTTTACTCAGGAAATTCGTCTATTTTTTCTTTATTTTGGAGAGGTGGTTCTACATGATGCTGATCCTAGTATGAGGACCTTCATTCATTCATGTTTGAGTCGATAAAGATGATTCTATTTTTATTTTTTTTGTTAAGTAGGAAAGCCAATTTGTAGACATAAGTCGTAACTCAAAAATAAAATACGACTCATGTCAATTAGTTTCTCAATTTTCTCTTGACACCAGGCTCTAAGGATTCTTTTAGGTCCTCCTTTTTGAAATTAAACATATGTGTTTAGTTGTCAAAATCTCCATTAAGCTCAATTAGTTTCAGTACGAAATTAATATACCATATTTTGTTCCAACAAGGTCGGGAAGGTGCATAATAACTTTAAACATACAAAATAAGATGTGGCATCACATAAGGAACAAAATTTATTTCTGAAGTAGCATTGACGGGACGAAAATAAAATAAAACTACAATTATGAATACCAATATATGAAGGGTCTTGTTAACAAGTGCCTCGAGGACACGAAAAGTAGACCAAAAAATAAATTTGAAAACACAAGACATTTTTTATTAAATTCAATGCAGTTTTTATTGAAATTAATGCACTTCTTTTAACTGTTTGACCTATTTTCAAGACACTTCTTTATTTCAATCCCAATATCCAGCACTTTTAGCATTTGTCATATACAAATATCTTGAGGACACAACAATTACACGAATTATAATTAAGGCCATTCCAATGAAATAAATTACATATATCTATTAAGAACAGAACAAAAAGATGACATGAGAAACTTGCTTCTCTACATTTCAAGAGCTTTAGCAATAATGGAGAAAACTACAAATGCAAGACTGATGTTACAGGAGGATAAGTTACCAAAATATTTGATATCCATGTTTCGTATTTCTTCTTTTCTACTTCTAAATCTGAAAATTCAGTCAAATAAAGAAACTAAATCCTAAGCAAAGAATCATGCCAATCTCAAATCGTACCTGAGGGAGTAATGTAGGGAAATTAGTTAGAAGCTTTCTCTTGTTAAGATTTCGAAATTTCAGTGTAGCTTCTACAACATGGTCTAAAAATTCACTTAGTAGTTTATTGGTGGTAGTTGCTACATAATTAATGTCTGTTGGGCTATATATAATAAATCCATGTATTTTTTGGGCGATTAATGTAGACCTTTTTTTATTCAATGGCAACTGAGCAGCGAGTAGTAACACAAGTGATGAAGACTAAAGAATTCCTCAACTAAGCAGTGAGTCAACAACCAGGTAATTTCAGTTATCACTCAAGAATTCCTTCACTTATGTTGCTGCCATTGCTTGGAAATGGAGACTAAATTGGGCCCTAGTTTTTTTTAGTTTTTATTTTTTTCATTTATCCTTTTTGATGTTGTGATGCAGAGCGTGATTCTTGGGAAGCTAACATGTTCATGGAGACAGAAGGTGATGGGGGTGCCTGCATATCTTCAACCTGATCTGGAAGCAGATCTCGTCTTGCCTCCGGCACCAGCTAGCAGAGTCGACAACCATGTAATTTCTAATCTCAGTTATCACTGAAGAATAAATTCACTTGCATTGCTACAATTCCTTGGAAATGGATATTGTATTTCATGAGTAACTGATCAAAATAATTCTATTGACACGGAATTGTATGATGCACGATTCGATTCATACAATTTAATATGAGTTTCAACCAAAATTATTTGAATTGTGTTGTTTGAAAATTGGGTGTGCTGTTGAATTGAGAATTGAGTAGTTCATAGGTTTTTGTTTACATAATGTATTGAAATGACGCCTTGTTCAACTACTCTATGATGAAACAAAAATAGGGCCATTGGTTATACTGATATACATGGTGTTATATATATATATGTAATATATAATTTATTTATATTGATCCTGTGAAGTATTTGATTGCGATTGCTAGTGTTCCAACATATGTGTGAGGTTTGGAAATTCCTTTCCAATAATTTGGGCTATATTTCATGATAAGCATCCGGTGGATCTTGTATGAGAAGGGAAAAAGAAATGGAAGGAAAAGTGGGAAAAAAAAACTTTGTCATGTGGAAAAAACATGCAAAGAGTGAACTGCTAACACATGTATTATCTTATGCAATTTTATCTTTTCTTTTGTGGAGATTTTGTTGGAATTTTGTGTTTCATTTGTTGTGGCGCGTTATAGAAACCAAAAACACCCTTTTCGTAGTTTTTAGATAATTAGAGATCGACGATTCCAACTTCCTTTACTCCATTCAAAAAGTCGTTCAAAATAATTGATCAAAATTTCCAATGATCCGGTTTGTGCATGTTATTCAAAATAATGTTACTTTTAAGAGTTGTTAGTTTTTCGTTTGTATTTTTTTTCCTTTGTGTTTTTGGCGCTAACCCCTTGCAGGCAATGGCACATATAGACATAGTTAATCATTTAAGGTAATCTCCTTAACTTTTTGATTTTATTTTTTACATTCAGGACAATGCATTGTTTAGTTTGGGGGAAGAAAATACTTATTTTGAGAAGAATTTATATATTTGCTTGCAGCTATGAGTTAGTTATTTTGTTAAAAAAAAAAAAAATTTAGTGCTCATGGTATTCTTTTGTTCTATACATTGAGTGATTGGGCATACTTGTGGTATTTAATTGCTTTAACTTGAGAATTGTTTTGAAGTTTGATATGCTAGCTACTTTGTTAAAGTATTCCGTGTGTTCATAATTGGAAATCATTGCACTGCACTTCAGCCACATGAATATGATTTTTAGTTGATAAGTGGGTATGACTTGAAAATCTTGAGGAATGATAGTGGAGACTTTTAACCCTGTGAGTTTTGTGCCAATCATTTATTGGAGGGTTATTGTACATCTACTCTTAATTTTTCTTTGGAAGCACATTAATTTGTTGTTTAGTCTCATTATTTTTTCATTTTTGGTTGAATGCTGAGAACAAATCAATTTGTTATCACACTTTTTACTCCCTCGAGGATGATGCATCGTTTAGGTTGGGGGGAGAAAATACTTATTTTGGGAAGAATTTATATGTTTGCTTGGTACAATGAGTTAGTTGTTTTGTTTAAAAAAAGAAAAAAAGGTTTGCATGGTAATGTATTGTTCTATGCATTGAGTGATTCGGCATACTTGTAGTATTTTATTGCTTTAACTTGAGAAATTGTGTTGAAGTTTGATATGCTAGCTACTTTGTTAAAGTATTTCATGTGTTCGTATTTGGAAATAATTGCACTGCACTTTAGCCACATGAATATGATTTTTAGTTGATAAGTGGATATGACTTGAAATTCTTGAAGAATGATAGTGGAGACTTTTAACCCCGTGAGTTTTGTGCCAATCATTTGTTGGAGGGTTACTATACATCTACTCTTAATTTTCTTTGGAAGGACATTAATTTGTTGTTTAGTCTCATTATTTCTTCATTTTGGTTGAATGCTGAGAATAAATCAATTTTTTATGACACTTTTATTCCCTTGAGATCATGAAAGTTGAAGGACCATACTAATTCTTGAGAGATGATTTTAGGCCATCTTTGTTTCTTTGAGCCTTTTATTTATTTTTCTTTCTTTTATTATTACTTCATGAACCATTAGAAACCAATTTGAGCCTTTATGTTAGCCTTTCTTTGTTTAACCCCACAACCCATACCTTCTTTTTACTTTTGTAGATATGTTGGGATTATTTGAGTTTGACAATGGCAAATTTGTTTAAAAAAAAAGAAAAGAAAAAAAAGGAGAAAAGCTGAAAAAAAGAAGAAGAAATAAATTGTGTTCAACGAAGGGAAAAAAAAAAAAAAAAAAAAAAAGCAGGAGTAAGTTGAAAAAGACAAAAAGAAAAGTAATAGAAAGAGCAAGGCATTTGGAATAATGCTCTAATTGTGTTTATTTTTATGCCAATTGTCTCTCAGACGTCCTTTTTTTTATTCACCTTTGGCTTTTTATTATTTTTTCGTAATTCCTCAACCCAAGCATTACAACCAAATAAAAGTCCTATTTGATCTTGAGTGTGGTATAGTTTACAAGTGGACATGATGGATTGGGGTGATGGTGTGGTAATTTTAATTCTCAGTATTTGATATTCCATTCATGAGACTATTTATTTATTCTTTCATTATAGCGTTTTTCCAAAAAATTAGTATGCGAGATATTTTGCCTTTGATTTACATTATTCTACTCGCATATATTGAGAGTAATTTTTATACCATATTCTGAGTGATTTATTTGTTGAGTGCAATAACTGGTGAGATTTGAGTCGAAGCATGTTTCAGAAAGAGATTTGGGTTATATTTCACTTTAAGGCTAAGGTTGTGTATGTGTTGGCTAAACTTTTTCACACACGCCAAATTCTGAATGTCATGAGATATCTTTACTTGCTGCTAGTGTCTTGAACTTTGATTGGTTATCTTGTTAAGGTTGTGAAATTCATGACTTGTTCTTGAACTTTTAGTATGAGAACGAAAGAAATCCTTCAAGTAAAGAAAATTTTTGACGTTTGTGGGTAACATTTCCAGAAAT
This sequence comes from Camellia sinensis, assembly GCF_055761805.1. Taxonomy (NCBI): domain Eukaryota; kingdom Viridiplantae; phylum Streptophyta; class Magnoliopsida; order Ericales; family Theaceae; genus Camellia; species Camellia sinensis. Next base: position 90,524,305 of record NC_138964.1, read on the forward strand.
TTTATTTCTCAGTATTTGATATTCCATTCATGAGACTATTTATTTATTCTTTCATATTAGCGTTTTTCAAAAAAATTAGTATGCGGGATATTTTGCCTTTGATTTACATTGTTCTACTCGCATATATTGAGAGCAATTTTTGCACCATATTCTGAGTGATTTATTTGTTGAGTGCAATAACTGGTGAGATTTGAGTCGAAGCATGTTTCAGAAAGAGATTTGGGTTATATTTCACTTTAAGGGGCTAAGGTTGTGTCTGTGTTGGTTGAACTTTTTTCACACACTCCAAATTTTGAATGTCATGCGATATCTTTACTTGCTGCTAGTCTTTTGAACTTTGATTGATTATCTTGTTAAGGTTGTGAAATTCATGACTGGTTCTTTAACCTTGGCATGAGAATGAAAGAAGTCGTTTTAGTAAAGAAATTTTTGGATGTTTGTGGGTAACATCTTTGGAAACACAAGACTTTAACTCGTCCATGAGGGGTAATCTATTGGATTAAGGGCTTGTTGCATGTGCTAAATTCAATCGTGATTTCTTGCGGAAGTGGTTTAGAGTAGTTGCTTTTATTTTTATTTTTGATTTTATTTTAGTCGCCTTAATTGCTAGGTTCTAAAATTAAAGCTGGTTGGGAGGTGTGATGAATGCTTAAAATTACGTAGTTATTCTAGGAATTTTGGATATTATATTCATTCTCTCAATTTATATTTAATTGTGATTTAATGTATTTAATTTAAATTTTTAGAAAAACTACATTTGAGCCATCAACAATATAAATTGCTCAACCAGGCCCATAAGACTCGGTTTGCTTTGAAATCATCTCATAACATCCACAAAACCTATCTCAAAGGTTAGACAAGATTTCATTGTACCTCCAGTCCTTTTATATTTTGATTTTGCTCTTCAAATATTTATTTTTTTTTTCCTTTTAATTCCTACCCATCTTTTGTTCCTTGTTTGTTCCTTTTATGTAATATATATTGGGTGACTCAGATAATAGCAAGAACACTAGATCTGACTGCAATGTTGTCAAGGGTGCTTGGGCTGCTCGAATTCAGCGCAACAAGATGGTAATTTTTATCCTAATTTTCTAACCCTCTACATAATATATATACCTTTTTACTCACAACGGTCTTGTGTTTGTAGCTTTTCATCGAATAAAAGATAATATTGCTATTGCCTAAAGGCAAGATTTCATATTTTTGTACATAAGGGAGCAGAAAAGGGGTGCTGTTTTGAAAGAAAAAAGCGTGTCATTGTATATGATGTGTTTTTAATGTTAATATTGTTTGTACTCAAATGAATTGTTGAGCCTTCACAAAAAGGTTCTTTTGTATAAAACTAGACTACATTTGTTTCCCGGTAAATTGAGATCTAGATGGACCGGCCCTTTCATAGTTAAAATTGTTTTTTCTCATGGGGCCGTTGAGATTGAAAATCCCAGGAATGGTAATGTTTTTAAAGTGATTGGCCAACGTCTTAAACCAGTTTTGGAGAATTTCCCACCTGAAGAGGAGAGGAGTCCATTGAATAAAAAGACCCTATTTATAGAGACCCATAAACATAATAATAAAAGCAATGTTACTTTTAGGAGGAGTTAGTTTTTCGTTTGTAATTTTTTTCCCTTGTGTTTTTGGCAATAATCCCTTGCAGGTTCATGGTTCATCTTTTCTTTTTAAATAAAATTTTTGTTGACGCTCAAAAAAATAAATAAATATATATATATATATATATAGACATGGTTCATTATTTAATGTAATCTCCTAACCTTTGTGATTTTGTTTTTAACATTGAGGACAATGCATCGTTTAGGTTGGGGGGAGAAAATACTTTCTTTGAGAAGAATTTATATGTTTGCTTGCTGCAATGAGTTAGTTGTTTTGTTATTAAAAAAAAAAGAAGAGACCTTGTCTAGCTTAAGAAGCTGTCAAAGCTCGAGCCATGATGGTTCTCATTCAAAATAGAACCAAACAAAACATGGAAAAAAATGACCATGAATTCATTGCAGGTGTTATTAACTTGTAGTTGCTATTTATTTGGAATGTTGAAGTATTTTTGGTGCTTGATATTTGCCTCTCTCCTAGTTCTTCCCCTCATCATTATGCTTACATATGTGCTAATGTAAGCACTGTTCTTTTATTCTACAGTTTTACTCAGGAAATTCGTCTATTTTTTCTCTATTTTGGAGAGGTGGTTCTACATGACGCTGATCCCAGTAGGAGGACCTTCATTCATTCATGTTTGAGCCGGTAAAGATGGTTTAGTTTGTAGTCCTTTCACAATAGTTTATTTTTGGGGAAAAAATGAAATTATGATTTCATCTAACAATTATTCTCTATTTATGCATATCATATGATAAATCATATTTGAAAATCACTCTTCCAATGTTTGATTGCAGTGAATTTTTAGACCCTGTTGTTGCTGCTACATTGGACTTTCGAAATCTTAACAAGAGAAAATTTCTAACTAATTTCTCTACATTACTCCCTTAGGTATGATTTGAGATTGGCATGATTCTTTGCATAGGATTTAGTTTCTTTATTTGATTGAATTTTCAGATTTAGAAGTAGAAAAGAAGAAATATGAAACATGTATATCAAATATTTTGGTAACTTATCCTTCTCTAACATCAGTCTTGCATTTGTAGTTTTTCCCATTAATGCTAAAGCTCATGAAATGTAGAGAAGTAAGTTCCTTGTGTCATCTTTTTGGTTCCGTTCTTAAAAGATATATTTCATTTATTTTATTGGAATGATCTTAGTTATAATTCGTGCAATTGTTGTGTCCTTATAACTTGATATTTGTATATGACAAATGCTAAAAGTGATGAATATTGGAATTGAAATATGGAAGTGTCTTGAAAATAGGTCAAATAGTTAAAAGAAGAGCATTAATTTCAATAAAAACTGCATTGAATTTAATAAGAAGTGTCTTGTGTTTTCAAATTTATTTTTTGGTCTACTTTTTGTGTCCCAGGGCACTTTTTAGCAAGACCCTTCATATATATTGGTATTCATAATTGCAGTTTTATTTTATTTTTGTCTTGTCAATGCTACTTCAGAAATAAATTTCGTTGCTTATGTGATGCCACATCTTATTTTGTATGTTTAAAGTTATTATGCACCGTCCCGACCTTGTTGGAACAAAATATGGTATAGTAATTTCGTATTGAAATTGATTGAGATTAATGGAAATTTTGACAACTAAACACATATGTTTAATTTCAAAAAGGAGGATCTAAAAGAATGCTTTTGGAGATACTGTGGACTTAATCTGCAGTGAAGGGCATTACTGACTTTCATACATATATTTTTTTTCTGTTTTCTTTTTTGATGCAGATCAGAAAAATCGTTTCTAAGTGTGCTTCCAGCATTGATGTCTCTTGGATCATTTGTTCAGCTATTTCCATCTCTCGTTGACTTACCAAGTGAGTTTGTTTTTCAGGATTCCCTAGTAGTTACATTATGCTCCTTTTCGTGTCTTTCTTTTGTGGTTTTCGTCTCTGGCCATATTTCACCAATGAGCAAAATGCCTAGGGATACGAAAAAATTTACCAAAAAATCTACCACTCACATGGGTGTGGGACCAACACCCGTGTGAGTGTTTGCTAGAACATTTGGGGTCTTGCAGTATTGTTCGCCAATTGAAGTTCTACTTACTCTATTAACAGCTGCACCGTGTTGTTTTCCTTCCATTAATTTATTGATCAGTCAAATAGGCCATTTTGAAATGCCTTAATTAAATTTGTTCAGAAATTCAAAATCTACATGCTTGGTACTAGTTGGAAAACTGGATTTTATTATTTTGAATGAAAGCTAGAAAGAATAATATTTTTTATTCTCATATTTAAACAATGTACACACAACATCTCTATTAATAGGAGATACATGGCATAAAATAAGGGACTGATTAGCTACTGATTCTGAGGACTGATTAGCTACTATTTAGCTACTAATTCTAATTCTAAATATAAACTTTCCTATTCTATAGTATTGACTAAATCTAGATATTTACAGCTGTGATATCCTAAAGAATTCAGCCATATCCTGGCAGAATTATTTTCTTCCCATTTCCAACACTCCCCTTTAAGCTGGCTTGAATATGTCTTCCATGGCCAACTTGTAGATTAGGTGGTCGAATTGCCTCTTGTGTAGTCCCTTTGTAAGAACATCTGCAATCTGCTCCGTAGTGGGTATATAAGACATGCAGATCAATCCCTTCTCAATCTGTTCTTTGATAAAGTGCTTGTCCACTTCCACATGCTTAGTTCTGTTGTGAAGAACAAGATTATGAGCAATTGCATTTGCTGCCCTTGTTGTTACAGTAAACTTCCGTTGGTGATGTTCTTGGAATTTTTAAGTCTTCCAATACTCTCTCGATCCACAAAGCTTTACAAATTCCATAAGCCACTGATCTAAATTCAGCTTCAGCACTACTTCTAGCCACTACGTTCTGTTTTTGTAGAGGGTCAGAAATTAAACCCCAAATTAAGTGTGGGCCTAAGTACTGAGGTCGCCCCAAAGAGGCGACCAGGAATGAAAAAGGAGCATGGGCTAAAGTCCAAGCGAAGTGGGCCAATAGTGGGTCGGAGTAGGTTCGACCCGCCAAGGGTCCAAACAGACTCCACGAAGGAAAATGACCAAGTCAAGTTGCAGCGGGAACACAATTGCAGAGGGAATACATGCAGCAGGGAAGTTGCCGAGGTATTTTGCCTCAGCACCGCCATTCTTAATATCTTTGGCTCCGCTGCCATCCAAAGTTGATGAGGGAAAGAGAAAGCCGAAGCAACTAAGTTGCAGAGGCGACAGTTGCGACGACCAAGTTGCGGAGGCACTTTGTCTTAGCGCCGCCATTCCAAGTATTCTCGGTTCCGTCGCCGCCTGGAGTTGCTGAGGGAATGAGAGAACCGAAGCAACTAAGTTGCAGAGGCGCCCAAGTTGCGGAGGCACTTTGTCGGCGCTGCCATCTCCAATATTGTTGGTTATGCCATTTGAACTTGCCACGGGAAATGACTAAAGCAGCAACTACTGCCGCCGCAACCAGCTTGCGGAGGGAACATCCCGGCAAGGTGATAGCAGCCTCTGGCAAAAGCTTCCCCTCTGCAAGGAGAGGGTAATGTCAGGTGCTGATAGCAGGCCCCAAGGCATTACTAGCCCAGGGCTGATAGCAGGCCCAGGGTACCAGTTTACCGCGACGATCCCGCGAAGACGGGAGCAGGGTAGCCCTAGCATAAGGGACTCCCTTTCATTACCCAGGTCATAGACCTGCCTTAGTCGCACAGGCAGGACTAAGGAAGCCCCTTGGGCTTGGTACTAAGGCACAACACGGCTGATAGTAGGCTTGGCTGTGGCCTTCTCTCGGGGAAGCTGGGGAGTTTGTGGTTAGGTGGCTAAGGGTGAAGGCTTCGTTGCGGTGAGTACGAACATTGTCGATAGCAGACTAATGGAGTCCTGAGAATGCATGTAGTGGCGAAGTAGAATTGAGAAGGCAAGTGCAGCAGCAAAGTTTACCGCTGCAAGTGCACTTGCTGAGGTTCGAGCTGAGAAGGCAAGTGCAGCGGCAAACGCTCCCGTCGCAACTGCACTTGCTGAGGCTCAAGAGGGAGTTGCAGCGCCAAACACTCCCGTCGCAACTACTGTTGCTGAGGCTCAAAAAGGTAGTTGCGGAGGCAAACAGATAGTACACAGTACATGCAGAAGGACACGTGGCACCTTTCAGGAGATATTAATCATGCCATACCCAACTGGGTATACAGTGCCCAAGTTTGTTAAGTTTGATGGGAAACAAGGCAATGCCAGAGAACAGGTGGTGAGGTTCATTGAAACTCTTGGTGTCTATGGTAGTGACCACTCTCTGCGCCTTTGGGAGTTCTCCAAGTCCACTTACTGAAAGGGCTTGCAGCTGGTATGTGAACTTGGCTCCCAACTCGATCAGCTCCCAAATCGATCAAGAGTTGGGAGGAGATGGTGAACAAGTTCCATACGAAGTTCTTCCAAGTCTAAGAGAAAGTTACAACCCTCACCCTTGGACGAGATGTCCAAAAGGAGGGCGAAGATATACTGGACTATGTTAAGCGGTTCCAAGATAAGGCTATTGACTGTCATGAACCAGTGGATGAGGCCTATTTAGTCAGCATATGTGTGGGGTGCCATACGCGACTACAAAATTTTCTTGGTGAATCATAATCCGCCTACCATTTCAGCCTTGATTGAGGCAGCTAGGAACCTCAGTACCACTGGTCCCTTGCACAGATCTCGTGACAGCCACCGCTACCCTAGCAGTAGCAGAGTTGCTGCGGTAACCTCTGCAGGAGGGAGCCGCTCGCAAGGGGAGGCGACGTCCTCTCGGAAGAGAAAGAGTTATGAGGACTGAAATCTATGTCTTTGCAGCCTTGAGAATGTTAAGGCTCTGGTTAAAGAATGGGTAGCTGATGGTGAACTTACCTTGCCTCCAGTTGAAGTCCCTCCAACCAAGAAGGACAAAGAAAGCCCGGATTATTGTCTATCGCAGAACCACCAGACACCCTACTGGGGACTGTTGGACTTTGAAAAGTATCTTCAAGAAGAAAGTTGACGCAAATGAGCTGAAGTTCAAAGATGCCGGTAACCGTGATGTGCGGAAGGACCCTTGTCCTAACCACAAGGAGAAGGGGAAGAATGTACATATATGATTGGCTATCTCGGGCCTGTGCGTGATCAAGTGCATATGGCATCTTACTATGATGAGTTAGAAGAAATTGCAACCGGCCAGCTCCCTGAGACAATACTTGCAGAGGCAAAATTCGCAGAGGATGCTAATGCCCAGGCCTTGCAAAACTCTGTTAAGTTTCGCGCCTTGTTTGACCAGTTGGGGCTGAGCCAAGCCGCCAGGTTGGAAACAACAAAAGCCCTCATTAATATCTTTGAAGTGCACCATGATGAAGTTGCTAAGGCTAAGGAGTATGTGCCTCGGCGCATCCAGGAAGCTTATGGGGCCATTACTTTTTCAGAGGCAGACAGAGCATACCCATTTTCCCATAATCGTCCTCTTTTTGTCACAGCATACATCAATGATGTAGAGTTCAAGCGTGCTTTCCTTGATGGCGGGGGCGTCTATAAACATCATCACTACTGACACCTTTGCAAAGGCTGGTATCCTAGAGTCCAGGATGGTTCACCAACCCATCACTGTGATGGGTTTTGGCGGCGAGAAAAAAGATACCAAGGGCCATGTGGTCGTGGACCTAGGAATTGGTGAGATCCGTTCCGCAACCAAGTTTCATGTGATTGAAGCGGACACAAATTGCAACATGATACTTGGCAGAGCTTGGATGCACCGATATGGAGCTATCCCGTCTAGTTATCACTAATGTGTGAAGGCAAAGTTGGGAAAGCGCACAATAACCAGATAAATGCGTCTGAACAGCCATTTGGGGTTGAGGAGGGACACTATTCGAATGCAGTTTTCTTTACTGAGTTGTTAACGGGTGAAACTCCAAGGACCGGTAAAGTTGCAGGAGTAAAATTGCCAAAATGGGAAGGCATTCGGGATGCAGAGGTTGCTCCAGAAAGTAGTGGGCAGAAGAGGAGCAGCGAGTCCACAAGTCCTCCGGTAAGACAGTTTACTACCTATGAAGGGTCTTGGAGGCCAGGCTTCATACCTTGGGAGGATGGCCCCGAGACAAATAAATGTGACGATGACGAGTTCCAAGAAGAGTTGGTGGAGACGCCTGACCCCATCCTTGAATTCTATTTAGTTCGGCCACGCCGTTTATTATTTTGTATGTATTGTTAGAGACTTGGGTCGGGCACAATCTAGTCTGCCTTAAAAACTTGCAGATCAGGGGTTGGACCGGGAAGCGCAGGCCTCCTTCTACAATGGACACCACCGTGAAGGGGCATTTGTCCAGCTCGCCCCAGGGAGTGTCTCCTTTCTTGGCGAGCTCCAAGTGGACATCATCTGGAATATTATACTCTCTACGGAACTCGGCCAGTGCCCTCGGAGAATTCACCATGAACCGGTACTTCCCCATCTATCCCGGTTTTATTTAGTTGGTTGATTTAGGTCGTATCTCAGTAAAAATTTGGTGAATGTTTGCTCGGACTTTGAGCTTCATCGGTTGTAACGCTGAACGGGCCTGGTCAGTCCTAGTTTGTTCTGCATTATTAAGAAACAAGTCCAAGGATTAGCGTGGCATAAATTGCACGGCTTCACTATGTGGCCGACTTGGCCTTCCTAGATCGGTTCTAGCCCTCTTTCTTACAGCTTGGTCTCGGCCTCAAAACAAGACCACAAACAGGTTCTTGCTCGGCCAAATCCTATTTATAGATCAAAAACTTGGGTTTTGCTTGGTCTCGCTCAGGGTTCAGGCTGTTTATCCTAAGTGTCAAGTCCGTGCATCGAAACTAGGGGAAACAAGGGGCATGGGAGCCCCATCTGCTTCTCTGATTCCAGTTTTTCCTAAGGTGTACCAGTATTACCCCAAAGAGGGGGCACTGGTAAGATTCTAACAGTCCCAGGCAAGAACATGAAAAACGTAAATGGCGAGTACGAAGGAGGGGCAGGTAAACTTATCGATATGGACGCCAAGTGAGGAGTAGTTAACCACGATCTTGTCTACAGCCTTTGAGAGGACGAAGGTGGTCGAGAACGACTAGAGGAGCAGTGATGGTAGAAGCTTGGAAACTTGAAGGCTAGGGTTTGGCTCGAGAGAGAAGATGAACAGTAGGGGCGTATGTGACTCGTCATGTGCGTATATAAAAGAGGGGGGAAGCCAAAGGGTGGCAACCTTTTGAAATTTGCGCGTGATGAAGACAGCTGTGGGTCTGCACGGAACCAATGGTGTGAAGCCACGTGGCATTGAAAAGATGGCTCTGTCAGTACGGCTGTACGATCGATGACTAGACTACTGGGGCAATCCCCGACGACCGACCAATTCGGATGGCCCGGTCAGAATGATAATCCCAAATCACGCTCAGCTCGGATGGGAATAAGGGGCAATTGAGAGGGAGATTTGCGCCGGGCTATGGCGCCGAACCGAATCGGCACGGCCTCTCGGGCTATCGCGTTTGGCCGAGCTATGTCGCTGACCGCAATGCGAAGACATGCATGTGCCCAATCGAGCTTTTGACTCGGCTAAGTCTTCGGTTGGATCTGCAGTGGTGCGTTTGGACCGAGCCAAGCATAGCCCGGAATGAATTTAGACCGGGATGAAGGCCTGCACGCCTCACGGCCAGTCAGTTCGGATGGACCGACTTCTTACAGTTCGGCCGTCCCAGTCGTGGTGGTGTTTCTTCCCAAGGGATAGATCAGTCATGATATCCCGGTTGAGTGTGCCTTCTGGACCAATGGTGTGATGGAGGGGAAATCCACTCGTGGCACGCGTCAATACCGTTTGGCAGTTCCACACACGCTGTTTGGAGGTTTTGGCCTTTACACGCGTAAGGAAGGTAGAGGGGAGCACTACCACCTGTCTAGGGAAGGACAACAGAGGTAGTGCGTCCACAATCTCTGAGGCTGCATGGCCAGCCTAGAAAAAGGAGGCATGGGGGACGTTGGAGGTAAGCAATCTGAGGAATTCCCAACTCTCTCTCTTTCAAAAGTGCTCTCTCCTTCTTCAAGTGTGCTGACTTGATCTTCGGAGGGTCTATCCGGCAGCACACCGCCGGGCAGTTCACCGTCTTTCTGTTTTCAGGCCAAGCGACGCTGCGTAAAGCTCAAGCGCAAGGAGTACGGAGAACAAAGGATATTTTACCCCCGTACAATTGGCGCCGTCTGTGAGAAAAACTCGACAGACAAACCTTGCTCTTCAAGCTTTTTCGACTGTTTCCATGGCTAACTATGACGAAACTCCACTGTCCGTCGTCGATGGTATCACACTGGAGTCTGTCCGACGGAGAGATGGCCCTCCTGCTATTCCCACCATGGCGGGCTTGAAGACCTCTTCCAGGGGTGCGCGCGACAAACGCGCACGGAGCACTGATTGCTCGAAGAGTCCAGAGAGTCACATGCTCAGCGCCTGGAGCACAAACTCAAAGACCAGGACGCTCTCATTCGCAAGATGGCAGCTGAAATGGGGGCGCTAAAGCGCCAGATGGAGGGGAAGGGTGCTGCTCGAGGGGGCAACCTCAGTGAGCGCACCCTGCCCTCTCGCTCTGGCAATTGCCACCAGGAAAGGACGTCTTCCCTCTCTATCACCAGACGCTATGGGGTAGGAGACTCCGACCCACAGGTAGGAAGGTCTTATACTCGCGACGGCAGCTACCGTCCCTCGCACCCCTCGTCCTCGTCGAGAAACTCTTTCTCTGTCCATTCGGGAGACCTGGGGGATGTACTGGAAGAGAGGGCTCGCCATAGACAGACCCGAAGGCTGCCGGCATCGCAAAGGCTGGGCTCCCAGATCCGTTGTAGTGAGGAAGTGGCAATGCCTGCGCCTTGGATGATAGCACCAGGGGACAGAGAGCTAGCAAGACTCACCGCTACCCCGCTGTCCCCAGAAATTGAGAGCACGCCGCTCCCTGTCGGATTCCACCAGCCTAAGTTCACGTTGTACGACGGCAAGACTAATCCGTACATTCACGTGAGTCATTACCGGCAAGTAATGGCAGGACATCGACGCAATGACGCCCTCATGTGCCTCATATTCCCAGCGAGCTTGGGCGAACTAGGCCTGAAGTGGTTCGAAAGGCTTCCGGAGGGGAGCATCGAGGGCTGGCAACAACTAACGGAGGCCTTCGTCACCAGATTCAAAACCAACACTCGAACACAGGTCGACCATCTCCTGGGCGTTAAGATGGAATCTGGAGGTTCTTTGAACGCATACAATGCCAAGTACTGGGAAAGTTACAACGAGATCCTCGATTGCCCCACCAATTTGGCGATCACCCAATACAAGCGGGGTCTCCCAGTCGGACATAGGCTGCGAGATTCGCTTACGATGCACCAGCCCACTACCATGGAATCTTTGATGCAACGGATCAACGAACACATCCGAGTGGAGGACGATGCTGCCACTGCGACCGAGAAGGAGAATCCGGTCCCGGCAGACAGAAGAGTGGTGGGGAAGGTTCACTCAGTAGGGCAGGAGGGCAACCGTCCAAACGACCGGTCAAAAGATCAACGTCGTGGCTCAAACCGCGATGATAGGAACAAAGGTCGCAGAAACGACCGAGCTAACGCTCCTCGTGATGAAGAGGAAGATGCCAAGAGAAAGTTGAAAGCGCGAACCGGTATCACCACGGTCTTTAAAATCCCTATTTACCGCATCCTAAGTGAAATCCGAGGTAAACCCTACGTCCGTTGGCCGGCCAAGTTGGGAAACACGCAGAGAGGCTTCAACTCGAGGTATCGCTGCACCTTCTATGAAGAACGAGGGCACCGAACGGAGGACTGTGTGCCGCTAAAACAACATTTGGAGGAGTTGGTGGCGGCAGGGCATCTGGACCAGTACATAGACGGCGATATGAAAGCCGCTCTGAGGACAGGGCGAGCCAAACGGCCTCGCCGTCCTGGATGCAGCGTCGCAGGGCGTGATCAATGTCATCCATGGCATCATTGAGCCGGCAAGGGTCTGCGAATTAAGAGAGATGATCAAGAAAGCTGAGCACATGAGAGAGGTGCTCTCCGTTCTGCCCGCCGTGAAAAAGGGAAGACCGAGGAAAACGACGTCCTGACCTTTTCTAGCAAAGACTTGGAAAGGATTTAAGTGCCTCATAATGACGCCCTAGTGGTGACCCTCTGTGTCAAGGACTTCGACATCAAAAGAATTCTAGTTGACCAGGGGAGTTCGGTCGAGATCATGTATTACGACGCATTCAAACAGATGAAGTTGGAGGACAAGGACTTGGCCCCCGCAACGTCTCCATTGGTTGGCTTTAACTCTCAACCAGAATGGCCGATCGGAAAGATCATATTGTCGGTAAAAGCGGGATCAGTCGCGAAGCAAGTGGAGTTTTGGGTGCTTAAAGTCCCATCGACCTACAACTTAATTTTGGGCAGGGGCTAGTTGCATGCCATGCAGGCGGTAGCATCGACCTACCATCAGGTCTTGTGCCTCCCGGCACCAACCGGATAGATAGAAGAGGTTTGGGGAGACCAGGTGATGGCAAGACAGTGCTTCGTCGCAGTAAAGGGCAGCAGAGCTGCCAAGGGCTTTGTGCAAATGATAGAGGGCCCCGAGGGGAAGGAAGTCCTGAAAGACGTAGGAAGAAAGGCCAAGGAGAAATCGGTCGAAGACTTGGTGGAGGTGCGTATAGACGAGAACGACCCAAACAAGTTCTTTCTTTTGGGCTCATCCCTGTCCAGCGCCGAGCGACTTGAGTACGTTGACTTTTTGATTTCCAATATAGAGGCCTTCGCATGGACGCCTTACGATATGCCTGGCGTCGACCCTAGCTTCATTTGCCACCGGTTAAACGTCTTTCCAAATGCATGGCCGGTCATCTAGAGGACACAACGCTCGGCCTTGCACCATGCCGAGATAGTGGCGGATGAGGTCAAGAATATGTTGGAAGCGGGGGGCAATAGAAGAAGTGCAATATCCTAGGTGGATATCTAACACGGTGGTGGTGTCGAAAAAGAACGGCAAGTGGCGGGTTTGCGTTGATTATAAGACGGTCAATCGTGCGTGCCCAAAGGATAGCTTCCGCCTCCCAAGAATCGACCAGCTGGTGGACTTGACCGCTGGCCATCAGAGGTTCAGCTTCCTCGATGCGTATCGTGGCTACCACCAGATAGCCATGTATGAACCAGACCGAGAGATCACTTCGTTCACCACTCCGCGTGGCCTGTACTGCTACAAGGTCATGCCATTCGGACTAAAAAACGCTGGGGCAACTTTTCAAAGGATGGTAACCAAGATGTTTGCTCCCTTTCTAGGCCGCACCATGGAGGCTTACATCGATGATATGGTGGTAAAGAGCAAGGAAAAATCTCGACACCTCGCCGACCTAGCAGAGATGTTCACTACACTCAAACATCACAAACTGCGTTTGAATGCCTCCAAGTGCGCCTTCGGAGTCTGCACCGGAAAATTCCTAGGTGTTTTGGTCACGAACCGAGGAATTGAAGTCTACCCTTCCCAAATCAAGGCGATACAAGAGCTGGAGCGCCCAAACTCCACGAAGGACGTGCAACATCTTGTCGGGATGGCAGCCGCGCTGAACAGATTTATCAGCCGGTCTTCAGATCGTTGCAGGCCCTTCTTCAAAACTTTGAAGGCCAAGTTCTTCTCGGATGACGAATGTGACCGTGCATTGGCGGATCTGAAAGCATACCTTTCCTCAGCCCCTATCCTGGTCACACAAAATCGGGTGAAGAACTGTATCTCTACTTGGCAGTCTCTCAACATACGGTAAGCGCCGTGCTGAGGGTACCCAGCACCTCCCCATCTTCTACGTAAGCAAGACCTTGCTCCCGGCTGAATCAAGATATCTGCCGCTAGAAAAATTGGCTCTGGCCCTGATGATGGCCTCCAGAAAGCTAGCGCACTATTTTCATGCTCACACAGTCGTTGTGCTAACCGAATTTCCACTTTTGAAAAGGCTGATTTTACTGGCAGAACTCTAAAGTGGGCTGTAGAATTGGGGCAGTATGATATCAAGTTTCAACCGCGCACTGTCATCAAAGCTCAAGCTCTTGCCGACTTCGTGGCGGAATTTGCCCTAGGAACACACCCCGTTTGCCCTATCGATGCGGCCAGTCCGGATTTGGCGCAGCCCATGGCTCAGATAGTAGATACGAATAGCGGACAACAAGCGGCGAAAGGGCAAACGAAAGCCGAACAAAAAATGCAGGAACCGGACAACCTGTCAAAGCACGGGCTCGATTGGGGCATAGAAATAAACCAGAATGAACCGACCAGTACCCCGCAGCTGAAAAGCTCCCAAAATCCCTCCGACTGCTAGAAATATTTCATTGGCGAGATGTGGAAACTCTTCGTCGATGGGGCCTCCAACAGGCACGACACTGGGCTGGGTAGTGTGCTAACCTCCCCAGATGGGCTGACCATAGAGCATGCGATCACACTCGATTTTCCAGCGTTCAACAATGAGGCGAAATATGAAGCCCTCCTTACCGGATTGAAAAGCGCATTGAGGATGAAAGCGTCGGAGGTTATGGTATTCAGCGACTCCAAACTGGTAATCAATCAGGTCTCTGGGGAGTATGAGGCCAGGGATGAAAGGATGGCCAAATATCAGGCGCTGGGACGCGCTGAACTCAAAAAGGTTGCTGCGATAAGAATGGAACAAATTAACCGCGAGGAGAACAACGCAGCTGACGAACTGGTCGGCCTTGCATCCATGCAAACAACTTTTCCCAATTCTTTGATGACAGATTTTTTACCCCGGCCTAGCATTGAGGAACCGGAGGTGCCTGAAGTACTCTGCGCCGACTTAGGACCATCCTGGATGGACCCCATCATCGCCTTCCTAAAGGATAGAATTCTACCAGAAGAAAAGAAGGCGGCCAACAAAATCCGAGCCAAATCAAAGCGGTTTTGGCTCTCTCCATCTCGAGCCTTATACAAGAAGTCTTTCACTGGGCCGTATCTGAAGTGCGTCCACCCTGACAAGGTGGAAGCCTTCCTCTATGAGATTCATGAAGGCATTTGCGGGAGTCGTATTGGGGGAAGGTCTTTGGCTTACCGAGCGATTTCCCAAGGTTATTGGTGGCCGTGCATGCAGGCAGACGCGCAGAAATACGTTCGCAGGTGTGAAAAATGTCAAAAATTTGCTCACTAAATTCACCAGCCGGCCAGAGAGCTGCTCCCCCTTACAAGTCCTTGGCTGTTTGCACTTTGGGGGCTGGATATTGTGGGACCACTCCCAACAGCTCCGGGCAACCGCAAGTTTTTCATCGTTGCTACCGACTACTTCACTAAGTGGGTTGAGGTCGAGCTGTTGGCAACCATAAAGGAAAAAGATGTGAAGAAGTTTGTTTGGCAAAATGTCGTCACTCGCTTCGATATACCGAAGGCCCTTATTTCGGATAATGGCACTCAGTTCGATGGGAAACTCTTTCACGGATTTTGCGAAGAGTTAAAGAATGAGTTCTACAACTCAACACCGGCCTACCTTCAGTCAAATGGTCGAGCAGAAGCCTTAAACAAGACCATCCTGGACGGGCTGAAGAAGCGGCTAGAGAAAGCCAAAGGGAAGTGGGCTGAAGAACTACCTAATGTGCTCTGGGCATACTGCACCACGCCGAGACGTTCGACCGGGAAAACACCATTTGCCTTGGCCTATGGCATGGAGGCTGTTATCCCACTGGAAATCGGCATGCCGACCATCCGGTCTGAAAGTTTTCAGCCAGACTTGAATAATGAAGCAGTGGCCTTGGAGCTTGACGTAGCAACCTACCAGCAAGAACTCTCCAGGAAATACAACAAGACCGTGCATCCAAGGCTATTCAAGATCGGAGACTGGGTCTTGAGAAAGGTGATGGGCAACACGGTGATCCCTGGCGAAGGCAAACTAGGTGCAAATTGGGAAGGGCCGTATAAGGTAACTGGCCTTGCAAGCAAAGGGGCCTACCATCTAGAAGATTTAGATGGTAAAGCTATCCCCAGATCGTGGAATGCAGCTAATCTTAAGATTTTTTACTTCTGAAATGTAATCTCTTCTGTTCCCTTCTCTTTTGAATTTGGCCCTTTGGCACCAGATGTAAATATCTGACGTGTAATGAAAGATGACCCTATATTTTCCTACCTCCTTATATTATGTGTTTCTGTACAATGACATCACAAGGGTATTGGGCCACTATGAATGCCAGGGGCAAGAAGCCAACAATGGCTTGACAGAGGCCGTACAAACAGTTGGTGTATTGTCCAACTTGCATAAGGGCCGAGTTGATTTTACTCGCCCGAGTGAAATGTTGACGTTTTGTCCAACTTGCAGAAGGGCCGAGCTGATTTTGTTCGCCCAAGTGAAATGTTGGCGTTTTGCCCAACTTGCAAAAGGGTCGAGCTGACTTTGTTCGCCCGTGTAAAATGTTGGCGTTTTGTCCAACTTGCAGAAGGGCCAAGCTGATTCGGCCATTCACAAGTGAAATGTTGGTGTTTTGTCCAACTTGCAAAAGGGCCGAGCTGACTTTGCTCGCTCGAGTAAAATGTTGGCGTTTTGTCCAACTCGCAGAATGGCCGAGCTGATTTTGCTCGCCCAAGTGAAATGTTAGCGTTTTGCCCAACTTGCAAAAAGGGCCGAGCTGACTTTGCTCGCCCGAGTAAAATGTCGGCGTATTGTCCAAATTGCAGAAGGGCCGAGCTGACTTTGCTCGCCCGAATAAAATATCAACGTTTTTGTTAGCATATTATATTATTATCTGAGCTTTTTTGGTTTGTAATTATTCTATGCCCTGTGGGCTCGACTTGTAATTGTCTCATCTTGTAAATCCTAATCTTCATTTATAAATAGGGGATGATATTTTATCAAACCCTAAGCTGGTTACTCAAGCTTCATGGTACCAGAGCAGAACCTCTAGGGTTTCGGCTCACCCTTGTTGGTCGACCTTTGCACCAACGACTCTAGGGTTCGAAACTTACCTAGGTTGATCATATGCTGCGATCTTCCGCTCGCCGTTGTCACTCAGTCGATCTCCTCAATTCGTTGCCGTCGTCTTTAGCTCGCCTTCCTCTATCGGTCTCCTTACTCAGTCGATCTCCTCAGCCCGTCGACCTCCTCAGTCGATCTTCTCCGCCAGTCGATCTTCCAGCAGTTCGTCGATCTCTCTCTGGTATACTCTCTCATCACTGTTTGGTATACTTATGTCGTGTATATAGACCGCACCAATACATATATAAATGAATAACTAAATAAATAAAAAAAAAATGGTTTCTTAATTTTGTTATGCTTTTATAGTGGTCATTGTGCCTGTTCTTTCATCACTACCTTCCGGGTTTGTGATTGCCACTAGTTTTGTTGCGGGTTCGGTAGTATAGTATCCATGACAGATTCCACCAGTGTGTCCCCTACTTCTCAAACACCGAGGAGTGAGAGTCTTATTATACCTGCTACCATGACTGAGAACCCCAACCCTAGTCTGAAAATCACCACCTCTTTATTTAATGGTCAGAACTACCTAGCATGGTCTCAAAGTTTGACAACGTTTTTGAAGAGCAGAGGGAAGATGGGGTATGTTGATGGCCTACAGGCACCTAATACCACTGACTCGGGTTATGACCAATGGGAGATTACCAATTCTTTAATTATGGGTTGGCTTATTCATTCGATGGTTCCTGAAATTGGTGAGGGTTACTTGTCTATGGAGACTGCCCAGGATGTTTGGGATGCTGTGGCTGCCACCTATTCCCGCAAAGGGAATTTCTCACAGGCATTTGAGTTGCGCCGCTCTGTTGAGAGCTCACTTCAAGGGGAGCAGACTATTCTTCAGTATTTCACTTTCCTCACCAACGGCTGGAAACGCCTTGACCACCTGGAAGACTATAAGCCCGTTTGCCCTGCTGATTCTATCGAGTACAAGAAGTTCATCGCACGGGAACGGGTCTTTAAATTTCTGGCAGGCCTAAATGTGGAGTATGATCCAGTTAGGGGTCGAGTTCTGGGTATGGACACTCTTCCTTCACTTCATGAGGCATTTGCCTATGTACAAAATGAGGAGAGTCGCCGGTCTGCTATGATGTCCCCTGTCTCTACTGACCGCTCAACATTACTGTCTACTCCTCGAGATGGCTTCAACCTGACTCCCATCCCTTTGTCTGCTGCTAAGGAGTCTGTATTCTGTGATTATTGCAAGAAGCCGCTACATACTCGTGAGACGTGTTGGAAGCTTCATGGGACTCCATCCGGGGGTAGAGGTGATCGGTCTGGTTCTTGAGGAGGTCGGTCAGGCTAGTCTAGAGGACGTGGTTCCTATTCCCGGGCTCATCAGTCTAGTGCCGTTGATACACTTGATTCTAATTCTGCTTCCGTTGGCCAAGCTTCTGATACTGAGCTGGAGGATGCTTTGCGCCAATTGTTGGATCGCCGGTCTTCTACTGCTCTCAGTATAACTTCCTCGTCCTTTGCCCGCTCAGGTAACTTAGCCTCTTCTCCTTGTGTTTTCCTGTGTCATAAGTCTTTGCCTTGGATTATTGATTCCGGTGCCTCCGATCATATGTTTGGCTCCTCTGATCTTTTAGGATTGCAGATAGTACTGTTTCTTCCATTTCTGGAAAAAGTTTAGTCCAAGTCACTCCTACCATACATCTATCTTTTGTTCTCCATGTTCCCAATTTTTCTGTTAATCTGTTATCCTTGAGTCGTCTTACCCAGGATTTGAATTGTAGTGGGACGTTTTTCCTTGATCATTGTCTTTTTCAGGACCTTGTCACGAAGAGGACGATTGGCAGTGGTAGTGCAGAAAATGGTCTCTACTTCTTGGATCAACAGGATAAACTTGCTTATTCTTCCACCACGTCTTCTACTACCCCCGCTGATTTATGGTTGTGGCATCGGCGTCTTGGGCATCCTTCCTTTTATTTACTTAAGCATTTATTTCCATCTGGTTTCGCAAATCATCATGTGTCTGACTTTCTTTGTGTGTCTTGTCAACTTGGAAAACAACACAGAGCTTCTTTTGCTCCCAGTTTGAATAAAAGTTAAGTTCTTTTTTCATTAATACATTCTGATGTTTGGGGTCCCTCTCGTGTTATGTCTGTGAAAGGTCATCGATGGTTTGTTACATTTATTGATGATTTTTCTCGTGCTACTTAGGTGTATCTCATGAAAGATAAGAGTGAGGTTTTTTCTGTGTTTCGCAATTTTCATAAGATGATTTGTACTTAGTTTGGGGGCCACTGTCAAACTATTTCGTTCTGATAATGGCGGGGAATACATAGATTCTGGGTTAGGACAATATTTCTCTTCTCATGGCATTGTCCATCAGACCTCTTGCACCAATACCCCTCAACAAAATGGGTGGCGGAACGCAAGAATCGGCATCTTCTTGACATGGCTCGGTGCATGTGTTTTTCTATGAGTGTGCCTCGGCCCTATTGGGGCGACGCTGTTCTCACCGCTGCCCATCTTATTAATCGTCTCCCTACCCAGGTCTTGCAAAAACAAGCTCCTCTTCACGTCCTCCTCGGTTCTCAGTCCTTATTTTCTATTCCTCCCAAAATTTTTGGTTGTGTCTGTTTTGTTCATAATCACTCTCCTTCTCGTGGTAAGTTGGAACCTCGCTCCCGCAAGTGTGTTTTCCTTGGTTACTCTCCTACTCAAAAGGGATATAAATGTTACTACCCTTCTTCTCGTAAGTGGTTTGTGTCCATGGATGTTACTTTCTTTGAGTCCCAGTCCTATTTCTTGTCCTCTCTGGTGTCACCGTCCTCATTTCCGGGGGAGCCTTGGTGTGAAGTGAGTCCTGTGCTTCCTATGGTGGACCCCGTTGTTCTTGCACCACCCTCTTCTACTGTGCTTCCCATGGTGGAACCAATTATTCTTGCACCACCCTCTTCTACTAGGACTATAGAACCCAATGTCACCAACGATAAGGACGGACATGTTTATGTCCGGGACATCGACAGACAACAAGTTAACTAGATACAAGGGACCACTTCTGCTCCTCCACTACCATCTTCTGCTTCTGATGAGAGTCTAGGTAACTATGAATCTCTTGAGTCCATTGATCTTGATGTTCCTATTGCCAAGAGAAAGGGTGTGAGATCTTGTACTCAACATCTTATCTCACAGTGTGTGTCCTACTCTCATTTGTCATCCTCATATAGAGCGTTTGTATCCAATATTTTCTCTGTTAGCATTCCTAACCATTTTCAGGATGCTCTTGCTACCTCTGAGTGGAAAGTAGCCATGATTGAGGAAATGAAAGCACTTAGGAAGAATGGCACTTGGGAATTGACTGAGTTACCTACGGGCAAACGACCTGTGGGATGTAAATGGGTATATACTGTGAAACACAAAGCAGATGGGTCTATTGATCGTTACAAGGCAAGACTTGTGGCAAAAGGGTTTACTCAGACATATGGCATTGATTATCAAGAGACCTTCGCACCCGTGGCTAAGATGAATTCAGTCAGAGTACTTCTCTCTCTAGCAGCTAATCTAGATTGGCCGCTTTATTAGTTTGATGTCAAGAATGCCTTTCTCCATGGTGACCTCAAAGAAGAGATATATATGGACATTCCTCCTGGTTTTGAGGATCATCAGATAGAAGGCAAAGTATGCAAGCTTCGGAAGTCATTATATGGTCTCAAACAGTCTCCAAGGGCTTGGTTTGAGAGATTCACTCAGGCTATGTTTAAATATGGCTTCAAACAGAGTCAGGTAGATCACACCTTGTTTGTGAAACATTCCTCACGTGGTAAGACTACATCACTTATTGTTTATGTAGATGACATAGTTCTTACAGGCAATGATAGTGGGAAAATACCTCTGTTGAAGAAATATTTGGCTAATGAGTTTGAAATCAAAGACTTGGGAAGCTTGAAGTATTTTTTGGGAATTGAAGTTGCTCGCTCTAAGGATGGGATATTTATCACAGAGAAAATATGTGCTTGACCTATTGAAGGAAACTGGGATGCTTGGCTGCAAGGCATGTGCCACTCCACTGGAACCCAATCAGAAATTGGGGGATGATGAAGGAGGAGAAGCTGTTGATAGGGGGAGCTATCAGCGATTAGTGGGTAAGCTCGTTTACCTATCTCACTCCCGTCCTGATATTGCTGTTGCTGTCAGTGTGGTTAGTCAGTTTATACATGCTCCTCATCAGATTCACTTTGAGGCTGTCATGAGAATCTTGAGGTACTTGAAGTCTGCTCTTGGTAAGGGTCTTTATTTTTCAAAGTATGATCATCTTCGTGTGAAAGCCTATATAGATGCTGACTGGGCTGGATCAATAATTGATAGGAGATCAACTTCAGGGTATTGCACCTTTGTTGGAGGCAATCTAGGTATTGATCAGACGGACTCCATGCGGTTATACTGTGATAATAAAGCCACCATCAACATCGCTCACAATCCAGTTCAACATGACAGGACAAAACATGTTGAGATTGATCGCCACTTCATTAAGGAGAAACTCACTAGTGGTACCATTTGTACTCCAGTCTGGTGAACAACTTGCTGACATTCTCACCAAGGGAGTTGGGAATAAACCATTTCATGACATATTAGGCAAGCTGGGCATGCGAGATATTTTCGCACCAGCTTGAGGGGGAATGTTAGCATATTATATTATTATCTGAGCTTTTTTGATTTGTAATTATTCTATGCCCTCAGGGCTCGACTTGTAATTGTCTCATCTTGTAAACCCTAATCTTCATTTATAAATAGGGGCTGATATTCTATCAAACCCTAAGCTGGTTACTCAAGCTTCAGTTTTGTCCAACTTGCAGAAGGGCCGAGTTGACTTTGCTCGCCTGAACAGAATATCAACATTTTGTCCAACTTGCAGTAGGGCCGAACTGATTTTGCTCGCCCATGGCAATGGATGCTTGGGCCATCCAGGTTTATGGCCGAGCTGATTTTACTCACCAGAGCTGGAACTTATATTCGACAAACATTTCAAATCGAAGAAGATTTGCTTATCATACCGAAGACATAACAAAAATAGATACTTGGCGAGCAAAAGTTAAACTTTTCATTGATTAAGAAAGCGGAATTACAAAAGTGGGGCTAAGCCCGGTTACATTCCAAAAAAAAAAAGGGAAAAAGGGCGGAAGATCAGTCTAAATCTACATCAACGGTTTGCTCGGCCAATCCCTCCTCAGCCTCATCTGCTACCACCGTGACAACCTCTTGCTCGATCTCTCGATCCTTGGCCCTTTCCTCAGAAGCTTCAGAAGGAGGATGTTGCTCGGCCGGTTGCACGACGGTAGCTTCTGCTTCAGCTGCTTGTTTGGCTTCTTCGATTAGCCTCCTCTGTACGGCACCGACATAAGCTTGCATATAGGCCGGGATGAAGGCAGCAGGAGGGTTTTGAAACACCTCGGCGTCCTGACCATGGCCAAGTTTTTCCACGGCGACTTTCCAACTGCACTGGGAAAAGATGTCATTGGTCCCCTGGACCTGCCGTTCATATGCTGTCTCACTCTCGGCATAACCGCGGTCTCCAGCCTCGTCGACCTCTTTCTCCAGCTCAGTTTTGTGAGCGTCGCGGAGTTTGCGCAGCTCGGCAATGTATCGGGCCTTCGTCACTTGGAGGGCCCTCTACTTGTCCTCGTCTGCCCGGGCCAATCGTTCAGAAAGCTTGTCGCGCTCGGCCGCTGCTGCTTCCTGCGCGACCTTCAGTTTTGCCAGCTCGGCCGTCTTGGCCTTGTTGTCAGTAATTGCCTCCTATAGACTTTTCCGCACGGCGATCATTCGCTCGTGGGCCAGGTAATTCTTCTGCGCGGCCTGCGCAACAAACGAAAATGTCAGAACTCCACAACCGAGCAGACACTTGACAACAGGAGAACTTGCAAACTTACCAACACTATTGACTTTGTTGCCGAGCACAGAACCTTCAGGTCGGACAGCTCCTCGTGCTTTTTCATGTCGGCAGGAAGGAGCCGCCCTTTGGTCATGTTGAAGCCGAGAGAGTAATCCTTGCGTAGACCGAGTCCGCAGTAGAGCCAGCCCGGCCTTTGTATGTTAACTCGGGTGACTAGACTGGGGGGACACTGGATCGAGCGGATGGCTCGGTGATCGGCTGTTCAGTCTGGTCCCCCAAGTTGGTAGAAGCATGCTCGGTTGAATCTTTATCTGCCAAATGTTGTTCGGTCTGATTTTTTCTCGGCCTTTTCTTTGACCGTTCGCCAAGTTGGTAGAGCTACTCCTCCTTACAAGTCCTTGGCCGTTCGCCCTTTGGGGACTAGATATTGTGGGACCACTCCCAACAGCTCCAGGCAACCGCAAGTTTTTCATCGTTGCTACCGACTACTTCACTAAGTGGGTTGAGGCCGAGCCGTTGGCAACCATAAAGGAAAAAGATGTGAAGAAGTTTGTTTGGCAAAATGTCGTCACTCGCTTCAGTATACTGAAGGCCCTTATTTCGGATAATGGCACTCAGTTTGATGGGAAACTCTTTCGCGGATTCTGCGAAGAGTTAAAGATTGAGTTCTACAACTCAACACCGGCCTACCCTCAGTCAAATGGTCAAGCAGAAGCCTCATCCGGTCTGAAAGTTTTTAGCCAGACTTGAATAGTGAAGCAGTGGCCTTGGAGCTTGACCTAGTTGAAGAAAGAAGGGAACGGGCGCTAATCCACATTGCAACCTACCAGCAAGAACTCTCCAGGAAATACAACAAGACCGTGCATCCAAGGCTATTCAAGATCGGAGACTGGGTCTTGAGAAAGGTGATGGGCAACACGGTGATCCCTGTCGAAGGCAAACTAGGTGCAAATTGGGAAGGGCCGTATAAGGTAACTGGGTTTGCAGGCAAAGGGGCATACCATCTATAGAAGACTTAGATGGTAAAGTTATCCCCAGATCGTGGAATGCAGCTAATCTTAAGATTTACTTAGAAAATATGAGGAAGAAGAACTCCGAAAATATGAGGAAGAAGGAATATATTTCTGTTATATTCAAAACTTCTTATCTTACAAGACCAAATGACACTCCTTATATAGGAGATATTACAAACATATTATAACCCATTATATGCCACTTACATATTATATATTACCACTATCTACCACTATCATATTATATACATGGCACTATCTGCCACCAACACCACTATCATATTCTATACATGCCACTATCTACCACCAACACCACTATCATATTATATACATGCCACTATCTTATTATATACATTAACACAAATTTCCAGCACTCCCCCTCAAGCTGGTTTGAAGATATCTTCCATAGCCAGCTTGCTAGTCAGCTTATCAAATTGCTTCTTGTGTAGTCCCTTCGTTAGCACATCAGCTAATTGTTCACCTGTTGGAAGGTAGGTCATACAGATTATGCCAGCATTGATTTTCTCCTTGATGAAATGTTTATCCACTTCTATATGTTTTGTGCGATCATGTAGAACTGGATTATGAGCTATAGATATAGCTGCTTTGTTGTCACAATAGACCTTCATAGGTGTCGGGTGAGAAAGTTTTAATTCTTCAAGAATTCTTTTAATCCACATTACTTCACAGATTCCATGGGCAACAGCTCTGAACTCTGCTTCTGCACTACTTCTAGCTACCACATTTTGTTTTTTACTCCGCCATGTAACTAGGTTCCCACCTACAAAGGAGCAGTATCTGGATGTTGATCTCCTGTCTGTAACACTTCCTGCCCAGTCTGCATCTGTGTATACTTCAATTTGAAGATGTCCATGTTTCTTGAACAGTAAGCCTCTCCCTGGAGTTCCTTTCAAATATCTTAAGATCTTATAAACGGCCTCAAAGTGCTCTGCCCCTGGTGAGTGCATGAACTGACTTACCATGCTGACTGCAAAGGCAATATCAGGCCGCGTATGAGACAAGTAAATCAATTTCCCTACAAGTCGCTGATATTGTTCCCTCTCTTTGACTTCTTCAGCCTTAGCAGCTTGTAACTTCAAGTTAGGCTCGATCGGAGTCTCCACCATCTTACAACCAAACATACCTGTTTCTCCAAGGAGATCAAGAACATATTTTCTCTGATTAACGAATATACCTTCCTTGGATCGTGCAAATTCCATTCCGAGGAAATACTTGAGGGCTCCCAGATCCTTAATGTGAAATTCTTTTGCGAGTTTCTCTTTGAGGGCTGCTAACTCTGCTTCATCATTACCAGTTAAAATGATGTTATCAACATAAACAATCAAAATTGCAATTTTACTGTCTTTTGAATGTTTATAAAATATTGTGTGATCTGCTTGACTCTGCGAGAAGCCACAACTGATAACTGCCTTCCCAAAGCGTTCAAACCATGCTCTTGGTGATTGTTTGAGTCCGTATAATGACTTGTTCAATCTGCATACTCTGTCGCTTCCAAGTCTCTGCTCAAATCCCGGCAGTAGGCTCATGAACACCTCCTCTTCAAGATCACCATTGAGAAATGCATTTTTAATGTCAAGTTGATGTAGAGGCCAATCTGAATTTACTGCAAGAGATAACAGTACTCTGATGGAATTTATTTTAGCAACAGGAGCAAACGTCTCCTGATAGTCGATCCCATAAGTTTGAGTGAAGCCTTTAGCCACCAGTCTCGCCTTGTATCTCTCAAAGCTTCCATCTGTGTTACATTTTATCGTAAACACCCATTTACACCCAACTGTTTTCTTGTCTTTGGGTAGATCAACTATCTCCCATGTACCACTTCTTCTTAAAGCATTCATCTCCTCCATGACTGCTAATTTCCAATTCGGATCATCCAATGCTTCCTGTATATTCCTTGGAACAAACAAGTGTGAAATCCTAGATGTGAAAGCTCTATGGTTTTTAGACAGTCTTTAATAGGAGAGGTAATTTGCAATAGGATGTTTAATGCAATTTCGGACACCTTTCCTAATTGCTATAGGAACATCAAGGTCGGAAATAGAAGGAATAGGATTACCTAAAATTTCGATGCCAGAACTCGGGTGGACATTCGGGTCATTAGGATGGACATTCGGGTCATTATTCCTTAGATGAAATCGCTTCCTAGTATAAACCTGAAGCTCAGAATTTATCATTTTGTAGTAGGCACCATAGAACTTGGTTCTCCTAAGTGATCATTATCAGACAGATGTGGTTTTTGTGTAGGATAAATGACATTGGGGAGCGGGATAGAAATATCCCAAAAATGGTCTTCTACTCCACTTGTCTCCCCCTGAAGAGAAGTGTTGGGGAAATAGGATTTTGTTTCCACAAATGACACATCCATACTCACATAAAATTTCTTGGTTTGAGGATCGAAACACTTATACCCCTTTTTGTTTGAGGAATAACCCAAAAAAACACATTTTATAGCACGGGGGTCAAGTTTTGAACGAAATTGACTGGGAACATGAACATAGGCAGTACATCCAAAAACTTTGGTGGGTAAATCAGAAAACAACCTCGTGTCAGGAAAAAAAAGTTTTGAGACAATCAAAAGGTGTTTTGTATGTTAACACCTTTGTAGGCATCCTGTTTATCAAATAAGAGGCTGTTAAAATTGCTTCACCCCATAAATATTTAGGAACATGCATGTAAAACATTATTGCACGTGCTACTTCAAGTAAATGTTTATTTTTTCGTTCCGCAATGCCATTTTGTTGAGGGGTATCCCGACATGTAGATTGATGAAAAATCTCTTTTTTTTCCAAAAACTCACCCAATTGCTCATTGAAATATTCTGTTCCATTATCAGAATGTAAAATACCAATTTTGGTTTGAAATTGGTTTTCAATCATATTGTAAAAATTTGTGAATAAATTTTTCACGTCAAATTTTTTATTCATCAAATAAATCCAACATAAGCGGGTATGGTCATCAATAAATGTAACAAACCATCTTTTACCAGAAAGAGTAGTGATTTTAGAAGGGCCCCAAACATCACTATGAATCAAATAAAAAGGTTTGGAAGCCTGGTAAGGTTTTGGCAAATAAGTAGAGCGATGAAATTTTGCAAAAATGCAAGTTTCACAATGAAAAGAATATCAATCCCTTTAAATAATTCTGGAAATAAATGTTTCAGATAAAGAAAACTAGGATGTCCTAGCCTATAGTGCCATAGTATTATTTTTTCTCGAACAGAGATTGAACTAGTACTATTAAAGCTCTGAGCTTTTTTATTACTAACAGGTACTTCATCAAAGTAGTAAAGACCTTCAAGCATCCTAGCATGCCCAATCATCATCCCCGAGTTCTGGTCCTGAAATTCACAATGGGATTCAAAAAATGTAACACGACAATTAGAATCCTTAGATAGTTTACTGACAGACAAAAGGTTACAGGCTAAGTTGGGGACGTGAAGAACAACATTGAGATTAATTTTCTCAGTTAGTTTAATAAATCCTTTTCCTGCAATAGGTGAAAAACTACCATCGGCTATTCTGATTTTGTCATGACCAGAACAAGGGAAATAGGTACTAAATAAATGGGAAAAACTAGTCATGTGATCGGAGGCACCGGAATCTATGATCCACGGAGAGAAGTTTAGGCAAGAGAAGGCTTTAGGATTTCTACCTGTTTGTGCCAACAAAACACTAGGAGTACCGGATGAGGAGTTGGATTTTATCAGCTTTAAGAGTTGATCAATCTGCTCTTTGTTGAAGGGACCTGAATCGGCTTCATTAGCGGTAGGAAAGCCACGATTCTTCTCTCCTTGTTTGCTGCTTTTCCAGTTGACAGGTTTGCCATGGATCTTCCAACACGTTTCGCGTGTATGGCGAGGCTTGTTGCAAAAATCACACCAGACCCGTGGCTTATCATCAAACCTGCGCTGGTAATTTGCAGGCTTGTTGGCCGCAGCATCGCTAATTAAAGCAGAAATTTCAATTGATTCACCAGTACCTTTTTTCTTAAGCATGACGCTCCTTCGGCTTTCTTCCCTTCTGACTTCGGCAAATACTTCGCCAATGGATGGGAGAGGAGGTCTGCCAATAATTCTTCCTCGCACTTCATCGAACTCAATGTTGAGGCCGGCAAGAAACTTGTAAATACGGCTGTCTTCCACAGTTTTCTTATGGTGGTTGCAGTCATCAACCGATTTCCATTCATATGTGTTAAAGATGTCAAGATCATGCCACAACCTTTTCAACGAATTGAAATATTTGGTGACGGAATCATCTCCTTGACGAATCTCTCCCAACTTCAAAGTTAATTCGAAAACTTGAGATTGATTTCCTAGGTCAGAATACATCTGACTAACATTATCCCACAACTCTTGTGCAGTAGTATAGCACATGTAATTAGAGCTTATATCCTCCTCCATGGAATTGACCAACCATGTCATAACCATGGAGTTTTCAGCGTCCCAACTGTCGAACAGCGGATCATTAACAGCAGGAGCCTTCTTGTCACCAGTGATGTAACCGATCTTTCCTTGCCCACGGATATACATCCGGACAGATTGTGACCAGCGGAGAAAATTATCACCATTTAGGCGGATGGTGGTGATTTAGACAGAGTGAGAGTTGGACGTTTTCACCGGAATGGCAGCGGTAGGGGTTGAAGTGGTTTCGGACGTGACTTCCGACATGGCTATGACGGTTTTAGGGCTGCTGTGTTTTTTGTTGCTCTGATACCAACTTAGAAAATATGAGGAAGAAGAACTCCGAAAATATGAGGAAGCATGAATATATTTCTGTTATATTCAAAACTTCTTATCTTACAAGACCAAATGACACTCCTTATATAGGAGATATTACAAACATCATTATAACCCATTATATGCCACTTACATATTATATATTACCACTATCTACCACTATCATATTATATACATGGCACTATCTGTCACCAACACCACTATCATATTCTATACATGCCACTATCTGCCACCAACACCACTATCATATTATATACATGCCACTATCTTATTATATACATTAACACAAATTTCCAACAGATTTTGTACTTCTGAAATGTAATCTCTTCTGTTCCCTTCTCTTTTGAATATTGGCCTTTTGGCACCAGATGTAAATCTCTGACGTGTAATGAAAGATGACCCTATATTTTCCTACCTCCTTCTTATATTATGTGTTTCTGTACAATGACATCACAAGGGTATTAGGCCACTATGAATGCCAGGGGCAAGAAGCCAACATTGGCTTGACAGAGGCCGTACAAACAGTTGGTGTATTGTCCAACTTGCATAAGGGCCGAGTTGATTTTACTCGCCCGAGTGAAATGTTGGCATTTTGTCCAACTTGCAGAAGGGCCGAGCTGATTTTGTTCACCCAAGTGAAATGTTGGCATTTTGCCCAACTTGCAAAAGGGCCGAGCTGACTTTGTTCGCCCGTGTAAAATGTTGGCGTTTTGTCCAACTTGCAGAAGGGCCGAGCTGATTCGGCCATTCCCAAGTGAAATGTTGGCGTTTTGCCCAACTTGCAAAAGGGCCGAGCTGACTTTGCTCGCTCGAGTAAAATGTTGGCATTTTGTCCATCTCGCAGAAGGGCCGAGCTGATTTTGCTCGCCCAAGTGGAATGTTAGCGTTTTGCCCAACTTGCAAAAAGGGCCGAGCTGACTTTGCTCGCCCGAGTAAAATGTCGGCGTATTGTCCAACTTGCAGAAGGGCCGAGCTGACTTTGCTCGCCCAAATAAAATATCAGCGTTTTGTCCAACTTGCAGAAGGGCCGAGTTAACTTTGCTCGCCTGAATAAAATATCAGCGCTTTGTCCAACTTGCAGTAGGGTCGAGCTGATTTTGCTCGCCCAAGTGGAACGTTGGTGTATTGCCCACTTGCACCGAGGCCGAGCTGCTTTGTTCATCCAGGTTTATGGCCGAGCTGATTTTACTCCCCCGAGCTGGAACTTATATTTGGCAAACATTTCAAATTGAAGAAGATTTGCTTATCATACCGAAGAAATAACAAAAATAGATACATGACGAGCAAAAGTTAAACTTTTCATTGATTAAGAAAGCGGAAGTACAAAAGTGGGGCTAAGCCCGGTTACATTCCAAAAAAAAAAAAAAGGGAAAAAGGGCGGACGATTGGTTTAAATCTACATTAACGGTTTGCTCGGCCAGTCCCTCCTCAGCCTCATCTGCTACCACCGTGACAACCTCTTGCTTGATCTCTCAATCCTTGGCCCCTTCCTTAGAAGCTTCAGAAGGAGGATGTTACTCGGCCGGTTGCACGACGATAGCTTCTGCTTCAGCTGCTTGTTTGGCTTTTTCAATTAGCCTCCTCTGCACGGCGCCGGCATAAGCTTGCATATAGGCT
Organism: Camellia sinensis; assembly: GCF_055761805.1. Lineage (NCBI taxonomy): Eukaryota > Viridiplantae > Streptophyta > Magnoliopsida > Ericales > Theaceae > Camellia > Camellia sinensis. Next base: position 90,554,057 of record NC_138964.1, read on the forward strand.
GGGATGAAGGCAGCAGGAGGGTTTTGAAACACCTCAGCGTCCTGACCATGGCCAAGTTTTTCCACGGCGGCTTTCCAACCGCACTGGGAAAAGATGTCCTTGGTCCCCTAGACCTGCCGTTCATATGCTGTCACACCCTCGGCATAACCGCGGTCTCCAGCCTCGTCGACCTCCTTCTCTAGCTCGGTTTTGTGAGCGTCGCGGAGTTTGCGCAGCTCGGCAATGTATCGGGCCTTCGTCACTTGGAGGGCCCTCTACTTGTCCTCGTCTGCCCGGGCCAATCTTTCAGAAAGCTTGTCGCGCTCGGCCGCTGCTGTTTCCTGCGCGGCCTTCAGTTTCGCCAGCTCGGCCGCCTTGGCCTTGTTGTCCGTAATTGCCTCCCGCAAACTTTTCCGCACGGCGATCATTCGCTCATGGGCCAGGTAATACTTCTGCGCGGCCTGCGCAACAAACGAAAATGTCAGAACTCCACAACCGAGCAGACACTTGACAAGAGGAGAACTTGCAAACTTACCAACACTATTGACTTTGTTGCCGAGCGGAGAACCTTCAGGTCGGACAGCTCTTCGTGCTTTTTCCTGTTGGCAGGAAGGAACAGCCCTTTGGTCATGTTGAAGCCGAGAGAGTAATCCTTGTCCGCGTCGACCGAGTCCGCCGTAGAGACAGCCCGGCCTTTGTATGTTAACTCGGGCGACCAGACTGGGTGGGCACTGGATCGAGTTGATGGCTCGGTGATCGGCTGTTCAGTCTGGTCCCCCAAGTCGGTAGAAGCATGCTCGGTTGAATCTTCATCTGCCAAATGTTGTTCGGTCTGATTTTTTCTTGGCCTTTTCTTCGACCGACCTGCAGCTTGTTCGCTGGCCAGAGTCGGCACAACCCCCTTCTCTTGCACGGCCGGCGTGGAAGTTCCCCCAGCTGCCTCCGGTGGCTGGGAGTTGCTCGCCTCACCGGTGATCATTGACTTGATAGCTCGAATCTTGGCCATCTCTTGCTTGGTTGTCAAAGGGACCAGTTTGATCGGTGGAAGGCTGGGATCTGGTTCTGGAGAAGGTGCACGCAGGAAGTCGGTCACCCTGCTCTTGCGCGGCGCCGTGTAGCGGTAGCTCGGTTCGAAACCGAGCAGCTTGGGTGATTCTCACTCCTCAGTCGGATGACGCAACGCAACCCTTATAGCCTCCTGGTTTGCGCGGGAGTAATCCTCTGCCAAGAGTTTATAGTCTGCAACATAAAGGCAACTGTTAGACCGGCAGTAAAAAGAGCAACTTCAAAAAAATTGATGCCGAGATGCTCACCAGCACTCCCAAAGTCTTTTCTTATGTACCAGCCCGGTATGGGTGCTTCGGTGTCCTCATAATTACCGGACACCCACAAAAAATCGTCATCGTTGGTCTCTTTGTCCAGGTTACCTTCGATGAGTTTTGCTCGGCCTTTCCTGACCTTGAGATACCAGCAAAACCTACCTTTATTTTTACTAAGTGCATATTGGTGAAATATCTCGGCGAGGCCGAGATTCAAACGAAGTATTCTATTTAGCTCGGCCACGCCGTTTATTATTTTGTATGTATTGTTGGAGACTTGGGTCGGGCACAGCCTAGTCTGCCTTAAAAATTCGCAGATCAGGGGTTGGACCGGGAAGCGCAGGCCTCCTTCTACAATGGACACCATCGTGAAGGAGCATTTGTCCAGCTCGCCCCAGGGAGTGTCTCCTTTCTTGGCGAGCTCCAAGTGGACATCATCTGGAATATTGTACTCTCTACGGAACTCGGCCAGTGCCCCCGGAGAATTCACCATGAACCGGTACTTCCCCATCTATCCCGGTTTTATTTAGTTGGTTGATTTAGGTCGTATCTCGGTAAAAATTTGGTGAATGTTTGCTCGGACTTTGAGCTTCACCGGTTGTAACGCTGAACGGGCCTGGTTGGTCCTAGTTTGTTTTGCATTATTAAGAAACAAGTCCAAGTATTAGCGTGGCATAAATTGCACGGCTTCACTATCTGGGGCGTTTGATCGGTTCAATTTTCTTATCTCGGCTTCACTTTGTGGCCGACCTGGCCTTCCTAGATCGGTTCTAGCCCCCCTTCTTGCAGCTTGGTCTCAGCCTCAAAACAAGACCACAAATAGGTTCTTGCTCGGCTAAATCCTATTTATAGATAAAAAACTTGGGTTTTGCTCGGTCTCGCTCAGGATTCAGGCTGTTTATCCTAAGTGTCAAGTCCGTGCATCGAAACTAGGGGAAACAAGGGGCATGGGAGCCCCATCTGCTTCTCTGATTCCAGTTTTTCCTAAGGTGTACCAGTATTACCCCAAAGAGGGGGCACTGGTAAGATTCTAACAGTCCCAGGCAAGAACATGAAAAGCGTAAATGGCGAGTACGAAGGAGGGGCAGGTAAACTTATCGATATGGACGCCAAGTGAGGAGCAGTTAACCACGATCTTGTCTACAGCCTTTGAGAGGATGAAGGTGGTCGAGAACGACTGGAGGAGCAGTGATGGCAGAAGCTTGGAAACTTGAAGGCTAGGGTTTGGCTCGAGAGAGAAGATGAACAGTAGGGGCGTATGTGACCCCTCATGTGCGTATATAAAGGAGGGGGGAAGCCAAAGGGCGGCAACCTTTTGAAATTTGCGCGTGACGAAGACAGCTGTGGGTCTACATGGAACCAATGGTGTGAAGCCACATGGCATCGAAAAGATAGCTTTGTCAGTATGGCTGTACGATCGATGACTAGACTACTGGGGCACGACCGACCAATTCGGATGGCCCAGTCAAAATGATAATCCCAAATCACGCTCAGCTCAGATGGAAATAAGGGGCAATTGAGAGGGAGATTTGTGCCGGGCTATGGTGCCAAACCGAATCGGCACGGCCTCTCGGGCTATCGCGTTTGGCCGAGCTATGTCGCTGACCGCAATGCGAAGAAATGCATGTGCCCAACCGAGCTTTTGACTCGGCTAAGTCTTCGGTTGGATCCGCAGTGGTGCGTTTGGATCGAGCCAAGCACAGCCCGGAATGAATTTAGACCGGGATGAAGGCCTGCACGCCTCACGGCCAGTCAGTTCGGATGGACCGACTTCTTACAGTTCGGCCGTCCCGGTCGTGGTGGTGTTTCTTCCCATGGGATAGATCGGTTATGATATCCCGGTTGAGTGTGCCACCTGGACCAATGGTGTGATGGATGGGAAATCCACTCGTGGCATGCGTCAATTCCGTTTGGCAATTCCACACACGCTATAGGGTAGGAGACTCTGACCCACAGGTAGGAAGGTCTCATACTCGCGACGGCAGCTACCGTCCCTCGCACCCGTCGTCGACGTCGAGATACTCTTTCTCTGTCCATTCGGGAGACCTGAGAGATGTACTAGAAGAGAGGGCTCGCCGTAGACAGACACGAAGGCTGCCGGCATCGCAAAGGCTGGGCTCCCAGATCCGTTGTAGTGAGGAAGTGGCAATGCCTGTGCCTAGGATGATAGCACCAAGGGACAGAGAGCTAGCAAGACTTACCGCTACCCCGCTGTCCCCAGAAATTGAGAGCACGCCGTTCCCTGCCGGATTCCACCAGCCTAAGTTCACGTTGTACGACGGCAAGACTGATCCGTACATACACGTGAGTCATTACCGGCTGGCAGGACATCGGCGCAATGACGCCCTCATGTGCCTCATATTCCCAGCAAGCTTGGGCGAACTAGGCCTGAAGTGGTTCGAAAGGCTTCCGGAGGGGAGCATTGAGGGCTGGCAACAACTAACAGAGGCCTTCGTCAACAGATTCAAAACCAACACTAGAACACCAAAGGAGGTCGACCATCTCCTGGGCGTTAAGATGGAATTTGGAGGTTCTTTGAACGCATACAATGCCAAGTACTGGGAAAGTTACAACGAGATCCTCGATTGCCCCACCAATTTGGCGATCACCCAATACAAGCGGCGTCTCCCAGTCGGACATAGGCTGCGAGATTCGTTTACGATGCACCAGCCCACTACCATGGAATCTTTGATGCAACGAATCAACGAACACATCCGAGTGGAGGACGATACCGCCACCGCGACCGAGAAGGAGAATCCGGTCCTGGCGGACAGAAAAGTGGCGGGGAAGGTTCACTCGGTAGGGCAGGAGGACAACCGCCCAAACGACCGGTCAAAAGATCAACGTCGTGGCTCAAACCGCGATGATAGGAACAAAGGTCGCAGAAACGACCGAGCTAACACTCCTCGTGATGAAGAGGAAGATGCCAAGAGAAAGTTGAAAGCGCGAACCAGTATCACCACGGTCTTTAAAATCCCTATTTATCGCATCTTGAGTGAAATCCGAGGTGAACCCTACGTCCGTTGGCCGGCCAAGTTGGGAAACACGCAGAGAGGCTTCAACTCGAGGTATCGCTGCACCTTCCATGAAGAACGAGGGCACCGAACGGAGGACTGTGTGCCGCTCAAACAACATTTGGAGGAGTTGGTGGCGGCAGGGCATCTGGACCAGTACATAGACGGTGGTATGAAAGCCGCTCCCCAGGGACAGGGCGAGCCAAACGGCCTCGTCGTCCTAGATGCAGCGCCGCAGGGCATGATCAATGTCATCCATGGCATCATTGAGCTGGCAAGGGTTTGCGAACTAAGAGGGATGATCAAGAAAGCTGAGCACATGTGAGAGGTGCTCTCCATTCAGCCCGCCGTGAAAAATGGGAAGACCGAGGAAAAAGACGTCCTGACCTTTTCTAGCAAAGACTTGGAAAGAATTCAAGTGCCTCATAATCACGCCCTAGTGGTGACCCTCTGCGTCAAGGACTTCGACATCAATAGAATTCTGGTTGACTAGGGGAGTTCGGTCGAGATCATGTATTATGATGCATTCAAATAGATGAAGTTAGAGGACAAGGACTTGGCCCCCGCAACGTCTCCATTGGTTGGCTTTAACTCTTAACCAGAATGGCCGATCGGAAAGATCATATTGTCGGTAAAAGCGGGATCAGTCACGAAGCAAGTGGAGTTTTGGGTGCTTAAAGTCCCATCGACTTACAACTTAATTTTGGGCAGGGGCTGGTTGCATGCCATGCAGGCGGTAGCATCGACCTACCATCAGGTCCTGCGCTTCCTGGCACCAACCGGACAGATAGAAGAGGTTTGGGGAGACCAGGTGATGGCAAGACAATGCTTCGTCGCAGTAAATGGCAGCAGAGCTGCCAAGGGCTTGGTGCAGATGATAGAGGGCCCGGAGGGAAAGGAAGTCCTGGAAGACGTAGGAAGAAAGGCCAAGGAGAAATCGGTCGAAGACTTGGTGGAGGCAAGTGCAACGGCAAACGCTCCCGTCGCAACTGCACTTGCTGAGGCTCAAGAGGGAGTTGCAGCGCCAAACACTCCCGTCGCAACTACACTTGCTGAGGCTCAAAAAGGTAGTTGCGGAGGCAAACAGATAGTACACAGTACATGCAGAAGGACGCGTGGCACCTTCAGCCTGGTGGCTCAAGGCAGAATATTTCATGTGATCCTCTAGGCCACATGTCCTCTCTCTATTTGGCCACTTGGTGTCCTCTTGGTGCCATGGAAAAGCCTATATAAATAGGACCCATTTCCCAAGGTTCAACAAGAGGAATTTTGGGGATTTGGGGGAGATGCTGCCCATTTTGGCACTGCCATACATTTCTTCTTGAGCTACTTGGTTCACCCTCACCCAGCTGCACACTCTCCAACTTCCAGACAGTTGCTGCTGCTCATTCTCAAGCCACTTCCACCATTCTTGGACCATTAGCATAGTTTTGCCTCTCTAATCACCTTCTCTAACCTCGAACCCCCTTACATTTTTGGTGACTCCGCTGGGGAGGCTGCTTTGTTGGTTGTTCATACCCGCAGTGGTTTACACACCTCATTGGAAAAAAATGGCAGAGGATGAAGTTCAGCAAGGCTCTTCAAATGGCGGAGCAGCACATACGGAGGACCGTGACCACAGTGTTGTGATTGAGGCTGTTCAGTTACTCCAAGATACGCAGAGGGAGATCCTGGCAGCTTTGCAAACTCTGATTGATGCTATTATGGCCATGGCTTCTCGACCAGCTCCAGCGCAAGCACCTCCGCCTGCAGCAGTCCCAAACCCTGTGCCTAACCTGTTCCCTAAGGTTTGGGCTCCGATCCAGGTGCCTCCGGTGGTACTTTAGGCGAACAGTGCGGCTGTTGGTTTAGCTACGCAGGAGCAGACTAGACCATTCCAGCCCACTCACTTTGTTCCTCTAGCCGATGAACAAGCTATGCTCGAGCAAGAGCGTAGCAAGAAGCAACTCCCATCTCTCCCCGACTCAGATGTGAAGGCCCCGTACTCTTAGGAGATATTGACCATGCCATACCCAACTGGGTATATAGTGCCAAAGTTTATTAAGTTTGATGGAAAACAAGGCAATGCCAGAGAACAGGTGGTGAGGTTCATAGAAACTCTTGGTGTCCATGGCAGTAACCACTCTCTGTGCCTTCGGGAGTTCTCCAAGTCCACTTACTGAAAGGGCTTGCAGCTGGTATGTGAACTTGGCTCCCAACTCGATCAAGAGTTGGGAGGAGATGGTGAACAAGTTCCACACGAAGTTCTTCCAAGTCCGAGAGAAAGTTACAACCCTCACCCTTGGGCGAGATGTCCAAAAGGAGGGCGAAGATATACTAGACTCTGTTAAGCTGTTCTAAGATAAGGCTAATGACTGTCATGAACCAGTGGACGAGACCCATTTAGTCAGCATATGTGTGGAGGGGTGCCATACGCGACTACAAAATTTTCTTGGTGAATCATAATTTGCCTACCATTTTAGCCTTGATTGAGGCAGCTAGGAACCTCAGTACCACTAGTCCCTTGCAGAGAACTCGTGACAGCCACCGCTACCCTCGCAGTAGCAAAGTTGCTGCGGTAACCTCTGCAGGAGGGAGCCGCTCGCAAGGGGAGGCGACGTCCCCTCGGAAGAGAGAGAGTTATGAGGACAGAAATCCATGTCCTTGCAGCCTTGAGAATGTTAAGGCTCTGGTTAAAGAATGGGTAGCTGATGGTGAACTTACCTTGCCTCCAGTTGAAGTCCCTCCAACCAAGAAGGACAAAGAAAGCCCGAATTATTGTGTCTATCACAGAACCACCAGACACCCTACTAGGGACTGTTGGACTTTGAAAAGTATCTTCAAGAAGAAAGTTGACGCAAATGAGCTGAAGTTCAAAGATGCCGGTAACCGTGATGTGCAAAAGGACCCTTGTCCTAACCACAAGGAGAAGGGGAAGAATGTACATATATGATTGGCTATCTCGGGCCTGTGCGTGATCAAGTGCATATGGCGTCTTACTATGATGAGTTAGAAGAACTTGCAACCGGCCAGCTCCCTGAGACAGTACCTGCAGAAGCAAAATTCGTAGAGGATGCTAATGCCCAGGCCTTGCAAAACTCTGTTAAGTTTCGCGCCTTGTTTGACCAGTTGGGGCTGAGCCAAGCCGCCAGGTTGGAAGCAACAAAAGCCCTCATTAATATCTTTGAAGTGCACCATGATGAAGTTGCTGAGGCTAAGGAGTATGTGGCTCGGCGCATCCAGGAAGCTTATGGGGCCATTACTTTTTCAGAGGCAGACAGAGCATACCCATTTCCCCATAATCGTCCTCTTTTTGTCACAGCATACATCAATGATGTAGAGTTCAAGCGTGCTTGACGGGTTTTGGGGACGAGAAAAAAGATACCAAGGGCCATGTGGTCATGGACTTTGCAGTTGGTGAGATCCATTCCGCAACCAAGTTTCATGTGATCAAAGCAGACACAAATTGCCACATGATACTTGGCAGAGCTGGGATGCACTATGGAGCTATCCCGTCCAATTATCACCAGTGCGTGAAGGCAAAGTTGGGAAAGCGCACAGTAACCATATAAATGCGTCTGAACAGCCATTTGGGGTTGAGGAGGCACACTATTCGGATGCAGTTTTCTTTATTGAGTTGTCAGCGGGTGAAACTCCAAGGACCGGTAAAGTTGCAGGAGTAAAAAGGCATTCGGGATGCAGAGGCTGCTCCAGAAAGTAGTGGGCAGAAGAGGAGCAGCAAGCCCACAAGTCCTTCGCCCAAGATTGTTAAGGTGCGGGAGAGCGGTAAGACAGTTTACTACCTATGACGGGTCTTGGAGGCCAGGCTTCACATACCTTGGGAGGATGGCCCCGAGACAAATAAATGTGACGATGACGAGTCCCAAGAAGAGTTGGTGGAGACGCCTGAGCCCACCCCTGAATGCGCGCAAGATAGACCCAAACCGCTGCAGGAGGTACTTGCTGAGGTCAACCTCAACGACTTACCAGGGCAGAGCAAGCCCCGTGTTCATCAGCGACACAATGGCTCCAACAGCTAAGGCAGAATTGATAACACTACTGAAGCGGTACAGTGACGTCTTTGCTTGGACATACGATGAGATGCCTGGTCTTGACCCATCTCTTGTCACCCATCACCTGGATACTTTTCCCAACTCTAAGCCAATAAAGCAGCATGCTCGAAAGTATCACCCTGACCTTGAGGCAAAGATTAAGGAAGAGGTAGAAAAGTTGTCGAGGGCCAAGTTCATTGAGCCTATAGAGTACCCAACTTGGCTAGCAAATATTGTGCCTGTGGAAAAGAAGAACGGCCAGATCAGGGTCTGCGTAGACTTTCTCGACCTGAATGAATGAGGCTTGCCTATTGCCCCATGTTGACACACTTGTCGATTCTACTGCGGGCCGTAAGATGTTCTCCTTTATGGATGGGTTCAGTGGTTATAACCAGATCAAAATGGCATCAGAAGATGCAGAAAAAACGGCATTTAGAACACCCTTGGGAAATTTTTTTTATACGGTGATGCCCTTCGGTTTGAAAAACGCGGGGGCAACCTACCAACGGGCTATGACTGCAGTGTGCCATGACATGTTGCATCATGAAGTGGAAGTATATGTGGATGATCTGGTGGTCAAGTCTACCGAGGCAAACCGACACCTCTGCGACTTGGAAAAAGTTTTTCAGCGATGCCGCAAATTCTGCCTAAAGATGAACCCTCTCAAGTGTGCCTTCGGAGTTACAGCCGGCAAGTTCCTTGTCTTTTTTGTACACCGGCGGGGGATTGAAGTAGATGGGGATAAGATTAAATCAGTCATGGAGATGCCACCACCACACTCTCAAAAGGCTTTGAAGAAATTCCTAGACAAAGTGTCATACCTCAAGAGGTTCATTCCAGCCCTTGCTGAGATAACCTTTTCCTTTGGGACACTGCTGAAAGGGAATCACAAGTTTGAATGGTTGCAAGAACATCAGCAGGCATTTGATATGGTGAAGAAAGCACTTACAATGATTGCCCTACAACCCAACAAGCCTCTGCTACTGTACCTGACGTCTACACCTCGGTCTATTGGGGCTCTACTTGTCCAAGACATAGATGGCATTACATCAGTCGCAAAGTCAATGGTGTCGAGTCGCGATATACCCCAATTGAGAGGCATTGTTTAGCCTTAATCTTCACAACGCGGAAGTTGCGCCACTATTTTTTGGCACACCCAATCCATGTTGTGACCTCGAAGTGATCCGGTCTGCTACTTGCTAAGCAAACCCGCTCTGACTGGAAGAATGGCAAGATGGCTTTTGGCTCTAGCAGAATATGACATCACTTGTGTTACTCCCAAGGCTATTAAGAGCCAAGCACTTGCAGACTTACTGGCCCAATTTCCATCTGGTGAACATGAACCTGCAGAGGTATTTCTACCAGGTGAGGTCCATGTCTCAGCAGCTACAGTTGAGGCTTATTGGGACTTAAAATTTGGTGGAGCTTCGGGAGCTGGGAAAGGTGGAGCTGGCATAACACTAACCAGTGAAGGAGAGAAGTTTCATCTATCATATAAGCTTGATTTTGAATGTTCAAACAACGAGGCTGAATATGAGGCGTTGATATTGGGTCTAATCGCTGCCCAAAAGAAGGGCCTCCGCAAGTTGAAAATTTGGGGTGACTCTGAGTTAGTTGTCAGGCAAACAATGGGTGATTTCGCCTTAAAGGAGCCTCTGTTGGGCCCGTATCGCACCGTGGTTCAAGGGTTGCTCACTCAATTTGATGATGTCCAAATCCAGCATACCCCTCGAACACACAACCGTTTCCCCGATGCCTTGGCTACACTGGGGGCAAGGGTGGATATACCAGATGATAGTATAGCCATCGTCATCGAGAAAAGAACAACACCAGCAGTGTTAGCCGAAGAACATACAGAGCATGAAGCTGAGGGATGGAAAGCAGATATAATCCAACAGAACAGTTGAAAACAGGCCAGGGAACAATCAGACTAGCAGAACTTGCATAATTTCTGCTCCTCAGAGGAGAGTTGTATTTTCGCGGTGCCAATAACTTGCTGGCAAGGTGCGTCGGTAGAACATAGTATGGTCTGCTTGGCTTTAAATGTATCCGAGGTTTTTTGCAACCTTCCCAATGCGTTCAAACCACGCCCTTGGGGATTGTTTGAGGCCGTATAGAGACTTGTTTAATTTGCAGACTTTATCTATACCAAACTTCTTTTCAAAACCTGAAGGTAGGTTCATATAGACTTCTTCTAGATTTCCATTTAACAAGGCATTTTTTACATTTAATTGATGTAGAGGCCAGCTGGAATTAACTGCTAGTGACAGTAAAACCCGAATTGAGTTCATCTTGGCAACTAGAGCAAAGGTTTCTTGGTAGTCAATCCCGAGGGTTTGTGTAAACCTTTTTGCCACGAGTCTCACCTTATATCTTTCCACGCTACCATCAGCTTTGCACTTCACTGTAAATACCCATTGGCACCCTACTGTCTTTTTGTCCTTAGGCAGATTCACTAACATCCAAGTACTGTTCTTTTCTAGAGCATTCATCTCTTCCATAATTGTTGATTTCCAATTAGGATCATCCAAGGCTTCCTTAATAATTCTAGGAACAAACAGGTTAGATATTTTTGAAGTAAATGCCCTATGACTTTTGTAAAGTTTATCATAAGATAAATATTTCGCAATGGAATGTTGGGTACATTTTCGAATTCCTTTCCTAATGGCTAGAGGAAGATCACAATCTGTGGGTATAACATTAGGTAAAACCGCTGAAGGAAATGGAGATGAAGTAGAGACAGATGATGGAGGAACCAGATTAGGAATACCCAAGGTTCTGAAAAGCGGCTGCGGTCGTCGTAACGGTGGCGGTGGCACGGTTGCGGTTGCGGGGTGTAAAGGCCGTAGCGTAACGGTTGCAGTTATTGGAACCGTGAATTTTTTTATTTTTCGCACAATTTGAAAAAAACTTACTAATATGCACATTTTTTTCCATGATCATATCTATTGGGTTTTAAAATAAATATTGATCAATTTTTGTAAATTTTTAAGTTTGATGTAATATATTTCATATTTTTAAATCACTGTAAACTGAGTTTTTTACATTTTATTTTAATAATTAATGACTTTATATTCTACAAAAAATCAATCACTAACTATTATATATAAAATAAACAATGACAAAAGTAAGAGAATAAATAAAAGCCTAAATATATATATATATATATGTATATTTTAATCAAGCCAAATAGATAATGACCACACTTATTATTATTATTATTATTATTATTATTATTATTATTATTATTATTATTATTTTCAAATAATATATAGATAGACACACAGAAACAAAATAGTTGAGTGATAGCAACTTAATAGAATAGTATAGGTCTTACAGCTTCAACAAATCAATAACATGTTCTCCATCTTCCCTCTTCTTTCTCTCTATCTCTTCCTCCTCCATCTTCCCTCTTTATCTTCCCTTTTCTCTCTCTAACTCTCTTCTCCAATTTTCAACTTTTTTTTTTTTTTTTGTGTTTTTTCAAAAGAAGCAATTCGGAACCGTTATATAAAGGTGCAAAATAGGCTGTTACGGCACCATTACGACCGCTATAGTGGCCGCTACGGCCGACACACCAGTGAATCTCAATCACACTGCAAAAGCAGCCGTAACGGGTGGCGGTAACCACCACAACCGTTACGTTTTACGTAACGGTTGCGGCCGCTTTTTAAAACCTTGGGAATACTTGAACTACTTGAGGGACCTTTTTTAAGAGATTCTGATTGGCTTTGTGGTAGAGTGGTTGGCTAGTCTTTACTTTTTCTTTGAGTATTTTTCTAAGCATAAACCAAAAACTCAGGTTCGGGAACAGTTTGTTCCAATTGTAGTATTTCTCCCCCTGCTTGTGAGCCTTCTATGTTTGGAGAAATTGGACTGGGATTTCATTCGTTCTCTATATCTTGAATACCCTGTTTCTGTTCTTGTTTTTCAGAAAACAAGGGATGGAGATCGAATAGGATTTGGTAAGGGATCCGAAGTTGTCTGCCAAAAATTTTCTTCCTTTCTCTTTTTCTCCCCTTGAAGAGAATTTTTGGTAAAATAGGATTGAGTTTCAAGAAAGGAGACATCTATAATCACCCGAATGTTTTTTGTTTGAGGATTATAGCACTTGTAGCCTCTTTTGTTTGGAGCATACCCGATGAAAACAACACAATAGTGAGAGTTTTTGGATAATTTACTGACAGACAACAACTTGCAGGCCAGTTTAGGAACATGAAGGACGTAGTGAAGAGTAATATTTTCTAAAATTTTTATTTGAACTTTTCCTACAATGGGTGAGAAATTGCCATCAGCAATCCTAACTCTCACTTTCAGAATAAAATAAATAAGTATTGAATAAAGAAGAGAAAGAAGTCATGTGATCAAATGCCCCCGAATCAATGATCCAAGGGACAGAATTTTGACTACAAGATGGAGCCATAAGGATTGCTACCTGTCTGTGCAAGAGAACCACTAGGAGTGCTGGATAAAGAATTGGATTTTAGCAGTTTAAGAAGATAATCCATCTACTCCTTACTGAACAGACTTACTTCAACCTCATTGGGATAGGAGAATGCATGAATTGGTCTGTCACTTGATTTGCAGCTCTTCCAAGTTGCAGGCTTCCCATGGATCTTCTAGCAGTTTTCTCGAGTATGGCGTGGTTTATTGCAATAATCACACCATACTCGAGATTTTTCATTCCTCCATGGTTTAAAAACCTTGTTTGCACTTGCATCTGATGTAATCATGGCTGAGTTTTCCACAGGTGTAGCAGCTCTCTTTTTCCCAAGCATCACATTCCTACGGCTTTCTTCTCTCCTAACTTCAGCAAAGACATCACCAAAAGGAGGCAGAGGTTGGCGGCCAATTATTCTCCCTCCGACTTCATCAAATTCAATGTTTAAGCCGGCAAGGAATTTGTAGATACGGCGATCCTCCACCATCTTTCTGTTGTGATTGCAGTCCTCGATTGGCTTCCACTCATAATCATTGAACATGTCCAAATCTCGCCACAACCTTTTCAGAGAATTGACGTACTTAGTGATACTGTCCTCTCCTTTACGAATGTCACCAAGTTTAATTGTCAACTCATATATTTGGGACTGATTTCCCAAATCCAAATACATCTGGGTGATATTATCCCAGAGTTCTTTGGCTGTTGGATAACACATATAGTTGGAGCTGATGTCTTCCTCTATGGAATTCACTAACCATGTCATGACCATGGAGTTTTCAGCATCCCTAGTAGCATATGCCGAGTCCTCTTTTGCTGGTGCCTTCTTCTCTCCTGTCAAGTATCCAATCTTTCCTCGGCCCCGAATGTACATCTGGATGGACTGAAACCAACACAAGAAATTATCACCATTGAGTTTAATGCTGGTGATTTGCACCGAGTGAGAATCAGTGTTGGAGACATGTTTCTCAATGTTTTTCGGTGAAACGGTAACTGTGGATTCAGATGTGGTTTCTGATATGGTGAAGGACAGGTTGCTGGTTCTAGGATTACCTCAGAAGGGTCAGAGAATAAGTCCTTAGCTTTGATACCATGAAAGCTAGAAAGAACAATATTTCTTATTCTCATATTTAAACAATGTACATAGCACCTCTATTTATAGGAGATACAAGGCATAAAATTAGGAATTGATTAGCTACTAATTAGCTACTGATTCTGAGGGCTGATTAGCATTTAGCTACTAATTATGATCCTAATAAACTTTCCTATTCTATAGTATTGACTAAATCTAAATGTTTACAGTTGTGATATCCAAAAGAATTCAGCCATATCCTGGAAGAATTATTTTCTTTCCATTTCCAACATTGAATATAATTGATATTTGTTAGTTTTCCTTTTCTGGGCTTCTGTGGCACGTAGGCATTGTTCGTCATGCTATGCTTTTTCAGGGGTAAGTGTTTTATTGCCATAAAAGGGGATTTACAATGAAGCTCATGACATGCCAAAGGCAATACCCCCTCTAAAAGAGAGTTTACGTCTAGCCTGTAGAACAATTAAACCTCAGCAATTGGCATTTTAGGATAGAAATTTGTGTGCTTTGCAAATCCTTAGAGCCTGGTGTCAAGAGAAAATTGAGAAACTAATTGGCATGAGTAGTATTTTATTTTTGAGTTACTACTTATGTCTACAAATTGGCTTTCATACTTAACCAAAAAAAAAAAGAAAAAGAAAAAGAAAAAACAAGAATAGGGTTAAGTTAGTAGTTTATTGGTGGTAGTTGCTACATAATTGATGTCTGTTGGGCTATATATAATAAATCCACGTGTTTTTTGGGAGATAAATGTAGACCTTTTTTTATTCAATGGCAACTGTGCAGCGAGTAGTAACACAAGTGATGAAGACTAAAGAATTCCTCAACTGAGCAGTGAGTCAACAACCAGGTTATCTCAGTTATCACTCAAGAATTCCTTCACTTACATTGCTGCCATTGCTTGGAAATGGAGACTAAATTGGGCGCAGGTTTTTTTTTGGTTTTTAATTTTTTCTTTTATCCTTTTCGATGTTGTGATGCAGAGCGTGATTCTTTGGAAGCTGACATGGGCATGGAGATAGAAGGTGATGGGCGTGCCCGCATATCTTCAACTTGATCTGGAAGCAGATCTTGTCTTGCCTCCTGCACCAGCTGGCAGAGTCGACAACCAGGTAATTTCTAATCTCAGTTGTCACTCAAGAATAAATTCACTTACATTGCTACAATTTCTTGGAAATGGATATCGTATTTCATGAGTAAAAGATCAAAATTATTCTGTTGACATGGCTTCTACATGTTCCAATTAGTATGGTGTTAGAATTGTATGATGCACGATTCGATTCATACAATTTAATATGAGTTTCAACCAAAATTATTTGAATTGTGTTGTTTGAAAATTGGGTGCGCTGTTGAATTTAGAATTGAGTAGTTCGTCTATGTTTTTGTGTTACATAATGTATTGAAATGACGCCTTCTTCTGTTACTCTACGATGAAACAAAAATAGGGCAATTGGTTATATTGATATACGTGGTTATATATAATTTATTTATATTGATACTATGTAGTATTTGACTTTGATTGCTACAGTGTTCCCACATATGTGTGAGGTTTGGAAATTCCTTTCCAATAATTCGGGCTGTATTCGATAAGCATCCTGCGGATCTTGTATGAGAAGGAAATAAGAAATGGAAAAAAAAAAAACTTTGTTTATAGTTTCATGTGGAAAAAACATGCAAAGAGCGAACTGCTAATACATGTATTTGTGAGAATAAGTTTTCTGAGTCAAACTGTATATCTCGTTAAATTGAACAAAGAATACATCACTCACTTTATATAGAATGCTAAATCCTAATCCTAAACAAAATACATCACTGATAGAGAATGCTATTAGCTATAGAACACTAACACTAATTCCTAATCCTAAAAGGAAAAGGAAAATGGAGAACACTATTCTCACACCCCCCCTCAAACTCAAGGTGTTTTAGCAGAAAACACTGAGAGTTTGTCAAGAAAAAATCGAAAGCGAGCAGTGGTGTGAGTCTTGGTGAAGAAATCAGCAAGTTGCAGAGTTGAAGAAACAAAAGGAAGCGAGATAACGCCAGACTGTAGATGCTGACGGATGAAGTGACAATCAATCTCAATATGCTTTGTCTGTTCATGAAAGACAGTGTTATGAGCAATTTGAATAGCACTTCAGTTGTCACAATAGAGAGAGGTCGGGGAAGACTGAGAGACACCCAAGTCAGATAAGAGACCACGAAGTCAGATAATTTCAGCAGTAGCATGAGCCATAGTACGATACTCAGCTTCGGCGGTAGAACGGGCAACAACAGTTTGTTTCTTGCTTTTCCAAGAAATCAGGGAATCGTCAAGAAACATACAGAAACCATAAGTAGATTTACGATCATTAACATCACCAGCCCAATCAGTATCAGCATAGGCCACCAAATCTAACGAAGAAGTAGAAGAGAATAGCAAGCCCTATAAAATAGTACTTCGAAGATAGCGAAGAATTCGAAGCAAAGCAGCCCAATGTGTAGAGCGAGGAGCAGAAACAAACTGACTAACCACATGGACAGCATAGGCAAGATCAGGGCGAGTAACTGTCAGATAGACTAAACAACCCACAAGTTCGCGATATAACGTAGGATCGTCCAGAGGAACACCATCAGTAGTGTTAAGCTTCACATTAAGCTCAATGGGGGTATCAGAAAGCTTAGTGTCAGTAAGCCTGGCACGATGGATAACCTCGTTGGCATACTTAGCTTGGGATAGAAAGTAACCCTTGGGAGAAGAAGCCACCTCAAAACCGAGAAAATACTGCAATGGTCCCAGATCCTTCATTTCGAAGGTGCGGAAGAGATGCTGCTTGACTTCAAAGATAGCAGCAGAGTCAGAGCCAGTGATGATCATATCATCTACATATAGTAAGAGAGCAACAAAACCAGTCGAGGTATGTCTCAGAAATAGAGCAGAGTCGGAAGCAGAAGGATGAAATCTAAGCTTGGTAACAGCAATCTGAAAGCGATCATACGAAGCACGAGGAGACTGCTTCAGACCATACAGAGCACGCCGAAGACGACAAACTTGGCTAGAGGAATGGTGAAGACCAGGGGGAGGACGCATGTAAACCTCCTCAGTGAGATGGCCATTAAGAAAAGCATTCTTAACATCCATCTGATAAAGCGGCCAAGAACGAATAGCAGCGACAGAGATTAAAGTACGGACAATAGTCATCTTGGCAACAGGAGCAAACGCTTCCTCATAATCAATACCATATTCCTGGGAGAAACCTTTGGCAACTAGACGGGCTTTGTAGCGCTCAAGAGAACCATTAGAATGAGTCTTGACTTTGTAGACCTATTTGCAACCAACCAAATTCTTACCAGCAGGCAAAGGAACCAACTCCCGTGTATTAATTTTCTGTAGAGCAAACAACTCATCCTCAAACACACGAAGGAGAGAGTAATTAGGAAGTTGAGAAAACAGAGCCTCATAAGGAGACCGATTAGAAAGAAGAGGGGTAGGCATACGGTTAAGAAGAAAAGCAGCAGTAAGAACTACCTCACCCCAAAACGGAGCCGGAACGGAGGCGGAGAGAAGGAGAGACCTAGCTGTCTCAAGGAGATGACGGTGTTTACGCTCAGCTCAACCATTTTGGGCAGGTGTATCAGTACAAGAAGTTTGGTGAATAGTACCCAATTTGACCAAGTATTCACAGAATTCAGTTTTAAAGTATTCTCCACCCAGGTCAGACCGCAACAATTTAATAGTAGAGCCAAACTGTGTAGTGACCATAGACTGGAAGGTACGGTATATTTGGTAGAAGTCAGATTTATGAGTCATAAGATAAACCCAAGTGTAACGGGTGCAGTCATCAATAAAAGACATAATATGCAGCCCCCTTTAGTAAGAACAGGAGAGCGTCCCTAGACATCAGTATGTACAAGAGAAAAAGGAGAAACAGAAATAGAGGTACTTTTATTAAATGGTAAGGCTGACATTTTAGCAAGTTTACATCCCCGACATTCATCAATTTGACTAGGAAAAACTTTACCCAACAACCCTGACTGAGCTAAAGACCGTAAGCGGTCAACAGACAAATGACCAAGGCGAGAATGCCATAAGTAAAACTGACTCGACTGAGAATCTAACTGAAATGAGGAAAGTGCAGCTAGAGAAGTAGATAAGGGGAGATGCAAGCTTTCGACTACATAGAGGTCTCCAATTCTACTGCCGATCCCAATCTGCTTTTTGGACACCCGATCCTGCACACAATAGACAGAAGAGGAAAAGATAACATCAAAACCAGACCTATCAAGTTGACTAATGGATAATAAACTGACAGATAACTAAGGAACATAAAGAACAGAAGGAATAGTAACAGCAGACATGGCAGAGGGGAAGACAGACCCAACAGACAGAACAGACATACCGGATCCATTAGCAGTATTAATAGTAATAGGAACGGGTGGGGGAATACAATTTTGAAGTAAGGAAATGTGAGGAGTCATATGATGAGAGGCACCAGAATCAAAAAGCCAGACAGAAGAAGGGATACCTGAAGAGGACCCAAGCAAACCTGAACGAAGAGAGGCAAGAGCGGAGGCAGATGTGGATAACTGAGAGGTGGACAGGATATGCTGAAGTTTTGCAACCTAAGCACTCAAGGAAGCCAAGTTAGGATCAGGAGCCAGAGTGGATGCAGTGTAAGTAGCAGAAGGTCGAAAAGTACTCGAAGTAGGACCTCGAAACTGTGTCTGAGAAGATGGAGCAAGCTGACGTCCCTTTTTGGGACAATTGTTCTTCCAATGACCCCTTTGATGGCAGAAAGCACACTCATCTGGCCCTAACGGTCCTTTCTTGGGTTTCGCAGTGGCCTGAAGCTGATGAGGAGGAGGGGTCGATAACAAGGGCTGCTTGGTAGGAGCCAAGAAGACAGAAGGAGGCAAAGTCTGACTGGCTATCTTAAGGCGGGTTTCCTCAGAGAGGAGTTCACGAACAATAGCATCCACAGAGGAAAGAGGAGATCGATGAAGGATGCCACCTCGAATAGCCTCATACTGAGGGGAGAGGGCTGTTAAAAACTGTACTAAACGACCTTGCTCCCGAAACTCAATATAAGTGTCTAGTATCTTGAGACTAGGTGGTTCCATAAGAGCCAACTAATCCCAGAGACCTGTCATCTCAATATAAAAGTCCTGAATAGTCTGATTCCGCTGATGAGCATTCTGAATAGCTGTTTCCAACTCATACCGCTTGGCAAAGTTGGACTGCTAATAGACACCTAGTAAATAATCCCACACCTCTTTGGCAGTATTGTACTTGGAAAACATCATTCCAGTACGGTCAGCCACGGAATTATGAAACCAGGTCAGAACTTGGGCATTATCACAATCCCAAGTATCACAGAAAGTCAGATATCCATCCTCCTTCGGGTCTGATGGTCGAGGAATAGAACCAGAAACATAGCCCCATTTTTTTCGACCGAGAAGAAAATTTTTCATAACACTAGACCAAGAAGGATAGTTGTCACCAGTAAGTTTGCATTTAATAGCTTGAATTTTATCTTTTGACATTGTGATGAACCAGAAGGAAAAGATGGGGCAAAGTGTGATAACTAGCAAAAATAAAAAGAACTGAGGGGTCAAAATATAATAATCAGGAACTTGTTTGGCCCAAAAGAAGAATGAAGGAGAACTGGTGGTAACGAAAGACAGCCGTAGGTCAACTTCGAACCACACACACAGAGATAGAGAGAGAGAGAGATTGAGGGAAAGAGAGAAAGACGAGTCGAAGTCGACTTTGGAGCAGCCGGCATAGACAGCGCTTCGATCGCGCGAAGCGAAGTAGGAGAGAACCAACGACGACGACGACTCAAGTCTAGTGACAGATCACGAACCAAAGGCTAGGGTTTTCACGAATGGGTTGCGAGGCAGAGTACCAGGGAGACGAACCAAATGACAGACGAAGGACAACTCGAGACCTTCGCTCGAACCAGACGAACACAGAAGAAACAGAGGAGGTCACGACCTGCGACTCAGAGAGAAAATACCAGAGGGTTGATTTTCGAGAGACTATTTCTGATTAACTCACAAAGAGCTTCTAGGGTTTCGGTTCAAACCTTGCTCTGATACCATATAAGTTTTCTGAGTCAAACTGTATATCTCATTAAATTGAACAAAGAATACATCACTCACTTATATAGAATGCTAAATCCTAATCCTAAACAAAATACATCATTGATAGAGAATGCTATTAGCTATAGAACACTAACACTAATTCCTAATCCTAAAAGGAAAAGGAAAACGGAGAACACTATTCTCACAGTATTATCTTATGCAATTTTATCTTTTCTTTTGTGGAAATTTTGTTGGAATTTTGTATTTCATTTGTTGTGACGTGTTATAGAAACCAAAAACTCACTTTTCGTAGTTTTTAGATAATTAGAGATTGACAATTCCAACTTCCTTTACTTCATTCAAAAAGTTGTTCAAAATAATTGATCAGAATTATTTTGGGGAACCGGTTTGTGCATATTATTCAAAATAATTTTACTTTTAGGAGCAGTTAGTTTTTCGTTTGTATTTTTTTTTTCCTTTGTGTTTTTGGCGCTAACCCCTTGCAGGTAATGACACATATAGACATGGTTAATCATTTAAGGTAATCTCCTATACTTTTTGATTTTATTTTTTACATTTAGGACAATGCATCGTTTAGGTTGGGGGCAGAAAATACTTATTTTGAGAAGAATTTATATATTTGCTTGCTGCTATGAGTTAGTTGTTTTGTTTTTAAAAAAAAAAGTTAGTGCTCATGGTAATCTTTTGTTCTATACATTGGGTGATTGGACATACTTGTGGTATTTTATTGCTTTTAACTCGAGAATTGTGTTGAAGTTTGATATGCTAGCTACTTTGTTAAAGCATTCCATGTGTTCATATTTGGAAATCATTGCACTACACTTCTGCCACATGAATATGATTTTTAGTTGATAAGTGGATATGACTTGAAAATCTTGAAGAATGATAGTGGAGACTTTTAACCCTGAGTTTTGTGCCAATCATTTATTGGAGGGTTATTATGCATCTACTCTTAATTTTTCTTTGGAAGCGCATTAATTTATTGTTTAGTCTCATTATTTTTTCATTTTTGGTTGAATGCTGAGAATAAATCAATTTGTTATCATACTTTTACTCCCTCGAGGACAATGCATCGTTCAAGTTGAGGGGAGAAAATACTTATCTTGAGAAGAATTTATATGTTGCTTGCTACAATGAGTTAGTTGTTTTGTTTAAAAAAAGAAAAGAAAAGTGTGCACGGTAATCTTTTGTTCTGTGCATTGAGTAATTCGGCATTTATTGCTTTAACTCAAGAAATTGTGTTGAAGTTTGATATGTTAGCTACTTTGTTAAAGTATTCCATGTGTTCGTATTTGGAAATCATTGCACTGCACTTTCGCCACATGAATATGATTTTTAGTTGATAAGTGGATATGACTTGAAAATCTTGAAGAATGATAGTGGAGACTTTTGAGCCTACGAGTTTTGTGCTAATCTTTTATTGGAGGGTTGTGATACATCTACTCTTAATTTTCTTTGGAAGCGCATTAATTTGTTGTTTAGTCTCATTATTTCTTAATTTTGATTGAATGTTGAGGATAAATCAATTTGTTACCATGCTTTTATTCCCTTGAGATCTTCAACCTGATCTGGAAGCAAATCTCGTCTTGCCTTCGACACCAGCTGGCAGTGTCAATTACCAGGTAATTTCTAATCTCAGTTATCACTCAAGAATAATTTCACTTACATTGCTACAATTCCTTGGATATGGATATCGTATTTCATGCGTAAAAGATCAAAATTATTTTGTTGACACGACTTCTACATGTTCCAACTAGTATGGTGTTAGAATTGTATGATGCACGATTCGATTCATATAATTTAATGAGTTTCAACCAAAATTATTTGAATTGTGTTGTTTGAAAATTGGGTGTGTTGTTGAATTGAGAATTGAGTAGTTCGTCTATGTTTTTGTTTACATAATGTATTGAAATGACGCCTTTTCTGTTACTCTATGATGAAACAAAAATAGGGCAATTGGTTATACTGATATACGTGGTGTTATATATAATTTATTTATATTGATACTATGTAGTATTTGACTTGATTGCTACAGTGTTCCCACATATGTGTCAGGTTTGGAAATTCCTTTCTAATAATTTGGGTTGTATTTCATGATAAGCATGCTGTGGATCTTGTATGAGAAGGAAATAAGAAATGGAAAAAAGAGTGGGAAAAAAAAACTTTGTTAATAGTTTCATGTGGAGAAACATGCAAAGAGCGAACTGCTAGTACATATGTTATCTTATGCAATTTTATCTTTTCTTTTGTGGAAGTTTTGTTGGAATTTTGTATTTCATTTGCTGTGACGTGTTATAGAAACCAAAAACACCCTTTTCGTAGTTTTTAGATAATTAGAGATCAATGATTCCAACTTCTTTACTCCATTCAAAAAGTTGTTCAAGATAATTGATCAAAATCATTTTGATGACCCGGTTTGTGTATGCTATTCAAAATAATGTTACTTTTACGAGTAGTTAGTTTTTCGTTTGTATTTTTTTTTCCTTTATGTTTTTGGCGCTGACCCCTTGCAGCCAATGGCACATATAGACATGGTTAATCATTTAAGGTAATCTCCTTAACTTTTTGATTTTATTTTTTTACATTAAGGACAATGCATCGTTAGTTTTTTTGAGACTAAAGAGTGGCAGCCAAATTTGACGAAAGTAATTTTGGTTTAGGTAAAGAAACAAGATTGATTGGGAAGGGGCCCATCCATGGAGGAGAAAGCAATAGAGGCTTTGAAGAAGTTGAATGGGAATATGGCCCTACGATTATGTCTCTTTGTTGTTGGCCCTTTTTGGTATGGCGTGAATCTTATTGTTGAATCGATGGTCTAGGCATTTGATAGGTGGACAGGATGGTTGGTTGTGAAGAGGAGAGGACTAGAGGAGTGGTGTGGAAAGCAACATGCTAAAAGTCACCAATTTCCCAAAAGCTTAAAGCTGTTAGGAAATGAGCCTAACAATGTATATTGTGCTATCTAGCACCCTCCTTCACATGCAACTCCATCTTGCACGTGGAGAGACAAAGAACCAAACATAAGGAGATTCAAACAACCAAACAGAGAACACGAAACCAAATGGGGTCTGAATACCAAATGCCAATAGAGAGATTTGAACCTAAGACCTCTCTCAACCTTAACTCTAATACCATGCTTTTGGGAAAATTGGTGACTTAACACAACAGACCTTCTTAAGTCCTGATTATTGTGTTCATCACCAACTGGAAGATGCATACTCAATTTGCACTCACTTTACAGATTATTAATAATGTTACTTATAAAAAATATATATACTTATCACTCTTTGGCCATAAGCATGCTGAATGCGATTGTAAATGTTACTCCTTGAAAATAGAATTTTTTATTTTTTTTTATTTTTTTTTTTTTTGTTGTGTGTGTTGTGAAATAATGATTGAGGTTGTTAGAGTTTTTTTAAATAAAAAACTTCTATGGGTGTTTTCCAGATATATCTATGCTGTTTTGTTGGCTACTGGTGGTAAAAGGCTTGGATGTTAGAAGATAAATATAATTGACCTTTCTACTGCTACTAGGTGGTATTCTTAGGTTAGTATGAAAGGAACCTGAGGTATGGGTTCTATTGACAAAGTGGGATGGAGGTTTCTTATACATGGAGGAGGCTTCTATGTTAAGTTGTTGACTACAGGATTTTTGTCGGTCCTCCTGGATTCCTATATCCGTTTAGGATCTGGCTTGTATCTTTACATTGTGTGTATTTTGATTCTCTCTACTCTCAATGTGTACTCATGCAATTCTTAAATCATTGATTAATAACTTATTTTACTTGTTAGAACAATAGACCAGAGATTCTAATTCATAATTTGCAACACTATCATGGACAGGATTGAACTGCGTTTCTGTTTCTTTTTTTCCCATCACTGCTACTTGTGTTAAGGTCGTGGTTATGGGGTGGATTGCCTGTTCAGCTTTACCAGGTACTTTTGTATGGGAAAAATTTTTGTAACTCATATTGATATTTTAAGGAAATTTTAACTTTTTGATTTGTTTACTATACTTTTGTTTTTTTGTTTCTAAGCGTAATGAGCATATTATTTTCAGGCATGGTTGTTAATTCTCTACACAGGTTTGGCTTTGCGAGAGAACACACTTAGAGTGAATGGAAGTGATATTCGCCCATGGTAATTTGATATGATTTTATATGCATTTGGTTGAATTTTGTGCTAAGATTGCCTTGCCTTTATTCTTTATCATTTAAACTATTTGTGTATTTGTGATTGAGATTTTTTTAAAACATATTTTCATAGTCAAACATTAGTAATTTCATCTCCCAT
Source organism: Camellia sinensis (assembly GCF_055761805.1). Lineage (NCBI taxonomy): Eukaryota > Viridiplantae > Streptophyta > Magnoliopsida > Ericales > Theaceae > Camellia > Camellia sinensis. The sequence goes on from NC_138964.1 coordinate 90,578,305, forward strand.
GCCTTTCAGGAGGGAAAGTGAATATGCAATTTTACTGGCAATGAATTAGAAAATGAACAGGGGGTAGAGTATATGAGAAAAATAATGGTTGTCAATAATGAAAGGAGGACATTACTCTAGATGGAGCTGCATGTTGCAAAAGAATTCATTGAGTTGACTCCAAATAGACATGTTTAATTTTGTTAAATTGAGTTTTTCTGGCAGTATCTTGTTCCCTTATATGCAGCAGCAGCAGCTACATTCTAATTCCAGCGAATTTCTGCCATGTTCAATATTACTGGACTCATATCATGCTTTTTGTTCAACTGGCAGGCTTATTCTCTTTATTTTCCGAATTGTGTCAGAACTTGGATGAAAATGTGAAAATGTAGTGGATTTTTTTTTGTGATTCTTATCTGCCTCCTAGATTAATATGCATACAACCACAGAATATGTTAATGCTTGCCTTGTGCTGATGTAGCTGGATAAAGCATCACTACTTCGCTATGGCCATGGCACTTATCAGTCTCACTTGGGAGATAGAAAGAGAACCTAATTGTTCCCAGAAGCAGGTTATTATCCTTCTTAAGTGCATATTGAAATTTTGTTTTTGTTTTTGTTTTTGTTTTTTTTTTTAATAAGTGAGACTGTACATGTACTGTGCAGAGAGGGGTGCAACTGTTCCTTCAATGGGCTATCATGCAAGGAGTTGCAATGCTTCTACAAAATAGATATCAACGGCAAAGGCTTTGTACACATATTGCACTCGCAAGGTGTAATTGAAAAGAAAAAAAAAAAAAAAAAAAACTCCTTTCACCAACGAATTTCTGTGCATGCTTCATTTTTGCCTTTATTATCTTCAGTTCTTTCTGCAGTCTACTTTGCGCGTGTGCCTGCACTTGGTTGTGTGCTCTTTGTGAAACCTTGTCGTCCTGCATGGTTTGCAGAACTTCAATGAGTTCTTTTGCTTCTGCTGGTTGCAATAACCATGTTTTTGTCTTCTAGCCGATCTGTGTTAGTTTTTTATGGCCCACCGAAATACAAATAGAACTTTTTTTTGGTGGGCATATAATGTTTATTGCAATTGTTCTCCTCTGTAGGTCTGGGATGACTCTTACCATTTGATCCTGTTGTTAATTGCAGGCTAGGAGAATGGACGTTGTTTGGGGAGAAACTGCTGGAGTTAACGGTCAACTATGGTTGTTGGCACCCATTCTATTCATATTACAGGTGATTTAAGCTGTACAAATGCCTGTTTTGGGGACCATGCCCACAAAAGATCATATTAATGTATGCTTTGCCATCGAAGTCATGTTGAATCAAACAAACACTAAAGCGATTTAAATTAAGGTTGTTAAATATTCATTTTTTTTCCTACATAACTTGCCAAAAGTTATGTACATATATAAATAATTAAATATATATAACAGCTAGGGAAGGGAAGTTTTTGTTACTATCAAACATCATCACATTCCTTGAGTGTTTTCTTTCATTACTTGCTGAAGTTGAAGTCATATTGTCATTCTCTTCTAGTTTGCCATCCAACAATCCTAGTTTTATACATGTAATGCAACTTTCTCTTTCATCACAGTTCTCTCTTTCTGTTTTAAACTTCTTTGGCTCACATGTCATGATGTCACCATGAAATTATTTGATTTTTTTTTTTCGTTTTTTTCTTCGAAGATATTAGGAAGAGGCATGCTCACCAAAAAAAGGAAAGAATCTGTACATCATTGCATGATGATCATTAATTGCCCAATCCTTCAGTGAAAAAAATAATGAAAGAAGATCCAGTACTTCAAAAGAAATTTGTTTGGGATAAACTAAATAAGTGCACTTTTTGACTTTTTATGAAATATGGGTTGGGTATGGATTGGGTTTGAAGTGATGTAGGAGAGAGGTGATGTGACTTAAATAAGATGATGTGACTTAAATAGGATAGTGATTTTTTGACTTTTTAGCTTTTGTTGGTTATGCCAAACCAAGCCTTACTTATAGCATGCCTACAGTATTTGTGATGGACTTTTTAGCTTCTCCAGACCTTTCATTTGCTTAATAGTTCTACTACATATTTTCTACTATAGGTCTCGCAAATTAATTGTTCACTTTCATTTGTTAGTTGCTACTAATCCAATAGATGAAGCAACAATATGTCACCATAGAGATCTGAGCTAAATTGAAGTGACCTTTATTTGTATGTTCTTGATTTCAGGGTTTTGAAGCATATGTCGGAATTTTGCTACTTAAAGTTGCACTGGCTGGTGTTGTTTCTGAGTGGCAAGTAAGAAGTATGCTTTGAGTATTGTTATGTGGATGCTTGGAGAAGTATTGCCATGGGTTTTATGTTTGTGATTTACTTTGCTTTTAAGATTAAATTCTTAATTCTATTTCAATATTTGCTTGAGTAATTTAACATCTTAGTTGGACTCATACTCTAGGTTGTTAAAATTGGGATCCTAGGTAGGACCGTAAGGTGAAAAATAAAAAAATCAACGATCTTACTTATGATCCTACCTATGATCTTATACGATTCTACACGATCCCATATGATCCTACTTGCGATCCTATTATAGCACCCATCCTACAATGATATGGATCTTTTTAGCAATATAGGATCGTATCCTACGATCCGGATCGCGATTTTAATAACCATGCTCATACTGGTATAAAACTTAATGGATTATCTAATTTACTTTTGGTCAGGTTGTTACCTGTGGGGTGCTACTGATTGTTATGGCAGTTGGGAATTTTGCAAACACAGTGCAGACACTAGTGGCAAAATCTCGGTTTAAAGCGAAAATGAAGAAAACTAAAAGTAAGGTAGAACTAAATTAGGGATCCCATCCCATTCCTTATAATTTGTGACCGGGAAGACTGTTGTGCTAGTTGAGTTCGAGGATATGAGAATTTCTTTCGTAACCCGTTATTCCTTGTAACAACCTTCTCATCTTTATACGCTTAGACTAGTGATGATGTTTGTGAGAGTGACCTTTAATTGCATCAAATAGAGCTATAATTTGGTTGTTACAGTTGTGCCAATAGTCTATTATACCTATTATTTTGTGTAATTTGTCTTTTTGTGAATTAAGTAGACACATTATACCGTTACCCTTCCAGTGCTTTTTTGTGTCTTCTGTCATTTTGAATCTGGTTGTTTTGTTTTATTTATGGGCTAATTACACGGACTTCCTTGCGATTTCTAAAATGAAATTACACTGTTCTCTCTTAGCAATGGAAATGTCTTATTTATATCAGTATATTTTGGCAACTAGATTTCAAAATTACCTTTTATTTCTTAAAATACTGAACACCCAACTGAATCCATCCGGTCGAGGCCCTTGTGGCCGACTGGCATGCAGTCGTGCCTTAGGGTTACCGCGGTGAGTGGAAAGTTTGAGGTTCGAGTTGATGGATCAACGGTGGTTCCTTAAATTTATAATCTAATTTTACTAACATACTAATATTCTATCTTTGACCCAAAAAAAAAAAACTGAATCTATCCTTGCAACCAAACAAGCCACATTAATACTAGCATAACAAGCAAACACTCCCTTATCTTCGACTATTTTCTTCCATCTTCCTCCCGTTCCTTCCCCATTGGCAACACCACCACATTTCACAGTGGGAGCAAAACCTTGAGTAGGGAGGAGATGGCGACAACTCTCTCTTATAATCTCTTTTGAAAATCTCTCTTTCCTTCTCTCCAACAACACACACTAAATCCATCACAACCATTGTAAACTTGGGCTACTACAGCTGGTTTTCTAGTGCACTTGTGTTGTTGGTTGGTTGCTGGTTGGTTGTTGGTTTTCTGTTGGAATGCTTGTTGCTGATAATGGTTTAAATGCGAGCAAACTAATTTTTATAAAATATATATATAAATAAAATTGTATATATTTTAAATGCGAACAAACTAATTTTTATAAAATAAAATTGTATTAAAAAGTCATCTAATATAACGTTCCAGCATACATAAAAATATATAACAATGTTTCACTTATTACAAATACCTTAATAATTAAAATATTATGTACTCTAATATTACGCATTGAAACATGAGGAAGGAGCATAGCTCGCTTTCGGAGAGTTGAGATACAGGTTTGTAAAATTAATTTAAATTGAATAGATTACAATTGTCCCTTTTTTTTTTTGTTGTGACAAATGCAATAAATTAAATAGGTTATGATCATTAAATCGATATAATTTTTCTGTATTCACGAAATAAAAAATGAAATGTCTAACATCTTTAATAGTTCGAATTATCAAAACGAGATCTATGACAGACCTCATAGGACTAAATAGCGCTCTTCAATTCAAATTATGGACCGGAGAAAATTTCCTCATATAAAATAACTACATTAGTGGTTGTGTTTTTTTTTTTCTCTCTCTAATTTAAGAGTGGATCGCAGAGAATTCCCTCATATAAAATAACTGCATTAGTGATTCTTTTTTTTTTTTCTCTCTCTAATTTAAGAGGTTTCATAGGGAGTAGGGAATCGAATTAAGAGGAAGATCCCTTTCATTTCAAAATTTGGATTAGAGAGTATTATTTTGGCCCATGAGGCTTACAACATGTCGCGTTTCGATAATCTGAATCGTTCATTTTATCAAGCACTTTGCGTATTTCATCTACACAAAAAAATTTAAATCCAAACAAAATACATTTAAATTAAGTGTATCTAAAAAATACATTTAAGTGCATCTGAAATGTAAACAAATCATGATCATGAACTAGCAATTCTCTCACCATCGCTTCACATTCTTCATTATTTTTCGTTGCTTCAGACGACTGAATAACAACTTCCAAATCATCTGACATGAGCTCCTCAAAAGTGAATTCAACTTCCTCATCATCTCCTTTCCATGAATTGTCTCTCTTACTCTTCATCTCTTCAAGAGACATCAATAAATAGGACTGTTATTTCTCCAAATTACTCGTATATTCTTTCAGAATCGACAAGTTCAACTTCGAAACATCCACAGGATGCCAATTCAATTTGTAGAGCGCCGTCGCCAAATCGGAAGGAGTGCCGATAGGAGAGAAAGCGACGCCGGCGATGTTGAGACGAGAGATTTCCACAGCTTTCTTAAAAAGGCTTTGACGGCCAGTGGCGGGACCAGAAAATTAAATTAGAGGCACTTATTAATTACAATATCGAAAATTTTTACAAAAATATTTTATGCAAGTTTTTACGATTGATTTCGAGAAACATCAAAAAAATAATGTTATTTATAACAAGTGTATCATGGACAATATAAAAAAATATAGATATAAGTCTTAAAATAAATTATAGAGCAATGGTAGAGGGCCCAAATTCTGTGGCTCAAATGTGGCTCAAATGGCCAAAACGACGTCGTTTTGAGTACAAAACAACATCAAAATGGCCAAAACGACGTCGTTTTGGCCATTTGAGCCACATTTGAGCCACAGAATTAGGGCTCCCAAATATTTTTCTAAATTATATAATGATAAATTATTTTTTTATACAAGATTTTATTAAAAATTCAATATAATGGTAATACCACGTCATTATTAGTATGTGATATCATCAACTAATAGTAAATAAACACATAGAGAGTGAACCTCACATGTCAAATGTAACTAACAATCTAATAAATTTCATATCTTTATAGTGAGATTACGTATACTTTCATGTCAATAATAATGAACTCACTGTTATATTCAAAAATTTTCATAAAATTTTCATAGATAATATGATTTATAATAGTCTCTTCATTTTCAATCAAAATAATCATTATTATTCTCATAATTTTTAAAATGTCATTAACATTTTACTCTAATAATATTTTTTTAATTTTTTTTATTTAAAATATTTTCTTTATATTTGTAACAAAAAAAAAGAAGAAGATGAAGAAGCCCAAGGTCCAGGGGGGGCACGTGACCCCCCTGGTCCTCACTTCCCTCCGCCACTGTTGGCGGCACCTTGTGAAGCAAATGTTGCAAGATTTTGGACAATCAATCCTTGCAATTCCGTCTTTATTTCTTCTCCATCATTGTCATTGTTAGGGTTTTAGGGTTAGATCGATATAATCTAAAATATATAGATTGAGAGGCACGAAGAGCTCACAACAACGGTGGGAAAAAGAAGGTAGTGTTTTAGGGTTAGATTGATATAAGCTTAAAGAAATTTTCTATAAATTAAGCTAAAATAGCATGGCCCCACCATTTTACACTAGAAAACTAAAGAGTAATAATAAACAACTTAAATACTTGGCCGCAAACTTGTAGCGATGGATTTAAGTAGGTAAATCATAAAAGCATACCTACCCTAGAAACTTGTAAGCAATTCCTTGCAATTCTATTGAGTTCAAGCTTCAGTAATTGAATACTTACACATACATACAGTATGCACACAGCAATTATACATACATACTTGTACATCTAGTTTTTCAAAGAATTTCCAAAACATGTCCAACCTTGGCTGTTGTTCCAATAGAGAACAATAAGAGCTACAATAGATCCATCATTTAGTTTGAAGGTCAACCAAAAAAGATAATATGGCAATCATCTGCCTGATTTTCAATTATTAACAGAAAAGAAAAAACAAAATGCATCTTGTGTCTCATACAAGCTATGGAAAGCAATGTGCTTCTTAAGCAAACCAAGTACAAAAGCAAAAAGAAAGAAATTCAACATAAAGAAACAATACAGAATGTAAACTAATGCTATTGAATATTCAAACATTTCAACCAAAAAGGGAGAGCAAGATAAAAGGACGAAGCAAGGCCTTTTGGGTTCACTTGAAAGGCCACCTTACCAAAAAAACAAAAACAAATAAACATATATAAGCTTTGCTCCATCAACATCAGGTGAACAACAATACCCATACAAAATAAACCAATCTTTACTAGAAAGTATAAATTTTTCAAGGGAATCAAACAGATCCACAGTAAAATAAAAATAAAATAAAATAACAATGAATAATCGAGCTCAGCGGAACAAGCATGGTCAATATCTAATAATAGATTATGTTGTTAACGCCATAAAAACCAATTATGCTTTGGAATGTGAGAAAATTGGAGGAGTGGTATAGATTGTCGGTTTCCATTTTATACAATTCTTCCAACAATGTTAACTTCAATGGTTCTTCTTAAAGTTTAAATCTTGGATTCACATGCTAGGCTGCAAAGCAGACCAAAATTTGTTGTTATTGACCCACAAAAGGGTTTGAAAATTTTCAAAATTAACCCTAACAATTGCAGAAATTATTACAGATATTTGACTAAAGTGATGAACTGAGCAAACTCATTATTAGCCAATCCAATTCTTGAAAGAAGGTGGTTTGGAACGATTTCGCTAAGTCAGCCCAACAGGGATAACAACTAATTCTATACTATAGACCTTTCTACACAAACAAATATCTCAAACATACATAGGCACATTCATAAGAATTATAATTATTAACAGTTGATATAACCAGAGGATTGCTTATTAACTAACTCTGTGAACACAATAAAACCAAATAATTAAAAATCAGTTATTCAGGAAACAACAACAACAAGAAAACGAGAGAGAGAGAGAGAGAGAGAGAGAGAGAGAGAGAGAGAGAGAGCATCACAAGCTCTGAAAGCGATATGTTGATTCTACTTGAAGAATAAAATCTTAGAGAAGCCTATAACTGAGGTTGTTTGTTCCTTCTTTCAAACAAGGAGAGAGGGAGAGAGGTTTGGGGGATTCATAAAGAAAGGACAGGGAGACGGTTAAAAATCTGAAGTGACCATGAATTGGTGGTCTACTGCTGCAATTGGAAGACTATGTTACTCTTGTAATAGCTCTGGTAGATTGCTAATCAAGCAAACCACAGACCATGAAAGCTTGTTAATATAAAAAAATAAAATAAAATCATGATTGGCCTCCAAGTTTACATGTATTTGATTATAGACCATAGTAGTTAATTAAGTTCAAACCATGGCCAAGTCAACACAAAACAATTTATCAAACTAAAATTCATGCCTATATATACACATGCATAACACATCTCCAATTACCATCTTTGCCAACTTGACAGCCTTTCTTTTATGGTCATGTTTGAATTTGAGTTGTGACAATTGCTTTCTTTTAATGATTTTTTTTATTTAAAAAAAAATGGATTCTGTCAAACTAAAAAACTCTAAAAACTAAAAGCATAAAATCAGTAACGATTCTACCAAAATGATTGGAATTGAGGGCTTTAAATTGAGAACAAAAGCATAAATCCAGAAAGGATTCACAGGTCTTCCAGGAAACTATAAGTAGAAGTACTCACCCATAATACCAATAGAGAAAGTAAAAAAAAAAAAAAAGTCCTTTGGTTGATCAACCTTAAATATATCATCCTCCAAATGCATAGACCAATTTGATAGCATTTTGCTAATAAACAAAGTAAAAGAAAATCTGAATGCAAAGTATAACAAGAAAATTTTAAACGATAACCTTCTTGGCATCAGGATCTAGAACCTCCTTTGGGATATCATCATAACCCTGTGAAAACAAGAAAATGTTACAGTCCAACTGCAAAACCAATATTCTAAGTAGTCAAATGAATTCAGGTAAAAACAAAGATGGTTTGGTAATGTAATATTTCATTACCTCTAGCTTCTCATCCCAATCTTTTGGCTGTCATAAATAAACAGTGGAGTCATTAAAAAAAAACCTTAAATATATCATCCTTCAATTGCATAGTCCAGTTTTATGTTAGAATAAAATCTTTGTGATTGTGTTAGAATAATATCTTTGTGATTGTGATTCTACTTAGATGTCATTAGTTATAGTTTCCTTTTGAAACCTTTTCCGTCAAAGGCACCTCCTCCCTATCAAGCCGTTGATCTCTGCCCATGTCTTCCTCTATTTGAAACGAAGTATCACCCTGAAACTCATCATTAGCAACCATTGCCAAAGGCTTCACCAGCAAAGACAACTCTCGCCCCTCATACCCAAGCTCCCTCTATTGATATTATCGGCCCAAGAAAATTTTCTCCACTTTCTCCTGCCGAAACACCTCCTCCTCCGCCTCTTGTCGAAACTCCTCAACCCCTTGTTGAAACTCAGCACCCTCCAAACGATCATGATCACATACACCATCGTCATCCAATCCTTGGTTAGCCACATTTTTTTTTTTTTTTTGGTGAATAAGAAATAAATAAAACAAAAAGATTTACAAGAATACAAGGGGCATACCCCAGGCTCTAACAACAACATAAAACACAAACCTCGGCAACAAATCACCGAAGCCCAGCCACAAAATTAAAAACACTATACAAAACCTAGAAAACCGAGGGCTACATCCAAAGGTCGAGAATCAAAGGGTGGTTACTAGCCATCGGATTGTACAAAGGCCATGTCTTGTAATGGATAGGGTCCTTGTACAATAGAAACAAGTAGCAGCCACCTTTGAACAACACAAACCCAAAAGTACCCAGCATCCTTGGATGGATGGAGAAGCATAGAGAAAGTCAGGGAGAAACTATCTTCTTGAGAGCTAGAGAAGAAAGTTAGAGAAAAGAAAGAGAAATAGGAATAAAATCAAACGAAGCTCAAATTCAACCTTTTGGACTTGAGAATTGAACACTTAGGAGATTTCGAAAACCTTAAATGAGGTGTTTAAGTTAAACTAATGTTGTTAAGTTACAATTACTCAGTAAGTTCTCTTTGTTAGAGGCTAAGCAAGATTAGTTTGATATAAACTTCACTACTTGAACAAATGAAACAATTAGGGGGCTCAAGCTAATTAGTTCCTAGAACGAAAGAGAGAAGGATGGAGAAGCACAGAGAAAGTTAGAGAGAAACTATCTTCTTGAGAGCTAGGCAAGAAAGTTAGAGAAAAAAAAGAGAAATAAGAAGAAAATCAAGCGGAATTCAAATTCAACCTTTTGGACATGAGAATTGAACACTTAGGAGATTTCGAAAACCTTAAATGAGGTGTTTAAGTTTTTTTTTTTTTTTTGGTGAGTAAGTCATAAATTAAAGACAATGAAATTTACAAGTTTACAAGGGGCATGCCCCAAGCACGCCCAACAACAATAAATAAACGATTACAAAATAAACAAAACCCAATCCCGCAGAAGCGGGAGTACAATCGGAAAAAGAACAAAAAAGCCCAAATTTGCCCATATATCCTTTTTTTTCCCCAAGTAACCCCTACCATCCGAAATAACAGATGGAAACTTGGGGTGGATATATGGGCAAAGATACAAACAAAAACCACAATGCTTAAAAAAAAAAAAACACTCACAAAGCAACAACCCTCAAGCCCAATAAAAAAGATAACCTCTCCCACATGCCCCCAGTCTCTACCACAGATAACACACACGGAATCCAATAAGCATCCCACTCCTCACTGCCGTGACATCCTAGCCACTAACCAAAGCAATGACGGAGGAAAAATCTATCCCATGAGAGATTCGGACAGAGTCACATGAAGCAAGCAAGATCGGTCACCAAAATCAATGGTCTTGGGAGTTGTAGCGTAAAAAAGATAGCCCCTCAGCAACAAACCAATACATAGCCAAAATAGCATGAGAGAAATCATCACATCCCCCAGTCCCTTCCTTGGTAGATCACAAGCCTCAAACCCCACAGCAGTGTGCCCTTCACTCCATGGTAGGCGTGGCAAACGATCAATTAAGATGGGTCACATGAAGACAAGAAGCCACCAAAAAATCGGTAGCTAACCTCCCACTCATCTCCCAGTCTCTAACTCGGCTGGACATCGAACCACTATTCCCCATAGCAGTGACCCCTCAATCACTTTTGGCGGCGATGGCTCAAAACTAACCTCGTATCGAGTCACATGAGGATCACACGATTAAACAACATGAGAAATCGACTATAAATGATCTGCAGCATCGAGGCTAAACAAAATTATATAAGCCAACCAATCAAAATCGATGACCCAAATAAAACAAAATGAACCCAACGGCTGGCCCACTTAACCAACCCAAACTCACAGCCCAACAGTTGACCCATGGACGGCCATTACACAATCAACAATCTGACCAATAACCCACGTGCCTACTCTATAGGCAAACATATAAACCAACTATATTAAAATATAGTAAAACACAAAAACTAGCCCACAGTATTGAAAACCACTCCAATATACTACAAAGATTCACCAAAAATTGATCTGAGTGGGCGGGAATTTTGGCGCCCCCCACGTGCTCCACCAACTTAACACTAACTTACTCAACACGCCAAACAGTGCGTGTGGCCCACGTACCTCCCTCAAACATAATCACCATGAAAGCTGGGACGGAAAGCTTGAAAACACCCACCTCCAGAAAAGGCGGAAACCACGCCGATGGAATACTCACCGACGGTGACGACACTAGACCCAAAACCCAAAGTACATACCTGAAGCCAACTTTAGATAGGGGATCGTCTCCACTATAAAACGGCGACGGCACCCACCATGAGCTCCTCCAGGTTGAACTCAAGTCAACGGGACAAATATTCATCAACGAACATTTACGATCACCGTAGCAACGGCGTAGAGCTAGACCAGTGCTGGAGTTGAGTCAAACTCGCGGCAGACACGTCGGAGAAGAGTCTCAAAACCAGTGCCATAATAAAGTCTTGCCAATGCCAGAGCGACAGACCCAATTTGAAACCCAAATACAACAAGCTAGAACTAACAAAGAAACAATAACAAGAAAACCATCACCAGCAGCACAGAGCCAGCACAGAATCGACCCAGACCTTCGATGAGGCTCACAAATTGTACAAACCAGTATCTGAACCATCTCTGACCAACACTGGAACAAAACTCACAAAGTTCCAAATTATACCGTCAGTGAAAGCATCGCCGGTGAACGCACCACACGGCCAGTTCAGCGAGCTAGCAGAACAACGACCCACCCACCGAACGAGTTTCACACAAGCTTCATAAAAGCTATTTCATAACACAAAAATGCAGAGCCAGATAGCTAAATCTCTTTATATCTTACATAATCTATCCTAAATGCATAAAAGCAAATGGCAGAAACACTATCTCACAAACACACTCTCACTCTCATCCCAACGATCAGAGATTACAGCAATACACCATTGTTACATTCAAGGGGAGTTTTCTCTCTCTAGAATCTGGAGAGAGAAGCTCCTAATTTCTTCCCTTTTTGTTCTAACTCAAACTTAGGTTGGTCTGAGGTGTTTAAGTTAAACTAATGGTTGTTAAGTTACAATTTTTGGGTGAATAAATTAAGTTACAATTACTCAGTAAATTCTCTTTGTTAGAGGCTAAGCAAGATTAGTTTGATTTAAACTTCGCCACTTGAACAAATGAAACAATTAGGGGGCCGAGGCTAATTAGTTTCTCGAACAAAAAAGAGAAAATGATGGAGAAGCGCCGAGAAGTTAGAGAGAAACCTTTTTCTTGAGAGCTAGAAGAGACAGTTAAAGAAAAGAAACAGAAAGAGGAAGAAAATCAATGGGAATTCAAATTCATCCTTTTGGATTTGTGAATTGAACACGTAGGTGATTTAGAAAACCTTAAATGACGTGCATAAGTCAAACTAATATCGATAATTACTCAGTAAATTCTCTATCTTTGAGGCGAAGCAAGATTAGTTTGACTTAAACTTGGCCACTTAAGCTAATGGAACAATTAGGGTCCCAAGCTAATTAGTTCCTTGAACGAAAAAGAGAAGGATGAAGAAGCACAGAGAAAGTTAGAGGGAGACTTTTATCTTGAGAGCTAGAAGAAGAGAAAGTTAGAGAAAAGAAAGAGAAGTAGGAAGAAAACCAAAGGGAATTCACATTCATCCTTTTGGAGTTGAGAATTGAACACTTAGGTGATTTCGAAAATCATAAATGAGGTGTTTAAGTTAAACTAATATTGTTCAGCTACAGTTACCCAGTAAATTCTCTTTCTCAGAGGCTGAGCAAGATTAATTTGAGTTAAACTTGGCCACTTAAACTAATAGAACAATTAGGGGCGCAAGCTAATTAGTTCCTAGAACAAAAGAGAGAAGGATGGAGAAGCACAGAGAAAGTTAGAAAGAAACTTTTTTCTTTAGAGTCACAAGAGATAGTTAGAGAAAAGAAAAAGAGAAATAGGAAAAAAAAAATCGTTTTCGATTTGAGAATTGAACACTTTGGTGATTTCGAAAATCATAAATGAGGTGTTTAAGTTAAACTAATATCGTTCCGCTAGAATTACTCGATAACTTCTCTTTCTTAGAGGCTAAGCAAGATTTGTTTGAGTTAAACTTGGCCACTTAAACTAATGGAACAATTAGGGGCCCAAGCTAATTAGTTCCTAGAACAAAAGAGAGAAGGACGGAGAAGCACAGAGAAAGTTAGAGAGAAAATTTTTTCTTGAGAGATAGAAGAGATAGTTAGAGAAAAGAAAGAGAAACGGGAAAAAAAATCATAGGGAATTCACATTCGTCCTTTTGGGCTTGAGAATTGAACAGTTGGGGAATTTGGAAAACCTTAAATGCGATGCTTATGTTTAACTAATATCGTTAAGTGGCAATTACTCAGTAAATTCTCTTTCTTAGATGCTAAGCAAGATTTGTTGGAGTTAAACTTGGCCACTTAAGCTAATGGAACAGTTAGGGTCCCATGCGAATTAGTTTCCTAGAACAAAAGATAGAAGGATGGAGAAGCACAGAGAAAGTTGGAGAGAAACTATCTTCTTGAGGGTAGACGAGAAAGTTAAAAGAAAAGAAAGAGAAATAGGAAGAAAATTAAAGAGAATTCAAATTCATCGTTTTAGACTTGAGAATTAAACGCTTAAGTGATTACGGAAAACTTAAATGATGTGTTTAATGTTAAACTAAGGTCATTATGTGACAATGACTCAGTAAATTCTCTTGCTGAGAGGCTAAGCAAGATTAGTTTAAGTTAAACTTGGCCACTTGAGCAAATGAAACAATTAGGGGCGCAAGCTAATTTGTTCCCGGAACAAAAGAGAGAAGGATGGAAAGGCACAGAGAAAGATAGAAACTTTCTGCTTTGAGAGCCAAAAGAGAAAGTATAAGGGAAAAGAAAGAGGAATTGGAAGAAAGTCAAAGGGAATTCAAATTCATCCTTCTGGGCTTGAAAATTTAACACTTAAATGATTTAAGAAACCATAAATGTGGTGCTTATGTTAAACTGATATCGTTAAACTACAAATATTCAGTAAATTCTATTGCTCAGTGGCTATGCAAGATTAGGTTGAGTTAAACTTGGCCAGTTAAGCGAATGACACATTTACGGGACCCAAGCTAATTAGTTACTAGATCAGAATGGAGAAGCATGGAGAAGCACAGATGCTCTATTCGCCGGTATGAAACATGGAGAAGCATATTGATGCATCCTGTACCATTTGTTTGTAGCCGTTTATTTTAATTGTTCTTTCAAATGAAATACTGTTAAGGTTGACCCATTCACGGTCAACATTTTATGCCTATAAAATAAAATCGATGTGCTTCATTTAATTGCTGGATTTCACCATCGATTATGGCTACTACGTTCCGATTTTCGCAATGTCGTTCATATACTCCCAGAACAAAATTAAATTTTAGTCACCGCTAGACCACATCCAGTAGATCCGGTGTTTCCGGACGACGTTATTTTAAGCGAAAATGGAGTTATTTTAAAAAAAAAACGATTCACGTCTAAATCGTTTTGTGATTCCATCTGGAGGATTGAGGATTTTCAACCGTTTGATGAGCCGCACTTTTTCCATTTTGACTTGCCCGAAGTTGGTACTGAACAAGATGAACGCCTTGGGAGAAAATTAAAGCTTGTAGGATTGTATATACAGGGTGTAGTTTTACGTCAAACTGGCGGGCTCTCTGAGGTTGCCGCCGATACGCCTGGCTTGGAAAGCGACATGCGTGATGCTCCAACTCAAATTGTGGATTTCGATACATCTGGTATATTTGACAACAGACAATGTGAATTTGTCGTTGTGTTGGATCGCTTTCCTAATCCTGCCTATACGCCTAAATTTGAAGATATTTTCCAGTGGTCCAGTGGTGACCCACGAACTGGTTGTATGGTCAGGGGCACGGAAACAAATCGTTTTGTTGTATTGCAGCATGTGCCCGTTTCAATGCCGCCGCAAACTAATGAATATGCAGCCATTAGCCGTCAAGGCGTTAAAACATTTATCAACATGGGAAACAATATTGTATTCGAATTCCGGGATAGTGGTGGACTTCTGACTGGCGCGTATAATAATATTGTAAAAAACGCAATTATTTGTTATTTTGTGTGGGAATGTCGCACAAAATCGTTTGTAAGGGCGCATTTGAATTGTAGATTGAAATAGTGTTATTAATAAAATAGTTGATTACAATTTATTTTACATTGGCCTCCGTTGTACATTATGTTTTTGGGCTGATGCTGATCCTTCCACTGCGGCCTTTACAGCCTCTGAAATTAATTTAGACACCTCATCCGTATTCAGTCGTGATGATTCGGAGTTATTGGATCCGACCTCGCTTACTGATGGGCCTATGTCAATTGGGCCGCTAGGCTGATTAATTGGCCCAGTGTTGATTATTGATGGGCCGCTGGTCGGTATAATCATGTCGCGCCGACTGAATGATTCGGGCCCATCCCGAATAGAACTTGATGACAATCGTGCCACCATTATCCTTTGGGCCGAAGAACCGTATTGGCCCATTGGTGCTGACAATGTCATTATGGATCGAAAATGTGATTCGGAATTACAGCGTGTTAGTCTTGCCTTTGCCATTTTCCGCTCCACGTGCCAAATATCCACGTGGCTGTTGTTGAATACTTTGGACAAAACAGTTATTAATGGCGGGCCGATAAGCAATTTCATCTGGAAACGATGATGTTTGGAAAGCCAATGTGGCTTTCATTTTGCAATATTTCACACCGTCGTTGATGTTTGTTTGTAGCAATTTGTACGACGCTGTTCATGGGCATCTGTTCTTATCTGCGGCAGCATATGCGTTTCCATAATATGTGATGTCTACTAGGCATGTAACTGGAAAAGTAAAGCGAGCCTGTAATTGATCATCCGCTCGTAACCGTGTGTCCCGTATTTCGACTTCGATGCGACCAGTAGAATTAAATGGACATTGTGGCCTGTAGCTTAGCTTGCATTTGTCAATTATCATTGACTTGAATGTGAACTTCTGCCACATTGCATCTCCTATCTTTGGATTTGCTATTGATATATTAGAAATCGGCAGGTTTGATGTCGCGTCTATGATTTCGGTTTCCAAATCCCCTTCCTCGTTCTGGTGAAGGTTATTTGTAAGATCAGCTTGTTGTATTTCTTCTGACATTGTGCTAGCGTAACGGTCTGTTTGAATTGTCAGACACACAATTCTCTTATGCCGTATGAATGCCTAATACATATTCTTATATATCCGAGTTGATAGAGTTGGGAGAATAATTAATTTAAAACGACGTCGCATTGGGCATATGTGAGGAAGATGTTCTTGTTTTGAACTCTAAAACGACGTCGCATTGAGGCCATAACTCACTCTCAATGACGTCACTTACTCTCTCGGATGACGCAAGTCACTCGCTAAAAATTTTACTGGTCTTAGAGAGTGAGGGAGTGAGTTATATAGGTGCCTAGGAGCGTCCCACTAATATTACCTGGGACGCTCCCCCCCGCACCACGTGTCGTCCCCCGATTGGTGCTCCTATCCGCATTTTGTGGCGTGTTGTCGGCTAGCGTCTCTGCTCCGCGCCCAGATCTGCGGCCAGGATTAAAAATCTAAAAAGGCAAGCGCAAGCGAGAATTTTGAATTTAAAGAGTGGGCCCATTTGGGGCCGTGTTGATGCATCCTGTACCATTTGTTTGTAGCCGTTTATTTTAATTGTTCTTCCAAATGAAATACTGTAAAGGTTGACCCATTCACGGTCAACATTTTATGCCTATAAAATAAAATCGATGTGCTCCATTTAATTGCTGCATTTCACCATCGATTATGGCTACTATGTTCCGATTTTATTTTATAGAAAGTATAAGAGAAAAGAAAGTGAAATTGGAAGAAGTCAAAGGGAATTCAAATTCATCCTTCTGGGCTTAAGAATTTAACACTTAAATGATTTAAGAAACCATAAATGTGGTGCTTATGTTAAACTGACATCGTTAAGCTACAAATATTCAGTAAATTCTATTGCTCAGTGGCTATGCAAGATTAGGTTGAGTTAAACTTGGCCAGTTAAGCTAATGACACATTTACAAGGCCCAAGCTAATTAGTTACTAGAATAGAATGGAGAAGCATGGAGAAGCACAGATAAAGTTAGAGAGAAACTTTCTTCTTGAGAGCTAAAAGACAAAGTTAGAGAAAATGAAAGAGAAATATGAAGAAAATTATAGGGAATTCAAATTGATCCTTTTGGACTTGAGAATTGAACACTTGGGTGATTTTGAAAACCTCAGATGAGATGTTTAAATTGAACTAATATCTTTAAGCTACAGTAACCCTGTAAATTCATTTTCTTAGAGGCTAAGCAAGATTAGTTTGATTTCAACCTGGCCACTTAAGCTAACGAAACAATTAGGGGCCCAAGCTAATTAGTTCCTAGAACGAAAGAGAGAAGGATGGAGAAGTACAGAGAAAGTCAGGGAGAAACTATCTTCTTGAGAGCTAGACAAGAAAGTTAGAGAAAAGAAAGAGAAATAGGAAGAAAATCAAACGGAACTCAAATTCAACCTTTTGGACTTGAGAATTGAACACTTAGGAGATTTCGAAAACCTTAAATGAGGTGTTTAAGTTAAACTAATGTTGTTAAGTTACAATTACTCAGTAAGTTCTCTTTGTTAGAGGCTAAGCAAGATTAGTTTGATATAAACTTCGCCACTTGAACAAATAAAACAATTAGGGGGCCCAAGCTAATTAGTTCCTAGAACGAAAGAGAGAAGGGTGGAGAAGCATTGAGATAGTTAGAGAGATACTATCTTCTTGAGAGCTAGAAAAGAAAGTTAGAGAAAAAAAAAAAAAGAAATAGGAAGAAAATCAAGCGGAATTCAAATTCAACCTTTTGGACATGAGAATTGAACACTAAGAAGATTTCGAAAACCTTAAATGAGGTGTTCAAGTTAAACTAATGGTTCTTAAGTTACAATTTTTGGTTGAATAAATTAAGTTACAATTACTCAGTAAATTCTCTTTGTTAGAGGCTAAACAAGATTAGTTTGATTTAAACTTCGCCACTTGAACAAATGAAACAATTAGGGGGCCAAGGCTAATTAGTTTCTTGAACAAAAAAGAGAGAATGACGGGGAAGCGCCGAGAAGTTAGAGAGAAACCTTTTTCTTGAGAGGTAGAAGAGACAGTTAAAGAAAAGAAACAGAAAGAGGAAGAAAATCAATGGGAATTCAAATTCATCTTTTTGGATTGGAGAATTGAACACTTAAGTGATTTGGAAAACCTTAAATGATGTGCTTAAGTCAAACTAATATCGATAATTACTCAGTAAATTCTCTATCTTTGAGGTTAAGAAGGATTAGTTTGACTTAAACTTGGCCACTTAAGCTAATGGAACAATTAAGGTCCCAAGCTAATTAGTTCCTTGAACGAAAGAGAAAATGATGGAGAAGCATAGAGAAAGATAGAGGGCGACTTTTATCTTGAGAGCTAGAAGAAGAGAAAGTTAGAGAAAAGAGAGAGAAGTAGGAAGAAAATCAAAGGGAATTCACATTCATCCTTATGGAGTTGAGAATTGAACACGTAGGTGATTTCGAAAATCATAAATGAGGTGTTTAAGTTAAACTAATATCGTTCAGCTACAGTTACTCAGTAAATTCTCTTTCTCAGAGGCTAAGCAAGATTAATTTGAGTTAAACTTGGCCACTTAAACTAATGGAACAATTAGGGGCGCAAGCTAATTAGTTCCTAGAACAAAAGAGAGAAGGATGGAGAAGCGCAGAGAAAGGTAGAGAGAAACTTTTTTCTTTAGAGTCACAAGAGATAGTTAGAGAAAAGAAAAAGAGAAATAGGAAAAAAAAAAACGTTTTCGATTTGAGAATTGAACACTTTGGTAATTTCGAAAATCATAAATGAGGTGTTTAAGTTAAACTAATATCATTCAGCTAGAATTACTCGATAACTTCTCTTTCTTAGAGGCTAAGCAAGATTTGTTTGAGTTAAACTTGGCCACTTAAACTAATGGAACAATTAGGGGCCTAAGCTAATTAGTTCCTAGAACAAAAGAGAGAAGGACGGAAAAGCATAGAGAAAGTTAGAGAGAAACTTTTTTCTTGAGAGATAGAAGAGATAGTTAGAGAAAAGAAAGAGAAACGGGAAAAAAAATATAGGGAATTCACATTCGTCCTTTTGGGCTTGAGAATTGAACAGTTGGGGAATTTGGAAAACCTTAAATGCGGTGCTTATGTTTAACTAATATCGTTAAGTGGGAATTACTCAGTAAATTCTCTTTCTTAGATGCTAAGCAAGATTTGTTAGAGTTAAACTTGGCCACTTAAGCTAATGGAACAGTTTGGGTCCCAAGCGAATTAGTTTCATAGAACAAAAGATAGAAGGATGGAGAAGCACAGAGAAAGTTGGAGAGAAAACTATCTTCTTGAGAGCTAGACGAGAAAGTTAAAAGAAAAGAAAGAGAAATAGGAAGAAAATTAAAGGAAATTCAAATTCATCGTTTTAGACTTGAGAATTAAACGCTTAAGTGATTTTGAAAAACTTAAATGAGGTGATTAATGTTAAACTAAGATCGTTATGCGACAATGACTCAGTAAATTCTCTTGCTGAGAGGCTAAGCAAGATTAGTTTAAGTTAAACTTGGCCACTCGAGCAAATGAAACGATTAGGGGCGCAAGCTAATTTGTTCTCGGAACAAAAGAGAGAAGGATGGAGAGGCACAGAGAAAGATAGAAACTTTCTGCTTTGAGAGCCAGAAGAGAAAGTATAAGAGAAAAGAAAGAGGAATTGGAAGAAAGTCAAAGGGAATTCATTCTAATTCATTCTTCTGGGCTTGAGAATTTAACGCTTAAATGATTTAAGAAACCATAAATGTGGTGCTTATGTTAAACTGATATCGTTAAGCTACAAATATTCAGTAAATTCTATTGTTCAGTGGCTATGCAAGATTAGGTTGAGTTAAACTTGGCCAGTTAAGCGAATGACACATTTACGGGACCCAAGCTAATTAGTTACTAGAACAGAATGAAGAAGCATGGAGAAGCACACATAAAGTTAGAGAGAAACTTTCTTCTTGAGAGCTAGAAGACAAAGTTAGAGAAAATGAAAGAGAAATACGAAGAAAATTATAGGGAATTCAAATTGATCCTTTCGGACTTGAGAATTGAACACTTGGGTGATTTTGAAAACCTCGATGGGATGTTTAAATTGAACTAATATCTTTAAGCTACAGTTACCCCGTAAATTCGTTTTCTTAGAGGCTAAGCAAGATTAGTTTGATTTCAACCTGGCCACTTAAGCTAATGAAACAATTAGGGGCCCAAGCTAATTAGTTCCTAGAACGAAAGAGAGAAGGATGGAGAAGCAAAGAGAAAGTCAGGGAGAAACTATCTTCTTGAGAGCTAGACAAGAAAGTTAAAGAAAAGAAAGAGAAATAGGAAGAAAATCAAACGGAACTCAAATTCAACCTTTTGGACTTGAGAATTGAACACTTAGGAGATTTCGAACACCTTAAATGAGGAGTTTAAGTTAAACTAATGTTGTTAAGTTACAATTACTCAGTAAGTTCTCTTTGTTAAACTATTTTTAAGTAATGTTTGTTTTCATTATACGTATTCCCACCTTAAAGCTAAGTCTCGTTTAACACACTATATTTTTATTTTATATTTCTTACCTTTCCATTTCTACCTACAATTTGTAACGCCCCAACTTCTGAGCCGTTAAATACGTACAATAATACAACACAAATAGGATAGATAACCAAAACATCTTAATATACATATATAACCAGAGTTAATATCACATATAATTCGTTTATGTTCCATTATAGGATTATCAAAACATTGCCAAACCAAAAGTCAAAAGGAGAAAAAAAAAAAACTACGAGTCTAAGTCTTCATATGAACCATAACTCTAACACTTATATCTTATTTTCCTTCAAATAATCTTCACCACCTGGCATGGCACGCCATGAGCTTGGAATGCCCAGTAAAAACACACACACCCCCATTTCTTTTATTAACCAATCAACTATACACAGAACAAATTGGGTAACATAACATACAATATTACAATAAAGTTCTATGAATTAGTAGTTAGACTGGACATCTAGAATCCCCCAAAGAGATCCTTCTACCCAACCACAAGGATTGAATACCGGACTATTCAGAACTCCCCTTTTTGCTATTTTGCAGACCTTATCACCTATGCATGCCCACCTCCCGGTTATTTTACTGATCAGTGACATTGATGGACCTCAAAAGGGACGGCCAAACAAGTGGGCTCGCTTACACCCAAATCGTACCTAGGGCTCGCTTATAAAAGAGTCTAATTATGTAGAGTACACAAATTTTTATTTTTATATTAAATCTATGATCTAAAATTTATATTAAACAAATCAACAACTTCTAATTAAAGATATAATCTATAAGTTATCTGTTTTAGAAGGAGCACCAAACACACTCGTATATATGTCACTTCATAACTGGTTCCGATTTGCCAGTGCATGCGGAGAAGGGTCGGTAAAATATAGGTGTAAACTGGGTGTACATCACACAGGAACAAAACCGACAAAATTCTCAAATACGACCGTTTCAATTTGTGATAAACGCAGAGAGACCAAATAAAATTTGTTTGGTTCCTATATCGATGAACTAGGGTTTCGATTTAGTGCGGCGACGAGGAGATGAGGAAGAGCAAAAGACGATGAAATCTATTAGGTTTCGTTGGTAATCAATGGTCTAGGGCTTGGATTATGGTGGACAATGACGACGACAAACCGACGACGAAATCAACAAATAGATGGCCGGAAATTGTCATCGTTGTGACCTGTAAGTAACTTTTTTGATTGTTCATCGAAATCTACGTTCCAGCGATTGGGATCGTGCGATTCACATCGCAAATCGCTATGATTTCTGGTAACCCTGGTTCTAGTGTTTAATTTGCCACTTAATTGACACATAAGATGTAATACTTTTCTGTTTTGTTCTTACGTATTTGAATTGCACGCGATGCGTGTGCCAACCGCTAGTAATTTAATATTCAAACACAACCATTTAACATAGAAAAACTACCTGGCCCAGACAGTCATCAATCTTTCCAATCTCAAACTGGAGCGGAAAGACATGGTTGATTACTAAGAAAATAAATAAATTAGAATTAATTAAATAGTTTGGGCCTTCAATATAATAAATAAAAGTTCAAATTTTCTAAATCATTACAGGATTTCAATTAATTTTCTCTATAGACATTTTCTTTGATGTAAGCCTCAATCCATTTCAATTTTAAGGGTATGTTTTATTGTGTTGTTCCTACTTTGTGGCATATACACGATGACTAATTTTTTTGCACCTCATTTTAGTTTTTTTGGTGGTTCCTTGAAGCTCAATGAATTTTCCAGTGCTGGAAAGTGAATAGTGTTGGACCAAAGAGAGAAGTGAGGGAAGAAGAACAGATGGGAGAAATGGGGAGTAATTTCAATTCAATAGCCGAGTCAAAATTCCTAAACCATGACATAAAGGCCTATTTATAGTCAACCATACCCTAATTAAGAGTTACCAAAAATGTCATTATTAATAGAACCAAGCCAAGAATTCCTAAAATAAAATAATACTAAAATAGATTACCAAATCTTCAACTCAATTATTCCTCCTATGCCTTTCTATTCCCCATAATTAAAGTTCCTCAATTTCTATGGGCAAATGCTTTTCTGCTTTGTTATATCATTTGAGTCATTGGTCGATACAATCTAAGCTTTGTTCTTCATCTGTTGTCATTTACATGTGCATGTATGTTTGGTTTAATTTTCGTTTCTATCAAATATTTGGCTGACTATTTTATGTTGTCTTGTTTATGGGTTTTGCTCGTTCTGTTTCACACATTGTAGTTCATAATCGAGATGACACTGAGCTTTAAAGTGTATATGTGGCTGCTAATTGCTTCTAAATATATTCATGTTCTTTGTATATTATGTGTGCATAGGTGTGCACTTGTGGATTTGTGCTCATATTCATTGCTTCAAGTTTTCATATCCCCGAATTTAGGACTCTACTAAGCCACTTAGCATACTGATCATGGATGCAGAAGGGATACCTTTGGAGCCAGACAAAATGAAGGAACAGGTAGTTGCAGATCCATTTCCTTTCAACTAACTCTCTGTTTTTGGCTGAGTTTAAATAAAATGTATTTTGATAATAACAATTCTTTTCGGATTCTGTTATCAGCCTCTTTCAGCGAAAGATGAGAGGTCAGTTTCTCCTAATGCTTCTAAGGATGCTGGAATTGGTCATTCAAAGGACATTGCTGATCAATTGGGACCTCTTGGTTCATGTGGAGATCACCATCTCTACCCATCTAATATCTATGCTCCTCAGGCGCAGGCCATTTACTATAAAGGTTAGTTTTTACACATGGGATTGTTTGGCATGCTTTGATGGTGGACCAGCCTGAACTGAGCATTGAGATGAGAACATGCATGCTGTTTTTCCACTGCCTTTTTTTTTTTGATGGGCCAATATTCAGCTAAGATATTTTTCTATTAAAAAAATAAAAATAAAAATAAAAATTCAGAGAAGATATTTTTGTAATACTTGAACTTAACCATCAAACATATTCACTTCTGAGGCCACACTTCACTGTGTTTGTATTGCGCTTTCCAAGAACAACGCTCAAGGTTCTAAGTGAAATTATCGTTCTAGGAAGATGAACCATCGAATTTGTAGTTGGTTGGCAAACAAAATACATGGCAGTGCTACACTCCCATGTCATTGTTTGAGATAGTTTATGTTCATCTAGTTGGGTTGAGATCTCCTAAGTTCACCATATTGCATTTTGCAATTGAAAATAAATTGAACAATTTTTGCGGTTTCTTACATTGATAAGATCTTAATTTAATACCAGAAATATCACGGGGGATCTGAATGGATTTGCTAGTATACTTAATTATTGTGAGAATATATTAGTATATATTCTGTATATCTTTTATATTAGGCATGTATGATTATAGATATTCCTTTGATTGTGTAGATATTCTCCTTTGATTGTGTAGATATTATATTTTCCTTTTTAGTCTTGTCTTATGGCTATATAATTCAGTTTTGTACTTTGTAAGAATACATTGAATATACAAGTTGATACTGAAACTTACATGGTATCAGAGGTGGTTGTGAAACCCTACACTGTCAATTGAAGAGTGTTGTAGGCCTTTTTTATTCCATTTTTTTGATTTGGGCTTTGTTGGGTGATTGTTGGAATTGCGATCTGCTGTCACCAGAATCGCAAGTCATTGGGTTGAGATCGATCTCCTTGGTTCAGTTTGGTTCGCGATCTCTCTCTTTGGTTTGCGAGATTTCTGGCCTTGTCTCCATAGGTTGACTTCGTTACCTATCTCCTCTAGTTCATCTGGTCATTAGCCCTGTTTGGTAGAGCTGTGGGAAAGTGCTTATAGCTTATGCCTAAACAGCTTATAGCTTATAACTTTCAGCTTAAGCTGATTTCCAGCTTATTCTTAAAGCATCTCCTGCCCCACTCAAAGAATAAGCTGATTTCTGACTTCCACAAAGCTATAAGCTAAACCAAACACATCAAAATAGTTTAAATTAAGCTGAAAGCTGAAATAAGCTGTAAATAATTTCTGCCAAACAGGCACATTTAATCGCACTTCTCTAGTTCGTTGGTCTCTCTCTGGCTCTTGCAACCCCCCCTCTCTCTCTCTCTCGTTCTGGTCCAAGACCTCTCTAGGAGTCGGGTTTGGGTTTGGTTATTTACCCATTTGAGGTATTATCTTTTGGTCAGTGTTGTTATTCACTTGGCAACACTGTTCTTATTTACCTATTTGCATTTATATCCTTGTTTGTGTTCTTGTTAGGATTACTATCTTGTTCTTGATAGTCCATTCATCATGTTGGATGATAAAATTTTGGCCATCAAATGCAAACTTACCGGTGCCAACTATGCCTGTTGGCCAAGTGTTACGAAGAATTTTCTTCTTAGACGAAAAAATGGGAATATATTTATGATTTTGTTTCTCGTCCATCAAACCCAAGAAAAGATGGATATCTAGCTACTTGTGGCACTTGAGATTGTGATAATGCATAAGTTCTAACCTGGTTTCACAACTTGGTTTAAGACCATATCGGAATGATCTTTTCCAAATACAGCATTGCCAAAGAGGTATGTGATGCTTATTGGACTCCATGTTTCATCCGTGGTAGAGACTGGGAGCTTGTGGAGGTGATTATCATATTTTGATTGGTCTTGGTGGTTGTTTTAGGCTTTTTTATTTTTGTCTTAGTACGTGTCTCTGTTACGAGATTATGTGTTTTATGTGGATTTATTTTGTTTACTTGCCCATATATGTTCTCTAAGTTCCCATCTATTATCTTTGATGGTGGGGTAACTTGGGTATAAAAAGGATATATGGGCAAATTTGGGTTATATTTGTGATTTTCTGTTGGTCCCTTGCAATTGCGGGGGTTTGTTATAGCTAGTTATTTTTGTATTAGCTTCATTCCTTCCTTTTTTTTTTTTTTTTTTTTTTTTTTTTGGGGTGGGGTGGGGTTGGGGAAGGGGGGGGGGGGGTGTGTTGTTTGTATTGCCTGGGGTATGCCCCTCATGAATGTGTACATTCTATTTTATGACTTACCTACCTAAAAAAAAAAAAAGAGATGGGATTTTTTACTGGGTATGTAGCAGCAGTCTAATTTTGCCAAACATTATGAATTGGAATTCGCTATTCAGGCTGCTCGTTAGCGGGATTAGTCTATTCAGGATTTCTACATTGAGATGACAGGGGTCTAGGTTCAGTTGGCCCTTATGGAATCATCTAGCCTTAAGATACTTGATGATTATTTGCAGTTTGGAGAGGAAGGTTGTTTGGTGCAGTTCTTAATGGCTCTTTCTCCTTTGTATGAGGCTATTCGGGGTGGTGTTCTTCACCGTTCTTCTCTTCCTTCTGTGGATGCTATAGTTCGTGAGCTTCTCTCCAAGGAAATCTGTCTCAAGACAGCTAGTTAGGTTCCATCTTCATCTGTCTTCCTAGCTTTTATTCAGTTTTCACTGTTATCAACCCCCTCTCCTAATCAATTCTAGATATCTGTTGATCCCAAGAAAGGGCCCCTGGCCTCGGATCAGTGTGCTTTCTATCATCAAAGGGGCCCTTGGAAGTACAACTATCCTAAGAAGGGACGTCCGCCTGCTTCTACTTAGTAGTCTTAGTTCAAAGCTCCTTTGAGTAATTTTCAGCCTCCAGTTGCTTATACTGCATCTGCTCTGGCTCTTGATCCTAGCTTGGCTACCTTAAGTGTTTAGATTGCTTAGTTTCAGCATATATTGTCCACCTTCCAGCCATCCTCGTTTGCGTCCACTATTACCTTTCTTCATTCAAGTTTGCTTGATTCTTTAGATATCTCTCATTCAGTTTGGATATCTGACTTTAGTGTTTCTCATCATATGACTTTCCATCTCTCCTTACTTCATAACTGTATTCCCCCTTCCTTTCTAGTTGCTGTTAATGTTGCCAATGGGTTTGATATGTTTGTTTTATCTATTGGGTTTGTACTGCCTTCTGCCATCCCTTCTGTCTTTTATGTACTTCAATTATCTGCCAGTTTGTTATTATTAGTCAGCTTGATGCTTTCGGTTTTGATGATATCTTTTCTTCTTCCATCTGTTGTGCGTATGATCGGATGTCCAAGAAGCAGATTGAGATCGATCATAGTGTTGGAGATCTCTATGTGGTGGAGAGCTTGCATCTACATATAACTACCTCTCCGGTTTCTTTTTCCTCTTTTCAATTAGATTCTCAGTTGAGTCCTTTTTATTTGTGGCACTCTAGATTAGGTCATTTGTCTATTAATGTTTACGGTCGTTAACTCAATCAGGATTGTTAGCCATAGTTTCTCCTAGTCAAATTATCGAATGTGGGGGTGTAAACTTGTCAAAATGACTGCATTACCTTTTAATAAAAGTACTTATATTTTTGTTATCCCATTTTCTCTTGTGTATACTGATGTCTGCGGATCTCCTGTTTTCACTAAAAGGGGTTCTGCTTACTATGTGTCTTTTGTTGATGATTAGACTGCTATAATTGGATTTATCTTATGACTCATAAATCTAACTTCTACAAAATATACCATATATTTAAGTTTATGATCACTACATTGTTTTGGTCTGCAATTAAATTGTTACGGTCTGACTTGGGTGGAAAATATTTTAAAATTGAGTTATATGAGTATTTAGCCACCAAATTTCCTGTACTAATACATCCGCCGAAAATAATCGAGCTGACCCTCTTTGCCTTTGTTCTGGCTCCGTTTTGGGGTGTGCCAGTTCTTACTGCTGCTTTTCTTCTCAACTGTATGCCTACCTTCGTTCTTTCTGGTCGTTCTCCTTATGAGGCTCTATTTTCTTAACTTTCCAATTACTTGGGTCTTCTTGTTTTGTTCATCGTTCCCGTAAACATAACATCAAACTTAGTGCCCGGTTTGCCCTGTGTATCTTTTTGGGTTACATTCTTATTCAGAATGGCTATAGCTATTACGATCCTGTTTCCCGTCGCCTTTATGTCTCTTGCCATATTGTCTTCTCGAAGGTCTTACTTTCAGCTTCCTATCATAGCCCCGGTTTTCAAAAAGGATTTGGTTCGCATTGATCCATTTCCTTCTGAGGTCCTTCCTAATGAGTACATCTCTGTTGTTCCCCATGAGCTTGTTCCCTCTTCTCCTCCTACACACCCCTTCTGCTGAGTACATTTCTACTATTCCCTATGAGTCTGTTTTCCATTCTCCTTTTGTTCCTTCTCTTACTCTGTTGTTAGTTCATTCTCGTTGTAAAGCTTCCCTGCTACTGGTTGTCTCTTCCCTTGTTGTTGATCCTCCTGCTTTTGATGACACTGATCTTGATGACCATTGGTATCCCCTTTGCTATTGTAAACATATAGTCAAATTTAATTTTGCTAAAACATGTTTTTCTTCATATTGAACCTTCTTGTTTGCTATTCATTCTTTTTCAGAACCACGATCTTACAAGAAGGCTTGTCAAGATTCTAATTGGGTTCGAGCTATGGAGGATGAGTTGTTCGTATTGCAGAAGGCTGCTGCTAGCAAGAATCTGGTTGGTTGCAAATGGGTTTAGTCAAGACTCATTATGATGGTTCTCCCGAGCTCTACAAAGCTCGTGTAGTTGCCAAAGGTTTCTAACAGGAGTATGGTATTGATTATGAGACTTTTGCCCCTGCCCCTGTTTCCAACATGACTACTTTTCGTACTTTGATTTCTGTCGCGGCTGTTCGTCATTGGCCTCTATCAGATGGTTGTTAAGAAAGCTTTATCTTACTGAGGAGGTTTACATGCGTCCTCCCTCAGGCCTTTCCACTTCTGTAGACAAGTTTGTTGTCTTTGGTGTGCTCTGTATAGTTTGAAGCAATCTCCTCGTACTTGGTATGATTGCTTTCAGACGGCTATTACTCAGTTTGGGTTTCATCTTTGTGCCCAGGTTTCTACTTTGTTTCTCCTTCATACCTTTGCTGCTTTTGTTGCCCTGTTACATTATGTGGATGATATGAGCATCACTGCTCTAACTCTTCTGCTATCTCTGAGTTCATGCCACATTTTTTTCGCACCTTTGAAATGAAGGATTTGGGCCATTTGCGGTATTTTTTTGTTATTGAGGTTGCCTATTCTCCTAAGGGGTATTTTTTCTCTCAAGCCAAGTATGCCAATGAAGTTTTTCACTGTGCCAGTTTTTTTGATACTCCCATCGAGCTTAATGTGAAGCTTAACACTATTGATGGTATTCTTCTGGATGATCCTACTTTATATTGAGAGCTGGTGGGTTGCTTGGTTTACCTAACTGTCATTTGCCTCTATCTTGATTATGCTACTCGTGTGATTAGCTAGTTTGTTTCTACTCCTTATTCTACACATTGAGCTGCTTTGGTTCGGAGTCTTCGCTACCTCCGTGATACTATATTTTAGGGCTTACTGTTATCTTCTATTCCTCTTTGGATTTGGTGGCTTATGCTGATTTTGATTGGGCTAGTGATATTAATGATAGCAAGTCCACTTTTGGTTTCTGTAGATTTCTTGACGATTCCTTAATCTGTTGGAAGGGCAAGAAACAAACTGTTGTTGCTCACTCTATTGTCGAAGCTGAGTACTATGCTATGATTCATGCTGCTGCTGAGATTGTCTTTTGGCTTAGTTGTCTCTTGTCTGATTTGGGCATTCCTCAATCCTCTTCTACCTCTCTATATTATGACAACTGAAGTGCTATTTAGATTGCCCATAACACTGTCTTTCATGAATGGACGAAGCACATTGATATTGATTGTTACTTCGTTCATTAGCATCTGCAGTTTGGCTCTATCTTGCTTCCTTTTGTCACTTCGGCTTTGCAACTTGTTGATTTTTTTACCAAGATTCACGCCACTGTTCGGTTTTGGTTTCTTCTTGACAAACTCTTAGTGTTTTATGCTAAAACACCTTGAGCTTGAGCGGGGGTGTGAGGATATATTAATATATATTCCATATATCTTCTATATTAGATATTCCTTCAATTGTGTAGATATTTTCCTTTGATTGTATAGATATTCTATTTTCCATTTTAGTCTTGTCTTAGGGCTATATAAACCAGTTGTGCACTTTGTAAAGAATACATTGAATGTACAAGTTGATACAAAAACTTACAATGGGGTGGTTTGGCAACTTAGATTTAGGATATTTTTTTGGTTAAAATTTACAAAATGACAAAATAGGCTAAAATAGCTAATAAGATAAAATGTCACATTAAATCTATAATTATTTCACTTTCACAAACATCACATCCAACTACAAAAAAATCCAATCATCTTCCCAAACACAAAAATTTTAGCTTACTAAAATAGCCTACTAAAATAGCAATTTCTCAAACACCTACAATGTTGGGGTACTTTTTAATGCAGCATGCAAATAGCTTAATGCAGTTCTGAGATTTTGTAGATGGCATGCAAAGCTTTTTGGGTTTAATGGCCATGCAAAATCTTCTATTCACTCATTTTATGATACAAAATTAGATTCTGGTAATCATTAAACCAAGTTTGTAGCTTGCTGTAGTTGGAAAAACTGGTATGCTCATCCAGAATTACAGAACTAGTTCCTTTTTATCTTTTGAATAGTTTGTACATAGGTGCGATGATTTGCACTGCTTTTTGGACCCTTTATTATGTAGTGATGTAAAGTTTTTGATTATTGACTTCAGATCATACCTTAGTTTCGTGGAACTGCAATTAATTCTGGAACTTTTCAGAGTATTGTCCAGGTTTGTGATTAAATATCACATGCAGCTAGCTAGTAGGTAAACCAGCTTCAAATTTGAAGTTTCATGGTGACTTTCATGGTCACCATTCAAGTATGTAGTGTGTGTTCATTCACAGGTGTAAGATCATACCATAGTATAATTTTTTTATAATTTTTGTGTGTAAGATTTGTATTTAATATTGCTTAAATAAAACAAGAGCTAATGGGTTGAAGCAACTTAATAATAAGAACATCTGCACACTTCATTACCTATCTTCAAGTAGTGTGTGTGTCAGTAGCACGGATATTGAGGTACACCACTTGAAAATCGAGACTACATGGCATGGACACATCAATATATTTTATATGTATATATGAAAATAATATCATTTCTCCATTTTTTTATATTACAAATACATCTATATTTTTTTTTGATTAGCAGCAGAGAAGTTTTATTAAGACTAGAAGAGAAGATAAAGAGAGGTACGTAGGAGGACAAGAAGTCCTCAAAGAAAAGAAAAGGAAAGAGAAAATATAACACAAATACAAATCACATTCAACTCTCCAGTCACTAAAAAGGGCAGTCCTAGTGCACGAGGGTCCTGCCATTACCAAGTTTGGGGATCCCCCTACTGAGGGGCATTACTAAGCCCCTCGCACTATCAATTCCCCCTCCCAAAGCATTACCAAATAAGCTGTGGGTGGGACCCACAGGTGCACTTGGTAAAAAAAATAAATTTTTTATATAAAATAGATTAAATCCGCTTACTATTTTCCTAATCGCATCCAAAACTCAGCCAAGTTAATCCCCCTCTGAGGGGGATTACTAAGCCCCTCGCACTATCAATTCCCCCTCCTCAAGCATTACCAAATAAGTTGTGGTTGGGACCCCCAGTCATAGCAATCCAATCCCCCTCCCATGCTGATAAACAAACATGACCTGAAGTTGATCACTAACATCTAAAAACACAAAGTAAGTATTGCCCCAATCCATCGTTGCCAATCTAGATACTATCCGCCAAAAAGCGAAAGCCATAAGACAAAGCGAAAATAGATGATCAATGCTTTTCTCCTCTATCCTGGACATAACATACCGCTATGGACATAAATAGCAATTGGGTCTTCTAATTTGAAATATGTTTATGGTGAGTTTCTTACGAGTTTTTTCTCCATGCAAAAAGATTTAGACCATGTTTGTTTGGATGGTCTGGATAAAGGAGAATTGCAATGCAATGGATTGTTAGCCTTGGTATAGTTCCTGGATTATTTGGTTGGAAATTATGTGTATACAATGTTTGTTTTGTCATGGGATTAGATGTTTGGAAATGACTATTTTAGTGAATCTCATGTTTGATTAGGAAATTATATAGAATGATAACTTCTCAAAAAACCATTTTGTCTTTTGAATTGTTTACAATGGCAAATGATGAATTTGAAGTATATTTTGTTTTATTAAGACAACTTTTAATTTTATTTAAATACAACATTAGAATTATATTTTCATTTATAATTTTGCTAATACAAAATAGGGAAAAAAAAAAAAGAAAAAAAAAGAGAAGACCATTATATATTATGAGATTAATTTACACATGTTTAAAAAAGTTTGTGTTTAAATATTTTTGTAAGAAAAAATGAAGAAAAGAGATGTTGTATATTGTCTTTATTTTGAACATTAGAAGTATATTTTCTTTTATTATTTTGCTAATAAAAAATAAAAAATAAAAAATAAAAAATAAAAAATAAAAAATAAAAAAGGGAAGACATTATATATCATGAGATTAATTTATACATGTTTAAAAAGGGAAGACATTATATATCACGAGATTAATTTATACATGTTTAAAAAAAATTCAACATGTTTAAAAAAATGAAAGAAAGAACTATTTTATACTTGAGGGTCAATTTCGTCATTTAACTAGCTAATCTTGAGGTTACCCAATGGGATTGAGTTATGCCACATATGGGGGACTGTTAGTTTGACCTTTACTTTTCTAACCAAACGTTGGACTATTTGTTCCATTGGACATGGAGTTCAACCCCATGGCTTTATCACACTAAACACACACACCCCCTTACTATAAGTGGTACATTTGCTCTCCAAATCATATTTTGAGGTTCAAACAATGGTACATCTGAATCATCAATAATCTTATCGAAGAAAAATTTACAAGAAAATATCTAAGAAGAATGAGCAGTTCAAAATCTTTACCTATAACAACTATTCTCGTAGTTAAGAATAGATAACAAAGAAATGAGCTCAACAACTTTACGATCATTCAAGTTTTTTAAAAAATTGAACTATACAATTGGGGAAATAAATGATCAAATGAATTCTCACCCCTCTATACATCCTCTCCAAAATGAATGGGATTGGATTCTCTCAAGTTGGCCATCCAACTTGAGAGTGTTTGGGCTTGGTTTGCCCATTTTGGGGTTGACTTTAGTGAAATATGTTTGAATCATATTTGTTTCAAAAAATGGACAACAATTATAATATCAGGAGTAGCCATTCATCTGTTTTAATACAAATGTGATTCAAACATATAGCTACCGATGTCCGATTATCGTAATTTTTTGCATGAATATTCTATTCAACAAGTACTAAAAAGTGAATGGTTCGGATCATTGAGATCGGCCCCTAAATGGGCCTACCAAGCAGAAACACTCTCAAGTTGAGATGGCCAACTTGAGATAATCCAAACCCAAATCGAAACAAACAAACAAACAAACAAACAAACAAATCGAGAGAAATAAGATACACCTTGAGAGATAAATTTCCATGGAGATTTGGAATTCTCCCAATTATGAAGCAAAGCAACAAATAGAGTGCTAAAATGCTCAAACAAATTGGATAGGCAACAAGAAGGTTGTCTTTGGATGACATGAATCAAAGACTAGGAATAGGTATATCTCATTTATAGGAATCTCATTCCAAGTGAGGGAATCAAATTCTTCCTTAGTCTAGGAAACTGAGTATGTATGGATTGAGAAGTCAAGAATCATATTCCCATTCCAATATTATCGAAATCAAGCTTGTCAACGGATCATATTTGAACCGGATCCAATCTAATTCGATTATAAAACAATCCGAATTTGAACCCGATTTGATTATGACAACTCCAATAAGAGATCATCCAAATCTGAATGTTGTATACTCTTATTCGAATTTCACTTTCTTAATTTTTTGGTTATTGTTGGCCATTACTTTTGAAATATAATAGTTCTATATGTACATATAACATTAAAGTATGAAAATCAGACCGGGTTGGATCATATTAACTCTGATCTGTCAATAATTGGATCAATTGGATTCGGATTTTATTGGATTATAGCATATTCATTAAAGAATTCTGATTTTTTGGATCAGATTCAGATTGAATTTGGATTAGATATATAATTTCTTTACGTGCCTAATCCAAATGGTGGAATAATGGAAACCTGCCATTCCCCCGTGAGATTCTTGCCATCCAAACTTAACTCTAGGGTGATACATTGACAGTGGACAAGGAAAAAAATTTCGTTTAGTTTCTATCGAAATGGTTGAGATATTTTTATTTTCGAGAAAATCAACATGAAACTTTAGTGGAAAACCAACATTCTAGTATTTTCATTGAGCCATAATGAAACGTACTAAATCTCACCAAAACACTGAAACATTCTAAAACAATGAGTTGTCTCATTAGAAATATTTAGTAAGAGCTATTTTTTATTTTTTGGGGGGCTCTTTTGTTAAAAGAAAAGAGATTATAGAACAAACAAAAAGCTTAGGGCTTGTTTGGTTTGTTTTTCAGAAAATTTTTTGGGAAAAATTCTCTATAAACAAATTTTCAAGAGTAATCAAACCAAACAAATTTTTCCAAAAAAAATCTCAAAATTTTGTTTGGTTACCTACTTTCCAAAATCACTCTCTCTCTCATACACATCAAATCAATCACTTTTTTTAAAACTCTCTCCCCAAAACAATTTTCTAAAACTATTTCTGAAAAAAGGCAAACCAAATAAGTTTTCGTACTTTTTATCTCAAAAACTACTTTACAAACACAAACCAAACACACCCTTAATTTTATTAGAGAAAGTAGAAATGATAAGACTAGAGTTAGATAAGTGAATTTAAAACATACATAGGCCAAGTTTGGGAAGTCTCAAAAAAGTCAAAAAGCCAAAAAGTTACTCAAAAAGTTAAAAAGTTATCATTATTCACCAAAAGTCAACAATTACAGCTGCACAACTCCCAATACTAATTTTTCCCTACACATTAATTTATACAATTTTTTAATACACATTTTTCCATGAAAAGTTCAAAAGTTAACCCAAACATTTATATTTTCAACCTCAACTTTTTAGTCTAAAAAGACAAAAAGTGCACTTATTTAGGACATCCCAAATAACCTCATAGTTAAGTGACTTATTTTTATTTATTTTTTGTTATTATAGATGCATTTCCTTTTATAAATACTTGAAATTTTACTTTTTTATTATTTAATTTTATCCTCATTACATTAGAATTTAGCATTTCTTATGTTTTACCTTTCAATGGCAATACCTCATCTCCAGTTAACCCTTTAAACAAATTGTTTAGGAGATTCTATTATTCGTTGATCTTTATTGAATCTTACTTTTACTTCTGTGAAAAATATATAAAAATTAACCTTGTAAACCCAAACGACCTCCTATGCTATGCATACCCTTTAACCTTTGTGTCTTGACTCTTTTATTGCAACACTACGTGCAAGATTTCAAAAAGTTGTAAAGCTTCTTTATGGGGAACGAAAATGAGTTGGATTAAAGAGAAATTAAACATTTTTAAATTTTATTTATTTGTGAGGTTTAATTTAATTTAGAGTTCTATCAGGTTAGTGTTCTATTTTCGGTAACTTGATTTAGGTTCTTCTATTTTGCCTATATATATTGCTTTATACAATAGTTTTAGGTTAGCTTTGGAATATTGATATTGAGTATAAGGTTATGGCCATTTTTTGTGAGATTAAGGTTTTGACTCTTGCGTTCTTCTTCTCTCTATTATTCTTCTCAAAACTTTTGATTTTTTTTTTTTAGATTAATTCTCCATAATTTTTGGTTTTGCAATCAATTACATAGTTGAACAGTTCTCTTAATAGCCGTTCGACATAGTTGAACAGTTCTCTTAAGAGCCCAATTTCGATCTATTTTTCTGATTTAATCCTCGTGATTGCCTTCTTCCTACATCTATCAAACCATTATTATATCCACTTCTTTACTATCCTTTATTCTTCCATCACCATATGTTGTCTTGTCTTGATGGGACCTCGTCAGTAGGGGTGTTAAGCGAACCAAGCTACTCAAGCTTGACTAGTGTTGGACTTGTTAAAAGCTCATTGGAGATTGTCTCGTTGCTTTAGACAATTTTTTGGTTATCTGGGGTTCTTTGTTACGAGTGCCCACTACTTGTGGTTTTGTTAGTGCTGTTGGGGTTTACTGGCATCCAGATGTGAGTGTTTTTCGATTTGGCTGATGCGAGCTAACTCTGACGCTTGATCAGTACCAGGGTCTTCTGCAGATAGGATCTTTTGCAGATGGGATCTTCTTTGGAGCATATTATAGATCCTTTGGTCTCATCTGGGTATTTTAGTAGGCTTTCTAATCTTTTTGGGATTAGAAGGGACGCCCTTTGTCATTGTATCGGTGTTGGTGAGATAGTATTTGATGTGGATTATTTTTTGGATTGATTTGCTGCTGAAACCAGACCTGATGTCTATGCTAGTGATTTTCATGAGGGGGCTAGCTCCTTGGAGGGAGAGGAGTAACGAGATTCTTGGCTTTGTTTTGGTGGTAGAATTATTATTACCACGTGTAAATGGTTGACTTGATGGCCGAGTTGGGATATTTGTGCGCAGGATGAGACTCGGCCACTCGCTAACTCCAATGATGGTTGAGACTTACATAGCCTTGTTGATGGTGTACTTTGATCCATATGCCCCATTTACTGGTTGTGTCGAGTTACTTCATCATTGGCTGGTGAGCCACCCTATTGTGTGTAGACCTCGTCATTACATGTGGTTTCGTATAGATCTTATAGCACATATGGCTGAGAGGCATCGATGATTGACTCCTCCTTGATAGTGTTATTCTTGATAGTCTTGTTGCTACTTGGGCTTGTTTCCTTTGGGCCTAGTTAGTGTGAGGACTAGGGACTGGCCTTTCATTCCATTGGTGGGTTTTGTTGGAGTGGTTCCGTACTTTGGTAGGCGAGTTCTTCGCTAATTCGATCACCACCAGGTTATTCCTGGCGACTGATTTTGTTTTGAGTTTGGCCCTCAGTGTGATGACTTGAGGATTCAGATGGCTTTTGAGGCATGATATCGACGAGATTATTAATCTTCGTCAAGTATGTTAGAGACTCTGATTATTACTAGGGAGTATTATGCATGGCTTGATGCTCAGATTTCTACATTTGAGTTTATATTTTTATGTCATTCAGTTTTGTAGGTGCTCTTTCCTTGAACGGATATACCGATTACGTCAGGACTTTATGTGTTCAATTATAGCTTTCAAGGAATGCTTATCACCGTTCCATGGCTTAGATGCGGTATACTATTTTTGTTTATGTTGAACGTATTGCTGTGTTGGAGTCTCGGGGACTTGAGTTAGAGATTGCTTCCTTGCTCGAGGAGAGAAGTGCTTTGACTTGACGAGTATTTGCTTTATTAGCTCAGATTGATGATTTATGTTCCTGCCTAGAGCGTATTTCTGGAAATTTGGTGACAAAGCAAGCAACTACTGAGGCATCGTTATGGGGGCGTATTACTATGGAGCATCTAGTCGTGGCACTTCGGCGTGGCAGGGATCTAGCCTTAGAGGCTTGTAGCGGAAGGTTTTCTTGTATAGTGTTTTTGGTCGATATGCGGAGTGATAGGCTCGATTTGAGGGGTTTATTGACTTGGTTGCCCGGACCACGAAGAGTGAGCTTGCTAGCAGGAAGGTTCAGGAGCTACAAGATTTTGCTTCTCGTGAGAGACACAAGGCCTTGACTCGTAGATTTCTGCAGATGTTGAGGAGAGTTCGAGGAGCACTTATGTTGATTGAAATGGATGGAAAGGAATTTCTTGATTTGCTCAATTTCAATGTTGTAAAACACTATTACATGTAGTTAAGATTTCAAATAAAATGCTTGTCTTTTTAACCAATCTAGCCTCTTTGGTTTTTCCTTCCCTACACTTTGAAAGGCATCATGACACAATAAAGCTGTTGCTGGCGAAAACCCCAAAAAGGGGCAATAGAGGCAAAAGTAGCAAAAAAAACAAAACAAAGAAAGGTGCTCATTACCTTTCCAAAGTTATAAGTTCACAATTAATAATGTTAAGATAATCTGATCCTTCGAAAAGTTATATAAGTCCAAGCATAATCACTAGGTCCTAAAAAAATGATCCCTGGGAGCTTACGGGTCTAAGGTGATGGTTAGTCACTTGGAGGAGCACGGCGGAACGGGAAGCATTCTGTCAACCATGTCATGCATATCAACTTTGCATTTATTTAATTATGTGATTTTGAATTTTGTTTGCATAGTGTGTTCAATTGAATGTTACATTGTTAGGAATTATATTTGAATAAAAAATTGAAAGCTTAGATGACTTAGAAAACGATAATTGATTAGCTTAATCAGTTTAGTTTAATGTATAGAATCACATAGGAATTTAATTAAAAATTTGATTCATATTAATAATAATTATAAATAACCAATTAGACATAATTATGATTGATTAGCTTTAAGTTTGATTAATTAAGATAATGAGCTATTAGTGTATTAAGCTAATCTATTAATATATAACTTAGAAGAAGAGAAGTTGAGTTCATCCTTATGTAATTGCTGGAGAAAGTTTTAGAGGGGGAGAGAGAGCTCAACTTTAGAGAGAGAGAAGCTAGAATTTGAAGAATTGAAGGAGGTGGTTCAAGATTTTGCAAGAATACATCAAATTAAAGACTCTAGGTAAGAATTACAAGTTTAATTCTTGTAGATAATCCACCTAAGGCTTGAATTCATGGAGTAATTAGAATAATTTGCATGTAATTTGAATATCTTATATTTCATCATTGTTGGTTTGAATTTTGCCTTTCTAGCATGCATGCGAGTTTAAACTTTGCATTTTTCCAGAATTGTCATGGTTTTATATCATATATTTCATGTTTGATGAACAAAGGAGAAAAGCTTTGAAAAATTTTGCATGCATGAAGGTTTTGGTTTCAATTTTGCTAATTGATGATGTTTCGAGTTAATGGTTTCAAAATTGATCATGAACTTGTGTTTTTCCAAGTGTTATCATGTTTTTGAATAAACGATGCAAGCCCTCTAATATTGAATTTGTGTTTGGAAGCTCAATTATTCAGTTTTGGAAAACAGAATTCGCACAGGCCTCTTGAGCGATGAAGTAGTCGCTCGAGCGCACTTCGAGATCATCCAGTATTTTTGTAGGCTGCTCGAGCGATCAAGTTACTGCTCCAGCCTACATTTGAATCACTTGGAATGTCGTTTTGCAAACCAAATACTGGGAGCTTGCATTCATCGCTTGAGCGATGAAAGGATCACTCGATCGATCACTTGTTTTCAGCATATTTTGTAAAACACTCTCATGGGCATATTTTTGTTTCCATCATCTTCCGAGTATTCTTAGGCATTGTTTAGGCCTCATTAAAAAAGTAATAAGCTAGTAACCAACATAAGGAAATGGATTAGATAAGAAGTATATTTCAATGTGAATTTGTTTATGTGCATTGTGTATGTTGGACACCCGAGATATAGCAATCATTTGAGACCACTGCGAGTGATGTCTCTATAAAGTTATGTTTGAAATTGTTTCAAGAATGATGTCATGAAATTTTATTTTGTATCCATGAATGAAGATCCTTTTTGTAGATATATTCGTGGCATCCTTTAGTGAGGCCTTGCCTGGGGGATATAATACCATGGTCCTTTGAATGTTTGAAGTATAGAGATCTCTGATGTTTGACACGAGTGGTCCCTTTGTTAGACCTGAAAGGTCCCTTTGATTTTGGCTTGAAAGGCCCCTTTGTTTTGCTCTATTGGCTGTTACCACTTATCACGCTTCGATAATGAATTTCGTTTATAAGCAAAAGCTTTGTTATGAATTCGATATATGATTCGTTTTGAGAATACAAGTTATGTTTTGTAATGCGATTAGACTTCATTCATTAACAACTTTATATTGATGTTACTCATTGGGTTTTAGCTCACCCCCTTCCCCTATATGTATGTAGGTGAGCATTTAGGAGATCAAGCTTAGAGTTTGCCTTGGGAGTCCACCTTTTTGAGAAGCCAACACGTGGAGTGTCTCCGTGTCGAGGCGTTTGCTTGGATTTGTGTTGAACCAAGCTTTTGTCAAATTTTTTTTTGTTAAGTCTTATGTTTGGACTTGTATGTGTATAAGATGAAGTTTGCACTTATTGTCAATATTATTAAGTTATGATGCGTTCTATGGAGGTTTTTGGTTTATCATTTAAGCACAGCTTAATGGACTTGTTTTGTTAATGATTTTGCTTCCGCTTCAGGCCTCGATATTTAATAAATATTTTGGATTTGTCTAAGAGGCCGTAGGTAATCTATGATTACTAGCCAGTTATGCCCTTATCCTCTAGGGGCGGACTAGGGACTTGACAGTCACTGACTTTCATATTGGAAGTGTTCAGTAACCTCACCCCCTAGCCCCTTTGAGTGTTGAAAACCTTCCTGACCAGAGTGCCTTTCACTCGACATCTCCTGGGAAAGTACTTGTTCCCTTCACCAACCAATCTTCGGATTCAAAAATTGTAAATATAACTGTTTTAATCTGGCATACTCATAAGAATGAAGCATGCATTTATATTACAACAATGTGACACACGTACAATACTAGAATATAAAACTATTATGCAAAAAAACTATTGATCACCTCGAACTCTCCACATCTGTAAAAATCTACGGGTCAAGGCCTCATATCTCTCACGAGCAGCAAAATCATCTTGCTCCTGAACTTACCTACTGGCAAGCTCACTCTACGTAGATTGGGAACCAAGTCAATAAACCCCTCAAATTGAGCTTGTTGCTCCGCATAATGGCCAAAAATAAGGCAATACTAGGAAACCTCAGGCTCTAGGCCTCTAAGGCTAGTATACTTGTCACGCCGAAATGCCACAACTGGATACTCTAGCTCAGTAATATGCCTATGTATCAATGCCTCGGCAGTCGTTCGCTTTGTCGCCAAATCTCTAGAAATATGCTTTAAGCGAGAACGTAAATCATCGATTTGAGCTGATAAAGTTGGTACTCATCAAGTCAAAGCACTCCTCTCCTTAAGCAAGAAAATAGTCTCCCGTAAGTCCTTGAGACTCGAACACAGCAATACGCTCAATATAAACAAAAATAGTATCCCGCATCTGAGCCATGGAATGTTGATAAGCATTCCCCAAAAGTTGTAATCGAACACTCAGAGTCATGATGTAATCGGTTTATCTGCTCAAGGAAAGAGCGCCTGCAACAGTCGAACGACGTACAAACATAAACTCAGATCTATAAATCTGAGCATCAAGCCATGCATCATACTCCCTAGTAATACCAGGAGTCTCCAACATACCTGATGAGGATGAATAATCTTGTTGATATCATAACTCAATAACCATTTGAATCCTCGAGTCATGATATCTGTCTTGCTGGTTGTGCATTGCACAAATAAATATATATTCCACCAAACTAATTTAATATATTGTGTTGACCAACTCAAAAAAATAATATATACTCACATATTATTTTATATTTCCATTACTTTTAAATTCCACCTAACTAATTATTTTTTTTAATGTTTAAAATGATTGTTTATTTGCTATTCTTTTTTTAAAAAATAATTTTTATGCTGTATTTAATTAAATATTATATAAACAAAATTTTAAACTCATTTATAACATACATACATATATATAAAAAGTTAATATAAATAAATTAAAAATATTAAAAATGAAAATAATATATAAGCGCTTCCAACCTACGACTCTTCTAAGTTGCCCTGCTCCCGTTCCCTCTCCCGTTGCTGTTTCGTGCAACTAAGTGCTAGAATACACTTCACATGGAATTTCACTTCAAAAGAGGTAGCTAGATGCTGAACCAAATGTGTTGTTAGCTTTATTCCACCTATTTGTTGGTCCTAAGCTTCTCTAAACCTCATGAAACTCCACCTTAATTGCCAAATTATTCTCTATAATAAAAATTCAAGCATTAACACATAATTAAGTTGGTGTTTGGGGTTTGTTTTTTTTGTGGCCTTTTTTTTTTGTTTTTGTTTTTTTGGGTGGGTAAGTCATAAATTAAGGACAAAGAATTACACATTTACAAGGGGCATACCCCAGGTAATACAACAAATATCATTCTCGCCCCCCAAAAGGGGGGTTGAAGCAAATAAAATCTAAATACAAATAAAACACAAAAATTACCCATATACCTTTTTTATCCCCAAATAACTTCTACTATCAAAAAATAATAGGTGAAATTTGAGGAAGATATATGGGCAAAAGTACAATGACCTCACCACAGTCGAACATGGCTGAACAACAAAAAGCACAAAACCATGAGTTGGTTTTGAATACGTCAATGGCCAAATAAAACCGACGTGGCGTTGCCACCTTCAACACAAAACTATACATATACAAACTTTACATATACACCAAGCTGGCCAGCCACCTAAAATAAGGAGCCGACCTACCACCTATATCTATCTCCCTCATACCAACGTGCTATCCTTGATCAGAACAACATCATTGGGACGGGAAATTGCCCCTTGAAACACGCGATGGACCACGCGTACAGCCACTCTCCATCTCACATTTACCGACCAAACACCACGAACGCCCGACGGAGAAACAGCCATTACGGTGGTAAACACCCAGGCCAGTTATGGACAAACCCACCAGTGCCAGAGTAGCGAACCACCTGCTACTCCTCACCAGAAACATATAGCGAACAACAATAGCTCCGTTACAAGCGGACCACCAGCAAGCAACACCCCATGAATTGAAAACTTTAAATCCCTAGAGGACCTATACCAAAACCAGCACCAGGTGAGAGCAACACCCGTGCCTGAACAAAGTCAATATCTCGCCGGAGAAGAAGCAACTTCGGCCAGAGATCAACTAGCACTAGTGACTACCCCCCGCCGACGTCAAACCTGGACAAAACAAACAAAAAACATCCACCAACAGTTGCCTCATCGAAACCCTCCAGAATGAAGATTAAACCTTGAGCCAAAGGAAAACGGCCATGGAAGACGGCCATGGCATCACCCACAACCGAACACCATAACCCAATTTCCATATCCATTTACATCAACATTCTCGCTCTAGACTAGAGAGAGAGGCTAAGAGGAAAGAAAATGACCATTGCAAGTCGGAGACGACCAATAACGGTCACCACACCAAGCTGTAAAACTCACCAGTGGCATAGCCAGAACCCTCCTTTAGCTACCAGATTTACATGAGCGTAGAGACCACTGTCATACCAACGAACCCACCAACAATGACCAGAACCCCGACACAGGCATTGACCCACGGACGGTTTGACCATCGGGAGCTGACAGATGACTACTCGCCAGCGAGACAACTGGGATGATATCCCATTCACCAGCCATGGCGGACAGCAACTCAATGTACTAGAGGCGAAGTCATGGGACTTGAATACATCACAGAAGCACCAGAGAACTTCCAAACAAAATTTGAAAATACACAACAAAGATCAACACCACCCCTAAAACGGAGCTTAACAGACCTGAAACACACTCACTTACCGTCAAAATTTGTGGCCTTTTTGCTTCTTTTAGGAGCTAAAAAAGCTAATGTGTTTGGGAAGTTGCTAAACAAGCAGGTTTTTGGGAGTGAAAAAATTGATGTGACATTTGACCTTTTTAGCTAGTGACAAACAACATGGGGGCTTTTTGGATTTTTTAGTCAAAAGCTGGCTTTTTATTTTTTAGTGTTCCCAAATGACCTCGCATATGTGGAAGAAATTACTATAAAAGAAATGCAACTTATATAAATCAACATGAACATGCAATTTTAGCCGTTCGTCACTTTTTTACTGTTAATATTTTTATTATTGTTTTTCTTTTCAATTTTTTGTTGACCATAATTGGTTGCAATTTTATGCACATTTAAAATTGTATACACTTGTGCTTTATAAATTTTAACATTAATTTGATAAGCATTGGTTCACATTAAATTTTTAGTTAATTATACGCTAGTGCCATTTGTGTAAAGAGATGTGTATTGTGAAGCACAAAGATATAGGCATGGACACAAGATAACGATTTAAAAAAAAATAAGGATATAGACATAACATGGATACTACCCAGTTTTTTTTTTTTTTAAAATATATTTTTGTTTGCTAATTTTTATCCACAAACAATAAAAAATAATGAAAAACTAACATTATTTCAACATGAAAAACCATAAAAAATACACTAGTCAT
This sequence comes from Camellia sinensis, assembly GCF_055761805.1. Lineage (NCBI taxonomy): Eukaryota > Viridiplantae > Streptophyta > Magnoliopsida > Ericales > Theaceae > Camellia > Camellia sinensis. The sequence goes on from NC_138964.1 coordinate 90,622,118, forward strand.
AAGACACATAAGATATCATCTAATACATTCATCAAAAACACCTAGAAAAAAAAGACTACGGGGACTATATTTGTTTTTGTGAGGATGCTTGGATTGGGGATAGCTCTTTTGGTCATTTGTTTCCACATTTGTATTGTTTATCTCACTCTCATAATGTGTCTGTTCCTTCTATTGCTTGTTTCCCAAAGGCTCCCATTTCTTAAAATTTCAGTTTTTTCGAAAATCCAAGTGATACCTGTCATGCATAATGAGGTGGGATTCTATGGATAAAGGGTATTGTCTATTCATTCCTTGGGTTTGTTCTCTTGCTAGTTTTTTTTTTTTTTTTTTTTTTTTTTTCATGAGTTGATTGATAATTCTGATGTTCCCATTTTTTTTTTTTTTTAAAATGATTTGTAATGCTTGTGTGTCTTTTTAAGTAAAGTGTTTCTAACGATTAGTTTCAAAGGAGAGCTGATTACTTTTGCTACCTCAATGGTGCATTTTGTGTAGAAAGGGGGATAATGAAAGAATTGACCCTCTCTCTCTCTCTCTTTTTTTTTTGTTGTTTTGCATTGTCTTGTGACTTTATCATCGTGGCATAAATTGTTTTACATGGTGGATGTTGAGTGGGTGGCTTCTCCTTCTTTTATACAAATGCTTTTGATTGATTGTAGGAGGTTTGGAACGAATAAGAAAGTTTGAGTTCTTTAGGATTGTGTCATTTTTGTGACATTTTCAGAGATTTGTTTAGGAAGGAACACATATTTTTTATTATAAATTTGGGCATATAGAGGAAATCATGGAATAAGATTTGTTGTATATCTTTTTTTTTGCTTCTGTCCCTTTTTCTTTTAGGGAGATTCCTTTTGATTAGTACGGATTGAAGGGTTGTGCGTGGTTTGGAATCTTTTGGTTGACTTTTGTGTTTTTAGTGGACTTCTTGTCCTACACCAACTTTTGTAATTTTTCTTTTATTTTATTAATAAAATTTCTTTTGTGGCCTTTTGAGGCTTCAAGCAGACCTAACTTCAACCAAGTCATCGTCACTAACACCATCACCATCAACTTGGCCTATACCTCCATTATCTGTAAATAACAGTCTCTTTGTTGGGTTCATCAAGTGAGAGGTTTTCAATCTCAAACATCCTAATGCAATCAAATAAGTCAAACCTTGTCTCCCACAATATCCCACATGTTGGTCTCTTTTTAGTAGTTGGCTTCTCCTTGATAAAAGGCTGAGACTGCTATGCATAATTTAGACACATTAATGATTGAACTTTTTGGTGGAAGTTATTGTATTGTTTTTGTTTGTTTTTTGTTTTTAAATGCTACTCTTTTGACCGCTGAACCCCCGCTTTCTCTCTATATGTTTTCATTTGAAAGCTAACCCAAACAATACACCAAAATGCAATTTTGATCCTTGAGGGCAGTAAAAGAAATAGAGGAACACCAATGAACACATGGTCTGAGGCGTTTTGAAATGAGATGTTTTTCTTAAACTTATCAATCTGTGGGAATTCCTGTAATATTACTGATGTAAACGTTTGCTTCTTCACCGAAGCATGGACTTTAAACAAAGAGAGAATAAATAGGGAAAAGAATTTGCTTGTGTTTGGTTTGGATTTTCAAAATAGTTTTTGAGAGCCCAAAATTGAAAACTCATTTGTTTGTCTCTATTACCAAACTATTCTCAAAACTATTTCAAATTTATCTCTATTCCCAAAACAATTTCAAATGAAATTTATCTTATTATCAAAGCTACATTAATTGAACTGTATCTATGTTGTATCTATGTTGAAATATGCAGTACATCATATTTTCAAATTAATCACATTTTTTGGATGAAACTTTGTAAAGAAATTATTTGCAAATTCACATAAAAATTTAAAATAAAATGAATTTGTATGTCCAATTAATAATTTTTTAAAAAAAATTAATTAAAAAAAATGTGTTATACGTTTTAAGTGTGTTTAGATTGAGTGGATCTAAAAATTATTATTATTATTATTTTTTTGTATATTTGTTAGAATTTAGTGATTTTTTAAAAGATTTTATCATAAATTTTATATGTTTATTTAGATTGAGTGGAACTAAAAACTATTTTTTTTTTCTTTTCTTTTCCTTTCTTTTTTTTTTGTGCCCTTTTTGTTTGTTTGTTTGTAGATTTGTTAGTATTTAGTGAGTTTTAAAAGAATTTATTTATTTATTTATAAATTTTATAGTTTTTAAGTGTATTTAGATTGAGTGGAACAGGACATTTGGCCTAGAGGTTGTGTAGCACCCATTGTCGTGTGAGGTATTGGGTTCAACTCCTCTGGAGAGAGTTTGATACCCTTTGTGGTGGTGGTTCTAAGTGGTTGTTGTGCTTGGGCTGAGGAGTTTGATATCCTTTGTGGTGGTATTTATTTCTCCCCATTGTATTTAGTAGTAGTAAAGTGGTGGTTGGGCTTGGGCTTAGTAGACTTTGTTGGCAAAAAAAGGCTCACTAAAGACAACAAAACACGGAAAACAAAAATCTTAAAAACTAGTCTTAAAAACTCAAAACCAAACAAATTTTGAAATTTTATCAACTCTTTTCAAAAAGCTATCTTTCAAAATTGATCCTGAAAATTAAACCAAGCGGACCCTTTGTTTCTTGACTAAATTGAACACTGATTGTTTCCCTTGAATGCATTTGATGGTGTATTAGTGTTAGCTGCATTGTTGTTTATATCTGTGCCCTTTGTAACTTACAAAATTTGATTAAAGGGATCATTTTGTTATCTTTGATATAACTCCAGGTTTTGAAAATGCTCCTGGTGAATGGGATGAATACCCTTCATATGTTAATGCTGAGCGGTTGGATATTGGATCTCCTGTAAGTTGGAACTGTTGCGCTTTTATCTCTACAGATCTTCCATAGATAGTCCTCACTGTATTTTCCTTTTCATGATCTCATTCAGGGCATCTACAATGATAATCCTTCTCTTTTGTTTCATACTGGTTATGGCTATAGTCCACAAATGCCATATGGACCGTATTCCCCAGTTACAACACCTTTGCCTTCTGTTGGGCGAGATGCCCAATTATACTCCCCTCAGCAGTATCCATTCTCTGGGCCACCATATTATCAGCATCTAGTTCCTCCTAGCATGCAATATATCACCCCACCAACTCCAGTTTCACAACCAGTGCTGAACTCAGTGGTGAGTATTGACCAACAAGTTGATGGAATGCTCTTGGGGCCGAGACCTAGTTATCCCTCCCCGGTGACATCTTTTGGCAGAGGCAACTTTTCTGGAAATCCTGGAGGTTTTGGTTTTCATGATTTGCAGCAAGGATTTGATGCATTCAGAACTAGTGGACTTTGGTCAGATTGGTCAAAACCGTCAGACAGACAGAGGGCTCTCACTCCATTTTCGCCTGCAGTATCTCCCCAACCAATTGGCAATCTTGGGTCATTTGGACAAAATGTTGGAATGGTTTGTTCTTTTACCTATGCATGTCACAAAATGATTGTGGGAACCTAATTAATGCTTTTGAGATCTCAATATGTGCTGTTATTTTGTTCCTATGTTCCTTTTTTTTTGTACTATCGAATAGTGTTTATGGTCTTTGCCTCTGATAATCTAAGTACGAGATCTAGATTATGCTTCTATTTGAAATGTATCTCGAACCATACTCTAGCTAACTTTTGTTTATTGTCTTTATTCCCGTTTGGAAACATTTGTTTTGGGGTTTTGTTCTCATTCAGCTACATTTAATGTAGAGCTAGTTGAATAGTTTTAGGTTTTAGAATTAACCTGTGTCCCAACCTTTGACTTGAACGACACACCTTCCCCTTAGGTGACCATTTGAGTTGATAATGGATGGTAAATTGTTTTAGTTTCTAGATTGTAATGATTGAGAGCATGTCAGGAATTCGCCTGAGGCAGAGAGCATTGCATCCAGCAAAGCTCCTAATGAAATCAATTAAGCATTGCTGAACAGTATAAGCAATGTAGTTATTTTCTGAAAGTTACAATAATACGTGAAATCAATATGGGCTCAGGAAGTTAGTGGTATGATGATATTTCATGAAATACATAAGTAATTAATGAAACTCGTTCAAGGTACATGGCATTATTCATTCATTCTCCTCGTTCACACAAGCTAATTATGCATTTTTTTATGCACATTCAACTGACTTGTAAGTAACATGATTCTCATAAATGGATTTATACTGCTTGAATTGACTAACTTGAGTTCACTTGTGTTTCATGCGAAGCTCGACGGTGTCCCTCTTTTATTTGGAACTTGTTTTGTTAACTATCTGATAATGCAACATATTTTTTTCTGAGCAAAGTATTGAAGCCTGTTGGCCTGGCTAGATATTGGATTTCCAAGAGGCATTGTGAAAAGCTTATCTGCAAAGCAGTGTACATCTTAGAATATCATGAACAGTGTTATTAAAGGCGATAGGTGCACCAAGGGGCCAAGGTCCCCTGGGGCCTAGGCTCAAGGAGCAAGGCAAGGCACAGACTTCACTGAAGTGAGGCGCACCTTGTACAGAAAAAAAAAAATAATGTAATATAAGTAAATAATTTAGGGTTCAACATAAACAAAATTTGGAGATTAGGAATTAGGGCTAATTTTTCTTCAATAATTGATTTGGGGTTGAATGCCCAATGTATTGGCATCTGTAATAAAAGTAGGGATCTTCTGTAGCTGCACCATATTAAATCAATGGTCAGATTTTAAACAAAACCAATTAAAGCAACAATAAAAAAGCCCTTAAGACGCAAGCCTTGGGCAATTGGGCGCCTTATCACATCTGTCTGGCTTGGAACACTACAAGGCACAAACCTTGGGCCTGGACGGGACTTGGGCTTAGGTGCACACTTAGGCGCTCCTTATCAAAGTCACCTGGCTTGGAACACTACAAGGCGCAAACCTTGGGCTTGAATGGGACTTGGACCTAGGCACACGCGTAGGCGCGCCTTTAATAACACTGATCATGAAGGAACCATTATGAAAACCTAGAAAGAGTGAACTTTCTTATAATCATGTACTAAGTAAGATATAAGAATCTTAGTTGTTGAGATAGTTGAGTGTTGTATAATATGGAAGATTAGGGTTAGGTGAGAGCAGGAAGAGAAGAAGAGACAAAAATTAGAGGAATAGGTTCACCTTAGCATATGTTTTTCAGAATTAGGGCTGTTCACATGTTGTGTCAGGTTCTATGTTGGCCTGCAGCCTGAACAGACTACCTCGGGTTGGAATTTTGAACTCTTGATTTCGACTAAATGACACTTTGAAACCATACGTTCCTTACACTTAGTTTGGTGGTCAGTGTTTGACAATCAAATAGCATAGCCTCATTCAGTCTTCACAAACTAAAAAATGTACTTTTTATTGAAGCATTGAGTTGTAAAAGTAGATGAAATTTGTGCATCAAAAGAGAGATGATGGTTTGATCTTAATAGAAGCTGCTAAAATGAAGATTGATCACCAAAAAAAAAAAAAACAATTTTTTTGACTCACTGTCATCTACTGTAGAAAAAGGAGACGCCACAACCGCCATCACTTAGTGTTGCCCCCTCCACCATTGCTCAGTGCCACCATGACTAATAACATTACCTTTGTGCTTCATCATCGACCTCTGTGCTAGATTAAGACCACATAAAAAAACCCTAGGTGGATGTGGTTTCTTGGTGAGAGAGGGGTTTTGAGGTTTGAGCTAAGATGCACGGACAATTCTAACAAGTTGACGTATTTGTGTCGTGTCCGTGTCCGTGTCAGACACTGACACTCTTTGGACATTTCCCTGACACGTGTCTGACACTCTCTAAAACGTGTCCTATTTTTTAATTTTTTTTAGATGACCCGGATACTCTTTGGACACTTGGAGGATACACGTGTCTATCACTTAAAACACACGCGTTTATCAATTAGACATAGGTGAAACTAATTATAAATTTGAACAAAACAATTTAAGATACAATAATAAAACAAAAACATATAAATTTATAGGAATTAGCATCATATTACATTTTTTATTATTTTTAAATAATATATTCATATATATATAACATATAATAAATATATAAAATCATATATTTTATACGTGTCCCCCACGTATCATGTTCTGCATTTTTTGAAAATTGGCGTGTCTGTGTCATAGTCATGTCGTGTTGCGTGTCTGTGTCCATGATTCTTAGGGTTTGAGACTAGGGCTAATAAGGACACAGTGAGATACTAAGACAAAAGAGAGTGAGGGAAAGAGAGTTGAGATTTGAGAAGTGATTAGATCAAACTCGACACTTGACAGAAACTTGATTTCTTACATTTTCAAAACCTGTGGTTGGTCGAAATACTATGTGAATAGTTGCATAATTGGGTTTCCATTGGTCCGATAAGTTTTGGTGGGTCGAAATGGGTCCTTGAACAACTCTAATTAGAATGCTATAACCACAAGATTACAAAAATACCCCTACCATAAAATAAGACTAAATAACTCAACAACAACAACAACAACCCCCCCCCCCCCCCCCCCCCCGCCCCCGCGCACGCGGGGCTAGAATCTACATAATTAACATGCTCCTAATTGTTGAAATACACCATCTCATGAGTATATCAATATATGTTTGGTGCACTCATGCAAAACGTGATTGTGATCAATAAAGCTGGTTGCTTCTATGTCTCAATATATTTGCATTAGAGTTGGAACATGAATACCAAGGTTCTGAAGGAGAGACAACATCTCGGAAGCAGTATGAGCCATAGCTCTATACTCAACTTTGACACTAGAGCATGCAATGATATTTTTCTTTTTGTACTATGCCAAAGTAACTGTTAGAATAGTTATTTTCTGTTTTGTTTTTCTGTTAATATTTACTTAAGTTGAGGGTATGATAGTCATTTCACTATGTTAGGGTTTGCACATATATTTTGCTGATGTAGAGAACATTCATTCCATATATATAAAATTACTCTCTCTCTCTCTCTCTCTCTCTCTCTCTCTCTCTCTCTCTCTCTCTCTCTCTCTCTCTCTTCTTCTTCCTCCTCTCCTCCTCCTCTAAACCCTATAAACTAACACTAAATTTCTTCATTATACATTCTAACTTGGTATCAGAGCAATCTATCCTTCATTGGGAAGTGTTCTACAGATTTTGGAGATCAATTGGAGGTGACCGCGATGTGCTGATGTCATCATCTGTACGATGACGTCAGCATGACATCAGCACTGTATGGACGAAACCTCCATCACTAGGCTCGAAATTTCATCTCGATATTTATGGTGATTTTTGTGAAATTTTTTGATCATCTCTGATGTGAATTTTATATTTTCAAATGTTTTTCTTATTTTTTTGGTGCCTCACTGTGAATTTGGTTTTGGGACTGTTTTTTGCTGTTTCTTCTTGTTGCCATAGACCGTCTGGGAGCCGAAATTGCTATATCCAGTGATATTTGCTCTTAATTTCTGGTTTTGCTGTTGTTGGGTTGGTAATTTGTTCAATTTTGGCCTCAATCTAGTTCGACATTTTCTATTTCTATCTGTTGGAATTTCATATATAGGGGCTGAAATCCTACTAACAAGGGGTAGTTACTCTCCAGTTGTTGATTTAGGCTGGTGGATTGTTGTGTTGGTCTAATTTGTCAAATTTGGTTGGCAAATATGTGTTCTCCTCACTCATGCGTATTGTGTCAGGGATCCTGGTGTTTGACCTAGTTTGGTTGTCTATATTGATTGTTGTTAGTGCTGGTTGTTATGGGTGTTGACTATTTACAAGTATTTTGCTACTTTGTGCTATTAGATTGAGTATTTTCTTTGTTATTGATCGGCATGGCTGAGATTGAGGCTAAAGCTATGACTATGGGAAAGGATGATGACATGCCTAAATCCATCACCACCAAGAAATTGAATAGTGCCAATTATTTGGCTTAGGTTCATGCTGTTAAAATTCTCTTACGTGGCAAGAAGAAGTTCCGCTTCCTTAGCGAACTCCCTCCTGCCATTGATGATAAATCTTATGATGATTGGTGTAGTGAGGATTCTTGTATTATGGGTTGGATTTGGCACAGTTTGGAGCCATATGTTGCCAGTACCGTAGAATTTTGTGATACCTCCAAGGAAATATGGGACTCCTTTGCTGAATCTTTTTCGAATTAGAGTAACGTCTCTTGAGTTTATGAGTTATATGAGTAGTCTCAAGACCTTGTGGGATCAGTTATTGCAGCAGTGACCCTTCACTACTGATGTGAACAAATAGAAGCGACATTGGGAGGAGTTTATGATTGCTTATTTACTCTTCGGCTTAGATCCTGAATTACAGGGTTTAAGGATCAGATTCTTGCCAGTGAAACTTTTCCTTTTGCTATTAATGCCTATTCTCGGCTGTTACGTTCTTCCTTGTGCCAGGCACAACCTACTATTGGGTCCTTTACTTTGTCGTCTTTTGTAATGGTCTCTAGTAGTGAAGATCATGGACCTACTCGAGGGGATTTTCATGGCCCATCTGGCCCTCGGGACTCTTCTTACGGTGGAGGTGGTTCTTGTGGTGGTGGATCTTGTAGTGGTGGTTCCTGTGGTGGGGCTAACAGTGGACCTAGCTCTCGCACACATATTGATCTCAAGTGTACTTATTGTGGTTCCCAAGGTGATATTGAGCCTTGGTGTTGGCAGAAGTATGGCAAACCTGACCATGTGCATCAGATTATGGATGCCCTATCCTCACAGTCCTTGTTTTCCACTGGTTCTGTTGCTTCTCCAGTTGATTCTCATGAGACTCACTACTCAGATTAATGAGCTTATGGCTCTTGTCCAATCTCTCTGACCGAGTATACCTTTATTCTCTACCGCTACTCTGGCTAGTTCAGGTAATATTGCATATGTGGCCAAGTCTACTTAGCCTTGGCTCCTAAACTCTGGTGCTAGTTCTCATATCTTTGGTAATTCCTCTCTTTTTGATAATCTGAGGCTTGTTGATCATACTATTTTACTTGTTGATGGATCTTCTTAACCTGTTAATGGTCAAGGTCCTCTTCACCCAACTCCATCTCTTTCTTTTCCCTCTGTCTTTATGTTCCTAAGTTTCCATTTAATTTACTTTTTGTTAGCCAATTAATTCAAGCTCTCCACTGTTTTGTAATCTTCTCTCACTTCATGTGTTTTGCAAGACCTCCAAACCAAGAGGATTATTGGTTCGAGGCATGAGAAGGATAGCTTATACTTTTTGGACACCGAGATTCCTCTTCATCGTCCATCTACTTTGTTGAGCGCTACTGCATCTCCTCTTCAGTGGCATTTCCGCTTGGGTCATCCTTCTTTAGCCAAGCTTAAGTTAGTTGTTTCCAGTTTGAGTCATGTTTCTCAGACTGAGTGTGAAGCCTGTCAATTTGGGAAGCATCACCGTAGTTCGTTTAGTTGTGTGTTTGCCTTTTGCTTTTGTCCATACAGATATTTGGGGTCCATCTAGAACTCCCACTGTTGATGGTTTATTTTATTTTGTTATTTTTGTGGATGATTACTTTCGGATGACTTGGTTGTTTTTAATGAAACAGAGATGTGATTTGCCATCTATTATCTCTAAGTTTTATAATGAAATCTTTACTCAATTTGGGAAACATATTAAGATATTTCATTCTGATAATGCTTTAGAATATGTGCAGTCTATTGTAACTAACCTTTGTGATGCTCGTGGTATTATTCATCTGATTAGTTGTTCTCATACATCACCTCAAAATGGTGTTGCGGAGCGCAAACACGACAATTTATTAGATTTTGCTTGCACACTAATGTTTAATATGCATGTTCCCAAACAGTTTCAGGGCAATGCGGTTCTCTTCGCCTGTTTTCTTATTAACTGCATGCCTTCTAGTTTTGTTCCCATGTCTCCTTATTCTCAGTTATATCCCACATTGTCTCATTTTCCCTTGTCACCTCATGTTTTTAGATGTGTGGCTTTTGTACATGTTCTTGACTTTGGCATAGATAAGTTATCTCTTCGTGCTCGCAAGTTAGTGTTCTTAGGCTACTTCCGTACTCAGAAAGGGCATCGATGTTATCATCCCGAGTCACATTGATTCTTTGTCAGTCTTGCTGTTACATTTTTTGAGTCCACTCCTTTTTCTCCTTTGGACAATAGTTATCCACTGATCTTCTCTCTTGTCGTAAGGGGGAGCTAACTTTTATCACCCTTACTCTTCCGTCTTGTGTTCCTTCCTCTTCTTCTATATCCTCTCCCTCCAGTCTTCCCGTTACCCCTCCTTTGCTGGTTTATTAGTGGTCTCAAGTTCGTCGCATTGTATTTTATGGCTCGACCAGTTCATCTCCTTCGTCAGAGGTTCCTGACTCCCCTGTTCCATCTGTTGATGTGCCCTCTGATGACAGTCCTATTGCCCTCCACAAAGGTAAACGTACTTGCACTCAACATCCTATTGCTAATTTTGTTTCTTATGATCCCCTCTCTCCTGGTCTTCACTCCTTTGCTGGTAGCTTGTCTAGTATTACCATTCCCCACTCCAGCAGGCTATGTCCATCTCTAGTTGGAAGGATGCAATGGACGAGGAAATGCATGCTCTTTATAACAATCAAACGTGGGAACTTACCCCTATCCCTTCTTGCAAATCTAGTGTGGGTTGTCATTGGGTTTATACTGTTAAGTATCTTTCTGATGGGACTGTTGAGCGACTTAAGGCTCGCCTAGTAGCCAAAGGCTACACACAAACCGATGGTCTTGATTACTTGGAGACTCTCTCCTGTGGCACGTTTTAATTTGGTTTGGATCCTTCTCTCCGTTGCAGTTAGTTAGTTAAGTCTTGGCCTTTGTATAAATTGAATATCAAAAATGCCTTTCTTCATGGCGATCTCCAAGAGGAAGTCTATATGGATCAACCCCCTGGCTATGTTATTCCCAGTCATGAGCATATTGTTTGTCGATTGCGGAAGGCCTTCTATGGTTTCAAACAATCCCCTCGTGCCTAGTTTGATCATTCCAGTGCTGTTGTGCTTGCCTAGGGTTTTCGCCGTTAACTTTTTGACCACAATAAGAATATTGTTCTTATTGTCTATGTCGATGACATAATCACAATCATTTCTGGGAGTGACTCCACTAGTATTGCTGACTTGAAGCAGTATTTAGGCCAACACTTCCACACCAAAGACTTGGGCCATTTTCGGTATTTTCTTAGGATTGAAGTTGCTCGCTCTTCTCAGGGATTGTTTCTCGCCCAATGGAAGTATGTTCTTGATCTCCTCACTGAGACTGGCCTCTTAGGCGCTCGCCCTAGTGATACTCACATGGATTCTAGTGTCAAACTTGATGGTGAAACTGGGGACTTGTTTTCTGATATTGGTCGTTATCGTCGATTGGTTGGTAAATTAATCTATCTCACTGTCAATCGTCCAGATATTACGTATGCCGTGGGTGTGGTCAGTCAGTTTACGCATGCTCCCCGCCAACCCCATTTTGCGGCTGTGTGTCATAGCTTGCAATACTTGAAGAGTGCTCCGGACTGGGGTTTGCTCTGTTGCCCATCTTCCTCATTGTCTGTCACTAGCTTCAGTGATGTTGATTGTCTGTCACCTCAGACTATTGTACCTTTGTTGGTGGAAATCTTGTTATTTGACGTAGCAAGAAACTGACCGTTGTTGCTCATTTTAGTGCCAAGGCTGAGTATTGTGTCATGGCTCATACTGCTTTTGAGATGCTCTGAGTTCAGTTTTTTCTTCGGGATTTTGGTTTTCTATTCCCACTCCTATGAGTATGTCTTGTGATAATCAGGCTGCTATCTTCATTGCCAATAATCCCGTGTTTCATGAATGAACCAAACATAGCGAAGTTGATTGCCATTTTATCCATGATCTCTTACTACGTAAGCAATTTGTGACTCCTTATGTTTGTTTTGAAAATCAATTGGGTGATATTCTCATTAAAAACCTTTGTCTTGGTCTTCGTTTCATCGTTTATCTATCAAGTTGGGCATGTTTGACTTCTATGCACCAGCTTGAAGGAGAGTATTAGAATAGTTATTTTCGGTTTTACTGTTCTTTTGTTAATATTTACTTACATTGAGGGTATGATGGTCATATTTCACTATGTTAGGATTTGTACATATATTTTGCTGATGTAGAGTGAACATTCATTCCATATATATAAAATTTCTCTCTCTCTGTCTCTCTCTCTCTCTCTCTTCTCCTCCTTCCTCTAAACCATATAAACCCTAACACTGAATTTCTTCACTATACATTCTAACTGTAACAAGGTTGCCTCTAACAAATATACGATAACCAGTGGTGGATCGCTTATTAGAGCGAATACTGGGCCGGAAAGAATCACTAAAACCTGTCACATACAAGTAGAGGGATGATATGACCCTCTTCTAGGTTTACTCTTCACGACTTCTGATAATGCAAGATACAACAAACAATAAATGAAGTTGACGAGGAGCATAGATATACTAACGACCTACATCAACAAATAGGTTTCCTTGCTCACCATTAAGTTTAACCATGGAGTCCATTAGAGCAAGGATGCAATCATAAATTGCTCTCCATATCACTTTTGTTGCTCTGAATTATTATTACAAGGCGAATGATATTGTGATTGATAACACAAGTTCTTAAGAGTACTACCGTAACCAAACAATGATTTCGTTGACTGGTTAGTAGTAAAAATCTTCTTATAGAAGAGTCACAAATTCAACTTTAGTTGTAATATGGGGTTCCATACTATGCCATAACCATCCCATAACAATAGAATTTTCCCGCTTCGAATCTTCATGTGTTGGATAGGGTTCTATCAAATATTTCAATTTTGATTTGTCATAGAAAAACTTTCACAGCGTGTACCTAGGCTAAATAATTCAGACCATTAAACTCTTAATCAACCATGATGAAAGCGAACACAACCAATCCAAATCGGAACAAAAACCAAATGCAACAGAATAACCACCACCACCACACACCAGTAGGTGATTTTGAGTATAAGCAAGATAAAAAAATGAAGAGAAATATGGCTAAGCAGTCTGAGCTAGGCCTTCCAAATTTATATAAAATTGTCAAAATTTCGACAAATCAACCGACAAACATCATTTGATCCTTCCTATATTCATTTCAATTCTTATAGAGTGGATTCTAACCAACAAAAAACACAATATATAATACTTCAAATCCTAGATTTGAAAAAATGATGCAAGGAAAACAAAAACCTTGGAAAATAGAAAACTCATATCATATGGTTTCAAAAAATTCTTTTAAAAAAAAACAAAAAACAAAAAACCATATTCATCAGGATAGAGAATCGATTTAGGTCATGTGGTCGTCGTGTTCTTACAAGTTCTTACTTCATTGTACAATTGTTGACGTTAGCACATCTCCATCACCTCGTAATGACCTTCAAATTATTTTGATGGCTTCTAAGGTTGGATTGGATTGTTTTGATATTAAGTTGAGTTGTAAAATATGGAAGATTAGGGTTAGGTGAGAAGGAGGTGGAAGAGAGGAGACAAAAAAATATAGAATTAGGTTGGATTTAATCGTCCACACTGTTCACCTCAGCACTTTTTTTATTAGAATGATACATCACAAGATTACAAGAATGGCCCTAAAATAAAATAACTAGAATGTTTGTTTTAATTTGATTCCAATTTCTTGAAATTTCAATTTTTATTTTATTTCGTTATTTATTAAATCTCAATTTCTTGATGGTATTTCTTTGAGTCGTGCTGCATTTGATAGAAGTGAGACTAATGGCCTCCTTCTGGAGGGGTGATAGTGATGCATTTTTATAGTTGAAGGGGTCAAAATGTATGGCTTCATAGATGAGGGGATAAACTGATATATTGCTAATAGTTGAGGAGGTCTTGGTGTGATTAATCCTAATTATTTTCTAGTAAATCTTTTTTTTGATACTATCATTGATGATGAAGTGTACCAATTTTAATATTCATAAGATGATTTGGAGTGCAAATGTACATTAAAAGTTTTTGCTTGGTCTTTGATTCACATGAAACTCAATACCACTGACATGTTTCAGGAAAAGAGGTTTAATTGCTATCTACTTCGGCAGTGGTGTGTGTGTAGAAGGGGCAAGGAAAGTATTGATCACTTATTTTTGCATTGTCTTGTGGCTTTGGCAGACTATTACAGCTGGCGGAGGTTGATTGGGTGGTCCTACTTTCTCGTGTTCACATGCTTCTTGTTGATTTTCGGGTCTTTGGATTTAATAAAAAGGCATTTACTGTAGTGTATTTTTTGCTGTGGTTTGGGTACTACGGTTAGAAAGAAAAGCAATTTTTCTAATGATATAGGGAACTTATGGGTTTAAATATGTTATATTAGACATCTTTTTGGGTATTGATATACTGGTTTACTCTTTGTACTTTAATCTTTTATAAATTTTTTATTTTTTATTTTTCTTTTTCGACCAGCAAAATAAAGATTTTATTGAAAATGAAAATATTACGTAAGGAAGGCCTGACTGAATTGCATCATAGCTCAAAAATAGATCCCAACTAGGTTGGCACCTATAATTGAGCCCTAAGAAGCATGGACACGGATACATAACATGACACGAATACGACACGGACACGCTGACACGTTAATTTTCAAAAAAATGCAAGACACGACATGTGGGCGACACGCATGAAATATATAATTTTATATATTTATTATATGTTGTATATATGAATATATCATTCAAAGATAATAAAAAATGTAATATAACACAAATTCCTATAAATTTATATAGTTTTTGTTTTATTATTGTATCTTGAGTTATTTTGTTCAAACCTATAATTAGTTTCACATATGTCTAATCGACAGACACGTGTATTTAAGCGATTGACACGTATGTCCTCCAAGTATCCAAAGAGTGTCCGAGTTTTTAAAAACATTTAAAAAACAGGACACGTTTTGAAAAGTGTTGGACACGTGTCCTAAGAGTGTCCAAAGAGTGTCGGTGTTCGATACGGACACCACACGGATATGTCACCTACGTAGAAGTGTCTGTGTTTCTTAGATTGAGCCCATTCATGTCATGTGCAAGCCAAGACCAGTACATTTTCATAAAATTATAATTATTATCAGCTACTTTGAATCTTTAAGTTCCAACTTTCTCATCAAAATTAGTAAATTTTAATTTTTTAATCTTTCTTTAGATCTCGAGTTTTTGATGAGAAAAAGATTCAGATTTGATCTCTCTCTCTCTCTCTACTCCCAATCTCTTCCTCTTTTATCATACATCTCAGTTATCATCACTTCTCCTTGATTCATGTTTGCATGCTATATCTTCTTCTCTCTTCATCTTTTTCTTATCTCATTATTTTGTTTCTTCTTCTATATTATATCTATATATGTATTGAGCAGCAACAAAGATATATAACATCTTTTTCATCTCTGTTAAATAATATTTAGGAAAAAAGTGCAAATCATGATATTATTTTGACCATCACATGTTCGAAGAAATCCTTGTGAAAGCCATGCTACTTTGGTGTTAGAGCAAAGATTCTTCGAACTAAGAACCTTCTCAATGTTAGAAATCGAAAAGCTTGAGGTTGCGTGTTCTTTTCCCCCCAACAAGAGGGAATTGAGCAGTTAAGTTGATGCAGGACTCACAAGAAGACGATAAATTGATCGATAGTAAGCGATTAGTATTATTAGTAGTCTTTTAGATGAGTTGTTTTTATTTTAGGATTTTTTAGGGGCTTTACTTAGTGATAGGATTAAGCTGTATTAGTTATCTGTGTTGGGTAGGAAGAGTTTTACAAGATTTTTTTTCTTTTTTTGGATTTATTAGAGTATTCTTAAGCCTATTATTAGGCTAAATTGCTGTCATACAATTTGGTTTCTCATAAATGAATAAAATTTGATTGATAGGTTGCTTTTTGTCTCCTCTCTATCTTTCGCTCTTGGTTTCTCTCAGTGCTTTGTTATTCATCTCTTCCCTTTTCTCTTATATTTCCTTTCATACTACTTTATTCTTTCTATCATTTCTTCACCTCGACTTCTCTTTTAGTTTCTTGGTATCTCTTAGTGTTTTAAAAGGCCGCACTTAGGCGCGAGGCGCACCTATGGTGCCTCGGACAGCTTGAGGCGAGGTGTTGTAGGAAAGGCACATTTGAGGCAAGGTGAGGCGAGGCGAGGTGTTGTAGGAAAGGCAAATCTGATAGTTTTGGGCCAATGACTGAAGCTATCGGGCAATTTAGTCTTAGTTTAAAATTAAAACCACTAAGTTATCTTACGGTGCGAGTTCCTTATCTAAAAAAAGAAGTGAATCATGACAATAAATTGATGAAGGAAAAACGGTAGTATTGTGTAAAGTGACTGTTATTTTTGAGGATTTTTCGGAATGTTGAATGTTATTTTATGGTTTTTGGAATATTGAATGTTGTTCTATGGTTTTTGAAATTTTACAAATATTTGCTCTTGTTGAGAACTTTGCCTATATTGAAAAGGCTGCGCTTAGGCGCGACCTATGGTGCCTCGGACAGCTTAAGGCGAGGTGTTGTAGGAAAGGCACATTTGAGGCAAGGTGAGGCGAGGCCAGGTGTTGTTGGAAAGGCAAATCTGACAGTTTTGGGCCAATGATTGAAGCTATCGGGCAATTTAGTCTTAGTTTAAAATTAAAACTACTAAAGTTATCTTACGGTGCGAGTTCCTTATCTGGAAAAGGAAGTGAATCATGACAATAAATTGATGATGGAAAAACAATAGTATTGTGTAAAGTGATTGTTATTTTTGAGGATTTTTCGGAATGTTGAATGTTATTTTATGGTTTTTGGAATATTGAATGTTGTTCTTGTTGAGAACTCAGAGAATATTGAAATTTTGGTTATCTTCTACCACTTCACGCTTAGGCTCCAACCTTAACGCTTCGATGTGCCTAGAGCTTTTTAAAACACTGATCTCTTCTTACTCTTCTTTATTGTTCTTCGATCTTACATCATTATTATCCTTCCATATTTTATCTCTTTCATCTCTATTTTATATTCTTAGGAAAAAAAAAAAAAAAAAAAAAAATCATAATATTATTTTATCAATCACATTTTCAAAGAAATACTTGTGAAGCCTATGGTACATCAAAATCCTTGTGCCATAGTTCTCCAGCATGAATGACAGGTTGCCTATTTTGAATTTGCCTTTTATAACTGATTTTCCTTGCGAGAAGCTTTGCTATTGAAATGTGCAAGAAGCTTTGTCCGTGTGCAAGTAGCTATTTCTTAGTAGTTATATAGGCACCTTTGCAATTGAAATGCTCATACTTCGAATGTTTGTAGTTATATAGGCTCCCATCTTCTTAGATGGCCTCCATCCTTTACAGTTTGCCTGTGGTATGCCCCTTGAATTTTGTATTTCCTTTAGTTTTATATAAATCTCTGTGCAATAATGTTTTGCTTTGCCTCAAGTGACAAGATTTGAACAAAGAATCATAGGATATGATTGAAGAAAGACGAGATTTTGTGAAAAGAAGTCTTTTAAGATTGTAACAACTTTAAGTTATCAAGATGGGAATCCGATTTATTGTCTTGGGTTGCTATTGATTTCTATGTGTGACCAGAACGAAAACATGAGCTTATCGTGAAAATTAAACACCCAAGTATAATTATGGCTCTTCTTCCTCTATTTTTCTTTTGGGGTAATGGCTTTTATTATATATTTTGCAGGGTTCTCAACAGCCAAGATCATTCTTTGGGTTTGGATCTGGTTCAAATTCTTGTAACAGAGGCCACCTGCACACCGATTTTAATCAGGGCCTTAGCTTTGGAAGTGCATCAATTTCCAGTTTGGGCACAAATGATAGGGGTTGGCTTGCTTTTGACTATGGCAGACGTCGTGGAAGGGGTGATGGTTCTTTATGCAATTGTAATAGCGCACTCGATATTCTTAGTGAGCAAAACCGTGGACCGAGGGCCTCAAAACCTAAAAGCCTTATCACCAATGAAAATAGTGCATCTGCTGATAGTAACAAATACAGCTCATCTACTGCAAAGACCCGTGATGAGTCTTACAACTGCCCGAATTTTGTCACAGAGTACAAGGATGCTAAGTTCTTCATCATCAAATCATACAGTGAAGATAATGTCCACAAGAGTATTAAGTATGGTATATGGGCCAGCACACCAAATGGAAACAGAAAATTAGATGCTGCTTACCGTGAAGCAAAGGAGAAGAACACGTGTCCTGTTTTTCTTTTTTTCTCGGTAATTTCATTATTAATTTTTAAGTCTGATCAGGGAAACAAATAATAGGGCATTTTTAAATTTTTTTTTTTAAATGATTTCTTTTTTAATTATTTAGAATAATTCAAAGTTAAACGAAGTGTAATAGTATATGATGTCACTAACAATGGAGGTTATATATGTGTGTTTGTGTGTGTGTGTGTGTGGAGATGAATGGTTGGAAAATTGTTGGTTTTTCTGGATCATTTCTCCTTCTAAACAAGTAGTCCTTAGCTCTACTTCTATTTCCTTCTCTAAGATAATAGTCTGTTGGAAGTGATGGAAGCAAGGGGTTGGTTTGTAGGAGGTTGCTTCCCAAGGGTCATGTTTAATATGTAGCATCATCACAGTGCAGATTCCCGAAAAAAACTTATGCTGGGATTGTTTGCACCACTTTGGTTTATCATGATTGAATTCATGCTCATTAGTAGTGTTATTACTTCAAGCCATTAGCTCAACCTGTGTCCTGCCTAGAGTCTCATTCATTTTCAGAGCTCATCCTAAGCCCAGAATAAAGGATCAGGGTCTTGTTGGCTGATGGCCGGCATTTGAGTTTCTGTTAGACCCATATGAATGTTGGTTGAAGCCTCTATCACAATTTTTGTTAATCTAAGAAATCATTTTATTTATTTATTTATTTATTTATCTTTGCAAAATAATCTAGCAAATCATTTTAGTTCTAACGAATTGAGCTTTGCAAATTTTCCTGTTATTGTGTACAGTTAAAACTCATTGCATGGTTGTTTTAGTGGTTGTATGATGTTCTATTATTTAAATAGCACTTGATATTTTCTGTATCACACACTAAGACTTGAGTGAAAAGTTGCTTGGTTTAAGTATGTTGACTTCAGCCTAAGGTTTATTTGTAATTTTTTTGCTTGTCAGAAGAGTGATTTTTTCATGCTTTACATGTAATTATTATGAGACAATTGAATACTTTATTCTAACTGCTTTTATAGCTGTTGTCATTGTCATTTAACCTCCCTTTTCTTGCCATTGCTTATTTTGTTTTTTGTTTTTTTCGTCTCTAGTCATTTCTTTCACTTATATTGTCACAATAACATACAGGTGAATGCTAGTGCCCAGTTCTGTGGAGTGGCTGAAATGGTTGGACCAGTAGATTTTGACAAGAGTGTCGATTACTGGCAGCAAGACAAATGGAGTGGTCAGTTCCCTGTCAAGTGGCATATAATCAGAGATGTTCCAAACAGCCAGTTTCGTCACATTGTGCTCGAAAATAATGACAATAAGCCAGTAACCAACAGTCGAGACACGCAGGAGGTACGAATTAAGTTTGAAATTTCCAAAAATGTTTAGAATCTTTCTTGAGTAATCTACTTGAGGTGGCAAGATCTAGCACTATTGTTTCAATAGATTCAAAATCTAAATTTTAAGTTTCCAAAATTTCCAGAAAAAAGGGATTTGATTTTATTCGACCTATTATTTTCTGTTTTAACTTTGGTCTGAGGCAGTAAATTTGATCAGGACTACTCCATCTCTGAAGTTGCTTGTTTGCGAATCTGTTTCTTTGTTTGCTTGAAATGTGATGAGGGATATTTTTTTTCCAAGATAACCATGGCCTTTGTTAGGGCTGCATGAAGAAGAAGGATTCATGTAGCTAACCCCATATGATGGGGCTTAAGGCTTGGTTTGGTTTGGTTAACCATGTGATAAGTGGCTCTACTTACTTTAGAGTGGGTTCAATTGACCCCACTAGATTTTGAAAAAAATCATTGAAATTCTATATTTATATATAGGTAAAATTGAACCCATTAACTTATAAAAATTGACCCCACTTCAATTAGCTTAAGAGTAATTGGAATTTAGAAAAAGAAAATGAAAAAGAAAAGAAGTCATTTCTATATTTATACAAACTCCACTACTTCTGAGTAGTTAATTGAATAATCGAAGACCAATGCTACCAGAAAATGTTATTACCCTAGCGAATTACGTTTTAGAACATATGTACTGAAATATGGTATACTTTCATTCAGTAAATTTAGCGATCTAAGGCGATCCGCAAAATATTTTTCCCATATATTTCTTAAAGGTTTCCTTTGGGTAAAACAAAATCAATTATAATGAAATAAAATCTAAGGCGAGTGAAGTTGGACATGACAAAATTAAAAAATGAGTCATAATGCTCATAAAAATTTGTTGCCACATGATAACCCCAAGGGGTTGGCTTGGTGGCAAGACCGTACGTCTTAGGAGGTGTTCTCCTTCAAAGGTTTAGGAATCGAAACCGCTTAAGTTCTAACAATTCTTTGGGGCCATCGGACTGGGAAAAATGTGACGCCCCAAAAATTGGGTACATCAGGGGAAATAATAACAAAGAAATACAGGGTCCTGCTAAGGCTACATACCCAATTATAAATAACAATACATCAGAATTTAATATCTTACAAATAACGTTACCCTAATTTTACAAATTACAAGTAAAAATAAAATTTTTTTTTTTTTTTTGGGTGAATAAGACATAAATTAAAGACAAAGGATATACAAGATTACAAGGGGAATACCCCAGGCCCTACAACAACTATACAGGAAAATCAGTAACCCAGAAGACCAAAAAGCTAACGCAAAGAGAAACCAAATCCAAAAGAAATACACACTGTTCAGCAGCCATATCAAGAGAGATAGGGATAATGAACACTGCGAAGGACAGCTAAAAACCGAGACCAAAACAAACCCATGGCATCACTAAACATCGGCACCAAAACCGAGAAACAGGAACGGTGAACAAAACAAAACCTGCTAGAGAATAGCCCAAAGCCGAGGGATGAACAGCCCCATAATAGCAAAACGAAATATAACCTGTGGACTACCTAATCCAGAACCAACAGTAAAGTAATAAAAACAAGATAGGTCAAAGATGGACCATTTAATTCCTAGCACACCCCGCTAGGATAGGTAAAATAGCTAAAGTTGTTAAAACAGAAATGAAAACAGCTTATATCCCTGATGAAACAACCAGCGGCGCATTCAGCAGCCAGCTTCGAGCCGAATCTCCCAAGAATCAAAACCAAGATGTAGACCTCCACTAGACAATATAGAACTTCCTGCCAGAATTGAGTAAACAAATCCATTAGTGATCCTGAAAGATTCCAGTAAAACAGATAACCACAATATATGTCTCACATCACTAAACCCTCAATAATCTCACATCACTCAGTTGGAATTTAGTACACAGTATATAAACTCTCATCACTCAACCCACACAGCAAAGCATTACTCCATAGCCTGCACATAAAACTTACAATATATATAAACATTAGATAAAACATTTATGAGAAGCTATTTCACTCAACCCACAATTCTGTCTGTTGTAAATTTTGGACTCACAACACTCAACCCTCACTGATCCAAGCACTTCTCATTACTACACATGAAGAAAACAGTTAGGAAATAAACACTCTGTTTGCTTACAATCACTCAACCCTCATATAGTGAACTCACATCACTCAGCAGCCCTCCCAGTGCCGAGAGCATGGGGCTTCAGGACAGTAGCAGGCAGATTCCAATGGTCAATGTACCAGTTGTCACCTGCATTTCTAGGAACATTTGTGATAGACAACAATCTACCCCGAACCAGTTGGACAATTATTTTAACCACCACTTCTTCTGGCTTGAATTCTTTGTTGAAAATTCTGTTATTCCTTTCAAGCCAGATTATATAAACAGAGCACAACAATGACAATTTGATGATTATGGATTTTAATGATCTTCTCTTAGTCTCTCTAGTAGCAAAGGGAATAATGCCAGGCCACTGAAAATCAGGCCACTGCACATTACATTTAGCTTTAATTTCAGTCCAGATTTTAGTAGAGAAGACACAATCAAAAAAGAGGTGAGAATGAGTTTCAGTAACATGTTGGCAAAATGGGCAGGTTGGTGTAGGAGAGATGCCAAATAGCTGAAGCCTGTCACCAGTATTAAGCCTCTCCTGGACAGCCATCCAAACCACAAAACTAGCCCTAGGGATATGGTAAGCCCCCCAGATTAGTTTATGCCAAACAACTTTATCAAGCTTAAGCCTCCAATGATTCCAAACACCATTAATAGTAAATTTCCCATCAGAAAGAGACCAAGTAGGTTGATCATCCAGTAGAGGGTTAGGTCTGCAACTAGTGGGGGTTGAAGAGATCAGCTCCCTTATTTCCCAAGAGTTGGGGACAGGCCACTTCCAAGAGTCCCCATCCATAATCTGATTGACCTTAGTCTCACTGTTAAGATTAGAGTCATACAAGATTCTGTCCCCAAATTTTTTCCATATAGGACCAAGAGGATGCCAATTATCGTACCATAAAAAGGTAGAGTCACCCCTACCTATTTTGTGGATAATAAGGGGAGAAATTTTATCTCTAAGAGCAAGGATCTTCCTCCAAACCCAAGAAGAGTTGTGGGGAACCTTTACTTTCCAGAAACTTCTGCCCTTAAGTAAATACGATTTAACCCACTGGCACCACATAGACATCTCCCCTCCAGAGAAGAGGAACCAAATATGCTTGGTTATAGCAGCCAAGTTCCAAACCTCTAAAGATTTAAAACCAAGACCACCTTCATTTTTAGGCACACAAATCTTATCCCAAGCAGTAAAAATAAAATTGGAATAGTGAAATGGAAAATCCGATGTTAGTCCATACCTGCTGCAGCTTCTCGAGCTGTTCCACAAAATCTTGTTGACCGATGAATTCTTTAGAACCTGGCATCGGATGCTAGGGCAAAAGCTGTGAGCTGCGCAGCCCAATAAGAACATCCAACCTCAACTTTCTATAACCCCTGCATAATATGAACCTAGTATAGACAATATGAACAAATAGAGATACAAAAGATAATTTACATAGGTAGTTACAGTAAGGAATACAAACAGTTACATCAATGCAGAGTCATAAACAACTATAAATAGCAGTTAGTTAGTAACACTTAACAGTTAGTTGCAACAGTGAGATCAAGGCCACTAGAGCCCCCCCATAAAGACTCATCCTCCCAACCAACCGTTAGAATTGAACACCAGACTATTTGAAAACACAACCCCCCCTCCCCTTTTTCTCTTTTTTTTTTTTGGTGGGTAAGTCATAAATTAAAGACAAAGAATGTACACATTTACAAGGGGCATATCCCAGGTAATACAATAAATCCAATACTATCCCTCAAATGGGGGTCGAGTAATAACAAAACAACTAACTAGAAACAAACCCCATAATTATGGGTAACCAATGAAAACACAACAATGGCCCTATCATTGCCCATATATCCTTTTGTCCCCAAGTTACCCCTACCATTAGAAATAATAGATAGGAACTTGGGAGAGATATATGGGCAAGTAATACAAAATGAAACCACATAAGTTACATAAGTACATCTTAAACACGTACAAACTATGAAGCACGGACCCCGACACGACACGGATACGCGGACACGCAAATTTTTAAAAAATGGGAGACACGACACGCTGGTGACACGTTTAATATATATAATTAATTTTATTTATTATATGTCATAAAATTATAAAAAAAATCATTAAAAGGTAATAAAATATACTAAATAACACTATTAAAATTATTAAAAATAAACATTTAATTGATTTAACATCACAAAAAAAATATACTCAAATAATATAGGCACAACTGAGAGAAAAAAGAAAATAGGAAAAAATAATAAAAGACAGAGAGACGGATCACTCGAATACAGAGAGGGATAACTCACTATAAAAGAAAAACATAACTCACTATATAAAAGAACAAATAAAAGAGAAGAAAAACTAAAATCAGACAGAGACGGTGAGAGAGAGAGAGAGCGACTGAGAAAAAGAAGAATGAAGAAGAGCAGCGTGTACCTTAACGAGCGACGACGAGACACGAGTGACGACTGACAAGGAGAGATGACCAACGAGGAGCGACGACCGACGAGGAGCGAAGACGAACGACGAGCGACAGGTCTCTCTTTCTCTTCTGTTCTCTCTTTCTATTATGTTCGAATCGAATTAGGACAGATATTGCTCTGTTTTTACTTATTTATAAATCACCTCCAAAAAAGTTTTGTACATTGTGAAATTACCCCCGAACGTGTCCCAGAAGTGTCTATAACGTGTCCGGAATGTGTCCAGA
This sequence comes from Camellia sinensis, assembly GCF_055761805.1. Taxonomy (NCBI): domain Eukaryota; kingdom Viridiplantae; phylum Streptophyta; class Magnoliopsida; order Ericales; family Theaceae; genus Camellia; species Camellia sinensis. The sequence continues at coordinate 90,646,390 of NC_138964.1, forward strand.
TGTAAAAAAATTAAAAAAAAATTGGGACACTCTGTGCTGCATGTCGGACACGTGTACGGAGCCCTCGAAGAGGTGTCCATGCTTCATAGCGTACAAAAAACATAAATAAACACGCTGAAGTGTCCACCAAAACCATCAACTCTGCTAACCTCCTCCACAAGCTCCCAGTCTCTACCATGGATAGAACATGGAGTTAGATAAGCATCTCGCACCTCATAGCCATGACATTCATAGCCGCTGACAAAAGCCATGACAGAGGAAAAAGTATACCCCATGAAGGATCTTGATAAAGTCACATGAAGCTCACACGGTCAGTCACCAGAAAAAAAATTAACGGTATCGGAGAGTATAGCATAAGCCAGTAGCCACTACCGCAACAATCAAAGTCAGAGTCGATTCCACCATGAAACAAATTACCACATCCCCCAGTACCTACCTTAGCTAATCACAAAGCCTCAATCCCCACGGTAATGTCTCCCTCACTCCATGTCGGGAGTGGCTTAAAGATCACATCAGGATGGGTCACATAAAGACAAGAGGCAACCAGAAAAACCCGATAAACTACTCATCTCCCAGTCTCTAATTCGACTGATCATCAAACCACAATTCCCCATAGTAGTGATGCCTTAATCACCCTTGGTGGAGATGGTTGAAGAACAACCTCATATAGAATCACATGAGGATCACATAATCAATCATCATGAAAAATCTCCCTTTTGCTACTTTGCAGATCTTACCACGGATGTTTGCAATGATTATATACCGCATAGCGCCATCGGTGAACCTCAAAAGGGACAACCAAAAGAAAAAGGTTTTATTATCTTGAACCCAACCTTATCCCTCCAAAACAAAAAGGTTTTATCCTCCTGAATGTCTTATCTGGGCCGAACCCTATCTCACCAAAACAAACCACCGCATAGGGTCTGAATATGCCCATTCCATCCTAGGGTTAATGCGACAACCACTTGTGCAAGATTTAACTCAAAGGGAACACATCCCATCATCATTTCATTATCAAACCAACCATTCCAATTATCTTTTCAGATCATCACGAGTTAACGCAACCCATTACCACCCGATTAAGTTTCTCCTTTTTAAATTCATTATATTTTCGGTTAGAATAATGGATAATCATAACAGAGCTAACCAAAGCTATACGTCAGACAACTAAGGCATGATAAAATAAGTTTACAATATAAGCATATATGATATACGGAGCTAAAACACATAAGAGATATAGCATAGAGGTGATAATCCGCAATTAAGAATACTCACATAATTTCAAATACTTCTGCCAAAGACTTTGAGGAATTATTTGGACTATTAAAACAAATCTTTTAGACTTTACACAAAATCACACATTCCATACATACACCAAATAATGCCCTATTTAAACAAATTTTTATTTCATAAAGATTTGCTATTTTAATATTTTCTAAAATAGTAGGTTCAACTTACCAAACAAATAAGAAATCAAGTTATAATCACCATTTTCATGTTTTACATAATTATACTATCTAATCATGTTATGTCAAGAATTGTGGGTCAGTTGAGAAGAAGTTAGTTAGGTAGTTGGTTGAGAAATTAGTTATTCAGTTAGAGGAAGTCAGTTGAGAATTAGTTAGTTAGTTAGAGGTGTGAGGTAAAGAAGTAGTTATAAATAATTTGGGGAACTTACTCTCTATATTTCTGTTTCTTCTTCCCTAGCTATTACAAACCAACATATAATATCACATATATCATCATCTACAAATAGAGTAAAGAACAAGACAAAGTAGAAAAAAAGAAAGAGAAGAAAGGAAGGGTTAAAATATTCTTACTTCGGTTAGATTAGTAGTTTATTGTCGGACTTCTTTGTCAACCGTCTCAGTTTATGATTCTAACCGTTGGATATGCCCATCCTAGCTCCATGATCATCTTGTTGGAATTTCATGTTGATCGGACATGATCTCATTGTTAATCTTCCATTTGATTCTTTTGAATTTGTCTATTGTCGATCATCATCTTAGACTCAGAATTTACAGGATTTGAACTCCAAAGTCATCGGACCACCCAATTAATCTGGATGCACTAGGAAGCACCGTAGCACCATGAGCCGAGAAGCACCGGATAAAATTCAGTTTCATCTTCTCCAAACCAGCAGTGCGCACAGATGTTTCTTCCAATTTCCGACTTTGCTTCGACCCATCTTTCAGACTTCATATCTCCCTCGATTCTTATTGGTTTAATGTTCTTCTTTCACCAAACTCTTCTTCTCACTTCCTACTTCGTCCTATGTCTTTTTGCCTTCTCACTTGTCCCCTAATGGGTGATTTCGGCATGCCAAAAGTTGTTCGAAAACCAACTTCGAAAATTCTAAGAAATATCTTCAAATTTATTTCTTTCTTCATCATCATCCTCCCTCTTCTTCCTCTTCATATAGAGCACTGTGGAGAGTGGTTCTAAGTGGTAACGGAGTTTGGTGGCAGTTTGTAGTGGCGATGGTGGTAGAGAAGCTCATGGCTGATGGTGGTCATGACAATTGTGTGATGGTGATGGCAGTAATGGAACCTGGTTGTGATGAAGAGAAACATCTTCAAATTTATTTCTTTCTTCATCATCATCCTCCCTCTTCTTCCTCTTCATATAGAGCACACTGTGGAGAGTGGTTCTAGGTGGTAACGGAGTTTAGTGGTGGTTCAATAGCGATGGTGGTAGAGAAGCTTGCGGCTGATGGTGTTCATGACAATTGCGTGATGGTGATGGCGGTAATGGAACCTGGTTGTGATAAAGAGTGATGGAGGTGAGCTTGGTGATGAAGGGTGGCGGTGATGATGGAGCTCGTGGGTGGTGGGTTGGTAGTTCGGGTGGTGATGTTGAGAGAGAATGGATATATTTATGTAGATATATATAGGTGAGAAAGTACAAGAGAGCATGTGAGGGAGAGTTTTGGACATGGAGAGCAAGAATATGTTGGGCGGAAGTTGGGCAGGGATTGGGTTGGTTTTGGTACAGAAAATGCTATGTTTCAGCATAATTTGGTTTGTGAAAAGTATAGGGAAAAATATAATAAAAATACCAGAAAGTTCAAAAAATAATATTGAATAATAATAGAAAGCTAAAAGTATTTTTTTGAATAAAATTTTCAATATAAAAATATACAGACTATTAAATTCAAAATAATTTGAGTAATTATACAAAAAATTTAGGAAAATATGTTATTTTTTATAAAAATACGGGATTTCATAGAAAACCCTTGATTAAACGTGGTGCACTTGTGGGAAACTCTTTGCCGAGGGCCTGTGCACCCTTGGGGATTAGTCGAGCTTTGATCTGGACACCTCGGTGCCAATTAAAAAAAAATGTGTTGCCACATGATTAATTTTGGGGAAAAAATCTACATTTTTTTAGATGTGTAATTGTTAAAAGAAAATTAATCTTGAAATACTTTAAATTTCTCTAGTGTAATCAATATGAGTTTACTCTTATCATACTACATTTTAGAGCACACCACATTTGCATTCCCATTTCACATACTGAAATGATCAATGTTCTAGGTAACATAGTCTAAGACTATTGGTTTTTTAAAATTTTTTTTTTTTAATAGTTGAATATGTATGATTTTTATATGTATGCATCTAGAGGTATTGAATAATTTTATGTATTTTTTTTATTTTAATTTTATTTTAGTATAATTTGTTTTTTCCCTGGATGCTAGTTTTACTCTGATTTGGTAATATAAGTGTGATTTTTTTTTTTTTTTTTTTTTGAGATTTTAATGTAGGGTTGTATTAATTTTCTTGAATAAACTTTAGAGCTGCATTCTTTAGAACTAAAAAAATTAGTGCTCTTACTATAAAATTGGTAGAGATAAAGGGAAATCGTTTATTCATCAGTTTATTTACTTGTGAAATTAGATTTGTTTTGACCAATAATAGCTGCTATGGTATAAAAAACTTGTTCAACTATGATCAATGATTCATAAAAAGACGGATTGCACAACCAAATGGGAGATTAGTCGATTACTGATGGTCTGATTAGGTACTCTGAAAATAATATATTTGATAGTAATAATAGCAAGGAGATGATTTTGCAACAATTTAAATATGAAAACTTGCTGAGCTACATTCTCTTTTCAATGTCCCTCACAATCCTTATTTGATTTGTCTAGAGATATACATATATATTTTTTATATGCCCATAGTGGTGCATGATGTGTAGGAGGGAGGAGAGAGTATTGATCATTTGTTTATGCATTGCCCTATAACTTTGGGCTTATGCAGGACGTTGTTTTGGTTAGTAGGGCTGGATTGGATATTACCTTCCTTGGAAGAGTGTAGTTTGTGCGATGTTGGGAGTTATTTGGTTGGAAAGGAAAGCAAGAATTTATGAGGATTAAGTTTTGATGAAATTGGTAGTTTATGGGATAGGGTTTGTTATTTTGGCTGCTTTTGGGTTTCCTTGTCTCTTTGCCCTTGAGGGATTCCTTTGTTTTTGATTAGTAATGATTGGAGAGCGGTAGGTGAGATGGAGCTTTGATATTTTTCTTTTCCTTGTTTGATTGGGTGGATTTCTCATCCTCCTTTTTACTTTTTACTTTTTCATTTTATTTTTTATGTTTTTGTGGGTACTTTTCTTCTTTCCCTGTCAATAAAAATTTCTTTGTTGCTAATCCAAAAAATTTAATCAAAATATAGATATTGGTTGTTTTTTTTTTTTTTGGTTCACCCACCCTGATTGTTGGACAAGGCCATGATTTCTCAATATGTCAGCTTTCAGTTATAGGAACTACTGGCTTTACTTCCTTATTATGCCTGAATTTAGAATACTATTGCAGGCTAAATTGGAGCAAGGAATTGAAATGCTGAAGATTTTCAACAATTATGAAAGTAATATGTCCATCTTAGATGATTTTGAGTTCTACGAAGACAGGCAAAAAGCCATGCAAGAAAGGAAGGCCAGGCAGCAGCAGCAGCAGCAGCAGCCTAGCTTGGTGGTGGGTATTGGGGAAAGTGCAGGAAATGTTGTTACAACAACATTATCTAGCAATTTCATCGAACAGATATCCAAGAGTTTTGCTCAGGTTGTCCACTTGGAGGACTATGCTAAAGAAGGCTCAGATTCAGTATCAGTGACTGAGAGAACCACTGGTACTGCATCAGATGCCTCCATGACCAACGGACATAAACTTGAAAATGCTGCTACTGTGGTGTCCTCAACTAGTAAGACCAGCTAAAGGGTCCCTATAAGGCTTGCTGTTAATATATCTGTGACACACCACTTTTGATCATGCCTCTTTCTTGTTTTTTAGATCATCTAGTGAGGAGGGTGTCCTCTGTTCTCAGAATTATTGGAGGGCATCAGTGGCTTGATAATGGCGCTTGTATATTATATACCTGCTGAATGTCCCTTTTTATTGTAATTTTAGCTTTTATTTCTTTGTTTCTTATTCTTATTAATTTTATATTTCTTTCTGCCTTATTATTATTATTATCACAGAACGAGGTGGTCTGTGTTGTGCTTAGTATTTCATCCTTTAGACAAGTGACCCCAAAGCTTGGATAAGGAGAACGTTCTGTCTCTACTGTAGATTTAGATTATGAGCACAGAATATATGTTATAAAATTTATCTATTTGGATTTGAGAATTGGACACTCAAGTGATTTAAAAAATCTAAAATGAGGTGTTTAAGTTAAATAAATATTGTTAAGTTACAATTACTCACTAAATTTTCTTTCTTAAAGGTTAAGATAGATTAATTTGAGTTAAACTTGGCTAATTAAGCTAACGAAACAATTAGTGACTTAAGTTAATTAGTTCATAAAACAAAAAGACAGAAGGATGAAATTGAGAGTTAAACATTTAGTTGATTTAGAAAATCTATAATGAAGTGCATAAGTCAAACTAGTATCGTTAAATTATAATTACTCAGTACATTTTCTTTTTTAGAGGATAAATAAGATTAGTTTAAGTTAAGTTTGGCAAATTAAGCTAATGAAACAATTAGTGGCTCAAGTTAATTAGTTCTTAGAACAAAAGAGATAATGATAGAGAAGGACAGAGAAGGTTAGGGCGAAACTTTCTGCGTGAGAGTTAGAAAAAAAAAAAAAGAAAAAAAAAAAAAAGGAGAAGAAAATTCAAATTCATATTTTTGGATTTAGAATTGAACACTTAGTTGATTTAAAAAACTTAAAATACCTAAATTGAGGTGTTTAAATTAAACTAATATTGTTAAGTTATAATTACTCGGTAAATTCTTTTTCCTATAGGTTAAACAAGATTAGTTTGAGTTAAACTTGGTCAATTAAGCTAATAAAACAACTAGTAGACTAAGTTAATTAGTTATTAGAACAAAAGAGAGAAGGATAGAGAAGGACGGAGAAGTTGGAGAGAAACTTTCTTCTTGAGAGTTAGAAGAGAAAGTTAGAGAAAAGAAAGAGAAATAGGAAGAAAATTAAAGGGAATTTAAATTCATCATTTTGGATTTGAGAATTGAACAATTTAGAAATTTGGAAAACTTTCAATGAGGTGCTTAAGTTAAACTATAATTACTTAGAAAATTATCTTTCTTAGATGCTAAACAAGATTAGTTTGAGTTAAACTTGGCCAATTAAGCTAATGAAACAATTAGTGGCATAAGCTAATTGTTCTTAGAACAAAAGAGAAAATGATGGAGAAGGACGAGAAAGATAGGGAGAACCTTTCTTCTTGAGAGCTAGAAGAGAAAATTAGAGAAAAGAAAGAAAAATGGGAAGAAAATCAAAAGGAATTCAAATTCATCCTTTGGATTTGAGAATTGAATACTTAGTTGATTTAGAAAACCTAAAATGAGTTGTTTGAGTTAAACTAACAATTACTCAGTAAACTCTCTTTATTGTAGGCTAAGCAAGATTAGTTTGAGTTAAATTTGGCGAATTAAACTAATGAAATAATTAGTGATATAAGCTAATTAGTTCCTAGAACAAAATGGAGAAGGATGGAGAAGGTTACAAACAAACTTTCTTCTTGAGAGTTAGAAGATGAAATTAGAGAAAAGAAGGAGAAATAAGAAGAAAATCAAACGGAATTCAAATTCAACCTTTTGGATTTTGAGAATTGAACACTTAAGAGATTTTAAAAACTTAAAATGAGATGCTTAAGTTAAACGAATATCTTTTAGGTACAATTACTTAGTAAATTCTCTTTCTTAAAACTAAGCAAGATTAATTTGAGTTAAACTTGGCCAATTAAACTAATGAAACAATTAGTGGCCTAAGATAATTTGTTCCTAGAACAAAAGAGAGAATGATGGAAAAGGACGGAGAAGGTTAGAGAGAAATTTTATTTTTGAGAGATAGAATAGAAAGTTATAGAAAAGAAAGAGAAATAATAAAAAAATCAAAGAGAATTCAAATTCATTCTTTTGCATTTGAGAATTGAATACTTAGTTGATTTAGAAAACCTAAAATGAGATGCTTAAGCTAAACCAATATTGTTAAGACACAATTACTCAGTAAAATCTGTTTTTTGTAGGCTAAACAAGATTAGTTTGAGTTAAATTTGGCCAATTAAGTTAATGAAACAATTAGTGGCCTAAGGTAATTATTATTTTTTGGGTGGATAAGTCATAAAATAAAAGACAAAAAACTTACACCACTACAAGGGGCATACCCCAGGCCCTAACCAAGCACTATACAAGAAACAAAATATAAAACCATAAAAACACCTAGTCAACCCAATATAAACTGTTTAACAGAAACATATCTAAGTGGACAAAAGGAAAAGAAATAGAACACAATATTAAACTAGAAACCCAAAACATAATATCAAGTACCCAAAATGTGTTCATAGGCCGCATGCAGATTTGATCAGGAGCATGAACACACCCAATAGCTAAGGAACAAAAGTCAGAAATAATCACAAAATCATGTACCCCTGTGCACATCCCGCACGGGTAGGCCAAACTACCAAAATACCCTAAATAGAACAAACATAAAAGAAAGTCATTCTTCACACATGAGGCGCCTTTAGTAGCCATCAACACGAACACAACCAGCTCCAAACTTCGAATGAACCCAAAGTGTATACCAAACCAGGTAGCACCATCCAAAGAGATACTTCGCTGCCATCCCATGCATCCCGAGCAGATTTTAGACAATATAGTAAACCCTGTCATCCAGCAAATACCGAACAAGAATAAGCACTCCACAATCAAGTAACATTCAAGAATCAATAATAGTTTATAGTTAACATCACACATATATATGCTCACTACACTCAACCCACAATTATATATGCTCACATCACTCGAAAAACAATGCTCCATATACCTGCAAAAGAAATAAATACAGAGAATATATAAAAACATGTTAGTTCCTCTCAATGTGGCTAGTGATGTTGGGTTAAGTGATTGTTTAGTCCTCACACTATACTCAACCCTCAGATTATAAGGCACACACTCAGAATCCTGCTTCCCAATGAACCAAGTACCTATATCAATAACAAACATTAGGAAACCCGACAGTGTATATGCTAACCACCACTCAACCCACAATTTGTGAACTCTCATTCCTCACATCAGCTGCAGCAGGCTTCAACATAGTATTAGGGTAGTCTTCAAGAGCTAAGATACCATCTGTCAGTGTGGTGAGACTTCAAATTGGTAATATGCATTATCCTGAATCTAACTATATCCACTATACACTTGATAACCACCTGTTCAAGGACCATATCCTTACTAAACACTCTATTATTCCTAGCAATCCACAACTGGTACACAGTACAAGTAAATGCAAGCTTGGTAATAATATTCCCTAAAGACTTCCCTCTCACAGATTTATCAATGAGCTGGATCAAATCATTCCAATGGATAGATGGCCAATCAACATTTATTGTACCTTTAATGCAGGACCACACCCTTTTAGAGAATGGACATTCAAAGAAAAGGTGGTTGTGGTCTTCACAAGGGTGCTGACAGAAAGCACACTCAGCAGATTGGGTCACACCAAATATTTTCAACATGTCTCCCGTGTTCAATCTGCCAAGAATAGCCATCCACACCACAAAGCTCACTTTAGGGATATTGTGAGGACCCCAAATTAATTTAGACCAGTTCACTGGATCAAAGTGTTGTCTCAAGGAATTCCAAGTGGATTGAATAATGAATTTGCCATTAGCAACAGGACACCAACTAACATCATCAGACTCACCAGTAGGGAGGAAAGTGGAAGGAGTGCTATCAATGAGGTCCATAAGCTCCCATGAAGATGGAAAAGGCCATCTCCAAGTAGTGCCCTCCACAATCTCACTAACCTTGGCACTATACCTAGTACAGAATCATACACAATTCTAACCCCAAATCTATCCCAAACAGACCCCATAGGGTGCCAATTATCAAACCATAAAAAAACTCTAGAACTATCTCTCACCCTATGTTTGATTAAAAGGTAAATAATAGACCTAAGAGAAATGATTTTTCTCCAAATCTAGGAGGGATCATTTGGCACCCTAACTCTCCAAAAGCTTCTACCTTTGAGGATGTAAGACTTAACCCAAAGGCACCAACCTAAGGTAATTATTACCTACAACAAAAGAGAGAATGATGGAGAAGGACAGAGAAGGTTAGAGAGAAACTTCCTTCTTGAGACCAAGAAGAGAAATTTAGAGAAAAGAAAATGAAATAGGAAGAAAATCAAAGGGAATTCAAATTCATACTTTTGGATTTGAGAAATTAACACTTAGTTGATTTAGGAAACCTAAAATGAGGTGCTTAAGTTAAACTAATATCGTTAAGCTACAATTACTCAATAAATTCTCTTTCTTAGAAGCTAAACAAGATTATTTTGAGTTAAACTTGGCCAATTAAGCTAATGAAACAATTAGTGGCCTAAGCTAATTCGTTCCTAGAACAAAAGAGAGAAGGACAAAGAAGGTTAGTGGGAAACGTTCTTCTTAAGAGAGAAAGTTAGAGAAAATAAAGAGAAATATGAAGAAAAATCAAAGGGAATTCAAATTCATACTTTTTTGGATTTGAGAATTGAATGCTTAGTTGATTCAGATAACCTAAAAAGAGGTGCTTAAGTTAAACTAATATCGTTAAATTACAATTACTCAGTAAATTCTTTTTCTTAGAGGCTACGCAAGATTAGTTTGAGTTAAATTTGACCAATTAAGCTAATGAAACAATTAGTAGCCTAAGCTAATTAGTTCCTTAAACAAAAGAGAGAAGGATAGAGAAGGACGGAGAAGGTTAGAAAGAAACTTTCTTTTTTAGAGCTAGAAGAGAATGCTTGAGAAAAGAAAGAGAAATATGAAAAAAATCAAAGATAATTCAAATTCATCCTTTTGGATTTGAGAAATGAACACTTAAGAGATTTAGAAAACCTTCAATGAGGTGCTGAAGTTAAACTAATATCGTTAAGCTACTTTTACTCAATAAATTCTCTTTTTTAGAGGCTAAACAAAATTAGTTTGAGTTAAACTTGGCCAATTAAGCTAATAAAACAGTTAGTGGCCCAAGCTAATTTGTTCCTAGAACAAAAGAGAGAAGGATGGAGAAGGATGGAGAAGGACAGAGAAGGTTAGAGAGACTTTTTTCTTGAGAGTTAGAAGAGTAAGTTAGAGAAAAGAAAGATAAATAGGAAGAAAATAAAAGAGAATTCAAATTCATTTTTTTGGATTTGATAATTGAACACTTAGTTGATTTAGAAAACACAAAATAAGGTGTTTAAGCTAAACTAATATCGTTAAGCTACAATTACCCTGTAAAATGTCTTTCTGGGAGGCTAAGTAAGATTAGTTTTAGTTAAATTTGGTCAATTAAGCTAATGAAAAAATTAGTGGCCTAAGCTAATTAGTTCCTGGAATAAAAGAGACAAGGATAGAGAAGGACGAAGAAGGTTATAGAGAATCTTTCTTCTTGAGAGCTAGCAGAGAAAGTTAGAAAATAGAAAGAGCAATTGGAATAAAATCAAAAGGAATTCAAATTCATCATTTTGGATTTTTAGAATTGAACACTTAAGAGATTTCAAAAACCTAAAATGAGGTGCTTAAGTTAAATGAATATCGTTAGGTTACAATGGCTCAATAAATTCTCTTTCTCAAAGGCTAAGCAAGATTAGTTTGATTTTAAGCAAGATTAGTAGATATTCACCCAAAAAAAAAAAAACAAAATTAGTTTGAGTTAAACTTGGTCAATTAAGTGAACAAAACAATTAGTAGCCTAAGCTAATTTGTTCCTAGAACTAAAGAGAGAAGGACGAAGAAGGTTAAAGAGAAATTTTACTCTTGAGATCAAGAAGAGAAAGTTAGAGAAAAGAAAGAGAAATAGAAAGAAAATCAAACAGAATTCTAATTCATTCTTTTGGATTTGAGAATTGAACACATAGTTGATTTAGAAAACCTGAAATGAGTTGCTTAAGTTAAACTAATATCGTTAAGTTACAATTACTCAGTAAATTCTATTTTTTAGAGGCTAAGCAAGATTAGTTTGAGTTAAACTTGGCGAATTAAGCTATTGAAACAATTAGTGGCCTAAGCGCATTAGTTCTTAGAACAAAAGAGAGAAGGATGGAGGAAGCTATAGTGTCACGACCTCATTCCGCTCCTAGTAGAATGGTGCCATGATGGCCAGTAATCCGAGATTTTACCGAAGGCCAACTTTCTAAATTCACACACAATTAGAGTATTACATATGAGGCTAACATGTGCGGAAGCAATATATACAAATTTAATTAGTCCATAAGAGCTGTGCATAAGTTAAATGGAACAGCATACATTCGTACATAGCTTTAATACAACAAAATGAAGTACAAAAGTACATCTTGACCAAAAGGCTTCTCAGCTATCAAATACAAAGTACAATAAAATACAACTAAGAAGCATAATCTTCAAAATGCGACAAAAGTGCATAATCCAAAACAAGTAGCAAGTACATTTAGGCGTCACCGCCGTCCTGCTCGTCACCTACATATATATAGAGAGGGGTGAGCTTGGATACTCAGTGAATGATATAAATAATAAAGGGGTTTGCATGAATGATATCCGAAATCTTTATCAAATCAAGGCACATCACAACTTGTACGAAATCCAAGGGCAAGTCAAGTTTAACTAACAATCTTTCAAGTCTCAATAATTTAAGTCTTTCAAGGCTTTCAAGTTTCAAGGGGTGACATTAACAAAGATTGTGCTACAAATGCTTATAGTCCCCTAGCACGTACGGACTTTCAAAGGTTGTGCTACAAATGCTTATAGTCCCCTAGCACGTACGAACTTTCAAAGGTTGTCATTCAAAACAAGGCTAATACTTGATATACAAAATAGGGATCATCATTCATGCTTCACAAAATACTTTTCCAAAACAAGCAAGGCGAAACTTTATCAAAACTTAATAACATAACTTTATTAAAAATACCACTCACTTAGCTCTTTAGACGTCGGGGTCAAGGCAAGTCCAAGTCCTACAAACACATGGCAAAGTCTGTTGAATGCACTTTCAAACAAGTTCACATGCATACAGATGATCTCGACATCCTTCAAAACCAAGCTAAGTCAAAACAAAACACTGTTTCTCATCTCGGGAAAACATGCTGGGCGACTACCAGGTCTAGGCCGAGGTCCCACACCTCCTTGCCGAGGTGTTGCCTCGATGGCCACATTCAAGGAAATGAGGTCGGGAAAATCTGGGTTTCCCTCTCTTGAAGAACACGTCGAACATGAAGAACATGAACATGAGGAAGATGAATGCAAGATCATAATTTGCTATTACAAAATCTGAGATTTCATGCTATGAATTCAAAAACATGGACCTGGGTACCCATATTCAAGGATCTTGCGAGAACAAACACAAAACATGAATCTTAAGGCAAGCTTTCGGATCAAACAAGACTTTTTCTTCAAAAAACATGAACACTATTTTCTCTTTCTAAAACCAACTTTAAACCAATGCATGACATACAGAACAAGTTCGATCGTGCAATGCAGCTAGATAAACATAAGGAACAACAAAAGTAAATTAAGAATCTAACCTCAATACGCGAAATCTAACGGTTTGATCTCTAGGAATCAAGCTCGAAAGCCCACTCTCTCACTCTAAAACTTCTTCTTCTTCTTCTAGAGCTTCTCTCTCCTCACAAACAAAGACATATAGCAAATGATACATTTCTAGGTCTGCTGGCTGACTTAACACTCAGCTGGGACACGTGGCACTACTGGGTTGGTTCTCCTAAAAAAGGTGGCTGAGTGAAAAGACAAGACTATGACAAAGTGTGTTCAACAAGCAAGATGGCATGGGCACTCCGGCGAGTAATGATCTCGGCTAAGAACAAGACATCGGCAAGTAGGGGAACAATGATCTCGGCTAGGAAGGACAACACTTGACTAAGCTGTGCCACACTTTGGCCTAGATGTGCCACATCTTGGTCTACGTCACACCACTCCAAGACAAGATCATTTAGGTGCAAAGGTAACATCTCGGCCTAGATAATACACATCTCGGCCTTGGTGATGAACACCTCGGCCTAGATAATGACATCTCGGCCAATATGTCAGGGCGAAGGTAGAGGTCAAACAAGGTGGTTCCAAGGAAGTTCTAGACTAAAGATGACCTCGGCTAAACTCACACCAAGCAAGGTACAAAACATGCGAGAAACACTTAAGCAAGACGAATCAAGGTTTGCAAAGATGCAACATATCAAGACAAGATCATATAATATATGCAAGCATGACTAAAGTAAAGTGAGGGTTGTTACATCCTACCCTCCTTAAAGAAGTTTGGTCCCCAAACTTAATTTACCTTGTTCTACAAATAACCCCGGATAACGGATTTCCATTTCTTCTTTCATTTCCTATGTAGCATCCTTGCCGTAATGCTCTTTCCATTCGATTTTCACCATTGGTATAGATTTGTTCCTCAACTGTTTCACTTGTCTGTCAATAATTTTCATCGGCTTCTCCTCGTAGCCTAAATCGTCACTAACCGCAATCCCGGTATAATCAATTACATGCAGTGGATCCCGAATATACTTCCTCAACATCGAAATATGGAACACATTGTGAACTTGACTTAGTTCTGGTGGCAAAGCTAGTCTATAGGCAGCTGGGTTAACTTTCTCAAGAACTTCAAAGGGCCCGACGTAACGGGGTGCCAATTTACCCTTCTTCCCGAATCTTGAAACTCCTTCCATCAGCGAGATCTGTAGGAATACGTGATCCCCAACTTCAAACTCTAACTCCTTTCTTCTCTGGTCGGCGTAACTCTTTTGTTGACTCTGAGCGGTTCTAATTCTCCATTGGATAAGCTTGATCTTTTCGGTTGTCCTTTGAACTAGATTGGGGCCGACCAAAGCTTTATCTCCTGCCTCGGTCCAACATATCGGCCATCTGCATTTTCTTCCATACAGTGCTTCATACGGCGCCATGCCAATGCTAGCTTGATAACTGTTGTTGTAAGCGAATTCTACTAATGGTAAATGCTCTTCCCAGCTTCCCTTGAAGTCCAATACACATAGTCTAAGCATATCTTCAAGTGTTTGAATTGTTCTCTCTGTTTGGCCATCGGTCTGGGGATGAAAAGTCGTACTAAACCTCAATTCGGTCCCCAAAGCCCTTTGTAAACTCTGCCAAAATCTAGAAACAAACTTTGAATCTCGGTCTGACACAATGGACATCGGCACACCATGAAGTCTAACAATCTCATTCATATACAACACAGCAAGTCGATCAGCATTAAATGAAGTTTGAACAGGCAAGAAGTGTGCTAACTTAGTTAATCTGTCGATTATAACCCAGATCGAATCCATTCCTTTCTGTGTCTTCGGCAAACCAATCACAAAGTCCATGGAGATGTGTTCCCATTTCCACTCAGGAATCGGCAAAGGTTGGAGAAGTCCTGCTGGCCTCTGATGTTCTGCTTTCACTTGTTGACAATACAAACACTGGGACACGAACTCGGCTATCTCTTTTTTCATATTCGGCCACCAAAAAGTCTGTTTTACATCTTGATACATCTTGGTGTTCCCTGGGTGAACTCCAAATCTGGATCCATGAGAGTCTTGCAAAATCTTTCCTTTCAACTCTGGGACGTCGGCCACGCACAATCTTCCTTCAAACTTAAGCACTCCATTCTCAAGGGTGTAACCTAACCTCGGCCTGGTGATAATCTCGTCGGCTACCTTCTTCAGGAATTCATCCTCCATTTGCCTTGCCTTTACTTCCCCAATAGTAGTCAGCTCCACTGAAATCATGGCTAGGCATGCCAAACTTCCCACTGACTTTCTACTCAATGCGTCGGCTACCAAGTTTGCTTTACCTGGGTGATACTGAATCTGCATGTCGTAGTCCTTCAATAATTCAAGCCACCTTCTCTGCCTCAAATTCAGTTCCTTTTGAGTGAACAAGTACTTCAAGCCCTTATGATCTGTAAAAACTTGGCAAGAGGTTCCATACAAGTAGTGACGCCAAATCTTCAAAGCAAATACCACGGTTGCTAGCTCTAGATCATGGGTTGGATAGTTCTTTTCATGAAGTTTCAACTGGCGAGATGCATATGCTATGACTTTGCCCCCTTGCATTAATACACAACCAAAACCCTTATGTGAAGCATCACTGAAAATCTGAAATTCCTCATTACCTGATGGGAGTACAAGAGCTGGTGCCGTAACTAACCTCGTCTTCAACTCTTGGAAGGTTGATTCTCTATCATCGGTCCATTCATATGCTGTTCCCTTCTTGGTTAGTTGTGTCAATGGTACTGCAATCCTTGAGAAGTCCTTCACAAACTTTCTGTAATAACCTGCCTAACCCAGAAAACTACGAACCTCGGACACATTGGTCGGCGTCGGCCAATTCACAATGGCTTCAATCTTACTGGGATCAACTGATATACCCTCTTCATTAATCACATGTCCTAAAAATGAAATGCTGAAAAGCCAGAATTCGCACTTGCTCAACTTGGCGTACAACTTCTTGTCTCTCAAGATTTGCAGGGCAAGTCTCAGATGATTCTCGTGTTCAATTGTACTCTTGGAATAGATCAGTATGTCGTCAATAAAAACAACTACGAACTCATCTAGATACGGCTTAAAGACTCTATTCATCAAGTTCATGAATGTTGCAGGAGCATTGGTCACTCCGAAAGGCATTACCAAAAGTTCATAGTGGCCATACCTTGTCCGAAAAGCAGTCTTCTCAATATCCTCGGTTTTAACCTTTAGCTGATGGTAGCCCGACCTAAGGTCAATCTTGGAAAAGACTCGTGCTCCTTGTAGTTGATCAAGCAAATCGTCAATCCTAGGCAATGGGTACTTGTTCTTGATGGTTACCTTATTAAGTTCTCTGTAATCAATGCAAAGGCGAAGTGTGCCATCTTTTTTCTTAACAAATAGAACCAGGGCTCCCCATGGTGAAGTGCTCGGCCTAATGAAACCGTTACCCAACAATTCTTGTAATTGCAGTTTTAGTTCCTTAAGTTCAGCTGGGCCCATTCTATAGGGTGTTTTGGAGATAGGTTGCGTTCCCGACATGATGTCCACAGTAAACTCTACTTCTCTATCGATCAAGTGGCCAGGCAATTCATTTGGAAAGACGTCGGGGAATTCCTTAACAACTGGTATGTTGTCTAACTCAACACTTCCATTCGAATCACTTAGTATACTGCACAAATAACCCTAACACCCTTTTTGGATCAACTTATAGGCTTTCATTACCCTGGAAAATAACCTCGGCTTGGTTTGGGGGTTTCAATGTGACATTCTTTGAAACATAATTAATGGATGCATGATTTGCTACTAACCAATCCATTCCCAATATGACATCGAAGTGAGCCATGGTTAACGGCATTAAATCAACTAACAATTCTACACCCCCAATCACGACCACACACGCCCTATAAATGGATGCAACAATCATAGTTCTCCCAGATGGAGTAGACACATATAACACATAGTCAAGGGGTTCTTGTTCTCTATTTAACTTCTCGGCAAACTTAGCAAATACAAATGAATGCGTAGAACCCGAATCAATTAATATGTATGCATCTTGAGAGCAAATTGGGAGTATACCTGACACTACTGTCTCAGCATTCTGAGTGTCTCCTGGCACCAATGCAAAAACTCTACCCTGTCTTGTTTGTGCCCTCCCGATGTTATTCCTCTGTGCATAGCCCGAGGTACTCCCATTCTTCTTACCATCATCAGTCCTTGCCTTCGGACAGTCCTTCACACAATGACCCATTTCACCACATTCAAAACAGGCTCCCGATGCCCAACGGCAAACTCCGGAATGCGGCTTCCCATAGCTTGCACACGTCGGCCTAGTATTACCCTCTTGGTTCGAGTTGCTGGAGCTGCCCACATTCGCTTTCTTCTTGGCGTTAAACGGAGCTCGGCGATTATCATAGTTCTGCCTCTTCTTCTGATTTTCTTCGGAGTTCTGATATCGGTTCAAGTTAGCCTCTGCCAGGATGGCCTTGTCCAACACTCCGACATAGGTCGGCATATTGAGCATGTTAACTCGATCCTGAATTGGTCCACACAGTCCACTTTCGAACTTCCTGGCCTTTCTGTATTCATCATCGACCATGTGAGGCGCGTATCTCGCCAACTCGGTAAAAGCACGGTCATATTCTGCCACTGTCTTGTTGCCTTGTGTCAAAGTCTGAAACTCTGTGGTCTTACGGTCTCGAACACTAAGGGGGAAATGCTTGTTGTAAAACAATTCCAAAAATCAAGCCCAAGTCAAACCTGGGTTGCTTTCTCGGGTCACCATCCACTATCTTCGTGCATCGTCGTCTAGTGTGAATGTTGCCAACGACACCTTCTGGGCGTCGGTACTGGGAAAGATCTCAAACAGCTTCTCCATTTCCAAGACCCACGCTTCGGCCTTCATCGGTTCAATACCCCCAGAGAACCTCAGCGGTTTCATTTTTTTGAACTCTTTGATC
Organism: Camellia sinensis; assembly: GCF_055761805.1. Taxonomy (NCBI): domain Eukaryota; kingdom Viridiplantae; phylum Streptophyta; class Magnoliopsida; order Ericales; family Theaceae; genus Camellia; species Camellia sinensis. The sequence goes on from NC_138964.1 coordinate 90,664,286, forward strand.
AAGGCTATGGTGCCATCCCCATATAAAGCTTGCTGTGGGGGCACTTGCGGCACTGGAGGAGGCGGAGGTGGAACTGCATGTTGACCATTTGTCTGCTCGGCCTGGGTAGAAGTAGTACTAGCATCTTGTGGCCGAGTTTGCCTCAACTCACGTACCAAACCTTCGACCAGTCTCTCTAATCTGTCCAATCTGTCTTCGGGATGATCTCAGCCAACTGGTGGTCTACCCCTTCTCATGATGCTAAGAGTATGCAAAACGTGACTTAAAACAAAACGATCAAATGGACATGTACGCAAGCAGCAAACAGTCAAGCTGAGATAATGCACACCTTGTCAAATAGCAAGCATTAGGATGCAATCCTAACATTTTTCTAAGGAAAATCCTATGCTCTTTAGGACTCAAGTGCGTGAATCACGTACTATAAGAAACTTGGCTCTGATACCAATCTGTCACGACCCCATTCCGCCCCTAGTAGAATGGTGCCATGATGGCTAGTAATCCGAGATTTTACCGAAGGCCAACTTTCTAAATTCACATACAATCAGAGTATTACATATGGGGCTATCATGTGCGGAAGCAATATATACAAATTTAATTAGTCCATAAGAGCTGTGTATAAGTTAAATGGAATGGCATACATTCGTACATAGCTTTAATACAACAAAATGAAGTACAAAAGTACATCTTGACCAAAAGGCTTCTCAGCTATCAAATACAAAGTACAATAAAATACAACTAAGAAGCATAATCTTCAAGATGCGACAAAAGTGCATAATCCAAAACAAGTAGCAAGTACATCTAGGTGTCACCGCCGTCCTGCTCGTCACCTACATATATATAGAGAGGGGTGAGCTTGGATACTCAGTGAATGATATAAATAATAAAGGGGTTTGCATGAATGATATCCGAAATCTTTATCAAATCAAGGCACATCACAACTTGTACGAAATCCAAGGGCAAGTCAAGTTTAACTAACAATCTTTCAAGTCTCAATAATTTAAGTCTTTCAAGGCTTTCAAGTTTCAAGGGGTGACATTAACAAAGATTGTGTTACAAATGCTTATAGTCCCCTAGCACGTACGGACTTTCAAAAGTTGTGCTACAAATGCTTATAGTCCCCTAGCACGTACGGACTTTCAAAGGTTGTGCTACAAATGCTTATAGTCCCCTAGCACGTACGAACTTTCAAAGGTTGTCATTCAAAACAAGGCTAATACTTGATATACAAAATAGGGATCATCATTCATGCTTCACAAAATACTTTTCCAAAACAAGCAAGGCGAAACTTTATCAAAACTTAATAACATAACTTTAATAAAAATACCACTCACTTAGCTCTTTAGACGTCGGGGTCAAGGCAAGTCCAAGTCCTACAAACACATGGCAAAGTCTGTTGAATGCACTTTCAAACAAGTTCACATGCATACAGATGATCTCGACATCCTTCAAAACCAAGCTAAGTCAAAACAAAACACCGTTTTTCATCTCGGGAAAACATGCTGGGCGACTACCAGGTCTAGGCCGAGGTCCCACACCTCCTTGCCGAGGTGTTGCCTCGATGGCCACATTCAAGGAAATGAGGTCGGGAAAATCTGGGTTTCCCTCTCTTGAAGAACACGTCGAACATGAAGAACATGAACATGAGGAAGATGAATGCAAGATCATAATTTGCTATTACAAAATCTGAGATTTCATGCTATGAATTCAAAAACATGGACCTGGGTACCCATATTCAAGGATCTTGCGAGAACAAACACAAAACATGAATCTTAAGGCAAGCTTTCGGATCAAACAAGACTTTTTCTTCAAAAAACATGAACACTATTTTCTCTTTCTAAAACCAACTTTAAACCAATGCATAACATACAGAACAGGTTCGATCGTGCAATGCAGCTAGATAAACATAAGGAACAACAAAAGTAAATTAAGAATCTAACCTCAATACGCGAATCTAACGGTTTGATCTCTAGGGATCAAGCTCGAAAGCCCACTCTCTTACTCTAAAACTTCTTCTTCTTCTTCTAGAGCTTCTCTCTCCTCACAAACAAAGACATATAGCAAATGATACATTTCTAGGTCTGCTGGCTGACTTAACACTCAGCTGGGACACGTGGCACTACCGGGTTGGTTCTCCTAAAAAAGGTGGCTGAGTGAAAAGACAAGACTATGACAAAGTGTGTTCAACAAGCAAGATGGCATGGGCACTCCGGCGGGTAATGATCTCGGCTAAGAACAAGACATCGGCAAGTAGGGGAACAATGATCTTGGCTAGGAAGGACTGTAAGCTGTGCCACACCTTGGCCTAGATGTGCCACACCTTGGTCTAGGTCACACCACTCCAGGACAAGATCACTTAGGTGCAAAGGTAACATCTCGGCCTAGATAATACACATCTCGGCCTTGGTGATGAACACCTCGGCCTAGATAATGACATCTCGGCCAATATGTCAGGGCAAAGGTGGAGGTCAAACAAGGTGGTTCCAAGGAAGTTCTAGACTAAAGATGACCTCGGCTAAACTCACACCAAGCAAGGTACAAAACATGCGAGAAACACTTAAGCAAGACGAATCAAGGTTTGCAAAGATGCAACATATCAAGACAAGATCATATAATATATGCAAGCAAGACAAGATCATATAGAGAAACTTTCTTCTTGAGAGCTAGAAGAGAAAGTTAGAGAAAAGAAAGAGAAATAGGAAGAAAATTAAGGGAATTAAGAAAACCCACTAAAAGAAATGGGTTAGTGAGAGAAGCTCTGACATCTCTCTAGAAAACTTTGTTTTCTAGGGTTCAATATCTCATTGATTGCCGATGTCTGGAGTTAATGCTACCACTACTGAGCGTATTGAGGGACTAAATGCTAAGGTCGAGCAAGTAAAGTCATCAGGTGGTGACTTAGGGTTCACCAAAAATAGTTTTGCGATTTTGACTGGAAGATCGATGGCTTTTAAAGCAGATGTTACAAACCCTAATGGCGAGGGTCTCTCAATGGCTAATCCTTCCATCATGGAGGGTAACCGAGGTGTGGATATTCAGATCGTGGATCCTTCTGGTGTGGAGATTCAATCGCAGGTTGCCGGTTATGAGGCAGAGTGTTTGGGACTCGAGGTTGTTTCGGTAGCAGAGGGCTTTGGTTCAGATCCACCAAGAGATTCAAGCAACGTTTTGGGCAAGAGACCTGAGTCAAACTCGGAGAAACTGAAAGGTCCGATGTTTCCAGCTACGATTGACGAGCCATCGACGCCGACTGAGAATGCTATCAGTACGAGTTGGTCTGATATGGTGGAGGAAGAGTACAATAGCTTCCTAAATCTACCAGATAGTGTAGTTTTAGCGCGTAATAGAGGGGAACATAAGAATTTCGTTGAACCTTCAGTTCCAGTTAGGGCTTCTGATTCTGATATACAGATACCGATTAGGGATTCTCCATCCTTCCCACGAGGAGGTGTCAGGGGGAGTGGAAGTTATCGTGGGGGAAGAGGAGGTCGAGGGGATGCAGGTGGTAGGAGATCTAACGAGTCTGAGGGCCAAGAACATCGCTCATGGGCAAACATCACTGCTGCATCAACCCGGTCAAACATCAAACTCAGGTATATCCCTCCTTCTTCTTTTGAGGATAGTGTTGTTGTAAATATGCCCCCAAGGACTGATCCGCTAGAGAAATGGGACTCCTGCCTTGTGGGTTACTTTGTTGATAAGGGAGTGGGCTACAATTATTTGCGTAACAGTGCTTTTGGGATGTGGAAAACTCAGGGCCTCAAGGAGGTTCTTACTAATGGGGATGGGTTCATGTTCTTTATATTTGATACCCCTGATAGTTGTAGAGAAGTTCTTGAAGGAGGTCCATGGTACATAGGAGGTTATCTCCTTATTCTAAAACAATGGAAAAGGATCATGAAACTATCTAAAGATAAATCCACAAAAATTCCAGTATGGGTGAAGTTCTTTAACATCTCTTTGGAATATTGGGATCCTGATGGTTTAAGTAGGATTGCAAGTGCAATTGGACATCTCCTCTTTATGGACCAGCTTACGGCTCGGGGTAGTAGGGTGGCTTTTGCTAGAATCTGTGTGGAAATTGAGGCTACCTCAAAACTGCCCACTTATTTCCAAATTAGACATGATGATGAAGCTGTTCTAATCCGAGTCGAATATCAGGGGCTGCCGTCAAGGTGTCAACATTGCCAAATATTTGGACATAGCACTCAAAAGTGTGTGTCTCAACAGGTGGCTAAGCTGATCTCTATGCAGAAGACATCTGAGGAAAATGTAAGTGCTCAAGACGAAGGCTGGACCACTGTCACAGCTAAGGGGAAGAGGAAGGTGGGTGATCCTGAGTTGGAAACTATCCCAGAAGTGGTGGAACTCCCAGCTCCAGCTTCTACAGCAGACCCAGTTCCAGCTCCAGCTCCTGAAATTGCTCCCACTGAGGTGGACTCATCTGATCAATCCTTTGACACTCAGGAGACTTCTGTGACCAAGAGCTTATCCGGGGAGGAGCAAAGCTCTGAAAGCAGTGATGTGGATAGGTTCCAAAAGAAGGTGTTCGAGATTGCAAAGCTGGTGGTTCCTAATGCTGCTGAAATGCTGGACACTGCGATTAAAGAAGTTAAGGCTGAAAAGGCGATCCATAGTTCTGCTACCCCATCCCAGCAGGTGAAGAACAGACCCTCTGGCAAAGGCAGTAGCAGCCAGAGGAAGAAAAAGAGGTAACACAGTTTCAGTTGGTTGTGGGTTTGTCTTTTTTGTGGGTTTTGTCTCTATCTCCTTTTTGTGTCCCTATGAATGTAAAAATTGCTTCATGGAATGTTAGAGGTTTGAATGATCCCTCTAAACATAAAGAAGTTAAAAAGTTTGTGCTTAAAGAGAATATTCATGTCATGGGGGTTTTGGAAACCAAAATAAAACAGTCTAAAGAGAGTAGTATCTGTGGTAAATGTTTTGATCAATGGTCTATGCTCTCTAACTCACAGCCAACTGAAACTGGTAGAGTTTGGGTGTGCTGGAACAATGTTTTTTGTGATGTTCAAATGATTTCTATGTCTAATCAGCATATTTTGTGTAAAATTATTGAATTGGCTTCCAATGAAATCTTTTATGCAACTTTTGTTTATGCTGAAAATAAGCACACTTTGAGAAAGGTTTTTTTTGAATCTATGCTTGATATCTCCCGTGTTAAATCCAAAGTTCCTTGTGTTTTTCTGGGTGATTTTAATGCTATTAGATACCAGCAGGAAAAAATTGGGGGGACTTCTAATTGGACGAATGATAATGAGGAATTTAATACTTATATTAATGCTTCTGAGTTGGCTGATTTGTCTTACGGTGGTTGCCAATTCACCTGGGCTAACAATAGGAGTGAGGGGACCTATATAGCTACCAAAATTGATAGAGTTCTGGTTAATGAGGCTTGGCTGGACAAATTTCCTGAGGCTACTGCCCAGTTTCTCCCCTCTGGTATTTCTGACCACTCCCCTGCTGTGGTCAATATCAGTGCCACCAAGTGCTCTTTCAAAAAACCTTTCAAATACTTTGATTTCTGGTCTCAACATCCAGATTTTCTGGGTACTGTTTCTAACACCTGGGGGCAGTACATTCAAGGGGTTCCTATGTTCAGGGTCTGTCAAAAACTCAGAAAGCTTAAAGCTAGTCTCAAGCTTTTGAATAAGAAAGACTTTAGTGACATATCTACTCGTGTCCAAATTGCTAAAACTAATCTGGATCTTATTCAATATAAACTTGACAAAGACCCTTTGAATAGTGTTTTGCAAGCCCAAGAGAGAGAGGATCTGAAAAAGTATATTCAGCTTAGCAAATTAGAAGAGAGCCTTGCTCTTCAAAAATCCAGAGTGCAGTGGCTTGGTCTTGGGGATAGAAATAGCAAATTCTTCTTTAGGTCTGTGAAAAGTAATATCAATAGAGGGAAGATTTTGAGTGTTGTCATGGGTGATGGTTCTAGGTCTACTCATAGTACTGATGTCCACACCTCTTTTATCAATTTTTATACCAATTTGTTTGGTACCCCTTCTGTGGATCAGTACAAGGGCCTTGAGAGGATTCAATCTTTGGTGGAAAAAAAAGTCTCTCTCTCTCAATCTGTTTCAATGTCCAAGCCTGTTTCTGAAAATGAAATCAAGGAGGTTTTTTGGTCTTTAAAGTCCAATAAAGCCCCTGGCCCGGATGGGTATTCCGCTGGTTTTTTTAAGAGCTCTTGGGATATTGTTGGTAAGGATGTCATTCTAGCTATTAAGTCTTTCTTTGACTCTGGTAAACTTCTTTCTGAGGTTAACAGTACCATTATAGCTCTTATTCCTAAAGTTCCTAATCCTACTCATGTTGGTGACTATAGACCCATCTCTTGTTGTAATACCATCTATAAATGCATTGCCAAGATCATAGCTAATAGAATTAAATTGGCCCTTCCTGATTTGATTGATCCTGTGCAGTCTGCGTTTGTTCAAGGTAGAAGGATCTCGGACAACATTTTCTTGTCCCAAGAGATTATGAGAGGCTACCATAGGAGTTCCCACTCTCCTAAGTGCGCCATGAAAGTTGATATTATGAAAGCTTATGATACTGTGAGATGGGACTTTATCATTGATATCCTCAAAGCTATGGCTTTCCCTCCTTGTATGATTACCTGGATAAAGGCTTGCATTACGAGTCCTTCTTTCTCGATTTGTATTAATGGGAGCCTTCAGGGGTATTTTAAAGGGGCGAGGGGATTAAGACAAGGGGACCCTATGTCCCCGTATCTCTTTGTGTTGGCCATGGAAATTCTTGCCAGAATTCCAGCTGAGAAATCTAGGAGCCCTTTGTTCAAATTCCACTGGAGGTGTGAGAAAACTAAAATTGTTAACCTTTGTTTTGCTGATGAATTGATGATTTTCAGTAAAGGGGACCCTGGTACTGTTTCTCTTATCATGCAGGGATTGGATGAATTTAGGGATCTGTCTGGTCTTACCCCTAATTCTAGTAAGAGTAATATTTTTTTCTCGGGGTGTAGTAGTGAGCTTAAAGAGGATATTCTTCAGATTGCCAATTTTACTGAGGGCTCCCTCCCGGTGAAATACCTTGGTGTGCCTCTTATCACTACCAAGCTTAAAGTGTCTGATTGTCATACTCTGGTTGAGAGAATTACTAAGAGGATTAAAAGTTGGACCAATAAACTGCTTTCTTATGTTGGTAGAGCTCAACTCATCCAGTCTATTCTGTTTTCAATGCAAGTGTATTGGTCCTCTCTTTTTATCCTCCCTAAGAAAATCATTGGTGACATTGAGAGCATCCTTAGATCTTTTCTTTGGTCTAGGGTTGAGTTGAAGAAACATAGTGCTAAGATTGCTTGGAGATATATCTGCAGGAAAAAAAATGAGGGTGGCCTTGGTTTCAAGGACTTAGCTACCTGGAACAAGGCTGCTATAGCCAAACATGTTTGGTACTTGTTTTCTGGGGGTGATTGTTCCATGTGGTGCCAATGGGTCAAGGCTTACTTGCTTAAAGGGAGGAGCTTTTGGGCTGTTAGAACTCCTAGTGACCCCTCATGGGTCTGGAGGAAAATCCTGTCTCTTAGGCATTTAATCTATCCTTACATCAAGTTCAAAATTGGTAATGGGGAAAATGTGTTCCTTTGGTATGACAATTGGCACCCGCTTGGTTCGCTGTGGCATAGGTTTGGTCCTAGAATTCTTTATGACACTAATCTTCCTGACAGCACCAAGGTTAGCTCTATAGTCTCTAATGGTTCTTGGAAGTGGCCTATCTCTAATTCTTGGGAGATAAAGGAGTGGATCTCTTTTACCCCTTTATCTTTTCTACCTTCCTTTGGCTCTTCTGATACTCCGTTTTGGAATTTGGCTGCTGATGGTAACTTTTCTATCCAGTCAGCTTGGGATTGTTGGAGGGATAAGGGCCCTAAAGTCACTTGGTCCAAACTTATCTGGGGCCCCCCTTCAATCCCTAGGGTTAGTTTTATTGTTTGGTTAGCCATCAATGAGAGACTTAATACTGGTGATAGACTTAAAACCTGTGGTCTTGTTACAAATCCTTACTGCCCTTTCTGTCAAGATCCTGAGGAGAATCATTCTCATCTCTTTTTTAGGTGCATATTTTCTTCTAGGATTTGGGGTGGTATCCTTGCCAAGTGTAAGTCTAACTGGCCTTCTTTGCCTTGGTTGGAAACTGTTGATTTTGCTGTTAGATCCACCAGTGGTGCCTCCTTGAAAATGGTGATTCTTACGCTATCATTTCTTTGCACTGTCTACCACATTTGGATGGAGAGGAATAGTAGGATCTTCAATAAGACCCAAAAGCCTGAAGAGGTTGTTACTAACTCTATTATCCAAATGGTTAGGGGTAGGCTTCTTTCTATGGAAAATGTTAAAATTTCTGCAGGTGATAATTGGCTTTTGGAGGAATGGAGTCTTCCTCTCTAAATCTTGCAGCAGCACCATACTATTGCAGCTGGCCGGAGAATGAGTGATGTGAGGTTACATACATTGAGGGTTGAGTGATGGTGAGCAACTATTGTGGGGTTTACTAACTGGGTGCTCTTTTGCAGGTTATCATGAATCCTAAATCTTCTCCTACATTGATGTGTCCGTATGGAGGGTTGAGTGTTGTGAGCAACCTAAATATTTCCAGACATTGTGGGTTGAGTGATGAGAGACAGCACACATGTTTTATGCTAACTTTTATTATATCTTATATATGGTTTGTGCAGGTTCTTGGAGCTTTCAAGTATAATGTCCTTCTGATTCTTTCGAGGTATCATGTGAGTTGTGGGCCTAGTGTTGTGAGATCATATATGGAGTGGAGAGACATATTGTGTTGTGGGTCGAGTGAGGAGAGCTCCTATATTGTGTGTCTGTTATTTCTTCTCCTTTATGATTTACGACAGGTTCACTTGTTGGTGAGGAGGTGTGGTGTTGCTTACAGTGCAGTTACAGGGAATTGCTGCTGGTACCCTTGTTTTTTGGCGTGGAAGGGTGATGAATACATGCTGCACAGATTCGGGTGGCAGTTTGTAGGGTGTGTCTGTACCATGGTGATGGCTGCTGCTAGCGCCTTGCTGTGCTACATGAGGGAGAAAATCAGTTGTTTTTCATTGTATTTTTTACATAATTTTGTAGTGTGTTTAGCTTATTCCTACGGGCTGTGTAGGAGTACCTTTGTGCTTCTTTGTGTTCTTAATAGCTTTCCTAGTAACCATGTTTCGGGTTGCACACATCTTAACATGTTAGTTTTGTTTTGGTTTCTTATTCCTATCCCTACGGGATGTGTAGGGAATGTTGTTTTGTTTTGGCTCGTGCCCTTGTGGATACAGTGTCCAGGTTCTCTTGCTTGGTGCTACAGTAGCAGGAGGTTCTTTTCAAGACCATAGCCTCCTGGATCTATGCTTCAGTTTGTTTCTCTCTTCGCCTAGGTTGCTATAATTGTTTATATTTCTTGTTCACTCTTCCTATTGCTAGATTATAGGAATGGTGAACAGGTTGTTGGCTTTTGTTCTGTTTTCTGTATAGCTGTGTTAGGTCCTGGGGTATGCCCCTTGTAGTTGTGTAAATTTTCTTGTTTTATTTTATCTCTTATTCACCCAAAAAAAATTAAGGGAATTCAAATTCATCCTTTTGGATTTTGAGAAATTGAACACTTAAGAGATTTTGAAAACCTAAATGAGGTGCTTAAGTTAAGCGAATATCTTTAACTTACAATTACTCAGTAAATTCTCTTTCCTAGAGGCTAAGCAAGAATTGTTTGAGTTAAACTTGGCCAATTAAGCTAATGAAACAATTGGTAGCCTAAGCTAATTTGTTTCTAGAACAAAAAGGAGAAAAATGGAGAAGGACGGAGAAGGTAAGAGAGAAATTTTATTCTTGAGAGCAACAAAAGAAAGTTAGAGAAATGGGAAGAAAATCAAACGGAATTCAAATTCATCCTTTTTGATTTGAGAATTGAACACTTACTTGATTTAGCAAACCTAAAATCAGTTGCTTAAGTTAAACTAATATCGTTAAGCTACAATTACTCAATAAATTCTGTTTCTTAGAGGCTAAGCAAGATTTGATTGTGTTAAACGAAGCCAATTAAACTATTGAAACAATTAATGGCGTATGCTAATTAGTTCCTAGAACAAAAGAGAGAAGGATGACGAAGGGTGTAGAAGGTTAGAGAAAAACTTTTTTCTTGAGAGCTAGAAGAGAAAAAGAGAAATAGGAAGAAAATCAAAGGAAATTCAAATTCAGACTTATGGATTTTAGAATTGAACACTTAGTTGATTTAGAAAACCAAAAATGAGGTGCTTAAGTTAAACTAATATAGTTAAGCTACAATTTTTTTCTTTTTTCTTTTTTCTTTTTTTTGGGTAAGTAAGTCATAAAATAAAGACAATGAAAATTTACAAGTTTACAAGGGGCATACCCCAGGCACGCCCAACAACAAAAATAAAAAAAACAACTATAACCAACATAAACTACCACTGCACCCCTAAGAAAGGGGGTAAACAAGAACAACTGAAAACACAATAACCCAACTCTGTCCATATATCCTTTTTGTCCTTAAGTAACCCCTAATAGATGGGAACTTTTTTTTTTTTTTTTGGGTAAATAAGTCATAAAATAAAACAATGAAATTTACAAGTTTACAAGGGGCATACCCCAGGCACGCCCAAACAACAAATAAAAAACAAATATAACCAACAAAACTACCACTACACCCCCTAAGAAAGGGGGTAAACAAGAAACTGAAAACACAATAACCCAACTTTGCCCATATATCCTTTTTGTCCTCAAGTAACCCCTACCATCAGAGATAATAGAAGGGAACTTGAGGTGGATATATGGGCAAAGAAATACAAAAACAACATAAAGTTAAGAAGCAAAACACACACACTGACAAAGCAACAACCCTCAAGCCGAAACAAAGATGATGATCAACCCCACAAGCCCCCAGTCTCTACTGCAGATAAAAACATGGAATCCAGTAAGCGTCCCACTCCTCACAGCCGTGACATCCAAGCCACTTAACCAAAGCCGAGACGGAGGAAAAGATATACCCCAAGAGAAATCCCAGAAAAGTCACATGAAGCTAGCACGATCAAAAACCATATGCCACGGACTACGGAGTTGAAGTAAAAGACAATAACCCCTCAGCAACAAACCAATACACAGCCAACAAAATCATGAAATCAATCATCACATCCCCCAGTCCCTTCCTTGGTAGATCACAAGCCTCAAACCCCACAGCAGTGTGACCGGCACTCCATGTCAGGCGTGGCAATACGATCAATTAGGACGGGTCACATGAAGACAAGAAGTGACCAGAAAACCGGTAGCTATCCTCCCGCTCATCTCCCAGTCTCTAACTCGGTTGGTTATTGAATCACTATTCCCCATAGCAGTGACTCCCCAATCACTCTTGGTGGAGATGGCTCAAAACCACCCTCATATCGAGTCACATGAGGATCACACGATCAATCACCATAAAATAATCAACTATAAAAGATCCGCTGCAAAGAGGTTAAACAAAAAGTTTCCAAAATAACCCGATTATAACAAGAAGACCACGAGCACCATAAAAGGAGGCCTACGGACTGCCCACAGTGGATAAACCAAACCCACCACCCAAAAAAAGTACCAACACAAATTGAGCCCAAGACTATGCCAAAAAACAAGAAGACCACGTGCACCATGAAAGGTGGCCCACGGAAAAGCCAAAATCCTTCCATGGCATAAGAAACCAAACCTCGCAGCCAATCTGTCAAAATAGGGTGCACCAACTAATACTTGCAGGCCCCACAGCCCACTCTACACAAACAAAGCAAAACAAGTGGGCCCCATAAATCATAACACGCTGCAGTCTCAAACAGCTGGATTCCCAAGTGACCACAAGCAACACATATAATAATATATACCACGTTTATGCATATAAAACATATGTTGTACAGCCCACTAGCTTTAAGCTACCAAAGCCGACCAACAACTCACTTATCCATTTTCCAAAGCACAGCGTAGCCAGGCGGGAGAACACAGTTGTCATCCACCCAACCCATCAATCACCACGTGAGAGAGAGAGCCCAGGTTACGTACCAAAGACACTATCTCGCCGGTTTTGAAGTAACTCCGGCGGCACACAATCACCAGCTTCTTCCATACATTCAGCGCATGAACTAGTTGTATCACCAGCTAAACCACGGAGGATCCATAACTGCTGGTAGACAACACCAGAACCAACAACACAGAAACGCCGGCACTAAAGTAGCTCATTACAGCCACATTCGAGCATTAATCTCGAGCAGCATGTTATACAGCAACTCAGTCTAGCAATCTGTTATAAACCGGTACTTCAATCATAGCGCATGGCTAACCAAACCAAGGCCGGAGTAGAGATACCTCCACCATCGGCAAACACATATCGAAAACCAGAACCTGACCATTTCCAGATTCCTCAACACAGTAGCCACCACACGGGTAGCTCAGAACAAGAAAACTCTGGACTCCAGCAGCAACACGGGTTACCAACACGGAGCTCACAGAAATAAACACCCTTTGCAACACGAGTTACCATCAGTGAGCTCAGTGTATGGACTCCAACAGCAGCACCAAACACCGGTGACAGCCCAGAAATCACTTGAACCGCTAAGGTAGAAACTCTGCACTTGCCTCCAAACTTCAGGCCATGCGTGAACCCACGCTCCTTCTCGCATAACCTGGATAAACCGAACCAAAAGTAGCCACATACAATGGTTATGAACCCAACATCAACCTCAACACAGCAGCAACGGCGTCTGAAACTAATCAAACGATCTTCACCTCTGTGGAACAACACAACCAATCGGACAAAACACTGTCCAGAAACGGAACAAGCAACAAACCCTCCTAAATCTAGACAAAAAAATATGACCAGATTCAGTAACAACAACCAGCACCACCCAAACCAGACCAATAATCTGATAAGGGAACCTCAAGACTCCACGGGTAACAACGGAGAGAGCTTTCTCTCTCTAGAAACTAGAGAGAGAAGCTCTCAACCTAATCCCCTCTATAGATGGGAACTTGAGGTGGATATATGGGCAAACATACACACAAAAATACCACAAAGCAAATAAACAATAGATACATAGATAAACAATAACCCTCAAGCCGAATCAAAGATGATAACCAACCCCACATGCCCCCAGTGTCTACTGTAGAGAAAACATGGAATCTAATAAGCATCCCACTCCTCACAGCCATGACATCCACACCACTTAACCAAAGCCGTGACGGAGGATAAAATCTACTCCATGAGAAATCCCAGCAAAGTCACATGAAGCTAGCACGATCGATAACCATAAGCTACGGTCTAGGGAGTTGAAGTGAAAACCAATAACCCCTCAGCAACAAACCAATACACAGCCAACAAAATCATGAGATTAATCATCACATCCCCCAGTCCCTTCCTTGGTAGATCACAAGCCTCAAACCCTACGGCAGTGTGCCCTTCACTCCATGTCAGGCGTGGCAATATGATCAATTAGGACGAGTCACATGAAGACAAGAAGCGACCAGAAAATCGGTAGCTATCCTCGGCTGGTTATCGAACCACTATTCCCATAGCAGTGACTCCCCAATCACTCTTGGCGGAGATGGCTCAAAAACCACCCTCATATCGAGTCACATGAGGATCACACGATCAATCATCATAAAATAACCAACTGTAAATGATCCGCTACAAAGAGACTAAACAAAAAGAATTTTCCAAAATGAACCCAATAAACTATTACTAAGAGACAATCACGGCCCACGAAAAAAAGTTGGCCAGCCGTGAGCACAAAATAGGCCCATGAGCCTCACAATAAAATCCACTGATCCACGTGAATTTATCAACAGCATAAAAAAAAATGATATATGGAGACATATTTGGAAGAGGTGGGGATTAGGTTGAGAGCTTCCCTCTCTAGATTCTAGAGAGAAAAAGCTCCCTCCGTTGTTACCCATGGAGTGTGAGGGTCCCTTATCAGATTTTTTGTCTGGTTTGAATGGTGCTAGGTGTTATTGCTGAATCTATTCTTATATTTGTCCAAATTTAGGAGGTTTTGTAATGTTTTTGGTGGGTCATTGCTGGTTTATAGTTTGGGTCTGTTATTCTGTTTGCTACTGCTGGGTTTGTTTTATCTAGCAATGGTGAATAGAGTTCGACGTTTGTCTGCTCTGTTTGGTGATGTCCTATAAATTTGATTTAGTGACGGTGTTGATAGCTTGCCGACGTAGTTCAGACGCTAGTTCATTGGGTGTTAATCCGGTGCTGTGTCCATGGTGCTATGAGAGAGAATGCTTAGTGGTCTGCTATTGCAGGTCTCTAGATGGAAGCTTTGTTCCTCTGGTTCTCAGGTGGATGGTGATAGTCGCAGGTTGGTAGCATGTCGTTGGTGTGATCGTGTGTCGCTGGTGTGTTGCTATGGTATGGACACGGATGCGTCCCCGGCAGTGTGTCCTTGACACCTCAGGTGAGGTCGGTGTATCCTGGTTCGTTGCTCTGGGTGTCCAAGCTGGTTAATATGGAGACTCAAGTCGGTGGTTCCAAGTCGGTGGTTCCGCCATGCATAGTAGTGGTCTAGCGGTGCTGTTGCTTTCCGTTCCAGCGCGAGGTTGACGGGTACTGGGTGATCCGGTGCTGATTTTTCGACGACAGTGCTTTGGCCTTGGACTTGTCTTCGTCACCTGAGTATACCAACGAGCAGCTTTATGTTGAGGTGCAATACACGCTCTGCATGCGTGTGGTTCAACTTCTAGGCAACCTGAAATGGGTAGGTGGGAGGTGTGGGTCTTTTCCTGCATATGCTAGCTGGTTGAGGGCGTTGGTACATGGGGAAGCGTATATGCGCGGGTGATATTTTCTCGCCCAGGCAAGTCTATCTATAGGCTATGTTTTCATGAGTATTGCTGGATGCACATGGATGCAAAGTGGGCCCGTATGTTATTTAAGTTTTTGGCTCCAACTTTAGGAGGGAAAAATATTTCCTGAAGAGGTTGACTAAGTAAACTTTGCTGAAGTTACGGGTTGCACGTGGAGTAGGGGTGGATCTCATTTTTGGTAATTGGTTATGTGGGGGACCCACGGGTTTTGGGCACGTGTGGGCTTTTTGCCCATTGCCTCGTGTAAAAACCAGCTAATGGTTTTGGTTATGTGGTTGAAGTGGGGCCCATCCACTATTCAACTTTTTTGTGGTGGGGCTTTTGTGTAGCTTAATTGCTGGGCTAGTTGCCCTTTAAAAAAATTCGGTTCTATTGTTGTTTAGCCATGGGTATGAGCTGACGTGGTAAATTTTTGAATCTTGCCCATATATTCTTTTCCAAGTTTTCATCTATTATTCTGGATGGTAGAGGTTGCTTGGGAATAAAAAATGAATATATGGGCAATTTGCAATCTTTTTATGCTTTATTCTTTAGGTACCCTGGTTTGGGGATTGTGATTATTAGTTTTTTTATATAAATTTGTTTTATTTGTAATAGTTTCCCCCTCCTTTAGGGGGTAGTGCGAGATTCTATGTATTACCTGGGGTATGCCCCTTATAAATGTGTAAACTTTTGTCTTTAATTTATGATTTACCCACTTTAAAAAAAAAAAAAAAAAATAGCATAAACCAGCAAAAGTCAACTGGTTGCAAAAATTAGGCCCACAATAATATATAATCATATAAGTCCACCATGGGCCTAATATCATCAACAAAACCATAGCCCACTAACAAATTAAGTGAATCCAACGAGAATGACTGCCATACAAACTCATCATGGCCCACACTACATGACATGTTTATATATAATATATATAAAACTCACATGGTTTGACCTCAATTGACAGCCTGCCCACCATTACAACAAACCAAGCCGACAAAATCCTTAGAAAATCCTGCACCACGTGATGGACCACAGCTATACCTACCACAAGCTACCATCTGCAATTGTAGTAGGAACATCACTCATCACACTTTGCATATCAAAACAAATCACGCATGGACAACTCGTAAGCTTACAGAAGCAACACACACGCGACAAACTCGAGCGTGAAAACACGCCCAGATACAAACTGCACCAAACACCGTCGGTGGAAAACCAGCATCGCAGAGTCAAAACTCGCTGGAATAGAGACAGCCCGAGCCGGAGTAAAACCAGCACCAGCGACTCGACCACTGGCGACGTCATAACCTGGAACAACCCAACAGACTCCATGCCCCAGCAGTCACCACCCCGAATCTCCGGCAGCAGCACCTACAGGTGAAGAGATGAAATACCAGAATTGGTCACTCTTTTATTAGATGAGCCGAGGCCAGAGTATGAACCCGCAACAGAACAAAGAAACGATCCATTACAACCACGTTCAGAGCCACACCCCAGAACTTACGGACATAAATAGCCATGGCAGAACAGGAACCTCACCTGCCATGGTTATCCTTCAGAACAAAGAGCCCCAACCTACAAATTTTGACTAGCGAAACACCATTACCGAATTGGAAAGGTCACAGACTGAGCAATAGCCAGAGCTGCAGCAGCCACGACAAATAGAAAGTTAAGACCACCTCCAGCGTGTCCACATCAACGTTGGAGGTGGTGAACAAACAGACCCACTACGTTGGAGCAATCCATTGTTCTAAGAAATCAAGCTTAAAACTCGGTAGCAATAACCAACTTCAGGCAACTATATATATCAGAACTCAACGCTTCACACTCTCACAGAGAGCAATCCGGCGAGAGCTAAACTCTGGCAATGACCCTTCATTACCGACCATTCATGCAATAATTTCGAAATAAAACACCCCAGAGAAATCACGACAGCAACGAACCACAAAAACATGTCAAACCCTCCTAAATCTGGATAGAAATAAGACCAGAATTAGCAACAACATATAGCATAAACCAAACTTTTTTTTTTGGGTGAATAAGCATAAACATAAACCAAACTAGACAAAGAATCTGATAAGGAACCCTTAAAACTCCATGGGTAACAACGGAGGGAGCTTTCTCTCTCTAAATTCTGGAGAGAGAGAAACTCTCAACCTAATCCCCTCTTGCATGTCACTTAAATTTCTTAAGCTATAATTACTTAGTGAATTCTCTTTCTTGGAGGCTAAACAAAATTAATTTGAGTTAAACTTGGCCAATTAAGCTAATGAAACAATTAGTGGCCTAAGCTAATTAGTTCTTAGAACAAAAGAGAGAAGGATGGAGAAAGACAGAGAAGGTTAGAGAGAAACTTTTTTTCTTGCGAGCTAGAAAAGAAAGTTAGAGAAAAAAAAAAGTGAAATAGGCCGAAAATTAGAGGGAATTAAAATTCATACTTTTGGATTTGAAATTTGAACACTTGATTTAGAAAAACCTAAAATGAGTTGCTTAAGCTAAACTAATATCGTTAAGTTATAATTACTTAGTAAATTCTCTTTCTTATAGGCTAAGAAAGAATCGATTGAGTTAAACTTGGCCAATTAAACTAATGAAACAATTAGTGGCCTGAGATAAATTGTTTCTCGAACAAAAGGGAGAAGAATAGAGAAGGACGGAGAAGAGAGAAATTTTATTCTTGAGAGCTAGAAAAGAAAGTTAGAGAAATGAAAGAGAAACAAGAAGAAAATCAAAGGGAATTCAAATTTATCCTTTTTTATTTGAGAATTGAAACACTCGGGAGATTTAAAAAACCTTCAATGAGGTGCTTAAGTTAAACTAATATCCTTAAGCTACAATTACTCTGTAAATTCTATTTCTTAGCTGCTAAGCAAGATTAGTTTGAGTTAAACTTGGCCAACTAAGCTAATGAAACAATTAGTTGCCTAAAAGCTAATTTCTTCCTAAAACAAAAGAGAGAAGGATGGAGAAGGACGAAGAAGGTTAGAGTGGAACTGTTTTCCTAAGAGCTACATGAAGAAGTAAAAGAAAAGAAAGAGAAATAGGAAGAAAATCAAAGGGAATTCAAATTCATTCTTTTGAATTTAAGAATTGAACACTTAAGAGATTTAGAAAACCTTCAATGAGGCACTTAAGTTTTACGAGTATCGTTAAGCTACAATTACTCGGTAAATTTTCTTTCTTAGAGGCAAAGCAAGATTAGTTTAAGTTAAACTTGGCCAATTAAGCAAATGAAACAATTGGTGGCCTAAGCTAATTTGTTCCTTGAACAAAAGAGAGAATGATGGAGAAGGTTAGTGAGAAACATTATTCTTGAGAGCTAGAAGAGAAATTAGAGAAAAGAAAGAGAAATGGGATGAAAATAAAAGGGAATTCAAATTCAACCTTTTTTGGATTTGAGAATTAAACACTTGATTGATTTAGAAAACCTAAAATGAAGTTCTTAAGTTTAACTAATATTGTTAAGTTACAATTAGTCAGTAAATTCTCTTTCTTAGAGGCTAAGCAAGATTAGTTTGAGTTAGACTTGGCCAATTAAGGTAATGAAACAATTAGTGGCCTAAGCTAATTTGTTCTTAGAACAACAGAGAGAATGATGGAGAAGGACGGAGAAGGTTAGAGAGAAACTTTCTTCTTGGGAGCTAGAAGAGAAAGTTGAGAAAAGAAAGAGAAATAGGAAGAAAATCAAAGGGAGTTCAAATTCATCCTGTTGGATTTGAGAATGAACACTTGAGATTTAGAAAATCTTCAATGAGGTACATAAGTTAAACGAATATTGTTAAGTTACAATTACTCAGTAAATTCTCTTGCTTAGAGGCTAAGCAAGAATAGTTTAAGTTGAACTTGGCCAATTAAGTTAATGAAATGACTTGTGGCCTAAACTAATTAGTTTCTAGAACAATAGAGAGAATGATGGAGAAGGACGAAAAAGGTTAGAGAGAAACTTTCTTCTTGAGAGCTACAAGAGAAAGTTAAACAAAAGAAAGACAAAATAGGAAGAAAATAAAAGGGAATTCAATTTCATCCTTTTGCATTTCCTATCACTGTAAGCTAAGAAGGATGGAGAACGACGAAGGAAGTTAGAGAGAAACGTTCTTCTTGAGTGCTAGAAGAGAAAGTTAGAGAAAAGAAAGAGAAATAGGATGAAAATCAAAGGAAATACAAATTCATCCTTTCGGACTTGAGAATTGAACACTTATGTGATTTAGAATGCCATAAATGAGGTGCTTAAGTTAAACTCATATCGTTAAGCTAAAATTACTCAGAAAGTTCTCTTTCTTAGAGGCTAGGCAAGGTTAGTTTGGGTTAAACTTCCCCACTTAAGTTGATGAAACAATTGGTGGCCGGAGCTAATTTGTTTGTAGAACAAAATAGAGGAGGATGGAGAATGATGTAGCAAGTTAGAGAGAAACATTCTTCTTGAGAGCAAGAAGAGAAAGTTTGAGAAAGAGAAAGAGTAATAGGAAGAAAATCAAAGGGAATTCAAATTCATCTTTTTGGACTTTAGAATTGAACACTTAGGTGATTTAGAAAACCTTAAATAAGGTGCTTAAGTTAAACTAATATCGTTAAACTCCAATTACTCAGAAAATTCTCTTTCTTGGAGGCTAAGCAAGGTAGTGAGTTAAACATGGCCAGTTAAGCTAATGAAAAAATTGGTCTCCTAACCTAATTAGTTCGTAGAACAAAATAGAGAAGGACGGAGAAAGTTAGAGAAAAAAAGAGAAAGATAAAGAAAATCAAAGAGAATTAAGATTCAGCCTTTTGGACTTGAGAATCGAACACTTAGATGATTTAGAAAACCTCAAAAGAGGTGCTTACGTAAACTCATATCGTTAAGCTAAACTTACTCAGAAAATTCTCTTTCTTAGGGGCTAAGCAAGGTTAGTTTGAGTTATACTTTGTCAATTAAACTAATGAAACAATTGGTGGCATAAGCTAATTAGTTAGTAGAACAAAATAGAGAAGGACGGAGATCGACGAAGAAAGTTAGAGAGAAACATTCTTCTTCAGAGCAAGAAGAGAATGTTAGAGAAAAGAAAGAGAAATAGGAAGAAAATCAAAGGGAATTCAAATTCATCCATTTGGACATGAGAATTGAACACTTAGGGGATTTAGAAAACCTTAAATTAGGTGCTTAAGTTAAACTAATATCGTTAAGCATCAATTGCTGAGAAAATTCTCTTCATTAGAGGCTAAGCAAGGTTATCATGTTTGGGGACAAAAATGATATATGGGCAATTTTGAGTTTTTATTTTCTGTTTTAGTTACCCCTTCTTTGGGGCATGAGATCATGTTGTCTTACCTGGGGTATGCCCCTTGCAAATGTGTAATTTTTTGTCTTTAATTTATGACTTACCTACCCCCCCCCCTCCCAAAAAAAAAAGAAAAGAAAAGAAAGAGAACTAGGAAGAACATCGAAGGAAATTCAAATTCATCCTTTTGGACTTGAGAATTGAACACTTAGGTGATTTAGAAAACCTTAAATGAGATGCTGAAGTCAAATTAATATCGTTAAGCTACAGTTGTTCTGACAATTCCCTTTCTTAGTGGCTAAGCAAGGATAGTTTGAGTTAAACTTGGCCACTTAAGCTAACCAGTTCGTAGAACAAAACAGAGAAGGATGGAGAGAGAAACATTTTGCTTGAGAGCTAGAGGAGAAAGTTGTAGAAAAGAAATAGAAATAGGAATAAAATCTTAAGGAATTCAAATTCATCCTTTTGGACTTGTGAATTGAACGATTAGGTGATTTAGAGCACCTTAAATAAGGCGTTGAATTAAACTTGGCCACTTAAGAACAAGTATGGTTAAGTTAGAGAGAAAGGTTCTTCTTGAGAGGTGGAAGAGAAAGTTAGAGAAATGAAAGAGAAAGATGAAGCAAGGTTGAACACTCAGGCGATTTTGAAAACCTTAAATGAGGTGCATAAGTTAAACTCTTATTATGGTTAAGCTAAAATTACTCAGAAAATTATCTTTCTTAGAGGACCAAGCAAGGTTTGTTTGAGTTAAACTTTGGCCACTTAAGCTAATGAAACAATTGCTGGCCTAAGCTAATTAGTTCGTAGAACAAAATAGAGAAGGATGGAGAACGGCGGAGAAAGTTAGAGAGAAAGATTTTGCTCCAGAGCCAGAAGAGAAAGTTGCAGAAAAGAAAGAGAAATAGGAAGAAAATCAAAGGAAATTCAAATTCACCCTTTTAGACTCGTGAATTGAACACTTAGGTGAATTAGAAAACCTTAAATGGGGTGCTTAGGTTAAACTCATATCGTTAAGCTAAAGTTGCTGAGAAAATTCTCTTTCTTAGGGGTTAAGCAAGGTTAGCTTGAGCTATACTTGGCCAATTATGCTAACGAAACAATTGGTGGCTTAAGCTAAGAAGGATGGGGAACGACGAAGGAAGTTAGAGAGAAACGTTCTTCTTGAGTGCTAGAAGAGAAAGTTAGAGAAAAGAAAGAGAAATAGGATGAAAATCAAAGGAAATGCAAATATCATCCTTTCGGACCTGAGAATTGAACACTTATGTGATTTAGAAGGCCATAAATGAGGTGCTTAAGTTAAACTCATATCGTTAAGCTAAAATTACTCAGAAAGTTCTCTTTCTTAGAGGCTTTCGGGTTAAACTTCCCCACTTAAGTTGATGAAACAATTGGTGGCCGGAGCTAATTTGTTTGTAGAACAAAATAGAGGAGGATGGAGAATGACGTAGCAAGTTAGAGAGAAACATTCTTCTTGAGAGCAAGAAGAGAAAGTTTGAGAAAGAGAAAGAGTAATAGGAAGAAAATCAAAGGGAATTGAAATTCATCTTTTTGGACTTTAGAATTGAACACTTAGGTGATTTAGAAAACCTTAAATAAGGTGCTTAAGTTAAACTAATATCGTTAAACTCCAATTACTCAGAAAATTCTCTTTCTTGTTGGAGGCTAAGCAAGGTTAGTGTGAGTTAAACTTGGCCAGTTAAGCTAATGAAACAATTGGTCTCCTAACCTAATTAGTTCGTAGAACAAAATAGAGAAGGACGGAGAAAGTTAGAGAAAAAAAGAGAAAGATGAAGAAAATCAAAGAGAATTAAGATTCAGCCTTTTGGACTTGAGAATCGAACACTTAGATGATTTAGAAAACCTCAAAAGAGGTGCTTACGTAAACTCATGTCGTTAAGCTAAACTTACTCAGAAAATTCTCTTTCTTAGGGGCTAAGCAAGGTTAGTTTGAGTTATACTTTGTCAATTAAACTAATGAAACAATTGGTGGCATAAGCTAATTAGTTAGTAGAACAAAATAGAGAGAAGGACGGAGATCGACGGAGAAAGTTAGGGAGAAACATTCTTCTTCAGAGCAAGAAGAGAAAGTTAGAGAAAAGAAAGAGAAATAGGAAGAAAATCAAAGGGAATTCAAATTCATCCATTTGGACTTGAGAATTGAACACTTAGGGGATTTAGAAAACCTTAAATTAGGTGCTTAAGTTAAACTAATATCGCTAAGCATCAATTGCTGAGAAAATTCTCTTCATTAGAGGCTAAGCAAGGTTAGTTTAAGTTAAATTTGGCCACTTAAGCTAATGAAACAATTGGTGGCCTTAGCTAATTAGTTCCTAGAACACAATATGGGGGGATGGAGAAGGGCGGACTAAGTTAGAGAGAAATGTTCTTCTTGAGAGCTAGAAGAGGAAGTTAGACAAACGAAGGAGAAAGACGAAGAAAAACAAAGGGAATTCAAATTCACGCTCTTGGACTTGAGAATTGAACACTTGGGCGTTTTTCAAAACCTTAAATGAGGTGCATAAGTTAAACTAATATCGTTAAGGTAAAATTACTCAGAAAATTCTCTTTCTTAGAGGCTAAGCAAGGTTAGTCTGAGTTAAACTTTGGCCACTCAAGCTAATGTAACAATTGGTGGCGTAAGCTAATTAACTCGTAAAACAAAATAGAGAGGGACGGAGAACGACGGAGAAAGAGAGAAGAAACATTTTGCTGGAGAGCTAGAGGAGAAAGTTGTAGAAAGGAAAGAGAAATAGGAAGAAATTCAAAAGGAATTCAAATTCATCCTTTTGGACTTGAGAATTGAACACTTAGGAGATTTAGAAAACCTTAAATAAGGTGCTGAATTTAACTTGGTCACTTAAGGTGCTGAATCTAAGCTACTTAGTTCCTAGAACAAAATAGAGAAGGACGGACAAAATTAGAGAGAAACGTTCTTCTTGAGAGCTAGAAGAGAAAGTTATAGCAAAGAAAGAGAAAGAGAAAGAAAATCGAAGGAAATACAAATTCATCCATTCGGGCTTGAGAATTGAGCACTTTTGTGATTTAGAAGGCCTTAAATGTGGTGCTTAAGTTAAACTGATATCGTTTTGCTAAAATTACTCAGAAAATTCTCTTTGTTAGAGGCGAAGCAAGGTTAGTTTGAGTTAAACTTGGCCAATTAAGCTAATGAAACAATTGGGGGGGGGGGGGCTATGCTAATTAGTTAGTAGAACAAAATAGAAAATGATGGAGAACGACGGAGAAAGTTAGAGAGAAACATTCTTTTTGAGAGCTAGAAGACTAAGTTAGAGAAAAGAAAGAGAATTAGGAAGAAAATCAAAGGGAATGCAACTTCACCCTTTTGGACTTGCGAGTTGAACACTTAGGCGATTTAGAAAACCTTAAATGAGATGCTTAAGTTATATTAATATCGTTAAGGTACAATTGCTCGAAAAATTCTCTTTCTTAGAGGCTAAGCAAGGTTGGTTTTGAGACAAACTTGGCCACTTAAGCTAATGAAGCAATCGGTTGCCTATGCTACTTAGTTAGTAGAACAAAATAGAAAATGATGGAGAACGACGGAGAAAGTTCGAGAGAAACATTCTTTCTGAGAGCCAGAAGAGAAAGTTAGAGAAAAGAAAGAGAAGTATGTCTATTTGCTGTATGACTTAGGGATTGGGCTGATGCCAGGTGGACTCCGCGTCTGCTATCTCTAGCATTGTGGCTGTATGTGTACTTTGGTGTTGGGCCCACGGTTTTAATGGGCCACAATGTTTTGGGTTTATTTCTGGTTAAAATAGTGGGTTGTTATTGAGGGGCCCATTTGTTTTTTGGCCTAGTTTTTTAGTGGTAGTTTTTGTTCATTCGCGGACAGTGTTTTAATTAGTTTTTTTTTTTTGTTGTTGCTATTTTGCCCATATATCGTCCCCAAGTTTCCTTCTATTATCTTTGATGATAGGGGTTGTTTGGGGACAAAAATGATATATGGGCAATTTTGAGTTTTTATTTTCTGTTTTAGTTACCCCTTCTTTGGGGCACGAGATCTTGCTGTCTTACCTGGGGTATGCCCCTTGTAAATGTGTAATTTTTTGTCTTTAATTTATGACTTACCCACCCCCCCCCCCCAAAAAAAAAGAAAGAAAAGAAGGAAAACTAGGAAGAAAATCGAAGGAAATTCAAATTCATCCTTTTGGACTTGAGAATTGAACACTTAGGTGATTTAGAAAACCTTAAATGAGATGCTTAAGTCAAATTAATATCGTTAAGCTACAGTTGTTCTGACAATTCCCTTTCTTAGTGGCTAAGCAAGGATAGTTTGAGTTAAACTTGGCCACTTAAGCTAACCAGTTCGTAGAACAAAACAGAGAAGTATGGAGAGAGAAACATTTTGCTTGAGAGCTAGAGGAGAAAGTTGTAGAAATCAAACAGAAATAGGAATAAAATCTTAAGGAATTCAAATTCATCCTTTTGGACTTGTGAATTGAACGATTAGGTGATTTAGAGCACCTTAAATAAGGCGTTGAATTAAACTTGGCCACTTAAGAACAAGTATGGTTAAGTTAGAGAGAAAGGTTCTTCTTGAGAGGTGCAAGAGAAAGTTAGAGAAATGAAAGAGAAAGATGAAGCAAGGTTGAACACTCAGGCGATTTTGAAAACCTTAAATGAGGTGCATAAGTTAAACTCTTATTATGGTTAAGCTAAAATTACTCAGAAAATTATCTTTCTTAGAGGACCAAGCAAGGTTTGTTTGAGAACTTTGGCCACTTAAGCTAATGAAACAATTGCTGGCCTAAGCTAATTAGTTCGTAGAACAAAATAGAGAAGGATGGAGAACGGCGGAGAAAGTTAGAGAGAAAGATTTTGCTCCAGAGCCAGAAGAGAAAGTTGCAGAAAAGAAAGAGGAATAGGAAGAAAATCAAAGGAAATTCAAATTCACCCTCTTAGACTCGTGAATTGAACACTTAGGTGAATTAGAAAACCTTAAATGGGATGCTTAGGTTAAACTCATATCGTTAAGCTAAAGTTGCTGAGAAAATTCTCTTTCTTAGGGGTTAAGCAAGGTTAGCTTGAGCTATACTTGGCCAATTATGCTAACGAAACAATTGGTGGCTTAAGCTAAGAAGGATGGGGAACGACGAAGGAAGTTAGAGAGAAACGTTCTTCTTGAGTGCTAGAAGAGAAAGTTAGAGAAAAGAAAGAGAAATAGGATGAAAATCAAAGGAAATGCAAATATCATCCTTTCGGACCTGAGAATTGAACACTTATGTGATTTAGAAGGCCATAAATGAGGTGCTTAAGTTAAACTCATATCGTTAAGCTAAAATTACTCAGAAAGTTCTCTTTCTTAGAGGCTTTCGGGTTAAACTTCCCCACTTAAGTTGATGAAACAATTGGTGGCCGGAGCTAATTTGTTTGTAGAACAAAATAGAGGAGGATGGAGAATGACGTAGCAAGTTAGAGAGAAACATTCTTCTTGAGAGCAAGAAGAGAAAGTTTGAGAAAGAGAAAGAGTAATAGGAAGAAAATCAAAGGGAATTGAAATTCATCTTTTTGGACTTTAGAATTGAACACTTAGGTGATTTAGAAAACCTTAAATAAGGTGCTTAAGTTAAACTAATATCGTTAAACTCCAATTACTCAGAAAATTCTCTTTCTTGTTGGAGGCTAAGCAAGGTTAGTGTGAGTTAAACTTGGCCAGTTAAGCTAATGAAACAATTGGTCTCCTAACCTAATTAGTTCGTAGAACAAAATAGAGAAGGACGAAGAAAGTTAGAGAAAAAAAGAGAAAGATGAAGAAAATCAAAGAGAATTAAGATTCAGCCTTTTGGACTTGAGAATCGAACACTTAGATGATTTAGAAAACCTCAAAAGAGGTGCTTACGTAAACTCATGTCGTTAAGCTAAACTTACTCAGAAAATTCTCTTTCTTAGGGGCTAAGCAAGGTTAGTTTGAGTTATACTTTGTCAATTAAACTAATGAAACAATTGGTGGCATAAGCTAATTAGTTAGTAGAACAAAATAGAGAGAAGGACGGAGATCGACGGAGAAAGTTAGGGAGAAACATTCTTCTTCAGAGCAAGAAGAGAAAGTTAGAGAAAAGAAAGAGAAATAGGAAGAAAATCAAAGGGAATTCAAATTCATCCATTTGGACTTGAGAATTGAACACTTAGGGGATTTAGAAAACCTTAAATTAGGTGCTTAAGTTAAACTAATATCGCTAAGCATCAATTGCTGAGAAAATTCTCTTCATTAGAGGCTAAGCAAGGTTAGTTTAAGTTAAATTTGGCCACTTAAGCTAATGAAACAATTGGTGGCCTTAGCTAATTAGTTCCTAGAACACAATATGGGGGGATGGAGAAGGGCGGACTAAGTTAGAGAGAAATGTTCTTCTTGAGAGCTAGAAGAGGAAGTTAGACAAACGAAGAAGAAAGACGAAGAAAAACAAAGGGAATTCAAATTCACGCTCTTGGACTTGAGAATTGAACACTTGGGCGTTTTTCAAAACCTTAAATGAGGTGCATAAGTTAAACTAATATCGTTAAGGTAAGGTTAGTCTGAGTTAAACTTTGGCCACTCAAGCTAATGTAACAATTGGTGGCGTAAGCTAATTAACTCGTAAAACAAAATAGAGAGGGACGGAGAACGACGGAGAAAGAGAGAAGAAACATTTTGCTGGAGAGCTAGAGGAGAAAGTTGTAGAAAGGAAAGAGAAATAGGAAGAAATTCAAAAGGAATTCAAATTCATCCTTTTGGACTTGAGAATTGAACACTTAGGAGATTTAGAAAACCTTAAATAAGGTGCTGAATTTAACTTGGTCACTTAAGGTGCTGAATCTAAGCTACTTAGTTCCTAGAACAAAATAGAGAAGGACGGACAAAATTAGAGAGAAACGTTCTTCTTGAGAGCTAGAAGAGAAAGTTAGAGCAAAGAAAGAGAAAGAGAAAGAAAATCGAAGGAAATACAAATTCATCCATTCGGGCTTGAGAATTGAGCACTTTTGTGATTTAGAAGGCCTTAAATGTGGTGCTTAAGTTAAACTGATATCGTTTTGCTAAAATTACTCAGAAAATTCTCTTTGTTAGAGGCGAAGCAAGGTTAGTTTGAGTTAAACTTGGCCAATTAAGCTAATGAAACAATTGGGGGGGGGGGGGCTATGCTAATTAGTTAGTAGAACAAAATAGAAAATGATGGAGAACGACGGAGAAAGTTAGAGAGAAACATTCTTTTTGAGAGCTAGAAGACTAAGTTAGAGAAAAGAAAGAGAATTAGGAAGAAAATCAAAGGGAATGCAACTTCACCCTTTTGGACTTGCGAGTTGAACACTTAGGCGATTTAGAAAACCTTAAATGAGATGCTTAAGTTATATTAATATCGTTAAGGTACAATTGCTCGAAAAATTCTCTTTCTTAGAGGCTAAGCAAGGTTGGTTTTGAGACAAACTTGGCCACTTAAGCTAATGAAGCAATCGGTTGCCTATGCTACTTAGTTAGTAGAACAAAATAGAAAATGATGGAGAACGACGGAGAAAGTTCGAGAGAAACATTCTTTCTGAGAGCCAGAAGAGAAAGTTAGAGAAAAGAAAGTGAAGTATGTCTATTTGCTGTATGACTTAGGGATTGGGCTGATGCCAGGTGGGCTCCGCGTCTGCTATCTCTAGCATTGTGGCTGTATGTGTACTTCGGTGTTGGGCCCACGGTTTTAATGAGCCACAATGTTTTGGGTTTATTTCTGGTTAAAATAGTGGGTTGTTATTGAGGGGCCCATTTGTTTTTTGGCCTAGTTTTTTAGTGGTAGTTTTTGTTCATTCGCGGACAGTGTTTTAATTAGTTTTTTTTTTTGTTGTTGCTATTTTGCCCATATACCGTCCCCAAGTTTCCTTCTATTATCTTTGATGATAGGGGTTGTTTGGGGACAAAAATGATATATGGGCAATTTTGAGTTTTTATTTTCTGTTTTAGTTACCCCTTCTTTGGGGCACGAGATCATGCTGTCTTACCTGGGGTATGCCCCTTGTAAATGTGTAATTTTTTGTCTTTAATTTATGACTTACCCACCCCCCCCCAAAAAAAAGAAAGAAAAGAAGGAGAACTAGGAAGAAAATCGAAGGAAATTCAAATTCATCCTTTTGGACTTGAGAATTGAACACTTAGGTGATTTAGAAAACCTTAAATGAGATGCTTAAGTCAAATTAATATCGTTAAGCTACAGTTGTTCTGACAATTCCCTATCTTAGTGGCTAAGCAAGGATAGTTTGAGTTAAACTTGGCCACTTAAGCTAACCAGTTCGTAGAACAAAATAGAGAAGGATGGAGAGAGAAACATTTTGCTTGAGAGCTAGAGGAGAAAGTTGTAGAAAAGAAACAGAAATAGGAATAAAATCTTAAGGAATTCAAATTCATCCTTTTGGACTTGTGAATTGAACGATTAGGTGATTTAGAGCACCTTAAATAAGGCGTTGAATTAAACTTGGCCACTTAAGAACAAGTATGGTTAAGTTAGAGAGAAAGGTTTTTCTTGAGAGGTGCAAGAGAACGTTAGAGAAATGAAAGAGAAAGATGAAGCAAGGTTGAACACTCAGGCGATTTTGAAAACCTTAAATGAGGTGCATAAGTTAAACTCTTATTATGGTTAAGCTAAAATTACTCAGAAAATTATCTTTCTTAGAGGACCAAGCAAGGTTTGTTTGAGTTAAACTTTGGCCACTTAAGCTAATGAAACAATTGCTGGCCTAAGCTAATTAGTTCGTAGAACAAAATAGAGAAGGATGGAGAACGACGGAGAAAGTTAGAGAGAAAGATTTTGCTCCAGAGCCAGAAGAGAAAGTTGCAGAAAAGAAAGAGAAATAGGAAGAAAATCAAAGGAAATTCAAATTCACCCTTTTAGACTCGTGAATTGAACACTTAGGTGAATTAGAAAACCTTAAATGGGGTGCTTAGGTTAAACTCATATCGTTAAGCTAAAGTTGCCGAGAAAATTCTCTTTCTTAGGGGTTAAGCAAGGTTAGCTTGAGCTATACTTGGCCAATTATGCTAACGAAACAATTGGTGGCTTAAGCTAAGAAGGATGGGGAACGACGAAGGAAGTTAGAGAGAAACGTTCTTCTTGAGTGCTAGAAGAGAAAGTTAGAGAAAAGAAAGAGAAATAGGATGAAAATCAAAGGAAATGCAAATATCATCCTTTCGGACCTGAGAATTGAACACTTATGTGATTTAGAAGGCCATAAATGAGGTGCTTAAGTTAAACTCATATCGTTAAGCTAAAATTACTCAGAAAGTTCTCTTTCTTAGAGGCTTTCGGGTTAAACTTCCCCACTTAAGTTGATGAAACAATTGGTGGCCGGAGCTAATTTGTTTGTAGAACAAAATAGAGGAGGATGGAGAATGACGTAGCAAGTTAGAGAGAAACATTCTTCTTGAGAGCAAGAAGAGAAAGTTTGAGAAAGAGAAAGAGTAATAGGAAGAAAATCAAAGGGAATTGAAATTCATCTTTTTGGACTTTAGAATTGAACACTTAGGTGATTTAGAAAACCTTAAATAAGGTGCTTAAGTTAAACTAATATCGTTAAACTCCAATTACTCAGAAAATTCTCTTTCTTGTTGGAGGCTAAGCAAGGTTAGTGTGAGTTAAACTTGGCCAGTTAAGCTAATGAAACAATTGGTCTCCTAACCTAATTAGTTCGTAGAACAAAATAGAGAAGGACGAAGAAAGTTAGAGAAAAAAAGAGAAAGATGAAGAAAATCAAAGAGAATTAAGATTCAGCCTTTTGGACTTGAGAATCGAACACTTAGATGATTTAGAAAACCTCAAAAGAGGTGCTTACGTAAACTCATGTCGTTAAGCTAAACTTACTCAGAAAATTCTCTTTCTTAGGGGCTAAGCAAGGTTAGTTTGAGTTATACTTTGTCAATTAAACTAATGAAACAATTGGTGGCATAAGCTAATTAGTTAGTAGAACAAAATAGAGAGAAGGACGGAGATCGACGGAGAAAGTTAGGGAGAAACATTCTTCTTCAGAGCAAGAAGAGAAAGTTAGAGAAAAGAAAGAGAAATAGGAAGAAAATCAAAGGGAATTCAAATTCATCCATTTGGACTTGAGAATTGAACACTTAGGGGATTTAGAAAACCTTAAATTAGGTGCTTAAGTTAAACTAATATCGCTAAGCATCAATTGCTGAGAAAATTCTCTTCATTAGAGGCTAAGCAAGGTTAGTTTAAGTTAAATTTGGCCACTTAAGCTAATGAAACAATTGGTGGCCTTAGCTAATTAGTTCCTAGAACACAATATGGGGGGATGGAGAAGGGCGGACTAAGTTAGAGAGAAATGTTCTTCTTGAGAGCTAGAAGAGGAAGTTAGACAAACGAAGAAGAAAGACGAAGAAAAACAAAGGGAATTCAAATTCACGCTCTTGGACTTGAGAATTGAACACTTGGGCGTTTTTCAAAACCTTAAATGAGGTGCATAAGTTAAACTAATATCGTTAAGGTAAGGTTAGTCTGAGTTAAACTTTGGCCACTCAAGCTAATGTAACAATTGGTGGCGTAAGCTAATTAACTCGTAAAACAAAATAGAGAGGGACGGAGAACGACGGAGAAAGAGAGAAGAAACATTTTGCTGGAGAGCTAGAGGAGAAAGTTGTAGAAAGGAAAGAGAAATAGGAAGAAATTCAAAAGGAATTCAAATTCATCCTTTTGGACTTGAGAATTGAACACTTAGGAGATTTAGAAAACCTTAAATAAGGTGCTGAATTTAACTTGGTCACTTAAGGTGCTGAATCTAAGCTACTTAGTTCCTAGAACAAAATAGAGAAGGACGGACAAAATTAGAGAGAAACGTTCTTCTTGAGAGCTAGAAGAGAAAGTTAGAGCAAAGAAAGAGAAAGAGAAAGAAAATCGAAGGAAATACAAATTCATCCATTCGGGCTTGAGAATTGAGCACTTTTGTGATTTAGAAGGCCTTAAATGTGGTGCTTAAGTTAAACTGATATCGTTTTGCTAAAATTACTCAGAAAATTCTCTTTGTTAGAGGCGAAGCAAGGTTAGTTTGAGTTAAACTTGGCCAATTAAGCTAATGAAACAATTGGGGGGGGGGGGGCTATGCTAATTAGTTAGTAGAACAAAATAGAAAATGATGGAGAACGACGGAGAAAGTTAGAGAGAAACATTCTTTTTGAGAGCTAGAAGACTAAGTTAGAGAAAAGAAAGAGAATTAGGAAGAAAATCAAAGGGAATGCAACTTCACCCTTTTGGACTTGCGAGTTGAACACTTAGGCGATTTAGAAAACCTTAAATGAGATGCTTAAGTTATATTAATATCGTTAAGGTACAATTGCTCGAAAAATTCTCTTTCTTAGAGGCTAAGCAAGGTTGGTTTTGAGACAAACTTGGCCACTTAAGCTAATGAAGCAATCGGTTGCCTATGCTACTTAGTTAGTAGAACAAAAT
The DNA here is from genome assembly GCF_055761805.1 of Camellia sinensis. Taxonomy (NCBI): domain Eukaryota; kingdom Viridiplantae; phylum Streptophyta; class Magnoliopsida; order Ericales; family Theaceae; genus Camellia; species Camellia sinensis. The sequence continues at coordinate 90,695,837 of NC_138964.1, forward strand.
AGAAAATGATGGAGAACGACGGAGAAAGTTCGAGAGAAACATTCTTTCTGAGAGCCAGAAGAGAAAGTTAGAGAAAAGAAAGTGAAGTATGTCTATTTGCTGTATGACTTAGGGATTGGGCTGATGCCAGGTGGGCTCCGCGTCTGCTATCTCTAGCATTGTGGCTGTATGTGTACTTCGGTGTTGGGCCCACGGTTTTAATGAGCCACAATGTTTTGGGTTTATTTCTGGTTAAAATAGTGGGTTGTTATTGAGGGGCCCATTTGTTTTTTGGCCTAGTTTTTTAGTGGTAGTTTTTGTTCATTCGCGGACAGTGTTTTAATTAGTTTTTTTTTTGTTGTTGCTATTTTGCCCATATACCGTCCCCAAGTTTCCTTCTATTATCTTTGATGATAGGGGTTGTTTGGGGACAAAAATGATATATGGGCAATTTTGAGTTTTTATTTTCTGTTTTAGTTACCCCTTCTTTGGGGCACGAGATCATGCTGTCTTACCTGGGGTATGCCCCTTGTAAATGTGTAATTTTTTGTCTTTAATTTATGACTTACCCACCCCCCCCCAAAAAAAAGAAAGAAAAGAAGGAGAACTAGGAAGAAAATCGAAGGAAATTCAAATTCATCCTTTTGGACTTGAGAATTGAACACTTAGGTGATTTAGAAAACCTTAAATGAGATGCTTAAGTCAAATTAATATCGTTAAGCTACAGTTGTTCTGACAATTCCCTATCTTAGTGGCTAAGCAAGGATAGTTTGAGTTAAACTTGGCCACTTAAGCTAACCAGTTCGTAGAACAAAATAGAGAAGGATGGAGAGAGAAACATTTTGCTTGAGAGCTAGAGGAGAAAGTTGTAGAAAAGAAACAGAAATAGGAATAAAATCTTAAGGAATTCAAATTCATCCTTTTGGACTTGTGAATTGAACGATTAGGTGATTTAGAGCACCTTAAATAAGGCGTTGAATTAAACTTGGCCACTTAAGAACAAGTATGGTTAAGTTAGAGAGAAAGGTTTTTCTTGAGAGGTGCAAGAGAACGTTAGAGAAATGAAAGAGAAAGATGAAGCAAGGTTGAACACTCAGGCGATTTTGAAAACCTTAAATGAGGTGCATAAGTTAAACTCTTATTATGGTTAAGCTAAAATTACTCAGAAAATTATCTTTCTTAGAGGACCAAGCAAGGTTTGTTTGAGTTAAACTTTGGCCACTTAAGCTAATGAAACAATTGCTGGCCTAAGCTAATTAGTTCGTAGAACAAAATAGAGAAGGATGGAGAACGACGGAGAAAGTTAGAGAGAAAGATTTTGCTCCAGAGCCAGAAGAGAAAGTTGCAGAAAAGAAAGAGAAATAGGAAGAAAATCAAAGGAAATTCAAATTCACCCTTTTAGACTCGTGAATTGAACACTTAGGTGAATTAGAAAACCTTAAATGGGGTGCTTAGGTTAAACTCATATCGTTAAGCTAAAGTTGCCGAGAAAATTCTCTTTCTTAGGGGTTAAGCAAGGTTAGCTTGAGCTATACTTGGCCAATTATGCTAACGAAACAATTGGTGGCTTAAGCTAAGAAGGATGGGGAACGACGAAGGAAGTTAGAGAGAAACGTTCTTCTTGAGTGCTAGAAGAGAAAGTTAGAGAAAAGAAAGAGAAATAGGATGAAAATCAAAGGAAATGCAAATATCATCCTTTCGGACCTGAGAATTGAACACTTATGTGATTTAGAAGGCCATAAATGAGGTGCTTAAGTTAAACTCATATCGTTAAGCTAAAATTACTCAGAAAGTTCTCTTTCTTAGAGGCTTTCAGGTTAAACTTCCCCACTTAAGTTGATGAAACAATTGGTGGCCGGAGCTAATTTGTTTGTAGAACAAAATAGAGGAGGATGGAGAATGACGTAGCAAGTTAGAGAGAAACATTCTTCTTGAGAGCAAGAAGAGAAAGTTTGAGAAAGAGAAAGAGTAATAGGAAGAAAATCAAAGGGAATTGAAATTCATCTTTTTGGACTTTAGAATTGAACACTTAGGTGATTTAGAAAACCTTAAATAAGGTGCTTAAGTTAAACTAATATCGTTAAACTCCAATTACTCAGAAAATTCTCTTTCTTGTTGGAGGCTAAGCAAGGTTAGTGTGAGTTAAACTTGGCCAGTTAAGCTAATGAAACAATTGGTCTCCTAACCTAATTAGTTCGTAGAACAAAATAGAGAAGGACGAAGAAAGTTAGAGAAAAAAAGAGAAAGATGAAGAAAATCAAAGAGAATTAAGATTCAGCCTTTTGGACTTGAGAATCGAACACTTAGATGATTTAGAAAACCTCAAAAGAGGTGCTTACGTAAACTCATGTCGTTAAGCTAAACTTACTCAGAAAATTCTCTTTCTTAGGGGCTAAGCAAGGTTAGTTTGAGTTATACTTTGTCAATTAAACTAATGAAACAATTGGTGGCATAAGCTAATTAGTTAGTAGAACAAAATAGAGAGAAGGACGGAGATCGACGGAGAAAGTTAGGGAGAAACATTCTTCTTCAGAGCAAGAAGAGAAAGTTAGAGAAAAGAAAGAGAAATAGGAAGAAAATCAAAGGGAATTCAAATTCATCCATTTGGACTTGAGAATTGAACACTTAGGGGATTTAGAAAACCTTAAATTAGGTGCTTAAGTTAAACTAATATCGCTAAGCATCAATTGCTGAGAAAATTCTCTTCATTAGAGGCTAAGCAAGGTTAGTTTAAGTTAAATTTGGCCACTTAAGCTAATGAAACAATTGGTGGCCTTAGCTAATTAGTTCCTAGAACACAATATGGGGGGATGGAGAAGGGCGGACTAAGTTAGAGAGAAATGTTCTTCTTGAGAGCTAGAAGAGGAAGTTAGACAAACGAAGAAGAAAGACGAAGAAAAACAAAGGGAATTCAAATTCACGCTCTTGGACTTGAGAATTGAACACTTGGGCGTTTTTCAAAACCTTAAATGAGGTGCATAAGTTAAACTAATATCGTTAAGGTAAGGTTAGTCTGAGTTAAACTTTGGCCACTCAAGCTAATGTAACAATTGGTGGCGTAAGCTAATTAACTCGTAAAACAAAATAGAGAGGGACGGAGAACGACGGAGAAAGAGAGAAGAAACATTTTGCTGGAGAGCTAGAGGAGAAAGTTGTAGAAAGGAAAGAGAAATAGGAAGAAATTCAAAAGGAATTCAAATTCATCCTTTTGGACTTGAGAATTGAACACTTAGGAGATTTAGAAAACCTTAAATAAGGTGCTGAATTTAACTTGGTCACTTAAGGTGCTGAATCTAAGCTACTTAGTTCCTAGAACAAAATAGAGAAGGACGGACAAAATTAGAGAGAAACGTTCTTCTTGAGAGCTAGAAGAGAAAGTTAGAGCAAAGAAAGAGAAAGAGAAAGAAAATCGAAGGAAATACAAATTCATCCATTCGGGCTTGAGAATTGAGCACTTTTGTGATTTAGAAGGCCTTAAATGTGGTGCTTAAGTTAAACTGATATCGTTTTGCTAAAATTACTCAGAAAATTCTCTTTGTTAGAGGCGAAGCAAGGTTAGTTTGAGTTAAACTTGGCCAATTAAGCTAATGAAACAATTGGGGGGGGGGGGGGCTATGCTAATTAGTTAGTAGAACAAAATAGAAAATGATGGAGAACGACGGAGAAAGTTAGAGAGAAACATTCTTTTTGAGAGCTAGAAGACTAAGTTAGAGAAAAGAAAGAGAATTAGGAAGAAAATCAAAGGGAATGCAACTTCACCCTTTTGGACTTGCGAGTTGAACACTTAGGCGATTTAGAAAACCTTAAATGAGATGCTTAAGTTATATTAATATCGTTAAGGTACAATTGCTCGAAAAATTCTCTTTCTTAGAGGCTAAGCAAGGTTGGTTTTGAGACAAACTTGGCCACTTAAGCTAATGAAGCAATCGGTTGCCTATGCTACTTAGTTAGTAGAACAAAATAGAAAATGATGGAGAACGACGGAGAAAGTTCGAGAGAAACATTCTTTCTGAGAGCCAGAAGAGAAAGTTAGAGAAAAGAAAGTGAAGTATGTCTATTTGCTGTATGACTTAGGGATTGGGCTGATGCCAGGTGGGCTCCGCGTCTGCTATCTCTAGCATTGTGGCTGTATGTGTACTTCGGTGTTGGGCCCACGGTTTTAATGAGCCACAATGTTTTGGGTTTATTTCTGGTTAAAATAGTGGGTTGTTATTGAGGGGCCCATTTGTTTTTTGGCCTAGTTTTTTAGTGGTAGTTTTTGTTCATTCGCGGACAGTGTTTTAATTAGTTTTTTTTTTGTTGTTGCTATTTTGCCCATATACCGTCCCCAAGTTTCCTTCTATTATCTTTGATGATAGGGGTTGTTTGGGGACAAAAATGATATATGGGCAATTTTGAGTTTTTATTTTCTGTTTTAGTTACCCCTTCTTTGGGGCACGAGATCATGCTGTCTTACCTGGGGTATGCCCCTTGTAAATGTGTAATTTTTTTTCTTTAATTTATGACTTACCCACCCCCCCCCAAAAAAAAGAAAGAAAAGAAGGAGAACTAGGAAGAAAATCGAAGGAAATTCAAATTCATCCTTTTGGACTTGAGAATTGAACACTTAGGTGATTTAGAAAACCTTAAATGAGATGCTTAAGTCAAATTAATATCGTTAAGCTACAGTTGTTCTGACAATTCCCTATCTTAGTGGCTAAGCAAGGATAGTTTGAGTTAAACTTGGCCACTTAAGCTAACCAGTTCGTAGAACAAAATAGAGAAGGATGGAGAGAGAAACATTTTGCTTGAGAGCTAGAGGAGAAAGTTGTAGAAAAGAAACAGAAATAGGAATAAAATCTTAAGGAATTCAAATTCATCCTTTTGGACTTGTGAATTGAACGATTAGGTGATTTAGAGCACCTTAAATAAGGCGTTGAATTAAACTTGGCCACTTAAGAACAAGTATGGTTAAGTTAGAGAGAAAGGTTTTTCTTGAGAGGTGCAAGAGAACGTTAGAGAAATGAAAGAGAAAGATGAAGCAAGGTTGAACACTCAGGCGATTTTGAAAACCTTAAATGAGGTGCATAAGTTAAACTCTTATTATGGTTAAGCTAAAATTACTCAGAAAATTATCTTTCTTAGAGGACCAAGCAAGGTTTGTTTGAGTTAAACTTTGGCCACTTAAGCTAATGAAACAATTGCTGGCCTAAGCTAATTAGTTCGTAGAACAAAATAGAGAAGGATGGAGAACGACGGAGAAAGTTAGAGAGAAAGATTTTGCTCCAGAGCCAGAAGAGAAAGTTGCAGAAAAGAAAGAGAAATAGGAAGAAAATCAAAGGAAATTCAAATTCACCCTTTTAGACTCGTGAATTGAACACTTAGGTGAATTAGAAAACCTTAAATGGGGTGCTTAGGTTAAACTCATATCGTTAAGCTAAAGTTGCCGAGAAAATTCTCTTTCTTAGGGGTTAAGCAAGGTTAGCTTGAGCTATACTTGGCCAATTATGCTAACGAAACAATTGGTGGCTTAAGCTAAGAAGGATGGGGAACGACGAAGGAAGTTAGAGAGAAACGTTCTTCTTGAGTGCTAGAAGAGAAAGTTAGAGAAAAGAAAGAGAAATAGGATGAAAATCAAAGGAAATGCAAATATCATCCTTTCGGACCTGAGAATTGAACACTTATGTGATTTAGAAGGCCATAAATGAGGTGCTTAAGTTAAACTCATATCGTTAAGCTAAAATTACTCAGAAAGTTCTCTTTCTTAGAGGCTTTCGGGTTAAACTTCCCCACTTAAGTTGATGAAACAATTGGTGGCCGGAGCTAATTTGTTTGTAGAACAAAATAGAGGAGGATGGAGAATGACGTAGCAAGTTAGAGAGAAACATTCTTCTTGAGAGCAAGAAGAGAAAGTTTGAGAAAGAGAAAGAGTAATAGGAAGAAAATCAAAGGGAATTGAAATTCATCTTTTTGGACTTTAGAATTGAACACTTAGGTGATTTAGAAAACCTTAAATAAGGTGCTTAAGTTAAACTAATATCGTTAAACTCCAATTACTCAGAAAATTCTCTTTCTTGTTGGAGGCTAAGCAAGGTTAGTGTGAGTTAAACTTGGCCAGTTAAGCTAATGAAACAATTGGTCTCCTAACCTAATTAGTTCGTAGAACAAAATAGAGAAGGACGAAGAAAGTTAGAGAAAAAAAGAGAAAGATGAAGAAAATCAAAGAGAATTAAGATTCAGCCTTTTGGACTTGAGAATCGAACACTTAGATGATTTAGAAAACCTCAAAAGAGGTGCTTACGTAAACTCATGTCGTTAAGCTAAACTTACTCAGAAAATTCTCTTTCTTAGGGGCTAAGCAAGGTTAGTTTGAGTTATACTTTGTCAATTAAACTAATGAAACAATTGGTGGCATAAGCTAATTAGTTAGTAGAACAAAATAGAGAGAAGGACGGAGATCGACGGAGAAAGTTAGGGAGAAACATTCTTCTTCAGAGCAAGAAGAGAAAGTTAGAGAAAAGAAAGAGAAATAGGAAGAAAATCAAAGGGAATTCAAATTCATCCATTTGGACTTGAGAATTGAACACTTAGGGGATTTAGAAAACCTTAAATTAGGTGCTTAAGTTAAACTAATATCGCTAAGCATCAATTGCTGAGAAAATTCTCTTCATTAGAGGCTAAGCAAGGTTAGTTTAAGTTAAATTTGGCCACTTAAGCTAATGAAACAATTGGTGGCCTTAGCTAATTAGTTCCTAGAACACAATATGGGGGGATGGAGAAGGGCGGACTAAGTTAGAGAGAAATGTTCTTCTTGAGAGCTAGAAGAGGAAGTTAGACAAACGAAGAAGAAAGACGAAGAAAAACAAAGGGAATTCAAATTCACGCTCTTGGACTTGAGAATTGAACACTTGGGCGTTTTTCAAAACCTTAAATGAGGTGCATAAGTTAAACTAATATCGTTAAGGTAAGGTTAGTCTGAGTTAAACTTTGGCCACTCAAGCTAATGTAACAATTGGTGGCGTAAGCTAATTAACTCGTAAAACAAAATAGAGAGGGACGGAGAACGACGGAGAAAGAGAGAAGAAACATTTTGCTGGAGAGCTAGAGGAGAAAGTTGTAGAAAGGAAAGAGAAATAGGAAGAAATTCAAAAGGAATTCAAATTCATCCTTTTGGACTTGAGAATTGAACACTTAGGAGATTTAGAAAACCTTAAATAAGGTGCTGAATTTAACTTGGTCACTTAAGGTGCTGAATCTAAGCTACTTAGTTCCTAGAACAAAATAGAGAAGGACGGACAAAATTAGAGAGAAACGTTCTTCTTGAGAGCTAGAAGAGAAAGTTAGAGCAAAGAAAGAGAAAGAGAAAGAAAATCGAAGGAAATACAAATTCATCCATTCGGACTTGAGAATTGAGCACTTTTGTGATTTAGAAGGCCTTAAATGTGGTGCTTAAGTTAAACTGATATCGTTTTGCTAAAATTACTCAGAAAATTCTCTTTGTTAGAGGCGAAGCAAGGTTAGTTTGAGTTAAACTTGGCCAATTAAGCTAATGAAACAATTGGGGGGGGGGGGGGCTATGCTAATTAGTTAGTAGAACAAAATAGAAAATGATGGAGAACGACGGAGAAAGTTAGAGAGAAACATTCTTTTTGAGAGCTAGAAGACTAAGTTAGAGAAAAGAAAGAGAATTAGGAAGAAAATCAAAGGGAATGCAACTTCACCCTTTTGGACTTGCGAGTTGAACACTTAGGCGATTTAGAAAACCTTAAATGAGATGCTTAAGTTATATTAATATCGTTAAGGTACAATTGCTCGAAAAATTCTCTTTCTTAGAGGCTAAGCAAGGTTGGTTTTGAGACAAACTTGGCCACTTAAGCTAATGAAGCAATCGGTTGCCTATGCTACTTAGTTAGTAGAACAAAATAGAAAATGATGGAGAACGACGGAGAAAGTTCGAGAGAAACATTCTTTCTGAGAGCCAGAAGAGAAAGTTAGAGAAAAGAAAGTGAAGTATGTCTATTTGCTGTATGACTTAGGGATTGGGCTGATGCCAGGTGGGCTCCGCGTCTGCTATCTCTAGCATTGTGGCTGTATGTGTACTTCGGTGTTGGGCCCACGGTTTTAATGAGCCACAATGTTTTGGGTTTATTTCTGGTTAAAATAGTGGGTTGTTATTGAGGGGCCCATTTGTTTTTTGGCCTAGTTTTTTAGTGGTAGTTTTTGTTCATTCGCGGACAGTGTTTTAATTAGTTTTTTTTTTGTTGTTGCTATTTTGCCCATATACCGTCCCCAAGTTTCCTTCTATTATCTTTGATGATAGGGGTTGTTTGGGGACAAAAATGATATATGGGCAATTTTGAGTTTTTATTTTCTGTTTTAGTTACCCCTTCTTTGGGGCACGAGATCATGCTGTCTTACCTGGGGTATGCCCCTTGTAAATGTGTAATTTTTTTTCTTTAATTTATGACTTACCCACCCCCCCCCAAAAAAAAGAAAGAAAAGAAGGAGAACTAGGAAGAAAATCGAAGGAAATTCAAATTCATCCTTTTGGACTTGAGAATTGAACACTTAGGTGATTTAGAAAACCTTAAATGAGATGCTTAAGTCAAATTAATATCGTTAAGCTACAGTTGTTCTGACAATTCCCTATCTTAGTGGCTAAGCAAGGATAGTTTGAGTTAAACTTGGCCACTTAAGCTAACCAGTTCGTAGAACAAAATAGAGAAGGATGGAGAGAGAAACATTTTGCTTGAGAGCTAGAGGAGAAAGTTGTAGAAAAGAAACAGAAATAGGAATAAAATCTTAAGGAATTCAAATTCATCCTTTTGGACTTGTGAATTGAACGATTAGGTGATTTAGAGCACCTTAAATAAGGCGTTGAATTAAACTTGGCCACTTAAGAACAAGTATGGTTAAGTTAGAGAGAAAGGTTTTTCTTGAGAGGTGCAAGAGAACGTTAGAGAAATGAAAGAGAAAGATGAAGCAAGGTTGAACACTCAGGCGATTTTGAAAACCTTAAATGAGGTGCATAAGTTAAACTCTTATTATGGTTAAGCTAAAATTACTCAGAAAATTATCTTTCTTAGAGGACCAAGCAAGGTTTGTTTGAGTTAAACTTTGGCCACTTAAGCTAATGAAACAATTGCTGGCCTAAGCTAATTAGTTCGTAGAACAAAATAGAGAAGGATGGAGAACGACGGAGAAAGTTAGAGAGAAAGATTTTGCTCCAGAGCCAGAAGAGAAAGTTGCAGAAAAGAAAGAGAAATAGGAAGAAAATCAAAGGAAATTCAAATTCACCCTTTTAGACTCGTGAATTGAACACTTAGGTGAATTAGAAAACCTTAAATGGGGTGCTTAGGTTAAACTCATATCGTTAAGCTAAAGTTGCCGAGAAAATTCTCTTTCTTAGGGGTTAAGCAAGGTTAGCTTGAGCTATACTTGGCCAATTATGCTAACGAAACAATTGGTGGCTTAAGCTAAGAAGGATGGGGAACGACGAAGGAAGTTAGAGAGAAACGTTCTTCTTGAGTGCTAGAAGAGAAAGTTAGAGAAAAGAAAGAGAAATAGGATGAAAATCAAAGGAAATGCAAATATCATCCTTTCGGACCTGAGAATTGAACACTTATGTGATTTAGAAGGCCATAAATGAGGTGCTTAAGTTAAACTCATATCGTTAAGCTAAAATTACTCAGAAAGTTCTCTTTCTTAGAGGCTTTCGGGTTAAACTTCCCCACTTAAGTTGATGAAACAATTGGTGGCCGGAGCTAATTTGTTTGTAGAACAAAATAGAGGAGGATGGAGAATGACGTAGCAAGTTAGAGAGAAACATTCTTCTTGAGAGCAAGAAGAGAAAGTTTGAGAAAGAGAAAGAGTAATAGGAAGAAAATCAAAGGGAATTGAAATTCATCTTTTTGGACTTTAGAATTGAACACTTAGGTGATTTAGAAAACCTTAAATAAGGTGCTTAAGTTAAACTAATATCGTTAAACTCCAATTACTCCGAAAATTCTCTTTCTTGGAGGCTAAGCAAGGTTAGTGTGAGTTAAACTTGGCCAGTTAAGCTAATGAAACAATTGGTCTCCTAACCTAATTAGTTCGTAGAACAAAATAGAGAAGGACGGAGAAAGTTAGAGAAAAAAAGAGAAAGATGAAGAAAATCAAAGAGAATTAAGATTCAGCCTTTTGGACTTGAGAATCGAACACTTAGATGATTTAGAAAACCTCAAAAGAGGTGCTTACGTAAACTCATGTCGTTAAGCTAAACTTACTCAGAAAATTCTCTTTCTTAGGGGCTAAGCAAGGTTAGTTTGAGTTATACTTTGTCAATTAAACTAATGAAACAATTGGTGGCATAAGCTAATTAGTTAGTAGAACAAAATAGAGAGAAGGACGGAGATCGACGGAGAATGTTAGGGAGAAACATTCTTCTTCAGAGCAAGAAGAGAAAGTTAGAGAAAAGAAAGAGAAATAGGAAGAAAATCAAAGGGAATTCAAATTCATCCATTTGGACTTGAGAATTGAACACTTAGGGGATTTAGAAAACCTTAAATTAGGTGCTTAAGTTAAACTAATATCGCTAAGCATCAATTGCTGAGAAAATTCTCTTCATTAGAGGCTAAGCAAGGTTAGTTTAAGTTAAATTTGGCCACTTAAGCTAATGAAACAATTGGTGGCCTTAGCTAATTAGTTCCTAGAACACAATATGGGGGGATGGAGAAGGGCGGACTAAGTTAGAGAGAAATGTTCTTCTTGAGAGCTAGAAGAGGAAGTTAGACAAACGAAGGAGAAAGACGAAGAAAAACAAAGGGAATTCAAATTCACGCTCTTGGACTTGAGAATTGAACACTTGGGCGTTTTTCAAAACCTTAAATGAGGTGCATAAGTTAAACTAATATCGTTAAGGTAAAATTACTCAGAAAATTCTCTTTCTTAGAGGCTAAGCAAGGTTAGTCTGAGTTAAACTTTGGCCACTCAAGCTAATGTAACAATTGGTGGCGTAAGCTAATTAACTCGTAAAACAAAATAGAGAGGGACGGAGAACAACGGAGAAAGAGAGAAGAAACATTTTGCTGGAGAGCTAGAGGAGAAAGTTGTAGAAAGGAAAGAGAAATAGGAAGAAATTCAAAAGGAATTCAAATTCATCCTTTTGGACTTGAGAATTGAACACTTAGGAGATTTAGAAAACCTTGAATAAGGTGCTGAATTTAACTTGGTCACTTAAGGTGCTGAATCTAAGCTACTTAGTTCCTAGAACAAAATAGAGAAGGACGGACAAAATTAGAGAGAAACGTTCTTCTTGAGAGCTAGAAGAGAAAGTTAGAGCAAAGAAAGAGAAAGAGAAAGAAAATCGAAGGAAATACAAATTCATCCATTCGGGCTTGAGAATTGAGCACTTTTGTGATTTAGAAGGCCTTAAATGTGGTGCTTAAGTTAAACTGATATCGTTTTGCTAAAATTACTCAGAAAATTCTCTTTGTTAGAGGCGAAGCAAGGTTAGTTTGAGTTAAACTTGGCCAATTAAGCTAATGAAACAATTGGGGGGGGGGGGGCTATGCTAATTAGTTAGTAGAACAAAATAGAAAATGATGGAGAACGACGGAGAAAGTTAGAGAGAAACATTCTTTTTGAGAGCTAGAAGACTAAGTTAGAGAAAAGAAAGAGAATTAGGAAGAAAATCAAAGGGAATGCAACTTCACCCTTTTGGACTTGCGAGTTGAACACTTAGGCGATTTAGAAAACCTTAAATGAGATGCTTAAGTTATATTAATATCGTTAAGGTACAATTGCTCGAAAAATTCTCTTTCTTAGAGGCTAAGCAAGGTTGGTTTTGAGACAAACTTGGCCACTTAAGCTAATGAAGCAATCGGTTGCCTATGCTACTTAGTTAGTAGAACAAAATAGAAAATGATGGAGAACGACGGAGAAAGTTCGAGAGAAACATTCTTTCTGAGAGCCAGAAGAGAAAGTTAGAGAAAAGAAAGAGAAGTATGTCTATTTGCTGTATGACTTAGGGATTGGGCTGATGCCAGGTGGGCTCCGCGTCTGCTATCTCTAGCATTGTGGCTGTATGTGTACTTCGGTGTTGGGCCTACGGTTTTAATGAGCCACAATGTTTTGGGTTTATTTCTGGTTAAAATAGTGGGTTGTTATTGAGGGGCCCATTTGTTTTTTGGCCTAGTTTTTTAGTGGTAGTTTTTGTTCATTCGCGGACACTGTTTTAATTAGTTTTTTTTTTTTGTTGTTGCTATTTTGCCCATATACCGTCCCCAAGTTTCCTTCTATTATCTTTGATGATAGGGGTTGTTTGGGGACAAAAATGATATATGGGCAATTTTGAGTTTTTATTTTCTGTTTTAGTTACCCCTTCTTTGGGGCATGAGATCATGTTGTCTTACCTGGGGTATGCCCCTTGTAAATGTGTAATTTTTTGTCTTTAATTTATGACTTACCCACCCCCCCCCCTCCCAAAAAAAAAGAAAAAAAAGAAAGAGAACTAGGAAGAACATCGAAGGAAATTCAAATTCATCCTTTTGGACTTGAGAATTGAACACTTAGGTGATTTAGAAAACCTTAAATGAGATGTTGAAGTCAAATTAATATCGTTAAGCTACAGTTGTTCTGACAATTCCCTTTCTTAGTGGCTAAGCAAGGATAGTTTGAGTTAAACTTGGCCACTTAAGCTAACCAGTTCGTAGAACAAAACAGAGAAGGATGGAGAGAGAAACATTTTGCTTGAGAGCTAGAGGAGAAAGTTGTAGAAAAGAAACAGAAATAGGAATAAAATCTTAAGGAATTCAAATTCATCCTTTTGGACTTGTGAATTGAACGATTAGGTGATTTAGAGCACCTTAAATAAGGCGTTGAATTAAACTTGGCCACTTAAGAACAAGTATGGTTAAGTTAGAGAGAAAGGTTCTTCTTGAGAGGTGGAAGAGAAAGTTAGAGAAATGAAAGAGAAAGATGAAGCAAGGTTGAACACTCAGGCGATTTTGAAAACCTTAAATGAGGTGCATAAGTTAAACTCTTATTATGGTTAAGCTAAAATTACTCAGAAAATTATCTTTCTTAGAGGACCAAGCAAGGTTTGTTTGAGTTAAACTTTGGCCACTTAAGCTAATGAAACAATTGCTGGCCTAAGCTAATTAGTTCGTAGAACAAAATAGAGAAGGATGGAGAACGGCGGAGAAAGTTAGAGAGAAAGATTTTGCTCCAGAGCCAGAAGAGAAAGTTGCAGAAAAGAAATGAAATAGGAAGAAAATCAAAGGAAATTCAAATTCACCCTTTTAGACTCGTGAATTGAACACTTAGGTGAATTAGAAAACCTTAAATGGGGTGCTTAGGTTAAACTCATATCGTTAAGCTAAAGTTGCTGAGAAAATTCTCTTTCTTAGGGGTTAAGCAAGGTTAGCTTGAGCTATACTTGGCCAATTATGCTAACGAAACAATTGGTGGCTTAAGCTAAGAAGGATGGGGAACGACGAAGGAAGTTAGAGAGAAACGTTCTTCTTGAGTGCTAGAAGAGAAAGTTAGAGAAAAGAAAGAGAAATAGGATGAAAATCAAAGGAAATGCAAATATCATCCTTTCGGACCTGAGAATTGAACACTTATGTGATTTAGAAGGCCATAAATGAGGTGCTTAAGTTAAACTCATATCGTTAAGCTAAAATTACTCAGAAAGTTCTCTTTCTTAGAGGCTTTCGGGTTAAACTTCCCCACTTAAGTTGATGAAACAATTGGTGGCCGGAGCTAATTTGTTTGTAGAACAAAATAGAGGAGGATGGAGAATGACGTAGCAAGTTAGAGAGAAACATTCTTCTTGAGAGCAAGAAGAGAAAGTTTGAGAAAGAGAAAGAGTAATAGGAAGAAAATCAAAGGGAATTGAAATTCATCTTTTTGGACTTTAGAATTGAACACTTAGGTGATTTAGAAAACCTTAAATAAGGTGCTTAAGTTAAACTAATATCGTTAAACTCCAATTACTCAAAAAATTCTCTTTCTTGTTGGAGGCTAAGCAAGGTTAGTGTGAGTTAAACTTGGCCAGTTAAGCTAATGAAACAATTGGTCTCCTAACCTAATTAGTTCGTAGAACAAAATAGAGAAGGACGGAGAAAGTTAGAGAAAAAAAGAGAAAGATGAAGAAAATCAAAGAGAATTAAGATTCAGCCTTTTGGACTTGAGAATCGAACACTTAGATGATTTAGAAAACCTCAAAAGAGGTGCTTACGTAAACTCATGTCGTTAAGCTAAACTTACTCAGAAAATTCTCTTTCTTAGGGGCTAAGCAAGGTTAGTTTGAGTTATACTTTGTCAATTAAACTAATGAAACAATTGGTGGCATAAGCTAATTAGTTAGTAGAACAAAATAGAGAGAAGGACGGAGATCGACGGAGAAAGTTAGGGAGAAACATTCTTCTTCAGAGCAAGAAGAGAAAGTTAGAGAAAAGAAAGAGAAATAGGAAGAAAATCAAAGGGAATTCAAATTCATCCATTTGGACTTGAGAATTGAACACTTAGGGGATTTAGAAAACCTTAAATTAGGTGCTTAAGTTAAACTAATATCGCTAAGCATCAATTGCTGAGAAAATTCTCTTCATTAGAGGCTAAGCAAGGTTAGTTTAAGTTAAATTTGGCCACTTAAGCTAATGAAACAATTGGTGGCCTTAGCTAATTAGTTCCTAGAACACAATATGGGGGGATGGAGAAGGGCGGACTAAGTTAGAGAGAAATGTTCTTCTTGAGAGCTAGAAGAGGAAGTTAGACAAACGAAGGAGAAAGACGAAGAAAAACAAAGGGAATTCAAATTCACGCTCTTGGACTTGAGAATTGAACACTTGGGCGTTTTTCAAAACCTTAAATGAGGTGCATAAGTTAAACTAATATCGTTAAGGTAAAATTACTCAGAAAATTCTCTTTCTTAGAGGCTAAGCAAGGTTAGTCTGAGTTAAACTTTGGCCACTCAAGCTAATGTAACAATTGGTGGCGTAAGCTAATTAACTCGTAAAACAAAATAGAGAGGGACGGAGAACGACGGAGAAAGAGAGAAGAAACATTTTGCTGGAGAGCTAGAGGAGAAAGTTGTAGAAAGGAAAGAGAAATAGGAAGAAATTCAAAAGGAATTCAAATTCATCCTTTTGGACTTGAGAATTGAACACTTAGGAGATTTAGAAAACCTTAAATAAGGTGCTGAATTTAACTTGGTCACTTAAGGTGCTGAATCTAAGCTACTTAGTTCCTAGAACAAAATAGAGAAGGACGGACAAAATTAGAGAGAAACGTTCTTCTTGAGAGCTAGAAGAGAAAGTTAGAGCAAAGAAAGAGAAAGAGAAAGAAAATCGAAGGAAATACAAATTCATCCATTCGGGCTTGAGAATTGAGCACTTTTGTGATTTAGAAGGCCTTAAATGTGGTGCTTAAGTTAAACTGATATCGTTTTGCTAAAATTACTCAGAAAATTCTCTTTGTTAGAGGCGAAGCAAGGTTAGTTTGAGTTAAACTTGGCCAATTAAGCTAATGAAACAATTGGGGGGGGGGGCTATGCTAATTAGTTAGTAGAACAAAATAGAAAATGATGGAGAACGACGGAGAAAGTTAGAGAGAAACATTCTTTTTGAGAGCTAGAAGACTAAGTTAGAGAAAAGAAAGAGAATTAGGAAGAAAATCAAAGGGAATGCAACTTCACCCTTTTGGACTTGCGAGTTGAACACTTAGGCGATTTAGAAAACCTTAAATGAGATGCTTAAGTTATATTAATATCGTTAAGGTACAATTGCTCGAAAAATTCTCTTTCTTAGAGGCTAAGCAAGGTTGGTTTTGAGATAAACTTGGCCACTTAAGCTAATGAAGCAATCGGTTGCCTATGCTACTTAGTTAGTAGAACAAAATAGAAAATGATGGAGAACGACGGAGAAAGTTCGAGAGAAACATTCTTTCTGAGAGCCAGAAGAGAAAGTTAGAGAAAAGAAAGAGAAGTATGTCTATTTGCTGTATGACTTAGGGATTGGGCTGATGCCAGGTGGACTCCGCGTCTGCTATCTCTAGCATTGTGGCTGTATGTGTACTTTGGTGTTGGGCCCACGGTTTTAATGGGCCACAATGTTTTGGGTTTATTTCTGGTTAAAATAGTGGGTTGTTATTGAGGGGCCCATTTGTTTTTTGGCCTAGTTTTTTAGTGGTAGTTTTTGTTCATTCGCGGACAGTGTTTTAATTAGTTTTTTTTTTTTGTTGTTGCTATTTTGCCCATATATCGTCCCCAAGTTTCCTTCTATTATCTTTGATGATAGGGGTTGTTTGGGGACAAAAATGATATATGGGCAATTTTGAGTTTTTATTTTCTGTTTTAGTTACCCCTTCTTTGGGGCACGAGATCTTGCTGTCTTACCTGGGGTATGCCCCTTGTAAATGTGTAATTTTTTGTCTTTAATTTATGACTTACCCACCCCCCCCCCAAAAAAAAAGAAAGAAAAGAAGGAAAACTAGGAAGAAAATCGAAGGAAATTCAAATTCATCCTTTTGGACTTGAGAATTGAACACTTAGGTGATTTAGAAAACCTTAAATGAGATGCTTAAGTCAAATTAATATCGTTAAGCTACAGTTGTTCTGACAATTCCCTTTCTTAGTGGCTAAGCAAGGATAGTTTGAGTTAAACTTGGCCACTTAAGCTAACCAGTTCGTAGAACAAAACAGAGAAGTATGGAGAGAGAAACATTTTGCTTGAGAGCTAGAGGAGAAAGTTGTAGAAATGAAACAGAAATAGGAATAAAATCTTAAGGAATTCAAATTCATCCTTTTGGACTTGTGAATTGAACGATTAGGTGATTTAGAGCACCTTAAATAAGGCGTTGAATTAAACTTGGCCACTTAAGAACAAGTATGGTTAAGTTAGAGAGAAAGGTTCTTCTTGAGAGGTGCAAGAGAAAGTTAGAGAAATGAAAGAGAAAGATGAAGCAAGGTTGAACACTCAGGCGATTTTGAAAACCTTAAATGAGGTGCATAAGTTAAACTCTTATTATGGTTAAGCTAAAATTACTCAGAAAATTATCTTTCTTAGAGGACCAAGCAAGGTTTGTTTGAGAACTTTGGCCACTTAAGCTAATGAAACAATTGCTGGCCTAAGCTAATTAGTTCGTAGAACAAAATAGAGAAGGATGGAGAACGGCGGAGAAAGTTAGAGAGAAAGATTTTGCTCCAGAGCCAGAAGAGAAAGTTGCAGAAAAGAAAGAGAAATAGGAAGAAAATCAAAGGAAATTCAAATTCACCCTCTTAGACTCGTGAATTGAACACTTAGGTGAATTAGAAAACCTTAAATGGGATGCTTAGGTTAAACTCATATCGTTAAGCTAAAGTTGCTGAGAAAATTCTCTTTCTTAGGGGTTAAGCAAGGTTAGCTTGAGCTATACTTGGCCAATTATGCTAACGAAACAATTGGTGGCTTAAGCTAAGAAGGATGGGGAACGACGAAGGAAGTTAGAGAGAAACGTTCTTCTTGAGTGCTAGAAGAGAAAGTTAGAGAAAAGAAAGAGAAATAGGATGAAAATCAAAGGAAATGCAAATATCATCCTTTCGGACCTGAGAATTGAACACTTATGTGATTTAGAAGGCCATAAATGAGGTGCTTAAGTTAAACTCATATCGTTAAGCTAAAATTACTCAGAAAGTTCTCTTTCTTAGAGGCTTTCGGGTTAAACTTCCCCACTTAAGTTGATGAAACAATTGGTGGCCGGAGCTAATTTGTTTGTAGAACAAAATAGAGGAGGATGGAGAATGACGTAGCAAGTTAGAGAGAAACATTCTTCTTGAGAGCAAGAAGAGAAAGTTTGAGAAAGAGAAAGAGTAATAGGAAGAAAATCAAAGGGAATTGAAATTCATCTTTTTGGACTTTAGAATTGAACACTTAGGTGATTTAGAAAACCTTAAATAAGGTGCTTAAGTTAAACTAATATCGTTAAACTCCAATTACTCAGAAAATTCTCTTTCTTGTTGGAGGCTAAGCAAGGTTAGTGTGAGTTAAACTTGGCCAGTTAAGCTAATGAAACAATTGGTCTCCTAACCTAATTAGTTCGTAGAACAAAATAGAGAAGGACGAAGAAAGTTAGAGAAAAAAAGAGAAAGATGAAGAAAATCAAAGAGAATTAAGATTCAGCCTTTTGGACTTGAGAATCGAACACTTAGATGATTTAGAAAACCTCAAAAGAGGTGCTTACGTAAACTCATGTCGTTAAGCTAAACTTACTCAGAAAATTCTCTTTCTTAGGGGCTAAGCAAGGTTAGTTTGAGTTATACTTTGTCAATTAAACTAATGAAACAATTGGTGGCATAAGCTAATTAGTTAGTAGAACAAAATAGAGAGAAGGACGGAGATCGACGGAGAAAGTTAGGGAGAAACATTCTTCTTCAGAGCAAGAAGAGAAAGTTAGAGAAAAGAAAGAGAAATAGGAAGAAAATCAAAGGGAATTCAAATTCATCCATTTGGACTTGAGAATTGAACACTTAGGGGATTTAGAAAACCTTAAATTAGGTGCTTAAGTTAAACTAATATCGCTAAGCATCAATTGCTGAGAAAATTCTCTTCATTAGAGGCTAAGCAAGGTTAGTTTAAGTTAAATTTGGCCACTTAAGCTAATGAAACAATTGGTGGCCTTAGCTAATTAGTTCCTAGAACACAATATGGGGGGATGGAGAAGGGCGGACTAAGTTAGAGAGAAATGTTCTTCTTGAGAGCTAGAAGAGGAAGTTAGACAAACGAAGAAGAAAGACGAAGAAAAACAAAGGGAATTCAAATTCACGCTCTTGGACTTGAGAATTGAACACTTGGGCGTTTTTCAAAACCTTAAATGAGGTGCATAAGTTAAACTAATATCGTTAAGGTAAGGTTAGTCTGAGTTAAACTTTGGCCACTCAAGCTAATGTAACAATTGGTGGCGTAAGCTAATTAACTCGTAAAACAAAATAGAGAGGGACGGAGAACGACGGAGAAAGAGAGAAGAAACATTTTGCTGGAGAGCTAGAGGAGAAAGTTGTAGAAAGGAAAGAGAAATAGGAAGAAATTCAAAAGGAATTCAAATTCATCCTTTTGGACTTGAGAATTGAACACTTAGGAGATTTAGAAAACCTTAAATAAGGTGCTGAATTTAACTTGGTCACTTAAGGTGCTGAATCTAAGCTACTTAGTTCCTAGAACAAAATAGAGAAGGACGGACAAAATTAGAGAGAAACGTTCTTCTTGAGAGCTAGAAGAGAAAGTTAGAGCAAAGAAAGAGAAAGAGAAAGAAAATCGAAGGAAATACAAATTCATCCATTCGGGCTTGAGAATTGAGCACTTTTGTGATTTAGAAGGCCTTAAATGTGGTGCTTAAGTTAAACTGATATCGTTTTGCTAAAATTACTCAGAAAATTCTCTTTGTTAGAGGCGAAGCAAGGTTAGTTTGAGTTAAACTTGGCCAATTAAGCTAATGAAACAATTGGGGGGGGGGGGCTATGCTAATTAGTTAGTAGAACAAAATAGAAAATGATGGAGAACGACGGAGAAAGTTAGAGAGAAACATTCTTTTTGAGAGCTAGAAGACTAAGTTAGAGAAAAGAAAGAGAATTAGGAAGAAAATCAAAGGGAATGCAACTTCACCCTTTTGGACTTGCGAGTTGAACACTTAGGCGATTTAGAAAACCTTAAATGAGATGCTTAAGTTATATTAATATCGTTAAGGTACAATTGCTCGAAAAATTCTCTTTCTTAGAGGCTAAGCAAGGTTGGTTTTGAGACAAACTTGGCCACTTAAGCTAATGAAGCAATCGGTTGCCTATGCTACTTAGTTAGTAGAACAAAATAGAAAATGATGGAGAACGACGGAGAAAGTTCGAGAGAAACATTCTTTCTGAGAGCCAGAAGAGAAAGTTAGAGAAAAGAAAGTGAAGTATGTCTATTTGCTGTATGACTTAGGGATTGGGCTGATGCCAGGTGGGCTCCGCGTCTGCTATCTCTAGCATTGTGGCTGTATGTGTACTTCGGTGTTGGGCCCACGGTTTTAATGAGCCACAATGTTTTGGGTTTATTTCTGGTTAAAATAGTGGGTTGTTATTGAGGGGCCCATTTGTTTTTTGGCCTAGTTTTTTAGTGGTAGTTTTTGTTCATTCGCGGACAGTGTTTTAATTAGTTTTTTTTTTGTTTTTGCTATTTTGCCCATATACCGTCCCCAAGTTTCCTTCTATTATCTTTGATGATAGGGGTTGTTTGGGGACAAAAATGATATATGGGCAATTTTGAGTTTTTATTTTCTGTTTTAGTTACCCCTTCTTTGGGGCACGAGATCATGCTGTCTTACCTGGGGTATGCCCCTTGTAAATGTGTAATTTTTTTTCTTTAATTTATGACTTACCCACCCCCCCCCAAAAAAAAGAAAGAAAAGAAGGAGAACTAGGAAGAAAATCGAAGGAAATTCAAATTCATCCTTTTGGACTTGAGAATTGAACACTTAGGTGATTTAGAAAACCTTAAATGAGATGCTTAAGTCAAATTAATATCGTTAAGCTACAGTTGTTCTGACAATTCCCTATCTTAGTGGCTAAGCAAGGATAGTTTGAGTTAAACTTGGCCACTTAAGCTAACCAGTTCGTAGAACAAAATAGAGAAGGATGGAGAGAGAAACATTTTGCTTGAGAGCTAGAGGAGAAAGTTGTAGAAAAGAAACAGAAATAGGAATAAAATCTTAAGGAATTCAAATTCATCCTTTTGGACTTGTGAATTGAACGATTAGGTGATTTAGAGAACCTTAAATAAGGCGTTGAATTAAACTTGGCCACTTAAGAACAAGTATGGTTAAGTTAGAGAGAAAGGTTTTTCTTGAGAGGTGCAAGAGAACGTTAGAGAAATGAAAGAGAAAGATGAAGCAAGGTTGAACACTCAGGCGATTTTGAAAACCTTAAATGAGGTGCATAAGTTAAACTCTTATTATGGTTAAGCTAAAATTACTCAGAAAATTATCTTTCTTAGAGGACCAAGCAAGGTTTGTTTGAGTTAAACTTTGGCCACTTAAGCTAATGAAACAATTGCTGGCCTAAGCTAATTAGTTCGTAGAACAAAATAGAGAAGGATGGAGAACGACGGAGAAAGTTAGAGAGAAAGATTTTGCTCCAGAGCCAGAAGAGAAAGTTGCAGAAAAGAAAGAGAAATAGGAAGAAAATCAAAGGAAATTCAAATTCACCCTTTTAGACTCGTGAATTGAACACTTAGGTGAATTAGAAAACCTTAAATGGGGTGCTTAGGTTAAACTCATATCGTTAAGCTAAAGTTGCCGAGAAAATTCTCTTTCTTAGGGGTTAAGCAAGGTTAGCTTGAGCTATACTTGGCCAATTATGCTAACGAAACAATTGGTGGCTTAAGCTAAGAAGGATGGGGAACGACGAAGGAAGTTAGAGAGAAACGTTCTTCTTGAGTGCTAGAAGAGAAAGTTAGAGAAAAGAAAGAGAAATAGGATGAAAATCAAAGGAAATGCAAATATCATCCTTTCGGACCTGAGAATTGAACACTTATGTGATTTAGAAGGCCATAAATGAGGTGCTTAAGTTAAACTCATATCGTTAAGCTAAAATTACTCAGAAAGTTCTCTTTCTTAGAGGCTTTCGGGTTAAACTTCCCCACTTAAGTTGATGAAACAATTGGTGGCCGGAGCTAATTTGTTTGTAGAACAAAATAGAGGAGGATGGAGAATGACGTAGCAAGTTAGAGAGAAACATTCTTCTTGAGAGCAAGAAGAGAAAGTTTGAGAAAGAGAAAGAGTAATAGGAAGAAAATCAAAGGGAATTGAAATTCATCTTTTTGGACTTTAGAATTGAACACTTAGGTGATTTAGAAAACCTTAAATAAGGTGCTTAAGTTAAACTAATATCGTTAAACTCCAATTACTCAGAAAATTCTCTTTCTTGTTGGAGGCTAAGCAAGGTTAGTGTGAGTTAAACTTGGCCAGTTAAGCTAATGAAACAATTGGTCTCCTAACCTAATTAGTTCGTAGAACAAAATAGAGAAGGACGAAGAAAGTTAGAGAAAAAAAGAGAAAGATGAAGAAAATCAAAGAGAATTAAGATTCAGCCTTTTGGACTTGAGAATCGAACACTTAGATGATTTAGAAAACCTCAAAAGAGGTGCTTACGTAAACTCATGTCGTTAAGCTAAACTTACTCAGAAAATTCTCTTTCTTAGGGGCTAAGCAAGGTTAGTTTGAGTTATACTTTGTCAATTAAACTAATGAAACAATTGGTGGCATAAGCTAATTAGTTAGTAGAACAAAATAGAGAGAAGGACGGAGATCGACGGAGAAAGTTAGGGAGAAACATTCTTCTTCAGAGCAAGAAGAGAAAGTTAGAGAAAAGAAAGAGAAATAGGAAGAAAATCAAAGGGAATTCAAATTCATCCATTTGGACTTGAGAATTGAACACTTAGGGGATTTAGAAAACCTTAAATTAGGTGCTTAAGTTAAACTAATATCGCTAAGCATCAATTGCTGAGAAAATTCTCTTCATTAGAGGCTAAGCAAGGTTAGTTTAAGTTAAATTTGGCCACTTAAGCTAATGAAACAATTGGTGGCCTTAGCTAATTAGTTCCTAGAACACAATATGGGGGGATGGAGAAGGGCGGACTAAGTTAGAGAGAAATGTTCTTCTTGAGAGCTAGAAGAGGAAGTTAGACAAACGAAGAAGAAAGACGAAGAAAAACAAAGGGAATTCAAATTCACGCTCTTGGACTTGAGAATTGAACACTTGGGCGTTTTTCAAAACCTTAAATGAGGTGCATAAGTTAAACTAATATCGTTAAGGTAAGGTTAGTCTGAGTTAAACTTTGGCCACTCAAGCTAATGTAACAATTGGTGGCGTAAGCTAATTAACTCGTAAAACAAAATAGAGAGGGACGGAGAACGACGGAGAAAGAGAGAAGAAACATTTTGCTGGAGAGCTAGAGGAGAAAGTTGTAGAAAGGAAAGAGAAATAGGAAGAAATTCAAAAGGAATTCAAATTCATCCTTTTGGACTTGAGAATTGAACACTTAGGAGATTTAGAAAACCTTAAATAAGGTGCTGAATTTAACTTGGTCACTTAAGGTGCTGAATCTAAGCTACTTAGTTCCTAGAACAAAATAGAGAAGGACGGACAAAATTAGAGAGAAACGTTCTTCTTGAGAGCTAGAAGAGAAAGTTAGAGCAAAGAAAGAGAAAGAGAAAGAAAATCGAAGGAAATACAAATTCATCCATTCGGGCTTGAGAATTGAGCACTTTTGTGACTTAGAAGGCCTTAAATGTGGTGCTTAAGTTAAACTGATATCGTTTTGCTAAAATTACTCAGAAAATTCTCTTTGTTAGAGGCGAAGCAAGGTTAGTTTGAGTTAAACTTGGCCAATTAAGCTAATGAAACAATTGGGGGGGGGGGGGCTATGCTAATTAGTTAGTAGAACAAAATAGAAAATGATGGAGAACGACGGAGAAAGTTAGAGAGAAACATTCTTTTTGAGAGCTAGAAGACTAAGTTAGAGAAAAGAAAGAGAATTAGGAAGAAAATCAAAGGGAATGCAACTTCACCCTTTTGGACTTGCGAGTTGAACACTTAGGCGATTTAGAAAACCTTAAATGAGATGCTTAAGTTATATTAATATCGTTAAGGTACAATTGCTCGAAAAATTCTCTTTCTTAGAGGCTAAGCAAGGTTGGTTTTGAGACAAACTTGGCCACTTAAGCTAATGAAGCAATCGGTTGCCTATGCTACTTAGTTAGTAGAACAAAATAGAAAATGATGGAGAACGACGGAGAAAGTTCGAGAGAAACATTCTTTCTGAGAGCCAGAAGAGAAAGTTAGAGAAAAGAAAGTGAAGTATGTCTATTTGCTGTATGACTTAGGGATTGGGCTGATGCCAGGTGGGCTCCGCGTCTGCTATCTCTAGCATTGTGGCTGTATGTGTACTTCGGTGTTGGGCCCACGGTTTTAATGAGCCACAATGTTTTGGGTTTATTTCTGGTTAAAATAGTGGGTTGTTATTGAGGGGCCCATTTGTTTTTTGGCCTAGTTTTTTAGTGGTAGTTTTTGTTCATTCGCGGACAGTGTTTTAATTAGTTTTTTTTTTGTTGTTGCTATTTTGCCCATATACCGTCCCCAAGTTTCCTTCTATTATCTTTGATGATAGGGGTTGTTTGGGGACAAAAATGATATATGGGCAATTTTGAGTTTTTATTTTCTGTTTTAGTTACCCTTCTTTGGGGCACGAGATCATGCTGTCTTACCTGGGGTATGCCCCTTGTAAATGTGTAATTTTTTTTCTTTAATTTATGACTTACCCACCCCCCCCCAAAAAAAAGAAAGAAAAGAAGGAGAACTAGGAAGAAAATCGAAGGAAATTCAAATTCATCCTTTTGGACTTGAGAATTGAACACTTAGGTGATTTAGAAAACCTTAAATGAGATGCTTAAGTCAAATTAATATCGTTAAGCTACAGTTGTTCTGACAATTCCCTATCTTAGTGGCTAAGCAAGGATAGTTTGAGTTAAACTTGGCCACTTAAGCTAACCAGTTCGTAGAACAAAATAGAGAAGGATGGAGAGAGAAACATTTTGCTTGAGAGCTAGAGGAGAAAGTTGTAGAAAAGAAACAGAAATAGGAATAAAATCTTAAGGAATTCAAATTCATCCTTTTGGACTTGTGAATTGAACGATTAGGTGATTTAGAGCACCTTAAATAAGGCGTTGAATTAAACTTGGCCACTTAAGAACAAGTATGGTTAAGTTAGAGAGAAAGGTTTTTCTTGAGAGGTGCAAGAGAACGTTAGAGAAATGAAAGAGAAAGATGAAGCAAGGTTGAACACTCAGGCGATTTTGAAAACCTTAAATGAGGTGCATAAGTTAAACTCTTATTATGGTTAAGCTAAAATTACTCAGAAAATTATCTTTCTTAGAGGACCAAGCAAGGTTTGTTTGAGTTAAACTTTGGCCACTTAAGCTAATGAAACAATTGCTGGCCTAAGCTAATTAGTTCGTAGAACAAAATAGAGAAGGATGGAGAACGACGGAGAAAGTTAGAGAGAAAGATTTTGCTCCAGAGCCAGAAGAGAAAGTTGCAGAAAAGAAAGAGAAATAGGAAGAAAATCAAAGGAAATTCAAATTCACCCTTTTAGACTCGTGAATTGAACACTTAGGTGAATTAGAAAACCTTAAATGGGGTGCTTAGGTTAAACTCATATCGTTAAGCTAAAGTTGCCGAGAAAATTCTCTTTCTTAGGGGTTAAGCAAGGTTAGCTTGAGCTATACTTGGCCAATTATGCTAACGAAACAATTGGTGGCTTAAGCTAAGAAGGATGGGGAACGACGAAGGAAGTTAGAGAGAAACGTTCTTCTTGAGTGCTAGAAGAGAAAGTTAGAGAAAAGAAAGAGAAATAGGATGAAAATCAAAGGAAATGCAAATATCATCCTTTCGGACCTGAGAATTGAACACTTATGTGATTTAGAAGGCCATAAATGAGGTGCTTAAGTTAAACTCATATCGTTAAGCTAAAATTACTCAGAAAGTTCTCTTTCTTAGAGGCTTTCGGGTTAAACTTCCCCACTTAAGTTGATGAAACAATTGGTGGCCGGAGCTAATTTGTTTGTAGAACAAAATAGAGGAGGATGGAGAATGACGTAGCAAGTTAGAGAGAAACATTCTTCTTGAGAGCAAGAAGAGAAAGTTTGAGAAAGAGAAAGAGTAATAGGAAGAAAATCAAAGGGAATTGAAATTCATCTTTTTGGACTTTAGAATTGAACACTTAGGTGATTTAGAAAACCTTAAATAAGGTGCTTAAGTTAAACTAATATCGTTAAACTCCAATTACTCCGAAAATTCTCTTTCTTGGAGGCTAAGCAAGGTTAGTGTGAGTTAAACTTGGCCAGTTAAGCTAATGAAACAATTGGTCTCCTAACCTAATTAGTTCGTAGAACAAAATAGAGAAGGACGGAGAAAGTTAGAGAAAAAAAGAGAAAGATGAAGAAAATCAAAGAGAATTAAGATTCAGCCTTTTGGACTTGAGAATCGAACACTTAGATGATTTAGAAAACCTCAAAAGAGGTGCTTACGTAAACTCATGTCGTTAAGCTAAACTTACTAACAAAATTCTCTTTCTTAGGGGCTAAGCAAGGTTAGTTTGAGTTATACTTTGTCAATTAAACTAATGAAACAATTGGTGGCATAAGCTAATTAGTTAGTAGAACAAAATAGAGAGAAGGACGGAGATCGACGGAGAATGTTAGGGAGAAACATTCTTCTTCAGAGCAAGAAGAGAAAGTTAGAGAAAAGAAAGAGAAATAGGAAGAAAATCAAAGGGAATTCAAATTCATCCATTTGGACTTGAGAATTGAACACTTAGGGGATTTAGAAAACCTTAAATTAGGTGCTTAAGTTAAACTAATATCGCTAAGCATCAATTGCTGAGAAAATTCTCTTCATTAGAGGCTAAGCAAGGTTAGTTTAAGTTAAATTTGGCCACTTAAGCTAATGAAACAATTGGTGGCCTTAGCTAATTAGTTCCTAGAACACAATATGGGGGGATGGAGAAGGGCGGACTAAGTTAGAGAGAAATGTTCTTCTTGAGAGCTAGAAGAGGAAGTTAGACAAACGAAGGAGAAAGACGAAGAAAAACAAAGGGAATTCAAATTCACGCTCTTGGACTTGAGAATTGAACACTTGGGCGTTTTTCAAAACCTTAAATGAGGTGCATAAGTTAAACTAATATCGTTAAGGTAAAATTACTCAGAAAATTCTCTTTCTTAGAGGCTAAGCAAGGTTAGTCTGAGTTAAACTTTGGCCACTCAAGCTAATGTAACAATTGGTGGCGTAAGCTAATTAACTCGTAAAACAAAATAGAGAGGGACGGAGAACAACGGAGAAAGAGAGAAGAAACATTTTGCTGGAGAGCTAGAGGAGAAAGTTGTAGAAAGGAAAGAGAAATAGGAAGAAATTCAAAAGGAATTCAAATTCATCCTTTTGGACTTGAGAATTGAACACTTAGGAGATTTAGAAAACCTTGAATAAGGTGCTGAATTTAACTTGGTCACTTAAGGTGCTGAATCTAAGCTACTTAGTTCCTAGAACAAAATAGAGAAGGACGGACAAAATTAGAGAGAAACGTTCTTCTTGAGAGCTAGAAGAGAAAGTTAGAGCAAAGAAAGAGAAAGAGAAAGAAAATCGAAGGAAATACAAATTCATCCATTCGGGCTTGAGAATTGAGCACTTTTGTGATTTAGAAGGCCTTAAATGTGGTGCTTAAGTTAAACTGATATCGTTTTGCTAAAATTACTCAGAAAATTCTCTTTGTTAGAGGCGAAGCAAGGTTAGTTTGAGTTAAACTTGGCCAATTAAGCTAATGAAACAATTGGGGGGGGGGGGCTATGCTAATTAGTTAGTAGAACAAAATAGAAAATGATGGAGAACGACGGAGAAAGTTAGAGAGAAACATTCTTTTTGAGAGCTAGAAGACTAAGTTAGAGAAAAGAAAGAGAATTAGGAAGAAAATCAAAGGGAATGCAACTTCACCCTTTTGGACTTGCGAGTTGAACACTTAGGCGATTTAGAAAACCTTAAATGAGATGCTTAAGTTATATTAATATCGTTAAGGTACAATTGCTCGAAAAATTCTCTTTCTTAGAGGCTAAGCAAGGTTGGTTTTGAGACAAACTTGGCCACTTAAGCTAATGAAGCAATCGGTTGCCTATGCTACTTAGTTAGTAGAACAAAATAGAAAATGATGGAGAACGACGGAGAAAGTTCGAGAGAAACATTCTTTCTGAGAGCCAGAAGAGAAAGTTAGAGAAAAGAAAGAGAAGTATGTCTATTTGCTGTATGACTTAGGGATTGGGCTGATGCCAGGTGGGCTCCGCGTCTGCTATCTCTAGCATTGTGGCTGTATGTGTACTTCGGTGTTGGGCCTACGGTTTTAATGAGCCACAATGTTTTGGGTTTATTTCTGGTTAAAATAGTGGGTTGTTATTGAGGGGCCCATTTGTTTTTTGGCCTAGTTTTTTAGTGGTAGTTTTTGTTCATTCGCGGACAGTGTTTTAATTAGTTTTTTTTTTTTGTTGTTGCTATTTTGCCCATATATCGTCCCCAAGTTTCCTTCTATTATCTTTGATGATAGGGGTTGTTTGGGGACAAAAATGATATATGGGCAATTTTGAGTTTTTATTTTCTGTTTTAGTTACCCCTTCTTTGGGGCACGAGATCTTGCTGTCTTACCTGGGGTATGCCCCTTGTAAATGTGTAATTTTTTGTCTTTAATTTATGACTTACCCACCCCCCCCCCCCCCCCAAAAAAAAGAAAGAAAAGAAGGAAAACTAGGAAGAAAATCGAAGGAAATTCAAATTCATCCTTTTGGACTTGAGAATTGAACACTTAGGTGATTTAGAAAACCTTAAATGAGATGCTTAAGTCAAATTAATATCGTTAAGCTACAGTTGTTCTGACAATTCCCTTTCTTAGTGGCTAAGCAAGGATAGTTTGAGTTAAACTTGGCCACTTAAGCTAACCAGTTCGTAGAACAAAACAGAGAAGTATGGAGAGAGAAACATTTTGCTTGAGAGCTAGAGGAGAAAGTTGTAGAAAAGAAACAGAAATAGGAATAAAATCTTAAGGAATTCAAATTCATCCTTTTGGACTTGTGAATTGAACGATTAGGTGATTTAGAGCACCTTAAATAAGGCGTTGAATTAAACTTGGCCACTTAAGAACAAGTATGGTTAAGTTAGAGAGAAAGGTTCTTCTTGAGAGGTGCAAGAGAAAGTTAGAGAAATGAAAGAGAAAGATGAAGCAAGGTTGAACACTCAGGCGATTTTGAAAACCTTAAATGAGGTGCATAAGTTAAACTCTTATTATGGTTAAGCTAAAATTACTCAGAAAATTATCTTTCTTAGAGGACCAAGCAAGGTTTGTTTGAGTTAAACTTTGGCCACTTAAGCTAATGAAACAATTGCTGGCCTAAGCTAATTAGTTCGTAGAACAAAATAGAGAAGGATGGAGAACGGCGGAGAAAGTTAGAGAGAAAGATTTTGCTCCAGAGCCAGAAGAGAAAGTTGCAGAAAAGAAAGAGAAATAGGAAGAAAATCAAAGGAAATTCAAATTCACCCTTTTAGACTCGTGAATTGAACACTTAGGTGAATTAGAAAACCTTAAATGGGATGCTTAGGTTAAACTCATATCGTTAAGCTAAAGTTGCTGAGAAAATTCTCTTTCTTAGGGGTTAAGCAAGGTTAGCTTGAGCTATACTTGGCCAATTATGCTAACGAAACAATTGGTGGCTTAAGCTAAGAAGGATGGGGAACGACAAAGGAAGTTAGAGAGAAACGTTCTTCTTGAGTGCTAGGAGAGAAAGTTAGAGAAAAGAAAGAGAAATAGGATGAAAATCAAAGGAAATGCAAATATCATCCTTTCGGACCTGAGAATTGAACACTTATGTGATTTAGAAGGCCATAAATGAGGTGCTTAAGTTAAACTCATATCGTTAAGCTAAAATTACTCAGAAAGTTCTCTTTCTTAGAGGCTTTCGGGTTAAACTTCCCCACTTAAGTTGATGAAACAATTGGTGGCCGGAGCTAATTTGTTTGTAGAACAAAATAGAGGAGGATGGAGAATGACGTAGCAAGTTAGAGAGAAACATTCTTCTTGAGAGCAAGAAGAGAAAGTTTGAGAAAGAGAAAGAGTAATAGGAAGAAAATCAAAGGGAATTGAAATTCATCTTTTTGGACTTTAGAATTGAACACTTAGGTGATTTAGAAAACCTTAAATAAGGTGCTTAAGTTAAACTAATATCGTTAAACTCCAATTACTCAGAAAATTCTCTTTCTTGTTGGAGGCTAAGCAAGGTTAGTGTGAGTTAAACTTGGCCAGTTAAGCTAATGAAACAATTGGTCTCCTAACCTAATTAGTTCGTAGAACAAAATAGAGAAGGACGAAGAAAGTTAGAGAAAAAAAGAGAAAGATGAAGAAAATCAAAGAGAATTAAGATTCAGCCTTTTGGACTTGAGAATCGAACACTTAGATGATTTAGAAAACCTCAAAAGAGGTGCTTACGTAAACTCATGTCGTTAAGCTAAACTTACTCAGAAAATTCTCTTTCTTAGGGGCTAAGCAAGGTTAGTTTGAGTTATACTTTGTCAATTAAACTAATGAAACAATTGGTGGCATAAGCTAATTAGTTAGTAGAACAAAATAGAGAGAAGGACGGAGATCGACGGAGAAAGTTAGGGAGAAACATTCTTCTTCAGAGCAAGAAGAGAAAGTTAGAGAAAAGAAAGAGAAATAGGAAGAAAATCAAAGGGAATTCAAATTCATCCATTTGGACTTGAGAATTGAACACTTAGGGGATTTAGAAAACCTTAAATTAGGTGCTTAAGTTAAACTAATATCGCTAAGCATCAATTGCTGAGAAAATTCTCTTCATTAGAGGCTAAGCAAGGTTAGTTTAAGTTAAATTTGGCCACTTAAGCTAATGAAACAATTGGTGGCCTTAGCTAATTAGTTCCTAGAACACAATATGGGGGGATGGAGAAGGGCGGACTAAGTTAGAGAGAAATGTTCTTCTTGAGAGCTAGAAGAGGAAGTTAGACAAACGAAGGAGAAAGACGAAGAAAAACAAAGGGAATTCAAATTCACGCTCTTGGACTTGAGAATTGAACACTTGGGCGTTTTTCAAAACCTTAAATGAGGTGCATAAGTTAAACTAATATCGTTAAGGTAAGGTTAGTCTGAGTTAAACTTTGGCCACTCAAGCTAATGTAACAATTGGTGGCGTAAGCTAATTAACTCGTAAAACAAAATAGAGAGGGACGGAGAACGACGGAGAAAGAGAGAAGAAACATTTTGCTGGAGAGCTAGAGGAGAAAGTTGTAGAAAGGAAAGAGAAATAGGAAGAAATTCAAAAGGAATTCAAATTCATCCTTTTGGACTTGAGAATTGAACACTTAGGAGATTTAGAAAACCTTAAATAAGGTGCTGAATTTAACTTGGTCACTTAAGGTGCTGAATCTAAGCTACTTAGTTCCTAGAACAAAATAGAGAAGGACGGACAAAATTAGAGAGAAACGTTCTTCTTGAGAGCTAGAAGAGAAAGTTAGAGCAAAGAAAGAGAAAGAGAAAGAAAATCGAAGGAAATACAAATTCATCCATTCGGGCTTGAGAATTGAGCACTTTTGTGATTTAGAAGGCCTTAAATGTGGTGCTTAAGTTAAACTGATATCGTTTTGCTAAAATTACTCAGAAAATTCTCTTTGTTAGAGGCGAAGCAAGGTTAGTTTGAGTTAAACTTGGCCAATTAAGCTAATGAAACAATTGGGGGGGGGGGGCTATGCTAATTAGTTAGTAGAACAAAATAGAAAATGATGGAGAACGACGGAGAAAGTTAGAGAGAAACATTCTTTTTGAGAGCTAGAAGACTAAGTTAGAGAAAAGAAAGAGAATTAGGAAGAAAATCAAAGGGAATGCAACTTCACCCTTTTGGACTTGCGAGTTGAACACTTAGGCGATTTAGAAAACCTTAAATGAGATGCTTAAGTTATATTAATATCGTTAAGGTACAATTGCTCGAAAAATTCTCTTTCTTAGAGGCTAAGCAAGGTTGGTTTTGAGACAAACTTGGCCACTTAAGCTAATGAAGCAATCGGTTGCCTATGCTACTTAGTTAGTAGAACAAAATAGAAAATGATGGAGAACGACGGAGAAAGTTCGAGAGAAACATTCTTTCTGAGAGCCAGAAGAGAAAGTTAGAGAAAAGAAAGAGAAGTATGTCTATTTGGTGTATGACTTAGGGATTGGGCTGATGCCAGGTGGGCTCCGCGTCTGCTATCTCTAGCATTGTGGCTGTATGTGTACTTCGGTGTTGGGCCCACGGTTTTAATGAGCCACAATGTTTTGGGTTTATTTCTGGTTAAAATAGTGGGTTGTTATTGAGGGGCCCATTTGTTTTTTGGCCTAGTTTTT
Organism: Camellia sinensis; assembly: GCF_055761805.1. Lineage (NCBI taxonomy): Eukaryota > Viridiplantae > Streptophyta > Magnoliopsida > Ericales > Theaceae > Camellia > Camellia sinensis. The sequence goes on from NC_138964.1 coordinate 90,727,762, forward strand.
TAGTGGTAGTTTTTGTTCATTCGCGGACAGTGTTTTAATTAGTTTTTTTTTTTTGTTGTTGCTATTTTGCCCATATACCGTCCCCAAGTTTCCTTCTATTATCTTTGATGATAGGGGTTGTTTGGGGACAAAAATGATATATGGGCAATTTTGAGTTTTTATTTTCTGTTTTAGTTACCCCTTCTTTGGGGCACGAGATCATGCTGTCTTACCTGGGGTATGCCCCTTGTAAATGTGTAATTTTTTTTTTTTAATTTATGACTTACCCACCCCCCCCCCCAAAAAAAAGAAAGAAAAGAAGGAGAACTAGGATGAAAATCGAAGGAAATTCAAATTCATCCTTTTGGACTTGAGAATTGAACACTTAGGTGATTTAGAAAACCTTAAATGAGATGCTTAAGTCAAATTAATATCGTTAAGCTACAGTTGTTCTGACAATTCCCTATCTTAGTGGCTAAGCAAGGATAGTTTGAGTTAAACTTGGCCACTTAAGCTAACCAGTTCGTAGAACAAAATAGAGAAGGATGGAGAGAGAAACATTTTGCTTGAGAGCTAGAGGAGAAAGTTGTAGAAAAGAAACAGAAATAGGAATAAAATCTTAAGGAATTCAAATTCATCCTTTTGGACTTGTGAATTGAACGATTAGGTGATTTAGAGCACCTTAAATAAGGCGTTGAATTAAACTTGGCCACTTAAGAACAAGTATGGTTAAGTTAGAGAGAAAGGTTTTTCTTGAGAGGTGCAAGAGAACGTTAGAGAAATGAAAGAGAAAGATGAAGCAAGGTTGAACACTCAGGCGATTTTGAAAACCTTAAATGAGGTGCATAAGTTAAACTCTTATTATGGTTAAGAAAATTATCTTTCTTAGAGGACCAAGCAAGGTTTGTTTGAGTTAAACTTTGGCCACTTAAGCTAATGAAGCAATTGCTGGCCTAAGCTAATTAGTTCGTAGAACAAAATAGAGAAGGATGGAGAACGACGGAGAAAGTTAGAGAGAAAGATTTTGCTCCAGAGCCAGAAGAGAAAGTTGCAGAAAAGAAAGAGAAATAGGAAGAAAATCAAAGGAAATTCAAATTCACCCTTTTAGACTCGTGAATTGAACACTTAGGTGAATTAGAAAACCTTAAATGGGGTGCTTAGGTTAAACTCATATCGTTAAGCTAAAGTTGCCGAGAAAATTCTCTTTCTTAGGGGTTAAGCAAGGTTAGCTTGAGCTATACTTGGCCAATTATGCTAACGAAACAATTGGTGGCTTAAGCTAAGAAGGATGGGGAACGACGAAGGAAGTTAGAGAGAAACGTTCTTCTTGAGTGCTAGAAGAGAAAGTTAGAGAAAAGAAAGAGAAATAGGATGAAAATCAAAGGAAATGCAAATATCATCCTTTCGGACCTGAGAATTGAACACTTATGTGATTTAGAAGGCCATAAATGAGGTGCTTAAGTTAAACTCATATCGTTAAGCTAAAATTACTCAGAAAGTTCTCTTTCTTAGAGGCTTTCGGGTTAAACTTCCCCACTTAAGTTAATGAAACAATTGGTGGCCGGAGCTAATTTGTTTGTAGAACAAAATAGAGGAGGATGGAGAATGACGTAGCAAGTTAGAGAGAAACATTCTTCTTGAGAGCAAGAAGAGAAAGTTTGAGAAAGAGAAAGAGTAATAGGAAGAAAATCAAAGGGAATTGAAATTCATCTTTTTGGACTTTAGAATTGAACACTTAGGTGATTTAGAAAACCTTAAATAAGGTGCTTAAGTTAAACTAATATCGTTAAACTCCAATTACTCAGAAAATTCTCTTTCTTGGAGGCTAAGCAAGGTTAGTGTGAGTTAAACTTGGCCAGTTAAGCTAATGAAACAATTGGTCTCCTAACCTAATTAGTTCGTAGAACAAAATAGAGAAGGACGGAGAAAGTTAGAGAAAAAAAGAGAAAGATGAAGAAAATCAAAGAGAATTAAGATTCAGCCTTTTGGACTTGAGAATCGAACACTTAGATGATTTAGAAAACCTCAAAAGAGGTGCTTACGTAAACTCATGTCGTTAAGCTAAACTTACTCAGAAAATTCTCTTTCTTAGGGGCTAAGCAAGGTTAGTTTGAGTTATACTTTGTCAATTAAACTAATGAAACAATTGGTGGCATAAGCTAATTAGTTAGTAGAACAAAATAGAGAGAAGGACGGAGATCGACGGAGAATGTTAGGGAGAAACATTCTTCTTCAGAGCAAGAAGAGAAAGTTAGAGAAAAGAAAGAGAAATAGGAAGAAAATCAAAGGGAATTCAAATTCATCCATTTGGACTTGAGAATTGAACACTTAGGGGATTTAGAAAACCTTAAATTAGGTGCTTAAGTTAAACTAATATCGCTAAGCATCAATTGCTGAGAAAATTCTCTTCATTAGAGGCTAAGCAAGGTTAATTTAAGTTAAATTTGGCCACTTAAGCTAATGAAACAATTGGTGGCCTTAGCTAATTAGTTCCTAGAACACAATATGGGGGGATGGAGAAGGGCGGACTAAGTTAGAGAGAAATGTTCTTCTTGAGAGCTAGAAGAGGAAGTTAGACAAACGAAGGAGAAAGACGAAGAAAAACAAAGGGAATTCAAATTCACGCTCTTGGACTTGAGAATTGAACACTTGGGCGTTTTTCAAAACCTTAAATGAGGTGCATAAGTTAAACTAATATCGTTAAGGTAAAATTACTCAGAAAATTCTCTTTCTTAGAGGCTAAGCAAGGTTAGTCTGAGTTAAACTTTGGCCACTCAAGCTAATGTAACAATTGGTGGCGTAAGCTAATTAACTCGTAAAACAAAATAGAGAGGGACGGAGAACGACGGAGAAAGAGAGAAGAAACATTTTGCTGGAGAGCTAGAGGAGAAAGTTGTAGAAAGGAAAGAGAAATAGGAAGAAATTCAAAAGGAATTCAAATTCATCCTTTTGGACTTGAGAATTGAACACTTAGGAGATTTAGAAAACCTTAAATAAGGTGCTGAATTTAACTTGGTCACTTAAGGTGCTGAATCTAAGCTACTTAGTTCCTAGAACAAAATAGAGAAGGACGGACAAAATTAGAGAGAAACGTTCTTCTTGAGAGCTAGAAGAGAAAGTTAGAGCAAAGAAAGAGAAAGAGAAAGAAAATCGAAGGAAATACAAATTCATCCATTCGGGCTTGAGAATTGAGCACTTTTGTGATTTAGAAGGCCTTAAATGTGGTGCTTAAGTTAAACTGATATCGTTTTGCTAAAATTACTCAGAAAATTCTCTTTGTTAGAGGCGAAACAAGGTTATTTTGAGTTAAACTTGGCCAATTAAGCTAATGAAACAATTGGGGGGGGGGCTATGCTAATTAGTTAGTAGAACAAAATAGAAAATGATGGAGAACGACGGAGAAAGTTAGAGAGAAACATTCTTTTTGAGAGCTAGAAGACTAAGTTAGAGAAAAGAAAGAGAATTAGGAAGAAAATCAAAGGGAATGCAACTTCACCCTTTTGGACTTGCGAGTTGAACACTTAGGCGATTTAGAAAACCTTAAATGAGATGCTTAAGTTATATTAATATCGTTAAGGTACAATTGCTCGAAAAATTCTCTTTCTTAGAGGCTAAGCAAGGTTGGTTTTGAGACAAACTTGGCCACTTAAGCTAATGAAGCAATCGGTTGCCTATGCTACTTAGTTAGTAGAACAAAATAGAAAATGATGGAGAACGACGGAGAAAGTTCGAGAGAAACATTCTTTCTGAGAGCCAGAAGAGAAAGTTAGAGAAAAGAAAGAGAAGTATGTCTATTTGCTGTATGACTTAGGGATTGGGCTGATGCCAGGTGGGCTCCGCGTCTGCTATCTCTAGCATTGTGGCTGTATGTGTACTTTGGTGTTGGGCCCACGGTTTTAATGGGCCACAATGTTTTGGTTTTTTTCTGGTTAAAATAGTGGGTTGTTATTGAGGGGCCCATTTGTTTTTTGGCCTAGTTTTTTAGTGGTAGTTTTTGTTCATTCGCGGACAGTGTTTTAATTAGTTTTTTTTTTTTTTGTTGTTGCTATTTTGCCCATATACCGTCCCCAAGTTTCCTTCTATTATCTTTGATGATAGGGGTTGTTTGGGGACAAAAATGATATATGGGCAATTTTGAGTTTTTATTTTCTGTTTTAGTTACCCCTTCTTTGGGGCATGAGATCATGTTGTCTTACCTGGGGTATGCCCCTTGTAAATGTGTAATTTTTTGTCTTTAATTTATGACTTACCCACCCCCCCCCCTCCCAAAAAAAAAGAAAAGAAAAGAAAGAGAACTAGGAAGAACATCGAAGGAAATTCAAATTCATCCTTTTGGACTTGAGAATTGAACACTTAGGTGATTTAGAAAACCTTAAATGAGATGCTGAAGTCAAATTAATATCGTTAAGCTACAGTTGTTCTGACAATTCCCTTTCTTAGTGGCTAAGCAAGGATAGTTTGAGTTAAACTTGGCCACTTAAGCTAACCAGTTCGTAGAACAAAACAGAGAAGGATGGAGAGAGAAACATTTTGCTTGAGAGCTAGAGGAGAAAGTTGTAGAAAAGAAATAGAAATAGGAATAAAATCTTAAGGAATTCAAATTCATCCTTTTGGACTTGTGAATTGAACGATTAGGTGATTTAGAGCACCTTAAATATGGCGTTGAATTAAACTTGGCCACTTAAGAACAAGTATGGTTAAGTTAGAGAGAAAGGTTCTTCTTGAGAGGTGGAAGAGAAAGTTAGAGAAATGAAAGAGAAAGATGAAGCAAGGTTGAACACTCAGGCGATTTTGAAAACCTTAAATGAGGTGCATAAGTTAAACTCTTATTATGGTTAAGCTAAAATTACTCAGAAAATTATCTTTCTTAGAGGACCAAGCAAGGTTTGTTTGAGTTAAACTTTGGCCACTTAAGCTAATGAAACAATTGCTGGCCTAAGCTAATTAGTTCGTAGAACAAAATAGAGAAGGATGGAGAACGGCGGAGAAAGTTAGAGAGAAAGATTTTGCTCCAGAGCCAGAAGAAAAAGTTGCAGAAAAGAAAGAGAAATAGGAAGAAAATCAAAGGAAATTCAAATTCACCCTTTTAGACTCGTGAATTGAACACTTAGGTGAATTAGAAAACCTTAAATGGGGTGCTTAGGTTAAACTCATATCGTTAAGCTAAAGTTGCCGAGAAAATTCTCTTTCTTAGGGGTTAAGCAAGGTTAGCTTGAGCTATACTTGGCCAATTATGCTAACGAAACAATTGGTGGCTTAAGCTAAGAAGGATGGGGAACGACGAAGGAAGTTAGAGAGAAACGTTCTTCTTGAGTGCTAGAAGAGAAAGTTAGAGAAAAGAAAGAGAAATAGGATGAAAATCAAAGGAAATGCAAATATCATCGTTTCGGACCTGAGAATTGAACACTTATGTGATTTAGAAGGCCATAAATGAGGTGCTTAAGTTAAACTCATATCGTTAAGCTAAAATTACTCAGAAAGTTCTCTTTCTTAGAGGCTTTCGGGTTAAACTTCCCCACTTAAGTTGATGAAACAATTGGTGGCCGGAGCTAATTTGTTTGTAGAACAAAATAGAGGAGGATGGAGAATGACGTAGCAAGTTAGAGAGAAACATTCTTCTTGAGAGCAAGAAGAGAAAGTTTGAGAAAGAGAAAGAGTAATAGGAAGAAAATCAAAGGGAATTGAAATTCATCTTTTTGGACTTTAGAATTGAACACTTAGGTGATTTAGAAAACCTTAAATAAGGTGCTTAAGTTAAACTAATATCGTTAAACTCCAATTACTCAGAAAATTCTCTTTCTTGTTGGAGGCTAAGCAAGGTTAGTGTGAGTTAAACTTGGCCAGTTAAGCTAATGAAACAATTGGTCTCCTAACCTAATTAGTTCGTAGAACAAAATAGAGAAGGACGGAGAAAGTTAGAGAAAAAAAGAGAAAGATGAAGAAAATCAAAGAGAATTAAGATTCAGCCTTTTGGACTTGAGAATCGAACACTTAGATGATTTAGAAAACCTCAAAAGAGGTGCTTACGTAAACTCATGTCGTTAAGCTAAACTTACTCAGAAAATTCTCTTTCTTAGGGGCTAAGCAAGGTTAGTTTGAGTTATACTTTGTCAATTAAACTAATGAAACAATTGGTGGCATAAGCTAATTAGTTAGTAGAACAAAATAGAGAGAAGGACGGAGATCGACGGAGAAAGTTAGGGAGAAACATTCTTCTTCAGAGCAAGAAGAGAAAGTTAGAGAAAAGAAAGAGAAATAGGAAGAAAATCAAAGGGAATTCAAATTCATCCATTTGGACTTGAAAATTGAACACTTAGGGGATTTAGAAAACCTTAAATTAGGTGCTTAAGTTAAACTAATATCGCTAAGCATCAATTGCTGAGAAAATTCTCTTCATTAGAGGCTAAGCAAGGTTAGTTTAAGTTAAATTTGGCCACTTAAGCTAATGAAACAATTGGTGGCCTTAGCTAATTAGTTCCTAGAACACAATATGGGGGGATGGAGAAGGGCGGACTAAGTTAGAGAGAAATGTTCTTCTTGAGAGCTAGAAGAGGAAGTTAGACAAACGAAGGAGAAAGACGAAGAAAAACAAAGGGAATTCAAATTCACGCTCTTGGACTTGAGAATTGAACACTTGGGCGTTTTTCAAAACCTTAAATGAGGTGCATAAGTTAAACTAATATCGTTAAGGTAAAATTACTCAGAAAATTCTCTTTCTTAGAGGCTAAGCAAGGTTAGTCTGAGTTAAACTTTGGCCACTCAAGCTAATGTAACAATTGGTGGCGTAAGCTAATTAACTCGTAAAACAAAATAGAGAGGGACGGAGAACGACGGAGAAAGAGAGAAGAAACATTTTGCTGGAGAGCTAGAGGAGAAAGTTGTAGAAAGGAAAGAGAAATAGGAAGAAATTCAAAAGGAATTCAAATTCATCCTTTTGGACTTGAGAATTGAACACTTAGGAGATTTAGAAAACCTTAAATAAGGTGCTGAATTTAACTTGGTCACTTAAGGTGCTGAATCTAAGCTACTTAGTTCCTAGAACAAAATAGAGAAGGACGGACAAAATTAGAGAGAAACGTTCTTCTTGAGAGCTAGAAGAGAAAGTTAGAGCAAAGAAAGAGAAAGAGAAAGAAAATCGAAGGAAATACAAATTCATCCATTCGGGCTTGAGAATTGAGCACTTTTGTGATTTAGAAGGCCTTAAATGTGGTGCTTAAGTTAAACTGATATCGTTTTGCTAAAATTACTCCGAAAATTCTCTTTGTTAGAGGCGAAGCAAGGTTAGTTTGAGTTAAACTTGGCCAATTAAGCTAATGAAACAATTGGGGGGGGGGCTATGCTAATTAGTTAGTAGAACAAAATAGAAAATGATGGAGAACGACGGAGAAAGTTAGAGAGAAACATTCTTTTTGAGAGCTAGAAGACTAAGTTAGAGAAAAGAAAGAGAATTAGGAAGAAAATCAAAGGGAATGCAACTTCACCCTTTTGGACTTGCGAGTTGAACACTTAGGCGATTTAGAAAACCTTAAATGAGATGCTTAAGTTATATTAATATCGTTAAGGTACAATTGCTCGAAAAATTCTCTTTCTTAGAGGCTAAGCAAGGTTGGTTTTGAGACAAACTTGGCCACTTAAGCTAATGAAGCAATCGGTTGCCTATGCTACTTAGTTAGTAGAACAAAATAGAAAATGATGGAGAACGACGGAGAAAGTTCGAGAGAAACATTCTTTCTGAGAGCCAGAAGAGAAAGTTAGAGAAAAGAAAGAGAAGTATGTCTATTTGCTGTATGACTTAGGGATTGGGCTGATGCCAGGTGGGCTCCGCGTCTGCTATCTCTAGCATTGTGGCTGTATGTGTACTTCGGTGTTGGGCCTACGGTTTTAATGAGCCACAATGTTTTGGGTTTATTTCTGGTTAAAATAGTGGGTTGTTATTGAGGGGCCCATTTGTTTTTTGGCCTAGTTTTTTAGTGGTAGTTTTTGTTCATTCGCGGACAGTGTTTTAATTAGTTTTTTTTTTTTGTTGTTGCTATTTTGCCCATATACCGTCCCCAAGTTTCCTTCTATTATCTTTGATGATAGGGGTTGTTTGGGGACAAAAATGATATATGGGCAATTTTGAGTTTTTATTTTCTGTTTTAGTTACCCCTTCTTTGGGGATCATGTTGTCTTACCTGGGGTATGCCCCTTGTAAATGTGTAATTTTTTGTCTTTAATTTATGACTTACCCACCCCCCCCCCTCCCAAAAAAAAGAAAAGAAAAGAAAGAGAACTAGGAAGAACATCGAAGGAAATTCAAATTCATCCTTTTGGACTTGAGAATTGAACACTTAGGTGATTTAGAAAACCTTAAATGAGATGCTGAAGTCAAATTAATATCGTTAAGCTACAGTTGTTCTGACAATTCCCTTTCTTTGTGGCTAAGCAAGGATAGTTTGAGTTAAACTTGGCCACTTAAGCTAACCAGATCGTAGAACAAAACAGAGAAGGATGGAGAGAGAAACATTTTTTTTTTTGGGTGAATAAGAAATAATATAAAACAGAAAATTTACAAAAATACAAGGGGCATACCCCAGGCCCTAACAACAGAAGACAACACAAGCCTCAGCCCACATGCACCGAGGCCCAAAGGATCACTAACAAAATCTAAACCAAACCTGAGAGCTACATCCGAAAAATAGAACCAAAAGAAAAAAAAAAATGTTGCCAAGCAGATTGTACAAATGCCATATCCTATGATGGATAGGGACCTTGTACAAAGGACAAACCAGCAACCAAAAAGCACCATTACAATAGTCCAAAAACTCCCTACACAACCCGTAGGGATGGGCACCAACACACCCACACGCCTCCCTACACAGCCCGTAGGGATAGGCACCTGTAACCAATAAATGTAATACAAAATTGTAACTCAAGCAAGCCGAAGAGATATACCAAGAGGGGCCCATTCTACCGAGTTGCTCAAGAAACCTATTACACGAAATACCCAAGTACACATGAAACCTCCTACTCAACCCGTAGAAATAGGCAAGCTGCAAATTACAACTGTGACCAAATAAAAATAAAAGTAAAGACCACTGATTTGCTCTCATTTGTAGCATAGCAAGGCGCTTGAAGCAGCCATCGCTATGGAACGTACACACCCTGCCAACAGCCATCCAAATCTGAATAGCAATCAGCCACCACTCCTTCACAGCAGGAAAGAGATAAAAGAAATGAAGATAGCTAATAAACCCACTGAAATGCCTAGGCAAGGCGCTGCTAGCAGCCATCACCGAAGGGTAAATCCACACAGCATACAAGGCCAAAGAGGTGCGCTGATTGCAACCATCTTCACATCACCAGACAAACCCCAACACAGCTAGCTGCCAGAGCCCAAAAATAACCAGCGGCAGACAACTTGCATCCAACGTCCAAATCCAATGACCATCCGAGATAAGCTGCCAGAAGCAATCCCACCTTACAAGCTGCTGCTTAACCTGTGCAGCATATAAGTCATACAGGAGAAGAAACAACAAACATACAATATAGGACCTCCCCTCACTCGACCCACAATAAAATAGAACTCTCCACTCAATGTAAGGGCTCCCATCACTCGGCCCACAAATTCTGTGCTCTCTCATTCCAGCCAGCTGGACAATGAACTTGAGATACCATAAACCTGCACAAAAAATTATATAATATATAGTACATGTTAGTAAAAGAAATATATACTTCCTCCCAACACTCAACCCACATTTACAAGATGAACTGTGCTGGCTCACATCACTCAACCCTCCCTTCATAGGCTCCAGATTTTGTGAATATTTGGGATCCATAATAGCTGATAGAATCTAATAATAACACCATCTGCAAGACAACACAATTTATTAGTCAAAAACACTCCATATCTGCTCACCATCACTCAACCCTCAATGTAGTGAAGCTCACACCACTCGAATTCCTTTCGGCTGCAGCAGTTTGGGACTGTAACAGGATTGTAGAAGGAATATTCCATTGTTCCATATACCAGTTGTCACCTGCAAAAGCTTTCACATTTTCCATAGAAAGGAGTCTACCCCTAACCATTTGGATGATAGAGTTAGTAACAACCTCTTCAGGTTTGAAGACCTTACTAAAGATTCTACTATTTCTCTCCATCCAAATATGGTAGACAGTGCAGAGAAAAGAGAGTTTCATAATCATAGATTTCAGAGATTTACCAGTGATGGATTTAGTAACAAACTCAACAAGTTCCAACCAGGGCAAAGGAGGCCAGTGGGAATTACACTTATCTTGGATAACAGCCCAAATCCTAGAGGAGTAGTGACACCTAAAGAACAGATGGGAATGGTTTTCCTCAGGGGCACAGCATAAAGGGCAGCTAGGGTTGGTAAGAAGACCAAAGATTTGGAGTCTATCCCCAGTGTTAAGTCTCTCATGGATGGCTAGCCATACAATGAAACTAACCCTAGGGATGACAGGAGGACCCCAAACAAGATTAGACCAAGTAACCTTAGGGCCCTTGTCCCTCCAACAATCCCAAGCAGAGTGAATAGAAAAGGAACCATCAGAAGTCAAACTCCACACAGGAATATCAGGGGAACCAATAGAAGGTTTAAGAGAAGAAGGGGTGGCCGTGATCCATTCCTGTATCTCCCAAGAGTTAGGAAAAGGCCAGTTCCAAGAATCATTTGAGATGATTGAACTAACCTTAGAATTGTCAGGAAGGTTGGTATCATACAAAATTCTAGGACCATACCGAAGCAAAAGCGAACCAAAGGGATGCCAGTTATCATGCCAGAGGAACACATTTTCACCATTGCCAAGTTTGAATTTAATAATAGGGAAGATTAAATCCCTAAGCGATAAAAGTTTCCTCCAAACCCAGGAAGGATCACTGGGCAACTTAATACCCCAGAAACTCTTACCCTTAAGCAAGTAGGACTTAACCCATTGACACCACATTGAACATTCCCCACCCGAAAACAGATACCAAACATGTTTGGCTATAGCCGCTCTATTCCAAACCTCCATATCCTTAAAACCAAGCCCACCCTCATTTTTTTTTTTGCAAACATGCTTCCAAGCAATTTTAGCACTATGCTTTTTCAGATCCGTCCCAGACCAAAGGAAAGATCTGAGCAGATTTTCAATGTCGCGGATAACCCTCTTAGGTAGAATAAAAATAGAAGACCAATAAACTTGCATCGAGAAGAGAATAGACTGGATGAGTTGGGCTCTACCAGCATAAGATAGCAATTTATTGGTCCAACTTTTAATCCTTTTAGTCATCCTATCAACCAAAATTTGGCAGTCAGACGCTTTGAGCTTAGTGGTGATCAGAGGCACACCCAAATATTTCACAGGGAGGGAGCCCTCAGTGAATTTGGCAATTTGTAAGATGTCAGCTCTAAGCTCATTACTACAACCAGAGAAATAAATGTTACTCTTATTAGGATTAGGAGTGAGACCGGACAAGTTCCTAAATTCCTCCAAACCTTGCATGATGAGATGGACAGTCCCCGGATCCCCTCTACAGAAGATCATAAGGTCATCAGCAAAACACAAATTAACAATTTTAGTCTTCTCACATCTCCAATGGAACTTAAATAGGGGGTTTCTAGATTTTTCAGCAAGAATTCTAGCCAAAACCTCCATAGCCAACACAAAAAGATAAGGGGACATAGGGTCACCTTGCCTAAGGCCCCTAGCCCCTTTAAAGTACCCATGAAGACTACCATTGATGCAAATAGAGAAAGAAGGACTAGTCATACAAGCATTGATCCAATTTATCATGCAAGGAGGAAAGTCCATAGCTGTTAGGATGTCAATAATAAACTCCCATCTCACAGCATCATAGGCTTTCATGATGTCCACTTTCATAGCACACTTCGGAGTTTTGGAACTCCGGTGGTAACCTCTCATAATCTCTTGGGACAGAAAGATGTTGTCCGAGATTCTTCTACCCTGGACAAAAGCAGATTGCACAGGATCAATAAGATCAGGAAGCACCAATTTGACTCTATTGGCTATTATCTTGGCAATGCATTTATAGATGGTGTTGCAGCAAGAAATAGGCCTATAGTCACCAACATTCATAGGATTAGGAATTTTGGGAATGAGGGCAATGATGGTGCTATTGATCTCCGAGAGGAGTTTACCAGAGTCAAAAAATGACTTAATGGCAAGGGTAACCTCCTTCCCAACAATATCCCACGAGCTTTTGAAGAAACCAGCTGAATACCCATCAGGGCCAGGAGCTTTATTGGCTTTGAGAGACCAAAAAACCTCCTTGATTTCAGCCTCCGAAATAGGTTTAGCCAAAAGAGCCGATTGAGAAATGGAAACCTTTTTATTCACCAACGATTTAATGCGCTCAAGACCATTGTATTCCCCCGAGATAGGGGTACCAAACAACTTGGTATAGAACTGGACAAAAGTATCATGAATATCCGTTATCTTAGTGGACTTAGTACCATCTTCCATAACCACACTCATGATTTTACCTCTATTAATATTACTCTTAACAGACCTAAAAAAGAAGCTGCTATTCCTATCCCCAAGACCAAGCCATTGGACTCTGGATTTTTGAAGAGCAAGACACTCTTCCAAATTGCTAAGGTCAATGTATCTTTTCAGCTCCTCTCTCTCCTTAGATTGAAGCTCACAGTTCAAAGGATCCTTATCAAGGTTAATTTGAGCAAGATCCAAACTAGCCTTAGAGATGAGGACACGAGTGGACAGATCACTAAAATCTTTTTTATTAAGAAGCTTAAGGCTGGCTTTGAGTTGTCTTAACTTCTGACAAACTCTGAACATAGGGACACCACGAATATATTGAGACCAGGTATTTGAAACAGTGCTAAGAAAATCTGGGTGATGGGACCAGAAGTCAAAATATTTGAAAGGTTTCTTAAAGGAGCTACTGTTATCACTGATGTTGACCACAACAGATGAGTGATCAGAAATACCAGCCGGGAGAAAAGTAGCCGTAGACTCAGGAAACTTATCCAGCCAGGCCTCATTAACCAGAACTCTGTCAATCTTGGTAGCTATGAAAGCTCCCTCGCTTCTTTTATTAGCCCATGTGAATTGGCATCCACCATAAGATAGATCAGCCAATTCAGATGCGTTAATATAAGTATTAAACTCCTTATTTTCAGAAGTCCAGGAAGGAGAACCCCCAATTTTTTCCTGTTGGTATCTTATAGCATTAAAATCACCCAAGAAAACACAAGGAATTTTGGACTTAGCACGGGAGATGTTAAACATTTTATCAAAAAATACTTTCCTCAAAGTGTGCTTGTTTGCAGCATAGACAAATACAGCAAAGAAATATTCATTTGTAGCCAAGTCAAGAATTTTACACAAGATATGCTGATTTGACATGGAAATCAGTTGAAGATCACAAAAATCATTGTTCCAGCACACCCAGACTCTCCCAGTTTCAGTTGGCTGTGAATTGGAGAGCATAGACCAGTTACCAAAACATTTACCACAGATTTTCCTCTCATTGATTTGCTTTATTTTAGTTTCCAAAACTCCTATGACATGAACATTTTCTTTAGCCACAAAATTCCTAACTTCTTTTTGTTTAGAGGGATCATTCAGACCTCTAACATTCCATGAAGCAATTTTTACAGTCATTAGGATACAAAAAGAGAGGTGACAAAAAACAACCACAACCAACTGAAACTGGTTACTTCTTCTTCTTCCTCTGGCTGCTGCTACCTTTGCCAGAGGACTTGTTCTTTATGTGCTGGTTTACCTGAGATACAGTAGGTGACTTCTTTACCTCTTTCAGAGCTGACTCTATCATTTCAGCAGCATTTGGTATAACCAGCTCTGTAAGTTCGAAAAGCTTCTTTTGAAATATATCCACATCACTACTGTCAGAGCTAACTTCTTCCACAGAGGAACTCTTCCCAGCCGAATCCTCCTGTATCACTTGAGTATGAACTGAAGCTGCCTGTGGCTCTACACCTGAAGTGGGTATAGGCTCCGTATCTGTTTCAGGGGACTCCACCACTTCAGGTATAGTCTCTAATTCAGGATCCCCCACTTTCCTTTTACCCTTCGCTTGAACAGTGGTCCAACCTTCTTCCTGAGGGTTAACATTCTCTTCGGTTACCTTTTGCAAGGAAATCAACTGGGCCACTTGTTTGGAAACACATTTCTCAGTACTGTGTCCAAAGATCTGACAGTGTTGACAAACGGAAGGCAGCCCCTGATATTCTGCTTTGATCAAGACAGCATCATCACCACACCTAATTTGGAAATAAGAAAGTAGCTTTGATGTAGCTTCAATCTCCACGCAGATTCTAGCAAAGGCCACCCTACTACCTCGGGCCGTAAGCTGATCCATAAAGAGGGGGTTGCCAATTGCACTAGCAATCCTGCTTAGACCATCAGGATCCCAGTATTCCAGAGGGACATTAAAGAATTTCACCCAAATTGGGATTTTAGTGGATTTCTCCTTGGCAAGCTTCATCATTCTCTTCCACTGTTTCAAGATGAGGAGGTAACCCCCAATATACCAAGGGCCTCCCTCTAGAACGTCTCTACAGCATACAGGGGTATCAAATATGAAGAACATGAAGCCATCCCCATTTGTGAGAACTTCCTTAAGGCCCTTAGTCTTCCACAACCCAAACGCACTATTCCGAAGATAATTATACCCAACTCCTTTATCAATAAAGTAGCCAACGAGACAGGAATCCCATTTCTCCAAAGGATCAGGTCTAGCTGGCATTTCTACCACAATACTATCTTCTACAGCAGTTGGAGGGACATACCTGAGCTTGATGTTTGATCGAGTAGATGTAGCAGTAACATTGGCCCATGATCGTTGGTCCATTTGCTCTACTGATCTGCTACCACTAGGGCCCCCGCGGCCTCCTCTCCCACCCCGATAACTGTTTCCCCCCCTTCCTCCCCCCCCCCCGAGAGTAGACTCCCCGAGAGGAATCTGGATGTCTGAGTTAGGAGCCATGTTAGGATCACTCAGAGTGTTCTTGGTTCCCCCCCTATTACGCGCGATCTCCAGGCTATCGGGGAGATTAAGAAAACGATTTTGCTCTTCCTCGACGATTTCAGACAAACTCATACCAATCTCATTACCAATCGGCGTAGATGGTTCCTGACCAAAACCTGGGATCAACGGGGCCTTCATTTTATCCAAACTCTGCGCTGCAACCTTAGATCCATCATCGATTAGGGATTTAGATAGATCTGAACCCACTAATTCCGAGATCGGAACCGTAACACCCATTTCTTCAGAAAGATTCGCTTCAACATTAACTACCACTGCCTGATTATGAGCCTCCACACTGGACAGATCCTCCATCGGAGTACCGACAACGCGATCTACAGTTAAAACACCTTCACCACGGGTTGTAGATGGATCAGATTCAGAAGCCATGACGTCGTCACACAAAGCCATAAAATGATTTTTAGTAAACCCTAGCTTCCGATCGACAGGATCAGAAGTTTTAACCGACTCACCCTTAGTATTTTCCCCCACCTTTCTCTCATTAATGGTAGCATTAACTCCAGACATCGGCAATCAATGAGATATTGAACCCTAGAAAACCAGAGTTTTCTAGAGAGATGTCAGAGCTTCTCTCACTAACACGTTCTCTCTTTCCAAATCACCTATTAAGAGAGAGAAACATTTTGCTTGAGAGCTAGAGGAGAAAGTTGTAGAAAAGAAACAGAAATAGGAATAAAATCTTAAGGAATTCAAATTCATCCTTTTGGACTTGTGAATTGAACGATTAGGTGATTTAGAGCACCTTAAATAAGGCGTTGAATTAAACATGGCCACTTAAGAACAAGTATGGTTAAGTTAGAGAGAAAGGTTCTTCTTGAGAGGTGGAAGAGAAAGTTAGAGAAATGAAAGAGAAAGATGAAGCAAGGTTGAACACTCAGGCGATTTTGAAAACCTGAAATGAGGTGCATAAGTTAAATTCTTATTATGGTTAAGCTAAAATTACTCAGAAAATTATTTTTCTTAGAGGACCAAGCAAGGTTTGTTTGAGTTAAACTTTGGCCACTTAAGCTAATGAAACAATTGCTGGCCAAAGCTAATTAGTTCGTAGAACAAAATAGAGAAGGATGGAGAACGGCGGAGAAAGTTAGAGAGAAAGATTTTGCTCCAGAGCCAGAAGAGAGAGTTATAGAAAAGAAAGAGAAATAGGAAGAAAATCAAAGGAAATTCAAATTCACCCTTTTAGACTCGTGAATTGAACACTTAGGTGAATTAGAAAACCTTAAATGGGGTGCTTAGGTTAAACTCATATCGTTAAGCTAAAGTTGCTAAGAAAATTCTCTTTCTTAGGGGTTAAGCACGGTTAGCTTGAGTTATACTTGGCCAATTATGCTAACGAAACAATTGGTGGCTTAAGCTAAGAAGGATGGGGAACGACGAAGGAAGTTAGAGAGAAACGTTCTTCTTGAGTGCTAGAAGGGAAAGTTAGAGAAAAGAAAGAGAAATAGGATGAAAATCAAAGGAAATACAAATTCATCCTTTCGGACCTGAGAATTGAACACTTATGTGATTTAGAAGGACATAAATGAGGTGCTTGAGTTAAACTTGTACATTTTACTGTCTTTATTTTATGACTTACTTACCCAAAAAAAAAAAAAAAAAAAGCTAAAATTACTCAGAATGTTCTCTTTCTTAGAGGCTAGGCAAGGTTAGTTCGGGTTAAACTTCCCCACTTAAGTTGATGAAACAATTGGTGGCCGGAGCTAATTTGTTTGTAGAACAAAATAGAGGAGGATGAAGAATGACGTCGCAAGTTAGAGAGAAACATTCTTCTTGAGAGCAAGAAGAGAAAGTTTGAGAAAGAGAAAGAGTAATAGGAAGAAAATCAAAGGGAATTGAAATTCATCTTTTTGGACTTTAGAATTGAACACTTAGGTGATTTAGAAAACCTTAAATAAGGTGCTTAAGTTAAACTAATATCGTTAAACTCCAATTACTCAGAAAATTCTCTTTCTTGGAGGCTAAGCAAGGTTAGTGTGAGTTAAACTTGGCCAGTTAAGCTAATGAAACAATTGGTCTCCTAACCTAATTAGTTCGTAGAACAAAATAGAGAAGGACGGAGAAAGTTAGAGAAAAAAAGAGAAAGATGAAGAAAATCAAAGAGAATTAAGATTCAGCCTTTTGGACTTGAGAATCGAACACTTAGATGATTTAGAAAACCTCAAAAGAGGTGCTTACGTAAACTCATATCGTTAAGCTAAGAGCAATGCTAGGTATCATGAAAAAACTTTCATGAAAATAATCATGAAAGATTTATGACCCTTGGATTACACTTAAAACAAAACACCACACACTAATCAAGGTAATCCAAGAGCCATAAATTTTTCATGATCAGTTTCATGAAAATTTTTTCATGATCCGTATCTTTTCTCTTAAGCTAAACTTACTCAGAAAATTCTCTTTCTTAGGGGCTAAGCAAGGTTAGTTTGAGTTATACTTTGTCAATTAAACTAATGAAACAATTGGTGGCATAAGCTAATTAGTTAGTAGAACAAAATAGAGAGAAGGACGGAGATCGACGGAGAAAGTTAGGGAGAAACATTCTTCTTTAGAGCAAGAAGAGAAAGTTAGAGAAAAGAAAGAGAAATAGGAAGAAAATCAAAGGGAATTCAAATTCATCCATTTGGACTTGAGAATTGAACACTTAGGGGATTTAGAAAACTTTAAATTAGGTGCTTAAGTTAAACTAATATCGCTAAGCATCAAATTGCTGAGAAAATTCTCTTCATTAGAGGCTAAGCAAGGTTAGTTTAAGTTAAATTTGGCCACTTAAGCTAATGAAACAATTGGTGGCCTTAGCTAATTAGTTCCTAGAACAAAATAAGGGGCGATGGAGAAGGGCGGACTAAGTTAGAGAGAAATGTTCTTCTTGAGAGCTAGAAGAGGAAGTTAGACAAACGAAGGAGAAAGACGAAGAAAAACAAAGGGAATTCAAATTCACGCTCTTGGACTTGAGAATTGAACACTTGGGCGTTTTTCAAAACCTTAAATGAGGTGCATAAGTTAAACTAATATCGTTAAGGTAAAATTACTCAGAAAATTCTCTTTCTTAGAGGCTAAGCAAGGTTAGTTTGAGTTAAACTTTGGCCACTCAAGCTAATGTAACAATTGGTGGCGTAAGCTAATTAACTCGTAAAACAAAATAGAGAGGGACGGAGAACGACGGAGAAAGAGAGAAGAAACATTTTGCTGGAGAGCTAGAGGAGAAAGTTGTAGAAAGGAAAGAGAAATAGGAAGAAATTCAAAAGGAATTCAAATTCATCCTTTTGGACTTGAGAATTGAACACTTAGGAGATTTAGAAAACCTTAAATAAGGTGCTGAATTTAACTTGGTCACTTAAGGTGCTGAATCTAAGCTACTTAGTTCCTAGAACAAAATAGAGAAGGACGGACAAAATTAGAGAGAAACGTTCTTCTTGAGAGCTAGAAGAGAAAGTTAGAGCAAAGAAAGAGAAAGAGAAAGAAAATCGAAGGAAATACAAATTCATCCATTCGGGCTTGAGAATTGAGCACTTTTGTGATTTAGAAGGCCTTAAATGTGGTGCTTAAGTTAAACTGATATCGTTTTGCTAAAATTACTCAGAAAATTCTCTTTGTTAGAGGCGAAGCAAGGTTAGTTTGAGTTAAACTTGGCCAATTAAGCTAATGAAACAATTGGGGGGGGGGGGCTATGCTAATTAGTTAGTAGAACAAAATAGAAAATGATGGAGAACGATGGAGAAAGTTAGAGAGAAACATTCTTTTTGAGAGCTAGAAGACTAAGTTAGAGAAAAGAAAGAGAATTAGGAAGAAAATCAAAGGGAATGCAACTTCACCCTTTTGGACTTGCGAGTTGAACACTTAGGCGATTTGGAAAACCTTAAATGAGATGCTTAAGTTATATTAATATCGTTAAGGTACAATTGCTCGAAAAATTCTCTTTCTTAGAGGCTAAGCAAGGTTGGTTTTGAGACAAACTTGGCCACTTAAGCTAATGAAGCAATCGGTTGCCTATGCTACTTAGTTAGTAGAACAAAATAGAAAATGATGGAGAACGACGGAGAAAGTTCGAGAGAAACATTCTTTCTGAGAGCCAGAAGAGAAAGTTAGAGAAAAGAAAGAGAAGTATGTCTATTTGCTGTATGACTTAGGGATTGGGCTGATGCCAGGTGGACTCCGCGTCTGCTATCTCCAGCATTGTGGCTGTATGTGTACTTTGGTGTTGGGCCCACGGTTTTAATGGGCCACAATGTTTTGGGTTTATTTCTGGTTAAAATAGTGGGTTGTTATTGAGGGGCCCATTTGTTTTTTGGCTTAGTTTTTTAGTGGTAGTTTTTGTTCATTCGCGGACAGTGTTTTAATTAGTTTTTTTTTTTTTTGTTGTTGCTATTTTGCCCATATACCGTCCCCAAGTTTCCTTCTATTATCTTTGATGATAGGGGTTGTTTGGGGACAAAAATGATATATGGGCAATTTTGAGTTTTTATTTTCTGTTTGAGTTACCCCTTCTTTGGGGCATGAGATCATGTTGTCTTACCTGGGGTATGCCCCTTGTAAATGTGTAATTTTTTGTCTTTAATTTATGACTTACCCACCCCCCCCCCCCCCAAAAAAAAAGAAAAGAAAAGAAAGAGAACTAGGAAGAACATCGAAGGAAATTCAAATTCATCCTTTTGGACTTGAGAATTGAACACTTAGGTGATTTAGAAAACCTTAAATGAGATGCTGAAGTCAAATTAATATCGTTAAGCTACAGTTGTTCTGACAATTCCCTTTCTTAGTGGCTAAGCAAGGATAGTTTGAGTTAAACTTGGCCACTTAAGCTAACCAGTTCGTAGAACAAAACAGAGAAGGATGGAGAGAGAAATATTTTGCTTGAGAGCTAGAGGAGAAAGTTGTAGAAAAGAAACAGAAATAGGAATAAAATCTTAAGGAATTCAAATTCATCCTTTTGGACTTGTGAATTGAACGATTAGGTGATTTAGAGCACCTTAAATAAGGCGTTGAATTAAACTTGGCCACTTAAGAACAAGTATGGTTAAGTTAGAGAGAAAGGTTCTTCTTGAGAGGTGGAAGAGAAAGTTAGAGAAATGAAAGAGAAAGATGAAGCAAGGTTGAACATTCAGGCGATTTTGAAAACCTTAAATGAGGTGCATAAGTTAAACTCTTATTATGGTTAAGCTAAAATTACTCAGAAAATTATTTTTCTTAGAGGACCAAGCAAGGTTTGTTTGAGTTAAACTTTGGCCACTTAAGCTAATGAAACAATTGCTGGCCTAAGCTAATTAGTTCGTAGAACAAAATAGAGAAGGATGGAGAACGGCGGAGAAAGTTAGAGAGAAAGATTTTGCTCCAGAGCCAGAAGAGAGAGTTGCAGAAAAGAAAGAGAAATAGGAAGAAAATCAAAGGAAATTCAAATTCACCCTTTTAGACTCGTGAATTGAACACTTAGGTGAATTAGAAAACCTTAAATGGGGTGCTTAGGTTAAACTCATATCGTTAAGCTAAAGTTGCTGAGAAAATTCTCTTTCTTAGGGGTTAAGCAAGGTTAGCTTGAGCTATACTTGGCCAATTATGCTAACGAAACAATTGGTGGCTTAAGCTAAGAAGGATGGGGAACGACGAAGGAAGTTAGAGAGAAACGTTCTTCTTGAGTGCTAGAAGAGAAAGTTAGAGAAAAGAAAGAGAAATAGGATGAAAATCAAAGGAAATGCAAATATCATCCTATTGGTGGCCGGAGCTAATTTGTTTGTAGAACAAAATAGAGGAGGATGGAGAATGACGTAGCAAGTTAGAGAGAAACATTCTTCTTGAGAGCAAGAAGAGAAAGTTTGAGAAAGAGAAAGAGTAATAGGAAGAAAATCAAAGGGAATTGAAATTCATCTTTTTGGACTTTAGAATTGAACACTTAGGTGATTTAGAAAACCTTAAATAAGGTGCTTAAGTTAAACTAATATCGTTAAACTCCAATTACTCAGAAAATTCTCTTTCTTGGAGGCTAAGCAAGGTTAGTGTGAGTTAAACTTGGCCAGTTAAGCTAATGAAACAATTGGTCTCCTAACCTAATTAGTTCGTAGAACAAAATAGAGAAGGACGGAGAAAGTTAGAGAAAAAAAGAGAAAGATGAAGAAAATCAAAGAGAATTAAGATTCAGCCTTTTGGACTTGAGAATCGAACACTTAGATGATTTAGAAAACCTCAAAAGAGGTGCTTACGTAAACTCATGTCGTTAAGCTAAACTTACTCAGAAAATTCTCTTTCTTAGGGGCTAAGCAAGGTTAGTTTGTGTCATGACCCGAACCCGCCCCTATGGGTTAAGGACACAACCGGCCAGTAATCCTGAGATTACCTACGGCCTCAGACCAAAAGAGACATAACCTGTCAGAGTAAAGGGGCCAAACGGAAGCAATAAATAAAAACTTTGTCCATTGAGCCGTGCTTATATGCACATCAAACAAACCATACTCAGATACGTTAATAACCCACATCAAAAGTACAGTTTCACAAAATTCATTACAGACAGGATCAACCAAAACGAGTCAACCTATGACAGACTATTTACAGATATACATAAAGTCCTTGCCGGCAAGACAAAACATAATTACATAGCAAAAAGGCAAGGGTAGGTCTCAAGAGTGAGACGCAAGGCTGACTTCCTCAAAACTCGAATTTTTCCTAGTGGACTTCACTGGGGCTGGGTTTGGACTTCCCTTGGCTCACCTACAAACACATGAATGAGCGTGAGCGATAGCCCAGTGAATAATATCAAATGCAGAAATTACATAACAATGTAGAACAACATGTTCCAAACGGCCTTGGGCCCAATTCATACTCCTATTCATGGCAAAACGGCCTTCGGCCCATTCACTTATGTCGAAACGGCCTTCGGCCCATCCATTTCTGTCAAAATGGCCTTCGGCCCATTCATTTATGTCAAAACGACCTTCGGCCTACTCGTTCATGTCAAAACGACCTTCGGCCTACTCGTTCATGTCAAAACGACCTTCGGCCTACTCATTCATGTCAAAACGGCCTTCGGCCTACTCGTTCATGTCAAAACGACCTTCGGCCTACTCATTCATGTCAAAACGGCCTTCGGCCTACTCATTCATGTCAAAACGGCCTTCGGCCCACTCACATGTGTCAAAACGACCTTTGGTCCATTCATTTACATCAGGACGACCTTTGGTCCATTCATTTACATCAGGAAAACCTTCGGTCCATTCATTTATATCAAAACGACCTTTGGTCCATTCATTTATATCAAAACGACCTTTGGTCCATCCATTCATTCCTGTCAGACTTTTGTCCACAATCCCAATTAACAACTCATAAAGTTTAAGGGAATAAACAATTGGACAATGACAAGCTTTCGAATAGTTATATTACTCACAGTGATCGGCTTGTGGATTTGCCCTAGAGCTTGACCCTACACATTTCATGAACACAAAAGGGTCATTGATAATTCAATCCGTTCTTTAATTCACATATTCCTCTTTAGGCCTTATTCCTATCTCATTAACTCATTTACAATGCTTAACATACGCCTAAGAGTGCTTACAAGTGAAAGAGAACGGAAAACGAAACATAGAACGCATGGACAAAATTCCAGAAAACAGGGTCCCCGCTCGAGCGTCAACTTAGCCGCTCGAGCGGACCCTTAAGGCCTGCAAAAGTACTGGTTGCCTTCAATTCCAGCTCGAGCGTGAACTCGGCCGCTCGAGCGTACTGCCTGTCTACATAGCTCCTCGCTCGAGCGTCAACTTCCCCGCTCGAGCGGGAACCATGTCTGCAGAAAATGCTGGGAGCTCGATTTCTTCGCTCGAGCATCACTCAACCCGCTCGAGCGGACGTCAAAAATCTGGGTTTTCCAGATTGAGTTCTTGAGCTTCATCTCGACATTCAACGGCTCTAAATGCATGATTTCGGCCCAAACTTCACATAATCATGTATTAACATGGTACAAACATAGAATTACAACATATTGAAGCTCAATTTCATAATTTATTTACATGCATGGCTCATTTTCCACCAACTCATTACCAATGTAACCATTTCATGCATTCAAAGCTCATATCTTCTCAATTTGTACATGCATGTGATGGATTAGCCATATTCTCAACTTAGATAACACAAATGGTGACCAAGACATGAGTTTCCTTTAATATTTCACATGGGTTATACACATTTGTGCTCAAACATGCAAATTTCGAAGTATTTCTTACATGCATGCACATATTAAGCTTCAATTCAACAACACAACTCAACTTCATTACAATCTTGTTCTTGATCATCAAGATAGCTTGGACATGCACAAAATTACAATTATAATCCAAGAATCACTCACCTAGGGGCTTGATCCTCACAATCTATGGTTAATTCTTGAGCTAGCCTTCAAGACTCCAAAGCTTCAAGAGCAAACTCAGATGATTTCTCCCTTTCTCTCTCAATTTCGGGTCTCTCACTCTCTCTAGAGAGTTTAATCAGCCAAAGCCACATAAGGGAAGGAATTGAGGGTGTAGTGCCCTTTTACATCAAACCCCACTATCCCAAAATAATAATAATAAACAATTGGGCACTAAATTATCAATTTAATCAGCTTAATCTGACCCGAATCAATTTCTAATTAAATTTCACTGTAGGCTCTAAAAATTATGCCAACCACAATGGCGTAATCGATTTCGGGTTCTGTGGCCAATAAGGCCTTCAATTTAATTCCCGAAGCGGTAAAATCAAACAGATATTCCTACGGTGAACAGATAGAAATTCAAAATCACATATTTTCACATAATGGCATACAAAACCAGGCTAAACACATAACCATAAACAACTTAAGGACCAATTAGCATAATACAAAACAGGAATGTCACAGTCTTCCCCCCTTTAGGAAGTTTGGTCCTCCAAACTTAATTTACCTTTAGTCGAAACAATTCGGAACACTTTTCATTCAACGGTTCCAATCATTCTTAATAGTCATTCACTTAGTCTCAAAATCAAGCAACGCTCTATTCTCAGTCAATCATAGATTTACCTTTTTCCGCAATACAAGGCTTGTACGGTGCCATGCCAAAACTAGAGCGTGAGCTGTTGTTGGAAGCAAAGTTTTCCAACGATGGATAGATCTTTCCAACTCCCCTGAAAAATCTAATGCATATCTTTGGAGCATTCCTCCCAAAAATCTAACAAGTTCTTTCTGATCATACATCAATTTGCGGATGGAAAACAGCGCCGAATCATAATTCAGTTTCGTAACAAATTCATAATTTGTCCAGATCATACACAGAAACCATAAGTCATGATTAAGTTTACGTGATACATCCATTAGCATTAACAGATCAGAACGGAACGGAATAGAACAAAACATATGCACGTGAGGTTACGAATAACCAGTTCCATAAAGGAACCTCCGGATCCGGGTAACATAACAGAACAGAAGCTGAGCCCCCATTGCCTCTTGAAGGCTTTTCAGAATTCAAACACATTTAGAATTTATGTCTAAACAATAGATACTGGGACTCCATGTAAACGAGCGATCTTATCGATGTAAACAGTGGCTAGTCTACAAGCATCATACAAAATTTTATAGGGAGAAATGGGCAACTTCAATAATTTACCTACAATAGCCCAAATGGGACTTATACCTGGGGTGCTCAAGGTAGCCCCACAACGAAATTCGTAGCCACATATTCCCATTTCCATTCCAAAATGGAGGGAGGTTGAAGTAGTCCCGCCACTATCTGAAATTCAACTTTGACCTGTTGGCACCGAAAAATATTTAGACATATTCACCAACTGCCCTCTTCAAGGTAGGTCACCAACTTATTTATTTCAATGTCAGTTATCTTTATCACAGAAGTTCGGTCTATTCCGTGTCACAAAAGTTCAATTCATTCTTCAATAATTCCCCAATTCATGATCTGATTCGGTATTTAGTCCAGTGACTCATCACAATTATCCAAGGTCAATTAAAAGTCTTCAGGAATATAAAGTGGATCCAGATACTGATTCCCGAAACAACAAAGGTAACATCGAAGTAATTACCCACACAATACACATAGTCCAGGCATCCCCATAATACTGATTGTAAAGTACAGTAACATCGAAACAGGCAATTTCTGACATAATACACGTGTTCTCAATTCATTCAACAGTTCACAGTTCACGATTCAGTTCAATATTCAATTCCCTGTTCTATCGAGTCTTTCCACATTATCTGATAGTCATCAAAAGCATAAGGCAATTCATATATAAACCTCCATAATGGCAAAGGTAGTATCAATGGAGTCAATCACATGTTAAGCACAATTTACACATCCTCAGGGCCCCAATTACAGAATATAATGGCGCTGGGCAGGCGTTCACAAGGTGTACTGAATTCGCACACTTATGGATAATCAGGATTTTTCAAAGCTTCTTGGATGTCTATAACATCTGCATAATACCAAATGATGACATTCCGGACAAAACAAAGGAATAATCGTCTCGGAATCAAGCACACCCGTTCACGACCGTCGGTGGCCGACTCGAGATCGATTAGTCAAACCCACCCGTACGAAACCGTCGGTGGCAAAAGGTATCTCGATCAAAGGTGCTACATGGGCTTGACGTCCCCTAGCACAAAAGGACACCCCAAGAATGTCATCAAAACAAACATAATACCACTCACCGTAACCTGATCTTCCAAAATCCGACAACACTAAAGCAACCACTCTCCCATACACAACATATTCTGATCAGTCAAGGACAACTGTTCGGCACTACTTATAGTCAAATCAATCTGCCATCATCAGTCCCCATAGCATCAAACCAACCAGGATGGGACAATACACAAGCATCGTTCCTTAAGACACCCAATCACGGGATTCGTACAATTCAGTTCATCTATAACACACATGTCCTCAATAGTTGAAGGTTGGTTCTCAATAGTGCTTATAGGTAGATCAATCTATTGATAGGCCACAAAAGGTCTTTCAAATAAGTCAAGCACTCCAAACGGATTCAAGTTTTGGGTCCATCAGTTTTCCTGCCAATAATAATCCGGTCATTTATTTATAGCCAATTCTTAGCCCCCTTTTTACAAAATCAACTTAGATAGAGGTTCTTATCAATCAACCCAAGCAAAGGTCTTGTCAGATTAAATCAAACAAAGGTCCCGTCAAATTATATCCAATGAGGGTTCTATCGGGTCAATTCAGACAAAGGTTCTATTGGATCAAGTCAGATAGAAGTTTTCTCAAATAGGGTACATTTGATTCTGTAAAGCTCATTTCGTTTGTTTAGGCACATGGCTGATAGTTTCACAACTGCCCTAAATTTATCAGTTCTCAAGGTCGTATCAGAATCATTCGTCACAACTGTTCATATCAAAGTGTTTCAAATCACGTACAATACGGTATTGTCCGCATAAGTTCAGGTATAGTTACATAAGTATGCAAGTGTTCACATCAGGAGGTACGTATCATAATCAGTATAGCAGTTCCCAAATAAGCCTAATATGCAAGAACATGGTGCACAGTAATACATTATACAAAGTTCCTCGGGCACACATAGTATGGGATTGTTACGCAAAAGTTCCAAATTAGTCACATTACCCAGTCAACTTTCTACCAATCAAAATATATGGTCTCACAATTATAGCGTTCATCATTTAGGGCGCTCAACTTGGTCACACGATTATAGAATCATAATTCCAATGGTTTAGTCATTGAAGGCGGTAACATAATAAATCACCCTGAGCATAGGTGTAGATATATATGTGCATGTGCAGAGTCAATCAATATCCCAAAACGTATTTCACAATTTTCCCAAGCGGGGCATATACCTCCAATGAATACAGTCTCGATCATGTGGGTCTAACCAATCTAGATACACATGCAGCAGATATGAAATATACGCCGATCCGAATCAAATAATATCCCAAGCGAAGATGTACAACCGTACTAATTCAAAATCAATCAATACATAAGCATTCATTTGTAAACAGTATAGATACCTGGGATAATGGTTACAACATTCTGAGTGCTTTCTGGGATGAGTGTGATTACTCCATCCTGAGTAGCAATTCTTACCACTAGTACGGATTTAGCCAAGGCAGAGGATTCATTCACGTTTCGTTCAATCCGGGGACAGTTCCTTGCCGTATAGTCCATTTTACCATATCTATAACGAGCCCCAGAAGTCTGATAACAAACTCCTCGGTGTTTCTCACACTGGTGGTGGCAAAGGTTCTTGCCGTAGCGGCAACTGACACCGCTGTCTCAAGATCTCTGCCAATTCTTGTACTACTCTTTCCGGACTATCAAGTCGGGCTGTGGAAGAACCTTCCAACCCGTATGCCCTTAATTTGCCCATACTCTACACAAATTCTTATCAAGCTTTACCAAATACTGGGATGCCCAATACGAAATTTAAACACAAAATCACATGAGTACATTCGCACATAGGCACATTGTTATATTCTCCTTTCACATATCGTACGCAATTAATCACTTACGTAACAGATAATTTCATATTTATCAAATATCGCATGCTGAACAATTACTAAGTAACTATATACTCAAATCATGTTCATGTTTCACATAGACACCCGTAAGCAGAATTGAATGCACATAGACAACTTTTCATGATGTGCATTATAACAAAACAAACTTATTGTACACATTAGTGTAACAATCTATATCTCATATTCGAATCATGTGTGGTACTTCTTTTAGCGTGGCATATCATGTTGGTCAAGCATATCAACATATCTCATACATAGGCCACGGTATTATTTCCCCCGGGCTAGGGCTTCATGACCATAAGCCACAGTATTATGTCCCCTGGGCGAGGGCCTCCGCTAAGGATACCACAATTATGTTCCAGGAAAATTTGGACAATCATTTGTACAAAACATAGCATTCCAGGGTACTTGTCATTTCATATCATTAACAAATATTTAAAGTTAAACATAGCTTTACGGAGTTCTTATTCACCGTCTGATTAAACTTGCATTATACAATATACAAAAGATTCTACAAATATGCATATACTAGAGAGCATATGTAACCAAACAGTTTGCAATGCAAGTACAGCACAACTTATAGCACATAATTGCCCAAATCAAAACACTTAAGCATATTCTCGATGCTTTCGAATTCATACTTATCACATGAATGCATCCTAGATCTTTTCTAGACGCTTATTGCTCTTTTGGACAAGTGCGTGAGTTATTAACTCGTGCTCTGATACCACTCTGTCATGACCCGAACCCGCCCCTATGGGTTAAGGACACAACCGGCCAGTAATCCTGAGATTACCTACGGCCTCAGACCAAAAGAGACATAACCTGTCAGAGTAAAGGGGCCAAACGGAAGCAATAAATAAAAACTTTGTCCATTGAGCCGTGCTTATATGCACATCAAACAAACCATACTCAGATACGTTAATAACCCACATCAAAAGTACAGTTTCACAAAATTCATTACAGACAGGATCAACCAAAACGAGTCAACCTATGACAGACTATTTACAGATATACATAAAGTCCTTGCCGGCAAGACAAAACATAATTACATAGCAAAAAGGCAAGGGTAGGTCTCAAGAGTGAGATGCAAGGCTGACTTCCTCAAAACTCGAATTTTTCCTAGTGGACTTCACTGGGGCTGGGTTTGGACTTCCCTTGGCTCACCTACAAACACATGAATGAGCGTGAGCGATAGCCCAGTGAATAATATCAAATGCAGAAATTACATAACAATGTAGAACAACATGTTCCAAACGGCCTTGGGCCCAATTCATACTCCTATTCATGGCAAAACGGCCTTCGGCCCATTCACTTATGTCGAAACGGCCTTCGGCCCATCCATTTCTGTCAAAATGGCCTTCGGCCCATTCATTTATGTCAAAACGACCTTCGGCCTACTCGTTCATGTCAAAACGACCTTCGGCCTACTCGTTCATGTCAAAACGACCTTCGGCCTACTCATTCATGTCAAAACGGCCTTCGGCCTACTCGTTCATGTCAAAACGACCTTCAGCCTACTCATTCATGTCAAAACGGCCTTCGGCCTACTCATTCATGTCAAAACGGCCTTCGGCCCACTCACATGTGTCAAAACGACCTTTGGTCCATTCATTTACATCAGGACGACCTTTGGTCCATTCATTTACATCAGGACAACCTTCGGTCCATTCATTTATATCAAAACGACCTTTGGTCCATTCATTTATATCAAAACGACCTTTGGTCCATCCATTCATTCCTGTCAGACTTTTGTCCACAATCCCAATTAACAACTCATAAAGTTTAAGGGAATAAACAATTGGACATTGACAAGCTTTCGAATAGTTATATTACTCACAGTGATCGGCTTGTGGATTTGCCCTAGAGCTTGACCCTACACATTTCATGAACACAAAAGGGTCATTGATAATTCAATCCGTTCTTTAATTCACATATTCCTCTTTAGGCCTTATTCCTATCTCATTAACTCATTTACAATGCTTAACATACGCCTAAGAGTGCTTACAAGTGAAAGAGAACGGAAAACGAAACACAGAACGCATGGACAAAATTCCAGAAAACAGGGTCCCCGCTCGAGCGTCAACTTAGCCGCTCGAGCGGACCCTTAAGGCCTGCAAAAGTACTGGTTGCCTTCAATTCCAGCTCGAGCGTGAACTCGGCCGCTCGAGCGTACTGCCTGTCTACATAGCTCCTCGCTCGAGCGTCAACTTCCCCGCTCGAGCGGGAACCATGTCTGCAGAAAATGCTGGGAGCTCGATTTCTTCGCTCGAGCGTCACTCAACCCGCTCGAGCGGACGTCAAAAATCTGGGTTTTCCAGATTGAGTTCTTGAGCTTCATCTCGACATTCAACGGCTCTAAATGCATGATTTCGGCCCAAACTTCACATAATCATGTATTAACATGGTACAAACATAGAATTACAACATATTGAAGCTCAATTTCATAATTTATTTACATGCATGGCTCATTTTCCACCAACTCATTACCAATGTAACCATTTCATGCATTCAAAGCTCATATCTTCTCAATTTGTACATGCATGTGATGGATTAGCCATATTCTCAACTTAGATAACACAAATGGTGACCAAGACATGAGTTTCCTTTAATATTTCACATGGGTTATACACATTTGTGCTCAAACATGCAAATTTCGAAGTATTTCTTACATGCATGCACATATTAAGCTTCAATTCAACAACACAACTCAACTTCATTACAATCTTGTTCTTGATCATCAAGATAGCTTGGACATGCACAAAATTACAATTATAATCCAAGAATCACTCACCTAGGGGCTTGATCCTCACAATCTATGGTTAATTCTTGAGCTAGCCTTCAAGACTCCAAAGCTTCAAGAGCAAACTCAGATGATTTCTCCCTTTCTCTCTCAATTTCGGGTCTCTCACTCTCTCTAGAGAGTTTAATCAGCCAAAGCCACATAAGGGAAGGAATTGAGGGTGTAGTGCCCTTTTACATCAAACCCCACTATCCCAAAATAATAATAATAAACAATTGGGCACTAAATTATCAATTTAATCAGCTTAATCTGACCCGAATCAATTTCTAATTAAATTTCACTGTAGGCTCTAAAAATTATGCCAACCACAATGGCGTAATCGATTTCGGGTTCTGTGGCCAATAAGGCCTTCAATTTAATTCCCGAAGCGGTAAAATCAAACAGATATTCCTACGGTGAACAGATAGAAATTCAAAATCACATATTTTTCACATAATGGCATACAAAACCAGGCTAAACACATAACCATAAACAACTTAAGGACCAATTAGCATAATACAGAACAGGAATGTCACAGTTTGAGTTATACTTTGTCAATTAAACTAATGAAACAATTGGTGGCATAAGCTAATTAGTTAGTAGAACAAAATAGAGAGAAGGACGGAGATCGACGGAGAATGTTAGAGAGAAATATTTTTCTTCCGAGCAAGAAGAGAAAGTTAGAGAAAAGAAAGAGAAATAGGAAGAAAATCAAAGGGAATTCAAATTCATCCATTTGGACTTGAGAATTGAACACTTAGGGGATTTAGAAAACTTAAATTTGGTGCTTAAGTTAAACTAATATCGCTAAGCATCAATTGCTGAGAAAATTCTCTTCATTAGAGGCTAAGCAAGGTTAGTTTAAGTTAAATTTGGCCACTTAAGCTAATGAAACAATTGGTGGCCTTAGCTAATTAGTTCCTAGAACACAATATGGGGGGATGGAGAAGGGCGGACTAAGTTAGAGAGAAATGTTCTTCTTGAGAGCTAGAAGAGGAAGTTAGACAAACGAAGGAGAAAGACGAAGAAAAACAAAGGGAATTCAAATTCACGCTCTTGGACTTGAGAATTGAACACTTGGGCGTTTTTCAAAACCTTAAATGAGGTGCATAAGTTAAACTAATATCGTTAAGGTAAAATTACTCAGAAAATTCTCTTTCTTAGAGGCTAAGCAAGGTTAGTCTAAGTTAAACTTTGGCCACTCAAGCTAATGTAACAATTGGTGGCGTAAGCTAATTAACACGTAAAACAAAATAGAGAGGGACGGAGAACGACGGAGAAAGAGAGAAAAAACATTTTGCTGGAGAGCTAGAGGAGAGAGTTGTAGAAAGGAAAGAGAAATAGAAAGAAATTCAAAAGGAATTCAAATTCATCCTTTTGGACTTGAGAATTGAACACTTAGGAGATTTAGAAAACCTTAAATAAGGTGCTGAATTTAACTTGGTCACTTAAGGTGCTGAATCTAAGCTACTTAGTTCCTAGAACAAAATAGAGAAGGACGGACAAAATTAGAGAGAAACGTTCTTCTTGAGAGCTAGAAGAGAAAGTTAGAGCAAAGAAAGAGAAAGAGAAAGAAAATCGAAGGAAATACAAATTCATCCATTCGGGCTTGAGAATTGAGCACTTTTGTGATTTAGAAGGCCTTAAATGTGGTGCTTAAGTTAAACTGATATCGTTTTGCTAAAATTACTCAGAAAATTCTCTTTGTTAGAGGCGAAGCAAGGTTAGTTTGAGTTAAACTTGGCCAATTAAGCTAATGAAACAATTGGGGGGGGGCCTATGCTAATTAGTTAGTAGAACAAAATAGAAAATGATGGAGAACGACGGAGAAAGTTAGAGAGAAACATTCTTTTTGAGAGCTAGAAGACTAAGTTAGAGAAAAGAAAGAGAATTAGGAAGAAAATCAAAGGGAATGCAACTTCACCCTTTTGGACTTGCGAGTTGAACACTTAGGCGATTTAGAAAACCTTAAATGAGATGCTTAAGTTATATTAATATCGTTAAGGTACAATTGCTCGAAAAATTCTCTTTCTTAGAGGCTAAGCAAAGTTGGTTTTGAGACAAACTTGGCCACTTAAGCTAATGAAGCAATCGGTTGCCTATGCTACTTAGTTAGTAGAACAAAATAGAAAATGATGGAGAACGACGGAGAAAGTTCGAGAGAAACATTCTTTCTGAGAGCCAGAAGAGAAAGTTAGAGAAAAGAAAGAGAAGTATGTCTATTTGCTGTATGACTTAGGGATTGGGCTGATGCCAGGTGGGCTCCGCGTCTGCTATCTCTAGCATTGTGGCTGTATGTGTACTTTGGTGTTGGGCCCACGGTTTTAATGGGCCACAATGTTTTGGGTTTATTTCTGGTTAAAATAGTGGGTTGTTATTGAGGGGCCCATTTGTTTTTTGGTTTAGTTTTTTAGTGGTAGTTTTTGTTCATTCGCGGACAGTGTTTTAATTAGTTTTTTTTTTTTTGTTGTTGCTATTTTGCCCATATACCATCCCCAAGTTTCCTTCTATTATCTTTGATGATAGGGGTTGTTTGGGGACAAAAATGATATATGGGCAATTTTGAGTTTTTATTTTCTGTTTCAGTTACCCCTTCTTTGGGGCATGAGATCATGTTGTCTTACCTGGGGTATGCCCCTTGTAAATGTGTAATTTTTTGTCTTTAATTTATGACTTACCCACCCCCCCCCCTCCCAAAAAAAAGAAAAGAAAAGAAAGAGAACTAGGAAGAACATCGAAGGAAATTCAAATTCATCCTTTTGGACTTGAGAATTGAACACTTAGGTGATTTAGAAAACCTTAAATGAGATGCTGAAGTCAAATTAATATCGTTAAGCTACCGTTGTTCTGACAATTCCCTTTCTTAGTGGCTAAGCAAGGATAGTTTGAGTTAAACTTGGCCACTTAAGCTAACCAGTTCGTTGAACAAAACAGAGAAGGATGGAGAGAGAAACATTTTGCTTGAGAGCTAGAGGAGAAAGTTGTAGAAAAGAAACAGAAATAGGAATAAAATCTTAAGGAATTCAAATTCATCCTTTTGGACTTGTGAATTGAACGATTAGGTGATTTAGAGCACCTTAAATAAGGCGTTGAATTAAACTTGGCCACTTAAGAACAAGTATGGTTAAGTTAGAGAGAAAGGTTCTTCTTGAGAGGTGGAAGAGAAAGTTAGAGAAATGAAAGAGAAAGATGAAGCAAGGTTGAACACTCAGGCGATTTTGAAAACCTTAAATGAGGTGCATAAGTTAAACTCTTATTATGGTTAAGCTAAAATTACTCAGAAAATTATCTTTCTTAGAGGACCAAGCAAGGTTTGTTTGAGTTAAACTTTGGCCACTTAAGCTAATGAAACAATTGCTGGCCTAAGCTAATTAGTTCGTAGAACAAAATAGAGAAGGATGGAGAACGTCGGAGAAAGTTAGAGAGAAAGATTTTGCTCCAGAGCCAGAAGAGAGAGTTGCAGAAAAGAAAGAGAAATAGGAAGAAAATCAAAGGAAATTCAAATTCACCCTTTTAGACTCGTGAATTGAACACTTAGGTGAATTAGAAAACCTTAAATGGGGTGCTTAGGTTAAACTCATATCGTTAAGCTAAAGTTGCTGAGAAAATTCTCTTTCTTAGGGGTTAAGCAAGGTTAGCTTGAGCTATACTTGGCCAATTATGCTAACGAAACAATTGGTGGCTTAAGCTAAGAAGGATGGGGAACGACGAAGGAAGTTAGAGAGAAACGTTCTTCTTGAGTGCTAGAAGAGAAAGAGAAAAGAAAGAGAAATAGGATGAAAATCAAAGGAAATGCAAATATCATCCTTTCGGACCTGAGAATTGAACACTTATGTGATTTAGAAGGCCATAAATGAGGTGCTTAAGTTAAACTCATATCGTTAAGCTAAAATTACTCAGAAAGTTCTCTTTCTTAGAGGCTTTCGGGTTAAACTTCCCCACTTAAGTTGATGAAACAATTGGTGGCCGGAGCTAATTTGTTTGTAGAACAAAATAGAGGAGGATGGAGAATGACGTAGCAAGTTAGAGAGAAACATTCTTCTTGAGAGCAAGAAGAGAAAGTTTGAGAAAGAGAAAGAGTAATAGGAAGAAAATCAAAGGGAATTGAAATTCATCTTTTTGGACTTTAGAATTGAACACTTAGGTGATTTAGAAAACCTTAAATAAGGTGCTTAAGTTAAACTAATATCGTTAAACTCCAATTACTCAGAAAATTCTCTTTCTTGGAGGCTAAGCAAGGTTAGTGTGAGTTAAACTTGGCCAGTTAAGCTAATGAAACAATTGGTCTCCTAACCTAATTAGTTCGTAGAACAAAATAGAGAAGGACAGAGAAAGTTAGAGAAAAAAAGAGAAAAATGAAGAAAATAAAAGAGAATTAAGATTCAGCCTTTTGGACTTGAGAATCGAACACTTAGATGATTTAGAAAACCTCAAAAGAGGTGCTTACGTAAACTCATGTCGTTAAGCTAAACTTACTCAGAAAATTCTCTTTCTTAGGGGCTAAGCAAGGTTAGTTTGAGTTATACTTTTTGTCAATTAAACTAATGAAACAATTGGTGGCATAAGCTAATTAGTTAGTTGAACAAAATAGAGAGAAGGACGGAGATCGACGGAGAATGTTAGGGAGAAACATTCTTCTTTAGAGCAAGAAGAGAAAGTTAGAGAAAAGAAAGAGAGATAGGAAGAAAATCAAAGGGAATTCAAATTCATCCATTTGGACTTGAGAATTGAACACTTAGGGGATTTAGAAAACCTTAAATTAGGTGCTTAAGCTAAACTAATATCGCTAAGCATCAATTGCTGAGAAAATTCTCTTCATTAGAGGCTAAGCAAGGTTAGTTTAAGTTAAATTTGGCAACTTAAGCTAATGAAACAATTGGTGGCCTTAGCTAATTAGTTCCTAGAACACAATATGGGGGGATGGAGAAGGGCGGACTAAGTTAGAGAGAAATGTTCTTCTTGAGAGCTAGAAGAGGAAGTTAGACAAACGAAGGAGAAAGACGAAGAAAAACAAAGGGAATTCAAATTCACGCTCTTGGACTTGAGAATTGAACACTTGGGCGTTTTTCAAAACCTTAAATGAGGTGCATAAGTTAAACTAATATCGTTAAGGTAAAATTACTCAGAAAATTCTCTTTCTTAGAGGCTAAGCAAGGTTAGTCTGAGTTAAACTTTGGCCACTCAAGCTAATGTAACAATTGGTGGCGTAAGCTAATTAACTCGTAAAACAAAATAGAGAGGGACGGAGAACGACGGAGAAAGAGAGAAGAAACATTTTGCTAGAGAGCTAGAGGAGAAAGTTGTAGAAAGGAAAGAGAAATAGAAAGAAATTCAAAAAGAATTCAAATTCATCCTTTTGGACTTGAGAATTGAACACTTAGGAGATTTAGAAAACCTTAAATAAGGTGCTGAATTTAACTTGGTCACTTAAGGTGCTGAATCTAAGCTACTTAGTTCCTAGAACAAAATAGAGAAGGACGGACAAAATTAGAGAGAAACGTTCTTCTTGAGAGCTAGAAGAGAAAGTTAGAGCAAAGAAATAGAAAGAGAAAGAAAATCGAAGGAAATACAAATTCATCCATTCGGGCTTGAGAATTGAGCACTTTTGTGATTTAGAAGGCCTTAAATGTGGTGCTTAAGTTAAACTGATATCGTTTTGCTAAAATTACTCAGAAAATTCTCTTTGTTAGAGGCGAAGCAAGGTTAGTTTGAGTTAAACTTGGCCAATTAAGCTAATGAAACAATTGGGGGGGGGGGCCTATGCTAATTAGTTAGTAGAACAAAATAGAAAATGATGGAGAACGACGGAGAAAGTTAGAGAGAAACATTCTTTTTGAGAGCTAGAAGACTAAGTTAGAGAAAAGAAAGAGAATTAGGAAGAAAATCAAAGGGAATGCAACTTCACCCTTTTGGACTTGCGAGTTGAACACTTAGGCGATTTAGAAAACCTTAAATGAGATGCTTAAGTTATATTAATATCGTTAAGGTACAATTGCTCGAAAAATTCTCTTTCTTAGAGGCTAAGCAAAGTTGGTTTTGAGACAAACTTGGCCACTTAAGCTAATGAAGCAATCGGTTGCCTATGCTACTTAGTTAGTAGAACAAAATAGAAAATGATGGAGAACGACGGAGAAAGTTAGAGAGAAACATTCTTTCTGAGAGCCAGAAGAGAAAGTTAGAGAAAAGAAAGAGAAGTATGTCTATTTGCTGTATGACTTAGGGATTGGGCTGATGCCAGGTGGGCTCCGCGTCTGCTATCTCTAGCATTGTGGCTGTATGTGTACTTTGGTGTTGGGCCCACGGTTTTAATGGGCCACAAAGTTTTGGGTTTATTTCTGGTTAAAATAGTGGGTTGTTATTGAGGGGCCCATTTGTTTTTTGGCCTAGTTTTTTAGTGGTAGTTTTTGTTCATTTGCGGACAGTGTTTTAATTAGTTTTTTTTTTTTGTTGTTGCTATTTTGCCCATATACCGTCCCCAAGTTTCCTTCTATTATCTTTGATGATAGGGGTTGTTTGGGGACAAAAATGATATATGGGCAATTTTGAGTTTTTATTTTCTGTTTTAGTTACCCCTTCTTTGGGGCATGAGATCATGTTGTCTTACCTGGGGTATGCCCCTTGTAAATGTGTAATTTTTTGTCTTTAATTTATGACTTACCCACCCCCCCCCCTCCCAAAAAAAAAGAAAAGAAAAGAAAGAGAACTAGGAAGAACATCGAAGGAAATTCAAATTCATCCTTTTGGACTTGAGAATTGAACACTAAGGTGATTTAGAAAACCTTAAATGAGATGCTGAAGTCAAATTAATATCGTTAAGCTACAGTTGTTCTGACAATTCCCTTTCTTAGTGGCTAAGCAAGGATAGTTTGAGTTAAACTTGGCCACTTAAGCTAACCAGTTCGTAGAACAAAACAGAGAAGGATGGAGAGAGAAACATTTTGCTTGAGAGCTAGAGGAGAAAGTTGTAGAAAAGAAACAGAAATAGGAATAAAATCTTAAGGAATTCAAATTCATCCTTTTGGACTTGTGAATTGAACGATTAGGTGATTTAGAGCACCTTAAATAAGGCGTTGAATTAAACATGGCCACTTAAGAACAAGTATGGTTAAGTTAGAGAGAAAGGTTCTTCTTGAGAGGTGGAAGAGAAAGTTAGAGAAATGAAAGAGAAAGATGAAGCAAGGTTGAACACTCAGGCGATTTTGAAAACCTTAAATGAGGTGCATAAGTTAAATTCTTATTATGGTTAAGCTAAAATTACTCAGAAAATTATCTTTCTTAGAGGACCAAGCAAGGTTTGTTTGAGTTAAACTTTGGCCACTTAAGCTAATGAAACAATTGCTGGCCAAAGCTAATTAGTTCGTAGAACAAAATAGAGAAGGATGGAGAACGGCGGAGAAAGTTAGAGAGAAAGATTTTGCTCCAGAGCCAGAAGAGAGAGTTGCAGAAAAGAAAAAGAAATAGGAAGAAAATCAAACGAAATTCAAATTCACCCTTTTAGACTCGTGAATTGAACACTTAGGTGAATTAGAAAACCTTAAATGGGGTGCTTAGGTTAAACTCATATCGTTAAGCTAAAGTTGCTGAGAAAATTCTCTTTCTTAGGGTTAAGCACGGTTAGCTTGAGTTATACTTGGCCAATTATGCTAACGAAACAATTGGTGGCTTAAGCTAAGAAGGATGGGGAACGACGAAGGAAGTTAGAGAGAAACGTTCTTCTTGAGTGCTAGAAGGGAAAGTTAGAGAAAAGAAAGAGAAATAGGATGAAAATCAAAGGAAATACAAATTCATCCTTTCGGACCTGAGAATTGAACACTTATGTGATTTAGAAGGACATAAATGAGGTGCTTGAGTTAAACTTGTACATTTTACTGTCTTTATTTTATGACTTACTTACCCAAAAAAAAAAAAAAAAGCTAAAATTACTCAGAATGTTCTCTTTCTTAGAGGCTAGGCAAGGTTAGTTCGGGTTAAACTTCCCCACTTAAGTTGATGAAACAATTGGTGGCCGGAGCTAATTTGTTTGTAGAACAAAATAGAGAAGGATGAAGAATGACGTAGCAAGTTAGAGAGAAACATTCTTCTTGAGAGCAAGAAGAGAAAGTTTGAGAAAGAGAAAGAGTAATAGGAAGAAAATCAAAGGGAATTGAAATTCATCTTTTTGGACTTTAGAATTGAACACTTAGGTGATTTAGAAAACCTTAAATAAGGTGCTTAAGTTAAACTAATATCGTTAAACTCCAATTACTCAGAAAATTCTCTTTCTTGGAGGCTAAGCAAGGTTAGTGTGAGTTAAACTTGGCCAGTTAAGCTAATGAAACAATTGGTCTCCTAACCTAATTAGTTCGTAGAACAAAATAGAGAAGGACGAACAAAGTTAGAGAAAAAAAGAGAAAGATGAAGAAAATCAAAGAGAATTAAGATTCAGCCTTTTGGACTTGAGAATCGAACACTTAGATGATTTAGAAAACCTCAAAAGAGGTGCTTACGTAAACTCATATCGTTAAGCTAAGAGCAATGCTAGGTATCATGAAA
Source organism: Camellia sinensis (assembly GCF_055761805.1). Taxonomy (NCBI): domain Eukaryota; kingdom Viridiplantae; phylum Streptophyta; class Magnoliopsida; order Ericales; family Theaceae; genus Camellia; species Camellia sinensis. The sequence goes on from NC_138964.1 coordinate 90,766,567, forward strand.
AAACTTTCATGAAAATAATCATGAAAGATTTATGACCCTTGGATTACACTTAAAATAAAACACCACACACTAATCAAGGTAGTCCAAGAGCCATAAATTTTTCATGATCAGTTTCATGAAAAATTTTTCATGATCCGTATCTTTTCTCTTAAGCTAAACTTAATCAGAAAATTCTCTTTCTTAGGGGTTAGGCAAGGTTAGTTTGAGTTATACTTTGTCAATTAAACTAATGAAACAATTGGTGGCATAAGCTAATTAGTTAGTAGAACAAAATAGAGAGAAGGACGGAGATCGACGGAGAAAGTTAGGGAGAAACATTCTTCTTCAGAGCAAGAAGAGAAAGTTAGAGAAATAGGAAGAAAATCAAAGGGAATTAAAATTCATCCATTTGGACTTGAGAATTGAACACTTAGGGGATTTAGAAAACCTTAAATTAGGTGCTTAAGTTAAACTAATATCGCTAAGCATCAAATTGCTGAGAAAATTCTCTTCATTAGAGGCTAAGCAAGGTTAGTTTAAGTTAAATTTGGCCACTTAAGCTAATGAAACAATTGGGGTGGCCTTAGCTAATTAGTTCCTAGAACAAAATAAGGAGGGATGGAGAAGGGCGGACTAAGTTAGAGAGAAATGTTCTTCTTGAGAGCTAGAAGAGGAAGTTAGACAAACGAAGGAGAAAGACGAAGAAAAACAAAGGGAATTCAAATTCACGCTCTTGGACTTGAGAATTGAACACTTGGGCGTTTTTCAAAACCTTAAATGAGGTGCATAAGTTAAACTAATATCGTTAAGGTAAAATTACTCAGAAAATTCTCTTTCTTAGAGGCTAAGCAAGGTTAGTCTGAGTTAAACTTTGGCCACTCAAGCTAATGTAACAATTGGTGGCGTAAGCTAATTAACTCGTAAAACAAAATAGAGAGGGACGGAGAACGACGGAGAAAGAGAGAAGAAACATTTTGCTGGAGAGCTAGAGGAGAAAGTTGTAGAAAGGAAAGAGAAATAGGAAGAAATTCAAAAGGAATTCAAATTCATCCTTTTGGACTTGAGAATTGAACACTTAGGAGATTTAGAAAACCTTAAATAAGGTGCTGAATTTAACTTGGTCACTTAAGGTGCTGAATCTAAGCTACTTAGTTCCTAGAACAAAATAGAGAAGGACGGACAAAATTAGAGAGAAACGTTCTTCTTGAGAGCTAGAAGAGAAAGAGCAAAGAAAGAGAAAGAGAAAGAAAATCGAAGGAAATACAAATTCATCCATTCGGGCTTGAGAATTGAGCACTTTTGTGATTTAGAAGGCCTTAAATGTGGTGCTTAAGTTAAACTGATATCGTTTTGCTAAAATTACTCAGAAAATTCTCTTTGTTAGAGGCGAAGCAAGGTTAGTTTGAGTTAAACTTGGCCAATTAAGCTAATGAAACAATTGGGGGGGGGGGGGGCTATGCTAATTAGTTAGTAGAACAAAATAGAAAATGATGGAGAACGACGGAGAAAGTTAGAGAGAAACATTCTTTTTGAGAGCTAGAAGACTAAGTTAGAGAAAAGAAAGAGAATTAGGAAGAAAATCAAAGGGAATGCAACTTCACCCTTTTGGACTTGCGAGTTGAACACTTAGGCGATTTAGAAAACCTTAAATGAGATGCTTAAGTTATATTAATATCGTTAAGGTACAATTGCTCGAAAAATTCTCTTTCTTAGAGGCTAAGCAAGGTTGGTTTTGAGACAAACTTGGCCACTTAAGCTAATGAAGCAATCGGTTGCCTATGCTACTTAGTTAGTAGAACAAAATAGAAAATGATGGAGAAGGACGGAGAAAGTTCGAGAGAAACATTCTTTCTGAGAGCCAGAAGAGAAAGTTAGAGAAAAGAAAGATAAGTATGTCTATTTGCTGTATGACTTAGGGATTGGGCTGATGCCAGGTGGGCTCCGCGTCTGCTATCTCTAGCATTGTGGCTGTATGTGTACTTTGGTGTTGGGCCCACGGTTTTAATGGGCCACAATGTTTTGGGTTTATTTCTGGTTAAAATAGTGGGTTGTTATTGAGGGGCCCATTTGTTTTTTGGCCTAGTTTTTTAGTGGTAGTTTTTGTTCATTCGCGGACAGTGTTTTAATTAGTTTTTTTTTTTTGTTGTTGCTATTTTGCCCATATACCGTCCCCAAGTTTCCTTCTATTATCTTTGATGATAGGGGTTGTTTGGGGACAAAAATGATATATGGGCAATTTGAGTTTTTATTTTCTGTTTTAGTTACCCCTTCTTTGGGGCATGAGATCATGTTGTCTTACCTGGGGTATGCCCCTTGTAAATGTGTAATTTTTTGTCTTTAATTTATGACTTACCCACCCCCCCCCCTCCCAAAAAAAAAGAAAAGAAAAGAAAGAGAACTAGGAAGAACATCGAAGGAAATTCAAATTCATCCTTTTGGACTTGAGAATTGAACACTAAGGTGATTTAGAAAACCTTAAATGAGATGCTGAAGTCAAATTAATATCGTTAAGCTACAGTTGTTCTGACAATTCCCTTTCTTAGTGGCTAAGCAAGGATAGTTTGAGTTAAACTTGGCCACTTAAGCTAACCAGTTCGTAGAACAAAACAGAGAAGGATGGAGAGAGAAACATTTTGCTTGAGAGCTAGAGGAGAAAGTTGTAGAAAAGAAACAGAAATAGGAATAAAATCTTAAGGAATTCAAATTCATCCTTTTGGACTTGTGAATTGAACGATTAGGTGATTTAGAGCACCTTAAACAAGGCGTTGAATTAAACATGGCCACTTAAGAACAAGTATGGTTAAGTTATAGAGAAAGGTTCTTCTTGAGAGGTGGAAGAGAAAGTTAGAGAAATGAAAGAGAAAGATGAAGCAAGGTTGAACACTCAGGCGATTTTGAAAACCTTAAATGAGGTGCATAAGTTAAATTCTTATTATGGTTAAGCTAAAATTACTCAGAAAATTATCTTTCTTAGAGGACCAAGCAAGGTTTGTTTGAGTTAAACTTTGGCCACTTAAGCTAATGAAACAATTGCTGGCCAAAGCTAATTAGTTCGTAGAACAAAATAGAGAAGGATGGAGAACGGCGAAGAAAGTTAGAGTGAAAGATTTTGCTCCAGAGCCAGAAGAGAGAGTTGCAGAAAAGAAAGAGAAATAGGAAGAAAATCAAAGGAAATTCAAATTCACCCTTTTAGACTCGTGAATTGAACACTTAGGTGAATTAGAAAACCTTAAATGGGGTGCTTAGGTTAAACTCATATCGTTAAGCTAAAGTTGTTGAGAAAATTCTCTTTCTTAGGGGTTAAACTCAGAAAGCAGAGCTTCTCTCTCTAGAATAGAAAGCTCCCCCCGGTGGTGTATCATGGTGGTGAAGGACTGGTGCTGTTTCGACCAGCTTGTTTAGCTCCTCTACCCAGATTCTGCGGGTGAGTGAGTTTGTTTTTGATCTATTTAGCCCCGGTTTGGGGTGTTGATGGTCTGTTGTTCATGATTTTTCTGATTGGAGTTCTCCACTTGTTTCTGGAGGTATTCTTGTTCCAGCTAACTTCAGTCCCCATGTTTTATATTAAGTTATGGTTGGCCTCATCTGTCAGCCCCCGTTGGGCAAACTGTCCGTGGGCCAGCGCCTGAGACGGAGTTTGGTCATTGTTGGTGGGTTCTTTGTGATGGCGGTTTTCTGTGCTTGTGTAATCTGGTAGCTGAAAGGTGGAACCTGGAAATGCCAACGGACTGCTGAAAGTCTCTCCATGTTATTGTTTGTTTTGATTCCCCAACTTCGACTGTAATCTAGGGACGGTCTGATGTTTCAGTCACTGTCGCCGGTGAGGAGGTTGTGAGCTGGGCGCGATGTACGTTTGTCCGATGGATTTCGAGTGTATGGGTTGCTGCTATGGTGCTGGTTTGTTCCGGTCTACCTTCGCTGTTGAGGTGAAGAGGATTGGTACGTTTTGGTTGCCATTCCGGTGTCGCAATAGCCATGTTGTGAATGATGAAGCTCACCGCTAAGTTTTATTGGCTTGTGTGCTGGTCTGACCAACTGGTTATAGCATATGTCATGGGCAAGCTTTTATGGCTTCCATGGTGTTTTTGAGAGGATGGCTTAGCGGTAGTTTGGAGAAATTAGTTTACAAGTTAGTTTGAAAAGTTGGTGGTTTGGAACTGTTGAAGAATCATGCGTTGTTGCTTCCGCCGGAAAGGTGATTCGCTAAAAATGGTGATTACCGCCGGCCCTGTGCTACAGGCATCATTATTTCTACAGGTGTGGTTACTGTTGCTTAGAGTGTGATGCACGTCCTCGGCGAGTGGTTTGTGTGTTTCTTGTTATCGGGAATGCGTGTGTTCACGCACCTGTATAGCTTGAGTAGCTCTGATGTCATCCGCATGGGCAGTGTAGGTCTGCAGGGGCTTTCTTTTCTGTTGTTACGTAAAAAGACGGGCCATTCCAGCTAGTCTGTCCGTGTATTGGATGGTATTGACCCATAGTTTTTATAAGTGGTTTTGGCGGCTGTTATTGGCTGTGCAATTTCAAATGCTAAGGTGAAATATCTTGGGATCATGGGGCCCACGTTTTTTAAGGACTTGTTTGGGCAGCTGTAAAGCGTGAAATGGGTGTATGTGGGGGATCATGCTGTGTGGTTCTGATGTATGGCATGTTGATGCTGATGAGTTGTATTACAGGTGGTTGTGATGCTTTGCTATTAGTGCGTTTAATATATATATTATATATATATTCGGTGCTTTGTTTTAGTGGGAGGGCCTGATTGTTGTAACAATTTTTTGGGTCCGCGGGTTTCTTTTCCACGTGGGTACTTCTTTGGGCCCACGGTTTATTTGTCAGTGTGGACTATCCGTGGGTTGGTTTATTGGTGAAGACAGTGGGCTTATTCTTGGGCTCACTATTTTTATGCCATTTTTTTAGTGGGCTTTTGATTATGGGTCTTTGATGACCACGTGTGGGCTTAATATTTTTGTGGCTCAAGTTTTTATACTGTCAAGTGGGGTGCTTTCACGAGGAAAATTTTGGGCAGCTGGTTTTTTATTTTCTTTTTAGTCACTTTGCAGCGGATTATATATAGTCGATTTTATCTTGATGATTGATCATGTGATCCTCATGTGACTCGATATGAGGTTAGTTTTGAGCCATCTCCGCCAAGAGTGATTGAGGGGTCAGTGCTATGGGGAATAGTGGTTCGATGACTAGCCGAGTTAGAGACTGGGAGATGAGCGGGAGGATAGCTACCGGTTCCGGTTGCTTCTTGTCTTCATGTGACCCATCCTAATTGGTCGTATTGCCACGCCTGACATGGAGTGAAGGGCACACTGCCGTGGGGTTTGAGGCTTGTGATCTACTAAGGAAGGGATTGGGGGATGTGATGATTGATCTCGGGTTATTTTTTGGCTATGTATCGGTTTGTTGCTGTGGGGCTACTGTTGTCACTTCGACTCACAAGACTGTTGCTTATGGTTACTGATCGTGCTAGCTTCATGTGATTCTGTCGGGATTTCTCATGGGGTAGATTTTTTCCTCTGTCATGGCTTTTGTTGAGTGGCTAGGATGTCACGGCTGTGAGGAGTGGGATACTTACTGGATTCCATGTGTTGATCTACGGTAGAGACTAGGGGCGAATGGGGTTGGTTATCATTTTTGATTTGTCTTGAGGGTTGTTGCTTTGTGAGTATGTTTGTTATGGTTTTTGAGTTTTTTTTTTTTTTTTTTTGGTGTTTGTTTGTATCTTTGCCCATATATCCATCCCAAGTTTCCGTCTATTATCTCTGATGGTAGAGGTTACTTGGGGACAAAAGGATATATGGGCAAAGTTGGGTTACTTTGTTTTTTCTGTTATTCTTGTGTTTCTCCCCCAATCTTTGGGGGTGCAGTGGTAGGTTATGTTGGTTATGTATTCGTTTATTTATTTGTTGTTGGGTATGCCTGGGGTATGCCCCTTGTAAACTTGTAAATTTCATTGTCTTTATTTTATGACTTACTTACCCAAAAAAAAAAAAGAAAAAAGCACGGTTAGCTTGAGTTATACTTGGCCAATTATGCTAACGAAACAATTGGTGGCTTAAGCTAAGAAGGATGGGGAACGACGAAGGAAGTTAGAGAGAAACGTTCTTCTTGAGTGCTAGAAGGGAAAGTTAGAGAAAAGAAAGAGAAATAGGATGAAAATTAAAGGAAATACAAATTCATCCTTTCGGACCTGAGAATTGAACACTTATGTGATTTAGAAGGACATAAATGAGGTGCTTGAATTAAACTTGTACATTTTACTGTCTTTATTTTATGACTTACTTACCCAAAAAAAAAAAAAAAAAAGCTAAAATTACTCAGAATGTTCTCTTTCTTAGAGGCTAGGCAAGGTTAGTTCGGGTTAAACTTCCCCACTTAAGTTGATGAAACAATTGGTGGCCGGAGCTAATTTGTTTGTTGAACAAAATAAAGGAGGATGGAGAATGACGTAGCAAGTTAGAGAGAAACATTCTTCTTGAGAGCAAGAAGAGAAAGTTTGAGAAAGAGAAAGAGTAATAGGAAGAAAATCAAAGGGAATTGAAATTCATCTTTTTGGACTTTAGAATTGAACACTTAGGTGATTTAGAAAACCTTAAATAAGGTGCTTAAGTTAAACTAATATCGTTAAACTCCAATTACTCAGAAAATTCTCTTTCTTGGAGGCTAAGCAAGGTTAGTGTGAGTTAAACTTGGCCAGTTAAGCTAATGAAACAATTGGTCTCCTAACCTAATTAGTTCGTAGAACAAAAATAGAGAAGGACGGACAAAGTTAGAGAAAAAAAGAGAAAGATGAAGAAAATCAAAGAGAATTAAGATTCAGCCTTTTGGACTTGAGAATCGAACACTTAGATGATTTAGAAAACCTCAAAAGAGGTGCTTACGTAAACTCATATCGTTAAGCTAAGAGCAATGCTAGGTATCATGAAAAAACTTTCATGAAAATAATCATGAAAGATTTATGACCCTTGGATTACACTTAAAATAAAACACCACACACTAATCAAGGTAATCCAAGAGCCACAAATTTTTCATGATCAGTTTCATGAAAAATTTTTCATGATCCGTATCTTTTCTCTTAAGCTAAACTTACTCAGAAAATTCTCTTTCTTAGGGGTTAAGCAAGGTTAGCTTGAGTTATACTTGGCCAATTATGCTAACGAAACAATTGGTGGCTTAAGCTAAGACGGATGGGGAACGACGAAGGAAGTTAGAGAGAAACGTTCTTCTTGAGTGCTAGAAGAGAAAGTTAGAGAAAAGAAAGAGAAATAGGATGAAAATCAAAGGAAATACAAATTCATCCTTTCGGACCTGAGAATTGAACACTTCTGTGATTTAGAAGGCCATAAATGAGGTGCTTAAGTTAAACTCATATCGTTAAGCTAAAATTACTCAGAAAGTTCTCTTTCTTAGAGGCTAGGCAAGGTTAGTTTGGGTTAAACTTCCCCACTTAAGTTGATGAAACAATTGGTGGCCGGAGCTAATTTGTTTGTAGAACAAAATAGAGGAGGATGGAGAATGACGTAGCAAGTTAGAGAGAAACATTCTTCTTGAGAGCAAGAAGAGAAAGTTTGAGAAAGAGAAAGAGTAATAATAGGAAGAAATCAAAGGGAATTGAAATTCATCTTTTTGGACTTTAGAATTGAACACGTAGGTGATTTAGAAAACCTTAAATAAGGTGCTTAAGTTAAACTAATATCGTTAAACTCCAATTACTCAGAAAATTCTATTTCTTGGAGGCTAAGCAAGGTTAGTGTGAGTTAAACTTGGCCAGTTAAGCTAATGAAACAATTGGTCTCCTAACCTAATTAGTTCGTAGAAAAAAATAGAGAAGGACGGAGAAAGTTAGAGAAAAAAGAGAAAGATGAAGAAAATCAAAGAGAATTAAGATTCAGCCTTTTGGACTTGAGAATCGAACACTTAGATGATTTAGAAAACCTCAAAAGAGGTGCTTACGTAAACTCATATCGTTAAGCTAAACTTACTCAGAAAATTCTCTTTCTTAGGTTAGTTTGAGTTATACTTTGTCAATTAAACTAATGAAACAATTGGTGGCATAAGCTAATTAGTTAGTAGAATTGTAAACTTGTACATTTTACTGTCTTTATTTTATGACTTACTTACCCAAAAAAAATTAGTTAGCAGAACAAAATAGAGAGAAGGACGGAGATCGACGGAGAAAGTTAGGGAGAAACATTCTTCTTCTGGGCAAGAAGAGAAAGTTAGAGAAAAGAAAGAGAAATAGGAAGAAAATCAAAGGGAATTCAAATTCATCCATTTGGACTTGAGAATTGAACACTTAGGGGATTATGAAAACCTTAAATTAGGTGCTTAAGTTAAACTAATATCGTTAAGCATCAATTGCTGAGAAAATTCTCTTCATTAGAGGCTAAGCAAAGTTAGTTTAAGTTTAATTTGGCCACTTAAGCTAATGAAACAATTGGTGGCCTTAGCTAATTAGTTCCTAGAACAGAATATGGGGGGATGGAGAAGGGCGGACTAAGTTAGAGAGAAATGTTCTTCTTGAGAGCTAGAAGAGGAAGTTAGACAAACGAAGGAGAAAGACGAAGAAAAACAAAGGGAATTCAAATTCACGCTCTTGGACTTGAGAATTGAACACTTGGGCGTTTTTCAAAACCTTAAATGAGGTGCATAAGTTAAACTAATATCGTTAAGGTAAAATTACTCAGAAAATTCTCTTTCTTAGAGGCTAAGCAAGGTTAGTCTGAGTTAAACTTTGGCCACTTAAGCTAATGTAACAATTGGTGGCGTAAGCTAATTAACTCGTAAAACAAAATAGAGAGGGACGGAGAACGACGGAGAAAGAGAGAAGAAACATTTTGCTGGAGAGCTAGAGGAGAAAGTTGTAGAAAGGAAAGAGATAGGAAGAAATTCAAAAGGAATTCAAATTCATCCTTTTGGACTTGAGAATTGAACACTTAGGAGATTTAGAAAACCTTAAATAAGGTGCTGAATTTAATTTGGTCACTTAAGGTGCTGAATCTAAGCTACTTAGTTCCTAGAACAAAATAGAAAAGGACGGACAAAATTAGAGAGAAACGTTCTTCTTGAGAGCTAGAAGAGAAAGTTAGAGCAAAGAAAGAGAAAGAGAAAGAAAATCAAAGGAAATACAAATTCATCCATTCGGGCTTGAGAATTGAGCACTCTTTGTTAGAGGCGAAGCAAGGTTAGTTTGAGTTAAACTTGGCCAATTAAGCTAATGAAACAATTGGGGGGGGGGGGCTATGCTAATTAGTTAGTAGAACAAAATAGAAAATGATGGAGAACGATGGAGAAAGTTAGAGAGAAACATTCTTTTTGAGAGCTAGAAGACTAAGTTAGAGAAAAGAAAGAGAATTAGGAAGAAAATCAAAGGGAATGCAACTTCACTCTTTTGGACTTGCGAGTTGAACACTTAGGTGATTTAGAAAACCTTAAATGAGATGCTTAAGTTATATTAATATCGTTAAGGCACAACTGCTCGAAAAATTCTCTTTCTTAGAGGCTAAGCAAGGTTGGTTTTGAGACAAACTTGGCCACTTAAGCTAATGAAGCAATCGGTTGCCTATGCTACTTAGTTAGTAGAACAAAATAGAAAATGATGGAGAACGACGGAGAAAGTTCGAGAGAAACATTCTTTCTGAGAGCCAGAAGAGAAAGTTAGAGAAAAGAAAGAGAAGTATGTCTATTTGCTGTATGACTTAGGGATTGGGCTGATGCCAAGTGGGCTCCGCGTTTGCTATCTCTAGCATTGTGGCTGTATGTCTACCTTGGTGTTGGGTCCACGATTTTAATGGGCCACAATGTTTTGGGTTTATTTCTGGTTAAAATAGTGGGTTGTTATTGAGGGGCCCATTTGTTTTTTGGCCTAGTTTTTTAGTGGTAGTTTTTGTTCATTCGCGGACAGTGTTTTAATTAGTTTTTTTTTTTTTTTTTTGTTGCTATTTTGCCCATATACCGTCCCCAAGTTTCCTTCTATTATCTTTGATGATAGGGGTTGTTTGGGGACAAAAATGATGTATGGGCAATTTTGAGTTTTTATTTTCTGTTTTAGTTACCCCTTCTTTGGGGCATGAGATCATGTTGTCTTACCTGGGGTATGCCCCTTGTAAATGTGTAATTTTTTGTCTTTAATTTATGACTTACCCACCCCCCCCCTACCAAAAAGAAAAAAAAAGAAAAGAAAGAGAACTAGGAAGAAAATCGAAGGAAATTCAAATTCATCCTTTTGGACTTGAGAATTGAACACTTAGGTGATTTAGAAAACCTTAAATGAGATGCTGAAGTCAAATTAATATCGTTAAGCTACAGTTGCTCTGACAATTCCCTTTCTTAATGGCTAAGCAAGGATAGTTTGAGTTAAACTTGGCCACTTAAGCTAACCAGTTCGTAGAACAAAACAGAGAAGGATGGAGAGAGAAACATTTTGCTTGAGAGCTAGAGGAGAAAGTTGTAGAAAAGAAACAGAAATAGGAATAAAATCCTAAGGAATTCAAATTCATCCGTTTGGACTTGTGAATTGAACGATTAGGTGATTTAGAGCACCTTAAATAAGGCGTTGAATTAAACATGGCCACTTAAGAACAAGTATGGTTAAGTTAGAGAGAAAGGTTCTTCTTGAGAGGTGGAAGAGAAAGTTAGAGAAATGAAAGAGAAAGATGAAGCAAGGTTGAACACTCAGGCGATTTTGAAAACCTTAAATGAGGTGCATAAGTTAAATTCTTATTATGGTTAAGCTAAAATCACTCAGAAAATTATCTTTCTTAGAGGACCAAGCAAGGTTTGTTTGAGTTAAACTTTGGCCATTTAAGCTAATGAAACAATTGCTGGCCTAAGCTAATTAGTTCGTAGAACAAAATAGAGAAGGATGGAGAACGGCGGGGAAAGTTAGAGAGAAAGATTTTGCTCCAGAGCCAGAAGAGAAAGTGGCAGAAAAGAAAGAGAAATAGGAAAAAAATCAAAGAAAATTCAAATTCACCCTTTTGGACTCGTGAATTGAACACTTAGGTGAATTAGAAAACCTTAAATGGGGTGCTTAGGTTAAACTCATATCGTTAAGCTAAAGTTACTGAGAAAATTCTCTTTCTTAGGGGTTAAGCAAGGTTAGTTTGAGTTATACTTGGCCAATTATGCTAACGAAACAATTGGTGGCTTAAGCTAAGAAGGATGGAGAACGACGAAGGAAGTTAGAGAGAAACGTTCTTCTTGAGTGCTAGAAGAGAAAGTTAGAGAAAAGAAAGAGAAATCGGATGAAAATCAAAGGAAATACAAATTCATCCTTTCGGACCTGAGAATTGAGCACTTATGTGATTTAGAAGGCCATAAATGAGGTGCTTAAGTTAAACTCATATCGTTAAGCTAAAATTACTCAGAAAGTTCTCTTTCATTGGAGATGTGACAAAACTAAAATTGTTAACCTCTGTTTTGCTGATGATCTTATGATCTTTTGTAGAGGTGGTGATGTCCCCACGATTGAACTCATCATGGCTGGCCTTGATGAGTTTAGTAGTCTTTCTGGCCTAACTCCTAGCTCTAACAATAGCAATATCTATTTCTCTGGTTGCAACCATGAGTTAAGAGAGTCGATCCTTAGAGTTGCTAAGTTTAGTGAAGGGACCCTCCCTGTTAAATACCTTGGGGTACCTCTCATTACTACTAAGTTAAGAGCGGGTGACTGTAACCAACTCACTGATAGAATCACTAAGACGGTTAAGAGCTGGACTAATAGAATTCTTTCATATGCTGGTAGAGGCCAGCTCATTCAGACCATTCTCTTTTCTATGCAAGTGTATTGGTCTTCTCTTTTCATCCTTCCTAAGAAGGTGGTTAAGGAGATTGAGAGCATCCTTCGGGTGTTTCTTTGGTCTGGTACTGAGCTCAAAAAGAATAGTGCTAAAGTTGCGTGGGACAAAGTGTGTGCTCCTAAAAATGAGGGCGGTTTGGGTTTTAAATGCATTGAGATTTGGAATAGGGCTGCTATTGCTAAACACATTTGGTTTTTGTTTTCCGGGGGTGAACAATCTATGTGGTGTCAATGGGTTAAATCGTATTTACTCAAGGGTAGAAGTTTCTGGCATGTCAACACTCCTAGTGATTCTTCTTGGGTTTGGAGGAAGCTATTGTCTCTTAGGAATATTGTCTCCCCTCTTATTCTCCACAAGATAGGTAAGGGTGACTCTACCTTCCTTTGGTATGATAATTGGCACCCTCTTGGGCCCCTCTGGGATAGATATGGGGGTAGAATTCTATATGATTTTGGCTTTAATAGGGAGACCAAAGTTAGTCAAATTGTTCGTGGTAACTCTTGGCATTGGCTTTTCCCTAACTCATGGGAAATTCAGGAGTGGATCTCATCTACTCCTGAGAGTTGTAGACCTGATCCTTCTAGTAATGATCTTATTAGTTGGACCCTCACTTCTGATGGGGAATTCACCATCAAGTCTACTTGGAATCACTGGAGAGGCAAGTTTGCCAAAGTAGCTTGGCATGATTTTGTCTGGGGCCCCCATAAGATACCTAAGGTTAGCTTTATTGTCTAGCTTGCTATCCAGGAGAGGCTTAATACTAGTGACAGAGTGTCTTCTTTTGGTGTGATCACCACCTGTTCCTTTTGTCAGGATCCCAATGAAAGTCACTCTCATCTATTTTTTGATTGCTTATTCTCTTCTAGAGTTTGGCATGCTATTCAAGGTAAATGCAATGTTAACTGGCCAGATCTTCATTGGCCTGGGATCATTACTTATGCTACAGGAGAGACTAAGGGTAAAACTCTGAGAGCTAATGTCCTTAAGTTGGCTTTGATGTGCACTGTTTACAATCTTTGGCTTGAGAGGAATAATAGAAAATTCAATAAAGTCTCTAAACCTGAAGAGGTTGTTATCAAATCTATTATTCACATGGTTAGGGGGAGATTACTATCTGTTAATAACTTTCCAAGATCTCCAGGGGATAACTGGTTTCTATCTCATTGGAACTTGCCTAAAATTGTTTTGAAGCCCCTTTCCTCTGTCAGGAATGGGAGGGCTGCTGAGTGATGTGAGTTTCTCTACATGAGGGTTGAGTGAAGGAGAGCAAAATTATGTTTCCTAATGGTTTGCTCATTTTTGCAGTTGCTGTGCTTTATGGATATCTCTTGAGAGTTGAGTGCTGTGAGAAATAAACACTTTCTGTAGCTTATTGTGGGTTAAGTGAATTTAGACCTCAAATTGTTTGTACTAATGTTTACATATATAGTAATTTTTTATATGCAGGCTAAGGATGCTGTCATTGAGTGGTGTGAGTTCCTTTACTGTGGGTTAAGTGATGTGAGGTCCTATATTGTGGGCTTTATTATTATGTTCCTGAAGTATGGTTCTCTTCCTTCATTTGGTTGTAATTTCTTTGAGTTACACAATGCAGGGTTTACTACAGAGTGTAAGCAAGGTATGGGTTGCATGGGAGGTCAGCTGCGTCTCCATGGTAATTGTTGGTTTGCTGGTACAAAGGTTTCGGGTTCAAGAGTTTGCTGGTGCGTGGTTATGGCTGCTTGTAGCGCCTCTGGTGGGAAGATTGTTTTTCTTTTCCGTTATTTTAATTTATTATGGTTGGACATTGTAGATGGTTTGCTGTGTTTCATTCTTTTTGGCCTATTCGTGCGGGATGTGCATGGCATTTCTGTTTTTTTTGTTCTGGGGTTCCGAATTGTTGTTTATGGTACACATGTGAGTTGTGCATGGTCTTCATTCGACATGTTCTTCTTTTGCAAAGGAGCAATATCTGTGGATAGCATCCTAGGTTATCTGCTATATAGGACAGCAGCGGGATGGACCTCAGCTATTTTGTTGACTATGGCTGCTGGGAATGCCCATGATGTGATGGACGTATTGTTTTTTATTTATTTTATTATTTGGTTTTTAAAGCCTGATGAATGCTTGTTTTATTTTTGGTCTCATGCTTTTACCTGCGGGATGTGCAGGGTTAAGTTGGTCTGTATGGTCCCGAACCCGTTCGATTGTGTTCATCATTCCCATATGTTTATTATTGGATACATGAACATTTTTGTATGCTCGGGTCTGTGTCGGTATTTTCTGTCTTTGCTTTGCGTCCTGTTTTTCGTGTTTTTTGTGTGGACAGTTCATTAGGCTTTGTATGTTTTTGGAATTTTTGGCTCGTTTTCAGTTTCTTAGCTTGTTGATCTAGGCTGTTTTTTTTGTACTTTTTGGTTAGGGCCTGGGGCATGCCCCTTGTATATGTGTAATTTTCTGTGTTTTTAATTTATGACTTATTCACCCAAAAAAAAAAAAGAATTGAACACTTAGGTGAATTAGAAAACCTTAAATGGGGTGCTTAGGTTAAACTCATATCGTTAAGCTAAAGTTACTGAGAAAATTCTCTTTCTTAGGGGTTAAGCAAGGTTAGTTTGAGTTATACTTGGCCAATTACGCTAACGAAACAATTGGTGGCTTAAGCTAGAGAGAAACGTTCTTCTTGAGTGCTAGAAGAGAAAGTAAGAGAAAAGAAAGAGAAATAGGATGAAAATCAAAGGAAATACAAATTCATCCTTTCGAACCCGAGAATTGAACACTTATGTGATTTAGAAGGCCATAAATGAGGTGCTTAAGTTCAACTCATATCGTTAAGCTAAAATTACTCAGAAAGTTCTCTTTCTTAGAGGCTAGGCAAGGTTAGTTTGGGTTAAACTTCCCCACTTAAGTTGATGAAACAATTGGTGGCCGGAGCTAATTTGTAGCAAGAAGAGAAAGTTTGAGAAAGAGAAAGAGTAATAGGAAGAAAATCAAAGGGAATTCAAATTCATCTTTTTGGACTTTAGAATTGAACACTTACGTGATTTAGAAAACCATAAATAAGGTGCTTAAGTTAAACTAATATCGTTAAACTCCAATTACTCAAAAAATTCTCTTTCTTGGAGGCTAAGCAAGGTTAGTGTGAGTTAAACTTGGCCAGTTAAGCTAATGAAACAATTGGTCTCCTAACCTAATTAGTTAGTAGAACAAAATAGAGAAGGACGAAGATCGACGGAGAAAGTTAGAGAGAAACATTCTTCTTCAGAGCAAGAAGAGAAAGTTAGAGAAAAGAAAGAGAAATAGGAAGAAAATCAAAGGGAATTCAAATTCATCCATTTGGACTTGAGAATTGAACACTTAGGGGATTTAGAAAACCTTAAATTAGGTGCTTAAGTTAAACTAATATCGTTAAGCATCAATTGCAGAGGAAATTCTCTTCAATAGAGGCTAAGCAAGGTTAGTTTAAGTTAAATTTGGCCACTTAAGCTAATGAAACAATTGGTGGCCTTAGCTAATTAGTTCCTAGAACAGAATATGGGGGGATGGAGAAGGGCGGACTAAGTTAGAGAGAAATGTTCTTCTTGAGAGCTAGAAGAGGAAGTTCGACAAATGAAGGAGAAAGACGAAGAAAAACAAAGGAATTCAAATTCACGCTCTTGGACTTGAGAATTGAACACTTGGGCGTTTTTCAAAACCTTAAATGAGGTGCATAAGTTAAACTAATATCGTTAAGGTAAAATTACTCAGAAAATTCTCTTTCTTAGAGGCTAAGCAAGGTTAGTTTGAGTTAAACTTTGGCCACTTAAGCTAATGTAACAATTGGTGGCGTAAGCTAATTAACTCGTAAAACAAAATAGAGAGGGACGGAGAACGACGGAGAAAGAGAGAAGAAACATTTTGCTGGAGAGCTAGAGGAGAAAGTTGTAGAAAAGAAAGAGAAATAGGAAGAAATTCAAAAGGAATTCAAATTCATCCTTTAGGACTTGAGAATTGAACACATAGGAGATTTAGAAAACCTTAAATAAGGCGCTGAATTTAATTTGGTCACTTAAGGTGCTGAATCTAAGCTACTTAGTTCCTTGAACAAAATAGAGAAGGACGGACAAAACTAGAGAGAAACGTTCTTCTTGAGAGCTAGAAGAGAAAGTTAGAGCAAAGAAAGAGAAAGAGAAAGAAAATCGAAGGAAATACAAATTCATCCATTCGGGCTTGAGAATTGAGTACTTTTGTGATTTAGAAGGCCTTAAATGTGGTGCTTAAGTTAAACTGATATCGTTCTGCTAAAATTACTCAGAAAATTCTCTTTGTTAGAGGCGAAGCAAGGTTAGTTTGAGTTAAACTTGGCCAATTAAGCTAATGAAATAATTGGGGGGCTATGCTAATTAGTTAGTAGAATAAAATAGAAAATGATGGAGAACGATGGAGAAAGTTAGAGAGAAACATTCTTTTTGAGAGCTAGAAGACTAAGTTAGACAAAAGAAAGAGAATTAGGAAGAAAATCAAAGGGAATGAAACTTCACCCTTTTGGACTTGCGAGTTGAACACTTAGGTCATTTAGAAAACCTTAAATGAGATGCTTAAGTTATATTAATATCGTTAAGGTACAATTGCCCGAAAAATTCTCTTTCTTAGAGGCCAAGCAAGGTTGGTTTTGAGACAAACTTGGCCACTTAAGCTAATGAAGCAATCGGTCGCCTATGCTACTTAGTTAGTAGAACAAAATAGAAAATGATGGAGAACGACGGAGAAAGTTCAAGAGAAACATTCTTTCTGAGAGCCAAAAGAGAAAGTTAGAGAAAAGAAAGAGAAGTATGTCTGTTTGCTGTATGACTTAGGGATTGGGCTGATGCCAAATGGGCTCCGCGTCTACTATCTCTAGCATTGTGGCTGTATGTCTACTTTGGTGTTGGGCCCACGGTTTTAATGGGCCACAGTGTTTTGGGTTTATTTCTGGTTAAAATAGTAGGTTGTTATTGAGGGGCCCATTTGTTTTTTGGCCTAGTTTTTTAGTGGTAGTTTTTGTTCATTCGCAGACAGTGTTTTAATTAGTTTTTTTGTTGTTGTTGCTAGTTTGCCCATATACCATCCCCAAGTTTCCTTCTATTATCTTTGATGATAGGGGTTGTTTGGGGACAAAAATGATATATGGGCAATTTTGAGTTTTTATTTTCTGTTTTAGTTACCCCTTCTTTGGGGCACGAGATCATGTTGTCTTACCTGGGGTATGCCCCCTTGTAAATGTGTAATTTTTTGTCTTCAATTTATGACTTACCCACCCCCCCCCCCAAAAAAAAAGAAAAGAAAGAGAACTAGGAAGAAAATCGAAGGAAATTCAAATTCATCCTTTTGGACTTAAGAATTGAACACTTAGGTGATTTCGAAAACCTTAAATGAGATGCTCAAGTCAAATTAATATCGTTAAGCTACAGTTGTTCTGACAATTCCCTTTCTTAGTGGCTAAGCAAGGATAGTTTGAGTTAAACTTGGCCACTTAAGCTAACCAGTTCGTAAAACAAAACAGAGAAGGATGGAGAGAGAAACATTTTGCTTGAGAGCTAGAGGAGAAAGTTGTAGAAAAGAAACAGAAATAGGAATAAAATCTTAAGGAATTCAAATTCATCCTTTTGGACTTGTGAATTGAACGATTTGGTGATTTAGAACACCTTAAATAAGGCGTTGAATTAAACTTGGCCACTTAAGAAAAAGTATGGTTAAGTTAGAGAGAAAGGTTCTTCCTGAGAGGTGGAAGAGAAAGTTAGAGAAATGAAAGAGAAAGATGAAGAAAAACAAAGGGAATTGAAATTCATCCTTTTGGAGTTGAGAATTGAACACTTAGGCGATTTTGAAAACCTTAAATGCGGTGCATAAGTTAAACTCTTATTATGGTTAAGCTAGAATTACTCAGAAAATTATCTTTCTTAGAGGACCAAGCAAGGTTTGTTTGAGTTAAACTTTGGCCACTTAAGCTAATGAAACAATTGCTGGCCTAAGCTAATTAGTTCGTAGAACAAAATAGAGAAGGATGGAGAATGGCGGAGAAAGTTAGAGAGAAAGATTTTGCTCTAGAGCCAGAAGAGAAAGTTGCAGAAAGGATAGAGAAATAGAAAGAAAATCAAAGGAAATTCAAATTCACCCTTTTGGACTTGTGAATTGAACACTTAGGTGAATTAGAAAATCTTAAATGGGGTGCATAGGTTAAACTCATATCGTTAAGCTAAAGTTACTGAGAAAATTCTCTTTCTTAGGGGTTAAGCAAGGTTAGTTTGAGTTATATTTGGCCAATTATGCTAACGAAACAATTGGTGGTCTAAGCTAAGAAGGATGGAGAACGACGACGGAAGTTAGAGAGAAACGTTCTTCTTGAGTGCTAGAAGAGGAAGTTAGAGAAAAGAAAGAGAAATAGGATGAAAATCAAAGGAAATACAAATTCATCCTTTCGGACTTGAGAATTGAACACTTATGTGATTTAGAAGGCCATAAATGAGGTGCTTAAGTTAAACTCATATCGTTAAGCTAAAATTACTCAGAAAGTTCTCTTTCTTAGAGGCTAGGCAAGGTTAGTTTGGGTTAAACTTCCCCACTTAAGTTGATGAAACAATTGGTGGCCGGAGCTAATTTGTTTGTAGAACAAAATAGAGGAGGATGGAGAATGACGTAGCAAGTTAGAGAGAAACATTCTTCTTGAGAGCAAGAAGAGAAAGTTTGAGAAAGAGAAAGAGAAAGAGTAATAGGAAGAAAATCAAAGGGAATTCAAATTCATCTTTTTGGACTTTAGAATTTTTTTTTTTTTTGGGTGAATAAGACAATAAAAAAAAACAGCAAGATATACAAAAGTACTAGGGGCAAACCCCAGGACCTACCAAGAAGCTATATAGGACGAGAGAAGAAAGAAAAAACAAAGGGCTACATCAAGCCCTACAACAGCACACACGGACTAAACAAAAATAGACAACAACAAATGTTCATAACCTATTTTAACAGAAATAGCGAATGAACAGATGCAGAATCAGCTAATGTTCCAAAAGATGCACCAACTATTGAAGCCAACCAGCAAAGCTCTAGCAAAAGCCTAAAACCCATAAGCCCAAAGCCCACGGCTTCCAAATGTAAGACCGAGCAGGCACACAGGTTTGAAAATAAGAGTACAACCCAGGTCCCTAGTACATCCCACTAGGGTAGGCACAACATCTATATTTGTATAGTAAATACAGGAAAGAAAAATATTGAAGGACAACTGATGAACATTCTGCGCAACCCAGAAGGCGCATAAAGCAGCCATTCCATGAAACCAGATAACCACCCACGTCAGCACCACATCCACCAACGCAGCTTGAATTTCGGAAATGCAGACCCAAGTAGAGAAGTTGTGATATGCATGCTCTAGACATTGTAATAGGTCCTGCCAAACAGACATAGAAATAATAGCACCCAAAATCAGGAGAAATAAAGGGTGATACACACATATTTGTTGCTCACAACACTCAACCCACAAATATAGGACCTCACAAAACTCGGGAATTGCTTCCTTAGCCTGCACATAAAATTTTACAATAGATATACTGATTAGAATCAAAATCATATTGGTGCTAATTTCACTCAACCCACAAAATAAACACTCAGCAGAGATGTTTTTAATTTCGAGGCTCACAACACTCAACCCACATTGTAGAGAAAAGCTTCCTAGGAACACACCTACACAAGCAACAACTGATTAGATAAACACACAGTTTCTGCTCACAATAACTCAACTCAAACATTTAGAAACTCACATCATTCAGCAGCCCTCCCATTACTGTGAGTATGGGGCTTCAAAATGGATCTAGGAAGATTCCATTGCGAAAGGTACCAGCTATCACCTGCAGTGTTAGGAATATTTCTAGCAGACAATATTTCTAGGAAAATATTGTCTCTTAGGGACTGGATGTCTCCTCTAATTAATCACCAAGTTGGTTGTGGAGATGCTACATTCCTTTGGTACGACAATTGGCACCCTCTTGGTCCTCTTTGGAATAAGTTTGGTGACAGGATTATGTATGATTCGTGCCTCAACAGTGAGACCAAAGTCAGTCAAATCATTAATGGTCATTCTTGGAAATGGCCTTTTCCTAACTCTTGGGGAATTCAGGAGTTGATTTCATCTACTCCTGAATGCTGCAAACCGAACCCTTCCAAGTGTGACCAAGTTATCTGGAATCTTACTTCTGATGGTCAGTTCTCCATCCACTCAGCTTGGAATCACTGGAGACGTAGTTTTGGTAGAGTGGTTTGGCATAAACTCCTTTGGGGCCCTCATAGGATCCCGAAAGTCAGTTTCATTGTCTGGGTTGCTATCCATAACAGGTTGTACACTGGTGATAGGCTAATGTTGTTTGGTTTAGCTCCTCATTCACAATGCCCTTACTGCCTTGACCCTGGAGAGAGTCATTCTCATCTCTTTTTTAAGTGCAAATTTGCCAATAGAGTCTGGGGTGCTATTGAAGGCAAATGCAACATTAAATGGCCTGATTTGGATTGGCCGGATATTGTTACATATGCTACGAAGGAGACCAAGGGTAACTTTCTTAGAGCTAATATTCTTAGCAATGCTTTCTTGTGTTCTATTTACCACATCTGGATTGAGAGAAATAATCGTGTTTTTAACAAAGAATTTAAACCTGAAGAGGTGATTATCAAATCTATAATCCAGATGGTGAGAAGTAGAATGTTGTCCATTAAGAACTTGCCTAGCTCTGCTAGTGACAGCTGGTTTGTTGCCCAATGGAACCTGCCAATAACAATATTGAAGCCCCATATTATCAGATATGGGAGGGCTGCTGAGTGATGTGAGTTCCATATATGTGGGTTGAGTGTTGGTGAGCAACATTGTGTGTTTGCGTAATGGTTTGTTTTTGTGCAGGATCTGGTCAGAATTCTCTGTGGTTGCATCTGTGTACTTGAGGGTTGAGTGAGGAGAGGAATCAAAATTTCTCTTCACATGAGGGTTGAGTGTATTCAGCCACCATATTTACTAATGTTAATATATATTATATATCTTTATTTGCAGGGTAAGGAAGCACAAGTCGAGTGGTGTGAGCCCCTAAATTATGGGCCGAGTGATGTGAGATTCTATAATGAGGGCAATGTTGTTGTTTCTATTTCTAGTAGATTGTATCTGATCTGCTGGAGGTACTTACTTATGGCTGTTCTTACAGGGTCTATTATAATGTATGAGCAGGCCTTGGGTTATATGGGTCGGAAGAGGTGGCCAGGTTTTGGGGACTGCATACCTGCTGTTTCGGAAGCTCTTGGCATTTCTGGTTTCATTAAAATGACTAAGTTCTGTTGGAGTTGCATGGAGAGGATGACTTTTACTTCTCCTATTGAATGCTGGTTTACTGATTCTCAGTTGTTTGGCAGATTGCGCGCCAAAGGTTACTGTTTTGGGATGATGGTTGCTTGTAGCGCCTTGGTGGTCACTTGTCTTTTCTTAATTTTTATTTCTGTATTGAACTTCTGTTTTTGGATGCTAGACGGTATTGATGTGATGATATTTTTTTGGCTTACCCGTGCGGGTTGTGCCGGGTTTTTATTTCAGTGGTTGTTTTGTTTGTGTTGTCAGTGGGACTGTTTCTTTTTATTTTCAGCTTTGGGTTATCGATTGGATGTGTTCATGGACCTCATTCGTCAGTATGCGGCTTATGCACATATCCCTGGGGGGTATTCGGCAGCCGGTTTTGATCCTTGCTAGTTGACTGGTTTTTGTTTGTCCTCTCATCAGTTGTATAGTTATATGTTAGGTCCTGGGGTATGCCCCTTGTAGTTGTGTAGTTCTCTGTCTTTTTTATATTATGTCTTATTCACCCAAAAAAAAAAAAAAAAATCTGCCCCTGACCATGAGTACAATAGATTTGATAATCACCTCTACAGGTTTACATTCCTTATTGAAAATTCTATTGTTTCTTTCAACCCACACATGATACACAGTACAAAGAAAGGAAAGTCTAGTGATGATAGCTTTGAGAGTTTTACCTTTGCCTTCTTGGTTGGCATGAGCAACAATTTCAGGCCAAGGTATATCAGTCCACCAAATATTACATTTACCTTTCATGGTAAGCCAAATACTATAGGTAAAGGTACAGCCAAAGAATAGGTGGGCATGACTCTCATTAGGATCTAGGCAAAAAGGGCAAGTAGTACTAGGTGAGATACCAAACAAATGGAGTTTGTCACTAGTGTTCAACCTACCATGAATAGCCAACCAAACAATAAAACTGACTTTGGGAATGGTGTAAGAAACCAATTTGTACCACGGAACAATGCTTTCCTTTTTCCTCCACAAATCCCACACAGATTTTATAGTGAAATCCCCATCGGGATTAAGACTCCAAACCACCTTATCCATAGTCAAAGAGTTAGGATTCCAATTATTAGTACGGGAAATAAGATCCCTGAGTTCCCATGAGGTTGGAAAAGGCCAGTTCCAGGAGTTTCCTTCAATAATCTGACTGACTTTAGCATCACTATTTAAACCCGAATCATATAAGATTCTATCACCATATTTGCCCCACAAAGAACCCAAAGGATGCCAGTTATCATACCAAAGGAAAGTATCATGACCATTACCAATTTTGTGATGGATAAGAGGGTAAATAACAGGCCTCAGAGAAAGGATTTTCCTCCAAACCCAAGAAGGATCACTAGGTGTCTTAACTTTCCAAAAATTCTTCCCCTTAAGGAGATAGGATTTCACCCATTGACACCACATAGACTTAGTCCCACCAGAGAAAAGGAGCCAGACATGTTTGGCTATGGCAGCCTTATTCCAAACCTCAAGAGATTTGAAGCCCAGCCCCCCCCCCCCCCTCTTTTTTAGGGGTGCAAACTTTGTCCCAAGGGACTTTAGAATTGAACACTTAGGTGATTTAGAAAACCTTAAATAAGGTGCTTAAGTTAAACTAATATCGTTAAGCTCCAATTACTCAGAAAATTCTCTTTCTTGGAGGCTAAGCAAGGTTAGTGTGAGTTAAACTTGGCCAGTTAAGCTAATGAAGCAATTGGTCTCCTAACCTAATTAGTTCGTAGAACAAAATAGAGAAGGACGGAGAAAGTTAGAGACAAAAAGAGAAAGATGAAGAAAATCAAAGAGAATTAAGATTCAGCCTTTTGGACTTAAGAATCGAACACTTAGATGATTTAGAAAACCTCAAAAGAGGTGCTTACGTAAACTCATATCGTTAAGCTAAACTTACTCAGAAAATTCTCTTTTTCTTAGGGGCCAAGCAAGGTTAGTTTGAGTTGTACTTTGTCAATTAAACTGATGAAACAATTGGTGGCATAAGCTAATTAGTTAGTAGAACAAAATAGAAAGGACGGAGATCGACGGAGAAAGTTAGAGAGAAACATTCTTTTTTTTTCTTGGGTGAATAAGACATAAAATAAAAGACAAAGGATATACAAGATTACACGGGGAATACCCCAGGCCCTACAAACAACTATACAGCAAGATCAGCAACCAAAATAAAGCAAAAAAGAGCCCAAACAAAAACACTGTTCAGTAACCATATCATGAGAGATAGGGGAAATGAACACTGCGAAGGAACAGCCCAAAGCCGTGAGATAAACAGCCCCATAACAGCAAAACAAAATATAACCTGTGGACTACATAATCCAGAACCAAACAGTAAAGCAATAGAAACAAACCAGGTCAAAGATGGACTACTTAATTCCTAGCACATCCCGCTAGGATAGGTAAAATTGCTAAAGTTGTTAAAACAGAAATGAAAACAGCTTATATCCCTGAAGAAACAACCAGCGGCGCATTCAGCAGCCAGCTTCGAGCCAAATATCCCAAGAATCAAACCAAGATGTAGACCTCCACTAGACAATATATAACGACCTGCCAAAATGGAGTAAACAAATCCATTAGTGATCATGAAGGATTCTTCTTCAAAGCAAGAAGAGAAAGTTAGAGAAAAGAAAGAGAAATAGAAAGAAAATCAAAGGGAATTCAAATTCATCCATTTGGACCTGAGAATTGAACACTTAGGGGATTTAGAAAACCTTAAATTAGGTGCTTAAGTTAAACTAATATCATTGAGCATCAATTACGGAGAAAATTCTCTTCATTAGAGGCTAAGCAAGGTTAGTTTAAGTTAAATTTGGCCACTTAAGCTA
The DNA here is from genome assembly GCF_055761805.1 of Camellia sinensis. Classification (NCBI taxonomy): domain Eukaryota; kingdom Viridiplantae; phylum Streptophyta; class Magnoliopsida; order Ericales; family Theaceae; genus Camellia; species Camellia sinensis. The sequence goes on from NC_138964.1 coordinate 90,790,488, forward strand.
ATGAAACAATTGGTGGCCTTAGCTAATTAGTTCCTAGAACAGAATATGGGGGGATGGAGAAGGGCGGACTAAGTTAGAGAGAAATGTTCTTCTTGAGAGCTAGAAGAGGAAGTTAGACAAACGATGGAGAAAGATGAAGAAAAACAAAGGGAATTCAAATTCACGCTCTTGGACTTGAGAATTGAACACTTGGGCATTTTTCAAAACCTTAAATGAGGTGCATAAGTTAAACTAATATCGTTAGGGTAAAATTACTCAGAAAATTCTATTTCTTAGAGGCTAAGCAAGGTTAGTTTGAGTTAAACTTTGGCCACTTAAGCTAATGTAACAATTGGTGGCGTAAACTAATTAACTCGTAAAAATAAATAGAGAGGGACGGAGAACGACGGAGAAAGAGAGAAACATTTTGCTGGAGAGCTAGAGGAGAAAGTTGTAGAAAAGAAAGAGAAATAGGAAGAAATTCAAAAGGAATTCAAATTCATCCTTTTAGACTTGAGAATTGAACACTTAGGAGGTCTAGAAAACCTTAAATAAGGTGCTGAATCTAAGCTACTTAGTTCCTAGAACAAAATAGGGAAGGACGGACAAAATTAGAGAGAAACGTTCTTCTTAAGAGCTAGAAGAGAAAGTTAGAGCAAAGAAAGAGAAAGAGAAAGAAAATCGAAGGAAATACAAATTCATCTATTCGGGCTTGAGAATTGAGTACTTTTGTGATTTAGAAGGCCTTAAATGTGGTGCTTAAGTTAAACTGATATCGTTCTGCTAAAATTACTCAGAAAATTCTCTTTGTTAGAGGCGAAGCAAGGTTAGTTTGAGTTAAACTTGGCCAATTAAGCTAATGAAACAATTGGGGGGCTATGCTAATTAGTTAGTAGAACAAAATAGAAAATGATGGAGAACGACGGAGAAAGTTAGAGAGAAACATTCTTTTTGAGAGCTAGAAGACTAAGTTAGAGAAAAGAAAGAGAATTAGGAAGAAAATCAAAGGGAATGCAACTTCACCCTTTTGGACTTGCGAGTTGAACACTTAGGTGATTTAGAAAACCTTAAATGAGATGCTTAAGTTATATTAATATCGTTAAGGTACAATTGCTCGAGAAATTCTCTTTCTTAGAGGCTAAGCAAGGTTGGTTTTGAGACAAACTTGGCCACTTAAGCTAATGAAGCAATCGGTTGCCTATGCTACTTAGTTAGTAGAACAAAATAGAAAATAATGGAGAACGACAGAGAAAGTTCGAGAGAAACATTCTTTCTGAGAGCCAGAAGAGAAAGTTAGAGAAAAGAAAGTGAAGTATGTCTATTTGCTGTATGACTTAAGGATTGGGCTGATGCCAGGTGGGCTCCGCGTCTGCTATCTCTAGCATTGTGGCTGTATGTCTACTTTGGTGTTGGGCCCACGGTTTTAATGGGCCACAATGTTTTGGGTTTATTTCTGGTTAAAATAGTGGGTTGTTATTGAGGGGCCCATTTGTTTTTTGGCCTAGTTTTTTAGTGGTAGTTTTTGTTCATTCGCAGACAGTGTTTTAATTAGTTGTTTTTTTGTTGTTGCTATTTTGCCCATATACCGTCCCCAAGTTTCCTTCTATTATCTTTGATGATAGGGGTTGTTTGGGGACAAAAATTATATATGGGCAATTTTGAGTTTTTATTTTCTGTTTTAGTTACCCCTTCTTTGGGGCACGAGATCTTGTTGTCTTACCTGGGGTATGCCCCTTGTAAATGTGTAATTTTTTGTCTTTAATTTATGACTAACCCACCCCCCCCCCCAAAAAAAAAGAAAAGAAAGAGAACTAGGAAGAAAATCGAAGGAAATTCAAATTCATCCTTTTGGACTTCAGAATTGAACACTTAGGTGATTTAGAAAACCTTAAATGAGATGCTTAAGTCAAATTAATATCGTTAAGCTACAGTTGTTCTGACAATTCCCTTTCTTAGCGGCTAAGCATGGATAGTTTGAGTTAAGCTAACCAGTTCGTAGAACAAAACAGAGAAGGATGGAGAGAGAAACATTTTGCTTGAGAGCTAGAGGAGAAAGTTGTAGAAAAGAAACAGAAATAGGAATAAAATCTTAAGGAATTCAAATTCATCCTTTTGGACTTGTGAATTGAACGATTAGGTGATTTAGAACACCTTAAATAAGGCGTTGAATTAAACTTGGCCACCTAAGAACAAGTATGGTTAAGTTAGAGAGAAAGGTTCTTCTTGAGAGGTGGAAGAGAAAGTTAGAGAAATGAAAGGGAAAGATGAAGAAAAACAAAGGGAATTTAAATTCATCCTTTTGGAGTTGAGAATTGTACACTTAGGCGATTTTGAAAACCTTAAATGAGGTGCATAAGTTAAACTCTTATTATGGTTAAGCTAAAATTACTCAGAAAATTATCTTTCTTAGAGGACCAAGCAAGGTTTGTTTGAGTTAAACTTTGGCCACTTAAACTAATGAAACAATTGCTGGCCTAAGCTAATTAGTTCGTAGAACAAAATAGAGAAGGATGGAGAACGGCAGAGAAAGTTAGAGAGAAAGATTTTGCTCCAGAGCCAGAAGAGAAAGTTGCAGAAAAAAAAGAGAAATAGGAAGAAAATCAAAGGAAATTCAAATTCACCCTTTTGGACTTGTGAATTGAACACTTAGGTGAATTAGAAAATCTTAAATGGGGTGCTTAGGTTAAACTCATATCGTTAAGCTAAAGTTACTGAGAAAATTCTCTTTCTTAGGGGTTAAGCAAGGTTAGTTTGAGTTATACTTGGCCAATTATGCTAACGAAACAATTGGTGGCTTAAGCTAAGAAGGATGGAGAACGACGAAGGAAGTTAGAGAGAAATGTTCTTCTTGAGTGCTAGAAGAGAAAGTTAGAGAAAAGAAAGAGAAATAGGATGAAAATCAAAGGAAATACAAATTCATCCTTTCGGACTTGAGAATTGAACACTTATGTGATTTAGAAGGCCATAAATGAGGTGCTTAAGTTAAACTCATATCGTTAAGCTAAAATTACTCAGAAAGGTCTCTTTCTTAGAGGCTAGGCAAGGTTAGTTTGGGTTAAACTTCCCCACTTAAGTTGATGAATCAATTGGTGGCCGGAGCTAATTTGTTTGTAGAACAAAATAGAGGAGGATGGAGAATGACGTAGCAAGTTAGAGAGAAACATTCTTCTTGAGAGCAAGAAGAGAAAGTTTGAGAAAGAGAAAGAGTAACAGGAAGAAAATCAAAGGGAATTCAAATTCATCTTTTTGGACTTTAGAATTGAACACTTAGGTAATTTAAAAAACCTTAAATAAGGTGCTTAAGTTAAACTAATATCGTTAAACTCCACTTACTTAGAAAATTCTCTTTCTTGGAGGCTAAGCAAGGTTAGCGTGAGTTAAACTTGGCCAGTTAAGCTAATGAAACAATTGGTCTCCTAACCTAATTAGTTCGTAGAACAAAATAGAGAAGGACAGAGAAAGTTAGAGAAAAAAAGAGAAGGATGAAGAAAATCAAAGAGAATTAAGATTCAACCTTTTGGACTTGAGAATCGAACACTTAGATGAATTAGGAAACCTCAAAAGAGAAAGTCAGTCAATGTTAGAGAATGGGTTAGAGTGAGAAGCTCCTCCTTCTCTCTTGAAGGGTTTCGTTTTCTTTTGTGAGATCATTCTTGAAATGGAAACTGTATCTGATGCTTTGGTTACTGCAGGAAACTTTAATGCGATTATTAATGAAGAGAGAGGGAATGAGAGATTCAGTGGGTCGTTTGGAGAATTTAGCCCTAAATGATTAGATCTCTCTGGATGTGAGTTGGATAACCTAGTTGTGCTTGCACAAAATAGTGAGAAGAAACGGAGTGGGGCTACGGCGTCATCCATCCAAGACCTTTCTGACCGTCTTGCGGCTATCAAGGCCAGATCGGCGATGGACGAAGACCGTCCTACTGTTGGATCTACGATGCCAGTGTTGTTAACCCCGGTGTCCACTAACTGGTCCGATAGGGTTGAAGGAGAAAGGCGATCAAAGCTGTTGGACCTGCCTGATAGTGTGGAGATTACTAAAAATCGGGGTATTGCTCATGGAGTAACTGTGGATGTGGTGGATCACTCTTCGCCACCGGTTGCAAAGGAAAAAGAGGATCTGGTCATGGAGGACCAAGATCTGGGTGTTGATGAATCTGATACACATGGCAGCCCTAGAGGTAGTCGTAATGATCGTGGCTCTGAGGATTCGGGGCTCAATCCTGTCGGATTTGAGGGTAACACTCGTGGTGGTTTTCAACACCATGGTTTGGTTCAGATTATTGCTAAATCTGTGAAAGGGAAATCCCTGGGGGCTATTATTACCAAGCTTGCCTTTACTTGTACTGTGTACCAGTTATGGGTTGCTAGGAATAATAGAGTGTTTAGTAAAGATATGGTCCCTGAAGAGGTGGTTATTAAGTGTATTGTAGATATGGTTAGGTTCAGGGTAATGCATATAACCAATTTGAAGACTAACCATAATGACATCTGGTATCTTAGTTCATGGAAACTGCCTCGTACTATGCTGAAGCATGCTGCTGCTGATGTGAGGATTGAGAGTTCACTAAATGTGGGTTGAGTGAAGGTTAGCAAATAAATTGTGGGGTTTCTTAATGTTTGCTATTCATATAGGTGCTTGGATTCCTGGAAAGCTGATGGATGAGTGTACACCAACCAGTCTGAGGGTTGAGTTTCGTGTGAGGAATAAACACTCCATAACCCCCAACTTACTAGCCACATTGAGAGGAACTAACATGCTTATATATATCACTGTATCTTTTTCTTTTGCAGGTATATGGAGCTGTTTCCTGAGTGATGTGAGCATAGATATTTGTGGGTTGAGTGTAGTGAGCAATTATATGTGTGATGTTAACTGCTTCAGATTTCTGAGCTTTGCAAAGTCCTCTACTGTTGGTTACTTAATTCTGTTTGGTCCTTGCTGCATTACAGGGTCTACTATAATGTGTAGAATCTGTCCGGGTCACATGTGCTGTCTTGTTTTTCCTGTGTTGCTGGCTGGATTTGCATGTGTTGATGGCTGTCTGCTTGTGTCGATGGCTGGATCTGCTTATGTTGATGGCTGGGTCTGCCTATCTTGTTCTTTTCAGTTCGGTGTGTCTCATGGCTTGAAGCTGGACCTGCCTGTGTTGATGGCTGCTATAAGCGCCTCATGTGTGAAGTCTAATTTTCTATTATGTTTGTTTACATTAGAATCTGTTTGGTATTTTGCCTACCCGTGTGGGATGTACACGGGTGTACATGACATATGGATTTCATCTGGCTTTTTGCTACCTGTGATCAAGTGTGTTCATGCTCCTCATTTTTCATGCGGCACATGAACACATTTTGGCTATTTTTATTATGTATGGTTTATTTAGGTTAGGACGTATTTCATTTATTTTGTCCAGATAGTTCTGTTTTATTTCGTCAGTTTTTCTGGGTAATTCTGGAATGGCTTAGTTTTTGTTTTTTCTTTCTCTGGTTTCCTGTATAGTGCTTTGGTTAGGGCCTGGGGTATGCCCCTTGTCGTGGTGTAAGTTTTTTGTCTTTTATTTTATGACTTATCCACCCAAAAAAAAAAAACACCATGGTCGAGGAGCAAATACCAACAGTAGGGGTGGTTGTGGAGGCCGAGGGCAGAACAGACCCCCTGAGGGTAGATCGTGGGCTAACGTGGCGTCGTCTTCAGTCCGAGCAGAGGTAAAACTCAACTATTACCCCCCCAAAATGGATCAAGATAAAATTCTGGTTGAGATGCCACCCCCCTCCCCCACGGTGAAATGGGATGCTTGCCTGGTAGGGTATTTTATTGACAAAAATTTGCCTTACACCCTTATCAAAAATAATGCTAACAATATGTGGAAGCATAAGGGTTTGGTAGAAATTCTGAAGAATGATGACAGTTTTTTCTTCTTTATGTTTGAAAATCGTGATTGTTGTATAGATGTGCTGGAGGGGGGACCTTGGTATGTAAGTGGCTTTCTGTTGATATTGAAACAGTGGCATCGCATGATGAAACTGTCTAAGGAAGACAAGAAGACCATTCCTATCTGGGTAAAATTTTTTAACATTCCTCTGGAATATTGGGATGGGGAAGGGTTAGGGAGAATAGCCAATGCTGTGGGTGTCCCTTTGTTTATGGATCAACTTACCTCTTCTGGAAGTAGGATCTCTTTTGCTAGACTGTGTGTGGATATATCAGCTGAATCGGCCTTCCCTGACAGCTTTCTTCTCACTGATGGTGATGCTTCTATGAACATTCATGTGGAGTACCAAGGGGTTCCCTCGAGATGTACACACTGCCATGTTTTTGGGCATGAGACTAAGACCTGTCTTTCTGCTCAAGTAACTCACCTCATTGAATTACAGAAGAATTCAGAGGAACAGATTGAAGATGATGAGGGATGGACCATTGTCAAGGATAAGGGCAAGAAAAAAGTGGGGGATCCATCCTCCCCTGTTCACAGCGTCCCTCCAGAAGCCAACAGTTCATCTGCTACTAAAAGGGGTGAACCTGAGATCCAATCTGAGGGGGCTAACCTTCCAGTGGCTGACATTTCTGTTGAGGTTGATACGGAGCTTATTGATCTTCCCCTTCCTGAGGTTGTAGAAAATGTTAGCCCTGCAGCTGAGGATATTGTCCGAAATGTGGGAAAAGAGGAAATGCAAGCTAATTCTCCAGAAATTCTGGGAGGTAAGGGGACTGATGGTCTCAAAGTGGGCAGCTCAACAAAGAAGAAGTCTTCTGGCAAATCAGGCAGCCAGAAGAAGAAAAGGAGGTAAATATCTTTTTGTTGTTTTTGTGGTGATCTGGTTGCATTTATTAAGTTTATCATGTCTTTTAAAATATCATCATGGAATGTTAGGGGGTTTAACAACCCATCTAAACACAAAGAAGTTGCTGATTTTGTTAGAAAAGAAGACATTAAAATAATGTGTGTTTTGGAGACAAAAATTAAAATGGAGAATGAAGCTAAACTTTTTGCAAATAGCTTTAAAAATTGGAATCTTTTGTCAAATTCACAACCAGATCTACCAGCAAGAATTTGGGTGTGCTGGGACCCAAACTTTTGTGATATTTTGATGCTTCAACAATCAAACCAGTATATTTTTGTCAAAATCCACGTTTTTGATACAGATTCCAGTTTCTTTGCCTTTTTTGTTTACGCTGAGAATAAACATGAGTTGAGAGTTCCCTTATTTTTTGATTTAAAGAAAATTGCTCTCAACCATGCTAGTCACCCATCCATTTTCCTTGGTGACTTTAATGCTGTTAGATTCTCTCATGAGAAAATGGGGGGGAAGGAGACGTGGAGTCAAGCAAATGAGTTGTTTAATAGACTAGTCTTGGAGTTTGAGTTGGATGATCTTTGTTACAAGGGGTGTCAATTTACTTGGTCCAATAAGCCGGGGGGTGGGGGGAATTTTATTACTTCAAAAATTGATAGAGTTCTTGCAAATGAGAGATGGTTGTCTGCTAACCCAAACTCCTATGCTCTCTTTCTTCCTCCGGGCGTATCTGATCATTCCCCAGTTGTTGTGCATCTTGGGGGTGAGGAGGCTAAGTTCAAAAAGCCTTTTAAGTTTTTTGACTTTTGGGCTAATCACTCTAGTTTCCTCCCGAGCGTGCATGGTGTTTGGGTTAAATACATTAAGGGATCCCCTATGTTTAGGGTTTGTCAGAAGCTTAAAACCCTTAAGCCTATCCTAAGAGATCTGAACAAAAAAGAGTATAGTGAGATTTCCATCCGTGTTGGTGCTGCTAAGGATCAACTTCTTAATTCTCAAATTAAGCTTGATAAAGATCCGATGAATCTCCATCTTCAGGAAATGGAAAGGGCTGCTTACATTAAATATGTTGATCTCAGTAAAGCTGAGGAAAGTCTTGCCCATCAAAAATCTCGTGTCCAATGGCTTGGTTTAGGGGACAGGAATTCAAAGTTCTTCTTTCGAAATGTTAAGGGAAATGTGAATAAGGGGCGTATTCATAGTGTAGTGCTCCCGAATGGGGAGAGGGTGACTAATAGTGCTGAGATCCATAACTCTTTTGTGGATTACTTCACAAATTTGTTCGGTAAGCCGTTTGTTGACAATTATAATGGGTCTGAGAGGATTAATGGTCTTATCACCAATAGAGTTTCTGACACTCAGTATCATAGTCTTGCTAGGGATGTTACTGAAAAAGAAATCATTGATGCTTTCAGGTCTCTAAAACCCAACAAAGCCCCCGGCCCTGATGGCTATTCTGCGGGTTTTTTTTCTGAAAACCTGGGACATTGTGGGGAGAGAGGTTGTCCAAGCCATCAAATCTTTTTTCTCATCGGGAGAGCTTCTTCGGGAAATAAATAGCACCTCCATTGCTCTTATCCCGAAGATCCCAAATGCTGAAAAAGTGGGGGATTTTAGACCCATTTCTTGCTGTAATACTTTGTACAAGTGTATTTCTAAGATCATTGCTGATAGGATCAAATCTGTTCTGAATGATCTTATTGACCCTGTGCAATCAGCTTTTGTCCCCGGTAGGAGAATTGCTGACAATATCTTCCTTTCACAGGAACTTATGAGGGGGTATCATAAATTTTCTCAGTCTCCCAGGTGTGCTATGAAAGTGGACATCATGAAAGCATATGATAATGTAAGATGGGAGTTTGTTCTTGATATCCTAAATGCTATGGGTTTCCCCCCTAACATGGTTCTTTGGGTCAAAGCTTGCATGACTAGTCCCACCTATTCCATTTGCATTAATGGGAGTTTGCATGTTTATTTTAGGGGGGAGAGAGGTTTGAGACAAGGTGACCCTATGTCCCCTTACCTCTTTGTTTTAGTTATGGAAATTCTCTCTAGAATTTTGGCTGAGAAGGCTTCGCATCCTACATTTAAATTCCATTAGAGATGTGATCAACCTAAGATAGTTAACTTGTGCTTTGCAGATGATTTAATGATCTTCTGTAAGGGGGATGTGTTCACTATTCGGTCCATTAAGCTGGGGTTAGAAGAATTTAAGAGCCTGTCTGGGTTGTCACCTAGCCCTGCTAAGAGTCATATATTCTTTTCTGGTTGTGATAATGAGTTGAGGGATGAGATTCTTGGGGTTTGTCAATTCAGTGAAGGCAAGTTGCCTGTGAGATACCTGGGGGTCCCATTAGTTTCCACGAAACTTAAAGCCTCCAATTGTGATCAACTTGTGGATCGGATAACTAAAAGGATTAAGAGCTGGACAAATAAGTGTCTTACTTATGCTGGCCGTGCTCAACTGATCCAATCTGTTTTGTTTTCGATGCAAGTGAACTGGACCTCTCTATTCATTCTCCCAAAGAAGGTCACTCGGTCTATCGAGCGTCTTTTTAGGGCTTTTTTTTGGTTGGGTTGTGAGATGAAAACTCATGGGGCTAAGGTTTTCTTGGGATAGAATTTTCTCTCCCAGGAAGGAAGGGGGTCTGGGGTTTAAGTCCATCTCTGTGTGGAATAAAGCTGCTATTGCGAAACATGTTTGGTTCCTCCTCTCTGGGGGTGAGCAATCTATGTGGTGTAGCTGGGTTAAGTCTTATCTCCTCAAAGGTAGGAGTTTTTGGAGGGTTAGGGTGCCAAATGACCCCTCTTGGGTCTGGCGGAAAGTTCTCTCCCTAAGGCCTATAATTTACCCCTTGATCAAGTATAAGGTGGGAGATGGATCTGGAGTTTTCTTATGGTTTGACAATTGGCATCCTATGGGTTCTATTTGGGATAAGTTTGGGAGGCGTATTGTGTACGACACCGCCTTAAGCATAGATGCTAAGGTGAGTCAGATTGTGGAGGGAAATACTTGGAGATGGCCATTTCCTTCTTCTTGGGAGATTATGGATCTCATTAACAAAACTCCTTCAAATCTCCTCCCTACTGGTGGCCATGATAGTGTTAGTTGGTGTCCTGCTCATGATGGGAACTTCACCATCCAATCCACTTGGAATGCATTACGAACTCACTATGACCATGTGAATTGGTCACATTTAATTTTTTTTTTTTTTTTTTTTTTTTTTTTTTTTTTTTTTGGGGTAAGTAAGTCATAAAATAAAGACAAAAAATTTACAAGTTTACAAGGGGCATACCCCAGGCATACCCAACAACAAATAAATAAACGAATACAATACCAACATATCCTACCACAGCACCCCCTAAGAATGGGGGAGAAACACAAGAACAACAGAAAAAACAAAGTAACCCAACTTTGCCCATATATCCTTTTGTCCCCAAGTAACCCCTACCATCAGAGATAATAGACGGAAACTTGGGATGGATATATGGGCAAAGATACAAACAAACACCAAAAACTTAAAAACCACAACAAGCATACTCACAAAGCAACAACCCTCAAGACAAATCAAAAATGATAACCAACCCCATTCGCCCCCAGTCTCTACCGTAGATCAACACATGGAATCCAGTAAGCATCCCACTCCTCACAGCCGTGACATCCTAGCCACACAGCAAAAGCCATGACAGAGGAAAAAATCTACCCCATGAGAAATCCCGACAGAGTCACATGAAGCTAGCACGATCAGTAACCATAAGCAACAGTCTTGTGAGTCGAAGTGACAACCGATAGCCAAAAAATAACCTGAGATCAATCATCACATCCCCCAGTCCCTTCCTTAGTAGATCACAAGCCTCAAACCCCACGGCAGTGTGCCCTTCACTCCATGTCAGGCGTGGCAATACGACCACTTAGGATGGGTCACATGAAGACAAGAAGCAACCGGAACCGGTAGCTATCCTCCCGCTCATCTCCCAGTCTCTAACTCGATTAGTCATCGAACCACTATTCCCCATAGCAGTGACCCCTCAATCACCCTTGGCGGAGATGGCTCAAAACTAACCTCATATCGAGTCACATGAGGATCACACGATCAATCATCAAGATAAAATCGACTATAAAAGACCCGCTGCAAAGTGACTAAACAAAAAGAATTTTTCAAAATGAACCCAAGTGGGCCCTAGTAACCCACACCATGCACCCCAGATTTTGGCTCCAAACAAAAGCCTAGATCTTCACCAAGAATGGTGACCCACGGACAGGCCCAAAGAGCCCAAATGATGCAAAACGTCCAAAAAGAACCTAGCATACAGCCCAATAACCAACAGTGGTCCAACAAAATACCCACAAAGAGAAATAATGTCGGGCCCCACTTGCAAATCAAAACATGCAGCCATGAATCTGCTAAGTTATGTACATAATATATATATACAAAACTCAACTTTTTGAAGACCAAGTCAGAAGTCCGCCATCTGTGTAACCAAACCAGGCTGACCAACTTTCAGGTAATCTCCACAAAATCCACTACGTGCTGAAACCAACCACTACCCAATATATATATATATAATAACCACGCCAACTAATTATATATATAATAATATGAATATTATATATATATATAAAAAGTTGGCAACCTGCAACTTCCGTCCCAAACACGCTACAACAGCTGCCATTTTCAGTACAAAAAAAAAAACTTAGGCCCCACGTGAGCCTTGTCCCATACATGAACTAGTCACATACAACTACAATACCCAACAAAACAGCTATTAGTCTTGAACAAAACAGTGGGCAAAAATCACCCACGTGTACACACTGCACCATACACGCACGGGCGGGAGCGCACTGCCCAATCACGTCGTATACACACAACCCAACGCGGGTTAAACAACCACGCGCAATACTAGCACCACGCTCCGTCTGCCTCAACACCCAAGCAACATCAGCGGTGAATCAGAAAACAAACCAGCGTCGGAATTGAAGACGCTTCTACGCTCGAAGCCCCAACCCCGTTTCACAAATCCACTGGAAGAATCCAGCTTTGCCAATCCAACTCGTCGGAAATTTCTCTGAAAAAGAAAAAATGACCAGCGTACATGTATTCCTGAGCTATCGGAACAGCGCAAATGGAGTCGACTCCAAGCACTGACCCAAAACCTACACAACTTCAAACAGTGCACCAGCATCTCCGGCGCCATAGCCACCTTCAACGAAGCTAGATCATCGTCATGAACAGCGATAAAAAGCACCATAGAAAACGGTCAATGACTCCAGCGAGGCAGTATACAGAAGCAACTATACTCCGAAACACTCCCGTGTCTGAAGCTAGTCCAGCTCCAAACCCAGACCACATCAGTGTCGGGTTTGAAAAACTTTCCATGGCCGGATAAAACTGCCACCGTAACCACAAATAGACACATATATTCTGTTATCGGAGTACAAAAGATCCCAAACAGCACCATGCCTAAGCAACAAGGCCGTAAGGAAGACCAAGACGCACACCGAAACACCATTTTTACAATAAACACACATCTTCACTCTGTAGAACAACACAACCAGCAGGACAAAACTCTGTCCAACACCAGAACAGGCTTCAAGTCCCCCTAAATCTGGACAAAAATGAGACCAGATTCAGTAACAACACACAGCACCACCCAAACCAGACCAAGAATCTGATAAGGAACCCTCAAGACTTCATGGGTAACAACGGAGGGAACTTTCTCTCTCTAGAATCTAGAGAGAGAAGCTCTCAACCTAATCCCCCAACCCGCCGACTTGCTTGTCACATTTAATTTGGGGCCCTCAATATCCCTAAAGTGAGTTCTGTGGTTTGGATGGCGATCCTTGGCCGTCTTAACACTGGGGACAGGTTGCATCTTTTTGGTGTGACGCAATCTGCTGTGTGTGCATTTTGTTAGTACCATCATGAAGACCACAATCACCTTTTTTTTGAATGTCCATTTTTGGAAAGAGTGTGGTCTTGTATTAAAGGTAAAATAAATGTTGATAAACCATCCCTCCTTTGGGATGATTTGGTCCAGATTATTGCTAAATCTGTGAAAGGAAAATCCCTGGGGGCTATTATTACCAAGCTTGCCTTTACTTGTACTGTGTACCAGTTATGGATTGCTATGAATAATAGAGTGTTTAGTAAAGATATGGTCCCTGAAAAGGTTGTTATTAAGTGTATTGTGGATATGGTTAGGTTCAGGGTAATGCATATAACCAATTTGAAGACTAACCATAATGACAGCTGGTATCTTAGTTCATGGAAACTGCCTCGTACTATGCTGAAGCATGCTGCTGCTGATGTGAGGATTGAGAGTTCACTAAATGTGGGTTGAGTGAAGGTTAGCAAATAAATTGTGGGGTTTCCTAATGTTTGCTATTCATATAGGTGCTTGGAGTCCTGGAAAACTGATGGATGAGTGTACACCAACCAGTCTGAGGGTTGAGTTTCGTGTGAGGAATAAACACTTCATAACCCCCAACTTACTAGCCACATTGAGAGGAACTAACATGCTTATATATATCACTGTATTTTTTTCTTTTGCAGGTATATGGAGTTGTTTCCCGAGTGATGTGAGCATAGATACTTGTGGGTTGAGTGTAGTGAGCAATTATATGTGTGATGTTAACTGCTTCGGATTTCTGAGTTTTGCAAAGTACTCTATTGTTGGTTACTTAATTCTGTTTGGTCCTTGCTGCATTACAGCGTCTACTATAATGTGTAGAATCTGTTCGGGTCACATGTGCTGTCTTGTTCTTCCTGTGTTGATGGCTGGATTTGCCTGTGTTGAAGGCTGTCTGCTTGTGTTGATGGCTGGATCTGCCTGTGTTGATGGCTGGGTCTGCCTATCTTGTTCTTTTCAGTTCAGTGTGTCTCGTGGCTTGAAGCCGGACCTACCTGTGTTGATGGCTGCTATATGCGCCTCGTGTGTGAAGTTTGATTTTCTATTATGTTTGTTTACATTAGAATCTGTTGGTGTTTTGCCTACCCGTGTGGGATGTACACGGGTATACATGACATATGGATTTCATCTGACTTTTTGCTACCTGTGATCGAGTGTGTTCATGCTCCTCATTTTTCATGCGGCACATGAACATATTTTGGCTATTTCTATTATGTATTGTTTATTTAGGTTAGGACGTATTTCATTTATTTTGTCCAGATAGTTCTGTTTTGTTTCGTCAGTTTTTCTGGGTAATTCTGGAATGGCTTAGTTTTGGTTTTTCTTTCTCTGGTTTCCTGTATAGTGTTTTGGTTAGGGCCTGGGGTATGCCCCTTGTCGTGGTGTAAGTTTTTTGTCTTTTATATTATGACTTATCCACCCAAAAAAAGAGGTGCTTACGTAAACTCAAATCCTTAAGCTAAACTTACTTAGAAAATTCTCTTTCTTAGGGGCTAAGCAAGGTTAGTTTGAGTTATACTTTGTCAATTAAACTAATGAAACAATTGGTGGCATAAGCTAATGAGTTAGTAGAACAAAATAGAGAAGGACGGAGATCGACAGAGAAAGTTAGAGAGAAACATTCTTCTTCAGAGCAAGAAGAGAAAGTTAGAGAAAAGAAAGAGAAATAGGAAGAAAATCAAAGGGAATTCAAATTCATCCATTTGGACTTGAGAATTGAACACTTAGGGGATTTAGAAAACCTTAAATAAGGTGCTTAAGTTAAACTAATATCTTTAAGCATCAATTGCTGAGAAAATTCTCTTCATTAGAGGCTAAGCAAGGTTAGTTTAAGTTAAATTTGGCCACTTAAGCTAATGAAACAATTGGTGGCCTTAGCTAATTAGTTCCTAGAACAGAATATGGGGGGATGGAGAAGGGCAGACTAAGTTAGAGAGAAATGTTCTTCTTGAGAGCTAGAAGAGGAAGTTAGACAAACGAAGGAGAAAGACGAAGAAAAACAAAGGGAATTCAAATTCACCCTCTTGGACTTGAGAATTGAACACTTGGGCGTTTTTCAAAACCTTAAATGAGGTGCATAAGTTAAACTAATATCGTTAAGGTAAAATTACTCAAAAAATTCTCTTTCTTAGAGGCTAAGCAAGGTTAGTTTGAGTTAAACTTTTGCCACTTAAGCTAATGTAACAATTGGTGGCGTAAGATAATTAACTCGTAAAACAAAATAGAGAGGGACGGAGAACGACGGAGAAAGAGAGAAACATTTTGCTGGAGAGCTAGAGGAGAAAGTTGTAGAAAAGAAAAAGAAATAGGAAGAAATTCAAAAGGAATTCAAATTCATCCTTTTGGACTTGAGAATTGAACACTTAGGAGATTTAGAAAACCTTAAATACGGTGCTGAATTTAATTTGGTCACTTAAGGTGCTGAATCTAAGCTACTTAGTTCCTAGAACAAAATAGAGAAGGCCGAACAAAATTAGAGAGAAACGTTCTTCTGGAGAGCTAGAAGAGAAAGTTAGAGCAAAGAAAGAGAAAGAAAAAGAAAATCAAAGGAAATACAAATTCATCCATTCAGGCTTAAGAATTGAGTACTTTTGTGATTTAGAAAGCCTTAAATGTGGTGCTTAAGTTAAACTGATATCGTTCTGCTAAAATTACTCAGAAAATTCTCTTTGTTAGAGGCGAAGCAAGTTCAGTTTGAGTTAAACTTGGCCAATTAAGATAATGAAACAATTGGGGGGCTATGCTAATTAGTTAGTAGAACAAAATAGAAAATGATGGAGAACGATGGAGAAAGTTAGAGAGAAACATTCTTTTTGAGAGCTAGAAGACTAAGTTAGAGAAAAGAAAGAGAATTAGGAAGAAAATCAAAGGGAATGCAAATTCACCCTTTTGGACTTGCGAGTTGAACACTTAGGTGATTTAGAAAACCTTAAATGAGATGCTTAAGTTATATTAATATCGTTAAGGTACAATTGCTCGAGAAATTCTCTTTCTTAGAGGCTAAGCAAGGTTGGTTTTGAGACAAACTTGGCCACTTAAGCTAATGAAGCAATCGGTTGCCTATGCTACTTAGTTAGTAGAACAAAATAGAAAATGATGGAGAACGACAGAGAAAGTTCGAGAGAAACATTCTTTCTGAGAGCCAGAAGAGAAAGTTAGAGAAAAGGAAGAGAAGTATGTCTATTTGCTGTATGACTTAAGGATTGGGCTGATGCCAGGTGGGCTCCACGTCTGCTATCTCTAGCATTGTGGCTGTATGTCTACTTTGGTGTTGAGCCCACGGTTTTAATGGGCCACAATGTTTTGGGTTTATTTCTGGTTAAAATAGTGGGTTGTTATTGAGGGGCCCATTTGTTTTTTGGCCTAGTTTTTTAGTGGCAGTTTTTGTTCATTCGCAGACAGTGTTTTAATTAGTTTTTTTTTGTTGTTGCTATTTTGCCCATATACCGTCCCCAAGTTTCCTTCAATTATCTTTGATGATAGGGGTTGTTTGGGGACAAAAATGATATATGGGCAATTGTGAGTTTTTATTTTCTGTTTTAGTTACCCCTTCTTTTGGGCACGAGATCATGTTGTCTTACCTAGGATATGCCCCTTGTAAATGTGTAATTTTTTGTCTTTAATTTATGACTTACCCACCCCCCCCCCCCCCAAAAAAAAGAAAAGAAAAGAAAGAGAACTACGAAGAAAATCGAAGGAAATTCAAATTTATCCTTTTGGACTTCAGAATTGAACACTTAGGTGATTTAGAAAACCTTAAATGAGATGCTTAAGTCAAATTAATATCGTTAAGGTATAGTTGTTCTGACAATTCCCTTTCTTAGTGGCTAAGCAAGGATAGTTTGAGCTAAACTTAGCCACTTAAGCTAACCAGTTCGTAGAACAAAACAGAGAAGGATGGAGAGAGAAACATTTTGCTTGAGTGCTAGAGGAGAATGTTGTAGAAAAGAAACAGAAATAGGAATAAAATCTTAAGGAATTCAAATTCATCCTTTTGGACTTGTGAATTGAACGATTAGGTGATTTAGAACACCTTAAATAAGGCGATGAATTAAACTTGGCCACTTAAGAACAAGTATGGTTAAGTTAGAGAGAAAGGTTCTTCTTGAGAGGTGGAAGAGAAAGTTAGAGAGATGAAAGAGAACGATGAAGAAAAACAAAGGGAATTTAAATTCATCCTTTTGGAGTTGAGAATTGTACACTTAGGCGATTTTGAAAACCTTAAATGAGGTGCATAAGTTAAACTCTTATTATGGTTAAGCTAAAATTACTCAGAAAATTATCTTTCTTAGAGGACCAAGCAAGGTTTGTTTGAGTTAAACTTTGGCCACTTAAGCTAATGAAACAATTGCTGGCCTAAGCTAATTAGTTCGTAGAACAAAATAGAGAAGGATGGAGAACGGCGGAGAAAGTTAGAGAGAAAGATTTTGCTCTAGAGCCAAAAGAGAAAGTTGCAGAAAAGAAAGAGAAATAGGAAGAAAATCAAAGGAAATTCAAATTCACCCTTTTGGACTTGTGAATTGAACACTTAGGTGAATTAGAAAATCTTAAATGGGGTGCTTAGGTTAAACTCATATCGTTAAGCTAAAGTTACTGAGAAAATTCTCTTTCTTAGGGGTTAAGCAAGGTTAGTTTGAGTTATATTTGGCCAATTGTGCTAACGAAACAATTGGTGGCTTAAGCTAAGAAGGATGGAGAACGACGAAGGAAGTTAGAGAGAACCGTTCTTCTTGAGTGCTAGAAGAGAAAGTTAGAGAAAAGAAAGAGAAATAGGATGAAAATCAAAGGAAATACAAATTCATCCTTTCGGACTTGAGAATTGAACACTTATGTGATTTAGAAGGCCATAAATGAGGTGCTTAAGTTAAACTCATAACGTTAAGCTAAAATTACTCAGAAAGGTCTCTTTCTTAGAGGCTAGGCAAGGTTAGTTTTGGTTAAACTTCCCCACTTAAGTTGATGAAACAATTGGTGGCCGGAGCTAATTTGTTTGTAGAACAAAATAGAGGAGGATGGAGAATGACGTAGCAAGTTAGAGAGAAACATTCTTCTTGAGAGCAAGAAGAGAAAGTTTGAGAAAGAGAAAGAGTAACAGGAAGAAAATCAAAGGGAATTCAAATTCATCTTTTTGGACTTTAGAATTGAACACTTAGGTGATTTAAAAAACCTTAAATAAGGTGCTTAAGTTAAACTAATATCGTTAAACTCCAATTACTTAGAAAATTCTCTTTCTTGGAGGCTAAGCAAGGTTAGTGTGAGTTAAACTTGGCCAGTTAAGCTAATGAAACAATTGGTCTCCTAACCTAATTAGTTCGTAGAACAAAATAGAGAAGGACGGAGAAAGTTAGAGAAAGAGAGAAACATTTTGCTTGAGAGCTAGAGAAGAAAGTTGTAGAAAAGAAACAGAAATAGGAATAAAATCTTAAGGAATTCAAATTCATGCTTTTGGACTTGTGAATTGAACGATTAGGTGATTTAGAACACCTTAAATAAGGGGTTGAATCAAACTTGGCCACTTAAGAACAAGTATGTTTAAGTTAGAGAGAAAGGTTCTTCTTGAGAGGTGGAAGAGAAAGTTAGAGAAATGAAAGAGAAAGATGAAGAAAAACAAAGGGAATTCAAATTTATCCTTTTGGAGTTGAGAATTGAACAGTTAGGCGATTTTGAAAACCTTAAATGTGGTGCATAAGTTAAACTCTTATTATGGTTAAGCTAAAATTACTCAGAAAATTATCTTTCTTAGAGGACCAAGCAAGGTTTGTTTGAGTTGAACTTTGGCCACTTAAGCTATTGATACAATTGCTGGCATAAGCTAATTAGTTCGTAGAACAAAATAGAGAAGGATGGAGAACGGCGGAGAAAGTTAGAGAGAAAGATTTTGCTCCAGAGCCAGAAGAGAAAGTTGCAGAAAAGAAAGAGAAATAGGAAGAAAATCAAAGGAAATTCAAATTCACCCTTTTGGACTTGTGAATTGAACACTTAGGTGAATTAGAAAATCTTAAATGGGGTGCATAGGTTAAACTCATATCGTTAAGCTAAAGTTACTCAGAAAATTCTCTTTCTTCGGGGCTAAGCATGGTTAGTTTGAGTTAAACTTGGCCAATTATGCTAACGAAACAATTGGTGGCTTAAGCTAAGAAGGATGGAGAACGACGATGGAAGTTAGAGAGAAACGTTCTTCTTGAGTGCTAGAAGAGAAAGTTAAAGAAAAGAAAGAGAAAGAGGATGAAAATCAAAGGAAATACAAATTCATCCTTTCGGACTTGAGAATTGAACACTTATGTGATTTAGAAGGCCATAAATGAGGTGCTTAAGTTAAACTCATATCGTTAAGTTAAAATTACTCAGAAAGTTCTCTTTCTTAGAGGCTAGGCAAGGTTAGTTTGGGTTAAACTTCCCCACTTAAGTTGATGAAACAATTGGTGGCCGGAGCTAATTTGTTTGTAGAACGAAATAGAGGAGGATGGAGAATGACGTAGCAAGTTAGAGAGAATATAGCGATCCCGGTTGTCCCTTTACTGTTGTTCTGTTGTATCCCGGACTCGGTTCCATGAAGTTGGTAGTGGTATCTATCTTGTTGCCGTCCTTTAATTCGACTTGATTGAGTTTTAGGATGTTTTGAGCAGGGTTGTTACAGGTTGGTTAGGCCTTGGTTTCAATTCCTTGTTGTCCAGTTTTTAGGCGATCCGCTCGAGCGGGTCTTCTTGCGCTCGAGCGGGGATTGCACACCTCCAGTATTTCGAGTTCCTGCAAAACTTCAGCAGATGTGATTTTTACGCTCGAGCGGTAGCGCTCGAGCGGGTAGTACTTTCTGGGTATAAGTTTTGGGAGGGGGAAATTTACGCTCGAGCGGACTGGTTTTCGCGCTCGAGCGGAAGTGCTTTATTCTTGTGTCTTGGCGCTCGAGCGGGCCTTATTGCGCTCGAGCGTGTCCAGATTTTTGTTCTTGGCGCTCCAGCGTTGTGTTCTCTGCTCGAGCGGATCATGCGTATATGAGTTATCCGTTGGGTGATTTTAAATCACTTTTTACTTTCCTTTCTCTCTCATACTTTTTCTAAAACCCATTTTGAGAGCTTCTCTCTCTAAAACCTTGACTTCTCTCTAGGTATTGATCTAGTAGGAGTGATTTCCTCACCTTTGGCCTTTGCAAAAAAGTTGATGATCGTCGAGGGCTATCTTTTGATCCGAGAAATTCGTGGGTTGGAGCATTTTCGTCATCTTCACCTTCTTGGTTGGGAGTCATCTTTTGAGGTAGGGATATCCTACTCCTCTTCATGAGTTTTGTCTTTAAATTTTGGCATTTCGATATGTTGGGGGTTGTTGGGTAATTTTGAGAGAGTTGCCTTTGTGTAATTTACAAAAGTTGGGGTTTTAACTATATAAAACCTAGTTGCATGTGTGGCATGGAAAAGTGAAATTAATGATAAAACATTAATGAAAATGGAACCTAAGGGTCGTAATGTAAATTATGGAAAATGCCCTAATTACATTGGTTAATTAATTCGCATAATTAATTATGAGAAATGAGGAATTGATTTGGAAAGATATGGGATTAAAGGGTGTAGTTGGATTATTTATCGCTCACCTAGTTGAAATGTTGATTATATATCCATTGTTGCATTTATTTTCTGTATAGAAATAACTGCTTTGGGCTATCGGTGGAGGATAGTCTTGATTGTTGTAGACAATGCATGATGATTAGGCAAACTGAAACTAATCACTGGAATGTGTCATTGAGTATGACAGTTGAAAGAATACATTAAATTTATGTATTGTGTGATGTTGTGTATAATTATTGTTTATATGCATTGCGTCGTGTTGGAGGAGATAGGGGATGTACTCCACGGTTTAGGGGAAGATAGGGGATGGACCTCTAAACCGGATGTTGTTGGGAGAAGATAGAGGATGGACTCCATAGATAGAGCTCATGTGCTTATCTAGAAATGTGATGACACAGCTCATATGCTTGTCCTTGGAAGTGTGATAGTGCTCTTATGCATATCCATGGAAGTGATGATATAGCTTGTATGCTTATCTGTTGATGTGTGATATAGCTAGTATGCTTATCTATTATGAAATGGAAAAGTGTTTAATATGAGTTACTGTCTCATTTAAGTTGTTTGGCCAGGTTCTAAGCCATGGTTATAAATTGAGAATTGAAAAGAATTGGAAAATGGACTGTAACATGGACTTGTATGTCATGAAACTGTAAAGTGTTATAAGTGAAAGTATCAGTGTTGGCCATCTATCAACTGCTAATCTTTTAGTCATTGTTCATATTTGGTTTAGTGTATTTCTACTGGGTTGTGGCTCACCCTATATGGGAACATCATTTTCAGGTACAGGTAGCATACCACCTCCAAGGTATAGCTTGGGAGGCTAGAGGCGGACATGCTTTTGTTGTCTTATTTTCTTTTGATGTATTACATGTAAATTCAAACCAAGGGCTTAATATGTAATTGAGTTAGTACTCTCTTTTGTAACCAAGTGTTAACTTGGAAAGCTGTAAGCCCGTAGGGCATTTGCTTTTGTTGTTAACATGTAAAACTTTTGTAATGAAGTACTCTGATGAATCAAAGAATGTGGATCTTTTATATATAAATGTATGTCTATATTGATGGGTTTAATGCTTTTTTGTGAGGGCGTTACAGAGAAACATTCTTCTTGAGAGCAAGAAGAGAAAGTTTGAGAAAGAGAAAGAGTAATATGAAGAAAATCAAAGGGAATTCAAATTCATCTTTTTGGACTTTAGAATTGAACACTTAGGTGATTTAGAAAACCTCAAATAAGGTGCTTAAGTTAAACTAATATCGTTAAGCTCCAATTACTCAGAAAATTCTCTTTCTTGGAGGCTAAGCAAGGTTAGTGTGAGTTAAACTTGGCCAGTTAAGCTAATGAAACAATTGGTCTCCTAACTTAATTAGTTCGTAGAACAAAATAGAGAAGGACGGAGAAAGTTAAAGAAAAAAAGAGAAAGATGAAGAAAATCAAAGAGAATTAAGATTCAGCCTTTTGGACTTGAGAATCGAACACTTAGATGATTTAGAAAACCTTAAATGAGGTGCTGAATTTAATTTGGTCACTTAAGGTGCTGAATCTAAGCTACTTAGTTCCTAGAACAAAATAGGGAAGGACGGACAAAATTAGAGAGAAACGTTCTTCTTAAGAGCTAGAAGAGAAAGTTAGAGCAAAGAAAGAGAAAGAGAAAGAAAAAGAAAATCGAAGGAAATACAAATTCATCCATTCGGGCTTGAGAATTGAGTACTTTTGTGATTTAGAAGGCCTTAAATGTGGTGCTTAAGTTAAACTGATATCGTTCTGCTAAAATTACTCAGAAAATTCTCTTTGTTAGAGGCGAAGCAAGGTTAGTTTGAGTTAAACGACGGAGAAAGTTAGAGAGAAACATTCTTTTTGAGAGCTAGAAGACTAAGTTGAGAAAAGAAAGAGAATTAGGAAGAAAATCAAAGGGAATGCAACTTCACCCTTTTGGACTTGCGAGTTGAACACTTAGGTGATTTAGAAAACCTTAAATGAGATGCTTAAGTTATATTAATATCGTTACTTACCCAAAAAAAAAGTTATATTAATATCGTTAAGGTACAATTGCTCGAGAAATTCTCTTTCTTAGAGGCTAAGCAAGGTTGGTTTTGAGACAAACTTGGCCACTTAAGCTAATGAAGCAATCGGTTGCCTATGCTACTTAGTTAGTAGAACAAAATAGAAAATGATGGAGAACGACAGAGAAAGTTCGAGAGAAACATTCTTTCTGAGAGCCAGAAGAGAAAGTTAGAGAAAAGAAAGAGAAGTATGTCTATTTGCTGTATGACTTAGGGATTGGGCTGATGCCAGGTGGGCTCCGCGTCTGCTATCTCTAGCATTGTGGCTGTATGTCAACTTTGGTGTTGGGCCCACAGTTTTAATGGGCCACAATGTTTTGGTTTTATTTCTGGTTAAAATAGTGGGTTGTTATTGAGGGGCCCATTTGTTTTTTGGCCTTGTTTTTTAGTGGTAGTTTTTGTTCGTTCGCGGACAGTGTTTTAATTAGTTTGTTTTTTTGTTGCTATTTTGCCCTTACACCGTCCCCAAGTTTCCTTACTTGGGGCATGCCCCTTGTAAATCTGTAATTTTGAGTTTGGGGACAAAAATGATATATGGGCAATTTTGAGTTTTTATTTTCTGTTTTAGTTACCCCTTCTTTGGGGCACGAGATCATGATGTCTTACTTGGGGCATGCCCCTTGTAAATCTGTAATTTTTTGTCTTTAATTTATGACTTACCCACCCCCCCCCCAAAAAAAAAACAGAAAAGAAAGAGAACTAGGAAGAAAATCGAAGGAAATTAAAATTCATCCTTTTGGACTTGAGAATTGAACACTTAGGTGATTTAGAAAACCTTAAATGAGATGCTTAAGTCAAATTAATATTGTTAAGCTACAGTTGCTTTGACAATTCCCTTTCTTAGTGGCTAAGCAAGGTTAGTTTGAGTTAAACCTGGCCAGTTAAGCTAACCAGTTCGTAGAACAAAACAAAGAAGGATAGAGAACGGCAGAGAAAGAGAGAAACATTTTGCTTGAGAGCTAGAGGAGATAGTTGTAGAAAAGAAACAGAAATAGGAATAAAATCTTAAGGAATTCAAATTCATCCTTTTGGACTTGTGAATTGAACGATTAGTTGATTTAGAACACCTTAAATAAGGTGTTGAATTAAACTTGGCCCCTTAAGAACACGTATGGTTAAGTTAGAGAGAAAGGTTTTTCTTGAGAGGTGGAAGAGAAAGTTAGAGAAATGAAAGAGAAAGATGAAGAAAAACAAAGGGAATTGAAATTCATCATTTTGGAGTTGAGAATTGAACACTTAGGCGATTTTGAAAACCTTAAATGAGGTGCATAAGTTAAACTCTTATTATGGTTAAGCTAAAATTACTCTTATTAAACTCTTATTATGGTTATGCTGGTAGAGGCCAGCTCATTCAGACCATTCTCTTTTCTATGCAAGTGTATTGGTCTTCTCTTTTCATCCTTCCTAAGAAGGTTGTTAAGGGGATTGAGAGTATCCTTCGGGCGTTTCTTTGGTCTGGTACTGAGCTCAAAAAGCATAGTGCTAAAGTTGCGTGGGACAAAGTGTGTGCCCCTAAAAATGAGGACGGTTTGGGTTTTAAATCCATTGAGATTTGGAATAGGGCTGCTATTGCTAAACACATTTGGTTTTTGTTTTTCGGGGGTGAACAATCTATGTGGTGTCAATGGGTTAAATCGTATTTACTCAAGGGTAGAAGTTTCTGGCATGTCAACACTCCTTGTGATCCTTCTTGGGTTTGGAGGAAGCTATTGTCTCTTAGGAATATTGTCTCCCCTCTTATTCTCCACAAGATTGGTAAGGGTGACTCTACTTTCCTTTGGTATGATAATTGGCACCCTCTTGGGCCCCTCTGGGATAGATATGGGGATAGAATTCTGTATAATTCTGGCTTTAATAGGGAGACCAAAGTTAGTCAAATTGTTCGTGGTAACTCTTGGCATTGGCCTTTCCCTAACTCATGGGAAATTCAGGAGTGGATCTCATCTACTCCTGAGAGTTGTAGATCTGATCCTTCTAGTAATGATCTTATTAGTTGGACCCTCACTTCTGATGGGGAATTCACCATCAAGTCTACTTGGAACCACTGGAGAGGCAAGTTTGCCAAAGTAGCTTGGCATGATTTTGTTTGGGGCCCCCATAAGATACCTAAGGTTAGCTTTATTGTCTGGCTTGCTATCCAGGAGAGGCTTAATACTGGTGACAGAGTGTCTTCTTTTGGTGTGATCACCACCTGTTCCTTTTGTCAAGATCCCAATGAAAGTCACTCTCATCTATTTTTTGATTGCTTATTCTCTTCTAGAGTTTGGCATGCTATTCAAGGTAAATGCAATGTTAACTGGCCAGGTCTTCATTGGCCTGGGATCATTACTTATGCTACAGGAGAGACTAAGGGTAAAACTCTGAGAGCTAATGTCCTTAAGTTGGTTTTGATGTGCACTGTTTACAATCTTTGGCTTGAGAGGAATAACAGAAAATTCAATAAAGTCTCTAAACCTAAAGAGGTTGTTGTCAAATCTATTATTCACATGGTTAGGGGGAGATTACTATCTGTTAATAACTTTCCTAGATCTCCAGTGGATAACTGGTTTCTATCTCATTGGAACTTGCCTGAAATTGTTTTGAAGCCCCTTTCCTCTGTCAGGAATGGGAGGGCTGCTGAGTGGTGTGAGTTTCTCTACATGAGGGTTGAGTGAAGGAGAGAAAAATTATGTTTCCTAATGGTTTGCTCATTTTTGCAGTTGCTGTGCTTTATGGATATCTCTTGAGAGTTGAGTGCTGTGAGAAATAAACACTTTCTGTAGCTTATTGTGGGTTGAGTGAATTTAGACCTCAAATTGTTTATACTAATGTTTACATATATAGTAATTTTTTATATGCAGGCTAAGGATGCTGTCATTGAGTGGTGTGAGTTCCTATACTGTGGTTTGAGTGATGCGAGGTCCTATATTGTGGGCTTTATTATTATGTTCCTGAAATATGGTTCTCTTCCTTCATTTGGTTGTAATTTCTTCGAGTTACACAATGCAGGGTTTACTACAGAGTGTAAGCAAGGTATGGGTTGCATGGGAGGTCAGCTGCGTCTCCATGGTAATTGCTGGTTTGCTGGTACAAAGGTTTCGAGTTCAAGAGTTTGCTGGTGCGTGGTTATGGCTGCATGTAGCGCCTCTGGTGGGAAGATTGTTTTTCTTTTCCATTATTTTAATTTATTATGTTTGGACATTGTAGATGGTTTGCTGTGTTTCATTCCTTTTGGCCTATCCGTGCCGGATGTGCATGGCATTTTTGTTTTTTTTTTTTTGTTCTGGGGTTCCGAACTGTGGTTTATGGTACACATGTGAGTTGTGCATGGTCTTCATTCGACATGTTCATCTGCTATATGGGACAGCAGCGGGATGGACCTCAGCTATTTTGTTGACTATGGCTGCTGGGAATGCCCATGATGTGATGAACGTATTGTTTTTTATTTATTTTATTATTTGGTTTTTAAAGCTTGATGAATGCTTGTTTTATTTTTGGTATCATGCTTTTTACCTACGGGATGTGCATGGTTAAGTTGGTCTGTATGGTCCCGAACCTGTTCGATTGTGTTCATCATTCCCATACGACGAAGGAAGTTAGAGAGAAACGTTCTTCTTGAGTGCTAGAAGAGAAAGTTAGAGAAAAGAAAGAGAAATAGGATGAAAATCAAAGGAAATACAAATTCATCCTTTCGGACTTAAGAATTGAACACTTATGTGATTTAGAAGGCCATAAATGAGGTGCTTAAGTTAAACTCATATCGTTAAGCTAAAATTACTCAGAAAGTTCTCTTTCTTAGAGGCTAGGCAAGGTTAGTTTGGGTTAAACTTCCCCACTTAAGTTGATGAAACAATTGGTGGCCGGAGCTAATTTGTTTGTAGAACAAAATAGAGGAGGATGGAGAATGACGTGTAGCAAGTTAGAGAGAAACATTCTTCTTGAGAGCAAGAAGAGAAAGTTTGAGAAAGAGAAAGAGTAATAGGTAGAAAATGAAAGGGAATTCAAATTCATCTTTTTGGACTTTAGAATTGAACACTTAGGTGATTTAGAAAACCTTAAATAAGGTGCTTAAGTTAAACTAATATTGTTAAGCTCCAATTACTTAGAAAATTCTCTTTCTTGGAGGCTAAGCAAGGTTAGTGTGAGTTAAACTTTTTTTTGGGTGAATAAGTGTGAGTTAAACTTGACCAGTTAAGCTAATGAAACAATTGGTCTCCTAACCTAATTAGTTCGTAGAACAAAATAGAGAAGGACGGAGAAAGTTAGAGAAAAAAAGAGAAAGATGAAGAAAATCAAAGAGAATTAAGATTCAGCCTTTTGGACTTGAGAATCGAACACTTAGATGATTTAGAAAACCTTAAATGAGGTGCTTACGTAAACTCATATCGTTAAGCTAAACTTACTCAGAAAATTCTCTTTCTTAGGGGCTAAGCAAGGTTAGTTTGGGTTAGACTTTGTCAATTAAACTAATGAAACAATTGGTGGCATAAGCTAATTAGTTAGTAGAACAAAATAGAGAAAGACGGAGATCAACGGAGAAAATTAGAGAAAATTCTAAGAAAATTCAGTGCTTAAGTTAAACTAATATCGTTAAGCATCAATTACTGAGAAAATTCTCTTTATTAGAGGCTAAGCAAGGTTAGTTTAAGTTCAATTTGGCCACTTAAGCTAATGAAACAATTGGTGGCCTTAGCTAATTATTTCCTAGAACAGAATATGGGGGGATGGAGAAGGGCAGACTAAGTTAGAGAGAAATGTTCTTCTTGAGAGCTAGAAGAGGAAGTTAGACAAACGAAGGTTTGGGGACAAAAGGATATATGGGCAAAATTGGGTTACATTGTTTTTTCTGTTGTTCTTGTGTTTCTCCCCCAATCTTAGGGGGTGCAGTGGTAGGTTATGTTGGTTATGTATTCGTTTATTTATTTGTTGTTGGGTATGCCTAGGGTATGCCCCTTGTAAACTTGTAAATTTCATTGTCTTTATTTTTATGACTTACTTACCAAAAAAAAAAAAAAAGACAAACGAAGGAGAAAGACGAAGAAAAACAAAGGGAATTCAAATTCATGCTCTTGGACTTGAGAATTGAACACTTGGGCGTTTTTCAAAACCTTAAATGAGGTGCATAAGTTAAACTCTTATTATGGTTAAGCTAAAATTACTCAGAAAATTCTCTTTCTTAGAGGCTAAGCAAGGTTAGTCTCAGTTAAACTTTGGCTACTTAAGCTAATGTAACAATTGGTGGCGTAAGCTAATTAACTCGTAAAACAAAATAGAGAGGGATGGAGAATGACGGAGAAAGAGAGAAACATTTTGCTGGAGAGTTAGAGGAGAAAGTTGTAGAAAAGAAAGAGAAATAGGAAGAAATTCAAAAGGAATTCAAATTCATCCTTTTGGACTTGAGAATTGAACACTTAGGTGATTTAGGAAACCTTAAATAAGATGCTGAATTTAATTTGGTCACTTAAGGTGCTGAATCTAAGCTACTTAGTTCCTAGAACAAAATAGGGAAGGACGGACAAAATTAGAGAGAAACGTTCCTCTTGAGAGCTAGAAGAGAAAGTTAGAGCAAAGAAAGAGAAAGAGAAAGAAAATCGAAGGAAATACAAATTCGTCCATTCGGGCTTGAGAATTGAGTACTTTTGTGATTTAGAAGGCCTTAAATGTGGTGCTTAAGTTAAACTGATATCGTTCTGCTAAAATTACTCAGAAAATTCTCTTTGTTAGAGGCGAAGTAAGGTTAGTTTGAGTTAAACATCAGCCAGCAGTCATGTGTTAGAGTGAGAAGCTCCCACATCTCTCTAGAAACTCTGTTTCTAGGGTTTCAATACCTTATTGAATACGATGGTAGGAGTTAATGCTGATCCCATTAATGATTCACCTTCTGTAAGTGTTGACACAATCTGCAAGGCAGACTTAGGCGTAAACATTATGAGTGATAAACTAGGGTTTCTTAAAAACAAATACGATATCCTTGGTGGTGAGGCTATGGATTCATCGGAGATCAATCCTCATGTATCTGTTCTTGGACAGGATGGTAGTGATTTCGAACGATCCTCAGAAATCAAAGATGGTAGAAGACTCCGGAGATAGCCTGCATCTGGTGGATCAAATGGTAAATCGCAAAGGAGAACGTGACTTCGTAACCCCCATTTGACCTTTGATACCCGGACTATTGTAGATCGGGTTGAAAGGCTTAAATCGTCAAACCCTAACCTGGCCATCGGAGCCCCTTCGACTCCAGGTACTCCTCGTTGGTCAGATCGCAGTGAGAATGAGCATTCTGTGTTCCATAGGCTTCCCGATAGCCTAGACATAGCAAGGAATAGAGGTGATGGGAAATCTCGTAAGGGTATGGAGGTTGAGTCAAGCCAGCCGTCTGACACTGTGAGGAAAAATCTACAAGCCTTTCTGGGTCAGGAAGAACAAAGGGAGGATATCTCATTCGGTGATAATCTAGATCGCGGAGGTACTAATACTCGAGGAGGTAGAGGCAATAGAGGTCGTGGTGGAGGTAGGGGATCTGGAAATCATTCGGGGAAATCGTGGGCTGAAATCACAAATTCGTCTACAAGATCGCAAGTCTCTCTCAGGTACTTCCCTCCTACTGTTAAAGATGACTTTATCAGTGTTGATTTGCCCCCTAGACCTAATCCCCTTCAAAAGTGGGATTCCTGTTTGGTGGGTTACTTCTTAGGGAAAGGGGTTAACTTCAACTACATGAAGAATAGTGCATTTAGCATGTGGAAGAATAAGGGTCTTAAAGAAGTTTTAGCTAATGGTGAGGGTTTTATTTTCTTTATTTTTGATAACCCTGAGTGTTGCTTTGAAGTTCTGGAGGGAGGTCCTTGGTACATTGGGGGCTTCAATATTATTCTAAAAAAATGGAAACGGATGATGAAATTATCGAAGGATAAGGTGACTAAAGTACCAGTCTGGGTTAGGTTCTATAACATTCCTTTAGAATATTGGGATGATGATGGCCTAGGTAGGATTGCTAGTGCTGTTGGTAACCCATTGTTCACGGATCAACTCACGGCTAGTGGGGGTAGGGTTGCTTTTGCCAGAGTGTGTGTGGAAGTTGATGCTTCTTCCAAACAACCTCCTTCTTTCCCTGTAAATTGTGATGGTGAAACAATTGTTGTGAATGTTGAATACCAAGGTCTGCCTGCTAAATGTGAGCATTGTGTTGCTTTCGGCCATGACACAACTAGATGTGTTACTACTCAAGTGGCTAAACTGGTATCTCTCCAGAAAGAAACAGAAGAGAATCCTACTGAACCTGGCTGGACCACTATTATGGCTAAAGGGAAGAAGCAAGTTGGAGCTATAGCCGGAGATGAGGCAATCCCTGTTCCCAGGGAACTCATGGAACAATTGAACAGGAAGAGCCAGGGGAGGTTTCCCTACCTGACCAAATTGAAGCTACAGATGAGGAGTTACTGTTGAATAGGGAAGTGCCTTTTACAGATCAAGGAAAAATTTCTGACTCAGTAGCAGAGGACAACAGGCCTGCTGCTTCTCAGAATCTTGCTGGTTCTTCTGCTGTCACCGGGGAAGATGTTCCCTACTTTGAGGGCCTGCAAACGATGAAGAGCAATTTGGCAGATGTTATAAGCCTTATCATCCCTCAAGACCCAGCATTGCTGGAGGAAGTTCAGAAGTTCAAGAATTCAATTCCTGGTAGTCCTAAGGCTAGTCCTGTGCCCAATCATCCAGCAAAAGGTAAATCCTCTGGCAAGAGCAGCAGTAGCCAGAGGAAAAAGAAGAGGTAATTCTCAGTTTCTTAGTTGTGGGTTTTGTTTTGTCTTTTGTTCTCTATGACTTTTAAAATAGCTGCGTGGAATATTGGAGGGTTGAATGACCCTTCTAAACATCGAGAGTTAAAAAATTTTGTGGTTAAAGAAGACATTAAAGTCATGGGTATTTTGGAGACCAAAATAAGAGCTGTAAATGAAAAGAAAATTTTCTCTTCTTGTTTAAAGAATTGGTCCTTTTTGTCAAACTCACAACCTAATCAAACTGGTAGAATTTGTGTTTCTTGGGACTCCAATTTTTGTATGGTCAACCAGCTATCTACCTCTGACCAACATATTTCTTGTAAGATTACTGATCTCACTCAGGCCTCTATTTTCCTTGCCTGTTTTGTGTATGCTGATAATAACTACTCTGTGAGAAGGGTCTTTTGTGAAACCACGGTTCGTTTATCCCATTCTCAGCCCAACTGTCCCATTGCCTTTTTAGGGGATTTTAATGCTACTAGATACAGTCATGAGAAATTTGGAGGCTCTCAGATTTGGAACTCTTCGAAAGAGGAATTTAATTCTTATATTATTGCTTCTGAGCTTGAAGATTTGTCCTACTCTGGATGCCAATTTACTTGGGCTAACAAGAGGGACTGTGGGGAGTATATTGCCACTAAAATTGATAGAGTTTTGGTTAATGAGTCTTGGCTGGATAAATTTCCCAACTCTACTGCTATTTTTCTACCTACTACAATCTCTGACCACTCTCCTGCTGTTGTGACTGTTTCTGATGCTATCACCTCTTATAAGAAACCCTTTAAGTTCTTTAATTTCTGGTCCAAGCATAAGGACTTTCCTTCTCTGGTTTCTAATGAGTGGAGTCAGTACATTCAGGGTGTTCCCATGTTCAGAGTCTGTCAAAAGCTTAGAAATTTGAAACCTGGGTTGAGAGACCTTAACAAGAAAGATTTTAGTGACATATCTACTAGAGTCCTTGTTGCTAAGTCAGACCTTGAATCTGTTCAATATAAATTGGACAAGGATCTGAGCAATCTGATTTTGCAGAATCTTGAGAGAACTAACTACAGGCATTATGTGGATTTATGTGATGTGGAGGAGAGTCTTGCTCATCAAAAGTCCAGGGTTGATTGGTTGGGTCTGGGGGATAGGAACACCAAATTCTTTTTTAGATCTGTTAAGAGCAATATCAACATAAGTAAAATCCTTAGCATTGAGTTGGAGGATGGTAGCAAATCATCTAAGCCTGAAGACATTCATCAATCCTTCATTAGTTTTTTCACAAACCTGTTTGGTACCCCGCTCAGGGACCAGTACAATGGTTTTGAAAGGATTAATTCTCTGGTCCAGACTAAAGTCTCTGTGGAACAATCTATAAAGCTTGGTAGTCCTGTCTCCGATAAAGAGATCAAGGATGTTGTTTGGTCCCTTAAGGCTAATAAAGCCCCTGGCCCGGATGGTTTTACGGGTAGTTTTTTTAAGGCCTCGTGGGACATTGTTGGGAAGGAAGTCACTCAAGCAATTAGAACTTTTTTCCAGTCTGGTAAACTTCTCTCTGAGGTTAACAGCACTATTATTGCTCTCATTCCTAAGGTTCCTAATCCTTTGAGAGTGGGTGACTTTAGGCCTATTTCTTGTTGCAACACAGTCTATAAGTGCATCGCCAAGATTATTGCTAACAGAATTAAGGCTGTCCTCCCTGATTTGATTGACCCTGTTCAATCTGCTTTTGTGCAAGGTAGGAGGATCTCTGATAATATTTTTTTGTCCCAAGAGCTCATGAGAGGTTATCATCGTCAGTCCGTTACTCCTAAATGTGCTATGAAAGTTGATATTATGAAAGCCTATGATACTGTCAGATGGGAGTTTATTATTGATGTCCTGAAGGCTATGGCCTTTCCACTCTCTATGATTTCTTGGATTAAGGCTTGTATCACTAGTCCGTCGTTTTCCATTTGTATCAATGGTAGCCTTCATGGCTATTTCAAGGGCGCAAGAGGCCTTAGGCAGGGAGATCCAATGTCTCCTTATTTGTTTGTCTTGGCTATGGAAATCCTGGCTAGAATCCTTGCTGAGAAATCCAAGCATCATCTTTTTAAATTCCATTGGAGATGTGAGAAGACTAAGATTGTTAATTTGTGCTTTGCTGATGATTTAATGATATTCAGCAAAGGGGATGCATCTACTGTGCAAATGATTATGCATGGGCTTGAGGAGTTCAAGAGTCTTTCGGGTCTTACTCCTAGTGCTGCCAAGAGTAATATATTTTTCTGCGAGTGTGACTCTAGTCTTAGGGAGGAAATTCTTAAGATTGCAAATTTCAAGGAAGGTACCCTCCCTGTCAAGTACTTGGGTGTTCCCTTAATCACCACTAAGTTGAGAGCATTAGATTGCCAGCAGCTTATTGATAGGATCACTAACCGTATCAAGAGTTGGACCAATAAGGCCCTCTCTTATGCTGGTAGAGCTCAGCTTATTCAAACCATCCTATTCTCCATGCAAGTTTATTGGTCCTCGTTGTTCATCCTCCCTAAGAAGGTTGTTAGAGAAATTGAAAATTTACTTAGAGCCTTTCTTTGGTCTGGGGTTGATCTGAAAAAGCATAGTGCGAAAATTGCTTGGGATAAGGTTTGTGCTCCCAAGTCTGAAGGTGGTCTGGGTTTTAAATCTCTGGAGGTTTGGAATAGAGCTGCTATTGCCAAACATATTTGGTTCCTTTTCTCGGGGGGTGAGAAGTCGATGTGGTGCCAATGGGTTAAATCTTACTTACTCAAAGGAAAAAGTTTTTGGAAAGTCCCTGTTCCTAGTGACCCTTCTTGGGTCTGGAGGAAGATTCTTTCTCTTAGAAAGTCTATATTTCCTCTCATCGTTCACAAAATTGGGAACGGTAATGCTACCTTTTTGTGGCATGATAATTGGCATCCGGTGGGCTCTATTTGGGACAAATTTGGGTATAGGATTATCTATGATTCTGGGCTCTCTGGGGAGGCTAAAGTGAGCAATATTGTTAATGGGGATTCCTGGAACTGGCCTTTTCCCAACTCTTGGGAGATTAGAGACCTTATATCGCTGACCCCCCCTTCTTTTAAACCCAGATCTTCGAGTAATGATACTCCTATTTGGACTCTTACTCAAGATGGTATATTCTCCATCAAATCTGCTTGGAACCACTGGAGAGATAAACATGATAAGGTGGCTTGGTATAAACTGCTGTGGGGTCCATTCAATATCCCTAGAGTTAGCTTCATTGTCTGGATTGCCTTACATGGTAGGCTTAACACTGGGGATAGGTTAGAATCTTTTGGTCTGAGTGATAATTTCAAATGCTCCTTTTGCAAACATCACACTGAAAACCACTCTCATCTTTTCTTTAATTGCATTTTCTCTCTTAAGGTTTGGGATGCTATTAAAGTTAAGTGTAATGTAAAGTGGCCTGACATTTTTTGGCCTGATATTGTTCATGTTGCTATTAGGGAGAGTCTGGGTAAATCTCTGAGAGCCATAACTACTAGACTGGCTCTGCTGTGTACTGTTTATCAAGTATGGATTGAAAGAAATAACAGAATTTTTAATAAGGAAATGAAACCTGAAGAAGTTGTTATCAAGTCAATTGTTCAAATGATTAGAGGCAGGCTAATGTCATTAAACAATTTACCTAGATCTGCAGGTGATGAATGGTTCTTAAAGCAATGGAATTTGACTGATTCCATTCTGAAGCCCCATACTGTTCGTATTGGGAGGGCTGCTGAGTGATGGGAGTTTCTCACATGAGAGTTGAGAGTTGGTGAGCTTCTATATGTGGGGTTTCTAACTGTTTGTGTCCTGTGCAGCTCTATGGATTGAGGGTTGAGTGATGTGAGTCATAAACTTCAAATCTGTTAGACAATTGGTAGCATCAATGGAATATTTGAGGGTTGAGTGAAAATAGCCTACATATGTTTTATTTGCTAACCAGTATATATATATTATCTCTTTATTTGCAGGATAAGGAAGCAATTTTCAAGTGTTGTGAGGTCCTATACTGTGGGCCGAGTGATGAGAGTTTACAAAATGTGTGTATTATCCTTCTCATTGGATTTTATTGGGCTTTCGTGATTTGGGTTGTTGTTTCTTGTTACTGGCAGGAAATTCTACTATGTTTAGAGAATGTCTGCCATCTTCACCAAACTTTGGACTGCCTTGTTGTGGTGTTGATGCTTCTGGAGATGTTGTCCGATGCTCTAGTGTATGCTGCTGCTTACCTGATAGGCGCTGCTACCTGCTGGGTTGATAATAGGGAATTTGGTCTGCTGTATTTGTGTTACAAGTGGCTGTCAAGTGCCGATGGCTGCTGGATGCGCCTCGTTGTCTACAAGTTGTCTTCTTTTATATTACTATCTTCCATTATGTTGTTTTTAACTTACATTGCACAATATTTTGTTAAGCCTACCCTAGTGGGATGTACTAGGTCTTTTGTTGATATGTCTCGGCTTTATGCCATTACTTTAGTTTCTGGATTGCACATGATATATTGCGGTTGTCTCAGGTTGTATGTAGTCGGTTTAGTTGCTACTGGTTTGTGGTTTTGTGGGTCTGTCATGCCCTTTTGGTTTCGCAATGTTCATTTTCCCTATTTTCTTAGATATGGATACTGAACATTGTTTTAGTCTGCTTATGGTGTTTGTTTTGCTGTATAGCTGATTTAGGGCCTTGGGGTATTCCCCTTGTAATCTTGTATATTCTTTGTGTTTTATTTATGTCTTATTCACCCAAAAAAAAAAAAAAGTTTGAGTTAAACTTGGCCAATTAAGCTAATGAAACAATTGGGGGGCTATGCTAATTAGTTAGTAGAACAAAATAGAAAATGATGGAGAACGATGGAGAAAGTTAGAGAGAAACATTCTTTTTGAGAGCTAGAAGACTAAGTTAGAGAAAAGAAAGAGAATTAGGAAGAAAATCAAAGGGAATGCAACTTCACCCTTTTGGGCTTGCGAGTTGAACACTTAGGTGATTTAGAAAACCTTAAATGAGATGCTTAAGTTATATAAATATCGTTAAGGTACAATTGCTCGAGAAATTCTCTTTCTTAGAGGCTAAGCAAGGTTGGTTTTGAGACAAACTTGGCCACTTAAGCTAATGAAGCAATCGGTTGCCTATGCTACTTAGTTAGTAGAACAAAATAGAAAATGATGGAGAACGACGGAGAAAGTTCGAGAGAAACATTCTTTCTGAGAACCAGAAGAGAAAGTTAGAGAAAAGAAAGAGAAGTATGTCTATTTGCTGTATGACTTAGGGATTGGGCTGATGCCAGGTGGGCTCCGCGTCTGCTACCTCTGGCATTGTGGCTGTATGTATACTTTGGTGTTGGGCCCACGGTTTTAATGGGCCACAATGTTTTGGGTCTATTTCTGGTGAAAATAGTGGGTTGTTATTGAGGGGCCCATTTGTTTTTTGGCATAGTTTTTTAGTGGTAGATTTTGTTCATTCGCGGACAGTGTTTTAATTAGTTTTTTTTTTTTGTTGCTGTTATGCCCATATACCGTCCCCAAGTTTCCTTCTATTATCTTTCATGATAGGGTTTGTTTGGGTACAAAAATGATATATGGGCAATTTTGAGTTTTTATTTTCTGTTTTAGTTACCCCTTCTTTGGGGCACAAGATCATGTTGTCTTACCTGGGGTATGCCCCTTGTAAATGTGTAATTTTTTGTCTTTAATTTATGACTTACCCACCCCCCCCAAAAAAAAAAAGAAAAGAAAGAGAACTACGAAGAAAATCGAAGGAAATTCAAATTCATCATTTTGGACTTGAGAATTGAACACTTGGTGATTTAGAAAACCTTAAATGAGATGCTTAAGTCAAATTAATATCGTTAAGCTACAGTTGCTCTGACAATTCCCTTTCTTAGTGGCTAAGCAGGGTTAGTTTGAGTTAAACTTGACCACTTAAACTAACCAGTCCGTAGAACAAAACAGAGAAGGATGGAGAACGGCAGAGAAAGAGAGAAACATTTTGCTTGAGAGCTAGAGGAGAAAGTTCTAGAAAAGAAAAAGAAATAGCAATAAAATCTTAAAGAATTCAAATTCATCCTTTTGGACTTGTGAATTGAACACTGAGGTGATTTAGAAAACCTTAAATGAGATGCTTAAGTCAAATTAATATCGTTAGGCTACAGTTGCTCGGACAATTCCCTTTCTTAGTGGCTAAGCAAGGTTAGTTTGAGTTAAACTTGGCCACTTAAGCTTACCAGTTCGTAGAACAAAACAGAGAAGGATGGAGAACGGCAGTGAAAGATTGAATGAAACATTTTGCTTGAGAGCTAGAGGAGAAAGTTGTAGAAAAGAAACAGAAATAGGAATAAAATCTTAAGGAATTCAAATTCATCCTTTTGGACTTGTGAATTGATCACTTAGGCGATTTAGAAAACCTTAAATGAGATGCTTAAGTCAAATTAATATCATTAAGCTACAGTTGTTCTGACAATTCCCTTTCTTAGTGGCTAAGCAAGGTTAGTTTGAGTTAAACTTGGCCACTTAAGCTAACCAGTTCGTAGAACAAAACAGAGAAGGATGGAGAACGGCAGAGAAAGAGAGAAACATTTTGCTTGAAAGCTAGGGAGAAAGTTGTAGAAAAGAAACAGAAATAGGAATAAAATCTTAAGGAATTGAAATTCATCCTTTTGGACTTGTGAATTGAACGATTAGGTGATTTAGAACACCCTAAATAAGGTGTTGAATTAAACTTGGCCACTTAAGAACAAGTATGGTTAAGTTAGAGAGAAAGGTTCTTCTTGAGAGGTGGAAGAGAAAGTTAGAGAAATGAAAGAGAAAGATGAAGAAAAACAAAGGGAATTGAAATTCATCCTTTTGGAGTTGAGAATTGAACACTTAGGCGATTTTGAAAACCTTAAATGAGGTGCATAAGTTAAACTCTTATTATGGTTAAGCTAAAATTACTCAGAAAATTATCTTTCTTAGAGGACCAAGCAAGGTTGTTTGAGTTAAACTTGGCCACTTAAACTAACCAGTTCGTAGAACAAAACAGAGAAGGATGGAGAACGGCAGAGAAAGAGAGAAACATTTTGCTTGAAAGCTAGGGAGAAAGTTGTAGAAAAGAAACAGAAATAGGAATAAAATCTTAAGGAATTGAAATTCATCCTTTTGGACTTGTGAATTGAACGATTAGGTGATTTAGAACACCCTAAATAAGGTGTTGAATTAAACTTGGCCACTTAAGAACAAGTATGGTTAAGTTAGAGAGAAAGGTTCTTCTTGAGAGGTGGAAGAGAAAGTTAGAGAAATGAAAGAGAAAGATGAAGAAAAACAAAGGGAATTGAAATTCATCCTTTTGGAGTTGAGAATTGAACACTTA
This sequence comes from Camellia sinensis, assembly GCF_055761805.1. Lineage (NCBI taxonomy): Eukaryota > Viridiplantae > Streptophyta > Magnoliopsida > Ericales > Theaceae > Camellia > Camellia sinensis. Next base: position 90,827,878 of record NC_138964.1, read on the forward strand.
AGCGATTTTGAAAACCTTAAATGAGGTGCATAAGTTAAACTCTTATTATGGTTAAGCTAAAATTACTCAGAAAATTATCTTTCTTAGAGGACCAAGCAAGGTTTGTTTGAGTTAAACTTGGCCACTTAAGCTAACCAGTTCGTAGAACAAAACAGAGAAGGATGGAGAACGGCAGAGAAAGAGAGAAACATTTTGCTTGAGAGCTAGAGGAGAAAGTTGTAGAAAAGAAACAGAAATAGGAATAAAATCTTAAGGAATTCAAATTCATCCTTTTGGACTTGTGAATTGAATGATTAGGTGAATTAGAACACCTTAAATAAGGTGTTGAATTAAACTTGGCCACTTAAGAACAAGTATGGTTAAGTTAGAGGGAAAGGTTCTTGTCACGACCCGAACCCGCCCCCGTGGGTTAAGGACGTAACCGGCCAGTAATCATGAGATTACCTACGGCCTCAAACTGTCGGAAACGTATTTTAACAGAGTTAATGGGGGCCAAACGGAAGCAAAATTAAAAACTTTGTCCATAGAGCCGTGCTTATATGCACATCAAACAAACCATACTCAGATACGTTAATAACTCACATCAAAAGTACGGTTTCACAAAATTCATTACAGACAGGATCGTCCAAAACGAGTCAACCTATAACAGACTATGTACAGACATGCACTAGGTCCTTGCCAACAAGACAAAACAAAGGTACATAGTAAAAGGGCAAGGATGGTCTCATGCGCGAGGCACAAGGCTGACTCTCCCAAAACTCCTGTTGTTTCTAGCAGACTTCACTGGGGCTGGGTTTGGACTTCCCTTGGCTCACCTACAAATACATGAATGAGCGTGAGCGATAGCCCAGTGAATAATATCGAATACAACAGTTACATAACAATATGTAGAACAACATGCTCCAAACGGCCTTGGGCCCAATTCATACTTCTGTTTAACAACCAAATATATATAACTATACGAAATGCAAGTCAAGTAACTGTAGTTCCAAACATTCTGGCCTTTGGCCCATCCGGGTTTCCATTCATGGCAAAACGGCCTTCGGCCCATTCATTCATGTCAAAACGGCCTTTGGCCCATTCATTCATGTCAAAACGGCCTTTGGCCCATTCATTCATGTCAAACGGCCTTTGGCCCATTCATTCATGTCAAAACGGCCATTGGCCCATTCATTCAAGTCAAACGGCCTTTGGCCCATTCATTCACGTCAAAACGGCCTTTGGCCCATTCATTCATGTCAAACGGCCTTTGGCCCATTCATTCATGTCAAACGGCCTTTGGCCCATTCATTCACGTCAAAATGGCCTTTGGCCCATTCATTCATGTCAAACTTTTGTCCACAATCCCAATTAACAACTCATAATATTTATAGGGGAATAACAATTGGACATTGACAAGTTTTCAAATATTGATATTACTCACAGTGATCGGCTTGTGGATGCGCCCTGGAGCTTGACCCTACACATTTCATGAATACAAAAGGGTCACTAACAGTTCAATCCGTTCTTTAATTCACATATTCCTCTTTAGGCTTTGTTCTTATCTCATTAACTCATTCACAATGCTTAACATATGCCTAAGAGTGCTTACAAGTGAAAGGGAACGGAAAACGAATCACAGAATGCATGAACAAAATTCCAGGAAACAGGGTCCCCGCTCGAGTGTAAACTTCTCCGCTCGAGCGGACCTTTAAGGCCTGCAGAAGTACTGGTTGCACGAAAGATGCGCTCGAGCGTGGAATAGAGCGCTCGAGCTGAAGGCCTGTCTACAAAAATCCACGCTCGAGCGTGGAGTGTCCCGCTCGAGCGGACATCCAACTCTGCAAAAATGCTGGGAGCACGATTTTCCCGCTCGAGCGGCCATTACCCCGCTCGAGCGGACCTCAAAAATCTGGGTTTCCCAGATCGTGTTCTTGAGCTCCAAATCGGTTTTCCATCTACATTTCTTGCATGCAATGGTTCAAATTACACATTTACACATGCTAACATGCTACCAATGCAAGATTACAACATTAGGAAAGCTCAATTACATGAATTATCTACATGCATGTCCCAAAATATCTCAAACCCATCATCAACATGCTCAAATTCAAACATTCAAGACTTATACTCCCACGATTTGTACATGCATGTGGGAGATGCTCATCATTCTCAACTTAGATGGTACAAATGGTGATTACAACATGAGCTTTAACCAAAACTCTACATGAATCATGTGTTTCAAGCTCAAACATGCAAATTCAAAGTAATTTCTTACATGCATGAGTTCGAAGACTTCAAACTCAACAAAAATCAACTCATTACATGTTCTTGATCACAAACAACCCTTGAACTTACAAATTACAAGTAAGAGTCCATGAATTCACTTACCTAAGAGCTTCAACACTCAAGCTCTAGCCAAATCTTGAGCTAGATCTTCAAATTCCCAAGTCTTGAGCCCAACTTACACAAATCTCTCCCTTTTTCTCTCCATGGCCGGCCTCTCTCTCACTCTCAATTGTCTAACTCAGATTTTGAGTTTTTTAAGAGAGCTAAAGGAGAGTGCAATACAAATATACAACAAGCCCCACTAACAAATATTTTAATATAAAATAATGGGGTACTTAATTTATTATTTTAATCAGTTTAAATTGACCAGAATCAATTTTCAATTAAATTTCACCGTAGGCTCCAAAAATTATGCCAATCACAATGGCGAAATCAATTTCGGGTTCTGTGGCCGATAAGGCCTCCAATTTAATTTCCAAAGCTGATTATTCACACAGATATTCCTACGGTGAACAGATAAAACTTTCAAAATCACCTATATTCACATAATGGCACATAAAATCATGGTAAACACATAATCACACTCAATTTAAGGACCAATTAGCATATTACGGAACAGGGGTATTACAGTTCTTCTTGAGAGGTGGAAGAGAAAGTTAGAGAAATGAAAGAGGATGAAGAAAAACAAAGGGAATTGAAATTCATCCTTTTGGAGTTGAGAATTGAACACTTAGGCGATTTTGAAAACCTTAAAAGAGGTGCATAAGTTAAACTCTTATTATGGTTAAGCTAAAATTACTCAGAAAATTATCTTTCTTAGAGGACCAAACAAGGTTTGTTTGAGTTAAACTTGGCCACATAAGCTAACCAGTTCGTAGAACAAAACAGAGAAGGATGGAGAACGACAGAGAAAGAGAGAAACATTTTGCTTGAGAGCTAGAGGAGCAAGTTGTAGAAAAGAAACATAAATATTTCTATTCACTCTGCTTGGAAATGTTGGAGGGACAAGGGCCCAAAGGTTACTTGGTCTAATCTCATTTGGGGTCCTCCTGTTATCCCTAGGGTTAGTTTCATTGTGTGGCTAGCTATCCATGAGAGACTTAACACTGGGGATAGGCTCCAAATCTTTGGTCTTCTAACTAGTCCTAGCTGCCCTTTATGTCGTGCTCCTGAGGAGAACCACTCCCATCTGTTTTTTGGGTGTATATACTCCTCTAGGATTTGGGCTGCTATCCAAGCTAAATGTAATTCCCATTGGCCTTCTTTGCCCTGGTTGGAAATTGTTGAGTTTGCTACTAAATCCGTCAATGGCAATTCTCTGAAAACTGTGATTTTGAAACTCTCTTTTCTCTGCACTATCTACCACATTTGGATGGAGAGAAATAGTAGAATCTTTAGAAAGGTTTTCAAACCTGAAGAGGTTGTCACTAACTCTATCATCCAAATGGTTAGGGGTAGACTCCTTTCTATGAAAAATGTGAAAGTTTCTGCAGGTGACAATTGGTATTTGGTGCAATGGAACTTTTTTTTTTTTTTTTTTTGGGTAAGTAAGTCATAAAATAAAGACAATGAAATTTACAAGTTTACAAGGGGCATACCCCAGGTACGCCCAACAACAAATAATAAAATAAAAAAACAATTACAAACCCAACAGAAATTACCACTACACCCCTCTAAGAAGGAGGGGGATATACAAGAACAACAAAGTAACAAACAACCCAACTTTGCCCATATATCCTTTTTGTCCCCAAGTAACCCCTACCATCAGAGATAATAGAAGGAAACTTAGGGTGAATATATAGGCAAAGATACAAAGAAGCACCCCAAAACTGGTAAAACATGACAGGCACTCACAGAGCTACAACCCTCACGCCAGAAACGAAGGATACCACCAACCCCACGAGCCCCCAGTCTCTACTGTAGATAAACACATGGAATCCAATAAGCATCCCACTCCTCACAGCCGTGACATCCAAGACACTTAACCAAAGCCGTAACGGAGGAAAAAATCTACCCCACGAGAAATCCCAACAGAATCACATGAAGCTAGTACGGTCAGTAACCATAAGCCACGGTCTTGAGAGTTGTAGTGAAAAAACAATAGCCCCGCTGCAGCAAACCAAAACATAGCCAACAAAACATGAGAGCAATCATCATATCCCCCAGTCCCTTCCTGGGTAGATCACAAGCCTCAAACCCCACGACAGTGTCCCCATCACTCCATGTCAGGCGTGGCAGAGCAATCAATCAAGATGGGTCACATGAAGACAAGAAGCGACCAGAAAACCAGTAGCTATCCTCCGGCTCATCTCCCAGTCTCTAACTCGGCTAGTTATTGAACCACTATTCCCCATTGCAGTGACTCCCCAATCACTCTTGGCGGAGATGGCCCAAAACTAACCTCATATCGAGTCACATGAGGATCACACGATTAATCATCATGAAATAATCAACTACAAAAGATTCGCTGCATTGTGGCTAATCAAAAAGAAATGGGCACACCAATAAAATTGGGACCCAATACAATTGAGCCCAAGAAAAGGCCCAAAATCAACAAGGCCACGAGCACCATGAAAGGAGGCCCACGGACGCCCAAAGTAAGTAAACAAGGACCCAAGAAAGGGCCCCACCAATATCTTCAAAAACCCAATTTGCCGTTGGCTAAAAATTGCCCACTGCCACAATCCATTTTACGCCCCAAAACTTGGAATAAGATTACCAAGTGGGCCCCAGCTGCCCAGGCCATTAAGCCCCACCAAAAACTGTAGTCAACAACCAAATATATATATAAATATATATATAAAGTTGAAAAGCTATTACCTTCCCCATCATCAGCCCCATGTAATAGTTGATGTACACGGCACCCAATAAAAAAAATGACCAGCCACCCTATTGATCTGCCCCAAGACCCACGTGCCATCCTTGAGCAGAACATCAGCAAGCTTATACAGCAAGCTTTGGCGGAAAACCACTCGACAGACCACACGTAACCATCACGCTCCATCACAAAATGTAACTATTAGCAACACCGACTGGCGAAAAAACCGCCATGGCCGGAGCATATAGGAACACGTGATGCACACTGTCCTCACAATCACTGTACCACCGTTCTCACAACCCCTGGAAACAGAAAACAGCCACCGCAAGCATGTGACGGTGAACATCAGCAAAACAAGGACGTAAGTTACCATCTTCACTCACCAAACCAAACGAGAGACGCACGCTCATCCTCTTCCACAAGAGAAAGGTACAGCAACGCATTACCAGATTGGATAGCCTCACCAAAACGGAGAGTGTAATCCTATCGTCGGAAACCCATACCGTGGTTACTTACCAAAAGCAACACAGAAACCTCAAAACTAGGAGAGCATCACCAGAATCCAATCTCCAAACAAGCCCATCAGCACGAATGCTAAACATGACCATTTCCTCGGATTAGGACCTCCAGAACGACCTCCAAGTCTGATAACCCAAACGCGACCCTGGGTCAGCATAGCACTGAACACTTGCTACAAACCAGACTCGGTTAAACTAGAGTTGTATCTCGCTGGGTTGACACAGCTACGGACTAGACCAAGCCACATCAACATCAACGCAAAACTCGCATAACATCATCCCTCTATCTCTGTTATAGAGAGAGAAACTATAACGTGCAAACCCATTTCTGGCAGAGTAACTACCGAACATGGACGACCCAACACCTCCGACGACCCAAACCGCGGATGACAAGCAGAGAACCAAATGGAGTTTAGCCTTGCTGAACTGTGAGCCATTCCCCAAGCCGAACCATTGACGACCACATAGGTGGTAACCCAACCCAGAACATGATGCAACGACATGAACACCCACAGGTCACCTAAGCTTAACACCAAGCTTTGGGCAGTACCCCAAACCAACCATAAGAACAGCCAGAGTGAGACTGACATGTCGGACCAAACCAGACAAAGAATCTGATAAGGACATAACAAAGAAACTCCATGGGTAACAGCGGAGGGAGCTTTCTCTCTCTAGAATCTAGAGAGAGAAGCTCTCAACCTAATCCCCTGTTAAACTTGGCTAATGAGTGCAATGGAACTTGCCTTCTACAATCCTGTTGCAGTCCCAATCTGCTGCAGTTGAAAGGAATTTGAGTGGTGTGAGTTTACCTACATTGAGGGTTGAGTGATGGTGAGAAGATATGGAGGGTTTTTTCTAACAAAGGGTGCTGTTTTGTTCTCAGATTTTATCAGCTATTATGGATCCCAAATTTTTACAAAATCTGGAGCCTATGAAGGGAGGGTTGAGTGATGTGAGCCAGTATAGATGCTATTGGAAATGTGGGTTGAGTGGGGGGAGGAAGTACATATGTGGGCCGAGTGACGGGAGATCTTACATTGAGTGGAGAGCTCTCCTTTCTTGTGGGTCGAGTGAGGGGAGGTCCAATACTGAGTGTTTGTTGTTTCTTCTTCTTTATGACCCGATATATTGTTATGGAAATTCCTTTCTATCATATGTTGAACAAGTTAAACAGAAATCTGTATGGTGGGATTGTTACTGGCAGTTTCTTTCGGAGTGTTATCGGGATTGGTATTGGGCGATGGCTGCAAGTTGCCTGCTGTTGGTGAATGCTCTTGTGCGTTGGCAGCAATCTGTGCCTGGTTACCGCTTTACTGATGCCTGGTGGTGTGGAGGTGGCTGCAACCAGCGCCCCTCTTTGACGTTGTATGCGGTGTGGACATGCTCTTCGGTGATGGCAGCAAGTTGCGCCTTGCCTAGGCATTTCAGTGGGTTCATAAGCTGTTTTCAATTCTGGTTTTCATAATCTCTTGGGACATCATGAAAGCCTATGATACTGTGAGATGGGAGTTTATTATTGATATCCTCACTGCTATGAACTTTCCTCCTTGCATGATAAATTGGATCAATGCTTGTATGACTAGTCCTTCTTTCTCTATTTGCATTAATGGTAGTCTTCAAGGGTACTTTAAAGGGGCTAGGGGCCTTAGGCAAGGAGACCCTATGTCCCCTTATCTTTTTGTGTTGGCTATGGAGGTTTTGGCTAGAATTCTTGCTGAAAAATCTAGAAACCCCCTTTTTAAGTTCCATTGGAGATGTGAGAAGACTAAAATTGTTAATTTGTGTTTTGCTGATGACCTTATGATCTTCTGTAGAGGGGATCCGGGGACTGTTCATCTCATCATGCAAGGTTTGGAGGAATTTAGGAACTTGTCCGGTCTCACTCCTAATCCTAATAAGAGTAATATTTATTTCTCCGGATGTAGTAGTGAGCTTAAAGCTAACATTTTGCAAATTGCCAAATTCACTGAGGGCTCCCTCCCTGTGAAATATTTGGGTGTGCCTTTGATCACCACTAAGCTTAGAGCGTCTGACTGCCAAACCTTGGTTGATAGGATGACTAAAAGGATCAAAAGCTGGACCAATAAATTGCTATCTTATGCTGGTAGAGCCCAACTCATCCAGTCTATTCTTTTCTCGACGCAAGTTTATTGGTCTTCTATTTTTATTCTCCCTAAGAGGGTTATCCGCGACATTGAAAATCTGCTCAGATCTTTCCTTTGGTCTGGGACGGAGCTGAAAAAGCATAATGCTAAAATTGCTTGGAAGCATATTTGCAAAAAAAAAATGAGGGTGGGCTTGGTTTTAAGGATACGGAGGTTTGGAATAAAGCGGCTATAGCCAAACATGTTTGGTATTTGTTTTCGGGTGGGGAATGTTCAATGTGGTGTCAATGGGTTAAGTCCTACTTACTTAAAGGGTAAGAGTTTTTGGGGTATTAAGATGCCCAGTGATCCATCCTGGGTTTGGAGGAAACTTTTATCGCTTAGGGATTTAATCTTCCCTATTATCAAATTCAAACTTGGTAATGGTGAAAATGTGTTCCTCTGGCATGATAACTGGCACCCCTTTGGTTCGCTCTTGCTTCGGTATGGTCCTAGGATTTTGTATGATACCAACCTTCCTGACAATTCTAAGGTTAGTTCAATTATCTCAAATGATTCTTGGAACTGGCCTTTTCCTAACTCTTGGGAGATACAGGAATGGATTGCTGCCACTCCTCCTTCTCTTAAACCTTCCCTTGATTCCCCTGATATTCCTGTGTGGAGTTTGACTACTGATGGCTCCTTTTCTATTCACTCTGCTTGGGAATGTTGGAGGGACAAGGGCCCAAACGTTACTTGGTCTAATCTCATTTGGGGTCCTCCTGTTATCCCTAGGGTTAGTTTCATTGTGTGGCTGGCTATCCATGAGAGACTTAACACTGGGGATAGACTCCAAATCTTTGGTCTTCTTACGAGCCCTAGCTGCCCTTTATGTTGTGCTCCTGAGGAAAACTATTCCCATCTGTTCTTTAGGTGTCACTACTCCTCTAGGATTTGGGCTGTTATCCAAGCTAAGTGTAATTCCCATTGGCCTTCTTTGCCCTGGTTGGAACTTGTTGAGTTTGCTACTAAATCCATCAATGGTAAATCTCTGAAATCTGTGATTATGAAACTCTCTTTTCTCTGCACTATCTACCACATTTGGATGGAGAGAAATAGTAGAATCTTTAGTAAGGTTTTCAAACCTGAAGAGATTGTCACTAACTCTATCATCCAAATGGTTAGGGGTAGACTCCTTTCTATGGAAAATGTGAAAGCTTATGCAGGTGACAACTGGTATTTGGAACAATGTAACCTACCTTCTAAAATCCTGTTGCAGTCCCAAACTGCTGCAGCCGAAAGGAATTCGAGTGGTGTGAGTTTCCCTACATTGAGGGTTGAGTGATGGTGAGCAGATAAGGAGTGTTTTTGTCTAACAACTTGTGCTGTCTTGCAGATGGTGTTATTCGCAGATTCTATCAGCTATTATGGATCCCAAATATTCACAAAATCTGGAGCCTATGAAGGGAGGGTTGAGTGATGTGAGCCAGCACAGTTCCTCTTGTAAATGTGGGTTGAGTGGGGGGAGGAAGTACATATATTTTAGACTAACATGTACTATATATTATATATATTTTTGTGCAGGTTTATGGAATTTCAAGTACATTGTTCAGCTGGCTGGAATGAGAGAGCACAGAATATGTGGGCCGAGTGATGGGAGATCTTACATTGAGTGGAGAGCTCTCTTTTATTGTGGGTCGAGTGAGGAGAGGTCCTATACTGAATGCTTGTTGTTTCTTCTTCTGTATGACTCAATATATTGTTATGGAAATTCCTCTCTATTATATGTTGAACAGGTTAAGCAGCAACTTGTAAGGTGGGATTGCTCCTGGCAGTTTCTCTTGGATGGTTATTGGATTTGGGCTTTGGCTGCAAGAAGTTTGCTGTTGGTGACTATCTCTGGGCATTGGCAGCAATCTGTGCCGGGGTTTGCCTGGTGGTGTGAAGGTGGCTGCAATCAGCGCCCCTCTTTGGCGTTGTACGCTGTGTGGATTTACTCTTCGGTGATGGCTGCAAGTTGCGCCTTGCCTAGGCATTTCAGTGGGTTCATAAGCTATCTTCATTTCTTTTATTTCTCTCTTGCTGTGGAGGAGTGGTGGCCAATTGCTGTTCAGATTTGGGTGGCAGTTGGCAGGGTGTGTATGTACCATGGTGATGGCTGCTTCAAGCGCCTTGCTATGCTACTAGTGGGAGCTAATCAGTGGTCTTTCTTTTTATTTTTATTTGTTCACAGTTGTAGTTTGCAGTTTGCCTACTCCTACGGGTTGTGTAGGAGGTTTCATGTGTACTTTGGTGTCTCGTGTAACAGGTTTTTTGAGCAATTCGGTAGGATGGGCCCCTCTTGGTTCATCAATTTGCTTGGGTTACTATTTTTGTATTATATTTATTTTGTTACAGGTGCCTATCCCTACGGGTTGTGTAGGGAGGTTTTGTGGGTGTGATGCTGCCCATCCCTACGGGTTGTGTAGGGAGCTTTGGACTGTTGTAGTGGTGCTTGTTGGTTGCTGGTTTTGTCTTTTGTACAAGGTCCCTATTCATCATAGGATATGGCCTTTGTACAGTTCGATTGGCTAAGTTTTCTTTTGGCTCTCCTAATTTTCGGATGTAGCTCCTAAGTTTGGTCTAGTGTTTTTGTTTGTGTTTCTTTGGGCTTCGGTGTCTGTGGGCTGAGGCTCGTGTTGTTTTTCTGTTGTTAGGGCCCTGGGGTATGCCCCTTGTATTTTTGTAAATCTTTCTGTTTTATATTATTTCTTATTCACCCAAAAAAAAAATATCCGTATGGTGTGTTTGTAATTTTTGTATATCATAGTTCTGTCCCTTTTTGGGCTGTTTTTGTTTATTAGTTCTGGCCATGTTTGAGATGGGCTGGTTTTTTGGCATTTCACGTGGGACTTTGTATTATTCCAGTTCGGTGCAACTGTTGGGCTGATGTTGTATTTGTGCAAGACCCCTATCTGATGTGGGGACATGGTTCTTGAACAAATATTATGTTCCGCTAAGTTGTCATGGCTGCGCGTGTTCCCGGTTTAGTGTGATGGTAGGCTTTTTCGTTTGTGGCTGGAGTCTCTTCTAGTCTTTTCAGTTTGGGCGTTGTTATTGTAATTTGTGGTAGGGCCTGGGGGATGCCCCTTGTATTCGTGTAAATTTTCTGTTTTATTTATTTCTTATTCACCCAAAAAAAAAAAAAGAAACAGAAATAGGAATAAAATCTTAAGGAATTCAAATTCATCCTTTTGGACTTGTGAATTGAACACTTAGGTGATTTAGAAAACCTTAAATGAGATGCTTAAGTCAAATTAATATCGTTACGCTACAGTTGTTCTGACAATTCCCTTTCTTAGTGGCTAAGCAAGGTTAGTTTGAGTTAAACTTGGCCACTTAAGTTCGTAGAACAAAACAGAGAAGGATGGAGAACGGCAGAGAAAGAGAGAAACATTTTGCTTGAGAGCTAGAGGAGAAAGTTGTAGAAAAGAAACAGAAATAGGAATAAAATCTTAAGGAATTCAAATTCATCCTTTTGGACTTGTGAATTGAACGATTAGGTGATTTAGAACACCGTAAATAAGGTGTTGAATTAAACTTGGCCACTTAAGAACAAGTATGGTTAAGTTAGAGAGAAAGGTTCTTCTTGAGAGGTGGAAGAGAAAGTTAGAGAAATGAAAGAGAAAGATGAAGAAAAACAAAGAGAATTGAAATTCATCCTTTTGGAGTTGAGAATTGAACACTTAGGCGATTTTGAAAACCTTAAATGAGGTGCATAAGTTAAACTCTTATTATGGTTAAGCTAAAATTACTCAGAAAATTATCTTTCTTAGAGGACCAAGCAAGGTTTGTTTGAGTTAAACTTGGCTACTTAAGCTAACCAGCTCGTAGAACAAAACAGAGAAGGATGGAGAACGGCAGAGAAAGAGAGAAACATTTTGCTTGAGAGCTAGAGGAGAAAGTTGTAGAAAAGAAACAGAAATAGGAATAAAATGTTAAGGAATTCAAATTCATCCTTTTGGACTTGTGAATTGAATGATTTGGTGATTTAGAACACCTTAAATAAGGTGTTGAATTAAACTTGGCCACTTAAGAACAAGTATGGTTAAGTTAGAGGGAAAGGTTCTTCTTGAGAGGTGGAAGAGAAAGTTAGAGAAATGAAAGAGAAAGATGAAGAAAAACAAAGGGAATTGAAATTCATCCTTTTGGAGTTGAGAATTGAACACTCAGGAGATTTTGAAAACTCTTATTATGGTTAAGATAAAATTACTCAGAAAATTATCTTTCTTAGAGGACCAAACAAGGTTTGTTTGAGTTAAACTTGGCCACTTAAGCTAACCAGTTCGTAGAACAAAACAGAGAAGGATGGAGAACGACAGAGAAAGAGAGAAACATTTTGCTTGAGAGCAAGAGGAGAAAGTTGTAGAAAAGAAACAGAAATAGGAATAAAAAATCTTAAGGAATTCAAATTCATCCTTTTGGACTTGTGAATTGAACGATTAGTTGATTTAGAACACCTTAAATAAGGTGTTGAATTAAACTTGGCCACTGAAGAACAAGTATGGTTAAGTTAGAGAGAAAGGTTTTTCTTGAGAGGTGGAAGAGCTTAGAGAAATGAAAGAGAAAGATGAAGAAAAACAAAGGGAATTGAAATTCATCCTTTTGGAGTTGAGAATTGAACACTTAGGCGATTTGGAAAATCTTAAATGAGGTGCATAAGTTTAACTCTTATTATGGTTAAACTAAAATTACTCAGAAAATTATCTTTCTTAGAGGACCAAGCAAGGTTTGTTTGAGTTGAATTTTGGCTACTTAAGCTATTGAAACAATTGTTGGCCTAAGCTAATTAGTTCGTAGAACAAAATAGAGAAGGATGGAGAACGGCGGAGAAAGTTAGAGAGAAAGATTTTGCTCCAGCGTCAGAAGAGAAAGTTGCAGAAAAGAAAGAGAAATAGGAAGAAAATCAAAGGAAATTCAAATTCTCCCTTTTGGACTTGTGAATTGAACACTTAGGTGAATTAGAAAATCTTAAATGGGGTGCTTAGGTTAAACTCATATCGTTAAGCTAAAGTTACTGAGAAAATTCTCTTTCTTACGGACTAAGCAAGGTTAGTTTGAGTTATACTTGGCCAATTATGCTAACGAAACAATTGGTGGCTTAAGCTAAGAAGGATGGAGAACGACGAAGGAAGTTAGAGAAAAGAAAGAGAAATAGGATGAAAATCAAAGGAAATACAAATTCTTCCTTTTGGACTTGAGAATTGAACACTTATGTGATTTAGAAGGCCATAAATGAGGTTCTTAAGTTAAACTCATATCGTTAAGCTAAAATTACTCAGAAAGTTCTCTTTCTTAGAGGCTAGGCAAGGTTAGTTTGGGTTAAACTTCCCCACTTAAGTTGATGAAACAATTGGTGGCCGGAGCTAATTTGTTTGTAGAACAAAATAGAGGAGGATGGAGAATGACGTGTAGCAAGTTAGAGAGAAACATTCTTCTTGAGAGCAAAAAGAGAAAGTTTGAGAAAGAGAAAGTGTAATAGGAAGAAAATCAAAGGGAATTCAAATTCATCTTTTTGGACTTTAGAATTAAACACTTAGGTGATTTAGAAAACCTTAAATAAGGTGCTTAAGTTAAACTAATATCGTTAAGCTCCAATTACTCAGAAAATTCTCTTTCTTGGAGGCTAAGCAAGGTTAGTGTGAGTTAAACTTGACCAGTTAAGCTAATGAAACAATTGGTCTCCTAACCTAATTAGTTCGCAGAACAAAATAGAGAAGGACGGAGAAAGTTAGAGAAGAAAAGAGAAAGATGAAGAAAATCAAAGAGAATTAAGATTCAGCCTTTTGGACTTGAGAATCGAACACTTAGATGATTTAGAAAACCTTAAATGAGGTGCTTACGTAAACTCATATCGTTAAGATAAACTTACTCAGAAAATTCTCTTTCTTAGGGGCTAAGCAAGGTTAGTTTGGGTTTTTTTTTTGGGTGAGTAATTAGTTAGTTTGGGTTAGACTTTGTCAATTAAAATAATGAAACAATTGGTGGCATAAGCTAATTAGTTTGTAGAACAAAATAGAGAAAGACGGAGATCGACGGAGAAAGTTAGAGAGTAGCATTCTTCTTCAGAGCAAGAAGAGAAAGTTTGAGAAAAGAAAGAGAAATAGAAAGAAAATCAAAGGGAATTCAAATTCATCCATTTGGACTTGAGAATTGAACACTTAGGGGATTTAGAAAACCTTAAATTAAGTGCTTAAGTTAAACTAATATCGTTAAGCATCAATTACTGAGAAAATTCTCTTCATTAGAGGCTAAGCAAAGTTAGTTTAAGTTAAATTTGGCCACTTAAGCTAATGAAACAATTGGTGGTAAGTGAGGGAAATTACAGAAATGGGTTAGAGTGAGAAGCTCCCGCATCTCTCTAGAAACCTGCGTTTCTAGGGTTTCAATTCCTCATTGATTAAGATGACAGGAGTTAATGTGTTACTAAATACTGAAAGTCCTTTGGATCTTCGGGTAAAGGATAGGGTTAGCATCGTTCCTACGGTGGGTATAGCGAGTGATACACGAGGGTTTGTTAGCAACAGATTTGGGGTTTTGAGTGCAGCGTCCATGGATCTGTCTTCAGATCACATAGATGGGGATGGTTTGAATCTCGGGCATTCTAACGATACCGAGGTTGTGGAGAAATCTTTGAATCAGGAAGAACGAAGGGCAGTAAAACCCTCAGACTTTCAACAATTGGCCGATCGTATAGCGAGAATGAAAGACCCATCCTCATCGATAATGACCTCGCCATCTACCGCGGGTTCATTATTTTCAGCGCGATGGTCAGATCGTACGGATTTTGAAACCCCTTTGTTTCAAAACCTACCTGATAGTGTCCTGGTTGCTCGAAACAGGCTTGATGGTAAGAATCAGGATGAGAATCTTCTAGATCGTCCCACAGATCTAGGGCTGGAAGAGAATACTGTCTCAGTCGAGGTGGTCCAAACTACTGAAGAGATCCCAGTGCAGACGCCGAACCTCGGTGATGTTGGTCGCGAAGATATGGCTTCCCGAAGGGGTGGGCTTTCAAATTTCAGAGGAGGTAGAGGAGGTAGAGGGCAAGGAGGAAGCAGAGGCCAAGGCCCTTCGAAATCCTGGGCTGATGTGGCTGCATCCTCATCGCGATCTAATATCCCGTTGAGGTATGTTCCCCCTATTCGGAGTGATGGCTATGTTAGTGTGAGTCTTCCCCCATGGCCCAACCCCTTAGAGAAATGAGATTCATGTCTAGTAGGGTACTTCCTGGACAAAGGGGTGGCTTATAATTACTTGAAAAACAGTGCTTTTGCTTTATGGAAAAATAAGGGTTTGAAGGAAGTTCTAGCAAATGGAGAAGGCTTTAGCTTCTTCATTTTTGAAAGCCCTGAATGTTATAGTGCGGTCCTTGAAGGAGGGCCATGGTACATAGGTGGTTCTAACCTTTTTCTGAAAAAATGGACTCGGATGATGAAGCTTTTGAAGGAAAAAGCTACTACTGTTCCAGTCTGGGCTAAGTTTTTCAATGTGCCTTTTGAGTATTGGGATAGTGATGGGCTGAGCCGGATTGCAAGTGCCGTAGGTACTTCTTTGTTTATGGATCAACTCACTGAACAGGGTAGTATAGTGTCCTTTGCCAGAGTCTGCGTGGAGGTTGAAGCAACATCCACTCTTCCATCGATGTTTAAAGTTAATTGTGAAGATGCAGAAGCTGTAGTAAAAGTCGAATATCAGGGTTTACCCCCTAAGTGTGACCACTGTGTAGTTTTTGGGCATGACACTACCAAATGTGTTAAGACCCAAGTGGCTGCCCTGTTAAACCTCCAGAAACAAACAGAAGACAACCTAGATCCGGGATGGGAAACTGTCAAAGGTAAGAGAAAGGTTGATGTCCCTGAGACAGATACTCCTGCAATTTCAAAGGAGGATGGCCTACCGAAATCTGATGTAAGGCAGAGCCTACAGCTAGAGCATATTCAGGAGGAGTCAGTGGAGATTGAAGGGGAAATTGAGGTTCAGAAAACTATCCCAGTACCATCAGCAGTGTCTACTCCTTTTTTTTGGTAAGTAAGCAGTGTCTACTCCATCTGAGGGGGAGATTGAGGTTCAAGAGATAGATGGCTTGAAGGCTTTGAAGAACAGTCTGATGGAAATTACCAGTTTGGTTCTTCCCAATGATGTAGAATTGCGGGCTAAAGTGGAAAATCTAGTGGAAACCACCCCTGGTAGTTCGGCCACTAAGAAGGCTCAAATTGGCACTAAGGCAAAAGGAAGCTCCTCTGGCAAAGGAAACAAGAGCCAGAGGAAGAAACGCAGGTAAATCCCAGTTTATCTGGTTGTGGGTTTCTTATTTTTTGTGATTTCCAATGTCTTTAAAAACTGCATCTTGGAATGTTAGAGGATTTAATAATCCTCATCGACTGAAGGAGGTTAAAAATTTTTTGTTAAATGAAGACATTAAAATCTTGG
Source organism: Camellia sinensis (assembly GCF_055761805.1). Lineage (NCBI taxonomy): Eukaryota > Viridiplantae > Streptophyta > Magnoliopsida > Ericales > Theaceae > Camellia > Camellia sinensis. The sequence goes on from NC_138964.1 coordinate 90,844,038, forward strand.
GCATTTTGGAAACGAAAATAAAAGCTTTAAATGAACAGCAGATTTTTTCTGGTGTAAACAATTGGCCCTTTTTGACAAACTCACAACCTACTAAAACTGGGAGGATCTGCATCTGCTGGGACCCAGCTTTTTGTAAGGTTACATTGTTATCAGCTTCTGACCAATATATTTTTTGCGAAGTTCATGAATTTTCGTCTGATAACATGTTTAAAATCTGTTTTGTTTATGCTGATAATAAACCTGACATTCGAAAAGAGTTTTTTGAGTTTATGGCTACGACTTCCCATTTGCAGTCCAAAACTCCTATCATGTTTCTGGGGGACTTCAATGCTATAAGATACCCGTATGAGAAATCTGGGGGCTCTGTTAGTTGGTCTAGGGTCAAAGAGGAGTTTAATTCATACATTCTGAAATCTGAGTTGGTTGATCTCTCTTACGGGGGTTGCCAATTTACCTGGGCCAATAAGAGAACTAGTGGGGATTACATCGCAACCAAAATTGATAGAGTGCTGGTTAATGAGGCTTGGCTGGATACCTTTCCTGCCTCTTTTGCCACATTTTTACCCTCTGGCATATCTGACCACTCTCCTGCTGTGGTTAATGTTTCTGACAAGAAATCTTCTTTTAAGAAACCTTTTAAATATTTTGACTTTTGGGCCGACCATAAGGACTTTAATTCTGTGGTGTCTAGAGTTTGGAATCAGTATATTTATGGTGTTCCTATGTATAGGGTGTGCCAAAAATTGAGATATTTGAAGCCTGAACTCAAGGCTCTGAACAAGAAAGACTTTAGTGACATAACTACTAGAGTCCAAACCTCTAAGTGTAAGCTCTTCTCTGCTCAATGTAAGCTGGATAAGGATCCGAGTAATTGTGAGTTGCAGAAAATTGAGCGCACTATCTTTAAGCAGCATGTTGACCTCCTGGCTGTTGAAGAGAGTTTGGCTCTCCAGAAATCTCGTGTCCAGTGGCTTAGTCAAGGGGATAGAAATAGTAGCTTCTTCTTCAAAACCATTAAGGGTAATATCAATAGGGGTAAGATTTTGAATCTGGAGTTGATGGATGGCCAAAAATCTTCTAAAATAGAGGACATCCAGAATGCATTCACAAACTTTTTCTCTGGTTTATTTGGTACCCCGTTTGATGACCAGTATCATGGTTTTGCTAGAATTCAGTCCCTGGTTAAGACCTGTGTTTCTCCTGATCAATCTCTTGTGCTTGCGAGCCCTGTGACTGACCAAGAGATCAAGGATACTTTTTGGTCTCTTAAGACCAATAAGGCTCCCGGTCCTGACGGTTTCTCTGCGGGTTTTTTTAAGACATCCTGGGCTATTGTTGGGAGAGATGTTATCCAAGCCATTAGAACGTTCTTTGAGTCAGGCAAGCTTCTGTCTGAAGTTAATAGCACAATCATTGCTCTCATTCCCAAAGTCCCCAACCCTGCGAAAGTGGGTGACTTCAGGCCCATTTCTTGTTGCAACACCATCTATAAGTGCATTGCCAAGATCATAGCTAACAGGATTAAATCCGTTCTCCCTGATCTTATTGACCCTGTTCAATCCGCTTTTGTTCAGGGTCGGAGAATTTCTGACAATATCTTCCTATCTCAAGAGCTTATGAGGGGGTACCACAGGCATTCCCCTACTCCGAAGTGTGCTATGAAGGTGGATATCATGAAAGCTTATGATAGTGTGAGATGGGATTTTATTCTTGATATTCTCAAGGCTATGGCCTTTCCTCCTGTCATGATTTCTTGGATCAAGGCCTGCATCACTAGCCCTTCCTTTTCAATTTGTATCAATGGTAGCCTTCATGGCTATTTTAAAGGAGCTAGAGGTGTAAGACAAGGTGACCCTATGTCCCCTTACTTATTTGTTTGGGCCATGGAAATCCTGGCCAAAATCTTGGCGGAGAAAGCTAAGCACCCTCTTTTTAAGTTTCATTGGAAGTGCGACAAGACTAAAATCATTAATCTTTGCTTCGCTGATGATCTTATGATCTTTAGTAGGGGTGATGCCTCTACTGTTAAGCTCATTATGGAAGGCCTTAAGGAGTTTTCATCCTTGTCTGGCCTAATTCCTAATCCCAGCAAAAGTAACATCTACTTTTCTGGTTGTGATATGGAGTTGAGAGCTTCTATTCTTGAGATTGCTAAGTTTAATGAAGGGACTCTTCCTGTTAGGTACCTTGGTGTCCCCTTGATTACCACGAAGTTGAGGGCTACTGATTGTGGTCCTCTCATTGATAGGATTACCAAAAGAGTGAAGAGTTGGACCAATAGAGCTTTATCTTACGCTGGTAGAAGCCAGCTCATTCAATCCATTCTCTTTTCTATGCAAGTGTACTGGTCCTCCCTTTTCATTCTTCCCAAGAAGGTCATTAGGGAGATTGATAGTATTCTTAAAGCCTTCATTTGGTCTGGTACTGATCTTAAAACTCATAGTGCCAAAATTGCCTAGGATTCTGTGTGTGCTCCGAAAAATGAGGGAGGTTTGGGCTTTAAATCTTTAGATATTTGGAATAGAGCGGCCATAGCTAAACACATTTGGTTTTTGTTTTCTGGGGGTGAGGGATCGATGTGGTGTCAGTGGGTCAAATCCTATTTATTAAAGGGGAAGAGTTTCTGGATAGTTAAGGTTCCTAATGATCCCTCTTGGGTGTGGAGAAAATTATTGTCTCTTAGGAAGTGGGTTTCCCCACTGATTAAGCATAAGATTGGGTGTGGGGACACCACTTTCCTTTGGTTTGATAATTGGCATCCCATTGGTCCTCTTTGGAACAAATTCGGGGATAGAATTATTTATGACTCTGCCCTTAACAGTGATACAAAAGTCAGTAAAATCATTGATAGGTCTTCTTGGAAGTGGCCTTTTCCCAATTCTTGGGAAATTCAGGAGCTAATCTCCTCTACTCCTGTGTGTTTTCATCCCAATCCTTCCAGCACTGATCAAGCTATTTGGAATCTTACCACTGATGGTAAGTTTTCCATTCAATCAGCTTGGAATCATTGGAGAAAGAAATTCGATAAAGTGGTTTGGCATAAGCTTGTGTGGGGCCCTCACAGAATCCCTAAAGTCAGCTTCATTGTTTGGGTGGCTCTCCACAATAGACTTTACACTGGTGATAGACTCCGTATGTTTGGCCTGTCCACTAGCTCTCAATGCCCCTTTTGCCTCCACCTGGAGGAAAGCCACTCTCATCTATTCTTTGAATGCATCTTCTCTAGTAGAGTCTGGAGTGCCATTGAAGTTGCTTGTAACATTAAGTGGCCTGTCCTTGGCTGGCCTGATAGTGTTACTTTTGCTTCTACGGAGACTAAAGGTAACTCTTTGAGGGTGAATATCATTAGTAATGCATTCTTGTGTTCTATTTACATGATCTGGATTGAGAGAAATAACAGAATTTTTAACAAAGAGCTAAAACCTGAAGAGGTGGTCATTAAATTTGTTATCCAAATGGTTAGAAATAGAATGCTGTCACTTAAGAATATTCCTAAATCCAATGGTGACAAATGGTTTCTTGATAAATGGAGTTTGCCGGAGACAATTTTGAAGCCCCATAGCATCAGAAATGGGAGGGCTGCTGAGTGATGTGAGTTCACTAAATGTGGGTCGAGAGATGGTGAGCTTATATGAGGGCTTTATGTATTTAAGCTTTTTTTCTTTTGCAGGTATGTTCGGGTGTCCCAAGTGGATCTATCTATCCTTGAGGGTCGAGTGATGAAAGTTACTTTATATGTTCTCCAATTATCTGTGGGTCGAGTGATGTTAGCCATAAATTTTTTACTAATGACTATATATACTGTAAATTTTTATGTGCAGGTTAAGGAAGCTAATTTCGAGTGGTGTGAGCCCCTAAACTGTGGGCCCTAGTGATGAGAGTTCCTACATTGAGTGTGCTGCTGCTATGTTTTGTCTTTGGTATCACTGGATATACTCACTTCTGATTTCTTCTACAGGGCCTATTACAATGTTTGAGCAATATGGTGGCTGCCTGGATAGGGATACGTGCTACGCGTCTGAAGGATGTGGCTGTTATGATATTCCTATGCTGGGCAGATCGGGCGGCTGTGGGTCCACTACAATGTTTGAGTTCTAAGGGTGGTCGTGTTTTCTGGCACTTGATGATGGCTGCTTGTAGCGCCTTTGTGGATACTTGTCTTTCTTTTATTTTTATTTTATTGTACTGTGTATGGACTATGAGTGTTTTGCTAGGTTGTCACTCCTTTTGGCCTAGCCGTGTGGGATGTACATGGTCTATTATTTTATGTCTGCTGCTAGTTGTAGCCGTTTTATGGGCTGATTTCGTTCAGATTTGGGTCGCTGTTTGGATGTGTTCATGGTCCTCATTCGAATTTATGCGGCTCATGAACACATTTTGGGGGGGTTATAAATTTCCCATGTTTTGATTTCCTTTCTCCAGTTGTAGTCTTGTTTGTTTCTGGTCCTGTTTTATTTTGGTTTTTGCTGGTTGTGTGTGTTCGCCTATTTCTTTTGTTCTTGTATAGTTTTTGTTAGGTCCTGGGGTATGCCCCTTGTAGCTGTGTAATCTCTGTTTTTTTATTTATGTCTTATTCACCCAAAAAAAAAAAAAATCATCTTTTTGGACTTTAGAATTGAACACTTAGGTAATTTAGAAAACCTTAAATAAGGTGCTTAAGTTAAACTAATATCGTTAAACTCCAATTACTCAGAAAATTCTCTTTCTTGGAGGCTAAGCAAGGTTAGTGTGAGTTAAACTTGGCCAGTTAAGCTAATGAAACAATTGGTCTCCTAACCTAATTAGTTCGTAGAACAAAATAGAGAAGGACGGAGAAAGTTAGAGAAAAAAAGAGAAAGATGAAGAAAATCAAAGAGAATTAAGATTCAGCCTTTTGGACTTAAGAATCGAACACTTAGATGATTTAGAAAACCTCAAAAGAGGTGCTTACGTAAACTCATATCGTTAAGCTAAACTTACTCAGAAAATTCTCTTTCTTAGGGGCTAAGCAAGGTTAGTTTGAGTTATACTTTGTCAATTAAACTAATGAAACAATTGGTGGCATAAGCTAATTAGTTAGTAGAACAAAATAGAGAGAAGGACGGAGATCGACGGAGAAAGTTAGGGAGAAACATTCTTCTTCAGAGCAAGAAGAGAAAGTTAGAGAAAAGAAAGAGAAATAGGAAGAAAATCAAAGGGAATTCAAATTCAACCATTTGGACTTGAGAATTGAACACTTAGGGGATTTAGAAAACCTTAAATTAGGTGCTTAAGTTAAACTAATATCGCTAAGCATCAAATTGCTGAGAAAATTCTCTTCATTAGAGGCTAAGCAAGGTTAGTTTAAGTTAAATTTGGCCACTTAAGCTAATGAAACAATTGGTGGCCTTAGCTAATTAGTTCCTAGAACAAAATATGGGGGGATGGAGAAGGGCGGACTAAGTTAGAGAGAAATGTTCTTCTTGAGAGCTAGAAGAGGAAGTTAGACAAACGAAGGAGAAAGACGAAGAAAAACAAAGGGAATTCAAATTCACGCTCTTGGACTTGAGAATTGAACACTTGGGCGTTTTTCAAAACCTTAAATGAGGTGCATAAGTTAAACTAATATCGTTAAGGTAAAATTACTCAGAAAAATCTCTTTCTTAGAGGCTAAGCAAGGTTAGTCTGAGTTAAACTTTGGCCACTTAAGCTAATGTAACAATTGGTGGCGTAAGCTAATTAACTCGTAAAACAAAATAGAGAGGGACGGAGAACGACGGAGAAAGAGAGAAGAAACATTTTGCTGGAGAGCTAGAGTAGAAAGTTGTAGAAAGGAAAGAGAAATAGGAAGAAATTCAAAAGGAATTCAAATTCATCCTTTTGGACTTGAGAATTGAACACTTAGGAGATTTAGAAAACCTTAAATAAGGTGCTGAATTTAACTTGGTCACTTAAGGTGCTGAATCTAAGCTACTTAGTTCCTAGAACAAAATAGAAAAGGACGGACAAAATTAGAGAGAAACGTTCTTCTTGAGAGCTAGAAGAGAAAGTTAGAGCAAAGAAAGAGAAAGAGAAAGAAAATTGAAGGAAATACAAATTCAACCCTTCGGGCTTGAGAATTGACCACTTTTTTGATTTAGAAGGCCTTAAATGTGGTGCTTAAGTTAAACTGATCTCGTTTTGCTAAAATTACTCAGAAAATTCTCTTTGTTAGAGGCGAAGCAAGGTTAGTTTGAGTTAAACTTGGCCAATTAAGCTAATGAAACAATTGGGGGGGGGGGCTATGCTAATTAGTTAGTAGAACAAAATAGAAAATGATGGAGAACGACGGAGAAAGTTAGAGAGAAACATTCTTTTTGAGAGCTAGAAGACTAAGTTAGAGAAAAGAAAGAGAATTAGGAAGAAAATCAAAGGGAATGCAACTTCACCCTTTTGGACTTGCGAGTTGGACACTTAGGCGATTTAGAAAACCTTAAATGAGATGCTTAAGTTATATTAATATCGTTAAGGTACAATTGCTCGAAAAATTCTCTTTCTTAGAGGCTAAGCAAAGTTGGTTTTGAGACAAACTTGGCCACTTAAGCTAATGAAGCAATCGGTTGCCTGTGCTACTTAGTTAGTAGAACAAAATAGAAAATGATGGAGAACGACGGAGAAAGTTCGAGAGAAACATTCTTTCTGAGAGCCAGAAGAGAAAGTTAGAGAAAAGAAAGAGAAGTATGTCTATTTGCTGTATGACTTAGGGATTGGGCTGATGCCAGGTGGGCTCCGCGTCTGCTATCGCATTGTGGCTGTATGTGTACTTTGGTGTTGGGCCCACGGTTCTAATGGGCCACAATGTTTTGGGTTTATTTCTGGTTAAAATAGTGGGTTGTTATTGAGGGGCCCATTTGTTTTTTGGCCTAGTTTTTTAGTGGTAGTTTTTGTTCATTCGCGGACAGTGTTTTAATTAGTTTTTTTTTTTTGTTGTTGCTATTTTGCCCATATACCGTCCCCAAGTTTCCTTCTATTATCTTTGATGATAGGGGTTGTTTGGGGACAAAAATGATATATGGGCAATTTTGAGTTTTTATTTTCTGTTTTAGTTACCCCTTCTTTGGGGCATGAGATCATGTTGTCTTACCTGGGATATGCCCCTTGTAAATGTGTAATTTTTTGTCTTTAATTTATGACTTACCCACCCCCCCCTCCCAAAAAAAAGAAAAGAAAAGAAAGAGAACTAGGAAGAACATCGAAGGAAATTCAAATTCATCCTTTTGGACTTGAGAATTGAACACTTAGGTGATTTAGAAAACCTTAAATGAGATGCTGAAGTCAAATTAATATCGTTAAGCTACAGTTGTTCTGACAATTCCCTTTCTTAGTGGCTAAGCAAGGATAGTTTGAGTTAAACTTGGTCACTTAAGCTAACCAGTTCGTAGAACAAAACAGAGAAGGATGGAGAGAGAAACATTTTGCTTGAGAGCTAGAGGAGAAAGTTGTAGAAAAGAAATAGAAATAGGAATAAAATCTTAAGGAATTCAAATTCATCCTTTTGGATTTGTGAATTGAACGATTAGGTGATTTAGAGCACCTTAAATAAGGCGTTGAATTAAACTTGGCCACTTAAGAACAAGTATGGTTAAGTTAGAGAGAAAGGTTCTTCTTGAGAGGTGGAAGAGAAAGTTAGAGAAATGAAAGAGAAAGATGAAGCAAGGTTGAACACTCAGGCGATTTTGAAAACCTTAAATGAGGTGCATAAGTTAAACTCTTATTATGGTTAAGCTAAAATTACTCAGAAAATTATCTTTCTTAGAGGACCAAGCAAGGTTTGTTTGAGTTAAACTTTGGCCACTTAAGCTAATGAAACAATTGCTGGCCTAAGCTAATTAGTTCGTAGAACAAAATAGAGAAGGATGGAGAATGGCGGAGAAAGTTAGAGAGAAAGATTTTGCTCCAGAGCCAGAAGAGAAAGTTGCAGAAAAGAAAGAGAAATAGGAAGAAAATCAAAGGAAATTCAAATTCACCCTTTTAGACTCGTGAATTGAACACTTAGGTGAATTAGAAAACCTTAAATGGGGTGCTTAGGTTAAACTCATATCGTTAAGCTAAAGTTGCTGAGAAAATTCTCTTTCTTAGGGGTTAAGCAAGGTTAGCTTGAGTTATACTTGGCCAATTATGCTAACGAAACAATTGGTGGCTTAAGCTAAGAAGGATGGGGAATGACGAAGGAAGTTAGAGAGAAACGTTCTTCTTGAGTGCTAGAAGAGAAAGTTAGAGAAAAGAAAGAGAAATAGGATGAAAATCAAAGGAAATGCAAATATCATCCTTTCGGAGCTGAGAATTGAACACTTATGTGATTTAGAAGGCCATAAATGAGGTGCTTAAGTTAAACTCATATCGTTAAGCTAAAATTACTCAGAAAGTTCTCTTTCTTAGAGGCTTTCGGGTTAAACTTCCCCACTTAAGTTGATGAAACAATTGGTGGCCGGAGCTAATTTGTTTGTAGAACAAAATAGAGGAGGATGGAGAATGACGTAGCAAGTTAGAGAGAAACATTCTTCTTGAGAGCAAGAAGAGAAAGTTTGAGAAAGAGAAAGAGTAATAGGAAGAAAATCAAAGGGAATTCAAATTCATCTTTTTGGACTTTAGAATTGAACACTTAGGTGATTTAGAAAACCTTAAATAAGGTGCTTAAGTTAAACTAATATCGTTAAACTCCAATTACTCAGAAAATTCTCTTTTTTGGAGGCTAAGCAAGGTTAGTGTGAGTTAAACTTGGCCAGTTAAGCTAATGAAACAATTGGTCTCCTAACCTAATTAGTTCGTAGAACAAAATAGAGAAGGACAGATGTAATACCCCTGTTCCATAATATGCTAATTGGTCCTTAAATTGAGTGTGATTATGTGTTTACCATGATTTTATGTGCCATTATGTGAACATAGGTGGTCTTGAAAGTTTTATCTGTTCACCGTAGGAATATCTGTTTGAATAATCAGCTTTGGAAATTAAATTGAGGGCCTTATCGGCCACAAAACCCGAAATTGATTACGCCATTGTGTTTGGCATAATTTTTAGAGCCTACGGTGAAATTAAATTGAAAAATTGATTTGGACCAGATTAAGTTGGTAAAATGGGTGCCCAATTACTCTCTACTATTATATTGTGACTTAGTGGGGCTTGTTGTATATGAGCACTACTCAATTAAACTCCCTCTCTAATTCTCACTTGGCTGATATACACTCTAAGGAGAGGAGTGGGCCGGCCATTAGAGAGAGAGAAGAGAGAAAAATTTGTGTTTGATCTTGAAGGCTTGGAATCTTGAAGTCCAACTCAAATTGGACCATAGATTGAAGAATTGGACTTCTAGGTAAGCCATTGACTCTTGAAACTATGAATTGAACTTGTAATCTTGTGAGTTCAAGAGTTGTTTGTGATCAAGAGCATGTAACAAGTTGATTCTTGTTGAGTTTGAAGTCTTAGAACTCATGCATGTAAGAAATTACCTTGAATTTGCATGTTTGAGCTTGAAACACATGATTCATGTAGAGTTTTGGTTGAAACTCATGTTTTGATCACCATTTGTGTTATCTAAGTTGAGAATGTGGCTAATTCATCACATGCATGTGCAAATTAAGAAGATATGAGCTTGAATGCATGAATTTGTTATATTGATGTTGAGTTTGACATATTTTGGGACATGCATATGGATAAATCAAGAAATTGAGCTTCATAATGTTATAATCTTGCATTGATGCCATGTTAGTATGATTATATTGAGATTCGAGCCATTGCATGCAAGTAATGTAGCTGGAAAACCGATTTGGAGCTCAAGAACACATTCTGGGAAACCCAGAATTTTGATGTCCGCTCGAGCGGGGTAATGGCCGCTCGAGCGGAAAAATCGTGCTCCCAGCACTTTTGCAGAGTTGGATGTCCGCTCGAGCGGGATACCTCACGCTCGAGCGTGGAGTTTTGTAGACGGGCCTTCAGCTCGAGCGCTCTATTCCACGCTCGAGCGCATTTTTCATGCAACCATACTTTTGCAGGCCTTAAGGGTCCGCTCGAGCGGCTAAGTTGACGCTCGAGCGGGGACCCTGTTTTCTGGAATTTTGTCCATGCGTTCTGTGTTTCGTTTTCCGTTCTCTTTCACTTGTAAGCACTCTTAGGCGTATGTTAAGCATTGTAAATGAGTTAATGAGATAGGAATAAGGCCTAAAGAGGAATATGTGAATTAAAGAACGGATTGAATTATTAATGACCCTTTTGTGTTCATGAAATGTGTAGGGTCAAGCTCCAGGGCAAATCCACAAGCCGATCACTGTGAGTAATATAACTATTCGAAAGCTTGTCAATGTCCAATTGTTTATTCCCTTAAACTTTATGAGTTGTTAATTGGGATTGTGGACAAAAGTCTGACAGGAATGAATGGATGGACCAAAGGTCGTTTTGATATAAATGAATGGACCAAAGGTCGTTTTGATATAAATGAATGGACCAAAGGTCGTTTTGATATAAATGAATGGACCGAAGGTCGTCCTGATGTAAATGAATGGACCAAAGGTCGTCCTGATGTAAATGAATGGACCAAAGGTCGTTTTGACACATGTGAGTGGGCCGAAGGCCGTTTTGACATGAATGAGTAGGCCGAAGGCCGTTTTGACATGAATGAGTAGGCCGAAGGTCGTTTTGACATGAACGAGTAGGCCGAAGGTCGTTTTGACATGAACGAGTAGGCCGAAGGTCGTTTTGACATAAATGAATGGGCCGAAGGCCATTTTGACAGAAATGGATGGGCCGAAGGCCGTTTCGACATAAGTGAATGGGCCGAAGGCCGTTTTGCCATGAATAGGAGTATGAATTGGGCCCAAGGCCGTTTGGAACATGTTGTTCTACATTGTTATGTAATTTCTGCATTTGATATTATTCACTGGGCTATCGCTCACGCTCATTCATGTGTTTGTAGGTGAGCCAAGGGAAGTCCAAACCCAGCCCCAGTGAAGTCCACTAGGAAAAATCCGAGTTTTGAGGAAGTCAGCCTTGCGTCTCACTCTTGAGATCTACCCTTGCCTTTTTGCTATGTAATTATGTTTTGTCTTGCCAACAAGGACTTTATGTATATCTGTAAATAGTCTGTCATAGGTTGACTCGTTTTGGTTGATCCTGTCTGTAATGAATTTTGTGAAACTGTACTTTTGATGTGGGTTATTAACGTATCTGAGTATGGTTTGTTTGATGTGCATATAAGCACGGCTCAATGGACAAAGTTTTTATTTATTGCTTCCGTTTGGCCCCTTTACTCTGACAGGTTATGTCTCTTTTGGTCTGAGGCCGTAGGTAATCTCAGGATTACTGGCCGGTTGTGTCCTTAACCCATAGGGGCGGGTTCGGGTCATGACAGAGTGGTATCAGAGCACGAGTTAATAACTCACACACTTGTCCAAAAGAGTAATAAGCGTCTAGATGAGTTCCAGGATGCATTCAGGTGATAAATACGAGTTTGGAAGCATTGATCCTATGCTTAAATGTTTTGTTATGAATAATTATATGTGTAAGTTGTGAACTACTTGCATTGCGAATTATCTGGAAATATGTGCTTCTTAGTGCATGCATACTTGTGTACCTTTTGTATGAAATATAATGTAAGTTTAATCAGATGGTGAGAACCAGAGGTGATGAGTTGGAATCTTCTACTGCCAGACTGGACAGAATGGAAAGACTGATCCAAGAAATGGCAGAAGCTTTGAGACAGCAACAGGAGTGGCAACAACAGTGGCAGCAACCACACCCGCCACCTCCACCTCCGGCACCACCCGTGCCAGACGATCAAAATGATGACCGGATAATAGCTCTCACGAAGGAATTCAAGAAAATGAAACCACCACAGTTCCATGGCGGACTAGATCCTTTGAAAGCTGAGGCTTGGGTTCTTGGGATCGAAAAACTGTTTGAGGTGTTTCCGTGCTCGGATACACAGAAAGTGCTTCTAGCCACCTTTATGCTAGAAGATGAAGCGAGAAGATGGTGGATGTTGATGAGGGAAAACCACAGAGATGTTGATTGGGCGAAATTTTTGGAAATCTTCTATGACAAGTACTTCCCGCAGTGTGTCCGGGATAGGAAAGTGGCAGAGTTCATGGAACTCAAACAAGACAGCATGACTGTAGCTGAGTATGAGGCCAAATTTACTGAGTTGGCTAGGTTTGCACCACACGTAATTGACACTGATTATACGAAGGTAAGACATTTTGAAGGTGGACTCCGAAGTGACATCCTAGAGCGAGTAAATGTCCTGAAGTTGGAGACCTACATCGGGGTGCTTGACCGGGCCATCATATCAGAGGCTGACATAGCTAGACAAGCTAAGCCAACAACAGAATGGAAAGGCAACAAAAGACAAGGCTTCTTTCCGAAGAAGAAATTTCTGAAAAAGCAAAACACGGGCTCCTCAACTACTTCAAGTTCTTCCCGAGACACAGCTCCCATGTGCAACATTTGTAGCAAAAGGCACCGTGGAGTCTGTTACCGTGCATCGGGAGCCTGTTTCAAGTGTGGGAAACAAGGGCACATAGCCCGAGAGTGCAATCAGAACGGTGGGAAACTGGCAGCTAGTTCAACTGCATCGGTCCCAAAGCCGGGAAATGCTGTGAGATCCGCTATTACCGAGGACACAGTGAGACAGGGGAGAGTTTTTGCGCTTCTTCCGGGTGACACACGGAACGCCAATGCCGTTGTCTCAGGTACTATCTCAATATGTAATCAGGATGCTTTTGTGTTAATTGATTCTGGATCAACGCACTCATTTGTGACATATGCATTTGCATCTAGACTGAAAAGACCCCTAGAATTGTTGCCATATTTGTTATGTGTGTCTGCTCCATCGGGGGAATCTGTGCTATGTGACTATATATATCGGTTTTGTGACATGCATATTGAGGATGCTACCCTATATGTAGATTTGTTGCCCTTAAACTTTAGACACTTTGATGTAATTTTGGGCATGGATTGGTTGACCAAATATTGTGCCACTATAAATTGTGTGACAAAGAGGGTTGTGTTTAAACTACCAGAACAGAAAGAAATTGTGTTTGTGGGAAATGGGGTAGTGCCTCCACCATATTTGATATCTGCAATGAAAGCATGTAAATTGATCAGGAAGGGGTGCCAGGGTTATTTGTGTTATGTATTGACTGAACAATCTGTGAATGTTGAATTGAATGATATTCCCATTGTTAGAGAGTTCCCAGATGTGTTTCCAAATGAATTACCAGGGGAATTGGTAGACAGGGAGATAGAGTTTACTATTGAGACTGTGCCAGGCACCCAGCCTATTTCTAAAACTCCCTACAGGATGGCTACCGCCGAAATGAAAGAATTAAAGGAACAGTTGCAGGACCTTCTTGATAAAGGGTTTATACGGCCCAGCACTTCACCTTGGGGTGCACCAGTGTTGTTTGTAAAGAAGAAAGATGGTACTTTGCGCCTGTGCATCGATTATCGGGAATTGAACAAGGTAACGATAAAGAATAAATATCCCTTACCCCGTATTGATGACTTATTTGACCAGTTGCAGGGATCACAGGTGTTTTCTAAGATTGATTTGAGATCCGGGTATCATCAGCTGAAGGTTAAGGCAGAAAATGTTGAGAAAACCGCATTCAGAACGAGGTATGGTCATTTTGAGTTTCTTGTTATGCCATTTGGAGTGACTAATGCTCCGGCAGCATTTATGGACTTAATGAATAGAATTTTTAAAACCTACCTTGATGAGTTTGTTGTTGTCTTCATCGATGATATTTTGATATACTCTAAAGATAGACTTGAACACGAACATCATTTGAGGACTGTTTTACAAATACTTCGGGAAAGGAAACTATTTGCTAAGTTAAAGAAATGTGAGTTTTGGTTGGATGAGGTTATTTTCTTAGGGCACGTGTCACACCAACTAATGTGACAGAAGTTCGTAGTTTCATGGGCTTAGCTGGATACTATAGGAGATTTGTAAAAGACTTTTCGAAATTAGCTGTGCCTCTTACCCAATTGACACGTAAGGGACAACCATTTGAGTGGAATAGTGAAAGAGAATCAGCCTTTCATGAATTAAAGACAAGATTGACCACTGCACCAATTTTGACACTACCTTCAGGTACGGAAAATTTTGTGATTTTCAGTGATGCTTCTTATAAGGGTTTGGGTTGTATGTTAATGCAGAACGGAAAGGTTATTGCTTACGCCTCCCGACAGTTGAGGCCACATGAGAAGAACTATCCAACACATGACTTAGAATTGGCCGCAGTTGTTTTTGCCTTGAAAATCTGGCGGCATTATTTGTATGGAGCAAAGTGTGAAGTCTACACAGATCATAAAAGCCTAAAATACTTCTTCACGCAGAAAGAGTTGAATATGCGTCAGAGAAGATGGCTAGAATTGATAAAAGATTACGACCTAGAAATTCAGTATCACCCCGGGAAAGCTAATACAGTGGCTGATGCCTTGAGCAGAAAATCAACAGAGAGTATAGCTTGTTTGCTTACTGAACAAAGGGAGATTTTGCAAGACTTTGAAAAGTCTGAAATTGAAGTGGTGATATGTGAACAGGGCGGATTGATAGCCGCTATTACAGCCGAACCGGCAATTGTTGATGAAATCAAGCAGAAACAGAAGGAAGATGAGTTCCTCAGAAAAGTCATTGATGAATTTGAAGTGAGCCCAAAAGCAGAGTTCAGTGTCGAGAATGGAATGTTGAAATTTCGAAACCGAATATGTGTCCCAGATATCACGGAACTAAAGAAGAGGGTCTTAGATGAAGCCCACAGATCCGTATTTGCTATGCATCCGGGCAACAATAAAATGTATCGGGATTTGAAACAAACCTATTGGTGGCCTAAAATGAAGAAGGAGATTGCAGAATATGTGTCCAAGTGCCTTCAGTGTCAGCAAGTTAAGGCTGAACATCAGAAACCAGGCGGTCTACTTCAACCTCTCCCTATTCCTGAGTGGAAGTGGGAACATGTGACTATGGATTTCGTTTTTGGCCTACCTCGGACTTCCCGAGGTATGGATTCTGTCTGGGTTGTAGTTGATAGACTGACCAAATCTGCACATTTTCCGCCTGTCAAAACTACATTTACTGCTTATAGATTGGCTACTATTTATGTTGATGAAATTGTCCGGTTACACGGAGTTCCGGTGTCCATTGTGTCAGATAGGGATCCGAAATTTGTATCTAGATTGTGGAAAAGTTTGCAGGAAGCTATGGGAACAGAACTAAGGTTCAGTACTGCCTTCCACCCACAGACGGATGGCCAGTCAGAACGAACGATACAAACTTTGGAAGATATGCTTCGCATGTGTGCTTTGGATTTTCAGGGGAGTTGGGAAGACTATTTGCCGCTTGCAGAGTTTGCTTATAATAACAGCTTCCACTCCAGCATCGGTATGGCACCATACGAGGTTTTGTATGGTAGGAGGTGTAGATCACCTATTTGTTGGACAGAGGTCGGAGACAGAGCTTTGCTTGGGCCTGAAATTGTACAAGACACCTCTGAAAAGATCAAAGCTATTCGGCAAAGGCTCAAAACAGCTCAAGACCGACAGAAGAATTATGCAGACGTTCGGAGAAGACCTCTTGAGTATGAGGTCGGCGACCATGTGTTCATCCGAGTTTCTCCGATGAAAGGCCAAGTCAGGTTTGGGAAAAAGGGCAAGTTGTCGCCCCGTTACATTTGGCCGTTTCAGATTTTGGAGAGGCTTGGCCCAGTTGCTTATAGAGTTGCTTTGCCACCGGGATTCGAGCAAATCCATAACGTATTTCATGTGTCGATGTTGAGGGGTTACCTCCGAGACCCGTTGCATGTGATTGATTATCACCGGGTTGCTATTGATGAAAATATGGAATATGCTGAATGGCCGGAAAGAATTGTTGACCGACAAGTGAAAGAATTGAGAAACAGATCCATTCCAATGGTGAAAGTGGAATGGAAAGAACACTATGGGACAGATGCTACATGGGAAAAAGAGGAGGAAATGCGTCTACGCTATCCACATTTGTTTCCCGACGAAGGTAAATTAAGTTTGGAGGACCAAACTTCCTAAAGGGGGGAAGACTGTAATACCCCTGTTCCATAATATGCTAATTGGTCCTTAAATTGAGTGTGATTATGTGTTTACCATGATTTTATATGCCATTATGTGAACATAGGTGGTCTTGAAAGTTTTATCTGTTCACCGTAGGAATATCTGTTTGAATAATCAGCTTTGGAAATTAAATTGAGGGCCTTATCGGCCACAAAACCCGAAATTGATTACGCCATTGTGTTTGGCATAATTTTTAGAGCCTACGGTGAAATTAAATTGAAAAATTGATTTGGACCAGATTAAGTTGATTAAGTTGGTAAAATGGGTGCCCAATTACTCTCTACTATTATATTGTGACTTAGTGGGGCTTGTTGTATATGAGCACTACTCAATTAAACTCCCTCTCTAATTCTCACTTGGCTGATATACACTCTAAGGAGAGGAGAGGGCCGGCCATTAGAGAGAGAGAAGAGAGAAAAATTTGTGTTTGATCTTGAAGGCTTGGAATCTTGAAGTCCAACTCAAATTGGACCATAGATTGAAGAATTGGACTTCTAGGTAAGCCATTGACTCTTGAAACTATGAATTGAACTTGTAATCTTGTGAGTTCAAGAGTTGTTTGTGATCAAGAGCATGTAACAAGTTGATTCTTGTTGAGTTTGAAGTCTTAGAACTCATGCATGTAAGAAATTACCTTGAATTTGCATGTTTGAGCTTGAAACACATGATTCATGTAGAGTTTTGGTTGAAACTCATGTTTTGATCACCATTTGTGTTATCTAAGTTGAGAATGTGGCTAATTCATCACATGCATGTGCAAATTAAGAAGATATGAGCTTGAATGCATGAATTTGTTATATTGATGTTGAGTTTGACATATTTTGGGACATGCATATGGATAAATCAAGAAATTGAGCTTCATAATGTTATAATCTTGCATTGATGCCATGTTAGTATGATTATATTGAGATTCGAGCCATTGCATGCAAGTAATGTAGCTGGAAAACCGATTTGGAGCTCAAGAACACATTCTGGGAAACCCAGAATTTTGATGTCCGCTCGAGCGGGGTAATGGCCGCTCGAGCGGAAAAATCGTGCTCCCAGCACTTTTGCAGAGTTGGATGTCCGCTCGAGCGGGATACCTCACGCTCGAGCGTGGAGTTTTGTAGACGGGCCTTCAGCTCGAGCGCTCTATTCCACGCTCGAGCGCATTTTTCATGCAACCAGTACTTTTGCAGGCCTTAAGGGTCCGCTCGAGCGGCTAAGTTGACGCTCGAGCGGGGACCCTGTTTTCTGGAATTTTGTCCATGCGTTCTGTGTTTCGTTTTCCGTTCTCTTTCACTTGTAAGCACTCTTAGGCGTATGTTAAGCATTGTAAATGAGTTAATGAGATAGGAATAAGGCCTAAAGAGGAATATGTGAATTAAAGAACGGATTGAATTATTAATGACCCTTTTGTGTTCATGAAATGTGTAGGGTCAAGCTCCAGGGCAAATCCACAAGCCGATCACTGTGAGTAATATAACTATTCGAAAGCTTGTCAATGTCCAATTGTTTATTCCCTTAAACTTTATGAGTTGTTAATTGGGATTGTGGACAAAAGTCTGACAGGAATGAATGGATGGACCAAAGGTCGTTTTGATATAAATGAATGGACCAAAGGTCGTTTTGATATAAATGAATGGACCAAAGGTCGTTTTGATATAAATGAATGGACCGAAGGTCGTCCTGATGTAAATGAATGGACCAAAGGTCGTCCTGATGTAAATGAATGGACCAAAGGTCGTTTTGACACATGTGAGTGGGCCGAAGGCCGTTTTGACATGAATGAGTAGGCCGAAGGCCGTTTTGACATGAATGAGTAGGCCAAAGGGATTAGGTTGAGAGAGGGGATTAGGTTGAGAGCTTCTCTCTCTAGATTCTAGAGAGAGAAAGCTTCCGCCGTTGTTACCCATGGAGTTTTGAGGGTTCCTTATCAGATTCTTTGTCTGGTTTGGGCAGTGGTACATATTGCTACTGAATCTGGTCTTATCTTTTCCAGATTTAGGAGGGCTTGTAGTGTTTTGTAGGTCTTTGCTGTCGTGCATGTGGGGTTCCATGTTCTGGTCTTGGGATTAGGGTGTTATCTCCCCAGTTTCGTGAGTTCCAGTGATGGTGGTGTGCTGGGTTGTACCCTGGTGGGGTTTTTTGAGGTGACGTCATGTATGGAGCTTCAGTGAGAAGTTGCAGGTGGTTAGCTATTTTGGTAATGGCGGGTCTCTACTCCGGCGCCAGTTTGGCTTTCAGAGTTGTGGTTGCCGGTGTTGCCGTGGAGGATCTTTTGGCATTGTTCTATGTGACTTCGCTGGTGAATCTGTTCGGCTAACAGTGGTTGGGTTTCTGTACCTTGGTGGTATAGGTTAGTGACTCCAGCGGTGGGTTGCACCATTTTGGTTGCGGCTCTGCTCGGTTTTATTGTTTTTGAGAAGGTGGGTTTGATACGTGCGACAGCTGCACTGGTTACAGTGACTGAACTGGTTTCGGCGACGTTGGTGTGGCTGGCTGCTCGATCGGTCTTTAAATTCCGAAGTGGTCGTCGCTGGTAACGTCGTGCGTTGCTTGGGTTCTGGGTGCTGGTTCGTTCAAAGGTTCTCCGGCTAGTTTCCTGGTCGGTGGTGTATTCTGGTTATGGAGCCAGTGTTATTGCTTGGGTTTGCCGTTCCTATTCCGGCAGTGTATTGCATGTGATGGGTCATTTGCTACCCCTGTTTCAGTCGTCATTTTTTCGATGGCTGGTGATTTATTTTGAGGTAGGTCGCCGGTGGTTTTTTGGTTAGTCCGTCAGGTTTGCCGCCGACGAGAATTTTCTCTGCCATTGTCATGTCGTCTCTGCCATGACAAGCTTGCTGTTTCTCCGGTGACGGTTAGTCTGGTTCAAAACAATGGGTTTCGACACTGGTTTCTGGGTTCATCAAGCTGGTCGTTTCTCGTGTGTAGCTCGATGGTGGTTTCGCCAACACTGTGTTTTTGCCGCTAGGGGGGTTCTTCTGGTTTGCTCCGTCAAGCTCGGCAGCCATGGTTTGCCGATGTTTCGCCGGTGAATGGTTTTGTGTAATGTTGCCGTCTACACCAAGCAGGTGGCGCGTGGAGTGGCTTTGGGATGCGAGACCAGCTGCTGTTGCGTGTTGCTATCACCCACGTTGGGTAGAGGGTCTAGCTACTTCTGTCTGCTAGGTGCTGCTATGACGTGAGGTGATGGGCGTATTCGTTATTTTTGTATTGCAGGTGTATAAATTGTGGGAAAGGTATTTGCTATATCAACTTCATATATATATTTATATATATATTTTGGTTGACTTATGCTTTAGCTGCCTAGTTGGGTTTTGGTGATGTAGTAGGTGGGCCACGTGTGGGTTGTTTTGTAAGCTTATCAGAAAAATCACGTTGGCCCATGTGGTATTGTTTTGTGCCCACGGTGGATTTGGGGTCACGTGGGTGGGCCACAGTTTACTTTAATGAATGATGCATATTTTTATGGTGGGCCCATGTGTAGTTATATGGGGTGTTTTTTGGACTCTTTTTTGGTGGGCAAGTGGGACCCGACGAGATTTTTTACTTCCTGTCCTTGGACCTCCATACTGGGTGAAGACCTGGGCCTTATATTGGTCATTATTTGTGTGATTTTCAACAGATTGGGCTATGCGTTCTGGGTTTGATTATTGGGTATTTTTGTGCTCATTTATTCCTGTTTAGCCTCACTGCAGTGGTTTACCAATTATAGTTGATTTTTTATTTTGATTAATCATGTGATCCTCATGTGACTCGATACGAGGTGAGTTTTGAGCCATCTCCGCCAAGAGTGATTGAGGGGTCACTGCTTTGGGGAATAGTGGTTCGATGACTTGCTGAATTAGAGACTGGGAGATGAGCGGGAGGATAGCTACCAGTTTATGGTTGCTTCTTGTCTTCATGTGACCCTTTCTAATTGATTATATTGCCACGCCTGACATGGAGTGAAGGGCACACTGCCGTGGGGTTTCAGGCTCGTGATCTACCAAGATAGGGACTGGGGGATGTGATGTTTGATCTTATGCGATTTTTGACTATGTATTGGGCTATTGCTGTGGGGCTATTGTTTTTTTGCTACAACTCCATAGTCCGTTGATGATGGTTACTGCTCGTGCTAGCTTCATGTGACTCTGTCGGGATATGTCATGGGATAGATTTTTTCCTCTGTCATGGCTTTGGTTAAGTGGCTAGGATGTCACGGCTGTGAGGAGTGGAAGGCTTACTGGATTCCATGTGCTCATCTTCGGTAAAGACTGGCGGCTTGTGGGGGTGGCTATCTTTTTTTGATCGGGCTTGTGGGTTGCAGCTTTGTGTGATGTTTGTTATGTTTAAATAGCTTTGTGGTGTTTGTTTGTACCTTTGCCCATATATCCACCCCAAGTTTCCATCTATTATCTCTGATGGTAGGGGTTACTTGGGGACAAAAGGATATATGGGCAAAGTTGGGTTATGTTCTTTCTCTGTTGTTCTTGTGTTTCTCCCCCTATCTTATGGGGGTGCTTTAGTAGTTTATGTTGGTTATGTAATCGTTTATTTATTTGTTGTTGGGTGTACCTGGGGTATGCCCCTTGTAAACTTGTATATTTCATTGTCTTTATTTTATGACTTACTTACCCAAAAAAAAAAAAAGAGTAGGCCGAAGGTCGTTTTGACATGAACGAGTAGGCCGAAGGTCGTTTTGACATGAACGAGTAGGCCGAAGGTCGTTTTGACATAAATGAATGGGCCGAAGGCCATTTTGACAGAAATGGATGGGCCGAAGGCCATTTCGACATAAGTGAATGGGCAGAAGGCCGTTTTGCCATGAATAGGAGTATGAATTGGGCCCAAGGCCGTTTGGAACATGTTGTTCTACATTGTTATGTAATTTCTGCATTTGATATTATTCACTGGGCTATCGCTCACGCTCATTCATGTGTTTGTAGGTGAGCCAAGGGAAGTCCAAACCCAGCCCCAGTGAAGTCCACTAGGAAAAATCCAAGTTTTGAGGAAGTCAGCCTTGCGTCTCACTCTTGAGACCTACCCTTGCCTTTTTGCTATGTAATTATGTTTTGTCTTGCCGGCAAGGACTTTATGTATATCTGTAAATAGTCTGTCATAGGTTGACTCGTTTTGGTTGATCCTGTCTGTAATGAATTTTGTGAAACTGTACTTTTGATGTGGGTTATTAACGTATCTGAGTATGGTTTGTTTGATGTGCATATAAGCACGGCTCAATGGACAAAGTTTTTATTTATTGCTTCCGTTTGGCCCCTTTACTCTGACAGGTTATGTCTCTTTTGGTCTGAGGCCGTAGGTAATCTCAGGATTACTGGCCGGTTGTGTCCTTAACCCATAGGGGCGGGTTCGGGTCATGACAACGGAGAAAGTTAGAGAAAAAAAGAGAAAGATGAAGAAAATCAAAGAGAATTAAGATTCAGCCTTTTGGACTTGAGAATCGAACACTTAGATGATTTAGAAAACCTCAAAAGAGGTGCTTACGTAAACTCATATCGTTAAGCTAAACTTACTCAAAAAATTCTCTTTCTTAGGGGCTAAGCAAGGTTAGTTTGAGTTATACTTTGTCAATTAAACTAATGAAACAATTGGTGGCATAAGCTAATTAGTTAGTAGAACAAAATAGAGAGAAGGACGGAGATCGACGGAGAAAGTTAGGGAGAAACATTCTTCTTCAGAGCAAGAAGAGAAAGTTAGAGAAAAGAAAGAGAAATAGGAAGAAAATCAAAGGGAATTCAAATTCATCCATTTGGACTTGAGAATTGAACACTTAGGGGATTTAGAAAACCTTAAATTAGGTGCTTAAGTTAAACTAATATCGCTAAGCATCAATTGCTGAGAAAATTCTCTTCATTAGAGGCTAAGCAAGGTTAGTTTAAGTTAAATTTGGCCACTTAAGCTAATGAAACAATTGGTGGCCTTAGCTAATTAGTTCCTAGAACACAATATGGGGGGATGGAGAAGGGCGGACTAAGTTAGAGAGAAATGTTCTTCTTGAGAGCTAGAAGGGGAAGTTAGACAAACGAAGGAGAAAGACAAAGAAAAACAAAGGGAATTCAAATTCACGCTCTTGGACTTGAGAATTGAACACTTGGGCGTTTTTCAAAACCTTAAATGAGGTGCATAAGTTAAACTAATATCGTTAAGGTAAAATTACTCAGAAAATTCTCTTTCTTAGAGGCTAAGCAAGGTTAGTCTGAGTTAAACTTTGGCCACTCAAGCTAATGTAACAATTGGTGGCGTAAGCTAATTAACTCGTAAAACAAAATAGAGAGGGACGGAGAACGACGGAGAAAGAGAGTAGAAACATTTTTTTTTTTTGGGTGAATAAGAAATAATATAAAACAGAAAGATTTACAAAATTACAAGGGGCATACCCCAGGCCCTAACAACAGAAAACAGCACGAGCCACAGCCTACAGGCACCGAAGCCCAAAGAAACACCAACAAAAACTAAACCAAACCTAAGAGCTACATCCGAAAATTAGGAGAGCCAAAAGAAAACTTTGCCAATCGGACTGTACAAAGGCCATATCCTATGACGAATAGGGACCTTGTACAAAGGACAAACTAGCAACCAACAAGCACCATTACAACAGTCCAAAAACCGCCTACACAACCCGTAGGGATGGGCACCATCACACCCACAAACCTCCCTACACAACCCGTAGGGATAGGCACCTGTAACAAATTAAATATAATACAAAAATTGTAACCCAAGCAAGCCGAAGTGCTGAACCAAGAGGGGCCCATCCTACCGAATTGCTCAAAAAACCTGTTACACGAGATGCCCAAATACACATGAATCCTCCTACACAACCCGTAGGGATAGGCAAGCTGCAAACTACAATTGTGAACAAATAAAAATAAAAATAAAGACCACTGATTTGCTCTCATTAGTAGCATAGCAAGGCGCTTGAAGCAGCCATCACTATGGTACATACACACCCTGCCACCAGCTACCCAATTCTGAATAGCAATCAGCCACCACTCCTCCAAAGCAAGAGAGGAATAAAAGAAATGAAGATAGCTTATAAACCCACTGAAATGCCTAGGCAAGGCGCTACTTGCAGCCATCACCGAAGAGTAGATCCACACAGCGTACAACGCCAAAGAGGTGCGCTGATTGCAGCCATCTTCACACCACCAAGCAAACCCCGAAACAGATAGCTGCCAGTGCCCAAAGATAGTAACCAACGGCAAATTTCTTGCAGCCAAAGTCCAAATCCAATAGCCATCCGAGATAAACTGCCAGGAGCCAACCCACCTTACAAGTTGCTGCTTAACCTGTTCAATATATAAAAGAGAGGAATTTCCATAACAATATATTGAGTCATACAGGAGAAGAAACAACAAGCATACAATATAGGACCTCCCCTCACTCGACCCACAATAAAAGAGAGCTCTCCACTCAATGTAAGGGCTCCCATCACTCGGCCCACATATTCCGTGCTCTCTCATTCCAGCCAGCTGGACAATGAACTTAAGATTCCATAAACCTGCACAAAAATATATATAATATATAGTACATGTTAGTCTAAAAAATATGTACTTCCTCCCCCCACTCAACCCACATTTACAAGAAGAACTGTACTGGCTCACATCACTCAACCCTCCCTTCATAGGCTCCAGATTTTGTGAATATTTGGGATCCATAATAGCTGATAGAATCTGAGAATAACACCATCTGCAAGACAGCACAAGTTGTTAGACAAAACACTCCATATCTACTCACCATCACTCAACCCTCAATGTAGGGAGACTCACACCACTCGAGTTCCTTTCGGCTGCAGCAGTTTGGGACTGCAACAGAATTTTAGAAGGAAGGTTCCATTGTTCCAGATACCAGTTGTCACCTGCATAAGCTTTCACATTTTCCATAGAAAGGAGTCTACCCCTAACCATTTGGATGATAGAGTTAGTAACAACCTCTTCAGGTTTGAAGACCTTACTAAAGATTCTACTATTTCTCTCCATCCAAATATGGTAGACAGTGCAGAGAAAAGAGAGTTTCATAATCATAGATTTCAGAGATTTACCATTGATAGCTTTAGTAGCAAACTCAACAAGTTCCAACCAGGGCAAAGAAGGCCAGTGGGAATTACACTTAGCTTGGATAACATCCCAAATCCTAGAGGAGTAGTGACACCTAAAGAACAGATGGGAGGGGTTTTCCTCAGGGGCACAACATAAAGGGCAGCTAGGGCTGGTAAGAAGACCAAAGATTTGGAGTCTATCCCCAGTGTTAAGTCTCTCATGGATAGCCAGCCACACAATGAAACTAACCCTAGGGATAATAGGAGGACCCCAAACGAGATTAGACCAAGTAACCTTTGGGCCCTTGTCCCTCCAACAATCCCAAGCAGAGTGAATAGAAAAGGAACCATCAGTAGTCAAACTCCACACAGGAATATCAGGGGAATCAAGGGAAGGTTTAAGAGAAGGAGGAGTGGCAGCAATCCATTCCTGTATCTCCCAAGAGTTAGGAAAAGGCCAGTTCCAAGAATCATTTGAGATAATTGAACTAACCTTAGAATTGTCAGGAAGGTTGGTATCATACAAAATTCTAGGACCATACCGAAGCAAAAGCGAACCAAAGGGGTGCCAGTTATCATGCCAGAGGAACACATTTTCACCATTACCAAGTTTGAATTTGATAATAGGGAAGATTAAATCCCTAAGCGATAAAAATTTCCTCCAAACCCAGGAAGGATCACTGGGCATCTTAATACCCCAAAAACTCTTACCCTTAAGTAAGTAGGACTTAACCCATTGACACCACATAGAACATTCCCCACCCGAAAACAGATACCAAACATGTTTGGCTATAGCCGCTCTATTCCAAACCTCCATATCCTTAAAACCAAGCCCACCCTCATTTTTTTTTTTTGCAAACATGCTTCCAAGCAATTTTAGCACTATGCTTTTTCAGCTCCGTCCCAGACCAAAGGAAAGATCTGAGCAGAGTTTCAATGTCGCGGATAACCCTCTTAGGGAGAATAAAAATACAGGACCAATAAACTTGCATCGAGAAGAGAATAGACTGGATGAGTTGGGCTCTACCAGCATAAGATAGCAATTTATTGGTCCAGCTTTTAATCCTTTTAGTCATCCTATCAACCAAGATTTGACAATCAGACGCTCTAAGCTTAGTGGTGATCAAAGGCACACCCAAATATTTCACAGGGAGGGAGCCCTCAGTGAATTTGGCAATTTGCAAAATGTTAGTTTTAAGCTCACTACTACATCCGGAGAAATAAATATTACTCTTATTAGGATTAGGAGTGAGACCGGACAAGTTCCTAAATTCCTCCAGACCTTGCATGATGAGATGGACAGTCCCCGGATCCCCTCTACAGAAGATCGTAAGGTCATCCGCAAAACACAAATTAACAATTTTAGTCTTCTCACATCTCCAATGGAACTTAAAAAGGGGGTTTCTAGATTTTTCAGCAAGAATTCTAGCCAAAACCTCCATAGCCAGCACAAAAAGATACGGGGACATAGGGTCACCTTGCCTAAGGCCCCTAGCCCCTTTAAAGTACCCATGAAGACTACCATTGATGCAAATAGAGAAAGAAGGACTAGTCATACAAGCATTGATCCAATTTATCATGCAAGGAGGAAAGTCCATAGCAATGAGGATATCAATAATAAACTCCCATCTCACAGTATCATAGGCTTTCATGATGTCCACTTTCATAGCACACTTCGGAATTTTGGAACTCCGGTGATAACCCCTCATAATCTCTTGGGACAGAAAGATGTTGTCCGAGATTCTTCTACCCTGAACAAAAGCAGATTGCACAGGATCAATAAGATCAGGAAGCACCAATTTGACTCTGTTGGCTATTATCTTGGCAATGCATTTATAGATGGTGTTGCAGCAAGAAATAGGCCTATAGTCACCAACGTTCATAGGATTAGGAATTTTGGGAATAAGAGCAATGATGGTGCTATTGATCTCCGAGAGGAGTTTACCAGAGTCAAAAAATGACTTAATGGCAAGGGTAACCTCCTTCCCAACAATATCCCACGAGCTTTTGAAGAAACCAGCTGAATACCCATCAGGGCCAGGAGCTTTATTGGCTTTGAGAGACCAAAAAACCTCCTTGATTTCAGCATCCGAAATAGGTTTAGCCAAAAGAGCCGATTGAGAATTGGAAACCTTTTTATTCACCAACGATTTAATGCGCTCAAGACCATTATACTCCCCCAAGATAGGGGTACCAAACAGCTTGGTATAGAACTGGACAAAAGTATCATGAATATCAGTTATCTTAGTGGACCTAGTACCATCTTCCATAACCACACTCATGATTTTACCTCTATTAATATTACTCTTAACAGATCTAAAAAAGAAGCTGCTATTCCTATCCCCTAGACCAAGCCATTGGACTCTGGATTTTTGAAGAGCAAGACACTCTTCCAAATTGCTAAGATCAATGTATCTTTTCAACTCCTCTCTCTCCTTAGATTGAAGCTCACAGTTCAAAGGATCCTTATCGAGCTTAATTTGAGCAAGATCCAAACTAGCCTTAGAGATGAGGACACGAGTGGACAGATCATTGAAATCTTTTTTATTAAGAAGCTTAAGGCTGGCTTTGAGTTGTCTTAACTTCTGACAAACTCTGAACATAGGGACACCATGAATATATTGAGACCAGGTATTTGAAACAGTGCTAAGAAAATCTGGGTGTTGGGACCAGAAGTCAAAATATTTGAATGGTTTCTTAAAGGAGCTACTGTTAACACTGATGTTGACCACAACAGATGAGTGATCAGAAATACCAGCCGGGAGAAAAGTGGCCGTAGACTCAGGAAACTTATCCAGCCAGGCCTCATTAACCAGAACTCTGTCAATCTTGGTCGCTATGAAAGCTCCCTCGCTCCTTTTATTAGCCCATGTGAATTGGCATCCACCATAAGATAGATCAGCCAATTCAGATGCGTTAATATAAGTATTAAACTCCTCATTTTCAGAAGTCCAGGAAGGAGAACCCCTAATTTTTTCCTGTTGGTATCTTATAGCATTAAAATCACCCAAGAAAATACAGGGAATTTTGGACTTAGCACGGGAGATGTTAAACATTGTATCAAAAAATACTTTCCTCAAAGTGTGCTTGTTTGCAGCATAGACAAAAACAGCAAAAAAAATTTCATTTGTAGCCAAGTCAAGAATTTTACACAAAATATGCTGATTTGACATGGAAATTTTTTTTTTTGGGTGGATAAGTCATAAAATAAAAGACAAAAAACTTACACCAAAGACAAGGGGCATACCCCAGGCCCTAACCCAAACACTATACAATAAACCAAAAGAAAACAAATGCTAGCTATATACAAAGAAAAGACAGAAACTAAACTAATGTAACCATACATAATAAGAGACAAGCAAAAAGAGTGTTCATATGCCGCATGAAAATGTGATGAGGAATATGAACACACCCGATAGCAAGTAGCAAAAGTTGGAAACATAAACCCATGTACATCCCACATGGGAAGGCAAAATATCAACACAGTAAAGAAACAAAACATAAAAGGAAGTCACTCTTCACACATGAGAGGCGCATATAGCAGCCATCTACACCATCATAGTAGCTCAAAGACGCCTCTTTCTTGCACCTGCGCAAAATCCAACCTGCTCCAGACAATGAATCAGAACTAATAACCAAATCGACCAAACCTCCATACCGCAGCATCCTCTTAAATAGATTGCTGCCGAACCATGTAACCCGAACCGTATCTAGACATTGTAGTAGACCCTGTCAACCAGCAAATACTCAACAGAATTAAAAGCTCATCAACAGGAGAATATACAAGAATCAATGACAGATTACTCAGGACACCACACATATATATGCTCACTACACTCAACCCACAATTTATAAACTCACATCACTCGGAAAATAATGCTCCTTGTACCTGCAAAAAAGAAAGAAGTCACAGGTGTTGCATAAAAATATGTTAGTTTCTCTCAATGTGGCTAGTGATATTGGGGTGGGTGATCTATTCCTCACACTATACTCGGCCCTCAGATAATGGGGCAAACACTCAACAAACAACTTGCCAGCCACCCAGGTACCTAAAACAATAGCAAACAGTTAGGAAACCCCACAATATATTTGCTAACCATCACTCAACCCACAATTTAGGAACTCTCATTCCTTGCAGCAGTTACCGAAGGCTTCACCATAGTATGGGGAAGTCTCCATGATTGGAGAAACCAACTGTCAGTTTGGTGAGATTTCAGATTGGTAATGTGCATTACCCTGAACCTAACCATATCCACAATGCCCTTTATAACAACCTCTTCCGGGACCATTTCCTTATTAAACACTCTGTTATTCCTTGCAATCCACAACTGGTAGACAGTACATGTAAAAGCAAGCTTAGTGATGATAGCCCCAAGAGATTTGCCTTTCACAGATTGAGCAATGAGCTGGACCAAATCATCCCAAGGTATAGAAGGCCAGCTCACATTTATATGACCTTTGATATAAGACCACACCCTTTCTGAGAATGGACACTCAAAGAAGAGGTGATTGTGGTCCTCACAAAGATGCTGGCAGAAAACACAATTCACAGATAGGGTTACACCAAAATTTTGCAACCTATCCCCAGTATTTAACCTACCAAGAATAGCCATCCACGCCACAAAGCTCACCTTCGGGATATTATAGGGGCCCCAAAGGAGAGTAGACCAGTTCACAGGATCAAAATGTTTCCTCAAATAGTGCCAAGTAGACTGGATAGTGAATTGGCTATTGGAAGCAGGACACCAACTAACATCATCAGAACCTCCAGTGGGGAGGAAAGTAGGGGGGGTATTATCAATAAGCTCCCTAAGCTCCCATGAAGAGGAAAAGGGCCATCTCCAAGAGTTACCCTCCACAATCTCACTAACCTTAGCATCTATACCAAGAGCAGAATCATACACAATTCTACCACCAAATTTGTCCCACAAAGAACCCATAGGGTGCCAATTATCAAACCACAGAAAGACCGTAGAGCCATTTCCCACCCTATGTTTGAGTAGAGGGTAGATGATAGGTCTAAGAGAGAGGATCTTCCTCCAAACCCAAGAAGGGTCATTTGGCACCCTAACTCTCCAAAAACTCCTACCTTTCAGAATATAAGACTTAACCCAAATACACCACATTGACTGCTCTCCCCCAGAGAAGAGGAACCAGACATGTTTAGCAATGGCAGCCTTATTCCACACAGTGAGGGACTTAAAACCCAGCCCCCCTTCCTTCTTGGGGGAGCAAATTCTATCCCAAGAAACCTTAGCCCCATGTTTTTTAAGCTCACACCCAGACCAAAAGAAGGCTCTAAATACACTCTCAATGGATCTAATGACCTTCTTAGGGAGGATGAATAAAGAGGTCCAGAGAATAAAACAGATTGGATCAACTGAGCTCTACCAGCATAATTGAGGCACTTATTTGTCCAGCTCTTAACCCTTTTTGTAATTCTCTCCACCAGTTGGTCACAGTCAATGGCCTTAAGTTTAGTGGAAACTAGAGGAACCCCCAAGTATCTCACAGGTAACTTGCCCTCACTAAATTTGCACACCCCAAGGATCTCATTTCTTA
The DNA here is from genome assembly GCF_055761805.1 of Camellia sinensis. Classification (NCBI taxonomy): domain Eukaryota; kingdom Viridiplantae; phylum Streptophyta; class Magnoliopsida; order Ericales; family Theaceae; genus Camellia; species Camellia sinensis. The sequence goes on from NC_138964.1 coordinate 90,873,695, forward strand.
ACTGCACATCACAGCCAGAAAAGAAGATGTGACTCTTATTAGGGCTAGGAGACAGCCCAGACAAACTCTTAAACTCTTCCAATCCCAATTTAATGGACTGAACAGTAGACACATCCCCTTTGCAAAATATCATCAGATCATCAACAAAACATAAATTAACAATCTTAGTCTTTTCACATCTCCAATGGAATTTGAAATCAGGGTGAGAAGCCTTCTCAGCCAGAATTCTAGAGAGAATTTCCATGACAATAACAAAGAGATAAGGGGACATAGGGTCACCTTGCCTCAAACCTCTCTCCCCCCTAAAATAACCATGCAGGCTCCCATTAATGCAAATGGAATAAGTGGGACTAGTCATGCAAGCTTTAATCCAAAGGATAATATTAGAGGGGAAACCCTTTGACATGGAAATCAGTTGAAGATCACAAAAATCATTGTTCCAGCACACCCAGACTCTCCCAGTTTCAGTTGGTTGTGAATTTGAGAGCATAGACCAGTTACCAAAACATTTTCCACAAATTTTCCTCTCATTGATTTGCTTTATTTTAGTTTCCAAAATTCCTATGACATGAACAATTTCTTTAGACACAAAATTCTTAACTTCTTTTTGTTTGGAGGGATCATTCAATCCTCTCACATTCCAAGAAGCAATTTTAACAGTCATTGGGATACAAAAAAGAGAGGTGACAAAAGACAACCACAACCAACTGAAACTGGTTACTTCTTCTTCTTCCTCTGGCTGCTGCTGCCTTTGCCAGAGGACTTGTTCTTCATATGTTGGTTTACCTGAGCTACAGTAGGTGACTTCTTTACCTCCTTCAGAGCTGACTCTATCATTTCAGCAGCATTAGGTATAACCAGCTCTGTAAGTCCGAAAAGCTTCTTTTGAAATATATCCACATCACTGCTGTCAGAGCTTACTTCTTCCACAGAGGAACTATTCCCAGTCGGATCCTCCTGTATCACTTGAGTACGAACTGAATCTGCCAGAGGCTCTACAACTGAAGTAGGTATTGGCTCCGTATCTGTTTCAGGGGACTCCACCACTTCAGGTATAGTCTCTAACTCAGGATCCCCCACTTTCCTTTTACCCTTCGCTTGAACAGTGGTCCAACCTTCTTCCTGAGGGTTAACAGTCTCTTCGGTTACCTTCTGCAAGGAAATCAACTGGGCCACTTGTTTGGAAACACACTTCTCAGTACTGTGTCCAAAGATCTGACAGTGTTGACAAACAGAAGGCAGTCCCTGATATTCCGCTTTGATCAAGACAGCATCATCACCACACCTGATTTGGAAGTAAGAGAGCAACTTTGATGTAGCTTCTATCTCCACACAGATTCTAGCAAAGGCCACTCTACTACCTCAGGCCGTAAGCTGGTCCATAAAGAGGGGGTTGCCAATTGCACTAGCAATCCTGCTTAAGCCATCAGGATCCCAGTATTCCAGAGGGACATTGAAGAATTTCACCCAAATTGGGATTTTAGTGGATTTTTCCTTGGCAAGTTTCATCATTCTCTTCCACTGTTTCAAGATGAGGAGGTAACCCCCAATATACCATGGGCCTCCCTCTAGAACGTCTCTACAGCATTCAGGGGTATCAAATATGAAGAACATGAAGCCATCCCCATTTGTGAGAACTTCCTTAAGGCCCTTAGCCTTCCACAACCCAAACGCACTATTCCGAAGATAATTATACCCAACTCCTTTATCAATAAAGTAGCCAACGAGACAGGAATCCCATTTCTCCAAAGGATCAGGTCTAGCTGGCATTTCTACCACAATACTATCTTCTACAGCAGTTGGAGGGACATACCTGAGCTTGATGTTTGATCGAGTAGATACAGCAGTAACATTGGCCCATGATCGTTGGTCCATTTGCTCTACTGATCTGCTACCACTAGAGCCCCCGCGACCTCCTCTCCCACCCCGATAACTGCTTCCCCCCCTACCACCTCCCCCATGAGTAGACTCACCAAGAGGAATCTGGATGTCTGAAATAGGAGTCATATTAGGATCACTCAGAGTGTTCTTGGTTCCCCCCCTATTACGCGCGATCTCCAGGCTATCGGGGAGATTCAGGAAACGATTTTGCTCTTCCTCGACGATTTCAGACCAACTCGTACCAATCTCATTACCAATCGGCGTAGATGGTTCCTGACCAAGACCTGGGAGCAACGGAGCCTTCATTTTAACCAAACTCTGCACAGCATCCTTAGATCCGTCATCGATTAGGGATTTAGAAAGATCTGAACCCACTAGTTCCGAGATCGGAGCCGAAACACCCATTTCTTCAGAACGATTCGCCTCAACATTTACTACCACTACCTGGTTATGAGCCTCCACACTGGCCAGATCCTCCATCGGAGTACCGACGCAGCGATCTACGGTTGAAACACCCTCGCCACGGGGTGTAGAGAAATTCGATTAAGAAGCCATGAAGTCGTCACACAAAGTCGTAAAACGATTTTTTGTAAACCCTAGATTTCGATCGACTGGACCAGAAATCTTTACTGACTCACCCTTAGTATTTTCCCCCACCTTTCTCTCATTAATGGTAGCAATTACTCCAGACATCGGCAATCAATGAGATATTGAACCCTAGAAAACCAGAGTTTTCTGGAGAGATGTCAGAGCTTCTCTCACTAACCCATTTCTAGAGTCATAATTTGACAGGACTGGCTCCGCTCCCAATCCTACCCCAATTACCCAAAACACCCACCAACCTGCCGGATTCTCCCTTTGAGTCCGAGGTGGACCCTACAGCATTGAAGGTGAGCAAGCTTGAAAAACTGTTCAAGAAATCTCAGGGCGTCAAGTCCATCCCGGACATTAAGGATGGATATACCGATGCGGTTGTGACGCTGCCAGACCGCTTTAAAATGCCACATATCGACCGCTTTGGCGGATCTGGGGATCCCTGGTACATCTCCGGTTGTTCTCAGATATACTATGACCGATGGGCCTCACCAGACCGCAGAAGCTTTCATTGTTCGGCCGGACCCTGTCAGGTGTGGCCGCTATCTGGTATGCAAAATTAGAAGACAATGTCAAACGGAACTGGGATGAGATGGCCGAGGCCTTCGTTGCGCAGTACTCCTATAACACGCAAATCGAGGTCACAACCCGTGACCTTGAAACAACAAGGCAAGAGCCTAAGGAGAGTTTTTCTGATTTCGTAGCCCGCTGGAGGGCCAAGGCCTCACTGACAAAGATCAAATTCGGATGATTGTGCGCAATCTCTAGCCCAAGCTTATGCAGAAAATGATCGTTCTCCCTTTCCCCACCTTTTCAGACTTACATGAGATGAGAGTACAGATCGAGGACGCTATGAAGCAGGGCCTTCTTGACCAGGAGAAAGAGCAGCCCAGGAGGGCATTTTCCCGTAGTTCAAATGCGACCACCAGTGGTGATGCAGCTGCAAGATCTTCTGAAGTGGGCATGGTTACCACCTCCGCATCAAAAACAGCTACCCCATTCACCGGTGCATCCGGAAGTAGCTCACAAGAAACCAAATATCCACCTCGAGTCAAGAGGGTTTTTACCCCACTTCATATGCCTTTGTCAAAGGCTCTAGAGGTCTTACTCCGGAAAGGACATTTGAAACTGTTGGAACAACGGCCCCTACCCGATCCTATCCCTGCAAAGCATGACCAGACTAAATACTGTGCCTACCATCAACAAACCGGTCATGACACCGACAGTTGCTTTCGTCTGCGCCATGATTTACAAGATCTGTTTGACAACGGGGTCATTGCCGCACCAGGTCCTGCAAAGTCTATCGACACTTGATCAGTGAACTTGCGGGGGATAATGTGATTATGTGATCGGGGGATGAACCAGCTGCGGCTGGCACTCAGTTTACTTTAAATGTGGTGGCGTGTGGCACGCACTGTTTTGAGCATTTGTGAATACTGGTTTTTGTAGCTTCTGACTTGGGTGTTGAGTCAGTTCTGTGGTTTTGTTTTGAGTCTGTCTCTTTGTTCTGAGTCGGTCTTTTGATTAAGGGTCTGTCTTGTTGTATCGAGTCAGTCCTGTTTTGTTAGAGTCAGGTGATTCTGGGGGAGTTTCTTCGGATATCACTATTTTGTTTTGTGTTTGTCCTTTTGTTTTCTTTTGAGTCTGTTTCTGCCGGGGAGCCAGTTGTGCCAACAGATTTGAATAAAACAGCAGTGATTTTCACACTCTTGTGTTTGCTTCTGCCTTGCGCCAGTTGTGCCAGAAAGTTTGAATGAAACGACAGTGCATTCCACCTGCTGTCTTGTGCCTTGAAATTATTGCATTGACCTAAGTTTTTCAAAACTTTTTTTTGAACACTGCGGTGAAAACGAAGAGAAAGGAATTCCTCGGGTTTTGCAAAAAATTTGATCAATTGAGAGAAAGAGAGGCGTGCTAAGCCCTTAATGAGTGAAATCATGCTTGTTTATGTGAGTACTGGGAACAATCCTGACTGCTCTCCCCCAGAGAAGAGGAACCAGACATGTTTAGCAATGGCAGCCTTATTCCACACAGTGAGGGACTTAAAACCCAGCCCCCCTTCCTTCTTGGGGGAGCAAATTCTATCCCAAGAAACCTTAGCCCCATGTTTTTTAAGCTCACACCCAGACCAAAAGAAGGCTCTAAATATACTCTCAATGGATCTAATGACCTTCTTAGGGAGGATGAATAAAGAGGTCCAGAGAATAAAACAGATTGGATCAACTGAGCTCTACCAGCATAATTGAGGCACTTATTTGTCCAGCTCTTAACCCTTTTTGTAATTCTCTCCACCAGTTGGTCACAGTCAATGGCCTTAAGTTTAGTGGAAACTAGAGGAACCCCCAAGTATCTCACAGGTAACTTGCCCTCACTAAATTTGCACACCCCAAGGATCTCATTTCTTAACTGCACATCACAGCCAGAAAAGAAGATGTGACTCTTATTAGGGCTAGGAGACAGCCCAGACAAACTCTTAAACTCTTCCAATCCCAATTTAATGGACTGAACAGTAGACACATCCCCTTTGCAAAATATCATCAGATCATCAACAAAACATAAATTAACAATCTTAGTCTTTTCACATCTCCAATGGAATTTGAAATCAGGGTGAGAAGCCTTCTCAGCCAGAATTCTAGAGAGAATTTCCATGACAATAACAAAGAGATAAGGGGACATAGGGTCACCTTGCCTCAAACCTCTCTCCCCCCTAAAATAACCATGCAGGCTCCCATTAATGCAAATGGAATAAGTGGGACTAGTCATGCAAGCTTTAATCCAAAGGATAATATTAGGGGGGAAACCCTTTGACATGGAAATCAGTTGAAGATCACAAAAATCATTGTTCCAGCACACCCAGACTCTCCCAGTTTCAGTTGGTTGTGAATTGGAGAGCATAGACCAGTTACCAAAACATTTTCCACAAATTTTCCTCTCATTGATTTGCTTTATTTTAGTTTCCAAAATTCCTATGACATGAACAATTTCTTTAGACACAAAATTCTTAACTTCTTTTTGTTTGGAGGGATCATTCAATCCTCTCACATTCCAAGAAGCAATTTTAACAGTCATTGGGATACAAAAAAGAGAGGTGACAAAAGACAACCACAACCAACTGAAACTGGTTACTTCTTCTTCTTCCTCTGGCTGCTGCTGCCTTTGCCAGAGGACTTGTTCTTCATATGTTGGTTTACCTGAGCTAAAGTAGGTGACTTCTTTACCTCCTTCAGAGCTGACTCTATCATTTCAGCAGCATTAGGTATAACCAGCTCTGTAAGTCCGAAAAGCTTCTTTTGAAATATATCCACATCACTGCTGTCAGAGCTTACTTCTTCCACAGAGGAACTATTCCCAGCCGGATCCTCCTGTATCACTTGAGTACGAACTGAATCTGCCAGAGGCTCTACAACTGAAGTAGGTATTGGCTCCGTATCTGTTTCAGGGGACTCCACCACTTCAGGTATAGTCTCTAACTCAGGATCCCCCACTTTCCTTTTACCCTTCGCTTGAACAGTGGTCCAACCTTCTTCCTGAGGGTTAACAGTCTCTTCGGTTACCTTCTGCAAGGAAATCAACTGGGCCACTTGTTTGGAAACACACTTCTCAGTACTGTGTCCAAAGATCTGACAGTGTTGACAAACAGAAGGCAGTCCCTGATATTCCGCTTTGATCAAGACAGCATCATCACCACACCTGATTTGGAAGTAAGAGAGCAACTTTGATGTAGCTTCTATCTCCACACAGATTCTAGCAAAGGCCACTCTACTACCTCAGGCCGTAAGCTGGTCCATAAAGAGGGGGTTGCCAATTGCACTAGCAATCCTGCTTAAGCCATCAGGATCCCAGTATTCCAGAGGGACATTGAAGAATTTCACCCAAATTGGGATTTTAGTGGATTTTTCCTTGGCAAGTTTCATCATTCTCTTCCACTGTTTCAAGATGAGGAGGTAACCCCCAATATACCATGGGCCTCCCTCTAGAACGTCTCTACAGCATTCAGGGGTATCAAATATGAAGAACATGAAGCCATCCCCATTTGTGAGAACTTCCTTAAGGCCCTTAGCCTTCCACAACCCAAACGCACTATTCCGAAGATAATTATACCCAACTCCTTTATCAATAAAGTAGCCAACGAGACAGGAATCCCATTTCTCCAAAGGATCAGGTCTAGCTGGCATTTCTACCACAATACTATCTTCTACAGCAGTTGGAGGGACATACCTGAGCTTGATGTTTGATCGAGTAGATACAGCAGTAACATTGGCCCATGATCGTTGGTCCATTTGCTCTACTGATCTGCTACCACTAGAGCCCCCGCGACCTCCTCTCCCACCCCGATAACTGCTTCCCCCCCTACCACCTCCCCCATGAGTAGACTCACCAAGAGGAATCTGGATGTCTGAAATAGGAGTCATATTAGGATCACTCAGAGTGTTCTTGGTTCCCCCCCTATTACGCGCGATCTCCAGGCTATCGGGGAGATTCAGGAAACGATTTTGCTCTTCCTCGACGATTTCAGACCAACTCGTACCAATCTCATTACCAATCGGCGTAGATGGTTCCTGACCAAGACCTGGGAGCAACGGAGCCTTCATTTTAACCAAACTCTGCACAGCATCCTTAGATCCGTCATCGATTAGGGATTTAGAAAGATCTGAACCCACTAGTTCCGAGATCGGAGCCGAAACACCCATTTCTTCAGAACGATTCGCCTCAACATTTACTACCACTACCTGGTTATGAGCCTCCACACTGGCCAGATCCTCCATCGGAGTACCGACGCAGCGATCTACGGTTGAAACACCCTCGCCACGGGGTGTAGAGAAATTCGATTAAGAAGCCATGAAGTCGTCACACAAAGTCGTAAAACGATTTTTTGTAAACCCTAGATTTCGATCGACTGGACCAGAAATCTTTACTGACTCACCCTTAGTATTTTCCCCCACCTTTCTCTCATTAATGGTAGCAATTACTCCAGACATCGGCAATCAATGAGATATTGAACCCTAGAAAACCAGAGTTTTCTGGAGAGATGTCAGAGCTTCTCTCACTAACCCATTTCTAGAGTCATAATTTGACAGGACTGGCTCCGCTCCCAATCCTACCCCAATTACCCAAAACACCCACCAACCTGCCGGATTCTCCCTTTGAGTCCGAGGTGGACCCCACAGCATTGAAGGTGAGCAAGCTTGAAAAACTGTTCAAGAAATCTCAGGGCGTCAAGTCCATCCCGGACATTAAGGATGGATATACCGATGCGGTTGTGACGCTGCCAGACCGCTTTAAAATGCCACATATCGACCGCTTTGGCGGATCTGGGGATCCCTGGTACATCTCCGGTTGTTCTCAGATATACTATGACCGATGGGCCTCACCAAACCGCAGAAGCTTTCATTGTTCGGCCGGACCCTGTCAGGTGTGGCCGCTATCTGGTATGCAAAATTAGAAGACAATGTCAAACGGAACTGGGATGAGATGGCCGAGGCCTTCGTTGCGCAGTACTCCTATAACACGCAAATCGAGGTCACAACCCGTGACCTTGAAACAACAAGGCAAGAGCCTAAGGAGAGTTTTTCTGATTTCGTAGCCCGCTGGAGGGCCAAGGCCTCACTGACAAAGATCAAATTCGGATGATTGTGCGCAATCTCTAGCCCAAGCTTATGCAGAAAATGATCGTTCTCCCTTTCCCCACCTTTTCAGACTTACATGAGATGAGAGTACAGATCGAGGACGCTATGAAGCAGGGCCTTCTTGACCAGGAGAAAGAGCAGCCCAGGAGGGCATTTTCCCGTAGTTCAAATGCGACCACCAGTGGTGATGCAGCTGCAAGATCTTCTGAAGTGGGCATGGTTACCACCTCCGCATCAAAAACAGCTACCCCATTCACCGGTGCATCCGGAAGTAGCTCACAAGAAACCAAATATCCACCTCGAGTCAAGAGGGTTTTTACCCCACTTCATATGCCTTTGTCAAAGGCTCTAGAGGTCTTACTCCGGAAAGGACATTTGAAACTGTTGGAACAACGGCCCCTACCCGATCCTATCCCTGCAAAGCATGACCAGACTAAATACTGTGCCTACCATCAACAAACCGGTCATGACACCGACAGTTGCTTTCGTCTGCGCCATGATTTACAAGATCTGTTTGACAACGGGGTCATTGCCGCACCAGGTCCTGCAAAGTCTATCGACACTTGATCAGTGAACTTGCGGGGGATAATGTGATTATGTGATCGGGGGATGAACCAGCTGCGGCTGGCACTCAGTTTACTTTAAATGTGGTGGCGTGTGGCACGCACTGTTTTGAGCATTTGTGAATACTGGTTTTTGTAGCTTCTGACTTGGGTGTTGAGTCAGTTCTGTGGTTTTGTTTTGAGTCTGTCTCTTTGTTCTGAGTCGGTCACTATTTTGTTTTGTGTTTGTCCTTTTGTTTTCTTTTGAGTCTGTTTCTGCCGGGGAGCCAGTTGTGCCAACAGATTTGAATAAAACAGCAGTGATTTTCACACTCTTGTGTTTGCTTCTGCCTTGCGCCAGTTGTGCCAGAAAGTTTGAATGAAACGACAGTGCATTCCACCTGCTGTCTTGTGCCTTGAAATTATTGCATTGACCTAAGTTTTTCAAAACTTTTTTTTGAACACTGCGGTGAAAACGAAGAGAAAGGAATTCCTCGGGTTTTGCAAAAAATTTGATCAATTGAGAGAAAGAGAGGCGTGCTAAGCCCTTAATGAGTGAAATCATGCTTGTTTATGTGAGTACTGGGAACAATCCTGACTGCTCTCCCCCAGAGAAGAGGAACCAGACATGTTTAGCAATGGCAGCCTTATTCCACACAGTGAGGGACTTAAAACCCAGCCCCCCTTCCTTCTTGGGGGAGCAAATTCTATCCCAAGAAACCTTAGCCCCATGTTTTTTAAGCTCACACCCAGACCAAAAGAAGGCTCTAAATACACTCTCAATGGATCTAATGACCTTCTTAGGGAGGATGAATAAAGAGGTCCAGAGAATAAAACAGATTGGATCAACTGAGCTCTACCAGCATAATTGAGGCACTTATTTGTCCAGCTCTTAACCCTTTTTGTAATTCTCTCCACCAGTTGGTCACAGTCAATGGCCTTAAGTTTAGTGGAAACTAGAGGAACCCCCAAGTATCTCACAGGTAACTTGCCCTCACTAAATTTGCACACCCCAAGGATCTCATTTCTTAACTGCACATCACAGCCAGAAAAGAAGATGTGACTCTTATTAGGGCTAGGAGACAGCCCAGACAAACTCTTAAACTCTTCCAATCCCAATTTAATGGACTGAACAGTAGACACATCCCCTTTGCAAAATATCATCAGATCATCAACAAAACATAAATTAACAATCTTAGTCTTTTCACATCTCCAATGGAATTTGAAATCAGGGTGAGAAGCCTTCTCAGCCAGAATTCTAGAGAGAATTTCCATGACAATAACAAAGAGATAAGGGGACATAGGGTCACCTTGCCTCAAACCTCTCTCCCCCCTAAAATAACCATGCAGGCTCCCATTAATGCAAATGGAATAAGTGGGACTAGTCATGCAAGCTTTAATCCAAAGGATAATATTAGGGGGGAAACCCTTTGACATGGAAATCAGTTGAAGATCACAAAAATCATTGTTCCAGCACACCCAGACTCTCCCAGTTTCAGTTGGTTGTGAATTGGAGAGCATAGACCAGTTACCAAAACATTTTCCACAAATTTTCCTCTCATTGATTTGCTTTATTTTAGTTTCCAAAATTCCTATGACATGAACAATTTCTTTAGACACAAAATTCTTAACTTCTTTTTGTTTGGAGGGATCATTCAATCCTCTCACATTCCAAGAAGCAATTTTAACAGTCATTGGGATACAAAAAAGAGAGGTGACAAAAGACAACCACAACCAACTGAAACTGGTTACTTCTTCTTCTTCCTCTGGCTGCTGCTGCCTTTGCCAGAGGACTTGTTCTTCATATGTTGGTTTACCTGAGCTACAGTAGGTGACTTCTTTACCTCCTTCAGAGCTGACTCTATCATTTCAGCAGCATTAGGTATAACCAGCTCTGTAAGTCCGAAAAGCTTCTTTTGAAATATATCCACATCACTGCTGTCAGAGCTTACTTCTTCCACAGAGGAACTATTCCCAGCCGGATCCTCCTGTATCACTTGAGTACGAACTGAATCTGCCAGAGGCTCTACAACTGAAGTAGGTATTGGCTCCGTATCTGTTTCAGGGGACTCCACCACTTCAGGTATAGTCTCTAACTCAGGATCCCCCACTTTCCTTTTACCCTTCGCTTGAACAGTGGTCCAACCTTCTTCCTGAGGGTTAACAGTCTCTTCGGTTACCTTCTGCAAGGAAATCAACTGGGCCACTTGTTTGGAAACACACTTCTCAGTACTGTGTCCAAAGATCTGACAGTGTTGACAAACAGAAGGCAGTCCCTGATATTCCGCTTTGATCAAGACAGCATCATCACCACACCTGATTTGGAAGTAAGAGAGCAACTTTGATGTAGCTTCTATCTCCACACAGATTCTAGCAAAGGCCACTCTACTACCTCAGGCCGTAAGCTGGTCCATAAAGAGGGGGTTGCCAATTGCACTAGCAATCCTGCTTAAGCCATCAGGATCCCAGTATTCCAGAGGGACATTGAAGAATTTCACCCAAATTGGGATTTTAGTGGATTTTTCCTTGGCAAGTTTCATCATTCTCTTCCACTGTTTCAAGATGAGGAGGTAACCCCCAATATACCATGGGCCTCCCTCTAGAACGTCTCTACAGCATTCAGGGGTATCAAATATGAAGAACATGAAGCCATCCCCATTTGTGAGAACTTCCTTAAGGCCCTTAGCCTTCCACAACCCAAACGCACTATTCCGAAGATAATTATACCCAACTCCTTTATCAATAAAGTAGCCAACGAGACAGGAATCCCATTTCTCCAAAGGATCAGGTCTAGCTGGCATTTCTACCACAATACTATCTTCTACAGCAGTTGGAGGGACATACCTGAGCTTGATGTTTGATCGAGTAGATACAGCAGTAACATTGGCCCATGATCGTTGGTCCATTTGCTCTACTGATCTGCTACCACTAGAGCCCCCGCGACCTCCTCTCCCACCCCGATAACTGCTTCCCCCCCTACCACCTCCCCCATGAGTAGACTCACCAAGAGGAATCTGGATGTCTGAAATAGGAGTCATATTAGGATCACTCAGAGTGTTCTTGGTTCCCCCCCTATTACGCGCGATCTCCAGGCTATCGGGGAGATTCAGGAAACGATTTTGCTCTTCCTCGACGATTTCAGACCAACTCGTACCAATCTCATTACCAATCGGCGTAGATGGTTCCTGACCAAGACCTGGGAGCAACGGAGCCTTCATTTTAACCAAACTCTGCACAGCATCCTTAGATCCGTCATCGATTAGGGATTTAGAAAGATCTGAACCCACTAGTTCCGAGATCGGAGCCGAAACACCCATTTCTTCAGAACGATTCGCCTCAACATTTACTACCACTACCTGGTTATGAGCCTCCACACTGGCCAGATCCTCCATCGGAGTACCGACGCAGCGATCTACGGTTGAAACACCCTCGCCACGGGGTGTAGAGAAATTCGATTAAGAAGCCATGAAGTCGTCACACAAAGTCGTAAAACGATTTTTTGTAAACCCTAGATTTCGATCGACTGGACCAGAAATCTTTACTGACTCACCCTTAGTATTTTCCCCCACCTTTCTCTCATTAATGGTAGCAATTACTCCAGACATCGGCAATCAATGAGATATTGAACCCTAGAAAACCAGAGTTTTCTGGAGAGATGTCAGAGCTTCTCTCACTAACCCATTTCTAGAGTCATAATTTGACAGGACTGGCTCCGCTCCCAATCCTACCCCAATTACCCAAAACACCCACCAACCTGCCGGATTCTCCCTTTGAGTCCGAGGTGGACCCCACAGCATTGAAGGTGAGCAAGCTTGAAAAACTGTTCAAGAAATCTCAGGGCGTCAAGTCCATCCCGGACATTAAGGATGGATATACCGATGCGGTTGTGACGCTGCCAGACCGCTTTAAAATGCCACATATCGACCGCTTTGGCGGATCTGGGGATCCCTGGTACATCTCCGGTTGTTCTCAGATATACTATGACCGATGGGCCTCACCAAACCGCAGAAGCTTTCATTGTTCGGCCGGACCCTGTCAGGTGTGGCCGCTATCTGGTATGCAAAATTAGAAGACAATGTCAAACGGAACTGGGATGAGATGGCCGAGGCCTTCGTTGCGCAGTACTCCTATAACACGCAAATCGAGGTCACAACCCGTGACCTTGAAACAACAAGGCAAGAGCCTAAGGAGAGTTTTTCTGATTTCGTAGCCCGCTGGAGGGCCAAGGCCTCACTGACAAAGATCAAATTCGGATGATTGTGCGCAATCTCTAGCCCAAGCTTATGCAGAAAATGATCGTTCTCCCTTTCCCCACCTTTTCAGACTTACATGAGATGAGAGTACAGATCGAGGACGCTATGAAGCAGGGCCTTCTTGACCAGGAGAAAGAGCAGCCCAGGAGGGCATTTTCCCGTAGTTCAAATGCGACCACCAGTGGTGATGCAGCTGCAAGATCTTCTGAAGTGGGCATGGTTACCACCTCCGCATCAAAAACAGCTACCCCATTCACCGGTGCATCCGGAAGTAGCTCACAAGAAACCAAATATCCACCTCGAGTCAAGAGGGTTTTTACCCCACTTCATATGCCTTTGTCAAAGGCTCTAGAGGTCTTACTCCGGAAAGGACATTTGAAACTGTTGGAACAACGGCCCCTACCCGATCCTATCCCTGCAAAGCATGACCAGACTAAATACTGTGCCTATCATCAACAAACCGGTCATGACACCGACAGTTGCTTTCGTCTGCGCCATGATTTACAAGATCTGTTTGACAACGCGGTCATTGCCGCACCAGGTCCTGCAAAGTCTATCGACACTTGATCAGTGAACTTGCGGGGGATAATGTGATTATGTGATCGGGGGATGAACCAGCTGCGGCTGGCACTCAGTTTACTTTAAATGTGGTGGCGTGTGGCACGCACTGTTTTGAGCATTTGTGAATACTGGTTTTTGTAGCTTCTGACTTGGGTGTTGAGTCAGTTCTGTGGTTTTGTTTTGAGTCTGTCTCTTTGTTCTGAGTCGGTCTTTTGATTAAGGGTCTGTCTTGTTGTATCGAGTCAGTCCTGTTTTGTTAGAGTCAGGTGATTCTGGGGGAGTTTCTTCGGATATCACTATTTTGTTTTGTGTTTGTCCTTTTGTTTTCTTTTGAGTCTGTTTCTGCCGGGGAGCCAGTTGTGCCAACAGATTTGAATAAAACAGCAGTGATTTTCACACTCTTGTGTTTGCTTCTGCCTTGCGCCAGTTGTGCCAGAAAGTTTGAATGAAACGACAGTGCATTCCACCTACTGTCTTGTGCCTTGAAATTATTGCATTGACCTAAGTTTTTCAAAACTTTTTTTTGAACACTGCGGTGAAAACGAAGAGAAAGGAATTCCTCGGGTTTTGCAAAAAATTTGATCAATTGAGAGAAAGAGAGGCGTGCTAAGCCCTTAATGAGTGAAATCATGCTTGTTTATGTGAGTACTGGGAACAATCCTGGCTTGATCCAGATTGGTTCTACACTGTCTTCGGCGCGAGCGACTGGTCGTTTTCTTAAAAGATTTCAAAAAAATGTTTTGCGCGGTCCTGCGAAGACCTATGTGGAATCTCTCTTGAGATTGTGCAGCCTAGGATCGCTCTCAGTCTCGAGACTCGACCCCTTGCTTTCGAACCTTGAACTTGGATTCAGAATGTTCAACGGTCAACTACAATGTAAGGCCTATGTGGCTGGATCAAAAGCAGCCCGTGAAGTAGCGGCGACAAAGTCAAATCAAGAAGCTTGCGAAGCTAGATCAAAAGCACCCCTCGAACTAGGGGCAAAAGAATTTCAAATGTGCTCGAAGAGTCAAAGATGAAGATCAGCGAGAATGCCAAATCCCAGAAGGGAGAAAAGAAGAAAGTATTGGTGAAGGACAACCAAGTTCCTATCCACAACACTAGGGGCAAATTCAGCCCCCCATTGGATGGACTCCTACATCATCAGCAAACAACATCCATTCTCTTGGATTCGGATGGCTTCGAGATCTCAAACCATTCCATATGGACAAAAGCTACACTTTTACCCTTGAGAGGCTCTCTGGTCTGAAAACCCGGAAGGGCGACCTAGGCAAAAGTTAGAGCAAGAAAGAGAAGAAAAAGAACAAAAAGAAAAAGAAAAAAAAAATGCAAAAAATGAAGAAAATAAAAAGAAAAGATAAAAAAGAAAAAAGTATAGAAGAAAATGAAAAGGAATGAAAAGAAAAGAAGAACAAAGCTCGCAAGTTTGAAAACCCAGAAAGGGCGGCCTTGGCAAAAGTTAGAGCACAAAAGGAGAGGTTAAATACACGAGTGTACCTTAACCCCGAACTACGTAAGGCTTGATTCCCATCTTTGGGATACGTAGGCAACTTCATTCTGAAGTCCAGCCGTAAAACACTTCAAATTCGACTGTGTCCATGTGATGGTTCTGGTCATCTTTGTCTTCTCTGTATCCGAGAATTTGGTTGTAATTGTCATTGTAAGGACTGGTTGCCACATGTTGCGGCGCTATTCAGACCAGGGGCAACTTTCCGTTGCCGTCCAGTGCGCTGCAGTGCCGTTCAAACAAGGGGCAACTTTCCGTTGCCATTCAATGCACTGCAATGCCGTTCAAACAAGGGGCAACTTTCCTTTGCCATGCAGCTCCCCTTAAGCAAGGGGCAATTTTCCTTCGAATCTGAGGTTGTGCATCTCGAGAGTGGGTTCTATGCTCGTTAAGCAGTGGCTGTTTGCAAAAATAATTTTTTAGAATTTTTACTAAGGTTGACTGATTTTCTCTCGAAAACTATTCCATTTTTCCAAACCTGACCCTTTTTCTTGGACCCAAAAAAGGAAAATTTTCAGTGCTCATAAACTAACTTGCATGATTTTGAATCAGAAAATCAAACAAGCGTGTTAATCTAACTCTCATTTTGGTTAAAATTGTTTTAGTAGAAAACCAAACCAAAAAAAAGGGTCAAAACGATGAACTAGGGGCACAGTTTGAGTCAGGTGTTATGTATTTTTCCCTTTATCAACGCATTTGCCAAAAAGGGCACCATACTTGCCAGAAAGGGGCACAACGGAAGCTAACCGCAAAAAGGGCTGAAAGCTCTCACATCCTCCAAGCAACGAGGTATCAAGCCAAGTGCGAAGCACAAACGGGAATGGATCGAGATATTCCACTCCTGTGTTTGGAAACATCTGATTACATCCAAACCCCTCCGTGGAGTATCGTCAACCGATGTCAGCTGCAGATTTGCTACACACCCAATTGTAGCACAGCCCCTCTGTGGAAGAAACTCACTGTTATGAACAAGAAGAAGAATCTAGCAGAATGCTATGGGCAAGAGCCCACAACTTTCTGTTTTTCCATCAACCACCCAGGGGAGGGACAAAAAAATGAGAGATTGAAAAATAGAGAGATGTGAGCTGAGAGAAAAAGTAAGAAAATGGCTTTTTCAGAAAAACAGAGCCTGAGGGCCGAGTGATGTGAGAATCACAAATTAAAAAGGGTGGGAAATAATACCCGGAGAAACTGGCTCCTCGTGCACTGAGAGGTCTCTCGTCTTTGTAACACGTCTGTGTGTCGTGTCTTTTGTTTTGTTCGTCTCGATTCTTGCTTTGAGTCGTTCCGAGCGTGTCTCAATACCCAGTTGAGAATTCATTTTCAATTTCGATTTCAAAATAAAATCGTTTTGTGCTCAAAGTGCTGTGTCATTCTCCACATTTGTGCAAAATAGTATTTGTTCCTTCATAAAATCGCAGGGTTCAACCCAGGTCATGTCAGAATAGTAAAACCAGGACCTATTTGAAGCTATATGGGTTCCAGACTACAAAGCAAAAGAAAAGAGGAAATGTCAGGTATCTGAGTTTGTTTCAACTTTAGTAAGTTCCAAGACTACATTCCGTGTGTACCTCTTCGGGTCTTGCCATTGCTTTGAAGTACGAGTGTGCCTCTATCTCAAGCTAGAGATCAAGTCTGCTTCAAGCCAGAATGGCGATCAAAAGTGCTCTTACTGAGTACCATTCCCTGCCAGAGGCATCTTGGCTGTGTTCGCAATGAGTTCCTAAGAGACCAACTGCGAAGGTGGAAACTAAAGTTCGAATGGCTGATGCTTAGAACATAAAGGTTCGGGATTTCTGGGACTAAAGTTTGGTTTAAATACCCAGAGGCGTGTCCTCGGCTTGAAATCTGTATAGAAGCCCCATAGGTTGAGATAGCGTGTATGCACCTCAATTCTGGATACTGAATCAACCTAGTTTGTCACCCCGTTGCAGAATAGAGAAAGTTGTGAATATGATCAGGAAGAAAGGCAACATCCAAAGTGTTCTATGTGAAGAACCCTTGTGAATATTTCAGAGCCTTTGTACTGTAAGATTGAAGGTAAGTGTTCGAAGAGCACAAGGGGAGATCCCCGTCGGAGAAGAGCGGTTCACCGCCACTCACCTCATGAGGTGCTTTCTAAAGCGCCGCTACGCTTGTTTATTGCATTCATTAAACATCATGCATTGTATTGCATTGTACCTATCAAGTTTCTTTCTCATTCATGCACGATATTATATGTACGGTTCATTCAAAGAAGTTCCATTTGAGATCTTTTATTTAGTGTATCAATCACAATTCATTCAGTTAGTGTATCAATCACACTTCATTACTTTAGTGTATCAATCACACCTCATTCACCCTTAGTGTATCTATCACACTTTCTTCATTTATTTAGTGCATCAATCACACTTCATTCATTTAGTGTATCAATCACACTTATTTCATTTTGTGTATCTATCACATACATTCTTGTTTTGTGTATCAATCACACTTCACTTCATTCACTTAGTGTATCAATCACACTTCATTCACTTTCACTTTTGTGTATCTATCACACACATTCTCATTTTGTGTATCTACCATGCACATATTCACTTTAGCGTATCTATCACATACATTCTCGTTTAGTGTATCAATCACACTTCATTCATTTAGTGTATCAATCACACTTCATTCATTTAGTATATCAATCGTACTCTGTTCACATAGTGTATCTATCACACTTTGTGTTCATTTTCAGTATATCAATCATACTTTGTTCACTAAGTGCATCTATCACACTTTGTGTTCATTTAGTGTATCCATCACACTCGTTCACTAAGTGCATCTATCACACTTCGTTTTCACATTTAGTATATCAATCATACTCTGTTCACATAGTGCATCTATCACACTTTGTGTTCATTTAGTGCATCCATCACACTCGTTCACTAACTGCATCTATCACACTTCGTGTTCACATTTAGTATATCAATCATACTCTGTTCACATAGTGCATCTATCACACTTTATGTTCACATTCAGTATATTAATCATACTCTGTTCACTAAGTGTATCTATCACACTTTGTGTACATTTAGTGTATCCATCACACTCATTCACTAAGTGCATCTATCACACTTCGTGTTCACATTTAGTATATCAATCATACTCTGTTCACATAGTGCATCTATCACACTTTGTGTTCATTTTCAGTATATCAATCATACTTTGTTCACTAAATGCATCTATCACACTTTGTGTTCATTTTCAGTATATCTATCATACTCAGTTCACTAAGTGCATCTATCACACTTCGTGTTCACATTTAGTGTATCAATCACACTTCCTTCATTTAGTATATCAATCATACTCTGTTCACATAGTGCATCTATCACACTTTGTGTTCACCTTTAGTGTATCCATCACACTCGTTCGCATAGTGGATCTATCACACTTTGTGTTAACCTTTTGTGTATCCATCACACTTGTTCACTAAGTGCATCTATCACACTTCGTGTTCACCTTTTGGGTATCCATCACACTTGTTCACTAAGTGCATCTATCACACTTTGTGTTCACCTTGTGTGTATCCATCACACTTGTTCACTAAGTGCATCTATCACACTTGGTGTTAACCTTTTGTGTATCCATCACACTTTGTTCACTAAGTGCATCTATCCCAACTGAATCTGGTAGGGTGTGGGTGTGTTGGAACAGTGAAACTTGTGATGTCAAACTGTGCTCGATGTCTAACCAACACATCTTTTGTGAAGTTCTGCTTCGTGCCACTAAAGCCAGTATTTTTGCAACATTTGTTTATGCTGATAATAAACATACTGTGAGGAAAACATTTTTTGAAAGAATGGTTCACATCTCCCATGTAAAGTCCAATTCCCCTTGTGTTTTCCTGGGTGATTTCAATGCCATAAGATATCGCCAGGAAAAAATAGGGGGCTCTTCGGTTTGGTCTAATGACAATGAAGCATTTAACACTTGTATTAACTCAGCTGATTTGACTGATCTCTCGTATGGTGGTTGTCAATTTACTTGGGCTAATAAAAGAGCTGATGGTGACTATATTGCTACTAAAATTGATAGGGTGTTAGTTAATGAGGACTGGCTGGTCAAATACCCTGAATCCAGTGCTTCTTTTCTTCCATCTGGTATTTCTGACCACTCACCTGCTGTTGTTAATATAAATGAGACCAAAACATCTTTTAAAAAACCTTTCAAATTTTTTGATTTTTGGTCTAAGCATCCTGATTTTCTGAATTGTGTGTCTACTACCTGGGATCAATTTATTAGAGGTGTTCCGATGTTTAGGGTCTGTCAAAAGCTTAAACAGCTTAAAACAGCCCTCAAGCTGTTGAATAAAAAGGATTACAGTGACATTTCTGTTAGAGTTCAAGTTTCGAAAGCTATTCTGGAATCAATCCAGATCAAGCTTGATAAAGATCCTCTGAATTGTGGCCTCCAGATTCAGGAGAGGGAGGAGTATAAGAAGTATCTGGGCCTTAGCAAGGTGGAGGAGAGTCTTGCTCTTCAAAAATCCAGGATTCAATGGCTTAATTTGGGGGACAGGAATAGCAGCTTCTTCTTTAGGTCGGTGAGGAGTAATACTAATAGGGGTAAAATCTTGAGTGTTGAGTTGGGGAATGGTCATAGTATTACGGAGATCAGTGGCATTCACACTGCTTTTGTTCAGTCTTATACCAACCTCTTTGGCTCTCCCTTTGAGGACCAGTATAATGGCATTGATAGGATCAATTCTTTGGTGAAAACTAGAGTTTCTGTGTCTCAGTATGATATGCTTGCTATGCCTATCTCTGATGCTGAGATTAAGGATGTTTTTTGGTCCCTTAAGCCTAACAAGGCCCCGGGACCTGATGGGTATTCGGCGGGTTTTTTCAAGAGCTCTTGGGATATTGTGGGCAAGGAGGTCACTCTTGCTATAAGATCCTTTTTTGAAACTAGTAAACTTCTCTCGGAGGTTAACAGTACGATTATAGCTCTCATTCCTAAAGTCCCTAACCCCACGAAGGTTGGGGACTATAGGCCTATCTCCTGTTGCAACACAATCTATAAGTGCATAGCCAAGATCATTGCCAATAGAGTTAAGATTGTTCTTCCGGATCTGGTAGATCCTGTGCAATCAGCTTTTGTCCAGGGTAGACGGATCTCGGATAACATCTTCTTGTCTCAGGAGATAATGAGGGGTTATCATAGAAATTCTAAAATTCCCAAGTGTGCTATGAAAGTGGACATTATGAAAGCCTATGATAATGTTAGGTGGGAGTTCATTCTTGACATCTTGTCAGCTATGAACTTTCCCCCTTGTATGATTATGTGGATCAAGGCTTGTATGACAAGTCCTTCTTTCTCGATCTGCATTAATGGGAGTCTCCATGGGTATTTCAAAGGGGCTAGGGGGCTTGACAAGGTGATCCAATGTCACCCTACTTGTTTGTTTTGGCTATGGAAATCTTAGCTAGAATTTTGGCTGAAAAAGCTTGTGATCCCCTCTTCAAGTTCCATTGGAGGTGTGATAAGACCAAAATCGTCAATCTGTGCTTTACTGATGATCTTATGATCTTCAGTAAAGGTGATACTGCCACTGTCAACCTTATCATGCAAGGCCTTGAGGAGTTTAGACAATTATCTGGTCTCACCCCTAGTCCTAGTAAGAGTAATATATTCTTCTCGGGGTGTAATAGGGAGCTTAAAAATGACATTCTTCGCATCTCTAAGTTTACTGAAGGCACTCTTCCGGTGAAATACTTGGGTGTGCCCTTGATCACTACGAAGCTTAAGGCTACTGATTGTAAGATCCTGGTTGATAGAATCATCAAGAGGATTAAGAGCTGGACCAATAGACTTCTTTCCTATGCGGGTAGAGCTCAACTTATCCAGACTATCCTTTTCTCCATGCAAGTCTATTGGTCCTCTCTTTTTATCCTCCCTAAGAAGGTGATTAGAGAGATTGATAGCATTTCGAGAGCTTTTCTTTGGTCGGGTGTTGATTTGAAGATGCATAGTGCTAAAATTGCTTGGAATAATGTCTGTAAGCCTAAAGGTGAAGGGGGCTTAGGGTTTAAGGAGATGGGGGTCTGGAATAGGGCGGCTATCACCAAGCATGTTTGGTTCTTGTTTTCTGGAGGGGAAGGATCTATGTGGTGCCAATGGGTTAAGTCTTACTTACTTAAGGGTAAGAGCTTTTGGCATGTTAAGATGCCTAGTGACCCCTCATGGGTCTGGAGGAAAATTCTGTCTATTAGGAAAAATATCTTCCCTCTTATCAAGTTTAAAATTGGTAATGGGGAGAAGGTGTTTCTGTGGTTTGACAATTGGCATCCTTTGGGTTCTTTATGGGACAGATTTGGGCATAGGATTATGTACGACACGGGTCTTTCTTTCGAGTCTAAAGTTAGTGCTGTCATATCTAATAATGATTGGAGATGGCCTATTGACAACTCTTGGGAGATCAAGGAGTGGATCTCTTCCACTCCTCTTGAGTTTAAACCAAATAATGATATCCAGGATTGTCCTGTCTGGAACCTGACTGTGGATGGGAATTTTACCATACAATCCGCGTGGAATTGTTGGAGGGATAAGGGTACTAAGGTGCCTTGGACTAATCTTGTTTGGGGGCATCCGTCCATTCCTAGGGTCAGCTTTGTTGTCTGGATGGCCATTCACGAGAGATTAAACACGGGGGATAGGTTGCTTCTATTCGGCCTTGTCCCTAATTCTATCTGCCCCCTCTGTCAAGGTCTTGAGGAGAATCACTCCCATCTGTTCTTCAGGTGTGTGTATTCTTCTAGGATCTGGGGTGCCATTCAGGTTAAGTGTAACATTAGCTGGCCCCAATTAACCTGGCTGGAGTACGTGGTCTATGCTACGAAGTCCACCAGAGGCAAAGCCCTGAAGTCTTCTCTTACTAAACTATCCTTCCTTTGCACTGTCTATCAGATCTGGATTGAAAGGAATAGAAGGATTTTTAGCAAGGAGTCTAAACCTGAAAAAATTGTGACTAACCTTATTGTCCAAATGGTTAGAGGTAGGATGCTTTCTATGTATAATCTGGCTAACTCTGCAGGTGATGATTGGTATCTATCTCAATGGAATCTACCTGCAACAATTATGAAGCAGCCCCAGGACAACAATGCTGGGAGTGTACTGAGCGGGGACAATATACCTATATTGAGGGTTGAGTGAGGGGAGCATATATTGAGGGATTTCTAATTGGTTACTCTTTTGCAGATTTATGTCATGGATGCTTGTCCCAATTTGATGATGTCTTCATACTCTCTAATATGTTCGGCTAAAGTCATATGTGGGCCGAGTGGAGTGAGCCAGAATAATGTCACTTTATCTTGTGGGTTGAGAGATGTGAGGCTACTCACCATCGTATTTCTAACTGTTATTCTGTATACTAACTCTTATGTGCAGGTTGAGGAAGCGCCCTTATACAACAAATCAGTTGAGATAATTAGTGAGTTTGAGAGATGTGGGCCTAGTGAAGAGAGGACATATACTGTGTGGAGTGTTGTTATTAGATGTGGGCCGAGTGATGGGAGGTCTCATATTCCCAGATTTATTTTCCTCCTTCTCTATGATGTCTCACGTATTATTGGCACTTACTATCTAGTTCACTTTGGGCAGGTGAAACATAAAACTGTCTGGTGGGTTTATTACTGGCAGTCTCCTTTGTACTGTTATTGGGACTGTTATTGGACTCCGGCTGCAAGTTGGATGATGTTGGGGAAGACTCATGGATGTTGGCAACAAGATGTGCCTGCTATCGAATTTAGTGTTGACTGGTGGTGTGGAGGTGGCTGCAACCTGCGCCCCTCGGGGAAGCTTTATGCTGTGTGGAGATGCTTTTCGGTGATGGCAGCACGGTGCGCCTTACCTTGGCACTTCAGTGGGTTCATAAGCTGTTTTAAATTCTGCTTGTATATATATCTGAATGGTGGGACTTTTATTATTGTGTATTGTAACGTTGTCCCTTTTTTTTGGGTTCTTAGTTTAATAGATCTGGATCTGGATGTGTTTAAGCCTAAGATAAGGGCTGTTTTTTGGTATTCACGGTGATCTTGGTATTTTCTCAGTTCGGATGCTTCTTTGTAACAGTGTAGATCTTGTGCAAGCTCCCTATCTGTTTGTGGGATATGGTTCTTGAACAAGTCTTTTGTGCTTAGTTGCTCTGGCTGTTTAGAGTTCTTTGTTTTTTTTGTGGTTGGCGTGCCTCTCTGGTGCCAGTTGTTTGTTTGGTTGTTGTCGTTGTAGTTTGGGGTAGGGCCTGGGGTATGCCCCTTGTAATCGTGTAAATTTTCTTGTTTTATTTATTTCTTACTTACCCAAAAAAAAAAAAAGTGCATCTATCACACTTTGTGTTCACCTTTTGTGTATCCATCACACTTGTTCACTAAGTGCATCTATCACACTTTTTGTTCGCTTTTTAGTGTATCAACCACACTCTGTTCACTTAGTGCATCTATCACACTTTGTGTTCGCTTTTAGTGTATCCATCACACCTGTTCACATAGTGTATCTATCACACTTTGTGTTCGCTTTTAATGTATCTATCATACTCTGTTCACATAGTGCATCTATCACACTTTGTGTTCACTTTTAGTGTATCAATCACACTTTGTTCACATGGTGCATCAATCACACCTTGTTCACACAGTGCATCTACACTTTGTGTTCACCTTCAGTGTATCAATCACACTCTGTTCACGTAGTGCATCTATCACACTTTGCATATATCCATCATGCTTTGCTTCACATAGTGCATCTATCACACTTTGTATTCACTTTGTGTATCTATCACACTTTGCTTCACTTAGTGTATCAATCACACTTTATTCATATAGTGTATCCAGCACATTCTCTTCACTTTTGTGTATCTGTCACACATGCTCGCTAAGATTGCATCACAACTGCATGAAATGTAGTTTGATTTGCCTTCCCGCTTAAAACTGTCGCATTTATTGTAAATATTTACTTCGCTACAGCTTTATTTACATTATCCTTACTGCATGAAATGTAGTTAGATTTGTATATGCTTGCTGCTTTGCATAATCGTGAGTTACGTCCGGCTTTGTGCATATCATTTTGCATCTTGTCCCCAGCTTGCGGGCATGCCTGCGGGCACATCTTTGTTATCTTGCCTGTTTGTCTAAGTCTTCGGCCTTGTCAAAAATGGGTCGTCTTTAGGCTTTGACATTCACTCCCGTCACTTCTAGACTTTTGAGTTCTGTCAAAGAAGGGCAACTGTAGACACCCCATTTTCGACCGACCTTAAGACTTAGACGTCACCGATTGAGCGCTTGGTGATGTTGCATATTGTGCTCGTTCTGAAGTTTCAGAGTCTCGGCTGCGAGCCTTGCCTCCAAACTTCCGGACTCTTTCGTACCTTGCCTCGGTTTGTGAACCAGGCTCTGTTTTCTCTATTTTCTCTTCTCGAAGGGAGAGAGAGGTCTCGTGGATCATCTCTCAGTGGCCGTAGGCTACATTTCGTGGTCGTAGGCCATTTTTCCCATTTGGAGCCCGGTTTCCGATTTTTCGGAGCCGACGGCCGTGTGCCTCAGTTCGGGACTGCCTAACCACCTCCGTTTGCTCCGGTTTTTGGCACACATCTTATTTACTCCCTTTTGGGAGACACTGTGGCCCAAGAGACCAACTTCGTGGTCGAATGCCACCTCCGGTGCTTAACAGCCCATTTTCGGGGACCCCGGGCCGTGCGTTTCGGTCTTTGAACCTTCGTTTTGCATCCGTTTTGGTTCTTTTTTGGTGGAGACCTCATTTTCATTGTTAGGAAGCTTGTAGCAGGGTGGGAGGCCAATAATTGTTCTAAAAAGCCAGGTTTATTTCTTCATCGCTCTCCATTGCTCGTTTTCCTCACTAAAAAGCTAATGTTGACCACCCCGGGGCCACTTCCTTTAGCCCTAAACCCTATTTGTGTTGTACACACCTGGGAGGCCACCAATATGTATAGGCCGGCCAGTAATTGTCCTTGACCCTTTTGAACCCCTCTAAAAAGTTGGCTTTTCTCTCTCCTGGTTCACTTTTTTTGGGTTTTGACCACATATTTGTGTTGTGCACACATAGGAGGCCACCTTTTTTGGGTGGCCAGCCAGCAATTTGCATTGACCCTTTTGACCCCTGGCCGGCCGGCCATGGGGGTGGCCGGCCGGCTGGCCACCTGAACCTTTTGAACCTAGCCGGCCATGATCCTCTCTCCAAGTGTATTCCAACTGTGCCAGCTGTTTCCCCCCAGATCCTGTATCCGAGGGGTTGCCTTTTGAGGGGGAAACTTGAATTTGATTTTCCTCCCTTTTCCCTTGGCTTCTCTCCCTCTATAAAACCAACACTTGAGCTTCATTTCTAAGGGTTAGAGATTTTTGCTAAGGCACACAACCATCTTCCTCCATAGCTCTCCCTTCCAAGCTCTAAAGTCCATTATCCTTGGCCATTTACACACCACCTCCAAGCCTACAACCTCCACACTCCATTCCAGCAACTTGAGGCTGTTTTCAGAGGTTAGAAACACCTTTCCTTGGTCCAAAAGCTGCTGAAGACTTGTGCTACAAGGGCGAGTCCTCTTCTCCCTCTTTCTTGCCTTATTTTGTTCTATATCTTAGCCTTTGATGCTTACATTTTTGGGCTCCGACCTAAACTGTAAATAGTCATATTTTGAGCTCCTTTTCATGTTTGATTAAGGACCTCTTGCTGTTTGAGGTCTTCTCCTTACCCTTTGTGTTTAATCTCTCTTTTAGGCCTATTTTTGCATGATATTTTAGGCTTATTTGTGAGCTGTTTTGGACTTGGTCATAAACTTTGAAATGTCTTGTTTTGAGCCCCTCTTCAACTTGTTGAAGGGCTCTCCTCTGTTTGAGGTCAGCTGCTACCACTTGCCTCTTTATTCCTCTTTTATGGCTATTTCTTGCATGATATGTTAGCCCTGTTTGTAAGCATTTATGGGCTTCGAGCTAAACTGTAAAGTACCTTTTTTTGAGCCCCTCTTCAACTTTGTTGAAGGGTCCTTTTCCATTTGGGGCCAGCTGCTGTCCCTTGTCTCTATTCTCTCTTTTAGGGCCATTTTTGCATGATAGATGTCACGACCCGAACCCGCCCCCATGGGTTAAGGACGTAACCGGCTAGTAATCCTAAGATTACCTACGGCCTCAAACCAAAACAGACCTAACACATCAGAGTAAGGGGCCAAAAGGGAAGCAAAATTTAAATCTTTGTCCATAGAGCCGTGCTTATATGCACATCATAACATTCCATACAAGCTCATGTTAATAACTCACGACAGAAACATAGCGACATAGGTTCTGTACAGACAGGATCATCCAAAACTAAGTCAACCCATAAAAACTATAAGCAGACATATACAAAACTTCGCCAACCTGACAAAATGTAATTACATAACAAAAGGCGAAGACGGGTCTCACGCGTGAGACACGAGGGCTGACTCTCTCAAAACCTTAGTTGTTCCAAGCAGACTTCACTGGAGTTGGGTTTACGCTTCTCTCGGCTCACCTACAAGACACATGAATGAGAGTGAGCGATAGCCCAGTGAATAATATCAAATATGACAGTTACATAACGATGTATAGAACAACATGCTCCAAACGGCCTTGGGCCCAATACATACTTCTATTCCACAAATATATATATATATATATAACTATACAAAATTCAAATCAAGTGTCTGTAGTTCCAAACATTCTGGCCTTTGGCCCATTCAGATTTCCATTCATATCAAAACGGCCTTCGGCCCGTTCATTTACATCAAAACGGCCTTCGGCCCATACATTCATGTCAGAACGGCCTTCGGCCCACTCATTCATGTCCAAACGACCTTAGGTCCATTCGTATATGTCAAAACGACCTTCGGTCCACTCATTTCTATCAAAACGACCTTCGGTCCATTCATTTCTATCAAAACGACCTTCGGTCCATTCATTCATTTCAAAATGGCCTCCGGCCCAATCGATTACGACAAAACGGCTTTCAGCCCAATCATTTATGTCAAAACGACCTTCGGCTTACTCGTTCATGTCAAAACGACCTTCGGCCTACTCGTTCATGTTAAAACGGCCTTCGGCCTACTCGTTCATGTCAAAACGGCCTTTGGCCCATTCATTTACATCAGAACGACCTTTGGTCCATTCATTTACATCGAAACGACCTTTGGTCCATCCACTTCAAAACGGCCCATTCGTTTATATCAAAACGATCTCGGGTCCATTCATGTTTATCAAAACGACCTTGGGTCCACTTATGCTTATTCATATCAGACTTACGGCCATAATCCCAATTAGCAATTCATAAAGCTTATAAGGGAATAGACAATTGGACATTCACAAGCATTCAAATATCGATATTACTCACAGTGATCGGCTTGTGGATTCGCCCTGGAGCTTGACCCTACACATTTCATGAACACAAAAGGGGTCATTAACAATTCAATCCGTTCCTTCATTCACATATTCCTCTTTAGGCTTTATTATTATCTCATTAACTCATTTACAACGCTTAACATATGCCTAAGAGTGCTTGCAAGTGAAAGAGAACGGAAAACAGAACACAAAATGCAAAAACAGAATTTCAGAAAATAGGGTCCCCGCTCGAGCGTGGACTTCCCCGCTCGAGCAGACCCTTAAGTCTGCGAAAGCACTGGTTGCCTTCTATTCCAGCTCGAGCGTGAACTCAGCCGCTCGAGCGGACTGCCTGTCTACGTAACTCCCCGCTCGAGCGTCAACTTCCCCGCTCGAGCGGACCCTTAAGTCTGCAGAAAATGTTGGGAGCTCGATTTCTCCGCTCGAGCGTCACTTCACCCGCTCGAGCGGACGTCGAAAATCTGGGAATCCCAGGTTGAGTTCTTGAGCTCCATTCCGACTTTTAATCAACAAATCATGCATGTTGTAGCTCAAATATCACATATAAGTATACTAACAAGGTATAAACACCAAAACACATTATTATGGAGCTCAATCTCAAGGATTAAACACTTGCATGTTTCAAATTGGCACCAAACTCCATTCTATCATACATATTCATGCATTCAAAGCTCCCATCTTCAATTATTCAAACATGCATGCCCATTTTGACTTCATTTTCATTTCAAATAATGCAATTAGTGCTCATTCCCATAAGACTCAACAAAGACATGCTTGCATGTGGGATTACACTACCAATCTTTCACAATTTCACAAATTACATGCTAGATTTTGTGATTCCATAGGAGTTCTTTACATGCATGCGCATATCAAGCCTCAATTTCAATAAAACCAACTTAAATCCTGCTCTTGATCACAAACAACCCTTGAACACACAAGATTACACATTAAACTCATGAATTCAAGAATCAATGCTTACCTAGAGGCTCAATTCTTCCAATTTATGGCCAAGTCTAGAGTTGTCTTCAAGACTTCCAAGATTCAAGAGCAAAACTTTGATTTCCTCCCCTCTCTCTCTCTAATTCGAGTCTCTCTCTCACTCTCAAGTGTCTAACTCAGATTTTTAGTTTTGAGAGAGCTAAAGGAGAGTGCAATGCAAATATACAACAAGCCCCACTAACAAATATTTTAATATAAAATAATGTGGCTGAGGTCCACTCATGTTAGTGTAAGTCCATTATGCATTGCGTATGCCATTTCATTTCATAGCATTGTGTATGCTAGGTTGTATGTTAGAGCATTATGTATGCCATTTCATAGCATTGTGTATGCTAGGTTGCATGTTAGGGTTGCATTCACGCATATCATACATATTGCATTGCGCTTGGGATAAGAGTTAGCCTAAGCACGGAAAACGAGGGACGTTTCGTACTCCGAGTGACGGAACGCGTCTCAATTTCCGGTCGCCGACACTCCGGATTATCCATGATGGAGTCTAGGCCTTGTTGTGTCCATATGTGCATTCATTTCATATTGAGTCATGCAATTCGACTTTTCGGTCATCATGCATCGAGATGCGTGATTGGTGGCACGAGGATCGAGGACTACACTCCCTGAAGAGTAGTCATGCATACATATGTGAAAATACTTTGCCATGCCCCTTTGTTGCTCTATGTTGCAGCAAATCAGAAATCAGCAGCCTTCCCGAGCTTGGCACGCATTCCAAGAATAATTGCAATCAGTGGCAAACCGGGGCATCGCAAGGGATTCTCCGCACAAGGCAACCCGAGCATGCATCATTCATCATTTGGAACAAAGCTGAGGCGGTCCATGGATTTGCGTGCCAATTTACTGCTTTCCTAGATTAATTTGTTAATTAATTAGGATTCTGTATTTATTCGGGACTGTATTATTTATTCATTTGGGACTGTATTATTTATTCGGACCCTCTGTGCGAGGGCTATGTTGTAATAAGTGTGCGTATGTGTGTTGTATGTTTTCCAACCCCACGTCTTTCTCCCTGTTATTTATCAGCTTATGATGGTTAGATTAGGGCATGTTTCAATTAGCATACAGTATGATAGCATGTTTGCATTCATTCATCTGTCTTGCATGCACCGGGCTCAGCGCATCATACTAACTGCATTTGTATCTCAATTCCAAGTTGAATACATGTTAGTTGTAGCATTTCACATGCCATCTTTAGAATAGCCGAGCCTATCTTAGTTGCATTTTGCATGTGTTGCATTAGGCATTTCTGTATAGTTAGGATTATGCATGGATTTCTAACATAGCTTTTGTTTTGGCTTGGAGTACTCGGTAAGTGTTTATGCTTTAGCATCCTTGCATGTTTATGAGTGACTGCCATGATAGCATGCTTACCATAAGGCTAAGTGCTTATGTGATATAACTTCCTGAATGCTTGTGGGTGAAGGTTGGGTTATTTGAGTTGGAGCAATTCGTTAAAATGTGTGTTTAAAGCCCACTAGATAGTGGCAAAATCATGTTTCTAAGCCCACCCGAGGGTGGCAAATCCACGTCTTAGCCTACTTGCGAGTAGCACCATCAAACCATTTTCAAATAAACAAACATGAAATGTTTTGTTCCAATTCAGGCGACCCAGTCTATACTTGTATGTTGTGCGCATCACATAGTAAATCTAGGCTAATAACCGGAATAAGAACGCATAAAGTTTTCAAAACTATATATCATGGTTAGTAGAGGCCGATCTTTGATCGGGCAAGCGGGGGAGCTCACGAAGTGACCTTCCCCAATCGTACCCAAGTTCCCAAGCCGAGGCAACTTTAGTGATGACGGACACGTGGCCTTAGGCAAACGAGTCAGGGTTTCCTAAATTTCCCCAAAATAAAACATTTAGGTGGCGACTCTGTATCTGGCAAAGCAGTCCATGTTTGGAACTTCTTTCAAAAAATCTGTTTTCTCAAAACGATTTGCCGGATTTGGACTCTTTGGTTCAGATTAAGAACCGTGACAATTTGAGAGTCCGAACTTGTAGTGAGCCCAAATGAACAGAACGGGACTCATCCTCTCGGGGCGTTCGGGGACGTCTACAGTTTCTGGCGACTTTGTTGGGGAGTTAGAGAACTTGACTTGAACTCATGATATCTGGTTTTGACTACACTTATGTGTTTCTTTGCATTGCATGTGCATTGGTGCGCCTAGGACACCGTGTTTGCCATCTGCTATTCCTGAGCGGTTTGCCAGAGGCTATGTGCCATAAGGCTTACCGATTACGGGCTCTGCCAGTATGGGAACACAAACCCCAGTTTTACCGGGGTACCCTTTTTGACCATTCGACCTAGTGCATATTCGGAATCCATAGTGACCATTCCAAACTCGGACAGGTTGTTTATCCGTTTATAGGTTGTTTGAAACCACTGTGTGCGTAGTGAAACCCTAGCTCCTGACAAAATAGGACAGGGAAACCCTACCCCAACATAGGGGTGTTTTGGCTCTCACTTGCTTGCTATGTGCTTTTAGGGTGTGTCCCTACAGGAATGCATGTAACAGTTTGCAAGTCTGGATATCAGGCCTGTGGGCATCAGTATCTGGGAATCAGTTTTACCTGAGGGTATCAGTTCACTGGCAGAATTTTTGGATAGAACTCAGTAGAGAGCACAGTTATTCGGCTGCTCATATCTGTTTTGGGGAAATCAGGCTGAGATGCTGCATGTTTTCTCTTTTGCTAGGGTAGTCTTGGAACCATAGCTTCAGAAGGCTTCGATATCCCTCGAGGTTCATCGGACTTGTGCTGATAAACTTTGTCAAGTCAGAGATTCAGTTCAAGGGCAAATCAGTGTTCCTCCGCCAGAGGCAGGGTAAAAGGGGCCAGTTAGGCACAAATCATCGGTTCAGCAGTTACCAGATCAGTGGCCCTTATCCACCCCACCAGTGAACAATCAAGCTGAGGCCTCAGTTTCTATCACAGAGATAGATATACTAGTCAGTCAGTCGGAACAGCAGAACATGGCCGGGATGGAGGAAATGATGCGTCAACTCCAAGAAAGTATGAAACTCATGCAGCAAGACGCTGCCCGCCAGACGGAATTTGCCAAACAGCAGGCTGCGATCATGGCTCAACAAGCAGAGTTAATTACCCGGCTACAGCACCAAACCGGAGCATCTGCTTCGCACCAAGCCCCTTCCCCACCAGGAGTCCCAGCACCCGAGGAGGCACCAAATGGCCAGGGAGATACGGACATTCTGACAGGACTGGCTCCAATCCCAATCCTACCCCAATTACCCAAAACACCCACCAACCTGCCGGATTCTCCCTTTGAGTCCGAGGTGGACCCCACAACATTGAAGGTGAGCAAGCTTGAAAAACTGTTCAAGAAATCTCAGGGCGTCAAGTCCATCCCGAACATTAAGGATGGATATACCGATGCGGTTGTGACGCTGCCAAACCGCTTTAAAATGCCACATATCGACCGCTTTGACGGATCTGGGGATCCCTGGTACATCTCCGGTTGTTCTCAGATATACTACGACCGATGGGCCTCACCAGACCGCAGAAGCTTTCATTGTTCGGCCGGACCCTGTCAGGTGTGGCCGCTATCTGGTATGCAAAATTAGAAGACAATGTCAAACGGAACTGGGATGAGATGGCCGAGGCCTTCGTTGCACAGTACTCCTATAACACGCAAATCGAGGTCACAACCCGTGATCTTGAAACAACAAGGCAAGAGCCTAAGGAGAGTTTTTCTGATTTCGTAGCCCGCTGGAGGGCCAAGGCCTCAATGATGACCCTTAGGCCCACTGACAAAGATCAAATTCGGATGATTGTGCGCAATCTCTAGCCCAAGCTTATGCAGAAAATGATCGTTCTCCCTTTCCCCACCTTTTCAGACTTACATGAGATGAGAGTACAGATCGAGGACGCTATGAAGCAGGGCCTTCTTGACCAGGAGAAAGAGCAGCCCAGGAGGGCATTTTCCCGCAGTTCAAATGCGACCACCAGTGGTGATGCAGCTGCAAGATCTTCTGAAGTGGGCATGGTTACCACCTCCGCATCAAAAACAGCTACCCCATTCACCGGTGCATCCGGAAGTAGCTCACAAGAAACCAAATATCCACCTCGAGTCAAGAGGGTTTTTACCCCACTTCATATGCCTTTGTCAAAGGCTCTAGAGGTCTTACTCCGGAAAGGACATTTGAAACCGTTGGAACAACGGCCCCTACTCGATCCTATCCCTACAAAGCATGACCAGACTAAATACTGTGCCTACCATCAACAAACCGGTCATGACACCGACAGTTGCTTTCGTCTGCGCCATGATGTACAAGATCTGTTTGACAACGGGGTCATTGCCACACCAGGTCCTGCAAAGTCTATCGACACTTGATCAGTGAACTTGCGGGGGATAATGTGATTATGTGATCGGGAGATGAACCAGCTGCGGTTGGCACTCAGTTTACTTTAAATGTGGTGGCGTGTGGCACGCACTGTTTTGAGCATTTGTGAATACTGGTTTTGTAGCTTCTGACTTGGGTGTTGAGTCAGTTCTGTGGTTTTGTTTTGAGTCTGTCTCTTTGTTCTGAGTCGGTCTTTTGATTAACGGTCTTTCTTGTTGTATCAAGTCAGTCCTGTTTTGTTAGAGTTAGGTGATTCCGGGGGTGTTTCTTCAGATATCACTATTTTGTTTTGTGTTTGTCCTTTTGTTTTCTTTTGAGTCTGTTTCTGCCGGGGAGCCAGTTGTGCCAACAGATTTGAATAAAACAGCAGTGATTTTCACACTCTTGTGTTTGCTTCTGCCTTGCGCTAGTTGTGCCAGAAAGTTTGAATGAAACGACAGTGCATTCCACCTGCTCTCTTGTGCCTTGAAATTATTGCATTGACCTAAGTTTTTCAAAACTTTTTTTTGAACACTGCGGTGAAAACGAAGAGAAAGGAATTCCTCGGGTTTTGCAAAAATTTGATCAATTGAGAGAAAGAGAGGCGTGCTAAGCCCTTAATGAGTGAAATCATGCTTGTTAATGTGAGTATTGGGAACAATCCTGGCTTGATCCAGATTGGTTCTACACTGTCTTCGGCGCGAGCGACTGGTCGTTTTCTTAAAAGATTTCAAAAAAATGTTTTGCGCGGTCCTGCGAAGACCTATGTGGAATCTCTCTTGAGATTGTGCAGCCTAGGATCGCTCTCAGTCTCGAGACTCGACCACTTGCTTTCGAACCTTGAACTTGGATTCAGAATGTTCAACGGTCAACTACAATATAAGGCCTATGTGGCTGGATCAAAAGCAGCCCGTGAAGTAGCGGCGACAAAGTCAAATCAAGAAGCTTGCGAAGCTAGATCAGAAGCACCCCTCGAACTAGGGGCAAAAGAATTTCAAATGTGCTCAAAGAGTCAAAGATGAAGATCAGCGAGAATGCCAAATCCCAGAAGGGAGAAAAGAAGAAAGTATTGGTGAAGGACAACCAAGTTCCTATCCACAACACTAGGGGCAAATTCAGCCCCCCATTGGATGGACTCCTACATCATCAGCAAACAACATCCATTCTCTTGGATTCGGATGGCTTCGAGATCTCAAAACATTCCTTATGGACAAAAGCTACACTTTTACCCTTGAGAGGCTCTCTGGTCCGAAAACCCGGAAGGGCGACCTAGGCAAAAGTTAGAGCAAGAAAGAGAAGAAAAAGAACAAAAAGAAAAAGAAAAAAAAAGAAAAATGCAAAAAATGAAGAAAATAAAAAGAAAAGATAAAAAAGAAAAAAGTATAGAAGAAAATGAAAAGGAATGAAAAGAAAAGAAGAACAAAGCTCGCAAGGTTGAAAACCCAGAAAGGGCGGCCTTGGCAAAAGTTAGAGCACAAAAGGAGAGGTTAAATACATGAGTGTACCTTAACCCCGAACTACGTAATGCTTGATTCCCATCTTTGGGATACGTAGGCAACTTCATTCTGAAGTCCAGCCGTAAAACACTTCAAATTCGACTGTGTCCATGTGATGGTTCTGGTCATCTTTGTCTTCTCTGTATCCGAGAATTTGGTTGTAATTGTCATTGTAAGGACTGGTTGCCACATGTTGCGGCGCTATTCAGACTAGGGGCAACTTTCCGTTGCCGTCCAGTGCGCTGCAGTGCCGTTCAAACAAGGGGCAACTTTCCGTTGCCATTCAATGCGCTGCAATGCCGTTCAAACAAGGGGCAACTTTCCTTTGCCATGCAGCTCCCCTTAAGCAAGGGGCAATTTTCCTTCGAATCTGAGGTTGTGCATCTCGAGAGTGGGTTCTATGCTCGTTAAGCAGTGGCTGTTTGCAAAAATAATTTTTTAGAATTTTTACTAAGGTTGACTGATTTTCTCTCGAAAACTATTCCATTTTTCCAAACCTGACCCTTTTTCTTGGACCCAAAAAAGGAAAATTTTCAGTGCTCATAAACTAACTTGCATGATTTTGAATCAGAAAATCAAACAAGTGTGTTAATCTAACTCTCATTTTGGTTAAAATTGTTTTAGTAGAAAACCAAACCAAAAAAAAGGGTCAAAACGATGAACTAGGGGCACAGTTTGAGTCAGGTGTTCTGTATTTTCCCCTTTATCAACGCATTTGCCAGAAAGGGCACCATACTTGCCAGAAAGGGGCACAACGAAAGCTAACTGCAAAAAGGGCAGAAAGCTCTCACATCCTCCAAGCAACGCGGTATCAAGACAAGTGCGAAGCACAAACGGGAATGGATCGAGATATTCCACTCCTTTGTTTGGACACATCTGATTACATCCAAACCCCTCCGCGGAGTATCGTCAACCGATGTCAGCTGCAGATTTGCTACACACCCAATTGTAGCACAGCCCCTCTGTGGAAGAAACTCACTGTTATGAACAAGAAGAAGAATCTAGCAGAATGCTATGGACAAGAGCCCACAACTTTCTGTTTATCCATCAACCACCCAGGGGAGGGACAAAAAAATGAGAGATTGAAGAATAGAGAGATGTGAGCTGAGAGAAAAAGTGAGAAAATGGCTTTTTCAGAAAAACAGAGCCTGAGGGCCGAGTGATGTGAGAATCACAAATTAAAAAGGGTGGGAAATAATACCCGGAGAAACTGGCTCCTCGTGCACTGAGAGGTCTCTCGTCTTTGTAACACGTCTGTGTGTCGTGTCTTTTGTTTTGTTCGTCTCGATTCTTGCTTTGAGTCGTTCCGAGCGTGTCTCGATGTGTTTAGGTTGTTTACCTTTGTTTTCCTTTGTTGAGTCGTGATGCGCTGTGTCCAGTCGTAGACTCCATACCCAGTTGAGAATTCATTTTCAATTTCGATTTCAAAATAAAATCATTTTGTGCTCAGAGTGCTATGTCATTCTCCACATTTGTGCAAAACAGTATTTGTTCCTTCATAAAATCACAGGGTTCAACCCAGGTCATGTCAGAATAGTAAAACCAGGACCTATTTGAAGCTATATGGGTTCCAGACTACAAAGTAAAAGAAAAGAGGAAATGTCAGGTATCTGAGTTCCAAGACTACATTCCGTGTGTACCTCTTCGGGTCTTGCCATTGCTCTGAAGTACGAGTGTGCCTCTACCTCAAGCTCAAGATGAAGTCTGCTTCAAGCCAGAATGGCGATCAAAAGTGCTCTCACTGAGTACCATTCCCTGCCAGAGGCATCTTGGCTGTGTTCGCAATGAGTTCCTAAGAGACCAACTGCGAAGGTGGAAACTAAAGTTCGAATGGCTGATGCCTAGAACGTAAAGGTTCGGGATTTCTGGGACTAAAGTCTGGTTTAAATACCCAGAGGCATGTCCTTGGCTTGAAATCTGTATGGAAGCCCCATAGGTTGAGATAGCGTGTATGCACCTCAATTCTGGATACTGAACCAACCTAGTCTGTCACCCCGTTGGAGAATAGGGAAAGTTGTGAATATGATCAGGAAGAAAGGCAACATCCAAAGTGTTCTATGTGAAGAACCCTTGTCAATATTTCAGAGCTTTTGTACTGTAAGATTGAAGGTAAGTGTTCGAAGAGCACAAGGGGAGATCCCCGTCGGAGAAGAGCGGTTCGCCGCCACTCACCTCATGAGGTGCTTTCTAAAGCGCCGCTACGCTTGTTTATTGCGTTCATTAAACATCATGCATTGTATTGCATTGTACCTATCAAGTTTCTTTCTCATTCATGCACGATATTGTATGTACGGTTCATTCAAAGAAGTTCCGTTTGAGATCTTTTATTTAGTGTATCAATCACACTTCATTCAGTTAGTGTATCAATCACACTTCATTTCTTTAGTGTATATCAATCACACCTCATTCACCCTTAGTGTATCTATCACACTTTCTTCATTTATTTAGTGCATCAATCACACTTCATTCATTTAGTGCATCAATCACACTTCTTTCATTTTGTGTATCTATCACATACATTCTTGTTTTGTGTATCAATCACACTTCACTTCATTCACTTAGTGTATCAATCACACTTCATTCACTTTCACTTTTGTGTATCTATCACACACATTCTCATTTTGTGTATCTACCATGCACATATTCAATTTAGCGTATCTATCACATACATTCTCGTTTAGTGTATCAATCACACTTCATTCATTTAGTGTATCAATCACACTTCATTCATTTAGTATATCAATCATACTCTGTTCACATAGTGTATCTATCACACTTTGTGTTCATTTTCAGTATATCAATCATACTTTGTTCACTAAGTGCATCTATCACACTTTGTGTTCATTTAGTGTATCCATCACACTCGTTCACTAAGTGCATCTATCACACTTCGTTTTCACATTTAGTATATCAATCATACTTTGTTCACATAGTGCATCTATCACACTTTGTGTTCACATAGTGCATCTATCACACTTTGTGTTCATTTAGTGCATCCATCACACTCGTTCACTAAGTGCATCTACCACACTTTTTTTTTTTTGGGTGGATAAGTCATAAAATAAAAGACAAAAAACTTACACCACGACAAGGGGCATACCCCAGTCCCTAACCAATACACTATACAGTAACCAAAAGAAAACAAAAAGACTAAGCCAATCTAGGATTACCCAGAAAAACTAACAACCAAACCATAATCTAGCTGGACAAAATAAAGAAAATAAGCCAAAAACTAAACTAAAGCAACCATACATAATAAGAAACAACCAAAGTGTGTTCATGCGCCGCATGAAAATGTGATGAGGAACATGAACACACCCGATATCTAAGTAGCAAAAGTTGGATGAAAAACATAAAACCCATGTACATCCCACATGGGTAGGCAAAAATATCAACACACACTAAAGAAAACAAACATAAACGGAAGTCACTCTTCACACACGAGGCGCATATAGCAGCCATCAACACAATCATAGTAGACCAAAGACGCCTCTTGCTTGCATCTGCACAAAACCAGCCTGCTCCAGACAATGAATCAGAACTGTTTACCAAATCAGCCAATCTCCAGACCGCAACATCCACATAAACAGTTTGCTGCCATCCCATGCAACCCGAACAGTATCTAGACATTGTAGTAGACCCTGTCAACCAGCAGATACTCAAAAGAATTAAGAGCTCATCAACAGGAGAACATACAAGAATCAATGACAGATTACTCGGTATACCACACATATATATGCTCACTACACTCAACCCACAATTATATAAACTCACATCACTCAGAAAATAATGCTCCTTGTACCTGCAAAAAAAAGAAAAGTCACAGGTGCTACATAAAAACATGTTAGTTTCTCTCAATGTGGCTAGTGATATTGGGGTGGGTGATCTACTCCTCACACTATACTCGGCCCTCAAATTATGGGGCAAACACTCAACAAAGAACTTGCCAGCCATCCAGGTACCTATAACAATAACAAACATTAGGAAACCCCACAATGTATTTGCTAACCATCACTCAACCCACAATTTAGGATCTCTCATTCCTTACAGTAGCTACCGAAGACTTCACCATAGTATGGGGAAGTCTCCATGATTGGAGAAACCAACTGTCAGTTTGGTGGGACTTCAGATTGGTAATATGCATTACCCTGAACCTTACCATATCCACAATACCCTTTATAACCACCTCTTCCGGGACCATATCCTTGCTAAACACTCTGTTATTCCTTGCAATCCACAACTGGTAGACAGTACAGGTAAAAGCAAGCTTAGTGATAATAGCCCAAGAGATTTGCCTTTCACAGATTGAGCAATGAGCTGGACCAAATCATCCCAAGGTATAGAGGGGCAGTGCACATTTATTCGACCTTTAATGCAAGACCACACCCTTTTCGAGAATGGACACTCAAAGAAAAGGTGATTGTGGTCCTCACAATGATGCTGGCAGAAAACACATTTCACAGATAGGGTTACACCAAAAGTTTGCAACCTATCCCCAGTATTTAATCTGCCAAGAATAGCCATCCACACCACAAAGCTCACCTTCGGGATGTTATAAGGGCCCCAAAGGAGAGTAGACCAATTCACAAGATCAAAATGTTTCCTCAAATAGTGCCAAGTAGATTGGATAGTGAATTGGCTATTGGAGGCAGGACACCAACTAACATCATCAGACCCTCCAGTGGGGAGGAAAGTAGGGGGAGTACTATCAATAAGATCCCTAATTGACAGCTGGTATCTTAATTCATGGAAACTGCCTCGTACTATGCTGAAGCATGCTGCTGCTGATGTGAGGATTGAGAGTTCACTAAATGTGGGTTGAGTGAAGGTTAGCAAATAAATTGTGGGGTTTCCTAATGTTTGCTATTCATATAGGTGCTTGGAGTCCTGGAAAACTGATGGATGAGTGTACACCAACCAGTCTGAGGGTTGAGTTTCGTGTGAGGAATAAACACTCCATAACCCCCAACTTACTAGCCACATTGAGAGGAACTAACATGCTTATATATATCACTGTATTTTTTTCTTTTGCAGGTATATGGAGCTGTTTCCCGAGTGATGTGAGCATAGATACTTGTGGGTTGAGTGTAGTGAGCAATTATATGTGTGATGTTAACTGCTTCAGATTTTTGAGTTTTGCAAAGTACTCTACTGTTGGTTACTTAATTCTGTTTGGTCCTTGCTGCATTACAGGGTCTACTATAATGTGTAGAATCTGTCCGGGTCACATGTGCTGTCTTGTTCTTCCTGTGTTGCTGGCTGGATTTGCCTGTGTTGATGGCTGTCTGCTTGTGTTGATGGCTGGATCTGCCTGTGTTGATGGCTGGGTCTGCCTATCTTGTTCTTTTCAGTTCGGTGTGTCTCGTGGCTTGAAGCTGGACCTGCCTGTGTTGATGGCTGCTATATGCGCCTCGTGTGTGAAGTTTGATTTTCTATTATGTTTGTTTACATTAGAATTTGTTGGTGTTTTGCCTACCCGTGTGGGATGTACACGGGTGTACATGACATATGGATTTCATCTGACTTTTTGCTGCCTGTGATCGAGTGTGTTCATGCTCCTCATTTTTCATGCGGCACATGAACACATTTTGGCTATTTCTATTATGTATGGTTTATTTAGGTTAGGACGTATTTCATTTATTTTGTCCAGATAGTTCTGTTTTGTTTCGTCAGTTTTTCTGGGTAATTCTGGAATGGCTTAGTTTTTGTTTTTCTTTCTCTGGTTTCCTGTATAGTGTTTTGGTTAGGACCTGGGGTATGCCCCTTGTCATGGTGTAAGTTTTTTGTCTTTTATTTTATGACTTATCCACCCAAAAAAAAAATAAGATCCCTAAGCTCCCATGAAGAGGGAAAAGGCCATCTCCAAGAATTACCCTCCACAATCTCACTAACCTTAGCATCTATACCAAGAGCAGAATCATACACAATTCTACCACCAAATTTGTCCCACAAAGAACCCATAGGGTGCCAATTATCAAACCACAAAAAAACCGTAGATCCATCTCCCACCCTATGTTTGATTAGAGGGTAAATGATAGGTCTAAGAGAGAGGATCTTCCTCCAAACCCAAGAAGGGTCATTTGGCACCCTAACTCTCCAAAAACTCCTACCTTTCAGAATATAAGACTTAACCCAAATACACCACATTGACTGCTCTCCCCCAGAGAAGAGGAACCAGACATGTTTAGCAATGACAACCTTATTCCACACAGTGAGGGACTTAAAACCCAGCCCCCCTTCCTTCTTAGGAGAGCAAATTCTATCCCAAGAAACCTTAGCCCCATGTTTTTTTAGCTCACACCCAGACCAAAAGAAAGCTCTAAATAAACTCTCTATAGATCTAATGACCTTCTTTGGAAGGATGAATAAAGAGGTCCAGTAAACTTGCATAGAGAATAGAACAGATTGGATCAACTGAGCTCTACCAACATAAGTGAGGCACTTATTTGTCCAGCTCTTAACCCTTTTTGTAATTCTCTCCACCAGTTGGTCACAGTCAATGGCCTTAAGTTTAGTGGAAACTAGAGGAACCCCCAAGTATCTCACAGGTAACTTGCCCTCACTAAAATTGCAAACCCCAAGGATCTCATTTCTTAACTGCACATCACAGCCAGAAAAGAAGATGTGACTCTTATTAGGGCTAGGAGACAGCCCAGACAAACGCTTAAACTCTTCTAATCCCATTTTAATGGACTGAACAGTAGACACATCCCCTTTACAAAATATCATCAGATCATCAGCAAAGCATAAATTAACAATCTTAGTTTTTTCACATCTCCAATGGAATTTGAAATCAGGGTGAGAAGCCTTCTCAGCCAAAATTCTAGAGAGAATTTCCATAACAATAACAAAGAGATAAGGGGACATAGGGTCACCTTTCCTCAAACCTCTCTCCCCCCTAAAATAACCATGCAGGCTCCCATTAATGCAAATGGAGTAAGTGGGACTAGTCATGCAAGCTTTTATCCAAAGGATAATATTAGGGGGGAAACCCATCGCGGTAAGGACATCAAGAACAAACTCCCATCTAACATTATCGTAGGCTTTCATAATGTCCACCTTCATGGTGCACCTAGGAGAGGGGGAGGCTTTATGGTAGCCCCCCATAAGCTCCTGAGAAAGGAAGATATTATCGGCAATCCTCCTACCAGGGACAAAAGCTGATTGGACAGGATCAATAAGATCATGAAGGACAATTTTAATCCTATCCGCAATAATCTTAGAAATACATTTATACAAAGTGTTGCAGCACGAGATAGGTCTAAAATCCCCCACTTTTTCAGCATTGGGGATCTTCGGAATCAAAGCAATGGTGGTGCTATTTAATTCCTGAAGAAGCTCCCCCGATGTAAAGAACGATTTGATTGCTTCAACAACTTCTCTCCCCACAATATCCCAGGATTTCAGAAAAAAACCCGCAGAATACCCATCAGGGCCAGGGGCTTTATTAGCTTTAAGGGACTTGAATGCATCAATGATCTCTTTCTCAGTCACATCCCTTGCAAGGTTTTGATATTGACTCTCAGACACTCTTTTGGTGATAAGGCTACTAATCCTATCATACCCATTATATTGATCACCAAAAGGTTTCCCAAACAAGTTTGTGAAATAGTCCACAAAGGAGTGGTGAACCTCAGCACTTTTAGTCACTCTATCCCCATTAGGGAGCACAACACTGTGAATCCGCCCCTTGTTCACATTACCCTTCACATTTCTAAAGAAGAACTTGGAATTCCTATCCCCTAAACCTAACCATTGGATACGAGATTTCTGGTGGGCAAGACTCTCCTCAGCTTTGCTAAGGTCAATATATTTCACATAAGCAGCCCTCTCAGTCTCTTGAAGAGTTAAATTCAAAGGATCTTTATCGAGCTTGACTTGAGAATTAAGGAGATGATCCTTTGCAACACCAACCCGAGTGGAAATCTCACTATATTCCTTTTTGTTCAACTCTTTAAGAATGGGCTTAAGAGTTTTAAGCTTTTGACAAACCCTGAACATGGGAAAACCCCTAATGTATTTCCTCCAAACACCATACACACTAGGGAGGAAGTCACAGTGGGTAGCCCAGAAGTCAAAAAACTTGAAGGGCTTCTTAAGCTTCGCTTCCTCACCTCCAAGTTGCACAATCACAGGGGAGTGATCAGAAACTCCCGAGGGCAAGAAAAGGGCATACGAGTTAGGGTTAACAGTTAACCACCTTTCATTGACAAGGACTCTATCAATTTTCAAGGTATGAAGTTACCACCCCCCTGCTTATTAGACCAAGTAAATTGACACCCCTTGTAACACAAGTCTTCCAATTCAGATTCCAAAACCGTACTATTAAACACCTCATTGGCACGACTCCAGTTCCCCCTCCCCCCCATTTTCTCAAATGAAAAACGAACAGCATTAAAGTCACCAAGAAAAACAGAAGGGTGACTAGCATAATTGAGAGCAATTTTCTTTAGATCAAAAAACAAGGGAAGCCTCAACTCATGCTTATTTTCAGCGTAAACAAAAGTAGAAAAGAAGCTGAGATCACCCTCAAAAACTGTCACTTTTACAAAAAATTAACTGGTTTGATTTTTGGACCATCAAAACATCGCAGAAATTTGGATCCCAGCAAACCCAAATTCTCGCTGGCAAATCTGGTTGTGAGTTCGACAAAAATTTCCAATTTTTAAAGCTATTATCAAAAATTTTAGCTTCATTTTCCATTTTAACTTTTGTCTCCAAAATGCTCATAATTTTAATATCTTCTTTTTTAACAAAATCAATAACTTCTTTATGTTTTGAGGGATTGTTAAACCCTCTGACATTCCAAAAAGAGGTTTTAATAGACATGATAAACAACAAAAAAATAAGATCACAACCAGATCACCACAAAAAAAAAAAACAACAGATTTTTACCTCCTTTTCTTATTCCGGCTACCTGATCTGCTAGAAGACTTCTGCTTGGTTGAGTTGCCCACCTTTAGCCCACCATCTTCCTTTCCCCCCTGCAGTTCAGGAGGTTTTGCTCTCATTTCCTCTTCCCCCACATCCTCAGTATTTCTGATGTTTTCCTCAGCTGCTTGGGTTGTGGTCTCAGCAGTTTCCATAGCCTCAGAGTGAGAGGCATCAATCTGGCCCACAACATTGGCAGCATTTTCTTCAATCTCTGGTTGGGGAACAACCTCCTCAGACTCAGGGACTAGGTCACCCCCCTTAGTTGCAGATGAGCTATCAACTTCAGTAGGGACATCTTGAAGAGGGCAGATTTGGTCCCCCACTTTCCTTTTACCCTTATCCTTCACAGTAGTCCATCCCTCATCAACTTCAACCCTGTCCTCAGAGTTCTTCTGTAACTCAATAAGATGTGTAACTTGTGCAGAGAGACAGGTCTTAGTCTCATGGCCAAAAACATGACAGTGCATACACCTCGATGGAACACCCTGATACTCCACATGGATATTCATGGATACATCACCACTTGTAATTATGAAGCTATCAGGGAACTCAGATACAGCTGAAATATCCACACAAACTCTAGCGAAGGAGATCCTACTTCCCGAGGAGGTAAGTTGATCCATAAACAATGGAACACCCACTGCACTAGCTATTCTTCCTAAACCATCTCCATCCCAATATTCAAGAGGAATATTATGGAATTTCACCCAAATAGGGATGGTTTTCTTGTCTTCCTTAGACAGTTTCATCATTCGATGCCACTGTTTCAATATAAGAAGGAAGCCTCCCACATACCATGGTCCTCCCTCCAAGACATCAATACAGCAATCCTGATTTTCAAACATAAAGAAGAAAAACCCATCATCATTTTTCAGAATATCAACCAGCCCCTTATTCTTCCACATATTATTAGCATTGTTTTTGATAAGGGTATACGGTAGATTTTTATCAATGAAGTATCCCACCAGACAAGCTAACCATAGGCGAGGGGGGGAGGCAACTCAACAACTATCTTATCCTGATCAAGTTTAGGGGGATAGTATTTAAGTTTTACCTCTGACCGGACTGAAGATGAGGCCACATTAGCCCACGATCGACCCTCAGTGGCACGAAATGGCCCTCTGCCTCCACGACCACCCCTATTATTAGGGTTGGTACCACGACCTTGGTTATGAAACCCACCTCGAGTGTTACCCACAGATCCTCTAGGGTTGGGATCCGATTCATTAGAAACACGATCAGTTTGGCTAGCGATCCCTCTAGGGCTTCCATCTGCACCAGACTCATCAGCATCCAAGTCTTTGTCCCC
The DNA here is from genome assembly GCF_055761805.1 of Camellia sinensis. NCBI lineage: Eukaryota > Viridiplantae > Streptophyta > Magnoliopsida > Ericales > Theaceae > Camellia > Camellia sinensis. Next base: position 90,918,134 of record NC_138964.1, read on the forward strand.
CATGTCAATATCCCCTTTCTCCTGTGAACCCAACGGAATATCCACCTTTTCAGCAATCGCACCATGTTGTTGAGTGATACCCCAATTTTTTGTGACCTCAACACTATCTGGAAGATCCATAAGCTTAGATCGAAGCTCCCCTTCAACCCTATCCGACCAATTCGTCGATTGAACAATCGGAGTCGATAGATCCGCAAGAGTGGATCTAACAAAAGGATGAGAATCCTCTTCCATCGCCGATCTAGCCTTTATAGCCGCAAGACGATCTGAGATCTCCTGGATGGAAGCCGCCGTAACCCCTCTCGGTTTCTTCTCACTATTTTGTGCAAGCACAACTAGGGTTTCTAACTCTATTTCTGAGAGATTTAGACTTTTAGGGCTAAACTCACCATACGACCCACTAAGACCACTCAACTCACTACCTCTCTCTTCATTTAGTATAGCATTAATGTTCCCCTTTTTAGTCAAATCTTTTGTTTCCATTTCAAACAAGAATCCGCAGTTCAGTGAAGTATTGAATGCAAACCCTGGAAACGAAGTTTCTAGAGAGAAGAAGGAGCCTCTCACACTAACCCATTTCTGATCTATCTATCTATCTATCACACTTTGTGTTCACATTTAGTATATCAATCATACTCTGTTCACATAGTGCATCTATCACACTTTGTGTTCACATTCAGTATATCAATCATACTATGTTCACTAAATGCATCTATCACACTTTGTGTACATTTAGTGTATCCATCACACTCGTTCACTAAGTGCATCTATCACACTTCGTGTTCACATTTAGTATATCAATCATACTCTGTTCACATACTGCATCTATCACACTTTGTGTTCATTTTCAATATATCTTTTTTTGGGTGAATAAGACATAAATAAAAAAACAGAGATATATCAATCATACTTTGTTCACTAAGTGCATCTATCACACTTTGTGTTCATTTTCAGTATATCTATCATACTCTGTTCACTAAGTGCATCTATCACACTTCGTGTTCACATTTAGTGTATCAATCACACTTCATTCATTTAGTATATCAATCATACTCTGTTCACATAGTGCATCTATCACACTTTGTGTTCACCTTTAGTGTTCGCATAGTGCATCTATCACACTTTGTGTTAACCTTTTGTGTATCCACCACATTTGTTCACTAAGTGCATCTATCACACTTCGTGTTCACCTTTTGTGTATCCATCACACTTGTTCACTAAGTGCATCTATCACACTTTGTGTTCACCTTTTGTGTATCCATCACACTTCTTCACTAAGTGCATCTATCACACTTTGTGTTAACCTTTTGTATATCCATCACACTTTGTTCACTAAGTGCATCTATCACACTTCGTGTTCACCTTTTGTGTATCCATCACACTTGTTCACTAAGTGCATCTATCACACTTTGTGTTCACCTTTTGTGTATCCATCACACTTGTTCACATAGTGCATCTATCACACTTTGTGTTCGCTTTTAGTGTATCCATCACACCTGTTCACATAGTGCATCTATCACACATTGTGTTCGCTTTTAGTGAATCTATCACACTCTGTTCACATAGTGCATCTGTCACACTTTGTGTTCCCTTTTAGTGTATCAATCACACTTTGTTCACATAGTGCATCTATCACACTTTGTGTTCACCTTCAGTGTATCAATCACACTCTGTTCACATAGTGCATCTATTACACTCTGTGTATATCCATCATGCTTTGCATCACATAGTGCATCTATCACACTTTGTATTCACATTGTGTATCTATCACACTTTGCTTCACTTAGTGTATCAATCACACTTTATTCATGTAGTGTATCCAGTACACTCTCTTCACTTTTGTGTATCTATCACACATGCTCGCTAAGATTGCATCATAACTGCATGAAATGTAGTTTGATTTGCCTTCCCGTTTAAAATTGTCGCATTTATTGTGAATATTTGCTTCGCTACAGCTTTATTTACATTATCCTTACTGCATGAAATGTAGTTAGATTTGTATATGCTTGCTGCTTTGCATAATCGTGAGTTACGTCCGGCTTTGTGCATATCATTTTGCATCTTGCCCCCAGCCTGCGGGCACATCTTTGTTATCTTGCCTGTTTGTCTAAGTCTTCGGTCTTGTCAAAAATGGGTCGTCTCTGGGCTTTGACATTCACTCCCGTCACTTCTTGACTTTCGAGTTCTGTCAAAGAAGGGCAACTGTAGACACCCCATTTTCGACCGACCTTAAGACTCAGACGTCACCGATTGAGCGCTTGGTGATGTTGCATATTGTGCTCGTTCTGAAGTTTCAGAGTCTCGGCTGCGAGCCTTGCCTCCAGACTTCCGGACTCTTTCGTGCCTTGCCTCGGTTTGCGAACCAGGCTCTGTTTTCTCTATTTTCTCTTCCCGAAGGGAGAGAGAGGTCTCGTGGATCATCTCTCAGTGGCCATAGGCTACGTTTCGTAGTCGTAGGCCATTTTTCCCATTTGGACCCAGTTTCTGATTTTTTGGAGCCGACGGCCGTGTGCCTCGGTTCGGGACTGCCTAACCACCTCCGTTTGCTCCGATTTTTGGCACACATCTTATTTCCATTTTGGGAGACACTGTGGCCCGAGAGACCAACTTCGTGGTCGAATGCCACCTCCGGTGCTTAACAGCCCATTTTCGGGGCCCCGGGCCCCGCATTTCGGTCCCCGAACCTCCGTTTTGCATCCGTTTTGGTTCTTTTTTGGTGGAGACCTCATTTTCATTGTTAGGAAGCTTGTAGAAGGGTGGGAGGCCAGCAATTGTTCTGAAAAGCCAGGTTTATTTCTTCATCGCTCTCCGTCACCCGTTTTCCTCACTAAAAAGCTAATGTTGACCTCCCCGGGGCCACTTTCTTTAGCCCTAAACCCTATATTTGTGTTGTACACACCTGGGAGGCCACCAATATGTATAGGCCGGCCAGTAATTGTCCTTGACCCTTTTGAACCCCTCTAAAAAGTTGGCTTTTCTCTCTCCTGGTTCACTTTTTTTGGATTTTGACCACATATTTGTGTTGTGCACACATGGGGGAGGCCACCTTTTTTGGGTGGCCGGCCAGCTATTTGCATTGACCCTTTTGACCCCTAGCCGGTCGGCCATGGGGGGTGGCCGGCCGGCCACCTGAACCTTTTGAACCTGGCCGGCCATGATCCTCTCTCCAAGTGTATTCCTGCTGTGCCAGCTGTTTCCCCCCAGATCCTGTATCCGAGGGGTTGCCTTTTGGGGGGGAAACTTGAATTTGATTTTCCCCCATTTTCCCTTGGCCTCTCTCCCTCTATAAAACCAACACTTGAGCTTCATTTCTAAGGGTTAGAGATTTTTGCTAAGGCACACAACCATCTTATTTCATAGCTCTCCCTTCCAAGCTCTAAAGTCCATTATCCTTGGCCATTTACACACCACCTCCAAGCCTACAACCTCCACACTCCATTCCAGCAACTTGAGGTTGTTTTTCAGAGGTTAGAAGCACCTTTCCTTGGTTCAAAAGCTGCTGAAGACTTGTGCTACAAGGGTGAGTTCTTCTCTCTCTTTCTTGCCTTATTTTGTTCTATATCTTAGCCTTTGTTGCTTACATTTTTGGGCTCCAACCTAAACTGTAAATAGTCATATTTTGAACTTCTTTTCATGTTTGATCAATGACCTCTTACTGTTTGAGGTCTTCTCCTTACCCTTTGTGTTTAATCTCCCTTTTAGGCCTATTTTTGCATGATATTTTAGGCTTATTTGTGAGCTGTTTTGGACTTGGTCATAAACTGTGAAATGTCTTTTTTTGAGCCCCTCTTCAACTTTGTTGAAGGGATCTCCTCTGTTTGAGGTCAGCTGCTAACACTTGCCTCTTTATTCCTCTTTTCTGGCTATTTCTTGCATGATATGTTAGCCCTGTTTGTAAGCATTTTTGGGCTTCGAGCCAAACTGTAAAGTGCCTTGTTTTGAGCCTCTCTTCAACTTTTTTGAAGGGTTCTTTTCCATTTGGGGCCAGCTACAGTCCCTTGTCTCTATTCTCTCTTTTAGGGCCATTTTTGCATGATAGATTAGCCCTATTTGTGTTCACTTTTGAGATCTGTTATAAACTGGAAAAAGTCTCATTTTGACATCATCTTCATGTTTGATTAGGGAATTTTCTAGTTTGAGGTCATATGCTTCCTTTTATGCTCGATTGTCCCTTGTTTTGAGCCTCCAAATCAGAGGGGAGTGACCCCCTCTCTCCTTGACTTGTTTGGTGGTCATTTTGGCCTTCCAAAGAGACCCTATCTTGCATGCTTCGAGGTCACTTTCCAAGGTCAATTTGGTGAGTTTCAGGACTACCATATTTGAATTTTATAGTTGTTTATGCCATGCTAAATGTCTACCTTTCATGTGCTTAATAACTCCCTACATGGCCGTCTAAAGGAGCTCATTATTTTTGCATACCATGGTTGCATATCAGTGGTTAGTTGAGCCTATTTTCACATGATTTATTCACTGATTTTTTCTAGTTTGGTGAGATTACATTTGCTTCATATACTTGCCATGTAAACCATGTATGCTAGTCAAGATTGCATGCTATTTTGTCCACCATGCTAGCATCTTTTGGCCATACTTTCAACTGGAAATGTTCATGTTTTGGGACTGCCTTGGCTCTGTCTTCATGCTTCATGATCAAATAATGCGTTCTTTGTATAGCTATAAGTCATTCCATGTGCCTAGTTTCGAGTTTCGGGTTTCATCTCATGCATCGGGTGCCATCTTTCCATGTTTCAGGGCTGTTTAGCATCATATTTCAGTGCTGGAATTACATGCTTGTATGCCATATTTCATGCCTTGTTAGAGTTGCATACTATGCCTTAGATTCAGTCCTCGATTTGCGTACATGCGTGCACGCATTTCGAGAGTCTCATTTTCATCTAATGGCTACTGATGAGAGTGTGGCTGAGGTCCACTCATGTTAGTCTAAGTCCATTATGCATTGCGTATGCCATTTCATTTCATAGCATTGTGTATGCTAGGTTGTATGTTAGAGCATTGTGTATGCCTCGTTACATCGTGCATTGTGTATGCCATTTCATAGCATTGTGTATGCTAGGTTGCATGTTAGGGTTGCATTCACGCATATCATGCATATTGCATTGCGCTTGGGATAGGAGTTAGCCCAAGCACGGGAAACGAGGGACGTTTCGTATTCCGAGTGACGGATCTCAATTCCCGGTCGCCGACACTCCGGATTATCCATGATGGAGTCTAGTCCTTGTTGTGTCCATATGTGCATTCATTTCATATTGAGTCATGCAATTCGACTTTTCGGCCATCTTGCATCAAGATGCGTGATTGGTGGCACGAGGATCGAGGACTACACTCCCTGAAGAGTAGTCATGCATACATATGTGAAAATACTTTGCCATGTCCCTTTGTTGCTCTATGTTGCAGCAAATCTGAAATCAGCAGCCTTCTGGAGCTTGGCACGCATTCCAAGAATAATTGCAAACAGAGGCAAACCGGGGCATCGCAAGGGATTCTCCGCACAAGGCAACCCGAGCATGCATCATTCATCATTTGGAACAGAGCTGAGGCGGTCCATGGATTTGCGTGCCAATTTACTACTTTCCTAGATTAATTTGTTAATTAATTAGGATTCTGTATTTATTCGGGACTGTATTATTTATTCATTTGGGACTGTATTATTTATTCGGACCCTCTGCGCGAGGGCAATGTTGTAATAAGTGTTAGTTGTAGCATTTCACATGCCAAGTTGAATACATGTTAGTTGTAGCATTTCACATGCCATCTTTAGAATAGCCGAGCCTATCTTAGTTGCATTTTGCATGTGTTGCATTAGGCATTTCTGTATAGTTAGGATTATGCATGGATTTCTAACATAGCTTTTGTTTTGGCTTGGAGTACTCGGTAAGTGTTTATGCTTTAGCATCCTTGCATGTGTGTGAGTGACTGCCATGATAGCATGCTTGCCATGAGGCTAAGTGCTTATGTGATATAACTGCCTGAATATTTATGGGTGAAGGTTGGGTTATTTAAGTTGGAGCAATTCGTTAAAATGTGTGTTTAAAGCCCACTAGATAGTGGCAAAATCATGTTTTCTAAGCTCACCAGAGGGTGGCAAATCCACTTCTTAGCCTACTTGCGAGTAGCACCATCAAACCATTTTCAAATAAACAAACATGAAATGTTTAAAGCCCACTAGATAGTGGCAAAATCATGTTTTCTATACTTGTATGTTGTGCGCATCACATAGTAAATCTAGGCTAATAACTGGAATAAGAACGCATAAAGTTTTCAAAACTATATATCATGGTTAGTAGAGGTCGATCTTTGATCGGGCAAGCGGGGGTGCTCACGAAGTGACCTTCCCCAATCGTACCCAAGTTCCCAAGCCGAGGCAACTTTAGTGATGACGGACACGTGGCCTTAGGCAAACGAGTCAGGGTTTCCTAAATTTCTCCAAAATAAAACATTTAGGTGGCGACTTTGTATCTAGCAAAGCAGTCCATGTTTGGCACTTCTTTCAAAAAATCTGTTTTCTCAAAACGATTTACCGGATTTGGACTCTTTGGTTCAGATTAAGAACCGTGACAATTTGAGAGTCCGAACTTGTAGTGAGCCCAAATGAACAGAACGGGACTCATCCTCCCGGGGCGTTCGGGGATGTCTACAGTTTCTGGCGACTCTGTTGGGGAGTTAGAGAACTTGACTCGAACTCATGATATCTGGTTTTGACTACACTTATGTGTTTCTTTGCATTGCATGTGCATTGGTGCGCCTAGGACACTGTGTTTGCCATCTGCTATTCCTGAGCGGTTTGCCAGAGGCTACGTCATAAGGCTTACCGGTTACGGGCTCTGCCAGTATGGGAACATAAACCCGGTTTTACTGCAGTACCCTTTTTGACCATTCGACCTAGTGCATATTCGGAATCCATAGTGACCATCCCAAACTAGGACAGGTTGCTTGCTATGTGGTTTTAGGGTGTGTCCCTACAGGAATGCATGTAACAGTTTGCGAGTCTGGGTATCAGGCCTGCGGACATCAGTATCTGGGAATCAGTTTTACCTGAGGATATCAATTCACTGGCAGAATTGTTGGACAGAATTCAGTAGAGAGCACAGTTTTTCGGCTGCTCATATCTATTTTGGTGAAATCAGGCTGAGATGCTGCATGTTTTCTCTTTTGCTAGGGTAGTCTTGGAACCATAGCTTCAGAAGGCTTCGATAACCCCCGAGGTTCATCGGACTTGTGCTGATAAACTTTGTCAAGTCAGAGATTCAGTTCAAGGGCAAATCAGTGTTCCTCCGCCAGAGGTAGGGTAAAAGGGGCCAGTTAGGCACAAATCATCGATTCAGCAGTTACCAAATCAGTGGCCCTTATCCACCCCACCAGTGAACAATCAAGCTGAGGCCTCAGTTTCTATCACAGAGATAGATATACCAATCAGTCAGTCGGAACAGCAGAACATGGCAGGGATGGAGGAAATGATGCGTCAACTCCAAAAAAGTATGAAACTCATGCAGCAAGACGCTGCCCGCCAGACGAAATTTGCCAAATAGCAGGCTGCGATCATGGCTCAACAAGCAGAGTTAATTACCTGGCTACAGCAGCAAACTGGAGCATCTGCTTCGCACCAAGCCCCTTCCCCACCAGGAGTCCCAGCACCCGAGGAGGCACCAAATGGCCAGGGAGATACGGACATTCCGACAGGACTGGCTCCGCCTCCAATCCTACCCCAATTACCCAAAACACCCACCAACCTGCCAGATTCTCCCTTTGAGTCCGAGGTGGACCCCACAGCATTGAAGGTGAGCAAGCTTGAAAAACTGTTCAAGAAATCTCAGGGCGTCAAGTCCATCCCGGACATTCAGGATGGATATACCGATGCGGTCGTCACGCTGCCAGACCGCCTTAAAATGCCACATATCGACCGCTTTGATGGATCTGGGGATCCCTTGGTGCATTTCCGGTTGTTCTCAGATATACTACGACCGATGGGCCTCACCAGACCGCAGAAGCTTTCATTGTTCGGCCGGACCCTGTCAGGTGTGGCCGCTATCTGGTATGCAAAATTAGAACACAATGTCAAACGGAACTGGGATGAGATGGCCGAGGCCTTCGTTGCGCAGTACTCCTATAACACGCAAATCGAGGTCACAACCCGTGATCTTGAAACAACAAGGCAAGAGCCTAAGGAGAGTTTTTCTGATTTCGTAGCCCGCTGGAGGGCCAAGGCCTCAATGATGACCCTTAGGCCCACTGACAAAGATCAAATTCGGATGATTGTGCGCAAGCTCTAGCCCAAGCTTATGCAGAAAATGATCGTTCTCCCCTTCCCCACCTTTTCAGACTCACATGACATTGGAGTACAGATCGAGGACGCTATGAAGCAGGGCCTTCTTGACCAGGAGAAAGAGCAGCCCAGGAGGGCATTTTCCCGCAGTTCAAATGCGACCACCAGTGGTGATGCAGCTGCAAGATCTTCTGAAGTGGGCATGGTTACCACCTCCGCATCAAAAACAGCTACCCCATTCACCGGTACATCCGGAAGTAGCTCACAAGAAACCAAATATCCATCTCGAGTCAGGAGGGTTTTTACCCCACTTCATATGCCTTTGTCAAAGGCTCTAGAGGTCTTACTCCGGAAAGGACATTTGAAACCGTGGAACAACGGCCCCTACCCGATCCTATCCCTACAAAGCATGACCAGACTAAATACTGTGCCTACCATCAACAAACCGATCATGACACCGACAGTTGCTTTCGTCTGCGCCATGATGTACAAAATCTGTTTGACAACAGGGTCATTGCCGCACCAGGTCCTGCAAAGTCTATCGGCACTTGATCAATGAACTTGCGGGGGATAATGTGATTATGTGATTAGGGGGATGAACCAGTTGCGGCTGGCACTCAGTTTACTTCAGATGTGGGGTGTGGCACGCACTGTTTTGAGCATTTGTGAATACTGGTTTTTGTAGCTTCTGACTTGGGTGTTGAGTCAGTTCTGTGGTTTTGTTTTGAGTCTGTCTCTTTGTTCTGAGTCGGTCTTTTGATTAAGGGTCTGTCTTGTTGTATCGAGTCAGTCCTATTTTGTTTGAGTCAGGTGATTCCGGGGGTGTTTCTTCGGATATCACTATTTTGTTTTGTGTTTGTCCTTTTGTTTTCTTTTGAGTCTGTTTCTGCCGGGGAGCCAGTTATGCCAACAGATTTGAATAAAACATCAGTGATTTTCACACTCTTGTGTTTGCTTCTGCCTTGCGCCAGTTGTGCCAGAAAGTTTGAATGAAACGACAGTGCATTCCACCTGCTCTCTTGTGCCTTGAAATTATTGCATTGACCTAAGTTTTTCAAAACTTTTTTTTGAACACTGCGGTGAAAATGAAGATGAAGGAATTCCTCGGGTTTTGCAAAAATTTGATCAATTGAGAGAAAGAGAGGCGTGCTAAGCCCTTAATGAGTGAAATCATGCTTGTTAGTGTGAGTACTAGGAAGGATCCTGGCTTGATCCAGATTGGTTCTACACTGTCTTCGGCGCGAGCGACTAGTCGCTTTCTTAAAAGATTTCAAAAAAATGTTTTGCGCGGTCCTGCGAAGACCTATGTGGAATCTCTCTTGAGAATGTGCAGCCTAGGATCGCTCTCAGTCTCGAGACTCGACCCCTTGCTTTCGAACCTTGAACTTGGATTCAGAATGTTCAACGGTCAACTACAATGTAAGGCCTGTGTGGCTGGATCAAAAGCAGCCCGTGAAGTAGCAGCGACAAAGTCAAATCAAGAAGCTTGCGAAGCTAGATCAGAAGCACCCCTCAAACTAGGGGCAAAAGAATTTCAAATGTGCTCGAAGAGTCAAAGATGAAGATCATCGAGAATGCCAAATCCTAGAAGGGAGAAAAGAAGAAAGTATTGGTGAAGGACAACCAAGTTCCTATCCACAAACACTAGGGGCAAATTCAGCCCCCCATTGGATAGACTCCTACATCATCAGCAAACAACATCCATTCTCTTGGATTCGGATGGCTTCGAGATCTCAAACCATTCCATATGGACAAAAGCTACACTTTTACCCTTGAGAGGCTCTCTGGTCCGAAAACCCGGAAGGGCGACCCAGGCAAAAGTTAGAGCAAGAAAGAGAAGAAAAAGAACAAAAAGAAAAAGAAAAAAAAAAAGAAAAATGCAAAAAATGAAGAAAATAAAAAGAAAAGATAAAAAAGAAAAAAGAAAAGAAGAAAATGAAAAGGAATGAAAAGAAAAGAAGAACAAGGCTCGTAAGGTTGAAAACCCAGAAAGGGCGGCCTTGGCAAAAGTTAGAGCACAAAAGGAGAGGTTAAATACACGTGTGTACCTTAATCCCGAACTACGTAAGGCTTGATTCCCATCTTTGGGATACGTAGGCAACTTCATTCTGAAGTCCAGCCGTAAAACACTTCAAATTCGACTGTGTCCATGTGATGGTTCTGGTCATCTTTGTCTTCTCTGTATCCGAGAATTTGGTTGTAATTGTCATTGTAAGGACTGGTTGCCACATGCTGCGGCACTATTCAGACTAGGGGCAACTTTCTGTTGCCGTCCAGTGCGCTGCAGTGCTGTTCAAACAAGGGGCAACTTTCCGTTGCCATTCAATGCGCTGCAATGCCGTTCAAACAAGGGGCAACTTTCCGTTGCCATGCAGCTCCCCTTAAGCAAGGGGCAATTTTCCTTCAAATCTAAGGTTGTGCATCTCAAGAGTGGGTTCTATGCTCGTTAAGCAGTGGCCGTTTGCAAAAACAATTTTTGAGAATTTTTACTAAGGTTGACTGATTTTCTCTCGAAAACTATTCCATTTTTCCAAACCTGGACCTTTTTCTTGGTCCCAAAAAAGGAAAATTTTCAGTGCTCATAAACTAACTTGCATGATTTTGAATTAGAATATCAAACAAGCGTGTTAATCTAACTCTCATTTTGGTTAAAATTGTTTTAGTAGAAAACCAAGCCAAAAAAAATGGTCAAAACAATGAACTAGGGGCACAGTTTGAGTCAGGTGTTCTGTCTTTTCTCCTTTATCAACGCATTTGCCAGAAAGGGGCACAACGGAAGCTAACCGCAAAAAGGGCAGAAAGCTCTCACATCCTCCAAGCAACGAGGTATCAAGCCAAGTGCGAAGCACAAACGGGAATGGATCGAGATATTCCACTCCTTTGTTTGGACACATCTGATTACATCCAAACCCCCCCGCGGAGTATCGTCAACCGATGTCAACTGCAGATTTGCTACACACCCAATTGTAGCACAGCCCCTCTGTGGAAGAAACTCACTGTTATGAACAAGAAGAAGAATCTAGCAGAATGCTATGGGCAAGAGCCCACAATTTTCTGTTTATCCATCAACCACCCAGGGGAGGGACAAAAAAATGAGAGATTGAAAAATAGAGAGATATGAGCTGAGAGAAAAAGTGAGAAAATGGCTTTTTCAGAAAAACAGAGCCTGAGGGCCGAGTGATGTGAGAATCACAAATTAGAAAGGGTGGGAAATAATACCCAGAGAAACTGGCTCCTCGTGCACTGAGAGGTCTCTCGTCTTTGTAACACGTCTGTGTGTTATGTCTTTTGTTTTGTTCGTCTCGATTCTTGCTTTAAGTTGTTCCGAGCGTGTCTCGATATGTTTAGGTTTTTTACCTTTGTTTTCCTTTATTGAGTCGTGATGCGCTGTGTCCAGTCGTAGACTCAATACCCAGTTGAGAATTCATTTTCAATTTCGATTTCAAAATAAAATCGTTTTGTGCTCAGAGTGCAGTGTCATTCTCCACATTTGTGCAAAATAGTATTTGTTCCTTCATAAAATCGCAGGGTTCAACCCAGGTCATGTCAGAATAGTAAAACCAGGACCTATTTGAAGCTATATGGGTTCCAGACTACAAAGCAAAAGAAAAGAGGAAATGTCAAGTATCTGAGTTTGTTTCAACTTCAGTAAGTTCCGAGACTACATTCCGTGTGTACCTCTTCGGGTCTTGCCATTGCTCTGAAGTACGAGTGTGCCTCTACCTCAAGCTCAAGATCAATTCTGCTTCAAGCCAGAATGGCGATCAAAAGTGCTCTCCCTGAGTACCATTCCCTGCCGGAGGCATCTTGGCTGTGTTCGCAATGAGTTCCTAAGAGACCAACTGCGAAGGTGGAAACTAAAGTTCGAATGGCTGATGCCTAGAACATAAAGGTTCGGGATTTCTGGGACTAAAGTCTAGTTTAAATACCCAGAGGCGTGTCCTCGGCTTGAAATCTGTATGGAAGCCCCATAGGTTGAGATAGCGTGTATGCACCTCAATTTTGGATACTGAACCAACCTAGTCTGTCACCCCGTTGGAGAATAGGGAAAGTTGTGAATATGATCAGGAAGAAAGGCAACATCCAAAGTGTTCTATGTGAAGAACCCTTGTCAATATTTCAGAGCCTTTGTACTGTAAGATTGAATGTAAGTGTTCGAAGAGCACAAGGGGAGATCCCCGTCGGAGAAGAGCGGTTCACCGCCACTCACCTCATGAGGTGCTTTCTAAAGCGCCGCTACGCTTGTTTATTGCGCTCATTAAACATCATGCATTGTATTGCATTGTACCTATCAAGTTTCTTTCTCATTCATGCACGATATTGTATGTACGGTTCATTCAAAGAAGTTCCGTTTGAGATCTTTTATTTAGTGTATCAATCACACTTCATTCAGTTAGTGTATCAATCACACTTCATTTCTTTAGTGTATCAATCACACTTCATTCATTTAGTGTATCAATCACACTTCTTTCATTTTGTGTATCTATCACATACATTCTCGTTTTGTGTATCAATCACACTTCACTTCATTCACTTAGTGTATCAATCACACTTCATTCACTTTCACTTTTGTGTATCTATCACGCACATTCTCATTTTGTGTATCTACCATGCACATATTCACTTTAGCGTATCTATCACATACATTCTCGTTTAGTGTATCAATCACACTTCATTCATTTAGTGTATCAATCACACTTCATTCATTTAGTATATCAATCATGCTCTGTTCACATAGCGCATCTATCACACTTTGTGTTCACATTCAGTAAATCAATCATACTATGTTCACTAAGTGCATCTATCACACTTTGTGTTCATTTAGTGTATCCATCACACTCGTTCACTAAGTGTATCTATCACACTTTGTGTTCACATTTAGTATATCAATCATACTCTGTTCACATAGTGCATCTATCACACTTTGTGTTCACATTCAGTATATCAATCATACTCTGTTCACTAAGTGCATCTATCACACTTTGTGTACATTTAGTGTATCCATCACACTCGTTCACTAAGTGCATCTATCACACTTCGTGTTCACATTTAGTATATCAATCATACTCTGTTCATATAGTGCATCTATCACACTTTGTGTTCATTTTCAATATATCAATCATACTTTGTTCACTAAGTGCATCTATCACACTTTGTGTTCACATTTAGTGTATCAATCACACTTCATTCATTTAGTATATCAATCATACTCTGTTCACATAGTGCATCTATCACACTTTGTGTTCACCTTTAGTGTATCCATCACACTCGTTCGCATAGTGCATCTATCACACTTTGTGTTAACGTTTTGTGTATCCATCACACTTGTTCACTAAGTGCATCTATCACACTTCGTGTTCACCTTTTGTGTATCCATCACACTTGTTCACTAAGTGCATCTATCACACTTCGTGTTCACCTTTTGTGTATCCATCACACTTGTTCACTAAGTGCATCTATCACACTTTGTGTTCACCTTTTGTGTATCCATCACACTTGTTCACTAAGTGCATCTATCACACTTTGTGTTAACCTTTTGTATATCTATCACACTTTGTTCACTAAGTGCATCTATCACACTTCGTGTTCACCTTTTGTGTATCTATCACACTTGTTCACTAAGTGCATCTATCACACTTTGTGTTCACCTTTTGTGTATCCATCACCCTTGTTCACTAAGTGCATCTATCACACTTTGTGTTCGCTTTTTAGTGTATCAACCACACTCTGTTCACTTAGTGCATCTATCACACTTTGTGTTCGCTTTTAGTGTATCCATCACACCTGTTCACATAGTGCATGTATCACACTTTGTGTTCGCTTTTAGTGAATCTATCATACTCTGTTCACATAGTGCATCTATCACACTTTGTGTTCACTTTTAGTGTATCAATCACACTTTGTTCACATAGTGCATCTATCACACTTTGTGTTCACCTTCAGTGTATCAATCACACTCTGTTCACGTAGTGCATCTATCACACTGTGCGTATATCCATCATGCTTTGCTTCACATAGTGCATCTATCACACTTTGTATTCACTTTGTGTATCTATCACACTTTGCTTCACTTAGTGTATCAATCACACTTTATTCATGTAGTGTATCCAGCACACTCCCTTCACTTTTGTGTATCTATCACACATGCTCGCTAAGATTGCATCATAACTGCATGAAATGTAGTTTGATTTGCCTTCCCGCTTAAAACTGTCGCATTTATTGTGAATATTTGCTTCGCTACAGCTTTATTTACATTATCCTTATTGCATGAAATGTAGTTAGATTTGTATATGCTTGCTGCTTTGCATAATCGTGAGTTACGTCCAGCTTTGTGCATATTATTTTGCATCTTGCCCCCAGCCTGCGGGCACATCTTTGTTATTTGCCTGTTTGTCTAAGTCTTCGGCCTTGTCAAAAATGGGTCGTCTCTGGGCTTTGACATTCACTCCCGTCACTTCTTGACTTTCGAGTTCTGTCAAAGAAGGGCAACTGTAGACACCCCATTTTCGACCGACCTTAAGACTCAGACGTCACCGATTGAGCACTTGGTGATGTTGCATATTGTGCTCGTTCTGAAGTTTCAGAGTCTCGGCTGCAAGCCTTGTCTTGCCTCGGTTTGCGAATCAGGCTCTGTTTTCTCTATTTTCTCTTCCTGAAGGGAGAGAGAGGTCTCGTGGATCATCTCTCAGTGGCCGTAGGCTACGTGTCGTGGTCGTAGGCCATTTTTCCCATTTGGACCCGGTTTCTGACTTTTCGGAGCTGACGGACGTGTGCCTCAGTTCGGGACTGCCTAACCACCTCCGTTTGCTCCGATTTTTGGCACACATCTTAGTTACTCCCTTTTGGGAGACACTGTGGCCCGTGAGACCAACTTCGTGGTCGAATGCCACCTCCGGTGCTTAACAGCCCATTTTCGGGGCCCCGGGCCGCGCGTTTCGGTCCCCGAACCTCCGTTTTGCATCCGTTTTGGTTCTCTTTTGGTGGAGACCTCATTTTCATTGTTAGGAAGCTTGTAGGAGGGTGGGAGGCCAGCAATTGTTCTGAAAAGCCAGCTTTATTTCTTCATCGCTCTCCGTCGCCCGTTTTTCTCACTAAAAAGCTAATGTTGACCACCCCAGGGCCACTTTCTTTAGCCCTAAACCCCATATTTGTGTTGTACACACCTGGGAGGCCACCAATATGTATAGGCCGGCCAGTAATTGTCCTTGACCCTTTTGAACCCCTCTAAAAAGTTGGCTTTTCTCTCTCCTGGTTCACTTTTTTTGGATTTTGACCACATATTTGTGTTGTGCACACATGGGAGGCCACCTTTTTTGGGTGGCCGGCCAGCAATTTGCATTGACCCTTTTGACCCCTAGCCGGCCGGCCATGGGGGGTGGCCGGCCGGCCACCTAAACCTTTTGAATCTGGCCGGCCATGATCCTCTCTCTCCAAGTGTATTCCAGCTGTGCCAGCTGTTTCCCCCCAGATCCTGTATCCGAGGGGTTGCCTTTTGGGGAGGAAACTTGAATTTGATTTTCCCCCCTTTTCCCTTGGCCTCTCTCCCTCTATAAAACCAACACTTGAGCTTCATTTCTAAGGGTTAGAGATTTTTGCTAAGGCACACAACCATCTTCCTCCATAGCTCTCCCTTCCAAGCTCTAAAGCCCATTATCCTTGGCCATTTACACACCACCTCCAAGACTACAACCTCCACACTCCATTCCGGCAACTAGAGGCTATTTTTCAGAGGTTAGAAGCACCTGTCCTTGGTTCAAAAGCTGCTGAAGACTTGTGCTACAAGGGTGAGTCCTCTTCTCCTTCTTTCTTGCCTTATTTTGTTCTATATCTTAGCTTGTGTTGCTTACATTTTTGGGCCCCGACCTGAACTGTAAATAGTCATATATTGAGCTCCTTTTCATGTTTGATCAAGGACCTCTTGCTGTTTGAGGTCTTCTCCTTACCCTTTGTGTTTAATCTCTCTTTTAGGCCTATTTTTGCATGATATTTTAGGCTTATTTGTGAGCTGTTTTGGACTTGGTCATAAACTGTGAAATGTCTTGTTTTGAGTCCCTCTTCAACTTTGTTGAAGGGCTCTCCTCTGTTTGAGGTCAGCTTCTACCACTTGCCTCTTTATTCCTCTTTTATGGCTATTTCTTGCATGATATGTTAGCCCTGTTTGTAAGCATTTTTGGGCTTCGAGCCAAACTGTAAAGTGCCTTGTTTTGAGCCTCTCTTCAACTTTTTTGAGGGTTCTTTGTCATTTGGGGCCAGCTACTATCCCTTGTCTCTATTCTCTCTTTTAGGGCCATTTTTGCATGATAGATTAGCCCTATTTGTGTTCACTTTTGAGATCTGTTATAAACTGGAAAAAGTCTCATTTTGACATCATCTTCATGTTTGATTAGGGAATTTTCTAGTTTGAGGTCATATGCTTCCTTTTATGCTCGATTGTCCCTTGTTTTGAGCCTTACACCTAAGCTCTTGTTGCATGCTTTGTTTGGACTTCTAGCCACTGAAATCCAGTGGATTTTCAGTGGCTAGCACACTATTTTGAGCCTCCAAATCAGAGGGGGGTGACCCCCTCTCTCCTTGACTTGTTTGGTGGTCATTTTGGCCTTCCAAAGAGACCCTATCTTGCATGCTTCGAGGTCACTTTCCAAGGTCAATTTGGTGAGTTTTAGGACTACCATATTTGATTTTTATAGTTGTTTATGCCATGCTAAATGTCTACCTTTCATGTGCTTAATAACTCCCTGCATGGCCCTCTAAAGGAGCTCATTATTTTTGCATACCATGGTTGCATATCAGTGGTTAGTTGAGCCTATTTTCACATGATTTATTCACTGATTTTTTCTGGTTTGGTGAGATTACATTTGCCTCATACACTTGCCATGTAAACCATGTATGCTAGTCCAGATTGCATGCTATTTTGTCCACCATGCTAGCATCTTTTGGCCATACTTTCAACTGGAAATGTTCATGTTTTGGGACTGCCTTGGCTCTGTCTTCATGCTTCATGATCAAATAATGCATGCTTTGTATAGCTATAAGTCATTCCATGTGCCTAGTTTCGAGTTTCGGGTTTCATCTCATGCATCGGGTGCTAAAATTATATTTCAGTGCTAAAATTACATGCTTGTATGCCATATTTCATGCCATGCCATGCCTTGTTAGAGTTGCATACTATGCCTTAGGTTCGGTCCTTGGTTTGCGTGCATGCGTGCACGCATTTCGAGAGTCTCATTTTCATCTAATGGCTACTACTGATGAGAGTGTGGCTGAGGTCCACTCATGTTAGTGTAAGTCCATTATGCATTGCGTATGCCATTTCATTTCATAGCATTGTGTATGCTAGGTTGTATGTTAGAGCATTGTGTATGCCTCGTTACATCGTGCATTGTGTATGCCATTTCATAGCATTGTGTATGCTAGGTTGCATGTTAGGGTTGCATTCACGCATATCATGCATATTGCATTGCGCTTGGGATAGGAGTTAGCCCAAGCACGGGAAACGAGGGACGTTTCGTACTCCGAGTGACGGAACGTGTCTTAATTCCCGGTCGCCGACACTCCGGATTATCCATGATGGAGTCTAGTCCTTGTTGTGTCCATATGTGCATTCATTTCATATTGAGTCATGCAATTCGACTTTTCGGCCATCATGCATCGAGATGCGTGATTGGTGGCACGAGGATCGAGGACTACACTCCCTGAAGAGTAGTCATGCATACATATGTGAAAATACTTTGCCATGCCCCTTTGTTGCTCTATGTTGCAGCAAATCAGAAATCAGCAGCCTTCCGGAGCTTGGCACGCATTCCAAGAATAATTGCAAACAGAGGCAAACCGGGGCATCGCAAGGGATTCTCCGCACAAGGCAACCCGAGCATGCATCATTCATCATTTGGAACAGAGCTGAGGCGGTCCATGGATTTGCGTGCCAATTTACTACTTTCCTAGATTAATTTGTTAATTAATTAGGATTCTGTATTTATTCGGGACTGTATTATTTATTCGGACCCTCTGCGCGAGGGCAATGTTGTAATAAGTGTGCGTATGTGTGATGTATGTTTTCCAACTCCACGTCTTTCTCTCTTTTATTTATCAGGTTATGATGGTTAGATTAGGGCATGTTTCAATTAGCATACAGTATGATAGCATGTTTGCATTCATTCATCTGTCTTGCATGCACTGAGCTCGGCGCATCATACTAACTGCATTTGTATCTCAATTCCAAGTTGAATACATGTTAGTTGTAGCATTTCACATGCCATCTTTAGAATAGCCGAGCCTATCTTAGTTGCATTTTGCATGTGTTGCATTAAGCATTTCTGTATAGTTAGGATTATGCATGGATTTCTAACATAGCTTTTGTTTTGGCTTGGAGTACTCAGTAAGTGTTTATGCTTTAGCATCCTTGCATGTGTGTGAGTGACTGCCATGATAGCATACTTACCATGAGGCTAAGTGCTTATGTGATATAACTGCCTGAATGCCTGTGGGTGAATGTTGGGTTATTTAAGTTGGAGCAATTCGTTAAAATGTGTGTTTAAAGCCCACTAGATAGTGGCAAAATCATGTTTTCTAAGCCCACCCGAGGGTGGCAAATCCATGTCTTAGCCTACTTGCGAGTAGCACCATCAAACCATTTTCAAATAAACAAACATGAAATGTTTTGTTCCAATTCAGGCGACCCAGTCTATATTTCTATGTTGTGCGCATCACATAGTAAATCTAGGCTAATAACCGGAAAAAGAACACATAAAGTTTTCAAAACTATATATCATGGTTAGTAAAGGCCGATCTTTGATCGGGCGAGCGGGGGTGCTCACGAAGTGACCTTCTCCAATCGTACCCAAGTTCCCGAGCCGAGGCAACTTTGGTGATGACGGACACGTGGCCTTAGGCAAACGAGTCAAGGTTTCCTAAATTTCCCCAAAATAAAACATTTAGGTGGCGACTCTGTATCTGGCAAAGCAGTCCATGTTTGGCACTTCTTTCAAAAAATCTGTTTTCTCAAAACGAGTTGCCGGATTTGGACTCTTTGGTTCAGATTAAGAACCGTGACAATTTGAGAGTCCGAACTTGTAGTGAGCCCAAATGGACAAAACGGGACTCATCCTCCCGGGGCGTTCAGGGACGTCTACAGTTTCTGGCGACTCTGCTGGGGAGTTAGAGAATTTGACTCGAACTCATGATATCTAGTTTTGACTACACTTCTGTGTTTCTTTGCATTGCATGTGCATCGGTGCGCCTAGGACACCGTGTTTGCCATCTGCTATTCCTGAGCGGTTTGCCAAACTAGGACAGGTTGCTTACCAGTTTATAGGTTGTTTGAAACCACTGTGTACGTAGTGAAACTCTAGCTCCAGACAAAATAGGACAGGGAAACCCTACCCCAACATAGGGGTGTTTTGGCTCTCACTTGCTTGCTATGTGCTTTTAGGGTGTGTCCCTACCGGAATACATGTAACAGTTTGCAAGTCTGGGTATCAGGCCTGCGGGCATCAGTATCTGGGAATCAGTTTTACCTGAGGGTATTAGTTCACTGGTAGAATTTTTGGACAGAATTTAGTAGAGAGCACAGTTATTCGGCTGCTCATATCTGTTTTGGTGAAATCAGGCTGAGATGCTACATGTTTTCACTTTTGCTAGGGTAGTCTTGGAACCATAGCTTCAGAAGGCTCTGATATCCCCCGAGGTTCATCGGACTTGTGCTGATAAACTTTGTCAAGTCAGAGATTCAATTCAAGGGCAAATCAGTGTTCCTCCGCCAGAGGTAGGGTAAAAGAGGCCAGTTAGGCACAAATCATCGGTTCAGCAGTTACCAGATCAGTGGCCCTTATCCACCCCACCAGTGAACAATCAAGCTGAGGCCTCAGTTTTTATCACAGAGATAGATATACCAGTCAGTCAGCCGGAACAGCAGAACATGGCAGGGATGGAGGAAATGATGCGCCAACTCCAAGAAAGTATGAAACTCATGCAGCAAGACGCTGCCCGCCAGACGGAATTTGCCAAACAGCAGGCTGCGATCATGGCTCAACAAGCAGAGTTAATTACCCGGCTACAGCAACAAACCGGAGCATCTGCTTCGCACCAAGCCCCTTCCCCACCAGGAGTCCCAGCACCCGAGGAGGCACCAAATGGCCAGGGAGATACGGACATTCCGACAGGATTGGCTCCGCCCCCAATCCTACCCCAATTACCCAAAACACCCACCAACCTGCCGGATTCTCCCTTTGAGTCCGAGGTGGACCCCACAGCATTGAAGGTGAGCAAGCTTGAAAAATTGTTCAAGAAATCTCAGGGCGTCAAGTCCATCCCGGACATTGAGGGTGGATATACCAATGCGGTCATGACGCTGCCAAACCGCTTTAAAATGCCACATATCGATCGCTTTGACGGATTTGGGGTTCGCCTGGTGCATCTCCGATTGTTCTCAGATATACTACGACTGATGGGCCTCACCAGACCGCAGAAGCTTTCATTGTTTGGCCGGACCCTGTCAGGTGTGGCCGCTATCTGGTATGTAAAATTAGAAGACAATGTCAAACGGAACTGGGATGAGATGGCCGAGGCCTTCGTTGCGCAGTACTCCTATAACACGCAAATCGAGGTCACAACCCGTGATCTTGAAACAACAAGGCAAGACCCTATGGAGAATTTTTCTGATTTCGTAGCCCGCTGGAGGGCCAAGGCCTCAATGATGACCCTTAGGCCCACTGACAAAGATCAAATTCGGATGATTGTGCGCAATCTCTAGCCCAAGCTTATGCAAAAAATGATCGTTCTCCCCTTCCCCACATTTTCAGACTTACATAAGATGGGAGTACAGATCGAGGACGCTATGAAGCAGGGCCTTCTTGGCCAGGAGAAAGAGCAGCCCAGGAGGGCATTTTCCCGCAGTTCAAATGCGACCACCAGTGGTGATGCAGCTGCAAGATCTTCTGAAGTGGGCATGGTTACCACCTCCGCATCAAAAACAGCTACCCCATTCACCGATGCATCCGGAAGTAGCTCACAAGAAACCAAATATCCATCTCGAGTCAAGAGGGTTTTTACCCCACTTCATATGCCTTTGTCAAAGGCTCTAGAGGTCTTACTCCGGAAAGGACATTTGAAACCGTTGGAACAACGGCCCCTACCCGATCCTATCCCTGCAAAGCATGACCAGACTAAATACTGTGCCTACCATCAACAAACCGGTCATCACACCGACAGTTGCTTTCGTCTGCGCCATGATGTACAAGATCTGTTTGACAACGGGGTGATTGCCGCACCAGGTCCTGCAAAGTCTATCGGCACTTGATCAGTGAAATTGCGAGGGATAATGTGATTATGTGATCGGGGGATGAACCAGCTGCGGCTGGCACTCAGTTTACTTCAGATGTGGCGTGTGGCACGCACTGTTTTGAGCATTTGTGAATACTGGTTTTTGTGGCTTCTGACTTGGGTGTTGAGTCAGTTCTGTGGTTTTGTTTTAAGTCTGTCTCTTTGTTCTGAGTCGGTCTTTTGATTAAGGGTCTGCCTTGTTGTATCGAGTCGTCTTGTTTTGTTAGAGTCGGGTGATTCCGGGGGTGTTTCTTCGGATATCACTATTTTATTTTGTGTTTGTCCTTTTGTTTTCTTTTGAGTCTGTTTCTGCCGGGGGAGCCAGTTGTGCCAACAGATTTGAATAAAACAGCAGTGATTTTCACACTCTTGTATTTGCTTCTGCCTTGCGCCAGTTGTGCCAGAAAGTTTGTATGAAACGGCAGTGCATTCCACCTGCTCTCTTGTGCCTTGAAATTATTGCATTGACCTAAGTTTTTCAAAACTTTTTTTTGAACACTGCGGTGAAAACAAAGATGAAGGAATTCCACGGGTTTTGCAAAAACTTGATCAATTGAGAGAAAGAGAGGCGTGCTAAGCCCTTAATGAGTGAAATCATGCTTGTTAGTGTTAGTACTGGGAAGGATCCTGGCTTGATCCAGATTGGTTCTACACTGTCTTCGGCGCGAGCGACGGGTCGTTTTCTTAAAAGATTTCAAAAAAATGTTTTGCGCGGTCCTGCGAAGACCTATGTGGAATCTTGAGATTGTACAGCCTAGGATCGCTCTTAGTCTCGAGACTCGACCCCTTGCTTTCGAACCTTGAACTTGGATTCAGAATGTGCAACGGTCAACTACAATGTAAGGCCTGTGTGGCTGGTTTAAAAGCAGCCCGTGAAGTAGCGGCGACAAAGTCAAATCAAGAAGCTTGCGAAGCCAGATCAGAAGCGCCCCTCGAACTAGGGGCAAAAGAATTTCAAATGTGCTCGAAGAGTCAAAGATGAAGATTAGCGAGAATGCCAAATCCCAGAAAAGAGAAAAGAAGAAAGTATTGGTGAAGGACAACCAAGTTCCTATCCACAACACTAGGGGCAAATTCAGCCCCCCATTGGATTCGAATGGCTTCAAGATCTCAAACCATTCCATATGGACAAAAGCTACACTTTTTACCCTTGAGAGGCTCGCTGGTCCGAAAACCCGGAAGGGCGACCCAGGCAAAAGTTAGAGCAAGAAAGAGAAGAAAAAGAACAAAAAGAAAAAGAAAAAGGAAAAAGAAAAATGCAAAAAATGAAGAAAATAAAAAGAAAAGATAAAAAAGAAAAAAGAAGAGAAGAAAATGAAAAGGAATGAAAAGAAAAGAAGAACAAAGCTCGCAAGGTTGAAAACCCAGAAAGGGCGGCCTTGGCAAAAGTTAGAGCGCAAAAGGAGAGGTTAAATACACGAGTGTACCTTAATCCCGAACTACGTAAGGCTTGATTCCCATCTTTGGGATACGTAGGCAACTTCATTCTGAAGTCCAGCCGTAAAACACTTCAAATTCGACTGTGTCCATGTGATGGTTCTGGTCATCTTTGTCTTCTCTATATCCGAGAATTTGGTAGTAATTGTCATTGTAAGGACTGGTTGCCACATGCTGCGGCGCTATTCAGACTAGGGGCAACTTTCCGTTGCCGTCCAGTGCGCTGCAGTGCCGTTCAAACAAGGGGCAACTTTCCGTTGCCATTCAATGCGCTGCAATGGCGTTCAAACAAGGGGCAACATTCCGTTGCCATGCAGCTCCCCTTAAGCAAGGGGCAATTTTCCTTCGAATCTGAGGTTATGCATCTCGAGAGTGGGTTCTATGCTCGTTAAGCTGTGGTCGTTTGCAAAAACAATTTTTGAGAATTTTTACTAAGGTTGACTGATTTTCTCTCGAAAACTATTCCATTTTTCCAAACCTGGACCTTTTTCTTGGACCCAAAAAAGGAAAATTTTCAGTACTTATAAACTAACTTGCATGATTTTGAATCAGAAAATCGAACAAGCGTGTTAATCTAACTCTTATTTTGGTTAAAATTGTTTTAGTAGAAAACCAAACCAAAAAAAATGGTCAAAACGATGAACTAGGGGCACAGTTTGAGTCAGGTGTTCTGTCTTTTCCCCTTTATCAACGCATTTGCCAGAAAAGGCACCATACTTGCCAGAAAGGGGCACAACGGAAGCTAACCGCAAAAAGGGCAGAAAGCTCTCACATCCTCCAAGCAACGAGGTATCAAGCCAAGTGCGAAGCACAAACGGGAATGGATCGAGATATTCCACTCCTTTGTTTGGACACATCTGATTACATCCAAACCCCCCCGCGGAGTATCGTCAACCGATGTCAGCCGCAGATTTGTTACACACCCAATTGTAGCACAGCCCTTCTGTGGAAGAAACTCACTGTTATAAACAAGAAGAAGCATCTAGCAGAATGCTATGGGCAAGAGCCCATAACTTTCTATTTATCCATCAACCACCACCTAGGGGAGGGACAAAAAAATGAGAGATTGAAGAATAGAGGAGATGTGAGCTGAGAGAAAAAGTGAGAAAATGGCTTTTTCAGAAAAACAGAGCCTGAGGGCCGAGTGATGTGAGAATCACAAATTAGAAAGGGTGGGAAATAATACCCGGAGAAACTGGCTCCTTGTGCACTGAGAGGTCTCTCGTCTTTGTAGCACGTCTGTGTGTCGTGTCTTTTGTTTTGTTCGTCTCGATTCTTGCTTTGAGTCGTTCCGAGCGTGTCTCGATGTGTTTAGGTTGTTTACCTTTGTTTTCCTTTGTTGAGTCATGATGCGCTGTGTCCAGTCGTAGACTCAATACCCAATTAAGAATTCATTTTCAATTTCGATTTCAAAATAAAATCGTTTTGTCCTCAGAGTGCTGTGTCATTCTCCACATTTGTCCAAAATAGTATTTGTTCCTTCATAAAATCGCAAGGTTCAACCCAGGTCATGTCAGAATAGTAAAACCAGGACCTATTTGAAGCTATATAGGTTCCAGACTACAAAGCAAAAGAAAAGAGGAAATGTTGGGTATCTGACTTTGTTTCAACTTCAGTAAGTTCCGAGACTACATTCCGTGTGTACCTCTTCGGGTCTTGCCATTGCTCTGAAGTACGAGTGTGCCTCTACCTCAAGCTCAAGATCAAGTCTGCTTCAAACCAGAATGGCGATCAAAACTGCTCTCCCTGAGTACCATTCCCTGCCGGAGGCATCTTGGCTGTGTTCGCAATGAGTTCCTAAGAGACCAATTGCGAAGGTGAAAACTAAAGTTCGAATGGCTGATGCCTAGAACGTAAAGGTTCGGGATTTCCGGGACTAAAGTCTGGTTTAAATACCCAGAGGCGTGTCCTCGGCTTGAAATCTGTATGGAAGCCCCATAGGTTGAGATAGCGTGTATGCACCTCAATTCTGGATATTGAACCAACCTAGTCTGTCACCCCATTGGAGAATAGGGAAAGTTGTGAATATGATCAGGAAGAAAGGCAACATCCAAAGTGTTCTATGTGAAGAACCCTTGTCAATATTTCAGAGCCTTTGTACTGTAAGATTGAAGGTAAGTGTTCGAAGAGGACAAGGGGAGATCCCCGTCGGAGAAGAGCGGTTCACCGCCACTCACCCCATGAGGTGCTTTCTAAAGCGCCGCTACGCTTGTTTATTGCGTTCATTAAACATCATGCATGGTATTGCATTGTACCTATCAAGTTTCTTTCTCATTCATCACGATATTGTACGTACAGTTCATTCAAAGAAGTTCCGTTTGAGATCCTTTATTTAGTGTATCAATCACACTTCATTCAGTTAGTGTATCAATCACACTTCATTTCTTTAGTGTATCAATCACACCTTATTCACCCTTAGTGTATCTATCACACTTTCTTCATTTATTTAGTGTATCAATCACACTTCATTCATTTAGTGTATCAATCACACTTCTTTCATTTTGTGTATCTATCACATACATTCTCGTTTTGTGTATCAATCACACTTCACTTCATTCACTTAGAGTATCAATCACACTTCATTCACTTTCACTTTTGTGTATCTATCACACACATTCTCATTTTGTGTATCTACCATGCACATATTCACTTTAGCGTATCTATCACATACATTCTCGTTTAGTGTATCAATCACACTTCATTCATTTAGTGTATCAATCACACTTCATTCATTTAGTATATCAATCATACTCTGTTCACATAGTGCATCTATCACACTTTGTGTTCATTTTCAGTATATCAATAATACTTTGTTCACTAAGTGCATCTATCACACTTTGTGTTCATTTAGTGTATCCATCACACTCGTTCACTAAGTGCATCTATCACACTTCGTGTTCACATTCAGTACATCAATCATACTCTGTTCACATAGTGCATCTATCACAATTTGTGTTCACATTCAGTATATCAATCATACTCTGTTCACTAAGTGCATCTATCACACTTTGTGTTCATTTAGCGTATCCATCACACTCGTTCACTAAGTGCATCTATCACACTTCGTGTTCACATTCAGTATATCAATCATACTCTGTTCACATAGTGCATCTATCACACTTTGTGTTCACATTCAGTATATCAATCATACTCTGTTCACTAAGTGCATCTATCACACTTTGTGTACATTTAGTGTATCCATCACACTCGTTCACTAAGTGCATCTATCACACTTCGTGTTCACATTTAGTATACCAATCATACTCTGTTCACATAGTGCATCTATCACACTTTGTGTTCATTTTCAGTATATCAATCATACTTTGTTCACTAAGTGCATCTATCACACTTTGTGTTCATTTTCCGTATATCTATCATACTCTGTTCACTAAGTGCATCTATCACACTTCGTGTTCACATTTAGTGTATCAATCAAACTTCATTCATTTAGTATATCAATCATACTCTGTTCACATAGTGCATCTATCACACTTTGTGTTCACCTTTAGTGTATCCATCACACTCGTTCGCATAATGCATCTATCACACTTTGTGTTAACCTTTTGTGTATCCATCGCACTTGTTCACTAAGTGCATCTATCACACTTTGTGTTCACCTTTTGTGCATCCATCACACTTGTTCACTAAGTGCATCTATGACACTTTGTGTTCACCTTTTGTGTATCCATCACACTTGTTCACTAAGTGCATCTATCACACTTTGTGTTAACCTTTTGTGTATCCATCACACTTTGTTCACTAAGTGCATCTATCACACTTCGTGTTCACCTTTTCTGTATCCATCACACATGTTCACTATGTGCATCTATCACACTTTGTGTTCACTTTTTGTGTATCCATCACACTTGTTCACTAAGTGCATCTATCACACTTTGTGTTCGTTTTTTTAGTGTATCAACCACACTCTGTTCACTTACTGCATCTATCACACTTTGTGTTCGCTTTTAGTGTATCCATCAAACCTGTTCACATAGTGCATCCATCACACTTTGTGTTCGCTTTTAGTGTATCCATCAAACCTGTTCACATAGTGCATCTATCACACTTTGTGTTCGCTTTTAGTGTATCTATCATACTCTGTTCACATAGTGCATCTATCACACTTTGTGTTCACTTTTAGTGTATCAATCACACTTTGTTTACATAGTGCATCTATCACACTTTGTGTTCACCTTCAGTGTATCAATCACACTCTGTTCACGTAGTGCATCTATCACACTCTGCGTATATCCATCATGCTTTGCTTCACATAGTGCATCTATCACACTTTGTATTCACTTTGTGTATCTATCACACTTTGCTTCACTTAGTGTATCAATCACACTTTATTCATATAGTGTATCCAGCACACTCTCTTCACTTTTGTGTATCTATCACACATGCTCGCTAAGATATCATCATAACTGCATGAAATGTAGTTTGATTTGCCTTCCCGCTTAAAACTGTCGCATTTATTGTGAATATTTGCTTCGCTACAGCTTTATTTACATTATCCTTACTGCATGAAATGTAGTTAGATTTGTATATGCTTGCTGCTTTGCATAATCATGAGTTACGTCCGGCTTTGTGCATATCATTTTGCATCTTGCCCCCTGCCTGTGGGCACATCTTTGTTATCTTGCCTGTTTGTCTAAGTCTTCGGCCTTGTCAAAAATGGGTCGTCTCTGGGCTTTGACATTCACTCCCGTCACTTCTTGACTTTCGAGTTCTGTCAAAGAAGGGCGACTGTAGACACCCCATTTTCGACCGACCTTAAGACTCAGACGTCACCGATTGAGCACTTGATGATGTTGCATATTGTGCTCGTTCTGAAGTTTCAGAGTCTCGGCTGCGAGCCTTACCTCCGGACTTCCGGACTCTTTCGTGCCTTGCCTCGGTTTGCGAACCAGGCTCTGTTTTCTCTATTTTCTCTTCCCGAAGGGAGAGAGAGGTCTCGTGGATCATCTCTCAGTGGCCGTAGGCTACGTTCCGTGGTCGTAGGCCATTTTTCCCATTTGGACCCGGTTTCCGATTTTTCGGAGCCGACGGCCGTGTGCCTCGGTTCGGGACTGCCTAACCACCTCCGTTTGCTCCGATTTTTGGCACACATCTTATTTACTCCCTTTTGGGAGACACTGTGGCCCGAGAGACCAACTTCGTGGTCGAATGCCACCTCTGGTGCTTAACATCCCATTTTCGAGGCCCCGGGCCGCGCGTTTTGGTCCCCGAACCTCCGTTTTGCATCCGTTTTGGTTCGTTTTTGGTGGAGACTTCATTTTCATTGTTAGGAAGCTTGTAGGAGGGTGGGAGGCCAGCAATTGTTTTGAAAAGCCAGCTTTATTTCTTCATCGCTCTCCGTCGCCCGTTTTCCTCACTAAAAAGCTAATGTTGACCACCCCGGGGCCACTTTCTTTAGCCCTAAACCCCATATTTGTGTTGTACACACCTGGGAGGCCACCAATATGTATAGGCCGACCAGTAATTGTCATTGACCCTTTTGACCCCTGGCCGGTCGTGATCCTCTCTCCAAGTGTATTCCAGTTGTGCCAGCTGTTTCCCCCCCAGATCCTGTATCCGAGGGGTTGCCTTTTGGGGAGGAAACTTGAATTTGATTTTCCCCCCTTTTCCCTTGGCCTCTCTCCCTCTATAAAACCAACACTTGAGCTTCATTTCTAAAGGTTAGAGATTTTTGCTAAGGCACACAACCATCTTCCTCCATAGCTCTCCCTTCCAAGCTCTAAAGTCCATTATCCTTGGCCATTTACACACCACCTCCAAGTCTACAACCTCCACACTCCATTCCAGCAACTTGAGGCTGTTTTTCAGAGGTTAGAAGCCCCTTTCCTTGGTCCAAAAGCTGCTGAAGACTTGTGTTGCAAGGGTGAGTCCTCTTCTCCCTCTTTCTTGCCTTATTTTTTTCTATATCTTGGCCTTTGTTGCTTATTTTTTTGGGCTCCGACCTGAACTGTAAATAGTCATATTTTGAGCTCCTTTTCATGTTTGATCAAGGACCTCTTGCTGTTTGAGGTCTTCTCCTTACCCTTTGTGTTTAATCTCTCTTTTAGGCCTATTTTTGCATGACATTTTAGGCTTATTTGTGAGCTGTTTTGGACTTGGTCATAAACTGTGAAATGTCTTTTTTTGAGCCCCTCTTCAACTTTGTTGAAGGGCTCTCCTCTGTTTGAGGTCAGCTGCTACCACTTGCCTCTTTATCCCTCTTTTATGGCTATTTCTTGCATGATATGTTAGCCCTATTTGTAAGCATTTTTGGGCTTCGAGACAAACTATAAAGTGTCATTTTTTGAGCCCCTCTTCAACTTTGTTGAAGGGGTCTTTGCCATTTGGGGCCAGCTGCTGTCCCTTGTCTCTATTCTCTCTTTTAGTGCCATTTTTGCATGATAGATTAGTCCTATTTGTGTTCACTTTTCAGATCTGTTATAAACTAGAAAAAGTCTCATTTTGACATCATCTTCATGTTTGATTAAGGGAATTTTCTTGTTTGAGGTCATATGCTTCCTTTTATGCTCGATTGTCCCTTGTTTTGAGCCTTACACCTAAGCTCTTGTTGCATGCTTTGTTTGGCCTTCTAGCCACTGAAATCCAGTGGATTTTCAGTGGCTAACACACTATTTTGAGCCTCCAAATAAGAGGGAGGTGACCCCTTCTCTCCTTGACTTGTTTGGTGGTCATTTTGGCCTTCCAAAGAGACCCTATCTTGCATGCTTCGAGGTCACTTTCCAGGGTCAATTTGGTGAGTTTTAGGACTACCATATTTGATTTTTATAGTTGTTTATGCCATGCTAAATGTCGACCTTGCACGTGCTTAATAACTCCCTGCATGGCCCTCTAAAGGAGCTCATTATTTTTGCATATCATGGTTGCATATCAGTGGTTATTTGGGCCTATTTTCACATGATTTATTTGGGCCTATTTTCACATGATTTATTTGGGCCTATTCTCTTTCTTAGAGGCTAAGCAAGGTTGGTTTTGAGAGAAAATTGGCCACTTAAGCTAATGAAACAATCGGTGGCCTATGCGACTTAGTTAGTAGAGGCCACCAATTGTTTTGTTAGCTTAAGTGGCCAAAGTTAACTTAAACTAACCTTGCTTAGCCTCTAATGAAGAGAATTTTCTCAGTAATTGATGCTTAACGATATTAGTTTAACTTAAGCACCTTATTTAAGGTTTTCTAAATCCCCCAAGTTTTCAATTCTCTAGTCCAAATGGTTGAATTTGAATTCCCTTTGATTTTCTTTCTATTTCTCTTTCTTTTCTCTAACTTTCTCTTCTTGCTCTGAAGAAGAATGTTTCTCTCTAACTTTCTCCGTCGATCTCCGTCTTTCTCTATTTTGTTCTACTAACTAATTAGCTTATGCCACCAATAGTTTCATCAGTTTAATTGGCAAAGTTTAACTCAAACTAACCTTGCTTAGCCCCTAAGAAAGAGAATTTTCTGAGTAAGTTTAGCTTAACGATATGAGTTTACGTAAGCACCTCATTTAAGGTTTTCTAAATCATCTAAGTGTTCGATTCTCAAGTCCAGAAGGCTGAATCTGAATTCTCTTTGATTTTCTTCATCTTTCTCTTTTTTTCTCTGACTTTCTCTGTCCTTCTCTATTTTGTTAGGCCACCAATTGTTGCATTAGCTTAACTGGCCATGTTCAACTCACACTAACCTTGCTTAGCCTCCAAGAAAGAGAATTTTCTGAGTAATTGGAGCCTGATGATATTAGTTTAACTTAAGCACCTTATTTAAGGTTTTCTAAATCACCTAAGTGTTCAATTCTAAAGTCCAAAAAGATGAATTTGAATTCCCTTTGATTTTCTTCCTATATTACTCTTTCTCTTTCTCAAACTTTCTCTTCTTGCTCTCAAGAAGAATGTTTCTCTTTGACTTGCTACGTCATTCTCCATTCTCCTCTATTTTGTTCTACAAAAAAATTAGCTTCGGCCACCAATTGTTTCATCAACTTAAGTGGGGAAGTTTTATTCACCCAAAAAAGTGCGGAAGTTTAACCCAAACTAACTTTGCCTAGCCTCTAAGAAAGAGAACTTTCTGAGTAATTTTAGCTTAACGATATGAGTTTAACTTAAAAGCACCTCATTTATGGCCTTCTAAATCACATAAGTGTTCAATTCTCAAGTCCGAAAGGATGAATTTGTATTTCCTTTGATTTTCATCCCATTTCTCTTTCTTTTCTCTAACTTTCTCTTCTAGCACTCAAGAAGAACGTTTCTCTCTAACTTCCTTCGTCGTTCTCCATCCTTCTTAGCTTAAGCCACCAATTGTTTCGTTAGCATAATTGGCCAAGTATAACTCCAACTAACCTCGCTTAACGATATGAGTTTTACCTAAGCACCTCATTTAAGATTTTCTAATTCACCTAAGTGTTCAATTCACAAGTCCAAAAGGATGAATTTGAATTTCCTTTGATTTTCTTCCTATTTCTCTTTCTTTTCTGCAACTTTCTCTTCTAGCTCTGGAGCAAAATCTTTCTCTCTAACTTTCTCTGCGGTTCTCCATCCTTCTCTATTTTGTTCTACGAACTAATTAGCTTAGGCCAGCAATTGTTTCATTAGCTTAAGTGGCCAAAGTTTAACTCAAACAAACCTTGCTTGGTCCTCTAAGAACGATAATTTTCTGAATAATTTTAGCTTAACCATAATAAGAGTTTAACTTATGCACCTCATTTAAGGTTTTCAAAATCGCCTAAGTGTTCAATTCTCAACTCCAAAAGGATGAATTTGAATTCCCTTTGTTTTTCTTCATCTTTCTCTTTCATTTCTCTAACTTTCTCTTCCACCTCTCAAGAAGAGCCTTTCTCTCTAACTTAACCATACTTGTTCTTAAGTGGCCAAGTTTAATTCAACACCTTATTTAAGGTGTTCTAAATCACCTAATCGTTCAATTCACAAGTCCAAAAGGATGAATTTGAATTCCTTTAGATTTTATTCCTATTTCTCTTTCTTTTCTACAACTTTCTCCTCTAGCTCTCAAGCAAAATGTTTCTCTCTTTCTCTGCCGTTCTCCATCCTTCTCTGTTTTGTTCTACGATCTGGTTAGCTTAAGTGGCCAAGTTTAACTCAAACTAAGGATGAATTTTGAATTTCTTTTGATTTTCTTCCTACTTCTCTTTCTTTTGTTTTCCTTTTTTTGGGGTGGGCAAGTCATAAATTAAAGACAAAAAATTACACATTTAAAAGGGGCATACCCTAGGTAAGACAACATGATCTCGTGCCCCAAAGAAGGGGTAACTAAAACAGAAAATAAAAACTCAAAATTGCCCATATATCATTTTTATCCCCAAACAACCCCTATCATCAAAGATAATAGAAGGAAACTTGGGGAAGATATATGGGCAAAATAGCAACAAAAAAAAAAACTAATTAAAACACTGTCCGTGAATGAACAAAAACTACCACTAAAAAACTAGGCCAAAAAACAAATGGGCCCCTCAAAAACAACCCACTTTTTTAACCAGAAATAAACCCAAAACATTGTGGTCCATTAAAATCGTGGGCCCAACACCAAAGTAGACATACAGCCACAGTGATAGAGATAGCAGACGCGAAGCCCACCCGACATCAGCCCAAACCCGAAATCATACAGCAAATAGACATACTTCTCTTTCTTTTCTCTAACTTTCTCTTCTGGCTCTCGGAAAGAATGTTTCTCTCGAACCTTCTCCGTCGTTCTCCATCATTTTCTATTTTGTTCTACTAACTAAGTAGCATAGGCCACCGATTGTTTCATTAGCTTAAGTGGCCAAGTTTCTCTCAAAACCAACCTTGCTTAGTCTCTAAGAAAGAGAATTTTTCGAGCAATTGTACCTTAACGATATTAATATAACTTAAGCATCTCATTTAAGGTTTTCTAAATCACCTATGTGTTCAACTCGCAAGTCCGAAAGGGTGAAGTTGTATTCCCTTGGATTCTCTTCCTAATTCTCTTTCTTTTCTCTAACTTAGTCTTCTAGCTCTCAAAAAGAATGTTTCTGTCTAACTTTCTCCGTCGTTCTCCATCATTTTCTATTTTGTTCTACTAACTAATTAGCATAGGCCCCCAATTGTTTCATTAGCTTAATTGGCCAAGTTTAACTCAAACTAACCTTGCTTCGCCTCGAACAAAGAGAATTTTCTGAGTAATTTTAGCATAATGATATCAGTTTAACTTAAGCACCACATTTAAGGCCTTCTAAATCACAAAAAGTACTCAATTCTCAAGTCCGAATGGATGAATTTGTATTTCCTTCGATTTTCTTTCTCTTTCTCTTTCTTTGCTCTAACTTTCTCTTCTATCTTCTTTAAGAGTGTGTTTGGTATTTTTGCCTACCCGTGTGGGGTGTACACGGGGGTTTTCTGTTTCCATCCGACTTTTTGCTACTTAGATATCGGGTGTGTTCATGTTCCTCATTACATTTTCATGCGGCACATGAACACACTTTGGTTCCTTCCTATTTTGTATGGTTGCTTTATTTTAGTTTTTGGCTTTTTATTTAATTTGTCTAGATAGATATTGGTTTGGTCGTCAGTCTTTCTGGGTAAATCTGGAATGGCTTAGTCTTTGTTTTTCCTTTAGTTCTTGTATAGTGCTTGGTTAGGGCCTGGGGTATGCCCCTTGTCGTGGTGTAAGTTTTTTGTCTTTTATTTTATGACTTATCCACACAAAAAAAGCTCTCAAGAAGAACGTTTCTCTCTAATTTTGTCTGTCCTTCTCTATTTTGTTCTAGGAACTAAGTAGCTTAGGCCTCCAATAGTTTCTTTAGCTTAAGTGACCAAATTAAATTCAGCACCTTATTTAAGGTTTTCTAAATCACCTAAGTGTTCAATTCTCAAGTCCAAAAGAATGAATTTGAATTCCTTTGGAATTTCTTCCTATTTCTCTTTCTTTTCTACAACTTTCTCCTCTAGCTCTCCAGCAAAATGTTTCTCTCTTTCTCCGTCGTTCTCTATCCCTCTCTATTTTTGTTTTATGAGTTAATTAGCTTACGCCACCAATTGTTTCATTAGCTTAAGTGGCCAAAGTTTAACTCAAACTAATCTTGCTTAGCCTCTAAGAAAGAGAATTTTCTGAGAAGTCACTAGTTGACACTCATTCTTCTCTTTATCAGAAGCTTTATCATTCCAAGTGACAATTGTTTTAGTAGTTCGATTTTCGTCTCTAATGAATGAAATGTAAGGTTTGAAGTTAACAAACAACTTTTATCTACATCGAAATTTCATTAAAGTATTCTTAGTTCTTTAAATATATGTAGAAACACGAAAGGCTATGATGACGGACTATGAAGCATGGACATTTCAAAATCGGTGCCATGGAGGTGTTCGACATGCGAACATGTCGGGGACAGAGGGACACGTCAAGGACACGCCAGAATAATTATTTTTTTGTAGGGTGGCGGGGACACTCGTGTCCATATCGGGACACGACATAGGACACAACGAGGCTCATTTTTAATTTTGTTATATTTATTTGGGGTCAAAGTGTAATATTTAAAAAGTAAAAAAAAAACAACAATGTATGAAATTGTGTACCCCATCCACTCGTCTATACAGTCGATCTAGTCAGCAGTGACAGTCGATCCAGTCAATCCATTGAACTAATCGTTTATCGGTGATAGTCAATCCAGTCGATCGAAGACCCCCATCTATCCAGTCGATTGAAGACTTCGAAGGTAAGCCTCTCTCTCTTTCTCTCTCTCTCTCTCTCTCGCACGCTCGATTGTAATTATAGGGTAAATCTAGTTAAGAGTTTCCTAAGAATGCAACATGCTTATCAGTATGTAAAACTGTATATAACATATATCATGTATAATAAAATATCTAATTGTTATTTCTTAAAATATCATATATAATTATAATTTTTGTAAATTATTATTTCTTAACTTTTTTAACATATAATAAATAAAATAAATCATCCAATTATTTGAGGGAAATCTAATTGAACCATATATAATAAAAAAAATTATAAGATAAAATATCTAATTTTTCATTTTATTTATTTTAACATATTTTTTATTATTCCTTATTTTTTATTTTTTTTTATTTATAATATATATACCAATTAGAAACAAAAAAATAAATTAACAATAACACATTATTTAAAAAATATAATAGATAAATAAAATAATTAATGTGTATTAAAATAAAAATATTTATAAAAAAATTAAAAAATTTGCCATGTCCTCTACCGTGTTCGTGTCCCCATTTTTTAGAAATTGTCATGTCCCATGTCCATATACGTGTCCGTGTCCGTGCTTCATAGATGATAGAAAATGGTACACAAATATATTTTTTAAACAAAAAAATTCATCTAGCATAACATTAAAAAAAGAAAAAAGAAGAAAAGATGGTGGTAATTTTGAAATCATTTGTCATGTTTTGTTTTGGTTTAAATGAAATGATCACAACGGTAACGTCATCACATATAATAAAATAAAAGCTAATTTGCAGTAGACCATTCATTATTTTTTGAAAACAATATGATGGAAATTATAAGATTTCAAGTATCGAATAAATGTGATTTTTTTTTAATGGCCTACAGAGAAATTTAGAAAATATTCAACATGAGACCTGAGGTAGGCCTCACAAACCCAACATAACTAGACTAGACTTCTTTCAATTTGAACAAAAGCAAGATCCTATATGTAACCAAAATAATTAAGTCGAGCTATTCCCTTTTTATGTGCAAAGAGAGGCAGATACTCAACACAAATAATTTAGAGTATAACAATTCAGCATATTATGATAACATAAATAGCTAAACAAATGTAAATAGCCATTTAACTAATTCTAAAACATTAAAGATCATCTAAATCATTAACCAAATAATAATAAAACACATATAAAATCCCTGAAGTATGCATTTTGTGTTACTTTAGACCCTAAATTCTCAATTTTGTCCCTAAACACTGTAAGACTATATATGTTGTCTTTTTCATATATGTTTAGGGACCAAAAAAACAAAATCACAAACTTTGGGAAAAAAGTTATAGGGAGCACATACTTGAAGGACCATAACTATACTTTTTTTGTTTTTGTTTGGGTGAATAAGACATAAATAAAAACAAGAAAATATACAAGATTACAAGGGGAATGCCACAGGCCCTACCACAGCTATATAGAGAAAGAAACCAAACCCAAGATTAAAAACGACCAAAACAAAGCAAGAGACAAATAAACCAAAAAAGCTCTATGTTCAGAAACCATATCAAAAGAAGAAAGGGAGATTGAACACAGAGAAGCCAAACCAAAAAAATAAAACTAGAATAAACCCATAACTATATTTTATTATCATTGTGCTAACGATTTGGGTGGTATGTTTGAAATTATATCAATTGAGCTCATTTGAAATTTATCCTATATAAACGAAGATATATGTCATGTTTATTCTAATTTTACCTTGCTTGTCATTGGAGAAATTTGCAAACAGAGTTCAAGGTACTTACCTAGTCAAAGTTGCCACATTCACTTGGTCCTGCCTGCTTAGGCCTTTTGCTATTGAGGTTGTCCTCCTCCTCCTGATCATCAAATTTGCCACATCCACTGGATCCTACTGCTGCATTGTAGTGGTTGTCATTGAGGTCACCGCGTCTTCTCTTTGATGTAGTAGCACTAAAACTAGCATCTTCTACTCCTGCTCTTCCTACTGATCTGTCCAAGTCTCCATGGAACACACTCATGTTGTTATCTTCAGTATCGGAGCTGTCTATTATTCTCCACGCTTCTTCATCAGCTTCTTCGTTGTATACTAAATGGACACCCAACTTTACATTCAATTAAAGAAAAATCCTCGTCAAATGCGTTAAACCATCGAAGTCATGACCTTCTCGAACTAAACAAGCTTGAAATTCAATTCCATCCTCATTTAGTGGCCTCGTGTCATCTTCCATTGAACCTGG
The DNA here is from genome assembly GCF_055761805.1 of Camellia sinensis. Taxonomy (NCBI): domain Eukaryota; kingdom Viridiplantae; phylum Streptophyta; class Magnoliopsida; order Ericales; family Theaceae; genus Camellia; species Camellia sinensis. The sequence goes on from NC_138964.1 coordinate 90,955,064, forward strand.
AAATTCATTAAGTGGGACATAAATAACGACCACATTTCGAGCATTCAAATATTGAAAATATGCTAGCTAATTTTTATGGCTTTCTCAACCAGTTATTTGAATACTAGGGCCCTTAAACCCAACCTCAATAGAATAGCACTTGTAGCACTTGGATTCATTCTTGATTCCAACAACTGCGAAAACAATTCCCAAGAAGCTGCCATTATAACAATGTGGAGGCAATTCAAAAGATAATGAACAACCCCTACTTTGATGACTGAACCACTTTGGAATCTCACTCTCGGGGAAACGAATATAAGTAGTGTATTGCCATTGCCATTCAAAATATCTCTATACAATAGAAATTGGTCACAATTCTTACAGACACATACACACACACACAAACACAAACACACACATACGCACAGAGAACCTGAAATTGATTTGAAAGAAACTTTTTTGACAGGATGTTGTTTTGCTCATTCTCAGCACGTTTGAAGCAATTCATGAAGGAAAACCCTTCAACATTATCGTATTTGGACATACTCAATATTGTTCTTAATGATGTGCAATCATTAGCTTCTATATTATTTTTATTTGATGACAGCTCTGGCAATTCTTGAAGCCTCTTGCAACCATTTAAATACAAGCACCCCAGATTAGAGAGTTTATTCAGGCTTTCAGGTAAACTTTCAATATTGTTTCCACTTATACCTAAACTTCGCAATGAGTAAATGTGGAAAATAGTTGTGGGAATGGATTTTAAATTACAATCATTGAGATGTAGTCGTTCCAAAGACTCCAACCCTAACAAAGCTTCTAGTTCCAAAGTTGTGTAACTTTCTCTCCGTTTTTGTAAAATTGAAGGCAAAGAAGGAGTAACTCCATGAATATGATGCTACTCCTTTACACCCTTCCAAGGACAATGTTTTAAGTTTCTTCAGAAGTCCAATGGAGGAAGGGAGTTGTCTAATAGCAATCTGATCTAAATGAAGCTCCTTTAAGCAGTCCAGAGCACCCATGTATTGTGGCAGTTTGTCAAGTTTGGAGCACCCAGAGACGTTTAGACTGCTAAGAGTTTTCAACTGACAAATGTTGTCTGAAATACTTCTCAATTTTTTGCAATTGCTCAGACTCAATAAAACAAGATTGACAAAGATGTCCAATTGAAGGTGGAAGTTCACTTACACCAATCCCATCTAAATCAAGCTCTAATAAACATTTCATATATCCAAAGTTGACCAAAATGTTTTCAACCTTTGAGAGACATTAAGAACTTCAAGAGTTTCCAATTGAATGTCACTATGCAAAATTAGCTTTGTTAAATAATTAAGTTTAGAGTGTTCATACTTCTCAATATGATCTCTTACCATATTCTTCACCAGCACATGTGTCGAATCTTCATAAAGCCAATACCTACTACGCTGCCTAGGCTCTTTAGGTGATTCCTGACGAACAACATTCCACCCCAGTTCTTGTATCAAATCATGCATCATCAGTTTATTGTCTGAGATAGTTGTAAGAGACTTTTCAACAAGAATTTTTATTCCAATAATTGGGTGGAAGTCACAACTTTCTAATATTTTTATTACATCATTTCTGTCTTTTCCTTTGAAAAAGAATGCAATTTCTAAGACTATTTCTTTCTCTTCCAATTGTAATGCATTATAACTTACTCTCAGTACTTTTGCACTTCATTCAAAGGGCTTTCCTTCAGTCTATTTAATGTACTTTCCCATTTATCTTTGTTTCGGCCACAAAGAAAAGAACCCAAAACTTTGAGAGCTAAAGGAACTCCTTTAGCGTACTTTAGTGCATAGTGTACAAGTTCTCCATAGCCTCCCATTTGTTGGTGTTTCCTAAAGGCTTTCGATTTAAAGAGTTCTATAGCTTCATCTTCTCCTAATCCCTCAACCTTTTAAATATGTGTTATGCCGTATCTGATTAATTTATGTTGATTTCTAGTTGTTATAATGATTCTACTTCCAAAACCAAACCAATCAAGCTCTCCTACCAATTTTTCAAGTTCTGTTGACTCATGCACATCATCAAGAACAATATGAACCTTCTTACGGCATACCCTATTGCTTATTGTACTTAAGGCACTACCAATATTTCCTACTTTCAAATCTTTCTCCATTAAGATTTCGGAAATGAGTTGTTCGTGTAGACTTTGCAGACCACCTTTTTCTGAAACTTCTCTAACATTTTCAATGAAGCTGTAATCTTCAAATTGGCAAGAGATATGGGCATAAATAGCACTTGCAAGAGTTGTCTTACCTATTCCACCCATCCCCCATATCCCCACAACATGAGCATCATCCATCCCTAATCCTAGCAATTTAATCATTTCCTCCATACTAGAATCCATTCCAACTAGGTCTTCAGAAACACACAAATATGTATGATTTAATTTTCTAAAAAGTATCCCCACAAGTTCCTGGATGAACATCAAAACTCAAAACAACTATAAAAACGTAAACTAACATTATTTTAATTGTGATTAATTTTTCTCATTGCAAGGGATGAAGATAATTATGGAACAGGACATATAAATGTGTAGAGACATACAGGTAGATAATTGAACTAAAATATATAAAATGTTATTTCAAAACATAATTATTTTAGCAGAAATTACCAAAAAAAAAAAAAAAACCCCTCAAAGTTGACCCTTACAACAAGGTAAATCCTGAGTTTTTAATTTTGTCAATTTAAATCCTAAACTTTTAATTTATTTTCAGTCTAAATCATTGCCTATTTTTATTAACTAAAATCAATTGAAATTTTAATCATTAAACTCAATATATTTTAAACATTTTATGTATATCTATATTGAGTTTAATAACTAAAATCATTTTAAAATAATTTTTTCTCAATTTTTATTTAACGAGAATGATTTAGATTAAAAATAAATTAAAATATTAGAATTTAAATTCTTGATTTTTTTTTTTAAATTTATAATTATCCCTTTATTTTATCTTGCATTGCACAACCAACTAGTAGTAAATCATAGGGAAAGAAAAAAAAAGCAAAAAAGAAAAACATAATGTTTTTTTTTTTTGGGTGAATAAGAAATAAAATAAAACAGAAAGATTTACACAATTACAAGGGGCATACCCCAGGCCCTACAAACAAAACCCAGCACAAACCTCGGCACAATACACAAAACTATACAAGGCCAAGAGACACGACATCCGAAGCTCGAGGAAAAGCCAAACGGGATGAACAAAGTCCATGTGTACAAAATAAAAAACCAGCATCCCACACAAGACCGTCCCAACTAAGAGAGCACAGCAGCAAAGAACCCGTCCTACACAGCCCGTAGGACTAGGCACTTGTAGCATTATCATACAAAAAAAATCCCCAAGAGAAACTGATGAGAATACCAAACCAGACCCATCCCAACCATTTGCTAGAATACCTATAATACAACCTAACGAAATGCACTTAATTCCTCCTACACAGCCCGTAGGGGTAGGAGAAATTATACAATAAAATAATGAACAAACAATACAAGAGACAACTGATTAACTCTCTCATATAACACAGCAAGGCGCTTGAAGCAGCCATCACCACGGAATACATACACTCTTCCAGCTGCCTCCTAAATGTACACAACAAGCAGCCACCATGCCTCCATGCTAAAATACCTATAATACAACCTAACGAAATGCACTTAATTCCTCCTACACAGCCCGTAGGGGTAGGAGAAATTATACAATAAAATAATGAACAAACAATACAAGAGACAACTGATTAACTCTCTCATATAACACAGCAAGGCACTTGAAGCAGCCATCACCACGGAATACATACACTCTTCTAGCTGCCTCCTAAATGTACACAACAAGCAGCCACCATGCCTCCATGCCATTCTGTTTACTTGATCGAGATGTAGCAAGCTGGAACTACCGAAACAGTGAAGAAGAACTACCGAAACAGCCCCATTCCGAAAAGAATCTGCGAAGAACCAGCGTAACTTGTAACACAGCAAGGCGCTGGGAGCTGCCATCACCTCGTTACACATACACTCATCAAAAGGCCTGCTGAACATCCAAATATTATTCAGAAAATTCTCTTTCTTAGAGGCTAAGCAAGGTTAGTTTGAGTTAAACTTTGGCCACTTAAGCTAATGAAACAATTGGTGGCGTAAGCTAATTAACTCGTAAAACAAAATAGAGAGGGATGGAGAACGACAGAGAAAGAGAGAAACATTTTGCTGGAGAGCTAGAGGAGAGAAAGTTGTAGAAAAGAAAGAGAAATAGGAAGAAATTCAAAAGGAATTCAAATTCATCCTTTTGGACTTGAGAATTGAACACTTAGATGATTTAGAAAACCTTAAATAAGATGCTGAATTTAATTTGGTCACTTAAGCTAAAGAAACTGTTGGAGGCCTAAGCTACTTAGTTCCTAGAACAAAATAGAGAAGGATACCACCGAGGGGCCAGCTGGGTTGGTAAGGAGGTTTGCTCCCTTCCATACGGACCTGGTTTCGAATCCCCTAGCTGCTTAAGTGGGAGTCCGCTGGTTAAGGTGGCGCGGCTAGCTCCCCCCAGTTTGGCTTGTAGAGTCGGCTCCACAGGGGCCGGCTTTGGGGGTGGTCTGGGCATCAAAAAAAAAAAAAAAATACAGAAGGATGGACAAAATTAGAGAGAAACGTTCTTCTTGAGAGCTAGAAGAGAAAGTTAGAGCAAAGAAAGAGAATGAGAAAGAAAATCGAAGGAAATACAAATTCATCCATTCGGACTTGAGAATTGAGTAGTTTTGTGATTTAGAAGGCCTTAAGTGTGGTGCTTTAGTTAAACTGATATCATTATGCTAAAATTACTTAGAAAATTCTCTTTGTTCGAGGCGAAGCAAGGTTAGTTTGAGTTAAACTTGGCCAATTAAGCTAATGAAACAATTGGGGGCCTATGCTAATTAATTAAGTGGTCCATGTTGACCTGTTTTTTGTCTTTACTTTTGCTTTACTGTTTGGTGCTGGTTTTGAATTAGTTTTGCGTCTTGCACCTAGATATGTGTTGCACAGGTTCTGTTTTGTTCATCAATCCTGTTTTCGGTTTTGGTGCCGATGTTTTGTGCTGCTATGGGGCTTTTTAGTTCTTAGTTTTGAGCTGTTCTTTCACAGTGTTCATTATCCCTATCTCTCTTGATATGGTTGCTGAACAGTGTGTTTTTTGGTTTCTCTTTTTGCGTTATCTCTTTGGTTTCTTGGTTGCTGATCTTTGCTGTATAGTTGCTGTAGGGCCTGGAGTATTCCCCTTGTAATCTAGTATATCCTTTGTCTTTAATTTATGTCTTATTCACCCAAAAAAAAAAAAGTTAGTGGAACAAAATAGAAAATGATGGAGAACGACGGAGAAAGTTAGAGAGAAACATTCTTTTTGAGAGCTAGAATACTAAGTTAGAGAAAAGAAAGAGAATTAGGAAGAGAATCAAAGGGAATGCAACTTCACCCTTTCGGACTTGCGAGTTGAACACATAGGTGATTTAGAAAACCTTAAATGAGATGCTTAAGTTATATTAATATCATTAAGGTACAATTGCTCGAAAAATTCTCTTTCATAGAGGCTAAGCAAGGTTGGTTTTGAGGGAAACTTGGCCACTTAAGCTAATGAAACAATCTTTTTAGTTAGTAGAACAAAATAGAAAGTTCGAGAGAAACATTCTTTCCGAGAGCCAGAAGAGAAAGTTAGAGAAAAGAAAGAGAAGTATGTCTATTTGCTGTATGATTTCGGGTTTGGGCTGATGCCGGGTGGGCTTCGCGTCTGCTATCTCTAGCACTGTGGCTGTATGTCTACTTAGGTGTTGGGCCCACGGTTTTAATGGGCCACAATGTTTTGGGTTTATTTCTGGTTTAAAAAGTGGGTTGTTTTTGAGGGGTCCATTGTTTTTTGGCCTAGGTTTTTAGTGGTAGTTTTTGTTCATTCGCGGACAGTGTTTTAATTAGTTTTTTTTATCTTCCTATTTTGCCCATATATCTTCCTGATCTTTTGGTATCAGAGCCAGGTTATGTTGTATCCCGTTTCTAACTGATTTGCTGCTTCTACTCAATGTTCTCTATTGTTTATTTGATTAATCCTGTTTTCAGTTCATCTTAATCACCCGAAAGATCAGTCTGTTATATCCACCTCGTTTAAGTCACCCACTTTCGTCCCTGTCCTGAGTAAGTCCTTAGTGTTAGGCCGTGTTGGACTTAGGGGTCTTCCGAATAGGGTATGTATGTCTACTAGGTATGTGATAAAACTGACAAGAATAGGGTATGTATTAAGATATCTGTAAAACTGATTAATTAAACAAAACAATGAGTCGATTATTTTGAAGTAACTCATCAGTAAGTTCTAGGTCAACAACTTTGCCCTCAATACCTAATCAAGGACTAGTAATTAATGAAGAAGATGTTGAAATACAAAATGATAAATTTGAAACTGAATGGAATATACCCAAATTGCCAATAAAAGAAATTTATAAAACTACTTTTTTACAAAATGTTTTTAAAGTTGCTCTCCATGTTAAAACCATCGAACAAGTGTATGCTTTAGAAAAACCTAGAGAAACCTGTCAATTATTTGATAAAAAATTAATCAAGAGACATTTAGATAGTGGTTATAATTTTATGCATATTGGCTTAATACAAGTTGGTGTAAATCCATTAACAATGGTAGGTAAAAACACTTCTGTTTTATTATGTTTACGAGATGCTCGCTTTCTTAATTACAATGATAGTTTAATGGATATGATGGAAACTGGCCTTCATAAAGGTTTCCTGATTTTACACTTAGTTTACGCGATCCCCATATTCTCAAAGCATTAACATTAAACATTCAATTACATGGTTCATTTACTGAAATGTTAGAAAAGGTTCACAATATTGCTTTAATTTATCGTGTTCATTATAAATGTATGCAAGCCAATTTAAATGTTCATGCCTTACACAAAAGCCCCAAAGACAAAACCTTATTAATACAAAGCAGTAGTAGTGGTGAATCCAATATTAATATTCCCCAAATGATTGAATGGAAAAATATAGATTTACCTGATCAATGGGTTACTGTTAATGAAAATTACAAACACAATCAACAACAATCTTTAATTCAAGATATCCAAGATATTCAACAATACAATGATGGTTCTGTCCGAATTAAATTTAATCGCAGTCAATCCTCTAGGCATAGTACATCTAGTGTCCCTACTGAAATTACAACTGAAGATGAAATATTTAACACTCCTTTATTTCGGAAAAATAGTCAAATACATCTTGGTCAAACTAACCAAACTTCCCAAAATAAACTAAAAGGAATTGATAATTCTACCACTTCCCAGATTAGTAAACCTGTTTATACTACTCCCACACATTTACCAGAAGAAGACATTGCTTCAAATACTTCTCCAACTTAAACTGATTTCGAAGAATTTATACCACCAGTAAATCCCCAATTAATGACAATCAAAAAAGATTTTACTCCTTATTTAGATAAACTACTTATTGACTTTAGATCCAAAGAGAATAAGGCTAAAAGACATGCTTATCGTGCTAAATATGATTCTACTCAACAATCCAGAATAACTAGAAAATGGTATGATTTTATGGTTCAATATGGTTTTGAATTATCTTTCTTTGACTATATGGATCAATATAATCATCCTCTGTTAGTTCTAATCATCCTCCATTAGAAAATATAATTATTGATCACCAAGGTTCTGAAGTTCCAGCCTTTCCTTTTAAATTACCTGGCACTGACCCTGAAATTAAAAAAATTATTGAACAAAATAATTATACTAATCAATGTCTAAAAACCATTGGTAAACAATTAGATAAATTAGAAACTAATTTAGATAAACAATCTGCAAAATCTACTAAACCCTTAGATCAACCTTTACTTAATCTCCCTAGTCATCGTTCTAAACGAACTAGCCTAATCACTAATGATCAATCTACTGTTAAAGCCATTGAACACTTATTTACTAAGTCAACTCCTAATGATACTTCTACATCCAAAGATAAAGGTCTTACTGTTTTAAATCAACAACCTATTACAGATACTATGTCTAATCAATTTGACACTAATACTACTGATAATGAGATCACCCAATTAGCCAAACAATTTCAATCTTCTAATCTTAATAAAATCCATTATCCCAAAGTTAATCCTCAAACTACCAAGAATTGGTATTCTCGACCTACTCCACTTGACCTCCAATTTGAAGAAACTAATCTTAATAATCAATTTTCTGTTTCTGCTAAAAAATTATACGAATGGAATATTGATGGTCTCAGTGAAGATCAGATTCTCCACAAATTAAATCATTTATCTATGGTTGCAAATAGTTATCTCAGTAATTATCCCCAATATTCTCAACCTGAAATTGTTTCTTTAATTACTTCCGGTTTTATTGGTATGCTCAAATCTTGGTGGGAAAAATACCTTACTGAAGAACAACGCGACTCAATCATTTATGCTAATCAAACTGATGAAACTGGTCTACCAATTTTTGATGAAACTATTGGATGTTGTCACCCTGACGGAATTAATCAATTAATCTATACCATAGTCCGACATTTTATTGGTACACCTACAAATATATATTCTCGTATCCATGATCAACTAAGCAACCTTACCTGTCCGACCTTAAGTGATTTTAGATGGTATAAGGATGTATTTACTTCTCGAGTCATGTTAAGAGAAGACTGTACTAAATCATTTTGGAAAGAAAAATTTATTAATGGATTACCTAGCTTATTTGCTCACAAAATTCGAGATGTACTTAGTCAACCCACTGCCGTTATTGAATATGATACTTTAGCATATGGTGACATAATTAGCACTATTCAAAAAGAAGAATTAAAAATGTGTATTGATCTTAAACTTACTCAAAAAGCTAATAAAGATAAACATAGAGCTAAATATGAATTAGGGGAGATCCCCATCGGAGAAGAGCGGTTCACCGCCACTCACCTCATGAGGTGCTTTCTAAAGCGCCGCTACGCTTGTTTATTGCGTTCATTAAACATCATGCATTGTATTGCATTGTACCTATCAAGTTTCTTTCTCATTCATGCACGATATTGTATGTACGGTTCATTCAAAGAAGTTCCGTTTGAGATCCTTTATTTAGTGTATCAATCACGCTTCATTCACTTAGTGTATCAATCACACTTCATTCACTTTCACTTTTGTGTATCTATCACACACATTCTCATTTTGTGTATCTACCATGCACATATTCACTTTAGCGTATCTATCACATACATTCTCGTTTAGTGTATCAATCACACATCATTCATTTAGTGTATCAATCACACTTCATTCGTTTAGTATATCAATCATACTCTGTTCACATATTGCATCTATCACACTTTGTGTTCATTTTCAGTATATCAATCATACGTTGTTCACTAAGTACATCTATCACACTTTGTGCTCATTTACTGTATCCATCACACTCGTTCACTAAGTGCATCTATCACACTTTGTGTTCACATTTAGTATATCAATCATACTCTGTTCACATAGTGCATCTATCACACTTTGTGTTCACATTCAGTATATCAATCATACTCTGTTCACTAAGTGCATCTATCACACTTCGTCTTCATTTAGTGTATCCATCACACTCGTTCACTAAGTGCATCTATCACACTTCGTGTTCACATTTAGTATATCAATTATACTCTGTTCACATAGTGCATCTATCACACTTTGTGTTTACATTCAGTATATCAATCATACTCTGTTCACTAAGTGCATCTATCACACTTTGTGTACATTTAGTGTATTCATCACACTCGTTCACTAAGTGCATCTATCACACTTCGTGTTCACATTTAGTATATCAATCATACTCTGTTCACATAGTGCATCTATCACACTTTGTGTTCATTTTCAGTATATCAATCATACTTTGTTCACTAAGTGCATCTATCACACTTTGTGTTCATTTTCAGTATATCTATCATACTCTGTTCACTAAGTGCATCTATCACACTTCGTGTTCACATTTAGTGTCAATCACACTTCATTCATTTAATATATCAATCATACTCTGTTCACATAGTGCATCTATCACACTTTGTGTTCACCTTTAGTGTATCCATCACACTCGTTCGCATAGTGCATCTATCACACTTTGTGTTAACCTTTTGTGTATCCATCACACTTGTTCACTAAGTGCATCTATCACACCTCGTGTTCACCTTTTTTGTATCCATCACACTTGTTCACTAAGTGCATCTATCACGCTTTGTGTTAACCTTTTGTGTATCCATCACGCTTGTTCACTAAGTGCATCTATCACACCTCGTGTTCACCTTTTGTGTATCCATCACACTTTGTTCACTAAGTGCATCTATCACACTTCTGTTCACCTTTTCTGTATCCATCACACTTGTTCACTAAGTGTATCTATCACACTTTGTGTTCACCTTTTGCGTATCCATCACACTTGTTCACTAAGTGCATCTATCACACTTTGTGTTCGCTTTTTAATGTATCAACCACACTCTGTTCACTTAGTGCATCTATCACACTTTGTGTTCACATAGTGCATCTGTCACACCTGTTCACATAGTGCATCTATCACACTTTGTGTTCGCTTTTAGTGTATCCATCAAACCTGTTCACATAGTGCATCTATCACACTTTGTGTTCGCTTTTAGTGTATCTATCATACTCTGTTCACATAGTGCATCTATCACACTTTGTGTTCACCTTGTGTATCAATCACACTCTGTTCACGTAGTGCATCTATCACACTCTGCGTATATCCATCATGCTTTGCTTCACATAGTGCATTTATCACACTTTGTATTCACTTTGTGTATCTATCACACTTTGCTTCACTTAGTGTATCAATCACACTTTATTCATATAGTGTATCCAGCACACTCTCTTCCCTTTTGTGTATCTATCACACATGCTCACTAAGATTGCATCATAACTGCATGAAATGTAGTTTGATTTGCCTTCTCGCTTAAAACTGTCGCATTTATTGTGAATATTTGCTTCGCTACAGCTTTATTTACATTATCCTTACTGCATGAAATGTAGTTAGATTTGTATATGCTTGCTACTTTGCATAATCATGAGTTACGTCCGGCTTTGTGCATATCATTTTGCATCTTGCCCCCTGCCTGCGGGCACATCTTTGTTATCTTGCCTGTTTGTCTAAGTCTTCGGCCTTGTCAAAAATGGGTCGTCTCTGGGCTTTGATGTTCACTCCCGTCACTTCTTGACTTTCGAGTTCTGTCAAAGAAGGGCAACTGTAGACACCCCATTTTCGACCGACCTTAAGACTCAGATGTCACCGATTGAGCGCTTGGTGATGTTGCATATTGTGCTCGTTTTGAAGTTTCAGAGTCTCGGCTGCGAGCCTTGCCTCCGGACTTTCGGACTCTTTCGTGCCTTGCCTCGGTTTGCGAACCAGGCTCTGTTTCTCTATTTTCTCTTCCCGAAGGGAGAGAGAGGTCTCGTGGATCATCTCTCAGTGGCCGTAGGCTACGTTTCGTGGTCGTAGGCCATTTTTCCCATTTGGAGCCCGGTTTCTGATTTTTCGGAGCCGACGGCCGTGTGCCTCGGTTCGGGACTGCCTAACCACCTCCGTTTGCTCCGGTTTTTGGCACACATCTTATTTACTCCCTCTTGGGAGACACTGTGGCCCGAGAGACCAACTTGGTGGTCGAATGCCACCTCTGGTGCTTAACAGCCCATTTTCGGGGCCCCGGGCCACGCGTTTCGGTCCCCGAACCTTCGTTTTGCATCCGTTTTGGTTCTTCTTTGGTGGAGACCTCATTTTCATTGTTAGGAAGCTTGTAGGAGGGTGGGAGGCCAGCAATTGTTCTGAAAAGCCAGCTTTATTTCTTCATCTCTCTCCGTCGCCCGTTTTCCTCACAAAAAAGCTAATGTTGACCACCCCGGGGCCACTTTCTTTAGCCCTAAACCCCATATTTGTGTTGTACACACCTGGGAGGCCACCAATATGTATAGGCCGGCCAGTAATTGTCCTTGACCCTTTTGAACCCCTCTAAAAAGTTGGCTTTTCTCTCTCCTTGTTCACTTTTTTTGAGTTTTGACCACATATTTGTGTTGTGCACACATGGGAGGCCACCTTTTTTGGGTGGCCAGCCAGCAATTTGCATTGACCCTTCTGACCACTGCCCGGCCGGCCACCTGAACCTTTTGAACCTGGCCGGCCATGATCCTCTCTCCAAGTGTATTCCAGCTGTGCCAGCTGTTTCCCCCCAAATTTTGTATCCGAGGGGTTGCCTTTTGGGGGGGAAACTTGAATTTGATTTTCTCGCCTTTTCCCTTGGCCTCTCTCCCTCTATAAAACCAACACTTGAGCTTCATTTCTAAGGGTTAGAGATTTTTGCTAAGGCACACAACCATCTTCCTCCATAGCTCTCCCTTCCAAGCTCTAAAGTCCATTATCCTTGGCCATTTACACACCACCTCCAAGCCTACAACCTCTGCACTCCATTCCAGCAACTTGAGGCTATTTTTCAGAGGTTAGAAGCACCTTTCCTTGGTCCACAAGCTGCTGAAGACTTGTGTTACAAGGGTGAGTCCTCTTCTCCTTCTTTCTTGCCTTATTTTGTTCTATATAAGGCCTTTGTTGCTTATATTTTTGGGCTCCGACCTGAACTGTAAATAGTCATATTTTGAGCTCCTTTTCATGTTTGATCAAGAACCTCTTGCTGTTTGAGGTTTTCTCCTTACCCTTTGTGTTTAATCTCTCTTTTAGGCCTATTTTTGCATGATATTTTAGGCTTATTTGTGAGCTGTTTTGGACTTGATCATAAACTGTGAAATGTCTTTTTTTGAGTCCCTCTTCAACTTTGTTGAAGGGCTCTCCTCTGTTTGAGGTCAGCTACTACCACTTGCCTCTTTATTCCTCTTTTATGGCTATTTCTTGCATAATATGTTAGCCCTGTTTGTAAGCATTTTTGGGCTTCGATCCAAACTGCAAAGTACCTTGTTTTGAGCCCCTCTTAAACTTTTTTGAAGGGTTCTTTTCCATTTGGAGCCAGTTGCTGTCCCTTGTCTCTATTCTCTCTTTTAGGGCCATTTTTGCATGATAGATTAGACCTATTTGTGTTCACTTTTGAGATATGTTATAAATTGGAAAAAGTCTCATTTTGACATCATCTTCATGTTTGATTAAGGTAATTTTCTTGTTTGAGGTCATATGCTTCCTTTTGTGCTCGATTGTCCCTTATTTTGAGCCTTACACCTAAGCTCTAGTTGCATGCTTTGTTTGGCCTTCTAGCCACTGAAATCCAGTGGATTTTCAGTGGGTAGTACACTGTTTTGAGCCTCCAAATCAGAGGGGGGTGACCCCCTCTCTCCTTGAGTTGTTTGGTGGTCATTTTGGCCTTCCAAAGAGACACTATCTTGCATGCTTCCAGGTCACTTTCCAGGGTCAATTTGGTGAGTTTTAGGACTACCATATTTGATTTTAATAGTTGTTTATGCCATGCTAAATGTCTACCTTGCATTTGCTTAATAACTCCCTGCATGGCCCTCTAAAGGAGCTCATTATTTTTGCATACCATGGTTGCATATCAGTGGTTATTTGGGCCTATTTTCACATGATTTATTCACTGATTTTTGCTGGTTTGGTGAGATTACATTTTCTTCATATACTTGCCATGTAAACCATGTTTGCTAGTCAAGATTGCATGCTATTTTGTCCACCATGCTAGCATCTTTTGGCCATGCTTTGAACTGGAAATGTTCATGTTTTGGGACTGCCTTGGCTTTTTCTTCATGCTTCATGATCAAATAATGCATGCTTTGTATAGCTATAAGTCATTCCATGTGCCTAGTTTCGAGTTTCGGGTTTCATCTCATGCATCGGGTGCCATCTTTCCATGTTTCGGGACTATTTAGCATCATATTTCAGTACTGGAATTACATGCTTGTATGCCATATTTCATGCCTTGCCATGCCTTGTTAGAGTTGCATACTATGCCTTAGGTTCGGTCCTCGGTTGGCTGAGGTCCACTCATGTTAGTGTAAGTCCATATGCATTGCGTATGCCATTTCATTTCATAGCATTGTGTATGCCTCGTTACATCGTGCAATGTGTATGCCACTCAAGTTAGAGCATGTTAGGGTTGCATTCACGTATATCATGCATATTGCATTGCGCTTGGGATAGGAGTTAGCCCAAGCACGGGAAACGAGGGACGTTTCGTACTCCGAGTGACGGAACGTGTCTCAATTCCCGGTCGCTGACACTCCGGATTATCCATGATGGAGTCTAGGCCTTGTTGTGTCCTTATGTGCATTCATTTCATATTGAGTCATGCAATTCGACTTTTCGGCCATCATGCATCGAGATGCGTGATTGGTGGCACGAGGATCGAGGACTACACTCCCTGAAGAGTAGTCATGCATACATATGTGAAAATACTTTGCCATGCCCTTTTGTTGCTCTATGTTGCAGCAAATCAGAAATCAGCAGCCTTCCGGAGCTTGGCACGCATTCCAAGAATAATTGCAAACAGAGGCAAACCGGGGCATCGCAAGGGATTCTCCGCACAAGGCAACCCGAGCATGCATCATTCATTATTTGGAACAGAGCTGAGGCGGTCCATGGATTTGCGTGCCAATTTATTGCTTTCCTAAATTAATATGTTAATTAATTAGGATTCTGTATTTATTCGGGACTGTATTATTTATTCATTTGGGACTGTATTATTTATTCGGACCCTCTGCGCGAGGGCAATGTTGTAATAAGTGTGCGTATGTGTGATGTATGTTTTCCAACCCCACGTCTTTCTCCCTTTTATTTATCAACTTATGATGGTTAGATTAGGGCATGTTTCAATTAGCATACAGTATGATAGCATGTTTGCATTCATTCATCTGTCTTGCATGCACCGGGCTCGGCGCATCATACTAACTGCATTTGTATCTCAATTCCAAGTTGAATACATGTTAGTTGTAGCATTTCACATGCCATCTTTAGAATAGCCGAGCCTATCTTAGTTGCATTTTGCATGTGTTGCATTAGGCATTTCTGTATAGTTAGGATTATGCATGGATTTCTAACATAGCTTTTGTTTTGGCTTGGAGTACTCGGTAAGTGTTTATACTTTAGCACCCTTGCATGTGTGTGAGTGACTGCCATGATAGCATATGCTCACCATGAGGCTAAGTGCTTATGTGATATAACTGCCTGAATGCCTGTGGGTGAAGGTTGGGTTATTTGAGTTGGAGCAATTCGTTAAAATGTTTGTTTAAAGCCCACTAGATAGTGGCAAAATCATGTTTTCTAAGCCCACCCGAGGGTGGCAAATCCACGTCTTAGCCTACTTGCGAGTAGCACCATCAAACCATTTTCAAATAAACAAACATGAAATGTTTTGTTCCAATTCAGGCGACCCAGTCTATACTTGTATGTTGTGCGCATCACATAGTAAATCTAGGCTAATAACCGGAATAAGAAATCAATCAACCTTTAAGGGGAAGAAAGTAGAGCTTCTCACTCTAGAATTTAGAGAGAGAAAGCTCCCCCCGGGTGTAAAGATGGTGAAACTGTTAGCTCATCTTTGAGTATGAGTGTGTGAGTGTCTAGTGAGTGTTGTGTGGGGGAAACCGGGTCTGTTGTGATCCTCCATTTGTTGATTTGAGACTTTTGTTAAGATTGTATTCAAAAGCTCCATTTTTCTCGGTTGGAGTTCTAACTTGGGCCCAAGAAAGTGGAGTTTAAGTGTCGTTGAGTTTTGGTTGTGCTTCGTGGAGGCGGTCTCGCCGTTCATGGGGGTGGTTTCATCCATTCACCGTGGTGCTAGTGGTTTTAGCTAGGTCCAGTCCGGTTGTCTTCAGTTTCGGCTGGTAGCGAGTCCAGGCTCTGGGTTGGCTTTGCGGTGTTGCTCCGGCGAGGAGTTGCAGGTGGTTAATGGTGTGAAGTGGTACGGGTATGGCTGATGGACTCCGTGAGCTGGATTGGTGCGTCGGGCGTGAGAAGTGCCTTCGCCGTCGGCGCTTTTCTAGTTCTCGTTTCACCGGTGCTGGTTTGGGGAATCACCGGCGTGGTTTATATGCTGATGATGGTATACGGCGCCATTATTACAGTGAGTTAGCTGCTGTATTTTGTTGTTGTGAGTTGTCTTGGGCTTCTCCTCCGGCGCTGGGATGGTTTCAGGTGCCGTTGTCGTCGCTCAATGTTGAGTTGCATCAAAGGTGGGTGTCACGCTCCTTGGGCGAGTGGCTTTGAGTGGTGTGCAACGTTAGCTGGCCTGTCTGCTCTATACATACGGACACTGTTGCAGGCTAGATAGCTTGTTGGGTTGGTAATTACTAATCATCTTTTTTATGTATATATATGGAAAAGTGACGTTAGTGGTATGGGTTTCACATGGGTTTCTTAGCCCACGGTTAATATTTTAAATTGGTTTTGATAGAGTGAGTGGCCCACGTTGGTTATTTTTGGTTTATGATTAAAGTCAAAAGTGTTTTGTGCTAGTGGGTTCAAGTGGGCCCGCATGTCTATTTTGCAAGATGGGCCACAGTTTTCCTTTTGTTGAAGACTTTGGTGGGTTTACAAACTATGGCCCACGTGATTTTTTTGTACTGTTTTGAGGAGATCTTCAAATTGTTTGCTGGAAAGTTACACTGTCAAGTAAGGTGCTTTCACGAGGAAATTTTGGGCAGCTGGGTTTTGATTTTCTTTTTAGCCACGTTGCAGCAGATCATGTATAGTCGATTTTATCATGATGATTGATCGTGTGATCCTCATGTGACTCGATATGAGGTTAGTTTTGAGCCATCTCCGCCAAGAGTGATTGAGGGGTCACTGCTATGGGGAATAGTGGTTCGATGACTAGCCGAGTTAGAGACTGGGAGATGAGCGGGAGGATAGCTACCGGTACTGGTTGCTTCTTGTCTTCATGTGACCCATCCTAATTGGTCGTATTGCCACGCCTGACATGGAGTGAAGGGCACACTGCCATGGGGTTTGACGCTTGTGACCTGCCAAGGAAGGGACTGGGGGATGTGATGATTGATCTCAGGTTATTTTTTTGGCTATGTATCGGTTTGTTGCTGTGGGGCTACCGTTGTCACTTCGACTCACAGGACTGTTGCTTATGGTTACTAATCGTGCTAGCTTCATGTGACTCTGTCGGGATTTCTCATGGGGTAGGTTTTTTCCTCTGTCATGGCTTTTGTTGAGTGGCTAGGATGTCACGGCTGTGAGGAGTGGGATGCTTACTGGATTCCATGTGTTGATCTATGGTAGAGACTGGGGGCGAATGGGGTTGGTTATCATTTTTGATCTGTCTTGAGGGTTGTTGCTTTGTGAGTATTCTTGTTGTGGTTTTTAAGTTTTTTTGGTGTTTGTTTGTATCTTTGCCCATATATCCATCCCAAGTCTCCGTCTATTATCTCTGATGGTAGGGGTTACTTGGGGACAAAAGGATATATGGGCAAAATGGGGTTATTTTGTTTTTTCTGTTGTTCTTGTGTTTCTCCCCCAATCTTAGGGGGTGCAGTGGTAGGTTATGTTGGTTATGTATTCGTTTAATTATTTGTTGTTGGGTGTGCCTGGGGTTATGCCCCTTGTAAACTTGTAAATTTCATTGTCTTTATTTTATGACTTACTTACCCGAAAAAAAAAAAACCGGAATAAGAACACATAAAGTTTTCAAAACTCTATGGTTAGTAGAGGCCGATCTTTGATCGGGCGAGCGGGGGTGCTCACGAAGTGACCTTCCCCAATCGTACCCAAGTTCCCGAGTCGAGGCAACTTTGGTGATGACGGACACGTGGCCTTAGGCAAACGAGTCAGGGTTTCCTAAATTTTCCCAAAATAAAACATTTAGGTGGCGACTCTGTATTTGGCAAAGCAGTCCATGTTTGGCACTTCTTTCAAAAAATCTGTTTTCTCAAAACGATTTGCCGGATTTGGACTCTTTGGTTCAGATTAAGAACCGTGACAATTTGAGAGTCCAAACTTGTAGTGATCCCAAATGAACAGAACGGGAGGACGTTCGGGGACGTCTACAGTTTCTGGCGACTCTGCTGGGGAGTTAGAGAACTTGACTCGAACTCATGATATCTGGTTTTGACTACACTTATGTGTTTCTTTGCATTGCATGTGCATTGGTGCGCCTAGGACACCGTGTTTGCCATCTGCTATTCCTGAGCAGTTTGCCAGAGGCTACGTGCCATAAGGCTTACCGGTTACGGGCTCTGCCAGTATGGGAACACAAACCCCAGTTTTACCGGGGTACCCTTTTTGACCATTCGACCTAGTGCATATTCGGAATCCATAGTGACCATTCCAAACTAGGACAGGTTGTTTACCCGTTTATAGGTTGTTTGAAACCACTGTGTGCGTAGTGAAACCCTAGCTCCTGACAAAATAGGATGGGAAACCCTACCCCAACATAGGGGTGTTTTGGCTCTCACTTGCTTGCTATGTGCTTTTAGGGTGTGTCCCTACAGGGAATGCATGTAACAGCTTGCAAGTCTGGGTATCAGGCCTGCGGGCATCAGTATCTGGGAATCAGTTTTACCTGAGGGTATCAGTTCACTGGCAGAATTTTTGGATAGAATTCAGTACGGAGCACAGTTATTCGGCTGCTCATATCTGTTTTGGTGAAATCAGGCTGAGATGCTGCATGTTTTCTCTTTTGCTAGGGTAGTCTTGGAACCATAGCTTCAGAAGGCTCCGATATCCCTCGAGGTTCATCGGACTTGTGCTGATAAACTTTATCAAGTCAGAGATTCAGTTCAAGGGCAAATCAGTGTTCCTCCGCCAGAGGCAGGGTAAAAGGGGCCAGTTTACTTACTTACCCAAAAAAAAAAAGGGGCCAGTTAGGCACAAATCATCGGTTCAGCAGTTACCAGATCAGTGGCCCTTATCGACCCCACCAGTGAACAATCAAGCTGAGGCCTCAATTTCTATCA
Organism: Camellia sinensis; assembly: GCF_055761805.1. NCBI lineage: Eukaryota > Viridiplantae > Streptophyta > Magnoliopsida > Ericales > Theaceae > Camellia > Camellia sinensis. The sequence continues at coordinate 90,973,963 of NC_138964.1, forward strand.
CAGAGATAGATATACCAGTTAGTCAGCCGGAACAACAGAACATGGCAGGGATGGATGAAATGATGTGTCAACTTCAAGAAAGTATGAAACTCATGCAGCAAGACGCTGCCCGCCAGACGGAATTTGCCAAACAGCAGGGTGCGATCATGGCTCAACAAGCAGAGTTAATTACCTGGCTACAGCAGCAAACCGGAGCATCTGCTTCGCACCAAGCCTCTTCCCCACCAGGAGTCCAAGCACCCGAGGAGGCACCAAATGGCCAGGGAGATACGGACATTCCGACAGGACTGGCTCCGCCCCCAATCCTACCCCAATTACCCAAAACACCCACCAACCTGCCAGATTCTCCCTTTGAGTCCGAGGTGGACCCCACAACATTGAAGGTGAGCAAGCTTGAAAAACTGTTCAAGACATCTTAGGGCGTCAAGTCCATCCCGGACATTGAGGATGGATATACCGATGCGGTCGTGACACTGCCAGACCACTTTAAAATGCCACATATCGACCGCTTTGACAGATCTGGGGATCCCCTGGTGCATCTCCGGTTGTTCTCAGATATACTACGGCCGATGGGCCTCACCAGACCGCAGAAGCTTTCATTGTTCGGCCGGACCCTGTCAGGTGTGGCCGCTATCTGGTATGCAAAATTAGAAGACAGTGTCAAACGGAACTGGGATGAGATGGCTGAGGCCTTCGTTGCGCAGTACTCCTATAACACGCAAATCGAGGTCACAACCCGTGATCTTGAAACAACAAGGCAAGAGCCTAAGGAGAGTTTTTCTGATTTCGTAGCCCGCTGGAGGGCCAAGGTCTCAATGATGACCCTTAGGCCCACTGACAAAGATCAAATTCGGATGATTGTGCGCAATCTCTAGCCCAAGCTTATGTAGAAAATGATCGTTCTCCCCTTCCCCACCTTTTCAGACTCACATGAGATTGGAGTACAGATCGAGGACGCTATGAAGCAGGGCCTTCTTGACCAGAAGAAAGAGCAGCCCAGGAGGGCATTTTCCCGCAGTTCAAATGCGACCACCAATGGTGATGCAGCTGCAAGATCTTCTGAAGTGGGCATGGTTACCACCTCCGCATCAAAAACAGCTACCCCATTCACCGGTGCATCCGGAAGTAGCTCACAAGAAACCAAATATCCATCTCGAGTCAAGAGGGTTTTTACCCCACTTCATATGCCTTTGTCAAAGGCTCTAGAGGTCTTACTCCGGAAAGGACATTTGAAACCGTTGGAACAACGGCCCCTACCCGATCCTATCCCTACAAAGCATGACCAGACTAAATACTGTGCCTACCATCAACAAACCGGTCATGACACCGACAGTTGCTTTCGTCTGCGCCATGATGTACAAAATCTGTTTGACAACGGGGTCATTGCCGCACCAGGTCCTACAAAGTCTATCGGCACTTGATCAATGAACTTGCGGGGGATAATGTGATTATGTGATTAGGGGGATGAACCAGCTGCGGCTGGCACTCAGTTTACTTCAGATGTGGCGTGTGGCACGCACTATTTTGAGCATTTGTGAATACTGGTTTTTGTAGCTTCTGACTTGGGTGTTGAGTCAGTTCTGTGGTTTTGTTTTGAGTCTGTCTCTTTGTTCTGAGTCGGTCTTTTGATTAAGGGTCTGTCTTGTTGTATCAAGTCAGTCCTATTTTGTTAGAGTCGGGTGATTCCGGGGGTGTTTCTTCGGATATCACTATTTTGTTTTGTGTTTGTCCTTTTGTTTTCTTTTGAGTCTGTTTCTGCCGGGGAGCTAGTTATGCCAACAGATTTGAATAAAACTGCAGTGATTTTCACACTCTTGTGTTTGCTTCTGCCTTACGCCAGTTGTGCCAGAAAGTTTGAATGAAACGGCAGTGCATTCCACCTGCTCTCTTGTGCCTTGAAATTATTGCATTGACCTAAGTTTTTCAAAACTTTTTTTTGAACAATGCGGTGAAAATGAAGATGAAGGAATTCCTCGGGTTTTGCAAAAATTTGATCAATTGAGAGAAAGAGAGGCGTGCTAAGCCCTTAATGAGTGAAATCATGCTTGTTAGTGTGAGTACTAGGAAGGATCCTGGCTTGATCCAGATTGGTTCTACACTGTCTTCGGCGCGAGCGACTAGTCGCTTTCTTAAAAGATTTCAAAAAAATGTTTTGCGCGGTCCTGCGAAGACCTATGTGGAATCTCTCTTGAGATTGTGCAGCCTAGGATCGCTCTCAGTCTCGAGACTCGACCCCTTGCTTTCGAACCTTGAACTTGGATTCAGAATGTTCAACGGTCAACTACAATGTAAGGCCTGTGTGGCTGGATCAAAAGCAGCCCATGAAGTAGCAGCGACAAAGTCAAATCAAGAAGCTTGCGAAGCTAGATCAGAAGCACCCCTCGAACTAGGGGCAAAAGAATTTCAAATGTGCTCGAAGAGTCAAAGATGAAGATCATCGAGAATGCCAAATCCTAGAAGGGGGAAAAGAAGAAAGTATTGGTGAAGGACAACCAAGTTCCTATCCACAACACTAGGGGCAAATTCAGCCCCCCATTGGATGGACTCCTACATCATCAGCAAACAACATCCATTCTCTTGGATTCGGATGGCTTCGAGATCTCAAACCATTCCATATGGACAAAAGCTACACTTTTACCCTTGAGAGGTTCGCTGGTCCGAAAACCCGGAAGGGCGACCCAGGCAAAAGTTAGAGCAAGAAAGAGAAGAAAAAGAACAAAAAGAAAAAGAAAAAAAAAAAGAAAAATGCAAAAAATGAAGAAAATAAAAAGAAAAGACAAAAAAGAAAAAAGAAGAGAAGAAAATGAAAAGGAATGAAAAGAAAACAAGAACAAAGCTCGCAAGGTTGAAAACCCAGAAAGGGCGGCCTTGGCAAAAGTTAGAGCGCAAAAGGAGAGGTTAAATACACGTGTGTACCTTAATCCCGAACTACGTAAGGCTTGATTCCCATCTTTGGGATACGTAGGCAACTTCATTCTGAAGTCCAGCCGTAAAACACTTCAAATTCGACTGTGTCCATGTGATGGTTCTGGTCATCTTTGTCTTCTCTGTATTCGAGAATTTGGTTGTAATTGTCATTGTAAGGACTGGTTGCCACATGCTGCGGCGCTATTCAGACTAGGGGCAACTTTCCGTTGCCGTCCAGTGCGCTGCAATGCTGTTCAAACTAGGGGCAACTTTTCGTTGCCATTCAATGCGCTGCAATGCCGTTCAAACAAGGGGCAACTTTCCGTTGCCATGCAGCTCCCCTTAAGCAAGGGGCAATTTTCCTTCAAATCTAAGGTTGTGCATCTCAAGAGTGGGTTCTATGCTCGTTAAGCAGTGGCCGTTTGCAAAAACAATTTTTGAGAATTTTTACTAAGGTTGACTGATTTTCTCTCGAAAACTATTCCATTTTTCCAAACCTGGACCTTTTTCTTGGTCCCAAAAAAGGAAAATTTTCAGTGCTCATAAACTAACTTGCATGATTTTGAATCAGAATATCGAACAAGCGTGTTAATCTAACTCTCATTTTGGTTAAAATTGTTTTAGTAGAAAACCAAACCAAAAAAAATGGTCAAAACGATGAACTAGGGGCACAGTTTGAGTCAGGTGTTCTGTCTTTTCTCCTTTATCAACGCATTTGCCAGAAAGGGCACCATACTTGCCAGAAAGGGGCACAACGGAAGCTAACCGCAAAAAGGGCAGAAAGCTCTCACATCCTCCAAGCAACGAGGTATCAAGCCAAGTGCGAAGCACAAATGGGAATGGATCGAGATATTCCACTCCTTTGTTTGGACATATCTGATTACATCCAAACCCCCCCGCGGAGTATCGTCAACCGATGTCAACTGCAGATTTGCTACACACCCAATTGTAGCACAGCCCCTCTGTGGAAGAAACTCACTGTTATGAACAAGAAGAAGAATCTAGCAGAATGCTATGGGCAAGAGCCCACAATTTTCTGTTTATCCATCAACCACCCAGGGGAGGGACAAAAAAATGAGAGATTGAAGAATAGAGAGATGTGAGCTGAGAGAAAAAGTGAGAAAATGGCTTTTTCAGAAAAACAGAGCCTGAGGGCCGAGTGATGTGAGAATCACAAATTAGAAAGGGTGGGAAATAATACCCAGAGAAACTGGCTCCTCGTGCACTGAGAGGTCTCTCGTCTTTGTAACACGTCTGTGTGTTGTGTCTTTTGTTTTGTTCGTCTCGATTCTTGCTTTGAGTCGTTCCGAGCGTGTCTCGATGTGTTTAGGTTTTTTACCTTTGTTTTCCTTTGTTGAGTCGTGATGCGCTGTGTCCAGTCGTAGACTCAATACCCAGTTGAGAATTCATTTTCAATTTCGATTTCAAAATAAAATCGTTTTGTGCTCAGAGTGCTGTGTCATTCTCCACATTTGTACAAAATAGTATTTGTTCCTTCATAAAATCGCAGGGTTCAACCCAGGTCATGTCAGAATAGTAAAACCAGGACCTATTTGAAGCTATATGGGTTCCAGACTACAAAGCAAAAGAAAAGAGGAAATGTTAGGTATCTGAGTTTGTTTCAACTTCAGTAAGTTCCGAGACTACATTCCGTGTGTACCTCTTCGGGTCTTGCCATTGCTCTGAAGTACGAGTGTGCCTCTACCTCAAGCTCAAGATCAAGTCTGCTTCAAGCCAGAATGGCGATCAAAAGTGCTCTCCCTGAGTACCATTCCCTGCCGGAGGCATCTTGGCTGTGTTCGCAATGAGTTCCTAAGAGACCAACTGCGAAGGTGGAAACTAAAGTTCGAATGGCTGATGCCTAGAACGTAAAGGTTCGGGATTTCTGGGACTAAAGTCTGGTTTAAATACCCAGAGGCGTGTCCTCGGCTTGAAATCTGTATGGAAGCCCCATAGGTTGAGATAGCGTGTATGCACCTCAATTTTGGATACTGAACCAACCTAGTCTGTCACCCCCGTTGGAGAATAGGGAAAGTTGTGAATATGATCAGGAAGAAAGGCAACATCCAAAGTGTTCTATGTGAAGAACCCTTGTCAATATTTCAGAGCCTTTGTACTATAAGATTGAAGGTAAGTGTTCGAAGAGCACAAGGGGAGATCCCCGTCGGAGAAGAGCGGTTCACCGCCACTCACCTCATGAGGTGCTTTCTAAAGCGCCGCTACGCTTGTTTATTGCGCTCATTAAACATCATGCATTGTATTGCATTGTACCTATCAAGTTTCTTTCTCATTCATGCACGATATTGTATGTACGGTTCATTCAAAGAAGTTCCGTTTGAGATCTTTTATTTAGTGTATCAATCACACTTCATTCAGTTAGTGTATCAATCACGCTTCATTTCTTTAGTGTATCAATCACACCTCATTCACCCTTAGTGTATCTATCACACTTTCTTCATTTATTTAGTGTATCAATCACACTTCATTCATTTAGTGTATCAATCACACTTCTTTCATTTTGTGTATCTATCACATACATTCTCGTTTTGTGTATCAATCACACTTCACTTCATTCACTTAGTGTATCAATCACACTTCATTCACTTTCACTTTTGTGTTTTTATCACACACATTCTCATTTTGTGTATCTACCATGCACATATTCACTTTAGCGTATCTATCACATACATTCTCGTTTAGTGTATCAATCACACTTCATTCATTTAGTGTATCAATCACACTTCATTCATTTAGTATATCAACCATACTCTGTTCACATAGTGCATCTATCACACTTTGTGTTCATTTTCAGTATATCAATCATACTTTATTCACTAAGTGCATCTATCACACTTTGTGTTCATTTAGTGTATCCATCACACTCGTTCACTAAGTGCATCTATCACACTTCGTGTTCACATTTAGTACATCAATCATACTCTGTTCACATAGTGCATCTATCACACTTTGTGTTCACATTCAGTATATCAATCATACTATGTTCACTAAGTGCATCTATCACACTTTGTGTTCATTTAGTGTATCCATCACACTCGTTCACTAAGTGCATCTATCACACTTCGTGTTCACATTTAGTATATCAATCATACTCTGTTCACATAGTGCATCTATCACACTTTGTGTTCACATTCAGTATATCAATCATACTCTGTTCACTAAGTGCATCTATCACACTTTGTGTACATTTAGTGTATCCATCACACTCGTTCACTAAGTGCATCTATCACACTTCGTGTTTACATTTAGTATACCAATCATACTCTGTTCACATGGTGCATCTATCACACTTTGTGTTCATTTTCAGTATATCAATCATACTTTGTTCACTAAGTGCATCTATCACACTTTGTGTTCATTTTCCGTATATCTATCATACTCTGTTCACTAAGTGCATCTATCAGACTTCGTGTTCACATTTAGTGTATCAATCAAACTTCATTCATTTAGTATATCAATCATACTCTGTTCACATAGTGCATCTATCACACTTTGTGTTCACCTTTAGTGTATCCATCACACTCGTTCGCATAATGCATCTATCACACTTTGTGTTAACCTTTTGTGTATCCATCACACTTGTTCACTAAGTGCATCCATCACACTTCGTGTTCACCTTTTGTGCATCCATCACACTTGTTCACTAATTGCATCTATCACACTTTGTGTATCCATCACACTTGTTCACTAAGTGCATCTATCACACTTTGTGTTAACCTTTTGTGTATCCATCACACTTTGTTCACTAAGTGCATCTATCACACTTCGTGTTCACCTTTTCTGTATCCATCACACATGTTCACTATGTGCATCTATCACACTTTGTGTTCACCTTTTGTGTATCCATCACACTTGTTCACTAAGTGCATCTATCACACTTTGTGTTCGTTTTTTAGTGTATCAACCACACCCTGTTCACTTACTGTATCTATCACACTTTGTGTTCGCTTTTAGTGTATCCATCAAACCTGTTCACATAGTGCATCTATCACACTTTGTGTTCGCTTTTAGTGTATCCATCAAACCTGTTCACATAGTGCATCTATCACACTTTGTGTTCGCTTTTAGTGTATCTATCATACTCTGTTCACATAGTGCATCTATCACACTTTGTGTTCACTTTTAGTGTATCAATCACACTTTGTTCACATAGTGCATCTATCACACTTTGTGTTCACCTTCAGTGTATCAATCACACTCTGTTCACGCAGTGCATCTATCACACTCTGCGTATATCCATCATGCTTTGCTTCACATAGTGCATCTATCACACTTTGTATTCACTTTGTGTATCTATCACACTTTGCTTCACTTAGTGTATCAATCACACTTTATTCATATAGTGTATCCAGCACACTCTCTTCACTTTTGTGTATCTATCACACATGCTCGCTAAGATTTCATCATAACTGCATGAAATGTAGTTTGATTTGCCTTCCCGCTTAAAACTGTCGCATTTATTGTGAATATTTGCTTCACTACAGCTTTATTTACATTATCCTTACTGCATGAAATGTAGTTAGATTTGTATATGCTTGCTGCTTTGCATAATCATGAGTTACGTCCGGCTTTGTGCATATCATTTTGCATCTTGCCCCCTGCCTGCGGGCACATCTTTGTTATCTTGCCTGTTTGTCTAAGTCTTCGGCCTTGTCAAAAATGGGTCGTCTCTGGGCTTTGACATTCACTCCCGTCACTTCTTGACTTTCGAGTTCTGTCAAAGAAGGGCAACTGTAGACACCCCATTTTCGACCGACCTTAAGACTCAGACGTCACCGATTGAGCGCTTGGTGATGTTGCATATTGTGCTCGTTCTGAAGTTTCAGAGTCTCGGCTGCGAGCCTTGCCTCCGGACTTCCGGACTCTTTCGTGCCTTGCCTCGGTTTGCGAACCATGCTCTGTTTTCTCTATTTTCTCTTCCCGAAGGGAGAGAGAGGTCTCGTGGATCATCTCTCAGTGGCCGTAGGCTACGTTCCGTGGTCGTAGGCCATTTTTCCCGTTTGGACCCGGTTTCCAATTTTTCGGAGCCGACGGCCGTGTGCCTCGGTTCGGGACTGCCTAACCACCTCCGTTTGCTCCGATTTTTGGCACACATCTTATTTACTCCCTTTTGGGAGACACTGTGGCCCGAGAGACCAACTTCATGGTCGAATGCCACCTCTGGTGCTTAACATCCCATTTTCGGGGCCCCGGGCCGCGCGTTTCGGTCCCCGAACCTCCGTTTTGCATCCGTTTTGGTTCTTTTTTGGTGGAGACTTCATTTTCATTGTTAGGAAGCTTGTAGGAGGGTGGGAGGCCAGCAATTGTTTTGAAAAGCCAGCTTTATTTCTTCATCGCTCTTCGTCGCCCGTTTTCCTCACTAAAAAGCTAATGTTGACCACCCCGGGGCCACTTTCTTTAGCCCTAAACCCCATATTTGTGTTGTACACACCTAGGAGGCCACCAATATGTATAGGCCGGCCAGTAATTGTCATTGGCCCTTTTGACCCCTGGCCGGCCGTGATCCTCTCTCCAAGTGTATTCCAGCTGTGCCAGCTGTTTCCCCCCAGATCCTGTATCCGAGGGGTTGCCTTTTGGGGAGGAAACTCTAATTTGATTTTCCCCCCTTTTCCCTTGGCCTCTCTCCCTCTATAAAACCAACACTTGAGCTTCATTTCTAAGGGTTAGAGATTTTTGCTAAGGCACACAACCATCTTCCTCCATAGCTCTCCCTTCCAAGCTGTAAAGTCCATTATCCTTGGCCATTTACACACCATCTCAGAGGTTAGAAGCACATTTCCTTGGTCCAAAAGCTGCTGAAGACTTGTGTTGCAAGGGTGAGTCCTCGTCTCCCTCTTTCTTGCCATATTTTGTTCTATATCTTGGCCTTTGTTGCTTACTTTTTTGGGCTCCGACCTGAACTGTAAATAGTCATATTTTGAGCTCCTTTTCATGTTTGATCAAGGACCTCTTGCTGTTTGAGGTCTTTTCCTTACCCTTTGTGTTTAATCTCTCTTTTAGGCCTATTTTTGCATGATATTTTAGGCTTATTTGTGAGTTGTTTTGGACTTGGTCATAAACTGTGAAATATCTTTTTTTGAGCCCCTCTTCAACTTTGTTGAAGGGCTCTCCTCTGTTTGAGGTCAGCTGCTACCACTTGCCTCTTTATCCCTCTTTTATGGCTATTTCTTGCATGATATGTTAGCCCTATTTGTAAGCATTTTTGGGCTTCGAGACAAACTATAAAGTGTCTTTTTTTGAGCTCCTCTTCAACTTTGTTGAAGGGTTCTTTGCCATTTGGGGCCAGCTGCTGTCCCTTGTCTCTATTCTCTCTTTTAGGGCCATTTTTGCATGATAGATTAGACCTATTTGTGTTCACTTTTGAGATCTGTTATAAACTAGAAAAAGTTTCATTTTGACATCATCTTCATGTTTGATTAAGGGAATTTTCTTGTTTGAGGTCATATGCTTCCTTTTATGCTCGATTGTCCCTTGTTTTGAGCCTTACACCTAAGCTCTTGTTGCATGCTTTGTTTGGACTTCTAGCCACTGAAATCCAGTGGATTTTCAGTGGCTAACATACTTTTTTGAGCCTCCAAATCAGAGGGAGGTGACCCCCTCTCACCTTGACTTGTTTGGTGGTCATTTTGGCCTTCCAAAGAGACTATCTTGCATGCTTCGAGGTCACTTTCCAGGGTCAATTTGGTGAGTTTTAGGACTACCATATTTGATTTTTATAGTTTTTTATGCCATGCTAAATGTCGACCTTGCATGTGCTTAATAACTCCCTGCATGGCCCTCTAAAGGAGCTCATTATTTTTGCATATCATGGTTGCATATCAGTGGTTATTTGGGCCTATTTTCACATGATTTATTTGGGCCTATTCTCTTTCTTAGAGGCTAAGCAAGGTTGGTTTTGAGAGAAAATTGGCCACTTAAGCTAATGAAACAATCGGTGGCCTATGCTACTTAGTTAGTAGAGGCCACCAATTGTTTTATTAGCTTAAGTGGCCAAAATTAACTTAAACTAACCTTGCTTAGCCTCTAATGAAGAGAATTTTCTCAGTAATTGATGCTTAACGATATTAGTTTAACTTAAGCACCTTATTTAAGGTTTTCTAAATCCCCCAAGTTTTCAATTCTCCAGTCCAAATGGATGAATTTGAATTCCCTTTGATTTTCTTTCTATTTCTCTTTCTTTTCTCTAACTTTCTCTTCTTGCTCTGAAGAAGAATGTTTCTCTCTAACTTTCTCCGTCGATCTCCGTCTTTCTCTATTTTGTTCTACTAACTAATTAGCTTATGCCACCAATAGTTTCATCAGTTTAATTGGCAAAGTTTAACTCAAACTAACCTTGCTTAGCCCCTAAGAAAGAGAATTTTCTGAGTAAGTTTAGCTTAACGATAAGTAAGCACCTCATTTAAGGTTTTTTAAATCATCTAATTGTTCGATTCTCAAGTCCAGAAGGCTGAATCTGAATTCTCTTTGATTTTCTTCATCTTTCTCTTTTTTTCTCTGACTTTCTCTGTCCTTCTCTATTTTGTTCTACCGACTAATTAGGTTAGGCCACCAATTGTTGCATTAGCTTAACTGGCCATGTTTCAAATCACACTAACCTTGCTTAGCCTCCAAGAAAGAGAATTTTCTGAGTAATTGGAGCCTGATGATATTAGTTTAACTTAAGCACCTTATTTAAGGTTTTCTAAATCACCTAAGTATTCAATTCTAAAGTCCAAAAAGATGAATTTGAATTCCCTTTGATTTTCTTCCTATGTTACTCTTTCTCTTTCTCAAACTTTCTCTTCTTGCTCTCAATATGAATGTTTCTCTCTGACTTGCTACGTCATTCTCCATTCTCCTCTATTTTGTTCTACAAAAAAATTAGCTTCGGCCACCAATTGTTTCATCAACTTAAGTGGGGAAGTTTTATTCACCCAAAAAAGTGCGGAAGTTTAACCCCAACTAACTTTGCCTAGCCTCTAAGAAAGAGAACTTTCTGAGTAATTTTAGCTTAACGATACGAGTTTAACTTAAAAACACCTCATTTATGGCCTTCTAAATCACATAAGTGTTCAATTCTCAAGTCCGAAAGGATGAATTTGTATTTCCTTTGATTTTCATCCCATTTCTCTTTCTTTTCTCTAACTTTCTCTTCTAGCACTCAAGAAGAACGTTTCTCTCTAACTTCCTTCGTCGTTCTCCATCCTTCTTAGCTTAAGCCACCAATTGTTTCGTTAGCATAATTGGCCAAGTATAACTCCAACTAACCTCGCTTAACGATATGAGTTTTACCTAAGCACCCCATTTAAGATTTTCTAATTCACCTAAGTGTTCAATTCACAAGTCCAAAAGGATGAATTTGAATTTCCTTTGATTTTCTTCCTATTTCTCTTTCTTTTCTGCAACTTTCTCTTCTAGCTCTGGAGCAAAATCTTTCTCTCTAACTTTCTCTGCGGTTCTCCATCCTTCTCTATTTTGTTCTACGAACTAATTAGCTTAGGCCAGCAATTGTTTCATTAGCTTAAGTGGCCAAAGTTTAACTCAAACAAACCTTGCTTGGTCCTCTAAGAACGATAATTTTCTGAGTAATTTTAGCTTAACCATAATAAGAGTTTAACTTATGCACCTCATTTAAGGTTTTCAAAATCGCCTAAGTGTTCAATTCTCAACTCCAAAATGATGAATTTGAATTCCCTTTGTTTTTCTTCATCTTTCTCTTTCATTTCTCTAACTTTCTCTTCCACCTGTCAAGAAGAGCCTTTCTCTCTAACTTAACCATACTTGTTCTTAAGTGGCCAAGTTTAATTCAACACCTTATTTAAGGTGTTCTAAATCACCTAATCGTTCAATTCACAAGTCCAAAAGGATGAATTTGAATTCCTTTAGATTTTATTCCTATTTCTCTTTCTTTTCTACAACTTTCTCCTCTAGCTCTCAAGCAAAATGTTTCTCTCTTTCTCTGCCGTTCTCCATCCTTCTCTGTTTTGTTCTATGATCTGGTTAGCTTAAGTGGCCAAGTTTAACTCAAACTAAGGATGAATTTGAATTTCTTTTGATTTTCTTCCTACTTCTCTTTCTTTTGTTTTCCTTTTTTTGGGGTGGGCAAGTCATAAATTAAAGACAAAAAATTACACATTTAAAAGGGGCATACCCTAGGTAAAGGGGTAACTAAAACAGAAAATAAAAACTCAAAATTGCCCATATATCATTTTTATCCCCAAACAACCCCTATCATCAAAGATAATAGAAGGAAACTTGGGGAAGATATATGTGCAAAATAGCAACAAAAAAAAAAAAAACTAATTAAAACACTGTCCGTGAATGAACAAAAACTACCACTAAAAAACTAGGCCAAAAAACAAATGGGCCCCTCAAAAACAACCCACTTTTTTAACCAGAAATAAACCCAAAACATTGTGGCCCATTAAAATCGTGGGCCCAACACCAAAGTAGACATACAGCCACAGTGATAGAGATAGCAGACGTGGAGCCCACCCGGCATCAGCCCAAACCCGAAATCATACAGCAAATAGACATACTTCTCTTTCTTTTCTCTAACTTTCTCTTCTGGCTCTCGGAAAGAATGTTTCTCTCGAACCTTCTCCGCCATTCTCCATCATTTTCTATTTTGTTCTACTAACTAAGTAGCATAGGCCACCGATTGTTTCATTAGCTTAAGTGGCCAAGTTTCTCTCAAAACCAACCTTGCTTAGTCTCTAAGAAAGAGAATTTTTCGAGCAATTGTACCTTAACGATATTAATATAACTTAAGCATCTCATTTAAGGTTTTCTAAATCACCTATGTGTTCAACTCGCAAGTCCGAAAGGGTGAAGTTGTATTCCCTTGGATTCTCTTCCTAATTCTCTTTCTTTTCTCTAACTTAGTCTTCTAGCTCTCAAAAAGAATGTTTCTCTCTAACTTTCTCCGTCGTTCTCCATCATTTTCTATTTTGTTCTACTAACTAATTAGCATAGGCCCCCAATTGTTTCATTAGCTTAATTGGCCAAGTTTAACTCAAACTAACCTTGCTTCGCCTCGAACAAAGAGAATTTTCTGAGTAATTTTAGCATAATGATATCAGTTTAACTTAAGCACCACACTTAAGGCCTTCTAAATCACAAAAAGTACTCAATTCTCAAGTCCGAATGGATGAATTTGTATTTCCTTCGATTTTCTTTCTCTTTCTCTTTCTTTGCTCTAACTTTCTCTTCTATCTTCTTTAAGAGTGTGTTTGGTATTTTTGCCTACCCGTGTGGGGTGTACACAGGGGTTTTCTGTTTCCATCCGACTTTTTGCTACTTAGATATCGGGTGTGTTCATGTTCCTCATTACATTTTCATGCGGCACATGAACACACTTTGGTTCCTTCCTATTTTGTATGGTTGCTTTATTTTAGTTTTTGGCTTTTTATTTAATTTGTCTAGATAGATATTGGTTTGGTCGTCAGTCTTTCTGGGTAAATCTGGAATGGCTTAGTCTTTGTTTTTCCTTTAGTTCTTGTATAGTGCTTGGTTAGGGCCTGGGGTATGCCCCTTGTCGTGGTGTAAGTTTTTTGTCTTTCATTTTATGACTTATCCACCCAAAAAAAGCTCTCAAGAAGAACGTTTCTCTCTAATTTTGTCTGTCCTTCTCTATTTTGTTCTAGGAACTAAGTAGCTTAGGCCTCCAATAGTTTCTTTAGCTTAAGTGACCAAATTAAATTCAGCACCTTATTTAAGGTTTTCTAAATCACCTAAGTGTTCAATTCTCAAGTCCAAAAGAATGAATTTGAATTCCTTTGGAATTTCTTCCTATTTCTCTTTCTTTTCTACAACTTTCTCCTCTAGCTCTCCAGCAAAATGTTTCTCTCTTTCTCCGTCGTTCTCCATCCCTCTCTATTTTGTTTTATGAGTTAATTAGCTTACGCCACCAATTGTTTCATTAGCTTAAGTGGCCAAAGTTTAACTCAAACTAATCTTGCTTAGCCTCTAAGAAAGAGAATTTTCTGAGAAGTCACTAGTTGACACTCATTCTTCTCTTTATCAGAAGCTTTATCATTCCAAGTGACAATTGTTTTAGTAGTTCGATTTTCGTCTTTAATGAATGAAATGTAAGGTTTGAAGTTTGGAACAAACAACTTTTATCTACATCGAAATTTCATTAAAGTATTCTTAGTTCTTTAAATATATGTAGAAACACGAAAGGCTATGATGACGGACTATGAAGCATGGACATTTCAAAATCGGTGCCATGGAGGTGTTCGACATGCGAACATGTCAGGGACAGAGGGACACGTCAAGGACACACCAGATGGCGTGTCCCTTTAATTTAATTATTTTTTTGTAGAGAACACGGCGGGGACACTCGTGTCCATATCGGGACACGGCATAGGACACAACGAGGCTCATTTTTAATTTTGTTATATTTATTTGGGGTCAAAGTGTAATATTTAAAAAGTAAAAAAAAAAAACAACAATGTATGAAATTGTGTACCCCATCCACTCGTCTATACAGTCGATCTAGTCAGCAGTGACAGTCGATCCAGTTAATCCATTGAACTAATCGTTTATCGGCGATAGTCAATCCAGTCGATCGAAGACCCCCATCTATCCAGTCGATTGAAGACTTCGAAGGTAAGCCTCTCTCTCTTTCTCTCTCTCTCTCTCTCTCTCTCTGAGTCTTTCTTTCTCTCTCTCTCTCTCTCGCGCGCGCTCGATTGTAATTATAGGGTAAATCTAGTTAAGAGTTTCCTAAGAATGCAACATAAGCATCAGTATGTAAAACTGTATATATGTTTATATATCATGTATAATAAAATATCTAATTGTTATTTCTTAAAATATCATATATAATTATAATTTTTGTAAATTATTATTTCTTAACTTTTTTAACATATAATAAATAAAATAAATCATCCAATTATTTGAAGGAAATCTAATTGAACCATATATAATAAAAAAAATTATAAGATAAAATATCTAATTTTTCATTTTATTTATTTTAACATATTTTATTATTCCTTATTTTTTATTTTTTTTATTTATAATATATATATCAATTAGAAACAAAAAAATAAATTAACAATAACACATTATTTAAAAAATATAATAGATAAATAAAATAATTAATGTGTATTAAAATAAAAATATTTATAAAAAAATTAAAAAATTTGCCATGTCCTCTGCCGTGTTCGTGTCCCCATTTTTTAGAAATTGTCATGTCCCATGTCCATATACGTGTCTGTGTCCGTGCTTCATAGATGATAGAAAATGGTACACAAATATAATTTTTAAACAAAAAAATTCATCTAGCATAACATTAAAAAAAGAAAAAAGAAGAAAAGATGGTGGTAATTTTGAAATCATTTGTCATGTTTTGTTTTGGTTTAAATGAAATGATCACAACGGTAACGTCATCACATATAATAAAATAAAAGCTAATTTGCAGTAGACCATTCATTATTTTTTGAAAACAATATGATGGAAATTATAAGATTTCAAGTATCGAATAAATGTGATTTTTTTTTTTTAATGGCCTACAGAGAAATTTAGAAAATATTCAACATGAGACCTGAGGTAGGCCTCACAAACCCAACATAACTAGACTAGACTTCTTTCAATTTGAACAAAAGCAAGATCCTATATGTAACCAAAATAATTAAGTCGAGCTATTCCCTTTTTATGTGCAAAGAAAGGCAGATACTCAACACAAATAATTTAGAGTATAACAATTCAGCATATTATGATAACATAAATAGCTAAACAAATGTAAATAGCCATTTAACTAATTCTAAAACATTAAAGATCATCTAAATCATTAACCAAATAATAATAAAACACATATAAAATCCTTGAAGTATGCATTTTGTGTTACTTTAGACCCTAAATTCTCAATTTTGTCCCTAAACACTGTAAGACTATATATGTTGTCTTTTTCATATATGTTTAGGGACCAAAAAAACAAAATCACGAACTTTGGGAAAAAAGTTATAGGGAGCACATACTTGAAGGACCATAACTATTCTTTTTTTGTTTTTGTTTGGGTGAATAAGACATAAATAAAAACAAGAAAATATACAAGATTACAAGGGGAATGCCCCAGGCCCTACCACAGCTATACAGAGAAAGAAACCAAACCCAAGATTAAAAACGACCAAAACAAAGCAAGAGACAAATAAACCAAAAAAGCACTATGTTCAGAAACCATATCAAAAGAAGAAAGGGAGATTGAACACAGAGAAGCCAAACCAAAAAGATAAAACTAGAATAAACCCATAACTATATTTTATTATCATTGTGCTAACGATTTGGGTGGTATGTTTGAAATTATATCAATTGAGCTCATTTGAAATTTATCCTATATAAACGAAGATATATGTCATGTTTATTCTAATTTTACCTTGCTTGTCATTGGAGAAATTTGCAAACGGAGTTCAAGGTACTTACCTAGTCAAAGTTGCCACATTCACTTGGTCTCCTGCCTGCTTAGGCCTTTTGCTATTGAGGTTGTCCTCCTCCTCCTGATCATCAAATTTGCCACATCCACTGGATCCTACTGCTGCATTGTAGTGGTTGTCATTGAGGTCACCGCGTCTTCTCTTTGATGTAGTAGCACTAAAACTAACAACTTCTACTCCTGCTCTTCCTACTGATCTGTGTCCAAGTCTCCATGGAACACACTCATGTTGTTATCTTCAGTATCGGAGCTGTCTATTATTCTCCACGCTTCTTCATCAGCTTCTTCGTTGTATACTAAATGGACACCCAACTTTACATTCAATTAAAGAAAAATCCTCGTCAAATGCTTTAGTTAAACTATCGAAGTCATGACCTTCTCGAACTAAACAAGCTTGAAATTCAATTCCATCCTCATTTAGTGGCCTCGTGTCATCTTCCATTGAACCTGGAAATTCATTAAGTGGGACATAAATAACGACCACATTTCGAGCATTCAAATATTGAAAATATGCTAGCTAATTTTTATGGCTTTCTCAACCAGTTATTTGAATACTAAGGCCCTTAAACCCAACCTCAATAGAATAGCACTTGTAGCACTTGGATTCATTCTTGATTCCAACAACTGCGAAAACAATTCCCAAGAAGCTGTCATTATAACAATGTGGAGGCAATTCAAAAGATAATGAACAACCCCTACTTTGATGACTGAACCACTTTGGAATCTCACTCTCGGGGAAACGAATATAAGTAGTGTATTGCCATTGCCATTCAAAATATCTCTATACAATAGAAATTGGTCACAATTCTTACAGACACACACACACACACACAAACACAAACACACACATACACACAGAGAACCTGAAATTGATTTGAAAGAAACTTTTTTGACAGGATGTTGTTTTGCTCATTCTCAGCACGTTTGAAGCAATTCATGAAGGAAAACCCTTCAACATTATCGTATTTGGACATACTCAATATTGTTCTTAATGATGTGCAATCATTAGCTTCTATATTATTTTTATTTGATGATAGCTCTGGCAATTCTTGAAGCCTCTTGCAACCATTTAAATACAAGCACCCCAGATTAGAGAGTTTATTTTTTTTTGGGTGGATAAGTCATAAAATAAAAGACAAAAACTTACACCACGACAAGGGGCATACCCCAGGCCCTAACCAAAGCACTATACAGGAAACCAGAGAAAGAAAAAAACAAAAACTAAGCCATTCCAGAATTACCCAGAAAAACTGACGAAATAAAACAGAAC
This sequence comes from Camellia sinensis, assembly GCF_055761805.1. NCBI lineage: Eukaryota > Viridiplantae > Streptophyta > Magnoliopsida > Ericales > Theaceae > Camellia > Camellia sinensis. Next base: position 90,991,572 of record NC_138964.1, read on the forward strand.
TATCTGGACAAAATAAATGAAATACGTCCTAACCTAAATAAACCATACATAATAAAAATAGCCAAAATGTGTTCATGTGCCGCATGAAAAATGAGGAGCATGAACACACTCGATCACAGGCAGCAAAAAGCCAGATGAAATCCATATGTCATGTACACCCGTGTACATCCCACACGGGTAGGCAAAATACCAAACAGATTCTAATGTAAACAAACATAATAGAAAATTAGACTTCACACATGAGGCGCTTATAGCAGCCATCAACACAGGCAGGTCCAGCTTCAAGCCACGAGACACACCGAACTGAAAAGAACAAGATAGGCAGACCCAGCCATCAACACAGGCAGATCCAGCCATCGACACAAGCAGACAACCATCAACACATGCAAATCCAGCCAGCAACACAGGAAAAACAAGACAGCACATGTGACCCAGACAGATTCTACACATTATAGTAGACCTTGTAATGCAGCAAGGACCAAACAGAATTAAGTAACCAACAGTAGAGGACTTTGCAAAGCTCAGAAATCTGAAGCAGTTAACATCACACATATAATTGCTCACTACACTCAACCCACAAATATCTATGCTCACATCACTCGGGAAACAGCTCCATATACCTGCAAAAGAAAAAGATACAGTGATATATATAAGCATGTTAGTTCCTCTCAATGTGGCTAGTAAGTTGGGGGTTATGGAGTGTTTATTCCTCACACGAAACTCAACCCTCAGACTGGTTGGTGTACACTCATCCATCAGCTTTCCAGGAATCCAAGCACCATATAGCAAACATTAGGAAACCCCACAATTTATTTGCTAACCTTCACTCAACCCACATTTAGTGAACTCTCAATCCTCACATCAGCAGCAGCATGCTTCAGCATAGTACGAGGCAGTTTCCATGAACTAAGATACCAGCTGTCATTATGGTTAGTCTTCAAATTGGTTATATGCATTACCCTGAACCTAACCATATCTACAATACACTTAATAACCACCTCTTCAGGGACCATATCTTTACTAAACACTCTATTATTCCTAGCAACCCATAACTGGTACACAGTACAAGTAAAGGCAAGCTTGGTAATAATAGCCCCCAGGGATTTCCCTTTCACAGATTTAGCAATAATCTGGACCAAATCATCCCAGAGGAGGGATGGCCAATCAACATTTATTTTACCTTTAATACAAGACCACACTCTTTCCGAAAATGGACATTCAAAAAAAAGGTGATTGTGGTCTTCATGATGGTACTGACAAAATGCACACACAGCAGATTGCGTCACACCAAACAGATGCAACCTGTCCCCAGTGTTAAGACGGCCAAGGATCGCCATCCAAACCACAAAACTCACTTTAGGGATATTGTGAGGGCCCCAAATTAAATGTGACCAATTCACATGGTCATAGTGAGTTCGTAATGCATTCCAAGTGGATTGGATGGTGAAGTCCCCATCATGAGCAGGACACCAACTAACACTATCATGGCCACCAGTAGGGAGGAGATTTGAAGGAGTTTTGTTAATGAGATCCATAATCTCCCAAGAAGAAGGAAATGGCCATCTCCAAGATTTTCCCTCCACAATCTGACTCACCTTAGCATCTATGCTTAAGGCGGTGTCGTACACAATACGCCTCCCAAACTTATCCCAAATAGAACCTATTGGATGCCAATTGTCAAACCATAAGAAAACTCCAGATCCATCTCCCACCTTATACTTGATTAAGGGGTAAATTATAGGTCTAAGGGAGAGAACTTTCCGCCAGACCCAAGAGGGGTCATTTGGCACCCTAACCCTCCAAAAACTCCTACCTTTGAGGAGATAAGACTTAACCCAGCTACACCACATAGATTGCTCACCCCCAGAGAGGAGGAACCAAACATGTTTCGCAATAGCAGCTTTATTCCACACAGAAATGGACTTAAACCCCAGACCCCCTTCCTTCCGGGGAGAGCAAATTCTATCCCAAGAAACCTTAGCCCCATGAGTTTTCATCTCACAACCCGACCAAAAAAAAACCCTAAAAAGACGCTCGATAGACCGAGTGACCTTCTTTGGGAGAATAAATAGAGAGGTCCAGCACACTTGCATCGAAAACAAAACAGATTGGATCAGTTGAGCACGGCCAGCATAAGTAAGACACTTATTTGTCCAGCTCTTAATCCTTTTAGTTATCCGATCCACAAGTTGATCACAATCAGAGGCTTTAAGTTTCGTGGAAACTAAAGGGACCCCCAGGTATCTCACAGGCAACTTGCCTTCACTGAATTGACAAACCCCAAGAATCTCATCCCTCAACTCATTATCACAACCAGAAAAGAATATATGACTCTTAGCAGGGCTAGGTGACAACCCAGACAGGCTCTTAAATTCTTCTAACCCCAGCTTAATGGACCGAACAGTGAACACATCCCCCTTACAGAAGATCATTAAATCATCTGCAAAGCACAAGTTAACTATCTTAGGTTGATCACATCTCCAGTGGAATTTAAATGCAGGATGCGAAGCCTTCTCAGCCAAAATTCTAGAGAGAATTTCCATTACTAAAACAAAGAGGTAAGGGGACATAGGGTCACCTTGTCTCAAACCTCTCTCCCCCCTAAAATAACCATGCAAACTCCCATTAATGCAAATGGAATAGGTGGGACTAGTCATGCAAGCTTTGACCCAAAGAACCATGTTAGGGGGGAAACCCATAGCATTTAGGATATCAAGAACAAACTCCCATCTAACATTATCATATGCTTTCATGATGTCCACTTTCATAGCACACCTGGGAGACTGAGAAAATTTATAAGTTCCTGTGAAAGGAAGATATTGTCAGCAATTCTCCTACCGGGGACAAAAGCTGATTGCACAGGGTCAATAAGATCATTCAGAACAGATTTGATCCTATCAGCAATGATCTTAGAAATACACTTGTACAAAGTATTACAGCAAGAAATGGGTCTAAAGTCCCCCACTTTTTCAGCATTTGGGATCTTCGGGATAAGAGCAATGGAGGTGCTATTTATTTCCCGAAGAAGCTCTCCCGATGAGAAAAAAGATTTGATGGCTTGGACAACCTCTCTCCCCACAATGTCCCAGGCTTTCAGAAAAAAAACCCGCAGAATAGCCATCAGGGCCAGGGGCTTTGTTGGGTTTTAGAGACCTGAAAGCATCAATGATTTCTTTTTCAGTAACATCCCTAGCAAGACTATGATACTGAGTGTCAGAAACTCTCTTGGTGATAAGACCATTAATCCTCTCAGACCCATTATAATTGTCCACAAACGGCTTACCGAACAAATTTGTGAAGTAGTCCACAAAAGAGTTATGGATCTCAGCGCTATTAGTCATCCTCTCCCCATTCGGGAGCACAACACTATGAATACGCCCCTTATTCACATTTCCCTTAACATTTCGAAAGAAGAACTTTGAATTCCTGTCCCCTAAACCAAGCCATTGGACACGAGATTTTTGATGGGCAAGACTTTCCTCAGCTTTACTGAGATCAACATATTTAATGTAAGCAGCCCTTTCCATTTCCTGAAGATGGAGATTCATCGGATCTTTATCAAGCTTAATTTGAGAATTAAGAAGTTGATCCTTAGCAGCACCAACACGGATGGAAATCTCACTATACTCTTTTTTGTTCAGATCTCTTAGGATAGGCTTAAGGGTTTTAAGCTTCTGACAAACCCTAAACATAGGGGATCCCTTAATGTATTTAACCCAAACACCATGCACGCTCGGGAGGAAACTAGATTGATTAACCCAAAAGTCAAAAAACTTAAAAGGCTTTTTGAATTTTGCCTCCTCCCCCCCAAGATGCACAACAACTGGGGAATGATCAGATACGCCCGGAGGAAGAAAGAGAGCATAGGAGTTAGGGTTAGCAGACAACCATCTCTCATTTGCAAGAACTCTATCAATTTTTGAAGTAATAAAATTCCCACCCCCCCGCTTATTGGACCAAGTAAATTGACACCCCTTGTAACAAAGATCATCCAACTCAGACTCCAAGACTAGTCTATTAAACAACTCATTAGCTTGACTCCACGTGTCCTTTCCCCCCATTTTCTCATGAGAGAATCTAACAACATTAAAGTCACCAAGGAAAATGGATGGGTGACTAGCATGGTTGAGAGCAATTTTCTTTAAATCAAAAAATAGAGGAACTCTCAACTCATGTTTATTCTCAGCGTAAACAAAAAAGGCAAAGAAACTGGAATCTGTATCAAAAACGTGGATTTTGACAAAAATATACTGGTTTGATTGTTGAAGCATCAAAATATCACAAAAGTTTGGGTCCCAGCACACCCAAATTCTTGCTGGTAGATCTGGTTGTGAATTTTGACAAAAGATTCCAATTTTTAAAGCTATTTGCAAAAAGTTTAGCTTCATTCTCTATTTTAATTTTTGTCTCCAAAACACACATTATTTTAATGTCTTCTTTTCTAACAAAATCAGCAACTTCTTTGTGTTTAGATGGGTTGTTAAACCCCCTAACATTCCATGATGATATTTTAAAAGACATGATACCAGATCACCACAAAACAACAAAAAGATATTTACCTCCTTTTCTTCTTCTGGCTGCATGATTTGCCAGAAGACTTTTTCTTTGTTGAGCTGCCCACTTTGAGACCATCAGTCCCCTTACCTCCCAGAGTTTCTGGAGAATTAGCTTTCATTTCCTCTTTTCCCATATTACGGACAATATCCTCAGCTGCAGGGCTAACATTTTCTACAACATCAGGAAGGGGAATATCAATAAGCTCCGTATCAACCTCAACAGAAATGTCAGCCACTGGAAGGTTAGCCCCCTCAGATTGGATCTCAGGTTCACCCCTTTTAGTAGCAGATGAACTGTTGGCTTCAGGAGGGACGCTGTGAACAGGGGAGGATGGATCCCCCACTTTTTTCTTGCCCTTATCCTTGACAGTGGTCCATCCCTCATCATCTTCAATCTGTTCCTCTGAATTCTTCTGCAATTCAATGAGGTGAGTTACTTGAGCAGAAAGACAGGTCTTAGTCTCATGTCCAAAAACATGGCAGTGTGTACATCTCGAGGGAACCCCTTGGTACTCCACATGAATGTTCATAGAAGCATCACCATCAGTGAGAAGAAAGCTGTCAGGGAATGCCGATTCAGCTGATATATCCACACACAGTCTAGCAAAAGAGATCCTACTTCCAGAAGAGGTAAGTTGATCCATAAACAAAGGGACACCCACAGCACTGGCTATTCTCCCTAACCCTTCCCCATCCCAATATTCCAGAGGAATGTTAAAAAATTTTACCCAGATAGGGATGGTCTTCTTGTCTTCCTTAGACAGTTTCATCATGCGATGCCACTGTTTCAATATTAGCAGAAAGCCACTTACATACCAAGGTCCCCCCTCCAGCACATCTATACAACAATCACGATTTTCAAACATAAAGAAGAAAAAACCGTCATCATTCTTCAGAATTTCTACCAAACCCTTATGCTTCCACATATTATTAGCATTATTTTTGATAAGGGTGTAAGGCAAATTTTTGTCAATAAAGTACCCTACCAGGCAAGCATCCCATTTCACCGTGGGGGAGGGGGGAGGCATCTCAACCACAATTTTATCTTGATCCATTTTGGGGGGGTAATAGTTGAGTTTTACATCTGATCGGACTGAAGACGAGGCCACGTTAGCCCACGATCTACCCTCAGGGGGTCTGTTCTGCCCTCGGCCTCCACGACCACCCCTAGTGTTGGTATTTGCTCCTCGACCATGGTGTTGAAAACCACCACGAGTGTTACCCTCAGATCCGACAGGATTGAGCCCCGAATCCTCAGAACCACGGTCATTACGACTACCTCTAAGGCTGCCATGTGTATCAGATTCATCAACACCCAGATCTTGGTCCTTCATGACCAGATCCCCTTTTTCCTTTGCAATCGGTGGCGAAGAGTGATCCACCTCATCCACAGTTACTCCATGAGCGATACCCCGATTTTTAGTAATCTCCACACTATCAGGCAGGTCCAACAGCTTTGATCGCCTTTCTCCTTCAACCCTATCGGACCAGTTAGTGGACATCGGGGTTAACAACACTGGCATCGTAGATCCAACAGTAGGACGGTTTTCGTCCATCGCCGATCTGGCCTTGATAGCCGCAAGACGGTCAGAAAGGTCTTGGATGGATGACGCCGTAGCCCCACTCCATTTCTTCTCACTATTTTGTGCAAGCACAACTAGGTTATCCAACTCACATTCAGAGAGATCTAAACATTTAGGGCTAAATTCTCCAAACGACCCACTGAATCTCTCGTTCCCTCTCTCTTCATTAATAATCGCATTAAAGTTTCCTGTAGTAACCAAAGCATCAGATACAGTTTCCATTTCAAGAATGATCTCACAAGAATGATCTCACAAACTTTCAATATTGTTTCCACTTATATCTAAACTTCGCAACGAGTAAATGTGGAAAATAGTTGTGGGAATAGATTTTAAATTACAATCATTGAGATGTAGTCGTTCCAAAGACTCCAACCCTAACAAAGCTTCAAGTTCCAAAGTTGTGTAACTTTCTCTCCGTTTTTGTAAAATTGAAGGCAAAGAAGGAGTAACTCCATGAATACGATGCTACTCCTTTACACCCTTCCAAGGACAATGTTTTAAGTTTCTTCAGAAGTCCAATGGAGGAAGGGAGTTGTCTAATAGCAATCTGATCTAAATGAAGCTCCTTTAAGCAGTCCAGAGCACCCATGTATTGTGGCAGTTTGTCAAGTTTGGAGCACCTAGAGACGTTTAGACTGCTAAGAGTTTTCAACTGACAAATGTTGTCTGAAATACTTCTCAATTTTTTGCAATTGCTCAGACTCAATAAAACAAGATTGGCAAAGATGTCCAATTGAAGGTGGAAGTTCACTTACACCAATCCCATCTAAATCAAGCTCTAATAAACATTTCATATATCCAAAGTTGACTGAAATGTTTTCAACCTTTGAGCACCCAGAGACATTAAGAACTTCAAGAGTTTCCAATTGAATGTCACTATGCAGAATTAGCTTTGTTAAATAATTAAGTTTAGAGTGTTCATACTTCTCAATATGATCTCTTACCATATTCTTCACCAGCACATGTGTCGAATCTTCATAAAGCCAATACCTACTACGCTGCCTAGGCTTTTTAGGTGATTCCTGACGAACAACATTCCACCCCAGTTCTTGTATCAAATCATGCATTATCAGTTTATTGTCTGAGATAGTTGTAAGAGACTTTTCAACAAGAATTTTTATTCCAATAATTGGGTGGAAGTCACAACTTTCTAATATTTTTATTACATCATTTCTGTCTTTTCCTTTGAAAAAGAATGCAATTTCTAAGACTATTTCTTTCTCTTCCAATTGTAATGCATTGTAACTTACTCTCAGTACTTTTGCACTTCATTCAAAGGGCTTTCCTTCAGTTTATTTAATGTACTTTCCCATTTATCTTTGTTTCGGCCACAAAGAAAAGAACCCAAAACTTTGAGAGCTAAAGGAACTCCTTTAGCGTACTTTAGTGCATAGTGTACAAGTTCTCCATAGCCTCCCATTTGTTGGTGTTTCCTAAAGGCTTTCGATTTAAAGAGTTCTATAGCTTCATCTTCTCCTAATCCCTCAACCTTTTAAATATGTGTTATGCCGTATCTGATTAATTTATGTTGATTTCTAGTTGTTATAATGATTCTACTTCCAAAACCAAACCAATCAAGCTCTCCTACCAATTTTTCAAGTTCTGTTGACTCATGCACATCATCAAGAACAATATGAACCTTCTTACGGCATACCCTATTGCTTATTGTACTTAAGGCACTACCAATATTTCCTACTTTCAAATCTTTCTCCATTAAGATTTCGAAAATGAGTTGTTCGTGTAGACTTTGCAGACCACCTTTTTCTGAAACTTCTCTAACATTTTCAATGAAGCTGTAATCTTCAAATTGGCAAGAGATATGGGCATAAATAGCACTTGCAAGAGTTGTCTTACCTATTCCACCCATCCCCCATATCCCCACAACATGAGCATCATCCATCCCTAATCCTAGCAATTTAATCATTTCCTCCATACTAGAATCCATTCCAACTAGGTCTTCAGAAACACACAAATATGTATGATTTAATTTTCTAAAAAGTATCCCCACAAGTTCCTGGATGAACATCAAAACTCAAAACAACTATAAAAACATAAACTAACATTATTTTAATTGTGATTAATTTTTCTCATTGCAAGGGATGAAGATAATTATGGAACAGGACATATAAATGTGTAGAGACATACAGGTAGATAATTGAACTAAAATATATAAAATGTTATTTCAAAATATAATTATTTTAGCAGAAATTACCAAAAAAAAAAAAAAAAACCCCTCAAAGTTGACCCTTACAACAAGGTAAATCCTGAGTTTTTAATTTTGTCAATTTAAACCCTAAACTTTTAATTTATTTTCAGTCTAAATCATTGCCTATTTTTATTAACTAAAATCAATTGAAATTTTAATCATTAAACTCAATACATTTTAAACATTTTATGTATATCTATATTGAGTTTAATAACTAAAATCATTTTAAAATAATTTTTTCTCAATTTTTATTTAACGAGAATGATTTAGATTAAAAATAAATTAAAATATTAGAATTTAAATTCTTGATTTTTTTTTTTAAATTTATAATTATCCCTTTATTTTATCTTGCATTGCACAACCAACTAGTAGTAAATCATAGGGAAAGAAAAAAAAAAGCAAAAAAGAAAAACATAATGTTTTTTTTTTTGGGTGAAGAAGAAATAAAATAAAACAGAAAGATTTACACAATTACAAGGGGCATACCCCAGGCCCTACAAACAAAACCCAGCACAAACCTCGGCACAATACACAAAACTATACAAGGCCAAGAGACACTACATCCGAAGCTCGAGGAAAAGCCAAACGGGATGAACAAAGTCCATGTGTACAAAATAAAAAACCAGCATCCCACACAAGACCGTCCCAGCTAAGAGAGCACAGCAGCAAAGAACCCGTCCTACACAGCCCGTAGGACTAGGCACTTGTAGCATTATCATACAAAAAAAATCCCCAAGAGAAACTGATGAGAATACCAAACCAAACCCATCCCAACCATTTGCTAGAATACCTATAATACAACCTAACGAAATGCACTTAATTCCTCCTACACAGCTCGTAGGGGTAGGAGAAATTATACAATAAAATAATGAACAAACAATACAAGAGACAACTGATTAACTCTCTCATATAACACAGCACGACGCTTGAAGCAGCCATCACCACGGAATACATACACTCTTCCAGCTGCCTCCTAAATGTACACAACAAGCAGCCACCATGCCTCCATGCCATTCTGTTTACCTGATCGAGATGTAGCAAGCTGGAACTGCCGAAACAGTGAAGAAGAACTGCCGAAACAGCCCCATTCCGAAAAGAATCTGCGAAGAACCAGCGTAACTTGTAACACAGCAAGGCGCTGGGAGCTGCCATCACCTCGTTACACATACACTCATCAAAAGGCCTGCTGAACATCCAAATATTATTCAGAAAATTCTCTTTCTTAGAGGCTAAGCAAGGTTAGTTTGAGTTAAACTTTGGCCACTTAAGCTAATGAAACAATTGGTGGCGTAAGCTAATTAACTCGTAAAACAAAATAGAGAGGGATGGAGAATGACGGAGAAAGAGAGAAACATTTTGCTGGAGAGCTAGAGGAGAGAAAGTTGTAGAAAAGAAAGAGAAATAGGAAGAAATTCAAAAGGAATTCAAATTCATCCTTTTGGACTTGAGAATTGAACACTTAGGTGATTTAGAAAACCTTAAATAAGATGCTGAATTTAATTTGGTCACTTAAGCTAAAGAAACTGTTGGAGGCCTAAGCTACTTAGTTCCTAGAACAAAATAGAGAAGGATGGACAAAATTAGAGAGAAACGTTCTTCTTGAGAGCTAGAAGAGAAAGTTAGAGCAAAGAAAGAGAATGAGAAAGAAAATCGAAGGAAATACAAATTCATCCATTCGGACTTGAGAATTGAGTAGTTTTGTGATTTAGAAGGCCTTAAGTGTGGTGCTTTAGTTAAACTGATATCATTATGCTAAAATTACTCAGAAAATTCTCTTTGTTCGAGGCGAAGCAAGGTTAGTTTGAGTTAAACTTGGCCAATTAAGCTAATGAAACAATTGGGGGCCTATGCTAATTAATTAAGTGGTCCATGTTGACCTGTTTTTTGTCTTTACTTTTGCTTTACTGTTTGGTGCTGGTTTTGAATTAGTTTTGCGTCTTGCACCTAGATATGTGTTGCACAGGTTCTGTTTTGTTCATCAATCCTGTTTTCGGTTTTGGTGCCGATGTTTTGTGCTGCTATGGGGCTTTTTAGTTCTTGGTTTTGAGCTGTTCTTTCGCAGTGTTCATTATCCCTATCTCTCTTGATATGGTTGCTGAACTGTGTGTTTTTTGGTTTCTCTTTTTGCGTTATCTCTTTGGTTTCTTGGTTGCTGATCTTTGCTGTATAGTTGCTGTAGGGCCTGGGGTATTCCCCTTGTAATCTTGTATATCCTTTGTCTTTAATTTATGTCTTATTCACCAAAAAAAAAAAAATAGTTAGTGGAACAAAATAGAAAATGATGGAGAACGACGGAGAAAGTTAGAGAGAAACATTCTTTTTGAGAGCTAGAATACTAAGTTAGAGAAAAGAAAGAGAATTAGGAAGAGAATCAAAGGGAATGCAACTTCACCCTTTCGGACTTGCGAGTTGAACACATAGGTGATTTAGAAAACCTTAAATGAGATGCTTAAGTTATATTAATATCGTTAAGGTACAATTGCTCGAAAAATTCTCTTTCATAGAGGCTAAGCAAGGTTGGTTTTGAGGGAAGCTTGGCCACTTAAGCTAATGAAACAATCGGTGGCCTATGCTACTTAGTTAGTAGAACAAAATAGAAAATGATAGAGAACGACGGAGAAAGTTCGAGAGAAACATTCTTTCCGAGAGCCAGAAGAGAAAGTTAGAGAAAAGAAAGAGAAGTATGTCTATTTGCTGTATGATTTTGTGTTTGGGCTGATGCCGGGTGGGCTTCGCGTCTGCTATCTCTAGCACTGTGGCTGTATGTCTACTTAGGTGTTGGGCCCACGGTTTTAATGGGCCACAATGTTTTGGGTTTATTTCTGTTTAAAAAATGGGTTGTTTTTGAGGGGCCCATTTGTTTTTTGGCCTAGGTTTTTAGGGGTTGTTTTTGTTCATTCGCGGACAGTGTTTTAATTAGTTTTTTTTTATCTTCCTATTTTGCCCATATATCTTCCTGATCTTTTGGTATCAGAGCCAGGTTATGTTGTATCCTGTTTTTAACTGATTTGCTGCTTCTACTCAATGTTCTCTATTGTTTATTTGATTAATCCTATTTTCAGTTCATCTTAATCACCCGAAAGATCAGTCTGTTATATCCACCTCGTTTAAGTCACCCACTTTCGTCCCTGTCCTGAGTAAGTCCTTAGTGTTAGGCCGTGTTGGACTTAGGGGTCTTCCGAATAGGGTATGTATGTCTACTAGGTATGTGATAAAACTGACAAGAATAGGGTATGTATTAAGATATCTGTAAAACTGATTAATTAAACAAAACAATGAGTCGATTATTTAGAAGTAACTCATCAGTAAGTTCTAGGTCAACAACTTTGCCCTCAATACCTAATCAAGGACTAGTAATTAATGAAGAAGATGTTGAAATACAAAATGATAAATTTGAAACTGAATGGAATATACCCAAATTGCCAATAAAAGAAACTTATAAAACTACTTTTTTACAAAATGTTTTTAAAGTTGCTCTCCATGTTAAAACCATCGAACAAGTGTATGCTTTAGAAAAACCTAGAGAAACCTGTCAATTATTTGATAAAAAATTAATCAAGAGACATTTAGATAGTGGTTATAATTTTATGCATATTGGCTTAATACAAGTTGGTGTAAATCCATTAACAATGGTAGGTAAAAACACTTCTGTTTTATTATGTTTACGAGATGCTCGCTTTCTTAATTACAATATTAGTTTAATGGATATGATGGAAACTGGCCTTCATAAAGGTCCAGTACATTTTAATTGTTTTCCTGATTTTACACTTAGTTTACGCGATCCCCATATTCTCAAAGCATTAACATTAAACATTTAATTACATGGTTCATTTACTGAAATGTTAGAAAAGGTTCACAATATTGCTTTAATTTATCGTGTTCATTATAAATGTATGCAAGCCAATTTAAATGTTCATGCCTTACACAAAAGCCCCAGAGACAACCTTATTAATACAAAGCAATAGTAGTGGTGAATCCAATATTAATATTCCCCAAATGATTGAATAGAAAAATATAGATTTACCTGATCAATGGGTTACTGTTAATGAAAATTACAAACACAATCAACAACAATCTTCAATTCAAGATATCCAAGATATTCAACAATACAATGATGGTTCTGTCCGAATTAAATTTAATCGCAGTCAATCCTCTAGGCATAGTACATCTAGTGTCCCTACTGAAATTACAACTGAAGATGAAATATTTAACACTCCTTTATTTCGGAAAAATAGTCAAATACATCTTGGTCAAACCAACCAAACTTCCCAAATAAACTAAAAGGAATTGATAATTCTACCACTTCCCTGATTAGTAAACCTGTTTATACTACTCCCACACATTTACCAGAAGAAGACATTGCTTCAAATACTTCTCCAACTCAAACTGATTTCGAAGAATTTATACCACCAGTAAATCCCCAATTAATGACAATCAAAAAAGATTTTACTCCTTATTTAGATAAACTACTTATTGACTTTAGATCCAAAGAGAATAAGGCTAAAAGACATGCTTATCGTGCTAAATATGATTCTACTCAACAATCCAGAATAACTAGAAAATGGTATGATTTTATGGTTCAATATGGTTTTGAATTATCTTTCTTTGACTATATGGATCAATATAATCATCCTCTGTTAGTTCTAATCATCCTCCATTAGAAAATATAATTATTGATCACCAAGGTTCTGAAGTTCCAGCCTTTCCTTTTAAATTACCTGGCACTGACCCTGAAATTAAAAAAATTATTGAACAAAATAATTATACTAATCAATGTCTAAAAACCATTGGTAAACAATTAGATAAATTAGAAACTAATTTAGATAAACAATCTGCAAAATCTACTAAACCCTTAGATCAACCTTTACTTAATCTCCCTAGTCATCGTTCTAAACGAACTAGCCTAATCACTAATGATCAATCTACTGTTAAAGCCATTGAACACTTCTTTACTAAGTCAACTCCTAATGATACTTCTACATCCAAAGATAAAGGTCTTACTGTTTTAAATCAACAACCTATTACAGATACTGTGTCTAATCAATTTGACACTGATACTACTGATAATGAGATCACCCAATTAGCCAAACAATTTCAATCTTCTAATCTTAATAAAATTCATTATCCCAAAGTTAATCCTCAAACTACCAAGAATTGGTATTCTCGACCTACTCCACCTGACCTCCAATTTGAAGAAACTAATCTTAATAATCAATTTTCTGTTTCTGCTAAAAAATTATACGAATGGAATATTGATGGTCTCAGTGAAGATCAGATTCTCCACAAATTAAATCATTTATCTATGGTTGCAAATAGTTATCTCAGTAATTATCCCCAATATTCTCAACCTGAAATTGTTTCTTTAATTACTTCCGGTTTTACTGGTATGCTCAAATCTTGGTGGGAAAAATACCTTACTGAAGAACAACGCGACTCAATCATTTATGCTAATCAAACTGATGAAACTGGTCTACCAATTTTTGATGAAACTATTGGATGTTGACACCCTGACGGAATTAATCAATTAATCTATACCATAGTCCGACATTTTATTGGTACACCTACAAATATATATTCTCGTATCCATGATCAACTAAGTAACCTTACCTGTCCGACCTTAAGTGATTTTAGATGGTATAAGGATGTATTTACTTCTCGAGTCATGTTAAGAGCAGACTGTACTAAATCATTTTGGAAAGAAAAATTTATTAATGGGTTACCTAGCTTATTTGCTCACAAAATTCGAGATGTACTAAGTCAACCCACTGGCGTTATTGAATATGATACTTTAACATATGGTGATATAATTAGCACTATTTAAAAAGAAGAATTAAAAATGTGTATTGATCTTAAACTTACTCAAAAAGCTAATAAAGATAAACATAGAGCTAAATATGAATTAGGGGAGATCCCCATCGGAGAAGAGCGGTTCACCGCCACTCACCTCATGAGGTGCTTTCTAAAGCGCCGCTACGCTTGTTTATTGCGTTCATTAAACATCATGCATTGTATTGCATTGTACCTATCAAGTTTCTTTCTCATTCATGCACGATATTGTATGTACGGTTCATTCAAAGAAGTTCCGTTTGAGATCCTTTATTTAGTGTATCAATCACGCTTCATTCACTTAGTGTATCAATCACACTTCATTCACTTTCACTTTTGTGTATCTATCACACACATTCTCATTTTGTGTATCTACCATGCACATATTCACTTTAGTGTATCTATCACATACATTCTCGTTTAGTGTATCAATCACACTTCATTCATTTAGTGTATCAATCACACTTCATTCGTTTAGTATATCAATCATTTTTTTTTTTGGGTAAGTAAGTCATAAAATAAAGACAATGAAATTTACAAGTTTACAAGGGGCATACCCCAAGCACACCCAACAACAAATAATTAAACGAATATATAAAACAAAATCTACCCCTGCACCCCCACAAGATAGGGGGAGAAACACGTGAACAACAGAAAACAAAATAACCTTACTTCGCCCATATATCCATTTGCTCCCAAGTAACCCCTATCATTAGAAATAATAGATGGAAACTTGGGATGGATATATGGGCAAAGATACAAACAAACACCATAAACTAAAGAACCATAACAAACAAACTCGCAAAGCAACAACCCTCAAGACAAATAAAAAAATGATTACCAACCCCATTCGCCCCCAGTCTCTACCATAGATCAATACATGGAATCCAGTAGGCATCCCACTCCTCACAGCCGTGACATCCTAGCCACTCAGCAAAAGCCATGACAGAGGAAAAAAATCTATCCCATGAGAAATCCCGATAGAGTCACATGAAGCTAGCACGATCAGTAACCATAAGCAACAGTCTTGTGAGTCGAAGTGACAACGGTAGCCCCACAGCAACAAACCAAAGCATAGCCAAAAAAATCCTGAGATCAATCATCACATCCCCCAGTCCCTTCCTTGATAGATCACAAGCCTCAAACCCCATGGCAGTGTGCCCTTCACTCCATGTCAGGCGTGGCAATACAATCAATTAGGATGGGTCACATGAAGACAAGAAGCAACCGGAACCGGTAGCTATCCTCCCGCTCATCTCCCAGTCTCTAACTCGGCTAGTCATCGAACCACTGTTCCCCATAGCAGTGACCCCTCAATCACTCTTGGCAGAGATGGCTCAAAACTCACCTCATATTGAGTCACATGAGGATCACACGATCAATCATCAAGAGAAAATCGACTACACAAGATCCGCTGCATAGTGGCTAAACAAAAGCTTATGGACTCACCAAACCAAATAAGCCCAAACCAAATATGTCCCAAAATAAATCAATGAGCCCAAAAGTCCAAACCAAATAAGCCCAACGGCTACATTTTCAAGCCAGAAATTCCATACCAATTCTTGCACCATGGGCCCCACAAAAAGATAACTTTACGGCCTAATAACAATAATAAAACCGTGGGCTTTAATAAAAAGACCCACTGGAACCATCTTTCCACAATTAAACATGCATAAAATCACGTGGGCCCTAGTTTGTAAAACCCACCAAACAGTCTTCAACATGCGGCCCCACTTGAACCCACTAGCACAAAACATTTTTGACTTAAATCAAATAGAGATAGCTATATATAAAATATATAACTAAACCAATTTGAATTACTTATTAAGACCCACCCAAAAAGTTGAACCGTGGCCCACAAATAGCAAACCAACTTAATTACATGTGGGCCCAAGTGAAGAAACCCATCTGGTCATGCATACCCACGTGGGTTCAACAATAATTAAAGATTTGGAAAAACCTCCATACCAACAAATCTAGCCAGCACATATGCACTAGGTACAACTTCCCACAAAGTAGTTGGATGGACGTGCAAGCATGACAGCCTACCCGCAGCCACTATGCACTTAGGCACACGTGTAACCAATTCCAACTTCGTGTCCTAGCTCACCACCATTGTTGACAGTACACGAAACAACAAAACAAATATATATACATATATAATAATCATACCTAAAACCAGCGGCAAAGCCAAATGACCGGCGAACATGGATACTCCGGAACACCAACAACCAGCGCCGAAGAAGACCACTTCAGAACACTAACAACCAGACCACCGATGAACCCAGAACACCGACGCTGGAATAGAGCGACAACATTGCCAAAAACCAGCGGCACACCCAGAACACACCCTCAACTACCGCGATCTTAGACACCAACGGTAGAATATGGCAAGAACCAAAGATCACTAAACCACAAACCAAAACAGACAATGCTTCAGGTCCCAGCGAAGCACCAAGAAACGAGCAACTCACGCCGATTCCAACAGCACGCTGCCTCTAACTCAATACAGTAGCAGAGGCGCCGGTAGAGCAGGAACCAAACTGGCGCCAGAGAGCGAACCCAGCACAGCCGGCAAAATACCACCACCGGTAGCCCAAACACCTACCGAATCAAGCTTAACCCAGGAGGTGAACCCCGGAATGAGACAACCAACAACGCAAGACCAGCCATGTAAAATGGACGGACTAAAACAATAAGAACCCAATAAATCTTCCACAAACTCTCCTTAATCTGGATAAAAATAAGAAGAGATTCAGCCACAACACACAACACTAACCAAACCAGACAAAAATCTGATAAGGAGCCCTCAAACCTCCATGGGTAACAACGGAGGGAGCTTTCTCTCTCTAGAATCTCGAGAGAGGAGCTCTCAACCTAATCTCCATTCAGGTTCCAGCTTTAGTGTATATCAATCATACTCTATTCACATAGTGCATTTATCACACTTTGTGTTCATTTTCAGTATATCAATCATACGTTGTTCACTAAGTGCATCTATCACACTTTGTGCTCATTTACTGTATCCATCACACTCGTTCACTAAGTGCATCTATCACACTTCGTGTTCACATTTAGTATATCAATCATACTCTGTTCACATAGTGCATCTATCACACTTTGTGTTCACATTCAGTATATCAATCATACTCTGTTCACTAAGTGCATCTATCACACTTCGTATTCATTTAGTGTATCCATCACACTCGTTCACTAAGTGCATCTATCACACTTCGTGTTCACATTTAGTATATCAATTATACTCTGTTCACATAGTGCATCTATCACACTTTGTGTTTACATTCAGTATATCAATCATACTCTGTTCACTAAGTGCATCTATCACACTTTGTGTACATTTAGTGTATTCATCACACTCGTTCACTAAGTGCATCTATCACACTTCGTGTTCACATTTAGTATATCAATCATACTCTGTTCACATAGTGCATATCACACTTTGTGTTCATTTTCAGCATATCAATCATACTTTGTTCACTAAGTGCATCTATCACACTTTGTGTTCATTTTCAGTATATCTATCATACTCTGTTCACTAAGTGCATCTATCACACTTCGTGTTCACATTTAGTGTATCAATCACACTTCATTCATTTAATATATCAATCATACTCTGTTCACATAGTGCATCTATCACACTTTGTGTTCACCTTTAGTGTATCCATCACACTCGTTCGCATAGTGCATCTATCACTCTTTGTGTTAACCTTTTGTGTATCCATCACACTTGTTCACTAAGTGCATCTATCACACCTCGTGTTCACCTTTTGTGTATCCATCACACTTGTTCACTAAGTGCATCTATCACGCTTTGTGTTAACCTTTTGTGTATCCATCACGCTTGTTCACTAAGTGCATCTATCACACCTCGTGTTCACCTTTTGTGTATCCATCACACTTTGTTCACTAAGTGCATCTATCACACTTCCTGTTCACCTTTTCTGTATCCATCACACTTGTTCACTAAGTGTATCTATCACACTTTGTGTTCACCTTTTGTGTATCCATCACACTTGTTCACTAAGTGCATCTATCACACTTTGTGTTCGCTTTTTAATGTATCAACCACACTCTGTTCACTTAGTGCATCATCTATCACACTTTGTGTTCGCTTTTAGTGTATCCATCACACCTGTTCACATAGTGCATCTATCACACTTTGTGTTCGCTTTTAGTGTATCTATCATACTCTGTTCACATAGTGCATCTATCACACTTTGTGTTCACTTTTAGTGTATCAATCACACTTTGTTCACATGGTGCATCTATCACACTTTGTGTTCACCTTGTGTATCAATCACACTCTGTTCACGTAGTGCATCTATCACACTCTGCGTATGTCCATCATGCTTTGCTTCACATAGTGCATTTATCACACTTTGTATTCACTTTGTGTATCTATCACACTTTGCTTCACTTAGTGTATCAATCACACTTTATTCATATAGTGTATCCAGCACACTCTCTTCACTTTTGTGTATCTATCACACATGGTCACTAAGATTGTATCATAACTGCATGAAATGTAGTTTGATTTGCCTTCCCGCTTAAAACTGTCGCATTTATTGTGAATATTTGCTTCGCTACAGCTTTATTTACATTATCCTTACTGCACGAAATGTAGTTAGATTTGTATATGCTTGCTGCTTTGCATAATCATGAGTTACGTCCGGCTTTGTGCATATCATTTTGCATCTTGCCCTCTGCCTGCGGGGACATCTTTGTTATCTTGCCTAAGTCTTCGGCCTTGTCAAAAATGGGTCGTCTCTGGGCTTTGACATTCACTCCCGTCACTTCTTCACTTTCGAGTTCTGTCAAAGAAGGGCAACTGTAGGCACCCCATTTTCGACCGACCTTAAGACTCAGACGTCACCGATTGAGCGCTTGGTGATGTTGCATATTGTGCTCGTTCTGAAGTTTCAGAGTCTCGGCTGCGAGCCTTGCCTCCGGACTTCCGGACTCTTTCAAGCCTTGCCTCGGTTTGCGAACAAGGCTCTGTTTCTCTATTTTCTCTTCCCGAAGGGAGAGAGAGGTCTCTTGGATCATCTCTCAGTGGCCGTAGGCTACGTTTCGTGGTCGTAGGCCATTTTCCCCATTTGGAGCCCGGTTTCTGATTTTTCGGAGCCGACGGCCGTGTGCCTCGGTTCGGGACTGCCTAACCACCTTCGTTTGCTCCGGTTTTTGGCACACATCTTATTTACTCCCTTTTGGGAGACACTATGGCCCGAGAGACCAACTTCGTGGTCGAATGCCACCTCCGGTGCTTAACAGCCCATTTTCGGGGCCCTAGGCCACGCGTTTCGGTCCCCGAACCTCCGTTTTGCATCCGTTTTGGTTCTTCTTTGGTGGAGACCTCATTTTCATTGTTAGGAAGCTTGTAGGAGGGTGGGAGGCCAGCAATTGTTCTGAAAAGCCAGCTTTATTTCTTCATCTCTCTCCGTCGCCCGTTTTCCTCACAAAAAAGCTAATGTTGACCACCCCGGGGCCACTTTCTTTAGCCCTAAACCCCATATTTGTGTTGTACACACCTGGGAGGCCACCAATATGTATAGGCCGGCCAGTAATTGTCCTTGACCCTTTTGAACCCCTTTAAAAAGTTGGCTTTTCTCTCTCCTGGTTCACTTTTTTTGGGTTTTGACCACATATTTGTGTTGTGCACACATGGGAGGCCACCTTTTTTGGGTGGCCGGCCAGCAATTTGCATTGACCCTTCTGACCACTGGGCGGCCGGCCACCTGAACCTTTTGAACCTGGCCGGCCATGATCCTCTCTCCAAGTGTATTCCAGCTGTGCCAGCTGTTTCCCCCCAGATTTTGTATCCGAGGGGTTGCCTTTTGGGGGGGGAAACTTGAATTTGATTTTCTCGCCTTTTCCCTTGGCCTCTCTCCCTCTATAAAACCAACACTTGAGCTTCATTTCTAAGGGTTAGAGATTTTTGCTAAGGCACACAACCATCTTCCTCCATAGCTCTCCCTTCCAAGCTCTAAAGTCCATTATCCTTGGCCATTTACACACCACCTCCAAGCCTAAAACCTCCACACTCCATTCCAGCAACTTGAGGCTGTTTTTTAGAGGTTAGAAGCACCTTTCCTTGGTCCACAAGCTGCTGAAGACTTGTGTTACAAGGGTGAGTCCTCTTCTCCCTCTTTCTTGCCTTATTTTGTTCTATATCTTAGCCTTTGTTGCTTACATTTTTGGGCTCCGACCTGAACTGTAAATAGTCATATTTTGAGCTCCTTTTCATGTTTGATCAAGGACCTCTTGTTGTTTGAGGTCTTCTCCTTACCCTTTGTGTTTAATCTCTCTTTTAGGCCTATTTTTGCATGATATTTTAGGCTTATTTGTGAGCTGTTTTGGACTTGATCATAAACTGTGAAATGTCTTTTTTTGAGCCCCTCTTCAACTTTGTTGAAGGGCTCTCCTCTGTTTGAGGTCAGCTGCTACCACTTGCCTCTTTATTCCTCTTTTATGGCTATTTCTTGCATAATATGTTAGCCCTGTTTGTAAGCATTTTTGGGCTTCGATCCAAACTGTAAAGTACCTTGTTTTGAGCCCCTCTTCAACTTTGTTGAAGGGTTCTTTTCCATTTGGAGCCAGTTGCTGTCCCTTGTCTCTATTCTCTCTTTTAGGGCCATTTTTGCATGATAGATTAGACCTATTTGTGTTCACTTTTGAGATATGTTATAAACTGGAAAAAGTCTCATTTTGACATCATTAAGGTAATTTTCTTGTTTGAGGTCATATGCTTCCTTTTATGCTCGATTGTCCTTTATTTTGAGCCTTACGCTCTAGTTGCATGCTTTGTTTGGCCTTCTAGCCACTGAAATCCAGTGGATTTTTAGTGGGTAGTACACTGTTTTGAGCCTCCAAATCAGAGGGGGGTGACCCCCTCTCTCCTTGACTTGTTTGGTGGTCATTTTGGCCTTCCAAAGAGACACTATCTTGCATGCTTCCAGGTCACTTTCCAGGGTCAATTTGGTGAGTTTTAGGACTACCAAATTTGATTTTTATAGTTGTTTATGCCATGCTAAATGTCTACCTTGCATGTGCTTAATAACTCCCTGCATGGCCCTCTAAAGGAGCTCATTATTTTTGCATACCATGGTTGCATATCAGTGATTATTTGGGCCTATTTTCACATGATTTATTCACTGATTTTTGCTGGTTTGGTGAGATTACATTTTCTTCATATACTTGCCATGTAAACCATGTTTTTTTTTTTGGGTAAGTAAGTCATAAAATAAAGACAGAAAAATGTACAAGTTTACAAGGGGCATACCCCAGGTACGCCCTACAACCAATAATGAATAACAAAAAAACACCTCAAACGACCACAGGACATACGACTACATATAACCACACTCGCAAAAGCGAGAGAACAACAGAAAAGAAAGAAGAACAGAACCCCACCTTGCCCATATATCCTTTTTGTCCCCAAGTAACCCCTACCATCAAAGATAATAGATGGGAGCTTGGGAAGGATATATGGGCAAATAAACAAAACAGACCACAGACTCGAGAACAAAACAAGACAAAGCAAACAATACAATGTAACTAACTAAACACCCAACAAAACCAAAAGAGAAGCATAGCCCATGCAAACAGTTGTCCACGCAAAAAAAAACCAATCAGCATTCAATTAACTCACCACCCATCTCCCAGTTCCAGCCATGGCAAATTCCACACCTCAATTCCCCATGGCAGTGTCCCCCTCACTCCACTCCAGAAGAGGTCAGAGAACTGCACTAAGCCGAATCACATGAATATGTACAGATCATCAACCAAATAGCGGAAAAGCCAAGTATAGTAGACAGCAGAATGCATAAAAGGCCCCCCAATTTCCAATAAAAAAAACCCCTCACCCACTAGGGTTTATCAACAAACCAAGAAGCATAGCCCATGCAAAAGTGTTGTCCACACAAAAGAGCCAATCAAAAATTCAAATAACTCACCACACATCTCCCAGGTCCAGCAATGACAAGTTCCACACCTCAATTCCCCATGGCAGTGTCCCCCTCACTCCACACCAGAAGAGGTCAGAGAACTTGCACTAAGCCGAATCACATGAATATGTACGGATCATCAGCCAAATAACAGAAAAGCCAAGTAAGTAGACAGTAGAATGCATACAGGCCCACCAATTTCCAAACAAAAACCTCTCAACCACTTGGATTTATCAACAACAAAGAAGCATAGCCCAAGCAAAATGTTGTCCACACAAAGGAGCCAATCAAAATCCAATTAACTCACCACACATCTCCCAGTTCCAGCAATGGCAAGTTCCACACCTCAATTCCCCATGGCAGTGTCCCCCTCACTCCACACCAGAAGAGGTCAGAGAACTGCTCTAAGCCGAATCACATGAACATGTACAGGTCATCAACCAAATAACGAAGAAGCCAAATATAGTAGACAGCAGAATTGAAGGACTGAAAACAATAGGCCCACTGCAACAAACCAATACATAGCCAACATAACATGAGAGCAATCATCACATCCCCCAGTCCCTTCCGTAGTAGATCACAAGCCTCAAACCCCACGGTAGTGTCCCCTTCACTCCATGTCAGGCGTGGCAATACAATCAATTAGGATGGGTCACATGAAGACAAGAAGCGACCAGAAAACCGGTAGCTATCCTCCCGCTCATCTCCCAGTCTGTAACTCGGCTAGTTATCGAACCACTATTCCCCAAAACAGTGACTCCCCAATCACTCTTGGTGGAGATGGCTCAAAACCACCCTCATATCGAGTCACATGAAGATCACACGATCAATCAACATGAAATAACCGACTACAAAAGGTCCGCTGCAATGTGGCTAAATCAAAGATTAAAGGCCCAAAAAAAAAAATAAGCTCGTGTATACACGCAATTCAGCATGGGCGTGAACTGACTCACGTTGCATTCCAAAAAATTTCCGCTGCCCAAAGAAAAAATAGAGCCCAATTTCCGCAAAAAAAAAAAATAAATAAAAAAAAAAAAATGACCCACGGGCAGCTCAAAGAAAATCAATCTGAGGGCCCACCATTTATCAATAATCCACACGGCCTCAACTTAGCACATGGCCACCGTGATTTTCTGATAAGCCCCACACGTGGCCCACCTACTACAAAACCAAATCCAACTAGACAGCCAAAGCTACAGTCAACCTAAATATATATATAAATGTATATATAAAGTTGATATAACAATTACCTTCCCCCATCAACACCATGTAAAGTTGATGTACACATTACCCAACAAGATCTGACTAGCCACCTTGTTGGTCTGCCACGAGCTATCCTAGAGCAGAACAGCAACAAAGCTTATACAGCAAGCTTAGATGGAAAACACGACACCTACGTCCACGCGGATGACCACACGTGACCGTGACGCTTCAACTCAGAACATGAAACCAGAAGCAACGCCGACCATCTCCAACGCCGGAGCAAGAACCAGACGTCGGAACTCCACCAATCGCAGCACCAATAACCCACGCCATTAAACCATCGAGACCCAAACAAAAACCCGTGAACCCCACCTCAGCGTGGAGTTGCGTCAACCTCAACCCAGACGCAACGACGCCGGAAAGCAACCTAACACTGGACAACACGAAACCCATCTGAAGCAGAGCACCAGAATAACAAAACCATCTCCATCTTCTTCCTTGAGATTACTCCAAACCAAACATAGCCGAAGCTACAGAAAACCGTCGGTCTGGCAACACCACTAACGACAATGTCGAGCCAACCCACTCCATCTTCGTCCTGTGAAAGAACACTACAAAACACACTCGCAACCCACCCGACGGTCCTTAAAAACGTCCGGAGTGGCGCCGGACTGCGTAGCCATCATGCCCACAAGCATCCTAACAGCACCCGATCACACAGAAGCTGTCATCACGAAGAACACACCCATAGAACATCACCAGAAACAGAGCACACCATGCGCTGCTCACACGAGACCAAGCCGAAGTAGAGCAAACCAGGTCCGACGTCACAGCTACACGCCAAAACCCTGGGATGGCTACTGGTAAAGCTCACGAACTAGCCACTGCCTTAATGGAACACAAACCAGCCACCGGATCAACTCACAGCACCGATAACCCATGCCGTTGAAACATCTTGACCAAAGTCCAAAATGACGGCGAACTCTGGAACTCACCCTCAGGTACAAATCTCCACGGTGACCGGAAAACACCGCCACCATGGCCATCCACCATCCTTCCAGCTGTGAAGACCAAAAACCAGACCAAGGTTGAGACTATAGCACAGGCCAAAACCCGAACCAGTCTTTGAAAACACAGCAACGTTCTTAACTCTCTTTCACTTAATAACTTCACCGGAACTAACAGAACATGGGACCCATACTCGCTAACACAGATAGAGTATAGCAGTAAGAACAACTGGCCGGAATAGCACCAGAACACCACCACCACTACCAGGGGGAGCTTTCTCTCTCTAGATTCTAGAGAGAGAGGCTCTACTTTCTTCCCTATCCCCCAGAACACCCATGTTTGCTAGTCAAGATTGCATGCTATTTTGTCCACCATGCTAGCATCTTTTGGCCATGCTTTGAACTGGAAATGTTCATGTTTTGGGACTGCCTTGGCTTTGTCTTCATGCTTCATGATCAAATAATGCATGCTTCTTTGTATAGCTATAAGTCATTCCATGTGCCTAGTTTCGAGTTTCGGGTTTCATCTCATGCATCGGGTGCCATCTTTCCATGTTTCGGGGCTGTTTAGCATCATATTTCAGTACTGGAATTACATGCTTATATGCCATATTTCATGCCTTGCCATGCCTTGTTAGAGTTGCATACTATGCCTTAGGTTCGGTCCTCGGTTTGCGTGCATGCGTGCACGCGTTTCGAGAGTCTCATTTTCATCTAATGGCTACTGATGAGAGTGTGGCTGAGGTCCACTCATGTTAGTGTAAGTCCATTATGCATTGCGTATGCCATTTCATTTCATAGCATTGTGTATGCTAGGTTGTATGTTAGAGCATTGTGTATGCCTCGTTACATCGTGCATTGTGTATGCCACTCAAGTTAGAGCATGTTAGGGTTGCATTCACGTATATCATGCATATTGCATTGCGCTTGGGATAGGAGTTAGCCCAAGCACGGGAAACGAGGGACGTTTCGTACTCCGAGTGACGGAACGTGTCTCAATTCCCGGTCGCCGACACTCCAGATTATCCATGATGGAGTCTAGGCCTTGTTGTGTCCTTATGTGCATTCATTTCATATTGAGTCATGCAATTCGACTTTTCGGCCATCATGCATCGAGATGCGTGATTGGTGGCACGAGGATCGAGGACTACACTCCCTGAAGAGTAGTCATGCTACATATGTGAAAATACTTTGCCATGCCCTTTTGTTGCTCTATGTTGCAGCATATCAGAAATCAGTAGCCTTCTGGAGCTTGGCACGCATTCCAAGAATAATTGCAAACAGAGGCAAACCGGGGCATCGCAAGGGATTCTCCGCACAAGGCAACCCGAGCATGCATCATTCATTATTTGGAACAGAGCTGAGGCGGTCCATGGATTTGCGTGCCAATTTATTGCTTTCCTAAATTAATTTGTTAATTAATTAGGATTCTGTATTTATTCGGGACTGTATTATTTATTCATTTGGGACTGTATTATTTATTTGAACCCTCTGCGCAAGGGCAATGTTGTAATAAGTGTGCGTATGTGTGATGTATGTTTTCCAATCAACTTATGATGGTTAGATTAGGGCATGTTTCAATTAGCATACAGTATGATAGCATGTTTGCATTCATTCATCTGTCTTGCATGCACCGGGCTCGGCGCATCATACTAACTGCATTTGTATCTCAATTCCAAGTTGAATACATGTTAGTTGTAGCATTTCACATGCCATCTTTAGAATAGCCGAGCCTATCTTAGTTGCATTTTGCATGTGTTGCATTAGGCATTTCTGTATAGTTAGGATTATGCATGGATTTCTAACATAGTTTTTGTTTTGGCTTGGAGTACTCGGTAAGTGTTTATACTTTAGCACCCTTGCATGTGTGTGAGTGACTGCCATGATAGCATATGCTCACCACGAGGCTAAGTGCTTATGTGATATAACTGCCTGAATGCCTGTGGGTGAAGCTTGGGTTATTTGAGTTGGAGCAATTCGTTGAAATGTTTGTTTAAAGCCCACTAGATAGTGGCAAAATCATGTTTTCTAAGCCCACCCGAGGGTGGCAAATCCACGTCTTAGCCTACTTGCGAGTAGCACCATCAAACCATTTTCAAATAAACAAACATGAAATGTTTTGTTCCAATTCAGGCGACCCAGTCTATACTTGTATGTTGTGCGCATCACATAGTAAATCTAGGCTAATAACCGGAATAAGAAATCAATCAACCTTCAAGGAGAAGAAAGTAAAGCTTCTCTCTCTAGAATTTAGAGAGAGAAAGCTCCCCCCGGGTGTAAAAATGGTGAAACTGTTAGCTCATCTTTGAGTATGAGTGTGTGAGTGTCTAGTGAGTGTTGTGTGGGGGAAACCGGGTCTGTTGTGATCCTCCATTTGTTGATTTGAGACTTTTGTTAAGATTGTATTCAAAAGCTCCATTTTTCTCGGTTGGAGTTCTAACTTGGGCCCAAGAAAGTGGAGTTTAAGTGTCGTTGAGTTTTGGTTGTGCTTCGTGGAGGCGGTCTCGCCGTTCATGGGGGTGGTTTCATCCATTCACCATGGTGCTAGTGGTTTTAGCTAGGTCCAGTCCGGTTGTCTTTAGTTTCGGCTGGTAGCGAGTCCAGGTTCTGGGTTGGCTTTGCGGTGTTGCTCCGGCGAGGAGTTGCAGGTGGTTAATGGTGTGAAGTGGTACGGGTATGGCTGATGGACTCCGTGAGCTGGATTGGTGCGTCGGGCGTGAGAAGTGCCTTCACTGTCGGCGCTTTTCTGGTTCTCGTTTCACCGGTGCTGGTTTGGGGAATCACCGGCGTGGTTTATATGCTGATGATGGTATACGGCGCCATTATTACAGTGAGTTAGCTGCTGTATTTTGTTGTTGTGAGTTGTCTTGGGCTTCTCCTCCGGCGCTGGGATGGTTTCAGGTGCCGTTGTCGTCGCTCAATGTTGAGTTGCGTCAAAGGTGGGTGTCACGCTCCTTGGGCGAGTGGCTTTGAGTGGTGTGCAACGTTAGCTGGCCTGTTTGCTCTATACATACGGACACTGTTGCAGGCTAGATAGCTTGTTGGGTTGGTAACTACTAATCATCTTTTTTATGTATATATATGGAAAAGTGACGTTAGTGGTATGGGTTTCATGTGGGTTTCTTAGCCCACGGTTAATATTTTAAATTGGTTTTGATAGAGTGGGTGGCCCACATTGGTTATTTTTGGTTTATGATTAAAGTCAAAAGTGTTTTGTGCTAGTGGGTTCAAGTGGGCCCGCATGTCTATTTTGCAAGATGGGCCACGGTTTTCCTTTTGTTGAAGACTTTGGTGGGTTTACAAACTATGGCCCACGTGATTTTTTTGTACTGTTTTGAGGAGATCTTCAAATTGTTTGCTGGAAAGTTACACTGTCAAGTAGGGTGCTTTCACGAGGAAATTTTGGGCAGCTGGGTTTTGATTTTCTTTTTAGCCACGTTGCAGCAGATCATGTATAGTCGATTTTATCATGATGATTGATCGTGTGATCCTCATGTGACTCGATATGAGGTTAGTTTTGAGCCATCTCCGCCAAGAGTGATTGAGGGGTCACTGCTATGGGGAATAGTGGTTCGATGACTAGCCGAGTTAGAGACTGGGAGATGAGCGGGAGGATAGCTACCGGTACCGGTTGCTTCTTGTCTTCATGTGACCCATCCTAATTGGTCGTATTGCCACGCCTGACATGGAGTGAAGGGCACACTGCCATGGGGTTTGAGGCTTGTGACCTGCCAAAGAAGGGACTGGGGGATGTGATGATTGATCTCAGGTTATTTTTTTGGCTATGTATCGGTTTGTTGCTGTGGGGCTACCGTTGTCACTTCGACTCACAGGACTGTTGCTTATGGTTACTAATCGTGCTAGCTTCATGTGACTCTGTCGGGATTTCTCATGGGGTAGATTTTTTCCTCTGTCATGGCTTTTGTTGAGTGGCTAGGATGTCACGGCTGTGAGGAGTGGGATGCTTACTGGGATGCTTACTGGATTCCATGTGTTGATCTATGGTAGAGACTGGGGGCGAATGGGGTTGGTTATCATTTTTGATCTGTCTTGAGGGTTGTTGCTTTGTGAGTATTCTTGTTGTGGTTTTTAAGTTTTTTTGGTGTTTGTTTGTATCTTTGCCCATATATCCATCCCAAGTCTCCGTCTATTATCTCTGATGGTAGGGGTTACTTGGGGACAAAAGGATATATGGGCAAAATGGGGTTATTTTGTTTTTTCTGTTGTTCTTGTGTTTCTCCCCCAATCTTAGGGGGTGCAGTGGTAGGTTATGTTGGTTATATATTCGTTTAATTATTTGTTGTTGGGTGTGCCTGGGGTATGCCCCTTGTAAACTTGTAAATTTCATTGTCTTTATTTTATGACTTACTTACCCAAAAAAAAAAAAAAAACCGGAATAAGAATGCATAAAGTTTTCAAAACTAGATATCATGGTTAGTAGAGGCCGATCTTTGATCGGGCGAGCGGGGGTGCTCACGAAGTGACCTTCCCCAATTGTACCCAAGTTCCCGAGTCGAGGCAACTTTGGTGATGACGGACACGTGGCCTTAGGCAAACGAGTCAGGGTTTCCTAAATTTTCCCAAAATAAAACATTTAGGTGGCGACTCTGTATTTGGCAAAGCAGTCCATGTTTGGCACTTCTTTCAAAAAATCTGTTTTCTCAAAACGATTTGCCGGATTTGGACTCTTTGGTTCAGATTAAGAACCGTGACAATTTGAGAGTCCGAACTTGCAGTGAGCCCAAATGAACAGAACGGGACTCATCCTCCCGGGACGTTCGGGGACGTCTACAGTTTCTGGCGACTCTGTTGGGGAGTTAGAGAACTTGACTCGAACTCATGATATCTGGTTTTGACTACACTTATGTGTTTCTTTGCATTGCATGTGCATTGGTGCGCCTAGGACACCGTGTTTGCCATCTGCTATTCCTAAGCAGTTTGCCAGAGGCTACGTGCCATAAGGCTTACCGGTTACGGGCTCTGCCAGTATGGGAACACAAACCCCAGTTTTACCGGGGTACCCTTTTTGACCATTCGACCTAGTGCATATTCGGAATCCATAGTGACCATTCCAAACTAGGACAGGTTGTTTACCCGTTTATAGGTTGTTTGAAATCACTGTGTGCGTAGTGAAACCCTAGCTCCTGACAAAATAGGATGGGAAACCCTACCCCAACATAGGGGTGTTTTGGCTCTCACTTGCTTGCTATGTGCTTTTAGGGTGTGTCCCTACAGGGAATGCATGTAACAGTTTGCAAGTCTGGGTATCAGGCCTGCGGGCATCAGTATCTGGGAATCAGTTTTACCTGAGGGTATCAGTTCACTGGCAGAATTTTTGGATAGAATTCAGTACAGAGCACAGTTATTCGGCTGCTCATATCTGTTTTGGTGAAATCAGGCTGAGATGCTGCATGTTTTCTCTTTTGCTAGGGTAGTCTTGGAACCATAGCTTTAGAAGGCTCCGATATCCCTCGAGGTTCATCGGACTTGTGCTGATAAACTTTGTCAAGTCAGAGATTCAGTTCAAGGGCAAATCAGTGTTCCTCCGCCAGAGGCAGGGTAAAAGGGGCCAGTTAGGCACAAATCATTGGTTCACTACCTGGTTAATCAGTGGCCCTTATCGACCCCACCAGTGAACAGCAGGCTGCGATCATGGCTCAACAAGCAGAGTTAATTACCCGGCTACAGCAGCAAACCGGAGCATCCACTTCGCACCAAGCCTCTTCCCCACCAGGAGTCCCAGCACCCGAGGAGGCACCAAATGGCCAGGGAGATACGGACATTCCGACAGGACTGGATCCGCCCCCAATCCTACCCCAATTACCCAAAACACCCACCAACCTGCCGGATTCTCCCTTTGAGTCCGAGACCCCACAGCATTGAAGGTGAGCAAGCTTGAAAAACTGTTCAAGACATCTTAGGGCGTCAAGTCCATCCCGGACATTGAGGATGGATATACCGATGCGGTCGTGACGCTGCCAGACCACTTTAAAATGCCACATATCGACCGCTTTGACGGATCTGGGGATCCCCTGGTGCATCTCCGGTTGTTCTCAGATATACTACGGCCGATGGGCCTTACCAGACCGCAGAAACTTTCATTGTTCGGCCGGACCCTGTCAGGTGTGGCCGCTATCTGGTATGCAAAATTAGAAGACAGTGTCAAACGGAACTGGGATGAGATGGCTGAGGCCTTCGTTGCGCAGTACTCCTATAACCCGCAAATCGAGGTCACAACCCGTGATCTTGAAACAACAAGGCAAGAGCCTAAGGAGAGTTTTTCTGATTTCGTAGCCCGCTGGAGGGCCAAGGCCTCAATGATGACCCTTAAGCACACTGACAAAGATCAAATTCGGATGATTGTGCGCAATCTCCAGCCCATGCTTATGTAGAAAATGATCGTTCTCCCCTTCCCCACCTTTTCAGACTTACATGAGATGGGAGTACAGATCGAGGACGCTATGAAGCAGGGCCTTCTTGACCAGGAGAAAGAGTAGCCCAGGAGGGCATTTTCCCGCAGTTCAAATGCGACCACCAGTGGTGATGCAGCAGCAAGATCTTCTGAAGTGGGCATGGTTACCACCTCCACATCAAAAACAGCTACCCCATTCACCGGTGCATTCGGAAGTAGCTCACAAGAAACCAAATATCCACCTCGAGTCAAGAGGGTTTTTACCCCACTTCATATGCCTTTGTCAAAGGCTCTAGAGGTCTTACTCCGGAAAGGACATTTGAAACCGTTGGAACAACGGCCCCTACCCGATCCTATCCTTGCAAAGCATGACCAGACTAAATATTGTGCCTACCATCAACAAACCGGTCATGACACCGACTGTTGCTTTCGTCTGCGCCATGATGTACAAGATCTGTTTGACAACGGGGTCATTGCCGCACCAGGTCCTGCAAAGTGTATCGGCACTTGATCAGTGAACTTGCGGGGGATAATGTGATTATGTGATCGAGAGATGAACCAGCTGCGGCTGGCACTCAGTTTACTTCAGATGTGACGTGTGGCACGCACTATTTTGAGCATTTGTGAATACTGGTTTTTGTGGCTTCTGACTTGGGTGTTGAGTCAGTTCTGTGGTTTTGTTTTGAGTCTGTCTCTTTGTTCTGAGTCGGTCTTTTGATTAAGGGTCTGTCTTGTTGTATCGAGTCAGTCCTGTTTTGTTAGAGTCGGGTGATTCCTGGGGTGTTTCTTCGGATATCACTATTTTGTTTTGTGTTTGTCCTTTTGTTTTTTTTTTGAGTCTGTTTCTGCCGGGGAGCGAGTTGTGCCAATAGATTTGAATAAAACAGCAGTGATTTTCACACTCTTGTGTTTGCTTCTGCCTTGCGCCAGTTGTGCCAGAAAGTTTGAATGAAACGGCAGTGCATTCCACCTGCTCTCTTGTGCCTTGAAATTATTGCATTGACCTAAGTTTTTCAAAACTTTTTTTTGAACACTGAGGTGAAAATGAAGATGAAGGAATTCCTCGGGTTTTGCAAAAATTTGATCAATTGAGAGAAAGAGAGGCGTGCTAAGCCCTTAATGAGTGAAATCATGCTTGTTAGTGTGAGTACTGGGAAGGATCCTGGCTTGATCCAGATTGGTTCTACACTGTCTTCGGCGCGAGCGACTGATCGCTTTCTTAAAAGATTTCAAAAAAATGTTTTGCGCGGTCCTGCGAAGACCTATGTGGAATCTCTCTTGAGATTGTGCAGCCTAGGATCGCTCTCAGTCTCGAAACTCGACCCCTTGCTTTTGAACCTTGAACTTGGATTCAGAATGTTCAACGGTCAACTACAATGTAAGGCCTGTGTGGCTGGATCAAAAGCAGCCCGTGAAGTAGCGGCGACAAAGTCAAATCAAGAAGCTTGCGAAGCTAGATCAAAAGCACCCCTCGAACTAGGGGCAAAAGAATTTCAAATGTGCTCGAAGAGTCAAAGATGAAGATCAGCGAGAATGCCAAATCCCAGAAGGGAGAAAAGAAGAAAGTATTGGTGAAGGACAACCAAGTTCCTATCCACAACACTAGGGGCAAATTCAGCCCCCCATTGGATGGACTCCTACATCATCAGCAAACAACATCCATTCTCTTGGATTCGGATGGCTTCGAGATCTCAAACCATTCCATATGGACAAAAGCTATACTTTTACCCTTGAGAGGCTCGATGGTCCGAAAACTCGGAAGGGCGACCCAGGCAAAAGTTAGAGTAAGAAAGAGAACAAAAAGAACAAAGAGAAAAAAAAAAAAAAAAGAAAAATGCAAAAAATGAAGAAAATAAAAAGAAAAGATAAAAAAGAAAAAAGAAGAGAAGAAACGAGTGTACCTTAACCCCGAACTACGTAAGGCTTGATTCCCATCTTTGGGATACGTAGGCAACTTCATTCTGAAGTCCAGCCGTAAAACACTTCAAATTCGACTGTGTCCATGTGATGGTTCTGGTCATCTTTGTCTTCTCTGTATCCGAGAATTTGGTTGTAATTGTCATTGTAAGGACTGGTTGCCATATGCTGCGGCGCTATTCAGACTAGGGGCAACTTTCCGTTGCCGTCCAGTGCGCTGCAGTGCCGTTCAAACAAGGGGCAACTTTTTGTTGCCATTCAATGCGCTGTAATGCCGTTCAAACAAGGGGCAACTTTCTGTTGCCATGCAGCTCCCCTTAAGCAAGGGGCAATTTTCCTTCGAATCTGAGGTTGTGCATCTCGAGCAAAAACAATTTTTGAGAATTTTTACTAAGGTTGACTGATTTTCTGTCGAAAACTATTCCATTTTTCCAAACCTGGACCTTTTTCTTAGACCCAAAAAAGGAAAATTTTCAGTGCTCATAAACTAACTTGCATGATTTTGAATCAGAAAATCGAACAAGCGTGTTAATCTATCTCTCATTTTGGTTAAAATTGTTTTAGTAGAAAACCAAACCAGAAAAAATGGTCAAAACGATGAACTAGGGGCACAGTTTGAGTCAGGTGTTTTGTCTTTTCCCCTTTATCAACGCATTTTCCAGAAAGGGCACCATACTTGCTAGAAAGGGGCACAGCGGAAGCTAACCGCAAAAGGGTAGAAAGCTCTCACATCCTCCAAGCAACGAGGTATCAAGCCAAGTGCGAAGCACAAACGGGAATGGATCGAGATATTCCACTCCTTTGTTTCGACACATCTGATTACATCCACTAAGTGCATCTATCACACTTTGTGTTCACCTTTAGTGTATCCATCACACTCGTTCACATAGTGCATTTATCACACTTTGTGTTAACTTTTTGTGTATCTATCACACTTGCTCCCTAAGTGCATCTATTGCAGGTTATCATGAATCCTAAATCTTCTCCTACATTGATGTGTCCGTATGGAGGGTTGAGTGTTGTGAGCTACCTAAATATTTCCAAACATTGTGGGTTGAGTGATGAGAGACAGCACACATGTTTTATGCTAACTTTTATTATATCTTATATATGGTTTGTGCAGGTTCTTGGAGCTTTCAAGTATAATGTCCTTCTGATTCTTTCGAGGTATCATGTGAGTTGTGGGCCTAGTGTTGTGAGATCATATATGGAGTGGAGAGACATACTGTGTTGTGGGTCGAGTGAGGAGAGCTCCTATATTTTGTGTCTATTATTTCTTCTCCTTTATGATTTACGACAGGTTCACTTGTTGGTGAGGAGGTGTGGTGTTGCTTACAGTGCAGTTACAGGGAATTGCTGCTGGTATCCTTGTTTTTTGGCGTGGAAGGGTGATGAATACATGCTGCACAGATTCGGGTGGTAGTATGTAGGGTGTGTCTGTACCATGGTGATGGCTGCTGCTAGCGCCTTGCTGTGCTACAGGAGGGAGAAAATCAGTTGTTTTTCATTGTATTTTTTACATAATTTTGTAGTGTGTTTAGCTTATTCCTACGGGCTGTGTAGGAGTACCTTTGTGCTTCTTTGTGTTCCTAATAGCTTTCCTAGTAACCATGTTTCGGGTTGCACACATTTTAACAGTTTAGTTTTGTTTTGGTTTCTTATTCCTATCCCTACGGGATGTGTAGGGAATGTTGTTTTGTCTTGGCTCGTGCCCTTGTGGATACAGTGTCCAGGTTCTCTTGCTTGGTGCTACAGTGGCAGGAGGTTCTTTTCAAGACCATAGCCTCCTGGATCTATGCTTCAGTTTGTTTCTCTCTTCGCCTAGGTTGCTATAATTGTTTATATTTCTTGTTCACTCTTCCTATTGCTAGATTATAGGAATGGTGAACAGGTTGTTGGCTTTTGTTCTGTTTTCTGTATAGCTGTGTTAGGTCCTGGGGTATGCCCCTTGTAGTTGTGTAAATTTTCTTGTTTTATTTTATCTCTTATTCACCCAAAAAAAAAAAGTGCATCTATCACACTTCGTGCTCACCTTTTGTGTATCCATCACACCTTTTCACTAAGTGCATCTATCACACTTTGTGTTCACCTTTTGTGTATCCATCACACTTGTTCACTAAGTGCATCTATCACACTTTGTGTTAACCTTTTGTGTATCCATCACACTTTGTTCACTAAGTGCATCTATCACACTTCCTGTTCACCTTTTGTGTATCCATCACACTTGTTCACTATCACACTTGTTCACTAAGTGCATCTATCACACTTTGTGTTCGCTGTTTAGTGTATCAACCACACTCTGTTCACTTAGTGCATCTATTACACTTTGTGTTCGCTTTTAGTGTATCCATCACACCTATTCACATAGTGCATCTATCACACTTTGTGTTCGCTTTTAATGTATCTATCATACTCTGTTCACATAGTGCATCTATCACACTTTGTGTTCACTTTTAGTGTATCAATCACACTCTGTTCACATAGTGCATCTATCACACTTTGTGTTCACCTTCAGTGTATCAATCACACTCTGTTCACGTAGTGCATCTCTCACACTCTGCGTATATCCATCATGCTTTGCTTAACATAGTGCATCTATGACACTTTGTATTCACTTTGTGTATCTATCACACTTTGCTTCACTTAGTGTATCAATCACACTTTATTCATATAGTGTATCCAGCACACTCTCTTCACTTTTGTGTATCTATCACACATGCTCGCTAAGATTGCATCATAACTGCATGAAATGTAGTTTGATTTGCCTTCCCGCTTAAAACTGTCGCATTTATTGTGAATATTTGCTTCGCTACAGCTTTATTTACATTATCCTTACTGCATGAAATGTAGTTAGATTTGTATATGCTTGCTGCTTTGCATAATCAGGAGTTACGTCCGGCTTTGTGCATATCATTTTGCATCTTGCCCCCTGCCTGCGGGCACATCTTTGTTATCTTGCCTGTTTGTCTAAGTCTTTGGCCTTGTCAAAAATGGGTCGTCTCTGGGCTTTGACATTCACTCCCGTCACTTCTTGACTTTCGAGTTCTGTCAAAGAAGGGCAACTGTAGACACCCCATTTTCGACCGACCTTAAGACTCAGACGTCACCGATTGAGCGCTTAGTGATGTTGCATATTGTGCTTGTTCTAAAGTTTCAGAGTCTCGGCTGCGAGCCTTGCCTCCGGACTTCTGGACTCTTTCGTGCCTTGCCTCGGTTTGCGAACCATGCTCTGTTTTCTCTATTTTCACTTCTCGAAGGGAGAGAGAGGTCTCGTGGATCATCTCTCAGTGGCCGTAGGCTACATTCCGTGGTCGTAGGCCATTTTTCCCATTTGGACCCAGTTTCTGATTTTTCGGAGCCGACGGCCGTGTGCCTCGGTTTGGGACTGCCTAACCACCTCCGTTTGCTCTGATTTTTGGCACACATCTTATTTACTCCCTTTTGGGAGACACTGTGGCCCGAGAGACCAACTTCGTGGTCGAATGCCACCTCTGGTGCTTAACATCCCATTTTCGGGGCCCCAGGCCGCGCGTTTCGGTCCCTGAACCTCCGTTTTGCATCCGTTTTGGTTCTTTTTTGGTGGAGACTTCATTTTCATTGTTAGGAAGCTTGTAGGAGGGTGGGAGGCCAGCAATTGTTTTGAAAAGCCAGCTTTATTTCTTCATCGCTCTCCGTCGCCCGTTTTCCTCACTAAAAAGCTAATGTTGACCACCCCGGGGCCACTTTCTTTTGCCCTAAACCCCATATTTGTGTTGTACACACCTGGGAGGCCACCAATATGTATAGGCCGGCCAGTAATTGTCATTGACCCTTTTGACCCCTGGCCGGCCATGATCCTCTCTCCAAGTGTATTCCAGCTGTGCTAGCTGTTTCCCCCCAGATCCTGTATCCGAGGGGTTGCCTTTTGGGGAGGAAACTTGAATTTGATTTTTCCCCCTTTTCCCTTGGCCTCTCTCCCTCTATAAAACCAACACTTGAGCTTCATTTCTAGGGGTTAGAGATTTTTGCTAAGGCACACAACCATCTTCCTCCATAGCTCTCCCTTCCAAGCTTTAAAGTCCATTATCCTTGGCCATTTACACACCACCTCCAAGCCTACAACCTCCACACTCCATTCTAGCAACTTGAGGTTGTTTTTCAGAGGTTAGAAGCACCTTTCCTTGGTCCAAAAGCTGCTGAAGACTTGTGCTGCAAGGGTGAGTCCTCTTCTCCCTCTTTCTTGCCTTATTTTGTTCTATATCTTGGCCTTTGTTGCTTACTTTTTTGGGCTCCGACCTGAACTGTAAATAGTCATATTTTGAGCTCCTTTTCATGTTTGATCAAGGATCTCTTGCTGTTTGAGGTCTTCTCCTTACCCTTTGTGTTTAATCTCTCTTTTAGGCCTATTTTTGCATGATATTTTAGGCTTATTTGTGAGCTGTTTTGGACTTGATCATAAACTGTGAAATGTCTTTTTTTGAGCCCCTCTTCAACTTTGTTGAAGGGATCTCCTCTGTTTGAGGTTAGCTGCTACCACTTGCCTCTTTATCCCTTTTTTATGGTTATTTCTTGCATGATATGTTAGCCCTATTTGTAAGCATTTTTGGGCTTCGAGACAAACTGTAAAGTGCCTTTTTTTTGAGCCCCTCTTAAACTTTGTTGAAGGGTTTTTTGCCATTTGGGGCCAGCTGCTGTCCCTTGTCTCTATTCTCTCTTTTAGGGCCATTTTTGCATGATAGATTAGTCCTATTTGTGTTCACTTTTGAGATCTGTTATAAACTAGAAAAAATCTCATTTTGACATCATCTTCATGTTTGATTAAGGGAATTTTCTTGTTTGAAGTCATATGCTTCCTTTTATGCTCGATTGTCCCTTATTTTGAGCCTTACATCTAAGCTCTTGTTGCATGCTTTGTTTGGCCTTCTAGCCACTGAAATCCGGTGGATTTTCAGTGGCTAACACACTTTTTTGAGCCTCCAAATCAGAGGGAGGTGACCCCCTCTCTCCTTGACTTGTTTGGTGGACATTTTGGCTTTCCAAAGAGACCCTATCTTGCATGCTTCGAGGTCACTTTCCAGGGTCAATTTGGTGAGTTTTAGGACTACCATATTTGATTTTTATAGTTGTTTATGCCATGCTAAATGTCGACCTTGCATGTGCTTAATAACTCCCTGCATGGCCCTCTAAAGGAGCTCATTATTTTTGCATATCATGGTTGCATATCAGTGGTTATTTGGGCCTATTTTCACATGATTTATTTGGGCCTATTCTCTTTCTTAGAGGCTAAGCAAGGTTGGTTTTGAGAGAAAATTGGCCACTTAAGCTAATGAAACAATCGGTGGCCTATGCTACTTAGTTAGTAGAGGCCACCAATTGCTTTATTAGCTTAAGTGGCCAAATTTAACTTAAACTAACCTTGCTTAGCCTCTAATGAAGAGAATTTTCTCAGTAATTGATGCTTAACGATATTAGTTTAACTTAAGCACCTTATTTAAGGTTTTCCAAATCCCCCAAGTGTTCAATTCTCCAGTCCAAATGGATGAATTTGAATTCCCTTTGATTTTCTTTCTATTTCTCTTTCTTTTCTCTAACTTTCTCTTCTTGCTCTGAAGAAGAATGTTTCTCTCTAACTTTCTCCGTCGATCTCCGTCTTTCTCTATTTTGTTCTACTAACTAATTAGCTTATGCCACCAATAGTTTCATCAGTTTAATTGGCAAAGTTTAACTCAAACTAACCTTGCTTAGCCCCTAAGAAAGAGAATTTTCTGAGTAAGTTTAGCTTAACGATATGAGTTTACGTAAGCACCTCATTTAAGGTTTTCTAAATCATCTAAGTGTTCGATTCTCAAGTCCAGAAGGCTGAATCTGAATTCTCTTTGATTTTCTTCATCTTTCTCTTTTTTTCTCTGACTTTCTCTGTCCTTCTCTATTTTGTTCTACCGACTAATTAGGTTAGGCCACCAATTGTTGCATTAGCTTAACTGGCCATGTTCAACTCACACTAACCTTGCTTAGCCTCCAAGAAAGAGAATTTTCTGAGTAATTGGAGCCTGACGATATTAGTTTAACTTAAGCACCTTATTTAAGGTTTTCTAAATCACCTAAGTGTTCAATTCTAAAGTCTAAAAAGATAAATTTGAATTCCCTTTGATTTTCTTCCTATATTACTCTTTCTCTTTCTCAAACTTTCTTCTTGCTCTCAAGAAGAATGTTTCTCTCTGACTTGCTACGTCATTCTCCATTCTCCTCTATTTTGTTCTACAAAAAAATTAGCTCCGGCCACCAATTGTTTCATCAACTTAAGTGGGGAAGTTTTATTCACCCAAAAAAGTGCGGAAGTTTAACCCAAACTAACTTTGCCTAGCCTCTAAGAAAGAGAAATTTCTGGGTAATTTTAGCTTAACGATACGAGTTTAACTTAAAAGCACCTCATTTATGGCCTTCTAAATCACATAAGTGTTCAATTCTCAAGTCCGAAAGGATGAATTTGTATTTCCTTTGATTTTCATCCCATTTCTCTTTCTTTTCTCTTTCTCTTCTAGCACTCAAGAAGAACGTTTCTCTCTAACTTCCTTCGTCGTTCTCCATCCTTCTTAGCTTAAGCAACCAATTGTTTCGTTAGCATAATTGGCCAAGTATAACTCCAACTAACCTCGCTTAACGATATGAGTTTTACCTAAGCACCCCATTTAAGATTTTCTAATTCACCTAAGTGTTCAATTCACAAGTCCAAAAGGATGAATTTGAATTTCCTTTGATTTTCTTTCTATTTCTCTTTCTTTTCTGCAACTTTCTCTTCTAGCTCTGGAGCAAAATCTTTCTCTCTAACTTTCTCCGCGGTTCTCCATCCTTTTCTATTTTGTTCTACGAACTAATTAGCTTAGGCCAGCAATTGTTTCATTAGCTTAAGTGGCCAAAGTTTAACTAAACAAACCTTGCTTGGTCCTCTAAGAACGACAATTTTCTGAGTAATTTTAGCTTAACCATAATAAGAGTTTAACTTATGCACCTCATTTAAGGTTTTCAAAATCGCCTAAGTGTTCAATTCTCAACTCCAAAAGGATGAATTTGAATTCCCTTTGTTTTTCTTCATCTTTCTCTTTCATTTCTCTAACTTTCTCTTCCACCTCTCAAGAAGAGCCTTTCTCTCTAACTTAACCATACTTGTTCTTAAGTGGCCAAGTTTAATTCAACACCTTATTTAAGGTGTTCTAAATCACCTAATCGTTCAATTCACAAGTCCAAAAGGATGAATTTGAATTCCTTTAGATTTTATTCCTATTTCTCTTTCTTTTCTACAACTTTCTCCTCTAGCTCTCAAGCAAAATGTTTCTCTCTTTCTCTGCCGTTCTCCATCCTTCTCTGTTTTGTTCTACGATCTGGTTAGCTTAAGTGGCCAAGTTTAACTCAAACTAACCTTGCTTAGCCACTAAGAAAGGGAATTGTCAGAGCAACTGTAGCTTAACGATATTAATTTGACTTAAGCATCTCATTTAAGGTTTTCTAAATCACCTAAGTGTTCAATTCTCAAGTCCAAAAGGATGAATTTGAATTTCTTTTGATTTTCTTCCTACTTCTCTTTCTTTTGTTTTCCTTTTTTTGGGGTGGGCAAGTCAAAAATTAAAGACAAAAAATTACACATTTAAAAGGAGCATACCCTAGGTAAGACAACATGATCTCGTGCCCCAAAGAAGGGGTAACTAAAATAGAAAATAAAAACTCAAAATTGCCCATATATCATTTTTATCCCCAAACAACCCCTATCATCAAAGATAATAGAAGAAAACTTGGGAAAGATATATGGGCAAAATAGCAACCAAAAAAAAAAAACTAATTAAAACACTGTCCGTGAATGAACAAAAACTACCACTAAAAAACTAGGCCAAAAAACAAATGGGCCCTTCAAAAACAACCCACTTTTTTAACCAAAAATAAACCCAAAACATTGTGGCCCATTAAAACCGTGGGCCCAACACCAAAGTAGACATACAGCCACAGTGATAGTGATAGGAGACGCGGAGCCCACCCGGCATCAGCCCAAACCCGAAATCATACAGCAAATAGACATACTTCTCTTTCTTTTCTCTAACTTTCTCTTCTGGCTCTCGGAAAGAATGTTTCTCTCGAACCTTCTCCGTCGTTCTCCATCATTTTCTATTTTGTTCTAGTAACTAAGTAGCATAGGCCACCGATTGTTTCATTAGCTTAAGTGGCCAAGTTTCTCTCAAAACCAACCTTGCTTAGCATCTAAGAAAGAGAATTTTTCAAGCAATTGTACCTTAACGATATTAATATAACTTAAGCATCTCATTTAAGGTTTTCTAAATCACCTATGTGTTCAACTCGCAAGTCCGAAAGGGTGAAGTTGTATTCCCTTGGATTCACTTCCTAATTCTCTTTCTTTTCTCTAACTTAGTCTTCTAGCTCTCAAAAAGAATGTTTCTCTCTAACTTTCTCCGTCGTTCTCCATCATTTTCTATTTTGTTCTACTAACTAATTAGCATAGGCCCCTAATTATTTCATTAGCTTAATTGGCCAAGTTTAACTCAAACTAACCTTGCTTCGCCTCGAACAAAGAGAATTTTCTGAGTAATTTTAGCATAATGATATCAGTTTAACTTAAGCACCACACTTAAGGCCTTCTAAATCACAAAAAGTACTCAATTCTCAAGTCCGAATGGATGAATTTATATTTCCTTCGATTTTCTTTCTCTTTCTCTTTCTTTGCTCTAACTTTCTCTTCTATCTTCTTTAAGAGTGTGTTTGGTATTTTTGCCTACCCGTGTGGGGTGTACACGGGGGTTTTCTGTTTCCATCCGACTTTTTGCTACTTAGATATCGGGTGTGTTCATGTTCCTCATTACATTTTCATGCGGCACATGAACACACTTTGGTTCCTTCCTATTTTGTATGGTTGCTTTATTTTAGTTTTTGGCTTTTTATTTAATTTGTCTAGATAGATATTGGTTTGGTCGTCAGTCTTTCTGGGTAAATCTGGAATGGCTTAGTGGTTAGGGCCTGGGGTATGCCCCTTGTCGTGGTATAAGGTTTTTGTCTTTTATTTTATGACTTATCCACCCAAAAAAAGCTCTCAAGAAGAACGTTTCTCTCTAATTTTGTCTGTCCTTCTCTATTTTGTTCTAGGAACTAAGTAGCTTAGGCCTCCAATAGTTTCTTTAGCTTAAGTGACCAAATTAAATTCAGCACCTTATTTAAGGTTTTCTAAATCACCTAAGTGTTCAATTCTCAAGTCCAAAAGAATGAATTTGAATTCCTTTGGAATTTCTTCCTATTTCTCTTTCTTTTCTACAACTTTCTCCTCTAGCTCTCCAGCAAAATGTTTCTCTCTTTCTCCGTCGTTCTCCATCCCTCTCTATTTTGTTTTATGAGTTAATTAGCTTACGCCACCAATTGTTTCATTAGCTTAAGTGGCCAAAGTTTAACTCAAACTAATCTTGCTTAGCCTCTAAGAAAGAGAATTTTCTGAGAAGTCACTAGTTGACACTCATTCTTCTCTTTATCAGAAGCTTTATCATTCCAAGTGACAATTGTTTTAGTAGTTCGATTTTCGTCTCTAATGAATGAAATGTAAGGTTTGAAGTTTGGAACAAACAACTTTTATCTACATCGAAATTTCATTAAAGTATTCTTAGTTCTTTAAATATATGTAGAAACACGAAAGGCTATGATGACGGACTATGAAGCATGGACATTTCAAAATCGGTGCCATGGAGGTGTCCGACATGCGAACATGTCGGGGACAGAGGGACACGTCAAGGACACGCCAGATGGCGTGTCCCTTTAATTTAATTATTTTTTTGTAGGGAACACGGCGGGGACACTCGTGTCCATATCGGGACACGGCATGGGACACAACGAGGTTCATTTTTAATTTTGTTATATTTATTTGGGGTCAAAGTGTAATATTTAAAAAGTAAAAAAAAAAAAACAACAATGTATGAAATTGTGTACCCCATCCACTCGTCTATACAGTCGATCTAGTCAGCTGTGACAGTCGATCCAGTCAATCCATTGAACTAATCGTTTATCGGCGATAGTCAATCCAGTCG
Source organism: Camellia sinensis (assembly GCF_055761805.1). Taxonomy (NCBI): domain Eukaryota; kingdom Viridiplantae; phylum Streptophyta; class Magnoliopsida; order Ericales; family Theaceae; genus Camellia; species Camellia sinensis. Next base: position 91,034,295 of record NC_138964.1, read on the forward strand.
ATCGAAGACCCCAATCTATCCAGTCGATTGAAGACTTCGAAGGTAAGCCTCTCTCTCTTTCTCTCTCTCTCTCTCTCTCTCTCTTTGAGAGTCTTTCTTTCTCTCTCTCTCTCTCGCGCGCTCGATTGTAATTATAGGGTAAATTTAGTTAAGAGTTTCCTAAGAATGCAACATAAGCATCAGTATGTAAAACTGTATATATGTTTATATATCATGTATAATAAAATATCTAATTGTTATTTCTTAAAATATCATATATAATTATAATTTTTGTAAATTATTATTTCTTAACTTTTTTAACATATAATAAATAAAATAAATCATCCAATTATTTGAAGGAAATCTAATTGAATCATATATAATAAAAAAAATTATAAGATAAAATATCTAATTTTTCATTTTATTTATTTTAACATATTTTATTATTCCTTATTTTTTATTTTTTTTATTTATAATATATATATCAATTAGAAACAAAAAAATAAATTAACAATAACACATTATTTAAAAAATATAATAGATAAATAAAATAATTAATGTGTATTAAAATAAAAATATTTATAAAAAAATTAAAAAATTTGCCATGTCCTCTGCCGTGTTCGTGTCCCCATTTTTTAGAAATTGTCATGTCCCATGTCCATATCGTGTCCGTGTCCGTGCTTCATAGATGACAGAAAATGGTACACAAATATAATTTTTAAACAAAAAAATTCATCTAGCATAACATTAAAAAAAGAAAAAAGAAGAAAAGATGATGGTAATTTTGAAATCATTTGTCATGTTTTGTTTTGGTTTAAATGAAATGATCACAACAGTAACGTCATCACATATAATAAAATAAAAGCTAATTTGCAGTAGACCATTCATTATTTTTTGAAAACAATATGATGGAAATTATAAGATTTCAAGTATCGAATAAATGTGATTTTTTTTTTTTAATGGCCTACAGAGAAATTTAGAAAATATTCAACATGAGACCTGAAGTAGGCCTCACAAACCCAACATAACTAGACTAGACTTCTTTCAATTTGAACAAAAGCAAGATCCTATATGTAACCAAAATAATTAAGTCGAGCTATTCCCTTTTTATGTGCAAAGAAAGGCAGATACTCAACACAAATAATTTCGAGTATAACAATTCAGCATATTATGATAACATAAATAGCTAAACAAATGTAAATAGCCATTTAACTAATTCTAAAACATTAAAGATCATCTAAATCATTAACCAAATAATAATAAAACACATATAAAATCCCTGAAGTATGCATTTTGTGTTACTTTAGACCCTAAATTCTCAATTTTGTCCCTAAACACTGTAAGACTATATATGTTGTCTTTTTCATATATGTTTATGGACCAAAAAAACAAAATCACAAACTTTGGGAAAAAAGTTATAGGGAGCACATACTTGAAGGACCATAACTATACTTTTTTTGTTTTTGTTTGGGTGAATAAGACATAAATAAAAACAAGAAAATATACAAGATTATAAGGGGAATGCCCCAGGCCCTACCACAGCTATACAGAGAAAGAAACCAAACCCAAGATTAAAAACGACCAAAACAAAGCAAGAGACAAATAAACCAAAAAAGCACTATGTTCAGAAACCATATCAAAAGAAGAAAGGGAGATTGAACACAGAGAAGCCAAACCAAAAAAATAAAACTAGAATAAACCCATAACTATATTTTATTATCATTGTGCTAACGATTTGGGTGGTATGTTTGAAATTATATCAATTGAGCTCATTTGAAATTTATCCTATATAAACGAAGATATATGTCATGTTTATTCTAATTTTACCTTGCTTGTCATTGGAGAAATTTGCAAACGGAGTTCAAGGTACTTACCTAGTCAAAGTTGCCACATTCACTTGGTCCTGCCTGCTTAAGCCTTTTCCTTTTGAGGTTGTCTTCCTCCTCCTGATCATCAAATTTGCCACATCCACTGGATCCTACTGCTGCATTGTAGTGGTTGTCATTGAGGTCACCGCGTCTTCTCTTTGATGTAGTAGCACTAAAACTAGCAACTTCTACTCCTGCTCTTCCTACTGATTTGTCTAAGTCTCCATGGAACACACTCATGTTGTTATCTTCAGTATCGGAGCTGTCTATTATTCTCCACGCTTCTTCATCAGCTTCTTCGTTGTATACTAAATGGACACCCAGCTTTACATTCAATTAAAGAAAAATCCTCGTCAAATGCTTTAGTTAAACCATCGAAGTCATGACCTTCTCGAACTAAACAAGCTTGAAATTCAATTCCATCCTCATTTAGTGGCCTCGTGTCATCTTCCATTGAACCTAGAAATTGATTAAGTGGGACATAAATAACGACCACATTTCGAGCATTCAAATATTGAAAATATGCTAGCTAATTTTTATGGCTTTCTCAACCAGTTATTTGAATACTAGGGCCCTTAAACCCAACCTCAATAGAATAGCACTTGGATTCATTCTTGATTCCAACAACTGCGAAAACAATTCCCAAGAAGCTGTCATTATAACAATGTGGAGGCAATTCAAAAGATAATGAACAACCCCTACTTTGATGACTGAACCACTTTGGAATCTCACTCTCGGGGAAACGAATATAAGTAGTGTATTGCCATTGCCATTCAAAATATCTCTATACAATAGAAATTGGTCACAATTCTTACAGACACACACACACACACACAAACACAAACACACATACACACAGAGAACCTGAAATTGATTTGAAAGAAACTTTTTTGACAGGATGTTGTTTTGCTCATTCTCAGCACGTTTGAAGCAATTCATGAAGGAAAACCCTTCAACATTTTCATATTTGGACATACTCAATATTGTTCCTAATGATGTGCAATCATTAGCTTCTATATTATTTTTATTTGATGACAACTCTGGCAATTCTTGAAGCCTCTTGCAACCATTTAAATACAAGCACCCCAGATTAGAGAGTTTATTCAGGCTTTCAGGTAAACTTTCAATATTGTTTCCACTTATATCTAAACTTCGCAACGAGTAGATGTGGAAAATAGTTGTGGGAATAGATTTTAAATTACAATCATTGAGATGTAGTCGTTCCAAAGACTCCAACCCTAACAAAGCTTCTAGTTCCAAAGTTGTGTAACTTTCTCTCCGTTTTTGTAAAATTGAAGGCAAAGAAGGAGTAACTCCATGAATACGATGCTACTCCTTTACACCCTTCCAAGGACAATGTTTTAAGTTTCTTCAGAAGTCCAATGGAGGAAGGGAGTTGTCTAATAGCAATTTGATCTAAATGAAGCTCCTTTAAGTAGTCCAGAGCACCCATGTATTGTGGCAGTTTGTCAAGTTTGGAGCACCCAGAGACGTTTAGACTGCTAAGAGTTTTCAACTGACAAATGTTGTCTGAAATACTTCTCAATTTTTTGCAATTGCTCAGACTCAATAAAACAAGATTGGCAAAGATGTCCAATTGAAGGTGGAAGTTCACTTACACCAATCCCATCTAAATCAAGCTCTAATAAACATTTCATATATCCAAAGTTGACTGAAATGTTTTCAACCTTTGAGCACCCAGAGACATTAAGAACTTCAAGAGTTTCCAATTGAATGTCACTATGCAGAATTAGCTTTGTTAAATAATTAAGTTTAGAGTGTTCATACTTCTCAATATGATCTCTTACCATATTCTTCACCAGCACATGTGTCGAATCTTCATAAAGCCAATACCAACTACGCTGCCTAGGCTCTTTAGGTGATTCCTGACGAACAACATTCCACCCCAATTCTTGTATCAAATCATGCATCATCAGTTTATTGTCTGAGATAGTTGTAAGAGACTTTTCAACAAGAATTTTTATTCCAATAATTGGGTGGAAGTCACAACTTTCTAATATTTTTATTACATCATTTATGTCTTTTCCTTTGAAAAAGAATGCAATTTCTAAGACTATTTCTTTCTCTTCCAATTGTAATGCATTGTAACTTACTCTCAGTACTTTTGCACTTCATTCAAAGGGCTTTCCTTCAGTCTATTTAATGTACTTTCCCATTTATCTTTGTTTCAGCCACAAAGAAAAGAACCCAAAACTTTGAGAGCTAAAGGAACTCCTTTAGCGTACTTTAGTGCATAATGTACAAGTTCTCCATAGCCTCCCATTTGTTGGTGTTTCCTAAAGGCTTTCGATTTAAAGAGTTTTATAGCTTCATCTTCTCCTAATCCCTCAACCTTTTAAATATGTGTTATGTCGTATCTGATTAATTTATGTTGATTTCTAGTTGTTGTAATGATTCTACTTCCAAAACCAAACCAATCAAGCTCTCCTACCAATTTTTCAAGTTCTGTTGACTCATGCACATCATCAAGAACAATATGAACCTTCTTACGGCATACCCTATTGCTTATTGTACTTAAGGCACTACCAATATTTCCTACTTTCAAATCTTTCTCCATTAAGATTTCGGAAATGAGTTGTTCGTGTAGACTTTGCAGACCACCTTTTTCTGAAACTTCTCTAACATTTTCAATGAAGCTGTAATCTTCAAATTGGCAAGAGATATGGGCATAAATAGCACTTGCAAGAGTTGTCTTACCTATTCCACCCATCCCCCATATCCCCACAACATGAGCATCATCCATCCCTAATCCTAGCAATTTAATCATTTCCTCCATACTAGAATCCATTCCAACTAGGTCTTCAGAAGCACACAAATATGTATGATTTAATTTTCTAAAAAGTATCCCCACAAGTTCCTGGATGAACATTGATTCGGACCTGTAGATTTAGGCCAATAGTAAAAGAAATTTGTAAATCAAAACTCAAAACAACTATAAAAACGTAAACTAACATTATTTTAATTGTGATTAATTTTTCTCATTGCAAGGGATGAAGATAATTATGGAACAGGACATATAAATGTGTAGAGACATACAGGTAGATAATTGAACTAAAATATATAAAATGTTATTTCAAAACATAATTATTTTAGCAGAAATTACAAAAAAAAAAAAAAAAAAAACCCCTCAAAGTTGACCGTTACAACAAGGTAAATCCTGAGTTTTTAATTTTGTCAATTTAAATCCTAAACTTTTAATTTATTTTCAGTCTAAATCATTGCCTATTTTTATTAACTAAAATCAATTGAAATTTTAATCATTAAACTCAATATATTTTAAACACTTTATGTATATCTATATTGAGTTTAATAACTAAAATCATTTTAAATAATTTTTTCTCAATTTTTATTTAACGAGAATGATTTAGATTAAAAATAAATTAAAATATTAGAATTTAAATTCTTGATTTTTTTTTTAAATTTATAATTATCCCTTTATTTTATCTTGCATTGCACAACCAACTAGTAGTAAATCATAGGGAAAGAAAAAAAAAGCAAAAAAGAAAAACATAATGTTTTTTTTTTGGGTGAATAAGAAATAAAATAAAACAGAAAGATTTACAAAATTACAAGGGGCATACCCCAGGCCCTACAAACAAAACCCAGCACAAACCTCAGCACAATACACAAAACTATACAAGGCCAAGAGACACTACATCCGAAGCTCGAGGAAAAGCCAAACGGGATGAACAAAGTCCATGTGTACAAAATAAAAAACCAGCATCCCACACAAGACCGTCCCAGGTAAGAGAGCACAGCAGCAAAGAACCCGTCCTACACAGCCCGTAGGACTAGCATTATCATACAAAAAAAATCCCCAAGAGAAACTGATGAGAATACCAAACCAGACCCATCCCAACCATTTGCTAGAATACCTATAATACAACCTAACGAAATGCACTTAATTCCTCCTACACAGCCCGTAGGGGTAGGAGAAATTATACAATAAAATAATGAACAAACAATACAAGAGACAACTGATTAACTCTCTCATATAACACAGCAAGGCGCTTGAAGCAGCCATCACCACGGAATACATACACTCTTCCAGCTGCCTCCTAAATGTACACAACAAGCAGCCACCATGCCTCTATGCCATTCTGTTTACCTGATCGAGATGTAGCAAGCTGGAACTGCCGAAACAGTGAAGAAGAACTGCCGAAACAGCTCCATTCTGAAAAGAATCTGCGAAGAACCAGCGTAACTTGTAACACAGCAAGGCGCTGGGAGCTGCCATCACCTCGTTACACATACACTCATCAAAAGGCCTGCTGAACGTCCAAATATTAAAACAACTTGTAAACCCACTAATCACGGCGCCAATTGCAGCCATAGTTGAGAAGCAGCATCCAACCGAAATCAGATTACAAGAAGGGCGCAGATTGCAGCCACCTCCACACCACCAATACATGAGCATATGAACCTGTTGAGCGAGATATAAAAGGTAAATGCCAATATTACAACTTTGGTCATAGAGCAGAAGGAAAATCATACTAAATATGAGAGACCTCCCATCACTCAACCCACAACTAATAACAGCACTCCACTCTTTATAGCTACTCACATCACTAGGCCCTCTGCTCACAATCTCACTCAAAATGGTCACTGAACTGAACGTGAAAGCTTCCTTAACCTGCATGTAAAGAATATAATATATAATAGCAATTAGAGATAACCAAATATATAGTCTCACATCCCTCAACCCACATTTTAGGGAGAATGTATATAGGCTCTCTACACTTGGCCCACACAAGAAAGTGACCGAAAATGCTGAGGATAGGAAAGACAGCAACTTTTGAATGCAAGTAGCCATAACAACAATCTGTAAAGAGAAACCACATTAGAAATCCCACAGTATATGCTCACCTTCACTCAACCCTCAATATAGGTGCACTCTCCACACTCAAGCTGCTCCCAGCATTGTTAGCCTGAGACAACTTCAATATTGTAGAAGGAAGATTCCATTGATCTAAGTACCAAGGATCACCTGCAGAGTTAATTAAATTGTCCACAGAAAGCATCCTACCTCTAACCATTTGAACAATAAAGTTAGTTACAGTGTCCACAGGTTTACTTTCCTTGCTAAAAATCCTCCTATTTCTCTCAAGCCAGATTTGATAAACAGTGCAGAGAAAAGAGAGTTTTATGATGGCAGACTGCAAGGACTTGCCTTTGATAGACTCAGTTGCATAGATCACAGTCTCCTACCAGGGTAAATGCCAACTAATATTACATTTAACCTGAATGGCACCCCAAATCTTGGAAGAATACATACACCTAAAAAATAAGTGGGAGTGATTCTCCTCAGGAGCTTGACATATGGGGCAAATAGGATTAGGAATAATTGCCAAACAACTTCAATCTATCCCCCGTATTTAATCTCTCATGAATAGCCAACCAAAACTCGAAACTAACCCTAGAAATGGAGGGGGGGGCCCAAACAAGATTAGCCCAAGGAACTTTAGAGCCCTTATCCCTCCAACAATTCCACGCGGATCGTATAGTAAACGTACCATCAATAGTCAAGTCCCAAACAGGTCTATCCTGGGTATCCCTACAAGGCATTAATGAAGGAGGAGTGGAGGAGATCCACTCCTTAATTTCCCAGGAATTCTCAATAGGCCACTTCCAACCATTATTAGAGATAATAGCACTGAGTTTTGAGTCAAGAGGAAGGCCCGTATCATACAAAATCCTATGCCCAAATCTATCCCATAAAGAGCCAATAGGGTGCCAATTATCAAACCACAAAAACACCTTCTCCCTATTGCCAATCCTGAACATAATATGGGGAAAGATATTCTTTCTAAGAGACAAAATTTTCCTCCAGACCCTTCACCCATATTAATTTAATTTAATTTAAGTAATTAAAGGCCGTACGATGCACAAGAATTTATTTTTAAAACGAAAAATTGATAATGTGTATAAAATTTTAATAATTTACAAACAAATTTGCTAATGGTTGAGGAAAATTTTTGTCATTATGTGTGACTCTATATAAAATGCTCATATAAACAATTTTTTTCAAAGTTAAATAAATAAATGAATAAATAAATAAATTGTATTCTCAACCTAAAATCAAATCCTTATTTTTGTTAATCAAATTTATCAAAAATCATGAATTTCACTTGTATCAAAATATTTTTTCCTGAAAAAAAAAAACAACAAAAAATTCTATAATATACAAGTTATGACTTGGTTATAATTCATGGTGTATTATAATATAATGTGTTACAAAAAAATGATATTAATTTTAATTTAAATTATTTATTTATTTTAATCTAATTATTTATTTATTTAGATTAATATATTTATTTATTTATTTATTTTAAAATGATACAATTTTTTTGCTATTCACCCAAAAAAAAATTATTTATTTTAATCTTAACCTTATCATTCTATAAAAGTATCATTTGAATACTTATATATAATAAATTTAGTTAAATTGATAATTTTAGTTCTTTTTTTGGGGAGGGGGGTGAATAAGAAATAAAATATAACAAAAAATTTACACGAATACAAGGGCATTCCCTAGGCCCTACCACTAACTACAACTGAGATGCCACAAGAGCAACACAAGACCAATAAACAGCAGCCACCTAACTAAAAAGCCAGCCTACAACAAAATCAAGGACCTCGAGCAGCCATTCCAGACCGGACAGAACATAATATTTGTTCAAGAGCCATGTCCCAAAAATGGATAAGGGACTTGCACAAACACTATACCAGCACTGCACGGGAATGGTCTTAATTAGCACAAAAACCAGCGTGAAAGCTAAAGATCCAGCCCAATTAATCGACTCAAATACATCCAAAATTAAGAAATAAAAGCAACCCAGAAAAGGGACATTTTTACAGTAGACAAAAATCACCAACAAACCAACAAGATCTATATACAACCATAATGTAAAACAACTTGTTAACCCACGCAAATGTCTTGACAAGGCGCAACTAACTGCCATCGCCGAAGAGCATCTCCAAGCAGACTACAGCTGCCAAAAAGGGCGCAGATTGTAGCCACCTCCACTGCACCCATCAAAGATCATATAATCTCGTAGATAATTTGTCAAGGCGCAGTTTGCAGCCATCGTTGAAGAAATATCCAAGACATTGCTTCGTCTCCCGGAAGGGCGCAGATTGTAGCCATGACCTCTCCATCTGTACTTGGTACGGTGAACTTGAACCATATCCAGCCACATGTAAAAACTTAGACTGTATATTATATCAATAGGAGCAGAAAAAGAACATGCATTATATAGGATCTCACAACACTCGGCCCACAATCAAATATGTCTCTCATCTCCATATAGTGTCTCACATCACTTAACCCACAACTCACAAATTAGACACAAACTGGAATAGTAGCAGAATTTTGAGAACATCCCTGTCCTGCAAAAGAGAAAAGAGATAACATATATAAAGAAAGTAAAGCCTCTCTATCTCTAGAATCTAGAGAGAGAAAACTCCCCCCCAAGTGAAATGGTGTACTGTTCTGATTTTCTTTCTCACCTATGAGGGAGAAATTGATCCTGTGTGAGTTTATTGAGGTTACACCTTGATTACCAGTCCGACTACTTTTGTTTTCGGCTGGTTTTGTTTATTTATAGAGTGAATTTGTTGGTTTCTATTTCAGCCGTTTGGTTGCAATCTCTGGCTGGTGTTTTTGTATAACCCGTGGTTTTTCGAGTCGACGTGGATGGTGTTACAAGTTGGGTCATTGGAGGTTTGTAGCTCCGATGACTAGATTGTGCACCGTATCTCCATTGTTTCTGGAGTGGTTGGGTGTTATTGCTCGGCTATGGCTGAAATGTGCACACTCAAGGTAGAGAAAGAAGTCAAGGTCAGTTTCTATGTGTAAAATGCTGGTCGGTGCCGACGTTTCTGTGTTGGCGGGGTTATGGTCATTCAGTTGCTGCCGATCATCGGCTGCTCTGCAACGTTTGAGTATGGCTATCGCCGATTATTGTGGTCGGTGTATCAATCCGATGATGAGGATTTGGAGTGAAGGGCACACTGCCATGGGCTTTGAGGCTTGTGATCTACCAAGGAAGGGACTGGGGGATGCGATGTTTGATCTCAGGTTATTTTTGGCAATGTATTGGTTTGTTGCTGTGGGGCTACCATTGTCGCTTCGACTCACAAGACTGTTGCCTATGGTTACTGATCGTGCTAGCTTCATGTGACTCTGTCGGGATTTCTCATGGGGTAGATTTTTCCTCTGTCATGGCTTTTGTTAAGTGGCTAAGATGTCACGGCTGTGAGGAGTAGGAAGCTTACTGGATTTCATGTGTTGATCTGCGGTAGAGACTGGGGGCGAATGGGGTTGGTTATCATTTTTGATCTGTCTTGAGGGTTATTGCTTTGTGAGTATGCTTGTTGTGGTTTTTAAGTTTTATGGTGTTTGTGGTGTTTGTTTGTATCTTTGCCTATATATCCATCCCAAGTTTCCATCTATTATTTCTGATGGTAGGGATTACTTGGGGACAAAAGGATATATGGGCAAAGGTGGGTTATTTTATTTTCTGTTGTTCTTGTGCTTCTCCCCCTATCTTAAGGGGGTGCAGTGGTAGTTTATGTTGGTTGTGTATTCATTTAATTATTTGTTGTTGGGTATGCCTGGGGTATGCCCCTTGTAGACTTGTAAATTTCATTGTCTTTATTTTATGACTAGTACCAAAAAAAAAAACGAAGGTCAAACAAATTACCTTGTCTTCAACTTCCTAACCCTCAGTGGAAAAAGATTGTTGAGACTGATGCTTTTAAACACGGATTTGGTGGGATTTTAAAACAAATTAATCCTACTACTTCAACAGAAAAACTTTTACGTTTTCACTCCGGTAGTTGGAAAGGAGTAGCTTTAAATTATCCAACTATTAAACCAGAATGTTTAGCAATTGTTAAATGTGTTTTACAATTCCAAGATGATCTTCTCAATCAACATTTTTTAATAAGAGTTGATTGTTCAGCAGCTAAACAGATTTTCAAAAAAAGATGTTTTAAATTTAGCATCAAAACAGATATTTGCAACTTGGCAAGGTTTGACTTTGATATTGAATATATCAAAGGTGAACAGAATTCTTTACCTGATTTTCTAACCCGTGAATATTTTACAGGGCCAAACTCCTATTTCAGCATGACCAGCAAAGGTCGCGGTAGGGGTTCTAACCCCTATCATAAAAAATTTCCAAGGCTTAATGCCTCTACCAGTAAAGGTAAATCCAATCAATCGGCTAATGATATTCTCCTTAAGCCTGAAGAACAGTATACTCCTAACAGTATTACAGAGGAGACAGTCCTCTATATTGAACCAGCAGATGAAAAATGGATGACAAATCCATGGGAAATTAAGCGTCAGTATCTTACCATGCAACAATTTCCTCCTTACTTTGACCAGTACTGATATGTGTATGAACAAATACTCACTGAAATAGGATCTGCTGAGATCAAGCATACTTTGTAAGATCCCTCTGAAACAGCTAGTCCAATACAGTATAGCAAGATTACCATCCGCAATATTATGCCCATTACCACTTGGGGCATTCATCCGCATACCACAAGACAGATGGATATCCGTAACTGTGAGACACAATATAGTTATTGGGACTATATTGATGCTTTCACCCATACTTTTTACTACTAGAATCCAATCAATAATCATTCTTGGTTTATCCACATTTGCCCTGATGTCCTCAAAAACGATTTACCAAATTGGTTCCTCGTTTGGTGAGATAAATTTGGGCTCCAATTTGAAATTTTACCAATACCCGTTAGGGAAGCATATAATGATTGGCATGTTATTCCCATTTACCAGTAAACAAGGACATTAGTCCATTTTGTTATCCATTTTGGAATTCCATGGATATGGAAATGGGACTTTCAACCAAAACAAAATCCCACGTCTTAAAAGCGTTTTCTTTGTAAGATGGTGGGATAAGGGTATGAACCCTACTTTAACAGAAACTGTCTAGAAAATCAAGGCACATACGCAGGCCTACTGGGATGCTATTCCTAAAGCTCTTCCCAGTCAACCAGCTAATTCGAATCCCTTTGTACAGATTCAAACAGAATTAAGACAAAAATTTCCCAGTTTGTCTGAAACATAATTAATTATAAAAAGTACGGATTTCATGAAGGAGCAATTCCTCCAAACTTTCTCCAAGGATGACTCCTCCATGGGACCTGTCACCAACAGTCAAGAACAGGAAGACTTCGAAGATGAAGGTGCCAATGCATTTACTATATTGTCTGGTGAGTCACAAGCACCAGAAGAAGATGAACCGAATTTTGGAGATTTTTGGGATACTCTAACCAGTATGATTGCAGAGAAAATCGATAAAGAAAAAGACAAAAAAGGAAAAGGCCTTTGTCTCCCACCAAAATCAATCAACTAGAGAGTCGGCACAAAACGACAAAGCACCTTTCGGCAAAGGCAGTTTCCTTGTCTGCCATCTAGAAAAGAGAAATAAAAATCTCAAATCCGTCCAAAAAAAATACGGATGCTGGGTCAAAAGCAGATTCTCACCTAGCTAGAGGATTAGGATGATCGACACCACCCAATCAAGGACATGCCACCTGTCCTCACCTTATCTTTTCTTTTTATTTTCTTTGTCTATAAAAGGCAAGGACCTCACCCTTGTTAAGGCAGAATATCTTTTACTATATTCCTAAGAGTGTTTCCCCTCTCCTCTTTTGTAAGCTCTCTCATGTAAAAACATTTCTCCAATATATAAATTAAGTGTTGAAGGCTTATGATGTTTTGAAGATTTTTTGGGTGAATAATGTTTGTAAGTATTTTTTAATGTATGACCTCTGTTAATGTTCTTGTTGAAAATCTACATGTTTTAAGATTATTATATTACGAGTTGCAATCATTATTTAACTGTTATTCACGATCCGTATCTTCAGCCTTGGGTTATCCAACAGTTAGAATTCTATGATCAACAGATTCACAAAATCCAACAGCAAATACAAGAACATATTTGTGTGTGGGCGGCCGCCGTTAGGCCTTCACCTCAACATTAAATTATGAGTCCATATATGTTATAATTTGTTTATTATATATTTGTATTATGTTAATTTATATTCTTGGGTTTGTGCTAAATAAAGGTAGAATAGAGTAAGGTTGAGTGCGACGTTACCCAAGTCGCGTTTAGGTTTAGAGACCATCTTTGCAAAGATTGCAGTTAGGTCTCTGTCCCAGTAAACCGCTGACAGACGTGCTTAGCCTTAACCCTATTTCGAACACTTTATGTTGGTTTCACGATATAGTTATTGGGACTATATTGATGCTTTCACCCGTAGTTTTTACTACCAGGTGTTTTTATTTCAGAATGCTTCCAGCACCTCCCCAGTTTTCTGCACGTGCAACCCTACCCACCGCACATGCGCCAGAGCTTCCCACGCGTGTGGGCTACCCAGCTGCACGTGCGGCTCTGGGCGTTCCAGAACTGAATTTTTGCTCTGTTTTTGAAGTTCCAAATTCCTCAAAATCAAACCCAAAGTCAGTCAAATTAAAGGTCAAAAATTAACAAACATGGTGTACAAACAATTTCCAAGTTATAGAACTTCAAATTCAAACTCAAGTTTCTTTTTTTTTTTTTTTTTGGTAAGTAAGTCATAAAATAAAGACAATGAAATATACAAGTTTACAAGGGGCATACCCCAGGTACACCCAAACAACAAATAAATAAACAATTACATAACCAACATAAACTACTAAAGCACCCCCAAAGATAGGGGGAGAAACACAAGAACAACAGAGAAAGAACATAACCCAACTTTGCCCATATATCCTTTTGTCCCCAAGTAACCCCTACCATCAGAGATAATAGATGGAAACTTGGGGTGGATATATGGGCAAAGGTACAAACAAACACCACAAGGCTATTTAAACAAAACAAACAACACACAAAGCTGCAACCCACAAGCCCGATCCAAAAGGATAGCCACCCCCACAAGCCGCCAGTCTCTACCGAAGACGAGCACATGGAATCCAGTAAGCCTTCCACTCCTCACAGCCGTGACATCCTAGCCACTTAACCAAAGCCATGACAGAGGAAAAAATCTATCCTATGACACATCCCGACAGAGTCACATGAAGCTAGCACGAGCAGTAACCATCATCAACGAACTATGGAGTTGTAGCAAAAAACAATAGCCCCACAGCAATAGCCCAATACATAGTCAAAAATCGCATAAGATCAAACATCACATCCCCCAGTCCCTATCTTGGTAGATCACGAGCCTCAAACCCCACGGCAGTGTGCCCTTCACTCCATGTCAGGCGTGGCAATATAATCAATTAGAAAGGGTCACATGAAGACAAGAAGCAACCATAAACTGGTAGCTATCCTCCCGCTCAAGTTTCCCCAAACTCATAAACAATAAGGGAAAGAAAGTAGAGCCGAGAAAGCTCTCCCCAGCGATTTTCATGATTTGGTGCAGCTCCAGCCAGCTAGTTTAGCTCCCCCACATGTTAATTTGAGTGTGAGTGAGTGTAATGCTCCAGCAGAGATCTGTGATGGATTTGGGGTTTTTCTTGGAAGAAAGAGAAAGAGAGAGAGAGAGAGAGAGAGAGAGAGAGAGAGACTGAGCTGTGGAAGAGACACAGAGATAGTGAGAGATAGAGAAAGTGAGAGACGGAGTATGGACAGTGTCAATATACACACCCAATACGACGCCGTTTAACCGTGATCAAAGACAATGTTTTGAAAACTTTGTGTTTAATTAATCTATAATGGTGTTTCTCTAAACGCCATAAAAAAAACGTTGCAGTAGGCCATTTTTCCTGTTGTGGGAGTGATGGAGATATAGAAAGTAAAATAGATGCATCTAAATAGCTATCTCTTGGTTCAGTTTTATTTTTTTTTTAATTGATTTGAAGCATTTGGTGGCAGAATTTAGTTTTCCCCTCTAAAAATAATATATTTAGAGATGAAATTATTTCTTCTCTAAAATTTTTATAATGGTGACGAAAAATTTTGTCTCCAAAAATGGTGCCAAATCTTCTGCCAAATTTTTCAAGGGCGAGAAATTATTTTGTGACGAAAAATAATATTTAGAGACGAATACCTATTGTTTTATTTAATTTTAAGCATTTGGTGACGAAATTTGGTTTTCGTCTCTAAAAATAGTACAATTGGAGACAAAATATTTTTTCATCATGCATTTTCGTCACCATAGACCCTTTTTTGTTGTAGTTTGTCTCCCACCAGAATCAATCAACTAGAGAGTCAGCACAAAACGACAAAGCTCCTTTCGGCAAAGGCAGTTTCCTTGTCTGCCATCTAGAAAAAAGATATAAAAATCTCAAACCCATCCAAAAAAGATAAGGATCCTAGGTCAAAAGCAGATTCTCACCTAGCTAAATGATAAGGATGATCGACTCCACCCAATTAAGGACATGCCACCTGTCCTCACCTTATCTTTTCTTTTTATTTTCTTTGTCTATAAAAGGGAAGGACCTCACCCTTGTTAAGGCAAAATATCTTTTACTATATTCCTAAGAGTGTTTCCCCTCTCCTCTTTTGTAAGCTCTCTCATGTAAAAACATTTCTCCAATATATAAATTAAGTGTTGAAGGCTTATGCTGTTTTGAAGATATTAATGTTTGTAAGTATTTCTTAATGTATGCCCTATGTTAATCTTCTTGTTGATCTTCTACATGTTTTAGATTATTATATTACAAGTCGTAATCATTATTTAACTATTATTCACGATCTGTATCTTCAGCCTTGGGCTATCCAATAGTTAGAATTCTATGATCAACAGATTCAAAAAATCCAACAGCAAATACAAGAACGTATTTGTGTGTGGGCGGCCGCCGTTAGGCCTCCAGCTCAACATTAAATTATGAGACCATATATGTTATAATTTGTTTATTATATATTTGTATTATATTAATTTATATTCTTGGGTTTGTGCTAAATAAAAGGGTAGAATAGAGTAAGGTTGAGTGAGACGTCACCGATGTCACGTTTAGGTTTATAGACCATCTTTGCAGAGATTGCAGTTAGGTTTGTGTTCGAACCATAATGCATGAGAAATGGTAAGTAAACACCATAATTACGTATTTGCCATCATAGAAGAGGGTCCGAATAAGTGTCTTCGTGTTAGAACCCTAATGCACAAGAAATGGTAATTAAACACCATTATTATGTATTTGCTACCATGCAAGAGGGTCCGAATAAGTGTCTGAGTGTTCGAACCCTAATGCAAGAGAAATGGTAAGTAAACACCATAATTACATATTTGCCATCATGCAAGAGGTCTGAATAAGTGTCTGAGTGTTAAACGCTAATGTAGGAGAAATGGTAAGTAAAAATCATAATTACATATTTGCCATCGTGCAAGAGGGTCCGAATAATTGTACGAGTGTTCGAACGCTAATGCATGAGGAATAGTAAGTAAACACCGTAATTACATATTTGCCATCATGCAAGAACGACCAAAAAAATGTCCGAGTTTTCAAACCCTAATGCATGAGAAATGGTAAGCAAATACCGTAATTACATATTTGCCATCATGCAAGAGGGTCCGAAAAAGTGTTCGAGTTTTCAAACCCTAATGCATGAGAAATGGTAAGCAAACACCATAATTACATATTTCCAATCATGCAAGAGGGTCTGAATAAGTGTCCAAGTGTTCGAACCCTAACACATGAGAAATGGAAATAAAAAACACCATAATTACATATTTTCCATCTTGCAAGAGGGTCTAAATAAGTGTCCGAGTGTTTGAACCCTAATGCATAAGAAATGGGTAAACACCATAATTACATATGCAAGAGGGTTCGAATAAGTATCCGATTGTTCGAACCCTAATGGATGAGAAATGGTAAGTAAACACCATAATTATGTATTTGCCATCGTGCAAGAGGGTCCGAATAACTGTCTTCGTGTTCAAACCCTAATGCCTGAGAAATGGTAAGTAAACACCGTTATTACGTATTTGCCATCATGGTAGATGGTCCAAATAAGTGTCTGAGCATGAGAAATGGTAAGTAAACACCATAATTACATATTTGGCATCATGGAAGAGGGTCCGAATAAGTGTCCGAGTGTCTGAACACTAATGCATGAGAAATGGTAAGAAAACACCGTAATTACAGATTTGCCATCATGCAAGAGGGACCGAAAAAGTGTTCGAGTTTTGAAACCCTAATGCATGAGAAATGGTAAGAAAACACCATTATTACATATTTGCCATCATGGAAGAGGGTCTGAATAGGTGTCCGAGTGTTCGAAGCCTAACGCATGAGAAAGGGAAAGAAAAAACCCCATAATTACATATTTGCCATCTTGCAAGAGGGTCCGAATAAGTGTTTGAGTGTTCGAACCCTAATCCATGAGAATTCATAAGTAAACACCATAATTACATATTTTCCATCATGCAAGAGGGTCCGAATAAGTGTCCGAGTGTTCGAACCCTAATGCATGAGAAATGGTAAGTAAGCACCATAATTACGTATTTGCCTTCATGCAATAGGGTCCAAATAAGTTTTCGAGTGTTCGAACCCTAGTACATGAGAAATGGTAAGTAAACACCATAATTACATATTTGCCATCATGTAAGAGGGTCCAAATAAGTATCCGACTGTTCGAACCCTAATGGATGAGAAATGGTATGTAAACACCATAATTACGTATTTGCCATCGTGCAAGAGGGTCCAAATAAGTGTCTTCGTGTTCGAACCCTAATGCTTGAGAAATGGTAAGTAAACACCGTTATTACGTATTTGCCATCATGGTAGATGGTCCGAATAAGTGTCTGAGCATGAGAAATGGTAAGTAAACACAATAATTACATATTTGGCATCATGGAAGAAGGTCTGAATAAGTGTCTGAGTGTTTGAACCCTAATGCATGAGAAATGGTAAGCAAACACCGTAATTACATATTTGCCATCATGCAAGATGGACCAAAAAAGTGTTCGAGTTTTCAAACCATAATGCATTAGAAATGGTAAGAAAACACCATTATTACATATTTGCCATCATGGAAGAGGGTCTGAATAGGTGTCCGAGTGTTCGAAGCCGCATGAGAAAGGGAAAGAAAAAACCCCATAATTACATATTTGCCATCTTGCAAGAGGGTCCGAATAAGTGTTTGAGTGTTCGAACCCTAATCCATGAGAATTCATAAGTAAACACCATAATTACATATTTTCCATCATGCAAGAGGGTCCGAATAAGTGTCCGAGTGTTCGAACCCTAATGCACGAGAAGTGGTAATTAAACACCATAATTACGTATTTGCCTTCATGCTATAGGGTCCAAATAAGTGTTCGAGTGTTCGAACCGTAATGCATGAGAAATGGTACGTAAACACCATAATTATGTATTTGCCATCATGCAAGAGAGTCTGAATAAGTGTCCGAGCATGAGAAATGGTAAGTAAACACCATAATTACTTATTTGGCATCATGGAAGACGGTCCGAATAAGTGTCCGACGGTCCGAATAAGCGTTCGAGTGTCCGAACCCTAATGCATGAGAAATGGTAAGTAAACACCATAATTGTATATTTGCCGTCATGCTTCAAATAGGGTTAAGGCTATGCACGTTTGTCAACGGTTTACTAGGACACAATTTTTTTTTTTTGGGTGAATAAGAAATAATAAAAACAGAAAATTTACAAAAATACAAGGGGCATACCCCAGGCCCTAACAACAGAAAACAACACGAGCCTCAGCACACAAAACACCGAAGCCCGAAAATATAACAAAGATCTAGACCAAGCCTAGGAACTACATCCGAAAATGGGGAGAGCCAAAAAGAAGCTTAGCCAATCAAATTGTACAAAGGCCATATCCTATGATGAATAGGGACCTTGTACAAAAGACAAACCCAGCAACCAACAATCACCATTACACAGATAGAAAACTCCCTACACAACCCGTAGGGAAGGGCATCATCACACCCACAAAATCTCCCTACACAGCCCGTAGGGATAGGCACCTGTAACAAAACAAAAATAATATACAGAAAAGGAATCCAAACAAAACCGAAGAAAGGAACCAAGAGGGGCCCATCTACCGAATTGCTCAGAAAACCTGTAACCCGAGACACCAAGGTACACATGAAGCCTCCTACACAACCCGTAGGAGTAGGTAGACTGCACACTCCACCTGTGAACAAATAAAATAAAATCAAAAATAAAAAGAACAACCACTGATTAACTCCCACTTGTAGCATAGCAAGGCGCTTGGAGCAGCCATCACCATGGTACATACACACACTGCCAACTGCCACCCAAATCTGAACAGCAGTCAGCCACCACTTCTCCACAGCAAGAGAGAAATAAGCTGTTAACAGCCTCAGGTAACTACGGAGTAAGGAGCTACCATACCACCGAACCACGCCATAAACCACAACCTGCCATGAATAGGAATTACCACCTCCGTAATGAAGATCATAAAGCAGCAGAAATAACAAACACACAGTATAAGACCTCCCCACACTCGGCCCACAGTAACCAACATTCTTACACTCCATATAGAACCTCACATCACTTGGCCCACATCTCACCAGATTTCTCAATAGAGCAAGATAGGTAGTATACTTGAAAGCTCCATAAACCTGCAAAAAAAATATATAATATATAATAAATGTTAGAGCAAAACATGTATACTGTCTCTCTTCACTCAACCCACAGTGGCATAGAGTACTTTGCTTGCTCACATCACTCAACCCTCCAATCAGCCTCTTCAATGATATAGAGTGCATCATAACCTGATAAGAAAGAAGAGAACCTACAAAATAACATCCAATTAGTAAAACCCCACAGTATATGCTCACCATCACTCAACCCTAATTGTAGGTGAACTCACATCACTCATACTCCTACCAACTGCAGTAGCATTGGTCGGCTGCATAATCTTGTAGGGAAGGTTCCATTTCTCCAAAAACCAGTGATCACCTGCAGAAAATTTAATGTTATCCAAAGAAAGGAGCCTATACCCCTAACCATTTGGATAATAGAGTTAGTAACAACCTCTTCAGGTTTGTGGACCTTACTAAAGATTCTACTATTCCTCTCCATCCAAATGTGGTAGACAGTGCATAGAAAAGACAACCTCAGAACCAGCATTTTCAAAGAATTACCCCTAGTAGATTTAGTAGCAAACTCAACAGTACCCAGCCAAGACAGAGAAGGCCAGTTAGTATTACATTTGGCCATCATGCCACCCCAAACCCTGGAGGAAAAAATACACCTGAAAAAGAGATGGGAATGATCCTCCTCAGGAGCTTGACAGAAAGGGCAGCAAGGATTAGAGACAAGGCCAAAAGATTGAAGCCTATCACCAGTATTAAGTCTCTCATTAATGGCCAGCCAAACAATAAAACTAACCCTAGGAATAAGAGGGGGGCCCCAGATAAGTTTAGACCAAGGGACTTTAGGCCCTTTTTCCCTCCACCAATCCCAAACAGATTGGATAGAAAATGTACCATCAGCAGTCAAGCTCCAAACCGGAGTGTCAGAAGAGCCCGGAGAAGGTAAGAGAGATGAAGGAGTGGAGGAAATCCACTCTTTAATCTCCCAAGAATTAGAAACAGGCCACTTCCAAGAGCAATTAGAGACAATAGAACTAACCTTGGAGCTGTCAGGAAGGTTAGTATCATAAAGGATCCTAGGCCCAAACCTCTGCCAAAGAGAACCTAGAGGGTGCCAGTTGTCATACCAAAGAAACACAGTGTCACCATTACCAATCCTAAATTTTATGAGAGGATAAATTAAGTTCCTGAGAGACAAAATTTTCCTCCAAACCCAAGACGGATCACTAGGGGTCTTAACGGACCAGAAACTCCTACCTTTGAGCAAGTAGGACTTGACCCATTGGCACCACATAGAACAATCCCCGCCCGAAAACAGATACCAAACATGTTTGGCTATAGCAGCCTTGTTCCAGACTTCCAGATCCTTAAAGCCAAGGCCACCTTCACTCTTATTTCTGCAGATATACTTCCAAGCAATCTTAGCACTATGCTTTTTCATCTCAACCCCAGACCAAAAAAAGGATCTAAGAATACTCTCAATGTCGCTAATTATCTTCTTAGGAAGGATAAAAAGAGAGGACCAATAAACCTGCATAGAAAACAGGATAGACTTTATGAGTTGGGCTCTACCAGCATAAGAGAGCAATTTATTGGTCCAACTTTTGATCCTCATGGTAATTCTCTCCACCAGAATATGGCAGTCAGACACTTTAAGCTTAGTAGTGATTAAAGGCACACCAAGATATCTGACCGGAAGGGAACCCTCAGTAAATTTTGCAATCTGAAGGATTTCCTCTCTAAGCTGTATGCTACAACCCGAGAAGAAAATGTTACTCTTACTAGGATTAGGAGTGAGGCCCGACAAATCTCTAAATTCCTCCAAACCCTGCATGATAAGATTAACAGTACCAGGGTCCCCTTTGCTAAAGATCATCAGATCATCAGCAAAACATAAATTGACAATTTTGGTTTTTTCACATGTCCAGTGGAATTTGAACAGGGGATTCCTAGACTTTTCAGCCAAAATCCTAGCAAGGACCTCCATTGCCACCACAAATAGATACGGGGACATAGGATCCCCTTGTCTTAACCCCCGAGCCCCTTTAAAATACCCCTGAAGGCTCCCATTAATACATATCGAAAAAGAAGGGCTCGTGATACAAGCCTTTATCCAAGTAATCATGCAAGGAGGGAAAGCCATAGCTGTAAGAGTATCAATAATAAAATCCCACCTCACAGTATCATATGCCTTCATAATGTCCACTTTCATGGCACACTTAGGCGTAAAGGACTTCCTATGGTAACCTCTCATAAGCTCTTGGGACAGGAAAATATTGTCCGAGATCCTTCTACCTTGGACAAAGGCAGATTGCACAGGATCAATCAGATCAGGAAGAGCCAATTTAAGTCTATTAGCAATGATCTTAGCAATACATTTGTAGACGGTGTTACAACAAGAAATGGGTCTATAGTCACCAACATGCATAGGGTTGGGAACTTTAGGAATGAGAGCAATGATGGTACTATTGACCTCAGAAAGAAGTTTACCAGTATCAAAAAATGACTTGATGGCTAATGTGACATCCTTACCAACAATATCCCAAGAATTTTTGAAGAACCCAGCGGAATACCCATCAGGACCGGGGGCTTTGTTGGCTTTTAAGGACCAAAAAACCTCCTTGATTTCAGTCTCAGAGACAGGTTTAGACATCAAATCATATTGAGAAGGAGAGACTTTTTTATTCACCAAAGATTGAATTCTTGCGAAGCCATTATACTGGTTCACACAGGGAGTGCCAAATAACTTGGTATAGAAATTGACAAAAGAGGTGTGGATATCAGAACTGTTAGTGGACCTAGTACCATCACCCATGTCAACACTCAAAATTTTCCCTCTGTTGATATTGCTCTTCACAGACCTAAAAAAGAATTTGCTATTTCTGTCCCCAAGCCCAAGCCATTGCACCCTGGATTTTTGAAGGGCAAGACTCTCTTCTAACTTGCTAAGCTCAATGTATTTTTTCAACTCCTCTCTCTCCTGAATTTGCAGCCCATTGTTCACAGGATCTTTATCCAGCTTGTACTGGATCAGCTCCAAATTAGCCTTAGCATTCTGAACACGGGTAGATATATCACTAAAATCCTTTTTGTTCAAAAGCTTAAGGCTGGTTTTTAGATGCCTAAGTTTTTGACAGACTCTAAACATAGGAACGCCCCGGATATACTGCCCCCAAGTGTTAGAAACCGTACTCAGAAAATCTGGGTGTTGAGACCAGAAATCAAAGTATTTGAAAGGTTTCTTGAAGGAGCTCATAGAAGCATTAATATTGACCACAGCAGGGGAATGGTCAGATATGCCAGACGGAAGAAAGTTGGCAGTAGCCTCAGGAAACTTATCCAGCCAAGCCTCATTAACCAGGACTCTATCAATTTTAGTAGCAATATAAGCCCCTTCACTTCTTTTGTTAGCCCATGTGAATTGGCAACCACCATAAGATAGGTCAGCCAACTCAGATGCAATCACATAAGAATTAAATTCCTCATTTTCGTTTGTCCAGTTAGAAGTCCCCCCAATTTTTTCCTGCTGGTATCTAATAGCATTAAAGTCACCCAGAAAAACACAAGGATCTTTGGATTTAACATGGGAGATATCATACATAGATTCAAAAAAAACCTTTCTCAGAGTGTGCTTATTTTCAGCATAGACAAAAGTTGCATAAAATATTTCATTTGAAGCCAATTCAACAACTTTACACAAAATATGCTGATCAGACATGGAAATCATTTGAACATCACAAAAAACATTGTTCCAGCACACCCAGACTCTACCAGTTTTAGTTGGTTGTGAATTAGAAATCATGGACCATTGACCAAAACATTTAACACAAATACTGCTCTCATTTAACTGTTTTATTTTTGTTTCCAAAACCCCCATGACATGAATATTTTCTTTAAGCACAAAGTTTTTAACTTCTTTATGTTTAGAAGGATCATTCAATCCTCTAACATTCCAGGAAGCAATTTTGACATGCATAGGGACACAAAAAAGAGAGTGACATAACCCACAACCAACTAAAACTGAATTACCTCTTCTTCCTCCTCTGGCTGCTACTACCTTTGCCAGAGGATTTATTCACCTGCTGGGATGGGGTAGCAGAGCTAGCATGCACCTTTCCAGCCTTAGTTTCCTTTATCACTGTGTCTACCACTTCAGCAGGAATTGGAGCCACTATTTTTGCAATCTCAAAAATCCTCTTTTGAAACATATCCACATCACTGCTTTCGGAACTGTTCTCTTCCCCGGACAAACCCTTATCACCCGAAGTCTCCTGAGTATCAAGGGATTGATCAGATGAGTCCACCCTTATAGTTACAGGTGCAGTAATTGGAATTTCTTGATTTTCCACCACTGCAGACAAAGGTACAGAAACTGGGTCTGGGATTGCCTCCACTTCTGGAATAGTTTCCAAGTCAGGTTCACCCACCTTTCTCTTCCCCTTAGCTTGAACAGTGGCCCAGCCTTCTTCCTGAACATTGATGTTTTCCTCAGATGTCTTCTGGAGGGATATCAAATGAGCCACTTGTTTAGACACGCACTTTTCAGTGCTATGTCCAAATATTTGACAGTGTTGACACCTGGAAGGCAGTCCCTGATATTCAGCTCGGATTAGAACAGCCTCATCAGCATGCCTAATTTGGAAGTAGGTTGGCAATTTTGAGGTGGCCTCAATTTCCACGCAAACTCTAGCAAATGCCACCCTACTACCCCTTGCCGTAAGCTGGTCCATGAAAAGGGGGTTACCAATAGCACTAGCAATCCTACTCAAGCCATCAGGATCCCAATATTCCAGAGGAATATTAAAAAATTTCACCCAGACTGGGATTTTGGTTGATTTATCTTTTGTAAGTTTCATCATCCTTTTCCACTGTTTCAGAATAAGGAGATAACCACCTATATACCACGGGCCTCCTTCAAGAACTTCTCTGCAACAATCAGGAGTGTCAAAAATAAAAAACATAAAGCCATCCCCATTAGTTAAAACCTCCTTAAGGCCCTTAGTTTTCCACAGTCCAAATGCACTATTACGCAGATAGTTGTAGCCCACCCCCTTGTCAACAAAATAACCCACAAGGTAGGAGTCCCATTTCTCTAGCGGATCTGTACGCGAAGGCATATTCACAACAACACTATCCTCAACAGTAGTAGGAGGGATATACCTGAGCTTAATATTTGACCGGGTTGATGCAGCCGTGATATTTGCCCAGGAGCGTTGTTCTGGGCCCCCATGCTCGGTCCTGTTCCCAGCGGCACCACCACGACCTCCTCGCCCCCCACGATAACTACCTCCCCCCCTAACAGCTCCTCCTTGGGAAGAAGAGGAGTCCCTAATCGGAACTTGCACATCAGCAGCGAAAGCCATATCTGGATCTACTGATTCAACACAGATCTTGTTTTCCCCACGATTACGCGCTACAATCACACTATCTGGAAGATTTAGGAAGCTATTATACTCTTCCTCCACAATATCAGACCAATTTGTGCTGATAGCATTTCCAATCGGCGTCGAAGGCTCACAGCTTGTTGCAAGAGGCAACGGCTCTTTCAATTTCTCCACGGTCTCAGGAATACACACATCCGCTGCTACCAAATCAACCCCCAAACCAGGCCGATCTACTGCAGAAACAACAACCTGCGTTTGGATCTCCACATCGGACGAATTAGCCGTCGGAATCCCCACATCTGCACCATCACTAGGGCTTGATGGAACTTCCATCGCTATTTCGCTCAAAATCGCAAATCTATTCTCGGCTAGATTTGGATCGACAACTTTAGGGATATTACCTCCCACGCCCTCACCAGTAACACCCTTGTTAATCTCACCCAGGTTAGCATTAACTGCAGACATCGGTAATCAATGAGGTATTGAACCCTAGAAAACCAGGTTTTCTAGAGAGATGTCAGAGCTTCTCTCACTAACCCATCGTTCCTTAGGACACAATTTTCATAATGGAAGTATTATACCAATCAACAGAAGTATTAAGTTTGCATCTAAATTTCCTGATGAAATCAAGGATATAACTCAATTGCAACACTTTTTGGTAGTCTTAATTATCTAAAAGATTACTATCACCAGTTAAGCCAGGATGCCTCTATCCTTTATACTCGTCTCCCGAAAAATCCTCCACCTTGGTTTGAGGATCATACAGCAGCAATACAGACAATTAAAGCGAAGCTCAAACAAATTACCTTGTCTTTAAACTTCCTAACCCTCAGTGGAAAAAGATTGTTGAGACTGATGCTTATAAACACGGATTTGGTGGGATTTTAAAACAAATTAATCCTACTGCTTCAACAGAAGAACTGAGAAGGATGGACAAAATTAGAGAGAAACGTTCTTCTTGAGAGCTAGAAGAGAAAGTTAGAGCAAAGAAAGAGAATGAGAAAGAAAATCGAAGGAAATACAAATTCATCCATTCGGACTTGAGAATTGAGTAGTTTTGTGATTTAGAATGCCTTAAGTGTGGTGCTTTAGTTAAACTGATATCATTATGCTAGAATTACTCAGAAAATTCTCTTTGTTCGAGGCGAAGCAAGGTTAGTTTGAGTTAAACTTGGCCAATTAAGCTAATGAAACAATTGGGGGCCTATGCTAATTAGTTAGTAGAACAAAATAGAAAATGATGGAGAACGACGGAGAAAGTTAGAGAGAAACATTCTTTTTGAGAGCTAGAAGACTAAGTTAGAGAAAAGAAAGAGAATTAGGAAGAGAATCAAAGGGAATGCAACTTCACCCTTTCGGACTTGCGAGTTGAACACATAGGTGATTTAGAAAACCTTAAATGAGATGCTTAAGTTATACTAATATCGTTAAGGTACAATTGCTCGAAAAATTCTCTTTCTTAGAGGCTAAGCAAGGTTGGTTTTGAGGGAAACTTGGCCACTTAAGCTAATGAAACAATCGGTGGCCTATGCTACTTAGTTAGTAGAACAAAATAGAAAATGATAGAGAACGACGGAGAAAGTTCGAGAGAAACATTCTTTCCGAGAGCTGGAAGAGAAAGTTAGAGAAAAGAAAGAGAAGTATGTCTATTTGCTGTATGATTTCGGGTTTGGGCTGATGCCGGGTGGGCTCCGCGTCTGCTATCTCTAGCACTGTGGCTGTATGTCTACTTTGGTGTTGGGCCCACGGTTTTAATGGGCCACAATGTTTTGGGTTTATTTCTGGTTAAAAAAGTGGGTTGTTTTTGAGGGGCCCATTTGTTTTTTGGCCTAGGTTTTTAGTGGCAGTTTTTGTTCATTCGCGGACAGTGCTTTAATTAGTTTTTTTTTTTTTTTTTTTTTTTTTTTTTTTTTTTTGGGTAAGTAAGTAATAAAATAAAAACAATGAAATTTACAAGTTTACAAGGGGCATACCCCAGGCACGCCCAAACAACAAATAAAAACATATATAACCAACAAAACTACCACGACACCCCTAAGAAAGGGGGTAAACAAGAAACTAAAACTAAAAACACAATAACCCAACTTTGCCCATATATTCTTTTTGTCCTCAAGTAACCCCTACCATCAGAGATAATAGAAGGGAACTTGAGGTGAATATATGGGCAAAAAAATACAAAACATCACAAAGTTTAAGAAACAAAACACACACACTGACAAAGCAACAACCCTCAAGCCGAAACAAAGATGATGATCAACCCCACCAGCCCCCAGTCTCTACTGCAGATAAAAGAATGGGATCCAATAAGCGTCCCACTCCTCTCAGCCGTGACATCCAAGCCACTTAACCAAAGCCAAGATGGAGGAAAAGATATACCCCCCAAGAGAAATCCCAGCAAAGTCACATGAAGCTAGCACGATCAAAAACCATATGCCACGGACTAGAGAGTTGAAGTAAAAGACAATAACCCCTTAGCAACGAACCAATCCACAGCCAACAAAATCATGAAATCAATCATCGCATCCCCCAGTTCCTACCTTGGTAGATCACAAGCCTCAAACCCCACGGCAGTGTGACCAGCACTCCATGTCAGGCGTGGCAATACGATCAATTAGGACGGGTCACATGAAGACAAGAAGCGACCAGAAAACCGGTAGCTATCCTCCCGCTCATCTCCCAGTCTCTAACTCGGCTGGTTATTGAACCACTATTCCCCATAGCAGTGACTCCCCAATCACTCTTGGCGTTGTTGCTATTTTGCCCATATATCTTCCCCAAGTTTCCTTCTATTATCTTTGATGATGGGGGTTGTTTGGGGATAAAAATGATATATGGGCAATTTTGAGTTTTTATTTTCTACTTTAGTTACCCCTTCTTTGGGGCACGAGATCATGTTGTCTTACCAGGGTATGCCCCTTGTATTTGTGTAATTTTTTGTCTTTGATTTATGACTTGCCCACCCCCAAAAAAAGAAAACAAAAAGAAAGAGAAGTAGGAAGAAAATCAAAGGAAATTCAAATTCATCCTTTTGGATTTGAGAATTGAACACTTAGGTGATTTAGAAAACCTTAAATGAGATGCTTAAGTCAAATTAATATCGTTAAGCTACAGTTGCTCTGACAATTCCCTTTCTTAGTGGCTAAGCAAGGTTAGTTTGAGTTAAACTTGGCCACTTAAGCTAACCAGATCGTACAACAAAACAGAGAAGGATGGAGAACGGCAGAGAAAGAGAGAAACATTTTGCTTGAGAGCTAGAGGAGAAAGTTGTAGAAAAGAAAGAGAAAATAGGAATAAAATCTAAAGGAATTCAAATTCATCCTTTTGGACTTGTGAATTGAACGATTAGGTGATTTAGAACACCTTAAATAAGGTGTTGAATTAAACTTGGCCACTTAAGAACAAGTATGGTTATGTTAGAGAGAAAGGCTCTTCTTGAGATGTGGAAGAGAAAGTTAGAGAAATGAAAGAGAAAGATGAAGAAAAACAAAGGGAATTCAAATTCATCCTTTTGGAGTTGAGCATTGAACACTTAGGCGATTTTGAAAACCTTAAATGAGGTGCATAAATTAAACTCTTATTATGGTTGAGCTAAAATTACTCAAAAAATTATCGTTCTTAGAGGACCAAGCAAGGTTTGTTTGAGTTAAACTTTGGCCACTTAAGCTAATGAAACAATTGCTGGCCTAAGCTAATTTAGTTAGTAGAACAAAATAGAAAATGATAGAAAACGACGGAGAAAGTTCGAGAGAAACATTCTTTCCGAGAGCCGGAAGAGAAAGTTAGAGAAAAGAAAGAGAAGTATGTCTATTTGCTGTATGATTTCGGGTTTGGGCTGATGCCGGGTGGGCTCCGCGTCTGCTATCTCTAGCACTGTGGCTGTATGTCTACTTTGGTGTTGGGCCCATGGTTTTAATGGGCCACAATGTTTTGGGTTTATTTCTGGTTAAAAAAGTGGGTTGTTTTTTAGGGGCCCATTTTGTTTTTTGGCCTAGGTTTTTAGTGGCAGTTTCTGTTCATTCGCGGACAGTGTTTTAATTAGTTTTTTTTTTTGTTGCTATTTTACCCATATATCTTCCCCAAGTTTCCTTCTATTATCTTTGATGATAGGGGTTGTTTGGGGATAAAAATGATATATGGGCAATTTTGAGTTTTTATTTTCTGCTTTAGTTACCCCTTCTTTGGGGCACGAGATCACGTTGTCCTACCTGGGGTATGCCCCTTGTAAATGTGTAATATTTTGTCTTTAATTTATGACTTGCCCACCCCAAAAAAAAGGAAAACAAAAAGAAAGAGAAGTAGGAAGAAAATCAAAGGAAATTCAAATTCATCCTTTTGGACTTGAGAATTGAACACTTAGGTGATTTAGAAAACCTTAAGTTCCTACTCAAACTGGGAGAATTTGTGTATGCTGGGATGCTACTTTTTGTTCAGTTAAGTTAATTGACTCAGCTGATCAATTTTTGCTGTGTGAAATCACTGATTTTGCGAAAGATGCTGTTTTTAAAGCCTGCTTTGTTTATACTGATAATAGGCATATTGTAAGGAAGGAGTTTTTTGAATACATGGTCAGGACCTCTTG
The DNA here is from genome assembly GCF_055761805.1 of Camellia sinensis. Classification (NCBI taxonomy): domain Eukaryota; kingdom Viridiplantae; phylum Streptophyta; class Magnoliopsida; order Ericales; family Theaceae; genus Camellia; species Camellia sinensis. The sequence continues at coordinate 91,063,679 of NC_138964.1, forward strand.
TCTGTTGTCCAAAGCCCCTCTGGTTATGTTAGGTGATTTTAATGCTATTCGGTATGGGTCTGAGAAGTTTGGTGGCTCATCTGTGTGGTCTAGTGAAAAAGAAGCTTTAAATTCTCATATTCTTCAGTCTGAATTGGTGGACTTATCTTATGGTGGTTGCCAATTCACTTGGGCTAATAAAAGAGATAGTGGGGCCTATATTGCAACTAAAATTGATAGAGTTCTGGTGAATGAATCGTGGCTTGATTCTTTCTCAGCTTCCTCTGCTTATTTTCATCCCTCATCTGTCTCTGATCACTCCCCGGCAGTGGTTACTGTCTCTACTGATGGGGCCTCTTTTAAGAAACCATTTAAGTTTTTTGATTTTTGGGCTCACCATGAAAACTTTATTCCTACTGTGTCTGAGGTGTGGAACCAGTATATCCCCGGGGTTCCTATGTTTCGTATTTGTCAAAAACTCCGCGACTTGAAGCCTGGTCTTAAAGCTTTGAACAAAAAGGATTTTAGTGATATCTCCACTAGAGTCCTGGCTACGAGTTCGGAGTTAAATTCTGTTCAGTGGAAGTTGGATAAGGACCCTGGCAATCCTGTTCTACAAACACTTGAAAAGAGTCTCTATAAACAGTATGTGGATCTTAGTGCTGCTGAAGAAAGCTTGGCTCGCCAAAAGTCTAGGATCTAGTGGCTTGGTTTGGGGGATAGTAATAGCAAGTTCTTCTTTAGGTCTATTAAAGGCAACATTAATCGGGGTAAAATTCTCTGTATTGAGAGACATGATGGGCTTAGAACTACTAAGCCGGAGGATATTCAAGATGCTTTCATTAGCTTCTTTACTGGCTTATTTGGCAAGCCTATTGATGATCACTACAATGGTTTTGCTAGGATTAAGTCTCTGGTGAAAACTAAGCTGTCTCAAGACCAATCTTTGCTGCTTGCTAGTCCTGTGTCTGATAAGGAGATTAAAGAAGTCTTCTGGTCATTAAAACCCAATAAGGCCCCTGGCCCTGATGGGTTTTCTGCTGGCATCTTTAAGAGCTCCTGGGATGTTGTTGGTAGAGAGGTCACCCAAGCCATTAGAACCTTCTTTGAATCTGGTAGGTTACTCTCTGAAGTCAATAGTACCATTATTGCTCTTATTCCTAAAGTTCCTAACCCTGTAAAAGTTGGGGACTATAGGCCTATATCCTGCTGTAATACCATTTACAAGTGCATTGCGAAAATTATTGCTAATAGGATTAAAACAGTTCTCCCTGATCTGATTGATCCTGTTCAGTCCGCATTTGTTTCTGGTACGAAAATATCTGATAATATTTTCCTTTCCCAAGAGCTTCTGAGAGGGTACCATAGAGGTTCCCCTACCCCTAAGTGTGCCATGAAAGTGGACATTATGAAAGCTTATGATAGCGTTAGATGGGAGTTTATCATTGATATTCTTCGTGCTATGGGCTTTCCTCCAACTATGGTGTCTTGGATACAAGCGTGCATTACTAGCCCTTCTTTCTCTATCAGTATCAATGGTAGCCTACATGGCTATTTCAGAGGTGCCAGGGGTCTTAGACAAGGTGATCCCATGTCCCCCTACCTTTTTGTCCTAGCCATGGAAATTCTTGCTAGGATTTTTGCTGAAAAGTCTCATCTCCCGGCTTTCAAGTTTCATTGGCGATGTGACAAAACTAAAATTGTTAACCTCTGTTTTGCTGATGATCTTATGATCTTTTGTAGAGGGGATGTCCCCACGATTGAACTAATCATGGCTGGCCTTGATGAGTTTAGTAGCCTTTCTGGCCTCACTCCTAGCTCTAATAAGAGCAATATCTACTTCTCTGGTTGCAACTATGAGTTGAGAGAGTCAATCCTTAGAGTTGCGAAGTTTAGTGAAGGGACCCTCCCTGTTAAATATCTTGGGGTTCCTCTCATTACTACTAAGTTAAGAGCGGTTGACTGTAACCAACTCACTGATAGAATCACTAAAAGGGTTAAGAGCTGGACTAACAGAATTCTTTCATATGCTGGAAGAGGCCAGCTCATTCAGACCATTCTCTTTTCTATGCAAGTGTATTGGTCTTCTCTTTTCAGACCATAGAGGTTCCCCTACCCCTAAGTGTGCCATGAAAGTGGACATTATGAAAGCTTATGATAGCGTTAGATGGGAGTTTATCATTGATATTCTTCGTGCTATGGGCTTTCCTCCAACTATGGTGTCTTGGATACAAGCGTGCATTACTAGCCCTTCTTTCTCTATCAGTATCAATGGTAGCCTACATGGCTATTTCAGAGGTGCCAGGGGTCTTAGACAAGGTGATCCCATGTCCCCCTACCTTTTTGTCCTAGCCATGGAAATTCTTGCTAGGATTTTTGCTGAAAAGTCTCATCTCCCGGCTTTCAAGTTTCATTGGCGATGTGACAAAACTAAAATTGTTAACCTCTGTTTTGCTGATGATCTTATGATCTTTTGTAGAGGGGATGTCCCCACGATTGAACTAATCATGGCTGGCCTTGATGAGTTTAGTAGCCTTTCTGGCCTCACTCCTAGCTCTAATAAGAGCAATATCTACTTCTCTGGTTGCAACTATGAGTTGAGAGAGTCAATCCTTAGAGTTGCGAAGTTTAGTGAAGGGACCCTCCCTGTTAAATATCTTGGGGTTCCTCTCATTACTACTAAGTTAAGAGCGGTTGACTGTAACCAACTCACTGATAGAATCACTAAAAGGGTTAAGAGCTGGACTAACAGAATTCTTTCATATGCTGGAAGAGGCCAGCTCATTCAGACCATTCTCTTTTCTATGCAAGTGTATTGGTCTTCTCTTTTCAGACCATAGAGGTTCCCCTACCCCTAAGTGTGCCATGAAAGTGGACATTATGAAAGCTTATGATAGCGTTAGATGGGAGTTTATCATTGATATTCTTCGTGCTATGGGCTTTCCTCCAACTATGGTGTCTTGGATACAAGCGTGCATTACTAGCCCTTCTTTCTCTATCAGTATCAATGGTAGCCTACATGGCTATTTCAGAGGTGCCAGGGGTCTTAGACAAGGTGATCCCATGTCCCCCTACCTTTTTGTCCTAGCCATGGAAATTCTTGCTAGGATTTTTGCTGAAAAGTCTCATCTCCCGGCTTTCAAGTTTCATTGGCGATGTGACAAAACTAAAATTGTTAACCTCTGTTTTGCTGATGATCTTATGATCTTTTGTAGAGGGGATGTCCCCACGATTGAACTAATCATGGCTGGCCTTGATGAGTTTAGTAGCCTTTCTGGCCTCACTCCTAGCTCTAATAAGAGCAATATCTACTTCTCTGGTTGCAACTATGAGTTGAGAGAGTCAATCCTTAGAGTTGCGAAGTTTAGTGAAGGGACCCTCCCTGTTAAATATCTTGGGGTTCCTCTCATTACTACTAAGTTAAGAGCGGTTGACTGTAACCAACTCACTGATAGAATCACTAAAAGGGTTAAGAGCTGGACTAACAGAATTCTTTCATATGCTGGAAGAGGCCAGCTCATTCAGACCATTCTCTTTTCTATGCAAGTGTATTGGTCTTCTCTTTTCAGACCATAGAGGTTCCCCTACCCCTAAGTGTGCCATGAAAGTGGACATTATGAAAGCTTATGATAGCGTTAGATGGGAGTTTATCATTGATATTCTTCGTGCTATGGGCTTTCCTCCAACTATGGTGTCTTGGATACAAGCGTGCATTACTAGCCCTTCTTTCTCTATCAGTATCAATGGTAGCCTACATGGCTATTTCAGAGGTGCCAGGGGTCTTAGACAAGGTGATCCCATGTCCCCCTACCTTTTTGTCCTAGCCATGGAAATTCTTGCTAGGATTTTTGCTGAAAAGTCTCATCTCCCGGCTTTCAAGTTTCATTGGCGATGTGACAAAACTAAAATTGTTAACCTCTGTTTTGCTGATGATCTTATGATCTTTTGTAGAGGGGATGTCCCCACGATTGAACTAATCATGGCTGGCCTTGATGAGTTTAGTAGCCTTTCTGGCCTCACTCCTAGCTCTAATAAGAGCAATATCTACTTCTCTGGTTGCAACTATGAGTTGAGAGAGTCAATCCTTAGAGTTGCGAAGTTTAGTGAAGGGACCCTCCCTGTTAAATATCTTGGGGTTCCTCTCATTACTACTAAGTTAAGAGCGGTTGACTGTAACCAACTCACTGATAGAATCACTAAAAGGGTTAAGAGCTGGACTAACAGAATTCTTTCATATGCTGGAAGAGGCCAGCTCATTCAGACCATTCTCTTTTCTATGCAAGTGTATTGGTCTTCTCTTTTCAGACCATAGAGGTTCCCCTACCCCTAAGTGTGCCATGAAAGTGGACATTATGAAAGCTTATGATAGCGTTAGATGGGAGTTTATCATTGATATTCTTCGTGCTATGGGCTTTCCTCCAACTATGGTGTCTTGGATACAAGCGTGCATTACTAGCCCTTCTTTCTCTATCAGTATCAATGGTAGCCTACATGGCTATTTCAGAGGTGCCAGGGGTCTTAGACAAGGTGATCCCATGTCCCCCTACCTTTTTGTCCTAGCCATGGAAATTCTTGCTAGGATTTTTGCTGAAAAGTCTCATCTCCCGGCTTTCAAGTTTCATTGGCGATGTGACAAAACTAAAATTGTTAACCTCTGTTTTGCTGATGATCTTATGATCTTTTGTAGAGGGGATGTCCCCACGATTGAACTAATCATGGCTGGCCTTGATGAGTTTAGTAGCCTTTCTGGCCTCACTCCTAGCTCTAATAAGAGCAATATCTACTTCTCTGGTTGCAACTATGAGTTGAGAGAGTCAATCCTTAGAGTTGCGAAGTTTAGTGAAGGGACCCTCCCTGTTAAATATCTTGGGGTTCCTCTCATTACTACTAAGTTAAGAGCGGTTGACTGTAACCAACTCACTGATAGAATCACTAAAAGGGTTAAGAGCTGGACTAACAGAATTCTTTCATATGCTGGAAGAGGCCAGCTCATTCAGACCATTCTCTTTTCTATGCAAGTGTATTGGTCTTCTCTTTTCAGACCATAGAGGTTCCCCTACCCCTAAGTGTGCCATGAAAGTGGACATTATGAAAGCTTATGATAGCGTTAGATGGGAGTTTATCATTGATATTCTTCGTGCTATGGGCTTTCCTCCAACTATGGTGTCTTGGATACAAGCGTGCATTACTAGCCCTTCTTTCTCTATCAGTATCAATGGTAGCCTACATGGCTATTTCAGAGGTGCCAGGGGTCTTAGACAAGGTGATCCCATGTCCCCCTACCTTTTTGTCCTAGCCATGGAAATTCTTGCTAGGATTTTTGCTGAAAAGTCTCATCTCCCGGCTTTCAAGTTTCATTGGCGATGTGACAAAACTAAAATTGTTAACCTCTGTTTTGCTGATGATCTTATGATCTTTTGTAGAGGGGATGTCCCCACGATTGAACTAATCATGGCTGGCCTTGATGAGTTTAGTAGCCTTTCTGGCCTCACTCCTAGCTCTAATAAGAGCAATATCTACTTCTCTGGTTGCAACTATGAGTTGAGAGAGTCAATCCTTAGAGTTGCGAAGTTTAGTGAAGGGACCCTCCCTGTTAAATATCTTGGGGTTCCTCTCATTACTACTAAGTTAAGAGCGGTTGACTGTAACCAACTCACTGATAGAATCACTAAAAGGGTTAAGAGCTGGACTAACAGAATTCTTTCATATGCTGGAAGAGGCCAGCTCATTCAGACCATTCTCTTTTCTATGCAAGTGTATTGGTCTTCTCTTTTCAGACCATAGAGGTTCCCCTACCCCTAAGTGTGCCATGAAAGTGGACATTATGAAAGCTTATGATAGCGTTAGATGGGAGTTTATCATTGATATTCTTCGTGCTATGGGCTTTCCTCCAACTATGGTGTCTTGGATACAAGCGTGCATTACTAGCCCTTCTTTCTCTATCAGTATCAATGGTAGCCTACATGGCTATTTCAGAGGTGCCAGGGGTCTTAGACAAGGTGATCCCATGTCCCCCTACCTTTTTGTCCTAGCCATGGAAATTCTTGCTAGGATTTTTGCTGAAAAGTCTCATCTCCCGGCTTTCAAGTTTCATTGGCGATGTGACAAAACTAAAATTGTTAACCTCTGTTTTGCTGATGATCTTATGATCTTTTGTAGAGGGGATGTCCCCACGATTGAACTAATCATGGCTGGCCTTGATGAGTTTAGTAGCCTTTCTGGCCTCACTCCTAGCTCTAATAAGAGCAATATCTACTTCTCTGGTTGCAACTATGAGTTGAGAGAGTCAATCCTTAGAGTTGCGAAGTTTAGTGAAGGGACCCTCCCTGTTAAATATCTTGGGGTTCCTCTCATTACTACTAAGTTAAGAGCGGTTGACTGTAACCAACTCACTGATAGAATCACTAAAAGGGTTAAGAGCTGGACTAACAGAATTCTTTCATATGCTGGAAGAGGCCAGCTCATTCAGACCATTCTCTTTTCTATGCAAGTGTATTGGTCTTCTCTTTTCAGACCATAGAGGTTCCCCTACCCCTAAGTGTGCCATGAAAGTGGACATTATGAAAGCTTATGATAGCGTTAGATGGGAGTTTATCATTGATATTCTTCGTGCTATGGGCTTTCCTCCAACTATGGTGTCTTGGATACAAGCGTGCATTACTAGCCCTTCTTTCTCTATCAGTATCAATGGTAGCCTACATGGCTATTTCAGAGGTGCCAGGGGTCTTAGACAAGGTGATCCCATGTCCCCCTACCTTTTTGTCCTAGCCATGGAAATTCTTGCTAGGATTTTTGCTGAAAAGTCTCATCTCCCGGCTTTCAAGTTTCATTGGCGATGTGACAAAACTAAAATTGTTAACCTCTGTTTTGCTGATGATCTTATGATCTTTTGGTATGATAATTGGCATCCTCTTGGGCCCCTCTGGGATAGATATGGGGATAGAATTCAGTATGATTCTGGCTTTAATAGTAAGACCAAAGTTAGTCAAATTGTTCGTGGTAACTCTTGGCATTGGCCTTTCGCTAATTCATGGGAAATTCAAGAGTGGATCTCGTCTACTCCTGAGAGTTGTAGACCTGATTCCTCTAAAAATGACCTTATTAGTTGGACCCTCACTTCTGATGGGGAATTCACCATCAAGTCTACTTGGCACCACTGGAGAAGTAAGTTTGCCAAGGTAGCTTGGCATGATTTTGTCTGGGGTTCCCATAAAATACCTAAGGTTAGCTTTATTGTCTGGCTTGCTATTCAGGAGAGGCTTAATACTGGTGATAGGGTGTCTGCTTTTGGTGTGATCACAACCTGCTCCTTTTGCCAGGATCCCAATGAAAGTCACTCTCATCTCTTTTTTGATTGCATATTCTCTTCTAATGTTTGGCAAGCTATTCAAGGTAAATGTAATGTTAACTGGCCAGATCTTCATTGGCCTGGGATCATTACTCATGCTACAGGAGAAACTAAGGGTAAATCTCTCAGAGCTCATGTCCTTAAGTTGGCTTTGATGTGCACTGTTTACAATCTTTGGCTTGAGAGGAATAACAGGAAATTCAGTAATGTCTCTAAACCTGTACAGGTTGTTATCAAATCTATTATTCACATGGTTAGGGGGAGATTACTTTCTGTTAATACCTTTCCCAGATCTCCAGGGGATCAATGGTTTCTAACCCATTGGAATTTGCCTGAAAATGTTTTGAAGCCCCTTTCCTCTGTCAGGAATGGAAGGGCTGCTGAGTGATGTGAGTTTCTCTACATGAGGGTTGAGTAGAGGAGAGTAAAATTTGTTTACTAATTGTTTGCTCATATTTGCAGTTGCTGTTCTTATGGATTTCTCTTGAGAGTTGAGTGCTGTGAGAAACAAACACTTTCTGTAGCTTATTGTGGGTTGAGTGAATTCAGTCCTCAAATTGTTTTGTACTAATGTTTATATATATAGTAAATTTTTATATGCAGGCTAAGGATGCTGTTATTGAGTGGTGTGAGTTCTTATACTGTGGGTTGAGTGTTGTGAGGTCCTATATTGTGAGCTCTATTATTATGTTCCTGAAGCATGGTTTTCTTCCTTCATTTGGTTGTAATGTTTTCAAGTTACACAATGCAGGGTTTACTACAGAGTGTAAGCAAGGCATGGGTGGCATGGGAGGTCAGCTGCGTCTCCATGGGCACTGCTGGTTTGCTGGTACAAATGCCTCGGTTTTAAGAGTTTCCTGGTGTGTGGTTATGGCTGCTTGTAGCGCCTCTGGTGGGAAGATTGTCTTTCTTTTCGTTTATTTTAACTTCTTACGGTTGGACATTATAGATGGTTTGCTGTGTTTAATTCTTTTTGGCCTATCCGTGCGGGATGTGCACGGCATTTCTATTTTGTTGTTTTTTGGGTTTCGTACTGTGGATTATGGTACGCTTGTGAGCTGTGCTTGGTCTTCTTTCGACATGTTCCTTTTTTGCATAGGAGCAATATCTGTGAATAGCATACTAGGTTCTCTGCTTAATGGGACAGCCAAGGGATGGACTTCAGTTTTTTTGTTAACTATGGCTGCTGGAAATGCCCAGGACGTGATGAACCTATTGTTTTTATTTATTTTATTATTTGGTTGTCAAAGCCTGATGATTGCATGTTGTATTTTGGTCTTTGCTTTAACTGCGGGATGTGCATGTTTAAGCTGGTCTGTATGGTCCCGAACCTGTCTGATTGTGTTCATCTTTCCCATATGTTTATTATGGGACACATGAACATTTTTGTATGTTCGGGTCTGTGTCGTTGTGTGTGGACTGTTCATTAGGCTTGTTTGTTTTTTTGGTATTTTGGATCGCTTTCAGTTTCTTAGCTTGTTGATCTAGGTTGGTTTTGTTCCTTTGTTTTCTTAGTTTCTTTGGTTAGGGCCTGGGGCATGCCCCTTGTATATGTGTAATTTTCTATGTTTTTAATTTATGACTTATTCACCCAAAAAAGAAAACCTTAAGTGAGATGCTTAAGTCAAATTAATATCGTTAAAGCTACAGTTGCTCTGACAATTCCCTTTCTTAGTGGCTAAGCAAGGTTAGTTTGAGTTAAACTTGGCCACTTAAGCTAACCAGATCGTAGAACAAAACAGAGAAGGATGGAGAACGGCAGAGAAAGAGAGAAACATTTTGCTTGAGAGCTAGAGGAGAAAGTTGTAGAAAAGAAAGAGAAAATAGGAATAAAATCTAAATGAATTCAAATTCATCCTTTTGGACTTGTGAATTGAACGATTAGGTGATTTAGAACACCTTAAATAAGGTGTTGAATTAAACTTGGCCACTTAAGAACAAGTATGGTTAAGTTAGAGAGAAAGGCTCTTCTTGAGAGGTGGAAGAGAAAGTTAGAGAAATGAAAGAGAAAGATGAAGAAAAACAAAGGGAATTCAAATTCATCCTTTTGGAGTTGAGAATTGAACACTTAGGCGATTTTGAAAACCTTAAATGAGGTGCATAAGTTAAACTCTTATTATGGTTAATCTAAAATTACTCAAAAAATTATCGATCTTAGAGGACCAAGCAAGGTTTGTTTGAGTTAAACTTTGGCCACTTAAGCTAATGAAACAATTGCTGGCCTAAGCTAATTTAGTTCGTAGAACAAAATAGAGAAGGATGGAGAACGGCGGAGAAAGTTAGAGAGAAAGATTCTGGCTTGAAGCAGACTTGATCTTGAGCTTGAGGTAGAGGCACACTCGTACTTCAGAGCAATGGCAAGACCCGAAGAGGTACACACGGAATGCAGTCTAGGAACTTACTAAAGTTGAAACAAACTCAGTTACCCGACATTTCCTCTTTTCTTTTGCTTTGTAGTCTGGAACCCATATAGCTTCAAATAGGTCTTGGTTTTACTATTCTGACATGACCTGGGTTGAACCCTGCGATTTTATGAAGGAACAAATACTATTTTGCACAAATGTGGAGAATGACACAGCACTCTGAGCACAAAACGATTTTATTTTGAAATCAAAATTGAAAATGAATTCTTAACTAGGTATTGAGTCTACGACTGGACACAGCGCATCATGACTCAACAAAGGAAAACAAAGGTAAACAACCTAAACACATCGAGACACGCTCGGAATGACTCAAAGCAAGAATCGAGACGAACAAAACAAAAGACACGACACACAGACGTGTTACAACGACGAGAGACCTCTCAGTGCACGAGGAGCCAGTTTCTCCGGGTTTTATTTCCCACCCTTTCTAATTTGTGATTCTCACATCACTCGGCCTTTAGGCTCTGTTTTTCTGAAAAAGCCATTTTCTCACTTTTTCTCTCAGCTCACATCTCTCTATTCTTCAATCTCTCATTTTTTTGTCCCTCCCCTGGGTGGTTGATGGATAAACAGAAAGTTGTGGGCTCTTGCCCATAGCATTCTGCTAGATTCTTCTTCTTATGCATAACAGTGAGTTTCTTCCACAGAGGGGTTGTGCTACAATTGGGTGTGTAGCAAATCTGCAGCTGACATCGGTTGACGATACTCCGCGGGGGAGTTTGGATGTAATCAGATGTGTCCAAACAAAGGAGTGGAATATCTCGATCCATTCCCGTTTGTGCTTCGCACTTGGCTTGATACCTCGTTGCTTGGAGGATGTGAGAGCTTTCTGCCCTTTTTACGGTTAGCTTCCGTTGTGCCCCTTTCTGGCAAGTATGGTGCCCTTTCTGGCAAATGTGTTGATAAAGGGGAAAAGACAGAACACCTGGCTCAAACTGTGCCCCTAGTTCATTGTTTTGACCATTTTTTTTGGTTTGGTTTTCTACTAAAACAATTTTAACCAAAATGAAAGTTAGATTAACACGCTTGTTCGATTTTCTGAGTCAAAATCATGCAAGTTAGTTTATGAGCACTGAAAATTTTCCATTTTTGGGTCCAAGAAAAAGGTCCAGGTTTGGAAAAATGGAATAGTTTTCGAGAGAAAATCAGTCAACCTTAGTAAAAATTCTCAAAATTGTTTTTACAAACGGCCACTGCTTAACAACCATAGAACCCACTCTCGAGATGTACAACCTCAGATTCGAAGGAAAATTGCCCCTTGCTTAAGGGGAGCTGCATGGCAACGGAAAGTTGCCCCTTGTTTGAACAGAATTGCAGCGCATTGAAAGGCAACGGAAAGTTGCCCCTTGTTTGAACGGCACTGCATCGCACTGGACGGCAACGGAAAGTTGCCCCTAGTCTGAATAGCGCCGCAGCATGTGGCAACCAGTCCTTACAATGACAATTACAACCAATTTCTCGGATACAGAGAAGACAAAGATGACCAGAACCATCACATGGACACAGTCGAATTTGAAGTGTTTTACGGCTGGACTTCAGAATAAAGTTGCCTACGTATCCCAAAGATGGGAATCAAGCCTTACGTAGTTTGGGGTTAAGGTACACTCGTGTATTTAACCTCTCCTTTTGCGCTCTAACTTTTGCTAAGGCCGCCCTTTCTGGGTTTTCAACCTTGCGAGCTTTGTTCTTCTTTTCTTTTCATTCATTTTCATTTTCTTCTCTTCTTTTTTCCTTTTTATATTTTCTTTTTATTTTCTTCATTTTTTGCATTTTTCTTTTTTTTTTCTTTTTTTTTTTGTTTTTTTTTCTCTTTCTTGCTCTAACTTTTGCCTGGGTCGCCCTTACGGGTTTTCAGACCAGCGAGCCTCTCTTTTTTTTTTTTTTTTTTTTTTTGGGTAAGTAAGTCATAAAATAAAGACAATAAAATTTACAAGTTTACAAGAGGCATACCCCAGGTACGCCCAACAACAAATAATAAAATAAAAAAACAATTACAAACCCAACAGAAATTACCACTACACCCCTCTAAGAAAGAGGGGGATATACAAGAACAACAAAGTAACAAACAACCCAACTTTGCCCATATATCCTTTTACCAGCGAGCCTCTCAAGGGTAAAAGTGTAGCTTTTGTCCATATGGAATGGTTTGAGATCTCGAAGCCATCCGAATCCAAGAGAATGGATGTTGTTTGTTGATGATGTAGGAGTCCATCCAATGGGGGGCTGAATTTGCCCCTAGTGTTGTGGATAGGAACTTGGTTGTCCTTTACCAATACTTTCTTCTTTTTTCCCTTCTGGGATTTGGCATTCTCGCTGATCTTCATCTTTGACTCTTCGACCACATTTGAAATTCTTTTGCCCCTAGTTCGAGGGGTGCTTCTGATCTAGCTTCGCAAGCTTCTTGATTTGACTTTGTCGCTGCTACTTCACGGGCTGCTTTTGATCCAGCCACACAGGCCTTACATTGTAGTTGACCGTTGAACATTCTGAATCCAAGTTCAAGGTTCGAATGCAAGGGGTCGAGTCTCGAGACTGAGAGCGATCCTAGGCTGCACAATCTCAAGAGAGATTCCACATAGGTCTTCGCAGGACCGCGTAAAACATTTTTTTGAAATCTTTTAAGAAAGCGACCAATTGCTCGTGCCGAAGACAGTGTAGAACCAATCTGGATCAAGCCAGGATCCTTCCCAATACTCACACTAACAAGCATGATTTCACTCATTAAGGGCTTAACACGCCTCTCTTTCTCTCAATTGATCAAATTTTTGCAAAACCCGAGGAATTCCTTCCTCTTCGTCTTCACCGCAGTGTTCAAAAAAAAGTTTTGAAAAACTTAGGTCAATGCAATAATTTCAAGGCACAAGAGAGCAGGTGGAATGCACTGTCATTTCATTCAAACTTTCTGGCACAACTGGCGCAAGGCAGAAGCAAACACAAGAGTGTGAAAATCACTGCTGTTTTATTCAAATCTGTTGGCACAACTGGCTCCCCGGCAGAAACAGACTCAAAAGAAAACAAAAGGACAAACACAAAACAAAATAGTGATATCCGAAGAAAAACCCCCGGAATCACCCGACTCTAACAAAATAGGACTGACTCGATACAACAAGACAGACCCTTAATCAAAAGACCGACTCAGAACAAAGAGACAGACTCAAAACAAAACCACAGAACTGACTCAAACACCCAAGTCAGAAGCTACAAAAACCAGTATTCACAAATGCTCAAAACAGTGCGTGCTACACGTCACATCTGAAGTAAACTGAGCGCCAGCCGCAGCTGGTTCATCCCCCGATCACATAATCACATTATCCCCCGCAAGTTCACTGATCAAGTACCGATAGACTTTGCAGGACCTGGTGCGGCAATGACCCCGTTGTCAAATAGATCTTGTACATCATGGCGCAGACGAAAGCAACTGTCGGTGTCATGACCGGTTTGTTGATGGTAGGCACAATATTTAGTTTGGTCATGCTTTACAGGGATAGGATCGGGTAGGGGCCGTTGTTCCAGCGGTTTCAAATGTCCTTTCCGGAGTAAGACCTCTAGAGCCTTTGACAAAGGCATATGAAGTGGGGTAAAAACCCTCTTGACTCGAGGTGGATATTTGGTTTCTTGTGAGCTATTTCCAGATGCACCGGCGAATGGGGTAGCTATTTTTGAGGCGGAGGTGGTAACCATGCCCACTTCAGAAGATCTTGTAGCTGCATCACCACTGGTGGTCGCCAAGAAGGCCCTGCTTCATAGCGTCATCGATCTGTGCTCCCATCTCATGTAAGTCTAAAAAGGTGGGGAAGGGGAGAACGATCATTTTCTGCATAAGCTTGGGCTGGAGATTGCGCACAATCATCCGAATTTGATCTTTGTCAGTGGGCCTAAGGGTCATCATTGAGGCCTTGGCCCTCCAGCGGGCTACGAAATTCGAAAAACTCTCCTTAGGCTCTTGCCTTGTTGTTTCAAGATCACGGGTTGTGACCTCGATTTGCGTGTTATAGGAGTACTGCGCAACGAAGGCCTCGGCCATCTCATCCCAGTTCCGTTTGACATTGTGTTCTAATTTTGCATACCAGATAGCAGCCACACCTGACAGGGTCCGGCCGAACAATGAAAGCTTCTGCGGTCTAGTGAGGCCTATCGGCCGTAGGATATCTGAGAACAACCGGAGATGCACCAGGGGATCCCCAGATCCGTCAAAGCGGTCAATATGTGGCATTTCAAAGCGGTCTGGCAGCGTCATGACTGCGTCGGTATATCCATCCTCAATGTCCATGATGGACTTGACGCCCTGAGATTTCTTGAACAGTTTTTCAAGCTTGCTCACCTTCAATGCTGTGGGGTCCACCTCGGACTCAAAGGGAGAATCCGGCAGGTTGGTCGGTGTTTTTGGTAATTGGGGTATGATTGGGGGCGGAGCCAGTCCTGTCGAAATGTCCGTATCTCCCTGGCCATTTGGTGCCTCCTTGGGTGCTGGGACTCCTGGTGGGGATGGGGCTTGTTGCGAAGCAGATGCTCCGGTTTGCTGCTGTAGCCGGGTAATTAACTCTGCTTGTTGAGCCATGATCGCAGCCTGCTGTTTGGCAAATTCCGTCTGGCGGGCAGCGTCTTGCTGCATGAGTTTCATACTTTCTTGGAGTTGACGCATCATTTCCTCCATCCCTGCCATGTTCTGCTGTTCCGGCTGACTGACTGGTATATCTATCTCTGTGATAGAAACTGAGGCCTCAGCTTGATTGTTCACTGGTGGGGTGGATAAGGGCCACTAATCTGGTAATTGCTGAACCGATGATTTGTGCCTAACTGGCGGAGGAACACTGATTTGCCCTTGAACTGAATCTCTGACTTGACAAAGTTTATCAGCACAAGTCCGATGAACCTCGGGGGATATCGGAGCCTTCTGAAGCTATGGTTCCAAGACTACCCTAGCAAAAGAGAAAACAAGCAGCATCTCAGCCTAATTTCACCAAAACAGATATGAGCAGCCGAATAACTGTGCTCTCTACTGAATTCTGTCCAAAAATTCTGCCAGTGAACTGATACCCTCAGGTAAAACTGATTCCCAGATATTGATGCCCCCAGGCCTGATACCCAGACTTGCAAACTGTTACATGCATTCCTGTAGGGACACACCCTAAAAGCACATAGCAAGCAAGTGAGAGCCAAAACACCGCTATGTTGGGGTAGGGTTTCCCTGTCCTATTTTGTCAGGAGCTAGGGTTTCACTACGCACACAGTGGTTTGAAACAACCTATAAACGGGTAAGCAACCTGTCCTAGTTTGGAATGGTCACTATGGATTCCGAATATGCACTAGGTCGAATGGTCAAAAAGGGTACCCCGGTAAAACTGGGGTTTGTGTTCCCATACTGGCAGAGCCCGTAACCGGTAAGCCTTATGGTACGTAGCCTCTGGCAAACCGCTCAGGAATAGCAGATGGCAAACACGGTGTCCTAGGCGCACCAATGCACATGCAATGCAAAGAAACACATAAGTGTAGTCAAAACCAGATATCATGAGTTCGAGTCAAGTTCTCTAACTCCCCAGCAGAGTCGCCATAAACTATAGACGTCCCCGAACGCCCCGGGAGGATGAGTCCCGTTCTGTTCATTTGGGCTCATTACAAGTTCGGACTCTCAAATTAAGAAAACAGATTTTTTGAAAGAAGTGCCAAACATGGACTGCTTTGCTAGATACAGAGTCGCCACCTAAATGTTTTATTCTGGGAAAATTTAGGAAACCCTGACTCGTTTGCCTAAGGCCACGTGTCCGTCATCACCAAAGTTGCCTCGGCTCGGGACATTTCACAGTTTATAACCAAGTCCAAAACAGCTCACAAATAAGCCTAAAATATCATGCAAAAATAGGCCTAAAATAGAGATTAAACACAAAGGGTGAGGAGAAGACCTCAAACAGCAAGAGGTCCTTGATCAAACATGAAAAGGAGCTCAAAATATGACTATTTACAGTTCAGGTCGGAGCCCAAAAATGTAAGCAACAAAGGCTAAGATATAGAACAAAATAAGGCAAGAAAGAGGGAGAAGAGGACTCACCCTTGTAGCACAAGTCTTCAGCAGCTTTTGGACCAAGGAAAGGTGCTTCTAACCTCTGAAAAACAGCCTCAAGTTGCTGGAATGGAGTGTGGAGGTTGTAGTCTTGGAGGTGGTGTGTAAATGGCCAAGGATAATGGACTTTAGAGCTTGGAAGGGAGAGCTATGGAGGAAGATGGTTGTGTGCCTTAGCAAAAATCTCTAACCCTTAGAAATGAAGCTCAAGTGTTGGTTTTATAGAGGGAGAGAGGCCAAAGGAAAAGGGGGGAAAATCAAATTCAAGTTTCCTCCCCAAAAGGCAACCCCTCGGATACAGGATCTGGGGGGTAACAGCTGGCACAGTTGGAATACACTTGGAGAGAGGATCATGGCCGGCCAGGTTCAAAAGGTTCAGGTTGCCGGCCGGCCACCCCCCATGGCCTGCTGGCCAGTGGTCAAAAGGGTCAATGTAAATTGCTGGCCGGCCACCCAAAAAAGGTGGCCTCCCATGTGTGCACAACACAAATATGTGGTCAAAATTCAAAAAAAGTGAACCAGGAGAGAGAAAAGCCAACTTTTTAGAGGGGTTCAAAAGGGTCAAGGACAATTACTGGCCGGCCTATACATATTGGTGGCCTCCCAGGTGTGTACAACACAAATATGGGGTTTAGGGCTAAAGAAAGTGGCCCCGGGGTGGTCAACATTAGCTTTTTAGTGAGGAAAACGGGCGCGGAGAGCGATGAAGAAATAAAGCTGGCTTTTCAGAACAATTGCTGGCCTCCCACCCTCCTACAAGCTTCCTAACAATGAAAATGAGGTCTCCACCAAAAAAGAACCAAAACGGATGCAAAACGGAGGTTCGTGGACCGAAACGCGCGGCCCGGGGCCCCGAAAATGGGCTGTTAAGCACCGGAGGTGGCATTCGACCATGAAGCTGGTCTCTCGGGCCACAATGTCTCCCAAAAGGGAGTAAATAAGATGTGTGCCAAAAATCGGAGCAAACGGAGGTGGTTAGGCAGTCCCGAACCGAGGCACACGGCCGTCGGCTCCGAAAAATCAAAAACCGGGTCCAAATGGGAAAAATGGCCTACGACCACGAAACGTAGCCTACGGCCACTGAGAGATGATCCATGAGACCTCTCTCTCCCTTCGGGAAGAGAAAATAGAGAAAACAGAGCCTGGTTCGCAAACCGAGGCAAGGCACAAAAGAGTCCGGAAGTCCGGAGGCAAGGCTAGCGGCCGAGACTCTGAAACATCAGAACGAGCACAATATGCAACATCACCAAGCGCTCAATCGGTGACGTCTGAGTCTTAAGGTCGGTCGAAAATAGGGTGTCTACAGTTGCCCTTCTTTGACAGAACTCGAAAGTCAAGAAGTGACGGGAGTGAATGTCAAAGCCCAGAGACGACCCATTTTTGACAAGGCCGAAGACTTAGACAAACAGGCAAGATAACAAAGATGTGCTCGCATGCATGCCCGCAGGCTGGGGGCAAGATGCAAAATGATATGCACAAAGCCGGACGTAACTCACGATTATGCAAAGCAGCAAGCATATACAAATCTAACTACATTTCATGCAGTAAGGATAATGTAAATAAAGCTGTAGCGAAGTAAATATTCACAATAAATGCGACAGTTTTAAGCGGGAAGGCAAATCAAACTACATTTCATGCAGTTATGATGCAATCTTAGCGAGCATGTGTGATGGATACAAAAAAGTGAAAAGAGTGTGCTGGATACACTATATGAATAAAGTGTGATTGATACACTAAGTGAAGCAAAGTGTGATAGATACACAAAGTGAATACAAAGTGTGATAGATGCACTATGTGAAGCAAAGCATGATGGATATGCGCAGAGTGTGATAGATGCACTACGTGAACAGAGTGTGATTGATACACTGAAGGTGAACACAAAGTGTGATAGATGCACTATGTGAACAAAGTGTGATTGATACACTAAAAGTGAACACAAAGTGTGATAGATGCACTATGTGAACAGAGTATGATAGATACACTAAAAGCGAATACAAAGTGTGATAGATGCACTATGTGAACAGGTGTGATGGATACACTAAAAGCGGACACAAAGTCTGATAGATGCACTAAGTGAACAGAGTGTGGTTGATACACTAAAAAGCGAACACAAAGTGTGATAGATGCACTTAGTGAACAAGTGTGATGGATACACAAAAGCTGAACACAAAGTGTGATAGATGCACTTAGTGGTCAAAATTGCTTCCTGGAATGTTAGAGGATTGAATGATCCTTCTAAACATAAAGAAGTTAAAAACTTTGTGCTTAAAGAAAATATTCATGTCATGGGGGTTTTGGAAACAAAAATAAAACAGTTAAATGAGAGCAGTATTTGTGTTAAATGTTTTGGTCAATGGTCCATGATTTCTAATTCACAACCAACTAAAACTGGTAGAGTCTGGGTGTGCTGGAACAATGTTTTTTGTGATGTTCAAATGATTTCCATGTCTGATCAGCATATTTTGTGTAAAGTTGTTGAATTGGCTTCAAATGAAATATTTTATGCAACTTTTGTCTATGCTGAAAATAAGCACACTCTGAGAAAGGTTTTTTTTGAATCTATGTATGATATCTCCCGTGTTAAATCCAAAGATCCTTGTGTTTTTCTGGGTGACTTTAATGCTATTAGATACCAGCAGGAAAAAATTGGGGGGACTTCTAACTGGACAAACGAAAATGAGGAATTTAATTCTTATGTGATTGCATCTGAGTTGGCTGACCTATCTTATGGTGGTTGCCAATTCACATGGGCTAACAAAAGAAGTGAAGGGGCTTATATTGCTACTAAAATTGATAGTCCTGGTTAATGAGGCTTGGCTGGATAAGTTTCCTGAGGCTACTGCCAACTTTCTTCCGTCTGGCATATCTGACCATTCCCCTGCTGTGGTCAATATTAATGCTTCTATGAGCTCCTTCAAGAAACCTTTCAAATACTTTGATTTCTGGTCTCAACACCCAGATTTTCTGAGTACGGTTTCTAACACTTGGGGGCAGTATATCCGGGGCGTTCCTATGTTTAGAGTCTGTCAAAAACTTAGGCATCTAAAAACCAGCCTTAAGCTTTTGAACAAAAAGGATTTTAGTGAAATATCTACCCGTGTTCAGAATGCTAAGGCTAATTTGGAGCTGATCCAGTACAAGCTGGATAAAGACCCTGTGAACAATGGGCTGCAAATTCAGGAGAGAGAGGAGTTGAAAAAATACATTGAGCTTAGCAAGTTAGAAGAGAGTCTTGCCCTTCAAAAATCCAGGGTGCAATGGCTTGGGCTTGGGGACAGAAATAGCAAATTCTTTTTTAGGTCTGTGAAGAGCAATATCAACAGAGGGAAAATTTTGAGTGTTGACATGGGTGATGGTACTAGGTCAACTAACAGTTCTGATATCCACACCTCTTTTGTCAATTTCTATACCAAGTTATTTGGCACTCCCTGTGTGGACCAGTATAATGGCTTCGAAAGAATTCAATCTTTGGTGAATAAAAAAGTCTCTCCTTCTCAATATGATTTGATGTCTAAACCTGTCTCTGAGACTGAAATCAAGGAGGTTTTTTGGTCCTTAAAAGCCAACAAAGCCCCCGGTCCTGATGGGTATTCCGCTGGGTTTTTCAAAAAATCTTGGGATATTGTTGGTAAGGATGTCACATTAGCCATCAAGTCATTTTTTGATACTGGTAAACTTCTTTCTGAGGTCAATAGTACCATCATTGCTCTCATTCCTAAAGTTCCCAACCCTATGCATGTTGGTGACTATAGACCCATTTCTTGTTGTAACACCGTCTACAAATGTATTGCTAAGATCATTGCTAATAGACTTAAATTGGCTCTTCCTGATCTGATTGATCCTGTGCAATCTGCCTTTGTCCAAGGTAGAAGGATCTCGGACAATATTTTCCTGTCCCAAGAGCTTATGAGAGGTTACCATAGGAAGTCCTTTACGCCTAAGTGTGCCATGAAAGTGGACATTATGAAGGCATATGATACTGTGAGGTGGGATTTTATTATTGATACTCTTACAGCTATGGCTTTCCCTCCTTGCATGATTACTTGGATAAAGGCTTGTATCACGAGCCCTTCTTTTTCGATATGTATTAATGGGAGCCTTCAGGGGTATTTTAAAGGGGCTCGGGGGTTAAGACAAGGGGACCCTATGTCCCCGTATCTATTTGTGGTGGCTATGGAGGTCCTTGCTAGGATTTTGGCTGAAAAGTCTAGGAATCCCCTGTTCAAATTCCACTGGAGATGTGAAAAAACCAAAATTGTCAATTTATGTTTTGCTGATGATCTGATGATCTTTAGCAAAGGGGACCCTGGTACTGTTAATCTTATCATGCAGGGTTTGGAGGAATTTAGAGATCTGTCGGGCCTCACTCCTAATCCTAGTAAGAGTAACATTTTCTTCTCGGGTTGTAGCATACAGCTTAGAGAGGAAATCCTTCAGATTGCAAAATTTACTGAGGGTTCCCTTCCGGTCAGATATCTTGGTGTGCCTTTAATCACTACTAAGCTTAAAGTGTCTGACTGCCATATTCTGGTGGAGAGAATTACCATGAGGATCAAAAGTTGGACCAATAAATTGCTCTCTTATGCTGGTAGAGCCCAACTCATAAAGTCTATCCTGTTTTCTATGCAGGTTTATTGGTCCTCTCTTTTTATCCTTCCTAAGAAGATAATTAGCGACATTGAGAGTATTCTTAGATCCTTTTTTTGGTCTGGGGTTGAGATGAAAAAGCATAGTGCTAAGATTGCTTGGAAGTATATCTGCAGAAATAAGAGTGAAGGTGGCCTTGGCTTTAAGGATCTGGAAGTCTGGAACAAGGCTGCTATAGCCAAACATGTTTGGTATCTGTTTTCGGGCGGGGATTGTTCTATGTGGTGCCAATGGGTCAAGTCCTACTTGCTCAAAGGTAGGAGTTTCTGGTCCGTTAAGACCCCCAGTGATCCGTCTTGGGTTTGGAGGAAAATTTTGTCTCTCAGGAACTTAATTTATCCTCTCATAAAATTTAGGATTGGTAATGGTGACACTGTGTTTCTTTGGTATGACAACTGGCACCCTCTAGGTTCTCTTTGGCAGAGGTTTGGGCCTAGGATCCTTTATGATACTAACCTTCCTGACAGCTCCAAGGTTAGTTCTATTGTCTCTAATGGCTCTTGGAAGTGGCCTGTTTCTAATTCTTGGGAGATTAAAGAGTGGATTTCCTCCACTCCTTCATCTCTCTTACCTTCTCCGGGCTCTTCTGACACTCCGGTTTGGAGCTTGACTGCTGATGGTACATTTTCTATCCAATCTGTTTGGGATTGGTGGAGGGAAAAAGGGCCTAAAGTCCCTTGGTCTAAACTTATCTGGGGCCCCCCTCTTATTCCTAGGGTTAGTTTTATTGTTTGGCTGGCCATTAATGAGAGACTTAATACTGGAGATAGGCTTCAATCTTTTGGCCTTGTCTCTAATCCTTGCTGCCCTTTCTGTCAAGCTCCTGAGGAGGATCATTCCCATCTCTTTTTCAGGTGTATTTTTTCCTCCAGGGTTTGGGGTGGCATGATGGCCAAATGTAATACTAACTGGCCTTCTCTGTCTTGGCTGGGTACTGTTGAGTTTGCTACTAAATCTACTAGGGGTAATTCTTTGAAAATGCTGGTTCTGAGGTTGTCTTTTCTATGCACTGTCTACCACATTTGGATGGAGAGGAATAGTAGAATCTTTAGTAAGGTCCACAAACCTGAAGAGGTTGTTACTAACTCTATTATCCAAATGGTTAGGGGTAGGCTCCTTTCTTTGGATAACATTAAATTTTCTGCAGGTGATCACTGGTTTTTGGAGAAATGGAACCTTCCCTACAAGATTATGCAGCCGACCAATGCTACTGCAATTGGTAGGAGTATGAGTGATGTGAGTTCACCTACAATTAGGGTTGAGTGATGGTGAGCATATACTGTGGGGTTTTACTAATTGGATGTTATTTTGTAGGTTCTCTTCTCTCTTATCAGGTTATGATGCACTCTATATCATTGAAGAGGCTGATTGGAGGGTTGAGTGATGTGAGCAAGCAAAGTACTCTATGCCACTGTGGGTTGAGTGAAGAGAGACAGTATACTTGTTTTGCTCTAACATTTATTATATATTATATATGTTTTTTGCAGGTTTATGGAGCTTT
Source organism: Camellia sinensis (assembly GCF_055761805.1). Taxonomy (NCBI): domain Eukaryota; kingdom Viridiplantae; phylum Streptophyta; class Magnoliopsida; order Ericales; family Theaceae; genus Camellia; species Camellia sinensis. Next base: position 91,085,635 of record NC_138964.1, read on the forward strand.
CAAGTATACTACCTATCTTGTTCTATTGAGAAATCTGGTGAGATGTGGGCCAAGTGATGTGAGGTTCTATATGGAGTGTAAGAATGTTGGTTACTGTGGGCCGAGTGTGGGGAGGTCTTATACTGTGTGTTTGTTATTTCTGCTGCTTTATGATCTTCATTACGGAGGTGGTAATTCCTATTCATGGCAGGTTGTGGTTTATGGCGTGGTTCGGTGGTATGGTAGCTCCTTACTCCGTAGTTACCTGAGGCTGTTAACAGCTTATTTCTCTCTTGCTGTGGAGAAGTGGTGGCTGACTGCTGTTCAGATTTGGGTGGCAGTTGGCAGTGTGTGTATGTACCATGGTGATGGCTGCTCCAAGCGCCTTGCTATGCTACAAGTGGGAGATAATCAGTGGTTGTTCTTTTTATTTTTATTTTTATTTTATTTGTTCACAGGTGGAGTGTGCAGTCTGCCTACTCCTACGGGTTGTGTAGGAGGCTTCATGTGTACCTTGGTGTCTCGGGTTACAGGTTTTCTGAGCAACTCGGTAGATGGGCCCCTCTTGGTTCCTTTCTTCGGTTTTGTTTGGATTCCTATTCTGTATATTATTTTTGTTTTGTTACAGGTGCCCATCCCTACGGGCTGTGTAGGGAGATTTTGTGGGTGTGATGATGCCCTTCCCTACGGGTTGTGTAGGGAGTTTTCTATCTGTGTAATGGTGATTGTTGGTTGCTGGGTTTGTCTTTTGTACAAGGTCCCTATTCATCATAGGATATGGCCTTTGTACAATTTGATTGGCTAAGCTTCTTTTTGGCTCTCCCCATCTTCGGATGTAGTTCCTAGGTTTGGTCTAGATCTTTGTTATATTTTCGGGCTTCGGTGTTTTGTGTGCTGAGGCTCGTGTTGTTTTCTGTTGTTAGGGCCTGGGGTATGCCCCTTGTATTTTTGTAAATTTTCTGTTTTATATTATTTCTTATTCACCCAAAAAAAAAAATGCACTTAGTGAACAAGTGTGATGGATACACAAAAGGTGAACACGATGTGTGATAGATGCACTTAGTGAACAAGTGTGATGGATACACAAAAGGTGAACACAAAGTGTGATAGATGCACTTAGTGAACAAGTGTGAAGGATACACAAAAGGTGAACACGAAGTGTGATAGATGTACTTAGTGAACAAGTGTGATGGATACACAAAAGGTTAACACAAAGTGTGATAGATGCACTATGCGAATGAGTGTGATGGATACACTAAAGGTGAACACAAAGTGTGATAGATGCACTATGTGAACAGAGTATGATTGATAAACTAAATGAATGAAGTGTGATTGATACACTAAATGTGAACACGAAGTGTGATAGATGCACTTAGTGAACAGAGTATGATAGATATACTGAAAATGAACACAAAGTGTGATAGATGCACTTAGTGAACAAAGTATGATTGATATACTGAAAATGAACACAAAGTGTGATAGATGCACTATGTGAACAGAGTATGATTGATATACTAAATGTGAACACGAAGTGTGATAGATGCACTTAGTGAACGAGTGTGATGGATACACTAAATGTACACAAAGTGTGATAGATGCACTTAGTGAACACAGTATGATTGATATACTGAATGTGAACACAAAGTGTGATAGATGCACTATGTGAACAGAGTATGATTGATATACTAAATGTGAACACGAAGTGTGATAGATGCACTTAGTGAATGAGTGTGATGGATACACTAAATGTACACAAAGTGTGATAGATGCACTTAGTGAACGAGTGTGATGGATACACTAAATGAACACAAAGTGTGATAGATGCACTTAGTGAACAAAGTATGATTGATATACTAAAAATGAACACAACGTGTGATAGATACACTATGTGAACAGAGTTTGATTGATATACTAAATGAATGAAGTGTGATTGATACACTAAACGAGAATGTATGTGATAGATACACAAAATGAAAGAAGTGTGATTGATACACTAAATAAATGAAGAAAGTGTGATAGATACACTAAGGGTGATTGAGGTGTGATTGATACACTAAAGAAATGAAGTGTGATTGATACACTAACTGAATGAAGTGTGATTGATACACTAAATAAAAGATCTCAAACGGAACTTCTTTGAATGAACCGTACATACAATATCGTGCATGAATGAGAAAGAAACTTGATAGGTACAATGCAATACAATGCATGATGTTTAATGAACGCAATAAACAAGCGTCGCGGCGCTTTAGAAAGCACCTCATGAGGTGAGTGGCGGTGAACCGCTATTCTCCGACGGGGATCTTCCCTTGTGCTCTTCGAACACTTACCTTCAATCTTACAGTACAAAGGCTCTGAAATATTGACAAGGGTTCTTCACATAGAACACTTTGGATGTTGCCCTTCTTCCTGATCATATTCACAACTTTCCCTATTCTCCAACGGGGTGACAGACTAGGTTGGTTCAGTATCCAGAATTGAGGTGCATACACGCTATCTCAACCTATGGGGCTTCCATACAGATTTCAAGCCGAGAACATGCCTCTGGGTATTTAAACCAGACTTTAGTCCCGGAAATCCCGAACCTTTACGTTCTAGGCATCAACCATTCGAACTTTAGTTTCCACCTTCGCAGTTGGTCTCTTAGGAACTCATTGCGAACACAGCCAAGATACCTCTGGCAGGGAATGGTACTCAGGGAGAGCACTTTTGATCGCCATTCTGGCTTGAAGCAAACTTGATCTTGAGCTTGAGGTAGAGGCACACTCGTACTTCAGAGCAATGGCAAGACTCGAAGAGGTACACACGGAATGTAGTCTCGGAACTTACTGAAGTTGAAACAAACTCAGATACCTGACATTTCCTCTTTTCTTTTGCTTTGTAGTTTGGAACCCATATAGCTTCAAATAGGTCCTGGTTTTACTATTCTGACATGACCTGGGTTGAACCCTGCGATTTTATGAAGGAACAAATACTATTTTGCACAAATGTGGAGAATGACACAACACTCTGAGCACAAAACGATTTTATTTTGAAATCGAAATTGAAAATGAATTCTCAACTGGGTATTGAGTCTACGACTGGACACAGGGCATCACGACTCAACAAAGGAAAACAAAGGTAAACAACCTAAACACATCGAGACACGCTCGGAACGACACAAAGCAAGAATCGAGATGAACAAAACAAAAGAACGAGAGACCTCTCAGTGCACGAGGAGCCAGTTTCTCCGGGTTTTATTTCCCACCATTTCTAATTTGTGATTCTCACATCACTCGGCCCTCAGGCTCTGTTTTTCTGAAAAAGCCATTTTCTCACTTTTTCTCTCAGCTCACATCTCTCTATTCTTCAATCTCTCATTTTTTTGTCCCTCCCCTGGGTGGTTGATGGATAAACAGAAAGTTGTGGGCTCTTGCCCATAGCATTCTGCTAGATTCTTCTTCTTGTTCATAACAGTGAGTTTCTTCCACAGAGGGGCTGTGCTACAATTGGGTGTGTAGCAAATCTGCAGCTAACATCGGTTGACGATACTCCGCGGGGGGGTTTGGATGTAATCAGATGTGTCCAAACAAAGGAGTGGAATATCTCGATCCATTCCCGTTTGTGCTTCGCACTTGGCTTGATACCTCGTTGCTTGGAGGATGTGAGAGCTTTCTGCCATTTTTCGGTTAGCTTCCGTTGTGCCCCTTTCTGGCAAGTATGGTGCCCTTTCTGGCAAATGCGTTGATAAAGGGGAAAAGACAGAACACCTGACTCAAACTGTGCCCCTAGTTCATCGTTTTGACCATTTTTTTTGGTTTGGTTTTCTACTAAAACAATTTTAACCAAAATGAGAGTTAGATTAACACGCTTGTTCGATTTTTTGATTCAAAATCATGCAAGTTAGTTTATGAGCACTGAAAATTTTCCTTTTTTGGGTCCAAGAAAAAGGTCCAGGTTTGGAAAAATGGAATAGTTTTCGAGAGAAAATCAGTCAACCTTAGTAAAAATTCTCATAAATTGTTTTTGCAAACAGCCACTGCTTAACGAGCATAGAACCCACTCTCGAGATGCACAACCTCAGATTCGAAGGAAAATTGCCCCTTGCTTAAGAGGAGCTGCATAGCAACGGAAAGTTGCCCCTTGTTTGAACGGCATTGCAGCGCATTGAATGGCAACGGAAAGTTGCCCCTTGTTTGAACGGCACTGCAGCGCACTGGACGGCAACGGAAAGTTGCCCCTAGTCTGAATAGTGCCGCAGCATGTGGCAACCAGTCCTTACAATGACAATTACAACCAAATTCTCGGATACAGAGAAGACAAAGATGACCAGAACCATCACATGGATACAGTCGAATTTGAAGTGTTTTACGGCTGGACTTCAGAATGAAGTTGCCTACGTATCCCAAAGATGGGAATCAAGCCTTACGTAGTTTGGGGTTAAGAAACACTCGTGTATTTAACCTCTCCTTTTGTGCTCTAACTTTTGCCAAGGCTGCCCTTTCTGGGTTTTCAACCTTGCGAGCTTTGTTCTTCTTTTCTTTTCATTCCTTTTCATTTTCTTCTCTTCTTTTTTCTTTTTTATCTTTTCTTTTTATTTTCTTCATTTTTTGCATTTTTCTTTTTTTTTTTCTTTTTCTTTTTGTTCTTTTTCTTGCTCTAACTTTTGCCTGGGTCGCCCTTCCGGGTTTTCGGACCAGCGAGCCTCTCAAGGGTAAAAGTGTAGCTTTTGTCCATATAGAATGGTTTGAGATCTCGAAGCCATCTGAATCTAAGAGAATGGATGTTGTTTGCTGATGATGTAGGAGTCCATCCAATGGGAGGCTGAATTTGCCCCTAGTGTTGTGGATAGGAACTTGGTTGTCCTTCACCAATACTTTCTTCTTTTCTCCCTTCTGGGATTTGGCATTCTCGCTGATCTTCATCGAACTCTTCGAGCACATTTGAAATTCTTTTGCCCCTAGTTCGAGGGGTGCTTCTGATCTAGCTTCGCAAGCTTCTTGATTTGACTTTGTCGCTGCTACTTCACGGGCTGCTTTTGATCCAGCCACATAGGCCTTACATTGTAGTTGACCATTGAACATTCTGAATCCAAGTTCAAGGTTCGAAAGCAAGGGGTCGAGTCTCGAGATTGAGAGTGATCCTAGGCTGCACAATCTCAAGAGAGATTCCACATAGGTCTTCGCAGGACCGCGCAAAACATTTTTTTGAAATCTTTTAAGAAAGCGACCAGTCGCTCGCGCCGAAGACAGTGTAGAACCAATCTGGATCAAGCCAGGATCCTTCCCAGTACTCACACTAACAAGCATGATTTCACTTACTAAGGGCTTAGCACGCCTCTCTTTCTCTCAATTGATCAAATTTTTGCAAAACCCAATGAATTCCTTTCTCTTCGTTTTCACCGTAGTGTTCAAAAAAAAGTTTTGAAAAACTTAGGTCAATGCAATAATTTCAAGGCACAAGAGAGCAGGTGGAATGCACTGCCATTTCATTCAAACTTTCTGGCACAACTGGCGCAAGGCAGAAGCATAAACAAGAGTATGAAAATCACTGCTGTTTTATTCAAATCTGTTGGCACAACTGGCTCCCCGGCAGAAACAGACTCAAAAGAAAACAAAAGGACAAACACAAAACAAAATAGTGATATCCGAAGAAACACCCCCGGAATCACCCGACTCTAACAAAACAGGACTGACTCGATACAACAAGATAGACCCTTAATCAAAAGACCGACTCAGAACAAAGAGACAGACTCAAAACAAAACCACAGAATTGACTCAACACCCAAGTCAGAAGCTACAAAAACCAGTATTCACAAATGCTCAAAACAGTGCGTGCCACACGCCACCACATCTGAAGTAAACTGAGTGCCAGCCGCAGCTGGTTCATCCCCCGATCACATAATCACATTATCCCCCGCAAGTTCATTGATCAAGTGCTGATAGACTTTGCAGGACCTGGTGCGGCAATGACCCCGTTGTCAAACAGATCTTGTTTCTGGTTGTGATAATGAGTTGAGGGATGAGATTCTTTGGGTTTGTCAATTCAGTGAAGGCAAGTTGCCTGTGAGATACCTGGGGTCCCTTTAGTTTCCACGAAACTTAAAGCCTCTGATTGTGATCAACTTGTGGATCGGATAACTAAAAGGATTAAGAGCTGGACAAATAAGTGTCTTACTTATGCTGGCCGTGCTCAACTGATCCGATCTGTTTTGTTTTCGATGCAAGTGTACTGGACGTCTCTATTCATTCTCCCAAAGAAGGTCACTCGGTCTATCGAGCGTCTTTTTAGAGTCTTTTTTTGGTCGGGTTGTGAGATGAAACCTCATGGGGCGAAGGTTTCTTGGGATAGAATTTGCTCTCCCCGGAAGGAAGGGGGTCTGGGGTTTAAGTCCATTTTTGTGTGGAATAAAGCTGCTATTGCGAAACATGTTTGGTTCCTCCTCTCTGGGGGTGAGCAATCTATGTGGTGTAGCTGGGTTAAGTCTTATCTCCTCAAAGGTAGGAGTTTTTGGAGGGTTAGGGTGCCAAATGACCCCTCTTGGGTCTGGCGGAAAATTCTCTCCCTTATACCTATAATTTACCCCTTAATCAAGTATAAGGTGGGAGATGGATCTGGAGTTTTCTTATGGTTTGACAATTGGCATCCAATAGGTTCTATTTGGGATAAGTTGGGAGGCGTATTGTGTACGACACCGCCTTAAGCATAGATGCTAAGGTAAGTCAGATTGTGGAGGGAAAATCTTGGAGATGGCCATTTCCTTCTTCTTGGGAGATTATGGACCTCATTAACAAAACTCCTTCAAATCTCCTCCCTACTGGTGGCCATGATAGTGTTAGTTGGTGCCCTACTCATGATGGGGACTTCACCATCCAATCCACTTGGAATGCATTACGTACTCACTATGACCATGTGAATTGGTCACATTTAATTTGGGGTCCTCACAATATCCCTAAAGTGAGTTTTGTGGTTTGGATGGCGATCCTTGGCCGTCTTAACACTGGGGACAGATTGCATCTATTTGGTGTGACGCAATCTGCTGTGTGTGCATTTTGTCAGTACCATCATGAAGACCACAATCACCTTTTTTTTGAATGTCCATTTTCGGAAAGAGTGTGGTCTTGTATTAAAGGTAAAATAAATGTTGATTGGCCATCCCTCCTCTGGGATGATTTGGTCCAGATTATTGCTAAATCTGTGAAAGGGAAATCCCTGGGGGCTATTATTACCAGGCTTGCCTTTACTTGTACTGTGTACCAGCTATGGGTTGCTAGGAATAATAGAGTGTTTAGTAAAGATATGGTCCCTGAAGAGGTGGTTATTAAGTGTATTGTTGATATGGTTAGGTTCAGGGTAATGCATATAACCAATTTGAAGACTAACCATAATGACAGCTGGTATCTTAGTTCATGGAAACTGCCTCGTACTATGCTGAAGCATGCTGCTGCTGATGTGAGGACTGAGAGTTCACTAAATGTGGGTTGAGTGAAGGTTAGCAAATAAATTGTGGGGTTTCCTAATGTTTGCTATTCATATAGGTGCTTGGATTCCTGGAAAGCTGATGGATGAGTGTACACCAACCAGTCTGAGGGTTGAGTTTCGTGTGAGGAATAAACACTCCATAACCTCCAACTTACTAGCCACATTGAGAGGATCTAACATGCTTATATATATCACTGTATCTTTTTCTTTTGCAGGTATATGGAGCTGTTTCCCGAGTGATGTGAGCATAGATATTTGTGGGTTGAGTGTAGTGAGCAATTATATGTGTGATGTTAACTGCTTCAGATTTCTGAGTTTTGCAAAGCCCTCTACTGTTGGTTACTTAATTCTGTTTGGTCCTTGCTGCATTACAGGGTCTACTATAATGTGTAGTATCTGTCCGGGTCACATGTGCTGTCTTGTTTTTCCTGTGTTGCTGGCTGGATTTGCATGTGTTGATGGCTGTCTGCTTGTGTCGATGGCTGGATCTGCCTATGGTGATGGCTGTGTCTGCCTATCTTGTTCTTTTCATTTCGGTGTGTCTCGTGGCTTGAAGCTGGACCTGCCTGTGTTGATGGCTGCTATAAGCGCCTCATGTGTGAAGTCTGATTTTCTATTATGTTTGTTTACATTAGAATCTGTTTGGTGTTTTGCCTACCCGTGTGGGATGTACACGGGGTACATGACATATGGATTTCATCTGACTTTTTGCTGCCTGTGATCGAGTGTGTTCATGTTCCTAATTTTTCATGCGGCACATGAACACATTTTGGCTATTTTTATTATGTATGGTTTATTTAGGTTAGGACGTATTTCATTTATTTTGTCCAGATAGTTCTGTTTTATTTCGTCAGTTTTTCTGGGTAATTCTGGAATGGCTTAGTTTTTGTTTTTTCTTTCTCTGGTTTCCTGTATAGTGCTTTGGTTAGGGCCTGGGGTATGCCCCTTGTCGTGGTGTAAGTTTTTTGTCTTTTATTTTATGACTTATCTACCCAAAAAAAAGTCAAACAGATCTTGTACATCATGGCGCAGACGAAAGCAACTGTCGGTGTCATGACCGGTTTGTTAATGGTAGGCACAGTATTTAGTCTGGTCATGCTTTGCAGGGATAGGATCGGGTAGGGGCCGTTGTTCCAACGATTTCAAATGTCCTTTCCGGAGTAGGACCTCTAGAGCCTTTGACAAAGGCATATGAAGTGGGGTAAAAACCCTCTTGACTTGAGGTGGATATTTGGTTTCTTGTGAGCTACTTCCGGATGCACTCGTGAATGGGGTAGCTGTTTTTGATGCGGAGGTGGTAACCATGCCCACTTCAAAAGATCTTGCAGCTGCATCACCACTGGTGGTCGCATTTGAACTGCGGGAAAATGCCCTCCTGGGCTGCTCTTTCTCCTGGTCAAGAAGGCCCTGCTTCATAGCGTCCTCGATCTGTACTCCCATCTCATGTAAGTCTGAAAAGGTGGGGAAAGGGAGAACGATCATTTTCTGCATAAGCTTGGGCTGGAGATTGCGCACAATCATCCGAATTTGATCTTTGTCAGTGGGCCTAAGGGTCATCATTGGGGCCTTGGCCCTCCAGCGGGCTATGAAATCAGAAAAACTCTCCTTAGGCTCTTGCCTTGTTGTTTCAAGATCACGGGTTGTGACCTCGATTTGCGTGTTATAGGAGTATTGCGCAACGAAGGCCTTGGCCATCTCATCCCAGTTTCGTTTGACATTGTCTTCTAATTTTGCATACCAGATAGCGGCCACACCTGACAGGGTCCGGCCGAACAATGAAAGCTTTTGCGGTCTGGTGAGGCCCATCGGCCGTAGTATATCTGAGAACAACCGGAGATGCACCAGGGGATCCCTAGATCCGTCAAAGCGGTCGATATGTGGCATTTTAAAGCGGTCTGGCAGCGTCACGACCGCATCGGTATATCCATCCTCAATGTCCGGGATGGACTCGATGCCCTGAGATTTCTTGAACAGTTTTTCAAGCTTGCTCACCTTCAATGCTGTGGGGTTGTAGTGACCCTCATTACTCACCTTAGCCTCGGGCATGAGCATTTGTATAATCTTGTTTTGCTAAGTTACAGTAGTGAATTTTCTTGACTTGTCCTAACTAGAATGAGATTTTGTCTTGGTTTGTACTTATGTGAAATTTACGTGTTGAGCCTTGTTCTTTTCTGGTGAGTCTAGTTGAGGTCACCTTAAAGCCAGAACCACCTTGAAACCACTTTGGTTGACCTCTACCTTCTTCTTGGCATATTGGCCGAGATGTCATCTTCTAGGCCGAGGTGTATCATCAAGGTCGAGAGGTGTACCATCTGGGTCAAGATGTTATCCTTGAACCCAAGTGATCTTGTTCCGGATTGGTGCGACCTAGACCGAGGTGTGGCACAGCTAGGCCAAGTGTCATCCGTCCTAGCCGGGATCATTGATACCTCACCTACCGGAGCCGATGTTTTCACCCGATGTCAGTACCTTGTCAGAATGCCATGCCACTTTACTTGTTAAACACCCTTTCGCCATACTCTGTCTGGCCTGTCAGCCACCTTTTCGGGGAGAACCAACCAGCCGTTGCCACGTGTCCGAGCTGAGTGTTAAATCAGCCGGCAGTGAGTAGAACCTATCATTTTGTATTATATCTTTGCCTTGAGAGAGAGAAGCTCTAGAAGGAGTTTTAGAGTGAAGGAGTGGATCTTCGAGCTTGATTCTTAGGGATCTAACCCTTAGATTCGTGTATTAAGGTTAGATTCTTGACCTACTCTTGTAGTTCTTGTTAATCATCTAGCTGCATTGCATGATCGAGCATAATTTATAAGCCATGCATCGATTTAAAGTTTGGTTTTAGAAAGAGAAAGTGTTATTCATGTGTTCTTGAAATAAAAGTCTTGTTTGATCCGAAAGCTTGCATCAAGATTCATGTTTTTGTGTTTGTTTTCATAAAATCTTCGAGTATGGGTACCCAGGTCCATGTTTTTGAATTCATGGCATGAAATCTTAGATTTTGTAATGATAAGTTATGATCTTTGCAACCGTATTCTTCATGTTCTTCAAGAAAGGGAAAACCCAGATTTTCCCGACTTCATTTCCTTGAGCGTGGCCACCGGGACCACACCTCGGCAAGAAGGTGTGGGACCTCGGCAATAGCCTGGTTGGTACCCAGCATGTTTCCCCAAGAGGAGAAACAGTGTTTTGTCTTGGTGAACTTGATTTATTGATGAACTCGATTTATTCCACGGTTGTCATAAGCTATGATTATGCATTGTTTATTAAGGATCTCGGATGTCATACATGCAAACCCTTTATTACTTGTACCGTTCACTGAGTATCCAAGCTCACCCTCTCTATATATATATATGTAGGTGATGAGTAGGAAGGCGGTGACGCCTAGGTGTGACTCGCAAAGCTTGTTTTGGGTTTTTGTTATGTCGGCCTAACTTGTATTCATGTCGGCAGTCTTGAAAATTATGCTTCTCGGCTTATAATGCTTGTAATTTACACACGTCGGCTGGAGAAGCCTTTTGATCAAGAAGTAAAAATGTATTTTTGTACTTCATTTCTAATTGTATTCAAGTTGTAAAACTATGTAAAGATGTATGCCATTCCATTTGACTTATGCACTGCTCTTATGGACCACTTGTATTTTGGATTATTGCTTCCGTACTTTTTTTTGGGTGAATAAGTCATAAATTAAAAACACAGAAAATTACACATATACAAGGGGCATGCCCCAGGCCCTAACCAAAGAAACAAAGGAAACAAATGAACAGAACCAACCTAGATCAACAAGCTAAGAATCCAAAATAGCAAAAAATAAACATGCCTAATGAACAGTCCACACACAACGACACAGACCCAAACATACAAATATGTTCATGTGTCCCATAATAAACATATGGGAAATATGAACACAATCAGACAGGTTTGGGACCATACAGACCAGCTTAAACATGCACATCCCGCAGTTAAAGCATAATACCAAAAAATACAGCATGCAATCATCAGGCTTTGATAACCAAATAATAAAATAAACAATAAACAAAAAGTTCATCACGTCCTGGGCATTTCCAGCATCCATAGTTAGCAAAAAAACTGAAGTCCATCTCTTGGCTGTCCTGCTATTCACAGATATTGCTCCTATGCAAAAGAGGAACATGTCGAAAGAAGACCAAGGACAGCTCACAAGCGTACCATAATCCACAGTACGAAACCCAAAAAGCAGCAAAACAGAAATACCGTGCACATCCCGCACGGATAGGCCAAAAAGAATTAAACATAGCAAACCATCTATAATGTCCAACCGTAAGAAGTCAAAATAAACGAAAAGAAAGACAATCTTCCCACCAGAGGCGCTACAAGCAGCCATAACCACACACCAGGAAACTTTTAAAACCGAGGCATTTGTACCAGCAGACCAGCAATACCCATAGAGACGCAGCTGACCTCCCATGCCACCCATGCCTTGCTTACACTCTGTAGTAAACCCTGGATTGTGTAACTTGAAGACATTACAACCAAATGAAGAAAGAAAACCATGCTTCAGGAACATAATAATAGAGCTCACAATATAGGACCTCACAACACTCAACCCACAGTATAGGAACTCACACCACTCAATAACAGCATCCTTAGCCTGCATATAAAAATTTACTATATATATAAACATTAGTACAAAACAATTTGGGAACTGGATTCACTCAACCCACAATAAGCTACAGAAAGTGTTTGTTTCTCACAACACTCAACTCTCAAGAGAAATCCGTAAGCACAGCAACTGCAAATATGAGCAAACAGTTAGTAAACAAATTTTGCTCTCCTTCACTCAACCCTCATGTAGAGGAACTCACATCACTCAGCAGCCCTCCCATTCTTGACAGAGGAAAGGGGCTTCAAAACATTTTCAGGCAAATTCCAATGAGTTAGAAACCATTTATCCCCTGGAGATCTGGGAAAGGTATTAACAGAAAGTAATCTCCCCCTAACCATGTGAATAATAGATTTGATCACAACCTGTACAGGTTTAGAGACATTACTGAATTTCCTGTTATTCCTCTCAAGCCAAAGATTGTAAACAGTGCACGTCAAAGCCAACTTAAGGACATGAGCTCTGAGAGATTTACCCTTAGTTTCTCCTGTAGCATGAGTAATGATCCCAGGCCAATAAAGATCTGGCCAGTTAACATTGCATTTACCTTGAATAGCTTGCCAAACATTTGACGAGAATATGCAATCAAAAAAGAGATGAGAATGACTTTCATTGGGATCTTGGCAAAAGGAGCAGGTTGTGATCACCCCAAAAGCAGACACTCTATCACCAGTATTAAGCCTCTCCTGAATAGCAAGCCAGACAATAAAGCTAACCTTAGGTATTTTATGGGAACCCCAGACAAAATCATGCCAAGCTACCTTGGCAAACTTACTTCTCCAGTGGTGCCAAGTAGACTTGATGGTGAATTTCCCATCAGAAGTGAGGGTCCAACTAAGAAGGTCATTTTTAGAGGAATCAGGTCTACAACTCTCAGGAGTAGACGAGATCCACTCTTGAATTTCCCATGAATTAGGGAAAGGCCAATGCCAAGAGTTACCACGAACAATTTGACTAACTTTGGTCTCACTATTAAAGCCAGAATCATACTGAATTCTATCCCCATATCTATCCCAAAGGGGCCCAAGAGGATGCCAATTATCATACCAAAGGAATGTGGAGTCACCCTTACCTATCTTGTGGAGAATAAGAGGGGAGACAATATTCCTAAGAGACAAAAGCTTCCTCCAAACCCAAGAAGGGTCACTAGGAGTTTTGACATGCCAGAAACTTCTACCCTTGAGTAAGTACGATTTTATCCATTGGCACCACATAGATTGTTCCCCCCCGGAAAAAAGAAACCAAATGTGTTTGGCAATAGCAGCCCTATTCCAAATCTCAATGGATTTAAAGCCCAGACCGCCCTCATTTTTAGGAGCACACACCTTGTCCCACGCTACTTTAGCACTATGCTTTTTGAGCTCAGTACCAGACCAAAGAAACGCCCGAAGGATACCCTCAATCTCCTTAACCACCTTCTTAGGAAGGATGAAAAGAGAAGACCAATACACTTGCATAGAAAAGAGAATGGTCTGAATAAGCTGGCCTCTTCCAGCATATGAAAGAATCCTGTTAGTCCAGCTCTTAACCCTTTTAGTGATTCTATCAGTGAGTTGGTTACAGTCAACCGCTCTTAACTTAGTAGTAATGAGAGGAACCCCAAGATATTTAACAGGGAGGGTCCCTTCACTAAACTTAGCAACTCTAAGGATCGACTCTCTCAACTCGTGGTTGCAACCAGAGAAGTAGATATTGCTCTTGTTAGAGCTGGGAGTGAGGCCAGAAAGACTACTAAACTCATCAAGGCCAGCCATGATAAGTTCAACCGTTGGGACATCCCCTCTACAAAAGATCATAAGATCATCAGCAAAACAGAGGTTAACAATTTTAGTTTTGTCACATCGCCAATGAAACTTGAAAGCCGGGAGATGAGACTTTTCAGCAAAAATCCTAGCAAGAATTTCCATGGCTAGGACAAAAAGGTAGGGGGACATGGGATCACCTTGTCTAAGCCCCCTGGCACCTCTAAAATAGCCATGCAGGCTACCATTGATACTGATAGAGAAGGAAGGGCTAGTAATGCACGCTTGTATCCAAGACACCATAGTAGGAGGAAAGCCCATAGCACGAAGAATATCAATAATAAACTCCCATCTAACGCTATCATAAGCTTTCATAATGTCCACTTTCATGGCACACTTAGGGGTGGGGGAACCTCTATGGTACCCTCTCAGCAGCTCTTGGGAAAGGAAAATATTATCAGATATTTTCCTACCAGAAACAAATGCGGACTGAACAGGATCAATCAGATCAGGGAGAACTGTTTTAATCCTATTAGCAATAATTTTCGCAATGCACTTGTAAATGGTATTACAGCAAGATATAGGCCTATAGTCCCCAACTTTTACAGGGTTAGGAACTTTAGGAATAAGAGCGATAATGGTACTATTGACTTCAGAGAGTAACCGACCAGATTCAAAGAATGTTCTAATGGCTTGGGTGACCTCTCTACCTACAACATCCCAGGAGCTCTTAAAGAAGCCAGCAGAAAACCCATCAGGGCCAGGGGCCTTATTGGGTTTTAACGACCAGAAGACTTCTTTAATCTCCTTATCAGACACAGGACTAGCAAGCAACAAAGATTGGTCTTGAGACAGCTTAGTTTTCACCAGAGAATTAATCCTAGCAAAACCATTGTAGTGATCATCAATAGGCTTGCCAAATAAGCCAGTAAAGAAGCTAATGAAAGCATCTTGAATATCCTCCGGCTTAGTAGTTCTAAGCCCATCATGTCTCTCAATACAGAGAATTTTACCCCGATTAATGTTGCCTTTAATAGACCTAAAGAAGAACTTGCTATTACTATCCCCCAAACCAAGCCACTGGATCCTAGACTTTTGGCGGGCCAAGCTTTCTTCAGCAGCACTAAGATCCACATACTGTTTATAGAGACTCTTTTCAAGTGTTTGTAGAACAGGATTGCCAGGGTCCTTATCCAACTTCCACTGAACAGAATTTAACTCCGAACTCGTACTCTAGTGGAGATATCACTAAAATCCTTTTTGTTCAAAGCTTTAAGACCAGGCTTCAAGTCGCGGAGTTTTTGACAAATACGAAACATAGGAACCCCAGGGATATACTGGTTCCACACCTCAGACACAGTAGGAATAAAGTTTTCATGGTGAGCCTAAAAATCAAAAAGCTTAAATGGTTTCTTAAAAGAGGCCCCATCAGTAGAGACAGTAACCACTGCCGGGGAGTGATCAGAGACAGAAGAGGGATGAAAATACGCAGAGGAAGCTGGGAAAGAATCAAGCCACGATTCATTCACCAAAACTCTATCAATTTTAGTTGCAATATAAGCCCCACTGTCTCTTTTATTAGCCCAAGTGAATTAGCAACCACCATAAGATAAATCCACCAATTCAGACTGAAGAATGTGAGAATTTAAAGCTTCTTTTTCACTAGACCACACAGATGAGCCACCAAACTTCTCAGACCCATACCGAATAGCATTAAAATCACCTAACATAATCAGAGGGTCTTTGGACAGCAGACAAGAGGTCCTGACCATGTATTCAAAAAACTCCTTCCTAACAATATGCCTATTATCGGTATAAACAAAACAGGCTTTAAAAACAGCATCTTTCGCAAAATCAGTGATTTCACGCAGCAAAAATTGATCAGATGACTCAATTAACTTAACTGAACAAAAAGTAGCATCCCAGCATACACAAATTCTCCCAGTTTGAGTAGGAAGTGAGTTAGTCAAAAAGGACCAATTATTTAAACAAGATGATAAAATACGATTTTCATTTGTAGCTTTTATTTTGGTCTCCAAAATGCCCAAGACCTTAATATCTTCACGGTTCAAAATTTTTTTAACTTCTTTATGCCTAGAAGGGTCATTAAACCCTCTAACATTCCATGATGCAATTTTAAAAGTCATTGGAGACAACAAAAAAATTTTATTAACCCACTATCAAACTAAACTGGGACTTACCTTTGTTTCTTCCTCTGGCTCTTTTTGCCCTTGCCAGAGGAGCTACTTTTTGCAGATTGAGTTTGTTTTGCCTGCTCTTCTATTGGAACAACTTTTTTTGGTGTAGTACCCTTCAAATTTTCCACTTTCTTGATGAGCTCTGTATCATGTGGTAGGACCAACTTAGTAAGCGCCATCAACTCCTTCTGAAGCTCATCCAGCCCCTCGAGGTTGGGAACAGACTGCTCCCCAGGACTAGCCCCCTGATCAATTTCCTTAAGCCCATCACTTAAGTCCTCCACTGCCACTGCTGTAGGTGGAAGGCTCTGACCAGTTTCGTGAGTTTCTTGAGTAGCCCCTTCTTGCACTTCTAGTTGCTCCAAGATAGGGTCCCCCACCTTCCTTTTACCCTTGGCTTTCACTGTACTCCATCCTGGATCAGGATGATCTTCAGTCTCCTTTTGAAGGGAAATCAAATGGGCTACTTGGGTCTTCACACACTTAGTAGTATCATGACCAAAAGCTATGCAGTGGTCACATTTGGGAGGAAGCCCTTGATATTCCACATGGATAACCACCTCTTCACCCCCGCAGTTTGCTCTGAACATAGACGACAGTGTGGAACTAGCATCAGCTTCTACACAAACTCTAGCAAATGAAACCCGGCTTCCCTTCTCTGTAAGATTATCCATAAACAACGGAATTCCCACTGCACTTGCAATACGGCTAAGCCCATCACTGTCCCAGTATTCAAAGGGGACATTAAAAAATTTAGCCCACATAGGGACTTTAGTTGCTTTTTCCTTAGTCAATTTCATCATCCTGGTCCACTTCTTGAGAAATAGATTGAAGCCCCCTATGTACCATGGACCCCCTTCAAGGACAGAGCTACAACAGTCTGGATTATCGAAGATAAAGAAACTAAATCCCTCAGTATTAACCAGAACTTCTTTCAACCCCTTACTTTTCCACAAACCGAAAGCACTATTGCGTAAATAGTTAAAAGAAACTCCCTTGTCCAGAAAATAACCCACCAAAGACGAGTCCCATTTTTCTAAAGGATTAGGTCTAGGGGGCAGATCCACACTAACAGCACCCTCATTACGAATTGGTGGAACATACCTCAGCGGAACATTGGACCGAAGTGAAGGCGTCGCTATTTCTGCCCAGGATTTAGTGTTTGGTTGCCCGTGACCACCCCCCGCGTCCTCTCCCTCCTCTACCTTCTCTGACTGCAAAACTACCTCCCTGAGGAGGATCAACCTCATCACGAACCTGTACGGGCTCCTCAGAGGGGTTCCGATCATATACCTCTTCAATCTGATGAACACCGATGGACGGAGATCGGTTGTCTTCCATCGTGGCAAGAGACGGATCTGACTGTAACGTCTCCGTTTCCCCCTGAGCGCGAGAATCACTACGATTTTTTGCCACCACAATGCTATCCGGAAGATTTTGAAACACAGAATGGACGCTATCCATACGATCTGACCAACGGGGTGGATCTATACCTTGGATGGTTGGTGTAGCCTCCCCTTTCAAACGCCTCAAACGATCTGCAACCCTTTGAAAATCCTCCTTCGAAACGAGATCTAGCCCTCGAGTCGGATGATGTAGGGTTTCAACCCTTGGTTCAGGAACAACAGTGAGATCCACTTCGGAATCGCGATCTAGATGAGAAGTCGTCGTTGGATCCATCTCACACTCACTCAATATTTCAAACTGATTTTTCGTAAACCCTAAAGCGTCAGTTGGATTTTTTAACACTTCACCCCCCAAAAGCGGAAGATTCATATCCACCAGAGATGGGCCCCCAGAACTAGCCATTGCATTTACTTCTACCATCGCATTCAATGAGGAATTGAAACCCTAGAAACACAGAGTTTCTAGAGAGAGGTAGGAGCTTCTCACTCTAACCCATTACTTCCTATTTTGTTGCCCTTTGCTTCCGTACTTGAGAGCCCTATATATATTTATACTCTGATTGTGTGCGAATTTTGTAAGTTAGCCTTCGGTAATCTCAGATTACTGGCCATCATGGCACTAAACTACTAGGGGCGGTTTGGGGTCGTGACAGGGGTCCACCTCGGACTCAAAGGGAGAATCCGGCAGGTTGGTGGGTGTTTTGGGTAATTGGGATAGGATTGGGGGCGGAGCCAATCCTGTCGGAATGTCCATATCTCCCTGGCCATTTGGTGCCTCCTCGGGTGCTGGGACTCCTGGTGGGGAAGGGGCTTGGAGCGAAGCAGATGCTCCGGTTTGCTGCTGTAGCCGGGTAATTAACTCTGCTTGTTGAGCCATGATCGCAGCCTGCTGTTTGGCAAATTTCGTCTGGCGGGCAGCGTCTTGCTGCATGAGTTTCATACTTTCTTGGTGTTGACGCATCATTTCCTCCATCCCTGCCATGTTCTGCTATTCCAGCTGACTGACTGGTATATCTATCTCTGTGATAGAAACTAAGGCCTCAGCTTGATTGTTCACTGGTGGGGTGGATAAGGGCCACTGATCTGGTAACTGCTGAACCGATTATTTGTGCCTAACTGGCCCCTTTTACCCTGCCTCTGGTGGAGGAACACTGATTTGCCCTTGAACTGATTCTCTGACTTGACAAAGTTTATCAGCACAAGTCCGATGAACCTCGGGGGATATCGGAGCCTTCTGAAGCTATGGTTCCAAGACTACCCTAGCAAAAGAGAAAACATGCAGCATCTCAGCCTGATTTCACCAAAACAGATATGAGCAGTCGAATAACTGTGCTCTCTACTGAATTCTGTCCAAAAATTCTGCCAGTGAACTGATACCCTCAGGTAAAACTGATTCCCAGATATTGATGCCGCAGGCCTGATACCCAGACTTGCAAACTGTTACATGCATTCTTTTAGGGACACACCCTAAAAGCACATAGCAAGCAAGTGAGAGCCAAAACACCCCTATGTTGGGATAGGGTTTCCCTGTCCTATTTTGTCAAGAGCTAGGGTTTCACTACGCACACAGTGGTTTCAAACAACCTATAAACGGGTAAGCAACCTGTCCTAGTTTGGAATGGTCACTATGGATTCCGAATATGCACTACGTCGAATGGTCAAAAAGGGTACCCCGGTAAAATTGGGGTTTGTGTTCCCATACTGGCAGAGCCCGTAACCGGTAAGCCTTATGGCACGTAGCCTCTGGCAAACCGCTCAGGAATAGCAGATGGCAAACACGGTGTCCTAGGCGCACCAATGCACATGCAATGCAAAGAAACACATAAGTGTAGTCAAAACCAGATATCATGAGTTCGAGTCAAGTTCTCTAACTCCCCAGCAGAGTTGCCAGAAACTATAAACGTCCCCGAACGCCCCGGGAGGATGAGTCCCGTTCTGTTCATTTGGGCTCATTACAAGTTCGGACTCTCAAATTGTCACAGTTCTTAATCTGAACCAAAGAGTCCAAATCCGGCAAATCGTTTTGAGAAAACAGATTTTTTGAAAGAAGTGCCAAACATGGACTGCTTTGCCAGATACAGAGTCGCCACCTAAATGTTTTATTCTGGGAAAATTTAGGAAACCCTGACTCGTTTGCCTAAGGCCACGTGTCCGTCATCACCAAAGTTGCCTCGGCTCGGGAACTTGGGTACGATTGGGGAAGGTCACTTCGTGAGCACCCCCGCTCGCCCGATCAAAGATCGGCCTCTACTAACCATGATATATAGTTTTGAAAACTTTATGCGTTCTTATTCCGGTTATTAGCCTAGATTTACTATGTGATGCGCACAACATACAAGTATAGACTGGGTCGCCTGAATTGCAACAAAACATTTCATGTTTGTTTATTTGAAAATGGTTTGATGGTGCTACTCGCAAGTAGGCTAAAACGTGGATTTGCCACCCTCGGGTGGGCTTAGAAAACATGATTTTGCCACTATCTAGTGGGCTTTAAACACACATTTTAACGAATTGCTCCAACTGAAATAACCCAACCTTCACCCACAGCCATTCAGGCAGTTATATCACATAAGCACTTAGCCTCATGGTAAGCATGCTATCATGGCAGTCACTCACACACATGCAAGGATGCTAAAGCATAAACACTTACCGAGTACCCAAGCCAAAACAAAAGCTATGTTAGAAATCCATGCATAATCCTAACTATACAGAAATGCCTAATGCAACACATGCAAAATGCAACTAAGATAGGCTCGACTATTCTAAAGATGGCATGTGAAATGCTACAACTAACATGTATTCAACTTGGAATTGAGATACAAATGCAGTTAGTATGATGCGCCGAGCCCGGTGCATGCAAGACAGATGAATGAATGAAAACATGCTATCATACTGTATGCTAATTGAAGCATGCCCTAATCTAACCATCATAAGCTGATAAATAAAAGAGAGAAAGACGTGGGGTTGGAAAACATACATCACACATACGCACACTTATTACAACATTGCCCTCGCGCAGAGGGTCCGAATAAATAATACAGTCCCAAATGAATAAATAATATAGTCCCGAATAAATACAAAATCCTAATTAATTAACAAATTAATCTAGGAAAGTAGTAAATTGGCACGCAAATCCATGGACCGCCTCAGCTCTGTTCCAAATGATGAATGATGCATGCTCGAGTTGCCTTGTGCAGAGAATCCCTTGCGATGCCCCGGTTTGCCTCTGTTGGCAATTATTCTTGGAATGCGTGCCAAGCTTCGGAAGGCTGCTGATTTCTGATTTGCTGCAACATAGAGCAACAGAGGTGTAATACCCCTGTTCCGAAATATGCTAATTGGTCCTTAAATTGAGTGTGATTATGTGTTTACCATGATTTTATGTGCCATTATGTGAACATAGGTGATCTTGAAAGTTTTATCTGTTCACCGTAGGAATATCTGTTTGAATAATCAGCTTTGGAAATTAAATTGAGGGCCTTATCGGCCACAGAACCCGAAATTGATTACGCCATTGTGTTTGGCATAATATTTAGAGCCTACGGTGAAATTAAATTGAAAAATTGATTTGGACCAGATTAAGTTGATTAAGTTGGTAAAATGGGTGCCCAATTACTCTCTACTATTATATTGTGACTTAGTGGGGCTTGTTGTATATGAGCACTACTCAATTAAAGTCCCTCTCTAATTCTCACTTGGCTGATATACACTCTAAGGAGAGGAGAGGGCCGACCATTAGAGAGAGAGAAGAGAGAGAAATCTGTGTTTGATCTTGAGGGCTTGGAATCTTGAAGTCCAACTCAAATTGGACCATAGATTGAAGAATTGGACTTCTAGGTAAGCCATTGACTCTTGAAATTATGAATTGAACTTGTAATCTGGTGAGTTCAAGAGTTGTTTGTGATCAAGAGCTTGTAATAAGTTGATTTTTGTTGAGTTTGAAGTCTTAGAACTCATGCATGTAAGAAATTACCTTGAATTTGCATGTTTGAGCTTGAAACAAAAAAAAAAAAAAACACATGATTCATGTAGAGTTTTGGTTGAAACTCATGTTTTGATCACCATTTGTGTTATCTAAGTTGAGAATGTGGCTAATTCATCACATGCATGTGCAAATTAAGAAGATATGAGCTTGAATGCATGAATTGGTTATATTGATGTTGAGTTTGACATATTTTGGGACATGCATACGGATAAATCAAGAAATTGAGCTTCATAATGTTGTAATCTTGTATTAGTAGCATGTTAGCATGTGTAAATGTGTAATTTGGGCCATTGCATGCAAGTAATGTAGCTGGAAAACCGATTTGGAGTTCAAGAACACATTCTGGGAAACCCAGAATTTTGATGTCCGCTCGAGCGGGGTAATGGCCGCTCGAGCGGAAAAATCGTGCTCCCAGCACTTTTGCAGAGTTGGATGTCCGCTCGAGCGGGATACCTCACGCTCGAGCGCGGAGTTTTGTAGACGGGCCTTCAGCTCGAGCGCTCTATTCCACGCTCGAGCGCATTTTTCATGCAACCAGTACTTTTGCAGGCCTTAAGGGTCTGCTCGAGCGGCTAAGTTGACGCTCGAGCGGGGACCCTGTTTTCTGGAATTTTGTCCATGCGTTCTGTGTTTCGTTTTCCGTTCTCTTTCACTTGTAAGCACTCTTAGGCGTATGTTAAGCATTGTAAATGAGTTAATGAGATAGGAATAAGGCCTAAAGAGGAATATGTGAATTAAAGAACGGATTGAATTATTAATGACCCTTTTGTGTTCATGAAATGTGTAGGGTCAAGCTCCAGGGCAAATCCACAAGCCGATCACTGTGAGTAATATAACTATTCGAAAGCTTGTCAATGTCCAATTGTTTATTCCCTTAAACTTTATGAGTTGTTAATTGGGATTGTGGACAAAAGTCTGACAGGAATGAATGGATGGACCAAAGGTCGTTTTGATATAAATGAATGGACCAAAGGTCGTCTTGATATAAATGAATGGACCAAAGGTCGTTTTGATATAAATGAAGGGACCGAAGGTCGTCCTGATGTAAATGAATGGACCAAAGGTCGTCCTGATGTAAATGAATGGACCAAAGGTTGTTTTGACACATGAGAGTGGGCCGAAGGCCGTTTTGACATGAATGAGTAGGTCAAAGGCCATTTTGACATGAATGAGTAGTCCAAAGGCCGTTTTGACATGAACGAGTAGGCCGAAGGTCGTTTTGACATAAATGAATGGGCCGAAGGCCATTTTGACAGAAATGGACGGGCCGAAGGCCGTTTTGACATAAGTGAATGGGCCGAAGGCCATTTTGACAGAAATGGATGGGCCGAAGGCCGTTTTGACATAAGTGAATGGGCCGAAGGCCGTTTTGCCATGAATAGGAGTATGAATTGGGCCCAAGGCCATTTGGAACATGTTGTTCTACATTGTTATGTACATTCGTTCCATTCATCACCAGAGAAAATGGGAAAAGTTCAAATGGGTTAGTGAGAGAAGCTCTGACATCTCTCTAGAAAACTTTGTTTTCTAGGGTTCAATATCTCATTGATAGCCGATGTCTGGAGTTAATGCTACCATTACTGAGCGTATTGAGGGAGTAAATGCTACGGTCGAGCAAGTAAAGTCATCAGGTGGTGACTTAGGGTTTACTAACAATTGTTTTGCGATTTTGACTGGAAGATCGATGGCTTTTGAAGCAGATGTTACTAACCCTAATGGCGAGGGTCTCTCAATGGCTAATCCTTCCATCATGGAGGGTAACCGAGGTGTGGATAATCAGATCGTGGATCCTTCTGGTGTGGAGTTTCAATCGCAGGTCGCCGATTATGAGACAGAGTGTTTGGGAATCGGGGTTGTTTCGGTAGCAGAGGGTTTTGGTTCAGATCCTCCAAGAGATTCAAGCAACGTTCTGGGCAAGAGACCTGAGTCAATCTCGGAGAAACTGAAAGGTCCGATGTTTCCAGCTACGATTGACGAGCCATCGACGCCGACTGAGAATGCTATGAGTACGAGTTGGTCTGATATGGTGGAGGAAGAGTACAATAGCTTCCTAAATCTACCAGATAGTGTAGTTTTAGTGCGTAATAGAGGGGAACACAAGAACATCGTTGAAGCCTCAGTTCCAGTTAGGGCTTCTAATTCTGATATACAGATACCGATTAGGGATTCTCCATCCTTCCAACGAGGAGGCGTCAGGGGGGGTGGAAGTTATTGTGGGGGAAGAGGAGGTCGAGGGGATGCAGGTGGTAGGAGATCTAACGAGTCTGAGGGCCAAGAACATCGCTCTTGGGCAAACATCACTGCTGCATCAACCCGGTCAAACATCAAACTCAGGTATATCCCTCCTTCTTCCTTTGAGGATAGTGTTGTTGTAAATATGCCCCCAAGGACTGATCCGCTAGAGAAATGGGACTCCTGCCTTGTGGGTTACTTTGTTGATAAGGGTGTGGGCTACAATTATTTGCGTAACAGTGCTTTTGGGATGTGGAAAACTCAGGGCCTCAAGGAGGTTCTTACTAATGGGGATGGGTTCATGTTCTTTATATTTGATACCCCTGATAGTTGCAGAGAAGTTCTTGAAGGAGGTCCATGGTACATAGGAGGTTATCTCCTTATTCTAAAACAATGGAAAAGGATGATGAAGCTATCTAAAGATAAATCCACAAAAATTCCAGTATGGGTGAAGTTCTTTAACATCCCCTTGGAATATTGGGATCCTGATGGTTTAAGTAGGATTGCAAGTGCAATTGGACATCCCCTCTTTATGGACCAGCTTACGGCTCGGGGTAGTAGGGTGGCTTTTGCTAGAGTCTGTGTGGAAATTGAGGCTACCTCAAAACTGCCCACTTATTTCCAAATTAGACATGATGATGAAGCTGTTTTAATCCGAGTTGAATATCAGGGGCTGCCGTCAAGGTGTCAACATTGCCAAATATTTGGACACAGCACTCAAAAGTGTGTGTCTCAACAGGTGGCTAAGTTGATTTCTATGCAGAAGACATCTGAGGAAAATGTAAGTGCTCAAGACGAAGGCTGGACCACTGTCACAGCTAAGGGGAAGAGGAAGGTGGGTGATCCTGTGTTGGAAACTATCCCAGAAGTGGTGGAACTCCCAGCTCCAGCTTCTACAGCAGACCCAGTTCCAGTTCCAGCTCCTGAAACAGCTCCCACTGAGGTGGACTCATCTGACCAATCCTTTGACACTCAGGAGACTTCTGTGACCAAGAGCTTATCCGGGGAGGAGCAAAGCTCTGAAAGCAGTGATGTGGATAGGTTCCAAAAGAAGGTGTTCGAGATTGCAAAGCTGGTGGTTCCTAATGCTGCTGAAATGCTGGACACTGCGATTAAAGAAGTTAAGGCTGAAAAGGCGATCCATAGTTCTGCTACCCCATCCCAGCAGGTGAAGAACAGACCCTCTGGCAAAGGCAGCAGCAGCCAGAGGAAGAAAAAGAGGTAATCAAAGTTTCAGTTGGTTGTGGGTTTGTCTTTTTTTTTTGTGGGTTTTGTCTTTACCTCCTTTTGTGTCCCTATGAATGTAAAAATTGCTTCATGGAATGTTAGAGGTTTGAATGATCCCTCTAAACATAAAGAAGTTAAAAAGTTTGTGCTTAAAGAGAATATTCATGTCATGGGGGTTTTGGAAACCAAAATAAAACAGTCTAAAGAGAGTAGTATCTGTGATAAATGTTTTGATCAATGGTCTATGCTCTCTAATTCACAACCAACTGAAACTGGTAGAGTCTGGGTGTGCTGGAACAATGTTTTTTGTGATGTTCAAATGATTTCTATGTCTAATCAGCATATTTTGTGTAAAATTATTGAATTGGCTTCCAATGAAATCTTTTATGCAACTTTTGTTTATGCTGAAAATAAGCACACATTGAGAAAGGTTTTTTTTGAATCTATGCTTGATATCTCCCGTGTTAAATCCAAAGTTCCGTGTGTTTTTCTAGGTGATTTTAATGCTATTAGATACCAGCAGGAAAAAATTGGGGGGACTTCTAATTGGACAAATGATAATGAGGAATTTAATTCTTATATTAATGCTTCTGAGTTGGCTGATTTGTCTTACGGTGGTTGCCAATTCACCTGGGCTAACAATAGGAGTGGGGGGACCTATATAGCTACCAAAATTGATAGAGTTCTGGTTAATGAGGCTTGGCTGGACAAATTTCCTGAGGCTACTGCCCAGTTTCTCCCCTCTGGTATTTCTGACCACTCCCCTGCTGTGGTCAATATCAGTGCCACCAAGTGCTCTTTCAAAAAACCTTTCAAATACTTTGATTTCTGGTCTCAACATCCAGATTTTCTGGGTACTGTTTCTAACACCTGGGGGCAGTACATTCAAGGGGTTCCTATGTTCAGGGTCTGTCAAAAACTCAGAAAGCTTAAAGCTAGTCTCAAGCTCTTGAATAAGAAAGACTTTAGTGACATATCTACTCGTGTCCAAATTGCAAAAACTAATCTGGATCTTATTCAATATAAACTTGACAAAGACCCTTTGAATAGTGTTTTGCAAGCCCAAGAGAGAGAGGATCTGAATAAGTATATTGAGCTTAGCAAATTAGAAGAGAGCCTTGCCCTTCAAAAATCCAGAGTGCAGTGGCTTGGTCTTGGGGATAGAAATAGCAAATTCTTCTTTAGATCTGTGAAAAGTAATATCAATAGAGGGAAGATTTTGAGTGTTGTCATGGGTGATGGTTCTAGGTCTACTCATAGTACTGATGTTCACACCTCTTTTATCAATTTTTATACCAATTTGTTTGGTACCCCTTCTGTGGATCAGTACCAGGGCCTTGAGAGGATTCAATCTTTGGTGGAAAAGCAAGTCTCTCTCTCTCAATCTGTTTCTATGTCCAAGCCTGTTTCTGAAAATGAAATCAAGGAGGTTTTTTGGTCTTTAAAGTCCAATAAAGCCCCTGGCCCGGATGGGTATTCCGCTGGTTTTTTTAAGAGCTCTTGGGATATTGTTGGTAAGGATGTCATTCTAGCTATTAAGTCTTTCTTTGACTCTGGTAAACTTCTTTCTGAGGTTAACAGTACCATTATAGCTCTTATTCCTAAGGTTCCTAATCCTACTCATGTTGGTGACTATAGACCCATCTCTTGTTGTAATACCATCTATAAATGCATTGCCAAGATCATAGCTAATAGAATTAAATTGGCCCTCCCTGATTTGATTGATCCTGTGCAGTCTGCGTTTGTTCAAGGTAGAAGGATCTCGGACAACATTTTCTTGTCCCAAGAGATTATGAGAGGTTACCATAGGAGTTCCCACTCTCCTAAGTGCGCCATGAAAGTTGATATTATGAAAGCTTATGATACTGTGAGATGGGACTTTATCATTGATATCCTCAAAGCTATGGCTTTCCCTCCTTGTATGATTACCTGGATAAAAGCTTGCATTACGAGTCCTTCTTTCTCGATTTGTATTAATGGGAGCCTTCAGGGGTATTTTAAAGGGGCGAGGGGATTAAGACAAGGGGACCCTATGTCCCTGTATCTCTTTGTGTTGGCCATGGAAATTCTGGCCAGAATTCTAGCTGAGAAATCTAGGAGCCCTTTGTTCAAGTTCCACTGGAGGTGTGAGAAAACTAAAATTGTTAACCTTTGTTTTGCTGATGATTTGATGATTTTCAGTAAAGGTGACCCTGGTACTGTTTCTCTTATCATGCAGGGATTGGATGAATTTAGGAATCTGTCTGGTCTTACCCCTAATTCTAGTAAGAATAATATTTTTTTCTCGGGGTGCAGTAGTGAGCTTAAAGAGGATATTCTTCAGATTGCCAATTTTACTGAGGGCTCCCTCCCGGTGAAATACCTTGGTGTGCCTCTTATCACTACTAAGCTTAAAGCGTCTGATTGTCATACTCTGGTTGAGAGAATTACTAAGAGGATTAAAAGTTGGACCAATAAACTGCTTTCTTATGCTGGTAGAGCTCAACTCATCCAGTCTATTCTGTTTTCTATGCAAGTGTACTGGTCCTCTCTTTTTATCCTCCCTAAGAAAATCATTGGTGACATTGAGAGCATCCTTAGATCTTTTCTTTGGTCTGGGGTTGAGTTGAAGAAACATAGTGCTAAGATTGCTTGGAGATATATCTGCAGGAAAAAAAATGAGGGTGGCCTTGGTTTCAAGGACTTAGCTACCTGGAACAAGGCTGCTATAGCCAAACATGTTTGGTACTTGTTTTCTGGGGGTGATTGTTCCATGTGGTGCCAATGGGTCAAGGCTTACTTGCTTAAAGAGAGGAGCTTTTGGGCTGTTAGAACTCCTAGTGATCCCTCATGGGTCTGGAGGAAAATCCTGTCTCTTAGGCATTTAATCTATCCTCACATCAAGTTCAAAATTGGTAATGGGGAAAATGTGTTCCTGTGGCATGACAATTGGCATCCGCTTGGTTCGCTGTGGCATAGGTTTGGTCCTAGAATTCTTTATGACACTAATCTTCCTGACAGCACCAAGGTTAGCTCTATAGTCTCTAATGGTTCTTGGAAGTGGCCTATCTCTAATTCTTGGGAGATAAAGGAGTGGATCTCTTCTACCCCTTTATCTTTTCTACCTTCCTGTGGCTCTTCTGATACTCCGTTTTGGAATTTGGCTGCTGATGGTGACTTCTCTATCCAGTCAGCTTGGGATTGTTGGAGGGATAAGGGCCCTAAAGTCACTTGGTCCAAACTCATCTGGGGCCCCCCTTCAATCCCTAGGGTTAGTTTTATTGTTTGGTTAGCCATCAATGAGAGACTTAATACTGGTGATAGACTCAAAACCTGTGGTCTTGTTACAAATCCTTGCTGCCCTTTTTGTCAAGATCCTGAGGAGACTCATTCTCATCTTTTTTTTAGATGCATATTTTCTTCTAGGATTTGGGGTGGTATCCTTGCCAAGAGTAAGTCTAACTGGCCTTCTTTGCCTTGGTTGGAAACTGTTGACTTTGCTGTTAGATCCACCAGTGGTACCTCCTTGAAAATGGTGATTCTTAAGCTATCATTTCTTTGCACTGTCTACCACATTTGGATGGAGAGGAATAGTAGGATCTTCAATAAGGCCCAAAAGCCTGAAGAGGTTGTTACTAACTCTATTATCCAAATGGTTAGGGGTAGGCTTCTTCCTCTCAAATTCTTGCAGCAGCACCATCCTATTGCAGCTGGCCGGAGAATGAGTGATGTGAGGTTACATACATTGAGGGTTGAGTGATGGTGAGCATCTACTGTGGGGTTTACTAACTGGGTGCTCCTTTGCAGGTTATCATGAATCCTAAATCTTCTACTACATTGATGTGTCCGTATGGAGGGTTGAGTGCTGTGAGCTACCTAAATATTTCCAGACATTGTGGGTTGAGTGATGAGAGACAGTACACATATTTTATGCTAACTTTTATTATATCTTATATATGGTTTGTGCAGGTTCTTGGAGCTTTCAAGTATAATGTCCTCCTGATTCTTTCGAGGTATCATGTGAGTTGTGGGCCTAGTGTTGTGAGATCATATATGGAGTGGAGAGACATACTGTGTTGTGGGTCGAGTGAGGAGAGCTCCTATATTGTGTGTCTGTTATTTCTTCTCCTTTATGATTTACGACAGGTTCACTTGTTGGTGAGGAGGCGTGGTGCTGTGTACAGTGCAGCTACAGGGAATTGCTGCTGGTATCCTTGTTTTTTGGCGTGGAAGGGTGATGATTACATGCTACACAGATTCGGGTGGCAGTATGTAGGGTGTGTCTGTACCATGGTGATGGCTGCTGCTAGCGCCTTGCTGTGCTACAGGAGGGAGAAAATCAGTTGTTTTTCATTGTATTTTTTGCATAATTTTGCAGTGTGTTTAGCTTATTCCTACGGGCTGTGTAGGAGTATCTTTGTGCTTCTTTGTGTTCCTAATAGCTGTCCTAGTAACCATGTTTCGGACTGCACACATTTTAACAGTTTAGTTTTGTTTTGGTTTCTCATTCCTATCCCTACGGGATGTGTAGGGAATTTTGTTTTTGTTTTGGCTCGTGCCTTTTGTGGATACAGTGTCCAGGTTCTCTTGCTTGGTGCTACAGTAGCAGGTGGTTCTCTTTAAAACCATAGCCTCCTGGATCTATGCTTCAGTTTGTTCTCTTCGCCTAGGTTGTTATATTTGTTTATATTTCTTGTTCACTCTTCCTATTGCTAGATTATAGGAATGGTGAACAGGTTGTTGGCTTTTGTTCTGTTTTCTGTATAGCTGTGTTAGGTCCTGGGGTATGCCCCTTGTAGTTGTGTAAATTTTCTTGTTTTATTTTATCTCTTATTCACCCAAAAAAAAGTTAAGTAATTTCTGCATTTGATATTATTCACTGGGCTATCGCTTACGCTCATTCATGTGTTTGTAGGTGAGCCAAGGGAAGTCCAAACCCAGCCCCAGTGAAGTCCACTAGGAAAAATCCGAGTTTTGAGGAAGTCAGCCTTGCGTCTCACTCTTGAGACCTACCCTTGCCTTTTTGCTATGTAATTATGTTTTGTCTTGCCGGCAAGGACTTTATGTATATCTGTAAATAGTCTGTCATAGGTTGACTCGTTTTGGTTGATCCTGTCTGTAATGAATTTTGTGAAACTGTACTTTTGATGTGGGTTATTAACGTATCTGAGTATGGTTTGTTTGATGTGCATATAAGCACGGCTCAATGGACAAAGTTTTTATTTATTGCTTCCGTTTGGCCCCTTTACTCTGACAGGTTATGTCTCTTTTGGTCTGAGGCCGTAGGTAATCTCAGGATTACTGGCCGGTTGTGTCCTTAACCCATAGGGGCGGGTTCGGGTCATGACTCAGTGGTATCAGAGCACGAGTTAATAACTCACACACTTGTCCAAAAAGAGCAATAAGCGTCTAGATAAGATCTAGGATGCATTCATGTGATGAATACGAGTTTGGAAGCGTTGGTTATATGCTTAAATGTTTTGTTAGGAATAATTATATGTGTAAGTTGTGAACTACTTGCATTGCAAATTATCTGGAAATATGCGCTTCTTAGTGCATGCATACTTGTGTACCTTTTGTATGAAATATAATGTAAGTTTAATCAGATGGTGAGGACCAGAGGTGATGAGTTAGAGGAATCTTCTACTGCCAGACTGGACAGAATGGAAAGACTGATCCAAGAGATGGCAGAAGCTTTGAGACAGCAACAGGAGTGGCAACAACAGTGGCAGCAACCACACCCGCCACCTCCACCTCCGGCACCACCCGTGCCAGATGATCAAAATGATGACCGGATAATAGCTCTCACCAAGGAATTCAAGAAAATGAAACCACCACAGTTCCATGGCGGACTAGACCCTTTGAAAGCTGAGGTTTGGGTTCTCGGGATCGAAAAACTGTTTGAGGTGTTTCCGTGCTCGGATACACAGAAAGTGCTTCTAGCCACTTTTATGCTAGAAGATGAAGCGAGAAGATGGTGGATGTTGATGAGGGAAAACCACAGAGATGTGGATTGGGCGAAATTTTTGGAAATCTTCTATGACAAGTATTTCCCGCAGTGCGTCCGGGACAGGAAAGTGGCAGAGTTCATGGAACTCAAGCAAGACAGCATGACTGTAGCTGAGTATGAGGCCAAATTTACTGAGTTGGCTAGGTTTGCACCACACGTAATTGATACTGATTATAAGAAGGCAAGGCATTTTGAAGGTGGGCTCCGAAGTGACATCCTAGAGCGAGTGAATGTCCTAAAGTTGGAGACCTACATCGGGGTTCTTGACCGGGCCATCATATCAGAGGCTAACATAGCTAGACAAGCTAAGCCAACAACAGAATGGAAAGGCAACAAAAGACAAGGCTTCTTTCCGAAGAAGAAATTTTTGAAAAGCAAAACACGGGCTCCCCCACTACTTCAAGTTCTTCCCGAGACACAGCTCCCATGTGCAACATTTGTAGCAAAAGGCACCGTGGAGTCTGTTACCGTGCATCGGGAGCCTGTTTTAAGTGTGGAAAACAAGGGCATATAGCCCGAGATTGTAATCAGAATAGTGGGAAGATAGCTGCTAGCTCCACTGCATCGATCCCAAAGCCAGGAAACACTTTGAGATCTGCTACTACTGGGGATACAGTGCGACAAGGGAGAGTTTTTGCACTCGTTCCGGGCGATACACGGAGCGCCAATGCCGTTGTCTCAGGTACTATCTCAATATGTAATCAGGATGCTTTTGTGTTAATTGATTCTGGATCAACGCACTCATTTGTGACATATGCATTTGCATCTAGACTGAAAAGACCCCTAGAACTGTTGCCATATTTGTTGTGTGTGTCTGCTCCATCGGGGGAATCTGTGTTATGTGACTATATATATCGGTTTTGTGACATGCATATTGAGGATGCTACCCTATATGTAGATTTGTTGCCCTTAAACTTTAGACACTTCGATGTAATTTTGGGCATGGATTGGTTGACCAAATATTGTGCCACTATAGATTGTGTGACAAAGAGGGTTGTGTTTAAACCACCAGAACAGAAAGAAATTGTGTTTGTGGAAAACGGGGTAGTGCCTCCACCATATTTGATATCTGCAATGAAAGCATGTAAATTGATCAGGAAGGGGTGCCAGGGTTATTTGTGTTATGTATTGACTGAACAATCAGTGAATGTTGAATTGAATGATATTCCCATTGTTAGAGAGTTCCCAGATGTGTTTCCAAATGAATTACCAGGGGAATTGGTAGACCGGGAGATAGAGTTTACTATTGAGACCGTGCCGGGCACCCAGCCTATTTCTAAAACTCCCTACAGAATGGCTACTGCCGAAATGAAAGAATTGAAGGAACAGTTGCAAGACCTTCTTGATAAAGGGTTTATCCGGCCTAGCACTTCGCCTTGGGGTGCACCAGTGTTATTTGTAAAGAAGAAGGATGGTACTTTGCGCCTGTGTATTGATTACCGGGAATTGAACAAGGTAACGATAAAGAATAAATATCCCTTACCCCGTATTGATGACTTATTTGACCAGTTGCAGGGATCACAGATGTTTTCTAAGATTGATTTGAGATCCGGGTATCATCAGCTGAAGGTTAAGGCAGAAGATGTTGAGAAAACCGCATTCAGAACGAGGTATGGTCATTTTGAGTTTCTTGTTATGCCATTTGGAGTGACTAATGCTCCGGCAGCATTTATGGACTTAATGAATAGAATTTTTAAAACCTACCTTGATGAGTTTGTTGTTGTCTTCATCGATGATATTTTGATATACTCTAAAGATAAACTTGAACACGAACATCATTTGCGGACTGTTTTACAAATACTTCGGGAAAGGAAACTATTTGCTAAGTTAAAGAAATGTGAGTTTTGGTTGGATGAGGTTATTTTCTTAGGGCACGTGATCAACAAGGAAGGAATCTCAGTGGACCCGCAGAAAATAGAAGCAATTGTGAATTGGCCTACACCAACTAATGTGACAGAAGTTCGCAGTTTCATGGGCTTAGCTGGGTACTACAGAAGGTTTGTAAATGACTTTTTGAAATTAGCTGTGCCTCTTACCCAATTGACACGTAAGGGACAACCATTTGAGTGGAATAATGAAAGAGAATCAGCCTTTCATGAATTAAAGACAAGATTGACCACTGCACCAATTTTGACACTACCTTCAGGTACGGAAAATTTTGTGATTTTCAGTGATGCATCTTATAAGGGTTTGGGTTGTGTGTTAATGCAGAACGGAAAGGTTATTGCTTACGCCTCCCGACAGTTGAGGCCACATGAGAAGAACTATCCAACACATGACTTAGAATTGGCCGCAGTTGTTTTTGCCTTGAAAATCTGGCGGCATTATTTGTATGGGGCAAAGTGTGAAGTCTACACAGATCATAAAAGCCTAAAATACTTCTTCACACAGAAAGAGTTGAATATGCGTCAGAGAAGATGGCTAGAATTGATCAAAGATTACGACCTAGAAATTCAGTATCACCCTGAAAAAGCTAATACAGTGGCTGATGCCTTGAGCAGAAAATCAACAGGGAGTATGGCTTGTTTGCTTACTGAACAAAGGGAGATTTTGCAAGACTTTGAGAAGTCTGAAATTGAGGTAGTGGTATGTGAACCGGGCGGATTGATAGCCGCCATTACAGCCGAACCGGCAATTGTTGATGAAATCAAGCAGAAACAGAAAGAAGATGAGTTCCTCCGAAAGGTAATTGATGAATTTGAAGTCAGCCCAAAAGCAGAGTTCAGTGTCGAGAATGGAATGTTGAAATTTCGAAACCGAATATGTGTTCCAGTTATTCCGGAGCTAAAGAAGAGGGTCTTAGATGAAGCCCACAGATCCGTATTTGCTATGCATCCGGGTAACAATAAAATGTATCGGGATTTGAAACAAACCTATTGGTGGCCTAAAATGAAGAAAGAGATTGCAGAATATGTGTCCAAGTGCCTTCAGTGTCAGCAAGTTAAGGCTGAACATCAGAAACCAGGCGGTCTACTTCAACCTCTCCCCATTCCTGAGTGGAAGTGGGAACATGTGACTATGGATTTCGTTGTTGGCCTACCTCGGACTTCCCGAGGTATGGATTCTGTTTGGGTTGTAGTTGATAGACTGACTAAATCTGCACATTTTCTGCCTGTCAAAACTACATTTACTGCTTACAGGTTGGCTACTATTTATGTTAATGAAATTGTCCGCTTACACGGAGTTCCAGTATCCATTGTGTCGGATAGAGATCCGAAGTTTGTATCTAGATTGTGGAAGAGTTTGCAGGAAGCTATGGGAACAGAACTAAGGTTCAGCACTGCATTCCACCCACAGACAGATGGGCAGTCAGAACGAACAATACAGACTTTGGAAGATATGCTTCGCATGTGTGCTTTGGATTTTCAGGGGAGTTGGGAAGATTACTTGCCACTTGCAGAATTTGCCTATAATAATAGCTTCCACTCCAGCATCGGTATGGCACCATACGAGGCTTTGTATGGTAGGAGGTGTAGATCACCTATTTGTTGGACAGAGGTCGGAGACAGAGCTTTGCTTGGGCCTGAAATTGTACAAGACACCTCTGAAAAGATCAAAACTATTCGGCAAAGGCTCAAAACAGCTCAAGACCGACAGAAGAATTATGCAGACGTTCGGAGAAGACCTCTTGAGTATGAGGTCGGCGACCATGTGTTCATCCGAGTTTCTCCAATGAAAGGCCAAGTCAGGTTTGGGAAAAAGGGCAAGTTGTCGCCCCGTTACATTGGGCCGTTTCAGATTTTGAAGAGGCTTGGCCCAGTTGCTTATAGAGTTGCTTTGCCACCGGGATTCGAGCAAATCCATAACGTATTTCATGTGTCGATGTTGAGGGGTTACCTCCGAGACCCGTTGCATGTGATTGATTATCACCGGGTTGCTATTGATGAAAATATGGAATATGCTGAATGGCCGGAAAGAATTGTTGACCGACAAGTGAAAGAATTGAGAAACAGATCCATTCCAATGGTGAAAGTGGAATGGAAGGAACACTATGGGACAGATGCTACATGGGAAAAAGAGGAGGAAATGCGTCTACGCTATTTACATTTGTTTCCCGATGAAGGTAAATCAAGTTTGGAGGACCAAACTTGTGATACCCCTGTTCTGTATTATGATAAATCGGTCCTTAATTTGTTTATGGTTATGTGTTTAGAATGATTTTGTGTGCCATTATGTGAAAATATGTGAATTTGAAGTTTTATCTGTTCACCGTAGGAATATCTGTTCGAATAATTAGCTTTGGAAATTTAATTGAGGGCCTTATCGGCCACAGAACCTGAAATTGATTACGCCATAGTGATTGGCATAACTTTTAGAGCCTACGGTGAAATTTAATTGAAAAATTGATTTGGACCAGATTAAGTTGATTAAGTTGGTAAACGGGTGCCCAATTACTCTCTTTTATTATATTGTGACTTAGTGGGGCTTGTTGTAGATGAGCACTACTCAATTAAACTCCCTCTCTAATTCTCACTTGGTTGATATACACTCTAAGGAGAGGAGAGGGCCGACCATTAGTGAGAGAGAAGAGAGAAAAATCTGTGTTTGATCTTGAGGGCTTGGAATCTTGAAGCCCAACTCAAATTGAACCATAGATTGAAGAATTGGACTTCTAGGTAAGCCATTGACTCTTGAAATTATGAATTGAGCTTGTAATCTTGTGAGTTCAAGAGTTGTTTATGATCAAGAGCATGCAATAAGTTGATTTTGTTGAGTTTGAAGTCTTGGAACTCATGCATGTAAGAAATTACTTTGAATTTGCATGTTTGAGCTTGAAACACTTGATTCATGTAGAGTTTTGGTTAAAGCTCATGTTGTAATCACCATTTATACCATCTAAGTTGAGAATGATGAACATCTCCCACATGCATGTACAAATGATGGGAGTATAAGTCTTGAATGTTTGAATTTGGGCATGTTGATGATGGGTTTGAGATATTTTGGGACATGCATGTAGATAAATTATGAAATTGAGC
The DNA here is from genome assembly GCF_055761805.1 of Camellia sinensis. Taxonomy (NCBI): domain Eukaryota; kingdom Viridiplantae; phylum Streptophyta; class Magnoliopsida; order Ericales; family Theaceae; genus Camellia; species Camellia sinensis. The sequence continues at coordinate 91,121,466 of NC_138964.1, forward strand.
TTCCTAATGTTGTAATCTTGTATTAGCAGCATGTTAGCATGTGTAAATGTGTAATTTGAGCCATTGCATGCAAGAAATGTAGATGGAAAACCAATTGGGAGCTCAAGAACACGATCTGGGAAACCCAGATTTTTGAGGTCCGCTCGAGCGGGGTAATGGACGCTCGAGCGGGAAAATCGTGCTCCCAGCACTTTTGCAGAGTTGGATGTCCGCTCGAGCGGGACACCTCACGCTCGAGCGTGGAGTTTTGTAGACAGGCCTTCAGCTCGAGCGCTCTATTCCACGCTCGCGCGCATCTTTCGTGCAACCAGTACTTTTGCAGGCCTTAAGGGTCCGCTCGAGCGGAGAAGTTTACGCTCGAGCGGGGACCCTGTTTCCTGGAATTTTGTTCATGCGTTCTGTGTTTCGTTTTCCGTTCTCTTTCACTCGTAAGCACTCTTAGGCATATGTTAAACATTGTAAACGAGTTAATGAGATATAAATAAAGCCTAAAGAGGAATATGTGAATTAAAGAACGGATTGAACTGTTAATGACCCTTTTATGTTCATGAAATATGTAGGGTCAAGCGCCAGGGCGAATCCACAAACCGATCACCGTGAGTAATATCGATATTTGAATGCTTGTGCATGTCCAATTGTCTATTCCCTTATAAGCTTTATGAATTGCTAATTGGGATTATGGACGTAAGTCTGATATGAATCAACATAAATGGACCCAAGGTCGTTTTGATAAACATAAATGGACCCAAGGTTGTTTTGACATGAATGAATGGGCCCAAGGCCGTTTTGCCATGAATGGAAACCCGAATGGACAAGAAGCCAGAATGTTTGGAACTACAGTTACTTGATTCGCATTTTGTATAGTTATATACATTGGTTAAATAGAAGTATGAATTGGGCCCAAGGCCGTTTGGAGCATGTTGTTCTACATATTGTTATGCAACTGTCATATTTGATATTATTCACTGGGCTATCGCTCACGCTCATTCATGTATTTGTAGGTGAGCCAAGGGAAGTCCAAACCCAGCCCCAGTGAAGTCTGCTAGGAAAAATCCGAGTTTTGAGGAAGTCAGCCTTGCGTCTCACTCTGGAGACCTATCCTCGCCTTTGCTATGTAATTACATTTTGTCTTGCCGGCGGGGTCTTTATGTATCTATGTAAATAGTTGTCATAGGTTGACTTGTTTTGGATGATCCTGTCTGTAATGAATTTTGTGAAAACTGTACTTTTGAACTGTGGGTTATTAACGTAACTGAATATGGTTTGTTGATGTGCATATAAGCACGGCTCTATGGACAAAGTTTTTATTTGAATCTTCCGTTTGGCCCCTTTACTCTGACAAATTATGTCTGTTTTGGTCTGAGGCCGTAGGTAATCTCAGGATTACTGGCCGGTTATGTCCTTAACCCATAGGGGCGGGTTCGGGTCATGACAAAACTTCTTAAAGGGGGGAAGACTGTAATACCCCTGTTCCGAAATATGCTAATTGGTCCTTAAATTGAGTGTGATTATGTGTTTACCATGATTTTATGTGCCATTATGTGAACATAGGTGATCTTGAAAGTTTTATCTGTTCACCGTAGGAATATCTGTTTGAATAATCAGCTTTGGAAATTAAATTGAGGGCCTTATCGGCCACAGAACCCGAAATTGATTACGCCATTGTGTTTGGCATAATATTTAGAGCCTACGGTGAAATTAAATTGAAAAATTGATTTGGACCAGATTAAGTTGATTAAGTTGGTAAAATGGGTGCCCAATTACTCTCTACTGTTATATTGTGACTTAGTGGGGCTTGTTGTATATGAGCACTACTCAATTAAAGTCCCTCTCTAATTCTCACTTGGCTGATATACACTCTAAGGAGAGGAGAGGGCCGGCCATTAGAGAGAGAGAAGAGAGAGAAATCTGTGTTTGATCTTGAGGGCTTGGAATCTTGAAGTCCAACTCAAATTGGACCATAGATTGAAGAATTGGACTTCTAGGTAAGCCATTGACTCTTGAAATTATGAATTGAACTTGTAATCTGGTGAGTTCAAGAGTTGTTTGTGATCAAGAGCTTGTAATAAGTTGATTTTTGTTGAGTTTGAAGTCTTAGAACTCATGCATGTAAGAAATTACCTTGAATTTGCATGTTTGAGCTTGAAACAAAAAAAAAAAAAAAAAAAAAAAAACACATGATTCATGTAGAGTTTTGGTTGAAACTCATGTTTTGATCACCATTTGTGTTATCTAAGTTGAGAATGTGGCTAATTCATCACATGCATGTGCAAATTAAGAAGATATGAGCTTGAATGTATGAATTGGTTATATTGATGTTGAGTTTGACATATTTTGGGACATGCATACGGATAAATCAAGAAATTGAGCTTCATAATGTTGTAATCTTGTATTAGTAGCATGTTAGCATGTGTAAATGTGTAATTTGGGCCATTGCATGCAAGTAATGTAGCTGGAAAACCGATTTGGAGCTCAAGAACACATTCTGGGAAACCCAGAATTTTGATGTCCGCTCGAGCGGGGTAATGGCCGCTCGAGCGGAAAAATCGTGCTCCCAGCACTTTTGCAGAGTTGGATGTCCGCTCGAGCGGGATACCTCACGCTCGAGCGCGGAGTTTTGTAGACGGGCCTTCAGCTCGAGCGCTCTATTCCACGCTCAAGCGCATTTTTCATGCAACCAGTACTTTTGCAGGCCTTAAGGGTCTGCTCGAGCGGCTAAGTTGACGCTCGAGCGGGGACCCTGTTTTCTGGAATTTTGTCCATGCGTTCTGTGTTTCGTTTTCCGTTCTCTTTCACTTGTAAGCACTCTTAGGCGTATGTTAAGCATTGTAAATGAGTTAATGAGATAGGAATAAGGCCTAAAGAGGAATATGTGAATTAAAGAACGGATTGAATTATTAATGACCCTTTTGTGTTCATGAAATGTGTAGGGTCAAGCTCCAGGGCAAATCCACAAGCCGATCACTGTGAGTAATATAACTATTCGAAAGCTTGTCAATGTCCAATTGTTTATTCCCTTAAACTTTATGAGTTGTTAATTGGGATTGTGGACAAAAGTCTGACAGGAATGAATGGATGGACCAAAGGTCGTTTTGATATAAATGAATGGACCAAAGGTCGTCTTGATATAAATGAATGGACCAAAGGTCGTTTTGATATAAATGAAGGGACCGAAGGTCGTCCTGATGTAAATGAATGGACCAAAGGTCGTCCTGATGTAAATGAATGGACCAAAGGTTGTTTTGACACATGAGAGTGGGCCGAAGGCCGTTTTGACATGAATGAGTAGGTCAAAGGCCATTTTGACATGAATGAGTAGTCCAAAGGCCGTTTTGACATGAACGAGTAGGCCGAAGGTCGTTTTGACATAAATGAATGGGCCGAAGGCCATTTTGACAGAAATGGACGGGCCGAAGGCCGTTTTGACATAAGTGAATGGGCCGAAGGCCATTTTGACAGAAATGGATGGGCCGAAGGCCGTTTTGACATAAGTGAATGGGCCGAAGGCCGTTTTGCCATGAATAGGAGTATGAATTGGGCCCAAGGCCGTTTGGAACATGTTGTTCTACATTGTTATGTAATTTCTGCATTTGATATTATTCACTGGGCTATCGCTCACGCTCATTCATGTGTTTGTAGGTGAGCCAAGGGAAGTCCAAACCCAGCCCCAGTGAAGTCCACTAGGAAAAATCCGAGTTTTGAGGAAGTCAGCCTTGCGTCTCACTCTTGAGACCTACCCTTGCCTTTTTGCTATGTAATTATGTTTTGTCTTGCCGGCAAGGACTTTATGTATATCTGTAAATAGTCTGTCATAGGTTGACTCGTTTTGGTTGATCCTGTCTGTAATGAATTTTGTGAAACTGTACTTTTGATGTGGGTTATTAACGTATCTGAGTATGGTTTGTTTGATGTGCATATAAGCACGGCTCAATGGACAAAGTTTTTATTTATTGCTTCCGTTTGGCCCCTTTACTCTGACAGGTTATGTCTCTTTTGGTCTGAGGCCGTAGGTAATCTTAGGATTACTGGCCGGTTGTGTCCTTAACCCATAGGGGCGGGTTCGGGTCATGACAAGAGGGGCATGGCAAAGTATTTTCTCATATATATGCATGACTACTCTTCAGGGAGTGTAGTCCTCGATCCTCGTGCCACCAATCACGCATCTCGATGCATGATGGCCGAAAAGTCGAATTGCATGACTCAATATGAAATGAATGCACATATGGACACAACGAGGCCTAGACTCCATCATGGATAATCCGGAGTGTCGGCGACCGGGAATTGAGACACGTTCCGTTACTCGGAGTACGAAACGTCCCTCGTTTCCCGTGCTTGGGCTAACTCCTATCCCAAGCGCAATGCAATATGCATGATATGCGTGAATGCAACCCTAACATGAAACCTAGCATACACAATGCTATGAAATGGCATACACAATGCACGATGTAACGAGGCATACACAATGCTCTAACATACAACCTAGCATACACAATGTTATGAAATGAAATGGCATACGCAATGCATAATGGACTTACACATGAGTGGACCTCAGCCACACTCTCATCAGTAGCCATTAGATGAAAATGAGACTCTCGAAACACGTGCACGCATGCACGTAAACCGAGGATCGAACCTAAGGCATAGTATGCAACTCTAACAAGGCATGGCAAGGCATGAAATATGGCATACAAGCATGTAATTCCAGCACTGAAATATGATGCTAAACAGCCCCGAAACATGGAAAGATGGCACCCGATGCATGAGATGAAACCCGAAACTCGAAAATAGGCACATGGAATGACTTATAGGTATACAAAGCATGCATTATTTGATCATGAAGCATGAAGACAGAGCCAAGGCAATCCCAAAACATGAACATTTCCAGTTCAAAGCATGGCCAAAAGATGCTAGCATGGTGGACAAAATAGCATGCAATCTTGACTAGCAAACATGGTTTACACGGCAAGTATATGAAGCAAATGTAATCTCACCAAACCAGCAAAAATCAGTGAATAAATCATGTGAAAATAGGCCCAAATAACCACTGATATGCAACCATGGTATGCAAAAATAATGAGCTCCTTTAGAGGGCCATACAGGGAGTTATTAAGCACATGCAAGGTAGACATTTAGCATGGCATAAAAAAAATAAAAATCAAATATGGTAGTCCTAAAACTCACCAAATTAACCCTGGAAAGTGACCTCGAAGCATGCAAGATAGGGTCTCTTTGGAAGGCCAAAATGACCACCAAACAAGTCAAGGAGAGAGGGGGTCACCCCCCTCTGATTTGGAGGCCCAAAATAGTGTGCTAGCCACTGGAAATCCACTAGATTTCAGTGGCTAGAAGTCCAAACAAAGCATGCAACAAGAGCTTAGGTGTAAGGCTCAAAACAAGGGACAATCGAGCATAAAAGGAAGCATATGACCTCAAACAAGAAAATTCCCTAATCAAACATGAAGATGATGTTAAAATGAGACTTTTTCCAGCTTATAACAGATCTCAAAAGTGAACACAAATAGGGCTAATCTATCATGCAAAAATGGCCCTAAAAGAGAGAATAGAGACAAGGGACAGCATCTGGCCCCATATGGCAAAGAGCCCTTCAACAAAGTTAAAGAGGGGCTCAAAACAAGGCACTTTACAGTTTGGCTCGAAGCCCAAAAATGCTTACAAACAGGGCTAACATATCAAGCAAGTAATAGCCATAAAAGAGGAATAAAGAGGCAAGTGGTAGCAGCTGACCTCAAACAGAGGAGAGCCCTTCAACAAAGTTGAAGAGGGGCTCAAAACAAGACATTTCACAGTTTATGACCAAGTCCAAAACAGCTCACAAATAAGCGTAAAATATCATGCAAAAATAGGCCTAAAAGAGAGATTAAACACAAAGGGTAAGGAGAAGACCTCAAACAGCAAGAGATCCTTGATCAAACATGAAAAGGAGCTCAAAATATGACTATTTACAGTTCAGGTCGGAGCCCAAAAATGTAAGCAACAAAGGCTAAGATATAGAACAAAATAAGGCAAGAAAGAGGGAGAAGAGGACTCACCCTTGTAGCACAAGTCTTCAGCAGCTTTTGGACCAAGGAAAGGTGCTTCTAACCTCTGAAAAATAGCCTCAAGTTGCTGGAATGGAGTGTGGAGGTTATAGTCTTGGAGGTGGTGTGTAAATAGCCTTAGCAAAAATCTCTAACCCTTAGAAATGAAGCTCAAGTGTTGGTTTTATAGAGGGAGAGAGGCCAAGGGAAAAGGGGGGAAAATCAAATTCAAGTTTCCCCCCCAAAAGGCAACCCCTCGAATACAGGATCGGGGGGGAAACAGCTGGCACAGCTGGAATACACTTGGAGGGAGGATCATGGCCGGCCAGGTTCAAAAGGTTCATGTGGCCGGCCGGCCAGGGGTCAAAAAGGTCAATGCAAATTGCTGGCCGGGCACCCAAAAAAGGTGGCCTCCCATGTGTGCACAACACAAATATGTGGTCAAAATCCAAAAAAAGTGAACCAGGAGAGAGAAAAGCCAACTTTTTAGAGGGGTTCAAAAGGGCCAAGGACAATTACTGGCCGGCCTATACATATTGGTGGCCTCCCAGGTGTGTACAACACAAATATGGGGTTTAGGGCTAAAGAAAGTGGCCCCGGAGTGGTCAACATTAGCTTTTTAGTGAGGAAAACGAGCGACGAAAAGCGATGAAGAAATAACGCTGGCTTTTCAGAACAATTGCTGGCCTCCCACCCTTCTACAAGCTTCCTAACAATGAAAATGAGGTCTCCACCAAAAAAGAACCAAAACGGATGCAAAACGGAGGTTCAAGGACCGAAACGCGTGGCCTAGGGCCCCGAAAATGGGCTGTTAAGCACCGGAGGTGGCATTTGACCACGAAGTTGGTCTCTCGGGCCACAGTGTCACCCAAAAGGGAGTAAATAAGATGTGTACCAAAAACCGAGGCAAGGCACGAAAGAGTCCGGAAGTCCGGAGGCAAAGCTCGCAGCCGAGAGTCGGAAACTTCAGAACGAGCACAATATGCAACATCACCAAGCGCTCAATCGGTGACGTCTGAGTTTTAAGGTCGGTCGAAAATGAGGTGTCTACAGTTGCCCTTCTTTAACAGAACTCGAAAGTCAAGAAGTGACGGGAGTGAATGTCAAAACCCAGAGACGACCCATTTTTGATAAAGCCGAAGACTTAAACAAACAGGCAAGATAACAAAGATGTGCCCGCAGGCATGCCCGCAGGCTGGGGGCAAGATGCAAAATGATATGCTCAAAGCTGGACGTAACTCACGATTATGCAAAGCAGCAAGCATATACAAATCTAACTACATTTCATGCAGTACGGATAATGTAAATAAAGCTGTAGCAAAGCAAATATTCACAATAAATGCGACAGTTTTAAGCGGGAAGGCAAATCAAACTACATTTCATGCAGTTATGATGCAATCTTAGCGAGCATGTGTGATAGATACACAAAAGTGAAGAGAGGTGGGATTTTTGTTGGCTAGCGGTGCTGGATTTTTTCTGACAGCAGGTTCTGTTCTAGGTAATTAAGCTTCGCCGGCCATGGACTTCCGACGCTGGTGTATTTTTAATGCATGAGCTATGAAGAAGATGAAGTGGATTTCACGAGTCTTGGGCGCGTGGGATTCATTAACAAAAGTAGCTGGGTGCTTTCATAGGCTATACATCACCTATGAATGATGTGTTTTGACGTATGATGAGTGATGTTGTAAATGTTGCTACGTAGCAGGTTGTACCACGTGAGTGGAAGGTGGGATTTTTTCTTTCTCACGTGGGTTGCTTTTTTGAAATTGTGGTTGCTGGTCATTGTTTTCAAAAACCATGGGTTGGTTTTGTGGCTGACAAATGATGTGAGATATATATATATTATATATACTTGTTATGTAGTGGGTTTCTCGGTGGATTCAGTTGGTAGTGGGCCACGGTTTGGTGTGTATATTTATATATTTAGTTGGTAGTGGCCCACTGAGCCGTTCAATGTGGGTGAAGGGAAATTCAAGCAGTGCCCACGGTTCTGTGGGTTTTTTTGGGGCATGGTTTGCTGATGTTATTAGACCCAATTTATGGGCTAAGGAAATTACGTTCGGCTGTGGATTGTTCTTCTGTTAGTCCGTGGGTTATCTTTTTATGTGGGATTTTTTTGGCCCCACTTATTGATAATTTGTTTGGTGGGTTTTCTACCACTCCTATACAATTGTCCATATATCTTTCCCAAGTACCCATCTATTATTTTTTGGATGGTAGAGGGTACTTGGGGATAAAAATGATATATGGACAATTTTTGTTTATTATTGTTATGATGGTGACCCGACTGTTTTGGGTGTGTTTTTTTTTTTAATTAGTTATTTTTTATATTTTTTATTAGTTTTCCCCTTTTGGTGGGTTTCTGTTTTCATTGTATTACCTGGGGTATGCCCCTTGTAAACGTGTAAGTTTTTTGTCTTTAATTTATGACTTACCCACCCAAAAAAAAAAGTGAAGAGAGTGTGCTGGATACACTATATGAATAAAGTGTGATTGATACACTAAGTGAAGCAAAGTGTGATAGATACACAAAGTGAATACAAAGTGTGATAGATGCACTATGTGAAGCAAAGCATGATGGATATACGCAGGGTGTGATAGATATACTACGTGAACAGAGTGTGATTGATACACTGAAGGTGAACACAAAGTGTGATAGATGCACTATGTGAACAAAGTGTGATTGATACACTAAAAGTGAACACAAAGTGTGATAGATGCACTATGTGAACAGAGTGTGATAGATACACTAAAAGCGAACACAAAGTGTGATAGATGCACTATGTGCACATGTGTGATGGATACACTACAAGCGAACACAAAGTGCGATAGATGCACTAAGTGAACAGAGTGTGGTTGATACACTAAAAAGCGAACACAAAGTGTGATAGATGCACTTAGTGAACAAGTGTGATGGATACACAAAAGGTGAACACAAAGTGTGATAGATGCACTTAGTGAACAAGTGTGATGGATACACAAAAGGTGAACACGAAGTGTGATAGATGCACTTAGTGAACAAGTGTGATGGATACACAAAAGGTTAATACAAAGTGTGATAGATGCACTATGCGAACGAGTGTGATGGATACACCAAAGGTGAACACAAACTGTGATAGATGCACTATGTGAACAGAGTATGATTGATATACTAAATGAATGAAGTGTGATTGATACACTAAATGTGAACACGAAGTGTGATAGGTGCACTTAGTGAACAGAGTATGATAGATATACTGAAAATGAACACAAAGTGTGATAGATGCACTTAGTGAACAAAGTATGATTGATTTACTGGAAATGAACACAAAGTGTGATAGATGCACTATGTGAACAGAGTATGATTGATATACTAAATGTGAACACGAAGTGTGATAGATGCACTTAGTGAACGAGTGTGATAGATACACTAAATGTACACAAAGTGTGATAGATGCACTTAGTGAACACAGTATGATTGATATACTGAATGTGAACACAAAGTGTGATAGATACACTATGTGAACAGTGTATGATTGATATACTAAATGTGAACACGAAGTGTGATAGATGCACTTAGTGAACGAGTGTGATGGATACACTAAATGAACATAAAGTGTGATAGATGCACTTAGTGAACAGAGTATGATTGATATACTGAATGTGAACACAAAGTGTGATAGATGCACTATGTGAACAGAGTATGATTGATATACTAAATGTGAACACGAAGTGTGATAGATGCACTTAGTGAACGAGTTTGATGGATACACTAAATGAACACAAAGTGTGATTGATGCACTTAGTGAACAAAGTATGATTGATATACTGAAAATGAACACAAAGTGTGATAGATGCACTATGTGAACAGAGTATGATTGATATACTAAATGAATGAAGTGTGATTGATACACTAAACGAGAATGTATGTGATAGATATGCTAAAGTGAATATGTGCATGGTAGATACACAAAATGAGAATGTGTGTGATAGATACACAAAAGTGAAAGTGAATGAAGTGTGATTGATACACTAAGTGAATGAAGTGAAGTGTGATTGATACACAAAACGAGAATGTATGTGATAGATACATAAAATGAAAGAAGTGTGATTGATACACTAAATGAATGAAGTGTGATTGATACACTAAATAAATGAAAAAAGTGTGATAGATACACTAAGGGTGATTGAGGTGTGATTGATACACTAAAGAAATGAAGTGTGATTGATACACTAACTGAATGAAGTGTGATTGATACACTAAACAAAGGATCTCAAGCGGAACTTCTTTGAATGAACCGTACATACAATATCGTGCATGAATGAGAAAGAAACTTGATAGGTACAATGCAATACAATGCATGATGTTTAATGAACGCAATAAACAATCGTAGCAGCGCTTTAGAAAGCACCTCATGAGGTGAGTGGCAGTGAACCGCTCTTCTCCGACGGGGATCTCCCCTTGTGCTCTTCGAGCACTTACCTTCAATCTTACAGTACAAAGGCTCTGAAATATTGACAAGGGTTCTTCACATAGAACACTTTGGATGTTGCCTTTCTTCCTGATCATATTCACAACTTTCCCTATTCTCCAACGGGGTGACAGACTAGGTTGGTTCAGTATCCAGAATTGAGGTGCATACACGCTATCTCAACCAATGGGGCTTCCATACAGATTTCAAGGCGAGGACATGCCTCTGGGTATTTAAACCAGACTTTAGTCCCGGAAATCCCAAACCTTTACGTTCTAGGCATCAGCCATTCGAACTTTAGTTTCCACCTTCGCAGTTGGTCTCTTAGGAACTCATTGCGAACACAGCCAAGATACCTCTGGCAGGGAATGGTACTCAGGGAGAGCACTTTTGATCGCCATTCTGGCTTGAAGCAGACTTGATCTTGAGCTTGAGGTAGAGGCACACTCGTACTTCAGAGCAATGGCAAGACCCGAAGAGGTACACACGGAATGCAGTCTCGAAACTGACTGAAGTTGAAACAAACTCAGTTGCCCGACATTTCCTCTTTTCTTTTGCTTTGTAGTCTGGAACCCATATAGCTTCAAATAGGTCTTGGTTTTACTATTCTGACATGACCTGGGTTGAACCCTGCTATTTTATGAAGGAACAAATACTATTTTGCACAAATGTGGAGAATGACACAGCACTCTGAGTACAAAACGATTTTATTTTGAAATCGAAATTGAAAATGAATTCTTAACTGGGTATTGAGTCTACGACTGGACACAACGACTCAACAAAGGAAAACAAAGGTAAACAACCTAAACACATCGAGACACGCTCGGAATGACTCAAAGCAAGAATCGAGACGAACAAAACAAAAGACACGACACACAGACGTGTTACAAAGACGAGAGACCTCTCAGTGCACGAGGAGCCAGTTTCTCCGGGTTTTATTTCCCACCATTTCTAATTTGTGATTCTCACATCACTCGGCCCTCAGGCTCTGTTTTTCTGAAAAAGCCATTTTCTCACTTTTTCTCTCAGCTCACATCTCTCTATTCTTCAATCTCTCATTTTTTTGTCCCTCCCCTGGGTGGTTGATGGATAAACAGAAAGTTATGGGCTTTTGCCCATAGCATTCTGCTAGATTCTTCTTCTTGTGCATAATAGTGAGTTTCTTCCACAGAGGGGCTGTGCTACAATTGGGTGTGTAGCAAATCTGCAGCTGACATCGGTTGACGATACTCCACGGGGGAGTTTGGATGTAATCAGATGTGTCCAAACAAAGGAGTGGAATATCTCGATCCATTCCCGTTTGTGCTTCGCACTTGGCTTGATACCTCGTTGCTTGGAGGATGTGAGAGCTTTCTGCCCTTTTTGCGGCTAGCTTCCGTTGTGCCCCTTTCTGGCAAGTATGGTGCCCTTTCTGGCAAATGCGTTGATAAAGGGGAAAAGACAGAACACCTGGCTCAAACTGTGCCCCTAGTTCATCGTTTTGACCATTTTTTTTGGTTTGGTTTTCTACTAAAACAATTTTAACCAAAATGAGAGTTAGATTAACACGCTTGTTCGATTTTCTGATTCAAAATCATGCAAGTTAGTTTATGAGCACTGAAAATTTTCCTTTTTTTAGGTCCAAGAAAAAGGTCCAGGTTTGGAAAAATGGAATAGTTTTCGAGAGAAAATCAGTCAACCTTAGTAAAAATTCTCAAAATTGTTTTTACAAACAGCCACTGCTTAACGAGCATAGAACCCACTCTCGAGATGCACAACCTCAGATTCGAAGGAAAATTGCCCCTTGCTTAAGGGGAGTTGCATGGCAACGGAAAGTTGCCCTTTGTTTGAACGGAATTGTAGCGCATTGAAAGGCAACGAAAAGTTGTCCCTTGTTTGAACGACACTGCATCACACTGGACGGCAATGGAAAGTTGCCCCTAGTCTGAATAGCGCCGCAGCATGTGGCAACCAGTCCTTACAATGACAATTACAGCCAAATTCTCGGATACAGAGAAGATAAAGATGACCAGAACCATCACATGGACACAGTCGAATTTGAAGTGTTTCACGGCTGGACTTCAGAATAAAGTTGCCTACGTATCCCAAAGATGGGAATCAAGCCTTACGTAGTTCGGGGTTAAGGTACACTCGTGTATTTAACCTCTCCTTTTGCGCTTTAACTTTTGCTAAGGCCGCCCTTTCTGGGTTTTCAACCTTGCGAGCTTTGTTCTTCTTTTCTTTTCATTCCTTTTCATTTTCTTCTCTTCTTTTTTTCTTTTATCTTTTCTTTTTATTTTCTTCATTTTTTGCATTTTTCTTTTTGTTTTCTTTTTCTTTTTGTTCTTTTTCTTCTCTTTCTTGCTCTAACTTTTGCCTGGGGTGCCCTTCCTGGTTTTCAGACCAGCGAGCCTCTCAAGGGTAAAAGTGTAGCTTTTGTCCATATGGAATGGTTTGAGATCTCGAAGCCATCCGAATCCAAGAGAATGGATGTTGTTTGTTGATGATGTAGGAGTCCATCCAATGGGAGGCTGAATTTGCCCCTAGTGTTGTGGATAGGAACTTCGTTGTCCTTCACCAATACTTTCTTCTTTTCTCCCTTCTGGGATTTGGCATTCTCGCTGATTTTCATCTTTGACTCTTCGAGCACATTTGAAATTCTTTTGCCCCTAGTTCGAGGGGTGCTTCTGATCTAGCTTCGCAAGCTTTTTGATTTGACTTTGTCGCCGCTACTTCACGGGCTGCTTTTGATCCAGCCACACAGGCCTTACATTGTAGTTGACCGTTGAACATTCTGAATCCAAGTTCAAGGTTCGAAAGCGAGGGGTCAAGTCTCGAGACTGAGAGCGATCCTAGGCTGCACAATCTCAAGAGAGATTCCACATAGGTCTTCGCAGGACCGCGCAAAACATTTTTTTGAAATCTTTTAAGAAAGCGACCAGTCGCTCGCGCCGAAGACAGTGTAGAACCAATCTGGATCAAGCCAGGATCCTTCCCAATACTCACACTAACAAGCATGATTTCACTCATTAAGGGCTTAACACGCCTCTCTTTCTCTTAATTGATCAAATTTTTGCAAAACCCTAGGAATTCCTTCCTCTTCGTTTTCACCGTAGTGTTCAAAAAAAAGTTTTGAAAAACTTAGGTCAATGCAATAATTTCAAGACACAAGAGAGCAGGTGGAATGCACTACCATTTCATTCAAACTTTCTGGCACAACTGGTGCAAGGCAGAAGCAAACACAAGAGTGTGAAAATCACTGCGGGTTTATTCAAATCTGTTGGTACAACTGGCTCCCCGGCAAAAACAGATTCAAAAGAAAACAAAAGGACAAACACAAAACAAAATAGTGATATCCGAAGAAACACCCCCGGAATCACCCGACTCTAACAAAACAGGACTGACTCGATACAACAAGACAGACCCTTAATCAAAAGACTGACTCAGAACAAAGAGACAGACTCAAAACAAAACCACAGAACTGACTCAAACACCCAAGTCAGAAGCTACAAAAACCAGTATTCACAAATGCTCAAAACAGTGCGTGCCACACGTCACATCTAAAGTAAGCTGAGCGCCAACCGCAGCTGGTTCATCCCCCGATCACATAATAACATTATCCCCCGCAAGTTCACTGATCAAGTACTGATAGACTTTGCAGGACCTGGTGCGGCAATGACCCCATTGTCAAACAGATCTTGTACATCATGGCGCAGACGAAAGCAACTGTCGGTGTCATGACCGGTTTGTTGATGGTAGGCACAGTATTTAGTCTGGTCATGCTTTGCAGGGATAGGATCGGGTAGGGGCCATTGTTCCAGCGGTTTCAAATGTCCTTTCCAGAGTAAGACCTCTAGAGCCTTTGACAAGGGCATATGAAGTGGGGTAAAAACCCTCTTGACTCGAGGTGGATATTTTGTTTTCTTGTGAGCTACTTCCGGATGCACCGGTGAATGGGGGCGGCTATTTTTGATGCGGAGGTGGTAACCATGCCCACTTCAGAAGATCTTGCAGCTGCATCACCACTGGTGGTCGCCAAGAAGGCCCTGCTTCATAGCGTCATCGATCTGTACTCCCATCTCATGTAAGTCTAAAAAGGGGGGGAAGGGGAGAACGATCATTTTCTGCATAAGCTTGGGTTGGAGATTGCGCACAATCATTCGAATTTGATCTTTGTCAGTGGGCCTAAGGGTCATCATTGAGGCCTTGGCCCTCCAGCGGGCTACGAAATCAGAAAAACTCTCCTTAGGCTCTTGCCTTGTTGTTTCAAGATCACGGGTTGTGACCTCGATTTGCGTGTTATAGGAGTACTGCGCAACGAAGGCCTCGGCCATCTCATCCCAGTTCCGTTTGACATTGTCTTCTAATTTTGCATACCAGATAGCGGCCACACCAGACAGGGTCCGGCCGAACAATGAAAGCTTCTGCGGTCTGGTGAGGCCTATCAGTCGTAGTATATCTAAGAACAACCAGAGATGTACCAGGGGATCCCCAGATCCGTCAAAGCGGTCGATATGTGGCATTTTAAAGCGGTCTGGCAGCGTCACGACCGCATCGGTATATCCATCCTCAATGTCTGTGATGGACTTGACGCCCTGAGATTTCTTGAACAGTTTTTCAAGCTTGCTCACCTTCAATGCTGTGGGGTCCACCTCGGACTCAAAGGGAGAATCCGGCAGGTTGGTGGGTGTTTTGGGTAATTGGGGTAGGATTGGGGGCGGAGCCAATCCTGTCAGAATGTCCGTATCTCCCTGGCCATTTGGTGCCTCCTCGGGTGCTGGGACTCCTGGTGGGGAAGGGGCTTGGTGCAAAGCAGATGCTCCGGTTTGCTGCTGTAGCCGGGTAATTAACTCTGCTTGTTGAGCCATGATCGCAGCCTGCCGTTTGGCAAATTCCGTCTGGCGGGCAGCGTCTTGCTGCATGAGTTTCATACTTTCTTGGAGTTGACGCATCATTTCCTCCATCCCTGCCATGTTCTGCTGTTCCGGCTGACTGACTGGTATATCTATCTCTGTGATAGAAACTGAGGCCTCAGCTTGATTGTTCACTGGTGGGGTGGATAAGGGCCACTGATCTGGCAACTGCTGAACCGATGATTTGTGCCTAACTGGCCCCTTTTACCCTGCCTCTGGCGGAGGAACACTGATTTTCCCTTGAACTGAATCTCTGACTTGACAAAGTTTATCAGCACAAGTCCGATGAACCTCGGGGGATATCGGAGCCTTCTGAAGCTATGGTTCCAAGACTACCCTAGCAAAAGAGAAAACATGCAGCATCTCAGCCTGATTTCAACAAAACAGATATGAGCAGCCGAATAACTGTGCTCTCTACTGAATTCTGTCCAAAAATTCTTCCAGTGAACTGATACCCTTAGGTAAAACTGATTCCCAGATACTGATACCCGCAGGCCTGATACCCAGACTTGCAAACTGTTACATGCATTCCTGTAGGGCCACACCCTAAAAGCACATTGCAAGCAAGTGAGAGCCAAAACACCCCTATGTTGGGGTAGGGTTTCCCCGTCCTATTTTGTCAGGAGCTAGGGTTTCACTACGCACATAGTGGTTTCAAACAACCTATAAACGGGTAAGCAACCTGTCCTAGTTTGGAATGGCCACTATAGATTCCGAATATGCACTAGGTCGAATAGTCAAAAAGGGTACGCCGGTAAAACCGGGGTTTGTGTTCCCATACTGGCAGAGCCCGTAACCGGTAAGCCTGATGGCACGTAGTCTCTGGCAAACACGGTGTCCTAGGCGCACCAATGCACATGCAATGCAAAGAAACACATAAGTGTAGTCAAAACCAGATATCATGAGTTCGAGTCAAGTTCTCTAACTCCCCAGCAGAGTCGCCAGAAACTATAGACGTCCCCGAACGCCCCGGGAGGATGAGTCCCGTTCTGTTCATTTGGGCTCATTACAAGTTCGGACTCTCAAATTGTCACGATTCTTAATCTGAACCAAAGAGTCCAAATCCAGCAAATCGTTTTGAGAAAACAGATTTTTTGAAAGAAGTGCCAAACATGGACTGCTTTGCTAGATACAGAGTCGCCACCTAAATGTTTTATTCTGGGAAAATTTAGGAAACCCTGACTCGTTTGCCTAAGGCCACGTGTCCGTCATCACCAAAGTTGCCTCGGCTCGGGAACTTGGGTACGATTGGGGAAGGTCACTTCGTGAGCACCCCCGCTCGCCCGATCAAAGATCGGCCTCTACTAACCATGATATATAGTTTTGAAAACTTTATGCGTTCTTATTCCGGTTATTAGCCTAGATTTACTATGTGATGCGCACAACATACAAGTATAGATTGGGTCGCCTGAATTGGAACAAAATATTTCATGTTTGTTTATTTGAAAATGGTTTGATGGTGCTACTCGCAAGTAGGCTAAGACGTGGATTTGCCACCCTCGGGTGGGCTTAGAAAACATGATTTTGCCACTATCTAGTGGGCTTTAAACACACATTTTAACGAATTGCTCCAACTGAAATAACCCAACCTTCACCCACAGGCATTCAGGCAGTTATATCACATAAGCACTTAGCCTCATGGTAAGCATGCTATCATGGCAATCACTCACACACATGCAAGGATGCTAAAGCATAAACACTTACCGAGTACCCAAGCCAAAACAAAAGCTATGTTAGAAATCCATGCATAATCCTAACTATACAGAAATGCCTAATGCAACACATGCAAAATGCAACTAAGACAGGCTCGGCTATTCTAAAGATGGCATGTGAAATGCTACAACTAACATGTATTCAACTTGGAATTGAGATACAAATGCAGTTAGTATGATGCGCCGAGCCCGGTGCATGCAAGACAGATGAATGAAAGCAAACATGCTATCATACTGTATGCTAATTGAAGCATGCCCTAATCTAACCATCATAAGCTGATAAATAAAAGAGAGAAAGACGTGGGGTTGGAAAACATACATCACACATACGCACACTTATTACAACATTGCCCTCGCGCAGAGGGTCCGAATAAATAATACAGTCTCAAATGAATAAATAATACAGTCCCGAATAAATACAGAATCCTAATTAATTAACAAATTAATCTAGGAAAGTAGTAAATTGGCACGCAAATCCATGGACCACCTCAGCTCTGTTCCAAATGATGAATGATGCATGCTCGGGTTGCCTTGTGCGGAGAATCCCTTGCGATGTCCCGATTTGCCTCTGTTTACAATTATTCTTGGAATGCGTGCCAAGCTCCGGAAGGCTGCTGATTTCTGATTTGCTGCAACATAGAGCAACAAAGGGGCATGGCAAAGTATTTTCACATATGTATGCATGACTACTCCTCAGGGAGTGTAGTCATCGATCCTCGTGCCACCAATCACGCATCTCGATGCATGATGGCCGAAAAGTCGAATTGCATGACTCAATATGAAATGAATGCACATATGGACACAACAAGGCCTAGACTCCATCATGGATAATCCGGAGTGTCGGCGACCGGGAATTGAGACACGTTCTGTCACTCAGAGTATGAAACGTCCCTCGTTTCCCGTGCTTGGGCTAACTCCTATCCCAAGCGCAATGCAATAT
This sequence comes from Camellia sinensis, assembly GCF_055761805.1. Taxonomy (NCBI): domain Eukaryota; kingdom Viridiplantae; phylum Streptophyta; class Magnoliopsida; order Ericales; family Theaceae; genus Camellia; species Camellia sinensis. The sequence continues at coordinate 91,139,499 of NC_138964.1, forward strand.
GCATGATATGCGTGAATGCAACCCTAACATGAAACCTAGCATACACAATGCTATGAAATGGCATACACAATACACGATGTAACGAGGCATACACAATGCTCTAAGATACAACCTAGCATACACAATGCTATGAAATGAAATGGCATACGAAATGCATAATGGACTTACACTAACATGAGTGGACCTTAGCCACACTCTCATCAGTAGCCATTAGATGAAAATGAGACTCTCGAAATGCGTGCACGCATGCACGCAAATCGAGAACCGAGCATACAAGCATGTAATTCCAACACAAAAATATGATGCTAAACAGCCCCGAAACATGGAAAGATGGCACCCGATGCATGAGATGAAACCCGAAACTCGAAACTAGGCACATGGAATGACTTATAGGTATACAAAGCATGCATTATTTGATCATGAAGCATGAAGACAGAGCCAAGGCAGTCCCAAAACATGAACATTTCCTGTTCAAAGCATGGCCAAAAGATGCTAGCATGGTGGACAAAATAGCATGCAATCTTGACTAGCAAACATGGTTTACATGGCAAGTATATGAAGAAAATGTAATCTCACCAAACCAGCAAAAATCAGTGAATAAATCATGTGAAAATAGGCCCAAATAACCACTGATATGCAACCATGGTATGCAAAAATAATGAGCTCCTGTAGAGGGCCATGCAGGGAGTTATTATGCACATGCAAGGTAGACATTTAGCATGGCATAAAAAAAATAATAAAATATGGTAGTCCTAAAACTCACCAAATTGACCCTGGAAAGTGACCTCGAAGCATGCAAGATAGGGTCTCTTTGGAAGGCCAAAATGACCACCAAACAAGTCAAGGAGAAAGGGGGTCACCCCCCTCTGATTTGGAGGCTCAAAATAGTGTGCTAGCCACTGAAAATCCACTAGATTTCAATGGCTAGAAGTGCAAACAAAGCATGCAACAAGAGCTTAGGTGTAAGGCTCAAAACAAGGGACAATCGAGCATAAAAGGAAGCATATGACCTCAAACAAGAAAATTCCCTAATCAAACATGAAGATGATGTCAAAATGAGACTTTTTCCAGTTTATAACAGATCTCAAAAGTGAACACAAATAGGGCTAATCTATCATGCAAAAATGGCCCTAAAAGAGAGAATAGATACAAGGGACAGTAGCTGGCCCCAAATGGCAAAGAACCCTTCAACAAAGTTGAAGAGGGGCTAAAAATAAGGCACTTTAAAGTTTGGCTCGAATCCCAAAAATGCTTACAAACAGGGCTAACATATCATGCAAGAAATAGCCATAAAAGAGGAATAAAGAGGCAAGTGGTAGAAGGTGACCTCAAATAGAGGAGAGCCCTTCAACAAAGTTGAAGAGGGGCTCAAAACAAGACATTTCTCAGTTTACGACCAAGTCCAAAACAGCTCACAAATAAGCCTAAAATATCATGCAAAAATAGGCCTAAAAGAGAGATTAAACACAAAGGGTAAGGAGAAGACCTCAAACAGCAAGAGGTCCTTGATCAAACATGAAAAGGAGCTCAAAATATGACTATTTACAGTTCAGGTCGGAGCCCAAAAATGTAAGTAACAAAGGCTAAGATATAGAACAAAATAAGGCAAGAAAGAGGGAGAAGAGGACTCACCCTTGTAGCACAAGTCTTCAGCAGCTTTTGGACCAAGGAAAGGTGCTTCTAATCTCTGAAAAACAACCTCAAGTTGCTGGAATGGAGTGTGGAGGTTGTAGTCTTGGAGGTGGTGTGTAAATGGCCAAGGATAATGGACTTTAGAGCTTGGAAGGGAGAGCTATGGAGGAAGATGGTTGTGTGCCTTAGCAAAAATCTCTAACCCTTAGAAATGAAGCTCAAGTGTTGGTTTTATAGGGGGAGAGAGGCCAAGGGAAAAGGGGGCAAAATCAAATTCAAGTTTCCCCCCCCAAAAGGCAACCCCTCGGATACAGGATCTGGGGGGTAACAGCTGGCACAACTGGAATACACTTGGAGAGAGGATCATGGCCGGCCAGGTTCAAAAGGTTCAGGTGGCCGGCCGACCACCCCCCATGACCGGTCGGCCAGGGGTCAAAAGGGTCAATGCAAATTGCTGGCCGGGCACCCAAAAAAGGTGGCCTCCCATGTACAACACAAATATGTGGTCAAAATCCAAAAAAATTGAACCAGGAGAGAGAAAAGCCAACTTTTTAGAGGGGTTCAAAAGGGTCAAGGACAATTACTGGCCGGCCTATACATATTGGTGGCCTCCCAGGTGTGTACAACACAAATATAGGGTTTAGGGCTAAAGAAAGTGGCCCCGGGGTGGTCAACATTAGCTTTTTAAGGAGGAAAACGAGCGACGGAGAGCGATGAAGAAATAAAGTTGGCTTTTCAGAACAATTGCTGGCCTCCCACCCTCCTACAAGCTTCCTAACAATGAAAATGAGGTCTCAACCAAAAAAGAACCAAAACGGATGCAAAACGGAGGTTCGGGGACCAAAACGCGCGGCTTGGGGCCCCGAAAATGGGCTGTTAAGCACCGGAGGTGGCATTCGACCACAAATCTGGTCTTTCGGGCCACAATGTCTCCCAAAAGGGAGTAAATAAGATGTGTGCCAAAAATCAAAGCAAACGGAGGTGGTTAGGCAGTCCCGAACCGAGGCACACGGCCGTCGGCTCCGAAAAATCAAAAACCGGGTCCAAATGGGAAAAATGGCCTACGACCATGAAACGTAGCCTACGACCACTGAGAGATGATCCATGAGACCTCTCTCTCCCTTCGGGAAGAGAAGATAGAGAAAACAGAGCCTGGTTCGCAAACCGAGGCAAGGCACGAAAGAGTCCGGATGTCCGGAGACAAGGCTCGCGGCTGAGACTCTGAAACTTCAGAACGAGCACAATATGCAACATCACCAAGCGCTCAATCGGTGACGTCTGAGTCTTAAGGTCGGTCGAAAATGGGGTGTCTACAGTTGCCCTTCTTTGACAGAACTTGAAAGTCAAGAAGTGATGGGAGTGAATGTCAAAGCCCAGAGACGACCCATTTTTGACAAGGCCGAAGACTTAGACAAACAGGCAAGATAACAAAGATGTGCCCACATGCATGCCCGCAGGCTGGGGGCAAGATACAAAATGATATGCACAAAGCCGGACGTAACTCATGATTATGCAAAGTAGCAAGCATATACAAATCTAACTACATTTCAGCAGTAAGGATAATGTAAATAAAGCTGTAGCGAAGTAAATATTCACAATAAATGCGACAGTTTTAAGCGGGAAGGCAAAAATCAAACTACATTTCATCCAGTTATGCTGGATACACAATATGAATACACAATATGAATACACAATATGCTGGATACACAAAAGTGAAAAGAGTGTGCTGGATACACAATATGAATAAAGTGTGATTGTTACACTAAGTGAAGCAAAGTGTGATAGATACACAAAGTGAATACAAAGTGTGATAGATGCACTATGTGAAGCAAAGCATGATGGATATGCGCAGAGTGTGATAGATGCATTACGTGAACAGAGTGTGATTGATACACTGAAGGTGAACACAAAGTGTGATAGATGCACTATGTGAACAAAGTGTGATTGATACACTAAAAGTGAACACAAAGTGTGATAGATGCACTATGTGAACAGAGTATGATAGATACACTAAAAGCGAACACAAAGTGTGATAGATGCACTATGTGAACCGGTGCGATGGATACACTAAAAGCGAACACAAAGTGTGATAGATGCACTAAGTGAACAGAGTGTGGTTGATACACTAAAAAGCGAACACAAAGTGTGATAGATGCACTTAGTGAACAAGTGTGATGGATACACAAAAGGTGAACACAAATTGTGATAGATGCACTTAGTGAACAAGTGTGATGGATACACAAAAGGTGAACACGAAGTGTGATAGATGCACTTAGTGAACAAGTGTGATGGATACACAAAAGGTGAACACAAAGTGTGATAGATGCACTTAGTGAACAAGTGTGATGGATACAAAAAAGGTGAACACGAAGTGTGATAGATGCACTTAGGGAACAAGTGTGATGGATACACAAAAGGTTAACACAAAGTGTGATAGATGCACTATGCGAACGAGTATGATGGATACACAAAAGGTTAACACAAAGTGTGATAGATGCACTATGCGAACGAGTATGATGGATACACTAAAGGTGAACACAAAGTGTGATAGATGCACTATGTGAACAGAGTATGATTGATATACTAAATGAATGAAGTGTGATTGATACACTAAATGTGAACATGAAGTGTGATAGATGCACTTAGTGAACAGAGTATGATAGATATACTGAAAATGAACACAAAGTGTGATAGATGCACTTAGTGAACAAAGTATGATTGATATACTGAAAATGAACACAAAGTGTGATAGATGCACTATGTGAACAGAGTATGATTGATATACTAAATGTGAACACGAAGTGTGATAGATGCACTTAGTGAACGAGTGTGATGGATACACTAAATGAACACAAAGTGTGATAGATGCAATTAGTGAACAGAGTATGATTGATATACTGAATGTGAATACAAAGTGTGATAGATGCACTATGTGAACAGAGTATGATTGATATACTAAATGTGAACAAGAAGTGTGATAGATGCACTTAGTGAACGAGTGTGATGGATACACTAAATGAACACAAAGTGTGATAGATGCACTTAGTGAACAAAGTATGATTGATATACTGAAAATGAACTCAAAGTGTGATAGATACACTATGTGAACAGAGTATGATTGGTATACTAAATGAATGAAGTGTGATTGATACACTAAACAAGAATGTATGTGATAGATACGCTAAAGTGAAATGTGCATGGTAGATACACAAAATGAAAATGTGTGTGATAGATACACAAAAGTGAAAGTGAATGAAGTGTGATTGATATACTAAGTGAATGAAGTGAAGTGTGATTGATACACAAAACGAGAATGTATGTGATAGATACACAAAATGAAAGAAGTGTGATTGATACACTAAATGAATGAAGTGTGATTGATACACTAAATAAATGAACAAAGTGTGATAGATACACTAAGGGTGAATGAGGTGTGATTGATACACTAAAGAAATGAAGTGTGATTGATACACTAACTGAATGAAGTGTGATTGATACACTAAATAAAAGATCTCAAACGGAACTTCTTTGAATGAACCGTACATACAATATCATGCATGAATGAGAAAGAAACTTGATAGGTACAATGCAATACAATGCATGATGTTTAATGAACGCAATAAACAAGCGTAGCGACGCTTTAGAAAGCACCTCATGAGGTGAGTGGCAGTGAACCGCTCTTCTCCGACGGGGATCTCCCCTTGTGCTCTTCGAACACTTACCTTCAATCTTACAGTACAAAGGCTCTGAAATATCGACAAGGGTTCTTCACATAGAACACTTTGGATGTTGCCTTTCTTCCTGATCATATTCACAACTTTCCCTATTCTCCAACGGGATGACAGACTAGGTTGGTTCAGTATCTAGAATTGAGGTGCATACACGCTATCTCAACCTATGGGGCTTCCATACAGATTTCAAGCCGAGGACACGCCTCTGGGTATTTAAACCAGACTTTAGTCCCGGAAATCCCGAACCTTTATGTTCTAGGCATCAGCCATTCGAACTTTAGTTTCCACTTTCGCAGTTGGTCTCTTAGGAACTCATTGCGAACACAGCCAAGATGCCTCTGGCAGGGAATGGTACTCAGGGAGAGTACTTTCGATCACCATTCTGGCTTGAAGCAAATTTGATCTTGAGCTTGAGGTAGAGGCACACTCGTACTTCAGAGCAATGGCAAGACCTGAAGAGGTACACACGGAATGTAGTCTCGGAACTTACTGAAGTTGAAACAAACTCAGATACTTGACATTTCCTCTTTTCTTTTGCTTTGTAGTTTGGAACCCATATAGCTTCAAGTAGGTCATGGTTTTACTATTCTGACATGACCTGGGTTGAACCCTGCGATTTTATGAGGGAACAAATACTATTTTGCACAAATGTGGAGAATGACACAGCACTCTGAGCACAAAACGATTTTATTTTGAAATCGAAATTGAAAATGAATTCTCAACTGGGTATTGAGTCTACGACTAGACACAGCGCATCACGACTCAACAAAGGAAAACAAACCAAAACACATCGTGACACGCTCGAAATGACTCAAAGCAAGAATCGAGACGAACAAAACAAAAGACACGACACACAGACGTGTTACAAAGACGAGAGACCTCTCAGTGCACGAGGAGCTAGTTTCTCTGGGTATTATTTCCCACCCTTTCTAATTTGTGATTCTCACATCACTCGGCCCTCAGGCTCTGTTTTTCTGAAAAAGCCATTTTCTCACTTTTTCTCTCAGCTCACATCTCTCTATTCTTCAATCTCTCATTTTTTTGTCCCTCCCCTGGGTGGTTGATGGATAAACAGAAAGTTGTGGGCTCTTGCCCATAGCATTTTGCTAGATTCTTCTTCTTGTTCATAACAGTGAGTTTCTTCCACCGAGGGGCTGTGCTACAATTGGGTGTGTAGCAAATCTGCAGTTGACATCGGTTGACGATACTCCGCGGGGGGGTTTGGATGTAATCAGATGTGTCCAAACAAAGGAGTGGAATATCTCGATCCATTCCCGTTTGTGCTTCGCACTTGGCTTGATACCTCGTTGCTTGGAGGATGTGAGAGCTTTCTGCCCTTTTTACGGTTAGCTTCCGTTGTGCCCCTTTCTGGCAAGTATGGTGCCCTTTTTGGAAAATGCGTTGATAAAGGGGAAAAGACAGAACACCTGACTCAAACTGTGCCCCTAGTTCATCGTTTTGACCATTTTTTTTGGTTTGGTTTTCTACTAAAACAATTTTAACCAAAATGAGAGTTAGATTAACACGCTTGTTCGATTTTCTGATTCAAAATCATGCAAGTTAGTTTATGAGCACTGAAAATTTTCCTTTTTTGGGTCCAAGAAGAAGGTCTAGGTTTGGAAAAATGGAATAGTTTTCGAGAGAAAATCAGTCAACCTTAGTAAAAATTCTCATAAATTGTTTTTGCAAACGGCCACTGCTTAACGAGCATAGAACCCACTCTTAAGATGCACAACCTCAGATTCGAAGGAAAATTGCCCCTTGCTTAAGGGGAGCTGCATGGCAACGGAAAGTTGCCCCTTGTTTGAACGGCATTGCAGCGCATTGAATGGCAACGAAAAGTTGCGCCTTGTTTGAACGGCACTGCAGCGCACTGGACGGCAACGGAAAGTTGCCCCTAGTCTGAATAGCGCCGCAGCATGTGGCAACCAGTCCTTACAATGACAATTACAACCAAATTCTCGGATACAGAGAAGACAAAGATGACCAGAACCATCACATGGACACAGTCGAATTTGAAGTGTTTTACGACTGGACTTTAGAATGAAGTTGCCTACGTATCCCAAAGATGGGAATCAAGCCTTACGTAGTTTGGGGTTAAGATACACTCGTGTATTTAACCTCTCCTTTTGTGCTCTAACTTTTGCCAAGGCCGCCCTTTCTGGGTTTTCAACCTTACGAGCTTTGTTCTTCTTTTCTTTTCATTCCTTTTCATTTTCTTCTCTTCTTTTTTCTTTTTTATCTTTTCTTTTTTTTTTCTTTTTCTTTTTGTTCCTTTTCTTCTCTTTCTTGATCTAACTTTTGCCTGGGTCGCCCTTCCGGGTTTTGGGACCAGCGAGCCTCTCAAGGGTAAAAGTGTAGCTTTTGTCCATATGGAATGGTTTGAGATCTCGAAGCCATCCGAATCCAAGAGAATGGATGTTGTTTGCTGATGATGTAGGAGTCCATCCAATGGGGGGCTGAATTTGCCCCTAGTGTTGTGGATAGGAACTTGGTTGTCCTTCACCAATACTTTCTTCTTTTCTCCCTTCTGGGATTTGGCATTCTCGCTGATCTTCATCTTTGACTCTTCGAGCACATTTGAAATTCTTTTGCCCCTAGTTCAAGGGGTGCTTCTGATCTAGCTTCGCAAGCATCTTGATTTGACTTTGTCGCTGTTACTTCATGGGTTGCTTTTGATCCAGCCACATAGGCCTTACATTGTAGTTGACCGTTGAACATTCTGAATCCAAGTTCAAGGTTCGAAAGCAAGGGGTCGAGTCTCGAGATTGAGAGCGATCCTAGGCTGCACAATCTCAAGAGAGATTCCACATAGGTCTTCGCAGGACCGCGCAAAACATTTTTTTGAAATCTTTTAAGAAAGCGACCAGTCGCTCGCGCCGAAGACAGTGTAGAACCAATCTGGATCAAGCCAGGATCCTTCCTAGTACTCACACTAACAAGCATGATTTCACTCATTAAGGGCTTAGCACGCCTCTCTTTCTCTCAATTGATCAAATTTTTGCAAAACTCGAGGAATTTCTTTCTCTTTGTTTTCACCACAGTGTTCAAAAAAAAGTTTTGAAAAACTTAGGTCAATGCAATAATTTCAAGGCACAAGAGAGCAGGTGGAATGCACTGCCGTTTCATTCAAACTTTCTGGCACAACTGGTGCAAGGCAGAAGCAAACACAAGAGTGTGAAAATCACTGCGGCCCTGCGGGTTTATTCAAATCTGTTGGCACAACTGGCTCCCCGGCAGAAACAGACTCAAAAGAAAACAAAAGGACAAACACAAAACAAAATAGTGATATCCGAAGAAACACCCCCGGAATCACCCGACTCTAACAAAACAGGACTGACTCGATACAACAAGACAGACCCTTAATCAAAAGACCGACTCAGAACAAAGAGACAGACTCAAAACAAAACCACAGAACTGACTCAACACCCAAGTCAGAAGTTCCAAAAACCAGTATTCACAAATGCTCAAAACAGTGCGTGCCACACGCCACCACATCTGAAGTAAACTGAGTGCCAGTCGCAGCTGGTTCATCCCCCGAGCACATAATCACATTATGCCCCTCAAGTTCACTGATCAAGTGCCGATAGACTTTGCAGGACCTGGTGCGGTAATGACCCCGTTGTCAAACAGATCTTGTACATCATGGCGCAAACGAAAGCAACTGTCGGTGTCATGACCGGTTTGTTGATGGTAGGCACAGTATTTAGTCTGGTCATGCTTTGCAGGGATAGGATCGGGTAGGGGCCGTTGTTCCAACGGTTTCAAATGTCCTTTCCGGAGTAAGACCTCTAGAGCCTTTGACAAAGGCATTTGAAGTGGGGTAAAAACCCTCTTGACTCGAGGTGGATATTTGGTTTCTTGTGAGTTACTTCTGGATGCACCGGTGAATAGGGTAGCTGTTTTTTATGCGGAGGTGGTAACCATGCCCACTTCAGAAGATCTTGCAGCTGCATCACCACTGGTGGTCGCATTTGAACTGCGAGAAAATGCCCTCCTGGGCTGCTCTTTCTCCTGGTCAAGAAGGCCCTGCTTCATAGCGTCCTCGATCTGTACTCCCATCTCATGTAAGTCTGAAAAGGTGGGGAATGGGAGAACGATCATTTTCTGCATAAGCTTGGGCTGGAGATTGCGCACAATCATCCGAATTTGATCTTTGTCAGTGGGCCTAAGGGTCATCATTGAGGCCTTCGCCCTCCAGGGGCTACGAAATCAGAAAAACTCTCCTTTGGCTCTTGCCTTGTTGTTTCAAGATCACGGGTTATGACCTCGATTTGTGTGTTATAGGAGTACTGCGCAACGAAGGCCTCGGTCATCTCATCCCAGTTTCGTTTGACATTGTCTTCTAATTTTGCATACCAGATAGTGGCCACACCAGACAGGGTCCGGCCGAACAATGAAAGATTCTGCGGTCTGGTGAGGCCTATCAGCCGTAGTATATTTGAGAACAACCGGAGATGCACCAGGGGATCCCCAGATCCGTCAAAGCGATCGATATGGGGCATTTTAAAGCGGTCTGGCAACATCACGACCGCATCGGTATATCCATCCTCAATGTCCGGGATGGACTTGACGCCCTGAGATTTCTTGAATAGTTTTTCAAGCTTGCTCACCTTCAATGTTGTGGGGTACACCTCGGCGGAGGAACACTGATTTGCCCTTGAACTGAATCTCTGACTTGACAAAGTTTATCAGCGCAAGTCCGATGAACCTCGGGGGATATCAGAGCCTTCTGAAGCTATGGTTCCAAGACTACCCTAGCAAAAGAGAAAACATGTAGCATCTCAGCCTGATTTCACCAAAACAGATATGAGCAGCCGAATAACTGTGCTCTCTACTGAATTCTGTCCAAAAATTCTTCCAGTGAACTGATACCCTCAGGTAAAACTGATTCCCAGATACTGATGCCCGCAGGCCTGATACCCAAACTTGCAAACTGTTACATGCATTCCTGTAGGGACACACCCTTTTTTTTTTTGGGTAAGTAAGTCATAAAATAAAGACAATGAAATTTACAAGTTTACAAGGGGCATACCCCAAGCATACCCAACAACAAATAAATAAACGAATACATAACCAACATAACCTACCACTGCACCCCCAAAGATTGGGGGAGAAACACAAGAATAACAGAAAAAACAAAGTAACCCAACTTTGCCCATATATCCTTTTGTCCCCAAGTAACCTCTACCATCAGAGATAATAGATGGAAACTTGGGATGGATATATGGGCAAAGATACAAACAAACATCAAAAAAAAAAAAAAAAAAAACAAAACAAAAAAAAAAAAAAAAAAAAACAAACAAACTCACAAAGCAACAACCCTCAAGACAAACCCCATTCGCCCCCAGTCTCTACCGTAGATCAACACATGGAATCTAGTAAGCATCCCACTCCTCACAGCCGTGACATCCTAGCCACTCAACAAAAGCCATGACAGAGGAAAAAATCTACCCCATGAGAAATCCCGACAGAATCACATGAAGCTAGCACGATCAATAACCATAAGCAACAGTCTTGTGAGTCGAAGTGACAACAGTAGCCCCACAGCAACAAACCGATACATAGCCAAAAAATAACCCGAGATCAATCATCACATCCCCCAGTCCCTTCCTTAGTAGATCACAAGCCTCAAACCCCACGGCAGTGTGCCCTTCACTCCATGTCAGGCGTGGTAATACGACCAATTAGGATGGGCCACATGAAGACAAGAAGCAACCGGAACCGGTAGCTATCCTCCCGCTCATCTCCCAGTCTCTAACTCGGCTAGTCATCGAACCACTATTCCCCATAGCAGTGACCCCTCAATCACTCTTGGCGGAGATGGCTCAAAACTAACCTCATATCGAGTCACATGAGGATCACACGATCAATCATCAAGATAAAATCGACTATATAAACCGCTGCAAAGTGACTAAAAAGAAAATAAAAAACCAGCTGCCCAAAATTTTCCTCGTGAAAGCACCCCACTTGACAGTATAAAAACTTGAGCCACAAAAATATTAAGCCCACACGTGGTCATCAAAGACCCATAATCAAAAGCCCACTAAAAAAATGGCATAAAAATAGTGAGCCCAAGAATAAGCCCACTGTCTTCACCAATAAACCAACCCACGGATAGTCCACACTGACAAATAAACCGTGGGCCCAAAGAAGTACCCACGTGGAAAAGAAACCCGCGGACCCAAAAAATTGTTACAACAATCAGGCCCTCCCACTAAAACAAAGCACCGAATATATATATAATATATATATTAAACGCACTAATAGCAAAGCATCACAACCACCTGTAATACAACTCATCAGCATCAACATGCCATACATCAGAACCACACAGCATGATCCCCCACATACACCCATTTCACGCTTTACAGCTGCCCAAACAAGTCCTTAAAAAACGTGGGCCCCATGATCCCAAGATATTTCACCTTAGCATTTGAAATTGCACAGCCAATAATAGCCGCCAAAACCACTTATAAAAACTGTGGGTCAATACCATCCAATACACGGACAGACCAGCTGGAATGGCCCGTCTTTTTACGTAACAACAGAAAAGAAAGCCCCTGCAGACCTACACTGCCCATGCGGATGACATCAGAGCTACTCAAGCTATACAGGTGCGTGAACACACGCATTCCCGATAACAAGAACCACACAAACCACTCGCCGAGGACGTGCATCACACTCTAAGCAACAGTAACCACACCTGTAGAAACAATGATGCCTGCAGCACAGGGCCGGCGGTAATCACCATTTTTAGCGAATCACCTTTCCGGCGGAAGCAACAACGCATAATTCTTCAACAGTTCCAAACCACCAACTTTTCAAACTAACTTGTAAACTAATTTCTCCAAACTACCGCTAAGCCATCCTCTCAAAAACACCATGGAAGCCATAAAAGCTTGCCCATGACATATGCTATAACCAGTTGGTCAGACCAGCACACAAGCCAGTAAAACTTAGCGGTGAGCTTCATCATTCACAACATGGCTATTACGACACCGGAATGGCAACCAAAACGTACCAATCCTCTTCACCTCAACAGCGAAGGTAGACCGGAACAAACCAGCACCATAGCAGCAACCCATACACTCGAAATCCATCGGACAAACGTACATCGCGCCCAGCTCACAACCTCCTCACCGGCGACAGTGACTGAAACATCAGACCGTCCCTAGATTACAGTCGGAGTTGGGGAATCAAAACAAACAATAACATGGAGAGACTTCCAGCAGTCCATTGGCATTTCCAGGTTCCACCTTTCAGCTACCAGATTACACAAGCACAGAAAACCGCCATCACAAAGAACCCACCAACAATGACCAAACTCCGTCTCAGGCGCTGGCCCACGGACAGTTTGCCCAACGGGGGCTGACAGATGAGGCCAACCATAACTTAATATAAAACATGGGGACTGAAGTTAGCTGGAACAAGAATACCTCCAGAAACAAGTGGAGAACTCCAATCAGAAAAATCATGAACAACAGACCATCAACACCCCAAACCGGGGCTAAATAGATCAAAAACAAACTCACTCACCCGCAGAATCTGGGTAGAGGAGCTAAACAAGCTGGTCGAAACAGCACCAGCCCTTCACCACCATGATACACCACCGGGGGGAGCTTTCTCTCTCTAGAATCTAGAGAGAGAAGCTCTGTAGGGACACACCCTAAAAGCACATAGCAAGCAAGTGAGAGCCAAAACACCCCTATGTTGGGGTAGGGTTTTCCTGTCCTATTTTGTCAGGAGCTAGGATTTCACTACGCACACAGTGGTTTCAAACAACCTATAAACGGGTAAGCAACCTGTCCTAGTTTGGAATGGTCACTATGGATTCCAAATATGCACTAGGTCGAATGGTCAAAAAGGGTACCCCGGTAAAACTGGGGTTTGTGTTCCCATACTGGCAGAGCCCGTAACCGGTAAGCCTTATGGCACGTAGCCTCTGGCAAACTGCTCAGGAATAGCAGATGGCAAACACGGTGTCCTAGGCGCACCAATGCACATGCAATGCAAAGAAACACATAAGTGTAATCAAAACCAGATATCATGAGTTCGAGTCAAGTTCTCTAACTCCCCAGCAGAGTCGCCAGAAACTGTGGACGTCCCCGAACACCCCGGGAGGATGAGTCCCGTTCTGTTCATTTGGGCTCACTACAAGTTCGGACTCTCAAATTGTCACGGTTCTTAATCTGAACCAAAGAGTCCAAATCCGGCAAATCGTTTTGAGGAAACAGATTTTTTGAAAGAAGTGCCAAACATGGACTGCTTTGCCAGATACAGAGTCGCCACCTACATGTTTTATTTTGGGGAAATTTAGGAAACCCTAACTCGTTTGCCTAAGGCCACGTGTCCGTCATCACCAAAGTTGCCTCGGCTCGGGAACTTGGGTACGATTGGGGAAGGTCACTTCGTGAGCACCCCCGCTCGCCCGATCAAAGATCAGCCTCTACTAACCATGATATATAGTTTTGAAAACTTTATGCGTTCTTATTCCGGTTATTAGCCTAGATTTACTATGTGATGCGCACAACATACAAGTATAGACTGGGTCGCCTGAATTGGAACAAAACATTTCATGTTTGTTTATTTGAAAATGGTTTGATGGTGCTACTCGTAAGTAGGCTAAGATGTGGATTTGCCACCCTTGGGCTTAGAAAATATGATTTTGCCACTATCTAGTGGGCTTTAAACACACATTTTAACGAATTGCTCCAACTCAAAAAACCCAACCTTCACCCACAGACATTCAGGAAGTTATATCACATAAGCACTTAGCCTTATGGTAAGCATGCTATCATGGCAGTCACTCACACACATGCAAGGATGCTGCTAAAGCATAAACACTTACCGAGTACCCAAGCCAAAACAAAAGCTATGTTAGAAATCCATGCATAATCCTAACTATACAGAAATGCCTAATGCAACACATGCAAAATGCAACTAAGATAGGCTCGGCTATTCTAAAGATGGCATGTGAAGTGCTACAACTAACATGTATTCAACTTGGAATTGAGATACAAATGCAGTTAGTATAATGCGCTGAGCCCGATGCATGCAAGACAGATGAATGAATGCAAACATGCTATCATACTGTATGCTAATTGAAACATGCCCTAATCTAACCATCATAAGCTGATAAATAAAAGGGAGAAAGATGTGGGGTTGGAAAACATACATCACACATACGCACACTTATTACAACATTGCCCTCGCGCAGAGGGTCTGAATAAATAATACAGTCCCAAATGAATAAATAATATAGTCCCGAATAAATATAGAATCCTAATTAATTAACAAATTAATCTAGGAAAGAAGTAAATTGGCACGCAAATCCATGGACCGCCTCAGCTCTGTTCCAAATGATGAATGATGCATGCTCGGGTTGCCTTGTGCGGAGAATCCCTTGCGATGCCCCGGTTTGCCTCTGTTTGCAATTATTCTTGGAATGCGTGCCAAGCTCCAGAAGGCTGCTGATTTCTGATTTGCTGCAACATAGAGCAACAAAGGGGCATGGCAAAGTATTTTCATATATGTATGCATGACTACTCTTCAGGAAGTGTAGTCCTCGATCCTCGTGCCACCAATCACGCATCTCGATGCATGATGGCCGAAAAGTCGAATTGCATGACTCAATATGAAATGAATGCACATATGGACACAACAAGGCCTAGACTCCATCATGGATAATCCGGAGTGTCAGCGACCGGGAATTGAGACACGTTCCGTCACTCGGAGTACAAAACGTCCCTCGTTTCCCGTGCTTGGGCTAACTCCTATCCCAAGCGCAGTGCAATATGCATGATATGCGTGAATGCAACCCTAACATGCAACCTAGCATACACAATGCTATGAAATGGCATACACAATGCACGATGTAACGAGGCATACACAATGCTCTAACATACAACCTAGCATACACAATGCTATGAAATGAAATGGCATACGCAATGCATAATGGACTTACACTAACATGAGTGGACCTCAGCCACACTCTCATCAGTAGCCATTAGATGAAAATGAGACTCTCGAAACGCGTGCACGCATGCACGCAAACCGAGGACCGAACCTAAGGCATAGTATGCAACTCTAACAAGGCATGGCAAGGCATGAAATATGGCATACAAGCATGTAATTCCAGCACTGAAATATGATGCTAAACAGCCCCGAAACATGGAAAGATGGCACCCGATGCATGAGATGAAACCCGAAACTCGAAACTAGGCACATGGAATGACTTATAGGTATACAAAGCATGCATTATTTGATCATGAAGCATGAAGACAGAGCCAAGGCAGTCCCAAAACATGAACATTTCTAGTTCAAAGCATGGCCAAAAGATGCTAGCATGGTGGACAAAATAGCATGCAATCTTGACTAGCAAACATGGTTTACATGGAAAATATATGAAGCAAATGTAATCTCACCAAACCAGCAAAAATCAATGAATAAATCATGTGAAAATAGGCCCAAATAACCACTGATATGCAACCATGGTATACAAAAATAATGAGCTCCTTTAGAGGGCCATGCAGGGAGTTATTAAGCACATGCAAGGTAGACATTTAGCATGGCATAAACAACTAGAAAAGTCAAATATGGTAGTCCTAAAACTCACCAAATTGACCCTGGAAAGTGACCTCGAAGCATGCAAGATAGGGTCTTTTTTAAAGTCCAAATTGACCACCAAACAAGTCAAGGAGAGAGGGGGTCACCCCCCTCTGATTTGGAGGCTCAAAATAGTGTGCTAGCCACTGAAAATCTACTGAATTTCAGTGGATATAAGGCTCAAAACAAGGGACAATCGAGCATAAAAGGAAGCATATGACCTCAAACAAGAAAATTCCCTTACTCAAACATGAAGATGATGTCAAAATGAGACTTTTTCCAGTTTATAACAGATCTCAAAAGTGAACACAAATAGGGCTAATCTATCATGCAAAAATGGCCCTAAAAGAGAGAATAGAGACAAGGGACAGAAGCTGGCCCCAAATGGCAAAGAACCCTTCAACAAAGTTGAAGAGGGGCTCAAAAAAAAGGCACTTTACAGTTTGGCTCGAAGCCCAAAAATGCTTACAAATAGGGCAAACATATCATGCAAGAAATAGCCATAAAAGAGAAATAAAGAGGCAAGTGGTAGCAGCTGACCTCAAACAGAGGAGAGCCCTTCAACAAAGTTGAAGAGGGGCTCAAAACAAGACATTTCACAGTTTATGACCAAGTCCAAAACAGCTCACAAATAAGCCTAAAATATCATGCAAAAATAGGCCTAAAAGAGAGATTAAACACAAAGGGTAAGGAGAAGACCTCAAAAAGAAAGAGGTCCTTGATCAAACATGAAAAGGAGCTTAAAATATGACTATTTACAGTTTAGGTCGGAGCCCAAAAATGTAAGCAACAAAGGCTAAGATATAGAACAAAATAAGGCAAGAAAGAGGGAGAAGAGGACTCACCCTTGTAGCACAAGTCTTCAGCAACTTTTGGACCAAGGAAAGGTGCTTCTAACCTCTGAAAAACAGCCTCAAGTTTCTGGAATGGAGTGTGGAGGTTGTAGGCTTGGAGGTGGTGTGTAAATGGCCAAGGATAATGGACTTTAGCGCTTGGAAGGGAGAGCTATGGAGGAAGATGGTTGTGTGCCTTAGCAAAAATCTCTAACCCTTAGAAATGAAGCTCAAGTGTTGGTTTTATAGAGGGAGAGAGGCCAAGGGAAAAGGGGGGAAAATCAAATTCAAGTTTCCCCCCCAAAAGGCAACCCCTCGGATATAGGATCTGGGAGGGAACAGCTGGCACAGCTGGAATACACTTGGAGAGAGGATCATGGCCGGCCAGGTTCAAAAGGTTCAGGTGGCCGGCCGGCCACCCCCCATGGCCGGCCGACCAGGGGTCAAAAGGGTCAATGCAAATTGCTGGCTGGCCACCCAAAAAAGGTGGCCTCCCATGTGTGCACAACACAAATATGTGGTCAAAACCCAAAAAAAGTGAACCAGGAGAGAGAAAAGCCAACTTTTTAGAGGGGTTCAAATGGGTCAAGGACAATTATTGGCCGGCCTATACATATTGGTGGCCTCCCAGGTGTGTACAACACAAATATGGGGTTTAGGGCTAAAGAAAGTGGCCCCGGGGTGGTCAACATTAACTTTTTACTGAGGAAACGAGCGACGGAGAGCGATGAAGAAATAAAGCTAGCTTTTCAGAACAATTGCTGGCCTCCCACCCTCCTACAAGCTTCCTAACAATGAAAATGAGGTCTCCACCAAAAAAGAACCAAAACAGGTGCAAAACGGAGGTTCGGGGACCGAAACGCGCGGCCCGGGGCCCCGAAAATGGGCTGTTAAGCACCAGAGGTGGCATTCGACCATGAAGTTGGTCTCTCGGGCCACAGTGTCTCCCAAAAGGGAGTAAATAAGATGTGTGCCAAAAACCGGAGCAAACGGAGGTGGTTAGGCTGTCCCGAACAGAGGCACACGGCCGTCGGCTCCGAAAATGGCCTACGACCACGAAACGTAGCCTACGGCCACTGAGAGATGATCCACGAGACCTCTCTCTCCCTTTGGGAAGAGAAAATAGAGTCTGGTTCGCAAACCGAGGCAAGGCACGAAAGAGTCCGGAAGTCCGGAGGCAAGGCTCGCAGCCGAGACTCTGAAACTTCAGAACGAGCACAATATGCAACATCACCAAGCGCTCAATCGGTGAAGTCTGAGTCTTAAGTCGGTCGAAAATGGGGTGTCTACAGTTGCCCTTCTTTGATAGAACTCGAAAGTCAAGAAGTGACGGGAGTGAATGTCAAAGCCTAGAGACGACCCATTTTTGACAAGGCCGAAGACTTAGACAAACAGGCAAGATAACAAAGATGTGCCCGCAGGCTGGGGCCAAGATGCAAAATGATATGCACAAACCTGGACGTAACTCACGATTATGCAAAGCAGCAAGCATATACAAATCTAACTACATTTCATGCAGTAAGGATAATGTAAATAAAGCTGTAGCGAAGCAAATATTCACAATAAATGCGACAGTTTTAAGCGGGAAGGCAAATCAAACTACATTTTATGCAGTTATGATGCAATCTTAGCGAGCCTGTGGGATAGATACACAAAAGTGAAGAGAGTGTGCTGGATACACTATATGAATATAGTGTGATTGATACACTAAGTGAAGCAAAGTGTGATAGATACACAAAGTGAATACAAAGTGTGATAGATGCACTATGTGAAGCAAAGCATGATGGATATACGCAGAGTGTGATAGATGCACTTAGTGAACAAAGTGTGATGGATAAGTGTGATAGATGCGCTTAGTGAACAAAGTGTCATGGATACACAAAAGGTTAACACCAAGTGTGATAGATGCACTTAGTGAACAAGTGTGATGGATACACAAAAGGTGAACACAAAGTGTGATAGATGCACTTAGTGAACAAGTGTGATGGATACACAAAAGGTGAACACGAAGTGTGATAGATGCACTTAGTGAACAAGTGTGATGGAGACACAAAAGGTTAACACAAAGTGTGATAGATGCACTATGCGAACGAGTGTGATGGATACACTAAAGGTGAACACAAAGTGTGATAGATATACTATGTGAACAGAGTATGATTGATATACTAAATGAATGAAGTGTGATTGATACACTAAATGTGAACACGAAGTGTGATACATGCACTTAGTGAACAGAGTATGATAGATATACTGAAAATGAATACAAAGTGTGATAGATGCACTTAGTGAACAAAGTATGATTGATATACTGAAAATGAACACAAAGTGTGATAGATGCACTATGTGAAAAGTGTATGATTGATATACTAAATGTAAACACGAAGTGTGATAGATGCACTTAGGGAACGAGTGTGATGGATACACTAAATGTACACAAAGTGTGATAGATGCACTTAGTGAACAGAGTATGATTGATATACTGAATGTGAACACAAAGTGTGATAGATGCACTATGTGAACAGAGTATGATTGATATACTAAATGTGAACACGAAGTGTGATAGATGCACTTAGTGAACGAGTGTGATGGATACACTAAATGAACACAAAGTGTGATAGATGCACTTAGTGAACATAGGATGAAAATCAAAGGAAATACAAATTCATCCTTTCGGACTTGAGAATTGAACACTTATGTGATTTAGAAGGCCATAAATGAGGTGCTTAAGTTAAACCCATATCGTTAAGCTAAAATTACTCAGGAAGTTCTCTTTCTTAGAGGCTAGGCAAGGTTAGTTTGGGTTAAACTTCCCCACTTAAGTTGATGAAACAATTGGTGGCCGGAGCTAACATTCCATGATGATATTTTAAAAGACATGATAAACTTAATAAATGCAACCAGATCACCACAAAAACAACAAAAAGATATTTACCTCCTTTTCTTCTTCTGGCTGCCTGATTTGCCAGAAGACTTTTTCTTTGTTGAGCTGCCCACTTTGAGACCATCATCCCCTTACCTCCCAGAGTTTCTGGAGAATTTGCTTTCATTTCCTCTTTTCCCACATTACGTACAATATCCTCAGCTGCAGGGCTAACATTTTCTACAACATCAGGAAGGGGAATATCAATAAGCTCCATATCAACCTCAACAGAAATGTCAGCCACTGGAAGGTTAGCCCCCTCAGATTGGATCTCAGGTTCACCCCTTTTAGTAGCAGATGAACTGTTGGCTTCAGGAGGGACGCTGTGAACAGGGGAGGATGGATCCCCCACTTTTTTCTTGCCCTTATCCTTGACAGTGGTCCATCCCTCATCATCTTCAATCTGTTCCTCTGAATTCTTCTGCAATTCAATGAGGTGAGTTACTTGAGCAGAAAGACAGGTCTTAGTCTCATGTCCAAAAACATGGCAGTGTGTACATCTCGAGGGAACCCCTTGGTACTCCACGTGAATGTTCATAGAAGCATCACCATCAGCGAGAAGAAAGCTGTCAGGGAATGCCGATTCAGCTGATATATCCACACACAGTCTAGCAAAAGAGATCCTACTTCCAGAAGAGGTAAGTTGATCCATAAACAAAGGGACACCCACAGCACTGGCTATTCTCCCTAACCCTTCCCCATCCCAATATTCCAGAGGAATGTTAAAAATTTTACCCAGATAGGGATGGTCTTCTTGTCTTCCTTAGACAGTTTCATCATGCGATGCCACTGTTTCAATATCAGCAGAAAGCCACTTACATACCAAGGTCCCCCCTCCAGCACATCTATACAACAATCACGATTTTCAAACATAAAGAAGAAAAAACCGTCATCATTCTTCAGAATTTCTACCAAACCCTTATGCTTCCACATATTATTAGCATTATTTTTGATAAGGGTGTAAGGCAAATTTTTGTCAATAAAGTACCCTACCAGGCAAGCATCCCATTTCACCGTGGGGGAGGGGGGAGGCATCTCGACCACAATTTTATCTTGATCCATTTTGGGGGGGTAATAGTTGAGTTTTACCTCTGATCGGACTGAAGACGAGGCCACGTTAGCCCACGATCTACCCTCAGGGGGTCTGTTCTGCCCTCGGCCTCCACGACCACCCCTAGTGTTGGTATTTGCTCCTCGACCATGGTGTTGAAAACCACCACGAGTGTTACCCTCAGATCCGACAGGATTGAGCCCCGAATCCTCAGAGCCACGGTCATTACGACTACCTCTAGGGCTGCCATGTGTATCAGATTCATCAACACCCAGATCTTGGTCCTCCATGACCAGATCCTCTTTTTCCTTTGCAATCGGTGGCGAAGAGTGATCCACCTCATCCACAGTTACTCCATGAGCGATACCCCGATTTTTAGTAATCTCCACACTATCAGGCAGGTCCAACAGCTTTGATCGCCTTTCTCCTTCAACCCTATCGGACCAGTTAGTGGACATCGGGGTTAACAACACTGGCATCGTAGATCCAACAGTAGGACGGTTTTCGTCCATCGCCGATCTGGCCTTGATAGCCGCAAGACGGTCAGAAAGGTCTTGGATGGATGACGCCATAGCACCACTCCGTTTCTTCTCACTATTTTGTGCAAGCACAACTAGGTTATCCAACTCATATTCAGAGAGATCTAAACATTTAGGGCTAAATTCTCCAAACGACCCACTGAATCTCTCGTTCCCTCTCTCTTCATTAATAATCGCATTAAAGTTTCTTGTAGTAACCAAAGCATCAGATACAGTTTCCATTTCAAGAATGATCTCACAAAAGAAAAACGAAACCCTAGAAACGCAAGTTTCTAGAGAGATGCGGGAGCTTCTCACTCTAACCCATTACTTTTTGGAATGCCGCAACTTGTGAATAAAACTTACACACTTAAGTTGATGAAACAATTGGTGGCCGGAGCTAATTTTTTGTAGAACAAAATAGAGGAGAATGGAGTGGAGAATGACGTAGCAAGTCAGAGAGAAACATTCTTCTTGAGGGCAAGAAGAGAAAGTTTGAGAAAGAGAAAGAGTAATATAGGAAGAAAATCAAAGGGAATTCAAATTCATCTTTTTGGACTTTAGAATTGAACACTTAGGTGATTTAGAAAACCTTAAATAAGGTGCTTAAGTGAAACTAATATCGTCAGGCTCCAATTACTCAGAAAATTCTCTTTCTTGGAGGCTAAGCAAGGTTAGTGTGAGTTTAACATGGCCAGTTAAGCTAATGCAACAATTGGTGGCCTAACCTAATTTGTCGGTAGAACAAAATAGAGAAGGACAGAGAAAGTCAGAGCAAAAAAGAGAAAGATGAAGAAAATCAAAGAGAATTCAGATTCAGCCTTCGGGACTTGAGAATCGAACACGGCTAAGAAAGGTTGGTTTTGAGGGAAACTTGGCCACTTAAGCTAATGAAACAATCGGTGGCCTAAGCTACTTAGTTAGTAGAACAAAATAGAAAATGATAGAGAACGATGGAGAAAGTTCGAGAGAAACATTCTTTCCGAGAGCCAGAAGAGAAAGTTAGAGAAAAGAAAGAGAAGTATGTCTATTTGCTGTATGATTTCGGGTTTGGGCTGATGCCGGGTGGGCTCCGCGTCTGCTATCTCTAGCACTGTGGCTGTATGTCTACTTTGGTGTTGGGCCCACGGTTTTAATGGGCCACAATGTTTTGGGTTTATTTCTGGTTAAAAAAGTGGGTTGTTTTTTAGGGGCCCATTTGTTTTTTTGCCTAGGTTTTTAGTGGTAGTTTTTGTTCATTCGCGAACAGTGTTTTAATTAGTTTTTTTTTTGTTGCTATTTTGCCCATATATCTTCCCGAAGTGTCCTTCTATTATCTTTGATGACAGGGGTTGTTTGGGGATAAAAATGATATATGAGCAATTTTGAGTTTTTATTTTCTATTTTAGTTACCCCTTCTTTGGGGCACGAGATCATGTTGTCTTACCTGGGGTATGCCCTTTGTAAATGTGTAATTTTTTGTCTTTAATTTATGACTTGCCCACCCCAAAAAAAAGAAAACAAAAAGAAAGAGAAGTAGGAAGAAAATCAAAAGAAATTCAAATTCATCCTTTTGGACTTGAGAATTGAACACTTAGGTGATTTAGATGCTTAAGTCAAATTAATATCGTTAAGCTACAGTTGCTCTGACAATTCCCTTTCTTAGTGGCTATGCAAGGTTAGTTTGAGTTAAACTTGGCCACTTAAGCTAACCAGATCGTAGAACAAAACAGAGAAGGATGGAGAATGGCAGAGAAAGAGAGAAACATTTTGCTTGAGAGAGCTAGAGGAGAAAGTTGTAGAAAAGAAAGAGAAATAGGAATAAAATCTAAAGGAATTCAAATTCATCCTTTTGGACTTGTGAATTGAACGATTAGGTGATTTAGAACACCTTAAATAAGGTGTTGAATTAAACTTGGCCACTTAAGAACAAGTATGGTTAAGTTAGAGAGAAAGGCTCTTCTTGAGAGATGGAAGAGAAAGTTAGAGAAATGAAAGAGAAAGATGAAGAAAAACAAAGGGAATTCAAATTCATCCTTTTGGAGTTGAGAATTGAACACATAGGCGATTTTGAAAACCTTAAATGAGGTGCATAAGTTAAACTCTTATTATGGTTAAGCTAAAATTACTCAAAAAATTATCGTTCTTAGAGGACCAAGCAAGGTTTGTTTGAGTTAAACTTTTGCCACTTAAGCTAATGAAACAATTGCTGGCCTAAGCTAATTAGTACGTAGAACAAAGTAGAGAAGGATGGAGAACGGCGGAGAAAGTTAGAGAGAAAGATTTTGCTCCAGAGCTAGAAGAGAAAGTTGCAGAAAAGAAAGAGAAATAGGAAGAAAATCAAAGGAAATTCAAATTCACCCTTTTGGACTTGTGAATTGAACACGTAGGTGGATTAGAAAATCTTAAATGGGGTGCTTAGGTTAAACTCATATCGTTAACCTAAAGTTACTGAGAAAATTCTCTTTCTTAGGGGCCAAGCAAGGTTAGTTTGAGTTATACTTGGCCAATTATGCTAACGAAACAATTGGTGGCTTAAGCTAAGAAGGATGGAGAACGATGAAGGAAGTTAGAGAGAAACGTTCTTCCTGAGTGCTAGAAGAGAAAGTTAGAGAAAAGAAAGAGAAATAGGATGAAAATCAAAGGAAATACAAATTCATCCTTTCGGAATTGAGAATTGAACACTTATGTGATTTAGAGGGCCATAAATGAGGTGCTTAAGTTAAACCCATATCGTTAAGCTAAAATTACTCAGGAAGTTCTCTTTCTTAGAGGCTAGGCAAGGTTAGTTTGGGTTAAACTTCCCCACTTAAGTTGATGAAACAATTGGTGGCCGGGGCTAATTTGTTTGTAAAACAAAATAGAGGAGGATGGAGAATGACGTAGCAAGTTAGAGAGAAACATTCTTCTTGAGAGCAGGAAGAGAAAGTTTGAGAAAGAGAAAGGGTAATGGGAAGAAAATCAAAGGGAATTCAAATTCATCTTTTTGGGCTTTAGAATTGAACACTTAGGTGATTTAGAAAACCTTAAATATGGTGCTTTAGTTAAACTAATGTCGTTAAGCGCCAATTACACAGAAAATTCTCTTTCTTGGAGGCTAAGCAAGGTTAGTGTGAGTTAAACTTGGCCAGTTAAGCTAATGAAACAATTGGCGGCCTAACCTAATTAGTTCGTAGAACAAAATAGAGAAGGACGGAGAAAGTTAGAGAAAAAAAGAGAAAGATGAGGAAAATGAAAGAGAATTCAGATTCAGCCTTTTTGACTTGAGAATCGAACACTTAGATGATTTAGAAAACCTTAAATGAGGTGCTTACGTAAACTCATATCGTTAAGCTAAGCTTACTCAGAAAATTCTCTTTCTTAGGGGCTAAGCAAGGTTAGTTTGAGTTATACTTTGCCAATTAAACTAATGAAACAATGGGTGGCATAAGCTAATTAGTTAGTAGAACATAATAGCGAAGAACGGAGATCGACGCAGAAAATTAGAGAGAAACATTCTTCTTCAGAGTAAGAAGAGAAAGTTAGAGAAAAGAAAGAGAAATAGAAAGAAAATCAAAGGGAATTCAAATTCATCCATTTGGACTGGAGAATTGGACACTTGGGGGATTTAGAAAACCTTAAATAAGGTGCTTAAGTTAAACTAATATCGTTAAGCATCAATTACTGAGAAAATTCTCTTCATTAGAGGCTAAGCAAGGTTAGTTTAAGTTAAATTTGGCCACTTAAGCTAATGAAACAATTGGTGGCCTTAGCTAATTAGTTCCTAGAACAGAATATGGGGGGATAGAGAAGGGCGGACTAAGTTAGAGAGAAATGTTCTTCTTGAGAGCTAGAAGAGGAAGTTAGAAAAACGAAGGAGAAACATGAAGAAAAACAAAGGGAATTCAAATTCACGCTCTTGGACTTGAGAATTGAACATTTGGGCGTTTTTCAAAACCTTAAATGAGGTGCATAAGTTAAACTAATATCGTTAAGGGAAAATTACTCAGAAAATTCTCTTTCTTAGAGGCTAAGCAAGGTTAGTTTGAGTTAAACTTTGGCCACATAAGCTAATGAAACAATTGGTGGCGCAAGCTAATTAACTCGTAAAACAAAATAGAGAGGGATGGAGAACGACGGAGAAAGAGAGAAACATTTTGCTGGAGAGTTAGAGGAGAGAAAGTTGTAGAAAAGAAAGAGAAATAGGAAGAAATTCAAAAGGAATTCAAATTCATCCTTTTGGACTTGAGAATTGAACACTTAGATGATTTAGAAAACCTTAAATAAGGTGCTGAATTTAATTTGGTCACTCATAGTACTGATGTCCACACCTCTTTTATCAATTTTTATACCAATTTGTTTGGTACCCCTTCTGTGGATCAGTACAAGGGCCTTGAGAGGATTCAATCTTTGGTGGAAAAAAAAGTCTCTCTCTCTCAATCTGTTTCAATGTCCAAGCCTGTTTTTGAAAATGAAATCAAGGAGGTTTTTTGGTCTTTAAAGTCCAATAAAGCCCCTGGCCCGGATGGGTATTCCGCTGGTTTTTTTAAGAGCTCTTGGGATATTGTTGGTAAGGATGTCATTCTAGCTATTAAGTCTTTCTTTGACTCTGGTAAACTTCTTTCTGAGGTTAACAGTACCATTATAGCTCTTATTCCTAAAGTTCCTAATCCTACTCATGTTGGTGACTATAGACCCATCTCTTGTTGTAATACCATCTATAAATGCATTGCCAAGATCATAGCTAATAGAATTAAATTGGCCCTTCCTGATTTGATTGATCCTGTGCAGTCTGCGTTTGTTCAAGGTAGAAGGATCTCGGACAACATTTTCTTGTCCCAAGAGATTATGAGAGGCTACCATAGGAGTTCCCACTCTCCTAAGTGCGCCATGAAAGTTGATATTATGAAAGCTTATGATACTGTGAGATGGGACTTTATCATTGATATCCTCAAAGCTATGGCTTTCCCTCCTTGTATGATTACCTGGATAAAGGCTTGCATTACGAGTCCTTCTTTCTCGATTTGTATTAATGGGAGCCTTCAGGGGTATTTTAAAGGGGCGAGGGGATTAAGACAAGGGGACCCTATGTCCCCGTATCTCTTTGTGTTGGCCATGGAAATTCTTGCCAGAATTCTAGCTGAGAAATCTAGGAGCCCTTTGTTCAAATTCCACTGGAGGTGTGAGAAAACTAAAATTGTTAACCTTTGTTTTGCTGATGATTTGATGATTTTCAGTAAAGGGGACCCTGGTACTGTTTCTCTTATCATGCAGGGATTGGATGAATTTAGGGATCTGTCTGGTCTTACCCCTAATTCTAGTAAGAGTAATATTTTTTTCTCGGGGTGTAGTAGTGAGCTTAAAGAGGATATTCTTCAGATTGCCAATTTTACTGACGGCTCCCTCCCGGTGAAATACCTTGGTGTGCCTCTTATCACTACCAAGCTTAAAATGTCTGATTGTCATGCTCTGGTTGAGAGAATTACTAAGAGGATTAAAAGTTGGACCAATAAACTGCTTTCTTATGCTGGTAGAGCTCAACTCATCCAGTCTATTCTGTTTTCAATGCAAGTGTATTGGTCCTCTCTTTTTATCCTCCCTAAGAAAATCATTGGTGACATTGAGAGCATCCTTAGATCTTTTCTTTGGTCTGGGGTTGAGTTGAAGAAACATAGTGCTAAGATTGCTTGGAGATATATCTGCAGGAAAAAAAATGAGGGTGGCCTTGGTTTCAAGGACTTAGCTACCTGGAACAAGGCTGCTATAGCCAAACATGTTTGGTACTTGTTTTCTGGGGGTGATTGTTCCATGTGGTGCCAATGGGTCAAGGCTTACTTGCTTAAAGGGAGGAGCTTTTGGGCTGTTAGAACTCCGAGTGACCCCTCATGGGTCTGGAGGAAAATCCTGTCTCTTAGGCATTTAATCTATCCTTACATCAAGTTCAAAATTGGTAATGGGGAAAATGTGTTCCTTTGGTATGACAATTGGCACCCGCTTGGTTCGCTGTGGCATAGGTTTGGTCCTAGAATTCTTTATGACACTAATCTTCCTGACAGCACCAAGGTTAGCTCTATAGTCTCTAATGGTTCTTGGAAGTGGCCTATCTCTAATTCTTGGGAGATAAAGGAGTGGATCTCTTCTACCCCTTTATCTTTTCTACCTTCCTTTGGCTCTTTTGATACTCCGTTTTGGAATTTGGCTGCTGATGGTAACTTTTCTATCCAGTCAGCTTGGGATTGTTGGAGGGATAAGGGCCCTAAAGTCACTTGGTCCAAACTTATCTGGGGCCCCCCTTCAATCCTTAGGGTTAGTTTTATTGTTTGGTTAGCCATCAATGAGAGACTTAATACTGGTGATAGACTTAAAACCTGTGGTCTTGTTACAAATCCTTACTGCCCTTTCTGTCAAGATCCTGAGGAGAATCATTCTCATCTCTTTTTTAGGTGCATATTTTCTTCTAGGATTTGGGGTGGTATCCTTGCCAAGTGCAAGTCTAACTGGCCTTCTTTGCCTTGGTTGGAAACTGTTGATTTTGCTGTTAGATCCACCAGTGGTACCTCCTTGAAAATGGTGATTCTTAAGCTATCATTTCTTTGCACTGTCTACCACATTTGGATGGAGAGGAATAGTAGGATCTTCAATAAGGCCCAAAAGCCTGAAGAGGTTGTTACTAACTCTATTATCCAAATGGTTAGGGGTAGGCTTCTTTCTATGGAAAATGTTAAAATTTCTGCAGGTGATAATTGGCTTTTGGAGGAATGGAGTCTTCCTTTCAAAATCTTGCAGCAGCACCATACTATTGCAGCTGGCCGGAGAATGAGTGATGTGACGTTACATACATTGAGGGTTGAGTGATGGTGAGCAACTATTGTGGGGTTTACTAACTGGGTGCTCTTTTGCAGGTTATCATGAATCCTAAATCTTCTCCTACATTGATGTGTCCGTATGGAGGGTTGAGTGTTGTGAGCTACCTAAATATTTCCAGACATTGTGGGTTGAGTGATGAGAGACAGCACACATGTTTTATGCTAACTTTTATTATATCTTATATATGGTTTGTGCAGGTTCTTGGATCTTTCAAGTATAATGTCCTTCTGATTCTTTCGAGGTATCATGTGAGTTGTGGGCCTAGTGTTGTGAGATCATATATGGAGTGGAGAGACATACTGTGTTGTGGGTCGAGTGAGGAGAGCTCCTATATTGTGTGTCTGTTATGTCTTCTCCTTTATGATTTACGACAGGTTCACTTGTTGGTGAGGAGGTGTGGTGTTGCTTACAGTGCAGTTACAGGGAATTGCTGCTGGTACCCTTGTTTTTTGGCGTGGAAGGGTGATGAATACATGCTGCACAGATTCGGGTGGCAGTTTGTAGGGTGTGTCTGTACCATGGTGATGGCTGCTGCTAGCGCCTTGCTGTGCTACATGAGGGAGAAAATCAGTTGTTTTTCATTGTATTTTTTACATAATTTTGTAGTGTGTTTAGCTTATTCCTACGGGCTGTGTAGGAGTACCTTTGTGCTTCTTTGTGTTCTTAATAGCTTTCCTAGTAACCATGTTTCGGGTTGCACACATCTTAACAGGTTAGTTTTGTTTTGGTTTCTTATTCCTATCCCTACGGGATGTGTAGGGAATGTTGTTTTGTTTTGGCTCGTGCCCTTGTGGATACAGTGTCCAGGTTCTCTTGCTTGGTGCTACAGTAGCAGGAGGCTCTTTTCAAGACCATAGCCTCCTGGATCTATGCTTCAGTTTGTTTCTCTCTTCGCCTAGGTTGCTATAATTGTTTATATTTCTTGTTCACTCTTCCTATTGCTAGATTATAGGAATGGTGAACAGGTTGTTGGCTTTTGTTCTGTTTTCTGTATAGCTGTGTTAGGTCCTGGGGTATGCCCCTTGTAGTTGTGTAAATTTTCTTGTTTTATTTTATCTCTTATTCACCCAAAAAAAAACTATTGGATGCCTAAGCTACTTAGTTCCTAGAACAAAATAGAGAAGGATGGATAAAATTAGAGAGAAACGTTCTTCTTGAGAGCTAGAAGGGAAAGTTAGAGCAAAGAAAGAGAATGAGAAAGAAA
Organism: Camellia sinensis; assembly: GCF_055761805.1. Taxonomy (NCBI): domain Eukaryota; kingdom Viridiplantae; phylum Streptophyta; class Magnoliopsida; order Ericales; family Theaceae; genus Camellia; species Camellia sinensis. The sequence continues at coordinate 91,168,821 of NC_138964.1, forward strand.
ATCGAAGGAAATACAAATTCATCCATTCGGACTTGAGAATTGAGTAGTTTTGTGATTTAGAAGGCCTTAAGTGTGGTGCTTTAGTTAAACTGATATCATTAAGTGCATCTATCACACTTTGTGTTCACCTTTTGTGTATCCATCACACTTGTTCACTAAGTGCATCTATCACACTTGGTGTTAACCTTTTGTGTATCCATCACACTTTGTTCACTAAGTGCATCTATCACACTTCGTGTTCATCTTTTGTGTATCCATCACACTTGTTCACTAAGTGCATCTATCACACTTTGTGTTCACATTTTGTGTATCCATCACACTTGTTCACTAAGTGCATCTATCACACTTTGTGTTCGCCTTTTAGTGTATCAACCACACTCTGTTCACTTAGTGCATCTATCACACTTTGTGTTCGCTTTTAGTGTATCCATCATACCTGTTCACATAGTGCATCTATCACACTTTGTGTTCGCTTTTAGTGTATCTATCATACTCTGTTCACATAGTGCATCTATCACACTTTGTGTTCACTTTTAGTGTATCAATCGCACTTTGTTCACAAAGTGCATCTATCACACTTTGTGTTCACCTTCAGTGTATCAATCACACTTTGTTCACGTAGTGCATCTATCACACTCTGCGTATATCCATCATGCTTTGCTTCACATAGTGCATCTATCACACTTTGTATTCACTTTGTGTATCTATTATACTTTGCTTCTCTTCGTGTATCAATCACACTTTATTCATATAGTGTATCCAGCACACTCTCTTCACTTTTGTGTATCTATCACACATGCTCGCTAAGATTGCATCATAACTGCATGAAATGTAGTTTGATTTGCCTTCCCGCTTAAAACTGTCACATTTATTGTGAATATTTGCTTCGCTGCAGCTTTATTTACATTATCCTTACTGCATGAAATGTAGTTGGATTTGTATATGCTTGCTGCTTTGCATAATCGTGGGTTACGTCCGGCTTTGTGCATATCATTTTGCATCTTGCCCCCTGCCTGTAGGCATGCCTGCGGGCACATCTTTGTTATCTTGCCTGTTTGTCTAAGTCTTCGGCCTTGTCAAAAATGGGTTGTCTCTAGGCTTTGACATTCACTCCCATCACTTCTTGACTTTCGAGTTCTGTCAAAGAAGGGCAACTGTAGACACCCCATTTTCGACCGACCTTAAGACTTAGACGTCACCGATTGAGCGCTTGGTGATGTTGCATATTGTGCTCGTTCTGAAGTTTCAGAGTCTCGGCTGCGAGCCTTGCCTCCGGACTTCCGGACTATTTCGTGCCTTGCCTCGGTTTGCGAACCAGGCTCTGTTTTCTCTATTTTCTCTTCCCGAAGGGAGAGAGAGGTCTCGTGGATCATCTCTCAGTGGCCGTAGGCTACGTTTCGTGGTTGTAGGCCATTTTTCCCATTTGGAGCCTGGTTTCCGATTTTTCGGAGCCGACGGCCGTGTGACTCGGTTTGGGACTGCCTAACCACCTCCGCTTGCTCCGGTTTTTGGCACACATCTTATTTACTCCCTTTTGGGAGACACTATGGCCCGAGAGACCAACTTCGTGGTTGAATGCCACCTCCGGGTGCTTAACAGCCCATTTTCAGGGCCCCAGGCCGCGCGTTTCGGTCCCCGAACCTCCGTTTTTCATCCGTTTTGGTTCTTTTTTGGTGGAGACCTCATTTTCATTGTTAGGAAGCTTGTAGGAGGGTGGGAGGCCAGCAATTGTTCTGAAAAGCCAGCTTTATTTCTTCAATGCTCTCCGTCGCCCGTTTTTCTCACTAAAAAGCTAATGTTGACCACCCCGGGGCCACTTTCTTTAGCCCTAAACCCCATATTTGTGTTGTACACACCTGGGAGGCCACCAATATGTATAGGCCGGCCAGTAATTGTCCTTGACCCTTTTGAACACCTCTAAAAAGTTGGCTTTTCTCTCTCCTGGTTCACTTTTTTTGGGTTTTGACCACATATTTGTGTTGTGCACACAAGGGAGGCCACCTTTTTTGGGTAGCCAGCCTGCAATTTGCATTGACCCTTTTGACCCCTGGCCGGCTGGCCACCTGAACCTTTTGAACCTGGCCATGATCCTCTCTCCAAGTGTATTCCAGCTGTGCCAGCTGTTTCCCCCAGATCCTGTATCTGAGGGGTTGCCTTTTGGGAGGGAAACTTGAATTTGATTTTCCCGCCTTTTCCCTTGGCCTCTCTCCCTCTATAAAACCAGCACTTGAGCTTCATTTCTAAGGGTTAGAGATTTTTGCTAAGGCACAACCATCTTCCTCCATAGCTCTCCCTTCCAAGCTCTAAAGTCCATTATCCTTGGCCATTTACACACCACCTCCAAGCCTACAACCTCCACACTCCATTCCAGCAACTTGAGGCTATTTTTCAGAGGTTAGAAGCACCTTTTCTTGGTCCAAAAGCTGCTGAAGACTTGTGCTACAAGGGTGAGTCCTCTTCTCCCTCTTTCTTGCCTTATTTTGTTCTATATCTTAGCCTTTGTTGCTTACATTTTTGGGCTTCGACCTGAACTGTAAATAGTCATATTTTGAGCTCTTTTTCATGTTTGATCCAGGACCTCTTGCTGTTTGAGGTCTTCTCCTTACCCTTTGTGTTTAATCTCTCTTTTAGGCCTATTTTTGCATGATATTTTAGGCATATTTGTGAGCTGTTTTGGACTTGGTCATAAACTGTGAAATGTCTTGTTTTGTGGGGGCTCTCCTCTGTTTGAGGTCAGCTGCTACCACTTGCCTCTTTATTCCTCTTTTATGGCTATTTCTTGCATGATATGTTAGCCCTGTTTGTAAGCATTTTTGGGCTTCGAGACAAATTGTAAAGTGCCTTGTTTTGAGCCTTTCTTTAACTTTTTTGAAGGGTTCTTTTCCATTTGGGGCCAGCTGCTGTCCCTTGTCTCTATTCTCTCTTTTAGGGCCATTTTTGCTTGATAGATTAGCCCTATTTGTGTTCACTTTTGAGATCTATTATAAACTGGAAAAATTCTCATTTTGACATCATCTTCATGTTTGATAAAGGGAATTTTCCTGTTTGAGGTCATATGCTTCCTTTTATGCTCGATTGTCCCTTGTTTTGAGCCTTACACCTAAGCTCTTGTTGCATGCTTTGTTTGGCCTTCTAGCCACTGAAATCCAGCGGATTTTCAGTGGCTAGCACACTATTTTGAGCCTCCAAATCAGAGGGGGGTGACCCCCTCTCTCCTTGACTTGTTTGGTGGTCATTTTGGCCTTCCAAAGAGACCCTATCTTGCATGCTTCGAGGTCACTTTCCAGGGTCAATTTGGTGAGTTTTAGGACTACCATATTTGATTTTTATAGTTGTTTATGCCATGCTAAATGTCTACCTTGCATGTGCTTAATAACTCCCTGCATGGCCCTCTAAAGGAACTCATTATTTTTGCATACCATGGTTGCATATCAGTGGTTATTTGGGCCTATTTTCACATGATTTATTCACTGATTTTTGCTGGTTTGGTGAGATTACATTTGTTTCATATACTTTCCATGTAAACCATGTTTGCTAGTCAAGATTGCATGCTATTTTGTCCACCATGCTAGCATCTTTTGGCCATGCTTTGAACTGGAAATGTTCATGTTTTGGGACTTCCTTGGCTCTGTCTTCATGCTTCATGATCAAATAATGCATGCTTTGTATAGCTATAAGTCATTCCATGTGCTTAGTTTCGAGTTTTGGGTTTCAACTCATGCATCGGGTGCCATCTTTCCATGTTTCGGGGCTGTTTAGCATCATATTTCAGTGCTGGAATTACATGCTTGTATGCCATATTTCATGCATTGCCATGCCTTGTTAGAGTTGCATACTATGCCTTAGGTTCGGTCCTCGATTTGCGTGCATGCATGCACGCGTTTCGAGAGTCTCATTTTCATCTAATGTCTACTGATGAGAGTGTGGATGAGGTCCACTCATGTTAGTGTAAGTCCATTATGCATTGCGTATGCCATTTCATTTCATAGCATTGTGTATGCTAGGTTGTATGTTAGAGCATTGTGTATGCCTCGTTACATCGTGCATTGTGTATGCCATTTCATAGCATTGTGTATGCTAGGTTGCATGTTAGGGTTGCATTCACACATATCATGCATATTGCATTGCGCTTGGGATAGGAGTTAGCCCAAGCACGGGAAACGAGGGACGTTTCGTACTCCGAGTGACGGAACGTGTCTCAATTCCCGGTCGCCGACACTCCGGATTATCCATGATGGAGTCTAGGCCTTGTTGTGTCCATATGTGCATTCATTTCGTATTGAGTCATGCAATTCGTCTTTTCGGCCATCATGCATCGAGATGGGTGATTGGTGGCAAGAGGATCGAGGTCTACATTCCCTGAAGAGTAGTCATGCATACATATGTGAAAATACTTTGCCATGCCCCTTTGTTGTTCTATGTTGCAGCAAATCAAAAATCAGCAGCCTTCCGGAGCTTGGCACGCATTCCAAGAATAATTGCAAGCAGAGGCAAACCGGGGCATCGCAAGGGATTCTCCGCACAAGGCAACCCAAGCATGCATCATTTATCGTTTGGAACAGAGCTGAGGCGGTCCATGGATTTGCGTGCCAATTTACTGCTTTCCTAGATTAATTTGTTAATTAATTAGGATTCTGTATTTATTCGGGACTGTATTATTTATTCATTTGGGACTGTATTATTTATTCGGACCCTCTGCGCGAGGGCAATGTTGTAATAAGTGTGCGTATGTGTGATGTATGTTTTCCAACCCCACGTCTTTCTCCCTTTTATTTATCAGCTTATGATGGTTAGATTAGGGCATGTTTCAATTAGCATATAGTATGATAGCATGTTTGCATTCATTCATCTGTCTTGCATGCACCGGGCTCGGCGCATCATACTAACTGCATTTGTATCTCAATTCCAAGTTGAATACATGTTAGTTGTAGCATTTCACATGCCATCTTTAGAATAGCCGAGCCTATCTTAGTTGCATTTTGCATGTGTTGCATTAGGCATTTCTGTATAGTTAAGATTACGCATGGATTTCTAACATAGCTTTCGTTTTGGCTTGGAGTACTCGGTAAGTGTTTATGCTTTAGCATCCTTGCATGTGTGTGACTGCCATGATAGCATACTTACCATGGGGCTAAGTGCTTATGTGATATAACTGCCTGAATGCCTGTGGGTGAAGGTTGGGTTATTTGAGTTGGAGCAATTCGTTAAAATGTGTGTTTAAAGCCCACTAGATAGTGGCAAAATCATGTTTTCTAAGCCCACCCGAGGGTGGCAAATCCACGTCTTAGCCTACTTGCGAGTAGCACCATCAAACCATTTTCAAATAAACAAATATGAAATGTTTTGTTCCAACTCAGGCGACCCAGTCTATACTTGTATGTTGTGCGCATCACATAGTAAATCTAGGCTAATAACCGGAATAAGAACGCATAAAGTTTGCAAAACTATATATCATGGTTAGTAGAGGCCGATCTTTGATCGGGCGAGCGGGGGTGCTCACGAAGTGACCTTCCCCAATCATACCCAAGTTCCCGAGCCGAGGCAACTTTGGTGATGACAGACACGTGGCCTTAGGCAAACGAGTCAGGGTTTCCTAAATTTCCCCAAAATAAAACATTTAGGTGGCGACTCTGTATCTGGCAAAGCAGTCCATGTTTGACACTTTTTTCAAAAAATCTGTTTTCTCAAAACGATTTGCCTGATTTGGACTCTTTGGTTCAGATTAAGAACCGTGACAATTTGAGAGCCCGACCTTGTAGTGAGCCCAAATGAACAGAACGGGACTCATCCTCCCGGGGTGTTCGGGGACGTCTACAGTTTCTGGCGACTCTGCTGGGGAGTTAGAGAACTTGACTCGAACTCATGATATCTGGTTTTGACTACACTTATGTGTTTCTTTGCATTGCATGTGCATTGGTGCGCCTAAGACACCGTGTTTGCCATCTTCTATTCCTAAGCGGTTTGCCAGAGGCTACGTGCCATAGGGCTTACCGGTTACGGGCTCTGCCAGTATGGGAACACAAACCCCAGTTTTACCGGGGTACCCTTTTTGACCATTCGACCTAGTGCATATTCGGAATCCATAGTGACCATTCCAAACTAGGACAGGTTGTTTACCCGTTTATAGGTTGTTTGAAACCACTGTGTGCGTAGTGAAACCCTAGCTCCTGACAAAATAGGACAGGGAAACCCTACCCCAACATAGGGGTGTTTTGGCTCTCACTTGCTTGCTATGTGCTTTTAGGGTGTGTCCCTACAGGGAATGCATGTAACAGTTTGCAAGTCTGGGTATCAGGCCTACAGGCATCAGTATCTGGGAATCAGTTTTACCTGAGGGTATCAGTTCACTGGAAGAATTTTGGATAGAATTCAGTAGAGAGCACAGTTATTCGGCTGCTCATATCTGTTTTGGTGAAATCAGACTGAGATGCTACATGTTTTCTCTTTTGGTAGGGTAGTCTTGGAACCATAGCTTCAGAAGGCTCCGATATCCCCCCGAGGTTCATCGGACTTGTGCTGATAAACTTTGTCAAGTCAGAGATTCAGTTCAAGGGCAAATCAGTGTTCCTCCGCCAGAGGCAGGGTAAAAGGGGCCAGTTAGGCACAAATCATCGGTTCAGCAGTTACCAGATCAGTGGCCCTTATCCACCCCACCAGTGAACAATCAAGCTGAGGCCTCAATTTCTATCACAGAGATAGATATACCAGTCAGTCAGCCGGAACAGCAGAACATGGCAGGGATGGAGGAAATGATGCGTCAACTCCAAGAAAGTATGAAACTCATGCAGCAAGACGCTACCCGCCAGACGGAATTTGCCAAACAACAGGCTGCGATCATGGCTCAACAAGCAGAGTTAATTACCGGGCTACAGCAGCAAACCGGAGCATCTGCTTCGCACCAAGCCCCTTCCCCACCAGGAGTTCCAGCACCCGAGGAGGCACCAAATGGCCAGGGAGATACGGACATTCCGACAGGACTGGGTCCGCCCCCAATGCTACCCTAATTACCCAAAACACCCACCAACCTGCCGGATTTTCCCTTTGAGTCCTAGGTGGACCCTACAGCATTGAAGGTGAGCAAGCTTGAAAAACTGTTCAAGAAATCTCAGGGCGTCAAGTCCATCCCGGACATTGAGGATGGATATACCGATGCGGTCGTGACACTGCCAGACCGCTTTAAAATGCCAAATATCGACCGCTTTGATGGATCTGGGGATCCCCTGGTGCATCTCCAGTTGTTCTCAGATATACTACGGCTGATGGGCCTCACCAGACTGCAGAAGCTTTCATTGTTCGGCCGGACCCTGTCAGGTGTGGCCGCTATCTGGTATGCAAAATTAGAAGACAATGTCAAACGGAACTGGGATGAGATGGCCGAGGCCTTTGTTGCGCAGTACTCCTATAACACGCAAATCGAGGTCACAACCCGTGATCTTGAAACAACAAGGCAAGAGCCTAAGGAGAGTTTTTCTGATTTCGTAGCCCGCTAGAGGGCCAAGGCCTCAATGATGACCCTTAGGCCCACTAACAAAGATCAAATTCGGATAATTGTGCGCAATCTCCAGCCCAAGCTTATGCAGAAAATGATCGTTCTTCCCTTCCCCACCTTTTCAGACTTACATGAGATGGGAGTACAGATCGAGTACAGATCGTACATATTCACTTTAGCGTATCTATCACATACATTCTCATTTAGTGTATCAATCACACTTCATTCATTTACTGTATCAATCGCACTTCATTCATTTAGTGTATCAATCATACTCTGTTCACATAGTGCATGTATCACACTTTGTGTTCATTTTCAGTATATCAATCATACTTTGTTCACTAAGTGCATCTATCACACTTTATGTTCATTTAGTGTATCTATCACACTCGTTCACTAAGTGCATCTATCACACTTCGTGTTCACATTTAGTATATCAATCATACTCTGTTCACATAGTGCATCTATCACACTTTGTGTTCACATTTAGTATATCAATCATACTCTGTTCACTAAGTGCATCTATCACACTTCGTGTTCACATTTAGTATATCAATCATACTCTGTTCACATAGTGCATCTATCACACTTTGTGTTCACATTTAGTATATCAATCATACTCTGTTCACTAAGTGCATCTATCTCACTTTGTGTACATTTAGTGTATCCATCACACTCGTTCACTAAGTGCATCTATCACACTTCGTGTTCAAATTTAGTATATCAATCATACTCTGTTCACATAGTGCATCGATCACACTTTGTGTTCATTTTCAGTATATGAATCATACTTTGTTCACTAAGTGCATCTATCACACTTTGTGTTCATTTTCAGTATATCTATCATACTCTGTTCACTAAGTGCATCTATCACACTTCGTGTTCACATTTAGTGTATCAATCACACTTCATTCATTTAGTATATCAATCATACTCTGTTCACATAGTGCATCTATCACACTTTGTGTTCACCTTTAGTGTATCCATCACACTCGTTCGCATAGTGCATCTATCACACTTTGTGTTGACCTTTTGCGTATCCATCACACTTGTTCACTAAGTGCATCTATCACACTTTGTGTTCACCTTTTGTGTATCCATCACACATGTTCACTAAGTGCATCTATCACACTTTGTGTTCACCTTTTGTGTATCCATCACACTTGTTCACTAAGTGCATCTATCACACTTCGTGTTAACCTTTTGTGTATCCATCACACTTTGTTCACTAAGTGCATCTATCACACTTCGTGTTCACCTTTTGTGTATCCATCACACTTGTTCACTAAGTGCATCTATCACACTTTGTGTTCACCTTTTGTGTATCCATCACACTTGTTCACTAAGTGCATCTATCACACTTTGTGTTCTCTTTTTAGTGTATCAACTACACTCTGTTCACTTAGTGCATCTATCACACTTTGTGTTCGCTTTTAGTGTATCCATCACACCTGTTCACATAGTGCATATATCACACTTTGTGTTCGCTTTTAGTGTATCTATCATACTCTGTTCACATAGTGCATCTATCACACTTTTTATTCACTGTTAGTGTATCAATCACACTTTGTTCACATAGTGCATCTATCACACTTTGTGTTCACCTTCAGTGTATCAATCACACTCTGTTCACGTAGTGCATCTATCACACTCTGCGTATATCCATCATGCTTTGCTTCACATAGTGCATCTATCACACTTTGTATTCATTTTGTGTATCTATCACACTTTGCTTCACTTAGTGTATCAATCACACTTTATTCGTATAGTGTATGACTGCGGGCATGCCTGCGGGCACATCTTTGTTATCTTGCTTGTTTGTCTAAGTCTTCGGCCTTGTCAAAAATGGGTCGTCTCTAGGCTTTGACATTCACTTCCGTCACTTCTTGACTTTCGAGTTCTGTCAAAGAAGGGCAACTGTAGACACCCCATTTTCGACCAACATTAAGACTTAGACGTCACCGATTGAGCGCTTGGTGATGTTGCATATTGTGCTCATTCTGAAGTTTCAGAGTCTCGGCTGTGAGCCTTACCTTCGGACTTCCGGACTCTTTCGTGCCTTGCCTCGGTTTGCGAACCAGGCTCTGTTTTCTCTATTTTCTCTTCCTGAAGGGAGAGAGAGGTCTCGTGGATCATCTCTCAGTGGCCGTAGGCTACGTTTCGTGGTCGTAGGCCATTTTTCCCATTTGGAGCCCGGATGCGCGATTGGTGGCACGAGGATCGAGGACTACACTCCCTGAAGAGTAGTCATGCATACATATGTGAAAATACTTTGCCATGCCCCTTTGTTGCTCTATGTTGCAGCAAATCAGAAATCAGCAGCCTTCCGGAGCTTGGCACGCATTCCAAGAATAATTGCAAACAGAGGCAAACCGGGGCATCGCAAGGGATTCTCCGCACAAGGCAACCCGAGCATGCATCATTCATCATTTGGAACAGAGCTGAGGCGGTCCATGGATTTGCGTGCCAATTTACTGCTTTTCTAGATTAATTTGTTAATTAATTAGGATTCTGTATTTATTCGGGACTGTATTATTTATTCATTTGGGACTATATTATTTATTCGGACCCTCTGCGCGAGCGCAATGTTGTAATAAGTGTGCGTATGTGTGATGTATGTTTTCCAACCCCACGTCTTTCTCCCTTTTATTTATCAGCTTATGATGGTTAGATTAGGGCATGTTTCAATTAGCATACAGTATGATAGCATGTTTGCATTCATTCATCTGTCTTGCATACACCGGGCTCGGCGCGTCATACTAACTGCATTTGTATCTCAATTCCAAGTTGAATACATGTTAATTGTAGCATTTCACATGCCATCTTTAGAATAGTCGAGCCTATCTTAGTTGCATTTTGCATATGTTGCATTAGGCAATTCTGTATAGTTAGGATTATGCATGGATTTCTAACATAGCTTTTGTTTTGGCTTGGAGTACTTGGTAAGTGTTTATGCTTTAGCATCCTTGCATGTGTGTGAGTGACTACCATGATAACATGCTTACCATGAGGCTAAGTGCTTATGTGATATAACTGCCTGAATGCCTGTGGGTGAAGGTTGGGTTATTTGAGTTGGAGTAATTCGTTAAAATATGTGTTTAAAGCCCACTAGATAGTGGCAAAATCATGTTTTCTAAGCCCACCCGAGGGTGACAAATCCACGTCTTAGCCTATTTGCGAGTAGCACCATCAAACCATTTTCAAATAAACAAATATGAAATGTTTTGTTCCAATTCAGGCGACCCAGTCTATACTTGTATGTTGTGCGCATCACATAGTAAATCTAGGCTAATAACCAGAATAAGAACGCATAAAGTTTTCAAAACTATATATCATGGTTAGTAGAGGCCGATCTTTGATCAGGCGAGCGGGGGTGCTCACGAAGTGACCTTCCCCAATCGTACCCAAGTTCCCGAGCCGAGGCAACTTTGGTGGTGACGGACACGTGGCCTTAGGCAAACGAGTCAGGGTTTCCTAAATTATCCCAAAATAAAACATTTAGGTGGCGACTCTGTATCTGGCAAAGCAGTCCATGTTTGGCACTTCTTTCAAAAAATCTTTTTTCTCAAAACGATTTGCCGGATTTGGACTCTTTTTGGTTCAGATTAAGAACCGTGACAATTTGAGAGTCCGAACTTGTAGTGAGCCCAAATGAACAGAACGGGACTCATCCTCCTGGGGCGTTCGGGGACGTCTATTGTTTCTGGCGACTCTGCTGGGGAGTTAGAGAACTTGACTCGAACTCATGATATCTTGTTTTGACTACACTTATGTGTTTCTTTGCATTACATGTGCATTGATGCGCCTAGGACACCATGTTTGCCATCTGCTATTCCTGAGCGGTTTGCTAGAGGCTACGTGCCATAAGGCTTACCGGTTACGGGCTCTGCCAGTATGGGAACACAAACCCCAGTTTTACCGGGGTACCCTTTTTGACCATTCGACCTAGTGCATATTTGGAATCCATAGTGACCATTCCAAACTAGGACAGGTTGTTTACCCGTTTATAGGTTGTTTGAAACCACTGTGTACTTGACAAAATAGGACAGGGAAACCCTTCCCCAACATAGGGGTGTTTTGGCTCTCACTTGCTTGCTATGTGCTTTTAGGGTGTGTCCCTACAGGAATAAATGTAACAGTTTGCAAGTCTAGGAATAAATGTAACAGGCCTGCAGGCATCAGTATCTGGGAATCAGTTTTTTTTTTTTTGGGTAAGTAAGTCATAAAATAAAACAATGAAATTTACAAGTTTACAAGGGGCATACCCCAGGCACACCCAACAACAAACAATTAAACGTATACATAACCAACATAACCTACCACTGCACCTCCTAAGATTGGGGGAGAAACACAAGAACAATAGAAAGAACAAAATAACCCAACTTTGCCCATGTATCCTTTTGTCCCCAAGTAACCCCTACCATCAGAGATAATAGACGGAAACTTGGGATGGATATATGGGCAAAGATACAAACAAACACCAAAAAACTTAAAAACCACAACAAGCATACTCACAAAGCAACAACCCTCAAGACAAATCAAAAATGATAACCAACCCCATTCGCCCCCAGTCTCTACCGTAGATCAACACATGGAATCCAGTAAGCATCCCACTCCTCACAGCCGTGACATCCTAGCCACTCAACAAAAGCCATGATAGAGGAAAAAATCCTACCCCATGAGAAATCCCGACAGAGTCACATGAAGCTAGCACGATCAGTAACCATAAGCAACAGTCTTGTGAGTCGAAGTGACAACGGTAGCCCCACAGCAACAAACCGATACATGGCCAAAAAATAACCTGAGATCAATCATCACATCCCTCAGTCCCTTCCTTGGTAGATCACAAGCCTCAAACCCCATGGCAGTGTGCCCTTCACTCCATGTCAGGCGTGGCAATACGACCAATTAGGATGGGTCACATGAAGACAAGAAGCAACCGGAACCGGTAGCTATCCTCCCGCTCATCTCCCAATCTCTAACTCGGCTAGTCATCGAACCACTATTCCCCATAGCAGTGACCCCTCAATCACTCTTGGCGGAGATGGCTCAAAACTAACCTCATATCGAGTCACATGAGGATCACACGATCAATCATCATGATAAAATCAACTATATATGATCCGCTGCAAAGTGGCTAAAAAGAAAATAAAAAACCAGCTGCCCAAAATTTTCCTCGTGAAAGCACCCCACTTGACAGTGTAACTTCCCAGCAAACAATTTGAAGTCCTCCTCAAAACAGTACCCACGTACTATGGCATTCCAGTATACACCACTAGATACTATTTATATATATAAATAATTATATATATATAATAACAATGGGCCCAATGAACAATGGGCCAAAATTAACCCAAACAGCCCAGATAGAAATCCACTCCGTAAGCTGCAACCCAAATAAATGAGCTCACCAATATATAAATATATGCAGTCTATTAAAAAATGAGCCCAAATAAACCAAAATAAAATAGCCACGGACAGCCCACACTTGCATTAATCACAAAAAAGTGGCTTGATCAAAACATAAGCCCACAATAACTTGAGTCCACGTAAGAAGTCCAAACATAACAAATTAGCTCATATACTCAATTTCCAGCCCAAAAAACCATAGGTCCAACTGGGACCCACAATGTAGTGGCTGACTAATCTTCAAAAAAAACCAAGTCCACTAACCAAAATGTATAGATAATATATTATAGATACAACTCACAAACCTGCCCCATGATTGACATCAGGTCTCCACAATCCCTGAGGCAAGCAAACCCACATGCAACAACACTTCCCCATGTACAACTGTCAACAGCAAACAGTACTACCCACAGCTTGTTCAAACTCAGCAAACTAGGCGGGAAGCCCACCTTTTTGAGGTCACGCATATGCCAAATCGTGAGATACACGCCCAACGAAACCATATCAAACCAACGTCGGAGTAGCCCTTGCCGTAGCACCAACCCCACTACGAACGCCTAAAGTTCTGGTAGCACCTGGAGAAGGTGAAACCGACACCAAAGCAAAGCAACCACCGTCCAAAAAAGACGACGGCACTGTGATCGCAGCAGACCGCCACCACCCTTGTCAACCCAAAAACACGTCGGAAGGCTAGACCACCTACCAGCAAAGCTCGCGAAGCTAACAAACCAAACGCTGGAGTTCCTCACAGCGCCGGATAACCATCTATACCAATGTCCACCAGAATGAGGCCAACAGACGTACCCACCTGTGAACTACCAGCGTCGGCTCACACACACACATCAGTTGCAACTCCAATGGAACTACAAACGTATGACGTCACCCACTCCACCACAGTGCCGAAACTCTGCCGTGGGTGGACTACACACAGAACACACACCAGCTTTACAGAAGACCGGTTGCGAACAGTTTCACACCATGATCAGAACTACCCATCTTGAAGAACCCAAGCTGGATAAAACATGCATGGATAGAATAACACTCCAGCCAAAATATGAATAACATATGGCCGTAACAAATGATGCACAGGAAAAACACCATACCCAAACTCACAAACTCACTCTATTGATAACAAAACCAGCCGAAGAGATTTCACCGGACTGGTAACTCTCACAGTACACATTCTCCCTCAAGGGGTGAGGAAGAAAGATAGACAGTGCACCATTCTCACTCCGGGGGGAGCTTTCTCTCTCTAGATTCTATAGATTCTAATTTGGGAATCAGTTTTACCTGAGGGTATCAGTCCACTGGCAGAATTTTTGGACAGAATTCAGTAGAGAGCACAGTTATTCGGCTGCTCATATCTGTTTTGGTGAAATCAGGCTGAGATGCTGCATGTTTTCTCTTTTGCTAGGGTAGTCTTGGAACCATAGCTTCAGAAGGCTCCGATATCCCTCGAGGTTCATCGGACTTGTGCTGATAAACTTTGTCAAGTCAGAGATTCAGTTCAAGGGCAAATCAGTGTTCCTCCGCCAGAGGCAGGGTTAAAGGGGCCAGTTAGGCACAAATCATCGGTTCAGCAGTTACCAGATCAGTGGCCCTTATCCACCCCACCAGTGAACAATCAAGCTGAGGCCTCAGTTTCTATCACAGAGATAGATATACCAGTCAGTCAGCCGGAACAACAGAACATGGCAGGGATGGAGGAAATGATGCGTCAACTCCAAGAAAGTATGAAACTCATGCAACAAGACGCTGCCCGCCAGACGGAATTTGCCAAATAGCAGGCTGCGATCATGGCTCAACAAGCAGAGTTAATTACCCAGCTACAACAGCAAACCGGAGCATCTGCTTCGCACCAAGCCCCTTCCCCACCAGGAGTTCCAGCACCCGAGGAGGCACCAAATGGCCAGGGAGATACGGACATTCCGACAGGACTGGGTCCGCCCCCAATGCTACCCTAATTACCCAAAACACCCACCAACCTGCCGGATTTTCCCTTTGAGTCCTAGGTGGACCCTACAGCATTGAAGGTGAGCAAGCTTGAAAAACTGTTCAAGAAATCTCAGGGCGTCAAGTCCATCCCGGACATTGAGGATGGATATACCGATGCGGTCATGACGCTGCCAGACCGCTTTAAAATGCCACATATCGACCTCTTTGACGGGTCTGGGGATCCCCTGGTGCATCTCCGGTTGTTCTCAGATATACTACGGCTGATGGGCCTCACCAGACCGCAGAAGCTTTCATTGTTCGGCCGGACCCTGTCAGGTGTGGCCGCTATCTGGTATGCAAAATTAGAAGACAATGTCAAACAGAACTGGGATGAGATGGCCGAGGCCTTCGTTGCGCAGTACTCCTATAACACGCAAATCGAGGTCACAACCCGTGATCTTGAAACAACAAGGCAAGAGCCTAAGGAGAGTTTTTCTGATTTTGTAGCCCGCTGGAGGGCCAAGGACTCAATGATGACCCTTAGGCCCACTGACAAAGATCAAATTCAGATGATTGTGCGCAATCTCCAGCCTAAGCTTATGCAGAAAATGATCGTTCTCCCCTTCCCCACCTTTTCAGACTTACATGAGATGGGAGTACAGATCGAGGACGCTATGAAGCAGGGCCTTCTTGACCAGGAGAAAGAGCAGCCCAGGAGGGCATTTTCCCGCAGTTCAAATGCGACCACCAGTGGTGATGCAGCTGCAAGATCTTCTGAAGTGGGCATGGTTACCACCTCCGCATCAAAAACAGCTACCCCATTCACCGGTGCAACCGGAAGTAGCTCATAAGAAACCAAATATCCACCTCGAGTCAAGAGGGTTTTTACCCCACTTCATATGCCTTTGTCAAAGGCTCTAGAGGTCTTACTCCGGAAAGGACATTTGAAACCGTTGGAACAACGGCCCCTACCCGATCCTATCCCTGCAAAGCATGACCAGACTAAATACTGTGCCTACCATCAACAAACCGATCATGACACCGACAGTTGCTTTCGTCTGCGCCATGATGTACAAGATCTGTTTGACAACGGGGTCATTGCCGCACCAGGTCCTGCAAAGTCTATCGGCACTTGATCAGTGAACTTGCGGGGGATAATGTGATTATGTGATCGGGGGATGAACCAGCTGCGGCTGGCACTCAGTTTAATTCAGATGTGGCGTGTGGCACACACTGTTTTGAGCATTTGTGAATACTGGTTTTTGTAGCTTCTGACTTGGGTGTTGAGTCAGTTCTGTAGTTTTGTTTTGAGTCTGTCTCTTTGTTCTGAGTCGGTCTTTTGATTAAGGGTCTGTCTTGTTGTATCGAGTCAGTCCTGTTTTGTTAGAGTCGGGTGATTCCGGGGGTGTTTCTTCGGATATCACTATTTTGTTTTGTGTTTGTCCTTTTGTTTTCTTTTGAGTCTGTTTCTGCCGGGGAGCCAGTTGTGCCAACAGATTTGAATAAAACAGCAGTGATTTTCACACTCTTGTGTTTGCTTCTGCCTTGTGCCAGTTGTGCCAGAAAGTTTGAATGAAACGGCAATTTGTGCCTTGAAATTATTGCATTGACCTAAGTTTTTTCAAAACTTTTTTTTGAACACTGCGGTGAAAACGAAGAGGAAGGAATTCCTCGGGTTTTGCAAAAATTTGATCAATTGAGAGAAACAGAGGCGTGCTAAGCCCTTAATGAGTGAAATCATGCTTGTTAGTGTGAGTACTGGGAAGGATCCTGGCTTGATCCAGATTGGTTCTACACAGTCTTCGGCGCGAGCGACTAGTCGCTTTCTTAAAAGATTTCAAAAAAATGTTTTGTGCGGTCCTGCGAAGACCTATGTGCAATCTCTCTTGAGATTGTGCAGCCTAGAATCGCTCTCAGTCTTGAGACTCGACCCCTTGCTTCCGAACCTTGAACTTGGATTCAGAATGTTCAATGGTCAACTATAACGTAAGGCCTGTGTGGCTGGATCAAAAGCAGCCCGTGAAGTAGCGGCAACAAAGTCAAATCAAGAAGCTTGCGAAGCTAGATCAGAAGCACCCCTCGAACTAGGGGCAAAAGAATTTCAAATGTGCTCGAAGAGTCAAAGATGAAGATCATCGAGAATGCAAAATCCCAGAAGGGAGAAAAGAAGAAAGTATTGGTGAAGGACAACCAAGTTCCTATCCACAACACTGGGGGCAAATTCAGCCCCACATTGGATGGACTCCTACATCATCAGTAAACAACATCCATTCTCTTGGATTCGGATGGCTTCGAGATCTCAAACCATTCCATATGGACAAAAGCTACACTTTTACCCTTGAGAGGCTCACTGGTCCGAAAATTCGGAAGGGCGACCCAGGCAAAGGTTAGAGCAAGAAAGAGAAGAAAAAGAACAAAAAGAAAAAGAAAAAAAAAAGAAAAATGCAAAAAATGAAGAAAATAAAAAGAAAAGATAAAAAAGAAAAAAGAAGAGAAGAAAATGAAAAGGAATGACAAGAAAAGAAGAACAAAGCTCGCAAGGTTGAAAACCCAGAAAGGGCGGCCTTGGCAAAAGTTAGAGCGCAAAAGGAGAGGTTAAATACACGAGTGTACCTTAACCCCGAACTATGTAAGGCTTGATTCCCATCTTTGGGATACGTAGGCAACTTCATTCTGAAGTCCAGCCGTAAAACACGTCAAATTCGACTGTGTCCATGTGATGGTTCTGGTCATCTTTGTCTTCTCTGTATCTGAGAATTTGGTTGTAATTGTCATTGTAAGGACTGGTTGCCACATGCTGCGGCGCTATTCAGACTAGGGGCAACTTTCCGTTGCCGTCCAGTGCGCTGCAGTGCCGTTCAAACAAGGGGCAACTTTCCGTTGCCATTTAATGCGCTGCAATACCGTTCAAACAAGGGGCAACTTTCCGTTGCCATGCAGCTCCCCTTAAGCAAGGGGCAATTTTCCTTCGAATCTGAGGTTGTGCATCTCGAGAGTGGGTTCTATGCTCGTTAAGCAGTGGTCGTTTGCAAAAACAATTTTTGAGAATTTTTACTAAGGTTGACTGATTTTCTCTCGAAAACTATTCCATTTTTCCAAACCTGGACCTTTTTCTTGGACCCAAAAAAGGAAAATTTTCAGTGCTCATAAACTAACTTGCATGATTTTGAATTAGAAAATCGAACAAGCGTGTTAATTTAACTCTCATTTTGGTTAAAATTGTTTTAGTAGAAAACCAAACCAAAAAATATGGTCAAAACGATGAACTAGGGGCACAGTTTGAGTTAGGTGTTCTGTCTTTTTGCCAGAAAGGGGCACAACGGAAGCTAACCGCAAAAAGGGCAGAAAGCTCTCACATCCTCCAAGTAACGAGGTATCAAGCCAAGTGCAAAGCACAAACGGGAATGGATCGAGATATTCCACTCCTTTGTTTGGACACATCTGATTACATCCAAACTCTCCCGCGGAGTATCGTCAATCGATGTCAGCTGCAGATTTGCTACACACCCAATTATAGCACAACCCCTCTATGGAAGAAACTCACTGTTATGAACAAGAAGAAGAATCTAGCAGAATGCTATAGGCAAGAGCCCACAACTTTCTGTTTATCCATCAACCACCCAGGGAGAGGGACAAAAAAACAAGAGATTGAAGAATAGAGAGATGTGAGCTGAGAGAAAAAGTGAGAAAATGGTTTTTTCAGAAAAACAGAGCCTGAGGGCCGAGTGATGTGAGAATCACAAATTAGAAAGGGTGGGAAATAATACCCGGAGAAACTGGCTCCTCGTGCACTGAGAGGTCTCTCGTCTTTGTAACACGTTTGTGTGTCGTGTCTTTTGTTTTGTTCGTCTCGATTCTTGCTTTGAGTCGTTCCGAGCGTGTCTCGATGTGTTTAGGTTGTTTACCTTTGTTTTCCTTTGTTGAGTCGTGATGCGCTGTGTCCAGTCGTAGACTCAATACCCAGTTGAGAATTCATTTTCAATTTCGATTTCAAAATTAAATCGTTTTGTGCTCAGAGTGTTGTGTCATTCTCCACATTTGTGCAAAATAGTATTTGTTCCTTCATAAAATCGCAGGGTTCAACCCAGGTCATGTCAGAATAGTAAAACCAGGACCTATTTGAAGCTATATGGGTTCCAGACTACAAAGCAAAAGAAAAGAGGAAATGTCGGGTATCTGAGTTTGTTTCAACTTTAGTAAGTTCCGAGACTACATTCCGTGTGTACCTCTTCGGGTCTTGCCATTGCTCTGAAGTACGAGGGTGCCTCTACCTCAAGCTCAAGATCAAGTCTGCTTCAAGCCAGAATGGCGATCAAAAGTGCTCTCCCTGAGTACCATTCCTTGCCAGAGGCATCTTGGCTGTGTTCGCAATGAGTTCCTAAGAGACCAACTGCGAAGGTGGAAACTAAAGTTCGAATGGCTGATGTCTAGAACGTAAAGGTTCGAGATTTCCGAGACTAAAGTCTGGTTTAAATACCCAGAGGCGTGTCCTCAGCTTGAAATCTGTATGGAAGCCCCATAAGTTGAGATAGCATGTATGCACCTCAATTCTGGATACTGAACCATCCTAGTCTATCACCCCGTTGGAGAATAGGGAAAGTTGTGAATATGATCAGGAAGAAAGGCAACATCCAAAGTGTTCTATGTGAAGAACCCTTGTCAATATTTCAGAGCCTTTGTATTGTAAGATTGAAGGTAAGTGTTCGAAGAGCACAAGGGGAGATCCCCATCGGAGAAGAGCGGTTCACCGCCACTCACCTCATGAGGTGCTTTCTAAAGCGCCGCTACGCTTGTTTATTGCTTCATTAAACATCATGCATTGTATTGCATTGTACCTATGAAGTTTCTTTCTCATTCATGCACGATATTGTATGTACGGTTCATTCAAAGAAGTTCCGTTTGAGATCCTTTATTTAGGGTCTCAATCACACTTCATTCAGTTAGTGTATCAATCACACTTCATTTCTTTAGTGTATCAATCACACCTCATTCACCCTTAGTGTATCTATCACACTTTCTTCATTTATTTAGTGTATCAATCACACTTCATTCATTTAGTGTATCAATCACACTTCTTTCATTTTGTGTATCTATCACATACATTCTCGTTTTGTGTATCAATCACACTTCACTTCATTCACTTAGTGTATCAATCACACTTCATTCACTTTCACTTTTGTGTATCTATCACACACATTCTCATTTTGTGTGTCTACCATGCACATATTCACTTTAGCGTATCTATCACATACATTCTCGTTTAGTGTATCAATCACACTTCATTCATTTAGTGTATCAATCACACTTCATTCATTTAGTATATCAATCATACACTGTTCACATAGTGCATCTATCACACTTTGTGTTCACCTTTAGTGTATCCATCACACTCGTTCGCATAGTGCATCTATCACACTTTGTGTTAACCTTTTAGTGTATCCATCACACTTGTTCACTAAGTGCATCTATCACACTTCGTCTTCACCTTTTGTGTATCCATCACACTTGTTCACTAAGTGCATCTGTCACACTTTGTGTTCACCTTTTGTGTATCCATCACACTTGTTCACTAAGTGCATCTATCACACTTCGTGTTAACCTTTTGTGTATCCATCACACTTTGTTCACTAAGTGCATCTATCACACTTCGTGTTCACCTTTTCTGTATCCATCACACTTGTTCACTAAGTGCATCTATCACACTTTGTGTTCACCTTTTGTGTATCCATTACACTTGTTCACTAAGTGCATCTATCACACTTTGTGTTCGCCTTTTAGTGTATCAACCACACTCTGTTCACTTAGTGCATCTATCACACTTTGTGTTCGCTTTTAGTGTATCCATCACACCTGTTCACATAGTGCATCTATCACACTTTGTGTTCGCTTTTAGTGTATCTATCATACTCTGTTCACATAGTGCATCTATCACACTTTGTGTTCACTTTTAGTGTATCAATCACACTTTGTGTTCACCTTCAGTGTATCAATCACACTCTGTTCACGTAGTGCATCTATCACACTCTGCGTATATCCATCATGCTTTGCTTCACATAGTGCATCTATCACACTTTGTATTCACTTTGTGTATCTATCACACTTTGCTTCACTTCGGGTATCAATCACACTTTATTCATATAGTGTATCCAGCACACTCTCTTCACTTTTGTGTATCTATCGCACATGCTCGCTAAGATTGCATCATAACTGCATGAAATGTAGTTTGATTTGCCTTCCTGCTTAAAACTGTCACATTTATTGTGAATATTTGCTTCGCTGCAGCTTTATTTACATTATCCTTACTGCATGAAATGTAGTTGGATTTGTATATGCTTGCTGCTTTGCATAATCATGAGTTACGTCCGGCTTTGTGCATATCATTTTGCATCTTGTCCCCTGCCTGCAGGCATGCCTGCGGGCACATCTTTGTTATCTTGCCTGTTTGTCTAAGTCTTTGGCCTTGTCAAAAATGGGTCGTCTCTGGGCTTTGACATTCACTCCCGTCACTTCTTGACTTTCGAGTTCTGTCAAAGAAGGGCAACTGTAGACACCCCATTTTCAACCGACCTTAAGACTCAGACGTCACCGATTGAGCGCTTGGTGATGTTGCATATTGTGCTCGTTCTGAAGTTTCAAAGTCTCGGCTGCGAGCCTTGCCTCCGGACTTTCGGACTATTTCGTGCCTTGCCTCAGTTTGCGAACCAGGCTCTGTTGTCTCTATTTTCTCTTCCCAAAGAGAAAGAGAGGTCTCGTGGATCATCTCTCAGTGACCGTAGGCTACGTTTCGTGGTCGTAGGCCATTTTTCTCATTTGGAGCCCAGTTTCCGATTTTTCGGAGCCGACGGCCGTGTGCCTCGGTTCGGGACTGCCTAACCACCTCCGTTTGCTCTGATTTTTGGCACACATCTTATTTACTCCCTTTTGGGAGACACTATGGCCCGAGAGACCAACTTCGTGGTCGAATGCCACCTCCGGTGCCTAACAGCCCATTTTCGGGGCCCCGGGCCGCGCATTTCGGTCCCCGAACCTTCGTTTTGCATCCGTTTTGGTTCTTTTTTGGTGGAGACCTCATTTTCATTGTTAGGAAGCTTGTAGGAGGATGGGAGGCCAGCAATTGTTCTGAAAAGCCAGCTTTATTTCTTCATCGCTCTCCGTCGCCCGTTTTCCTCACTAAAAAGCTAATGTTGACCACCCCGGGGCCACTTTCTTTAGCCCTAAACCCCATATTTGTATTGTACACACCTGGGAGGCCACCAATATGTATAGGCCGGCCAGTAATTGTCCTTGACACTTTTGAACCCCTCTAAAAAGTTGGCTTTTCTCTCTCCTAGTTCACTTTTTTTGGGTTTTGACCACATATTTGTGTTGTGCACACAAGGGAGGCCACCTTTTTTGGGTGGCCGGCCAGCAATTTGCATTGACTCTTTTGACCCCTGGCTGGCCGGCCATGGGGGGTGGCCGGCCGGCCACCTGAACCTTTTGAACCTGGCCGGCCATGATCCTCTCTCCAAATGTATTCCAGCTGTGCCAGCTGTTTCCCCCAGATCCTGTATCTGAGGGGTTGCCTTTTGGGGGGGAAACTTGAATTTGATTTTCCCGCCTTTTCCCTTGGCCTCTCTCCCTCTATAAAACCAACACTTGAGCTTCATTTCTAAGGGTTAGAGATTTTTGCTAAGGCACACAACCATCTTCCTCCATAGCTCTCTCCCTTCCAAGCTCTACAGTCCATTATCCTTGGCCATGTACACACCACCTCCAAGCCTACAACCTCCACACTCCATTCCAGCAACTTGAGGCTGTTTTTCAGAGGTTAGAAGCACCTTTCCTTGGTCCAAAAGCTGCTGAAGACTTGTGCTACAAGGGTGAGTCCTCTTCTCCCTCTTTCTTGCCTTATTTTGTTCTATATCTTATCCTTTGTTGCTTACATTTTTGGGCTCCAACCTGAACTGTAAATAGTCATATTTTGAGCTCCTTTTCATGTTTAATCAAGGACCTCTTGCTGTTTGAGGTCTTCTCCTCTTACCCTTTGTGTTTAATCTCTCTTTTAGGCCTATTTTTGCATGATATTTTAGGCTTGTTTGTGGGCTGTTTTGGACTTGGTCATAAACTGTGAAATGTCTTGTTTTGAGCCCCTCTTAAACTTTGTTGAAGGGCTCTCCTCTATTTGAGGTCAGCTGCTACCACTTGCCTCTTTATTCCTCTTTTAGGGCTATTTCTTGCATGATATGTTAGCCCTGTTTGTAAGCATTTTTGGGCTTCGAGACAAATTGTAAAGTACCTTGTTTTGAGCCTCTCTTTAACTTTGTTGAAGGGTTCTTTGCCATTTGGGGCCAGCTGCTGTCCCTTGTCTCTATTCTCTCTTTTAGGGCCATTTTTGCATGATAGATTAGCCCTATTTGTGTTCACTTTTGAGATCTGTTATAAACTGGAAAAAGTCTCATTTTGACATCATCTTCATGTTTGATTAAAGGAAGAGATGCACCAGGGGATCCCCAGATCCGTCAAAGCGGTCGATATGTGGCATTTTAAAGCGGTCTGGCAGCGTCACGACCGCATCAGTATATCCATCCTCAATGTCTGTGATGGACTTGACGCCCTGAGATTTCTTGAACAGTTTTTCAAGCTTGCTCACCTTCAATGCTGTGGGGTCCACCTCGGACTCAAAGGGAGAATCCGGCAGGTTGGTGGGTGTTTTGGGTAATTGGGGTAGGATTGGGGGCGGAGCCAATCCTGTCAGAATGTCCGTATCTCCCTGGCCATTTGGTGCCTCCTCGGGTGCTGGGACTCCTGGTGGGGAAGGGGCTTGGTGCAAAGCAGATGCTCCGGTTTGCTGCTGTAGCCGGGTAATTAACTCTGCTTGTTGAGCCATGATCGCAGCCTGCCGTTTGGCAAATTCCGTCTGGCGGGCAGCGTCTTGCTGCATGAGTTTCATACTTTCTTGGAGTTGACGCATCATTTCCTCCATCCCTGCCATGTTCTGCTGTTCCGGCTGACTGACTGGTATATCTATCTCTGTGATAGAAACTGAGGCCTCAGCTTGATTGTTCACTGGTGGGGTGGATAAGGGCCACTGATCTGGCAACTGCTGAACCGATGATTTGTGCCTAACTGGCCCCTTTTACCTTGCCTCTGGCGGAGGAACACTGATTTGCCCTTGAACTGAATCTCTGACTTGACAAAGTTTATCAGCACAAGTCCGATGAACCTCGGGGGATATCGGAGCCTTCTGAAGCTATGGTTCCAAGACTACCCTAGCAAAAGAGAAAACATGCAGCATCTCAGCCTGATTTCACCAAAACAGATATGAGCTGCCGAATAACTGTGCTCTCTACTGAATTCTGTCCAAAAATTCTTCCAGTGAACTGATACCCTCAGGTAAAACTGATTCCCAGATACTGATG
Source organism: Camellia sinensis (assembly GCF_055761805.1). Taxonomy (NCBI): domain Eukaryota; kingdom Viridiplantae; phylum Streptophyta; class Magnoliopsida; order Ericales; family Theaceae; genus Camellia; species Camellia sinensis. The sequence goes on from NC_138964.1 coordinate 91,193,055, forward strand.
CCCACAGGCCTGATACCTAGACTTGCAAACTGTTACATGCATTCCTGTAGGGACACACCCTAAAAGCACATTGCAAGCAAGTGAGAGCCAAAACACCCCTATGTTCGGGTAGGGTTTCCCCGTCCTATTTTGTCAGGAGTTAGGGTTTCACTACGCACATAGTGGTTTCAAATAACCTATAAACGGGTAAGCAACTTGTCCTAGTTTGGAATGGTCACTATAGATTCCGAATATGCACTAGGTCGAATAGTCAAAAAGGGTACGCCGGTAAAACCGGGGTTTGTGTTCCCATACTGGCAGAGCCTCACAAGAAACCAAATATCCACCTCGAGTCAAGAGGGTTTTTACCCCACTTCAAATGCCTTTGTCAAAGGCTCTAGAGGTCTTACTCCGGAAAGGACATTTGAAACCGTTGGAACAACGACCCCTACCCGATCCTATCCCTGCAAAGCATGACCAGACTAAACACTGTGCCTACCATCAACAAACCGGTCATGACACCGACAGTTGCTTTCGTCTGCGCCATGATGTACAAGATCTGTTTGACAACGGGGTCATTACCGCACCAGGTCCTGCAAAGTCTATCGGCACTTGATCAGTGAACTAGAGGGGCATAATGTGATTATGTGATCGGGGGATGAACCAGCTGCGACTGGCACTCAGTTTACTTCAGATGTGGTGGCGTGTGGCACGCACTGTTTTGAGCATTTGTGAATACTGGTTTTTGTAGCTTCTGACTTGGGTGTTGAGTCAGTTCTGTGGTTTTGTTTTGAGTCTGTCTCTTTGTTCTGAGTCGGTCTTTTGATTAAGGGTCTGTCTTGTTGTATCGAGTCAGTCCTGTTTTGTTAGAGTCGGGTGATTCCGGGGGTGTTTCTTCGGATATCACTATTTTGTTTTGTGTTTGTCCTTTTGTTTTCTTTTGAGTCTGTTTCTGCCGGGGAGCCAGTTGTGCCAACAGATTTGAATAAACCCGCAGTGATTTTCACACTCTTGTGTTTGCTTCTGCCTTGCACCAGTTGTGCTAGAAAATTTGAATGAAACGGCAGTGCATTCCACCTGCTCTCTTGTGCCTTGAAATTATTGCATTGACCTAAGTTTTTCAAAACTTTTTTTTGAACACTGTGGTGAAAACGAAGAGAAAGAAATTCCTCGAGTTTTGCAAAAATTTGATCAATTGAGAGAAAGAGAGGCGTGCTAAGCCCTTAATGAGTGAAATCATGCTTGTTAGTGTGAGTACTGGGAAGGATCCTGGCTTGATCCAGATTAGTTCTACACTGTCTTCGGCGCGAGCGACTGGTCGCTTTCTTAAAAGATTTCAAAAAAATGTTTTGCGCGGTCCTGCGAAAACCTATGTGGAATCTCTCTTGAGATTGTGCAGCCTAGGATCGCTCTCAATCTCGAGACTCGACCCCTTGCTTTCGAACCTTGAACTTGGATTCAGAATGTAAGGCCTATGTGGCTGGATCAAAAGCAGCCCGTGAAGTAACAGCAACAAAGTCAAATCAAGAAGCTTGCGAAGCTAGATCAGAAGCACCCCTTGAACTAGGGGCAAAAGAATTTCAAATGTGCTCGAAGAGTCAAAGATGAAGATCAGCGAGAATGCCAAATCCCAGAAGGGAGAAAAGAAGAAAGTATTGGTGAAGGACAACCAAGTTCCTATCCACAACACTAGGGGCAAATTCAGCCCCCCATTGGATGGACTCCTACATCATCAACAAACAACATCCATTCTCTTGGATTCGGATGGCTTCGAGATCTCAAACCATTCCATATGGACAAAAGCTACACTTTTACCCTTGAGAGGCTCGCTGGTCCGAAAACCCGGAAGGGCAACCCAGGCAAAAGTTAGATCAAGAAAGAGAAGAAAAGGAACAAAAAGAAAAAGAAAAAAAAAAGAAAAATGCAAAAAATGAAGAAAATAGAAGAAAAGATAAAAAAGAAAAAAGAAGAGAAGAAAATGAAAAGGAATGAAAAGAAAAGAAGAACAGAGCTCGCAAGGTTGAAAACCCAGAAAGGGCGGCCTTGGCAAAAGTTAGAGCACAAAAGGAGAGGTTAAATACACGAGTGTATCTTAACCCCAAACTACGTAAGGCTTGATTCCCATCTTTGGGATACGTAGGCAACTTCATTCTGAAGTCCAGCCGTAAAACACTTCAAATTCGACTGTGTCCATGTGATGGTTCTGGTCATCTTTGTCATCTCTGTATCCGAGAATTTGGTTGTAATTGTCATTGTAAGGACTGGTTGCTACATGCTGCGGCGCTATTCAGACTAGGGGCAACTTTCCGTTGCCATCCAGTGCGCTGCAGTGCCGTTCAAACAAGGGGCAACTTTTCGTTGCCATTCAATGCGCTGCAATGCCGTTCAAACAAGGGGCAACTTTCCGTTGCCATGCAGCTCCCCTTAAGCAAGGGGCAATTTTCCTTCGAATCTGAGGTTGTGCATCTTAAGAGTGGGTTCTATGCTCGTTAAGCAGTGGCCATTTGCAAAAACAATTTATGAGAATTTTTACTAAGGTTGACTGATTTTCTCTCGAAAACTATTCCATTTTTCCAAACCTAGACCTTTTTCTTGGACCCAAAAAAGGAAAATTTTCAGTGCTCATAAACTAACTTGCATGATTTTGAATCAGAAAATCGAACAAGCGTGTTAATCTAACTCTCATTTTGGTTAAAATTGTTTTAGTAGAAAACCAAACCAAAAAAAATGGTCAAAACGATGAACTAGGGGCACAGTTTGAGTCAGGTGTTCTGTCTTTTCCCCTTTATCAATGCATTTTCCAAAAAGGGCACCATACTTGCCAGAAAGGGGCACAACGGAAGCTAACCGTAAAAAGGGCAGAAAGTTCTCACATCCTCCAAGCAACGAGGTATCAAGCCAAGTGCGAAGCACAAACGGGAATGGATCGAGATATTCCACTCCTTTGTTTGGACACATCTGATTACATCCAAACCCCCCCGCGGAGTATCGTCAACCGATGTCAACTGCAGATTTGCTACACACCCAATTGTAGCACAGCCCCTCGGTGGAAGAAACTCACTATTATGAACAAGAAGAAGAATCTAGCAGAATGCTATGGGCAAGAGCCCACAACTTTCTGTTTATCCATCAACCACCCAGGGGAGGGACAAAAAAATGAGAGAAAATGGCTTTTTCAGAAAAACAGAGCCTGAGGGCCGAGTGATGTGAGAATCACAAATTAGAAAGGGTGGGAAATAATACCCGGAGAAACTGGCTCCTCGTGCACTGAGAGGTCTCTCGTCTTTGTAACACGTCTGTATGTCGTGTTTTTTGTTTTGTTCGTCTCGATTCTTGCTTTGAGTCGTTTCAAGCGTGTCTCGATGTGTTTAGGTTTGTTTACCTTTGTTTTCCTTTGTTGAGTCGTGATGCGCTGTGTCTAGTCGTAGACTCAATACCCAGTTGAGAATTCATTTTCAATTTCGATTTCAAAATAAAATCGTTTTGTGCTCAGAGTGCTGTGTCATTCTCCACATTTGTGCAAAATAGTATTTGTTCCTTCATAAAATCGCATTGTTCAACCCAGGTCATGTCAGAATAGTAAAACCATGACCTATTTGAAGCTATATGGGTTCCAGACAACAAAGCAAAAGAAAAGAGGAAATGTCAGGTATCTGAGTTTGTTTCAACTTCAGTAAGTTCCGAGACTACATTCCGTGTGTACCTCTTCAGGTCTTGCCATTGCTCTGAAGTACGAGTGTGCCTCTACCTCAAGCTCAAGATCAAGTTTGCTTCAAGCCAGAATGGCGATCGAAAGTACTCTCCCTGAGTACCATTCCGTGCCAGAGGCATCTTCGCTGTGTTCGCAATGAGTTCCTAAGAGACCAACTGCGAAAGTGGAAACTAAAGTTCGAATGGCTGATGCCTAGAACATAAAGGTTCGGGATTTCCGGGACTAAAGTCTGGTTTAAATACCCAGAGGCGTGTCCTCGGCTTGAAATCTGTATGGAAGCCCCATAGGTTGAGATAGCGTGTATGCACCTCAATTCTGGATACTGAACCAACCTAGTCTGTCACCCCGTTGGAGAATAGGGAAAGTTGTGAATATGATCAGGAAGAAAGGCAACATCCAAAGTGTTCTATGTGAAGAACCCTTGTCGATATTTCAGAGCCTTTGTACTGTAAGATTGAAGGTAAGTGTTCGAAGAGCACAAGGGGAGATCCCCGTCGGAGAAGAGCGGTTCACTGCCACTCACCTCATGAGGTGCTTTCTAAAGCGCCGCTACGCTTGTTTATTGCGTTCATTAAACATCATGCATTGTATTGCATTGTACCTATCAAGTTTCTTTCTCATTCATGCACGATATTGTATGTACGGTTCATTCAAAGAAGTTCCGTTTGAGATCTTTTATTTAGTGTATCAATCACACTTCATTCAGTTAGTGTATCAATCATACTTCATTTCTTTAGTGTATCAATCACACCTCATTCACCCTTAGTGTATCTATCACACTTTGTTCATTTATTTAGTGTATCAATCACACTTCATTCATTTAGTGTATCAATCACACTTCTTTCATTTTGTGTATCTATCACATACATTCTCGTTTTGTGTATCAATCACACTTCACTTCATTCACTTAGTGTATCAATCACACTTCATTCACTTTCACTTTTGTGTATCTATCACACACATTTTCATTTTGTGTATCTACCATGCACATTTCACTTTAGCGTTAGTGTATCAATCACACTTCATTCATTTAGTGTATCAATCACACTTCATTCATTTAGTATACCAATCATACTCTGTTCACATAGTGTATCTATCACACTTTGTGTTCATTTTCAGTATATCAATCATACTTTGTTCACTAAGTGCATCTATCACACTTTGTGTTCATTTAGTGTATCCATCACACTCGTTCACTAAGTGCATCTATCACACTTCTTGTTCACATTTAGTATATCAATCATACTCTGTTCACATAGTGCATCTATCACACTTTGTATTCACATTCAGTATATCAATCATACTCTGTTCACTAAGTGCATCTGTCACACTTTTTGTTCATTTAGTGTATCCATCACACTCGTTCACTAAGTGCATCTATCACACTTCGTGTTCACATTTAGTATATCAATCATACTCTGTTCACATAGTGCATCTATCACACTTTGTGTTCATTTTCAGTATATCAATCATACTTTGTTCACTAAGTGCATCTATCACACTTTCTGTTCATTTTCAGTATATCTATCATATCCTACTTCCAGAAGAGGTAAGTTGATCCATAAACACAGGGACACCCACAGCACTGGCTATTCTCCCTAACCCTTCCCCATCCCAATATTCCAGAGGAATGTTAAAAAATTTTACCCAGATAGGGATGGTCTTCTTGTCTTCCTTAGACAGTTTCATCATGCGATGCCACTGTTTCAATATCAGCAGAAAGCCACTTACATACCAAGGTCCCCCCTCCAGCACTTCTATACAATAATCACGATTTTCGAACATAAAGAAGAAAAAACCGTCATCATTCTTCAGAATTTCTACCAAACCCTTATGCTTCCACATATTATTAGCATTATTTTTGATAAGGGTGTAAGGCAAATTTTTGTCAATAAAGTACCCTACCAGGCAAGCATCCCATTTCACCGTGGGGGAGGGGGGAGGCATCTCGACCACAATTTTATCTTGATCCATTTTGGGGGGGTAATAGTTGAGTTTTACCTCTGATCGGACTGAAGACGAGGCCACGTTAGCCCACGATCTACCCTCAGGGGGTCTGTTCTGCCCTCGGCCTCCACGACCACCCCTAGTGTTGGTATTTGCTCCTCGACCATGGTGTTGAAAACCACGAGTGTTACCCTCAGTTTCGATAGGATTGAGCCCCGAATCCTCAGAACCACGGTCATTACGACTACCTCTAGGGCTGCCATGTGTATCAGATTCATCAACACCCAGATCTTGGTCCTCCATGACCAGATCCCCTTTTTCCTTTGCAATCGGTGGCGAAGAGTGAGCCACCTCATCCACAGTTACTCCATGAGCGATACCCCGATTTTTAGTAATCTCCACACTATCAGGCAGGTCCAATAGCTTTGATCGCCTTTCTCCTTCAACCCTATCGGACCAGTTAGTGGACATCGGGGTTAACAACACTGGCATCGTAGATCCAACAGTAGGACGGTTTTCGTCCATCGCCGATCTGGCCTTGATAGCCGCAAGACGGTCAGAAAGGTCTTGGATGGATGACGCCGTAGCCCCACTCCGTTTCTTCTCACTATTTTGTGCAAGCACAACTAGGTTATCCAACTCACATTCAGAGAGATCTAAACATTTAGGGCTAAATTCTCCAAACGACCCACTGAATCTCTCGTTCCCTCTCTCTTCATTAATAATCGCATTAAAGTTTCTTGTAGTAACCAAAGCATCGGATACAGTTTCCATTTCAAGAATGATCTCACAAAAGAAAAACGAAACCCTAGAAACGCAAGTTTCTAGAGAGATGCGGGAGCTTCTCACTCTAACCCATTACTTTTTGGAATGCCGCAACTTGTGAATAAAACTTACACACTTAAGTTGATGAAACAATTGGTGGCCGGAGCTAATTTTTTTGTAGAACAAAATAGAGGAGAATGGAGTGGAGAATGACGTAGCAAGTCAGAGAGAAACATTCTTCTTGAGGGCAAGAAGAGAAAGTTTGAGAAAGAGAAAGAGTAATATAGGAAGAAAATCAAAGGGAATTCAAATTCATCTTTTTGGACTTTAGAATTGAACACTTAGGTGATTTAGAAAACCTTAAATAAGGTGCTTAAGTGAAACTAATATCGTCAGGCTCCAATTACTCAGAAAATTCTCTTTCTTGGAGGCTAAGCAAGGTTAGTGTGAGTTTAACATGGCCAGTTAAGCTAATGCAACAATTGGTGGCCTAACCTAATTTAGTCGGTAGAACAAAATAGAGAAGGACAGAGAAAGTCAGAGAAAAAAAGAGAAAGATGAAGAAAATCAAAGAGAATTCAGATTCAGCCTTCGGGACTTGAGAATCGAACACGGCTAAGCAAGGTTGGTTTTGAGGGAAACTTGGCCACTTAAGCTAATGAAACAATCGGTGGCCTAAGCTACTTAGTTAGTAGAACAAAATAGAAAATGACAGAGAACGATGGAGAAAGTTCGAGAGAAACATTCTTTCCGAGAGCCAGAAGAGAAAGTTAGAGAAAAGAAAGAGAAGTATGCCTATTTGCTGTATGATTTCGGGTTTGGGCTGATGTCGGGTGGGCTCCGCTTCTGCTATCTCTAGCACTGTGGCTGTATGTCTACTTTGGTGTTGGGCCCACGGTTTTAATGGGCCACAATGTTTTGGGTTTATTTCTTGTTAAAAAAGTGGGTTGTTTTTGAGGGACCCATTTGTTTTTTTGCCTAGGTTTTTAGTGGTAGTTTTTGTTCATTCGTGAACAGTGTTTTAATTAGTTTTTTTTTTGTTGCTATTTTGCCCATATATCTTCCCCAAGTGTCCTTCTATTATCTTTGATGACAGGGGTTGTTTGGGGATAAAAATGATATATGGGCAATTTTGAGTTTTTATTTTCTGTTTTAGTTACCCCTTTTTTGGGGCACGAGATCATGTTGTCTTACCTGGGGTATGCCCTTTGTAAATGTGTAATTTTTTGTCTTTAATTTATGACTTGCCCACCCCAAAAAAAAGAAAACAAAAAGAAAGAGAAGTAGGAAGAAAATCAAAGGAAATTCAAATTCATCCTTTTGGACTTGAGAATTGAACACTTAGGTGATTTAGATGCTTAAGTCAAATTAATATCGTTAAGCTACAGTTGCTCTGACAATTCCCTTTCTTAGTGGCTATGCAAGGTTAGTTTGAGTTAAACTTGGCCACTTAAGCTAACCAGATCGTAGAACAAAACAGAGAAGGATGGAGAATGGCAGAGAAAGAGAGAAACATTTTGCTTGAGAGAGCTAGAGGAGAAAGTTGTAGAAAAGAAAGAGAAATAGGAATAAAATCTAAAGGAATTCAAATTCATCCTTTTGGACTTGTGAATTGAACGATTAGGTGATTTAGAACACCTTAAATAAGGTGTTGAATTAAACTTGGCCACTTAAGAACAAGTATGGTTAAGTTAGAGAGAAAGGCTCTTCTTGAGAGATGGAAGAGAAAGTTAGAGAAATGAAAGAGAAAGATGAAGAAAAACAAAGGGAATTCAAATTCATCCTTTTGGAGTTGAGAATTGAACACATAGGCGATTTTGAAAACCTTAAATGAGGTGCATAAGTTAAACTCTTATTATGGTTAAGCTAAAATTACTCAAAAAATTATCGTTCTTAGAGGACCAAGCAAGGTTTGTTTGAGTTAAACTTTTGCCACTTAAGCTAATGAAACAATTGCTATCCTAAGCTAATTAGTACGTAGAACAAAGTAGAGAAGGATGGAGAACGGCAGAGAAAGTTAGAGAGAAAGATTTTGCTCCAGAGCTAGAAGAGAAAGTTGCAGAAAAGAAAGAGAAATAGGAAGAAAATCAAAGGAAATTCAAATTCACCCTTTTGGACTTATGAATTGAACACGTAGGTGGATTAGAAAATCTTAAATGGGGTGCTTAGGTTAAACTCATATCGTTAAGCTAAAGTTACTGAGAAAATTCTCTTTCTTAGAGGCCAAGCAAGGTTAGTTTGAGTTATACTTGGCCAATTATGCTAACGAAACAATTGGTGGTTTAAGCTAAGAAGGATGGAGAACGACGAAGGAAGTTAGAGAGAAACGTTCTTCCTGAGTGCTAGAAGAGAAAGTTAGAGAAAAGAAAGAGAAATAGGATGAAAATCAAAGGAAATACAAATTCATCCTTTCGGACTTGAGAATTGAACACTTATGTGATTTAGAGGGCCATAAATGAGGTGCTTAAGTTAAACCCATATCGTTAAGCTAAAATTACTCAGGAAGTTCTCTTTCTTAGAGGCTAGGCAAGGTTAGTTTGGGTTAAACTTCCCCACTTAAGTTGATGAAACAATTGGTGGCCGGGGCTAATTTGTTTGTAAAACAAAATAGAGGAGGATGGAGAATGACGTAGCAAGTTAGAGAGAAACATTCTTCTTGAGAGCAGGAAGAGAAAGTTTGAGAAAGAGAAAGGGTAATGGGAAGAAAATCAAAGGGAATTCAAATTCATCTTTTTGGGCTTTAGAATTGAACACTTAGGTGATTTAGAAAACTTTAAATAAGGTGCTTTAGTTAAACTAATGTCGTTAAGCTCCAATTACTTAGAAAATTCTCTTTCTTGGAGGCTAAGCAAGGTTAGTGTGAGTTAAACTTGGCCAGTTAAGCTAATGAAACAATTGGTGGCCTAACCTAATTAGTTCGTAGAACAAAATAGAGAAGGACGGAGAAAGTTAGAGAAAAAAAGAGAAAGATGAGGAAAATGAAAGAGAATTCAGATTCAGCCTTTTTGACATGAGAATCGAACACTTAGATGATTTAGAAAACCTTAAATGAGGTGCTTACGTAAACTCATATCGTTAAGCTAAGCTTACTCAGAAAATTCTCTTTCTTAGGGGCTAAGCAAGGTTAGTTTGAGTTATACTTTGCCAATTAAACTAATGAAACAATGGGTGGCATAAGCTAATTAGTTAGTAGAACAAAATAGAGAAGAACGGAGATCGACGCAGAAAATTAGAGAGAAACATTCTTCTTCAGAGTAAGAAGAGAAAGTTAGAGAAAAGAAAGAGAAATAGAAAGAAAATCAAAGGGAATTCAAATTCATCCATTTGGACTGGAGAATTGGACACTTGGAGGATTTAGAAAACCTTAAATAAGGTGCTTAAGTTAAACTAATATCGTTAAGCATCAATTACTGAGAAAATTCTCTTCATTAGAGGCTAAGCAAGGTTAGTTTAAGTTAAATTTGGCCACTTAAGCTAATGAAACAATTGGTGGCCTTAGCTAATTAGTTCCTAGAACAGAATATGGAGGGATGGAGAAGGGCGGACTAAGTTAGAGAGAAATGTTCTTCTTGAGAGCTAGAAGAGGAAGTTAGAAAAACGAAGGAGAAACATGAAGAAAAACAAAGGGAATTCAAATTCACGCTCTTGGACTTGAGAATTGAACACTTGGGCGTTTTTCAAAACCTTAAATGAGGTGCATAAGTTAAACTAATATCGTTAAGGGAAAATTACTCAGAAAATTCTCTTTCTTAGAGGCTAAGCAAGGTTAGTTTGAGTTAAACTTTGGCCACTTAAGCTAATGAAACAATTGGTGGCGCAAGCTAATTAACTCGTAAAACAAAATAGAGAGGGATGGAGAACGACGGAGAAAGAGAGAAACATTTTGCTGGAGAGCTAGAGGAGAGAAATTCAAAAGGAATTCAAATTCATCCTTTTGGACTTGAGAATTGAACTCTTAGACGATTTAGAAAACCTTAAATAAGGTGCTGAATTTAATTTGGTCACTTAAGCTAAAGAAACTATTGGAGGCCTAAGCTACTTAGTTCCTAGAACAAAATAGAGAATGATGGACAAAATTAGAGAGAAACGTTCTTCTTGAGAGCTAGAAGAGAAAGTTAGAGCAAAGAAAGAGAATGAGAAAGAAAATCGAAGGAAATACAAATTCATCCATTCGGACTTGAGAATTGAGTAGTTTTGTGATTTAGAAGGCCTTAAGTGTGGTGCTTTAGTTAAACTGATATCATTATGCTAAAATTACTCAGAAAATTCTCTTTGTTCGAGGCGAAGCAAGGTTAGTTTGAGTTAAACTTGGCCATTAAGCTAATGAAACAATTGGGGGGGGGGCCTATGCTAATTAGTTAGTAGAACAAAATAGAAAATGATGGAGAACGACGGAGAAAGTTAGAGAGAAACATTCTTTTTGAGAGCTAGAAGACTAAGTTAGAGAAAAGAAAGAGAATTAGGAAGAGAATCAAAGGGAATGCAACTTCAACCTTTCGGACTTGCGAGTTGAACACATAGGTGATTTAGAAAACCTTAAATGAGATGCTTAAGTTATATTAATATCGTTAAGGTACAATTGCTCGAAAAATTCTCTTTCTTAGAGGCTAAGCGAGGTTGGTTTTGAGGGCAACTTGGCCACTTAAGCTACTTAGTTAGTAGAACAAAATAGAAAATGATAGAGAACGATGGAGAAAGTTCGAGAGAAACATCCTTTTCGAGAGCCAGAAGAGAAAGTTAGAGAAAAGAAAGAGAAGTATGTCTATTTGCTGTATGATTTCGGGTTTGGGCTGATGCCGGGTGGGCTCCGCGTCTGCTATCTCTAGCACTGTGGCTGTATGTCTACTTTGGTGTTGGGCCCACGGTTTTAATGGGCCACAATGTTTTGGGTTTATTTCTGGTTAAAAAAGTGGGTTGTTTTTTAGTGGCCCATTTGTTTTTTGGCCTGGGTTTTTAATGGTAGTTTTTGTTCATTCGCGGACAGTGTTTTAATTAGTTTTTTTTTTGTTGTTGCTATTTTGCCCATATATCTTCCCCAAGTGTCCTTCTATTATCTTTGATGACAGGGGTTGTTTGGGGATAAAAATGATATATGGGCAATTTTGAGTTTTTATTTTCTGTTTTAGCTACCCCTTCTTTGGGGCACGAGATCATGTTGTCTTACCTGGGGTATGCCTTTTGTAAACGTGTAATTTTTTGTCTTTAATTTATGACTTGCCCACCCAAAAAAAAAAAGAAAACAAAAAGAAAGAGAAGTAGGAAGAAAATCAAAGGAAATTCAAATTCATCCTTTTGGACTTGAGAATTGAACACTTAGGTGATTTAGATGCTTAAGTCAAATTAATATCGTTAAGCTACAGTTGCTCTGACAATTCCCTTTCTTAGTGGCTATGCAAGGTTAGTTTGAGTTAAACTTGGCCACTTAAGCTAACCAGATTGTAGAACAAAACAGAGAAGGATGGAGAATGGCAGAGAAAGAGAGAAACATTTTGCTTGAGAGAGCTAGAGGAGAAAGTTGTAGAAAAGAAAGAGAAAATAGGAATAAAATCTAAAGGAATTCAAATTCATCCTTTTGGACTTGTGAATTGAACGATTAGGTGATTTAGAACACCTTAAATAAGGTGTTGAATTAAACTTGGCCACTTAAGAACAAGTATGGTTAAGTTAGAGAGAAAGGCTCTTCTTGAGAGGTGGAAGAGAAAGTTAGAGAAATGAAAGAGAAAGATGAAGAAAAACAAAGGGAATTCAAATTCATCCTTTTGGAGTTGAGAATTGAACACATAGGCGATTTTGAAAACCTTAAATGAGGTGCATAAGTTAAACTCTTATTATGGTTAAGCTAAAATTACTCAAAAAATTATCGTTCTTAGAGGACCAAGCAAGGTTTGTTTGAGTTAAACTTTTGCCACTTAAGCTAATGAGACAATTGCTGGCCTAAGCTAATTAGTACGTAGAACAAAGTAGAGAAGGATGGAGAACGGCAGAGAAAGTTAGAGAGAAAGATTTTGCTCCAGAGCTAGAAGAGAAAGTTGCAGAAAAGAAAGAGAAATAGGAAGAAAATCAAAGGAAATTCAAATTCACCCTTTTGGACTTGTGAATTGAACACGTAGGTGGATTAGAAAATCTTAAATGGGGTGCTTAGGTTAAACTCATATCGTTAAGCTAAAGTTACTGAGAAAATTCTCTTTCTTAGGGGCCAAGCAAGGTTAGTTTGAGTTATACTTGGCCAATTATGCTAACGAAACAATTGGTGGCTTAAGCTAAGAAGGATGGAGAACGACGAAGGAAGTTAGAGAGAAACGTTCTTCCTGAGTGCTAGAAGAGAAAGTTAGAGAAAAGAAAGAGAAATAGGATGAAAATCAAAGGAAATACAAATTCATCCTTTCGGACTTGAGAATTGAACACTTATGTGATTTAGAGGGCCATAAATGAGGTGCTTAAGTTAAACCCATATCGTTAAGCTAAAATTACTCAGGAAGTTCTCTTTCTTAGAGGCTAGGCAAGGTTAGTTTGGGTTAAACTTCCCCACTTAAGTTGATGAAACAATTGGTGGCCGGGGCTAATTTGTTTGTAAAACAAAATAGAGGAGGATGGAGAATGACGTAGCAAGTTAGAGAGAAACATTCTTCTTAAGAGCAGGAAGAGAAAGTTTGAGAAAGAGAAAGGGTAATGGGAAGAAAATCAAAGGGAATTCAAATTCATCTTTTTGGGCTTTAGAATTGAACACTTAGGTGATTTAGAAAACCTTAAATAAGGTGCTTAAGTTAAACTAATGTCGTTAAGCTCCAATTACTCAAAGAATTCTCTTTCTTGGAGGCTAAGCAAGGTTAGTGTGAGTTAAACTTGGCCAGTTAAGCTAATGAAACAATTGGCGGCCTAACCTAATTAGTTCGTAGAACAAAATAGAGAAGGACGGAGAAAGTTAGAGAAAAAAAGAGGAAGATGAAGAAAATGAAAGAGAATTTATTCACCCAAAAAAAAAAAGAAAGAGAATTCAGATTCAGCCTTTTTGACTTGAGAATCGAACACTTAGATGACTTAGAAAACCTTAAATGAGGTGCGTAAACTCATATTGTTAAGCTAAGCTTACTCAGAAAATTCTCTTTCTTAGGGGCTAAGCAAGGTTAGTTTGAGTTATACTTTGTCAATTAAACTAATGAAACAATGGGTGGCATAAGCTAATTAGTTAGTAGAACAAAATAGAGAAGGTCGGAGATCGACGCAGAAAGTTAGAGAGAAACATTCGTCTTCAGAGCAAGATGAGAAAGTTAGAGAAAAAGAAAGAGAAATAGAAAGAAAATCAAAGGGAATTCAAATTCATCCATTTGGACTGGAGAATTGAACACTTGGGGGATTTAGAAAACCTTAAATAAGGTGCTTAAGTTAAACTAATATCGTTAAACATCAATTACTGAGAAAATTCTCTTCATTAGAGGCTAAGCAAGGTTAGTTTAAGTTAAATTTGGCCACTTAAGCTAATGAAACAATGGGTGGCCTTAGTTAATTAGTTCCTAGAACAGAATATGGGGGGATAGAGAAGGGCGGACTAAGTTAGAGAGAAATGTTCTTCTTGAGAGCTAGAAGCGGAAGTTAGAAAAACGAAGGAGAAACATGAAGAAAAACAAAGGGAATTCAAATTCACGCTCTTGGACTTGAGAATTGAACACTTGGGCGTTTTTCAAAACCTTAAATGAGGTGCATAAGTTAAACTAATATCGTTAAGGGAAAATTACTCAGAAAATTCTCTTTCTTAGAGGCTAAGCAAGGTTAGTTTGAGTTAAACTTTGGCCACTTAAGCTAATGAAACAATTGGTGGCGCAAGCTAATTAACTCGTAAAACAAAATAGAGAGGGATGGAGAACGACGGAGAAAGAGAGAAACATTTTGCTGGAGAGCTAGAGGAGAGAAAGTTGTAGAAAAGAAAGAGAAATAGGAAGAAATTCAAAAGGAATTCAAATTCATCCTTTTGGACTTGAGAATTGAACACTTAGATGATTTAGAAAACCTTAAATAAGGTGCTGAATTTAATTTGGTCACTTAAGCTAAAGAAACTATTGGAGGCCTAAGCTACTTAGTTCCTAGAACAAAATAGAGAAGGATGGATAAAATTAGAGAGAAACGTTCTTCTTGAGAGCTAGAAGAGAAAGTTAGAGCAAAGAAAGAGAATGAGAAAGAAAATCGAAGGAAATACAAATTCATCCATTCGGACTTGAGAATTGAGTAGTTTTGTGATTTAGAAGGCCTTAAGTGTGGTGCTTTAGTTAAACTGATATCACTAAGTGCATCTGTCACACTTTGTGTTCACCTTTTGTGTATCCATCACACTTGTTCACTTTGTGCATCTATCACACTTGGTGTTAACCTTTTGTGCATCCATCACACTTTGTTCACTAAGTGCATCTATCACACTTCGTGTTCACCTTTTGTGTATCCATCACACTTGTTCACTAAGTGCATCTATCACACTTTGTGTTCACATTTTGTGTATCCATCACACTTGTTCACTAAGTGCATCTACCACACTTTGTGTTCGCCTTTTAGTGTATCAACCACACTCTGTTCACTTAGTGCATCTATCACACTTTGTGTTCGCTTTTAGTGTATCCATCATACCTGTTCACATAGTGCATCTATCACACTTTGTGTTCGCTTTTAGTGTATCTATCATACTCTGTTCACATAGTGCATCTATCACACTTTGTGTTCCCTTTTAGTGTATCAGTCACACTTTGTTCACATAGTGCATCTATCACACTTTGTGTTCACCTTCAGTGTATCAATCACACTCTGTTCACGTAGTGCATCTATCACACTCTACGTATATCCATCATGCTTTGCTTCACATAGTGCATCTATCACACTTTGTATTCACTTTGTGTATCTATCACACTTTGCTTCACTTCGTGTATCAATCACACTTTATTCATATAGTGTATCCAGCACACTCTCTTCACTTTTGTGTATCTATCACACATGCTCGCTAAGATTGCATCATAACTGCATGAAATGTAGTTTGATTTGCCTTCCCGCTTAAAACTGTCACATTTATTGTGAATATTTGCTTCGCTGCAGCTTTATTTACATTATCCTTACTGCATGAAATGTAGTTGGATTTGTATATGCTTGCTGTTTTGCATAATCGTGCGTTACGTCCGGCTTTGTGCATATCATTTTGCATCTTGCCCCCTGCCTGTAGGCATGCCTGCGGCATCTTTGTTATCTTGCCTGTTTGTCTAAGTCTTCGGCCTTGTCAAAAATGGGTCGTCTCTAGGCTTTAACATTCACTCCCATCACTTCTTGACTTTCGAGTTCTGTCAAAGAAGGGCAACTGTAGACACCCCATTTTCGACTGACCTTAAGACTCAGACGTCACCGATTGAGCGCTTGGTGATGTTGCATATTGTGCTCGTTCTGAAGTTTCAGAGTCTCGGCTGCGAGCCTTGCCTCCAGACTTCCGGACTATTTCGTGCCTTGCCTCGGTTTGCGAACCAGGCTCTGTTTTCTCTATTTTCTCTTCCCGAAGGGAGAGAGAGGTCTCGTGGATCATCTCTCAGTGGCCATAGGCTACGTTTCGTTTTCGTAGGCCATTTTTCCCATTTGGAGCCTGGTTTCCGATTTTTCGGAGCCGACGGCCGTGTGCCTCGGTTCGGGACTGCCTAACCACCTCCGTTTGCTCCGGTTTTTGGCACACATCTTATTTACTCCCTTTTGGGAGACACTATGGCCCGAGAGACCAACTTCGTGGTTGAATGCCACCTCCGGTGCTTAACAGCCCATTTTCAGGGCCCTAGGCCGCGCGTTTCGGTCCCCGAACCTCCGTTTTGCATCCGTTTTGGTTCTTTTTTGGTGGAGACCTCATTTTCATTGTTAGGAAGCTTGTAGGAGGGTGGGAGGCCAGCGATTGTTCTGAAAAGCCAGCTTTATTTCTTCATTGCTCTCCGTCGCCCGTTTTCCTCACTAAAAAGCTAATGTTGACCACCCCGGGGCCACTTTCTTTAGCCCTAAACCCCATATTTGTGTTGTACACACCTGGGAGGCCACCAATATGTATAGGCCGGCCAGTAATTGTCCTTGACCCTTTTGAACCCCTCTAAAAAGTTGGCTTTTCTCTCTCCTGGTTCACTTTTTTTGGGTTTTGACCACATATTTGTGTTGTGCACACAAGGGAGGCCACCTTTTTTGGGTGGCCGGCCAGCAATTTGCATTGACCCTTTTGACCCCTAGCCGGCCGGCCATGGGGGGTGGCCGGCTGGCCACCTGAACCTTTTGAACCTGGCCGGCCATGATCCTCTCTCCAAGTGTATTCCAGCTGTGCCAGCTGTTTCCCCCATATCCTGTATCTGAGGGGTTGCCTTTTGGGAGGGAAACTTGAATTTGATTTTCCCGCCTTTTCCCATGGCCTCTCTCCCTCTATAAAACCAGCACTTGAGCTTCATTTCTAAGGGTTAGAGATTTTTGCTAAGGCACAACCATATTCCTCCATAGCTCTCCCTTCCAAGCTCTAAAGTCCATTATCCTTGGCCATTAACACACCACCTCCAAGCCTACAACCTCCACACTCCATTCCAGCAACTTGAGGCTATTTTTCAGAGGTTAGAAGCACCTTTCCTTGGTCCAAAAGCTGCTGAAGACTTGTGCTACAAGGGTGAGTCCTCTTCTCCCTCTTTCTTGCCTTATTTTGTTCTATATCTTAGCCTTTGTTGCTTACATTTTTGGGCTCCGACCTGAACTGTAAATAGTCATATTTTGAGCTCTTTTTCATGTTTGATCCAGGACCTCTTGCTGTTTGAGGTCTTCTCCTTACCCTTTGTGTTTAATCTCTCTTTTAGGCCTATTTTTGCATGATATTTTAGGCATATTTGTGAGCTGTTTTGGACTTGGTCATAAACTGTGAAATGTCTTGTTTTGAGGCCCTCTTCAACTTTGTTGAAGGGCTCTCCTCTGTTTGAGGTCAGCTGCTACCACTTGCCTCTTTATTCCTCTTTTATGGCTATTTCTTGCATGATATGTTAGCCCTGTTTGTAAGCATTTTTGGGCTTTGAGACAAATTGTAAAGTGCCTTGTTTTGAGCCTTTCTTTAACTTTGTTGAAGGGTTCTTTTCCATTTGGGGCCAGCTGCTGTCCCTTGTCTCTATTCTCTCTTTTAGGGCCATTTTTGCATGATAGATTAGCCCTATTTGTGTTCACTTTTGAGATCTGTTATAAACTGGAAAAAGTCTCATTTTGACATCATCTTCATGTTTGATAAAGGGAATTTTCCTGTTTGAGGTCATATGCTTCCTTTTATGCTCGATTGTCCCTTGTTTTGAGCCTTACACCTAAGCTCTTGTTGCATGCTTTGTTTGGCCTTCTAGCCACTGAAATCCAGCGGATTTTCAGTGGCTAGCACACTATTTTGAGCCTCCAAATCAGAGGGGGGTGACCCCCTCTCTCCTTGACTTGTTTGGTGGTCATTTTGGCCTTCCAAAGAGACCCTATCTTGCATGCTTTGAGGTCACTTTCCAGGGTCAATTTGGTGAGTTTTAGGACTACCATATTTGATTTTTATAGTTGTTTATGCCATGCTAAATGTCTACCTTGCATGTGCTTAATAACTCCCTGCATGGCCCTCTAAAGGAACTCATTATTTTTGCATACCATGGTTGCATATCAGTGGTTATTTGGGCCTATTTTCACATGATTTATTCACTGATTTTTGCTGGTTTGGTGAGATTACATTTGTTTCATATACTTGCCATGTAAACCATGTTTGCTAGTCGAGATTGCATGCTATTTTGTCCACCATGCTAGCATCTTTTGGCCATGCTTTGAACTGGAAATGTTCATGTTTTGGGACTTCCTTGGCTCTGTCTTCATGCTTCATGATCAAATAATGCATGCTTTGTATAGCTATAAGTCATTCCATGTGCCTAGTTTCGAGTTTCGGGTTTCATCTCATGCATCGGGTGCCATCTTTCCATGTTTCGGGGCTGTTTAGCATCATATTTCAGTGCTGGAATTACATGCTTGTATGCCATATTTCATGCCTTGCCATGCCTTGTTAGAGTTGCATACTATGCCTTAGGTTCGGTCCTCGATTTGCGTGCATGCATGCACGCGTTTCGAGAGTCTCATTTTCATCTAATGTCTACTGATGAGAGTGTGGATGAGGTCCACTCATGTTAGTGTAAGTCCATTATGCATTGCGTATGCCATTTCATTTCATAGCATTGTGTATGCTAGGTTGTATGTTAGAGCATTGTGTATGCCTCGTTACATCGTGCATTGTGTATGCCATTTCATAGCATTGTGTATGTTAGGTTGCATGTTAGGGCTGCATTCACACATATCATGCATATTGCATTGCGCTTGGGATAGGAGTTAGCCCAAGCACGGGAAACGAGGGACGTTTCGTACTCCAAGTGACGGAACGTGTCTCAATTCCCGGTCGCCGACACTCCGGATTATCCATGATGTCCATATGTGCATTTATTTCATATTGAGTCATGCAATTCGTCTTTTCGGCCATCATGCATCGAGATGGGTGATTGGTGGCACGAGGATCGAGGACTACACTCCCTGAAGAGTAGTCATGCATACATATGTGAAAATACTTTGCCATGCCCCTTTGTTGTTCTATGTTGCAGCAAATCAAAAATCAACAGCCTTCCGAAGCTTGGCACGCATTCCAAGAATAATTGCAAGCAGAGGCAAACCGGGGCATCGCAAGGGATTCTTCGCACAAGGCAACCCAAGCATGCATCATTCATCGTTTGGAACAGAGCTGAGGCGGTCCATGGATTTGCGTGCCAATTTACTGCTTTCCTAGATTAATTTGTTAATTAATTAGGATTCTGTATTTATTCGGGACTGTATTATTTATTCATTTGGGACTGTATTATTTATTCGGACCCTCTGCGCGAGGGCAATGTTGTAATAAGTGTGCGTATGTGTGATGTATGTTTTCCAACCCCACGTCTTTCTCCCTTTTATTTATCAGCTTATGATGGTTAGATTAGGGCATGTTTCAATTAGCATACAGTATGATAGCATGTTTGCATTCATTCATCTGTCTTGCATGCACCGGGCTCGGCGCATCATACTAACTGCATTTGTATCTCAATTCCAAGTTGAATACATGTTAGTTGTAGCATTTCACATGCCATCTTTAGAATAGCCGAGCCTATCTTAGTTGCATTTTGCATGTGTTGCATTAGGCATTTCTGTATAGTTAAGATTACGCATGGATTTCTAACATAGCTTTCGTTTTGGCTTGGAGTACTCGGTAAGTGTTTATGCTTTAGCATCCTTGCATGTGTGTGACTGCCATGATAGCATGCTTACCATGATTTTTGTGATCTTCAACTAATTTCCATGTCAAATCAGCATATTTTGTGTAAAATTCTTGACTTGGCTACAAATGAAATTTTTTTTGCTGTTTTTGTCTATGCTGCAAACAAGCACACTTTGAGGAAAGTATTTTTTGATACAATGTTTAACATCTCCCGTGCTAAGTCCAAAATTCCCTGTATTTTCTTGGGTGATTTTAATGCTATAAGATACCAACAGGAAAAAATTGGGGGTTCTCCTTCCTGGACTTCTGAAAATGAGGAGTTTAATACTTATATTAACGCATCTGAATTGGCTGATCTATCTTGTGGTGGATGCCAATTCACATGGGCTAATAAAAGGAGCGAGGGAGCTTTCATAGCGACCAAGATTGACAGAGTTCTGGTTAATGAGGCCTGGCTGGATAAGTTTCCTGAGTCTACGGCCACTTTTCTCCCGGCTGGTATTTCTGATCACTCATCTGTTGTGGTCAGTGTTAACAGTAGCTCCTTTAAGAAACCATTCAAATATTTTGACTTCTGGTCCCAACACCCAGATTTTCTTAGCACTGTTTCAAATACCTGGTCTCAATATATTCGTGGTGTCCCTATGTTCAGAGTTTGTCAGAAGTTAAGACAACTCAAAGCCAGCCTTAAGCTTCTTAATAAAAAAGATTTCAGTGATCTGTCCACTCGTGTCCTCATCTCTAAGGCTAGTTTGGATCTTGCTCAAATTAAGCTCGATAAGGATCCTTTGAACTGTGAGCTTCAATCTAAGGAGAGAGAGGAGTTGAAAAGATACATTGATCTTAGCAATTTGGAAGAGTGTCTTGCTCTTCAAAAATCCATAGTCCAATGGCTTGGTCTAGGGGATAGGAATAGCAGCTTCTTTTTTAGATCTGTTAAGAGTAATATTAATAGAGGTAAAATCATGAGTGTGGTTATGGAAGATGGTACTAGGTCCACTAAGATAACTGATATTCATGATACTTTTGTCTAGTTCTATATACCAAGCTGTTTGGTACCCCTATCTTGGGGGAGTATAATGGTCTTGAGCGCATTAAATCGTTGGTGAATAAAAAGGTTTCCAATTCTCAATCGGCTCTTTTGGCTAAACCTATTTCGGATGCTAAAATCAAGGAGGTTTTTTGGTCTCTCAAAGCCAATAAAGCTCCTGGCCCTGATGGGTATTCAGCTGGTTTCTTCAAAAGCTCGTGGGATATTGTTGGGAAGGAGGTTACCCTTGCCATTAAGTCATTTTTTGACTCTGGTAAACTCCTCTCGGAGATCAATAGCACCATCATTGCTCTTATTCCCAAAATTCCTAATCCTATGAACGTTGGTGACTATAGGCCTATTTCTTGCTGCAACACCATCTACAAATGCATTGCCAAGATAATAGCCAACAGAGTCAAATTGGTGCTTCCTGATCTTATTGATCCTGTGCAATCTGCTTTTGTTCAGGGTAGAAGAATCTCGGACAACATCTTTCTGTCCCAAGAGATTATGAGGGGTTATCACCGGAGTTCCAAAATTCCGAAGTGTGCTATGAAAGTGGACATCATGAAAGCCTATGATACTGTGAGATGGGAGTTTATTATTGATATCCTCATTGCTATGGACTTTCCTCCTTGCATGATAAATTGGATCAATGCTTGTATGACTAGTCCTTCTTTCTCTATTTGCATCAATGGTAGTCTTCATGGGTACTTTAAAGGGGCCGGGGCCTTAGGCAAGGTGACCCTATGTCCCCGTATCTTTTTGTGTTGGCTATGGAGGTTTTGGCTAGAATTCTTGCTGAAAAATCTAGAAACCCCCTTTTTAAGTTCCATTGGAGATGTGAGAAGACTAAAATTGTTAATTTGTGTTTTGCGGATGACCTTATGATCTTCTGTAGAGGGGATCCGGGGACTGTCCATCTCATCATGCAAGGTCTGGAGGAATTTAGGAACTTGTCCGGTCTCACTCCTAATCCTAATAAGAGTAATATTTATTTCTCCGGATGTAGTAGTGAGCTTAAAACTAACATTTTGCAAATTGCCAAATTCACTGAGGGCTCCCTCCCTGTGAAATATTGGGTGTGCCTTTGATCACCACTAAGCTTAGAGCGTCTGATTGCCAAATCTTGGTTGATAGGATGACTAAAAGGATTAAAAGCTGGACCAATAAATTGCTATCTTATGCTGGTAGAGCCCAACTCATCCAGTCTATTCTCTTCTCGATGCAAGTTTATTGGTCCTCTATTTTTATTCTCCCTAAAAGGGTTATCCGCGACATTGAAACTCTGCTCAGATCTTTCCTTTGGTCTGGGACGGAGCTGAAAAAGCATAGTGCTAAAATTGCTTGGAAGCATGTTTGCAAAAAAAAAAAAATGAGGGTGGGCTTGGTTTTAAGGATATGGAGGTTTGGAATAGAGCGGCTATAGCCAAACATGTTTGGTATCTGTTTTCGGGTGGGGAATGTTCTATGTGGTGTCAATGGGTTAAGTCCTACTTACTTAAGGGTAAGAGTTTTTGGGGTATTAAGATGCCCAGTGATCCTTCCTGGGTTTGGAGGAAACTTTTATCGCTTAGGGATTTAATCTTCCCTATTATCAAATTCAAACTTGGTAATGGTGAAAATGTGTTCCTCTGGCATGATAACTGGCACCCCTTTGGTTCGCTTTTGCTTCGGTATGGTCCTAGAATTTTGTATGATACCAACCTTCCTGACAATTCTAAGGTTAGTTCAACTATCTCAAATGATTCTTGGAACTGGCCTTTTCCTAACTCTTGGGAGATACAGGAATGGATTGCTGCCACTCCTCCTTCTCTTAAACCTTCTCTTGATTCCCCTGATATTCCTGTGTGGAGTTTGACTACTGATGGTTCCTTTTCTATTCACTCTGCTTGGGATTGTTGGAGGGACAAGGGCCCAAAGGTTACTTGGTCTAATCTCGTTTGGGGTCCTCCTGTTATCCCTAGGGTTAGTTTCATTGTGTGGCTGGCTATCCATGAGAGACTTAACACTGGGGATAGACTCCAAATCTTTGGTCTTCTTACCAGCCCTAGCTGCCCTTTATACAAGGTTGGTGGTTTGTCCTTTGTACAAGGTCCCTATTCGTCATAGGATATGGCCTTTGTACAGTCCGATTGGCAAAGTTTTCTTTTGGCTCTCCTAATTTTCGGATGTAGCTCTTAGGTTTGGTTTAGTTTTTGTTGGTGTTTCTTTGGGCTTCGGTGCCTGTGGGCTGTGGCTCGTGCTGTTTTCTGTTGTTAGGGCCTGGGGTATGCCCCTTGTATTTTTGTAAATCTTTCTGTTTTATATTATTTCTTATTCACCCAAAAAAAAAAAGTTCCTATCCACAACACTAGGGGCAAATTCAGCCCCCCATTGGATGGACTCCTACATCATCAGCAAACAACATCCATTCTCTTGGATTCGGATGGCTTCGAGATCTCAAACCATTCCATATGGACAAAAGCTACACTTTTACCCTTGAGAGGCTCGCTGGTCCGAAAACCCAGAAGGGCGGCCTAGGCAAAAGTTAGAGCAAGAAAGAGAAGAAAAAGAACAAAAAGAAAAAGAAAAAAAAAAGAAAAATGCAAAAAATGAAGAAAATAAAAAGAAAAGATAAAAAAGAAAAAAGAAGAGAAGAAAATGAAAAGGAATGAAAAGAAAAGAAGAACAAAGCTCGCAAGGTTGAAAACCCAGAAAGGGCGGCCTTGGTAAAAGTTAGAGCGCAAAAGGAGAGGTTAAATACACGAGTGTACCTTAACCCCGAACCACGTAAGGCTTGATTCCCATCTTTGGGATACGTAGGCAACTTCATTCTGAAGTCCAGCCGTAAAACACTTCAAATTCGACTGTGTCCATGTGATGGTTCTGGTCATCTTTGTTTTCTCTGTATCCGAGAATTTGGTTGTAATTGTCATTGTAAGGACTAGTTGCCACATGCTGTGGCGCTATTCAGACTAGGGGCAACTTTCCGTTGCCATCCAGTGCGCTGTAGTGCTGTTCAAACAAAGGGGCAACTTTCCGTTGCCATTCAATGCGCTGCAATGCCGTTCAAACAAGGGGCAACTTTCCGTTGCCATGCAGCTCCCCTTAAGCAAGGGGCAATTTTCCTTCGAATCTAAGGTTGTGAATCTCGAGAGTGGGTTCTATGCTTGTTAAGCAGTGGCCGTTTGCAAAAACAATTTTTGAGAATTTTTACTAAGGTTGACTGATTTTCTCTCGAAAACTATTCCATTTTTCCAAACCTGGACCTTTTTCTTGGACCCAAAAAAGGAAAATTTTCAGTGCTCATAAACTAACTTGCATGATTTTGAATCAGAAAATCAAACAAGCGTGTTAAGCTAACTCTCATTTTGGTTAAAATTGTTTTAGTAGAAAACCAAACCAAAAAAAATGGTCAAAACAATGAACTAGGGGCACAGTTTGAGTCAGGTCTTCTGTCTTTTCCCCTTTATCAATGCATTTTCCAGAAAGGGCACCATACATGCCAGAAAGGGGCACAACGGAAGCTAACCGCAAAAAGGACAGAAAGCTCTCACATCCTCCAAGCAATGAGGTATCAAGCCAAGTGCGAAGCACAAACGGGAATGGATCGAGATATTCCACTCCTTTGTTTGGACACATCTGATTACATCCAAACCCCCCCGCGAAGTATCGCCAACCGATGTCAGCTGCAGATTTGCTACACACCCAATTGTAGCACAGCCCCTCTGTGGAAGAAACTCACCGTTATAAACAAGAAGAAGAATCTAGCAGAATGCTATGGGCAAGAGCCCACAACTTTCTGTTTATCCATCAACCACCCAGGGGAGGGACAAAAAAATGAGAGATTGAAGAATAGAGAGATGTGAGCTGAGAGAAAAAGTGAGAAAATGGCTTTTTCAGAAAAACAGAGCCTGAGGGCCGAGTGATGTGAGAATCACAAATTAGAAAGGGTGGGAAATAATACCCAGAGAAACTGGCTCCTCGTGCACTGAGAGGACTCTCGTCTTTGTAACACGTCTGTGTGTCGTGTCTTTTGTTTTGTTCGTCTCGATTCTTGCTTTGAGTCGTTCCGAGCGTGTCTCGATGTGTTTAGGTTGTTTACCTTTGTTTTCCTTTGTTGAGTCGTGATGCGCTGTGTCCAGTCGTAGACTCAATACCCAGTTGAGAATTCATTTTCAATTTCGATTTCAAAATAAAATCGTTTTGTGCTCAGAGTGCTGTGTCATTTTCCACATTTGTGCAAAATAGTATTTGTTCCTTCATAAAATAGCAGGGTTCAACCCAGGTCATGTTAGAATAGTAAAACCAGGGCCTATTTGAAGCTATATGGGTTCCAGACTACAAAGCAAAAGAAAAGAGGAAATGTCGGGTATCTGAGTTTGTTTCAACTTCAGTAAGTTCCGAGACTACATTCCGTGTGTACCTCTTCGGATCTTGCCATTCCTCTGAAGTACGAGTGTGCCTCTACCTCAAGCTCAAGATCAAGTCTGCTCCAAGCCAGAATGGCGATCAAAAGTGCTCTCCCTGAGTACCATTCCCTGCCGGAAGCATCTTGGCTGTGTTCGCAATGAGTTCCTAAGAGACCAACTGCGAAGGTGGAAACTAAAGTTCGAATGGCTGATGCCTAGAACGTAAAGGTTCGGGATTTCCGGGACTAAAGTCTGGTTTAAATACCCAGAGGCATGTCCTCAGCTTGAAATCTGTATGGAAGCCCCATAGGTTGAGATAGCGTGTATGCACCTCAATTCTGGATACTGAACCAACCTAGTCTGTCAACCCGTTGGAGAATAGGGAAAGTTGTGAATCTGATCAGGAAGAAAGGCAACATCCAAAGTGTTCTATGTGAAGAACCCTTGTCAATATTTTAGAGCCTTTGTACTGTAAGATTGAAGGTAAGTGTTCGAAGAGCACAAGGGGAGATCCCCGTCGAAGAAGAGCGGTTCACCGCCACTCACCTCATGAGGTGCTTTCTAAAGCGCTGTTACGCTTGTTTATTGCATTCATTAAACATCATGCATTGTATTGCATTGTACCTATCAAGTTTCTTTCTCATTCATGCAGGATATTGTATGTACGGTTCATTCAAAGAAGTTCCGTTTGAGATCCTTTATTTAGTGTATCAATCACATTTCATTCAGTTAGTGTATCAATCACACTTCATTTCTTTAGTGTATCAATCACACCTCATTCACCCTTAGTGTATCTATCACACTTTCTTCATTTATTTAGTGTATCAATTCACACTTCTTTCATTTAGTGTATCAATCACACTTCTTTCATTTTGTGTAGCTATCACATTCATTCTCATTTTGTGTATCAATCACACTTCACTTCATTCACTTAGTGTATCAATCACACTTCATTCACTTTCACTTTTGTGTATCTATCACACACATTCTCATTTTGTGTATCTACCATGCACATATTCACTTTAGCGTATCTATCACATACATTCTCGTTTAGTGTATCAATCACACTTCATTCATTTAGTGTATCAATCACACTTCATTCATTTAGTATATCAATCATACTCTGTTCACTAAGTGCATCTATCACACTTCGTGTTCACATTTAGTATATCATTCATTTAGTATATCACACTTTGTGTTCGTTTTCAGTATATCAATCATACTTTGTTCATTAAGTGCATCTATCACACTTTGTGTTCATTTAGTGTATCCATCACACTCGTTCACTAAGTGCATCTATCACACTTCGTGTTCACATTTAATATATCAATCATACTCTGTCCACATAGTGCATCTATCACACTTTATGTTCACATTCAGTATATCAATCATACTTTGTTCACTAAGTGCATCTATCACACTTTGTGTTCATTTAGCGTATCCATCACACTCGTTCACTAAGTGCATCTATCACACTTCGTGTTCACATTTAGTATATCAATCATACTCTGTTCACATAGTGCATCTATCACACTTTGTGTTCACATTCAGTATATCAATCATACTCTGTTCACTAAGTGCATCTATCACACTTTGTGTACATTTAGTGTATCCATCACACTCGTTCACTAAGTGCTTCTATCACACTTCGTGTCCACATTTAGTATATCAATCATACTCTGTTCACATAGTGCATCTATCACACTTTGTGTTCATTTTCAGTATATCAATCATACTTTGTTCACTAAGTGCATCTATCACACTTTGTGTTCATTTTCAGTATATCTATCATACTTTGTTCACTAAGTGCATCTATCACACTTCGTGTTCACATTTAGTGTATCAATCACACTTCATTCATTTAGTATATCAATCATACTCTGTTCACACACTTTGTGTTCACGTTTGGTGTATCCATCACACTTGTTCGCATAGTGCATCTATCACACTTTGTGTTAACCTTTTGTGTATCCATCACACTTGTTCACTAAGTGCATCTATCACACTTTGTGTTCACCTTTTGTGTATCCATCACACTTGTTCACTAAGTGCATCTATCACACTTTGTGTTAACCTTTTGTGTATCCATCACACTTTGTTCACTAAGTGCATCTATCACACTTCGTGTTCCCCTTTTGTGTATCCATCACACTTGTTCAGTAAGTGCATCTATCACACTTTGTGTTCGCTTTTTAGTGTATCAACCACACTCTGTTCACTTAGTGCATCTATCACACTTTGTGTTCGCTTTTTAGTGTATCAACCACACTCTGTTCACTTAGTGCATCTATCACACTTTGTGTTCGCTTTTAGTGTATCCATCAAACCTGTTCACATAGTGCATCTATCACACTTTGTGTTCGCTTTTAGTGTATCTATCATACACTGTTCACATAGTGCATCTATCACACTTTGTGTTCACTTTTAGTGTATCAATCACACTTTGTTCACATAGTGCATCTATCAGACTTTGTGTTCACCTTCAGTGTGTCAATCACACTATGTTCACGTAGTGCATCCATCACACTCTGCGTATATCCATCATGCTTTGCTTTACATAGTGCATCTATCACACTTTGTATTCACTTTGTGTATCTATCACACTTTGCTTCACTTAGTGTATCAATCACACTTTATTCATATAGTGTATCCAGTACACTTTCTTTACTTTTGTGTATCTATCACACATGCTCACTAAGATTGCATCATAACTGCATGTAATGTAGTTTGATTTGCCTTCCCGCTTAAAACTGTCGCATTTATTGTGAATATTTGCTTCGCTACAGCTTTATTTACATTATCCTTACTGCATGAAATGTAGTTAGATTTGTATATGCTTGTTGCTTTGCATAATCATGAGTTACGTCCAGCTTTGTGCATATCATTTTGCATCTTGCGCCCTACCTGCGGGCATGCCTGCGGGCACATCTTTGTTATCTTGCCTGTTTGTCTAAGTCTTCGGCCATGTCAAAAATGGGTCGTCTCTGGGCTTTGACATTCACTCCCGTCACTTCTTGACTTTCGAGTTCTGTCAAAGAAGGGCAACTGTAGACACCCCATTTTCGACCGACCTTAAGACTCAGACGTCACCGATTGAGCGCTTGGTGATGTTGCATATTGTGCTCATTCTGAAGTTTCAGAGTCTCGGCTGCGAGCCTTGCCTCCAGACTTTCGGACTCTTTCGTGCCTTACCTCGGTTTGCGAACCAGGCTCTGTTTTCTCTATTTTCTCTTTCCGAAGGTAGAGAGAGGTCTCGTGGATCATCTCTCAGTGGCCGTAGGCTACGTTTCGTGGTCGTAGGCCATTTTTCCCATTTGGACTCGGTTTTCGATTTTTCGGAGCCGATGGCCGTGTGCCTTGGTTCGGGACTGCCTAACCACCTCCGTTTAATGGGCCACAATGTTTTGGGTTTATTTCTGGTTAAAAAAGTGGGCTGTTTTTGAGGGACCCATTTGTTTTTTGGCCTAGTTTTTTAGTGGTAGTTTTTGTTCATTCACGGACAGTGTTTTAATTAGTTTTTTTTTTGTTGCTATTTTGCCCATATATCTTCCCCAAGTTTCCTTCTATTATCTTTGATGATAGGGGTTGTTTGGGGATAAAAATGATATATGGGCAATTTTGAGTTTTTATTTTCTGTTTTAGTTACCCCTTCTTTGGGGCACGAGATCATGTTGTCTTACCTAGGGTATGCCCCTTTTAAATGTGTAATTTTTTGTCTTTAATTTATAACTTGCCCACCCTAAAAAAAGGAAAACAAAAGAAAGAGAAGTAGGAAGAAAATCAAAAGAAATTCAAATTCATCCTTTTGGAATTGAGAATTGAACACTTAGGTGATTTAGAAAACCTTAAATGAGATGCTTAAGTCAAATTAATATCGTTAAGCTACAGTTGCTCTGACAATTCCCTTTCTTAGTGGCTAAGCAAGGTTAGTTTGAGTTAAACTAGGCCACTTAAGCTAACCAGATCGTAGAACAAAACAGAGAAGGATGGAGAACGACAGAGAAAGAGAGAAACATTTTGCTTGAGAGCTAGAGGAGAAAGTTGTAGAAAAGAAAGAGAAATAGGAATAAAATCTAAAGGAATTCAAATTCATCCTTTTGGACTTGTGAATTGAACGATTAGGTGATTTAGAACACCTTAAATACGGTGTTGAATTAAACTTGGCCACTTAGGAACAAGTATGGTTAAGTTAGAGAGAAAGGCTCTTCTTGAGAGGTGGAAGAGAAAGTTAGAGAAATGAAAGAGAAAGATGAAGAAAAACAAAGGGAATTCAAATTCATCATTTTGGAGTTGAGAATTGAACACTTAGGCGATTTTGAAAATCTTAAATGAGGTGCATAAGTTAAACTCTTATTATGGTTAAGCTAAAATTACTCAGAAAATTATCGTTCTTAGAGGACCAAGCAAGGTTTGTTTGAGTTAAACTTTGGCCACTCAAGCTAATGAAACAATTGCTGGCCTAAGCTAATTAGTTCGTAGAACAAAATAGAGAAGGATGGAGAACAGCGGAGAAAGTTAGAGAGAAAGATTTTGCTCCAGAGCTAGAAGAGAAAGTTGCAGGAAAGAAAGAGAAATAGGAAGAAAATCAAAGGAAATTCAAATTCATCCTTTTGGACTTGTGAATTGAACACTTAGGTGAATTAGAAAATCTTAAATGGGGTGCTTAGGTAAAACTCATATCGTTAAGCGAGGTTAGTTTGAGTTATACTTGGCCAATTATGCTAACGAAACAATTGGTGGCTTAAGCTAAGAAGGATGGAGAACGACGAAGGAAGTTAGAGAGAAACGTTCTTCTTGAGTGCTAGAAGAGAAAGTTAGAGAAAAGAAAGAGAAATGGGATGAAAATCAAAGGAAATACAAATTCATCCTTTCGAACTTGAGAATTGAACACTTATGTGATTTAGAAGGCCATAAATGAGGTGCTTTTAAGTTAAACTCGTATCGTTAAGCTAAAATTACTCAGAAAGTTCTCTTTCTTAGAGGCTAGGCAAAGTTAGTTTGGGTTAAACTTCCGCACTTTTTTGGGTGAATAAAACTTCCCCACATAAGTTGATGAAACAATTGGTGGTCGGAGCTAATTTTTTTGTAGAACAAAATAGAGGAGAATGGAGAATGACGTAGTAAGTCAGAGAGAAACATTCTTCTTGAGAGCAAGAAGAGAAAGTTTGAGAAAGAGAAAGAGTAATATAGGAAGAAAATCAAAGGGAATTCAAATTCATCTTTTTGGACTTTAGAATTGAACACTTAGGTGATTTAGAAAACCTTAAATAAGGTGCTTAAGTTAAACTAATATCGCCAGGCTCCAATTACTCAGAAAATTCTCTTTCTTGGAGGCTAAGCAAGGTTAGTGTGAGTTGAACATGGCCAGTTAAGCTAATGCAACAATTGGTGGCCTAACCTAATTAGTCGGTAGAACAAAATAGAGAAGGACAGAGAAAGTTAGAGAAAAAAAGAGAAAGATGAAGAAAATCAAAGAGAATTAAGATTCAGCCTTCTGGACTTGAGAATCGAACACTTAGATGATTTAGAAAACCTTAAATGAGGTGCTTACGTAAACTCATATCGTTAAGCTAAACTTACTCAGAAAATTCTCTTTCTTAGGGGCTAAGCAAGGTTAGTTTGAGTTAAACTTTGCCAATTAAACTGATGAAACTATTGGTGGCATAAGCTAATTAGTTAGTAGAACAAAATAGAGAAAGACGGAGATTGACGGAGAAAGTTAGAGAGAAACATTCTTCTTCAGAGCAAGAAGAGAAAGTTAGAGAAAAGAAAGAGAAATAGAAAGAAAATCAAAGGGAATTCAAATTCATCCATTTGGACTGGAGAATTGAACACTTGGGGGATTTAGAAAACCTTAAATAAGGTGCTTAAGTTAAACTAATATCGTTAAGCATCAATTACTGAGAAAATTCTCTTCATTAGAGGCTCTAAGAAAGAGAACTTCCTAGCCTCTAAGAAAGAGAACTTCCTGAAAGCTCCCACATCTCTCATGGGTTAGAGAGAGAAGCTCCCACATCTCTCTAGAAACTCCTTGTTTCTAGGGTTTTCAATATCTCATTGAGTGATGATCGGAGTTAATGCTCTAACCAAATCTGAGGGCTCCCTTAGTGCACGTGTAAGTAATACTGAAATGGAAGTTTTAGGGTTGGTCAAACCTATTGAGGCTTTAGGTTTTGTGAAAAATTCGTTTGAAGTGTTGTCTTTAGAAAACATGGATCCATTGGAGGGTAGTCCTAAGGATCGCGATCTTGAGTCTGATCAAACCCTTGAAGCCTCGCGTAAAGGGGGAACCATGAGGCAAACGGATCTGAGGTTGGGATCTATGGTTACAGCGGAAAAATTTCAAGAAGTTGCAGATCGTCTAGCGAGGCTTAAGGCTCCTATGACGTCCAACGAGGGGAGGATCGCCTTCACTCCGGACCCCCCAAACCTTAGGTGGTCAGAATCTGTAGAGGAAGGAAACCTAGTGCTTCAAAATCTTCCTGATAGTCTCGTTGTTACACGTAACAGAGTTGATGCTAGGTCTCGTGGTGCTAGTGACAATCTAGCATCGGATCCTGCGATTGGGATAGAAAAGGGTACAATAGCCGATGAGTCCAACAAAGAAGTGCAACCGATTGGGAACTCGGGAAATCCAGAGGTTGATAGCGACTATAAGGAATTTCTGAATCAAAGAGGGGGGTTTCCACAAGGTCGTGGTGGGGGAGGGGGACGTGGTCAAAGAGGACAAAAAACTTGGGCCGAGGTCGCTGCACCATCTGCTAGATCTTCCATCCCTCTCAGGTATGTACCTCCCACTCGTAACGAGGGGTATGTTAGTGTTGAACTACCACCTAGACATTACTCCCTTGGAAAATGGGACTCATGCCTAGTGGGCTATTTTCTGGATAAGAGCGTTTCCTACAATTACATGAGGTAGTATGTGGAAAAGCAAGGGTCTGAAGGAGATTTTAGCAAATGGGGAAGGTTTTTGGTTTTTCATCTTTGACGATCCAGACTGCTGTAAAATGGTTCTTGAGGGTGGGCCATGGTATGTTGGGGGGTTTAACCTAATCCTAAAACAGTGGACTAGGATGATGAAACTAACAAAGGAGAAAGCTACCAAAGTCCCTGTTTGGGTTAGACTTTTTAATGTGCCTATGGAATATTGGGATAGTGATGGACTTAGCCGCATAGCTAGTGCTGTGGGAGTTCCTTTGTTTATGGACAACCTCACTGAGAAATGTAGTAGAGTCTCTTTTGCCAGAGTGTGTGTTGAAATAGATGCATCATCTACACTACCAGCTATGTTTAATGTTAGCTGTGGAGGGGATACAATTGTAGTTAAAGTAGAATATCAGGGTCTTCCAGCAAAATGTGATCATTGTGTAGCTTTTGGGCATGATACAACCAGATGTGTTAAATCACAGGTTGAGAAGTTGGTCAACCTCCAAAAGGAAACTGAGGAGAATCCAGATCCTGGGTGGAGTACAGTTACAGCAAAAGGTAAGAGAAAGGTGGGGGATCCTGAAGGTGGAGAACATGGGGTGCAGAATGAAGAGGCAGAGGGACAATTGGGTGCAGATACTGAGACCACACCAGAAGGGGTGGAGGCCCATCATACCCTAGTCCTGGAAGAGAAATCACATAGGGAAGGCGCTTCCAGTGATAGTGAACCCAGTCCTGGTGGGGAGGCCAATTCCCCTAACACTACAGATTTGGAGAATCTCCAGAAGAACCTAGTGGCAATAACAAAACTTGCTCTTCCCCATGATACTGAATTGATCACTAAAGTGGAACGTCTAGCGGAAGCAACACAGGCAATGAAAAGCCCAACACAAAAGCAAATCCAGCAGAAATCGGCTGCTAAAGGTAACTCCTCTGGCAAGGGTAGCAAAAGCCAGAGGAAAAAGCAAAGGTAAAATCTGTTTTGAGTGGTTGTGGGTTACTACTTTTTGTTGATTATCTTATGACTTTTAAAATTGCATCATGGAATGTTAGAGGTTTCAATGATGCCTCTAGACATAAGGAAGTGAAAAATTTTTTGTTACATGAAGATATAAAAGTCTTAGGCATTTTGGAGATCAAAATAAAAGCTGCAAATGAAAAGGCACTCCTTTCCTCTTGTTTTCTAAATTGGTCCTTTTTGACTAACTCACAACCAACTAAAACTGGGCGTATTTGTGTGTGCTGGGATCCTGCTTTTTGTCAAGTTCACTTGATTGAATCTTCCACCCAGTTTATTTTGTGTGAAATTCTTGTTTTGGGTGATAACTCTATTTTTAAAGCTTGCTTTGTATATGCTGAAAATAAGCATGCTGTTAGGAAAGAGTTTTTTGGTGACATGGTTAAAATTTCCCAGTCTCAGTCCAATGTACCCCTGGTCTTCCTGGGGGATTTTAATGCAATCAGGTACCAATATGAGAAATTTGGGGGTACATCTGCGTGGTCTCCTGAAAAGGAGGAGTTCAACTCTTGTATTATCCACTCTGGTTTGGATGAACTCTCATATAGTGGCTGCCAATTCACTTGGGCCAATAAAAGGGATAGTGGTTAGTACATTGCAACAAAAATTGATAGGGTTCTGGTCAATGAGGTTTGGCTTGACCTGTACCCTAATTCTTGTGCAACTTTCCTTACTTCCTCTATCTCTGATCATTCTCCTGCTGTGGTTACTGTGTCTGAAGCCATTACTTCCTTTAAGAAACCTTTTAAATTTTTTGACTTTTGGTCAAATCATGAGGACTTCCTCCCTGCTGTTTCAAAAGTGTGGAATCAATATATTCTGGGAGTTCCTATGTTCAGAGTTTGTCAAAAACTCAGACAACTGAAACCTGTTTTTAAGGCCATGAATAAAAAGGAATTCAGTGACATTTCTACTAGAGTGTTGGCCACTAAATCTGAGTTGGATTCTGTACAATGGAAGTTGGATAAGGACCCTGGTAAGCTTGCGTTTCAGAGACTTGAGAGAACTCTCTACAAACAGTATGTTGATCTGACTATGGTTGAAGAGAGTTTGGCTCATCAAAAGTCTAGGGTTCAGTGGCTGAAGTTGGGGGACTGTAATAGCAAGTTCTTTTTTAAGACTATTAAGGGTAATATCAATAGGTGTAAAATTCTTAATATTGAGTTAAAGGATGGGAGTATATCTAACAAGCCTGAAGAGATTCAAAATGCTTTCACAAATTTTTACTCTGACTTGTTTGGTACCCCTATTGCTGGCCATTATGATGGGACTGAAAGAATAAATGCCCTTGTTCAATCTAGGATCTCCAATGATCAATCTGCTCTCCTTGCTAGACCAGTGACTGATCTGGAGATTAAGGATGTTTTTTGGTCTCTTAAACCTAACAAGGCCCCTGGCCCTGACGGTTACCCTGCGGGCTTTTTCAAAAAATCTTGGGGTATTGTTGGTAGAGAGGTTACCCAAGCCATTAGAACTTTTTTTGAGTCTGGGAAGCTTCTCTCCGAAGTCAATAGTACAATCATAGCTCTCATCCCTAAAGTTCCTAACCCTGCAAAAGTGGGAGACTTTAGACCCATCTCTTGTTGTAATACGATATACAAATGTATAGCTAAAATTATTGCAAATAGGATTAGAGAGGTCTTACCTGACCTCATTGATCCTGTGCAATCAGCCTTTGTGCAGGGCAGGAGAATTTCTGATAATATCTTCTTGTCTCAAGAAATTTTGAGGGGTTACCACAAGAATTCCACTACCCCTAAGTGTGCGATGAAAGTGGATATCATGAAAGCTTACGATAGTGTGAGATGGGAGTTTATCATTGATATCCTTAAAGCCATGGCTTTTCCGCCCATTATGATATCCTGGATCAAGGCTTGTATGACAAGTCCTTCTTTCTCTGTTTGCATTAATGGGAGCTTGCATGGTTATTTTAAGGGTGCTAGAGGTCTTAGACAGGGAGATCCTATGTCTCCTTATCTCTTCGTTCTGGCTATGGAAATCCTTGCTAGAATTTTTGCTGAAAAGTCCAATCATCCTCAATTCAAGTTTCATTGGAGGTGTGAGAAATCTAAGATTGTCAATCTCTGCTTTGCGGACGATCTTATGATCTTCAGTCGTGGGGATGTTCCTACTGTCAGTTTAATCATGCAAGGTCTGGAGGAGTTCTCTTCTCTTTCAGGCCTTACCCCTAGCTTCAGCAAAAGCAACATTTATTTCTCTGGTTGTAATGGGGGTTTGAGAGAAGATATCCTCAAAATTGTTCAGTTTACTGAGGGTACTCTTCCTGTTAAATACCTTGGTGTCCCACTGATTACAACCAAGCTTAGGGCTTCGGATTGTCAAATTCTCATTGATAGGATCACAAATCGTATTAAGAGCTGGACAAATAAAGCTCTTTCTTATGCTGGAAGAGCTCAACTTATCCAGACCATTCTCTTTTCTATGCAGGTTTACTGGTCCTCTCTTTTCATCCTCCCCAAGAGGGTTATTAGAGAGATTGAGGGTATCCTTAGAGCTTTTTTCTGGTCGGGCACTGATCTTAAGAAACATAGTGCCAAAATTGCTTGGGATAAGATTTGTGTGCCTAAAAATGAAGGTGGTCTTGGTTTTAAATCTTTAGAGGTTTGGAACAAGGCTGCTATAACCAAGCATATTTGGTTCCTCTTCTCTGGAGGGGAGATGTCTATGTGGTGCCAGTGGGTTAAATCGTATTTACTAAAGGGCAGAAGTTTCTGGAAAGTAAAGGTTCCCCACAACTCTTCTTGGGTTTGGAGGAAGATCCTTGCTCTTAGAGATAAAATTTCTCCCCTTATTATCCACAAAATAGGTAGGGGTGACTCTACCTTTTTATGGTACGATAATTGGCATCCTCTTGGTCCTTTATGGAAAAAATTTGGGGACAGAATCTTTTTTTTTTTGGGTGAATAAGACATAAAATAAAAAGACAGAGAACTACACAGCTACAAGGGGCATACCCCAGGACCTAACAAACTATACATCTGATGAGAGAACAAACAAAAAACAAAAACAAAAAAACCAGTCAACTAGCAAGGATCAAAACCGGCTGCCAAAATTAAGGATAAGAAAAGCAATACATAGAAGAATAAACCCCCCAGGGATATGTGCATAAGCCGCATTCTGACGAATGAGGCCCATGAACACATCCAATTGATAACCCAAAGCTGAAAATAAAGAACCTGTCATCTGACAACACAAACAAAACAACCACTGAACTAAAACCCGGCACAACCCGCACGGGTAAGCCAAAAAAATCATCACATCAAAACCGTCTAGTATCCAAAAACAGAAGTTCAATACAGAAATAAAGATTAAGAAAAAACAAGTGACCACCAAGGCGCTACAAGCAGCCATCA
The DNA here is from genome assembly GCF_055761805.1 of Camellia sinensis. NCBI lineage: Eukaryota > Viridiplantae > Streptophyta > Magnoliopsida > Ericales > Theaceae > Camellia > Camellia sinensis. The sequence goes on from NC_138964.1 coordinate 91,229,474, forward strand.
TCCCAGCACAGTAACCTTTGGCGTGCAATCTGCCAAACAACTGAGAATCAATAAGCCAGCATTCAATAGGAGAAGTAGAAGTCATCCTCTCCATGCAACTCCAACAGGACTTAGTCATTTTAATGAAACCAGAAATGCCAAGAGCTTCCGAAACAGCAGGTATGCAGTCCCTGAAACCTGGCCACCTCTTTCGACCCATACAACCCAAGGCCTGCTCATACATTATAATAGACCCTGTAAGAACAGCCATAAGTAAGTACCTCCAGCAGATAAGATACAATCTACTAGAAATTGAAACAACAACAGTGCCCTCATTATAGAATCTCACATCACTCGGCCCACAATTTAGGGGCTCACACCACTCGACTTGAGCTTCCTTACCCTGCAAATAAAGATATATAATATATATTAACATTAGTAAATATGGTGGCTGATTACACTCAACCCTCATATGAAGTGAAATTTTGATTCCTCTCATCACTCAACCCTCAAGTACACAGATGCATCCACAGAGAATTCTGACCAGATCCTACACAAAACAAACCATTACGCAAACACACAATGTTGCTCACCAACACTCAACCCACATATATGGAACTCACATCACTCAGCAGCCCTCCCATATCTGATAATATGGGGCTTCAATATTGTTATTGGTAGGTTCCATTGGGCAAGAAACCAGCTGTCAGTAGCAGAACTAGGCAAGTTCTTAATGGACAACATTCTACTTCTCACCATCTGGATTATAGATTTGATTATCACCTCTTCAGGTTTAAATTCTTTGTTAAAAACACGATTATTTCTCTCAATCCAGATGTGGTAAATAGAACACAGGAAAGCATTGCTAAGAATATTAGCTCTAAGAGAGTTACCCTTGGTCTCCTTCGTAGCATATGTAACAATATCCGGCCAATCCAAATCAGGCCATTTAATGTTACATTTGCCTTCAATAGCACCCCAGACTCTATTGGCAAATTTGCACTTAAAAAAGAGATGAGAATGACTCTCTCCAGGGTCAAGGCAGTAAGGGCACTGTGAATGAGGAGCTAAACCAAACAACATTAGTCTATCACCAGTGTACAACCTGTTATGGATAGCAACCCAGACAATGAAACTGACTTTCGGGATCCTATGAGGGCCCCAAAGGAGTTTATGCCAAACCACTCTACCAAAGCTACGTCTCCAGTGATTCCAAGCTGAGTAGATGGAAAACTGACCATCAGAAGTAAGACTCCAGATAACCTGGTCACACTTGGAAGGGTTAGGTTTGCAGCATTCAGGAGTGGATGAAATCAACTCCTGAATTTCCCAAGAGTCAGGAAAAGGCCACTTCCAGGAATGACCATTAATGATTTGACTGACTTTGGTCTCACTGTTGAGGCACGAATCATACATAATCCTGTCACCAAACTTATTCCAAAGAGGGCCAAGAGGGTGCCAATTGTCATACCAAAGGAATATAGAGTCTCCACAACCAACTTGGTGATTAATTAGAGGAGATATCCAGTCCCTAAGAGACAATATTTTCCTCCAAACCCAGGAAGGGTCAGGGGGAATTTTGACCTTCCAGAAGCTTCTACCCTTGAGTAAATAAGATTTAACCCACTGGCACCACATAGACTTCTCACCACCAGAAAAAAGGAACCAAACATGTTTAGCTATAGCAGCTCTATTCCAGATATCAAGAGATTTAAACCCAAGACCCCCCTCACTTTTAGGAGCACACACAGAATCCCAAGCAATCTTGGCACTGTGAGTTTTGAGCTCACTGCCAGACTAGAGGAAAGCTCTAAGAATGCTTTCAATCTCCTTAATGACCTTCTTAGGGAGAATAAACAGGGAAGACCAGTAAACTTGCATGGAAAAAAGGATGGACTGGATAAGCTGGCTCCTCCCCGCGTAAGACAAAACTCTATTAGTCCAATTCTTAACTCTTTTGGTGATCCTATCAATGAGAGGAGCACAATCCGTAGCCCTCAATTTGGTTGTGATAAGAGGGACACCAAGATATTTAACCGGAAGTGTGCCCTCTTTGAATTTAGCAATACCAAGAATAGAGGTACGCAACCCCATCTCACAACCAGAAAAGTAGATATTACTCTTACTGGGATTAGGGATAAGGCCCGAGAGGTTAGAAAATTCCTCAAGGCCTTCCATAATAAGCTTAACAGTATGCACATCACCTTTGCTAAAAATCATGAGATCATCAGCAAAACAGAGATTTATAATCTTAGTCTTCTCACACCTCCAATGGAACTTGAACATAGGATGCCTAGACTTCTCAGCCAAGATTTTAGCAAGAATTTCCATAGCTAGAACAAATAAGTAAGGGGATAGAGGGTCTCCTTGACGCAGACCTCTAGCCCCTTTGAAGTAGCCATGAAGACTTCCATTAATGCAAATAGAAAAGGATGGACTAGAGATGCAGGCCTGGATCCAAGAAACCATGACAGGTGGAAAGGCCATAGCCTTAAAAATATCGATAATAAATTCCCATCTCACACTGTCATAAGCTTTCATGATATCCACTTTCATGGCACACTTCGGGGTAGGGGACTTCCTATGGTACCCTCTCATAAGCTCCTGAGATAGGAAAATATTGTCAGATATTCTCCTACCTTGAACAAATGCTGACTGAACAGGATCAACAAGATCAGGGAGAACAGTTTTAATCCTGTTTGCAATGATCTTGGCAATGCATTTGTAGATAGTGTTGCAGCAAGAGATGGGTCTGAAGTCACCCACTTTAACAGGATTGGGGACCTTAGGAATGAGAGCAATAATGGTACTATTAACTTCGGATAGAAGTCTTCCGGACTCAAAAAAGGTTCTAACAGCTTGGGTGACCTCTCTCCCCACAATATTCCAAGAACTTTTGAAAAAGCCAGCAGAAAAGCCATCAGGGCCAGGGGCCTTATTAGCTTTAAGAGACCAAAAAGTGTCCTTGATCTCTTTATCAGTCACAGGGCTAGCAAGCAGAAGCGATTGATCAGAAGATATTTTAGACTTAACAAGAGACTGGACTCTATCAAACCCATTGTAATGGTCATCAATAGGGGTACCAAATAAACCAGAGAAGAAATCTATGAAAGCATTATGAATGTCCTTAGGATCTGAAGATTTTTTGCCATCCGTCATCTCCAAACTTAAGATCTTACCCCTATTGATGTTACCCTTAATGGTTTTGAAAAAAAACCTGCTATTGTTATCACCCTGACTAAGCCACTGGACTCTAGATTTTTGATGAGCCAGACTCTCCTCAACAACCAGAAGATCAACATACTTTTTGTAAAAGGTTCTCTCAAGATGTTGCAAGGACGTATTGCTAGGATCCTTATCCAGCTTACACTGAGCAGAGAGGAGCTCAGACCTAGAAGTGTGGACTCTAGTAGTAATGTCACTAAAGTCTTTCTTATTCAGAGCCTTAAGTGCTGGTTTTAGATTTTTCAGCTTCTGACACACTCTAAACATAGGGACACCTTGAATGTATTGGTTCCAAATTGTAGAAACCACAGAGGAAAAGTCCTCATGGTCAGCCCAGAAGTCAAAATATTTGAAAGGTTTCTTGAAGGAAGTCACCTTATCAGATATATGAACCACTGCAGGCGAATGATCAGATATGCCAGAGGGCAAAAAGGTAGCAAAAGAGGCAGGGAATGCATCAAGCCAAGCCTCATTTACCAGCACTCTGTCGATCTTAGATGCAATGTAATCCCCGCTTGTTCTCTTATTGGCCCAAGTGAATTGGCAGCCTCCATAGGAGAGGTCAACCAGCTCGGCTTGTAAGATACGAGAGTTGAACTCCTCTTTATCCTTAGACCAACCAGTAGAGCCTCCAGATTTTTCATAAGGAAATCTAATAGCATTAAAATCTCCTAAAATTACAAGAGGAATATTGGACTGAGCTTGGGAAATATTGACCATGGACTCAAAAAAATCTTTCCTAACTTCATGTTTATTCTCAGCATAAACAAAACAGACTCTGAACGTATAATCCGTGGTTAAATCATGCACTTCACAAAAAATATACTGATCAGATTCATGTAGCTTTTGAATTTTACAAAAAGCTGAGTCCCAGCAGACACAGATCCGCCCAGTTTTAGAAGGTTGTGAGTTTGTCAAAAAGGGCCAGTTGTTGACACCAGAAGAAAAAATCTGTTGTTCATTCAAAGCTTTTATTTTAGTTTCCAAAATGCCCAAAATTTTAATATCTTCATTCAGCAAGAATTTTCTAACTTCTTTATGTCTATGAGGATTATTAAATCCTCTAACATTCCAAGATGCAATTTTTAAAGACATTGGAAATAACAAAAATTCACAAACCCACAAACCAGTAAAACTGGAATTACCTGCGTTTCTTCCTCTGGCTTTTATTACCCTTGCCAGAGGATTTACCTTTTGCACTTGAGCCTGCTTGGGCTTGCTTGCCAGTATGAAATTTGCCAGGAGTGGATTCCACAAGATTTTCCACTTTAGCCAACAGTTCTGTCTCGTGAGGGAGGACTAGGCTTGTGATTTTTACCAGTTCCTCTCTGTGAGTTTGATCAGCTAGTTCCACTGCAGTCTCCACCTGAACTTGCATTTCTGGGTGACACTGTTCTTCCCCAGTTTGTGGCAAGCCTTCCTCAATAGGCTCCTCATTGTTTACTGTCTCAGTAGTCGTTTCTGGAATACCAACTTTCCTCTTACCCTTGGCCATAACAGTTTCCCAGCCAGGATCAGGGTGATTTTGAACTTCCTTTTGGATGTTGATTAGAGCCGCAACCTGAGTTTTCACACATCTGGCTGTGTCGTGCCCAAAGGCTATGCAGTGATCACATTTTGGAGGTAAACCTTGGTATTCAACTTTGACTGTGGCTTCTATACCTTCACAATCCACCTTAAACATAGCCGGTAAGGTAGATGCTGCTTCTACCTCAACACACACCCTAGCAAAGGACACCCTACTACCCTGTTCCGTGAGTTGGTCCATAAACAGAGGGACACCTACAGCACTAGCTATTCGACTTAATCCATCACTATCCCAGTATTCAAATGGGACATTGAAGAACTTAGCCCATACAGGGACCTTGGTAGCTTTTTCCTTAGATAGTTTCATCATACGGGTCCATTTTTTCAAAAACAAGTTAAAACCTCCAATATACAAAGGCCCTCCCTCGAGAACTGAGGTACAACATTCTGGATTATCAAATATGAAAAACCTGAACCCTTCCCCATTAGCTAAAACCTCTTTCAATCCTTTATTTTTCCATAGACCAAAAGCACTATTTTTCAAGTAATTGTAGGAGACCCCTTTATCCAGAAAATATCCAACCAAACACGAATCCCATTTTTCTAAAGGGTTAGGACGGGTGGGTAGGTTCACACTGACATAGCCCTCACTGCGATTAGGAGGCACATACCTGAGAGGAACGCTAGATCGCGTAGATGAGGCGGCCACATCTGCCCAGGTTCGAGTATAAGCTTGGCCTCTACCACCCCCTTGACCTCTACCTCCTCTGCCTCCTCTGAAGTTAGGGTTACCCCCCCTTTGCGGACGCATCTCCTCACGGTCTCCTTCCTCACTGAAACTTGGGTTCGGAGGGTCTTCAGTATCTTGTGCAGTTTCCTGTCCTTTGGGTAGATCTGACTTGGGTTCGCCATGGCCCTTCGCTTCGTATCTATTGCGAGCAACCAATATACTGTCTTGGAGATTTTGGAACATCGGGTTTTCGTCTTCCCTGCGATCCGACCATCGAGAGGTTGATAGAGAACCATCTAGGTTACTAGGGGTCAAGATTGATGAAGAAGGATCCTTCAACCTTGCCAATCGGTCAGCAACTCTCTGAAAATCTGAATCCGTCAACTGAGTTCTTCGATCTGTTAGGTTTAGGGTTTTCCTTTCACCCTCAGCGTCATCGATCTTCTCTGACAGCAAAGTTGCATCTACACTTGCCTCAACATTTGGATCCATGACTCTATCGCTTAAGATTTCGAATTTGTTACTCACAGACCCTAGGTTATCACTCAGTTTATACACCCTAGAACCCCTCTCTACAGATTCGCTATCTCGTTCATTCGATCGACTCTCCGAATGGATCAAAGCATTAACTCCTAGCATCGTGTTCAATGAGGATTTGAAACCCTAGAAACAGCCGTTTCTAGAGAGATGCTAGAGCTTCTCACGCTAACCCATTTTTAATGTGAACTTTAAGTGGCAAAGTTTTTGGGGACAGAATCTTGTATGACTCTAATCTTAACAGTGAGACTAAGGTCAATCAGATAATGGATGGGGACTCTTGGAAGTGGCCTGTCCCCAACTCTTGGGAAATAAGGGAGCTGATCTCTTCAACCCCCACTAGCTGCAGACCTAACCCTCTACTGGATGATCAACCTACTTGGTCTCTTTCTGATGGGAAATTTACTATTAATGGTGTTTGGAATCATTGGAGGCTTAAGCTTGATAAAGTTGTTTGGCATAAACTAATCTGGGGGGCTTACCATATCCCTAGGGCTAGTTTTGTTGTTTGGATGGCTGTCCAGGAGAGGCTTAATACAGGTGACAGGCTTCAGCTATTTGGCATCTCTCCTACACCAACCTGCCCATTTTGCCAACATGTTACTGAAACTCATTCTCACCTCTTTTTTGATTGTGTCTTCTCTACTAAAATCTGGACTGAAATGAAAGCTAAATGTAATGTGCAGTGGCCTGACTTTCAGTGGCCTGGCATTATTCCCTTTGCTACTAGAGAGACTAAGAGAAGATCATTAAGATCCATAATCATCAAACTGTCATTGTTGTGCTCTGGTTATATAATCTGGCTTGAAAGGAATAACAGAATTTTCAACAAAGAATTCAAGCCAGAAGAAGTGGTGGTTAAAATAATTGTCCAACTGATTCGGGGTAGATTGTTGTCTATCACAAATGTTCCTAGAAATGCAGGTGATAACTGGTACATTGACCATTGGAATTTGCCTGCTACTGTCCTGAAGCCCCATGCTCTCGGCACTGGGAGGGCTGCTGAGTGATGTGAGTTCACTATATGAGGGTTGAGTGATTGTAAGCAAACAAAGTGTTCTTTCCTAACTGTTTTCTTCATGTGTAGTAATGAGAAGTGCTTGGATCAGTGAGGGTTGAGTGTTGTGAGTCCAATAATTTACAACAGGCAGAATTGTGGGTTGAGTGAAATAGCTTCTCACAAATGTTTTTATCTAATGTTTATATATATTGTAATCTTTATGTGCAGGCTATGGAGTAATGCTTTGCTGTGTGGGTTGAGTGATGAGAGTTTATATACTGTGTGCTAAATCCCAAATTTTACTGAGTGATGCGAGATTATTGTGGGTTTAGTGATGTGAGACATATATTGTGGTTATCTGTTTTTACTGGAATCCTTCAGGATCACTAATGAATTTGCTTACTCAATTCTGGCAGGAAGTTCTATATTGTCTAGTGGAGGTCTACATCTTGGTTTTGATTCTTGGGATATTCGGCTCGAAGCTGGCTGCTGAATGCGCCGCTGTTTGTTTCATCAGGGATATAAGCTGTTTTCATTTCTGTTTTAACAACTTTAGCTATTTTACCTATCCTAGCGGGGTGTGCTAGGAATTAAGTGGTCCATCTTTGACCTATTTTGTTTTTATTGCTTTACTGTTGGTTCTGGATTAGGTAGTCCACAGGTTATATTTCGTTTTGCTATTATGGGGCTGTTCATCCCTCGGCTTTGGGCTATTCTTTCGCAGGTTTTGTTTTGTTCACCAAACCTATTTCTCGGTTTTGGTGCCAATGTTTAGTGATGATATGGGTTTGTTTTGGTCTCGGTTTTTAGCTGTCCGTCGCAGTGTTCATTATCCCTATCTCTCTTGATATGGCTGCTGAACAGTGTGTTTTTTTTGGATTTGGTTTCTCTTTGCGTTAGCTTTTTGGTTTTCTGGGTTACTGATCTTCCTGTATAGTTGTTGTAGGGCCTGGGGTATTCCCCTTGTAATCTTGTATATCCTTTGTCTTTAATTTATGTCTTTTTCACCCAAAAAAAAGAGAACTTCCTGAGTAATTTTAGCTGAACGATATGGGTTTAACTTAAGCACCTTATTTATGGCCTTCTAAATCACATAAGTGTTCAATTCTCAAGTGCGAAAGGATGAATTTGTATTTCCTTTGATTTTCATCCTATTTCTCTTTCTTTTCTCTAACTTTCTCTTCTAGCACTCAAGAAGAACGTTTCTCTCTAACTTCCTTCTTCGTTCTCCATCCTTCTTGGCTTAAGCCACCAAGTGTTTCGTTAGCATAATTGGCCAAGTATAACTCAAACTAACCTTGCTTAGCCCCTAAGAAAGGGAATTTTCTCAGAAACTTTAGCTTAACGATATGAGTTTAACCTAAGCACCCCATTTAAGATTTTCTAATCCACCTAAGTGTTCAATTCACAAGTCCAAAAGAGTGAATTCGAATTTCCTTTGATTTTCTTCCTATTTCTGTTTCTTTTCTGCAACTTTCTCTTCTAGCTCTGGAGCAAAATCTTTCTCTCTAACTTTCTCCGCCGTTCTCCATCCTTCTCTATTTTGTTCTATGAACTAATTAGCTTAGGCCAGCAATTGTTTCATTAGCTTAAGTGGCCAAAGTTTAACTCAAACAAACCTTGCTTGGTCCTCTAAGAACGATAATTTTCTGAGTAATTTTAGCTTAACCATAATAAGAGTTTAACTTATACACCTCATTTAAGGTTTTCAAAATCGCCTAAGTGTTCAATTCTCAACTCCAAAATGATGAATTTTTTTTTGGGTGGATAAGTCATAAAATAAAAGACAAAAAACTTACACCACGACAAGGGTGAATTTGAATTCCCTTTGTTTTTCTTCATCTTTCTCTTTCATTTCTCTAACTTTCTCGTCCACCTCTCAAGAAGAGCCTTTCTCTCTAACTTAACCATACTTGTTCTTAAGTGGCCAAGTTTAATTCAACACCTTATTTAAGGTGTTCTAAATCACCTAATCGTCCAATTCACAAGTCCAAACGGATGAATTTGAATTCCTTTAGATTTTATTCCTACTTCTCTTTCTTTTCTACAACTTTCTCCTCTAGCTCTCAAGCAAAATGTTTCTCTCTTTCTCTACCGTTCTCCATCCTTCTCTATTTTGTTCTACGATCTGGAAGTGGCCAAGTTTAACTCAAACTAACCTTGCTTAGCCACTAAGAAAGGGAATTGTCAGAGCAACTGTAGCTTAACGATATTAATTTGACTTAAGCATCTCATTTAAGGTTTTCTAAATCACCTAAGTGTTCAATTCTCAAGTCCAAAAGGATGAATTTGAATTCCTTTGATTTTCTTCCTACTTCTCTTTCTTTTGTTTTCTTTTTTTTGGGGTGGGCAAGTCATAAATTAAAGACAAAAAAATTACACATTTACAAGGGGCATACCCCAGGTAAGACAACATGATCTCGTGCCCCAAAGAAGGGGTAACTAAAACAGAAAATAAAAACTCAAAATTGCCCATATATCATTTTTATCCCCAAAGATAATAGAAGGAAACTTGGGGAAGATATATGGGCAAAATAGCACAAAAAAAAAAAAAAAAAAAAAAAAACTAATTAAAACACTGTCCGCGATTGAACAAAAACTACCACAAAAAAACTAGGCCAAAAAACAAATGGGCCCCTCAAAAACAACCCACTTTTTTAACCAGAAATAAACCCAAAACATTGTGGCCCATTAAAACCGTGGGCCCAACACCAAAGTAGACATACAGCCACAGTGCTAGAGATAGCAGACGCGGAGCCCACCCCGCATCAGCCCAAACTTGAAATCATACAGCAAATAGACATACTTCTCTTTCTTTTCTCTAACTTTCTCTTCTGGCTCTTGGAAAGAATGTTTCTCTCGAACTTTCTCCATCATTTTCTATTTTGTTCTACTAACTAAGTAGCATAGGCCACCGATTGTTTCATTAGCTTAAGTGGCCAATTTTCTCTCAAAACCAACCTTGCTTAGCCTCTAAGAAAGAGAATTTTCGAAGCAATTGTACCTTAACGATATTAATATAACTTAAGCATCTCATTTAAGGTTTTCTAAATCACCTATGTGTTCAACTCGCAAGTCCGAAAGGGTGAAGTTGCATTCCCTTTCATTCTCTTCCTAATTCTCTTTCTTTTCTCTAACTTAGTCTTCTAGCTCTCAAAAAGAATGTTTCTCTCTAACTTTCTCCGTCGTTCTCCATCATTTTCTATTTTGTTCAACTAACTAATTAGCATAGCCCCCCCCCCCCCCAATTGTTTCATTAGCTTAATTGGTGGCCAAGTTTAACTCAAACTAACCTTGCTTCGCCTCGAACAAAGAGAATTTTCTGAGTAATTTTAGCATAATGATATCAGTTTAACTTAAGCACCACACTTAAGGCCTTCTAAATCACAAAAGTACTCAATTCTCAAGTCCGAATGGATGAATTTGCATTCCTTTTGAAATTCTTCCTATTTCTCTTTCTTTTCTGCAACTGTCTCCTCTAGCTCTCCAGCAAAATGTTTCTCTCTTTCTCCGTCGTTCTCCATCCCTCTCTATTTTGTTTTACGAGTTAATTAGCTTACGCCACCAATTGTTTCATTAGCATAAGTGGCCAAAGTTTAACTCAAACTAACCTTGCTTAGCCTCTAAGAAAGAGAATTTTCTGAGTAATTTTCCCTTAACGATATTAGTTTAACTTATGCACCTCATTTAAGCTTTTGAAAAATGCCCAATAGTTCAATTCTCAAGTCCAAGAGCGTGAATTTGAATTCCCTTTGTTTTTCTTCATCTTTCTCCTTCGTTTGTCTAACTTCCTCTTCTAGCTCTCAAGAAGAACATTTCTCTCTAACTTAGTCCGCCCTTCTCCATCCCCCCATATTCTGTTCTAGGAACTAATTAGCTAAGGCCAGCAATTGTTTCATTAGCTTAAGTGGCCAAATTAAACTTAAACTAACCTTGCTTAGCCTCTAATGATGAGAATTTTCTCAGTAATTGATGCTTAACGATATTAGTTTAACTTAAGCACCTTGTTTAAGGTTTTCTAAATCCCCCAAGTGTTCAATTCTCCAGTCCAAATAGATGAATTTGAATTCCCTTTGATTTTCTTTCTATTTCTCTTTCTTTTCTCTAACTTTCTCTTCTTGCTCTGAAGAAGAATGTTTCTCTCTAACTTTCTGCGTCGATCTCCGTCCTTCTCTATTTTGTTCTACTAACTAATCAGCTTATGCCACCCATTGTTTCATTAGTTTAATTGACAAAGTATAACTCAAACTAACCTTGTTTAGCCCCTAAGAAAGACAATTTTCTGAGTAAGGTTAGCTTAACGATATGAGTTTACGTAAGCACCTCATTTAAGGTTTTCTAAATCATCTAAGTGTTCGATTCTCAAGTCAAAAAGGCTGAATCTGAATTCTCTTTGATTTTCTTCATCTTTCACTTTTTTTCTCTAACTTTCTCCGTCCTTCTCTATTTTGTTCTACGAACTAATTAGGTTAGGCCACCAATTGTTTTAGCTTAACTAGCCAAGTTTAACTCACACTAACCTTGCTTAGCCTCCAAGAAAGAGAATTTTCTGAGTAATTGGAGCTTAACGACATTAGTTTAACTTAAGCACCTTATTTAAGGTTTTCTAAATCACCTAAGTGTTCAATTCTAAAGCCCAAAAAGATGAATTTGAATTCCCTTTGATTTTCTTCCCATTGCCCTTTCTCTTTCTCAAACTTTCTCTTCCTGCTTTCAAGAAAAATGTTTCTCTCTAACTTGCTACGTCATTCTCCATCCTCCTCTATTTTGTTCTACAAACAAATTAGCTCCGGCCACCAATTGTTTCATCAACTTAAGTGGGGAAGTTTAACCCAAACTAACCTTACCTAGCCTCTAAGAAAGAGAACTTCCTGAGTAATTTTAGCTGAACGATATGGGTTTAACTTAAGCACCTCATTTATGGCCTTCTAAATCACATAAGTGTTCAATTCTCAAGTCCGAAAGAATGAATTTGTATTTCCTTTGACTTTCATCCTATTTCTCTTTCTTTTCTCTAACTTTCTCTTCTAGCACTCAAGAAGAATGTTTCTCTCTAACTTCCTTCTTCGTTCTCCATCCTTCTTGGCTTAAGCAACCAAGTGTTTCGTTAGCATAATTGGCCAAGTATAACTCAAACTAACTGTGCTTAGCCCCTAAGAAAGGGAATTTTCTCAGTAACTTTAGCTTAACGATATGAGTTTAACCTAAGCACCCCATTTAAGATTTTCTAATCCACCTAAGTGTTCAATTCACAAGTCCAAAAGGGTGAATTTGAATTTCCTTTGATTTTCCTCCTATTTCTGTTTCTTTTCTGCAACTTTCTCTTCTAGCTCTGGAGCAAAATCTTTCTCTCTAACTTTCTCTGCCGTTCTCCATCCTTCACTATTTTGTTCTACGAACTAATTAGCTTAGGCCAGCAATTGTTTCATTAGCTTAAGTGGCCAAAGTTTAACTCAAACAAACCTTGCTTGGTCTCTAAGAACGATAATTTTCTGAGTAATTTTAGCTTAACCATAATAAGAGTTTAACTTATGCACCTCATTTAAGGTTTCCAAAATCGCCTAAGTGTTCAATTCTCAACTCCAAAATGATGAATTTGAATTCCCTTTGTTTTTCTTCATCTTTCTCTTTCATTTCTCTAACTTTCTCTTCCACCTCTCAAGAAGAGCCTTTCTCTCTAACTTAACCATACTTGTTCTTAAGTGGCCAAGTTTAATTCAACACCTTATTTGAGGTGTTCTAAATCACCTAATCGTTCAATTCACAAGTCCAAACGGATGAATTTGAATTCCTTTAGATTTTATTCCTACTTGTCTTTCTTTTCTACAACTTTCTCCTCTAGCTCTCAAGCAAAATGTTTCCCTCTTTCTCTGCCGTTCTCCATCCTTCTCTGTTTGTTCTACGATCTGGAAGTGGCCAAGTTTAACTCAAACTAACCTTGCTTAGCCACTAAGAAAGGAAATTGTCAGAGCAACTGTAGCTTAACGATATTAATTTGACTTAAGCATCTCATTTAAGGTTTTCTAAATCACCTAAGTGTTCAATTCTCAAGTCTAAAAGGATGAATTTGAATTTCCTTTAATTTTATTCCTACTTCTCTTTCTTTTGTTTTCTTTTTTTTGGGGTGGGCAAGTCATAAATTAAAGACAAAAAATTACACATTTACAAGGGGCATACCCCAGGTAAGACAACATGATCTCGTGCCCCAAAGAAGGGGTAACTAAAACAGAAAATAAAAACTCAAAATTGCCCATATATCATTTTTATCCCCAAACAACCCCTATCATCAAAGATAATAGAAGGAAACTTGGGGAAGATATATGGGCAAAATAGCAACAAAAAAAAAAATTTAATTAAAACACTGTCCGCAAATGAACAAAAACTACCACTAAAAAACTAGGCCAAAAAACAAATGGGCCCCTCAAAAACAACCCACTTTTTAAACCAGAAATAAACCCAAAACATTGTGGCCCATTAAAACCGTGGGCCCAACACCAAAGTAGACATACAGCCACAGTGCTAGAGATAGCAGACGCGGAGCCCACCCCGCATCAGCCCAAACTCGAAATCATACAGCAAATAGACATACTTCTCTTTCTTTTCTCTAACTTTCTCTTCTGGCTCTCGGAAAGAATGTTTCTCTCGAACTTTCATTAGCTTAAGTGGCCAATTTTCTCTCAAAACCAACCTTGCTTAGCCTCTAAGAAAGAGAATTTTTCGAACCAATTGTACCTTAATGATATTAATATAACTTAAGCATCTCATTTAAGGTTTTCTAAATCACCTATGTGTTCAACTCGCAAGTCCGAAAGGGTGAAGTTGCATTCCCTTTGATTCTCTTCCTAATTCTCTTTCTTTTCTCTATTTTTCTCCGTCGTTCTCCATCATTTTCTATTTTGTTCTACTAACTAATTAGCATAGGCCCCCCCAATTGTTTCATTAGCCTAATTGGCCAAGTTTAACTCAAACTAACCTTGCTTCGCCTCGAACAAAGAGAAGTTTCTGAGTAATTTTAGCATAATGATATCAGTTTAACTTAAGCACCACACTTAAGGCCTTCTAAATCACAAAAGTACTTAATTCTCAAGTCCGAATGGATGAATTTGTATTTCCTTCGATTTTCTTTCTCCTTCTCTTTCTTTGCTCTAACTTTCTCTTCTAGCTCTCAAGAAGAACGTTTCTCTCTAATTTTGTCCGTCCTTCTCTATTTTGTTCTACGAACTGAGTAGCTTAGGCCTCCAATAGTGTCTTTAGCTTAAGTGACCAAATTAAATTCAGCACCTTATTTAAGGTTTTCTAAATCACCTAAATGTTCAATTCTCAAGTCCAAAAGGATGAATTTGAATTCCTTTTGAATTTCTTCCTATTTCTCTTTCTTTTCTACAACTTTCTCCTCTAGCTCTCCAGCAAAATGTTTCTCTCTTTCTCCATCGTTCTCCATCCCTCTCTATTTTGTTTTACAAGTTAATTAGCTTACGCCACCAATTGTTTCATTAGCTTAAGTGGCCAAAGTTTAACTCACACTAACCTTGCTTAGCCTCCAAGAAAGACAATTTTCTGAGTAATTTTCCCTTAACGATATTAGTTTAACTTATGCACCTCATTTAAGCTTTTGAAAAACGCCCAAGCGTTCAATTCTCAAGTCCAAGAGCGTGAATTTGAATTCCCTTTGTTTTTCTTCATCTTTCTCCTTCGTTTGTCTAACTTCCTCTTCTAGCTCTCAAGAAGAACATTTCTCTCTAACTTAGTCCGCCCTTCTCCAACCCCCCATATTCTGTTCTAGGAACTAATTAGCTAAGGCCACCAATTGTTTCATTAGCTTAACTGGCCAAATTAAACTTAAACTAACCTTGCTTAGCCTCTAATGATGAGAATTTTCTCAGTAATTGATGCTTAACGATATTAGTTTAACTTAAGCACCTTGTTTAAGGTTTTCTAAATCCCCCAAGTGTTCAATTCTCCAGTCCAAATGGATGAATTTGAATTCCCTTTGATTTTCTTTCTATTTCTCTTTCTTTTCTCTAACTTTCTCTTCTTGCTCTGAAGAAGAATTTTTCTCTCTAACTTTCTGCGTCGATCTCCGTCCTTCTCTATTTTGTTCTACTAACTAATCAGCTTATGCCACCCATTGTTTCATTAGTTTAATTGACAAAGTATAACTCAAACTAACCTTGCCTAGCCCCTAAGAAAGACAATTTTCTGAGTAAGGTTAGCTTAACGATATGAGTTTACGTAAGCACCTCATTTAAGGTTTTCTAAATCATCTAACTGTTCGATTCTCAAGTCAAAAAGGCTGAATCTGAATTCTCTTTGATTTTCTTCATCTTTCTCTTTTTTTCTCTAACTTTCTCCGTCCTTCTCTATTTTGTTCTACGAACAAATTAGGTTAGGCCACCAATTGTTTCATTAGCTTAACTGGCCAAGCTTAACTGGCCAAGAAAGAGAATTTTTTGAGTAATTGGAGCTTAACGACATTAGTTTAACTTAAGCACCTTATTTAAGGTTTTCTAAATCACCTAAGTGTTCAATTCTAAAGCCCAAAAAGATGAATTTGAATTCCCTTTGATTTTCTTCCCATTGCCCTTTCTCTTTCTCAAACTTTCTCTTCCCGCTCTCAAGAAGAATGTTTCTCTCTAACTTGC
Source organism: Camellia sinensis (assembly GCF_055761805.1). NCBI lineage: Eukaryota > Viridiplantae > Streptophyta > Magnoliopsida > Ericales > Theaceae > Camellia > Camellia sinensis. The sequence continues at coordinate 91,245,114 of NC_138964.1, forward strand.
TACGTCATTCTCCATCCTCCTCTATTTTGTTCTACAAACAAATTAGCTCTGGCCACCAATTGTTTCATCAACTTAAGTGGGGAAGTTTAACCCAAACTAACCTTGCCTAGCCTCTAAGAAAGAGAACTTCCTGAGTAATTTTAGCTGAACGATATGGGTTTAACTTAAGCACCTCATTTATGGCCTTCTAAATCACATAAGTGTTCAATTCTCAAGTCCGAAAGGATGAATTTGTATTTCCTTTGATTTTCATCCTATTTCTCTTTCTTTTCTCTAACTTTCCTTTGATGTTTCTCTCTTTCTCTGTCGTTCTCCATCTTTCTCTGTTTTGTTCTACGATCTGGTTAGCTTAAGTGGCCAAGTTTAACTCAAACTAACCTTGCTTAGCCACTAAGAAAGGGAATTGTCAGAGCAACTGTAGCTTAACGATATTAATTTGACTTAAGCATCTCATTTAAGGTTTTCTAAATCACCTAAGTGTTCAATTCTCAAGTCTAAAAGGATGAATTTGAATTTCCTTTGATTTTCTTCCTACTTCTCTTTCTTTTGTTTTCTTTTTTTGGGGTGGGCAAGTCATAAATTAAAGACAAAAAATTACACATTTACAAGGCATACCCCAGGTAAGGCAACATGATCTCGTGCCCCAAAGAAGGGGTAACTAAAACAGAAAATAAAAACTCAAAATTGCCCATATATCATTTTTATCCCCAAACAACCCCTATCATCAAAGATAATAGAAGGAAACTTGGGGAAGATATATGGGCAAAATAGCAACAGCAAAAAAAAAAAACTAATTAAAACACTGTCCGCGAATGAACAAAAACTACCACTAAAAAACTAGGCCAAAAAACAAATGGGCCCCTCAAAAACAACCCACTTTTTTAACCAGAAATAAACCCAAAACATTGTGGCCCATTAAAACTGTGGGCCCAACACCAAAGTAGACATACAGCCACAGTGCTAGAGATAGCAGACGCGGAGCCCACCCGGCATCAGCCCAAACCCGAAATCATACGGCAAATAGACATACTTCTCTTTGTTTTCTCTAACTTTCTCTTCTGGCTCTCGGAAAGAATGTTTCTCTCGAACTTTCTCTTTTCTCTAACTAATTAGCATAGGCCCCTAATTGTTTCATTAGCTTAATTGGCCAAGTTTAACTCAAACTAACCTTGCTTTGCCTCGAACAAAGAAATTTTTCTGAGTAATTTTAGCATAATGATATCAGTTTAACTTAAGCACCACACTTAAGGCCTTCTAAATCACAAAAGTACTAGATTCTCAAGTCCGAATGGATGAATTTGTATTTCCTTCGATTTTCTTTCTCTTTCTCTTTCTTTGCTCTAACTTTCTCTTCTAGCTCTCAAGAAGAACGTTTCTCTCTAATTTTGTCCGTCCTTCTCTATTTTGTTCTAGGAACTAAGTAGCTTAGGCCTCCAATAGTTTCTTTAGCTTAAGTGGCCAAATTAAATTCAACGCCTTATTTAAGGTTTTCTAAATCACCTAAGTGTTCAATTCTCAAGTCCAAAAGGATGAATTTGAATTCCGTTGGAATTTCTTCCCATTTCTCTTTCTTTTCTACAACTTTCTCCTCTAGCTCTCCAGCAAAATGTTTCTCTCTTTCTCCGTCGTTCTCCATCCCTCTCTATTTTGTTTTACGAGTTAATTAGCTTACGCCCCAGCAGAGTCGCTAGAAATTGTAGACGTCCCCGAATGCCCCGGGAGGATGAGTCCCGTTCTGTTCATTTGGGCTCACTACAAGTTCGGACTCTCAAATTCTCGCAGTTCTTAATCTGAACCAAAGAGTCCAAATCCGGCAAATCATTTTGAGAAAACAGATTTTTTGAAAAAAGTGCCAAACATGGACTGCTTTGCCAGATACAGAGTCGCCACCTAAATGTTTTATTTTGGAAAAATTTAGGAAACCCTGACTCGTTTGCCTAAGGCCGCGTGTCCGTCATCACCAAAGTTGCCTCGGCTCGGGAACTTGGGTACGATTGGGGAAGGTCACTTCGTGAGCACCCCCGCTCGCCCGATCAAAGATCGGCCTCTACTAACCATGATATATAGTTTTGAAAATTTTATGCGTTCTTATTCCGGTTATTAGCCTAGATTTACTATGTGAAGCGCACAACATACAAGTATAGACTGGGTCGCCTGAATTGGAACAAAATCATGTTTGTTTATTTGAAAATGGTTTGATGGTGCTACTCGCAAGTAGGCTAAGACGTGGATTTGCCACCCTCGGGTGGGTTTTAGAAAACATGATTTTGCCACTATCTAGTGGGCTTTAAACACACATTTTAACGAATTGCTCCAACTTAAATAACCTAACCTTCACCCACAGGCATTCAGGTAGTTATATCACATAAGCACTTAGCCTCATGGTAAGCATGCTATCATGGCAGCCACTTACACACATGCAAGGATGCTAAAGCATAAACACTTACCGAGTACTCCAAGCCAAAACAAAAGCTATGTTAGAAATCCATGCATAATCCTAACTATACAGAAATGCCTAATGCAACACATGCAAAATGCAACTAAGATAGGCTCGGCTATTCTAAAGATGGCATGTGAAATGCTACAACTAACATGTATTCAACTTGGAATTGAGATACAAATGCAGTTAGTATGATGCGTCGAGCCCAGTGCATGCAAGACAGATGAATGAATGCAAACATGCTATCATACTGTATGCTAATTGAAACATGCCCTAATCTAACCATCATAAGCTGATAAATAAAAGGGAGAAAGACGTGGGGTTGGAAAACATACATCACACATACGCACACTTATTACAACATTGCCCTCGCGCAGAGGGTCCGAATAAATAATACAGTCCCAAATGAATAAATAATACAGTCCCGAATAAATACTGAATCCTAATTAATTAACAAATTAATCTAGGAAAGCAGTAAATTGGCACGCAAATCCATGGACCTCCTCAGCTCTGTTCCAAATGATGAATGATGCATGCTCGGGTTGCCTTGTGCGGAGAATCCCTTGCGATGCCCCGGTTTGCCTCTGTTTGCAATTATTCTTGGAATGCGTGCCAAGCTCCGGAAGGCTACTGATTTCTGATTTGCTGCAACATAGAGCAACAAAGGGGCATGGCAAAGTATTTTCACATATGTATGCATGACTACTCTTCAAGGAGTGTAGTCCTCGATCCTCGTGCCACTAATCCCGAAAAGTCGAATTGCATGACTCAATATGAAATGAATGCACATATGGACACAACAAGGCCTAGACTCCATCATGGATAATCCGGAGTGTCGGCGACCGGGAATTGAGACACGTTCCGTCACTCGGAGTACGAAACGTCCCTCGTTTCCCGTGCTTGGGCTAACTCCTATCCCAAGCGCAATGCAATATGCATGATATGCGTGAATGCAACCCTAACATGCAACCTCATACACAATGCTATGAAATGGCATACACAATGCACGATGTAATGAGGCATACGCAATGCTCTAACATACAGCCTAGCATACACGATGCTATAAAATGAAATGGCATACGCAATGCATAATGGACTTACACTAACATGAGTGGACCTCAGCCACACTCTCATCAGTAGCCATTAGATGATAATGAGACTCTCAAAATGCGTGCACGCATGCACGCAAACCGAGGACCGAACCTAAGGCATAGTTTGCAGCTCTAACAAGGCATGGCAACGCATGAAATATGGCATACAAGCATGTAATTCCAGCACTGAAATATGATGCTAAACAGCCCCGAAACATGGAAAGATGGCACCCGATGCATGAGATGAAACTCGAAACTCAAAACTAGGTACATGGAATGACTTATAGCTATACAAAGCATGCATTATTTGATCATGAAGCATGAAGACAGAGCCAAGGCAGTCCCAAAACATGAACATTTCCAGTTCAAAGCATGGCCAAAAGATGCTAGCATGGTGGACAAAATAGCATGCAATCTTGACTAGCAAACATGGTTTACATGGCAAGTATATGAAGCAAATGTAATCTCACCAAACCAGCAAAAATCAGTGAATAAATCATATGAAAATAGGCCCAAATAACCACTAATATGCAACCATGGTATGCAAAAATAATGAGCTCCTTTAGAGGGCCATGCAGGGAGTTATTAAGCACATGCAAGGTAGACATTTAGCATGGCATAAACAACTATAAAAATCAAATATGGTAGTCCTAAAACTCACCAAATTGACCCTGGAAAGTGACCTCGAAGCATGCAAGATAGGGTCTCTTTGGAAGGCCAAAATGACCACCAAACAAGTCAAGGAGAGAGGGGGTCACCTCCCTCTAATTTGGAGGCTCAAAAAAGTGTGTTAGCCACTGAAAATCCACTGGATTTCAGTGGCTACAAGGCCAAACAAAGCATGCAACAAGAGCTTAGGTGTAAGGCTCAAAACAAGGGACAATCGAGCATAAAAGGAAGCATATGACCTCAAACAAGAAAATTCCCTTAATCAAACATGAAGATGATGTCAAAATGAGACTTTTTCTAGTTTATAACAGATCTCAAAAGTGAACACAAATAGGACAAATCTATCATGCAAAAATGGCCCTAAAAGAGAGAATAGAGACAAGGGACAGCAGCTGGCCCCAAATGGCAAAGAACCCTTCAACAAAGTTGAAGAGGGGCTCAAAAAAAGGCACTTTACAGTTTGTCTTGAAGCCCAAAAATGCTTACAAATAGGGCTAACATATCATACAAGAAATAGCCATAAAAGAGGGATAAAGAGGCAAGTGGTAGCAGCTGACCTCAAACAGAGGAGAGCCCTTCAACAAAGTTGAAGAGGGGCTCAAAAAAAGACATTTCATAGTTTATGACCAAGTCCAAAACAGCTCACAAATAAGCCTAAAATATCATGCAAAAATAGGCCTAAAAGAGAGATTAAACACAAAGGGTAAGGAGAAGACCTCAAACAGCAAGAGGTCCTTGATCAAACATGAAAAGGAGCTCAAAATATGACTATTTACAGTTCAGGTCGGAGCCCAAAAAAGTAAGCAACAAAGGCCAAGATATAGAACAAAATAAGGCAAGAAAGAGGGAGAAGAGGACTCACCCTTGCAGCACAAGTCTTCAGCAGCTTTTGGACCAAGGAAAGGTGCTTCTAACCTCTGAAAAATAGCCTCAAGTTGCTGGAATGGAGTGTGGAGGTTGTAGGCTTGGAGGTGGTGTGTAAATGGCCAAGGATAATGGACTTTAGAGCTTGGAAGGGAGAGCTATGGAGGAAGATGGTTGTGTGCCTTAGCAAAAATCTCTAACCCTTAGAAATGAAGCTCAAGTGTTGGTTTTATAGAGGGAGAGAGGCCAAGGGAAAAGGGGGGAAAATCAAATTCAAGTTTCCTTCCCAAAAGGCAACGCCTCGGATACAGGATCTGGGGGGAAACAACTGGCACAGCTGGAATACACTTGGAGAGAGGATCATGGCCGGCCAGGGGTCAAAAAGGTCAATGACAATTACTGGCCGGCCTATACGTATTGGTGGCCTCCTAGGTGTGTACAACACAAATATGGGGTTTAGGGCTAAAGAAAGTGGCCCCGGGGTGGTCAACATTAGCTTTTTAGTGAGGAAAACGGGCGACGGAGAGCGATGAAGAAATAAAGCTGGCTTTTCAAAACAATTGCTTCCCACCCTCCTACAAGCTTCCGAACAATGAAAATGAAGTCTCCACCAAAAAAGAACCAAAACGGATGCAAAACGGAGGTTCGGGGACCGAAATGCGCGGCTTGGGGCCCCGAAATGGGATGTTAAGCACCAGAGGTGGCATTCAACCATGAAGTTGGTCTCTTGGGCCAAAGTGTCTCCCAAAAGGGAGTAAATAAGATGTGTGCCAAAAACCGAAGCAAACGGAGATGGTTAGGCAATCCCGAACCGAGGCACACGGCCGTCGGCTCCGAAAAATCGAAAACCGGGTCCAAATCGGAAAAATGGTCTACAACCACGGAACGTAGCCTACGGCCACTGAGAGATGATCCACGAGACCTCTCTCTCCCTTCGGGAAGAGAAAATAGAGAAAACAGAGCATGGTTCGCAAACCGAGGCAAGGCACGAAAGAGTCCAGAAGTCCGGAGGCAAGGCTCGCAGCCGAGACTCTGAAACTTCAGAACGAGCACAATATGCAACATCACCAAGCGCTCAATCGGTGACGAAAATGGGGTGTCTACAGTTGCCCTTCTTTGACAGAACTCGAAAGTCAAGAAGTGACGACGGGAGTGAATGTCAAAGCCCAGAGACGACCCATTTTTGATTAGGCCGAAGACTTAGACAAACAGGCAAGATAACAAAGATGTGCCCGCAGGCATGCCCGCGGGCAGGGGGCAAGATGCAAAGTGATATGCACAAAGCCGGACGTAACTCATGATTATGCAAAGCAGCAAGCATATACAAATCTAACTACATTTCATGCAGTAAGGATAATGTAAATAAAGCTGTAGCGAAGCAAATATTCACAATAAATGCGGCAGTTTTAAGCGGGAAGGCAAATCAAACTACATTTCATGCAGTTATGATGCAATCTTAGCGAGCATGTGTGATAGACACACAAAAGTGAAGAGAGTGTGCTGGATACACTATATGAATAATGTGTGATTGATACACTAAGTGAACCAAAGTGTGATAGATACACAAAGTGAACACAAAGTGTGATAGATGCACTATGTGAAGCAAAGCATGATGGATATACGCAGAGTGTGAGAGATGCACTACGTGAACAGAGTGTGATTGATACACTGAAGGTGAACACAAAGTGTGATAGATGCACTATGTGAACAAAGTGTGATTGATACACTAAAAGTGAACACAAAGTGTGATAGATGCACTATGTGAACAGAGTATGATAGATACACTAAAAGCGAACACAAAGTGTGATAGATGCACTATGTGAACAGGTGTGATGGATACACTAAAAGCGAACACAAAGTGTGATAGATGCACTAACTGAACAGAGTGTGGTTGATACACTAAACAGCGAACACAAAGTGTGATAGATGCACTTAGTGAACATGTGATGGATACACAAAAGGTGAACACAAAGTGTGATAGATGCACATAGTGAACAAGTGTGATGGATACACAAAAGGTGAACACGAAGTGTGATAGATGCACTTAGTGAACAAAGTGTGATGGATACACAAAAGGTTAACACAAAGTGTGATAGATGCACTTAGTGAACAAGTGTGATGGATACACAAAAGGTGAACACAAAGTGTGATAGATGCACTTAGTGAAAAGGTGTGATGGATACACAAAAGGTGAACACGAAGTGTGATAGATGCACTTAGGGAGCAAGTGTGATGGATACACAAAAGGTTAACACAAAGTGTGATAGATGCACTATGCGAACGAGTGTGATGGATACACTAAAGGTGAACACAAAGTGTGATAGATGCACTTAGTGGATGTAATCAAATGTGTCCAAACAAAGGAGTGGAATATCTCGATCCATCCCCGTTTGTGCTTCGCACTTGGCTTGATACCTCGTTGCTTGGAGGATGTGAGGGCTTTCTGCCCTTTTGCGGTTAGCTTCCGTTATGCCCCTTTCTAGCAAGTATGGTGCCCTTTCTGGAAAATGCGTTGATAAAGGGGAAAAGACAGAAACACCTGACTCAAACTGTGCCCCTAGTTCATCGTTTTGACCATTTTTTTTGGTTTGGTTTTCTACTAAAACAATTTTAACCAAAATGAGAGATAGATTAACACGCTTGTTCGATTTTCTGATTCAAAATCATGCAAGTTAGTTTATGAGCACTGAAAATTTTCCTTTTTTGGGTCCAAGAAAAAGGTCCAGGTTTGGAAAAATGGAATAGTTTTCGAGAGAAAATCAGTCAACCTTAGTAAAAATTCTCAAAAATTGTTTTTGCAAACGGCCACTGCTTAACGAGCATAGAACACACTCTCGAGATGCACAACCTCAGATTCGAAGGAAAATTGCCCCTTGCTTAAGGGGAGCTGCATGGCAACGGAAAGTTGCCCCTTGTTTGAACGGCATTATAGCGCATTGAATGGCAACGAAAAGTTGCCCCTTGTTTGAACAGCACTGCAGCGCACTGGACGGCAACGGAAAGTTGCCCCCAGTCTGAATAGCGCCGCAGCATGTGGCAACCAGTCCTTACAACGACAATTACAACCAAATTCTCGGATACAGAGAAGACAAAGATGACCAGAACCATCACATGGACACAGTCGAATTTGAAGTGTTTTACGACTGGACATCAGAATGAAGTTGCCTACGTATCCCAAAGATGGAAATCAAGCCGAATTTGAAGGTACACTCGTTTCTTCTCTTCTTTTTTCTTTTTCATCTTTTCTTTTTATTTTCTTCATTTTTTGGATTTTTCTTTTTTTTTCTTTTTCTTTTTGTTCTTTTTCTTCTCTTTCTTACTCTAACTTTTGCCTGGGTCGCCCTTCCGAGTTTTCGGACCAGCGAGCCTCTCAAGGATAAAAGTATAGCTTTTGTCCATATGGAATGGTTTGAGATCTCGAAGCCATCCGAATCCAAGAGAATGGATGTTTTTTGCTGATGATGTAGGAGTCCATTCAATGGGGGGCTGAATTTGCCCCTAGTGTTGTGGATAGGAACTTGGTTGTCCTTCACCAATACTTTCTTCTTTTCTCCCTTCTGGGATTTGGCATTCTCGCTGATCTTCATCTTTGACTCTTCGAGCACATTTGAAATTCTTTTGCCCCTAGTTCGAGGGGTGCTTCTGATCTAGCTTCGCAAGCTTCTTGATTTGACTTTGTCGCCGCTACTTCACGGGCTGCTTTTGATCCAGCCACACAGGCCTTACATTGTAGTTGAACAATTACTGGCCGGCCTATACATATTGGTGGCCTCCCAGGTGTGTACAACACAAATATGGGGTTTAGGGCTAAAGAAAGTGGCCCCGGGGTGGTCAACATTAGCTTTTTAGTGAGGAAAACGGGCGACAGAGAGCAATGAAGAAATAAAGCTGGCTTTTCAGAACAATTGTTGGCCTCCCACCCACCTACAAGCTTCCTAACAATGAAAATGAGGTCTCCACCAAAAAAGAACCAAAATGGATGCAAAACGGAGGTTCGGGGACCGAAACGCGCGGCCTGGGGCCCCGAAAATGGGATGTTAAGCACCGGATGTGGCATTCGACCACGAAGTTGGTCTCTCGGGCCACAGTGTCTCCCAGAAGGGAGTAAATAAGATGTGTGCCAAAAACCGGAGCAAACGGAGGTGGTTAGGCAGTCCCGAACCGAGGCACACGGCCGTCTTCGAAAAAACGGAAACCGGGTCCAAATGGGAAAAATGGCCTACGATCATGAAACGTAGCCTACGGCCACTGAGAGACGATCCACGAGACCTCTCTCTCCCTTCGGGAAGAGAAAATAGAGAAAACAGAGCCTGGTTCGCAAACCGAGGCAAGGCACGAAAGAGTCCGGAAGTCGGGAGGCAAGGCTCGCAGCCGAGACTCTGAAACTTCAGAACGAGCACAATATGCAACATCACCAAGTGCTCAATCGGTGACGTCTGAATCTTAAGGTCGGTTGAAAATGGGGTGTCTACAGTTGCCCTTCTTTGACAGAACTCGAAAGTTAAGAAGTGATGGGAGTGAATGTCAAAGCCCAGAGACGACCCATTTTTGACAAGGCCGAAGACTTAGACAAACAGGCAAGATAACAAAGATGTGCCCGCAGGCAGGGGGCAAGATGCAAAATGATATGCACAAAGCCGGACGTAACTCATGATTATGCAAAGCAGCAAGCATATACAAATCTAACTACATTTCATGCAGTAAGGATAATGTAAATAAAGCTGTAGCGAAGCAAATATTCACAATAAATGCGACAGTTTTAAGAGGGAAGGCAAATCAAACTACATTTCATGCAGTTATGATGAAATCTTAGCGAGCATGTGTGATAGATACACAAAAGTGAAGAGAGTGTGCTGGATACACTATATGAATAAACTGTGATTAATACACTAAGTGAAGCAAAGTGTGATAGATACACTAAGTGAATACAAAGTGTGATAGATGCACTATGTGAAGCAAAGCATGATGGATATGCGCAGAGTGTGATAGATGCACTATGTGAACAGAGTGTGATTGATACACTGAAGGTGAACACAAACACAAAGTGTGATAGATGCACTATGTGAACAAAGTGTGATTGATACACTAAAAGTGAACACAAAGTGTGATAGATGCACTATGTCAACAGAGTATGATAGATACACTAAAAGCGAACACAAAGTGTGATAGATGCACTATGTGAACAGGTTTGATGGATACACTAAAAGCGAACACAAAGTGTGATAGATGCACTCTGTGAACAGGTTTGACGGATACACTAAAAGCGAACACAAAGTGTGATGGATGCACTAAGTGAACAGAGTGTGGTTGATACACTAAAAAACGAACACAAAGTGTGATAGATGCACTTAGTGAACAAGTGTGATGGATACACAAAAGGTGAACACAAAGTGTGATAGATGCACATAGTGAACAAGTGTGATGGATACACAAAAGGTGAACACAAAGTGTGATAGATGCACTTAATGAACAAAGTGTGATGGATACACAAAAGGTTAACACAAAGTGTGATAGATGCACTTAGTGAACAAGTGTGATGGATACACAAAAGGTGAACACAAAGTGTGATAGATGCACTTAGTGAACAAGTGTGATGGATGCACAAAAGGTGAACACGAAGTGTGATAGATGCACTTAGTGAACAAGTGTGATGGATACACAAAAGGTTCACACAAAGTGTGATAGATGCATTATGCGAACGAGTGTGATGGACACTAAAGGTGAACACAAAGTGTGATAGATGCACGACGTGAACAGAGTATGATTGATATACTAAATGAATGAAGTTTGATTGATACACTAAATGTGAACACGAAGTGTGATAGATGCACTTAGTGAACAGAGTATGATAGATATACAGAAAATGAACACAAAGTGTGATAGATGCACTTAGTGAACAAAGTATGATTGATATACTGAAAATAAACACAAAGTGTGATAGATGCACTATGTGAACAGAGTATGATTGGTATACTAAATGTGAACACGAGGTGTGATAGATGCACTTAGTGAACGAGTGTGATGGATACACTAAATGTACACAAAGTGTGATAGATGCACTTAGTGAACAGAATATGATTGATATACTGAATGTGAACACAAAGCGTGATAGATGCACTATGTGAACAAAGTATGATTGATATACTAAATGTGAACACGAAGTGTGATAGATGCACTTAGTGAACGAGTGTGATGGATACGCTAAATGAACACAAAGTGTGATAGATGCACTTAGTGAACAGAGTATGATTGATATACTGAATGTGAACACAAATTGTGATAGATGCACTATGTGAACAGAGTATGATTGATGTACTAAATGTGAACACGAAGTGTGATAGATGCACTTAGTGAACGAGTGTGATGGATACACTAAATGAACACAAAGTGTGATAGATGCACTTAGTGAACAAAGTATGATTGATATACTGAAAATGAACACAAAGTGTGATAGATGCACTATGTGAACAGAGTATGATTGATATACTAAATGAATGAAGTGTGATTGATACACTAAACGAGAATGTATGTGATAGATACGCTAAAGTGAATATGTGCATGGTAGATACACAAAATGAGAATGTGTGTGATAGATACACAAAAGTGAAAGTGAATGAAGTGTGATTGATACACTAAGTGAATGAAGTGAAGTGTGATTGATACACAAAACGAGAATGTATGTGATAGATACACAAAATGAAAGAAGTGTGATTGATACACTAAATGAATGAAGTGTGATTGATACACTAAATAAATGAAGAAAGTGTGATAGATACACTAAGGGTGAATGAGGTGTGATTGATACACTAAAGAAATGAGGTGTGATTGATACACTAACTGAATAAAGTGTGATTGATACACTAACTGAATGAAGTGTGATTGATACACTAAATAAAGGATCTCAAACGGAACTTCTTTGAATGAACCATACATACAATATCGTGCATGAATGAGAAAGAAACTTGATAGGTACAATGCAATACAATGCCTGATGTTTAATGAACGCAATAAACAAGCGTAGCGGCGCTTTAGAAAGCACCTCATGAGGTGAGTGGCGGTGAACTGCTCTTCTCCGACGGGGATCTCCCCTTGTCCTCTTCGAACACTTACCTTCAATCTTATAGTACAAAGGCTTTGAAATATTGACAAGGGTTCTTCACATAGAACACTTTGGATGTTGCCTTTCTTCCTGATCATATTCACAACTTTCCCTATTCTCCAACAGGGTGACAGACTAGGTTAGTTCAATATCCAGAATTGAGGTGCATACACGCTATCTCAACCTATGGGGCTTCCATACAGATTTCAAGCCGAGGACACGCCTCTGGGTATTTAAACCAGACTTTAGTCCCGAAAATCCCGAACCTTTACGTTCTAGGCATCAGCAATTCGAACTTTAGTTTTCACCTTCGCAGTTGGTCTCTTAGGAACTCATTGCGAACACAGCCAAGATGCCTCCGGCAGGGAATGGTACTCAGGGAGAGCAGTTTTGATCGCCATTCTGGTTTGAAGCAGACTTGATCTTGAGCTTGAGGTAGAGGCACACTCGTACTTCAGAGCAATGGCAAGACCCGAAGAGGTACACACGGAATGTAGTCTCGGAACTTACTGAAGTTGAAACAAAGTCAGATACCCGACATTTCCTCTTTTCTTTTGCTTTGTAGTCTGGAACCCATATAGCTTCAAATAGGTCCTGGTTTTACTATTCTGACATGACCTGGGTTGAACCCTGCGATTTTATGAAGGAACAAATACTGTTTTGCACAAATGTGGAGAATGACACAGCACTCTGAGCACAAAACGATTTTATTTTGAAATCGAAATTGAAAATGAATTCTCAATTGGGTATTGAGTCTACGACTGGACACAGCGCATCACGACTCAACAAAGGAAAACAAAGGTAAACAACCTAAACACATCGAGACACGCTCGGAACGACTCAAAGCAAAAATCGAGACGAACAAAACAAAAGACACGACACACAGTGCACAAGGAGCCAGTTTCTCCGGGTATTATTTCCCACCCTTTCTAATTTGTGATTCTCACATCACTCGGCCCTCAGGCTCTGTTTTTGTGAAAAAGCCATTTTCTCACTTTTTCTCTCAGCTCACATCACCTCTATTCTTCAATCTCTCATTTTTTTGTCCCTCCCCTGGGTGGTTGATGGATAAACAGAAAGTTATGGGCTCTTGCCCATAGCATTCTGCTAGATTCTTCTTCTTGTTTATAACAGTGAGTTTCTTCCACAGAAGGGCTGTGCTACAATTGGGTGTGTAGCAAATCTGCGGCTGACATCGGTTGACGATACTCCGCGGGGGGGTTTGGATGTAATCAGATGTGTCCAAACAAAGGAGTGGAATATCTCGATCCATTCCCGTTTGTGCTTCGCACTTGGCTTGATACCTCGTTGCTTGGAGGATGTGAGAGCTTTCTGCCCTTTTTGCGGTTAGCTTCCGTTGTGCCCTTTTCTGCCAAGTATGGTGCCCTTTCTAGCAAATGCGTTGATAAAGGGGAAAAGACAGAACACCTGACTCAAACTGTGCCCCTAGTTCATCGTTTTGACCATTTTTTTTGGTTTGGTTTTCTACTAAAACAATTTTAACCAAAATAAGAGTTAGATTACCACGCTTGTTCGATTTTCTGATTCAAAATCATGCAAGTTAGTTTATGAGCACTGGAAATTTTCCTTTTTTGGGTCCAAGAAAAAGGTCCAAGTTTGGAAAAATGGAATAGTTTTCGAGAGAAAATCAGTCAACCTTAGTAAAAATTCTCAAAAATTGTTTTTGCAAATGGCCACTGCTTAACGAGCATAGAACCCACTCTCGAGATGCACAACCTCAGATTCGAAGGAAAATTGCCCCTTGCTTAAAGGGAGCTGCATGGCAACGGAAAGTTGCCCCTTGTTTGAACCACCTCGGACTCAAAGGTAGAATCCGGCAGGTTGGTGGGTGTTTTGGGTAATTGGGGTAGGATTGGGGGCGGAGCCAATCATATCGGAATGTCCGTATCTCCCTGGCCATTTGGTGCCTCCTCGGGTGCTGGGACTCCTGGTGGGGAAGAGGCTTGGTGCGAAGCAGATGCTCCGGTTTGCTGCTGTAGCCGGGTAATTAACTCTGCTTGTTGAGCCATGATCGCAACCTGCTATTTGGCAAATTCCGTCTGGCGGGCAGCGTCTTGCTGCATGAGTTTCATACTTTCTTGGAGTTAACGCATCATTTCCTCCATCCCTGCGATGTTCTGCTGTTCCGGCTGACTGACTGGTATATCTATCTCTGTGATAGAAACTGAGGCCTCAGCTTGATTGTTCACTGGTGGGGTGGATAAGGGCCACTGATCTGGTAACTGCTGAACCGATGATTTGTGCCTAACTGGCCTCTTTTACCCTACCTCTGGCGGAGGAACACTGATTTGCCCTTGAATTGAATCTCTGACTTGACAAAGTTTATCAGCACAAGTCCGATGAACCTCGGGGGATATCAGAGCCTTCTGAAGCTATGGTTCCAAGACTACCCTAGCAAAAGTGAAAACATGCAGCATCTCAGCCTGATTTCACCAAAACAGATATGAGCAGCCGAATAACTGTGCTCTCTACTAAATTCTGTCCAAAAATTCTGCGAGTGAACTGATACCCTCAGGTAAAACTGATTCCCAGATACTGATGCCCGCAGGCCTGATACCCAGACTTGCAAACTGTTACATGTATTCCGGTAGGGACACACCCTAAAAGCACATAGCAAGCAAGTGAGAGCCAAAACACCACTACGTTGGGGTAGGGTTTCCCTATCCTATTTTGTCAGGAGCTAGGGTTTCACTACGTACACAGTAGTTTCAAACAACCAATAAACGGGTAAGCAACCTGTCCTAGTTTGGAATGGTCACTATGGATTCCGAATATGCACTAGGTCGAATGATCAAAAAGGGTACCCCGGTAAAACCGGGGTTTGTGTTCCCATACTGGCAGAGCCCGTAACCAGTAAACCTTATGGCACGTAGCCTCTTGCAAACTGCTCAGGAATAGCAGATGGCAAACACGGTGTCCTAGGCTCACCAATGCACATGCAATGCAAAGAAACACATAAGTGTAGTCAAAACCAGATATCATAAGTTCGAGTCAAGTTCTCTAACTCCCCAGCAGAGTCGCCAGAAACTGTAGACGTCCCCGAACGCCCCGGGAGGATGAGTCCCGTTCTGTCCATTTGGGCTCACTACAAGTTTGGACTCTCAAATTGTCACGGTTCTTAATCTGAACCAATGAGTCTAAATCCGGCAACTCGTTTTGAGAAAACAGATTTTTTGAAAGAAGTGCCAAACATGGACTACTTTGCCAGATACAGAGTCGCCACCTAAATGTTTTATTTTGGGGAAATTTAGGAAACCTTAACTCGTTTGCCTAAGGCCACGTGTCCGTTATCACCAAAGTTGCCTCGGCTCGGGAACTTGGGTACGATTGGGGAAGGTCACTTCGTGAGCACCCCCGCTCGCCCGATCAAAGATCGGCCTCTACTAACCATGATATATAGTTTTGAAAACTTTATGTGTTCTTATTCCGGTTATTAGCCTAGATTTACTATGTGATGCGCACAACATACAAGTATAGACTGGGTCACCTGAATTGGAACAAAACATTTAATGTTTGTTTATTTGAAAATGGTTTGATGGTGCTACTCGCAAGTAGGCTAAGACGTGGATTTGCCACCCTCAGGTGGGCTTAGAAAACATGATTTTGCCACTATCTAGTGGGCTTTAAACACACATTTTAACGAATTGCTCCAACTTAAATAACCCAACCTTCACCCACAGGCATTCAGGCAGTTATATCACATAAGCACTTAGCCTCATGGTAAATATGCTATCATGGCAGTCACTCACACACATGCAAGGATGCTAAAGCATAAACACTTACCGAGTACTCCAAGCCAAAACAAAAGCTATGTTAGAAATCCATGCATAATCCTAACTATACGGAAATGCTTAATGCAACACATGCAAAATGCAACTAAGATAGGCTCGGCTATTCTAAAGATGGCATGTGAAATGCTACAACTAACATGTATTCAACTTGGAATTGAGATACAAACGCAGTTAGTATGATGCGCCGAGCTCGGTGCATGCAAGACAAATGAATGAATGCAAACATGCTATCATACTGTATGCTAATTGAAACATGCCCTAATCTAACCATCATAACCTGATAAATAAAAGAGAGAAAGATGTGGGGTTGGAAAACATACATCACACATACGCACACTTATTACAACATTGCCCTCGCGCAGAGGGTCCGAATAAATAATACAGTCCCAAATGAATAAATAATATAGTCCCGAATAAATACAGAATCCTAATTAATTAACAAATTAATCTAGGAAAGTAGTAAATTGGCACGCAAATCCATGGGCCGCCTCAGCTCTGTTCCAAATGATGAATGATGCATGCTCGGGTTGCCTTGTGCGGAGAATCCCTTGCGATGTCCCGGTTTGCTTCTGTTTGCAATTATTCTTGGAATGCGTGCCAAGCCCCGGAAGGCTGTTGATTTCTGATTTGCTGCAACATAGAGCAACAAAGGGGCATGGCAAAGTATTTTCACATACGTATGCATGACTACTCTTCAGGGAGTGTAGTCCTCGATCCTCGTGCCACCAATCACGCATCTCGATGCATGATGGTCGAAAAGTCGAATTGCATGACTCAATATGAAATGAATGCACATATGGACATAACAAGGCCTAGACTCCATCATGGATAATCTGGAGTGTCGGCGACCGGGAATTGAGACACGTTCCGTCACTCGGAGTATGAAACGTCCCTCGTTTCCCGTGCTTGGGCTAACTCCTATCCCAAGCGCAATGCAATATGCATGATATGCGTGAATGCAACCCTAACATGCAACCTAGCATACACAATGCTATGAAATGGCATACACAATGCACGATGTAACGAGGCATACACAATGCTCTAACATACAACCTAGCATACACAATGCTATGAAATGAAATGGCATACGCAATGCATAATGGACTTACACTAACATGAGTGGACCTCAGCCACACTCTCATCAGTAGCCATTAGATGAAAATGAGACTCTCGAAACGCGTGCACGCATGCACGCAAACCGAGGACCGAACCTAAGGCATAGTATGCAACTCTAACAAGGCATGGCAAGGCATGGAATATGGCATACAAGCATGTAATTCCAGCACTGAAATATGATGCTAAACAGCCCTGAAACATGGAAAGATGGCACCCGATGCATGAGATGAAACCCGAAACTCGAAACTAGGCACATGGAATGACTTATAGCTATACAAAGCATGCATTATTTGATCATGAAGCATGAAGACAGAGCCAAGGCAGTCCCAAAACATGACCATTTCCAGTTCAAAGCATGGCCAAAAGATGCTAGCATGGTGCACAAAATAGCATGCAATCTTGACTAGCAAACATGGTTTACATGGCAAGTATATGAAGCAAATGTAATCTCACCAAACCAGCAAAAATCAGTGAATAAATCATGTGAAAATACGCCCAAATAACCACTGATATGCAACCATGGTATGCAAAAATAATGAGCTCCTTTAGAGGGCCATGTAGGGAGTTATTAAGCACATGCAAGGTAGACATTTAGCATGGCATAAACAACTATAAAAGTCAAATATGGTAGTCCTAAAACTCACCAAATTGACCCTGGAAAGTGACCTCGAAGCATGCAAGATAGGGTCTCTTTGGAAGGCCAAAATGACCACCAAACAAGTCAAGGAGAGAGGGGGTCACCCCCATCTGATTTGGAGGCTCAAAACAGTGTGCTAGCCACTGAAAATACACTGGATTTCAGTGGCTAGAAGTCTAAACAAAACATGCAACAAGAGCTTAGGTGTAAGGCTCAAAACAAGAGACAATCGAGCATAAAAGGAAGCATATGACCTCAAACAAGAAAATTCCCTGAATGAAACATGAAGATGATGTAAAAATGAGACTTTTTCATAACAGATCTCAAAAGTGAATACAAATAGGGCTAATCTATCATGCAAAAATGGCCCTAAAAGAGAGAATAGAGACAAGGGATAGCAGCTGGCCCCAAATGGAAAAGAACCCTTCAACAAAGTTGAAGAGGGGCACAAAACAAGGCACTTTACAGTTTGGCTCGAAGCCCAAAAATGCTTAAAAATAGGGCTAACATATCATGCAAGAAATAGCCATAAAAGAGGAATAAAGAGGCAAGTGGTAGAAGCTAACCTCAAACAGAGGAGAGCCCTTCAACAAAGTTGAAGAGGGACTCAAAACAAGACATTTCACAGTTTATGACCAAGTCCAAAACAGCTCACAAATAGACCTAAAATATCATGCAAAAATAGGCTTAAAAGAGAGATTAAACACAAAGGGTAAAGAGAAGACCTCAAACAACAAGAGGTCCTTGATCAAATATGAAAAGGAGCTCAAAATATGACTATTTACAGTTCAGGTCAGAGCCCAAAAATGTAAGCAACAAAGGCTAAGATATAGAACAAAATATGGCAAGAAAGAGGGAGAAGAGGACTCACCCTTGTAGCACAAGTCTTCAGCAGCTTTTGGACCAAGGAAAGGTGCTACTAACCTCTGAAAAACAGCCTCAAGTTGCTGGAATGGAGTGTGGAGGTTGTAGGCTTGGAGGTGGTGTGTAAATGGCCAAGGATAATGGACTTTAGAGCTTGGAAGGGAGAGCTATGGAGGAAGATGGTTGTGTGCCTTAGCAAAAATCTCTAACCCTTAGAAATGAAGCTCAAGTGTTGGTTTTATAGAGGGAGAGAGGCCAAGGGAAAAGGGGGGAAAATCAAATTCAAGTTTCCCCCCCCCCCCAAAAGGCAACCCCTCGGATACAGGATCTGGGGGGAAACAGCTGGCACAGCTGGAATACACTTGGAGAGAGGATCATGGCCGGCCAGGTTCAGAAGGTTCAGGTGGCCATGGCCGGCCGGCCAGGAGTCAAAAGGGTCAATGCAAATTACTGGCCGGCCACCCAAAAAAGGTGGCCTCCCATGTGTGCACAACACAAATGTGTGGTCAAAACCCAAAACAAGTGAACCAGGAGAGAGAAAGCCAATTTTTTAGAGGGGTTCAAAAGGGTCAAGGACAATTACTGGCCGGCCTATACATATTGGTGGCCTCCCAGGTGTGTACAACACAAATATGGGGTTTAGGGCTAAAGCGGGGTGGTTGACATTAGCTTTTTAGTGAGGAAAACGGGCGACGGAGAGCGATGAAGAAATAAAGCTGGCTTTTTAGAACAATTGCTGGCCTCCCACCCTTCGACAAGCTTCCTAACAATGAAAATGAGGTCTCCACCAAAAAAGAACCAAAACGGATGCAAAACGGAGGTTCGGGGACCGAAACGCGCGGCCTGGGGCCCCGAAAATGGGCTGTTAAGCACCGGAGGTGGCATTCGACCACGAAGTTGGTCTCTCGGGCCACAGTGTCTCCCAGAAGGGAGTAAATAAGATGTGTGCCAAAAACCGGAGCAAACGGAGGTGGTTAGGCAGTCCCGAACCGAGGCACACGGCCGTCGACTCCGAAAAATCGAAAACCGGGTCCAAATGGGAAAAATTGCCTACGACCACGGAACGTAGCCTACGGCCACTGAGAGATGATCCACGAGACCTCTCTCTCCCTTCGGGAAGAGAAAATAGAGAAAACAGAGCCTAGTTCGCAAACCGAGGCAAGGCACGAAAGAGTCCGGAAGTCCGGAGGCAAGGCTCGCAGCCGAGACTCTAAAACTTCAGAACGAGCACGATATGCAACATCACCAAGCGCTCAATTGGTGACGTCTGAGTCTTAAGGTCGGTCGAAAATGGGGTGTCTACAGTTGCCCTTCTTTGATGGAACTCGAAAGTCAAGAAGTGACGGGAGTGAATGTCAAAACCCAGAGACGACCCATTTTTGACAAGGCCGAAGACTTAGACAAACAGGCAAGATAACAAAGATGTGCCCGCAGGCAAGGGGCAAGATGCAAAATGATATGCACAAAGCCGGACGTAACTCATGATTATGCAAAGCAGCAAGCATATACAAATCTAACTACATTTCATGCAGTAAGGATAATGTAAATAAAGCTGTAGCGAAGCAAATATTCACAATAAATGCGACAGTTTTAAGCAGGAAGGCAAATCAAACTACATTTCATGCAGTTATGATGCAATCTGCTCTCCTTGCTAGACCAGTGACTGATCAATCTGCTCTCCGTGCTAGACCAGTGACTGATCTGGAGATTAAGGATGTTTTTTGGTCTCTTAAACCTAACAAGGCCCCTGGCCCTGACGGTTACCCTGCTGGCTTTTTCAAAAAATCTTGGGGTATTGTTGGTAGAGAGGTAACCCAAGCTATTAGAACTTTTTTTGAATCTGGGAAACTTCTCTCCGAAGTCAATAGTACAATCATAGCTCTCATCCCTAAAGTTCCTAACCCTGCAAAAGTGGGAGACTTTAGACCCATCTCTTGTTGCAACACGATATACAAATGTATAGCGAAGATCATTGCAAATAGGATTAAAGAGGTCTTGCCTGACCTCATTGATCCTGTGCAATCAGTTTTTGTGCAGGGCAGGAGAATTTCTGATAATATCTTCTTGTCTCAAGAAATTTTGAGGGGTTACCACAAGAATTCCACTACCCCTAAGTGTGCGATGAAAGTGGATATCATGAAAGCTTACGATAGTGTGAGATGGGAGTTTATCATTGATATCCTCAAAGCCATGGCTTTTCCGCCCATTATGATATCTTGGATCAAGGCTTGTATGACAAGTCCTTCTTTCTCTGTTTGCATTAATGGGAGCTTGCATGGTTATTTTAGAGGTGCTAGAGGTCTTAGACAGGGAGATCCTATGTCTCCTTATCTCTTTGTTCTAGCTATGGAAATCCTTGCTAGAATTTTTGCTGAAAAGTCCAATCATCCTCAATTCAAGTTCCATTGGAGGTGTGAGAAATCTAAGATTGTCAATCTCTGCTTTGCTGACGATCTTATGATCTTCAGTCGTGGGGATGCTCCCACTGTTAGCTTAATCATGCAAGGTCTGGAGGAGTTCTCTTCTCTTTCAGGCCTTACCCCTAGCTTCAGCAAAAGCAACATTTATTTCTCTGGTTGTAATGGGGGTTTGAGAGAGGATATCCTCAAAATTGTTCAGTTTACTGAGGGTACTCTTCCTGTCAAATACCTTGGTGTCCCACTGATAACAACCAAGCTTAGGGCTTCGGATTGTCAAATTCTCATTGATAGGATCACAATTCGTATTAAGAGCTGGACAAATAAAGCTCTTTCTTATGCTGGAAGAGCTCAACTTATCCAGACCATTCTCTTTTCTATGCAGGTTTACTGGTCCTCTCTTTTCATCCTCCCCAAGAGGGTTATTAGAGAGATTGAGGGTATCCTTAGAGCTTTTTTCTGGTCGGGCACAGATCTTAAGAAACATAGTGCCAAAATTGCTTGGGATAAGATTTGTGTGCCTAAAAATGAAGGTGGTCTTGGTTTTAAATCTTTAGAGGTTTGGAACATGGCTGCTATAACAAAGCATATTTGGTTCCTCTTCTCTGGAGGGGAGATGTCTATGTGGTGCCAGTGGGTTAAATCATATTTACTTAAGGGCAGAAGTTTCTGGAAAGTAAAGGTTCCCCACAACTCTTCTTGGGTTTGGAGAAAGATTCTAGCTCTTAGGGATAAAATTTCACCCCTTATTATCCACAAAATAGGTAGGGGTGACTCTACCTTTTTATGGTATGATAATTGGCATCCTCTTGGTCCTTTGTGGAAAAAATTTGGGGACAGAATCTTGTATGACTCTAATCTTAACAGTGAGACTAAGGCCAATCAGATTATGGATGGGGACTCTTGGAAGTGGCCTGTCCCCAACTCTTGGGAAATAAGGGAGCTGATCTCTTCAACCCCCACTAGTTGTAGACCTAACCCTCTACTGGATGATCAACCTACTTGGTCTCTTTCTGATGGGAAATTTACTATTAATGGTGTTTGGAATCATTGGAGGCTTAAGCTTGATAAAGTTGTTTGGCATAAATTAATCTGGGGGGCTCACCATATCCCTAGGGCTAGTTTTGTTGTTTGGATGGCTGTCCAAGAGAGGCTTAATACTGGTGACAGGCTTCAGCTATTTGGCATCTCTCCTACACCAACTTGCCCCTTTTGCCAACATGTTACTGAAACTCATTCTCACCTCTTTTTTGATTGTGTCTTCTCTACTAAAATCTGGACTGAAATCAAAGCTAAATGTAATGTGCAGTGGCCTGACTTTCAGTGGCCTGGCATTATTCCCTTTGCTACTAGAGAGACTAAGAGAAGATCATTAAGATCCATAATCATCAAATTGTCATTGTTGTGCTCTGTTTAAATAATCTGGCTTGAAAGGAATAACAGAATTTTCAATAAAGAATTCAAGCCAGAAGAAGTGGTGGTTAAAATAATTGTCCAACTGATTCGGGGTAGATTGTTGTCTATCACAAATGTTCCTAGAAATGCAGGTGACAACTGGTACATTGACCATTGGAATTTGCCTGCTACTGCCTTGAAGCCCCATGTTCTCGGCACTGGGAGGGCTGTTGAGTGATGTGAGTTCACTATATGAGGGTCGAGTGATTGTAAGCAAACAGAGTGTTTTTCCTAACTGTTTTCTTCTTGTGTAGTAATGAGAAGTGCTTGGATCAATGAGGGTTGAGTGTTGTGAGTCCAAAAATTTACAACAGACAGAATTGTGGGTTGAGTGAAATAGCTACTCACAAATGTTTTATCTAATGTTTATATATATTGTAAGCTTTATGTGCAGGCTATGGGGTAATGCAATGCTGTGTGGGTTGAGTGATGAGAGCCTATATATTGTGTGCTAAATTCCAAATACTACTGAGTGATGCGAGATTATTGTGGGTTTAGTGATGTGAGACATATATTGTGGTTACCTGTTTTTACTGGAATCCTTCATGATCACTAATGGATTTGTTTACTCCATTCTGGCAGGTCGTTCTATATTGTCTAGTGGAGGTCTACATCTTGGTTTGATTCTTGGGATATTTGGCTCGAAGCTGGCTGCTGAATGCGCCGCTGGTTGTTTCTTCAGGGATATAAGCTGTTTTCATTTCTGTTTTAACAACTTTAGCTATTTTACCTATCCTAGCGGGATGTGCTAGGAATTAAGTGGTCCATCTTTGGCCTGTTTTGTTTCTATTGCTTTACTGTTTGGTTCTGGATTATGTAGTCCACAGGTTATGTTTTGTTTTCCATTACTGTTTTCGGACTTGGGGCTGTCATTTTGTGCTGTTATGGGGCTGTTTAACTCACGGCTCTGGGCTGTTCCTTCGCAGTGTTCATTTCCCCTATCTCTCATGATATGGTTGCTGAACAGTGTTTTTGTTTGGGCTCTCTTTTGCTTTATTTTTTTGTTTTTGGTTGATGATCTTGCTGTATAGTTGATTGTAGGGCCTGGGGTATTCCCCTTGTATTCTTGTATATCCTTTGTCTTTTATTTATGTCTTATTCACCCAAAAAGTTATGATGCAATCTTAGCGAGCATGTGTGATAGACACACAAAAGTGAAGAGAGTGTGCTGGATACACTAAGTAAAGCAAAGTGTGATAGAAACACAAAGTGAATACAAAAGTGTGATAGATGCACTATGTGAAGCAAAGCATGATGGATATACGCAGAGTGTGATAGATGCACTACGTGAACAGAGTGTGATTGATACACTGAAGGTGAACACAAAGTGTGATAGATGCACTATGTGAACAAAGTGTGATTGATACACTAAAAGTGAACACAAAGTGTGATAGATGCACTATGTGAACAGAGTATGATAGATACAATAAAAGCGAACACAAAGTGTGATAGATGCACTGTGTGAACAGGTTCGATGGATACACTAAAAGCGAACACAAAGTGTGATAGATGCACTAAGTGAACAGAGTGTGGTTGATACACTAAAAAGCGAACACAAAGTGTGATAGATGCACTTAGTGATCAAGTGTGATGGATACACAAAAGGTGAACACAAAGTGTGATAGATGCACATAGTGAACAAGTGTGATGGATACACAAAAGGTGAACACGAAGTGTGATAGATGCACTTAGTGAACAAAGTGTGATGGATACACAAAAGGTTAACACAAAGTGTGATAGATGCACTTAGTGAACAAGTGTCATGGATACACAAAAGGTGAACACAAACTGTGATAGATGCACTTAGTGAACAAGAGTGATGGATCCACAAAAGGTGAACACGAAGTGTGATAGATGCACTTAGTGAACAAGTGTGATGGATACACAAAAGGTTAACACAAAGTGTGATAGATGCACTATGTGAACGAGTGTGATGGATACACTAAAGGTGAACACGAAGTGTGATAGATGCACTATGTGAACAGAGTATGATTGATATACTAAATGAATGAAGTGTGATTGATACACTAAATGTGAACACGAAGTGTGATAGATGCACTTAGTGAACAAGTGTGATGGATACACTAAATGTACACAAAGTGTGATAGATGCACTTAGTGAACAGAGTATGATTGATATACTGAATGTGAACACAAAGTGTGATAGATGCACTATGTGAACAGAGTATGATTGATATACTAAATGTGAACACGATGTGTGATAGATGCACTTAGTGAACGAGTGTGATAGATACGCTAAATGAACACAAAGTGTGATAGATGCACTTTGTGAACAGAGTATGATTGATATACTGAATGTGAACACAAAGTGTGATAGATGCACTATGTGAACAGAGTATGATTGATATACTAAATGTGAACACGAAGTGTGATAGATGCACTTAGTGAACGAGTGTGATGGATACACTAAATGAACACAAAGTATGATAGATGCACTTAGTGAACAAAGTGTGATTGGTATACTGAAAATGAACACAAAGTGTGATAGATGCACTATGTGAACAGAGTATGATTGATATACTAAATGAACGAAGTGTGATTGATACACTAAATGAATGAAGTGTGATTGATATACTAAACGAGAATGTATGTGATAGATACGCTAAAGTGACTATGTGCATGGTAGATACACAAAATGAGAATGTGTGTGATAGATACACAAAAGTGAAAGTGAATGAAGTGTGATTGTTATACTAAGTGAATGAAGTGAAGTGTGATTGATACACAAAACGAGAATGTATGTGATAGATATACAAAATGAAAGAAGTGTGATTGATACACTAAATGAATGAAGTGTGATTGATACACTAAATAAATGAAGAAAGTGTGATAGATACACTAAGGGTAAATGAGGTGTGATTGATACACTAAAGAAATGAAGTGTGACTGATACACTAACTGAATGAAGTGTGATTGATACACTAAATAAAGGATCTCAAACGGAACTTCTTTGAATGAACCGTACATACAATATCGTGCATGAATGAGAAAGAAACTTGATAGGTACAATGCAATACAATGCATGATGTTTAATGAACGCAATAAACAAGCGTAGCGGCGCTTTAGAAAGCACCTCATGAGGTGAGTGGCGGTGAACCGCTCTTCTCCGACGGGGATCTCCCATTGTGCTCTTCGAACACTTACCTTCAATCTTACAGTACAAAGGCTCTAAAATATTAACAAGGGTTCTTCACATAGAACACTTTGGATGTTGCCTTTCTTCCTGATCATATTCACAACTTTCCCTATTCTCCAACGGGGTGACAGACTAGGTTGGTCCAGTATCCAGAATTGAGGTACATACATGCTATCTCAACCTATGGGGCTTCCATACAGATTTCAAGCCGAGGACACGCCTCTAGGTATTTAAACCAGACTTTAGTCCCGGAAATCCCGAACCTTTACGTTCTAGGCATTAGCCATTCGAACTTTAGTTTCCACCTTTCGCAGTTGGTCTCTTAGGAACTCATTGCGAACACAGCCAAGATGCCTCCGGCAGGGAATGGTACTCAAGGAGAGCACTTTTGATTGCCATTCTGGCTTGAAGCAGACTTGATATTGAGCTTGAGGTAGAGGCACACTCGTACTTCAGAGCAATTGCAAGACCCGAAGAGGTACACACGGAATGTAGTCTCGGAACTTACTGAAGTTGAAACAAACTCAGATACCCGACATTTCCTTTTTTCTTTTGCTTTGTAGTCTGGAACCCATATAGCTTCAAATAGGTCCTGGTTTTACTATTCTAACATGACCGGGGTTGAACCCTGCGATTTTATGAAGGAACAAATATTATTTTGCACAAATGTGGAGAATGACACAGCACTCTGAGCACAAAACAATTTTATTTTGAAATCGAAATTGAAAATGAATTCTCAACTGGGTATTGAGTCTACAACTAGACACAGCGCATCATGACTCAACAAAGGAAAACAAAGGTAAACAACCTAAACACATCGAGACATGCTCGGAACGACTCAAAGCAAGAATCGAGACAAACAAAACAAAAGACACGACACACAGACGTGTTACAAAGACGAGAGACCTCTTAGTGCACGAGGAGCCAGTTTCTTCGGGTATTATTTCCCACCCTTTCTAATTTGTGATTCTCACATCACTCGACCCTCAGGCTCTGTTTTTCTGAAAAAGCCATTTTCTCACTTTTTCTCTCAGCTCACATCTCTCTATTCTTCAATCTCTCTTTTTTTCTGTCCCTCCCCTGGGTGGTTGACGGATAAACAGAAAGTTGTGGGCTCCTGCCCATAGCATTCTGCTAGATTCTTCTTCTTGTTCATAACAGTGAGTTTCTTCCACAGAGGGGCTGTGCTACAATTGGTTGTGTAGCAAATCTGCAGCTGACATCGGTTGACGATACTCTGCGGGGGGGTTTGGATGTAATCAGATGTGTCCAAACAAAGGAG
The DNA here is from genome assembly GCF_055761805.1 of Camellia sinensis. Classification (NCBI taxonomy): domain Eukaryota; kingdom Viridiplantae; phylum Streptophyta; class Magnoliopsida; order Ericales; family Theaceae; genus Camellia; species Camellia sinensis. The sequence goes on from NC_138964.1 coordinate 91,272,016, forward strand.
TGGAATATCTCGCTCCATTCCCATTTGTGCTTCGCACTTGGCTTGATACCTCATTGCTTGGAGGATGTGAGAGCTTTCTGCCCTTTTTGCGGTTAGCTTCCGTTGTGCCCCTTTCTAGCAAGTATGGTGCCCTTTCTGGCAAATGCATTGATAAAGGGGAAAAGACAGAACACCTGACTCAAACTGTGCCCCTAGTTCATCGTTTTGACCATTTTTTTTGGTTTGGTTTTCTACTAAAACAATTTTAACCAAAAAAAGAGTTAGATTAAAACGCTTGTTCGATTTTCTGATTCAAAATCATGCAAGTTAGTTTATGAGCACTGAAAATTTTTCTTTTTTGGGTCCAAGAAAAAGGTCCAGGTTTGGAAAAATGGAATAGTTTTCGAGAGAAAATCAATCAACCTTAGTAAAAATTCTCAAAAGTTGTTTTTGCAAACGGCCACTGCTTAACGAGCATAGAACCCACTCTCGAGATGCACAACCTCAGATTCGAAGGAAAATTGCCCCTTGCTTAAGGGGAGCTGCATGGCAACGGAAAGTTGTCTCTTGTTTGAACGGCATTGCAGCGCATTGAATGGCAACGGAAAGTTGCCCCTTGTTTGAACGGCACTGCAGCGCACTGGACGGCAACAGAAAGTTGCCCCTAGTCTGAATAGCGCCGCAGCATGTGGCAACCAGTCCTTACAATGACAATTACAACCAAATTCTCGGATACAGAGAAGACAAAGATGACCAGAACCATCACATGGACACAGTCGAATTTGAAATGTTTTACGACTGGACTTCAGAATGAAGTTGCCTACGTATCCCAAAGATGGGAATCAAGCCTTACGTAGTTCGGGATTAAGGTACACTCGTGTATTTAACCTCTCCTTTTGCGCTCTAACTTTTGCCAAGGCCGCCCTTTCTGGGTTTTCAACCTTGCGAGCTTTGTTCTTCTTTTCTTTTCATTCCTTTTCATTTTCTTCTCTTCTTTTTTCTTTTTTATCTTTTCTTTTTATTTTCTTCATTTTTTTCATTTTTCTTTTTTTTTTCTTTTTCTTTTTGTTCTTTTTCTTCTCTTTTTTGCTCTAACTTTTGCCTGGGTCGCCCTTCCGGGTTTTCGGACCAGCGAGCCTCTTAAGGGTAAACGTGTAGCTTTTGTCCATATGGAATGGTTTGAGATCTCGAAGCCATCCGAATCCAAGAGAATGGATGTTGTTTGTTGATGATGTAGGAGTCCATCCAATGGGGGGCTGAATTTGCCCCTAGTGTTGTGGATAGGAACTTGGTTGTCCTTCACCAATACTTTCTTCTTTTCCCCCTTCTGGGATTTGGCATTCTCGATGATCTTCATCTTTGACTCTTCGAGCACATTTGAAATTCTTTTGCCCCTAGTTCGAGGGGTGCTTCTGATCTAGCTTCGCAAGCTTCTTGATTTGACTTTGTCGCCGCTACTTCACGGGCTGCTTTTGATCCAGCCACACAGGCCTTACATTGTAGTTGACCGTTGAACATTCTGAATCCAAGTTCAAGGTTCGAAAGCAAGGGGTCGAGTCTCGAGACTGAGAGCGATCCTAAGCTGCACAATCTCAAGAGAGATTCCACATAGGTCTTCGTAGGACCGCGGAAAACATTTTTTTGAAATCTTTTAAGAAAGCAACTAGTCGTTCGCGCCGAAGACAGTGTAGAACCAATCTGGATCAAGCCAGGATCCTTCCTAGTACTCACACTAACAAGCATGATTTCACTCATTAAGGGCTTAGCACGCCTCTCTTTCTCTCAATTGATCAAATTTTTGCAAAACCCGTGGAATTCCTTCATCTTCGTTTTCACCGCAGTGTTCAAAAAAAAGTTTTGAAAAACTTAGGTCAATGCAATAATTTCAAGGCACAAGAGAGCAGGTGGAATGCACTACCCTTTCATTCAAACTTTCTGGCACAACTGGCGCAAGGCAGAAGCAAACACAAGAGTGTGAAAATCACTGCTGTTTTATTCAAATCTGTTGGCATAACTGGCTCCCCGGCAGAAACAGACTCAAAAGAAAACAAAAGGACAAACACAAAACAAAATAGTGATATCCGAAGAAACACCCCCGGAATCACCCGACTCTAACAAAACAGGACTGACTCGATACAACAAGACAGACCCTTAATCAAAAGACCGACTCAGAACAAAGAGACAGACTCAAAACAAAACAACAGAACTGACTCAACACCCAAGTCAGAAGCTACAAAAACCAGTATTCACAAATGCTCAAAATAGTGCGTGCCACACGCCACATCTGAAGTAAACTGAGTGCCAGCCGCAGCTGGTTCATCCCCCGATCACATAATCACATTATCCCCCGCAAGTTCATTGATCAAGTGCCGATAGACTTTGCAGGACCTGGTGCGGCAATGACCCCGTTGTCAAACAGATTTTGTACATCATGGCGCAGACGAAAGCAACTGTCGGTGTCATGACCGGTTTGTTAATGGTAGGCACAGTATTTAGTCTGGTCATGCTTTGCAGGGATAGGATCGGGTAGGGGCCGTTGTTCGAACGGTTTCAAATGTCCTTTCCGGAGTAAGACCTCTAGAGCCTTTGACAAAGGCATATGAAGTGGGGTAAAAATCCTCTTGACTCGAGATGGATATTTGGTTTCTTGTGAGCTACTTCCGGATGCACCGGTGAATGGGGTAGTTGTTTTTGATGCGGAGGTGGTAACCATGCCCACTTCAGAAGATCTTGCAGCTGCATCACCACTGGTGGTCGCATTTGAACTGCGGGAAAATGCCCTCCTGGGCTGCTCTTTCTCCTAGTCAAGAAGGCCCTGCTTCATAGCGTCCTCGATCTGTACTCCCATCTCATGTGAGTCTGAAAAGGTGGGGAAGGGGAGAACGATCATTTTCTGCATAAGCTTGGGCTAGAGATTGTGCACAATCATCCGAATTTGATCTTTGTCAGTGGGCCTAAGGGTCATCATTGAGGCCTTGGCCCTCTAGCGGGCTACGAAATCAAAAAAACTCTCCTTAGGCTCTTGCCTTGTTGTTTCAAGATCACGGGTTGTGACCTCGATTTGCATGTTATAGGAGTACTGCGCAACGAAGGCCTCGACCATCTAATCCCAGTTCCGTTTGACATTGTCTTCTAATTTTGCATACCAGATAGCGGCCACACCTAACAGGGTCCGGCCGAACAATGAAAGCTTCTGCGGTCTGGTGAGGCCCATCGGTCGTAGTATATCAGAGAACAACCGGAGATGCACCAGGGGATCCCCAGATCCGTCAAAGCGGTCGATATGTGGCATTTTAAAGCAGTCTGGCAGCGTCACGACCGCATCGGTATATCCATCCTCAATGTCCGGGATGGACTTGACGCCCTAAGATTTCTTGAACAGTTTTTCAAGCTTGCTCACCTTCAGTGCTGTGGGGTCCAACCTCGGACTCAAAGGGAGAATCCGGCAGGTTGGTGGGTGTTTTGGGTAATTGGGGTAGGATTGGGGGCGGAGCCAGTCCTGTCGGAATGTCCGTATCTCCCTGGCCATTTGGTGCCTCCTCGGGTGCTGGGACTCCTGGTGGGGAAGGGGCTTGGTGCGAAGCAGATGCTCCGGTTTGCTGCTGTAGCCGGGTAATTAACTCTGCTTGTTGAGCCATGATCGCAGCCTACTATTTGGCAAATTCCGTCTGGCGGGCAGCGTCTTGCTGCATGAGTTTCATACTTTCTTGGAGTTGACGCATCATTTCCTCCATCCCTGCCATGTTCTGCTGTTCCGGCTGACTGACTGGTATATCTATCTCTGTGATAGAAACTGAGGCCTCAGCTTGATTGTTCACAGGTGGGGTGGATAAGGGCCACTGATCTGGTAACTGCTGAACCGATGATTTGTTCCTAACTGGCCCCTTTTACCCTGCCTCTGGCGGAGGAACACTGATTTGCCCTTGAACTGAATCTCTGACTTGACAAAGTTTATCAGCACAAGTCCGATGAACCTCGGGGGTTATCGGAACCTTCTGAAGCTATGGTTCCAAGACTACCCTAGCAAAAGAGAAAACATGCAGCATCTCAGCCTGATTTCACAAAAACAGATATGAGCAGCCGAATAACTGTGCTCTCTACTGAATTCTGTCCAAAAATTCTGCCAGTGAACTGATACCCTCAGGTAAAACTGATTCCCAGATACTGATGCTCGCAGGCCTGATACCCAGACTTGCAAACTGTTACATGCATTCCTGTAGGGACACACCCTAAAAGCACATAGCAAGCAACCTGTCCTAGTTTGGGATGGTCACTATGGATTCCGAATCTGCACTAGGTCGAATGGTCAAAAAGGGTACCCCAGTAAAACCAGGGTTTGTGTTCCCATACTGGCAGAGCCCGTAACCGGTAAGCCTTATGGCACGTAGCCTCTGGCAAACCGCTCAGGAATAGCAGATGGCAAACACAGTGTCCTAGGCGCACCAATGCACATGCAATGCAAAGAAACACATAAGTGTAGTCAAAACCAGATATCATGAGTTCGAGTCAAGTTCTCTAACTCCCCAACAGAGTCGTCAGAAACTGTAGACGTCCCTGAACGCCCTGGGAGGATGAGTCCCGTTCTGTTCATTTGGGCTCACTACAAGTTCGGACTCTCAAATTGTCACGGTTCTTAATCTGAACCAAAGAGTCCAAATCCGGCAAATCCTTTTGAGAAAACAGATTTTTTGAAAGAAGTGCCAAACATGGACTGCTTTGCCAGATACAGAGTCGCCACCTAAATGTTTTATTTTGGGGAAATTTAGGAAACCCTGACTCGTTCGCCTAAGGCCACGTGTCCGTCATCACTAAAGTTGCCTCGGCTTGGGAACTTGGGTACGATTGGGGGAAGGTCACTTCGTGAGCACCCCCGCTCGCCCGATCAAAGATCGACCTCTACTAACCATGATATATAGTTTTGAAAACTTTATGCGTTCTTATTCCGGTTATTAGCCTAGATTTACTATGTGATGCGCACAACATACAAAGTATAGACTGGGTCGCCTGAATTGGAACAAAACATTTCATGTTTGTTTATTTGAAAATGGTTTGATGGTGCTACTCGCAAGTAGGGCAAGAAGTGGATTTGCCACCCTCGGGTGGGCTTAGAAAACATGATTTTGCCACTATCTAATGGGCTTTAAACACATATTTTAACGAATTGCTCCAACTTAAATAACCCAACCTTCACCCATAGACATTCAGGCAGCACTGAGCCTCATGGTAAGCATGCTATCATGGCAGTCACTCACACACATGCAAGGATGCTAAAGCATAAACACTTACCGAGTACTCCAAGCCAAAACAAAAGCTATGTTAGAAATCCATGCATAATCCTAACTATACAGAAATGCCTAACGCAACACATGCAAAATGCAACTCTAAAGATGGCATGTGAAATGCTACAACTAACATGTATTCAACTTGGCATGTGAAACAAAAAAAAACACTTATTACAACATTGCCCTCGCGCAGAGGGTCCGAATAAATAATACAGTCCCAAATGAATAAATAATACAGTCCCTATGGTTCCAAGACTACCCTAGCAAAAGAGAAAACATGCAGCATCTCAGCCTGATTTCACAAAAACAAATATGAGCAGCCGAATAACTGTGCTCTCTACTGAATTCTGTCCAAAAATTCTGCCAGTGAACTGATACCCTCAGGTAAAACTGATTCCCAGATACTGATGCCCGTAGGCCTGATACCCAGACTTGCAAACTGTTACATGCATTCCTGTAGGGACACACCCTAAAAGCACATAGCAAGCAAGTGAGAGCCAAAACACCCCTATGTTGGGGTAGGGTTTCCCTGTCCTATTTTGTCAGGAGCTAGGGTTTCACTACGCACACAGTGGTTTCAAACAACCTATAAACGGGTAAGCAACCTGTCCTAGTTTGGAATGGTCACTATGGATTCTGAATATGCACTAGCTCGAATGGTCAAAAAGGGTACCCCGGTAAAACCGGGGTTTGTGTTCCCATACTGGCAGAGCCCGTAACCGGTAAGCCTTATGGCGCACGTAGCCTCTGGCAAACCGCTCAGGAATAGCAGATGGCAAACACGGTATCCTAGGCGCACCAATGCACATGCAATGCAAAGAAACACATAAGTGTAGTCAAAACCAGATATCATGAGTTCGAGTCAAGTTCTCTAACTCCCTAGCAGAGTCGCCAGAAACTGTAGACGTCCCCGAACGCCCCGGGAGGATGAGTCCCGTTCTGTTCATTTGGGCTCACTACAAGTTCGGATTCTCAAATTGTCACGGTTCTTAATCTGAACCAAAGAGTCCAAATCCGGCAAATCGTTTTGAGAAAACAGATTTTTTGAAAGAAGTGCCAAACATGGACTGCTTTTCCAGATACAGAGTCGCCACCTAAATGTTTTATTTTGCGCAAATTTAGGAAACCCTGACTCGTTTGCCTAAGGTCACGTGTCCGTCATCACTAAAGTTGCCTCGGCTTGGGAACTTGGGTACGATTGGGAAAGGTCACTTCGTGAGCACCCCCGCTCGCCCGGTCAAAGATCGGCCTCTACTAACCATGATATATTGTTTTGAAAACTTTATGCGTTCTTATTCCGGTTATTAGCCTAGATTTACTATGTGATGCGCACAACATACAAGTATAAACTGGGTCGCCTGAATTGGAATAAAACATTTCATGTTTGTTTATTTGAAAATGGTTTGATGGTGCTACTCGCAAGTAGGCTAAGAAGTAGATTTTCCACCCTCGGGTAGGCTTAGAAAACATGATTTTGCCACTATCTAGTGGGCTTTAAACACACATTTTAACGAATTGCTCCAACTTAAATAACCCAACCTTCACCCACAGACATTCAGGCAGTTATATCACATAAGCACTTAGCCTCATGGTAAGCATGCTATCATGGCAGTCACTCACACACATGCAAGGATGCTAAAGCATAAACACTTACCGAGTACTCCAAGCCAAAACAAAAGCTATGTTAGAAATCCATGCATAATCCTAACTATATAGAAATGCCTAATGCAACACATGCAAAATGCAACTAAGACAGGTTCGGCTATTCTAAAGATGGCATGTGAAATGCTACAACTAACATGTATTCAACTTGGCATGTGAAATGCTACAACTAACACTTATTACAACATTGCCCTCGCGCAGAGGGTCCGAATAAATAAGACAGTCCCGAATAAATACAGAATCCTAATTAATTAACAAATTAATCTAGGAAAGTAGTAAATTGGCACGCAAATCCATGGACCGCCTCAGCTCTGTTCCAAATGATGAATGATGCATGCTCGGGTTGCCTTGTGCGAAGAATCCCTTGCGATGCCCCAGTTTGCCTCTGTTTGCAATTATTCTTGGAATGCGTGCCAAGCTCCGGAAGGCTGCTGATTTCTGATTTGCTGCAACATAGAGCAACAAAGGGGCATGGCAAAGTATTTTCACACATGTATGCATGACTACTCTTCAGGGAGTGTAGTCCTCGATCCTCGTGCCACCAATCACGTATCTCGATGCATGATGGCCGAAAAGTCGAATTGCATGAGTCAATATGAAATGAATGCACATATGGACACAACAAGGCCTAGACTCTATCATGGATAATCTGGAGTGTCGGCGACCGGGAATTGAGACACGTTCCGTCACTCGGAGTATGAAATGTCCCTCGTTTCCCGTGCTTGGGCTAACTCCTATCCCAAGCGCAATGCAATATGCATGATATGCGTGAATGCAACCCTAACATGCAACCTAGCATACACAATGCTATGAAATGGCATACACAATGCACGATGTAACGAGGCATACACAATGCTCTAACATACAACCTAGCATACACAATGCTATGAAATGAAATGGCATACGCAATGCATAATGGACTTACACTAACATGAGTGGACCTCAGTCACACTCTCATCAGTAGCCATTAGATGAAAATGAGACTCTCGAAATGCGTGCACACATGCACACAAACTGAGGACCGAACCTAAGGCATAGTATGCAACTCTAACAAGGCAAGGCAAGGCATGAAATATGGCATACAAGCATGTAATTCCAGCACTGAAATATGATGCTAAACAGCCCCGAAACATGGAAAGATTGCACCCGATGCATGAGATGAAACCCGAAACTCGAAACTAGGCACATGGAATGACTTATAGCTATACAAAGCATGCATTATTTGATCATGAAGCATGAAGACAGAGCCAAGGCAGTCCCAAAACATGAACATTTCCAGTTGAAAGTATGGCCAAAAGATGCTAGCATGGTGGACAAAATAGCATGCAATCTTGACTAGCAAACATGGTTTACATGGCAAGTATATGAAGCAAATGTAATCTCACCAAACCAGAAAAAATCAGTGAATAAATCATGTGAAAATAGGCTCAAATAACCACTGATATGCAACCATGGTATGCAAAAATAATGAGCTCCTTTAGAGGGCCATGCAGGGAGTTATTAAGCACATGCAAGGTAGACATTTAGCATGGCATAAACAACAATAAAAATCAAATATGGTAGTCCTAAAACTCACCAAATTGACCTTGGAAAGTGACCTCGAAGCATGCAAGATAGGGTCTCTTTGGAAGGCCAAAATGACCACCAAACAAGTCAAGGAGAGAGGGGGTCACCCCCCCTCTGATTTGGAGGCTCAAAACAATGGATTTCAGTGGCTAGAAGTCCAAACAAAGCATGCAACAAGAGCTTAGGTGTAAGGCTCAAACAATCGAGCATAAAAGGAAGCATATGACCTCAAACAGGAAAATTCCCTAATCAAACATGAAGATGATGTCAAAATGAGACTTTTTCCAGTTTATAATAGATCTCAAAAGTGAACACAAATAGGGCTAATCTATCATGCAAAAATGGCCCTAAAAGAGAGAATAGAGACAAGGGACAGTAACTGGCCCCAAATGGCAAAAAACCCTTCAAAAAAGTTGAAGAGTGGCTCAAAACAAGGCACTTTATAGTTTTTCTTGAAGCCCAAAAATGCTTACAAACAGGGCTAACATATCATGCAAGAAATAGCCATAAAAGAGGAATAAAGAGGCAAGTGGTAGAAGCTGACCTCAAACCGAGGAGAGCCCTTCAACAAAGTTGAAGAGGGACTCAAAACAAGACATTTCATAGTTTATGACCAAGTCCAAAACAGCTCACAAATAAGCCTAAAATATCATGCAAAAATAGGCCTAAAAGAGAGATTAAACACAAAGGGTAAGGAGAAGACCTCAAACAGCAAGAGGTCCTTGATCAAACATGAAAAGGAGCTCAAAATATGACTATTTATAGTTCAGGTCGGAGCCCAAAAATGTAAGAAACACAGGCTAAGATATAGAACAAAATAAGGCAAGAAAGAAGGAGAAGAGGACTCGCCCTTGTAGCACAAGTCTTCAGCAGCTTTTGGACCAAGGAAAGGTGCTTCTAACCTCTGAAAAATAGCCTCAAGTTGCTGGAATGGAGTGTGGAGGTTGTAGTCTTGGAGGTGGTGTGTAAATGGCCAAGGATAATGGACTTTAGAGCTTGGAAGGGAGAGCTATGGAGGAAGATGGTTGTGTGCCTTAGCAAAAATCTCTAACCCTTAGAAATGAAGCTCAAGTGTTGGTTTTATAAAGGGAGAGAGGCCAAGGGAAAAGGGGGGAAAATCAAATTCAAGTTTCCCCCCCAAAAGGCAACCCCTCGGATACAGGATCTGGGGGGAAACAGCTGGCACAGTTGGAATACACTTGGAGAGAGAGGATCATGGCCGGCCAGATTCAAAAGGTTCAGGTGGCCGGCCGGCCACCCCCCATGGCCGGCCGGCCAGGGGTCGAAAGGGTCAATGCAAATTGCTGGCTGGCCACCCAAAAAAGGTGGCCTCCCATGTGTGCACAACACAAATATGTGGTCAAAATCCAAAAAAAGTGAACCAGGAGAGAGAAAAGCCAACTTTTTAGAGGGGTTCAAAAGGGTCAAGGACAATTACTGGCCGGCCTATACATATTAGTGGCCTCCCAGGTGTGTACAACACAAAAATAGGGTTTAGGGCTAAAGAAAGTGGCCCCGGGGTGGTCAATATTAGCTTTTTAGTGAGGAAAACGGGCGACGGAGAGCGATGAAGAAATAAAGCTGGCTTTTCAGAACAATTGCTGGCCTCACACCCTCCTACAAGCTTCCTAACAATGAAAATGAGGTCTCCACCAAAAAAGAACCAAAACGGATGCAAAACGGAGGTTCAGGGACCGAAACGCGCGGCCTGGGGCCCCGAAAATGGGCTCTTACGCACCAGAGGTGGCATTCGACAACGAAGTTGGTCTCTCGGGCCACAGTGTCTCCCAAAAGGGAGTAAATAAGATGTGTGCCAAAAATCGGAGCAAACGAAGGTGGTTAGGTAGCCCCGAACCGAGGCATACGTCCGTCGGCTCCGAAAAATCGAAAACCGGGTCCAAATGGGAAAAATGGCCTACGATCACGAAACGTAGCCTACGACCACTGAGAGATGATCCACGAGACCTCTCTCTCCCTTCGGGAAGAGAAAATAGAGAAAATCGAGCCTGGTTCGTAAACCGAGGCAAGGCAAGGCTTGCAGCCGAGACTCTGAAACTTCAGAACGAGCACAATATGCAACATCACCAAGTGCTCAATCGGTGACGTCTGAGTCTTAAGGTCGGTCGAAAATGGGGTGTCTACAGTTGTCCTTCTTTGACAGAACTCGAAAGTCAAGAAGTGACGGGAGTGAATGTCAAAGCCCAGAGACGACCCATTTTTGACAAGGCCGAAGACTTAGACAAACAGGCAAATAACAAAGATGTGCCCGCAGGCTGGGGGCAAGATGCAAAATGATATGCAGAAAGCCAGACGTAACTCACGATTATGCAAAGCAGCAAGCATATACAAATCTAACTACATTTCATGCAGTAAGGATAATGTAAATAAAGCTGTAGCGATGCAAATATTCACAATAAATGCGACAGTTTTAAGCGGGAAGGCAAATCAAACTACATTTCATGCAGTTATGATGCAATCTTAGCGAGCATGTGTGATAGATACACAAAAGTGAAGAGCTATTGGATACACTACATGAATAAAGTGTGATTGATACACTAAGTGAAGCAAAGTGTGATAGATACACAAAGTGAATACAAAGTGTGATAGATGCACTATGTGAAGCAAAGCATGATGGATATACGCAGAGTGTGATAGATGCACTACGTGAATAGAGTGTGATTGATACACTGAAGGTGAACACAAAGTGTGATAGATGCACTATGTGAACAAAGTGTGATTGATACACTAAAAGTGAACACAAAGTGTGATAGATGCACTATGTGAACAGAGTATGATAGATTCACTAAAAGCGAACACAAAGTGTGATAGATGCACTATGTGAACAGGTGTGATGGATACACTAAAAGCGAACACAAAGTGTGATAGATGCACTAAGTGAACAGAGTGTGGTTGATACACTAAAACGCGAACACAAAGTGTGATAGATGCACTTAGTGAACAAGGGTGATGGATACTCAAAAGGTGAACACAAAGTGTGATAGATGCACTTAGTGAACAAGTGTGATGGATACACAAAAGGTGAACACGAAGTGTGATAGATGCACTTAGCGAACAAAGTGTGATGGATATACAAAAGGTTAACACAAAGTGTGATAGATGCACCAAGTGAACAAGTGTGATGGATACACAAAAGGTGAACACAAAGTGTGATAGATACACTTAGTGAACAAGTGTGATGGATACACAAAAGGTGAACACGAAGTGTGATAGATGCACTTAGGGAACAAGTGTGATGGATACACAAAAGGTTAACACAAAGTGTGATAGATGCACTATGCGAACGAGTGTGATGGATGCACTAAAGGTGAACACAAAGTGTGATAGATGCACTATGTGAACAGAGTATGATTGATATACTAAATGAATGAAGTGTGATTGATACACTAAATGTGAACACGAAGTGTGATAGATGCACTTAGTGAACAGAGTATGATAGATATACTGAAAATGAACACAAAGTGTGATAGATGCACTTAGTGAACAAAGTATGATTGATATACTGAAAATGAACACAAAGTGTGATAGATGCACTATATGAACAGAGTATGATTGATATACTAAATGTGAACACGAAGTGTGATAGATGCACTTAGTGAACGAGTGTGATGGATACACTAAATGTACACAAAGTGTGATAGACGCACTTAGTGAACAGAGTATGTTTGATATACTGAATGTGAACACAAAGTGTGATAGATGCACTATGTGAACATAGTATGATTGATATACTAAATGTGAACACGAAGTGTGATAGATGCACTTAGTGAAAGAGTGTGATGGATACACTAAATGAACACAAAGTGTGATATATATGCACTTAGTGAACATAGTATGATTGATCTACAGAATGTGAACACAAAGTGTGATAAATGCACTATGTGAACAGAGTATGATTGATATACTAAATGTGAACACGAAGTGTGATAGATGCACTTAGTGAACGAGTGTGATCGATACACTAAATGAACACAAAGTGTGATAGATGCACTTAGTGAACATAGTATGATTGATATACTGAATGTGAACACAAAGTGTGATAGATGCACTATGTGAACAGAGTATGATTGTGTAGACGTCCCCGAACGCCCCGGGAGGAACGAGCTCCCGTTCTGTTCATTTTGGGGTCACTACAGCTCAGGACTCTCAAATTTGTCACGGTTCTAAGTCTGAACCAAAGAGTCCAAATCCGGCAAATCGTTTTGAGAAACAAATTTTTGAAAAGAAGTGCCAAACATGGACTGGTTTACCAGATACAGAGTCGCCACCTAAATATTTTATTTTTGGGAAATTTAGGAAACCCTGACTCGGTGCCAAAGGCCACGTGTCCGTCATCACCAAAGTTGCCTCGGCTCGGGAACTTGGGTACGATTGGGGAAGGTCACTTCGTGAGCACCCCCGCTCGCCCGATCAAAGATCGGCCTCTACTAACCGTGATATCTATTTTTGAAAACTTTGTGTGTTCTTATTCCGGTTATTAGCCTAGGTTACTATGTGATGCACACAGCATATAAGTATAGACTGGGTCGCCCGAATTGGAACAAAACATTTCATGCTTGTTTATTTGAAAGATGGTTTGCTACTCGCAAGTAGGCTTAAAATGCAGATTTTGCCACCCGCAGGTGGGCTTAGAAAAGATGGTTTTGCCACTATCTAGTGGGCTTAAAACATTTGATGATTTATTCCAATCCAATTAACCCAACCTTCACCCACAGGCATTCAGGCAGTTATATCACATAAGCAAATAGCCTCATGGTAAGCATGCTATCATGGCATTCACTCACACGCATGCAAGGATACTTAAGCATAAAGCTCACCGGGTACTCCAAGCCAAAACAAGAAGTTTTGTTAGAAATCATGCATGATCCTAAGTATACAAAAATGCCTAATGCAACACATGCAAGAATGCAACTATAGCAGGCTCGGCTATTCTAAACATGGCATATGAAATGCTACAACTAACATGTATCCAACTTTGAAATTGAAATACAATGCAGTTAGTATGATGCGCCGAGCCCGGTGCATGCAAAACAGATGAATGATGCAAAACATGTTGTCATACTGTATGCTAATTGAAATATGCCCTAATCTAACCATCATAAGCAGGTAAATAAAAGGAAAGAAAGACGTGGGGTTGGAAGACATACAACACACACACGCACACTTATTACAGCATTGCCCTCGCGCAGAGGGTCCAAATAAATATACAGTCCCAAATGAAAGAATATTACAGTCCAAATATTACAGTCCAAATAATATACAAATTCCTAATTAATCAAATTAACTAAGAAAATAAATAAAACTGGCATGCAAGCCAGGGACTGCCTTGCTTCTGATGGATGATGCATGTCGGGGTTGTCTTGCGCGGAAATCCACCGGGATGCCCCAATTAGCCTCTGTTTAGCAGTTATTCTTGGAAAGCGCGCCAAGTCCCGAAAAGTTGCTGATTCTTCATTTTGCTGCAACAGAGAGCAGGAAAGGGGCATAGCAATGTATTTTCACAAATATATGCATGCCTCGATCCTCGTGCACCAATCACGCATACCGAGGCATGGTGGCCGAGGAGTCGAATTGCACAATTCAATATAGGATGAATGCACATGAAAACACAATAAAATCTAACTCCATCATAGATAATCCAGAGTGTCGGTGACTGGGGAATTGAGACGCGTTCCGTCACTCGGAGTACGAAACGCACCTCGTTTCTCGTGCCCGGGCTAACTCCTATCTCGAACACGATGCAATATGCATGACATGCATGAAATGCGACTGAGATACAATCCTAACATACACAATGCTATGAAAATGAGATGCCTCGAAATGCGTGCACACGGGCACGTAAACCGAGAAAACGACAGAATGCGATCTAAGATACAACCTAGTATGCACTATGCTGTAAAAATGAGATGCCTCGAAATGCGTGCACACGGGCACGCAAACCGAGAAAATGACAGAATGCGATCTAAGATACAACCTAGTATGCACTATGTTGTAAAAATGAGATGCCTCGAAACGCGTGCACACGGGTACACAAACTGAGAAAATGACAGAAGGCGATCTAAGATACAACCTAGTATGCACTATGCTGTAAAAATGAGATGCCTCAAAATGCGTGCAAACGGGCACGCAAACCGAGAAAATGACAAACGCAATGCAAATGACAGAGAAATATGATATGGGCTTACACTAACATGAGAGAGACTCAGCCACACTCACATAAGAGGCCGGTGGATGAAAATGAAGTGCCTCGAATTGCGTGCACACGGGCACGCAAACCGAGGCAATGGCATACGCAATGCAATATGGCTAAAATGGCATATAGAATGCAACATGGACTTATACTAACACGAGAGAGCCTCAGCCACACTCACATAAGAGGCCGGTGGATGAAACTGAAGTGCCTCGAAATGCGTGCACACGGGCACGCAAACCGAGGCAATGGCATACGCAATGCAATATGGCTAAAATGGCATATAGAATGCAACATGGACTTATACTAACATGAGAGAGGCTCAGCCACACTCACATAAGAAGCCGGTGGATGAAAATGAAGTGCCTCGAAATGCGTGCACACGGGCACGCAAACCGAGGCAATGGCATACGCAATGCAAATGACATGGAAATGATATGCAAACATTCCAATGGGATTTCAGCAGCAAAATGAGGGGGAAAACAGCCCCGAAATGAGGCGAAAACACACCCGATGCATGGAATCTCTCCCGAAATGCAAAATTAGGCACATGAAATGGCTTACAGCTATACAAAGCAAGCATAATTGGTGTGTGGAATGAAAAGACAGAAGCAAGACAGCCCCAAAATAAGTATTTTACCAGTACAAATCATGACCAAACAGCAAGCAAATATAGGGCAACAATGGCATGCAAAAATGGCCCTAAACATGAGATTATGAAGCAACTCACAGCTGCTAACTCCAAATAGGTTAGGGCCCTTCAACAACATTGAAGAGGGGCCAAAAATATGCATATTTACAGAACTGTAAAAACTCTAAAAATAAACATAGATATGGCTAAGCTCTTATGCAAGAAAATGGGCCAAAAGGTGGCCAAAGAGGCAAGTGGTATATACACAGCCCAAACTGAAAAATTCCCTTCTACAACATTGAAGAGGGACCAAAAATATGCACATTTACAGAACTGTAAAAACCCCAAAACAGTATACAAACATGCTAAAAATGCAATGCAAAATGAGGCTCAAAAGTGACTTATAACACAAAGTATACAAAATATTCATCAAACAGCCAAAGGCCCTTAATGAAACATGAAGAATGGGCCAAAATAAGACTATCTTTAGTACTGTAAAAAGGCCAAAAATGGAAGCATGACAGGCTACCAAAGCATGCAAAAATGGGGACCAAAGAGAGGATATAACATGAAGTGGCATGTGGAGGTCCCAAACATTGATGAGCCCTTCTTCAATGTTGAAGAGGGGCTCAAAATAAGCCTATTTTTAGTTCTGTAAAACGCCCAAAAATGGAAGCACACTAGGCTAGTAAATCATGCAAGAAAATTGACATACAAGGGGATATTGAAGCAAGTGCAATATGGGGGCCTCAAACAGGGTTGAGCCCTTAATGAAACAAGAAAATGAGCTCAAAAAAATGACCTTTTCAGTTTTGGTCGGAGCTCAAATCAGTAAGCATGTTGGCTAAGAAATTGGTGCAAAAATGAGCCACAAAAGGGGGAAAGTCTACTTACCCTTGAAGGCTTGACTTTGGTTGCCTCTTGGCTTGATTTTGTGGCTCCTTAGGCCTTGGAGAACACCTTCAAACTTCTGGAATGGAGGATGGAAGGGTGGGGGTTGGTGGTGTAGAAGAAATGGGGTTTAGGGCTAAAGAAAGTGGCCCCGGGGTGGTCAATATTAGCTTTTTAGTGAGGAAAACGGGCGACGGAGAGCGATGAAAAAATAAAGCTGGCTTTTCAGAACAATTGCTGGCCTCACACCCTCCTACAAGCTTCCTAACAATGAAAATGAGGTCTCCACCAAAAAAGAACCAAAACGGATGCAAAATGGAGGTTCGGGGACCGAAACGCGCGGCCTGGGGCCCCGAAAATGGGCTCTTAAGCACCAGAGGTGGCATTCGACAACGAAGTTGGTCTCTCGGGCCACAGTGTCTCCCAAAAGGGAGTAAATAAGATGTGTGCCAAAAATCGGAGCAAACGGAGGTGGTTAGGTAGTCCCGAACCGAGGCACACGTTCGTCGGCTCCGAAAAATCGGAAACCGGGTCCAAATGGGAAAAATGGCCTACGATCACGAAACGTAGCCTACGACCACTGAGAGATGATCCAAGAGACCTCTCTCTCCCTTCGGGAAGAGAAAATAGAGAAAATCGAGCCTGGTTCGTAAACCGAGGCAAGGCAAGACTTGCAGCCGAGACTCTGAAACTTCAGAACGAGCACAATATGCAACATCACCAAATGCTCAATCGGTGACGTCTGAGTCTTAAGGTCGGTCGAAAATGGGGTGTCTACAGTTGTCCTTCTTTGACAGAACTCGAAAGTCAAGAAGTGACGGGAGTGAATGTCAAAGCCCAGAGACGACCCATTTTTGACAAGGCCGAAGACTTAGACAAACAGGCAAATAACAAAGATGTGCCCGCAGGCATGCCCGCAGGCTGGGGGCAAGATGCAAAATGATATGCAGAAAGCCAGACGTAACTCACGATTATGCAAAGCAGCAAGCATATACAAATCTAACTACATTTCATGCAGTAAGGATAATGTAAATAAAGCTGTAGCGAAGCAAATATTCACAATAAATGTGACAGTTTTAAGCGGGAAGGCAAATCAAACTACATTTCAGGCAGTTATGATGCAATCTTAGCGAGCATGTGTGATAGATACACAAAAGTGAAGAGCTATTGGATACACTACATGAATAAAGTGTGATTGATACACTAAGTGAAGCAAAGTGTGATAGATACACAAAGTGAATACAAAGTGTGATAGATGCACTATGTGAAGCAAAGCATGATGGATATACGCAGAGTGTGATAGATGCACTACGTGAATAGAGTGTGATTGATACACTGAAGGTGAACACAAAGTGTGATAGATGCACTATGTGAACAAAGTGTGATTGATACACTAAAAGTGAACACAAAGTGTGATAGATGCACTATGTGAACAGAGTATGATAGATTCACTAAAAGCGAACACAAAGTGTGATAGATGCACTATGTGAACAGGTGTGATGGATACACTAAAAGCGAACACAAAGTGTGATAGATGCACTAAGTGAACAGAGTGTGGTTGATACACTAAAACGCGAACACAAAGTGTGATAGATGCACTTAGTGAACAAGGGTGATGGATACACAAAAGGTGAACACAAAGTGTGATAGATGCACTTAGTGAACAAGTGTGATGGATACACAAAAGGTGAACACGAAGTGTGATAGATGCACTTAGCGAACAAAGTGTGATGGATATACAAAAGGTTAACACAAAGTGTGATAGATGCACCAAGTGAACAAGTGTGATGGATACACAAAAGGTGAACACAAAGTGTGATAGATACACTTAGTGAACAAGTGTGATGGATACACAAAAGGTGAACACGAAGTGTGATAGATGCACTTAGGGAACAAGTGTGATGGATACACAAAAGGTTAACACAAAGTGTGATAGATGCACTATGCGAACGAGTGTGATGGATGCACTAAAGGTGAACACAAAGTGTGATAGATGCACTATGTGAACAGAGTATGATTGATATACTAAATGAATGAAGTGTGATTGATACACTAAATGTGAACACGAAGTGTGATAGATGCACTTAGTGAACAGAGTATGATAGATATACTGAAAATGAACACAAAGTGTGATAGATGCACTTAGTGAACAAAGTATGATTGATATACTGAAAATGAACACAAAGTGTGATAGATGCACTATATGAACAGAGTATGATTGATATACTAAATGTGAACACGAAGTGTGATAGATGCACTTAGTGAACGAGTGTGATGGATACACTAAATGTACACAAAGTGTGATAGACGCACTTAGTGAACAGAGTATGTTTGATATACTGAATGTGAACACAAAGTGTGATAGATGCACTATGTGAACATAGTATGATTGATATACTAAATGTGAACACGAAGTGTGATAGATGCACTTAGTGAAAGAGTGTGATGGATACACTAAATGAACACAAAGTGTGATATATATGCACTTAGTGAACATAGTATGATTGATCTACAGAATGTGAACACAAAGTGTGATAAATGCACTATGTGAACAGAGTATGATTGATATACTAAATGTGAACACGAAGTGTGATAGATGCACTTAGTGAACGAGTGTGATCGATACACTAAATGAACACAAAGTGTGATAGATGCACTTAGTGAACATAGTATGATTGATATACTGAATGTGAACACAAAGTGTGATAGATGCACTATGTGAACAGAGTATGATTGTGTAGACGTCCCCGAACGCCCCGGAAGGAACGAGCTCCCGTTCTGTTCATTTTGGGGTCACTACAGCTCAGGACTCTCAAATTTGTCACGGTTCTAAGTCTGAACCAAAGAGTCCAAATCCGGCAAATCGTTTTGAGAAACAAATTTTTGAAAAGAAGTGCCAAACATGGACTGGTTTACCAGATACAGAGTCGCCACCTAAATATTTTATTTTTGGGAAATTTAGGAAACCCTGACTCGGTGCCAAAGGCCACGTGTCCGTCATCACCAAAGTTGCCTCGGCTCGGGAACTTGGGTACGATTGGGGAAGGTCACTTCGTGAGCACCCCCGCTCGCCCGATCAAAGATCGGCCTCTACTAACCGTGATATCTATTTTTGAAAACTTTGTGTGTTCTTATTCCGGTTATTAGCCTAGGTTACTATGTGATGCACACAGCATATAAGTATAGACTGGGTCGCCCGAATTGGAACAAAACATTTCATGCTTGTTTATTTGAAAGATGGTTTGCTACTCGCAAGTAGGCTTAAAATGCAGATTTTGCCACCCGCAGGTGGGCTTAGAAAAGATGGTTTTGCCACTATCTAGTGGGCTTAAAACATTTGATGATTTATTCCAATCCAATTAACCCAACCTTCACCCACAGGCATTCAGGCAGTTATATCACATAAGCAAATAGCCTCATGGTAAGCATGCTATCATGGCATTCACTCACACGCATGCAAGGATACTTAAGCATAAAGCTCACCGGGTACTCCAAGCCAAAACAAGAAGTTTTGTTAGAAATCATGCATGATCCTAAGTATACAAAAATGCCTAATGCAACACATGCAAGAATGCAACTACAGCAGGCTCGGCTATTCTAAACATGGCATATGAAATGCTACAACTAACATGTATCCAACTTTGAAATTGAAATACAATGCAGTTAGTATGATGCGCCGAGCCCGGTGCATGCAAAACAGATGAATGATGCAAAAAATGTTGTCATACTGTATGCTAATTGAAATATGCCCTAATCTAACCATAATAAGCAGGTAAATAAAAGGAAAGAAAGACGTGGGGTTGGAAGACATACAACACACACACGCACACTTATTACAGCATTGCCCTCGCGCAGAGGGTCCAAATAAATATACAGTCCCAAATGAAAGAATATTACAGTCCAAATATTACAGTCCAAATAATATACAAATTCCTAATTAATCAAATTAACTAAGAAAATAAATAAAACTGGCATGCAAGCCAGGGACTGCCTTGCTTCTGATGGATGATGCATGTCGGGGTTGTCTTGCGCGGAAATCCACCGGGATGCCCCAATTAGCCTCTGTTTAGCAGTTATTCTTGGAAAGCGCGCCAAGTCCCAAAAAGTTGCTGATTCTTCATTTTGCTGCAACAGAGAGCAGGAAAGGGGCATAGCAATGTATTTTCACAAATATATGCATGCCTCGATCCTCGTGCACCAATCACGCATACCGAGGCATGGTGGCCGAGGAGTCGAATTGCACAATTCAATATAGGATGAATGCACATGAAAACACAATAAAATCTAACTCCATCATAGATAATCCAGAGTGTCGGTGACTGGGGAATTGAGACGCGTTCCGTCACTCGGAGTACGAAACGCACCTCGTTTCCCGTGCCCGGGCTAACTCCTATCTCGAACACGATGCAATATGCATGACATGCATGAAATGCGACTGAGATACAATCCTAACATACACAATGCTATGAAAATGAGATGCCTCGAAATGCGTGCACACGGGCACGTAAACCGAGAAAACGACAGAATGCGATCTAAGATACAACCTAGTATGCACTATGCTGTAAAAATGAGATGCCTCGAAATGCGTGCACACGGGCACGCAAACCGAGAAAATGACAGAATGCGATCTAAGATACAACCTAGTATGCACTATGTTGTAAAAATGAGATGCCTCGAAACGCGTGCACACGGGTACACAAACTGAGAAAATGACAGAAGGCGATCTAAGATACAACCTAGTATGCACTATGCTGTAAAAATGAGATGCCTCGAAATGCGTGCAAACGGGCACGCAAACCGAGAAAATGACAAACGCAATGCAAATGACAGAGAAATATGATATGGGCTTACACTAACATGAGAGAGACTCAGCCACACTCACATAAGAGGCCGGTGGATGAAAATGAAGTGCCTCGAATTGCGTGCACACGGGCACGCAAACCGAGGCAATGGCATACGCAATGCAATATGGCTAAAATGGCATATAGAATGCAACATGGACTTATACTAACACGAGAGAGCCTCAGCCACACTCACATAAGAGGCCGGTGGATGAAACTGAAGTGCCTCGAAATGCGTGCACACGGGCACGCAAACCGAGGCAATGGCATACGCAATGCAATATGGCTAAAATGGCATATAGAATGCAACATGGACTTATACTAACATGAGAGAGGCTCAGCCACACTCACATAAGAAGCCGGTGGATGAAAATGAAGTGCCTCGAAATGCGTGCACACGGGCACGCAAACCGAGGCAATGGCATACGCAATGCAAATGACATGGAAATGATATGCAAACATTCCAATGGGATTTCAGCAGCAAAATGAGGGGGAAAACAGCCCCGAAATGAGGCGAAAACACACCCGATGCATGGAATCTCTCCCGAAATGCAAAATTAGGCACATGAAATGGCTTACAGCTATACAAAGCAAGCATAATTGGTGTGTGGAATGAAAAGACAGAAGCAAGACAGCCCCAAAATAAGTATTTTACCAGTACAAATCATGACCAAACAGCAAGCAAATATAGGGCAACAATGGCATGCAAAAATGGCCCTAAACATGAGATTATGAAGCAACTCACAGCTGCTAACTCCAAATAGGTTAGGGCCCTTCAACAACATTGAAGAGGGGCCAAAAATATGCATATTTACAGAACTGTAAAAACTCTAAAAATAAACATAGATATGGCTAAGCTCTTATGCAAGAAAATGGGCCAAAAGGTGGCCAAAGAGGCAAGTGGTATATACACAGCCCAAACTGAAAAATTCCCTTCTACAACATTGAAGAGGGACCAAAAATATGCACATTTACAGAACTGTAAAAACCCCAAAACAGTATACAAACATGCTAAAAATGCAATGCAAAATGAGGCTCAAAAGTGACTTATAACACAAAGTATACAAAATATTCATCAAACAGCCAAAGGCCCTTAATGAAACATGAAGAATGGGCCAAAATAAGACTATCTTTAGTACTGTAAAAAGGCCAAAAATGGAAGCATGACAGGCTACCAAAGCATGCAAAAATGGGGACCAAAGAGAGGATATAACATGAAGTGGCATGTGGAGGTCCCAAACATTGATGAGCCCTTCTTCAATGTTGAAGAGGGGCTCAAAATAAGCCTATTTTTAGTTCTGTAAAACGCCCAAAAATGGAAGCACACTAGGCTAGTAAATCATGCAAGAAAATTGACATACAAGGGGATATTGAAGCAAGTGCAATATGGGGGCCTCAAACAGGGTTGAGCCCTTAATGAAACAAGAAAATGAGCTCAAAAAAATGACCTTTTCAGTTTTGGTCGGAGCTCAAATCAGTAAGCATGTTGGCTAAGAAATTGGTGCAAAAATGAGCCACAAAAGGGGGAAAGTCTACTTACCCTTGAAGGCTTGACTTTGGTTGCCTCTTGGCTTGATTTTGTGGCTCCTTAGGCCTTGGAGAACACCTTCAAACTTCTGGAATGGAGGATGGAAGGGTGGGGGTTGGTGGTGTAGAAGAAATGGGGTTTAGGGCTAAAGAAAGTGGCCCCGGGGTGGTCAATATTAGCTTTTTAGTGAGGAAAACGGGCGACGGAGAGCGATGAAAAAATAAAGCTGGCTTTTCAGAACAATTGCTGGCCTCACACCCTCCTACAAGCTTCCTAACAATGAAAATGAGGTCTCCACCAAAAAAGAACCAAAACGGATGCAAAATGGAGGTTCGGGGACCGAAACGCGCGGCCTGGGGCCCCGAAAATGGGCTCTTAAGCACCAGAGGTGGCATTCGACAACGAAGTTGGTCTCTCGGGCCACAGTGTCTCCCAAAAGGGAGTAAATAAGATGTGTGCCAAAAATCGGAGCAAACGGAGGTGGTTAGGTAGTCCCGAACCGAGGCACACGTCCGTCGGCTCCGAAAAATCGGAAACCGGGTCCAAATGGGAAAAATGGCCTACGATCACGAAACGTAGCCTACGACCACTGAGAGATGATCCAAGAGACCTCTCTCTCCCTTCGGGAAGAGAAAATAGAGAAAATCGAGCCTGGTTCGTAAACCGAGGCAAGGCAAGGCTTGCAGCCGAGACTCTGAAACTTCAGAACGAGCACAATATGCAACATCACCAAATGCTCAATCGGTGACGTCTGAGTCTTAAGGTCGGTCGAAAATGGGGTGTCTACAGTTGTCCTTCTTTGACAGAACTCGAAAGTCAAGAAGTGACGGGAGTGAATGTCAAAGCCCAGAGACGACCCATTTTTGACAAGGCCGAAGACTTAGACAAACAGGCAAATAACAAAGATGTGCCCGCAGGCATGCCCGCAGGCTGGGGGCAAGATGCAAAATGATATGCAGAAAGCCAGACGTAACTCACGATTATGCAAAGCAGCAAGCATATACAAATCTAACTACATTTCATGCAGTAAGGATAATGTAAATAAAGCTGTAGCGAAGCAAATATTCACAATAAATGTGACAGTTTTAAGCGGGAAGGCAAATCAAACTACATTTCATGCAGTTATGATGCAATCTTAGCGAGCATGTGTGATAGATACACAAAAGTGAAGAGCTATTGGATACACTACATGAATAAAGTGTGATTGATACACTAAGTGAAGCAAAGTGTGATAGATACACAAAGTGAATACAAAGTGTGATAGATGCACTATGTGAAGCAAAGCATGATGGATATACGCAGAGTGTGATAGATGCACTACGTGAATAGAGTGTGATTGATACACTGAAGGTGAACACAAAGTGTGATAGATGCACTATGTGAACAAAGTGTGATTGATACACTAAAAGTGAACACAAAGTGTGATAGATGCACTATGTGAACAGAGTATGATAGATTCACTAAAAGCGAACACAAAGTGTGATAGATGCACTATGTGAACAGGTGTGATGGATACACTAAAAGCGAACACAAAGTGTGATAGATGCACTAAGTGAACAGAGTGTGGTTGATACACTAAAACGCGAACACAAAGTGTGATAGATGCACTTAGTGAACAAGGGTGATGGATACACAAAAGGTGAACACAAAGTGTGATAGATGCACTTAGTGAACAAGTGTGATGGATACACAAAAGGTGAACACGAAGTGTGATAGATGCACTTAGCGAACAAAGTGTGATGGATATACAAAAGGTTAACACAAAGTGTGATAGATGCACCAAGTGAACAAGTGTGATGGATACACAAAAGGTGAACACAAAGTGTGATAGATACACTTAGTGAACAAGTGTGATGGATACACAAAAGGTGAACACGAAGTGTGATAGATGCACTTAGGGAACAAGTGTGATGGATACACAAAAGGTTAACACAAAGTGTGATAGATGCACTATGCGAACGAGTGTGATGGATGCACTAAAGGTGAACACAAAGTGTGATAGATGCACTATGTGAACAGAGTATGATTGATATACTAAATGAATGAAGTGTGATTGATACACTAAATGTGAACACGAAGTGTGATAGATGCACTTAGTGAACAGAGTATGATAGATATACTGAAAATGAACACAAAGTGTGATAGATGCACTTAGTGAACAAAGTATGATTGATATACTGAAAATGAACACAAAGTGTGATAGATGCACTATATGAACAGAGTATGATTGATATACTAAATGTGAACACGAAGTGTGATAGATGCACTTAGTGAACGAGTGTGATGGATACACTAAATGTACACAAAGTGTGATAGACGCACTTAGTGAACAGAGTATGTTTGATATACTGAATGTGAACACAAAGTGTGATAGATGCACTATGTGAACATAGTATGATTGATATACTAAATGTGAACACGAAGTGTGATAGATGCACTTAGTGAAAGAGTGTGATGGATACACTAAATGAACACAAAGTGTGATATATATGCACTTAGTGAACATAGTATGATTGATCTACAGAATGTGAACACAAAGTGTGATAAATGCACTATGTGAACAGAGTATGATTGATATACTAAATGTGAACACGAAGTGTGATAGATGCACTTAGTGAACGAGTGTGATCGATACACTAAATGAACACAAAGTGTGATAGATGCACTTAGTGAACATAGTATGATTGATATACTGAATGTGAACACAAAGTGTGATAGATGCACTATGTGAACAGAGTATGATTGTGTAGACGTCCCCGAACGCCCCGGAAGGAACGAGCTCCCGTTCTGTTCATTTTGGGGTCACTACAGCTCAGGACTCTCAAATTTGTCACGGTTCTAAGTCTGAACCAAAGAGTCCAAATCCGGCAAATCGTTTTGAGAAACAAATTTTTGAAAAGAAGTGCCAAACATGGACTGGTTTACCAGATACAGAGTCGCCACCTAAATATTTTATTTTTGGGAAATTTAGGAAACCCTGACTCGGTGCCAAAGGCCACGTGTCCGTCATCACCAAAGTTGCCTCGGCTCGGGAACTTGGGTACGATTGGGGAAGGTCACTTCGTGAGCACCCCCGCTCGCCCGATCAAAGATCGGCCTCTACTAACCGTGATATCTATTTTTGAAAACTTTGTGTGTTCTTATTCCGGTTATTAGCCTAGGTTACTATGTGATGCACACAGCATATAAGTATAGACTGGGTCGCCCGAATTGGAACAAAACATTTCATGCTTGTTTATTTGAAAGATGGTTTGCTACTCGCAAGTAGGCTTAAAATGCAGATTTTGCCACCCGCAGGTGGGCTTAGAAAAGATGGTTTTGCCACTATCTAGTGGGCTTAAAACATTTGATGATTTATTCCAATCCAATTAACCCAACCTTCACCCACAGGCATTCAGGCAGTTATATCACATAAGCAAATAGCCTCATGGTAAGCATGCTATCATGGCATTCACTCACACGCATGCAAGGATACTTAAGCATAAAGCTCACCGGGTACTCCAAGCCAAAACAAGAAGTTTTGTTAGAAATCATGCATGATCCTAAGTATACAAAAATGCCTAATGCAACACATGCAAGAATGCAACTATAGCAGGCTCGGCTATTCTAAACATGGCATATGAAATGCTACAACTAACATGTATCCAACTTTGAAATTGAAATACAATGCAGTTAGTATGATGCGCCGAGCCCGGTGCATGCAAAACAGATGAATGATGCAAAAAATGTTGTCATACTGTATGCTAATTGAAATATGCCCTAATCTAACCATAATAAGCAGGTAAATAAAAGGAAAGAAAGACGTGGGGTTGGAAGACATACAACACACACACGCACACTTATTACAGCATTGCCCTCGCGCAGAGGGTCCAAATAAATATACAGTCCCAAATGAAAGAATATTACAGTCCAAATATTACAGTCCAAATAATATACAAATTCCTAATTAATCAAATTAACTAAGAAAATAAATAAAACTGGCATGCAAGCCAGGGACTGCCTTGCTTTTGATGGATGATGCATGTCGGGGTTGTCTTGCGCGGAAATCCACCGGGATGCCCCAATTAGCCTCTGTTTAGCAGTTATTCTTGGAAAGCGCGCCAAGTCCCGAAAAGTTGCTGATTCTTCATTTTGCTGCAACAGAGAGCAGGAAAGGGGCATAGCAATGTATTTTCACAAATATATACATGCCTCGATCCTCGTGCACCAATCACGCATACCGAGGCATGGTGGCCGAGGAGTCGAATTGCACAATTCAATATAGGATGAATGCACATGAAAACACAATAAAATCTAACTCCATCATAGATAATCCAGAGTGTCGGTGACTGGGGAATTGAGACGCGTTCCGTCACTCGGAGTACGAA
Source organism: Camellia sinensis (assembly GCF_055761805.1). Taxonomy (NCBI): domain Eukaryota; kingdom Viridiplantae; phylum Streptophyta; class Magnoliopsida; order Ericales; family Theaceae; genus Camellia; species Camellia sinensis. Next base: position 91,298,971 of record NC_138964.1, read on the forward strand.
ACGCACCTCGTTTCCCGTGCCCGGGCTAACTCCTATCTCGAACACGATGCAATATGCATGACATGCATGAAATGCGACTGAGATACAATCCTAACATACACAATGCTATGAAAATGAGATGCCTCGAAATGCGTGCACACGGGCACGTAAACCGAGAAAATGACAGAATGCGATCTAAGATACAACCTAGTATGCACTATGCTGTAAAAATGAGATGCCTCGAAATACGTGCACACGGGCACGCAAACCGAGAAAATGACAGAATGCGATCTAAGATACAACCTAGTATGCACTATGTTGTAAAAATGAGATGCCTCGAAACGCTGGCACACGGGTACGCAAACCGAGAAAATGACAGAAGGCGATCTAAGATACAACCTAGTATGCACTATGCTGTAAAAATGAGATGCCTCGAAATGCGTGTAAATGGGCACGCAAACCGAGAAAATGACAAACGCAATGCAAATGACAGAGAAATATGATATGGGCTTACACTAACATGAGAGAGACTCAGCCACACTCACATAAGAGGCCGGTGGATGAAAATGAAGTGCCTCGAATTGCGTGCACACGGGCACGCAAACCGAGGCAATGGCATACGCAATGCAATATGGCTAAAATGGCATATAGAATGCAACATGGACTTATACTAACACGAGAGAGCCTCAGCCACACTCACATAAGAGGCCGGTGGATGAAACTGAAGTGCCTCGAAATGCGTGCACACGGGCACGCAAACCGAGGCAATGGTATACGCAATGCAATATGGCTAAAATGGCATATAGAATGCAACATGGACTTATACTAACATGAGAGAGGCTCAGCCACACTCACATAAGAAGCCGGTGGATGAAAATGAAGTGCCTCGAAATGCGTGCACACGGGCACGCAAACCGAGGCAATGGCATACGCAATGCAAATGACATGGAAATGATATGCAAACATTCCAATGGGATTTCAGCAGCAAAATGAGGGGGAAAACAGCCCCGAAATGAGGCGAAAACACACCCGATGCATGGAATCTCTCCCGAAATGCAAAATTAGGCACATGAAATGGCTTACAGCTATACAAAGCAAGCATAATTGGTGTGTGGAATGAAAAGACAGAAGCAAGACAGCCCCAAAATAAGTATTTTACCAGTACAAATCATGACCAAACAGCAAGCAAATATAGGGCAACAATGGCATGCAAAAATGGCCCTAAACATGAGATTATGAAGCAACTCACAGCTGCTAACTCCAAATAGGTTAGGGCCCTTCAACAACATTGAAGAGGGGCCAAAAATATGCATATTTACAGAACTGTAAAAACTCTAAAAATAAACATAGATATGGCTAAGCTCTTATGCAAGAAAATGGGCCAAAAGGTGGCCAAAGAGGCAAGTGATATATACACAGCCCAAACTGAAAAATTCCCTTCTACAACATTGAAGAGGGACCAAAAATATGCACATTTACAGAACTGTAAAAACCCCAAAACAGTATACAAACATGCTAAAAATGCAATGCAAAATGAGGCTCAAAAGTGACTTATAACACAAAGTATACAAAATATTCATCAAACAGCCAAAGGCCCTTAATGAAACATGAAGAATGGGCCAAAATAAGACTATCTTTAGTACTGTAAAAAGGCCAAAAATGGAAGCATGACAGGCTACCAAAGCATGCAAAAATGGGGACCAAAGAGAGGATATAACATGAAGTGGCATGTGGAGGTCCCAAACATTGATGAGCCCTTCTTCAATGTTGAAGAGGGGCTCAAAATAAGCCTATTTTTAGTTCTGTAAAACACCCAAAAATGGAAGCACACTAGGCTAGTAAATCATGCAAGAAAATTGACATACAAGGGGATATTGAAGCAAGTGCAATATGGGGGCCTCAAACAGGGTTGAGCCCTTAATGAAACAAGAAAATGAGCTCAAAAAAATGACCTTTTCAGTTTTGGTCGGAGCTCAAATCAGTAAGCATGTTGGCTAAGAAATTGGTGCAAAAATGAGCCACAAAAGGGGGAAAGTCTACTTACCCTTGAAGGCTTGACTTTGGTTGCCTCTTGGCTTGATTTTGTGGCTCCTTAGGCCTTGGAGAACACCTTCAAACTTCTGGAATGGAGGATGGAAGGGTGGGGGTTGGTGGTGTAGAAGAAATGGGGTTTAGGGCTAAAGAAAGTGGCCCCGGGGTGGTCAATATTAGCTTTTTAGTGAGGAAAACGGGCGACGGAGAGCGATGAAGAAATAAAGCTGGCTTTTCAGAACAATTGCTGGCCTCACACCCTCCTACAAGCTTCCTAACAATGAAAATGAGGTCTCCACCAAAAAAGAACCAAAACGGATGCAAAATGGAGGTTCGGGGACCGAAACGCGCGGCCTGGGGCCCCGAAAATGGGCTCTTAAGCACCAGAGGTGGCATTCGACAACGAAGTTGGTCTCTCGGGCCACAGTGTCTCCCAAAAGGGAGTAAATAAGATGTGTGCCAAAAATCGGAGCAAACGGAGGTGGTTAGGTAGTCCCGAACCGAGGCACACGTCCGTCGGCTCCGAAAAATCGGAAACCGGGTCCAAATGGGAAAAATGGCCTACGATCACGAAACGTAGCCTACGACCACTGAGAGATGATCCAAGAGACCTCTCTCTCCCTTCGGGAAGAGAAAATAGAGAAAATCGAGCCTGGTTCGTAAACCGAGGCAAGGCAAGGCTTGCAGCCGAGACTCTGAAACTTCAGAACGAGCACAATATGCAACATCACCAAATGCTCAATCGGTGACGTCTGAGTCTTAAGGTCGGTCGAAAATGGGGTGTCTACAGTTGTCCTTCTTTGACAGAACTCGTAAGTCAAGAAGTGACGGGAGTGAATGTCAAAGCCCAGAGACGACCCATTTTTGACAAGGCCGAAGACTTAGACAAACAGGAAAATAACAAAGATGTGCCCGCAGGCATGCCCGCAGGCTGGGGGCAAGATGCAAAATGATATGCAGAAAGCCAGACGTAACTCACGATTATGCAAAGCAGCAAGCATATACAAATCTAACTACATTTCATGCAGTAAGGATAATGTAAATAAAGCTGTAGCGATGCAAATATTCACAATAAATGCGACAGTTTTAAGCGGGAAGGCAAATCAAACTACATTTCATGCAGTTATGATGCAATCTTAGCGAGCATGTGTGATAGATACACAAAAGTGAAGAGCTATTGGATACACTACATGAATAAAGTGTGATTGATACACTAAGTGAAGCAAAGTGTGATAGATACACAAAGTGAATACAAAGTGTGATAGATGCACTATGTGAAGCAAAGCATGATGGATATACGCAGAGTGTGATAGATGCACTACGTGAATAGAGTGTGATTGATACACTGAAGGTGAACACAAAGTGTGATAGATGCACTATGTGAACAAAGTGTGATTGATACACTAAAAGTGAACACAAAGTGTGATAGATGCACTATGTGAACAGAGTATGATAGATTCACTAAAAGCGAACACAAAGTGTGATAGATGCACTATGTGAACAGGTGTGATGGATACACTAAAAGCGAACACAAAGTGTGATAGATGCACTAAGTGAACAGAGTGTGGTTGATACACTAAAACGCGAACACAAAGTGTGATAGATGCACTTAGTGAACAAGGGTGATGGATACACAAAAGGTGAACACAAAGTGTGATAGATGCACTTAGTGAACAAGTGTGATGGATACACAAAAGGTGAACACGAAGTGTGATAGATGCACTTAGTGAACAAAGTGTGATGGATATACAAAAGGTTAACACAAAGTGTGATAGATGCACCAAGTGAACAAGTGTGATGGATACACAAAAGGTGAACACAAAGTGTGATAGATACACTTAGTGAACAAGTGTGATGGATACACAAAAGGTGAACACGAAGTGTGATAGATGCACTTAGGGAACAAGTGTGATGGATACACAAAAGGTTAACACAAAGTGTGATAGATGCACTATGCGAACGAGTGTGATGGATGCACTAAAGGTGAACACAAAGTGTGATAGATGCACTATGTGAACAGAGTATGATTGATATACTAAATGAATGAAGTGTGATTGATACACTAAATGTGAACACGAAGTGTGATAGATGCACTTAGTGAACAGAGTATGATAGATATACTGAAAATGAACACAAAGTGTGATAGATGCACTTAGTGAACAAAGTATGATTGATATACTGAAAATGAACACAAAGTGTGATAGATGCACTATATGAACAGAGTATGATTGATATACTAAATGTGAACACGAAGTGTGATAGATGCACTTAGTGAACGAGTGTGATGGATACACTAAATGTACACAAAGTGTGATAGACGCACTTAGTGAACAGAGTATGTTTGATATACTGAATGTGAACACAAAGTGTGATAGATGCACTATGTGAACAGAGTATGATTGATATACTAAATGTGAACACGAAGTGTGATAGATGCACTTAGTGAAAGAGTGTGATGGATACACTAAATGAACACAAAGTGTGATAGATGCACTTAGTGAACATAGTATGATTGATCTACAGAATGTGAACACAAAGTGTGATAGATGCACTATGTGAACAGAGTATGATTGATATACTAAATGTGAACACGAAGTGTGATAGATGCACTTAGTGAACGAGTGTGATCGATACACTAAATGAACACAAAGTGTGATAGATGCACTTAGTGAACATAGTATGATTGATATACTGAATGTGAACACAAAGTGTGATAGATGCACTATGTGAACAGAGTATGATTGTGTAGACGTCCCCGAACGCCCCGGGAGGAACGAGCTCCCGTTCTGTTCATTTTGGGGTCACTACAGCTCAGGACTCTCAAATTTGTCACGGTTCTAAGTCTGAACCAAAGAGTCCAAATCCGGCAAATCGTTTTGAGAAACAAATTTTTGAAAAGAAGTGCCAAACATGGACTGGTTTACCAGATACAGAGTCGCCACCTAAATATTTTATTTTGGGGAAATTTAGGAAACCCTGACTCGGTGCCAAAGGCCACGTGTCCGTCATCACCAAAGTTGCCTCGGCTCGGGAACTTGGGTACGATTGGGGAAGGTCACTTCGTGAGCACCCCCGCTCGCCCGATCAAAGATCGGCCTCTACTAACCGTGATATCTATTTTTGAAAACTTTGTGTGTTCTTATTCCGGTTATTAGCCTAGGTTACTATGTGATGCACACAGCATATAAGTATAGACTGGGTCGCCCGAATTGGAACAAAACATTTCATGCTTGTTTATTTGAAAGATGGTTTGCTACTCGCAAGTAGGCTTAAAATGCAGATTTTGCCACCCGCAGGTGGGCTTAGAAAAGATGGTTTTGCCACTATCTAGTGGGCTTAAAACATTTGATGATTTATTCCAATCCAATTAACCCAACCTTCACCCACAGGCATTCAGGCAGTTATATCACATAAGCAAATAGCCTCATGGTAAGCATGCTATCATGGCATTCACTCACACGCATGCAAGGATACTTAAGCATAAAGCTCACCGGGTACTCCAAGCCAAAACAAGAAGTTTTGTTAGAAATCATGCATGATCCTAAGTATACAAAAATGCCTAATGCAACACATGCAAGAATGCAACTATAGCAGGCTCGGCTATTCTAAACATGGCATATGAAATGCTACAACTAACATGTATCCAACTTTGAAATTGAAATACAATGCAGTTAGTATGATGCGCCGAGCCCGGTGCATGCAAAACAGATGAATGATGCAAAACATGTTGTCATACTGTATGCTAATTGAAATATGCCCTAATCTAACCATCATAAGCAGGTAAATAAAAGGGAAGAAAGACGTGGGGTTGGAAGACATACCACACACGCACACTTATTACAGCATTGCCCTCGCGCAGAGGGTCCAAATAAATATACAGTCCCAAATGAAAGAATATTACAGTCCAAATAATATACAAATTCCTAATTAATCAAATTAACTAAGAAAATAAATAAAACTGGCATGCAAGCCAGGGACTGCCTTGCTTCCGATGGATGATGCATGTCGGGGTTGTCTTGCGCGGAAATCCACCGGGATGCCCCAATTAGCCTCTGTTTAGCAGTTATTCTTGGAAAGCGCGCCAAGTCCCGAAAAGTTGCTGATTCTTCATTTTGCTGCAACAGAGAGCAGGAAAGGGGCATAGCAATGTATTTTCACAAATATATGCATGCCTCGATCCTCGTGCCACCAATCACGCATACCGAGGCATGGTGGCCGAGGAGTCGAATTGCACAATTCAATATAGGATGAATGCACATGAAAACACAATAAAACCTAACTCTATCATAGATAATCCGGAGTGTCGGTGACTGGGGAATTGAGACGCGTTCCGTCACTCGGAGTACGAAACGCACCTCGTTTCCCGTGCCCGGGCTAACTCCTATCTCGAACACGATGCAATATGCATGACATGCATGAAATGCGACTGAGATACAATCCTAACATACACAATGCTATGAAAATGAGATGCCTCGAAATGCGTGCACACGGGCACGTAAACCGAGAAAATGACAGAATGCGATCTAAGATACAACCTAGTATGCACTATGCTGTAAAAATGAGATGCCTCGAAATGCGTGCACACGGGCACGCAAACCGAGAAAATGACAGAATGCGATCTAAGATACAACCTAGTATGCACTATGCTGTAAAAATGAGATGCCTCGAAACGCGTGCACACGGGTACGCAAACCAAGAAAATGACAGAAGGCGATCTAAGATACAACCTAGTATGCACTATGCTGTAAAAATGAGATGCCTCGAAATGCGTGCACACGGGCACGCAAACCGAGAAAATGACATACGCAATGCAAATGACAGAGAAATATGATATGGGCTTACACTAACATGAGAGAGACTCAGCCACACTCACATAAGAGGCCGGTGGATGAAAATGAAGTGCCTCGAAATGCGTGCACACGGGCACGCAAACCGAGGCAATGGCATACGCAATGCAATATGGCTAAAATGGCATATAGAATGCAACATGGACTTATACTAACACGAGAGAGCCTCAGCCACACTCACATAAGAGGTGGATGAAACTGAAGTGCCTCGAAATGCGTGCACACGGGCACGCAAACCGAGGCAATGGCATACGCAATGCAATATGGCTAAAATGGCATATAGAATGCAACATGGACTTATACTAACATGAGAGAGCCTCAGCCACACTCACATAAGAAGCCGGTGGATGAAAATGAAGTGCCTCGAAATGCGTGCACACGGGCACGCAAACCGAGGCAATGGCATACGCAATGCAAATGACATGGAAATGATATGCAAACATTCCAATGGGATTTCAGCAGCAAAATGAGGGGAAAAACAGCCCCGAAATGAGGCGAAAACACACCCGATGCATGGAATCTCTCCCGAAATGCAAAATTAGGCACATGAAATGGCTTACAGCTATACAAAGCAAGCATAATTGGTGTGTGGAATGAAAAGACAGAAGCAAGACAGCCCCAAAATAAGTATTTCACCAGTACAAATCATGACCAAACAGCAAGCAAATATAGGGCAACAATGGCATGCAAAAATGGCCCTAAACATGAGATTATGAAGCAACTCACAGCTGCTAACTCCAAATAGGTTAGGGCCCTTCAACAACATTGAAGAGGGGCCAAAAATATGCATATTTACAGAACTGTAAAAACTCTAAAAATAAACATAGATATGGCTAAGCTCTTATGCAAGAAAATGGGCCAAAAGGTGGCCAAAGAGGCAAGTGGTATATACACAGCCCAAACTGAAAAATTCCCTTCTACAACATTGAAGAGGGACCAAAAATATGCACATTTACAGAACTGTAAAAACCCCAAAACAGTATACAAACATGCTAAAAATGCAATGCAAAATGAGGCTCAAAAGTGACTTATAACACAAAGTATACAAAATATTCATCAAACAGCCAAAGGCCCTTAATGAAACATGAAGAATGGGCCAAAATAAGACTATCTTTAGTACTGTAAAAAGGCCAAAAATGGAAGCATGACAGGCTGCCAAAGCATGCAAAAATGGGGACCAAAGAGAGGATATGACATGAAGTGGCATGTGGAGGTCCCAAACATTGATGAGCCCTTCTTCAATGTTGAATAGGGGCTCAAAATAAGCCTATTTTTAGTTCTGTAAAACACCCAAAAATGGAAGCACACTAGGCTAGTAAATCATGCAAGAAAATTGACATACAAGGGGATATTGAAGCAAGTGCAATATGGGGGCCTCAAACAGGGTTGAGCCCTTAATGAAACAAGAAAATGAGCTCAAAAAAATGACCTTTTCAGTTTTGGTCGGAGCTCAAATCAGTAAGCATGTTGGCTAAGAAATTGGTGCAAAAATGAGCCACAAAAGGGGGAAAGTCTACTTACCCTTGAAGGCTTGACTTTGGTTGCCTCTTGGCTTGATTTTGTGGCTCCTTAGGCCTTGGAGAACACCTTCAAACTTCTGGAATGGAGGATGGAAGGGTGGGGGTTGGTGGTGTAGAAGAAATGGGGTTTAGGGCTAAAGAAAGTGGCCCCGGGTGGTCAATATTAGCTTTTTAGTGAGGAAAACGGGCGACGGAGAGCGATGAAGAAATAAAGCTGGCTTTTCAGAACAATTGCTGGCCTCACACCCTCCTACAAGCTTCCTAACAATGAAAATGAGGTCTCCACCAAAAAAGAACCAAAACGGATGCAAAATGGAGGTTCGGGGACCGAAACGCGCGGCCTGGGGCCCCGAAAATGGGCTCTTAAGCACCAGAGGTGGCATTCGACAACGAAGTTGGTCTCTCGGGCCACAGTGTCTCCCAAAAGGGAGTAAATAAGATGTGTGCCAAAAATCGGAGCAAACGGAGGTGGTTAGGTAGTCCCGAACCGAGGCACACGTCCGTCGGCTCCGAAAAATCGGAAACCGGGTCCAAATGGGAAAAATGGCCTACGATCACGAAACGTAGCCTACGACCACTGAGAGATGATCCAAGAGACCTCTCTCTCCCTTCGGGAAGAGAAAATAGAGAAAATCGAGCCTGGTTCGTAAACTGAGGCAAGGCAAGGCTTGCAGCCGAGACTCTGAAACTTCAGAACGAGCACAATATGCAACATCACCAAATTCTCAATCGGTGATGTCTGAGTCTTAAGGTCGGTCGAAAATGGGGTGTCTACAGTTGTCCTTCTTTGACAGAACTCGAAAGTCAAGAAGTGACGGGAGTGAATGTCAAAGCCCAGAGACGACCCATTTTTGACAAGGCCGAAGACTTAGACAAACAGGCAAATAACAAAGATGTGCCCGCAGGCATGCCCGCAGGCTGGGGGCAAGATGCAAAATGATATGTAGAAAGCCAGACGTAACTCACGATTATGCAAAGCAGCAAGCATATACAAATCTAACTACATTTCATGCAGTAAGGATAATGTAAATAAAGCTGTAGCGAAGCAAATATTCACAATAAATGTGACAGTTTTAAGCGGGAAGGCAAATCAAACTACATTTCATGCAGTTATGATGCAATCTTAGCGAGCATGTGTGATAGATACACAAAAGTGAAGAGCTATTGGATACAGTACATGAATAAAGTGTGATTGATACACTAAGTGAAGCAAAGTGTGATAGATACACAAAGTGAATACAAAGTGTGATAGATGCACTATGTGAAGCAAAGCATGATGGATATACGCAGAGTGTGATAGATGCACTACGTGAATAGAGTGTGATTGATACACTGAAGGTGAACACAAAGTGTGATAGATGCACTATGTGAACAAAGTGTGATTGATACACTAAAAGTGAACACAAAGTGTGATAGATGCACTATGTGAACAGAGTATGATAGATTCACTAAAAGCGAACACAAAGTGTGATAGATGCACTATGTGAACAGGTGTGATGGATACACTAAAAGCGAACACAAAGTGTGATAGATGCACTAAGTGAACAGAGTGTGGTTGATACACTAAAACGCGAACACAAAGTGTGATAGATGCACTTAGTGAACAAGGGTGATGGATACACAAAAGGTGAACACAAAGTGTGATAGATGCACTTAGTGAACAAGTGTGATGGATACACAAAAGGTGAACACGAAGTGTGATAGATGCACTTAGTGAACAAAGTGTGATGGATATACAAAAGGTTAACACAAAGTGTGATAGATGCACCAAGTGAACAAGTGTGATGGATACACAAAAGGTGAACACAAAGTGTGATAGATACACTTAGTGAACAAGTGTGATGGATACACAAAAGGTGAACACGAAGTGTGATAGATGCACTTAGGGAACAAGTGTGATGGATACACAAAAGGTTAACACAAAGTGTGATAGATGCACTATGCGAACGAGTGTGATGGATGCACTAAAGGTGAACACAAAGTGTGATAGATGCACTATGTGAACAGAGTATGATTGATATACTAAATGAATGAAGTGTGATTGATACACTAAATGTGAACACGAAGTGTGATAGATGCACTTAGTGAACAGAGTATGATAGATATACTGAAAATGAACACAAAGTGTGATAGATGCACTTAGTGAACAAAGTATGATTGATATACTGAAAATGAACACAAAGTGTGATAGATGCACTATATGAACAGAGTATGATTGATATACTAAATGTGAACACGAAGTGTGATAGATGCACTTAGTGAACGAGTGTGATGGATACACTAAATGTACACAAAGTGTGATAGACGCACTTAGTGAACAGAGTATGTTTGATATACTGAATGTGAACACAAAGTGTGATAGATGCACTATGTGAACAGAGTATGATTGATATACTAAATGTGAACACGAAGTGTGATAGATGCACTTAGTGAAAGAGTGTGATGGATACACTAAATGAACACAAAGTGTGATAGATGCACTTAGTGAACATAGTATGATTGATCTACAGAATGTGAACACAAAGTGTGATAGATGCACTATGTGAACAGAGTATGATTGATATACTAAATGTGAACACGAAGTGTGATAGATGCACTTAGTGAACGAGTGTGATCGATACACTAAATGAACACAAAGTGTGATAGATGCACTTAGTGAACATAGTATGATTGATATACTGAATGTGAACACAAAGTGTGATAGATGCACTATGTGAACAGAGTATGATTGTGTAGACGTCCCCGAACGCCCCGGGAGGAACGAGCTCCCGTTCTGTTCATTTTGGGGTCACTACAGCTCAGGACTCTCAAATTTGTCACGGTTCTAAGTCTGAACCAAAGAGTCCAAATCCGGCAAATCGTTTTGAGAAACAAATTTTTGAAAAGAAGTGCCAAACATGGACTGGTTTACCAGATACAGAGTCGCCACCTAAATATTTTATTTTGGGGAAATTTAGGAAACCCTGACTCGGTGCCAAAGGCCACGTGTCCGTCATCACCAAAGTTGCCTCGGCTCGGGAACTTGGGTACGATTGGGGAAGGTCACTTCGTGAGCACCCCCGCTCGCCCGATCAAAGATCGGCCTCTACTAACCGTGATATCTATTTTTGAAAACTTTGTGTGTTCTTATTCCGGTTATTAGCCTAGGTTACTATGTGATGCACACAGCATATAAGTATAGACTGGGTCGCCCGAATTGGAACAAAACATTTCATGCTTGTTTATTTGAAAGATGGTTTGCTACTCGCAAGTAGGCTTAAAATGCAGATTTTGCCACCCGCAGGTGGGCTTAGAAAAGATGGTTTTGCCACTATCTAGTGGGCTTAAAACATTTGATGATTTATTCCAATCCAATTAACCCAACCTTCACCCACAGGCATTCAGGCAGTTATATCACATAAGCAAATAGCCTCATGGTAAGCATGCTATCATGGCATTCACTCACACGCATGCAAGGATACTTAAGCATAAAGCTCACCGGGTACTCCAAGCCAAAACAAGAAGTTTTGTTAGAAATCATGCATGATCCTAAGTATACAAAAATGCCTAATGCAACACATGCAAGAATGCAACTATAGCAGGCTCGGCTATTCTAAACATGGCATATGAAATGCTACAACTAACATGTATCCAACTTTGAAATTGAAATACAATGCAGTTAGTATGATGCGCCGAGCCCGGTGCATGCAAAACAGATGAATGATGCAAAACATGTTGTCATACTGTATGCTAATTGAAATATGCCCTAATCTAACCATCATAAGCAGGTAAATAAAAGGAAAGAAAGACGTGGGGTTGGAAGACATACAACACACACACGCACACTTATTACAGCATTGCCCTCGCGCAGAGGGTCCAAATAAATATACAGTCCCAAATGAAAGAATATTACAGTCCAAATATTACAGTCCAAATAATATACAAATTCCTAATTAATCAAATTAACTAAGAAAATAAATAAAACTGGCATGCAAGCCAGGGACTGCCTTGCTTCTGATGGATGATGCATGTCGAGGTTGTCTTGCGCGGAAATCCACCGGGATGCCCCAATTAGCCTCTGTTTAGCAGTTATTCTTGGAAAGCGCGCCAAGTCCCGAAAAGTTGCTGATTCTTCATTTTGCTGCAACAGAGAGCAGGAAAGGGGCATAGCAATGTATTTTCACAAATATATGCATGCCTCGATCCTCGTGCCACCAATCACGCATACCGAGGCATGGTGGCCGAGGAGTCGAATTGCACAATTCAATATAGGATGAATGCACATGAAAACACAATAAAACCTAACTCCATCATAGATAATCCGGAGTGTCGGTGACTGGGGAATTGAGACGCGTTCCGTCACTCGGAGTACGAAACGCACCTCGTTTCCCGTGCCCGGGCTAACTCCTATCCCGAACACGATGCAATATGCATGACATGCATGAAATGCGACTGAGATACAATCCTAACATACACAATGCTATGAAAATGAGATGCCTCGAAATGCGTGCACACGGGCACGTAAACCGAGAAAATGACAGAATGCGATCTAAGATACAACCTAGTATGCACTATGCTGTAAAAATGAGATGCCTCGAAATGCGTGCACACGGGCACGCAAACCGAGAAAATGACAGAATGCGATCTAAGATACAACCTAGTATGCACTATGCTGTAAAAATGAGATGCCTCGAAATGCGTGCACACGGGCACGCAAACCGAGAAAATGACAGAATGCGATCTAAGATACAACCTAGTATGCACTATGCTGTAAAAATGAGATGCCTCGAAACGCGTGCACACGGGTACGCAAACCAAGAAAATGACAGAAGGCGATCTAAGATACAACCTAGTATGCACTATGCTGTAAAAATGAGATGCCTCGAAATGCGTGCACACGGGCACGCAAACCGAGAAAATGACATACGCAATGCAAATGACAGAGAAATATGATATGGGCTTACACTAACATGAGAGAGACTCAGCCACACTCACATAAGAGGCCGGTGGATGAAAATGAAGTGCCTCGAAATGCGTGCACACGGGCACGCAAACCGAGGCAATGGCATACGCAATGCAATATGGCTAAAATGGCATATAGAATGCAACATGGACTTATACTAACACGAGAGAGCCTCAGCCACACTCACATAAGAGGTGGATGAAACTGAAGTGCCTCGAAATGCGTGCACACGGGCACGCAAACCGAGGCAATGGCATACGCAATGCAATATGGCTAAAATGGCATATAGAATGCAACATGGACTTATACTAACATGAGAGAGCCTCAGCCACACTCACATAAGAAGCCGGTGGATGAAAATGAAGTGCCTCGAAATGCGTGCACACGGGCACGCAAACCGAGGCAATGGCATACGCAATGCAAATGACATGGAAATGATATGCAAACATTCCAATGGGATTTCAGCAGCAAAATGAGGGGGAAAACAGCCCCGAAATGAGGCGAAAACACACCCGATGCATGGAATCTCTCCCGAAATGCAAAATTAGGCACATGAAATGGCTTACAGCTATACAAAGCAAGCATAATTGGTGTGTGGAATGAAAAGACAGAAGCAAGACAGCCCCAAAATAAGTATTTTACCAGTACAAATCATGACCAAACAGAAAGCAAATATAGGGCAACAATGGCATGCAAAAATGGCCCTAAACATGAGATTATGAAGCAACTCACAGCTGCTAACTCCAAATAGGTTAGGGCCCTTCAACAACATTGAAGAGGGGCCAAAAATATGCATATTTACAGAACTGTAAAAACTCTAAAAATAAACATAGATATGGCTAAGCTCTTATGCAAGAAAATGGGCCAAAAGGTGGCCAAAGAGGCAAGTGGTATATACACAGCCCAAACTGAAAAATTCCCTTCTACAACATTGAAGAGGGACCAAAAATATGCACATTTACAGAACTGTAAAAACCCCAAAACAGTATACAAACATGCTAAAAATGCAATGCAAAATGAGGCTCAAAAGTGACTTATAACACAAAGTATACAAAATATTCATCAAACAGCCAAAGGCCCTTAATGAAACATGAAGAATGGGCCAAAATAAGACTATCTTTAGTACTGTAAAAAGGCCAAAAATGGAAGCATGACAGGCTGCCAAAGCATGCAAAAATGGGGACCAAAGAGAGGATATGACATGAAGTGGCATGTGGAGGTCCCAAACATTGATGAGCCCTTCTTCAATGTTGAAGAGGGGCTCAAAATAAGCCTATTTTTAGTTCTGTAAAACGCCCAAAAATGGAAGCACACTAGGCTAGTAAATCATGCAAGAAAATTGACATACAAGGGGATATTGAAGCAAGTGCAATATGGGGGCCTCAAACAGGGTTGAGCCCTTAATGAAACAAGAAAATGAGCTCAAAAAAATGACCTTTTCAGTTTTGGTCGGAGCTCAAATCAGTAAGCATGTTGGCTAAGAAATTGGTGCAAAAATGAGCCACAAAAGGGGGAAAGTCTACTTACCCTTGAAGGCTTGACTTTGGTTGCCTCTTGGCTTGATTTTGTGGCTCCTTAGGCCTTGGAGAACACCTTCAAACTTCTGGAATGGAGGATGGAAGGGTGGGGGTTGGTGGTGTAGAAGAAATGGGGTTTAGGGCTAAAGAAAGTGGCCCCGGGTGGTCAATATTAGCTTTTTAGTGAGGAAAACGGGCGACGGAGAGCGATGAAGAAATAAAGCTGGCTTTTCAGAACAATTGCTGGCCTCACACCCTCCTACAAGCTTCCTAACAATGAAAATGAGGTCTCCACCAAAAAAGAACCAAAACGGATGCAAAATGGAGGTTCGGGGACCGAAACGCGCGGCCTGGGGCCCCGAAAATGGGCTCTTAAGCACCAGAGGTGGCATTCGACAACGAAGTTGGTCTCTCGGGCCACAGTGTCTCCCAAAAGGGAGTAAATAAGATGTGTGCCAAAAATCGGAGCAAACGGAGGTGGTTAGGTAGTCCCGAACCGAGGCACACGTACGTCGGCTCCGAAAAATCGGAAACCGGGTCCAAATGGGAAAAATGGCCTACGATCACGAAACGTAGCCTACGACCACTGAGAGATGATCCAAGAGACCTCTCTCTCCCTTCGGGAAGAGAAAATAGAGAAAATCGAGCCTGGTTCGTAAACTGAGGCAAGGCAAGGCTTGCAGCCGAGACTCTGAAACTTCAGAACGAGCACAATATGCAACATCACCAAATGCTCAATCGGTGATGTCTGAGTCTTAAGGTCGGTCGAAAATGGGGTGTCTACAGTTGTCCTTCTTTGACAGAACTCGAAAGTCAAGAAGTGACGGGAGTGAATGTCAAAGCCCAGAGACGACCCATTTTTGACAAGGCCGAAGACTTAGACAAACAGGCAAATAACAAAGATGTGCCCGCAGGCATGCCCGCAGGCTGGGGGCAAGATGCAAAATGATATGCAGAAAGCCAGACGTAACTCACGATTATGCAAAGCAGCAAGCATATACAAATCTAACTACATTTCATGCAGTAAGGATAATGTAAATAAAGCTGTAGCGATGCAAATATTCACAATAAATGCGACAGTTTTAAGCGGGAAGGCAAATCAAACTACATTTCATGCAGTTATGATGCAATCTTAGCGAGCATGTGTGATAGATACACAAAAGTGAAGAGCTATTGGATACACTACATGAATAAAGTGTGATTGATACACTAAGTGAAGCAAAGTGTGATAGATACACAAAGTGAATACAAAGTGTGATAGATGCACTATGTGAAGCAAAGCATGATGGATATACGCAGAGTGTGATAGATGCACTACGTGAATAGAGTGTGATTGATACACTGAAGGTGAACACAAAGTGTGATAGATGCACTATGTGAACAAAGTGTGATTGATACACTAAAAGTGAACACAAAGTGTGATAGATGCACTATGTGAACAGAGTATGATAGATTCACTAAAAGCGAACACAAAGTGTGATAGATGCACTATGTGAACAGGTGTGATGGATACACTAAAAGCGAACACAAAGTGTGATAGATGCACTAAGTGAACAGAGTGTGGTTGATACACTAAAACGCGAACACAAAGTGTGATAGATGCACTTAGTGAACAAGGGTGATGGATACACAAAAGGTGAACACAAAGTGTGATAGATGCACTTAGTGAACAAGTGTGATGGATACACAAAAGGTGAACACGAAGTGTGATAGATGCACTTAGTGAACAAAGTGTGATGGATATACAAAAGGTTAACACAAAGTGTGATAGATGCACCAAGTGAACAAGTGTGATGGATACACAAAAGGTGAACACAAAGTGTGATAGATACACTTAGTGAACAAGTGTGATGGATACACAAAAGGTGAACACGAAGTGTGATAGATGCACTTAGGGAACAAGTGTGATGGATACACAAAAGGTTAACACAAAGTGTGATAGATGCACTATGCGAACGAGTGTGATGGATGCACTAAAGGTGAACACAAAGTGTGATAGATGCACTATGTGAACAGAGTATGATTGATATACTAAATGAATGAAGTGTGATTGATACACTAAATGTGAACACGAAGTGTGATACATGCACTTAGTGAACAGAGTATGATAGATATACTGAAAATGAACACAAAGTGTGATAGATGCACTTAGTGAACAAAGTATGATTGATATACTGAAAATGAACACAAAGTGTGATAGATGCACTATATGAACAGAGTATGATTGATATACTAAATGTGAACACGAAGTGTGATAGATGCACTTAGTGAACGAGTGTGATGGATACACTAAATGTACACAAAGTGTGATAGACGCACTTAGTGAACAGAGTATGTTTGATATACTGAATGTGAACACAAAGTGTGATAGATGCACTATGTGAACAGAGTATGATTGATATACTAAATGTGAACACGAAGTGTGATAGATGCACTTAGTGAAAGAGTGTGATGGATACACTAAATGAACACAAAGTGTGATAGATGCACTTAGTGAACATAGTATGATTGATCTACAGAATGTGAACACAAAGTGTGATAGATGCACTATGTGAACAGAGTATGATTGATATACTAAATGTGAACACGAAGTGTGATAGATGCACTTAGTGAACGAGTGTGATCGATACACTAAATGAACACAAAGTGTGATAGATGCACTTAGTGAACATAGTATGATTGATATACTGAATGTGAACACAAAGTGTGATAGATGCACTATGTGAACAGAGTATGATTGTGTAGACGTCCCCGAACGCCCCGGGAGGAACGAGCTCCCGTTCTGTTCATTTTGGGGTCACTACAGCTCAGGACTCTCAAATTTGTCACGGTTCTAAGTTTGAACCAAAGAGTCCAAATCCGGCAAATCGTTTTGAGAAAAAAATTTTTGAAAAGAAGTGCCAAACATGGACTGCTTTACCAGATACAGAGTCGCCACCTAAATATTTTATTTTGGGGAAATTTAGGAAACCCTGACTCGGTGCCAAAGGCCACGTGTCCGTCATCACCAAAGTTGCCTCGGCTCGGGAACTTGGGTACGATTGGGGAAGGTCACTTCGTGAGCACCCCCGCTCGCCCGATCAAAGATCGGCCTCTACTAACCGTGATATCTATTTTTGAAAACTTTGTGTGTTCTTATTCCGGTTATTAGCCTAGGTTACTATGTGATGCACACAGCATATAAGTATAGACTGGGTCGCCCGAATTGGAACAAAACATTTCATGCTTGTTTATTTGAAAGATGGTTTGCTACTCGCAAGTAGGCTTAAAATGCAGATTTTGCCACCCGCAGGTGGGCTTAGAAAAGATGGTTTTGCCACTATCTAGTGGGCTTAAAACATTTGATGATTTATTCCAATCCAATTAACCCAACCTTCACCCACAGGCATTCAGGCAGTTATATCACATAAGCAAATAGCCTCATGGTAAGCATGCTATCATGGCATTCACTCACACGCATGCAAGGATACTTAAGCATAAAGCTCACCGGGTACTCCAAGCCAAAACAAGAAGTTTTGTTAGAAATCATGCATGATCCTAAGTATACAAAAATGCCTAATGCAACACATGCAAGAATGCAACTATAGCAGGCTCGGCTATTCTAAACATGGCATATGAAATGCTACAACTAACATGTATCCAACTTTGAAATTGAAATACAATGCAGTTAGTATGATGCGCCGAGCCCGGTGCATGCAAAACAGATGAATGATGCAAAACATGTTGTCATACTGTATGCTAATTGAAATATGCCCTAATCTAACCATCATAAGCAGGTAAATAAAAGGAAAGAAAGACGTGGGGTTGGAAGACATACAACACACACACGCACACTTATTACAGCATTGCCCTCGCGCAGAGGGTCCAAATAAATATACAGTCCCAAATGAAAGAATATTACAGTCCAAATATTACAGTCCAAATAATATACAAATTCCTAATTAATCAAATTAACTAAGAAAATAAATAAAACTGGCATGCAAGCCAGGGACTGCCTTGCTTCTGATGGATGATGCATGTCGAGGTTGTCTTGCGCGGAAATCCACCGGGATGCCCCAATTAGCCTCTGTTTAGCAGTTATTCTTGGAAAGCGCGCCAAGTCCCGAAAAGTTGCTGATTCTTCATTTTGCTGCAACAGAGAGCAGGAAAGGGGCATAGCAATGTATTTTCACAAATATATGCATGCCTCGATCCTCGTGCCACCAATCACGCATACCGAGGCATGGTGGCCGAGGAGTCGAATTGCACAATTCAATATAGGATGAATGCACATGAAAACACAATAAAACCTAACTCCATCATAGATAATCCGGAGTGTCGGTGACTGGGGAATTGAGACGCGTTCCGTCACTCGGAGTACGAAACGCACCTCGTTTCCCGTGCCCGGGCTAACTCCTATCCCGAACACGATGCAATATGCATGACATGCATGAAATGCGACTGAGATACAATCCTAACATACACAATGCTATGAAAATGAGATGCCTCGAAATGCGTGCACACGGGCACGTAAACCGAGAAAATGACAGAATGCGATCTAAGATACAACCTAGTATGCACTATGCTGTAAAAATGAGATGCCTCGAAATGCGTGCACACGGGCACGCAAACCGAGAAAATGACAGAATGCGATCTAAGATACAACCTAGTATGCACTATGCTGTAAAAATGAGATGCCTCGAAACGCGTGCACACGGGTACGCAAACCAAGAAAATGACAGAAGGCGATCTAAGATACAACCTAGTATGCACTATGCTGTAAAAATGAGATGCCTCGAAATGCGTGCACACGGGCACGCAAACCGAGAAAATGACATACGCAATGCAAATGACAGAGAAATATGATATGGGCTTACACTAACATGAGAGAGACTCAGCCACACTCACATAAGAGGCCGGTGGATGAAAATGAAGTGCCTCGAAATGCGTGCACACGGGCACGCAAACCGAGGCAATGGCATACGCAATGCAATATGGCTAAAATGGCATATAGAATGCAACATGGACTTATACTAACACGAGAGAGCCTCAGCCACACTCACATAAGAGGTGGATGAAACTGAAGTGCCTCGAAATGCGTGCACACGGGCACGCAAACCGAGGCAATGGCATACGCAATGCAATATGGCTAAAATGGCATATAGAATGCAACATGGACTTATACTAACATGAGAGAGCCTCAGCCACACTCACATAAGAAGCCGGTGGATGAAAATGAAGTGCCTCGAAATGCGTGCACACGGGCACGCAAACCGAGGCAATGGCATACGCAATGCAAATGACATGGAAATGATATGCAAACATTCCAATGGGATTTCAGCAGCAAAATGAGGGGGAAAACAGCCCCGAAATGAGGCGAAAACACACCCGATGCATGGAATCTCTCCCGAAATGCAAAATTAGGCACATGAAATGGCTTACAGCTATACAAAGCAAGCATAATTGGTGTGTGGAATGAAAAGACAGAAGCAAGACAGCCCCAAAATAAGTATTTTACCAGTACAAATCATGACCAAACAGAAAGCAAATATAGGGCAACAATGGCATGCAAAAATGGCCCTAAACATGAGATTATGAAGCAACTCACAGCTGCTAACTCCAAATAGGTTAGGGCCCTTCAACAACATTGAAGAGGGGCCAAAAATATGCATATTTACAGAACTGTAAAAACTCTAAAAATAAACATAGATATGGCTAAGCTCTTATGCAAGAAAATGGGCCAAAAGGTGGCCAAAGAGGCAAGTGGTATATACACAGCCCAAACTGAAAAATTCCCTTCTACAACATTGAAGAGGGACCAAAAATATGCACATTTACAGAACTGTAAAAACCCCAAAACAGTATACAAACATGCTAAAAATGCAATGCAAAATGAGGCTCAAAAGTGACTTATAACACAAAGTATACAAAATATTCATCAAACAGCCAAAGGCCCTTAATGAAACATGAAGAATGGGCCAAAATAAGACTATCTTTAGTACTGTAAAAAGGCCAAAAATGGAAGCATGACAGGCTGCCAAAGCATGCAAAAATGGGGACCAAAGAGAGGATATGACATGAAGTGGCATGTGGAGGTCCCAAACATTGATGAGCCCTTCTTCAATGTTGAAGAGGGGCTCAAAATAAGCCTATTTTTAGTTCTGTAAAACGCCCAAAAATGGAAGCACACTAGGCTAGTAAATCATGCAAGAAAATTGACATACAAGGGGATATTGAAGCAAGTGCAATATGGGGGCCTCAAACAGGGTTGAGCCCTTAATGAAACAAGAAAATGAGCTCAAAAAAATGACCTTTTCAGTTTTGGTCGGAGCTCAAATCAGTAAGCATGTTGGCTAAGAAATTGGTGCAAAAATGAGCCACAAAAGGGGGAAAGTCTACTTACCCTTGAAGGCTTGACTTTGGTTGCCTCTTGGCTTGATTTTGTGGCTCCTTAGGCCTTGGAGAACACCTTCAAACTTCTGGAATGGAGGATGGAAGGGTGGGGGTTGGTGGTGTAGAAGAAATGGGGTTTAGGGCTAAAGAAAGTGGCCCCGGGTGGTCAATATTAGCTTTTTAGTGAGGAAAACGGGCGACGGAGAGCGATGAAGAAATAAAGCTGGCTTTTCAGAACAATTGCTGGCCTCACACCCTCCTACAAGCTTCCTAACAATGAAAATGAGGTCTCCACCAAAAAAGAACCAAAACGGATGCAAAATGGAGGTTCGGGGACCGAAACGCGCGGCCTGGGGCCCCGAAAATGGGCTCTTAAGCACCAGAGGTGGCATTCGACAACGAAGTTGGTCTCTCGGGCCACAGTGTCTCCCAAAAGGGAGTAAATAAGATGTGTGCCAAAAATCGGAGCAAACGGAGGTGGTTAGGTAGTCCCGAACCGAGGCACACGTACGTCGGCTCCGAAAAATCGGAAACCGGGTCCAAATGGGAAAAATGGCCTACGATCACGAAACGTAGCCTACGACCACTGAGAGATGATCCAAGAGACCTCTCTCTCCCTTCGGGAAGAGAAAATAGAGAAAATCGAGCCTGGTTCGTAAACTGAGGCAAGGCAAGGCTTGCAGCCGAGACTCTGAAACTTCAGAACGAGCACAATATGCAACATCACCAAATGCTCAATCGGTGACGTCTGAGTCTTAAGGTCGGTCGAAAATGGGGTGTCTACAGTTGTCCTTCTTTGACAGAACTCGAAAGTCAAGAAGTGACGGGAGTGAATGTCAAAGCCCAGAGACGACCCATTTTTGACAAGGCCGAAGACTTAGACAAACAGGCAAATAACAAAGATGTGCCCGCAGGCATGCCCGCAGGCTGGGGGCAAGATGCAAAATGATATGCAGAAAGCCAGACGTAACTCACGATTATGCAAAGCAGCAAGCATATACAAATCTAACTACATTTCATGCAGTAAGGATAATGTAAATAAAGCTGTAGCGAAGCAAATATTCACAATAAATGTGACAGTTTTAAGCGGGAAGGCAAATCAAACTACATTTCATGCAGTTATGATGCAATCTTAGCGAGCATGTGTGATAGATACACAAAAGTGAAGAGCTATTGGATACAGTACATGAATAAAGTGTGATTGATACACTAAGTGAAGCAAAGTGTGATAGATACACAAAGTGAATACAAAGTGTGATAGATGCACTATGTGAAGCAAAGCATGATGGATATACGCAGAGTGTGATAGATGCACTACGTGAATAGAGTGTGATTGATACACTGAAGGTGAACACAAAGTGTGATAGATGCACTATGTGAACAAAGTGTGATTGATACACTAAAAGTGAACACAAAGTGTGATAGATGCACTATGTGAACAGAGTATGATAGATTCACTAAAAGCGAACACAAAGTGTGATAGATGCACTATGTGAACAGGTGTGATGGATACACTAAAAGCGAACACAAAGTGTGATAGATGCACTAAGTGAACAGAGTGTGGTTGATACACTAAAACGCGAACACAAAGTGTGATAGATGCACTTAGTGAACAAGGGTGATGGATACACAAAAGGTGAACACAAAGTGTGATAGATGCACTTAGTGAACAAGTGTGATGGATACACAAAAGGTGAACACGAAGTGTGATAGATGCACTTAGTGAACAAAGTGTGATGGATATACAAAAGGTTAACACAAAGTGTGATAGATGCACCAAGTGAACAAGTGTGATGGATACACAAAAGGTGAACACAAAGTGTGATAGATACACTTAGTGAACAAGTGTGATGGATACACAAAAGGTGAACACGAAGTGTGATAGATGCACTTAGGGAACAAGTGTGATGGATACACAAAAGGTTAACACAAAGTGTGATAGATGCACTATGCGAACGAGTGTGATGGATGCACTAAAGGTGAACACAAAGTGTGATAGATGCACTATGTGAACAGAGTATGATTGATATACTAAATGAATGAAGTGTGATTGATACACTAAATGTGAACACGAAGTGTGATAGATGCACTTAGTGAACAAAGTATGATTGATATACTGAAAATGAACACAAAGTGTGATAGATGCACTATATGAACAGAGTATGATTGATATACTAAATGTGAACACGAAGTGTGATAGATGCACTTAGTGAACGAGTGTGATGGATACACTAAATGTACACAAAGTGTGATAGACGCACTTAGTGAACAGAGTATGTTTGATATACTGAATGTGAACACAAAGTGTGATAGATGCACTATGTGAACAGAGTATGATTGATATACTAAATGTGAACACGAAGTGTGATAGATGCACTTAGTGAAAGAGTGTGATGGATACACTAAATGAACACAAAGTGTGATAGATGCACTTAGTGAACATAGTATGATTGATCTACAGAATGTGAACACAAAGTGTGATAGATGCACTATGTGAACAGAGTATGATTGATATACTAAATGTGAACACGAAGTGTGATAGATGCACTTAGTGAACGAGTGTGATCGATACACTAAATGAACACAAAGTGTGATAGATGCACTTAGTGAACATAGTATGATTGATATACTGAATGTGAACACAAAGTGTGATAGATGCACTATGTGAACAGAGTATGATTGTGTAGACGTCCCCGAACGCCCCGGGAGGAACGAGCTCCCGTTCTGTTCATTTTGGGGTCACTACAGCTCAGGACTCTCAAATTTGTCACGGTTCTAAGTCTGAACCAAAGAGTCCAAATCCGGCAAATCGTTTTGAGAAACAAATTTTTGAAAAGAAGTGCCAAACATGGACTGCTTTACCAGATACAGAGTCGCCACCTAAATATTTTATTTTGGGGAAATTTAGGAAACCCTGACTCGGTGCCAAAGGCCACGTGTCCGTCATCACCAAAGTTGCCTCGGCTCGGGAACTTGGGTACGATTGGGGAAGGTCACTTCGTGAGCACCCCCGCTCGCCCGATCAAAGATCGGCCTCTACTAACCGTGATATCTATTTTTGAAAACTTTGTGTGTTCTTATTCCGGTTATTAGCCTAGGTTACTATGTGATGCACACAGCATATAAGTATAGACTGGGTCGCCCGAATTGGAACAAAACATTTCATGCTTGTTTATTTGAAAGATGGTTTGCTACTCGCAAGTAGGCTTAAAATGCAGATTTTGCCACCCGCAGGTGGGCTTAGAAAAGATGGTTTTGCCACTATCTAGTGGGCTTAAAACATTTGATGATTTATTCCAATCCAATTAACCCAACCTTCACCCACAGGCATTCAGGCAGTTATATCACATAAGCAAATAGCCTCATGGTAAGCATGCTATCATGGCATTCACTCACACGCATGCAAGGATACTTAAGCATAAAGCTCACCGGGTACTCCAAGCCAAAACAAGAAGTTTTGTTAGAAATCATGCATGATCCTAAGTATACAAAAATGCCTAATGCAACACATGCAAGAATGCAACTATAGCAGGCTCGGCTATTCTAAACATGGCATATGAAATGCTACAACTAACATGTATCCAACTTTGAAATTGAAATACAATGCAGTTACTATGATGCGCCGAGCCCGGTGCATGCAAAACAGATGAATGATGCAAAACATGTTGTCATACTGTATGCTAATTGAAATATGCCCTAATCTAACCATCATAAGCAGGTAAATAAAAGGGAAGAAAGACGTGGGGTTGGAAGACATACAACACACACACGCACACTTATTACAGCATTGCCCTCGCGTAGAGGGTCCAAATAAATATACAGTCCCAAATGAAAGAATATTACAGTCCAAATATTACAGTCCAAATAATATACAAATTCCTAATTAATCAAATTAACTAAGAAAATAAATAAAACTGGCATGCAAGCCAGGGACTGCCTTGCTTCTGATGGATGATGCATGTCGGGGTTGTCTTGCGCGGAAATCCACCGGGATGCCCCAATTAGCCTCTGTTTAGCAGTTATTCTTGGAAAGCGCGCCAAGTCCCGAAAAGTTGCTGATTCTTCATTTTGCTGCAACAGAGAGCAGGAAAGGGGCATAGCAATGTATTTTCACAAATATATGCATGCCTCGATCCTCGTGCCACCAATCACGCATACCGAGGCATGGTGGCCGAGGAGTCGAATTGCACAATTCAATATAGGATGAATGCACATGAAAACACAATAAAACCTAACTCCATCATAGATAATCCGGAGTGTCGGTGACTGGGGAATTGAGACGCGTTCCGTCACTCGGAGTACGAAACGCACCTCGTTTCCCGTGCCCGGGCTAACTCCTATCCCGAACACGATGCAATATGCATGACATGCATGAAATGCGACTGAGATACAATCCTAACATACACAATGCTATGAAAATGAGATGCCTCGAAATGCGTGCACACGGGCACGCAAACCGAGAAAATGACAGAATGCGATCTAAGATACAACCTAGTATGCACTATGCTGTAAAAATGAGATGCCTCGAAACGCGTGCACATGGGTACGCAAACCAAGAAAATGACAGAAGGCGATCTAAGATACAACCTAGTATGCACTATGCTGTAAAAATGAGATGCCTCGAAATGCGTGCACACGGGCACGCAAACCGAGAAAATGACATACGCAATGCAAATGACAGAGAAATATGATATGGGCTTACACTAACATGAGAGAGACTCAGCCACACTCACATAAGAGGCCGGTGGATGAAAATGAAGTGCCTCGAAATGCGTGCACACGGGCACGCAAACCGAGGCAATGGCATACGCAATGCAATATGGCTAAAATGGCATATAGAATGCAACATGGACTTATACTAACACGAGAGAGCCTCAGCCACACTCACATAAGAG
Organism: Camellia sinensis; assembly: GCF_055761805.1. Taxonomy (NCBI): domain Eukaryota; kingdom Viridiplantae; phylum Streptophyta; class Magnoliopsida; order Ericales; family Theaceae; genus Camellia; species Camellia sinensis. The sequence goes on from NC_138964.1 coordinate 91,325,074, forward strand.
GTGGATGAAACTGAAGTGCCTCGAAATGCGTGCACACGGGCACGCAAACCGAGGCAATGGCATACGCAATGCAATATGGCTAAAATGGCATATAGAATGCAACATGGACTTATACTAACATGAGAGAGCCTCAGCCACACTCACATAAGAAGCCGGTGGATGAAAATGAAGTGCCTCGAAATGCGTGCACACGGGCACGCAAACCGAGGCAATGGCATACGCAATGCAAATGACATGGAAATGATATGCAAACATTCCAATGGGATTTCAGCAGCAAAATGAGGGGGAAAACAGCCCCGAAATGAGGCGAAAACACACCCGATGCATGGAATCTCTCCCGAAATGCAAAATTAGGCACATGAAATGGCTTACAGCTATACAAAGCAAGCATAATTGGTGTGTGGAATGAAAAGACAGAAGCAAGACAGCCCCAAAATAAGTATTTTACCAGTACAAATCATGACCAAACAGCAAGCAAATATAGGGCAACAATGGCATGCAAAAATGGCCCTAAACATGAGATTATGAAGCAACTCACAGCTGCTAACTCCAAATAGGTTAGGGCCCTTCAACAACATTGAAGAGGGGCCAAAAATATGCATATTTACAGAACTGTAAAAACTCTAAAAATAAACATAGATATGGCTAAGCTCTTATGCAAGAAAATGGGCCAAAAGGTGGCCAAAGAGGCAAGTGGTATATACACAGCCCAAACTGAAAAATTCCCTTCTACAACATTGAAGAGGGACCAAAAATATGCACATTTACAGAACTGTAAAAACCCCAAAACAGTATACAAACATGCTAAAAATGCAATGCAAAATGAGGCTCAAAAGTGACTTATAACACAAAGTATACAAAATATTCATCAAACAGCCAAAGGCCCTTAATGAAACATGAAGAATGGGCCAAAATAAGACTATCTTTAGTACTGTAAAAAGGCCAAAAATGGAAGCATGACAGGCTGCCAAAGCATGCAAAAATGGGGACCAAAGAGAGGATATGACATGAAGTGGCATGTGGAGGTCCCAAACATTGATGAGCCCTTCTTCAATGTTGAAGAGGGGCTCAAAATAAGCCTATTTTTAGTTCTGTAAAACGCCCAAAAATGGAAGCACACTAGGCTAGTAAATCATGCAAGAAAATTGACATACAAGGGGATATTGAAGCAAGTGCAATATGGGGGCCTCAAACAGGGTTGAGCCCTTAATGAAACAAGAAAATGAGCTCAAAAAAATGACCTTTTCAGTTTTGGTCGGAGCTCAAATCAGTAAGCATGTTGGCTAAGAAATTGGTGCAAAAATGAGCCACAAAAGGGGGAAAGTCTACTTACCCTTGAAGGCTTGACTTTGGTTGCCTCTTGGCTTGATTTTGTGGCTCCTTAGGCCTTGGAGAACACCTTCAAACTTCTGGAATGGAGGATGGAAGGGTGGGGGTTGGTGGTGTAGAAGAAATGGGGTTTAGGGCTAAAGAAAGTGGCCCCGGGTGGTCAATATTAGCTTTTTAGTGAGGAAAACGGGCGACGGAGAGCGATGAAGAAATAAAGCTGGCTTTTCAGAACAATTGCTGGCCTCACACCCTCCTACAAGCTTCCTAACAATGAAAATGAGGTCTCCACCAAAAAAGAACCAAAACGGATGCAAAATGGAGGTTCGGGGACCGAAACGCGCGGCCTGGGGCCCCGAAAATGGGCTCTTAAGCACCAGAGGTGGCATTCGACAACGAAGTTGGTCTCTCGGGCCACAGTGTCTCCCAAAAGGGAGTAAATAAGATGTGTGCCAAAAATCGGAGCAAACGGAGGTGGTTAGGTAGTCCCGAACCGAGGCACACGTCCGTCGGCTCCGAAAAATCGGAAACCGGGTCCAAATGGGAAAAATGGCCTACGATCACGAAACGTAGCCTACGACCACTGAGAGATGATCCAAGAGACCTCTCTCTCCCTTCGGGAAGAGAAAATAGAGAAAATCGAGCCTGGTTCCTAAACCGAGGCAAGCCTTGCCGAGACTCTGAAACTTCAGAACGAGCACAATATGCAACATCACCAAATGCTCAATCGGTGACGTCTGAGTCTTAAGGTCGGTCGAAAATGGGGTGTCTACAGTTGTCCTTCTTTGACAGAACTCGAAAGTCAAGAAGTGACGGGAGTGAATGTCAAAGCCCAGAGACGACCCATTTTTGACAAGGCCGAAGACTTAGACAAACAGGCAAATAACAAAGATGTGCCCGCAGGCATGCCCGCAGGCTGGGGGCAAGATGCAAAATGATATGCAGAAAGCCAGACGTAACTCACGATTATGCAAAGCAGCAAGCATATACAAATCTAACTACATTTCATGCAGTAAGGATAATGTAAATAAAGCTGTAGCGAAGCAAATATTCACAATAAATGTGACAGTTTTAAGCGGGAAGGCAAATCAAACTACATTTCATGCAGTTATGATGCAATCTTAGCGAGCATGTGTGATAGATACACAAAAGTGAAGAGCTATTGGATACAGTACATGAATAAAGTGTGATTGATACACTAAGTGAAGCAAAGTGTGATAGATACACAAAGTGAATACAAAGTGTGATAGATGCACTATGTGAAGCAAAGCATGATGGATATACGCAGAGTGTGATAGATGCACTACGTGAATAGAGTGTGATTGATACACTGAAGGTGAACACAAAGTGTGATAGATGCACTATGTGAACAAAGTGTGATTGATACACTAAAAGTGAACACAAAGTGTGATAGATGCACTATGTGAACAGAGTATGATAGATTCACTAAAAGCGAACACAAAGTGTGATAGATGCACTATGTGAACAGGTGTGATGGATACACTAAAAGCGAACACAAAGTGTGATAGATGCACTAAGTGAACAGAGTGTGGTTGATACACTAAAACGCGAACACAAAGTGTGATAGATGCACTTAGTGAACAAGGGTGATGGATACACAAAAGGTGAACACAAAGTGTGATAGATGCACTTAGTGAACAAGTGTGATGGATACACAAAAGGTGAACACGAAGTGTGATAGATGCACTTAGTGAACAAAGTGTGATGGATATACAAAAGGTTAACACAAAGTGTGATAGATGCACCAAGTGAACAAGTGTGATGGATACACAAAAGGTGAACACAAAGTGTGATAGATACACTTAGTGAACAAGTGTGATGGATACACAAAAGGTGAACACGAAGTGTGATAGATGCACTTAGGGAACAAGTGTGATGGATACACAAAAGGTTAACACAAAGTGTGATAGATGCACTATGCGAACGAGTGTGATGGATGCACTAAAGGTGAACACAAAGTGTGATAGATGCACTATGTGAACAGAGTATGATTGATATACTAAATGAATGAAGTGTGATTGATACACTAAATGTGAACACGAAGTGTGATAGATGCACTTAGTGAACAAAGTATGATTGATATACTGAAAATGAACACAAAGTGTGATAGATGCACTATATGAACAGAGTATGATTGATATACTAAATGTGAACACGAAGTGTGATAGATGCACTTAGTGAACGAGTGTGATGGATACACTAAATGTACACAAAGTGTGATAGACGCACTTAGTGAACAGAGTATGTTTGATATACTGAATGTGAACACAAAGTGTGATAGATGCACTATGTGAACAGAGTATGATTGATATACTAAATGTGAACACGAAGTGTGATAGATGCACTTAGTGAAAGAGTGTGATGGATACACTAAATGAACACAAAGTGTGATAGATGCACTTAGTGAACATAGTATGATTGATCTACAGAATGTGAACACAAAGTGTGATAGATGCACTATGTGAACAGAGTATGATTGATATACTAAATGTGAACACGAAGTGTGATAGATGCACTTAGTGAACGAGTGTGATCGATACACTAAATGAACACAAAGTGTGATAGATGCACTTAGTGAACATAGTATGATTGATATACTGAATGTGAACACAAAGTGTGATAGATGCACTATGTGAACAGAGTATGATTGTGTAGACGTCCCCGAACGCCCCGGGAGGAACGAGCTCCCGTTCTGTTCATTTTGGGGTCACTACAGCTCAGGACTCTCAAATTTGTCACGGTTCTAAGTCTGAACCAAAGAGTCCAAATCCGGCAAATCGTTTTGAGAAACAAATTTTTGAAAAGAAGTGCCAAACATGGACTGCTTTACCAGATACAGAGTCGCCACCTAAATATTTTATTTTGGGGAAATTTAGGAAACCCTGACTCGGTGCCAAAGGCCACGTGTCCGTCATCACCAAAGTTGCCTCGGCTCGGGAACTTGGGTACGATTGGGGAAGGTCACTTCGTGAGCACCCCCGCTCGCCCGATCAAAGATCGGCCTCTACTAACCGTGATATCTATTTTTGAAAACTTTGTGTGTTCTTATTCCGGTTATTAGCCTAGGTTACTATGTGATGCACACAGCATATAAGTATAGACTGGGTCGCCCGAATTGGAACAAAACATTTCATGCTTGTTTATTTGAAAGATGGTTTGCTACTCGCAAGTAGGCTTAAAATGCAGATTTTGCCACCCGCAGGTGGGCTTAGAAAAGATGGTTTTGCCACTATCTAGTGGGCTTAAAACATTTGATGATTTATTCCAATCCAATTAACCCAACCTTCACCCACAGGCATTCAGGCAGTTATATCACATAAGCAAATAGCCTCATGGTAAGCATGCTATCATGGCATTCACTCACACGCATGCAAGGATACTTAAGCATAAAGCTCACCGGGTACTCCAAGCCAAAACAAGAAGTTTTGTTAGAAATCATGCATGATCCTAAGTATACAAAAATGCCTAATGCAACACATGCAAGAATGCAACTATAGCAGGCTCGGCTATTCTAAACATGGCATATGAAATGCTACAACTAACATGTATCCAACTTTGAAATTGAAATACAATGCAGTTACTATGATGCGCCGAGCCCGGTGCATGCAAAACAGATGAATGATGCAAAACATGTTGTCATACTGTATGCTAATTGAAATATGCCCTAATCTAACCATCATAAGCAGGTAAATAAAAGGAAAGAAAGACGTGGGGTTGGAAGACATACAACACACACACGCACACTTATTACAGCATTGCCCTCGCGCAGAGGGTCCAAATAAATATACAGTCCCAAATGAAAGAATATTACAGTCCAAATATTACAGTCCAAATAATATACAAATTCCTAATTAATCAAATTAACTAAGAAAATAAATAAAACTGGCATGCAAGCCAGGGACTGCCTTGCTTCTGATGGATGATGCATGTCGGGGTTGTCTTGCGCGGAAATCCACCGGGATGCCCCAATTAGCCTCTGTTTAGCAGTTATTCTTGGAAAGCGCGCCAAGTCCCGAAAAGTTGCTGATTCTTCATTTTGCTGCAACAGAGAGCAAGAAAGGGGCATAGCAATGTATTTTCACAAATATATGCATGCCTCGATCCTCGTGCCACCAATCACGCATACCGAGGCATGGTGGCCGAGGAGTCGAATTGCACAATTCAATATAGGATGAATGCACATGAAAACACAATAAAACCTAACTCCATCATAGATAATCCGGAGTGTCGGTGACTGGGGAATTGAGACGCGTTCCGTCACTCGGAGTACGAAACGCACCTCGTTTCCCGTGCCCGGGCTAACTCCTATCCCGAACACGATGCAATATGCATGACATGCATGAAATGCGACTGAGATACAATCCTAACATACACAATGCTATGAAAATGAGATGCCTCGAAATGCGTGCACACGGGCACGTAAACCGAGAAAATGACAGAATGCGATCTAAGATACAACCTAGTATGCACTATGCTGTAAAAATGAGATGCCCCGAAATGCGTGCACACGGGCACGCAAACCGAGAAAATGACAGAATGCGATCTAAGATACAACCTAGTATGCACTATGCTGTAAAAATGAGATGCCTCGAAACGCGTGCACACGGGTACGCAAACCGAGAAAATGACAGAAGGCGATCTAAGATACAACCTAGTATGCACTATGCTGTAAAAATGAGATGCCTCGAAATGCGTGCAAACGGGCACGCAAACCGAGAAAATGACATACGCAATGCAAATGACAGAGAAATATGATATGGGCTTACACTAACATGAGAGAGACTCAGCCACACTCACATAAGAGGCCGGTGGATGAAAATGAAGTGCCTCGAAATGCGTGCACACGGGCACGCAAACCGAGGCAATGGCATACGCAATGCAATATGGCTAAAATGGCATATAGAATGCAACATGGACTTATACTAACACGAGAGAGCCTCAGCCACACTCACATAAGAGGCCGGTGGATGAAACTGAAGTGCCTCGAAATGCGTGCACACGGGCACGCAAACCGAGGCAATGGCATACGCAATGCAATATGGCTAAAATGGCATATAGAATGCAACATGGACTTATACTAACATGAGAGAGCCTCAGCCACACTCACATAAGAAGCTGGTGGATGAAAATGAAGTGCCTCGAAATGCGTGCACACGGGCACGCAAACCGAGGCAATGGCATACGCAATGCAAATGACATGGAAATGATATGCAAACATTCCAATGGGATTTCAGCAGCAAAATGAGGGGGAAAACAGCCCCGAAATGAGGCGAAAACACACCCGATGCATGGAATCTCTCCCGAAATGCAAAATTAGGCACATGAAATGGCTTACAGCTATACAAAGCAAGCATAATTGGTGTGTGGAATGAAAAGACAGAAGCAAGACAGCCCCAAAATAAGTATTTTACCAGTACAAATCATGACCAAACAGCAAGCAAATATAGGGCAACAATGGCATGCAAAAATGGCCCTAAACATGAGATTATGAAGCAACTCACAGCTGCTAACTCCAAATAGGTTAGGGCCCTTCAACAACATTGAAGAGGGGCCAAAAATATGCATATTTACAGAACTGTAAAAACTCTAAAAATAAACATAGATATGGCTAAGCTCTTATGCAAGAAAATGGGCCAAAAGGTAGCCAAAGAGGCAAGTGGTATATACACAGCCCAAACTGAAAAATTCCCTTCTACAACATTGAAGAGGGACCAAAAATATGCACATTTACAGAACTGTAAAAACCCCAAAACAGTATACAAACATGCTAAAAATGCAATGCAAAATGAGGCTCAAAAGTGACTTATAACACAAAGTATACAAAATATTCATCAAAAAGCCAAAGGCCCTTAATGAAACATGAAGAATGGGCCAAAATAAGACTATCTTTAGTACTGTAAAAAGGCCAAAAATGGAAGCATGACAGGCTGCCAAAGCATGCAAAAATGGGGACCAAAGAGAGGATATGACATGAAGTGGCATGTGGAGGTCCCAAACATTGATGAGCCCTTCTTCAATGTTGAAGAGGGGCTCAAAATAAGCCTATTTTTAGTTCTGTAAAACGCCCAAAAATGGAAGCACACTAGGCTAGTAAATCATGCAAGAAAATTGACATACAAGGGGATATTGAAGCAAGTGCAATATGGGGGCCTCAAACAGGGTTGAGCCCTTAATGAAACAAGAAAATGAGCTCAAAAAAATGACCTTTTCAGTTTTGGTCGGAGCTCAAATCAGTAAGCATGTTGGCTAAGAAATTGGTGCAAAAATGAGCCACAAAAGGGGGAAAGTCTACTTACCCTTGAAGGCTTGACTTTGGTTGCCTCTTGGCTTGATTTTGTGGCTCCTTAGGCCTTGGAGAACACCTTCAAACTTCTGTAATGGAGGATGGAAGGGTGGGGGTTGGTGGTGTAGAAGAAATGGGGTTTAGGGCTAAAGAAAGTGGCCCCGGGGTGGTCAATATTAGCTTTTTAGTGAGGAAAACGGGCGACGGAGAGCGATGAAGAAATAAAGCTGGCTTTTCAGAACAATTGCTGGCCTCACACCCTCCTACAAGCTTCCTAACAATGAAAATGAGGTCTCCACCAAAAAAGAACCAAAACGGATGCAAAATGGAGGTTAAGCACCAGAGGTGGCATTCGACAACGAAGTTGGTCTCTCGGGCCACAGTGTCTCCCAAAAGGGAGTAAATAAGATGTGTGCCAAAAATCGGAGCAAACGGAGGTGGTTAGGTAGTCCCGAACCGAGGCACACGTCCGTCGGCTCCGAAAAATCGGAAACCGGGTCCAAATGGGAAAAATGGCCTACGATCACGAAACGTAGCCTACGACCACTGAGAGATGATCCAAGAGACCTCTCTCTCCCTTCGGGAAGAGAAAATAGAGAAAATCGAGCCTGGTTCGTAAACTGAGGCAAGGCAAGGCTTGCAGCCGAGACTCTGAAACTTCAGAACGAGCACAATATGCAACATCACCAAATGCTCAATCGGTGACATCTGAGTCTTAAGGTCGGTCGAAAATGGGGTGTCTACAGTTGTCCTTCTTTGACAGAACTCGAAAGTCAAGAAGTGACGGGAGTGAATGTCAAAGCCCAGAGACGACCCATTTTTGACAAGGCCGAAGACTTAGACAAACAGGCAAATAACAAAGATGTGCCCGCAGGCATGCCCGCAGGCTGGGGGCAAGATGCAAAATGATATGCAGAAAGCCAGACGTAACTCACGATTATGCAAAGCAGCAAGCATATACAAATCTAACTACATTTCATGCAGTAAGGATAATGTAAATAAAGCTGTAGCAAAGCAAATATTCACAATAAATGTGACAGTTTTAAGCGGGAAGGCAAATCAAACTACATTTCATGCAGTTATGATGCAATCTTAGCGAGCATGTGTGATAGATACACAAAAGTGAAGAGCTATTGGATACACTACATGAATAAAGTGTGATTGATACACTAAGTGAAGCAAAGTGTGATAGATACACAAAGTGAATACAAAGTGTGATAGATGCACTATGTGAAGCAAAGCATGATGGATATACGCAGAGTGTGATAGATGCACTACGTGAATAGAGTGTGATTGATACACTGAAGGTGAACACAAAGTGTGATAGATGCACTATGTGAACAAAGTGTGATTGATACACTAAAAGTGAACACAAAGTGTGATAGATGCACTATGTGAACAGAGTATGATAGATTCACTAAAAGCGAACACAAAGTGTGATAGATGCACTATGTGAACAGGTGTGATGGATACACTAAAAGCGAACACAAAGTGTGATAGATGCACTAAGTGAACAGAGTGTGGTTGATACACTAAAACGCGAACACAAAGTGTGATAGATGCACTTAGTGAACAAGGGTGATGGATACACAAAAGGTGAACACAAAGTGTGATAGATGCACTTAGTGAACAAGTGTGATGGATACACAAAAGGTGAACACGAAGTGTGATAGATGCACTTAGTGAACAAAGTGTGATGGATATACAAAAGGTTAACACAAAGTGTGATAGATGCACCAAGTGAACAAGTGTGATGGATACACAAAAGGTGAACACAAAGTGTGATAGATACACTTAGTGAACAAGTGTGATGGATACACAAAAGGTGAACACGAAGTGTGATAGATGCACTTAGGGAACAAGTGTGATGGATACACAAAAGGTTAACACAAAGTGTGATAGATGCACTATGCGAACGAGTGTGATGGATGCACTAAAGGTGAACACAAAGTGTGATAGATGCACTATGTGAACAGAGTATGATTGATATACTAAATGAATGAAGTGTGATTGATACACTAAATGTGAACACGAAGTGTGATAGATGCACTTAGTGAACAGAGTATGATAGATATACTGAAAATGAACACAAAGTGTGATAGATGCACTTAGTGAACAAAGTATGATTGATATACTGAAAATGAACACAAAGTGTGATAGATGCACTATATGAACAGAGTATGATTGATATACTAAATGTGAACACGAAGTGTGATAGATGCACTTAGTGAACGAGTGTGATGGATACACTAAATGTACACAAAGTGTGATAGACGCACTTAGTGAACAGAGTATGTTTGATATACTGAATGTGAACACAAAGTGTGATAGATGCACTATGTGAACAGAGTATGATTGATATACTAAATGTGAACACGAAGTGTGATAGATGCACTTAGTGAACGAGTGTGATCGATACACTAAATGAACACAAAGTGTGATAGATGCACTTAGTGAACATAGTATGATTGATATACTGAATGTGAACACAAAGTGTGATAGATGCACTATGTGAACAGAGTATGATTGTGTAGACGTCCCCGAACGCCCCGGGAGGAACGAGCTCCCGTTCTGTTCATTTTGGGGTCACTACAGCTCAGGACTCTCAAATTTGTCACGGTTCTAAGTCTGAACCAAAGAGTCCAAATCCGGCAAATCGTTTTGAGAAACAAATTTTTGAAAAGAAGTGCCAAACATGGACTGCTTTACCAGATACAGAGTCGCCACCTAAATATTTTATTTTGGGGAAATTTAGGAAACCCTGACTCGGTGCCAAAGGCCACGTGTCCGTCATCACCAAAGTTGCCTCGGCTCGGGAACTTGGGTACGATTGGGGAAGGTCACTTCGTGAGCACCCCCGCTCGCCCGATCAAAGATCGGCCTCTACTAACCGTGATATCTATTTTTGAAAACTTTGTGTGTTCTTATTCCGGTTATTAGCCTAGGTTACTATGTGATGCACACAGCATATAAGTATAGACTGGGTCGCCCGAATTGGAACAAAACATTTCATGCTTGTTTATTTGAAAGATGGTTTGCTACTCGCAAGTAGGCTTAAAATGCAGATTTTGCCACCCGCAGGTGGGCTTAGAAAAGATGGTTTTGCCACTATCTAGTGGGCTTAAAACATTTGATGATTTATTCCAATCCAATTAACCCAACCTTCACCCACAGGCATTCAGGCAGTTATATCACATAAGCAAATAGCCTCATGGTAAGCATGCTATCATGGCATTCACTCACACGCATGCAAGGATACTTAAGCATAAAGCTCACCGGGTACTCCAAGCCAAAACAAGAAGTTTTGTTAGAAATCATGCATGATCCTAAGTATACAAAAATGCCTAATGCAACACATGCAAGAATGCAACTATAGCAGGCTCGGCTATTCTAAACATGGCATATGAAATGCTACAACTAACATGTATCCAACTTTGAAATTGAAATACAATGCAGTTAGTATGATGCGCCGAGCCCGGTGCATGCAAAACAGATGAATGATGCAAAACATGTTGTCATACTGTATGCTAATTGAAATATGCCCTAATCTAACCATCATAAGCAGGTAAATAAAAGGGAAGAAAGACGTGGGGTTGGAAGACATACAACACACACACGCACACTTATTACAGCATTGCCCTCGCGCAGAGGGTCCAAATAAATATACAGTCCCAAATGAAAGAATATTACAGTCCAAATATTACAGTCCAAATAATATACAAATTCCTAATTAATCAAATTAACTAAGAAAATAAATAAAACTGGCATGCAAGCCAGGGACTGCCTTGCTTCTGATGGATGATGCATGTCGGGGTTGTCTTGCGCGGAAATCCATCGGGATGCCCTAATTAGCCTCTGTTTAGCAGTTATTCTTGGAAAGCGCGCCAAGTCCCGAAAAGTTGCTGATTCTTCATTTTGCTGCAACAGAGAGCAGGAAAGGGGCATAGCAATGTATTTTCACAAATATATGCATGCCTCGATCCTCGTGCCACCAATCACGCATACCGAGGCATGGTGGCCGAGGAGTCGAATTGCACAATTCAATATAGGATAAATGCACATGAAAACACAATAAAACCTAACTCCATCATAGATAATCCGGAGTGTCGGTGACTGGGGAATTGAGACGCGTTCCGTCACTCGGAGTACGAAACGCACCTCGTTTCCCGTGCCCGGGCTAACTCCTATCCCGAACACGATGCAATATGCATGACATGCATGAAATGCGACTGAGATACAATCCTAACATACACAATGCTATGAAAATGAGATGCCTCGAAATGCGTGCACACGGGCACGCAAACCGAGAAAATGACAGAATGCGATCTAAGATACAACCTAGTATGCACTATGCTGTAAAAATGAGATGCCTCGAAACGCGTGCACATGGGTACGCAAACCAAGAAAATGACAGAAGGCGATCTAAGATACAACCTAGTATGCACTATGCTGTAAAAATGAGATGCCTCGAAATGCGTGCACACGGGCACGCAAACCGAGAAAATGACATACGCAATGCAAATGACAGAGAAATATGATATGGGCTTACACTAACATGAGAGAGACTCAGCCACACTCACATAAGAGGCCGGTGGATGAAAATGAAGTGCCTCGAAATGCGTGCACACGGGCACGCAAACCGAGGCAATGGCATACGCAATGCAATATGGCTAAAATGGCATATAGAATGCAACATGGACTTATACTAACACGAGAGAGCCTCAGCCATACTCACATAAGAGGTGGATGAAACTGAAGTGCCTCGAAATGCGTGCACACGGGCACGCAAACCGAGGCAATGGCATACGCAATGCAATATGGCTAAAATGGCATATAGAATGCAACATGGACTTATACTAACATGAGAGAGCCTCAGCCACACTCACATAAGAAGCCGGTGGATGAAAATGAAGTGCCTCGAAATGCGTGCACACGGGCACGCAAACCGAGGCAATGGCATACGCAATGCAAATGACATGGAAATGATATGCAAACATTCCAATGGGATTTCAGCAGCAAAATGAGGGGGAAAACAGCCCCGAAATGAGGCGAAAACACACCCGATGCATGGAATCTCTCCCGAAATGCAAAATTAGGCACATGAAATGGCTTACAGCTATACAAAGCAAGCATAATTGGTGTGTGGAATGAAAAGACAGAAGCAAGACAGCCCCAAAATAAGTATTTTACCAGTACAAATCATGACCAAACAGCAAGCAAATATAGGGCAACAATGGCATGCAAAAATGGCCCTAAACATGAGATTATGAAGCAACTCACAGCTGCTAACTCCAAATAGGTTAGGGCCCTTCAACAACATTGAAGAGGGGCCAAAAATATGCATATTTACAGAACTGTAAAAACTCTAAAAATAAACATAGATATGGCTAAGCTCTTATGCAAGAAAATGGGCCAAAAGGTGGCCAAAGAGGCAAGTGGTATATACACAGCCCAAACTGAAAAATTCCCTTCTACAACATTGAAGAGGGACCAAAAATATGCACATTTACAGAACTGTAAAAACCCCAAAACAGTATACAAACATGCTAAAAATGCAATGCAAAATGAGGCTCAAAAGTGACTTATAACACAAAGTATACAAAATATTCATCAAACAGCCAAAGGCCCTTAATGAAACATGAAGAATGGGCCAAAATAAGACTATCTTTAGTACTGTAAAAAGGCCAAAAATGGAAGCATGACAGGCTGCCAAAGCATGCAAAAATGGGGACCAAAGAGAGGATATGACATGAAGTGGCATGTGGAGGTCCCAAACATTGATGAGCCCTTCTTCAATGTTGAAGAGGGGCTCAAAATAAGCCTATTTTTAGTTCTGTAAAACGCCCAAAAATGGAAGCACACTAGGCTAGTAAATCATGCAAGAAAATTGACATACAAGGGGATATTGAAGCAAGTGCAATATGGGGGCCTCAAACAGGGTTGAGCCCTTAATGAAACAAGAAAATGAGCTCAAAAAAATGACCTTTTCAGTTTTGGTCGGAGCTCAAATCAGTAAGCATGTTGGCTAAGAAATTGGTGCAAAAATGAGCCACAAAAGGGGGAAAGTCTACTTACCCTTGAAGGCTTGACTTTGGTTGCCTCTTGGCTTGATTTTGTGGCTCCTTAGGCCTTGGAGAACACCTTCAAACTTCTGGAATGGAGGATGGAAGGGTGGGGGTTGGTGGTGTAGAAGAAATGGGGTTTAGGGCTAAAGAAAGTGGCCCCGGGTGGTCAATATTAGCTTTTTAGTGAGGAAAACGGGCGACGGAGAGCGATGAAGAAATAAAGCTGGCTTTTCAGAACAATTGCTGGCCTCACACCCTCCTACAAGCTTCCTAACAATGAAAATGAGGTCTCCACCAAAAAAGAACCAAAACGGATGCAAAATGGAGGTTCGGGGACCGAAACGCGCGGCCTGGGGCCCCGAAAATGGGCTCTTAAGCACCAGAGGTGGCATTCGACAACGAAGTTGGTCTCTCGGGCCACAGTGTCTCCCAAAAGGGAGTAAATAAGATGTGTGCCAAAAATCGGAGCAAACGGAGGTGGTTAGGTAGTCCCGAACCGAGGCACACGTCCGTCGGCTCCGAAAAATCGGAAACCGGGTCCAAATGGGAAAAATGGCCTACGATCACGAAACGTAGCCTACGACCACTGAGAGATGATCCAAGAGACCTCTCTCTCCCTTCGGGAAGAGAAAATAGAGAAAATCGAGCCTGGTTCCTAAACCGAGGCAAGCCTTGCCGAGACTCTGAAACTTCAGAACGAGCACAATATGCAACATCACCAAATGCTCAATCGGTGACGTCTGAGTCTTAAGGTCGGTCGAAAATGGGGTGTCTACAGTTGTCCTTCTTTGACAGAACTCGAAAGTCAAGAAGTGACGGGAGTGAATGTCAAAGCCCAGAGACGACCCATTTTTGACAAGGCCGAAGACTTAGACAAACAGGCAAATAACAAAGATGTGCCCGCAGGCATGCCCACAGGCTGGGGGCAAGATGCAAAATGATATGCAGAAAGCCAGACGTAACTCACGATTATGCAAAGCAGCAAGCATATACAAATCTAACTACATTTCATGCAGTAAGGATAATGTAAATAAAGCTGTAGCGAAGCAAATATTCACAATAAATGTGACAGTTTTAAGCGGGAAGGCAAATCAAACTACATTTCATGCAGTTATGATGCAATCTTAGCGAGCATGTGTGATAGATACACAAAAGTGAAGAGCTATTGGATACAGTACATGAATAAAGTGTGATTGATACACTAAGTGAAGCAAAGTGTGATAGATACACAAAGTGAATACAAAGTGTGATAGATGCACTATGTGAAGCAAAGCATGATGGATATACGCAGAGTGTGATAGATGCACTACGTGAATAGAGTGTGATTGATACACTGAAGGTGAACACAAAGTGTGATAGATGCACTATGTGAACAAAGTGTGATTGATACACTAAAAGTGAACACAAAGTGTGATAGATGCACTATGTGAACAGAGTATGATAGATTCACTAAAAGCGAACACAAAGTGTGATAGATGCACTATGTGAACAGGTGTGATGGATACACTAAAAGCGAACACAAAGTGTGATAGATGCACTAAGTGAACAGAGTGTGGTTGATACACTAAAACGCGAACACAAAGTGTGATAGATGCACTTAGTGAACAAGGGTGATGGATACACAAAAGGTGAACACAAAGTGTGATAGATGCACTTAGTGAACAAGTGTGATGGATACACAAAAGGTGAACACGAAGTGTGATAGATGCACTTAGTGAACAAAGTGTGATGGATATACAAAAGGTTAACACAAAGTGTGATAGATGCACCAAGTGAACAAGTGTGATGGATACACAAAAGGTGAACACAAAGTGTGATAGATACACTTAGTGAACAAGTGTGATGGATACACAAAAGGTGAACACGAAGTGTGATAGATGCACTTAGGGAACAAGTGTGATGGATACACAAAAGGTTAACACAAAGTGTGATAGATGCACTATGCGAACGAGTGTGATGGATGCACTAAAGGTGAACACAAAGTGTGATAGATGCACTATGTGAACAGAGTATGATTGATATACTAAATGAATGAAGTGTGATTGATACACTAAATGTGAACACGAAGTGTGATAGATGCACTTAGTGAACAGAGTATGATAGATATACTGAAAATGAACACAAAGTGTGATAGATGCACTTAGTGAACAAAGTATGATTGATATACTGAAAATGAACACAAAGTGTGATAGATGCACTATATGAACAGAGTATGATTGATATACTAAATGTGAACACGAAGTGTGATAGATGCACTTAGTGAACGAGTGTGATGGATACACTAAATGTACACAAAGTGTGATAGACGCACTTAGTGAACAGAGTATGTTTGATATACTGAATGTGAACACAAAGTGTGATAGATGCACTATGTGAACAGAGTATGATTGATATACTAAATGTGAACACGAAGTGTGATAGATGCACTTAGTGAACGAGTGTGATCGATACACTAAATGAACACAAAGTGTGATAGATGCACTTAGTGAACATAGTATGATTGATATACTGAATGTGAACACAAAGTGTGATAGATGCACTATGTGAACAGAGTATGATTGTGTAGACGTCCCCGAACGCCCCGGGAGGAACGAGCTCCCGTTCTGTTCATTTTGGGGTCACTACAGCTCAGGACTCTCAAATTTGTCACGGTTCTAAGTCTGAACCAAAGAGTCCAAATCCGGCAAATCGTTTTGAGAAACAAATTTTTGAAAAGAAGTGCCAAACATGGACTGCTTTACCAGATACAGAGTCGCCACCTAAATATTTTATTTTGGGGAAATTTAGGAAACCCTGACTCGGTGCCAAAGGCCACGTGTCCGTCATCACCAAAGTTGCCTCGGCTCGGGAACTTGGGTACGATTGGGGAAGGTCACTTCGTGAGCACCCCCGCTCGCCCGATCAAAGATCGGCCTCTACTAACCGTGATATCTATTTTTGAAAACTTTGTGTGTTCTTATTCCGGTTATTAGCCTAGGTTACTATGTGATGCACACAGCATATAAGTATAGACTGGGTCGCCCGAATTGGAACAAAACATTTCATGCTTGTTTATTTGAAAGATGGTTTGCTACTCGCAAGTAGGCTTAAAATGCAGATTTTGCCACCCGCAGGTGGGCTTAGAAAAGATGGTTTTGCCACTATCTAGTGGGCTTAAAACATTTGATGATTTATTCCAATCCAATTAACCCAACCTTCACCCACAGGCATTCAGGCAGTTATATCACATAAGCAAATAGCCTCATGGTAAGCATGCTATCATGGCATTCACTCACACGCATGCAAGGATACTTAAGCATAAAGCTCACCGGGTACTCCAAGCCAAAACAAGAAGTTTTGTTAGAAATCATGCATGATCCTAAGTATACAAAAATGCCTAATGCAACACATGCAAGAATGCAACTATAGCAGGCTCGGCTATTCTAAACATGGCATATGAAATGCTACAACTAACATGTATCCAACTTTGAAATTGAAATACAATGCAGTTAGTATGATGCGCCGAGCCCGGTGCATGCAAAACAGATGAATGATGCAAAACATGTTGTCATACTGTATGCTAATTGAAATATGCCCTAATCTAACCATCATAAGCAGGTAAATAAAAGGGAAGAAAGACGTGGGGTTGGAAGACATACAACACACACACGCACACTTATTACAGCATTGCCCTCGCGCAGAGGGTCCAAATAAATATACAGTCCCAAATGAAAGAATATTACAGTCCAAATATTACAGTCCAAATAATATACAAATTCCTAATTAATCAAATTAACTAAGAAAATAAATAAAACTGGCATGCAAGCCAGGGACTGCCTTGCTTCTGATGGATGATGCATGTCGGGGTTGTCTTGCGCGGAAATCCACCGGGATGCCCTAATTAGCCTCTGTTTAGCAGTTATTCTTGGAAAGCGCGCCAAGTCCCGAAAAGTTGCTGATTCTTCATTTTGCTGCAACAGAGAGCAGGAAAGGGGCATAGCAATGTATTTTCACAAATATATGCATGCCTCGATCCTCGTGCCACCAATCACGCATACCGAGGCATGGTGGCCGAGGAGTCGAATTGCACAATTCAATATAGGATAAATGCACATGAAAACACAATAAAACCTAACTCCATCATAGATAATCCGGAGTGTCGGTGACTGGGGAATTGAGACGCGTTCCGTCACTCGGAGTACGAAACGCACCTCGTTTCCCGTGCCCGGGCTAACTCCTATCCCGAACACGATGCAATATGCATGACATGCATGAAATGCGACTGAGATACAATCCTAACATACACAATGCTATGAAAATGAGATGCCTCGAAATGCGTGCACACGGGCACGCAAACCGAGAAAATGACAGAATGCGATCTAAGATACAACCTAGTATGCACTATGCTGTAAAAATGAGATGCCTCGAAACGCGTGCACATGGGTACGCAAACCAAGAAAATGACAGAAGGCGATCTAAGATACAACCTAGTATGCACTATGCTGTAAAAATGAGATGCCTCGAAATGCGTGCACACGGGCACGCAAACCGAGAAAATGACATACGCAATGCAAATGACAGAGAAATATGATATGGGCTTACACTAACATGAGAGAGACTCAGCCACACTCACATAAGAGGCCGGTGGATGAAAATGAAGTGCCTCGAAATGCGTGCACACGGGCACGCAAACCGAGGCAATGGCATACGCAATGCAATATGGCTAAAATGGCATATAGAATGCAACATGGACTTATACTAACACGAGAGAGCCTCAGCCATACTCACATAAGAGGTGGATGAAACTGAAGTGCCTCGAAATGCGTGCACACGGGCACGCAAACCGAGGCAATGGCATACGCAATGCAATATGGCTAAAATGGCATATAGAATGCAACATGGACTTATACTAACATGAGAGAGCCTCAGCCACACTCACATAAGAAGCCGGTGGATGAAAATGAAGTGCCTCGAAATGCGTGCACACGGGCACGCAAACCGAGGCAATGGCATACGCAATGCAAATGACATGGAAATGATATGCAAACATTCCAATGGGATTTCAGCAGCAAAATGAGGGGGAAAACAGCCCCGAAATGAGGCGAAAACACACCCGATGCATGGAATCTCTCCCGAAATGCAAAATTAGGCACATGAAATGGCTTACAGCTATACAAAGCAAGCATAATTGGTGTGTGGAATGAAAAGACAGAAGCAAGACAGCCCCAAAATAAGTATTTTACCAGTACAAATCATGACCAAACAGCAAGCAAATATAGGGCAACAATGGCATGCAAAAATGGCCCTAAACATGAGATTATGAAGCAACTCACAGCTGCTAACTCCAAATAGGTTAGGGCCCTTCAACAACATTGAAGAGGGGCCAAAAATATGCATATTTACAGAACTGTAAAAACTCTAAAAATAAACATAGATATGGCTAAGCTCTTATGCAAGAAAATGGGCCAAAAGGTGGCCAAAGAGGCAAGTGGTATATACACAGCCCAAACTGAAAAATTCCCTTCTACAACATTGAAGAGGGACCAAAAATATGCACATTTACAGAACTGTAAAAACCCCAAAACAGTATACAAACATGCTAAAAATGCAATGCAAAATGAGGCTCAAAAGTGACTTATAACACAAAGTATACAAAATATTCATCAAACAGCCAAAGGCCCTTAATGAAACATGAAGAATGGGCCAAAATAAGACTATCTTTAGTACTGTAAAAAGGCCAAAAATGGAAGCATGACAGGCTGCCAAAGCATGCAAAAATGGGGACCAAAGAGAGGATATGACATGAAGTGGCATGTGGAGGTCCCAAACATTGATGAGCCCTTCTTCAATGTTGAAGAGGGGCTCAAAATAAGCCTATTTTTAGTTCTGTAAAACGCCCAAAAATGGAAGCACACTAGGCTAGTAAATCATGCAAGAAAATTGACATACAAGGGGATATTGAAGCAAGTGCAATATGGGGGCCTCAAACAGGGTTGAGCCCTTAATGAAACAAGAAAATGAGCTCAAAAAAATGACCTTTTCAGTTTTGGTCGGAGCTCAAATCAGTAAGCATGTTGGCTAAGAAATTGGTGCAAAAATGAGCCACAAAAGGGGGAAAGTCTACTTACCCTTGAAGGCTTGACTTTGGTTGCCTCTTGGCTTGATTTTGTGGCTCCTTAGGCCTTG
Organism: Camellia sinensis; assembly: GCF_055761805.1. Lineage (NCBI taxonomy): Eukaryota > Viridiplantae > Streptophyta > Magnoliopsida > Ericales > Theaceae > Camellia > Camellia sinensis. The sequence continues at coordinate 91,344,934 of NC_138964.1, forward strand.
GAGAACACCTTCAAACTTCTGGAATGGAGGATGGAAGGGTGGGGGTTGGTGGTGTAGAAGAAATGGGGTTTAGGGCTAAAGAAAGTGGCCCCGGGTGGTCAATATTAGCTTTTTAGTGAGGAAAACGGGCGACGGAGAGCGATGAAGAAATAAAGCTGGCTTTTCAGAACAATTGCTGGCCTCACACCCTCCTACAAGCTTCCTAACAATGAAAATGAGGTCTCCACCAAAAAAGAACCAAAACGGATGCAAAATGGAGGTTCGGGGACCGAAACGCGCGGCCTGGGGCCCCGAAAATGGGCTCTTAAGCACCAGAGGTGGCATTCGACAACGAAGTTGGTCTCTCGGGCCACAGTGTCTCCCAAAAGGGAGTAAATAAGATGTGTGCCAAAAATCGGAGCAAACGGAGGTGGTTAGGTAGTCCCGAACCGAGGCACACGTCCGTCGGCTCCGAAAAATCGGAAACCGGGTCCAAATGGGAAAAATGGCCTACGATCACGAAACGTAGCCTACGACCACTGAGAGATGATCCAAGAGACCTCTCTCTCCCTTCGGGAAGAGAAAATAGAGAAAATCGAGCCTGGTTCCTAAACCGAGGCAAGCCTTGCCGAGACTCTGAAACTTCAGAACGAGCACAATATGCAACATCACCAAATGCTCAATCGGTGACGTCTGAGTCTTAAGGTCGGTCGAAAATGGGGTGTCTACAGTTGTCCTTCTTTGACAGAACTCGAAAGTCAAGAAGTGACGGGAGTGAATGTCAAAGCCCAGAGACGACCCATTTTTGACAAGGCCGAAGACTTAGACAAACAGGCAAATAACAAAGATGTGCCCGCAGGCATGCCCGCAGGCTGGGGGCAAGATGCAAAATGATATGCAGAAAGCCAGACGTAACTCACGATTATGCAAAGCAGCAAGCATATACAAATCTAACTACATTTCATGCAGTAAGGATAATGTAAATAAAGCTGTAGCGAAGCAAATATTCACAATAAATGTGACAGTTTTAAGCGGGAAGGCAAATCAAACTACATTTCATGCAGTTATGATGCAATCTTAGCGAGCATGTGTGATAGATACACAAAAGTGAAGAGCTATTGGATACAGTACATGAATAAAGTGTGATTGATACACTAAGTGAAGCAAAGTGTGATAGATACACAAAGTGAATACAAAGTGTGATAGATGCACTATGTGAAGCAAAGCATGATGGATATACGCAGAGTGTGATAGATGCACTACGTGAATAGAGTGTGATTGATACACTGAAGGTGAACACAAAGTGTGATAGATGCACTATGTGAACAAAGTGTGATTGATACACTAAAAGTGAACACAAAGTGTGATAGATGCACTATGTGAACAGAGTATGATAGATTCACTAAAAGCGAACACAAAGTGTGATAGATGCACTATGTGAACAGGTGTGATGGATACACTAAAAGCGAACACAAAGTGTGATAGATGCACTAAGTGAACAGAGTGTGGTTGATACACTAAAACGCGAACACAAAGTGTGATAGATGCACTTAGTGAACAAGGGTGATGGATACACAAAAGGTGAACACAAAGTGTGATAGATGCACTTAGTGAACAAGTGTGATGGATACACAAAAGGTGAACACGAAGTGTGATAGATGCACTTAGTGAACAAAGTGTGATGGATATACAAAAGGTTAACACAAAGTGTGATAGATGCACCAAGTGAACAAGTGTGATGGATACACAAAAGGTGAACACAAAGTGTGATAGATACACTTAGTGAACAAGTGTGATGGATACACAAAAGGTGAACACGAAGTGTGATAGATGCACTTAGGGAACAAGTGTGATGGATACACAAAAGGTTAACACAAAGTGTGATAGATGCACTATGCGAACGAGTGTGATGGATGCACTAAAGGTGAACACAAAGTGTGATAGATGCACTATGTGAACAGAGTATGATTGATATACTAAATGAATGAAGTGTGATTGATACACTAAATGTGAACACGAAGTGTGATAGATGCACTTAGTGAACAAAGTATGATTGATATACTGAAAATGAACACAAAGTGTGATAGATGCACTATATGAACAGAGTATGATTGATATACTAAATGTGAACACGAAGTGTGATAGATGCACTTAGTGAACGAGTGTGATGGATACACTAAATGTACACAAAGTGTGATAGACGCACTTAGTGAACAGAGTATGTTTGATATACTGAATGTGAACACAAAGTGTGATAGATGCACTATGTGAACAGAGTATGATTGATATACTAAATGTGAACACGAAGTGTGATAGATGCACTTAGTGAAAGAGTGTGATGGATACACTAAATGAACACAAAGTGTGATAGATGCACTTAGTGAACATAGTATGATTGATCTACAGAATGTGAACACAAAGTGTGATAGATGCACTATGTGAACAGAGTATGATTGATATACTAAATGTGAACACGAAGTGTGATAGATGCACTTAGTGAACGAGTGTGATCGATACACTAAATGAACACAAAGTGTGATAGATGCACTTAGTGAACATAGTATGATTGATATACTGAATGTGAACACAAAGTGTGATAGATGCACTATGTGAACAGAGTATGATTGTGTAGACGTCCCTGAACGCCCCGGGAGGAACGAGCTCCCGTTCTGTTCATTTTGGGGTCACTACAGCTCAGGACTCTCAAATTTGTCACGGTTCTAAGTCTGAACCAAAGAGTCCAAATCCGGCAAATCGTTTTGAGAAACAAATTTTTGAAAAGAAGTGCCAAACATGGACTGCTTTACCAGATACAGAGTCGCCACCTAAATATTTTATTTTGGGGAAATTTAGGAAACCCTGACTCGGTGCCAAAGGCCACGTGTCCGTCATCACCAAAGTTGCCTCGGCTCGGGAACTTGGGTACGATTGGGGAAGGTCACTTCGTGAGCACCCCCGCTCGCCCGATCAAAGATCGGCCTCTACTAACCGTGATATCTATTTTTGAAAACTTTGTGTGTTCTTATTCCGGTTATTAGCCTAGGTTACTATGTGATGCACACAGCATATAAGTATAGACTGGGTCGCCCGAATTGGAACAAAACATTTCATGCTTGTTTATTTGAAAGATGGTTTGCTACTCGCAAGTAGGCTTAAAATGCAGATTTTGCCACCCGCAGGTGGGCTTAGAAAAGATGGTTTTGCCACTATCTAGTGGGCTTAAAACATTTGATGATTTATTCCAATCCAATTAACCCAACCTTCACCCACAGGCATTCAGGCAGTTATATCACATAAGCAAATAGCCTCATGGTAAGCATGCTATCATGGCATTCACTCACACGCATGCAAGGATACTTAAGCATAAAGCTCACCGGGTACTCCAAGCCAAAACAAGAAGTTTTGTTAGAAATCATGCATGATCCTAAGTATACAAAAATGCCTAATGCAACACATGCAAGAATGCAACTATAGCAGGCTCGGCTATTCTAAACATGGCATATGAAATGCTACAACTAACATGTATCCAACTTTGAAATTGAAATACAATGCAGTTAGTATGATGCGCCGAGCCCGGTGCATGCAAAACAGATGAATGATGCAAAACATGTTGTCATACTGTATGCTAATTGAAATATGCCCTAATCTAACCATCATAAGCAGGTAAATAAAAGGGAAGAAAGACGTGGGGTTGGAAGACATACAACACACACACGCACACTTATTACAGCATTGCCCTCGCGCAGAGGGTCCAAATAAATATACAGTCCCAAATGAAAGAATATTACAGTCCAAATATTACAGTCCAAATAATATACAAATTCCTAATTAATCAAATTAACTAAGAAAATAAATAAAACTGGCATGCAAGCCAGGGACTGCCTTGCTTCTGATGGATGATGCATGTCGGGGTTGTCTTGCGCGGAAATCCACCGGGATGCCCCAATTAGCCTCTGTTTAGCAGTTATTCTTGGAAAGCGCGCCAAGTCCCGAAAAGTTGATGATTCTTCATTTTGCTGCAACAGAGAGCAGGAAAGGGGCATAGCAATGTATTTTCACAAATATATGCATGCCTCGATCCTCGTGCCACCAATCACGCATACCGAGGCATGGTGGCCGAGGAGTCGAATTGCACAATTCAATATAGGATGAATGCACATGAAAACACAATAAAACCTAACTCCATCATAGATAATCCGGAGTGTCGGTGACTGGGGAATTGAGACGCGTTCCGTCACTCGGAGTACGAAACGCACCTCGTTTCCCGTGCCCGGGCTAACTCCTATCTCGAACACGATGCAATATGCATGACATGCATGAAATGCGACTGAGATACAATCCTAACATACACAATGCTATGAAAATGAGATGCCTCGAAATGCGTGCACACGGGCACGTAAATCGAGAAAATGACAGAATGCGATCTAAGATACAACCTAGTATGCACTATGCTGTAAAAATGAGATGCCTCGAATTGCGTGCACACGAGCACGCAAACCGAGAAAATGACAGAATGCGATCTAAGATACAACCTAGTATGCACTATGCTGTAAAAATGAGATGCCTCGAAACGCGTGCACACGGGTACGCAAACCGAGAAAATGACAGAAGGCGATCTAAGATACAACCTAGTATGCACTATGCTGTAAAAATGAGATGCCTCGAAATGCGTGCAAACGGGCACGCAAACTGAGAAAATGACATACGCAATGCAAATGACAGAGAAATATGATATGGGCTTACACTAACATGAGAGAGACTCAGCCACACTCACATAAGAGGCCGGTGGATGAAAATGAAGTGCCTCGAAATGCGTGCACACGGGCACGCAAACCGAGGCAATGGCATACGCAATGCAATATGGCTAAAATGGCATATAGAATGCAACATGGACTTATACTAACACGAGAGAGCCTCAGCCACACTCACATAAGAGGCCGGTGGATGAAACTGAAGTGCCTCGAAATGCGTGCACACGGGCACGCAAACCGAGGCAATGGCATACGCAATGCAATATGGCTAAAATGGCATATAGAATGCAACATGGACTTATACTAACATGAGAGAGCCTCAGCCACACTCACATAAGAAGCCGGTGGATGAAAATGAAGTGCCTCGAAATGCGTGCACACGGGCACGCAAACCGAGGCAATGGCATACGCAATGCAAATGACATGGAAATGATATGCGAACATTCCAATGGGATTTCAGCAGCAAAATGAGGGGGAAAACAGCCCCGAAATGAGGCGAAAACACACCCGATGCATGGAATCTCTCCCGAAATGCAAAATTAGGCACATGAAATGGCTTACAGCTATACAAAGCAAGCATAATTGGTGTGTGGAATGAAAAGACAGAAGCAAGACAGCCCCAAAATAAGTATTTTACCAGTACAAATCATGACCAAACAGCAAGCAAATATAGGGCAACAATGGCATGCAAAAATGGCCCTAAACATGAGATTATGAAGCAACTCACAGCTGCTAACTCCAAATAGGTTAGGGCCCTTCAACAACATTGAAGAGGGGCCAAAAATATGCATATTTACAGAACTGTAAAAACTCTAAAAATAAACATAGATATGGCTAAGCTCTTATGCAAGAAAATGGGCCAAAAGGTGGCCAAAGAGGCAAGTGGTATATACACAGCCCAAACTGAAAAATTCCCTTCTACAACATTGAAGAGGAACCAAAAATATGCACATTTACAGAACTGTAAAAACCCCAAAACAGTATACAAACATGCTAAAAATGCAATGCAAAATGAGGCTCAAAAGTGACTTATAACACAAAGTATACAAAATATTCATCAAACAGCCAAAGGCCCTTAATGAAACATGAAGAATGGGCCAAAATAAGACTATCTTTAGTACTGTAAAAAGGCCAAAAATGGAAGCATGACAGGCTGCCAAAGCATGCAAAAATGGGGACCAAAGAGAGGATATGACATGAAGTGGCATGTGGAGGTCCCAAACATTGATGAGCCCTTCTTCAATGTTGAAGAGGGGCTCAAAATAAGCCTATTTTTAGTTCTGTAAAACGCCCAAAAATGGAAGCACACTAGTCTAGTAAATCATGCAAGAAAATTGACATACAAGGGGATATTGAAGCAAGTGCAATATGGGGGCCTCAAACAGGGTTGAGCCCTTAATGAAACAAGAAAATGAGCTCAAAAAAATGACCTTTTCAGTTTTGGTCGGAGCTCAAATCAGTAAGCATGTTGGCTAAGAAATTGGTGCAAAAATGAGCCACAAAAGGGGGAAAGTCTACTTACCCTTGAAGGCTTGACTTTGGTTGCCTCTTGGCTTGATTTTGTGGCTCCTTAGGCCTTGGAGAACACCTTAAAACTTCTGGAATGGAGGATGGAAGGGTGGGGGTTGGTGGTGTTGAAGAAATGGGGTTTAGGGCTAAAAAAAGTGGCCCCGGGTGGTCAATATTAGCTTTTTAGTGAGGAAAACGGGCGACGGAGAGCGATGAAGAAATAAAGCTGGCTTTTCAGAACAATTGCTGGCCTCACACCCTCCTACAAGCTTCCTAACAATGAAAATGAGGTCTCCACCAAAAAAGAACCAAAACGGATGCAAAATGGAGGTTCGGGGACCGAAACGCGCGGCCTGGGGCCCCGAAAATGGGCTCTTAAGCACCAGAGGTGGCATTCGACAACGAAGTTGGTCTCTCGGGCCACAGTGTCTCCCAAAAGGGAGTAAATAAGATGTGTGCCAAAAATCGGAGCAAACGGAGGTGGTTAGGTAGTCCCGAACCGAGGCACACGTCCGTCGGCTCCGAAAAATCGGAAACCGGGTTCAAATGGGAAAAATGGCCTACGATCACGAAACGTAGCCTACGACCACTGAGAGATGATCCAAGAGACCTCTCTCTCCCTTCGGGAAGAGAAAATAGAGAAAATCGAGCCTGGTTCCTAAACCGAGGCAAGCCTTGCCGAGACTCTGAAACTTCAGAACGAGCACAATATGCAACATCACCAAATGCTCAATCGGTGACGTCTGAGTCTTAAGGTCGGTCGAAAATGGGGTGTCTACAGTTGTCCTTCTTTGACAGAACTCGAAAGTCAAGAAGTGACGGGAGTGAATGTCAAAGCCCAGAGACGACCCATTTTTGACAAGGCCGAAGACTTAGACAAACAGGCAAATAACAAAGATGTGCCCGCAGGCATGCCCGCAGGCTGGGGGCAAGATGCAAAATGATATGCAGAAAGCCAGACGTAACTCACGATTATGCAAAGCAGCAAGCATATACAAATCTAACTACATTTCATGCAGTAAGGATAATGTAAATAAAGCTGTAGCGAAGCAAATATTCACAATAAATGTGACAGTTTTAAGCGGGAAGGCAAATCAAACTACATTTCATGCAGTTATGATGCAATCTTAGCGAGCATGTGTGATAGATACACAAAAGTGAAGAGCTATTGGATACACTACATGAATAAAGTGTGATTGATACACTAAGTGAAGCAAAGTGTGATAGATACACAAAGTGAATACAAAGTGTGATAGATGCACTATGTGAAGCAAAGCATGATGGATATACGCAGAGTGTGATAGATGCACTACGTGAATAGAGTGTGATTGATACACTGAAGGTGAACACAAAGTGTGATAGATGCACTATGTGAACAAAGTGTGATTGATACACTAAAAGTGAACACAAAGTGTGATAGATGCACTATGTGAACAGAGTATGATAGATTCACTAAAAGCGAACACAAAGTGTGATAGATGCACTATGTGAACAGGTGTGATGGATACACTAAAAGCGAACACAAAGTGTGATAGATGCACTAAGTGAACAGAGTGTGGTTGATACACTAAAACGCGAACACAAAGTGTGATAGATGCACTTAGTGAACAAGGGTGATGGATACACAAAAGGTGAACACAAAGTGTGATAGATGCACTTAGTGAACAAGTGTGATGGATACACAAAAGGTGAACACGAAGTGTGATAGATGCACTTAGTGAACAAAGTGTGATGGATATACAAAAGGTTAACACAAAGTGTGATAGATGCACCAAGTGAACAAGTATGATGGATACACAAAAGGTGAACACAAAGTGTGATAGATACACTTAGTGAACAAGTGTGATGGATACACAAAAGGTGAACACGAAGTGTGATAGATGCACTTAGGGAACAAGTGTGATGGATACACAAAAGGTTAACACAAAGTGTGATAGATGCACTATGCGAACGAGTGTGATGGATGCACTAAAGGTGAACACAAAGTGTGATAGATGCACTATGTGAACAGAGTATGATTGATATACTAAATGAATGAAGTGTGATTGATACACTAAATGTGAACACGAAGTGTGATAGATGCACTTAGTGAACAGAGTATGATAGATATACTAAAAATGAACACAAAGTGTGATAGATGCACTTAGTGAACAAAGTATGATTGATATACTGAAAATGAACACAAAGTGTGATAGATGCACTATATGAACAGAGTATGATTGATATACTAAATGTGAACACGAAGTGTGATAGATGCACTTAGTGAACGAGTGTGATGGATACACTAAATGTACACAAAGTGTGATAGACGCACTTAGTGAACAGAGTATGTTTGATATACTGAATGTGAACACAAAGTGTGATAGATGCACTATGTGAACAGAGTATGATTGATATACTAAATGTGAACACGAAGTGTGATAGATGCACTTAGTGAAAGAGTGTGATGGATACACTAAATGAACACAAAGTGTGATAGATGCACTTAGTGAACATAGTATGATTGATCTACAGAATGTGAACACAAAGTGTGATAGATGCACTATGTGAACAGAGTATGATTGATATACTAAATGTGAACACGAAGTGTGATAGATGCACTTAGTGAACGAGTGTGATCGATACACTAAATGAACACAAAGTGTGATAGATGCACTTAGTGAACATAGTATGATTGATATACTGAATGTGAACACAAAGTGTGATAGATGCACTATGTGAACAGAGTATGATTGTGTAGACGTCCCCGAACGCCCCGGGAGGAACGAGCTCCCGTTCTGTTCATTTTGGGGTCACTACAGCTCAGGACTCTCAAATTTGTCACGGTTCTAAGTCTGAACCAAAGAGTCCAAATCCGGCAAATCGTTTTGAGAAACAAATTTTTGAAAAGAAGTGCCAAACATGGACTGCTTTACCAGATACAGAGTCGCCACCTAAATATTTTATTTTGGGGAAATTTAGGAAACCCTGACTCGGTGCCAAAGGCCACGTGTCCGTCATCACCAAAGTTGCCTCGGCTCGGGAACTTGGGTACGATTGGGGAAGGTCACTTCGTGAGCACCCCCGCTCGCCCGATCAAAGATCGGCCTCTACTAACCGTGATATCTATTTTTGAAAACTTTGTGTGTTCTTATTCCGGTTATTAGCCTAGGTTACTATGTGATGCACACAGCATATAAGTATAGACTGGGTCGCCCGAATTGGAACAAAACATTTCATGCTTGTTTATTTGAAAGATGGTTTGCTACTCGCAAGTAGGCTTAAAATGCAGATTTTGCCACCCGCAGGTGGGCTTAGAAAAGATGGTTTTGCCACTATCTAGTGGGCTTAAAACATTTGATGATTTATTCCAATCCAATTAACCCAACCTTCACCCACAGGCATTCAGGCAGTTATATCACATAAGCAAATAGCCTCATGGTAAGCATGCTATCATGGCATTCACTCACACGCATGCAAGGATACTTAAGCATAAAGCTCACCGGGTACTCCAAGCCAAAACAAGAAGTTTTGTTAGAAATCATGCATGATCCTAAGTATACAAAAATGCCTAATGCAACACATGCAAGAATGCAACTATAGCAGGCTCGGCTATTCTAAACATGGCATATGAAATGCTACAACTAACATGTATCCAACTTTGAAATTGAAATACAATGCAGTTAGTATGATGCGCCGAGCCCGGTGCATGCAAAACAGATGAATGATGCAAAACATGTTGTCATACTGTATGCTAATTGAAATATGCCCTAATCTAACCATCATAAGCAGGTAAATAAAAGGGAAGAAAGACGTGGGGTTGGAAGACATACAACACACACACGCACACTTATTACAGCATTGCCCTCGCGCAGAGGGTCCAAATAAATATACAGTCCCAAATGAAAGAATATTACAGTCCAAATATTACAGTCCAAATAATATACAAATTCCTAATTAATCAAATTAACTAAGAAAATAAATAAAACTGGCATGCAAGCCAGGGACTGCCTTGCTTCTGATGGATGATGCATGTCGGGGTTGTCTTGCGCGGAAATCCACCGGGATGCCCCAATTAGCCTCTGTTTAGCAGTTATTCTTGGAAAGCGCGCCAAGTCCCGAAAAGTTGCTGATTCTTCATTTTGCTGCAACAGAGAGCAGGAAAGGGGCATAGCAATGTATTTTCACAAATATATGCATGCCTCGATCCTCGTGCCACCAATCACGCATACCGAGGCATGGTGGCCGAGGAGTCGAATTGCACAATTCAATATAGGATGAATGCACATGAAAACACAATAAAACCTAACTCCATCATAGATAATCCGGAGTGTCGGTGACTGGGGAATTGAGACGCGTTCCGTCACTCGGAGTACGAAACGCACCTCGTTTCCCGTGCCCGGGCTAACTCCTATCCCGAACACGATGCAATATGCATGACATGCATGAAATGCGACTGAGATACAATCCTAACATACACAATGCTATGAAAATGAGATGCCTCGAAATGCGTGCACACGGGCACGTAAACCGAGAAAATGACAGAATGCGATCTAAGATACAACCTAGTATGCACTATGCTGTAAAAATGAGATGCCCCGAAATGCGTGCACACGGGCACGCAAACCGAGAAAATGACAGAATGCGATCTAAGATACAACCTAGTATGCACTATGCTGTAAAAATGAGATGCCTCGAAACGCGTGCACACGGGTACGCAAACCGAGAAAATGACAGAAGGCGATCTAAGATACAACCTAGTATGCACTATGCTGTAAAAATGAGATGCCTCGAAATGCGTGCAAACGGGCACGCAAACCGAGAAAATGACATACGCAATGCAAATGACAGAGAAATATGATATGGGCTTACACTAACATGAGAGAGACTCAGCCACACTCACATAAGAGGCCGGTGGATGAAAATGAAGTGCCTCGAAATGCGTGCACACGGGCACGCAAACCGAGGCAATGGCATACGCAATGCAATATGGCTAAAATGGCATATAGAATGCAACATGGACTTATACTAACACGAGAGAGCCTCAGCCACACTCACATAAGAGGCCGGTGGATGAAACTGAAGTGCCTCGAAATGCGTGCACACGGGCACGCAAACCGAGGCAATGGCATACGCAATGCAATATGGCTAAAATGGCATATAGAATGCAACATGGACTTATACTAACATGAGAGAGCCTCAGCCACACTCACATAAGAAGCTGGTGGATGAAAATGAAGTGCCTCGAAATGCGTGCACACGGGCACGCAAACCGAGGCAATGGCATACGCAATGCAAATGACATGGAAATGATATGCAAACATTCCAATGGGATTTCAGCAGCAAAATGAGGGGGAAAACAGCCCCGAAATGAGGCGAAAACACACCCGATGCATGGAATCTCTCCCGAAATGCAAAATTAGGCACATGAAATGGCTTACAGCTATACAAAGCAAGCATAATTGGTGTGTGGAATGAAAAGACAGAAGCAAGACAGCCCCAAAATAAGTATTTTACCAGTACAAATCATGACCAAACAGCAAGCAAATATAGGGCAACAATGGCATGCAAAAATGGCCCTAAACATGAGATTATGAAGCAACTCACAGCTGCTAACTCCAAATAGGTTAGGGCCCTTCAACAACATTGAAGAGGGGCCAAAAATATGCATATTTACAGAACTGTAAAAACTCTAAAAATAAACATAGATATGGCTAAGCTCTTATGCAAGAAAATGGGCCAAAAGGTAGCCAAAGAGGCAAGTGGTATATACACAGCCCAAACTGAAAAATTCCCTTCTACAACATTGAAGAGGGACCAAAAATATGCACATTTACAGAACTGTAAAAACCCCAAAACAGTATACAAACATGCTAAAAATGCAATGCAAAATGAGGCTCAAAAGTGACTTATAACACAAAGTATACAAAATATTCATCAAAAAGCCAAAGGCCCTTAATGAAACATGAAGAATGGGCCAAAATAAGACTATCTTTAGTACTGTAAAAAGGCCAAAAATGGAAGCATGACAGGCTGCCAAAGCATGCAAAAATGGGGACCAAAGAGAGGATATGACATGAAGTGGCATGTGGAGGTCCCAAACATTGATGAGCCCTTCTTCAATGTTGAAGAGGGGCTCAAAATAAGCCTATTTTTAGTTCTGTAAAACGCCCAAAAATGGAAGCACACTAGGCTAGTAAATCATGCAAGAAAATTGACATACAAGGGGATATTGAAGCAAGTGCAATATGGGGGCCTCAAACAGGGTTGAGCCCTTAATGAAACAAGAAAATGAGCTCAAAAAAATGACCTTTTCAGTTTTGGTCGGAGCTCAAATCAGTAAGCATGTTGGCTAAGAAATTGGTGCAAAAATGAGCCACAAAAGGGGGAAAGTCTACTTACCCTTGAAGGCTTGACTTTGGTTGCCTCTTGGCTTGATTTTGTGGCTCCTTAGGCCTTGGAGAACACCTTCAAACTTCTATAATGGAGGATGGAAGGGTGGGGGTTGGTGGTGTAGAAGAAATGGGGTTTAGGGCTAAAGAAAGTGGCCCCGGGGTGGTCAATATTAGCTTTTTAGTGAGGAAAACGGGCGACGGAGAGCGATGAAGAAATAAAGCTGGCTTTTCAGAACAATTGCTGGCCTCACACCCTCCTACAAGCTTCCTAACAATGAAAATGAGGTCTCCACCAAAAAAGAACCAAAACGGATGCAAAATGGAGGTTAAGCACCAGAGGTGGCATTCGACAACGAAGTTGGTCTCTCGGGCCACAGTGTCTCCCAAAAGGGAGTAAATAAGATGTGTACCAAAAATCGGAGCAAACGGAGGTGGTTAGGTAGTCCCGAACCGAGGCACACGTCCGTCGGCTCCGAAAAATCGGAAACCGGGTCCAAATGGGAAAAATGGCCTACGATCACGAAACGTAGCCTACGACCACTGAGAGATGATCCAAGAGACCTCTCTCTCCCTTCGGGAAGAGAAAATAGAGAAAATCGAGCCTGGTTCGTAAACTGAGGCAAGGCAAGGCTTGCAGCCGAGACTCTGAAACTTCAGAACGAGCACAATATGCAACATCACCAAATGCTCAATCGGTGACATCTGAGTCTTAAGGTCGGTCGAAAATGGGGTGTCTACAGTTGTCCTTCTTTGACAGAACTCGAAAGTCAAGAAGTGACGGGAGTGAATGTCAAAGCCCAGAGACGACCCATTTTTGACAAGGCCGAAGACTTAGACAAACAGGCAAATAACAAAGATGTGCCCGCAGGCATGCCCGCAGGCTGGGGGCAAGATGCAAAATGATATGCAGAAAGCCAGACGTAACTCACGATTATGCAAAGCAGCAAGCATATACAAATCTAACTACATTTCATGCAGTAAGGATAATGTAAATAAAGCTGTAGCAAAGCAAATATTCACAATAAATGTGACAGTTTTAAGCGGGAAGGCAAATCAAACTACATTTCATGCAGTTATGATGCAATCTTAGCGAGCATGTGTGATAGATACACAAAAGTGAAGAGCTATTGGATACACTACATGAATAAAGTGTGATTGATACACTAAGTGAAGCAAAGTGTGATAGATACACAAAGTGAATACAAAGTGTGATAGATGCACTATGTGAAGCAAAGCATGATGGATATACGCAGAGTGTGATAGATGCACTACGTGAATAGAGTGTGATTGATACACTGAAGGTGAACACAAAGTGTGATAGATGCACTATGTGAACAAAGTGTGATTGATACACTAAAAGTGAACACAAAGTGTGATAGATGCACTATGTGAACAGAGTATGATAGATTCACTAAAAGCGAACACAAAGTGTGATAGATGCACTATGTGAACAGGTGTGATGGATACACTAAAAGCGAACACAAAGTGTGATAGATGCACTAAGTGAACAGAGTGTGGTTGATACACTAAAACGCGAACACAAAGTGTGATAGATGCACTTAGTGAACAAGGGTGATGGATACACAAAAGGTGAACACAAAGTGTGATAGATGCACTTAGTGAACAAGTGTGATGGATACACAAAAGGTGAACACGAAGTGTGATAGATGCACTTAGTGAACAAAGTGTGATGGATATACAAAAGGTTAACACAAAGTGTGATAGATGCACCAAGTGAACAAGTATGATGGATACACAAAAGGTGAACACAAAGTGTGATAGATACACTTAGTGAACAAGTGTGATGGATACACAAAAGGTGAACACGAAGTGTGATAGATGCACTTAGGGAACAAGTGTGATGGATACACAAAAGGTTAACACAAAGTGTGATAGATGCACTATGCGAACGAGTGTGATGGATGCACTAAAGGTGAACACAAAGTGTGATAGATGCACTATGTGAACAGAGTATGATTGATATACTAAATGAATGAAGTGTGATTGATACACTAAATGTGAACACGAAGTGTGATAGATGCACTTAGTGAACAGAGTATGATAGATATACTGAAAATGAACACAAAGTGTGATAGATGCACTTAGTGAACAAAGTATGATTGATATACTGAAAATGAACACAAAGTGTGATAGATGCACTATATGAACAGAGTATGATTGATATACTAAATGTGAACACGAAGTGTGATAGATGCACTTAGTGAACGAGTGTGATGGATACACTAAATGTACACAAAGTGTGATAGACGCACTTAGTGAACAGAGTATGTTTGATATACTGAATGTGAACACAAAGTGTGATAGATGCACTATGTGAACAGAGTATGATTGATATACTAAATGTGAACACGAAGTGTGATAGATGCACTTAGTGAACGAGTGTGATCGATACACTAAATGAACACAAAGTGTGATAGATGCACTTAGTGAACATAGTATGATTGATATACTGAATGTGAACACAAAGTGTGATAGATGCACTATGTGAACAGAGTATGATTGTGTAGACGTCCCCGAACGCCCCGGGAGGAACGAGCTCCCGTTCTGTTCATTTTGGGGTCACTACAGCTCAGGACTCTCAAATTTGTCACGGTTCTAAGTCTGAACCAAAGAGTCCAAATCCGGCAAATCGTTTTGAGAAACAAATTTTTGAAAAGAAGTGCCAAACATGGACTGCTTTACCAGATACAGAGTCGCCACCTAAATATTTTATTTTGGGGAAATTTAGGAAACCCTGACTCGGTGCCAAAGGCCACGTGTCCGTCATCACCAAAGTTGCCTCGGCTCGGGAACTTGGGTACGATTGGGGAAGGTCACTTCGTGAGCACCCCCGCTCGCCCGATCAAAGATCGGCCTCTACTAACCGTGATATCTATTTTTGAAAACTTTGTGTGTTCTTATTCCGGTTATTAGCCTAGGTTACTATGTGATGCACACAGCATATAAGTATAGACTGGGTCGCCCGAATTGGAACAAAACATTTCATGCTTGTTTATTTGAAAGATGGTTTGCTACTCGCAAGTAGGCTTAAAATGCAGATTTTGCCACCCGCAGGTGGGCTTAGAAAAGATGGTTTTGCCACTATCTAGTGGGCTTAAAACATTTGATGATTTATTCCAATCCAATTAACCCAACCTTCACCCACAGGCATTCAGGCAGTTATATCACATAAGCAAATAGCCTCATGGTAAGCATGCTATCATGGCATTCACTCACACGCATGCAAGGATACTTAAGCATAAAGCTCACCGGGTACTCCAAGCCAAAACAAGAAGTTTTGTTAGAAATCATGCATGATCCTAAGTATACAAAAATGCCTAATGCAACACATGCAAGAATGCAACTATAGCAGGCTCGGCTATTCTAAACATGGCATATGAAATGCTACAACTAACATGTATCCAACTTTGAAATTGAAATACAATGCAGTTAGTATGATGCGCCGAGCCCGGTGCATGCAAAACAGATGAATGATGCAAAACATGTTGTCATACTGTATGCTAATTGAAATATGCCCTAATCTAACCATCATAAGCAGGTAAATAAAAGGGAAGAAAGACGTGGGGTTGGAAGACATACAACACACACACGCACACTTATTACAGCATTGCCCTCGCGCAGAGGGTCCAAATAAATATACAGTCCCAAATGAAAGAATATTACAGTCCAAATATTACAATCCAAATAATATACAAATTCCTAATTAATCAAATTAACTAAGAAAATAAATAAAACTGGCATGCAAGCCAGGGACTGCCTTGCTTCTGATGGATGATGCATGTCGGGGTTGTCTTGCGCGGAAATCCACCGGGATGCCCCAATTAGCCTCTGTTTAGCAGTTATTCTTGGAAAGCGCGCCAAGTCCCGAAAAGTTGCTGATTCTTCATTTTGCTGCAACAGAGAGCAGGAAAGGGGCATAGCAATGTATTTTCACAAATATATGCATGCCTCGATCCTCGTGCCACCAATCACGCATACCGAGGCATAGTGGCCGAGGAGTCGAATTGCACAATTCAATATAGGATGAATGCACATGAAAACACAATAAAACCTAACTCCATCATAGATAATCCGGAGTGTCGGTGACTGGGGAATTGAGACGCGTTCCGTCACTCGGAGTACGAAACGCACCTCGTTTCCCGTGCCCGGGCTAACTCCTATCCCGAACACGATGCAATATGCATGACATGCATGAAATGCGACTGAGATACAATCCTAACATACACAATGCTATGAAAATGAGATGCCTCGAAATGCGTGCACACGGGCACGTAAACCGAGAAAATGACAGAATGCGATCTAAGATACAACCTAGTATGCACTATGCTGTAAAAATGAGATGCCTCGAAACGCGTGCACACGGGCACGCGAACCGAAAAAATGACAGAATGCGATCTAAGATACAACCTAGTATGCACTATGCTGTAAAAATGAGATGCCTCGAAATGCGTGCACACGGGCACGCAAACCGAGAAAATGACATACGCAATGCAAATGACAGAGAAATATGATATGGGCGTAACATGAGAGATACTCAGCCACACTCACATAAGAGGCCGGTGGATGAAAATGAAGTGCCTCGAAATGCGTGCACACGGGCACGCAAACCGAGGCAATGGCATACGCAATGCAATATGGCTAAAATGGCATATAGAATGCAACATGGACTTATACTAACACGAGAGAGCCTCAGCCACACTCACATAAGAGGCCGGTGGATGAAAATGAAGTGCCTCGAAATGCGTGCACACGGGCACGCAAACCGAGGCAATGGCATACGCAATGCAATATGGCTAAAATGGCATATAGAATGCAACATGGACTTATACTAACATGAGAGAGCCTCAGCCACACTCACATAAGAAGCCGGTGGATGAAAATGAAGTGCCTCGAAATGCGTGCACACGGGCACGCAAACCGAGGCAATGGCATACGCAATGCAAATGGCATGGAAATGATATGCAAACATGCCAATGGGATTTCAGCAGCAAAATGAGGGGGAAAACAGCCCCAAAATGAGGCCAAAACACACCCGATGCATGGAATCTCTCCCGAAATGCAAAATTAGGCACATGAAATGGCTTACAGCTATACAAAGCAAGCATAATTGGTGTATGGAATGAAAAGACAGAAGCAAGACAGCCCCAAAATAAGTATTTTACCAGTACAAATCATGGCCAAACAGCAAGCAAATATAGGGCAACAATGGCATGCAAAAATGGCCCTAAACATGAGATTATGAAGCAACTCACAGCTGCTAACTCCAAATAGGTTAGGGCCCTTCAACAACATTGAAGAGGGGCCAAAAATATGCATATTTACAGAACTATAAAAACTCTAAAAATAAACATAGATATGGCTAAGCTCTTATGCAAGAAAATGGGCCAAAAGGTGGCCAAAGAGGCAAGTGGTATATAAACAGCCCAAACTGAAAAATTCCCTTCTACAACATTGAAGAGAGACCAAAAATATGCACATTTACAGAACTGTAAAAACCCCAAAACAGTATACAAACATGCTAAAAATGCAATGCAAAATGAGGCTCAAAAGTGACTTATAACACAAAGTATACAAAATATTCATCAAACAGCCAAAGGCCCTTAATGAAACATGAAGAATGGGCCAAAATAAGACTATCTTTAGTACTGTAAAAAGGCCAAAAATGGAAGCATGACAGGCTGCCAAAGCATGCAAAAATGGGGACCAAAGAGAGGATATAACATGAAGTGGCATGTGGAGGTCCCAAACATTGATGAGCCCTTCTTCAATGTTGAAGAGGGGATCAAAATAAGCCTATTTTTAGTTCTATAAAACGCCCAAAAATGGAAGCACACTAGTCTAGTAAATCATGCAAGAAAATTGACATACAAGGGGATATTGAAGCAAGTGCAATATGGGGGCCTCAAACAGGGTTGAGCCCTTAATGAAACAAGAAAATGAGCTCAAAAAAATGACCTTTTCAGTTTTGGTCGGAGCTCAAATTAGTAAGTATGTTGGCTAAGAAATTGGTGCAAAAATGAGCCACAAAAGGGGGAAAGTCTACTTACCCTTGAAGGCTTGACTTTGGTTGCCTCATGGCTTGAGTTTGTGGCTCCTTAGGCCTTGGAGAACACCTTCAAACTTCTGGAATGGAGGATGGAAGGGTGGGGGTTGGTGGTGTAGAAGAAATGGTGATGTAGGACTTGGAGGTTTCCAAGGAAATGAGAGAGATGGAGGGGGATTTTGTATCCCAAGCTTGAAGAGCAAATTTTCTAACCCCCTTAACCCATGTTGCCTGCTGGTTATAAGGACCAAAAGGAGAGGGAGCATGGAAGGGAATGGTGGGGAAAAAGGACCAAGGCTTTCCCAGAAGAAATATCTCCCGGATTGAGATCTTTTCTGGGGGAAACAGCTATACAGCTGTAAAGTCCCTTTTGAGAGGATCATGGCCGGCCAGTTTAAAAGGAAGAAAAAGGTCAACCACCATGTAAGTGGCCGGCCGGCCAGAAAAAGTGGCCGGCCGGCTAGGTCAAAGGGAAAAAAGTGGCCGGCCACCACCTAGGATGAAGCCCCAGAAGTTAGCTTTCCAATGGCGCAAACCTTGCATTAAAATTCCTCCTGTAGAAAAAGTTATGCCCTTTTCCGTGAAGCCGCGCAGATTCGGTCCAACCAGACTTCAACCAACCACGTCTCCCCCCCCGGACTTGGACTTGGGAGATTCTTGAGTGCAAAATGAAGCCCCAGAAGTAAGCTTTCCAATGGTAGTGGCCTCATATCTTAATTCCTCTTGTGCAAAGAGTTACGCCCGTTTCGGTGAAGCCGCGCAAATTTTTCTCCTTCCCGGATTCATGCTGAACCACTTTTGACCAAAAAGAAGTTGGCTTTTCAAAAAAATTGCTGGCCTCCCACCCTCCTACAAGCTTTCTAACAGTGAAAATAAGGTCTCCACCAAAAATGAGCCCAAACCGATGCAAAATGAAGGTTCGGGGGCCGAAACGCGCAGCCCGAGGCCCCGAAAACTGGCTGTTAGGCACCGGGAGTGGTGTTCGACCACGAAGTGGGTCTCTCAGACCTCAGTGTCCCTCAAAAGGGAGTAAATAAGATGCATGCCAAAAACCGGAGCAATAGGAGAAGCGGTCCCGAACCGAGACACACGGCCTGACGGCTCCGAAAACCGGGAACCGGGCTCCGAAATGGGAAAAATGGCCTACAGCCACAAAATGTAGCCCACGGCCACTGAGAGATGGTCTACGGGACCTCTCCCTCCCCTCAGGAAAAGAAACAGAGAAAATCGAACCTGGTTCGCAAACCGAGGCAAAGCACAAAAGAGTCCGGAAGTCTGGAGGCGGGGCTCACGGCCGCGACTCTGAAACTTTTGAACAAGCACATTATGCAATATCACCAAGTGCTCAATTGGTGACGTCTTAGTCTCAAGGTCGGTCAAAAATGGGGTGTCTACAGATTGATATACTAAATGTGAACATGAAGTGTGATAGATGCACTTAGTGAACAAAGTATGATTGATATACTGAAAATGAACACAAAGTGTGATAGATACACTATGTGAACAGAGTATGATTGATATACTAAATGAATGAAGTGTGATTGATACACTAAATGAATGAAGTGTGATTGATACACTAAACGAGAATGTATGTGATAGATACGCTAAAGTGAATATGTGCATGGTAGATACACAAAATGAGAATGTGTGTGATAGATACACAAAAGTGAAAGTGAATGAAGTGTGATTGATACACAAAACGAGAATGTATGTGATAGATACACAAAATGAAAGAAGTGTGATTGATACACTAAATGAATGAAGTGTGATTGATACACTAAATAAATGAAGAAAGTGTGATAGATACACTAAGGGTGAATGAGGTGTGATTGATACACTAAAGAAATGAAGTGTGATTGATACACTAACTGAATGAAGTGTGATTGATACACTAAATAAAAGATCTCAAACAGAACTTTTTTGAATGAACCGTACATACAATATCGTGCATGAATGAGAAAGAAACTTGATAGGTACAATGCAATACAATGCATGATGTTTAATGAACGCAATAAACAAGCGTAGCGGCGCTTTAGAAAGCACCTCATGAGGTGAGTGGCGGTGAACCGCTCTTCTCCGACGGGGATCTCCCCTTGTGCTCTTCGAACACTTACCTTCAATCTTACAGTACAAAGGCTCTGAAATATTGACAAGGGTTCTTCACATAGAACACTTTGGATGTTGCCTTTCTTCCTGATCATCTTCACAACTTTCCCTATTCTCCAACGGGGTGACAGACTAGGTTGGTTCAGTATCCAGAATTGAGGTGCATACAGATTTCAAGCCGAGGACACGCCTCTGGGTATTTAAACCAGACTTTAGTCCCAGAAATCCCGAACCTTTACGTTCTAGGCATCAGCCATTCGAACTTTAGTTTCCACCTTCGCAGTTGGTCTCTTAGGAACTCATTGCGAACACAGCCAAGATGCCTCCGGCAGGGAATGGTACTCAGGGAGAGCAGTTTTGATCGCCATTCTGGCTTGAAGCAGACTTGATCTTGAGCTTGAGGTAGAGGCACACTCGTACTTCAGAGCAATGGCAAGACCCGAAGAGGTACACACGAAATGTAGTCTCGGAACTTACTGAAGTTGAAACAAACTCAGATACCTGACATTTCCTCTTTTCTTATGCTTTGTAGTCTGGAACCCATATAGCTTCAAATAGGTCCTGGTTTTACTATTCTGACATGACATGGGTTGAACCCTGCGATTTTATGAAGGAACAAATACTATTTTGCACAAATGTGGAGAATGACACAGCACTCTGAGTACAAAACGATTTTATTTTGAAATCGAAATTGAAAATGAATTCTCAACTGGGTATTGAGTCTACGACTGGACACAGCGCATCACGACTCAACAAAGGAAAACAAAGGTAAAAAACCTAAACACATCGAGACACGCTCGGAACGACTCAAAGGAAGAATCGAGACGAACAAAACAAAAGACACCACACACAGACGTGTTACAAAGACGAGAGACCTCTCAGTGCACGAGGAGCCAGTTTCTCTGGGTATTATTTCCCACCCTTTCTAATTTGTGATTCTCACATCACTCGGCCCTTAGGCTCTGTTTTTCTGAAAAAGCCATTTTCTCACTTTTTCTCTCAGCTCACATCTCTCTATTCTTCAATCTCTCATTTTTTTGTCCCTCCCCTGGGTGGTTGATGGATAAACAGAAAGTTGTGGGCTCCTGCCCATAGCATTCTGCTAGATTCTTCTTCTTGTTCATAACAGTGAGTTTCTTCCACAGAGGGGCTGTGCTACAATTGGGTGTGTAGCAAATCTGCAGCTGACATCGGTTGACAATACTCCGCGGGGGGGTTTGGATGTAATCAGATGTGTCCAAACAAAGGAGTGGAATATCTCGCTCCATTCCCGTTTGTGCTTCGCACTTGGCTTGATACCTCGTTGCTTGGAGGATGTGAGAGCTTTCTGCCCTTTTTACGGTTAGCTTCCGTTGTGCCCCTTTCTGGCAAGTATGGTGCCCTTTCTGGCAAATGCGTTGATAAAGGGGAAAAGACAGAACACCTGACTCAAACTGTGCCCCTAGTTCATTGTTTTGACCATTTTTTTTGGTTTGGTTTTCTACTAAAACAATTTTAACCAAAATGAGAGTTAGATTAACACGCTTGTTCGATTTTCTGATTCAAAATCATGCAAGTTAGTTTATGAGCACTGAAAATTTTCCTTTTTTGGGACCAAGAAAAAGGTCCAGGTTTGGAAAAATGGAATAGTTTTCGAGAGAAAATCAGTCAACCTTAGTAAAAATTCTCAAAAATTGTTTTTGCAAACGGCCACTGCTTAACGAGCATAGAACCCACTCTCGAGATGCACAACCTTAGATTCGAAGGAAAATTGCCCCTTGCTTAAGGGGAGCTGCATGGCAACGGAAAGTTGCCCTTTGTTTGAACGGCACTGCAGCGCACTGGACGGCAACGGAAAGTTGCCCCTAGTCTGAATAGCGCCGTAGCATGTGGCAACCAGTCCTTACAATGACAATTACAACCAAATTCTCGGATATAGAGAAGAAGATGACCAGAACCATCACATGGACACAGTCGAATTTGAAGTGTTTTACGGCTGGACTTCAGAATGAAGTTGCCTATGTATCCCAAAGAAGGGAATCAAGCCTTACGTAGTTCGGGATTAAGGTACACACGTGTATTTAACCACTCCTTTTGCGCTCTAACTTTTGCCAAGGCCGCCCTTTCTGGGTTTTCAACCTTGCGAGCTTTGTTCTTCTTTTCTTTTCATTCCTTTTCATTTTCTTCTCTTCTTTTTTCTTTTTTATCTTTTCTTTTTATTTTCTTCATTTTTTGCATTTTTCTTTTTTTTTTTCTTTTTTCTTTTTGTTCTTTTTCTTCTCTTTCTTGCTCTAACTTTTGCCTGGGTCGCCCTTCCGGGTTTTCGGACCAGCGAGCCTCTCAAGGGTAAAAGTGTAGCTTTTGTCCATATGGAATGGTTTGAGATCTCGAAGCCATCCGAATCCAAGAGAATGGATGTTGTTTGCTGATGATGTAGGAGTCCATCCAATGGGGGGCTGAATTTGCCCCTAGTGTTGTGGATAGGAACTTGGTTGTCCTTCCCCAATACTTTCTTCTTTTCTCCCTTCTGGGATTTGGCATTCTCGATGATCTTCATCTTTGACTCTTCGAGCACATTTGAAATTCTTTTGCCCCTAGTTCGAGGGGTGCTTCTGATCTAGCTTCGCAAGCTTCTTGATTTGACTTTGTCGCCGCTACTTCACGGGCTGCTTTTGATCCAGCCACACAGGCCTTACATTGTAGTTGACCGTTGAACATTCTGAATCCAAGTTCAAGGTTCGAAAGCAAGGGGTCGAGTCTTGAGACTGAGAGCGATCCTAGGCTGCACAATCTCAAGAGAGATTCCACATAGGTCTTCGCAGGACCGCATAAAACATTTTTTTGAAATCTTTTAAGAAAGCGACTAGTCGCTCGCGCCGAAGACAGTGTAGAACCAATCTGGATCAAGCCAGGATCCTTCCTAGTACTCACACTAACAAGCATGATTTCACTCATTAAGGGCTTAGCACGCCTCTCTTTCTCTCAATTGATCAAATTTTTGCAAAACCCGAGGAATTCCTTCATCTTCGTTTTCACCGCAGTGTTCAAAAAAAAGTTTTGAAAAACTTAGGTCAATGCAATAATTTCAAGGCACAAGAGAGCAGGTGGAATGCACTGCCGTTTCATTCAAAATTTCTGGCACAACTGGCGCAAGGCAGAAGCAAACACAAGAGTGTGAAAATCACTACTGTTTTATTCAAATCTGTTGGCATAACTGGCTCCCCGGCAGAAACAGACTCAAAAGAAAACAAAAGGACAAACACAAAACAAAATAGTGATATCCGAAGAAACACCCCCGGAATCACCCGACTCTAACAAAACAGGACTAACTCGATACAACAAGACAGACCCTTAATCAAAAGACCGACTCAGAACAAAGAGACAAACTCAAAACAAAACCACAGAACTGACTCAACACCCAAGTCAGAAGCTACAAAAACCAGTATTCACAAATGCTCAAAACAGTGCGTGCCACACGCCACAACTGAAGTAAACTGAGTGCCAGCCGCAGCTGGTTCATCCCCCGATCACATAATCACATTATCTCCCGCAAGTTCATTGATCAAGTGCCGATAGACTTTGCAGGACCTGGTGCGGCAATGACCCCGTTGTCAAACAGATTTTGTACATCATGGCGCAGACGAAAGCAACTGTCGGTGTCATGTCCGGTTTGTTGATGGTAGGCATAGTATTTAGTCTGGTCATACTTTGCAGGGATAGGATCGGGTAGGGGCCGTTGTTCCAACGGTTTCAAATGTCCTTTCCGGAGTAAGACCTCTAGAGCCTTTGACAAAGGCATATGAAGTGGGGTAAAAACCCTCTTGACTCGAGATGGATATTTGGTTTCTTGTGAGCTACTTCCGGATGCACCGGTGAATGGGGTAGCTGTTTTTGATGCGGAGGTGGTAACCATGCCCACTTCAGAAGATCTTGCAGCTGCATCACCACTGGTGGTCGCATTTGAACTGCGGGAAAATGCCCTCCTGGGCTGCTCTTTCTCCTAGTCAAGAAGGCCCTGCTTCATAGCGTCCTCGATTTGTACTCCCATCTCATGTGAGTCTGAAAAGGTGGGGAAGGGGAGAACGATCATTTTCTGCATAAGCTTGGGCTAGAGATTGCGCACAATCATCCGAATTTGATCTTTGTCAGTGGGCCTAAGGGTCATCATTGAGGCCTTGGCCCTCCAGCGGGCTATGAAATCAGAAAAACTCTCCTTAGGCTCTTGCCTTGTTGTTTCAAGATCACGGGTTGTGACCTCGATTTGCGTGTTATAGGAGTACTGCGCAATGAAGGCCTCGGCCATCTCATCCCAGTTCCGTTTGACATTGTCTTCTAATTTTGCATACCAGATAGCGGCCACACCTGACAGGGTCCGGCCGAACAATGAAAGCTTCTGCGGTCTGGTGAGGCCCATCGGTCGTAGTATATCTGAGAACAACCGGAGATGCACCAGGTTATCCTCAAATCCGTCAAAGCGGTCGATATGTGGCATTTTAAAGCGGTCTGGCAGCGTCACAACCGCATCGGTATATCCATCCTCAATGTTCGGGATGGACTTGACGCCCTAAGATTTCTTGAATAGTTTTTCAAGCTTGCTCACCTTCAGTGCTGTGGGGTCCACCTCGGACTCAAAGGGAGAATCCGGCAGGTTGGTGGGTGTTTTGGGTAATTGGGGTAGGATTGGGGGCGGAGCCAGTCCTGTCGGAATGTCCGTATCTCCCTGGCCATTTGGTGCCTCCTCGGGTGCTGGGACTCCTGGTGGGGAAGGGAATTGGTGCGAAGCAGATGCTCCGGTTTGCTGCTGTAGCCGGGTAATTAACTCTGCTTGGTGAGCCATGATCGCAGCCTGCTATTTGGCAAATTCCATCTGGCGGGCAGCGTCTTGCTGCATGAGTTTCATACTTTCTTGGAGTTGATGCATCATTTCCTCCATCCCTGCCATGTTCTGCTGTTCCGGCTGACTGACTGGTATATCTATCTCTGTGATAGAAACTGAGGCCTTAGCTTGATTGTTCACTGGTGGGGTGGATAAGGGCCACTGATCTGGTAACTGCTGAGCCGATGATTTGTGCCTAACTGGCCCCTTTTACCCTGCCTCTGGCGGAGGAACACTGATTTGCCGTCGAACTGAATCTCTGACTTGACAAAGTTTATCAGCACAAGTCCGATGAACCTCGGGGGTTATCGGAGCCTTCTGAAGCTATGGTTCCAAGACTACCCTAGCAAAAGAGTAAACATGCAGCATCTCAGCCTGATTTCACCAAAACAGATATGAGCAGCCGAATAACTGTGCTCTCTACTGAGATCTATCCAAAAATTCTGCCAGTGAACTGATACCCTCAGGTAAAACTGATTCCCAGATACTGATGCCCGCAGGCCTGATATCCAGACATGCAAACTGTTACATGCATTCCTGTAGGGACACACCCTAAAAGCACATAGCAAGCAAGTGAGAGCCAAAACACCCCTATGTTGGGGTAGGGTTTCCCTGTCCTATTTTGTCAGGAGCTAGGGTTTCACTACGCACACAGTGGTTTCAAACAACCTATAAACGGATAAACAACTTGTCCTAGTTTGGAATGGTCACTATGGATTCCGAATATGCACTAGGTCGAATGGTCAAAAAGGGTACCCCGGTAAAACTGGGGTTTGTGTTCCCATACTGGCAGAGCCCGTAATCGGTAAGCCTTATGGCACGTAGCCTCTGGCAAACCGCTCAGGAATAGCAGATGGCAAACACGGTGTCCTAGGCGCACCAATGCACATGCAATGCAAAGAAACACATAAGTGTAGTCAAAACCAGATATCATGAGTTTGAGTCAAGTTCTCTAACTCCTCAGCAGAGTCGCCAGAAATTGTAGACGTCCCTAAACGCCCTGGGAGGATGAGTCCCGTTCTGTTCATTTGCTCACTACAAGTTCGGACTCTCAAATTGTCACGGTTCTTAATCTGAACCAAAGAGTCCAAATCCGGCAAATCGTTTTGAGAAAACAGATTTTTTGAAAGAAGTGCCAAACATGGACTGCTTTGCCAGATACAAAGTCGCCACCTAAATGTTTTATTTTGGAAAAATTTAGGAAACCCTGACTCGTTTGCTGCCACGTGTCCGTCATCACTAAAGTTGCCTCGGCTTGGGAACTTGGGTTCGATTGGGGAAGGTCACTTCGTGAGCACCCCCGCTTGCCCGATCAAAGATCAGCCTCTACTAACCATGATATATAGTTTTGAAAACTTTATGCGTTCTTATTCCGGTTATTAGCCTAGATTTACTATGTGATGCGCACAACATACAAGTATAGACTGGGTCGCCTAAATTGGAACAAAACATTTCATGTTTGTTTATTTGAAAATAGTTTGATGGTGCTACTCGCAAGTAGGCTAAGACGTGGATTTGCCACCCTCGGGTGGGCTTAGAAAACATGATTTTGCCACTATCTAGTGGGCTTCAAACACACATTTTAACGAATTGCTCCAACTCAAATAACCCAACCTTCACCCACAAGCATTCAGGAAGTTATATCACATAAGCACTTAGCCTTATGGTAAGCATGCTATCATGGCAGTCACTCACAAACATGCAAGGATGCTAAAGCATAAACACTTACCGAGTACTCCAAGCCAAAACAAAAGCTATGTTAGAAATCCATGCATAATCCTAACTATACAGAAATGCCTAATGCAACACATGCAAAATGCAACTAAGATAGGCTCGGCTATTCTAAAGATGGCATGTGAAATGCTACAACTAACATGTATTCAACTTGGAATTGAGATACAAATGCAGTTAGTATGATGCGCTGAGCCCGGTGCATGCAAGACAGATGAATGAATGCAAACATGCTATCATACTGTATGCTAATTGAAACATGCCCTAATCTAACCATCATAAGCTGATAAATAAAAAGGAGAAAGACGTGGGGTTGGAAAACATACATCACACATACGCACACTTATTACAACATTGCCCTCGCACAGGGGGTCCGAATAAATAATACAGTCCCAAATGAATAAATAATACAGTCCCGAATAAATACAGAATCCTAATTAATTAACAAATTAATCTAGGAAAGCAGTAAATTGGCACGCAAATCCAAGGACCGCCTCAGCTCTGTTCCAAATGATGAATGATGCATGCTCGGGTTGCCTTGTGCGGAGAATCCCTTGCGATGCCCCGGTTTGCCTCTGTTTGCAATTATTCTTGGAATGCGTGCCAAGCTCCGGAAGGCTGCTGATTTCTGATTTGCTGTAACATAGAGCAACAAAGGGGCATGGCAAAGTATTTTCACATATGTATGCATGACTACTCTTCAGGGAGTGTAATCCTCGATCCTCGTGCCACCAATCACACATCTCGATGCATGATGGCCGAAAAGTCGAATTGCATGACTCAATATGAAACGAATGCACATATGGACACAACAAGGCCTAGACTCCATCATGGATAATCCGGAGTGTCGGCGACCGGGAATTGAGATACGTTCCGTCACTCGGAGTACAAAACGTCCCTCGTTTCCCGTGCTTGGGCTAACTCCTATCCCAAGCGCAATGCAATATGCATGATATGCATGAATGCAACCCTAACATGCAACCTAGCATACACAATGCTATGAAATGGCATACACAATGCACGATGTAACGAGGCATACACAATGCTCTAACATACAACCTAGCATACACAATGCTATGAAATGAAATGGCATACGCAATGCATAATGGACTTACACTAACATGAGTGGACCTCAGCCACACTCTCATCAGTAGCCATTAGATGAAAATGAGACTCTCGAAACGCGTGCACGTATGCATGCAAACCGAGGACCGAACCTAAGGCATAGTATGCAACTCTAACAAGGCATGGCAAGGCATGAAATATGGCATACAAGCATGTAATTCCAGCACTGAAATATGATGCTAAACAGCCACGAAACATGGAAAGATGGCACCCAATGCATGAGATGAAACCCGAAACTCGAAACTAGGCACATGGAATGACTTATAGCTATACAAAGCATGCATTATTTGATCATGAAGCATGAAGACAGAGCCAAGGCAGTCCCAAAACATGAACATTTCCAGTTGAAAGTATGGCCAAAAGATGCTAGCATGGTGGACAAAATAGCATGCAATCTTGACTAGCAAACATGGTTTACACGGCAAGTATATGAAGCAAATGTAATCTCACCAAACCAGAAAAAATCAGTGAATAAATCATGTGAAAATAGGCTCAAATAACCACTGATATGCAACCATGGTATGCAAAAATAATGAGCTCCTTTAGAGGGCCATGCAGGGAGTTATTAAGCAAATGCAAGGTAGACATTTAGCATGGCATAAACAACTATAAAAATCAAATATGGTAGTCCTAAAACTCACCAAATTGACCTTGGAAAGTGACCTCGAAGCATGCAAGATAGGGTCTCTTTGGAAGGCCAAAATGACCACCAAACAAGTCAAGGAGAGAGGGGGTCACCCCCCTCTGATTTGGAGGCTCAAAATAGTGTGCTAGCCACTGAAAATCCACTGGATTTCAGTGGCTAGAAGTCCAAACAAAGCATGCAACAAGAGCTTAGGTGTAAGGCTCAAAACAATCGAGCATAAAAGGAAGCATATGACCTCAAACAGGAAAATTCCCTAATCAAACATGAAGATGATGTCAAAATGAGACTTTTTCCAGTTTATAACAGATCTCAAAAGTGAACACAAATAGGGCTAATCTATCATGCAAAAATGGCCCTAAAAGAGAGAATAGAGACAAGGGACAGTAGCTGGCCCCAAATGGCAAAGAACCCTTCAAAAAAGTTGAAGAGGGGCTCAAAACAAGGCACTTTACAGTTTGGCTCGAAGCCCAAAAATGCTTACAAATAGGGCTAACATATCATGCAAGAAATAGCCATAAAAGAGGAATAAAGAGGCAAGTGGTAGAATCTGACCTCAAACAGAGGAGAGCCCTTCAACAAAGTTGAAGAGGGACTCAAAATAAGACATTTCACAGTTTATGACCAAGTCCAAAACAGCTCACAAATAAGCCTAAAATATCATGCAAAAATAGGCCTAAAAGAGATATTAAACACAAAGGGTAAGGAGAAGACCTCAAACAGCAAGAGGTCCTTGATCAAACATGAAAAGGAGCTCAAAATATGACTATTTACAGTTCAGGTCAGAGCCCAAAAATGTAAGCAACACAGGCTAAGATATAGAACAAAATAAGGCAAGAAAGAGGGAGAAGAGGACTCACCCTTGTAGCACAAGTCTTCAGCAGCTTTTGGACCAAGGAAAGGTGCTTCTAACCTCTGAAAAATAGCCTCAAGTTGCTGGAATGGAGTGTGGAGGTTGTAGTCTTGGAGGTGGTGTGTAAATGGCCAAGGATAATGGACTTTAGAGCTTGGAAGGGAGAGCTATGGAGGAAGATGGTTGTGTGCCTTAGCAAAAATCTCTAACCCTTAGAAATGAAGCTCAAGTGTTGGTTTTATAGAGGGAGAGAGGCCAAGGGAAAAGGGGGGAAAATCAAATTCAAGTTTCCCCTCCAAAAGGCAACCCCTCGGATACAGGATCTGGGGGGAAATAGCTGGCACAGCTGGAACACACTTGGAGAGAGAGGATCATGGCCGGCCAGATTCAAAAGGTTCCGGTGGCCGGCCGGCCAAACCCCATGGCCGGCCAGCCAGGGGTCAAAAGGGTCAATGCAAATTGTTGGCCGGCCACCCAAAAAAGGTGGCCTCCCATGTGTGCACAACACAAATATCTGGTCAAAATCCAAAAAAAGTGAACAAGGAGAAAGAAAAGCCAACTTTTTAGAGGGGTTCAAAAGGGTCAAGGACAATTACTAGCCGGCCTATACATATTGGTGGCCTCCCAGGTGTGTACAACACAAATATGGGGTTTAGGGCTAAAGAAAGTGGCCCCGGGGTGGTCAACATTAGCTTTTTAGTGAGGAAAACGGGCGACGGAGAGCGATGAAGAAATAAAGCTGGCTTTTCAGAACAATTGCTGGCCTCCCACCCTCCGACAGGCTTCCTAACAATGAAAATGAGGTCTCCACCAAAAAAGAACCAAAACGGATGCAAAACGGAGGTTCGGGGATCGAAACGCGCGGCCTAGGGACCCGAAAATGGGCTGTTAAGCACCGGAGGTGGCATTCGACCACGAAGTTGGTCTCTCGGGCCACAGTGTCTCCCAGAAGGGAGTAAATAAGATGTGTGCCAAAAACCGGAGCAAACGGAGGTGGTTAGGCAGTCCTGAATCGAGGCACACGGCCGTCGGCTCTGAAAAATCGAAAACCGGGTCCAAATGGGAAAAATGGCCTACGACCACGGAACGTAGCCTACGGCCACTGAGAGATGATCCACGAGACCTCTCTCTCCCTTTGGGAAGAGAAAATAGAGAAAACAGAGCCTGATTCGCAAACCGAGGCAAGGCACGAAAGAGTCCGGAAGTCCGGAGGCAAGGCTCGCAGCCGAGACTCTGAAACTTCAGAATGAGCACAATATGCAACATCACCAAGCGCTCAATCGGTGACGTCTGAGTCTTAAGGTCGGTCGAAAATGGGGTGTCTACAGTTGCCCTTCTTTGACAGAACTCGAAAGTCAAGAAGTGACGGGAGTGAATGTCAAAGCCCAGAGACGACCTATTTTTGACAAGGCTGAAGACTTAGACAAACAGGCAAGATAACAAAGATGTGCCCGCAGGCATGCCCGCAGGCAGGGGGCAAGATGCAAAATGATATGCACAAAGCCGGACGTAACTCATAATTATGCAAAGCAGCAAGCATATACAAATTTAACTACATTTCATGCAGTAATGATAATGTAAATAATGCTGTAGCGAAGCAAATATTCACAATAAATGTGACAATTTTAAGCGGGAAGGCAAATCAAACTACAGTTCATGCAGTTATGATGCAATCTTAGCGAGCATGTATGATAGATACACAAAAGTTAAGAGAGTGTGCTGGATACACTATATGAATAAAGTGTGATTGATACACTAAGTAAAGCAAAGTGTGATAGAAACACAAAGTGAATACAAAGTGTGATAGATGCACTATGTGAAGCAAAGCATGATGGATATACGCAGAGTGTGATAGATGCACTACGTGAACAAAGTGTGATTGATACACTGAAGGTGAACACAAAGTGTGATAGATGCACTATGTGAACAAAGTGTGATTGATACACTAAAAGTGAACACAAAGTGTGATAGATGCATTATGTGAACAGAGTATGATAGATACACTAAAAGCGAACACAAAGTGTGATAGATGCACTATGTGAACAGGTTTGATGGATACACTAAAAGCGAACACAAAGTGTGATAGATGCACTAAGTGAACAGAGTGTGGTTGATACACTAAAAAGCGAACACAAAGTGTGATAGATGCACTTAGTGAACAAGTGTGATGGATACACAAAAGGTGAACACAAAGTGTGATAGATGCACATAGTGAACAAGTGTGATGGATACACAAAAGGTGAACACGAAGTGTGATAGATGCACTTAGTGAACAAAGTGTGATGGATACACAAAAGGTTAACACAAAGTGTGATAGATGCACTTAGTGGACAAGTGTGATGGATACACAAAGTGTGATAGATGCACTTAGTGAACAAGTGTGATGGATACACAAAAGGTGAACACGAAGTGTGATAGATGCACTTAGTGAACAAGTGTGATGGATACACAAAAGGTTAACACAAAGTGTGATAGATGCACTATGCGAACGAGTGTGATGGATACACTAAAGGTGAACGCGAAGTGTGATAGTTGCACTATGTGAACAGAGTATGATTGATATACTAAATGAATGAAGTGTGATTGATACACTAAATGTGAACACGAACTGTGATAGATGCACTTAGTGAACAGAGTATGATAGATATACTGAAAATGAACACAAAGTGTGATAGATGCACCTAATGAACAAAGTATGATTGATATAATGAAAATGAATACAAAGTGTGATAGATGCACTATGTGAAAAGAGTATGACTGATATACTAAATGTGAACACGAAGTGTGATAGATGCACTTAGTGAACGAGTGTGATGGATACACTAAATGTACACAAAGTGTGATAGATGCACTATGTGAACAGAGTATGATTGATATACTAAATGTGAACACCAAGTGTAATAGATGCACTTAGTGAACGAGTGTGATGGATATGCTAAATGAACACAAAGTGTCATAGATGCACTTTGTGAACAGAGTATGATTGATATACTGAATGTGAACACAAAGTGTGATAGATGCACTATGTGAACAGAGTATGATTGATATACTAAATGTGAACACGAAGTGTGATAGATGCACTTAGTGAACGAGTGTGATGGATACACTAAATGAACACAAAGTGTGATAGATGCACTTAGTGAACAAAGTGTGATTGATATACTGAAAATGAACACAAAGTGTGATAGATGCACTATGTGAACAGAGTATGATTGATATACTAAATGAATGAAGTGTGATTGATATACTAAATGAATGAAGTGTGATTGATACACTAAACGAGAATGTATGTGATAGATACGCTAAAGTGAATATGTGCATGGTAGATACACAAAATGAGAATGTGTGTGATAGATACACAAAAGTGAAAGTGAATGAAGTGTGATTGTTATACTAAGTGAATTAAGTGAAGTGTGATTGATACACAAAACGAGAATGTATGTGATAGATACACAAAATGAAAGAAGTGTGATTGATACACTAAATGAATGAAGTGTGACTGATACACTAAATAAATGAAGAAAGTGTGATAGATACACTAAGGGTAAATGAGGTGTGATTGATACACTAAAGAAATGAGGTGTGATTGATACACTAAATAAAGGATCTCAAATGGAACTTCTTTGAATGAACCGTACATACAATATCGTGCATGAATGAGAAAGAAACTTGATAGGTACAATGCAATACAATGCATGATGTTTAATGAACGTAATAAACAAGCGTAGCGGCGCTTTAGAAAGCACCTCATGAGGTGAGTGGCAATGAACCGCTCTTCTCCGACGGGGATCTCCCCTTGTGCTCTTCGAACACTTACCTTCAATCTTACAGTACAAAGGCTTTGAAATATTGACAAGGGTTCTTCACATAGAACACTTTGGATGTTGCCTTTCTTCCTGATCATGTTCACAACTTTCCCTATTCTCCAACGGGGTGACAGACTAGGTTGGTTCAGTATCCAGAATTGAGGTGCATACACGCTATCTCAACCTATGGGGCTTCCATACAGATTTCAAGCCGAGGACACGCCTCTGGGTATTTAAACCAGACTTTAGTCCCGGAAATCTCGAACCTTTACGTTCTAGGCATTAGCCATTCGAACTATAGTTTCCACCTTCGCAGTTGGTCTCTTAGGAACTCATTGCGAACACAGCCAAGATGCCTCCGGCAGGGAATGGTACTCAGGGAGAGCACTTTTGATCGCCATTCTGGCTTGAAGCAGACTTGATCTTGAGCTTGAGGTAGAGGCACACTCGTAATTCAGAGCAATGGCAAGACCCGAAGAGGTACACACAGAATGTAGTCTCGGAACTTACTGAAGTTGAAACAAACTCTGATACCCGACATTTCCTCTTTTCTTTTGCTTTGTAGTTTGGAACCCATATAGCTTCAAATAGGTCCTGGTTTTACTATTCTGACATGACCTGGGTTGAACCCTGCGATTTTATGAAGGAACAAATACTATTTTGCACAAATGTGGAGAATGACACAGCACTTTGAGTACAAAACGATTTTATTTTGAAATTGAAATTGAAAATGAATTCTCAACTGGGTATTGAGTCTACAACTGGACACAGCGCATCACGACTCAACAAAGGAAAACAAAGGTAAACAACCTAAACA
This sequence comes from Camellia sinensis, assembly GCF_055761805.1. Taxonomy (NCBI): domain Eukaryota; kingdom Viridiplantae; phylum Streptophyta; class Magnoliopsida; order Ericales; family Theaceae; genus Camellia; species Camellia sinensis. The sequence goes on from NC_138964.1 coordinate 91,379,547, forward strand.
CATCGAGAAATGCTCGGAACGACTCAAAGTAAGAATCGAGACAAACAAAACAAAAGACACGACACACAGACGTGTTACAAAGACGAGAGACCTCTCAGTGCACGAGGAGCCAGTTTCTCCGGGTATTATTTCCCACCCTTTCTAATTTGTGATTCTCACATCACTCGGCCCTCAGGCTCTGTTTTTCTGAAAAAGCCATTTTCTCACTTTTTCTCTTAGCTCACATCTCTCTATTCTTCAATCTCTCATTTTTTTGTCCCTCCCCTGGGTGGTTGATGGATAAACAGAAAGTTGTGGGCTCCTGCCCATAGCATTCTGCTAGATTCTTCTTCTTGTTCATAACAGTGAGTTTCTTCCACAGAGGGGCTGTGCTACAATTGGGTGTGTAGCAAATCTGCAGCTGACATCGGTTGACGATACTCCGCGGAGGGGTTTGGATGTAATCAGATGTGTCCAAACAAAGGAGTGGAATATCTCGCTCCATTCCCGTTTGTGCTTCGCACTTGGCTTGATACCTCGTTGCTTGGAGGATGTGAGAGCTTTCTGTCCTTTTTGCGATTAGCTTCCGTTGTGCCCCTTTCTGGCAAGTATGGTGCCCTTTCTGGCAAATGCGTTGATAAAGGGGAAAAGACAGAACACCTGACTCAAACTGTGCCCCTAGTTCATCGTTTTGACCATTTTTTTTGGTTTGATTTTCTACTAAAACAATTTTAACCAAAATGAGAGTTAGATTGACACGCTTGTTCGATTTTCTGATTCAAAATCATGCAAGTTAGTTTATGAGCACTGAAAATTTTCCTTTTTTGGGTCCAAGAAAAAGGTCCAGGTTTGGAAAAATGGAATAGTTTTCGAGAGAAAATCAGTCAACCTTAGTAAAAATTCTCGAAAGTTGTTTTTGCAAACGGCCACTGCTTAACGAGTATAGAACCCACTCTCGAGATGCACAACCTTAGATTCGAAGGAAAATTGCCCCTTGCTTAAGGGGAGCTGCATGGCAACGGAAAGTTGCCCCTTGTTTGAACGGCATTGCAGCGCATTGAATGGCAACGGAAAGTTGCCCCTTGTTTGAACGGCACTGCAGCACACTGGACGGCAACGGAAAGTTGCCCTTAGTCTGAATAGCGCCGCAGCATGTGGCAACCAGTCCTTACAATGACAATTACAACCAAATTCTCGGATACAGAGAAGAAGATGACCAGAACCATCACATGGACACAGTCGAATTTGAAGTGTTTTACGGCTGGACTTCAGAATGAAGTTGCCTACGTATCCCAAAGATGGGAATCAAGCCTTACGTAGTTCGGGATTAAGGTACACTCGTGTATTTAACCTCTCCTTTTACGCTCTAACTTTTGCCAAGGCCGCCCTTTCTGGGTTTTCAACCTTGCGAGCTTTGTTCTTCTTTTCTTTTCATTCCTTTTCATTTTCTTCTCTTCTTTATTCTTTTTTATCTTTTCTTTTTATTTTCTTCATTTTTTTCATTTTTCATTTTTTTTCTTTTTCTTTTTGTTCTTTTTCTTCTCTTTCTTGCTCTAACTTTTGCCTGGGTCGCCCTTCCGGGTTTTCGGACCAACGAGCCTCTCAAAGGTAAAAGTGTAGCTTTTGTCCATATGGAATGGTTTGAGATCTCTCGAAGCCATCCGAATCCAAGAGAATGGATGTTGTTTGCTGATGATGTAGGAGTCCATCCAATGGGGGGCTGAATTTGCTCCTAGTGTTGTGGATAGGAACTTGGTTGTCCTTCACCAATACTTTCTTCTTTTCTCCCTTCTGGGATTTGGCATTCTCGATGATCTTCATCTTTGACTCTTCGAGCACATTTGAAATTCTTTTGCCCCTAGTTCGAGGGGTGCTTCTGATCTAGCTTCGCAAGCTTCTTGATTTGACTTTGTCGCCGCTACTTCACGGGCTGCTTTTGATCCAGCCACATAGGCCTTACATTGTAGTTGACCATTGAACATTCTGAATCCAAGTTCAAGGTTCGAAAGCAAGGGGTCGAGTCTCGAGACTGAGAGCGATCCTAGGCTGCACAATCTCGATAGAGATTCCACATAGGTCTTCGCAGGACCGCGCAAAACATTTTTTTGAAATCTTTTAAGAAAGCGACTAGTCGCTCGCGCCGAAGACAGTGTAGAACCAATCTGGATCAAGCCAGGATCCTTCCTAGTACTCACACTAACAAGCATGATTTCACTCATTAAGGGCTTAGCACGCCTCTCTTTCTCTCAATTGATCAAATTTTTGCAAAACCCGAGGAATTCCTTCATCTTCGTTTTCACCGCAGTGTTCAAAAAAAAGTTTTGAAAAACTTAGGTCAATGCAATAATTTCAAGGCACAAGAGAGCAGGTGGAATGCACTGCCGTTTCATTCAAACTTTCTGGCACAACTGGCGCAAGGCAGAAGCAAACACAAGAGTGTGAAAATCACTGCTGTTTTATTCAAATCTGTTGGTATAACTGGCTCCCCGGCAGAAATAGACTCAAAAGAAAACAAAAGGACAAACACAAAACAAAATAGTGATATCCGAAGAAACACCCCCGGAATCACCCGACTCTAACAAAACAGGACTGACTCGATACAACAAGACAGACCCTTAATCAAAAGACCGACTTAGAACAAAGAGATAGACTCAAAACAAAACCACAGAACTGACTCAACACCCAAGTCAGAAGCTACAAAAACCAGTATTCACAAATGCTCAAAACAGTGCGTGCCACACGCCACATCTGAAGTAAACTGAGTGCCAGCCGCAGCTGGTTCATCCCCCGATCACATAATCACATTATCCCCCGCAAGTTCATTGATCAAGTGCCGATAGACTTTGCAGGACCTGGTGCGGTAATGACCCCGTTGTCAAACAGATTTTGTACATCATGGCGCAGACGAAAGCAACTGTTGGTGTCATGTCCTGTTTGTTGATGGTAGGCACAGTATTTAGTCTGGTCATGCTTTGCAGGGATAGGATCGGGTAGGGGCCGTTGTTCCAATGGTTTCAAATGTCCTTTCCGGAGTAAGACCTCTAGAGCCTTTGAATCGTTTTACGACCTTGTGTGACGACTTGATGGCTTCTGAATCAGACCTCTCTACACCCCGTGTCGAGGGTGTTTCAACCGTAGACCGCTGCGTTGGTTCTCCGATGGAGGATCTGGCCAGTGTGGAGGCTCATAACCAGGAAGTGGTAGTAAATGTTGAGGCAAATCGTTCTGAAGAAATGGGTGTTTCGGCTCCGTTCTCGGAAATAGTGGGTTCAGATCTATCTAAATCCCCAATCGATGACGGATCTAAGGATGCTGTGCAAAGTTTGGATAAAATGAAGGCTCCGATGCTCCCAGGTCTTGGTCAGGAACCATCTACGCCGATTGGTAATGAGATTGGTACGAGTTGGTCTGAAATCGTCGAGGAAGAGCATAATCGCTTCCTGAATCTCCCCGATAACCTGGAGATCGCGCGTAATAGGGGGGGAACCAAGAATAGTTTTGTTCTGAGTGATCCTAATATGGCTCCTATCTCAGACACCCAGATTCCTCTTGGTGAGTCCACTCACGGGGGAGGTGGTAGGGGGGGAAGCAGTTATCGGGGTGGGAGAGGAGGTCGCGGGGGCTCTAGTGGAAGCAGATCAGTAGAGCAATTGGACCAACGATCATGGGCCAATGTTACTGCTGCATGTACTCGATCAAACATCAAGCCCAGGTATGTCCCTCCAACTGTTGTAGAAGATAGCATTGTGGTAGAAATGCCAGCAAGACCTGATCCTTTGGAGAAATGGGATTCCTGTCTCGTTGGCTATTTTATTGATAAAGGAGTTGGGTATAATTATCTTCGGAATAGTGCGTTTGGGTTGTGGAAGTCTAAGGGCCTTAAGGAAGTTCTCACAAATGGGGATGGCTTCATGTTCTTCATATTTGATACCCCTGAGTGCTGTAGAGACGTTCTAGAGGGAGGCCCATGGTATATTGGGGGTTACCTCCTCATCTTGAAACAGTGGAAGAGAATGATGAAGCTTGCCAAGGAGAAATCCACTAAAATCCCAATTTGGGTGAAATTCTTTAATGTCCCCCTGGAATACTGGGATCCTGATGGCTTAAGCAGGATTGCTAGTGCAATTGGCAACCCCCTCTTTATGGATCAGCTTACGGCTCGAGGTAGTAGAGTGGCCTTTGCTAGAATCTGTGTGGAGATAGAAGCTACATCAAAGTTGCTCTCTTACTTCCAAATCAGGTGTGGTGATGATGCTGTCTTGATTAAAAGCTGAATATCAGGGACTGCCTTCTGTTTGTCAACACTGTCAGATCTTTGGACATAGTACTGAGAAGTGTGTTTCAAAACAAGTGGCCCAGTTGATTTCCTTGCAGAAGGTAACCGAAGAGAATGTTAATCCTCAGGAAGAAGGTTGGACCACTGTTCAAGCGAAGGGTAAAAGGAGAGGAAAATTTGTGGAAAATGTTTTGGTAACTGGTCTATGCTCTCCAATTCACAACCAACTGAAACTGGGAGAGTCTGGGTGTGCTGGAACAATGACTTTTGTGATCTTCAACTGATTTCCATGTCAAATCAGCATATTTTGTGTAAAATCCTTGACTTGGCTACAAATGAATATTTTTTTGCTGCTTTTTGTCTATGCTGCAAATAAGCACACTTTGAGGAAAGTATTTTTTAATACAATGTTTAACATCTCCCGTGCTAAATCCAAAATTCCTTGTATTTTCTTGGGTGATTTTAATGCTATAAGATACCAACAGGAAAAAATTGGGGGTTCTCCTATCTGGACTTCTGAAAATGAGGAGTTTAATACTTATATTAACGCATCTAAATTGGCTGATCTATCTTATGGTGGATGCCAATTCACATGGGCTAATAAAAGGAGTGAGGGAGCTTTCATAGCGACCAAGATTGACAGAGTCCTGGTTAATGAGGCCTGGCTGGATAAGTTTCCTGAGTCTACGGCTACTTTTCTCCTGGCTGGTATTTCTGATCACTCATCTGTTGTGGTCAACATCAGTGTTAACAGTAGCTCCTTTAAGAAACCTTTCAAATACTTTGACTTCTGGTCTCAACACCCAGATTTTCTTAGCACTGTTTCTAATACCTGGTTTCAATATATTCGTGGTGTCCCTATGTTCAAAATTTGTCAGAAGCTGAGACAACTCAAAGTCAGCCTTAAGCTTCTTAATAAAAAAGACTTTAGTGATCTATCCACTCGTGTCCTTATCTCTAAGGCTAGTTTGGATCGTGCTCAAATTAAGCTTGATAAGGATCCTTTGAACTGTGAGCTTCAATCTGAGGAAAGAGAGGAGTTGAAAAGATACATTGAACTTAGCAATTTGGAAGAGAGCCTTGCTCTTCAAAAATCCAGAGTCCAATGGCTTGGTCTAGGGGATAGGAATAGCAGCTTCTTTTTTAGGTCTGTTAAGAGTAATATTAATAGAGGTAAAATCATGAGTGTGGTTATGGAGGATGGTACTAGGTCCACTAAGATAGCTGATATTCATGATACTTTTGTCCAGTTCTATACCAAGCTGTTTGGTACCCCTATCTTGGGGGAGTACAATGGTCTTGAGCACATCAAATCGTTGGTGAATAAAAAGGTTTCCAATTCTCAATCGGCTCTTTTGGCTAAACCTATTTCGGATGCTGAAATCAAGGAGGTTTTTTGGTCTCTCAAAGCCAATAAAGCTCCTGGCCCTGATGGGTATTCAGCTGGTTTCTTCAAAAGCTCGTGGGATATTGTTGGGAAGGAGGTTACACTTGCCATTAAGTCATTTTTTGACTCTGGTAAACTCCTCTCGGAGATCAATAGCACCATCATTGCTCTTATTCCCAAAATTCCTAATCTTATGAATGTTGGTGACTATAGGCCTATTTCTTGCTGCAACACCATCTACAAATGCATTGCCAAGATAATAGCTAACAGAGTCAAATTGGTGCTTCCTGATGTAACGCCCTCAAAATAATAACATTAAGCTAACCACATTCCTTTATTTCATTGAGTTTCATTACATAAGTATTACATGTTAACATCAAAACAAAATGCCCTACGGGCTTACAGCTTTCCAAGTTAACACTAGGTTTCAACAAAAGAGTACTACTCGTTTACACATTAAGCCCTTGGCTTGAAGTTACATGTAATACATCAAAAGTAAAACAACTACACTATGTCCGCCTCTAGCCTCCTAAGCTATGTCCTTGGAGGTGGCATGCTTCCTGCACCTGAAAATGATATTCCCATATAGGGTGAGCCACAGCCCAGTAGAAATGCACTAAACCAACCATGGACAATGACTAAAACATTAGCAATTGATAGTTGGTCAACACTGATACAATCACATAAATAACATATTTATGTCAACGACTTACAAGTCCCAATTACTTTTCATTTTCCCTTTAACAACAGATAAGCATACTAGCTCTATCATCATTTCCACAGATATGTATAAAAACTATATCTCACATTCAGATAAGCATAAAAACTATATCCACATTCTCAACAGATATGTATAACAACAATATCCTCAGATAAGCATATAAGCTGTATCCACATTCTACAACAGATATGTATATCAACAATATCCACAGATAAGCATACAAGCTGTATCCACACTTCACAAAGATAAGCATATGAGCTCTATCTTCACTTCTCTAGACAAGCATATGAGCTGTGTCTACGGAGTTCATCCCCTATCTCCTCCTAATACCTATCCGGTTTAGAGGTACATCCCCTGTCTTCCCCTAAACCGCGGAGTACATCCCCTATCTCCTCCTCTACACATAACGTATATAAACACATTGGTTCTATATACAATCACACAATACACACAATTAATGTATTCTATCAACCGTCAAGTTCCATGACACATTCCATTGATTAGTTTCCGTTTACCTAATCATCATGCATTGTCTACAACAATCTCGACTATCCTCCACCGATAGCCCAAAGCAGTTATTTCTAAAACAGAAAATAAATGCACAAATAGATATTCAATCAACATTTCATTTCCTCATTTCTCACCAATTAATTATCCCAATTAATTAAACAATGTAATTAGGCCATTTCCCATAATTACTATTTCAACCCTTAGGTCCCATTTTCATCAATGATTCAACAATCATTCCATTTTTCTATGCCAAACATGCATCTAGGTTTATTATGAATAAAACCTCAACTTTGATAAAATTACACAAAAGTCCCAAACTTTCACAAAATTACCAAACCAAGCCCAACATCTCAAAATACCAAAATTTAAAGACAAAACCCATAGAGAGGAGTAGGATATCCCTACCTCAAATTCGGAGTCCCAAAGGAGAAGACGACAAAACCCAACGTGCTCCAAAACCCGAGATTTTCAGATTAAAATGAAGCCCTCGACGATCAACAACTTTTTTGTAAAGGCCAAAGGTGAGTAAATCACTCCTACTAGATCAAAACCTAGAGAGAAGGTAGAGTCTAGAGTGAGAGGCTCAACAATGGTGATTTTGGAAAAGTAAGAGAGAGAAGAGAAAGTGAAAAAGTGATTTGAAAAGTCACAATTTCGGGACTTTAACCCAGGTCTCCGCTCGAGCGTAAAACACCCCGCTCGAGCGTCCACTCACAGACTTCCGCTCGAGCGGCCAACAGCCCGCTCGAGCACAGAATGCACTCGCCCAGCACTTTTGCAGAACCAGACCTCCGCTCGAGCTCCCAACCCTACGCTCGAGCGGCACTCAGACAACCCCGCTCGAGCGGCCAATACCACGCTCGAGCGTACAACGCTGCACAGGAAAATACTGAATGGGTGTAATCTCCGCTCGAGCGCCAACACCTCCGCTCGAGCGTACAGGCCAAAAATCTGGGCAACTAGTTTTGGTTTCTAAACTCAACCAACCTGAAACAAATCCGCCCAACACATCCTATAACTCAAATACGAAGTAAAAGGATGTAAACAAAATAATAAACAACTACCAACATCCACGGACACATGTCCGGATCACGGTATAACAAGGGTAAACCCGGGATCGCTATAACCTCCCCCCCTTAAAGAATTTCGCCCCCGAAATTAAGCACAAGTTTTCAAAACAAGTTTTCCTTCATTTTAGACAATGTTACAATTTAACATTCAACAATTCGACCCATTACCGGTCATCCCATCCCTTTAACAAGAGACATATCACAATATGTAAACAACATATGTATTTTCAACATGCATTAACATTATGCACTATCTTTCCAATTTCAACAATATATTCAACACATATAGTGTCACATTCAACTTCCATATGAGGCAAGTTCCAAACATGCTTCCAATAATCAAAACATTTTCAATGTTTCACAACTTAAGACATATGTAAAAGCTCTTAAGTTCAACAAAAAGTAAAATTTAAATACAAGATTACATATCAACAAACAAGTCCGGATATTTCTCACGGACTCCCGACTCACGTTCCCAAGTGGCTTCCTCCACTCCGTGATGTTTCCACAAGACTTTCACCAAAGGAATGGTCTTGCCACGCAGGACCTGATCCCGCCTATCCAAGACCCGTACCGGTCTCTCCTCATACGAGGCATCCTCATCTACCTCTAAATCAGTCCAATCCAACACATGTGATGGATCTGGCTCATACTTCCGAAGCATACTCACATGAAACACGTCATGCACTCCGGACAACTGCGGTGGTAAGGCTAATCGATAAGCAACCTCACCAATCATCTCAAGGATCACAAAAGGACCAATAAACCGAGGGGATAACTTCCCACTCTTCCCAAACCTCATCAGGCCTCGTCTAGGTGACATCTTCAGAAAGACATGATCACCTACCTCAAACGCCAAAGGCCTCCTCCTACGGTCGGCATAACTCTTTTGTCGACTCTGGGCTGTAACAAGCCTCTTACGGATAAGCTCAACTTTCTCCGTCGTCTCCCTAACTAACTCTGGACCCAACAAAGGTGCATCACCCACCTCGGCCCAACACACTGGAGACCTACACGGTCGGCCATACAAGGCCTCAAACGGTGCCATACCGATGCTAGACTGAAAACTGTTGTTGTAGGCAAACTCTACCAATGGCAAGTGCCTCTCCCACGTCCCGCTGAAGTCCAGGACACAACCCCGAATCATATCCTCGAGGATCTGAATAGTACGCTCGGACTGCCCGTCAGTCTGAGGATGATAAGCCGTACTAAAGGTCAACTTAGTGCCCAAGGCACTCTGCAAACTCTGCCACAACCTAGCAGTAAAACGAGGATCTCTATCTGAGACGATCGTCACTGGGACCCCGTGCAATCTCACTACGTCCCGAATATACAGGTCGGCAAGATGATCTACCGAATCTCTCACGCGCATAGGAATAAAATGCGCCGACTTAGTCAACCGGTCTACAACCACCCAAATAGCATCACTACCCCGCTGAGTCCTCGGAAGACCTACAACGAAGTCCATAGTGACATGCTCCCACTTCCACTCGGCAATAGGCAAGGGTTGCAACAAACCCGCTGACCTCTGATGCTCGGCCTTCACTTGCTGGCAAGTAAGGCACTTCGATACGAAAACAGCCACATCTCTTTTCATACCCCGCCACCAAAACTGGCGACCCAAATCCTGATACATCTTAGTACCTCCCGGATGCACCGCAAGGCGCGAATGGTGAAACTCTCGGAGTACTTCCTCTCGGCAAGACTCCGGTACAAACAAACGGTTTCGGTATCTCACACTCAGGTCGGGATACACCGTCAAACCCTTCTCAACTTTCCCACTGGAGATCTTCTCTCGGAGGGATTCTACCTCAAGGTCACCTTTCTGTGCCTCTAACACTCTAATCACAAGTGTAGGCTGCGCAACAACAGATAACAAGGCCGCAGCCTCGACAGATTCGCCCAGTAGCAAATCAAACTCGCCAAGTGCTCCCAACATCTCCCATTCCCGGATGGCTATACAAGCTACATCACTAATGGTTTTCCTACTAAGGGCATCGGCCACAACATTGGCCTTTCCCGGATGATAATGCAACTCAAAATCATAATCCTCGATGAACTCCATCCATCTCCTCTGCCTCAAATTCAAGTCTCTCTGTGTAAACAGATACTTCAAACTCTTATGATCCGAGAATACCTCGAACCTCTCACCATAAAGGTAGTGCCTCCAGATTTTCAAGGCAAAGATCACAGCTGCTAACTCTAGGTCGTGTGTGGGGTAATTCTTCTCGTGTATTTTCAACTGACGTGAGCCATAAGCTACCACTTTCCCCTCTTGCATCAACACACAACCCAAACCCTCTCGTGAGGCATCACAATAAACCGCATAACCCAACCCTCTCTCCGGAATAATCAACACCGGAGCGGTGGTCAATCTAACTTTCAACTCTTGAAACGACTTTTCACAAGTCTCACTCCACACAAACTTGACTCCTTTCCGAGTCAGCCTAGTCAACGGTGACGCTAACCTGGAGAAATCTTTCACAAACCGACGGTAATACCCAGCTAATCCCAGAAAACTGCGGATCTCAAACACACTCTTAGGCTGTGCCCAATCTTGCACTGCCTCAACCTTGGATGTATCAACAGACACCCCTTCCCCAGATACCACGTGGCCTAAGAATTTGACTTCCCTCAGCCAGAACTCACACTTCCCAAACTTGGCATACAGCCTATGGACTCTAAGTAACTCAAGCACCACTCTCAAGTGTGCCTCGTGCTCCTCCTCAGAAGACGAATAGATAAGGATGTCGTCCACGAAAACAACCACAAATCGGTCTAAGAACTCCCGGAAAATCCGGTTCATCAAGTCCATAAAGACTGCTGGTGCATTGGTAAGCCCGAATGGCATCACCAAAAACTCATAATGGCCATACCGCGTACGGAATGCCGTCTTAGGAATATCTTCCTCCCTGACCCTCAACTGATGGTAACCCGATCTCAAGTCTATCTTAGAGAAACAACGGGAACCCTTCAACTGGTCAAACAAATCATCTATACGGGGCATAGGATACTTATTCTTAACCGTAGCCCGATTCAACTTCCGGTAGTCTATACACAATCTCAAGGCACCATCTTTCTTTTTAACAAAGAGTGCCGGTGCTCCCCACGGTGAAACACTAGGGCGAACAAAACCCTTATCGAGCAATTCCTGGAGCTGAACTTTCAACTCAACCAACTCTGCTGGAGCAAAACGGTAAGGTGCCATAGAAATCGGCGCCGTACCAGGCACTAAATCAATAGAGAATTCTATCTCTCGGTGAGGTGGCAAACTAACAAGATCTTCGGGAAAGACATCCGAATACTCACAAACCACCCTCGGCAATACAACCTGGGTCTCACCACTCTCACCACTCTCAAAGCTGGCAAGTAGACTACTAAGCTCACTTCGCCCTCGCGAATCATACCCCGGTGGAAAAACACTACCAACCCGGTCTCCCAAGAAATGGAACCACTCCCCGCTCAAGGTACATAACGTGACCCTCTGGCGGTAGCAATCAATAACAGCCCGGTATGACGATAACCAGTCCATACCCAAAATAACATCAAAACCCTTCATGGGCATGACAACAAACGGAAAAGGAAGCCTATAATCGGCGATCTCTATATCACATCCTCTAACACCCTGTTTCAGGATCAACTCACCACCCAAAGGCGATACCACACAAATAGGAGATGCTAACTGTGCTAACTCCAATTCCAAAACAGATGCAAATGCAGCAGATACAAAAGAATGAGATGCACCCGTGTCTATCAACACATTAGCAACTGAGTTGCAAAACAGAAAAGTACCTCTCACTACTGATGGAGCCGGTACTAAATCCTGCGCGGTAACAGCATACACGCGCCCCGTAGGCCCCTGGTCTACCTGCTCACCTCTCGGAGCAAAAGACTGCTGCACAGACTGGGATGACGAAGCTCCCGGATTGGCCCTCGAGGCCTGCACAGACTGAGCTGGCTGAAAACCCTGCGTCTGCCTAGAACCAGACGCTCCCGAAGTGGCACTCAACTGTGGGCAAAACCTCTTCATGTGCCCAGGTTGTCCACACTGATAACAAGTCAAGAGCTGCCCCCTGCCCAAACTCTGACTCTGCGGTCTAGCTGAAGAAGAAGCAGCTTTCTGACCCCCACCCTTCTGCGGGCAAACAGAAACCTTGTGACCCAGCTGGCCACACTTGTAACAAGTGAATTCCCCCTGACTGCCTCTTCCCGAGCCTACACTCGGCACTGGAAAGGTCGATCTAGAGACTGCACCCTGAGACTGCTGAGGGTTATAACCCTTCTGTCTCCTGCCATCACCCTGACTATCCTGGCTCCTCTTGGAGCCTCTCTGACCCTCATCCTCCTCCTGCATCATAAGCTCCATATGAGCTGCAGCGTCCACTAGGTGTCTATACTCTCGAATATAAGACCCACCAATTCTCAACTTGAGGCCCCGCCTCAACTTCCGCTCAAACTCATAGCAACGGCGTTCCTCAGACGCCACCAGTTCAGGTGCAAACCTAGACAGACTGGTAAAAGTAGCCTCAAACTCGGCCACTGACAAGCCCTGCTGATTAAGCCGGCTAAACTGATCCCTCAGCTTCTCCCTAGCTGCTGCTGATAAAAACCTCTCCTGAAAAGCATTCACAAACGCCTCCCAAGTACCACCAACATGAGCTTTCTCGTACTTCCACCATTGACCCGCATCTCCCTTCAGTTGGAAGGATGCCAAGGTCACTTTCAGTGCTCCGTCCTCGATGCCAAGCATCTCAAACGTCTTCGTTGTCTGTTCGAGCCATTCATCTGCCTTAAGCGGCTCTTTAGGATCCCCGATAAACTCGTCCGGATTACACCGAAAAAACTCCCTCTTCAAGAAGGAAGGCCCTGTCTCAGCTGCCTGATTCCCAGCTCTAAGAATACCCAAGGCTCCTGCTATCTCTCTGGCCAAGGCACCCATAGCCTGCTGACCTACTGGTTCGGCCACAGTGGCCTGCCCAACCCCCTCCTGTACTGCCGGAATCTCACCAGGTAACGGTACTTCCTGCCTCGCAGGTCTACCACGCCTAACACCTCTTCCTCGTCCTGACATCCTAATAAAGGCAACACAGAACATTAGCACATTCATAAATGTGCCGAAACTAAACACTCACGTCCTAATACATGGACAACTGTAATTCACTCCACATAAGCACATAAACACATAAGCACTTACGAATTTCATTTCCGGATAATGATAGTCCCGAGGCGTTACTAGAGTTCCGGTTAGAAACAGCATTGATCAAGTGCTTTTCCAACAAGACTCCCAGAAACTCAAGGATCCAATCAATATCCCAGAAATTAAATCCCATACCCACATAGTCACATAAGCATGTTATCACTTAAGCCCATAGCATATGATACCACATTTAAGTCTCTATCAAGCGAGACAAACCCATTGTGATCCTAATCACTTCCCACGTACCCAAAGTATTCGAACCCGGTACGCTCTGATACCAAGTTGTAACGCCCTCAAAATAATAACATTAAACTAACCACATTCCTTTATTTCATTGAGTTTCATTACATAAGTATTACATGTTAACATCAAAACAAAATGCCCTACGGGCTTACAGCTTTCCAAGTTAACACTTGGTTTCAACAAAAGAGTACTACTCGTTTACACATTAAGCCCTTGGCTTGAAGTTACATGTAATACATCAAAAGTAAAACAACTACACTATGTCCGCCTCTAGCCTCCTAAGCTATGTCCTTGGAGGTGGCATGCTTCCTGCACCTGAAAATGATATTCCCATATAGGGTGAGCCACAGCCCAGTAGAAATGCACTAAACCAACCATGGACAATGACTAAAGCATTAGCAATTGATAGTTGGTCAACACTGATACAATCACATAAATAACATATTTATGTCAACGACTTACAAGTCCCAATTACTTTTCATTTTCCCTTTAACAACAGATAAGCATACTAGCTCTATCATCATTTCCACAGATATGTATAAAAACTATATCTCACATTCAGATAAGCATAAAAACTATATCCACATTCTCAACAGATATGTATAACAACAATATCCTCAGATAAGCATATAAGCTGTATCCACATTCTACAACAGATATGTATATCAACAATATCCACAGATAAGCATACAAGCTGTATCCACACTTCACAAAGATAAGCATATGAGCTCTATCTTCACTTCTCTAGACAAGCATATGAGCTGTGTCTACGGAGTTCATCCCCTATCTCCTCCTAATACCTATCCGGTTTAGAGGTACATCCCCTGTCTTCCCCTAAACCGCGGAGTACATCCCCTATCTCCTCCTCTACACATAACGTATATAAACACATTGGTTCTATATACAATCACACAATACACACAATTAATGTATTCTATCAACCGTCAAGTTCCATGACACATTCCATTGATTAGTTTCCGTTTACCTAATCATCATGCATTGTCTACAACAATCTCGACTATCCTCCACCGATAGCCCAAAGCAGTTATTTCTAAAACAGAAAATAAATGCACAAATAGATATTCAATCAACATTTCATTTCCTCATTTCTCACCAATTAATTATCCCAATTAATTAAACAATGTAATTAGGCCATTTTCCATAATTACTATTTCAACCCTTAGGTCCCATTTTCATCAATGATTCAACAATCATTCCATTTTTCTATGCCAAACATGCATCTAGGTTTATTATGAATAAAACCTCAACTTTGATAAAATTACACAAAAGTCCCAAACTTTCACAAAATTACCAAACCAAGCCCAACATCTCAAAATACCAAAATTTAAAGACAAAACCCATAGAGAGGAGTAGGATATCCCTACCTCAAATTCGGAGTCCCAAAGGAGAAGACGACAAAACCCAACGTGCTCCAAAACCCGAGATTTTCAGATTAAAATGAAGCCCTCGACGATCAACAACTTTTTTGTAAAGGCCAAAGGTGAGTAAATCACTCCTACTAGATCAAAACCTAGAGAGAAGGTAGAGTCTAGAGTGAGAGGCTCAACAATGGTGATTTTGGAAAAGTAAGAGAGAGAAGAGAAAGTGAAAAAGTGATTTGAAAAGTCACAATTTCGGGACTTTAACCCAGGTCTCCGCTCGAGCGTAAAACACCCCGCTCGAGCGTCCACTCACAGACTTCCGCTCGAGCGGCCAACAGCCCGCTCGAGCACAGAATGCACTCGCCCAGCACTTTTGCAGAACCAGACCTCCGCTCGAGCTCCCAACCCTACGCTCGAGCGGCACTCAGACAACCCCGCTCGAGCGGCCAATACCACGCTCGAGCGTACAACGCTGCACAGGAAAATACTGAATGGGTGTAATCTCCGCTCGAGCGCCAACACCTCCGCTCGAGCGTACAGGCCAAAAATCTGGGCAACTAGTTTTGGTTTCTAAACTCAACCAACCTGAAACAAATCCGCCCAACACATCCTATAACTCAAATACGAAGTAAAAGGATGTAAACAAAATAATAAACAACTACCAACATCCACGGACACATGTCCGGATCACGGTATAACAAGGGTAAACCCGGGATCGCTATAACCTCCCCCCCTTAAAGAATTTTGCCCCCGAAATTAAGCACAAGTTTTCAAAACAAGTTTTCCTTCATTTTAGACAATGTTACAATTTAACATTCAACAATTCGACCCATTACCGGTCATCCCATCCCTTTAACAAGAGACATATCACAATATGTAAACAACATATGTATTTTCAACATGCATTAACATTATGCACTATCTTTCCAATTTCAACAATATATTCAACACATATAGTGTCACATTCAACTTCCATATGAGGCAAGTTCCAAACATGCTTCCAATAATCAAAACATTTTCAATGTTTCACAACTTAAGACATATGTAAAAGCTCTTAAGTTCAACAAAAAGTAAAATTTAAATACAAGATTACATATCAACAAACAAGTCCGGATATTTCTCACGGACTCCCGACTCACGTTCCCAAGTGGCTTCCTCCACTCCGTGATGTTTCCACAAGACTTTCACCAAAGGAATGGTCTTGCCACGCAGGACCTGATCCCGTCTATCCAAGACCCGTACCGGTCTCTCCTCATACGAGGCATCCTCATCTACCTCTAAATCAGTCCAATCCAACACATGTGATGGATCTGGCTCATACTTCCGAAGCATACTCACATGAAACACGTCATGCACTCCGGACAACTGCGGTGGTAAGGCTAATCGATAAGCAACCTCACCAATCCTCTCAAGGATCACAAAAGGACCAATAAACCGAGGGGATAACTTCCCACTCTTCCCAAACCTCATCAGGCCTCGTCTAGGTGACATCTTCAGAAAGACATGATCACCTACCTCAAACGCCAAAGGCCTCCTCCTACGGTCGGCATAACTCTTTTGTCGACTCTGGGCTGTAACAAGCCTCTTACGGATAAGCTCAACTTTCTCCGTCGTCTCCCTAACTAACTCTGGACCCAACAAAGGTGCATCACCCACCTCGGCCCAACACACTGGAGACCTACACGGTCGGCCATACAAGGCCTCAAACGGTGCCATACCGATGCTAGACTGAAAACTGTTGTTGTAGGCAAACTCTACCAATGGCAAGTGCCTCTCCCACGTCCCGCTGAAGTCCAGGACACAACCCCGAATCATATCCTCGAGGATCTGAATAGTACGCTCGGACTGCCCGTCAGTCTGAGGATGATAAGCCGTACTAAAGGTCAACTTAGTGCCCAAGGCACTCTGCAAACTCTGCCACAACCTAGCAGTAAAACGAGGATCTCTATCTGAGACGATCGTCACTGGGACCCCGTGCAATCTCACTACGTCCCGAATATACAGGTCGGCAAGATGATCTACCGAATCTCTCACGCGCATAGGAATAAAATGCGCCGACTTAGTCAACCGGTCTACAACCACCCAAATAGCATCACTACCCCGCTGAGTCCTCGGAAGACCTACAACGAAGTCCATAGTGACATGCTCCCACTTCCACTCGGCAATAGGCAAGGGTTGCAACAAACCCGCTGACCTCTGATGCTCGGCCTTCACTTGCTGGCAAGTAAGGCACTTCGATACGAAAACAGCCACATCTCTTTTCATACCCCGCCACCAAAACTGGCGACCCAAATCCTGATACATCTTAGTACCTCCCGGATGCACCGCAAGGCGCGAATGGTGAAACTCTCGGAGTACTTCCTCTCGGCAAGACTCCGGTACAAACAAACGGTTTCGGTATCTCACACTCAGGTCGGGATACACCGTCAAACCCTTCTCAACTTTCCCACTGGAGATCTTCTCTCGGAGGGATTCTACCTCAAGGTCACCTTTCTGTGCCTCTAACACTCTAATCACAAGTGTAGGCTGCGCAACAACAGATAACAAGGCCGCAGCCTCGACAGATTCGCCCAGTAGCAAATCAAACTCGCCAAGTGCTCCCAACATCTCCCATTCCCGGATGGCTATACAAGCTACATCACTAATGGTTTTCCTACTAAGGGCATCGGCCACAACATTGGCCTTTCCCGGATGATAATGCAACTCAAAATCATAATCCTCGATGAACTCCATCCATCTCCTCTGCCTCAAATTCAAGTCTCTCTGTGTAAACAGATACTTCAAACTCTTATGATCCGAGAATACCTCGAACCTCTCACCATAAAGGTAGTGCCTCCAGATTTTCAAGGCAAAGATCACAGCTGCTAACTCTAGGTCGTGTGTGGGGTAATTCTTCTCGTGTATTTTCAACTGACGTGAGCCATAAGCTACCACTTTCCCCTCTTGCATCAACACACAACCCAAACCCTCTCGTGAGGCATCACAATAAACCGCATAACCCAACCCTCTCTCCGGAATAATCAACACCGGAGCGGTGGTCAATCTAACTTTCAACTCTTGAAACGACTTTTCACAAGTCTCACTCCACACAAACTTGACTCCTTTCCGAGTCAGCCTAGTCAACGGTGACGCTAACCTGGAGAAATCTTTCACAAACCGACGGTAATACCCAGCTAATCCCAGAAAACTGCGGATCTCAAACACACTCTTAGGCTGTGCCCAATCTTGCACTGCCTCAACCTTGGATGTATCAACAGACACCCCTTCCCCAGATACCACGTGGCCTAAGAATTTGACTTCCCTCAGCCAGAACTCACACTTCCCAAACTTGGCATACAGCCTATGGACTCTAAGTAACTCAAGCACCACTCTCAAGTGTGCCTCGTGCTCCTCCTCAGAAGACGAATAGATAAGGATGTCGTCCACGAAAACAACCACAAATCGGTCTAAGAACTCCCGGAAAATCCGGTTCATCAAGTCCATAAAGACTGCTGGTGCATTGGTAAGCCCGAATGGCATCACCAAAAACTCATAATGGCCATACCGCGTACGGAATGCCGTCTTAGGAATATCTTCCTCCCTGACCCTCAACTGATGGTAACCCGATCTCAAGTCTATCTTAGAGAAACAACGGGAACCCTTCAACTGGTCAAACAAATCATCTATACGGGGCATAGGATACTTATTCTTAACCGTAGCCCGATTCAACTTCCGGTAGTCTATACACAATCTCAAGGCACCATCTTTCTTTTTAACAAAGAGTGCCGGTGCTCCCCACGGTGAAACACTAGGGCGAACAAAACCCTTATCGAGCAATTCCTGGAGCTGAACTTTCAACTCAACCAACTCTGCTGGAGCAAAACGGTAAGGTGCCATAGAAATCGGCGCCGTACCAGGCACTAAAT
Organism: Camellia sinensis; assembly: GCF_055761805.1. NCBI lineage: Eukaryota > Viridiplantae > Streptophyta > Magnoliopsida > Ericales > Theaceae > Camellia > Camellia sinensis. The sequence goes on from NC_138964.1 coordinate 91,398,217, forward strand.
CAATAGAGAATTCTATCTCTCGGTGAGGTGGCAAACTAACAAGATCTTCGGGAAAGACATCCGAATACTCACAAACCACCCTCGGCAATACAACCTGGGTCTCACCACTCTCACCACTCTCAAAGCTGGCAAGTAGACTACTAAGCTCACTTCGCCCTCGCGAATCATACCCCGGTGGAAAAACACTACCAACCCGGTCTCCCAAGAAATGGAACCACTCCCCGCTCAAGGTACATAACGTGACCCTCTGGCGGTAGCAATCAATAACAGCCCGGTATGACGATAACCAGTCCATACCCAAAATAACATCAAAACCCTTCATGGGCATGACAACAAACGGAAAAGGAAGCCTATAATCGGCGATCTCTATATCACATCCTCTAACACCCTGTTTCAGGATCAACTCACCACCCAAAGGCGATACCACACAAATAGGAGATGCTAACTGTGCTAACTCCAATTCCAAAACAGATGCAAATGCAGCAGATACAAAAGAATGAGATGCACCCGTGTCTATCAACACATTAGCAACTGAGTTGCAAAACAGAAAAGTACCTCTCACTACTGATGGAGCCGGTACTAAATCCTGCGCGGTAACAGCATACACGCGCCCCGTAGGCCCCTGGTCTACCTGCTCACCTCTCGGAGCAAAAGACTGCTGCACAGACTGGGATGACGAAGCTCCCGGATTGGCCCTCGAGGCCTGCACAGACTGAGCTGGCTGAAAACCCTGCGTCTGCCTAGAACCAGACGCTCCCGAAGTGGCACTCAACTGTGGGCAAAACCTCTTCATGTGCCCAGGTTGTCCACACTGATAACAAGTCAAGAGCTGCCCCCTGCCCAAACTCTGACTCTGCGGTCTAGCTGAAGAAGAAGCAGCTTTCTGACCCCCACCCTTCTGCGGGCAAACAGAAACCTTGTGACCCAGCTGGCCACACTTGTAACAAGTGAATTCCCCCTGACTGCCTCTTCCCGAGCCTACACTCGGCACTGGAAAGGTCGATCTAGAGACTGCACCCTGAGACTGCTGAGGGTTATAACCCTTCTGTCTCCTGCCATCACCCTGACTATCCTGGCTCCTCTTGGAGCCTCTCTGACCCTCATCCTCCTCCTGCATCATAAGCTCCATATGAGCTGCAGCGTCCACTAGGTGTCTATACTCTCGAATATAAGACCCACCAATTCTCAACTTGAGGCCCCGCCTCAACTTCCGCTCAAACTCATAGCAACGGCGTTCCTCAGACGCCACCAGTTCAGGTGCAAACCTAGACAGACTGGTAAAAGTAGCCTCAAACTCGGCCACTGACAAGCCCTGCTGATTAAGCCGGCTAAACTGATCCCTCAGCTTCTCCCTAGCTGCTGCTGATAAAAACCTCTCCTGAAAAGCATTCACAAACGCCTCCCAAGTACCACCAACATGAGCTTTCTCGTACTTCCACCATTGACCCGCATCTCCCTTCAGTTGGAAGGATGCCAAGGTCACTTTCAGTGCTCCGTCCTCGATGCCAAGCATCTCAAACGTCTTCGTTGTCTGTTCGAGCCATTCATCTGCCTTAAGCGGCTCTTTAGGATCCCCGATAAACTCGTCCGGATTACACCGAAAAAACTCCCTCTTCAAGAAGGAAGGCCCTGTCTCAGCTGCCTGATTCCCAGCTCTAAGAATACCCAAGGCTCCTGCTATCTCTCTGGCCAAGGCACCCATAGCCTGCTGACCTACTGGTTCGGCCACAGTGGCCTGCCCAACCCCCTCCTGTACTGCCGGAATCTCACCAGGTAACGGTACTTCCTGCCTCGCAGGTCTACCACGCCTAACACCTCTTCCTCGTCCTGACATCCTAATAAAGGCAACACAGAACATTAGCACATTCATAAATGTGCCGAAACTAAACACTCACGTCCTAATACATGGACAACTGTAATTCACTCCACATAAGCACATAAACACATAAGCACTTACGAATTTCATTTCCGGATAATGATAGTCCCGAGGCGTTACTAGAGTTCCGGTTAGAAACAGCATTGATCAAGTGCTTTTCCAACAAGACTCCCAGAAACTCAAGGATCCAATCAATATCCCAGAAATTAAATCCCATACCCACATAGTCACATAAGCATGTTATCACTTAAGCCCATAGCATATGATACCACATTTAAGTCTCTATCAAGCGAGACAAACCCATTGTGATCCTAATCACTTCCCACGTACCCAAAGTATTCGAACCCGGTACGCTCTGATACCAAGTTGTAACGCCCTCAAAATAATAACATTAAACTAACCACATTCCTTTATTTCATTGAGTTTCATTACATAAGTATTACATGTTAACATCAAAACAAAATGCCCTACGGGCTTACAGCTTTCCAAGTTAACACTTGGTTTCAACAAAAGAGTACTACTCGTTTACACATTAAGCCCTTGGCTTGAAGTTACATGTAATACATCAAAAGTAAAACAACTACACTATGTCCGCCTCTAGCCTCCTAAGCTATGTCCTTGGAGGTGGCATGCTTCCTGCACCTGAAAATGATATTCCCATATAGGGTGAGCCACAGCCCAGTAGAAATGCACTAAACCAACCATGGACAATGACTAAAGCATTAGCAATTGATAGTTGGTCAACACTGATACAATCACATAAATAACATATTTATGTCAACGACTTACAAGTCCCAATTACTTTTCATTTTCCCTTTAACAACAGATAAGCATACTAGCTCTATCATCATTTCCACAGATATGTATAAAAACTATATCTCACATTCAGATAAGCATAAAAACTATATCCACATTCTCAACAGATATGTATAACAACAATATCCTCAGATAAGCATATAAGCTGTATCCACATTCTACAACAGATATGTATATCAACAATATCCACAGATAAGCATACAAGCTGTATCCACACTTCACAAAGATAAGCATATGAGCTCTATCTTCACTTCTCTAGACAAGCATATGAGCTGTGTCTACGGAGTTCATCCCCTATCTCCTCCTAATACCTATCCGGTTTAGAGGTACATCCCCTGTCTTCCCCTAAACCGCGGAGTACATCCCCTATCTCCTCCTCTACACATAACGTATATAAACACATTGGTTCTATATACAATCACACAATACACACAATTAATGTATTCTATCAACCGTCAAGTTCCATGACACATTCCATTGATTAGTTTCCGTTTACCTAATCATCATGCATTGTCTACAACAATCTCGACTATCCTCCACCGATAGCCCAAAGCAGTTATTTCTAAAACAGAAAATAAATGCACAAATAGATATTCAATCAACATTTCATTTCCTCATTTCTCACCAATTAATTATCCCAATTAATTAAACAATGTAATTAGGCCATTTTCCATAATTACTATTTCAACCCTTAGGTCCCATTTTCATCAATGATTCAACAATCATTCCATTTTTCTATGCCAAACATGCATCTAGGTTTATTATGAATAAAACCTCAACTTTGATAAAATTACACAAAAGTCCCAAACTTTCACAAAATTACCAAACCAAGCCCAACATCTCAAAATACCAAAATTTAAAGACAAAACCCATAGAGAGGAGTAGGATATCCCTACCTCAAATTCGGAGTCCCAAAGGAGAAGACGACAAAACCCAACGTGCTCCAAAACCCGAGATTTTCAGATTAAAATGAAGCCCTCGACGATCAACAACTTTTTTGTAAAGGCCAAAGGTGAGTAAATCACTCCTACTAGATCAAAACCTAGAGAGAAGGTAGAGTCTAGAGTGAGAGGCTCAACAATGGTGATTTTGGAAAAGTAAGAGAGAGAAGAGAAAGTGAAAAAGTGATTTGAAAAGTCACAATTTCGGGACTTTAACCCAGGTCTCCGCTCGAGCGTAAAACACCCCGCTCGAGCGTCCACTCACAGACTTCCGCTCGAGCGGCCAACAGCCCGCTCGAGCACAGAATGCACTCGCCCAGCACTTTTGCAGAACCAGACCTCCGCTCGAGCTCCCAACCCTACGCTCGAGCGGCACTCAGACAACCCCGCTCGAGCGGCCAATACCACGCTCGAGCGTACAACGCTGCACAGGAAAATACTGAATGGGTGTAATCTCCGCTCGAGCGCCAACACCTCCGCTCGAGCGTACAGGCCAAAAATCTGGGCAACTAGTTTTGGTTTCTAAACTCAACCAACCTGAAACAAATCCGCCCAACACATCCTATAACTCAAATACGAAGTAAAAGGATGTAAACAAAATAATAAACAACTACCAACATCCACGGACACATGTCCGGATCACGGTATAACAAGGGTAAACCCGGGATCGCTATAACCTCCCCCCCTTAAAGAATTTTGCCCCCGAAATTAAGCACAAGTTTTCAAAACAAGTTTTCCTTCATTTTAGACAATGTTACAATTTAACATTCAACAATTCGACCCATTACCGGTCATCCCATCCCTTTAACAAGAGACATATCACAATATGTAAACAACATATGTATTTTCAACATGCATTAACATTATGCACTATCTTTCCAATTTCAACAATATATTCAACACATATAGTGTCACATTCAACTTCCATATGAGGCAAGTTCCAAACATGCTTCCAATAATCAAAACATTTTCAATGTTTCACAACTTAAGACATATGTAAAAGCTCTTAAGTTCAACAAAAAGTAAAATTTAAATACAAGATTACATATCAACAAACAAGTCCGGATATTTCTCACGGACTCCCGACTCACGTTCCCAAGTGGCTTCCTCCACTCCGTGATGTTTCCACAAGACTTTCACCAAAGGAATGGTCTTGCCACGCAGGACCTGATCCCGTCTATCCAAGACCCGTACCGGTCTCTCCTCATACGAGGCATCCTCATCTACCTCTAAATCAGTCCAATCCAACACATGTGATGGATCTGGCTCATACTTCCGAAGCATACTCACATGAAACACGTCATGCACTCCGGACAACTGCGGTGGTAAGGCTAATCGATAAGCAACCTCACCAATCCTCTCAAGGATCACAAAAGGACCAATAAACCGAGGGGATAACTTCCCACTCTTCCCAAACCTCATCAGGCCTCGTCTAGGTGACATCTTCAGAAAGACATGATCACCTACCTCAAACGCCAAAGGCCTCCTCCTACGGTCGGCATAACTCTTTTGTCGACTCTGGGCTGTAACAAGCCTCTTACGGATAAGCTCAACTTTCTCCGTCGTCTCCCTAACTAACTCTGGACCCAACAAAGGTGCATCACCCACCTCGGCCCAACACACTGGAGACCTACACGGTCGGCCATACAAGGCCTCAAACGGTGCCATACCGATGCTAGACTGAAAACTGTTGTTGTAGGCAAACTCTACCAATGGCAAGTGCCTCTCCCACGTCCCGCTGAAGTCCAGGACACAACCCCGAATCATATCCTCGAGGATCTGAATAGTACGCTCGGACTGCCCGTCAGTCTGAGGATGATAAGCCGTACTAAAGGTCAACTTAGTGCCCAAGGCACTCTGCAAACTCTGCCACAACCTAGCAGTAAAACGAGGATCTCTATCTGAGACGATCGTCACTGGGACCCCGTGCAATCTCACTACGTCCCGAATATACAGGTCGGCAAGATGATCTACCGAATCTCTCACGCGCATAGGAATAAAATGCGCCGACTTAGTCAACCGGTCTACAACCACCCAAATAGCATCACTACCCCGCTGAGTCCTCGGAAGACCTACAACGAAGTCCATAGTGACATGCTCCCACTTCCACTCGGCAATAGGCAAGGGTTGCAACAAACCCGCTGGCCTCTGATGCTCGGCCTTCACTTGCTGGCAAGTAAGGCACTTCGATACGAAAACAGCCACATCTCTTTTCATACCCCGCCACCAAAACTGGCGACCCAAATCCTGATACATCTTAGTACCTCCCGGATGCACCGCAAGGCGCGAATGGTGAAACTCTCGGAGTACTTCCTCTCGGCAAGACTCCGGTACAAACAAACGGTTTCGGTATCTCACACTCAGGTCGGGATACACCGTCAAACCCTTCTCAACTTTCCCACTGGAGATCTTCTCTCGGAGGGATTCTACCTCAAGGTCACCTTTCTGTGCCTCTAACACTCTAATCACAAGTGTAGGCTGCGCAACAACAGATAACAAGGCCGCAGCCTCGACAGATTCGCCCAGTAGCAAATCAAACTCGCCAAGTGCTCCCAACATCTCCCATTCCCGGATGGCTATACAAGCTACATCACTAATGGTTTTCCTACTAAGGGCATCGGCCACAACATTGGCCTTTCCCGGATGATAATGCAACTCAAAATCATAATCCTCGATGAACTCCATCCATCTCCTCTGCCTCAAATTCAAGTCTCTCTGTGTAAACAGATACTTCAAACTCTTATGATCCGAGAATACCTCGAACCTCTCACCATAAAGGTAGTGCCTCCAGATTTTCAAGGCAAAGATCACAGCTGCTAACTCTAGGTCGTGTGTGGGGTAATTCTTCTCGTGTATTTTCAACTGACGTGAGCCATAAGCTACCACTTTCCCCTCTTGCATCAACACACAACCCAAACCCTCTCGTGAGGCATCACAATAAACCGCATAACCCAACCCTCTCTCCGGAATAATCAACACCGGAGCGGTGGTCAATCTAACTTTCAACTCTTGAAACGACTTTTCACAAGTCTCACTCCACACAAACTTGACTCCTTTCCGAGTCAGCCTAGTCAACGGTGACGCTAACCTGGAGAAATCTTTCACAAACCGACGGTAATACCCAGCTAATCCCAGAAAACTGCGGATCTCAAACACACTCTTAGGCTGTGCCCAATCTTGCACTGCCTCAACCTTGGATGTATCAACAGACACCCCTTCCCCAGATACCACGTGGCCTAAGAATTTGACTTCCCTCAGCCAGAACTCACACTTCCCAAACTTGGCATACAGCCTATGGACTCTAAGTAACTCAAGCACCACTCTCAAGTGTGCCTCGTGCTCCTCCTCAGAAGACGAATAGATAAGGATGTCGTCCACGAAAACAACCACAAATCGGTCTAAGAACTCCCGGAAAATCCGGTTCATCAAGTCCATAAAGACTGCTGGTGCATTGGTAAGCCCGAATGGCATCACCAAAAACTCATAATGGCCATACCGCGTACGGAATGCCGTCTTAGGAATATCTTCCTCCCTGACCCTCAACTGATGGTAACCCGATCTCAAGTCTATCTTAGAGAAACAACGGGAACCCTTCAACTGGTCAAACAAATCATCTATACGGGGCATAGGATACTTATTCTTAACCGTAGCCCGATTCAACTTCCGGTAGTCTATACACAATCTCAAGGCACCATCTTTCTTTTTAACAAAGAGTGCCGGTGCTCCCCACGGTGAAACACTAGGGCGAACAAAACCCTTATCGAGCAATTCCTGGAGCTGAACTTTCAACTCAACCAACTCTGCTGGAGCAAAACGGTAAGGTGCCATAGAAATCGGCGCCGTACCAGGCACTAAATCAATAGAGAATTCTATCTCTCGGTGAGGTGGCAAACTAACAAGATCTTCGGGAAAGACATCCGAATACTCACAAACCACCCTCGGCAATACAACCTGGGTCTCACCACTCTCACCACTCTCAAAGCTGGCAAGTAGACTACTAAGCTCACTTCGCCCTCGCGAATCATACCCCGGTGGAAAAACACTACCAACCCGGTCTCCCAAGAAATGGAACCACTCCCCGCTCAAGGTACATAACGTGACCCTCTGGCGGTAGCAATCAATAACAGCCCGGTATGACGATAACCAGTCCATACCCAAAATAACATCAAAACCCTTCATGGGCATGACAACAAACGGAAAAGGAAGCCTATAATCGGCGATCTCTATATCACATCCTCTAACACCCTGTTTCAGGATCAACTCACCACCCAAAGGCGATACCACACAAATAGGAGATGCTAACTGTGCTAACTCCAATTCCAAAACAGATGCAAATGCAGCAGATACAAAAGAATGAGATGCACCCGTGTCTATCAACACATTAGCAACTGAGTTGCAAAACAGAAAAGTACCTCTCACTACTGATGGAGCCGGTACTAAATCCTGCGCGGTAACAGCATACACGCGCCCCGTAGGCCCCTGGTCTACCTGCTCACCTCTCGGAGCAAAAGACTGCTGCACAGACTGGGATGACGAAGCTCCCGGATTGGCCCTCGAGGCCTGCACAGACTGAGCTGGCTGAAAACCCTGCGTCTGCCTAGAACCAGACGCTCCCGAAGTGGCACTCAACTGTGGGCAAAACCTCTTCATGTGCCCAGGTTGTCCACACTGATAACAAGTCAAGAGCTGCCCCCTGCCCAAACTCTGACTCTGCGGTCTAGCTGAAGAAGAAGCAGCTTTCTGACCCCCACCCTTCTGCGGGCAAACAGAAACCTTGTGACCCAGCTGGCCACACTTGTAACAAGTGAATTCCCCCTGACTGCCTCTTCCCGAGCCTACACTCGGCACTGGAAAGGTCGATCTAGAGACTGCACCCTGAGACTGCTGAGGGTTATAACCCTTCTGTCTCCTGCCATCACCCTGACTATCCTGGCTCCTCTTGGAGCCTCTCTGACCCTCATCCTCCTCCTGCATCATAAGCTCCATATGAGCTGCAGCGTCCACTAGGTGTCTATACTCTCGAATATAAGACCCACCAATTCTCAACTTGAGGCCCCGCCTCAACTTCCGCTCAAACTCATAGCAACGGCGTTCCTCAGACGCCACCAGTTCAGGTGCAAACCTAGACAGACTGGTAAAAGTAGCCTCAAACTCGGCCACTGACAAGCCCTGCTGATTAAGCCGGCTAAACTGATCCCTCAGCTTCTCCCTAGCTGCTGCTGATAAAAACCTCTCCTGAAAAGCATTCACAAACGCCTCCCAAGTACCACCAACATGAGCTTTCTCGTACTTCCACCATTGACCCGCATCTCCCTTCAGTTGGAAGGATGCCAAGGTCACTTTCAGTGCTCCGTCCTCGATGCCAAGCATCTCAAACGTCTTCGTTGTCTGTTCGAGCCATTCATCTGCCTTAAGCGGCTCTTTAGGATCCCCGATAAACTCGTCCGGATTACACCGAAAAAACTCCCTCTTCAAGAAGGAAGGCCCTGTCTCAGCTGCCTGATTCCCAGCTCTAAGAATACCCAAGGCTCCTGCTATCTCTCTGGCCAAGGCACCCATAGCCTGCTGACCTACTGGTTCGGCCACAGTGGCCTGCCCAACCCCCTCCTGTACTGCCGGAATCTCACCAGGTAACGGTACTTCCTGCCTCGCAGGTCTACCACGCCTAACACCTCTTCCTCGTCCTGACATCCTAATAAAGGCAACACAGAACATTAGCACATTCATAAATGTGCCGAAACTAAACACTCACGTCCTAATACATGGACAACTGTAATTCACTCCACATAAGCACATAAACACATAAGCACTTACGAATTTCATTTCCGGATAATGATAGTCCCGAGGCGTTACTAGAGTTCCGGTTAGAAACAGCATTGATCAAGTGCTTTTCCAACAAGACTCCCAGAAACTCAAGGATCCAATCAATATCCCAGAAATTAAATCCCATACCCACATAGTCACATAAGCATGTTATCACTTAAGCCCATAGCATATGATACCACATTTAAGTCTCTATCAAGCGAGACAAACCCATTGTGATCCTAATCACTTCCCACGTACCCAAAGTATTCGAACCCGGTACGCTCTGATACCAAGTTGTAACGCCCTCAAAATAATAACATTAAACTAACCACATTCCTTTATTTCATTGAGTTTCATTACATAAGTATTACATGTTAACATCAAAACAAAATGCCCTACGGGCTTACAGCTTTCCAAGTTAACACTTGGTTTCAACAAAAGAGTACTACTCGTTTACACATTAAGCCCTTGGCTTGAAGTTACATGTAATACATCAAAAGTAAAACAACTACACTATGTCCGCCTCTAGCCTCCTAAGCTATGTCCTTGGAGGTGGCATGCTTCCTGCACCTGAAAATGATATTCCCATATAGGGTGAGCCACAGCCCAGTAGAAATGCACTAAACCAACCATGGACAATGACTAAAGCATTAGCAATTGATAGTTGGTCAACACTGATACAATCACATAAATAACATATTTATGTCAACGACTTACAAGTCCCAATTACTTTTCATTTTCCCTTTAACAACAGATAAGCATACTAGCTCTATCATCATTTCCACAGATATGTATAAAAACTATATCTCACATTCAGATAAGCATAAAAACTATATCCACATTCTCAACAGATATGTATAACAACAATATCCTCAGATAAGCATATAAGCTGTATCCACATTCTACAACAGATATGTATATCAACAATATCCACAGATAAGCATACAAGCTGTATCCACACTTCACAAAGATAAGCATATGAGCTCTATCTTCACTTCTCTAGACAAGCATATGAGCTGTGTCTACGGAGTTCATCCCCTATCTCCTCCTAATACCTATCCGGTTTAGAGGTACATCCCCTGTCTTCCCCTAAACCGCGGAGTACATCCCCTATCTCCTCCTCTACACATAACGTATATAAACACATTGGTTCTATATACAATCACACAATACACACAATTAATGTATTCTATCAACCGTCAAGTTCCATGACACATTCCATTGATTAGTTTCCGTTTACCTAATCATCATGCATTGTCTACAACAATCTCGACTATCCTCCACCGATAGCCCAAAGCAGTTATTTCTAAAACAGAAAATAAATGCACAAATAGATATTCAATCAACATTTCATTTCCTCATTTCTCACCAATTAATTATCCCAATTAATTAAACAATGTAATTAGGCCATTTTCCATAATTACTATTTCAACCCTTAGGTCCCATTTTCATCAATGATTCAACAATCATTCCATTTTTCTATGCCAAACATGCATCTAGGTTTATTATGAATAAAACCTCAACTTTGATAAAATTACACAAAAGTCCCAAACTTTCACAAAATTACCAAACCAAGCCCAACATCTCAAAATACCAAAATTTAAAGACAAAACCCATAGAGAGGAGTAGGATATCCCTACCTCAAATTCGGAGTCCCAAAGGAGAAGACGACAAAACCCAACGTGCTCCAAAACCCGAGATTTTCAGATTAAAATGAAGCCCTCGACGATCAACAACTTTTTTGTAAAGGCCAAAGGTGAGTAAATCACTCCTACTAGATCAAAACCTAGAGAGAAGGTAGAGTCTAGAGTGAGAGGCTCAACAATGGTGATTTTGGAAAAGTAAGAGAGAGAAGAGAAAGTGAAAAAGTGATTTGAAAAGTCACAATTTCGGGACTTTAACCCAGGTCTCCGCTCGAGCGTAAAACACCCCGCTCGAGCGTCCACTCACAGACTTCCGCTCGAGCGGCCAACAGCCCGCTCGAGCACAGAATGCACTCGCCCAGCACTTTTGCAGAACCAGACCTCCGCTCGAGCTCCCAACCCTACGCTCGAGCGGCACTCAGACAACCCCGCTCGAGCGGCCAATACCACGCTCGAGCGTACAACGCTGCACAGGAAAATACTGAATGGGTGTAATCTCCGCTCGAGCGCCAACACCTCCGCTCGAGCGTACAGGCCAAAAATCTGGGCAACTAGTTTTGGTTTCTAAACTCAACCAACCTGAAACAAATCCGCCCAACACATCCTATAACTCAAATACGAAGTAAAAGGATGTAAACAAAATAATAAACAACTACCAACATCCACGGACACATGTCCGGATCACGGTATAACAAGGGTAAACCCGGGATCGCTATAACCTCCCCCCCTTAAAGAATTTCGCCCCCGAAATTAAGCACAAGTTTTCAAAACAAGTTTTCCTTCATTTTAGACAATGTTACAATTTAACATTCAACAATTCGACCCATTACCGGTCATCCCATCCCTTTAACAAGAGACATATCACAATATGTAAACAACATATGTATTTTCAACATGCATTAACATTATGCACTATCTTTCCAATTTCAACAATATATTCAACACATATAGTGTCACATTCAACTTCCATATGAGGCAAGTTCCAAACATGCTTCCAATAATCAAAACATTTTCAATGTTTCACAACTTAAGACATATGTAAAAGCTCTTAAGTTCAACAAAAAGTAAAATTTAAATACAAGATTACATATCAACAAACAAGTCCGGATATTTCTCACGGACTCCCGACTCACGTTCCCAAGTGGCTTCCTCCACTCCGTGATGTTTCCACAAGACTTTCACCAAAGGAATGGTCTTGCCACGCAGGACCTGATCCCGTCTATCCAAGACCCGTACCGGTCTCTCCTCATACGAGGCATCCTCATCTACCTCTAAATCAGTCCAATCCAACACATGTGATGGATCTGGCTCATACTTCCGAAGCATACTCACATGAAACACGTCATGCACTCCGGACAACTGCGGTGGTAAGGCTAATCGATAAGCAACCTCACCAATCCTCTCAAGGATCACAAAAGGACCAATAAACCGAGGGGATAACTTCCCACTCTTCCCAAACCTCATCAGGCCTCGTCTAGGTGACATCTTCAGAAAGACATGATCACCTACCTCAAACGCCAAAGGCCTCCTCCTACGGTCGGCATAACTCTTTTGTCGACTCTGGGCTGTAACAAGCCTCTTACGGATAAGCTCAACTTTCTCCGTCGTCTCCCTAACTAACTCTGGACCCAACAAAGGTGCATCACCCACCTCGGCCCAACACACTGGAGACCTACACGGTCGGCCATACAAGGCCTCAAACGGTGCCATACCGATGCTAGACTGAAAACTGTTGTTGTAGGCAAACTCTACCAATGGCAAGTGCCTCTCCCACGTCCCGCTGAAGTCCAGGACACAACCCCGAATCATATCCTCGAGGATCTGAATAGTACGCTCGGACTGCCCGTCAGTCTGAGGATGATAAGCCGTACTAAAGGTCAACTTAGTGCCCAAGGCACTCTGCAAACTCTGCCACAACCTAGCAGTAAAACGAGGATCTCTATCTGAGACGATCGTCACTGGGACCCCGTGCAATCTCACTACGTCCCGAATATACAGGTCGGCAAGATGATCTACCGAATCTCTCACGCGCATAGGAATAAAATGCGCCGACTTAGTCAACCGGTCTACAACCACCCAAATAGCATCACTACCCCGCTGAGTCCTCGGAAGACCTACAACGAAGTCCATAGTGACATGCTCCCACTTCCACTCGGCAATAGGCAAGGGTTGCAACAAACCCGCTGGCCTCTGATGCTCGGCCTTCACTTGCTGGCAAGTAAGGCACTTCGATACGAAAACAGCCACATCTCTTTTCATACCCCGCCACCAAAACTGGCGACCCAAATCCTGATACATCTTAGTACCTCCCGGATGCACCGCAAGGCGCGAATGGTGAAACTCTCGGAGTACTTCCTCTCGGCAAGACTCCGGTACAAACAAACGGTTTCGGTATCTCACACTCAGGTCGGGATACACCGTCAAACCCTTCTCAACTTTCCCACTGGAGATCTTCTCTCGGAGGGATTCTACCTCAAGGTCACCTTTCTGTGCCTCTAACACTCTAATCACAAGTGTAGGCTGCGCAACAACAGATAACAAGGCCGCAGCCTCGACAGATTCGCCCAGTAGCAAATCAAACTCGCCAAGTGCTCCCAACATCTCCCATTCCCGGATGGCTATACAAGCTACATCACTAATGGTTTTCCTACTAAGGGCATCGGCCACAACATTGGCCTTTCCCGGATGATAATGCAACTCAAAATCATAATCCTCGATGAACTCCATCCATCTCCTCTGCCTCAAATTCAAGTCTCTCTGTGTAAACAGATACTTCAAACTCTTATGATCCGAGAATACCTCGAACCTCTCACCATAAAGGTAGTGCCTCCAGATTTTCAAGGCAAAGATCACAGCTGCTAACTCTAGGTCGTGTGTGGGGTAATTCTTCTCGTGTATTTTCAACTGACGTGAGCCATAAGCTACCACTTTCCCCTCTTGCATCAACACACAACCCAAACCCTCTCGTGAGGCATCACAATAAACCGCATAACCCAACCCTCTCTCCGGAATAATCAACACCGGAGCGGTGGTCAATCTAACTTTCAACTCTTGAAACGACTTTTCACAAGTCTCACTCCACACAAACTTGACTCCTTTCCGAGTCAGCCTAGTCAACGGTGACGCTAACCTGGAGAAATCTTTCACAAACCGACGGTAATACCCAGCTAATCCCAGAAAACTGCGGATCTCAAACACACTCTTAGGCTGTGCCCAATCTTGCACTGCCTCAACCTTGGATGTATCAACAGACACCCCTTCCCCAGATACCACGTGGCCTAAGAATTTGACTTCCCTCAGCCAGAACTCACACTTCCCAAACTTGGCATACAGCCTATGGACTCTAAGTAACTCAAGCACCACTCTCAAGTGTGCCTCGTGCTCCTCCTCAGAAGACGAATAGATAAGGATGTCGTCCACGAAAACAACCACAAATCGGTCTAAGAACTCCCGGAAAATCCGGTTCATCAAGTCCATAAAGACTGCTGGTGCATTGGTAAGCCCGAATGGCATCACCAAAAACTCATAATGGCCATACCGCGTACGGAATGCCGTCTTAGGAATATCTTCCTCCCTGACCCTCAACTGATGGTAACCCGATCTCAAGTCTATCTTAGAGAAACAACGGGAACCCTTCAACTGGTCAAACAAATCATCTATACGGGGCATAGGATACTTATTCTTAACCGTAGCCCGATTCAACTTCCGGTAGTCTATACACAATCTCAAGGCACCATCTTTCTTTTTAACAAAGAGTGCCGGTGCTCCCCACGGTGAAACACTAGGGCGAACAAAACCCTTATCGAGCAATTCCTGGAGCTGAACTTTCAACTCAACCAACTCTGCTGGAGCAAAACGGTAAGGTGCCATAGAAATCGGCGCCGTACCAGGCACTAAATCAATAGAGAATTCTATCTCTCGGTGAGGTGGCAAACTAACAAGATCTTCGGGAAAGACATCCGAATACTCACAAACCACCCTCGGCAATACAACCTGGGTCTCACCACTCTCACCACTCTCAAAGCTGGCAAGTAGACTACTAAGCTCACTTCGCCCTCGCGAATCATACCCCGGTGGAAAAACACTACCAACCCGGTCTCCCAAGAAATGGAACCACTCCCCGCTCAAGGTACATAACGTGACCCTCTGGCGGTAGCAATCAATAACAGCCCGGTATGACGATAACCAGTCCATACCCAAAATAACATCAAAACCCTTCATGGGCATGACAACAAACGGAAAAGGAAGCCTATAATCGGCGATCTCTATATCACATCCTCTAACACCCTGTTTCAGGATCAACTCACCACCCAAAGGCGATACCACACAAATAGGAGATGCTAACTGTGCTAACTCCAATTCCAAAACAGATGCAAATGCAGCAGATACAAAAGAATGAGATGCACCCGTGTCTATCAACACATTAGCAACTGAGTTGCAAAACAGAAAAGTACCTCTCACTACTGATGGAGCCGGTACTAAATCCTGCGCGGTAACAGCATACACGCGCCCCGTAGGCCCCTGGTCTACCTGCTCACCTCTCGGAGCAAAAGACTGCTGCACAGACTGGGATGACGAAGCTCCCGGATTGGCCCTCGAGGCCTGCACAGACTGAGCTGGCTGAAAACCCTGCGTCTGCCTAGAACCAGACGCTCCCGAAGTGGCACTCAACTGTGGGCAAAACCTCTTCATGTGCCCAGGTTGTCCACACTGATAACAAGTCAAGAGCTGCCCCCTGCCCAAACTCTGACTCTGCGGTCTAGCTGAAGAAGAAGCAGCTTTCTGACCCCCACCCTTCTGCGGGCAAACAGAAACCTTGTGACCCAGCTGGCCACACTTGTAACAAGTGAATTCCCCCTGACTGCCTCTTCCCGAGCCTACACTCGGCACTGGAAAGGTCGATCTAGAGACTGCACCCTGAGACTGCTGAGGGTTATAACCCTTCTGTCTCCTGCCATCACCCTGACTATCCTGGCTCCTCTTGGAGCCTCTCTGACCCTCATCCTCCTCCTGCATCATAAGCTCCATATGAGCTGCAGCGTCCACTAGGTGTCTATACTCTCGAATATAAGACCCACCAATTCTCAACTTGAGGCCCCGCCTCAACTTCCGCTCAAACTCATAGCAACGGCGTTCCTCAGACGCCACCAGTTCAGGTGCAAACCTAGACAGACTGGTAAAAGTAGCCTCAAACTCGGCCACTGACAAGCCCTGCTGATTAAGCCGGCTAAACTGATCCCTCAGCTTCTCCCTAGCTGCTGCTGATAAAAACCTCTCCTGAAAAGCATTCACAAACGCCTCCCAAGTACCACCAACATGAGCTTTCTCGTACTTCCACCATTGACCCGCATCTCCCTTCAGTTGGAAGGATGCCAAGGTCACTTTCAGTGCTCCGTCCTCGATGCCAAGCATCTCAAACGTCTTCGTTGTCTGTTCGAGCCATTCATCTGCCTTAAGCGGCTCTTTAGGATCCCCGATAAACTCGTCCGGATTACACCGAAAAAACTCCCTCTTCAAGAAGGAAGGCCCTGTCTCAGCTGCCTGATTCCCAGCTCTAAGAATACCCAAGGCTCCTGCTATCTCTCTGGCCAAGGCACCCATAGCCTGCTGACCTACTGGTTCGGCCACAGTGGCCTGCCCAACCCCCTCCTGTACTGCCGGAATCTCACCAGGTAACGGTACTTCCTGCCTCGCAGGTCTACCACGCCTAACACCTCTTCCTCGTCCTGACATCCTAATAAAGGCAACACAGAACATTAGCACATTCATAAATGTGCCGAAACTAAACACTCACGTCCTAATACATGGACAACTGTAATTCACTCCACATAAGCACATAAACACATAAGCACTTACGAATTTCATTTCCGGATAATGATAGTCCCGAGGCGTTACTAGAGTTCCGGTTAGAAACAGCATTGATCAAGTGCTTTTCCAACAAGACTCCCAGAAACTCAAGGATCCAATCAATATCCCAGAAATTAAATCCCATACCCACATAGTCACATAAGCATGTTATCACTTAAGCCCATAGCATATGATACCACATTTAAGTCTCTATCAAGCGAGACAAACCCATTGTGATCCTAATCACTTCCCACGTACCCAAAGTATTCGAACCCGGTACGCTCTGATACCAAGTTGTAACGCCCTCAAAATAATAACATTAAACTAACCACATTCCTTTATTTCATTGAGTTTCATTACATAAGTATTACATGTTAACATCAAAACAAAATGCCCTACGGGCTTACAGCTTTCCAAGTTAACACTTGGTTTCAACAAAAGAGTACTACTCGTTTACACATTAAGCCCTTGGCTTGAAGTTACATGTAATACATCAAAAGTAAAACAACTACACTATGTCCGCCTCTAGCCTCCTAAGCTATGTCCTTGGAGGTGGCATGCTTCCTGCACCTGAAAATGATATTCCCATATAGGGTGAGCCACAGCCCAGTAGAAATGCACTAAACCAACCATGGACAATGACTAAAGCATTAGCAATTGATAGTTGGTCAACACTGATACAATCACATAAATAACATATTTATGTCAACGACTTACAAGTCCCAATTACTTTTCATTTTCCCTTTAACAACAGATAAGCATACTAGCTCTATCATCATTTCCACAGATATGTATAAAAACTATATCTCACATTCAGATAAGCATAAAAACTATATCCACATTCTCAACAGATATGTATAACAACAATATCCTCAGATAAGCATATAAGCTGTATCCACATTCTACAACAGATATGTATATCAACAATATCCACAGATAAGCATACAAGCTGTATCCACACTTCACAAAGATAAGCATATGAGCTCTATCTTCACTTCTCTAGACAAGCATATGAGCTGTGTCTACGGAGTTCATCCCCTATCTCCTCCTAATACCTATCCGGTTTAGAGGTACATCCCCTGTCTTCCCCTAAACCGCGGAGTACATCCCCTATCTCCTCCTCTACACATAACGTATATAAACACATTGGTTCTATATACAATCACACAATACACACAATTAATGTATTCTATCAACCGTCAAGTTCCATGACACATTCCATTGATTAGTTTCCGTTTACCTAATCATCATGCATTGTCTACAACAATCTCGACTATCCTCCACCGATAGCCCAAAGCAGTTATTTCTAAAACAGAAAATAAATGCACAAATAGATATTCAATCAACATTTCATTTCCTCATTTCTCACCAATTAATTATCCCAATTAATTAAACAATGTAATTAGGCCATTTTCCATAATTACTATTTCAACCCTTAGGTCCCATTTTCATCAATGATTCAACAATCATTCCATTTTTCTATGCCAAACATGCATCTAGGTTTATTATGAATAAAACCTCAACTTTGATAAAATTACACAAAAGTCCCAAACTTTCACAAAATTACCAAACCAAGCCCAACATCTCAAAATACCAAAATTTAAAGACAAAACCCATAGAGAGGAGTAGGATATCCCTACCTCAAATTCGGAGTCCCAAAGGAGAAGACGACAAAACCCAACGTGCTCCAAAACCCGAGATTTTCAGATTAAAATGAAGCCCTCGACGATCAACAACTTTTTTGTAAAGGCCAAAGGTGAGTAAATCACTCCTACTAGATCAAAACCTAGAGAGAAGGTAGAGTCTAGAGTGAGAGGCTCAACAATGGTGATTTTGGAAAAGTAAGAGAGAGAAGAGAAAGTGAAAAAGTGATTTGAAAAGTCACAATTTCGGGACTTTAACCCAGGTCTCCGCTCGAGCGTAAAACACCCCGCTCGAGCGTCCACTCACAGACTTCCGCTCGAGCGGCCAACAGCCCGCTCGAGCACAGAATGCACTCGCCCAGCACTTTTGCAGAACCAGACCTCCGCTCGAGCTCCCAACCCTACGCTCGAGCGGCACTCAGACAACCCCGCTCGAGCGGCCAATACCACGCTCGAGCGTACAACGCTGCACAGGAAAATACTGAATGGGTGTAATCTCCGCTCGAGCGCCAACACCTCCGCTCGAGCGTACAGGCCAAAAATCTGGGCAACTAGTTTTGGTTTCTAAACTCAACCAACCTGAAACAAATCCGCCCAACACATCCTATAACTCAAATACGAAGTAAAAGGATGTAAACAAAATAATAAACAACTACCAACATCCACGGACACATGTCCGGATCACGGTATAACAAGGGTAAACCCGGGATCGCTATAACCTCCCCCCCTTAAAGAATTTCGCCCCCGAAATTAAGCACAAGTTTTCAAAACAAGTTTTCCTTCATTTTAGACAATGTTACAATTTAACATTCAACAATTCGACCCATTACCGGTCATCCCATCCCTTTAACAAGAGACATATCACAATATGTAAACAACATATGTATTTTCAACATGCATTAACATTATGCACTATCTTTCCAATTTCAACAATATATTCAACACATATAGTGTCACATTCAACTTCCATATGAGGCAAGTTCCAAACATGCTTCCAATAATCAAAACATTTTCAATGTTTCACAACTTAAGACATATGTAAAAGCTCTTAAGTTCAACAAAAAGTAAAATTTAAATACAAGATTACATATCAACAAACAAGTCCGGATATTTCTCACGGACTCCCGACTCACGTTCCCAAGTGGCTTCCTCCACTCCGTGATGTTTCCACAAGACTTTCACCAAAGGAATGGTCTTGCCACGCAGGACCTGATCCCGTCTATCCAAGACCCGTACCGGTCTCTCCTCATACGAGGCATCCTCATCTACCTCTAAATCAGTCCAATCCAACACATGTGATGGATCTGGCTCATACTTCCGAAGCATACTCACATGAAACACGTCATGCACTCCGGACAACTGCGGTGGTAAGGCTAATCGATAAGCAACCTCACCAATCCTCTCAAGGATCACAAAAGGACCAATAAACCGAGGGGATAACTTCCCACTCTTCCCAAACCTCATCAGGCCTCGTCTAGGTGACATCTTCAGAAAGACATGATCACCTACCTCAAACGCCAAAGGCCTCCTCCTACGGTCGGCATAACTCTTTTGTCGACTCTGGGCTGTAACAAGCCTCTTACGGATAAGCTCAACTTTCTCCGTCGTCTCCCTAACTAACTCTGGACCCAACAAAGGTGCATCACCCACCTCGGCCCAACACACTGGAGACCTACACGGTCGGCCATACAAGGCCTCAAACGGTGCCATACCGATGCTAGACTGAAAACTGTTGTTGTAGGCAAACTCTACCAATGGCAAGTGCCTCTCCCACGTCCCGCTGAAGTCCAGGACACAACCCCGAATCATATCCTCGAGGATCTGAATAGTACGCTCGGACTGCCCGTCAGTCTGAGGATGATAAGCCGTACTAAAGGTCAACTTAGTGCCCAAGGCACTCTGCAAACTCTGCCACAACCTAGCAGTAAAACGAGGATCTCTATCTGAGACGATCGTCACTGGGACCCCGTGCAATCTCACTACGTCCCGAATATACAGGTCGGCAAGATGATCTACCGAATCTCTCACGCGCATAGGAATAAAATGCGCCGACTTAGTCAACCGGTCTACAACCACCCAAATAGCATCACTACCCCGCTGAGTCCTCGGAAGACCTACAACGAAGTCCATAGTGACATGCTCCCACTTCCACTCGGCAATAGGCAAGGGTTGCAACAAACCCGCTGGCCTCTGATGCTCGGCCTTCACTTGCTGGCAAGTAAGGCACTTCGATACGAAAACAGCCACATCTCTTTTCATACCCCGCCACCAAAACTGGCGACCCAAATCCTGATACATCTTAGTACCTCCCGGATGCACCGCAAGGCGCGAATGGTGAAACTCTCGGAGTACTTCCTCTCGGCAAGACTCCGGTACAAACAAACGGTTTCGGTATCTCACACTCAGGTCGGGATACACCGTCAAACCCTTCTCAACTTTCCCACTGGAGATCTTCTCTCGGAGGGATTCTACCTCAAGGTCACCTTTCTGTGCCTCTAACACTCTAATCACAAGTGTAGGCTGCGCAACAACAGATAACAAGGCCGCAGCCTCGACAGATTCGCCCAGTAGCAAATCAAACTCGCCAAGTGCTCCCAACATCTCCCATTCCCGGATGGCTATACAAGCTACATCACTAATGGTTTTCCTACTAAGGGCATCGGCCACAACATTGGCCTTTCCCGGATGATAATGCAACTCAAAATCATAATCCTCGATGAACTCCATCCATCTCCTCTGCCTCAAATTCAAGTCTCTCTGTGTAAACAGATACTTCAAACTCTTATGATCCGAGAATACCTCGAACCTCTCACCATAAAGGTAGTGCCTCCAGATTTTCAAGGCAAAGATCACAGCTGCTAACTCTAGGTCGTGTGTGGGGTAATTCTTCTCGTGTATTTTCAACTGACGTGAGCCATAAGCTACCACTTTCCCCTCTTGCATCAACACACAACCCAAACCCTCTCGTGAGGCATCACAATAAACCGCATAACCCAACCCTCTCTCCGGAATAATCAACACCGGAGCGGTGGTCAATCTAACTTTCAACTCTTGAAACGACTTTTCACAAGTCTCACTCCACACAAACTTGACTCCTTTCCGAGTCAGCCTAGTCAACGGTGACGCTAACCTGGAGAAATCTTTCACAAACCGACGGTAATACCCAGCTAATCCCAGAAAACTGCGGATCTCAAACACACTCTTAGGCTGTGCCCAATCTTGCACTGCCTCAACCTTGGATGTATCAACAGACACCCCTTCCCCAGATACCACGTGGCCTAAGAATTTGACTTCCCTCAGCCAGAACTCACACTTCCCAAACTTGGCATACAGCCTATGGACTCTAAGTAACTCAAGCACCACTCTCAAGTGTGCCTCGTGCTCCTCCTCAGAAGACGAATAGATAAGGATGTCGTCCACGAAAACAACCACAAATCGGTCTAAGAACTCCCGGAAAATCCGGTTCATCAAGTCCATAAAGACTGCTGGTGCATTGGTAAGCCCGAATGGCATCACCAAAAACTCATAATGGCCATACCGCGTACGGAATGCCGTCTTAGGAATATCTTCCTCCCTGACCCTCAACTGATGGTAACCCGATCTCAAGTCTATCTTAGAGAAACAACGGGAACCCTTCAACTGGTCAAACAAATCATCTATACGGGGCATAGGATACTTATTCTTAACCGTAGCCCGATTCAACTTCCGGTAGTCTATACACAATCTCAAGGCACCATCTTTCTTTTTAACAAAGAGTGCCGGTGCTCCCCACGGTGAAACACTAGGGCGAACAAAACCCTTATCGAGCAATTCCTGGAGCTGAACTTTCAACTCAACCAACTCTGCTGGAGCAAAACGGTAAGGTGCCATAGAAATCGGCGCCGTACCAGGCACTAAATCAATAGAGAATTCTATCTCTCGGTGAGGTGGCAAACTAACAAGATCTTCGGGAAAGACATCCGAATACTCACAAACCACCCTCGGCAATACAACCTGGGTCTCACCACTCTCACCACTCTCAAAGCTGGCAAGTAGACTACTAAGCTCACTTCGCCCTCGCGAATCATACCCCGGTGGAAAAACACTACCAACCCGGTCTCCGAAGAAATGGAACCACTCCCCGCTCAAGGTACATAACGTGACCCTCTGGCGGTAGCAATCAATAACAGCCCGGTATGACGATAACCAGTCCATACCCAAAATAACATCAAAACCCTTCATGGGCATGACAACAAACGGAAAAGGAAGCCTATAATCGGCGATCTCTATATCACATCCTCTAACACCCTGTTTCAGGATCAACTCACCACCCAAAGGCGATACCACACAAATAGGAGATGCTAACTGTGCTAACTCCAATTCCAAAACAGATGCAAATGCAGCAGATACAAAAGAATGAGATGCACCCGTGTCTATCAACACATTAGCAACTGAGTTGCAAAACAGAAAAGTACCTCTCACTACTGATGGAGCCGGTACTAAATCCTGCGCGGTAACAGCATACACGCGCCCCGTAGGCCCCTGGTCTACCTGCTCACCTCTCGGAGCAAAAGACTGCTGCACAGACTGGGATGACGAAGCTCCCGGATTGGCCCTCGAGGCCTGCACAGACTGAGCTGGCTGAAAACCCTGCGTCTGCCTAGAACCAGACGCTCCCGAAGTGGCACTCAACTGTGGGCAAAACCTCTTCATGTGCCCAGGTTGTCCACACTGATAACAAGTCAAGAGCTGCCCCCTGCCCAAACTCTGACTCTGCGGTCTAGCTGAAGAAGAAGCAGCTTTCTGACCCCCACCCTTCTGCGGGCAAACAGAAACCTTGTGACCCAGCTGGCCACACTTGTAACAAGTGAATTCCCCCTGACTGCCTCTTCCCGAGCCTACACTCGGCACTGGAAAGGTCGATCTAGAGACTGCACCCTGAGACTGCTGAGGGTTATAACCCTTCTGTCTCCTGCCATCACCCTGACTATCCTGGCTCCTCTTGGAGCCTCTCTGACCCTCATCCTCCTCCTGCATCATAAGCTCCATATGAGCTGCAGCGTCCACTAGGTGTCTATACTCTCGAATATAAGACCCACCAATTCTCAACTTGAGGCCCCGCCTCAACTTCCGCTCAAACTCATAGCAACGGCGTTCCTCAGACGCCACCAGTTCAGGTGCAAACCTAGACAGACTGGTAAAAGTAGCCTCAAACTCGGCCACTGACAAGCCCTGCTGATTAAGCCGGCTAAACTGATCCCTCAGCTTCTCCCTAGCTGCTGCTGATAAAAACCTCTCCTGAAAAGCATTCACAAACGCCTCCCAAGTACCACCAACATGAGCTTTCTCGTACTTCCACCATTGACCCGCATCTCCCTTCAGTTGGAAGGATGCCAAGGTCACTTTCAGTGCTCCGTCCTCGATGCCAAGCATCTCAAACGTCTTCGTTGTCTGTTCGAGCCATTCATCTGCCTTAAGCGGCTCTTTAGGATCCCCGATAAACTCGTCCGGATTACACCGAAAAAACTCCCTCTTCAAGAAGGAAGGCCCTGTCTCAGCTGCCTGATTCCCAGCTCTAAGAATACCCAAGGCTCCTGCTATCTCTCTGGCCAAGGCACCCATAGCCTGCTGACCTACTGGTTCGGCCACAGTGGCCTGCCCAACCCCCTCCTGTACTGCCGGAATCTCACCAGGTAACGGTACTTCCTGCCTCGCAGGTCTACCACGCCTAACACCTCTTCCTCGTCCTGACATCCTAATAAAGGCAACACAGAACATTAGCACATTCATAAATGTGCCGAAACTAAACACTCACGTCCTAATACATGGACAACTGTAATTCACTCCACATAAGCACATAAACACATAAGCACTTACGAATTTCATTTCCGGATAATGATAGTCCCGAGGCGTTACTAGAGTTCCGGTTAGAAACAGCATTGATCAAGTGCTTTTCCAACAAGACTCCCAGAAACTCAAGGATCCAATCAATATCCCAGAAATTAAATCCCATACCCACATAGTCACATAAGCATGTTATCACTTAAGCCCATAGCATATGATACCACATTTAAGTCTCTATCAAGCGAGACAAACCCATTGTGATCCTAATCACTTCCCACGTACCCAAAGTATTCGAACCCGGTACGCTCTGATACCAAGTTGTAACGCCCTCAAAATAATAACATTAAACTAACCACATTCCTTTATTTCATTGAGTTTCATTACATAAGTATTACATGTTAACATCAAAACAAAATGCCCTACGGGCTTACAGCTTTCCAAGTTAACACTTGGTTTCAACAAAAGAGTACTACTCGTTTACACATTAAGCCCTTGGCTTGAAGTTACATGTAATACATCAAAAGTAAAACAACTACACTATGTCCGCCTCTAGCCTCCTAAGCTATGTCCTTGGAGGTGGCATGCTTCCTGCACCTGAAAATGATATTCCCATATAGGGTGAGCCACAGCCCAGTAGAAATGCACTAAACCAACCATGGACAATGACTAAAGCATTAGCAATTGATAGTTGGTCAACACTGATACAATCACATAAATAACATATTTATGTCAACGACTTACAAGTCCCAATTACTTTTCATTTTCCCTTTAACAACAGATAAGCATACTAGCTCTATCATCATTTCCACAGATATGTATAAAAACTATATCTCACATTCAGATAAGCATAAAAACTATATCCACATTCTCAACAGATATGTATAACAACAATATCCTCAGATAAGCATATAAGCTGTATCCACATTCTACAACAGATATGTATATCAACAATATCCACAGATAAGCATACAAGCTGTATCCACACTTCACAAAGATAAGCATATGAGCTCTATCTTCACTTCTCTAGACAAGCATATGAGCTGTGTCTACGGAGTTCATCCCCTATCTCCTCCTAATACCTATCCGGTTTAGAGGTACATCCCCTGTCTTCCCCTAAACCGCGGAGTACATCCCCTATCTCCTCCTCTACACATAACGTATATAAACACATTGGTTCTATATACAATCACACAATACACACAATTAATGTATTCTATCAACCGTCAAGTTCCATGACACATTCCATTGATTAGTTTCCGTTTACCTAATCATCATGCATTGTCTACAACAATCTCGACTATCCTCCACCGATAGCCCAAAGCAGTTATTTCTAAAACAGAAAATAAATGCACAAATAGATATTCAATCAACATTTCATTTCCTCATTTCTCACCAATTAATTATCCCAATTAATTAAACAATGTAATTAGGCCATTTTCCATAATTACTATTTCAACCCTTAGGTCCCATTTTCATCAATGATTCAACAATCATTCCATTTTTCTATGCCAAACATGCATCTAGGTTTATTATGAATAAAACCTCAACTTTGATAAAATTACACAAAAGTCCCAAACTTTCACAAAATTACCAAACCAAGCCCAACATCTCAAAATACCAAAATTTAAAGACAAAACCCATAGAGAGGAGTAGGATATCCCTACCTCAAATTCGGAGTCCCAAAGGAGAAGACGACAAAACCCAACGTGCTCCAAAACCCGAGATTTTCAGATTAAAATGAAGCCCTCGACGATCAACAACTTTTTTGTAAAGGCCAAAGGTGAGTAAATCACTCCTACTAGATCAAAACCTAGAGAGAAGGTAGAGTCTAGAGTGAGAGGCTCAACAATGGTGATTTTGGAAAAGTAAGAGAGAGAAGAGAAAGTGAAAAAGTGATTTGAAAAGTCACAATTTCGGGACTTTAACCCAGGTCTCCGCTCGAGCGTAAAACACCCCGCTCGAGCGTCCACTCACAGACTTCCGCTCGAGCGGCCAACAGCCCGCTCGAGCACAGAATGCACTCGCCCAGCACTTTTGCAGAACCAGACCTCCGCTCGAGCTCCCAACCCTACGCTCGAGCGGCACTCAGACAACCCCGCTCGAGCGGCCAATACCACGCTCGAGCGTACAACGCTGCACAGGAAAATACTGAATGGGTGTAATCTCCGCTCGAGCGCCAACACCTCCGCTCGAGCGTACAGGCCAAAAATCTGGGCAACTAGTTTTGGTTTCTAAACTCAACCAACCTGAAACAAATCCGCCCAACACATCCTATAACTCAAATACGAAGTAAAAGGATGTAAACAAAATAATAAACAACTACCAACATCCACGGACACATGTCCGGATCACGGTATAACAAGGGTAAACCCGGGATCGCTATAACCTCCCCCCCTTAAAGAATTTCGCCCCCGAAATTAAGCACAAGTTTTCAAAACAAGTTTTCCTTCATTTTAGACAATGTTACAATTTAACATTCAACAATTCGACCCATTACCGGTCATCCCATCCCTTTAACAAGAGACATATCACAATATGTAAACAACATATGTATTTTCAACATGCATTAACATTATGCACTATCTTTCCAATTTCAACAATATATTCAACACATATAGTGTCACATTCAACTTCCATATGAGGCAAGTTCCAAACATGCTTCCAATAATCAAAACATTTTCAATGTTTCACAACTTAAGACATATGTAAAAGCTCTTAAGTTCAACAAAAAGTAAAATTTAAATACAAGATTACATATCAACAAACAAGTCCGGATATTTCTCACGGACTCCCGACTCACGTTCCCAAGTGGCTTCCTCCACTCCGTGATGTTTCCACAAGACTTTCACCAAAGGAATGGTCTTGCCACGCAGGACCTGATCCCGTCTATCCAAGACCCGTACCGGTCTCTCCTCATACGAGGCATCCTCATCTACCTCTAAATCAGTCCAATCCAACACATGTGATGGATCTGGCTCATACTTCCGAAGCATACTCACATGAAACACGTCATGCACTCCGGACAACTGCGGTGGTAAGGCTAATCGATAAGCAACCTCACCAATCCTCTCAAGGATCACAAAAGGACCAATAAACCGAGGGGATAACTTCCCACTCTTCCCAAACCTCATCAGGCCTCGTCTAGGTGACATCTTCAGAAAGACATGATCACCTACCTCAAACGCCAAAGGCCTCCTCCTACGGTCGGCATAACTCTTTTGTCGACTCTGGGCTGTAACAAGCCTCTTACGGATAAGCTCAACTTTCTCCGTCGTCTCCCTAACTAACTCTGGACCCAACAAAGGTGCATCACCCACCTCGGCCCAACACACTGGAGACCTACACGGTCGGCCATACAAGGCCTCAAACGGTGCCATACCGATGCTAGACTGAAAACTGTTGTTGTAGGCAAACTCTACCAATGGCAAGTGCCTCTCCCACGTCCCGCTGAAGTCCAGGACACAACCCCGAATCATATCCTCGAGGATCTGAATAGTACGCTCGGACTGCCCGTCAGTCTGAGGATGATAAGCCGTACTAAAGGTCAACTTAGTGCCCAAGGCACTCTGCAAACTCTGCCACAACCTAGCAGTAAAACGAGGATCTCTATCTGAGACGATCGTCACTGGGACCCCGTGCAATCTCACTACGTCCCGAATATACAGGTCGGCAAGATGATCTACCGAATCTCTCACGCGCATAGGAATAAAATGCGCCGACTTAGTCAACCGGTCTACAACCACCCAAATAGCATCACTACCCCGCTGAGTCCTCGGAAGACCTACAACGAAGTCCATAGTGACATGCTCCCACTTCCACTCGGCAATAGGCAAGGGTTGCAACAAACCCGCTGGCCTCTGATGCTCGGCCTTCACTTGCTGGCAAGTAAGGCACTTCGATACGAAAACAGCCACATCTCTTTTCATACCCCGCCACCAAAACTGGCGACCCAAATCCTGATACATCTTAGTACCTCCCGGATGCACCGCAAGGCGCGAATGGTGAAACTCTCGGAGTACTTCCTCTCGGCAAGACTCCGGTACAAACAAACGGTTTCGGTATCTCACACTCAGGTCGGGATACACCGTCAAACCCTTCTCAACTTTCCCACTGGAGATCTTCTCTCGGAGGGATTCTACCTCAAGGTCACCTTTCTGTGCCTCTAACACTCTAATCACAAGTGTAGGCTGCGCAACAACAGATAACAAGGCCGCAGCCTCGACAGATTCGCCCAGTAGCAAATCAAACTCGCCAAGTGCTCCCAACATCTCCCATTCCCGGATGGCTATACAAGCTACATCACTAATGGTTTTCCTACTAAGGGCATCGGCCACAACATTGGCCTTTCCCGGATGATAATGCAACTCAAAATCATAATCCTCGATGAACTCCATCCATCTCCTCTGCCTCAAATTCAAGTCTCTCTGTGTAAACAGATACTTCAAACTCTTATGATCCGAGAATACCTCGAACCTCTCACCATAAAGGTAGTGCCTCCAGATTTTCAAGGCAAAGATCACAGCTGCTAACTCTAGGTCGTGTGTGGGGTAATTCTTCTCGTGTATTTTCAACTGACGTGAGCCATAAGCTACCACTTTCCCCTCTTGCATCAACACACAACCCAAACCCTCTCGTGAGGCATCACAATAAACCGCATAACCCAACCCTCTCTCCGGAATAATCAACACCGGAGCGGTGGTCAATCTAACTTTCAACTCTTGAAACGACTTTTCACAAGTCTCACTCCACACAAACTTGACTCCTTTCCGAGTCAGCCTAGTCAACGGTGACGCTAACCTGGAGAAATCTTTCACAAACCGACGGTAATACCCAGCTAATCCCAGAAAACTGCGGATCTCAAACACACTCTTAGGCTGTGCCCAATCTTGCACTGCCTCAACCTTGGATGTATCAACAGACACCCCTTCCCCAGATACCACGTGGCCTAAGAATTTGACTTCCCTCAGCCAGAACTCACACTTCCCAAACTTGGCATACAGCCTATGGACTCTAAGTAACTCAAGCACCACTCTCAAGTGTGCCTCGTGCTCCTCCTCAGAAGACGAATAGATAAGGATGTCGTCCACGAAAACAACCACAAATCGGTCTAAGAACTCCCGGAAAATCCGGTTCATCAAGTCCATAAAGACTGCTGGTGCATTGGTAAGCCCGAATGGCATCACCAAAAACTCATAATGGCCATACCGCGTACGGAATGCCGTCTTAGGAATATCTTCCTCCCTGACCCTCAACTGATGGTAACCCGATCTCAAGTCTATCTTAGAGAAACAACGGGAACCCTTCAACTGGTCAAACAAATCATCTATACGGGGCATAGGATACTTATTCTTAACCGTAGCCCGATTCAACTTCCGGTAGTCTATACACAATCTCAAGGCACCATCTTTCTTTTTAACAAAGAGTGCCGGTGCTCCCCACGGTGAAACACTAGGGCGAACAAAACCCTTATCGAGCAATTCCTGGAGCTGAACTTTCAACTCAACCAACTCTGCTGGAGCAAAACGGTAAGGTGCCATAGAAATCGGCGCCGTACCAGGCACTAAATCAATAGAGAATTCTATCTCTCGGTGAGGTGGCAAACTAACAAGATCTTCGGGAAAGACATCCGAATACTCACAAACCACCCTCGGCAATACAACCTGGGTCTCACCACTCTCACCACTCTCAAAGCTGGCAAGTAGACTACTAAGCTCACTTCGCCCTCGCGAATCATACCCCGGTGGAAAAACACTACCAACCCGGTCTCCGAAGAAATGGAACCACTCCCCGCTCAAGGTACATAACGTGACCCTCTGGCGGTAGCAATCAATAACAGCCCGGTATGACGATAACCAGTCCATACCCAAAATAACATCAAAACCCTTCATGGGCATGACAACAAACGGAAAAGGAAGCCTATAATCGGCGATCTCTATATCACATCCTCTAACACCCTGTTTCAGGATCAACTCACCACCCAAAGGCGATACCACACAAATAGGAGATGCTAACTGTGCTAACTCCAATTCCAAAACAGATGCAAATGCAGCAGATACAAAAGAATGAGATGCACCCGTGTCTATCAACACATTAGCAACTGAGTTGCAAAACAGAAAAGTACCTCTCACTACTGATGGAGCCGGTACTAAATCCTGCGCGGTAACAGCATACACGCGCCCCGTAGGCCCCTGGTCTACCTGCTCACCTCTCGGAGCAAAAGACTGCTGCACAGACTGGGATGACGAAGCTCCCGGATTGGCCCTCGAGGCCTGCACAGACTGAGCTGGCTGAAAACCCTGCGTCTGCCTAGAACCAGACGCTCCCGAAGTGGCACTCAACTGTGGGCAAAACCTCTTCATGTGCCCAGGTTGTCCACACTGATAACAAGTCAAGAGCTGCCCCCTGCCCAAACTCTGACTCTGCGGTCTAGCTGAAGAAGAAGCAGCTTTCTGACCCCCACCCTTCTGCGGGCAAACAGAAACCTTGTGACCCAGCTGGCCACACTTGTAACAAGTGAATTCCCCCTGACTGCCTCTTCCCGAGCCTACACTCGGCACTGGAAAGGTCGATCTAGAGACTGCACCCTGAGACTGCTGAGGGTTATAACCCTTCTGTCTCCTGCCATCACCCTGACTATCCTGGCTCCTCTTGGAGCCTCTCTGACCCTCATCCTCCTCCTGCATCATAAGCTCCATATGAGCTGCAGCGTCCACTAGGTGTCTATACTCTCGAATATAAGACCCACCAATTCTCAACTTGAGGCCCCGCCTCAACTTCCGCTCAAACTCATAGCAACGGCGTTCCTCAGACGCCACCAGTTCAGGTGCAAACCTAGACAGACTGGTAAAAGTAGCCTCAAACTCGGCCACTGACAAGCCCTGCTGATTAAGCCGGCTAAACTGATCCCTCAGCTTCTCCCTAGCTGCTGCTGATAAAAACCTCTCCTGAAAAGCATTCACAAACGCCTCCCAAGTACCACCAACATGAGCTTTCTCGTACTTCCACCATTGACCCGCATCTCCCTTCAGTTGGAAGGATGCCAAGGTCACTTTCAGTGCTCCGTCCTCGATGCCAAGCATCTCAAACGTCTTCGTTGTCTGTTCGAGCCATTCATCTGCCTTAAGCGGCTCTTTAGGATCCCCGATAAACTCGTCCGGATTACACCGAAAAAACTCCCTCTTCAAGAAGGAAGGCCCTGTCTCAGCTGCCTGATTCCCAGCTCTAAGAATACCCAAGGCTCCTGCTATCTCTCTGGCCAAGGCACCCATAGCCTGCTGACCTACTGGTTCGGCCACAGTGGCCTGCCCAACCCCCTCCTGTACTGCCGGAATCTCACCAGGTAACGGTACTTCCTGCCTCGCAGGTCTACCACGCCTAACACCTCTTCCTCGTCCTGACATCCTAATAAAGGCAACACAGAACATTAGCACATTCATAAATGTGCCGAAACTAAACACTCACGTCCTAATACATGGACAACTGTAATTCACTCCACATAAGCACATAAACACATAAGCACTTACGAATTTCATTTCCGGATAATGATAGTCCCGAGGCGTTACTAGAGTTCCGGTTAGAAACAGCATTGATCAAGTGCTTTTCCAACAAGACTCCCAGAAACTCAAGGATCCAATCAATATCCCAGAAATTAAATCCCATACCCACATAGTCACATAAGCATGTTATCACTTAAGCCCATAGCATATGATACCACATTTAAGTCTCTATCAAGCGAGACAAACCCATTGTGATCCTAATCACTTCCCACGTACCCAAAGTATTCGAACCCGGTACGCTCTGATACCAAGTTGTAACGCCCTCAAAATAATAACATTAAACTAACCACATTCCTTTATTTCATTGAGTTTCATTACATAAGTATTACATGTTAACATCAAAACAAAATGCCCTACGGGCTTACAGCTTTCCAAGTTAACACTTGGTTTCAACAAAAGAGTACTACTCGTTTACACATTAAGCCCTTGGCTTGAAGTTACATGTAATACATCAAAAGTAAAACAACTACACTATGTCCGCCTCTAGCCTCCTAAGCTACACTATGTCCTTGGAGGTGGCATGCTTCCTGCACCTGAAAATGATATTCCCATATAGGGTGAGCCACAGCCCAGTAGAAATGCACTAAACCAACCATGGACAATGACTAAAGCATTAGCAATTGATAGTTGGTCAACACTGATACAATCACATAAATAACATATTTATGTCAACGACTTACAAGTCCCAATTACTTTTCATTTTCCCTTTAACAACAGATAAGCATACTAGCTCTATCATCATTTCCACAGATATGTATAAAAACTATATCTCACATTCAGATAAGCATAAAAACTATATCCACATTCTCAACAGATATGTATAACAACAATATCCTCAGATAAGCATATAAGCTGTATCCACATTCTACAACAGATATGTATATCAACAATATCCACAGATAAGCATACAAGCTGTATCCACACTTCACAAAGATAAGCATATGAGCTCTATCTTCACTTCTCTAGACAAGCATATGAGCTGTGTCTACGGAGTTCATCCCCTATCTCCTCCTAATACCTATCCGGTTTAGAGGTACATCCCCTGTCTTCCCCTAAACCGCGGAGTACATCCCCTATCTCCTCCTCTACACATAACGTATATAAACACATTGGTTCTATATACAATCACACAATACACACAATTAATGTATTCTATCAACCGTCAAGTTCCATGACACATTCCATTGATTAGTTTCCGTTTACCTAATCATCATGCATTGTCTACAACAATCTCGACTATCCTCCACCGATAGCCCAAAGCAGTTATTTCTAAAACAGAAAATAAATGCACAAATAGATATTCAATCAACATTTCATTTCCTCATTTCTCACCAATTAATTATCCCAATTAATTAAACAATGTAATTAGGCCATTTTCCATAATTACTATTTCAACCCTTAGGTCCCATTTTCATCAATGATTCAACAATCATTCCATTTTTCTATGCCAAACATGCATCTAGGTTTATTATGAATAAAACCTCAACTTTGATAAAATTACACAAAAGTCCCAAACTTTCACAAAATTACCAAACCAAGCCCAACATCTCAAAATACCAAAATTTAAAGACAAAACCCATAGAGAGGAGTAGGATATCCCTACCTCAAATTCGGAGTCCCAAAGGAGAAGACGACAAAACCCAACGTGCTCCAAAACCCGAGATTTTCAGATTAAAATGAAGCCCTCGACGATCAACAACTTTTTTGTAAAGGCCAAAGGTGAGTAAATCACTCCTACTAGATCAAAACCTAGAGAGAAGGTAGAGTCTAGAGTGAGAGGCTCAACAATGGTGATTTTGGAAAAGTAAGAGAGAGAAGAGAAAGTGAAAAAGTGATTTGAAAAGTCACAATTTCGGGACTTTAACCCAGGTCTCCGCTCGAGCGTAAAACACCCCGCTCGAGCGTCCACTCACAGACTTCCGCTCGAGCGGCCAACCGCCCGCTCGAGCGCAGAATGCACTCGCCCAGCACTTTTGCAGAACCAGACCTCCGCTCGAGCTCCCAACCCTACGCTCGAGCGGCACTCAGACAACCCCGCTCGAGCGGCCAATACCACGCTCGAGCGTACAACGCTGCATAGGAAAATACTGAATGGGTGTAATCTCCGCTCGAGCGCCAACACCTCCGCTCGAGCGTACAGGCCAAAAATCTGGGCAACTAGTTTTGGTTTCTAAACTCAACCAACCTGAAACAAATCCGCCCAACACATCCTATAATTCAAATACGAAGTAAAAGGATGTAAACAAAATAATAAACAACTACCAACATCCACGGACACATGTCCGGATCACGGTATAACAAGGGTAAACCCGGGATCGCTATACCTGATCTTATTGATCCTGTGCAATCTGCTTTTGTCCAGGGTAGAAGAATCTCGGACAACATCTTTCTATCCCAAGAGATTATGAGGGGTTACCACCGGAGTTCCAAAACTCCGAAGTGCGCTATGAAAGTGGACATCATGAAAGCCTATGATACTGTGAGATGGGAGTTTATTATTGATATCCTCACTGCTATGAACTTTCCTCCTTGCATGATAAATTGGATCAATGCTTGTATGACTAGTCCTTCTTTCTCTATTTGCATTAATGGTAGTCTTCATGGGTACTTTAAAGGGGCTAGGGGCCTTAGGCAAGGAGACCCTATGTCCCCTTATCTTTTTGTGTTGGCTATGGAGGTTTTGGCTAGAATTCTTGCTGAAAAATCTGGAAACCCCCTTTTTAAGTTCCATTGGAGATGTGAGAAGAATAAAATCATTAATTTGTGTTTTGCTGATGACCTTATGATCTTCTGTAGAGGGGATCCGGGGACTGTTCATCTCATCATGCAAGGTTTGGAGGAATTTAGGAACTTGTCCGGTCTCACTCCTAATCCTAATAAGAGTAATATTTATTTTTCCGGATGTAGTAGTGAGCTTAAAGCTAACATTTTGCAAATTGCCAAATTCACTGAGGGCTCCCTCCCTGTGAAATATTTGGGTGTGCCTTTGATTACCACTAAGCTTAGGGCGTCTGACTGCCAAACCTTGGTTGATAGGATGACTAAGAGGATCAAAAGCTGGACCAATAAATTGCTATCTTATGCTGGTAGAGCCCAACTCATCCAGTCTATTCTTTTCTCGATGCAAGTTTATTGGTCTTCTATTTTTATTCTCCCTAAGAGGGTTATCCGCGACATTGAAAATCTGCTCAGATCTTTCCTTTGGTCTGGGACGGAGCTGAAAAAGCATAGTGCTAAAATTGCTTGGAAGCATATTTGCAAAAAAAAAAAATGAGGGTGGGCTTGGTTTTAAGGATATGGAGGTTTGGAATAAAGCGGCTATAGCCAAACATGTTTGGTATTTGTTTTCGGGTGGGGAATGTTCAATGTGGTGTCAATGGGTTAAGTCCTACTTACTTAAGGGTAAGAGTTTTTGGGGTATTAAGATGCCCAGTGATCCATCCTGGGTTTGGAGGAAACTTTTATCGCTTAGGGATTTAATTTTCCCTATTATCAAATTCAAACTTGGTAATGGTGAAAATGTGTTCCTCTGGCATGATAACTGGCACCCCTTTGGTTCGCTTTTGCTTCGGTATGGTCCTAGAATTTTGTATGATACCAACCTTCCTGACAATTCTAAGGTTAGTTCAATTATCTCAAATGATTCTTGGAATTGGCCTTTTCCTAACTCTTGGGAGATACAGGAATGGATTGCTGCCACTCCTCCTTCTCTTAAACCTTCCCTTGATTCCCCTGATATTCCTGTGTGGAGTTTGACTGCTGATGGCTCCTTTTCTATTCACTCTGCTTGGGAATGTTGGAGGGACAAGGGCCCAAAGGTTACTTGGTCTAATCTCATTTGGGGTCCTCTTGTTATCCCTAGGGTTAGTTTCATTGTGTGGCTGGCTATCCATGAGAGACTTAACACTGGGGATAGACTCCAAATCTTTGGTTTTCTTACGAGCCCTAGCTGCCCTTTATGTTGTGCTCCTGAGGAAAACCACTCCCATCTGTTCTTTAGGTGTCTCTACTCCTCTAGGATTTGGGCTGCTATCCAAGCTAAGTGTAATTCCCATTGGCCTTCTTTGCCTTGGTTGGAACTTGTTGAGTTTGCTACTAAATCCATCAATGGTAAATCTCTGAAATCTGTGATTATGAAACTCTCTTTTCTCTGCACTATCTACCACATTTGGATGGAGAGAAATAGTAGAATCTTTAGTAAGGTTTTCAAACCTGAAGAGGTTGTCACTAACTCTATCATCCAAATGGTTAGGGGTAGACTCCTTTCTATGGAAAATGTGAAAGCTTATGCAGGTGACAACTGGTATTTGGAACAATGGAACCTACCTTTTAAAATCCTGTTGCAGTCCCAAACTGCTGCAGCTAAAAGGAATTCGAGTGGTGTGAATTTCCCTACATTGAGGGTTGAGTGATGGTGAGCAGATAAGGAGTGTTTTGTCTAACAAATTGTGCTGTCTTGCAGATGGTGTTATTCTCAGATTCTATCAGCTATTATGGATCCCGAATGTTTACAAAATCTGGAGCCTATGAAGGGAGGGTTGAGTGATGTGAGCCAGTACAGTTCCTCTTGTAAATGTGGGTTGAGTGGGGGGAGGAAGTACATATATTTTAGACTAACATGTACTATATATTATATATATTTTGTGCAGGTTTATGGACTTTCAAGTACATTGTTCAGCTGGCTGGAATGAGAGAGCACGAAATATGTGGGCCGAGTGATGGGAGATCTTACATTGAGTGGAGAGCTCTCTTTTATTGTGGGTCGAGTGAGGGGAGGTCCTATACTGAATGCTTGTTGTTCCTTCTTCTGTATGACTCAATATATTGTTATGGAAATTCCTCTCTATTATATGTTGAACAGGTTAAGCAGCAACTTGTAAGGTGGGATTGCTCCTGGCAGTTTCTTTCGGAGGGTTATTGGATTTGGGCTTTGGCTGCAAGAAGTTTGCTGTTGGTGACTATCTTTGTGCATTGGCAGCAATCTGTGCCGGGGTTTGCCTGGTGGTGTGAAGGTGGCTGCAATCTGCGCCCCTCTTTGACGTTGTACGCTGTGTGGATTTGCTCTTCGGTGATGGCTGCAAGTTGCGCCTTGCCTAGGCATTTCAGTGGGTTCATAAGCTATTTTCATTTCTGTATGTACATATTCTCATATAGTGTGTTTGTAATTTTTGTATTCCAAATTTTGTCCCCTTTTTGGGCTGTTTTGTCTTTAGTTCTGGTCATGTTCGAGACTAAGTATTGGGTTGGTGTTTTGTTGGTTCTCATGCTGGTCCTTGTTTTTTCCCCAGTTTGGTGCAACTGCTGGGCTGGTGTTGTATTTGTGCAAGACCCCTGTCTGTAGTGGGGACATGGTTCTTGAACATTTATTATGTTCTGCTTAGTCGTTTTGGCTGCGTGTGTCCCCGATTTTGTGGGTTGGTAGGTTTTGTTTCTTTTCAGTTTGGGTGTTGTTGTTGTAGTTTGTGGTAGGGCCTGGGGTATGCCCCTTGTATTCGTGTAAATTTTCCTGTTTTATTTTATTACTTATTCACCCAAAAAAAAACCCTCTTGACTCGAGATGGATATTTGGTTTCTTATGAGCTACTTCCGGATGCACCGGTGAATAGGGTAGTTGTTTTTGATGCGGAGGTGGTAACCATGCCCACTTCAGAAGATCTTGCAGCTGCATCACCACTGGTGGTCGCATTTGAACTGCGGGAAAATGCCCTCCTGGGCTGCTCTTTCTCCTGGTCAAGAAGGCCCTACTTCATAGCGTCCTCGATCTGTACTCCCATCTCATGTGAGTCTGAAAAGGTGGGGAAGGGGAGAACGATCATTTTCTGCATAAGCTTGGGCTAGAGATTGCGCACAATCATCCGAATTTGATCTTTGTCAGTGGGCCTAAGGGTCATCATTGAGGCCTTGGCCCTCCAGTGGGCTACGAAATCAGAAAAACTCTCCTTAGGCTCTTGCCTTGTTGTTTCAAGATCACGGGTTATGACCTCGATTTGCGTGTTATAGGAGTACTGTGCAACGAAGGCCTCGGCCATCTCATCCCCGTTCCGTTTGACATTGTCTTCTAATTTTGCATACCAGATAGCGGCCACACCTGACAGGGTCCGGCCGAACAATGAAAGCTTCTGCGGTCTGGTGAGGCCCATCGGTCGTAGTATATCTGAGAACAACCGGAGATGCACCAGGGGATCCCCAGATCCGTCAAAGCGGTCGATATGTGGCATTTTAAAGCGGTCTGGCAGCGTCACAACCGCATCGGTATATCCATCCTCAATGTCTGGGATGGACTTGACGCCCTAAGATTTCTTGAACAGTTTTTCAAGCTTGCTCACCTTCAGTGCTGTGGGGTCCACCTCGGACTCAAAGGGAGAATCCGGCAGGTTGGTGGGTGTTTTGGGTAATTGGGGTAGGATTGGGGGCAGAGCCAGTCCTGTCGGAATGTCCGTATCTCCCTGGCCATTTGGTGCCTCCTCGGGTGCTGGGACTCCTGGTGGGGAAGGGGCTTGGTGCGAAGCAGATGCTCCAGTTTGCTGCTGTAGCCGGGTAATTAACTCTGCTTGTTGAGCCATGATCGCAGCCTACTATTTGGCAAATTCCGTCTGGCGGGCAGCGTCTTGCTGCATGAGTTTCATACTTGGAGTTGACGCATCATTTCCTCCATCCCTGCCATGTTTTGCTGTTCCGGCTGACTGACTGGTATATCTATCTCTGTGATAGAAACTGAGGCCTCAGCTTGATTGTTCACAGGTGGGGTGGATAAGGGCCACTGATCTGGTAACTGCTAAACCGATGATTTGTTCCTAACTGGCCCCTTTTACCCTGCCTCTGGCGGAGGAGCACTGATTTGCCCTTGAACTGAATCTCTGACTTGACAAAGTTTATCAGCACAAGTCCGATGAACCTCGGGGGTTATCGGAACCTTCTGAAGCTATGGTTCCAAGACTACCCTAGCAAAAGAGAAAACATGCAGCATCTCAGCCTGATTTCACCAAAACAGATATGAGCAGCCGAATAACTGTGCTCTCTACTGAATTTTGTCCAAAAATTCTGCCAGTGAACTGATACCCTCAGGTAAAACTGATTCCCAGATACTGATGCCCGCAGGCCTGATACCCAGACTTGCAAACTGTTACATGCATTCCTGTAGGGACACACCCTAAAAGCACATAGCAAGCAAGTGAGAGCCAAAACACCCCTATGTTGGGGTAGGGGTTTCCCTGTCCTATTTTGTCAGGAGCTAGGGTTTCACTACGCACATAGTGGTTTCAAACAACCTATAACCGGGTAAGCAACCTGTCCTAGTTTGGAATGGTCACTATGGATTCTGAATATGCACTAGCTCGAATGGTCAAAAAGGGTACCCCGGTAAAACTGGGGTTTGTGTTCCCATACTGGCAGAGCCCGTAACCGGTAAGCCTTATGGCGCACGTAGCCTCTGGCAAACCGCTCAGGAATAGCAGATGGCAAACACGGTATCCTAGGCGCACCAATGCACATGCAATGCAAAGAAACACATAAGTGTAGTCAAAACCAGATATCATGAGTTCGAGTCAAGTTCTCTAACTCCCTAGCAGAGTCGCCAGAAACTGTAGACGTCCCCGAACGCCCCGGGAGGATGAGTCCCGTTCTGTTCATTTGGGCTCACTACAAGTTCGGACTCTCAAATTGTCACGGTTCTTAATCTGAACCAAAGAGTCCCAATCCGGCAAATCGTTTTGAGAAAACAGATTTTTTGAAAGAAGTGCCAAACATGGACTGCTTTTCCAGATACAGAGTCGCCACCTAAATGTTTTATTTTGCGAAAATTTAGGAAACCCTGACTCGTTTGCCTAAGGCCACGTGTCCGTCATCACTAAAGTTGCCTCGGCTTGGGAACTTGGGTACGATTGGGGAAGGTCACTTTATGAGCACCCCCGCTCGCCCGGTCAAAGATCGGCCTCTACTAACCATGATATATAGTTTTGAAAACTTTATGCGTTCTTATTCCGGTTATTAGCCTAGATTTACTATGTGATGCGCACAACATACAAGTATAAACTGGGTCGCCTGAATTGGAACAAAACATTTCATATTTGTTTATTTGAAAATGGTTTGATGGTGCTACTCGCAAGTAGGCTAAGAAGTAGATTTGCCACCCTCGGGTAGGCTTAGAAAACATGATTTGGCCACTATCTAGTGGGCTTTAAACACACATTTTAACGAATTGCTCCAACTTAAATAACCCAACCTTCACCCACAGACATTCAGGCAGTTATATCACATAAGCACTTAGCCTCATGGTAAGCATGCTATCATGGCAGTCACTCACACACATGCAAGGATGCTAAAGCATAAACACTTACCGAGTACTCCAAGCCAAAACAAAAGCTATGTTAGAAATCCGTGCATAATCCTAACTATACAGAAATGCCTAATGCAACACATGCAAAATGCAACTAAGATAGGCTCGGCTATTCTAAAGATGGCATGTGAAATGCTACAACTAACATGTATTCAACTTGGCATGTGAAATGCTACAACTAACACTTATTACAACATTGCCCTCGCGCAGAGGGTCCGAATAAATAAGACAGTCCCAAATGAATAAATAATACAGTCCCGAATAAATACAGAATCCTAATTAATTAACAAATTAATCTAGGAAAGTAGTAAATTGGCACGCAAATCCATGGACCGCCTCATCTCTGTTCCAAATGATGAATGATGCATGCTCGGGTTGCCTTGTGCGAAGAATCCCTTGCGATGCCCCAGTTTGCCTCTGTTTGCAATTATTCTTGGAATGTGTAACGCCCTAAAAAAAAACAACATTAAACCGATCAGATAAGACATGCATTTACATATAAACTAACCACATTCTTTTATACATTAGAGTTCCATTACATAAGTATTACATGTTAACATCAAAACAAAATGCCCTACGGGCTTACAGCTTTCCAAGTTAACACTTGGTTACAACAAAAGAGTACTAACTCGTTTACACATTAAGCCCTTGGCTTGAAGTTACATGTAATACATCAAAAGTTAAGCCACAAAAGTATGTTCGCCTCTAGCCTCCCAGCTATGTCCTTGGAGGTGGCATGCTGCCTGTACCTGAAAATGATATTCCCATATAGGGTAAGCCACAGCCCAGTAGAGATACACTAAACCAACCATGAACAATGACTAAAAGATTAGCAATTGATAGATGGCTAACACAGATGCATTCACATAAATTACACATTTATGTCATACAACTTATGAGTCTAAGTTACCTTTCATTTTCCCTTTTTCAACAGATAAGCATGCTAGCTCTATCATCATTT
Organism: Camellia sinensis; assembly: GCF_055761805.1. Classification (NCBI taxonomy): domain Eukaryota; kingdom Viridiplantae; phylum Streptophyta; class Magnoliopsida; order Ericales; family Theaceae; genus Camellia; species Camellia sinensis. The sequence goes on from NC_138964.1 coordinate 91,439,463, forward strand.
CCACAGATATGTATAAAAACTATATCCCACATTCAGATAAGCATATAAGCTATATCCACATTCTCAACAGATATGTATAACGACAATATCCACAGATAAGCATAAAAGCTATATCCACACATCACAAGGATAAGCATATAAGCTCTATCTTCACTTCTAGACAAGCATATGAGCTGTATCTACGGAGTTCATCCCCTATCTTCTCCCAATACTATCCGGTTTAGAGGTACATCCCCTATCTTCCCCTAAACCGCGGAGTACATCCCCCATCTCCTCCTCTACACATAACGTATATAAACACATTGGTTCTATATACAATCACCTAATACATACAGTTAATGTATTCTATCAACCGTCAAGTTCCATGACACATTTCATTGATTAGTTTCAGTTTGCCTAATCATCATGCATTTTCTACAACAATCACGACTATCCTCCACCGATAGCCCAAGCAGTTATTTCTAAACAGAAAATAAATGCACAAATGGATATTCAATCAACATTTCATTTCCTCATTTCTCACCATTAACTATCCCAATTAATCAAACAATGTAATTAGGCCATTTTCCATAATTACCATTTCAACCCTTAGGTCCCATTTTCATCAATGATTTAACATTTATTCCATTTCTCTATTCCAAACATGCATCTAGGTTTATTATGAATAAAACCCCAACTTTTGTAAAATTACACAAAAGCCCCGAACTTTCACAAAATTACCAAACCAACCCCAACATCTCAAAATACTAAAATTTAAAGACAAAATCCATAGAGAGGAGTAGGATATCCCTACCTCGAAGTTTAAGCAAAAAAGGAGATGAAGACTCGAAGATCAACGTGCTCCAAAACCAAACTTTTTCAGATTAAAACGAAGCTCTCAATGCCCTCTATCTTTTTAACAAAAGCCCGAGGCTAGATTCACACTCTAGGGAGATCAAATCTTAGAGAGAATATAAGTGTAGAGAGAGAGGGTCTCGAATCTAAGGTTTGATCACAAAAAGAAAGTGAAAAGTGATGTTCAAAATCGCTACTGTCCGCTGATATAAAACACGCTCGCTCGAGCGAAGCCTTGGTCGCTCGAGCAACCAGACACAGAAAACCCTCGCTCGAGCCAAGAAGTTCTCGATCGAGCGAAGAAAAACCCAGACCGCTCGAGCGAAGGAAGCTCGCTCGAGCCAAGAAAGGCAACTCTCAGGTCCAGAACCAGACGCAACACTCGCTCGAGCGAAGCCACCCTGGCTCGACCCACCAGACACGAACCTCACTCTCGCTCGAGCGACAAACTCCTCGCTCGAGCGAAGGTCCAAAAATCTGGGCAGTAACACTAGGCTCCCAAACACAACCAACCTGAAACAAACCTGCCCAACACATCCTATAACTCAATAAACAAAGTAAGGAGGATGTAAACTAGATAATAAACAACTATCAACATCCACGGACACATGTCCGGATCACTGTTCAACAAGGGTAAACCTGGGATCGCTACAGAATGCGTGCCAAGCTCCGGAAGGCTGCTGATTTCTGATTTGCTGCAACATAGAGCAACAAAGGGGCATGGCAAAGTATTTTCACACATGTATGCATGACTACTCTTCAGGGAGTGTAGTCCTCGATCCTCGTGCCACCAATCACGTATCTCGATGCATGATGGCCGAAAAGTCGAATTGCATGACTCAATATGAAATGAATGCACATATGGACACAACAAGGCCTAGACTCCGTCATGGATAATCCGGAGTGTCGGCGACCGGGAATTGAGACACGTTCCGTCACTCGGAGTACGAAATATCCCTCGTTTCCCGTGCTTGGGCTAACTCCTATCCCAAGCGCAATGCAATATGCATGATATGCGTGAATGCAACCCTAACATGCAACCTAGCATACACAATGCTATGAAATGGCATACACAATGCACGATGTAACGAGGCATACACAATGCTCTAACATACAACCTAGCATACACAATGCTATGAAATGAAATGGCATACGCAATGCATAATGGACTTACACTAACATGAGTGGACCTCAGCCACACTCTCATCAGTAGCCATTAGATGAAAATGAGACTCTCGAAATGCATGCACGCATGCACGCAAACCGAGGACCGAACCTAAGGCATAGTATGCAACTCTAACAAGGCATGGCAAGGCATGAAATATGGCATACAAGCATGTAATTCCAGCACTAAAATATGATGCTAAACAGCCCCGAAACATGAAAAGATGGCACCCGATGCATGAGATGAAACCCGAAACTCGAAACTAGGCACATGGAATGACTTATAGCTATACAAAGCATGCATTATTTGATCATGAAGCATGAAGACAGAGCCAAGGCAGTCCCAAAACATGAACATTTCCAGTTGAAAGTATGGCCAAAAGATGCTAGCATGGTGGACAAAATAGCATGCAATCTTGACTAGCAAACATGGTTTATATGGCAAGTATATGAAGCAAATGTAATCTCACCAAACCAGAAAAAATTAGTGAATAAATCATGTGAAAATAGGCTCAAATAACCACTGATATGCAACCATGGTATGCAAAAATAATGAGCTCCTTTAGAGGGCCATGCAGGGAGTTATTAAGCACATGCAAGGTAGACATTTAGCATGGCATAAACAACTATAAAAATCAAATATGGTAGTCCTAAAACTTACCAAATTGACCTTGGAAAGTGACCTCGAAGCATGCAAGATAGGGTCTCTTTGGAAGGCCAAAATGACCACCAAACAAGTCAAGGAGAGAGGGGGTCACCCCCCTCTGATTTGGAGGCTCAAAACAGTGGATTTCAGTGGCTAGAAGTCCAAACAAAGCATGCAACAAGAGCTTAGGTGTAAGGCTCAAAACAATCGAGCATAAAAGGAAGCATATAACCTCAAACAGGAAAATTCCCTAATCAAACATGAAGATGATGTCAAAATGAGACTTTTTCCAGTTTATAACAGATCTCAAAAGTGAACACAAATAGGGCTAATCTATCATGCAAAAATGGCCCTAAAAGAGAGAATAGAGACAAGGGACAGTAACTGGCCCCAAATGGCAAAGAACCTTTCAAAAAATTTGAAGAGGGGCTCAAAACAAGGCACTTTATAGTTTGTCTTGAAGCCCAAAAATGCTTACAAACAGGGCTAACATATCATGCAAGAAATAGCCATAAAAGAGGAATAAAGAGGCAAGTGGTAGAAGCTGACCTCAAACAGAGGAGAGCCCTTCAACAAAGTTGAAGAGGGACTCAAAACAAGACATTTCACAGTTTATGACCAAGTCCAAAACAGCTCACAAATAAGCCTAAAATATCATGCAAAAATAGGCCTAAAAGAGAGATTAAACACAAAGGGTAAGGAGAAGACCTCAAACAGCAAGAGGTCCTTCATCAAACATGAAAAGGAGCTCAAAATGTGACTATTTATAGTTCAGGTCGGAGCCCAAAAATGTAAGAAACACAGGCTAAGATATAGAACAAAATAAGGCAAGAAAGAAGGAGAAGAGGACTCACCCTTGTAGCACAAGTCTTCAGCAGCTTTTGGACCAAGGAAAGGTGCTTCTAACCTCTGAAAAATAGCCTCAAGTTGCTGGAATGGAGTGTGGAGGTTGTAGTCTTGGAGGTGGTGTGTAAATGGCCAAGGATAATGGACTTTAGAGCTTGGAAGGGAGAGCTATGGAGGAAGATGGTTGTGTGCCTTAGCAAAAATCTCTAACCCTTAGAAATGAAGCTCAAGTGTTGGTTTTATAAAGGGAGAGAGGCCAAGGGAAAAGGGGGGAAAATCAAATTCAAGTTTCCCTCCCAAAAGGCAACCCCTCGGATACAGGATCTGGGGGGAAACAGCTGGCACAGTTGGAATACACTTGGAGAGAGAGGATCATGGCCGGCCAGATTCAAAAGGTTCAGGTGGCCGGCCGGCCACCCCCCATGGCCGGCCGGCCAGGGGTCGAAAGGGTCAATGCAAATTGCTGGCCGGCCACCCAAAAAAGGTGGCCTCCCATGTGTGCACAACACAAATATGTGGTCAAAATCCAAAAAAAGTGAACCAGGAGAGAGAAAAGCCAACTTTTTAGAGGGGTTCAAAAGGGTCAAGGACAATTACTGGCCGGCCTATACATATTGGTGTCCCAGGTGTGTACAACACAAATATGGGGTTTAGGGCTAAAGAAAGTGGCCCCGGGGTGGTCAATATTAGCTTTTTAGTGAGGAAAACGGGCGACGGAGAGCGATGAAGAAATAAAGCTGGCTTTTCAGAACAATTGCTGGCCTCCCACCCTCCTACAAGCTTCCTAACAATGAAAATGAGGTCTCCACCAAAAAAGAACCAAAACGGATGCAAAACGGAGGTTCGGGGACCGAAACGCGCGGCCCGGAGCCCCGAAAATGGGCTGTTAAGCACCAGAGGTGGCATTCGACCACAAAGTTGGTCTCTCGGGCCACAGTGTCTCCCAAAAGGGAGTAAATAAGATGTGTGCCAAAAATCGGAGCAAACGGAGGTGGTTAGGCAGTCCAGAACCGAGGCACACGTCCGTCGGCTCCGAAAAATCGGAAACCGGGTCCAAATGGGAAAAATGGCCTACGATCATGAAACGTAGCCTACGACCACTGAGAGATGATCCACGAGACCTCTCTCTCCCTTCGGGAAGAGAAAATAGAGAAAATCGAGCCTGGTTCGCAAACCGAGGCAAGGCAAGGCTTGCAGCCGAGACTTTGAAACTTCAGAACGAGCACAATATGCAACATCACCAAGTGCTCAATCGGTGACGTCTGATTCTTAAGGTCGGTCGAAAATGGGGTGTCTACAGTTGTCCTTCTTTGACAGAACTCGAAAGTCAAGAAGTGACAGGAGTGAATGTCAAAGCCCAGAGACGACCCATTTTTGACAAGGCGAAGACTTAGAAAAACAGGCAAATAACAAAGATGTGCCCGCAGGCTGGGGGCAAGATGCAAAATGATATGCACAAAGCCAGACGTAACTCACGATTATGCAAAGCAGCAAGCATATACAAATCTAACTACATTTCATGCAGTAAGGATAATGTAAATAAAGCTGTAGCGAAGAAAATATTCACAATAAATGCGACAGGTTTAAGCGGGAAGGCAAATCAAACTACATTTCATGCAGTTATGATGCAATCTTAGCGAGCATGTGTGATAGATACACAAAAGTGAAGAGAGTGTGCTGGATACACGACATGAATAAAGTGTGATTGATACACTAAGTGAAGCAAAGTGTGATAGATACACAAAGCGAATACAAAGTGTGATAGATGCACTATATGAAGCAAAGCATGATGGATATACGCAGAGTGTGATAGATGCACTACGTGAACAGAGTGTGATTGATACACTGAAGGTGAACACAAAGTGTGATAGATGCACTATGTGAACAAAGTGTGATTGATACACTAAAAGTGAACACAAAGTGTGATAGATGCACTATGTGAACAGAGTATGATAGATTCACTAAAAGCGAACACAAAGTGTGATAGATGCACTATGTGAACAGGTGTGATGGATACACTAAAAGAGAACACAAAGTGTGATAGATGCACTAAGTGAGCAGAGTGTGGTTGATACACTAAAAAGCGAACACAAAGTGTGATAGATGCACTTAGTGAACAAGGGTGATGGATACACAAAAGGTGAACACAAAGTGTGATAGATACACTTAGTGAACAAGTGTGATGGATACACAAAAGGTGAACACAAAGTGTGATAGATGCACTTAGTGAACAAAGTGTGATGGATATACAAAAGGTTAACACAAAGTGTGATAGATGCACCTAGTGAACAAGTGTGATGGATACACAAAAGGTGAACACAAAGTGTGATAGATACACTTAGTGAACAAGTGTGATGGATACACAAAAGGTGAACACGAAGTGTGATAGATGCACTTAGTGAACAAGTGTGATGGATACACAAAAGGTTAACACAAAGTGTGATAGATGCACTATGCGAACGAGTGTGATGGATACACTAAAGGTGAACACAAAGTGTGATAGATGCACTATGTGAACAGAGTAAGATTGATATACTAAATGAATGAAGTGTGATTGATACACTAAATATGAACACGAAGTGTGATAGATGCACTTAGTGAACAGAGTATGATAGATATACTGAAAATGAACACAAAGTGTGATAGATGCACTTAGTGAACAAAGTATGATTGATATACTGAAAATGAACACAAAGTGTGATAGATGCACTATATGAACAGAGTATGATTGATATACTAAATGTGAACACGAAGTGTGATAGATGCACCTAGTGAACGAGTGTGATGGATACACTAAATGTACACAAAGTGTGATAGACGCACTTAGTGAACAGAGTATGTTTGATATACTGAATGTGAACACAAAGTGTGATAGATGCACTATTTTTTTTTGGATAAGTAAGTCATAAAATAAAGGCAATGAAATTTACAAGTTTACAAGGGGCATACCCCAGGCACACCCAACTACAAATAATTAAATGAATACATAACCAACAGAAACTACCACTGCACCCCCATAAGATAAGGGGAGAAAACAAGAACAACAGAAAACAAAATAACCCCAACTTTGCCCATATATCCTTTTGTCAACAAGTAACCCCTACCATAAAAAATAATAGATGGAAACTTGGGATGAATGGGCAAAGATACAAACAAACACCACAAACACCATAAAACTTAAGAACCACAACAAGCGTACTCACAAAGCAACAACCCTCAAGACAAATCAAAAATGATAACCAACCACATTCGCCCCCAGTCTCTATCGTAGATCAACACATGGAATCCAGTAAGCATCCCACTCCTCATAGCCGTGACATCCTAGCCACTCAACAAAAGCCATGACAGAGGAAAAAATCTACCCCATGAGAAAACCCGACAGAGTCACGTGAAGCTAGCACGATCAGTAACCATAAGCAACAGTCTTGTGAGTCGTAGCGACAACGGTAGCCCCACAGCAACAAGCCAATATATAGCCAAAAGTAACCTGAGATCAATCATCACATCCCCCAGTCCCTTCCTTGGTAGATCACAAGCCTCAAACCCCATGGCAATGTGCCCGTCACTCCATCTCAGGCGTGACAATACGATCAATTAGGATGGGTCACATGAAGACAAGAAGCAACCGGAACCGGTAGCTATCCTCCCGCTCATCTCCCAGTCTCGAACTCGGCTAGTCATCGAACCACTATTCCCCATAGCAGTGACCCCTCAATCACTCTTGGCGGAGATGGCTCAAAACTAACCTCATATCAAGTCACATGAGGATCACACAATCAATCATCATGAGAAAATCGACTATACCTGATCCGCTACCAAGAGGCTAAAAAGAAAATAATAACCAGTTACCCAAATTTCATCGTGAAAGCACCAAAAAAGAATGAACCCACTGATGGCCCAATAGCGTGGGCCAACAACAAACTCATTTAAACAAAACCAATAATGCAGCCCAATCTGCCGAAGATGGTGTACCAACAAAATAACATCAAATGGGCCCCACCAAAAAAGGGCCTTACAATCCCTAGCTCACGGCTAAAGCCGAACAAAAAAAAATCACCTGAGGCAAAAGCAGCTTTGGGCCCATATTTGAATGTATATATAATATATATAAATATAAGATAAGATATATATATATATATATAATATAGGCCAACCCATGACAGCTCATCACCTATAAGAACTGTCTAGCATCAATTAGAGCCCCAACGTGCCCTTCACGTACATCAAACTAGCTTTACAGCTGCCCAGACAAACCCACAATACACGGCACACCAAACCACTTACTAGCCCCCTGTTTCTTCGAAACCAGGTCCAAGTTGAAAGCAAACCTGAACACACGTATGGGCGGGAAAATGCACTGCCTGATGTGCGCGTGCCACGCAGAACCAAATTTCAAGGCTGGAGCGTGAGAACCACCCTCTCTTACACACTGTAACAACATGCCAGAGTAGGTACATGCCGCCATGGCCCCGGCTAAAACAACAGCACACCCGCAAAAACGAGACCACCGATGAGCATCAAAACCCACCACCATAGCCAGCAACCTTCCTGCCCGGCAACAAGCAATGCCGTGCTGGAACAATAGAATCTCACTCCGGTCCACCAACGAGCTGCATTTACTCACCACGGTAATAAAGGCACCAGAAGTTTCAAAAAACAACGTCGGCGAACACAGAGACCATTTGAGCTAGAGCGAGCTAACAGCGCGCAACAGACCCGACCAACAATATATCCATTTGAACTCCGACAGTGGATAATCAGCATTCAAGATACCTGTAACAGTAGCAACACAAGCCATAACACCGGCCGGAAAACTCCATATGAACCCAGTGCTAGCGACCATGAAGAGCCTACAGTACCGGATTACCAAACACGCACATAACGTGAGCAGCAAACTCCACACCGTCGGTTCAAAGCCGCTACCTTCGCAGCATCAATCCAGATTCCACCCACAACATCATCTTTCTCTCTCTAGAAAGAAAACAACCATGGGCGGATGAACCCAAGAGTAACACTAAGGGCGAAAGAAAACCGCCGTTAGGATGGCGAGACCACCTCCACACAGCACTCAAGCTATCAAAACAGTAACACGAAACGAACCAACCCACTTGCATGAGCAATTAGTTGTACACAGCAAGCACATCAATGAATTGTAACACCCATAAATGAACCTGTACATAAGCTAAATGATTCAAGAACACAACCGGCGACAGGAACCTCCGTCAGAAAATGCATACTCACTCTCCCTCATAAATGGGCAGAGGAGTTAAACAACTGGCCATTATTGAACCAGACATGCACCCCCGGGGAGAGCTTTCTTTCTCTAGAGAGAGAGAGAGAGGCTCTACTTTCTTCCCCTTCCCTGATAGATGCACTATGTGAACAGAGTATGATTGATATACTAAATGTGAACACGAAGTGTGATAGATGCACTTAGTGAACGAGTGTGATGGATACACTAAATGAACACAAAGTGTGATAGATGCACTTAGTGAACATAGTATGATTGATATACTGAATGTGAACACAAAGTGTGATAGATGCACTATGTGAACAGAGTATGATTGATATACTAAATGTGAACACGAAGTGTGATAGATGCACTTAGTGAACGAGTGTGATCGATACACTAAATGAACACAAAGTGTGATAGATGCACTTAGTGAACAAAGTATGATTGATATACTGAAAATGAACACAAAGTGTGATAGATACACTATGTGAACAGAGTATGATTGATATACTAAATGAATGAGTGTGATTGATACACTAAATGAATGAAGTGTGATTGATACACTAAACGAGAATGTATGTGATAGATACGCTAAAGTGAATATGTGCATGGTAGATACACAAAATGAGAATGTGTGTGATAGATACACAAAAGTGAAAGTGAATGAAGTGTGATTGATACACTAAGTGAATGAAGTGAAGTGTGATTGATACACAAAACGAGAATGTATGTGATAGATACATAAAATGAAAGAAGTGTGATTGATACACTAAATAAATGAAGAAACTGTGATAGATACACTAAGGGTGAATGAGGTGTGATTGATACACTAAAGAAATGAAGTGTGATTGATACACTAACTGAATGAAGTGTGATTGATACACTAAATAAAAGATCTCAAACGGAACTTCTTTGAATGAACCGTACATACAATATCGTGCATGAATGAGAAAGAAACTTGATAGGTACAATGCAATACAATGCATGATGTTTAATGAACGCAATAAACAAGCGTAGCGGCGCTTTAGAAAGCACCTCATGAGGTGAGTGGCGGTGAACCGCTCTTCTCCGACGGGGATCTCCCCTTGTGCTCTTCGAACACTTACCTTCAATCTTACAGTACAAAGGCTTTGAAATATTGACAAGGGTTCTTCACATAGAACACTTTGGATGTTGCCTTTCTTCCTGATCATCTTCACAACTTTCCCTATTCTCCAATGGGGTGACAGACTAGGTTGGTTCAGTATCCAAAATTGAGGTGCATACATGCTATCTCAACCTATGGGGCTTCCATACAGATTTCAAGCCGAGGACACGCCTCTGGGTATTTAAACCAGACTTTAGTCCCAGAAATCCCGAACCTTTACGTTCTAGGCATCAGCCATTCGAACTTTAGTTTCCACCTTCGCAGTTGGTCTCTTAGGAACTCATTGCGAACACAGCCAAGATGCCTCCGGCAGGGAATGGTACTCAGGGAGAGCACTTTTGATCGCCATTCTGGCTTGAAGCAGACTTGATCTTGAGCTTGAGGTAGAGGCACACTCGTACTTCAGAGCAATGGCAAGACCCGAAGAGGTACGCACGGAATGTAGTCTCGGAACTTACTGAAGTTGAAACAAACTCAGATACCTGACATTTCCTCTTTTCTTTTGCTTTGTAGTGTGGAACCCATATAGCTTCAAATAGGTCCTGGTTTTACTATTCTGACATGACCTGGGTTGAACCCTGCGATTTTATGAAGGAACAAATACTATTTTGCACAAATGTGGAGAATGACACAGCACTCTGAGCACAAAACGATTTTATTTTGAAATCGAAATTGAAAATGAATTCTCAACTGGGTATTGAGTCTACGACTGGACACAGCGCATCACGACTCAACAAAGGAAAACAAAGGTAAAAAACCTAAACACATCGAGACACGCTCGGAACGACTCAAAGCAAGAATCGAGACGAACAAAACAAAAGACACAACACACAGACGTGTTACAAAGACGAGAGACCTCTCAGTGCACGAGGAGCCAGTTTCTCTGGGTATTATTTCCCACCCTTTCTAATTTGTGATTCTCACATCACTCGGCCCTCAGGCTCTGTTTTTCTGAAAAAGCCATTTTCTCACTTTTTCTCTCAGCTCACATCACTCTATTCTTCAATCTCTCATTTTTTTGTCCCTCCCCTGGGTGGTTGATGGATAAACAGAAAGTTGTGGGCTCCTGCCCATAGCATTCTGCTAGATTCTTCTTCTTGTTCATAACAGTGAGTTTCTTCCACAGAGGGGTTGTGCTACAATTGGGTGTGTAGCAAATCTGCAGCTGACATCGGTTGACGATACTCCGCGGGGGGGTTTGGATGTAATCAGATGTGTCCAAACAAAGGAGTGGAATATCTCGCTCCATTCCCGTTTGTGCTTCGCACTTGGCTTGATACCTCGTTGCTTGGAGGATGTGAGAGCTTTCTGCCCTTTTTGCGGTTAACTTCCGTTGTGCCCCTTTCTGGCAAATGCGTTGATAAAGGGGAAAAGACAGAACACCTGACTCAAACTGTGCCCCTAGTTCATCGTTTTGACCATTTTTTTTGGTTTGGTTTTCTACTAAAACAATTTTAACCAAAATGAGAGTTAGATTAACACGCTTGTTCGATTTTCTGATTCAAAATCATGCAAGTTAGTTTATGAGCACTGAAAATTTTCCTTTTTTGGGACCAAGAAAAAGGTCCAGGTTTGGAAAAATGGAATAGTTTTCGAGAGAAAATCAGTCAACCTTAGTAAAAATTTTCAAAAATTGTTTTTGCAAACGGCCACTGCTTAACGAGCATAGAACCCACTCTCGAGATGCACAACCTTAGATTCGAAGGAAAATTGCCCCTTGCTTAAGGGGAGCTGCATGGCAACGGAAAGTTGCCCCTTGTTTAAACGGCATTGCAGCGCATTGAATGGCAACGGAAAGTTGCCCCTTGTTTGAACGGCACTGCAGCGCACTGGACGGCAACGGAAAGTTGCCCCTAGTCTGAATAGCGCCGCAGCATGTGGCAACCAGTCCTTACAATGACAATTACAACCAAATTCTCGGATACAGAGAAGACAAAGATGACCAGAACCATCACATGGACACAGTCAAATTTGAAGTGTTTTACGGCTGGACTTCAGAATGAAGTTGCCTATGTATCCCAAAGATGGGAATCAAGCCTTACGTAGTTCGGGATTAAGGTACACACGTGTATTTAACCTCTTCTTTTGCGCTCTAACTTTTTCCAAGGCCGCCCTTTCTGGGTTTTCAACCTTGCGAGCTTTGTTCTTCTTTTCTTTTCATTCCTTTTCATTTTCTTCTCTTCTTTTTTCTTTTTTATCTTTTCTTTTTATTTTCTTCATTTTTTGCATTTTTCTTTTTTTTTCTTTTTCTTTTTCTTCATTTTCTTCTCTTTCTTGCTCTAACTTTTGCCTGGGTCGCCCTTCCGGGTTTTCGGACCAGCAAGCCTCTCAAGGGTAAAAGTGTAGCTTTAGTCCATATGGAATGGTTTGAGATCTCGAAGCCATCCGAATCCAAGAGAATGGATGTTGTTTGCTGATGATGTAGGAGTCCATCCAATGGGGGGCTGAATTTGCCCCTAGTGTTGTGGATAGGAACTTGGTTGTCCTTCACCAATACTTTCTTCTTTTCTCCCTTCTGGGATTTGGCATTCTCGATGATCTTCATCTTTGACTCTTCGAGCACATTTGAAATTCTTTTGCCCCTAGTTCGAGAGGTGCTTCTGATCTAGCTTCGCAAGCTTCTTGATTTGACTTTGTCGCCGCTACTTCACGGGCTGCTTTTGATCCAGCCACAGAGGCCTTACATTGTAGTTGACCGTTGAACATTCTGAATCCAAGTTCAAGGTTCGAAAGCAAGGGGTCGAGTCTCGAGACTGAGAGCGATCCTAGGCTGCACAATCTCAAGAGAGATTCCACATAGGTCTTCGCAGGACCGCGTAAAACATTTTTTTGAAATCTTTTAAGAAAGCGACTAGTCGCTCGCGCCGAAGACAGTGTAGAACCAATCTGGATCAAGCCAGGATCCTTCCTAGTACTCACACTAACAAGCATGATTTCACTCATTAAGGGCTTAGCACGCCTCTCTTTCTCTCAATTGATCAAATTTTTGCAAAACTCGAGGAATTCCTTCATCTTCGTTTTCACCACAGTGTTCAAAAACAAGTTTTGAAAAACTTAGGTCAATGCTATTTCAAGGCACAAGAGAGCAGGTGGAATGCACTGCCGTTTCATTCAAACTTTCTGGCACAACTGGTGTGAGGCAGAAGCAAACACAAGAGTGTGAAAATCACTGCTGTTTTATTCAAATCTGTTGGCATAACTAGCTCCCCGGCAGAAACAGACTCAAAAGAAAACAAAAGGACAAATACAAAACAAAATAGTGATATCCGAAGAAACACCCCCGGAATCACCCGACTCTAACAAAACAGGACTGACTCGATACAACAAGACAGACCCTTTATCAAAAGACCGACTCAGAACAAAGAGACAGACTCAAAACAAAACCACAGAACTGACTCAACACCCAAGTCAGAAGCTACAAAAACCAGTATTCACAAATGCTCAAAACAGTGCGTGCCACACGCCACATCTGAAGTAAACTGAGTGCCAGCCGCAGCTGGTTCATCCCCCGATCACATAATCACATTATCCCCCGCAAGTTCATTGATCAAGTGCCGATAGACTTTGCAGGACCTGGTGCGGCAATGACCCTGTTGTCAAATAGATTTTGTACATCATGACGCAGACGAAAGCAACTGTCGGTGTCATGTCCGGTTTGTTGATGGTAGGCACAGTATTTAGTCTGGTCATGCTTTGCAGGGATAGGATCGGGTAGGGGCCGTTGTTCCAACGGTTTCAAATGTCCTTTCCGGAGTAAGACCTCTAGAGCCTTCTTGTGAGCTACTTCCGGATGCACCGGTGAATGGGGTAGTTGTTTTTGATGCGGAGGTGGTAACCATGCCCACTTCAGAAGATCTTGCAGCTGCATCACCACTGGTGGTCGCATTTGAACTGCGGGAAAATGCCCTCCTGGGCTGCTCTTTCTCCTGGTCAAGAAGGCCCTGCTTCATAGCGTCCTCGATCTGTACTCCCATCTCATGTGAGTCTGAAAAGGTGGGGAAGGGGAGAACGATCATTTTCTGCATAAGCTTGGGCTAGAGATTGCGCACAATCATCCGAATTTGATCTTTGTCAGTGGGCCTAAGGGTCATCATTGAGGCCTTGGCCCTCCAGCGGGTTACGAAATCAGAAAAACTCTCCTTAGGCTCTTGCCTTGTTGTTTCAAGATCACGGGTTGTGACCTCGATTTGCGTGTTATAGGAGTACTGCGCAACGAAGGCCTCGGCCATCTCATCCCAGTTTCGTTTGACATTGTCTTCTAATTTTGCATACCAGATAGCGGCCACACCTGACAGGGTCCGGCCGAACAATGAAAGCTTCTGCGGTCTGGTGAGGCCCATCGGTCGTAGTATATCTGAGAACAACCGGAGATGCACCAGGGGATCCCCAGATCCGTCAAAGCGGTCGATATGTGGCATTTTAAAGCGGTCTGGCAGCGTCACGACCGCATCGGTATATCCATCCTCAATGTTCGGGATGGACTTGACGCCCTAAGATTTCTTGAATAATTTTTCAAGCTTGCTCACCTTCAGTGCTGTGGGGTCCACCTCGGACTCAAAGGGAGAATCCAGCAGGTTGGTGGGTGTTTTGGGTAATTGGGGTAGGATTGGGGGTGGAGCCAGTCCTGTCGGAATGTCCGTATCTCCCTGGCCATTTGGTGCCTTCTCGGGTGCTGGGACTCCTGGTGGGGAAGGCGCTTGGTGCGAAGCAGATGCTCCGGTTTGCTGCTGTAGCCGGGTAATTAACTCTGCTTGTTGAGCCATGATCGCAGCCTGCTATTTGGCAAATTCCGTCTGGCGGGCAGCGTCTTGCTGCATGAGTTTCATACTTTCTTGGAGTTGACGCATCATTTCCTCCATCCCTGCCATGTTCTGCTGTTCCGGCTGACTGACTGGTATATCTATCTCTGTGATAGAAACTGAGGCCTTAGCTTGATTGTTCACTGGTGGGGTGGATAAGGGCCACTGATCTGGTAACTGCTGAGCCGATGATTTGTGCCTAACTGGCTCCTTTTACCCTGCCTCTGGCAGAGGAACACTGATTTGCCGTTGAACTGAATCTCTGACTTGACAAAGTTTATCAGCACAAGTCCGATGAACCTCGGGGGTTATCGGATCCTTCTGAAGGTATGGTTCCAAGACTACCCTAGCAAAAGAGAAAACATGCAGCATCTCAGCCTGATTTCACCAAAACAGATATGAGCAGCCGAATAACTGTGCTCTCTACTGAGTTCTATCCAAAAATTCTGCCAGTGAACTGATACCCTCAGGTAAAACTGATTCCCAGATACTGATGCCTGCAGGCCTGATATCCAGACTTGCAAACTGTTACATGCATTCCTGTAGGGACACACCCTAAAAGCACATAGCAAGCAAGTGAGAGCCAAAACACCCCTATGTTGGGGTAGGGTTTCCCTGTCCTATTTTGTCAGGAGCTAGGGTTTCACTACGCACACAGTGGTTTCAAACAACCTATAAACGGATAAACAACCTGTCCTAGTTTGGAATGGTCACTACGGATTCCGAATATGCACTAGGTCGAATGGTCAGAAAGGGTA
Organism: Camellia sinensis; assembly: GCF_055761805.1. Lineage (NCBI taxonomy): Eukaryota > Viridiplantae > Streptophyta > Magnoliopsida > Ericales > Theaceae > Camellia > Camellia sinensis. The sequence continues at coordinate 91,454,890 of NC_138964.1, forward strand.
CCCCGGTAAAACTGGGGTTTGTGTTCCCATACTGGCAGAGCCCGTAATTGGTAAGCCTTATGGCACGTAGCCTCTGGCAAACCGCTCAGGAATAGCAGATGGCAAACACGGTGTCCTAGGCGCACCAATGCATATGCAATGCAAAGAAACACATAAGTGTAGTCAAAAGCAGATATCATGAGTTCGAGTCAAGTTCTCTAACTCCCCAGTAGAGTCGCCAGAAACTGTAGACGTCCCTGAACGCCCCGGGAGGATGAGTCCCGTTCTGTTCATTTGGGCTCACTACAAGTTCGGACTCTCAAATTGTCACGGTTCTTAATCTGAACCAAAGAGTCCAAATCCGGCAAATCGTTTTGAGAAAACAGATTTTTTGAAAGAAGTGCCAAACATGGACTGCTTTGCCAGATACAGAGTCGCCACCTAAATGTTTTATTTTGGAAAAATTTAGGAAACCCTGACTCGTTTGCCTAAGGCCACGTGTCCGTCATCACTAAAGTTGCCTCGGCTTGGGAACTTGGGTACGATTGGGGAAGGTCACTTCGTGAGCACCCCCGCTTGCCCGATCAAAGATCGGCCTCTACTAACCATGATATATAGTTTTGAAAACTTTATGCGTTCTTATTCCGGTTATTAGCCTAGATTTACTATGTGATGCGCACAACATACAAGTATAGACTGGGTCGCTAAGACGTGGATTTGCCACCCTCGGGTGGGCTTAGAAAACATGATTTTGCCACTATCTAGTGGGCTTTAAACACACATTTTAACGAATTGCTCCAACTCAAATAACCCAACCTTCACCCATAAGCATTCAGGAAGTTATATCACATAAGCACTTAGCCTTATGTGGTAAGCATGCTATCATGGCAGTCACTCACAAAAGTGATGATGGGCTGAACAGTAGACACATCCCCTTTGCAAAATATCATCAGATCATCAGCAAAGCATAAATTAACAATCTTAGTTTTTTCACATCTCCAATGGAATTTGAAATCAGGGTGAGAAGCCTTCTCAGCCAGAATTCTAGAGATAATTTCCATGACAATAACAAAGAGATAAGGGGACATAGGGTCACCTTGCCTCAAACCTCTCTCCCCCCTAAAATAACCATGCAGGCTCCCATTAATGCAAATGGAGTAAGTGGGACTAGTCATGCAAGCTTTTATCCAAAGGATAATATTAGGGGGGAAACCCATCGCGGTACGGACATCAAGAACAAACTCCCATCTAACATTATCATAGGCTTTCATAATGTCCACCTTCATGGTGCACCTAGGAGAGGGGGAGGCTTTATGGTAGCCTCTCATAAGCTCCTGAGAAAGGAAGATATTACAGCAATCCTCCTACAAGGGACAAAAGCTGATTGGACAGGATCAATAAGATCATGAAGGACAATTTTAATCCTATCCGCAATAATCTTAGAAATACATTTATACAAAGTGTTGCAGCACAAAATAGGTCTAAAATCCCCCACTTTTTCAGCATTGGGGATCTTCGGAATCAAAGCAATGGTGGTGCTATTTAATTCCTGAAGAAGCTCCCCCGATGTAAAGAACGATTTGATTGTTTCAACAACTTCTCTCCCCACAATATCCCAGGATTTCAGAAAAAAACCCGCAGAATACCCATCGGAGCCAGGGGCTTTATTAGCTTTAAGGGACTTGAATGCATCAATGATCTCTTTCTCAGTCACATCCCTTGCAAGGTTTTGATATTGACTCTCAGACACTCTTTTGGTGATAAGGCTACTAATCCTATCATACCCATTATATTGATCACCAAAAGGTTTCCCAAACAAGTTTGTGAAATAGTCCACAAAAGAGTGGTGAACCTCAGCACTTTTAGTCACTCTATCCCCATTAGGGAGCACAACACTGTGAATCCGCCCCTTGTTCACATTTCCCTTCACATTTCTAAAGAAGAACTTAGAATTCCTATCACCTAAACCTAACCATTGGATACGAGATTTCTGGTGGGCAAGACTCTTCTCAACTTTGCTAAGGTCAATATATTTTACATAAGCAGCCCTCTCAGTCTCTTGAAGAGTTAAATTTAAAGGATCTTTATCGAGCTTAATTTGAGAATTAAGGAGATGATCCTTGGCAACACCAACCCGAGTGGAAATCTCACTGTATTCCTTTTTGTTCAACTCTTTAAGAATGGGCTTAAGAGTTTTAAGCTTCTGGCAAACCCTGAACATGGGAGAACCCCTAATGTATTTCCTCCAAACACCATACACACTGGGGAGGAAGTCACAGTGGTTAGCCCAGAAGTCAAAAAACTTGAAAGGCTTCTTATGCTTCGCTTCCTCACCTCCAATTTGCACAATCACAGGGGAGTGATCAGAAACTCCCGAGGGCAAGAAGAGAGCATACGAGTTAGGGTTAACAGTTAACCACCTCTCATTGACAAGGACTCTATCAATTTTCGAGGTAATAAAGTTACCACCCCCCTGCTTATTAGACCAAGTAAATTGACACCCCTTGTAACACAAGTCTTCCAATTCAGACTCCAAAATCAGACTATTAAATTGACACCTCATGTTTTGTGTTTGTTTTGATAAGATCCAGTGTGGGTACCCAGGTCCATGTTTTTGAAATTATAACATGAAATCTCAGCTTTTGTAATAGCAAGTTTTGATCTTTGCATTCATCTTCCTCATGTTCCGGTTCTTCAAGTTCTTCATGCTCATGTTCTTCATGTTTATCAAGAGGGAAACCCAGATTTTTCCCGACTTCGCTTTTGAATGTGGCTATCGAGGCTACACCTCGGCAAGGAGGTGTGGGACCTCGGCCTAGACCTAGTAGTTGCCCAGCGTGTTTTTCCAAAGATAAGAAACGGTGTTTCAACTTGATTGACTTAGTTTTTGGAGAATGCCGAGGTCATTTGCATGTAAGCTAGACTTGTTTTGAGTAGTGCATTCAATAGACTTTGCCATGTGTTGTAGGACTTGGACTTGCCTTGACCCCGACGGAGAAAGAGACAAACATTTTGCTGGAGAGCTAGAGGAGAGAAAGTTGTAGAAAAGAAAGAGAAATAGGAAGAAATTCAAAAGGAATTCAAATTCATCCTTTTGGACTTGAGAATTGAACACTTAGGTGATTTAGAAAACCTTAAATAAGGTGCTGAATTAAATTTGGTCACTTAAGCTAAAGAAACTGTTGGAGGCCTAAGCTACTTAGTTCCTAGAACAAAATAGAGAAGGATGGACAAAATTAGAGAGAAACGTTCTTCTTGAGGGCTAGAAGAGAAAGTTAGAGCAAAGAAAGAGAATGAGAAAGAAAATCGAAGGAAATACAAATTCATCCATTCGGACTTGAGAATTGAGTAGTTTTGTGATTTAGAAGGCCTTAAGTGTGGTGCTTTAGTTAAACTGATATATCATTATGCTAAAATTACTCAGAAAATTCTCTTTGTTCGAGGCGAAGCAAGGTTAGTTTGAGTTAAACTTGGCCAATTAAGCTAATGAAACAATTGGGGGCCTATGCTAATTAGTTAGTAGAACAAAATAGAAAATGATGGAGAACGACGGAGAAAGTTAGAGAGAAACATTCTTTTTGAGAGCTAGAAGACTAAGTTAGAGAAAAGAAAGAGAATTAGGAAGAGAATCAAAGGGAATGCAACTTCACCCTTTCGGACTTGCGAGTTGAACACATAGGTGATTTAGAAAACCTTAAATGAGATGCTTAAGTTATATTAATATCGTTAAGGTACAATTGCTCGAAAAATTCTCTTTCTTAGAGGCTAAGCAAGGTTGGTTTTGAGGGAAACTTGGCCACTTAAGCTAATGAAACAATCGGTAGCCTATGTTACTTAGTTAGTAGAACAAAATAGAAAATGATAGAGAACGACGGAGAAAGTTCGAGAGAAACATTCTTTCCGAGAGCCAGAAGAGAAAGTTAGAGAAAAGAAAGAGAAGTATGTCTATTTGCTGTATGATTTCGGGTTTGGGCTGATGCCGGGTGGGCTCCGCGTCTGCTATCTCTAGCACTGTGGCTGTATGTCTACTTTGGTGTTGGGCCCACGGTTTTAATGGGCCACAATGTTTTGGGTTTATTTCTGGTTAAAAAAGTGGGTGGTTTTTGAGGGGCCCATTTGTTTTTTGGCCTAGGTTTTTAGTGGCAGTTTTTGTTCATTCGCGGACAGTGTTTTAATTAGTTTTTTTTTTTGTTGCTATTTTGCCCATATATCTTCCCCAAGTTTCCTTCTATTATCTTTGATGATAGGGGTTGTTTGGGGATAAAAATGATATATGGGCAATTTTGAGTTTTTATTTTCTGCTTTAGTTACCCCTTCTTTGGGGCACGAGATCACGTTGTCCTACCTGGGGTATGCCCCTTGTAAATGTGTAATATTTTGTCTTTAATTTATGACTTGCCCACCCCCAAAAAAAGAAAACAAAAAGAAAGAGAAGTAGGAAGAAAATCAAAGGAAATTCAAATTCATCCTTTTGGACTTGAGAATTGAACACTTAGGTGATTTAGAAAACCTTAAGTGAGATACTTAAGTCAAATTAATATCGTTAAAGCTACAGTTGCTCTGACAATTCCCTTTCTTAGTGGCTAAGCAAGGTTAGTTTGAGTTAAACTTGGCCACTTAAGCTAACCAGATCGTAGAACAAAACAGAGAAGGATGGAGAACGGCAGAGAAAGAGAGAAACATTTTGCTTGAGAGCTAGAGGAGAAAGTTGTAGAAAAGAAAGAGAAAATAGGAATAAAATCTAAAGGAATTCAAATTCATCCTTTTGGACTTGTGAATTGAACGATTAGGTGATTTAGAACACCTTAAATAAGGTGTTGAATTAAACTTGGCCACTTAAGAACAAGTATGGTTAAGTTAGAGAGAAAGGCTCTTCTTGAGAGGTGGAAGAGAAAGTTAGAGAAATGAAAGAGAAAGATGAAGAAAAACAAAGGGAATTCAAATTCATCCTTTTGGAGTTGAGAATTGAACACTTAGGCGATTTTGAAAACCTTAAATGAGGTGCATAAGTTAAACTCTTATTATGGTTAAGCTAAAATTACTCAAAAAATTATCGTTCTTAGAGGACCAAGGAAGGTTTGTTTGAGTGTTAAACTTTGGCCACTTAAGCTAATGAAACAATTGCTGGCCTAAGCTAATTTAGTTCGTAGAACAAAATAGAGAAGGATGGAGAACGGCGGAGAAAGTTAGAGAGAAAGATTTTGCTCCAGAGCTAGAAGAGAAAGTTGTAGAAAAGAAAGAGAAATAGGAAGAAAATCAAAGGAAATTCAAATTCACCCTTTTGGACTTGTGAATTGAACACTTAGGTGGATCAGAAAATCTTAAATGGGGTGCTTAGGTTAAACTCATATCGTTAAGCTAAAGTTACTGAGAAAATTCTCTTTCTTAGGGGCCAAGCAAGGTTAGTTTGAGTTATACTTGGCCAATTATGCTAACGAAACAATTGGTGGCTTAAGCTAAGAAGGATGGAGAACGACGAAGGAAGTTAGAGAGAAACGTTCTTCCTGAGTGCTAGAAGAGAAAGTTAGAGAAAAGAAAGAGAAATAGGATGAAAATCAAAGGAAATACAAATTCATCCTTTCGGACTTGAGAATTGAACACTTATGTGATTTAGAAGGCCATAAATGAGGTGCTTAAGTTAAACCCATATCGTTAAGCTAAAATTACTCAGGAAGTTCTCTTTCTTAGAGGCTAGGCAAGGTTAGTTTGGGTTAAACTTCCCCACATAAGTTGATGAAACAATTGGTGGCCGGAGCTAATTTGTTTGTAGAACAAAATAGAGGAGGATGGAGAATGACGTAGCAGGTTAGAGAGAAACATTCTTCTTGAGAGCAGGAAGAGAAAGTTTGAGAAAGAGAAAGGGAAAATCAAAGGGAATTCATATTCATCTTTTTGGGCTTTAGAATTGAACACTTAGGTGATTTAGAAAACCTTAAATAAGGTGCTTAAGTTAAACTAATGTCGTTAAGCTCCAATTACTCAGAAAATTCTCTTTCTTGGAGGCTAAGCAAGGTTAGTGTGAGTTAAACTTGGCCAGTTAAGCTAATGAAGCAATAGGCGGCCTAACCTAATTAGTTCGTAGAACAAAATAGAGAAGGACGGAGAAAGTTAGAGAAAAAAAGAGAAAGATGAAGAAAATCAAAGAGAATTCAGATTCAGCCTTTTTGACTTGAGAATCGAACACTTAGATGATTTAGAAAACCTTAAATGAGGTGCTTACGTAAACTCATATCGTTAAGCTAAGCTTACTCAGAAAATTCTCTTTCTTAGGGGCTAAGCAAGGTTAGTTTGAGTTATACTTTGTCAATTAAACTAATGAAACAATGGGTGGCATAAGCTAATTAGTTAGTAGAACAAAATAGAGAAGGACGGAGATCGACGCAGAAAGTTAGAGAGAAACATTCTTCTTCAGAGCAAGAAGAGAAAGTTAGAGAAAAGAAAGAGAAATAGGAAAGAAAATCAAAGGGAATTCAAATTCATCCATTTGGACTGGAGAATTGAACACTTGGGGGATTTAGAAAACCTTAAATAAGGTGCTTAAGTTAAACTAATATCGTTAAGCATCAATTACTGAGAAAATTCTCTTCATTAGAGGCTAAGCAAGGTTAGTTTAAGTTAATTTTGGCCACTTAAGCTAATGAAACAATTGGTGGCCTTAGCTAATTAGTTCCTAGAACAAAATATGGGGGGGTTCCTGTATAGCTGTGTTAGGTCCTGGGGTATGCCCCTTGTAGTTGTGTAAATTTTCTTGTTTTATTTTATCTCTTATTCACCCCAAAAAAAAAAAAATATGGGGGGATGGAGAAGGGGACTAAGTTAGAGAGAAATGTTCTTCTTGAGAGCTAGAAGTGGAAGTTAGAAAAACGAAGGAGAAACATGAAGAAAAACAAAGGGAATTCAAATTCACGCTCTTGGACTTGAGAATTGAACACTTGGGCGTTTTTCAAAACCTTAAATGAGGTGCATAAGTTAAACTAATATCGTTAAGGGAAAATTACTCAGAAAATTCTCTTTCTTAGAGGCTAAGCAAGGTTAGTTTGAGTTAAACTTTGGCCACTTAAGCTAATGAAACAATTGGTGGCGTAAGCTAATTAACTCGTAAAACAAAATAGAGAGGGATGGAGAACGACGGAGAAAGAGAGAAACATTTTGCTGGAGAGCTAGAGGAGAGAAAGTTGTAGAAAAGAAAGAGAAATCGGAAGAAATTCAAAAGGAATTCAAATTCATCCTTTTGGACTTGAGAATTGAACACTTAGGTGATTTAGAAAACCTTAAATAAGGTGCTGAATTAAATTTGGTCACTTAAGCTAAAGAAACTATTGGAGGCCTAAGCTACTTAGTTCCTAGAACAAAATAGAGAAGGATGGACAAAATTAGAGAGAAACGTTCTTCTTGAGGGCTAGAAGAGAAAGTTAGAGCAAAGAAAGAGAATGAGAAAGAAAATCGAAGGAAATACAAATTCATCCATTCGGACTTGAGAATTGAGTAGTTTTGTGATTTAGAAGGCCTTAAGTGTGGTGCTTTAGTTAAATTGATATCATTATGCTAAAATTACTCAGAAAATTCTCTTTGTTCGAGGCGAAGCAAGGTTAGTTTGAGTTAAAATTGGCCAATTATGCTAATGAAACAATTAGGGGCCTATGCTAATTAGTTAGTAGAACAAAATAGAAAATGATGGAGAACGACGGAGAAAGTTAGAGAGAAACATTCTTTTTGAGAGCTAGAAGACTAAGTTAGAGAAAAGAAAGAGAATTAGGAAGAGAATCAAAGGGAATGCAACTTCACCCTTTCGGACTTGCGAGTTGAACACATAGGTGATTTAGAAAACCTTAAATGAGATGCTTAAGTTATATTAATATCGTTAAGGTACAATTGCTCGAAAAATTCTCTTTCTTAGAGGCTAAGCAAGGTTGGTTTTGAGGGAAACTTGGCCACTTAAGCTAATGAAACAATCGGCAGCCTATGTTACTTAGTTAGTAGAACAAAATAGAAAATGATAGAGAACGACGGAGAAAGTTCAAGAGAAACATTCTTTCCGAGAGCCAGAAGAGAAAGTTAGAGAAAAGAAAGAGAAGTATGTCTATTTGCTGTATGATTTCGGGTTTGGGCTGATGCCGGGTGGGCTCCGCGTCTGCTATCTCTAGCACTGTGGCTGTATGTCTACTTTGGTGTTGGGCCCACGGTTTTAATGGGCCACAATGTTTTGGGTTTATTTCTGGTTAAAAAAGTGGGTGGTTTTTTAGGGGCCCATTTGTTTTTTGGCCTAGGTTTTTAGTGGCAGTTTTTGTTCATTCGCGGACAGTGTTTTAATTAGCTTTTTTTTTTGTTGCTATTTTGCCCATATATCTTCCCCAAGTTTCCTTCTATTATCTTTGATGATAGGGGTTGTTTGGGGATAAAAATGATATATGGGCAATTTTGAGTTTTTATTTTCTGCTTTAGTTACCCCTTCTTTGGGGCACGAGATCACGTTGTCCTACCTGGGGTATGCCCCTTGTAAATGTGTAATATTTTGTCTTTAATTTATGACTTGCCCACCCCCAAAAAAAAGAAAACAAAAAAGAAAGAGAAGTTGGAAGAAAATCAAAGGAAATTCAAATTCATCCTTTTGGACTTGAGAATTGAACACTTAGGTGATTTAGAAAACCTTAAGTGAGATGCTTAAGTCAAATTAATATCGTTAAGCTACAGTTGCTCTGACAATTCCCTTTCTTAGTGGCTAAGCAAGGTTAGTTTGAGTTAAACTTGGCCACTTAAGCTAACCAGATCGTAGAACAAAACAGAGAAGGATGGAGAACGGCAGAGAAAGAGAGAAACATTTTGCTTGAGAGCTAGAGGAGAAAGTTGTAGAAAAGAAAGAGAAAATAGGAATAAAATCTAAAGGAATTCAAATTCATCCTTTTGGACTTGTGAATTGAACGATTAGGTGATTTAGAACACCTTAAATAAGGTGTTGAATTAAACTTGGCCACTTAAGAACAAGTATGGTTAAGTTAGAGAGAAAGGCTCTTCTTGAGAGGTGGAAGAGAAAGTTAGAGAAATGAAAGAGAAAGATGAAGAAAAACAAAGGGAATTCAAATTCATCCTTTTGGAGTTGAGAATTGAACACTTAGGCGATTTTGAAAACCTTAAATGAGGTGCATAAGTTAAACTCTTATTATGGTTAAGCTAAAATTACTCAAAAAATTATCGTTCTTAGAGGACCAAGGAAGGTTTGTTTGAGTGTTAAACTTTGGCCACTTAAGCTAATGAAACAATTGCTGGCCTAAGCTAATTTAGTTCGTAGAACAAAATAGAGAAGGATGGAGAACGGCGGAGAAAGTTAGAGAGAAAGATTTTGCTCCAGAGCTAGAAGAGAAAGTTGTAGAAAAGAAAGAGAAATAGGAAGAAAATCAAAGGAAATTCAAATTCACCCTTTTGGACTTGTGAATTGAACACTTAGGTGGATCAGAAAATCTTAAATGGGGTGCTTAGGTTAAACTTTTTTTTTTTTTTGGTGAATAAGAAATAATATAAAACAGAAAATTTACAAAAATACAAGGGGCATACCCCAGGCCCTAACAACAGAAAACAACACGAGCCTCAGCACACAAAACACCGAAGCCCGAAAATATAACAAAGATCTAGACCAAACCTAGGAACTACATCCGAAGATGGGGAGAGCCAAAAAGAAGCTTAGCCAATCAAATTGTACAAAGGCCATATCCTATGATGAATAGGGACCTTGTACAAAAGACAAACCCAGCAACCAACAATCACCATTACACAGATAGAAAACTCCCTACACAACCCGTAGGGAAGGGCATCATCACACCCACAAAATCTCCCTACACAGCCCGTAGGGATGGGCACCTGTAACAAAACAAAAATAATATACAGAATAGGAATCCAAACAAAACCGAAGAAAGGAACCAAGAGGGGCCCATCTACCGAGTTGCTCAGAAAACCTGTAACTCGAGACACCAAGGTACACATGAAGCCTCCTACACAACCCGTAGGAGTAGGCAGACTGCACACTCCACCTGTGAACAAATAAAATAAAAATAAAAATAAAAAGAACAACCACTGATTATCTCCCACTTGTAGCATAGCAAGGCGCTTGGAGCAGCCATCACCATGGTACATACACACACTGCCAACTGCCACCCAAATCTGAACAACAGTCAGCCACCACTTCTCCACAGCAAGAGAGAAATAAGCTGTTAACAGCCTCAGGTAACTACGGAGTAAGGAGCTACCATACCACCGAACCACGCCATAAACCACAACCTGCCATGAATAGGAATTACCACCTCCGTAATGAAGATCATAAAGCAGCAGAAATAACAAACACACAGTATAAGACCTCCCCACACTCGGCCCACAGTAACCAACATTCTTACACTCCATATAGAACCTCACATCACTTGGCCCACATCTCACCAGATTTCTCAATAGAACAAGATAGGTAGTATACTTGAAAGCTCCATAAACCTGCAAAAAACATATATAATATATAATAAATGTTAGAGCAAAACAAGTATACTGTCTCTCTTCACTCAACCCACAGTGGCATAGAGTACTTTGCTTGCTCACATCACTCAACCCTCCAATCAGCCTCTTCAATGATATAGAGTGCATCATAACCTGATAAGAGAGAAGAGAACCTACAAAATAACATCCAATTAGTAAAACCCCACAGTATATGCTCACCATCACTCAACCCTAATTGTAGGTGAACTCACATCACTCATACTCCTACCAATTGCAGTAGCATTGGTCGGCTGCATAATCTTGTAGGGAAGGTTCCATTTCTCCAAAAACCAGTGATCACCTGCAGAAAATTTAATGTTATCCAAAGAAAGGAGCCTACCCCTAACCATTTGGATAATAGAGTTAGTAACAACCTCTTCAGGTTTGTGGACCTTACTAAAGATTCTACTATTCCTCTCCATCCAAATGTGGTAGACAGTGCATAGAAAAGACAACCTCAGAACCAGCATTTTCAAAGAATTACCCCTAGTAGATTTAGTAGCAAACTCAACAGTACCCAGCCAAGACAGAGAAGGCCAGTTAGTATTACATTTGGCCATCATGCCACCCCAAACCCTGGAGGAAAAAATACACCTGAAAAAGAGATGGGAATGATCCTCCTCAGGAGCTTGACAGAAAGGGCAGCAAGGATTAGAGACAAGGCCAAAAGATTGAAGCCTATCTCCAGTATTAAGTCTCTCATTAATGGCCAGCCAAACAATAAAACTAACCCTAGGAATAAGAGGGGGGCCCCAGATAAGTTTAGACCAAGGGACTTTAGGCCCTTTTTCCCTCCACCAATCCCAAACAGATTGGATAGAAAATGTACCATCAGCAGTCAAGCTCCAAACCGGAGTGTCAGAAGAGCCCGGAGAAGGTAAGAGAGATGAAGGAGTGGAGGAAATCCACTCTTTAATCTCCCAAGAATTAGAAACAGGCCACTTCCAAGAGCCATTAGAGACAATAGAACTAACCTTGGAGCTGTCAGGAAGGTTAGTATCATAAAGGATCCTAGGCCCAAACCTCTGCCAAAGAGAACCTAGAGGGTGCCAGTTGTCATACCAAAGAAACACAGTGTCACCATTACCAATCCTAAATTTTATGAGAGGATAAATTAAGTTCCTGAGAGACAAAATTTTCCTCCAAACCCAAGACGGATCACTGGGGGTCTTAACGGACCAGAAACTCCTACCTTTGAGCAAGTAGGACTTGACCCATTGGCACCACATAGAACAATCCCCGCCCGAAAACAGATACCAAACATGTTTGGCTATAGCAGCCTTGTTCCAGACTTCCAGATCCTTAAAGCCAAGGCCACCTTCACTCTTATTTCTGCAGATATACTTCCAAGCAATCTTAGCACTATGCTTTTTCATCTCAACCCCAGACCAAAAAAAGGATCTAAGAATACTCTCAATGTCGCTAATTATCTTCTTAGGAAGGATAAAAAGAGAGGACCAATAAACCTGCATAGAAAACAGGATAGACTTTATGAGTTGGGCTCTACCAGCATAAGAGAGCAATTTATTGGTCCAACTTTTGATCCTCATGGTAATTCTCTCCACCAGAATATGGCAGTCAGACACTTTAAGCTTAGTAGTGATTAAAGGCACACCAAGATATCTGACCGGAAGGGAACCCTCAGTAAATTTTGCAATCTGAAGGATTTCCTCTCTAAGCTGTATGCTACAACCCGAGAAGAAAATGTTACTCTTACTAGGATTAGGAGTGAGGCCCGACAGATCTCTAAATTCCTCCAAACCCTGCATGATAAGATTAACAGTACCAGGGTCCCCTTTGCTAAAGATCATCAGATCATCAGCAAAACATAAATTGACAATTTTGGTTTTTTCACATCTCCAGTGGAATTTGAACAGGGGATTCCTAGACTTTTCAGCCAAAATCCTAGCAAGGACCTCCATAGCCACCACAAATAGATACGGGGACATAGGGTCCCCTTGTCTTAACCCCCGAGCCCCTTTAAAATACCCCTGAAGGCTCCCATTAATACATATCGAAAAAGAAGGGCTCGTGATACAAGCCTTTATCCAAGTAATCATGCAAGGAGGGAAAGCCATAGCTGTAAGAGTATCAATAATAAAATCCCACCTCACAGTATCATATGCCTTCATAATGTCCACTTTCATGGCACACTTAGGCGTAAAGGACTTCCTATGGTAACCTCTCATAAGCTCTTGGGACAGGAAAATATTGTCCGAGATCCTTCTACCTTGGACAAAGGCAGATTGCACAGGATCAATCAGATCAGGAAGAGCCAATTTAAGTCTATTAGCAATGATCTTAGCAATACATTTGTAGACGGTGTTACAACAAGAAATGGGTCTATAGTCACCAACATGCATAGGGTTGGGAACTTTAGGAATGAGAGCAATGATGGTACTATTGACCTCAGAAAGAAGTTTACCAGTATCAAAAAATGACTTGATGGCTAATGTGACATCCTTACCAACAATATCCCAAGATTTTTTGAAAAACCCAGCGGAATACCCATCAGGACCGGGGGCTTTGTTGGCTTTTAAGGACCAAAAAACCTCCTTGATTTCAGTCTCAGAGACAGGTTTAGACATCAAATCATATTGAGAAGGAGAGACTTTTTTATTCACCAAAGATTGAATTCTTTCGAAGCCATTATACTGGTCCACACAGGGAGTGCCAAATAACTTGGTATAGAAATTGACAAAAGAGGTGTGGATATCAGAACTGTTAGTTGACCTAGTACCATCACCCATGTCAACACTCAAAATTTTCCCTCTGTTGATATTGCTCTTCACAGACCTAAAAAAGAATTTGCTATTTCTGTCCCCAAGCCCAAGCCATTGCACCCTGGATTTTTGAAGGGCAAGACTCTCTTCTAACTTGCTAAGCTCAATGTATTTTTTCAACTCCTCTCTCTCCTGAATTTGCAGCCCATTGTTCACAGGGTCTTTATCCAGCTTGTACTGGATCAGCTCCAAATTAGCCTTAGCATTCTGAACACGGGTAGATATTTCACTAAAATCCTTTTTGTTCAAAAGCTTAAGGCTGGTTTTTAGATGCCTAAGTTTTTGACAGACTCTAAACATAGGAACGCCCCGGATATACTGCCCCCAAGTGTTAGAAACCGTACTCAGAAAATCTGGGTGTTGAGACCAGAAATCAAAGTATTTGAAAGGTTTCTTGAAGGAGCTCATAGAAGCATTAATATTGACCACAGCAGGGGAATGGTCAGATATGCCAGACGGAAGAAAGTTGGCAGTAGCCTCAGGAAACTTATCCAGCCAAGCCTCATTAACCAGGACTCTATCAATTTTAGTAGCAATATAAGCCCCTTCACTTCTTTTGTTAGCCCATGTGAATTGGCAACCACCATAAGATAGGTCAGCCAACTCAGATGCAATCACATAAGAATTAAATTCCTCATTTTCGTTTGTCCAGTTAGAAGTCCCCCCAATTTTTTCCTGCTGGTATCTAATAGCATTAAAGTCACCCAGAAAAACACAAGGATCTTTGGATTTAACACGGGAGATATCATACATAGATTCAAAAAAAACCTTTCTCAGAGTGTGCTTATTTTCAGCATAGACAAAAGTTGCATAAAATATTTCATTTGAAGCCAATTCAACAACTTTACACAAAATATGCTGATCAGACATGGAAATCATTTGAACATCACAAAAAACATTGTTCCAGCACACCCAGACTCTACCAGTTTTAGTTGGTTGTGAATTAGAAATCATGGACCATTGACCAAAACATTTAACACAAATACTGCTCTCATTTAACTGTTTTATTTTTGTTTCCAAAACCCCCATGACATGAATATTTTCTTTAAGCACAAAGTTTTTAACTTCTTTATGTTTAGAAGGATCATTCAATCCTCTAACATTCCAGGAAGCAATTTTGACATGCATAGGGACACAAAAAAGAGAGTGACATAACCCACAACCAACTAAAACTGAATTACCTCTTCTTCCTCCTCTGGCTGCTACTACCTTTGCCAGAGGATTTATTCACCTGCTGGGATGGGGTAGCAGAGCTAGCATGCACCTTTCCAGCCTTAGTTTCCTTTATCACTGTGTCCACCACTTCAGCAGGAATTGGAGCCACTATTTTTGCAATCTCAAAAATCCTCTTTTGAAACATATCCACATCACTGCTTTCGGAACTGTTCTCTTCCCCGGACAAACCCTTATCACCCGAAGTCTCCTGAGTATCAAGGGATTGATCAGATGAGTCCACCCTTATAGTTACAGGTGCAGTAATTGGAATTTCTTGATTTTCCACCACTGCAGACAAAGGTACAGAAACTGGGTCTGGGATTGCCTCCACTTCTGGAATAGTTTCCAAGTCAGGTTCACCCACCTTTCTCTTCCCCTTAGCTTGAACAGTGGCCCAGCCTTCTTCCTGAACATTGATGTTTTCCTCAGATGTCTTCTGGAGGGATATCAAATGAGCCACTTGTTTAGACACGCACTTTTCAGTGCTATGTCCAAATATTTGACAGTGTTGACACCTGGAAGGCAATCCCTGATATTCAGCTCGGATTAGAACAGCCTCATCAGCATGCCTAATTTGGAAGTAGGTTGGCAATTTTGAGGTGGCCTCAATTTCCACGCAAACTCTAGCAAATGCCACCCTACTACCCCTTGCCGTAAGCTGGTCCATGAAAAGGGGGTTACCAATAGCACTGGCAATCCTACTCAAACCATCAGGATCCCAATATTCCAGAGGAATATTAAAAAATTTCACCCAGACTGGGATTTTGGTTGATTTATCTTTTGTAAGTTTCATCATCCTTTTCCACTGTTTCAGAATAAGGAGATAACCACCTATATACCATGGGCCTCCTTAGGTTAAACTCATATCGTTAAGCTAAAGTTACTGAGAAAATTCTCTTTCTTAGGGGCCAAGCAAGGTTAGTTTGAGTTATACTTGGCCAATTATGCTAACAAAACAATTGGTGGCTTAAGCTAAGAAGGATGGAGAACGACGAAGGAAGTTAGAGAGAAACGTTCTTCCTGAGTGCTAGAAGAGAAAGTTAGAGAAAAGAAAGAGAAATAGGATGAAAATCAAAGGAAATACAAATTCATCCTTTCGGACTTGAGAATTGAACACTTATGTGATTTAGAAGGCCATAAATGAGGTGCTTAAGTTAAACCCATATCGTTAAGCTAAAATTACTCAGGAAGTTCTCTTTCTTAGAGGCTAGGCAAGGTTAGTTTGGGTTAAACTTCCCCACATAAGTTGATGAAACAATTGGTGGCCGGAGCTAATTTGTTTGTAGAACAAAATAGAGGAGGATGGAGAATGACGTAGCAGGTTAGAGAGAAACATTCTTCTTGAGAGCAGGAAGAGAAAGTTTGAGAAAGAGAAAGGGAAAATCAAAGGGAATTCATATTCATCTTTTTGGGCTTTAGAATTGAACACTTAGGTGATTTAGAAAACCTTAAATAAGGTGCTTAAGTTAAACTAATGTCGTTAAGCTCCAATTACTCAGAAAATTCTCTTTCTTGGAGGCTAAGCAAGGTTAGTGTGAGTTAAACTTGGCCAGTTAAGCTAATGAAGCAATAGGCGGCCTAACCTAATTAGTTCGTAGAACAAAATAGAGAAGGACGGAGAAAGTTAGAGAAAAAAAGAGAAAGATGAAGAAAATCAAAGAGAATTCAGATTCAGCCTTTTTGACTTGAGAATCGAACACTTAGATGATTTAGAAAACCTTAAATGAGGTGCTTACGTAAACTCATATCGTTAAGCTAAGCTTACTCAGAAAATTCTCTTTCTTAGGGGCTAAGCAAGGTTAGTTTGAGTTATACTTTGTCAATTAAACTAATGAAACAATGGGTGGCATAAGCTAATTAGTTAGTAGAACAAAATAGAGAAGGACGGAGATCGACGCAGAAAGTTAGAGAGAAACATTCTTCTTCAGAGCAAGAAGAGAAAGTTAGAGAAAAGAAAGAGAAATAGGAAAGAAAATCAAAGGGAATTCAAATTCATCCATTTGGACTGGAGAATTGAACACTTGGGGGATTTAGAAAACCTTAAATAAGGTGCTTAAGTTAAACTAATATCGTTAAGCATCAATTACTGAGAAAATTCTCTTCATTAGAGGCTAAGCAAGGTTAGTTTAAGTTAATTTTGGCCACTTAAGCTAATGAAACAATTGGTGGCCTTAGCTAATTAGTTCCTAGAACAAAATATGGGGGGGTTCCTGTATAGCTGTGTTAGGTCCTGGGGTATGCCCCTTGTAGTTGTGTAAATTTTCTTGTTTTATTTTATCTCTTATTCACCCCAAAAAAAAAAAAATATGGGGGGATGGAGAAGGGGACTAAGTTAGAGAGAAATGTTCTTCTTGAGAGCTAGAAGTGGAAGTTAGAAAAACGAAGGAGAAACATGAAGAAAAACAAAGGGAATTCAAATTCACGCTCTTGGACTTGAGAATTGAACACTTGGGCGTTTTTCAAAACCTTAAATGAGGTGCATAAGTTAAACTAATATCGTTAAGGGAAAATTACTCAGAAAATTCTCTTTCTTAGAGGCTAAGCAAGGTTAGTTTGAGTTAAACTTTGGCCACTTAAGCTAATGAAACAATTGGTGGCGTAAGCTAATTAACTCGTAAAACAAAATAGAGAGGGATGGAGAACGACGGAGAAAGAGAGAAACATTTTGCTGGAGAGCTAGAGGAGAGAAAGTTGTAGAAAAGAAAGAGAAATCGGAAGAAATTCAAAAGGAATTCAAATTCATCCTTTTGGACTTGAGAATTGAACACTTAGGTGATTTAGAAAACCTTAAATAAGGTGCTGAATTAAATTTGGTCACTTAAGCTAAAGAAACTATTGGAGGCCTAAGCTACTTAGTTCCTAGAACAAAATAGAGAAGGATGGACAAAATTAGAGAGAAACGTTCTTCTTGAGGGCTAGAAGAGAAAGTTAGAGCAAAGAAAGAGAATGAGAAAGAAAATCGAAGGAAATACAAATTCATCCATTCGGACTTGAGAATTGAGTAGTTTTGTGATTTAGAAGGCCTTAAGTGTGGTGCTTTAGTTAAATTGATATCATTATGCTAAAATTACTCAGAAAATTCTCTTTGTTCGAGGCGAAGCAAGGTTAGTTTGAGTTAAAATTGGCCAATTAAGCTAATGAAACAATTAGGGGCCTATGCTAATTAGTTAGTAGAACAAAATAGAAAATGATGGAGAACGACGGAGAAAGTTAGAGAGAAACATTCTTTTTGAGAGCTAGAAGACTAAGTTAGAGAAAAGAAAGAGAATTAGGAAGAGAATCAAAGGGAATGCAACTTCACCCTTTCGGACTTGCGAGTTGAACACATAGGTGATTTAGAAAACCTTAAATGAGATGCTTAAGTTATATTAATATCGTTAAGGTACAATTGCTCGAAAAATTCTCTTTCTTAGAGGCTAAGCAAGGTTGGTTTTGAGGGAAACTTGGCCACTTAAGCTAATGAAACAATCGGCAGCCTATGTTACTTAGTTAGTAGAACAAAATAGAAAATGATAGAGAACGACGGAGAAAGTTCAAGAGAAACATTCTTTCCGAGAGCCAGAAGAGAAAGTTAGAGAAAAGAAAGAGAAGTATGTCTATTTGCTGTATGATTTCGGGTTTGGGCTGATGTCGGGTGGGCTCCGCGTCTGCTATCTCTAGCACTGTGGCTGTATGTCTACTTTGGTGTTGAGTCCACGGTTTTAATGGGCCACAATGTTTTGGGTTTATTTCTGGTTAAAAAAGTGGGTGGTTTTTGAGGGGCCCATTTGTTTTTTGGCCTAGGTTTTTAGCGGCAGTTTTTGTTCATTCGCGGACAGTGTTTTAATTAGTTTTTTTTTTGTTGCTATTTTGCCCATATATCTTCCCCAAGTTTCCTTCTATTATCTTTGATGATAGGGGTTGTTTGGGGATAAAAATGATATATGGGCAATTTTGAGTTTTTATTTTCTGCTTTAGTTACCCCTTCTTTGGGGCACGAGATCACGTTGTCCTACCTGGGGTATGCCCCTTGTAAATGTGTAATATTTTGTCTTTAATTTATGACTTGCCCACCCCCAAAAAAAAGAAAACAAAAAAGAAAGAGAAGTAGGAAGAAAATCAAAGGAAATTCAAATTCATCCTTTTGGACTTGAGAATTGAACACTTAGGTGATTTAGAAAACCTTAAGTGAGATGCTTAAGTCAAATTAATATCGTTAAGCTACAGTTGCTCTGACAATTCCCTTTCTTAGTGGCTAAGCAAGGTCAGTTTGAGTTAAACTTGGCCACTTAAGCTAACCAGATCGTAGAACAAAACAGAGAAGGATGGAGAACGGCAGAGAAAGAGAGAAACATTTTGCTTGAGAGCTAGAGGAGAAAGTTGTAGAAAAGAAAGAGAAAATAGGAATAAAATCTAAAGGAATTCAAATTCATCCTTTTGGACTTGTGAATTGAACGATTAGGTGATTTAGAACACCTTAACTAAGGTGTTGAATTAAACTTGGCCACTTAAGAACAAGTATGGTTAAGTTAGAGAGAAAGGCTCTTCTTGAGAGGTGGAAGAGAAAGTTAGAGAAATGAAAGAGAAAGATGAAGAAAAACAAAGGGAATTCAAATTCATCCTTTTGGAGTTGAGAATTGAACACTTAGGCGATTTTGAAAACCTTAAATGAGGTGCATAAGTTAAACTCTTATTATGGTTAAGCTAAAATTACTCAAAAAATTATCGTTCTTAGAGGACCAAGGAAGGTTTGTTTGAGTGTTAAACTTTGGCCACTTAAGCTAATGAAACAATTGCTGGCCTAAGCTAATTTAGTTCGTAGAACAAAATAGAGAAGGATGGAGAACGGCGGAGAAAGTTAGAGAGAAAGATTTTGCTCCAGAGCTAGAAGAGAAAGTTGTAGAAAAGAAAGAGAAATAGGAAGAAAATCAAAGGAAATTCAAATTCACCCTTTTGGACTTGTGAATTGAACACTTAGGTGGATCAGAAAATCTTAAATGGGGTGCTTAGGTTAAACTCATATCGTTAAGCTAAAGTTACTGAGAAAATTCTCTTTCTTAGGGGCCAAGCAAGGTTAGTTTGAGTTATACTTGGCCAATTATGCTAACGAAACAATTGGTGGCTTAAGCTAAGAAGGATGGAGAACGACGAAGGAAGTTAGAGAGAAACGTTCTTCCTGAGTGCTAGAAGAGAAAGTTAGAGAAAAGAAAGAGAAATAGGATGAAAATCAAAGGAAATACAAATTCATCCTTTCGGACTTGAGAATTGAACACTTATGTGATTTAGAAGGCCATAAATGAGGTGCTTAAGTTAGACCCATATCGTTAAGCTAAAATTACTCAGGAAGTTCTCTTTCTTAGAGGCTAGGCAAGGTTAGTTTGGGTTAAACTTCCCCACATAAGTTGATGAAACAATTGGTGGCCGGAGCTAATTTGTTTGTAGAACAAAATAGAGGAGGATGGAGAATGACGTAGCAGGTTAGAGAGAAACATTCTTCTTGAGAGCAGGAAGAGAAAGTTTGAGAAAGAGAAAGGGAAAATCAAAGGGAATTCATATTCATCTTTTTGGGCTTTAGAATTGAACACTTAGGTGATTTAGAAAACCTTAAATAAGGTGCTTAAGTTAAACTAATGTCGTTAAGCTCCAATTACTCAGAAAATTCTCTTTCTTGGAGGCTAAGCAAGGTTAGTGTGAGTTAAACTTGGCCAGTTAAGCTAATGAAACAATTGGCGGCCTAACCTAATTAGTTCGTAGAACAAAATAGAGAAGGACGGAGAAAGTTAGAGAAAAAAAGAGAAAGATGAAGAAAATCAAAGAGAATTCAGATTCAGCCTTTTTGACTTGAGAATCGAACACTAAGATGATTTAGAAAACCTTAAATGAGGTGCTTACGTAAACTCATATCGTTAAGCTAAGCTTACTCAGAAAATTCTCTTTCTTAGGGGCTAAGCAAGGTTAGTTTGAGTTATACTTTGTCAATTAAACTAATGAAACAATGGGTGGCATAAGCTAATTTAGTTAGTAGAACAAAATAGAGAAGGACGGAGATCGACGCAGAAAGTTAGAGAGAAACATTCTTCTTCAGAGCAAGAAGAGAAAGTTAGAGAAAAGAAAGAGAAATAGGAAAGAAAATCAAAGGGAATTCAAATTCATCCATTTGGACTGGAGAATTGAACACTTGGGGGATTTAGAAAACCTTAAATAAGGTGCTTAAGTTCAACTAATATCGTTAAGCATCAATTACTGAGAAAATTCTCTTCATTAGAGGCTAAGCAAGGTTAGTTTAAGTTAATTTTGGCCACTTAAGCTAATGAAACAATTGGTGGCCTTAGCTAATTAGTTCCTAGAACAAAATATGGGGGGGTTCCTGTATAGATGTGTTAGGCCCTGGGGTATGCCCCTTGTAGTTGTGTAAATTTTCTTGTTTTATTTTATCTCTTATTCACCCCAAAAAAAAAAATATGGGGGGATGGAGAAGGGGACTAAGTTAGAGAGAAATGTTCTTCTTGAGAGCTAGAAGTGGAAGTTAGAAAAACGAAGGAGAAACATGAAGAAAAACAAAGGGAATTCAAATTCACGCTCTTGGACTTGAGAATTGAACACTTGGGCGTTTTTCAAAACCTTAAATGAGGTGCATAAGTTAAACTAATATCGTTAAGGGAAAATTACTCAGAAAATTCTCTTTCTTAGAGGCTAAGCAAGGTTAGTTTGAGTTAAACTTTGGCCACTTAAGCTAATGAAACAATTGGTGGCGTAAGCTAATTAACTCGTAAAACAAAATAGAGAGGGATGGAGAACGACGGAGAAAGAGAGAAACATTTTGCTGGAGAGCTAGAGGAGAGAAAGTTGTAGAAAAGAACGAGAAATCGGAAGAAATTCAAAAGGAATTCAAATTCATCCTTTTGGACTTGAGAATTGAACACTTAGGTGATTTAGAAAACCTTAAATAAGGTGCTGAATTAAATTTGGTCACTTAAGCTAAAGAAACTATTGGAGGCCTAAGCTACTTAGTTCCTAGAACAAAATAGAGAAGGATGGACAAAATTAGAGAGAAACGTTCTTCTTGAGGGCTAGAAGAGAAAGTTAGAGCAAAGAAAGAGAATGAGAAAGAAAATCGAAGGAAATACAAATTCATCCATTCGGACTTGAGAATTGAGTAGTTTTGTGATTTAGAAGGCCTTAAGTGTGGTGCTTTAGTTAAATTGATATCATTATGCTAAAATTACTCAGAAAATTCTCTTTGTTCGAGGCGAAGCAAGGTTAGTTTGAGTTAAAATTGGCCAATTAAGCTAATGAAACAATTAGGGGCCTATGCTAATTTGTTAGTAGAACAAAATAGAAAATGATGGAGAACGACGGAGAAAGTTAGAGAGAAACATTCTTTTTGAGAGCTAGAAGACTAAGTTAGAGAAAAGAAAGAGAATTAGGAAGAGAATCAAAGGGAATGCAACTTCACCCTTTCGGACTTGCGAGTTGAACACATAGGTGATTTAGAAAACCTTAAATGAGATGCTTAAGTTATATTAATATCGTTAAGGTACAATTGCTCGAAAAATTCTCTTTCTTAGAGGCTAAGCAAGGTTGGTTTTGAGGGAAACTTGGCCACTTAAGCTAATGAAACAATCGGTAGCCTATGTTACTTAGTTAGTAGAACAAAATAGAAAATGATAGAGAACGACGGAGAAAGTTCAAGAGAAACATTCTTTCCGAGAGCCAGAAGAGAAAGTTAGAGAAAAGAAAGAGAAGTATGTCTATTTGCTGTATGATTTCGGGTTTGGGCTGATGCCGGGTGGGCTCCGCGTCTGCTATCTCTAGCACTGTGGCTGTATGTCTACTTTAGTGTTGGGCCCACGGTTTTAATGGGCCACAATGTTTTGGGTTTATTTCTGGTTAAAAAAGTGGGTGGTTTTTTAGGGGCCCATTTGTTTTTTGGCCTAGGTTTTTAGTGGCAGTTTTTGTTCATTCGCGGACAGTGTTTTAATTAGCTTTTTTTTTTGTTGCTATTTTGCCCATATATCTTCCCCAAGTTTCCTTCTATTATCTTTGATGATAGGGGTTGTTTGGGGATAAAAATGATATATGGGCAATTTTGAGTTTTTATTTTCTGCTTTAGTTACCCCTTCTTTGGGGCACGAGATCACGTTGTCCTACCTGGGGTATGCCCCTTGTAAATGTGTAATATTTTGTCTTTAATTTATGACTTGCCCACCCCCAAAAAAAAGAAAACAAAAAGAAAGAGAAGTTGGAAGAAAATCAAAGGAAATTCAAATTCATCCTTTTGGACTTGAGAATTGAACACTTAGGTGATTTAGAAAACCTTAAGTGAGATGCTTAAGTCAAATTAATATCGTTAAGCTACAGTTGCTCTGACAATTCCCTTTCTTAGTGGCTAAGCAAGGTTAGTTTGAGTTAAACTTGGCCACTTAAGCTAACCAGATCGTAGAACAAAACAGAGAAGGATGGAGAACGGCAGAGAAAGAGAGAAACATTTTGCTTGAGAGCTAGAGGAGAAAGTTGTAGAAAAGAAAGAGAAAATAGGAATAAAATCTAAAGGAATTCAAATTCATCCTTTTGGACTTGTGAATTGAACGATTAGGTGATTTAGAACACCTTAAATAAGGGACTGGGGGATGTGATGATTGATCTCATGATTTTGTTGGCTGTGTATTGGTTTGTTGCTGAGGGGCTACTGTCTGTTTCACTTCAACTCCCTAGTCCGTGGTTTATGGTTTTTGATCGTGCTAGCTTCATGTGACTTTGTTGGGATTTCTCATGGGATAGATTTTATCCTCTGACATGGCTTTGGTTAAGTGGCTTGGTTGTCACGGCTGTGAGGAGTGGGTTGCTTATTGGATTCCATGTTTGTATCTGCAGTAGAGACTGGGGGCTTGCGGGGTTGATTATTATCTTTGACTCGGTTTGAGGGTTGTTGTGTGGTCTGTGTGTCTGTTTTGTTTAGTAGCTTAGTGGTTTTTTTTTGGTGTATCTCTGCCCATATATCCACCTCAAGTTCCCATCTATTATCTCTGATGGTAGGTTTCTTTGGTTACTTGGGGTCAAAAGGATATATGGGCAAAGTTGGGTTACTTTGTTTTTTCTGTTGTTCTTGTGTTTCCTCCCCAATCTTAGGGGTGCAGTGGTAGGTTATGTTGGTTATGTATTCGTTTATTTATTTGTTGTTGGGTATGCCTGGGGTATGCCCCTTGTAAACTTGTAAATTTCATTGTCTTTATTTTATGACTTACTTACCCAAAAAAAAAAACACCTTAAATAAGGTGTTGAATTAAACTTGGCCACTTAAGAACAAGTATGGTTAAGTTAGAGAGAAAGGCTCTTCTTGAGAGGTGGAAGAGAAAGTTAGAGAAATGAAAGAGAAAGATGAAGAAAAACAAAGGGAATTCAAATTCATCCTTTTGGAGTTGAGAATTGAACACTTAGGCGATTTTGAAAACCTTAAATGAGGTGCATAAGTTAAACTCTTATTATGGTTAAGCTAAAATTACTCAAAAAATTATCGTTCTTAGAGGACCAAGGAAGGTTTGTTTGAGTGTTAAACTTTGGCCACTTAAGCTAATGAAACAATTGCTGGCCTAAGCTAATTTAGTTCGTAGAACAAAATAGAGAAGGATGGAGAACGGCGGAGAAAGTTAGAGAGAAAGATTTTGCTCCAGAGCTAGAAGAGAAAGTTGTAGAAAAGAAAGAGAAATAGGAAGAAAATCAAAGGAAATTCAAATTCACCCTTTTGGACTTGCGAATTGAACACTTAGGTGGATCAGAAAATCTTAAATGGGGTGCTTAGGTTAAACTCATATCGTTAAGCTAAAGTTACTGAGAAAATTCTCTTTCTTAGGGGCCAAGCAAGGTTAGTTTGAGTTATACTTGGCCAATTATGCTAACGAAACAATTGGTGGCTTAAGCTGAGAAGGATGGAGAACGACGAAGGAAGTTAGAGAGAAACGTTCTTCCTGAGTGCTAGAAGAGAAAGTTAGAGAAAAGAAAGAGAAATAGGATGAAAATCAAAGGAAATACAAATTCATCCTTTCGGACTTGAGAATTGAACACTTATGTGATTTAGAAGGCCATAAATGAGGTGCTTAAGTTAAACCCATATCGTTAAGCTAAAATTACTCAGGAAGTTCTCTTTCTTAGAGGCTAGGCAAGGTTAGTTTGGGTTAAACTTCCCCACTTAAGTTGATGAAACAATTGGTGGCCGGAGCTAATTTGTTTGTAAAACAAAATAGAGGAGGATGGAGAATGACGTAGCAGGTTAGAGAGAAACATTCTTCTTGAGAGCAGGAAGAGAAAGTTTGAGAAAGAGAAAGGGAAAATCAAAGGGAATTCATATTCATCTTTTTGGGCTTTAGAATTGAACACTTAGGTGATTTAGAAAACCTTAAATAAGGTGCTTAAGTTAAACTAATGTCGTTAAGCTCCAATTACTCAGAAAATTCTCTTTCTTGGAGGCTAAGCAAGGTTAGTGTGAGTTAAACTTGGCCAGTTAAGCTGATGAAACAATTGGCGGCCTAACCTAATTAGTTCGTAGAACAAAATAGAGAAGGACGGAGAAAGTTAGAGAAAAAAAGAGAAAGATGAAGAAAATCAAAGAGAATTCAGATTCAGCCTTTTTGACTTGAGAATCGAACACTTAGATGATTTAGAAAACCTTAAATGAGGTGCTTACGTAAACTCATATCGTTAAGCTAAGCTTACTCAGAAAATTCTCTTTCTTAGGGGCTAAGCAAGGTTAGTTTGAGTTATACTTTGTCAATTAAACTAATGAAACAATGGGTGGCATAAGCTAATTAGTTAGTAGAACAAAACAGAGAAGGACGGAGATCGACGCAGAAAGTTAGAGAGAAACATTCTTCTTCAGAGCAAGAAGAGAAAGTTAGAGAAAAGAAAGAGAAATAGGAAAGAAAATCAAAGGGAATTCAAATTCATCCATTTGGACTGGAGAATTGAACACTTGGGGGATTTAGAAAACCTTAAATAAGGTGCTTAAGTTAAACTAATATCGTTAAGCATCAATTACTGAGAAAATTCTCTTCATTAGAGGCTAAGCAAGGTTAGTTTAAGTTAATTTTGGCCACTTAAGCTAATGAAACAATTGTTGGCCTTAGCTAATTAGTTCCTAGAACAGAATATGGGGGGATGGAGAAGGGCAGACTAAGTTAGAGAGAAATGTTCTTTTTGAGAGCTAGAAGTGGAAGTTAGAAAAACGAAGGAGAAACTTGAAGAAAAACAAAGGGAATTCAAATTCACGCTCTTGGACTTGAGAATTGAACACTTGGGCGTTTTTCAAAACCTTAAATGAGGTGCATAAGTTAAACTAATATCGTTAAGGGAAAATTACTCAGAAAATTCTCTTTCTTAGAGGCTAAGCAAGGTTAGTTTGAGTTAAACTTTCTACTGTTTTATGTATTCAAAAATTTCAAGATGATATTTAAATCAAAATTTTTTACTTCGTGTTGATTGCAAATCTGCTAAATATGTTTTGGAAAAAGATGTTCAAAATCTTGCTAGTAAACAAATTTTTGCCCGTTGGCAATCCATTTTAAGCATTTTTGATTTTGATATTACCTATATTCCTGGTTCTCAAAATTCCCTCCCTGATTTTCTTACCCGGGAATTTTTACAGGGGGGTAAGGGATGACTGCACCATTTACTTCTTACCATAAATCCCAAATTACCTATTTCAAAACCCAAATTAAACAACTTACCCATCGTATTCACCGCCTCAAATTAGCCAGACCAACCACTAAAAGAGCCCAATATATCAATTACCATCAACTTCAAGCCCGTCGCAATTTACTTGCTCACAACTACAATTGTTTCATCAAGATTATTTAGATCTTCTTTCTGGCTGCTAACCATTGTTTCTTTCTCAACAGATGTCTCGCCCAAGGCCTCCCTCCAAGGCTTTGGTCTCATCTTCCAGTAAACCTAATCAACTTATTGTCCCTCCTCCTTTGGAGTTAGTCACCCAATCTCATTCACTTGAAACAGTTAACCGTTACCAAACTCTTGGTAATATCTATCGTCCTGATTACTCATCTGCATTGGCTGCTGATCCCTTTGCATCCAGCCATTCCATTTCAGTTACTCCATTCCCAGTTAACCCCTTTAAACCATCCCGATCTGAGTACACCAATTCACAAAGAACCCAGTCACCCAAAAAATCAAACCATCAATGAAATTGTTAAATTCCATTTTGGCTCTGGATGCCATTTCACCCTTTCACATCCAGAAAAAACCCTTTCCTATTACAAAGACATTCTACTCCATCACCATTCAATTTTGATCAAACCAATCCAGGATCGAACATATGCATACAAGATCCTATATCATTCAATTTATATTCACAACATTGTTTCCATGGCTGAATGGGGAAACCCTAATCAGCTTCGTGATTTACCTGGTCATTTCATTCAATATAGTTACCATGATTACGTTGATTCCTGGTTCAAGATTTTCTTATACCAAAATGAAAATTTCAGTCATTCTTGGTTCATATCATTTGATCAAAAGTTCAAATCCGAGATTTCTACCTGGTTTCTGAGATGGTGGACTCACTATGGCGCCATTTCAGATATCCTCCCCATTGATCTCAGTAAAATAGTTAATTATTTTGCCTCTGTTTACCCATTCACTACTCACCAACAACAATTTCCATTATTGCTAATTTTTATGTCCAAATACAAAATTCCATGGATATTCAAATGGCACTATGGGATTGATGATAACATCATCATTCGCCAACACACAGTCAAATGGTGGGTTAAGTTCAATGTGCCCAGAATTCTTGAAATTGTTCAAGAGGAATTCCCACCTGATCAGTATACTCCAACTCCTGCTCTTGCTAAAGCCCAGCAGAACCCAACTGCTGCAATTAATCAAAGAAGTCAGCCCAGTCTTCCTCCAGTCAACCTTGGAAGCCCCTCATCCAGTGGATCTAAGCCCAAATCAAAGTCTAAAGCTATTGCTGCTCAGCCAGCCCAGTCAAAGTCCAAATCAAAGTCCAAAGTAAAGACAAAGCCTATTTCACCTCCTGCTTAGCCCAAAGTCAAGTCCAAGGGTAAATCCAAGTCATCCAAAGAAGATATGATCCAGTTAGCCCATCAACTGTTGAATCAAGCCAAAACCCAATCCACCGATTCAGACAGTTCAGAAGAAGGTTCAGAACATGCTCACTCCTCTGAAGAATCAACTAATCAATGTTCAGGGCCAGAATTTCAAGATGCCCAGGACCCATTTGCATGATCAACATTGGATTCCATATAGATACAAATTAGCTTCAGTCAATACTCTTTTGAGAAAAGCTGCCAATTTGTATTTATATTGATTCCATTATTCACATGTTCCACCGAAAGTAATGAATAGTAAAAGTTACTGTTCACCGTCACTATTCACCCAGTCAACTTTTGTTTAAAGCTGCTCAACTGTTCAATCAATCAGCCGAAAGCAACCGACAGCATCTGCTCTGTCCCCATGCGCTGCCAGCTGCTTTTATCAGTCACATGTTGCTTTTCTTTTCTTTGTTTTTGTATATAATGTAATCAAGTTGAACTCATTCGGCAGACTTGGAAATTCTTAGAAATCAATATTCTGAAAAAATCCAAGAGCTCTGAGTGAAAACCAACACCTTGTGCTGTAAACCTACTGCTACTGTAATTGTAAGTTAATTTAAATGTTTTAAAATGTTTAAATTTTGATTTCGTAATCCATCTCCTTCATTTTCTATGTGCTGCTTCCGCCTTTTGGTATCAGAGCCAGGTTATGTTGTATCCTGTTTCTAACTGATTTGCTGCTTCTACTCAATGTTCTCTATTGTTTATTTGATTAATCCTGTTTTCAGTTCATCTTAATCACCCGAAAGATCAGTCTATTAGAAACAGGAAGATATATGGGCAATTTTGAGTTTTTATTTTCTGTTTTAGTTACCCCTTCTTTGGGGCACGAGCTCATGTTGTCTTACCTGGGGTATGCCCCTTGTAAATGTGTAATTTTTTGTCTTTAATTTATGACTTACCCACCCAAAAAAAAAAGAAAACAAAAAGAAAGAGAAGTGGGAAGAAAATCAAAGGAAATTCAAATTCATCCTTTTGGACTTGAGAATTGAACACTTAGGTGATTTAGAAAACCTTAAATGATGTGCATACGTTAAACTCTTATTATGGTTATGCTAAAATTACTCAAAAAATTATCGTTCTTAGAGGACCAAGCAAGGTTTGTTTGAGTTAAACTTTGGCCACTTAAGCTAATGAAACAATTGCTGGCCTAAGCTAATTAGTTCGTAGAACAAAATAGAGAAGGATGGAGAATGGCGGAGAAAGTTAGAGAGAAAGATTTTGCTCCAGAGCTAGAAGAGAAAGTTGCAGAAAAGAAAGAGAAATAGGAAGAAAATCAAAGGAAATTCAAATTCACCCTTTTGGACTTGTGAATTGAACACTTAGGTGGATCAGAAAATCTTAAATGGGGTGCTTAGGTTAAACTCATATCGTTAAGCTAAAGTTACTGAAAAAATTCTCTTTCTTAGGGGCCAAGCAAGGTTAGTTTGAGTTATACTTGGCCAATTATGCTAGCGAAACAATTGGTGGCTTAAGCTAAGAAGGATGGAGAACGACGAAGGAAGTTAGAGAGAAACGTTCTTCCTGAGTGCTAAAAGAGAAAGTTAGAGAAAAGAAAGAGAAATAGGATGAAAATCAAAGGATATACAAATTCATCCTTTCGGACTTGAGAATTAAACAGTTATGTGATTTAGAAGGCCATAAATGAGGTGCTTAAGTTAAACCCATATCGTTAAACTAAAATTACTCAGGAAGTTCTCTTTCTTAGAGGTTAGGCAAGGTTAGTTTGGGTTAAACTTCCCCCACTTAAGTTGATGAAACAATTGGTGGCCGGAGCTAATTTGTTTGTAGAACAAAATAGAGGAGGATGGAGAATGACGTAGCACGTTAGAGAGAAACATTCTTCTTGAGAGCAGGAAGAGAAAGTTTGAGAAAGAGAAAGGGTAATGGGAAGAAAATCAAAGGGAATTCATATTCATCTTTTTGGGCTTTAGAATTGAACACTTAGGTGATTTAGAAAACCTTAAATAAGGTGCTTAAGTTAAACTAATGTCGTTAAGCTCCAATTACTCAGAAAATTCTCTTTCTTGGAGGTTGAGCAAGGTTAGTGTGAGTTAAACTTGGCCAGTTAAGCTAATGAAACAATTGGCGGCCTAACCTAATTAGTTCGTAGAACAAAATAGAGAAGGACGGAGAAAGTTAGAGAAAAAAAGAGAAAGATGAAGAAAATCAAAGAGAATTCAGATTCAGCCTTTTTGACTTGAGAATCGAACACTTAGATGATTTAGAAAACCTTAAATGAGGTGCTTACGTAAACTCATATCGTTAAGCTAAGCTTACTCAGAAAATTCTCTTTCTTAGGGGCTAAGTAAGGTTAGTTTGAGTTATACTTTGTCAATTAAACTAATGAAACAATGGGTGGTTAAGCTAATTAGTTAGTAGAACAAAATAGAGAAGGACGGAGATCGACGCAGAAAGTTAGAGAGAAACATTCTTCTTCAGAACAAGAAGAGAAAGTTAGAGAAAAGAAAGAGAAATAGGAAAGAAAATCAAAGGGAATTCAAATTCATCCATTTGGACTGGAGAATTGAACACTTGGGGGATTTAAAAAACCTTAAATAAGGTGCTTAAGTTAAACTAATATCGTTAAGCATCAATTACTGAGAAAATTCTCTTCATTAAAGGCTAAGCAAGGTTAGTTTAAGTTAATTTTGGCCACTTAAGCTAATGAAACAATTGGTGGCCTTAGCTAATTAGTTCCTAGAACAGAATATGGGGGGATGGAGAAGGGCGGACTAAGTTAGAGAGAAATGTTCTTCTTGAGAGCTAGAAGAGGAAGTTAGAAAAACGAAGGAGAAACATGAAGAAAAACAAAGGGAATTCAAATTCACGCTCTTGGACTTGAGAATTGAACACTTGGGCATTTTTCAAAACCTTAAATGAGGTGCATAAGTTAAACTAATATCGTTAAGGGAAAATTACTCAAAAAATTCTCTTTCTTAGAGGCTAAGCAAGGTTAGTTTGAGTTAAACTTTCTACTGTTTTATGTATTCAAAAATTTCAATATGATATTTTAAATCAAAAATTTTTACTTCGTGTTAATTGCAAATCTGCTAAATATGTTTTGGAAAAAGATGTTCAAAATCTTGCTAGTAAACAAATTTTTGCCCGTTGGTCTGAAGTACAAGTGTGCCTCTTCGGGTCTTGCCATTGCTCTGAAGTACGAGTGTGCCTCTACTAGAAGCTCAAGATCAAGTCTGCTTCAAGCTAGAATGGCGATCAAAAGTGCTCTCCCTGAGTACCATTCCCTGCTAGAGGCATCTTGGCTGTGTTCGTAATGAGTTCCTATGAGACCAGCTGCGAAGGTGGAAACTAAAGCTCGAATGGCTGATGCCTAGAACGTAAAGGTTCGGGATTTCCGGGACTAAAGTCTGGTTTAAATACCCAGAGGCGTGTCCTCGGCTTGAAATCTGTATGGAAGCCGCATAGGTTGAGATAGCATGTATGTACCTCAATTCTGGATACTGAACCAACCTAGTCTGTCACCCCATTGGAGAATAGGGAAAGTTGTGTGAATATGATCAGGAAGAAAGGGGAGATCCCCATCGGAGAAGAGCGGTTCACCGCCACTCACCTCATGAGGTGCTTTCTAAAACGCCACTACACTTGTTTATTGCGTTCATTAAACATCATGCATTGTATTGCATTGTACCTATCAAGTTTCTTTCTCATTCATGCACGATATTGTATGTACGGTTCATTCAAAGAAGTTCCGTTTGAGATCCTTTATTTAGTGTATCAATCACCCTTCATTCACTTAGTGTATCAATCACACTTCATTCACTTTCACTTTTGTGTATCTATCACACACATTCTCATTTTGTGTATCTACCATGCACATATTCACTTTAGCGTATCTATCACATACATTCTCGTTTAGTGTATCAATCACACTTCATTCATTTAGTGTATCAATCACACTTCATTCGTTTAGTATATCTTTTTTTTGGGTGAATAAGAGATAAAATAAAACAAGAAAATTTACACAATTACAAGGGGCATACCCCAGGACCTATCACAGCTATACAAGAAAACAAAACCAAAAGCCCATCAACCTGTTCACCATCCCTATAATCTAGCAATAGGAAGAGTGAACAAGAAATATAAACATTTATAGCAGCCTAGACGAAAAGGAAAAAACAAAATGAAGCATTGATCCAGGAGGCTACGGCCTTGACAAAGAAACTCCAGCAACTGTAGCACCAAGCAAGATAGATGACCCTGGACACTGTATCCGCAGGTGCACGAGCCAAATACAGTAAACCCCAATAAAATATAAAATTCCCTACACAGCCCGTAGGGATAGGAAATAGGATCCAAAACAAAAACTAACCTGTTAAGATATGTGCAACCCGAAACATGGTTGCTAGGAAAACTATTAAGAACACAAAGAAGCACAAAGAAAAAATTTGATACGCTATAAAATTATGTAAATAAGCTAAATACGCTAAATACGCTAAATACGCTATAAAATTATGTAAATAATACAAAGAAAAAAATTTGATTTTCTCCCTCATGTAGCACAGCAAGGCGCTAGAAGCAGCCATCACCATGGTACAAACACACCATACAAACTGCCACCCGAATCTGTGCAGAATGTATTCATCACCCCTCCACGCCATAAAGCAAAGATACCAGCAGCACCCTCATGTAACTGCACTGTAAGAAACACCACACCTCCGCACATAGTGCATCTATCACACTTTGTGTTTACATTCAGTATATCAATCATACTCTGTTCACTAAGTGCATCCATCACACTTTGTGTGCATTTAGTGTATTCATCACACTCGTTCACTAAGTGCATCTATCACACTTCGTGTTCACATTTAGTATATCAATCATTCACATAGTGCATCTATCACACTTTGTGTTCATTTTCAGTCTATCAATCATACTTTGTTCACTAAGTGCATCTATCACACTTTGTGTTCATTTTCAGTATATCTATCATACTCTGTTCACTAAGTGTATCTATCACACTTCGTGTTCATATTTAGTGTATCAATCACACTTCATTCATTTAATATATCAATCACACTCTGTTCACATAGTGCATCTATCACACTTTGTGTTCACCTTTAGTGTATCCATCACACTCGTTCGCATAGTGCATCTATCACACTTTGTGTTAACTTTTTTTGTATCCATCACACTTGTTCACTAAGTGCATCTATCACTACCCACCCAAAAAAAAAAGTGCATCTATCACACCTCGTGTTCACCTTTTGTGTATCCATCACACTTGTTCACTAAGTGCATCTATCACGCTTTGTGTTAACCTTTTGTGTATCCATCACGCTTGTTCACTAAGTGCATCTATCACACCTCGAGTTCACCTTTTGTGTATCCATCACACTTTGTTCACTAAGTGCATCTATCACACTTCCTGTTCACCTTTTCTGTATCCATCACACTTGTTCACTAAGTGTATCTATCACACTTTGTGTTCACCTTTTGTGTATCCATCACACTTGTTCACTAAGTGCATCTATCACACTTTGTGTTCGCTTTTTAGTGTATCAACCACACTCTGTTCACTTAGTGCATCTATCACACTTTGTGTTCGCTTTTAGTGTATCCATCACACCTGTTCACATAGTGCATCTATCACACGCTTTTAGTGTATCTATCATACTCTGTTCACATAGTGCATCTATCACACTTTGTGTTCACTTTTAGTGTATCAATCACACTTTGTTCACATAGTGCATCTATCACACTTTGTGTTCACCTTGTGTATCAATCACACTCTGTTCACGTAGTGCATCTATCACACTCTACGTATATCCATCATGCTTTGCTTCACATAGTGCATTTATCACACTTTGTATTCACTTTGTGTATCTCTCACACTTTGCTTCACTTAGTGTATCAATCACACTTTATTCATATAGTGTATCCAGCACACTCTCTTCACTTTTGTGTATCTATCACACATGCTCGCTAAGATTGCATCATAACTGCATGAAATGTAGTTTGATTTGCCTTCCCGCTTAAAACTGTCGCATTTATTGTGAATATTTGCTTCGCTACAGCTTTATTTACTAATTCCTTACTGCATGAAATGTAGTTAGATTTCTATGCTTACTACTTTTCATAATCTTGAGTTATGTCCGGCTTTGTGCATATCATTTTGCATCTTGCTCTGCGGGCACATCTTTGTTATCTTGCCTGTTTGTCTAAGTCTTCGGCCTTGTCAAAAGCGGGTCGTCTCTGGGCTTTGACATTCACTCCCGTCACTTCTTGACTTTCAAGTTCTGTCAAAGAAGGGCAACTGTAGACACCCCATTTTCGACCGACCTTAAGACTCAGACGTCACCGATTGAGCCCTTGGTGATGTTGCATATTGTGCTCGTTCTGAAGTTTCAGAGTCTCGGCTGCGAGCCTTGCCTCTGGACTTCCGGACTCTTTCGTGCCTTGCCTCGGTTTGCGAACCAGGCTCTGTTTCTTTATTTTCTCTTCCCGAAGGGAGAGAGAGGTCTCGTGGATCATCTCTCAGTGGCCGTAGGCTACGTTTCGTGGTCGTAGGCCATTTTTCCCATTTGGAGCCCAGTTTCCGATTTTTCGGAGCCGACGGCCGTGTGCCTCAGTTCGGGACTGCCTAACCACCTCCGTTTGCTCCAGTTTTTGGCACACATCTTATTTACTCTCTTTTGGGAGACACTGTGGCCCGAGAGACCAACTTCGTGGTCGAATGCCACCTCCGGTGCATAACAGCCCATCATCGCTCTCCGTCGCCCGTTTTCCTCACTAAAAAGCTAATGTTGACCACCCCGGGGCCACTTTCTTTAGCCCTAAACCCCATATTTGTGTTGTACACACCTGGGAGGCCACCAATATGTATAGGTCCACCAGTAATTGTCCTTGACCCTTTTGAACCCCTCTAAAAAGTTGGCTTTTCTCTCTCCTGGTTCACTTTTTTTGGGTTTTGACCACATATTTGTGTTGTGCACTACTTGCCATGTAAACCATGTTTGATAGTCAAGATTGCATGCTATTTTGTCCACCATGCTAGCATCTTTTGGCCATGCTTTGAACTGGAAATGTGAGTTTTGGGACTGCCTTGGCTCTATCTTCATGCTTCATGTTTTGGGACTGCCTTGGCTCTATCTTCATGCTTCATGCCTTGGGAAATCTTCCATGTTTCGGGGCTGTTTGGCATCATATTTCAGTGCTGGAATTACATGCTTGTATGCCATATTTCATGCCTTGCCATGCCTTGTTAGAGTTGCATACTATGCCTTAGGTTCGGTCCTCGGTTTGCGTGCATGCGTGCACGCGTTTCGAGAGTCTCATTTTCATCTAATGGCTACTGATGAGAGTGTGGCTGAGGTCCACTCATGTTAGTGTAAGTCCATTATGCTTTGCGTATGCCATTTCATTTCATAGCATTGTGTATGTTACGTTGTATGTTAGAGCATTGTGTATGCCTCGTTACATCGTGCATTGTGTATGCCATTTCATAGCATTGTGTATGCTAGGTTGCATGTTAGGGTTGCATTCATGCATATCATGCATATTGCATTGCGCTTGGGATAGGAGTTAGCCCAAGCACGGGAAACGAGGGACGTTTCGTACTCCGAGTGACGGAACGTGTCTCAATTCCCGGTCGCCGACACTCCGGATTATCCATGATGGAGTCTAGGCCTTGTTGTGTCCATATGTGCATTCGTTTCATATTGAGTCATGCAATTCGACTTTTCGGCCATCATGCATCGAGATGCGTGATTGGTGGCACGAGGATCGAGGACTACACTCCCTGAAGAGTAGTCATGCATACATATGCGAAAATACTTTGCCATGCCCCTTTGTTGCTCTATGTTACAGCAAATCAGAAATCAGCAGCCTTCCGGAGCTTGGCACGCATTCCAAGAATAATTGCAAACAGAGGCAAACCGGGGCATCGCAAGGGATTCTCCGCACAAGGCAACCCGAGCATGCATCATTCATCATTTGGAACAGAGTTGAGGCGGTCCATGGATTTGCGTGCCAATTTACTGCTTTCCTAGATTAATTTGTTAATTAATTAGGATTCTGTATTTATTCGGGACTGTATTATTTATTCATTTGGGACTGTATTATTTATTCGGACCCTCTGTGCGAGGGCAATGTTGTAATAAGTGTGCATATGTGTGATGTATGTTTTCCAACCCCACGTCTTTCTCCTTTTTATTTATTAGCTTATGATGGTTAGATTAGGGCATGTTTCAATTAGCATACAGTATGATAGCATGTTTGCATTCATTCATCTGTCTTGCATGCACCGGGCTCAGCGCATCATACTAACTGCATTTGTATCTCAATTCCAAGTTGAATACATGTTAGTTGTAGCATTTCACATGCCATCTTTAGAATAGCCGAGCCTATCTTAGTTGCATTTTGCATGTGTTGCATTAGGCATTTCTGTATAGTTAGGATTATGCATGGATTTCTAACATAGCTTTTGTTTTGGCTTGGAGTACTCGGTAAGTGTTTATGCTTTAGCATCCTTGCATGTTTGTGAGTGACTGCCATGATAGCATGCTTACCATAAGGCTAAGTGCTTATGTGATATAACTTCCTGAATGCTTATGGGTGAAGGTTGGGTTATTTGAGTTGGAGCAATTCGTTAAAATGTGTTTTTAAAGCCCACTAGATAGTGGCAAAATCATGTTTTCTAAGCCCACCCGAGGGTGGCAAATCCACGTCTTAGCCTACTTGCGAGTAGCACCATCAAACTATTTTCAAATAAACAAACATGAAATGTTTTGTTCCAATTCAGGCGACCCAGTCTATACTTGTATATTGTGCGCATCACATAGTAAATCTAGGCTAATAACCGGAATAAGAACGCATAAAGTTTTCAAAACTATATATCATGGTTAGTAGAGGCCGATCTTTGATCGGGCAAGCGGGGGTGCTCACGAAGTGACCTTCCCCAATCGTACCCAAGTTCCCAAGCCGAGGCAACTTTAGTGATGACGGACACGTGGCCTTAGGCAAACGAGTCAGGGTTTCCTAAATTTTTCCAAAATAAAACATTTAGGTGGCGACTCTGTATCTGGCGAAGCAGTCCATGTTTGGCACTTCTTTCAAAAAATCTGTTTTCTCAAAACGATTTGCCAGATTTGGACTCTTTGGTTCAGATTAAGAACCGTGACAATTTGAGAGTCCGAACTTGTAGTGAGCCCAAATGAACAGAACGGGACTCATCCTCCCGGGGCGTTCAGGGACGTCTACAGTTTCTGGCGACTCTACTGGGGAGTTAGAGAACTTGACTCGAACTCATGATATCTGCTTTTGACTACACTTATGTGTTTCTTTGCATTGCATGTGCATTGGTGCGCCTAGGACACCGTGTTTGCCATCTGCTATTCCTGAGCGGTTTGCCAGAGGCTACGTGCCATAAGGCTTACCGATTATGGGCTCTGCCAGTATGGGAACACAAACCCCAGTTTTACCGGGGTACCCTTTTTGACCATTCGACCTAGTGCATATTCGGAATCCGTAGTGACCATTCCAAACTAGGACAGGTTGTTTATCCGTTTATAGGTTGTTTGAAACCACTGTGTGCGTAGTGAAACCCTAGCTCCTGACAAAATAGGACAGGGAAACCCCTACCCCAACATAGGGGTGTTTTGGCTCTCACTTGCTTGCTATGTGCTTTTAGGGTGTGTCCCTACAGGAATGCATGTAACAGTTTGCAAGTCTGGATATCAGGCCTGCGGGCATCAGTATCTGGGAATCAGTTTTACCTGAGGGTATCAGTTCACTGGCAGAATTTTTGGATAGAACTCAGTAGAGAGCACAGTTATTCGGCTGCTCATATCTGTTTTGGTGAAATCAGGCTGAGATGCTGCATGTTTTCTCTTTTGCTAGGGTAGTCTTGGAACCATAGCTTCAGAAGGCTCCGATAACCCCCGAGGTTCATCGGACTTGTGCTGATAAACTTTGTCAAGTCAGAGATTCAGTTCAACGGCAAATCAGTGTTCCTCTGCCAGAGGCAGGGTAAAAGGAGCCAGTTAGGCACAAATCATCGGCTCAGCAGTTACCAGATCAGTGGCCCTTATCCACCCCACCAATGAACAATCAAGCTAAGGCCTCAATTTCTATCACAGAGATAGATATACCAGTCAGTCAGCCGGAACAGCAGAACATGGCAGGGATGGAGGAAATGACGCGTCAACTCCAAGAAAGTATGAAACTCATGCAGCAAGACGCTGCCCGCCAGACGGAATTTGCCAAATAGCAGGCTGCGATCATGGCTCAACAAGCAGAGTTAATTACCCGGCTACAGCAGCAAACCGGAGCATCTGCTTCGCACCAAGCCCCTTCCCCACCAGGAGTCCCAGCACCCGAGGAGGCACCAAATGGCCAGGGAGATACTGACATTCCGACAGGACTGGCTCCACCCCCAATCCTACCCCAATTACCCAAAACACCCACCAACCTGCCGGATTCTCCCTTTGAGTCCGAGGTGGACCCCACAGCACTGAAGGTGAGCAAGCTTGAAAAACTGTTCAAGAAATCTTAGGGCGTCAAGTCCATCCCGAACATTGAGGATGGATATACCGATGCGGTCGTGACGCTGCTAGACTGCTTTAAAATGCCACATATCGACCGCTTTGACAGATCTGGGGATCCCCTGGTGCATCTCCGGTTGTTCTCAGATATACTACGACCGATGGGCCTCACCAGACCGCAGAAGCTTTCATTG
This sequence comes from Camellia sinensis, assembly GCF_055761805.1. Classification (NCBI taxonomy): domain Eukaryota; kingdom Viridiplantae; phylum Streptophyta; class Magnoliopsida; order Ericales; family Theaceae; genus Camellia; species Camellia sinensis. The sequence continues at coordinate 91,493,184 of NC_138964.1, forward strand.
TTCGGCCGGACCCTGTCAGGTGTGGCCGCTATCAGGTATGCAAAATTAGAAGACAATGTCAAATGGAACTGGGATGAGATGGCCGAGGCCTTCGTTGCGCAGTACTCCTATAACACGCAAATCGAGGTCACAACCCGTGATCTTGAAACAACAAGGCAAGAGCCTAAGGAGAGTTTTTCTGATTTCGTAACCCGCTGGAGGGCCAAGGCCTCAATGATGACCCTTAGGCCCACTGACAAAGATCAAATTCGGATGATTGTGCGCAATCTCTAGCCCAAGCTTATGCAGAAAATGATCGTTCTCCCCTTCCCCACCTTTTCAGACTCACGTGAGATGGGAGTACAGATCGAGGACGCTATGAAGCAGGGCCTTCTTGACCAGGAGAAAGATCAGCCCAGGAGGGCATTTTCCCGCAGTTCAAATGCGACCACCAGTGGTGATGCAGCTGCAAGATCTTCTGAAGTGGGCATGGTTACCACCTCCGCATCAAAAACAACTACCCCATTCACCGGTGCATCCGGAAGTAGCTCACAAGAAACCAAATATCCATCTCGAGTCAAGAGGGTTTTTCCCCCACTTCATATGCCTTTGTCAAAGGCTCTAGAGGTCTTACTCCGGAAAGGACATTTGAAACCGTTGGAACAACGGCCCCTACCCGATCCTATCCCTGCAAAGCATGACCAGACTAAATACTGTGCCTACCATCAACAAACCGGACATGACACCGACAGTTGCTTTCGTCTGCGCCATGATGTACAAAATCTATTTGACAACGGGGTCATTGCCGCACCAGGTCCTGCAAAGTCTATCGGCACTTGATCAATGAACTTGCGGGGGATAATGTGATTATGTGATCGGGGGATGAACCAGCTGCGGCTGGCACTCAGTTTACTTCAGATGTGGCGTGTGGCACGCACTGTTTTGAGCATTTGTGAATACTGGTTTTTGTAGCTTCTGACTTGGGTGTTGAGTCAGTTCTGTGGTTTTGTTTTGAGTCTGTCTCTTTGTTCTGAGTCGGTCTTTTGATTAAGGGTCTGTCTTGTTGTATCGAGTCAGTCCTGTTTTGTTAGAGTCGGGTGATTCCGGGGGTGTTTCTTCGGATATCACTATTTTGTTTTGTATTTGTCCTTTTGTTTTCTTTTGAGTCTGTTTCTGCCGGGGAGCTAGTTATGCCAACAGATTTGAATAAAACAGCAGTGATTTTCACACTCTTGTGTTTGCTTTTGCCTCACGCCAGTTGTGCCAGAAAGTTTGAATGAAACGGCAGTGCATTCCACCTGCTCTCTTGTGCCTTGAAATAGCATTGACCTAAGTTTTTCAAAACTTGTTTTTGAACACTGTGGTGAAAACGAAGATGAAGGAATTCCTCGAGTTTTGCAAAAATTTGATCAATTGAGAGAAAGAGAGGCGTGCTAAGCCCTTAATGAGTGAAATCATGCTTGTTAGTGTGAGTACTAGGAAGGATCCTGGCTTGATCCAGATTGGTTCTACACTGTCTTCGGCGCGAGCGACTAGTCGCTTTCTTAAAAGATTTCAAAAAAATGTTTTACGCGGTCCTGCGAAGACCTATGTGGAATCTCTCTTGAGATTGTGCAGCCTAGGATCGCTCTCAGTCTCGAGACTCGACCCCTTGCTTTTGAACCTTGAACTTGGATTCAGAATGTTCAACGGTCAACTACAATGTAAGGCCTCTGTGGCTGGATCAAAAGCAGCCCGTGAAGTAGCGGCGACAAAGTCAAATCAAGAAGCTTGCGAAGCTAGATCAGAAGCACCTCTCGAACTAGGGGCAAAAGAATTTCAAATGTGCTCGAAGAGTATGCCAAATCCCAGAAGGGAGAAAAGAAGAAAGTATTGGTGAAGGACAACCAAGTTCCTATCCACAACACTAGGAGCAAATTCAGCCCCCCATTGGATGGACTCCTACATCATCAGCAAACAACATCCATTCTCTTGGATTCGGATGGCTTCGAGATCTCAAACCATTCCATATGGACTAAAGCTACACTTTTACCCTTGAGAGGCTTGCTGGTCCGAAAACCCGGAAGGGCGACCCAGGCAAAAGTTAGAGCAAGAAAGAGAAGAAAAAGAACAAAAAGAAAAAGAAAAAAAAAAAGAAAAATGCAAAAAATGAAGAAAATAAAAAGAAAAGATAAAAAAGAAAAAAGAAGAGAAGAAAATGAAAAGGAATGAAAAGAAAAGAAGAACAAAGCTCGCAAGGTTGAAAACCTAGAAAGGGCGGCCTTGGAAAAAGTTAGAGCGCAAAAGAAGAGGTTAAATACACGTGTGTACCTTAATCCCGAACTACGTAAGGCTTGATTCCCATCTTTGGGATACATAGGCAACTTCATTCTGAAGTCCAGCCGTAAAACACTTCAAATTTGACTGTGTCCATGTGATGGTTCTGGTCATCTTTGTCTTCTCTGTATCCGAGAATTTGGTTGTAATTGTCATTGTAAGGACTGGTTGCCACATGCTGCGGCGCTATTCAGACTAGGGGCAACTTTCCGTTGCCGTCCAGTGCGCTGCAGTGCCGTTCAAACAAGGGGCAACTTTCCGTTGCCATTCAATGCGCTGCAATGCCGTTCAAACAAGGGGCAACTTTCCGTTGCCATGCAGCTCCCCTTAAGCAAGGGGCAATTTTCCTTCGAATCTAAGGTTGTGCATCTCGAGAGTGGGTTCTATGCTCGTTAAGCAGTGGCCGTTTGCAAAAACAATTTTTGAGAATTTTTACTAAGGTTGACTGATTTTCTCTCGAAAACTATTCCATTTTTCCAAACCTGGACCTCTTTCTTGGTCCCAAAAAAGGAAAATTTTCAGTGCTCATAAACTAACTTGCATGATTTTGAATCAGAAAATCGAACAAGCGTGTTAATCTAACTCTCATTTTGGTTAAAATTGTTTTAGTAGAAAACCAAACCAAAAAAAATGGTCAAAACGATGAACTAGGGGCACAGTTTGAGTCAGGTGTTCTGTCTTTTCCCCTTTATCAACGCATTTGCCAGAAAGGGCACCATACTTGCCAGAAAGGGGCACAACGGAAGTTAACTGCAAAAAGGGCAGAAAGCTCTCACATCCTCCAAGCAACGAGGTATCAAGCCAAGTGCGAAGCACAAACGGGAATGGTGCGAGATATTCCACTCCTTTGTTTGGACACATCTGATTACATCCAAACCCCCCCGCGGAGTATCGTCAACCGATGTCAGCTGCAGATTTGCTACACACCCAATTGTAGCACAACCCCTCTGTGGAAGAAACTCACTGTTATGAACAAGAAGAAGAATCTAGCAGAATGCTATGGGCAGGAGCCCACAACTTTCTGTTTATCCATCAACCACCCAGGGAAGGGACAAAAAAATGAGAGATTGAAGAATAGAGAGATGTGAGCTGAGAGAAAAAGTGAGAAAATGGCTTTTTCAGAAAAACAGAGCCTGAGGGCCGAGTGATGTGAGAATCACAAATTAGAAAGGGTGGGAAATAATACCCAGAGAAACTGGCTCCTCGTGCACTGAGAGGTCTCTCGTCTTTGTAACACGTCTGTGTGTTGTGTCTTTTGTTTTGTTCGTCTCGATTCTTGCTTTGAGTCGTTCCGAGCGTGTCTCGATGTGTTTAGGTTTTTTACCTTTGTTTTCCTTTGTTGAGTCGTGATGCGCTGTGTCCAGTCGTAGACTCAATACCCAGTTGAGAATTCATTTTCAATTTCGATTTCAAAATAAAATCGTTTTGTGCTCAGAGTGCTGTGTCATTCTCCACATTTGTGCAAAATAGTATTTGTTCCTTCATAAAATCGCAGGGTTCAACCCAGGTCATGTCAGAATAGTAAAACCAGGACCTATTTGAAGCTATATGGGTTCCAAACTACAAAGCAAAAGAAAAGAGGAAATGTCAGGTATCTGAGTTTGTTTCAACTTCAGTAAGTTCCGAGACTACATTCCGTGTGTACCTCTTCGGGTCTTGCCATTGCTCTGAAGTACGAGTGTGCCTCTACCTCAAGCTCAAGATCAAGTCTGCTTCAAGCCAGAATGGCGATCAAAAGTGCTCTCCCTGAGTACCATTCCCTGCCGGAGGCATCTTGGCTGTGTTCGCAATGAGTTCCTAAGAGACCAACTGCGAAGGTGGAAACTAAATTTCGAATGGCTGATGCCTAGAATGTAAAGGTTCGGGATTTCTGGGACTAAAGTCTGGTTTAAATACCCAGAGGCGTGTCCTCGGCTTGAAATCTGTATGGAAGCCCCATAGGTTGAGATAGCATGTGTGCACCTCAATTTTGGATACTGAACCAACCTAGTCTGTCACCCCATTGGAGAATAGGGAAAGTTGTGAAGATGATCAGGAAGAAAGGCAACATCCAAAGTGTTCTATGTGAAGAACCCTTGTCAATATTTCAAAGCCTTTGTACTGTAAGATTGAAGGTAAGTGTTCGAAGAGCACAAGGGGAGATCCCCATCGGAGAAGAGCGGTTCACCGCCACTCACCTCATGAGGTGCTTTCTAAAGCGCCGCTACGCTTGTTTATTGCGTTCATTAAACATCATGCATTGTATTGCATTGTACCTATCAAGTTTCTTTCTCATTCATGCACGATATTGTATGTACGGTTCATTCAAAGAAGTTCCGTTTGAGATCTTTTATTTAGTGTATCAATCACACTTCATTCAGTTAGTGTATCAATCACACTTCATTTCTTTAGTGTATCAATCACACCTCATTCACCCTTAGTGTATCTATCACACTTTCTTCATTTATTTAGTGTATCAATCACACTTCTTTCATTTTGTGTATCTATCACATACATTCTCGTTTTGTGTATCAATCACACTTCACTTCATTCACTTAGTGTATCAATCACACTTCATTCACTTTCACTTTTGTGTATCTATCACACACATTCTCATTTTGTGTATCTACCATGCACATATTCACTTTAGCGTATCTATCACATACATTCTCGTTTAGTGTATCAATCACACTTCATTCATTTAGTGTATCAATCACACTCATTCATTTAGTATATCAATCATACTCTGTTCACATAGTGTATCTATCACACTTTGTGTTCATTTTCAGTATATCAATCATACTTTGTTCACTAAGTGCATCTATCACACTTTGTGTTCATTTAGTGTATCGATCACACTCGTTCACTAAGTGCATCTATCACACTTCGTGTTCACATTTAGTATATCAATCATACTCTGTTCACATAGTGCATCTATCACACTTTGTGTTCACATTCAGTATATCAATCATACTATGTTCACTAAGTGCATCTATCACACTTTGTGTTCATTTAGTGTATCCATCACACTCGTTCACTAAGTGCATCTATCACACTTCGTGTTCACATTTAGTATATCAATCATACTCTGTTCACATAGTGCATCTATCAGGGAAAGGGAAGAAAGTAGAGCCTCTCTCTCTCTCTCTAGAGAAAGAAAGCTCCCCCCGGGGGTGCATGTCTGGTTCAATAATGGCCAGTTGTTTAACTCCTCTGCCCATTTATGAGGGAGAGTGAGTATGCATTTTCTGACGGAGGTTCCTGTCGCCGGTTGTGTTCTTGAGTCATTTAGCTTATGTATAGGTTCATTTAGGGGTGTTACAATTCATTGATGTGCTTGCTGTGTACAACTAATTGCTCATGCAAGTGGGTTGGTTCGTTTCGTGTTACTGTTTTGATAGCTTGAGTGCTGTGTGGAGGTGGTCTCGCCGTCCTAACGGCGGTTTTCTTTCGTCCTTAGTGTTACTCTTGGGTTCATCCGCCCATGGTTGTTTTCTTTCTAGAGAGAGAAAGATGATGTTGTGGGTGGAATCTGGATTGATGCTGCGAAGGTAGCGGCTTTGAACCGACAGTGTGGAGTTTGCTGCTCACGTTATGTGCGTGTTTGGTAATCCGGTACTGTAGGCTCTTCATGGTCGCTAGCTCTGGGTTCATATGGAGTTTTCCGGCCGGTGTTATGGCTTGTGTTGTTACTGTTACAGGTATCTTGAATGCTGATTATCCATTGTCGGAGTTCAAATGGATATATTGTTGGTCGGGTCTGTTGCGCGCTGTTAGCTCGCTCTAGCTCAAATGGTCTCTGTGTTCGCCGACGTTGTTTTTTGAAACTTCTGGTGCCTTTATTACCGTGGTGAGTAAATGCAGCTCGTTGGTGGACCGGAGTGAGATTCTATTGTTCCAGCACGGCATTGCTTGTTGCGGGGCAGGAAGGTTGCTGGCTATGGTGGTGGGTTTTGATGCTCACCGGTGGTCTCGTTTTTGCGGGTGTGCTGTTGTTTTAGCCGGGGCCATGGCGGCATGTACCTGCTCTGGCACGTTGTTACAGTGTGTAAGAGAGGGTGGTTCTCACGCTCCAGCCTTGAAATTTGGTTCTGCGTGGCACGCGCACATCAGGCAGTGCATTTTCCCGCCCATACGTGTGTTCAGGTTTGCTTTCAACTTGGACTTGGTTTCGAAGAAACAGGGGCTAGTAAGTGGTTTGGTGTGCCGTGTATTGTGGGTTTGTCTGGGCAGCTGTAAAGCTAGTTTGATGTACGTGAAGGGCACGTTGGGGCTCTAATTGATGTTGGACAGTTCTTATAGGTGATGAGCTGTCATGGGTTGGCCTATATTATATATATATATATATCTTATCTTATATTTATATATATTATATATACATTCAAATATGGGCCCAAAGCTGCTTTTGCCTCAGGTGATTTTTTTTTTGTTCGGCTTTAGCCGTGAGCTAGGGATTGTAAGGCCATTTTTTGGTGGGGCCCATTTGATGTTATTTTGTTGGTACACCATCTTCGGCAGATTCGGCTGCATTATTGGTTTTGTTTAAATGAGTTTGTTGTTGGCCCACGATATTGGGCCATCAGTGGGTTCATTCTTTTTTGGTGCTTTCACGATGAAATTTGGGTAACTGGTTATTATTTTCTTTTTAGCCTCTTGGTAGCGGATCAGGTATAGTCGATTTTCTCATGATGATTGATTGTGTGATCCTCATGTGACTTGATATGAGGTTAGTTTTGAGCCATCTCCGCCAAGAGTGATTGAGGGGTCACTGCTATGGGGAATAGTGGTTCGATGACTAGCCGAGTTCGAGACTGGGAGATGAGCGGGAGGATAGCTACCGGTTCCGGTTGCTTCTTGTCTTCATGTGACCCATCCTAATTGATCGTATTGTCACGCCTGAGATGGAGTGACGGGCACACTGCCATGGGGTTTGAGGCTTGTGATCTACCAAGGAAGGGACTGGGGGATGTGATGATTGATCTCAGGTTACTTTTGGCTATATATTGGTTTGTTGCTGTGGGGCTACCGTTGTCGCTACGACTCACAAGACTGTTGCTTATGGTTACTGATCGTGCTAGCTTCACGTGACTCTGTCGGGTTTTCTCATGGGGTAGATTTTTTCCTCTGTCATGGCTTTTGTTGAGTGGCTAGGATGTCACAGCTATGAGGAGTGGGATGCTTACTGGATTCCATGTGTTGATCTACGATAGAGACTGGGGGCGAATGTGGTTGGTTATCATTTTTGATTTGTCTTGAGGGTTGTTGCTTTGTGAGTACGGTTGTTGTGGTTCTTAAGTTTTATGGTGTTTGTGGTGTTTGTTTGTATCTTTGCCCATACATTCATCCCAAGTTTCCATCTATTATTTTTTATGGTAGGGGTTACTTGTGGACAAAAGGATATATGGGCAAAGTTGGGGTTATTTTGTTTTCTGTTGTTCTTGTTTTCTCCCCTTATCTTATGGGGGTGCAGTGGTAGTTTCTGTTGGTTATGTATTCATTTAATTATTTGTAGTTGGGTGTGCCTGGGGTATGCCTCCTGTAAACTTGTAAATTTCATTGCCTTTATTTTATGACTTACTTATCCAAAAAAAAATAGTGCATCTATCACACTTTGTGTTCACATTCAGTATATCAAACATACTCTGTTCACTAAGTGCGTCTATCACACTTTGTGTACATTTAGTGTATCCATCACACTCGTTCACTAGGTGCATCTATCACACTTCGTGTTCACATTTAGTATATCAATCATACTCTGTTCATATAATGCATCTATCACACTTTGTGTTCATTTTCAGTATATCAATCATACTTTGTTCACTAAGTGCATCTATCACACTTTGTCTTCATTTTCAGTATATCTATCATACTCTGTTCACTAAGTGCATCTATCACACTTCGTGTTCATATTTAGTGTATCAATCACACTTCATTCATTTAGTATATCAATCATACTCTGTTCACATAGTGCATCTATCACACTTTGTGTTCACCTTTAGTGTATCCATCACACTCGTTCGCATAGTGCATCTATCACACTTTGTGTTAACCTTTTGTGTATCCATCACACTTGTTCACTAAGTGCATCTATCACACTTCGTGTTCACCTTTTGTGTATCCATCACACTTGTTCACTAAGTGTATCTATCACACTTTGTGTTCACCTTTTGTGTATCCATCACACTTGTTCACTAGGTGCATCTATCACACTTTGTGTCAACCTTTTGTATATCCATCACACTTTGTTCACTAAGTGCATCTATCACACTTTGTGTTCACCTTTTGTGTATCCATCACACTTGTTCACTAAGTGTATCTATCACACTTTGTGTTCACCTTTTGTGTATCCATCACCCTTGTTCACTAAGTGCATCTATCACACTTTGTGCTCGCTTTTTAGTGTATCAACCACACTCTGTTCACTTAGTGCATCTATCACACTTTGTGTTCGCTTTTAGTGTATCCATCACACCTGTTCACATAGTGCATCTATCACACTTTGTGTTCGCTTTTAGTGAATCTATCATACTCTGTTCACATAGTGCATCTATCACACTTTGTGTTCACTTTTAGTGTATCAATCACACTTTGTTCACATAGTGCATCTATCACACTTTGTGTTCACCTTCAGTGTATCAATCACACTCTGTTCACGTAGTGCATCTATCACACTCTGCGTATATCCATCATGCTTTGCTTCACATAGTGCATCTATCACACTTTGTATTCGCTTTGTGTATCTATCACACTTTGCTTCACTTAGTGTATCAATCACACTTTATTCATGTCGTGTATCCAGCACACTCTCTTCACTTTTGTGTATCTATCACACATGCTTGCTAAGATTGCATCATAACTGCATGAAATGTAGTTTGATTTGCCTTCCCGCTTAAAACTGTCGCATTTATTGTGAATATTTTCTTCGCTACAGCTTTATTTACATTATCCTTACTGCATGAAATGTAGTTAGATTTGTATATGCTTGCTGCTTTGCATAATCGTGAGTTACGTCTGGCTTTGTGCATATCATTTTGCATCTTGCCCCTAGCCTGCGGGCACATCTTTGTTATTTGCCTGTTTTTCTAAGTCTTCGCCTTGTCAAAAATGGGTCGTCTCTGGGCTTTGACATTCACTCCTGTCACTTCTTGACTTTCGAGTTCTGTCAAAGAAGGACAACTGTAGACACCCCATTTTCGACCGACCTTAAGACTCAGACGTCACCGATTGAGCACTTGGTGATGTTGCATATTGTGCTCGTTCTGAAGTTTCAGAGTCTCGGCTGCAAGCCTTGCCTTGCCTCGGTTTGCGAACCAGGCTCGATTTTCTCTATTTTCTCTTCCCGAAGGGAGAGAGAGGTCTCGTGGATCATCTCTCAGTGGTCGTAGGCTACGTTTCGTGATCGTAGGCCATTTTTCCCATTTGGACCCGGTTTCCGATTTTTCGGAGCCGACGGACGTGTGCCTCGGTTCTGGACTGCCTAACCACCTCCGTTTGCTCCGATTTTTGGCACACATCTTATTTACTCCCTTTTGGGAGACACTGTGGCCCGAGAGACCAACTTCGTGGTCGAATGCCACCTCTGGTGCTTAATAGCCCATTTTCGGAGCTCCGGGCCGCGCGTTTCGGTCCCCGAACCTCCGTTTTGCATCCGTTTTGGTTCTTTTTTGGTGGAGACCTCATTTTCATTGTTAGGAAGCTTGTAGGAGGGTGGGAGGCCAGCAATTGTTCTGAAAAGCCAGCTTTATTTCTTCATCACTCTCCGTCGCCCGTTTTCCTCACTAAAAAGCTAATATTGACCACCCCGGGGCCACTTTCTTTAGCCCTAAACCCCATATTTGTGTTGTACACACCTGGGACACCAATACGTATAGGCCGGCCAGTAATTGTCCTTGACCCTTTTGAACCCCTCTAAAAAGTTGGCTTTTCTCTCTCCTGGTTCACTTTTTTTGGATTTTGACCACATATTTGTGTTGTGCACACATGGGAGGCCACCTTTTTTGGGTGGCCAGCCGGCAATTTGCATTGACCCTTTCGACCCCTGGCCGGCCGGCCATGGGGGGTGGCCGGCCGGCCACCTGAACCTTTTGAATCTGGCCGGCCATGATCCTCTCTCTCCAAGTGTATTCCAACTGTGCCAGCTGTTTCCCCCCAGATCCTGTATCCGAAGGGTTGCCTTTTGGGGGGGAAACTTGAATTTGATTTTCCCCCTTTTCCCTTGGCCTCTCTCCCTTTATAAAACCAACACTTGAGCTTCATTTCTAAGGGTTAGAGATTTTTGCTAAGGCACACAACCATCTTCCTCCATAGCTCTCCCTTCCAAGCTCTAAAGTCCATTATCCTTGGCCATTTACACACCACCTCCAAGACTACAACCTCCACACTCCATTCCAGCAACTTGAGGCTATTTTCCAGAGGTTAGAAGCACCTTTCCTTGGTCCAAAAGCTGCTGAAGACTTGTGCTACAAGGGTGAGTCCTCTTCTCCTTCTTTCTTGCCTTATTTTGTTCTATATCTTAGCCTGTGTTTCTTAAATTTTTGGGCTCCGACCTGAACTATAAATAGTCACATTTTGAGCTCCTTTTCATGTTTGATGAAGGACCTCTTGCTGTTTGAGGTCTTCTCCTTACCCTTTGTGTTTAATCTCTCTTTTAGGCCTATTTTTGCATGATATTTTAGGCTTATTTGTGAGCTGTTTTGGACTTGGTCATAAACTGTGAAATGTCTTGTTTTGAGTCCCTCTTCAACTTTGTTGAAGGGCTGTCCTCTGTTTAAGGTCAGCTTCTACCACTTGCCTCTTTATTCCTCTTTTATGGCTATTTCTTGCATGATATGTTAGCCCTGTTTGTAAGCATTTTTGGGCTTCAAGACAAACTATAAAGTGCCTTGTTTTGAGCCCCTCTTCAACTTTTTTGAAGGGTTCTTTGCCATTTGGGGCCAGTTACTGTCCCTTGTCTCTATTCTCTCTTTTAGGGCCATTTTTGCATGATAGATTAGCCCTATTTGTGTTCACTTTTGAGATCTGTTATAAACTGGAAAAAGTCTCATTTTGACATCATCTTCATGTTTGATTAGGGAATTTTCCTGTTTGAGGTCATATGCTTCCTTTTATGCTCGATTGTTTTGAGCCTTGCACCTAAGCTCTTGTTGCATGCTTTGTTTGGACTTCTAGCCACTGAAATCCACTGTTTTGAGCCTCCAAATCAGAGGGGGGTGACCCCCTCTCTCCTTGACTTGTTTGGTGGTCATTTTGGCCTTCCAAAGAGACCCTATCTTGCATGCTTCGAGGTCACTTTCGAAGGTCAATTTGGTGAGTTTTAGGACTACCATATTTGATTTTTATAGTTGTTTATGCCATGCTAAATGTCTACCTTGCATGTGCTTAATAACTCCCTGCATGGCCCTCTAAAGGAGCTCATTATTTTTGCATACCATGGTTGCATATCAGTGGTTATTTGAGCCTATTTTCACATGATTTATTCACTAATTTTTTCTGGTTTGGTGAGATTACATTTGCTTCATATACTTGCCATATAAACCATGTTTGCTAGTCAAGATTGCATGCTATTTTGTCCACCATGCTAGCATCTTTTGGCCATACTTTCAACTGGAAATGTTCATGTTTTGGGACTGCCTTGGCTCTGTCTTCATGCTTCATGATCAAATAATGCATGCTTTGTATAGCTATAAGTCATTCCATGTGCCTAGTTTCGAGTTTCGGGTTTCATCTCATGCATCGGGTGCCATCTTTTCATGTTTCGGGGCTGTTTAGCATCATATTTTAGTGCTGGAATTACATGCTTGTATGCCATATTTCATGCCTTGCCATGCCTTGTTAGAGTTGCATACTATGCCTTAGGTTCGGTCCTCGGTTTGCGTGCATGCGTGCACGCATTTCGAGAGTCTCATTTTCATCTAATGGCTACTGATGAGAGTGTGGCTGAGGTCCACTCATGTTAGTGTAAGTCCATTATGCATTGCGTATGCCATTTCATTTCATAGCATTGTGTATGCTAGGTTGTATGTTAGAGCATTGTGTATGCCTCGTTACATCGTGCATTGTGTATGCCATTTCATAGCATTGTGTATGCTAGGTTACATGTTAGGGTTGCATTCACGCATATCATGCATATTGCATTGCGCTTGGGATAGGAGTTAGCCCAAGCACGGGAAACGAGGGACATTTCGTACTCCGAGTGACGGAACGTGTCTCAATTCCCGGTCGCCGACACTCCGGATTATCCATGACGGAGTCTAGGCCTTGTTGTGTCCATATGTGCATTCATTTCATATTGAGTCATGCAATTCGACTTTTCGGCCATCATGCATCGAGATACGGGATTGGTGGCACGAGGATCGAGGACTACACTCCCTGAAGAGTAGTCATGCATACATGTGTGAAAATACTTTGCCATGCCCCTTTGTTGCTCTATGTTGCAGCAAATCAGAAATCAGCAGCCTTCCGGAGCTTGGCACGCATTCTATAGCGATCCCGGGTTTACCCTTGTTGAACAGTGATCCGGACATGTGTCCGTGGATGTTGGTAGTTGTTTATTATCTAGTTTACATCCTCCTTACTTTGTTTATTGAGTTATAGGATGTGTTGGGCAGGTTTGTTTCAGGTTGGTTGTGTTTGGGAGCCTAGTGTTACTGCCCAGATTTTTGGACCTTCGCTCGAGCGAGGAGTTTGTCGCTCGAGCGAGAGTGAGGTTCGTGTCTGGTGGGTCGAGCCAGGGTGGCTTCGCTCGAGCGAGTGTTGCGTCTGGTTCTGGACCTGAGAGTTGCCTTTCTTGGCTCGAGCGAGCTTCCTTCGCTCGAGCGGTCTGGGTTTTTCTTCGCTCGATCGAGAACTTCTTGGCTCGAGCGAGGGTTTTCTGTGTCTGGTCGCTCGAGCGACCAAGGCTTCGCTCGAGCGAGCGTGTTTTATATCAGCGGACAGTAGCGATTTTGAACATCACTTTTCACTTTCTTTTTGTGATCAAACCTTAGATCCGAGACCCTCTCTCTCTACACTTATATTCTCTCTAAGATTTGATCTCCCTAGAGTGTGAATCTAGCCTAGGGCTTTTGTTAAAAAGATAGAGGGCATTGAGAGCTTCGTTTTAATCTGAAAAAGTTTGGTTTTGGAGCACGTTGATCTTCGAGTCTTCATCTCCTTTTTGGCTTAAACTTCGAGGTAGGGATATCCTACTCCTCTCTATGGATTTTGTCTTTAAATTTTAGTATTTTGAGATGTTGGGGTTGGTTTGGTAATTTTGTGAAAGTTCGGGGCTTTTGTGTAATTTTACAAAAGTTGGGGTTTTATTCATAATAAACCTAGATGCATGTTTGGAATAGAGAAATGAAATAAATGTTAAATCATTGATGAAAATGGGACCTAAGGGTTGAAATGGTAATTATGAAAAATGGCCTAATTACATTGTTTGATTAATTGGGATAGTTAATGGTGAGAAATGAGGAAATGAAATGTTGATTGAATATCCATTTGTGCATTTATTTTCTATTTAGAAATAACTGCTTGGGCTATCGGTGGAGGATAGTCGTGATTGTTGTAAACAATGCATGATGATTAGGCAAACTGAAACTAATCAATGAAATGTGTCATGGAACTTGACGGTTGATAGAATACATTAACTGTATGTATTGGGTGATTGTATATAGAACCAATGTGTTTATATACGTTATGTGTAGAGGAGGAGATGGGGGATGTACTCCGCGGTTTAGGGGAAGATAGGGGATGTACCTCTAAACCAGATAGTATTGGGAGAAGATAGGGGATGAACTCCGTAGATACAACTCATATGCTTGTCTAGAAGTGAAGATAGAGCTTATATGCTTATCCTTGTGATGTGTGGATATAGCTTTTATGCTTATCTGTGGATATTGTCGTTATACATATCTGTTGAGAATGTGGATATAGCTTATATGCTTATCTGAATGTGGGATATAGTTTTTATACATATCTGTGAAAATGATGATAGAGCTAGCATGCTTATCTGTTGAAAAAGGGAAAATGAAAGGTAACTTAGACTCATAAGTTGTATGACATAAATGTGTAATTTATGTGAATGCATCTGTGTTAGCCATCTATCAATTGCTAATCTTTTAGTCATTGTTCATGGTTGGTTTAGTGTATCTCTACTGGGCTGTGGCTCACCCTATATGGGAATATCATTTTCAGGTATAGGCAGCATGCCACCTCCAAGGACATAGCTGGGAGGCTAGAGGCGGACATACTCTGTCGCTTAACTTTTGATGTATTACATGTAACTTCAAGCCAAGGGCTTAATGTGTAAACGAGTTAGTACTCTTTTGTTGTAACCAAGTGTTAACTTGGAAAGCTGTAAGCCCGTAGGGCATTTTGTTTTGATGTTAACATGTAATACTTATGTAATGGAACTCTAATGTATAAAAGAATGTGGTTAGTTTATATGTAAATGCATGTCTTATCTGATGGGTTTAATGTTGTTTTTTTTGAGGGCGTTACACATTCCAAGAATAATTGCAAACAGAGGCAAACTGGGGCATCGCAAGGGATTCTTCGCACAAGGCAACCCGAGCATGCATCATTCATCATTTGGAACAGTGCTGAGGCGGTCCATGGATTTGCGTGCCAATTTACTACTTTCCTAGATTAATTTGTTAATTAATTAGGATTCTGTATTTATTCGGGACTGTATTATTTATTCATTTGGGACTGTCTTATTTATTCGGACCCTCTGCGCGAGGGCAATGTTGTAATAAGTGTTAGTTGTAGCAAGTTGAATACATGTTAGTTGTAGCATTTCACATGCCATCTTTAGAATAGCCGAGCCTATCTTAGTTGCATTTTGCATGTGTTGCATTAGGCATTTCTGTATAGTTAGGATTATGCATGGATTTCTAACATAGCTTTTGTTTTGGCTTGGAGTACTCGGTAAGTGTTTATGCTTTAGCATCCTTGCATGTGTGTGAGTGACTGCCATGATAGCATGCTTACCATGAGGCTAAGTGCTTATGTGATATAACTGCCTGAATGTCTGTGGGTGAAGGTTGGGTTATTTAAGTTGGAGCAATTCGTTAAAATGTGTGTTTAAATCCCACTAGATAGTGGCCAAATCATGTTTTCTAAGCCTACCCGAGGGTGGCAAATCTACTTCTTAGCCTACTTGCGAGTAGCACCATCAAACCATTTTCAAATAAACAAACATGAAATGTTTTGTTCCAATTCAGGCGACCCAGTTTATACTTGTATGTTGTGCGCATCACATAGTAAATCTAGGCTAATAACCGGAATAAGAACGCATAAAGTTTTCAAAACTATATATCATGGTTAGTAGAGGCCGATCTTTGACCGGGCGAGCGGGGGTGCTCACGAAGTGACCTTCCCCAATCGTTGCCAAGTTCCCAAGCCGAGGCAACTTTAGTGATGACGGACACGTGGCCTTAGGCAAACGAGTCAGGGTTTCCTAAATTTTCGCAAAATAAAACATTTAGGTGGCGACTTTGTATCTGGAAAAGCAGTCCATGTTTGGCACTTCTTTCAAAAAATCTGTTTTCTCAAAACGATTTGCCGGATTGGGACTCTTTGGTTCAGATTAAGAACCGTGACAATTTGAGAGTCCGAACTTGTAGTGAGCCCAAATGAACAGAACGGGACTCATCCTCCCGGGGCGTTCGGGGACGTCTACAGTTTCTGGCGACTCTGCTAGAGAGTTAGAGAACTTGACTCGAACTCATGATATCTGGTTTTGACTACACTTATGTGTTTCTTTGCATTGCATGTGCATTGGTGCGCCTAGGATACCGTGTTTGCCATCTGCTATTCCTGAGCGGTTTGCCAGAGGCTACGTGCGCCATAAGGCTTACCGGTTACGGGCTCTGCCAGTATGGGAACACAAACCCCGGCTTTACCGGGGTACCCTTTTTGACCATTCGAGCTAGTGCATATTCGGAATCCATAGTGACCATTCCAAACTAGGACAGGTTGCTTACCCGGTTATAGGTTGTTTGAAACCACTATGTGCGTACTGAAACCCTAGCTCCTGACAAAATAGGACAGGGAAACCCCTACCCCAACATAGGGGTGTTTTGGCTCTCACTTGCTTGCTATGTGCTTTTAGGGTGTGTCCCTACAGGAATGCATGTAACAGTTTGCAAGTCTGGGTATCAGGCCTGTGGGCATCAGTATCTGGGAATCAGTTTTACCTGAGGGTATCAGTTCACTGGCAGAATTTTTGGACAGAATTCAGTAGAGAGCACAGTTATTCGGCTGCTCATATCTGTTTTGGTGAAATCAGGCTGAGATGCTGCATGTTTTCTCTTTTGCTAGGGTAGTCTTGGAACCATAGCTTCAGAAGGTTCCGATAACCCCTGAGGTTCATCGGACTTGTGCTGATAAACTTTGTCAAGTCAGAGATTCAGTTCAAGGGCAAATCAGTGCTCCTCCGCTAGAGGCAGGGTAAAAGGGGCCAGTTAGGAACAAATCATCGGTTCAGCAGTTACCAGATCAGTGGCCCTTATCCACCCCACCTGTGAACAATCAAGCTGAGGCCTCAGTTTCTATCAAAGAGATAGATATACCAGTCAGTCAGCCAGAACAGCAAAACATGGCAGGGATGGAGGAAATGATGCGTCAACTCCAAGAAAGTATGAAACTCATGCAGCAAGACGTTGCCCGCCAGACGGAATTTGCCAAATAGTAGGCTGCGATCATGGCTCAACAAGCAGAGTTAATTACCCGGCTACAGCAGCAAACTGGAGCATCTGCTTCGCACCAAGCCCCTTCCCCACCAGGAGTCCCAGCACCCGAGGAGGCACCAAATGGCCAGGGAGATACAGACATTCTGACAGGACTGGCTCCGCCCCTAATCCTACCCCAATTACCCAAAACACCCACCAACCTGCCGGATTCTCCCTTTGAGTCCGAGGTGGACCCCACAGCACTGAAGGTGAGCAAGCTTGAAAAACTGTTCAAGAAATCTTAGGGCGTCAAGTCCATCCCAGACATTGAGGATGGATATACCGATGCGGTTATGACGCTGCCAGACCGCTTTAAAATGCCACATATCGACCGCTTTGACGGATCTGGGGATCCCCTGGTGCATCTCCGGTTGTTCTCAGATATACTACGACCGATGGGCCTCACCAGACCGCAGAAGCTTTCATTGTTCGGCCGGACCCTGTCAGGTGTGGCCGCTATCTGGTATGCAAAATTAGAAGACAATGTCAAACGGAACGGGGATGAGATGGCCGAGGCCTTCGTTGCGCAGTACTCCTATAACACGCAAATCGAGGTCACAACCCGTGATCTTGAAACAACAAGGCAAGAGCCTGAGGAGAGTTTTTCTGATTTCGTAGCCCACTGGAGGGCCAAGGCCTCAATGATGACCCTTAGGCCCACTGACAAAGATCAAATTCGGATGATTGTGCGCAATCTCTAGCCCAAGCTTATGCAGAAAATGATCGTTCTCCCCTTCCCCACCTTTTCAGACTCACATGAGATGGGAGTACAGATCGAGGACGCTATGAAGTAGGGCCTTCTTGACCAGGAGAAAGAGCAGCCCAGGAGGGCATTTTCCCGCAGTTCAAATGCGACCACCAGTGGTGATGCAGCTGCAAGATCTTCTGAAGTGGGCATGGTTACCACCTCCGCATCAAAAACAGCTACCCCATTCACCGGTGCATCCGGAAGTAGCTCATAAGAAACCAAATATCCATCTCGAGTCAAGAGGGTTTTTTTTTTGGGTGAATAAGTATTAAAATAAAACAGGAAAATTTACACGAATACAAGGGGCATACCCCAGGCCCTACCACAAACTACAACAACAACACCCAAACTGAAAAGAAACAAAACCTACCAACCCACAAAATCGGGTACACACGCAGCCAAAACGACTAAGCAGAACATAATAAATGTTCAAGAACCATGTCCCCACTACAGACAGGGGTCTTGCACAAATACAACACCAGCCCAGCAGTTGCACCGAACTGGGGAAAAAACAAGGACCAGCATGAGAACCAACAAAACACCAACCCAATACTTAGTCTCGAACATGACCAGAACTAAAGACAAAACAGCCCAAAAAGGGGACAAAATTTGGAATACAAAAATTACAAACACACTATACGAGAATATGTACATACAGAAATGAAAATAGCTTATGAACCCACTGAAATGCCTAGGCAAGGCGCAACTTGCAGCCATCACCGAAGAGCAAATCCACACAGCGTACAACGTCAAAGAGGGGTGCAGATTGCAGCCACCTTCACACCACCAGGCAAACCCCGGCACAGATTGCTGCCAATGCACAAAGATAGTCACCAACAGCAAACTTCTTGCAGCCAAAGCCCAAATCCAATAACCCTCCGAAAGAAACTGCCAGGAGCAATCCCACCTTACAAGTTGCTGCTTAACCTGTTCAACATATAATAGAGAGGAATTTCCATAACAATATATTGAGTCATACAGAAGAAGGAACAACAAGCATTCAGTATAGGACCTCCCCTCACTCGACCCACAATAAAAGAGAGCTCTCCACTCAATGTAAGATCTCCCATCACTCGGCCCACATATTTCGTGCTCTCTCATTCCAGCCAGCTGAACAATGTACTTGAAAGTCCATAAACCTGCACAAAATATATATAATATATAGTACATGTTAGTCTAAAATATATGTACTTCCTCCCCCCACTCAACCCACATTTACAAGAGGAACTGTACTGGCTCACATCACTCAACCCTCCCTTCATAGGCTCCAGATTTTGTAAACATTTGGGATCCATAATAGCTGATAGAATCTGAGAATAACACCATCCGCAAGACAGCACAATTTGTTAGGCAAAACACTCCTTATCTGCTCACCATCACTCAACCCTCAATGTAGGGAAATTCACACCACTCGAATTCCTTTCAGCTGCAGCAGTTTGGGACTGCAACAGGATTTTAAAAGGTAGGTTCCATTGTTCCAAATACCAGTTGTCACCTGCATAAGCTTTCACATTTTCCATAGAAAGGAGTCTACCCCTAACCATTTGGATGATAGAGTTAGTGACAACCTCTTCAGGTTTGAAAACCTTACTAAAGATTCTACTATTTCTCTCCATCCAAATGTGGTAGATACTGTAGAGAAAAGAGAGTTTCATAATCACAGATTTCAGAGATTTACCATTGATGGATTTAGTAGCAAACTCAACAAGTTCCAACCAAGGCAAAGAAGGCCAATGGGAATTACACTTAGCTTGGATAGCAGCCCAAATCCTAGAGGAGTAGAGACACCTAAAGAACAGATGGGAGTGGTTTTCCTCAGGAGCACAACATAAAGGGCAGCTAGGGCTCGTAAGAAAACCAAAGATTTGGAGTCTATCCCCAGTGTTAAGTCTCTCATGGATAGCCAGCCACACAATGAAACTAACCCTAGGGATAACAGGAGGACCCCAAATGAGATTAGACCAAGTAACCTTTGGGCCCTTGTCCCTCCAACATTCCCAAGCAGAGTGAATAGAAAAGGAGCCATCAGCAGTCAAACTCCACACAGGAATATCAGGGGAATCAAGGGAAGGTTTAAGAGAAGGAGGAGTGGCAGCAATCCATTCCTGTATCTCCCAAGAGTTAGGAAAAGGCCAATTCCAAGAATCATTTGAGATAATTGAACTAACCTTAGAATTGCCAGGAAGGTTGGTATCATAGAAAATTCTAGGACCATACCGAAGCAAAAGCGAACCAAAGGGGTGCCAGTTATCATGCCAGAGGAACACATTTTCACCATTACCAAGTTTGAATTTGATAATAGGGAAAATTAAATCCCTAAGCGATAAAAGTTTCCTCCAAACCCAGGATGGATCACTGGGCATCTTAATACCCCAAAAACTCTTACCCTTAAGTAAGTAGGACTTAACCCATTGACACCACATTGAACATTCCCCACCCGAAAACAAATACCAAACATGTTTGGCTATAGCCGCTTTATTCCAAACCTCCATATCCTTAAAACCAAGCCCACCCTCATTTTTTTTTTTTGCAAATATGCTTCCAAGCAATTTTAGCACTATGCTTTTTCAGCTCCGTCCCAGACCAAAGGAAAGATCTGAGCAGATTTTCAATGTCGCGGATAACCCTCTTAGGGAGAATAAAAATAGAAGACCAATAAACTTGCATCGAGAAAAGAATAGACTGGATGAGTTGGGCTCTACCAGCATAAGATAGCAATTTATTGGTCCAGCTTTTGATCCTCTTAGTCATCCTATCAACCAAGGTTTGGCAGTCAGACGCCCTAAGCTTAGTGGTAATCAAAGGCACACCCAAATATTTCACAGGGAGGGAGCCCTCAGTGAATTTGGCAATTTGCAAAATGTTAGCTTTAAGCTCACTACTACATCAGGAAAAATAAATATTACTCTTATTAGGATTAGGAGTGAGACCGGACAAGTTCCTAAATTCCTCCAAACCTTGCATGATGAGATGAACAGTCCCCGGATCCCCTCTACAGAAGATCATAAGGTCATCAGCAAAACACAAATTAATGATTTTAGTCTTCTCACATCTCCAATGGAACTTAAAAAGGGGGTTTCCAGATTTTTCAGCAAGAATTCTAGCCAAAACCTCCATAGCCAACACAAAAAGATAAGGGGACATAGGGTCTCCTTGCCTAAGGCCCCTAGCCCCTTTAAAGTACCCATGAAGACTACCATTAATGCAAATAGAGAAAGAAGGACCAGTCATACAAGCATTGATCCAATTTATCATGCAAGGAGGAAAGTTCATAGCAGTGAGGATATCAATAATAAACTCCCATCTCACAGTATCATAGGCTTTCATGATGCCCACTTTCATAGCGCACTTCGGAGTTTTGGAACTCCGGTGGTAACCCCTCATAATCTCTTGGGATAGAAAGATGTTGTCCGAGATTCTTCTACCCTGGACAAAAGCAGATTGCACAGGATCAATAAGATCAGGAAGCACCAATTTGACTCTGTTAGCTATTATCTTGGCAATGCATTTGTAGATGGTGTTGCAGCAAGAAATAGGCCTATAGTCACCAACATTCATAAGATTAGGAATTTTGGGAATAAGAGCAATGATGGTGCTATTGATCTCCGAGAGGAGTTTACCAGAGTCAAAAAATGACTTAATGGCAAGTGTAACCTCCTTCCCAACAATATCCCACGAGCTTTTGAAGAAACCAGCTGAATACCCATCAGGGCCAGGAGCTTTATTGGCTTTGAGAGACCAAAAAACCTCCTTGATTTCAGCATCCGAAATAGGTTTAGCCAAAAGAGCCGATTGAGAATTGGAAACCTTTTTATTCACCAACAATTTGATGTGCTCAAGACCATTGTACTCCCCCAAGATAGGGGTACCAAACAGCTTGGTATAGAACTGGACAAAAGTATCATGAATATCAGCTATCTTAGTGGACCTAGTACCATCCTCCATAACCACACTCATGATTTTACCTCTATTAATATTACTCTTAACAGACCTAAAAAAGAAGCTGCTATTCCTATCCCCTAGACCAAGCCATTGGACTCTGGATTTTTGAAGAGCAAGGCACTCTTCCAAATTGCTAAGTTCAATGTATCTTTTCAACTCCTTTCTTTCCTCAGATTGAAGCTCACAGTTCAAAGGATCCTTATCAAGCTTAATTTGAGCACGATCCAAACTAGCCTTAGAGATAAGGACACGAGTGGATAGATCACTAAAGTCTTTTTTATTAAGAAGCTTAAGGCTGACTTTGAGTTGTCTCAGCTTCTGACAAATTCTGAACATAAGGACACCACGAATATATTGAAACCAGGTATTAGAAACAGTGCTAAGAAAATCTGGGTGTTGAGACCAGAAGTCAAAGTATTTGAAAGGTTTCTTAAAGGAGCTACTGTTAACACTGATGTTGACCACAACAGATGAGTGATCAGAAATACTAGCCGGGAGAAAAGTAGCCGTAGACTCAGGAAACTTATCCAGCCAGGCCTCATTAACCAGGACTCTGTCAATTTTGGTCGCTATGAAAGCTCCCTCACTCCTTTTATTAGCCCATGTGAATTGGCATCCACCATAAGATAGATCAACCAATTCAGATGCGTTAATATAAGTATTAAACTCCTCATTTTCAGAAGTCCAGATAGGAGAACCCCCAATTTTTTCCTGTTGGTATCTTATAGCATTAAAATCACCCAAGAAAATACAAGGAATTTTGGATTTAGCACGAGAGATGTTAAACATTGTATTAAAAAATACTTTCCTCAAAGTGTGCTTATTTGCAGCATAGACAAAAACAGCAAAAAAATATTCATTTGTAGCCAAGTCAAGGATTTTACACAAAATATGCTGATTTGACATGGAAATCAGTTGAAGATCACAAAAGTCATTGTTCCAGCACACCCAGACTCTCCCAGTTTCAGTTGGTTGTGAATTGGAGAGCATAGACCAGTTACCAAAACATTTTCCACAAATTTTCCTCTCATTGGGTTGCTTTATTTTAGTTTCCAAAACTCCCATGACATGAACATTTTCTTTAGACACAAAATTCTTAACTTCTTTTTGTTTAGAGGGATCATTCAATCCTCTAACATTCCATGAGGCAATTTTAACAGTCATTGGGATACAAAAAGGAGAGGTGACAAAAAAAAACCACAACCAACTGAAACTGGTTACTTCTTCTTCTTCCTCTAGCTGCTGCTGCCTTTGCCAGAGGACTTGTTCTTTATATGCTGGTTTACCTGAGCTACAGTAGATGACTTCTTTACCTCCTTCAGAGCTGACTCTATCATTTCAGCGGCATTAGGTATAACCAGCTCTGTAAGCTCGAAAATCTTCTTTTGAAATCTATCCACATCACTGCTGTCAGAACTTACTTCTTCCACAGAGGAGCTCTTCTCGGCCGGATCCTCCTGTATCACTTGAGTACGAGCAGAAGCAGCCAAAGGCTCTACAACTGAAGTAGGTATTGGCTCCATATCTGAAGGGATTTCAGGGGACTCCACCACTTCAGGTATAGTCTCTAACTCAGGATCCCCCACTTTCCTTTTACCCTTCGCTTGAACAGTGGTCCAACCTTCTTCCTGAGGATTAACATTCTCTTCGGTTACCTTCTGCAAGGAAATCAACTGGGCCACTTGTTTTGAAACACACTTCTCAGTACTATGTCCAAAGATCTGACAGTGTTGACAAACAGAAGGCAGTCCCTGATATTCAGCTTTTAATCAAGACAGCATCATCACCACACCTGATTTGGAAGTAAGAGAGCAACTTTGATGTAGCTTCTATCTCCACACAGATTCTAGCAAAGGCCACTCTACTACCTCGAGCCGTAAGCTGATCCATAAAGAGGGGGTTGCCAATTGCACTGGCAATCCTGCTTAAGCCATCAGGATCCCAGTATTCCAGGGGGACATTAAAGAATTTCACCCAAATTGGGATTTTAGTGGATTTCTCCTTGGCAAGCTTCATCATTCTCTTCCACTGTTTCAAGATGAGGAGGTAACCCCCAATATACCATGGGCCTCCCTCTAAAACGTCTCTACAGCACTCAGGGGTATCAAATATGAAGAACATGAAGCCATCCCCATTTGTGAGAACTTCCTTAAGGCCCTTAGACTTCCACAACCCAAACGCACTATTCCGAAGATAATTATACCCAACTCCTTTATCAATAAAATAGCCAACGAGACAGGAATCCCATTTCTCCAAAGGATCAGGTCTTGCTGGCATTTCTACCACAATGCTATCTTCTACAGCAGTTGGAGGGACATACCTGAGCTTGATGTTTGATCGAGTAGATGCAGCAGTAACATTGGCCCATGATCGTTGGTCCAATTGCTCTACTGATCTGCTTCCACTAGAGCCCCCGCGACCTCCTCTCCCACCCCGATAACTGCTTCCCCTCCTACCACCTCCCCCGTGAGTAGACTCACCAAGAGGAATCTGGGTGTCTGAGATAGGAGCCATATTAGGATCACTCAGAACAAAACTATTCTTGGTTCCCCCCCTATTACGCGCGATCTCCAGGTTATCGGGGAGATTCAGGAAGCGATTATGCTCTTCCTCGACGATTTCAGACCAACTCGTACCAATCTCATTACCAATCGGCGTAGATGGTTCTTGACCAAGACCTGGGAGCATCGGAGCCTTCATTTTATCCAAACTCTGCACAGCATCCTTAGATCCGTCATCGATTGGGGATTTAGATAGATCTGAACCCACTATTTCCGAGAACGGAGCCGAAACACCCATTTCTTCAGAACGATTTGCCTCAACATTTACTACCACTTCCTGGTTATGAGCCTCCACACTGGCCAGATCCTCCATCGGAGAACCAACGCAGCGGTCTACGGTTGAAACACCCTCGACACGGGGTGTAGAGAGGTCTGATTCAGAAGCCATCAAGTCGTCACACAAGGTCGTAAAACGATTCAAAGGCTCTAGAGGTCTTACTCCGGAAAGGACATTTGAAACCGTTGGAACAACGGCCCCTACCCGATCCTATCCCTGCAAAGCATGACCAGACTAAATACTGTGCCTACCATCAACAAACCGGACATGACACCAACAGTTGCTTTCGTCTGCGCCATGATGTACAAAATCTGTTTGACAACGGGGTCATTACCGCACCAGGTCCTGCAAAGTCTATCGGCACTTGATCAATGAACTTGCGGGGGATAATGTGATTATGTGATCAGGGGATGAACCAGCTGCGGCTGGCACTCAGTTTACTTCAGATGTGGCGTGTGGCACGCACTGTTTTGAGCATTTGTGAATACTGGTTTTTGTAGCTTCTGACTTGGGTGTTGTGTCAGTTCTGTGGTTTTGTTTTGAGTCTATCTCTTTGTTCTGAGTCGGTCTTTTGATTAAGGGTCTGTCTTGTTGTATCGAGTCAGTCCTGTTTTGTTAGAGTCGGGTGATTCCGGGGGTGTTTCTTCGGATATCACTATTTTGTTTTGTGTTTGTCCTTTTGTTTTCTTTTGAGTCTATTTCTACCTGGGAGCCAGTTATACCAACAGATTTGAATAAAACAGCAGTGATTTTCACACTCTTGTGTTTGCTTTTGCCTTGCGCCAGTTGTGCCAGAAAGTTTGAATGAAACGGCAGTGCATTCCACCTGCTCTCTTGTGCCTTGAAATTATTGCATTGACCTAAGTTTTTCAAAACTTTTTTTTGAACACTGCGGTGAAAACGAAGATGAAGGAATTCCTCGGGTTTTGCAAAAATTTGATCAATTGAGAGAAAGAGAGGCGTGCTAAGCCCTTAATGAGTGAAATCATGCTTGTTAGTGTGAGTACTAGGAAGGATCCTGGCATGATCCAGATTGGTTCTACACTGTCTTCGGCGCGAGCGACTAGTCACTTTCTTAAAAGATTTCAAAAAAATGTTTTGCGCGGTCCTGCGAAGACCTATGTGGAATCTCTATTGAGATTGTGTAGCCTAGGATCGCTCTCAGTCTCGAGACTCGACCGCTTGCTTTCGAACCTTGAACTTGGATTCAGAATGTTCAACGGTCAACTACAATGTAAGGCCTGTGTGGCTGGATCAAAAGCAGCCCGTGAAGTAGCGGCGACAAAGTCAAATCAAGAAGCTTGCGAAGCTAGATCAGAAGCACCCCTCAAACTAGGGGCAAAAGAATTTCAAATGTGCTCGAAGAGTCAAAGATGAAGATCATCGAGAATGCCAAATCCCAGAAGGGAGAAAAGAAGAAAGTATTGGTGAAGGACAACCAAGTTCCTATCCACAACACTAGGGGCAAATTCAGCCCCCCATTGGATGGACTCCTACATCATCAGCAAACAACATCCATTCTCTTGGATTCGGATGGCTTCGAGAGATCTCAAACCATTCCATATGGACAAAAGCTACACTTTTACCCTTGAGAGGCTCGTTGGTCCGAAAACCCGGAAGGGCGACCCCCAGGCAAAAGTTAGAGCAAGAAAGAGAAGAAAAAGAACAAAAAGAAAAAGAAAAAAAATGAAAAATGAAAAAAATGAAGAAAATAAAAAGAAAAGATAAAAAAGAATAAAGAAGAGAAGAAAATGAAAAGGAATGAAAAGAAAAGAAGAACAAAGCTCGCAAGGTTGAAAACCCAGAAAGGGCGGCCTTGGCAAAAGTTAGAGCGTAAAAGGAGAGGTTAAATACACGAGTGTACCTTAATCCCGAACTACGTAAGGCTTGATTCCCATCTTTGGGATACGTAGGCAACTTCATTCTGAAGTCCAGCCGTAAAACACTTCAAATTCGACTGTGTCCATGTGATGGTTCTGGTCATCTTCTTCTCTGTATCCGAGAATTTGGTTGTAATTGTCATTGTAAGGACTGGTTGCCACATGCTGCGGCGCTATTCAGACTAGGGGCAACTTTCCGTTGCCGTCCACTGTGCTGCAGTGCTGTTCAAACAAGGGGCAACTTTCCGTTGCCATTCAATGCGCTGCAATGCCGTTCAAACAAGGGGCAACTTTCCGTTGCCATGCAGCTCCCCTTAAGCAAGGGGCAATTTTCCTTCGAATCTGAGGTTGTGCATCTCGAGAGTGGGTTCTATACTCGTTAAGCAGTGGCCGTTTGCAAAAACAACTTTCGAGAATTTTTACTAAGGTTGACTGATTTTCTCTCGAAAACTATTCCATTTTTCAAAACCTGGACCTTTTTCTTGGACCCAAAAAAGGAAAATTTTCAGTGCTCATAAACTAACTTGCATGATTTTGAATCAGAAAATCGAACAAGCGTGTCAATCTAACTCTCATTTTGGTTAAAATTGTTTTAGTAGAAAACCAAACCAAAAAAAAATGGTCAAAACGATGAACTAGGGGCCCAGTTTGTCTTTTCCCCTTTATCAACGCATTTGCCAGAAAGGGCACCATACTTGCCAGAAAGGGGCACAACGGAAGCTAACCGCAAAAAGGACAAAAAGCTCTCACATCCTCCAAGCAACGAGGTATCAAGCCAAGTGCGAAGCACAAACGGGAATGGAGCGAGATATTCCACTCCTTTGTTTGGACACATCTGATTACATCCAAACCCCCCCGCGGAGTATCGTCAACCGATGTCAGCTGCAGATTTGCTACACACCCAATTGTAGCACAGCCCCTCTGTGGAAGAAACTCACTGTTCTGAACAAGAAGAAGAATCTAGCAGAATGCTAGGGGCAGGAGCCCACAACTTTCTGTTTATCCATCAACCACCCAGGGGAGGGACAAAAAAATGAGAGATTGAAGAATAGAGAGATGTGAGCTGAGAGAAAAAGTGAGAAAATGGCTTTTTCAGAAAAACAGAGCCTGAGGGCCGAGTGATGTGAGAATCACAAATTAGAAAGGGTGGGAAATAATACCCGGAGAAACTGGCTCCTCGTGCACTGAGAGGTCTCTCGTCTTTGTAACACGTCTGTGTGTCGTGTCTTTTGTTTTGTTTGTCTCGATTCTTACTTTGAGTCGTTCCGAGCATTTCTCGATGTGTTTAGGTTGTTTACCTTTGTTTTCCTTTGTTGAGTCGTGATGCGCTGTGTCCAGTTGTAGGTTCTTTTTTGGTGGAGACCTCATTTTCATTGTTAGGAAGCCTGTCGGAGGGTGGGAGGCCAGCAATTGTTCTGAAAAGCCAGCTTTATTTCTTCATCGCTCTCCGTCGCCCGTTTTCCTCACTAAAAAGCTAATGTTGACCACCCCGGGGCCACTTTCTTTAGCCCTAAACCCCATATTTGTGTTGTACACACCTGGGAGGCCACCAATATGTATAGGCTGGCCAGTAATTGTCCTTGACCCTTTTGAACCCCTCTAAAAAGTTGGCTTTTCTCTCTCCTTGTTCACTTTTTTTGGATTTTGACCACATATTTGTGTTGTGCACACATGGGAGGCCACCTTTTTTGGGTGGCCGGCCAACAATTTGCATTGACCCTTTTGACCCCTGGCTGGCCGGCCGTGGGGTTTGGCCGGCCATGATCCTCTCTCTCCAAGTGTGTTCCAGCTGTGCCAGCTGTTTCCCCCCAGATCCTGTATCCGAGGGGTTGCCTTTTGGAGGGGAAACTTGAATTTGATTTTCCCCCCTTTTCCCTTGGCCTCTCTCCCTCTATAAAACCAACACTTGAGCTTCATTTCTAAGGGTTAGAGATTTTTGCTAAGGCACACAACCATCTTCCTCCATAGCTCTCCCTTCTAAGCTCTAAAGTCCATTATCCTTGGCCATTTACACACCACCTCCAAGACTACAACCTCCACACTCCATTCCAGCAACTTGAGGCTATTTTTCAGAGGTTAGAAGCACCTTTCCTTGGTCCAAAAGCTGCTGAAGACTTGTGCTACAAGGGTGAGTCCTCTTCTCCCTCTTTCTTGCCTTATTTTGTTCTATATCTTAGCCTGTGTTGCTTACATTTTTGGGCTCTGACCTGAAGTGTAAATAGTCATATTTTGAGCTCCTTTTCATGTTTGATCAAGGACCGCTTGCTGTTTGAGGTCTTCTCCTTACCCTTTGTGTTTAATATCTCTTTTAGGCCTACTTTTGCATGATATTTTAGGCTTATTTGTGAGCTGTTTTGGACTTGGTCATAAACTGTGAAATGTCTTGTTTTGAGTCCCTCTTCAACTTTGTTGAAGGGCTTTCCTCTGTTTGAGGTCAGCATCTACCACTTGCCTCTTTATTCCTCTTTTATGGCTATTTCTTGCATGATATGTTAGCCCTGTTTGTAAGCATTTTTGGGCTTCGAGCCAAACTGTAAAGTGCCTTGTTTTGAGCCCCTCTTCAACTTTTTTGAAGGGTTCTTTGCCATTTGGGGCCAGCTACTGTCCCTTGTCTCTATTCTCTCTTTTAGAGCCATTTTTGCATGATAGATTAGCCCTATTTGTGTTCACTTTTGAGATCTGTTATAAACTGGAAAAAGTCTCATTTTGACATCATCTTCATGTTTGATTAGGGAATTTTCCTGTTTGAGGTCATATGCTTCCTTTTATGCTCGATTGTTTTGAGCCTTACACCTAAGCTCTTGTTGCATGCTTTGTTTGGACTTCTAGCCACTGAAATCCAGTGGATTTTCAGTGGCTAGCACACTATTTTGAGCCTCCAAATCAGAGGGGGGTGACCCCCTCTCTCCTTGACTTGTTTGGTGGTCATTTTGGCCTTCCAAAGAGACCCTATCTTGCATGCTTCGAGGTCACTTTCCAAGGTCAATTTGGTGAGTTTTAGGACTACCATATTTGATTTTTATAGTTGTTTATGCCATGCTAAATGTCTACCTTGCATTTGCTTAATAACTCCCTGCATGGCCCTCTAAAGGAGCTCATTATTTTTGCATACCATGGTTGCATATCAGTGGTTATTTGAGCCTATTTTCACATGATTTATTCACTGATTCTTTCTGGTTTGGTGAGATTACATTTGCTTCATATACTTGCCATGTAAACCATGTTTGCTAGTCAAGATTGCATGCTATTTTGTCCACCATGCTAGCATCTTTTGGCCATACTTTCAACTGGAAATGTTCATGTTTTGGGACTTCCTTGGCTCTGTCTTCATGCTTCATGATCAAATAATGCATGCTTTGTATAGCTATAAGTCATTCCATGTGCCTAGTTTCGAGTTTCGGGTTTCATCTCATGCATCGGGTGCCATCTTTCCATGTTTCAAGGCTGTTTAGCATCATATTTCAGTGCTGGAATTACATGCTTGTATGCCATATTTCATGCCTTGCCATGCCTTGTTAGAGTTGCATACTATGCCTTAGGTTCGGTCCTCGGTTTGCGTGCATACGTGCACGCGTTTCGAGAGTCTCATTTTCATCTAATGGCTACTGATGAGAGTGTGGCTGAGGTCCACTCATGTTAGTGTAAGTCCATTATGCATTGCGTATGCCATTTCATTTCATAGCATTGTGTATGCTAGGTTGTATGTTAGAGCATTGTGTATGCCTCGTTACATCGTGCATTGTGTATGCCATTTCATAGCATTGTGTATGCTAGGTTGCATGTTAGGGTTGCATTCATGCATATCATGCATATTGCATTGCGCTTGGGATAGGAGTTAGCCCAAGCACGGGAAACGAGGGACGTTTTGTACTCCGAGTGACGGAACGTATCTCAATTCCCGGTCGCCGACACTCCGGATTATCCATGATGGAGTCTAGGCCTTGTTGTGTCCATATGTGCATTCGTTTCATATTGAGTCATGCAATTCGACTTTTTGGCCATCATGCATCGAGATGTGTGATTGGTGGCACGAGGATCGAGGACTACACTCCCTGAAGAGTAGCCATGCATACATATGTGAAAATACTTTGCCATGCCCCTTTGTTGCTCTATGTTACAGCAAATCAGAAATCAGCAGCCTTCCGGAGCTTGGCACGCATTCCAAGAATAATTGCAAACAGAGGCAAACCGGGGCATCGCAAGGGATTCTCCGCACAAGGCAACCCGCGCATGCATCATTCATCATTTGGAACAGAGCTGAGGCGGTCCTTGGATTTGCGTTCCAATTTACTGCTTTCCTAGATTAATTTGTTAATTAATTAGGATTCTGTATTTATTCGGGACTGTATTATTTATGCATTTGGGACTGTATTATTTATTCGGACCCTCTGTGCGAGGGCAATGTTGTAATAAGTGTGCGTATGTGTGATGTATGTTTTCCAACCCCACGTCTTTCTCCTTTTTATTTATCAGCTTATGATGGTTAGATTAGGGCATGTTTCAATTAGCATACAGTATGATAGCATGTTTGCATTCATTCATCTGTCTTGCATGCACCGGGCTCAGCGCATCATACTAACTGCATTTGTATCTCAATTCCAAGTTGAATACATGTTAGTTGTAGCATTTCACATGCCATCTTTAGAATAGCCGAGCCTATCTTAGTTGCATTTTGCATGTGTTGCATTAGGCATTTCTGTATAGTTAGGATTATGCATGGATTTCTAACATAGCTTTTGTTTTGGCTTGGAGTACTCGGTAAGTGTTTATGCTTTAGCATCCTTGCATGTTTGTGAGTGACTGCCATGATAGCATGCTTACCATAAGGCTAAGTGCTTATGTGATATAACATCCTGAATGCTTGTGGGTGAAGGTTGGGTTATTTGAGTTTGAGCAATTCGTTAAAATGTGTGTTTGAAGCCCACTAGATAGTGGCAAAATCATGTTTTCTAAGCCCACCCGAGGGTGGCAAATCCACGTCTTAGCCTACTTGCGAGTAGCACCATCAAACTATTTTCAAATAAACAAACATGAAATGTTTTGTTCCAATTTAGGCGACCCAGTCTATACTTGTATGTTGTGCGCATCACATAGTAAATCTAGGCTAATAACCGGAATAAGAACGCATAAAGTTTTCAAAACTATATATCATGGTTAGTAGAGGCTGATCTTTGATCGGGCAAGCGGGGGTGCTCACGATGTGACCTTCCCCAATCGAACCCAAGTTCCCAAGCCGAGGCAACTTTAGTGATGACGGACACGTGGCCTTAGGCAAACGAGTCAGGGTTTCCTAAATTTTTCCAAAATAAAACATTTAGGTGGCGATTTTGTATCTGGCAAAGCAGTCCATGTTTGGCACTTCTTTCAAAAAATCTGTTTTCTCAAAACGATTTGCCGGATTTGGACTCTTTGGTTCAGATTAAGAACCGTGACAATTTGAGAGTCCGAACTTGTAGTGAGCCCAAATGAACAGAACGGGACTCATCCTCCCAGGGCGTTCAGGGACGTCTACAATTTCTGGCGACTCTGCTGGGGAGTTAGAGAACTTGACTCGAACTCATGATATCTGGTTTTGACTACACTTATGTGTTTCTTTGCATTGCATGTGCATTGGTGCGCCTAGGACACCGTGTTTGCCATCTGCTATTCCTGAGCGGTTTGCCAGAGGCTACGTGCCATAAGGCTTACCGATTACGGGCTCTGCCAGTATGGGAACACAAACCCCAGTTTTACCGGGGTACCCTTTTTGACCATTCGACCTAGTGCATATTCGGAATCCATAGTGACCATTCCAAACTAGGACAGGTTGTTTATCCGTTTATAGGTTGTTTGAAACCACTGTGTGCGTAGTGAAACCCTAGCTCCTGACAAAATAGGACAGGGAAACCCTACCCCAACATAGGGGTGTTTTGGCTCTCACTTGCTTGCTATGTGCTTTTAGGGTGTGTCCCTACAGGAATGCATGTAACAGTTTGCATGTCTGGATATCAGGCCTGCGGGCATCAGTATCTGGGAATCAGTTTTACCTGAGGGTATCAGTTCACTGGCAGAATTTTTGGATAGAACTCAGTAGAGAGCACAGTTATTCGGCTGCTCATATCTGTTTTGGTGAAATCAGGCTGAGATGCTGCATGTTTTCTCTTTTGCTAGGGTAGTCTTGGAACCATAGCTTCAGAAGGCTCCGATAACCCCCGAGGTTCATCGGACTTGTGCTGATAAACTTTGTCAAGTCAGAGATTCAGTTCAACGGCAAATCAGTGTTCCTCCGCCAGAGGCAGGGTAAAAGGGGCCAGTTAGGCACAAATCATCGGCTCAGCAGTTACCAGATCAGTGGCCCTTATCCACCCCACCAGTGAACAATCAAGCTAAGGCCTCAGTTTCTATCACAGAGATAGATATACCAGTCAGTCAGCCGGAACAGCAAAACATGGCAGGGATGGAGGAAATGATGCATCAACTCCAAGAAAGTATGAAACTCATGCAGCAAGACGCTGCCCGCCAGATGGAATTTGCCAAATAGCAGGCTGCGATCATGGCTCACCAAGCAGAGTTAATTACCCGGCTACAGCAGCAAACCGGAGCATCTGCTTCGCACCAATTCCCTTCCCCACCAGGAGTCCCAGCACCCGAGGAGGCACCAAATGGCCAGGGAGATACGGACATTCCGACAGGACTGGCTCCGCCCCCAATCCTACCCCAATTACCCAAAACACCCACCAACCTGCCGGATTCTCCCTTTGAGTCCGAGGTGGACCCCACAGCACTGAAGGTGAGCAAGCTTGAAAAACTATTCAAGAAATCTTAGGGCGTCAAGTCCATCCCGAACATTGAGGATGGATATACCGATGCGGTTGTGACGCTGCCAGACCGCTTTAAAATGCCACATATCGACCGCTTTGACGAATCTGAGGATAACCTGGTGCATCTCCGGTTGTTCTCAGATATACTACGACCGATGGGCCTCACCAGACCGCAGAAGCTTTCATTGTTCGGCCGGACCCTGTCAGGTGTGGCCGCTATCTGGTATGCAAAATTAGAAGACAATGTCAAACGGAACTGGGATGAGATGGCCGAGGCCTTCATTGCGCAGTACTCCTATAACACGCAAATCGAGGTCACAACCCGTGATCTTGAAACAACAAGGCAAGAGCCTAAGGAGAGTTTTTCTGATTTCATAGCCCGCTGGAGGGCCAAGGCCTCAATGATGACCCTTAGGCCCACTGACAAAGATCAAATTCGGATGATTGTGCGCAATCTCTAGCCCAAGCTTATGCAGAAAATGATCGTTCTCCCCTTCCCCACCTTTTCAGACTCACATGAGATGGGAGTACAGATCGAGGACGCTATGAAGCAGGGCCTTCTTGACCAGGAGAAAGAGCAGCCCAGGAGGGCATTTTCCCGCAGTTCAAATGCGACCACCAGTGGTGATGCAGCTGCAAGATCTTCTGAAGTGGGCATGGTTACCACCTCCGCATCAAAAACAGCTACCCCATTCACCGGTGCATCCGGAAGTAGCTCACAAGAAACCAAATATCCATCTCGAGTCAAGAGGGTTTTTACCCCACTTCATATGCCTTTGTCAAAGGCTCTAGAGGTCTTACTCCGGAAAGGACATTTGAAACCGTTGGAACAACGGCCCCTACCCGATCCTATCCCTGCAAAGCATGACCAGACTAAATACTGTGCCTACCATCAACAAACCGGACATGACACCAACAGTTGCTTTCGTCTGCGCCATGATGTACAAAATCTGTTTGACAACGGGGTCATTACCGCACCAGGTCCTGCAAAGTCTATCGGCACTTGATCAATGAACTTGCGGGGGATAATGTGATTATGTGATCAGGGGATGAACCAGCTGCGGCTGGCACTCAGTTTACTTCAGATGTGGCGTGTGGCACGCACTGTTTTGAGCATTTGTGAATACTGGTTTTTGTAGCTTCTGACTTGGGTGTTGAGTCAGTTCTGTGGTTTTGTTTTGAGTCTATCTCTTTGTTCTGAGTCGGTCTTTTGATTAAGGGTCTGTCTTGTTGTATCGAGTCAGTCCTGTTTTGTTAGAGTCGGGTGATTCCGGGGGTGTTTCTTCGGATATCACTATTTTGTTTTGTGTTTGTCCTTTTGTTTTCTTTTGAGTCTGTTTCTGCCGGGGAGCCAGTTATGCCAACAGATTTGAATAAAACAGTAGTGATTTTCACACTCTTGTGTTTCCTTCTGCCTTGCGCCAGTTGTGCCAGAAATTTTGAATGAAACGGCAGTGCATTCCACCTGCTCTCTTGTGCCTTGAAATTATTGCATTGACCTAAGTTTTTCAAAACTTTTTTTTGAACACTGCGGTGAAAACGAAGATGAAGGTATTCCTCGGGTTTTGCAAAAATTTGATCAATTGAGAGAAAGAGAGGCGTGCTAAGCCCTTAATGAGTGAAATCATGCTTGTTAGTGTGAGTACTAGGAAGGATCCTGGCTTGATCCAGATTGGTTCTACACTGTCTTCGGCGCGAGCGACTAGTCGCTTTCTTAAAAGATTTCAAAAAAATGTTTTACGCGGTCCTGCGAAGACCTATGTGGAATCTCTCTTGAGATTGTGCAGCCTAGGATCGCTCTCAGTCTCAAGACTCGACCCCTTGCTTTCGAACCTTGAACTTGGATTCAGAATGTTCAACGGTCAACTACAATGTAAGGCCTGTGTGGCTGGATCAAAAGCAGCCCGTGAAGTAGTGGCGACAAAGTCAAATCATGAAGCTTGCGAAGCTAAATCAGAAGCACCCCTCGAACTAGGGGCAAAAGAATTTCAAATGTGCTCGAAGAGTCAAAGATGAAGATCATCGAGAATGCCAAATCCCAGAAGGGAGAAAAGAAGAAAGTATTGGTGAAGGACAACCAAGTTCCTATCCACAACACTAGGGGCAAATTCAGCCCCCCATTGGATGGACTCCTACATCATCAGCAAACAACATCCATTCTCTTGGATTCGGATGGCTTCGAGATCTCAAACCATTCCATATGGACAAAAGCTACACTTTTACCCTTGAGAGGCTCGCCGGTCCGAAAACCCGGAAGGGCGACCCAGGCAAAAGTTAGAGCAAGAAAGAGAAGAAAAAGAACAAAAAGAAAAAGAAAAAAAAAAAGAAAAATGCAAAAAATGAAGAAAATAAAAAGAAAAGATAAAAAAGAAAAAAGAAGAGAAGAAAATGAAAAGGAATGAAAAGAAAAGAAGAACAAAGCTCGCAAGGTTGAAAACCCAGAAAGGGCGGCCTTGGCAAAAGTTAGAGCGGAAAAGGAGAGGTTAAATACACGTGTGTACCTTAATCCCGAACTACGTAAGGCTTGATTCCCTTCTTTGGGATACGTTGGCAACTTCATTCTGAAGTCCAGCCGTAAAACACTTCAAATTCGACTGTGTCCATGTGATGGTTCTGGTCATCTTCTTCTCTCTGCAAAAAGAAGGCCAAAGTTAACTTTAGGTCGGGGGATTAGGTTGAGAGCTTCTCTCTCTAGATTCTAGAGAGAGAAAGCTCCCTTCGTTGTTACCCATGGAGTCCTGAGGTTCCTTATCAGATTCTTGGTCTGGTTTGGGTGGTGCTGTGTGTTGTTACTGAACCTGGGCTCTTTTTTTGTCCAGATTTAGGGGGTTTGAAGCTTGTTCCGGTGTTGGACAGAGTTTTGTCCGACTGGTTATGTTGTTCTACAAAGGTACAGAATGTTTGCTTATTTTGTAGATGTGCTGCTTACGGTGGGTTATGAATGAAGAATTCCATTTGGTTTTGTCTGCTCCGTCGTTGGCATGGTGGCTCGACGTTTGGGCTGGTTTCAGACGCCGTAGCTACTGTGTTGAGGATGATGTTTGGGTTCATAACCATTGTTTGTGGCTACAATGGTTATTTTATCCAGGTTAGATGTGAAGGTGCGTGGTTTTCACGTATGGCCTGATGTTTGGAAGCAAGTGACGTCGGCGATAGTGAGCCACTGGAGGTGCCGTTTCTGATTTCTGGGTTCTAGGTGTTGCTCTGGTGGTAGGCTCTGGTTCTCTTGGTGTGTACAAGCAGCCATGCTATGGTGGTCCATGGTTTTCACAGTGGCAGCGGCTAGCTGATATGGTTAGACCGCGAGCAAATATATGGAGAAAACTCGTCGGTCGGGATGTTCTGTGTTGGTCGTTGGTCTTTGGTTGTGGTGGATCAGCGTGTGTCTCTGTGTTTAGCTTCTTTCTGGCGCTGGTAGGTTGTCTTGGTGGTCTTCAGCAATGGTATGTGGAAGCGAGTGGAATGCACATCTTCAGTGGCGTGTATGGGTCTGTATCAAGGTGCTGTCTCCCGTTTCCCGCCAGAAATTTTAGCTGGTTTAAAAAACGGGGGGCTGGTTTATGGTTTTGTTTTGTTTATTCTTTTTGTTGAGAAAGTGCACTGCTGTGTCAGAATGGGGTTTGTGAGTGAGCCGTTGATTTTGGCCTGCTGTATCCAACGTGGGGCCTGAGTGGTATATATATTTATTTATATACACCTTTTTGTTTAGTGGAATCCATCTGTGGGTGTTAGTTGAAGTGGGGCCCGATATTTTTTTTTTTTGGGCAGAGTTACCAGCTGCAAATACGTCTTCTATCACGTGGGGTGATGATTGGTTTGTGAATTATTTTAAGTGGGTGTCAGCTGGAAAATGTAGCTTTTGGAGGCAACAAGTTGAGGTATTATTTTGTTAATACGTAGCTATCCTACTTTTATATTTATATTTATATAAATATATATTGTGGAGATTTGGATCCTATGTATTTGTTGATGGCTGTTTGGTGGGTTTGCAAACTGGGGCCCACGTGTTTTTTTTGTTTTGCACGTGGGTTGGGTTTGTTGTTGAAATAGTGAGTTGCTTATGGTTTTGGGCCCACTTGAGTGGTTTTTGGTTTGGAAAAAGTGGGTCTTTAATTTTGTTTAGCCACAATGCAGCGGTCCTTTCGTAGTCGGTTATTTCATGTTGATTGATTGTGTGATCCTCATGTGACTCGATATGAGGGTGGTTTCGAGCCATCTCCACCAAGAGTGATTGGGGAGTCACTGCTATGGGGAATAGTGGTTCGTTAACTAGCCGAGTTAGAGACTGGGAGATGAGCGGGAGGATAGCTACTGGTTTTCTGGTCGCTTCTTGTCTTCATGTGACCCATCCTAATTGATTGCATTGCCACACCTGACATGGAGTGAAGGGGACACTGCCGTGGGGTTTGAGGCTTGTGATCTACTAAGGAAGGGACTGGGGGATGTGATGATTGCTCTCATGTTTTGATTGGCTATGCATTGGTTTGTTGTAGCAGGGCTATTGTTTTTTCACTAAACTTCTCAGGACCGTGGATTATGGTTTTTGACTATGCAGGCTTCATGTGACTCAGCCAGGATCTTTCATGGGATAGATATTTTCCTTCGTTATGGCTTTGGTTGAGTGGCTAGGATGTCACGGCTATGAGAAGCGCGATGCTTATTGGATTCTATGTTTTCATCCGAGGTAGAGACTGGGAGCAAGCGGGGGCAGCTATCATTTTTCGATTGGTCTTGTTGGGTGTTTAGTTAGTTACATTTATATTGTGTGTTTCCTGTTTGTTTTATGTATCTGTGGTGTTTTTTTTGTTTATTTGCCCATATATCCACCCCAAGTTTCCATCTATTATCTCTGATGATAGGGGTTACTTGGGGGCAAAAAGGATATATGGGCAAATTGGGGTTCTGTTTTCTATTGTTCTTTCGCTTTAGCGAGTGTGGCTTTATGTTATAGGATGTCCAGTGGTAGTTTGTTGTGTTTTGTTCGTCTATTATTTGTTGTTGGGTGTACTTGGGGTATGCCCCTTGTAAACTTGTACATTTTACTGTCTTTATTTTATGACTTACTTACCCAAAAAAAAAAAATCTTCTTCTCTGTATCCGAGAATTTGGTTGTAATTGTCATTGTAAGGACTGGTTGCCACATGCTGCGGCGCTATTCAGATTAGGGGCAACTTTCCGTTGCCGTCCAGTGCGCTGCAGTGCCGTTCAAACAAGGGGCAACTTTCCGTTGCCATGCAGCTCCCCTTAAGCAAGGGGCGATTTTCCTTCAAATCTAAGGTTGTGCATCTCGAGAGTGGGTTCTATGCTCGTTAAGCAGTGGCCGTTTGCAAAAACAATTTTTGAGAATTTTTACTAAGGTTGACTGATTTTCTCTCGAAAACTATTCCATTTTTCCAAACCTGGACCTTTTTCTTGGTCCCAAAAAAGGAAAATTTTCAGTGCTCATAAACTAACTTGCATGATTTTGAATCAGAAAATCGAACAAGCGTGTTAATCTAACTCTCATTTTGGTTAAAATTGTTTTAGTAGAAAACCAAACCAAAAAAAATGGTCAAAACGATGAACTAGGGGCACAGTTTGAGTCAGGTGTTCTGTCTTTTCCCCTTTATCAATGCATTTGCCAGAAAGGGCACCATACTTGCCAGAAAGGGGCACAACGGAAGCTAACCGTAAAAAGGGCAGAAAGCTCTCACATCCTCCAAGCAACGAGGTATCAAGCCAAGTGCGAAGCACAAACGGGAATGGAGCAAGATATTCCACTCCTTTGTTTGGACACATCTGATTACATCCAAACCCCCCCGCGGAGTATCGTCAACCGATGTCAGCTGCAGATTTGCTACACACCCAATTGTAGCACAGCCCCTCTGTGGAAGAAACTCACTGTTATGAACAAGAAGAAGAATCTAGCAGAATGCTATGGGCAGGAGCCCACAACTTTCTATTTATCCATCAACCACCCAGGGGAGGGACAAAAAAATGAGAGATTGAAGAATAGAGAGATGTGAGCTGAGAGAAAAAGTGAGAAAATGGCTTTTTCAGAAAAACAGAGCCTGAGGGCCGAGTGATGTGAGAATCACAAATTAGAAAGGGTGGGAAATAATACCCAGAGAAACTGGCTCCTCGTGCACTGAGAGGTCTCTCGTCTTTGTAACACGTCTGTGTGTGGTGTCTTTTGTTTTGTTCGTCTCAATTCTTTCTTTGAGTCATTCCGAGCGTGTCTCGATGTGTTTAGGTTTTTTACCTTTGTTTTCCTTTGTTGAATCGTTGTGCGCTGTGTCCAGTCGTAGACTCAATACCCAGTTGAGAATTCATTTTCAATTTCGATTTCAAAATAAAATCGTTTTGTGCTTAGAGTGCTGTGTCATTCTCCACATTTGTGCAAAATAGTATTTGTTCCTTCATAAAATCGCAGGGTTCAACCCAGGTCATGTCAGAATAGTAAAACCAGGACCTATTTGAAGCTATATGGGTTCCAGACTACAAAGCAAAAGAAAAGAGGAAATGTCAGGTATCTGAGTTTGTTTCAACTTCAGTAAGTTCCGAGACTACATTTCGTGTGTACCTTTTCGGGTCTTGCCATTGCTCTGAAGTACGAGTGTGCCTCTACCTCAAGCTCAAGATCAAGTCTGCTTCAAGCCAGAATGGCGATCAAAAGTGCTCTCCCTGAGTACCATTCCCTGCCGGAGGCATCTTGGCTGTGTTCGCAATGAGTTCCTAAGAGACCAACTGCGAAGGTGGAAACTAAAGTTCGAATGGCTGATGCCTAGAACGTAAAGGTTCGGGATTTCTGGGACTAAAGTCTGGTTTAAATACCCAGAGGCGTGTCCTCGGCTTGAAATCTGTATGCACCTCAATTCTGGATACTGAACCAACCTAGTCTGTCACCCCGTTGGAGAATAGGGAAAGTTGTGAAGATGATCAGGAAGAAAGGCAACATCCAAAGTGTTCTATGTGAAGAACCCTTGTCAATATTTCAGAGCCTTTGTACTGTAAGATTGAAGGTAAGTGTTCGAAGAGCACAAGGGGAGATCCCCGTCGGAGAAGAGCGGTTCACCGCCACTCACCTCATGAGGTGCTTTCTAAAGCGCCGCTGCGCTTGTTTATTGCGTTCATTAAACATCATGCATTGTATTGCATTGTACCTATCAGGTTTCTTTCTCATTTATGCACGATATTGTATGTACGGTTCATTCAAAAAAGTTCCGTTTGAGATCTTTATTTAGTGTATCAATCACACTTCATTCAGTTAGTGTATCAATCACACTTCATTTCTTTAGTGTATCAATCACACCTCATTCACCCTTAGTGTATCTATCACACTTTCTTCATTTATTTAGTGTATCAATCACACTTCATTCATTTAGTGTATCAATCACACTTCTTTCATTTTGTGTATCTATCACGTACATTCTCGTTTTGTGTATCAATCACACTTCATTCACTTTCACTTTTGTGTATCTATCACACACATTCTCATTTTGTGTATCTACCATGCACATATTCACTTTAGCGTATCTATCACATACATTCTCGTTTAGTGTATCAATCACACTTCATTCATTTAGTGTATCAATCACACTTCATTCATTTAGTATATCAATCATACTCTGTTCACATAGTGTATCTATCACACTTTGTGTTCATTTTCAGTATATCAATCATACTTTGTTCACTAAGTGCATCTATCACACTTCGTGTTCACATTTAGTATATCAATCTGTAGACACCCCATTTTTGACCGACCTTGAGACTCAGACGTCACCAATTGAGCACTTGGTGATATTGCATAATGTGCTTGTTCAGAAGTTTCAGAGTCGCGGCCGTGAGCCCCGCCTCTAGACTTCCGGACTCTTTTGTGCTTTGCCTCGGTTTGCGAACCAGGCTCGATTTTCTCTGTTTCTTTTCCTGAGGGGAGGGAGAGGTCCCGTAGACCATCTCTCAGTGGCCGTGGGCTACATTTTGTGGCTGTAGGCCATTTTTCCCATTTCGGAGCCCGGTTCTCGGTTTTCGGAGCCGTCAGGCCGTGTGTCTCGATTCGAGACCGCTTAACCATCTCCTATTGCTCCGGTTTTTGGCATGCATCTTATTTACTCCCTTTTGAGGGACACTGAGGTCTGAGAGACCCACTTCGTGGTCGAACACCACTCCCGGTGCCTAACAGCCAGTTTTCGGGGCCTCGGGCTGCGCGTTTCGGCCCCCGAACCTTCATTTTGCATCGGTTTGGGCTCATTTTTGGTGGAGACCTTATTTTCACTGTTAGAAAGCTTGTAGGAGGGTGGGAGGCCAGCAATTTTTCGGAAAAGCCAACTTCTTTTTGGTCAAAAGTGGTTCAGCATGAATCCGGGAAGGAGAAAAATTTGCGCGGCTTCACCGAAACGGGCGTAACTCTTTGCACAAGAGGAATTAAGATATGAGGCCACCACCATTGGAAAGCTTACTTCCGGGGCTTCATTTTGCACTCAAGAATCTCCCAAGTCCAAGTCCGGGGGGGGGAGATGTGGTTGGTTGAAGTCTGGTTGGACCGAATCTGCGCGGCTTCACGAAAAAGGGCATAACTTTTTCTACAGGAGGAATTTTAATGCAAGGTTTGCGCCATTGGAAAGCTAACTTCTGGCCCTTCATCCTAGATGGTGGCTGGCCACTTTTTTCCCTTTGACCTAGCCGGCCGGCCACTTTTTCTGGCCGGCCGGCCACTTACATGGTGGTTGACCTTTTTCTTCCTTTTAAACTGGCCGGCCATGATCCTCTCAAAAGGGACTTTACAGCTGTATAGCTGTTTCCCCCAGAAAAGATCTCAATCCGGGGGATATTTCTTGGGGGAAAGCCTTGGTCCTTTTCCCCCACCATTCCCTTCCATGCTCCCTCTCATTTTGGTCCTTATAACCAGCAGGCAACATGGGTTAAGGGGGTTAGAAAATTTGCTCTTCAAGCTTGGGATACAAAATCCCCCCTCCATCTCTCTCATTTCCTTGGAAACCTCCAAGTCCTACATCACCATTTCTTCTACACCACCAACCCCCACCCTTCCATCCTCCATTCCAGAAGTTTGAAGGTGTTCTCCAAGGCCTAAGGAGCCACAAAATCAAGCCAAAAGGCAACCAAAGTCAAGCCTTCAAGGGTAAGTAGACTTTCCCCCTTTTGTGGCTCATTTTTGCACCAATTTCTTAGCCAACATGCTTACTGATTTGAGCTCCGACCAAAACTGAAAAGGTCATTTTTTTGAGCTCATT
Organism: Camellia sinensis; assembly: GCF_055761805.1. NCBI lineage: Eukaryota > Viridiplantae > Streptophyta > Magnoliopsida > Ericales > Theaceae > Camellia > Camellia sinensis. The sequence goes on from NC_138964.1 coordinate 91,535,613, forward strand.
TTCTTGTTTCATTAAGGGCTCAACCCTGTTTGAGGCCCCCATATTGCACTTGCTTCAATATCCCCTTGTATGTCAATTTTCTTGCATGATTTACTAGCCTAGTGTGCTTCCATTTTTGGGCGTTTTACAGAACTAAAAATAGGCTTATTTTGAGCCCCTCTTCAACATTGAAGAAGGGCTCATCAATGTTTGGGACCTCCACATGCCACTTCATGTTATATCCTCTCTTTGGTCCTCATTTTTGCATGCTTTGGCAACCTGTCATGCTTCCATTTTTGGCCTTTTTACAGTACTAAAGATAGTCTTTTTTTGGCCCATTCTTCATGTTTCATTAAGGGCCTTTGGCTGTTTGATGAATATTTTGTATACTTTGTGTTATAAGTCACTTTTGAGCCTCATTTTGCATTGCATTTTTAGCATGTTTGTATACTGTTTTGGGTTTTTACAGTTCTGTAAATGTGCATATTTTTGGTCCCTCTTCAATGTTGTAGAAGGGAATTTTTCAGTTTGGTCTGTGTATATACCACTTGCCTCTTTGGCCACCTTTTGGCCCATTTTCTTGCATAAGAGCTTAGCCATATCTATGTTTATTTTTAGAGTTTTTATAGTTCTGTAAATATGCATATTTTTGGCCCCTCTTCAATGTTGTTGAAGGGCCCTAACCTATTTGGAGTTAGCAGCTGTGAGTTGCTTCATAATCTCATGTTTAGGGCCATTTTTGCATGCCATTGTTGCCCTATATTTGCTTGCTGTTTGGTCATGATTTGTACTGGTAAAATACTTATTTTGGGCCTGTCTTGCTTCTGTCTTTTCATTCCACACACCAATTATGCTTGCTTTGTATAGCTGTAAGCCATTTCATGTGCCTAATTGCATTTCGGGAGAGATTCCATGCATCGGGTATGTTTTCGCCTCATTTCGGGGCTGTTTTCCCCCTCATTTTGCTGCTGAAATCCCATTGGCATGTTTGCATATCATTTCCATGTCATTTGCATTGCGTATGCCATTGCCTCGGTTTGCGTGCCCGTGTGCACGCATTTCGAGGCACTTCATTTTCATCCACCGGCTTCTTATGTGAGTGTGGCTGAGGCTCTCTCATGTTAGTATAAGTCCATGTTGCATTCTATATGCCATTTTAGCCATATTGCATTGCGTATGCCATTACCTCGGTTTGCGTGCCCGTGTGCACGCATTTCGAGACACTTCATTTTCATCCACCGGCCTCTTATGTGAGTGTGGCTGAGGCTCTCTCGTGTTAGTATAAGTCCATGTTGCATTCTATATGCCATTTTAGCCATATTGCATTGCGTATGCCATTGCCTCAGTTTGCGTGCCCGTGTGCACGCATTTCGAGGCACTTCATTTTCATCCACCGGCCTCTTATGTGAGTGTGGCTGAGTCTCTCTCATGTTAGTGTAAGCCCATATCATATTTCTCTATCATTTGCATTGCGTATGTCATTTTCTCGGTTTGCGTGCCTGTGTGCACGCGTTTCGAGGCATCTCATTTTTACAGCATGGTGCATACTAGGTTGTATCTTAGATCGCATTCTGTCATTTTCTCAGTTTGCGTGCCCGTGTGCACGCATTTCGAGGCATCTCATTTTTACAGCATAGTGCATACTAGGTTGTATCTTAGATCGCATTCTGTCATTTTCTCGGTTTGCGTGCCCGTATGCACGCATTTCGAGGCATCTCATTTTTACAGCATAGTGCATACTAGGTTGTATCTTAGTTCGCATTCTGTCATTTTCTCGGTTTACGTGCCCGTGTGCACGCATTTCGAGGCATCTCATTTTCATAGCATTGTGTATGTTAGGATTGTATCTCAGTCGCATTTCATGCATGTCATGCATATTGCATCGTGTTCGGGATAGGAGTTAGCCCGAGCACGGGAAACGAGGTGCGTTTCGTACTCCGAGTGACGGAACGCGTCTCAATTCCCCAGTCACCGACACTCCGGATTATCTATGATGGAGTTAGGTTTTATTGTGTTTTCATGTGCATTCATCCTATATTGAATTGTGCAATTCGACTCCTCGGCCACCCTGCCTCGGTATGCGTGATCGGTGGCACGAGGATCGAGGCATGCATATATTTGTGAAAATACATTGCTATGCCCCTTTCCTGCTCTCTGTTGCAGCAAAATGAAGAATCAGCAACTTTTCGGGACTTGGCGCGCTTTCCAAGAATAACTGCTAAACAGAGGCTAATTGGGGCATCCCGGTGGATTTCCGCGCAAGACAACCCGGACATGCATCATCCATCAGAAGTAAAGCAGTCCCTGGCTTGCATGCCAGTTTTATTTATTTTCTTAGTTAATTTGATTAATTAGGAATTTGTATATTATTTGGACTGTAATATTCTTTCATTTGGGACTGTATATTTATTTGGACCCTCTACGCGAGGGCAATGCTGTAATAAGTGTGCGTGTGTGTGTTGTATGTCTTCCAACCCCACGTCTTTCTTCCCTTTTATTTACCTGCTTATGATGGTTAGATTAGGGCATATTTCAATTAGCATACAGTATGACAACATGTTTTGCATCATTCACCTGTTTTGCATGCACCGGGCTCGGCGCATCATACTAACTGCATTGTATTTCAATTTCAAAGTTGGATACATGTTAGTTGTAGCATTTCATATGCCATGTTTAGAATAGCCGAGCCTGCTATAGTTGCATTCTTTTTTTTGGGTAAGTAAGTCATAAAATAAAAACAGTAAAGTGTACAAGTTTACAAGGGGCATACCCCAGGTACGCCCTACAACAAATAATAAAAAACAACAGAAACTACCACTAGAACAGAAAACAACAGACAACACCAAATACACATGATCCCCCACTTTGCCCATATATCCTTTTTGTCCCCAAGTAACCCCTACCATCAGAGACAATAGATGGAAACTTGGGGTGGATATATGGGCAATAAACAAAACACAACACAATGCTTATAACACAACAGACACACTCACAAAACAAAACAACAACCCTCAAGCCGAATCGAAGATGAAAACCAACCCCGCAAACTCCCAGTCTTTATTGTAGATAACCGCATGGAATCCAATAAGCAACTCACTCCTCACAACCGTGACATCCAAGCCACTGAACCAAAGTCATGACAGAGGAAAAAATCTACCCCATGAGAAATCACAACAAAGTCACATGAAGCTAGCATGATCAGTAACCATAATCCGCGGACTTGGGAGTTGTAGTGAAAATCAATAGCCCCACAGCAACAGACCAATACATAGCTAACAAAAATCATGAGAGCAATCATCACATCCCCCAGTCCCTTCCTTGGTAGATCACAAGCCTCAAACCCCACGGCAGTGTGCCCTTCACTCCATGTCAGGCGTGGCAATACGATCAATTAGGATGGGTCACATGAAGACAAGAAGCGACCAGAAAACCGGTTACTATCCTCCCGCTTATCTCCCAGTCTCTAACTCGGCTAGTTATCGAACCACTATTCCCCATAGCAGTGACTCCCCAATCACTCTTGGCGGAGATGGCTCAAAACCACCCTCATATCGAGTCACATGAGGATCACACGATCAATCATCATAAAATAATCAACTATAAATGATTTACTGCAAAGAGACTAAACAAAGATAGTGAGCCCATTTGACAATATATCCATTAAATCCAAAATGGGCCACATTATAATCCCAGAAAGAACCTTACCAAGTGGGCCCCAATAACCCACGCCATGCACTCCAGATTTCGGCTCCCAAAAATATAGTCCAAAAATCTAAAACAAAATGAGCCCCACGGCTGAATTTCAAAACCACCAATTCCATACCAACTCTTGCACCATGGGCCCCACAGAAAATAAAATTACGGCCAATAACCATAATAAAATCGTGGGCCACAAATCCAGTGGATAAAACAATTAAGCAAAACCCACTGAAAACAACTAAACTTGCAAGTAAACACGTAGGCCCCATTACCCAACCACCGTGGACCCAAATGAAACACTAGGCCCCCACTATCAATAAACATTTATATATTAAATATAAATATTAAAAGATATAATCTGATTGCCCCCATGTGCTGACTATACCTCATCATTCAATAGCCCAAGCTACACAATACAAGCTACATGTATAGCCACAGGAATCCACGTGAACCCCTCTGCCCAATACAAACAATAGCACGCAAATTTTGAACCTCACTCTGCACAATACACAGCAGCACGCAATGGGCGGGAATATCACTCGAGCGCACCACGCGCAAGCTCACCCGAGCTCACAACGCGCTGACTGTACATACAAACGAACAAGATCATCTTCATAGTAATACCCACTGTAACGACGCCGACGGAAAAACCCATGGCCGGAGCGGCAAACCAGCTAGAATAACACGCCGGCAAGAGTTTAAATCGCAAATACGTCGGCAAACAAACTCCGACAACCAAGCGACACAACCCAAGAAGCTCAGAAACCCAGCGACGCAGCCTAACGCCGAAGGGCCATTGCAGCAGCAATATCAAAACTTAATGAAGCTTAAGCTATAAACACCAAAACCCAACTCCGCCGATAACACCACACCACCAACGGCGCCCATCATCGACGTAAAAACTTCGGACAGCCCAAAACCAGCATCGGAGAACAGACCAGCGCCAGAAATGAAATGCCGAAACGCTGCCATGGATGGACTCCAACCAAGAACACACACCGACTTCGGAGAAGACTGGTTTCACCAACTTCATAACATGATCAGAGCTACCCATCTTGAAAACCCAAGCTGGACAGAAATGACATGAATAGAATATCACTCCAGCCAATAAATGGAATATGGCCGTAACAAATGAGGCACTGAGAAAGCACCATAACCCAGACTCACATAACTCACTATACGGATAACAAACCAGCCGAAAAGAGTTCATCGGACTGATAACTCACACAGTACACATTCTCCCTTACAGGGTGAGAAAGACAATCAGACAGTACACCATTTTCACTCCGGGGGGAGCTTTCTCTCTCTAGATTCTAGAGAGAGAGGCTCTGCTTTCTTCCCCAGTGTTTCACCTTCTTTTACCTTCTTTTACTATAGTTGCATTCTTGCATGTGTTGCATTAGGCATTTTTGTATACTTAGGATCATGCATGATTTCTAATAAAACTTCTTGTTTTGGCTTGGAGTAACCGGTGAGCTTTATGCTTTAGTATCCTTGCATGCGTGTGAGTGAATGCCATGATAGCATGCTTACCATGAGGCTATTTGCTTATGTGATATAACTGCCTGAATGCCTGTGGGTGAAGGTTGGGTTAATTGGATTGGAATAAATCATCAAATGTTTTAAGCCCACTAGATAGTGGCAAAACCATCTTTTCTAAGCCCACCTGCAGGTGGCAAAATTTGCATTTTAAGCCTACTTGCGAGTAGCAAACCATCTTTCAAATAAACAAGCATGAAATGTTTTGTTCCAATTCGGGCGACCCAGTCTATACTTATATGCTGTGTGCATCACATAGTAACCTAGGCTAATAACCGGAATAAGAACACACAAAGTTTTCAAAAATAGATATCACGGTTAGTAGAGGCCGATCTTTGATCGGGCGAGCGGGGGTGCTCACGAAGTGACCTTCCCCAATCGTACCCAAGTTCCCGAGCCGAGGCAACTTTGGTGATGACGGACACGTGGCCTTTGGCACCGAGTCAGGGTTTCCTAAATTTCCCCAAAATAAAATATTTAGGTGGCGACTCTGTATCTGGTAAAGCAGTCCATGTTTGGCACTTCTTTTCAAAAATTTGTTTCTCAAAACGATTTGCCGGATTTGGACTCTTTGGTTCAGACTTAGAACCGTGACAAATTTGAGAGTCCTGAGCTGTAGTGACCCCAAAATGAACAGAACGGGAGCTCGTTCCTCCCGGGGCGTTCGGGGACGTCTACACAATCATACTCTGTTCACATAGTGCATCTATCACACTTTGTGTTCACATTCAGTATATCAATCATACTATGTTCACTAAGTGCATCTATCACACTTTGTGTTCATTTAGTGTATCGATCACACTCGTTCACTAAGTGCATCTATCACACTTCGTGTTCACATTTAGTATATCAATCATACTCTGTTCACATAGTGCATCTATCACACTTTGTGTTCACATTCTGTAGATCAATCATACTATGTTCACTAAGTGCATCTATCACACTTTGTGTTCATTTAGTGTATCCATCACACTCTTTCACTAAGTGCATCTATCACACTTCGTGTTCACATTTAGTATATCAATCATACTATGTTCACATAGTGCATCTATCACACTTTGTGTTCACATTCAGTATATGAAACATACTCTGTTCACTAAGTGCGTCTATCACACTTTGTGTACATTTAGTGTATCCATCACACTCGTTCACTAAGTGCATCTATCACACTTCGTGTTCACATTTAGTATATCAATCATACTCTGTTCATATAGTGCATCTATCACACTTTGTGTTCATTTTCAGTATATCAATCATACTTTGTTCACGAAGTGCATCTATCACACTTTGTGTTCATTTTCAGTATATCTATCATACTCTGTTCACTAAGTGCATCTATCACACTTCGTGTTCACATTTAGTGTATCAATCACACTTCATTCATTTAGTATATCAATCATACTCTGTTCACATAGTGCATCTATCACACTTTGTGTTCACCTTTAGTGTATCCATCACACTCGTTCGCATAGTGCATCTATCACACTTTGTGTCAACCTTTTGTGTATCCATCACACTTGTTCCCTAAGTGCATCTATCACACTTCGTGTTCACCTTTTGTGTATCCATCACACTTGTTCACTAAGTGTATCTATCACACTTTGTGTTCACCTTTTGTGTATCCATCACACTTGTTCACTTGGTGCATCTATCACACTTTGTGTTAACCTTTTGTATATCCATCACACTTTGTTCACTAAGTGCATCTATCACACTTCGTGTTCACCTTTTGTGTATCCATCACACTTGTTCACTAAGTGCATCTATCACACTTTGTGTTCACCTTTTGTGTATCCATCACCCTTGTTCACTAAGTGCATCTATCACACTTTGTGTTCGCGTTTTAGTGTATCAACCACACTCTATTCACTTAGTGCATCTGTCACACTTTGTGTTCGCTTTTAGTGTATCCATCACACCTGTTCACATAGTGCATCTATCACACTTTGTGTTCGCTTTTAGTGAATCTATCATACTCTGTTCACATAGTGCATCTATCACACTTTGTGTTCACTTTTAGTGTATCAATCACACTTTGTTCACATAGTGCATCTATCACACTTTGTGTTCACCTTCAGTGTATCAATCACACTCTATTCACGTAGTGCATCTATCACACTCTGCGTATATCCATCATGCTTTGCTTCACATAGTGCATCTATCACACTTTGTATTCACTTTGTGTATCTATCACACTTTGCTTCACTTAGTGTATCAATCACACTTTATTCATGTAGTGTATCCAATAGCTCTTCACTTTTGTGTATCTATCACACATGCTCGCTAAGATTGCATCATAACTGCATGAAATGTAGTTTGATTTGCCTTCCCGCTTAAAACTGTCGCATTTATTGTGAATATTTGCTTCGCTACAGCTTTATTTACATTATCCTTACTGCATGAAATGTAGTTAGATTTGTATATGCTTGCTGCTTTGCATAATCGTGAGTTACGTCTGGCTTTGTGCATATCATTTTGCATCTTGCCCCCAGCCTGCGGGCACATCTTTGTTATTTGCCTGTTTGTCTAAGTCTTCGGCCTTGTCAAAAATGGGTCGTCTCTGGGCTTTGACATTCACCCCCGTCACTTCTTGACTTTCGAGTTCTGTCAAAGAAGGACAACTGTAGACACCCCATTTTCGACCGACCTTAAGACTCAGACGTCACCGATTGAGCACTTGGTGATGTTGCATATTGTGCTCGTTCTGAAGTTTCAGAGTCTCGGCTGCAAGCCTTGCCTTGCCTCGGTTTACGAACCAGGCTCGGTTTTCTCTATTTTCTCTTCCCGAAGGGAGAGAGAGGTCTCGTGGATCATCTCTCAGTGGTCGTAGGCTACGTTTCGTGATCGTAGGCCATTTTTCCCATTTGGACCCGGTTTCCGATTTTTCGGAGCCGACGGACGTGTGCCTCGGTTCGGGACTACCTAACCACCTCCGTTTGCTCCGATTTTTGGCACACATCTTATTTACTCCCTTTTGGGAGACACTGTGGCCCGAGAGACCAACTTCGTTGTCGAATGCCACCTCTGGTGCTTAAGAGCCCATTTTCGGGGCCCCAGGCCGCGCGTTTCGGTCCCCGAACCTCCGTTTTGCATCCGTTTTGGTTCTCTTTTGGTGGAGACCTAATTTTCATTGTTAGGAAGCTTGTAGGAGGGTGTGAGGCCAGCAATTGTTCTGAAAAGCCAGCTTTATTTCTTCATCGCTCTCCGTCGCCCGTTTTCCTCACTAAAAAGCTAATATTGACCACCCCGGGGCCACTTTCTTCAGCCCTAAACCCCATTTCTTCTACACCACCAACCCCCACCCTTCCATCCTCCATTCCAGAAGTTTGAAGGTGTTCTCCAAGGCCTAAGGAGCCACAAAATCAAGCCAAGAGGCAACCAAAGTCAAGCCTTCAAGGGTAAGTAGACTTTCCCCCTTTTGTGGCTCATTTTTGCACCAATTTCTTAGCCAACATGCTTACTGATTTGAGCTCCGACCAAAACTGAAAAGGTCATTTTTTTGAGCTCATTTTCTTGTTTCATTAAGGGCTCAACCCTGTTTGAGGCCCCCATATTGCACTTGCTTCAATATCCCCTTGTATGTCAATTTTCTTGCATGATTTACTAGCCTAGTGTGCTTCCATTTTTGGGCGTTTTACAGAACTAAAAATAGGCTTATTTTGAGCCCCTCTTCAACATTGAAGAAGGGCTCATCAATGTTTGGGACCTCCACATGCCACTTCATGTTATATCCTCTCTTTGGTCCCCATTTTTGCATGCTTTGGCAGCCTGTCATGCTTCCATTTTTGGCCTTTTTATAGTACTAAAGATAGTCTTATTTTGGCCCATTCTTCATGTTTCATTAAGGGCCTTTGGCTGTTTGATGAATATTTTGTATACTTTGTGTTATAAGTCACTTTTGAGCCTCATTTTGCATTGCATTTTTAGCATGTTTGTATACTGTTTTGGGTTTTTACAGTTCTGTAAATGTGCATATTTTTGGTCCCTCTTCAATGTTGTAGAAGGTAATTTTTCAGTTTGGGCTGTGTATATACCACTTGCCTCTTTGGCCACCTTTTGGCCCATTTTCTTGCATAAGAGCTTAGCCATATCTATCTTTATTTTTAGAGTTTTTACAGTTCTGTAAATATGCATATTTTTGGCCCCTCTTCAATGTTGTTGAAGGGCCCTAACCTATTTGGAGTTAGCAGCTGTGAGTTGCTTCATAATCTCATGTTTAGGGCCATTTTTGCATGCCATTGTTGCCCTATATTTGCTTGCTGTTTGGTCATGACTTGTACTGGTAAAATACTTATTTTGGGCCTGTCTTGCTTCTGTCTTTTCATTCCACACACCAATTATGCTTGCTTTGTATAGCTGTAAGCCATTTCATGTGCCTAATTTTGCATTTCGGGAGAGATTCCATGCATCGGGTGTGTTTTCGCCTCATTTCGGGGCTATTTTCCACCTCATTTTGCTGCTGAAATCCCATTGGCATGTTTGCATATCATTTCCATGTCATTTGCATTGCGTATGCCATTGCCTCGGTTTGCGTGCCCATGTGCACGCATTTCGAGGCACTTCATTTTCATCCACCGGCTTCTTATGTGAGTGTGGCTGAGGCTCTCTCATGTTAGTATAAGTCCATGTTGCATTCTATATGCCATTTTAGCCATATTGCATTGCGTATGCCATTGCCTCGGTTTGCGTGCCCGTGTGCACGCATTTCGAGACACTTCATTTTCATCCACCGGCCTCTTATGTGAGTGTGGCTGAGGCTCTCTCGTGTTAGTATAAGTCCATGTTGCATTCTATATGCCATTTTAGCCATATTGCATTGCGTATGCCATTACCTCGGTTTGCGTGCCCGTGTGCACGCATTTCGAGGCACTTCATTTTCATCCACCGGCCTCTTATGTGAGTGTGGCTGAGTCTCTCTCATGTTAGTGTAAGCCCATATCATATTTCTCTATCATTTGCATTGCGTATGTCATTTTCTCGGTTTGCGTGCCCGTGTGCACGCGTTTCGAGGCATCTCATTTTTACAGCATGGTGCATACTAGGTTGTATCTTAGATCGCATTCTGTCATTTTCTCAGTTTGCGTGCCCGTGTGCACGCATTTCGAGGCATCTCATTTTTACAGCATAGTGCATACTAGGTTGTATCTTAGATCGCATTCTGTCATTTTCTCGGTTTGCGTGCCCGTATGCACGCATTTCGAGGCATCTCATTTTTACAGCATAGTGCATACTAGGTTGTATCTTAGCTCGCATTCTGTCATTTTCTCGGTTTACGTCCCCGTGTGCACGCATTTCGAGGCATCTCATTTTCATAGCATTGTGTATGTTAGGATTGTATCTCAGTCGCATTTCATGCATGTCATGCATATTGCATCGTGTTCGGGATAGGAGTTAGCCCGGGCACGGGAAACGAGGTGCGTTTCGTACTCCGAGTGACGGAACGCGTCTCAATTCCCCAGTCACCGACACTCCGGATTATCTATGATGGAGTTAGGTTTTATTGTGTTTTCATGTGCATTCATCCTATATTGAATTGTGCAATTCGACTCCTCAGCCACCATGCCTCGGTATGCGTGATCGGTGGCACGAGGATCGAGGCATGCATATATTTGTGAAAATACATTGCTATGCCCCTTTCCTGCTCTCTGTGGCAGCAAAATGAAATCAGCAACTTTTCGGGACTTGGCGCGCTTTCCAAGAATAACTGCTAAACAGAGGCTAATTGGGGCATCCCGGTGGATTTCCGCGCAAGACAACCCGGACATGCATCATCCATCAGAAGTAAAGCAGTCCCTGGCTTGCATGCCAGTTTTATTTATTTTCTTAGTTAATTTGATTAATTAGGAATTTGTATATTATTTGGACTGTAATATTCTTTCATTTGGGACTGTATATTTATTTGGACCCTCTACGCGAGGGCAATGCTGTAATAAGTGTGCGTGTGTGTGTTGTATGTCTTCCAACCCCACGTCTTTCTTCCCTTTTATTTACCTGCTTATGATGGTTAGATTAGGGCATATTTCAATTAGCATACAGTATGACAACATGTTTTGCATCATTCACCTGTTTTGCATGCACCGGGCTCGGCGCATCATACTAACTGCATTGTATTTCAATTTCAAAGTTGGATACATGTTAGTTGTAGCATTTCATATGCCATGTTTAGAATAGCCGAGCCTGCTATAGTTGCATTCTTTTTTTTGGGTAAGTAAGTCATAAAATAAAAACAGTAAAGTGTACAAGTTTACAAGGGGCATACCCCAGGTACGCCCTACAACAAATAATAAAAAACAACAGAAACTACCACTAGAACAGAAAACAACAGACAACACCAAATACACATGATCCCCCACTTTGCCCATATATCCTTTTTGTCCCCAAGTAACCCCTACCATCAGAGACAATAGATGGAAACTTGGGGTGGATATATGGGCAATAAACAAAACACAACACAATGCTTATAACACAACAGACACACTCACAAAACAAAACAACAACCCTCAAGCCGAATCGAAGATGAAAACCAACCCCGCAAACTCCCAGTCTTTATTGTAGATAACCGCATGGAATCCAATAAGCAACTCACTCCTCACAACCGTGACATCCAAGCCACTGAACCAAAGTCATGACAGAGGAAAAAATCTACCCCATGAGAAATCACAACAAAGTCACATGAAGCTAGCATGATCAGTAACCATAATCCGCGGACTTGGGAGTTGTAGTGAAAATCAATAGCCCCACAGCAACAGACCAATACATAGCTAACAAAAATCATGAGAGCAATCATCACATCCCCCAGTCCCTTCCTTGGTAGATCACAAGCCTCAAACCCCACGGCAGTGTGCCCTTCACTCCATGTCAGGCGTGGCAATACGATCAATTAGGATGGGTCACATGAAGACAAGAAGCGACCAGAAAACCGGTTACTATCCTCCCGCTCATCTCCCAGTCTCTAACTCGGCTAGTTATCGAACCACTATTCCCCATAGCAGTGACTCCCCAATCACTCTTGGCGGAGATGGCTCAAAACCACCCTCATATCGAGTCACATGAGGATCACACGATCAATCATCATAAAATAATCAACTATAAATGATTTACTGCAAAGAGACTAAACAAAGATAGTGAGCCCATTTGACAATATATCCATTAAATCCAAAATGGGCCACATTATAATCCCAGAAAGAACCTTACCAAGTGGGCCCCAATAACCCACGCCATGCACTCCAGATTTCGGCTCCCAAAAATATAGTCCAAAAATCTAAAACAAAATGAGCCCCACGGCTGAATTTCAAAACCACCAATTCCATACCAACTCTTGCACCATGGGCCCCACAGAAAATAAAATTACGGCCAATAACCATAATAAAATCGTGGGCCACAAATCCAGTGGATAAAACAATTAAGCAAAACCCACTGAAAACAACTAAACTTGCAAGTAAACACGTGGGCCCCATTACCCAACCACCGTGGACCCAAATGAAACACTAGGCCCCCACTATCAATAAACATTTATATATTAAATATAAATATTAAAAGATATAATCTGATTGCCCCCATGTGCTGACTATACCTCATCATTCAATAGCCCAAGCTACACAATACAAGCTACATGTATAGCCACAGGAATCCACGTGAACCCCTCTGCCCAATACAAACAATAGCACGCAAATTTTGAACCTCACTCTGCACAATACACAGCAGCACGCAATGGGCGGGAATATCACTCGAGCGCACCACGCGCAAGCTCACCCGAGCTCACAACGCGCTGACTGTACATACAAACGAACAAGATCATCTTCATAGTAATACCCACTGTAACGACGCCGACGGAAAAACCCATGGCCGGAGCGGCAAACCAGCTAGAATAACACGCCGGCAAGAGTTTAAATCGCAAATACGTCGGCAAACAAACTCCGACAACCAAGCGACACAACCCAAGAAGCTCAGAAACCCAGCGACGCAGCCTAACGCCGAAGGGCCATTGCAGCAGCAATATCAAAACTTAATGAAGCTTAAGCTATAAACACCAAAACCCAACTCCGCCGATAACACCACACCACCAACGGCGCCCATCATCGACGTAAAAACTTCGGACAGCCCAAAACCAGCATCGGAGAACAGACCAGCGCCAGAAATGAAATGCCGAAACGCTGCCATGGATGGACTCCAACCAAGAACACACACCGACTTCGGAGAAGACTGGTTTCACCAACTTCATAACATGATCAGAGCTACCCATCTTGAAAACCCAAGCTGGACAGAAATGACATGAATAGAATATCACTCCAGCCAATAAATGGAATATGGCCGTAACAAATGAGGCACTGAGAAAGCACCATAACCCAGACTCACATAACTCACTATACGGATAACAAACCAGCCGAAAAGAGTTCATCGGACTGATAACTCACACAGTACACATTCTCCCTTACAGGGTGAGAAAGACAATCAGACAGTACACCATTTTCACTCCGGGGGGAGCTTTCTCTCTCTAGATTCTAGAGAGAGAGGCTCTGCTTTCTTCCCCAGTGTTTCACCTTCTTTTACCTTCTTTTACTATAGTTGCATTCTTGCATGTGTTGCATTAGGCATTTTTGTATACTTAGGATCATGCATGATTTCTAATAAAACTTCTTGTTTTGGCTTGGAGTAACCGGTGAGCTTTATGCTTTAGTATCCTTGCATGCGTGTGAGTGAATGCCATGATAGCATGCTTACCATGAGGCTATTTGCTTATGTGATATAACTGCCTGAATGCCTGTGGGTGAAGGTTGGGTTAATTGGATTGGAATAAATCATCAAATGTTTTAAGCCCACTAGATAGTGGCAAAACCATCTTTTCTAAGCCCACCTGCAGGTGGCAAAATTTGCATTTTAAGCCTACTTGCGAGTAGCAAACCATCTTTCAAATAAACAAGCATGAAATGTTTTGTTCCAATTCGGGCGACCCAGTCTATACTTATATGCTGTGTGCATCACATAGTAACCTAGGCTAATAACCGGAATAAGAACACACAAAGTTTTCAAAAATAGATATCACGGTTAGTAGAGGCCGATCTTTGATCGGGCGAGCGGGGGTGCTCACGAAGTGACCTTCCCCAATCGTACCCAAGTTCCCGAGCCGAGGCAACTTTGGTGATGACGGACACGTGGCCTTTGGCACCGAGTCAGGGTTTCCTAAATTTCCCCAAAATAAAATATTTAGGTGGCGACTCTGTATCTGGTAAAGCAGTCCATGTTTGGCACTTCTTTTCAAAAATTTGTTTCTCAAAACGATTTGCCGGATTTGGACTCTTTGGTTCAGACTTAGAACCGTGACAAATTTGAGAGTCCTGAGCTGTAGTGACCCCAAAATGAACAGAACGGGAGCTCGTTCCTCCCGGGGCGTTCGGGGACGTCTACACAATCATACTCTGTTCACATAGTGCATCTATCACACTTTGTGTTCACATTCAGTATATCAATCATACTATGTTCACTAAGTGCATCTATCACACTTTGTGTTCATTTAGTGTATCGATCACACTCGTTCACTAAGTGCATCTATCACACTTCGTGTTCACATTTAGTATATCAATCATACTCTGTTCACATAGTGCATCTATCACACTTTGTGTTCACATTCTGTAGATCAATCATACTATGTTCACTAAGTGCATCTATCACACTTTGTGTTCATTTAGTGTATCCATCACACTCTTTCACTAAGTGCATCTATCAAACTTCGTGTTCACATTTAGTATATCAATCATACTATGTTCACATAGTGCATCTATCACACTTTGTGTTCACATTCAGTATATGAAACATACTCTGTTCACTAAGTGCGTCTATCACACTTTGTGTACATTTAGTGTATCCATCACACTCGTTCACTAAGTGCATCTATCACACTTCGTGTTCACATTTAGTATATCAATCATACTCTGTTCATATAGTGCATCTATCACACTTTGTGTTCATTTTCAGTATATCAATCATACTTTGTTCACGAAGTGCATCTATCACACTTTGTGTTCATTTTCAGTATATCTATCATACTCTGTTCACTAAGTGCATCTATCACACTTCGTGTTCACATTTAGTGTATCAATCACACTTCATTCATTTAGTATATCAATCATACTCTGTTCACATAGTGCATCTATCACACTTTGTGTTCACCTTTAGTGTATCCATCACACTCGTTCGCATAGTGCATCTATCACACTTTGTGTCAACCTTTTGTGTATCCATCACACTTGTTCCCTAAGTGCATCTATCACACTTCGTGTTCACCTTTTGTGTATCCATCACACTTGTTCACTAAGTGTATCTATCACACTTTGTGTTCACCTTTTGTGTATCCATCACACTTGTTCACTTGGTGCATCTATCACACTTTGTGTTAACCTTTTGTATATCCATCACACTTTGTTCACTAAGTGCATCTATCACACTTCGTGTTCACCTTTTGTGTATCCATCACACTTGTTCACTAAGTGCATCTATCACACTTTGTGTTCACCTTTTGTGTATCCATCACCCTTGTTCACTAAGTGCATCTATCACACTTTGTGTTCGCGTTTTAGTGTATCAACCACACTCTATTCACTTAGTGCATCTGTCACACTTTGTGTTCGCTTTTAGTGTATCCATCACACCTGTTCACATAGTGCATCTATCACACTTTGTGTTCGCTTTTAGTGAATCTATCATACTCTGTTCACATAGTGCATCTATCACACTTTGTGTTCACTTTTAGTGTATCAATCACACTTTGTTCACATAGTGCATCTATCACACTTTGTGTTCACCTTCAGTGTATCAATCACACTCTATTCACGTAGTGCATCTATCACACTCTGCGTATATCCATCATGCTTTGCTTCACATAGTGCATCTATCACACTTTGTATTCACTTTGTGTATCTATCACACTTTGCTTCACTTAGTGTATCAATCACACTTTATTCATGTAGTGTATCCAATAGCTCTTCACTTTTGTGTATCTATCACACATGCTCGCTAAGATTGCATCATAACTGCATGAAATGTAGTTTGATTTGCCTTCCCGCTTAAAACTGTCGCATTTATTGTGAATATTTGCTTCGCTACAGCTTTATTTACATTATCCTTACTGCATGAAATGTAGTTAGATTTGTATATGCTTGCTGCTTTGCATAATCGTGAGTTACGTCTGGCTTTGTGCATATCATTTTGCATCTTGCCCCCAGCCTGCGGGCACATCTTTGTTATTTGCCTGTTTGTCTAAGTCTTCGGCCTTGTCAAAAATGGGTCGTCTCTGGGCTTTGACATTCACCCCCGTCACTTCTTGACTTTCGAGTTCTGTCAAAGAAGGACAACTGTAGACACCCCATTTTCGACCGACCTTAAGACTCAGACGTCACCGATTGAGCACTTGGTGATGTTGCATATTGTGCTCGTTCTGAAGTTTCAGAGTCTCGGCTGCAAGCCTTGCCTTGCCTCGGTTTACGAACCAGGCTCGGTTTTCTCTATTTTCTCTTCCCGAAGGGAGAGAGAGGTCTCGTGGATCATCTCTCAGTGGTCGTAGGCTACGTTTCGTGATCGTAGGCCATTTTTCCCATTTGGACCCGGTTTCCGATTTTTCGGAGCCGACGGACGTGTGCCTCGGTTCGGGACTACCTAACCACCTCCGTTTGCTCCGATTTTTGGCACACATCTTATTTACTCCCTTTTGGGAGACACTGTGGCCCGAGAGACCAACTTCGTTGTCGAATGCCACCTCTGGTGCTTAAGAGCCCATTTTCGGGGCCCCAGGCCGCGCGTTTCGGTCCCCGAACCTCCGTTTTGCATCCGTTTTGGTTCTCTTTTGGTGGAGACCTAATTTTCATTGTTAGGAAGCTTGTAGGAGGGTGTGAGGCCAGCAATTGTTCTGAAAAGCCAGCTTTATTTCTTCATCGCTCTCCGTCGCCCGTTTTCCTCACTAAAAAGCTAATATTGACCACCCCGGGGCCACTTTCTTCAGCCCTAAACCCCATTTCTTCTACACCACCAACCCCCACCCTTCCATCCTCCATTCCAGAAGTTTGAAGGTGTTCTCCAAGGCCTAAGGAGCCACAAAATCAAGCCAAGAGGCAACCAAAGTCAAGCCTTCAAGGGTAAGTAGACTTTCCCCCTTTTGTGGCTCATTTTTGCACCAATTTCTTAGCCAACATGCTTACTGATTTGAGCTCCGACCAAAACTGAAAAGGTCATTTTTTTGAGCTCATTTTCTTGTTTCATTAAGGGCTCAACCCTGTTTGAGGCCCCCATATTGCACTTGCTTCAATATCCCCTTGTATGTCAATTTTCTTGCATGATTTACTAGCCTAGTGTGCTTCCATTTTTGGGCGTTTTACAGAACTAAAAATAGGCTTATTTTGAGCCCCTCTTCAACATTGAAGAAGGGCTCATCAATGTTTGGGACCTCCACATGCCACTTCATGTTATATCCTCTCTTTGGTCCCCATTTTTGCATGCTTTGGCAGCCTGTCATGCTTCCATTTTTGGCCTTTTTACAGTACTAAAGATAGTCTTATTTTGGCCCATTCTTCATGTTTCATTAAGGGCCTTTGGCTGTTTGATGAATATTTTGTATACTTTGTGTTATAAGTCACTTTTGAGCCTCATTTTGCATTGCATTTTTAGCATGTTTGTATACTGTTTTGGGTTTTTACAGTTCTGTAAATGTGCATATTTTTGGTCCCTCTTCAATGTTGTAGAAGGTAATTTTTCAGTTTGGGCTGTGTATATACCACTTGCCTCTTTGGCCACCTTTTGGCCCATTTTCTTGCATAAGAGCTTAGCCATATCTATCTTTATTTTTAGAGTTTTTACAGTTCTGTAAATATGCATATTTTTGGCCCCTCTTCAATGTTGTTGAAGGGCCCTAACCTATTTGGAGTTAGCAGCTGTGAGTTGCTTCATAATCTCATGTTTAGGGCCATTTTTGCATGCCATTGTTGCCCTATATTTGCTTGCTGTTTGGTCATGACTTGTACTGGTAAAATACTTATTTTGGGCCTGTCTTGCTTCTGTCTTTTCATTCCACACACCAATTATGCTTGCTTTGTATAGCTGTAAGCCATTTCATGTGCCTAATTTTGCATTTCGGGAGAGATTCCATGCATCGGGTGTGTTTTCGCCTCATTTCGGGGCTGTTTTCCACCTCATTTTGCTGCTGAAATCCCATTGGCATGTTTGCATATCATTTCCATGTCATTTGCATTGCGTATGCCATTGCCTCGGTTTGCGTGCCCGTGTGCACGCATTTCGAGGCACTTCATTTTCATCCACCGGCTTCTTATGTGAGTGTGGCTGAGGCTCTCTCATGTTAGTATAAGTCCATGTTGCATTCTATATGCCATTTTAGCCATATTGCATTGCGTATGCCATTGCCTCGGTTTGCGTGCCCGTGTGCACGCATTTCGAGACACTTCATTTTCATCCACCGGCCTCTTATGTGAGTGTGGCTGAGGCTCTCTCGTGTTAGTATAAGTCCATGTTGCATTCTATATGCCATTTTAGCCATATTGCATTGCGTATGCCATTGCCTCGGTTTGCGTGCCCGTGTGCACGCATTTCGAGGCACTTCATTTTCATCCACCGGCCTCTTATGTGAGTGTGGCTGAGTCTCTCTCATGTTAGTGTAAGCCCATATCATATTTCTCTATCATTTGCATTGCGTATGTCATTTTCTCGGTTTGCGTGCCCGTGTGCACGCGTTTCGAGGCATCTCATTTTTACAGCATGGCGCATACTAGGTTGTATCTTAGATCGCATTCTGTCATTTTCTCAGTTTGCGTGCCCGTGTGCACGCATTTCGAGACATCTCATTTTTACAGCATAGTGCATACTAGGTTGTATCTTAGATCGCATTCTGTCATTTTCTCGGTTTGCGTGCCCGTATGCACACATTTCGAGGCATCTCATTTTTACAGCATAGTGCATACTAGGTTGTATCTTAGTTCGCATTCTGTCATTTTCTCGGTTTACGTGCCCGTGTGCACGCATTTCGAGGCATCTCATTTTCATAGCATTGTGTATGTTAGGATTGTATCTCAGTCGCATTTCATGCATGTCATGCATATTGCATCGTGTTCGGGATAGGAGTTAGCCTGGGCACGGGAAACGAGGTGCGTTTCGTACTTCGAGTGACGGAACGCGTCTCAATTTCCCAGTCACTGACACTCCGGATTATCTATGATGGAGTTAGGTTTTATTGTGTTTTCATGTGCATTCATCCTATATTGAATTGTGCAATTCGACTCCTCGGCCACCATGCCTCGGTATGCGTGATCGGTGGCACGAGGATCGAGGCATGCATATATTTGTGAAAATACATTGCTATGCCCCTTTCCTGCTCTCTGTTGCAGCAAAATGAAGAATCAGCAACTTTTCGGGACTTGGCGCGCTTTCCAAGAATAACTGCTAAACAGAGGCTAATTGGGGCATCCCGGTGGATTTCCGCGCAAGACAACCCGGACATGCATCATCCATCAGAAGCAAGGCAGTCCCTGGCTTGCATGCCAGTTTTATTTATTTTCTTAGTTAATTTGATTAATTAGGAATTTGTATATTATTTGGACTGTAATATTTGGACTGTAATATTCTTTCATTTGGGACTGTATATTTATTTGGACCCTCTGCGCGAGGGCAATGCTGTAATAAGTGTGCGTGTGTGTGTTGTATGTCTTCCAACCCCACGTCTTTCTTCCCTTTTATTTACCTGCTTATGATGGTTAGATTAGGGCATATTTCAATTAGCATACAGTATGACAACATGTTTTGCATCATTCACCTGTTTTGCATGCACCGGGCTCGGCGCATCATACTAACTGCATTGTATTTCAATTTCAAAGTTGGATACATGTTAGTTGTAGCATTTCATATGCCATGTTTAGAATAGCCGAGCCTGCTATAGTTGCATTCTTGCATGTGTTGCATTAGGCATTTTTGTATACTTAGGATCATGCATGATTTCTAATAAAACTTCTTGTTTTGGCTTGGAGTACCCGGTGAGCTTTATGCTTTAGTATCCTTGCATGCGTGTGAGTGAATGCCATGATAGCATGCTTACCATGAGGCTATTTGCTTATGTGATATAACTGCCTGAATGCCTGTGGGTGAAGGTTGGGTTAATTGGATTGGAATAAATCATCAAATGTTTTAAGCCCACTAGATAGTGGCAAAACCATCTTTTCTAAGCCCACCTGCGGGTGGCAAAATCTGCATTTTAAGCCTACTTGCGAGTAGCAAACCATCTTTCAAATAAACAAGCATGAAATGTTTTGTTCCAATTCGGGCGACCCAGTCTATACTTATATGCTGTGTGCATCACATAGTAACCTAGGCTAATAACCGGAATAAGAACACACAAAGTTTTCAAAAATAGATATCACGGTTAGTAGAGGCCGATCTTTGATCGGGCGAGCGGGGGTGCTCACGAAGTGACCTTCCCCAATCGTACCCAAGTTCCCGAGCCGAGGCAACTTTGGTGATGACGGACACGTGGCCTTTGGCACCGTGTCAGGGTTTCCTAAATTTCCCCAAAATAAAATATTTAGGTGGCGACTCTGTATCTGGTAAAGCAGTCCATGTTTGGCACTTCTTTTCAAAAATTTGTTTCTCAAAACGATTTGTCGGATTTGGACTCTTTGGTTCAGACTTAGAACCGTGACAAATTTGAGAGTCCTGAGCTGTAGTGACCCCAAAATGAACAGAACGGGAGCTCGTTCCTCCCGGGGCGTTCGGGGACGTCTACACAATCATACTCTGTTCACATAGTGCATCTATCACACTTTGTGTTCACATTCAGTATATCAATCATACTATGTTCACTAAGTGCATCTATCACACTTTGTGTTCATTTAGTGTATCGATCACACTCGTTCACTAACTGCATCTATCACACTTCGTGTTCACATTTAGTATATCAATCATACTCTGTTCACATAGTGCATCTATCACACTTTGTGTTCACATTCTGTAGATCAATCATACTATGTTCACTAAGTGCATCTATCACACTTTGTGTTCATTTAGTGTATCCATCACACTCTTTCACTAAGTGCATCTATCACACTTCGTGTTCACATTTAGTATATCAATCATACTATGTTCACATAGTGCATCTATCACACTTTGTGTTCACATTCAGTATATGAAACATACTCTGTTCACTAAGTGCGTCTATCACACTTTGTGTACATTTAGTGTATCCATCACACTCGTTCACTAAGTGCATCTATCACACTTCGTGTTCACATTTAGTATATCAATCATACTCTGTTCATATAGTGCATCTATCACACTTTGTGTTCATTTTCAGTATATCAATCATACTTTGTTCACGAAGTGCATCTATCACACTTTGTGTTCATTTTCAGTATATCTATCATACTCTGTTCACTAAGTGCATCTATCACACTTCGTGTTCACATTTAGTGTATCAATCACACTTCATTCATTTAGTATATCAATCATACTCTGTTCACATAGTGCATCTATCACACTTTGTGTTCACCTTTAGTGTATCCATCACACTCGTTCGCATAGTGCATCTATCACACTTTGTGTCAACCTTTTGTGTATCCATCACACTTGTTCCCTAAGTGCATCTATCACACTTCGTGTTCACCTTTTGTGTATCCATCACACTTGTTCACTAAGTGTATCTATCACACTTTGTGTTCACCTTTTGTGTATCCATCACACTTGTTCACTTGGTGCATCTATCACACTTTGTGTTAACCTTTTGTATATCCATCACACTTTGTTCACTAAGTGCATCTATCACACTTCGTGTTCACCTTTTGTGTATCCATCACACTTGTTCACTAAGTGCATCTATCACACTTTGTGTTCACCTTTTGTGTATCCATCACCCTTGTTCACTAAGTGCATCTATCACACTTTGTGTTCGCGTTTTAGTGTATCAACCACACTCTATTCACTTAGTGCATCTGTCACACTTTGTGTTCGCTTTTAGTGTATCCATCACACCTGTTCACATAGTGCATCTATCACACTTTGTGTTCGCTTTTAGTGAATCTATCATACTCTGTTCACATAGTGCATCTATCACACTTTGTGTTCACTTTTAGTGTATCAATCACACTTTGTTCACATAGTGCATCTATCACATTTTGTGTTCACCTTCAGTGTATCAATCACACTCTATTCACGTAGTGCATCTATCACACTCTGCGTATATCCATCATGCTTTGCTTCACATAGTGCATCTATCACACTTTGTATTCACTTTGTGTATCTATCACACTTTGCTTCACTTAGTGTATCAATCACACTTTATTCATGTAGTGTATCCAATAGCTCTTCACTTTTGTGTATCTATCACACATGCTCGCTAAGATTGCATCATAACTGCATGAAATGTAGTTTGATTTGCCTTCCCGCTTAAAACTGTCGCATTTATTGTGAATATTTGCTTCGCTACAGCTTTATTTACATTATCCTTACTGCATGAAATGTAGTTAGATTTGTATATGCTTGCTGCTTTGCATAATCGTGAGTTACGTCTGGCTTTGTGCATATCATTTTGCATCTTGCCCCCAGCCTGCGGGCACATCTTTGTTATTTGCCTGTTTGTCTAAGTCTTCGGCCTTGTCAAAAATGGGTCGTCTCTGGGCTTTGACATTCACCCCCGTCACTTCTTGACTTTCGAGTTCTGTCAAAGAAGGACAACTGTAGACACCCCATTTTCGACCGACCTTAAGACTCAGACGTCACCGATTGAGCACTTGGTGATGTTGCATATTGTGCTCGTTCTGAAGTTTCAGAGTCTCGGCTGCAAGCCTTGCCTTGCCTCGGTTTACGAACCAGGCTCGGTTTTCTCTATTTTCTCTTCCCGAAGGGAGAGAGAGGTCTCGTGGATCATCTCTCAGTGGTCGTAGGCTACGTTTCGTGATCGTAGGCCATTTTTCCCATTTGGACCCGGTTTCCGATTTTTCGGAGCCGACGGACGTGTGCCTCGGTTCGGGACTACCTAACCACCTCCGTTTGCTCCGATTTTTGGCACACATCTTATTTACTCCCTTTTGGGAGACACTGTGGCCCGAGAGACCAACTTCGTTGTCGAATGCCACCTCTGGTGCTTAAGAGCCCATTTTCGGGGCCCCAGGCCGCGCGTTTCGGTCCCCGAACCTCCGTTTTGCATCCGTTTTGGTTCTCTTTTGGTGGAGACCTAATTTTCATTGTTAGGAAGCTTGTAGGAGGGTGTGAGGCCAGCAATTGTTCTGAAAAGCCAGCTTTATTTCTTCATCGCTCTCCGTCGCCCGTTTTCCTCACTAAAAAGCTAATATTGACCACCCCGGGGCCACTTTCTTCAGCCCTAAACCCCATTTCTTCTACACCACCAACCCCCACCCTTCCATCCTCCATTCCAGAAGTTTGAAGGTGTTCTCCAAGGCCTAAGGAGCCACAAAATCAAGCCAAGAGGCAACCAAAGTCAAGCCTTCAAGGGTAAGTAGACTTTCCCCCTTTTGTGGCTCATTTTTGCACCAATTTCTTAGCCAACATGCTTACTGATTTGAGCTCCGACCAAAACTGAAAAGGTCATTTTTTTGAGCTCATTTTCTTGTTTCATTAAGGGCTCAACCCTGTTTGAGGCCCCCATATTGCACTTGCTTCAATATCCCCTTGTATGTCAATTTTCTTGCATGATTTACTAGCCTAGTGTGCTTCCATTTTTGGGCGTTTTACAGAACTAAAAATAGGCTTATTTTGAGCCCCTCTTCAACATTGAAGAAGGGCTCATCAATGTTTGGGACCTCCACATGCCACTTCATGTTATATCCTCTCTTTGGTCCCCATTTTTGCATGCTTTGGCAGCCTGTCATGCTTCCATTTTTGGCCTTTTTACAGTACTAAAGATAGTCTTATTTTGGCCCATTCTTCATGTTTCATTAAGGGCCTTTGGCTGTTTGATGAATATTTTGTATACTTTGTGTTATAAGTCACTTTTGAGCCTCATTTTGCATTGCATTTTTAGCATGTTTGTATACTGTTTTGGGTTTTTACAGTTCTGTAAATGTGCATATTTTTGGTCCCTCTTCAATGTTGTAGAAGGTAATTTTTCAGTTTGGGCTGTGTATATACCACTTGCCTCTTTGGCCACCTTTTGGCCCATTTTCTTGCATAAGAGCTTAGCCATATCTATCTTTATTTTTAGAGTTTTTACAGTTCTGTAAATATGCATATTTTTGGCCCCTCTTCAATGTTGTTGAAGGGCCCTAACCTATTTGGAGTTAGCAGCTGTGAGTTGCTTCATAATCTCATGTTTAGGGCCATTTTTGCATGCCATTGTTGCCCTATATTTGCTTGCTGTTTGGTCATGACTTGTACTGGTAAAATACTTATTTTGGGCCTGTCTTGCTTCTGTCTTTTCATTCCACACACCAATTATGCTTGCTTTGTATAGCTGTAAGCCATTTCATGTGCCTAATTTTGCATTTCGGGAGAGATTCCATGCATCGGGTGTGTTTTCGCCTCATTTCGGGGCTGTTTTCCACCTCATTTTGCTGCTGAAATCCCATTGGCATGTTTGCATATCATTTCCATGTCATTTGCATTGCGTATGCCATTGCCTCGGTTTGCGTGCCCGTGTGCACGCATTTCGAGGCACTTCATTTTCATCCACCGGCTTCTTATGTGAGTGTGGCTGAGGCTCTCTCATGTTAGTATAAGTCCATGTTGCATTCTATATGCCATTTTAGCCATATTGCATTGCGTATGCCATTGCCTCGGTTTGCGTGCCCGTGTGCACGCATTTCGAGACACTTCATTTTCATCCACCGGCCTCTTATGTGAGTGTGGCTGAGGCTCTCTCGTGTTAGTATAAGTCCATGTTGCATTCTATATGCCATTTTAGCCATATTGCATTGCGTATGCCATTGCCTCGGTTTGCGTGCCCGTGTGCACGCATTTCGAGGCACTTCATTTTCATCCACCGGCCTCTTATGTGAGTGTGGCTGAGTCTCTCTCATGTTAGTGTAAGCCCATATCATATTTCTCTATCATTTGCATTGCGTATGTCATTTTCTCGGTTTGCGTGCCCGTGTGCACGCGTTTCGAGGCATCTCATTTTTACAGCATGGTGCATACTAGGTTGTATCTTAGATCGCATTCTGTCATTTTCTCAATTTGCGTGCCCGTGTGCACGCATTTCGAGGCATCTCATTTTTACAGCATAGTGCATACTAGGTTGTATCTTAGATCGCATTCTGTCATTTTCTCGGTTTGCGTGCCCGTATGCACGCATTTCGTGGCATCTCATTTTTACAGCATAGTGCATACTATTTTGTATCTTAGTTCGCATTCTGTCATTTTCTCGGTTTACGTGCCCGTGTGCACGCATTTCGAGGCATCTCATTTTCATAGCATTGTGTATGTTAGGATTGTATCTCAGTCGCATTTCATGCATGTCATGCATATTGCATCGTGTTCGGGATAGGAGTTAGCCCGGGCACGGGAAACGAGGTGCGTTTCGTACTCCGAGTGACGGAACGCGTCTCAATTCCCCAGTCACCGACACTCCGGATTATCTATGATGGAGTTAGGTTTTATTGTGTTTTCATGTGCATTCATCCTATATTGAATTGTGCAATTCGACTCCTCGGCCACCATGCCTCGGTATGCGTGATCGGTGGCACGAGGATCGAGGCATGCATATATTTGTGAAAATACATTGCTATGCCCCTTTCCTGCTCTCTGTTGCAGCAAAATGAAGAATCAGCAACTTTTCGGGACTTGGCGCGCTTTCCAAGAATAACTGCTAAACAGAGGCTAATTGGGGCATCCCGGTGGATTTCCGCGCAAGACAACCCGGACATGCATCATCCATCAGAAGCAAGGCAGTCCCTGGCTTGCATGCCAGTTTTATTTATTTTCTTAGTTAATTTGATTAATTAGGAATTTGTATATTATTTGGACTGTAATATTTGGACTGTAATATTCTTTCATTTGGGACTGTATATTTATTTGGACCCTCTGCGCGAGGGCAATGCTGTAATAAGTGTGCGTGTGTGTGTTGTATGTCTTCCAACCCCACGTCTTTCTTCCCTTTTATTTACCTGCTTATGATGGTTAGATTAGGGCATATTTCAATTAGCATACAGTATGACAACATGTTTTGCATCATTCACCTGTTTTGCATGCACCGGGCTCGGCGCATCATACTAACTGCATTGTATTTCAATTTCAAAGTTGAATACATGTTAGTTGTAGCATTTCATATGCCATGTTTAGAATAGCCGAGCCTGCTATAGTTGCATTCTTGCATGTGTTGCATTAGGCATTTTTGTATACTTAGGATCATGCATGATTTCTAATAAAACTTCTTGTTTTGGCTTGGAGTACCCGGTGAGCTTTATGCTTTAGTATCCTTGCATGCGTGTGAGTGAATGCCATGATAGCATGCTTACCATGAGGCTATTTGCTTATGTGATATAACTGCCTGAATGCCTGTGGGTGAAGGTTGGGTTAATTGGATTGGAATAAATCATCAAATGTTTTAAGCCCACTAGATAGTGGCAAAACCATCTTTTCTAAGCCCACCTGCGGGTGGCAAAATCTGCATTTTAAGCCTACTTGCGAGTAGCAAACCATCTTTCAAATAAACAAGCATGAAATGTTTTGTTCCAATTCGGGCGACCCAGTGTATACTTATATGCTGTGTGCATCACATAGTAACCTAGGCTAATAACCGGAATAAGAACACACAAAGTTTTCAAAAATAGATATCACGGTTAGTAGAAGCCGATCTTTGATCGGGCGAGCGGGGGTGCTCACGAAGTGACCTTCCCCAATCGTACCCAAGTTCCCGAGCCGAGGCAACTTTGGTGATGACGGACACGTGGCCTTTGGCACCGTGTCAGGGTTTCCTAAATTTCCCCAAAATAAAATATTTAGGTGGCGACTCTGTATCTGGTAAAGCAGTCCATGTTTGGCACTTCTTTTCAAAAATTTGTTTCTCAAAACGATTTGTCGGATTTGGACTCTTTGGTTCAGACTTAGAACCGTGACAAATTTGAGAGTCCTGAGCTGTAGTGACCCCAAAATGAACAGAACGGGAGCTCGTTCCTCCCGGGGCGTTCGGGGACGTCTACACAATCATACTCTGTTCACATAGTGCATCTATCACACTTTGTGTTCACATTCAGTATATCAATCATACTATGTTCACTAAGTGCATCTATCACACTTTGTGTTCATTTAGTGTATCGATCACACTCGTTCACTAAGTGCATCTATCACACTTCGTGTTCACATTTAGTATATCAATCATACTCTGTTCACATAGTGCATCTATCACACTTTGCGTTCACATTCTGTAGATCAATCATACTATGTTCACTAAGTGCATCTATCACACTTTGTGTTCATTTAGTGTATCCATCACACTCTTTCACTAAGTGCATCTATCACACTTCGTGTTCACATTTAGTATATCAATCATACTATGTTCACATAGTGCATCTATCACACTTTGTGTTCACATTCAGTATATCAAACATACTCTGTTCACTAAGTGCGTCTATCACACTTTGTGTACATTTAGTGTATCCATCACACTCGTTCACTAAGTGCATCTATCGCACTTCGTGTTCACATTTAGTATATCAATCATACTCTGTTCATATAGTGCATCTATCACACTTTGTGTTCATTTTCAGTATATCAATCATACTTTGTTCACGAAGTGCATCTATCACACTTTGTGTTCATTTTCAGTATATCTATCATACTCTGTTCACTAAGTGCATCTATCACACTTCGTGTTCACATTTAGTGTATCAATCACACTTCATTCATTTAGTATATCAATCATACTCTGTTCACATAGTGCATCTATCACACTTTGTGTTCACCTTTAGTGTATCCATCACACTCGTTCGCATAGTGCATCTATCACACTTTGTGTCAACCTTTTGTGTATCCATCACACTTGTTCCCTAAGTGCATCTATCACACTTCGTGTTCACCTTTTGTGTATCCATCACACTTGTTCACTAAGTGTATCTATCACACTTTGTGTTCACCTTTTGTGTATCCATCACACTTGTTCACTTGGTGCATCTATCACACTTTGTGTTAACCTTTTGTATATCCATCACACTTTGTTCACTAAGTGCATCTATCACACTTCGTGTTCACCTTTTGTGTATCCATCACACTTGTTCACTAAGTGCATCTATCACACTTTGTGTTCACCTTTTGTGTATCCATCACCCTTGTTCACTAAGTGCATCTATCACACTTTGTGTTCGCGTTTTAGTGTATCAACCACACTCTATTCACTTAGTGCATCTGTCACACTTTGTGTTCGCTTTTAGTGTATCCATCACACCTGTTCACATAGTGCATCTATCACACTTTGTGTTCGCTTTTAGTGAATCTATCATACTCTGTTCACATAGTGCATCTATCACACTTTGTGTTCACTTTTAGTGTATCAATCACACTTTGTTCACATAGTGCATCTATCACACTTTGTGTTCACCTTCAGTGTATCAATCACACTCTATTCACGTAGTGCATCTATCACACTCTGCGTATATCCATCATGCTTTGCTTCACATAGTGCATCTATCACACTTTGTATTCACTTTGTGTATCTATCACACTTTGCTTCACTTAGTGTATCAATCACACTTTATTCATGTAGTGTATCCAATAGCTCTTCACTTTTGTGTATCTATCACACATGCTCGCTAAGATTGCATCATAACTGCATGAAATGTAGTTTGATTTGCCTTCCCGCTTAAAACTGTCGCATTTATTGTGAATATTTGCTTCGCTACAGCTTTATTTACATTATCCTTACTGCATGAAATGTAGTTAGATTTGTATATGCTTGCTGCTTTGCATAATCGTGAGTTACGTCTGGCTTTGTGCATATCATTTTGCATCTTGCCCCCAGCCTGCGGGCACATCTTTGTTATTTGCCTGTTTGTCTAAGTCTTCGGCCTTGTCAAAAATGGGTCGTCTCTGGGCTTTGACATTCACCCCCGTCACTTCTTGACTTTCGAGTTCTGTCAAAGAAGGACAACTGTAGACACCCCATTTTCGACCGACCTTAAGACTCAGACGTCACCGATTGAGCACTTGGTGATGTTGCATATTGTGCTCGTTCTGAAGTTTCAGAGTCTCGGCTGCAAGCCTTGCCTTGCCTCGGTTTACGAACCAGGCTCGGTTTTCTCTATTTTCTCTTCCCGAAGGGAGAGAGAGGTCTCGTGGATCATCTCTCAGTGGTCGTAGGCTACGTTTCGTGATCGTAGGCCATTTTTCCCATTTGGACCCGGTTTCCGATTTTTCGGAGCCGACGGACGTGTGCCTCGGTTCGGGACCACCTAACCACCTCCGTTTGCTCCGATTTTTGGCACACATCTTATTTACTCCCTTTTGGGAGACACTGTGGCCCGAGAGACCAACTTCGTTGTCGAATGCCACCTCTGGTGCTTAAGAGCCCATTTTCGGGGCCCCAGGCCGCGCGTTTCGGTCCCCGAACCTCCGTTTTGCATCCGTTTTGGTTCTCTTTTGGTGGAGACCTAATTTTCATTGTTAGGAAGCTTGTAGGAGGGTGTGAGGCCAGCAATTGTTCTGAAAAGCCAGCTTTATTTCTTCATCGCTCTCCGTCGCCCGTTTTCCTCACTAAAAAGCTAATATTGACCACCCCGGGGCCACTTTCTTTAGCCCTAAACCCCATTTCTTCTACACCACCAACCCCCACCCTTCCATCCTCCATTCCAGAAGTTTGAAGGTGTTCTCCAAGGCCTAAGGAGCCACAAAATCAAGCCAAGAGGCAACCAAAGTCAAGCCTTCAAGGGTAAGTAGACTTTCCCCCTTTTGTGGCTCATTTTTGCACCAATTTCTTAGCCAACATGCTTACTGATTTGAGCTCCGACCAAAACTGAAAAGGTCATTTTTTTGAGCTCATTTTCTTGTTTCATTAAGGGCTCAACCCTGTTTGAGGCCCCCATATTGCACTTGCTTCAATATCCCCTTGTATGTCAATTTTCTTGCATGATTTACTAGCCTAGTGTGCTTCCATTTTTGGGCGTTTTACAGAACTAAAAATAGGCTTATTTTGAGCCCCTCTTCAATATTGAAGAAGGGCTCATCAATGTTTGGGACCTCCACATGCCACTTCATGTTATATCCTCTCTTTGGTCCCCATTTTTGCATGCTTTGGCAGCCTGTCATGCTTCCATTTTTGGCCTTTTTACAGTACTAAAGATAGTCTTATTTTGGCCCATTCTTCATGTTTCATTAAGGGCCTTTGGCTGTTTGATGAATATTTTGTATACTTTGTGTTATAAGTCACTTTTGAGCCTCATTTTGCATTGCATTTTTAGCATGTTTGTATACTGTTTTGGGTTTTTACAGTTCTGTAAATGTGCATATTTTTGGTCCCTCTTCAATGTTGTAGAAGGTAATTTTTCAGTTTGGGCTGTGTATATACCACTTGCCTCTTTGGCCACCTTTTGGCCCATTTTCTTGCATAAGAGCTTAGCCATATCTATCTTTATTTTTAGAGTTTTTACAGTTCTGTAAATATGCATATTTTTGGCCCCTCTTCAATGTTGTTGAAGGGCCCTAACCTATTTGGAGTTAGCAGCTGTGAGTTGCTTCATAATCTCATGTTTAGGGCCATTTTTGCATGCCATTGTTGCCCTATATTTGCTTGCTGTTTGGTCATGACTTGTACTGGTAAAATACTTATTTTGGGCCTGTCTTGCTTCTGTCTTTTCATTCCACACACCAATTATGCTTGCTTTGTATAGCTGTAAGCCATTTCATGTGCCTAATTTTGCATTTCGGGAGAGATTCCATGCATCGGGTGTGTTTTCGCCTCATTTCGGGGCTGTTTTCCACCTCATTTTGCTGCTGAAATCCCATTGGCATGTTTGCATATCATTTCCATGTCATTTGCATTGCGTATGCCATTGCCTCGGTTTGCGTGCCCGTGTGCACGCATTTCGAGGCACTTCATTTTCATCCACCGGCTTCTTATGTGAGTGTGGCTGAGGCTCTCTCATGTTAGTATAAGTCCATGTTGCATTCTATATGCCATTTTAGCCATATTGCATTGCGTATGCCATTGCCTCGGTTTGCGTGCCCGTGTGCACGCATTTCGAGACACTTCATTTTCATCCACCGGCCTCTTATGTGAGTGTGGCTGAGGCTCTCTCGTGTTAGTATAAGTCCATGTTGCATTCTATATGCCATTTTAGCCATATTGCATTGCGTATGCCATTGCCTCGGTTTGCGTGCCCGTGTGCACGCATTTCGAGGCACTTCATTTTCATCCACCGGCCTCTTATGTGAGTGTGGCTGAGTCTCTCTCATGTTAGTGTAAGCCCATATCATATTTCTCTATCATTTGCATTGCGTATGTCATTTTCTCGGTTTGCGTGCCCGTGTGCACGCGTTTCGAGGCATCTCATTTTTACAGCATGGTGCATACTAGGTTGTATCTTAGATCGCATTCTGTCATTTTCTCAGTTTGCGTGCCCGTGTGCACGCATTTCGAGGCATCTCATTTTTACAGCATAGTGCATACTAGGTTGTATCTTAGATCGCATTCTGTCATTTTCTCGGTTTGCGTGCCCGTATGCACGCATTTCGTGGCATCTCATTTTTACAGCATAGTGCATACTAGGTTGTATCTTAGTTCGCATTCTGTCATTTTCTCGGTTTACGTGCCCGTGTGCACGCATTTCGAGGCATCTCATTTTCATAGCATTGTGTATGTTAGGATTGTATCTCAGTCGCATTTCATGCATGTCATGCATATTGCATCGTGTTCGGGATAGGAGTTAGCCCGGGCACGGGAAACGAGGTGCGTTTCGTACTCCGAGTGACGGAACGCGTCTCAATTCCCCAGTCACCGACACTCCGGATTATCTATGATGGAGTTAGGTTTTATTGTGTTTTCATGTGCATTCATCCTATATTGAATTGTGCAATTCGACTCCTCGGCCACCATGCCTCGGTATGCGTGATCGGTGGCACGAGGATCGAGGCATGCATATATTTGTGAAAATACATTGCTATGCCCCTTTCCTGCTCTCTGTTGCAGCAAAATGAAGAATCAGCAACTTTTCGGGACTTGGCGCGCTTTCCAAGAATAACTGCTAAACAGAGGCTAATTGGGGCATCCCGGTGGATTTCCGCGCAAGACAACCCGGACATGCATCATCCATCAGAAGCAAGGCAGTCCCTGGCTTGCATGCCAGTTTTATTTATTTTCTTAGTTAATTTGATTAATTAGGAATTTGTATATTATTTGGACTGTAATATTTGGACTGTAATATTCTTTCATTTGGGACTGTATATTTATTTGGACCCTCTGCGCGAGGGCAATGCTGTAATAAGTGTGCGTGTGTGTGTTGTATGTCTTCCAACCCCACGTCTTTCTTCCCTTTTATTTACCTGCTTATGATGGTTAGATTAGGGCATATTTCAATTAGCATACAGTATGACAACATGTTTTGCATCATTCACCTGTTTTGCATGCACCGGGCTCGGCGCATCATACTAACTGCATTGTATTTCAATTTCAAAGTTGGATACATGTTAGTTGTAGCATTTCATATGCCATGTTTAGAATAGCCGAGCCTGCTATAGTTGCATTCTTGCATGTGTTGCATTAGGCATTTTTGTATACTTAGGATCATGCATGATTTCTAATAAAACTTCTTGTTTTGGCTTGGAGTACCCGGTGAGCTTTATGCTTTAGTATCCTTGCATGCGTGTGAGTGAATGCCATGATAGCATGCTTACCATGAGGCTATTTGCTTATGTGATATAACTGCCTGAATGCCTGTGGGTGAAGGTTGGGTTAATTGGATTGGAATAAATCATCAAATGTTTTAAGCCCACTAGATAGTGGCAAAACCATCTTTTCTAAGCCCACCTGCGGGTGGCAAAATCTGCATTTTAAGCCTACTTGCGAGTAGCAAACCATCTTTCAAATAAACAAGCATGAAATGTTTTGTTCCAATTCGGGCAACCCAGTCTATACTTATATGCTGTGTGCATCACATAGTAACCTAGGCTAATAACCGGAATAAGAACACACAAAGTTTTCAAAAATAGATATCACCGTTAGTAGAGGCCGATCTTTGATCGGGCGAGCGGGGGTGCTCACGAAGTGACCTTCCCCAATCGTACCCAAGTTCCCGAGCCGAGGCAACTTTGGTGATGACGGACACGTGGCCTTTGGCACCGTGTCAGGGTTTCCTAAATTTCCCCAAAATAAAATATTTAGGTGGCGACTCTGTATCTGGTAAAGCAGTCCATGTTTGGCACTTCTTTTCAAAAATTTGTTTCTCAAAACGATTTGTCGGATTTGGACTCTTTGGTTCAGACATAGAACCGTGACAAATTTGAGAGTCCTGAGCTGTAGTGACCCCAAAATGAACAGAACGGGAGCTCGTTCCTCCCGGGGCGTTCGGGGACGTCTACACAATCATACTCTGTTCACATAGTGCATCTATCACACTTTGTGTTCACATTCAGTATATCAATCATACTATGTTCACTA
Organism: Camellia sinensis; assembly: GCF_055761805.1. Taxonomy (NCBI): domain Eukaryota; kingdom Viridiplantae; phylum Streptophyta; class Magnoliopsida; order Ericales; family Theaceae; genus Camellia; species Camellia sinensis. The sequence continues at coordinate 91,569,406 of NC_138964.1, forward strand.
AGTGCATCTATCACACTTTGTGTTCATTTAGTGTATCGATCACACTCGTTCACTAAGTGCATCTATCACAATTCGTGTTCACATTTAGTATATCAATCATACTCTGTTCACATAGTGCATCTATCACACTTTGTGTTCACATTCTGTAGATCAATCATACTATGTTCACTAAGTGCATCTATCACACTTTGTGTTCATTTAGTGTATCCATCACACTCTTTCACTAAGTGCATCTATCACACTTCGTGTTCACATTTAGTATATCAATCATACTATGTTCACATAGTGCATCTATCACACTTTGTGTTCACATTCAGTATATCAAACATACTCTGTTCACTAAGTGCGTCTATCACACTTTGTGTACATTTAGTGTATCCATCACACTCGTTCACTAAGTGCATCTATCGCACTTCGTGTTCACATTTAGTATATCAATCATACTCTGTTCATATAGTGCATCTATCACACTTTGTGTTCATTTTCAGTATATCAATCATACTTTGTTCACGAAGTGCATCTATCACACTTTGTGTTCATTTTCAGTATATCTATCATACTCTGTTCACTAAGTGCATCTATCACACTTCGTGTTCACATTTAGTGTATCAATCACACTTCATTCATTTAGTATATCAATCATACTCTGTTCACATAGTGCATCTATCACACTTTGTGTTCACCTTTAGTGTATCCATCACACTCGTTCGCATAGTGCATCTATCACACTTTGTGTCAACCTTTTGTGTATCCATCACACTTGTTCCCTAAGTGCATCTATCACACTTCGTGTTCACCTTTTGTGTATCCATCACACTTGTTCACTAAGTGTATCTATCACACTTTGTGTTCACCTTTTGTGTATCCATCACACTTGTTCACTTGGTGCATCTATCACACTTTGTGTTAACCTTTTGTATATCCATCACACTTTGTTCACTAAGTGCATCTATCACACTTCGTGTTCACCTTTTGTGTATCCATTACACTTGTTCACTAAGTGCATCTATCACACTTTGTGTTCACCTTTTGTGTATCCATCACCCTTGTTCACTAAGTGCATCTATCACACTTTGTGTTCGCGTTTTAGTGTATCAACCACACTCTATTCACTTAGTGCATCTGTCACACTTTGTGTTCGCTTTTAGTGTATCCATCACACCTGTTCACATAGTGCATCTATCACACTTTGTGTTCGCTTTTAGTGAATCTATCATACTCTGTTCACATAGTGCATCTATCACACTTTGTGTTCACTTTTAGTGTATCAATCACACTTTGTTCACATAGTGCATCTATCACACTTTGTGTTCACCTTCAGTGTATCAATCACACTCTATTCACGTAGTGCATCTATCACACTCTGCGTATATCCATCATGCTTTGCTTCACATAGTGCATCTATCACACTTTGTATTCACTTTGTGTATCTATCACACTTTGCTTCACTTAGTGTATCAATCACACTTTATTCATGTAGTGTATCCAATAGCTCTTCACTTTTGTGTATCTATCACACATGCTCGCTAAGATTGCATCATAACTGCATGAAATGTAGTTTGATTTGCCTTCCCGCTTAAAACTGTCGCATTTATTGTGAATATTTGCTTCGCTACAGCTTTATTTACATTATCCTTACTGCATGAAATGTAGTTAGATTTGTATATGCTTGCTGCTTTGCATAATCGTGAGTTACGTCTGGCTTTGTGCATATCATTTTGCATCTTGCCCCCAGCCTGCGGGCACATCTTTGTTATTTGCCTGTTTGTCTAAGTCTTCGGCCTTGTCAAAAATGGGTCGTCTCTGGGCTTTGACATTCACCCCCGTCACTTCTTGACTTTCGAGTTCTGTCAAAGAAGGACAACTGTAGACACCCCATTTTCGACCGACCTTAAGACTCAGACGTCACCGATTGAGCACTTGGTGATGTTGCATATTGTGCTCGTTCTGAAGTTTCAGAGTCTCGGCTGCAAGCCTTGCCTTGCCTCGGTTTACGAACCAGGCTCGGTTTTCTCTATTTTCTCTTCCCGAAGGGAGAGAGAGGTCTCGTGGATCATCTCTCAGTGGTCGTAGGCTACGTTTCGTGATCGTAGGCCATTTTTCCCATTTGGACCCGGTTTCCGATTTTTCGGAGCCGACGGACGTGTGCCTCGGTTCGGGACCACCTAACCACCTCCGTTTGCTCCGATTTTTGGCACACATCTTATTTACTCCCTTTTGGGAGACACTGTGGCCCGAGAGACCAACTTCGTTGTCGAATGCCACCTCTGGTGCTTAAGAGCCCATTTTCGGGGCCCCAGGCCGCGCGTTTCGGTCCCCGAACCTCCGTTTTGCATCCGTTTTGGTTCTCTTTTGGTGGAGACCTAATTTTCATTGTTAGGAAGCTTGTAGGAGGGTGTGAGGCCAGCAATTGTTCTGAAAAGCCAGCTTTATTTCTTCATCGCTCTCCGTCGCCCGTTTTCCTCACTAAAAAGCTAATATTGACCACCCCGGGGCCACTTTCTTTAGCCCTAAACCCCATTTCTTCTACACCACCAACCCCCACCCTTCCATCCTCCATTCCAGAAGTTTGAAGGTGTTCTCCAAGGCCTAAGGAGCCACAAAATCAAGCCAAGAGGCAACCAAAGTCAAGCCTTCAAGGGTAAGTAGACTTTCCCCCTTTTGTGGCTCATTTTTGCACCAATTTCTTAGCCAACATGCTTACTGATTTGAGCTCCGACCAAAACTGAAAAGGTCATTTTTTTGAGCTCATTTTCTTGTTTCATTAAGGGCTCAACCCTGTTTGAGGCCCCCATATTGCACTTGCTTCAATATCCCCTTGTATGTCAATTTTCTTGCATGATTTACTAGCCTAGTGTGCTTCCATTTTTGGGCGTTTTACAGAACTAAAAATAGGCTTATTTTGAGCCCCTCTTCAACATTGAAGAAGGGCTCATCAATGTTTGGGACCTCCACATGCCACTTCATGTTATATCCTCTCTTTGGTCCCCATTTTTGCATGCTTTGGCAGCCTGTCATGCTTCCATTTTTGGCCTTTTTACAGTACTAAAGATAGTCTTATTTTGGCCCATTCTTCATGTTTCATTAAGGGCCTTTGGCTGTTTGATGAATATTTTGTATACTTTGTGTTATAAGTCACTTTTGAGCCTCATTTTGCATTGCATTTTTAGCATGTTTGTATACTGTTTTGGGTTTTTACAGTTCTGTAAATGTGCATATTTTTGGTCCCTCTTCAATGTTGTAGAAGGTAATTTTTCAGTTTGGGCTGTGTATATACCACTTGCCTCTTTGGCCACCTTTTGGCCCATTTTCTTGCATAAGAGCTTAGCCATATCTATCTTTATTTTTAGAGTTTTTACAGTTCTGTAAATATGCATATTTTTGGCCCCTCTTCAATGTTGTTGAAGAGCCCTAACCTATTTGGAGTTAGCAGCTGTGAGTTGCTTCATAATCTCATGTTTAGGGCCATTTTTGCATGCCATTGTTGCCCTATATTTGCTTGCTGTTTGGTCATGACTTGTACTGGTAAAATACTTATTTTGGGCCTGTCTTGCTTCTGTCTTTTCATTCCACACACCAATTATGCTTGCTTTGTATAGCTGTAAGCCATTTCATGTGCCTAATTTTGCATTTCGGGAGAGATTCCATGCATCGGGTGTGTTTTCGCCTCATTTCGGGGCTGTTTTCCACCTCATTTTGCTGCTGAAATCCCATTGGCATGTTTGCATATCATTTCCATGTCATTTGCATTGCGTATGCCATTGCCTCGGTTTGCGTGCCCGTGTGCACGCATTTCGAGGCACTTCATTTTCATCCACCGGCTTCTTATGTGAGTGTGGCTGAGGCTCTCTCATGTTAGTATAAGTCCATGTTGCATTCTATATGCCATTTTAGCCATATTGCATTGCGTATGCCATTGCCTCGGTTTGCGTGCCCGTGTGCACGCATTTCGAGACACTTCATTTTCATCCACCGGCCTCTTATGTGAGTGTGGCTGAGGCTCTCTCGTGTTAGTATAAGTCCATGTTGCATTCTATATGCCATTTTAGCCATATTGCATTGCGTATGCCATTGCCTCGGTTTGCGTGCCCGTGTGCACGCATTTCGAGGCACTTCATTTTCATCCACCGGCCTCTTATGTGAGTGTGGCTGAGTCTCTCTCATGTTAGTGTAAGCCCATATCATATTTCTCTATCATTTGCATTGCGTATGTCATTTTCTCGGTTTGCGTGCCCGTGTGCACGCGTTTCGAGGCATCTCATTTTTACAGCATGGTGCATACTAGGTTGTATCTTAGATCGCATTCTGTCATTTTCTCAGTTTGCGTGCCCGTGTGCACGCATTTCGAGGCATCTCATTTTTACAGCATAGTGCATACTAGGTTGTATCTTAGATCGCATTCTGTCATTTTCTCGGTTTGCGTGCCCGTATGCACGCATTTCGAGGCATCTCATTTTTACAGCATAGTGCATACGTATCTTAGTTCGCATTCTGTCATTTTCTCGGTTTACGTGCCCGTGTGCACGCATTTCGAGGCATCTCATTTTCATAGCATTGTGTATGTTAGGATTGTATCTCAGTCGCATTTCATGCATGTCATGCATATTGCATCGTGTTCGGGATAGGAGTTAGCCCGGGCACGGGAAACGAGGTGCGTTTCGTACTCCGAGTGACGGAACGCGTCTCAATTCCCCAGTCACCGACACTCCGGATTATCTATGATGGAGTTAGGTTTTATTGTGTTTTCATGTGCATTCATCCTATATTGAATTGTGCAATTCGACTCCTCGGCCACCATGCCTCGGTATGCGTGATCGGTGGCACGAGGATCGAGGCATGCATATATTTGTGAAAATACATTGCTATGCCCCTTTCCTGCTCTCTGTTGCAGCAAAATGAAGAATCAGCAACTTTTCGGGACTTGGCGCGCTTTCCAAGAATAACTGCTAAACAGAGGCTAATTGGGGCATCCCGGTGGATTTCCGCGCAAGACAACCCGGACATGCATCATCCATCAGAAGCAAGGCAGTCCCTGGCTTGCATGCCAGTTTTATTTATTTTCTTAGTTAATTTGATTAATTAGGAATTTGTATATTATTTGGACTGTAATATTTGGACTGTAATATTCTTTCATTTGGGACTGTATATTTATTTGGACCCTCTGCGCGAGGGCAATGCTGTAATAAGTGTGCGTGTGTGTGTTGTATGTCTTCCAACCCCACGTCTTTCTTCCCTTTTATTTACCTGCTTATGATGGTTAGATTAGGGCATATTTCAATTAGCATACAGTATGACAACATGTTTTGCATCATTCACCTGTTTTGCATGCACCGGGCTCGGCGCATCATACTAACTGCATTGTATTTCAATTTCAAAGTTGGATACATGTTAGTTGTAGCATTTCATATGCCATGTTTAGAATAGCCGAGCCCGCTATAGTTGCATTCTTGCATGTGTTGCATTAGGCATTTTTGTATACTTAGGATCATGCATGATTTCTAATAAAACTTCTTGTTTTGGCTTGGAGTACCCGGTGAGCTTTATGCTTTAGTATCCTTGCATGCGTGTGAGTGAATGCCATGATAGCATGCTTACCATGAGGCTATTTGCTTATGTGATATAACTGCCTGAATGCCTGTGGGTGAAGGTTGGGTTAATTGGATTGGAATAAATCATCAAATGTTTTAAGCCCACTAGATAGTGGCAAAACCATCTTTTCTAAGCCCACCTGCGGGTGGCAAAATCTGCATTTTAAGCCTACTTGCGAGTAGCAAACCATCTTTCAAATAAACAAGCATGAAATGTTTTGTTCCAATTCGGGCGACCCAGTCTATACTTATATGCTGTGTGCATCACATAGTAACCTAGGCTAATAACCGGAATAAGAACACACAAAGTTTTCAAAAATAGATATCACGGTTAGTAGAGGCCGATCTTTGATCGGGCGAGCGGGGGTGCTCACGAAGTGACCTTCCCCAATCGTACCCAAGTTCCCGAGCCGAGGCAACTTTGGTGATGACGGACACGTGGCCTTTGGCACCGTGTCAGGGTTTCCTAAATTTCCCCAAAATAAAATATTTAGGTGGCGACTCTGTATCTGGTAAAGCAGTCCATGTTTGGCACTTCTTTTCAAAAATTTGTTTCTCAAAACGATTTGCCGGATTTGGACTCTTTGGTTCAGACTTAGAACCGTGACAAATTTGAGAGTCCTGAGCTGTAGTGACCCCAAAATGAACAGAACGGGAGCTCGTTCCTCCCGGGGCGTTCGGGGACGTCTACACAATCATACTCTGTTCACATAGTGCATCTATTACACTTTGTGTTCACATTCAGTATATCAATCATACTATGTTCACTAAGTGCATCTATCACACTTTGTGTTCATTTAGTGTATCGATCACACTCGTTCACTAAGTGCATCTATCACACTTCGTGTTCACATTTAGTATATCAATCACACTCTGTTCACATAGTGCATCTATCACACTTTGTGTTCACATTCTGTAGATCAATCATACTATGTTCACTAAGTGCATCTATCACACTTTGTGTTCATTTAGTGTATCCATCACACTCTTTCACTAAGTGCATCTATCACACTTCGTGTTCACATTTAGTATATCAATCATACTATGTTCACATAGTGCATCTATCACACTTTGTGTTCACATTCAGTATATCAAACATACTCTGTTCACTAAGTGCGTCTATCACACTTTGTGTACATTTAGTGTATCCATCACACTCGTTCACTAAGTGCATCTATCGCACTTCGTGTTCACATTTAGTATATCAATCATACTCTGTTCATATAGTGCATCTATCACACTTTGTGTTCATTTTCAGTATATCAATCATACTTTGTTCACGAAGTGCATCTATCACACTTTGTGTTCATTTTCAGTATATCTATCATACTCTGTTCACTAAGTGCATCTATCACACTTCGTGTTCACATTTAGTGTATCAATCACACTTCATTCATTTAGTATATCAATCATACTCTGTTCACATAGTGCATCTATCACACTTTGTGTTCACCTTTAGTGTATCCATCACACTCGTTCGCATAGTGCATCTATCACACTTTGTGTCAACCTTTTGTGTATCCATCACACTTGTTCCCTAAGTGCATCTATCACACTTCGTGTTCACCTTTTGTGTATCCATCACACTTGTTCACTAAGTGTATCTATCACACTTTGTGTTCACCTTTTGTGTATCCATCACACTTGTTCACTTGGTGCATCTATCACACTTTGTGTTAACCTTTTGTATATCCATCACACTTTGTTCACTAAGTGCATCTATCACACTTCGTGTTCACCTTTATTGTATCCATCACACTTGTTCACTAAGTGCATCTATCACACTTTGTGTTCACCTTTTGTGTATCCATCACCCTTGTTCACTAAGTGCATCTATCACACTTTGTGTTCGCGTTTTAGTGTATCAACCACACTCTATTCACTTAGTGCATCTGTCACACTTTGTGTTCGCTTTTAGTGTATCCATCACACCTGTTCACATAGTGCATCTATCACACTTTGTGTTCGCTTTTAGTGAATCTATCATACTCTGTTCACATAGTGCATCTATCACACTTTGTGTTCACTTTTAGTGTATCAATCACACTTTGTTCACATAGTGCATCTATCACACTTTGTGTTCACCTTCAGTGTATCAATCACACTCTATTCACGTAGTGCATCTATCACACTCTGCGTATATCCATCATGCTTTGCTTCACATAGTGCATCTATCACACTTTGTATTCACTTTGTGTATCTATCACACTTTGCTTCACTTAGTGTATCAATCACACTTTATTCATGTAGTGTATCCAATAGCTCTTCACTTTTGTGTATCTATCACACATGCTCGCTAAGATTGCATCATAACTGCATGAAATGTAGTTTGATTTGCCTTCCCGCTTAAAACTGTCGCATTTATTGTGAATATTTGCTTCGCTACAGCTTTATTTACATTATCCTTACTGCATGAAATGTAGTTAGATTTGTATATGCTTGCTGCTTTGCATAATCGTGAGTTACGTCTGGCTTTGTGCATATCATTTTGCATCTTGCCCCCAGCCTGCGGGCACATCTTTGTTATTTGCCTGTTTGTCTAAGTCTTCGGCCTTGTCAAAAATGGGTCGTCTCTGGGCTTTGACATTCACCCCCGTCACTTCTTGACTTTCGAGTTCTGTCAAAGAAGGACAACTGTAGAGACCCCATTTTCGACCGACCTTAAGACTCAGACGTCACCGATTGAGCACTTGGTGATGTTGCATATTGTGCTCGTTCTGAAGTTTCAGAGTCTCGGCTACAAGCCTTACCTTGCCTCGGTTTACGAACCAGGCTCGGTTTTCTCTATTTTCTCTTCCCGAAGGGAGAGAGAGGTCTCGTGGATCATCTCTCAGTGGTCGTAGGCTACGTTTCGTGATCGTAGGCCATTTTTCCCATTTGGACCCGGTTTCCGAATTTTCAGAGCCGACGACCGTGTGCCTCGATTTGGGACTGCCTAACCACCTCCGTTTGCCTCGATTTTTGGCACACATCTTATTTACTCCCTTTTGGGAGACACTGTGGCCCGAGAGACCAACTTCGTTGTCGAATGCCACCTCTGGTGCTTAAGAGCCCATTTTCGGGGCCCCAGGCCGCGCGTTTCGGTCCCCGAACCTCCGTTTTGCATCCGTTTTGGTTCTTTTTTGGTGGAGACCTCATTTTCATTGTTAGGAAGCTTGTAGGAGGGTGTGAGGCCAGCAATTGTTCTGAAAAGCCAGCTTTATTTCTTCATCGCTCTCCGTCGCCCGTTTTCCTCACTAAAAAGCTAATATTGACCACCCCGGGGCCACTTTCTTTAGCCCTAAACCCCATATTTGTGTTGTACACACCTGGGAGGCCACCAATATGTATAGGCCGGCCAGTAATTGTCCTTGACCCTTTTGAACCCCTCTAAAAAGTTGGTTTTTCTCTCTCCTGGTTCACTTTTTTTGGATTTTGACCACATATTTGTGTTGTGCACACATGGGAGGCCACCTTTTTTGGGTGGCCAGCCAGCAATTTTGCATTGACCCTTTCGACCCCTGGCCGGCCATGATCCTCTCTCTCCAAGTGTATTCCAACTGTGCCAGCTGTTTCCCCCCAGATCCTGTATCCGAGGGGTTGCCTTTTGGGGGGGAAACTTGAATTTGATTTTCCCCCCTTTTCCCTTGGCCTCTCTCCCTTTATAAAACCAACACTTGAGCTTCATTTCTAAGGGTTAGAGATTTTTGCTAAGGCACACAACCATCTTCCTCCATAGCTCTCCCTTCCAAGCTCTAAAGTCCATTATCCTTGGCCATTTACACACCACCTCCAAGACTACAACCTCCACACTCCATTCCAGCAACTTGAGGCTATTTTTCAGAGGTTAGAAGCACCTTTCCTTGGTCCAAAAGCTGCTGAAGACTTGTGCTACAAGGGTGAGTCCTCTTCTCCTTCTTTCTTGCCTTATTTTGTTCTATATCTTAGCCTGTGTTTCTTACATTTTTGGGCTCCGACCTGAACTATAAATAGTCATATTTTGAGCTCCTTTTCATGTTTGATCAAGGACCTCTTGCTGTTTGAGGTCTTCTCCTTACCCTTTGTGTTTAATCTCTCTTTTAGGCCTATTTTTGCATGATATTTTAGGCTTATTTGTGAGCTGTTTTGGACTTGGTCATAAACTATGAAATGTCTTGTTTTGAGTCCCTCTTCAACTTTGTTGAAGGGCTCTCCTCGGTTTGAGGTCAGCTTCTACCACTTGCCTCTTTATTCCTCTTTTATGGCTATTTCTTGCATGATATGTTAGCCCTGTTTGTAAGCATTTTGGGGCTTCAAGACAAACTATAAAGTGCCTTGTTTTGAGCCCCTCTTCAACTTTTTTGAAGGGTTTTTTGCCATTTGGGGCCAGCTACTGTCCCTTGTCTCTATTCTCTCTTTTAGGGCCATTTTTGCATGATAGATTAGCCCTATTTGTGTTCACTTTTGAGATCTATTATAAACTGGAAAAAGTCTCATTTTGACATCATCTTCATGTTTGATTAGGGAATTTTCCTGTTTGAGGTCATATGCTTCCTTTTATGCTCGATTGTTTGAGCCTTACACCTAAGCTCTTGTTGCATGCTTTGTTTGGACTTCTAGCCACTGAAATCCATTGTTTTGAGCCTCCAAATCAGAGGGGGGTGACCCCCTCTCTCCTTGACTTGTTTGGTGGTCATTTTGGCCTTCCAAAGAGACCCTATCTTGCATGCTTCGAGGTCACTTTCCAAGGTCAATTTGGTGAGTTTTAGGACTACCATATTTGATTTTTATTGTTGTTTATGCCATGCTAAATGTCTACCTTGCATGTGCTTAATAACTCCCTGCATGGCCCTCTAAAGGAGCTCATTATTTTTGCATACCATGGTTGCATATCAGTGGTTATTTGAGCCTATTTTCACATGATTTATTCACTGATTTTTTCTGGTTTGGTGAGATTACATTTGCTTCATATACTTGCCATGTAAACCATGTTTGCTAGTCAAGATTGCATGCTATTTTGTCCACCATGCTAGCATCTTTTGGCCATACTTTCAACTGGAAATGTTCATGTTTTGGGACTGCCTTGGCTCTGTCTTCATGCTTCATGATCAAATAATGCATGCTTTGTATAGCTATAAGTCATTCCATGTGCCTAGTTTCGAGTTTCGGGTTTCATCTCATGCATCGGGTGCAATCTTTCCATGTTTCGGGGCTGTTTAGCATCATATTTCAGTGCTGGAATTACATGCTTGTATGCCATATTTCATGCCTTGCCATGCCTTGTTAGAGTTGCATACTATGCCTTAGGTTCGGTCCTCGGTTTGTGTGCATGCGTGCACGCATTTCGAGAGTCTCATTTTCATCTAATGGCTACTGATGAGAGTGTGACTGAGGTCCACTCATGTTAGTGTAAGTCCATTATGCATTCCGTATGCCATTTCATTTCATAGCATTGTGTATGCTAGGTTGTATGTTAGAGCATTGTGTATGCCTCGTTACATCGTGCATTGCGTATGCCATTTCATAGCATTGTGTATGCTAGGTTGCATGTTAGGGTTGCATTCACGCATATCATGCATATTGCATTGCGCTTGGGATAGGAGTTAGCCCAAGCACGGGAAACGAGGGACATTTCATACTCCGAGTGACGGAACGTATCTCAATTCCCGGTCGCCGACACTCCGGATTATCCATGATGTAGTCTAGTCCTTGTTGTGTCCATATGTGCATTCATTTCATATTGAGTCATGCAATTCGACTTTTCGGCCATCATGCATCGAGATGCGTGATTGGTGGCACGAGGATCGAGGACTACACTCCCTGAAGAGTAGTCATGCATACATGTGTGAAAATACTTTGCCATGCCCCTTTGTTGCTCTATGTTGCAGCAAATCAGAAATCAGCAGCCTTCTGGAGCTTGGCACGCATTCCAAGAATAATTGCAAACAGAGGCAAACTGGGGCATCGCAAGGGATTCTTCGCACAAGGCAACCCGAGCATGCATTATTCATCATTTGGAACAGAGCTGAGGCGGTCCATGGATTTGCGTGCCAATTTACTACTTTCCTAGATTAATTTGTTAATTAATTAGGATTCTGTATTTATTCGGGACTGTCTTATTTATTCGGACCCTCTGCGCGAGGGCAATGTTGTAATAAGTGTTAGTTGTAGCATTTCACATGCCAAGTTGAATACATGTTAGTTGTAGCATTTCACATGCCATCTTTAGAATAGCCGAGCCTATCTTAGTTGCATTTTGCATGTGTTGCATTAGGCATTTCTGTATAGTTAGGATTATGCATGGATTTCTAACATAGCTTTTGTTTTGGCTTGGAGTACTCGGTAAGTGTTTATGCTTTAGCATCCTTGCATGTGTGTGAGTGACTGCCATGATAGCATGCTTACTATGAGGCTAAGTGCTTATGTGATTATTCACCCAAAAAAAAAGTGCTTATGTGATATAACTGCCTGAATGTCTGTGGGTGAAGGTTGGGTTATTTAAGTTGGAGCAATTCGTTAAAATGTGTGTTTAAAGCCCACTAGATAGTGGCAAAATCATGTTTTCTAAGCCTACCCGAGGGTGGAAAATCTACTTCTTAGCCTACTTGCGAGTAGCACCATCAAACCATTTTCAAATAAACAAACATGAAATGTTTTATTCCAATTCAGGCGACCCAGTTTATACTTGTATGTTGTGCGCATCACATAGTAAATCTAGGCTAATAACCGGAATAAGAACGCATAAAGTTTTCAAAACAATATATCATGGTTAGTAGAGGCCGATCTTTGACCGGGCGAGCGGGGGTGCTCACGAAGTGACCTTTCCCAATCGTACCCAAGTTCCCAAGCCGAGACAACTTTAGTGATGACGGACACGTGACCTTAGGCAAACGAGTCAGGGTTTCCTAAATTTTCGCAAAACAAAACATTTAGGTGGCGACTCTGTATCTGGAAAAGCAGTCCATGTTTGGCACTTCTTTCAAAAAATCTGTTTTCTCAAAACGATTTGCCGGATTTGGACTCTTTGGTTCAGATTAAGAACCGTGACAATTTGAGAGTCCGAACTTGTAGTGAGCCCAAATGAACAGAACGGGACTCATCCTCCCGGGGCGTTCGGGGACGTCTACAGTTTCTGGCGACTCTGCTAGGGAGTTAGAGAACTTGACTCGAACTCATGATATCTGGTTTTGACTACACTTATGTGTTTCTTTGCATTGCATGTGCATTGGTGCGCCTAGGATACCGTGTTTGCCATCTGCTATTCCTGAGCGGTTTGCCAGAGGCTACGTACGCCATAAGGCTTACCGGTTACGGGTTCTGCCAGTATGGGAACACAAACCCCGGTTTTACCGGGGTACCCTTTTTGACCATTCGAGCTAGTGCATATTCAGAATCCATAGTGACCATTCCAAACTAGGACAGGTTGCTTACCCGTTTATAGGTTGTTTGAAACCACTGTGTACGTAGTGAAACCCTAGCTCCTGACAAAATAGGACAGGGAAACCCTACCCCAACATAGGGGTGTTTTGGCTCTCACTTGCTTGCTATGTGCTTTTAGGGTGTGTCCCTACAGGAATGCATGTAACAGTTTGCAAGTCTGGGTATCAGGCCTGCGGGCATCAGTATCTGGGAATCAGTTTTACCTGAGGGTATCAGTTCACTGGCAGAATTTTTGGACAGAATTCAGTAGAGAGCACAGTTATTCGGCTGCTCATATCTGTTTTTGTGAAATCAGGCTGAGATGCTGCATGTTTTCTCTTTTGCTAGGGTAGTCTTGGAACCATAGCTTCAGAAGGTTCTGATAACCCCCGAGGTTCATCGGACTTGTGCTGATAAACTTTGTCAAGTCAGAGATTCAGTTCAAGGGCAAATCAGTGTTCCTCCGCCAGAGGCAGGGTAAAAGGGTCCAGTTAGGAACAAATCATCGGTTCAGCAGTTACCAGATCAGTGGCCCTTATCCACCCCACCTGTGAACAATCAAGCTGAGGCCTCAGTTTCTATCACAGAGATAGATATACCAGTCAGTCAGCCGGAACAGCAGAACATGGCAGGGATAGAGGAAATGATGCGTCAACTCCAAGAAAGTATGAAACTTATGCAGCAAGACGCTGCCCGCCAGACGGAATTTGCCAAATAGTAGGCTTCGATCATGGCTCAACAAGCAGAGTTAATTACCCGGCTACAGCAGCAAACCGGAGCATCAGCTTCGCACCAAGCCCCTTCCCCACCAGGAGTCCCAGCACCCGAGGAGGCACCAAATGGCCAGGGAGATACGGACATTCCGACAGGACTGGCTCCGCCCCCAATCCTACCCCAATTACCCAAAACACCCACCAACCTGCCGGATTCTCCCTTTGAGTCCGAGGTGGACCCCACAGCACTGAAGGTGAGCAAGCTTGAAAAACTGTTCAAGAAATCTTAGGGCGTCAAGTCCATCCCGGACATTGAGGATGGATATACCGATGCGGTCGTGACGCTGCCAGACCGCTTTAAAATGCCACATATTGACCGCTTTGACAGATCTGGGGATCCCCTGGTGCATCTCCGGTTGTTCTCAGATATACTACGACCGATGGGCCTCACCAGACCGCAGAAGCATTCATTGTTCGGCCGGACCCTGTCAGGTGTGGCCGCTATCTGGTATGCAAAATTAGAAGACAATGTCAAACGGAACTGGGATGAGATGGCCGAGGCCTTCGTTGCGCAGTACTCTTATAACACGCAAATCGAGGTCACAACCCGTGATCTTGAAACAACAAGGCAAGAGCCTAAGGAGAGTTTTTCTGATTTCGTAGCCCGCTGGAGGGCCAAGGCCTCAATGATGACCCTTAGGCCCACTGACAAAGATCAAATTCGGATGATTGTGCGCAATCTCTAGCCCAAGCTTATGCAGAAAATGATCGTTCTCCCCTTCCCCACCTTTTCAGACTCACATGAGATGGGAGTACAGATCGAGGACGCTATGAAGCAGGGCCTTCTTGACCAGGAGAAAGAGCAGCCCAGGAGGGCATTATCCCGCAGTTCAAATGCGACCACCAGTGGTGATGCAGCTGCAAGATCTTCTGAAGTGGGCATGGTTACCACCTCCGCATCAAAAACAGCTACCCCATTCACCGGTGCATCCGGAAGTAGCTCACAAGAAACCAAATATCCATCTCGAGTCAAGAGGGTTTTTACCCCACTTCATATGCCTTTGTCAAAGGCTCTAGAGGTCTTACTCCGGAAAGGACATTTGAAACCGTTGGAACAACGGCCCCTACCCGATCCTATCCCTGCAAAGCATGACCAGACTAAATACTGTGCCTACCATCAACAAATCGGTCATGACACCGACAGTTGCTTTCGTCTGCGCCATGATGTACAAAATCTGTTTGACAACGGGGTCATTGCCGCACCAGGTCCTGCAAAGTCTATCGGCACTTGATCAATGAACTTGCGGGGGATAATGTGATTATGTGATCGGGGGATGAACCAGCTGCGGCTGGCACTCACTTTACTTCAGATGTGGCGTGTGGCACGCACTGTTTTGAGCATTTGTGAATACTGGTTTTTGTAGCTTCTGACTTGGGTGTTGAGTCAGTTCTGTGGTTTTGTTTTGAGTCTGTCTCTTTGTTCTGAGTCGGTCTTTTGATTAAGGGTCTGTCTTGTTGTATCGAGTCAGTCCTGTTTTGTTAGAGTCGGGTGATTCCGGGGGTGTTTCTTCGGATATCACTATTTTGTTTTGTGTTTGTCCTTTTGTTTTCTTTTGAGTCTGTTTCTGCCGGGGAGCCAGTTATGTCAACAGATTTGAATAAACCAGCAGTGATTTTCACACTCTTGTGTTTGCTTCTGCCTTGCGCCAGTTGTGCCAGAAAGTTTGAATGAAAGGGCAGTGCATTCCACCTGCTCTCTTGTGCCTTGAAATTATTGCATTGACCTAAGTTTTTCAAAACTTTTTTTTGAACACTGCGGTGAAAACGAAGATGAAGGAATTCCTCGGGTTTTGCAAAAATTTGATCAATTGAGAGAAAGAGAGGCGTGCTAAGCCCTTAATGAGTGAAATCATGCTTGTTAGTGTGAGTACTAGGAAGGATCCTGGCTTGATCCAGATTGGTTCTACACTGTCTTCGGCGCGAGCGACTAGTCACTTTCTTAAAAGATTTCAAAAAAATGTTTTGCGCGGTCCTGCGAAGACCTATGTGGAATCTCTCTTGAGATTGTGCAGCCTAGGATCGCTCTCAGTCTCGAGACTCGACCCCTTGCTTTCGAACCTTGAACTTGGATTCAGAATGTTCAACGGTCAACTACAATGTAAGGCCTGTGTGGCTGGATCAAAAGCAGCCCGTGAAGTAGCGGCGACAAAGTCAAATCAAGAAGCTTGCGAAGCTAGATCAAAAGCACCCCTCGAACTAGGGGCAAAAGAATTTCAAATGTGCTCGAAGAGTCAAAGATGAAGATCATCGAGAATGCCAAATCCCAGAAGGGAGAAAAGAAGAAAGTATTGGTGAAGGACAACCAAGTTCCTATCCACAACACTAGGGGCAAATTCAGCCCCCCATTGGATGGACTCCTACATCATCAACAAACAACATCCATTCTCTTGGATTCGGATGGCTTCGAGATCTCAAACCATTCCATATGGACAAAAGCTACACTTTTACCCTTGAGAGGCTCGCTGGTCCGAAAACCCGGAAGGGCGACCTAGGCAAAAGTTAGAGCAAGAAAGAGAAGAAAAAGAACAAAAAGAAAAAGAAAAAAAAAAGAAAAATGCAAAAAATGAAGAAAATAAAAAGAAAAGATAAAAAAGAAAAAAGAAGAGAAGAAAATGAAAAGGAATGAAAAGAAAAGAAGAACAAAGCTCGCAAGGTTGAAAACCCAGAAAGGGCGGCCTTGGCAAAAGTTAGAGCGCAAAAAGAGAGGTTAAATACACGAGTGTACCTTAATCCCGAACTACGTAAGGCTTGATTCCCATCTTTGGGATACGTAGGCAACCTCATTCTGAAGTCCAGCCGTAAAACACTTCAAATTCGACTATATCCATGTGATGGTTCTGGTCATCTTTGTCTTCTCTGTATCCGAGAATTTGGTTGTAATTTTCATTATAAGGACTGGTTGCCACATGCTGCGGTGCTATTCAGACTAGGGGCAACTTTCCGTTGCCGTCCAGTGTGCTGAAGTGCCGTTCAAACAAGGGGCAACTTTCCGTTGCCATTCAATGCGCTGCAATGCCGTTCAAACAAGGGGCAACTTTCTGTTGCCATGTAGCTCCCCTTAAGCAAGGGGCAATTTTCCTTCGAATCTGAGGTTGTGCATCTCGAGAGTGGGTTCTATACTCGTTAAGCAGTGGCCGTTTGCAAAAACAACTTTCGAGAATTTTTACTAAGGTTGACTGATTTTCTCTCGAAAACTATTCCATTTTTCCAAACCTGGACCTTTTTCTTGGACCCAAAAAAGGAAAATTTTCAGTGCTCATAAACTAACTTGCATGATTTTGAATCAGAAAATCGAACAAGCATGTTAATCTAACTCTCATTTTGGTTAAAATTGTTTTAGTTGAAAACCAAACCAAAAAAAATGGTCAAAACGATGAACTAGGGGCACAGTTTGAGTCAGGTGTTCTGTCTTTTCCCCTTTATCAACGCATTTGCCAGAAAGGGCACCATACTTGCCAGAAAGGGGCACAACGGAAGCTAATCGTAAAAAGGGCAGAAAGCTCTCACATCCTCCAAGCAACGAGGTATCAAGCCAAGTGCGAAGCACAAACAGGAATGGAGCGAGATATTCCACTCCTTTGTTTGGACACATCTGATTACATCCAAACCCCCCCGCAGAGTATCGTCAACCGATGTCAGCTGCAGATTTGCTACACACCCAATTGTAGCACAGCCCCTCTGTGGAAGAAACTCACTGTTAATCTAGCAGAATGCTATGGGCAGGAGCCCACAACTTTCTGTTTATCCATCAACCACCCAGGGAAGGGACAAAAAAATGAGAGATTGAAGAATAGAGAGATGCGAGCTGAGAGAAAAAGTGAGAAAATGGCTTTTTCAGAAAAACAGAGCCTAAGGGTCGAGTGATGTGAGAATCACAAATTAGAAAGGGTGGGAAATAATACCCGGAGAAACTGGCTCCTCGTGCACTGAGAGGTCTCTCGTCTTTGTAACACGTCTGTGTGTCGTGTCTTTTGTTTTGTTTGTCTCGATTCTTACTTTGAGTCGTTTCGAGCTTGTCTCGATGTGTTTAGGTTGTTTACCTTTGTTTTCCTTTGTTGAGTCGTGATGCGCTGTGTCCAGTTGTAGACTCAATACCCAGTTGAGAATTCATTTTGAATTTCGATTTCAAAATAAAATCGTTTTGTACTCAGAGTGCTATGTCATTCTCCACATTTGTGCAAAATAGTATTTGTTCCTTCATAAAATCGCAGGGTTCAACCCAGGTCATGTCAGAATAGTAAAACCAGGACCTATTTGAAGCTATATGGGTTCCAAACTACAAAGCAAAAGAAAAGAGGAAATGTCGGGTATCTGAGTTTGTTTCAACTTCAGTAAGTTCCGAGACTACATTCCGTGTGTACCTCTTCGGGTCTTGCCATTGCTCTGAATTACGAGTGTGACTCTACCTCAAGCTCAAGATCAAGTCTGCTTCAAGCCAGAATGGCGATCAAAAGTGCTCTCCCTGAGTACCATTCCCTGCTGGAGGCATCTTGGCTGTGTTCGCAATGAGTTCCTAAGAGACCAACTGCGAAGGTGGAAACTATAGTTCGAATGGCTAATGCCTAGAACGTAAAGGTTCGGGATTTCCGGGACTAAAGTCTGGTTTAAATACCCAGAGGCGTGTCCTCGGCTTGAAATCTGTATGGAAGCCCCATAGGTTGAGATAGCGTGTATGCACCTCAATTCTGGATACTGAACCAACCTAGTCTGTCACCCCGTTGGAGAATAGGGAAAGTTGTGAACATGATCAGGAAGAAAGGCAACATCCAAAGTGTTCTATGTGAAGAACCCTTGTCAATATTTCAAAGCCTTTGTACTGTAAGATTGAAGGTAAGTGTTCGCTACGGGAGATCCACTCACCTCATGAGGTGCTTTCTAAAGCGCCGCTACGCTTGTTTATTGCGTTCATTAAACATCATGCATTGTATTGCATTGTACCTATCAAGTTTCTTTCTCATTCATGCACGATATTGTATGTACGGTTCATTCAAAGAAGTTCCGTTTGAGATCATTTCTTTAGTGTATCAATCACACCTCATTTACCCTTAGTGTATCTATCACACTTTCTTCATTTATTTAGTGTATCAGTCACACTTCATTCATTTAGTGTATCAATCACACTTCTTTCATTTTGTGTATCTATCACATACATTCTCGTTTTGTGTATCAATCACACTTCACTTCATTCACTTAGTATAACAATCACACTTCATTCACTTTCACTTTTGTGTATCCATCACACACATTCTCATTTTGTGTATCTACGATGCACATATTCACTTTAGCGTATCTATCACATACATTCTCGTTTAGTGTATCTTTTTTTTGGGTGAATCTCGTTTAGTGTATCAATCACACTTCATTCATTTAGTATATCAATCACACTTCATTCATTTAGTATATCAATCATACTCTGTTCACATAGTGCATCTATCACACTCTGTGTTCATTTTCAGTATATCAATCACACTTTGTTCACTAAGTGCATCTATCACACTTTGTGTTCATTTAGTGTATCCATCACACTCGTTCACTAAGTGCATCTATCACACTTCGTGTTCACGTTTAGTATATCAATCATACTCTGTTCACATAGTGCATCTATCACACTTTGTGTTCACATTCAGTATATCAATCATACTCTGTTCACAAAGTGCATCTATGACACTTTGTGTTCATTTAGCATATCCATCACACTCGTTCACTAAGTGCATCTATCACACTTCGTGTTCACATTTAGTATATCAATCATACTCTGTTCACATAGTGCATCTATCACACTTTGTGTTCACATTCAGTATATCAATCATACTCTTTTCACTAAGTGCATCTATCACACTTTGTGTACATTTAGTGTATCCATCACACTCGTTCACTAAGTGCATCTATCACACTTCGTGTTCACATTTAGTATATCAATCATACTCTTTTCACATAGTGCATCTATCACACTTTGTATTCATTTTCAGTATATCAATCATACTTTGTTCATTAGGTGCATCTATCACACTTTGTGTTCACTAAGTGCATCTATCACACTTCGTGTTCACATTTAGTGTATCAATCACACTTCATTCATTTAGTATATCAATCATACTCTATTCACATAGTGCATCTATCACACTTCGCGTTCACCTTTAGTGTATCCATCACACTCGTTCGCATAGTGCATCAATCACACTTTGCGTTATCCTTTTGTGTATCCATCACACTTGTTCACTAAGTGCATCTATCACACTTCGTGTTCACCTTTTGTGTATCCATCACACTTGTTCACTAAGTGCGTCTATCACACTTTGTGTATCCATCACACTTGTTCACTAAGTGCATCTATCACACTTTGTGTTAACCTTTTGTGTATCCATCACACTTTGTTCACTAAGTGCATCTATCACACTTCGTGTTCACCTTTTGTGTATCCATCACACTTGTTCACTATGTGCATCTATCACACTTTGTGTTCACCTTTTGTGTATCCATCACACTTGTTCACTAAGTGCATCTATCACACTTTGTGTTCGCTTTTTAGTGTATCAACCACACTCTGTTCACTCAGTGCATCTATCACACTTTGTGTTCGCTTTTAGTGTATCCATCAAACCTGTTCACATAGTGCATCTATCACACTTTGTGTTCGCTTTTAGTGTATCTATCATACTCTGTTCACATAGTGCATCTATCACACTTTGTGTTCACTTTTAGTGTATCAATCACACTTTGTTTACATAGTGCATCTATCACACTTTGTGTTCACCTTCAGTGTATCAATCACACTCTGTTCACGTAGTGCATCTATCACACTCTACGTATATCCATCATGCTTTGCTTCACATAGTGCATCTATCACACTTTGTATTCACTTTGTGTTTCTATCACACTTTGCTTTACTTAGTGTATCAATGACACTTTATTCATATAGTGTATCCAGCACACTTTCATCACTTTTGTGGATCTATCACACATGCTCGCTAAGATTGCATCATAACTGCATGAAATGTAGTTTGATTTGCCTTCCCGCTTAAAATTGTCGCATTTATTGTGAATATTTGCTTCCCTACAGCTTTATTTACATTATCATTACTGCATGAAATGTAGTTAGATTTGTATATGCTTACGTCCGGCTTTGTGCATATCATTTTGCATCTTGCCCCCTGCTTGCGGGCATGCCTGCGGGCACATCTTTGTTATGTTGCCTGTTTGTCTAAGTCTTCAGCCTTGCCTCGGTTTGCGAATTAGGCTCTGTTTTCTCTATTTTCTCTTCCCGAAGGGAGAGAGAGGTCTCGTGGATCATCTCTCAGTGGCCGTAGGCTACGTTCCGTGGTCGTAGGCCATTTTTCCCATTTGGACCCGGTTTTTGAATTTTCGGAGCCGACGGCCGTGTGCCTCGATTCGGGACTGCCTAACCACCTCCGTTTGCTTCGGTTTTTGGTACACATCTTATTTACTCCCTTCTGGGAGACACTGTGGCCCGGGAGACCAACTTCGTGGTCGAATGCCACCTCCGGTGCTTAACAGCCCATTTTCGGGGCCCCAGGCCGCGCGTTTCGATCCCCGAACCTCCGTTTTGCATCCGTTTTGGTTCTTTTTTGGTGGAGACCTCATTTTCATTGCTAGGAAGCCTGTCGGAGGGTGGGAGGCCAGCAATTGTTCTGAAAAGCTAGCTTTATTTCTTCATCGCTCTCCGTCGCCCGTTTTCCTCACTAAAAAGCTAATGTTGACCACCCCGGGGCCACTTTCTTTAGCCCTAAACCCCATATTTGTGTTGTACACACCTGGGAGGCCACCAATATGTATAGGCCAGCCAGTAATTGTCCTTGACCCTTTTGAACCCCTCTAAAAAGTTGGCTTTTCTCTCTCCTTGTTCACTTTTTTTGGATTTTGACCACATATTTGTGTTGTGCGCACATGGGAGGCCACCTTTTTTGGGTGGCCGGCCAACAATTTGCATTGACCCTTTTGACCCCTGGCTGGCCGGCCATGGGGGGTGGCCGGCCGGCCACCTGAACCTTTTGAATCTGGCCGGCCATGATCCTCTCTCTCCAAGTGTATTCCAGCTGTGCCAACTGTTTCCTCCCAGATCCTGTATCCGAGGGGTTGCCTTTTGGAGGGGAAACTTGAATTTGATTTTCCCCCCTTTTCCCTTGGCCTCTCTCCCTCTATAAAACCAACACTTGAGCTTCATTTCTAAGGGTTAGAGATTTTTGCTAAGGCACACAACCATCTTCCTCCATAGCTCTCCCTTCCAAGCTCTAAAGTCCATTATCCTTGGCCATTTACACACCACCTCCAAGACTACAACCTCCACACTCCATTCCAGCAACTTGAGGCTATTTTTCAGAGGTTAGAAGCACCTTTCCTTGGTCCAAAAGCTGCTAAAGACTTGTGCTACAAGGGTGAGTCCTCTTCTCCCTCTTTCTTGCCTTATTTTGTTCTATATCTTAGCCTGTGTTGCTTACATTTTTGGGCTCTGACCTGAACTGTAAATAGTCATATTTTGAGCTCCTTTTCATGTTTGATCAAGGACCTCTTGCTGTTTGAGGTCTTCTCCTTACCCTTTGTGTTTAATCTCTCTTTTAGGCCTATTTTTGCATGATATTTTAGGCTTATTTGTGAGCTGTTTTGGACTTGGTCATAAACTGTGAAATGTCTTGTTTTGAGTCCCTCTTCAACTTTGTTGAAGGGCTCTCCTCTGTTTGAGGTCAGCTTCTACCACTTGCCTCTTTATTCCTTTTTTATGGCTATTTCTTGCATGATATGTTAGCCCTGTTTGTAAGCATTTTTGGGCTTCGAGCCAAACTGTAAAGTACCTTGTTTTGAGCCCCTCTTCAACTTTTTTGAGGGTTCTTTGCCATTTGGGGCCAGCTACTGTCCCTTGTCTCTATTCTCTCTTTTAGGGCCATTTTTACATGATAGATTAGCCCTATTTGTGTTCACTTTTGAGATCTGTTATAAACTGGAAAAAGTCTCATTTTGACATCATCTTCATGTTTGATTAGGGAATTTTCCTGTTTGAGGTCATATTTTATGCTCGATTGTTTTGAGCCTTACACCTAAGCCCTTGTTGCATGCTTTGTTTGAACTTCTAGCCACTGAAATCCAGTGGATTTTCAGTGGCTAGCACACTATTTTGAGCCTCCAAATCAGAGGGGGGTGACCCCCTCTCTCCTTGACTTGTTTGGTGGTCATTTTGGCCTTCCAAAGAGACCCTATCTTGCATGCTTCGAGGTCACTTTTCAAGGTCAATTTGGTGAGTTTTAGGACTACCATATTTGATTTTTATAGTTGTTTATGCCATGCTAAATGTCTACCTTGCATTTGCTTAATAACTCCCTGCATGGCCCTCTAAAGGAGCTCATTATTTTTGCATACCATGGTTGCATATCAGTGGTTATTTGAGCCTATTTTCACATGATTTATTCACTGATTTTTTCTGGTTTGGTGAGATTACATTTGCTTCATATACTTGCCATGTAAACCATGTTTGCTAGTCAAGATTGCATGCTATTTTGTCCACCATGCTAGCATCTTTTGGCCATACTTTCAACTGGAAATGTTCATGTTTTGGGACTGCCTTGGCTCTGTCTTCATGCTTCATGATCAAATAATGCATGCTTTGTATAGCTATAAGTCATTCCATGCGCCTAGTTTCGAGTTTCGGGTTTCATCTCATGCATCGGGTGCCATCTTTCCATGTTTCAGGGCTGTTTAGCATCATATTTCAGTGCTGGAATTACATGCTTGTATGCCATATTTCATGCCTTGCTTAGAGTTGCATACTATGCCTTAGGTTCGGTTCTCGGTTTGCGTGCATGCGTGCATGCGTGCATGCATTTCGAGAGTCTCATTTTCATCTAATGGCTACTGATGAGAGTGTGGCTGAGGTCCACTCATGTTAGTGTAAGTCCATTATGCATTGCGTATGCCATTTCATTTCATAGCATTGTGTATGCTAGGTTGTATGTTAGAGCATTGTGTATGCCTCGTTACATCGTGCATTGTGTATGCCATTTCATAGCATTGTGTATGCTAGGTTGCATGTTAGGGTTGCATTCACGCATATCATGCATATTGCATTGCGCTTGGGATAGGAGTTAGCCCAAGCACGGGAAACGAGGGACGTTTCGTACTCCGAGTGACGGAACGTGTCTCAATTCCCGGTCGCCGACACTCCGGATTATCCATGATGTAGTCTAGTCCTTGTTGTGTCCATATGTGCATTCATTTCATATTGAGTCATGCAATTCGACTTTTCGGCCATCATGCATCGAGATACGTGATTGGTGGCACGAGGATCGAGGACTACACTCCCTGAAGAGTAGTCATGCATACATATGTGAAAATACTTTGCCATGCCCCTTTGTTGCTCTATGTTGCAGCAAATCAGAAATCAGCAGCCTTCCGGAGCTTGGCACGCATTCCAAGAATAATTGCAAACAGAGGCAAACCGGGGCATCGCAAGGGATTCTCCGCATAAGGCAACCCGAGCATGCATCATTCATCATTTGGAACAGAGCTGAGGCAGTCCATGGATTTGCGTGCCAATTTACTACTTTCCTAGATTAATTTGTTAATTAATTAGGATTCTGTATTTATTCGGGACTGTATTATTTATTCATTTGGGACTGTATTATTTATTCGGACCCTCTGCGCGAGGGCAATGTTGTAATAAGTGTTAGTTGTACCATTTCACATGCCAAGTTGAATACATGCTAGTTGTTGCATTTCACATGCCATCTTTAGAATAGTCGAGCCTATCTTAGTTGCATTTTGCATGTGTTGCGTTAGGCATTTCTGTATAGTTAGGATTATGCATGGATTTCTAACATAGCTTTTGTTTTGGCTTGGAGTACTCGGTAAGTGTTTATGCTTTAGCATCCTTGCATGTGTGTGAGTGACTGCCATGATAGCATGCTTACCATGAGGCTCAGTGCTGCCTGAATGTCTATGGGTGAAGGTTGGGTTATTTAAGTTGGAGCAATTCGTTAAAATATGTGTTTAAAGCCCATTAGATAGTGGCAAAATCATGTTTTCTAAGCCCACCCGAGGGTGGCAAATCCACTTCTTACCCTACTTGCGAGTAGCACCATCAAACCATTTTCAAATAAACAAACATGAAATGTTTTGTTCCAATTCAGGCGACCCAGTCTATACTTGTATGTTGTGCGCATCACATAGTAAATCTAGGCTAATAACCGGAATAAGAACGCATAAATTTTTCAAAACTATATATCATGGTTAGTAGAGGTCGATCTTTGATCGGGCGAGCGGGGGTGCTCACGAAGTGACCTTCCCCAATCGTACCCAAGTTCCCAAGCCGAGGCAACTTTAGTGATGACGGACACGTGGCCTTAGGCAAACGAGTCAGGGTTTCCTAAATTTCCCCAAAATAAAACATTTAGGTGGCGACTCTATATCTGGCAAAGCAGTCCATGTTTGGCACTTCTTTCAAAAAATCTGTTTTCTCAAAAGGATTTGCCGGATTTGGACTCTTTGGTTCAAATTAAGAACCGTGACAATTTGAGAGTCCGAACTTGTAGTGAGCCCAAATGAATAGAACGGGACTCATCCTCCCGGGGCGTTCGGGGACGTCTACAGTTTCTGACGACTCTGCTGGGGAGTTAGAGAACTTGACTCGAACTCATGATATCTGGTTTTGACTACACTTATGTGTTTCTTTGCATTGCATGTGCATTGGTGCGCCTAGGACACTGTGTTTGCCATCTGCTATTCCTGAGCGGTTTGCCAGAGGCTACGTGCCATAAGGCTTACCGGTTACGGGCTCTGCCAGTATGGGAACACAAACCCCGGTTTTACTGGGGTACCCTTTTTGACCATTCGACCTAGTGCAGATTCGGAATCCATAGTGACCATCCCAAACTAGGACAGGTTGCTTACTATGTGCTTTTAGGGTGTGTCCCTACAGGAATGCATGTAACAGTTTGCAAGTCTGGGTATCAGGCCTGCGGGCATCAGTATCTGGGAATCAGTTTTACCTGAGGGTATCAGTTCACTGGCAGAATTTTTGGACAGAATTCAGTAGAGAGCACAGTTATTCGGCTGCTCATATCTGTTTTTGTGAAATCAGGCTGAGATGCTGCATGTTTTCTCTTTTGCTAGGGTAGTCTTGGAACCATAGCTTCAGAAGGTTCCGATAACCCCCGAGGTTCATCGGACTTGTGCTGATAAACTTTGTCAAGTCAGAGATTCAGTTCAAGGGCAAATCAGTGTTCCTCCGCCAGAGGCAGGGTAAAAGGGTCCAGTTAGGAACAAATCATCGGTTCAGCAGTTACCAGATCAGTGGCCCTTATCCACCCCACCTGTGAACAATCAAGCTGAGGCCTCAGTTTCTATCACAGAGATAGATATACCAGTCAGTCAGCCGGAACAGCAGAACATGGCAGGGATGGAGGAAATGATGCATCAACTCCAAGAAAGTATGAAACTCATGCAGCAAGACGCTGCCCGCTAGACGAAATTTGCCAAATAGTAGGCTGCGATCATGGCTCAACAAGCAGAGTTAATTACCCGGCTACAGCAGCAAACCGGAGCATCTGCTTCGCACCAAGCCCCTTCCCCACCAGGAGTCCCAGCACCCGAGGAGGCACCAAATGGCCAGGGAGATACGGACATTCCGACAGGACTGGCTCCGCCCCCAATCCTACCCCAATTACCCAAAACACCCACCAACCTGCCGGATTCTCCCTTTGAGTCCGAGGTTGGACCCCACAGCACTGAAGGTGAGCAAGCTTGAAAAACTGTTCAAGAAATCTTAGGGCGTCAAGTCCATCCCGGACATTGAGGATGGATATACCGATGCGGTCGTGACGCTGCCAGACCGCTTTAAAATGCCACATATCGACCGCTTTGACGGATCTGGGGATCCCCTGGTGCATCTCCGGTTGTTCTCTGATATACTACGACCGATGGGCCTCACCAGACCGCAGAAGCTTTCATTGTTCGGCCGGACCCTGTCAGGTGTGGCCGCTATTTGGTATGCAAAATTAGAAGACAATGTCAAACGGAACTGGGATGAGATGGTCGAGGCCTTCGTTGCGCAGTACTCCTATAACATGCAAATTGAGGTCACAACCCGTGATCTTGAAACAACAAGGCAAGAGCCTAAGGAGAGTTTTTCTGATTTCGTAGCCCGCTAGAGGGCCAAGGCCTCAATGATGACCCTTAGGCCCACTGACAAAGATCAAATTCGGATGATTGTGCGCAATCTCTAGCCCAAGCTTATGCAGAAAATGATCGTTCTCCCCTTCCCCACCTTTTCAGACTCACATGAGATGGGAGTACAGATCGAGGACGCTATGAAGCAGGGCCTTCTTGACTAGGAGAAAGAGCAGCCCAGGAGGGCATTTTCCCGCAGTTCAAATGCGACCACCAGTGGTGATGCAGCTGCAAGATCTTCTGAAGTGGGCATGGTTACCACCTCCGCATCAAAAACAGCTACCCCATTCACCGGTGCATCCGGAAGTAGCTCACAAGAAACCAAATATCCATCTCGAGTCAAGAGGGTTTTTACCCCACTTCATATGCCTTTGTCAAAGGCTCTAGAGGTCTTACTCCGGAAAGGACATTTGAAACCGTTGGAACAACGGCCCCTACCCGATCCTATCCCTGCAAAGCATGACCAGACTAAATACTGTGCCTACCATTAACAAACCGGTCATGACACCGACAGTTGCTTTCGTCTGCGCCATGATGTACAAAATCTGTTTGACAACGGGGTCATTGCCGCACTAGGTCCTGCAAAGTCTATCGGCACTTGATCAATGAACTTGCGGGGGATAATGTGATTATGTGATCGGGGGATGAACCAGCTGCGGCTGGCACTCAGTTTACTTCAGATGTGGCGTGTGGCACGCACTATTTTGAGCATTTGTGAATACTGGTTTTTGTAGCTTCTGACTTGGGTGTTGAGTCAGTTCTGTGGTTTTGTTTTGAGTCTGTCTCTTTGTTCTGAGTCGGTCTTTTGATTAAGGGTCTGTCTTGTTGTATCGAGTCAGTCCTATTTTGTTAGAGTCGGGTGATTCCGGGGGTGTTTCTTCGGATATCACTATTTTGTTTTGTGTTTGTCCTTTTGTTTTCTTTTGAGTCTGTTTCTGCCGGGGAGCCAGTTATGCCAACAGATTTGAATAAAACAGCAGTGATTTTCACACTCTTGTGTTTGCTTCTGCCTTGCGCTAGTTGTGCCAGAAAGTTTGAATGAAAGGGCAGTGCATTCCACCTGCTCTCTTGTGCCTTGAAATTATTGCATTGACCTAAGTTTTTCAAAACTTTTTTTTGAACACTGCGGTGAAAACGAAGATGAAGGAATTCCACGGGTTTTGCAAAAATTTGATCAATTGAGAGAAAGAGAGGCGTGCTAAGCCCTTAATGAGTGAAATCATGCTTGTTAGTGTGAGTACTAGGAAGGATCCTGGCTTGATCCAGATTGGTTCTATACTGTCTTCGGCGCGAACGACTAGTTGCTTTCTTAAAAGATTTCAAAAAAATGTTTTCCGCGGTCCTACGAAGACCTATGTGGAATCTCTCTTGAGATTGTGCAGCTTAGGATCGCTCTCAGTCTCGAGACTCGACCCCTTGCTTTCGAACCTTGAACTTGGATTCAGAATGTTCAACGGTCAACTACAATGTAAGGCCTGTGTGGCTGGATCAAAAGCAGCCCGTGAAGTAGCGGCGACAAAGTCAAATCAAGAAGCTTGCGAAGCTAGATCAGAAGCACCCCTCGAACTAGGGGCAAAAGAATTTCAAATGTGCTCGAAGAGTCAAAGATGAAGATCATCGAGAATGCCAAATCCCAGAAGGGAGAAAAGAAGAAAGTATTGGTGAAGGACAACCAAGTTTCTATCCACAACACTAGGGGCAAATTCAGCCCCCCATTGGATGGACTCCTACATCATCAACAAACAACATCCATTCTCTTGGATTCGGATGGCTTCGAGATCTCAAACCATTCCATATGGACAAAAGCTACACTTTTACCCTTGAGAGGCTCGCTGGTCCGAAAACCCGAAAGGGCGACCCAGGCAAAAGTTAGAGCAAAAAAAAGAAGAAAAAGAACAAAAAGAAAAAGAAAAAAAAAAGAAAAATGCAAAAAATGAAGAAAATAAAAAGAAAAGATAAAAAAAGAAAAAAGAAGAGAAGAAAATGAAAAGGAATGAAAAGAAAAGAAGAACAAAGCTCGCAAGGTTGAAAACCCAGAAAGGGCGGCCTTGGCAAAAGTTAGAGCGCAAAAGGAGAGGTTAAATACACGAGTGTACCTTAATCCCGAACTACGTAAGGCTTGATTCCCATCTTTGGGATACGTAGGCAACTTCATTCTGAAGTCCAGTCGTAAAACACTTCAAATTCGACTGTGTCCATGTGATGGTTCTGGTCATCTTTGTCTTCTCTGTATCCGAGAATTTGGTTGTAATTGTCATTGTAAGGACTGGTTGCCACATGCTGCGGCGCTATTCAGACTAGGGGTAACTTTCTGTTGCCGTCCAGTGCGCTGCAGTGCCGTTCAAACAAGGGGCAACTTTCCATTGCCATTCAATGCGCTGCAATGCCGTTCAAACAAGAGACAACTTTCCGTTGCCATGCAGCTCCCCTTAAGCAAGGGGCAATTTTCCTTCGAATCTGAGGTTGTGCATCTCGAGAGTGGGTTCTATGCTCGTTAAGCAGTGGTCGTTTGCAAAAACAACTTTTGAGAATTTTTACTAAGGTTGATTGATTTTCTCTCGAAAACTATTCCATTTTTCCAAACCTGGACCTTTTTCTTGGACCCAAAAAAGAAAAATTTTCAGTGCTCATAAACTAACTTGCATGATTTTGAATCAGAAAATCAAACAAGCGTTTTAATCTAACTCTTTTTTTGGTTAAAATTGTTTTAGTAGAAAACCAAACCAAAAAAAATGGTCAAAACGATGAACTAGGGGCACAGTTTGAGTCAGGTGTTCTGTCTTTTCCCCTTTATCAATGCATTTGCCAGAAAGGGCACCATACTTGCTAGAAAGGGGCACAACGGAAGCTAACCGCAAAAAGGGCAGAAAGCTCTCACATCCTCCAAGCAACGAGGTATCAAGCCAAGTGCGAAGCACAAATGGGAATGGAGGGAGATATTCCACTCCTTTGTTTGGACACATCTGATTACATCCAAACCCCCCCGCAGAGTATCGTTAACCGATGTCAGCTGCAGATTTGCTACACAACCAATTGTAGCACAACCCCTCTGTGGAAGAAACTCACTGTTATGAACAAGAAGAAGAATCTAGCAGAATGCTATGGGCAGGAGCCCACAACTTTCTGTTTATCCATCAACCACCCAGGGGAGGGACAGAAAAAAAGAGAGATTGAAGAATAGAGAGATGTGAGCTGAGAGAAAAAGTGAGAAAATGGCTTTTTCAGAAAAACAGAGCTTGAGGGTCGAATGATGTGAGAATCACAAATTAGAAAGGGTGGGAAATAATACCCGGAGAAACTGGCTCCTTGTGCACTGAGAGGTCTCTCGTCTTTGTAACACGTCTGTGTGTCGTGTCTTTTGTTTTGTTTGTCTCGATTCTTGTTTTGAGTCGTTCCGAGCATGTCTCGATGTGTTTAGGTTGTTTACCTTTGTTTTCCTTTGTTGAGTCATGATGCGCTGTGTCCAGTTGTAGACTCAATACCCAGTTGAGAATTCATTTTCAATTTCGATTTCAAAATAAAATCGTTTTGTGCTCAGAGTGCTGTGTCATTCTCCACATTTGTGCAAAATAATATTTGTTCCTTCATAAAATCGCAGGGTTCAACCCCGGTCATGTTAGAATAGTAAAACCAGGACCTATTTGAAGCTATATAGGTTCCAGACTACAAAGCAAATGAAAAAAGGAAATGTCGGGTATCTGAGTTTGTTTCAACTTCAGTAAGTTCCGAGACTACATTCCGTGTGTACCTCTTCGGGTCTTGCCATTGCTTTGAAGTACGAGTGTGCCTCTACCTCAAGCTCAA
Source organism: Camellia sinensis (assembly GCF_055761805.1). Taxonomy (NCBI): domain Eukaryota; kingdom Viridiplantae; phylum Streptophyta; class Magnoliopsida; order Ericales; family Theaceae; genus Camellia; species Camellia sinensis. The sequence continues at coordinate 91,600,121 of NC_138964.1, forward strand.
TATCAAGTCTGCTTCAAGCCAGAATGGCAATCAAAAGTGCTCTCCCTGAGTACCATTCCCCGCCGGAGGCATCTTGGCTGTGTTCGCAATGAGTTCCTAAGAGACCAACTGCGAAGGTGGAAACTAAAGTTCGAATGGCTAATGCCTAGGACGTAAAGGTTCGGGATTTCCGGGACTAAAGTCTGGTTTAAATACCTAGAGGCGTGTCCTCGGCTTGAAATCTGTATGGAAGCCCCATAGGTTGAGATAGCATGTATGTACCTCAATTCTGGATACTGAACCAACCTAGTCTGTCACCCCGTTGGAGAATAGGGAAAGTTGTGAATATGATCAGGAAGAAAGGCAACATCCAAAGTGTTCTATGTGAAGAACCCTTGTCAATATTTTAGAGCCTTTGTACTGTAAGATTGAAGGTAAGTGTTCGAAGAGCACAATGGGAGATCCCCGTCGGAGAAGAGCGGTTCACCGCCACTCACCTCATGAGGTGCTTTCTAAAGCGCCGCTACGCTTGTTTATTGCGTTCATTAAACATCATGCATTGTATTGCATTGTACCTATCAAGTTTCTTTCTCATTCATGCACGATATTGTATGTACGGTTCATTCAAAGAAGTTCCGTTTGAGATCCTTTATTTAGTGTATCAATCACACTTCATTCAGTTAGTGTATCAGTCACACTTCATTTCTTTAGTGTATCAATCACACCTCATTTACCCTTAGTGTATCTATCACACTTTCTTCATTTATTTAGTGTATCAGTCACACTTCATTCATTTAGTGTATCAATCACACTTCTTTCATTTTGTATATCTATCACATATATTCTCGTTTTGTGTATCAATCACACTTCACTTCATTCACTTAGTATAACAATCACACTTCATTCACTTTCACTTTTGTGTATCTATCACACACATTCTCATTTTGTGTATCTACCATGCACATATTCACTTTAGTGTATCTATCACATACATTCTCATTTAGTATATCAATCACACTTCATTCATTTAGTGTATCAATCACACTTCATTCATTTAGTATATCAATCATACTCTGTTCACATAGTGCATCTATCACACTTTGTGTTCATTTTCAGTATACCAATCACACTTTGTTCACTAAGTGCATCTATCATACTTTGTGTTCATTTAGTGTATCCATCACACTCGTTCACTAAGTGCATCTATCACACTTCGTGTTCACATTTAGTATATCAATCATACTCTGTTCACATAGTGCATCTATCACACTTTGTGTTCACATTCAGTATATCAATCATACTCTGTTCACAAAGTGCATCTATCACACTTTGTGTTCATTTAGCGTATCTATCACACTTGTTCACTAAGTGCATCTATCACACATCGTGTTCACATTTAGTATATCAATCATACTCTGTTCACATAGTGCATCTATCACACTTTGTGTTCACATTCAGTGTATCAATCATACTCTGTTCACTAAGTGCATCTATCACACTTTGTGTACATTTAGTGTATCCATCACACTTGTTCACTAAGTGCATCTATCACACTTCGTGTTCACATTTAGTATATCAATCATACTCTGTTCACATAGTATCACACTTTGTATTCATTTTCAGTATGTCAATCATACTTTGTTCACTAAGTGCATCTATCACACTTTGTGTTCATTTTCAGTATATCTATCATACTCTGTTCACTAAGTGCATCTATCACACTTCGTGTTCACATTTAGTGTATCAATCACACTTCATTCATTTAGTATATCAATCATACTCTGTTCACATAGTGCATCTATCACACTTCGTGTTCACCTTTTGTGTATCCATCACACTTGATCACTAAGTGCATCTATCACACTTTGTGTTCGCTTTTTAGTGTATCAACCACACTCTGTTCACTTAGTGCATCTATCACACTTTGTGTTCGCTTTTAGTGTATCCATCGAACCTGTTCACATAGTGCATCTATCACACTTTGTGTTCGCTTTTATTTTATCTATCATACTCTGTTCACATAGTGCATCTATCACACTTTGTGTTCACTTTTAGTGTATCAATCACACTTTGTTCACATAGTGCATCTATCACACTTTGTGTTCACCTTCAGTGTATCAATCACACTCTGTTCACGTAGTGCATCTATCACACTCTGCGTATATCCATCATGCTTTGCTTCACATAGTGCATCTATCACACTTTTGTATTCACTTTGTGTTTCTATCACACTTTGCTTTACTTAGTGTATCCAGCACACTCTCTTCACTTTTGTGTATCTATCACACATGCTCGCTAAGATTGCATCATAACTTTTTGGGTGAATAAGACATAAATAAAAGACAAAGGATATACAAGAATACAAGGGGAATACCCCAGGCCCTACAATCAACTATACAGCAAGATCATCAACCAAAAACAAAAAAATAAAGCAAAAGAGAGCCCAAACAAAAACACTGTTCAGCAACCATATCATGAGAGATAGGGGAAATGAACACTGCGAAGGAACAGCCCAGAGCCGTGAGTTAAACAGCCCCATAACAGCACAAAATGACAGCCCCAAGTCCGAAAACAGTAATGGAAAACAAAACATAACCTGTGGACTACATAATCCAGAACCAAACAGTAAAGCAATAGAAACAAAACAGGCCAAAGATGGACCACTTAATTCCTAGCACATCCCGCTAGGATAGGTAAAATAGCTAAAGTTGTTAAAACAGAAATGAAAACAGCTTATATCCCTGAAGAAACAACCAGCGGCGCATTCAGTAGCCAGCTTCGAGCCAAATATCCCAAGAATCAAACCAAGATGTAGACCTCCACTAGACAATATAGAACGACCTGCCAGAATGGAGTAAACAAATCCATTAGTGATCATGAAGGATTCCAGTAAAAACAGGTAACCACAATATATGTCTCACATCACTAAACCCACAATAATCTCGCATCACTCAGTAGTATTTGGAATTTAGCACACAATATATAGGCTCTCATCACTCAACCCACACAGCATTTTGCATTACTCCATAGCCTGCACATAAAGCTTACAATATATATAAACATTAGATAAAACATTTGTGAGTAGCTATTTCACTCAACCCACAATTCTGTCTGTTGTAAATTTTTGGACTCACAACACTCAACCCTCATTGATCCAAGCACTTCTCATTACTACACAAGAAGAAAACAGTTAGGAAAAACACTCTGTTTGCTTACAATCACTCGACCCTCATATAGTGAACTCACATCACTCAACAGCCCTCCCAGTGCCGAGAACATGGGGCTTCAAGACAGTAGCAGGCAAATTCCAATGGTCAATGTACCAGTTGTCACCTGCATTTCTAGGAACATTTGTGATAGACAACAATCTACCCCGAATCAGTTGGACAATTATTTTAACCACCACTTCTTCTGGCTTGAATTCTTTATTGAAAATTCTGTTATTCCTTTCAAGCCAGATTATTTAAACAGAGCACAACAATGACAATTTGATGATTATGGATCTTAATGATCTTCTCTTAGTCTCTCTAGTAGCAAAGGGAATAATGCCAGGCCACTGAAAGTCAGGCCACTGCACATTACATTTAGCTTTGATTTCAGTCCAGATTTTAGTAGAGAAGACACAATCAAAAAAGAGGTGAGAATGAGTTTCAGTAACATGTTGGCAAAAGGGGCAAGTTGGTGTAGGAGAGATGCCAAATAGCTGAAGCCTGTCATCAGTATTAAGCCTCTCCTGGACAGCCATCCAAACAACAAAACTAGCCCTAGGGATATGGTGAGCCCCCCAGATTAATTTATGCCAAACAACTTTATAGCCTCCAATGATTCCAAACGCCATTAATAGTAAATTTCCCATCAGAAAGAGACCAAGTAGGTTGATCATCCAGTAGAGGGTTAGGTCTACAACTAGTGGGGGTTGAAGAGATCAGCTCCCTTATTTCCCAAGAGTTGGGGACAGGCCACTTCCAAGAGTCCCCATCCATAATCTGATTGACCTTAGTCTCACTGTTAAGATTAGAGTCATACAAGATTCTGTCCCCAAATTTTTTCCATAAAGGACCAAGAGGATGCCAATTATCATACCATAAAAAGGTAGAGTCACCCCTACCTATTTTGTGGATAATAAGGGGTGAAATTTTATCCCTAAGAGCTAGAATCTTTCTCCAAACCCAAGAAGAGTTGTGGGGAACCTTTACTTTCCAGAAACTTCTGCCCTTAAGTAAATACGATTTAACCCACTGGCACCACATAGACATCTCCCCTCCAGAGAAGAGGAACCAAATATGCTTGGTTATAGCAGCCATGTTCCAAACCTCTAAAGATTTAAAACCAAGACCACCTTCATTTTTAGGCACACAAATCTTATCCCAAGCAATTTTGGCACTATGTTTCTTAAGATCTGTGCCCGACCAGAAAAAAGCTCTAAGGATACCCTCAATCTCTCTAATAACCCTCTTGGGGAGGATGAAAAGAGAGGACCAGTAAACCTGCATAGAAAAGAGAATGGTCTGGATAAGTTGAGCTCTTCCAGCATAAGAAAGAGCTTTATTTGTCCAGCTCTTAATACGATTTGTGATCCTATCAATGAGAATTTGACAATCCGAAGCCCTAAGCTTGGTTGTTATCAGTGGGACACCAAGGTATTTGACAGGAAGAGTACCCTCAGTAAACTGAACAATTTTGAGGATATCCTCTCTCAAACCCCCATTACAACCAGAGAAATAAATGTTGCTTTTGCTGAAGCTAGGGGTAAGGCCTGAAAGAGAAGAGAACTCCTCCAGACCTTGCATGATTAAGCTAACAGTGGGAGCATCCCCACGACTGATGAGAGTGTGGCTGAGGTCCACTCATGTTAGTGTAAGTCCATTATGCATTGCGTATGCCATTTCATTTCATAGCATCGTGTATGCTAGGTTGTATGTTAGAGCATTGTGTATGCCTCGTTACATCGTGCATTGTGTATGCCATTTCATAGCATTGTGTATGAGGTTGCATGTTAGGGTTGCATTCACGCATATCATGCATATTGCATTGCGCTTGGGATAGGAGTTAGCCCAAGCACGGGAAACGAGGGACGTTTCGTACTCCGAGTGACGGAACGTGTCTCAATTCCCGGTCGCCGACACTCCGGATTATCCATGATGGAGTCTAGGCCTTGTTGTGTCCATATGTGCATTCATTTCATATTGAGTCATGCAATTTGACTTTTCGGGATTAGTGGCACGAGGATCGAGGACTACACTCCTTGAAGAGTAGTCATGCATACATATGTGAAAATACTTTGCCATGCCCCTTTGTTGCTCTATGTTGCAGCAAATCAGAAATCAGCAGCCTTCCGAAGCTTGGCACGCATTCTAAGAATAATTGCAAACAGAGGCAAACCGGGGCATCGCAAGGGATTCTCCGCACAAGGCAACCCGAGCATGCATCATTCATCATTTGGAACAGAGCTGAGGCGGTCCATGGATTTGCGTGCCAATTTACTGCTTTCCTAGATTAATTTGTTAATTAATTAGGATTCAGTATTTATTCGGGACTGTATTATTTATTCATTTGGGACTGTATTATTTATTCGGACCCTCTGCGCGAGGGCAATGTTGTAATAAGTGTGCGTATGTGTGATGTATGTTTTCCAACCCCACGTCTTTCTCCCTTTTATTTATCAGCTTATGATGGTTAGATTAGGGCATGTTTCAATTAGCATACAGTATGATAGCATGTTTGCATTCATTCATCTGTCTTGCATGCACTGGGCTCGACGCATCATACTAACTGCATTTGTATCTCAATTCCAAGTTGAATACATGTTAGTTGTAGCATTTCACATGCCATCTTTAGAATAGCCGAGCCTATCTTAGTTGCATTTTGCATGTGTTGCATTAGGCATTTCTGTATAGTTAGGATTATGCATGGATTTCTAACATAGCTTTTGTTTTGGCTTGGAGTACTCGGTAAGTGTTTATGCTTTAGCATCCTTGCATGTGTGTAAGTGACTGCCATGATAGCATGCTTACCATGAGGCTAAGTGCTTATGTGGATACGAAGGGGAAGAAAGCAGAGCCTCTCTCTCTAGATTCTAGAGAGAGAATGCTCCCCCCGGTGGTGTATCATGGCTGTAGTGTTGTACTGGTGCATTTCTGACCAGTTTGCTTTGCTCCTTTACCTCCATCTGTGGGCGGATTGAGCATGAATCAAGTCTGTTAAGCCCCATTGAGGGGTGGTGCTGATCTATGTTCGTGAATTTCAAGTTTCTTGGAGTTCTCTGGTTGTCTCTGGGCTTTACTTTCTCTCTCTACAAACTAGATGGCCTATGTTGAGATGCGGTCAGCCATGGCACCTGTCGGCCCTCGAGGGTCAGATTCACCGTGGTCATTATAGGCCTGTGTTTACGGGGTCTGGTCTTTGTTGGTGGGTTAGATGGTGCGATGGTGGGTACTGTTCTCTTGTAAGCTGCTAGTTTGAGGATGTTGAAGTTCCCTGGAGGCGTCTGGGTATGTCACCGGTAGGTTTGCAGCTTGGTGTTGTACCTGCTGGATGTCTTTATGTTAGAGGCTAGTCATGTTTAATGATTATTGTATGCATGCGAAGGGGGGCTAGTCTCAGTTTGCTTCGGCGATGATGATCAAGCTCTGTTCTTCTACGGCGGTGTGCAGGATGCTCATGACAGTCGTGTTTTTAGCCCAGTTTTTTTTGCTGGGTGGTTTTGTGTTTTTTGGCACATGCTCGCCGGCGTGTATGTTAATGGTGTTCTGGTTCAGGGTTGCTGCCATTGCTGCTATATTTTGGAGCAACGTGGTGGATTTTGGGGTTCTGCGGGTTGGCTGCCATGTTTGGCATACATGAGTTGGCTAGCGATGCTGGGTTTTCCGACGGCAGACTTATGTTCTAGGTAATCAAGCTTCGCCGGCCATGGTGGACTTCCGATGCTGGTGTATTTTTAATACATGAGCTACGAAGGAGTTGAAGTGGGTTTCACGAGTTTTGGGCGCGTGGGATTCATTAACAAATGTAGCTGGGTGCTTTCATAGGCTCTACATCACCTATGTATGATGTGTTTTTGACGTGTGATGAGTGATGTTGTAATGTTGCTGTGTAGCAGGTTGCACCACGTGGGTGGAGGGTGGGTCTTCTCCCGCCAAGGGGTTTTGAATTCTGGGATGGTGGGTATGCTTTTGGCCCACGGTTTTGGGTAAACCAGTAATGGTTTTGAATTGTTATATTGGCTGGCAGCGCTGTAATGAAGAGTATGGTCCATCTTTTGATTTACGGTGGGCCCACGGGGCCAATAGTGCTAACTTGTTTTGTGGGTTTTTACCACGTTGGTAAAATTGTCCATATATCATTCCCCAATATCTATCTATTATTTTTATGGTAGAGGGTATTTGGAGTTTAAAATGATATATGGACAATTTTTGATTTTTATTTTTATTGTGTTTGTTAGGTACCCGATTTTTTGCCCATATATTCACCTCAAGTTCCCTTCTATTATCTCTGACGGTAGGGGTTACTTTGAGGACAAAAAGAATATATGGGCAAAGTTGGGATATTGTGTTTTAGTTTTAATTTCTTGTTTACCCCCCTTCTTAGGGGTGTCGTGGTAGTTTTTGTTGGTTATATATGTTTTTATTTGTTGTCTGGGCGTGCCTGGGGTATGCCCCTTGTAAACTTGTAAATTTCACTGTTTTTATTTTATTACTTACTTACCCAAAAAAAGTGCTTATGTGATATAACTACCTGAATGCCTGTGGGTGAAGGTTAGGTTATTTAAGTTGGAGCAATTCGTTAAAATGTGTGTTTAAAGCCCACTAGATAGTGGCAAAATCATGTTTTCTAAAGCCCACCCGAGGGTGGCAAATCCACGTCTTAGTCTACTTGCGAGTAGCACCATCAAACCATTTTCAAATAAACAAACATGATTTTGTTCCAATTCAGGCGACCCAGTCTATACTTGTATGTTGTGCGCTTCACATAGTAAATCTAGGCTAATAACCGGAATAAGAACGCATAAAATTTTCAAAACTATATATCATGGTTAGTAGAGGCCGATCTTTGATCGGGCGAGCGGGGGTGCTCACGAAGTGACCTTCCCCAATCGTACCCAAGTTCCCGAGCCGAGGCAACTTTGGTGATGACGGACACGCGGCCTTAGGCAAACGAGTCAGGGTTTCCTAAATTTTTCCAAAATAAAACATTTAGGTGGCGACTCTGTATCTGGCAAAGCAGTCCATGTTTGGCACTTTTTTCAAAAAATCTGTTTTCTCAAAATGATTTGCCGGATTTGGACTCTTTGGTTCAGATTAAGAACTGCGAGAATTTGAGAGTCCGAGCTTGTAGTGATCCCAAATGAACAGAACGGGACTCATCCTCTCGGGGCATTCGGGGACGTCTACAATTTCTAGCGACTCTGCTGGGGCGTAAGCTAATTAACTCGTAAAACAAAATAGAGAGGGATGGAGAACGACGGAGAAAGAGAGAAACATTTTGCTGGAGAGCTAGAGGAGAAAGTTGTAGAAAAGAAAGAGAAATGGGAAGAAATTCCAACGGAATTCAAATTCATCCTTTTGGACTTGAGAATTGAACACTTAGGTGATTTAGAAAACCTTAAATAAGGTGTTGAATTTAATTTGGCCACTTAAGCTAAAGAAACTATTGGAGGCCTAAGCTACTTAGTTCCTAGAACAAAATAGAGAAGGACGGACAAAATTAGAGAGAAACGTTCTTCTTGAGAGCTAGAAGAGAAAGTTAGAGCAAAGAAAGAGAAAGAGAAAGAAAATCGAAGGAAATACAAATTCATCCATTCGGACTTGTACTTTTGTGATTTAGAAGGCCTTAAGTGTGGTGCTTAAGTTAAACTGATATCATTATGCTAAAATTACTCAGAAAAATTTCTTTGTTCGAGGCAAAGCAAGGTTAGTTTGAGTTAAACTAGGCCAATTAAGCTAATGAAACAATTAGGGGCCTATGCTAATTAGTTAGAGAAAAGAGAAAGTTCGAGAGAAACATTCTTTCCGAGAGCCAGAAGAGAAAGTTAGAGAAAACAAAGAGAAGTATGTCCATTTGCCGTATGATTTCGGGTTTGGGCTGATGCCGGGTGGGCTCCGCGTCTGCTATCTCTAGCACTGTGGCTGTATGTCTACTTTGGTGTTGGGCCCACAGTTTTAATGGGCCACAATGTTTTGGGTTTATTTCTGGTTAAAAAAGTGGGTTGTTTTTGAGGGGCCCATTTGTTTTTTGGCCTAGTTTTTTAGTGGTAGTTTTTGTTCATTCGCGGACAGTGTTTTAATTAGTTTTTTTTTTTTTTGCTGTTGCTATTTTGCCCATATATCTTCCCCAAGTTTCCTTCTATTATCTTTGATGATAGGGGTTGTTTGGGGATAAAAATGATATATGGGCAATTTTGAGTTTTTATTTTCTGTTTTAGTTACCCCTTCTTTGGGGCACGAGATCATGTTGTCTTACCTGGGGTATGCCTTGTAAATGTGTAATTTTTTGTGTTTAATTTATGACTTGCCCACCCCAAAAAAAGAAAACAAAAGAAAGAGAAGTAGGAAGAAAATCAAAGGAAATTCAAATTCATCCTTTTGGACTTGAGAATTGAACACTTAGGTGATTTAGAAAACCTTAAATGAGATGCTTAAGTCAAATTAATATCGTTAAGCTACAGTTGCTCTGACAATTCCCTTTCTTAGTGGCTAAGCAAGGTTAGTTTGAGTTAAACTTGGCCACTTAAGCTAACCAGATCGTAGAACAAAACAGAGAAGGATGGAGAACGACAGAGAAAGAGAGAAACATCAAAGGAAAGTTAGAGAAAAGAAAGAGAAATAGGATGAAAATCAAAGGAAATACAAATTCATCCTTTCGGACTTGAGAATTGAACACTTATGTGATTTAGAAGGCCATAAATGAGGTGCTTAAGTTAAACTCATATCGTTCAGCTAAAATTACTCAGGAAGTTTTCTTTCTTAGAGGCTAGGCAAGGTTAGTTTGGGTTAAACTTTCCCACTTAAGTTGATGAAACAATTGGTGGCCGGAGCTAATTTGTTTGTAGAACAAAATAGAGGAGGATGGAGAATGACGTAGCAAGTTAGAGAGAAACATTCTTCTTGAGAGCAGGAAGAGAAAGTTTGAGAAAGAGAAAGGGCAATGGGAAGAAAATCAAAGGGAATTCAAATTCATCTTTTTGGGCTTTAGAATTGAACACTTAGGTGATTTAGAAAACCTTAAATAAGGTGCTTAAGTTAAACTAATGTCGTTAAGCTCCAATTACTCAAAAAATTCTCTTTCTTGGCCAGTTAAGCTAATGAAACAATTGGTGGCCTAACCTAATTAGTTCGTAGAACAAAATAGAGAAGGACGGAGAAAGTTAGAGAAAAAAAGAGAAAGATGAAGAAAATCAAAGAGAATTCAGATTCAGCCTTTTTGACTTGAGAATCGAACAGTTAGATGATTTAGAAAACCTTAAATGAGGTGCTTACGTAAACTCATATCGTTAAGCTAACCTTACTCAGAAAATTGTCTTTCTTAGGGGCTAAGCAAGGTTAGTTTGAGTTATACTTTGTCAATTAAACTAATGAAATAATGGGTGGCATAAGCTGATTAGTTAGTAGAACAAAATAGAGAAGGACGGAGATCGACGCAGAAAGTTAGAGAGAAACATTCTTCTTCAGAGCAAGAAGAGAAAGTTAGAGAAAAGAAAGAGAAATAGAAAGAAAATCAAAGGGAATTCAAATTCATCCATTTGGACTGGAGAATTGAACACTTGGGGGATTTAGAAAACCTTAAACAAGGTGCTTAAGTTAAACTAATATCGTTAAGCATCAATTACTGAGAAAATTCTCATCATTAGAGGCTAAGCAAGGTTAGTTTAAGTTTAATTTGGCCAGTTAAGCTAATGAAACAATTGGTGGCCTTAGCTAATTAGTTCCTAGAACAGAATATGGGGGGTTGGAGAAGGGCGGACTAAGTTAGAGAGAAATGTTCTTCTTGAGAGCTAGAAGAGGAAGTTAGACAAACGAAGGAGAAAGATGAAGAAAAAAAAAGGGAATTCAAATTCACGCTCTTGGACTTGAGAATTGAACACTTGGGCGTTTTTCAAAAGCTTAAATGAGGTGCATAAGTTAAACTAATATCGTTAAGGGAAAATTACTCAGAAAATTGTCTTTCTTGGAGGCTAAGCAAGGTTAGTGTGAGTTAAACTTTGGCCACTTAAGCTAATGAAACAATTGGTGGCGTAAGCTAATTAACTTGTAAAACAAAATAGAGAGGGATGGAGAACGATGGAGAAAGAGAGAAACATTTTGCTGGAGAGCTAGAGGAGAAAGTTGTAGAAAAGAAAGAGAAATAGGAAGAAATTCAAAAGGAATTCAAATTCATCCTTTTGGACTTGAGAATTGAACATTTAGGTGATTTAGAAAACCTTAAATAAGGTGCTGAATTTAATTTGGTCACTTAAGCTAAAGACACTATTGGAGGCCTAAGCTACTCAGTTCGTAGAACAAAATAGAGAAGGACGGACAAAATTAGAGAGAAACGTTCTTCTTGAGAGCTAGAAGAGAAAGTTAGAGCAAAGAAAGAGAAGGAGAAAGAAAATCGAAGGAAATACAAATTCATCCATTCGGACTTGAGAATTAAGTACTTTTGTGATTTAGAAGGCCTTAAGTGTGGTGCTTAAGTTAAACTGATATCATTATGCTAAAATTACTCAGAAACTTCTCTTTGTTCGAGGCGAAGCAAGGTTAGTTTGAGTTAAACTTGGCCAATTAGGCTAATGAAACAATTGGGGGGGCCTATGCTAATTAGTTAGTAGAACAAAATAGAAAATGATGGAGAACGACGGAGAAAAATAGAGAAAAGAAAGAGAATTAGGAAGAGAATCAAAGGGAATGCAACTTCACCCTTTCGGACTTGCGAGTTGAACACATAGGTGATTTAGAAAACCTTAAATGAGATGCTTAAGTTATATTAATATCATTAAGGTACAATTGGTTCGAAAAATTCTCTTTCTTAGAGGCTAAGCAAGGTTGGTTTTGAGAGAAAATTGGCCACTTAAGCTAATGAAAGTTCGAGAGAAACATTCTTTCCGAGAGCCAGAAGAGAAAGTTAGAGAAAAGAAAGAGAAGTATGTCTATTTGCTGTATGATTTCGAGTTTGGGCTGATGCCGGGTGGGCTCCGCGTCTGCTATCTCTAGCACTGTGGCTGTATGTCTACTTTGGTGTTGGGCCCACGGTTTTAATGGGCCACAATGTTTTGGGTTTATTTCTGGTTTAAAAAGTGGGTTGTTTTTGAGGGGCCCATTTGTTTTTTGGCCTAGTTTTTTAGTGGTAGTTTTGTTCATTTGCGGACAGTGTTTTAATTAAAAATTTTTTTTGTTGCTATTTTGCCCATATATCTTCCCCAAGTTTCCTTCTATTATCTTTGATGATAGGGGTTGTTTGGGGATAAAAATGATATATGGGCAATTTTGAGTTTTTATTTTCTGTTTTAGTTACTCCTTCTTTGGGGCACGAGATCATGTTGTCTTACCTGGGGTATGCCCCTTGTAAATGTGTAATTTTTTGTCTTTAATTTATGACTTGCCCACCCCAAAAAAAAGAAAACAAAAGAAAGAGAAGTAGGAAGAAAATCAAAGGAAATTCAAATTCATCCTTTTAGACTTGAGAATTGAACACTTAGGTGATTTAGAAAACCTTAAATGAGATGCTTAAGTCAAATTAATATCGTTAAGCTACAGTTGCTCTGACAATTCCCTTTCTTAGTGGCTAAGCAAGGTTAGTTTGAGTTAAACTTGGCCACTTCCAGATCGTAGAACAAAACAGAGAAGGATGGAGAACGGCAGAGAAAGAGAGAAACATTTTGCTTGAGAGCTAGAGGAGAAAGTTGTAGAAAAGAAAGAGAAGTAGGAATAAAATCTAAAGGAATTCAAATTCATCCGTTTGGATTTGTGAATTGAACGATTAGGTGATTTAGAACACCTCAAATAAGGTGTTGAATTAAACTTGGCCACTTAAGAACAAGTATGGTTAAGTTAGAGAGAAAGGCTCTTCTTGAGAGGTGGAAGAGAAAGTTAGAGAAATGAAAGAGAAAGATGAAGAAAAACAAAGGGAATTCAAATTCATCATTTTGGAGTTGAGAATTGAACACTTAGGCGATTTTGAAAACCTTAAATGAGGTGCATAAGTTAAACTCTTATTATGGTTAAGCTAAAATTACTCAGAAAATTATCATTCTTAGAGGACCAAGCAAGGTTTGTTTGAGTTAAACTTTGGCCACTTAAGCTAATGAAACAATTGCTGGCCTAAGCTAATTAGTTCGTAGAACAAAATAGTGAAGGATGGAGAACGGCAGAGAAAGTTAGAGAGAAAGATTTTGCTCCAGAGCTAGAAGAGAAAGTTGCAGAAAAGAAACAGAAATAGGAAGAAAATCAAAGGAAATTCAAATTCACCCTTTTGGACTTGTGAATTGAACACTTAGGTGGATTAGAAAATCTTAAATGGGGTGCTTAGGTTAAACTCATATCGTTAAGCTAAAGTTACTGAGAAAATTCCCTTTCTTAGGGGCTAAGCACAGTTAGTTTGAGTTATACTTGGCCAATTATGCTAACGAAACACTTGGTTTCTTAAGCCAAGAAGGATGGAGAACGAAGAAGGAAGTTAGAGAGAAACGTTCTTCTAGAGTGCTAGAAGAGAAAGTTAGAGAAAAGAAAGAGAAATAGGATGAAAGTCAAAGGAAATACAAATTCATTCTTTCGGACTTGAGAATTGAACACTTATGTGATTTAGAAGGCCATAAATGAGGTGCTTAAGTTAAACCCATATCGTTCAGCTAAAATTACTCAGGAAGTTTTCTTTCTTAGAGGCTAGGTAAGGTTAGTTTGGGTTAAACTTCCCCACTTAAGTTGATGAAACAATTGGTGGCCGGAGCTAATTTGTTTGTAGAACAAAATAGAGGAGGATGGAGAATGACGTAGCAAGTTAGAGAGAAACATTTTTCTTGAAAGCAGGAAGAGAAAGTTTGAGAAAGAGAAAGGGCAATGGGAAGAAAATCAAAGGGAATTCAAATTCATCTTTTTGGGCTTTAGAATTGAACACTTAGGTGATTTAGAAAACCTTAAATAAGGTGCTTAAGTTAAACTAATGTCGTTAAGCTCCAATTACTCAGAAAATTCTCTTTCTTGGAGGCTAAGCAAGGTTAGTGTGAGTTAACACCTAATTAGTTCGTAGAACAAAATAGAGAAGGACGAAGAAAGTTAGAGAAAAAAAGAGAAAGATGAAGAAAATCAAAGAGCATTCAGATTCAGCGTTTTTGACTTGAGAATCGAACACTTAGATGATTTAGAAAACCTTAAATGAGGTGCTTACGTAAACTCATATCGTTAAGCTAACCTTAGAAAATTGTCTTTCTTAGGGGCTAAACAAGGTTAGTTTGAGTTATACTTTGTCAATTAAACTAATGAAACAATGGGTGGCATAAGCTGATTAGTTAGTAGAACAAAATAGAGAAGGACGGAGATCGACATAGAAAGTTAGAGAGAAACATTCTTCTTCAGAGCAAGAAGAGAAAGTTAGAGAAAAGAAAGAGAAATAGAAAGAAAATCAAAGGGAATTCAAATTCATCTATTTGGACTGGAGAATTGAACACTTGGGGGATTTAGAAAACCTTAAACAAGGTGCTTAAGTTAAACTAATATCGTTAAGCATCAATTACTGAGAAAATTCTCATCATTAGAGGCTAAGCAAGGTTAGTTTAAGTTTAATTTGGCCACTTAAGCTAATGAAACAATTGCTGGCCTTAGCTAATTAGTTCCTAGAACAGAATATGGGGGGATGGAGAAGAGCGGACTAAGTTAGAGAGAAATGTTCTTCTTGAGAGCTAGAAGAGGAAGTTAGACAAACGAAGGAGAAAGATGAAGAAAAACAAAGGGAATTCAAATTCACGCTCTTGGACTTGAGAATTGAACTATTGGGCATTTTTCAAAAGCTTAAATGAGGTGCATAAGTTAAACTAATATCGTTAAGGGAAAATTACTCAGAAAATTGTCTTTCTTAGAGGCTAAGCAAGGTTAGTTTGAGTTAAACTTTGGCCACTTAAGCTAACGAAACAATTGGTGGCGTAAGCTAATTAACTCGTAAAACAAAATAGAGAGGGATGGAGAACGACGGAGAAAGAGAGAAACATTTTGCTGGAGAGCTAGAGGAGACAGTTGCAGAAAAGAAAGAGAAATAGGAAGAATTTCAAAAGGAATACAAATTCATCGATTCGGACTTGAGAATTGAGTACTTTTGTGATTTAGAAGGCCTTAAGTGTGGTGCTTAAGTCAAACTGATATCATTATGCTAAAATTACTCAGAAAATTCTCTTTGTTCGGGGCGAAGCAAGGTTAGTTTGAGTTATACTTGGCCACCAATTAAGCTAATGAAACAATTGGGGGGGGGGGGGGCTATGCTAATTAGTTAGTTGAACAAAATAGAAAATGATGGA
The DNA here is from genome assembly GCF_055761805.1 of Camellia sinensis. NCBI lineage: Eukaryota > Viridiplantae > Streptophyta > Magnoliopsida > Ericales > Theaceae > Camellia > Camellia sinensis. The sequence goes on from NC_138964.1 coordinate 91,615,578, forward strand.
GAACGACGGAGAAAGTTAGAGAGAAACATTCTTTTTGAGAGCTAGAAGACTAAGTTAGAGAAAAGAAAGAGAATTAGGAAGAGAATCAAAGGGAATGCAACTTCACCCTTTCGGACTTGCGAGTTGAACACATAGGTGATTTAGAAAACCTTAAATGAGATGCTTAAGTTATATTAATATCGTTAAGGTACAATTGCTTCGAAAATTCTCTTTCTTAGAGGCTAAGCAAGGTTGGTTTTGAGAGAAAATTGGCCACTTAAGCTAATGAAACAATCGGTGGCCTATGCTACTTAGTTAGTAGAACAAAATAGAAAATGATGGAGAAAGTTCGAGAGAAACATTCTTTCCAAGAGCCAGAAGAGAAAGTTAGAGAAAAGAAAGAGAAGTATGTCTATTTGCTGTATGATTTCGAGTTTGGGCTGATGCGGGGTGGGCTCCGCATCTGCTATCTCTAGCACTGTGGCTGTATGTCTACTTTGGTGTTGGGCCCACGGTTTTAATGGGCCACAATGTTTTGGGTTTATTTCTGGTTAAAAAAGTGGGTTGTTTTTGAGGGGCCCATTTGTTTTTTGGCCTAGTTTTTTTGTGGTAGTTTTTGTTCAATCGCGGACAGTGTTTTAATTAGTTTTTTTTTTTTTTTTTTGTGCTATTTTGCCCATATATCTTCCCCAAGTTTCCTTCTATTATCTTTGGGGATAAAAATGATATATGGGCAATTTTGAGTTTTTATTTTCTGTTTTAGTTACCCCTTCTTTGGGGCACGAGATCATGTTGTCTTACCTGGGGTATGCCCCTTGTAAATGTGTAATTTTTTGTCTTTAATTTATGACTTGCCCACCCCAAAAAAAAGAAAACAAAAGAAAGAGAAGTAGGAAGAAAATCAAAGGAATTCAAATTCATCCTTTTAGACTTGAGAATTGAACACTTAGGTGATTTAGAAAACCTTAAATGAGATGCTTAAGTCAAATTAATATCGTTAAGCTACAGTTGCTCTGACAATTCCCTTTCTTAGTGGCTAAGCAAGGTTAGTTTGAGTTAAACTTGGCCACTTCCAGATCGTAGAACAAAACAGAGAAGGATGGAGAACGGTACAGAAAGAGAGAAACATTTTGCTTGAGAGCTAGAGGAGAAAGTTGTAGAAAAGAAAGAGAAGTAGGAATAAAATCTAAAGGAATTCAAATTCATCCGTTTGGACTTGTGAATTGAACGATTAGGTGATTTAGAACACCTTAAATAAGGTGTTGAATTAAACTTGGCCACTTAAGAACAAGTATGGTTAAGTTAGAGAGAAAGGCTCTTCTTGAGAGGTGGAAGAGAAAGTTAGAGAAATGAAAGAGAAAGATGAAGAAAAACAAAGGGAATTCAAATTCACCCTTGTCGTGGTGTAAGTTTTTTGTCTTTTATTTTATGACTTATCCACCCAAAAAAAAATTCATCATTTTGGAGTTGAGAATTGAACACTTAGGCGATTTTGAAAACCTTAAATGAGGTGCATAAGTTAAACTCTTATTATGGTTAAGCTAAAATTACTCAGAAAATTATCGTTCTTAGAGGACCAAGCAAGGTTTGTTTGAGTTAAACTTTGGCCACTTAAGCTAATGAAACAATTGCTGGCCTAAGCTAATTAGTTCATAGAACAAAATAGAGAAGGATGGAGAACGGCGGAGAAAGTTAGAGAGAAAGATTTTGCTCCAGAGCTAGAAGAGAAAGTTGCAGAAAAGAAACAGAAATAGGAAGAAAATCAAAGGAAATTCAAATTCACTCTTTTGGACTTGTGAATTGAACACTTAGGTGGATTAGAAAATCTTAAATGGGGTGCTTAGGTTAAACTCATATCGTTAAGCTAAAGTTACTGAGAAAATTCCCTTTCTTAGGGGCTAAGCAAGGTTAGTTTGAGTTATACTTGGCCAATTATGCTAACGAAACACTTGGTGGCTTAAGCCAAGAAGGATGGAGAACGAAGAAGGAAGTTAGAGAGAAACGTTCTTCTTGAGTGCTAGAAGAGAAAGTTAGAGAAAAGAAAGAGAAATAGGATGAAAGTCAAAGGAAATACAAATTCATCCTTTCGCACTTGAGAATTGAACACTTATGTGATTTAGAAGGCCATAAATGAGGTGCTTAAGTTAAACCCATATCGTTCAGCTAAAATTACTCAGGAAGTTCTCTTTTTTTTGGGTGAATAAGACATAAATTAAAGACAAAGGATATACAAGATTACAAGGGGAATACCCCAGGCCCTACAACAACTATACAGGAAGATCAGTAACCCAGAAAACCAAAAAGCTAACGCAAAGAGAAACCAAATCCAAAAAAAACACACTGTTCAGCAGCCATATCAAGAGAGATAGGGATAATGAACACTGCGAAGGACAGCTAAAAACCGAGACCAAAACAAACCCATATCATCACTAAACATTGGCACCAAAACCGAGAAACAGGTTTGGTGAACAAAACAAAACCTGCGAAAGAATAGCCCAAAGCCGAGGGATGAACAGCCCCATAATAGCAAAACGAAATATAACCTGTGGACTACCTAATCCAGAACCAACAGTAAAGCAATAAAAACAAAATAGGTCAAAGATGGACCACTTAATTCCTAGCACACCCCGCTAGGATAGGTAAAATAGCTAAAGTTGTTAAAACAGAAATGAAAACAGCTTATATCCCTGATGAAACAAACAGCGGCGCATTCAGCAGCCAGCTTCGAGCCGAATATCCCAAGAATCAAAACCAAGATGTAGACCTCCACTAGACAATATAGAACTTCCTGCCAGAATTGAGTAAGCAAATCCATTAGTGATCCTGAAGGATTCCAGTAAAAACAGATAACCACAATATATGTCTCACATCACTAAACCCACAATAATCTCGCATCACTCAGTAAAATTTGGGATTTAGCACACAGTATATAAACTCTCATCACTCAACCCACACAGCAAAGCATTACTCCATAGCCTGCACATAAAGATTACAATATATATAAACATTAGATAAAAACATTTGTGAGAAGCTATTTCACTCAACCCACAATTCTGCCTGTTGTAAATTATTGGACTCACAACACTCAACCCTCACTGATCCAAGCACTTCTTATTACTACACATGAAGAAAACAGTTAGGAAAGAACACTCTGTTTGCTTACAATCACTCAACCCTCATATAGTGAACTCACATCACTCAGCAGCCCTCCCAGTGCCGAGAGCATGGGGCTTCAGGACAGTAGCAGGCAAATTCCAATGGTCAATGTACCAGTTGTCACCTGTATTTCTAGGAACATTTGTGATAGACAACAATCTACCCCGAATCAGTTGGACAATTATTTTAACCACCACTTCTTCTGGCTTGAATTCTTTGTTGAAAATTCTGTTATTCCTTTCAAGCCAGATTATATAACCAGAGCACAACAATGACAATTTGATGATTATGGATCTTAATGATCTTCTCTTAGTCTCTCTAGTAGCAAAGGGAATAATGCCAGGCCACTGAAAGTCAGGCCACTGCACATTACATTTAGCTTTAATTTCAGTCCAGATTTTAGTAGAGAAGACACAATCAAAAAAGAGGTGAGAATGAGTTTCAGTAACATGTTGGCAAAATGGGCAGGTTGGTGTAGGAGAGATGCCAAATAGCTGAAGCCTGTCACCAGTATTAAGCCTCTCCTGGACAGCCATCCAAACAACAAAACTAGCCCTAGGGATATGGTAAGCCCCCCAGATTAGTTTATGCCAAACAACTTTATCAAGCTTAAGCCTCCAATGATTCCAAACACCATTAATAGTAAATTTCCCATCAGAAAGAGACCAAGTAGGTTGATCATCCAATAGAGGGTTAGGTCTGCAGCTAGTGGGGGTTGAAGAGATCAGCTCCCTTATTTCCCAAGAGTTGGGGGACATGCCACTTCCAAGAGTCCCCATCCATTATCTGATTGACCTTAGTCTCACTGTTAAGATTAGAGTCATACAAGATTCTGTCCCCAAATTTTTTCCATAAAGGACCAAGAGGATGCCAATTATCGTACCATAAAAAGGTAGAGTCACCCCTACCTATTTTGTGGATAATAAGGGGAGAAATTTTATCTCTAAGAGCAAGGATCTTCCTCCAAACCCAAGAAGAGTTGTGGGGAACCTTTACTTTCCAGAAACTTCTGCCCTTTAGTAAATACGATTTAACCCACTGGCACCACATAGACATCTCCCCTCCAGAGAAGAGGAACCAAATATGCTTGGTTATAGCAGCCTTGTTCCAAACCTCTAAAGATTTAAAACCAAGACCACCTTCATTTTTAGGCACACAAATCTTATCCCAAGCAATTTTGGCACTATGTTTCTTAAGATCTGTGCCCGACCAGAAAAAAGCTCTAAGGATACCCTCAATCTCTCTAATAACCCTCTTGGGGAGGATGAAAAGAGAGGACCAGTAAACCTGCATAGAAAAGAGAATGGTCTGGATAAGTTGAGCTCTTCCAGCATAAGAAAGAGCTTTATTTGTCCAGCTCTTAATACGATTTGTGATCCTATCAATGAGAATTTGACAATCCGAAGCCCTAAGCTTGGTTGTAATCAGTGGGACACCAAGGTATTTAACAGGAAGAGTACCCTCAGTAAACTGAACAATTTTGAGGATATCTTCTCTCAAACCCCCATTACAACCAGAGAAATAAATGTTGCTTTTGCTGAAGCTAGGGGTAAGGCCTGAAAGAGAAGAGAACTCCTCCAGACCTTGCATGATTAAACTGACAGTAGGAACATCCCCACGACTAAAGATCATAAGATCGTCAGCAAAGCAGAGATTGACAATCTTAGATTTCTCACACCTCCAATGAAACTTGAATTGAGGATGATTGGACTTTTCAGCAAAAATTCTAGCAAGGATTTCCATAGCCAGAACGAAGAGATAAGGAGACATAGGATCTCCCTGTCTAAGACCTCTAGCACCCTTAAAATAACCATGCAAGCTCCCATTAATGCAAACAGAGAAAGAAGGACTTGTCATACAAGCCTTGATCCAGGATATCATAATGGGCGGAAAAGCCATGGCTTTGAGGATATCAATGATAAACTCTCATCTCACACTATCGTAAGCTTTCATGATATCCACTTTCATCGCACACTTAGGGGTAGTGGAATTCTTGTGGTAACCCCTCAAAATTTCTTGAGACAAGAAGATATTATCAGAAATTCTCCTGCCCTGCACAAAGGCTGATTGCACAGGATCAATGAGGTCAGGTAAGACCTCTCTAATCCTATTTGCAATAATTTTAGCTATACATTTGTATATCGTATTACAACAAGAGATGGGTCTCAAGTCTCCCACTTTTGCAGGGTTAGGAACTTTAGGGATGAGAGCTATGATTGTACTATTGACTTCGGAGAGAAGCTTCCCAGACTCAAAAAAAGTTCTAATGGCTTGGGTAACCTCTCTACCAACAATACCCCAAGATTTTTTGAAAAAGCCCGCAGGGTAACCGTCAGGGCCAGGGGCCTTGTTAGGTTTAAGAGACCAAAAAACATCCTTAATCTCCAGATCAGTCACTGGTCTAGCAAGGAGAGCAGATTGATCATTGGAGATCCTAGATTGAACAAGGGCATTTATTCTTTCAGTCCCATCATAATGGCCAGCAATAGGGGTACCAAACAAGTCAGAGTAAAAATTTGTGAAAGCATTTTGAATCTCTTCAGGCTTGTTAGATATACTCCCATCCTTTAACTCAATATTAAGAATTTTACCCCTATTGATATTACCCTTAATAGTCTTAAAAAAGAACTTGCTATTACAGTCCCCCAACTTCAGCCACTGAACCCTAGACTTTTGATGAGCCAAACTCTCTTCAACCATAGTCAGATCAACATACTGTTTGTAGAGAGTTCTCTCAAGTCTCTGAAACGCAAGCTTACCAGGGTCCTTATCCAACTTCCATTGTACAGAATCCAACTCAGATTTAGTGGCCAACACTCTGGTAGAAATGTCACTGAATTCCTTTTTATTCATGGCCTTAAAAACAGGTTTCAGTTGTCTGAGTTTTTGACAAACTCTGAACATAGGAACTCCCAGAATATATTGATTCCACACTTTTGAAACAGCAGGGAGGAAGTCCTCATGATTTGACCAAAAGTCAAAAAATTTAAAAGGTTTCTTAAAGGAAGTAATGGCTTCAGACACAGTAACCACAGCAGGAGAATGATCAGAGATAGAGGAAGTAAGGAAAGTTGCACAAGAATTAGGGTACAGGTCAAACCAAACCTCATTGACTAGAACCCTATCAATTTTTGTTGCAATGTACTGACCACTATCCCTTTTATTGGCCCAAGTGAATTGGCAGCCACTATATGAGAGTTCATCCAAACCAGAGTGGATAATACAAGAGTTGAACTCCTCCTTTTCAGGAGACCACACAGATGTACCCCCAAATTTCTCATATTGGTACCTGATTGCATTAAAATCCCCCAGGAAGACCAGGGGTACATTGGACTGAGACTGGGAAATTTTAACCATGTCACCAAAAAACTCTTTCCTAACAGCATGCTTATTTTCAGCATATACAAAGCAAGCTTTAAAAATAGAGTTATCACCCAAAACAAGAATTTCACACAAAATAAACTGGGTGGAAGATTCAATCAAGTGAACTTGACAAAAAGCAGGATCCCAGCACACACAAATACGCCCAGTTTTAGTTGGTTGTGAGTTAGTCAAAAAGGACCAATTTAGAAAACAAGAGGAAAGGAGTGCCTTTTCGTTTGCAGCTTTTATTTTGGTCTCCAAAATGCCTAAGACTTTTATATCTTCATGTAACAAAAATTTTTTCACTTCCTTATGTCTAGAGGCATCATTGAAACCTCTAACATTCCATGATGCAATTTTAAAAGTCATAAGATAATCAACAAAAAGTAGTAACCCACAACCACTCAAAACAGATTTTACCTTTGCTTTTTCCTCTGGCTTTTGCTACCCTTGCCAGAGGAGTTACCTTTAGCAGCCGATTTCTGCTGGATTTGCTTTTGTGTTGGGCTTTTCATTGCCTGTGTTGCTTCCGCTAGACGTTCCACTTTAGTGATCAATTCAGTATCATGGGGAAGAGCAAGTTTTGTTATTGCCACTAGGTTCTTCTGGAGATTCTCCAAATCTGTAGTGTTAGGGGAATTGGCCTCCCCACCAGGACTGGGTTCACTATCACTGGAAGCGCCTTCCCTATGTGATTTCTCTTCCAGGACTAGGGTATTATGGGCCTCCACCCCTTCTGGTGTGGTCTCAGTATCTGCACCCAATTGTCCCTCTGCCTCTTCATTCTGCACCCCATGTTCTCCACCTTCGGGATCCCCCACCTTTCTCTTACCTTTTGCTGTAACTGTACTCCACCCAGGATCTGGATTCTCCTCAGTTTCCTTTTGGAGGTTGACCAACTTCTCAACCTGTGATTTAACACATCTGGTTGTATCATGCCCAAAAGCTACACAATGATCACATTTTGCAGGAAGACCCTGATATTCTACTTTAACTACAATTGTATCCCCTCCACAGCTAACATTAAACATAGCTGGTAGTGTAGATGATGCATCTATTTCAACACACACTCTGGCAAAAGAGACTCTACTACATTTCTCAGTGAGGTTGTCCATAAACAAAGGAACTCCCACAGCACTAGCTATGCGGCTAAGTCCATCACTATCCCAATATTCCATAGGCACATTAAAAAGTCTAACCCAAACAGGGACTTTGGTAGCTTTCTCCTTTGTTAGTTTCATCATCCTAGTCCACTGTTTTAGGATTAGGTTAAACCCCCCAACATACCATGGCCCACCCTCAAGAACCATTTTACAGCAGTCTGGATCGTCAAAGATGAAAAACCAGAAACCTTCCCCATTTGCTAAAATCTCCTTCAGACCCTTGCTTTTCCACATACTACCTCATGTAATTGTAGGAAACGCTCTTATCCAGAAAATAGCCCACTAGGCATGAGTCCCATTTTCCAAGGGAGTAATGTCTAGGTGGTAGTTCAACACTAACATACCCCTCGTTACGAGTGGGAGGTACATACCTGAGAGGGATGGAAGATCTAGCAGATGGTGCAGCGACCTCGGCCCAAGTTTTTTGTCCTCTGCCCCCCCCCCATGACCACGTCCCCCTCCCCCACCACGACCTTGTGGAAACCCCCCTCTTTGATTCAGAAATTCCTCATAGTCGCTATCAACCTCTGGATTTCCCGAGTTCCCAATCGGATGCTCTTCTTTGTTGGACTCATCGGCTATTGTACCCTTTTCTATCCCAAGCGCAGGATCCGATGCTAGATTGTCACTAGCACCACGAGACCTAGCATCAACTCTGTTACGTGTAACAACGAGACTATCAGGAAGATTTTGAAGCACTAGGTTTCCTTCCTCTACAGATTCTGACCACCTAAGGTTTGGGGGGTCCGGAGTGAAGGCGATCCTCCCCTCGTTGGACGTCATAGGAGCCTTAAGCCTCGCTAGACGATCTGCAACTTCTTGAAATTTTTCCGCTGTAACCATAGATCCCAACCTCAGATCCGCTTGCCTCATGGTTCCCCCTTTACGCGAGGCTTCAAGGGTTTGATCAGACTCAAGATCGCGATCCTTAGGACTACCCTCCAATGGATCCATGTTTTCTAAAGACAACACTTCAAACGAATTTTTCACAAAACCTAAAGCCTCAATAGGTTTGACCAACCCTAAAACTTCCATTTCAGTATTACTTACACGTGCACTAAGGGAGCCCTCAGATTTGGTTAGAGCATTAACTCCGATCATCACTCAATGAGATATTGAAAACCCTAGAAACAAGGAGTTTCTAGAGAGATGTGGGAGCTTCTCTCTCTAACCCATGAGAGATGTGGGAGCTTTCAGGAAGTTCTCTTTCTTAGAGGCTAGGAAGTTCTCTTTCTTAGAGCCTCTAATGAAGAGAATTTTCTCAGTAATTGATGCTTAACGATATTAGTTTAACTTAAGCACCTTATTTAAGGTTTTCTAAATCCCCCAAGTGTTCAATTCTCCAGTCCAAATGGATGAATTTGAATTCCCTTTGATTTTCTTTCTATTTCTCTTTCTTTTCTCTAACTTTCTCTTCTTGCTCTGAAGAAGAATGTTTCTCTCTAACTTTCTCCGTCAATCTCCGTCTTTCTCTATTTTGTTCTACTAACTAATTAGCTTATGCCACCAATAGTTTCATCAGTTTAATTGGCAAAGTTTAACTCAAACTAACCTTGCTTAGCCCCTAAGAAAGAGAATTTTCTGAGTAAGTTTAGCTTAACGATATGAGTTTACGTAAGCACCTCATTTAAGGTTTTCTAAATCATCTAAGTGTTCGATTCTCAAGTCCAGAAGGCTGAATCTTAATTCTCTTTGATTTTCTTCATCTTTCTCTTTTTTTCTCTAACTTTCTCTGTCCTTCTCTATTTTGTTCTACCGACTAATTAGGTTAGGCCACCAATTGTTGCATTAGCTTAACTGGCCATGTTCAACTCACACTAACCTTGCTTAGCCTCCAAGAAAAAGAATTTTCTGAGTAATTGGAGCCTGACGATATTAGTTTAACTTAAGCACCTTATTTAAGGTTTTCTAAATCACCTAAGTGTTCAATTCTAAAGTCCAAAAAGATGAATTTGAATTCCCTTTGATTTTCTTCCTATATTACTCTTTCTCTTTCTCAAACTTTCTCTTCTTGCTCTCAAGAAGAATGTTTCTCTCTGACTTACTACGTCATTCTCCATTCTCCTCTATTTTGTTCTACAAAAAAATTAGCTCCGACCACCAATTGTTTCATCAACTTATGTGGGGAAGTTTTATTCACCCAAAAAAGTGCGGAAGTTTAACCCAAACTAACTTTGCCTAGCCTCTAAGAAAGAGAACTTTCTGAGTAATTTTAGCTTAACGATACGAGTTTAACTTAAAAGCACCTCATTTATGGCCTTCTAAATCACATAAGTGTTCAATTCTCAAGTTCAAAAGGATGAATTTGTATTTCCTTTGATTTTCATCCCATTTCTCTTTCTTTTCTCTAACTTTCTCTTCTAGCACTCAAGAAGAACGTTTCTCTCTAACTTCCTTCGTCGTTCTCCATCCTTCTTAGCTTAAGCCACCAATTGTTTCGTTAGCATAATTGGCCAAGTATAACTCAAACTAACCTCGCTTAACGATATGAGTTTTACCTAAGCACCCCATTTAAGATTTTCTAATTCACCTAAGTGTTCAATTCACAAGTCCAAAAGGATGAATTTGAATTTCCTTTGATTTTCTTCCTATTTCTCTTTCTTTCCTGCAACTTTCTCTTCTAGCTCTGGAGCAAAATCTTTCTCTCTAACTTTCTCCACTGTTCTCCATCCTTCTCTATTTTGTTCTACGAACTAATTAGCTTAGGCCAGCAATTGTTTCATTAGCTTGAGTGGCCAAAGTTTAACTCAAACAAACCTTGCTTGGTCCTCTAAGAACGATAATTTTCTGAGTAATTTTAGCTTAACCATAATAAGAGTTTAACTTATGCACCTCATTTAAGGTTTTCAAAATCGCCTAAGTGTTCAATTCTCAACTCCAAAATGATGAATTTGAATTCCCTTTGTTTTTCTTCATCTTTCTCTTTCATTTCTCTAACTTTCTCTTCCACCTCTCAAGAAGAGCCTTTCTCTCTAACTTAACCATACTTGTTCTTAAGTGGCCAAGTTTAATTCAACACCGTATTTAAGGTGTTCTAAATCACCTAATCGTTCAATTCACAAGTCCAAAAGGATGAATTTGAATTCCTTTAGATTTTATTCCTATTTCTCTTTCTTTTCTACAACTTTCTCCTCTAGCTCTCAAGCAAAATGTTTCTCTCTTTCTCTGTCGTTCTCCATCCTTCTCTGTTTTGTTCTACGATCTGGTTAGCTTAAGTGGCCTAGTTTAACTCAAACTAACCTTGCTTAGCCACTAAGAAAGGGAATTGTCAGAGCAACTGTAGCTTAACGATATTAATTTGACTTAAGCATCTCATTTAAGGTTTTCTAAATCACCTAAGTGTTCAATTCTCAATTCCAAAAGGATGAATTTGAATTTCTTTTGATTTTCTTCCTACTTCTCTTTCTTTTGTTTTCCTTTTTTTAGGGTGGGCAAGTTATAAATTAAAGACAAAAAATTACACATTTAAAAGGGGCATACCCTAGGTAAGACAACATGATCTCGTGCCCCAAAGAAGGGGTAACTAAAACAGAAAATAAAAACTCAAAATTGCCCATATATCATTTTTATCCCCAAACAACCCCTATCATCAAAGATAATAGAAGGAAACTTGGGGAAGATGTATGGGCAAAATAGCAACAAAAAAAAAACTAATTAAAACACTGTCCGTGAATGAACAAAAACTACCACTAAAAAACTAGGCCAAAAAACAAATGGGTCCCTCAAAAACAGCCCACTTTTTTAACCAGAAATAAACCCAAAACATTGTGGCCCATTAAAACCGTGGGCCCAACACCAAAGTAGACATACAGCCACAGTGATAGAGATAGCAGACGCGGACCCCACTCGGCATCAGCCCAAACCCGAAATCATATAGCAAATAGACATACTTCTCTTTCTTTTCTCTAACTTTCTCTTCTGGCTCTCGGAAAGAATGTTTCTCTCGAACCTTCTCCGTCGTTCTCCATCATTTTCTATTTTGTTCTACTAACTAAGTAGCATGGGCCACCGATTGTTTCATTAGCTTAAGTGGCCAAGTTTCTCTCAAAACCAACCTTGCTTAGCCTCTAAGAAAGAGAATTTTTTGAGCAATTGTACCTTAGCGATATTAATATAACTTAAGCATCTCATTTAAGGTTTTCTAAATCACCTATGTGTTCAACTCGCAAGTCCGAAAGGGTGAAGTTGCATTCCCTTGGATTCTCTTCCTAATTCTCTTTCTTTTCTCTAACTTAGTCTTCTAGCTCTCAAAAAGAATGTTTCTCTCTAACTTTCTCCGTCGTTCTCCATCATTTTCTATTTTGTTCTACTAACTAATTAGCATAGGCCCCCAATTGTTTCATTAGCTTAATTGGCCAAGTTTAACTCAAACTAACCTTGCTTCGCCTCGAACAAAGAGAATTTTCTGAGTAATTTTAGCATAATGATATCAGTTTAACTTAAGCACCACACTTAAGGCCTTCTAAATCACAAAAAGTACTAAATTCTCAAGTCCGAATGGATGAATTTGTATTTCCTTCGATTTTCTTTCTCTTTCTCTTTCTTTGCTCTAACTTTTCTCTTCTAGCTCTCAAGAAGAACGTTTATCTCTAATTTTGTCTGTCCTTCTCTATTTTGTTCTAGGAAATAAGTAGCTTAGGCCTCCAATAGTTTCTTTAGCTTAAGTGACCAAATTAAATTCAGCACCTTATTTAAGGTTTTCTAAATCACCTAAGTGTCCAATTCTCAAGTCCAAAAGGATGAATTTGAATTCCTTTGGAATTTCTTCCTATTTCTCTTTCTTTTCTACAACTTTCTCCTCTAGCTCTCCAGCAAAATGTTTCTCTTTTTTGGGTGGATAAGTCATAAAATAAAAGACAAAAAACTTACACCACGACAAGGGGCATACCCCAGGCCCTAACCAAAGCACTATACAGGAAACCAGAGAAAGAAAAAACAAAAACTAAGCCATTCCAGAATTACCCAGAAAAACTGACGAAATAAAACAGAACTATCTGGACAAAATAAATGAAATACGTCCTAACCTAAATAAACCTAACTGCTAATATCGTTTTTTGAGCCTATCCTTGCGGGATGTGCAAGGGATGTTATTTCAATTAGGTCCTTTTGTTGATAGGAATGTTCATGGCCCACATATTAGGCCTATGGGGCCCATGAACATCCTCCTTGTTTAATCCATTTTGCTTAGGATGTTTTTCTGTTCCTTCTGCACATAGCTCGTAGGTATCTTTGAGCTCTTGTTGTTCTAGCAGTTGTTTGTTTTGGTCGTTGTGGGCCCTTTTTGGACGGGTCTGCAGTGTTGCTATCCAATTTTTTCTTTCTGGTTCTTGTATAATTTTGGTAGGGCCTAGGGCATGCCCCTTGTATGTTGTGTAAGATTTTGTTTTTTTATTTATGACTTACTTACCCAAAAAAAAAAAAACCTAAATAAACCATACATAATAAAAATAGCCAAAATGTGTTCATGTGCCGCATGAAAAATGAGGAGCATGAACACACTCGATCACAGGCAGCAAAAAGCCAGATGAAATCCATATGTCATGTACACCCGTGTACATCCCACACGGGTAGGCAAAATACCAAACAGATTCTAATGTAAACAAACATAATAGAAAATCAGACTTCACACATGAGGCGCTCATAGCAGCCATCAACACAGGCAGGTCCAGCTTCAAGCCACGAGACACACCGAACTGAAAAGAACAAGATAGGCAGACCCAGCCATCAACACAGGCAGATCCAGCCATCGACACAAGCAGACAGCCATCAACACATGCAAATCCAGCCAGCAACACAGGAAAAACAAGACAGCACATGTGACCCGGTAATGCAGCAAGGACCAAACAGAATTAAGTAACCAACAGTAGAGGACTTTGCAAAGCTCAGAAATCTGAAGCAGTTAACATCACACATATACCTGCAAAATATCTATGCTCACATCACTCGGGAAACAGCTCCATATACCTGCAAAAGAAAAAGATACAGTGATATATATAAGCATGTTAGTTCCTCTCAATGTGGCTAGTAAGTTGGGGGTTATGGAGTGTTTATTCCTCACACGAAACTCAACCCTCAGACTGGTTGGTGTACACTCATCCATCAGCTTTCCAGGAATCCAAGCACCTATATGAATAGCAAACATTAGGAAACCCCACAATTTATTTGCTAACCTTCACTCAACCCACATTTAGTGAACTCTCAATCCTCACATCAGCAGCAGCATGCTTCAGCATAGTACGAGGCAGTTTCCATGAACTAAGATACCAGCTGTCATTATGGTTAGTCTTCAAATTGGTTATATGCATTACCCTGAACCTAACCATATCTACAATACACTTAATAACCACCTCTTCAGGGACCATATCTTTACTAAACACTCTATTATTCCTAGCAACCCATAACTGGTACACAGTACAAGTAAAGGCAAGCTTGGTAATAATAGCCCCCAGGGATTTCCCTTTCACAGATTTAGCAATAATCTGGACCAAATCATGAGGGATGGCCAATCAACATTTATTTTACCTTTAATACAAGACCACACTCTTTCCGAAAATGGACATTAAAAAAAAAGGTGATTGTGGTCTTCATGATGGTACTGACAAAATGCACACACAGCAGATTGCGTCACACCAAACAGATGCAACCTGTCCCCAGTGTTAAGACGGCCAAGGATCGCCATCCAAACCACAAAACTCACTTTAGGGATATTGTGAGGGCCCCAAATTAAATGTGACCAATTCACATGGTCATAGTGAGTTCGTAATGCATTCCAAGTGGATTGGATGGTGAAGTCCCCATCATGAGCAGGACACCAACTAACACTATCATGGCCACCAGTAGGGAGGAGATTTGAAGGAGTTTTGTTAAAGAGATCCATAATCTCCCAAGAAGAAGGAAATGGCCATCTCCAAGATTTTCCCTCCACAATCTGACTCACCTTAGCATCTATGCTTAAGGCGGTGTCGTACACAATACGCCTCCCAAACTTATCCCAAATAGAACCTATTGGATGCCAATTGTCAAACCAGAAGAAAACTCCAGATCCATCTCCCACCTTATACTTGATTAAGGGGTAAATTATAGGTCTAAGGGAGAGAACTTTCCGCCAGACCCAAGAGGGGTCATTTGGCACCCTAACCCTCCAAAAACTCCTACCTTTGAGGAGATAAGACTTAACCCAGCTACACCACATAGATTGCTCACCCCCAGAGAGGAGGAACCAAACATGTTTCGCAATAGCAGCTTTATTCCACACAGAAATGGACTTAAACCCCAGACCCCCTTCCTTCCGGGGAGAGCAAATTCTATCCCAAGAAACCTTAGCCCCATGAGTTTTCATCTCACAACCCGACCAAAAAAAAACCCTAAAAAGACGCTCGATAGACCGAGTAACCTTCTTTGGGAGAATGAATAGAGAGGTCCAGTACACTTGCATCGAAAACAAAACAGATTGGATCAGTTGAGCACGGCCAGCATAAGTAAGACACTTATTTGTCCAGCTCTTAATCCTTTTAGTTATCCGATCCACAAGTTGATCACAATCAGAGGCTTTAAGTTTCGTGGAAACTAAAGGGACCCCCAGGTATCTCACAGGCAACTTGCCTTCACTGAATTGACAAACCCCAAGAATCTCATCCCTCAACTCATTATCACAACCAGAAAAGAATATATGACTCTTAGCAGGGCTAGGTGACAACCCAGACAGGCTCTTAAATTCTTCTAACCCCAGCTTAATGGACCGAACAGTGAACACATCCCCCTTACAGAAGATCATTAAATCATCTGTGAAGCACAAGTTAACTATCTTAGGTTGATCACATCTCCAATGGAATTTAAATGCAGGATGCGAAGCCTTCTCAGCCAAAATTCTAGAGAGAATTTCCATTACTAAAAAAAAGAGGTAAGGGGACATAGGGTCACCTTGTCTCAAACCTCTCTCCCCCCTAAAATAACCATGCAAACTCCCATCTAACATTATCATATGCTTTCATGATGTCCACTTTCATAGCACACCTGGGAGACTGAGAAAATTTATGATACCCCCTCATAAGTTCCTGTGAAAGGAAGATATTGTCAGCAATTCTCCTACCGGGGACAAAAGCTGATTGCACAGGGTCAATAAGATCATTCAGAACAGATTTGATCCTATCAGCAATGATCTTAGAAATACACTTGTACAAAGTATTACAGCAAGAAATGGGTCTAAAGTCCCCCACTTTTTCAGCATTTGGGATCTTCGGGATAAGAGCAATGGAGGTGCTATTTATTTCCCGAAGAAGCTCTCCCGATGAGAAAAAAGATTTGATGGCTTGGACAACCTCTCTCCCCACAATGTCCCAGGCTTTCAGAAAAAAACCCGCAGAATAGCCATCAGGGCCGGGGGCTTTGTTGGGTTTTAGAGACCTGAAAGCATCAATGATTTCTTTTTCAGTAACATCCCTAGCAAGACTATGATACTGAGTGTCAGAAACTCTCTTGGTGATAAGACCATTAATCCTCTCAGACCCATTATAATTGTCCACAAACGGCTTATCGAACAAATTTGTGAAGTAGTCCACAAAAGAGTTATGGATCTCAGCACTATTAGTCACCCTCTCCCCATTCGGGAGCACAACACTATGAATACGCCCCTTATTCACATTTCCCTTAACATTTCGAAAGAAGAACTTTGAATTCCTGTCCCCTAAACCAAGCCATTGGACACGAGATTTTTGATGGGCAAGACTTTCCTCAGCTTTACTGAGATCAACATATTTAATGTAAGCAGCCCTTTCCATTTCCTGAAGATGGAGATTCATCGGATCTTTATCAAGCTTAATTTGAGAATTAAGAAGTTGATCCTTAGCAGCACCAACACGGATGGAAATCTCACTATACTCTTTTTTGTTCAGATCTCTTAGGATAGGCTTAAGGGTTTTAAGCTTCTGACAAACCCTAAACATAGGGGATCCCTTAATGTATTTAACCCAAACACCATGCACGCTCGGGAGGAAACTAGAGTGATTAGCCCAAAAGTCAAAAAACTTAAAAGGCTTTTTGAATTTTGCCTCCTCCCCCCCAAGATGCACAACAACTGGGGAATGATCAGATACGCCCGGAGGAAGAAAGAGAGCATAGGAGTTAGGGTTAGCAGACAACCATCTCTCATTTGCAAGAACTCTATCAATTTTTGAAGTAATAAAATTCCCACCCACCCGCTTATTGGACCAAGTAAATTGACACCCCTTGTAACAAAGATCATCCAACTCAGACTCCAAGACTAGTCTATTAAACAACTCATTAGCTTGACTCCACATGTCCTTTCCCCCCATTTTCTCATGAGAGAATCTAACAGCATTAAAGTCACCAAGGAAAATGGATGGGTGACTAGCATGGTTGAGCAAAATGTTTCTCTCTTTCTCCGTCGTTCTCCATCCCTCTCTATTTTGTTTTATAAGTTAATTAGCTTACGCCACCAATTGTTTCATTAGCTTAAGTGGCCATAGTTTAACTCAAACTAATCTTGCTTAGCCTCTAAGAAAGAGAATTTTCTGAGAAGTCACTAGTTGACACTCATTCTTCTCTTTATCAGAAGCTTTATCATTCCAAGTGACAATTGTTTTAGTAGTTCGATTTTCGTCTCTAATGAATGAAATGTAAGGTTTGAAGTTTGGAACAAACAACTTTTCTCTACATCGAAATTTCATTAAAGTATTCTTAGTTCTTTAAATATATGTAGAAACACGAAAGGCTATGATGACGGACTATGAAACATGGACATTTCAAAATCGGTGCCATGGAGGTGTCCGACATGCGAACATGTCGGGGACAGAGGGACACGTCAAGGACACGCCAAATGGCGTGTCCCTTTAATTTAATTATTTTTTTGTAGGGAACACGGCGGGGACACTCGTGTCCATATCGGGACACGGCATAGGACACAACGAGGCTCATTTTTAATTTTGTTATATTTATTTGGGGTCAAAGTGTAATATTTAAAAAGTAAAAAAAAAACAACAATGCATGAAATTGTGTACCCCATCCACTCATCTATACAGTCGATCTAGTCAGCAGTGACAGTCGATCCAGTCAATCCATTGAACTAATCGTTTATCGGTGATAGTCAATCCAGTCGATCGAAGACCCCCATCTATCCAGTCGATTGAAGACTTCGAAGGTAAGCCTCTCTCTCTTTCTCTCTCTCTCGCTCTCTCTCTCTCTCTCTCTCTCTAAGTCTTTCTTTCTCTCTCTCTCTCGCGCGCGCTCGATTGTAATTATAGGGTAAATCTAGTTAAGAGTTTCCTAAGAATGCAACATAAGCATCAGTATGTAAAACTGTATATATGTCTAATTGTTATTTCTTAAAATATCATATATAATTATAATTGTTGTAAATTATTATTTCTTAACTTTTTTAACATATAATAAATAAAATAAATCATCCAATTATTTGAAGGAAATCTAATTGAATCATATATAATAAAAAAAATTATAAGATAAAATATCTAATTTTTCATTTTATTTATTTTAACATATTTTATTATTCCTTATTTTTTATTTTTTTTATTTATAATATATATATCAATTAGAAACAAAAAAATAAATTAACAATAACACATTATTTAAAAAATATAATAGATAAATAAAATAATTAATGTGTATTAAAATAAAAATATTTATAAAAAAATTAAAAAATTTGCCATGTCCTCTACCGTGTTCGTGTCCCCATTTTTTAGAAATTGTCATGTCCCATGTCCATATACGTGTCCGTGTCCATGCTTCATAGATGACAGAAAATGGTACACAAATATAATTTTTAAACAAAAAAATTCATCTAGCATAACATTAAAAAAACAAAAAAAGAAGAAAAGATGGTGGTAATATCATTAGCCGATTGATTGGATTTACCTTTACTGGTAGAGGCATTAAGCCTTGGAAATTTTTTATGATAGGGGTTAGAACCCCTACCGCGACCTTTGCTGGTCATGCTGAAATAGGAGTTTGGCCCTGTAAAATATTCACAGGTTAGAAAATCAGGTAAAGAATTTTGTTCACCTTTGATATATTCAATATCAAAGTCAAATACTGGTAAAACACCCTGCCAAGTTGCAAATATCTGTTTTGATGCTAAATTTAAAACATCTTTTTTTGAAAATCTGTTTAGCTGCTGAACAATCAACTCTTATTAAAAAATGTTGATTGAGAAGATCATCTTGGAATTGTAAAACACATTTAACAATTGCTAAACATTCTGGTTTAATAGTTGGATAATTTAAAGCTACTCCTTTCCAACTACTGGAGTGAAAACGTAAAAGTTCTTCTGTTGAAGTAGTAGGATTAATTTGTTTTAAAATCCCACCAAATCCGTGTTTAAAAGCATTAGTCTCAACAATCTTTTTCCACTGAGGGTTAGGAAGTTGAAGACAAGGTAATTTGTTTGACCTTCGTTTTTTTTTTTGGTAAGTAAGTCATAAAATAAAGACAATGAAATTTACAAGTCTACAAGGGGCATACCCCAGGCACACCCAACAACAAATAATTAAATGAATACACAACCAACATAAACTACCACTGCACCCCCTTAAGATAGGGGGAGAAGCACAAGAACAACAGAAAATAAAATAACCCAACTTTGCCCATATATCCTTTTGTCCCCAAGTAATCCCTACCATCAGAAATAATAGATGGAAACTTGGGATGGATATATAGGCAAAGATACAAACAAACACCACAAACACCATAAAACTTAAAAACCACAACAAGCATACTCACAAAGCAATAACCCTCAAGACAGATCAAAAATGATAACCAACCCCATTCGCCCCCAGTCTCTACCGCAGATCAACACATGAAATCCAGTAAGCTTCCTACTCCTCACAGCCGTGACATCCTAGCCACTCAACAAAAGCCATGACAGAGGAAAAAATCTACCCCATGAGAAATCCCGACAAAGTCACATGAAGCTAGCACGATCAATAACCATAGGCAACAGTCTTGTGAGTCGAAGCGACAACGGTAGCCCCACAGCAACAAACCAATACATTGCCAAAAATAACCTGAGATCAAACATCGCATCCCCCAATCCCTTCCTTGGTAGATCACAAGCCTCAAAGCCCATGGCAGTGTGCCCTTCACTCCAAATCCTCATCATCGGATTGATACACTGACCACAATAATCGGCGATAGCCATACTCAAACGTTGCAGACCAGCCGATGATCGGTAGCAACTGAACGACCGTAACCCCGCCAACACAGAAACGTCGGCACCGACCAGCATTTTACACATAGAAACTGACCTTGTCTTCTTTCTCTACCTTGAGCGTGCACATTTCAGCCATAGTCGAGCAATAACACCCAACCACTCCAGAAACAACGGAGATACAGTGCACAATCTAGTCATCGGAGCTACAAACCTCCAATGACCCAACTTGTAACACCATCCACGTCGACTCGGAAAACCACGGGTTATACAAAAACACCAGCCAGAGATTGCAACCAAATGGCTGAAACAGAAACCAACAAATTC
Source organism: Camellia sinensis (assembly GCF_055761805.1). Taxonomy (NCBI): domain Eukaryota; kingdom Viridiplantae; phylum Streptophyta; class Magnoliopsida; order Ericales; family Theaceae; genus Camellia; species Camellia sinensis. The sequence goes on from NC_138964.1 coordinate 91,635,744, forward strand.
ACTCTATAAATAAACAAAACCAGCCGAAAACAAAAGTAGTCGGACTGGTAATCAAGGTGTAACCTCAATAAACTCACACAGGATCAATTTCTCCCTCATAGGTGAGAAAGAAAATCGGAACAGTACATCATTTCACTTGGGGGGGAGTTTTCTCTCTCTAGATTCTAGAGATAGAGAGGCTTTACTTTCTTTATATATGTTATCTCTTTTCTCTTTTGCAGGACAGGGATGTTCTCAAAATTCTGCTACTATTCCTGTTTGTGTCTAATTTGTGAGTTGTGGGTTAAGTGATGTGAGACACTATATGGAGATGAGAGACATATTTGATTGTGGGCCGAGTGTTGTGAGATCCTATATAATGCATGTTCTTTTTCTGCTCCTATTTGATATAATATACAGTCTAAGTTTTTACATGTGGCTGGATATGGTTCAAGTTCACCGTACCAAGTAAAGATGGAGAGGTCATGGCTACAATCTGCGCCCTTCCGGGAGACGAAGCAATGTCTTGGATATTTCTTCAACGATGGCTGTAACTGCGCCTTGCCAAATTATCTACGAGATTATATGATCTTTGATGGGTGCAGTGGAGGTGGCTACAATCTGCGCCCTTCTTGGCAGCTGTAGTCTGCTTGGAGATGCTCTTCGGCGATGGCAGTTAGTTGCGCCTTGTCAAGACATTTGCGTGGGTTAACAAGTTGTTTTACATTATGGTTGTATATAGATCTTGTTGGTTTGTTGGTGATTTTTGTCTACTGTAAAAATGTCCCTTTTCTGGGTTGCTTTTATTTCTTAATTTTGGATGTATTTGAGTTGATTAATTGGGCTGGATCTTTAGCTTTCACGCTGGTTTTTGTGCTAATTAAGACCATTCCCGTGCAGTGCTGGTATAGTGTTTGTGCAAGTCCCTTATCCATTTTTGGGACATGGCTCTTGAACAAATATTATGTTCTGTCCGGTCTGGAATGGCTGCTCGAGGTCCTTGATTTTGTTGTAGGCTAGCTTTTTAGTTAGGTGGCTGCTGTTTATTGGTCTTGTGTTGCTCTTGTGGCATCTCAGTTGTAGTTAGTGGTAGGGCCTAGGGAATGCCCCTTGTATTCGTATAAATTTTTTGTTCTATTTTATTTCTTATTCACCCGCCCAAAAAAAAAGAACTAAAATTATCAATTTAACTAAATTTATTATATATAAGTATTCAAATGATACTTTTATAGAACGATAAGGTTAAGATTAAAATAAATAATTTTTTTTTTTGGGTGAATAGCAAAAAAATTGTATCATTTTAAAATAAATAAATAAATAATTATATTAATCTAAATAAATAAATAATTAGATTAAAATAAATAAATAATTTAAATTAAAATTAATATCATTTTTTTGTAACACATTATATTATAATACACCATGAATTATAACCAAGTCATAACTTGTATATTATAGAATTTTTTGTTGTTTTTTTTTTCAGGAAAAAATATTTTGATACAAGTGAAATTCATGATTTTTGATAAATTTGATTAACAAAAATAAGGATTTGATTTTAGGTTGAGAATACAATTTATTTATTTATTTATTTATTTAACTTTGAAAAAAATTGTTTATATGAGCATTTTATATAGAATCACACATAATGACAAAAATTTTCCTCAACCACTAGCAAATTTGTTTGTATTTTGGCTTTCAATTATTAAAATTTTATACACATTATCAATTTTTCATTTTAAAAATAAATTCTCATGCATCGTACCGCCTTTAATTACTTAAATTAAATTAAATTAATATGGGTGAAGGGTCTATGTGCACCCAATGGGTTAAGTCCTACTTACTCAAAGGCAAGAGTTTTTGGCATGTTAAAATGCCTAGTGACCCCTCATGGGTCTGGAGGAAAATTTTGTCTCTTAGAAAGAATATCTTTCCCCATATTAAGTTCAGGATTGGCAATAGGGAGAAGGTGTTTTTGTGGTTTGATAATTGGCACCCCATTGGCTCTTTATGGGATAGATTTGGGCATAGGATTTTGTATGATACGGGCCTTCGTCTTGACTCAAAACTCAGTGCTATTATCTCTAATAATGGTTGGAAGTGGCCTATTGAGAATTCCTGGGAAATTAAGGAGTGGATCTCCTCCACTCCTCCTTCATTAATGCCTTGTAGGGATACCCAGGATAGACCTGTTTGGGACTTGACTATTGATGGTATGTTTACTATACGATCCGCGTGGAATTGTTGGAGGGATAAGGGAAGCCTATGGTCGGCAACCTCTATATCACAACCTCTAACACCTTGTTTCAAGACCAACTCACCACCAACAGGCGATACTACACATATAGGAGATGCTAACTATGCCAACTCCAATTCCAAAACAGATGCAAATGCAGCAGATACAAAAGAATGAGATGCACCCGTATCAATTAATACACTAGCAACCGAGTTGTAAAACAAGAAGGTACCTCTCACAACTGACGGAGCAGGTACAAGATCCTGCGCGGTAACAACATACACGCGCCCTGTAGGCCCCTGATCTACCTGCTCACCTCTATGAGCAAAAGACTGCTGCACTGACTGGGATGACGAAGCCCCCGGATTGGCCCTCGAAGCCTACACAAACTGAGCTGGCTGATAACTCTACGTCTGCCTAGAACCAGACGCTCCTGAAGTGGCACTCAACTGTGGGCAAAACCTCTTCAGGTGCCCAGGCTGACCACACTGATAGCAAGACAGGCTGGCCCCTGCCCTGATTCTGGCCCTGAGGTCTAGCTGAAGACGAAGCAGCTCGCTGACCCCCCTCCCTTCTGCGGGCAAATCGAAGACTTGTGACCTAGCTGGCCATACGCAAAACAAGTCAGGCCTCCCTGACTACCTCTCCCAGAGCCCGCACTAGGCACTGGAAAGGTCGATCTAGCCAAACCACCCTGAGACTGCTGAGGGTTAGAACCCCTCTGTCTCCTGCCGTCACCCTGACCATCTTGGCTCCTCTTGGAGCCTCTCTGCCCCTCGTCTTCCTCCTGCATCATAATCTCTATATGAGCAGCAGCATTAACCAAACGTCTGTACTCTCGAATAAAGGACCCTCCAACCCTCAACTTGAGTCCACGCCTCAACTTTTGCTCAAACTCAAAACAATGGCGTTCCTCGGACGCCACAAGTTCAGGTGCAAACCTGGGCAAACTAGTAAAAGTAGCCTCAAACTCGGCCACTGACAAGCCCTGCTGTTTAAGCTGACAAAACTGCTCTCTCAGCTTCTCCCTAGCAGCTGAAGATAAAAACTTCTTCTGGAAAGCATTCACAAACGCCTCCCATGCACCACCAACACTGCCCTTCTTGTACTTCCACCATTGACCCGCATCTCCCTTCAGCTGGTGCCAAGGTCACCTTTAAAGCCCCGTCCTCGATGCCAAGCATCTCGAACGTTTTCTCCATCTGTTCCAACCACTCGTCAGCCTTAAGTGGCTTCTTCGGATTCCCAACAAACTCGTCCGGATTGGACCGGATTCTTAGCTCGGAAAATACCCACAGACTCCCTCAAAGCATCGGGCTAAAGCACCCATATAGCCTCCTGACCTGCTGGCTCGGCCACATTGGCTGGCCAACCCCCTCCTGATGTGCCGGAATATCATTCGGTAAAGGCATCTCCTGCCTACCATGTCTGCCTCGTCTACCACATCCTCGTCCTGACATCCTAATAAGGGTAATGAAGAACGTTAGCACATTCATAAATGTGCCAAAACTAAACACTCGCGTCCTAGAACATGGACAACTGTAATTCACTCCACGTAAGCACATAAACATATAAGCACTTACGAATTTCATTTCCGGATAATAATAATAATCCCGAGGCGTTACTAGAGTTCCGGTTAGAAACAGCATTGATCAAGTGCTTTTCCAACCAGACTCCCAGAAACCCATGGATCCAATCAACATCCTAGAAACTACATTCCATACCCACATAGTCACATAAGCATGTTATCAATTAAGCGCATAGCGTATGACACTACATCTAAGTCTCTATCAAGCGAGACAAACCTATTGTGATCCTAATCACTTCCCACGTACCCAAAGTATTCGAACCCGGTACGCTCTGATACTAAGTTGTAATGCCCTCAAAATAATGCATAAAACCCATCACTTTAAACATGCATTAATATAAAAGAAACCAACCATTTTTATTCATCAGAGTAATTCTTACATAGTATTACATGTTAACAACAAAAGCAAGTGCCCTATGGGCTTACAGCTTTCCAAGTCAACACCTGGTTACACAAAAGAAGAGTACTAACTCTATACAAAATAAGCCCTTGGCTTGATATACATGTAATACAAACAAAATAAACCAAAAGAGTCTTCAACTCTCATCGTCATCCAAGCTATGTCCTTGGAGGAGGCATACTACCTGCACCTGAAAATAATGTCCCATAAAGGGTGAGCCAACGCCCAGTAGAGATATGCTAAACACAGTATGAGGAATGACTAAGACATTAGTAATTGGTAAATGTTCAAATTCCATAAACCAGTTTATAACCCATTTCCATTTCATTTCAATTTCCATTTCTTATCAATTTCACAATTTACATCAACGGCTCAGAACCTGGCCAACCACTTATATGAGACAATGACTCATATTAAACACTTCCCATTTTACAATAGATAAACATACTAGTTGTATCAACACCTCAACCGATAAGCATACAAGCTGTATTCACATTTCAACAGATATGCATATGACCTATATCAACACTTCCAAAGATAAGCATATGAGCTGTATCAGTGGAGTCCATCCCCTATCTCCTCCCAAACAACATCCGGTTTAGAGGTCCATCCCCTATCTCCTCCCACACACACATAACGTATATACACCAAGGTCATATACACAATCAATCAATACATAATGTTAATGTATTCTATCAACCGTCATACTCTATGACATATCCAATTGATTAGTTTTAATTTGCCTAATCATCATGCATTGTCTATAACAATCAAAACTACCCTCCATCGGTAGCCCAAGCAATTATTTCTAAACAGATAATAAAAGCTCCAACAGATAAAATATCAATGCTTTCAAAAGTAGGCGATTAATAAATCTAACTCCACTATTCAACCATATAATGAACCAATTTCATTATTTCCAACCCAATTCCATAAAGTCACAATTTTCCCAAAATTAGGGTTTTCCACCCGATTTCCAAATATCGAGCCAATGGTCTAAATATCAACAACCAATAACGATATCATTATTTTGAACCCACAATACATATTTTAGACTCAAAATAACAAATCCTCTTTTAACATTTTGAAACCCTAAGTCCCAAAATTTACCCAACTTCAACACTTTATCAAAACAGCCAAAATCTAGGTCAAAGACCATAAGAGTGAGTAGGAATCCCTACCTCAAATTCGGAGCTCAAGGAAAGAAGGTGAAGAAACTTAACATGCTCCAAAACTCAATATTCTCGGATCAATATGTAGCCCTCGACGATCAACCCAACTCTTACAAAGACCGAAGGAAAAGGAAACACTCTAACTAGATCAAACCCTAGAGAGAAGGGAGTTTCTAGAGAGAGGAACTCTCAAAATGGCTTTTTAGAAAGTACGAGAGAGAGAGAGAGAGAGAGAGAGAGAGAGAGAGAGAGAGAGAGAATGTAAAAAGTGATTTTAAAATGCCCAGCTTAATTAATTGAAGGGGAAATATCACATCAGTGAGAATTTAGAAAAATAACTACAAATAAATAAATAATATTGTATATATTAATAATTATAATTATAATTTTTTTCGTATATTTATTTATTTTTTATTTCTCACACCACTGGGTGTAGTAACCCCTTAATTAATATGATATTGATCTTACTTGCTATAAAAATTTGTTTTTGCAAATGATGTTTTTTTTTTTTTTTTTTTTTTTGTGGAAAAACATTCACAACACTGTACATACAAAATAAAAACCATTGAATGGAGGAGATACTAGACCATTCGATGGAGGAGATATGAGAGACTGGACATGTCTACTAAAAGGCCATGCCCAAAAAGGTTTGGAAATTGGCGATGGAGTTTTTTTATGAAAATGGATGATAACGGAGAAGGAAAAGTAAGCCTGGCCAAGTTTCCAGGATTCATGGGAGAAGATGGGTATGTAGCCATGAACAATCCCGATTTTTTGAAGAAATCAACAAGAACAAAAACGGAGAGCTTGATTTCGACGATGTCAAGACACTCTACTACATAATACAGAGTTGGAGGCCATTGTGTGGTTGTTACAGAAAGTTGATTGTGGGAATGTATTTCACTTGTTTCTCTAACTTTCTCTTCTAGTTTTCATGAATAAAGTTTCTCTCTAACCTTCTCTATCGTTCTCCAGCCTTCTCTCTTTTGTTCTAGGAACTATTTAACTTAGGCCACTAATTGTTTCATCAGCTTAATTTGCCCAGTTAAGCTCAAACAAATCTTGCTTAGCCTCTAAGGGAGAGTAATTGTAGCTTAAAGATAATAGTTTAACTTCTTTTTTTTTTTTTGGGTGAATAAGACATAAATAAAACAGGAAAATATACAAGAAGAATACAAGGGGAATGCCCCAGGACCTACCAAGCTATGCAGAGACCAAAACCACCACCCCCAAAAAAGAAAGCAACAACGAACCAGCAAAGAAACCACCAAACAGAATATTCAACAACCATATTCAAGCTGAAAAGGGGAGTTGAACATCCAGCAAAATCAATTAGCAGCAGTGAGATTGATAAAGCAATGAACAAAACTAGCACTGACCTATGTTGCAAAGTTTATGTGACATCCCTGTTCTGTATTATGCTAATTGGTCCTTAAGTTGTTTATGGTTATGTGTTTAGCCTGGTTTTGTATGCCATTATGTGAAAATATGTGATTTTGAATTTCTATCTGTTCACCGTAGGAATATCTGTTTGATTTTACCGCTTCGGGAATTAAATTGAAGGCCTTATTGGCCACAGAACCCGAAATCGATTACGCCATTGTGGTTGGCATAATTTTTAGAGCCTACAGTGAAATTTAATTAGAAATTGATTCGGGTCAGATTAAGTTGATTAAATTGATAAATTAAGTACCCCATTATTTTATATTAAAATATTTGTTAGTGGGGCTTGTTGTATATTTGCATTGCACTCTCCTTTAGCTCTCTCAAAACTAAAAATCTGAGTTAGACACTTGAGAGTGAGAGAGAGACCCGAATTAGAGAGAGAGAGGGGAGGAAATCAAAGTTTTGCTCTTGAATCTTGGAAGTCTTGAAGACAACTCTAGACTTGGCCATAAATTGGAAGAATTGAGCCTCTAGGTAAGCATTGATTCTTGAATTCATGAGTTTAATGTGTAATCTTGTGTGTTCAAGGGTTGTTTGTGATCAAGAGGAGGATTTAAGTTGGTTTTATTGAAATTGAGGCTTGATATGCGCATGCATGTAAAGAACTCCTATGGAATCACAAAATCTAGCATGTAATTTGTGAAATTGTGAAAGATTGGTAGTGTAATCCCACATGCAAGCATGTCTTTGTTGAGTCTTATGGGAATGAGCACTAATTGCATTATTTGAAATGAAAATGAAGTCAAAATGGGCATGCATGTTTGAATAATTGAAGATGGGAGCTTTGAATGCATGAATATGTATGATAGAATGGAGTTTGGTGCCAATTTGAAACATGCAAGTGTTTAATCCTTGAGATTGAGCTCCATAATAATGTGTTTTGGTGTTTATACCTTGTTAGTATACTTATATGTGATATTTGAGCTACAACATGCATGATTTGTTGATTAAAAGTCGGAATGGAGCTCAAGAACTCAACCTGGGATTCCCAGATTTTCGACGTCCGCTCGAGCGGGTGAAGTGACGCTCGAGCGGAGAAATCGAGCTCCCAACATTTTCTGCAGACTTAAGGGTCCGCTCGAGCGGGGAAGTTGACGCTCGAGCGGGGAGTTATGTAGACAGGCAGTCCGCTCGAGCGGCTGAGTTCACGCTCGAGCTGGAATAGAAGGCAACCAGTACTTTTGTAGACTTAAGGGTCTGCTCGAGCGGGGAAGTCCACGCTCGAGCGGGGACCCTATTTTCTGAAATTCTGTTTTTGCATTTTGTGTTCTGTTTTCCGTTCTCTTTCACTTGCAAGCACTCTTAGGCATATGTTAAGCGTTGTAAATGAGTTAATGAGATAATAATAAAGCCTAAAGAGGAATATGTGAATTAAGGAACGGATTGAATTGTTAATGACCCCTTTTGTGTTCATGAAATGTGTAGGGTCAAGCTCCAGGGCGAATCCACAAGCCGATCACTGTGAGTAATATCGATATTTGAATGCTTGTGAATGTCCAATTGTCTATTCCCTTATAAGCTTTATGAATTGCTAATTGGGATTATGGACGTAAGTCTGATATAAATAAGCATAAGTGGACCCAAGGTCGTTTTGATAAACATGAATGGACCCGAGATCGTTTTGATATAAACGAATGGGCCGTTTTGAAGTGGATGGACCAAAGGTCGTTTCGATGTAAATGAATGGACCAAAGGTCGTTCTGATGTAAATGAATGGGCCAAAGGCCGTTTTGACATGAACGAGTAGGCCGAAGGTCGTTTTGACATGAACGAGTAGGCCGAAGGTCGTTTTGACATAAATGATTGGGCTGAAAGCCGTTTTGTCGTAATCGATTGGGCCGGAGGCCATTTTGAAATGAATGAATGGACCGAAGGTCGTTTGGATAGAAATGAATGGACCGAAGGTCGTTTTGATAGAAATGAGTGGACCGAAGGTCGTTTTGACATATACGAATGGACCTAAGGTCGTTTTGACATGAATGTATGGGCCGAAGGCCGTTTTGACGTAAATGAACGGGCCGAAGGCCGTTTTGATATGAATGGAAATCTGAATGGGCCAAAGGCCAGAATGTTTGGAACTACAGACACTTGATTTGAATTTTGTATAGTTATATATATATATATATTTGTGGAATAGAAGTATGTATTGGGCCCAAGGCCGTTTGGAGCATGTTGTTCTATACATCGTTATGTAACTGTCATATTTGATATTATTCACTGGGCTATCGCTCACGCTCATTCATGTGTCTTGTAGGTGAGCCGAGAGAAGCGTAAACCCAACTCCAGTGAAGTCTGCTTAGAACAACTAAGGTTTTGAGAGAGTCAGCCCTCGTGTCTCACGCATGAGACCCGTCTTCGCCTTTTATTATGTAATTACATTTTGTCAGGTTAGCGAAGTTTTGTATATGTCTGCTTATAGTTTTTATGGGTTGACTTAGTTTTGGATGATCCTGTCTATACAGAACCTATGTCGCTATGTTTCTGTCGTGAGTTATTAACATGAGCTTGTATGGAATGTTATGATGTGCATATAAGCACGGCTCTATGGACAAAGATTTAAATTTTGCTTCCCTTTTGGCCCCTTACTCTGATGTGTTAGGTCTGTTTTGGTTTGAGGCCGTAGGTAATCTTAGGATTACTGGCCGGTTACGTCCTTAACCCATGGGGGCGGGTTCGGGTCGTGACAGAGTGGTATCAGAGCACGAGTTAATAACTCACGCACTTGTCCAAAAGAGCAATAAGCGTCTAGAAAAGATCTAGGATGCATTCATGTGATAAGTATGAATTCGAAAGCATCGAAAATATGCTTAAGTGTTTTGATTTGGGCAATTATGTGCTATAAGTTGTGTTGTACTTGCATTGCAAACTGTTTGGTTACATATATGCTCTCTAGTATATGCATATTTGTAGAATCTTTTGTATATTGTATAATGCAAGTTTAATCAGACGGTGAATAAGAACTCCGTAAAGCTATGTTTAACTTTAAATATTTGTTAATGATATGAAATGACAAGTACCCTGGAATGCTATGTTTTGTACGAATGATTGTCCAAATTTTCCTGAAACATAATTGTGGTATCCTTAGCGGAGGCCCTCGCCCAAGGGACATAATACTGTGACTTATGGTCATGAAGCCCTAGCCCGGGGGAAATAATACCGTGGCACAGGCCCTCACCCGGGGGAAATAATACCGTGGCCTATGTATGAGATATGTTGATATGCTTGACCAACATGATATGTCACGCTAAAAGAAGTACCACACATGATTTGAATATGAGATATAAATTGTTACACTAATGTGTACAATAAGTTTGTTTTGTTATAATGCACATCATGAAAAGTTGTCTATGTGCATTCAATTCTGCTTACGGGTGTCTATGTGAAACATGAACATGATTTGAGTATATAGTTACTTAGTAATTGTTCAGCATGCGATATTTGATAAATATGAAATTATCTGTTACGTAAGTGATTAATTGCGTACGATATGTGAAAGGAGAATATAACAATGTGCCTATGTGCGAATGTACTCATGTGATTTTGTGTTTAAATTTCGTATTGGGCATCCCAGTATTTGGTAAAGTTTGATAAGAATTTGTGTAGAGTATGGGCAAATTAAGGGCATACGGGTTGGAAGGTTCTTCCACAGCCCGACTTGATAGTCCGGAAAGAGTAGTACAAGAATTGGCAGAGATCTTGAGACAGCGGTGTCAGTTGCCGCTACGGCAAGAACCTTTGCCACCACCAGTGTGAGAAACACCGAGGAGTTTGTTATCAGACTTCTAGGGCTCGTTATAGATATGGTAAAATGGACTATACGGCAAGGAACTGTCCCCGGATTGAACGAAACGTGAATGAATCCTCTGCCTTGGCTAAATCCGTACTAGTGGTAGGAATTGCTACTCAGGATGGAGTAATCACACTCATCCCAGAAAGCACTCAGAATGTTGTAACCATATATTTTGATTGGTAGAAAGTTGACTGGGTAATGTGACTAATTTGGAACTTTTGCGTAACAATCCCATACTATGTGTGCCCGAGGAACTTTGTATAATGTATTACTGTGCACCATGTTCTTGCATATTAGGCTTATTTGGGAACTGCTATACTGATTATGATACGTACCTCCTGATGTGAACACTTGCATACTTATGTAACTATACCTGAACTTATGCGGACAATACCGTATTGTACGTGATTTGAAACACTTTGATATGAACAGTTGTGACGAATGATTCTGATACGACCTTGAGAACTGATAAATTTAGGGCAGTTGTGAAACTGTCAGCCATGTGCCTAAACAAACGAAATGAGCTTTACAGAATCAAATGTACCCTATTTGAGAAAACTTCTATCTGACTTGATCCAATAGAACCTTTGTCTGAATTGACCCGATAGAACCCTCATTGGATATAATTTGACGGGACCTTTGTTTGATTTAATCTGACAAGACCTTTGCTTGGGTTGATTGATAAGAACCTCTATCTAAGTTGATTTTGTAAAAAGGGGGCTAAGAATTGTCTATAAATAAATGACCGGATTATTATTGGCAGGAAAACTGATGGACCCAAAACTTGAATCCGTTTGGAGTGCTTGACTTATTTGAAAGACCTTTTGTGGGCTATCAATAGATTGATCTACCTATAAGCACTATTGAGAACCAACCTTCAACTATTGAGGACATGTGTGTTATAGATGAACTGAATTGTACGAATCCCGTGATTGGGTGTCTTAAGGAACGATGCTTGTGTATTGTCCCATCCTGGTTGGTTTGATGCTATGGGAACTGATGATGGTAGATTGATTTGACTATAAGTAGTGCCGAACAGTTGTCCTTGACTGATCAGAATATGTTGTGTATGGGAGAGTGGTTGCTTTAGTGTTGTCGGATTTTGGAAGATCAGGTTACGGTGAGTGGTATTATGTTTGTTTTGATGACATTCTTGGGGTGTCCTTTCGTGCTAGGGGACGTCAAGCCCATGTAGCACCTTTGATCGAGATACCTTTTGCCACCGACGGTTTCGTACGGGTGGGTTTGACTAATCGATCTCGAGTCGGCCACCGACGGTCGTGAACGGGTGTGCTTGATTCCGAGACGATTATTCCTTTGTTTTGTCCGGAATGCCATTATTTGGTATTATGCAGATGTTATAGACATCCAAGAAGCTTTGAAAAATCCTGATTATCCATAAGTGTGCGAATTCAGTACACCTTGTGAACGCCTGCCCAGCGCCATTATATTCTGTAATTGGGGCCCTGAGGATGTGTAAATTGTGCTTAACATGTGATTGACTCCTTTGATACTACCTTTGCCATTATGGAGGTTTATATATGAATTGCCTTATGCTTTTGATGACTATCAGATAATGTGGAAAGACTCGATAGAACAGGGAATTGAATATTGAACTGAATCGTGAACTGTGAACTGTTGAATGAATTGAGAACACGTGTATTATGTCAGAAATTGCCTGTTTCGATGTTACTGTACTTTACAATCAGTATTATGGGGATGCCTGGACTACGTGTATTGTGTGGGTAATTACTTCGATGTTACCTTTGTTGTTTCGGGAATCAGTATCTGGATCCACCTTATATTCCTGAAGACTTTTAATTGACCTTGGATAATTGTGATGAGTCATTGGACTAAATACCGAATCAGATCGTGAATTGGGGAATTATTGAAGAATGAATTGAACTTTTGTGACACGGAATAGACCGAACTTCTGTGATAAAGATAGCTGACGTTGAAATAAATAAGTTGGTGACCTACCTTGAAGAGGGCAGTTGGTGAATATGTCTAAATATTTTTCGGTGCCAACAGGTCAAAGTTGAATTTCAGATAGTGGCGGGACTACTTCAACCTCCCTCCATTTTGGAATGGAAGTGGGAATATGTGGCTACGAATCTCGTTGTGGGGCTACCTTGAGCACCCAAGGTATAAGTCCCATTTGGGCTATTGTAGGTAAATTATTGAAGTTGCCCATTTCTCCCTATAAAATTTTGTATGATGCTTGTAGACTAGCCACTGTTTACATTGATAAGATCGCTCGTTTACATGGAGTCCCAGTATCTATTGTTTAGACATAAATTCTAAATGTGTTTGAATTCTGAAAAGCCTTCAAGAGGCAATGGGGGCTCAGCTTCTGTTCTGTTATGTTACCTGGATCCGGAGGTTCCTTTATGGAACTAGTTATTCGTAACCTCACATGCATATGTTTTGTTCTATTCCGTTCCGTTCTGATCTGTTAATGCTAATGGATGTATCACGTAAACTTAATCATGACTTATGGTTTCTGTGTATGATCTGGACAAATTATGAATTTGTTACGAAACTGAATTATGATTCGGCGCTGTTTTCCATCCGCAAATTGATGTATGATCAGAAAGAACTTGTTAGATTTTTGGGAGGAATGCTCCAAAGATATGCATTAGATTTTTCAGGGGAGTTGGAAAGATCTATCCATCGTTGGAAAACTTTGCTTCCAACAACAGCTCACGCTCTAGTTTTGGCATGGCACCGTACAAGCCTTGTATTGCGGAAAAAGGTAAATCTATGATTGACTGAGAATAGAGCGTTGCTTGATTTTGAGACTAAGTGAATGACTATTAAGAATGATTGGAACCGTTGAATGAAAAGTGTTCCGAATTGTTTCGACTAAAGGTAAATTAAGTTTGGAGGACCAAACTTCCTAAAGGGGGGAAGACTGTGACATCCCTGTTCTGTATTATGCTAATTGGTCCTTAAGTTGTTTATGGTTATGTGTTTAGCCTGGTTTTGTATGCCATTATGTGAAAATATGTGATTTTGAATTTCTATCTGTTCACCGTAGGAATATCTGTTTGATTTTACCGCTTCGGGAATTAAATTGAAGGCCTTATTGGCCACAGAACCCGAAATCGATTATGCCATTGTGGTTGGCATAATTTTTAGAGCCTACAGTGAAATTTAATTAGAAATTGATTCGGGTCAGATTAAGTTGATTAAATTGATAAATTAAGTACCCCATTATTTTATATTAAAATATTTGTTAGTGGGGCTTGTTGTATATTTGCATTGCACTCTCCTTTAGCTCTCTCAAAACTAAAAATCTGAGTTAGACACTTGAGAGTGAGAGAGAGACTCGAATTAGAGAGAGAGGGGGGAGGAAATCAAAGTTTTGCTCTTGAATCTTGGAAGTCTTGAAGACAACTCTAGACTTGGCCATAAATTGGAAGAATTGAGCCTCTAGGTAAGCATTGATTCTTGAATTCATGAGTTTAATGTGTAATCTTGTGTGTTCAAGGGTTGTTTGTGATCAAGAGCAGGATTTAAGTTGGTTTTATTGAAATTGAGGCTTGATATGCGCATGCATGTAAAGAACTCCTATGGAATCACAAAATCTAGCATGTAATTTGTGAAATTGTGAAAGATTGGTAGTGTAATCCCACATGCAAGCATGTCTTTGTTGAGTCTTATGGGAATGAGCACTAATTGCATTATTTGAAATGAAAATGAAGTCAAAATGGGCATGCATGTTTGAATAATTGAAGATGGGAGCTTTGAATGCATGAATATGTATGATAGAATGGAGTTTGGTGCCAATTTGAAACATGCAAGTGTTTAATCCTTGAGATTGAGCTCCATAATAATGTGTTTTGGTGTTTATACCTTGTTAGTATACTTATATGTGATATTTGAGCTACAACATGCATGATTTGTTGATTAAAAGTCGGAATGGAGCTCAAGAACTCAACCTGGGATTCCCAGATTTTCGACGTCCGCTCGAGCGGGTGAAGTGACGCTCGAGCGGAGAAATCGAGCTCCCAACATTTTCTGCAGACTTAAGGGTCCGCTCGAGCGGGGAAGTTGACGCTCGAGCGGGGAGTTATGTAGACAGGCAGTCCGCTCGAGCGGCTGAGTTCACGCTCGAGCTGGAATAGAAGGCAACCAGTACTTTCGCAGAATTAAGGGTCTGCTCGAGCGGGGAAGTCCACGCTCGAGCGGGGACCCTATTTTCTGAAATTCTGTTTTTGCATTTTGTGTTTTGTTTTCCGTTCTCTTTCACTTGCAAGCACTCTTAGGCATATGTTAAGCATTGTAAATGAGTTAATGAGATAATAATAAAGCCTAAAGAGGAATATGTGAATTAAGGAACGGATTGAATTGTTAATGACCGCTTTTGTGTTCATGAAATGTGTAGGGTCAAGCTCCAGGGCGAATCCACAAGCCGATCACTGTGAGTAATATCGATATTTGAATGCTTGTGAATGTCCAATTGTCTATTCCCTTATAAGCTTTATGAATTGCTAATTGGGATTATGGACGTAAGTCTGATATGAATAAGCATAAGTGGACCCAAGGTCGTTTTGATAAACATGAATGGACCCGAGATCGTTTTGATATAAACGAATGGGCCGTTTTGAAGTGGATGGACCAAAGGTCGTTTCGATGTAAATGAATGGACCAAAGGTCGTTCTGATGTAAATGCATGGGCCAAAGGTCGTTCTGATGTAAATACATGGGCCAAAGGCCGTTTTGACATGAACGAGTAGGCCGAAGGTCGTTTTGACATGAACGAGTAGGCCGAAGGTCGTTTTGACATAAATGATTGGGCTGAAAGCCGTTTTGTCGTAATCGATTGGGCCGGAGGCCATTTTGAAATGAATGAATGGACCGAAGGTCGTTTTGATAGAAATGAATGGACCGAAGGTCGTTTTGATAGAAATGAGTGGACCGAAGGTCGTTTTGACATATACGAATGGACCTAAGGTCGTTTGGACATGAACGAGTAGGCCGAAGGTCGTTTTGACATGAACGAGTAGGCCGAAGGTCGTTTTGACATGAACGAGTAGGCCGAAGGTCGTTTTGACATAAATGATTGGGCTGAAAGCCGTTTTGTCGTAATCGATTGGGCCGGAGGCCATTTTGAAATGAATGAATGGACCGAAGGTCGTTTTGATAGAAATGAATGGACCGAAGGTCGTTTTGATAGAAATGAGTGGACCGAAGGTCGTTTTGACATATATGAATGGACCTAAGGTCGTTTGGACATGAATGAGTGGGCCGAAGGCCGTTCTGACATGAATGTATGGGCCGAAGGCCGTTTTGACGTAAATGAACGGGCCGAAGGCCGTTTTGATATGAATGGAAATCTGAATGGGCCAAAGGCCAGAATGTTTGGAACTACAGACACTTGATTTGAATTTTGTATAGTTATATATATATATATATATATTTGTGGAATAGAAGTATGTATTGGGCCCAAGGCCGTTTGGAGCATGTTGTTCTATACATCGTTATGTAACTGTCATATTTGATATTATTCACTGGGCTATCGCTCACGCTCATTCATGTGTCTTGTAGGTGAGCCGAGAGAAGCGTAAACCCAACTCCAGTGAAGTCTGCTTGGAACAACTAAGGTTTTGAGAGAGTCAGCCCTCGTGTCTCACGCATGAGACCCGTCTTCGCCTTTTGTTATGTAATTACATTTTGTCAGGTTGGCGAAGTTTTGTATATGTCTGCTTATAGTTGTTATGGGTTGACTTAGTTTTGGATGATCCTGTCTGTACAGAACCTATGTCGCTATGTTTCTGTCGTGAGTTATTAACATGAGCTTGTATGGAATGTTATGATGTGCATATAAGCACGGCTCTATGGACAAAGATTTAAATTTTGCTTCCCTTTTGGCCCCTTACTCTGATGTATTAGGTCTGTTTTGGTTTGAGGCCGTAGGTAATCTTAGGATTACTGGCCGGTTACGTCCTTAACCCATGGGGGCGGGTTCGGTTCGTAACAGTTTATCACAAAAGCATCCAACACACTGACTCTGCTGGACAATATCAAATAAGAGAGAGGAGGAGAAAAGAGAGCCTCCTACACAGCCCGTAGGAGTAGGCCACAAAACAGTAGATAAAACAAATAGTAAAAGGCTATTCAGAAGGTAAAATAACAGCGATAAAATGAACAAAACTAAAACATGACTTGGCGCAAGATACAGCCACCACCAAGCTTTAGTTACTCCGGAAGGGCGCAGATTGCAGCCACCACCAAACCATATAACCAAAATTCCAGTAATCCAGACAGACTTCATGCCGAGGCTAGAGCCCAAAGTAAGGTGACAGAGAAGACTTCTCCGAGATGCAAAACTTCCAGACAAGATAGAAAGTCCTCCTGCCAGCAGTCAAAGAAATAACAAATAAAATCAAACATCAGATGATGCAGACCAATTTGCAATAAAAACAAAGTACCCTCAATATATAGGCTCACAACACTCAACCCACAGTATAGGATCTCACTTCTCTCAATAGCAGCTTCCTTAGCCTGCACATAAAAAGATACTATATATATTATTAAGATTAGAACATCACACATATGAGGGATGACATCACTCAACCCACCAAAACTCTCAATTTTCTCGGTGTATAACATATATGAAATCTAAATTCACTCAACCCACACTACTTCTCGGTACTGCAATGAAACCAACTGCACAAGCAACAAATATTTAGGAAATCCCTCAATATTATGCTCACTATCACTCAACTCACAGATTTAGGACCTCACAACACTCAGCAGCCCACCCATTCTCGGATTATGGGGCTTCAAGATGGTATCTGGCAGGTTCCATTGAGCAAGGTACCATTGATCACCAGTAGATCTAGGGATATTGCTCAAAGAAAGCAGTCTGAATCTAACCATTTGAATGATTGCTTGGACAACAACCTCTTCAGGTTTGTTCTCTTTGTTAAAAATCCTGTTGTTTCTAGCAATCCAAACATTATACACAGTACAAAGAAAAGATAATCTCAGAATAAAAGACTTCAAAGATTTTACCCTTACTTTCTTGATGAACATAAGTGACAATATCTGGCCAAGGGATGTCCTGCCAATTGACATTACACTTACCCTTAAGAGTACCCCAAATTTTGTTAGAGAATGCACAATTAAAGAAAAGATGGGAATGACTCTCACAAGGGTCTTGACAGAAAGGGCAGATAGAGGTAGACGAAATACCAAATAACTGCAATCTATCACCAGTGTTAAGCTTGCCAAATAGAGCCATCCACACAATGAAGCTGACTCTAGGAATTATACGAGGTACCCACAGCAGCTAATGCCAAGGCACTCTATCATATTTATCCCTCCAATGATCCCACACAAATTTGATAAAGAAAACACCATCAGGATTGAGATTCCAGATTTAACTTAGGCACCACATTTTGGGTTTTGTAAATCAACTAAGTGTTCAATTCTCAAATCGAGAAGGATGAATTTGAATTCTTTTTGATTTTCTTCCAATTTCTCTTTCTTTTCACTAACTTTCTCTTCCAACTCTCAAGAAAAAAGTTTCTCTCTAACCTTCTCTGTCCTTCTCCATCCTTCTCTCTTTTGTTCTTTTAATTAATTAACTTAGACAACTAATTGTTTCATCCGCTTAATTGTTTATTTTAATAACCAAATCTAGATTGATTGATTTATTTATTATTGCATTAGATTTTCTTAAATATGAGATATTCATTTAAAATCTTTGATGTGCTTTAAAATTCGGTTAATTGTATCACAAATTTGATTATGACTGCACGAATGAATCTCGTGCAATGCACTCCTCGGAATGGTCGAATAAATTTTAAGAATTTGGGATTTTGGATTTTTGGATTTTGATTATGACCGCATGAATGAATCTCTTGCATTAGTAATTCTATTTACATTATGTAATAGAATAAATGTGTAATATTGGTTTACACATGTCAAACGGAAATACATATATTTACTTCTCCCTAGCTCATATTTAACGTTCTCTATTTTGTAAGCAAACAGAATGTAACGCCCTCAAAATTAATCTATTATATATCATTGACATGCATTATTTAAAGAAGACATCTTATTAATTCATTCATCAGAGTATTACGAAATAATCAAATAAAATGCCCTACAGGCTTACATCTTTCCAAGCCAACACTTGGTTACAAAAATACGAGTTCTAACTCAATACAAGAAAAGCCCTAGGCTTGAGTTTTTACATGTACTAACAAATAAAAGCAAATAACAGAAAAATAGTCTTCGGAATCCAAGTCCTTCCAAGCTAAGTCCTTGGAGGTAGCTTATCCCCTGAACCTGAAAATGATGTTCCCATAAAGGGTGAGCCACAGCCCAGTAGAAATATACTAAACCACATATAAGCAATGAATAAAGCAATGGCATTCAACAGATGGTTAACCAAGATAGTCCATTACTTCATTTTACAGTCTTATAACACTATTGTCTAAAACTCATTTTACCTTCCAATTTTATCAACATGGCTCAGAACCTGGCCAAACTTACAACAGTGAATTACATTTATCATATTCACATTCTTCCATTATCAACAAACAAATGAGACTCAAGCTCAAATCAAAACACTTCATACTTCCAGATTGATACACATTTTAGTGCTGTATCAATAAAACACTTCTATAAATAAGCACACATAAAAGTGATGCTAATGGAGTCCATCCCCTATCTCCTCCCAAACAATAATCCGGTTTAGAGGTCCATCCCCTATCTTCCCCTAAACCGTAGAGTACATCCCCTATCTCCTCCCACACACAAACAATGTATGCAAATGCAATGCTCAATCAATACACGTATTTTCTGTATCAATGCCACAGTCAAAATTAATGACTTAACCAATGTGATTAGTTTCAGTTATTCCTAATTCACATGCAATATCTACAACAATCACGACTATCCTCCACCGATAGCCCAAAACAGTTATTTCTAAACTGAAAATAACCATGTCAACAATTCAATAGACAAATGATACAAATTATCCAATTATGCCAATTAATCAATGAGTTTCCCAATTCCATGAATTTAACCATCTTTTCCCAATTCCATGAATTACTTATACAAATCAATTCAATAATTCAACTAGGGTTTTTCCCAAAATTTATCAAAGTATTCCCAACATATTAAAATACCAAAACTTAGAACGTAACCTATAAAATGGAGTAGGAAATCCCTACCTCGAAGAGAGTAACCCGAATGGAGAAGATGGAGATGAATGCCCAAATACCAAAGTGCTCCAAATTGCCAAAAGTTCAGATTAAATGGAAGCCCTCGACTCCCTCTATCTTTTTAATAAAGCAACTAGGGTTGAAACACTCTCTAAACAGATCAAACCTAAGAGAGAAGGTGAGTAGGGAGAGAGAAAGGTCGAACCTGGGGTTTTGAATCAAAAGAATAAGAAAAAGACTGATCAAATCCCGCTGCTGTGTATTTAAACTGGACAGGCTCGCTCGAGCGAAGACTTGGTCGCTCGAGCGACCAGACACAGAGAAACTACGCTCGAGCCAAGGAAGCCTTGCTCGAGCCAACAACTCAAATGCTCGCTCGAGCGAAAGAAAGCTCGGTCGAGCGAAGAACTCAAACCCTCAGGTCTAAACCCAGACACACGCTCGAGCGAAGGAACTATAGCTCGAGCGAAGGATGAACTAACTCGCTCGAGCGAAGAAAAGCTCGCTCGAGCCAAGAATGCACAGCTACAGGTCCAAATCAAACACTACCTCTCGCTCGAGCGAACAACTCCTCGCTCGAGCGAAGAACCAAAAACCTGGACAGCAACTCTTGGTTTCTAAACCCAACCAACCTGAAACAAACCTGCCCAACACATCCTATAATTCCAAAAGAGAAAAAAAAGAATAACAACAACAACCATTATACAATGACAGAATCTACGGAACAGTCCGGATACAATAATTAAATGGGAAAAAACCGGGGTCGCTATACAGAAGCTACTGTTTTTAAGTATACTTCTTTTACTTTTTAAAGTCCTCTTCTTCTTTTTTTTTTTTTGATTCAAAAAAAATTAAAATAGATATGCAGATAAGCTATTCCAATATATCCGCCAGGAAATATTGCCCCTTAGCACCTACAACATATTAATTTAAGGGGATAGATTTAATTGTATATGCGTGATTGACTGATTTAATTATATGTGATTGTGATTAACTTAATTAATTTTAAGTGGACCTATCACATTAGTGAGATTTTAGAAAATAATTAATTACATGTGATTGTGATCAGCTTAATTAATTTAAGGGGAAATATTACATCAGTGAGATTTTAGAAAATAATTAATTTGATGTCATTGTGATTAGCTTAATTAATTGGAGGGGAAATATCACATCAGTGAGATTTTAGAAAAATAATTACAAACAAATAAATAATATTATATATATATATATATTATCTCTTATTCACCCAAAAAAAATATTATATATATATTAATAATTAAAATTATGAATTTTTTCGTATATTTATTTATTTTTTATTTCTCACACCACTGGGTGTAGTAACCCCTTAATTAATATGATATCGATCTTACTTGCTATAAAAATCTATTTCTGCTAATGATGTTTTTTTTTTTTTGAAAAAATATTCACAACTTTTTTTTTTTTTTTTTGGGTAAGTCATAAAATAAAGACAGTAAAATGTACAAGTTTACAAGGGGCATACCCCAGGTACGCCCTACAACAAATAATAGACGAACAGATACATCACAAAACTACCACTGGACATCCTACAACATAACCATAAATATATAAAAAAAACAGAACCCCACTTTGCCCATATATCCTTTTTGTCCCCAAGTAACCCCTATCATCAAAGATAATAGATGGAAACTTGGGGTGGAACCCCTATCATCAAAGATAATAGATGGAAACTTGGGGTGGATATATGGGCAAATAAACAAACACACACCATATAAGAATAAAACATAACAGAAAACACAATACAAATGTAACTAACTAAAAGCCCAACAAGACCAATCGAAAAATGATAGCCGCCCCCGCTTGCTCCCAGTCTCTACCTCGGATGAATGCATGGAATCCAATAAGCATCTCGCTTCTCATAGCCGTGACATCCAAGTCACTCAACCAAAGCCAAGACGAAGGAAAATATCTATCCCATGAAAGATCCTAGCTGAGTCACATGAAGCCTGCATAGTCAATCACCACAATCCACGGTCTTGAGAGGTTTAGTGGAAAAACAATAGCCCCGCAACAACAAAACCAATACATAGCCAACCAAAACATGAGAGCAATCATCACATCCCCCAGTCCCTTCCTTGGTAGATCACAAGCCTCAAACCCCACGGTAGTGTCCCCATCACTCCATGTCAGGCGTGGCAATATAATCAATTAGGATGGGTCACATGAAGACAAGAAGCGACCAGAAAACCGGTAGCTATCCTCCCGCTCATCTCCCAGTCTCTAACTCGGCTAGTTATCGAACCACTATTCCCCATAGCAGTGACTCCCCAATCACTCTTGGCGGAGATGGCTCGAAACCACCCTCGTATCGAGTCACATGAGGATCACACGATCAATCATCATGAAATAACCGACTATAAAGGGTTCCCTGCATTGTGGCTAAACAAAGTACATAGGCTGAAAGTGTGCCGAAAACTGCGGCAAGCACCAACACAAAACACGCCTGCTCAAAATTGTGAACCCGTGGGCCAAACAAGGGGCCCACAAAACATACCCACGGATTGGGCCTTAACAAATCCACCAGCCAAACCCAATAAACCAAATAAATAGTACAACCCACAAAAAAAAGAATCACGTGGGCCACAGTGAATTTCCTGATAGATTAACAATATAAATTGAGCCCACTCGTGGCCCACCAACGACATCACCAATTCCCAAACTGGCGGCAAAGCACAAATCAAACTAAATTATATATATATATATATAAAGTTGAATAGCTTTTACCTTCCCCAACACACATTATGCACCACCTGTCTAAAGCAGACCGGCCAAATCACACGGCACGACATTCAATGCCACTCGCTTAGAAAACTCACGTGTCCAGCTGCACCTAACACGTCAATACCGTGCATGTGAAACACGCTTCTTCACTGCACAATCTATCATAAGCAACCATCGGGCCCCACTTCAACAAACACCCACAGATGGGTTCCACTAAACAAAAAAGGTATATATAAATAAATATATATACCACTCACAACCTGCCCCACGTTGGATACAGCAGGCCAAAATCAACAGCTCACTGACAAACCCCCATTCTGACTCAGCAGTGCACTATCTCAACAAAAAGAATAAACAAAACAAAACCATAAACCAGCCCCCCGTTTTTAAACCAGCTAAAATTTCTGGCGGGAAACAGGAGACTGCACAGGTCTACTAAAAGGCCATGCCCAAAAAGGTTAGGAAATTGGCGAAGGAGTTTTTCATGAAAATGGACGATAACGGAGAAGGAAAAGTAAGCCTGGCCAAGTTTGCATGATTCATTGGAGAAGATGGGTATGAAGCCTTGAACAATCCCGCCTTCTTCGAAGAAATCAACAAGAACAAAAACGGAGTGCTTGATTTCGACGATGTCAAGACGCTCTACTAGATAATACAGAGTTGGAGGCCATTGTGTGGTTGTTATAGAAAGTTGATTGTGGGAATGCCTTTCACTTGTTTCTCTAACTTTCTCTTTTTGTTTTCAAGAATAAAGTTTCTCTCTAACCTTCTCTGTCGTTCTCCAGCCTTCCCTCTTTTGTTCTAGGAACTAATTAACTTAGGCCACTAATTGTTTCATCAGCTTAATTTGACAAGTTAAGCTCAAACAAATCTTGCCTAGCCTCTAAAAGAGAGTAATTGTAGCTTAATGATAATAGTTTAACTTAAGCACCACATTTTAGGTTTTGTAAATCAACTATGTGTTCAATTCTCAAATCGAGAAGGATGAAATTCAATTCCTTTCGATTTTCTTCCAATTTCTCTCTAACCTTCTCTGTCCTTCTCCATCTTTCTCTCTTTTGTTCTTGGAATTAATTAGCTTAGACCACTAATTGTTTCATTAGCTTAATTGTTTATTTGAACAACCAAATCTAGATTTATTTATTTATTTATTATTGCATTAGATTTTCTTAAATATGAGATTTCATTTAAAATCTTTGATGTGCTTTAAATTTCGGTTACTTGTATCACAAATTTGATTATGACTGCACGAATGAATCTCGTGCAATGCACTCCTCGGAATGGTTGAATAAATTTTCAGAATTTGGGATTTTGGATTTTTGGATTTTGATTATGACCGCATGAATGAATCTCTTGCATTAGTAATTCTGTAATTGAGTTTTGTCCTTAATTTCATCTGGGAATTTAGAGGCAAACTCCATGCTTCTGGTAATAGGAATAATACTACCATTAGAAATATTATGTCCTAGATATCTGATGGTGGTTTGGAATAATTGCATCTTTGGTGCAGAAAGAACTAAACCATTTCTGATAATAACATTCTTAAAAATATTAAGATGTTTAACATGCTGGTCAATTGATGAAGGAAATTCTGATGGATCATAGCGAGGGTTTGAACCCCGGCCACGACCACGGCCTCTTTGGCCTCTACTGGTCATTTGCTGATTTCTGCAAATATTCACGGGAGGGTAAGTTGTCAACAGGTTGACGACTAGATTCCGGATAGTCCACTTGAGAAGGAGGGATGGAACGAAAACTATTGTTGGAAAAACTTCTAGGGGCAGTTTGAAAACTGGCATTAGAAGAATTGCTCCTGGTAAGCATGGGTTTCTGGAATCGGAGGTATACGTTACCTCTGTCTGTTTGAATGACATCATCGATGTTGTGCTGTATGAGTGGTTTAGGAGGGACAGCATTAGGGGATAGAACCCTAGCTCCACCTGTCACAGGAGTCTCAACTCTTCATCCTGTATCCATTAAACCATCATTTGACATTACTAACTTTAAGTTAAAATCGTCTAATACTTTGACCGGATGTCTATTCCTTATGAACAGTACACTTATGGACAACTTTGTTCCATTATAACTGATGAAGGTCTTTCCCTTTGTAATGACCTTAAACTTCATTATCAGATGAAACAACAGAATTTAACAGGAAGAAAAGAATTAGGAGAATTTTGTGAACAGTTTGCTTATGAACCTGGCATCAAATATCCTAATAAAACCAAAAAAATATCTCATAAAAAATCCTCTAAACCATACAGAAAAAAGTTCTCCAAGACTAGCCATCCGAAACCACCTAAGAAGTTTTATCCAAAAAGGTCTACCAGTAAACAAAAAGGAAAATCTAAATCAGAAGTTAAATGCTATAAATGTGGCCAAACAGGACATTATGCTAATAGATGTAAGTCTAAAGCAAAATCTAAGGTTAATGAATTAAACCTTGATCCAGACATAAAAGAACAGTTAATTCAAGCTTTAGAAGCAGAAGAAAATTCAACTGAAGACGAAATCCCTTCTGATGATGAGCTTAACCAGTTATACTCTACTTCATCCGAGGAAGATGAACCCGAAGAATCCTATCCCTGTAGTACCAATCAGGAACAAATATCAGAAATTGATTACTGGAAATCCATAGTGGAAATGAATGGTTTACACTTAGGAGAACCAAGTAGTATTAATGTTTTAACAGATACCCAAAAGGATATGCTTGCTGTCGCAGACCAGATCCAGGATCCAGAAATAAAAATTAAATATTTAAAAATGTGTTATGACCATCAGCAAACAATAACAGATACCCCTCCTATACCAGATTATTCTTATAATCTTCAAACATCAACAGAATTCAGACTAAATCAGTAGTGGAACAGCCAACTACTCTCCAGGACTTAAAAATGGAAATTAATATCCTCAAAACAGAAGTTAAACACTTGCAAACTGCCAGTGAAGCTGCCATCAAAGATATTAAGTATCTTAATACCCAAATTCCCAAACAGAAAGAAAAAGAAACTGAACAAAAACTTGATCTTAACAAGAAAGAACCAGAAGCCTCTACTCCATACCTATTACTTGTTAATCAGGTAACTTTCCAGAAGTGGTATATTAAAATCTCTTTTATGATTAAACCGGATTTTATCATTAAGGATGCTATTGCCTTAGTCGATAGTGGAGCAGATATGAACTGTATCCAAGAAGGTATAGTTCCAACCAGATATTTTGAAAAGACTACCCAGAGTCTTACCAGTGCAAGTGGAAATTCTCTCCAGATCAGGTATAAAATTCCAGAAGCATATATTTGTAATGAAGATCTCTGTCTTCCAACATCATTTGTTTTAGTCAGAAATCTAGCTACAAATATCATTTTAGGCACACCTTTTCTTTGTCTTTTGATGCCTATCCAGAAAATTGATTCAATAGGAATATATTCTCAATTACAAGGAAAATCCGTAATTTTTGAATTTATTACCCAACCGTATACTAAAGAATTAGATCAAATTCGTGATTTAATTTCTGTAAAACAAAACCAGATAAATTTAATTCAAAAAGAAGTCTCTTTTTTGACAACAGAACAAAGATTACAGCAACCTGCTTTTCAACAGAAAATTAAATTAATTGAAAAAGAATTTCAAACAGAAGTTTGTGGTACTGTTCCTAATGCTTTTTGGAATCGCAAAAAGTATACTGTAACTTTACCATATGAATCAGATTTTGATGAAAAATATATTCCAACTAGAGCTCGCCCTAGTCAAATGAAAAAGGAATATATGGAATTATGTAAAACAGAAATTCAAAGTCTTCTTGAAAAGAAACTTATCTGTCCTAGTCACTCCCCGTGGAGTTGTACCGCTTTTTATGTCAATAAAAATGCAGAGTTAAAACCAGGAGTACCTCGCCTTGTGATTAACTACAAACCGCTAAATGATAAACTGAAATGGATTCGATATCCTATTCCGAATAAAAAGGATCTTATAGACCGTCTCCAGGATGCCATAATTTTTTCCAAATTTGATTTAAAATCAGGATATTGGCAAATTGAAATTACTGAACAGGATCGCTATAAAACAGCCTTTACCATACCCTTTGGGCATTATGAATGGAATGTCATGCCTTTTGGCTTGAAAAATGCCCCTTCAAAATTCCAGCATATCATGAATGATATTTTTAATCCTTTTACAGAATTTACTTTATCTTATATTGATGATGTTTTGGTTTTCTCTTCATCAATTGACCAGCATGTTAAACATCTTAATATTTTTAAGAATGTTATTATCAGAAATGGTTTAGTTCTTTCTGCACCAAAGATGCAATTATTCCAAACCACCATCAGATATCTAGGACATAATATTTCTAATGGTAGTATTATTCCTATTACCAGAAGCATGGAGTTTGCCTCTAAATTCCCAGATGAAATTAAGGACAAAACTCAATTACAGAGATTTTTAGGAAGTCTTAATTATGTTCGAGACTATTATCAGAATTTATCTGCTGATGCTAACATTTTATATTCCAGGTTAAGAAAGAATCCTCCACCTTGGTCACCAGAACATACTTTAGCAGTTCAGAAAATAAAAGCTAAAGTCCAACAGCTACCCTGTCTTAATTTACCTAATCCTGAATGGAAGAAAATTGTTGAAACTGATGCTTCTAATGAAGGATTTGGTGGTATTTTAAAATAGTTTAATCCCAAAACTCAAAAAGAACTTCTACGTTTTCATTCTGGGCATTGGAATCAAGCTGCTTTAAACTATCCGACTATTAAACAGGAATGTTTAGCCATTGTAAAATGTGTTATTAAATTCCAGGATGATTTATTAAACCAGCATTTTATCATCAGAGTTGATTGCTCTGCTGCTCGACAGATATTTAAACAGGATGTTAAAAATCTTGTTTCAAAACAGATATTCGTAAGCTGGCAGGGTTATTTATCTAATTTTGATTTTGATATTGAATATATCAAAGGAGAAGCTAACTCTTTGCCTGAATTTTTGACCCGTGAATATTTGCAGAAATCAGCAAATGACCAGTAGGGGCCAAAGAGGCCGTGGTCGTGGTCGGGGTTCAAACCCTCGCTATGATCCATCAGAATTTCCTCCCCTGAGAGGACAAACCAGTAATCCCTCGGCAAGGGATGTTCTCCTTAGGTCGGAAGATCCGTATACTCCAAACAGTCTGACCGAGGAAACAGTCCTCTGGATTGAACCGACTGATGAACAGTGGATGACCGATCTGTGGGAGATTAAACGTCGTTATCTCTCCACTCAACAGTCCCCTCCACACTTTGACCAGTACCGATATATTTATGAATAGATCCTAATAGAAACTGGCGCTGCTGAGATCAAGCATACCCTGCATGATGTTAACAAAGCGGCCAGTCCCATTCAATACAGTTGTCACGACCCGAACCCGCCCCCATGGGTTAAAGACGTGACCGGCCAGTAATCCTAAGATCACCTACGGCCTCAAACCAAAACAAACTTAACACATCAGAGTAAAGGGGGCCAAAGGGAAGCCAAATTTAAAACTTTGTCCATAGAGCCGTGCTTATATGCACATCAAACAAACCATGCTCAGATATGTTAATAACCCACGTCAAAAATACAATTTTACAAATTTCATTACAGACAGGATCATCTAAACTGAGTCAACCCATATCACAATTACATACTGATATACACAAGATCCTTGCCAACAAGACAAAATGGAAATACATAACAGAATGGCAAGGTTGAGTCTCGTGCGTGAGACACAAGGCTGACTCTCCAAACTCATGGTATTCCTGGCAGACTTCACTGGGGCTGGGTTTGAACTTCTCTTGGCTCACCTACAAAGACATGAATGAGCGTGAGCGATAGCCCAGTGAATAATATCATCAAATATGACAGTTACATCACAATGTGTAGAACAACATGCTCCAAATGGCATTGGGCCCAATTCATACTTCTAATTAGCAAATATATAAGACTATACGAAATGCAAATCAAGTAACTGTAGTTCCAACATTCTGGCCTTTGGCCCATTTGGGTTTCCATTCATGGCAAAACGGCCTTCGGCCCATTCACCTATGTCGAAACGGCCTTTGGCCCATTCATTTTTATCAAAATGGCCTTCGACCAATTCACTTATGTCGAAACGGCCTTTGGCCCATTCATTTTTATCAAAATGGCCTTCGGCCAATTCATTTATGTCAAAACGGCCTTCGGCCCACTCGTTCATGTCAAAACGGCCTTCGGCCTACTCATTCATGTCAAAACGGCCTTCGGCCTACTCATTCATGTCAAAACGACCTTTGGTCCATTCATTTACATCAGGACGACCTTTGGTCCATTCATTTATATCAGGACGACCTTTGGTCCATTCATTTATATCAGGACGACCTTTGGTCCATTCATTTACATCAGGACGACCTTTGGTCCATTCATTTATATCAGGACGACCTTTGGTCCATTCATTTACATCAGGACGACCTTTGGTCCATTCATTTATATCAGGGCGACCTTTGGTCCATTCATTTATATCAGGATGACCTTTGGTCCATTCATTTACATCAGGACGACCTTTGGTCCATTCATTTATATCAGGACGACCTTTGGTCCATTCATTTACATCAGGACGACCTTTGGTCCATTCATTTACATCGAAACGACCCTTGGTCCATTCATTCACACCAAAACGACCTTTGGTCCATTCATTCATTTCAAAACGACCTTTGGTCCAATTACTTTCATGACAGACTTTTGCCCACAATCCCAATCAGCAATTCCAGTAATTCATAAAGCTTATGAGGGAATAGACAATTGGACATTCACAATTATTCGAATATCGATATTACTCACAGTGATCGGCTTGTGGATTCGCCCTGGAGCTTGACCCTACACATTCCATGCACACAAAAGGGTCATTAACAATTCAATCCGTCCCTTAATTCACATATTCCTCTTTAGGCTTTATTCTTATCTCATTAACTCATTTATAATGTTTAACATACGCCTAAGAGTGATTACAAGTGAAAGAGAACGGAAAACGAAACACAGAACGCATGAACAAAATTCCAGAAATTAGGGTCCCCGCTCGAGCGTCAATTTACCCGCTCGAGCGGACCCTCAAGGCTTGCAAAAGTACTGGTTGCATGAAAAATACGCTCGAGCGTTAAATAGGGCGCTCGAGCGGAAGGCCTGTCAAAATAGCTCCCACGCTCGAGCGTCGAATTCCACGCTCGAGCGGGAACCATGTCTGCAGAAAATGCTGGGAGCTCGATTTCTTCGCTCGAGCGTCACTTAACCCGCTCGAGCGGACATCAAAAATCTGGGTTTTCCAGATTGAGTTCTTGGGCTTCATCTCGACATTCAAAGGCTCTAAATGCATGATTTTGGCCCAAACTTCACATAATCATATACTAACATGGTACAAACATAGAATTACAACATATTGAAGCTCAATTTCATAATTTATTTACATGCATGGCTCATTTTCCACCAACTCATTACCAATGTAACCATTTCATGCATTCAAAGCTCATATCTTCAATTATTCAGACATGCATGCCCATTTTGACTTCATTTTCATTTCAAATAATGCAATTAGTGCTCATTCCCATAAGACTCAACAAAGACATGCTTGCATGTGGGATTACACTACCAATCTTTCACAATTTCACAAATTACATGCTAGATTTTGTGATTCCATGGGAGTTCATTACATGCATGCACATATCAAGCCTCAATTTCAACAAAATGGTCTCAAATCATGCTCTTGATCACAACAACCCTTGAACACACAAGATTACACATTAAACTCATGAATTCAAGAATCAATGCTTACCTAGAGGCCCAATCTTCACAATTATGGCCAAGTCTTGCACCTAGCCTTCCCAATCTGAAATCTCACCAAACTGACAGTTGGTTTCTCCAATCATGGAGACTTCCCCATACTATGGTGAAGCCTTCGGTAACTGCTGCAAGGAATGAGAGTTCCTAAATTGTGGGTTGAGTGATGGTTAGCAAATATATTGTGGGGTTTCCTAATTGTTTGCTATTTGTTTTAGGTACCTGGGTGGCTGGCAAGTTGTTTGTTGAGTGTTTGCCCCATTATCTGAGGGCCGAGTATAGTGTGAGGAATAGATCACCCACTCCAATATCACTAGCCACATTGAGAGAAACTAACATATTTTTATGCAACACCTGTGACTTCTTTCTTTTTTGCAGGTACAAGGAGCATTATTTTCCGAGTGATGTGAGTTTATAAATTGTGGGTTGAGTGTAGTGAGCATATATATGTGTGGTGTCCTGAGTAATCTGTCATTGATTCTTGTATATTCTCCTGTTGATGAGCTTTTAATTCTGTTGAGTATTTGCTGGTTGACAGGGTCTACTACAATGTCTAGATACGGTTCGGGTTACATGGTTCGGCAGCAATCTATGTAAGAGGATGCTGCGGTATGGAGGTTTGGTCGATTTGGTTATTAGTTCTGATTCATTGTCTGGAGCAGGCTGGATTTTGCACAGGTGCAAGAAAGAGGCGTCTTTGAGCTACTATGATGGTGTAGATGGCTGCTATATGCGCCTCTCGTGTGTGAAGAGTGACTTCCATTTATGTTTTGTTTCTTTACTGTGTTGATATTTTGCCTTCCCATGTGGGATGTACATGGGTTTATGTTTCCAACTTTTGCTACTTGCTATCGGGTGTGTTCATATTCCTCATCACATTTTTATGCGGCATATGAACACTCTTTTTGCCTGTCTCTTATTATGTATGGTTACATTAGTTTAGTTTCTGTCTTTTCTTTGTATATAGCTAGCTTTTGTTTTCTTTTGGTTTATTGTATAGTGTTTGGGTTAGGGCCTGGGGTATGCCCCTTGTCTTTGGTGTAAGTTTTTTGTCTTTTATTTTATGACTTATCCACCCAAAAAAAAAAGCCTTCCCAATTCACAATTTTGAATCAAAATGCCCAAAGGTGCCTCCCCTCTCTCTCAAAGTCGACTCTCTCTCTTTTCTAGAGAGTTAAACTTCAGCCAAAATGATATAAGGGTGAGGAATTGATCATAATAAGGCCCCTATTAGCCCCACTCAACACATTATTTCATTATAAAATATTTGGGCACTTAATTCATCAATTTAATCGATTTAATCTGACCCAAATCAGTTTTCAATTAAACTCCACCGTAGGCTCTAAAAATTACGCCAATCACAATGGCGCGATCAATTTCGGGTTTTGTGGCCGATAGGGCCCTCAATTTAATTCCAAAGCAGATTATTCAAACAGATATTCCTACGGTGGACAGATAGAATTCTAGAATCACATATATTCACATAATGGAACACAAAATCATATCAAGACACATAATCACATCATATTAAGGACCAATTAACATATTACGGAACAGGGGTATTACAGTCTTCCCCCCTTTAGAAAGTTTGGTCCTCCAAACTTAATTTACCTTTAGTCAGGCACACTTCGGAACACGTTTCATTCAATGGTTCCAATCCTTCCATACAAAGCCTGCAAAGTTAAACAAAACTCGGTCCTCAACCAGTCAGAGACTTATCTTTTCTTCCATACAAAGCCTGCATGGTGCCATATTGAAGCTAGAGCGTAAGCTTTTGTTGTAAGCAGAGTCTGCTAACAATGGACAGATTTTTTTCCTGACTTCTCGAAGATCTAAAGTACACATTCGGAGCATTTATCCCAGAGTCTAAATAGTTCCTTCTGACTATACATCAATTTATGGATGAAAAGTAGTGCTGAATCCCAATTCAGTTCTCATTGCCTCTTGAAGGCTTGTCAAAATTCAAACACATTTTAAAATTTCTGTCTAAAACAATAGA
Source organism: Camellia sinensis (assembly GCF_055761805.1). Lineage (NCBI taxonomy): Eukaryota > Viridiplantae > Streptophyta > Magnoliopsida > Ericales > Theaceae > Camellia > Camellia sinensis. The sequence continues at coordinate 91,668,119 of NC_138964.1, forward strand.
TACTGGGACCTCATGCAAACAAGCAATCTTATTGGCATAACAGTGACTAGTCTACAAGCATCTTACAAAAATTTCACAGGGAGGAGATAGGCAACTCAGTAATCCCATATTCAAAAACTCAAACGGGACTTATATCTTGGGTGCCCAAGGTAGCCCCACAACAAAATTCGTAGTCACACATTCCCATTTCCATTCCAAAATAGAGAGATTAAAGTAGTTCCGCCACCATCTGGTATTCGGCTTCGACCTGTTGGTCCCGAAAAAAAAAATACTTAGACACACATTCACCAATTACCCTCTTCAAAGCAGGTCACTAACATATTTATTTCAAATGTCAGCTAACTTGTCACAGGAGTTCGGTCTACTCCCTTGTCACAAAAGTTCAATTCATTCTTCAATAGTTCCACAATTCATAATCCGATTCGGTATTTAGTCCAGTGACTCATCACAGTTATCCAAGGTCAATCAAAATTCTTCAGAAATTCAAAGTGGATCTAGACACTGATTCCCTAACCAACAAAGGTAGTATCGAGGCAATTACCCATACAACGTATATAGTCCGTATATCCTCATAGTACCAATTGTAAAATACAACAACACTGAGGCAGTCGACTTCTAATAGAATACACGTATTCTCAGTTCACTCCACAGTTTACAGTTTGCAATTCACAATTCAGTTCAGTATTCAATCCTCTGTTCCATCGAGTCTTTCTACTTTATCTGACAGTCGTCAAAAGCATAAGACAATTCATATACGTAAATCCCCATGATGTCAAATGCATTATCAAAGGAGTCAATCGCATGTCAAACACAATTCACACATTCTCAGGGTTCCAATCACAGAATATAATGACACTGGGCGGGTATATACAAAGCGTACTAAATTCACGCACTTTTCGGACAATCAGGGTTTTTCAAAGTTTCCTGGATGTTAAAACATTTACATAATACCAAAGGATGACATTCCGAACAAAACAACGGAATAATCGTCTCGGAATCGAAGCACACCCGTTCGTGACCGTCGGTGGCCGATTCCAGATCGATTAGTCAAACCCACCCGTACGAAACCGTCGGTGGCAAAAGGTATCTCAATCAAAGGTGCTACATGGGCTTAACGTCCCCTAGCACGAAGGGACACTCTAAGAATGTCATCAAAGCAACACAACACCATTCACTATAACCTGATTTCCCCAAAATCTGATAACACTGAAGCAACCACTCTCCCTTACAAAACATGTTCTGATCGGTCAAAGACAAATGTTCAGTACTGCTCAAAATCAAATCAATCTACCGTCATCGGTTCCCGTAGCGTCAAACAAACAAAATGGAACAACACTCCTTACGACACCCCATCACGGGGTTTGTACAATTCGGTTCATTTTTAACACATATGTCCTCAATAGTTGGGGATTGGTTCTCAACGGTGTTCATAGTTAGATCAATCTGTTGACAGGCCACAAAAGGCCTTTCAAATAAGTCAAGTATTCCAGACGAATTCAAGTTTTGGGTCTATCAGTTTTTCTGCCAAGAATAATCTGGCTATTTATTCACAAGCAATTCTTAATCCCCTTTTTACACAATCAAATTAGATAGAGGGTCTTATCGGTCGATCCAAGCAAAGGTCTTGTCAGATTAGATCGAACAAAGGTTCCATCGGAACAATATCAGGCAAAGGTTCTATCGGATCGGATCAAATAAAAGTTTTCTCAAATGGGGTACATTCGATGCTGTGAGGCTCACTTCGTTTGTTTAGGCACACGGCTGATAGTTTCACAACTGTCCTAAGTTTATCAGTTCTCCAAGTCATATCAGAATTATTCATCACAACTGTTCATATCAAAGCATTTCAAGTCATGTACAATATGGCATTGACTACATAAATTCGGGGGTAGTTGCATAAACATGCAGTTATTCGGGTCAGGAAGTATGTACCATAATCAATGCAGCAATTCCCAAACAAGTCTTATGTACAAGCACATGGTGCACAGTAACACATTAAACAGAGTTCCTCGGTTGTACATAAGATAGGGTCTGTTACACAAAAGTTCCAAATTAGTCACAAAATGTAGGTTTATGAGTCGAGCCCAGTATAGTCACATAATCCAGTCAATTTTCTACCCATCAAAATGCATGGTCTCACAATTATAGAGTTCATCATTTAGGGTGCTCAACTCAGTCACGCGATCACATAATCATACTTCCAGTGGTTTAGTCATCGAAACAGTAATATAACAAATCACCCTAAGCATTGGTTCAGATGTACATGTGCATGTGCAGAGCTAATCGATACCCCAATACGCATTTCACAATTTCCCCAAATGAAGCATACACATTCAATGAATACGGCCTCTATCTGATAGGTCTAACCAATCTAGATACACATGCAGCAGATATGAAGGAATATGCCGATCCGAATCAAATAATATCCCAAGCAAAAATGTACACATGTACTAATTCAGAACCAATCAACACATAGGCATTCATTTGTAAACAGTATAGATACCTGGGATAATGGTTACAACATTCTGAGTGCTTTCTGGGATGAGTGTGATTACTCCATCCTGAGTAGCAATTCCTACCACTGGTACGGATTTAGCCAAGGCAGAGGATTCATTCACATTTCGTTCAATCCGGGGACAGTTCCTTGCCGTATGGTCCATTTTACCATATCTATAACGAGCCCCAGAAGTCTGGTAACAAACTCCTCGGTGTTTCTCACACTGGTGGTGGCAAAGGTTCTTGCCGTAGTGGCAACTAACGCTGTTGTCTCAAGGTCTCTGCCAATTCTTGTACTACTCTTTCCGGACTATCAAGTCGGGCTGTGGAAGAACTTTCCAACCTGTATGCCCTTAATTTGCCCATACTCTACACAAATTCTTATCAAACTTCACCAAATACTGGGATGCCCAATACGAAATTAAACACAAAATCGCATGAGTACATTCGCACATACGCACGTTTTTATATTCTCATTTCACATATCGTACGTAATTAATCATATACGTAACAGATAATTTCATACTTATCAAATATTACATGCTGAACATTTACTAAGTAATTATGTACTCAAATCATGTTCATATTTCAAATAGACACCCCTGTAGGCAGAATTGAATGCACGTAAACAACTTTTCATGGTTCATTTGTTCATGTATGTGCATTATAACAAAACAAACTTGTTGTACACATTAGTGTAACAATTCATATCTCATATTCAAATCATATGTGGTATTTCCTTTAGCGTAACATATCATACTGGTCAAGCATAACAAGTTCCATAATGGAACCTTCGGTACCGGCAACATGTCTCATACATAGGCCACGGTATTATTTCCCCCGGGCTAGGGCCTCATGACCATAAGCCACAGTATTATGTCCCCTGGGCGAGGGCCTCTGCTAAGGATACCACAATTACGTTCCAGGAAATTTGGACAATCATTAATTCGTTTCATATCATCATAACATAATTAAGGCTAAACGTAACTTTATAGAGTTCTTACTCACCATCCGATTGAATTTGTATTATACTTGATACAAAAATTCACAAGTATGCATATACTAGAAAGCATACATATTCCAATGGTTTACAATGCAAGCAATCCACAAATTTATAGCACATAATCGTTCACATTAAACATTTAAGCGTATTTCTAATGCTTTTAAATTCATACTTATCACATGAATGCATCCTAGATCTTTTCTAGACGCTTATTGCTCTTTTGGACAAGTGTGTGAGTTATTAACTCGTGCTCTGATACCACTCTGTCACGACCCGAACCCGCCCCCATGGGTTAAAGACGTGACCGGCCAGTAATCCTAAGATCACCTACGGCCTCAAACCAAAACAGACTTAACACATCAGAGTAAAGGGGGCCAAAGGGAAGCCAAATTTAAAACTTTGTCCATAGAGCCGTGCTTATATGCACATCAAACAAACCATGCTCAGATATGTTAATAACCCACGTCAAAAATACAATTTTACAAATTTCATTACAGACAGGATCATCTAAACTGAGTCAACCCATATCACAATTACATACTGATATACACAAGATCCTTGCCAACAAGACAAAATGGAAATACATAACAGAATGGCAAGGTTGAGTCTCGTGCGTGAGACACAAGGCTGACTCTCCAAACTCATGGTATTCCTGGCAGACTTCACTGGGGCTGGGTTTGAACTTCTCTTGGCTCACCTACAAAGACATGAATGAGCGTGAGCGATAGCCCAGTGAATAATATCATCAAATATGACAGTTACATCACAATGTGTAGAACAACATGCTCCAAACGGCATTGGGCCCAATTCATACTTCTAATTAGCAAATATATAAGACTATACGAAATGCAAATCAAGTAACTGTAGTTCCAACATTCTGGCCTTTGGCCCATTTGGGTTTCCATTCATGGCAAAACGGCCTTCGGCCCATTCACTTATGTCGAAACGGCCTTTGGCCCATTCATTTTTATCAAAATGGCCTTCGACCAATTCACTTATGTCGAAACGGCCTTTGGCCCATTCATTTTTATCAAAATGGCCTTCGGCCAATTCATTTATGTCAAAACGACCTTCGGCCCACTCATTCATGTCAAAACGGCCTTCGGCCTACTCATTCATGTCAAAACGGCCTTCGGCCTACTCATTCATGTCAAAACGACCTTTGGTCCATTCATTTACATCAGGACGACCTTTGGTCCATTCATTTATATCAGGACGACCTTTGGTCCATTCATTTATATCAGGACGACCTTTGGTCCATTCATTTACATCAGGCGACCTTTGGTCCATTCATTTATATCAGGACGACCTTTGGTCCATTCATTTATATCAGGACGACCTTTGGTCCATTCATTTACATCAGGACGACCTTTGGTCCATTCATTTATATCAGGACGACCTTTGGTCCATTCATTTACATCAGGACGACCTTTGGTCCATTCATTTACATCAAAACGACCCTTGGTCCATTCATTCACACCAAAACGACCTTTGGTCCATTCATTCATTTCAAAACGACCTTTGGTCCAATTACTTTCATGACAGACTTTTGCCCACAATCCCAATCAGCAATTCCAGTAATTCATAAAGCTTATGAGGGAATAGACAATTGGACATTCACAATTATTCGAATATCGATATTACTCACAGTGATCGGCTTGTGGATTCGCCCTGGAGCTTGACCCTACACATTCCATGCACACAAAAGGGTCATTTTGATTCACATATTCCTCTTTATTCACATATTCCTCTTTAGGCTTTATTCTTATCTCATTAACTCATTTATAATGTTTAACATACGCCTAAGAGTGATTACAAGTGAAAGAGAACGGAAAACGAAACACAGAACGCATGAACAAAATTCCAGAAATTAGGGTCCCCGCTCGAGCGTCAATTTACCCGCTCGAGCGGACCCTCAAGGCCTGCAAAAGTACTGGTTGCATGAAAAATACGCTCGAGCGTTAAATAGGGCGCTCGAGCGGAAGGCCTGTCAAAATAGCTCCCACGCTCGAGCGTCGAATTCCACGCTCGAGCGGGAACCATGTCTGCAGAAAATGCTGGAAGCTCGATTTCTTCGCTCGAGCGTCACTTAACCCGCTCGAGCGGACATCAAAAATCTGGGTTTTCCAGATTGAGTTCTTGAGCTTCATCTCGACATTCAAAGGCTCTAAATGCATGATTTTGGCCCAAACTTCACATAATCATATACTAACATGGTACAAACATAGAATTACAACATATTGAAGCTCAATTTCATAATTTATTTACATGCATGGCTCATTTTCCACCAACTCATTACCAATGTAACCATTTCATGCATTCAAAGCTCATATCTTCAATTATTCAGACATGCATGCCCATTTTGACTTCATTTTCATTTCAAATAATGCAATTAGTGCTCATTCCCATAAGACTCAACAAAGACATGCTTGCATGTGGGATTACACTACCAATCTTTCACAATTTCACAAATTACATGCTAGATTTTGTGATTCCATGGGAGTTCATTACATGCATGCACATATCAAGCCTCAATTTCAACAAAATGGTCTCAAATCATGCTCTTGATCACAACAACCCTTGAACACACAAGATTACACATTAAACTCATGAATTCAAGAATCAATGCTTACCTAGAGGCCCAATCTTCACAATTATGGCCAAGTCTTGCACCTAGCCTTTAGGACAATTGTCTAATACTGAGTTTATGGACATTACTAACTTTAAGTTAAAATTGTCTAATACTGAGTTTATGGACACTTTATTACAGAAAATGCAAACTCTCAATGTTCGCCCTCCAGAACCTCCTAAGCCTTCAGGACAATCTAGTAGTGGCACTATCCACATGCTTAGAGGTGAGTCCAACCCTGACCAGGATACTTTATCTCCAAAACAAATTCATGAAATTCAATTGAACTTCCAGGAACCCTCATCCGTCAATAAATTAAACTATTATAGTTCTTCTAAACCAGGATTTTTACCTCACACCAGAAATTACTATTCCAGACCTACTCCACCAGATATTCTTTATGAAGAAGCTTATCTTAATGAACAGAATAGTTACCATGGTAAAACCATTTATGAATGAAATATTGATGGTGAATCAGAATTTGGTATTTATAAAAAGCTACATCAAATGATGATGTATGCTACTGTTTGCCGCCAATACAGTAATAATGACCAGGCCATTGCTAAGTTTATTATTAATGGCTTTACCGGCGTTCTTAAAGGTTGGTGGGATAATATTATGACTCCCGTCCAACAAACTGAAATCTTAACCGCTATCAAACTTGAGCTTGACCCGACTACCAACCAGCAGGTCCAACAGCCCGATGCTATTTATACGCTTATTCAGACAATCATCTACCATTTTGTTGGTACCAGTACCTCTACTCAGGACCGTGGTCGTGAGCTTCTCCAGAACTTACGTTGTCCATCCTTAACCCATTTCCGATGGTACAAGGATGTTTTCCTTCTCAAAGTCACTCAACGACCTGACGCTAACAGTACCCACTGGAAAGCCAAATTTATCGATTGCCTTCCTACCCTTTTTGTCCATCCTTAAAGTCCTCTTCTTCTTTTTTTTTTGATTCAAAAAAAAAATAAAATAGATATGCAGATAAGCTATTCCAATATATCCGCCAGGAAGTATTGCCCCTTACCACCTACAACATATTAATTTAAGGGGATAGATTTAATTGTATATGCGTGATTGACTGATTTAATTATATGTGATTGTGATTAACTTAATTAATTTTAAGTGGACCTATCACATTAGTGAGATTTTAGAAAATAATTAATTACATGTGATTGTGATCAGCTTAATTAATTTAAGGGGAAATATTACATCAGCGAGATTTTAGAAAATAATTAATTTGATGTCATTGTGATTAGCTTAATTAATTGGAGGGGAAATATCACATCAGTGAGATTTTAGAAAAATAATTACAAACAAATAAATAATATTATATATATATTAATAATTAAAATTATGAATTTTTTCGTATATTTATTTATTTTTTATTTCTCACACCACTGGGTGTAGTAACCCCTTAATTAATATGAGATATAAGAGACTGCACAGGTCTACTAAAAGGCCATGTCCAAAAAGGTTAGGAAATTGGCGAAGGAGTTTTTCATGAAAATGGACGATAACGGAGAAGGAAAAGTAAGCCTGGCCAAGTTTGCAGGATTCATTGGAGAAGATGGGTATGAAGCCTTGAACAATCCCGCCTTCTTCGAAGAAATCAACAAGAACAAAAACGGAGTGCTTGATTTCGACGATGTCAAGACGCTCTACTAGATAATACAGAGTTGGAGGCCACTGTGTGGTTGTTATAGAAAGTTGATTGTGGGAATGCCTTTCACTTGTTTCTCTAACTTTCTCTTTTTGTTTTCAAGAATAAAGTTTCTCTCTAACCTTCTCTGTCGTTCTCCAGCCTTCCCTCTTTTGTTCTAGGAACTAATTAACTTAGGCCACTAATTGTTTCATCAGCTTAATTTGACAAGTTAAGCTCAAACAAATCTTGCCTAGCCTCTAAAAGAGAGTAATTGTAGCTTAATGATAATAGTTTAACTTAAGCACCACATTTTAGGTTTTGTAAATCAACTATGTGTTCAATTCTCAAATCGAGAAGGATGAAATTCAATTCCTTTCGATTTTCTTCCAATTTCTCTCTAACCTTCTCTGTCCTTCTCCATCTTTCTCTCTTTTGTTCTTGGAATTAATTAGCTTAGACCACTAATTGTTTCATTAGCTTAATTGTTTATTTGAACAACCAAATCTAGATTTATTTATTTATTTATTATTGCATTAGATTTTCTTAAATATGAGATTTCATTTAAAATCTTTGATGTGCTTTAAATTTCGGTTACTTGTATCACAAATTTGATTATGACTGCACGAATGAATCTCGTGCAATGCACTCCCTGGAATGATCCGATAAATTTTTAGAATTTGGGATTTTGGATATTTGGATTTTGATTATGACCGCATGAATGAATCTCTTGCATTAGTAATTCTATTTACTTTATGTAATAGAATAAATGTGTAATATTGGTTCACACATGTCAAACGGAAATACATATATTTACTTCTCCCTAGCTCATATTTGACTCTCTCTCTTTTGTAGGCAAACAGAAGCTATTGTTTTTAAGTATACTTCTTTTACTTTTTAAAGTTCTCTTTTTTTTTTCTTTTTTTTTTATTTAAAAAAAATAGATATGCAAATAAGCTACTCCAATATATCCGCCATGAAGTATTGCCCCTTAGCACCTACAACATATTAATTTAAGGGGACAAATTTAATTATATGTGTGTGATTGATTGATTTAATTATATGTGATTGTGATTAACTATCACATCAGCGAGATTTTAGAAAATAATTGATTACATGTGATTGTGATCAGCTTAATTAATTTAAGGGGAAATATTACATCAGCGAGATTTTAAAAAATAATTAATTTGATGTGATTGTGATCAGATTAATTAATTGGAGGGGAAATATCACATCAGTGAGATTTTAGAAAAATAATTACAAATAAATAAATAATATTATTATATATATATTAATAATTAAAATTATAATTTTTTTTGCATATTTATTTATTTTTTATTTCTCAGACCACTGGGTGTAATAACCCCATAATTAATATGATATCGATCTTACTTGCTATAAAAAACTATTTCTGCTAATGATGTTTTTTTTTTTTTTTGAAAAAATATTCACAACTCTCTACATACAAAATAAAAACCATTCAATGGAGAAGATACTAGACCATTCGATGGAGGAGATACAAGAGACTGCACAGGTCTACTAAAAGGCCATGCCCAAAAAGGTTAGGAAATTGGTGAAAGAGTTTTTCATGAAAATGGACGATAACGGAGAAGGAAAAGTAAGCCTGGCCAAGTTTGCAGGATTCATTGGAGAAGATGGGTCCCTGAACAATCCCGCCTTCTTCAAAGAAATCAATAAGAACAAAAACGGAGTGCTTGATTTCGACGATGTCAAGACGCTCTACTAGATAATATAGAGTTGGAGGCCACTGTGTGGTTGTTACAGAAAGTTGATTGTGGGAATGTATTTCACTTGTTTCTCTAACTTTCTCTTTTTGTTTTCAAGAATAAAGTTTCTCTCTAACCTTCTCTGTCGTTCTCCAGCCTTCTCTCTTTTGTTCTAGGAACTGATTAACTTAGGCCACTAATTGTTTCATCAGCTTAATTTGCCCAGTTAAGCTTAAACAAATCTTGCTTAGCCTCTAAGAGAGAGTAATTGTATCGCCCCAAATTTCTAGCCCAAATGATAATACATCAATCGTGGCTCTTTCAAGGAAAACCGAATATAAATCTCCAAACTTACATTACATGATACAATAGTTCTTCATGCAACAATACATTAATGCAACAACAAGTAAATAAACAAATAAATACCCCCAAGGGTTTACAAGTTTCCTAGGCTTGAGCCTAGTTACACAAAACGGTTATTCAAACCCACACACATACAGCCCTTGGCTTACACAAGGAGTCACGGCAAAATGAGAGTATCGTACTCTCAACACACATTTCCTCGCCTTTAGTTAGGCAGTATTACCACATCTTTTCCTACACAAAAATCCCGTAGGGTCATGCTCAATGATGTCATGCAAATTTTTTTTTTTTTTTTTTCAATTCTTCAAAACTTAACAATTCATTTCAAGAGCGGTAAATACGACTCTGGTAATCCCTAGGTCGGTATCTCCAAGTAGACTATACAATTACTACCAATTTGTCATTTTTACCAATATTAACTGGAAGGCTCGACACCTGCAATCTATCATTTTTACCAATATTAACTGGAAGGCTTGACACCTATAATCTACACCACCTTTCTAAACTTATCACTGTATTTGCCCCAAAACCATTCCATAAAAACTTATTTCTCAACATTCTTTTCTCAATGCAAGTTTTCAAATCAACTTTCAAAGTTTAATGTAATCAAATGAATTGATATGCCAATAACACAAGATTATAAATACTTTTATTCCAATTCATCATCCAAGGAATAACACAATTCCCTTTTCTCAAGTATCCTCAACAATTAGTCATTTCAAGACTATTTCAACGTTTTGAACAATAATTTCCAAAATGAACAACAATTCTCATATTCCCTGAAATTCAGAACAGATTACACAAGGCTCGCTTGAGCGTAAGAATACTCGCTCGAGCGAAGAAGCCAAAAATCTGGGCAACAACATTTTAGACCAACCAACAACCAACATATTCCAAACACGTCCAACATAATCCAAAACTCAAATACAAAGAGTTAAAGGAAGGAAGCAAGACATTGACAACAATATACAACCACAGAAATCCGAGTCCGAAACACAACGAAAGTCGGGGTAAAGAGCTAGGTCGCTATAGTTTATCTCAAACTAACCTTGCTTGGCCTTTAAGAAGGAGAATTTTTCGAGCAATTGTAGTTAACGCTATTAATATAAATTAAGCATCTCATTTAAGGTTTTCTAAATCACCTAAGTGTTCAACTTGCAAGTTCAAAAGGGTGAAGTTGCATTCCCTTTGATTTTCTTCCTATTTCTCTTTCTTAGTCTAACTTAGTCTTCTAGCTCTCAAAAAGAATGTTTCTCTCTAGCTTTCTCCGTTCTTTTCTATTTTGTTTTACTGACAGCCACTAAGAAAGGGAATTGTCAAAGCAACTGTAGGTTAACGATATTAATTTGACTTAAGCATCTCATTTAAGATTTTTTAAATCACCTAAGTGTTCAATTCTCAAGTCCAAAAGGATGAATTTGAATTTCCTTTGATCTTCTTCCTACTTCTCTTACTTTTCTTTTCCTTTTTTTGGGTGGGTAAGTCGTAAATTAAAGACAAAAAATTACACACTTACAAGGGGCATACCCCAGGTAAGACAACATGATCTCGTGCCCCAAAGAAGGGGTAACTAAAACAGAAAATAAAAACTCAAAATTGCCCATATATCATTTTTGTCCCCAAACAACCCCTATCATCAAACATAATAGAAGAAAACTTGGGGAAGATATATTGGCAAAATAGCAACAAAAAAAAAAATTAATTAAAACACTGTCCGCGAATGAATAAAAACTACCTCTAAAAAACTAGGCCAAAAAACAAATGGGCCCCTCGAAAACAACCCACTATTTTAACCAGAAATAAACCCAAAACATTGTGGTCCATTCAAACCGTGGGCCCAACACCAAAGTAGACATACAACCACAATGCTAGAGATAGCAGACGCAGAGCCCACCTGGCATCAGCCCAAACCCGAAATCATACAGCAAATAGACATACTTCTCTTTCTTTTCTCTAACTTTCTCGTCTGGCTCTCAGAGAGAATGTTTCTCTCAAACTTTCTCCGTCGTTCTCCATCATTTTTTATTTTGTTCTATCATCAAACATAATAAAAGAAAACTTGGGGAAGATATATTGGCAAAATAGCAACAAAAAAAAAAAACTAATTAAAACACTGTTCGCGAATGAATAAAAACTACCTCTAAAAAACTAGGCCAAAAAACAAATGGGCCCCTCAAAAACAACCCACTATTTTAACCAGAAATAAACCCAAAACATTGTGGCCCATTAAAACCGTGGGCCCAACACCAAAGTAGACATACAGCCACAATGCTAGAGATAGTAGACGTGGAGCCCACCTGGCATCAGCCCAAACTCGAAATCATACTGCAAATAGACATACTTCTCTTTCTTTTTTCTAACTTTCTCTTCTGGCTCTCAGAGAGAATGTTTCTCTCGAACTTTCTCCATCGTTCTCCATCATTTTTTATTTTGTTCTACTAACTAAGTAGCATAGGCCACCGATTGTTTCATTACCTTAAGTGGCCAAGTTTCTCTCAAAACCAACCTTAAGGCCTTTAAGAAAGAGAATTTTTCGAGCAATTGTACTATAGCGATCCCGGTTGTCCCTTTACTGTTCTGTTGTATTCCGGACTCAGTTCCGTGGAGTTGGTAGTTGTGTCTATCTTGTTGTCATCCTTTAATTCCATTTGTTTGGGTTTTAGGATGTATTGGGCAGAGTTGTTACAGGTTGGTTAGGCTTTGGTTTCAATTCTTTGTTACCCAGTTTTTAGGAGGTCCGCTCGAGCGGGTCTTCTTGCGCTCGAGCGGAGATTGCACGCTCCCAGTATTTTGGTGCTCTGCAGAACTTCTACAGGCATGTTTTTCACGCTCGAGCGGTGGTGCTCGAGCGGGTAGTATTTTTTGGTGTAAGTTCTGGGAGGGGGAAATCTACGCTCGAGCGGACTGGTTTTCGCGCTCGAGCGGATGTACTTTATTCTTGTGTCTTGGCGCTCGAGCGGGCCTTCTTGCGCTTGAGCGTACCAAGTTCTTTGTTCTTGACGCTCAAGCGTTGTGTTCTCCGCTTGAGCGGGAATGTCGTACATCAGTTGGCAGCTGGGTATTTTAAAATCACTTTTTACATTCTCTCTCTCTCTCTTACTTTCTAAAAAGCCATTTTGAGAGTTCCTCTCTCTAGAAACTCCCTTGTCTCTAGGGTTTGATCTAGTTAGAGTGTTTCCTTTTCCTTCGGTCTTTGTAAGAGTTGGGTTGATCGTCGAGGGCTACACATTGATCCGAGAATATTGAGTTTTGGAGCACGTTGAGTTTCTCACCTTCTTTCCTTGAGCTCCGAATTTGAGGTAGGGATTCCTACTCACTCTTATGGTCTTTGACCTAGATTTTTGGTTGTTTTGATAAAGTGTTGAAGTTGAGTAAATTTTGGGACATAGGGTTTCCAAATGTTAAAAGAGGATTTGTTATTTTGAGTCTAAAATATGTATTGTGGGTTCAAAATAATAATATCGTTGTTGATTGTTGATATTTAGACCATTAGGTCAATATTTGGAAACCGGGTGGAAAACCCTAATTTTGGGAAAATTGTGACTTTATGGAATTGAGTTGGAAATAATGAAATAGGTACGTTATATGGTTGAATAGTGGAGTTAGATTTATTAATCGCTCACTTTTAAAAATATTGATATTTTATCTGTTGGAGCTTTTATTATCTGTTTAGAAATAATTACTTGGGCTATCGGTGGAGGGTAGTTTTGATTGTTGTAGACAATGCATGATGATTAGGCAAACTAAAACTAATCAATTGGATATGTCATAGAGTATGACGGTTGATAGAATACATTAACATTATGTATTGATTGATTGTGTATATGACCTTTGTGTATATACGTTGTGTATGTGGGAGGAGATAGGGGATGTACTCCACGATTTAGGGGAAGATAGGGGATGGACCTCTAAACCAGATGTTGTTTGGGAGGAGATAGGGGATGGACTCCACTGATACAGCTCATATGCTTGTCAGATAATGTGTTGATATAGCTCGTATGCTTATCTTTGGAAGTGTTGATACAGCTTATATGCTTATCATTGGAAGTGTTGATATAGCTAATATGCATATCTGTTGAAATGTGGATACAGCTTGTATGCTTATCTGTTGAGATGTTGATACAACTAGTATGTTTATCTATTGTAAAATGGGAAGTGTTTAATATGAGTCATTGTCTCATATAAGTGGTTGGCCAGGTTCTGAGCCGTTGATGTAAATTGTGAAATTGATAAGAAATGGAAATTGAAATGAAATGGAAATGGGTTATAAATTGGTTTATGGTATTTGAACATTTATCAATTGCTAATGTCTTAGTCATTGCTCATACTGTGTTTAGCATATCTCTACTGGGCGTTGGCTCACCCTTTATGGGACATTATTTTCAGGTACAAGTAGTATGCTACCTCCAAGGACATAGCTTGGATGATGATGAGAGTTGAAGATTCTCTCTTTTTGTTTATTTTGTTTGTATTACATGTATATCAAGCCAAGGGCTTATTTTTGTATAGAGTTAGTACTCTTCTTTTGTGTAACCAGGTGTTGACTTGGAAAGCTGTAAGCCCATAGGGCACTTGTGTAACAACCCTCATTTTGACTTAGTCATACTTGCATACATTTATGGATGATCTTGTTTTAATATGTACATTTGTGAATCTTGTCTTGTTTTGCTTGAGTGATTGCTTGCATGCCTTGTTCTCGTCTGGTGCGTTGCCGAGGTCACCTTAAGCCTAGACACCTTCGAGACCTTTGTCACTTAGAACTATCTTGGAACCCCGTTGGTTGACCTCCATCTTCACCCTAGCTTATTGGCCGGGATGTCACCATCTAGGCCGAAGTGCGCGTCGTTTAGGCTGAGATGTGCATCATCTGGGCCGAGATGTAGGCGTTCTAGATCCTTGATCCTTACATGAGTGATTTTGTTCCTGGAATGGTATGACCTAGACCGAGGTGTGGCGCATCTAGGCCAAGGTGTGGCACAGTTTAGTCAAGTGTTGTCCTTCCAAGCCGATGTCCTTGCCCCTTGATTGCCGGAGTCTTGTTGTTAGCCGATGTCGTTACTTGCCGGTGTGTTCTTGCCGCCTAGCTTGTTGAGTACACTTTGTCTTGGTCTTGTCTTGTCATGTCAGTCACCTTTTTGGATAGAGCCAATCAGCCGATGCCACGTGTCCCGGCAGAGGGATTAAGCCAGTGATTGTCGTGAGGAGCATACCTTTTTGTATCAATCTTGCCTTTTAGAGAGAGAAAGTCTAGGAGGAAGAATGAGAAGTTTGAGCTAGAGAGAGAGTGAACTTCCAAGCTTGATCGTTGGAGCTTGAACCGTTAGATTCGAGTTTTGAGGTTAGAATCGTAACCTATTCTTGTTGTTCTTATTGATCATCTAGCTGCATTACACGATCTAACCTGTTCCGCACGCCATTCATCGATTTAAAGTTGGTTTGAGAAAGAGAAAACGGTTTTCATGTGTTTTTGAAGAAAAGCCTCGTTTGATCCGAAAATTTGCATTAAAGCTCATGTTTTGTGTTTTTTTTTTTTTGGGTGGATAAGTCATAAAATAAAAGACAAAAAACTTACACCAAGACAAGGGGCATACCCCAGGCCCTAACCAAAAACACTATACAATATCCAAAAAGAAAACAAAAAACTAAGCCAATCCAGGATTGCCCAGAAAAACTAACAACCAATAAGCTAGCTAGACAAATTAAAGAAAAAAACCAAAAGCTAAACTAAAGTAACCATACATAATAAGAAACAAAACCAAAGTGTGTTCATGTGCCGCATGAAAATGTGATGAGGAATATGAACACACCCGATAACAAGTAGCAAAAGTTGGATGAAAAACATAAAACCCATGTACATCCCACAGGGCTAGGCAAAATATCAACACACTAAAGAAACAAACATAAACGGAAGTCACTCTTCACACCCGAGAGGCGCATATAGCAGCCATCTACCCAATCATAGTAGCCCAAAGACGCCTCTTGCTTGCATCTGCACAAATCCAGCCTGCTCCAGACAATGAATCAGAACTGTTACCCAAATCAACCAACCTCCAGACCGCAACATCCTCATAAACAGTTTGCTGCCGTCCCATGCAATCCGAACCGTATCTAGACATTGTAGTAGACCCTGTCAACCAACAAATACTCAAAAGAATTAAAAGCTCATCAACAGGAGAACATACAAGAATCAATGACAGATTACTCAGGATACCACACATATATATGCTCACTACACTCAACCCACAATTATATAAACTCACATCACTCAGAAAATAATGCTCCTTGTACCTACAAAAAAGAGAGAAGTCACAGGTGCTACATAAAAACATGTTAGTTTCTCTCAATGTGGCTAGTGATATTGGGGCGGGTGATCTATTCCTCACACTATACTCGGCCCTCAGATTATGGGGCAAACACTCGACAAACAACTTGCCAGCTATCCAGGTACCTATAACAATAACAAACAATTAGGAAACCCCACAATATATTTGCTAACCATCACTCAACCCACAATTTAGGAGCTCTCATTCCTTGCAGCAGTTACCGAAGGCTTCACCATAGTATGGGGAAGTCTCCATGATTGGAGAAACCAACTGTCAGTTTGGTGAGATTTCAGATTGGTAATGTGCATTACCCTGAACCTAACCATATCCACAATGCCCTTTATAACTACCTCTTCCGGGACCATCTCCTTGTTAAACACTCTGTTATTCCTTGCAATCCACAACTGGTAGACAGTACAGGTAAAAGCAAGCTTAGTGATGATAGCCCCAAGAGATTTGCCTTTCACAGATTGAGCAATGAGTTGGACCAAATCATCCCAAGGTATAGAAGGCCAGTTCACATTTATACGACCTTTAATGTAAGACCACACCCTTTCCGAGAATGGACAATCAAAGAAAAGGTGATTGTGGTCCTCACAAAGATGCTGGCAGAAAACACAATTCACAGATAGGGTTACACCAAAAGTTTGCAACCTATCCCCAGTATTTAATCTGCCAAGAATAGCCATCCACACCACAAAGCTCACCTTCGGGATATTATAAGGGCCCCAAAGGAGAGTAGACCAATTCACAGGATCAAAATGTTTCCTCAAATAGTGCCAAGTAGATTGGATAATGAATTGGCTATTTGAAGCAGGACACCAACTAACATCATCAGATCCTCCAGTGGGGAGGAAAGTAGGGGGAGTACTATCAATAAGATCCCTAAGCTCCCATGAAGAGGGAAAAGGCCATCTCCAAGAGTTACCCTCCACAATCTCATTAACCTTAGCATCTATACCAAGAGCAGAATCATACACAATTCTACCACCAAATTTGTCCCACAAAGAACCCATAGGGTGCCAATTATCAAACCACAAAAAAACCGTAGAGCCATTTCCCACCCTATGTTTGAGGAGAGGGTAGATGATAGGTCTAAGAGAGAGGATCTTCCTCCAAACCCAAGAAGGGTCATTTGGCACCCTAACTCTCCAAAAACTCCTACCTTTCAGAATATAAAACTTAACCCAAATACACCACATTGACTGCTCTCCCCCAGAGAAGAGGAACCAGACATGTTTAGCAATGGCAGCCTTATTCCACCAGTGAGGGACTTAAAACCCAGCCCCCCTTCCTTCTTAGGGGAGCAGATTCTATCCCAAGAAACCTTAGCCCCATGTTTTTTAAGCTCACACCCAGACCAAAAGAAAGCTTTAAATAAACTCTCAATAGATCTAATGACCTTCTTTGGAAGGATGAATAAAGAGGTCCAGTGCACTTGCATAGAGAATAGAATAGATTGGATCAACTGAGCTCTACCAGCATAAGTGAGACACTTATTAGTCCAGCTCTTAACCCTTTTCGTAATTCTCTCCACCAGTTGGTCACAGTCAATGGCCTTAAGTTTAGTGGAAACTAGAGGAACCCCCAAGTATCTCACAGGTAACTTGCCCTCACTAAAATTGCAAACCCCAAGGATCTCATTTCTTAACTGCACATCACAGCCAGAAAAGAAGATGTGACTCTTATTAGGGCTAGGAGACAGCCCAAACAAACTCTTAAACTCTTCTAATCCCAATTTAATGGACTGAACAGTAGACACATCCCCTTTGCAAAATATCATCAGATCATCAGCAAAGCATAAATTAACAATCTTAGTTTTTTCACATCTCCAATGGAATTTGAAATCAGGGTGAGAAGCCTTCTCAGCCAGAATTCTAGAGAGAATTTCCATGACAATAACAAAGAGATAAGGGGACATAGGGTCACCTTGCCTCAAACCTCTCTCCCCCCTAAAATAACCATGCAGGCTCCCATTAATGCAAATGGAGTAAGTGGGACTAGTCATGCAAGCTTTTATCCAAAGGATAATATTAGGGGGGAAACCCATCGCGGTACGGACATCAAGAACAAACTCCCATCTAACATTATCATAGGCTTTCATAATGTCCACCTTCATGGTGCACCTAGGAGAGGGGGAGGCTTTATGGTAGCCTCTCATAAGCTCCTGAGAAAAGAAGATATTACAGCAATCCTCCTACAAGGGACAAAAGCTGATTGGACAGGATCAATAAGATCATGAAGGACAATTTTAATCCTATCCGCAATAATCTTAGAAATACATTTATACAAAGTGTTGCAGCACAAAATAGGTCTAAAATCCCCCACTTTTTCAGCATTGGGGATCTTCGGAATCAAAGCAATGGTGGTGCTATTTAATTCCTGAAGAAGCTCCCCCGATGTAAAGAACGATTTGATTGCTTCAACAACTTCTCTCCCCACAATATCCCAGGATTTCAGAAAAAAAACCCGCAGAATACCCATCGGAGCCAGGGGCTTTATTAGCTTTAAGGGACTTGAATGCATCAATGATCTCTTTCTCAGTCACATCCCTTGCAAGGTTTTGATATTGACTCTCAGACACTCTTTTGGTGATAAGGCTACTAATCCTATCATACCCATTATATTGATCACCAAAAGGATTCCCAAACAAGTTTGTGAAATAGTCCATAAAAGAGTGGTGAACCTCAGCACTTTTAGTCACTCTATCCCCATTAGGGAGCACAACACTGTGAATCCGCCCCTTGTTCACATTTCCCTTCACATTTCTAAAGAAGAACTTAGAATTCCTATCACCTAAACCTAACCATTGGATACGAGATTTCTGGTGGGCAAGACTCTTCTCAGCTTTGCTAAGGTCAATATATTTTACATAAGCAGCCCTCTCAGTCTCTTGAAGAGTTAAATTTAAAGGATCTTTATCGAGCTTAATTTGAGAATTAAGGAGATGATCCTTGGCAACACCAACCCGAGTGGAAATCTCACTGTATTCCTTTTTGTTCAACTCTTTAAGAATGGGCTTAAGAGTTTTAAGCTTCTGGCAAACCCTGAACATGGGAGAACCCCTAATGTATTTCCTCCAAACACCATACACACTGGGGAGGAAGTCACAATGGTTAGCCCAGAAGTCAAAAAACTTGAAAGGCTTCTTATGCTTCGCTTCCTCACCTCCAATTTGCACAATCACAGGGGAGTGATCAGAAACTCCCGAGGGCAAGAAGAGAGCATACGAGTTAGGGTTAACAGTTAACCACCTCTCATTGACAAGGACTCTATCAATTTTCGAGGTAATAAAGTTACCACCCCCCTACTTATTAGACCAAGTAAATTGACACCCCTTGTAACACAAGTCTTCCAATTCAGACTCCAAAATCAGACTATTAAATTGACACCTCATGTTTTGTGTTTGTTTTGATAAGATCCTTGAGTGTGGGTACCCAGGTCCATGTTTTTGAAATTATAACATGAAATCTCAGCTTTTGTAATAGCAAGTTTTGATCTTTGCATTCATCTTCCTCATGTTCCAGTTCTTCAAGTTCTTCATGCTCATGTTCTTCATGTTTATCAAGAGGGAAACCCAGATTTTTCCCGACTTCGCTTTTGAATGTGGCTAACGAGGCTACACCTCGGCAAGGAGGTGTGGGACCTCGGCCTAGACCTGGTAGTTGCCCAGCTTGTTTTTCCAAAGATAAGAAACGGTGTTTCAACTTGATTGACTTAGTTTTTGGAGAATGCCGAGGTCATTTGCATGTAAGCTAGAATTGTTTTGAGTAGTGCATTCAATAGACTTTGCCATGTGTTGTAGGACTTGGACTTGCCTTGACCCCGACGGAGAAAGAGAGAAACATTTTGCTGGAGAGCTAGAGGAGAGAAAGTTGTAGAAAAGAAAGAGAAATAGGAAGAAATTCAAAAGGAATTCAAATTCATCCTTTTGGACTTGAGAATTGAACACTTAGGTGATTTAGAAAACCTTAAATAAGGTGCTGAATTAAATTTGGTCACTTAAGCTAAAGAAACTGTTGGAGGCCTAAGCTACTTAGTTCCTAGAACAAAATAGAGAAGGATGGACAAAATTAGAGAGAAACGTTCTTCTTGAGGGCTAGAAGAGAAAGTTAGAGCAAAGAAAGAGAATGAGAAAGAAAATCAAAGGAAATACAAATTCATCCATTCGGACTTGAGAATTGAGTAGTTTTGTGATTTAGAAGGCCTTAAGTGTGGTGCTTTAGTTAAACTGATATATCATTATGCTAAAATTACTCAGAAAATTCTCTTTGTTCAATTAAGGCGAAGCAAGGTTAGTTTGAGTTAAACTTGGCCAATTAAGCTAATGAAACAATTGGGGGCCTATGCTAATTAGTTAGTAGAACAAAATAGAAAATGATGGAGAACGACGGAGAAAGTTAGAGAGAAACGTTCTTTTTGAGAGCTAGAAGACTAAGTTAGAGAAAAGAAAGAGAATTAGGAAGAGAATAAAAGGGAATGCAACTTCACCCTTTCGGACTTGCGAGTTGAACACATAGGTGATTTAGAAAACCTTAAATGAGATGCTTAAGTTATATTAATATCGTTAAGGTACAATTGCTCGAAAAATTCTCTTTCTTAGAGGCTAAGCAAGGTTGGTTTTGAGGGAAACTTGGCCACTTAAGCTAATGAAACAATCGGTAGCCTATGTTACTTAGTTAGTAGAACAAAATAGAAAATGATAGAGAACGACGGAGAAAGTTCGAGAGAAACATTCTTTCCGAGAGCCAGAAGAGAAAGTTAGAGAAAAGAAAGAGAAGTATGTCTATTTGCTGTATGATTTCGGGTTTGGGCTGATGCCGGGTGGGCTCCGCGTCTGCTATCTCTAGCACTGTGGCTGTATGTCTACTTTGGTGTTGGGCCCACGGTTTTAATGGGCCACAATGTTTTGGGTTTATTTCTGGTTAAAAAAGTGGGTGGTTTTTGAGGGGCCCATTTGTTTTTTGGCCTAGGTTTTTAGTGGCAGTTTTTGTTCATTCGCGGACAGTGTTTTAATTAGTTTTTTTTTTTGTTGCTATTTTGCCCATATATCTTCCCCAAGTTTCCTTCTATTATCTTTGATGATAGGGGTTGATTGGGGATAAAAATGATATATGGGCAATTTTGAGTTTTTATTTTCTGCTTTAGTTACCCCTTCTTTGGGGCACGAGATCACGTTGTCCTACCTGGGGTATGCCCCTTGTAAATGTGTAATATTTTGTCTTTAATTTATGACTTGCCCACCCCCCTAAAAAAAGAAAACAAAAAGAAAGAGATGTAGGAAGAAAATCAAAGGAAATTCAAATTCATCCTTTTGGACTTGAGAATTGAACACTTAGGTGATTTAGAAAACCTTAAGTGAGATGCTTAAGTCAAATTAATATCGTTAAAGCTACAGTTGCTCTGACAATTCCCTTTCTTAGTGGCTAAGCAAGGTTAGTTTGAGTTAAACTTGGCCACTTAAGCTAACCAGATCGTAGAACAAAACAGAGAAGGATGGAGAACGGCAGAGAAAGAGAGAAACATTTTGCTTGAGAGCTAGAGGAGAAAGTTGTAGAAAAGAAAGAGAAAATAGGAATAAAATCTAAAGGAATTCAAATTCATCCTTTTGGACTTGTGAATTGAACGATTAGGTGATTTAGAACACCTTAAATAAGGTGTTGAATTAAACTTGGCCACTTAAGAACAAGTATGGTTAAGTTAGAGAGAAAGGCTCTTCTTGAGAGGTGGAAGAGAAAGTTAGAGAAATGAAAGAGACAGATGAAGAAAAACAAAGGGAATTCAAATTCATCCTTTTGGAGTTGAGAATTGAACACTTAGGCGATTTTGAAAACCTTAAATGAGGTGCATAAGTTAAACTCTTATTATGGTTAAGCTAAAATTACTCAAAAAATTATCGTTCTTAGAGGACCAAGGAAGGTTTGTTTGAGTTAAACTTTGGCCACTTAAACTAATGAAACAATTGCTGGCCTAAGCTAATTTAGTTCGTAGAACAAAATAGAGAAGGATGGAGAACGGCGGAGAAAGTTAGAGAGAAAGATTTTGCTCCAGAGCTAGAAGAGAAAGTTGTAGAAAAGAAAGAGAAATAGGAAGAAAATCAAAGGAAATTCAAATTCACCCTTTTGGACTTGTGAATTGAACACTTAGGTGGATCAGAAAATCTTAAATGGGGTGCTTAGGTTAAACTCATATCGTTAAGCTAAAGTTACTGAGAAAATTCTCTTTCTTAGGGGCCAAGCAAGATTAGTTTGAGTTATACTTGGCCAATTATGCTAACGAAACAATTGGTGGCTTAAGCTAAGAAGGATGGAGAACGACGAAGGAAGTTAGAGAGAAACGTTCTTCCTGAGTGCTAGAAGAGAAAGTTAGAGAAAAGAAAGAGAAATAGGATGAAAATCAAAGGAAATACAAATTCATCCTTTCGGACTTGAGAATTGAACACTTATGTGATTTAGAAGGCCATAAATGAGGTGCTTAAGTTAAACCCATATCGTTAAGCTAAAATTACTCAGGAAGTTCTCTTTCTTAGAGGCTAGGCAAGGTTAGTTTGGGTTAAACTTCCCCACTTAAGTTGATGAAACAATTGGTGGCTGGAGCTAATTTGTTTGTAGAACAAAATAGAGGAGGATGGAGAATGACGTAGCAGGTTAGAAAACATTCTTCTTGAGAGCAGGAAGAGAAAGTTTGAGAAAGAGAAAGGGAAAATCAAAGGGAATTCATATTCATCTTTTTGGGCTTTAGAATTGAACACTTAGGTGATTTAGAAAACCTTAAATAAGGTGCTTAAGTTAAACTAATGTCGTTAAGCTCCAATTACTCAGAAAATTCTCTTTCTTGGAGGCTAAGCAAGGTTAGTGTGAGTTAAACTTGGCCAGTTAAGCTAATGAAACAATTGGCGGCCTAACCTAACTAGTTCGTAGAACAAAATAGAGAAGGACGGAGAAAGTTAGAGAAAAAAAGAGAAAGATGAAGAAAATCAAAGAGAATTCAGATTCAGCCTTTTTGACTTGAGAATCGAACACTTAGATGATTTAGAAAACCTTAAATGAGGTGCTTACGTAAACTCATATCGTTAAGCTAAGCTTACTCAGAAAATTCTCTTTCTTAGGGGCTAAGCAAGGTTAGTTTGAGTTATACTTTGTCAATTAAACTAATGAAACAATGGGTGGCATAAGCTAATTAGTTAGTAGAACAAAATAGAGAAGGACGGAGATCGACGCAGAAAGTTAGAGAGAAACATTCTTCTTCAGAGCAAGAAAAGAAAGTTAGAGAAAAGAAAGAGAAATAGGAAAGAAAATCAAAGGGAATTCAAATTCATCCATTTGGACTGGAGAATTGAACACTTGGGGGATTGAGAAAACCTTAAATAAGGTGCTTAAGTTAAACTAATATCGTTAAGCATCAATTACTGAGAAAATTCTCTTCATTAGAGGCTAAGCAAGGTTAGTTTAAGTTAATTTTGGCCACTTAAGCTAATGAAACAATTGGTGGCCTTAGCTAATTAGTTCCTAGAAGAAAATATGGGGGGGTTCCTGTATAGCTGTGTTAGGTCCTGGGGTATGCCCCTTGTAGTTGTGTAAATTTTCTTGTTTTATTTTATCTCTTATTCACCCCAAAAAAAAAATATGGGGGGATGGAGAAGGGGACTAAGTTAGAGAGAAATGTTCTTCTTGAGAGCTAGAAGAGGAAGTTAGAAAAACGAAGGAGAAACATGAAGAAAAACAAAGGGAATTCAAATTCACGCTCTTGGACTTGAGAATTGAACACTTGGGCGTTTTTCAAAACCTTAAATGAGGTGCATAAGTTAAACTAATATCGTTAAGGGAAAATTACTCAGAAAATTCTCTTTCTTAGAGGCTAAGCAAGGTTAGTTTGAGTTAAACTTTGGCCACTTAAGCTAATGAAACAATTGGTGGCGTAAGCTAATTAACTCGTAAAACAAAATAGAGAGGGATGGAGAACGACGGAGAAAGAGAGAAACATTTTGCTGGAGAGCTAGAGGAGAGAAAGTTGTAGAAAAGAAAGAGAAATCGGAAGAAATTCAAAAGGAATTCAAATTCATCCTTTTGGACTTTTTTTTTTTTGGGTAAGTAATCCTTTTGGACTTGAGAATTGAACACTTAGGTGATTTAGAAAACCTTAAATAAGGTGCTGAATTAAATTTGGTCACTTAAGCTAAAGAAACTGTTGGAGGCCTAAGCTACTTAGTTCCTAGAACAAAATAGAGAAGGATGGACAAAATTAGAGAGAAACGTTCTTCTTGAGGGCTAGAAGAGAAAGTTAGAGCAAAGAAAGAGAATGAGAAAGAAAATCGAAGGAAATACAAATTCATCCATTCGGACTTGAGAATTGAGTAGTTTTGTGATTTAGAAGGCCTTAAGTGTGGTGCTTTAGTTAAACTGATATATCATTATGCTAAAATTACTCAGAAAATTCTCTTTGTTCGAGGCGAAGCAAGGTTAGTTTGAGTTAAAATTGGCCAATTAAGCTAATGAAACAATTAGGGGCCTATGCTAATTAGTTAGTAGAACAAAATAGAAAATGATGGAGAACGACGGAGAAAGTTAGAGAGAAACATTCTTTTTGAGAGCTAGAAGACTAAGTTAGAGAAAAGAAAGAGAATTAGGAAGAGAATCAAAGGGAATGCAACTTCACCCTTTCAGACTTGCGAGTTGAACACATAGGTGATTTAGAAAACCTTAAATGAGATGCTTAAGTTATATTAATATCGTTAAGGTACAATTGCTCGAAAAATTCTCTTTCTTAGAGGCTAAGCAAGGTTGGTTTTGAGGGAAACTTGGCCACTTAAGCTAATGAAACAATCGGTAGCCTATGTTACTTAGTTAGTAGAACAAAATAGAAAATGATAGAGAACGACGGAGAAAGTTCGAGAGAAACATTCTTTCCGAGAGCCAGAAGAGAAAGTTAGAGAAAAGAAAGAGAAGTATGTCTATTTGCTGTATGATTTCGGGTTTGGGCTGATGCCGGGTGGGCTCCGCGTCTGCTATCTCTAGCACTGTGGCTGTATGTCTACTTTGGTGTTGGGCCCACGGTTTTAATGGGCCACAATGTTTTGGGTTTATTTCTGGTTAAAAAAGTGGGTGGTTTTTTAGGGGCCCATTTGTTTTTTGGCCTAGGTTTTTAGTGGCAGTTTTTGTTCATTCGCGGACAGTGTTTTAATTAGTTTTTTTTTTTTGTTGCTATTTTGCCCATATATCTTCCCCAAGTTTCCTTCTATTATCTTTGATGATAGGGGTTGTTTGGGGATAAAAGTGATATATGGGCAATTTTGAGTTTTTATTTTCTGCTTTAGTTACCCCTTCTTTGGGGCACGAGATCACGTTGTCCTACCTGGGGTATGCCCCTTGTAAATGTGTAATATTTTGTCTTTAATTTATGTCTTGCCCACCCCCGAAAAAAAGAAAACAAAAAGAAAGAGAAGTTGGAAGAAAATCAAAGGAAATTCAAATTCATCCTTTTGAACTTGAGAATTGAACACTTAGGTGATTTAGAAAACCTTAAGTGAGATGCTTAAGTCAAATTAATATCGTTAAGCTACAGTTGCTCTGACAATTCCCTTTCTTAGTGGCTAAGCAAGGTTAGTTTGAGTTAAACTTGGCCACTTAAGCTAACCAGATCGTAGAACAAAACAGAGAAGGATGGAGAACGGCAGAGAAAGAGAGAAACATTTTGCTTGAGAGCTAGAGGAGAAAGTTGTAGAAAAGAAAGAGAAAATAGGAATAAAATCTAAAGGAATTCAAATTCATCCTTTTGGACTTGTGAATTGAACGATTAGGTGATTTAGAACACCTTAAATAAGGTGTTGAATTAAACTTGGCCACTTAAGAACAAGTATGGTTAAGTTAGAGAGAAAGGCTCTTCTTGAGAGGTGGAAGAGAAAGTTAGAGAAATGAAAGAGAAAGATGAAGAAAAACAAAGGGAATTCAAATTCATCCTTTTGGAGTTGAGAATTGAACACTTAGGCGATTTTGAAAACCTTAAATGAGGTGCATAAGTTAAACTCTTATTATGGTTAAGCTAAAATTACTCAAAAAATTATCGTTCTTAGAGGACCAAGGAAGGTTTGTTTGAGTTAAACTTTGGCCACTTAAGCTAATGAAACAATTGCTGGCCTAAGCTAATTTAGTTCGTAGAACAAAATAGAGAAGGATGGAGAACGGCGGAGAAAGTTAGAGAGAAAGATTTTGCTCCAGAGCTAGAAGAGAAAGTTGAAGAAAAGAAAGAGAAATAGGAAGAAAATCAAAGGAAATTCAAATTCACCCTTTTGGACTTGTGAATTGAACACTTAGGTGGATCAGAAAATCTTAAATGGGGTGCTTAGGTTAAACTCATATCGTTAAGCTAAAGTTACTGAGAAAATTCTCTTTCTTAGGGGCCAAGCAAGATTAGTTTGAGTTATACTTGGCCAATTATGCTAACGAAACAATTGGTGGCTTAAGCTAAGAAGGATGGAGAACGACGAAGGAAGTTAGAGAGAAACGTTCTTCCTGAGTGCTAGAAGAGAAAGTTAGAGAAAAGAAAGAGAAATAGGATGAAAATCAAAGGAAATACAAATTCATCCTTTCGGACTTGAGAATTGAACACTTATGTGATTTAGAAGGTCATAAATGAGGTGCTTAAGTTAAACCCATATCGTTAAGCTAAAATTACTCAGGAAGTTCTCTTTCTTAGAGGCTAGGCAAGGTTAGTTTGGGTTAAACTTCCCCACTTAAGTTGATGAAACAATTGGTGACCGGAGCTAATTTGTTTGCAGAACAAAATAGAGGAGGATGGAGAATGACGTAGCAGGTTAGAGAGAAACATTCTTCTTGAGAGCAGGAAGAGAAAGTTTGAGAAAGAGAAAGGGTAATGGGAAGAAAATCAAAGGGAATTCATATTCATCTTTTTGGGCTTTAGAATTGAACACTTAGGTGATTTAGAAAACCTTAAATAAGGTGCTTAAGTTAAACTAATGTCGTTAAGCTCCAATTACTCAGAAAATTCTCTTTCTTGGAGGTTAAGCAAGGTTAGTGTGAGTTAAACTTGGCCAGTTAAGCTAATGAAACAATTGGCGGCCTAACCTAATTAGTTCGTAGAACAAAATAGAGAAGGACGGAGAAAGTTAGAGAAAAAAAGAGAAAGATGAAGAAAATCAAAGAGAATTCAGATTCAGCCTTTTTGACTTGAGAATCGAACACTTAGATGATTTAAAAAACCTTAAATGAGGTGCTTACGTAAACTCATATCGTTAAGCTAAGCTTACTCAGAAAATTCTCTTTCTAAGGGGCTAAGTAAGGTTAGTTTGAGTTATACTTTGTCAATTAAACTAATGAAACAATGGGTGGTTAAGCTAATTAGTTAGTAGAACAAAATAGAGAAGGACGGAGATCGACGCAGAAAGTTAGAGAGAAACATTCTTCTTCAGAACAAGAAGAGAAAGTTAGAGAAAAGAAAGAGAAATAGGAAAGAAAATCAAAGGGAATTCAAATTCATCCATTTGGACTGGAGAATTGAACACTTGGGGGATTTAAAAAACCTTAAATAAGGTGCTTAAGTTAAACTAATATCGTTAAGCATCAATTACTGAGAAAATTCTCTTCATTAGAGGCTAAGCAAGGTTAGTTTAAGTTAATTTTGGCCACTTAAGCTAATGAAACAATTGGTGGCCTTAGCTAATTAGTTCCTAGAACAGAATATGGGGGGATGGAGAAGGGCGGACTAAGTTAGAGAGAAATGTTCTTCTTGAGAGCTGGAAGAGGAAGTTAGAAAAACGAAGGAGAAACATGAAGAAAAACAAAGGGAATTCAAATTCACGCTCTTGGAAGCAAGGTTAGTTTGAGTTAAACTTTCTACTGTTTTATGTATTCAAAAATTTCAATATGATATTTTAAATCAAAAATTTTTACTTCGTGTTAATTGCAAATCTGCTAAATATGTTTTGGAAAAAGATGTTCAAAATCTTGCTAGTAAACAAATTTTTGCCCGTTGGTCTGAAGTACGAGTGTGCCTCTTCGGGTCTTGCCATTGCTCTGAAGTACGAGTGTGCCTCTACCAGAAGCTCAAGATCAAGTCTGCTTCAAGCTAGAATGGCGATCAAAAGTGCTCTCCCTGAGTACCATTCCTTGCTAGAGGCATCTTGGCTGTGTTCGTAATGAGTTCCTATGAGACCAACTGCGAAGGTGGAAACTAAAGTTCGAATGGCTGATGCCTAGAACGTAAAGGTTCGGGATTTCCGGGACTAAAGTCTGGTTTAAATACCCAGAGGCGTGTCCTCGGCTTGAAATCTGTATGGAAGCCCCATAGGTTGAGATAGCATGTATCTACCTCAATTCTGGATACTGAACCAACCTAGTCTGTCACCCCATTGGAGAATAGGGAAAGTTGTGAATATGATCAGGAAGAAAGGGGAGATCCCCATCGGAGAAGAGCGGTTCACCGCCACTCACCTCATGAGGTGCTTTCTAAAACGCCACTACACTTGTTTATTGCGTTCATTAAACATCATGCATTGTATTGCATTGTACCTATCAAGTTTCTTTCTCATTCATGCACGATATTGTATGTACGGTTCATTCAAAGAAGTTCCGTTTGAGATCCTTTATTTAGTGTATCAATCACCCTTCATTCACTTAGTGTATCAATCACACTTCATTCACTTTCACTTTTGTGTATCTATCACACACATTCTCATTTTGTGTATCTACCATGCACATATTCACTTTAGCGTATCTATCACATACATTCTCGTTTAGTGTATCAATCACACTTCATTCATTTAGTGTATCAATCACACTTCATTCGTTTAGTATATCTTTTTTTTTTGGGTGAATAAGAGATAAAATAAAACTAGAAAATTTACACAATTACAAGGGGCATACCCCAAGACCTATCACAGCTATACAAGAAAACAAAACCAAAAGCCCATCAACCTGTTCACCATCCCTATAATCTAGCAATATGAAGAGTGAACAAGAAATATAAACATTTATAGCAGCCTAGACGAAAAGGAAAAAACAAAATGAAGCATTGATCCAGGAGGCTACGGCCTTGACAAAGAAACTCCAGCAACTGTAGCACCAAGCAAGATAGATGACCCTGGACACTGTATCCGCAGGTGCACGAGCCAAATACAGTAAACCCCAATAAAATATAAAATTCCCTACACAGCCCGTAGGGATAGGAAATAGGATCCAAAACAAAAACTAACCTGTTAAGATATGTGCAACCCGAAACATGGTTGCTAGGAAAACTATTAAGAACACAAAGAAGCACAAAGGTACTCCTACACAGCTCGTAGGTATAAGCTAAATACGCTATAAAATTATGTAAATAATACAAAGAAAAAAAATTGATTTTCTCCCTCATGTAGCACAGCAAGGCGCTAGAAGCAGCCATCACCATGGTACAAACACACCATACAAACTGCCACCTGAATCTGTGCAGAATGTATTCATCACCCCTCCACACCATAAAGCAAAGATACCAGCAGCACCCTCATGTAACTGCACTGTAAGAAACACCACACCTCCGCACATAGTGCATCTATCACACTTTGTGTTTACATTCAGTATATCAATCATACTCTGTTCACTAAGTGCATCCATCACACTTTGTGTGCATTTAGTGTATTCATCACACTCGTTCACTAAGTGCATCTATCACACTTCGTGTTCACATTTAGTATATCAATCATACTCTGTTCACATAGTGCATCTATCACACTTTGTGTTCATTTTCAGTCTATCAATCATACTTTGTTCACTAAGTGCATCTATCACACTTTGTGTTCATTTTCAGTATATCTATCATACTCTGTTCACTAAGTGCATCTATCACACTTCGTGTTCATATTTAGTGTATCAATCACACTTCATTCATTTAATATATCAATCATACTCTGTTCACATAGTGCATCTATCACACTTTGTGTTCACCTTTAGTGTATCCATCACACTCGTTCGCATAGTACATCTATCACACTTTGTGTTAACTTTTTGTGTATCCATCACACTTGTTCACTAAGTGCATCTATCACTACCCACCCAAAAAAAAAAAAAGTGCATCTATCACACCTCGTGTTCACCTTTTGTGTATCCATCACACTTGTTCACTAAGTGCATCTATCACGCTTTGTGTTAACCTTTTGTGTATCCATCACGCTTGTTCACTAAGTGCATCTATCACACCTCGAGTTCACCTTTTGTGTATCCATCACACTTTGTTCACTAAGTGCATCTATCACACTTCCTGTTCACCTTTTCTGTATCCATCACACTTGTTCACTAAGTGTATCTATCACACTTTGTGTTCACCTTTTGTGTATCCATCACACTTGTTCACTAAGTGCATCTATCACACTTTGTGTTCGCTTTTTAGTGTATCAACCACACTCTGTTCTTTTTTTGGGTAAGTAAGTAATAAAATAAAAACAGTGAAATTTACAAGTTTACAAGGGGCATACCCCAGGCACGCCCAGACAACAAATAAAAACATATATAACCAACAAAAACTACCACGACACCCCTAAGAAGGGGGGTAAACAAGAAATTAAAACTAAAACACAATATCCCAACTTTGCCCATATATTCTTTTTGTCCTCAAAGTAACCCCTACCGTCAGAGATAATAGAAGGGAACTTGAGGTGAATATATGGGCAAAAAATCGGGTACCTAACAAACACAATAAAAATAAAAATCAAAAATTGTCCATATATCATTTTAAACTCCAAATACCCTCTACCATAAAAATAATAGATAGATATTGGGGAATGATATATGGACAATTTTACCAACGTGGTAAAAACCCACAAAACAAGTTAGCACTATTGGCCCCGTGGGCCCACCGTAAATCAAAAGATGGACCATACTCTTCATTACAGCGCTGCCAGCCAATATAACAATTCAAAACCATTACTGGTTTACCCAAAACCGTGGGCCAAAAGCATACCCACCATCCCAGAATTCAAAACCCCTTGGCGGGAGAAGACCCACCCTCCACCCACGTGGTGCAACCTGCTACACAGCAACATTACAACATCACTCATCACACGTCAAAAACACATCATACATAGGTGATGTAGAGCCTATGAAAGCACCCAGCTACATTTGTTAATGAATCCCACGCGCCCAAAACTCGTGAAACCCACTTCAACTCCTTCGTAGCTCATGTATTAAAAATACACCAGCATCGGAAGTCCACCATGGCCGGCGAAGCTTGATTACCTAGAACATAAGTCTGCCGTCGGAAAACCCAGCATCGCTAGCCAACTCATGTATGCCACTTAGTGCATCTATCACACTTTGTGTTCGCTTTTAGTGTATCCATCACACCTGTTCACATAGTGCATCTATCACACTTTGTGTTCGCTTTTAGTGTATCTATCATACTCTGTTCACATAGTGCATCTATCACACTTTGTGTTCACTTTTAGTGTATCAATCACACTTTGTTCACATAGTGCATCTATCACACTTTGTGTTCACCTTGTGTATCAATCACACTCTGTTCATGTAGTGCATCTATCACACTCTACGTATATCCATCATGCTTTGCTTCACATAGTGCATTTATCACACTTTGTATTCACTTTGTGTATCTCTCACACTTTGCTTCACTTAGTGTATCAATCACACTTTATTCATATAGTGTATCCAGCACACTCTCTTCACTTTTGTGTATCTATCACACATGCTCGCTAAGATTGCATCATAACTGCATGAAATGTAGTTTGATTTGCCTTCCCGCTTAAAACTGTCGCATTTATTGTGAATATTTGCTTCGCTACAGCTTTATTTACTAATTCCTTACTGCATGAAATGTAGTTAGATTTCTATGCTTACTACTTTTCATAATCTTGAGTTACGTCCGGTTTTGTGCATATCATTTTGCATCTTGCTCTGCGGGCACATCTTTGTTATCTTGCCTGTTTGTCTAAGTTTTCGGCCTTGTCAAAAGCGGGTCGTCTCTGGGCTTTGACATTCACTCCCGTCACTTCTTGACTTTCAAGTTCTGTCAAAGAAGGGCAACTGTAGACACCCCATTTTCGACCGACCTTAAGACTCAGACGTCACCGATTGAGCCCTTGGTGATGTTGCATATTGTGCTCGTTCTGAAGTTTCAGAGTCTCGGCTGCGAGCCTTGCCTCTGGACTTCCAGACTCTTTCGTGCCTTGCCTCGGTTTGCGAACCAGGCTCTGTTTCTCTATTTTCTCTTCCCGAAGGGAGAGAGAGGTCTCGTGGATCATCTCTCAGTGGCCGTAGGCTACGTTTCGTGGTCGTAGGCCATTTTTCCCATTTGGAGCCCAGTTTCCGATTTTTCGGAGCCGACGGCCGTGTGTCTCAGTTCGGGACTGCCTAACCACCTCCGTTTGCTCCAGTTTTTGGCACACATCTTATTTACTCCCTTTTGGGAGACACTGTGGCCCGAGAGACCAACTTCGTGGTCGAATGCCACCTCCGGTGCTTAACAGCCCATCATCGCTCTCCGTCGCCCGTTTTCCTCACTAAAAAGCTAATGTTGACCACCCCGAGGCCACTTTCTTTAGCCCTAAACCCCATATTTGTGTTTTACACACCTGGGAGGCCACCAATATGTATAGGTCGGCCAGTAATTGTCCTTGACCCTTTTGAACCCCTCTAAAAAGTTGGCTTTTCTCTCTCCTGGTTCACTTTTTTTGGGTTTTGACCACATATTTGTGTTGTGCACTACTTGCCATGTAAACCATGTTTGCTAGTCAAGATTGCATGCTATTTTGTCCACCATGCTAGCATCTTTTGGCCATGCTTTGAACTGGAAATGTGAGTTTTGGGACTGCCTTGGCTCTATCTTCATGCTTCATGTTTTGGGACTGCCTTGGCTCTATCTTCATGCTTCATGCCTTGGGAAATCTTCCATGTTTCGGGGCTGTTTGGCATCATATTTCAGTGCTGGAATTACATGCTTGTATGCCATATTTCATGCCTTGCCATGCCTTGTTAGAGTTGCATACTATGCCTTAGGTTCGGTCCTCGGTTTGCGTGCATGCGTGCACGCGTTTCGAGAGTCTCATTTTCATCTAATGGCTACTGATGAGAGTGTGGCTGAGGTCCACTCATGTTAGTGTAAGTCCATTATGCTTTGCGTATGCCATTTCATTTCATAGCATTGTGTATGTTACGTTGTATGTTAGAGCATTGTGTATGCCTCGTTACATCATGCATTGTGTATGCCATTTCATAGCATTGTGTATGCTAGGTTGCATGTTAGGGTTGCATTCATGCATATCATGCATATTGCATTGCGCTTGGGATAGGAGTTAGCCCAAGCACGGGAAACGAGGGACGTTTCGTACTCCGAGTGACGGAACGTGTCTCAATTCCCGGTCGCCGACACTCCGGATTATCCATGATGGAGTCTAGGCCTTGTTGTGCCCATATGTGCATTCGTTTCATATTGAGTCATGCAATTCGACTTTTCGGCCATCATGCATCGAGATGCGTGATTAGTGGCACGAGGATCGAGGACTACACTCCCTGAAGAGTAGTCATGCATACATATGTGAAAATACTTTGCCATGCCCCTTTGTTGCTCTATGTTACAGCAAATCAGAAATCAGCAGCCTTCCGGAGCTTGGCACGCATTCCAAGAATAATTGCAAACAGAGGCAAACCGGGGCATCGCAAGGGATTCTCCGCACAAGGCAACCCGAGCATGCATCATTCATCATTTGGAACAGAGCTGAGGCGGTCCATGGATTTGCGTGCCAATTTACTGCTTTCCTAGATTAATTTGTTAATTAATTAGGATTCTGTATTTATTCGGGACTGTATTATTTATTCATTTGGGACTGTATTATTTATTCGGACCCTCTGTGCGAGGGCAATGTTGTAATAAGTGTGCATATGTGTGATGTATGTTTTCCAACCCCACGTCTTTCTCCTTTTTATTTATTAGCTTATGATGGTTAGATTAGGGCATGTTTCAATTAGCATACAGTATGATAGCATGTTTGCATTCATTCATCTGTCTTGCATGCACCGGGCTCAGCGCATCATACTAACTGCATTTGTATCTCAATTCCAAGTTGAATACATGTTAGTTGTAGCATTTCACATGCCATCTTTAGAATAGCCGAGCCTATCTTAGTTGCATTTTGCATGTGTTGCATTAGGCATTTCTGTATAGTTAGGATTATGCATGGATTTCTAACATAGCTTTTGTTTTGGCTTGGAGTACTCGGTAAGTGTTTATGCTTTAGCATCCTTGCATGTTTGTGAGTGACTGCCATGATAGCATGCTTACCATAAGGCTAAGTGCTTATGTGATATAACTTCCTGAATGCTTATGGGTGAAGGTTGGGTTATTTGAGTTGGAGCAATTCATTAAAATGTGTGTTTAAAGCCCACTAGATAGTGGCAAAATCATGTTTTCTAAGCCCAACCGAGGGTGGCAAATCCACGTCTTAGCCTACTTGCGAGTAGCACCATCAAACTATTTTCAAATAAACAAACATGAAATGTTTTGTTCCAATTCAGGCGACCCAGTCTATACTTGTATGTTGTGCGCATCACATAGTAAATCTAGGCTAATAACCGAAATAAGAACGCATAAAGTTTTCAAAACTATATATCATGGTTAGTAGAGGCCGATCTTTGATCGGGCAAGCGGGGGTGCTCACGAAGTGACCTTCCCCAATCGTACCCAAGTTCCCAAGCCGAGGCAACTTTAGTGATGACGGACACGTGGCCTTAGGCAAACGAGTCAGGGTTTCCTAAATTTTTCCAAAATAAAACATTTAGGTGGCGACTCTGTATCTGGCAAAGCAGTCCATGTTTGGCACTTCTTTCAAAAAATCTGTTTTCTCAAAACGATTTGCCGGATTTGGACTCTTTGGTTCAGATTAAGAACCGTGACAATTTGAGAGTCCGAACTTGTAGTGAGCCCAAATGAACAGAACGGGACTCATCCTCCCGGGGCGTTCAGGGACGTCTACAGTTTCTGGCGACTCTACTGGGGAGTTAGAGAACTTGACTCGAACTCATGATATCTGCTTTTGACTACACTTATGTGTTTCTTTGCATTGCATGTGCATTGGTGCGCCTAGGACACTGTGTTTGCCATCTGCTATTCCTGAGCGGTTTGCCAGAGGCCACGTGCCATAAGGCTTACCGATTACGGGCTCTGCCAGTATGGGAACACAAACCCCAGTTTTACGGGGGTACCCTTTTTGACCATTCGACCTAGTGCATATTCGGAATCCGTAGTGACCATTCCAAACTAGGACAGGTTGTTTATCCGTTTATAGGTTGTTTGAAACCACTGTGTGCGTAGTGAAACCCTAGCTCCTGACAAAATAGGACAGGGAAACCCTACCCCAACATAGGGGTGTTTTGGCTCTCACTTGCTTGCTATGTGCTTTTAGGGTGTGTCCCTGTAACAGTTTGCAAGTCTGGATATCAGGCCTGCGGGCATCAGTATCTGGGAATCAGTTTTACCTGAGGGTATCAGTTCACTGGCAGAATTTTTGGATAGAACTCAGTAGAGAGCACAGTTATTCGGCTGCTCATATCTGTTTTGGTGAAATCAGGCTGAGATGCTGCATGTTTTCTCTTTTGCTAGGGTAGTCTTGGAACCATAGCTTCAGAAGGCTCCGATAACCCCCGAGGTTCATCGGACTTGTGCTGATAAACTTTGTCAAGTCAGAGATTCAGTTCAACGGCAAATCAGTGTTCCTCTGCCAGAGGCAGGGTAAAAGGAGCCAGTTAGGCACAAATCATCGGCTCAGCAGTTACCAGATCAGTGGCCCTTATCCACCCCACCAGTGAACAATCAAGCTAAGGCCTCAGTTTCTATCACAGAGATAGATATACCAGTCAGTCAGCCGGAACAGCAGAACATGGCAGGGATGGAGGAAATGATGCGTCAACTCCAAGAAAGTATGAAACTCATGCAGCAAGACGCTGCCCGCCAGACGGAATTTGCCAAATAGTAGGCTGCGATCATGGCTCAACAAGCAGAGTTAATTACCCGGCTACAGCAGCAAACCGGAGCATCTGCTTCGCACCAAGCGCCTTCCCCACCAGGAGTCCCAGCACCCGAGGAGGCACCAAATGGCCAGGGAGATACGGACATTCCCACAGGACTGGCTCCACCCCCAAGAACATTTTTAGAATTCAAAACAAGAACATTTTTCTCACGTATGCCCAATGTTCTATTCCTAAAGAGAGATTATTAGAGAAAATTAGAGCGTTGTTCACCACCAGGGGTCCAAATTATGTCAGGGTTGCACATGAATTACATGAGGATGGGCAACCACATCTCCATGCTCTTGTCCAGTTCCCATACCGTTTTCAGACGCAGGATCAACGGTTCTTCGACGTTACACACGATCGAAATAGTCGCCATTTCCATCCGAATGTACAGGGGGCATACAACCATCAGAATGTGCTGGAATACATCTCCAAACACGGGGATTACACGAAATGGGGCGAATTCCGTGAGAGGAACCGCTGCGCTAACCAGAATAACAAAGACAATATATATCGGGATGCACTTGCAGCCGGCACTAAGGACGAAGCACTAGCAGTGGTACGAAATGGCGACCCAAAATGTTTCTGGTTAAATTATGACAAATTGTCATCAAATTATGACCGGATTTCATTTAATCCACCATTGCCGTATGTTCATCCATTTACAGACACAGTATGGGTCGTTCCAGCAGCAATACAGCAATGGGTTGCAGACAATATAACAGACGAAGCCCAAAGACTGCATAGGCCCAAAAGCATTATAATTGAAGGCCCATCTAGAATTGAGAAAACATGTTGGGCCCGGTCTTTGGGACCACATAATTATTATTCAGGCCACATCGACCTGAGGGACCACAAGAACGACGCTTTCTACAACATAATTGATGATGTGGCCCCACAATATTTGAAACATTGGCGCGAGTTTATTGGAGCGCAACGGGACTTTTTTTCAAATTGTAAATATGCCCGCCCAAAGAAAATAACGGGCGGGATTCCAAGTATTATATTATGCAACCCCGGAGAAGACTCCAGCTACAAAGAGTATTTGGAAAAACATGAACACGCCAGGCTCAAAGCGTGGACGATCCGAAACGCAGAATTCTACACACTCAACGAGCCCCTGTTCGCCAGAGCCAATCAAGAAAAGCCATCATAATGCAAAGAAGAAGGCCCAACGCAGGAAGATATTCCACTTCCAATTCGGGTGTTCGTTATTCCACGTCAACGGATGTATCGAACCACATACATTGGAGAGAGAGGACGCTGTCAGGGGTCTTTTACGACACTTTGATGAACCCGATGTGGTTCAAAGCAATAGACCTCTCCAGACCGGGCAACGAGGGGGTCTACAAGATACGCTGCCTATTCAACTACAACCTCCGGAAAGCATTGGGAATCCGAAAAACTTTACTGGTGGAAGAGAGTTAGGGAGTGAGTTATATAGGTGCCCAGGAGCGTCCCACTAATATTACCTGGGACGCTCCCCCCGCGCCACGTTTCATCCCCCGATTGGTGCTCCCTTCCGCATTTTGAGGCGTGTTGTCGGCTAGTGTCTCCGCTCCGCGCCCAGATCTGCGGCCAGGATTAAAAATCTAAAAAGGCAAGCGCAAGTGGGAAATTTGAATTTAAAGGCAAGCGCAAGCTGAGGGTGTAAACAGTTAACCTACGTATGGCCCACGCTTTGATTTTTCTGCATCATGGGTGATCTGTTATTATTCTGTGCCATACGTTATACAGGAACCTGATTTAAACATGGTTAACTGTTCATGTTGACCCATGTCACGGTCAACATATTACGCCTATAAAATATAATCGATGTGATGCATTTAATGGTGGGTTCCTGATCATCGATTATGGCGACTACGTTCCGATTTTCGCAACGGCGTCCATATACTGCCAGAACTAAATTAAATTTTAGTCGCCGTTGGACAACCTCCAGCAGATCTGGTGTTTCCGGTCGAAGTTATTTTAAACTACGGAAACATATTTATTACAAAAAAAAACGATTCACGTCTAAATCGTTGTGTGATTCCATCTGGAGGATTGACGATTTCCTCCCGTATGATGAGCCTCATTTTTTCCATTTCGATTTGCCGGAGGTTGGCACTGAAAGGGATGAACGACTATCCCGAAAATTGAAGCTGTTAGGGCTCTACATCCAGGGTGTAGTTTTACGTCAAACTGGCGGTCTCTCCGAAGTTGCAGTTGATACGCCTGGTCTCGAAAGCGACATGCGTG
This sequence comes from Camellia sinensis, assembly GCF_055761805.1. Classification (NCBI taxonomy): domain Eukaryota; kingdom Viridiplantae; phylum Streptophyta; class Magnoliopsida; order Ericales; family Theaceae; genus Camellia; species Camellia sinensis. Next base: position 91,706,552 of record NC_138964.1, read on the forward strand.
ATGCCCCTACTCAGACTGGGGAACAAACTGTGGCCATTGATCCATCTGCTATACTTGACAATGGACAGTGTGAATTTGTCGTTGTGTTGGATCGGTTTCCTAATCCTGCGTATACGCCTAAGTTTGAAGATGTTTTTCTGTGGTCCAGTGGTGACCCACGAACTGGTTGTATGGTCAGGGGCACGGAAATAGACCGTTTTGTTGTATTGCGGCGTGTCCCCGTTGTAATGCCGCCGCAATCGAATGAATATCCAATTGTTAGCCGTCAAGGCGTTAAAACATTTATCAACATCGGAAAAAATGTTGTGTCCGAATTCCGAGATAGTTTAGGCCAACTGAACGGCGCGTACAATAATATTGTAAAAAACGCAATTATTTGTTATTTTGTGTGGGAATGTCGCACAAAATCGATTGTAAGCGCGCATTTGAATTGTAGATTGAAATATTGTTACTAGTAAAATAATTTCTTATTAATACAAATATTTGTTACAAATTATTTTACAATTGTCTCCGTTGTACATTTGCTTTCTGAGCTGATGTGGATCCTTCCAGTGCGGCTTTTACAGCTTCTCCTATTAATTTGGCCGCGTCGTCTGTAGTGAGTCTTGATGATTCTGAGTTATTGGATCCGGCCTCGCTTACTGATGGGCCTATGTCAACTGGGCCGCTAGGCTGATTATTTGGGCCAGAGTTGATTAATGATGGGCCGTGGGTCGGCAAAATTACATATCTGCCATCATGCAAGAGGATCCGAATACGTGTCCGTTTGTTTAAACCCTAATGCATGAGAAATGGCAAGTAAACACCATAATTACATATCTGCCATGATACAAGACGGTCTGAATAAGTGTCCGAGTGTTTAAACCCTAATGCATGAGAAATGGCAAGTAAACATCATAATTACATATCTGCCATCGTGCAAGAGGGTCCGAATTAGTGTACTAGTGTTCGAACACTAATGCATGGGAAATGGCTAGTAAACACCATAATTACATATCTACCATAACACAAGAGGGTCCGAATAAGTGTCCAAGTGTTTATACCCTAATGCATTAGAAATGGCAAGTAAACATTGTAATTACATATCTGCCATCATGCACGAGGGTCGGATTAAGTGACCGTGTGTTCGAACCCTAATGTATGAGAAATGGCTAGTAAACACCATAATTACATATCTGCCATTATGCAAGAGGATCCGAATACGTGTCCGTTTGTTTAAACCCTAATGCTTGAGAAATGGCAAGTAAACATCATAATTACATATCTGCCATGATACAAGACGGTCCGAATAAGTGTCCGAGTGTTCGATCGCTAATGCATGAGAAATAGCAAGCCAACACCATAATTACATATCTGCCATTGTGCAAGAGGATCCGAATACGTGTCCGTGTGTTTAAACCCTAATGCATGAGAACTGGCAAGTAAACACCACAATTACATATCTGCCATCGTGCAAGAGGATTCGAATACGTGTCCATGTGTTTAAACCCTAATGCATGAGAAATGGCAACTAAACACCATAATTACATATCTGCCATCGTGCAAGAGGGTCCAAATAAGTGTACTAGTGTTCGAACACTAATGCATGAGAAATGGCTAGTAAACACCATACTTACATATCTACCATCATGCAAGAGGGTTTGAAAAAGTGACCGAGTGTTCGAACCCTAATGTATGAGAAAAGGCTAGTAAACACGCTAATTACATATCTGCCATCATGAAAGAGGATCCGAATACCTGTTTGTGTGTTTAAACCCTAATGTAGGAGAAATGGCAACTAAATACCATAATTACATATCTGCCATTGTGCAATAGGGTCTGAATAAGTGTCCGAGTGTTCGAACCCTAATGTATGAGAAATGGCTGGCAAAGACTGTAATTACATATCTGCCATCATGCAAGAGGATCCGAATACGTGTCCGTGTGTTTAAACCCTAATGCATGAGAAAGGGCAAGTAAACACCATAATTACATATCTGCCATCGTACAAGAGGGTCCGAATTAGTGTACTAGTGTTCGAACGCTAATGCATGAGAAATGAAAAGTAAACACCATAATTACATATCTACCATCACGCAAGAGGGTCCGAATAAGTGTCCAAGTGTTTAAACCCTAATGCATTAGAAATGGCAAGTAAACACCATAATTACATATCTGCCATCATGCAAGAGGGTCCGATTAAGTGTCCGTGTGTTTGAACCCTAGTGTTTGAGAAATGGCTAGTAAACACCATCATTACATATCTGCCATCGTGCAAGAGGATCCGAATACGTGTCCATTTGTTTAAACCCTAATGCATGAGAAATGGCAAGTAAACACCATAATTACATATCTGTCATGATACAAGACGGTCCGAATAAGTGTCCGAGTGTTCGATCGCTAATGCATGAGAAATGACAAGTAAACACCATAATTACATATCTGCCATCCTGCAAGAGGATCCGAATACGTGTCCGTGTGTTTAAACCTCAATGCTTGAGAAATGGAAACTAAACACCATAATTACATATCTGCCATCATGCAAGATGGTCCGAATAAGTGTCCGAGTGTTTAAACCCAAATATATGAGAAATGGCAAGTAAACACCATAATTACACATCTGCCATCATGCAAGAGGATCCGAATACGTGTCCGTGTATTTAAACCCTAATGCATGAGAAATGGCAACTAAACACCATAATTACATATCTGCCATCGTGCAAGAGGGTCCGAATAAGTGTATTAGTGTTCGAACGCTAATGCATGAGAAATGGCAAGTAAACATCGTACTTACATATCTACCATCATGGAAGAGGGTCCGAATAGGTGTCCAAGTGTTTAAACCCTAATGCATTAGAAAAGGCAAGCAAACACCATAATTACATATCTGCCATCATGCAAGAGGGTCCGAATAAGTGACCGAGTGTTCGAACCCCATTGTGTGAGAAATGGCCAGTAAACATCATAATTACCTATCTGCCATCATGCAAGAGGATCCGAATACGTGTCTGTGTGTTTAAACCCTAGTGCATGAGAAATGGCAACTAAACACCATAATTACATATCTGGCATCGTGCAAGAGGGTCCGAATAAGTATCCGAGTGTTTAAACTATAATCCATAAGAAATGGCAAGTAAACACCATAATTACATATCTGCCATAATGCAAGAGGGTCTGAATAAGTGTCCGAGTGTTCGAACCCTATTGTATGAGAAATGGCTAGCAAACACCGTTATTACATATCTGCCATCATGCAAGAGATCGAATACGTGTCCGTGTGTTTAAACCCTAATGCATGAGAAATGACAAGTAAACATCATAATTACATATCTGACATCGTGCAAGAGCGTCCGAATTAGTGTACTATTGTTCGAACGCTAATGCATGGGAAATGGCAAGTAAACACCATAATTACATATCTACCACCACGCAAGAGGGTCCGAATAAATGTCCAAGTGTTAAAACCCTAATGCATTAAAAATGGGTAGTAAACATCATAATCACATATCTGCCATCATGAAAGAGGGTTTGATTAAGTGTCTGTGTGTTGGAACCCTAATGTATGAGAAATGGCTAGTAAACACCATAATTACATATCTACCATCGTACAAGAGGGTCCGAATTAGGGTACTAGTGTTCGAACGCTAATGCATGAGAAATGAAAAGTAAACACCATAATTACATATCTACCATCACGCAAGAGGGTCCGAATGAGTATCCAAGTGTTTAAACCCTAATGTATTAGAAATGGCAAGTAAACATCATAATTACATATCTGCTATCATGCAAGAGGGTCTGATTAAGTGTCCGTGTGTTTGAACCCTAATGTTTGAGAAATGGCTAGAAAACACCATAATTACAAATCTGCCATCGTGCAAGAGGATCCGAATACGTGTTCGTTTGTTTAAACCCTAATGCATGAGAAATGGCAAGTAAACACCATAATTACATATCTGCCATGATACAAGACGGTCCGAATAAGTGTCTGAGTGTTCGATCGCTAATGCATGAGAAATAGCAAGTAAACACCGTAATTACATATCTGCCATCGTGCAAGAGGGTCCGTATAAGTGTCCGAGTGTTTAAACTCTAATACATGAGAAATGGCAAGTAAACACCATAATTACATATCTGCCATAATGCAAGAGGGTCTGAATAAGTGTCCGAGTGTTCGAACCCTAATATATGAGAAATGGCTAGCAAATACCGTAATTACATATCTACCATCGTGCAAGAGAATCCGAATACGTGTCCGTGTGTTTAAACCCTAATGCATGAGAAATGTCAAGTAAACATCATAATTACACATCTGCCATCGTGCAAGAGGGTCCGATTTAGTGTACTAGCGTTCGAACGTTAATGCATGGTAAATGGCAAGTAAACACCATAATTACATATCTACCATCACGCAAGAGGGTCCGAATAAGTGTCCAAGTGTTTAGACCCTAATGCATTAGAAATGGGAAGTAAACATCATAATTACATATCTGCCATCATGCAAGAAGGTCTGATTAAGTGTCCTTGTGTTCGAACCCTAATGTATGACAAATAGCTAGGAAACACCATAATTACATATCTGCCATCGTGCCAGAGGATTCGAATACGTGTCCATCTGTTTAAACCCTAATGCATGAGAAATGGCAAGTAAACACCATAATTACATATCTGCCATTATACAAGACGGTCCGAATAAGTGTTCGAGTGTTCGATCGCTAATGCAAGAGAAATAGCAAGTAAACACCATAATTAAATAGCTGCCATCATGCAAGAGGATCTGAATACGTGTCTGTGTGTTTAAACCCTAAGGCATGAGAAATGGCAACTAAACACCACAATTACATATCGGCCATCGTGCAAAAGGGTCCAAATAAGTGTCCGAGTGTTTAAACTCTAGTACATGAGAAATGGCAAGTAAACACCATAATTACATATCTGCCATAATGCAAGAGGGTCTGAATAAGTGTCCGAGTGTTGGAACCCTAATGTATGAGAAATGTCTCGCAAACACCGTAATTACATATCTGCCATCATGCAAGAGGATGCGAATACTTGTCCGTGTGTTTAAACCCTAATGCATGAGAAATGGCAAGTAAACATCATAATTACATATCTGCCATCGGGCAAGAGGGTCCGAATTAGTGTATTAGTGTTCGAACGCTAATGCCTGGGAAATGGCAAGTAAACACCATAATTACATATCTACCATTACGCAAGAGGGTCCGAATAAGTGTCCAAGTGTTTAAACCCAAATGCATTAGAAATGGCAAGTAAACATCACAATTACATATCTGCCATCATGCAAGAGGATCTGATTAAATGTCCGTGTGTTTGAAGACAAATGTATGAGAAATGACAAGTAAACACCGTAATTACATATCTGCCATCGTGCAAGAGGATCCGAATACGTGTCCGTTTGTTTAAACCCTAATGCATGAGAAATGACAAGTAATCATCATAGTTACATATCTGCCATCGTGCAAGAGGGTCCGATTTAGTGTACTAGTCTTCGAACGCTAATGCATGGGAAATGGCAAGTAAACTCCATAATTACGTATCGACCATCACGCAAGAGGGTCCGAATAAGTGTCCAAGTGTTTCAACCCTAATGCATCAGAAATGGCAAGTAAACATCATAATCACATATCTGCCATCATGCAAGAGGGTCTGATTAAGTGTCCGAGTGTTCGAACCCTAATATGTGAGAAATGGTTAGCAAACTCCGTAATTACATATCTGCCATCATGCAAGAGATCGAATACGTGTCCGTGTGTTTGAACCCTAATGCATGAGAAATGGCAAGTAAACATCATAATTACATATCTGCCATCGTGCAAGAGGGTCCGAATAAGTGTCCAAGTGTTTAAACTCTAATACATGAGAAATGGCAAGTAAACACCATAATTACATATCTGCCATAATGTAAGAGGGTCTGAATAAGTGTCTGAGTGTTCGAACCCTAATGTGTGAGAAATGGCTAGCAAATACCGTAAATACATATCTACCATCGTGCAAGAGAATCCGAATATGTGTCCGTGTGTTTAAACCCTAATGCATGAGAAATGTCAAGTAAACATCATAATTACACATCTGCCATCGTGCAAGAGGGTCCAATTTAGTGTACTAGTGTTCGAACGCTAATGCAAGGGAAATGGCAAATAAACACCATAATTACATATCTACCATCACGCAAGAGGGTCCAAATAAGTGTCTAAGTGTTTAAACCCTAATGCATTAGAAATGGGAAGCAAACATCGTAATTACATATCTGCCATGATACAAGACGGTCCGAATAAGTGTCTGAGTGTTCGAACCTTGATGTATAAGAAATGGCTAGTAAACACCATAATTACATATCTGCCATCGTGCAAGAGGATCCGATTACGTGTTCGTTTGTTTAAACCCTAATGCATGAGAAATGGCAAGTAAACACCATAATTACATATCTGCCATGATACAAGACGGTCCGAATAAGTGTCTGTGTGTTCGATCGCTAATGCATGAGAAATATAGCAAGTAAACACCATAATTACATATCTGCCATCGTGCAAGAGGGTCCGAATAAGTGTCCGAGTGTTTAAACTCTAATACATGAGAAATGGCAAGTAAACACCATAATTACATATCTGCCATAATGCAAGAGGGTCTGAATAAGTGTCCGAGTGTTCGAATCCTAATGTATGAGAAATGGCTAACAAATACCGTAAATACATATCTACCATCGTGCAAGAGAATCCGAATACGTGTCCGTGTGTTTAAACCCTAATGCATGAGAAATGTCAAGTAAACATCATAATTACACATCTGCCATCGTGCAAGAGGGTCCGATTTAGTGTACTAGTGTTCGAACTCTAATGCATGGGAAATGGCAAATAAACACCATAATTACATATCTACCATCACGCAAGAGGGTCCGAATAAGTGTCTAAGTGTTTAAACCCTAATGCATTAGAAATGGGAACCAAACATCGTAATTACATATCTGCCATCAAGCAAGAGGGTCCAATTAGGTGTCTGTGTGTTCGAACCTTGATGTATGAGAAATGGCTAGTAAACACCATAATTACATATCTGCCATCGTGCAAGAGGATCCAAATACGTGTCCGTTTATTTAAACCCCAATGCATGAGAAATGGCAAGTAAACACCATAATTACATATCTGTCGTGACACAAGACGGTTCGAATAAGTGTCCGAGTGTTCGAACGCTAATGCATGAGAAATAGCAAGTAAACACCATAATTACGTATCTGCCATTGTGTAGTAGGATCTGAATACGTGTCCGTGTGTTTAAACCCTAATGCATGAGAAATGGCAACTAAACACCATAATTACATATCGGCCATCGTGCAAGAGGGTCCGAATAAGCGTCCGAGTCTTTAAACTCTAATACATGAGAAATGGCAAGTAAACACCATAATTACTTATCTGCCATAATGCATGAGGGTCTGAATAAGTGACCGAGTGTTCGAACCCTAATGTATGAGAAATGGCTAGTAAACACCATAATTACATATCTGCCATCATGCAAGAGGATCCGAATACGTGTCTATGTGTTTAAACCCTAATGCATGAGAAATGGCAACTAAACACCATAATTTCATATCTGTCATCGTGCAAGAGGGTCCGAATAAGTGTACTAGTGTTCGAACGCTAAAGCATGAGAAATGGCAATTAAACACCATACTTACGTATTTACCATCATGTAAGAGGGTCCGAATAAGTGTCCAAGAGTTTAAACCCTGATGCTTTAGAAATGGCAAGTGAACACCATAATTGTATATCTGCCATCATGTAAGACGGTCTAATTAAGTGTCCGAGTGTTCGAACCCTAATGTATGAGAAAATGGCTAGTAAACACCATAATTACATATCTGCCATCATGCAAGTGGATCCGAATACGTGTCCGTTTGTTTAATCCCGCCGACTGAATGATTGAGGCCCATCCCGAATTGAACTTGCTGACATTCGTGCCGCCATTATTCTTTGCGCCGTTGAACCGTATTGGCCCATCGGTGCTGACAATGTCTTTGTGGATCGAAAATGTGATTCGGAATTGCTGCGTGTTAGTCTTGCCTTCGTCACTTTGTGCTCCACGTGCCAAATATCCACGTGGCTGTTGTTGAATACCTTGGACAAAACAGTTATTAATGGCGGCCGATAAGTAATTTCCTCTGGGAACGATGATGTTTGGAAAGCCAATGTTGCTTTCATTTTGCAATATTTCACATCATCGTTGATGTTTGTTTGTAGCAATTTGTAGGACCCTGTCCATGGACATCCTTTTTTATCTGCGACAGCATAGGCGTTTCCAAAATATGTTATGTCTACTGGGCATGTAACTAGAAACGTAAAGTGGGCCTGTAATTTATCATCCGCCCGTAGCCGTGTGTCTCGTATTTCGACTTCGACGCGGCCGGTGGAATTAAACGGACACTGTGGCCTGTAGCTTAGCTTGCATTTGTCAATCATCATAGACTTAAATGTGAGTTCTTGCCCTCGGGAGTTTCTGATCACTCCCCTGTGATTGTGCAAATTGGAGGTGAGGAAGCGAAGCATAAGAAGCCTTTCAAGTTTTTTGACTTCTGGGCTAACCACTGTGACTTCCTCCCCAGTGTGTATGGTGTTTGGAGGAAATACATTAGGGGTTCTCCCATGTTCAGGGTTTGCCAGAAGCTTAAAACTCTTAAGCCCATTCTTAAAGAGTTGAACAAAAAGGAATACAGTGAGATTTCCACTCGGGTTGGTGTTGCCAAGGATCATCTCCTTAATTCTCAAATTAAGCTCGATAAAGATCCTTTAAATTTAACTCTTCAAGAGACTGAGAGGGCTGCTTATGTAAAATATATTGACCTTAGCAAAGCTGAGAAGAGTCTTGCCCACCAGAAATCTCGTATCCAATGGTTAGGTTTAGGTGATAGGAATTCTAAGTTCTTCTTTAGAAATGTGAAGGGAAATGTGAACAAGGGGCGGATTCACAGTGTTGTGCTCCCCAATGGGGATAGAGTGACTAAAAGTGCTGAGGTTCACCACTCTTTTGTGGACTATTTCACAAACTTGTTTGGGAAACCTTTTGGTGATCAATATAATGGGTATGATAGGATTAGTAGCCTTATCACCAAAAGAGTGTCTGAGAGTCAATATCAAAACCTTGCAAGGGATGTGACTGAGAAAGAGATCATTGATGCATTCAAGTCCCTTAAAGCTAATAAAGCCCCTGGCTCCGATGGGTATTCTGCGGGTTTTTTTCTGAAATCCTGGGATATTGTGGGGAGAGAAGTTGTTGAAGCAATCAAATCGTTCTTTACATCGGGGGAGCTTCTTCAGGAATTAAATAGCACCACCATTGCTTTGATTCCGAAGATCCCCAATGCTGAAAAAGTGGGGGATTTTAGACCTATTTTGTGCTGCAACACTTTGTATAAATGTATTTCTAAGATTATTGCGGATAGGATTAAAATTGTCCTTCATGATCTTATTGATCCTGTCCAATCAGCTTTTGTCCCTTGTAGGAGGATTGCTGTAATATCTTCCTTTCTCAGGAGCTTATGAGAGGCTACCATAAAGCCTCCCCCTCTCCTAGGTGCACCATGAAGGTGGACATTATGAAAGCCTATGATAATGTTAGATGGGAGTTTGTTCTTGATGTCCGTACCGCGATGGGTTTCCCCCCTAATATTATCCTTTGGATAAAAGCTTGCATGACTAGTCCCACTTACTCCATTTGCATTAATGGGAGCCTGCATGGTTATTTTAGGGGGGAGAGAGGTTTGAGGCAAGGTGACCCTATGTCCCCTTATCTCTTTGTTATTGTCATGGAAATTCTCTCTAGAATTCTGGCTGAGAAGGCTTCTCACCCTGATTTCAAATTCCATTGGAGATGTGAAAAAACTAAGATTGTTAATTTATGCTTTGCTGATGATCTGATGATATTTTGCAAAGGGGATGTGTCTACTGTTCAGTCCATTAAATTGGGATTAGAAGAGTTTAAGAGTTTGTCTGGGCTGTCTCCTAGCCCTAATAAGAGTCACATCTTCTTTTCTGGCTGTGATGTGCAGTTAAGAAATGAGATCCTTGGGGTTTGCAATTTTAGTGAGGGCAAGTTACCTGTGAGATACTTGGGGGTTCCTCTAGTTTCCACTAAACTTAAGGCCATTGACTGTGACCAACTGGTGGAGAGAATTACGAAAAGGGTTAAGAGCTGGACTAATAAGTGTCTCACTTATGCTGGTAGAGCTCAGTTGATCCAATCTGTTCTATTCTCTATGCAAGTGCACTGGACCTCTTTATTCATCCTTCCAAAGAAGGTCATTAGATCTATTGAGAGTTTATTTAGAGCTTTCTTTTGGTCTGGGTGTGAGCTTAAAAAACATGGGGCTAAGGTTTCTTGGGATAGAATCTGCTCCCCTAAGAAGGAAGGGGGGTTGGGTTTTAAGTCCCTCACTGGTGGAATAAGGCTGCCATTGCTAAACATGTCTGGTTCCTCTTCTCTGGGGGAGAGCAGTCAATGTGATGTATTTGGGTTAAGTCTTATATTCTGAAAGGTAGGAGTTTTTGGAGAGTTAGGGTGCCAAATGACCCTTCTTGGGTTTGGAGGAAGATCCTCTCTCTTAGACCTATCATCTACCCTCTCCTCAAACATAGGGTGGGAAATGGCTCTACGGTTTTTTTGTGGTTTGATAATTGGCACCCTATGGGTTCTTTGTGGGACAAATTTGGTGGTAGAATTGTGTATGATTCTGCTCTTGGTATAGATGCTAAGGTTAATGAGATTGTGGAGGGTAACTCTTGGAGATGGCCTTTTCCCTCTTCATGGGAGCTTAGGGATCTTATTGATAGTACTCCCCCTACTTTCCTCCCCACTGGAGGATCTGATGATGTTAGTTGGTGTCCTGTTTCAAATAGCCAATTCATTATCCAATCTACTTGGCACTATTTGAGGAAACATTTTGATCCTGTGAATTGGTCTACTCTCCTTTGGGGCCCTTATAATATCCCGAAGGTGAGCTTTGTGGTGTGGATGGCTATTCTTGGCAGATTAAATACTGGGGATAGGTTGCAAACTTTTGGTGTAACCCTATCTGTGAATTGTGTTTTCTGCCAGCATCTTTGTGAGGACCACAATCACCTTTTCTTTGATTGTCCATTCTCGGAAAGGGTGTGGTCTTACATTAAAGGTCGTATAAATGTGAACTGGCCTTCTATACCTTGGGATGATTTGGTCCAGCTCATTGCTCAATCTGTGAAAGGCAAATCTCTTGGGGCTATCATCACTAAGCTTGCTTTTACCTGTACTGTCTACCAGTTGTGGATTGCAAGGAATAACAGAGTGTTTAACAAGGAGATGGTCCCGGAAGAGGTAGTTATAAAGGGCATTGTGGATATGGTTAGGTTCAGGGTAATGCACATTACCAATCTGAAATCTCACCAAACTGACAGTTGGTTTCTCCAATCATGGAGACTTCCCCATACTATGGTGAAGCCTTCGGTAACTGCTGCAAGGAATGAGAGCTCCTAAATTGTGGGTTGAGTGATGGTTAGCAAATATATTGTGGGGTTTCCTAATTGTTTGTTATTGTTATAGGTACCTGGATGGCTGGCAAGTTGTTTGTTGAGTGTTTGCCCCATAATCTGAGGGCCGAGTATAGTGTGAGGAATAGATCACCCGCCCCAATATCACTAGCCACATTGAGAGAAACTAACATGTTTTTATGTAGCACCTGTGACTTCTCTCTTTTTTGTAGGTACAAGGAGCATTATTTTCCGAGTGATGTGAGTTTATATAATTGTGGGTTGAGTGTAGTGAGCATATATATGTGTGGTATCCCGAGTAATCTGTCATTGATTCTTGTATGTTCTCCTGTTGATGAGCTTTTAATTCTTTTGAGTATTTGCTGGTTGACAGGGTCTACTACAATGTCTAGATACGGTTCGGATTGCATGGGACGGCAGCAAACTGTTTATGAGGATGTTGCGGTCTGGAGGTTGGTTGATTTGGGTAACAGTTCTGATTCATTGTCTGGAGCAGGCTGGATTTGTGCAGATGCAAGCAAGAGGCGTCTTTGGGCTACTATGATTGGGTAGATGGCTGCTATATGCGCCTCTCGGGTGTGAAGAGTGACTTCCGTTTATGTTTGTTTCTTTAGTGTGTTGATATTTTGCCTAGCCCTGTGGGATGTACATGGGTTTTATGTTTTTCATCCAACTTTTGCTACTTGTTATCGGGTGTGTTCATATTCCTCATCACATTTTCATGCGGCACATGAACACACTTTGGTTTTGTTTCTTATTATGTATGGTTACTTTAGTTTAGCTTTTGGTTTTTTTCTTTAATTTGTCTAGCTAGCTTATGGCTTGGTTGTTAGTTTTTCGGGGCAATCCTGGATTGGCTTAGTTTTTTGTTTTCTTTTTGGATATTGTATAGTGTTTTTGGTTAGGGCCTGGGGTATGCCCCTTGTCTTGGTGTAAGTTTTTTGTCTTTTATTTTATGACTTATCCACCCAAAAAAAAAAAACACAAAACATGAGCTTTAATGCAAATTTTCGGATCAAACGAGGCTTTTCATCAAAAACACATGAAAACCGTTTTCTCTTTCTCAAACCAACTTTAAATCGATGAATGGCGTGCGGAACAGGTTAGATCGTGTAATGCAGCTAGATGATCAATAAGAACAACAAGAATAGGTTACGATTCTAACCTCAAAACTCGAATCTAACGGTTCAAGCTCCAACGATCAAGCTTGGAAGTTCACTCTCTCTCTAGCTCAAACTTCTCCTTCTTCCTCCTAGACTTTCTCTCTCTAAAAGGCAAGATTGATACAAAAAGGTATGCTCCTCACGACAATCACTGGCTTAATCCCTCTGCCGGGACACGTGGCATCGGCTGATTGGCTCTATCCAAAAAGGTGACTGACATGACAAGACAAGACCAAGACAAAGTGTACTCAACAAGCTAGGCAGCAAGAACACACCGGCAAGTAACGACATCGGCTAACAACAAGACTCGGCAATCAAGGGGCAAGGACATCGGCTTGGAAGGACAACACTTGACTAAAATGTGCCACACCTTGGCCTAGATGCGCCACACCTCGGTCTAGGTCATACCATTCCAGGAACAAAATCACTCATGTAAGGATCAAGGATCTAGAACGCCTACATCTCGGCCCAGATGATGCACATCTCAGCCTAGACGACGCGCACCTCGGCCTAGATGGTGACATCCCGACCAATAAGCTAGGGTGAAGATGGAGGTCAACCAACGAGGTTCCAAGATAGTTCTAAGTGAGAAAGGTCTCGAAGGTGTCTAGGCTTAAGGTGACCTCGACAACACACCAGACGAGAACAAGGCATGCAAGCAATCACTCAAGCAAAACAAGACAAGATTCACAAATGTACATATTAAAACAAGATCATCCATAAATGTATGCAAGTATGACTAAGTCAAAATGAGGGTTGTTACACAAGTGCCCTATGGGCTTACAGCTTTCCAAGTCAACACCTGGTTACACAAAAGAAGAGTACTAACTCTATACAAAAATAAGCCCTTGGCTTGATATACATGTAATACAAACAAAATAAACAAAAAGAGAGAATCTTCAACTCTCATCATCATCCAAGCTATGTCCTTGGAGGTGGCATACTACTTGTACCTGAAAATAATGTCCCATAAAGGGTGAGCCAACGCCCAGTAGAGATATGCTAAACACAGTATGAGCAATGACTAAGACATTAGCAATTGATAAATGTTCAAATACCATAAACCAATTTATAACCCATTTCCATTTCATTTCAATTTCCATTTCTTATCAATTTCACAATTTACATCAACGGCTCAGAACCTGGCCAACCACTTATATGAGACAATGACTCATATTAAACACTTCCCATTTTACAATAGATAAACATACTAGTTGTATCAACATCTCAACAGATAAGCATACAAGCTGTATCCACATTTCAACAGATATGCATATTAGCTATATCAACACTTCCAATGATAAGCATATAAGCTGTATCAACACTTCCAAAGATAAGCATACGAGCTATATCAACACATTATCTGACAAGCATATGAGCTGTATCAGTGGAGTCCATCCCCTATCTCCTCCCAAACAACATCTGGTTTAGAGGTTCATCCCCTATCTTCCCCTAAACCGTGGAGTACATCCCCTATCTCCTCCCACATACACAACGTATATACACAAAGGACATATACACAATCAATCAATACATAATGTTAATGTATTCTATCAACCGTCATACTCTATGACATATCCAATTGATTAGTTTTAGTTTGCCTAATCATCATGCATTGTCTACAACAATCAAAACTACCCTCCACCGATAGCCCAAGTAATTATTTCTAAACAGATAATAAAAGCTCCAACAGATAAAATATCAATATTTTTAAAAGTGAGCGATTAATAAATCTAACTCCACTATTCAACCATATAACGTACCTATTTCATTATTTCCAACTCAATTCCATAAAGTCACAATTTTCCCAAAATTAGGGTTTTCCACCCGGTTTCCAAATATTGACCCAATGGTCTAAATATCAACAATCAACAACGATATTATTATTTTGAACCCACAATACATATTTTAGACTCAAAATAACAAATCCTCTTTTAACATTTGGAAACCCTATGTCCCAAAATTTACTCAACTTCAACACTTTATCAAAACAACCAAAAATCTAGGTCAAAGACCATAAGAGTGAGTAGGAATCCCTACCTCAAATTCGGAGCTCAAGGAAAGAAGGTGAGAAACTCAACGTGCTCCAAAACTCAATATTCTCGGATCAATGTGTAGCCCTCGACGATCAACCCAACTCTTACAAAGACCGAAGGAAAAGGAAACACTCTAACTAGATCAAACCCTAGAGACAAGGGAGTTTCTAGAGAGAGGAACTCTCAAAATGGCTTTTTAGAAAGTAAGAGAGAGAGAGAGAATGTAAAAAGTGATTTTAAAATATCCAGCTGCCAACTGATATACGACATTCCCGCTCAAGCGGAGAACACAACGCTTGAGCGTCAAGAACAAAGAACTTGGTACGCTCAAGCGCAAGAAGGCCCGCTCGAGCGCCAAGACACAAGAATAAAGTACATCCGCTCGAGCGCGAAAACCAGTCCGCTCGAGCGTAGATTTCCCCCTCCCAGAACTTACACCAAAAAATACTACCCGCTCGAGCACCACCGCTAGAGCGCAAAGAAACCCGCTCGAGCGTGAAAAACATGCCTGTAGAAGTTCTGCAGAGCACCAAAATACTGGGAGCGTGCAATCTCCGCTCGAGCGCAAGAAGACCCGCTCGAGCGGACCTCCTAAAAACTGGGTAACAAAGAATTGAAACCAAAGCCTAACCAACCTGTAACAACTCTGCCCAATACATCCTAAAACCCAAACAAATAGAATTAAAGGATGACAACAAGATAGATACAACTACCAACTCCACGGAACTGAGTCCGGAATACAACAGAACAGTAAAGGGACAACCGAGATCGCTATAGTACAATTGCTCGAAAAATTCTCTTTCTTAAAGGCCTTAAGGTTGGTTTTGAGAGAAACTTGGCCACTTAAGGTAATGAAACAATCGGTGGCCTATGCTACTTAGTTAGTAGAACAAAATAAAAAATGATGGAGAACGACGGAGAAAGTTCGAGAGAAACATTCTCTCTGAGAGCCAGAAGAGAAAGTTAGAAAAAAGAAAGAGAAGTATGTCTATTTGCAGTATGATTTCGAGTTTGGGCTGATGCCAGGTGGGCTCCACGTCTACTATCTCTAGCATTGTGGCTATATGTCTACTTTGGTGTTGGGCCCACGGTTTTAATGGGCCACAATGTTTTGGGTTTATTTCTGGTTAAAATAGTGGGTTGTTTTTGAGGGGCCCATTTGTTTTTTGGCCTAGTTTTTTAGAGGTAGTTTTTATTCATTCGCGAACAGTGTTTTAATTAGTTTTTTTTTTTTTGTTGCTATTTTGCCAATATATCTTCCCCAAGTTTTCTTTTATTATGTTTGATGATAGAACAAAATAAAAAATGATGGAGAACGACGGAGAAAGTTCGAGAGAAACATTCTCTCTGAGAGCCAGACGAGAAAGTTAGAGAAAAGAAAGAGAAGTATGTCTATTTGCTGTATGATTTCGGGTTTGGGCTGATGCTAGGTGGGCTCTGCGTCTGCTATCACTAGCATTGTGGTTGTATGTCTACTTTGGTGTTGGGCCCACGGTTTTAATGGACCACAATGTTTTGGGTTTATTTCTGGTTAAAATAGTGGGTTGTTTTCGAGGGGCCCATTTGTTTTTTGGCCTAGTTTTTTAGAGGTAGTTTTTATTCATTCGCGGATAGTGTTTTAATTAAATTTTTTTTTTTGTTGCTATTTTGCCAATATATCTTCCCCAAGTTTTCTTCTATTATGTTTGATGATAGGGGTTGTTTGGGGACAAAAATGATATATGGGCAATTTTGAGTTTTTATTTTCTGTTTTAGTTACCCCTTCTTTGGGGCACGAGATCATGTTGTCTTACCTGGGGTATGCCCCTTGTAAATGTGTAATTTTTTGTCTTTAATTTACGACTTACCCACCCAAAAAAAGGGAAAGAAAAGTAAGAGAAGTAGGAAGAAGATCAAAGGAAATTCAAATTCATCCTTTTGGACTTGAGAATTGAACACTTAGGTGATTTAAAAAATCTTAAATGAGATGCTTAAGTCAAATTAATATCGTTAACCTACAGTTGCTCTGACAATTCCCTTTCTTAGTGGCTGTCAGTAGAACAAAATAGAAAAGAACGGAGAAAGCTAGAGAGAAACATTCTTTTTGAGAGCTAGAAGACAAAGTTAGACTAAGAAAGAGAAATAGGAAGAAAATCAAAGGGAATGCAACTTCACCCTTTTGAACTTGCAAGTTAAACACTTAGGTGATTTAGAAAACCTTAAATGAGATGCCTAATTTATATTAATATCGTTAAGCTACAATTGCTCGAAAAATTCTCCTTCTTAAAGGCCAAGCAAGGTTAGTTTGAGATAAACTATAGCGACCTAGCTCTTTACCCCGACTTTCGTTGTGTTTCGGACTCGGATTTCCGTGGTTGTATATTGTTGTCAATGTCTTGCTTCCTTCCTTTAACTCTTTGTATTTGAGTTTTGGATTATGTTGGACGTGTTTGGAATATGTTGGTTGTTGGTTGGTCTAAAATGTTGTTGCCCAGATTTTTGGCTTCTTCGCTCGAGCGAGTATTCTTACGCTCAAACGAGCCTTGTGTAATCTGTTCTGAATTTCAGGGAATATGAGAATTGTTGTTCATTTTGGAAATTATTGTTCAAAACGTTGAAATAGTCTTGAAATGACTAATTGTTGAGGATACTTGAGAAAAGGGAATTGTGTTATTCCTTGGATGATGAATTGGAATAAAAGTATTTATAATCTTGTGTTATTGGCATATCAATTCATTTGATTACATTAAACTTTGAAAGTTGATTTGAAAACTTGCATTGAGAAAAGAATGTTGAGAAATAAGTTTTTATGGAATGGTTTTGGGGCAAATACAGTGATAAGTTTAGAAAGGTGGTGTAGATTATAGGTGTCAAGCCTTCCAGTTAATATTAGTAAAAATGATAGATTGCAGGTGTCGAGCCTTCCAGTTAATATTGGTAAAAATGACAAATTGGTAGTAATTGTATAGTCTACTTGCAGATACCGACCTAGGGATTACCAGAGTCGTATTTACCGCTCTTGAAATGAATTGTTAAGTTTTGAAGAATTGAAAAAAAAAAAAAAAAAAATTTGCATGACATCATTGAGCATGATGGTTTTCAAAGATAAAGATGTGATTTTATTTCAAAAGAGCATTGCATGGCATGTGCATTTCATTTCTTGAGACTTGTATAAAATGTATATACTTTGTTAATGATTTCCTACTGGGCTTTATGCTCACCCTACGGGATTTTTGTGTAGGAAAAGATGTGGTAATACTGCCTAACTAAAGGCGAGGAAATGTGTGTTGAGAGTACGATACTCTCATTTTGCCGTGACTCCTTGTGTAAGCCAAGGGCTGTATGTGTGTGGGTTTGAATAACCGTTTTGTGTAACTAGGCTCAAGCCTAGGAAACTTGTAAACCCTTGGGGGTATTTATTTGTTTATTTACTTGTTGTTGCATTAATGTATTGTTGCATGAAGAACTATTGTATCATGTAATGTAAGTTTGGAGATTTATATTCGGTTTTCCTTGAAAGAGCCACGATTGATGTATTATCATTTGGGCTAGAAATTTGGGGCGATACAATTACTCTCTCTTAGAGGCTAAGCAAGATTTGTTTAAGCTTAACTGGGCAAATTAAGCTGATGAAACAATTAGTGGCCTAAGTTAATCAGTTCCTAGAACAAAAGAGAGAAGGCTGGAGAACGACAGAGAAGGTTAAAGAGAAACTTTATTCTTGAAAACAAAAAGAGAAAGTTAGAGAAACAAGTGAAATACATTCCTTATTCACCCAAAAAAGAAATACATTCCCACAATCAACTTTCTGTAACAACCACACAGTGGCCTCCAACTCTGTATTATCTAGTAGAGCGTCTTGACATCGTCGAAATCAAGCCCTCCATTTTTGTTCTTATTGATTTCTTTGAAGAAGGCGGGATTGTTCAAGGCTTCATACCCATCTTCTCCAATGAATCCTGCAAACTTGGCCAGGCTTACTTTTCCTTCTCCGTTATCGTCCATTTTCATGAAAAACTCTTTCACCAATTTCCTAACCTTTTTGGGCATGGCCTTTTAGTAGACCTGTGCAGTCTCTTGTATCTCCTCCATCGAATGGTCTAGTATCTTCTCCATTGAATGGTTTTTATTTTGTATGTAGAGAGTTGTGAATATTTTTTCAAAAAAAAAAAAAAACATCATTAGCAGAAATAGATTTTTATAGCAAGTAAGATCGATATCATATTAATTATGGGGTTATTACACCCAGTGGTCTGAGAAATAAAAATAAATAAATATGCAAAAAAAATTATAATTTGAATTATTAATATATATATAATAATATTATTTATTTATTTGTAATTATTTTTCTAAAATCTCACGATGTGATATTTCCCCTCCAATTAATTAATCTGATCACAATCACATCAAATTAATTATTTTTTAAAATCTCGCTGATGTAATATTTCCCCTTAAATTAATTAAGCTGATCACAATCACATGTAATCAATTATTTTCTAAAATCTCGCTGATGTGATAGTTAATCACAATCACATATAATTAAATCAATCAATCACACACGTATAATTAAATTTGTCCCCTTAAATTAATATGTTGTAGGTGCTAAGGGGCAATACTTCATGGCGGATATATTGGAGTAGCTTATTTGCATATCTATTTTTTTTTAAATAAAAAAAAAAGAAAACTTTAAAAAGTAAAAGAAGTATACTTAAAAACAATAGCTTCTGTTTGCCTACAAAAGAGAGAGAGAGTCAAATATGAGCTAGGGAGAAGTAAATATATGTATTTCCGTTTGACATGTGTGAACCAATATTACACATTTATTCTATTACATAAAGTAAATAGAATTACTTAATGCAAGAGATTCATTCATGCGGTCATAATCAAAATCCAAATATCCAAAATCCCAAATTCTAAAAATTTATTGGATCATTCCAGGGAGTGCATTGCACGAGATTCATTCGTGCAGTCATAATCAAATTTGTGATACAAGTAACCGAAATTTAAAGCACATCAAAGATTTTAAATGAAATCTCATATTTAAGAAAATCTAATGCAATAATAAATAAATAAATAAATCTAGATTTGGTTGTTCAAATAAACAATTAAGCTAATGAAACAATTAGTGGTCTAAGCTAATTAATTCCAAGAACAAAAGAGAGAAAGATGGAGAAGGACAGAGAAGGTTAGAGAGAAATTGGAAGAAAATCGAAAGGAATTGAATTTCATCCTTCTCGATTTGAGAATTGAACACATAGTTGATTTACAAAACCTAAAATGTGGTGCTTAAGTTAAACTATTATCATTAAGCTACAATTACTCTCTTTTAGAGGCTAGGCAAGATTTGTTTGAGCTTAACTTGTCAAATTAAGCTGATGAAACAATTAGTGGCCTAAGTTAATTAGTTCCTAGAACAAAAGAGGGAAGGCTGGAGAACGACAGAGAAGGTTAGAGAGAAACTTTATTCTTGAAAACAAAAAGAGAAAGTTAGAGAAACAAGTGAAAGGCATTCCCACAATCAACTTTCTATAACAACCACACAGTGGCCTCCAACTCTGTATTATCTAGTAGAGCGTCTTGACATCGTCGAAATCAAGCACTCCGTTTTTGTTCTTGTTGATTTCTTCGAAGAAGGCGGGATTGTTCAAGGCTTCATACCCATCTTCTCCAATGAATCCTGCAAACTTGGCCAGGCTTACTTTTCCTTCTCCGTTATCGTCCATTTTCATGAAAAACTCCTTCGCCAATTTCCTAACCTTTTTGGGCATGGCCTTTTAGTAGACCTGTGCAGTCTCTTATATCTCATATTAATTAAGGGGTTACTACACCCAGTGGTGTGAGAAATAAAAAATAAATAAATATACGAAAAAATTCATAATTTTAATTATTAATATATATATAATATTATTTATTTGTTTGTAATTATTTTTCTAAAATCTCACTGATGTGATATTTCCCCTCCAATTAATTAAGCTAATCACAATGACATCAAATTAATTATTTTCTAAAATCTCGCTGATGTAATATTTCCCCTTAAATTAATTAAGCTGATCACAATCACATGTAATTAATTATTTTCTAAAATCTCACTAATGTGATAGGTCCACTTAAAATTAATTAAGTTAATCACAATCACATATAATTAAATCAGTCAATCACGCATATACAATTAAATCTATCCCCTTAAATTAATATGTTGTAGGTGGTAAGGGGCAATACTTCCTGGCGGATATATTGGAATAGCTTATCTGCATATCTATTTTATTTTATTTTTGAATCAAAAAAAAAAAGAAGAAGAGGACTTTAAGGATGGACAAAAAGGGTAGGAAGGCCATCGATAAATTTGGCTTTCCAGTGGGTACTGTTAGCGTCAGGTCGTTGAGTGACTTTGAGAAGGAAAACATCCTTGTACCATCGGAAATGGGTTAAGGATGGACAACGTAAGTTCTGGAGAAGCTCACGACCACGGTCCTGAGTAGAGGTACTGGTACCAACAAAATGGTAGATGATTGTCTGAATAAGCGTATAAACAGCATCGGGCTGTTGGACCTGCTGGTTGGTAGTCGGGTCAAGCTCAAGTTTGATAGCGGTTAAGATTTCAGTTTGTTGGACGGGAGTCATAATATTATCCCACCAACCTTTAAGAACGCCGGTAAAGCCATTAATAATAAACTTAGCAATGGCCTGGTCATTATTACTGTATTGGCGGCAAACAGTAGCATACATCATCATTTGATGTAGCTTTTTATAAATACCAAATTCTGATTCACCATCAATATTCCATTCATAAATGGTTTTACCATGGTAACTATTCTGTTCATTAAGATAAGCTTCTTCATAAAGAATATCTGGTGGAGTAGGTCTGGAATAGTAATTTCTGGTGTGAGGTAAAAATCCTGGTTTAGAAGAACTATAATAGTTTAATTTATTGACGGATGAGGGTTCCTGGAAGTTCAATTGAATTTCATGAATTTGTTCTGGAGATAAAGTATCCTGGTCAGGGTTGGACTCAGCTCTAAGCATGTGGATAGTGCCACTACCAGATTGTCCTGAAGGCTTAGGAGGTTCTGCAGGGCGAACATTGAGAGTTTGCATTTTCTGTAATAAAGTGTCCATAAACTCAGTATTAGACGATTTTAACTTAAAGTTAGTAATGTCTAATGATGGTTTAATGGATACAGGATGAAGAGTTGAGACTCCTGTGACAGGTGGAGCTAGGGTTCTATCCTTAAAGGTAGAAACAGCTTCTTCAACTCGGGTTAACTGCTTACTGATTGTTTGACAGATAAGATTGGTATAGTTATTCTGTCTTGCTAAAGAACCTTCGGCTTTGGAAAGTTTTCCTGATTGAGCATCTATATATGCAGTGGCGGATAATGGTTGTCTGGTTGTTTCTCCATTTGGTACTAATTCCAAGGCTTGAGGAGGAGGATGTATCGAATGGATTACTTGTCCTTCGGTAGTAGTCCAAGCTTTGTACTGGTCTTCAATGATTGTTACTTTTGGTTGGATGACTGTGTTATACCATTCGACAAAAGGTATTAATTGCTGATGTAACTCAAGATGTTGATAGTATTGAGTTCTATAATTGGCTAACTGGTCAGAAGTATGGTTGGTAAAATACCAATCCCTAAATTCTTGATATTGTTTCTGGTTAAATTCCTGGTTTAAAATTTTTCTATTTTCACTGCCTGGTGTAAAATCCATTAAAGATCAAAATTCCTATCGCTGGCCGTTGGGCTATCTGGTGATGGTGTTGGTGCGGTATAAACACCATGAGGGATTCTATTGTGAGAAAGACGGATTCCTTGAATTTCTGATGTCATAGGATCTTCTTGTGGATCACTAGGGGGTCGACTAGGAGGCCTAGAAGGTATCTGTTGGAGTATATTTTCTATTTGTCTTCGGGAGGGTAAGTTGTCAACAGATTGACGACTAGATTCCGGATAGTCCACTTGATAAGGAGGGACGGAACGAAAACTGTTGTTGGAAAAACTTCTAGGGGCAGTTCGAAAACTGGCATTAGAAGAATTGCTCCTGGTAAGCATGGGTTTCTGGAATCGGAGGTATACGTTACCTCTGTCTGTTTGAATGACATCATCGATGTTGTGCTGTATGAGTGGTTTAGGAGGGACAGCATTAGGAATTTCCCATCTGTTAGGAAAAGTTATGTCCTTCTAAGGGAGGATCTTAGGCACGGCTACTTGACTGCTGTAAAGATTTGTTTCAATCAATACTGTTTTTCCTGCTTCAGTTTTCTTTTTGACATAAGGATTTAAAGTTGTTAAAGCCTTAATACAAATTCTGGAATGAACTGAAAAGGGAGGTGTTCCATGAGACAAACTGGTCTCAATAGCGCCCATAAGTGAGGCACGCCAGTTAAGGCATCGACCATCACGTAGGGTGCATTGGATACTGGTATTCTGACCAAGAAGGGTCAGAGGTTTGAAGGCGATCTGTACTAATCCTATATGGATGTACTTATATTGTTTAACAAATGGAATAAAATCATTTATATGAATTAAATGAATGATTTCATCATTGTTCTGAATACAGGATGCATGTTCAAAGGTTTTTATTATTTTTTTACTAAGAAAGTTAAAAGTTCCTTTCTTGTAAATGGTTGCTGGATCTACTGTTGGGATAGTCCATTTATCTAAGGCTTCCTTGACATCCTGGTAAGCTACTAATTCAGCTGCTTCGGCTAGAGAGGATATGGTATTTCCTACTGATGTTACTGATCCTGATTCTAGTATTTCTACGGTATTTTCTTGTTGGTTAGACATGGTTGTATTGTGATCATATATGTCTAATTTATTAAATTTATATTTTTATTATGTGATAATTAAAACCTGGCTCTAATACCATGATAGGTGCTCACTAAAGGTACGATTAGCACGTCTGTCAACGACTTACGGGCATCAAATGGTCTACGCACTTTCTGCAACACGACCTAAACCCTACGCGACTTGGGTGACGTCCCACTAACCCTAACATTTAATTAACCTAACACAAGCACAAACCCAAGAGTTAATACACACATAATAATGACATAAATATAACAAATTAGGACACATATGATCTCATAATACCTTTACTGTTGGGGTGGTGGAGGCCTTCTGGCCGCCCACGCCACCAGATTCTCAGTGATCAGCACTTGGACTTCTTCAAGATTCTGTTCACAGCGTGCTAACTGCTCTGAGATGTACTGCTGAGTATAACGGTCTGGCCGTAGGCTAAGATAATATCTTTTGCGCTCAAGCCAGAATTGTTGTGCTGCTAATGCTAATTCTAATAAATTAACAGAGGGCATACATAATTAAACACGAGGTTCAAACTTTTATTGAGGAAGTAAAATATTTTACAAGAGGAGGTTGGAAGGAGATTACAGGGGAAGAAACTGGAAAGGAAAGAAAGTCTGAAATTTTCTAAGTCTGCCTCAACAAGGGTAAAGGCAATCCCTTAAATAGACAAAAGAAGATAAGATTACATTATTACATAAGACAGGTGGCCTTCTTCGATTGCACCGACAGAATTCCTCCTTATCAACTTATCTTCACTTTTTCGGAATGGAAGACAGCATCTTCTTTTTACTGTTGGAAATATCTGCTTTAGCAAAAGTTGCTTGTCCTGTTGTGCCGACGCCTAAAGCTCGGGGCCCTTGCCTTTACTGGATTTGTCTTTAGCCATCTTTTCCACTAGGACAGTTGTCAGAGAATCCCAGAAATCGCCAAGATTGGGTTCTTCATCATCTTCGGATTGTGACTCACCGGCCAACACGTGTTCGGCTGGATCTGATTCTGGCTGACTGGTACCTGATCTCATAGACACGTCATCTTCTGGATTAACAGATTGGAGAAATTGTTCCTTCAGATAATCCATGCTTTTGACAATTAATTCATTGTCTGAAAGATGGGGGTATTTCTGTTTTAACTCCTGTTGGATCTGGACAAAAGGATTAGATACTGGAGAAGAGGATGGTGCTGGAAGTGCTGGTTGTTTGACGGATTCCCAGCAGGCTTTGGTATGCTGTTGAATCTTCGGGATGAGATCCTTAAGATCCATTTTATCCCACCATTTAACAAAGAAAACTCTTTTCAAACGGGGAACCTTATTCTGGTAGTCACATGCAAAGTCCCATTTCCAAATCCATGGAATGCCAAAGCGAATTGAGAAATGGACAATTGATTTACTGATTGATAATTCTCTGTTTTTATTTAAAAATGAATAAGCTCGGGAGTAAGCCACAAGCCATTCATTATATTCTGTTCGAACTGAGTCTGGTAAGATATCAAGGGAAAGTCCGAACTTGTCCCACCAAACGAGGAACCAGTTAGGAACATCGTTTTTGAGAACATCGGACAGAACACGGATAAACCAAGAATGATTCTTGATTGGATTCTGGTAGTAAAAGACCTAGGTAAAGGCATCAATATAATCCCAGTATGAAAATTTACACTGTTTATTGCGGAGACCTTCAAGATCCCGGGTAGTATGCGGATGAATGCCCCAAGTAGAAATGGGCATGATCTGACGGATAACGATTTTACTGTATTGAATGGGACTGGCCGCTTTGTTAACATCATGCAGGGTATGCTTGATCTCAGCAGCGCCAGTTTCTATTAGGATCTGTTCATAAATATATCGGTACTGGTCAAAGTGTGGAGGGGACTGTTGAGTGGAGAGATAACGACGTTTAATCTCCCACAGATCGGCCATCCACTGTTCATCAGTCGGTTCAATCCAGAGGACTGTTTCCTCGGTCAGACTGTTTGGAGTATACGGATCTTCCGACCTAAGGAGAACATCCCTTGCCGAGGGATTACTGGTTTGTCCTCTCAGGGGAGGAAATTCTGATGGATCATAGCGAGGGTTTGAACCCCGGCCACGACCACGGCCTCTTTGGCCCCTACTGGTCATTGGCTGATTTCTGCAAATATTCACGGGTCAAAAAGTCAGGCAAAGAGTTAGCTTCTCCTTTGATATATTCAATATCAAAATCAAAATTAGATAAATAACCCTGCCAGCTTACGAATATCTGTTTTGAAACAAGATTTTTAACATCCTGTTTAAATATCTGTCGAGCAGCAGAGCAATCAACTCTGATGATAAAATGCTGGTTTAATAAATCATCCTGGAATTTAATAACACATTTTACAATGGCTAAACATTCCTGTTTAATAGTCGGATAGTTTAAAGCAGCTTGATTCCAATGCCCAGAATGAAAACGTAGAAGTTCTTCTTTCTGAGTTTTGGGATTAAACTATTTTAAAATACCACCAAATCCTTCATTAGAAGCATCAGTTTCAACAATTTTCTTCCATTCAGGATTAGGTAAATTAAGACAGGGTAACTGTTGGACTTTAGCTTTTATTTTCTGAACTGCTAAAGTATGTTCTGGTGACCAAGGTGGAGGATTCTTTTTTAACCTGGAATATAAAATGTTAGCATCAGCAGATAAATTCTGATAATAGTCTCGAACATAATTAAGACTTCCTAAAAATCTCTGTAATTGAGTTTTGTCCTTAATTTCATCTGGGAATTTAGAGGCAAACTCCATGCTTCTGGTAATAGGAATAATACTACCATTAGAAATATTATGTCCTAGATATCTGATGGTGGTTTGGAATAATTGCATCTTTGGTGCAGAAAGAACTAAACCATTTCTGATAATAACATTCTTAAAAATATTAAGATGTTTAACATGCTGGTCAATTGATGAAGAGAAAACCAAAACATCATCAATATAAGATAAAGTAAATTCTGTAAAAGGATTAAAAATATCATTCATGATATGCTGGAATTCTGAAGGGGCATTTTTCAAGCCAAAAGGCATGACATTCCATTCATAATGCCCAAAGGGTATGGTAAAGGCTGTTTTATAGCGATCCTGTTCAGCAATTTCAATTTGCCAATATCCTGATTTTAAATCAAATTTGGAAAAAATTATGGCATCCTGGAGACGGTCTAAAAGATCCTTTTTATTCGGAATAGGATATCGAATCCATTTCAGTTTATCATTTAGCGGTTTGTAGTTAATCACAAGGCGAGGTACTCCTCGTTTTAACTCTGCATTTTTATTGACATAAAAAGCGGTACAACTCCACGGGGAGTGACTAGGACAGATAAGTTTCTTTTCAAGAAGACTTTGAATTTCTGTTTTACATAATTCCATATATTCCTTTTTCATTTGACTAGGGCGAGCTCTAGTTGGAATATATTTTTCATCAAAATCTGGTTCATATGGTAAAGTTACAGTATACTTTTTGCGATTCCAAAAAGCATTAGGAACAGTACCACAAACTTCTGTTTGAAATTCTTTTTCAATTAATTTAATTTTCTGTTGAAAAGCAGGTTGCTGTAATCTTTGTTCTGTTGTCAAAAAAGAGACTTCTTTTTGAATTAAATTTATCTGGTTTTGTTTTACAGAAATTAAATCACGAATTTGATCTAATTCTTTAGTATACGGTTGGGTAATAAATTCAAAAATTACGGATTTTCCTTGTAATTGAGAATATATTCCTGTTGAATCAATTTTCTGGATAGGCATCAAAAGACAAAGAAAAGGTGTGCCTAAAATGATATTTGTAGCTAGATTTCTGACTAAAACAAATGATGTTGGAAGACAGAGATCTTCATTACAAATATATGCTTCTGGAATTTTATACCTGATCTGGAGAGAATTTCCACTTGCACTGGTAAGACTCTGGGTAGTCTTTTCAAAATATCTGGTTGGAACTATACCTTCTTGGATACAGTTCATATCTGCTCCACTATCGACTAAGGCAATAGCATCCTTAATGATAAAATCCGGTTTAATCATAAAAGAGATTTTAATATACCACTTCTGGAAAGTTACCTGATTAACAAGTAATAGGTATGGAGTAGAGGCTTCTGGTTCTTTCTTGTTAAGATCAAGTTTTTGTTCAGTTTCTTTTTCTTTCTGTTTGGGAATTTGGGTATTAAGATACTTAATATCTTTGATGGCAGCTTCACTGGCAGTTTGCAAGTGTTTAACTTCTGTTTTGAGGATATTAATTTCCATTTTTAAGTCCTGGAGAGTAGTTGGCTGTTCCACTACTGATTTAGTCTGAATTCTGTGATGTTTGAAGATTATAAGAATAATCTGGTATAGGAGGGGTATCTGTTATAGTTTGCTGATGGTCATAACACATTTTTAAATATTTAATTTTTATTTCTGGATCCTGGATCTGGTCTGCGACAGCAAGCATATCCTTTTGGGTATCTGTTAAAACATTAATACTACTTGGTTCTCCTAAGTGTAAACCATTCATTTCCACTATGGATTTCTAGTAATTAATTTCTGATATTTGTTCCTGATTGGTACTACAGGGATAGGATTCTTCAGGTTCATCTTCCTCGGATGAAGTAGAGTATAACTGGTTAAGCTCATCATCAGAAGGGATTTCGTCTTCAGTTGAATTTTCTTCTGCTTCTAAAGCTTGAATTAACTGTTCTTTTATGTCTGGATCAAGGTTTAATTCATTAACCTTAGATTTTGCTTTAGACTTACATCTATTAGCATAATGTCCTGTTTGGCCACATTTATAGCATTTAACTTCTGATTTAGATTTTCCTTTTTGTTTACTGGTAGACCTTTTTGGATAAAACTTCTTAGGTGGTTTCGGATGGCTAGTCTTGGAGAACTTTTTTCTGTATGGTTTAGAGGATTTTTTATGAGATATTTTTTTGGTTTTATTAGGATATTTGATGCCAGGTTCATAAGCAAACTGTTCACAAAATTCTCCTAATTCTTTTCTTCCTGTTAAATTCTGTTGTTTCATCTGATAATGAAGTTTAAGGTCATTACAAAGGGAAAGACCTTCATCAGTTATAATGGAACAAAGTTGTCCATAAGTGTACTGTTCATAAGGAATAGACATCCGGTCAAAGTATTAGACGATTTTAACTTAAAGTTAGTAATGTCAAATGATGGTTTAATGGATACAGGATGAAGAGTTGAGACTCCTGTGACAGGTGGAGCTAGGGTTCTATCCCCTAATGCTGTCCCTCCTAAACCACTCATACAGCACAACATCGATGATGTCATTCAAACATACACAGGTAACGTATACCTCCGATTCCAGAAACCCATGCTTACCAGGAGCAATTCTTCTAATGCCAGTTTTCAAACTGCCCCTAGAAGTTTTTCCAACAACAGTTTTCGTTCCATCCCTCCTTCTCAAGTGGACTATCCAGAATCTAGTCGTCAATCTGTTGACAACTTACCCTCCCGTGAATATTTGCAGAAATCAGCAAATGACCAGTAGAGGCCAAAGAGGCCGTGGTCGTGGCCGGGGTTCAAACCCTCGCTATGATCCATCAGAATTTCCTTCATCAATTGACCAGCATGTTAAACATCTTAATATTTTTAAGAATGTTATTATCAGAAATGGTTTAGTTCTTTTTGCACCAAAGATGCAATTATTCCAAACCACCATCAGATATCTAGGACATAATATTTCTAATGGTAGTATTATTCCTATTACCAGAAGCATGGAGTTTGCCTCTAAATTCCCAGATGAAATTAAGGACAAAACTCAATTACAGAATTACTAATGCAAGAGATTCATTCATGCGGTCATAATCAAAATCCAAAAATCCAAAATCCCAAATTCTGAAAATTTATTCGACCATTCCGAGGAGTGCATTGCACGAGATTCATTCGTGCAGTCATAATCAAATTTGTGATACAAGTAACCGAAATTTAAAGCACATCAAAGATTTTAAATGAAATCTCATATTTAAGAAAATCTAATGCAATAATAAATAAATAAATAAATCTAGATTTGGTTGTTCAAATAAACAATTAAGCTAATGAAACAATTAGTGGTCTAAGCTAATTAATTCCAAGAACAAAAGAGAGAAAGATGGAGAAGGACAGAGAAGGTTAGAGAGAAATTGGAAGAAAATCGAAAGGAATTGAATTTCATCCTTCTCGATTTGAGAATTGAACACATAGTTGATTTACAAAACCTAAAATGTGGTGCTTAAGTTAAACTATTATCATTAAGCTACAATTACTCTCTTTTAGAGGCTAGGCAAGATTTGTTGAGCTTAACTTGTCAAATTAAGCTGATGAAACAATTAGTGGCCTAAGTTAATTAGTTCCTAGAACAAAAGAGGGAAGGCTGGAGAACGACAGAGAAGGTTAGAGAGAAACTTTATTCTTGAAAACAAAAAGAGAAAGTTAGAGAAACAAGTGAAAGGCATTCCCACAATCAACTTTCTATAACAACCACACAATGGCCTCCAACTCTGTATTATCTAGTAGAGTGTCTTGACATCGTCGAAATCAAGCACTCCGTTTTTGTTCTTGTTGATTTCTTCGAAGAAGGAGGGATTGTTCAAGGCTTCATACCCATCTTCTCCAATGAATCCTGCAAACTTGGCCAGGCTTACTTTTCCTTCTCCGTTATCGTCCATTTTCATGAAAAACTCCTTCGCCAATTTCCTAACCTTTTTGGGCATGGCCTTTTAGTAGACCTGTGCAGTCTCTTATATCTCTTCCATCGAATGGTCTAGTATCTCCTTCATTGAATGGTTTTTATTTTGTATGTAGAGTGTTGTGAATATTTTTTCAAAAAAAAAAAACATCATTAGCAGAAATAGATTTTTATAGCAAGTAAGATCGATACCATATTAATTAAGGGGTTACTACACCCAGTGGTGTGAGAAATAAAAAATAAATAAATATACGAAAAAATTCATAATTTTAATTATTAATATATATATAATATTATTTATTTGTTTGTAATTATTTTTCTAAAATTTCACTGATGTGATATTTCCCCTCCAATTAATTAAGCTAATCACAATGACATCAAATTAATTATTTTCTAAAATCTCACTGATGTAATATTTCCCCTTAAATTAATTAAGCTGATCACAATCACATGTAATTAATTATTTTCTAAAATCTCACTAATGTGATAGGTCCACTTAAAATTAATTAAGTTAATCACAATCACATATAATTAAATCAGTCAATCACGCATATACAATTAAATCTATCCCCTTAAATTAATATGTTGTAGGTGCTAAGGGGCAATATTTCCTGGCGGATATATTGGAATAGCTTATCTGCATATCTATTTTATTTTTTTTTTGAATCAAAAAAAAAAAAGAAGAAGAGGACTTTAAAAAGTAAAAGAAGTATACTTAAAAACAGTAGCTTCTGTTTGCTTACAAAATAGAGAACGTTAAATATGAGCTAGGGAGAAGTAAATATATGTATTTCCGTTTGACATGTGTAAACCAATATTACACATTTATTCTATTACATAATGTAAATAGAATTACTAATGCAAGAGATTCATTCATGCGGTCATAATCAAAATCCAAAAATCCAAAATCCCAAATTCTGAAAATTTATTCGACCATTCCGAGGAGTGCATTGCACGAGATTCATTCGTGCAGTCATAATCAAATTTGTGATACAATTAACCGAATTTTAAAGCACATCAAAGATTTTAAATGAATATCTCATATTTAAGAAAATCTAATGCAATAATAAATAAATCAATCAATCTAGATTTGGTTATTAAAATAAACAATTAAGCGGATGAAACAATTAGTTGTCTAAGTTAATTAATTAAAAGAACAAAAGAGAGAAGGATGGAGAAGGACAGAGAAGGTTAGAGAGAAACTTTTTTCTTGAGAGTTGGAAGAGAAAGTTAGTGAAAAGAAAGAGAAATTGGAAGAAAATCAAAAAGAATTCAAATTCATCCTTCTCGATTTGAGAATTGAACACTTAGTTGATTTACAAAACCCAAAATGTGGTGCCTAAGTTAAATCTGGAATCTCAATCCTGATGGTGTTTTCTCTATCAAATCTGTGTGGGATCATTGGAGGGATAAATATGATAGAGTGCCTTGGCATTAGCTGCTGTGGGTACCTCATATAATTCCTAGAGTCAGCTTCATTGTGTGGATGGCTCTATTTGGCAAGCTTAACACTGGTGATAGATTGCAGTTATTTGGTATTTCGTCTACCTCTATCTGCCCTTTCTGTCAAGACCCTTGTGAGAGTCATTCCCATCTTTTCTTTAATTGTGCATTCTCTAACAAAATTTGGGGTACTCTTAAGGGTAAGTGTAATGTCAATTGGCAGGACATCCCTTGGCCAGATATTGTCACTTATGTTCATCAAGAAAGTAAGGGTAAATCTTTGAAGTCTTTTATTCTGAGATTATCTTTTCTTTGTACTGTGTATAATGTTTGGATTGCTAGAAACAACAGGATTTTTAACAAAGAGAACAAACCTGAAGAGGTTGTTGTCCAAGCAATCATTCAAATGGTTAGATACAGACTGCTTTCTTTGAGCAATATCCCTAGATCTACTGGTGATCAATGGTACCTTGCTCAATGGAACCTGCCAGATACCATCTTGAAGCCCCATAATCCGAGAATGGGTGGGCTGCTGAGTGTTGTGAGGTCCTAAATCTGTGAGTTGAGTGATAGTGAGCATAATATTGAGGGATTTCCTAAATATTTGTTGCTTGTGCAGTTGGTTTCATTGCAGTACCGAGAAGTAGTGTGGGTTGAGTGAATTTAGATTTCATATATGTTATACACCGAGAAAATTGAGAGTTTTGGTGGGTTGAGTGATGTCATCCCTCATATGTGTGATGTTCTAATCTTAATAATATATATAGTATCTTTTTATGTGCAGGCTAAGGAAGCTGCTATTGAGAGAAGTGAGATCCTATACTGTGGGTTGAGTGTTGTGAGCCTATATATTGAGGGTACTTTGTTTTTATTGCAAATTGGTCTGCATCATCTGATGTTTGATTTTATTTGTTATTTCTTTGACTGCTGGCAGGAGGACTTTCTATCTTGTCTGGAAGTTTTGCATCTCGGAGAAGTCTTCTCTGTCACCTTACTTTGGGCTCTAGCCTCGGCATGAAGTCTGTCTGGATTACTGGAATTTTGGTTATATGGTTTGGTGGTGGTTGCAATCTGCGCCCTTCCGGAGTAACTAAAGCTTGGTGGTGGCTGTATCTTGCGCCCAGTCATGTTTTAGTTTTGTTCATTTTATCGCTGTTATTTTACCTTTTGAATAGCCTTTTACTATTTGTTTTATCTACTGTTTTGTGGCCTACTCCTACGGGCTGTGTAGGAGGCTCTCTTTTCTCCTCCTCTCTCTTATTTGATATTGTCCAGCAGAGTCAGTGTGTCCTTTTGTGATAAACTTTGCAACATAGGTCAGTGCTAGTTTTGTTCATTGCTTTATCAATCTCACTGCTGCTAATTGATTTTGCTGGATGTTCAACTCCCCTTTTCAGCTTGAATATGGTTGTTGAATATTCTGTTTGGTGGTTTCTTTGCTGGTTCGTTGTTGCTTTCTTTTTTGGGGGTGGTGGTTTTGGTCTCTGCATAGCTTGGTAGGTCCTGGGGCATTCCCCTTGTATTCTTCTTGTATATTTTCCTGTTTTATTTATGTCTTATTCACCCAAAAAAAAAAAAAGAAGTTAAACTATTATCTTTAAGCTACAATTACTCTCCCTTAGAGGCTAAGCAAGATTTGTTTGAGCTTAACTGGACAAATTAAGCTGATGAAACAATTAGTGGCCTAAGTTAAATAGTTCCTAGAACAAAAGAGAGAAGGCTGGAGAACGACAGAGAAGGTTAGAGAGAAACTTTATTCATGAAAACTAGAAGAGAAAGTTAGAGAAACAAGTGAAATACATTCCCACAATCAACTTTCTGTAACAACCACACAATGGCCTCCAACTCTGTATTATGTAGTAGAGTGTCTTGACATCGTCGAAATCAAGCTCTCCGTTTTTGTTCTTGTTGATTTCTTCAAAAAAGCGGGATTGTTCATGGCTACATACCCATCTTCTCCCATGAATCCTGGAAACTTGGCCAGGCTTACTTTTCCTTCTCCGTTATCATCCATTTTCATAAAAAAACTCCATCGCCAATTTCCAAACCTTTTTGGGCATGGCCTTTTAGTAGACATGTCCAGTCTCTCATATCTCCTCCATCAAATGGTCTAGTATCTCCTCCATTCAATGGTTTTTATTTTGTATGTACAGTGTTGTGAATGTTTTTCCACAAAAAAAAAAAAAAAAAAAAAACATCATTAGGAAAAACAAATTTTTATAGCAAGTAAGATCAATATCATATTAATTAAGGGGTTACTACACCCAGTGGTGTGAGAAATAAAAAATAAATAAATATACGAAAAAAATTATAATTATAATTATTAATATATACAATATTATTTATTTATTTGTAGTTATTTTTCTAAATTCTCACTGATGTGATATTTCCCCTTCAATTAATTAAGCTGGGCATTTTAAAATCACTTTTTACATTCTCTCTCTCTCTCTCTCTCTCTCTCTCTCTCTCTCTCGTACTTTCTAAAAAGCCATTTTGAGAGTTCCTCTCTCTAGAAACTCCCTTCTCTCTAGGGTTTGATCTAGTTAGAGTGTTTCCTTTTCCTTCGGTCTTTGTAAGAGTTGGGTTGATCGTCGAGGGCTACACATTGATCCGAGAATATTGAGTTTTGGAGCATGTTAAGTTTCTTCACCTTCTTTCCTTGAGCTCCGAATTTGAGGTAGGGATTCCTACTCACTCTTATGGTCTTTGACCTAGATTTTGGCTGTTTTGATAAAGTGTTGAAGTTGGGTAAATTTTGGGACTTAGGGTTTCAAAATGTTAAAAGAGGATTTGTTATTTTGAGTCTAAAATATGTATTGTGGGTTCAAAATAATGATATCGTTATTGGTTGTTGATATTTAGACCATTGGCTCGATATTTGGAAATCGGGTGGAAAACCCTAATTTTGGGAAAATTGTGACTTTATGGAATTGGGTTGGAAATAATGAAATTGGTTCATTATATGGTTGAATAGTGGAGTTAGATTTATTAATCGCCTACTTTTGAAAACATTGATATTTTATCTGTTGGAGCTTTTATTATCTGTTTAGAAATAATTGCTTGGGCTACCGATGGAGGGTAGTTTTGATTGTTATAGACAATGCATGATGATTAGGCAAATTAAAACTAATCAATTGGATATGTCATAGAGTATGACGGTTGATAGAATACATTAACATTATGTATTGATTGATTGTGTATATGACCTTTGTGTATATACGTTATGTGTGTGTGGGAGGAGATAGGGGATGGACCTCTAAACCGGATGTTGTTTGGGAGGAGATAGGGGATGGACTCCACTGATACAGCTCATATGCTTATCTTTGGAAGTGTTGATATAGCTCATATGCTTATCTTTGGAAGTGTTGATATAGGTCATATGCATATCTGTTGAAATGTGAATACAGCTTGTATGCTTATCGGTTGAGGTGTTTTTTTTTTTTTTTTTTTTTTTTTTGGGTGAATAAGACATAAATAAAACAGCAAAATATACAAAGATACAAGGGGCATGCCCCAGGACCTACAGAGCTATACAAAGAGGCAAAAACCACGAAGAACAAGACAAAAGGAACCATACACACAATGTTCAAAACCTATCTCGAAGAGAATCGGTTGAGGTGTTGATACAACTAGTATGTTTATCTATTGTAAAATGGGAAGTGTTTAATATGAGTCATTGTCTCATATAAGTGGTTGGCCAGGTTCTGAGCCGTTGATGTAAATTGTGAAATTGATAAGAAATGGAAATTGAAATGAAATGGAAATGGGTTATAAACTGGTTTATGGAATTTGAACATTTACCAATTACTAATGTCTTAGTCATTCCTCATACTGTGTTTAGCATATCTCTACTGGGCGTTGGCTCACCCTCTATGGGACATTATTTTCAGGTGCAGGTAGTATGCCTCCTCCAAGGACATAGCTTGGATGACGATGAGAGTTGAAGACTCTTTTGGTTTATTTTGTTTGTATTACATGTATATCAAGCCAAGGGCTTATTTTATATAGAGTTAGTACTCTTCTTTTGTGTAACCAGGTGTTGACTTGGAAAGCTGTAAGCCCATAGGGCACTTGCTTTTGTTGTTAACATGTAATACTATGTAAGAATTACTCTGATGAATAAAAATGGTTGGTTTCTTTTATATTAATGCATGTTTAAAGTGATGGGTTTTATGTATTATTTTGAGGGCATTACAACTTAGTATCAGAACGTACCGGGTTCGAATACTTTGGGTACGTGGGAAGTGATTAGGATCACAATAGGTTTGTCTCGCTTGATAGAGACTTAGATGTAGTGTCATACGCTATGCGCTTAATTGATAACATGCTTATGTGACTATGTGGGTATGGAATGTAGTTTCTAGGATGTTGATTGGATCCATGGGTTTCTGGGAGTCTTGTTGGAAAAGCACTTGATCAATGCTGTTTCTAACCGGAACTCTAGTAACGCCTCGGGATTATTATTATTATCCGGAAATGAAATTCGTAAGTGCTTATATGTTTATGTGCTTACGTGGAGTGAATTACAGTTGTCAATGTTCTAGGACGCGAGTGTTTAGTTTTGGCACATTTATGAATGTGCTAACGTTCTTCATTACCCTTATTAGGATGTCAGGACGAGGACGTGGTAGACGAGGCAGACGTGGTAGGCAGGAGATGCCTTTACCGAATGATATTCCGGCACATCAGGAGGGGGTTGGCCAGGCCAATGTGGCCGAGCCAGCAGGTCAGGAGGCTATATGGGCGCTTTAGCCCGATGCCATGTTCTAGGACGCGAGTGTTTAGTTTTGGCACATTTATGAATGTGCTAACGTTCTTCATTACCCTTATTAGGATGTCAGGACGAGGACGTGGTAGACGAGGCAGACGTGGTAGGCAGGAGATGCCTTTACCGAATGATATTCCGGCACATCAGGAGAGGGTTGGCCAGGCCAATGTGGCCGAGCCAGCAGGTCAGGAGGCTATATGGGCGCTTTAGCCCGATGCTTTGAGGGAGTCTGTGGGTATTTTCCGAGCTGAGAATCCGGTCCAATCCGGACGAGTTTGTTGGGAATCCGAAGAAGCCACTTAAGGCTGACGAGTGGTTGGAACAGATGGAGAAGACGTTCGAGATGCTTGGCATCGAGGACGGGGCTTTAAAGGTGACCTTGGCACCAGCTGAAGGGAGATGCGGGTCAATGGTGGAAGTACAAGAAGGGCAGTGTTGGTGGTGCATGGGAGGTGTTTGTGAATGCTTTCCAGAAGAAGTTTTTATCTTCAGCTGCTAGGGAGAAGCTGAGAGAGCAGTTTTGTCAGCTTAAACAGCAGGGCTTGTCAGTGGCCGAGTTTGAGGCTACTTTTACTAGTTTGCCCAGGTTTGCACCTGAACTTGTGGCGTCCGAGGAACGCCATTGTTTTGAGTTTGAGCGAAAGTTGAGGCGTGGACTCAAGTTGAGGGTTGGAGGGTCCTTTATCCGAGAGTACAGACGTTTGGTTAATGCTGCTGCTCATATAGAGATTATGATGCAGGAGGAAGACGAGGGGCAGAGAGGCTCCAAGAGGAGCCAAGATGGTCAGGGTGACGGCAGGAGACAGAGGGGTTCTAACCCTCAGCAGTCTCAGGGTGGTTTGGCTAGATCGACCTTTCCAGTGCCGAGTGCGGGCTCTGGGAGAGGTAGTCAGGGAGGCCTGACTTGTTTTGCGTATGGCCAGCTAGGTCACAAGTCTTCGATTTGCCCGCAGAAGGGAGGGGGGTCAGCGAGCTGCTTCGTTTTCAGCTAGACCTCAGGGCCAGAATCAGGGCAGGGGCCAGCCTGTCTTGCTATCAGTGTGGTCAGCCTGGGCACCTGAAGAGGTTTTGCCCACAGTTGAGTGCCACTTCAGGAGCGTCTGGTTCTAGGCAGACGTAGAGTTATCAGCCAGCTCAGTTTGTGTAGGCTTCGAGGGCCAATCCGGGGGCTTCGTCATCCCAGTCAGTGCAGCAGTCTTTTGCTCATAGAGGTGAGCAGGTATATCAGGGGCCTACAGGGCGCGTGTATGTTGTTACCGCGCAGGATCTTGTACCTGCTCCGTCAGTTGTGAGAGGTACCTTCTTGTTTTACAACTCGGTTGCTAGTGTATTAATTGATACGGGTGCATCTCATTCTTTTGTATCTGCTGCATTTGCATCTGTTTTGGAATTGGAGTTGGCACAGTTAGCATCTCCTATATGTGTAGTATCACCTGTTGGTGGTGAGTTGGTCTTGAAACAAGGTGTTAGAGGTTGTGATATAGAGGTTGCCGACCATAGGCTTCCTTTTCCATTTGTGGTCATGCCCATGAAGGGTTTTGATGTTATTTTGGGTATGGACTGGCTATCGTCATATCGGGCAGTTATTGATTGCTACCGCCGGAGGGTCACAGTTTGTACCTTGAGCGGGGAGTGTTTCCATTTCTTGGGGGATCGGGTTGGTAGTGTGTTGCCATCGATGTATGATCCGCGAGGGCGGATTGAGCTTAGTGGTCTACTTGCTAGCTTTTTGAGTGGTGAGTGTGATGAGACCCAGATTGTATTGCCGAGGGTGGTTTGTGAGTATTCGGATGTTTTTCCCGAGGATCTCGTTAGTTTGCCACCTCAGTGAGAGATAGAGTTCTCTATTGATTTAGTGCCCAGCACAGCGCCGATTTCTATGGCACCTTATCGTTTTGCCCCAGCCGAGTTGAGTGAGTTGAAGATTCAGCTCCAGGAATTGCTAGATAAGGGTTTTGTTCGCCCTAGTGTTTCGCCATGGGGAACACCGGCCCTCTTTTCTAAAAAGAAAGATGGTGCCTTGAGATTGTGTATAGACTACCGGAAGTTGAATCGGGCTACGGTCAAGAATAAGTACCCTATGCCCCGTATAGATGATCTGTTTGACCAGTTGAAGGGTTCCCGTTGTTTCTCTAAGATAGACTTGAGATCGGGTTACCACCAGTTTAGGGTCAGGGAGGAGGATATTCCTAAGACGGCATTCCGTACGCGGTATGGCCATTATGAGTTTCTGGTGATGCCATTCGGGCTTACCAATGCACCGGCAGTCTTTATGGACTTGATGAACTGGATCTTCCGGGAATTCTTGGATCAATTTGTACTCGTTTTCGTGGACGACATTCTTATCTATTCACCTTCTGAGGAGGAGCACGAGGAACACTTGAGAGTGGTGCTCGAGTTGCTTAGAGCCCATAGGCTGTATGCCAAGTTTGGGAAGTGTGAGTTCTGGCTAGGAGAGGTCAAATTCTTAAGCCATGTGGTATCCGGGGAAGGGGTGTCTGTTGATACATCCAAGGTAGAGGCGGTGCAAGATTGGGCACGGCCTAAGAGCGTTTTTGAGATTCGTAGTTTTCTGGGATTAGCTAGGTATTACCGCCGGTTTGTGAAAGACTTCTCCAGGCTAGCTTCGCCGTTGACTTGATTGACGCGAAAAGGGGTCAAGTTTGTGTGGAGTGAGACTTGCAAAAAGTCGTTCCAAGAGTTGAAGGTTAGATTGACCACCGCCCCGGTTTTGATTATTCCGGAGAGAGGGTTGGGTTATACGGTTTATTGTGATGCCTCACGAGAGGGTTTGGGTTGTGTGTTGATGCAAGAGGGGAAAGTGGTAGCTTATGGCTCACGTCAGTTGAAAATACACGAGAAGAATTACCCTACACACGACCTAGAGTTAGCAGCAGTGATCTTTGCCTTGAAGATTTGGAGACACTACCTTTATGGTGAGAGGTTCGAGGTATTCTCGGACCATAAGAGTTTGAAGTACATGTTTACACAGAGAGACTTGAATTTGAGGCAGAGGAGATGGATGGAGTTCATTGAGGACTATGATTTTGAGTTGCACTATCACCCAGGAAAGACCAATGTTGTGGCCGATGCCCTTAGTAGGAAATCCATTAGTGATGTAGCTTGTATAGCCATCTGGGAATGAGAGATGTTGGGTGCACTTGGTGAGTTTGACTTGCTTCTGAGTGAATCAGCTGTTTTAGCTCTCAAGATTAAAGGTTCTCTCTAACTTTATCCGTCCGTCGCCGTGCTTCTCTCTTTTGTTCTATGAACTAATTAGATTATGTCACTAATTGTTTTTTTTTTTTTTTTTTTTGGGTAAGTAAGTCATAAAATAAAAACAGTAAAATGTACAAGTTTACAAGGGGCATACCCTAGGTACGCCCTACAACAAATAAAAGACGAACAAAAAGCCACATAAAACTACCACAGGACATCCTACAACATAAAACCACCCTCGCAAAAGCGAGAGAGCAACAGAAAAAAACAAGAGCCCCACTTTGCCCATATATCCTTTTTGTCCCCAAGTAACCCCTACCATCGGAGATAATAGATGGAAACTTGGGGTGGATATATGGGTAAATAAACAAAAGACACGCCACAGACTCATAAAACATAACAGACAAACATACAATACAAATGTAACTAACTAAACATCCAATAAGACCAATCGAAAAATTAGTTCCTAGAACCAGAGAGAGAAGGAGAAGGACGGAAAAGTTAGGGAGAAACTTTGTTTTTGAGAGCTAGAAGAGTAAAAAGAATGAGAAATAGGAAGAACATCAACGGGAATTCAAATTCATCCTTTCGATTTGAGAATTGAACACTTAGTTGATTTAGAAAATCTAAAATGAGGTGCTTATGTTAATATTGTTAAGCTACAATTACTTACTAAATTCTGTTTCTTAGGCGCTAAATAATATTAGCTTAATTCAAACTTGGCCAATTAAGCTAATTAAACAATTAGTGACATGTTGATTGATCGTGTGATCCTCATGTGACTCGATATGAGGGTGGTTTTGAGCCATCTCCGCCAAGAGTGATTGGGGAGTCACTGCTATGGGGAGTGGTTCAATGACTAGCCGAGTTAGAGACTGGGAGATGAGCGGGAGGATAGCTACCGATTTTCTGGTTGCTTCTTGTCTTCATGTGACCCATCCTAATTGATCGTATTGCCACACCTGACATGGAGTGAAGGGGACACTGCCGTGGGGTTTGAGGCTTGTGATCTACCACGGAAGGGACTGGGGGATGTGATGATTGCTCTCATGTTTTGTTGGCTATGTATTGGTTTGTTGCAGCGAGGCTATTGTTTTTTCACTAAACTTCTCAAGACCGTTGATTATGGTGATTGACTATGCAGGCTTCATGTGACTCAGCCACGATCTTTCATGGAATAGATCTTTTCCTTCGTCATGGCTTTGGTTGAGTGGCTAGGATGTCACGGCTATGAGAAGCGAGATGCTTATTGGATTCCATGCTTTCATCCGAGGTAGAGACTGGGAGCAAGCGGGGGCAGTTATCTTAGCTTTGGCCATTGATTGTTTCATTTACCTAATTGGAGCAGTTGAACTCAAACTAATATTTCTTAGGTTCTAAGAAATAGAATTTTCTGAATAATTGTTGTTTAACAATATTAGGCCAATTCTTAAATCCAAAGAGATGAATTAGAATTCCCTACAATTTTCTTCCTATTTCTTATTCTTTTCTCTAACTTTCTATTCTAGCTCTCGAGACGAAACTTTAGCTTAGGCCACTAATTGTTTCATTAGCATAATTGCCCAAGTTTAACTATAACCAATACTGCTTAGCCTCTAAGAAATAAAATTTAATGAGTAAACGTACGGTAAGGATATTAGTTTAGGGACCTCATTTTAGGTTTTCTAAATCAGCTTAGTGTTCAATTCTCAACTCCAAAAAGATGAATTCGAATTCCACTTGATTTTCTACCTATTTCTTATTCCTTTTTCTCTTCTAACTCACAAGAAGAAAGTTTCTCTCTAACCTTCTCCGTCCTTCTCCATCGTTCTCTTTTTTGTTGTTGGAACGAATTAGCTGTGGCCATCGATTGTTTTGTTAGCTTAATTGGCCTCAAACTGATTTTGCTTGGCCTCTAAGAAAGAGGATTTACCGTGCAATTGTAGCTTAATGGTATTAGTTTAACTTAATCACCCCATTTTAGGTTTTCTAAATCAACTAAGTTTTCAATTCTCAAATCCAAAAGAATGAAATTGAATTCCATTTGATTTTCACCCCATTCATAATTCTTTTCTCTTTTTTAGCTTTCAAGATGAAAGTTTCTCTCTGACGTTATTCGTCCGTCGCCGTGCTTCTCTCTTTTGTTCTACGAACTAATTAGATTATGTCACTAATTGTTTCAATAGCTTAATTGGCCACGTTTGAATTAAGCTAATATTATTTAGCGCCTAAGAAACAGAATTCAGTGAGTAATTGTAGTTTAACGATATTAACTTAAGCACCACATTTTAGGATTTCTAAATCAACCAAGTGTTCAATTCTCAAATCGAAAGGATGAATGTGAATTCCCATTGATGTTTTTCCAATTTCTCATTCTTTTTTCTCTTCCAGCTCTCAAAAACCAAGTTTCTCTCTTACTTTTCCGTCCTTCTCCTTCTCTCTCTGGTTCTAGGAACTAATGAGCGTAGGCCATTGATTGTTTCATTTGCCTAATTGGACAAGTTTAACTCAAACTAATCTTTCTTAGGTTCTAAGAAATAGAATTTTCTGAGTAATTGTTGTTTAACAATATTAGGCCAATTCTTAAATACTAATATTAACAATATTAGGCCAATCTCAAACTAATCTTTTCTCTAACTTTCTATTCTAGCTCTCAAGACGAAAGTTTATCTCTAAACGTCTCCGTCCCTCCCCATCCATCTCTCTTTTGTTCTAGGAACTTTAGCTTACGCCACTAATTGTTTCATTAGCATAATTGCCCAAGTTTAACTATAACCAATACTGCTTAGCCTCTAAGAAACAAAATTTACTGAGTAATTACGTAAGGATATTAGCTTAGGCAGCTCATTTTAGGTTTTCTAAATAAACTTAGGGTTCAATTCTCAACTCCAAAAGGATGAATTCGAATTTCACTTGATTTTCTGCCCATTTCTTATCCCTTTTTCTCTTCTAGCTCACAAGAAGAAAGTTTCTCTCTAACCTTCTCCGGCCTTCTCCATCGTTCTCTCTTTTGTTGTTGGAACGTATTAGCTGTGGCCATCGATTGTTTCGTTAGCTTAATTGGCCTCAAACTGATTTTGCTTGGCCTCTAAGAAAGAGGATTTACCGTGTAATTGTAGCTTGATGGTATTAGTTTAACTTAATCACACCATTTTAGGTTTTCTAAATCAACTAAGTTTTCAATTCTCAAATCCAAAAGGATGAAATTGAATTCCATTTGATTTTCACCCCATTCATAATTCTTTTCTCTTTTTTAGCTCTCAAGATGA
Organism: Camellia sinensis; assembly: GCF_055761805.1. NCBI lineage: Eukaryota > Viridiplantae > Streptophyta > Magnoliopsida > Ericales > Theaceae > Camellia > Camellia sinensis. Next base: position 91,749,382 of record NC_138964.1, read on the forward strand.
AAGTTTCTCTCTAACGTTATCCGTCCATCGCCGTGCTTCTCTCTTTTGTTCTATGAACTAATTAGATTATGTCACTAATTATTTCATTAGCTTAATTGGCCAAGTTTGAATTAAGCTAATATTATTTAGCGCCTAAGAAACCGAATTTAATGAGTAATTGTTGCTTAACGACATTAATTTAAGCACCACATTTTAGGTTTCCTAAATGAACTAAGTGTTCAATTCTCAAATCGAAAGAATGAATGTGAATTCCCATTGATGTTCTTCCTATTTCCCATTCTTTTTTCTCTTCCAGCTCTCAAAAACCAAGTTTCTCTCTTACTTTTCCGTCCTTCTCCTTCTCTCTCTGGTTCTTGGAACTAATGAGCTTAGGCCATTGATTGTTATATTTGCCTAATTGGACAAGTTTAACTCAAACGAACCTTTCTTAGGTTCTAAGTAATAGAATTTTCTGCGTAATTGTGGTTTAATGATATTAGGCCAATTCTTAAATCCAAAAGGATGAATTAGAATTCCCTACAATTTTCTTCCTATTTCTTATTCTTTTCTCTAACTTTCTATTCTAGCTCTCGAGACGAAAGTTTATCTCTAAACGTCTCCGTCCCTCCCCATCCATCTCTCTTTTGTTCTAGGAACTTTATCTTAGGCCACCAATTGTTTCATTAGCATAATTGCCCAAGTTTAACTATAACCAATACTGCTTAGCCTCTAAGAAACAAAATTTAATGAGTAATCGTAGCGTAAGGATATTAGCTTAGGCACCTCATTTTAGGTTTTCTAAATAAGCTTAGTGTTCAATTCTCAACTCTAAAAGGATGAATTCGAATTCCACTTGATTTTCTGCCTATTTCTTATCCCTTTTTCTCTTCTAGCTCACAAGAAGAAATTTTCTCTCTAACCTTCTCCGGCCTTCTCCATCGTTCTCTCTTTTGTTGTTGGAACGAATTAGCTGTGGCCATCGATTGTTTCGTTAGCTTAATTGGCCTCAAACTGATTTACCGTGTAATTGTAACTTAATGGTATTAGTTTAACTTAATCACACCATTTTAGGTTTTCTAAATCAACTAAGTTTTCAATTCTCAAATCCAAAAGGATGAAATTGAATTCCATTTGATTTTCACCCCATTCATAATTCTTTTCTCTTTTTTAGCTCTCAAGATGAAAGTTTCTCTCTAACGTTATCCGTCCGTCACCGTGCTTCTCTCTTTTGTTCTACGAACTAATTAGATTATGTCACTAATCGTTTCATTAGCTTAATTGGCCAAGTTTGAATTAAGCTAATATTATTTAGCGCCTAAGAAACCGAATTTAGTGAGTAATTGTTGCTTAACGATATTAACTTAAGCACCACATCTTAGGTTTTCTAAACGAACTAAGTGTCCAATTCTCAAATCGAAAGGATGAATGTGAATTCCCATTGATGTTCTTCCTATTTCTCATTCTTTTTTCTCTTCCAGCTCTCAAAAACCAAGTTTCTCTCTTACTTTTTCGTCCTTCTCCGTCTCTCTCTGGTTCTAGGAACTAATGAGCTTAGGCCATTGATTGTTATATTTGCCTAATTGGTGTTTAACTCAAACGAATTTTCTGCGTAATTGTTGTTTAATGATATTAGGCCAGTTCTTAAATCCAAAAGGACGAATTAGAATTCCCTACAATTTTCTTCCTATTTCTTATTCTTTTCTCTAACTTTCTATTCTAGCTCTCGAGACGAAAGTTTGTCTCTAAACGTCTCCGTCCCTCCCCATCCATCTCTCTTTTGCTCTAGGAACTTTAGCTTAGGCCACTAATTGTTTCATTAGCATAATTGCCCAAGTTTAACTATAACCAATACTGCTTAGCCTCTAAGAAACAGATTTTACTGCGTAATTGTACCGTAAGGATATTAGATTAGGAACCTCATTTTAGGTTTTCTAAATCAGCTTAGTGTTCAATTCTCAACTCCAAAAGGATGAATTCGAATTCCACTTGATTTTCTACATATTTCTTGTCCCTTTTTCTCTTCTAGTTCACAAGAAAAAAGTTTCTCTCTAACCTTATGCGTCCTTCTCCATCGTTCTCTCTTTTTTTGTCGAAACAAATTAGCTTTGGCCATCGATTGTTTCGTTACTTAATTGGCCTCAAACTGATTTTGCTTGACCTCTAAGGAAGAGGATTTATCGTGTAATTGTAGCTTAATGGTATTAGTTTAACTTAATCACCCCATTTTAGGTTTTCTAAATCAACTAAGTTTTCAATTCTCAAATCCGAAAAGATGAAATTGAATTCCATTTGATTTTCACCCCATTCATAATTCTTTTCACTTTTTTAGCTCTCAAGATGAAAGTTTCTCTCTAACGTTATTCGTCCATCGCCGTGCGTCTCTCTTTTGTTCTACGAACTAATTAGATTATGTCACTAATTGTTTCATTAGCTTAATTGGCCAAGTTTGAATTAAGCTAATATTATTTAGCGCCTAAGAAACCGATTTTAGTGAGTAATTGTAGCTTAACAATATTAACTTAAGCACCTCATTTTAGGTTTTCTAAATCAACTAAGCGTTCAATTCTCAAATCGAAAGGGTGAATTTGAATTCCCATTGATGTTCTTCCTATTTCTCATTCTTTTTTCTCTTCTAGCTCTCAAAAACAAAGTTTCTCTCTAACTTTTCCGTCCTTCTAAGGTTCTAGGAACTAATGAGCTTAAGCCATTGATTGTTTCATTTGCCTAATTGAACAAGTTGAACTCAAACTAATATTTCTTAGGTTCTAAGAAAGAGAATTTTCTGAGTAATTGTTGTTTAACGATATTAGGTCAATTCTTAAATCCAAAAGGATGAATTAGAATTCCCTACAATTTTCTTCCTATTTCTTATTCTATTGTCAAACTTTCTCTCTAACCTTCTCTCTAACCTTCTCTGTCCTTCTCCATCGTCCTCTCTTTTGTTGTTGGAACGAATTAGCTCTGGCCATCGATTGTTTCGTTAGGTGAATTGGCCTCAAACTGATTTTGCTTGGCCTCTAAGAAAGAGGATTTACCGTGTAATTGTAGCTTAATGGTATTAGTTTAACTTAATCACCCCATTTTAGGTTTTCTAAATCAACTAAGATTTCAATTCTCCAATCCAAAAGGATGAAATTGAATTCCATTTGATTTTCACCCCATTCATAATTCTTTTCTCTTATTTAACTCTTAAGGTGAAAGTTTCTCTCTAACATTATCTGTCCGTCGTCGTGCGTCTCTCTTTTGTTCGATGAACTAATTAGATTATGTCACTAATTGTTTCATTAGCTTAATTGGCCAAGTTTGAATTAAGCTAATATGATTTAGCGCCTAAGAAACCGAATTTAGTGAGTAATTGTAGCTTAACATTGTTAACTTAAACACCTCATTTTAGGTTTTCTAAATCAACTAAGTGTTTAATTTTCAAATCGAAAGGATGAATTTGAATTCCCATTGATGTTCTTCCTATTTCTCATTCTTTTTTCTCTTCTAGCTCTCAAAAACAAAGGTTCTCTCTAACTTTTCCGTCCTTCTCCTTCTCTCTCTGGTTCTAGGAACTAATGAGCTTAGGCCATTGATTGTTTCATTTGCCTAATTGGACAAGTTTAAGTCAAACTAATCTTTCCTTGGTTCTAAGTAATAGAATTTTCTGAGTAATTGTTGTTTAATGATATTAGGCCAATTCTTAAATCCAAAAGGATGAATTAGAATTTTCTTCCTATTTCTTATTCTTTACTCTAACTTTCTATTCTAGCTCTCGAGACGAAAGTTTCTCTCTAAACGTCTCCGTCCCTCCCCATCCATCTCTCTTTTGGGCCACTAATTGTTTCACTCGCATAATTGCCCAAGTTTAACTATAACCAATACTGCTTAGCCTCTAAGAAACAATATTTACTGAGTAATCGTAGCGTAAGCATATTAGCTTGGGCACCTCATTTTAGGTTTTCTAAATCAGCTTAGTGTTCAATTCTCAACTCCAAAAGGATGAATTCGAATTCCACCTGATTTTCTACTTATTTCTATCCCTTTTTCTCTTCTAGCTCACAAGAAGAAAGTTTCTCTCTAACCTTCTCCGTCCTTCTCCATCGTTCTCTATTTTGTTGTTGGAACGAATTAGCTGTGGCCATCGATTGTTTCATTAGCTTAATTGGCCTCAAACTGATTTTTCTTGGCCTCTAAGAAAGAGGATTTACCGTGTAATTGTAGCTTAATGGTATTAGTTTAACTTAATCACCCCATTTTAGGTTTTCTAAATCAACTAAGTTTTCAATTCTCAAATCCAAAAGGATGAAATTGAATTCCATTAAACAAATTGAAAATACAAAGTCTTATTCACCCAAAAAAAAAAAAAAAATTGAATTCCATTTGATTTTCCCCCCATTCATAATTCTTTTCTCTTTTTTAGCTCTCAAGATGAAAGTTTATCTCTAACGTTATCCATCTGTCGAGGTGCGTCTCTTTTTTGTTCTACGAACTAATTAGATTACGTAGTGCTTAATTGGCCAAGTTTGAATTAAGCTGATATTATTTAGCACCTAAGAAACCGAATTTTGTGAGTAATTGTAGCTTAACGATACTAACTTAAGCACCTCATTTTAGGTTTTCTAAATCAACTAAGTGTTCAATTCTCAAATCGAAAGGATGAATTTGAATTCCCATTGATGTTCTTCCTATTTCTCTTTCTTTTTTCTCTTCTAGCTCTCCAAAACAAAGTTTCTCTCTAACTTTTCCGTCCTTCTCCTTCTCTCTCTGGTTTTAAGAAATAGAATTTTTTGAGTAATTGTTGTTTAACGATATTAGGCCAATTCTTAAGTCCAAAAGGATGAATTAGAATTCCCTACAATTTTCTTCATATTTCATATTCTTTTCTCTAACTTTCTATTCTAGCTCTCGAGACGAAAGTTTCTCTCTAAACGTCTTCGTCCCTCCCCATACATCTCTCTTTCTTTCTAGGAACTTTAGCTTAGGCTACTAATTGTTTCATTAGCATAATTGCCCAAGTTTAACTATAACCAATACTGCTTAGCCTCTAAGAAACAAAATTTACTGATTAATCGTAGCGTAAGGATATTAGCTTAGGCACCTCATTTTAGGTTTTCTAAATAAGCTTAGTGTTCAATTCTCAACTCTAAAAGGATGAATTCGAATTCCACTTGATTTTCTACCTATTTCTTATTCCTTTTTCTCTTCTTGCTCACAAGAAGAAAGTTTCTCTCTAAGCTTCTCCGTCCTTCTCCATCGTTCTCTCTTTTGTTGTCGAAACGAATTAGCTGTGGCCATCGATTGTTTCGTTAGCTTAATTGGCCTCAAACTGATTTTGCTTGGCCTCTAAGAAAGAGGATTTACCGTGTAATTGTAGCTTAATGGTATTAGTTTAACTTAATCACCCCATTTTAGGTTTTCTAAATCAACTAAGTTTTCAATTCTCAAATCCAAAAGGATGAAATTGAATTCCATTTGACTTTCACCCCATTCATAATTCTTTTCTCTTTTTTTGCTCTCAAGATGAAAGTTTCTCTCTAAAGTTATCCGTTCATCGCCGTGCGTCTCTCTTTTGTTCTACAAACTAATTCGATTATGTCACTAATCGTTTCATTAGCTTAATTGGCCAAACTTGAATTAAGCTAATATTATTTAGCACCTAAGAAACATAATTTAGTGAGTAATTGTAGCTTAACGATATTAACTTAAGCACCTCATTTTAGGTTTTCTAAATCAACTAAGTGTACAATTCTCAAATCGAAAGGATGAATTTGAATTTTTTTTTGTTTTGGGTGAATAACAATAAATTAAAACAAAACAAAAATTACACGATTACAAGGGGCATACCCCAGGCCCAACCACTACTACAACAAAACACCAAAAGGAGCAGCAACCAAGCTACAAAGCTACAGGCTACAACCTAGCTACAACACAAGAACCCAACCGAACAGACTTACAAACACGACAGACCGCATAAAACCTGTTCAGGCGCCATGTCCATGATAAACAGGGGGCCTGCACAAGGCCACCATGAAATGCAAGCGAAAACATGTCCAAAACAACATAAAAAAACATAAAAAAAAAAATAATAACAAACAGCCCAAAATGGGCCCCACACACTAGCTAAATGGACTACAAACATCCAGGAAGTGTACAGATTACAACCAAGAATAAAACACCAAGAGGACACAAAATAACTAATACAACCATAAGTAGACCTATCCTTTGACTTATTGAGGATTTTAGACAAGGCGCCTTTAGCTGCCTTTGCCGAAACGGGTTTCCAATCGTCACGAAGCCACCAAGAAGGGCGCAAAATGCTGCCACCTCTCCACCACCAGTAAAACATTTTGGAAACAAAACTGCATCTTCCAGATTTGCACAGCTTGATGTCACATAAACTCCCCCTGTACATGGAACTGTAAACATGAACAAAAAACAGCCACATATAGAAGTTGAAACTGTTTTCGTGATCAAATAGGAGCAGAAAAAGAACATAAATTATATAAATTCTCACTACACTCGGCCCACAATAAGATATGTCTCTCCTCTCCATATAGTGTCTCACTTCACTCAACCCACAACTCACAGATATAGACTCCGTCTGGAATAGTAGCTGAGTTGAACGAGCATCCCTGTCCTGCAAAATAGAAAATATATAGCATATATACAAACTCATTAGAATGCCAGCTTTGGTACTACTCACATCTCTCAACCCACATTTAGAGTGTATAATGTACTGGCTCACTTCACTCAACCCACATTGAGTCTTGACCTGTCCATTCCTTAGATTAAACAGCATAAAGAATCTGATTGTCAAGTGTACCTGCAAAATAATAACCATTTAAGAAACACTCAGTATATGCTACTTTCACTCAGCCCTCAAAATATAGGTGAACTCACATCCCTCGTGCCTCTTCCAGCAATAGGCAAACTCATGATTGTTGTTGGCAGATTCCATTGTGACAAATACCAGCTATCACCTGTAGACAACATCACATTACTCAAAGAAATAATCCTACCCCTCACCATTTGGATAATTTGTTTGGTGACAATCTCAGCAGGAATACTAGTTTGACTAAAAACTCTATTATTCCTCTCCCTCCAGATGTGATACACCGTACACATAAAAGACAACTTAGTAATAGCAGACTTCAGAGATCTACCTTTAGTAGAAATCACAGCCAGCTCAACATTGTCAGCCCAGTTGAGGTTAGGCCAACTCACATTACATTTACCCTGGATAGCAGCCCAAATCTGTGATGAATAGGCACACCTAAAGAAGAGATGTGAATGACTCTCCGTAGGATCATTACAGAGGGGACAACTAGGGTGAGTAATAAGCCCAAAAACCTGCAATCTATCCCTGGTGTTCAATCTCTCATGAATAGCCAACCAAACAATAAAGCTAACCCTAGGAATATAGGGATGCCCCCAAAGCAATTTACTCCAAGAGACTTTAGGACCCTTATCCCTCCAGCAGTCCCAAGTAGACTGAATAGTGAAAAGACCATCACCAGTAATACTCCACCAAGGATAGTCCTGAGTGTTCACAGAGGGTTTAAAAGTGGTGGGAGTAGATGCAATCCACTCTCGGATCTCCCAAGAATTAGGGAAAGGCCACTTCCAAGCACCACTAGAGATGATGGAGCTAACTTTAGAGTTGCAGTCAAGACCTGAATCATAGGCAATTCTGGGTCCAAACCTGCTCCACAAGGGTCCAAGGGGGTGCCAGTTATCAAACCATAGAAAAGCTTGCTCCCCATTACCAATTTTAAGTTTAATAAGGGGGAGAAGGAGATGTCTAAGCTTCAGGATTTTCCTCCAGACCCATGAGGGGTCACTAGGGACTTTAACATACCAGAAACTCCTACCTTTGAGTAAGTAGGACTTGACCCATTGGCACCACATAGAGCCCTCTCCACCAGAGAAGAGGAACCAAACATGTTTAGCTACAGCAGCCTTATTCCAAATACCCATGTCTTTGAAACCCAAACCCCCCTCATTCTTGGGTTTACAAATGGAGCTCCAAGCAATCTTAGCACTATGCTTCTTCAAATCAGACCCAGACCAAAGAAAGGCTCTAAGCAGGCTCTCAATATCTCTAATAACCTTTCTAGGAAGGATGAACATAGAAGACCAATACACTTGCATCGAAAAGAGGATGGTTTGAATGAGTTGAGCTCTACCCGCATAGGATAGAAGTTTATTAGTCCAACTCCTAATACGCTTCGTTATCCTATCAATCAGAATTTGGCAATCAAAAGCCTTGAGCTTAGTGGTAATCAAAGGAACTCCCAAGTATTTAACCGGGAGAGTCCCCTCATTAAACTTAGCAATATGAAGAATCTCCTCTCTGAGGTGCCTGTTACAACCAGAGAAGAAAATATTACTCTTGTTAGGACTCGGAGTAAGGCCAGATAGCCTTTTGAATTCATCCAATCCTTGCATAATAAGGTTCACAGTCCCAGGATCACCTTTACTGAAAATCATCAGATCATCAGCGAAACAAAGGTTCACAATTTTGGTCTTATCGCACCTCCAATGGAACTTAAACATAGGACTCTTGGCTTTTTCAGCAAGGATTCTAGCAAGAATTTCCATAGCTAGCACAAACAGGTAAGGAGACATAGGGTCTCCCTGTCTAAGCCCTCTGGCACCTTTGAAGTACCCATGAAGACTCCCATTAATGCAAATAGAGAAAGAGGGACTGGTCATACACGCCTTGATCCAATTAATCATATTTAGAGGGAAATCCATTGCTTTGAGGATATCAAGAATAAACTCCCATCTAACATTGTCATAGGCTTTCATGATGTCCACCTTCATAGCACACCTAGGGACCTTGGAGTCTCTATGGTAACCTCTCATGATCTCTTGGGACAGAAATATATTATCCGAGATCCTTCTACCAGGAACAAAAGCAGATTGAACAGGATCAATCAAACTCGGCAACACAAGCTTAACTCTATTCGCTATGATTTTGGCAATACATTTATAAATAGTGTTACAACAAGAAATAGGTCTGTAATCACCCACCTTCATGGGATTGGGAATCTTGGGGATAAGGGCAATGATAGTGCTATTGACTTCTGTGAGAAGCTTGCCAGACTCAAAGAAAGACCTGATAGCAGTAGTCACCTCCTTACCCACAATATCCCAAGAGCTCTTAAAGAAGCCCGCAGAGTAGCCATCAGGGCCAGGGGCCTTATTGGCCTTGAGGGACCAAAAGACCTCCTTAATTTCATCATCAGTAACAGGCCTACTCAGCATAACAGATTGGTCATCAGAGACCTTGGAATGCACCAGAGATCTGATTCTCTCAAAGCCATGATACTCATCCTCAAAAGGGGAACCAAAAAGATTAGTGAAGTACTGGATGAAAGCACTGTGAATGTCACCACTTTCAGTGGATCTAAGGCCATTACCCATATCCACACTCAGAATCTTCACCCTATTAATATTACTTTTGACAGTTCTAAAAAAGAAGCTACTATTCTTATCCCCAAGCCCGAGCCATTGGATTCTAGATTTCTGAAGGGCAAGACTCTCTTCCACCTGTCTAAGCTCTAAATACTTCTTATGCTCCTCCCTCTCCTGACCTTGAAGCACACAATTCAATGGGTCCTTATCTAATTTAAATTGGAGAAGGTCCAAATTGGTCTTTGATGCTTGAACACGGAGCGATATATCGCTAAAGTCCTTTTTGTTTAAGAGTTTGAGTTTGACCTTGAGTTGCCTCAGTTTTTGATACACCCGAAACATAGGGACACCTCTAATATATTGATTCCAAGAGGAGGACACAGTAGAGATAAACTCCGGATGTTTAGACCAACAATCAAAGAACTTAAAGGGCTTTTTGAAAGAGGTCTTAGCAATAGATGTGTTGACCACAGCAGGGGAGTGATCAGAGACCCCTGAAGGGAGGAAAAATGCAGTAGACTCAGGAAATTTGTCTAACCAAGCCTCATTGATTAACACCCTATCAATTTTCGTGGCTATATACTCACCACCACACCTTTTGTTAGACCAAGTGAACTGGCATCCCCCATAAGAAAGATCAGCCAATTCAGACTCATTTATGCAGGTATTAAACGCCTCATGCTCAGAAGACCAGTTTGAAGACCCCCCCACTTTTTCCTGACGGATTCTAGTAGCATTGAAATCACCCAAAAAAATACTGGGGGATTTGGATTTAGCCCGGGAGATCTGAGCCAAACTCTCAAAAAGAGGAAGTCTTAAATTGTGTTTATTTTCAGCATAAACAAAAGTTGCAAAAAAAACATCATTTGTAGCCAACTCCGTTATCTTGCAAAAAATATGTTGGTTAGACATAGAGATCAATTGGACATTACAAATAACATTATTCCAACACACCCACACCCTACCAGTTACAGTTGGTTGGGAGTTAGACAAAAAAGACCAATCACCAAAACACTTGGAACAAATTTTATTTTCATTTACTTGTTTGATCTTAGTCTCCAAAACACCCATGACATTGATATTTTCATTGAGAACCAAATTTTTAATTTCCTTATGTTTAGAAGGGTCATTCAACCCTCTAACATTCCAAAAAGCAATTTTGACAGTCATTGGGATACAAAAAAACGAGACTCGACAAAAAGCCAAACCACAACCAACTACAACCTGGGTTACCTTTTCTTCCTCCTCTGGCTGCTGGTACCTTTGCCAGAGGACTTACCACTCATCTGATTAGCTGCTTGGTGAGTAGAAGCTTTTTTTATTTCCCTTGCCAACTTGACTTCAGCGATCACTGACTCCATGTGCTCAGCTGTCTGAGGAATAACCAGCTTCGTGATTTCCAGAACTTTTTCTGTAAACTTGTCCATTTCTTTAGCCGGGTCCATCTCTGCACTCTCCTCCGAACTCTCTGAGAGATCCACCACTGCTTGGAAAGGTTTGGGAGCCTCCTCTACCACTGGGTTAGGGGCCAACTCCTCCATCATGTTGATAGGATCTGTTTCCTCCTCCAAGACGGGGCTGAGAGCTGGTTCTGGTTCTCCCACCTTTCTCTTACCTTTAGCTGTAACAGTTGTCCACTCATCTACCAACTCCGTAGTTTGCTCCTCAGTGTTTTTTTGTAAAGAGATCAAGTGGGCAACCTGGGTTGAAACACACTTAGCAGTCTCATGCCCAAAAATCTGACAGTGTTGGCATATAGCAGGAAGGCCTTGGTATTCTACACGGATTAATACAGCTTCATCATCACAGCAGATCTGGAAATAAGTAGGCAATTTGGAAGTTGCCTCGATTTCAATACAAACTCTTGCGAAAGCCAGTCTGCTACCCCTAGCCGTGAGCTGATCCAGAAAGAGGGGATTTCCAATCGCACTTGCTATTCTACTAAACCCATCGGGGTCCCAGTACTCCATTGGAATGTTGAAGAATTTTACCCAGATTGGGATTTTGGTAAACTTCTCTTTTGCCAACTTCATCATTCTCTTCCACTGCTTGAGGATAAGAAGGTAGCCTCCAATATACCAAGGCCCCCCTTCAAGGACTTCTCTGCAGCTTTCTGGGGAATCAAAAATAAAAAACATAAACCCATCCCCATTTGTTTGAACTTCCTTTAATCCTTTAGACTTCCAAAGCCCAAAGGCACTATTACGCAGATGATTATACCCCACTCCCTTATCAACAAAGTAACCAATAAGGGAGGAGTCCCATTTGTCAAGTGGCTCAGATCTGGGAGGCATATGTACGACTATCGCATCATCAACAGAAGAAGGAGGAATATACCTGAGTTTAACACTCGACCTTGACGATGCAGCTACATTAGCCCATGTCCGTTGTTGTGCAGGTCTCCCTTCCTCCATAGATTTGCTGCTCCTAGCTCCACCACGCCCTCCTCTCACTCCTCGATAACTACCTCCTCCCCTCCCACGCCCTCCTTGGGGATTAGGGTTGTAACTGTGGTCCACCAACGGGACTACAGTATCTGTAATCTTCTCTGCCTCCCTTGGATTCACCTTTTGTTTGCCCTCTCCTCGATTCCTGGCTACATCGAGACTGTTAGGGAGATCCCGAAACCTATTATGTTCCTCTTCCACTTCCTCAGACCATTTAGGGTTAGTACCTTGACACACCGGAGTCAAGAAGGCATTACCATCGTCAATCGTTGCTCCGGACGGAAGATTCGTTGAACTCGTGATCAGCTGAGTTGACTCAGTGACAAGACTCGCTCCTTGCTGAGAAGGGATAGGACGACCCCCCCCAGAATCTGGTATAGCCCCCTTCGTTTCCATAGATCTACTCTGATTTACCATTTTCAAACCCGCTACCCCACGATCTCCATCACCCTGAGGTCGTGAAGACTCGTGCTTCGATGTATCTTCTGTAGCTTCTTGGAGTTTTCCCGATGTAACTGTAGATCCCAACTTCGGATCCGTTTGCCTCTTGGTTCCCCCTTCACGCGAAGCCTCAAGAGTTTGATCAGGTTCAAGATCGCGATCCATAGGACTCTCCACCAATGGATCCATGTTTCCCGCAGACAACACTTCAAACGAGTTTTGCACAGGACCTAAAGCCTCAATGGGTTTGACCAACCCTAAAACATTCATTCCAGTATTGCGTAAACGTGCACTAAGGGAGCACTCAGATTTGGTTAGAGCATTAACTCCGATCATCACTCAATGAGATATTGAAAACCCTAGAAATAAGGAGTTTCTAGAGAGATGTGGGAGCTTCTCTCTCTAACCCATTAGCAATGCTCTAATCCCATGAATTTGAATTCCCATTGATGTTCTTCCTATTTCTCATTCTTTTTTCTGTTCTAGCTCTCAAAAACAAAGTTTCTCTCTAACTTTTCCGTCCTTCTCCTTCTCTCTCTGGTTCTAGGAACTAATGACTTTAGGCCATTGATTGTTTCAATTGCTTAATTGGACAAGTTTAACTCAAACTAATCTTTCTTAGGTTCTAAGAAATAGAATTTTCTGAGTAATTGTTGTTTAACGATATTAGGCCAATTCTTAAGTCCAAAAGGATGAATTAGAATTCCCTACAATTTTCTTCCTATTTCATATTCTTTTCTCTAACTTTCTATTCTAGCTCTCCAGACGAAAGTTTCTCTCTAAACGTCTCTGTCCCTCCCCATCCATCTCTCTTTTGTTCTAGGAACTTTAGCTTAGGCCACTAATTGTTTAATTAGCATAATTGCCCAAGTTTAACTATGACCAATACTGCTTAGCCTCTAAGAAGCAAAATTTACTGAGTAATCAGAGCGTAAAGATGTTAGCTTAGGCACCTCATTTTAGGTTTTCTCAATCAACTTAGTGTTCAATTCTCAACTCCAAAAGGATGAATTCGAATTCCACTTGATTATCTACCTATTTCTTATTCCTTTTTCTCTTCTAGCTCACAAGATGAAAGTTTCTCTCTAACCTTTTCCGTCCTTCTCCATCATTCTCTCTTTTGTTGTTGGAACGAATTAGCTGTGGCCATCGATTGTTTCGTTAGCTTAATTGGCCCCAAACTGATTTTGCTTGGCCTCTAAGAAAGAGGATTTACCATGTAATTGTAGCTTAATGGTATTAGTTTAACTTAATCACCCCATTTTAGATTTTCTAAATCAACTAAGTTTTAAATTCTCAAATCAAAAAGGATGAACTTGAATTCCCTTTGATTTTCACCCCATTCATAGTTCTTTTCTCTTTTTTAGCTCTCAAGATGAAAGTTTCTCTCTAACGCTATCCGTCCGTCGCCGTGCTTGGCTCTTTTGTTCTACGAACTAATTAGATTATGTCACTAATTGTTTCATTAGCTTAATTGGCCAAGTTTGAATTAAGCTAATATTATTTAGCGCCTAAGAAACAGAATTTAGTGAGCAATTGTAGCTTAACGATATTAACTTAAGCACCTCATTTTAGGTTTTCTAAATCAACTAAGTGTTCAATTCTGAAATTGAAAGGATGAATTTGAATTCTCATTGATGTTCTTCCTACTTCTCATTCTTTTTTCTCTTCTAGCACTCAGAAAGGAAGTTTCTCTCTAACCTTCTTCGTCCTTCTCCAACCTTCTCTCTCTGGTTCTAGGAACCAATGAGCTGAGGCCATTGATTGTTTCATTTGCCTAATTGGACAAGTTTAACTCAAACTAATCTTTCTTAGGTCCTAAGAAATAGAATTTTTTGAGTAATTGTTGTTTAACGATATTAGGCCAATTCTTAAATCCAAAAGGATGAATTAGAATTCCCTACAATTTTCTTCCTATTTCTTATTCTTTTCTCTAACTTTCTATTCTAGCTCTCGAGACGAAAGTTTCTCTCTAAACGTCTCCGTTCCTCCCCATCCATCTCTCTTTTGTTCTAGGAACTTTAGCTTAGGCCACTAATTGTTTAATTAGCATAATTGCCCAAGTTTAACTATATGACCAATACTGCTTATCCTCTAAGAAACAAAATTTACTGAGTAATCATAGCGTAAAGATATTAGCTTAGGCACCTCATTTTAGGTTTTCTCAATCAGCTTAGTGTTCAATTCTCAACTCCAAAAGGATGAATTCGAATTCCACTTGATTTTCTACCTATTTCTTATTCCTTTTTCTCTTCTAGCTCACAAGAAGAAAGCTTCTCTCTAACCTTCTCCGTCCTTCTCCATCGTTCTCTCTTTTGTTGTTGGAACGAATTAGCTGTGGGCATCGATTGTTTCGTTAGCTTAATTGGCCTCAAACTGATTTTGCTTGGCCTCTAAGAAAGAGGATTTGTCGTGTAATTGTAGCTTAATGGTATTAGTTTAACTTAATCACCCCATTTTAGGTTTTCTTAATCAACTAAGTTTTCAATTCTCAAATCCAAAAGGATGAAATTGAATTCCATTTGACCTTTTTTTTTTTTGGGTAAGTAAGTCATAAAATAAAACAATGAAATTTACAAGTTTACCAGGGGCATACCCCGGGCACACCCAACAATAAATAATTAAACGTATACATAACCAACATAACCTACCACTGCACCCCCTAAGATTGGGGGATAAACACAAGAACAACAGAAAAAACAAAATAACCCAACTTTGCCCATATATCCTTTTGTCCCCAACTCGGCTAGTCATCGAACCACTATTCCCCATAGCAGTGACCCCTCAATCACTCTTGGCGGAGATGGCTCAAAACTAACCTCATATCGAGTCACATGAGGATCACACGATCAATCATCATGATAAAATCAACTATATATGATCCGCTGCAAAGTGGCTAAAAAGAAAATCAAAAACCAGCTGCCCAAAATTTTCCTCGTGAAAGCACCCCACTTGACAGTGTAACTTCCCAGCAAACAATTTGAAGTCCTCCTCAAAACAGTACCCACGTACTATGGCATTCTAGTATACACCACTAGATACTATTTATATATATAAATAATTATATATATAAAATAACAATGGCCCCAATAAACAATGGGCCAAAATTGACCCAAACAGCCCAGATAAAAATCCACTCTGTAAGCTGCAACCCAAATAAATGAGCTCACCAATATATAAATATATGCAGTCTGTTCAAAAATGAGCCCAAATAAACCAAAATAAAGTAGCCACGGACAGCCCACACTTGCATTAATCACAAAAAAGTGGCTTGATAAAAAACATAAGCCCACAATAACTTGAGTCCACGTAATAAGTCCAAACATAACAAATTAGCTCATATGCTCAATTTCCAGCCCAAATAACCGTAGGCCCAACTGGGACCCACAACGTAGTGGCTGACTAATCTTCAAAAAAAAAAAAAAAAGCCAAGTCCACTATAGCGATCCCGGGTTTACCCTTGTTGTACAGTGATCCGGACATGTGTCCGTGGATGTCGGTAGTTGTTTATTATCTTGTTTGCATCCTCTTTACTTTGTATATTGAGTTATAGGATGTGTTGGGCAGGTTTGTTACAGGTTGGTTGTGTTTGGGAGCCTAGTGCTGCTGCCCAGATTTTTGGACCTTCGCTCGAGCGAGGAGTTGGTCGCTCGAGCGAGAGTTGAGTTCGTGTCTGGTGGATCGAGCTAGAGTGGCTTCGCTCGAGCGAGCGATTGCGTCTGGTTCTGGACCTGAGAGTTGCCTTTCTTGGCTCGAGCGAGCTTCCTTCACTCGAGCGGTCTGGTTTGTTCTTCGCTCGAGCGAGAAGTCTGTCGCTAGAGCGTGCTGGTGGCAGACCTGAGGGTTTGAGTTGTTAGCTCGAGCGAGCATTCTTTCGCTCGAGCGCACTTCTGATTTTTTGGCTCGAGCGAGAGTTTTCTGTGTCTGGTCGCTCGAGCGACAGAGTCTTCGCTCGAGCGAGCGTGTTTTATATCAGCGGACAGTAGCGTTTTTGAACATCACTTTTTTTCACTTCTTTTTCTTTCAAAAGAGACTCTCTCTCTCTAAACTTACACTCTCTCTAAGATTTGATCTCCCTAGATTGTGAATCTAGCCTAGGGCCTTTGTTAAAAAGATAGAGGGCGTTGAGAGCTTCGATTTAATCTGAAAAAGTTTGGATTTGGAGCACGTTGATCTTCGAGTCTTCTTCTCCTTTTTGGCTCAAACTTCGAGGTAGGGATACCCTACTCCTCTCTATGGGTTTTGTCTTTAAATTTTAGTATTTTGAGATGTTGGGCTTGGTTTGGTAATTTGGTGAAAGTTTGGGGCTTTTGTGCAATTTTACAAAAGTTGGGGTTTTAATTCATAATAAACCTAGATGCATGTTTGGCATAGAGAAATGAAATAAATGTTGAATCATTGATGAAAATGGGACCTAAGGGTTGTAATGTTAATTATGGGAATTGACCTAATTACATTGTTTGATTAATTGGGATAATTAATTGTGAGAAATGAGGAAATGAAATGTTGATTGAATATCCATTTGTGCATTTATTTTCTGTTTAGAAATAACTGCTTTGGGCTATCGGTGGAGGATAGTCGTGATTGTTGTAGACAATGCATGATGATTAGGCAAACGGAAACTAATCAATGGAATGTGTCATGGAAATTGACGGTTGTTAGAATACATTAACTGTATGTATTGAGTGATTGTATATAGAACCAATGTGTTTGTATACGTTATGTGTAGAGGAGGAGATGGGGGATGTACTCCGCGGTTTAGGGGAAGATAGGGGATGTACCTCTAAACCGGATAGTATTTGGAGAAGATAGGGGATGAACTCCGTAGATACAGCTCATATGCTTGTCTAGAGAAGTGAAGATAGAGCTTATATGCTTATCTTTGTGAAGTGTGGATATAGCTTATATGCTTATCTGTGAATGTGGGATATTGTTGTTATACATATCTGTTGAGAATGTGGATATAGCTTATATGCTTATCTGTGAATGTGGGATATAGTTTTTATACATATCTGTTGAAATGATGATAGAGCTAACATGCTTATCTGTTGAAAAAGGGAAAATGAAAAGTAACTTGGACTCAGAAGTCGGATGACATAAATATGTGATTTATGTGAATGTATCAGTGTTGGCCATCTATCAATTGCTAATCTTTTAGTCATTGTTCATGGTTGGTTTAGTGTATTTCTACTGGGCTGTGGCTCACCCTATATGGGAATATCATTTTCAGGTACAGGTAGCATGCCACCTCCAAGGACATAGCTTGGGAGGCTAGAGGCGGACATACTTTTGTCGTTTTGTTTTTGATGTATTACATGTAAATTCAAGCCAAGGGCTTAATGTGTAAATCAGTTAGTACTCCTTTTGTTGTAACCAAGTGTTAACTTGGAAAGCTGTAAGCCCGTAGGGCATTTTGCTTTTGTTGTTAACATGTAATACTTATGTAATGAAATTCTGATATAATGGAAGAATGTGGAACTTTTACATATCAATGCATGTCTTATTTGATGGGTTTAATGTTATTATTTTGAGGGCGTTACATCCACTAACCAAAATGTATAGGTAATATATTATATATACAACTCACAAACCTACCCCGTGATTGACATCAGGTCTCCACAATCCCTGAGGCAAGCAAACCCACGTGCAACAACACTTCCCCATGTACAACTGTCAACAGCAAATAGTACTACCCACAGCTTGTTCAAACTCAGCAGACTAGGCGGGAAGCCCACCTTTTTGAGGTCACGCATATGCCAAATCGTGAGATACACGCCCAACGAAACCATATCAAACCAGCGTCGGAGTAGCCCTTGCCGTAGCACCAACCCCACTACGAACGCCTAAAGTTCTGGTAGCACCTGGAGAAGGTGAAACTGACACCAAAGCAAAGTAACCACCATCCAAAAAAGACGACGGCACTGTGATCACAGCAGACTGCCACCACCCTTGTCAACCCAAAAACACGTCGGAAGGCTAGACCACCTACCGGCAAAGTTCGCGAAGCTAACAAACCAGACGTCGGAGTTCCTCACAGCACCGGATAACCATCCATACCAATGTCCACCAGAATGAGGCCAACAGACGTACCCACCTGTGAACTACCAGCGACCAACTATCGGCTCACACACTCACATCAGTTGCAACTACAACGGAACTACAAACGTATGATGTCACCCACTCCACCACAGTGCCGAAACTCTGCCATGGGTGGACTACACACAGAACACACACCAGCTTTACAGAAGACCGGTTACGAACAGTTTCACACCATGATCAGAACTACCCATCTTGAAGAACCCAAGCTGGATAAAACATGCATGGATAGAATAACACTCCAGCCAAAATATGAATAACATATGGCCGAAACAAATGATGCACAGGAAAAACACCATAACCCAAACTCACAAACTCACTCTATTGATAACAAAACCAGCCGAAGAGATTTCACCGGACTGGTAACTCTCACAGTACACATTCTCCCTCAAGGGGTGAGGAAGAAAGATAGACAGTGCACCATTCTCACCCCATTCATAATTCTTTTCTCTTTTTTAGCTCTCAAGATGAAAGTTTCTCTCTAACGTTATCCGTCCGTCGCCGTGCGTCTCTCTTTTGTTCTCCGAACTAATTAGATTATGTCACTAATTGTTTCATTAGCTTAATTTGCCAAGTTTGAATTAAGCTAATATTATTTAGCGCCTAAGAAACAAAATTTAGTGAGTAATTATAGCTTAATGATATTAACTTAAGCACCTCATTTTAGGTTTTCTAAATCAACTAAATGTTCAATTCTCAAATCGAAAGGATGAATTTGAATTCCCATTGATGTTCTTCCAATTTCTCATTTTTTTTTTTTTTGGGTGAATAAGAAATAAAATAAAACAAGAAAATTTACACGATTACAAGGGGCAAACCCCAGGACCTAACACAGCTATACAGGAAACCAAAACCAAAAGCCCATCAACCTGTTCACCATCCCTATATTCTAGCAATAGGAAGAGTGAACAAGAATATAAAGATTTGTAGCAGCCTAGACGAAAAGGAAATAGGAACAAATTGAAGCATTGATCCAGGAGGCTACACCCTTGACAAAGAAGCCCCAGCTATTGTAGCACCAAGCCAGATAGACGAACCTGGACTCTGTATCCGCAGGTGCACGAGCGAAATACAATAACCCAAAGAAAATATATAATTCCCTACACAGCCCGTAGGGATAGGAAATAGGACCCAAAGCAAAACCAACCAGTTGAGATATGTGCAAACCGAAACATGGTTGCTTAGGAAGCTATTAAATACACAAAGATGCACAAAATTCCTCCTACACAGCCCGTAGGGATAAGCGAAATACGCTATAAAACTATGTAAATAATACAAAGAAAGACAACTGATTTTCTCTCTCATGTAGCACAGCAAGGCGCTTGAAGCAGCCATCACCACGGTACAAACACACCCTACCAACTGCCTCCCGAACCTGTGCAGAAAGTAGTCATCACCCCTCCACACCATAAAGCAAAAATACCAGCAGCATCCTCCTATAACTGCACTGTAAGAAACACCACACCTCCGCACCATCAAGTAAGCCTGTCGAAAATCATAAAGGAGAAGAAATAACAAACACACTGTATAGGAGCTCTCCACACTCGGCCCACAACACAGCATGTCCCTCCACTCCATATATAATCTCACATCACTAGGCCCACAACTCACATGATACCTCAAGAGAATCAGATAGACATTATACTTGAAAGCTCCAAAAACCTGCACAAACCATATATAAAATATAATAAAGATTAGCGCAAAACATGTGTACTGTCTCTCATCACTCAACCCACAATGTCTAGATATACTTTGGTTGCTCACAACACTCAACCCTCCATTCGGCCACTTCAATTTGGGAGATGACTTAGGATTCATCATAACCTGCAAAAGAGCACCCAGTTAGTAAACCCCACAAGAGATGCTCACCATCACTCGACCCTCAATGTAGGTAAACTCACACCACTCATTCTCCTGCCATCTGCAATAGCATGGTGCTGCTGCATGATTTTGTAAGGTAGATTCCATTCCTCCAAAAACCAATTATCACCTGCAGAAGTTTTAACATTTTCCATAGAAAGAAGCCTACCCCTAATCATTTGGATAATAGAGTTAGTAACAACCTCTTCAGGCTTTAGGGCCTTACTGAAGATTCTACTATTCCTCTCCATCCAAATGTGGTAGACAGTGCAAAGAAATGACAGCTTCAGAATCACCACTTTCAAGGAGGTACCACTGGTGGATCTAACAGCAAAATCAACAGTTTCCAACCAAGGCAAAGAAGGCCAATTAGAATTGCACTTGGCAAGAATACCACCCCAAATCCTAGAAGAAAACCTACACCTAAAAAAAAGATGGGAATGATTCTCCTCAGGATCTTGACAGAAAGGGCAGCAAGGAGTGGGAACAAGACCAAATGTTTGAAGTCTATCACCAGTATTAAGTCTCTCATTTGTGGCCAACCAAGCAATAAAACTAACCCTAGGGATAGAAGGGGGACCCCAGATAAGTTTGGACCAAGAGACTTTAGGGCCCTTATCCCTCCAACAATCCCAAGCCGACTGGATAGAGAAGTTACCATCAGCAGACAAACTCCATACCGGAGTATCAGAAGAGCCAACGGAAGGTAGAAGAGATAAAGGGGTAGAAGAGATCCACTCCTTTATCTCCCAAGAGTTAGAAATAGGCCACTTCCAAGAACTATTAGAGACTATAGAGCGAACCTTGGTGCTATCAAGAAGATTAGTATCATATAGAATTCTAGGTCCAAACCTGTGCCACAGCGAACCAAGAGGGTGCCAATTGTCATGCCAAAGGAACACATTTTCCCCATTACCAATTTTGAATTTGATGTGAGGATAGATTAAATGCCTGAGTGACAGGATTTTCCTCCAGACCCATGAGGGATCACTAGGAGTCCTAACGGACCAAAAGCTCCTCCCTTTTAGCAAGTAAGCCTTAACCCATTGGCACCACATTGAACAATCCCCACCAGAAAACAAGTACCAAACATGCTTGGCTATAGCAGCCTTGTTCCAGGTTGCCAAGTTCTTAAAACCAAGGCCACCCTCATTTTTTTTCCTGCAAATATATCTCCAAGCAATCTTAGCACTATGTTTTTTCAACTCAACCCCAGACCAAAGAAAAGATCTAAGGATACTCTCAATGTCACCAATGATTTTCTTAGGGAGGATAAAAAGAGAGGACCAATACACTTGCATTGAAAACAGGATAGACTGGATGAGTTGGGCTCTACCAGCATAAGAAAGCAGTTTATTGGTCCAACTTTTAATTCTCCTAGTAATTCTCTCAACCAAAGTATGACAATCAGACACTTTAAGCTTGGTAGTGATAAGAGGCACACCAAGGTATTTCACCGGGAGCCCTCAGTAAAATTGGCAATCTGAAGAATATCCTCTTTAAGCTCACTACTACACCCCGAGAAAAAAATATTACTCTTACTAGAATTAGGGGTAAGACCCGACAGATCCCTAAATTCCTCCAATCCCTGCATGATAAGAGTAACAATACCAGGGTCCCCTTTGCTAAAAATCATCAAATCATCAGCAAAACATAGGTTGACAATTTTAGTTTTCTCACATCTCCAGTGGAATTTGAACAAAGGGCTCCTAGATTTCTCAGCCAAAATCCTGGCGAGAATTTCCATAGCCAACACAAAGAGATACGGGGACATAGGGTCTCCTTGTCTTAATCCCCTCGCCCCTTTAAAATACCCCTCAAGGCTCCCATTAATACAAATCTAGAAAGAAGGGCTCGTGATGCAAGCCTTTATCCAGGTAATCATACAATGAGGGAAAGCCATAGCTTTAAGAATATCAATGATAAAGTCCCATCTCACAGTATCATAAGCCTTCATAATATCCACTTTCATGGCACACTTAGGAGAGTGAGAACTCCTATGGTAACCTCTCATAATCTCTTGGGACAGGAAAATGTTGTCCGAGATCCTTCTACCTTGGACAAACGCAGACTGCACAGGATCAATCCAATCAGGAAGGGCCAATTTAAGTCTATTAGCTATGATCTTAGCAATGCATTTGTAGATGGTATTACAACAAGAGATGGGTCTATAGTCACCAACATGAGTAGGATTAGGAACTTTAGGAATAAGAGCTATGATGGTACTATTAACCTTTGAAAGAAGTTTACCAGAGTCAAAGAAAGATAGCTAAAATGACATCCTTACCAACAATATCCCAAGAGCTCTTAAAAACACCAGTGGAATACCCATCCGGGCCAGGGGCTCCTTGATTTCAGTTTTAGAAACAGGCTTGGACATCGAAACAGATTGAGAGAGAGAGACTTTTTTTTTGCACCAAAGATTGAATCCTCTCAAGACCCTTATACTGATCCATAGAGGGGGTACCAAATAAATTGGTATAAAAATTGATAAAAGAGGTGTGGACATCAGTACTATGGGTAGACCTAGTACCATCACCCATGTCAACACTCAAGATTTTCCCTCTATTGATATTACTCTTCACTGACCTAAAAAAGAATTTGCTATTTCTATCCCCAAGGCCAAGCCACTGCACTCTGGATTTTTGAAGAGCAAGGCTCTCTTCTAATTTACTAAGCTCAATGTACTTTTTCAGATCCTCTCTCTCCTGAGATTGCAAACCACTGTTCATAGGGTCTTTGTCAAGTTTATATTGAATAAGATCCAGAGTAGCCTTAGCAATTTGGACACGAGTAGAGATGTCACTGAAGTCCTTCTTATTAAAAAGCTTAAGACTAGCTTTAAGCTTCTGAGTTTTTGACAGACCCTGAACATAGGAACCCCCTGAATGTACTGCCCCCATGTGTTAGAAACAATCCTCAGAAAATCTGGATGTTGAGACCAGAAATCAAAGTATTTGAATGGTTTCTTGAAAGAGCACTTGGTGGCACTGATATTGACCACAGCAGGGGAGTGATCAGAAATACCAGAAGGGAGAAACTGGGCAGTAGCCTCAGGAAATTTGTCCAGCCAAGCCTCATTAACCAGAACTCTATCAATTTTAGTAGCTATATAAGCCCCCTCACTCCTATTGTTTGCCCAGGTGAATTGGCAACCACCATAAGATAAATCAGCCAACTCAGAAGCATTCACATAAGTATTAAATTCCTCATTTTCATTAGTCCAATTAGGAGTCCCCTCAATTTCTCATTTTTTTTCTCTTCTAGCTCTCCAAAACAAAGTTTCTCTCTAACTTTTCCGTCCTTCTCCTTCTCTCTCTAGTTCTAGGAACTAATGAGCTTAGGCCATTGATTGTTTCATTTGCCTAATTGGACAAGTTTAACTCAAACTAATCTTTCTTAGGTTCTAAGAAGTAGGATTTTCTGAGTAATTCTTGTTTAACGATATTAGGCCAATTCTTAAATCCAAAAGGATGAATTAGAATTCCCTACAATTTTCTTCATATTTCATATTCTTTTCTCTAACTTTCTATTCTAGCTCTCGAGACGAAAGTTTCTCCCTAAACGTCTCCATCCCTCCCCATCCATCTCTCTTTCTTTCTAGGAACTTTAGCTTAGGCTACTAATTGTTTCATTAGCATAATTGCCCAAGTTTAACTATAACCAATACTGCTTAGCCTCTAAGAAACAAAATTTACTGATTAATCGTAGCGTAAGGATATTAGCTTAGGCACCTCATTTTAGGTTTTCTAAATCAGCTTAGTGTTCAATTCTCAACTCCAAAAGGATGAATTCCAATTCCACTTGATTTTCTACCTATTTCTTATTCCTTTTTCTCTTCTAGCTCACAAGAAGAAAGTTTCTCTCTAACCTTCTCCGTCCTTCTCCATCATTCTCTCTTTTGTTGTCGGAACGAATTAGCTGTGGCCATCGATGGTTTCGTTAGCTTAATTGGCCTCAAACTGATTTTGCTTGGCCTCTAAGAAAGAGGATTTACCGTGTAATTGTAGCTTAATGGTATTAGTTTAACTTAATCACCCCATTTTAGGTTTTCTAAATCAACTAAGTTTTCAATTCTCAAATCCAAAAGGATGAAATTGAATTCCATTTGACTTTCACCCCATTCATAATTCTTTTCTCTTTTTTAGCTCTAAAGATGAAAGTTTCTCTCTAAAGTTATCCGTTCGTCGCCGTGCGTCTCTCTTTTGTTCTACGAACTAATTCGATTATGTCACTAATCGTTTCATTAGCTTAATTGGCCAAATTTGAATTAAGCTAATATTATTTAGCGCCTAAGAAACAGAATTTAGTGAGTAATTGTAGCTTAACGATATTAACTTAAGCACCTCATTTTAGGTTTTCTAAATCAACTAAGTGTTCAATTCTCAAATCTAAAGGATGAATTTGAATTCCCATTGACGTTCTTCCTATTTCCTCATTCTTTTTTCTGTTCTAGCTCTCAAAAACAAAGTTTCTCTCTAACCTTCTTCGTCCTTCTCCAACCTTCTCTCTTTGGTTCTAGGAACTAATTAGTTTAGGCCATTGATTGTTTCATTAGCTTAATTGCCAAAGTTTAACTCAAACTAATCTTGCTTAGGTCCTAAGAAATAGAATTTTGTAAGTAATTATTGTTTAACGATATTAGGCCAATTCTTAAATCCAAAAGGATTTTAGAATTCCCTATGATCTTCTTCCTATTTCTTATTCTTTTCTCTAACTTTCTATTCTAGCTCTCGAGACGAAGGTTTCTCTCTAAACGTCTCTGTCCCTACGCATCCAACTCTCTTTTGTTCTAGGAACTTTAGCTTAGGCGACAAATCGTTTCATTAGCATAATTGCCCAAGTTTAACTATAACCAATACTGCTTAGCCTCTTGGAAACAAAATTTACTGAGCAATCGTAGCATAAGGATATTAGCTTAGGCACCTCATTTTAGGTTTTCTAAATCTGCTTAGTGCTCAATTCTCAACTCCAAAAGGATGAATTCGAATTCCACTTGATTTTCTACCTATTTCTTATTCCTTTTTCTCTTCTAGCTCACAAGAAGAAAGTTTCTCTCTAACCTTCATCCTTCTCCATCGTTCTCTCTTTTGTTGTTGGAACGAATTAGCTGTGGCCATCGATTCTTTCGTTAACTTAATTGGCCTCAAACTGATTGTGCTTGGCCTCTAAGAAAGAGGATTTACTGTGTAATTGTAGCTTAATGGTATTAGTTTAAGTTAATCACCCCATTTTAGGTTTTCTAAATCAACTAAGTTTTCAATTCTCAAATCCAAAAGGATGAAATTGAATTCCATCTGACTTTCACCCCATTCATAATTCTTTTCTCTTTTTTAGCTCCCAAGATGAAAGTTTCTCTCCAACGTTATCCGTCGCCGTGCTTGTCTCTTTTGTTCTGCGAACTAATTAGATTATGTCACTAATTATTTCGTTAGCTTAATTGGCCAAGTTTGAATTAAGCTAATATTATTTAGCACCTAAGAAACAGAATTTAGTGAGTAATTGTAGCTTAACGATATTAACTTGAGCACCTCATTTTAGGTTTTATAAATCAACTAAGTGCTGAATTCTCAAATCGAAAGGATGAATTTGAATTCCCATTGATGTTCTTCCTATTTCTCATTCTTTTTTCTCTTCTAGCTATCAAAAACAAAGTTTCTGTGGGGAAGAAAGTAGAGCCTCTCTTTCTAGAATCTAGAGAGAGAAGGCTCCCCCCGGAGTGAAAATGGAGCACCGTTCCGATTATCTCCCTCATGCTTGAGGGAGGAAGTGTTCTGTGTGAGTTACCAGGCCAGTACAATCTTCTCGGCTGGTCGTGTTATTTATAGTGTTAGTTTGTGAGTTCGAGTTATGATGCTGTTCCTGTGCATCACTTGTTACGGCCATATATTATTCAAATATTGGCTGGCTTGTTATTCTATTTATGTTTGTCTTTTTCTTCCATCTTGGGTTCTTCAAGTTGGGAAGATCTGATCATGTTGGGAAGTTGCTGTATCCGGTCTTCTACGAAGCCGGAGTATGTTCTTGTTAGTATCCATCCATGGCAGCGTTTCGGCACTGTGTGGTGTGGGGCTGGCTTTCATGTGGAGGGCTTCACGTAGTATGGTGTTCACAGGTGGTGTTCCGGCCTGAGTTCACCATTGCTGTTTTGGGTTTCCCGGTGATTTATTTGCCGCTGTTGGGTTACGGAGCCATTGTTACAGTAGTGATCTGCTGTAGCTTTTTAGCTCGTTGATCTCGTGAGCTACGGGTGGTAACTTTTTTTGCTACTGTCGCGGGTGAGGAGGTTCCTTCTTTTTGGTGGTGTGCTGGATTTTCCAGTTGTGGTAACCGTGTGCTGTTGCTGTGGCCAATGTTGTTTTGGGTTGGTTATATGCTACAACGACGGAAGGTGGTCCAGCTCCGTTGCAAATTCTATTCAGCCGGCCAACGCTGGTTGACGACGCCGTGAGCTGGTTGTGTTATACGGTGCTGGTATGTGATTTGATGCACTATCGCTGCTGCTCATGGAGGAGTTAGTCGGGTGGTAAAGGGTTTGAGCACCACGCTCTTTGGTGCGAGTGACCACAGGTGTGGTGCCGTGTGAAAGTGGTCGGCGTGCAGACCTATCTATTCTCTAGGACACTGTGTTGCTTGTTGGGATGGGTAATTGTCTATTCATCTTTATATATATTATATTTATATATTCTATATATTGGTGGATAGTTGTATCCAGTGCATGTGCTCAGGTGGTGGGCTCCACGGTTTGCTATTGATTTGGGCTGGTGCAAGTTTGGCCGTGGGTTATTTTGTTGGTGGGCCACGTGTGGGCTTAATTAATATTGTGAATCTTTCAGACAACTCACTGTGGCCCACGTGTTTTTCTTTCTTATTGGGTTTGGCTGGTGGATTTGTTAAGGCCCAAACCATGGGTATGTTTTTGTGGGCCCCTTGTTTGACCCATGGGTTCACAATTTTGAGTAAGTGTGTTTTGTGTTGGTGCTTGCCGTAGTTTTCGGCGCACTTTTTCAGCCCATCTATTTTTGTTTAGCCACAATGCAGGGGACCTTTTGTAGTCGGTTATTTCATGATGATTGATCATGTGATCCTCATGTGACTCGATACGAGGGTGGTTTCGAGCCATCTCCGCCAAGAGTGATTGGGGAGTCACTGCTATGGGGAATAGTGGTTCGATAACTAGCCGAGTTAGAGACTGGGAGATGAGCGGGAGGATAGCTACCGGGTTTCTGGTTGCTTCTTGTCTTCATGTGACCCATCCTAATTGATTATATTGCCACGCCTGACATGGAGTGATGGGGACACTGCCGTGGGGTTTGAGGCTTGTGATCTACCAAGGAAGGGACTGGGGGATGTGATGATTGCTCTCATGTTTTGATTGGCTATGTATTGGTTTGTTGTAGCGGGGCTATTGTTTTTCCACTAAACTTCTCAAGACCGTGGATTATGGTGATTGACTATGCAGGCTTCATGTGACTCAGCCAGGATCTTTCATGGGATAGATATTTTCCTTCGTCATGGCTTTGGTTGAGTGGCTAGGATGTCACGGCTATGAGAAGCGAGATGCTTATTGGATTCCATGCTTTCATCCGAGGTAGAGACTGGGAGCAAGCGGGGGCGGCTATCATTTTTCGATTGGTCTTGTTGGGTTTTTAGTTAGTTACATTTGTATTGAGTGTTTCTGTTATGTTTTATACGTCTATGGTGTGTGTTTGTTTATTTGCCCATATATCCACCCCAAGTTTCCATCTATTATCTTTGATGATAGGGGTTGCTTGGGGACAAAAAGGATATATAGGCAAAGTGGGGTTCTGTTTTTTACATTTATGTTTATGTTGTAGGATGTCCAGTGGTAGTTTTGTGATTTGTTCGTCTATTATTTGTTGTAGGGCGTACCTGGGGTATGCCCCTTGTAAACTTGTACGTTTTACTGTCTTTATTTTATGACTTACTTACCCAAAAAAAAAAAAAAAAAAACAAAGTTTCTCTCCAACTTTTTCGTCCTTCTCCTTCTCTCTCTGGTTCTAGGGACTAATGAGCTTAGGCCATTGATTGTTTCATTTGCTTAATTGGACAAGTTTAACTCAAACTAATCTTTCTTAGGTTCTAGAGAAATAGAATTTTCTGAGTAATTGTTGTTTAACAATATTAGGCCAATTCTTAAGTCCAAAAGGATGAATTAGAATTCCCTACAATTTTCTTCATATTTCATATTCTTTTCTCTAACTTTCTATTCTAGCTCTCGAGACGAAAGTTTCTCTGTAAACGTCTCCGTCCCTCCCCATCCATCTCTCTTGCTTTCTAGGAACTTTAGCTTAGGCCACTAATTGTTTCATTAGCATAATTGACCAAAGTTTAACTATAACCAATACTGCTTAGCCTCTAAGAAACAAAATTTACTGAGTAATCAGAGCGTAAGGATATTAGCTTAGGCACCTCATTTTAGGTTTTCTAAATCAGCTTAGTGTTCAAGTCTCAACTCCAAAAGGATGAATTCGAATTCCACTTGATTTTCTACCTATTTCTTATTCCTTTTTTCTCTTCTATCTCACAAGAAGAAAGTTTCTCTCTAACCTTCTCCGTCCTTCTCCATCGTTCTCTCTTTTGTTGTTGGAACGAATTAGCTGTGGCCATCGATTGTTTCGTTAGCTTAATTGGCCTCAAACTGATTTTTCTTGGCCTCTAAGAAAGAGGATTTACCGTGTAATTGTAGCTTAATGGTATATTAGTTTAACTTAATCACCCCATTTTAGGTTTTCTAAATCAACTAAGTTTTCAATTCTCAAATCCAAAAAGATGAAATTGAATTCCATTTGACTTTCACCCCATTCATAATTCTTTTCTCTTTTTTAGCTCTCAAGATGAAAGTTTCTCTCTAACGTTATCCGTTCGTCGCCGTGCGTCTCCCTTTTGTTCTACGAACTAATTCGATTATGTCACTAATTGTTTCATTAGCTTAATTGGCCATGTTTGAATTAAGCTAATATTATTTAGCGCCTAAGAAACAGAATTTAGTGAGTAATTGTAGCTTAACGATATTAACTTAAGCACCTCATTTTAGGTTTTCTAAATCAACTAAGTGTTCAATTCTCAAATCAAAAGGATGAATTTGAGTAATCAACTAAGTGGTTCGATAACTAGCCGAGTTAGAGACTGGGAGATGAGCGGGAGGATAGCTACCGGTTTTCTGGTCGCTTCTTGTCTTCATGTGACCCATCCTAATTGATTGTATTGCCACGCCTGACATGGAGTGAAGGGGACACTACCCTGGGGTTTGAGGCTTGTGATCTACTACGGAAGGGACTGGGGGATGTGATGATTGCTCTCATGTTTTGTTGGCTATGTATTGGTTTGTTGCAGCGGGGCTATTGTTTTCAGTCCTTCAATTCTGCTGTCTACTATATTTGGCTTCTTCGTAATTTGGTTGATGACCTGTACATGTTCATGTGATTCGGCTTAAAGCAGTTCTCTGACCTCTTCTGGTGTGGAGTGAGGGGGACACTGCCATGGGGAATTGAGGTGTGGAACTTGCCATTGCTGGAACTGGGAAATGTGTGGTGAGTTAATTGGATTTTGATTGGCTCCTTTGTGTGGACAACATTTTGCATGGGCTATGCTTCTTTGTTGTTGATAAATCCAAGTGGTTGAGTGGTTTTTTGTTTGGAAATTGGTGGGCCTGTATGCATTCTGCTGTCTACTTTACTTGGCTTTTCTGTTATTTGGTTGATGATCCGTACATATTCATGTGATTCGGCTTAGTGTAGTTCTCTGACCTCTTCTGGTGTGGAGTGAGGGGGACACTGCCATGGGGAATTGAGGTGTGGAGTTTGTCATTGCTGGACCTAGGAGATGTGTGGTGAGTTAATTGGATTTTGATTGGCTCTTTTGTGTGGACAACACTTTTTGCATGGGCTATGCTTCTTGGTTTGTTGATAAACCCAAGTGGGTGAGTGGTTTTTGTTTGGAAATTGGGGGGCCTTTATGCATTCTGCTGTCTACTATACTTGGCTTTTCCGCTATTTGGTTGATGATCTGTACATATTCATGTGATTCGGCTTAGTGCAGTTCTCTGACCTCTTCTGGTGTGGAGTGAGGGGGACACTGCCATGGGGAATTGAGGTGTGGAATTTGCCATGGCTGGAACTGGGAGATGGGTGGTGAGTTAATTGGATGCTGATTGGCTTTTTTGTGTGGACAACTGTTTTGCATGGGCTATGCTTCTCTTTTGGTCTTGTTGGGTGTTTAGTTAGTTACGGTGTATTGTGTGTTTTGTCTGTTTTGTTCTCGAGTCTGTGGTGTGTTTTGTTTATTTGCCCATATATCCATCCCAAGCTCCCATCTATTATCTTTTATGGTAGGGGTTACTTAGGGACAAAAAGGATATATGGGCAAAGTGGGGTTCTGTTCTTCTTTTCTTTTCTGTTGTTCTCTCGCTTTTGCGAGTGTGGTAATATGTTTTCGTATGTCCTGTGGTAGTTTGAGGTGTTTTTTGTTCTTCATTATTGGTTGTAGGGCGTACCTGGGGTATGCCCCTTGTAAACTTGTACATTTTACTGTCTTTATTTTATGACTTACTTACCCCCCCCCCCCAAAAAAAAAAGGATGAATTTGAATTCCCATTGATGTTCTTCCTATTTCTCATTCTTTTTTCTCTTCTAGCTCTAAAAAACAAAGTTTCTCTCTAACTTTTCCGTCCTTCTCCTTCTCTCTCTGGGTTCTAGGAATAATGAGCTTAGGCCAGCAGTTAGTTGCTAGAGGGGAAGAAAGTAGAGCCTCTCTCTCTAGAATCTAGAGAGAGAAAGCTCCCCCCGGTGGTAATGGTCTGGTGCAGCATTTGGCCAGTTGTTTTAGCTCCTCTATCAATTTCTGGGAAGAGTGAGTATGTATTTCAGTTTGTGAAAAAGTTCAGGTGCTGCCATTCAAAGCTTTTGGAGGTGGGTCTGCAACGTTTGAGTGTATATTTACCGGTTTAATCTCTGCCGGTTTGTGACTGTCCGTTACCGTGTAGTTGCTGCCGGAGTCCATTAATGTGCTCTGTCAGTGTGACTGCTAGGGGTAAGGGCACTGGGTTTGATCTTAGTAGGGACAGCGGTGTTTGCTTCGCCACCGTTTCTGCTGTGGTCTTGAAAGTTGTGTTCTCTTGGTGGTCAGGCCCTGGTGCAGTTCCGGCCAGGTAGTTTAGCTCCTCCACTCGTTAATTTATGTGGGAGCGAGCATGTGTTTGGGCCTGTAAAACTCCGGCAGCGATCCTTGGCGGATTTGGGTCTTTCTTGGTGACCCACAACTGGGTTTCCATTGTTTTCAGCTCGGGTATCCTCTGTCCATGTTCTGGGTTCGTGGATCTTTTAGTCCAAGTGCTTGATTCATGGTTTTTGGGGAGCTCTAAGTTTGAACTCCAGGTTCTTAAGAGATGTGTGTACTCTCGTCGGTCATGATGACTCGGCGGTGGTCTTCATGGTTTGGCCGGTGGTGCTCTGGTTTATATGTACCAGGTTCTGTCCGTGTAGTGTTTTGGGTGGGTTGCGCAGGTTTGACGTCGGCGAGTCGCTGGAGTCGACTTAGTGAAATGGGTTGCACGCTGCTTGTTAGTTGAGTTGACTTCTGTGAGGTGCTGGTCAGCTTCGGCGGTAGCCATGTGTATCGTCACTGTTTTCTTGCCGAGGATGATGCTTGGTGAGTTGCACGCTCTCTTGGCGAGTGGCCTTGTATGTTGAGCCGTGTGATATGGCCTGTCTGCTTTTTTACAGGCTGTGCTTGATGTGTGTTGGGATGGTAAGCTATATCAGCATCATATATATTTATATATATATATATATTTATGTTTGATTTGTGCTTTACCGCCATTTTGGAACTTGGTGGTGCTGGTGGGCCACGTGTGGGATCAATTTTATTTGTAAATCTATCAGGCATGTCCACAATGGCCCACAAGCTTGTTGATGCCGCTTCTTTTAGTTGGCTTTCGATTACGGGTCTTTGATGACCACGTGTGGGTTTTATATTTTTGTGGCCCAATTTTTTTTTTTTTTACACTGTCAAGTGGGGTGCTTTCGCGAGAAAAATTTTGGGCAGTTGGTTTTTATTTTCTTTTAGTCACTTTGCAGCGGATTATATGTAGTCGACTTTATCTTGATGATTGATCGTGTGATCCTCATGTGACTCGATATGAGGTTAGTTTTGAGCCATCTCCGCCAAGAGTGATTGAGGGGTCACTGCTATGGGGAATAGTGGATCGATGACTAGCCGAGTTAGAGACTGGGAGATGAGCGGGAGGATAGCTACCGGTTCTGGTTGCTTCTTGTCTTCATGTGACCCATCCTAATTGGTCGTATTGCCACGCCTGACATGGAGTGAAGGGCACACTGCCGTGGGGTTTGAGGCTTGTGATCTACCAAGGAAGGGACTGGGGGATGTGATGATTGATCTCAGGTTATTTTTTGGCTATGTATCGGTTTGTTGCTGTGGGGCTACTGTTGTCACTTCAACTCACAAGACTGTTGCTCATGGTTACTGATCGTGCTAGCTTCATGTGACTCTGTCGGGATTTCTCATGGGGTAGATTTTTTCCTCTGTCATGGCTTTTGTTGAGTGGCTAGGATGTCACGGCTGTGAGGAGTGGGATGCTTACGGGATTCCAAGTGTTGATCCATGGTAGAGACCGGGGGCGAATGGGGTTGGTTATCATTTCTGATTTGTCTTGAGGGTTGTTGCTTTGTGAGTATGCTTGTTGTGGTTTTTAAGTTTTTTTTTGGTGTTTGTTTGTATCTTTGCCCATATATCCATCCCAAGTTTCCGTCTATTATCTCTGATGGTAGGGGTTACTTGGGGACAAAAGGATATATGGGCAAAGTTGGGTTATTTTGTTTTTTTCTGTTGTTCTTGTGTTTCTCCCTCAATCTTAGGGGGTGCAGTGATAGGTTATGTTGGTTATGTATTCGTTTATTTATTTGTTGTTGGGTATGCCTGGGGTATGCCCCTTGTAAACTTGTAAATTTCATTGTCTTTATTTTATGACTTACTCACCCAAAAAAAAAAAAATGAGCTTAGGCCATTGATTGTAATCTTTCTTAGGTTCTAAGAAATAGAATTTTCTGAGTAATTGTTGTTTAACGATATTAGGCCAATTCTTAAGTCCAAAAGGATGAATTAGAATTCCCTACAATTTTCTTCCTATTTCATATTCTTTTCTCTAACTTTCTATTCTAGCTCTCGAGACGGAAGTTTCTCTGTAAACGTCTCCGTCCGTCCCCATTCATCTCTCTTTCTTTCTAGGAACTTTAGCTTAGGCTACTAATTGTTTCATTAGCATAATTGCCCAAGTTTAACTATAACCAATACTGCTTAGCCTCTAAGAAACAAAATTTACTAATTAATCGTAGCGTAAGGATATTAGCTTAGGCAGCTCATTTTAGGTTTTCTAAATCAGCTTAGTGTTCAATTCTCAACTCCAAAAGGATGAATTCGAATTCCACTTGATTATCTACCTATTTCTTATTCCTTTTTCTCTTCTAGCTCACAAGAAGAAAGTTTCTCTCTAACCTTCTCCGTCCTTCTCCATCGTTCTCTCTTTTGTTATTGGAACGAATTAGCTGTGGCCATCGATGGTTTCGTTAGCTTAATTGGCCACAAACTGATTTTGCTTGGCCTCTAAGAAAGAGGATTTACCGTGTGATTGTAGCTTTATGGTATTGGTTTAACTTAATCACCCCATTTTAGGTATTCTAAATCAACTAAGTTTTCAATTCTCAAATCCAAAAGGATGAAATTGAATTCCATTTGATTTTCACCCCATTCATAGATCTTTTCTCTTTTTTAGCTGTTAAGATGAAAGTTTCTCTCTAACGTTATTCGTCCGTCGCCGTGCTTGTCTCTTTTGTTCTGCGAACTAATTAGATTATGTCACTAATTGTTTCATTAGCTTAATTGGCCAAGTTTGAATTAAGCTAATATTATTTAGCGCCTAAGAAACAGAATTTAGTGAGCAATTGTAGCTTAACGATATTAACTTAAGCACCTCATTTTAGGTTTTCTAAATCAACTAAGTGTTCAATTCTCAAATCAAAAGGATGAATTTGAATTCCCATTGAAGTTCTTACTATTTCTCATTCTTTTATCTCTTCTAGCACTCAGAAAGGAAGTTTCTCTCTAACCTTCTTCGTCCTTCACCAACCTTCTCTCTCTGGTTCTAGGAACCAATGAGCTTAGGCCATTGATTGTTTCATTCGCCTAATTGGACAAGTTCAACTCAAACTAATCTTTCTTAGGTCCTAAGAAATAGAATTTTCTGAGTAATTGTTGTTTAACGATATTAGGCCAATTCTTAAATCCAAAAGGATGAATTAGAATTCACTACAATTTTCTTCCTATTTCTTATTCTTTTCTCTAACTTTCTATTCTAGCTCTCGAGACGAAAGTTTCTCTCTAAATGTCTCCGTCCCTCCCCATCCATCTCTCTTTTGTTCTAGGAACTTTAGCTTAAGCCACTAATTGTGTAATTAGCATAATTGCCCAAGTTTAACTATAACCAATACTGCTTAGCCTCCAAGAATCAAAATTTACTGAGTAATCAGAGCGTAAAGATATTAGCTTAGGCACCTCATTTTAGGTTTTCTCAATCAACTTAGTGTTCAATTCTCAACGCCAAAAGGATGAATTCGAATTCCACTTGATTATCTACCTATTTCTTATTCCTTTTTCTCTTCTAGCTCACAAGAAGAAAGTTTCTCTCTAACCTTTTCCGTCCTTCTCCATCGTTCTCTCTTTTGTTGTTGGAACGAATTAGCTGTGGCCATCGATTGTTTTGTTAGCTTAATTGGCCTCAAACTGATTTGCTTGGCCTCTAAGAAAGATTATTTACTGTGTAATTGTAGCTTAATGGTATTAGTTTAACTTAATCACCCCATTTTAGGTTTTCTAAATCAACTAAGTTTTCAATTCTCAAATCCAAAAGGATGAAATTGAATTCCATT
Source organism: Camellia sinensis (assembly GCF_055761805.1). Lineage (NCBI taxonomy): Eukaryota > Viridiplantae > Streptophyta > Magnoliopsida > Ericales > Theaceae > Camellia > Camellia sinensis. The sequence goes on from NC_138964.1 coordinate 91,784,573, forward strand.
TGACTTTCACCCGATTCATAATTCTTTTCTCTCTTTTAGCTCTCAAGATGAAAGTTTCTCTCTAACGTTATCCGTTCGTCGCCGTGCGTCTCTCTTTTGTTCTACGAACTAATTCGATTATGTCACTAATCGTTTCATTAGCTTAATTTTCAGAATTTGAATTAAGCTAATATTATTTAGCGCCTAAGAAACAGAATTTTGTGAGTAATTGTAGCTTAACGATATTAACTTAAGCACCTCATTTTAGGTTTTCTAAATCAACTAAGTGTTCAATTCTCAAATCGAAAGGATGAATTTGAATTCCCATCGATGTTCTTCCTATTTCTCATTCTTTTTTCTCTTCTAGCTCTCAAAAACAAAGTTTCACTCTAACTTTTCCATCCTTCTCCTTCTCTCTCTGGTTCTAGGAACTATTGAGCTTAGGCCATTGATTGTTTCATTTGCCTAATTGGACAAGTTCAACTCAAACTAATCTTTCTTTGGTACTCAGAAATAGAATTTTCTGAGTAATTGATGTTTAACGATATTAGGCCAATTCTTAAATCCAACAGGATGAATTAGAATTCCCTACAATTTCCTTCCTATTTCATATTCTTTTCTCTAAGTTTCTACTCTAGCTTAGGTTACTAATTGTTTCGTTAGCATAATTGCCCAAGTTTAACTATAACCAATACTGCTTAGCCTCTAAGAAACAAAATTTACTGATTAATCATAGCGTAAGGTTATTAGCTTGGGCACCTCATTTTAGGTTTTCTGAATTTGCTTAGTGTTCAATTCTCAATTCCAAAAGGATGAATTCGAATTCCACTTGATTTTCTACCTATTTCTTATTCCTTTTTCTCTTGTAGCTCACAAGAAGAAAGTTTCTCTCTAACCTTCTCCGTCCTTCTCTGTCGTTCTCTCTTTTGTTGTCGGAACGAATTAGCTGTGGCCATCGATTGTTTCATAAGCTTAATTGGCCTCAAACTGATTTTGCTTGGCCTCTAAGAAAGAGGATTTACCGTGTAATTGTAGCTTAATGGTATTAGTTTAACTTAATCACCCCATTTTAGGTTTTCTAAATCACCTAAGTTTTCAATTCTCAATTCGAAAAGGATGAAATTGAATTCTATTTGATTTTCACCCCATTCATAGTTCTTTTCTCTTTTTTAGCTCTCAAGATGAAAATTTCTCTCTAATGTTATCCGTCTGTCACCGTGCTTGTCTCTTTTGTTCTGCGAACTAATTAGATTATGTCACTAATTGTTTCATTAACTTAATTGACCAAGTTTGAATTAAGCTAATATTATTTAGCGCCTAAGAAACAGAATTTAGTGAGCAATTGTAGCTTAACGATATTAACTTAAGCACCTCATTTTAGGTTTTCTAAATCAACTAAGTGTTCAATTCTCAAATCGAAAGGATGAATTTGAATTCCCATTAATGTTCTTCCTACTTCTCATTCTTTTTTCTCTTCTAGCAGTCAGAAAGGAAGTTTCTCTCTAACCTTCTTCGTCCTTCTCCAACATTCTCTCTCTGGTTTAGGAACCAATGAGCTTAGGCCATTGATTGTTTCATTTGCCTAATTGGACAAGTTTAACTCAAACTAATCTTTCTTAGGTCCTAAGAAATAGAATTTTCTGAGTAATTTTTGTTTAACGATATTAGGCCAATTCTTAAATCCAAAAGGATGAATTAGAATTCCCTACAATTTTCTACCTATTTCATATTCTTTTCTCTAACTTTCTATTCTAGCTCTCGAGACGAAAGTTTCTCTCTAAACGTCTCCGTCCCTCTCCATCCATCTCTATTTTGTTCTAGGAACTTTAGCTTAGGCCACTAATTGTTTAATTAGCATAATTGCCCAAGTTTAACTATAACCTATACTGCTTAGCCTCTAAGATTAGGCACCTCATTTTAGATTTTCTCAATCAACTTAGTGTTCAATTCTCAACTCCAAAAGGATGAATTCGAATTCCACATGATTATCTACCTATTTCTTATTCCTTTTTCTCTTCTAGCTCACAAGAAGAAAGTTTCTCTCAAACCTTTTCCGTCCTTCTCCATCGTTCTCTCTTTTGTTGTTGGAACGAATTAGCTGTGGCCATCGATTGTTTCGTTAGCTTAATTGGCCTCAAACTGATTTTGCTTGGCCTCTAAGAAAGAGGATTTACTGTGTAATTGTAGCTTCATGGTATTAGTTTAACTTAATCACCCCATTTTAGGTTTTCTAAATCAACTAAGTTTTCAATTCTCAAATCGAAAAGGATGAAATTGAATTACATTTGACTTTCACCCCATTCATAATTCTTTTCTCTTTTTTAGCTCCCAAGCTGAAAGTTTCTCTCTAACGTTATCCCTCCGTCGCCGTGCGTTTCTCTTTTGTTCTACGAACTAATTAGATTATGTCACTAATTGTTTCATTAGCTTAATTGGCCAAGTTTGAATTAAGCTAATATCATTTAGCGCCTAAGAAACAGAATTTAGTGAGTAATTGTAGCTTAACGATTTTAACTTAAGCACCCCATTTTAGGTTTTCGAAATCAACTATGTGTTCAATTCTTAAATCGAAAGGATGAACTAATGAGCTTAGGCCATTGATTGTTTCATTTGCTTAATTGGACAAGTTTAACTCAAACTAATCTTTCTTATGTTCTAAGAAATAGAATTTTCTGAGTAATTGTTGTTTAACGATATTAGGCCAATTCTTAAGTCCAAAAGGATGAATTAGAATTCCCTACAATTTTCTTCCAATTTCATATTCCTTTCTCTAACTTTCTATTCTAGCTCTCGAGACGAAAGTTTCTCTCTAAACGTCTCCGTCCCTCCCCATCCATCTCTCTTTCTTTCTAGGAACTTTAGCTTACGCTACTAATTGTTTCATTAGCATAATTGCCCAAGTTTAACTATAACCAATACTACTTAGCCTCTAAGAAACAAAATTTACTGATTAATCGTAGCGTAAGGATATTAGCTTAGGCACCTCATTTTAGGTTTTCTAAATCAGCTTAGTGTTCAATTCCCAACTCCAAAAGGATGAATTCGAATTCCACTTGATTTTCTACCTATTTCTTATTCCTTTTTCACTTCTAGCTCACAAGAAAAAAGTTTCTCTCTAACCTTCTCCGTCCTTCTCCATCGTTCTCTCTTTTGTTGTCGGAACGAATTAGCTGTGGCCATCGATTGTTTTGTTAGCTTAATTGGCCTCAAACAGATTTTGCTTGGCCTCTAAGAAAGAGGATTTACCGTGTAATTGTAGCTTAATGGTATTAGTTTAACTTAATCATCCCATTTTTGGTTTTCTAAATCAACTAAGTTTTCAATTCTCAAATCCAAAAGGATGAAATTGAATTCCATTTGACTTTCACCCCATTCATAATTCTTTTCTCTTTTTTAGCTCTCAAGATGAAAGTTTCTCTCTAACGTTATCTGTTCGTCACCGTGCGTCTCTCTTTTGTTCTACGAACTAATTCGATTATGTCACTAATCGTTTCATTAGCTTAATTGGCCAAATTAGAATTAAGCAAATATTATTTAGCGCCTAAGAAACAGAATTTAGTGAGTAATTGTAGCTTAACGATATTAACTTAAGCACCTCATTTTAGGTTTTCTAAATCAACTAAGTGTTCAATTCTCAAATCGAAGGATGAATTTGAATTCCCATTGATGTTCTTCCAATTTCTCTTTCTTTTTTCTCTTCTAGCTCTCTAAAACAAAGTTTCTCTCTAACTTTTCCGTCCTTCTCCTTCTCTCTCTAGTTCTAGGAACTAATGAGCTTAGGCCATTGATTGTTTCATTTGCCTAATTGGACAAGTTTAACTCAAACTAATCTTTCTTAGGTACTCAGAAATAAAATTTTCTGAGTAATTGTTGTTTAACTATATTCGGCCAATTCTTAAATCAAAAAGGATGAATTAGAATTCCCCATGATCTTCTTCCTATTTCTTATTCTTTTCTCTAACTTTTTATTCTAACTCTCGAGACGAAAGTTTCTCTCTAAACGTCTCCGTCCCTACGCATCCAACTCTCTTTTGTTCTAGGAACTTTAGCTTAGGCCACTAATTGTTTCATTAGCATAATTGCCCAAGTTTAACTATAACCAATACTGCTTAGCCTCTAAGAAACAAAATTTACTGAGTAATCGTACCGTAAGGATATTAGCTTAGGCACCTCATTTTAGGTTTTCTAAATTAGCTTAGTGTTCAATTCTCATCTCCAAAATGATGAATTCGAATTCCACGTGATTTTCTACCTATTTCTTATTCCTTTTTCTCTTCTAGCTCACAAGAAGAAAGTTTCTCCCTAACCTTCTCCGTCCTTCTCCGTCGTTCTCTCTTTTGTTGTTGGAACGAATTAGCTGTGGCCATTGATTGTTTCGTTAGCTTAATTGGCCTCAAACTGATTTTGCTTGGCCTCTAAGAAAGAGGATTTACCGTGTAATTGTAGCTTAATGGTATTAGTTTAACTTAATCACCCGATTTTAGGTTTTCTAAATCAACTAAGTTTTCAATTCTCAAATCCAAAAGGATGAAATTGAATTCCATTTGATTTTCACCCCATTCACATTTCTTTTCTCTTTTTTAGCTCTCAAGATGAAAGTTTCTCTCTGACGTTATCCATACATCGCCATGCTTGTCCCTTTTGTTTTGCGAACTAATTAGATTATGTCACTAATTGTTTCATTAGCTTAATTTGGCAAGTTTGAATTAAGCTAATATTATTTAGAGCCTAAGAAACATAATTTATTCAGCAATTGTAGCTTAACGATATTAACTTAAGCATCTCATTTTAGGTTTTCTAAATCAACTAAGTGTTCAATTCTCAAATCGAAAGGATGAATTTGAATTCCCATTGATGTTCATCCTACTTGTCTTTCTTTTTTCTCCTCTAGCACTCAGAAAGGAAGTTTCTCTCTAACCTTCTTCGTCCTTCTACAACCTTCTCTCTCTGGTTCTAGGAACCAATGAGCTTAGGCCATTGATTGTTTCATTTGCCTAATTGGACGAGTTTAACTCAAACTAATCTTTCTTGGGTCCAAAGAAATAGAATTTTCTGAGTAATTGTTGTTTAACGATATTAGGCCAATTTTCTTCCTACTTCTTATTCTTTTCTCTAACTTTCTATTCTCGCTCTCGAGACGAAAGTTTCTCTCCAAACGTCTCCGTCCCTCTCTATCCATCTCTCTTTTGTTCTAGGAACTTTAGCTTAGGCCACTAATTGTTTAATTAGCATAATTGCCCAAGTTTAACTATAACCAATACTGCTTAGCCTCTAAGAAACAAAATTTACTGAGTAATCGTACCGTAAGGATATTAGCTTAGGCACCTCGTTTTAGGTTTTCTAAATCAGCTTAGTGTTCAATTCTCAACTCCAAAAGGATGAATTTGAATTCCACTTGATTTTCGACCTATTTCTTATTCCTTTTTCTCTTCTAGCTCACAAGAAGAAAGTTTCTCTCTGACCTTCTCCGTCCTTCTCCATCGTTCTCTCTTTTGTTGTTGGAATGAATTAGCTGTGGCCATCGATTGTTTCGTTAGCTTAATTGGCCTCAAACTGATTTTGCTTAGCCTCTAAGAAAGAGGATTTACCGTGTAATTGTAGCTTAATGGTATTAGTTTAACTTAATCACCCCATTTTAGGTTTTCTAAATCAACTAAGTTTTTAATTCTCAAATCCAAAAGGATGAAATTGAATTCCATTTGACTTTCACCCCATTCATAATTCTTTTCTCTTTTTTAGCTCCCAAGATGAAAGTTTCTCTCTAACGTTATCCGTCCGTCACCGTGCGTCTCTCTTTTGTTCTACGAACTAATTAGATTATGTCACTAATTGTTTCATTAGCTTAATTGGCCAAGTTCGAATTAAGCTAATATTATTTAGCGCCTAAGAAACAGAATTTGGTGAGTAATTGTAGCTTAACGATATTAACTTAAGCACCCCATTTTAGGTTTTCTAAATCAACTAAGTGTTCAATTCTCAAATCGAAAGGATGAATTTGAATTCCCATTAATGTTCTTCCCATTAATGTTCAATTCTCTTCTAGCTCTCAAAAACAAAGTTTCTCTCTAACTTTTCCGTCCTTCTCCTTCTCTCTCTGGTTCTATGAACTAATGAGCTTAGGCCATTGATTGTTTCATTTGCTTATTTGGACAAGTTTAACTCAAACTAATCTTTCTTAGGCTCTAGAAAATAGAATTTTCTGAGTAATTGTTGTTTAACGATACTAGGCCAATTCTTATGTCTAAAAGGATGAATTTGAATTCCCAACAATTTTCTTCCTATTTCATATTCCTTTCTCTAACTTTCTATTCTAGCTCTCGAGACGAAAGTTTCTCTCTAAACGTCTCCGTCCCTCCCCATACATCTCTCTTTCTTTCTAGGAACTTATGCTAATTGTTTCATTAGCATAATTGCCCAAGTTTAACTTTAACCAATACTGCTTAGCCTCTAAGAAACAAAATTTACTAATTAATCGTAGCGTAAGGATACTAGCTTAAGCACCTCATTTTAGGTTTTCTAAATCAGCTTAGTGTTCAATTCTCAACTCCAAAAGGATGAATTCGAATTCCACTTGATTTTCTACCTATTTCTTATTCCTTTTTCTCTTCTAGCTCACAAGAAGAAAGTTTCTCTCTAACCTTCTCCTTCTCCATCGTTCTCTCTTTTGTTGTCGGAACGAATTAGCTGTGGCCATCGATTGTTTCGTTAGCTTAATTGGCCTCAAACTGATTTTGCTTGGCCTCTAAGAATGAAGATTTACCGTGTAATTGTAGCTTGATGGTATTAGTTTAACTTAATCACCTCATTTTAGGTTTTCTAAATCAACTAAGTTTTCAATTCTCAAATCCAAAAGGATGAAATTGAATTCAATTTGACTTTCACCCCATTCATAATTCTTTTCTCTTTTTTAGCTCTCAAAATGAAAGTTTCTCTCTAACGTTATCCGTTCGTGGCCGTGCGTCTACGAATTAATTTGATTATGTCACTAATCGTTTCATTAGCTTAATTGGCCAAATTTGAATTAAGCTAATATTATTTAGCGCCTAAGAAACATAATTTAGTGAGTAATTGTAGCATAACGATATTAACTTAAGCACCTCATTTTAGGTTTTCTAAATCAACTAAGTGTTCAATTCTCAAATCGAAAGGTTGAATTTGAATTTCCATTGATGTTCTTCCTATTTCTCATTCTTTTTTCTCTTCTAGCTCTCAAAAACGAAGTTTCTCTCTAACTTTTCCGTCCTTCTCCTTCTCTCTCTGGTTCTAGGAACTAATGAGCTTAGGCCATTGATTGTTTCATTTGCCTAATTGGACAAGTTTAACTCAAACTAATCTTTCTTAGGTACTCAGAAATAGAATTTTCTGAGTAATTGTTGTTTAACGATATTAGGCCAATTCTTAAATCCAAATGGATGAATTAGAATTCCCCATGATCTTCTTCCTATTTCTTATTCTTTTCTCTAACTTTTTATTTTAACTCTCGAGACGAAAGTTTCTCTCTAAACGTCTCCGTCCCTACGCATCCAACTCTCTTTTGTTCTAGGAACTTTAGCTTAGGCCACTAATTGTTTCATTAGCATAATTGCCCAAGTTTAACTATAACCAATACTGCTTAGCCTCTAAGAAACAAAATTTACTGATTAATCGTAGCGTAAGGATATTAGCTTAGGCACCTCATTTTAGGTTTTCTAAATCAGCTTAGTGTGCAATGGAACTTAAACATCGGTTGCATAGACTTCTCAGCCAAAATTTTAGCAAGAATTTCCATTGCTAAAACAAATAAATAAGGGGACAGGGGATCACCTTGTCGTAATCCTCTAGCCCCTTTGAAGTAAGCATGGAGACTCCCGTTGATGCAAATAGAAAAGGAGGGACTAGTGATACAGGCCTGGATCCAAGAAATCATGACAGTTGGGAAGGCCATAGCCTTAAGAATATCAATAATAAATTCCCACCTCACACTATCATAGGCTTTCATGATATCCACTTTCATGGCACACTTCGGGGTTGGGGACTTCCTATGATACCCTCTCATAAGCTCCTGAGATAGAAAAATATTGTCAGATCTTCTCCTACCTTGAACAAAAGCTGACTGAACGGGATCAACAAGATCCGGGAGAACAGTTTTAATCCTGTTAGCAATGATCTTGGCAATGCATTTGTAAATAGTATTACAGCAAGAGATGGGTCTAAAGTCACCCAATTTAACAGGATTGGGGACCTTGGGAATGAGAGCTATGATGGTGCTATTGACTTTAGAAAGAAGCCTACCAAACTCAAAAAAAGTTCTAATAGCTTGAGTGACCTCTCTCCCCACAATATTCCAGGAGCTCTTGAAAAAACCAGCAGAGAAGCTATCAAAGCCAGGGGCCTTATTGGCTTTAAGAGACCAAAAGGTGTCCTTAATCTCTTGATCAGTCACAGGGCTAGCAAGCAATAGCGATTGGTCAGAAGATATTTTAGACTTAACAAGAGAATGGATTCTGTCGAACCCATTATAATGGTCATCAATAGGGGTACCAAATAAACCAGAGAAAAAATCTATAAAAGCATTGTGAATGTCCTCAGGTTTTGAAGATTTTTGGCCATTCATCATCTCCAAGTTCAAGATTTTACCCCTATTAATGTTATAGCGACCCCGGTCTTTTCCCATTTGATTATTGTATTCGGACTTAGGTTCCGTTTATTCTGTCATTGTATAATTGTTGTTGTCGTCCTTTATTTTCTCATTTGGAGTTATAGGATGTGTTGGGCAGGTTTGTTTCAGGTTGGTTGGGTTCGTAAACCAAGTGTTGCTGTCCAGTTTTTGGGTTGGTCGCTCGAGCCAGGGCTTGGTCGCTCGAGCGAGGGTTGTATTTTGTGTCTTCTGGCTCGATCCAGCTTTGCTTCGCTCGAGCGAGCGATTGCGTCTAGTATAGACCTGAGGGCAGTGCTTATATTTGGTTTAGTACATTTCTACTGGGATGTGGCTCACCCTTTATGGGAACATCATTTTCAGGTTCAGGTCATAAGCTACCTCCAAGGACTTAGCTTGGAAGGATTTGGCTTTTGGATTTGAAGAAGACTATCTTTAGTTAATTGTTTCTATTTGTTAGTACATGTAAACATTCAAGCCTAGGGGTTTACTTGTATTGAGTTAGAACTCATATTTTTGTATCCAAGTGTTGGCTTGGAAAGATGTTAGCCCGTAGGGCATTTAATTCGATGTTACATGTAATACTTTTATTTAGTAATACTCTGATGAATTAATTAATAAATTGTTTTCTTTAAATAATGCATGTCAATGATATATATACAATGGGTTTATTTTGAGGGCGTGACAAATGTTACCCTTAATAGTTTTGAAGAAGAACCTACTATTGCTATCACCCTGACTAAGCCACTGGACTCTAGATTTCTGGTGGGCCAAGCTCTCCTCAACAGCCAGAAGATCAACATGCTGTTTATACAAAGTTCTCTCAATCTTTTGCAAAGAAACATTATTAGGATCCTAGCTTAGGCCATTGATTGTTTCATTTGCCTAATTGGACAAGTTTAACTCAAACTAATCTTTCTTAGGTCCTAAGAAATAGAATTTTCTGAGTAATTGTTGTTTAACGATATTAGGCCAATTCTTAAATCCAAAAGGATGAATTAGAATTCCCTACAATTTTCTTCCTATTTCTTATTTTTTTTTTTTTGGGTAAGTAAGTCAAAAAATAAAGACAATGAAATTTACAAGTTTACAAGGGGCATACCCCAGGCATACCCAACAACAAATAAATAAACGAATGCATAACCAACATAACCTACCACTGCACCCCCTAAGATTGGGGGAGAACCACAAGAACAACAGAAAAAAACAAAGTAACCCAACTTTGCCCATATATCCTTTTATCCCCAAGTAACCCCTACCATCAGAGATAATAGACGGAAACTTGGGATGGATATATGGGCAACGATACAAACAAACACCAAAAAATTTAAAAGCCACAACAAGCAAACTCACAAAGCAACAACCCTCAAGACAAATCAAAAATGATAACCAACCACATTCGCCCCCAGTCTCTACCGTAGATCAACACATGGAATCCAGTAAGCATCCCACTCCTCACAGCCGTGACATCCTAGCCACTCAACAAAAGCCATGACAGAGGAAAAAATCTACCCCATGAGAAATCCCGACAGAGTCACATGAAGCTAGCACGATCAGTAACCATAAGCAACAGTCCTGTGAGTCGAAGTGACAACGGTAGCCCCACAGCAACAAACCGATACATAGCCAAAAAATAACCTGAGATCAAACATCACATCCCCCAGTCCCTTCCTTGGTAGATCACAAGCCTCAAACCCCACGGCAGTGTGCCCTTCACTCTCCATGTCAGGCGTGGCAATACGACCAATTAGGATGGGTCACATGAAGACAAGAAGCAACCGGAACCGGTAGCTATCCTCCCGCTCATCTCCCAGTCTCTAACTCGGCTAGTCATCAAACCACTATTCCCCATAGCAGTGACCCCTCAATCACTCTTGGCGGAGATGGCTCAAAACTAACCTCATATCGAGTCACATGAGGATCAGACGATCAATCATCAAGATAAAATCGACTATACATAATCCGCTGCAAAGTGACTAAAAGAAAATAGAAAACCAACTGTCCAAAATTTTCCTCGTGAAAGCACCCCACTTGACGGTGTAAAAAAACTTAGGCCACAAAAATATTAAGCCCACACGTGGTCATCAAAGCCCCATAATCAAAAGCCCACTAAACGAAGTGGGAAGAACAAGCCCACTGCCGTGGCCCAAAACCAACGAAAAGAACATAGAGATGCCATACCATTGGCGGGCCCCACTTCTCATAAAACTAACAAGTAAAACCATGTACTGGTTTTTACACCCAAAAATAAATCACGAGCCCCCACGTGGATCAAACAAAAGTGGCGGGCCCCATCTCCAATCAAGCCATTTGCAAAATATCTTGAAGCCAAATTGAGGACACACCCACGGAACCCAATAAAGCCTCAAAACACGCTAATAAAATATCAACACACTGACCCATGTGTGCACGTCACTCAGAGTAGCATGCTATATGAGTGATATACACACAACCCATCGTAGGAAAACCCACGTGATCCCAAAAACCAATGACACCCCCTGCCAAACGCGCTTAGGTGGAGCGCGTGACCACTCTTCACCACCCATGCATCCTGAACCGCCATAGCAACCCAGGAACAATAGCTCAACAAGTACACGTGAACCTCCAACCCAGCCACGACGCGGAGATCAGAAACATCAACGGCACCGGAAACCACTTGACCACGAAAATCAAACTAGCCGTTGCAACAATGGCGACCACAATAAAATCAGCTACTCTACCCACGCCATACACACAGTATATATAACCTCCTGAGCTCCAGAAAAACCAGAGTTCAAGAGACCACCGAAAGAAACAAAACCCGGGGAAGATCACACAACTGCCATAGACGGCGAGCAAGCAGACCTTCACCCTAGCATCTTCATTATCACGGTCGGAGCACCTAGAAATACGGCGAAAGCACGCCATTTCCAACAAATCCGCCATAAAAACGAAAGAACAACGGCAGCACCAAGAATACCACCGGAACACAAAGAGCACCGGCGATGAATAACAACACCTCCAGCACTCATAACACATAAAAAACAAACCCAATAACCTGTAGCTACGCCAGCACAGCCACAAAACTCAGAAACACCTGGCATAAAAGCCACTCCGACGTGAACAGATCAATTCACACAGAACGACAGTGAGCTCGGAGTCAATGAGAGAGAGAACCGGCGAAGCCCTATTTCTTATTCTTTTCTCTAACTTTCTATTCTAGCTCTCGAGATGAAAGTTTCCCTCTAAACGTCTCCGTCCCTCCCCATCCATCTCTCTTTTGTTCTAGGAATTTTAGCTTAGGCCACTAATTGTTTAATTAGCATAATTGCCCAAGTTTAACTATAACCAATACTGCTTAGCCTCTAAGAAACAAAATTTACTGAGTAATCAGAGCGTAAATATACTAGCTTAGGCACCTCATTTTAGGTTTTCTCAATCAACTTAGTGTTCAATTCTCAACTCCAAAAGGATGAATTCGAATTCCACTTGATTATCTACCTATTTCTTATTCCTTTTTCTCTTCTAGCTCACAAGAAGAAAGTTTCTCTATAACCTTTTCCGTCCTTCTCCATCGTTCTCTCTTTTGTTGTTGGAACGAATTAGCTGTGGCCATCGATTGTTTCGTTAGCTTAATTGGCTTCAAACTGATTTTGCTTGGCCTCTAAGAAAGAGGATTTACCGTGTAATTGTAGCTTAATGTTTAACTTATTCACCATTTTAGGTTTTCTAAATCAACTAAGTTTTCAATTCTCAAATCCAAAAGGATGAAATTGAACTCCATTTGACTTTCACCCCATTCATAATTCTTTTCTCTTTTTTAGCTCCCAAGATGAAAGTTTCTCTCTATATCCGTCCGTCGCCATGCGTCTCTCTTTTGTTCTACGAACTAATTAGATTATGTCACTAATTGTCTCATTAGCTTAATTGGCCAAGTTTGAATTAAGCTAATATTATTTAGCGCCTAAGAAACAGAATTTAGTGAGTAATTGTAGCTTAACGATATTAACTTAAGCACCTCATTTTAGGTTTTCTAAATCAACTAAGTGTTCAATTCTCAAATCGAAAGGATGAATTTGAATTCCCATTGATGTTCTTCCTATTTCTTATTCTTTTTTCACTTCTAGCTCTCAAAAGCAAAGTTTCTCTCTAACTTTTCCATCCTTCTCCTTCTCTCTCTGGTTCTAGGAACTAATGAGCTTAGGCCATTGTTATTCACCCAAAAAAGCTTAGGCCATTGATTGTTTCATTTGCCTAATTGGCCAAGTTTAACTCAAACTAATCTTTCTTAGGTACTCAGAAATAGAATTTTCTGAGTAATTGTTGTTTAACTATATTCGGCCAATTCTTAAATCAAAAAGGATGAATTAGAATTCCCCATGATCTTCTTCCTATTTCTTATTCTTTTCTCTAACTTTTTATTCTAACTCTCGAGACGAAAGTTTCTCTCTAAACGTCTCTGTCCCTACGCATCCAACTCTCTTTTGTTCTAGGAACTTTAGCTTAGGCCACTAATTGTTTCATTAGCATAATTGCCCAAGTTTAAACAAAATTTACTTAGTAATCGTACCGTAAGGATATTAGCTTAGGCACCTCATTTTGGGTTTTCTAAATCAGCTTAGTGTTCAATTCTCAACTCCAAAAGGATGAATTCGAATTCCACTTGATTTTCTACCTATTTCTTATTCCTTTTTCTCTTCTAGCTCAACAGGAAGAAAGTTTCTCTCTGACCTTCTCCGTCCTTCTCCATCGTTCTCTCTTTTGTTGTTGGAACGAATTAGTTGTGGCCATCGATTGTTTCGTTAGCTTAATTGGCCTCAAACTGATTTTGCTTGGCCTCTAAGAAAGAGGATTTACCGTGTAATTGTAGCTTAATGGTATTAGTTTAACTTAATTGTTTCTCTCTAACGTTATCCGTCCGTCGCCGTGCTTGTCTCTTTCGTTCCGCGAACTAATTAGATTGTCACTAATTGTTTCATTAGCATAATTGGCCAAGTTTGAATGAGGCTAATATTATTTTGCGCCTAAGAAACATAATTTAGTGGGTAATTGTAGCTTAACGATATTAATTTAAGCACCTCATTTTAGGTTGTCTAAATTAACTAAGTGTTCAATTCTCAAATTGAAAGGATGAATTTGAATTCCCATTGATATTCTACCAATTTCTCATTCTTTTTTCTCTTCTAGCTCTCAGAAAGAAAGTTTCCCTCTAACCTTCTTCGTCCTTCTCCAACCTTCTCTCTCTGGTTCTAGGAACTAATTAGTTTAGGCCATTGATGGTTTCATTAGCTTAATTGCCAAAGTTTAACTCAAACTAATCTTGCTTAGGTCCTAAGAAATAGAATTTTCTAAGTAATTGTTGTTTAACGATATTAGGCCAATTCTTAAATCCAAAAGGATGAATTAGAATTCCCTATGATCTTTTCCTATTTCTTATTCTTTTATCTAACTTTCTATTCTAGCTCTCGAGACGAAAGTTTCTCTCTAAACGTCTCCATCCTTTCCCATCCATCTCTCTTTTGTTCAAGGAACTTTAGCTTAGGCCACTAATTGTTTCATTAGCATAATTGCCCAAGTTTAACTATAACCAATACTGCTTAGCCTCTAAGAAGCAAAATTTACTGAGTAATCGTAGCCTAAGGATATTAGGTTAGGCACCTCATTTTAGGTTTTCTAAATCAGCTTAGTTGTAACGCCCTCAAAATTAACCCATTATATATCATTGACATGCATTATTTAAAGAAGACAATTTATTAATTCATTCATCAGAGTATTACCAATTAAAGTATTACATGTAGTACCGGATAAAACGCCCTACAGGCTTACATCTTTCCAAGCCAACACTTGGATACAAAAATATGAGTTCTAACTCAACAAAAGAAAAGCCCTAGGCTTGAATGTTTACATGTACTAATAATTAAAGACAATTAACTAAAGGTAGTCTTCTCCAATCCAGAAGCCAAACCCTCCCAAGCTAAGTCCTTGGAGGTAGTTTATCACCTGAACCTGAAAATGATGTTCCCATAAAGGGTGAGCCACAGCCCAGTAGAAATATACTAAACCACTTATAAGCAATGAATAAAGCAATAGTATTCAACAGATGGTTAACCAAGATAATCAATTACTTCATTTTACAATCTCATGACACTATTGTCTAAGATACGTTTTACTTTCCAATTTTATCAACATGGCACAGAACCTGGCCAAACTTACAACAGTGAATCACATATATAATAATCACATCCTTCTAATATCAACAAACAAATGAGACTCAAGCTCAAATCAAACACTTCATACTTCCAGATTGATACACATTTTAGTGCTGTATCAATAAAACACTTCTATATAAATAAGCACACATAAAAGTGATGCTAATGGAGTCCATCCCCTATCTCCTCCCAAACAAAATCCGGTTTAGAGGTCCATCCCCTATCTTCCCCTAAACCGTGGCGTACATCCCCTATCTCCTCCCACACACAAAACAATGTATGCAAATGCAATGCTCAATCAATACACGTATTTTCTGTATCAATGCCATAGTCAAAATTAATGACTTAACCAATGTGATTAGTTTCAGTTATTCCTAATCCACATGCAATGTCTACAACAATCACGACTATCCTCCACCGATAGCCCAAAACAGTTATTTCTAAACTGAAAATAACTATGTCAGCAATTCAATCGACAAATGATACCAATTACCCAATTACGCTATTTAATCAATGAATTCCATGAATTTAACTCTCTTTTCCCAATTCCATGAATTACTTATACAAATTAATTCAATAATACAACTAGGGTTTTTCCCAAAATTTATCAAGTATCCCCAACATGTTAAAATACCAAAACTTAGAACAAAACCTATATAATGGAGTAGGAAATCCCTACCTCAAAGAAAACAACCCAAATGGAGAAGATAGAGATGAATGCCCAAATTCCAATGTGCCCCAAATCACCAAATGTTCAGATTAGAATGAAGCCCAAGCCGCCCTCTATCTTTCTTACAAAGAACTTAAGATGGATTCACACTAGAAGTAGATGAACACCTAAAGAGAAGATGAGTTTTGAGGGAGAGAAGTCGGACCTAGGGTTTAGAACCAAAAAGAATAAGAAAAGACTGATCAAAACCCGCTGCTGGGTATATAAACTGGACAGGCTCGCTCGAGCGAAGACTTTGTCGCTCGAGCGACCAGACACAGAGAAACTACGCTCGAGCCAAGGAAGCCTTGCTCGAGCCAACAACTCAAAAGCTCGCTCGAGCGAAAGAAAGCTCGATCGAGCGAAGAACTCAAACCCTCAGGTCTGCAACAAGACACACGCTCGAGCGAAGAAACTATTGCTCGAGCGAAGGACGAACTAACTCGCTCGAGCAAAGAAAATCTCGCTCGAGCCAAGAATGAACAGCTACAGGTCCAAAACAAACGCAACCATTCGCTCGAGCGAACAACTCCTCGCTCGAGCGAAGAACCAAAAACCTGGACAGCAACACTTGGTTCCTAAACCCAACCAACCTGAAACAAACCTGCCCAACACATCTTATAATTCCAAATGAGAAAATAAGGGACAACAACAACAATTATACAATGACAGTATCTACGGAACCTAAGTCCGGATACAATAATCAAGTGGGAAAAGACCGGGGTCGCTATAACCACCCCCCCTTCAAAGAATTTCGTCCCCGAAATTAAGCATAAGTTTTTGAAAACAATTCTTTTTTTTTTTTTTTTTTTTCATTAGTAAACATCTTGACCCAAAACTGGTCATTTCATCTCTTTATCTAGAGGCATCTCATATTAAATATATAACACAACATAAATCTCAACCTGTATCATTATTATGCATTATTCCTTTCAATGTTAACAATTCCCATATCATATTCAATTGCATGATATATATAACACGCTCAGCAATGTAATCAACATATGCAATGCTATACTAAACTTCTATAATGAAGTAAGTTTCAAGATACACCCATTTACCAAAACATACTCAACGTTTTACAACTTAAGACATATGTAAAGCTCTTAAGTTCAACAACATTACAAAATCTAAATACAAGATTACAAATGAATAAACATGTCCGGGTATTTTTCGCGGACTTCCAATTCACGCTCCCAAGTGGCTTCCTCCACTCCATGATGTTTCCACAAAACTTTTACCAAAGGGATGGTCTTGCCTCGCAAAACTTGATCCCGCCTATCCAATACCCGAACCGGTCTCTCCTCATACGAGACATCCTCATCAACCACTAAATCGGTCCAATCCAACACATGTGATGGATCCGGCTCATACTTCCGAAGCATACTCACATGAAACACGTCATGTACTCCGGACAACTGCGGCGGCAAAGCTAAACGATAAGCAGCCTCACCAATCCTCTCAAGGATCTCAAACGGACCAATGAACCGAGGGGACAACTTCCCACTCTTCCCAAACCTCATTAAACCCCGTCTAGGTGATATCTTCAGAAAGACATGATCACCCACCGCAAACACCAAGGGTCTCCTCCTACGGTCGGCATAAGATTTCTGACGACTCTGTGCTGTAACAAGCCTCTTACGGATAAGCTCAACTTTCTCCGTCGTTTCCCTCACCAACTCCGAACCCAACAGAGGTGCATCACCCACCTCAGCCCAACAAACAGGAGATCTACACGGTCGGCCATACAAGGCCTCAAATGGTGCCATACCGATACTCGACTGGAAACTGTTGTTGTAGGCAAACTCCACCAACGGCAAGTGCCTCTCCCACGACCCACTAAAGTCTAGAACACATCCCCGAAGCATATCCTCAAGTATCTGAATAGTACGCTCGGACTGTCCGTCAGTCTGAGGATGATAAGCCGTGCTAAAGGTCAACTTAGTGCCTAAGGCACTCTGCAAACTCTGCCACAACCTGGCAGTAAAACGAGGATCTCTATCCGAGACAATCGTCACTGGAACCCCGTGTAACCTCACTATGTCCCGAATGTACAAGTCGGCAAGATGATCCACCGAATCTCTCACGCGCATAGGAATGAAGTGCGCCGACTTAGTCAACCGGTCTACAACCACCCAAATAGCATCACTACCCCGCTGAGCCCTCGGAAGACCCATAACGAAGTCCATAGTAACATGTGCCCACTTCCACTCGGCAATAGGTAAGGGTTGCAACAAACCCGCTGGCCTCTGATGTTCGGCCTTCACTTGCTGACAAGTAAGGCACTTAGATACGAAAGCTGCCACATCTCTCTTCATACCCCGCCACCAAAACTGGCGACCCAAATCCCGATACATCTTAGTGCCTCCCGGATGCACCGCAAGGCGTGAATGATGAAACTCTCGGAGTACTTCCTCTCGGCAAGACTCCGGCACAAACAGACGGTCTCGGTATCTTACACTGAGGTCGGGATACACCGTCAAACCTTTCTCAACCTTTCCACCGGAAATCTTCTCACGGAGAGATTCTACCTCAAGGTCACCTCTCTGAGCCTCTAACACTTGAGTCACAAGTGTAGGCTGAACAACAACAGAAAACAAGGCAGCAGCCTCAACGGATTCGCCCAGAAGTAAATCGAACTCCCCAAGTGCACCCAACATCTCCCATTCTCGGATGGCTATACTAGCTATGTCACCAACAGGTTTCCTGCTAAGGGCATCGGCCACCACATTGGCCTTTCCCGGATGATAATGCAACTCAAAGTCATAATCCTCTATGAACTCCATCCACCTCCTCTGTCTCAAGTTCAAATCTTTCTGTGTAAACAAATATTTCAGACTCTTATGATCCGAGAATACCTCAAATTTCTCACCATAAAGATAATGCCTCCAAATCTTCAAGGCAAATATCACAGCTGCTAATTCTAGATCATGCGTAGGGTAATTCTGCTCGTGAATTTTCAACTGACGTGAGCCATAGGCAACTACTTTCCCCTCTTGCATTAACACACAACCCAGACCCTCTCGTGAGGCGTCACAATAGACTGTATAACCCAACCCTCTCTCTGGAATAATCAATACTGGAGCGGTGGTCAGTCTAACTTTCAACTCCTGAAACGACTTTTCACAAGTCTCACTCCATACAAATTTGACTCCCTTCCGAGTCAATCTAGTCAAAGGCGAAGCTAATCTGGAGAAATCTTTCACAAACCGACGGTAATACCCAGCTAATCCCAGAAAGCTGTGCCCAATCCTGCACCGCCTCCACCTTAGATGTATCAACAGACACTCCTTCCCCGGATACCACGTGGCCTAAGAATTTGACTTCCCTCAGCCAGAACTCACACTTCCCAAACTTGGCATACAGCCTATGGACTCTAAGTAACTCAAGCACCACCCTCAAGTGTGACTCATGCTCCTCCTCAGAAGGCGAATAGATAAGGATATCGTCCACAAAAACGACTACAAACCGATCCAAGAATTCCCGGAAGATCCGGTTCATCAAGTCCATAAAGACTGCCGGTGCATTGGTGAGCCCAAATGGCATCACCAGAAACTCATAATGGCCATACCGCGTACGGAATGCCGTCTTCGGAATATCCTCCTCTCTGACCCTCAACTGGTGGTAACCTGATCTCAAGTCTATCTTAGAGAAACAACGGGAACCCTTCAACTGGTCAAACAGGTCATCGATACGAGGCATAGGGTACTTATTCTTAACCGTAGCCCGATTCAATTTTCGGTAATCTATACACAGTCTCAAAGCACCACCTTTCTTTTTAACAAAGAGGGCTGGTGCTCCCCACGGCGAAACACTAGGACGAATAAAACCCTTGTCTAGCAACTCCTGGAGCTGAATCTTCAACTCAACTAACTCGGCTGGGGCAAAACGATAAGGTGCCATAGAAATCGGCGCCGTGCCGGGCACCAGGTCAATAGAGAACTCAATCTCTCGATGAGGTGGCAAACCAACAAGATCCTCGGGAAAGACGTCCGAGTACTCACAAACCACTCTTGGCAACACAATCTGAGTCTCATTATCCTCACTAATCGAAAGGTTAGCAAGTAGCCCACTAAGCTCACTCCGACCTCGCGGAACATACCCCGGTGGCAACACATCACCAACCCGATCCCCCAGAAAATGAAAATACTCTCCGCTCACGGTACAACAAGTGACCCTCTGGCGGTAGCAATCAATAACTGCCCGATATGACGATAACCAGTCCATACCCAAAATAACATCGAAACCCCTCATAGGTATAACTACAAAGGAAAATGGGATTCTATGATAATCAACCTCTATATCACAACCCCTAACACCTTGTTTCAAAATCAATTCACCCCCAAGAGGTGATACCACACAAATAGGAGATGCTAACTGTGCTAACTCCAACTCCAAAACAGATGCAAATGCAGCAGACACAAAGGAATGAGATGCACCCGTATCAATCAAAACATTAGCAACCGAGTTGCAAAACAAAAAGGTACCTCTCACAACTGATGGTGCTGGCACAAGATCCTGCGCGGTAACAGCATACACGCGCCCAGACGACCTCTGATCAACTTGCTCAACCCTAGGAGCATAAGATTGCTGCACCGACTGAGACGATGAAGCCCCGCCCTGATTGGCCCTCGAGGCCTGACCCGACTGAGCTGGCTGCTGACCCTGAGTCGGCCTCAAACCAGATGCACCAAATGTGCCACCCAACTGCGGGCAATACCTCTTCATATGCCCTGGCTGACCACACTGAAAACACGAGAGTGGCTGACCTCTACCCTGAACCTGGCTCTGAGATCGAGCCGAAGAAGATGCTGCTCTCTGAACTCCTCCCCGCTGAGGACAAACTGGAGACTTGTGGCCCAGCTGGCCACACTTGAAACAGGTAATGTCTCCCTGACTGCCTTTCCCCGAACTAACACTCGGTACAGGAAAAGTCGATCTAGAAAAGCTACCCTGAGACTGCTGGGGATTAAAACCCTTCTGTCTCCTACCATCATTCTGACCATCCTGACTCCTCTTGGAGCCCTTCTGCCCTTCCTCCTCCTCCGGCATCATGATTTCCATGTGGGCTGCAGCATCAACCATACGCCCATAATCCCGAATCATAGTTCCCCCAACTCTCAGCTTGAGGCCACGCCTCAACTTCTTCTCAAACTCAATACAACGGCGTTCCTCAGACGCCACCAACTCAGGTGCAAACCTGGACAAACTAGTGAATGCAGCCTCAAATTCGGCCACTGAAGAACTCGCCTGCTTAAGCTGACAAAACTGGTCTCGCAGCTTCTCCCTGACTGCTGGAGATAAGAACTTCTCCTGGAAAGCATTCACAAAAGCCTCCCACGTACCTCCTATACGCCCCTTAGTAAACTTCCACCACTGACCTGCATCCCCCTTCAACTGGAAAGATGCCAAGGTCACTCTCAACCCCTCGTCGTCGATGCCAACCATCTCAAACGTCTTCGTTGTCTGTTCGAGCCATTCATCTGCCTTAAGCGGCTCTTTAGGATCACCCACAAATTCATCCGGATTAGACCGGAAGAACTCCCTCTTCAGAAAGGAAGGTCCTGCATCCGCAATAACAGCCTGAGCTTGATTCTCAGCTCTGAGAATGCCTACTGACTCCCTGAATGCCCCTGCTATCTCTCGGGCTAGAGCGCCCATAGCCTGCTGGCCTACTGGCTCGGCCACATTGGCCTGGCCAATTCCCTCTTGAACTGCCGAAATCTCTTCTGGCACAGGCACCTCCTGCCTACCCGGCCTACCACGCCTACCGCGTCCTCGTCCTCGTCCTGACATCCTAATAAAGGAAACAGAGACATTAGCACATTAATAAATGTGCCGAACCTAAACACTCGCGTCCTAATGCAATGGACAACAATAATACATTCCACGTAAGCACATAATCACATAAGCACCTACGAATTTCATTCCCGGATAATGATAGTCCCAATGCGTTACTATAGTTCCGGTTGGAAGCAGCAGTGATCAAGTGCCTTTCCAACAAGACTACAAGAAACTCAAGGGTCCAATCAACATCCTAGAAACTACATTCCATACCCACATAATCACATAAACATGTTATCACATAAGCATATAACATTACACTAAGTCTCTATCAAACGAGACGAACCCAATGTGATACTAATCACTTCCCACGTACCCAAAGTATTCAAACCCGGTACGCTCTGATACCAAGTTGTAACGCCCTCAAAATTAACCCATTATATATCATTGACATGCATTATTTAAAGAAGACAATTTATTAATTCATTCATCAGAGTATTACCAATTAAAGTATTACATGTAGTACCGGATAAAACGCCCTACAGGCTTACATCTTTCCAAGCCAACACTTGGATACAAAAATATGAGTTCTAACTCAACAAAAGAAAAGCCCTAGGCTTGAATGTTTACATGTACTAATAATTAAAGACAATTAACTAAAGGTAGTCTTCTCCAATCCAGAAGCCAAACCCTCCCAAGCTAAGTCCTTGGAGGTAGTTTATCACCTGAACCTGAAAATGATGTTCCCATAAAGGGTGAGCCACAGCCCAGTAGAAATATACTAAACCACTTATAAGCAATGAATAAAGCAATAGTATTCAACAGATGGTTAACCAAGATAATCAATTACTTCATTTTACAATCTCATGACACTATTGTCTAAGATACGTTTTACTTTCCAATTTTATCAACATGGCACAGAACCTGGCCAAACTTACAACAGTGAATCACATATATAATAATCACATCCTTCCAATATCAACAAACAAATGAGACTCAAGCTCAAATCAAACACTTCATACTTCCAGATTGATACACATTTTAGTGCTGTATCAATAAAACACTTCTATATAAATAAGCACACATAAAAGTGATGCTAATGGAGTCCATCCCCTATCTCCTCCCAAACAAAATCCGGTTTAGAGGTCCATCCCCTATCTTCCCCTAAACCGTGGCGTACATCCCCTATCTCCTCCCACACACAAAACAATGTATGCAAATGCAATGCTCAATCAATACACGTATTTTCTGTATCAATGCCATAGTCAAAATTAATGACTTAACCAATGTGATTAGTTTCAGTTATTCCTAATCCACATGCAATGTCTACAACAATCACGACTATCCTCCACCGATAGCCCAAAACAGTTATTTCTAAACTGAAAATAACTATGTCAACAATTCAATCGACAAATGATACCAATTACCCAATTACGCTATTTAATCAATGAATTCCATGAATTTAACTCTCTTTTCCCAATTCCATGAATTACTTATACAAATTAATTCAATAATACAACTAGGGTTTTTCCCAAAATTTATCAAGTATCCCCAACATGTTAAAATACCAAAACTTAGAACAAAACCTATATAATGGAGTAGGAAATCCCTACCTCAAAGAAAACAACCCAAATGGAGAAGATAGAGATGAATGCCCAAATTCCAATGTGCCCCAAATCACCAAATGTTCAGATTAGAATGAAGCCCAAGCCGCCCTCTATCTTTCTTACAAAGAACTTAAGATGGATTCACACTAGAAGTAGATGAACACCTAAAGAGAAGATGAGTTTTGAGGGAGAGAAGTCGGACCTAGGGTTTAGAACCAAAAAGAATAAGAAAAGACTGATCAAAACCCGCTGCTGGGTATATAAACTGGACAGGCTCGCTCGAGCGAAGACTTTGTCGCTCGAGTGACCAGACACAGAGAAACTACGCTCGAGCCAAGGAAGCCTTGCTCGAGCCAACAACTCAAAAGCTCGCTCGAGCGAAAGAAAGCTCGATCGAGCGAAGAACTCAAACCCTCAGGTCTGCAACAAGACACACGCTCGAGCGAAGAAACTATTGCTCGAGCGAAGGACGAACTAACTCGCTCGAGCAAAGAAAATCTCGCTCGAGCCAAGAAGGAACAGCTACAGGTCCAAAACAAACGCAACCATTCGCTCGAGCGAACAACTCCTCGCTCGAGCGAAGAACCAAAAACCTGGACAGCAACACTTGGTTCCTAAACCCAACCAACCTGAAACAAACCTGCCCAACACATCTTATAATTCCAAATGAGAAAATAAGGGACAACAACAACAATTATACAATGACAGAATCTACGGAACCTAAGTCCGGATACAATAATCAAGTGGGAAAAGACCGGGGTCGCTATAACCTCCCCCCCTTCAAAGAATTTCGTCCCCGAAATTAAGCATAAGTTTTTGAAAACAATTCTTTTTTTTTTTTTTTTTTTTCATTAGTAAACATCTTGACCCAAAACTGGTCATTTCATCTCTTTATCTAGAGGCATCTCATATTAAATATATAACACAACATAAATCTCAACCTGTATCATTATTATGCATTATTCCTTTCAATGTTAACAATTCCCATATCATATTCAATTGCATGATATATATAACACGCTCAACAATGTAATCAACATATGCAATGCTATACTAAACTTCTATAATGAAGTAAGTTTCAAGATACACCCATTTACCAAAACATACTCAACGTTTTACAACTTAAGACATATGTAAAGCTCTTAAGTTCAACAACATTACAAAATCTAAATACAAGATTACAAATGAATAAACATGTCCGGGTATTTTTCGCGGACTTCCAATTCACGCTCCCAAGTGGCTTCCTTCACTCCATGATGTTTCCACAAAACTTTTACCAAAGGGATGGTCTTGCCTCGCAAAACTTGATCCCGCCTATCCAATACCCGAACCGGTCTCTCCTCATACGAGACATCCTCATCAACCACTAAATCGGTCCAATCCAACACATGTGATGGATCCGGCTCATACTTCCGAAGCATACTCACATTAAACACGTCATGTACTCCGGACAACTGCGGCGGCAAAGCTAAACGATAAGCAGCCTCACCAATCCTCTCAAGGATCTCAAACGGACCAATGAACCGAGGGGACAACTTCCCACTCTTCCCAAACCTCATTAAACCCCGTCTAGGTGATATCTTCAGAAAGACATGATCACCCACCGCAAACACCAAGGGTCTCCTCCTACGGTCGGCATAAGATTTCTGACGACTCTGTGCTGTAACAAGCCTCTTACGGATAAGCTCAACTTTCTCCGTCGTTTCCCTCACCAACTCCGAACCCAACAAAGGTGCATCACCCACCTCAGCCCAACAAACAGGAGATCTACACGGTCGGCCATACAAGGCCTCAAATGGTGCCATACCGATACTCGACTGGAAACTGTTGTTGTAGGCAAACTCCACCAACGGCAAGTGCCTCTCCCACGACCCACTAAAGTCTAGAACACATCCCCGAAGCATATCCTCAAGTATCTGAATAGTACGCTCGGACTGTCCGTCAGTCTGAGGATGATAAGCCGTGCTAAAGGTCAACTTAGTGCCTAAGGCACTCTGCAAACTCTGCCACAACCTGGCAGTAAAACGAGGATCTCTATCCGAGACAATCGTCACTGGAACCCCGTGTAACCTCACTATGTCCCGAATGTACAAGTCGGCAAGATGATCCACCGAATCTCTCACGCGCATAGGAATGAAGTGCGCCGACTTAGTCAACCGGTCTACAACCACCCAAATAGCATCACTACCCCGCTGAGCCCTCGGAAGACCCATAACGAAGTCCATAGTAACATGTGCCCACTTCCACTCGGCAATAGGTAAGGGTTGCAACAAACCCGCTGGCCTCTGATGTTCGGCCTTCACTTGCTGACAAGTAAGGCACTTAGATACGAAAGCTGCCACATCTCTCTTCATACCCCGCCACCAAAACTGGCGACCCAAATCCCGATACATCTTAGTGCCTCCCGGATGCACCGCAAGGCGTGAATGATGAAACTCTCGGAGTACTTCCTCTCGGCAAGACTCCGGCACAAACAGACGGTCTCGGTATCTTACACTGAGGTCGGGATACACCGTCAAACCTTTCTCAACCTTTCCACCGGAAATCTTCTCACGGAGAGATTCTACCTCAAGGTCACCTCTCTGAGCCTCTAACACTTGAGTCACAAGTGTAGGCTGAACAACAACAGAAAACAAGGCAGCAGCCTCAACGGATTCGCCCAGAAGTAAATCGAACTCCCCAAGTGCACCCAACATCTCCCATTCTCGGATGGCTATACTAGCTATGTCACCAACAGGTTTCCTGCTAAGGGCATCGGCCACCACATTGGCCTTTCCCGGATGATAATGCAACTCAAAGTCATAATCCTCTATGAACTCCATCCACCTCCTCTGTCTCAAGTTCAAATCTTTCTGTGTAAACAAATATTTCAGACTCTTATGATCCGAGAATACCTCAAATTTCTCACCATAAAGATAATGCCTCCAAATCTTCAAGGCAAATATCACAGCTGCTAATTCTAGATCATGCGTAGGGTAATTCTGCTCGTGAATTTTCAACTGACGTGAGCCATAGGCAACTACTTTCCCCTCTTGCATTAACACACAACCCAGACCCTCTCGTGAGGCGTCACAATAGACTGTATAACCCAACCCTCTCTCTGGAATAATCAATACTGGAGCGGTGGTTAGTCTAACTTTCAACTCCTGAAACGACTTTTCACAAGTCTCACTCCATACAAATTTGACTCCCTTCCGAGTCAATCTAGTCAAAGGCGAAGCTAATCTGGAGAAATCTTTCACAAACCGACGGTAATACCCAGCTAATCCCAGAAAACTGCGGATCTCAAATACACTCTTAGGCTGTGCCCAATCCTGCACCGCCTCCACCTTAGATGTATCAACAGACACTCCTTCCCCGGATACCACGTGGCCTAAGAATTTGACTTCCCTCAGCCAGAACTCACACTTCCCAAACTTGGCATACAGCCTATGGACTCTAAGTAACTCAAGCACCACCCTCAAGTGTGACTCATGCTCCTCCTCAGAAGGCGAATAGATAAGGATATCGTCCACAAAAACGACTACAAACCGATCCAAGAATTCCCGGAAGATCCGGTTCATCAAGTCCATAAAGACTGCCGGTGCATTGGTGAGCCCAAATGGCATCACCAGAAACTCATAATGGCCATACCGCGTACGGAATGCCGTCTTCGGAATATCCTCCTCTCTGACCCTCAACTGGTGGTAACCTGATCTCAAGTCTATCTTAGAGAAACAACGGGAACCCTTCAACTGGTCAAACAGGTCATCGATACGAGGCATAGGGTACTTATTCTTAACCGTAGCCCGATTCAATTTCCGGTAATCTATACACAGTCTCAAAGCACCACCTTTCTTTTTAACAAAGAGGGCTGGTGCTCCCCACGGCGAAACACTAGGACGAATAAAACCCTTGTCTAGCAACTCCTGGAGCTGAATCTTCAACTCAACTAACTCGGCTGGGGCAAAACGATAAGGTGCCATAGAAATCGGCGCCGTGCCGGGCACCAGGTCAATAGAGAACTCAATCTCTCGATGCGGTGGCAAACCAACAAGATCCTCGGGAAAGACGTCCGAGTACTCACAAACCACTCTTGGCAACACAATCTGAGTCTCATTATCCTCACTAATCGAAAGGTTAGCAAGTACCCCACTAAGCTCACTCCGACCTCGCGGAACATACCCCGGTGGCAACACATCACCAACCCGGTCCCCCAGAAAATGAAAATACTCTCCGTTCACGGTACAACAAGTGACCCTCTGGCGGTAGCAATCAATAACTGCCCGATATGACGATAACCAGTCCATACCCAAAATAACATCGAAACCCCTCATAGGTATAACTACAAAGGAAAATGGGATTCTATGATAATCAACCTCTATATCACAACCCCTAACACCTTGTTTCAAAATCAATTCACCCCCATTTTTGGTTTTCTAAATCAACTAAGTGTTCAATTCTGAAATCGAAAGGATGAATTTGAATTCCCATTGATGTTCTTCCTATTTCTCATTCTTTTTTCTCTTCTAGCTCTCAGAAAGAAAAGTTCTCTCTAACCTTCATCGTCCTTCTCCGACCTTCTCTCTCTGGTTCTAGGAACTAATTAGTTTAGGGCCGTTGATTGTTTCATTAGCTTAATTGCCAAAGTTGAACTCAAATTAATCTTGCTTAGGTCCTAAGAAATAGAATTTTCTAAGTAATTGTTATTTAACGATATTAGGCCAATTCTCAAATCCAAAACGATGAATTAGAATTCCCTATGATCGGCTTCCTATTTCTTATTCTTTTCACTAACTTTCAATTCTAGCTCTCGAAACGAAAGTTTCTCTCTAAACGTCTCCGTCCCTACGCATCCAACTCTCTTTTGTTCTAGGAACTTTAGCTTAGGCCACTAATTGTTTCATTAGCATAATTGCCCAAGTTTAACTATAACCAATACTGCTTAGCCTCTAAGAAACAAAATTTACTAAGTAATAGTAGCGTAAAGATATTAGCTTAGGCACCTCATTTTAGGTTTTCTAAATCAGCTTAGTGTTCAATTCTGAACTCCAAATGGATGAATTCGAATTCCACTTGATTTTCTACTTATTTCTTATTCCATTTTCTCTTCTAGCTCACAAGAAGAAAGTTTCTCTCTAACCTTCCTGTCCTTCTCCGTCCTTCTCTCTTTTGTTGTTGGAACGAATTAGCTGTGGCCATCGATTGTTTTGTTAGCTTAATTGGCCTCAAACTGATTTTGCTTGGCCTCTAAGAAAGAAGATTTACCATGTAATTGTAGCTTAATGGTATTAGTTTAACTTAATGACCCCATTTTAGGTTTTCTTAATCAACTAAGTTTTCAATTCTCAAATCCAGAATGTGGAAATTGAATTCCATTTGATTTTCACCCCATTCATAGTTCTTTTCTCTTTTTTAGCTATGAAGATGAAAGTTTCTCTCTGACGTTATCCGTCCGTCGCCGTGCTTGTCTCTTTATTTCTGCAAACTAATTAGATTATGTCACTAATTGTTTCATTAGCTTAATTGGCCAAGTTTGAATTAAGCTAATATTATATAGGGCCTAAGAAACATAATTTTGTGAGTAATTGTAGCTTAACGAAATTAACTAAAGCACCTCATTTTAGGTTTTCTAAATAGCCTAAGTGTTCAATTCTCAAATCGAAAAGATGAATTTGAATTCCCATTGATGTTCTTCCTATTTCTCATTTTTTTTTCTCTACTAGCACTCAGAAAGAAAGTTTCTCTCTAACCTTTTTTTGGGTAAGTAAGTCATAAAATAAAGACAGTAAAATGTACAAGTTTACAAGGGGCATACCCCAGGTACGCCCTACAACAATAATAGATGAACAAAAAAACAAAAAAACACCACAGACTACCATTGGACAGCCTACAACATAGAACCAGCCTCGCAAAAGCGAAAGAACTACAGAAAAAACACAACCCCACTTTGCCCATATATCCTTTTTGTCCCCAAGTAACCCCTGCTACCATCAGAGATAATAGATGGAAACTTGGGGTGAATATATGGACAAATAAACAAACACACCACAGACTCATAAAACATAACAGACAAACTCACAATACAAATGAAACTAACTAAACACCCAACAAGACCAATAAAAAAAATAATAACTGCCCCGCTTGCTCCCAGTCTCTACCTCGGATGAAATCATGGAATCCAATAAGCATCTCGCTTCTCATAGCCGCGACATCCTAGCCACTTAACCAAAGCTATGACGAAGGAAAATATCTATCCCATGAAAGACCCTGGCTGAGTCACATGAAACCTGCAAAGTCAATCACCATAATCAACGGACTTGAGAAGTTTAGTGAAAAAACAATAGTCCCGCTGCGACAAACCAATACATAGCCAACAAAACATGTGAGCAATCATCACATCCCCCAGTCCCTTCCTTGGTAGATCACAAGCCTCAAACCCCACGGCAGTGTCCCCTTCACTCCATGTCAGGCATGGCAATACAATCAATTAAGATGGGTCACATGAAGACAAGAAGCGACCAGAAAACCGGTAGCTATCCTCCCGCTCATCTCCCAGTCTCTAACTCGGCTAGTTATCGAACCACTATTCCCCATAGCAGTGACTCCCCGATCACTCTTGGTGGAGATGGCTCAAAACCACCCTCGTATCGAGTCACATGAGGATCACACGATCAATCATCATGAAATAACTGACTACAAAAGATCCGCTGCATCGTGACTAATCAAAATATATGGCTCATCAATAAAATTGAGACCCAGCACAGAAATAAAAACCAATATACGATGAGCCCAAGAGGAAGCCCATAACCCGTGGATAGTAAACCCATAAAATGATATAACCTTAAAGTGCAAAAGAGCCCCACCAATATCTTCATAAAATCCAATTGCCGTGGGCCAAAACTTTCCCACTGCTATAATCCACTTTACGCCCCAAACTTGGAATAAAATAACCAAGTGGACCCCAAACAAACAAGGGGCCCACCACCCACTAAGAGTAACCAAAATAATGGCCCATCAAACTCCATATACAGCACATATAGCTCAATTATAAAATAATTTGAATATAATACAAACAATTACCTGCTATACCAAAACCGTGGGCAAAACCACCCACATGATGCACTTCCCAAAACGACAACGTCAAGCACGTGGGCCACCATAAATTTTCTGAAAGATTTCAATACAACTTTGAGCTCACAAGTGGCCCCACTTACCACACCACCAAATCCAAAACTGGGCGGCAAAAAGCACAAAAAAACCCCACGTGAAACAAACCAGAAATGAGTTCAAAACCCAAAACATCAAGTGGGCCCCACGCCGCACTCTTCACAATATACTACCACCAAATTCAACGGCTTCTTCAACAAAACTGACTTGTGTGCCCAAGAAAAGAACACCCAGCATGCTCAAAAAAGTGGACTCCCACATCAACCACTAGCTAATATGTATAACAAGTATATATATAATATAATATAATATATATATATAAACATCACCTTCAGCCCAGACAAGTCCCACAATACACGGAACCTCTGCAAAACCGCTGCTTCAGCCCACTGTTTTCCACAATACCATCGTCATTTTTGAATGCAGGAAAACACAACCCAAGCGTCACCAACAAACAAGGTCACTCGCCAAGGGCGTGAAACCCACCTCAGCGATGAACCTCTACATCCTCAACACAGCTGACTCTGGAACAGTAACCCATCGCCGGTAAACATAACCCAGTATATCACTAATGATATATAAATACCATTGGCACAAGCTAATAGATCACCAGGCATCGCACTGGTCAACAGAAAGACCAGCGTACCAACACAAAAACACATCTCCGGCGGCACTCAATGCCGGAGACCTCCTAGATAACCAACCAGCGCCGAAGAAGAAGCTGAACAACTTCAAGCAACGCCGGAACAGTCACAGAAAAAAAAACATACCCGTGACTACCGCGGTCTGGACACCGTCAGCAAACGCTACATACACGTCGACAGCACACCCCAGGATCTGGAAACAACTGCACTAGCAACATAGAACGTTGCCCGCGAAGCGCCACCCACACCCGGAGTACCAACCCAGCTTCACTTCCATAATCACCAGAAAATCGAACCAGAAACGGCCCACAAACACTACAACCCTCATAAATCGGAAAGATGTCCAGCAGGAACCACAACAAGAAAGAATCCCAGAGTAACATCAACGACCCATGATCTGAACACCATCCACTGGCCGAAGCTTAATCAGAAGACAACAACGACCCAGGAAACTTCAAACCCTCCTAATCTGGATAAAAATAAGACCAGATTCAACAACAACACAAAAACAACCCAAACCAGACGAAGAATCTGATAAGGAACCCTCAAAACTCCATGGGTAACAACGGAGAGAGCTTTCTCTCTCTAGATTGTAGAGAGAGAAACTCTCAACCTAATCCCCTCGAGGAACTAGTTTCTCTCTAACCTTATTCGTCCTTCTCCAACCTTCTCTCTCTGGTTCTAGGAACTAATTAGTTTAGGGCCATTGATTGTTTCATTAGCTTAATTACCAAAGTTTAACTCAAACTAATCTTGCTTAGGTCCTAAGAAACAGAATTTTCTATGTAATTGTTGTTCAACGATATTTGGCCAATTCTTAAATCCAAAAGGATGAATTAGAATTCCCTATGATCTGCTTCCTATTTCTTATTCTTTTCTATAACTTTCTATTCTTGCTCCCGAGACGAAAGTTTCTCTCTAAACGTCTCCGTCCCTACGCATCCAACTCTCTTTTGTTCTAGGAACTTTAGCTTAGGCCACTAATTGTTTCATTAGCATAATTGCCCAAGTTTAACTATAACCAATACTGCTTAGGCCACTATAACCAATGTTTAGTGATGCTATGGGTTTGTTTTGGTCTCGGTTTTTAGCTGTCCTTCGCAGTGTTCATTATCCCTATCTCTCTTGATATGGCTGCAGAACAGTGTGTATTTTTTTTTGGATTTTGGTTTCTCTTTGCGTTAGCTTTTTGGTTTTCTGGGTTACTGATCTTCCTGTATAGTTGGTGTAGGGCCTGGGGTATTCCCCTTGTAATCTTGTATATCCTTTGTCTTTAATTTATGTCTTATTCACCCAAAAAAAGCCTCTAAGAAACAAAATTTACTGAGTAATCGTAGCGTAAAGATATTAGCTTAGGCACCTCATTTTAGCTTTTCTAAATCAGCTTAGTGTTCAATTCTGAACTCCAAATGGATGAATTCGAATTCCACTTGATTTTCTACTTATTTCTTATTCCATTTTCTCTTTTAGCTCACAAGAAGAAAGGTTCTCTCTAACCTTCTCCGTCCTTCTCTCTTTTGTTGTTGGAACGAATTAGCTGTGGCCATCGATTGTTTCGTTAGCTTAATTGGCCTCAAACTGATTTTGCTTGGCCTCTAAGAAAGAGGATTTACCGTGTAATTGTAGCTTAATGGTATTAGTTTAACTTAATGACCCCATTTTTGATTTCTGGTCTAAAATACTTTGATTTCTGGTATTAGTTTAACTTAACTTAATGCCCGTCAAATACTTTGATTCTGGTCTCAACACCCAGATTTTCTGAGTACGGTTTCTAACACTTGGGGGCAGTATATCCGGGGCGTTCCTATGTTTAGAGTCTGTCAAAAACTTAGGCATCTTAAAATTAGCCTTAAGCTTTTGAACAAAAAGGATTTTAGTGATATATCTACTCGTGTTCAGAATGCTAAGGCTAATTTGGATCTGATCCAGTATAAGCTGGATAAAGATCCTGTGAACAATGGGCTGCAAGTTCAGGAGAGAGAGGAGTTGAAAAAATACATTGAGCTTAGTAACTTAGAAGAAAGTCTTGCCCTTCAAAAATCCAGGGTGCAATGGCTTGGGCTTGGGGACAGAAATAGCAAATTCTTTTTTAGGTCTGTGAAGAGCAATATCAACAGAGGGAAAATTTTGAGTGTTGACATGGGTGATGGTACTAGGTCTACTAACAGTTCTGATATCCACACCTCTTTTGTCAATTTCTATACCAAGTTATTTGGCACTCTCTTTGTGGACCAATATAATGGCTTTGAGAGAATTCAATCTTTGGTGCATAAAAAAGTCTCTCCTTCTCAATATGACTTGATGTCTAAACCTGTTTCTGAGACTGAAATTAAGGAGGTTTTTTGGTCTTTAAAAGCCAATAAAGCCCCCGGTCCTGATGGGTATTCCGCTGGGTTCTTTAAAAATTCTTGGGATATAGTTGGTAAGGATGTCACATTAGCCATCAAGTCATTCTTTGACACTGGTAAACTTCTTTTTGAGGTCAATAGTACCATCATTGCTCTCATTCCTAAAGTTCCCAATCCTATGCATGTTGGTGACTATAGACCCAT
Source organism: Camellia sinensis (assembly GCF_055761805.1). Taxonomy (NCBI): domain Eukaryota; kingdom Viridiplantae; phylum Streptophyta; class Magnoliopsida; order Ericales; family Theaceae; genus Camellia; species Camellia sinensis. The sequence goes on from NC_138964.1 coordinate 91,817,820, forward strand.
TTCTTGTTGTAACACCATCTACAAATGCATTGCTAAGATCATAGCTAATAGACTTAAATTGGCCCTCCCTGATCTGATTGATCCTGTGCAATCTGCTTTTGTCCAAGGTAGAAGGATCTCAGAATTTATTATTGTCAATTTATGTTTTGCTGATGATCTGATGATTTTTAGCAAAGGGGACCCTGGTACTGTTAATCTTATCATGCAGGGTTTGGAGGAATTTAGAAATCTGTCGGGCCTCACTCCTAATCCTAGTAAGAGTAACATTTTCTTCTCGGGTTGTAGTATACAGCTTAGAGAGGAAATCCTTCAGATTGCAAAATTTACTGAGGGTTCCCTCCCGGTTAGATACCTTGGTGTGCCTTTAATCACTACTAAGCTTAAAGTGTCTGATTGCCATATTTTGGTGGAGAGAATTACCATGAGGATCAAAAGTTGGACCAATAAATTGCTCTCTTATGCTGGTAGAGCCCAACTCATAAAGTCTATCCTGTTTTCAATGCAGGTGTATTGGTCCTCTCTTTTTATCCTTCCTAAGAAGATAGTTAGCGACATTGAGAGTATTCTTAGATCCTTTTTTTGGTCTGGGGTTGAGATGAAAAAGCATAGTGCTAAGATTGCTTGGAAGTATATCTGCAGAAATAAAAGTGAAGGTGGCCTTGGCTTTAAGGATCTGGAAATCTGGAACAAGGCTGCTATAGCCAAACATGTTTGGTATTTGTTTTCGGGCGGGGATTGCTCTATGTGGTGCCAATGGGTTAAGTCTTACTTGCTCAAAGGTAGGAGTTTCTGGTCCGTTAAGACCCCTAGTGATCCGTCTTGGGTTTGGAGGAAAATTTTGTCTCTTAGGAACTTAATTTATCCTCTCATCAAATTTAAGATTGGTAATGGTGACAATGTGTTTCTTTGGCATGACAACTGGCACCCTCTAGGTTCTCTTTGGCAGAGGTTTGGGCCTAGGATCCTTTATGATACTAACCTTCCTGACAGTTCTAAGGTTAGCCCTATTGTCTCTAATTGTTCTTGGAAGTGGCCTGTTTCTAATTCTTGGGAGATTAAGGAGTGGATCTCCTCCACTCCTTCATCTCTCTTACCTTCTCCGGGCTCTTCAGACACTCCGGTTTGGAGCTTGACTGCTGATGGTACTTTTTCTATCCAGTCAGTTTGGGATTGGTGGAGGGAAAAAGGGCCTAAAGTCCCTTGGTCTAAACTTATCTGGGGGCCCCCCTTTAATCCCTAGGGTTAGTTTTATTGTTTGGTTGGCCATTAACGAGAGACTTAATACTGGTGATAGGCTTCAATCTTTTGGTCTTGTCTCTAATCCTTGCTGCCCTTTCTGTCAAGCTCCTGAGGAGAATCACTCCCATCTCTTTTTCAGGTGTATTTTTTCCTCTAGGGTTTGGGGTGGCATGATGGCCAAATGTAATGCTAACTGGCCTTCTCTGTCTTGGTTGGGCACTGTTGAGTTTGCTACTAAATCTACCAGTGGTAATTCCTTGAAAATGCTGATTCTGAGGTTGTCTTTTCTCTGCACTGTCTACCACATTTGGATGGAGAGGAATAGTAGAATCTTTAGTAAGGTCCACAAACCTGAAGAGGTTGTTACTAACTCTATTATCCAAATGGTTAGGGGTAGGCTCTTTTCTTTGGATAACATTAAATTTTCTGCAGGTGATCACTGGTTTTTGGAGAAATGGAACCTTCCCTACAAAATTATGCAGCCGACCAATGCTACTGCAGATGGTAGGAGAATGAGTGGTGTGAGTTCACCTACAATTAGGGTCGAGTAGGTGTTCTTTTGTAGGTGTTCTTTTGTAGGTTCTTTCCTTTCTTATCAGGTTATGATGAATCCTATATCATTGAAGTGGCTAATTGGAGGGTTGAGTGATGTAAGCAAGCAAAGTATTCTATGCCACTGTGGGTTGAGTGAAGAGAGACAGTATACATGTTTTGCTCTAACATTTTTTATATATTATATATGTTTTATGTAGGTTTATGGAGCTTTCAAGTATACTACCTATCTTGTTCTATTGAGAAATCTGGTGAGGTGTGGGCCAAGTGGTGTGAGGTTCTATATGGAGTGTAAGAATGTTTTTTTACTGTGGGCCGAGTGTGGGGAGGTCGTATACAGTGTGTTTGTTATTTCTGCTGCTTTATGATCTTCATTACGGAGGTGGTAATTTCTATCCATGGCTGGTTGTGGTTCATGTCGTGGTTCGGTGGTGTGGTAACTCCTTATTCCGTAGTTACCTGAGGCTGTTAACAGTTTATTTCTCTCTTGCTGTGGAGGAGTGGTGGCTGATTGCTGTTCAGATTTGGGTGGCAGTTGGCAGGGTGTGTATGTACCATGGTGATGGCTGCTTCAAGCGCCTTGCCATGCTACAAGTGGGAGCTAATCAGTGGTCTTTCTTTTTATTTTTATTTATACACAGTTGTAGTTTGCAGTTTGCCTACTCCTACGGGTTGTGTAGGAGGTTTCATGTGTACTTTGGTGTCTCGTGTAACAGGTTTTTTGAGCAATTCGGTAGGATGGGCCCCTCTTGGTTCATCACTTCGGTTTGCTTGGGTTACTATTTTTGTATTATATTTATTTTGTTACAGGTGCCTATCCCTACGGGTTGTGTAGGGAGGTTTTGTGGGTGTGATGGTGCCCGTCCCTACGGGTTGTGTAGGGAGTTTTTGACTGTTGTAGTGGTGCTTGTTGGCTGCTGGTTTTGTCTTTTGTACAAGGTCCCTATTCATCATAGGATATGGCCTTTGTACAGTTCGATTGGCTAAGTTTTCTTTTGGCTCTCCTAATTTTCGGATGTAGTTCCTAGGTTTGGTCTAGTGTTTTTGTTTGTGTTTCTTTGGGCTTCGATGTCTGTGGGCTGAGGCCCGTGTTGTTTTTCTGTTGTTAGGGCCTGGGGTATGCCCCTTGTATTTTTTGTAAATCTTTCTGTTTTATATTATTTTTTATTCACCCAATAAAAAAAAATGACCCCATTTTAGGTTTTCTAAATCAACTAAGTTTTAAATTCTCAAATCCAAAAGGATGAAATTGAATTCCATTAGATTTTCACCCCATTCATAATTCTTTTCTCTTTTTCAGCTCTCAAGATGAAAGTTTCTCTCTAACGTTATCCGTCGGTCGCCGTGCTTGTCTCTTTTGTTCTGCGAACTAATTAGATTATATGTCACTAATTGTTTCATTAGCTTAATTGGCCAAGTTTGAATTAAGCTAATATTATTTAGCGCCTAAGAAACATAATTTAGTGAGTAATTGTAGCTTAACGATATTCACTTAAGCACCTCATTTTAGGTTTTCTAAATCAACTAAGTGTTCAATTCTCAAATCGAAAGGATGAATTTGAATTCCCATTGATGTTGTTCCTATTTCTCATTCTTTTTTCTCTTCTAGCTCTCAGAAAGAAAGTTTCTCTCTAACCTTATTCGTCCTTCTCCAACCTTCTCTCTCTGGTTCTAGGAACTAATTAGTTTAGGGCCATTGATTGTTTCATTAGCTTAATTGCCAAAGTTTAACTCAAACTAATCTTGCTTAGGTACTAAGAAATAGAATTTTCTAAGTAATTGTTGTTTAACGATATTAGGCCAATTCTCAAATCCAAAACGATGAATTAGAATTACCTATGATCTGCTTCCTATTTCTTATTCTTTTCTCTAACTTTCTATTCTAGCTCTCGAGACGAAAGTTTCTCTCTAAACGTCTCCGTCCCTACGCATCCAACTCTCTTTTGTTCTAGGAACTTGAGCTTAGGCCACTAATTGTTTCATTAGCATAATTGCCCAAGTTTAACTATAACCAATACTGCTTAGCCTATAAGAAACAAAATTTACTGAGTAATCGTAGCCTAAAGATATTAGCTTAGGCACCTCATTTTAGGTTTTCTAAATCCGCTTAGTGTTCAATTCTCAACTCCAAATGGATGAATTCGAATTCCACTTGATTTTCTACTTATTTCTTATTCCATTTTCTCTTCTAGCTCACAAGAAGAAAGTTTCTCTCTAACCTTCTCCGTCCCTCTCCGTCCTTCTCTCTTGTGTTGTTGGAACGAATTAGCTGTGGCCATCGATTGTTTCGTTAGCTTAATTGGCCTCAAACTGATTTTCCTTGGCCTCTAAGAAAGAGGATTTACCGTGTAATTGTAGCTTAATGGTATTAGTTTAACTTAATCACCCCATTTTAGGTTTTCTTAATGAACTAAGTTTTCAATTCTCAAATCCAGAATGATGAAATTGAATTCCATTTGATTTTCACCCCATTCATAATTCTTTTCTCTTTTTTAGCTCTGAAGATGAAAGTTTCTCTCTAACGTTATCCGTCCGTCGCCGTGCTTGTCTCTTTATTTCTGCGAACTCATTAGATTATGTCACTAATTGTTTCATTAGCTTAATTGGCCAAATTTGAATTAAGCTAATATTACATAGGGCCTAAGAAACATAATTTAGTGAGTAATTGTAGCTTAATGAAATTAACTAAAGCACCTCATTTTAGGTTTTCTAAATAGCCTAGGTGTTCAATTCTCAAATCGAAAGGATGAATTTGAATTCCCATTGATGTTCTTCTTATTTCTCATTTTTTTTTCTCAACTAGCACTCAGAAAGAAAGTTTCTCTCTAACCTTATTCGTCCTTCTCCAACCTTCTCTCTCGGGTTCTAGGAACTAATTAGTTTAGGGCAATTGATCGTTTCATTAGCTCAATTGCCAAAGTTTAACTCAAACTAATCTTGCATAGATCCTAAGAAACAGAATTTTCTAAGTAATTGTTGTTTAACGATATTAGGCCAATTCTTAAATCCAAAAGGATGAATTAGAATTCCCTATGATCTGCTTCCTATTTTTATTCTTTTCTCTAACTTTCTATTCTAGCTACCGAGACGAAAGTTTCTCTCTAAATGTCTCCGTCCCTACGCATCCAACTCTCTTTTGTTCTAGGAACTTTAGCTTAGGGCACTATTTGTTGCATTAGCATAATTGCCCAAGTTTAACTATAACCAATACTGCTTAGCCTCTAAAAAACAAAATTTACTGAGTAATCGTAGCGTAAGGATATTAGCTTAGGCACCTCATTTTAGATTTTCTAAATCAGCTTAGTGTTCAATTCTCAACTCCAAAAGGATGAATTCGAATTCCACTTGATTTTCTACCTATTTCTTCTTCCTTTTTCTCTTCTTGCTCACAAGAAGAAAGTTTCTCTCTAACCTTCTCCGTCCTTCTCCATCGTTCTCTCTTTTGTTGTTGGAACGAATTAGCTGTGGCCATCGATTGTTTCGTTAGCTTATTTGGCCTCAAACTGATTTGGCTTGGCCTCCAAGAGGATTTACCGTGTAATTGTAGCTTAATGGTATTAGTTTAACTTAATAACCCCATTTTAGGTTTTCTAAATGACCTAAGTTTTAAATTCTCAAATCCAAAAGGATGAAATTGAATTCCAGTTGATTTTCACCCCATTCATAATTCTTCTCTTTTTTAGCTCTCAAGATGAAAGTTTCCCTCTAACGTTATTCGTCCGTCGCCGTGCTTGTCTCTTTTGTTCTGCGAACTAATTAGATTATGTCACTAATTGTTTCATTAGCTTAATTGGCCAAGTTTGAATTAAGCTAATATTATTTAGCGCCTACAAAACATAATTTAGTGAGTAATTATAGCTTAACGATATTAACTTAAGCACCTCATTTTAGGTTTTCTAAATCAACTAAGTGTTCAATTCTCAAATTGAAAGGATGAATTTGAACTCCCATTGATGTTCTTCCTATTTCTCATTCTTTTTTCTCTTCTAGCTCTCAGAAAGAAAGTTTCCCTCTAACCTTCATCGTCCTTCTCCAAACTTCTCTCTCTGGTTCTAGGAACTAATTAGTTTAGGGCCATTGATTATTATGTATGGTTACATTAGTTTAGTTTCTGTCTTTTCTTTGTATATAGCTAGCTTTTGTTTTCTTTTGGTTTACTGTATAGTGTTTGGGTTAGGGCCTGGGGTATGCCCCTTGTCTTTGGTGTAAGTTTTTTGTCTTTTATTTTATGACTTATCCACCCAAAAAAATTGCCAAAGTTGAACTCAAACTAATCTTGCTTAGGTCCTAAGAAATAGAATTTTCAAAGTAATTGTTGTTTAACGATATTAGGCCAATTCTCAAATCCAAAAGGATGAATTAGAATTCCCTATGATCGGCTTCCTATTTCTTATTCTTTTCTCTAACTTTCTATTCTAGCTCTCGAGACGAAAGTTTCTCTCTAAACGTCTCCGTCCCTACGCATCCAACTCTTTTGTTCTAGGAACTTGAGCTTAGGCCACTAATTGTTTCATTAGCATAATTGCCCAAGTTTAACTATAACCAATACTGCTTAGCGTCTAAGAAACAAAATTTACTGAGTAATCGTAGCGTAAGGATATTAGCTTAGGCACCTCATTTTAGGTTTTCTATATCAGCTTAGTGTTCAATTCTCAACTCCAAAAGGATGAATTCGAATTCCACTTGATTTTCTACCTATTTCTTATTCCTTTTTCTCTTCTAGCTCACAAGAAGAAAGTTTCTCTCAAACCTTCTCCGTCCTTCTCCATCGTTCTCTCTTTTGTTGTTGAAATGAATTAGCTGTGGCCATCGATTGTTTCATTAGCTTAATTGGCCTCAAACTGATTTGGCTTGGCCTCTAAGAAAGAGGATTTAACGTGTAATTGTAGATTAATGGTATTAGTTTAACTTAATGACCGTATTTTTGGTTTTCTAAATGACCTAAGTTTTAAATTCTCAAATCCAAAAGGATGAAATTGAATTCCAATTGATTTTCACCCCATTCATAATTCTTCTCTTTTTTAGCTCTCAAGATGAAAGTTTCCCTCTAACGTTATCCGTCCGTCGCCGTGCTTGTCTCTTTTGTTCTGCGAACTAATTAGATTATGTCACTATAGCGACCCCGGTCTTTTTCCATTTGATTATTGTATCCGGACTTAGGTTCCGTAGCTCCTGCCATTGTATTACGATTGTTACCGTCCTTTAATTTCCTATTTCTGAGTTGGGGGATGCAATGGGCAGGTTCGTAGCAGGTTGGTTGAGCTTGGGAGCAAAGGGTTACTGCCCAGAATTTTGACCCTTCGCTCGAGCTGGTAGTTCTCCACTCGAGCGAGCTCTTTGTTTTGGTCCGTCGCTCGAGCCAGGGTTTCTTCGATCGAGCGTGGAGTGCGTTTTGTAGTTAGACTAGAGAGCAGAGGTTTTTGGCTCGAGCGAGCTTTTCTTCGCTCGAGCGAGTTAGTTCGTTCTTCGCTCGAGCGAGAGTTCCTTCGCTCGAGCGTGTATCTGGTTACAGACCTGAGGGTTTGAGTTCTTCGCTCGAGCGATATTTCTTTCGCTCAAGCGAGCTTTTGGGTTGTTGGCTCGAGCAAGGATTCCTTGGCTCGAGCGTATCTTTTCTGTATCTGGTCGCTCGAGCGACCAAGTCTTCGCTCGAGCGAGCCTGTCAGGTTTAAATAGGCAGCAGCGTGTTTCAGATCAGTTTTTCATACACTTTCATATTCCAAAACCCTAGTTACGAGTTCTCTCTCCCTCTACACACCTTCTCTCTTAGGATTGATCTACTTAGAGTGGGTTTCTACCTTAGATCCTTTATTAAAAAGATAGAGCGAGTCGAGGGCTTCCATTTAATCTGAATATTTAGTGATTTAGAGCACATTGAAATTTGGGTATTCATCTCTGTCTTCTCCATTCGGGTTATTTCCTTCGAGGTAGGGATTTCCTACTCCATTTTATAAGTTTTGTTCTAAGTTTTGGTATTTTGATATGTTGGGATTACTTTGATAATTTTGGGAAAAACCCTAGTTGTAATAATTAAATTAATTTGTATAATTAATTTAAGGGAATTGAGGAATTGGGTTAAATTCATGAAATTGGGAAATTATTGATTAAATGGTGTAGTTGAATAATTTATATCACTCGCCTATTGAATTGTTGTTATAGTTATTTCCAAGTCTAGAAATAACTGTTTTGGGCTATCGGTGGAGGATAGTCGTGATTGTTGTAGACAATGCATGTGGATTAGGTATAACTGAAACTAATCACATTGGTTGAGTTATTAATTTTGACTGTTGAATTAATACAGACATTATGTGTATTGATTGTGTGATGTATATGTTATGTGTTTGCATACTTTGTTTTGTGTGGGAGGAGATAGGGGATGTACTCTACGGTTTAGGGGAAGATAGGGGATGGACCTCTAAACCGGATTTTGTTTGGGAGGAGATAGGGGATGGACTCCATTAGCATCACTTTTATGTGTGCTTATTTATATTGAAGTGTTTTGTTGATACAGCACTAAAATGTGTATCAAATTGGAAGTATGAAGTGTTTTGGTTTGAGCTTGAGTCTCATTTGTTTGTTGATATTGGAAGAATGTGAATTTGATATATAGAGTACACTGTTGTAAGTTTGGCCAGGTTCTGAGCCATATTGAATTAATATATTGGAAAGTAAAACGTGTTTAGACATTAATGTCATGAAACTGTATAAAGATATAACTGATTATCTTGGTTAACCAACTATTGAATGCTATTGCTTTATTCAATGCTTATATTTGGTTTAGTATATTTCTACTGGGCTGTGGCTCACCCTTTATGGGAACATCATTTTCAGGTTCAGGTGATAAGCTACCTCCAAGGAATTAGCTTGGGAGGGTTTGGTTTCTGGATTTTGAAGGAGGCTATCTTTAGTTAATTGTCTTTATTTATTAGTACATGTAAACATTCAAGCCTTGGGCTTTTCTTGTATTGAGTTAGAACTCATATTTTGTATCCAAGTGTTGGCTTGGAAAGATGTAAGCCTGTTGGGCATTTTATTCGATGTTACATGTAATGCTTTTATTTAGTAATACTCTGACGAATGAATTAATAAATTATTTTCTTTAAATAATGCATGTCAATGATATATATATAATGGGTTAATTTTGAGGGCGTTACGACTTGGTATCAGAGCGTACCGGGTTTGAATACTTTGGGTACGTGGGAAGTGATTAGTATCACATTGGGTTCGTCTCGTTTGATAGAGACTTAGTGTAATGTTATATGCTTATGTGATAACATGTTTATGTGATTATGTGGGTATGGAATGTAGTTCCTAGGATGTTGATTGGACCCTTGAGTTTCTAGTAGTCTCTTTGGAAAGGCACTTGATCACTGCTGCTTCCAACCAGAACTATAGTAACGCATTGGGACTATCATTATCCGGGAATGAAATTCGTAGGTGCTTATGTGATTATGTGCTTACGTGGAATGTATTATTGTTGTCCAATGCATTAGGACGCGAGTGTTTAGCTTCGGCACATTTATTAATGTGCTAATGTCTTTGTTTCCTTTATTAGGATGTCAGGACGAGGACGAGGACGCGGTAGGCGTGGTAGGCCGGGTAGGCAGGAGGTGCCTGTGCCAGAGGAGATTCCGATAGTTCAGGAGGGAATTGGCCAGGCCAACGTGGCCGAGCCAGTAGGCCAGCAGGCTATGGGCGCTCTAGCCCGAGAGATAGCAGGGGCATTCAGGGAGTTAGTAGGCATTCTCAGAGCTAAGAATCAAGCTCGGGATGTTGCTGCAGATGCAGGACCTTCCTTTCTGAAGAGGGAGTTCTTCCGGTCTAATCCGGATGAATTTGTGAGTGATCCTAAAGAGCCGCTTAAGGCAGATGAATGGCTCGAATAGACAACGAAGACGTTTGAGATGCTTGGCATCGAAGACGAAGGGTTGAAAGTGACCTTGGCATCTTTCCAGTTGAAGGGGGATGCGGGTCAGTGGTGGAAGTTTACTAAGGGTCGTATAGGAGGTACATGGGAGGCTTTTGTGAATGCTTTCCAGGAGAAGTTCTTATCTCCAGCAGTCAGGGAGAAGCTGCGAGACCAGTTTTGTCAGCTTAAGCAGTCGAGTTCTTCAGTGGCCGAGTTTGAGGCTGCATTTACTAGCTTGTCCAGGTTTGCACCTAAGTTGGTGGCGTCTGAGGAACGCCGCTGTATTGAGTTTGAGAAGAAGTTGAGGCGTGGCCTCAAGCTGAGAGTTGGGGGAACTATGATTCGGGATTATGGGCGTATGGTTGATGCTGCAGCCCACATGGAAATCATGATGCAGGAGGAGGAGGAAGGACAGAAGGGCTCCAAGAGGAGTCAGGATGGTCAGAGTGATGGTAGGAGACAGAAAGGTTTTAATCCTCAGCAGTCTCAAGGTAGCTTTTCTAGATCGACTTTTCCTGTGCCGAGTGCTAGTTCGGGGAAAGGCAGTCAGGGAGACATTACCTGTTTCAAGTGTGGCCAGCTGGGCCACAAGTCTCCAGTTTGTCCTCAAAGGGGAGGAGTGCAGAGAGCAGCATCATCTTCGGCTCGATCTCAGAGCCAGAGTCAGGGTAGAGGCCAGCCACTCTCGTGTTATCAGTGTGGTCAGCCAGGGCATATGAAGAGGTATTGCCCGCAGTTGGGTGGCACACCTGGTGCATCTGGTTTGAGGCAGGTTCAGGGTCAGCAGCCAGCTCAGTCAGGTCAGGCCTCGAGGGCCAATCAGGGGGCTTCATCGTCCCAGTCGGTACAGCAATCTTATGCTCCTAGGGGTGAGCAGGTTGATCAGAGGTCGTCTGGGCGCGTGTACGCTGTTACCGCGCAGGATCTTGTGCCAGCACCATCAGTTGTGAGAGGTACCTTCTTGTTTTGCAACTCGGTTGCTAATGTTTTGATTGATACGGGTGCATCTCATTCCTTTGTGTCTGCTGCATTTGCATCTGTTTTGGAGTTGGAGTTAGCACAGTTAGCATCTCCTATTTGTGTATTGTCACCTCTTGGGGGTGAATTGATTTTGAAACAAGGTGTTAGGGGTTGTGATATTGAGGTTGATTATCATAGAATCCCATTTTCCTTTGTAGTTATGCCTATGAGGGGTTTCGATGTTATTTTGGGTATGGACTGGTTATCGTCATACCGGGCAGTTATTGATTGCTACCGCCAGAGGGTCACTTGTTGTACCGTGAGCGGAGAGTATTTTCATTTTCTGGGGGACCGGGTTGGTGATGTGTTGCCACCGGGGTATGTTCCACGAGGACGAAGTGAGCTTAGTGGTCTACTTGCTAACCTTTCGATTAGTGAAGATGAGGAGACACAGATTGTGTTGCCAAGGGTGGTTTGTGAGTACTCGGACGTCTTTCCTGAGGATCTTGTTGGTTTGCCACCGCATCGGGAGATTGAGTTTTCTATTAACCTAGTGCCCGGCACGACACCGATTTCTATGGCACCTTATCGTTTTGCCCCAGCCGAGTTAGTTGAGTTGAAGATTTAGCTCCAGGAGTTACTAGACAAGGGTTTTATACGTCCTAGTGTTTCGCCGTGGGGAGCACCGGCCCTCTTTGTTAAAAAGAAAGGTGGTGCTTTGAGACTTTGTATAGATTACGGGAAATTGAATCGGGCTATGGTTAAGAATAAGTATCCTATGCCTCATATAGATGATCTATTCGATCAGTTGAAGGGTTCCCGTTGTTTCTCGAAAATAGACTTGAGATCGAGTTATCATCAGTTAAGAGTCAGGGAGGAGGATATTCCGAAAACGGCATTCCGTACGCGGTATGGCCACTATGAGTTTCTGGTGATGCCATTTGGGCTCGCCAACGCACCGACAGTTTTTATGGATTTGATGAACCGGATATTCCGGGAATTTTTAGATCGTTTTGTAGTTGTCTTCATGGACGACATCCTTATCTATTCACCTTCTGAGGAGAAGCACAAGGAACACTTGAGAGTGGTGCTTGAGTTACTTAGAGCCCATAAGCTTTATGCCAAGTTTGGGAAGTGTGAGTTTTGGCTAGAAGAGGTCAAGTTCTTAGGCCATGTCGTTTCTGGGGAAGGAGTGTCTGTTGATACATCCAAGACTGAGGCGGTGCAAGATTGGGCACAGCCTAAGAGTGTGTTTGAGATTCGCAGTTTTCTGGGGTTAGCTGGGTATTATCGTCGGTTTGTGAAAGATTTCTCCAGATTAGCTTCGCCTTTGACTAGATTGACTTGGAAGGGAGTCAAATTTGTATGGAGTGAGACTTGTGAAAAGTTGTTTCAGGAGTTAAAAGTTAGACTGACCACCGCTCCAGTATTGATTATTCCAGAGAGAGGGTTGGGTTATGCAGTCTATTGTGACGCCTCACGAGAGGGTCTGGGTTGTGTGTTAATGCAAGAAGGGAAAGTAGTTGCCTATGGCTCACGTCAGTTGAAAATTCACGAGCAAAATTACCCTACGCATGATCTAGAGTTAGCAGCTGTGATATTTGCCTTGAAGATTTGGAGGCATTATCTTTATGGTGAGAAATTTGAGGTATTCTCGGATCATAAGAGTCTGAAATACTTGTTTACACAGAAAGACTTGAACTTGAGGCAGAGGAGGTGGATGGAATTTATAGAGGATTATGACTTTGAGTTGCATTATCATCCGGGAAAGGCCAATGTGGTGGTCGATGCCCTTAGCAGGAAACCTGTTGGTGACATAGCTAGTATAGCCATTCGAGAATGGGAGATGTTGGGTGCACTTGGGGAGTTTGATTTACTTCTGGGCGAATCCGTTGAGGCTGCGGCCTTGTTTTCTATTGTTGCACAGCCTACACTTGTACTCAAGTGTTAGAGGCTCAGAGAGGTGACCTTGAGGTAGAATCTCTCCGTGACAAGATTTCCGGTGGGAAGGTTGAGAAGGGTTTGATGGTGTATTCCGACCTGAGTGTGAGATACCGAGACCGTCTGTTTGTGCCGGAGTCTTGCCGAGAGGAGGTACTCCGAGAGTTTCATCATTCACGCCTTGCGGTGCATCCGGGAGGCACTAAGATGTATCGGGATTTGGGTCGCCAGTTTTGGTGGCGGGGTATGAAGAGAGATGTGGCAGCTTTCGTATCTAAGTGCCTTACTTGTCAGCAAGTGAAGGCCGAACATCAGAGGCCAACGGGGTTTGTTGCAACCCTTGCCTATTGCCGAGTGGAAGTGGGAACACGTCACTATGGACTTCGTTGTGGGTCTTCCGAGGACTCAGCGGGGTAGTGATGCTATTTGGGTGGTTGTAGACCGGTTGACTAAGTCGGCGCACTTTATTCCTATGCGTGTTAGAGATTCAGTCGATCATCTGGCCGATTTATATATTCGGGACATAGTGAGGTTACACGGGGTTCCAGTGACGATCATCTCAGATAGAGATCCTCGTTTTACTGCCAGGTTGTGGCAGAGTTTGCAGAGTGCCTTAGGCACTAAGTTGATCTTTAGCACAGCTTATCATCCTCAAACTGACGGGCAGTCCGAGCGTACTATTCAGATCCTTGAGGATATGCTTCGAGGGTGTGTTCTAGACTTTAGTGGGTCGTGGGAGAGGCACTTGCCATTGGTAGAGTTTGCCTACGACAACAGTTTCCAGTCTAGTATTGGTATGGCACCATTTGAGGCCTTGTATAGCCGACCGTGTAGATCTCCTGTTTGTTGGGCCGAGGTGGGTGATGCACGTCTGTTGGGTCCGGAGTTTGGTGAGTGAAACGACGGAGAAAGTTGAGCTCATCCGTAAGAGGCTTGTTACAGCACAGAGTCGTCAGAAATCTTATGCCGACCGTAGGAGGAGACCTTTGGTGTTTGAGGTGGGTAATCATGTCTTTCAGAAGATATCACCTAGACGGGGTTTGATGAGGTTTGGGAAGAGCGGGAAGTTGTCCCCTCGGTTCATTGGTCCGTTTGAGATCCTTGGGAGGATTGGCGAGGCTGCTTATCGTTTAGCTTTACCGCCGCAACTGTCCGGAGTACATGAAGTGTTTCATGTGAGTATGCTTCGGAAATATGAGCCGGATCCATCACATGTGTTGGATTGGACCGATTTAGTGGTTGATGAGGATGTCTCATATGAGGAGAGACCGGTTCGGGTCTTGGATAGGCGGGATCAAGTTTTGCGAGGCAAAACCATCCCTTTGGTCAAAGTTTTGTGGAGACATCACGGAGTGGAGGAAGCCACTTGGAAACGTGAGTTGGAAGTCCGCGAAAAATACCCGGACATGTTTATTGATTTGTAATCTTGTATTTAGATTTTGTAATATTGTTGAACTTAAGAGCCTTACATATGTCTTAAGTTGTAAAACGTTGAGTATGTTTTAGTAAATGGGTGTATCTTGAAACTTGCTTCATTATAGAAGTTTAGTGTAGCATTGCATATGTTGATTACATTGCTGAATGTGTTATATATTTATTCACCCAAGAATGTGTTATATATATCATGCAATTGAATATGATATGGGGATTGCTAACATTGAAAGGAATAATGCATAATAGTGATGCATGCTGAAATATATGTTGTTTTATATACATATTGTGAGATGCCTCTTGATAAAGAGATGAAATGACCAGTATTGGGTCAAGCTGTTTATTATTGTTATATAATATCTTTGGGAATTGAGAAAAAACTTGTTTTTTTTTTTTTTTTTTTTTTTTTTTTTTTTATAAACTTATGCTTAATTTCGGGGACGAAATTCTTTTAAGGGGGGAGGTTATAGCGACCCCGGTCTTTTTCCATTTGATTATTGTATCCGGACTTAGGTTCCGTAGCTCCTGCCATTGTATTATGATTGTTACCGTCCTTTAATTTCCTATTTCTGAGTTGGGGGATGCAATGGGCAGGTTCGTAGCAGGTTGGTTGAGCTTGGGAGCAAAGGGTTGCTGCCTAGAATTTTGACCCTTCGCTCGAGCTAGCAGTTCTCCGCTCGAGCGAGCTCTTTGTTTTGGTCCGTCGCTCGAGCCAGGGTTTCTTCGATCGAGCGAGGAGTGCGTTTTGTAGTTAGACCAGAGAGCAGAGGTTTTTGGCTCGAGCGAGCTTTTCTTCGCTCGAGCGAGTTAGTTCGTTCTTCGCTCGAGCGAGAGTTCCTTCGCTCGAGCGTGTGTCTGGTTATAGACCTGAGGGTTTGAGTTCTTCGCTCGAGCGATATTTCTTTCGCTCAAGCGAGCTTTTGGGTTGTTGGCTCGAGCAAGGATTCCTTGGCTCGAGCGTATCTTTTCTGTATCTGGTCGCTCGAGCGACCAAGTCTTCGCTCGAGCGAGCCTATCAGGTTTAAATAGGCAGCAGCGTGTTTCAGATCAGTTTTTCATACACTTTCATATTCCAAAACCCTAGTTACGAGTTCTCTCTCCCTCTACACACCTTCTTTCTTAGGATTGATCTACTTAGAGTGGGTTTCTACCTTAGATCCTTTATTAAAAAGATAGAGCGAGTCGAGGGCTTCCATTTAATCTGAATATTTAGTGATTTGGAGCACATTGGAATTTGGATATTCATCTCTGTCTTCTCCATTCGGGTTATTTCCTTCGAGGTAGGGATTTCCTACTCCATTTTATAAGTTTTGTTCTAAGTTTTGGTATTTTGATATGTTGGGATTACTTTGATAATTTTGGGAAAAACCCTAGTTGTAATAATTAAATTAATTTGTATAATTAATTTAAGGGAATTGAGGAATTGGGTTAAATTCATGAAATTGGGAAATTATTGATTAAATGGTGTAGTTGGATAATTTAAATCACTCGCCTATTGAATTGTTGTTATAGTTATTTCCAAGTCTAGAAATAACTGTTTTGGGCTATCGGTGGAGGATAGTCGTGATTGTTGTAGAAAATGCATGTGGATTAGGTATAACTGAAACTAATCACATTGGTTGAGTTATTAATTTTGACTGTTGAATTAATACAGACATTATGTGTATTGATTGTGTGATGTATATGTTATGTGTTTGCATACTTTGTTTTGTGTGGGAGGAGATAGGGGATGTACTCCACGGTTTAGGGGAAGATAGGGGATGGACCTCTAAACCGGATTTTGTTTGGGAGGAGATAGGGGATGGACTCCATTAGCATCACTTTTATGTGTGCTTATTTATATTGAAGTGTTTTGTTGATACAGCACTAAAATGTGTATCAAATTGGAAGTATGAAGTGTTTTGGTTTGAGCTTGAGTCTCATTTGTTTGTTGATATTGGAAGAATGTGAATTTGATATATAGAGTACACTGTTGTAAGTTTGGCCAGGTTCTGAGCCATATTGAATTAATATATTGGAAAGTAAAACGTGTTTAGACATTAATGTCATGAAACTGTATAAAGATATAACTGATTATCTTGGTTAACCAATTATTGAATGCTATTGCTTTATTCAATGCTTATATTTGGTTTAGTATATTTCTACTGGGCTGTGGCTCACCCTTTATGGGAACATCATTTTCAGGTTCAGGTGATAAGCTACCTCCAAGGAATTAGCTTGGGAGGGTTTGGTTTCTGGATTTTGAAGGAGGCTATCTTTAGTTAATTGTCTTTATTTATTAGTACATGTAAACATTCAAGCCTTGGGCTTTTCTTGTATTGAGTTAGAACTCATATTTTGTATCCAAGTGTTGGCTTGGAAAGATGTAAGCCTGTTGGGCATTTTATTCGATGTTACATGTAATGCTTTTATTTAGTAATACTCTGATGAATGAATTAATAAATTGTTTTCTTTAAATAATGCATGTCAATGATATATATATAATGGGTTAATTTTGAAGGCGTTACAGTCACTAATTGTTTCATTAGCTTAATTGGCCAAGTTTGAATTAAGCTAATATTATTTAGCGCCTACAAAACATAATTTAGTGAGTAATTGTAGCTTAACGATATTAACTTAAGCACGTCATTTTAGGTTTTCTAAATCAACTAAGTGTTGACCTCTCAAATCGAAAGGATGAATTTAAATTCCCATTGATGTTCTTCCTATTTCTCATTCTTTTTTCTCTTCTAACTCTCAGAAAGAAAGTTTCTCTCTAACCTTCTTCGTCCTTCTCCAACCTTCTCTCTCTGGTTCTAGGAACTAATTAGTTTAGGGCCATTGATTGTTTCATTAGCTTAATTGCCAAAGTTTAACTCAAACTAATCTTGCTTAGGTCCTAAGAAATAGAATTTTCTAAGTAATTGTTGTTTAACGATATTAGGCCAATTCTTAAATCCAAAAGGATGAATTAGAATTACCTATGATCTGCTTCCTATTTCTCATTCTTTTCTCTAACTTTCTATTCTGGCTCTCGAGACGAAAGTTTCTCTCTAAACGTCTCCGTCCCTACGCATCCAACTCTCTTTTGTTCAAGAAAATTGAGCTTAGGCCACTAATTGTTTCATTAGCATAATTGCCCAAGTTTAACTATAACCAATACTGCTTAGCCTCTAAGAAACAAAATTTACTGAGTAATCGTAGCGTAAGGATATTAGCTTAGGCACCTCATTTTAGGTTTTCTAAATCAGCTTAGTGTTCAATTCTCAACTCCAAAAGGATGAATTCGAATTCCACATGATTTTCTACCTATTTCTTATTCCTTTTTCTCTTCTAGCTCACAAGAAGAAAGTTTCTCTCTAACCTTCTCCGTCCTTCTCCATCGTTCTCTCTTTTGTTGCTGGAATGAATTAGCTGTGCCATCGATTGTTTCGTTAGCTTAATTGGCCTCAAACTGATTTGGCTTGGCCTCTAAGAAAGAGGATTTACCGTGTAATTGTAGCTTAATGGTATTAGTTTAACTTAATGACCCCATTTTAGGTTTTCTAAATCACCTAATTTTTAAATTCTCAAATCCAAAATAATGAAATTGAATTCCATTTGATTTTCACCCCATTCATAATTCTTCTCTTTTTTAGCTCTCAAGATGAAAGTTTCCCTCTAACGTTATCCGTCCGTCGTCGTGCTTGTCTCTTTTGTTCTGCGAACTAATTAGATTATGTCACTAATTGTTTCATGAGCTTAATTGGCCAAGTTTGAATTAAGCTAATATTATTTAGCGCCTACAAAACATAATTTAGTGAGTAATTGTCGCTTAACGATATTAACTTAGGCACCTCATTTTAGGTTTTCTAAATATACTAAGTGTTCGATTCTCAAATCGAAAGGATGAATTTGAATTCCCATTGATGTTCTTCCTATTTCTCATTCTTTTTTCTCTTCTAACTCTCAGAAAGAAAGTTTCTCTCTAACCTTCTTCGTCCTTCTCCAACCTTCTCTCTCTGGTTCTAGGAACTAATTAGATTAGGGCCATTGATTGTTTCATTAGCTTAATTGCCAAAGTTGAACTCAAACTAATCTTGCTTAGGTACTAAGAAATAGAATTTTCTAAGTAATTGTTGTTTAACGATATTTGCCCAATTCTTAAAACCAAAAGGATGAATTAGAATTCCCTATGATCTGCTTCCTATTTCTTATTCTTTTCTCTAACTTTCTATTCTAGCTGTCGAGACGAAAGTTTCTCTCTAAACGTCTCCGTCCCTACGCATCCAACTCTCTTTTCTTCTAGGAACTTGAGCTTAGGCCACTAATTGTTTCATTAGCATAATTGCCCAAGTTTAACTATAACCAATACTGAGTAAAGTGTAAGGATATTAGCTTAGGCACTTCATTTTAGGTTTTCTAAATCAGCTTAGTGTTCAATTCTCAACTCCAAAAGGATGAATTCGAATTCCACTTGATTTTCTACCTATTTCTTATTCCTTTTTCTCTTCCAGCTCACAAGAAGAAAGTTTCTCTACAACCTTCTCCGTCCTTCTCCATCGTTCTCTCTTTTGTTGTTGGAACGAATTAGCTGTGGCCATCGATTGTTTCGTTAGCTTAATTGGCCTCAAATTGATTTTGCTTGGCCTCTAATTGTAGCTTAATGGTATTAGTTTAACTTAATCACCCCATTTTAGGTTTTCTTAATCAACTAAGTATTCAATTCTCAAATCCGAAATGATGGAATTGACTTCCATTTGATTTTCGCCCCATTCATAATTCTTTTATCTTTTTTAGCTCTCAAGATGAAAGTTTCTCTCTAACGTTATCCGTCCGTCGCCGTGCTTGTCTCTTTTGTTCTGCGAACTAATTAGATTACGTCACTAATTGTTTCATTAGCTTAATTGGCCAAGTTTGAATTAAGCTAATATTATTTAGGGCCTAAGAAACATAATTTTGTGAGTAATTGTAGCTTAACGATATTAACTTAAGTTCCTCATTTTTGGTTTTCTAAATAACCTCAGTGTTCAATTCTCAAATCGAAAGGATGAATTTGAATTCCCATTGATGTTCTTCCTATTTCTCATTTTTTTTCCTCTACTAGCACTCAGAAAGAAAGTTTCTCTCTAACCTTCTTCATCCTTCTCCAACCTTCTTCACTCTCTGGTTCTAGGAAGTAATTAGTTTAGGCCATTGATTGTTTCATTAGCTTAATTGTCAAAGTTTAACTCAAACTAATCTTCCTTAGGTCCTAAGAAATAGAATTTTCTAAGTAATTGTTGTTTAACGATATTAGGCAAATTCTTAAATCCAAAAGGATGAATTAGAATTCCCTATGATCTGCTTCCTATTTCTCATTCTTTTCTCCAACTTTCTATTCTAGCTCTCGAGATGAAAGTTTCTCTCTAAACGTCTCCGTCCCTACGCATCCAACTCTCTTTTGTTCTAGGAACTTAGTTTTGGGCACTATTTGTTTCATTAGCATAATTGCCCAAGTTTAACTATAACCAATACTGCTTGGCCTCTAAGAAACAAAATTTACTGAGTAATCGTAGCGTATGGATATTAGCTTAGGCACCTCATTTTAGGTTTTCTAAATCAGCTTAGTGTTCAATTCTCAACTCCAAAAGGATGAATTCGAATTCCACTTGATTTTCTACCTATTTCTTATTCCTTCTTGCTCACAAGTAGAAAGTTCTCTTCTTGTTTACTCAATTCTGGCAGGAAGTTCTATATTGTCTAGTGGAGGTCCACATGTTGGTTTTGATTCTTGGGATATTCGGCTCGAAGCTGGCTGCTGAATGCGCCGCTGGTTGTTTCATCAGGGATATAAGCTGTTTTCATTTCTGTTTTAACAACTTTAGCTATTTTACCTATCCTAGCGGGGTGTGCTAGGAATTAAGTGGTCCATCTTTGACCTATTTTGTTTTTATTGCTTTACTGTTGGTTCTGGATTAGGTAGTCCACAGGTTATATTTCGTTTTGCTATTATGGGGCTGTTCATCCCTCGGCTTTGGGCTATTCTTTCGCAGGTTTTGTTTTGTTCACCAAACCTGTTTCTCGGTTTTGGTGCCAATGTTTAGTGATGCTATGGGTTTGTTTTGGTCTCGGTTTTTAGCTGTCCTTCGCAGTGTTCATTATCCCTATCTCTCTTGATATGGCTGCTGAACAGTGTGTATTTTTTTTTGGATTTTGGTTTCTCTTTGCGTTAGCTTTTTGGTTTTCTGGGTTACTGATCTTCCTGTATAGTTGGTGTAGGGCCTGGGGTATTCCCCTTGTAATCTTGTATATCCTCTGTCTTTAATTTATGTCTTATTCACCCAAAAAAAAAAGTAGAAAGTTTCTCTCTAACCTTCTCCGTCCTTCTCCATCGTTCTCTCTTTTGTTGTTGGAATGAATTAGCTGTGGCCATCGATTGTTTCGTTAGCTTAATTGGCCTCAAACTGATTTGGCTTGGCCTCTAAGAAAGAGGATTTACCGTGTAATTGTAGCTTAATGGTATTAGTTTAACTTAATGACCCCATTTTAGGTTTTCTAAATGACCTAAGTTTTAAATTCTAAAATCCAAAAGGATGAAATTGAATTCCAGTTGATTTTCACCCCATTCATAATTCTTCTCTTTTTTAGCTCTCAAGATGAAAGTTTCCCTCTAACGTTATCCGTCCGTCGCCGTGCTTGTCTCTTTTGTTCTGCGAACTAATTAGATTATGTCACTAATTGTTTCATTAGCTTAATTGGCCAAGTTTGAATTAAGCTAATATTATTTAGCGCCTACAAAACATAATTTAGTGAGTAATTGTAGCTTAACGATATTAACTTAAGCACCTCATTTTAGGTTTTCTAAATCAACTAAGTGTTCAATTCTCAAATCGAAAGGATGAATTTGAATTCCCATTGATGTTCTTCCTATTTCTCATTCTTTTTTCTCTTCTAGCTCTCAGAAAGAAAGTTTCTCTCTAACCTTCTTCGTCCTTCTCCAACCTTCTCTCTCTGGTTCTAGGAACTAATTAGTTTAGGGCCATTGATTGTTTCATTAGCTTAATTGCCAAAGTTTAACTCAAACTAATCTTGCTTAGGTCCTAAGAAATAGAATTTTCTAAGTAATTGTTGTTTAACGATATTAGGCCAATTCGTAAATCCAAAAGGATGAATTAGAATTACCTATGATCTGCTTCCTATTTCTTATTCTTTTCTCTAACTTTCTATTCTAGCTCTCGAGACGAAAGTTTCTCTCTAAACGTCTCTGTCCCTACGCATCCAACTCTCTTTTGTTCAAGGAACTTTAGCTTAGGCCACTAATTGTTTCATTAGCATAATTGCCCAAGTTTAACTATAAGCAATACTGCTTAGCCTCTGAGAAACAAAATTTACTGAGTAATCGTAGCGAAAGGATATTAGCTTAGGCACCTCATTTTAGGTTTTCTAAATCAGCTTAGTGTTCAATTCTCAACTCCAAAAGGATGAATTCGAATTCCACCTGATTTTCTACCTATTTCTTATTCCTTTTTCTCTTCTAGCTCACAAGAAGAAAGCTTCTCTCTAACCTTCTCCGTCCTTCTCCATCGTTATCTCTTTTGTTGTTGGAATGAATTAGCTGTGGCCATCGATTGTTTCGTTAGCTTAATTGGCCTCAAACTGATTTTGCTTGGCCTCTAAGAAAGAGGATTTACCGTGTAATTGTAGCTTAATGGTATTAGTTTAACTTAATGACCCCATTTCAGGTTTTCTAAATGACCTAATTTCTAAATTCTCAAATCCAAAAGGATGAAATTGAATTCCATTTGATTTTCACCCCATTCGTAATTCTTCTCTTTTTTAGCTCTCAAGATGAAAGTTTCTCTCTAACGTTATCCGTACGTCGCCGCGCTTGCGTCTTTTGTTCTGCGAACTAATTAGATTATGTCACTAATTGTTTCATTAGCTTAATTGGCCAAGTTTGAATTAAGCTAATATTATTTAGCGCCTAAGAAACAGAATTTTGTGAGTAATTGTAGCTTAACGATATTAACTTAAGCACCTCATTTTAGGTTTTCTAAATCACCTAAGTGTTTAATTCTCAAATCGAAAGGATGAATTTGAATTCCCATTGATGTTCTTCCTATTTCTCATTCTTTTTTCTCTTCTAGCTCTCAAAAACAAAGTTTCTCTCTAACCTTCTTCATCCTTCTCCAACCTTCTCTCTCTGGTTATAGGAACTAATTTGTTTAGGCCATTGATTGTTTTCATTAGCTTAATTGCCCAAGTTTAACTCAAACTAATCTTGCTTAGGTCCTAAGAAATAGAATTTTCTAAGTAATTGTTGTTTAACGATATTAGGCCAATTCTTAAATCCAAAAGGATGAATTAGAATTCCCAATGATCTGCTTCCTATTTCTTATTCTTTTCTCTAACTTTCAATTCTAGCTCTCGAGACGAAAGTTTCTCTCTAAACGTCTCCGTCCCTCCCCATCCATCTCCCTTTCTTTCTAGGAACTTTAGCTTAGGCCACTAATTGTTTCATTAGCATAATTGCCCAAGTTTAACTATAACCAATACTGCTTAGCCTCTATGAAACAAAATGTACTGATTAATCGTAGCGTAAGGATATTAGCTTAGGCAGCTCATTTTAGGTTTTCTATATCAGCTTAGTGTTCAATTCTCAACTCCAAAAGGATGAATTCGAATTCCACTTGATTTTCTACCTATTTCTTATTCCTTTTTCTTTTCTAGCTCACAAGAAGAAAGTTTCCCTCTAACCTTCGCCGTCGTTCTCCATCGTTCTCTCCTTTGTTGTCGTAACAAATTAGCTGTGGCCATCGATTGTTTCGTTAGCTTAATTGGCCTCAAACTGATTTTGCTTGGCCTCTAAGAAAGAGTATTTACCGTGTAATTGTAGCTTAATGGTATTAGTTTAACTTACTCACCCTATTTTAGGTATTCTAAATCAACTAAGTTTTAAATTCTCAAATCCAAAAGGATGAAATTGAATTCCATTTGATTTTCACCCCATTCATAATTCTTTTCTCTTTTTTAACTCTCAAGATGAAAGTTTCTCTCTAACGTTATCCGTCCGTCGCCGTGCTTGTCTCTTTTGTTCTGCGAACTAATTAGATTACGTCACTAATTGTCTCATTAGCTTAATTGGCCAAGTTTGAATTAAGCTAATATTATTTAGCGCCTAAGAAATAGAATTTAGTGCGTAATTGTAGCTTAACGATATTAATTTAAGCACCTCATTTTAGGTTTTCTAAATCAACTAAGTGTTCAATTCTCAAATCGAAAGGATGAATTTGAATTCCCATTGATGTTCTTCCTATTTCTCATTCTTTTTTCTGTTCTAGCTCTCAGAAAGAAAGTTTCTCTCTAATCTTCTTCGTCCTTCTCCAACCTTCTCTCTCTGGTTCTAGGAACTAATTAGTTTTGGGCCATTGTTTCATTAGCTTAATTGCCAAAGTTTAACTCAAACTAATCTTGCTTAGGTCCTAAGAAATAGAATTTTCTAAGTAATTGTTGTTTAACGATATTAGGCCAATTCTTAAATCCAAAAGGATGAATTAGAATTACCTATGATCTGCTTCCTATTTCTTATTCTTTTCTCTAACTTTCAATTCTAGCTCTCGAGATGAAAGTTTCTCTCTAAACGTCTCCGTCCCTACGCATCCAACTCTCCTTTGTTCTAGGAACTTTAGCTTAGGCCACTAATTGTTTCATTAGCATAATTGCCCAAGTTTAACTATAACAAATACCGTTTAGCCTCTAAGAAACAAAATTTACTGAGTAATCGTAGCGTAAGGATATTAGCTTAGGCACCTCATTTTAGGTTTTCTAAATCAGCTTAGTGTTCAATTCTCAACTCCAAAAGGATGAATTCGAATTCCACTTGATTTTCTACCTATTTCTTATTCCTTTTTCTCTTCTAGCTCACAAGAAGAAAGTTTCTCTCTAACCTTCTTCGTCCTTCTCCATCGTTCTCTCTTTTGTTGTTGGAATGAATTAGCTGTGGCCATCGATTGTTTCGTTAGCTTAATTGGCCTCAAACTGATTTTGCTTGGCCTCAGAGAAAGAGGATTTACCGTGTAATTGTAGCTGAATGGTATTAGTTTAACTTAATGACCCCATTTTAGGTTTTCTAAATGACCTAATTTTTAAATTCTCAAATCCAAAATGATGAAATTGAATTCCATTTGATTTTCACCCCATTCATAATTCTTCTCTTTTTTAGCTCTCAAGATGAAAGTTTCTATCTAACGTTATCCGTCCGTCGCCGTGCTTGTCTCTTTTGTTCTGTGAACTAATTAGATTATGTCACTAATTGTTTCATTAGCTTAATTGGCCAAGTTTGAATTAAGCTAATATTATTTAGCGCCTACAAAACATAATTTAGTGAGTAATTGTAGCTTAACGATATTAACTTAAGCACCTCATTTTAGGTTTTCTAAATCAACTAAGTGTTCAATTCTCAAATCGAAAGGATGAATTTGAATTTCCATTGATGTTCTTCCTATTTCTCATTCTTTTTTCTCTTCTAGCTCTCAGAAAGAAAGTTTCTCTCTGACCTTCTTCGTCCTTCTCCAACCTTCCATCTCTGGTTCTAGGAATTAATTAGTTTAGGGCCATTGATTGTTTCATTGGCTTAATTGCCAAAGTTTAACTCAAACTAATCTTGCTTAGGTCCTAAGAAATAGAATTTTCTAAGTAATTGTTGTTTAACGATATTAGGCCAATTCTTAAAACCAAAAGGATGAATTAGAATTCCCTATGATATCTGCTTCCTATTTCTTATTCTTTTCTCTAACTTTCTATTCTAGCTCTCGAGACGAAAGTTTCTCTCTAAACGTCTCCGTCCCTACGCATGCAACTCTCTTTTGTTCTAGGAACTTTAGCTTAGGCCACTAATTGTTTCATTAGCATGCCCAAGTTCAACTATAACCAATACTGCTTAGCCTCTAAGAAACAAAATTTACTGAGTAAAGTGTAAGGATATTAGCTTAGGCACCTCATTTTAGGTTTTCTAAATCAGCTTAGTACAATTCTCAACTCCAAAAGGATGAATTCGAATTCCACTTGATTTTCTACCTATTTATTATTCTTTCTTCTCTTCTTTTTTTGGGTGAATAAGACATAAATAAAAACAAGAAGATTACACATTTACAAGGGGCATGCCCCAGGCCCTAACCAAAAACAAAACAAAAACAACAAAACGAAAAAACAAAAAACAAAAAAAACCTAGATCAACGCCGACACAGACCCGAACATACAAAAATGTTCATGTGTCCCATAATAAACATATGGGAAAGATGAACACAATCAGACAGGTTCGGGACCAAACAGACCAGCTTAAACATGCACATCCCGCAGTTAAAGCATAAGACCTAAAAATAAACAAGCATTCATCAGGCTTTGACAACCAAATAGTCAAATAAATAAGAAGCAAAAGGTTCCTCCCATTCTGGACATTTCCAGCGGTCACAGTAAGCAAAGAAACAGAAGTCCAACCCGTGGCTGTCCCATTTATCAGAGAACCTAGGATGCTATCCACACATATTGGTCCTATGCAAAAGAGGAACCTGTCGAGAGAATACCAAGCACAGCAACCAGGCTTACCAAAGTCCACAGTACGAAACCCACAAAACAACAAACCAGAAATGCCGTGCACATCCCGCACGGATAGGCCAAAAGGAATTAAACACAGCAGACCATTTATAATGTCCAACCGTAATGAGTTAAAATAACAGGAAAGAAAGACACTCATGCTAAACCATGTACAGCCCACACGGTTAGGCCAAAAGGAGTGACAACCAAGCAAAACACTCATAGTCCATACACATTCAAATAAAATAAAAGTAAACGAAAGACAAGTACCCACAAAGGCGCTATAAGCAGCCATCAACATTTGCCAGAAAACACGACCACCCATAGTGCCATCGAACCCAAAACAGTTCATACAGCCCCAACAGAACTCAAACATTTTAGTGTACTCACAGCAGCCTGATCTGCCCAGCATAGGAGTTGCGTAACAGCTACATCCTTCAGACGCGTAGCACGTATCCCTATCCAGGCAGCCACCATATTGCTCAAACATTGTAATAGACCTTGTAGAAGAAGTCAGAAGTGAGTATATCCAGTGATACCAAGGACCAATCATAGTAACAGCACACTCAATGTAGGATCTCTCAACACTCGGCCCACAGTTTAGGGGCTCACACCACTCGAAATTAGCTTCCTTATCCTGCACATAAAAATTTACAGTATATATAGTCATTAGTAAAAATTTATTTATGGCTAACATCACTCGACCCACAAGTAATTGGAGAACATATAAAGTAACTTTCATCACTCGACCCTCAAAGATAGATAGATCCACTTGGGACACCCGAGAATACCTGCAAAAGAAAAAAAATTTAAGTACATAAACTCTCATATAAGCTCACCATCTCTCGACCCACATTTAGTGAACTCACATCACTCAGCAGCCCTCCCATTTCTGATGCTATGGGGCTTCAGAATTGTCTCCGGCAGACTCCATTTGTCTAGAAACCATTTGTCACCATTGGATCTAGGAATATTCTTAAGTGACAGCATTCTATTTCTAACCATTTGGATAACAGATTTAATGACCACCTCTTCAGGTTTTAGCTCTTTGTTAAAGATATTTTCTTCTCTTCTAGCTCACAAGAAGAAAGTTTCTCTATTAGCTTCTCCGTCCTTCTCTCTTTTGTTGTTGGAACGAATTAGCTGTGGCCATCGATTGTTTCGTTAGCTTTATTGGCCTCAAACTGATTTTGCTTGGCCTCTCAGAAAGAGGATTTACCGTGTAATTGTAGCTTAATGGTATTAGTTTAAGTTAATCACCTCATTTTAGGTTTTCTTAATCAACTAAGTTTTCAATTCTCAAATCCAGAATGATGAAATTGAATTCCATTTGATTTTCACCCCATTCATTATTCTTTTCTCTTTTTTAGCTCTCAAGATGAAAGTTTCTCTCTAACGTTATCCGTCCGTCGCCGTGGTTGTCTCTTTTGTTCTGCGAACTAATTAGATTATGTCACTAATTGTTTCATTAGCTTAATTGGTCGAGTTTTAATTAAGCTAATATTATTTAGGGCCTAAGAAACAAAATTTTGTGAGTAATTGTAGCTTAACGATATTAGATTAAGCACCTCATTTTAGGTATTCTAAATAACCTAAGTGTTCAATTCTCAAATCGAAAGGATGAATTTGAATTCCCATTGATGTTCTTCCTATTTCTCATTTTTTTTTCTCTACTAGCGCTCAGAACGAATGTTTCTCTCTCACCTTCTTCATCCATCTCCAACCTTCTCTCTCTGGTTCTAGGAACTAATTAGTTTAGGCCATTGATTGTTTCATTAGCTTAATTGCCAAAGTTTAACTCATACTAATCTTGCTTAGGTCCTAAGAAATAGAATTTTCTAAGTAATTGTTGTTTAACGATATTAGGCCAATTCTTAAACCCAAAAGGATGAATTAGAATTCCCTATGATCTGCTTCCTATTTCTTATTCTTTTCTCTAACTTTCAATTCTAGCTCTCGAGACGAAAGTTTCTCTCTAAACGTCTCCGTCCCTCCCAATCCATCTCTCTTTTGTTCTTGGAACTTTAGCTTAGGCCACTAATTGTTTCATTAGCATAATTGCCCAACTTTAACTATAACCAATACTGCTTAGCCTCTAAATCTGCTTAGTGTTCAATTCTCAACTCCAGAAGGATGAATTCGAATTCCAGTTGATTTTCTACCTATTTCTTATTCCTTTTTCTCTCTGGCTCACAAGAAGAAAGTTTCTCTCTAACCTTCTCGGTCCTTCTCCATCGTTCTCTCTTTTGTTGTTGGAACGAATTAGCTGTGGCCATCGACTGTATCGTTAGCTTAATTGGCTTCAAACTGATTTTGCTTGGCCTCTAAGAAAGAGGATTTACCGTGTAGTTGTAGCTTAATGGTATTAGTTTAACTTAATCACCCTATTTTCGGTTTTCTAAATCAACTAAGTTTTAAATTCTCAAATCCAAAAGGATGAAATTGAATTCCATTTGATTTTCACCCCATTCACAATTCTTTTCTCTTTTTTAGCTCTCAAGATGAAAGTTTCTCTCTAACGTTATCCGTCCGTTGCCGTGCTTGTCTCTTTTGTTCTGCGAACTAATTAGATTATGTCACTAATTGTTTCATTAGCTTAATTGGCCAAGTTTGAATTAAGCTAATATTATTTAGCGCCTAAGAAATATAATTTAGTGAGTAATTGTAGCTTAACGATATTAAATTAAGCACCTCATTTTAGGTTTTCTAAATCAACTAAGTGTTCAATTCTCAAATCGAAAAGATGAATTTGAATTCCCATTGATGTTCTTCCTATTTCTCATTCTTTTTTCTCTTCCAGCTCTCAGAAAGAAAGTTTCCCTCTAACCTTCTAAGAAAGTTTCCCTCTTCCTATTTGTGTAGTGTCACCTCTTGGGGGTGAATTGATTTTGAAACAAGGCGTTAGGGGTTGTGATATAGAGGTTGATTATCATAGAATCGCTTTTTCCTTTGTAGTTATGCCTATGAGGGGTTTCGATGTTATTTTGGGTATGGACTGGTTATCGTCATACCGGGCAGTTATTGATTGCTACCGCCAGAGGGTCACTTGTTGTACCGTGAGCGGAGAGTATTTTCATTTTCTGGGGGACCGGGTTGGTGATGTGTTGCCACCGGGGTATGTTCCGCGAGGACGAAGTGAGCTTAGTGGGCTACTTGCTAACCTTTCGATTAGTGAGGATAATGAGACTCAGATTGTGTTGCCAAGGGTGGTTTGTGAGTACTCGGATGTCTTTCCCGAGGATCTTGTTGGTTTGCCACCGCATCGGGAGATTGAGTTCTCTATTGACCTAGTGCCCGGCACGGCGCCGATTTCCATGGCACCTTATCGTTTTGCCCCAGCCGAGTTAGTTGAGTTGAAGATCCAACTCCAGGAGTTGCTAGATAAGGGCTTTATACGTCCTAGTGTTTCACCGTGGGGAGCACCGGCCCTCTTTGTTAAAAAGAAAGGTGGTGCTTTGAGACTTTGTATAGATTATCGGAAATTGAATCGGGCTACGGTTAAGAATAAGTACCCTATGCCTCGTATCGATGACCTGTTTGACCAGTTGAAGGGTTCCCGTTGTTTCTCTAAGATAGACTTGAGATCGGGTTACCACCAGTTGAGGGTCAGGGAAGAGGATATTCCGAAGACGGCATTCCGTACGCGGTATGGCCATTATGAGTTTTTGGTGATGCCATTTGGGCTCACCAATGCATCGGCAGTCTTTATGGACTTGATGAACCGGATCTTCCGGGAATTCTTGGATCAGTTTGTAGTCGTTTTTGTGGACGACATCCTTATCTATTCGCCTTCTGAGGAGGAGCACGAGGCACACTTGAGGGTGGTGCTTGAGTTACTTAGAGCCCATAGGCTGTATGCCAAGTTTGGGAAGTGTGAGTTCTGGCTGAAAGAAGTCAAATTCTTAGGCCATGTGGTATCCGGTGAAGGAGTGTCTGTTGATACATCCAAGGTAGAGGCAGTGCAGGATTGGGCACAGCCTAAGAGTGTTTTTGAGATCCGCAGGTTTCTGGGGTTAGCTGGGTATTACCGTCGGTTTGTGAAAGATTTCTCCAGGTTAGCATCACCGTTGACTAAACTGACTCGGAAGGGAGTCAAATTTGTATGGAGTGAGACTTGTGAAAAGTCATTTCAGGAGTTGAAAGTTAGACTGACTACCGCTCCAGTATTGATTATTCCAGAGAGAGGGTTGGGTTATACGGTCTATTGTGACGCCTCACGAGAGGGTCTGGGTTGTGTATTAATGCAAGAAGGGAAAGTAGTTGCCTATGGCTCACGTCAGTTGAAAATTCACGAGCAGAATTACCCTACACATGATCTAGAGTTAGCAGCTGTGATATTTGCCTTGAAGATCTGGAGGCATTATCTTTATGGTGAGAAATTCGAGGTGTTCTCGGATCATAAGAGTTTGAAGTATTTATTTACACAGAAAGACTTAAACTTGAGGCAGAGGAGGTGGATGGAGTTCATAGAGGATTATGACTTTGAGTTGCATTATCATCCGGGAAAGGCCAATGTGGTGGCCGATGCCCTTAGCAGGAAACCTATTGGTGACATAGCTAGCATAGCCATCCGAGAGTGGGAGATGTTGGGTGCACTTGGGGAGTTTGATTTATTTCTAGGCGAATCCGTTGAGGCTGCGGTCTTGTTTTCTGTTGTTGTTCAGCCTACACTTGTGACTCGAGTGTTAGAGGCTCAGAGAGGTGACCTTGAGGTAGAATCTCTCCGTGAGAAGATTTCCAGTGGAAAGGTTGAGAAAGGTTTGACGGTGTATTCCGACCTGAGTGTGAGATACCGAGACCGTCCGTTTGTGCCGGAGTCTTGCCGAGAGGAGGTACTCCGAGAGTTTCATCATTCACGCCTTGCGGTGCATCCGGGAGGCACTAAGATGTATCGGGATTTGGGTCGTCAGTTCTGGTGGCGGGGTATGAAGAGAGATGTGGCAGCTTTCGTATCTAAGTGTCTTACTTGTCAGCAAGTGAAGGCCGAACATCAGAGGCCAGCGGGTTTGTTGCAACCCTTGCCTATTGCCGAGTGGAAGTGGGAGCATGTCACTATGGACTTCGTTGTAGGTCTTCCGAGGACTCAGCGGGGTAGTGATGCTATTTGGGTGGTTGTAGACCGGTTGACTAAGTCGGCGCACTTTATTTCTATGCGCGTGAGAGATTCGGTAGATCATCTTGCCGACTTGTATATTCGGGACATAGTGAGATTGCACGGGGTCCCAGTGACGATCGTCTCAGATAGAGATCCTCGTTTTACTGCCAGGTTGTGGCAGAGTTTGCAGAGTGCCTTAGGCACTAAGTTGACCTTTTGCACGGCTTATCATCCTCAGACTGACGGACAGTCCGAGCGTACTATTCAGATACTTGAGGATATGCTTCGGGGTTGTGTT
This sequence comes from Camellia sinensis, assembly GCF_055761805.1. Classification (NCBI taxonomy): domain Eukaryota; kingdom Viridiplantae; phylum Streptophyta; class Magnoliopsida; order Ericales; family Theaceae; genus Camellia; species Camellia sinensis. Next base: position 91,848,777 of record NC_138964.1, read on the forward strand.
CTAGACTTTAGTGGGTCGTGGGAGAGGCACTTGCCGTTGGTGGAGTTTGCCTACAACAACAGTTTCCAGTCTAGTATCGGTATGGCACCATTTGAGGCCTTGTATGGCCGACCGTGTAGATCTCCTGTGTGTTGGGCCGAGGTGGGTGATGCACCTCTGTTGGGTCCAGAGTTGGTGAGGAAAACTACGGAGAAAGTTGAGCTTATCCGTAAGAGGCTTGTTACAGCACAGAGTCGTCAGAAATCGTATGCCGACCGTAGGAGGAGACCTTTGGTGTTTGAGGTGGGTGATCATGTCTTTCTGAAGATATCACCTAGACGGGGTTTGATGAGGTTTGGGAAGAGTGGGAAGTTGTCCCCTCGATTCATTGGTCCGTTTGAGATCCTTGAGAGGATTGGCGAGGCTGCTTATCGTTTAGCTTTGCCGCCGCAGTTGTCTGGAGTACATGACGTGTTTCATGTGAGTATGCTTCGGAAGTATGAACCGGATCCATCACATGTGTTGGATTGGACCGATTTAGTGGTTGATGTGGATATTTCATATGAGGAGAGACCGGTTCGGGTATTGGATAGGCGGGATCAAGTTTTGCGAGGCAAGACCATCCCTTTGGTAAAAGTTTTGCGGAAACATCATGGAGTGGAGGAAGCCACTTGGGAGCGTGAAATGGAAGTCCGCGAAAAATACCCGGACATGTTTATTCAGTTGTAATCTCATATTTAGATTTTGTAATATTGTTGAACTTAAGAGCTTTGCATATGTCTTAGGTTGTAAAACGTTGAGTATGTTTTGGAAAAGGGGTGTATCTTGAAACTTGCTTCATTATAGAAGTTTAGTATAGTATTGCATATGTTGATTACATTGCTTAGTGTGTTATGTATATCATGTAATTAAATATGATATGGGATTGTTAGCATTGAAAGGAATAATGCATAATAATGATACAGATTGAGATATATGTTGTGTTATATATTTGATATGAGATGCCTCTTGATAAAGAGATGAAATGACCAGTTTTGGGTCAAGATGTTTACTAATGAATTGTTTAAAAAAAATCTGTTATAAAAAAAACTTATGCTTAATTTCGGGGACGAAATTCTTTGAAGGGGGGGGAGGTTATAGCGACCCCGGTCTTTTCCCATTTGATTATTGTATCCAGACTTAGGTTCCGTAGATTCTGTCATTGTATAATGGTTGTTGTTGTTGTTCCTTATTTTCTCTTTTGGAATTATAGGATGTGTTAGGCAGGTTTGTTCAGGTTGGTTGGGTTTAGAAACCAAGTGTTGCTGTCCAGGTTTTTGGTTCTTCGCTCGAGCGAGGAGTTGTTTGCTCGAGCGAGAGGTAGTGTTTGATTTGGACCTGTAGCTGTGCATTCTTGGCTCGAGCGAGCTTTTCTTCGCTCGAGCGAGTTAGTTTGTTCTTCGCTCGAGCAATAGTTCCTTCGCTCGAGCGTGAGTCTAGTTTCAGACCTGAGGGTTTGAGTTCTTCGCTCGATCGAGCTTTCTTTTGCTCGAGCAAGCTTTTGGGTTGTTGGCTCGAGCAAGGCTTCCTTGGCTCGAGCGTAGATTCTCTGTGTCTGGTCGCTCGAGCGACCAAGTCTTCGCTCGAGCGAGCCTGTCCAGTTTAAATACACAGCAGCGGGATTTGATCAGTCTTTTTTATATTCTTTTGATTTCAAACCTTAGGTTCGACCTCTTTCTCTCCCTACTCACCTTCTCTCTTAGGTTTGATCTGTTTAGAGAGTGTTTCAACCCTAGTTGCTTTATTAAAAAGATAGAGGGAGTCGAGAGCTTTCATTTAATCTGAACATTTGGCAATTTGGAGCATTTTGGTCTTTGGGCACTCATCTCTGCCTTCACTATTTGGGTTGTTTACTCTGAGGTAGGGATTTCCTACTCCATTTTATAGGTTATGTTCTAAGTTTTGGTATTTTAATATGTTGGGAATACTTTGGTAAATTTTGGGAAAAACCCTAGTTGAATTATTGAATTGATTTGTATAAGTAATTCATGGAATTGGGAAAAGATGGTTAAATTCATGGAATTGGTGAACTCATTGATTAATTGGCATAATTGGATAATTTGTATCATTTGTCTATTGAATTGTTGACATGGTTATTTTCAGTTTAGAAATAACTGTTTTGGGCTATCGGTGGAGGATAGTCGTGATTGTTGTAGACATTGCATGTGAATTAGGAATAACTGAAACTAATCACATTGGTTAAGTCATTAATTTTGACTATTGCATTAATACAGAAAATACGTGTATTGATTGAGCATTGCATTTGCATACATTGTTTTGTGTGGGAGGAGATAGGGGATGTACTCCACGGTTTAGGGGAAGATAGGGGATGGACCTCTAAACCGGATTTTGTTTGGGAGGAGATAGGGGATGGACTCCATTAGCATCACTTTTATGTGTGCTTATTTATATAGAAGTGTTTTATTGATACAACACTAAAATGTGTATCAATCTGGAAGTATGAAGTGTTTTGATTTATCTGAGCTTGAGTCTCCTTTGTTTGTTGATATTGGAAGGATGTGAATACGATATATGTAATTCACTGTGTTGTAAGTTTGGCCAGGTTCTGAGCCATGTTGATAAAACTGGGAAGTAAAACGTATCTTAGACAATAGTGTCATGAGACTGTAAAATGAAGTAATTGATTATCCTGGTTAACCATCTGTTGAATGCTATTGCTTTATTCGTTACTTATATGTGGTTTAGTATTTTTCTACTGGGCTGTGGCTCACCCTTTATGGGAACATCATTTTCAGGTTCAGGGGATAAGCTACCTCCAAGGACTTAGCTTGGAAGGACTTGGATTCTGAAGACTATTTTTCTGTTGTTTGCTTTTATTTGTTAGTACATGTAAACACTCAAGCCTAGGGCTTTTCTTGTATTGAGTTAGAACTCATATTTTTGTATCCAAGTGTTGGCTTGGAAAGATGTAAGCCTGTAGGGCATTTTTATTCGATTATTTAGTAATACTCTGATGAATGAATTAATAAAATGTCTTCTTTAAATAATGCATGTCAATGATATATAATGGGTTAATTTTGAGGGCGTTACATTTTAGGTTTTCTAAATCAGCTTAGTGTTCAATTCTCATCAACTCCAAATGGATGAATTTGAATTCCACTTGATTTTCTACTTATTTCTTATTCCTTTTTCTCTTCTAGCTCACAAGAAGAAAGTTTCTCTCTAACCTTCTCCGTCCTTCTCCGTCCTTCTCTCTTTTGTTGTTGGAACGAATTAGCTGTGGCCATCGATTGTTTCGTTAGCTTAATTGGCCTCAAACTGATTTTGCTTTGGCCTCTAAGAAAGAGGATTTACCGTGTAATTGTAGCTTAATGGTATTAGTTTAACTTAATCACCCCATTTTAGGTTTTCTTAATCAACTAAGTTTTTAATTCTCAAATCCAAAAGGATGAAATTGAATAATTCCATTTGATTTTCACCCCATTCATAATTCTTTTCTCTTTTTTAACTCTCAAGATGAAAGTTTCTCTCTAACATTATTCGTCCGTCACTATGCTTGTCTCTTTTGTTCTGCGAACTAATTAGATTATGTCACTAATTGTTTCATTAGCTTAATTGGCCAAGTTTGAATTAAGCTAATATTATTTAGCGCCTAATATTATTCAGGCCAGTGTAACAGTGTTCTAGGTTGAGTCATCACCATCAGTGTGGTCGTCGCCAGCTTCCGACCTCGGCTCTCTGGGGTATGGTTCCCAGTCCAGTTATGGTGTGGTTTCTGTATGGACCATGTTTTCTGTTCAACCCTTTCTTCTTGTTCTAGAGAGAGAAGGGTGATGTAAAGTTATACGCTGTGGGTTATTGTTCAGTGCCTACAATCTTTCGTTGCTGTTCATGGTGCATCTCAGCGATGCTACTATTCAGCCGATTATTGCAGGTGTTCTTGTGTGATCGCTAAATTTCCTTTGGGTGATGTGAGAGGTGTAACCAGCGTGGTGTTTTTATTTGCTACGCTGGACATGTTCTCTAGTTTAATATCTTCGAGCTGACCGTAGAAGACTTTCTGTCTACTTCGGCGTGTGTTATCCGACCTTAGTTGCTACTCCAGCGTGGGTTGTACTGGTTCGGTTTGTTTTCTGTTGTGCAAGGGATGTTGGTGCTTTTGGCTTCAGGTAGTGACGTGTCTTTGTTGCTGCTGGGTTGGTCTGGTTTACCGTCGGCTGCGATTTGATTTTTGTTCACTGTCGTTCAGTTGCTGCCATTCATTGGAGGGTCTGCAACGTTTGAGTTTGGGTGGTTATGGAAGATGTGAGTTCCACGTTTTTTTTGTCGCGTGGACGTTGGTGTTGTGTTTTCCGCCAAAGCTTGCTGTATAAGCTTTGCTGATGTTCTGCTCAAGGATAGCACGTGGGTCTTGGGGCAGAGCAATTAGGTGGCTGGTCATTTCTTGATTGGGTGCCGTGTACAATCTTTTGACATGGGGCTGATGTTGGGGAAGGTAATAGCTTTTCAACTTTATATATATATATAATATTCATATATATATATATTTTGGTTGTTGACTACGGTTTTTGGTGGAGCTTAAAGGCTTGGGCAACTGGGGCCCACTTGGTATTTTATTCCAAGTTTGGGGCGTGAAGTTGTTTGTGGCAGTGGAAAATTTTGGCCCACGGCAAATTGGGTTTTATGTAGATTTTGGTGGGGCCCTTTTGGATTTCATGGTTACATTATTATTTGGGTCCACTATCCATGGGTTATGGCCTTTTCTTGGGCTCACAGTATATTGGGTTTTATTTTGTGTTGGGTCTCAATTTTTTTTGGTGATCCCATATATTTTTGATTAGCCACAATGCAGCAAACCTTTTGTAGTCGGTTATTTCATGATGATTGATCGTGTGATCCTCATGTGACTCGATACGAGGGTGGTTTTGAGCCATCTCCGCCAAGAGTGATTGGGGAGTCGCTGTTATGGGGAATAGTGGTTCGATAACTAGCCGAGTTAGAGACTGGGAGATGAGCGGGAGGATAGCTACCAGTTTTCTGGTCGCTTCTTGTCTTCATGTGACCCATCCTAAATTGATTGTATTGCCACGCCTGACATGGAGTGAAGGGGACACTGCCGTGGGGTTTGAGGCTTGTGATCTACCAAGGAAGGGACTGGGGGATGTGATGATTGCTCTCATGTTATGTTGGCTATGTATTGGTTAGTTGCAGCGGGACTATTGTTTTTTCACTAAGCTTCTTAAGTCCGTTGATTATGGTGATTGACTTTGCAGGCTTCATGTGACTCAGCCAGGATCTCTCATGGGATAGATATTTTCCTTCGTCATAGCTTTGGTTGAGTGGCTAGGATGTCACGGCTATGAGAAGCGAGATGCTTATTGGATTCCATGATTTCATTCGAGGTAGAGACTGGGAGCAAGCGAGGGCCGTTATTATTTTTGATTGGTCTCTTTGGGTGTTTAGTTAGTTTCTTTTGTATTGTGTGTTGGTCTGATATGTTTTATGAGTATGTGGTGTGTTTTGTTTATTTGCCCATATATCCACCCCAAGTTTCCATCTATTATCTCTGATGGTAGGGGTTACTTGGGGACAAAAAGGATATATGGGCAAAGTGGGGTTTTGTTTTTTTTCTGTTGTTCTTTCGCTTTTTGCAAGTGTGGTTTTCTGTTGTAAAGATGTCTAGTGGTAGCTTGTGGTGTTTTTTTTGTTCATCTATTATTTGTTGTAGGGTGTACCTGGGGTATGCCCCTTGTAAACTTGTACATTTTACTGTCTTTATTCTATGACTTACTTACCCAAAAAAAAAAAAAAAAAAATTTAGCGCCTAAGAAACATAATTTAGTGAGTAATTGTAGCTTAACAATATTAACTTAAGCACCTCATTTTAGGTTTTCTAAATCAACTAAGTGTTCAATTCTCAAATCGAAAGGATGAATTTGAATTCCCATTGATGTTCTTCCTATTTCTCATTCTTTTTTCTCTTCTAGCTCGCAGAAAGAAAGTTTCTCTCTAACCTTCTTCGTCCTTCTCCAACCTTCTCTCTCTGGTTCTAGGAACTAATTAGTTTAGGCCATTGATTGTTTCATTAGCTGAAATGCCAAAGTTTAACTCAAACTAATCTTGCTTAGGTCCTAAGAAATAGAATTTTCTAAGTAATTGTTGTTTAATGATATTAGGCCAATTCTTAAATCCAAAACGATGAATTAGAATTCCCTATGATCTTCTTCCTATTTCTTATTCTTTTCTCTAACTTTCTATTCTAGCTCTCGAAACGAAAGTTTCTCTCTAAACGTCTCCGTCCCTACGCATCCAACTCTCTTTTATTCTAGGAACTTTAGCTTAGGCCACTAATTGTTTCATTAGCATAATTGCCCAAGTTTAACTACAACCAATACTACTTAGCCTCTTTGAAACAAAATTTACTGAGTAATCGTAGCGTAAGGATATTAGCTTAGGCACCACATTTTAGGTTTTCTAAATCAGCTTAGTGTTCAATTCACAACTCCAAAAGGATGAATTCGAATTGCACTTGATTTTCTACCTATTTCTTATTCCTTTTTTCTCTTCTAGCTCACAAGAAGAAAGTTTCTCTCTAACCTTCTCTGTCCTTCTCCATCGTTCTCTCTTTTGTTGTTGGAACGAATTAGCTGTGGCCATCGATTGTTTCGTTAGCTTAATTGGCCTCAAACTGATTTTGTTTGGCCGCTAAGAAAGAGGATTTACCGTGTACTTGTTGCTTAATGGTATTAGATTAACTTAATCACCTCATTTTAGGTTTTCTAAATCAACTAAGTTTTGAATTCTCAAATCCAAAAGGATGAAATTGAATTCCATTTGATTTTCACCCCATTCATAATTCTTTTCTCTTTTTTAGCTCTCAAGATGAAAGTTTCTCTCTAACGTTATCCGTCCGTCGCCGTGCTTGTCTCTTTTGTTCTGCGAACTAATTAGATTATGTCACTAATTGTTTCACTAGCTTAATTGGCCAAGTTTGACTTAAGCTAATATTATTTAGCGCCTAAGAAACAAAATTTAGTGAGTAATTGTAGCTTAACGATATTAACTTAAGCACCTCATTTTAGGTATTCTAAATCAACTAAGTGTTCAATTCTCAAATCGAAAGGATGAATTTGAATTCCCATTGATGTTCTTCCTATTTCTCATTCTTTTTTCACTTCTAGCTCTCAGAAAGAAAGTTTCCCTCTAACCTACTTTGTCCATCTCCAACCTTCTCTCTCTGGTTCTAGGAACTAATTAGTTTAGGTCATTGATTGTTTCATTAGCTTAATTGCCAAAGTTTAACTCAAACTAATCTTGTTTAGGTCCAAAGAAATAGAATTTTCTAAGTAATTGTTGTTTAACAATATTAGGCCAATTCGTAAATCCAAAAGGATGAATGAGAATTCCCTATGATCTTCTTTCTATTTCTTATTCTTTTCTCTAACTTTCTATTCTAGCCCTCGAGACGAAAGTTACTCTCTAAACGTCTCCATCCCTCCCAATCCATCTCTCTTTTGTTCTAGGAACTTTAGCTTAGGCCACTAATTGTTTCATTAGCATAATTGCCCAAGTTTAACTATAACCAATACTGCTTAGCCTTTAAGAAAAAAAATTTACTGAGTAATCGTACCGTATGGATTTTAGCTTAGGCACCTCATTTTAGGTTTTCTAAATCAGCTTAGTGTTCAATTCTCAACTCCAAAAGGATGAAATCGAATTCCATTTGATTTTCTACCTATTTCTTATTCCTTTTTCTTTCTAGCTCACAAGAAGAAAGTTTCTCTCTAACCTTCTCCGTCCTTCTCCATCGTTCTCTCTTTTGTTGTTGGAACGAATTTGCTGTGGCCATCGATTGTTTCGTTAGCTTAATTGGCCTCAAATTGATTTTGCTTGGCCTCTAAGAAAGAGGATTTACCGTGTAGTTGTAGCTTAATGGTATTAGTTTAACTTAATCACCCTATTTTCGGTTTTCTAAATCAACTAAGTTTTAAATTCTCAAATCCAAAAGGATGAAATTGAATTCCATTTTATTTTCACTCCATTCATAATTCTTTTGTCTTTTTTAGCTCTCAAGATGAAAGTTTCTCTCTAACGTTATCCGTCCGTCGCCGTGATTGTCTCTTTCGTTCTGCGAACTAATTAGATTATGTCACCAATTGTTTCATTTGCTTAATTAGCCAAGTTTGAATTAAGCTAATATTATTTAGGGCCTAAGAAACATAATTTAGTGAGTAATTGTAGCTTAACGAAATTAACTTAAGCCCCTCATTTTAGGTTTTCTAAACCAACTAAGTGTTCAATTCTCAAATCGAAATGATGAATTTGAATTCCCATTGATGTTCTTCCTACTTCTCATTCTTTTTTCTCTTCTAGCACACAGAAAGGAAGTTTCTCTCTAACCTTCTTCGTCCTTCTCCAACCTTCTCTCTCTGGTTCTAGGAACCAATGAGCATAGGCCATTGATTGTTTCATTTGCCTAATTGGACAAGTTTAACTCAAACTAATCTTTCTTAGGTCCTAAGAAATAGAATTTTCTAAGTAATTGTTCTTTAACGATACTAGGCCAATTCTTATATCCAAAAGGATGAATTAGAATTCCCTATGATCTTCTTCCTATTTCTTATTCTTTTCTCTAACTTTCTATTCTAGCTCTCGAGACAAAAGGTTCTCTCTAAACGTCTCTGTCCCTATGCATCCAACTCTCTTTTGTTCTAGGAACTTTAGCTTAGGCTACTAATTGTTTCATTAGCATAATTGCCCAAGTTTAACTATAACCAATACTGCTTAGCCTATTAGAAAAAAAATTTACTGAGTAATCGTAGCGTAAGGATATTAGCTTGGGCACCTCATTTTAGGATTTCTAAATGGGTCTTTTATAGTCACTTTGCAGCGGCCCACTTGGGTTCATTTTGAAAAATTCTTTTTGTTTAGTCACTTTGCAGCGGGTCTTTTATAGTCGATTTTATCTTGATGATTGATCGTGTGATCCTCATGTGACTCGATATGAGGTTAGTTTTGAGCCATCTCCGCCAAGGGTGATTGAGGGGTCACTGCTATGGGGAATAGTGGTTCGATGACTAACCGAGTTAGAGACTGGGAGATGAGCGGGAGGATAGCTACCGGTTCCGGTTGCTTCATGTCTTCATGTGACCCATCCTAAGTGGTCGTATTGCCACGCCTGACATGGAGTGAAGGGCACACTGCCGTGGGGTTTGAGGCTTGTGATCTACTAAGGAAGGGACTGGGGGATGTGATGATTGATCTCAGGTTATTTTTTGGCTATGTATCGGTTTGTTGCTGTGGGGCTACCGTTGTCACTTCGACTGACAAGACTGTTGCTTATGGTTACTGATCGTGCTAGCTTCATGTGACTCTGTCGGGATTTCTCATGGGGTAGATTTTTTCCTCTGTCATGGCTTTTGCTGAGTGGCTAGGATGTCACGGCTGTGAGGAGTGGGATGCTTACTGAATTCCATGTGTTGATCTACGGTAGAGACTGGGGGCGAATGGGGTTGGTTATCATTTTTGATTTGTCTTAAGGGTTGTTGCTTTGTGAGTATGCTTGTTGTGGTTTTTAAGTTTTTGGTGTTTGTTTGTATCTTTGCCCATATATCCATCCCAAGTTTCCGTCTATTATCTCTGATGGTAGGGGTTACTTGGGGACAAAAGGATATATGGGCAAAGTTGGGTTACTTTGTTTTTTCTGTTGTTCTTGTGTTTCTCCCCCATTCTTAGGGGGTGCTGTGGTAGGATATGTTGGTATTGTATTCGTTTATTTATTTGTTGTTGGGTATGCCTGGGGTATGCCCCTTGTAAACTTGTAAATTTTTTGTCTTTATTTTATGACTTACTTACCCCAAAAAAAAAAATCAGCTTAGTGTTCAATTCTCAACTCCAAAAGGATGAATTCGAATTCCACTTGATTTTCTACCTTTTTCTTATTCCTTTTTCTATTCTAGCTCACAAGAAGAAAGTTTCTCTCTAACCTTCTCCGTCCTTCTCCGTCGTTCTCTCTTTTGTTGTTGGAACGAATTAGCTGTGGGCATCGATTGTTTCATTAGCTTAATTGGCCTCAAACTGATTTTGCTTGAAATCTAAGAAAGAGGATTTACCGTGTAATTGTAGCTTAATGGTATTAGTTTAACTTAATCACCCCATTTTAGGTTTTCTTAATCAACTAAATTTTCAATTCTCAAATCCAAAAGGATGAAATTGAATTCCATTTGATTTTCACCACATTCATAATTCTTTTCTCTTTTTTAGCTCTCAAGATGAAAGTTTCTCTCTAACGTTATCCGTCCGTCGCCGTGCTTGTCTCTTTTATTCTGCGAACTAATTAGATTATGTCACTAATTGTTTCATTAGCTTAATTGGCCAAGTTTGAATTAAGCTAATATTATTTAGGGCCTAAGAAACATAATTTAGTGAGTAATTGTAGCTTAACGATATTAACTTAAGCACCTCATTTTAGGTTTTATAAATCAACTAAGTGTTCAATTCTCAAATCGAAAGGATGAATTTGAATTACCATTGATGTTCTTCCTATTTCTCATTCTTTTTTCTCTTCTTGCTCTCAGAAAGAAAGTTTCTCTCTTTCTTCGTCCTTCTCCAACCTTCTCTCTCTGGTTCTAGGAACTAATTAGTTTAGGCCATTGGTTGTTTCATTAGCTTAATTGCCAAAGTTTAACTCAAACTAATCTTGCTTAGGTCCTAAGAAATAGAATTTTCTAAGTAATTGTTGTTTAACGATATTAGGCCAATTCTTAAATCCAAAACGATGAATTAGAATTCCCTATGATCTTCTTCCTATTTCTTATTCTTTTCTCTAACTTTCTATTCTAGCTCTCGAAACGAAAGTTCCTCTCTAAACGTCTCCGTCCCTACGCATCCAACTCTCTTTTGTTCTAGGAACTTTAGCTTAGGCCACTAATTGTTTCATTAGCATAATTGCCCAAGTTTAACTATAACCAATACTGCTTAGCCTTTAAGAAACAAAATTTACGGAGTAGTCGTAGCGTAAGGATATTAGCTTAGGCACCTCATTTTTTTTGGGTAAGTAGGCACCTCATTTTAGGTTTTCTCAATCAACTTAGTGTTCAATTTTCAACTCGAAAAGGATGAATTCGAATTCCACTTTATTATCTACCTATTTCTTATTCCTTTTTCTATTCTAGCTCACAAGAAGAAAGTTTCTCTCTAACCTTTTTCGTCCTTCTCTATCGTTCTCTCTTTTGTTGTTAGAACGAATTAGCTGTGGCCATCGATTGTTTCGTTAGCTTAATTGGCCTCAAACTGATTTTGCTTGGCCTCTAAGAAAGAGGATTTAACGTGTAATTGTAGCTTAATGGTATTAGTTTAACTTAATCACCCCATTTTAGGTTTTCTAAATCAACTAAGTTTTCAATTCTCAAATCCAAAAGGATGAAATTGAATTCCATTTGACTTTCACCCCATTCATAATTCTTTTCTCTTTTTTAGCTCCCAAGATGAAAGTTTCTCTCTAATGTTATCCGTCCGTCGCCGCGCGTCTCTCTTTTGTTCTTCGAACTAATTAGATTATGTCACTAATTGTTTCATTAGCTTAATTGGCCAAGTTTGAATTAAGCTAATATTATTGAGCGCCTAAGAAACAAAATTTAGTGAGTAATTGTACCTTAACGATATTAACTTAAGCACCTCATTTTAGGTTTTCTAAATCAACTAAGTGTTCAATTCTCAAATCGTAAGGATGAATTTGAATTCCCATTGATGTTCTTCCTATTTCCCATTCTTTTTTCTCTTCTAGCTCTCAAAAACAAAGTTTCTCTCTAACTTTTCCGTCCTTCTCCTTCTCTCTCTGGTTCTGGGAACTAATGAGCTTAGGCCTTTGATTGTTTCATTTGCTTAATTGGACAAGTTTAACTCAAACTAATCTTTCTTAGGTTCTAAGAAATAGAATTTTCTGAGTAATTGTTGTTTAACGATATTAGGCCAATTCTTAAGTAAAAAAGGATGAATTAGAATTCCCTACAATTTTCTTCCTATTTCATATTCTTTTCTCTAACATTCTATTCTAGCTCTCGAGACGAAAGTTTCTCTCTAAACGTCTCCGTCCCTCCCCATCCATCTCTCTTTCTTTCTAGGAACTTTAGCTTAGGCCACTAATTGTTTCATTAGCATAATTGCCCAAGTTTAACTATAACCAATACTGCTTAGCCTCTATGAAACAAAATTTACTGATTAATTGTAGCGTAAGGATATTAGCTTAGGCACCTCATTTTAGGTTTTCTAAATCAGCTTAGTGTTCAATTCTCAACGCCAACAGAATGAATTCGAATTCCACTTGATTTTCTTCCTATTTCTTATTCCTTTTTCTTTTCTAGCTCACAAGAAGAAAGTTTCCCTCTAACCTTCGCCGTCGTTCTCCATCGTTCTCTCTTTTGTTGTCGGAACGAATTAGTTGTGGCCATCGATTGTTTCGTTAGCTTAATTGGCCTCAAACTGATTTTGCTTGGCCTCTAAGAAAGAGTATTTACTGGGTAATTGTAGCTTAATGGTATCAGTTTAACTTAATCACCCTATTTTAGGTATTCTAATTCAACTAAGTTTTTAATTCTCAAATCCAAAAGGATGAAATTGAATTCCATTTGATTTTCAAGCCATTCATAATTATTTTCTCTTTTTCAACTCTCAAGATGAAAGTTTCTCTCTAACGTTATCCGTCCGTCGCCGTGGTTGTCTCTTTTGTTCTGCAAACTAATTAGATTATGTCAGTAATTGTCTCATTAGCTTAATTGGCCAAGTTTGAATTAAGCTAATATTATTTAGCGCCTAAGAAATAGAATTTAGTGAGTAATTGTAGCTTAACGATATTAATTTAAGCACCTCATTTTAGGTTTCCTAAATCAACTAAGTGTTCAATTCTCAAATCGAAAGGATGAATTTGAATTCCCATTGATGTTCTTCCTCTTTCTCATTCTTTTTTCTCTTCTAGCTCTCAGAAAGAAAGTTTCTCTCTAACCTACTTCGTCCTTCTCCAACCTTCTCTCTCTGGTTCTAGGAACTAATTAGTTTAGGACCATTGATCGTTTCATTAGCTTAATTGCCAAAGTTTAACTCAAACTAATATTGCTTAGGTCCTAAGAAATAGAATTTTCTAAGTAATTGTTGTTTAACGATATTAGGCCAATTCTCAAATCCAAAAGGATGAATTAGAATTCCCTATGATCAGCTTCCTATTTCTTATTCTTTTCTCTAACTTTCAATTCTAGCTCTCAAGACGAAAGTTTCTCCCTAAATGTCTCCGTCCCTACACATCCAACTCTCTTTTGTTCTAGGAACTTTAGCTTAGGCCACTAATTGTTTCATTAGCATAATTGCCCAACTTTAACTATAACCAATACCGCTTAGCCTCTAAGAAACAAAATTTACTCAGTAGTCATAGTGTAAAGATATTAGCTTAGGCACCTCATTTTAGGTTTTCCAAATCAGCTTAGTGTTCAATTCTCCACTCCAAATGGATGAATTCGAATTCCACTTGATTTTCTACTTATTTCTTATTCCATTTTCTCTTCTAGCTCACAAGAAGAAAGTTTCTCTCTAACCTTCTCCGTCGTTCTCTCTTTTGTTGTTGGAACGAATTAGCTGTGGCCATCGATTGTTTCGTTAGCTTAATTGGCCTCAAACTGATTTTGCTAGGCCTCTAAGAAAGAGGATTTACCGTGTAGTTGTAGCTTAATGGTATTAGTTTAACTTAATCATCCTATTTTAGGTTTTCTAAATCAACTAAGTTTTAAATTCTCAAATCCAAAAGGATGAAATTCAATTCCACTTGATTTTCACCCCATTCATAATTCCTTTCTCTTTTTCAGCTCTCAAGATGAAAGTTTCTCTCTAACGTTATCCGTCCGTCGCCGTGCTTGTCTCTTTTGTTCTGCGAACTAATTAGATTATGTCACTAATTGTTTCATTAGCTTAATTGGCCACGTTTGAATTAAGCTAATATTATTTAGCGCCTAAGAAACAGAATTTAGTGAGTAATTGTAGCTTAACGATATTAACTTAAGCACCTCATTTTAGGTTTTCTAAATCAAGTAAGTGTTCAATTCTCAAATCGAAAGGATGAATTTGAATTCCCACTGATGTTCTTCCTATTTCTCATTCTTTTTTCTCTTCTAGCTCTCAAAAAGAAAGTTTCTCTCTAACCTTCTTCGTCCTTCTCCAACCTTCTCTCTCTGGTTCAAGGAACTAATTAGTTTAGGGCCATTGATTGTTTCATTAGTTTAATTGCCAAAGTTTAACTCAAACTAATCTTGCTTGGGTCCTAAGAAATAGAATTTTCTAATTAATTGTTGTTTAACGATATTAGGCCAATTCTTAAATCCAAAAGGATGAATTAGAATTACCTATGATCTGCTTCCTATTTCTTATTCTTTTCTCTAACTTTCTATTCTAGCTCTCGAGACGAAAGTTTCTCTCTAAACGTCTCCGTCCCTACGCATCCAACTCTCTTTTGTTCTAGGAACTTTAGCTTAGGCCACTAATTGTTTCATTAGCATAATTGCCCAAGTTTAACTATAACCAATACTGCTTAGCCTTTATCCACCCAAAATAGTGCTTAGCCTCTAAGAAATAAAATTTACTGAGTAATCATAGCGTAAGGATATTAGCTTAGGCACCTCATTTTAGGTTTTCTAAATCAGCTTAGTGTTCAATTCTCAACTCCAAAAGGATGAATTCGAATTCCACTTGATTTTCTACCTATTTCTTATTCCTTTTTCTCATCACTAGACTTTCTTTTCTCACAACTGTATATCATATTTGGCTTGAAAGAAACAATAGAGTTTTTAACAAAGAATATAAACCTGTAGAGGTTATCATCAAATCTATTGTACTTATGGTAAGAAATAGAATGTTATCTGTTAGCAACATTCCTACTGCAACAGGTGATGATTGGTTCCTTGATCAATGGAACCTCCCTAGATCCATTCTGAAGCCCCATCTTTACAATGGTGGGAGGACCACGGAGTGATGTGAGTGCAGTATATTGTGGGTTGAGTGGATGTGAGTCTAACATGGAGTGTTTATCTAACTAGCTGTTAAATGTGTAGGTGTGATCACTTGAAGATGAATACTATTTGTGGGTCGAGTGTGGTGAGACATATAGTCACTAGTTCCTCGAAATCTGTGGGTTGAGTGAATTTAGAATCTATATGTTTTACAAGCTAACCACTATATATATTGTATCTTTATTGCAGATTAAGGAAGCTTTATCCGAGTGTGGTGAGATTCAATACTGTGGGTCGAGTGAAGTGAGATCAAAATTGAGAGAATCTACTTCTGACTTGGTTACTTAATTCTCATGGTTTCTATCTTCTGTTACTCATTGGCAGGTCATTCTATTATGTTTAACCTGCACACGCAAATTGCAGTGGAAAATCTCGGGGCCTGTTATCTAAAGCTGTCGTGGGAACCTCCAAATCTATGGGTCGTTCTACCTTGTTTAACTCGAATACTCAATCTGTGCAATTTCGGGATTTGTCATTTAAAGCTGCAGTGGAAACTCTCGGGATTAGTCATCTAAAAGCTGTCGTGTGAAACTCCAAATCAATGGGTATGGCTGCTATATGCGCCTTCCAAAATTGATGAATGTTCAGAAGCTGTCTTTAATTTACTGTTTGTAGCTATTTAAATCATACTCAGTTTGGCCTACTCTAGTGGGATGTACTAGAGAATATAGTTGGGTTTACCATAGTTTTAGATGTTGGGTACATACAGCAGATAACTTCTCTGCACATCCTAGGCCTTTGGCTGATACCCTTTCGGTCTGTTCTGCGGATTTGCTGTCTTTGTTGACTGTTTTGAATTTTGGCAGCCTTTTTTTGTTGATGTATGGCTGTTCCAGTTTGTTTTGTCCTTTAGCTCCTTCGCTTGTGTTCGTCTTCTATTTCTCTTCGAGATAGGTTTTGAACATTGTGTGTATGGTTCCTTTTGTCTTGTTCTTCGTGGTTTTTGCCTCTTTGTATAGCTCTGTAGGTCCTGGGGCATGCCCCTTGTATCTTTGTATATTTTGCTGTTTTATTTATGTCTTATTCACCCAAAAAAAAAAAAAAAAAAAAAAAAAAAAAGAAGAAAGTTTCTCTCTAACCTTCTCCGTCCTTCTCCATCATTCTCTCTTTTTTTGTTGGAATGAATTAGCTGTGGCCATCGATTGTTTCGTTAGCTTAATTGGCCTCAAACTGATTTTGCTTGGCCTCTGAGAAAGAGGATTTACCGTGTAATTGTAGCTCAATGGTATTAGTTTAACTTAATGACCCCATTTTAGGTTTTCTAAATCAACTAATTTTTAAATTCTCAAATCGAAAATGATGAAATTGAATTCCATTTGATTTTCACCCCATTCATAATTCTTCTCTTTTTTAGCTCTCAATATGAAAGTTTCTCTCTAACGTTATCCGTCCGTCGCCGTGCTTGTCTCTTTTGTTCTGCGAACTAATTAGATTATGTCACTAATTGTTTCATTAGCTTAATTGGCCAAGTTTGAATTAAGCTAATATTATTTAGCGCCTACAAAACATAATTTAGTGAGTAATTGTAGCTTAACGATATTAACTTAAGCACCTCATTTTAGGTTTCCTAAATCAACTAAGTGTTCAATTCTCAAATCGAAAGGATGAATTTGAATTCCCATTGATGTTCTTCCTATTTCTCATTCTTTTTTCTCTTCTAGCTCTCAGAAAGAAAGTTTCTCTCTAACCTTCTTCGTCCTTCTCCAACGTTCTCTCTCTGGTTCTACGAACTAATTAGTTTAGGGCCATTGATTGTTTCATTAGCTTAATTGCCAAAGTTTAACTCAAACTAATCTTGCTTAAGTCCTAAGAAATGGAATTTTTAAGTAATTGTTGTTTAACGATATTAGGCCAATTCTTAAAACCAAAAGGGTGAATTAGAATTACCTATGATCTGCTTCCTATTTCATATTTTTTTCTCTAACTTTCTATTCTAGCTCACGAGACGAAAGTTTCTCTCTAAACGTCTCCGTCCCTACACATCCAACTCTCTTTTGTTCTAGGAACTTTAGCTTAGGCCACTAATTGTTTCATTAGCATAATTGCCCAAGTTTAACTATAACCAATACTGCTTAGCCTCTAAGAAACAAAATTTACTGAGTAAAGTGTAAGGATATTAGCTTAGGCACCTCATTTTAGGTTTTCTAAATCAGCTTAGTGTTCAATTCTCAACTCCAAGGATGAATTCGAATTCCACTTGATTTTCTACCTATTTCTTATTCCTTTTTCTCTTCTAGCTCACAAGAAGAAAGTTTCTCTCTAACCTTCTCCGTCCTTCTTCATCGTTCTCTCTTTTGTTGTTGGAACGAATTAGCTGTAGCCATCGATTGTTTCGTTAGCTTAATTGGCCTCAAACTGATCTTGCTTGGCCTCTAAGAAAGAGGATTTACCGTGTAATTGTAGCTTAATGGTATTAGTTTAACTTAATCACCCCATTTTAGGTTTTCTTAATCAACTAAGTTTTCAATTCTCAAATCCAAAATGATGAAATTGAATTCCATTTGATTTTCACCCCATTCATAATTCTTTTCTCTTTTTTAGCTCTCAAGATGAAAGTTTCTCTCTAACGTTATCCGTCCGTCGCCGTGCTTGTCTCTTTTGTTCTGCGAACTAATTAGATTATGTCACTAATTGTTTCATTAGCTTAATTGGCCAAGTTTGAATTAAGCTAATATTATTTAGGGCCTAAGAAACATAATTTTGTGAGTAATTGTAGCATAACGATATTAACTTAAGCACCTCATTTTCGGTATTCTAAATAACCTAAGTGTTCAATTCTCAAATCGAAAGGATGAATTTGAATTCCCATTGATGTTCTTCCTATTTCTCATTTTTTTTTCTCTACTAGCACTCAGAAATAAAGTTTCTCTCTAACCTTCTTCATCCTTCTCCAACCTTCTCTCTCTGGTTGTAGGAACTAATTAGTTTAGGCCATTGATTGTTTCATTTGCTTAATTGCCAAAGTTTAACTCAAACTAATCTTGCTTAGGTCCTAAGAAATAGAATTTTCTAAGTAATTGTTGTTTAACGATATTAGGCCAATTCTTAAATCGAAAAGGATGAATTAGAATTCCCTATGATCTGCTTCCTATTTCTTATTCTTTTCTCTAACTTTCAATTCTAGCTCTTGAGACGAAAGTTTCTCTCTAAACGTCTCCGTCCCTCCCAATCCATCTCTCTTTCGTTCTTGGAACTTTAGCTTAGGCCACTAATTGTTTCATTAGCATAATTGCCCAACTTTAACTATAACCAATACTGCTTAGCCTCTTAGAAAAAAAATTTACTGAGTAATCGTACCGTAAGGATTTTAGCTTAGGCACCTCATTTTAGGTTTTCTAAATCAGCTTAGTGTTCAATTCTCAACTCCAAAAGGATGAATTCGAATTCCAGTTGATTTTCTACCTATTTCTTATTCCTTTTTCTCTCTGGCTCACAAGAAGAAAGTTTCTCTCTAACCTTCTCCGTCCTTCTCCTTCGTTCTCTCTTTTGTTGTTGGAACGAATTAGTTGTGGCCATCGATTGTATCGTTAGCTTAATTGGCCTCAAACTGATTTTGCTTGGCCTCTAAGAAAGAGGATTTACCGTGTAGTTGTAGCTTAATGGTATTAGTTTAACTTAATCACCCTATTTTCGGTTTTCTAAATCAACTAAGTTTTAAATTCTCAAATCCAACAGGATGAAATTGAATTCCATTTGATTTTCACCCCATTCATAATTCTTATCTCTTTTTTAGCTCTCAAGATGAAAGTTTCTCTCTAACGTTATCCGTCCGTCGTCGTGCTTGTCTCTTTTGTTCTGCGAACTAATTAGATTATGTCACTAATTTTTTCATTAGCTTAATTGGCCAAGTTTGAATTAAGGTAATATTATTTAGCGCCTAAGAAATATAATTTAGTGAGTAATTGTAGCTTAACGATATTAACTTAAGCACCTCATTTTAGGTTTTCTAAATCAACTAAGTGTTCAATTCTCAAATCGAAAGGATGAATTTGAATTCCCATTGATGTTCTTCCTATTTCTCATTCTTTTTTCTCTTCCAGCTGTCAGAAAGAAAGTTTCCCTCTAACCTTCTTTGTCCTTCTCCAACCTTCTCTCTCTGGTTCTAGGAACTAATTAGTTTAGGCCATTGATTGTTTCATTAGGTTAACTGCCAAAGTTTTACTCAAACTAATCTTGCTTAGGTCCTAAGAAATAGAATTTTCTAAGTAATTATTGATTAACGATATTAGGCCAATTCTTAAATCCAAAAGGATGAATTAGAATTCCCTATGATCGTCTTCCTATTTCTTATTCTTTTATTTAACTTTCTATTCTAGCTCTCGACACGAAAGTTTCTCTCTAAACGTCTCAGTCCCTACGCATCCAACTCTCTTTTGTTCTAGGAACTTTAGCTTAGGCCACTAATTGTTTCTTTAGCATAATTGCCCAAGTTTAACTATAACCAATACTGCCTAGCCTCTACGAAACAAAATTTATTGAGTAATCGTAGCGTAAGCATATTAGCTTAGGGACCTCATTTTAGGTTTTCTCAATCAGCTTAGTGTTCAATTCTCAACTCCAAGAGGATGAATTTGAATTCCACTTGATTTTCTACCTATTTCTTATTCCTTTTTCTCTTCTAGCTCACAAGAAGAAAGTTTCTCTCTAACCTTCTCCGTCCTTCTCCATCGTTCTCTCTTTTGTCGTGGGAACGAATTAGCTGTGGGAATCGATGGTTTCGTTAGATTAATTGGCCTCAAACTGATTTTGATTGGCCTCTAAGAAAGAGGATTTACCGTGTAATTGTAGCTTAATGGTATTAGTTTAACTTAATCACCCCATTTTAGGTTTTCTTAATCAACTAAGTTTTTAATTCTCAATTCCAAAAGGATGAAATTGAATTCCATTTGATTTTCACCCCATTCATAATTCTTTTCTCTTTTTTAACTCTCAAGATGAAAGTTTCTCTCTAACATTATCCGTCCGTCGCCGTGCTTGTCTGTTTTGTTCTGCGAACGAATTAGATTATGTCACTAATTGTTTCACTAGCTTAATTGGCCAAGTTTGACTTAAGCTAATATTATTTAGCGCCTAAGAAACATAATTTAGCGAGTAATTGTAGCTTAACGATATTAACTTAAGCACCTCATTTTAGGTATTCTAAATCAACTAAGTGTTCAATTCTCAAATCGAAAGGATGAATTTGAATTCCCATTGATGTTCTTCCTATTTCTCATTCTTTTTTCTCTTCTTGCTCTCAGAAAGAAAGTTTCCCTCTAACCTACTTTGTCCTTCTCCAACCTTCTCTCTCTGGTTCTAGGAACTAATTAGTTTAGGCCATTGATTGTTTCATTAGCTTAATTGCCAAAGTTTGACTCAAACTAATCTTGTTTAGGTCCAAACAAATAGAATTTTCTAAGTAGTTGTTGTTTAACGATATTAGGGCAATTCTTAAATCCAAAAGGATGAATGAGAATTCCCTATGATCTTCTTCCCATTTCTTATTCTTTTCTCTAACTTTCTATTCTAGCTCTTGAGACGAAAGTTTCTCTCTAAACGTCTCCGTCCCTCCCAATCCATCTCTCTTTTGCTCTAGGAACTTTAGCTCAGGCCACTAATTGTTTCATTAGCATAATTGCCCAAGTTTAACTATAACCAATACTGCTTAGCCTTTAAGAAAAAAATTTACTGAGTAATCGTACCGTAAGGATTTTAGCTTAGGCATCTCATTTTAGGTTTTGTAAATCAGCTTAGTGTTCAATTCTCAACTCCAAAAGGATGAATTCGAATTCCACTTGATTTTCTACCCATTTCTTATTCCTTTTTCTTTCTAGCTCACAAGAAGAAAGTTTCTCTCTAACCTTCTCCGTCCTTCTCCATCGTTCTCTCTTTTGTTGTTGGAACGAATTAGCTATGGCCATCGATTGTTTCGTTAGCTTAATTGGCCTCAAATTGATTTTGCTTGGCCTCTAAGAAAGAGGATTTACCGTGTAGTTGTAGCTTAATGGTATTAGTTTAACTTAATCACCCTACTTTCGGTTTTCTAAATCAACTAAGTTTTAAATTCTCAAATCCAAAAGGATGAAATTCTAGTCCATTTTATTTTCACTCCATTCATAATTCTTTTGTCTTTTTTAGCTCTAAAGATGAAAGTTTCTCTCTAACGTTATCCGTCCGTCGCCGTGATTGTCTCTTTCGTTCTGGGAACATTTTTTTTTTTTTTTGGGTAAGTAAGTCATAAAATAAAGACAGTAAAATGTACAAGTTTACAAGGGGCATGCCTCAGGTACACCCTACAACAAATAATAAACGAACAAATCACAAAACTACCACTGGACATCCTACAACATAAACATAAATATAAAAAACAGAACCCCACTTTGCCCATATATCCTTTTTGTCCCCAAGTAACCCCTATCATCAAAGATAATAGATGGAAACTTGGGGTGGATATATGGGCAAATAAACAAACACACACCATAGACGTATAAAACATAACAGAAACACTCAATACAAATGTAACTAACTAAAAACCCAACAAGACCAATCGAAAAATGATAGCCGCCCCTGCTTGCTCCCAGTCTCTACCTCGGATGAAAGCATGGAATCCAATAAGCATCTCGTTTCTCATAGTCGTGACATCCTAGCCACTCAACCAAAGCCATGACGATGGAAAATATCTATCCCATGAAAGATCCTGGCTGAGTCACATGAAGCCTGCATAGTCAATCACCATAATCCACGGTCTTGAGAAGTTTAGTGGAAAAACAATAGCCCCGCTACAACAAACCAATACATAGCCAATCAAAACATGAGAGCAATCATCACATTCCCCAGTCCCTTCCTTAGTAGATCACAAGCCTCAAACCCCACGGCAGTGTCCCCATCACTCCATGTCAGGCGTGGCAATATAATCAATTAGGATGGGTCACATGAAGACAAGAAGCAACCAGAAACCCGGTAGCTATCCTCCCGCTCATCTCCCAGTCTCTAACGATATTAACTTAAGCCCCTCATTTTAGGTTTTCTAAATCAACTAAGTGTTCAATTCTCAAATCGAAAGGATGAATTTGAATTCCCATTGATGTTCTTCCTACTTCTCATTCTTTTTTCTCTTCTAGCACTCAGAAAGGAAGTTTCTCTCTAACCTTCTTTGTCCTTCTCCAACCTTCTCTCTCTGGTTCTAGGAACCAATGAGCTTAGGCCATTGATCTTTCTTAGGTCCTAAGAAATAGAATTTTCTAAGTAATTGTTGTTTAACGATACTAGGCCAATTCTTATATCCAAAAGGATGAATTAGAATTCCCTATGATCTTCTTCCTATTTCTTATTCTTTTCTCTAACTTTCTATTCTAGCTCTCGAGACGAAAGGTTCTCTCTAAACGTCTCTGTCCCTATGCATCCAACTCTCTTTTGTTCTAGGAACTTTAGCTTAGGCCACTAATTGTTTCATTAGCTTAGGCCTCTCTCCCCCTTAACATGGTTCTTTGGGTCAAAGCTTGCATGACTAGTCCCACCTATTCCATTTGCGTTAATGGGAGTTTGCATGGTTATTTTAGGGAGGAGAGAGGTTTGAGACAAGGTGACCCTATGTCCCCTTACCTCTTTGTTTTAGTTATGGAAATTCTCTCTAGAATTTTGGCTGAGAAGGCTTCGCATCCTGCATTTAAATTCCATTGGAGATGTGATCAACCTAAGATAGTTAACTTGTGCTTCGCAGATGATTTAATGATCTTCTGTAAGGGGGATGTGTTCACTATTCGGTCCATTAAGCTGGGGTTAGAAGAATTTAAGAGCCTGTCTGGGTTGTCACCTAGCCCTGCTAAGAGTCATATATTCTTTTTTGGTTGTGATAATGAGTTGAGGGATGAGATTCTTGGGGTTTGTCAATTCAGTGAAGGCAAGTTGCCTGTGAGATACCTGGGGGTCCCATTAGTTTCCACGAAACTTAAAGCCTTTGATTGTGATCAACTTGTGGATCGGATAACTAAAAGGATTAAGAGCTGGACAAATAAGTGTCTTACTTATGCTAGCCGTGCTCAACTGATCCAATCTGTTTTGTTTTCGATGCAAGTGTACTGGACCTCTCTATTCATTCTCCCAAAGAAGGTCACTCGGTCTATCGAGCGTCTTTTTAGGGCTTTTTTTTGGTCGGGTTATGAGATGAAAACTCATGGGGCTAAGGTTTCTTGGGATAGAATTTGCTCTCCCAGGAAGGAAGGGGGTCTGGGGTTTAAGTCCATCTCTGTGTGGAATAAAGCTGCTATTGCGAAACATGTTTGGTTCCTCCTCTCTGGGGGTGAGCAATCTATGTGGTGTAGCTGGGTTAAGTCTTATCTCCTCAAAGGTAGGAGTTTTTGGAGGGTTAGGGTGCCAAATGACCCCTCTTGGGTTTGGCGGAAAGTTCTCTCCCTAAGGCCTATAATTTACCCCTTAATCAAGTATAAGGTGGGAGATGGATCTGGAGTTTTCTTATGGTTTGACAATTGGCATCCTATGGGTTCTATTTGGGATAAGTTTGGGAGGCGTATTGTGTACGACACCGCCTTAAGCATAGATGCTAAGGTGAGTCAAATTGTGGGGGCAAATACTTGGAGATGGCCATTTCCTTCTTCTTGGGAGATTATGGATCTCATTAACAAAACTCCTTCAAATCTCCTCCCTACTGGTGGCCATGATAGTGTTAGTTGGTGTCCTGCTCATGATGGGAACTTCACCATCCAATCCACTTGGAATGCATTACGAACTCACTATGACCATGTGAATTGGTCACATTTAATTTGGGGCCCTCACAATATCCCTAAAGTGAGTTTTGTGGTTTGGATGGCGCGATCCTTGGCCGTCTTAACACTGGGAACAGGTTGCATCTTTTTGGTGTGACGCAATCTGCTGTGTGTGCATTTTGTCAGTACCATCATGAAGACCACAATTACCTTTTTTTTGAATGTCCATTTTCGGAAAGAGTGTGGTCTTGTATTAAAGGTAAAATAAATGTTGATTGGCCATCCCTCCTTTGGGATGATTTGGTCCAGATTATTGCTAAATCTGTGAAAGGGAAATCCCTGGGGGCTATTATTACCAAGCTTGCCTTTACTTGTACTGTGTACCAGTTATGGATTGCTAGGAATAATAGAGTGTTTAGTAAAGATATGGTCCCTGAAGAGGTTGTTGTTAAGTGTATTGTGGATATGGTTAGGTTCAGGGTAATGCATATAACCAATTTGAAGACTAACCATAATGACAGCTGGTATCTTAGTTCATAGAAACTGCCTCGTACTATGCTGGAGCATGCTGCTGCTGATGTGAGGATTGAGAGTTCACTAAATGTGGGTTGAGTGAAGGTTAGCAAATAAATTGTGGGGTTTCCTAATGTTTGCTATTCATATAGGTGCTTGGAGTCCTAGAAAACTGATGGATGAGTGTAGACCAACCAGTCTGAGGGTTGAGTTTCGTGTGAGGAATAAACACTCCATTAACCCCCAACTTACTAGCCACATTGAGAGGAACTAACATGCTTATATATATCACTGTATTTTTTTCTTTTGCAGGTATATGGAGCTGTTTCCCGAGTGATGTGAGCATAGATACTTGTGGGTTGAGTGTAGTGAGCAATTATATGTGTGATGTTAACTGCTTCAGATTTCTGAGTTTTGCAAAGTACTCTACTGTTGGTTACTTAATTCTGTTTGGTCCTTGCTGCATTACAGGGTCTACTATAATGTGTAGAATCTGTCCGGGTCACATGTGCTGTCTTGTTCTTCCTGTGTTGCTGGCTGGATTTGCCTGTGTTGATGGCTGTCTGCTTGTGTTGATGGCTGGATCTGCCTGTGTTGATGGCTGGGTCTGCCTATCTTGTTCTTTTCAGTTCGGTGTGTCTCGTGGCTTGAAGCTGGACCTGCCTGTGTTGATGGCTGCTATATGCGCCTCGTGTGTGAAGTTTGATTTTCTATTATGTTTGTTTACATTAGAATCTGTTGGTGTTTTGCCTACCCGTGTGGGATGTACACGGGTGTACATGACATATGGATTTCATCTGACTTTTTGCTGCTTGTGATCGAGTGTGTTCATGCTCCTCATTTTTCATGCGGCACATGAACACATTTTGGCTATTTCTATTATGTATGGTTTATTTAGGTTAGGACGTATTTCATTTATTTTGTCCAGATAGTTCTGTTTTGTTTCATCAGTTTTTCTGGGTAATTCTGGAATGGCTTAGTTTTTGTTTTTCTTTCTCTGGTTTCCTGTATAGTGTTTTGGTTAGGGCCTGGGATATGCCCCTTGTCGTGGTGTAAGTTTTTTGTCTTTTATTTTATGACTTATCCACCCAAAAAAAAAAAAAAAAAATTGCCCAAGTTTAACTATAACCAATACTGCTTAGCCTATTAGAAACAAAATTTACTGAGTAATCGTAGCGTAAGGATATTAGCTTGGGCACCTCTTTTAGGATTTCTAAATCAGCTTAGTGTTCAATTCTCAACTCCAAAAGGATGAATTCGAATTCCACTTGATTTTCTACCTTTTTCTTATTCCTTTTTCTATTCTAGCTCACAAGAAGAAAGTTTCTCTCTAACCTTCTCCATCCTTCTCCGTCGTTCTCTCTTTTGTTGTTGGCTTCCAGATACTTGTATGCATAAAGAATTCTAGCAACGACGCCAATTGTATTTGCTCCATGTCGTTCTGCAAATCCCTTCTTGATCCGTTCTCCAAGGTCACCGGGCATTTTTGACCATAGCTTAGAAGATAGTTCCTCTTCTTCATTGGAGAGTTGTTCTTGGATTTCTGCCATTTCCTCAAATGTGATTCCGGAGTCATAGGTGAATCTATCTTCAATCTGTTGGAGAAGAGATTGGTACTGTACAAGTATTCTTGGAAAACCAGTCTTGGAGCAAGGAAGATCAACAGGGCCAGTTTAAAGTGATAGAGGCGATTCTTCAACAGCTCAAAAGGAACGAATTAGCTGTGGGCATCGATTGTTTCATTAGCTTAATTGGCCTCAAACTGATTTTGCTTGAAATCTAAGAAAGAGGATTTACCGTGTAATTGTAGCTTAATGGTATTAGTTTAACTTAATCACCCCATTTTAGGTTTTCTTAATCAACTAAATTTTCAATTCTCAAATCCAAAAGGATGAAATTGATTTCCATTTGATTTTCACCCCATTCATAATTCTTTTCTCTTTTTAGCTCTCAAGATGAAAGTTTCTCTCTAACGTTATCCGTCCGTCGCCGTGCTTGTCTCTTTTGTTCTGCGAACTAATTAGATTATGTCACTAATTGTTTCATTAGCTTAATTGGCCAAGTTTGAATTAAGCTAATATTATTTAGGGCCTAAGAAACATAATTTAGTGAGTAATTGTGGCTTAACGATATTAACTTAAGTACCTCATTTTAGGTTTTATAAATCAACCAAGTGTTCAATTCTCAAATCGAAAGGGTGAATTTGAATTCCTTTTTTTTTTTTTGGGTCAATAAGTCATAAATTAAAAACACAGAAAATTACACAAATACAAGGGGCATGCCCCAGGCCCTAACCAAAAGAACAAGAAAACAGCCTAGATCAACAAGCTAAGAAACTAAAAACGAGCCAAAATTCCAAAAAAACATGCAAAGCCTAATGAACTGTCCACACAAACCGACACAGACCCGAACATACAAAAATGTTCATGTATCCCATAATAAACAAATGGGAACGATGAACACAATCAAACAGGTTTGGGACCATACAGACCAGCTTAACCATGCACATCCCGCAGGTAAAGCAAGAGACCAAAAAATAAAATAAGCATTCATCAGGCTTTAAAAACCAAATAATAAAATAAATAAAAAAACAAAAGTCCATCACATCATGGGCATTTCCAGCAGCCATAGTCAACAAAAAAGCTGAAGTCCATCCCGCTGCTGTCCCATATAGCAGATGACCTAGGATGCTATCCACAGATATTGCTCCTTTGCAAAAGAGGAACATGTCGAATGAATACCATGCACATCTCACATGCGTACCATAATCCACAGTTCGAAACCCAAAAACAAAAAAAAAAAAACAGAAATGCCATGCACATCCCGCACGGATAGGCCAAAAGGAATTAAACATAGCAAACCGTCTATAATGTCCAACCATAAGAAATTAAAATAACGGAAAAGAAAGACAATCTTCCCACCATAGGCGCTACAAGCAGCCATAACCACGCACCAGGAAACTCTTAATCCCGAAACATTTGTACCAGCAAACCAGCAATGACCATGGAGACGCAGCTGACCTCCCATGCAACCCATGCCATGCTTACACTCTGTAGTAAACCCTACATTGTGTAACTTGAGGACATTACAACCAAATGAAGGAAGAAGACCATACTTCAGGAACATAATAACAAAGCCCACAATATAGGACCTCACATCACTTAACCCACAGTATAAGAAACTCACACCACTCAATAACAGCATCCTTAGCTTGCATATAAAAATTACTATATATGTAAACATTAGTACAAACAATTTGAGGTCTAAATTCACTCAACCCACAATAAGCTACAGAAAGTGTTTGTTTCTCACAGCACTCAACTCTCAAGAGATATCCATAAGCACAGCATTTGCAAAAATGAGCAAACAATTAGGAGACATAATTTTGCTCTCCTTCACTCAACCCTCATGTAGAGAATTTCACATCACTCAGCAGCCCTCTCATTCCTGACAGAGGAAAGGGGCTTCAAAACAATTTCAGGCAAGTTCCAATGAGATAGAAACCAGTTATCCCCTGGAGATCTGGGAAAGTTATTAACAGATAGTAATCTCCCCCTCACCATGTGAATAATAGATTTGATAACAACCTCTTCAGGTTTAGAGACATTACTGAATTTTCTGTTATTCCTCTCAAGCCAAAGATTGTAAACAGTGCACATCAAAGCCAACTTAAGGACATTAGCTCTGAGAGTTTTACACTTAGTCTCTCCTGTAGCATAAGTAATGATCCCAGGCCAATGAAAATCTGGCCAGTTAACATTGCATTTACCTTGAATAGCATGCCAAACTCTAGAAGAGAATAAGCAATCAAAAAATAGATGAGAGTGACTTTCATTGGGATCCTGACAAAAGGAGCAGGTTGTGATCACACCAAAAGAAGACACTCTGTCACCAGTATTAAGCCTCTCCTAAATAGCAAGCCAGACAATAAAGCTAACCTTAGGTATTTTATGGGGACCCCAGACAAAATCATGCCAAGCTACTTTGGCAAACTTGCTTCTCCAGTGGTGCCAAGTAGACTTGATGGTGAATTCCCCATCAGAAGTGAGGGTCCAACTAATAAGATCATTACTCTCAGGAGTAGACGAGATCCACTCCTGAATTTCCCATGAGTTAGGGAAAGGCCAATGCCAAGAGGTACCACGAACAATTTGACTAACTTTGGTCTCCCTATTAAAGCCAGAATCATACATAATTCTATCCCCATATCTATCCCAGAGGGGCCCAAGAGGATGCCAATTATCATACCAAAGGAATGTGGAGTCACCCTTACCTATCTTGTGGAGAATAAGAGGGGAGACAATATTCCTAAGAGACAATAGCTTCCTCCAAACCCAAGAAGGGTCACTAGGAGTGTTGACATGCCAGAAACTTCTACCCTTGAGTAAATACGATTTAACCCATTGGCACCACATAGATTGCTCACCCCCGGAAAACAGAAACCAAATGTGTTTAGCAATAGCAGCCCTATTCCAAATCTCAATGGATTTAAATCCCAAACCGCCCTCATTTTTTGGAGCACACACTTTGTCCCACGCAACTTTAGCACTATGCTTTTTGAGCTCAGTACTAGACCAAAGAAACGCCCGAAGAATACTCTCAATCTCCTTAACCACCTTCTTAGGAAGAATGAAAAGAGAAGACCAATACACTTGCATAGAAAAGAGAATGGTCTGAATGAGCTGGCCTCTTCCAGCATATGAAAGAATTCTATTAGTCCAGCTCTTAACCCTCTTAGTGATTCTATCAGTGAGTTGGTTACAGTCAACCGCTCTTAACTTAGTAGTAATGAGAGGAACCCCAAGATATTTAACAGGGAGGGTCCCTTCATTAAACTTAGCAACTCTAAGGATCGACTCTCTCAACTTATGGTTGCAACCAGAGAAGTAGATATTGCTCTTGTTAGAGCTAGGAGTAAGGCCAGAAAGACTACTAAACTCATCAAGGCCAGCCATGATTAGTTCAATCGTGGGGACATCACCTCTACAAAAGATCATAAGATCATCAGCAAAACAGAGGTTAACAATTTTAGTTTTGTCACATCTCCAATGAAACTTGAAAGCCGGGAGATAAGACTTTTCAGCAAAAATCCTAGCAAGAATCTCCATGGCTAGGACAAAAAGGTAAGGGGACATGGGATCCCCTTGTCTAAGACCCCTGGCACCTCTGCAATAGCCATGCAGGCTACCATTGATACTGATAGAGAAAGAAGGGCTAGTAATGCACGCTTGAATCCAAGACACCATAGTAGGAGGAAAGCCCATTGCCGTGGTGTAAGTTTTTTGTCTTTTATTTTATGACTTATCCACCCAAAAAAGGAGGAAAGCCCATCAATGATAAACTCCCATCTAACACTATCATAAGCTTTCATAATGTCCACTTTCATGGCACACTTAAGGGTAGGGGAACCTCTATGGTACCCTCTCAGAAGCTCTTGGGAAAGGAAGATATTATCAGATATTTTCCTACCAGAAACAAATGCGGACTGAACAGGATCAATCAGTTCAGGGAGAACTGTTTTAATCCTATTAGCAATAATTTTCGCAATGCACTTGTAAATGGTATTACAGCAGGAGATAGGCCTATAGTCCCCAACTTTTACAGGGTTAGGAACTTTAGGAATAAGAGCGATAATAGTACTATTGACTTCAGAGAGTAACTTACCAGATTCAAAGAAAGTTCTGATGGCTTGGGTGACCTCTCTACCAACAACATCCCAGGAGCTCTTAAAGAAGCCAGCAGAAAACCCATCAGGGCCAGGGGCCTTATTGGGTTTTAACGACCAAAAGACATCCTTAATCTCCTTATCAGACACAGGACTAGCAAGCAACAAAGACTGGTCTTGAGACAGCTTAGTTTTCACAAGAGAATTAATCCTAGCAAAACCATTATAGTGATCATCAATAGGCTTGCCAAATAAGCCAGAAAAGAAGCTAATGAAAGCGTCCTGAATATCCTCAGGCTTAGTAGTTCTAAGCCCATCATGTCCCTCAATATAGAGAATTTTACCCCGATTAATGTTGCCTTTAATAGACCTAAAGAAGAACTTGCTATTACTATCCCCCAAACCAAGCCACTGGATCCTAGACTTTTGGCGAGCCAAGCTTTCTTCAACACACTAAGATCCACATACTGTTTATAGAGACTCTTTTCAAGTGTTTGTAGAATAGGATTGCCAGGGTCCTTATCCAACTTCCACTGAACAGAATTTAACTCCGAACTCGTAGCCAGGACTCTAGTGGAGATATCACTAAAATCCTTTTTGTTCAAAGCTTTAAGACCAAGCTTCAAGTCACGAAGTTTTTGACAAATACGAAACAGAGGAACCCCCGGGATATACTGATTCCACACCTCAGACACAGTAGGAATAAAGTTTTCATGTTGAGCCCAAAAATCAAAAAATTTAAAAGGTTTCTTAAAAGAGACCACATCAGTAGAGACAGTGACCACAGCCGGAGAGTGATCAGAGACAGATGAGGGATGAAAATAAGCAGAGGAAGCTGAGAAAGAATCAAGCCATGATTCATTTACCAGAACTCTATCAATTTTAGTTGCAATATAGTCCCCACTGTCTCTTTTATTAGCCCAAGTGAATTGGCAACCACCATAAGACAGATCCACCAATTCAGACTGAAGAATATGAGAATTGAAAGCTTCTTTTTCACTAGACCACACAGATGAGCCACCAAATTTCTCAGACCCATAACGAATAGCATTAAAATCCCCTAACATGACAAGAGGGACTTTGGGCAGCAAACAAGAGGTCCTGACCATGTATTCAAAAAACTCCTTCCTAACAATATGCCTATTATTAGTATAAACAAAACAAGCTTTAAAAACAGCATCTTTTGTAAAATCAGTGATTTCACACAGCAGGAATTGATCAGAGAACTCAATTAACTTAACTGAACAAAAAGTAGTATCCCAACATACACAAATTCTCCCAGTTTGAGTAGGAAGTGAGTTAGTCAAAAAGGACCAATTATTTAAACAAGATGACAAAATACGATTTTCATTTGTAGCTTTTATTTTGGTCTCCAAAATGCCCAAGACATAATATCTTCACGATTCAAAATTTTTTTAACTTCTTTATGCCTAGAAGGGTCATTAAACCCTCTGACATTCCACGATGCAATTTTAATAGTCATTGGAAACAACAAAAATTTACTAACCCACAACCAAACTAAACTGGGACTTACCTTTGTTTCTTCCTTTGGCTCTTGTTGCCCTTGCCAGAGGAGCTACTTTTTGCAGAGTTAGTTGGTTTTGCCTGCTCTTCTGTTGAAACAACTTTTTTTGGTGTAGTACCCTTCAAATTTTCCACTTTCTTGGTGAGATCTGTATCATGTGGTAGGACCAGCTTGGTAAGCGCCATCAACTCCTTCTGAAGCTCATCCAGCCCTTCGAGGTTGGGAACTAAATGCTCCCTAGCACTAACCCTCTGATGGTAGTTCATTGTGGTGATTCTCTGGTGCAGTTCAGGCCAGTTGTTTATCTCCTCTACCCATTAATTTGGATGTGAGTGAGTTTTGTTTTTTGTTATGTAAATTTCCGACAAAGAAGTGGCGTGATCTGCTATCCATCTTTGTGTCAAATGGAGTTTTATGGTAGATTTGCTGGGTTCTTATTGTTTAAGTCCGACCATGTTCAGCATGGCTGGTCTTGGGTTCTCTATCGTCCCACACATCAGTTCCTTCTCTTGGATTCAAAGCTCCGGTGGTTACTCTGGTTGTTTATTTGAGGCTGGAACCGAGATTGTGAGAGAAAGATAGAGTTATGTTGGTTTTGGTATACTCTAGATTCTGAAGGTTTTCAGTCCGTGAGTGGTTGCTGGGCGGTGAAGATCTCTTTGGAAGTTTTACCCCGGTGGTGAGCACTTTCGGTACTGGGGTGTACTGGGTTGATGTACGTGATGCTTCCTGTTACCGGTGTTTTGTTTCAGGTATGTACTGCTCCAGAATCCGGCGATCTGGGGTGCGTTCTTGGCTCGTAGCGCGCTGACGATCTGTCCGTGGGTGAGGATTGGTTCCAGCAGTGGCTGTAGCCGCTGCTAGTTTCGATCATGGCGGTTGTACCCATACATGTTGGTCGACGATGGAGCGTTACCGGTGCTGGGGTTTTACTCCGGCGTACTAGCTCTGTTTTCTTTCATAGCTGGTCTGGTTGTTCTTCGTCGGGTTACTGTTATTAGTGGACCCGTGTTGTGTTTTCTTCTCCGGCGCTGTCGTAGCTTTGGTCCCCGGTGACGGTGCTACCTACGTCTAGAAGCTGTCGGTGAAGATGGTGAATGAGGTGGTGTTGCAATGGGTCTGGGTTGCTGTTGCTTTGTTCGGCGACGGTGGTCCTCTTCTGGGTACTTTCTCGATGGCGTATGGACGGCGTGCATGGCTCACGCATTGAGCGCGTGGTTGGTCTAAGGGTATATTTTTTCTGGCCGGAGTTTCTATTCTTGTGGTCAAGGTGGTCTTCGGCAATGGCATACGATGGCGAGTGGAGTGCACGTCATTATTGACGTGTATCAAATTGTATCTTCGTCGGGTTACGGGTTTCCCGCCTGATATTTGGGCTGGTTTTAAAAATGGGGGCTGGTTTCTGGTGTGATTTGTCTAGTCTTTCGGCTGAGAGGATGTGCAACAGTGTCAACTTGGGGGATTGTGTGCATAGCTGTCGATATAGACCTGCTGTTTCAACGTGGGGTTGGTTGGTGTGGTTTATATAATATTTTATACACAAAATTGTGTAGTGGAATCCACCAGTGGACTTTGTAGAAATTTGGATGTATAGCCAACTTCTATTCACGCGGTTTGGCTTTATATCTGGGGTGCTACTCAAATTGGGTGTGGGCTTTCATCAACAACTTTGGGTGTTGGCTGGGGCCCATGCTTTATTTTTGTCATTGGGTTGGAGTTAGTGTTTCTTTGGCCGTGGGTTGTTCATCTTGGGCCTACGGGAAATTCTGGTGGTTTTTGTGAGGCTCATTATTTTATTGGGCCCATTGTTATTTTATATATATAATTATTTATATATATAAATAGTATCTAGTGGTGTGTACTGGAATGCCATAGTGCTTTCACGAGGGATTTTTGGGCAGCTGGTTTTCGATTTTCTTTTTTAGCCTCTTTGCAGCGGATCATGCATAGTCGATTTCATCATGATGATTGATCGTGTGATCCTCATGTGACTCGATATGAGGTTAGTTTTGAACCATCTCCGCCAAGAGTGATTGAGGGGTCACTGCTATGGGGAATTGTGGTTCGATGACTAGCCGAGTTAGAGACTGGGAGATGAGCGGGAGGATAGCTACCGGTTCCGATTGCTTTTTGTCTTCATGTGACCCATCCTAATTGGTCGTATTGCCACGCCTGACATGGAGTGAAGGGCACACTGCCATGGGGTTTGAGGCTTGTGATCTACTAAGGAAGGGACTGGGGGATGTGATGATTGATCTCAGGTTATTTTTGGCTATGTATCGGTTTGTTGTTGTAGGGCTACCGTTGTCACTTCGACTCACAAGACTGTTGCTTATGGTTACTGATCGTGCTAGCTTCATGTGACTCTGTCGGGATTTCTCATGGGGTAGATTTTTTCCTCTGTCATGGCTTTTGTTGAGTGGCTAGGATGTCACGGCTGTGAGGAGTGGGATGCTTACTGGATTCCATGTGTTGATCTACGGTAGAGACTGGGGGCGAATGGGGTTGGTTATCATTTTTTATTTGTCTTGAGGGTTGTTGCTTTGTGAGTATGCCTGTTGTGGTTTTTAAGTTTTTTTGGTGTTTGTTTGTATCTTTGCCCATATATCCACCCCAAGTTTCTGTCTATTATCTCTGATGATAGGGGTTACTTGGGGACAAAAGGATATATGGGCAAAGTTGGGCTATTTTGTTTTTTCTGTTGTTCTTGTGTTTCTCCCCCTAGCTTAGGGGTGCAGTGGTAGATTATGTTGGTTATGTATTCGTTTAATTATCTGTTGTTGGGTGTGCCTGGGGTATGCCCCTTGTAAACTTGTAAATTTCATTATTTTATCTTATGACTTACTTACCCAAAAAAAAAACCCTCTGATCAATTTCCTTAAGCCCATCACTTAAGTTCTCAACTGCCACTTCCAGGGATGCTTTAGGTGGAAGGCTCTGACCAGTTTCGTGAATTTCTTGAGCAGCCCCCTCTTGCACTACTGGTTGCTCAATGTCCAAGATAGGGTCCCCCACTTTCCTTTTACCCTTGGCTTTCTCTGTACTCCATCCTGGATCAAGATTATCTTCAGTCTCCTTTTGGAAGGGAAATCAAAAGGGCTACTTGGGTCTTCACACACTTAGTAGTTTCATGGCCAAAGGCTATACAGTGGTCACATTTGGGAGGAAGCCCTTGATATTCCACATGGATAACCACCTCTTCACCCCCACAGTTTGCTTTGAACATAGACGGCAGTGTGGAATTAGCATCAGCTTCTACACAAACTCTAGCAAATGAAACCCGACTTCCCTTCTCTGTAAGATTATCCATAAACAACGGAACACCCACTGCACTCGCAATACGACTAAGCCCATCACTGTCCCAGTATTCGAAAGGAACATTAAAAAATTTAGCCCACACAGGGACTTCAGTTGCTTTTTCCTTAGTCAATTTCATCATCCTGGTCCACTTCTTGAGAAACAAATTGAAGCCCCCTATGTACCAGGGTCCCCCTTCAAGGACAGAGCTACAACATTCTGGATTATCGAAGATAAAGAAACTAAATCCCTCAGTATTAACCAGAACTTCTTTCAAACCCTTACTTTTCCACATACTGAAGGCACTATTGCGTAAATAGTTGAAAGAAACTCCCTTATCCAGAAAGTAACCAACCAAACAAGAGTCCCATTTTTCTAAGGGGTTAGGTCTAGGGGACAAAGCCACACTAACATCACCCTCATTACGAATTGGTGGGACATACCTCAGCGGAACATTGGACCGAAATGATGGCGCCGCTATCTCTGCCCAGGATTTAGCGTTTGGTTGCCTGCGACCTCCCCCGCGTCCTCTCCCTCCTCTGCCTCCTCTGACTGCAAAACTACCTCCCCTAGGTGGATCGACCTCATCACGAACCTGTACAGGGTCATCATAAGGGTTCCGATCATGCACCTCTTCAATCTGATGTACACCGATGGAAGGTGATCGGTTGTCTTCCATCGTGGCAAGAGATGGATCTGACTGTAACGTCTCCGTTTCCCCCTGAGCTCTAGAATCGCTTCGATTTTTTGCCACCACAATGCTATCCGGAAGATTTTGAAACACAGAATGGACGCTATCCATACGATCTGACCAACGGGGTGGATCCATACCTTGGATGGTTGGTGTAGACTCCCCTTTCAAACGCCTCAAGCGATCTGCAACCCTTTGAAAATCCTCCTTCGAGACTAGATTATCTAGCCCTCGATTCAGATGATTTAGGGTTTCAACCCTTGGCTCAGGAACATCAGTGAGATCCACTTCAGATTCGTGATCTAGATGAGAAGTCGCCGTAGGACCCATCTCACACTCACTCAAGATTTCAAACTGATTTTTAGTAAACCCTAAATTGTCAATCGGATTTTTTAAAACTTCTCCCCCCAAAAGCGGAAAATTAATATCCACAAGAGATGGGCCCCCAGAACTAGCCATTGCATTTACTTCTACCATCACATTCAATGAGGAATTGAAACCCTAGAAACACAGAGTTTCTAGAGAGAGGTAGGAGCTTCTCACTCTAACCCATTCTAGCACATGGGTTTTTCTCTTCTTGAATTCCCATTGATGTTCTTCCTATTTCTCATTCTTTTTTCTCTTCTTGCTCTCAGAAAGAAAGTTTCTCTCTAACCTTCTTCGTCCTTCTCCAACCTTCTCTCTCTGGTTCTAGGAACTAATTAGTTTAGGCCATTGGTTGTTTCATTAGCTTAATTGCCAAAGTTTAACTCAAACTAATCTTGCTTAGGTCCTAAGAAATAGAATTTTCTAAGTAATTGTTGTTTAACGATATTAGGCCAATTCTTAAATCCAAAAGGATGAATTAGAATTCCCTATGATATTCCTCCTATTTCTTATTCTTTTCTCTAACTTTCTATTCTAGCTCTCGAGACGAAAGTTTCTCTCTAAACGTCTCCGTCCCTACACATCCAACTCTTTTTTTTTTTTTGGGTAAGTAAGTCATAAAATAAAGACAATGAAATATACAAGTTTACAAGGGACATACGCCAGGTACGCCCAACAACAAATAAATAAAAGATTACATAACCAACATAAACTACTAAAGCACCCCTGAAGATGGGAGAGAAACACAAGAACTACAGAAAACAAAATAACCCAACTTTGCCCATATATCCTTTTGCCCCCAAGTAACCTCCACCATCAGAGATAATAGATGGAAACTTGGGGTGGATATATGGACAAATATACAAAGAAACACCACAAAGCTAAATAAACAAAACAAACAACCACACAAAGCTGTAGCCCACAAGCCTAATCCAAAAAGGGATAGCCACCCCCACAAGCCACCAGTCTCTACCAAAGATGAGCACATGGAATCCAGTAAGCCTTCCATTCCTCACAGCCTTGACATCCCAGCCACTTAACCAAAGCCATGACAAAAGGAAAAAAATCTACCCCACGACACATCCTGACAAAGTTACATGAAGCTTACACGAGTAGTAACCATAATCAGCGGGCTTGGGAGTTATAGCGAAAAAACAATAGCCCCATAGCAACAGCCCAATACATAGTCAAAAATCGCATAAGATCAAACATCACATCCCCCAGTCCCTTCCTTGGTAGATCACAAGCCTCAAACCCCACGGCAGTGTGCCCTTCACTCCATGTCAGGCGTGGCAATACAATCAATTAGAATGGGTCACATGAAGACAAGAAGCCACCATAAACCGATAGCTATCCTCCCGCTCATCTCCCAGTCTCTAACTCAGCAAGTCATTGAACCACTATTCCCCATAGCAGTGACCCCTCAATCACTCTTGGCGGAGATGGCTCAAAACTCACCTCGTATCGAGTCACATGAGGATCACACGATCAATCAAAATGAAAAAATCAACTATAAATGGTAACCGCTGCAATGTGGCTAAACAGAAATAAATGAGCACAAAAACCCACTTAATCAAACCCAAGCACAGCCCAATCTGCTGAGAATACAATAAAAATGGGCCACACATAAGACACAAAAATAGTGAGCC
Organism: Camellia sinensis; assembly: GCF_055761805.1. NCBI lineage: Eukaryota > Viridiplantae > Streptophyta > Magnoliopsida > Ericales > Theaceae > Camellia > Camellia sinensis. The sequence goes on from NC_138964.1 coordinate 91,886,211, forward strand.
CAAAAGTTAGCCCACTATCCTCTCCAATGTACCAGCCCACGGAAAGCCTCACGTGGGTCAAACAAATCATATTTTGAACCAAAGTATAAAAATACCTGGATATTGCACCACCTCAAATGCACATACCGCAATGGGTATTGAGAAACCCGTGGGCCCACAAAAATCAAGCCCAATCCATGTGGATACATATAAGCCGTGAAAGCAGCCCACTAATTTGTAAACAAAACGTGGCCACAACCAGCAACACCTTTCTTCTCAAACTTGCACCATGGGCCCCACATGCTAGAACCCACACATTTTCAAAACCCACCAAATTCGGCAGCATAGGAAATATTATATAAAAAAATATATAATATATCTACTAAACGCAACTCTGTGCCATACAGAGCATACTTCGCACTGCATCATTTCCACACGTCTATCTCATCTTTTGAGGCCAATAGGTAGACTTATAGGTAACTTACATAACCCACGTGCCTACCTTTAGGCAGTAGCAAGTAGTACCAACTATATATAAATATAGTAAAGCAAAACCAGCCCACAGAATTGAAAACCACTCAAAAGATTTAACAAAACTGAACCTGAGTGGGCGGGAAATATGCTGCCCCCCACATGCTCTACCAACCTGCTTAAACAATACACGCAAGCCAGTGCGTTTGGCCCACGCTCCTCTCTGAAATCAATTACGATCACCATGGATGCTAAGAAGAAAAACACCCACCTCCACAGTAAACCAGATGGCCGGCGACAAACTACAAAACATGCAGAAACCCGCCGATGGACCTTACCATGCTACTGTAGCGATGGTGCAACAATCTGAAACAAGAAATAGCCAACGCCAAAAACAGCGACCAACTATCAGCTCACATACACACATCAGTTGCAACTCCACCGGAGCTACAAACGTATGACGTCACCCACACCACCATAGTGCTGAAACGCTGCCATGGATGGACTATACATAGAACACATACCAACTTTACAGAAAATCGGTAGCAACAGTTCCATACCATGATCAGAACTTCCCATCTTGAAAAACCCAAGCTGGACAGAACATGCATGGATAGAGTAACACTCCAGCCAATAATTGAATAATATATGGCCGTAACAAATGATGCACAGGAACAACACCATAACCCAAACTCACAACTCACTCTAATGATAACAAAACCAGCCGAAGAGATTTCACCGAACTGGTAACACTCACCGTACACATTCTTCCTCAATGGGTGAGAAAGATAGAGAGACAGTGCACCAATTTCACTCTGGGGGGAGCTTTCTCTCGCTAGATTCTAGAGAGAGAAGCTCTGCTTTCTTCCCCTTCTTTTCTAGCCAATAAGAAAGGGTTAGTGCAATCCAACTCTCTTTTGCTCTAGGAACTTTAGCTTAGGCCGCTAATTGTTTCATTAGCATAATTCCCAAGTTTAACTATAACCAATACTGCTTAGCCTCTAAGAAACAAAATTTACTGAGTAATCGTAGCGTAAGGATATTAGCTTAGGCACCTCATTTTAGGTTTTCTAAATCAGCATAGTGTTCAATTCTCAACTCCAAAAGGATGAATTCGAATTCCACTTGATTTTCTTTTTTTTTTTTGGGTGAATAAGACAAAAAAAAAAAAAAAAAACAGAGATTACACAGCTACAAGGGGCATACCCCAGGACCTAACAGAAACTATACAAGAACAAAGGAAAAAGGCGAACTCACACAACCAGCAAAAGCCAAAATAAAATAGGACCAGTAACAAACAAGACTATAACTGGAGAAAGGAAATCAAAACATGGGAAAATAATAACCCCCCAAAAAATGTTCATGAGCCGCATAAATTCGAATGAGGACCATGAACACATCCAAACAGCGACCCAAATCTGAGCGAAATCAGCCCACAGAACGGCAACACCTAGCAGCAGACACAAAATGATAGGCCATGTACATCCCACACGGCTAGGCCAACAGGAGTGATAACCTAGCAAAACACTCATAGTCCATACACAGTCAAATAAAATACAAATAAAAGAAAGACAAGTATCCACAAAGGCGCTACAAGCAGCCATCAACAATTGCCAGCAAACACGACCACCCATAGTGCCATCGAACCCAAAGCAGTCCATACAGCACCCATAGAACTCAAACATAATAGTGGACCCACAGCAGCCCGATCTGCCCAGCATAGGGATTTCATAACAGTCACGTTCTTCAGACGCATAACAACCACTTCATTTTCTACCTATTTCTTATTCCTTTTTCTCTTCTAGCTCACAAGAAGAAAGTTTCTCTCTAACCTTCTCCGTCCTTCTCCATCGTTCTCTCTTTTGTTGTTGGAACGAATTAGCTGTGGCCATCGATTGTTTCGTTAGCTTAATTGGCCTCAAACTGATTTTGCTTGGCCTCTAAGAAAGAGGATTTACCGTGTAATTGTAGCTTAATGGTATTAGTTTAACTTAATCACCCCATTTTAGGTTTTCTAAATCAACTAAGTATTCAATTCTCAAATCCAAAAGGATGCTATTGAATTCCATTTGACTTTCACCCCATTCATAATTCTTTTCTCTTTTTTAGCTCTCAAGATGAAAGTTTCTCTCTAACGTTATCCGTCCGTTGCCATGCTTGTCTCTTTTGTTCTGCAAACTAATTAGATTATGTCACTAATTGTTTCATTAGCTTAATTGGCCAAGTTCGAATTAAGCTAATATTATTTAGCACCTAAGAAACATAATTTAGTGAGTAATTGTAGCTTAATGATTTTTTTTTTGGGTAAGTAAGTCATAAAATAAAGACAATGAAATTTACACGTTTACAAGGGGCATACCCCAGGCACGCCCAACATCAAATAAAAAAACAAATATAACCGACATAAACTACCACTACAACCCCTAAAAATAGGGGGACGAGCAAGAACAATAGAAATACCGAAAAACCCCAACTCTGCCCATATATCCTATGATATTAACTTAATGATATTAAATTATGATATTAACTTAAGCACCTCATTTTAGGTTTTCTAAATCAACTAAGTGTTCAATTCTCAAATCGAAAGGATGAATTTGAATTCCCATTGATGTTCTTCCTATTTCTCGTTCTTTTTTCTCTTCTAGCTATCAGGAAGAAAGTTTCTCTCTAACCTTCTTCGTCCTTCTCCAACCTTCTCTCTCTGGTTCTAGGAACTAATTAGTTTAGGCCATTGATTGTTTCATTAGCTTAATTGTCAGAGTTTAACTCAAACTAATCTTGCTTAGGTCCTCAGAAATAGAATTTTCTAAGTAATTGTTGTTTAACGATAGTAGGCCAATTCTTAAATCCAAAAGGATGAATTAGAATTCCCTATGATCTTCTTCCGATTTCTTATTCTTTTCTCTAACTTTCTATTCTAGCTCTCGAGACGAAAGTTTCTCTCTAAACGTCTCCGTCCCTCCCAATCCATCACTCCGTTGTTCTAGGAACTTTAGCTTAGGCCACCAATTGTTTCATTAGCATAATTGCCCAAGTTTAACTATAACCAATACTACTTAGCCTCTAAGAAGCAAAGTTTACTAAGTAATCGTAGCGTAAGGATATTAGCTTAGGCACCTCATTTTAGGTTTTCAAAATCAACTTCGTGCTCAATTCTCAACTCCAAAAGGATGAATTCGAATTCCACTTGATTTTCTACCTATTTCTTATTCCTTTTTCTCTTCTAGCTCACAAGAAGAAAGTTTCTCTCTAACCTTCGCCGTCCTTCTCCCTCGTTCTCTCTTTTGTTGTTGGAATGAATTTGCTGTGGCCATCGATTGTTTCGTTAGCTTAATTAGCCTCAAACTGATTTTGCTTGGCCTCTAAGAAAGAGGATTTACCGTGTAATTGTAGCTTAATGGTATTAGTTTAACTTAATCACCCCATTTTAGGTTTTCTAAATCAACTAAGTTTTCAATTCTCAAATCCAAAAGGATGAAATTGAATTCCATTTGACTTTCACCCCATTCATAATTCTTTTCTCTTTTTTAGCTCTCAAGATGAAAGTTTCTCTCTAACGTTATCCGTCCGTCGCCGTGCGTCTCTCTTTTGTTCTACAAACTAATTAGATTATGTCACTAATTGTTTCATTAGCTTTTAGGCCAAGTTTGAATTAAGCTAATATTATTTAGTGCCTAAGAAACAGAATTTAGTGAGTAATTGTAGCTTAACGATATTAACTTAAGCACCTCATTTTAGGTTTTCTAAATCAACTAAGTGTTCAATTCTCAAATCGAAAGGGTGAATTTGAATTCCCATTGATGTTCTTCCTATTTCTCATTCTTTTTTCTCTTCTAGCTCTCCAAAACAATGTTTCTCTCTAACTTTTCCATCCTTCTCCTTCTCTCTCTGGTTCTAGGAACTAATGAGCTTAGGCCATTGATTGTTTGATTTGCCTAATTGGACAAGTTTAACTCAAACTAATCTTTCTTAGGTTCTAAGAAATAGAATTTTCTGAGTAATTGTTGTTTAACGATGTTAGGCCAATTCTTAAATCCAAAAGGATGAATTAATAATCCCTACAATTTTCTTCCTATTTCTTATTCTTTTCTCTAACTTTCTATTTTAGCTCTCGAGACAAAAGTTTCTCTCTAAACGTCTCCGTCCCTCCCCATCCATCTCTCTTTTGTTCTAGGAACTTTAGCTTAGGCCACTAATTGTTTAATTAGCATAATTGTCCAAGTTTAACTATAACCAATACTGCTTAGCCTCTAAGAAACAAAATTTACTGAGTAATCATAGCGTAAGGATATTAGCTTAGGCACCTCATTTTAGGTTTTCTCAATTAGGTTAGTGTTTAATTCTCAACTGCAAAAGGATGAATTCGAATTCCACTTGATTATCGACCTATTTCTTATTCCTTTTTCTCTTCTAGCTCACAAGAAGAAAGTTTCTCTCTAACCTTTTCCACCCTTCTCCATCGTTCTCTCTTTTGTTGTTGGAACGAATTAGCTGTGGCCATCGATTGCTTCGTTATCTTAATTGCCCTCAAACTGATTTTGCTTGGCCTCTAAGAAAGAGGATTTATCGTGCAATTGTAGCTTAATGGTATTAGTTTAACTTAATCACCCCATTTTAGGTTTTCTAAATCAACTTAGTTTTCAATTCTCAAATCCAAAAGGACGAAATTGATTTCCATTTGACTTTCACCCCATTCATAATTCTTTTCTCTTTTTTAGCTCTCAAGATGAAAGTTTCTCTCTAACGTTATCCGTCCGTCGCCGTGCGTCCCTCTTTTGTTCTACGAACTAATTAGATTATGTCACTAATCGTTTCATTAGCTTAATTGGCCTAGTTTGAATTAAGCTAATATTATTTAGCGCCTAAGAAACAGAATTTAGTGAGTAATTGTAGCTTAACGATATTAACTTAAGCACCTCATTTTAGGTTTTCTAAATCAACTAAGTGTTCAATTCTCAAATCGAAAGGATGAATTTGAATTCCCATTGATGTTCTTCCTATTTCTCATTCTTTTTCTCTTCTAGCTCTCAAAAACAAAGTTTGTCTCTAACTTTTCCGTCCTTCTCCATCTCTCTTTGGTTCCAGGAACTAATGAGCTTAGGCCATTGATTGTTTCATTTGCCTAATTGGACAAGTTTAACTCTTTTTTTTTTTTTTGGGTGAATAAGAAATAATATAAAACAGAAAATTTACAAAAATACAAGGGGCATACCCCAGGCCCTAACAACAGAAAACAACACGAGCCTCAGCACACAAGACACCGAAGCCCGAAAAATAACAAAGATCTAGACCAAACCTAGGAACTACATCCGAATATGAGGAGAGCCAAAAGAAGCTTAGCCAATCAAATTGTACAAAGGCCATATCCTATGATGAATAGGGACCTTGTACAAAAGACAAAACCAGCAACCAACAAGCACCATTACACAGATAGAAAACTCCCTACACAACCCGTAGGGGAGGGCATCATCACACCCACAAAACCTCCCTACACAGCCCGTAGGGATGGGCACCTGTAACAAAATAAAAATAATACAAAGAATAGGAATCCAAGCAAAAACCGAAGAAAAGAGCCAAGAGGGGCCCATCTACCGAGTTGCTCAGGAAACCTGTAAGCCGAGACACCAAGGTACTCATGAAGCCTCCTACACAACCCGTAGGAGTAGGTAAACTGCACACTCCACCTGTGAACAAATAAAATAAAAATAAAAAGAACAACCACTGATTATCTCCCACTTGTAGCATAGCAAGGCGCTTGGAGCAGCCATCACCATGGTTACATACACACACTGCCAACTGCCACCCAAATCTGAACAGCAATCAGCCACCACTTCTCCACAGCAAGAGAGAAATAAGCTGTTAACAGCCTCAGGTAACTACGAAGTAAGGAGCTACCATACCACCGAACCACGACATAAACCACAACCTGCCATGAATAGGAATTACCACCTCCGTAATGAAGATCATAAAGCAGTAGAAATAACAAACACACAGTATAAGACCTCCCCACACTCGGCCCACAGTAACCAACATTCTTACACTCCATATAGAACCTCACATCACTTGGCCCACATCTCACCAGATTTCTCAATAGAACAAGATAGGTAGTATACTTGAAAGCTCCATAAACCTGCAAAAAACATATATAATATATAATAAATGTTAGAGCAAAACAAGTATACTGTCTCTCTTCACTCAACCCACAGTGGCATAGAGTACTTTGCTTGCTCACATCACTCAACCCTCCAATCAGCCACTTCAATGATATAGAATTCATCATAACCTGATAAGAAAGAAGAGAACCTACAAAATAACATCCAATTAGTAAAACCCCACAGTATATGCTCACCATCACTCAACCCTAATTGTAGGTGAACTCACATCACTCATTCTCCTACCAACTGCAGTAGCATTGGTCGGCTGCATAATCTTGTAGGGAAGGTTCCATTTCTCCAAAAACCAGTGATCACCTGCAGAAAATTGAATGTTATCCAAAGAAAGGAGCCTACCCCTAACCATTTGGATAATAGAGTTAGTAACAACCTCTTCAGGTTTGTGGACCTTACTAAAGATTCTACTATTCCTCTCCATCCAAATGTGGTAGACAGTGCATAGAAAAGACAACCTCAGAACCAGCATTTTCAAAGAATTACCCCTGGTAGATTTAGTAGCAAACTCAACAGTGCCCAGCCAAGACAAAGAAGGCCAATTAGCATTACATTTGGCCATCATGCCACCCCAAACCCTAGAGGAAAAAATACACCTGAAAAAGAGATGGGAATGATCCTCCTCAGGAGCTTGACAGAAAGGGCAGCAAGGATTAGAGACAAGGCCAAAAGATTGAAGCCTATCACCAGTATTAAGTCTCTCATTAATGGCCAGCCAAACAATAAAACTAACCCTAGGAATAAGAGGGGGGCCCCAAATAAGTTTAGACCAAGGGACTTTAGGCCCTTTTTCCCTCCACCAATCCCAAACAGATTGGATAGAAAACGTACCATCAGCAGTCAAGCTCCAAACCGGAGTGTTAGAAGAGCCCGGAGAAGGTAAGAGAGATGAAGGAGTGGAGAAAATCCACTCTTTAATCTCCCAAGAATTAGAAACAGGCCACTTCCAAGAACAATTAGAGACAATAGAACTAACCTTGGAACTGTCAGGAAGGTTAGTATCATAAAGGATCCTAGGCCCAAACCTCTGCCAAAGAGAACCTAGAGGGTGCCAGTTGTCATGCCAAAGAAACACATTGTCACCATTACCAATCCTAAATTTGATGAGAGGATAAATTAAGTTCCTGAGAGACAAAATTTTCCTCCAAACCCAAGACGGATCACTAGGGGTCTTAACGGACCAGAAACTCCTACCTTTGAGCAAGTAGGACTTGACCCATTGGCACCACATAGAACAATCCCCGCCCGAAAACAGATACCAAACATGTTTGGCTATAGCAGCCTTGTTCCAGACTTCCAGATCCTTAAAGCCAAGGCCACCTTCACTCTTATTTCTGCAGATATACTTCCAAGCAATCTTAGCACTATGCTTTTTCATCTCAACCCCCGACCAAAAAAAGGACCTAAGAATACTCTCAATGTCGCTAACTATCTTCTTAGGAAGGATAAAAAGAGAGGACCAATAAACCTGCATAGAAAACAGGAGACAAGTTTAACTCAAACTAATCTTTCTTAGGTTCTAAGAAATAGAATTTTCTGAGTAATTGTTGTCTAACGATATTAGGCCAATTCTTAAATCCAAAAGGATGAATTAATATTCCCTACAATTTTCTTCCTATTTCTTATTCTTTTCTCTAACTTTCTATTCTGGATCTCGAGACAAAAGTTTCTCTCTAAACGTCTCCACCATCCATCTCTCTTTTGTTCTTGGAACTTTAGCTTAGGCCCCTAATTGTTTAATTAGCGTAATTGCCCAAGTTTTTTTTTTTTTGGGTGGATAAGTCATAAAATAAAAGACAAAAAACTTACACCAAAGACAAGGGGCATACCCCAGGCCCTAACCCAAACACTATACAATAAACCAAAAGTAAACAAAAGCTAGCTATATACAAAGAAAAGACAGAAACTAAACTAATGTAACCATACATAATAAGAGACAGGCAAAAAGAGTGTTCATATGCCGCATAAAAATGTGATGAGGAATATGAACACACCCGATAGCAAGTAGCAAAAGTTGGAAACATAAACCCATGTACATCCCACATGGGAAGGCAAAATATCAACACAGTAAAGAAACAAAACATAAATGGAAGTCACTCTTCACACACGAGAGGCGCATATAGCAGCCATCTACACCATCATAGTAGCTCAAAGACGCCTCTTTCTTGCACCTGCGCAAAATCCAGCCTGCTCCAGACAATGAATCAGAACTAATAACCAAATCGACCAAACCTCCATACCGCAGCATCCTCTTAAATAGATTGCTGCCGAACCATGTAACCCGAACCGTATCTAGACATTGTAGTAGACCCTGTCAACCAGCAAATACTCAACAGAATTAAAAGCTCATCAACAGGAGAATATACAAGAATCAATGACAGATTACTCAGGACACCACACATATATATGCTCACTACACTCAACCCACAATTTATAAACTCACATCACTCGGAAAATAATGCTCCTTGTACCTGCAAAAAAGAAAGAAGTCACAGGTGTTGCATAAAAATATGTTAGTTTCTCTCAATGTGGCTAGTGATATTGGGGTGGGTGATCTATTCCTCACACTATACTCGGCCCTCAGATAATGGGGCAAACACTCAACAAACAACTTGCCAGCCACCCAGGTACCGAAAACAATAGCAAACAATTAGGAAACCCCACAATATATTTGCTAACCATCACTCAACCCACAATTTAGGAACTCTCATTCCTTGCAGCAGTTACCGAAGGCTTCACATAGTATGGGGAAGTCTCCATGATTGGAGAAACCAACTGTCAGTTTGGTGAGATTTCAGATTGGTAATGTGCATTACCCTGAACCTAACCATATCCACAATGCCCTTTATAACAACCTCTTCCGGGGCCATTTCCTTATTAAACACTCTGTTATTCCTTGCAATCCACAACTGGTAGACAGTACATGTAAAAGCAAGCTTAGTGAAAATTTACTGGTAGCCCCAAGTTTAACTATAGCCAATACTGCTTAGCCTCTAAGAAAGAAAATTTACTAAGTAATCGTAGCGTAAAGATATTAGCATAGGCACCTCATTTTAGGTTTTCTCAATCAGCTTAGTGTTCAATTCTCAACTCCAAAAGGATGAATTCGAATTCCACTTGATTTTCTTTTTCTTGGGTGAATAAGACATAAATAAAAGACAAAGAATATGCAAGATTACCAGGGGAATACCCCCAGGCCCTAAATCAGCTATACAGCAAAACAGACACCATAAGCAAACAAAAACAATGTTCAGTATCCATATCTAAGAAAATAGGGAAAATGAACATTGCGAAAACAAAAGGGCATGACAGACCCACAAAACCACAAACCAGTAGCAACTAAGCAGACTGCATACAACCTGAGACAACCACAGTTTATCATGTGCAATCCAGAAACTAAAGTAATGGCATGAGGCCGAGACATATCAACAAAAGACCTAGTACATCCCACTAGGGTAGGCTTAACAAAATATTGTGCAATGTAAGTTAAAAACAACATAAAGGAAGATAGTAATATAAAAGAAGACAACTTGTAGACAACGAGGCGCATCCAGCAGCCATCGGCACTTGACAGCCACTTGTAACTCAAATACAGCAGACCAAATTCCCAATTATCAACCCAGCAGGTAGCAGCGCCTATCGGGTAAGCAGCAGCATACACTAGAGCATCGGACAGCATCTCCAGAAGCATCAACACCACAGCAAGGCAGTCCAAAGTTTGGTGAAGATGGCAGACATTCTCTAAACATAGTAGAATTTCCTCACCACACTCGAAAATTGCTTCCTTATCCTGCAAATAAAGAGATAATATATACATACTGGTTAGCAAATAAAACATATGTAGGCTATTTTCACTCAACCCTCAAATATTCCATTGATGCTACCAAAATGTCTAACAGATTTGAAGTTTACGACTCACATCACTCAACCCTCAATCCATTGAGCTGCATAGGACACAAACAGTTAGAAACCTCACATTATGAAGCTCACCAACTCTCAACTCTCAAGTGAGAAACTCCCATCACTCAGCAGCCCTCCCAATACGAATAGTATGCGGCTTCAGAATGGCATCAGTCAAATTCCATTGCTTTAAGAACCATTCATCACCTGCAGATCTAGGCAAATTGTTTAATGACATTAGCCTGCCTCCACTTGATTTTCTACCTATTTCTTATTCCTTTTTCTCTTCTGGCTCACAAGAAGAAAGTTTCTCTCTAACGTTTTCCGTCCTTCTCCATCGTTCTCTCTTTCGTTGTTAGAACGAATTAGCTGTGGCCATCGATTGTTTCGTTAGCTTATTTGGGCTCAAACTGATTTTGCTTGGCCTCTAAGAAAGAGGATTTACCGTGTAATTGTAGCTTAATGGTATTAGTTTAACTTAATCACCCCATTTTAGGTTTTCTAAATCAACTAAGTTTTCAATTCTCAAATCCAAAAGGATGAAATTGAATTCCATTTGATTTTCACCCTATTCATAATTCTTTTCTCTTTTTTAGCTATCAAGATGAAAGTTTCTCTCTAACGTTATCCGTCCGTCGCCGTGCGTCTTTCTTTTGTTCTACGAACTTATTAGATTATGTTACTAATCGTTTCATTAGCTTAATTGGCCAAGTTTGAATTAAGCTAATATTATTTAGCGCCTAAGAAACAGAATTTAGTGAGTAATTGTAGCTTAACGATATTAACTTAAGCACCTCATTTTAGGTTTTCTAAATCAACTAAGTGTTCAATTCCCAAATCGACAGGATGAATTTGAATTCCCATTGATGTTCTTCCTATTTCTCGGTCTTTTTTCTCTTCTAGCTTTCAAAAACAAAGTTTCTCTCTAACTTTTCCGTCCTTCTCCTTCTCTCTTTGGTTCTAGGAACTAATGTGCTTAGGCCATTGATTGTTTCATTTGCTTAATTGGACAAGTTTAACTTAAAATAATCTTTCTTAGGTTCTAAGAAATAGAATTTTCTGAGTAATTGTTGTTTAACGATATTAGGCCAATTCTTAAATCCAAAAGGATGAATTAGAATTCCCTACAATTTTCTTCCTATTTCATATTCTTTTCTCTAACTTTCTATTCTAGCTCTCGAGACGAAAGTTTCTCTCTAAACGTCTCCGTCCCTCCCTATCCATCTCTCTTTCTTTCTAGGAACTTTAGCTTAGGCCACTAATTGTTTCATTAGCATAATTGCCCAAGTTTAACTATAACCAATATTGCTTAGCCTCTAAGAAACAAAATTTACTGAGTAATCGTAGCGTAAGGATATTAGCTTAGGCACCTCATTTTACGTTTTCTAAATCAGCTTAGTGTTCAATTCTCAACTCCAAAAGGATGAATTCGAATTCCACTTAATTTTCTACCTATTTATTATTCCTTTTTCTCTTCTAGGTCACAAGAAGAAAGTTTCTCTTTAACCTTCTCTGTCCTTCTCCATCGTTCTCTCTTTTGTTGTTGGAACGAATTAGCTGTGGCCATCGATTGTTTCGTTAGCTTATTTGGCCTCAAACTGATTTTGCTTGGCCTCTAAGAAAGAGGATTTACCGTGTAATTGTAACTAAATGGTATTAGTTTAACTTAATCACTCCATTTTAAGTTTTCTAAATCCACTAAGTTTTATATTCTCAAATCCGAAAGGATGAAATTGAATTCCATTTGATTTTTACCCCATTCATAATTCTTTTCTCTTTTTTAGCTCTCAAGATGAAAGTTTCTCTCTAACGTTATCCGTCCGTCGCCATGCTTCTCTCTTTTGTTCTGCAAACTAATTAGATTATGTCACTAATTGGTTCATTAGGTTAATTGGCCAAGTTCGAATTAAGCTAATATTATTTAGCGCCTAAGAAACATAATTTAGTGAGTAATTGTAGCTCAACGATATTAACTTAAGCAGCTCATTTTAGGTTTTCTAAATCAACTAAGTGTTCAATTCCCAAATCAAAAGGATGAATTTGAATTCCCATTGATGTTCTTCCTATTTCTCATTCTTTTTTCTCTTCTAGCTCTCAGAAAGAAAGTTTCTCTCTAACCTTCTTCGTCCTTCTCCAACCTTCTCTCTCCGGTTCTAGGAACTAATTAGTTTAGGCCATTGATTGTTTCATTAGCTTAATTGCCAAAGTTTAACTCAAGCTAATCTTGCTTAGGTCCTAGGAAATAGAATTTTCAAAGTAATTGTTGTTTAACGATATTAGGCCAATTCTTAAATCCAAAAGGATGAATTAGAATTCCCTATGATCATCTTCCTATTTCTTATTCTTTTCTCTAACTTTCTATTCTAGCTCTCGAGACGAAAGTTTCTCTCTAAACGTCTCCGTCCCTCCCCATCCAACTCTCTTTTGTCCTAGGAACTTTAGCTTAGGCCACTAATTGTTTCATTAGCATAATTGCCCAAGTTTAAATGTAACCAATACTGCTTAGCCTCTAAGAAACAAAATTTACTGAGTAATCGTAGCGTAAGGATATTAGCTTAGGCATCTCATTTTAGGTTTTCTAAATCAGCTTAGTATTCAATTCTCAACTCCAAAAGGATGAATTCGAATTCCACTTCATTTTCTACCTATTTCTTATTCCTTTCTCTCTTCTAGCTCACAAGAAGAAAGTTTCTCTCTAACCTTCTCCGTCCTTCTCCATCGTTCTCTCTTTTGTTGTTGGAACGAATTGGCTGTGGGCATCGATTGTTTCGTTAGCCTAATTGGCCTCAAACTGATTTTGCTTGGCCTCTAAGAAAGAGGATTTACCGTGTAATTGTAGCTTAATGGTATTAGTTTAACTTAATCACCCCATTTTAGGTTTTCTAAATCAACTAAGTTTTCAATTCTCAAATCCAAAATGATGAAATTGAATTCCATTTGATTTTCACCCCATTCATAATTCTTTTTTTTGGGTAAGTAAGTCATAAATAAATAAAAAAAACAAAATCTTACACAACATACAAGGGGCATGCCCCAGGCCCTAACAAAACTATACAAGAACCAATAAAAATTGGACAGCAACTCTGCAGACCCATCCAAAAGGGGCCCACAACGACCAAAACAAACAACCTGCTAGAACAACAAGAGCTCAAAGATACCTGCGAGCTATGTGCAGAGGCAACAAAATAACACCCTAAGCAAAAAAGATTAAACAAGGAGGATGTTCATGGGCCCCATAGGCGAAATATGTGGGCCATGAACATTCCTATCAACAAAAGGACCTAATTGAAATAACATCCCTTGCACATCCCGCAAGGATAGGCTCAAAAAACGATATTAGAATTTGATACAAGTTTGAAAATATAGGTATACAAATCAACATAAACAAATTTCTTTGTCACAAAAGACGAATACATAGCCTTTCACATTGCTGTAACACTTGCAAGCAACCACAGTTATGTACACTTCCCAGCAGCTTTTAGGTGAGATCATCTTATAACCAGCATTCTTTACAGTTGCTTCATCCATCTTCGATCTAGAAGGATTAGTAAAACCTGCCAAGTGATGTAAATGGAGTAAATACAACCAAGCATAAAATCTGCCTATGTAAAGGATGCCCAAACGTAAACAATACACAATATAGTGGCTAAGATCACTCAACCCACAGTATATAGGCTTACATCCCTTGGAAAAAAGATGACAACACACAATATCGGGGCTAGGATCTGTAACGCCCTCAAAATAAACCCATTATATATATATCATTAGCATGCAATATTAAAAGAAAACAATTCATTATCTCATTCATCAGAGTATTATTAAATGAAAACATTACATGTAATATCAAATTAAATGCCCTATGGGCTTACATCTTTCCAAGCCAACACTTGGACACAAAAATATGAGTTCTAACTCAAATACAAATAAAGCCCTAGGCTTGAATGTTTACATGTACTAACAAATAAAAACAAACAACTGAAAATAGTCTTCAAAATCCAAGTCCTTTCAAGCTAAGTCCTTGGAGGTAGCTTATCACCTGAACCTGAAAATGATGTTCCCATATAGGGTGAGCCACAGCCCAGTAGAAATATACTAAACCAAATATAAGCATTGAATAAAGCAATAGCATTCAATAGATGGTTAACCAAGATAATCAATTAAATCATTATACAGTTTCATGACATTAATGTCTAAGACACGTTTTACTTTCCAACATTATCATTATGGCTCAGAACCTGGCCAAACTTACAACAGTGAACTATATATCAAATTCACATTCTTCCAATGTCAACAAACAAATGAGACTCAGGCTCAAATCAAAACACTTCATACTTCCAGTTTGATACACATTTTAGTGCTGTATCAATAAAAACACTTCAATATAAATAAGCACACATAAAAGTGATGCTAATGGAGTCCATCCCCTATCTCCTCCCAAACAAAATCCGGTTTAGAGGTCCATCCCCTATCTTCCCCTAAACCGTGGAGTACATCTATCTCCTCCCACACAAAACAAAGTATGTCAACACATAACATATACACCACACAATCAATACACATAATGTCTGTATTAATTCAACAGTCAAAATTAATGACTCAACCAGTGTGATTAGTTTCAGTTATCCCTAATCCACATGCAATGTCTACAACAATCACGACTATCCTCCACCGATAGCCCAAAATAGTTATTTCTAGACTTGGAAATAAATATATCAACAATTCAATAGGCGAGTGATTTAAATTATCTAACTACATCATTTAATCAATGAATTCCTCAATTCCCTTAAATTAATTATACAAATTAATTACTTAATACAACTAGGGTTTTTCCCAAAATTATCAAAGTAACCCCAACATATCAATATACCAAAACTTAGAACAAAACTTATAAAATGGAGTAGGAAATCCCTACCTCGAAGAAAATAACCCGAATGGAGAAGACAGAGATGAATACCCAAATTCCAATGTGCTCCAAATCACTAAATGTTCAGATTAAATGAAAGCCTTCGACTAACTCTATCTTTTAATAAAGGATCTAAGGTAGAAACTCACTCTAAGTAGATCAATCCTAAGAGAGAAGGTGTGTAGAGGGAGAGAGAACTCGTAACTAGGGTTTTGGAATATGAAAGTGTATGAAAAACTGATCTGAAACACGCTGCTGCCTATTTAAACCTGATAGGCTCGCTCGAGCGAAGAAAAGCTCGCTTGAGCCAAGAATGCAATGCTTCAGGTCTGCAACCTTGGAGCACGCTCGAGCGA
This sequence comes from Camellia sinensis, assembly GCF_055761805.1. NCBI lineage: Eukaryota > Viridiplantae > Streptophyta > Magnoliopsida > Ericales > Theaceae > Camellia > Camellia sinensis. The sequence goes on from NC_138964.1 coordinate 91,901,987, forward strand.
CAGAATGCTCGCTCGAGCAAGGAACTCGAAAACATACACCTCGCTCGCTCGAGCGAAGAAAATCTCGCTCGAGCGAATAAGCACTGCCCTCAGGTCTATAACAGACGCAGTCGCTCGCTCGAGCGAAGCAAATCTGGATCGAGCTAGAAGACACAAAAACAAACCTCGCTCGAGCGACCAAATCCTGGCTCGAGCGACCAACCCAAAAACTGGACAGCAACACTTGGTTTACGAACCCAACCAACCTGAAACAAACCTGCCCAACACATCCTATAACTCCAAATGAGAAAATAAAGGACGACAACAACAAATATACAATGACAGAATAAACGGAACCCAAGTCCGGATACAATAATCAAATGGGAAAAGACCGGGGTCGCTATAGGATCACTCAACCCACAGTTACCAAATTCACAGCTCTCAATGTGAACTCCTTGCATGTACCTGCAAACAAACAAGAAAAATACAAAGAGAAATATAACTAGCATCATTAGAAAATACTCTTGGACAGGGCTATAGTAGAGGTATGACTTATATCCTCACTATCACTCAACTCTCAAAGGTTTATGGCAGCTCACACTCTAATTTCTATGGAACCTGCAAATTCAACAGAGGTTAGTACATAACACACCATATCTGCTAACATTACTCAACCCACATTTGCAGAACTCTCATCCCTCAAATTGCTCCTATTTCCAGTACCAGAGCTATCCTTCAAAATGGAGAAGGGAAGCCTCCATTGTCTAAGAAACCACTGGTCATTAGAATGACCTTTCAGATTGGTCATAGACAGCATCCTGCATCTGATCATATCCACAATTCTTTTGATAACCACTTCTTCAGGGTACATCTCTTTATTAAAAATCCTATTATTCCTAGCAAGCCTGATTTGGTAGATGGTACAAGTAAAAGCAAGCTTCGAGATAATGGCCCCCACAGAATTTCCCTTAACAGCCTTAGCTACATGGTCCACCAACTCAAGCCACAAAAAACGAGGCCAAGATACATTAATCATGGTTTTCAAATGACTCCACACCTTATCAGAGAAAGGACAATGGAAAAACAGATGATTATGATCTTCATAGGGATTTAGACAAAAGACACAGTCAACATGTTGGGTTATATCAAACAAAGACAATCTGTCCCCAGTGTTAAGTCTGCATTGGATAGCCATCCAAGAAACAAAGCTTGCCTTAGGAATAGTATGGGAGCCCCAAATAACATTAGCCCAAAGGACTTTATCAAAGGATTTCCTTAGAAAATTCCAGGTAGTTTTGATGGAGAATATACCATCGGAAGCAGGAACCCACACAATTTTATCAACCCCCTGAAGGGGGTGGAGAGAGAGAGGGGTACGGTCAATTAACTCCTTAATTTCCCAAGATACAGCAACAGGCTACTTCCAAGAGTTACAATCAATAACAGCACTGACCTTGGAATCACTATGAATAGCAGAGTCATAGATAATTCTCGCACCAAACCTAGACCACAGGGAGCCTAAAGGATGCCAATTATATCCGTCCGTCGCCGTGCTTGTCTCTTTTGTTCTGCGAACAAATTAGATTATGTCACTAATTGTTTCATTAGCTTAATTGGCCAAGTTTGAATTAAGCTAATATTATTTAGTGCCTAAGAAATAAAATTTAGTGAGTAATTGTAGCTTAAAGATATTAACTTAAGCACCTCATTTTAGGTTTTCTAAATCAACTAGTATTCAATTCTCAAATCGAAAGGATGAATTTGAATTCCCATTGATGTTCTTCCTATTTGTCATTCTTTTTTCTCTTCTAGCTCTCAAAAACAAAGTTTCTTTCTAACTTTTCCGTCCTTCTCCAACCTTCTCTCTCTGGTTCTAGGAACTAATGAGCGTAGGCCATTTGATTGTTTCATTTGCCTAATTGGACAAGTTTAACTCAAACTAATCTTTCTTAGGTTCTAAGAAATAGAATTTTCTGAGAAATCGTTGTTTAACGATATTAGGCCAATTCTTAAATCCAAAAGGATGAATTATAATTCCCTACAATTTTCTTCCTATTTCTTATTCTTTTCTCTAACTTTCTCTTCTAGCTCTCGAGACGAAAGTTTCTCTCTAAACGTCTCCGTCCCTCCCCATCCATCTCTCTTTTGTTCTAGGAACTTTAGCTTAGGCCACTAATTGTTTCATTAGTATAATTGCCCAAGTTTCACTATAACCAATACTGCTTAGCCTCTAAGAAACAAAATTTACTGAGTAATTGTAGCGTAAGGATATTAGCTTCGGCACCTCATTTTAGGTTTTCTAAATCAGCTTAGTGTTCAATTCTCGACTCCAAAAGGATGAATTCGAATTCCACTTGATTTTCTACCTATTTCTTATTCCTTTTTCTCTTCTACCTCACAAGAAGGAAGTTTCTCTCTAACCTTCCCCGTCCTTCTCCATCATTCTCTCTTTTGTTGTTCGAACGAATTGGCTATGGCCATCGATTGTTTCATTCGCTTTATTGGCAAAGTTTAGCTCAAATTGATTTTGCTTAAGCCTCTAAGAAAAAGAATTTACCGAGTAACTGTAGCTTAATGGTATTAGTTTAACTTAATCAGCCCATTTTAGGTTTTCTAAACCGACTAAGTTTTCAATTCTCAAACCTAAAAGGATGAAATTGAATTCCATTTGATTTTCACCCTATTTATAATTCTTTTTTCTTTTCTAGTTCTCAAGATGAAAGTTTCTCTCTACCCTTCCCCGTTCGTCACCATCCTTCCCTCTTTTGTGCTACGAACTAATTAACTTAGGTCACTAATTGTTTCATTACCTTAATTGGCTAAGTTTGAATTCAACTAATATTATTTAACCACTAAGAAATAGAATTTAGTGAGTAATTGTAGTAGCTTAACGATATTAACTTAAGCACCTCATTTTAGGTTTTCTAAATCAACTAAGTTTTCAATTCTCAAATCCAAAATGACGAAATTGAATTCCATTTGATTTTCACCCCATTCATAATTCTTTTCTCTTTTTTACCTCCCAAGATGAAAGTTTCTCTTTAACGTTATCCGTCCGTCGCCGTGCTTCTCTCTTTTGTTCTACGAACTAATTAGATTATGTCACTAATTGTTTCATTAGCTTAATTGGCCAAGTTTGAATTAAGCTAATATAATTTAGCGCCTAAGAAACAGAATTTAGTGAGTAATTGTAGCTTAAAGATATTAACTTAAGCACCTCATTTTAGGTTTTCTAAATCAATTAAGTGTTCAATTCTCAAATCGAAAGGATGAATTTGAATTCCCACTGATGTTCTTCCTATTTCTCATTCTTTTTTCTCTTCTAGTTCTCAAAAACAAAGTTTCTCTCTAACTCTTCCGTCCTTCTCCGACCTTCTCTCTCTGGTTCTAGGAACTAATGGGCTTAGACCATTGATTGTTTCATTTGCCAAATTGGACAAGTTTAACTCAAACTAATCTTTCTTAGGTTCTAAGAAATAGAATTTTCTGAGTAATTGTTGTTTAACGATATTAGGCCAATTCTAAAATCCAAAAGGATGAATTACAATTCCCTACAATTTTCTTCCTATTTCTCTAACTTTCTATTCTAGCTCTCGAGATGAAAGTTTCTCTCTAAACGTCTCTGTCCCTCCCCATCCATCTCTCTTTTGTTCTAGGAACTTTAGCTTAGGCCACTAATTGTTTCATTAGCATAATTGCCCAAGTTTAACTATAACCAATACCGCTTAGCCTCTAAGAAACGAAATTTACTGAGTAATCGTAGCATAAGGATATTAGCTTAGGCACCTCATTTTAGGTTTTCTAAATCAGCTTAGTGTTCAATTCTCGACTCCAAAAGGATGAATTCGAATTCCACTTGATTTTCTACCTATTTCTTATTCCTTTTTCTCTTCTACCTCACAAGAAGGAAGTTTCTCTCTAACCTTCCCCGTCCTTCTCCATCATTCTCTCTTTTGTTGTTCGAACGAATTGGCTATGGCCATCGATTGTTTCATTCGCTTAATTGGCAAAGTTTAGCTCAAATTGATTTTGCTTAAGCCTCTAAGAAAAAGAATTTACCGAGTAACTGTAGCTTAATGGTATTAGTTTAACTTAATCAGCCCATTTTAGGTTTTCTAAACCGACTAAGTTTTCAATTCTCAAACCTAAAAGGATGAAATTGAATTCCATTTGATTTTCACCCTATTTATAATTCTTTTTTCTTTTCTAGCTCTCAAGATGAAAGTTTCTCTCTGCCCTTCCCCGTTCGTCACCATCCTTCTCTCTTTTGTGCTACGAACTAATTAGCTTAGGTCACTAATTGTTTCATTACCTTAATTGGCTAAGTTTGAATTCAACTAATATTATTTCGCCACTAAGAAATAGAATTTAGTGAGTAATTGTAGCATAACGATATTAACTTAAGCACCTCATTTTAGGTTTTCTAAATCAACTAAGTGTTCAATTCTCAAATCGAAAGGATGAATTTGAATTCCCATTGATGTTGTTGCTATTTCTGATTCTTTTTTCTCTTCTAGCTCTCAAAAACAAAGTTTCTCTCTAAACTCTTCTGTCCTTCTCCAAACTTCTCTCTCTGGTTCTAGGAACTAATGAGCTTAGGCCATTGATTGTTTCATTTGCCTAATTGGACAAGTTTAACTCAAACTAATCTTTCTTAGGTTCTAAGAAATAGAATTTTCTTAGTAATTGTTGTTTAACGATATTAGGCCAATTCTTAAATCCAAAAGGATGAATTACAAATTCCCTACAATTTTCTTCTTATTTCTTATTCTTTTCTCTAACTTTCTATTCTAGCTCTCGAGATGAAAGTTTCTCTCTAAACGTCTCCGTCCCTCCCTGTCCATCTCTCTTTTGTTCTAGGAACTTTAACTTAGGCCACTAATTGTTTCATTAGCATAATTGCCCAAGTTTAACTATAACCAATACTACTTAGCCTCTAAGAAACAAAATTTACTGAGTAATTGTAGCGTAAGGATATTAGCTTAGGCACCTCATTTTAGGTTTTCTAAATTAGCTTAGTGGTCAATTCTCAACTCCAAAAGGATGAATTCGAATTCCACCGGATTTTCTACCTATTTCCTATTCCTTTTTCTCTTCTAGCTCACAAGAAGAAAGTTTCTCTCTAACCTTCTCCGTCCTTCTCCATCGTTCTCTCTTTTGTCATTGGAACGAATTAGCTGTGGCCATCGATTGTTTCGTTAGCTTAATTGGCCTCAAACTGATTTTGCTTGGCCTTTAAGAAAGAGGATTTACCGTGTAATTGTAGCTTAATGGTATTAGTTTAACTTAATCACCCCATTTTAGGTTTTCTAAATCAACTAAGTTTTCAATTCTCAAATCCAAAATGACGAAATTGAATTCCATTTGATTTTCACCCCATTCATAATTCTTTTCTCTTTTTTAGCTCTCAAGATGAAAGTTTCTCTCTAATATTATCCGTCCGTCGTCGTGCGTCTCTCTTTTGTTCTACGAACTAATTAAGCCAATATTATTTAGCGCCTAAGAAACAGAATTTAGTGACTAATTGTAGCTTAATGATGCCTAAGCTAATATCTTTACGCTACAATTACTCAGTAAATTTTGTTTCTTAGAGGCTAAGCAGTATTGGTTATAGTTAAACTTGGGCAAATATGCTAATGAAACAATTAGTGGCCTAAGCTAAATTTCCTAGAACAAAAGAGAGTTGGATGCAGAGGGACGGAGACGTTTAGAGAGAAACTTTCGTCTCGAGAGCTAGAATATAAAGTTAGAGAAAGGAATAAGAAATAGGAAGAAGATCATAAGGAATTCTTATTCATCCTTTGGGATTTAAGAATTGGCCTAATGACGTTAAACAACAATTTCATAGAAAATTCTATTTCTTCGGACCTAAGCAAGATTAGTTTGAGTTAAACTTTGGCAATTAAGCTAATGAAACAATCAATGGCCTAAGCTAATTAGCTCCTAGAACCAGAGAGAGAAGGTTGGAGAAGGATGAAGAAGTTTAGAGAGAAACTTTCTTTCTAAGAGCTAGAAGAGAAAAAATTGAGAAATAGGAAGAACATCAATGGGAATTCAAATTCATCCTTTTGATTTGAGAATTGAACACCTAGTTGATTTAGAAAACCTTAAATGAGGTGCTTAAGTTAATATCGTTAAGCTACAATTACTCACTAAATTCTATTTCTTAGTGGCTAAATAATATTAGTTGAATTCAAACTTGGCCAATTAAGCTAATGAAACAATTAATGACCTAAGCTAATTAGTTCATAGCACAAAAGAGAGAAGGATGGTGACGAACGGAGAAGGGCAGAGAGAAACTTTCATCTTGAGCGCTAGAAAAGAAAAAAGAATTATAAACAGGGTGAAAATCAAATGGAATTCAATTTCATCCTTTTAGGTTTGAGAATTGAAAACTTAGTCGATTTAGAAAACCTAAAATGGGGTGATTAAGTTAAACTAATACCATTAAGCTACAGTTACTCAGTAAATTCTCTTTCTTAGAGGCTTAAGCAAAATCAGTTTGAGCTAAACTTGGCCAATTAAGCGAATGAAACAATCGATGGCCATAGCTAATTCGTTCGAACAACAAAAGAGAGAATGATGGAGAAGGACGGGGAAGGTTAGAGAGAAACTTTCTTCTTCTGAGCTAGAAGAGAAAAAGGAATAAGAAATTGGTAGAAAATCAAGTGGAATTCGAATTCATCCTTTTGGAGTTGAGAATTGAACACTAAGCTGATTTAGAAAACCTAAAATGAGGTGCCTAAGGTAATATCCTTACGCTAGGATTACTCAGTAAATTTTGTTTCTTAGAGGCTAAGCAGTATTGGTTATAGTTAAACTTGGGCAATTATGCTAATGAAACAATTAGTGGCCTAAGCTAAAGTTCCTAGAACAAAAGAGAGATGGATGGGGAGGGACGGAGACGTTTAGAGAGAAACTTTCGTCTCGAGAGCTAGAATAGAAATTTAGAGAAAAGAATAAGAAATAGGAAGAAAATTGTACGAAATTCTAATTCATCCTTTTGGATTTAAGAATTGGCCTAATATCGTTAAACAACAATTACTCAGAAAATTCTATTTCTTAGAACCTAAGAAAGATTAGTTTGAGTTAAACTTGTCCAATTAGGCAAATGAAACTGTCACGACCCGAACCCGCCTCTATGGGTTAAGGCCATAACCGGCCAGTAATCACGAGATTACCTACAGCCTCAAACCAAATAAGACAAGACTCATCAGAGTAAAAAGGGCCAAACGGAAGCAAATTTAAAACTTTGTCCATAGAGCCGTGCTTATATGCACACCATAACATTCCGTATGTACATATGTTAATAACTCACAATAGAAAGTGTAATGACATAAGATTCTATACAGACAGGATCATCCAAACTAAGTCAACCCATGAAAACTATATACAGACGTATTCAAAACATCGCCAACCTGACAAAATGTAAATACATAACAAAAGGGCGAAGACGGGTCTCGTGCGTGAAACACAAGGGCTGACTCTCTCAAAACCTTAGTTGTTCCAAACAGACTTCACTGAGGCTGGGTCTGGACTTCTCTTGGCTCACCTACAAACACATGAATGAGCGTGAACGAAAGCCCAGTGAATAATATCTAATCCAATACAGAAGTTACATAACAATGTAGAACAACACGTCGGGATTCCAAGTATTATATTATGCAACCCTGGAGAAGACTCCAGCTACAAAGAGTATTTGGAAAAACATGAACACGCCGGGCTCAAAGCGTGGACGATCCGAAACGCAGAATTCTACACACTCAACGAGCCCCTGTTCGCCAGAGCCAATCAAGAAGAGCCATCGTAATGCAAAGAAGAAGGCCCAACGCAGGAAGATATTCCACTTCCAATGCGGGTGTTCGTTATTCCACGTCAACGGATGTATCGAACCACATACATTGGAGAGAGAGGACGCTGTCAGGGGTCTTTTACGACACTTTGATTTCGATCGTGTGTAACGTCGAAGAACCGTTGATCCTGCGTCTGAAAACGGTATGGGAACTGGACAAGAGCATGGAGATGTGGTTGCCCATCCTCATGTAATTCATGTGCAACCCTGACATAATTTGGACCCCTGGTGGTGAACAACGCTCTAATTTTCTCTAATAATCTCTCTTTAGGAATAGAACATTGGGCATACGTGAGAAAAATGTTCTTGTTTTGAATTCTAAAACGACGTCGCATTGATGCCATAACTCACTCTCGATGACGTCACTTACTCTCTCGGATGACGCAAGTCACTCTCTGAAAACTTTACTGGTGGAAGAGAGTTAGGGAGTGAGTTATATAGGTGCCCAGGAGCGTCCCACTAATATTACCTGGGACGCTCCCCCCGCGCCACGTGTCGTCCCTCAATTGGTGCTCCCTTCCGCATTTTGAGGCGTGTTGTCGACTAGTGTCTCCGCTCCGCGCCCAGATCTGCGGCCAGGATTAAAAACTAAAAAGGCAAGCGCCGCTCCCCGATCTGCGGCCAGGATTAAAAATCGAAAAAGGCAAACGCAGGCGGGAAATTATATAAGCCAAAATAATTGGGGGAGTTTGAATTATTTTGTAAATGGATCGCGGAGATCTAGGCCAATTTCGGCGGTTGATTTTAAAATACGAGCCGGATTTATTACTGCTGCACTGGTCCTTGCTGGTCGTCGGCGAAAACAACGCCGAAAGTTTAATCCGGCTCATCAACGCCTTACAGCGGCAAGAAGATGCTCTATTCGCCGGTATGAAAGCGGTTTCCGAACTAGAAACCCAAGCGACTTCAGACATTTATTCCGCCGCTGATGTCTGCTACATCACCGCGCCTTCAGAAAATCAGCCCGTGCGTTCTGGTTCTAGATGTGTAGATAATAAAAAATAATTGTAAATTATTATTCTGTAATTGTCTTAATCGCAATAAAATTTGGGCCTTCTCTCTAGTGTCCACTTCTTTCATAGTTTGGATGGGCCTTTGTGTATTGGGCCGCGTTGCTTATTGATGGGCCTATTTCTAGTGGGCTGATGTACCATATGTCTGGGCCTATTTTAAAATAACTAATAAACATTAAATGGGCCTCATTGTTGTAATTGGGCCGTTAGTTTGTTTACCAATTATAGCCCATTTACCCAGCTTAAACCTGCTCAGAAATGGAATTTATTAAGACGCATAAATTCAATAAAACTGCATTTTTATTTAATCATAAAAATTTACATAAATATTGTCCCATCGCCAATTTTTTACATAATATGAAAGCTCGTCGAGTACAATGGTCAGTGCGAGACAATAGTTTACAGGGCTAATAATCCCAAAGCTGGATAATTTGGTCCTCATCCTGCGTGCAATAAGCTGGGTAAATACAGTCTCCGACAGGCTTCTGCGACCAGGGGCTGTCAGCCACGTATACATTGTCGCTGTAAATGTCCGGATTCCCAATGCTTTCCGGAGGTTGTAGTTGAATAGGCAGCGTATCTTGTAGACCCCCTCGTTGCCCGGTCTGGAGAGGCCTATTGCTTTGAACCACATCGGGTTCATCAAAGTGTCGTAAAAGACCCCTGACAGCGTCCTCTCTCTCCAATGTATGTGGTTCGATACATCCGTTGACGTGGAATAACGAACACCCGTATTGGAAGTGGAATATCTTCCTGCGTTGGGCCTTCTTCTTTGCATTACGATGGCTCTTCTTGATTGGCTCTGGCGAACAGGGGCTCGTTGAGTGTGTAGAATTCTGCGTTTCGGATCGTCCACGCTTTGAGCCCGGCGTGTTCATGTTTTTCCAAATACTCTTTGTAGCTGGAGTCTTCTCCGGGGTTGCATAATATAATACTTGGAATCCCGCCCGTTATTTTCTTTGGGCGGGCATATTTACAATTTGAAAAAAAGTCCCGTTGCGCTCCAATAAACTCGCGCCAATGTTTCAAATATTGTGGGGCCACATCATCAATTATGTTGTAGAAAGCGTCGTTCTTGTGGTCCCTCAGGTCGATGTGGCCTGAATAATAATTATGTGGTCCCAAAGACCGGGCCCAACATGTTTTCCCAATTTTAGATGGGCCTTCAATTATAATGCTTTTGGGCCTATGCGGTCTTTGGGCTTCGTCTGTTATATTGTCTGCAACCCATTGCTGTATTGCTGCTGGAACGACCCATACTGTGTCTGTAAATGGATGAACATACGGCAATGGTGGATTAAATGAAATCCGGTCATAATTTGATGACAATTGTCATAATTTAACCAGAAACATTTTGGGTCGCCATTTCGTACCACTGCTAGTGCTTTGTCCTTAGTGCCGGCTGCAAGTGCATCCCGATATATATTGTCTTTGTTATTCTGGTTAGCGCAACGGTTCCTCTCACGGAATTCGCCCCATTCCGTGTAATCCCCGTGTTTGGAGATGTATTCCAGCACATTCTGATGGTTGTATGCCCCCTGTACATTCGGATGGAAATGGAATTTTCTAAGAAATTGTTGTTTAACGTCATTAGGCCAATTCTTAAATCCCAAAGGATGAATAAGAATTCCCTATGATCTTCTTCCTATTTCTTATTCCTTTCTCTAACTTTATATTCTAGCTCTCGAGACGAAAGTTTCTCTCTAAACGTCTCCGTCCCTCCGCATCCAACTCTCTTTTGTTCTAGGAAATTTAGCTTAGGCCACTAATTGTTTCATTAGCATATTTGCCCAAGTTTAACTATAACCAATACTGCTTAGCCTCTAAGAAACAAAATTTACTGAGTAATTGTAGCGTAAAGATATTAGCTTAGGCATCATTAAGCTACAATTACTCACTAAATTCTGTTTCTTAGGCGCTAAATAATATTGGCTTAATTAGTTCGTAGAACAAAAGAGAGACGCACGACGACGGACGGATAATATTAGAGAGAAACTTTCATCTTGAGAGCTAAAAAAGAGAAAAGAATTATGAATGGGGTGAAAATCAAATGGAATTCAATTTCATCCTTTTGGATTTGAGAATTGAAAACTTAGTTGATTTAGAAAACCTAAAATGGGGTGATTAAGTTAAACTAATACCATTAAACTACAATTACATGATAAATTCCCTTTCTTAGAGGCTAAGCAAAATCAGTTTGAGGCCAATTATGCTAACGAAACAATCGATGGCCACAACTAATTCATTCCAACAACAAAAGAGAGAACGATGGAGAAGGACGGAAAAGGTTAGAGAGAAACTTTCTTCTTGTGAGCTAGAAGGGAAAAAGGAATAAGAAATAGGTAGAAAATCAAGCGGAATTCGAATTCAACCTTTTGGAGTTGAAAATTGAACACTAAGTTGATTGAGAAAACCTAAAATAAGGTGCCTAAGCTAATATCTTTACGCTACAATTACTCAGTAAATTTTGTTTCTTAGAGGCTAAGCAGTATTGGTTATATAGTTAAACTTGGGCAATTATGGTAATGAAACAATTAGTGGCCTAAGCTAAAGTTCCTAGAACAAAAGAGAGATGGATGGGGAGGGACGGAGACGTTTAGAGAGAAACATTCGTCTCGAGAGCTGGAATAGAAAGTTAGAGAAAAGAATAAGAAATAGGAAGAAAATTGTAGGGAATTCTAATTCATCCTTTTGGATTTAAGAATTGGCCTAATATCGTTAAACAACAATCACTCAAAAAATTCTATTTCTTAGAACCTAAGAAAGATTAGTTTGAGTTAAACTTGTCCAATTAGGCAAATGGAACAATCAATGGCCTAAGCACATTAGCTCCTAGAACCAGGGAGAGAAGGAGGACGGAAAAGTTAGAGACAAACTTTATTTTTGAGAGCTAGAAGAGAAAAAAGAATGGGGAATTGGAAGAACATCAATGGGAATTCAAATTCATCCTTTCGATTTGAGAATTGAACGCTTAGTTTATTTAGAAAACCAAAAATGAGGTGCTTAAGTTATTATCGTTAAGCTACAATTACTCACAAAATTCTGTTTCTTTGGCGCTAAATAATATTAACTTAATTCAAACTTGGCCAATTAAGCTATGAAACAATTAGTGACATAATCTAATTAGTTTGGAGAACAAAAGAGAGAAGCACGGCGACGGACGGATAATGTTGGAGAGAAACTTTCATCTTGAGAGCTAAAAAAGAGAAAAGAATTATGAATGGGGTGAAAATCAAATGGAATTCAATTTCATCCTTTTGGATTTGAGAATTGAAAACTTAGTGGATTTAGAAAACCTAAAATGGGGTGATTAAGTTAAACTAATACCATTAAGCTACAATTACACGGTAAATCCTCTTTCTTAGAGGCCAAGCATAATCATTTTGTGGCCAATTAAGCTAACGAAACAATCAATGGCCACAGCTAATTCATTCCAACAACAAAAGAGAGAACGATGGAGAAGGACAGAGAAGGTTAGAGAGAAACTTTCTTCTTGTGAGCTAGAAGAGAAAAAGGACTAAGAAATAGGTAGAAAATCAAGTGGAATTCGAATTCATCCATTTGGAGTTGAGAATTGAACACTAAGCTGATTTAGAAAACCTAAAATGAGGTGCCTAAGCTAATATCCTTACGCTACGATTACTCTGTAAATTTTGTTTCTTAGAGGCTAAGCGGTATTGGTTATAGTTAAACTTGGGCAATTATGCTAATGAAACAATTAGTGGCCTAAGCTAAAGTTCCTAAAACAAAAGAGAGATGGATGGGGAGGACGGAGGCATTTAGAGAGAAACTTTCGTCTCGAGAGCTAGAATAGAAAGTTAGAGAAAAGAATAAGAAATAGGAAGAAAATTGTAGGGAATTCTATTTCATCCTTTTGGATTTAAGAATTGGCCTAATATCGTTAAACAACAATTACTCAGAAAATTCTATTTCTTAGAACCTAAGAAAGATCAGTTTGAGTTAAACTTGTGCAATTAGGCCAATGAAACAATCAACTGCCTAAGCTCATTAGTTCCAAGAACCAGAGAGAGAAGGAGAAGGACGAAAAAGTTGGAGAGAAACTTTGTTTTTGAGAGCTAGAAGAGAAAAAAGAATGAGAAATAGGAAGAACATTAATGGGAATTCAAATTCATCCTTTCGATTTGAGAATTGAACACTTAGTTGATTTAGAAAACGTAAAATGAGGTGCTTAAGTTAATATCGTTAAAATACAATTACTCACAAAATTCTGTTTCTTAGGCGCTAAATAATATTAGCTTAATTCAAACTTGGCCACTTAAGCTAATGAAACAGTTAGTGACATAATCTAATTAGTTCGTAGAACAGAAGAGAGAAGCACAGCGGCGGGCGGATAACGTTAGAGAGAAACTTTCACCTTGAGAGCTAAAAAAGAGAAAAGAATTATTAATGGGGTGAAAATCAAATGGAATTCAATTTCATCCTTTTGGATTTGAGAATTGAAAACTTAGTTGATTTAGAAAACCTAAAATGGGGTGATTAAGTTAAACTAATACGATTAAGCTACAATTACACGGTAAATTCCCTTTCTTAGAGGCCAAGCAAAATCAGTTTGAGGCCAATTATGCTAACGAAACAATCGATGGCCACAACTAATTCATTCCAACAACAAAAGAGAGAATGATGGAGAAGGACGGGGAAGGTTAGAGAGAAACTTTCTTCTTGTGAGCTTGAAGGGAAAAAGGACTAAGAAATAGGTAGAAAATCAAGTGGAATTCGAATTCATCCTTTTGGAGTTGAGAATTGAACACTAAGTTGGTTTAGAAAACCTAAAATGAGGTGCCTAAGCTAATATCCTTACACTATGATTACTCAGTAAATTTTGTTTCTTAGAGGCTAAGCAGTATTGGTTATAGTTAAACTTGGGCAATTATGAGAGATGGATGCGGAGGGACGGAGACGTTTAGAGAGAAACTTTCGTCTCGAGAGCTAGAATAGAAAGTTAGAGAAAAGAATAAGAAATAGGAAGAAAATTGTAGGGAATTGTAATTCATCCTTTTGGATTTAAGAATTGGCCTAATATCGTTAAACAAAAATTACTCAGAAAATTCTATTTCTTAGAACCTAAGAAAGATTAGTTTGAGTTAAACTTGTCCAATTAGGCAAATGAAACAATCAATGGCCTAAGCTCATTAGTTCCTAGAACCAGAGAGAGAAGGTTGGAGAAGGACAGAAAAGTTAGAGAGAAACTTATTTTTTTGAGAGCTAGATGAGAAAAAAGAATGAGAAATAAATAGGAAGGACATCAATGGGAATTCAAATTCATCCTTTCGATTTGAGAATTGAACACTTAGTTGCTTTAGAAAACCTAAAATGAGGTGCTTAAGTTAATATCGTTAAAATACAATTACTCACTAAATTCTGTTTCTTAGGTGCTAAATAATATTAGCTTTTTTTTTTTTTTGGGGTGAATAAGACATAAATAAAAGACAAAGAATATACAAGATTACAAGGGGAATACCCCAGGCCCTAAATCAGCTATACAGCAAAACAGACACCATAAGCAAACTAAAACAATGTTCAGTATCCATATCTAAGAAAATAGGGAAAATGAACATTGTGAAACCAAAAGGGCATGACAGACCCACAAAACCACAAACCAGTAGCAACTAAGCCGACTACATACAACCTGAGACAACCGCAGTATATCATGTGCAATCCAGAAACTAAAGTAATGGCATGAGGCCGAGACATATCAACAAAAGACCTAGTACATCCCACTAGGGTAGGCTTAACAAAATATTGTGCAATGTAAGTTAAAAACAACATAAAGGAAGATAGTAATATAAAAGAAGACAACTTGTAGACAACAAGGCACATCCAGCAGCCATCGGCACTTGACAGCCACTTGTAACTCAAATACAGCAGACCAAATTCCCTATTATCAACCCAGCAGGTAGCAGCGCCTATCGGGTAAGCAGCAGCATACACTAGAGCATCGGACAGCATCTCCAGAAGCATCAACACCACAGCAAGGCAGTCCAAAGTTTGGTGAAGATGGCAGACATTCTCTAAACATAGTAGAATTTCCTGCCAGTAACAAGAAACAACAACCCAAATCACGAAAGCCCAATAAAATCCAATAAAAAGGATAATACACACATTTTGTAAACTCTCATCACTCGGCCCACAGTATAGGACCTCACAACACTCGAAAATTGCTTCCTTATCCTGCAAATAAAGAGATAATATATATATACTGGTTAGCAAATAAAACATATGTAGGCTATTTTCACTCAACCCTCAAATATTCCATTGATGCTACCAAAATGTCTAACAGATTTGAAGTTTATGACTCACATCACTCAACCCTCAATCCATAGAGCTGCATAGGACACAAACAGTTAGAAACCCCACATTATGAAGCTCACCAACTCTCAACTCTCATGTGAGAAACTCCCATCACTTAGCAGCCCTCCCAATACGAATAGTATGGGGCTTCAGAATGGAATCAGTCAAATTCCATTGCTTTAAGAACCATTCATCACCTGCAGATCTAGGTAAATTGTTTAATGACATTAGCCTGCCTCTAATCATTTGAACAATTGACTTGATAACACCTTCTTCAGGTTTCATTTCCTTATTAAAAATTCTGTTATTTCTTTCAATCCATACTTGATAAACAGTACACAGCAGAGCCAGTCTAGTAGTAATGGCTCTCAGAGATTTACCCAGACTCTCCCTAATAGCAACATGAACAATATTAGGCCAAAAAATGTCAGGCCACTTTACATTACACTTAACTTTAATAGCATCCCAAACCTTAAGAGAGAAAATGCAATTAAAGAAAAGGTGATAGTGGTTTTCAGTGTGATGATTGCAAAAGGAGCATTTGAAATTATCACTCAGACCAAAAGATTCTAACCTGTCCCCAGTGTTAAGCATTCCATGTAAGGTAATCCAGACAATGAAACTAACTCTAGGGATATTGAATGGACCCCATAGCAGTTTATACCAAGCCACCTTATCATGTTTATCTCTCCAGTGGTTCCAAGCAGATTGGATGGAGAATATACCATCTTGAGTAAGAGTCCAAATAGGAGTATCATTACTCGAAGATCTGGGTTTAAAAGAAGGGGGGGTCAACAATATAAGGTCTCTAATCTCCCAAGAGTTGGGAAAAGGCCAGTTCTAGGAATCCCCATTAACAATATTGCTCACTTTAGCCTCCCCAGAGAGCCTGGAATCATAGATAATCCTATTCCCAAATTTGTCCCAAATAGAGCCCACCGGATGCCAATTATCATGCCACAAAAAGGTAGCATTACCATTCCCAATTTTGTGAACGATGAGAGGAAATATAGACTTTCTAAGAGAAAGAATCTTCCTCCAGACCCAAGAAGGGTCACTAGGAACAGGGACTTTCCAAAAACTTTTGCCTTTGAGTAAGTAAGATTTAACCCATTGGCACCACATCGACTTCTCACCCCCCGAGAAAAGGAACCAAATATGTTTGGCAATAGCAGCTCTATTCCAAACCTCCAGAGATTTAAAACCGAGACCACCTTCAGACTTGGGAGCACAAACCTTATCCCAAGCAATTTTCGCACTATGCTTTTTCAGATCAACCCCGGACCAAAGAAAGGCTCTAAGTAAATTTTCAATTTCTCTAACAACCTTCTTAGGGAGGATGAGCAACGAGGACCAATAGCCTTGCATGGAGAACAGGATGGTTTGAATAAGCTGAGCTCTACCAGCATAAGAAAGGGCCTTATTGGTCCAACTCTTAATACGGTTAGTGATCCTATCAATAAGCTGCTGGCAATCTAATGCTCTCAACTTAGTGGTGATTAAGGGAACACCCAAGTACTTGACAGGGAGGGTACCTTCCTTGAAATTTGCAATCTTAAGAATTTCCTCCCTAAGACTAGAGTCACACCCGCAGAAAAATATATTACTCTTGGCAGCACTAGGAGTAAGACCCGAAAGACTCTTGAACTCCTCAAGCCCATGCATAATCATTTGAACAGTAGATGCATCCCCTTTGCTGAATATCATTAAATCATCAGCAAAACACAAATTAGCAATCTTAGTCTTCTCACATTTCCAATGGAATTTAAAAAGATGATGCTTGGATTTCTCAGCAAGGATTCTAGCCAGGATTTCCATAGCCAAGACAACCAAATAAGGAGACATTGGGTCTCCCTGCCTAAGGCCTCTTGCGCCCTTGAAATAATATTAGCTTAATTCAAACTTGGCCACTTAAGCTAATGAAACAATTAGTGACATAATCTAATTAGTTAGTAGAACAAAAGAGACAAGCACGGCGACGGAGGGATAACGTTAGAGAGAAACTTTCATCTTGAGAGCTAAAAAAGAGAAAAGAATTGTGAGTGGGGTGAAAATCAAATGGAATTCAATTTCATCCTTTTGAATTTGAGAATTGAAAACTTAGTTGATTTAGAAAACCTAAAATGGGGTGATTAAGTTAAACTAATACCATTAAGCTACAATTACACAGTAAATCCCATTTCTTAGAGGCCAAGCAAAATCAGTTTGAGGCCAATTAAGCTAACGAAACATTCGATGGCCACAGCTAATTCGTTCCAACAACAAAAGAGGGAACGATGGAGAAGGACGGAGAAGAATAGAGAGAAACTTTCTTCTTGTGAGCTAGAAGGGAAAAAGGAATAAGAAATGGGTAGAAAATCAAGTGGAATTCGAATTCATCCTTTTGGAGTTGAGAATTGAACACTAAGTTGATTGAGAAAACCTAAAATGGGCTACCTAAGCTAATATCCTTACGCTCCGATTACTCAGTAAATTTTATTTCTTAGAGCCTAAGCAGTATTGGTTATAGTTAAACTTGGGCAATTATGCTAATGAAACAATTAGTGGCCTAAGCTAAAGTTCCTAGAACAAAAGAGAGTTGGATGCGGAGGGACGGAGACGTTTAGAGAGAAACTTTCGTCTTGAGAGCTAGAATAGAAAGTTAGAGAAAAGAATAAGAAATAGGAAGAAGATCATAGGGAATTCTAATTCATCCTTTTGTATTTAAGAATTGGCCTAATATCGTTAAACGACAATTACTTTGAAAATTCTATTTCTTAGGACCTAAGCAAGATTAGTTTGAGTTAAACTTTGGCAATTAAGCTAATGAAACAATCAATGGCGTAAGCTAATTAGTTCCTAGAACCAGAGAGAGAAGGTTGGAGAAGGACGAAGAAGGTTAGAGAGAAACTTTCTTTCTGAGAGCTAGAAGAGAAAAAATTGAGAAATAGGAAGAACATCAATGGGAATTCAAATTCATCCTTTTGATTTGAGAATTGAACACTTAGTTGATTTAGAAAACCTAAAATGAGGTGCTTAAGTTAATATCGTTTAGCTACAATTACTCACTAAATTCTATTTCTTAGTGGCTAAATAATATTAGTTGAATTCAAACTTGGCCAATTAAGCTAATGAAACAATTAGTGACCTAAGCTAATTAGTTCGTAGCACAAAAGAGAGAAGGATGGTGACGAACGGAGAAGGGCAGAGAGAAACTTTCATCTTGAGAGCTAGAAAAGAAAAAAGAATTATAAACAGGGTGAAAATCAAATGGAATTCAATTTCATCCTTTTAGGTTTGAGAATTGAAAACTTAGTCGATTTAGAAAACCTAAAATGGGGTGATTACGTTAAACTAATACCATTAAGCTACAGTTACTCAGTAAATTCTCTTTCTTAGAGGCTTAAGCAACATCAATTTGAGCTAAACTTGGCCAATTGAGTGAATGAAACAATCGATGGCCATAGCTAATTCGTTCGAACAACAAAAGAGAGAATGATGGAGAAGGACGGGGAAGGTTAGGGAGAAACTTTCTTCTTGTGAGCTAGAAGTGAAAAAGAAATAAGAAATAGGTAGATAGTCAAGTGGAATTCGAATTCATCATTTTGGAGTTGAGAATTGAACACTAAGCTGATTTAGAAAACCTAAAATGAGGTGCCTAAGCTAATATCCTTACGCTACGATTACTCAGTAAATTTTGTTTCTTAGAGGCTAAGCAGAATTGGTTATAGTTAAACTTGGGCAATTATGCTAATGAAACAATTAGTGGCCTAAGCTAAAGTTCCTAGAACAAAAGAGAGATGGATGGGGAGGGACGGAGACGTTTAGAGAGAAACTTTTGTCTCGAGAGCTAGAATAGAAAGTTAGAGAAAAGAATAAGAAATAGGAAGAAAATTGTGGGGAATTGTAATTCATCCTTTTGGATTTAAGAATTGGCCTAATATCGTTAAACAACAATTACTCAGAAAATTCTATTTCTTAGAACCTAAGAAAGATTAGTTTGAGTTAAACTTGTCCAAGCTCATTAGTTCCTAGAACCAGAGAGAGAAGGAGAAGGACGGAAAAGTTAGAGAGAAACTTTGTTTTTGAGAGCTAGAAGAGAAAAAAGAATGAGAAATGGGAAGAACATCAATGGGATTTCAAATTTATCCTTTCGATTTGAGAATTGAACGCTTAGTTGATTTAGAAAACCTAAAATGAGGTGCTTAAGTTAATATCGTAAAGCTACAATTACTCACTAAATTCTGTTTCTTAGGCGCTAAATAATATTAGCTTAATTCAAACTTGGCCAATTAAGCTAATGAAACAATTAGTGACATAATCTAATTAGTTCGTAGAACAAAAGAGAAAAGCACGGCGACGGGCGGAAAACGTTAGAGAGAAACTTTCATCTTGAGAGTTGGGGTGGTATCCTTGCCAAGTGTAAGTCTAACTGGCCTTCTTTGCCTTGGTTGGAAACTGTTGATTTTGCTGTTAGATCCACCAGTGGTACCTCCTTGAAAATGGTGATTCTTAAGCTATCATTTCTTTGCACTGTCTACCACATTTGGATGGAGAGGAATAGTAGGATCTTCAATAAGGCCCAAAAGCCTGAAGAGGTTGTTACTAACTCTATTATCCAAATGGTTAGGGGTAGGCTTCTTTCTATGGAAAATGTTAAAATTTCTGCAGGTGATAATTGGCTTTTGGAGGAATGGAGTCTTCCTCTCAAAATCTTGCAGCAGCACCATACTATTGCAGCTGGCCGGAGAATGAGTGATGTGAGGTTACATACATTGAGGGTTGAGTGATGGTGAGCAACTATTGTGGGGTTTACTAACTGGGTGCTCTTTTGCAGGTTATCATGAATCCTAAATCTTCTCCTACATTGATGTGTCCGTATGGAGGGTTGAGTGTTGTGAGCTACCTAAATATTTCCAGACATTGTGGGTTGAGTGATGAGACACAGCACACATGTTTTATGCTAACTTTTATTATATCTTATTTATGGTTTGTGCAGGTTCTTGGAGCTTTCAAGTATAATGTCCTTCTGATTCTTTCGAGGTATCATGTGAGTTGTGGGCCTAGTGTTGTGAGATCATATATGGAGTGGAGAGACATACTGTGTTGTGGGTCGAGTGAGGAGAGCTCCTATATTGTGTGTCTGTTATTTCTTCTCCTTTATGATTTACGACAGGTTCACTTGTTGGTGAGGAGGTGTGGTGTTGCTTACAGTGCAGTTACAGGGAATTGCTGTTGGTATCCTTGTTTTTTGGCGTGGAAGGGTGATGAATACATGCTGCACAGATTCGGGTGGCAGTATGTAGGGTGTGTCTGTACCATGGTGATGGCTGCTGCTAGCGCCTTGCTGTGCTACAGGAGGGAGAAAATCAGTTGTTTTTCATTGTATTTTTTACATAATTTTGTAGTGTGTTTAGCTTATTCCTACGGGCTGTGTAGGAGTACCTTTGTGCTTCTTTGTGTTCCTAATAGCTTTCCTAGTAACCATGTTTCGGGTTGCACACATTTTAACAGTTTAGTTTTGTTTTGGTTTCTTATTCCTATCCCTATGGGATGTGTAGGGAATGTTGTTTTGTCTTGGCTCGTGCCCTTGTGGATACAGTGTCCAGGTTCTCTTGCTTGGTGCTACAGTGGCAGGAGGTTCTTTTCAAGACCATAGCCTCCTGGATCTATGCTTCAGTTTGTTTCTCTCTTCGCCTAGGTTGCTATAATTGTTTATATTTCTTGTTCACTCTTCCTATTGCTAGATTATAGGAATGGTGAACAGGTTGTTGGCTTTTGTTCTGTTTTCTGTATAGCTGTGTTAGGTCCTGGGGTATGCCCCTTGTAGTTGTGTAAATTTTCTTGTTTTATTTTATCTCTTATTCACCCAAAAAAAGAAAAAAGAATTATGAATGGGTGAAAATCAAATGGAATTCAATTCATCCTTTTGGATTTGAGAATTGAAAACTTAGTTGATTTAGAAAACCTAAAATGGGTTGTTTAAGTTAAACTAATACCATTAAGCTACAATTACACGGTGAATCCTCTTTCTTAGAGGCCAAGCAAAATCAGTTTGAGGCAATTAAGTTAACGAAACAATCGATGGCCACAACTAATTCGTTTCAACAAAAAAAGAGAGAACGATGGAGAAGGACGGAGAAGGTCAGAGAGAAACTTTCTTCTTGCGAGCTAGAAGAGAAAAAGGAATAAGAAATAGGTAGAAAATCAAGTGGAATTCGAATTCATCCTTTTGGAGTTGAGAATTGAACACTAAGCTGATTTAGAAAACCTAAAATGAGGTGCCTAAGCAAATATCCTTGCGTTACGATTACTCAGTAAATTTTGTTTCGTAGAGGCTAAGCAGTATTGGTTATAGTTAAACTTGGGCAATTATGCTAATGAAACAATTAGTGGCGTAAGCTAAAGTTGGAACAAAAGAGAGATGAATGGGGAGGGACGGAGACGTTTAGAGCGAAACTTTCGTCTAGAGAGCTAGAATAGAAAGTTAGAGAAAAGAATAAGAAATAGGAAGAAAATTGTAGGGAATTCTAATTCATCCTTTTGGATTTAAGAATTGGCCAAATATCGTTAAACAACAATTATTCAGAATTTTATTCACCTAAAAAACAATTACTCAGAAAATTCTATTTCTTAGAACCTAAGAAAGAATAGTTTGAGTTAAACTTGTCCAATTAGGCAAATGAAACAATCAATGGCCTAAGCTCATTAGTTCTTAGAACCAGAGAGAGAAGGAGAAGGACGGAAAAGTTAAAGAGAAACTTTGTTTTTGAGAGCTAGAAGAGAAAAATGAAAGAGAAATAGGAAGAACAACAATTGGAATTCAAATTCATCATTTCGATTTGAGAATTGAACACTTAGTTGATTTAGAAAACGTAAAATGAGGTGCTTAAGTCAATATCGTTAAAATATAATTACTCACAAAATTCTGTTTCTTAGGCGCTAAATAATATTAGCTTAATTCAAACTTGGCCACTTAAGCTAATGAAACAGTTAGTGACATAATCTAATTAGTTCGTAGAACAAAAGAGAGAAGCACAGCGACGGGCGGATAACGTTAGAGAGAAACTTTCATCTTGAGATCTAAAAAAGAGAAAAGAATTATGAATGGGGTTAAAATCAAATGGAATTCAATTTCATCCTTTTGGATTTGAGAATTGAAAACTTAGTTGATTTAGAAAACCTAAAATGGGGTGATTAAGTTAAACTAATACCATTAAGCTACAATTACAAGGTAAATCCCCTTTCTTAGAGGCCAAGCAAAATCAGTTTGTGGCCAATTAAGCTAACGAAACAATCGATGGCCACAGCTAATTCGTTCCAACAACAAAAGAGAGAACGATGGAGAAGGACGGAAAAGGTTAGAGAGAAACTTTCTTCTGGTGAGCTAGAAGGGAAAAAGGAAAAAGAAATTGGTAGAAAATCAAGTGGAATTCGAATTCATCCTTTTGGAGTTGTGAATTGAGCACTAAGTTGATTGAGAAAACCTAAAATGAGCTGCCTAAGCTAATATCTTTACGCTACGATTGCTCAGTAAATTTTGTTTCTTAGAGGCTAAGCAGTATTGGTTATAGTTAAACTTGGGCAATTATGCTATTGAAATAATTAGTGGCCAAAGCTAAAGTTCCTAGAACAAAAGAGAGTTGGATGCGGAGGGACGGAGACGTTTAGAGAGAAACTTTCGTCTCGAGAGCTAGAATAGAAAGTTAGAGAAAAGAATAAGAAATAGGAAGAAGCTTATAGGAATTCTAATTCATCCTTTTGTATTTAAGAATTGGCCTAATATCGTTAAACAACAATTACTTTGAAAATTCTATTTCTTAGGACCTAAGCAAGACTAGTTTGAGTTAAACTTTGGCAATTAAGCTAATGAAACAATCAATGGCGTAAGCTAATTAGTTCCTAGAACCCGAGAGAGAAGGTTGGAGAAGGACGAAGAAGTTTAGAGAGAAACTTTCTTTCTGAGAGCTAGAAGAGAAAAAATTGAGAAATAGGAAGAACATCAATGGGAATTCAAATTCATCCTTTTGATTTGAGAATTGAACACTTAGTTGATTTAGAAAACCTAAAATGAGGTGCTTAAGTTGATATCGTTAAGCTACAATTACTCACTAAATTCTATTTCTTAGTGGCTAAATAATATTAGTTGAATTCAAACTTGGCCAATTAAGCTAATGAAACAATTAGTGACCTAAGCTAATTAGTTTGTACCACAAAAGAGAGAAGGATGGTGACGAACGGAGAAGGGTAGAGAGAAACTTTCATCTTAAGAGCTAGAAAAGAAAAAAGAATTATAAACAGGGTGAAAATCAAATGGAATTCAATTTCATCCTTTTAGGTTTGAGAATTGAAAACTTAGTCGATTTAGAAAACCTAAAATGGGGTGATTAAGTTAAACTAATACCATTAAGTTACAGTTACTCGGTAAATTCTTTTTCTTAGAGGCTTAAGCAAAATCAATTTGAGCTAAACTTGGCCAATTAAGCGAATGAAACAATCGATGGCCATAGCTAATTCGTTCGAACAACAAAAGAGAGAATGATGGAGAAGGACGGGGAAGGTTAGGGAGAAACTTTCTTCTTGTGAGCTAGAAAAGAAAAACAAATAAGAAATAGGTAGAAAGTCAAGTGGAATTCGAATTCATCCTTTTGGAGTTGAGAATTGAACACTCAGCTGATTTAGAAAACCTAAAATGAGGTCCTAAGCTAATATCCTTACGCTATGATTACTCGGTAAATTTTGTTTCTTAGAGGCTAAGCAATATTGGTTATAGTTAAACTTGGGCAATTATGATAATGAAACAATAAGTGGCCTAAGCTAAAGTTCCTAAAACAAAAGAGAGATGGATGGGGAGGGACGGAGACGTTTAGAGAGAAACTTTCGTCTCAAGAGCTAGAATAGAAAGTTAGAGAAAAGAATAAGAAATAGGAAGAAAATTGTAGGGAATTGTAATTCATCCTTTTGGATTTAAGAATTGGCCTAATATCGTTAAACAACAATTACTCAGAAAATTCTATTTCTTAGAACCTAAGAAAGATTAGTTTGAGTTAAACTTATCCAATTAGGCAAATGAAACAATCAATGGCCTAAGCTCATTAGTTCCTAGAACCAGAGAGAGAAGGAGAAGGACGGAAAAGTTAGAGAGAAACTTTGTTTTTGAGAGCTAGAAGAGA
The DNA here is from genome assembly GCF_055761805.1 of Camellia sinensis. Lineage (NCBI taxonomy): Eukaryota > Viridiplantae > Streptophyta > Magnoliopsida > Ericales > Theaceae > Camellia > Camellia sinensis. The sequence continues at coordinate 91,926,292 of NC_138964.1, forward strand.
AAAAAGAATGAGAAATAGGAAGAACATCAATGGGATTTCAAATTCATCCTTTCGATTTGAGAATTGAACGCTTAGTTGATTTAGAAAACCTAAAATGAGGTGCTTAAGTTAATATCGTTAAGCTACAATTACTCACAAAATTCTATTTCTTAAGCGCTAAATAATATTAGCTTAATTCAAACTTGGCCAAGCTAATGAAACAATTAGTGACATAATCTAATTAGTTCGTAGAACAAAATAGACAAGCACGGCGACGGGCGGAAAACGTTAGAGGGAAACTTTCATCTTGAGAACTAAAGAAGAGAAAATAATTATGAATGGGGTGAAAATCAAATGGAATTCAATTCATCCTTTTGGATTTGAGAATTGAAAACTTAGTTGATTTAGAAGACCTAAAATGGGGTGATTAAGTTAAACTAATACCATTAAGTTACAATTACACGGTAAATCCTCTTTCTTAGAGGCCAAGCAAAATCTTTTTGAGGCAAATTAAGTTAACGAAACAATCGATGGCCACAGCTCGTTCCAACAACAAAAGAGAGAACGATGGAGAAGGACGGAGAAGGTTAGAGAGAAACTTTCTTCTTGTGAGCTAGAAGAGAAAAATGAATAAGAAATAGGTAGAAAATCAAGTGGAATTCGAATTCATCCTTTTGGAGTTGAGAATTGAACACTAAGCTGATTTAGAAAACCTAAAATGAGGTGCCTAAGCTAATATCCTTACGCTACGATTACTCAGTAAATTTTGTTTCTTAGAGCCTAAGCAGTATTGGTTATAGTTAAACTTGGGCAATTATGCTAATGAAACAATTAGTGGCCTAAGCTAAAGTTCCTAGAACCAAAGAGAGATGGATGGGGGGGGGGGGGGACGGAGACGTTTAGAGAGAAACTTTCGTCTCGAGAGCTAGAATAAAAAGTTAGAGAAAAGATTAAGAAATAGGAAGAAGATCATAGGGAATTCTAATTCATCCTTTTGGATTTAAGAATTGGCCTAATATCATTAAACAACAATTACTTTGAAAATTCTATTTCCTAGGACCTAAGCAAGATTAGTTTGAGTTAAACTTTGGCAGTTAAGCTAATGAAACAATCAATGGCCTAAGCTAATTAGTTCCTAGAACCAGAGAGAGAAGGTTGGAGAAGGACGGAGAAGGTTAGAGAGAAACTTTCTATCTGAGAGCCAGAAGAGAAAAAATTGAGAAATAGGAAGAACATCAATGGGAATTGAAATTCATCCTTTTTATTTGAGAATTGAACACTTAGTTGATTTAGAAAACCTAAATTGAGGTGCTTAAGTTAATATCGTTAAGCTACAATTACTCACTAAATTCTATTTCTTAGTGGCTAAATAACATTATTTGAATTCAAACTTGGCCAATTAAGCTAATGAAACAATTAATGACCTAAGCTAATTAGTTCGTAGCACACAAAAGAGAGAAGGATGGTGACGAACGGAGAAGGGCAGAGAGAAACTTTCATCTTGAGCGCTAGAAAAGAAAAAAGAATTATAAACAGGGTGAAAATCAAATGGAATTCAATTTCATCCTTTTAGGTTTGAGAATTGAAAACTTAGTCGATTTAGAAAACCTAAAATGGGGTGATTAAGTTAAACAAATACCATTAAGCTACAGTTACTCGGTAAATTCTCTTTCTTTGAGGCTTAAGCAAAATCAATTTGAGCTAAACTTGGCCAATTAAGCGAATGAAACAATCGATGGCCATAGCTAATTGGTTCGAACAACAAAAGAGAGAATGATGGAGAAGGACGGGGAAGGTTAGAGAGAAACTTTCTTCTTGTGAGCTAGAAGAGAAAAAGGAATAAGAAATAGGTGGAAAATCAAGTGGAATTCGAATTCAACCTTTTGGAGTTGAGAATTGAACACTAAGCTGATTTAGAAAACCTAAAATGAGGTGCCTAAGCTAATATCCTTACGCTACGATTACTCAGTAAATTTTGTTTCTTAGAGGCTAAGTAGTATTGGTTATAGTTAAACTTGGGCAATTATGCTAATGAAACAATTAGTGGCCTAAGCTAAAGTTCCTAGAACAAAAGAGAGATGGATGCGGAGGAGAAACTTTCGTCTCGAGAGCTAGAATAGAAAGTTAGAGAAAAGAATAAGAAATAGGAAGAAAATTGTGGGGAATTGTAATTCATCCTTTTGGATTTAAGAATTGGCCTAATATCGTTAAACAAAAATTACTCAGAAAATTCTATTTCTTAAAACCTAAGAAAGATTAGTTTGAGTTAAACTTGTCCAATTAGGCAAACGAAACAATCAATGGCCTAAGCTCATTTGTTCCTAGAACCAGAGAGAGAAGGAGAAGGGCAGAAAAGTTAGAGAGAAACTTTGTTTTTGAGAGCTAGAAAAGAAAAAAGAATGAGAAATAGGAAGAACATCAATGGGAATTCAAATTCATCCTTTCGATTTGAGAATTGAACGCTTAGTTGATTTAGAAAACCTAAAATATAGCGACCCCGGTCTTTTCCCATTTGATTATTGTATCCAGACTTGGGTTCCGTTTATTCTGTCATTGTATATTTGTTGTAGTCGTCCTTTATTTTCTCTTTTGGAGTTATAGGATGTGTTGGGCAGGTTTGTTTCAGGTTGGTTGGGTTCGTAAACCAAGTGTTGCTGTCCAGTTTTTGGGTTGGTCGCTCGAGCCAGGATTTGGTCGCTCGAGCGAGGGTTGTTTTTGTGTCTTCTGGCTCGATCCAGATTTTCTTCGCTCGAGCGAGCGACTGCATCTGGTATAGACCTGAGGGCAGTGCTTATTCGCTCGAGCGAGATTTTCTTCGCTCGAGCGAGTGAGGTGTATGTTTTTGAGTTTCTTGCTCGAGCGAGAATTTTGTCGCTCGAGCGTGCTCCAGGGTTGCAGACCTGAAGCATTGCATTCTTGGCTCGAGCGAGTTTTTCTTTGCTCGAGCGAGGTTTTCTTGTGTCTGGTCGCTCGAGCTACCATGTCTTCGCTCGAGCGAGCCTGTCCAGTTTATATAAGCAGCAGCGGGTTTTGATCAGTCTTTTTCATCTTCTTTTTTATTCCAAACCCTAGGTCCGACTTTTCTCTCTCCCTACTCACCTTCTCTCTTAGGTTTGATCTACTTAGAGTGTATTACTACCCTAGATCCTTTATTAAAAAGATAGTGTGAGTCGAGGGCTCCGTTTTAATCTGAACTTTTCGCGATTTGGAGCACTTTGGATTTTGGGTGGTCATCTCCATCTTCTCTATTTAAGTTGTTTTCTTCGAGGTAGGGATTTCCTACTCCATTTTATAAGTTTTGTTCTAAGTTTTGGTATATTGATATGTTGGGGTTACTTTGATAATTTTGGGAAAAACCCTAGTTGTATTAATTAATTAATTTGTATAATTAATTTAAGGGAAATGGGGAATTTGGTTAAATACATGAAATTGAGGAATTCATTGATTAAATGGTGTAGTTGGATAATTTAAATCACTCGCCTATTGAATTGTTGATATATTTATTTCCAAGTCTAGAAATAACTGTTTTGGGCTATCGGTGGAGGATAATCATGATTGTTGTAGACATTGCATGTGGATTAGGGATAACTGAAACTAATCACATTGGTTGAGTCATTAATTTTGACTGTTGAATTAATACAGACATTATGTGTATTGATTGTGTGGTGTATATGTTATGTGTTTACATACTTTGTTTTGTGTGGGAGGAGATAGGGGATGTACTCCACGGTTTAGGGGAAGATAGGGGATGGACCTCTAAACCGGATTTTGTTTGGGAGGAGATAGGGGATGGACTCCATTAGCATCACTTTTATGTGTGCTTATTTATATTGAAGTGTTTTTATTGATACAGCACTAAAATGTGTATCAAACTGGAAGTATGAAGTGTTTTGATTTGAGCCTGAGTCTCATATGTTTGTTGACATTGGAAGAATGTGAATTTGATATATATAGTTCACTGTTGTAAGTTGGCCAGGTTCTGAGCCATATTGATAATGTTGGAAAGTAAAACGTGTCTTAGACATTAATGTCATGAAACTGTATAATGATGTAATTGATTATCTTGGTTAACCATCTATTGAATGCTATTGCTTTATTCAATGCTTATATTTGGTTTAGTATATTTCTACTGGGCTGTGGCTCACCCTATATGGGAACATTATTTTCAGGTTCAGGTGATAAGCTACCCTCCAAGGACTTAACTTGGAAGGACTTGGATTTTGAAGACCATTTTCAGTGTTTGCTTTTATTTGTTAGTACATGTAAACATTCAAGCCTAGGGCTTTATTTGTATTTGAGTTAGAACTCATATTTTTGTGTCCAAGTGTTGGCTTGGAAAGATGTAAGCCCATAGGGCATTTAATTTGATATTACATGTAATGTTTTCATTTAGTAATACTCTGATGAATGAGATAATGAATTGTTTTCTGTTAATATTGCATGCCAATGATATATATATAATGGGTTTATTTTGAGGACTAACATAAAATGAGGTGCTTAACTTAATATCGTTAAGTTACAATTACTCACTAAATTTTATTTCCTAGGCGCTAAATAATATTGGCTTAATTCAAAACTTGGCCAATTAAGCTAATGAAACAATTAGTGACATAATCTAATAAGTTCGGAGAACAAAAGAGAGAAGCACGGCGATGGGCGGATAACGTTAGAGAGAAACTTTCATCTTGAAAGCTAAAAAAGAGAAAAGAATTATGAATGGGGTGAAAATTAAATGGAATTCAATTCATCCTTTTGGATTTGAGAATTGAAAACTTAGTTGATTTAGAAAACCTAAAATGGGGTGATTAAGTTAAACTAATACCACTAAGCTACAATTACACGGTAAATCCCCTTTCTTAGAGGCCAAGAAAAATCAGTTTGAGGCCAATTAAGTTAACGAAACAATCGATGGCCACAGCTAATTCGTTCCAACAACAAAAGAAAGAACGATGGAGAAGGACGGAGAAGGTTAGAGAGAAACTTTCTTCTTGTATGCTAGAAGAGAAAAAAGGAATAAGAAATAGGTAGAAAATCAAGTGGAAATCGAATTCATCCTTTTGGAGTTGAGAATTGAACACTAAGCTGATTTAGAAAACCTAAAATGAGGAGCCTAAGCTAATATCCTTACGGTACTATTACTCAGTAAATTTTTTTCTTAGAGGCCAAGCAGTATTCGTTATAGTTAAACTTGGGCAATTATGCTAATGAAACAATTATTGGCCTAAGTTAAAGTTCCTAGAGAGAAACTTTCGTTAGGGATAAGAAAGTTAGGGATAAGAATAAGAAAAAGGAAGAAAATTGTAGGGAATTCTAATTCATCCTTTTGGATTTAAGAATTGGCCTAATATCGTTAAACAACAATTACTCAGAAAATTCTATTTCTTAGAACCTAAGAAAGATTAGATTGAGTTAAACTTGTCCAATTAGGCAAACGAAACAATTAATGACCTAAGCCCATTAGTTCCTAGAACCAGAGAGAGAAGGAGAAGGACAGAAAAGAGAAACTTTGTTTTTGAGAGCTAGAAGAGAAAAAAGAATGAGAAATAGGAAGAACATCAATGGGAATTCGAAATCATCCTTTCGATTTGAGAATTGAACACTTAGATGATTTAGAAAACATAAAATGAGGTGCTTAAGTTTATTACATGAAGCTACAATTTACTCACGAAATTCTGTTTCTTAGGCGCTAAATAATATTAGCTTAATTCAAACTTGGCCAATTAAGCTAATGAAATAATTAGTGACCTAATCTAATTAGTTCGTAGAACAAAAGTGACAAGCATGGCGACGGACGGATAACGTTAGAGAGAAACTTTCATCTTGAGAGCTAAAAAAGAAAAAAGAATTATGAATGTGGTGAAAATCAAATGGAATTCAATTTCATCCTTTTGGATTTGAGAATTGAAAACTTAGTTGATTTAGAAAACCTAAAATGGGTTGATTAAGTTAAACTAATACCATTAAGCTACAATTACACGGCAAATCCTTTTTCTTAGAGGCCAAGCAAAATCTGTTTGAGGCCAATTAAGCTAACGAAACAATCGATGCCTACAGCTAATTCGTTCCAACAACAAAAGAGAGAACGATGGAGGAGGACAGAGAAGGTTAGAGAGAAACTTTCTTCTTGTGAGCAAGAAGAGAAAAAGGAATAAGAAATAGGTAGAAAATCAAGTGGAATTCGAATTCATCCTTTTGGAGTTGAGAATTGAACACTAAGCTGATTTAGAAAACCTAAAATGAGGTGCCTATGCTAATATCCTTACGCTACGATTACTCAGTAAATTTTGTTTCTTAGAGGCTAAGTAGTATTGGTTATAGTTAGACTTGGGCAATTGTGCTAATGAAACAATTAGTGGCCTAAGCTAAAGTTCCAAGAACAAAAGAGAGTTGGATGCGTAGGGACGGAGACGTTTCGAGAGAAACTTTCGTCTCGAGAGCGAGAATAGAAAAGTTAGAGAAAAGAATAAGAAATAGGAAGAAGATCATAGAGAATTGTAATTCATCCTTTTGGATTTAAGAATTGGCCTAATATCGTTAAACAACAATTACTTAGAAAATTCTATTTCTTAGGACCTAAGCAAGATTAGTTTGAGTTAAACTTTGGCAATTAAGCTAATGAAACAATCAATGGCCTAAACTAATTAGTTCCTAGAACCAGAGAGAGAAGGTTGGAGAAGGACGAAGAAGGTTATAGAGAAACTTTCTTTCTAAGAGCTAGAAGAGAAAAAAGAATGAGAAATAGGAAGAACACCATTGGGAATTCAAATTCATCCTTTCGATTTGAGAATTGAGCACTTAGTTGATTTAGAAAACCAAAAATGAGGTGCTTAAGTTAATATCGTTAAGCTACAATTACTCACTAAATTCTGTTTCTTAGGCGCTAAATAATATTAGCTTAATTCAAACTTGGCCAATTAAGCTAATGAAACAATTAGTGACATAATCTAATTAGTTCGCAGAACAAAAGATACAAGCACGGCGACGGACGGATAACTTTAGAGAGAAATTTTCATCTTGAGAGCTAAAAAAGGGAAAAGAATTATGAATGGGGTGAAAATCAAATGGAATTCAATTTCATCCATTTGGATTTGAAAATTGAAAACTTAGTTGATTTAGAAAACCTAAAATGGAGTGATTAAGTTAAACTAATACCATTAAGCTACAATTACACGGTAAATCCTCTTTCTTAGAGGCGAAGCAAAATCAGTTTGAGGCCAATTAAGCTAACGAAACAATCGATGGCCACAGCTAATTCGTTCCAACAACAAAAGAGAGAACGATGGAGAAGGACGGAGAAGGGTAGGGTGACACTTTCTTCTTGTGAGCTAGAAGAGAAAAAGGAATAAGAAATAGGTAGAAAATCAAGTGGAATTCGAATTCATCCTTTTGGAGTTGAGAATTGAACACTAAGCTGATTTAGAAAACCTAAAATGAGGTGCCTAAGCTAATATCCTTACGCTATGATTACTCAGTAAAATTTCTTTCTTAGAGGCTAAGCAGTATTGGTTATAGTTAAACTTGGGCAATTATGCTAATGAAACAATTAGTGGCCTAAGTTAAAGTTCCTAGAACAGATGGGAGATGGATGGGGAGGGACTGAGACATTTAGAGAGAAACTTTAGTCTTGAGAGCTAGAATAGAAAGTTGGGGAAAAGAATAAGAAATAGGAAAAAAATTGTAGGGAATTCTAATTAATCCTTTTGGATTTAAGAATTGGCCTAATATTGTGAAACAACAATTACTCAGAAAATGCTATTTCTGAAAACCTAAGAAAGATTAGTTTGAGTTAAACTTGTCCAATTAGGCAAATGAAACAATTAATGGGGCCCATTAGTTCCTGGAACCAGAGAGAAAAGGAGAAGGACGGAAAAGTTAGAGAGAAACTTTGTTTTTGAGAGCTAGAAGAGAAAAAAGAATGAGAAATAGGAAGAACATCAATGGGAATTCGAATTCACCCTTTCGATTTGAGAATTGAACACTTTGTTGATTTAGAAAATCTAAAATGAGGTGTGTGTGTTGAACACTTTGTTGCTACGGGCTTGAGGGTTGTTATTTTGTCAGTGGGTGTGTTTTGTTTCTTTACTTTGTGATGTTTTGTATTTCTTTGCCCATATATCCACCTCAAGTTCCCTTATATCTTTCTGATGGTAGGGGTTACTTGAGGACAAAAAGGATATATGGGCAACGTTGGGTTATTGTGTTTCAGTTTCTTGTTTACCCCCTTTCTTAGGGGGTGTAGTGGTAGTTTTGTTGGTTATATATGTTTTTATTTGTTGTTTGGGCGTGCCTGGGGTATACCCCTTGTAAACTTGTAAATTTCATTGTTTTTATTTTATGACTTACTTACCCAAAAAAAAAAATGAGGTGCTTAAGTTAATATCATTAAGCAACAATTACTCACCAAATTTTGTTTTTTAGGCACTAAATAATATTAGCTTAATTCAAACTTGGCCAATTAAGCTAATGAAACAATTAGTGACCTAATCTATTTAGTTCGTACAACAAATGTGACAAGCACGGCAACAGACGAATAACGTTAGAGAGAAACTTTCATCTTGAGAGCTAAAAATGAAAAAAGAATTATGAATGGGGTGAAAATCAAATGGAATTCAATTTCATCCTTTTGGATTTGAGAATTGAAAACTTAGTTGATTTAGAAAACCTAAAATGGGGTGATTAAGTTAAACTAATACCATTAAGCTACAATTACACGGTAAATCCTCTTTCTTAGAGGTCAAGAAAAATTTGTTTGAGGCCAATTAAGCTAACGAAAAAATCGATGGCCACAGCTAATTCGTTCCAACAACAAAAGGTAGAACGATGGAGAAGGACGGAAAAGGTTAGAGAGAAACTTTCTTCTTGTGAGCTTGAAGAGAAAAAGGAATAAGAAATAGGTAGAAAATCAAGTGGAATTCGAATTCATCCTTTTGGAGTTGAGAATTGAACACTACGTTTATTGAGGAAACCTAAAATGAGGTGCCTAAGCTAATATCTTTACGCGACGATTACTCAGTAAATTTTGTTGCTTAGAGGCTAAGCAGTATTGGTTATAGTTAAACTTGGGCAATTATGCTAATTAAACAATTACTGGCCTAAGCTAAAGTTCCTAGAACAAAAGAGAGTTGGATGGGGAGGGACGGAGAGGTTTAGAGGGAAACTTTCGTCTCCAGAGCTAGAATAGAAAGTTAGAGAAAATAATAAGAAATAGGAAGAAGATCATAGGGAATTCTAATTCATCCTTCTGGATTTAAGAATTGGCCTAATATTGTTAAACAAAAATTACTTGGAAAATTCTATTTCTTAGGACCTAAGCAAGATTAGTTTGAGTTAAACTTTGGCAATTAAGCTAATGAAACAATCAATGGCCTTAGCTAATTAGTTCCTAGAACCAGAGAGAGAAGGATGGAGAAGGACGAAGAATAGAGAAACTTTCTTTCTGAGAGCTAGAAGACAAAAAATTGAGAAATAGGAAGAACATCAATGGGAATTCAAATTCATCCTTTTGATTTGAGAATTGAACACTTAGTTGATTTAGAAAACCTAAAATGAGGTGCTTAAGTTAATATCGTTAAGCTACAATTACTCACTAAATTCTATTTCTTAGTGGCTTAATATTAGTTGAATTCCCAATTAAGCTAACGAAAAATTAGTGACCTAAGCTAATTAGTTCGTAGCACAAAAGAGAGAAGGATGGTGACGAACGGAGAAGGGCAGAGAGAAACTTTCATCTTGAGAGCTAGAAAAGAAAAAAGAATTATAAATAGGGCGAAAATCAAATGGAATTCAATTTCATCCTTTTAGGTTTGATAATTGAAAACATAGTCGATTTAGAAAACCTAAAATGGGCTGATTAAGTTAAACTAATACCATTAAGCTACAGTTACTCGGTAAATTCTTTTTCTTAGAGGCTTAAGCAAGATCAATTTGAGCTAAACTTGGCCAATTAAGCGAATGAAACAATCGATGGCCATAACTAATTCGTTCGAGCAACAAAAGAGAGAATGATGGAGAAGGACTGGGAAGGTTAGAGAGAAACTTTCTTCTTGTGAGCTAGAAGAGAAAAAGGAATAAGAAATAGGTAGAAAATCAAGTGGAATTCGAATTCATCCTTTTGGAGTTGAGAATTGAACACTAAGCTAATTTAGAAAACCTAAAATGAGGTGCCTATGCTAATATCCTTACGCTACGATTACTCAGTAAATTTTGTTTCTTAGAGGCTAAGCAGTATTGGTTATAGTTAAACTTGGGCAATTATGCTAACGAAACAATTAGTGGCCTAAGCTAAAGTTCCTAGAACAAAAGAGAGATGGATGGGGACGGACGAAGACGTTTAGAGAGAAACTTTCGTCTAGAGAGCTAGAATAGAAAGTTAGAGAAAAGAATAGGAAATAGGAAGATTGTAGGGAATTGTAATTCATCCTTTTGGATTTAAGAATTGGCCTAATATCGTTAAACAACAATTACTCAGAAAATTCTATTTCTTAAAACCTAAGAAAGATTAGTTTGAGTTAAACTTGTCCAATTAGGCAAATCAAACAATCAATGGCAATGGTTACTTACCCAAAAAAAAAAAACAATCAATGGCCTAAACTAATTAGTTCCTAGAACCAGAGAGAGAAGGAGAAGGACGGAAAAGTTAGAGAGAAACTTGGTTTTTGAGAGCTAGAAGAGACAAAAGAATGAGAAATAGGAAGAGCTTCAATGGGAATTCAAATTCATCCTTTCGATTTGAGAATTGAACACTTAGTTGATTTAGAAAACCAAAAATGAGGTGCTTAAGTTAATATCATTTAGCTACAATTACTCACAAAATTCTGTTTCTTAGGCGCTATATAATATTAGCTTAATTCAAACTTGGCCAATTAAGCTAATGAAACAATTAGTGAAATCATCTCATTAGTTCGTAGAACAAAAGATACAAGCACGGCGACGGACGGATAACGTTAGAGAGAAACTTTCATCTTGAGAGCTAAAAAAGAGAAAAGAATTATGAATGGGGTGAAAATCAAATGGAATTCAATTTCATCCTTTTGGATTTGAAAATTGAACACTTAGTTGATTTAGAAAACCTAAAATGAGGTGCTTAAGTTAATAACGTTAAGCTACAATTACTCACAAAATTCTGTTTCTTAGGCGCTAAATAATATTAGCATAATTCAAACTTGGCCAATTAAGCTAATGAAACAATTAGTGACATCATCTAATTAGTTCGTAGAACAAAAGATACAAGCACGGCGACGGACGGATAACGTTAGAGAGAAACTTTGATCTTTTTTTTTTTTGGGTGAATAAGACATAAATAAAAAAACAGAGATTACACAGCTACAAGGGGCATACCCCAGGACCTAACAAAAACTATACAAGAACAAAAGAAATAGGCGAACACACACAACCAGCAAAAACCAAAATAAAACAGGACCAAAAACAAACAAGACTATAACTGGAGAAAGGAAATCAAAACATGGGAAATTTATAACCCCCCCAAAATGTGTTCATGAGCCGCATAAATTCGAATGAGGACCATGAACACATCCAAACAGCGACCCAAATCTGAACGAAATCAACCCACAAAACGGCTACAACTAGCAGCAGACATAAAATAATAGACCATGTACATCCCACACGGCTAGGCCAAAAGGAGTGACAACCTAGCAAAACACTCATAGTCCACACACAGTACAATAAAATAAAAATAAAAGAAAGACAAGTATCCACAAAGGCGCTACAAGCAGCCATCATCAAGTGCCAGAAAACACGACCACCCTTAGTGCCATCGAACCCACAGCGGTCCATACAGCCCCAATAGAACTCAAACATTATAGTGGACCCACAGCCGCCCGATCTGCCCAGCATAGGAATATCATAACAGCCACATCCTTCAGACGCGTAGCACGTATCCCTATCCAGGCAGCCACCATATTGCTCAAACATTGTAATAGACCCTGTAGAAGAAATCAGAAGTGAGTATATCCAGTGATACCAAAGACAAAACATAGCAGCAGCACACTCAATGTAGGAACTCTCATCACTTGGCCCACAGTTTAGGGGCTCACACCACTCGAAATTAGCTTCCTTAACCTGCACATAAAAATTTACAGTATATATAGTCATTAGTAAAAAATTTATGGCTAACATCACTCGACCCACAGATAATTGGAGAACATATAAAGTAACTTTCATCACTCGACCCTCAAGGATAAATAGATCCACTTGGGACACCCGAACATACCTGCAAAAGAAAAAAAGCTTAAATACATAAAGCCCTCATATAAGCTCACCATCTCTCGACCCACATTTAGTGAACTCACATCACTCAGCAGCCCTCCCATTTCTGATGCTATGGGGCTTCAAAATTGTCTCCGGCAAACTCCATTTATCAAGAAACCATTTGTCACCATTGGATTTAGGAATATTCTTAAGTGACAGCATTCTATTTCTAACCATTTGGATAACAGATTTAATGACCACCTCTTCAGGTTTTAGCTCTCTGTTAAAAATTCTGTTATTTCTCTCAATCCAGATCATGCAAATAGAACACAAGAATGCATTACTAATGATATTCACCCTCAAAGAGTTACCTTTAGTCTCCTTAGAAGCAAAAGTAACACTATCAGGCCAGCCAAGGACAGGCCACTTAATGTTACAAGCAACTTCAATGGCACTCCAGACTCTACTAGAGAAGATGCATTCAAAGAATAGATGAGAGTGGCTTTCCTCCAGGTGGAGGCAAAAGGGGCATTGAGAGCTAGTGGACAGGCCAAACATACGGAGTCTATCACCAGTGTAAAGTCTATTATGGAGAGCCACCCAAACAATGAAGCTGACTTTAGGGATTCTGTGAGGGCCCCACACAAGCTTATGCCAAACCACTTTATCGAATTTCTTTCTCCAATGATTCCAAGCTGATTGAATGGAAAACTTACCATCAGTGGTAAGATTCCAAATAGCTTGATCAGTGCTGGAAGGATTGGGATGAAAACACACAGGAGTAAAGGAGATTAGCTCCTGAATTTCCCAAGAATTGGGAAAAGGCCACTTCCAAGAAGACCCATCAATGATTTTACTGACTTTTGTATCACTGTTAAGGGCAGAGTCATAAATAATTCTATCCCCGAATTTGTTCCAAAGAGGACCAATGGGATGCCAATTATCAAACCAAAGGAAAGTGGTGTCCCCACACCCAATCTTATGCTTAATCAGTGGGGAAACCCACTTCCTAAGAGACAATAATTTTCTCCACACCCAAGAGGGATCATTAGGAACCTTAACTATCCAGAAACTCTTCCCCTTTAATAAATAGGATTTGACCCACTGACACCACATCGATCCCTCACCCCCAGAAAACAAAAACCAAATGTGTTTAGCTATGGCCGCTCTATTCCAAATATCTAAAGATTTAAAGCCCAAACCTCCCTCATTTTTCGGAGCACACACAGAATCCCAGGCAATTTTGGCACTATGAGTTTTAAGATCAGTACCAGACCAAAGGAAGGCTTTAAAGAATACTATCAATCTCCCTAATGACCTTCTTGGGAAGAATGAAAAGGGAGGACCAGTACACTTGCATAGAAAAGAGAATGGATTGAATGAGCTGGCTTCTACCAACGTAAGATAAAGCTCTATTGGTCCAACTCTTCACTCTTTTGGTAATCCTATCAATGAGAGGACCACAATCAGCAGCCCTCAACTTCGTGGTAATCAAGGGGACACCAAGGTACCTAACAGGAAGAGTCCCTTCATTAAACTTAGCAATCTCAAGAATGGAAGCTCTCAACTCCATATCACAACCAGAAAAGTAGATGTTACTTTTGCTGGGATTAGGAATTAGGCCAGACAAGGATGAAAACTCCTTAAGGCCTTCCATAATGAGCTTAACAGTAGAGGCATCACCCCTACTAAAGATCATAAGATCATCAGCGAAGCAAAGATTAATGATTTTAGTCTTGTCGCACTTCCAATGAAACTTAAAAAGAGGGTGCATAGCTTTCTCCGCCAAGATTTTGGCCAGGATTTCCATGGCCAAAACAAATAAGTAAGGGGACATAGGGTCACCTTGTCTTAGACCTCTAGCTCCTTTAAAATAGCCATGAAGGCTACCATTGATACAAATTGAAAAGGAAGGGCTAGTGATGCAGGCCTTGATCCAAGAAATCATGACAGGAGGAAAGGCCATAGCCTTGAGAATATCAAGAATAAAATCCCATCTCACACTATCATAAGCTTTCATGATATCCACCTTCATAGCACACTTCGGAGTAGGGGAATGCCTGTGGTACCCCCTCATAAGCTCTTGAGATAGGAAGATATTGTCAGAAATTCTCCGACCCTGAACAAAAGCGGATTGAACAGGGTCAATAAGATCAGGGAGAACGGATTTAATCCTGTTAGCTATGATCTTGGCAATGCACTTATAGATGGTGTTGCAACAAGAAATGGGCCTGAAGTCACCCACTTTCGCAGGGTTGGGGACTTTGGGAATGAGAGCAATGATTGTGCTATTAACTTCAGACAGAAGCTTGCCTGACTCAAAGAACGTTCTAATGGCTTGGATAACATCTCTCCCAACAATAGCCCATGATGTCTTAAAAAAACCGCAGAGAAACCGTCAGGACCGGGAGCCTTATTGGTCTTAAGAGACCAAAAAGTATCCATGATCTCTTGGTCAGTCACAGGGCTCGCAAGCACAAGAGATTGATCAGGAGAAACACGGGTCTTAACCAGGGACTGAATTCTAGCAAAACCATGATACTGGTCATCAAACGGGGTACCAAATAAACCAGAAAAAAAGTTTGTGAATGCATTCTGGATGTCCTCTATTTTAGAAGATTTTTGGCCATCCATCAACTCCAGATTCAAAATCTTACCCCTATTGATATTACCCTTAATGGTTTTGAAGAAGAAGCTACTATTTCTATCCCCCTGACTAAGCCACTGGACACGAGATTTCTGGAGAGCCAAACTCTCTTCAACAGCCAGGAGGTCAACATGCTACTTAAAGATAGTGCGCTCAATTTTCTGCAACTCACAATTACTCGGATCCTTATCCAGCTTACATTGAGCAGAGAAGAGCTTACACTTAGAGGTTTGGACTCTAGTAGTTATGTCACTAAAGTCTTTCTTGTTCAGAGCCTTGAGTTCAGGCTTCAAATATCTCAATTTTTGGCACACCCTATACATAGGAACACCATAAATATACTGATTCCAAACTCTAGACACCACAGAATTAAAGTCCTTATGGTCGGCCCAAAAGTCAAAATATTTAAAAGGTTTCTTAAAAGAAGATTTCTTGTCAGAAACATTAACCACAGCAGGAGAGTGGTCAGATATGCCAGGGGGTAAAAATGTGGCAAAAGAGGCAGGAAAGGTATCTAGCCAAGCCTCATTAACCAGCACTCTATCAATTTTGGTTGCGATGTAATCCCCACTAGTTCTCTTATTGGCCCAGGTAAATTGGCAACCCCCGTAAGAGAGCTCAACCAACTCAGATTTCAGAATGTATGAATTAAACTCCTCTTTGACCCTAGACCAACTAACAGAGCCCCCAGATTTCTCATACGGGTATCTTATAGCATTGAAGTCCCCCAGAAACATGATAGGAGTTTTGGACTGCAAATGGGAAGTCGTAGCCATAAACTCAAAAAACTCTTTTCGAATGTCAGGTTTATTATCAGCATAAACAAAACAGATTTTAAACATGTTATCAGACGAAAATTCATGAACTTCGCAAAAAATATATTGGTCAGAAGCTGATAACAATGTAACCTTACAAAAAGCTGGGTCCCAGCAGACGCAGATCCTCCCAGTTTTAGTAGGTTGTGAGTTTGTCAAAAAGGGCCAATTGTTTACACCAGAAAAAATCTGTTGTTCATTTAAAGCTTTTATTTTCGTTTCCAAAATGCCCAAGATTTTAATGTCTTCATTTAACAAAAAATTTTTAACCTCCTTCAGTCGATGAGGATTATTAAATCCTCTAACATTCCAAGATGCAGTTTGTAAAGACATTGGAAATCACAAAAAATAAGAAACCCACAACCAGATAAACTGGGATTTACCTGCGTTTCTTCCTCTGGCTCTTGTTTCCTTTGCCAGAGGAGCTTCCTTTTGCCTTAGTGCCAATTTGAGCCTTCTTAGTGGCCGAACTACCAGGGGTGGTTTCCACTAGATTTTCCACTTTAGCCCGCAATTCTACATCATTGGGAAGAACCAAACTGGTAATTTCCATCAGACTGTTCTTCAAAGCCTTCAAGCCATCTATCTCTTGAACCTCAATCTCCCCCTCAGATGGAGTAGACACTGCTGATGGTACTGGGATAGTTTTCTGAACCTCAATTTCCCCTTCAATCTCCACTGACTCCTCCTGAATATGCTCTAGCTGTAGGCTCTGCCTTACATCAGATTTCGGTAGGCCATCCTCCTTTGAAATTGCATGAGTATCTGTCTCAGGGACATCAACCTTTCTCTTACCCTTGGCTTTGACAGTTTCCCATCCCGGATCTGGGTTGTCTTCTGTTTGTTTCTGGAGGTTTAACAGGGCAGCCACTTGGGTCTTAACACATTTGGTAGTGTCATGCCGAAAAACTACACAGTGGTCACACTTAGGGGGTAAACCCTGATATTCGACTTTTACTACAGCTTCTGCATCTTCACAATTAACTTTAAACATCGATGGAAGAGTGGATGTTGCTTCAACCTCCACGCAGACTCTGGCAAAGGACACTCTACTACCCTGTTCAGTGAGTTGATCCATAAACAGAGGAGTACCTACGGCACTTGCAATCTGGCTCAGCCCATCACTATCCCAATACTCAAAAGGCACATTGAAAAACTTAGCCCAGACTGGAACAGTAGTAGCTTTTTCCTTCGAAAGCTTCATCATCCGAGTCCATTTTTTCAGAAAAAGGTTAGAACCACCTATGTACCATGGCCCTCCTTCAAGGACCGCACTACAACATTCAGGGCTTTCAAAAATGAAGAAGCTAAAGCTTTCTCCATTTGCTAGAACTTCCTTCAAACCCTTATTTTTCCATAAAGCAAAAGCACTGTTTTTCAAGTAATTATAAGCCACCCCTTTGTCCAGGAAGTACCCTACCAGACATGAATCCCATTTCTCTAAGGGGTTGGGCCTTGGGGGAAGACTCACACTAACATAGCCATCACTCCGAATAGGGGGAACATACCTCAATGGGATATTAGATCGCGATGAGGATGCAGTCACATCAGCCCAGGATTTCGAAGGGCCTTGACCTCTGCCTCCTCCTTGCCCTCTACCTCCTCTACCCCCTCTGAAATTTGAAAGCCCACCCCTTCGGGAAGCCATATCTTCGCGACCAACATCACCGAGGTTCGGCGTCTGCACTGGGATCTCTTCAGTAGTTTGGACCACCTCAACTGAGACAGTATTCTCTTCCAGCCCTAGATCTGTGGGACGATCTAGAAGATTCTCATCCTGATTCTTACTATCAAGCTTGTTTCGAGCAACCAGGACACTATCAGGTAGGTTTTGAAACAAAGGGGTTTCAAAATCTGTACGATCTGACCATCGCGCTGAAAATAATGAACCCGCGGTAGATGGCGAGGTCATTATCGATGAGGATGGGTCTTTCATTCTCGCTATACGATTGGCCAATTATTGAAAGTCTGAGGGTTTTACCGCCCTTCGTTCTTCCTGATTCAAAGATTTCTCCACAACCTCGGTATCGTTAGAATGCCCGAGATTCAAACCATCCCCATCTATGTGATCTGAAGACAGGTCCATGGACGCTGCACTCAAAACCCCAAATCTGTTGCTAACAAACCCTCGTGTATCACTCGCTATACCCACCGTAGGAACGATGCTAACCCTATCCTTTACCCGAAGATCCAACGGACTCTCAGTATTTAGTAACGCATTAACTCCTGTCATCTTAATCAATGAGGAATTGAAACCCTAGCAACGCAGGTTTCTAGAGAGATGCGGGAGCTTCTCACTCTAACCCATTTCTGTAATTTCCCTCACTTCTATTAAAACTTGGATCTTGAGAGCTAAAAAAGAGAAAAGAATTATGAATGGGGTGAAAATCAAATGGAATTCAATTTCATCCTTTTGGATTTGAGAATTGAAAACTTAGTTGATTTAGAAAACCTAAAATGGAGTGATTAAGTCAAACTAACACCACTAAGCTACAATTACACGGTAAATCCTCTTTCTTAAAGGCCAAGCAAAATCAGTTTGAGGCCAATTAAGCTAACGAAACAATCGATGGCCACAGCTAATTCGTTCCAACAACAAAAGAGAGAACGAAGGAGAAGGACGGAGAAGGTTAGAGAGAAACTTTCTTCTTGTGAGCTAGAAGGGAAAAAGGAATAAGAAATAGGTAGAAAATCAAGTGGAATTCGAATTCATCTTTTTGGAGTTGAGAATTGAACACTAAGCTGATTTAGAAAGCCTAAAATGAGGTGCCTAAGCTAATATCCTTATGCGACGATTACTCAGTAAATTTTGTTTCTAATAGGCTAAGCAGTATTGGTTATAGTTAAACTTGGGTAATTATGCTAATGAAACAATTAGTGGCCTAAGCTAAAGTTCCTAGAATGGGGAAGAAAGTAGAGCCTCTCTCTCTAGAATCTAGAGAGAGAAAGCTCCCCCCGGTGGTGATTGTCTGGCACAGCACTGGCCAGTTGTGTTAGCTCCTCTTGCCATTTCTATGGGAGAGTGAGTTTGTATTTGAGCTTTGTACCACTCCTTGTGAGAGGTGGAGTGTTATCGATCTCGGTTTTCTGTATTCGTGAGGGATTGTTGTGGAAAAGTCATGGGTTTTAATTAGTCCAGTCCGGCAATCCTTTGGCATGGTTGGTTTGTGTTATTCCTGGTTGAGTAACTCTTGTTACTGTTTGCTGGGTTCGTGTGTTAAGTTTGTGGACCAAATCCATGGTGTGCGTCGTTGTTTGCTACAGGAGTGTGTAACTCCGTTGTGCTTCGTGGTGGTGTCCGTCGGTGTACAGGTCTTGTTCCAGAGTCTTCGTCGACTGGGTAAGTCACTGGTGCTGGGTTCTACTCCAACGTGTGTTGTTTCTCTGTTTCAGCGCGAGGTTGACGGGCGTTGGGTTCTACCCTGGCGTGTACTGTTTCTTTGCTCCGGTGTTGGTTTCTATCGGCTATGAGCACTTTCAGGTGCATGTGGTGGGATGGTTATCTATTCTGGGAGTTGTAGCCAGCTATGTATGCGTCGCTGGCGGGTCTGAGCTGGTATGGCAAGTGTTCGCCGGGGATGATGGATTATATTTCCAATGGTATTTACTACCGGCGTTGTTTTGTTCGTATTTGGTTACTACGGTAATGCCGTAGCGGTTCCCGCGCTGGTGTTGGGGTTCCTCATTGGGTTCTTTCTTCCGGCGTTGGGTGTGGGTGTTTAGTCGGAGTTGATGACTGGCTTTCTTGTTGTGAGAACGGTGGCAGCTCCGGCCATGGCAGTTTTCGCTGCGTGACGGTTACGTGTGGTCTGGCGCGTGGACGTTGGTGTCGTGTTTTCCGCCAAAGCTTGCTGAATAAGCTTTGCTAATGTTCTGCTCATGGATAGCACGTGGGTCTTGGGGCAGATGGCTGGTCATTTCTTGATTGGGTGTCGTGTAGATTTCCATCAACTTTTACATGGAGCTGATTTGGGGAAGGTAAAAGATTTCCAACTTTATATATATAAATATATATATATATATATATTTTGGTTGTTGACTAAGGTTTTGGTGGGAGCTTAATGGTCTGGGCAACTGGGGCCCACTTGGTAATTTTATTCCAAGTTTGGGGCGTGAAATGGTTGTGGCAGTGGGTAAATTTTGGCCCACGGCTTTTGTGGGCTCATGTGTAGTTTATATGGGGCTATGCGTTTGTGGCAATGGGTATATTTTTGGCCCACGGCTTTTGTGTGTTTTTTTTTTCAGCAGATTGGGCTATGCGTTTTGGGTTTGTTTAAGTGGGTATTTTGCGCTCATTTATTTCTGTTTAGCCTCACTGCAGTGGTTTACCAATTATAGTTGATTTTTTATTTTGATTAATCATGTGATCCTCATGTGACTCGATACGAGGTGAGTTTTGAGCCATCTCCGCCAAGAGTGATTGAGGGGTCACTGCTATGGGGAATAGTGGTTCGATGACTTGCTGAGTTAGAGACTGGAAGACGAGCGGGAGGATAGCTACCAGTTTATGGTTGCTTCTTGTCTTCATGTGACCCTTTCTAATTGATTATATTGCCACGCCTGACATGGAGTGAAGGGCACACTGCCGTGGGGTTTGAGGCTTGTGATCTACCAAGATAGGGACTGGGGGATGTGATGTTTGATCTTATGCGATTTTTGACTATGTATTGGGCTATTGTTGTGGGGCTATTGTTTTTTGCTACAACTCCATAGACCGTTGATGATGGTTACTGCTCGTGCTAGCTTCATGTGACTCTGTCAGGATGTGTCATGGGATAGATTTTTTCCTCTGTCATGGCTTTGGTTAAGTGGCTATGATGTCACGGTTGTGAGGAGTGGAAGGCTTACTGGATTCCATGTGCTCATCTTCGGTAGAGACTAGCGGCTTGTGGGGGTGGCTATCCTTTTTGATCGGGCTTGTGGGTTGCAGCTTTGTGTGTTGTTTGTTATGTTTAAATAGCTTTGTGGTGTTTGTTTGTACCTTTGCCCATATATCCACCCCAAGTTTCCATCTATTATCTCTAATGGTAGGGGTTACTTGGGGACAAAAGGATATATGGGCAAAGTTGGGTTATGTTCTTTCTCTGTTGTTCTTGTGTTTCTCCCCCTATCTTATGGGGGTGCTTTAGTAGTTTATGTTGGTTATGTAATCGTTTATTTATTTGTTGTTGGGTGTACCTGGGGTATGCCCCTTGTAAACTTGTATATTTCATTGTCTTTATTTTATGACTTACTTACCCAAAAAAAAAAAAAAAAGTTCCTAGAACAAAAGAGAGATGGACGGGGAGGGACAGAGACGTTTAGAGAGAAACTTTCGTCTCGAGAGCTAGAGTAGAAAGTTAGAGAAAAGAATAAGAAATAGGAAGAAAATTGTAGGGAATTCTAATTCATCCTTTTGGATTTAAGAATTGGCCTAATATCGTTAAACAACAATTACTCAGAAAATTCTATTTCTTAGAACCTAAGAAAGATTAGTTTGAGTTAAACTTGTCCAATTAGGGAAATGAAACAATCAATGGCCTAAGCTCACTAGTTCCCAGAACCAGAGAGAGAAGGTTGGAGAAGGACGGAAAAAGTTAGAGAGAAACTTTGTTTTTGAGAGCTAGAAGAGAAAAAAGAATGAGAAATAGGAAGAACATCAATGGGAATTCAAATTCATCCATTCGATTTGAGAATTGAATGCTTAGTTGATTTAGAAAACCTAAAATGAGGTGCTTAAGTTAATATCGTTAAGCTACAATTACTCACTAAATTCTGTTTCTTAGGCGCTAAATAATATTAGCTTAATTCAAACTTGGCCAATTAAGCTAATGAAACAATTAGTGACATAATCTAATTAGTTCGTAGAACAAAAGAGAGAAGCATGGCGACGGACGGATAACGGTAGAGAGAAACTTTCATCTTGGGAGCTAAAAAAGAGAAAAGAATTATGAATGGGGTGAAAATCAAATGGAAATCAATTTCATCCTTTTGGATTTGAGAATTGAAAACTTAGTTGATTTAGAAACCCTAAAATGGGGTGATTAAGTTAAACTAATACCATTAAGCTACAATTACACGGTAAATCCCCTTTCTTAGAGGCCAAGCAAAATCAGTTTGAGGCCAATTAAGCTAACGAAACAATCGATGGCCACAGCTAATTCGTTCCAACAACAAAAGAGAGAACGATGGAGAAGGATGGAAAAGGTTACAGAGAAACTTTCATCTTGTGAGCTAAAAGGGAAAAAGGAATAGGAAATAGGTAGAAAATCAAGTGGAATTCGAATTCATCATTTTGGAGTTGAGAATTGAACACTAAGTTGATAGAGAAAACCTAAAATGAGGTGCCTAAGCTAATATCCTTACGCTACGATTACTCAGTAAATTTTGTTTCTTAGAGGCTAAGCAATATTGGTTATAGTTAAACTTGGGCAATTATGCTAATGAAACAATTAGTGGCCTAAGCTAAAGTTCCTAGAACAAAAGAGAGATGGACGGGAAGGGACGGAGACGTTTAGAGAGAAACTTTCGTCTCGAGTGCTAGAATAGAAAGTTAGAGAAAAGAATAAGAAATTGGAAGAAAATTGCAGGGAATTCTAATTCATCCATTTGGATTTAAGAAATGGCTTAATATCGTTAAACAACAATTACTCAGAAAATTCTATTTCTTAGAACATAAGAAAGATTAGTCTGAGTTAAACTTGTCCAATTAGGCAAATGAAACAATCAATGGCCTAATCTCATTAGTTCCTAGAACCAGAGAGAGAAGGTTGGAGAAGGACGGAAAAGTTAGAGAGAAACTTTGTTTTTGAGAGCTAGAAGAGAAAAAAGAATGAGAAATAGGAAGAACATCAATGGGAATTCAAATTCAACATTTCGATTTGAGAATTAAACACTTAGTTGATTTAGAAAACCTAAAATGAGGTGCTTAAGTTAATATCGTTAATGTCACGCCCCACTATTTATTACTCGGAGTCATTACCAAATTCTTTAACTTAATTCAATTTCAGAGATAACATGCGGAAATAAACTCATACATTCAATCCGTAGAAGTGATTAACAATACTCTCATTCGTATGCAAAGTAAATATTACATGAACTAACTTAATAAATTGCCCTTGGGCTTACATCATTAAAAGTACAAGAAGAAGGGTGTAACCCTTTACAACAATGGCATTCCGCCAACATAACTGAGGCCCCGTGGCCGACAAATAAGAAGTTCCAAAACTTGTAGCACACCCTGCTAAACACCTGAAAAAGATTCAACAACGTGGGATGAACATATAGTCCAGTAGGGAACTCAACATGCTCCTTAACAATAACAACATTACAGATAGCTATGATCATGAACACCCATTCTCATACTAGAATAATAATGTGACAGTTTATACAAAATATATATATGAATATATATATGAACTTTTCTTGAAAACAATCATTTAATTCACCGCTATAAGCGATTTCTCCTTCCTTTTTCCTTTCATTAACCCCCGTTCCCAATCTTTTATAACATTAACAACTACCTAGAAAAATAGATTCATTAAGCCCGTTACTCTTCCATTTGCCACACATACAACAGATGTGCCTTTTCAAAACATATTTGGCATTTCAATGCAATTCCAATTATATCATAATTATCCATGCACACCTCTATAAAAAGAGAACAACTCAACTACATACATAAAATCAATCAATGAGTCAACTCGTCCCTCCAACACTGTAACAAATACAATCCACAATGTTTCCAGATACACTGAAACAATAACAAAACAACACTGCACTACTAGCTATATGTGTAGTAAGCCAAAGATACACTTCTCACCACAATCTACCAGTTTACGAGGCGCTAGCTGGAAGGGTATGGTACCTTAGATTATCAGCGCGTCAGTTCTCCAGGCGCTAGCTGGAAGGGTATGATACCTCTGATTATAAGCGCTGAACACATAAGTGTGTGGAGTCCATCCCCTATCTTCTCACACACACTGGAGTACAACCCCTCTCTTCTCCCCAACCGGTATACAAATATAATGTAATTCAGCATTTCATTACATATGATGTTCAATCAACAATGGTGTAATACATACATAACAATTCAACCCAACCTTATCATCCTCCACCGATGACCAAAATCTCCAGATGCATGCATATTATACATCTATTAACAGACCCAACTAACATGAGATTACAAAACTCAACAACAACATGAACATGGTAGTTAAAGCTATACCCCACACAAGTGTGTTCAATACTCAAGATACAACATTCCAATTTTATTATACTTGTTTCAAAATACCTTTCCCATTTCACAAAATTAATTCCACTTCCTTTGTTTTCACAAAAATCATTCCCATGGACAAAAGCCATACTTCATTTAAATTCACTACATTCTTTTCAAAGCCATTTCAAACTAATTATGCACATTAAGTCATAAACAATAAATTAGGGTCTTTCCTTCCTCTTTCTCAATATTGACCAAAAAGGCCCAATTAACATCAACAAACAACAATAACCACAATTAAGACTCAAAATACCTAAGTATTTTCCCAAAGATCAAAACCCCTCAATTAATTTATTAAATCAAATAAAAAAAATTAGGGTTTCCTCTCCTTTCAACAACTACATGCTAATTAACACTCCAATTAGCCCAAACCACAACTAATGATAATAAACCCAAATTCAACAACCAACCCCAGGTTCAGTCCCAATGATTTTCACAAATCCAACATGATACCATTTTTATGCAATACAAAAACTACCACATGTCTATCTATAGACGAAGTATTGAAAAGAAACAAGGAGAATCCCTACCTCGAACGAAGAACAAAAATGGAGAAGATGACCCAAAATCCAAGTGCTCCAAATCCACTATTTTTCAGATTAGAATGAAGCCCAAGCCGCCCTCTATCTTTCTTACAAAGAACTTAAGATGGATTCACACTAGAAGTAGATGAAAACCTAGAAAGAAGATGAGTTTAGAGAGAGAGAAGTCGGACCTAGGGTTTGGAAACTAGAAGAGGATGGAAAGACTGATCAAAACCCGCTGCTGCCTATTTAAACTGGACAGGCTCGCTCGAGCGAAGACTCGAGCGACCAGACACAGGAAAGCCTCGCTCGAGCGAAGAAAAGCTCGCTCGAGCCAAAAACTCGATGCTTCAGGTCTGCAACCCAGAAGCTCGCTCGATCGAAGAAACTCTCGCTCGAGCGAAGAAACACTGCTCTCAGGTCTATACTAGACGCAAACACTCGCTCGAGTGAAGAAACCCTGGCCCGAGCCACCAGACACAAAACTCCACTCTCGCTCGAGCGACAGACATCTCGCTCGAGCGAAGGACTAAAAACCTGGGCAGCAACCACCTGCTCCCAAACACACCCAACCTGGAACGAACAAGTCCAAAACATTCTATAACTCAAATTTAAAGAATTAAAGGACAGAAGCAAGTTCAAAACAACAACCGGAATCCACGGAACTAAGTCCGAATACTACAACAAAAGGAGAAAGAACCGGGATCGCTATAGTTAAGCTACAATTACTCATGAAATTCTGTTTCTTAGGCGCGAAATAATATTAGCTTAATTCAAACTTGGCCAATTAAGCTAATGAAACAATTAGTGACATAATCTAATTAGTTCGTAGAACAAAAGAGAGAAGCACGGCGACGGACGGATAATGTTAGAGAGAAACTTTCATCTTGAGAGCTAAAAAAGAGAAAAGAATTATGAATGGGGTGAAAATCAAATGGAATTCAATTTCATCCTTTTGGATTTGAGAATTGAAAGCTTAGTTGAATTAGAAAACCTAAAATGGGGTGATTAAGTTAAACTAATACCATTAAGCTACAATTACAAGGTAAATCCCATTTCTTAGAGGCCAGGCAAAATCAATTTGAGGCCAATTAAGCTAACGAAACAATCGATGGCCACAGCTAATTCGTTCCAACAACAAAAGAGAGAATGTTGGAGAAGGACGGAAAAGGTTACAGAGAAACTTTCTTCTTGTGAGCTAAAAGGGAAAACGGAATAGGAAATAGGTAGAAAATCAAGTGGAATTCGAATTTATCATTTTGGAGTGGAGAATTGAACACTAAGTTGATAGAGAAAACCTAAAATGAGGTGCCTAAGCTAATATCCTTACGCTACGATTGCTCAGTAAATTTTGTTTCTTGGAGGTTAAGCAGTATTGGTTATAGTTAAACTTGGGCAACTATGCTAATGAAACAATTAGTGGCCTAAGTTAAAGTTCCTAGAACAAAAGAGAGATGGATGGGGAGGAACGGAGACGTTTAGAGAGAAACTTTCGTCTCGAGAGCTAGAATAGAAATTTAGAGAAAAGAATAAGAAATCGGAAGAAAATTGCAGGGAATTGTAATTCATCCTTTTGGATTTAAGAATTGGCCTAATATCGTTAAACAACAATTACTCGGAAAATTCTATTTCTTAGAACCTAAGAAAGATTAGTTTGAGTTTTTTTTTTTTTGGGTGAATAAGAGATAAAATAAAACAAGAAAATTTACACAACTACAAGGGGCATACCCCAGGACCTAACACAGCTATACAGAAAACAGAACAAAAGCCAACAACCTGTTCACCATTCCTATAATCTAGCAATAGGAAGAGTGAACAAGAAATATAAACAATTATAGCAACCTAGGCGAAGAGAGAAACAAACTGAAGCATAGATCCAGGAGGCTATGGTCTTGAAAAGAACCTCCTGCCACTGTAGCACCAAGCAAGAGAACCTGGACACTGTATCCACAAGGGCACGAGCCAAGACAAAACAACATTCCCTACACATCCCGTAGGGATAGGAATAAGAAACCAAAACAAAACTAAACTATTAAAATGTGTGCAACCCGAAACATGGTTACTAGGAAAGCTATTAGGAACACAAAGAAGCACAAAGGTACTCCTACACAGCCAGTAGGAATAAGCTAAACACACTACAAAATTATGTAAAAAATACAATGAAAAACAACTGATTTTCTCCCTCCTATAGCACAGCAAGGCGCTAGCAGCAGCCATCACCATGGTACAGACACACCCTACATACTGCCACCCGAATCTGTGCAGCATGTATTCATCACCCTTCCACGCCAAAAAACAAGGATACCAGCAGCAATTCCCTGTAACTGCACTGTAAGCAACACCACACCTCCTCACCAACAAGTGAACCTGTCGTAAATCATAAAGGAGAAGAAATAACAGACACACAATATAGGAGCTCTCCTCACTCGACCCACAACACAGTATGTCTCTCCACTCCATATATGATCTCACAACGCCCACAACTCACATGATACCTCGAAAGAATCAGAAGGACATTATACTTGAAAGCTCCAAGAACCTGCACAAACCATATATAAGATATAATAAAAGTTAGCATAAAACATGTGTGCTGTCTCTCATCACTCAACCCACAACGTCTGGAAATATTTAAGTAGCTCACAACACTCAACCCTCCATACGGACACATCAATGTAGGAGAAGATTTAGGATTCATGATAACCTGCAAAAGAGCACCCAGTTAGTAAACCCCACAATAGTTGCTCACCATCACTCAACCCTCAATGTATGTAACCTCACATCACTCATTCTCCGGCCAGCTGCAATAGTATGGTGCTGCTGCAAGATTTTGAGAGGAAGACTCCATTCCTCCAAAAGCCAATTATCACCTGCAGAAATTTTAACATTTTCCATAGAAAGAAGCCTACCCCTAACCATTTGGATAATAGAGTTAGTAACAACCTCTTCAGGCTTTTGGGCCTTATTGAAGATCCTACTATTCCTCTCCATCCAAATGTGGTAGACAGTGCAAAGAAATGATAGCTTAAGAATCACCATTTTCAAGGAGGTACCACTGGTGGATCTAACAGCAAAATCAACAGTTTCCAACCAAGGCAAAGAAGGCCAGTTAGACTTACACTTGGCAAGGATACCACCCCAAATCCTAGAAGAAAATATGCACCTAAAAAAGAGATGAGAATGATTCTCCTCAGGATCTTGACAGAAAGGGCAGTAAGGATTTGTAACAAGACCACAGGTTTTAAGTCTATCACCAGTATTAAGTCTCTCATTGATGGCTAACCAAACAATAAAACTAACCCTAGGGATTGAAGGGGGGCCCCAGATAAGTTTGGACCAAGTGACTTTAGGGCCCTTATCCCTCCAACAATTCCAAGCTGACTGGATAGAAAAGTTACCATCAGCAGCCAAATTCCAAAACGGAGTATCAGAAGAGCCAAAGGAAGGTAGAAAAGATAAAGGGGTAGAAGAGATCCACTCCTTTATCTCCCAAGAATTAGAGATAGGCCACTTCCAAGAACCATTAGAGACTATAGAGCTAACCTTGGTGCTGTCAGGAAGATTAGTATCATAAAGAATTCTAGGACCAAACCTATGCCACAACGAACCAAGCGGGTGCCAATTGTCATACCACAGGAACACATTTTCCCCATTACCAATTTTGAACTTGATGTGAGGATAGATTAAATGCCTAAGAGACAGGATTTTCCTCCAGACCCATGAGGGATCACTAGGAGTTCTAACAGCCCAAAAGCTCCTCCCTTTAAGCAAGTAAGCCTTGACCCATTGGCACCACATGGAAAAATCACCCCCAGAAAACAAGTACCAAACATGTTTGGCTATAGCAGCCTTGTTCCAGGTAGCTAAGTCCTTGAAACCAAGGCCACCCTCATTTTTTTTCCTGCAGATATATCTCCAAGCAATCTTAGCACTATGTTTCTTCAACTCAACCCCAGACCAAAGAAAAGATCTAAGGATGCTCTCAATGTCACCAATGATTTTCTTAGGGAGGATAAAAAGAGAGGACCAATACACTTGCATTGAAAACAGAATAGACTGGATGAGTTGAGCTCTACCAGCATAAGAAAGCAGTTTATTGGTCCAACTTTTAATCCTCTTAGTAATTGTCTCAACCAGAGTATGACAATCAGACACTTTAAGCTTGGTAGTGATAAGAGGCACACCAAGGTATTTCACCGGGAGGGAGCCCTCAGTAAAATTGGCAATCTGAAGAATATCCTCTTTAAGCTCACTACTACACCCCGAGAAAAAAATATTACTCTTACTAGAATTAGGGGTAAGACCAGACAAATTCCTAAATTCATCCAATCCCTGCATGATAAGAGAAACAGTACCAGGGTCCCCTTTACTGAAAATCATCAAATCATCAGCAAAACAAAGGTTAACAATTTTAGTTTTCTCACACCTCCAGTGGAATTTGAACAAAGGGCTCCTAGATTTCTCAGCTAGAATTCTGGCAAGAATTTCCATGGCCAACACAAAGAGATACGGGGACATAGGGTCCCCTTGTCTTAATCCCCTCGCCCCTTTAAAATACCCCTGAAGGCTCCCATTAATACAAATCGAGAAAGAAGGACTCGTAATGCAAGCCTTTATCCAGGTAATCATACAAGGAGGGAAAGCCATAGCTTTGAGGATATCAATGATAAAGTCCCATCTCACAGTATCATAAGCTTTCATAATATCAACTTTCATGGCGCACTTAGGAGAGTGGGAACTCCTATGGTAGCCTCTCATAATCTCTTGGGACAAGAAAATGTTGTCCGAGATCCTTCTACCTTGAACAAACGTAGACTGCACAGGATCAATCAAATCAGGAAGGGCCAATTTAATTCTATTAGCTATGATCTTGGTAATGCATTTATAGATGGTATTACAACAAGAGATGGGTCTATAGTCACCAACATGAGTAGGATTAGGAACTTTAGGAATAAGAGCTATAATGGTACTGTTAACCTCAGAAAGAAGTTTACCAGAGTCAAAGAAAGACTTAATAGCTAGAATGACATCCTTACCAACAATATCCCAAGAGCTCTTAAAAAAACCAGCGGAATACCCATCCGGGCCAGGGGCTTTATTGGACTTTAAAGACCAAAAAACCTCCTTGATTTCATTTTCAGAAACAGGCTTGGACATTGAAACAGATTGAGAGAGAGAGACTTTTTTTCCCACCAAAGATTGAATCCTCTCAAGGCCCTTGTACTGATCCACAGAAGGGGTACCAAACAAATTGGTATAAAAATTGATAAAAGAGGTGTGGACATCAGTACTATGAGTAGACCTAGAACCATCACCCATGACAACACTCAAAAT
This sequence comes from Camellia sinensis, assembly GCF_055761805.1. Lineage (NCBI taxonomy): Eukaryota > Viridiplantae > Streptophyta > Magnoliopsida > Ericales > Theaceae > Camellia > Camellia sinensis. Next base: position 91,956,052 of record NC_138964.1, read on the forward strand.
CTTCCCTCTATTGATATTACTTTTCACAGACCTAAAGAAGAATTTGCTATTTCTATCCCCAAGACCAAGCCACTGCACTCTGGATTTTTGAAGAGCAAGGCTCTCTTCTAATTTGCTAAGCTCAATATACTTTTTCAGATCCTCTCTCTCTTGGGCTTGCAAAACACTATTCAAAGGGTCTTTGTCAAGTTTATATTGAATAAGATCCAGATTAGTTTTAGCAATTTGGACACGAGTAGATATGTCACTAAAGTCTTTCTTATTCAAAAGCTTGAGACTAGCTTTAAGCTTTCTGAGTTTTTGACAGACCCTGAACATAGGAACCCCTTGAATGTACTGCCCCCAGGTGTTAGAAACAGTACCCAGAAAATCTGGATGTTGAGACCAGAAATCAAAGTATTTGAAAGGTTTTTTGAAAGAGCACTTGGTGGCACTGATATTGACCACAGCAGGGGAGTGGTCAGAAATACCAGAGGGGAGAAACTGGGCAGTAGCCTCAGGAAATTTGTCCAGCCAAGCCTCATTAACCAGAACTCTATCAATTTTGGTAGCTATATAGGTCCCCTCACTCCTATTGTTAGCCCAGGTGAATTGGCAACCACCGTAAGACAAATCAGCCAACTCAGAAGCATTAATATAAGTATTAAATTCCTCATTATCATTCGTCCAATTAGAAGTCCCCCCAATTTTTTCCTGCTGGTATCTAATAGCATTAAAATCACCCAGAAAAACACAAGGAACTTTGGATTTAACACGGGAGATATCAAGCATAGATTCAAAAAAAACCTTTCTCAATGTGTGCTTATTTTCAGCATAAACAAAAGTTGCATAAAAGATTTCATTGGAAGCCAATTCAATAATTTTACACAAAATATGCTGATTAGACATAGAAATCATTTGAACATCACAAAAAACATTGTTCCAGCACATCCAAACTCTACCAGTTTCAGTTGGTTGTGAGTTAGAGAGCATAGACCATTGATCAAAACATTTACCACAGATACTACTCTCTTTAGACTGTTTTATTTTGGTTTCCAAAACCCCCATGACATGAATATTCTCTTTAAGCACAAACTTTTTAACTTCTTTATGTTTAGAGGGATCATTCAAACCTCTAACATTCCATGAAGCAATTTTTACATTCATAGGGACACAAAAAGGAGATAGAGACAAAACCCACAAAAAAGACAAACCCACAACCAACTGAAACTGTGATTACCTCTTTTTCTTCCTCTGGCTGCTGCTGCCTTTGCCAGAGGGTCTGTTCTTCACCTGCTGGGATGGGGTAGCAGAACTATGGATCGCCTTTTCAGCCTTAACTTCTTTAATCGCAGTGTCCAGCATTTCAGCAGCATTAGGAACCACCAGCTTTGCAATCTCGAACACCTTCTTTTGGAACCTATCCACATCACTGCTTTCAGAGCTTTGCTCCTCCCCGGATAAGCTCTTGGTCACAGAAGTCTCCTGAGTGTCAAAGGATTGATCAAATGAGTCCACCTCAGTGGGAGCAATTTCAGGAGCTGGAGCTGGAACTGGGTCTGCTGTAGAAGCTGGAGCTGGGAGTTCCACCACTTCTGGGATAGTTTCCAACTCAGGATCACCCACCTTCCTCTTCCCCTTAGCTGTGACAGTGGTCCAGCCTTCATCTTGAGCACTTACATTTTCCTCAGATGTCTTCTGCATAGAGATCAACTTAGCCACCTGTTGAGACACACACTTTTGAGTGCTATGTCCAAATATTTGGCAATGTTGACACCTTGACGGCAGCCCCTGATATTCGACTCGGATTAGAACAGCTTCATCATCATGTCTAATTTGGAAATAAGTGGGCAGTTTTGAGGTAGCCTCAATTTCCACACAGATTCTAGCAAAAGCCACCCTACTACCCCGAGCCGTAAGCTGGTCCATAAAGAGGGGATGTCCAATTGCACTTGCAATCCTACTTAAACCATCAGGATCCCAATATTCCAAAGGGATGTTAAAGAACTTCACCCATACTGGAATTTTTGTGGATTTATCTTTAGATAGCTTCATCATCCTTTTCCATTGTTTTAGAATAAGGAGATAACCTCCTATGTACCATGGACCTCCTTCAAGAACTTCTTTGCAACTATCAGGGGTATCAAATATAAAGAACATGAACCCATCCCCATTAGTAAGAACCTCCTTGAGGCCCTGAGTTTTCCACATCCCAAAAGCACTGTTACGCAAATAATTGTAGCCCACTCCCTTATCAACAAAGTAACCCACAAGGCAGGAGTCCCATTTCTCTAGCGGATCAGTCCTTGGGGGCATATTTACAACAACACTATCCTCAAAAGAAGAAGGAGGGATATACCTGAGTTTGATGTTTGACCGGGTTGATGCAGCAGTGATGTTTGCCCATGAGCGATGTTCTTGGCCCTCAGACTCGTTAGATCTCCTACCACCTGCATCCCCTCGACCTCTTCTTCCCCCACGATAACTTCCACCCCCCCTGACGCCTCCTGGTTGGAAGGATGGAGAATCCCTAATCGGTATCTGTATATCAGAATCAGAAGCCCTAACTGGAACTGAAGGTTCAACGATATTCTTGTGTTCCCCTCTATTACGCGCTAAAACTACACTATCTGGTAGATTTAGGAAGCTATTGTACTCTTCCTCCACCATATCAGACCAACTCGTACTGATAGCATTCTTAGTCGGCGTCGATGGCTCGTCAATCGTAGCTGGAAACATCGGACCTTTCAGTTTCTCCGAGTTTGACTCAGGTCTCTTGCCCAGAACGTTGCTTGAATCTCTTGGTGGATCTGAACCAAAACCCTCTGCTACCGAAACAACCTCGAGTCCCAAACACTCTGCCTCATAACCGGCAACCTGCGATTGAATCTCCACACCAGAAGGATCCACGATCTGAATATCCACACCTCGGTTACCCTCCATGATGGAAGGATTAGCCATTGAGAGACCCTCGCCATTAGGGTTTGTAACATCTGCTTCAAAAGCCATCGATCTTCCAGTCAAAATCGCAAAACTATTTTTGGTGAACCCTAAGTCACCACCTGATGACTTTACTTGCTCGACCGTAGCATTTACTCCCTCAATACGCTCAGTAATGGTAGCATTAACTCCAGACATCGGCAATCAATGAGATATTGAACCCTAGAAAACAAAGTTTTCTAGAGCCAGAGAGAGAAGGTTGGAGAAGGACGGAAAAGTTAGAGAGAAACTTTGTTTTTGAGAGCTAGAAGAGAAAAAAGAATGAGAAATAGGAAGAACATCAATGGGAATTCAAATTCATCCTTTCGATTTGAGAATTGAACACTTAGTTGATTTAGAAAACCTAAAATGAGGTGCTTAAGTTAATATCGTTATGCTACAATTACTCACTAAATTCTATTTCTTAGTGGCGAAATAATATTAGTTGAATTCAAACTTAGCCAATTAAGGTAATGAAACAATTAGTGACCTAAGCTAATTAGTTTGTAGCACAAAAGAGAGAAGGATGGTGACGAACGGGGAAGGGCAGAGAGAAACTTTCATCTTGAGAGCTAGAAAAGAAAAAAGAATTATAAATAGGGTGAAAATCAAATGGAATTCAATTTCATCCTTTTAGGTTTGAGAATTGAAAACTTAGTCGGTTTAGAAAACCTAAAATGGGCTGATTAAGTTAAACTAATACCATTAAGCTACAGTTACTCGGTAAATTCTTTTTCTTAGAGGCTTAAGCAAAATCAATTTGAGCTAAACTTTGCCAATTAAGCGAATGAAACAATCGATGGCCATAGCCAATTCGTTCGAACAACAAAAGAGAGAATGATGGAGAAGGACGGGGAAGGTTAGAGAGAAACTTCCTTCTTGTGAGCTAGAAGAGAAAAAGGAATAAGAAATAGGTAGAAAATCAAGTGGAATTCGAATTCATCCTTTTGGAGTCGAGAATTGAACACTAAGCTGATTTAGAAAACCTAAAATGAGGTGCCTAAGCTAATATCCTTACGCTAGGATTACTCAGTAAATTTTGTTTCTTAGAGGCTAAGCAGTATTGGTTATAGTTAAACTTGGGCAATTATGCTAATGAAACAATTAGTGGCCCAAGCTAAAGTTCCTAGAACAAAAGAGAGATGGATGGGGAGGGACGGAGACGTTTAGAGAGAAACTTTCATCTCGAGAGCTAGAATAGAAAGTTAGAGAAATAGGAAGAAAATTGTAGGGAATTGTAATTCATCCTTTTGGATTTTAGAATTGGCCTAATATCGTTAAACAACAATTACTCAGAAAATTCTATTTCTTAGAACCTAAGAAAGATTAGTTTGAGTTAAACTTGTCCAATTTGGCAAATGAAACAATCAATGGTCTAAGCCCATTAGTTCCTAGAACCAGAGAGAGAAGGTTGGAGAAGGACGGAAGAGTTAGAGAGAAACTTTGTTTTTGAGAACTAGAAGAGAAAAAAGAATGAGAAATAGGAAGAACATCAGTGGGAATTCAAATTCATCCTTTCGATTTGAGAATTGAACACTTAATTGATTTAGAAAACCTAAAATGAGGTGCTTAAGTTAATATCTTTAAGCTACAATTACTCACTAAATTCTGTTTCTTAGGCGCTAAATTATATTAGCTTAATTCAAACTTGGCCAATTAAGCTTTTTTTTTGGGTGAATAAGACATAAATTAAAGACAAAAGATATACAAGATTACAAGGGGAATACCCCAGGCCCTACAACAACTATACAGGAAAAACAGAAACCCAGAAAAACCAAAAAGCTAACGCAAAGCGAAAACAAAACCCAAAAGAAACACACACTGTTCAGCAGCCATATCAAGAGAGATAGGGATAATGAACACTGCGAAGGACAGCTAAAAACCGAGACCAAAACAAACCCATAGCATCACAAAACAACGGCACCAAAACCGAGAAACAGGAACGGTGAACAAAAGACCCTGCTAGAGAATAGCCCAAAGCCGAGGGATGAACAGCCCCATAATAGCAAAACAAAATATAACCTGTGGACTACCTAATCCAAAACCAACAGTAAAGTAATAAAAACAAAGATAGGTCAAAGATGGACCATTTACTTCCTAGCACACCCCGCTAGGATAGGTAAAATAGCTAAGATGTTAAAACAGAAAAGAAAACAGCTTATATCCCTGATGAAACAACCAGCGGCGCATTCAGCAGCCAGCTTCAAGCCGAGTATCCCAAGAATCAAAACCAAAATGTAGACCTCCACTAGACCATATAGAACTTCCTGCCAGAATTGAGTAAACACATCCATTAGTGATCCTGAAAGATTCCAGTAAACAGATAACCACAATATATGTCTCACATCACTAAACCCTCAATAACCTCACATCACTCAGTTGGAATTTAGCACACAGTATATAAACTCTCATCACTCAACCCACACAGCAAAGCATTACTCCATAGCCTGCACATAAAACTTACAATATATATAAACATTAGATAAAACATTTATGAGAAGCTATTTCACTCAACCCACAATTCTGTCAGTTGAGAATTTTGGACTCACAACACTCAACCCACACTGATCCAAGCACTCCTCATTACTACACATGAAGAAAACAGTTAGAAAAGAAACACTCTGTTTGCTTACAATCACTCAACCCTCATATAGTGAACTCACATCACTCAGCAGCCCTCCCAGTGCCGAGAGCATGGGGCTTCAGGACAGTAGCAGGCAGATTCCAATGGTCAATGTACCAGTTATCACCTGCATTTCTAGGAACATTTGTGATAGACAACAATCTACCCCGAATCAGTTGGACAATTATTTTAACCACCACTTCTTCTGGCTTGAATTCTTTGTTGAAAATTCTGTTATTCCTTTCAAGCCAGATTATATAAACAGAGCACAACAATGACAATTTGATGATTATGGATCTTAATGATCTTCTCTTAGTCTCTCTAGTAGCAAAGGGAATAATGCCAGGCCACTGAAAATCAGGCCACTGCACATTACATTTAGCTTTAATTTCAGTCCAGATTTTAGTAGAGAAGACACACTCAAAAAAGAGGTGAGAATGAGTTTCAGTATCATGTTGGCAAAATGGGCAGGTTGGTGTAGGAGAGATGCCAAATAGCTGAAGCCTGTCACCAGTATTAAGTCTCTCCTGGACAGCCATCCAAACCACAAAACTAGCCCTAGGAATATGGTAAGCCCCCCAGATTAGTTTATGCCAAACAACTTTATCAAGCTTAAGCCTCCAATGATTCCAAACACCATTAATAGTAAATTTCCCATCGGAAAGAGACCAAGTAGGTTGATCATCCAGTAGAGGATTAGGTCTGCAACTAGTGGGGGTTGAAGAGATCAGCTCCCTTATTTCCCAAGAATTGGGGACAGGCCAATTAAGCTAATGAAACAATTAGTGACATAATCTAATTAGTTCGTAGAACAAAAGAGAGAAGCACGGCGACGGACGGATAACGTTAAAGAGAAACTTTCATCTTGGGAGGTAAAAAAGAGAAAAGAATTATGAATGGGGTGAAAATCAAATGGAATTCAATTTCGTCATTTTGGATTTGAGAATTGAAAACTTAGTTGATTTAGAAAACCTAAAATGGGGTGATTAAGTTAAACTAATACCATTAAGCTACAATTACACGGTAAATCCTCTTTCTTAAAGGCCAAGCAAAATCAGTTTGAGGCCAATTAAGCTAACGAAACAATCGATGGCCACAGCTAATTCGTTCCAATGACAAAAGAGAGAACGATGGAGAAGGACGGAGAACGTTAGAGAGAAACTTTCTTCTTGTGAGCTAGAAGAGAAAAAGGAATAGGAAATAGGTAGAAAATCAAGTGGAATTCGAATTCATCCTTTTGGAGTTGAGAATTGACCACTAAGCTAATTTAGAAAACCTAAAATGAGGTGCCTAAGCTAATATCCTTACGCTACAATTACTCAGTAAATTTTGTTTCTTAGAGGCTAAGTAGTATTGGTTATAGTTAAACTTGGGCAATTATGCTAATGAAACAATTAGTGGCCTAAGTTAAAGTTCCTAGAACAAAAGAGAGATGGACAGGGAGGGACGGAGACGTTTAGAGAGAAACTTTCATCTCGAGAGCTAGAATAGAAAGTTAGAGAAAAGAATAAGAAATAAGAAGAAAATTGTAGGGAATTTGTAATTCATCCTTTTGGATTTAAGAATTGGCCTAATATCGTTAAACAACAATTACTCAGAAAATTCTATTTCTTAGAACCTAAGAAAGATTAGTTTGAGTTAAACTTGTCCAATTAGGCAAATGAAACAATCAATGGCCTAAGCTCATTAGTTCCTAGAACCAGAGAGAGAAGTTTGGAGAAGGACAGAAGAGTTAGAGAGAAACTTTGTTTTTGAGAGCTAGAAGAGAAAAAAGAATGAGAAATAGCAACAACATCAATGGGAATTCAAATTCATCCTTTCGATTTGAGAATTGAACACTTAGTTGATTTAGAAAACCTAAAATGAGGTGCTTAAGTTAATATCGTTATGCTACAATTACTCACTAAATTCTATTTCTTAGTGGCGAAATAATATTAGTTGAATTCAAACTTAGCCAATTAAGGTAATGAAACAATTAGTGACCTAAGCTAATTAGTTCGTAGCACAAAAGAGAGAAGGATGGTGACGAACGGGGAAGGGCAGAGAGAAACTTTCATCTTGAGAGCTAGAAAAGAAAAAAGAATTATAAATAGGGTGAAAATCAAATGGAATTCAATTTCATCCTTTTAGGTTTGAGAATTGAAAACTTAGTCGGTTTAGAAAACCTAAAATGGGCTGATTAAGTTAAACTAATACCATTAAGCTACAGTTACTCGGTAAATTCTTTTTCTTAGAGGCTTAAGCAAAATCAATTTGAGCTAAACTTTGCCAATTAAGCGAATGAAACAATCGATGGCCATAGCCAATTCGTTCGAACAACAAAAGAGAGAATGATGGAGAAGGACGGGGAAGGTTAGAGAGAAACTTTCTTCTTCTGAGCTAGAAGAGAAAAAGGAATAAGAAATTGGTAGAAAATCAAGTGGAATTCGAATTCATCCTTTTGGAGTTGAGAATTGAACACTAAGCTGATTTAGAAAACCTAAAATGAGGTGCCTAAGGTAATATCCTTACGCTAGGATTACTCAGTAAATTTTGTTTCTTAGAGGCTAAGTAGTATTGGTTATAGTTAAACTTGGGCAATTATGCTAATGAAACAATTAGTGGCCTAAGCTAAAGTTCCTAGAACAAAAGAGAGATGGATGGGGAGGGACGAAGACGTTTAGAGAGAAACTTTCGTCTCGAGAGCTAGAATAGAAATTTAGAGAAAAGAATAAGAAATAGGAAGAAAATTGTACGAAATTCTAATTCATCCTTTTGGATTTAAGAATTGGCCTAATATCGTTAAACAACAATTACTCAGAAAATTCTATTTCTTAGAACCGAAGAAAGATTAGTTTGAGTTAAACTTGTCCAATTAGGCAAATGAAACTGTCACGACCCGAACCCACCTCTATGGGTTAAGGCCATAACCGGCCAATAATCACGAGATTACCTACGGCCTCAAACCAAATAAGACAAGACTCATCAGAGTAAAAAGGGCCAAACGGAAGCAAATTTAAAACTTTGTCCATAGAGCCGTGCTTATATGCACACCATAACATTCCGTATGTACATATGTTAATAACTCACAATAGAAAGTGTAATGACATAAGATTCTATACAGACAGGATCATCCAAACTAAGTCAACCCATGAAAACTATATACAGACGTATTCAAAACATCGCCAACCTGACAAAATGTAAATACATAACAAAAGGGCGAAGACGGGTCTCGTGCGTGAAACACAAGGGCTGACTCTCTCAAAACCTTAGTTGTTCCAAACAGACTTCACTGAGGCTGGGTCTGGACTTCTCTTGGCTCACCTACAAACACATGAATGAGCGTGAACGAAAGCCCAGTGAATAATATCAAATCCAATACAGAAGTTACATAACAATGTAGAACAACACGTTCCAAACAGCCTTGGGCCCAATTCATATTTCTATTTAACAGATATATAACTATACGAAATTCAAATCAAGTGACTGTAGTTCCAAACATTCTGGCCTATGGCCCATTCAGATTTTCATTCATGTCAAAACGGCCTTCGGCCCATTCATTTACGTCAAAACGGCCTTCGGCCCATTCGTTTACGTCAAAACGGCCTTCGGCCCATAAATTCGTGTCAAAACGGCCTTCAGCCCACTCATTCATGTCAAAATGACCTTAGGTCCATTCATACATGTCCAAACGACCTTCGGTCAACACATTACTATCAAAATGACGTTCGGTCCATTCATTTCTGTCAAAACGACCATCGGTCCATTCGTTTACGTCAAAACGGCCTTCGGCCCATACATTCATGTCAAAACGGCCTTTGGCCCACTCATTTATGTCAACACGACCTGAGGTCCATTTATTTCTATCAAAACAACCTTAGGTCCATTTATTCATATCGAAACGATCTTCGGTCCATTCATTCGTTCATGTCAAACTTTTGTCCACAATCCCAATTTGCAACTCATAAAGCTTATAAGGGAATAAACAGTTAGACATTGCTAAGCTTTCAAATATCCATATTACTCACAGTGATCGGCTTGTGGATTTGCCCTGGAGCTTGACCCTACACATTTCATCAACACAAAAGGGGTCACTAACAGTTCAATTCGTTCTTTGATTCACATATTCCTCTTTAGGCTTTATTCTTATCTCATTAACTCATTTACAATGCTTAACATATGCCTAAGAGTGCTTACAAGTGAAAGAGAACGGGGTCCCCGCTCGAGCATCAACTTTCCCGCTCGAGCGGACCCTTAAGGCCTGCAAAAGTACTGGTTGCATGAAAAATATGCTCAAGCGTGGAATAGAGCGCTCGAGCGGAAGGCCTGTCTACAAAAACTCCCCGCTCGAGCGTGAGATATCCCGCTCGAGCGGACACCATGTTTATCAAAAATACTGGGAGCTCAAATTCTCCGCTCGAGCGGCACTTCCCCCGCTCGAGCAGACGTCAAAATTCTAGAAATTCCAGGTTGTGTTCTTGAGCTCCAATTCGATTTTCAACCAACAAAACATGCATGTTATGGCTCAAATCTCAAATATAATACTAACATGATGTAAACCTTAAATCACAACCCAATGAAGCTCAATTCACAAATAATTCACATGTATGCCCCAAAATATGTCAAACTCCTCACCAACATGCTCAAACTCAAGCATTCAAGACTTACTCTCCCACAATTTGTACATGCATGTGGGAGATGCTCACCATTCTCAACTCATTTGGTGAAGGGGTGGTAAAAACATGAGTTTCCTTTAACATTTCACATGGATTATACATATTTGTGCTCAAACATGCAATTTCAAGGTAATTTCTTACATGCATGCACATATTTTTTTTTTTTGGGTAATTAAGTCATAAAATAAAGACAATAAAATTTACAAGTTTACAAGGGGCATACCCCAGGCATACCCAACAACAAATAAATAAACGAATACATAACCAACATAACCTACCACTGCACCCCCTAAGATTGGGGGAGAACCTCAAGAACAACAGAAAAAACAAAGTAACCCAACTTTGGCCATATATCCTTTTGTCCCCAAGTAACCCCTACCATCAGAGATAATAGACGGAAACTTGGGATGGATATATGGGCAAAGATACAAACAAACACCAAAAAACTTAAAAGCCACAACAAGTAAACTCACAAAGCAACAACCCTCAAGACAAATCAAAAATGATAACCAACCACATTCGCCCCCAGTCTCTACCGTAGATCAACACATGGAATCCAGTAAGCATCCCACTCCTCACAGCCGTGACATCCTAGCCACTCAACAAAAGCCATGACAGAGGACAAAATCTACCCTATGAGAAATCCCGACAGAGTCACATGAAGCTAGCACAATCAGTAACCATAAGTAACAGTCCTGGGAGTCGAAGTGACAACAGCCTCACAGCAACAAACCGATATATAGCCAAAAAATAACCTGAGATCAATCATCACATCCCCCAGTCCCTACCTTGGTAGATCACAAGCCTCAAACCCCACGGCAGTGTGCCCTTCACTCCATGTCAGGCGTGGCAATATGACCAATTAGGATGGGTCACATGAAGACAAGAAGCAACCGGAACCGGTAGCTATCCTCCCACTCATCTCCCAGTCTCTAACTCGGTTAGTCATCGAACCACTATTCCCCATAGCAGTGACCCCTCAATCACTCTTGGCGGAGATGGCTCAAAACTAACCTCATATCGAGTCACATGAGGATCACACGATCAATCATCAAGATAAAATCGATTATACATAATCCGCTGCAAAGTGACTAAAAAAGAAAATAAAAAACCAGCTGCCCCAAATTTTCCTCGTGAAAGCACCCCACTTGACAGTGAAAGAAACTTGGGCCACAAAAATATTAAGCCCACACATGGTCATCAAAAACCCATAATCAAAAGCCCACTAAACGAAGCGGCAAGAATAAGCCCGCTGTCTTCACCAAAAAAACCAACCCACGGATAGTCCACACTAACAGATAAAAATTGCACCGTGGGCCCAGAGAAGTACCCACGTGGAAAAGAACCGCGGACCCAACCAAACGACCACACCAAAGCACATGGGCCAACGTGATTTGCTCCACACATGGCCCACCTACTACAAACCAAAACCCAAACTAGGCAGCCAAAGCAAGGTCAACCAAAATATATATATATAAAGTTGATATAGCTTTTACCTCACCCAAAAACATCACCATGTAAAATCTGATATACACAGTACCCAATCATGAACTGACCAGCCTCCTTTTGGTCTGCCCCAAGACCCACGTGCTATCCTAGAGCAGAACAACAACAAAGCTTCTTCAACAAGCTTGGACAAAAAACACGGCACCAATGTCCACGCGACGAACCACTCGTAACCGTCACGCTCCAAACTCAAAACTTGAACTAGTAGCAACACCGACCGGCAGAACCGCCATGGCCGGAGCAACAAAACAGCAACACCGACCACCCAACCCCCGGAAAACCAGACAACACTGATAACCGACTCCGGAAACCATAGACAGCCACCGCAAGCACGTGACGGTGAATGGCAGCGCACCGAAGAAAACCTGCAGCCTCCATCTCAGATTCTGCATACAAATGTAAATCACAAAAAAAACCCACCAGAAACACAATAAAAAACGAGAAGGCCGACCAGCTTGGAACAGCCACGGCCTACAACAACCACCGACGTACCAACCCAAACAGAACCACACAACGCCGTAACAAATCCGGCGAGGTACCCAGAATGTGGATGGCAACGTCACTGTACCACCGACACAGTGTATAAACACCAGCACCAGTGGAACCAGAACAAGAGCGCGCCAAATATGAGAGTGCTTCTCAAGCCGACGTACCAACCCAGTTCACGAAGTCCATCGGCCAAAACACGTACCGTTTCACACCAATCACCACCTGCAACTCATCACCGTAGCAACATCACAAAGCGAACCCAGAACCTGGACCAGGCGTCGGCAATTGGAATATTGCTGGAGCGGCAAAAGCCACAAGAAAGTACCATAAACGTAACCAGCCGGAACTGAAACCGGACTGGACAAAAAGAACTTTCCCCGTTAGAAGCCAGTCCAGTATAGCCAGAATAGACACAGCTTTCCATGGCCGGAGTAGACGCGACTTTCACGGGTATACAAAGAAACAACAGCCAGAGACCGCAACCAATGGCCGAAACAAAATGGTGCACTTGAAAAGCACCCGAAACCAACAAATTCACTCTGTAAATAATCAACACCAACCGGAATAAAGGTAGCCGGACTGGTTAACAAGATGTGACCTTAATAAACTCACGGGTTATACACCATTTCACTCCGGGGGGAGCTTTCTCTCTCTAGAGAGGCTCTACTTTCTTCCCCTCATGAAATATGCATGCACATATTAAGCTTCAATTCAACAAAATTAACCCAACTCATGCTCTTTCTCCTTGTTCAACTCTGAATTTACAAATAGCAAACAAGAATCCATGATTCAAGGGATAATTACTCACCTAGGAGCCTTAAACACCCAAGTTCTAGCCAAATCTTGAGTTTAATCTTCAAATTCCCAAGTCTTGAGCCCAAATTACACAAGTCTCTCCCTTTCTCTCTCTATAACCAGCCCTTCCTCTGGTTTTGAGTCCAAGGTCAGTCAAAATACAAGAAATGAGGGAATTGGGGTGTAATGCTCCTATCCAACAAATCCCCCTGAGTCCCAATTTAAGAATATTAAACAATTTGAGCACAATGCCATTAAATGAATCAATTTAATCTGACCAGAATCAATTTCTAATTAAATTTCACCATAGGCTCTAAAAATTACACTAATCACAAAGGCGTAGTCAATTTTGGGTTCTGTGGCCGATAAGGCCCTCAATTTAATTCCCAAGGCAGATTATTCAACAGATATTCCTACGGTGAACAGATAGAACTTCAAAACCACATATTTTCACATAATGGAACACAAAATCATATCAAAACACATAATCATATCACATTAAGGACCAATTAACATATTACGGAACAGGGGTATTACAGTTTTCCCCCTTTTAGGAAGTTTGGTCCTCCAAACTTAATTTACCTTTAGTCAGGGACTTACCTTTTTTTTTCCATACAAGACTTGTATGGTGTCATACCGAAACTAGAGTGTGAGTCGTTGTTGTAAGCATAGTCTGCCAATGATGGATTGATTTTTCCAATTCCCCGAAGATCTAAAATACACATTTGGAGCATTTCTCCCAGAGTCTAAATAGCTCTTTCTGATTATACATCGATTTGTGGATGGAAAGTAGCGTTGAATCCCAATTTAGTTCTCATCGCCTTTTGAAGGCTTTACAGAATTCAAACACATTTCAGGATTTCTGTCTAAACAATAGATATTGGGACCCCATACAACAAGCAACCTTATTGATGTAAACAGTGGCCAGTCTACAAGCATCATATGAAAATGTCACAGGAAGGAAATGAGCGAATTTAGTAATTCTTCATACAATAACCCAAATGGGACTTACACCTTGAGTACTTAAGGTAGCTCCACAATGAAATTCATAGTCACATATCCCTAATTCCATTCCGAAATAGAGGGACGTCGAACTAGCCCCGTCTATACCTGATGTTCAACTTCGACTTATATATACCGAAAATATTTAGACACAATTTCAATAATTGCCCTCTTCAAAGTAAGTCACCAACATATTCATTTCAGATGCCAGCCAACTTTATCATAGAAGTTCGGTCCATTCCCTTGTCACAAAAGTTCAATTCATTTTTCAATAATTCCACAATACACAATCCGATTCGGTATTTTCAGTAGCTCATTATAGCTATTCAAGGTCAATCAAAAGTCTCCAGGAATTTAAAGTGAATTCAGGCACTGATTCCCGAGTCAACAAAGATAACAACGAAGCGATCAACCACACGACATACGTAACTCATATCCCCATAGTACCAATTGTAAAATACAATAACACTGAGGCAGTCGACTTCTAATAGAATTCACGTGTTCTTCATTCATTCAACAGTTTACAGTTTGCAATTCACAATTCAGTTCAGTATTCAATTCTCTGTTCCATCAAGTCTTTCTACTTTATCTAATAGTCATCAAAAGCATAAGGCAATTCATATACGTATATCCCCATGATGTCAAAGGCATTATCAAAGGAGTCAATCGCATGTCAAACACAATTCACACATTCTCAGGGTTCCAATCACAGAATATAATGACACTGGGTAGTTATATACAAAGCGTACTGAATTCACGCACTTTTCGGACAATCAGGGTTTTTCAAAGTTTCTTGGATGTTAAAACATTTACATAATACCAAAGGATGACATTCCGAACAAAACAAAGGAATAATCGTCTCGGAATCGAAGCACACCCGTTCGCGACCGTCGGTGGCCGATTCCAGATCGATTAGTCAAACCCACCCGTACGAAACCGTCGGTGGCAAATGGTATCTCAATCAAAGGTGCTACATAGGCTTAACGTCCCCTAGCACGAAAGGACACTCTAAGAATGTCATCAAAGCAACATAACACCATTCACTATAACCTGATTTCCCTAAAATCTGATAACACTGAAGCAACCACTCTCCCTTACAAAACATGTTTTGATCAGTCTAAGACAAATGTTCAGTACTGCTCAAAATCAAATCAATCTACCGTCATCGGTTCCCATAGCGTCAAACAAACAAAATGGAACAACACTCCTTACGACACCCAATCATGGGGTTTGTACAATTCGATTCATTTTTAACACATATGTCCTCAATAGTTGGGGATTGGTTCTCAATGATGCATTTGGTTAGGTCAATCTGTTGATAGTCCACAAAAGGTCTTTCCAATAAGTCGAGTATTCCAAACAAATTCAAGTTTTGGGTCTATCAGTTTTTCTGCCAAGAATAATCTGGCTATTTATTCACAAGCAATTCTTAATCCCCTTTCGATCCAAGCAAAGGTCTTGTCAGATTAGATCGAACAAAGGTTCCATCAAATTATATCAAATGTGGGTTCCATCGGAACAATATCAGGCAAAGGTTCTATTGGATTGAATAAGATTAAAGTTTTCTCAAATGGGGTACATTCGGTTCTGTGAGGCTCACTTCGTTTGTTTAGGCACATGGCTGATAGTTTCACAATTGTCCTAAGTTTATCAGTTCTCAAAGTCATATCAGAATTATTCATCACAACTGTTCATATCAAAGCATTTCAAGTCATGTACAATATGGCATTGACTACATAAATTCGGGGGTAGTTGCATAAACATGCAATTATTCAGATCAGGAAGTTTGTACCATAATCAATACAGCAATTCCCAAACAAGTCTTATATACAAGCACATGGTACACAGTAACACATTAAACAGAGTTCCTCGGTTGTACATAAGATACGGTCTGTTACACAAAGGTTCCAAATTAGTCACAAAATGTAGGTTTATGAGTCGAGCCCAGTATAGTCACATAATCCAGTCAATTTTCTACCCATCAAACTGCATGGTCTCACAATTATAGAGTTTATCATTTGGGGTGCTCAACTCAATTATACAATCACAAAGTCACAATTCCAATGGTTTAGTCATTGAAGATAGTAACATAGCAAATCAACCTGAGCATAGGTTTAGATATACATGTGCATGTGCAGAGTCAATCAATATCCCAAAACGTATTTCACAAATTTCCTAAACAGGGCATATATCTCCAATGAACACGGTCTCGATCATGTAGGTCTAACCGATCCAGATACACATGCAGCAAATATGGAAAAATATGCCGATCCAAATCAAATAATATCCCAAGCAAAGATGTACACGTGCACTAATTCTGAATCAATCAAGACATGAGCATTTGTTCATAAACAGTATAAATACCTGGGATAGTTATTCACCCAAAAAAAATACCTGGGATAGCGTTCGCAGTATTTTGAGCACTTTCTGGGATGAGTGCAATTACTCCATCCTGAGTAGCAATTCCTACCACTGGTACGAATCTAGCTGAGGCAGAAGATTTATTCAAATTTTGTTCAGTTCGGGGACAGTTCTTTACCATACGGCCCATTTCACCACACCTATAACAAACCCTAGAAATCCGATACCAAACTCCTCGATGTTTCGTACACTGGTGGTGGCAAAGGTTCTCGCCGTAGTGGCAACTGACGTTGTCGTCTTAAGGTTCCTGCCATTTCTTATACCATTCTTTCCAGTCTATCAAGTCGGGCTGCGGAAGAGCCTTCCAGCTCGTATGCCCTTAATTTAACCATCCTCTACACAATTCTCACTAGACCTTGCCAAATACTGGGATGCCCAATACGAAAATAAACACAGATACACATAGTCGTATTCGTACATAGGCACGTCTTTATATTCTCATTTCACATATCGTACGCAATTAATCACATACGTAACAGATAATTGCATACTAATCAAATATCACATGCTGAACATTTACTAAATAATTATACACTCAAATCATGTTCATATTCCACATAGACAACTTTTCGTGATTCATATATTCATGTATGTGCATTATATCAAAACAAACTTGTTGTACACATTAGTGTAACAATTCATATATCATATTCCAATCATGTGTGGTACTTCCTTTAGCGTAACATAACATGTTGGTCAAGCATAACAAGTTCCATAATGGAACCTCCGGTACTGAGTAACAGATCTCATACATAGGCCACGGTATTGTTTCCCCCGGGCGAGGGCCTCATGACCATAAGCCACAGTATTATGTCCCCTGGGTGAGGGCCTCTGCTAAGGATACCACAATTACGTTCCAGGAAAATTTGGACAATCATTCATACAAAACATAGCATTCTAGGGTACTTGTCATTTCATATCATCGACAAATATTTAAAGTTAAACATAACTTTACGGAGTTCTTACTCACCATCTGATTAAACTTGCATTATACAATATTCAAAAGATTCTACAAATATGCATATACTAGAGAGCATATGTAGTCAAACAATTTGCAATGCAAGTACAGCACATCTTATCGCACGTAATTGCCCAAATCAAAACACTTAAGCATATTCTCAATGCTTTCGAATTCATACTTATCACATGAATGCATCCTAGATCTTTTCTAGATGCTCATTGCTCTTTTGGACAAGTGCGTGAGTTATTAACTCGTGCTCTGATACCACTCTGTCACGACCCGAACCCGCTCCTATGGGTTAAGGCCATAACCGGCCAGTAATCACGAGATTACCTACGGTCTCAAACCAAATAAGACAAGACTCATCAGAGTAAAAGGGCCAAACGGAAGCAAATTTAAAACTTTGTCCATAGAGCCGTGCTTATACACACCATAACATTCCGTATGTACATATGTTAATAACTCACAATAGAAAGTGTAATGACATAAGATTCTATACAGACAGGATCATCCAAACTAAGTCAACCCATGAAAACTATATACAGACGTATTCAAAACTTCGCCAACCTGACAAAATGTAAATACATAACAAAAGGGCAAAGATGGGTCTCGTGCGTGAGACACAAGGGCTGACTCTCTCAAAACCTTAGTTGTTCCAAACAGACTTCACTGAGGCTGGGTCTGGACTTCTCTTGGCTCACCTACAAACACATGAATGAGCGTGAACGAAAGCCCAGTGAATAATATCAAATCCAATACAGAAGTTACATAACAATGTAGAACAACACGTTCCAAACGGCCTTGGGCCCAATTCATATTTCTATTTAATAGATATATAACTATACGAAATTCAAATCAAGTGACTGTAGTTCCAAACATTCTGGCCTATGGCCCATTCAGATTTCCATTCATGTCAAAACGGTCTTCGGCCCATTCATTTATGTCAAAACGGCCTTCGGCCCATTCGTTTACGTCAAAACGGCCTTCGGCCCATACATTCGTGTCAAAACGGCCTTCAGCCCACTCATTCATGTCAAAACGACCTTAGGTCCATTCATACATGTCCAAACGACCTTCGGCCCATACATTCGTGTAAAAATGGCCTTCGGCCCACTCATTTATGTCAACACGACCTGAGGTCCATTTATTTCTATCAAAACGACCTTAGGTCCATTTATTCATATCGAAACGACCTTCGGTCCATTCATTCGTTCATGTCAAACTTTTGTCCACAATCCCAATTAGCAACTCATAAAGCTTATAAGGGAATAAACAGTTGGACATTGCTAAGCTTTCAAATATCGATATTACTCACAGTGATCGGCTTGTGGATTTGCCCTGGAGCTTGACCCTACACATTTCATGAACACAAAAGGGGTCACTAACAGTTCAATTCGTTCTTTGATTCACATAGTCCTCTTTAGGCTTTATTCTTATCTCATTAACTCATTTACAATGCTTAACATATGCCTAAGAGTGCTTACAAGTGAAAGAGAACGGAAAACGAAACACAGAACGAGCATACAAAATTTCAGAGAACAGGGTCCCCGCTCGAGCATCAACTTTCCCGCTCGAGCGGGCCCTTAAGGCCTGCAAAAGTACTGGTTGCATGAAAAATATGCTCGAGCGTGGAATAGAGCACTCGAGCAGAAGGCCCGTCTACAAAAACTCCCCGCTCGAGCGTGAGATATCCCGCTCGAGCGGACACCATGTCTATCAAAAATGCTGGGAGCTCGAATTCTCCGCTCGAGCGGCACTTCCCCCGCTCGAGCGGACATCAAAATTCTGGAAATTCCAGGTTGTGTTCTTGAGCTCCAATTCGATTTTCAACCAACAAAACATGCATGTTATGGCTCAAATCTCAAATATAATTATACTAACATGATGTAAACCTTAAATCACAACCCAATGAAGCTCAATTCACAAATAATTCACATGTATGCCCCAAAATATGTCAAACTCCTCACCAACATGCTCAAACTCAAACATTCAAGACTTACTCTCCCATAATTTGTACATGCGTGTGGGAGATGCTCACCATTCTCAACTCATTTGGTGAAGGGGTGGTAAAAACATGAGTTTCCTTTAACATTTCACATGGATTATACATATTTGTGCTCAAACATGCAATTTCAAGGTAATTTCTTACATGCATGCACATATTAAGCTTCAATTCAACAAAATTAACCCAACTCATGCTCTTTCTCCTTGTTCAACTCTGAATTTACAAATAGCAAACAAGAATCCATGATTCAAGGGATAATTACTCACCTAGGAGCCTTAAACACCCAAGTTCTAGCCAAATCTTGAGTTTAATCTTCAAATTCCTAAGTCTTGAGCCTAAATTACACAAGTCTTTCCCTTTCTCTCTCTATAACCGGCCCTTCCTCTGGTTTTGAGTTCAAGGTCAGTCAAAATACAAGAAATGAGGGAATTGGGGTGTAATGCTCCTATCCAACAAATCCCCCTAAGTCCCAATTTAAGAATATTAAACAATTTGAGCACAATGCCATTAAATGAATCAATTTAATCTGACCAGAATCAATTTCTAATTAAATTTCACCATAGGCTCTAAAATTTACACTAATCACAAAGGCGTAGTCAATTTTGGGTTCTATGGCCGATAAGGCCCTCAATTTAATTCCCAAGGCAAATTATTCAACAGATATTCCTACGGTGAACAGATAGAACTTCAAAACCACATATTTTCACATAATGGAACACAAAATCATATCAAAACATATAATCATATCATATTAAGGACTAATTAACATATTACGGAACAGGGGTATTACAGAAACAATCAATGGCCTAAGCTCATTAGTTCCTAGAACCAGAGAGAGAAGGAGAAGGACGGAAAAGTTAGAGAGAAACTTTGTTTTTGAGAGCTAGAAGAGAAAAAAGAATGAGAAATAGGAAGAACATCAATGGGAATTCAAATTCATCCTTTCGATTTGAGAATTGAATGCTTAGTTGATTTAGAAAACCTAAAATGAGGTGCTTAAGTTAATATCGTGAAGCTACAATTACTCACTAAATTCTGTTTCTTAGGCGCTAAATAATATTAGCTTAATTCAAACTTGGCCAATTAAGCTAATGAAACAATTAGTGACATAATGTAATTAGTTCGGAGAACAAAAGAGAGAAGCACGGCGACGGACGGATAACGTTAGAGCGAAACTTTCATCTTGAGAGCTAAAAAGGAGAAAATAATTATGAATGGGATGAAAATCAAATGGAATTCAATTTCATCCTTTTGGATTTGAGAATTGAAAACTTAGTTGATTTAGAAAACCTAAAATTGGGTGATTAAGTTAAACTAATACCATTAAGCTACAATTACAGGGTAAATCCTCTTTCTTAGAGGCCAAGCAAAATCATTTTGAGGCCAATTAAGCTAGCGAAACAATCGATGGCCACAGCTAATTCGTTCCAACAACAAAAGAGAGAACGATAGAGAAGGACAGAGAAGGTTAGAAAGAAACTTTCTTCTTGTGAGCTAGAAGAGAAAAAGGAATAAGAAATAGGTAGAAAATCAAGTAGAATTCGAATTCATCCTTTTGGAGTTGAGAATTGAACATTAAGCGCCCGTCAAGGACAGCATATGCAATCGGGTTGAAGCCCGCGGACTTTGTGCCAACAGCCTAGGTGATAAGGGCATATGATAACACAAGCAGAGAGGTCATGGGGACTGTGAAAATTCAGACTCAGGTTGGTCTAGGACAACACGAGATTGACTTTCATGTCTTGGACGTTCCCGCAACCTTCAATCTACTCCTGGGGTGGCCGTGGCTGCACTACGTGAAGGCAGTGTCTTCCACCTTGCATCAGATGTTGAAATACCCTCACGAGAAGGGGGTGGCTATAGTTTTTGGGAATTTGTCAATCCATCCGCCGCCAGAAGTGTCTACACCAGTTTTGGAAATTGAGCATGGCACGGAGGATATGTTCCTATCGGGTTTTACCCTAGCCGAGGCCTGGGTCATGCAAAACATCTTAGCTATTGATGAAGGGTTGTATGTTAGCGCTCAGTCAGTATACCTCATGAACAAACTCCAACACATCCCTGGGATGGGGCTAGGAAGAAGTGGCCGGAAGGGCA
This sequence comes from Camellia sinensis, assembly GCF_055761805.1. Classification (NCBI taxonomy): domain Eukaryota; kingdom Viridiplantae; phylum Streptophyta; class Magnoliopsida; order Ericales; family Theaceae; genus Camellia; species Camellia sinensis. The sequence goes on from NC_138964.1 coordinate 91,977,564, forward strand.
TTACAGTATCGGCCGAAGTGCCGCACAACCCACATACCTTTGGTTTGGGTTATCTGCCCACCAAAGAGGACTGGGTGAGGAAAGGCAAGGAGATGGCTAGGAGAGCCAGAGCAAAGCAGGCGGGGAAACCTTATGAGTTAATGCACCAACCCATCCAAGGTACCCTAAACGAGCGCTTTGTTAGGGAGGGGGAGGATTTTCCATTCTGCGGCTTCCCAGAGCCATGGTTGAATGCAGAGAAGCGTCGCTTGCCAGGGTTTGAGAAATTCTTTGGCCTGCAGTTATCCGGGGATGATGTTGCTGAGGAGCAGACAGACCCATCAGCTGAAGTTGAGCAGTGTGGAAAAGTGGATTCTGAGAACACCGAGATTGAAATGGGGGTAACACTGGCTTGTCTACTTTTAGATCCTTCGATCGTACAGAAGTGCTTGGGGGATAACTTCTCGGTGTCCATGATGGGGAATGAAACGGTTGCGAGCCCACCTTCAAACATTTTGGATGCATCCATCACACCACCGCTCATCTGGCAATATGAGGAGCGATTTTTATCAAGCAGCACCGGGTCAGGTAGTGAGCTGGAATTTGATTCCACCGAGTCTGAGGAGTCAGAATCAGGTTCCAGCTCGTCTAAGTCTGAGTCCGGTATTCTTGGGGGTGACAACACGGATGTCATAGTCCTGTCTAGGTCGTCTTTTTCTTTCTCTTTTGAGTCTGTTGTAACAGAGAAATTGGACGATTTGGAAGTGATTAATGAGAATGGAATGGCTATGGTTGCTGAGTACTTTTTTGTGCCTTTGATTTATTGTATTAATCAGGACTTTCAAAATTTTGATGAAAACGATGAGGAAGAAATTCCTCCGATTTTACAACGATTAATTAATCAAGAGCATGAGAGATTTGTTAAACCTTTGGTTGATGAAATCACTATAGTTAATGTTGGTACTGAGAAGGACTCGCGGCTGGTCTAGATTGGGTCCACGTTGTCTTCGGAGGAGCGCGAGCGCTTAGTCGCTTTATTAAAAGATTTCAAAGATGTTTTCGCGTGGTCCTATGAAGACATGCCTAGAATCGATCCTGAGATTGTACAGCACCGGATCCCTCTTGACCTGGCCCGACCTGTTAAATAGAAACTCAGAAGGATCCGCCCGGACTGGGCTCTTAAGATTAAAGAAGAGGTCACCAACTGTTTGTGTCCTGTGCAGCTCTATGGATTGAGGGTTGAGTGATGTGAGTCATAAACTTCAAATCTGTTAGACATTTGGTAGCATCAATGGAATATTTGAGGGTTGAGTGAAAATAGCGTACATATGTTTTATTTGCTAACCAGTATATATATATATATATTATCTCTTTATTTGCAGGATAAGGAAGCAATTTTCGAGTGTTGTGAGGTCCTATACTGTGGGCCGAGTGATGAGAGTTTACAAAATGTGTGTATTATCCTTCTCATTGGATTTTATTGGGCTTTCGTGATTTGGGTTGTTGTTTCTTGTTACTGGCAGGAAATTCTACTATGTTTAGAGAATGTCTGCCATCTTCACCAAACTTTGGCCTGCCTTGTTGTGGTGTTGATGCTTCTGGAGATGCTGTCCGATGCTCTAGTGTATGCTGCTGCTTACCCGATAGGCGCTGCTACCTGCTGGGTTGATAATAGAGAATTTGGTCTGCTGTATTTGAGTTACAAGTGGCTGTCAAGTGCCGATGGCTGCTGGATGCGCCTCGTTGTCTACAAGTTGTCTTCTTTTATATTACTATCTTCCATTATGTTGTTTTTAACTTACATTGCACAATATTTTGTTAAGCCTACCCTAGTGGGATGTACTAGGTCTTTTGTTGATATGTCTCGGCCTTATGCCATTACTTTAGTTTCTGGATTGCACATGATATATTGCGGTTGTCTCAGGTTGTATGTAGTCGGTTTAGTTGCTACTGGTTTATGGTTTTGTGGGTCTGTCATGCCCTTTTGGTTTCGCAATGTTCATTTTCCCTATTTTCTTAGATATGGATATTGAACATTGTTTTAGTCTGCTTATGGTGTTTGTTTTGCTGTATAGCTGATTTAGGGCCTGCGGTATTCCCCTTGTAATCTTGTATATTCTTTGTCTTTTATTTATGTCTTATTCACCCAAAAAAAAAAAAAAGAGGTCACCAAGCAAGTTGACGCAGGGTTCCTGCTGGTATCTGAATACCCAACTTGGCTGGCCAACATAGTTCTGGTGCTGAAGAAGGACGGCAGAATTTAGGTATGTGTGGACTTCAGGGATTTGAACAAAGCCAGTCCGAAGGATGACTTTCCTCTGTCGCATATCGATGAATTAGTGGACTTCACTACAGGACATGCGCTGCTCTCATTCACAGATGGCTTTTCTGGCTACAATCAGATATTGATGGCACCCAAAGACCGGGAGAAGACCACTTTCACCACCACGTGGGGGACATATTGCTATAGGGTGATGCCATTTGGGTTGAAGAATGCTGGAGCTACATATCAACGGGCCGCGACCACGATATTGCACGACATGATCCACAAAGAGGTTGAGGTGTACGTGAACGACATGATTGTCAAGTCCAAAGAAAAGGAGGGCCACTACACCACCTTACAAAAATTTTCCAAAGGATCAAGGAATTTTGGTTGCGGCTAAACCCTCAGAAGTGTACGTTTGATGTTATAGCAAGGAAAATGATGGGGTTCTTAATTACACAGAGAGGTATCGAAGTCGACCCTTCCAAAGTTAAGGCCATCTTAGAAATGCCACCACCGAGGACTGAAAAGGAGGTGCGAAGCTTTCTAGGCAAAGTGAAATTCCTAAGAGGGTTTATTGCTAAATTAACCTTGACTTGTGAACCGCTCTTTAGTCTCCTGAAGAAAGGAACGAAGTTCCAATGGGACGGCCGATGCCAAGCTGCTTTTGAACAGATCAAGCAATACTTACAGAACTCACCTGTGTTGTCACCACCTGAGCTGGGGAAACCGTTGATTTTGTACCTTTCAGTGACTGAAACTATAATGGGCTGCATGCTCGCACAGGAGTCCGAGGACAAAGTGGAAAAAGCTATCTACTACCTGAGCAAGAAGATGTTGGATTACGAGACTCGTTACACTCCACTCCAGAAGGCTTGTTTGGCCTTGGTATAGGCTACCAGGAAGCTACGGCACTACCTGTTAGCTCACTCTATAATATTTGTTTCAAGATTAGATCTCATCAAATATCTCTTCGAGAAACCAGCACTTACAAATAGGCTAGCCCATTGGTTGCTTCTGCTTTCCGAATTCGATCTGAAGCATGTGACTCGTAAGTTAGTAAAGGGGAGAGTGGTAGCGGAGTTCCTAGCTGATCACCCAGTTGAAGGGGATGAAGCAGTTGAGTACTTATTCCCAGACGAGGCTATTTTGCATATCGAAGACAAAACTTGGACAATGTACTTTGACGGAGCGTCAAACCAATACGAGTATGGGATAGGGGTGTTGCTGATAGCACCCAACAATTCCCGTATCCCTCTAGCATTTAAACTCCAATTCAAAGTCTCGAACAACAAAGCAGAGTATGAAGCATGCATTGCTGGCTTAGAAGCCACCCCAGAACTAGGGGCAAAACGGTTTGACGTCAACGGGGACTCGAACTTGGTTGTATCTCAAGCTAAAGGAGACTAGAAAGTCAAAGAAAAAAAGATGAGAATCTACCATCAGACCTTGGACTTGTTGGTTCCTCGGTTTGAGAAACTGAACTTCGCTCATCTATTAAGAGAGAACAATAGGTTCACAGATTCACTAGCAACTTTATCTTCCATGATAGACATCCCTTTTGGAGTCCGGATGCGTTCGATCATCATTGACCAGAAATTTATGCCGGCTTACGAGCTGATTGCTGCCAATAGATGAGGTTCAAGATGAGAATCCCTGGTATCACGATGTATGGAACTTCCTGGAGAAAGAAGTATATCCACCAGGGGCAAATGCCAAGGATAAAAGGGCAATCAGAAGAATGGCTGCTCAGTTCATCATCTGCAGAGGTAAACTGTATAAGAGAGGTTATCTAGGAATGCATAAACTGTGTGTTGATGCTGAAGAATCGAAGTACCTGATGGAGGCCATCCATGGAGGAGAGTGCGGAGCGCACATGAACGGGGTGATGCTAACCTGGAAGATTCTTAGACAAGGTTACTACTGGTCCACCATGGAGGAGGATTGTATCGGCTTTGTTCGACGATGCCACAAATGTCAGATCCATGCAAACCGCATGAATATCCCGCCGTCGAAGCTGTACAATATGACTTCGCCATGACGATTTTCAGTTTGGGGAATCGATGTGATTGGGGCTGTCACTCCGAAAGGGTCTAATGGACATGAGTTCATTCTGGTCGGGATAGACTATTTCACAAAGTGGGTTGCGGCCCAATCTTATGCGGTGTTGAAGGCTTTACATGTTGCAAAGTTCATCAAGAACAACGTCATCTGTCGCTGCGGGGTCTCGAACGAGATTATTTCAGATAACGGTTCCCACTTCAAGAAGGAAGTGATTGACTTGTTGGAAAAATACAACGTGGCTTTTCATATGTCATCCACATATCAGCCGCATACCAACGGAGCAGTTGAGGCCGCCAACAAAAACATCAAACACATTTTGCAGAAGATGGTGGAAACCTATCGGGACTGGCCAGATAAGTTGCTGATTGCTCTGTGGGGCTACTAGCCTTCAATTAGAACTTCTACTGGGGCGACTCCGTATTCATTGGTTTATGGGATGGAGGCCGTTCTACCTATCGAAATTGAGGTTCCGTCATTACGAGTACTAGCTAAGTGCAAGATAGCTGAGGCAGATTGGCAGCAGAGCAGGTTTGAAGAACTCATGCTCTTTGACGAGCGAAGGCTGAAAGCACTGTACCATGTTTAGGGTTATCAATGAAGAATCGCCAGGGCTTTCAACAAGAAGGTTAAGTCCAGAAATTTAAAGGAAGGATATTTGGTGCTCAAAGACAACCGAGCTCCCATCCATGACCCTAGGGGCAAGTTCAGACCCAATTGGACTGGTCCCTACATCATTAAGTCTATTTGGTTGGGTGGAGCTGTCGTTCTGATGGACCTAGATGGCTTGGAGTTCTCACAACCGATCAACATGGACAAATTGAAGAAATATTATCCCTGAGAGGCTCGCTAGGTTGAAAATCAGAAAGGGCGACCTAGGCAAAAGTTAGAGCACAGAAAATTTGAAATTATAAAAACTGAGCTCGCAAGGTTGAAAACCCGCAAAGGGCGGCTTTGGCAAAAGTTAGAGCGTAAAAGGTGAGGGTTAATACATGAGTGAACCTGAGCCGAACTACGTAAGGCTTGATTCCCATCTTTGGGATACGTAGGCAACTTCATCTTAAAGTCCAGCCATAAACATTTCCCCGATCAACTGTGTCCATGTGATCATGTTTGGTCATCTTTGTCTGTTCCGTATTCAAGAGCTTCGGTTGTGATCTCCGGTACAGCGCTATTCAGACTAGGGGCAACTTTCCAGTTGCCGGGATCCGGGGTTGTACATCTCAGTGACAGATCTCAGGCGTGTCCAGTTATGATTCATATTGAAAATGGTTTTGAAAAGTTTTAGTAAAAGTTGATTTTGCTCAAATTAATCTTTTACAACTTAGACCGTTTTTGGACCAAACGGGAAATTTTCAGTACCCACAACTTTCAATTTTATTGATTTCAATACAGAGTTCTCCTACTCTTGCATACAAATTGAAGTTGCTTTTTTATTACACTTATAAAGAAAACTTGAAAGTTCGGATTAAAGCAAATAAATCAGGGGCATAGTCAGGTGTTCCCGCGTCCCCTCCTAGAGCTAGTCAAAGCCTCTGATGCCAAGCTGGGCCCAATCTGTGCCTTTTCATTGAGCCAATCTATGCACTCGTCAGAAAGGGTGTAACTGAAAGTGGAAGCGGGGGCCAGAAGCTCTCTCGTCCTCCATGCTGTAGCATTCCGAGCTAGCTGTGTGCCTCGGGGCGGAAATATAGCTGGGTACTCTATCCCCTCTGTCGGGCAAATCTGATCATGACTGAACTGGAGCTGGAACCGGAAAGAAAAGTAGAACACGCAGTGTGTCAGGCCAATCAACTGAATCCCGGTCTACTCGGACATGCTGTAGCTTATTGCCGGTAGATTGAGCCAACGCCAAGCAACACGGTCTACGGACAAACTGCACATCCAGTTGAACCACCATCCCTCATCAACGGTATCGGCTAGACGCCACTGGAAGAAGTAGCCGCGAGCTGAGTACGTTGGGCAATAGTCCAGAACCTGCAACTTGTCCATCAACCACACCTGGGGAGGGATGGAAAGTGAGAGAATAAGAATAGAGAGGTGTACGTTGAGAGAAAAGTGAGAAAAGGGTTTTGTGAGAAAAATCGAGCCTGAGGGCTGAGTAATGTGAGTAATATATGCGAGGAAGGGTGGGAACATTACCTGTAGCAGTAGTGGACTCCCCGCAAATTTGGTCGTTTCCCGGCGATGGAAAGCATCCAAGCCCATCAATGTCTCAGCCAATGTCATGGCAATGCAGCTATTGCCCTCTTTCAAGCCTTGGGCAACTTCGATCAAACGAACGCTAGGCCCACTGAAGCCTGGGGCAAGCAAAAAGTGAGACAACATGCACAAGCAAAGGGCATGTCGCCGAAAACCTTGCCAGTGGTGATCACCGCGGTCACCGGCATTGGAAAAATTATGAATCAAGCTGAGGATGTCCAATTCTCCGTCGCGGATCAAAGACCGAGCGTCGTACATAGTGAGCCCACACATTCGTCCTAAAGCTTGGACGTGGCCGAAGCAAAGCTGGGGCAAGATTTCTTCGTTGCGTTCGGATTCCATCAAAGCTTGGAAGTCTTCGAAGGTAGGACACATCTCTTGCCCGCCAAAACTAAAGACATGTGTTGCCGGGTTCCAAAACCTTGCCGCGGCATGGAGAAATGGAAGGTGCAGCGGAGTACGACTCAGCGTGAATAGTGCATTTATGCCGAAGCCTCGGAAGTTCAACTTTTTCGAGTCGTCTAAGGTAGCAATCCAAGTTGTGAGATTTTGGATGAGAAATGCCTCAATTTCGATGTAAAACTGAGATGGAATGAGAGAACCACGAAGTTGGAACTTTTATGGAGGATAAAGCACTGTTTGGAGGACAAGTGTCAAAAATCTGGAGATTACCATACCAACTGGTCGGCCGACCATTTTTTCTGGTCGGCCAGCCAATTTTTCTGGTCGGCCAACCTCATAACTGGTCTACTGAGCAAAAAACTGGTCGGCCAGCCACTTTTGGTGGTCGGCCATGGAGAAAAACTGGTTTTTGGCCTTTTCCTAGTCTCTAGAAGAGAGCTCCTAGCCTTTCCATGTGTTAGAAGTGTTGAAGGTCTGAGTTTACCTCTGTTTCGAATGCGTTCCGTAGCCCCGTTTGTCCGAAATGCATTTGCTTATCGAGTTGTTAAGTTTTGCTTAACGAGTTGTTAAGTTTTGCTTATCGAGTTGTTAAGTTTTATCGAGTTGTCGAGTTTTGTTCATCGAATTATTGCTCTTTGTTTATCAACATTGTCGAAATTTGCTTATCGAGTTGTAAACTTGCTGAGGTTTTGTTTCTTAGTAAGTTAAGCTGTTTAGTTTGCTATGTTGGCTCATTACCTGACTTGGCAATGTACAATGCTTGATTTCCATTCACTCTCATTTTTGTGCAAAATGATGCAATGCGATGCTAAGAATGCAAAATGCAACACTTTTTGAACAAAAAGCTGTTTCATTCCATCATAAGCTTCTTTTGTTACAACATTTTACAACAGGGTACAAGTTTTAAAGAAAATAAAACTGCCTAAAGCTGATGTGCTACAACTACTAGTAAAAAAAAGAAAAGAAAATAAAGTAAGAACATCTGCATCAGTGCTGTCAGGCTTAAGATCGGGAGGCTCTCTTCATCCTCTTCGGCTGAGCAGCCTCTGCACCACCTCCACCAGCACCACCATGCAAATCAGAGCTGCCGTTCTCGAAACTCTCCCCGGCATCACCTCCACTCTCAGAACCGGAGCCAGAGTCCTCCTCTCTGCCTGCGGATGTCTCCGATTGAGGATGCGCAGACTCCTCATCCTCACTGGACACCTCATCATCTCTGATAGGCGCTCTACGCCTGCCTTGGCTGCGAGTCGAGTCCCCTCTCCCAGCCCCTCGAGAAGGCCTGGATGGCCCAGCCTGTAGCGGTGGGATCTGAAAAAAGGCAGTTTGAATACATCAGCCAAAGTATATATATCAGATGCAGATGCGGGAATACTGCGTAGAGTGTGTGCTTGCAGATATAGAATATGAATGTGGTGTGTCAGATGTGCTCTACACAGGCAGTCAACCAATGTAATGGAATGTTCAATTTTAGTATGTCATCAAAAGTATGATAAATGAAAGGAAATTGAAAAGTACCGAGACGCCGGCGATGAACAGCTGCGTCTCCCTCCGCAGGACCATGCTCTCGAGTAAGGCCACCACTCCGAGTAACCCCTCAGTATACTCTCTGGGAGGCTGCAGATGTAAGTGCAAGTCATCAGTGAATGAATGAATGTCTAAGCGTCTGAGTGATAAATCAAAACTGTAAAGCATACCGATGGCGAGTCAGGATCACTGACGTATCGATGATCAAGCAATGGAGGCTCCAATGGAATCGGGTAGGATGCCCCATACCACCAGCCCGTCAGCTCGGTCGGAAGATCCGGCCACCCAACATACTGATAAGTCGGGGGGATCTCTCTAGCCCCACTCCTCGATGTGCTGGCCCTACTAGTCGAAAGGGTATCTATAGTCCGAACTCGACTCGATGATGGCATGCCAATAGTCCTCCTCGTGGGAGTACAGACACCTGTCAATGGAGGCATCAAGTATGTATGGCGGTAGGTCGCGTAATCCCCCTCCTCCAGCAACAGAACTATATCAGTACCCAACATAAGGACCTCGACCTCCTAGGGAGTGAGTCTCTCAGTGGACATCCACTGGAGGTGCTGAGGGGATATCCTAAGTAGGGCTGTCCATCGTCTGATGCAAGAAACGATCCCCCAGAAACCAGGCCCTGCTAACTAGCCCCTCGAATAAAACCCTGTATCGAGAAGCGGCCCACCCCGCAGGGAACTGAAACCGGGTATCTCCTAGCAAGGGTGACTATGGCTGCCAGGTAATTTGCGGATGGCAAGTGCATAAACCGATTAGATGTTGTAAATATGCAAGATGAACCAAAGCTGAAAACATGACGAACTGAGAGTTTTGGATTACCTCCGTCAGCCGTACAGTATCGAAGAACTGTCGGAGATAGGGCAAAGTCTCCCGAGTCCTCGGCTGACACCGACCCTCAAATCTGCGAGAGTAGGGGATCTCAAGAGGTACCTCTACCTCGAGCTCAGGGGCTAATGTCGGAAAGTAGGCATAAACCCATAGTTGTGAAAAAGTAAGACAGTGGCTGTCAGAATATAGAATGTACAGAAAATACAGAATGCTAAGTGTAGAATGTAGGATACAGAATGAAATGTGTGTCGTGTGTGCAGTGTACAGATAATGAAAAGCGAAAATGTAAATCAAGAGGGCAGAATGTACCTCCCAGGCTCTCCAGTAGCCACCTACTATGTTCCCTCGCCCACGGGAGGTTGCACTCATATAACAGTAAAGGGTAGTGAGGCCGGCGCCACCCCAATCATACTGACTGACCTGTGATAGGTCTACCAAAGCACTGAGCAGATAAAGCCCAACTGTGTTCCCCTTGTCGGAGAATAGAGTGGTCCCGAGGAGGAACAACAAAAATCCCTAGGCATACTGATATATGGCCTCAATGGTTTGGGGCGAAGTCCTCCTGAACTGCTCAGAGAACCAGGTGTACGTAATCCTACCTGATGATCTGTCGATCGGCGGGCAGGCTCCCAGCAGATAAATCCAAGCCGCCTCCTACTCGCCCATGTCTGCGTCATAGGGGACCGGTCAGCCGGCCACGTCAAGGCCCGTCAATATAGAGAAGTTATACGGGGTCATCGTCATGTCCCCAGTAGCTGAAAAGTGGAACGAGTTGGTTGTGTCCCACCATCTATCCACAAGTGCCCCCATGAGGGTCCTACTCACCGGATAACGTGATATCCCCGCGCAGAAAGGTCCAAATCTTGCCTCGTCCACGATGTGATGTACAACATCTGGGAGCTTCGTATACCACTCCCTAGTAAGGATCGATCCATAACCCCGTGTGGAACGGGAAGATACCTGCATTCAGAATGAACAGATGTATTCAGTTTTAGAATAAAATGTATGAGCTGCGTGCAAATGAAGTAAATGAACTGTGTGTTCAGAAATGAAGTAAATGAACTGTGTGATCAGAAATGAAAGGTATGAACTGCGTGTTCAAAGTGGAATGTATGAGCTGCGTGCAAACAAAGATATATGCACTGTGTGTTCAGAATTGAAAGGTTTAAGCTGCGTGTTCAAAGTGGAATGCATGAGCTGCGTGCAAATTAAATCAAATACTGTGTGTCAGTATGAGCCGCATGCAAATGAAATGTGTGAGCTGTGTATTCAAACAGAACGAGCTGTGTGCCCGAAAATGTGTCGTATGCCTGAGACAAACTATGCGGTCAGAATGAATCGTGTGTTCAAAGTAAGATGCGTGCCAAATGAACAGAATATTGTGTCGTGAGCTGCGTGCCAAATGAACAGAATACTGTGTTAGGAGCTACGTGCTAAAGGAATAGAGTATTGTTATGTATGAGCTGTGTGCCAAATGGACCGGGTGTTGTGTATGTAAATGTGTTCAGAACAAGCAGATATAATACACAGTGAAAACATGAAGTGTGCAAGAAATGCAAAAATACATTGCAGAGAATGTAAAAGGGAAAAGCGCCTGGTGAGATAGATGAGACTCTGGCTCCCGTAGCAGTAGGTCCACGGGTGCTCGCCTCTCGAAGTCGGTAAAGTGATAAAGGTGGTAGGAGGTAGGACGTGCTCCTGAGGGTGGTACCTCTCTGGGTTGAAAGGCCGAATCCTCAGAGGCAATGACATGATGTCTGGCTCTTCCTCGGCATATGGAGAACCTCCGTCGTGATGAAAGTGATCCGTCATCCGAAGAAATCTGTAAAAATGAGCAAAAATGAGCGAAATGAGCCAAAATTGCAAAAAGTCAACAAAAGTCAACCCCCGAGAAAATATGCCAAAGTTCGAGACAAACATACCTCAAGTGTTGAAATGGAGAAAGGATCCTCGAAAACAAATTTTAATCGGTTCAAAACAAAGAGAATCGAAAGTTTTCGCGAAACAACTTCGCGTGGGGCGTTGGAAAATGCGTATAAAGTGTAGATCTGAGAGAGAAAAGGGTCTAGGGAGCAAGAGGAGCTGATTTCGGCCTTGGAGGTGTGAGCAAAAGTGATTTGGATAAGTGAACTTAAAGATCCAGCCTTAAAAGATCAAATTGCCCCGAATTTCTGTAAACTGGTCGGCCGACCACCTTGGTGAGCAAAAACTGGTCGGCCACTAGCCTAGGTGGTCGGCCATCCTCCTGGATGGTCTCCAAGGTCCCTTTGTTCTCCCTCTGTATTTTGGTGATGATTGGAGGCCTCGGCTCTCGAGAAAATACAAGAAAAGTGCACTTTTCAGCACAAAATGTCTCCGCGAGAACTTCAATTCAAGTCTTTGATGCGTGGCTCGTCGTTACTCGCCAAGAGCAAGGTGTATCCTTTTTAAGCACGTTGCGACCCCTCCGAGAGGTAAATCGGAGGTCGCGTTTGAGTTGCTCTCTTTAAGGCTTGTACTTCTTTACTCAGCATTTTGTTTCAAACATGCTTTTGAAGTTGTACTTGTCCTACATTGTTATGCACACCACTTGCATTGTTGTGCACGTTTCACTGGCATTGCTATGCACCCATACTTTGCATGTGTCGTCACGTACATTTCACTTGCATTGCTGTGCACTTTTCCATCGACACCATATGTGTCCGCGTTTGATATGGCGTTGAGCATGTATTGCTAACTATATTGTACCTGTTAAGTTTTCTTCTTTGCAGGCACGTTATTGTATGCACGGTTCATTTGAAGCTGGTGTGACCAAACGAACTGGAAGGTACTGTATTCTCCGCGTGAGACATAGCGAGAATTGTATAATTCTCTTACATCCTTTCTGCATGTGATGTAGTTTGATCTATATTCGCTTGCTTAAATTGTTGCATTAATTGTGTATATGTGCTTCATTACAGTTTTCTTTGCATGATCATAAGTTATGTTCGGCCTCGTGCATGTCTTTTGCATTTTGCCCCTTCCTGCGGGCACATCTCTTTGTTTATCTTGCCTGTTTGTCCAAGTGTTTGGCCTTGTCAAAAATGGATCATCTTTTGACTTTGACATTCACTCCCATCACTTATGACTTTCGAGTTCTGTCAAACAGGGGCAACTGTAGACACCCCATTTTTGACCGACCTTAAGACTCAGACATCATCGATTGAGCACTCGGTGTTTGTGTATGTTGTGCTCGTTTCGAGGTTTCGGAGTTCTTGGCTGAGAGCCTCGCCTCCGGACCTCGGGACCCCTTGTACTTTGACTCGGTGCGCAGATCAAGTCTTGTTTTCTCTTCCCGGAGGGAGGGAGAGGTCTTGTAGACCATCTCTCAGTGGTCGTAGGATACTTTTCGTGGTCGTAGGCCACTGCTCCCATTTGGAGACTAGTTTTCGGTTTTCGAAGCCGTCGACTGTGCGCCTTGGCTCGAGACCGCTTAACATTCTCCGTTTGGCATAGTTTTTTTTTTGGAACACACCTCGTTTCCTCTGTCTAGAGGGACACTGTTGTCCGGGAGACCACTTTTGTGGTCGTACACCACTTTTGATGCTCGGTAGCTGATTTTCGGAGCTCCCGGCCGTGCGTCTTGTCTCTCGAACCCTCGTCTTGCATCCGTTTTGGTTTGTCTTGGGTACAAACCTTACTTTCCATGTTTGGGAAGTGGTACGAGGGTGGGAAACCAGCTTTTATCCTTGGAGACCACTTTTCTCCCCTCCAACCGATTTTCTGGTCGGGAAACTGGTTTTCTTGGTCTTTGGGCCACATTTTCTGGTTTCCCACCCCACCATTGGCTTGCTTTCAGTGTGGAGACCACCAATTCCCCCTGCCGACCACTTTTTTACCTGGGAGACCACTTTGGGTGGTCGGCCGACCACTAAAAGTAGCAGGCCGACCACCTTTTCTGGTTTGCATCTTTCCTTCTGTTTTGTCAGACTGAATGGATACCAGCTGTGCCAGCTGGAGGGCACAGACTGTATCCTCCATACACGTGTATGGAGGGATTGCATCCAAGTTTTAGCTTCTCCAAGAAGCTTTAACTCTTGTTTTTCTATAAGAGAGAGCCCCCCTCTCCATTGGAGAGGTTCGGAAATTTGGTTTAAGGCATAGGCATATATCCCTCTCTTTCTCACTCTATATTGGTGTTTTGCTTCACACTTGTGCACACAACCTCATAGCTAAACACTCTTACCTTGTTACTGAGTTGCTGGAGGCTCTTGAGAGGGCTCAAGAGTTGGTTTTTGGTTCAGAAAATCTGCTGGTTTTGTTGAGCTCCAAGGGTAACCTCTTTTTCTTCCTTTTAAGCTTTGTTTTGGTCACTCTCTTAGCCATATTTGCATGTTTATTTAAGCTTTGTTTTTAACTAAAAAAAGCTTCATTTTTGAGCACTTAACATGTTTGTTTAAGGCCTCTTGGGTGCTGAGGGTCTCCTACCCTCTTGTATGTCTTGTTTGGCCTTGTTTTGTGCCATGCCTTAGGGCCTTTGAGCTAATCCTTGCTTGGCCTTTTAGCCACTGAAATCTAGTGGATTTTCAGTAGTTGGCATGTGGTTTTCAGGTCCTAAATCAGAGAGGGGTGACCCTCTCTCTTGTTGTCTTGTTTACTTGTATTTTTGGCCTATCAAAGGAGCATACATTTTCATACTTTCAAGGCATGGTTCAGGCACTTTTTGGTGACTTTTAGGGCCTACCTAGACTCTATCCATGGTTGATTTGGTCACCCTTGGCATGCTTCTCATATGTGTAGTGTATTCCCATTTATGGCTCATCAAGGTAGCATGTCAATCTAGCATGTTTTAGCTCCATTTCAGTGGATTTTTGGTCATCATTTGACATGTCATGGCTCTATTTTTTGCTGGTTTGGAAACCTCTCACATGCTCCATATGCTTGTAGTGTAAATCTTGTTTACTAGCTTGGTTTGCATGATGTTTTGGCTCTTTATTCTAGCACATTTTGGCTTTGCTCCAACATGGTTTTGTTCATATTTTGGGTTGCCTTAGCTCTGTTTTGAGGCCTCTTGGTCGAATGATGCTTGCCATGCATGCTTGTTGTGTAATAGCCTTGACTAGTTTTGAGTTTTGAGGTCTCTTGCATGCTTAACTTGAGATATTTGCATGTTTTGGCATCATTGGGAATGTTATTTCAGAGCATATAGGGCTGCTATACTTCCATATTTTCCACTCTTTAAGTGCTCTTTAGAGCTATGCTTTTATGCCCTATTTGTGAGGCATTGCATGAGCCCCATTTTTGTGCCTTTCAAAGCCATCATCCCAACTCATTTTGCTACTGTTTTGGCCTACATAGGGTCTTTTTGGGGTTGGTTTGATCATTTAAGCATCGCCTTACATGCCTCTATTGTAATATGCTTCACTAGCTTTTGATACTTGAGCCTTTCAACATGCATTGCGTGAGTTGTTTGCATGATTTGAAGTCATTTTGTATGCCATTTTAGTGTTGGAACACATGCCATTGTACTCCATGTTTCATCTTTTCAATGCTCTTGGAGAGTTGTATTTTGTGCCTTAGGCTTGGGCCATTGCATTATACGTGTTTATGTGTGTTTTGGTGCCTTGATTTCATCATCAATGGCCGCTGATTTGGACATGGCTGAGGCCTATTCATTTCGGTTTAAGTCCATTGTGCATTGAGTATGTCATGTAGTTTGTAGCATTGAGCATGCCATGTTGTTACATGATTGATCATTGCACTTGTGCATGCCCTTTTCATTGTATTATGTATGTTGGTTACCATGTGCATTGTGTATGTTAGTGTCATGAGCATTGTGTATGCCATATAGTTCATAGCATCGTGTATGCTAGTTTGCATGTTTGCATGATCATCCCTTGCACGATTGCATGTCCAAGTTGTGTTGCATTAAGTTGCATGATTGAGTCGCACTGTGCATGCCATGTTTGTTGCATTGTGTTTGGCATTAGTCCAAATACGAGAAACGAGGGACGTTTTTCATACTCAAAGTGATGAAACGTACCTCGATTCCTGGTCGCCGACACTCTTGACTATACATGACGGAGTTCTAGGCTTTAGGTGTTTGTGTGTGCATTCATTCCATATTGAGTTGCGCAATTTGACCCCTTGGCCATCATGCATCGAGATGCGTGATTGGTGGCCCGAGGGCCGAGACCTACACTCCCTTGAGCTTATGTAATGATAGGGAGGGTGGTCGCGCATACATGTGTTACAAATACTTTGCCATGCCCTTTGCTTGTCCTCTGTTGCAAAAAACTAGAAACCAGCAGCAAAACCTGGTCGGCCGACCAGATAAAGTGGCTGCCCGACCACTTTTTCTGGTTTTCACCACAAAAAGTGGTCGGCAGGTGGTCTCCAAGGCCAATATCTGATCGACAGCATCCCTACAGATTCCCAAGGTGGAGTTTCATCTCTCTGGAGCTTGGTGCAAGTTTCTGAGATCAATTGCAAACAGAGGCAAATCGGGGCGTCGCGAGGGATTTCCGAACAAGGTGACTCGAGCATGCATGCATCCTTTGTCATCCAAAGCAGAGCTGAGGCAGCCTATATCGTATAGTTTATATGCTTATTTAATTGCTAACTTAGCTAATTTGTTAATTAGTTAAAGTTGTGTAATAATTGGCTGTAATTCGTTATTCATTTTGTTGAGTAATAACTAGTTTAATTATATTAGCTTAGATTAGTTAGTTAGCTTGTTATTCAGACCCTCCGTCGAGAGGGCCAATTGTTGTAATAAGAGTGCGTGTGGCATGTCTTCCAACCCCTATTTCTTTCTCCCTTTTATTTACCAACTTACGATGGTTAGTTTTAGGGCATGTTTCAATTAGCATCCTTATGCTCACATGTTTGCATCCATTCATCTGTCTTGCATGCATCGGGCTCGGCGCATCATACTAACTGCATTGTATTTCAATTCCAAGTTGAATACATGTTATATGTAGCATCTCATATGCCATCTTAGAATAGCCGAGTCTATCTTAGTTGCATTTTGCATGTGTTGCATTAGCCATCTTAACATGAACTAGGATCATGCATTGATTACTAACTAGTTCCTGTTTTGGCTCGGAGTACTCGGTAAGTGTTTATGCTTTAGCATCCTTGCATGCGTGTGAGTGACTGCCATGATAGCATGCTTACCATGAGGCTAATTGCTTATGTGATATAACTGCCTGAATGCCTGTGGATGAAGGTTGGATTATCTAAATTGGAACAATTCATTGATTGCAAGTTTTAGGCCCACTTGAGAGTGGCAAATCACCATGTTTTCTAAGCCCACTTGAGGGTGGCAAAATCCGCATTTTAGCCTACTTGCGAGTAGCAAACCGCCTTAAAAAACAAACACGAGATGTTTTGTTCTAACTTAGGCGATCCAGCCTATATTTGTATGCTGTGTGCATCACATAGTAATTCTAGGTTAATAACCGGAATAAGAGCACATGTGTTTTCAAAAACAATATATCATGTTAGTAAAGGCCGATCTCTGATCGGGCGAGCGGGGGTGCTCATTGCATGACCTTCCCCTCTCGTACCCAAGTTCCCAAGCCAAGGCAACTTTGGTTATGACGGACACGTGGCCTTAGGCACGAGTCAGGATTTCCTAAATTTTCCAAAAATAAAAATATTTAGGTTGCGACTCTGTATTTGGCAAAGTAGTCCATATTTGGCACTTCTTTCTAAAAATCAATTTTTCAAAACGATTTGCCGGATGACTCTTTGGTGATTTATCAATCTCGCATTGCACTTTGCAAGATCAGATTAAGAACCGTGACTTTGAGTCCGAACTGTAGTGAGCCCAATGAACAAAACGGGATTTTCCCCGGGATGTTCGGGCGCGTCTACAGTCCATTGAGCATTGTTTTGCATGCTTCTTGTGAGATGCTCTTTCCTAGCTTTCATGCCTTAAGCTTCTAAACTTGCCATGCATGCATTGTTTGCATGGTAGAATATTGTGTATGCCATTCTAGAATTCATAGAAGAGCATCTTGTTTGTATGTTGTTTGTATGTTGTTCGATTGCATTGTGTTTGCATGCTATTAGCATTGATAGGTTGATCATGGTGCATTGCATTGTGTTTGCATGCAATTAGCATTGATAGGTTGATTATGTCGCATTGCATTGTGTTTGGATAGAGTATTAATCCAAACACGAGAAACGAGAGTCGTTTCATACTTGAAGTGATGAAACGTGCCTCATTTCTCGGTCACCGACCCTCTTGATCATGCATGATAGAGGTTAAGGCGCTTATGTGTTATTTGTGAATTCATTGAAAGTGAATTGTGCAAACTTGGCTTCTCAGCCATCATGCATTGCGATGCTCGGTTGGTGGCCCGAGAGTCAAGAACCACACTCCCTTGAGCTTAAGAAATGATAGGGAGGGTGGTTGTGCACACATACCTTGCAAATACACTACCGTGCCCCTTCTTGTTCTCTGTTGCAGCAAAATGGAGCTTGGGCAGAATTTCTGGTCGGCAGACCAGAAAAAGTAGCTGGCCGACCACTTTTTCTGGTCTGCAGCATACTTAGATGGTCTACAGGTGGTCTACACCACCATCAACTGGTCGGCAACCCTCCTGGGGGTCCCCATTTTGGAGAAGAAGCTATCTGGAGCTTTGTGCAGTGTTCTGAGAGCAAATGCAAACAGAGGCAAGTTGGGGCATAGCGATGGATTTCCGAGCGAGGAACCAAATGCATGCATTGTTCAACTTTCCAAAGCAGAGCTGAGTAGTGTAGTTTAATGCTTATTTGTCTAGCTTGAATTTGTAACTTAATTAATTTGTTGATTAGTTAAGGTGCTGTAATAACTAGTTATAGCTAGTCATTCATTTTGTTGTGTAATAACTAGTCTAATTAGCTTTATTAGATTAGTTAGCTAGCTTAGCTTAGATGTAGCTTAGCTTATTTATTCGGACCCTTCGTCGAGAGAGCACATTGTTGTAATAAGTGTGCGTGTGTGTGATATATGTCTTCCAACCCTTATTTCTTTCTCCCTTTTACTTATCTGCTTTCAGTGGTTAGTTTTAGGGCATATTTCAATTAGCATCCTTATGCTTCGCATGCTTGTATTCATTCATCTGTTTTGCATGCACCGGGCGCGGCGTATCATACAAACTGCATTGTATTTCAATTCCAATTTGAATACATGTTATCTAGTTGCATTCACATGACATCTTAGAATAGCCGAGCCTATTTTAGTTGCATTTTGCATGTGTTGCATTAGTCATCTTGTATAATTAGGATCATGCATTGATTTCTAACATAACTTTTTTTTTTGGGTGAATAAGACATAAGATAAAAAATAGAGATTACACAAATACAAGGGGCATACCCCAGGACCTAAAAGGAACTATACAAGAAAGAACAAAAAAAGGAAAACTGTGACAAAACCATAACATAGGAAATTTTCCAGCCCAAAATATGTTCATGAGCCGCATACTTTCCGAATGAGGACCACGAACACACCCAAACAAAAGCCCATAACTAAACCAAAACAAAACAACCCACCAAATCGGAAATAAACCAAAAGCAACCACAAAACAAACAACCACGCAAAAGCAAACAGAAGCCATGCACATCCCGCACGGTTAGGCCAAACGGAATGAACACAAGCAAACCATCTAAACTCCAAACATAAGTATCTAAACAAAATGTAAAATTAAAGTAAGAACAAGCTTCCACAAAGGCGCTCCAAGCAGCCATCACACCGAATTCATAAACTCTCAAACACAATCTGCGCAGCAAATTAGTACCGACACAGCACCAGCCATCAAATGAAATGCAAATTTTCCTTCCCTTACATGCCCAGCAGAATTGGAACATTACAATAAAACCTGAGGTGCCATGAACCATCGAGCCAAAGAAACAGTCACCACAAGATAAGTGACAGCAGTGCTGACCCATGCAACCCAAGACATGCTCATACATTATAGTAAACCCTGTAAGAACAGCCATGAATAAGTACCTCCAGCAGAAAATATACAAACTACTTGTATTTAACACAGAAACACTTCCCACAATATAGTATCTCACTCCACTCGACCCACAATTTAGAGGCTCACACCACTCAAATTGCGCTTCCTTACCCTGCAGATAAAAAGATATAATATATATTATTGTTAGCAAAATTTGTATCCTGAAGCACTCAACCCTCATGTGAAGTGTATATTTTATAATTCCTCTCAACACTCAACCCTCATAATGATTCCACAGTGAACTCTAACTATAACCTGCACAAAACCAAACCGTTAAACTAAACACTCCATATTGCTCACCATCACTCAACCCACATATAATGAACTCGCATCACTCAGCAGCCCTCCCACAGCTGCGAATATGGGGCTTCATAACTGTTGCTGGCAGATTCCATTGGTCAAGAAACCAGCTATCACCTACGGATCTAGGCAAATTCTTAATAGATAACATTCTATTTCTCACCATTTGGATTATAGATTTAATAACCACCTCCTCAGGCTTCAATTGTTTGTTAAAAACACGGTTATTTCTCTCAATCCAGATATGGTAAATAGAACACAAGAAAGCATTACTAAGAATATTGGCCCTCAAAGAATTATCCTTGGCCTCATTCGTAGCATGTGTAACAATATCAGGCCAGCCTAAATCAGGCCACTTTATGTTGCATTTGACTTCAATAGCACTCCAGACTCTATGGGAAAAGGTGCACTTGAAGAAAAGATGGGAACGGCTTTCCCCAGGGGTAAAGCAGAAAGGGCATTGGGAATGAGGGGCTAAACCAAACATAAGTAACCTATCACCAGTATATAATCTGTTATGAAGAGCTACCCAGACTATAAAACTGACTTTAGGGATCTTATGAGGGCCCCACAGGAGTTTATGCCAATCCACTTTACCAAAGCTATTTCTCCAGTGATTCCAAGCTGATTTAATGGAAAACTGACCATCAGTAGTAAGTTTCCAAACAACACGGTCACTCATTAAAGGGTTGGGCTTACAGCAGTCAGGAGTAGATGAGATCAACTCCTAAATCTCCCAAGAATTAGGAACAGGCCACTTCCAAGAATGACCCTCAATGATTTGATTAACTTTGGTCTCACTGTTGAGGTAGGAATCATAAATAATTCTATCCCCAAACTTGTTCCATAGAGGCCCAAGCGGGTGCCAATTGTCATACCAAAGAAAGATAGACTCCCCACAACCAACTTTGTGAGTGATAAGGGGAGACATCCAGTTCCTAAGAGACAGTAATTTCCTCTAAACCCAAGAAGGGTCAGCAGGAATTTTAACTTTCCAAAAACTATTACCCTTGAGTAAATAGGACTTAACCCACTGACACCACATAGAAACCTCACCCCCCGAGAAGAGATACCAAATATGCTTAGCTTTGCAGCTTTATTCCAGATATCAAGAGACTTAAAACCAAGACCCCCTTCATTTTTAGAGCACACACTGAATCCCAAGCAATCTTGGCACTATGAGTTTTGAGATCGCTGCCAGACCAAAGGAAGGCCCTAAGAATACTCTCAATCTCCCTAATAACCTTCTTAAGAAGGATAAACAAGGAAGACCAGTAAACTTGCATAGAAAAAAGAAT
Source organism: Camellia sinensis (assembly GCF_055761805.1). Taxonomy (NCBI): domain Eukaryota; kingdom Viridiplantae; phylum Streptophyta; class Magnoliopsida; order Ericales; family Theaceae; genus Camellia; species Camellia sinensis. Next base: position 91,998,404 of record NC_138964.1, read on the forward strand.
GGATTGGATAAGCTGGCTTCTACCAGCATAAGATAAAGATTTGTTAGTCCAATACTTCACTCTTTTGGTAATCCTATCAATAAGAGGGACACAATCAGTGGCCTTCAACTTGTACGTAACCCCATCTCACAACCAGAAAAGTAGATGTTACTCTTACTAGGATTAGGGGTAAGGCCAGAAAGGTTAGAGGCCTTCCATAATAAGCTTAACAGTAGGCACATCACCTCTGCTAAAGATCATGAGATCATCAGCAAAACAGAGGTTTATAATCTTAGTCTTCTCACACTTCCAATGGAACTTAAACAACGGATGCCCAGATTTTTCAGCCAAGATTTTGGCAAGAATCTCCATGGCTAAAACAAATAAATATGGGGACAAAGGATCACCTTGACGTAAGCCTCTCACCCTTCAAAATAGCCGTGGAGACCCCATTGATACAAATGGAAAAGGTGGGACTAGTGATGCAAGCCTGGATCCAAGAAACCATGACAAGGGGAAAGGCCATGGCCTTAAGAATGTCAATAATGAATCCCCATCTCACACTGTCATAGGCTTTCATGATGTCCACTTTCATGGCACACTTAGTGTAAGAACCCACATTTTATGTCCTCATCATGTTCATGAGCATCTGTATGATTATGGCTTGTTAAATTTGCATGTGTGTGCTTGTGACTTGTTTCGCTTAAGCGAGTGTGATTCATGCCTTGTTTTGAAGCCTTGTGAATTGTCTAAGTGTAGAATGCTTGTCTTGTTCCTTCCTTGATGAGAAACTTAGGTCACGCCTTGCCTGAGTTATATTAACCGATGTTATTCCAAGCCTAGGTTACGTTACGCCTAGATCATTCCAAGCCGAGGTCATCCTCAGTCTAGACGTACCTTGGAACCCCTTGTCGACCTCCGTTCTCACCTTGACACATTAGCCGAGATGTTACCTTGCACCCAACTGATCTCGTCCTGGAGTGGTATGACCTAGGCCGAGGTGTGGCGCATCTAGGCCAAGGTGTGGCACAGCTTAGTCAAGTGTCGTCCTTCCTAGCCGAGGTCATTGTCACCTTAGTTGCCGAAGTCCTTTTGTTAGCCGATGTCACCCCTTGCCGGAGTGCCATTCCGTGTAGCTTGTTAGATACGCCTTGTTATTAGCCGATGTCGTTGCCTTGTCAGGAAGCCCATACCGTTTTGCTTGTTGAACACCCTTTCACCATGCTCTGTCCAGTCTGTCAGCCACCTTTTCAGGGTGAACCCAACCAGTCGCCGCCACGTGTCCCAACAGAGGGATTAAGCACAGAACCGAGTGAGAGCACTTATCATTTTAGTGTCATAACCTTGCCTTGTAGAGAGAGAAACTCTAGGAGGAAGGAGGAGTTTTAGAGTGAGAAAGTAAGTCTTCAAGCTTGATTCCTTGAGATCAAACCGTTAGATTCGTGTTCTAAGGTTAGATTCTTGATCTGCTCATGATGTTCCTTATGTTCATGATATTGCATTGCATGATCGGATCTGATTTGTAAGCCATGCATCGTCTTGAAATTCGGTTTTAGAAAGAGAAAATGACATTCATGTGTTCTTCAAGAAAAGTCATGTTTTGATCCGAAAGCTTTTTGCCTAGACTCATGTTTTGTGTTTGTCCTTGCATGATTTTCAACTATGGGTACCCAGGTCCATGTTTTCAAACCCGTAACATGAAAATCCCAGATTTGTGATAACAGATTGTGATCGAACATTCATATTTTCCATGTTTTCATACTCATGTTTTTCATATTCATCAGCAGAGGGAAACCCAGAGTTTCCCGACCTCTTTTCCTTGCATGTGGCCCTCGGGAACACACCTCGGCGAGGAGGTGTGGAACCTCGGCCTAGACCTGGTTGGTGCCCAGCATGTTTTCCGAAAATCATTTGTGTACATACGAAACTTGTTGAAGGTGCATTCAATAGGCTTTGCCATGTGTTTGTAGGACTTGGGCTTGCCTCGACCCCGACGTGTGAAGAACTAAGTGAGTGGTATTTTTAATAAAGCTATGTTATACTTGCTTTCATAAATCTCGTCTTGCCTTGTTTTGAAAAGTACTTGATCTAGCATGAATGACTATCCCTACTTGTATATTAAGCACTATCTTGTTTTGATGACATTTCTTGAAAGTCCTTAGCTGCAGGGGACTATAATGCAACTGCACTCTTGTCTTGAAAGTCCTTAGCTGCAGGGGACTATAATGCAACTGCACTCTTGTCTTGAAAGTCCTTAGCTGCAGGGGACTATAATGCAACTGCACTCTTGTCTTGGAATTGTCATCACCCCCTTGTATTAAGTAGATGTAATAACATCCAAAGAACTTGAAAGGCCGACAATGAACTTGATTTCCCCCTTGATTGAAAAGTATACTATGTATTGTTTTGAAAGAAATCTTGGATATCAATCATGCAAAACCTTTATTTCTAATATCATTCACTGAGTACCCAAGCTCACCCTCTCTATATATATGTAGGTGATGAACAAGGAGGCATTGAGGCCTAGACGTGTAGCCGATGTGTTTTTGGGTGCTTTGCCGACGTGTTTTGGATTAGCATTTTACACCATCTTGAAGATCATGCTTCTTAGCTTATATTTCTTGTGCACTTGTATATGTCGGCTTGAGAAGCCTTTTGGTCAAGATGTATTTTGTATCTCATTCCCTTTTTGTATTTAAGTTGTAAGACTTTATAAAAATGTATGTTCATTTCATTGGACTTAAGCACGGCTCTCATGGACTATTTAGATTCCGTATATGCATACATATTGCTTCCGCACTTGCAAGCCCCGTATTTTATACTCTGATTGTGTGTGATTCTTGTAAGTCGGCCTTGGGTAATCTCGAATTACTGGCCATCACGGCACCAGACTACTAGGGGCGGTTTGGGGGCGTGACACTTAGGGGTAGTGGACTTTCTATGGTACCCTCTCAAAAGCTCTTGAGATAGGAAAATATTGTCAGATATTCTCCTGCCTTGAACAAAAGCTGATTGAACAGGATCAATGAGATTAGGGAGAACAGTTTTAATCCTGTTAGCAATGATCTTAGCAATGCATTTGTAGATGGTGTTACAACAAGAGATGGGTCTAAAGTCCCCCACTTTGACAGGGTTGGGGACCTTAGGGATGAGAGCAATGATGGTACTATTGACTTCGGAGAGAAGCTTACCAAACTCGAAAAAGGTTCTTATAGCTTGAGTAACCTCTCTCCCCACAATGTCCCAAGATCTTTTGAAAAACCCAGCAGAGAAGCCATCAGGACCAGGGGCCTTATTGGCTTTGAGAGACCAAAAGGTATCCTTAATCTCTTTATCAGACACAGGACTAGCAAGCAATATCGATTGGTCAACAGATATTTTAGACTTAACCAGTGATTGGATTCTATCATAACCATTATAATGGCCATCAATAGGGGTACCAAATAAGCCAGAGAAAAAATCAATAAAAGCATTTTGGATGTCCTCAGGTTTTGAAGATTTTTGGCCGTCCATCATCTCCAAGCTTAAAATTTTACTTCTATTAATGTTACCCTTAATTGTTTTGAAAAAAAGTTGCTATTTCTATCGCCCTAACTAAGCCACTGAACTCTAGACTTTTGTTTTGGCTCGAAGTACTAGGTAATCTTTTACGCTTTAGCATACTGCATGAGATGTGTATGTTGCCATATATAGCATGCTTGCCATGAGGCTAACTGCTTGAATGCATGAATGCATGAATGCCTGAATGCCTGTGGATGAAGGCTTCATTGCTTGAATTGGAACAATTTATCAAAATGTGTGTTTTAAGCCCACTTTGCAGAGTGGCAAAATCATGTTTTCCTAAGCTCACTTCAGGATGGCGAATCCACATCTTAGCCTACTTGCGAGTAGCAACTTCAAACTTTTTTTTTTTCAAACAAACGAACATGAGATGTTTTGTTCCAACTCGAGCGATTTAGTCTATACTTGTATGCTGTGCGCATCACATAGTAATTCTAGATTAATAACCGGAATAAGAACACATGTGTTTTCAAAAACAACATATCATGTTAGTAAAGGCCAATCTTTGATCGGGCGAGCCGGGGTGCTCATTTCAGGACCTTCTTCTCTCGTACCCAAGTTCCCGTGCCGAGGCAACTTTGGTGATGACGGACACGTGGCCTTAGGCACGAGTCAGGGTTTCCTAAATTTCCCAAAACAAAATATTTAGGTGGTGACTCTGAAATCTGGCAAAGCAGTCTATGTTTGGCGTTTTTTGATTAAAATTGATTTTCCAAAACGATTTGCCGGATTTAGACTCTTTGGTGATTTATCAGTCTTACATTGCACTTTGTGAGATTAGATTCAAAACCGTGACATGAGTCCGAAATATAGTAGCTAGAACTACAATTCGCGCCCTCGCGAGCGGAGCGGAGTTCGGGCGGTCTACAATTTCTGGCGACTTTGCTGGGGATTTAGAGAACTTAACTCGAACACTATGATATGTTGTTTTGTCTACACTTATGTGTTTCCTTGCATTGCATTTGCATTGGTGCGCTTAAGTCACAGTGTTTGCCATCTGCTATTCCTGAACGGTTTGCCGGAGGCTTGCTTGGAAAAGCGTGCCATAAGGCTGACCGATTGCGGGCTTTGCCACGATGGGAACACAAACCTTGGTTGTTACCGAGACACCCTTTTTGACCATTCGACCTAGTGCATATCGGAATCCATAGTGACCATTCCAAACTAGGACAGGTTGCTTACCTGATTGTAGGTTGTTTGAAACCGTTGTGTGCATAGTGAAACCCTAGCTCCTGACAAGATAGGACAGGGAAACCCTACCCCTCCATAGGGGTGTTTTGGCTCTTACTTACTTGATACGTGCTGTCAGAGTGTGTCTCTACAAGTTGTATGTATCAGTTTGCAAGTTTGGGTATCAGGCCTGAGGGCATCGGTATTTTGGGGGAATCAGTTTTACCTGAGGGTATCAGTTTACAGGTAGAATTTTGGATAGAATTCAGTAAGGAGTGCAGTCATTCAACTATGCTCATGTCCGTTCTAGTGAAATCAGGCTGAGATGCTATCTGTTTTCTCTTTTGCAAGGTAGTCTAGGAACCATAGCTTCAGAAGGCTCCAATATCCCCTAGGTGCATTGGACTTGTGTTTATAGACTTTGTCAGGTCAAAGATTCAGTTTCAGGGCAACCAGTGTTACCTTCACCGAAGGCAAGGCAAAGAAAGGCCAGTTAGGGCTCACCGGTTCAACTGATCCGACAATCACCAGCCACATCACCTTTGTTCTAACTCAACAGACTGTGATGGCACAGAGTCAGAAAGAAGTTATGGCCATGACAGCGGCATTAAATCAGGTAATTGCTATGCAGGATGAGACCATTGCTGAAACACAACGCCCATCTGGGGCATCTGCCTCACATCTAGCTTCGGGACCCTAGCCAAACTTTGACCCACTTCCGTCAGTTGAAGATTTGTAGGGTCCAAATCCCCGAGAAAGGTTGACTCAAGCTCAGGTGTTCAGACCCCTAGTGTAGCCTAATGAGAGGCTTTATCCCCTTGATGTTAATGAGCTCAATCCGACTACAGTGAAAATTGCGAACCTTGAGAAGCAATTCAAAAGGGCACAGGGCTTTAACTCCATTCCTGACATTGAGGATGGGTACACCGAGGCTGCCATATGACTCCCAAACAGATTCAAAATGCCACATATTGACCGTTTCGATGGGTCTGGAGATCCTATGGTACACATCCGGCTTTTCTTGGATGTACTGAAACCAATGGGTCTGACTAAGCCGCAGAAACTCTCTCTATATGGGAGAACCCTATCGGGTATAACAGCCACTTGGTACGCCAAGTTGGAGGATACAATGAAGCAGAACTAGGAAGAATTGGCTGAGGCATTTGTCGATCAGTACTCTTACAATACCCAAGTGGAAATGACCACCTAAGAGCTTGAAGCGACCCATCAGAATCTTACAGAACCTTTTGCAGAATTTGTTGCGAGGTGGAGAGCAAAGGCAACACAGATGACAGATCGCCCTTCTGAGAGGGATCAAGTGCAGATAGTGGTGCAAAACCTCGAGCATGATATGTTGCAAAAGTTGATAGTCACTTCACTATTCACTTTCAAAAGTTCGTATTAATTGGTTCAGATTGAGAATGCGTTCAACACAGGGATTATTCCCAAAACAAGTGAACCGATAAGGAGGGTTTTTACAGGGAGTACCAATGCTGGTAGTAGCACTATTCCCAAACCCACTGAAATCAATACAGTCACCACAGCCGACCTTTTTGCCAAACCGAGCCTACAAACAGCCTGCCCAACTTGAGCTCAGGGTAGAACTTTCACCCCCCCTCTATATGAGCCTAACCAGCGCACTAAAGGTCCTAATGGAAAGAGGGTATCTCAAACCCCTTGATCCTCAACCTCTGCCTGACCCACTCCCTACCAAGCATAACCCCTCCAACTATTGTGTGTATCATCAGCAGCGCGGTCACGACACCGATCATTGCTACCGCCTTCGTCATGAGGTCCAGAATCTCATCAACAACTGGACAATAGCTCCACCTCAAGGTCCCAATGACCACATATCTCCTGCCTACCTCAACCTCATCCATACACTACCACCTACCTTTGACCCCAGCATATACATCACCCCGGCCCATCTACCCAAGCCTGAGGTGTTTATCTCGGAAAGTATGGACTTATGCATGATGAATGCACTCGAGCCTCAATCATCTCAAACCCGTGAGCACACTACTTCTGAGCTGATAAGAATGATTGAAGACCTTCAGAGAACTATGGCAGATCTAGCCTCTGGGATATTGGCTCCATCATCGCCCACATCACATGCTAGAAGTTTCACGCCAAAAGGCTTTCCAATCTTGGGACACGTTGCATTGGAAGAAGGCCAATCCCTTGGCAAAGTGGAGGCAGGTGGTAAGAACAAGGTAGGGGCAGACATTAGTCCCCATGAACACCTTCAGTGGGCTGTTGAGGCTTTGAAAGCTGAAGGGCTGAACAAACAACAAGTGATTGCAGTTGTTGCAAAGGTTGTGGACGACACTTTTGCCACTCAGAATGAGAGCAGTTTGAATCAAGGGGCAAGCCGGGAGAAGGGTGGTCATTCCAGGAATGTTCCTTTTAGCTCTAATCCCATGCTCAGAAGAGATCAGCAAACCCAGTCAGCACCTACTAATCCCTTTGCTGGTGCATCTAGCAAAACTCCACAAACCTCGAAGTACCCACCCCGAGGCCAAAGGGTCTTCAATCCCCTTTACATGACTTTGTCCAAAGCTTTCCAAATCCTTATAGGACAAGGCCATCTCAAGCCCCTGAAGCCACGACCATTACCAAATAAGCTTCCTCTCTTCCACAACCCGGCTAAGTACTATGCCTTCCATCAACAAGCCGGCCATGACACCGACATGTGTTTTTGTCTTTGCATAAAATACAAGATCTGATTGACAACAAGATCATTGTCGCGCCAGGTCCTGCAGAGTCTATCGGTACTTGATCCATGAACTTGTGGGGGATAATGTGATGTGATCGGGGGATGAACCACCGACGGATGGCGTTCAGTTTACTCCAAATATGGGGATGGCATGCACTGTTTTGAGCAATGTGCAAATGCTAATTATTTTACGTTCTGACTTGGGTATTGGGTCACTCTTGTTGTGATGTATTGAGTTAGTATTTTTGTACTGAGTCAATCGCGTCTGCCTTATTGTATCGAGTCAGTCATGTTGTGTCAGTGTCAGGTGATTTTGGGGGTGTTACCTCGTATATCACTAGCTTGTTTTGTGTTTGTCTTTTGCACTCTTTTGAGTCTGTTTCTGTCATGAGGCCAGTTGCACCAGAAAATTTGAATGAAACAACAGTGATTTTCACACTCTTGAGTTTGTTTCTGCCTTAAGCCAGTTATGCTAGAAGATCTAAATGAAACGACAGTGCTTTTCACCTACTTTTCTGTGCCTTTAAATCATTGCATTGACTTGAGTTTTTCAAAACTTTTTGAACACTGTGATGAAAACGAAGAGGAAGGAATTCCTCGAGATTTGTAAAAATTTGATCAATCGAGAAAAAGTGAGGCATGCTAAGCCCTTAATGAATGAGATCATGTTTGTTAATGTGAGTACTGGGAAGGATCCTAGCTTGATCCAGATTAGTTCTACATTGTCTTCAACGCGAGCGACTAGTCACTTTCTTAAAAGATTTTAAAAAATGTTTTGCGTCGTCCTGCGAAGACCTGTGTGGAATCGCTCTTGAGATTATGTAGCATAGGATCGCTCTCAACCTCGAGACTCAACTCCTTTTGCTTTCAAACCTTGAACTGGGATTCAGAATGTTCAAAGGTCAACCATGATGTGAGGCTTGCATGGCCAGATCAGAAGCAACCCTTGAACTAGGGGCAAGTAGATCAGATGTTATCAAAGGAAGCTTGCGAAGCTAGATCAGAAGCACCCCTCGAACTAGGGGCAAAAATGTCAGATGTACTCAAAGAGTCAAAGATGAGTTATTTTGCAAACCAATGAAGACTAGCCAGAAAGCCAAATTCGAGCAGCTTAAAGAAGAAAGTTTTCCTGAAGGACAATCAAGTTCCTATCCACAAGACTAGGGGCAAGTTCAACCCCCATTGGATGGACTCCTACATCATTAGCGAACAACAGCCATTCTCCTGGATTCAGATGGCTTCGAGATCTCAAACCATTCAACATGGACATGTTACAACTTTTACCCTTGAGAGGCTCGCTGAGCCGAAAACCCAGAAATGCGACCCAGGCAAAAGTTAGAGCAAGAAAAAGCAAAGAATGAAGAAAAGATGAAAAGAAAAAAAAAGAAAAGAAAAGAATGAAAAAGAAAAAGAGAAGAAATGAAAAGAAGTGAAAAGCAAAGAAAAACATAGCTCGCAAGGTTGAAAACCCGGAAGGGCGGCCTTGGCAAAAGTTGGAGCGCAAAAGGAGAGGTTAAATACCCGAGTGTACCTTAACCCGAACTACGTAAGGCTTGATTCCCATCTGTGGGATACGTAGGCAACTTCGTTCTGAAGTCCAACCATAAACACTTCCAAATTGACTGTGTCCATGAAATGGTTTGGATCATCTTTGTCTTCTCTATATCCGAGAGTTCGATTGTGATCGTCACTTTGAGGACTGATTACAGTGCGTTGTGGTGCCATTCAGATAAGGGGCAACTTTCCGTTGTCGTGCAGTGCCATTTAGACAAGGGGCAATTTTCCATTGTTTTGGATCTAAGGTTGTGCATCTCAAGAGTAAATTCTGTGTTGGTCGAGCAATGGCCGTTTGCAAAAACAAGTTTTGAGAATTTTTTAATGAAGTTGACTAATTTTCTCAAAAATTTGCTCCATTTTTTCCAAAAACTGGACCATATCTTGGACCCAAAAAGGAAAATTTTCAGTGCTCATAACCTAACTTGCATGATTTTAAATCAGAAAATTAAACAAGCATGTTAATCTAACTCTCATGTAGGTCAAAATTGTTTTAGTAGAAAGTCAAAACAAAAAATGGTCAAAATGATGAACTAGGGGCGTAGCTGAGTTAGGTTTCTGTTTTTTCCCCATTATCAATGCACTTGCCAGAAAGGGCACCATATTTTCCAGAAAAGGGCACCTTACTTGCCGGAAAGGGCACAACTGAAGCTAACAGCAAAAGGCCGAAAACTCTCCCATCCTTCAAGCAGCACCTGTGGTTTTCACATGCAGATGTTATCTCTTGCCAATATAAATAGAGTGTACCCTTTTCAAGCTAAGAATGTTGCAAAGTCCTCTGAGAGGTAAATCGAAGGCACCAAAGTACATATTTGATGCCCCTCTATTGAATAGAATGTGCATTTTCATATACATTTCTGTTGCGTGCACATCGTTCATGATTCTTGCATAGAATATGCTTTCAGTGTAGCACAGAATATGCTTTCAATATTGCATAGAATATGCTTGCCTCATGTATAGAATATGCTTTCAATATTTCATAAAATATGCTCTTGTTTCATGCATAGAAAATACCCCCATACTTGCATAGGAAATGCTCGTATCTTTTGCATAGAAAATGCACTCTTCCATACTTGCATAGAAAATGCACTCTTCCATACTTTCATAGAAAATGCTCGTATCTTTTGCATAGAAAATGCACACTTCCATACTTGCATAGAAAATGTTCGTATCTTTCGCATAGAAAATGCATCCTTCCTCATTTGCATATAACATGCATTTTATCGCACTTTTTTGTGCACCTTGTATAGAAAATGCATTTTATTACACTTTTTTGTGCACCTTACTTGCATAGAAAATGCATTTCATCGCACTTTTTTGTGCACCTTCCTCGCACTGTCTTGTGCACTTACACTTTGTATCTCACTCGCACTGTCTTGTGCACTTACACTTTGTGTCTCACTAGCATTGTCTTGTGCGTTCTCTGATCTAGGAGACCTTAAAATCCTGCTTTTATCACTCGCGCTGTTTAGCGCATCGCACTGTTTAGTGCATTTCAAATCACTCGCGCTGTTTAGCGCATAGCACTGTGTAGTGTATTTCAAATCACTCGCTCTATGTAGCGCATAGCACTGTCTAGTGTATTTCAAATCACTCGCGTTGTTTAGAGCATCGCACTGTCTAGTGCATTTCAAATCACTCGCACTTTCTTGTCCATCGCACTGTTTTGTGTAGTTTATCACTCGCGCTTTCTTGCGCATCGCATTGTTTTGTGCAGTTTACACTCGCGCTTTCTTGCACATCGCACTGTTTTGTGCAGTTTATACTCGCGCTTTCTTGCGCATCGCACTATCCTGTGCATTTTATTACATGCTTTCTTCTTGCATTGCATTGTTCGCGCTTTCTTGCGCATCTTACCTGCACTTGTTAGTGCATTGCATTGTTCGCGCTTTCGTGTGCATCTTACCTGCACTTGTTAGTGCATTGCATTGCTCATGTTGTCTTGCGTACCCTTTTTCTTAGCACTATCTTATGCACACACTTCCATTGCACGATTTTGTGCATTTTGTCCTGTTTTGTGCATTCACTCTGCATCGCACTGTCAAGTGCATTTTAAATTGTTCGCGTTGTCTCGTGCATCGCACACGTCTAGTGCATTTCATTTTCATTCGCACTGTCTTGTGCACCCCCCTGCATAGCACTATCTTATAGCACTGTCTTGTGCATTTCAACCTGCATCGCACTGACTTGTGCTCCTGCATTGCACTATTTTGTGCATCTTGCTAGCATTGTTTTGTGCATTCACCCCTGCATCGCACTGTCTTGTGCACCTGCATCGCACTGTCTTGTGCATTTTCCCGGTCTAGGAGACCTTAAATCCTCTGAAGGTGCAATTCCTTTGGTGTTTGTCGTGCCCGAACGACTTCCGATGGTCTGGTATAGCCACCTACTCGTGTTTGTTGTGAGTTCCTAAGAGATCAACTGAGATGGTGGAAACTAGAGTTCGAATGGCCCATGCCTAGAACGCAAAGGTTTGGGATTTCCAAGACTAAAGTCTGGTTTAAATATCCAGGGGTGTATCCTCGGCTTGAAATTTGTATGGCAGCCCCATAGGTTGAGGTAGCGGGTATGCGCCTCAATTTTGGATACTAAACCAACCTAGTATGTCACCCTGTTGGAGAATAGGGAAAGCTACGACCATAGCCAGGGAGAAAATTAGTACTTGCGGTTCAATCGAGAAGAAGGGAAAGCTCCCCAACAGCATGAGGTAGGTCATTGCCAATTGCCCCTGTAAGGTACCTTCACTTCCTAACTACTACATCATCTAGTATGTCTATTGCATTGTATATAGCATCTATCGCATGCATTTACTGCATTGTACGTTGCATCATGCATCCTTTCCATGTTAAGCTTAGTCTGGCATGTGCCCATACTGTCTTTCGTTGAAACATGGTTCAGTGATAATGTGTATGCGCCTACTCCACTAAGAGAATTGTGGTTTGAGGGTTCCGGCACCTTTTCTATGTTAAACGTTGTTTGATTTTGCATCTCCATCTCTTTATGATATTTGTGTGGTTTTGCACTGCTTGTGGTTTGATAATTCAATTACATTCCATATCATTTGCATTGTTTCGTTACATTGTATATCATTTACATTGTTTTGTTTTGTTATATTGTGTATTATTTTGCGTCCTGCCCCTGAACTACATTGGTTTGATTCCTTGCAAAGGGATACGTAGGCAGCCTACGGGCACAACCATTTATTTATCTGTATTTTGTTTGTTTGTCCAAGTCTTCGGCATTGTCAAAAATGGATCGTCTCTGGGCTTTAACATTCACTTACGTCACTTTATGACTTTGAGCTCTGTCAAAGAGGGGCAACAGTAGACACCTCATTTTTTACCGCCCTTAAGACTTGGGCGCTACTGATGGTTTACTTGGTGATGCAGACTATGCAATGCAAAGGTTCGGTTTCTTTGACAAGAGGAGAGTCAAGTCCTAACCTCGCACCCCATTTTGGACCAAAGCTATTTTGAATGGTTCTTAGACCTTAAAACCCTCTCTTTCAAAATATTTTTGAAATAAAGTTCCTACGATGTTCCGAGGCTCGTATTTCGTGAATGTTGCGCTTTTTAGTAAACCGAGCAAGGATAAAGTGGAAATGAATGAAAGAGAGATGAAATCATTGAAAACTCTTTCAAAACACCTTGTTTAGGGGCTTGGAGTTGAAGAAAAGAGGAAAGAAGAGAAGAAAATTAGTTTGGGAAAAGTTCGGCATGAATCCGGGAAGGATCGAAACTAAGAGGCTTCACCAAAATAGAAATAACTTTTTGTACAATTGGAATTTTGATGCAAGGCTTCCACCATTGGAAAGCTTACTTGTGAGGCTTCAATTTGGACACAAGAATGACTTGAAAATGCATCCAGACGAAGGAGTTATACCCTTTGAAGTTGGACCTGGAAAGTAGAATTTTCCTGCTGACCAGAAAAATGGGCTGCCGACCAAAAAAGTATCCAGTCGACCTAAAAAGGCGGTTGGTCGACCAGAAAAGTGGTCTGTAGGTCCTAAACTCAAATTTTTTGAAGATCGTTTCCCTCCAACTGTCTTCCACAACCTCCAATTGTTCCATAAACAGATATTTCGAACCAACTCTTGCTTTTTGCTATATATGAGCCACATCTCCCATTTTGCAAGAGAAGAAGATTGAAGCAATTTTGGGAGCCTCTCTCTCTAAATAATTCCTCTCTCTCTAGAAATTCCAGAGCTAAAATTCATCTTTTCTTTCTAGTTGGCTCTCCCTCTTGACCTTGTGTGCATGCAAGAGATATACTTGGAGATATACCTCTCCTTTGCCTAAGCATCCTTGATCAAACTTGTTCACCATTGGGCTGAGATTCCTTGGAGCCTCATTTGAGTCGTAGAAGTTGGTTTAAGCTCAGAATTTTGGCTATTTTGCAGCTGTGCTTCAAGAGTAAGCATCTCCCTCTTTTAAGCTCATTTTTGTACACTATCTTGGACACCTTTGCATACTTGTTTTGCCACCCTTTCAAATAGTTTTTGGCTTGGTTTTGAATTGAAAAAAAACTCTGTTTTTCAGTCCTCAAAGTGGTGGTTTAAGCCTTGTTTGGCTAGGGGGTGTTTCCTCCCTTTTGCTCATTGGCTTGTAAGGCCTTTTGAGCTATCTTTCAAGCTTTTCAAACAACTTCCTTTTGGCCTTAAAACTACTGAATTCTAGAGGAATTTCAGTGGTGGAAATGTAGTTTTGAGGCCCCAAATGGGTGGGGGTTGTCCCCCCTCCTCTTGTCTTGATAACATGTGTTGTTGGCCTATCAAATAAGCATGTATTTCTCCCTTCTTGAGGCTTAGTTTAAGCATGTTTTTGTGAATTTTTTAACATGTTTTAGCTCTATTTGTGGCTGTCTTGGCCACTCCTTGCATGCTCCTTACACTTGTAGTGTAAACCTTGCTCACTAGCTTTGTATGCTTGCTATTTTAGCCTATAATTCTAGCATGTTTTGGCTCCACTCCAGCACATTTTTGGTCATTATTTAACATGCTCTAACTCTGTTTTTGTCTTGTTTGATTATTGGTTGCATGCTTCATGCGCTTGTAGTGTAAATCCTCTTTGCTAGCCTTGCATGCCTAATGAGTTAGCTTGTTATTCTAGCATGTGTTGGCTTAGTCTCAGCCCATTTTTGGTGTTATTTTGACATGCCATAACTCTGTTTTTGGTTGGTGGAGTCACCTTTTGCTTGGTTTATGCACTTATAGTGCAATCTTGCTCATTAGCCTAGCTTACTTGATGTTTTGGCTTACTATGCTAGCTTGTTTTGGCTACACTTCGTGCATGTTTTAGTCTTGATTTGACATGATCTAGGACTATTTTGGGTTGTCTCAGCCATATGGTTCATGTATTACATAGTTGTAGTGCAATTGGCCTTGCTAGCCTTGAATTTTGAGCCTCCTAGCATGCTTCATTTGTGACATGTGCATGATTTGACATCATTTAACATGATATTTCAGAGCATATAGTATTGCCATGTTCTCACTTCTTTCACTCTTTGAGTGCTTTTAAGAGTTGTGCATTATTGCCTTGTTTTTTTTTTTTTTTTTTTTTTTGGGTGAATAAGAATAAATTAAAACAAAACAAAAATTACACGATTACAAGGGGCATACCCCAGGCCCTACCACTACTACAACAAAACACCAAAAGGAGCAGCAACCAAGCTACAAAGCTACAGGCTACAACCTAGCTACAACACAAGAACCCAACCGAACAAACTTACAAACAAGACAGACCGCATAAAACCTGTTCAGGCGCCATGTCCATGATAAACAGGGGGCCTGCACAAGGCCACCATGAAATGCTAGCGAAAACATGTCCAAAACAACATAAAAAAACATAAAAAAAAATAATAACAAACAGCCCAAAATGGGCCCCACACACTAGCTAAATGGACTACAAACATCCAGGAAGTGTACAAATTACAACCAAGAATAAAACACCAAGAGGACACAAAATAACTAATACAGCCATAAGTAGACCTATCCTTTGACTTATTGAGGATTTTAGACAAGGCGCCTTTAGCTACCTTTGCCGAAACGAGTTTCCAATCGTCACGAAGCCACCAAGAAGGGCGCAAAATGCTGCCACCTCTCCACCACCAGTAAAACATTTTGGAAACAAAACTGCATCTTCCAGATTTGCACAGCTTGATGTCACATAAACTCCCCCTGTACATGGAACTGTAAACATGAACAAAAAACAGCCACATATAGAAGTTGAAACTGTTTTCGTGATCAAATAGGAGCAGAAAAAGAACATAAATTATATAAATTCTCACTACACTTGCCCCACAATAAGATATGTCTCTCCTCTCCATATAGTGTCTCACTTCACTCAACCCACAACTCACAGATATAGACTCCGTCTGGAATAGTAGCTGAGTTGAACGAGCATCCCTGTCCTGCAAAATAGAAAATATACAGCATATATACAAACTCATTAGAATGCTAGCTTTGGTACTACTCACATCTCTCAACCCACATTTAGAGTGTATAATGTACTGGCTCACTTCACTCAACCCACATTGAGTCTTGACCTGTCCATTCCTTAGATTAAACAGCATAAAGAATCTGATTGTCAAGTGTACCTGCAAAATAATAACCATTTAAGAAACACTCAGTATATGCTACTTTCAATCAACCCTCAAAATATAGGTGAACTCACATCCCTCGTGCCTCTTCCAGCAATAGGCAAACTCATGATTGTTGTTGGCAGATTCCATTGTGACAAATACCAGCTATCACCTGTAGACAACATCACATTACTCAAAGAAATAATCCTACCCCTCACCATTTGGATAATTTGTTTGGTGACAATCTCAGCAGGAATACTAGTTTGACTAAAAACTCTATTATTCCTCTCCCTCCAGATGTGATACACCGTACACATAAAAGACAACTTAGTAATAGCAGACTTCAGAGATCTACCTTTAGTAGAAATCACAGCCAGCTCAACATTGTCAGCCCAGTTGAGGTTAGGCCAACTCACATTACATTTACCCTGGATAGCAGCCCAAATCTGTGATGAATAGGCACACCTAAAGAAGAGATGTGAATGACTCTCCGTAGGATCATTACAGAGGGGACAACTTGGGTGAGTAATAAGCCCAAAAACCTGCAATCTATCCCTAGTGTTCAATCTCTCATGAATAGCCAACCAAACAATAAAGCTAACCCTAGGAATATAGGGATGCCCCCAAAGCAATTTACTCCAAGAGACTTTAGGACCCTTATCCCTCCAGCAGTCCCAAGTAGACTGAATAGTGAAAAGACCATCACCAGTAATACTCCACCAAGGACAGTCCTGAGTGTTCACAGAGGGTTTAAAAGTGGTGGGAGTAGATGCAATCCACTCTCGGATCTCCCAAGAATTAGGGAAAGGCCACTTCCAAGCACCACTAGAGATGATGGAGCTAACTTTAGAGTTGCAGTCAAGACCTGAATCATAGGCAATTCTGGGTCCAAACCTGCTCCACAAGGGTCCAAGGGGGTGCCAGTTATCAAACCATAGAAAAGCTTGCTCCCCATTACCAATTTTAAGTTTAATAAGGGGGAGAAGGAGATGTCTAAGCTTCAGGATTTTCCTCCAGACCCATGAGGGGTCACTAGGGACTTTAACATACCAGAAACTCCTACCTTTGAGTAAGTAGGACTTGACCCATTGGCACCACATAGAGCCCTCTCCACCAGAGAAGAGGAACCAAACATGTTTAGCTACAGCAGCCTTATTCCAAATACCCATGTCTTTGAAACCCAAACCCCCCTCATTCTTGGGTTTACAAATGGAGCTCCAAGCAATCTTAGCACTATGCTACTTCAAATCAGACCCAGACCAAAGAAAGGCTCTAAGCAGGCTCTCAATATCTCTAATAACCTTTCTAGGAAGGATGAACATAGAAGACCAATACACTTGCATCGAAAAGAGGATGGTTTGAATGAGTTGAGCTCTACCCGCATAGGATAGAAGTTTATTAGTCCAACCCCTAATACGCTTCGTTATCCTATCAATCAGAATTTGGCAATCAAAAGCCTTGAGCTTAGTGGTAATCAAAAGAACTCCCAAGTATTTAACCGGGAGAGTCCCCTCATTAAACTTAGCAATATGAAGAATCTCCTCTCTGAGGTGCCTGTTACAACCAGAGAAGAAAATATTACTCTTGTTAGGACTCGGAGTAAGGCCAGATAGCCTTTTGAATTCATCCAATCCTTGCATAATAAGGTTCACAGTCCCAGGATCACCTTTACTGAAAATCATCAGATCATCAGCGAAACAAAGGTTCACAATTTTGGTCTTATTGCACCTCCAATGGAACTTAAACATAGGACTCTTGGCTTTTTCAGCAAGGATTCTAGCAAGAATTTCCATAGCTAGCACAAACAGGTAAGGAGACATAGGGTCTCCCTGTCTAAGCCCTCTGGCACCTTTGAAGTACCCATGAAGACTCCCATTAATGCAAATAGAGAAAGAGGGACTGGTCATACACGCCTTGATCCAATTAATCATATTTAGAGGGAAATCCATTGCTTTGAGGATATCAAGAATAAACTCCCATCTAACATTGTCATAGGCTTTCATGATGTCCACTTTCATAGCACACCTAGGGACCTTGGAGTCTCTATGGTAACCTCTCATGATCTCTTGGGACAGAAATATATTATCCGAGATCCTTCTACCAGGAACAAAAGCAGATTGAACAGGATCAATCAAACTCGGCAACACAAGCTTAACTCTATTCGCTATGATTTTGGCAATACATTTATAAATAGTGTTACAACAAGAAATAGGTCTGTAATCACCCACCTTCATGGGATTGGGAATCTTGGGGATAAGGGCAATGATAGTGCTATTGACTTCTGTGAGAAGCTTGCCAGACTCAAAGAAAGACCTGATAGCAGTAGTCACCTCCTTACCCACAATATCCCAAGAGCTCTTAAAGAAGCCCGCAGAGTAGCCATCAGGGCCAGGGGCCTTATTGGCCTTGAGGGACCAAAAGACCTCCTTAATTTCATCATCAGTAACAGGCCTACTCAGCATAACAGATTGGTCATCAGAGACCTTGGAATGCACCAGAGATCTGATTCTCTCAAAGCCATGATACTCATCCTCAAAAGGGGAACCAAAAAGATTAGTGAAGTACTGGATGAAAGCACTGTGAATGTCACCACTTTCAGTGGATCTAAGGCCATTACCCATATCCACACTCAGAATCTTCCCCCTATTAATATTACTTTTGACAGTTCTAAAAAAGAAGCTACTATTCTTATCCCCAAGCCCGAGCCATTGGATTCTAGATTTCTGAAGGGCAAGACTCTCTTCCACCTGTCTAAGCTCTAAATACTTCTTATGCTCCTCCCTCTCCTAACCTTGAAGCACACAATTCAATGGGTCCTTATCTAATTTAAATTGGAGAAGGTCCAAATTGGTCTTTGATGCTTGAACACGGAGCGATATATCGCTAAAGTCCTTTTTGTTTAAGAGTTTGAGTTTGACCTTGAGTTGCCTCAGTTTTTGATACACCCGAAACATAGGGACACCTCTAATATATTGATTCCAAGAGGAGGACACAGTAGAGATAAACTCCGGATGTTTAGACCAACAATCAAAGAACTTAAAGGGCTTTTTGAAAGAGGTCTTAGCAATAGATGTGTTGACCACAGCAGGGGAGTGATCAGAGACCCCTGAAGGGAGGAAAAATGCAGTAGACTCAGGAAATTTGTCTAACCAAGCCTCATTGATTAACACCCTATCAATTTTCGTGGCTATATACTCACCACCACACCTTTTGTTAGACCAAGTGAACTGGCATCCCCCATAAGAAAGATCAGCCAATTCAGACTCATTTATGCAGGTATTAAACGCCTCATGCTCAGAAGACCAGTTTGAAGACCCCCCCACTTTTTCCTGACGGATTCTAGTAGCATTGAAATCACCCAAAAAAATACTGGGGGATTTGGATTTAGCCCGGGAGGTCTGAGCCAAACTCTCAAAAAGCGGAAGTCTTAAATTGTGTTTATTTTCAGCATAAACAAAAGTTGCAAAAAAAACATCATTTGTAGCCAACTCCGTTATCTTGCAAAAAATATGTTGGTTAGACATAGAGATCAATTGGACATTACAAATAACATTATTCCAACACACCCACACCCTACCAGTTACAGTTGGTTGGGAGTTAGACAAAAAAGACCAATCACCAAAACACTTGGAACAAATTTTATTTTCATTTACTTGTTTGATCTTAGTCTCCAAAACACCTATGACATTGATATTTTCATTGAGAACCAAATTTTTAATTTCCTTATGTTTAGAAGGGTCATTCAACCCTCTAACATTCCAAAAAGCAATTTTGACAGTCATTGGGATACAAAAAAACGAGACTCGACAAAAAGCCAAACCACAACCAACTACAACCTGGGTTACCTTTTCTTCCTCCTCTGGCTGCTGGTACCTTTGCCAGAGGACTTACCACTCATCTGATTAGCTGCTTGGTGAGTAGAAGCTTTTTTTATTTCCCTTGCCAACTTGACTTCAGCGATCACTGACTCCATGTGCTCAGCTGTCTGAGGAATAACCAGCTTCGTGATTTCCAGAACTTTTTCTGTAAACTTGTCCATTTCTTTAGCCGGGTCCATCTCTGCACTCTCCTCCGAACTCTCTGAGAGATCCACCACTGCTTAGAAAGGTTTGGGAGCCTCCTCTACCACTGGGTTAGGGGCCAACTCCTCCATCATGTTGATAGGATCTGTTTCCTCCTCCAAGACGGGGCTGAGAGCTGGTTCTGGTTCTCCCACCTTTCTCTTACCTTTAGCTGTAACAGTTGTCCACTCATCTACCAACTCCGTAGTTTGCTCCTCAGTGTTTTTTTGTAAAGAGATCAAGTGGGCAACCTGGGTTGAAACACACTTAGCAGTCTCATGCCCAAAAATCTGACAGTGTTGGCATATAGCAGGAAGGCCTTGGTATTCTACACGGATTAATACAGCTTCATCATCACACCAGATCTGGAAATAAGTAGGCAATTTGGAAGTTGCCTCGATTTCAATACAAACTCTTGCGAAAGCCAGTCTGCTACCCCTAGCCGTGAGCTGATCCAGAAAGAGGGGATTTCCAATCGCACTTGCTATTCTACTAAACCCATCGGGGTCCCAGTACTCCATTGGAATGTTGAAGAATTTTACCCAGATTGGGATTTTGGTAAACTTCTCTTTTGCCAACTTCATCATTCTCTTCCACTGCTTGAGGATAAGAAGGTAGCCTCCAATATACCAAGGCCCCCCTTCAAGCACTTCTCTGCAGCTTTCTGGGGAATCAAAAATAAAAAACATAAACCCATCCCCATTTGTTTGAACTTCCTTTAATCCTTTAGACTTCCAAAGCCCAAAGGCACTATTACGCAGATGATTATACCCCACTCCCTTATCAACAAAGTAACCGATAAGGGAGGAGTCCCATTTGTCAAGTGGCTCAGATCTGGGAGGCATATGCACGACTATCGCATCATCAACAGAAGGAGGAATATACCTGAGTTTAACACTCGACCTTGACAATGCAGCTACATTAGCCCATGTCCGTTGTTGTGCAGGTCTCCCTTCCTCCATAGTTCTGCTGCTCCCAGCTCCACCACGCCCTCCTCTCACTCCTCGATAACTACCTCCTCCCCTCCCACGCCCTCCTTGGGGATTAGGGTTGTAACTGTGGTCCACCAACGGGACTATAGTATCTGTAATCTTCTCTGCCTCCCTTGGATTCACCTTTTGTTTGCCCTCTCCTCGATTCCTGGCTACATCGAGACTGTTAGGGAGATCCCGAAACCTATTATGTTCCTCTTCCACTTCCTCAGACCATTTAGGGTTAGTACCTTGACACACCGGAGTCAAGAAGGCATTACCATCGTCGATCGTTGCTCCGAACGGAAGATTCGTTGAACTCGTGATCAGCTGAGTTGACTCAGTGACAAGACTCGCTCCTTGCTGAGAAGGGATAGGACGACCCCCCCCAGAATCTGGTATAGCCCCCTTCGTTTCCATAGATCTACTCTGATTTACCATTTTCAAACCCGCTACCCCACGATCTCCATCACCCTGAGGTCGTGAAGACTCGTGCTTCGATGTATCTTCTGTAGCTTCTTGGAGTTTTCCCGATGTAACTGTAGATCCCAACTTCGGATCCGTTTGCCTCTTGGTTCCCCCTTCACGCGAAGCCTCAAGAGTTTGATTAGGTTCAAGATCGCGATCCATAGGACTCTCCACCAATGGATCCATGCATGCATGCCTAGACTTTTGAGCTCCCATCTTAGCATGTTTTGGTCTTTGTTTTGACCTAATTGAGCTTTGTCTATGGTTGGTTCAATCATTTGTGCTATGTATTGTATGCCTCTTGTGTGGTCCCATTTGGTAGCCTTGTGCTTTAGGCCTTCTTGTATGCTATTCTTGTGTTGTTTGGATGATTTGGCATCATTTCACACATGATTTCAGTGCATATAGTGTTGTCACACTTCCATGTTTGTCAATTCTTAATCATGTTTGAGGGTTGTGCTCTTATGCTTAGTTGATAGGCCATTGCATGAGCATCACCATCTTGCCTTTCATGCCATCATTTCGTAGCATTCTGGCCACTGTTTTGGCATGATTTAGGTCTGTCCATATTCGGTTTAAGTCCATTGAGCATTGTTTTGAATGCTTCTTGTGAGATGCTCTTTCCTAGCTTTGATGCCTTAAGCTTCTAAACTTTCCATGCATGCATTGTTTGCATGGTAGAATATTGTGTATGCCATTCTAGCATTCATAGAAGAGCATGTTGTTTGCATGTTGTTGCATTGCATTGTGTTTGCATGCCATTAGCATTGATAGGTTGATCATGTTGCATTGCATTCGGTTTAAGTCCCTTTCTGTCAAGATCCTGAGGAGAATCATTCTCATCTCTTTTTTAGGTGCATATTTTCTTCTAGGATTTGGGGTGGTATCCTTGCCAAGTGTAAGTCTAACTAGCCTTCTTTGCCTTGGTTGGAAACTGTTGATTTTGCTGTTAGATCCACCAGTGGTACCTCCTTGAAAATGGTGATTCTTAAGCTATCATTTCTTTGCACTGTCTACCACATTTGGATGGAGAGGAATAGTAGGATCTTCAATAAGGCCCAAAAGCCTGAAGAGGTTGTTACTAACTCTATTATCCAAATGGTTAGGGGTAGGCTTCTTTCTATGGAAAATGTTAAAATTTCTGCAGGTGATAATTGGCTTTTGGAGGAATGGAGTCTTCCTCTCAAAATCTTGCAGCAGCACCATACTATTGCAGCTGGCCGGAGAATGAGTGATGTGAGGTTACATACATTGAGGGTTGAGTGATGGTGAGCAACTATTGTGGGGTTTACTAACTGGGTGCTCTTTTGCAGGTTATCATGAATCCTAAATCTTCTCCTACATTGATGTGTCCATATGGAGGGTTGAGTGTTGTGAGCTACCTAAATATTTCTAGACATTGTGGGTTGAGTGATGAGAGACAGCACACATGTTTTATGCTAACTTTTATTATATCTTATATATGGTTTGTGCAGGTTCTTGGAGCTTTCAAGTATAATGTCCTTCTGATTCTTTCGAGGTATCATGTGAGTTGTGGGCCTAGTGTTGTGAGATCATATATGGAGTGGAGAGACATACTGTGTTGTGGGTCGAGTGAGGAGAGCTCCTATATTGTGTGTCTGTTATTTCTTCTTCTTTATGATTTACGACAGGTTCACTTGTTGGTGAGGAGGTGTGGTGTTGCTTACAGTGCAGTTACACGGAATTGCTGCTGGTATCCTTGTTTTTTGGCGTGGAAGGGTGATGAATACATGCTGCACAGATTCGGGTGGCAGTATGTAGGGTGTGTCTGTACCATGGTGATGGCTGCTGCTAGCGCCTTGCTGTGCTACAGGAGGGAGAAAATCAGTTGTTTTTCATTGTATTTTTTACATAATTTTGTAGTGTGTTTAGCTTATTCCTACTGGCTGTGTAGGAGTACCTTTGTGCTTCTTTGTGTTCCTAATAGCTTTCCTAGTAACCATGTTTCGGGTTGCACACATTTTAACAGTTTAGTTTTGTTTTGGTTTCTTATTCCTATCCCTACGGGATGTGTAGGGAATGTTGTTTTGTCTTGGCTCGTGCCCTTGTGGATACAGTGTCCAGGTTCTCTTGCTTGGTGCTACAGTGGCAGGAGGTTCTTTTCAAGACCATAGCCTCCTGGATCTATGCTTCAGTTTGTTTCTCTCTTCGCCTAGGTTGCTATAATTGTTTATATTTCTTGTTCACTCTTCCTATTGCTAGATTATAGGAATGGTGAACAGGTTGTTGGCTTTTGTTCTGTTTTCTGTATAGCTGTGTTAGGTCCTGGGGTATGCCCCTTGTAGTTGTGTAAATTTTCTTGTTTTATTTTATCTCTTATTCACCCAAAAAAAAAGATAGAGTATTAATCCAAACAAGAGAAACGAGGGGCGTTTCATACTTGAAGTGATGAAACGTGCCTCATTTCTCGATCGCCGACCCTCTTGATCATGCATGATAGAGGTTAAAGCCCTTTGTGTTATTTGTGCATTCATTGAAATTGAATTGTGCAAACTTGGCTTCTCGGCCATCGTGCACTGCGATGCTCGGTTGGTGGCCCGAGAGTCAAGAACCGCACTCCCTTGAGCTTAAGAAATGATAGGGAGGGTGGTTGTGCACACATACCTTGCAAATACACTGCTGTGCTCCTTCTTGTTCTCTGTTGCAGCAAAATGGAGCTTGGGCAAAATTTTTGGTCGGCATACCAGAAAAAGTAGCTGGCCGACCACTTTTTCTGGTCTTCAGCATACTTAGATGGTCTACAGGTGGTCTACACCACCATTAACTAGTCGCCAACCCTCCTGGGGGTCCCCATTTTGGAGTAGAAGCTATCTGGAGCTTTGTGCAGTGTTCTGAGATCAATGCAAACAGAGGCAAGTTAGGGCATAGCGATGGATTTCCAAGCGAGGAACCAAATGCATGCATTGTTCAACTTTCCAAAGCAGAGCTGAGTAGTGTAGTTTAATGCTTATTTGTCTAGCTTGAATTTGTAACTTAATTATTTGTTGATTAATTAAGGTGCTGTAATAACTAGTTGTTGCTAGTCATTCATTTTGTTGTGTAATAACTAGTTTAATTAGCTTTATTAGATTAGTTAGTTAGCTTAGCCTAGATGTAGCTTAGCTTATTTATTCGAACTCTCTGTCGAGAGGGCACATTGTTGTAATAAGTGTGCAAGTGTGTTATGTATGTCTTCCAACCCCCATTTCTTTCTCCCTTTTACTTATCTGCTTTCAGTGGTTAGTTGTAGGGCATATTTCAATTAGCATCCTTATGTTTCGCATGTTTGTATTCATTCATCTGTTTTGCATGCACCGGGCTTGGCGTATCATACAAACCGCATTGTATTTCAATTCCAATTTGAATACATGTTATCTAGTTGCATTCACATGACATCTTAGAATAGCCGAGCCTATTTTAGTTGCATTTTGCATATGTTGCATTAGTCATCTTGTATAATTAGGATCATGCATTGATTTCTAACATAACTTTTGTTTTGGTTCGGAGTACTAGGTAAGCTTTTACGCTTTAGCATACTGCATGAGATGTGTATGTTGCCATGTATAGCATGCTTGCCATGAGGCTAACTGCTTAAGTGTTTAGATGCATGAATGCCTGTGGATGAAGGCTTCATTACTTGAATTGGAACAATTCATTAAAATGTGCGTTTTAAGCCCACTTTGCAGAGTGGCAAAATCATGTTTTCCTAAGGGTGGCGAATCCACGTCTTAGCCTACTTGCGAGTAGCAACTTCAAACCTTTTTTTTCAAACAAACGAACATGAGATGTTTTGTTCCAACTCGAGCGATTTAGTCTATACTTGTATGCTGTGGGCATCACATAGTAATTCTAGATTAATAACCGGAATAAGAACACATGTGTTTGCAGAAACAACATATCATGTTAGTAAAGGCCAATCTTTGATCGGGCGAACGAGGGTGCTCATTTTAGGGCCTTCCCCTCTCGTACCCAAGTTCCCAAGCTGAGGCAACTTTGATGATGATGGACACGTGGCCTTAGGCACGAGTCAGGGTTTCCTAAATTTCCCAAAACAAAATATTTAGGTGGCGACTCTGAAATCTGGCAAAGCAGTCCATGTTTGGTGCTTTTTGATTAAAATCGATTTTGCAAAATGATTTGTCAGATTTGGACTCTTTGGTGATTTATTAGTCTTACATTGCACTTTGTGAGATTAGATTCAGAACCGTGACATGAGTTCAAACTGTAGTAGCTAGAACTACAATTCGTGCCCTCGTGCGCGAAGCGAAGTTCAGGCGGTCTACAGCAGGGATCACAAGTTTTTTCAAAAATTGATCTAAGATCCAGGTATCACCAATTAAAACTGAAAGCAGAAGATATTGAGAAAAACACATTTCAGACAATGTATGGTCACTACGAATTTCTTGTTATGCTCGTTGGAGTGATTAATGCACTTGCGGCGTTCATGGATCTTATGAATCAAATTGTTAAGTTTTATCTTGATGAGTTGGTTGTAGTCTTTATTGATGATATCTTGATATACTCAAAGAGTAGAATTGATCATGAGTAACATTTGAGAAATGTATTGCAAACCCTTAAAGAAAAGAAGTTGTATGCTAAATTAAAGAAATGTGAATTTTGGCTGGATGAGGTTGTGTTTTTAGGCCATGTTATCAACAGAGATGGGATTTCAGTAGACCCACAGAAGATAGAGGTAATTGCGAACTGGCCTACGCCGACAAATGTAACGAAAGTCCGTAGTTTCATGGGTTTAGCTAGGTACTATAGATGGTTTGTAAAAGATTTTTCAAAAATAGTTGTACGTCTTGCCCAACTTACACGCAAAGGACAACCATTTGAATGGAGTGATGAAAAAGAATCCACCTTCCAAGCACTAAAAATAAGATTGACTACTGCACCAGTGTTGACACTACCTTCAGGTATAGAAAATTTTGTGATTTTTAGTGATGCATCTTACAAGGGTTTGGGTTGTGTGTTAATGTAGAACGGAAGGGTAATTGCATATGCCTCTTGACAATTGAGGCCACATGAAAAGAACTACCCAACATACGACTTAAAATTGGTCGCAGTTGTGTTCACTTTGAAAATCTGTATGGGGCGAAATGTGAAGTTTACACATATCACAAAAGCCTAAAGTACTTCTTTACTCAAAAGGAGTTAAGTATGCGGCAGAGTAGATGGCTTGAGCTAATAAAAAGACTACGACAATTCAACATCACCCGAGGAAAGCCAATAAAATTATTGATGCCTTGAGTAAAAAATCAACGGGGAACTTGGCTTGCCTACTTACTGAACAGAAAGAAATCCTATAAGACTTTGAGAAGTCCAAGATTGAATTAATGTTACATGAGCAAAATGGGTTGACAGCTGCCATTGCAGCCCAACCAGCAATTATTGATAAAATCAAGTTGAGGCAAAGAGAGGATGAATTCCTCAAGAAGATGATTGATGAAATTGAAGTGAATCCGAAACTGGATGAAGCTCACAAATCAATGTTTGCAATGCATCTAGGTAATAACAAGATGTATTCGGACTTGAAATAGAGTTACTGGTGGCCAAATATGAAGTGTGAAATTGTAGAGTATGTGGCTAGATGTCTTCAATGCCAACGTGTTAAAATCAAACATCAAAAGTCGGCAGGTCTACTTCAACCTTTCTCTATCCCAGAATAGAAGTGGGAGCACATAACCATGGATCTTGTTGTTGGCCTACCTCGAACACCTAGAGGTATGGACTCTATTTGGGTTATAGTTGATAGACTGACTAGATCTACACATTTTCTGCCCATGAGAACTACTTTTGATGCATATAGATTAGCCACTATATATGTTAATGAAATTATTCGTTTGCTTGGGGTTCCGGTGTCTATTGTGTCGGATAGAGATCTAAAATTTGTGTCTAGATTTTGGAAGAGCCTACCGCATTCCATCCGCAAACAAATGGACAATCAGAGCGAACCATACAGACTCTTCAAGATATGCTTCGAATGTGTACCATAGATTTTCAGGGAAGTTGGGAAGATTACTTGTCGTTGGCTGAATTTGTATACAATAATAACTTCCACTCCAATATTTGTATGGCACCATAAGAAGCCTTATATGGTAGAAAGTGTAGATCACCGATTTGTTGGACTAAAGTTGGGGATAGGGTCGATAGTCTTGATTGTTGTAGACAATGCGTGATGATTAGGCAAACTATAACTAATCAATTGGGTATGTTATCGAATGCGGCGGTTGGTATAATACATCAAATTTTGTATTGATTGATTGAACTTGTATATGATAATTGTTTATATACATTGTATTGTATGGGAGGAGATGGGGGATGTACTCCACGGTTTACTGGAAGATAGGGGATGGACCTCTAAACCGGATTTGTTTGAGATTGATACAGCACTACAATGTGTATCATTTGTGAATTATAGAAGTGTTTTGTTTGACATTGATGTAGCACTAAAATGTGTATCACTTGTCTTGATTGATTAAATTTTTATATGATAATTGCTTATATACATTGTATTGTGTGGGAGGAGATGGGGGATGTACTCCACGGTTTATTGGAAGATGGGGGATGGACCTCTAAACCGGATTTGTTTGAGATTGATACAGCACTAAAATGTGTATCATTTGTGAAGTATAGAAGTGTTTGTATGATTTGATATAGCACTCAAATGTATATCATTATCATTTGTGAAGTATGAAAGTGGTTTTATATGTTATTGATACAGCACCAAAATGTGTATCCATAATGAATTTTGAAAGTGTTTTAGTGATGAGTTATAATCTCATTAAATTATTTGGCCAGACTCTGAGCCTTGTTTTCAAACTTGATAACGAATAAGGAATGGAAGGTGAAATATAGCATGGGCATGATTGTCATAAAACTGTAATATGACATAAGTTGGAATATAAGTGTGGACCATCTATAGAATGTTATTATTTTAGTCATTGTTTATAGTTGGTTTAGTATATTTCTACTGGGCTGTGGCTCACCCTATATGAGACTTCATTTTCAGGTACCGACGGTATTCCACCTCCAAGAACATAGCTTGGGAGGCTAGAGACAGACAGACTATTTGTTGTTTTGTTTTCTTTTTTTGGGTGAATAAATGTTGTTTTTTTTTTTTTTGTTGTTTTGTTTTCTTTGGATGTATTTCATGTAAATTCAAGCCAAGGGCTTAATATGTATTTGAGTTAGTACACTCACTTTGTAACCAAGTGTTGACTTGAAAATTTGTAAGCCTATAGGGCAGTTACTTTTGTTATTAACGTGTAATACATTTCGTAAGGATACTCTGATATCTTTTTCCTATAACTTGATTGTATGATGTTATGGGTTTATTTTGAGGGCGTTACAACTTGGTATCAGAGCGTACCGGGTTTGAATACTTTGGATATGTGGGAAGTGATTAGTATCACAATGGGTTTGTCTTTCTTGTTAGAGACTTATGCATGATAGCATGTGTTTATTTGATAACATAATTATGTGACTATGTGGGTATGGGATTTAATTTCTAGGATGTTGATTTGGATCCTTGAGTTTCTATGAGTCTTGTTGGAAAAGCACTTGATCAATACTGTTTCCAACCGGAACTCTAGCAACGCCTCGGGACTGTCATTATCCAGGAATGAAATTCGTAGGTGCTTATGTGATTATGTGCTTATGTGGAGTGAATTACTATTTTCTATCATTTAGCACGCGAGTGAAATAGCTTCGGCACCTTTGATAATGTCCTAATATCTTTGTTACCTTTACTAGGATGCCTAGACGAGGAAGTTGTGATTTCCCTCCTTCCACACGGGAAGAGTTGCGCAAACAGTTTGTGGAGTTACGCCAAGGTACTACACCTTTGGTACAGTTTGAAGCATGGTTTGCTAACCTGTCGAGGTTTGCCCCAGAGTTAGTGGAGACGGAGGAACTATGTTGTTCGGAGTTTAAGAGTAGGTTGTGTGACGACATCCGAGAAAGGATTGTGGGGTCTTGGCATAGGAGTTACAGTGTGCTTGTTAGGGCTGCGACTCATGTGGAGGCAGCGGTGCTAGCTATGGGCCAAAATAGGGAGGAGGCCATTTCGGTGACTCCTTTGATTCGGAGTGTTGGTAGGCCTTTTAAGAGGCAGAAGGATTTTAATCCACAACAATTTCAGAGAGCTCAGCCTGCCTCTACTTTTCCAGTGCCGAGTCTAGATTCGGGAAAGGATGAATGAAAGGTTGTCACTTGTTTCAAATGTGGTCAGCTGGGCCACAAGTCCCCAACTTGCCCACAAAGGAAGAAGGCTGGGTTGGCAGTTCGACCAGTAATTGCCCCACCAGAATTATCTAGCCAGCCAAGTTTTGGGCCGATCGAATGTTCAATGGGGAAGCAGTCGTTGGGGTTTTCATCAGCTCAGACTTTGAACCAGTCTCGTGCTCGGGAGCCGCTTACTTATTGGGTGTGTAATCAGCCGGGTCATATCCAACATTTATGTACTCAGCCAGGGGCTTTTTTGGGGGTTTTGCAACCTAGTCGGGCTCAGTTTTATTCGACCGGGCAGGGGGGCGAGAACAGTTATACTTGCCGGGTGTGCGAAATTTCAAGGGTGTTACCTATTTAATCTATGTGAGTGGTAGAGTTTGTGGCCAACTGTCGTGAGAACTCTTCGAGAGGATGTGAAGTGTGCGATTACTACTAGGTCTTGTATATTTAACATGATGTTTTACGGAGGCATAGCGCATAATTTCGTTAGGAGTAGACTTACACCTTCATGGTAGGTGACGTTGCCGAATTTGCATACGTACTGAATGGTTGTCTCATTTGAGGGAGTGTTAGCCCTTGTTAAGATTGTGGTTGTTGGCATCGGGGAGTGGCGTGTTGTGAGCAACAGGTATTATATCCCAGGTAGTAGTATAATGGATATTCTCTTAAGTTTCAGGATTCTTTTGCTATGTTTAAATGCATTAGGTGTGTACTTTAATACTGGTTAGGTTAGGAGATGTTGTCGGTAGGGTTGGTTGGGTGTATAACCCGTGGTTAGGGTGTGACCCGTGAGTAGAGTCACAATGGTATGGTGTTTGCAGATGAAGGTTTGAGTTGATAGCAATGAGGGTGAGGACTCTTACTCTTCTGGAGAGTTAGGATGGTGCGTCTTTGAAAGCCTTGTCGGCGACATGCGATTGCGCCAAGGTTTGGTTCTAAGCAGTGGTTCAGTGGTAGTGGTGGCAAATGATTTGGCACGGAGGCTTAGTGTCTTGATTGTACTCTTAAGACGAGTGACAAGTAGGATGCGGAATAAAGAGTAGACCCTATAGGTCATTAAGGGATGAAGGTACTATATTTGTGTGTGTTCGGTACAAACAGTTACATGGTAGTGATAAGTGTCGTGGCGTGGTAAACCCTTGTTAGCTAATTTGGTACGAGGGAATGAGTATGCAAATTTTGTTATTATAAGTTCAGTCGAGGCGGCGAGTGAAATCCCTGAATGAGGGATTCAGTATGGGCATAAGATAACTTGCAGTAAGTGAGGAGGTTTTGCTTAGTACGATGTGTGATAATGCTTGGTTCGTATGTTGTTCATTACTCGTGTCTCGTTTTACGTCCTCGTTCTGTGAAAGTTGACCGGAGGTCTGGTGTACGAATGTTTTCGTGTTTCCTATGTTGAGGTATTAAGTACTAGATACTGGTCTGAGTATTGTCAGTAGTCGAGACGTGGTGGATGTCTCAGAACACTGTAGTGGTTGATTGTGTCATACTGTTATTTTTGTTATCGAGTCTTGCGAAGCAGGACTTTTCCATTAGTTAAGGTGTTGTGGAAACATAACGGGGTGGAGGAAGCCACTTGGGAACGTGAGTTGGATGTCCGTGAGAAGTATCTGGACTTGTTTGTTAATATTTAACCATGTATTAGGAATTTTGTTGTACTGATAAACTTTAAGCGCATTGAATATGTCTCAAGTTGAAAAACATTAAGTATGTTTTGGTTATTGGAAGTATGGTAATGGTTGGTCATGCCTTGAAAATAGAAGTTTAATTTAGCATTGTATATGTTAAATGTGTTATAGAAATGCAAATATATTATTGGCATTGAATATGTTGTGGAATTGGGAACTATGTTATATGTTGTGATTTGCCTCTTGAATAGAGATGGAATAACCGGTAATGGGTTAGGTTGATGAATATTGAACTGTTATATTGTTGAGAATTGAGAAATCATATTGTTGAAATTTATTTACCTAATTTCGGGGACGAAATTCTTTAAGGGGGGGAGGTTATAGCGATCCTAGTTTTCCCTTCATTGTTTAATTGCATTTCAGACTCGGTTCCGTGGATGTGTTGTTGTCTTTTTCCCGTTTCCATCCTTTACTCTTTGTATATGAGTCTTGGGTCGTGTTGGGTAGGTTTAAAACAGGTTGGTTGTGTTTGGAAACCAAGGGTTAGTGTCCATTAAATTTTCATAATGGTTCATTTAATATCCTTATTAGCAGTTACAAACTTGTTCATTTAATATCCTTATTAGTAGTTACAAACTTGTTCATTTAATATCCTTATTAGTAGTTCAGTTACTACCCTTATTAGTGGTCCATTCATTTTCAAACTTGTCCATTCATATTTCAATTAGTGTTCATTTAATTCTAACTTGTCCTTTCATTTTCCAATTAATGGGCTTTAATAACAACCTTTCAATACCAACTACATCAAGGTTGCCTATAAATTACTTACCCAAAAAAAGGTTGCCTATAAATTGAGCTCACCTCTCAACTTCTTTCTATGGTTTTTCCCATATCTCTCTCCATTTGTTATACATATTTTGAGTTTAGATTAAGAGTGGTTAGAGTGAGAGTAAGCATTTTCATAAGGGAGGAGAGGAAGGAGAACAAGAGAGATATCTATATTAAGAGTGGTTAGAGTGAGAGTAAGCATTTTCATAAGGGAGGAGAGGAAGGAGAACAAGAGAGATATCTATATTTTGAGTTTAGATTAAGAGTGGTTAGAGTGAGAGTAAGCATTTTCATAAGGGAGGAGAGGAAGGAGAACAAGAGAGATATCTTGAAAGGAAGAGGAAGGGATGGCTTGCTCTTCATTTTGATTCGAAAATTATTGGGTTTGGAGCACCTTCAAAATCCTTCATCTTCTCCATTTGGTCTCTCCATTTGAGGTAGGGATATCCTACTCCATCTTATGAGCTTTGTCTTTAAATTTTGACATTTTGATATGTTGGGGGTTGTTGGGAAATTTTGAGAAGGTTTTGGGGTCTTTAGGTAATTTTCAAAAGATAGGGTTTCAAACATATAAACCTTTATGTATGTAATACATTGGAAGATGGACTTGGTGTTAGATTATTGATGGAAAACGAAACCTTAGAGTTGGTGTTGTAAATATGGGAAAAAGCCCTAACTGTTTTGATAAATTAATTTGTATAATTAATTTAGGAAATGAGAAATTGAATAGGAAGTATTCAAATTGGAAAGGTACGGGATCAAAGGGTGTTGTTGGATTAATTTATCGCTCACCTAGATAAAATGTTGATACTTTATCCATTTGGTGCATTTATTTTCTGTTTAGAAATAACTGTTTTGGGCTATTGGTGGAGGATAGTCTTGATTGTTGTAGACAATGCATGATGATTAGGCAAACTATAACTAATCAATTGGGTATGTTATCGAATGCGGCGATTGGTATAATACATCAAATTTTGTATTGATTGATTGAACTTGTATATGATAATTGTTTATATACATTGTATTGTATGGGAGGAGATGGGGGATGTACTCCACGGTTTATTGGAAGATGGAGGATGGACCTCTAAATCGAATTTGTTTGAGATTGATACAGCACTACAATGTGTATCATTTGTGAATTATAGAAGTGTTTTGTTTGACATTGATGTAGCACTGAAATGTGTATCACTTGTCTTGATTGATTAAATTTGTATATGATAATTGCTTATATACATTGTATTGTAGGGAGGAGATGGGGGATGTACTCCACGGTTTATTGGAAGATGGGGGATGGACCTCTAAACCGGATTTGTTTGAGATTGATACAGCACTACAATGTGTATCATTTGTGAATTATAGAAATGTTTTGTTTGACATTGATGTAGCACTAAAATGTGTATCACTTGTCTTGATTGATTAAATTTGTATATGATAATTGCTTATATACATTGTATTGTGTGGAAGGAGATGGGGGATGTACTCCACGGTTTATTGGAAGATAGGGGATGGACCTCTAAACCGGATTTGTTTGAGATTGATACAGAACTAAAATGTGTATCATTTGTGAAGTATAGAAGTGTTTGTATGATTTGATATAGCACTCAAATGTATATCATTATCATTTGTGAAGTATGAAAGTGGTTTTATGTGTTATTGATACAGCACCAAAATGTGTATCCATAATGAATTTTGAAAGTGTTTTAGTGATGAGTTATAATCTCATTAAATTATTTGGCCAGACTCTGAGCCTTGTTTTCAAACTTGATGACGAATAAGGAATGGAATATAGCATAGGCATGATTGTCATGAAACTGTAATATGACATAAGTTGGAATATAAGTGTGGACCATCTATTGAATGTTATTATTTTAGTCATTGTTTATAGTTGGTTTAGTATATTTCTACTGGGCTGTGGCTCACCCTATATGGGACTTCATTTTCAGGTATCGACGGTATTCCACCTCCAAGAACATAGCTTGGGAGGCTAGAGGCAGACAGACTATTTGTTGTTTTGTTTTCTTTGGATGCATTTCATGTAAATTCAAGCCAAGGGCTTAATATGTATTTGAGTTAGTACACTCACTTTGTAACCAAGTGTTGACTTGAAAATTTGTAAGCCTATAGGGCAGTTACTTTTGTTATCAATGTGTAATACATTTTTTAAGGATACTCTGATATCTTTTTCCTGTAACTTGACTGTATGATGTTTTGGGTTTATTTTGAGGGCGTTACAGGGTCTTACTTGGACCTGACCTACTGCAAACAACTACCGACAAAATCAAAGTTATCCAACAAAGGCTCAAGACAGCACAGAGTCGGCAAAATAGTTATGTGGATGTCAGAAGAAGGCCTCTTGAGTATGAGGTTGGCGATCATGTGTTCATTCGCATAGTTCCTATGAAAGGCCCATCAAGATTCTATAAGAAGGGTAAGTTATCACCCCGTTACATTGGGCCGTTTCAAATTATGGAAAGACTTGGGCCGGTTTCTTACAGAGTTGCTTTACCGCCAGGAATGGAGCAAATGCACAATGTGTTCCACGTATCAATGTTGAGGGGTTATCTCTGAGACCCGTTCCATGTCATTGATTACCACCGAATAGCCCTTGATGAGAATATGGAATACGAGGAATGGCCAGAACAAATCATCGACCAACGTGAAACAACTGAGAAACAAATCCATTCCAATGGTAAAAGTGAAATGGAAAGAGCATTATTGAAGGGACGCTACGTGGAGAAAAAAAGATTAGATGCGACAACGCTACCCATATCTATTTCCGAATAGAGGTAATATAGGTTTGGAGGACCAAACTCCCTAAAGGGGGGGAGAATGTGACAACCATGTTCTGTGTTATATTGTTAACCTCTAATTATGCTTGTGATTATGTGCTTAATATGATTTTGGGTGCTATTTATATGATTATATGTGTTTTTGAATTTATATATGTCCACCGTAGAGAAATCTATTCTATTTCCTATTATAATTCGAAATTGAGGGTCGTAGAGGTGACAGAAACCAAAATTGACTATACCATTGTGATTAGCATAGATTTAAGAGCCTACGATGAAATTTAATTAAAGTTTGGTTCAGACTAAATTAATTAGTTTAATTCAATTAAAATAAGCCTTAGATTAATTAAACTAAGCTCTAATTAACTAGCTTAGTCATGGATTAGTGAATTAAGTTAACCTATCATATACATATACTAGTTAAGGTGCTTAGCTCATTTTTTAGCTCAAAATGCAGCTTATAGAGAGAGCATTTTAGAGAGAGAGAAGTGTGATTCTAGAGACAGGGAGGCTCAATCTTGAAAATTTGGCTAGGAACATGAAGGATTGTTTGTAGAAACTTAAGAACTAGCTTGTGAAATTGAAGACTCTAGGTAAGTCATTACCTTATAATTCATGAAATTAAGCGATCAAAGATATGAATTTAGGAAGATTATGAGAGTTAATGTAAGAAATGGCTTAAAGATGATGAATAGGGAGGTCTAACATACATGCATGCATCAATTTGTTATGTTTTCTTATTTTTGCACATGAATCTTGTAATTCATGTAGAATTAAGAGTTGTATCTCACATGCATGCATGAGTTGTTATGTTTTGAAGTCCAATTTTAAGCTTCAAAGCTTGTTGATGCAAAGTATAAAAGATTGTCTTTTTCAAGTATAGAGTTTAAGGTTTAAAGCTTGTTGAATTCATGGAGTTTTGACCTATGGGTTGAAACTAGCTTCAAATATATGTATTTGGGAGTGTTCTTGCATGTTTGAGTGAGTCATGCATGAATTTGGAGCCTTGGAGTTGTGTTTGAAGCTCAAACAGAATTCTGAAAATTTCAGAATTAGAACAGTTTGCTCGAGTGGTGGAAGTGTCGCTCAAGCGTACATTTCTAGCTCCTAATACTTTTGCAGACATTGGGGGTTGGCTCGAGCAACCACCCTTTATTTTCAATCTTGGCTCAAGCGACCAAAAAGTTGTCTTGAGCGTAAAATGAGAGCATCCAGTACTTTTGCAAACCAAGGGGTTCGCTCAAGCGACCAATGTTAGGCTCGAGCGAAGTGCCCTGTTTCAAGAAACTTCGAAAAGTTTTTTATGTCTCACTTTCCATTCTTTTGCATTTTTTTAGCATACTTAGGCATACATTGAACAGTCTGATTGACCTAAAGAAGTAGAAAGAAGCCTAAGAAAGATAAATGAATAAAGAACGGATTGAATTGTGTTGTGACCTTATTTTCGTATGTGCTATGAATTGTGTAAGGTCAATCGTGAGGATGAATCAGCCATCTGAACACTGTGAGTAATGTCTTAGTAAATATATTTTCATGTATGCTATTTTCTAAATACAACATGTGTGGTAAGTTTTCCAAAATCATGAATTTGTAATCTGAATGAGTATTTTACCCATCTGATTCATAAAAGACTTGAACGTAATTGATAAGCACGAAAGTATAAGATTGGACCAAAGGTCATTTTGTATGAATACATAATGGGCCTAAGGCCGTTTGGTATGATTGATAAGAATGTATAGTGGGCCCAAGGCCATTTGGTATATATGACAAAGACACAGAATGGGCCTAAGGCCGTTTAACATATTTGACAAGATAAATCTAAGGTCGTCTTACATATGAATTGGACCGAAGGTCATTTTGTATGATTGTTAAATGGACCAAAGGTCATTTTGAACAATTAAGTGATTGGACCAAAGGTATTTTTGAATGTGAATACGAATACGAATATGAACATAATCATGATTATAAACGCACGCGTGAATATGAATTTGGAAATGATGGACCTAAGATCATTTTGTACATACGATGTGAAGAACCGGATGGTTATTTGTGTATGGATCCATTAAACGTGAACATGTTCTTGAACTTGAATACGCACATAAATAAGAATATGGAAATGTTGGACCCAAGGTCGTTTAGCACATATGTTATGATTGGATATGTAAAATGTTTGGACCTAAGGTCGTTTTGTCTCTTCTTGGGCTAAGTATAATGGATTAAACCCGAGGTCATTCCATTATGATGTGCTAAACGACCCGAGGTTGTTTTGTCTATTAGCTTACTCTTTATCTATATGTATGTAGGTGGGCCGTGGGATGTCCAGCCCCAGCCCTATTGAACTTGTAACAGAACCAAGTTTTGTGGAGTCAGCCCAAGACCCCTCATGGCTTTGTTTTTAATCCTTTGATCTTTTGACCCTTTTGTTTCTTTTGTTGGTTTCCTAACCATTTATGTAAATATTTTATAAGTTTTGGGCTACATGTGAAGAAATGTTGAATGGTCCTAGAAACATTAACTCTATAATCATCTGTTGTGTGAGTTATTATATACATATGTGAAAAGTTTTTTTTTGTCTCTCGCCATATATGTACAAGCTCATTGGAAAATCTTTATATATTTGCTTCCTTTTTTGGCCCCCTATTGTTATAAGTGATTTGATTTCTGTCCGAGGCCATAAGTAATCTCATGATTACTGGCCGGTTATGATCCTAATCCATAGAGGCGGGTTCGGGTCATGATAGTGACGGAGTGTCTATCACAATAAACTCCGTCACCAATGTCTTTGTCCTTGCCTACACATTCAAACTCGTGGACCTTAGCAACTATGTCGGTGATCCCTTAAATCTGGCTATCAGGCTATCAGATGGCTCCAGATAATGAAGGAACTTGCGAAGTTCCTTGTAACACCCAACGTACATGATGTCACAAGAACTGCCTTGGTCAAACAATATCCTTCTTACCTAACATCCTCTGATCATGAGGGTAACCACCAAAGCATCATTATGTGGATGCTGAACAATTTTCAAGTCCTCATCTATAAAAGAAATCATTGGTCCTTGACATCCCGCAGTCCGTGGTTTCTTCTTTTGAACCTAAAACACGTGCCATAAGTCTTTCACCCTCTGAGTCTCTCCCCTGATCTCGTTTGCACTCACCTTTGAGTGGATTACTGTGATAACCCCGTTTCGTATTATGCTAATTGGTCCTTATTATGAATTTGATTATGTGTCTGATATGATTGTGTACCAATTATGTGAATATATGCAGTTTTGAATTTCTATTTGTTTACCGTAGGAATATCTGTTTGATTATCTGATTTGTAAATTAAATTGAAGGCCTTATTAGCCAAAGAACCCGAAATTGATTACGCCATTGGGATTAGCGTAATTTTTAGAGTCTACGGTGAAATTTAATTGGAAATTGATTTGGATCAAATTAATTAGATTAAAATGTTGGCATAGTGCTCAAATTATTTAAATATTGGTTATATTGGTTAGTGGACTTATACATGAGAGGC
Source organism: Camellia sinensis (assembly GCF_055761805.1). Classification (NCBI taxonomy): domain Eukaryota; kingdom Viridiplantae; phylum Streptophyta; class Magnoliopsida; order Ericales; family Theaceae; genus Camellia; species Camellia sinensis. The sequence goes on from NC_138964.1 coordinate 92,036,463, forward strand.
CATATACACTCAAGCTCTCTCTTTAATCAACATTGGCTGATTTAACTCTAAGAAAAGGGGAAAGAGTCGGCTATAGAGAGAGAATTGTGCAATCTTAGCTCAAAGCTTGGAAACCTTGGAGATTACTCAAGAATTGGCTATAAATTGTGAGACTTAAAGCTCCTAGGTGAGTATTTCTTGAATTCTAGTTTGTAATTTTGTGCATTCAAGCTAATTGGGTAATCTAGAGTAAGAATTGACAAAAAATGAGTTGGTTTTGTTGAATGTGAGGTCAATAGACACATGCATGTAGGAAATTGCTATGAATTTCCATGTTCGAGCATAAATGTATAATCCATGTTGAGTTTTGGTTGAAATCCACGTATTTGATCACCTCTTCACCAAATAAGTTGAGAATAATGTGTATCTCCCACATGCATGTACAATCCATGGGAGTAGAAGCTTTGAATGCATGAAATTGTTATGTTGGTAATAAATTTGGTGGAAAATGAAACATGCATGTGTTTGATTTATGAAATTGAGCTCCATATTGATGTAAATGGGTGTTTGTATCATGATAGCATGAATATATTTGAAGTTTGAGCCATGAAATGTATGTTGGGTTGATTTGAATGCTGGATTGGAGCTCAAGAACAATTCTGGGTTTTCTAGAATTTCGATGTCCGCTTGAGCGGGGGAACCGCCGCTCGAACGTGAAATTCGTGCTCCCAGCATATATTTGCAGACATGACTCCCGTTCGAGTGGGAAAGTTCACACTCGTGCGGGGAGCCATGTAGAGAGGCCTTCCGCTCGAGCGTAAATTTGACATATCCAGTATTTTTGCAGGCCTCAAGGGTCCGCTCGAGCGGGGAAGTCCACACTCGAGCGGGGACCCTGTTTTCTGAAATTTTGAAAATGCATTCTGTGTTCTGTATTCCGTTCCCTTTCACTTCTAAGCACTCTTAGGCATACATTGAACATTGTAATTAAATTAAAGAGATAAGAATGAAGCCTAAAGAGGAATATGTGAATTAAAGAATGGATTGAATTATTTATGACCCATATGTGTTATGTGATATGTAGGGTCAAACTCCAGGGCAAATCCACAAGCCGATCACTGTGAGTAATATCTAAAATATGTTGATGTCCAATTGCTTACTTCTATGTAAGTTTTGTAAAGTTCATTAGTTTGATAGTGGACAAAGTTTGATATGGAAGTTTGAAAAGGCCTAAAGGCCAGTTTGATATGAAAGTTTGAAAAGGCCTAAAAGGCCAGTTTGATATGGAAGTTTGAAAAGGCCAAAAGGCCAGTTTGATATGAAAGTTTAAAAAGGCCAGAGGCCGTTTTGACAAGAATGAATGATTGGGCCGAAGGCCGTTTTGACATGAATGAATGGCCCGAAGGCCGTTTTGACATGAACGAATGGGCCGAAGGCTGTTTTGGCATGAATGGATGGGCCAAAGGCCGTTTTGACATGAATGAATGGGCCGAAGGCCGTTTTGACATGAATGGATAGGCCAAAGGCCGTTTTCACATGAATGGATGGGCCAAAGGCCAGTTTGTCATCTGAATGGGTCAAAGGCCGTTTTAACACAAATGGAAGATAAATGGGCCGAAGGCTAGTATGTTTGGAACCACAGTCATTTGACTTAAATTGTGTATATATATATGTTAAATAGAAATATGAATCGGGCCCAAGGCCGTTTGAAGCATGTTGTTCTACATACTATTTGTATAACTCTTTTATTTGATATTATTCACTCGGCTATCGCTCACGCTCATTCATGTGTTTGTAGGTGAGCCAAGAGAAGTCCAAACCCAGCCCCAGTGAAGTCTGTATGGAAAGCGTCTCACGCACGAGACACGTCTTCGCCCTTCTGCCATTCTATGTTATTTTGTCATGTTGGCGAGGACTTTGGTGTACGTCTGTATATAGCTTTGTTTTGGCTGACTTAGATTTGAATAATCCTGTCTGTATAGAACTTTATGTTACTATACTTTCTGTTGTGAGTTATTAACAAATGTATGTATGGAATGTTACGATGTGCATATAAGCACGGCTCTATGGACAAAATTTTAAAATTGCTTCCGTTTGGCCCCGTTAACTCTGTTAAAATACGTCTGGTTTGGTTTGAGGCCGTAGGTAATCTCATGATTACTGGCCGGTTATGTTCTTAACCCACGGGGGCGGGTTCGGGTCATGACAATTACATTAATAACCATAGGTTCTTCAACCCGAGGTGTAGTGGTTGGTGGGGGTAGTACTCCTACTAGTGCCCTCATTTTCTCTTCATCGATCAAGTCTCTCAGATGCCCTTGTCTGACCAAATCTTCCAAGTGCTGCTTCAAAATCCGACATCCCTAGGTCATACGCCCTGTCTCATCATGATATGCACATGACCTGGTGTGAAACCTTCTCATGGACTCCCCTGGGACCCTTTGTGGTGGTCCGTAATAGGGTTTGTCCCTAATCCTCTCTAAGATCTTATAAATCGGGATCTTGAAAATGGTGCTAACAGCCTACACTCCTTCAATTTTGACTGCCCATTGTCATTGCCAGTTCCATTTCGGTTTCGTTTGGGCGAGTCGTTCCTCTTCTCTTGCTTAATTGTTGTCATGACTCAAACCTACCCCCGTGGGTTAAGGACATAACCGGCCAGTAATCATGAGATTACCTACGGCCTCAAACCAAAACAAATGTATTTTTAATATTGGGGGCCAAACGAAAGCAATTCAAAATTTTGTCTATAGAGCTGTGCTTACATGGCACATCTATACAACCAAACACATAAACATTAATAACTCACAACAGAAATGCAGTAGCATAAGTTCTGTACAAACAGGATCATCCAAAAACTAAGTCAACCCATGACAACTATATACAGACATATGCAAAGTCCTCGCCAACATGACAAAAATAATAGAGCATAGCAGAAAGGCGAAGATGAGTCTCGTGCGTGAGACACTAGGGCTGACTCTCCAAAACTCGGTTGTTCCACACAGACTTCACTAGGGCTGGGTCTGGACCTCTCTTGGCTCACCTGCAAACACATGAATGAGCGTGAGCGATAGACCAGTGAATAATATCAAATAAGAAGATACAAACAATATGTAGAACAACATACTCCGAACGGCCTTGGGCCCAATTCACATTTTTATTTAACATTTACATACGCAATTTAAGTCAAATGACTGTGGTTTCAAACATACTGGCCATTGGCCCATTTATCTTTCATTCCTGTCAAATGGCCTCTGGCCCACTCATTTGTGTCAAAATGGCCTCTGACCCATCCATTCATGTCAAAACGGCCTTTAGCCTATCCATTCATGTCAAAACGACCTTTGGCCCATCCATTCATGCCAAAACGGCCTTCGGCCCATTCATTCATGTCAAAACGGCCTTCGGCCCAATCATTTATGTCAATCGGTTATCCATAATTCAAACTAGAAAACTGGTAGAGAAATAAGCAATTGGACAATTGACAAACTTCAAAATATCGATATTACTCACAGTGATCGGTTGGTTGATTTGCCTTGGAGCTCGACCCTACACAGTCCATGAACACAAAAGGGTCACCAACAATTCAATCCGTTCTTAAATTCACATTTTTCTCTTTAGGCTTTATTCTTATCTCTTTAATTCAATTACAATGCTCAATGCATGCCTAAGAGTACTTAGAAGTGAAAGAGAACAGAAAACGGAACTCAGAATGCATAAACAAAATTTCAAAAAACAAGATCCATGCTTGAGCGTGGACTTCCCCGCTTGAGCGGACCCTTGAGGCCTATAAAAGTGCTGGGAGCATCAAAATTACGCTCGAGCTTGAAGTCTAGCGCTCGAGCGAAAGGCCTCTCTTCGTGGTCCCCGCTTGAGCGGACGCCATGTCTGCAAAAAGTGCTGGATGCATCATTTTTACGCTCGAGCGTGAACTCGGACGCTCGAGCTGAAGGTCTGTCTACATAGCTCCCCGCTCGAGCGTGGACTTTCCCCGCTCAAGCGGACATCCAAGTCTGCAAAAATACTGGGAGCACGAAATTCACACTCGAGCGGCGGTTTCCCCCGCTCGAGCGGACTTCAAATTTTTGGAAAATCCAGAACATGTTCTTGAGCTTCAACTTCAAATTCAAAGGCTCCAAATGCATGATTTTTAACTCAAACTTCATGTATATGTGTACTAACATGGTACAAACACTAGATTACAACATTTTGAAGCTCAATTTCATAAATCAAACCCATGCATGGCTCATTCTCCACCAAATTCATTATTAACATAGCAACTTCATGCATTCAAAGCTTCTACTCCAATAAATTGTACATGCATGTGACATATAACCCTCATTCTCATCCCATATGATGAAAAGATGGTCAAACACATGGATTTCAACCAATATTCAACATGAATCATGTAATTCAAGCCCAAATATGCAAATTCAAGACAACTACACACATGCATGCATACATTGACCTTCAATTCAACAAAACTAACCCAATTTCATGTCAAACTAACTCTTGATTACCCAATTAGCTTGAACACACAAAATTACAAACTAGAATCCATGAGATACTCATCTAGGAGCTTAATTCTCCTAATCTATAGCAAAATCTTGGGTTTAATCTTCCAATTCTCTACAAACTTGAGCCAAACACAACTTTTCTCCTCTTACCCTCTCTAGCCGACCCTCTCTCTACTCTTAGAGTCAAAAACCAGCCAAGATGCAACAAAATAGGAGAATTGAGGTGTGGTGCCCCTTTTACAATAATTCCCACTAACTTAATTTTATAATAATAAATAATTGGGCACTAATTCAATAATTTAATCAACTTAATTTGGTCTGAATCAGTTTTCAATTAAATTTCACCGTAGGCTCTAAAAATCACGCTAATCACCATGGCGTAATCAATTCCGGGTTCTGTGGCTGATAAGGCCTTCAATTTAATTTCCAAAGCAGATAATCAAATAGATATTCCTATGGTGAACAGATAGAAATTCAAAACCACATATTTTCACATAATGGCACACAAAATCATATTAAACACATAATCACACTTAGATTATGGACCAATTAATATATTACGGAACAGGGGTATCACAATTGTACTTCCTCACTTTGATCTATTATCCTCCTATGTCCTGGCACACTTCTCAATCCTCGCCATTAGATGCTCTATGGTTTTCAGCAAGATCTTCGCCAAAGATTGCTTAAGTGGGTAGTCATCTTCCATGTCGTTCTTAAAATAAACAACGGCTAACTCCTGGTTACATCTTAGAATCTAGTTGTAAACCTCGTAATATTTCTTGGCATAGGTTGTAAGGCTTTCACCATTGTCTATCTTTGAAGCTAGTAGTGATGTGATAACCCTGTCCCTTACTATGTTAATTGGTCCTTAATACGAATGTGATTATGTGTTTTGATATGATTTCGTGTGCCATTAGGTGAAAATATGTGGTTTTGAATTTCTATCTGTTCACCGTAGGAATATCTGTTTAATTGTCTGCTTTGGAAATTAAATTGAAGGCCTTATCGGGCACAGAACCCAGAATTGATTGCGCCATTATGATTGGCATAATTTTTAGAGCCTACGGTGAAATTTATTGAAAACTGATTCGGATCAAATTAAATTGATTTAATTAGTGACTTAGTTCTCTATTATTTGATATTAAAATAATATAACAAGAGGGGCTTTTAAAATGGGCACTACACACCCAATTTCTCTCCTTTAAGCTTTACTTGGCTGATCATAAACACTAAGAAAAGGAGAGGGTCGGCTAGAGGGAGAGAGGGTGAAGGAAAATTGAAGTTTTGACCTCAAAGCTTTGTGACCTTGAAGGCACACAAAAAAAAAAGACCTTGAAGGCACACTCGAGAATTTACCATAGATTGTAAGGATTAAGCTCCTAGATGAGTAATCATCCCTTGATTCATAAGTTTGGACTTGTGATTTTGTGTATTCAAGCTAGTTGGGTAATCAAGAGTGAGAATTGACATAATTTGAGTTGTATGTATTAAATTTAAAGTCAATAGATGCATGCATGTAGGAAATTACTATGAATTTTCATATTTGAACACAATGTGTGTAATCTATGTTGAATGTTGTTTGAAATCCATGTATTTGATCATCTCTTCACCAATTAAGTTGTTATGAATGAATATTTCTCACATGCAAGAGTAGATCATGGAGGTATGAGCTTTGCGTGTTTGAATTTGATGTATTGGTGACGAGTTTAGGTTAATTTGAGGCATGCATGTAAGTAATTCAAGAATTGGAGCTTCATTGTGTTATGATTTGGTGTTGGTATCATGTGGGTATATGTATGTGTGAAATTGGAGCCATAATCTGCGAGAAATGTGGTTGAAATGTCGAAATTGAACTCAAGAAACCATTCTGGAAAATCCAGAATTTATGATGTTCGCTCGAGCGGGGGAACTGACGCTCGAGCGGAGAATTCATGCTCCCAGTATTTTTTTGCAGGCATGGGTCCACTCGAGCGGGGAAGTCCACGCTCGAGCGGGGAGCTATGTAGATAGACCTTCCGCTCGAGCGCCCGAGTTCACGCTCAAGTGTGAATTTGATGCAACCAGCACTTTTGCAGACCAATTGGGTCCGCTCGAGCGGGGGAAGTCCACGCTCGAGCGGGGACCCTATTTTCTGAAATTTTGTTTATGCGTTTTGTGTTTCATTTTCCGTTCTCCTTCACTTCTAAGTACTCTTAGGCATGCATTGAGCATTGTAATTGAGTTAAAGAGATAAGAATAAAGCCTAAAGAGGAAAATGTGAATTTAAGAACGGATTGAATTGTTGGTGACCCTTTTGTGTTCATGGACTGTGTAGGGTCGAGCTCCAAGGCAAACCAACCAACCGATCACTGTGAGTAATATCGATATTTGGAAGCTTGTCATTTGTCCAATTGCTTATTTTCATATAAGCCTTATGCCTTATGATTTGCTAGTTTGAATTACGGACAAATGTCTGATCAGAATGAATGGGCCAGAGGCCGTTTTGACAAGAAAGAATGGATGGGCCAAAGGCCGTTTTGACAAGAAAGAATGGATGGGCCAAAGGCCGTTTTGACATAAATGGATAGGCCAAAGGCCGTTTTGACATGAATGGATGGACCAGAGGCCGTTTTGACGTAAATGAGTGGGCCAGAGGCCGTTTTGACAGGAATGAAAGATAAATGGGCCAAAGGCTAGTATGTTTGAAACCACAGTCGCTTGACTTAAATTATGTATATAAATGTTAAATAAAAATGTGAATTGGGCCCAAGGCCGTTCGGAGTATGTTGTTCTACGTATTGTTTGTATCTTCTCATTTGATATTATTCACTGGGCTATCGCTCACGCTCATTCATGTGTTTGTAGGTGAGTCAAGAGAGGTTCAGACCCAGCCCCAGTGAAGTCTGTGTAGAACAACCGAGTTTTGGAGAGTCTGCCCTAGTGTCTCACGCACGAGACTCGTCTTCGCCTTTCTGCTATGCCATGTTATTTTTGTCATGTTGGCAAGGACTTTGCATATGTCTGTATATAATTTTCATGGGTTGACTTAGTTTCTGGATGATCCTGTTTGCACAGAACTTATTCTACTGTATTTCTGTTGTGAGTTATTAATGTATATATGTTTGGTTGTTTGGATGTGCCATGTAAGCACAGCTCTATGGACAAAGTTTTGAACTGCTTCCGTTTGGCCCCCATTAACTGTTAAAATACATTTGCTTTGGTTTGAGACCGTAGGTAATCTCATGATTACTGGCCGGTTATATCCTTAACCCACGGGGGCGGGTTCGGGTCATGACAAGTGAGTTCACCCTCAGTAGCTGTATGTTGTTGGTGACAAACTGAGCCACGAACTTCATAGCCAAGCCTTCCTAGTTTTTGATTAACCACTTAGGCAACTTTAGGAACCAATCTGGTGTTATTTCTCCTAATGTCAATGGGAACACCTTACACAACAGCGAGTCATTCCTGCTTCACAAAGACATAGCATTTAAATACAAGTTGATATGAAAATTAAGATCGGACTTACCATCATATACCTAAAACCCCAGCATCGTAAACCTCTTTGGCACTTCAAAGGCATCCAACTCCATCGAAAACGGTGACTTCGACTGTCTGATGGATGTCACCTCGGGGGCATTCCTTTTTCTCTGAAGGAAGTTGCGCAAGTCTTTCTTTGATCGCCTTACTGCTCTACTATTCACCGACTTCAACACACTATTCCCTGTACTTGCATGTATCCTCTTCGACCTGTTAAGATCCAACGTCTTTTCCACATGGTGATCCTGCCCATTCACTTGGTGATCCTCCGATTTAGGACACTCCCACTCTTTGAGGCTCTACTCTTCCAACATGTTGAGATCGCCGTGGTGAGTTTCAAGTCTTCCTCCCATTGATATGCGCCATGGTCTATCCTACCGGCTGGGCGCCGACGTCTGCAGCAATCAATGATGTTGTTGACAATGGCAATGCTAGGTACATTACCTTGATTGACATTATAAAGTTTACCATCGTTTGTAAATCTGCCAATTTGGTTGCCAAATCTTTCACCTCTTTATCCCTCCGTATGCACCGATCCTTTCAAATCAGGAAATCACTCTCGTTGTAGTACTCTTTTGGGGCCTGATCCTGCCTGTCCTTGTTCCTCCTCCTTGGGCTGTTATGGCCCTTTCCGACATTATTCGCTTTTGGGTTCACCTCATGTACTTCTTCACAGTCTTTCTCCTTTCCTTCGTTGTTAAGACTGGCGTGCTCCTCTTCCTCGGTACGCACATCGTCTCCGACTCGATCTCCTTGTCCGATATTGGCCATCTATTCCTACTAAGTTCTTACATACAACGCCAAATTGTGAGTTTTGATTTTTGACCTCATAACCAAACTAGATCTCATAGTCGAGATCTAAAAAACTTATCCATAGAGCACACGGACGAATAAAAGAGCCCAACACATGCACAAAAGAAGACAATAAACCCCACATTAATGTATAATTATGTTCTATTATTATTTTGTAAAGAAATGCTATTATTTAAATTATCTAATTATACTTCTTTAGTATATGCAATACTCATATAATTTTATTGTTAAAACTGAGAAATCGGATTTTGATATCAATTTAAACACACAATGAAACAAAATATTTTTTAAATATAAAATAGAAATTTAAATATGATCTTTTGTTAATTTATAATACTTATAGGTATATATTTTATTTTTATAGTGACTAATATATTTTAATAACTTAATAGATTAATTGATAGTTCAAAATATATTTTGCATTGTGTGCATTGCAACATTCTTTTAAATAATTTTATTATGGATGCAAACATAAACTTACACATAAATAATTTAATTTAAATTTTTGAAAAATATTTTAATATTTTAATTTAATTTTTTTTTATATATATTTTGTCCCGTGCATGGTCATGGTCAACGGCTAGTTAAAGAATAAACTTACGTCACATAATTAAACCACCAAAATAAATAAATAAATAAATAAACATATCAACACACCGGAGCCAACCTCTAGCCAGAATAATGAGAAATCAGGAAACCTCAACGAAATGAGGATTGGGGACATAGGAGCATTTCCAATGATCAGTTAAATGGATTGTTAAAGGCAAAATATTACTGGTGTGGAAAAATTGTATGTTTGGTTTGATTTTGAGAGAGTAGTTTTTAAAAATTATTTTGAGGAGAGAGTTTAGAAATTTTTTTGGTTCGTTTGGTTATGTATTTTAAAAGTAGTTTTGGAGTTTAGGAGTTTGGAATAATTTGATATTTTGTTGTAATTGAGTAGATGTGTGTGAGAAAAAAACTGATTGAAAAGGAAAGAGGAGAGAGAAAAAGTGATTGATTAAGGTGTAAGAGTGAGATAGTGATTTTGGAAATTGTTTTGGAAAAATTACAAACCAAACAAGTTTTTTAGAAAATTTTTCCCAAAATCACTCTACAAAGCCAAACCAAACATACTAGTACTTCAACAATTTGTTATTGGAATTATTAAAAATAGTAATTACTATATTTTGTGTCAAATTTGGCACATGTTTTATCTATAGCTGAAGTTGTCAGCACAACAAATTTTGGACAACCGTCGGGACAACCACCCGAATGACCACCTAATGTTTGTAAAAGTTACCAATTCGGATGACCACTTCAAAGTTGTTTAAGTTAAACAATAACAATTTGACTATTGGAACAACATTGCTATTTTACATTGTTCATTGCTAAATTATAAGTCTAGCTATTTATTTTACCTATTCGCCATTAGAGAAGCTCTAACAATTTGGTAAGTTTTCAAAAAAGGGTTATTTATATGGACTCTCTTTGAACTACTGAAAAATTATCAATTTGACCCTCAAATTATAAAAGAGTACAAATAGTCCCTCTAAACTATAAAAGTATGCAAATAGACCCCATAAACTATAAAAACGTATCAATTGGACCCCCTAATTGAAGGGTCAAACGTCAATAGTTTAGGAGATCTATTTGTATACTTTTATAGTTTATGAGGCAAAGTAATTCCTTTCAATAGTTTAGAAGGTTCATTTGTACACTTTTACAGTTTAAAGAGTGCAAGTGTATTTTTCAATAGATTAAGGGCTCTCCATGTAAAAAAATATATAGAAATCCATGGAAACTTTATCAATATTAATAATCCAAATTTTAAACTTTTTCATGATTCTATAATATTTTTCTGAAAATACCACTAAATGATAATTTTTCCATGAAGATATCCCTAATGGATTCTAGGAAAATGCTATGGTGTGCATCCTTTTAGGATTGCATACTATATGCTCCCCACTACAAAATGTGCAACTTTACTACAAAATTTCATAATATCAACCACAACATGTGTAATATCACCACAAATTAGCGTAATAAAATGTCCGCAATTTTGTGATTGATTGTCACAAAAGTTTGTAACTTGGTTATGATATTTTTTGTTACGCCAATTTATGGCAATGGTACGCATTTCGTGATTAATATTACAAAATTTTGAGATCAAGTTACTCATTTTATGGTTGGGGTGCATATGGTATGAACCCAAAAAAAGGTGCACACCTAAAGGATTTTGTAGTCACATTACTAGTTTGGACAAATCATATTCCACATTCAATCCATCCAAATGTAGCATGCCATATTATGGAAATCAAACCGCATTTCACATTCAATCCACCCAAAATATAGCATGCCACATTGCACATTCAATCAACCCTTATACCACATTTCAAAATTCACATTAAAAAGAATGAGAAAATTCCCTCCTTATTTTTAATTGCTTATGTCACATTTCAAAAAAGTACACTAAAGGATTTGTGTAGTAATATTGCTGGTTTTGACAAATCACATATTACATTCAATCCATTCAAAATGTAGCATGCCCATTATGGAAATCAAATCAAATTTCACATTTCACATTCAATCAATCCTTATGCCACATTTCATAAACCGCATTCCAAGAAAAAAAAATGAACCCAACACTCAATAAGAGCAAAAACGTCTTAACATGACACAATAATATATTAAAAATGATTTCATAAAAATATTTCCAAATGAACCTGACCTACCAATCTAAAATTTAAAAAAAAAAAAAAAAAAAAAAAAGGCGTATATAGATTTCTGAAGTGAGATCCTCAACTAAATTTTTTTTTTTCAATTATTTTTTATACCATAAAACTAAATATTAAATTTTTAAAATAAAAAAAATTATAAATAGCTCGATAAATTGTAACAAAACAGAACCTTTAAGCCAAATGTGACGCCCCTATTTCCTCATTTTAACTGACAGATTCTTATAAATTCGCATAATTAAACTATAAAATAATATATATATATATATATATATGTTAGCATGATAGTTATTAGTGTACTTTTTTGAAATGCGACAAAAACAACTAAAAATAAGGAGGGAATCTTCTATTCTTTTTTTAATTTTTTAATGTGGTTTTTGAAATGTAGCCTAAGGGTTAATTGAATGTGGAATGTAGAATGTGATTTGTCCAAACTAACAGTGTGACTACAAAAATCCTTTAGTGTTCTTTTTTGAAATGTTACAGAAATAACTAAAAATAAGAAGAAAATCTTCAAATTGATCATAACATAAAAACAATAATAAATGTGTCAATTTACATAAATAAGAAATTGTGTATTCATTAAAATAATTGTGAGACTAGTTGTTACATAAGTTTTAATTTTAAGATTTACGAGTTAATGTCATAAAAATAAAAATTAAAAATTAAAAAAAAAAAAAGCTAATTATTGAGTGAGTGTTTAAAGTCAACTTTTATAGTACCTTTATTGATTTTTTTTTTTTGGGGGGGGGGGTTGGGTCTATAATGAATTTTTAAAAAAAATATTAAAAAAACTACACTTGAATTTTACACCACTAGATCAAGTAGAAACATAAAAATTAAAAATACGATTTTTTTTTTAAAAAAAATCCTAAAAAGACCCCCTAAAAATAGGCAAAAATAATTAGTATTTTTTTGGTTATTTTATTTTATTTTTTTTACTCGAATTTATTTACACAAGGCAAACCTAAAAGGTAAAATCTTTTGATATAATTTTGGGGAAAAAAAATCACTAAAGGTAAAAGAACTGAGAAAAAAAAAGGCTACCTTTTTGGATATATGCCAAATGAAACTGTATAAAATACCATCTAATCTGCTAAAACCCCGCCGATCTACATCAATCCACACCGCAGTTTAAATTTTAAAATTTATAATTCATCTTCGAAACCGCACCACTACGCTCTAATTAATACATATATATTTTTTAACTTATAATGAAATATCAAAATAAAAATAAATATGATAAAAATTTAAGATGTGAAATTAATTACAAATTAATAATTATATATATAAAAAAATATTATGTAGAATTAATTGGTGTTACATATATAAAAAATATTATGCAAATTAATATCATATATTATACAGAGAATTTATAATTGGTTAAAATATTTTTTAATCTGTCCAAAACTGTTCAAATCATAATTTACCAATCCATCAATCCGCTTGAACCGCACCACTCACGCCCCTAAAAACTCCCCTGAGAAGCAAGGGAACGGATGCGTTTTATCTTTTAGCTTCATATTGTCAACTTTTAACTTGCCAAATGCTGCACAACACAAAACAGACCCAAAATCCGTGATTCATTGCTAATGTGCTTTGGGGGCGGCATGTCTGCAGCTTGCCCATGTCCGCATTTTCTAAAGCATGTTTTGTGTTCCTTAAGGATTTATAACACGCGCGCGCGCACACACACGCGCGCGCACAAAAAAACAAACAAACAAACAAACAAAACAAACAAAACAAAAAGTAAACAAATTTGAATCACATTCCTGCAAGTGAAAAACACTATGGCCACTGTAAAATTCAAGCAATTCATGTATTTCTGTAGTCTATTGCACGGAAAAACAAAAAAGACAACCTTTATCTATATAGACTATATTACAAAAATCACAGACCAACTGTCTACCCCACATTTGTCGCAGGAAAAACAACAAAAATGAAAACAAAGAAAGTGGTAAATAGTGTCTGTCCACACTGACAAATAAGCACGTGACAAAGAATCAAAATACACATAATATTGGTGTGTGCTTGACAAAAAGTGCAACTCAGACCAGATCGGGTTCAAACAACTTTGCTGACAGGAACACCAATTTTGCAGCTTACACGTAGAGTTTCTCATTGTCAAAGCTGTAAACATATAACCCTGCTCACCACAAGGAAAGGCAGACCCTGCAAAATTATATTAGTTTTAGAGCCAGCTCTGGTGGTGACAAAGATTCATGAAGCATTTATACCCAAAAGCATCCAAGAGATCTTAAAAGTTCCAAACTACCCACAAAATCGACTACTGTAAAGTGTATAAGGTAAGTGAGAGTAGTGGAACTAGAATTTTACTTTTTGAGCCACATTTCTTTTTTCCCCCTAGAAAAAGAAAGCAAAAGAAAAGATAAATGGAAGAGGAAGAACAAAAAAAGATGGCACTTAACCAACATCAGGGAAGACACCAAATTTCAGCTTAATAGAGGCCCAACATTCTTAGCTCCGTGATGTGGCTGGGATCAAGTTCTTGGAAATCCTTATTAGCTTCTCTGTCTTCTACCACATACTCCTTTAACATAAAAAATCAGAAATCAATCAATTGAGAACTCAAAGAATCAATAAGGGGATTAATGCTTGATGATTTAACTGGGACATTAATGCTTCTCAAAACTGGGACATTAATTGTACCAATATCTCAGTAACTGAAAGAACAAAGTTGGATAAAAACTGAAACAATGTCTCTCTATCCAAACTACTAAAGGATGAAACTGTCAGGGTTAAAGTATGAAATTGTATCACCAAAATAGTTAAGTTTAAAATCAAACAATTCACGCACGAAACACAAAAAAACCCGACCCGATGAATTCCCAACTGCACCAATCTTGATTATTCCAGAGCAAGGATCGGGTTATACAATTTATTGTGATTTGTCACGGGATGAGTTGGGTTGTGTGTTGACATCAATTGAAGACACACAAGAAGAATTACCTGACTTACAACTTGGAGCTTGTGGCTTTGCTTGAAGATTTTGAGAGACAATACCTTTACGGCTAGAAATTTGAAGTGTTTTTCAACCACAAGAGCTTGAAAAACAGGTTTTCACAAAAGAACCTTAATCTATGTCAAAGATGGGTAGAATTCATGGCTGATTATAATTTCACTTGCATTATCACCGGGGAAAGGCGAATGTAGTTGTTGACGCTTTGAGTAGGAAATCCGTTAGTCATCTAGGTGGCGTAGCCATTCGAGAACGGGAGATGTTTGGAAATATCAGCGAGTTTGATCTACACTTGGCGAATTCTAAGAGATTGCAATGTTATTTACCATGATTACTCTGCTGACTCTTGTTAGTAAAGTTTTAGAGGCCCAACAACACGACGTAGAGACTAAGACCATTGGAGACCGCATTTCCAAGGGTGAGGAGGAATGGGGATTGACCATCAATTCAGACTTTGACTTTGATAGTGAGGTACATGGATAGGATGTTTCTATTAGAGTCTTGTCATGATGACACTTTTAGAGTGTTTCATCATTCCAATCTAATAGTGCATCCTTCTTGTCATTTCGAGATGTTTGACTTGTCAACAAGTAAAGGTCAAACATCAAAAACCCGCTAGATTATTACAATTATTACAATTATTACTAGTAGCTGAATGGAAATGCGAGCATATCACGATAGAGTTAGGACTTCTGAGAACCATACAAGGGAATGATGTTATTTGGATAGTGGTGTACCGTTTGACAAAGACCGCACAATTTATTCCAATGCAACCCAACGACACTGTAGAAGATGTTAGAATGTGTTAGAATCTTCCTATTATTTGTTTCCTTAGATTATTCTGTAATTCCTTCATGAGGGCCTTTGGGCTTTCTTTGTAACAATTGGTTGATTAATATAAAGGGAGTGATATCATTATCACTCTCAAAGTTGATTTACCCTCAAAGCAAACATAGTATCAAAGCTTTAGGGTTCTAAACCTAGCACCCATCATCGTCTTATCATCACCAAACACCAATCAAAGAGCACCAACTACAACCTAATCAAATTTTATTTATTTATTTGATAAATTACAACCTAATCAATTTCGACACCTAACTATCTCCTATGATTCATTGTACCTAATTTTCGGATGCTCCTCATGCCCTAGGAGGGATCGCGACACTTGTCAAAGCCCTTCTGATCTTCGTCGCTTGTCTCCTAGGCCTCTGGCTAGTTCATGATTCACCCTACGTCGTCTGACTCTGCTTCGACCCAGATCAGGCTATTCCTTGTGCGACATTAAGTAGCTTGTTTGGTCACTCTCTCATCTTCATATGGCTTCGATAGGCTAATATAGACAACCTATGGTCTGATTGGAATTTGTTTTTATTCTCATTCTCTTCAATACAACATTTTAAACTTTTATAATTGGGTCACCACGACTGCTATTTTTATTGAAGCTACACCTTTTATTATTTTGTTTAATTTTTGAGCTGATAAATGGCCCCATTAATCTGAATGTTATGCTTCCATTTTGATATGTGTTGAGATTGCTTGCTTATTCCATTCTCTCTTTCCAATATTGTGATTAGTGCTGTGATTTTTTTGGTTAAGTTAGTGGCATAGACATTGCTGACCCATCTAATGAATCCACTACTTCTCACCCAACTAAGGGGAGAATCCCAGTCCAATTATGACTACTACTTCTGAGAACCTCAACCCTAGCCTAAAAATCACCACCTCTCTGTTTAATGGTCAGAATTACCTTGCATGGTCTCAATGTCTAACACTTTTCTTGAAGAGTAAGGGGAAGATGGGAAGAGTTCAAGCACCGGGTATTACTGATCCTGGCTATGATCAATGGGAGATTACCAACTCTTTGATTATGGGGTGGCTCATTCATTCCATGGTACCGGAGACTGCCCAGGATATTTGGGAGGCAGTAGCTGCTACATATTCTCGAAAGGGAAAATTTTCTCGATCATTTGAGTTGCGCCGATCTATTGAGCGCTCAGTTCAGGGGAAGCAGACAGTTCTTCAGTATTACACCTTTATGACTAATGGTTAGAAACGCCTAAATCATCTCCTAGATTACAAGCATGTCTGCACCATTGATTCAGTTGGTTACCGAAAGTTTCTTGCACAGGAGAGGATCTTCAACTTCTTAGAAGGCCTTAATGTGGAGTTTGATCCGGTCCAAAGTCGTGTCCTTGGTATGAATATTCTTCCATCTCTAGAATGAAGATCGTTGTCGTTCTGCTATGTTACCTCTGACTTCCACAGACCGTTCAACATTACTTTCTGCACCTTCTCGAGATAGGGCTGGTTTGCCACTTTCTTCTTCTCATCCTTCTGGGAAGGATAGTTTGTTTTGTGATTACTATCGCTGGCGAGGCATACCCGTGAGATTGTTCGAAGTTTCATAGGACTCCATCAAGGCACCGAGGAGAGATTGCCCTAGTCATAGAGGCGGTCGTGCTAGTTAGTCGAGAAGACGTGGGTCCCACTCTCATGTTCATCAGTCCAGTACTGTAGAGATACATGATTCAGTTCCGGTTATGCAGACGTTTGAGGGACTCTCTGGTATGTCATCCTCTGAGTTTGAGGATGCTCTGCGCACTCTACTTGATCGTTGGTCTCCTGTTTTTCCAAGTGCATCTTCTGCTTTTTCTTTTGCTCGTTCAGGTAACTTAGCCTTCATCTTCTAGTATTTTCTTATCCCATAAGGCCTTGCCTCGGGGATTATTGATTCTGGTGCCTCAGATCATATGTCTAGGTCTTTTGATCTCTTCTCAAACTATACCCTAGCCTCCGGTCAGGATAAAGTTAGGATTGTAGATAGTACTATTTCCTCCGTCTCTGGAAAAGGCTTAATCCATGCCATCTCTTCCCTACCTTTGTCTTATGTTTTACAGGTTCCTAATTTTTTTGTTAACCTATTATTGTCTTTGAGTCGTCTTACTCGAAATTTGAATTATAGTGTAACCTTTTTTCCTAATTCTTGTCTTTTTCAGAACCTTATCACGAAGAAGACAATTGGCAATGGTAGAACAGAAAATGACCTCTATATCTTAGATCAAACTGACCAGCAGACTCATCATTCCATCCAATCTCCATCCACCACAAAAGATCAGCGTCCAGGACATCCATCTTTTTTGTTACTTGGACATTTATTTCCTTCTGTTTTTATTAAAAATAAAGTCTCTGAATTTCTTTGAGTCATGCCAACTTGGCAAACACCGAACTTCTTTTGCTTCTAGTAACAATAAAAGTTCCGTTCTTTTTTCTTTAATTCATTCGGATGTTTGGGGTCCCTCTCGTGTAATGTCTATGAAAGGTCATCAATGGTTTGTTATTTTTATAGATGATTGCTCTCGTGTTACTTGGGTGTATCTCATGAAAGAAAAAAGTGAGATTTTTTCTGTGTTTCAGAACTTCCACAAGATGGTTAGTACTCAGTTTTGGGCGATTGTCAAAGTCCTACGTTCTGATAATAGAGGTGAGTACCTTGATTCGGGTTTGGCTCAATATTTTTCACTCGTGGCATTATCCATCAAACATCTTGCACTCTCAACAGAACGAGGTTGTCGAGCACAAGAATCGGCATCTCCTTAATATGGCTCGTTGTGTGTGTTTTTCTATGGATGTCCCTCAAGCCTATTGAGCCAAGGCTGTTCTCACTACTGCTTATCTCATTAACCATCTTCCTACTCAAGTCTACAAAAAAGGGCACCTCTTCAAGTTCTCTTAGGTTCTGAGTCTCTATTTTCCATTCCTCCAAAACCCTTTGGTTGTATCTGCTTTGTTCGCAATCATTCTCCTTCTCGGGATAAGTTGGATCCTCGTTCTCTCAAATGTGTGTTCTTGGGTTACTTCCCTACTCAAAAGGGGCACAAGTGTTACCATTCTCCCTCTCGTAAATGGTTTGTGTCCATGGATGTCTTTTTGAGTCTCACTCCTACTTCTCCAATCTCGTATCCCAGTCCTCTCTTCAGGGGTAGTCTTGAAGTGAAGACAGCCCTATTACTTCTATTATTCCTAGCTCAGTATTGCCATCAGAGGTACCTATTATTCCTGGTCCAATACCACGTCTAGTGATACCTATTACTAGCAATACAGAATCCGATGTTACCAAGAACAAAGGAGGGCAAGCCTATGTCAGGGATAAGGAAAGGCAGCAAGTTACTTGGATACAAGAAACCATTTCTGATCAATCACTGCCATCTCCTTCTCTTGATGAAGGTCCAGGTAATCCTGAAACTCCTGATATTGCCTACCTCTGAGCCTGAGCATATTGATCTTGATATACCCATTGTCAAGAGAAAGGGTGTGAGATCTTGCACTCATCATTCTATTTCTATCTTTGTGTCTTATTCTCGTTTGTCCTCTTCATATAAAACCTTTGTGTCAAAAATTTCCTATGTTAGTATACCTAATCATTTTCAGAATGCTCTTACTACTCCTAAGTGGAAACTAGCCATGGTGGATGAAATGAAAGTACTTCATAAGAATGGCACTTGAGATTTGACTGAGTTACCTAGGGAAAAACGAAATGTTGGATGCAAATGGATGTATACTGTGAAGCATAAGGCAAATGGTTTAATTGAGCAGTATAAAACTTGGCTTGTGGCAAAAGGTTTTACTCAAACCTATGGGGTGAACTACTAAGAGACATTTGCTCCAGTTGTGAAAATGAATTCAATCAGAGTACTTCTCTCTCTCGCAACTAATCTGGTTTGGCCACTTCATCAGTTTGATGTAAAGAATGCTTTCCTAGATGGGGACCTAGAAGAGGAGATGCATATGGATATTCCTCCTAGCTTTGAAACTCTTCAAACTACGAGTAAGGTGTGTCGACTTCAGAAGTCTTTATATGGCCTCAAAACAGTCCCCTAAGGCTTGGTTTGAGAGGTTTACTCAGGCGATGCTGAAATATGGTTTCAAACAGAGTTAGGCTGATCATACTCTGTTTGTTAAACATTCCTCTCATGGTAAGACCATAGCTCTCATTGTGTATGTAGATGATATAGTTCTTATAGGAGATGATGTTGAGGAAATCTCTTTGTTGAACATGTATTTGGCAAGTGAGTTTGAAATCAAAGACTTGGGGAACCTAAAATACTTTCTGGGGATTGAAGTGGCGAGCTCCAAAGATGGAATTCTCATCTGTCAGAGAAAATATGTCCTTGACCTATTAAAGGAAACCGAGATGCTTGGAAGTAAGCCTGTGACCCACCACTAGAGCCTAATCAGAAACTTTGTGATGATAAGGGGAAAGCAATCGTTGACAGGGGGAGTTATCAGATATTAGTGGCTAAGCTCATTTACTTATCCCATTATCATCCTGATATTGCCATTGTCGTGAGTGTTGTTAACCAGTTTATCCATGCTCCTCATGAAGCACACTTGGAGGCACTTACGAGAATTTTAAGAAACTTGAAATCTTCTCCTGGAAAGGGTCTTTATTTTTCTAAACATGATCATCTTAGTATGGAAGCTTATATGGATGTTGATTGGGTAGGATCAGTCACTAATAGGAGGTCCACTTCAAGGTATTGTATCTTTGTTGGAGGAAATTTAGTTACTTGGAGAAGTAAGAAACATACTATGGTTGCCTGGTCTAATGCAGAAGCCGAGTTTAGAGCTATGGCACAAGGTGTGTTTGAGCACTTGTGGATCAAGTAGTTGTTGCATGATTTAGGAATTGAATAGAAAGACTCCATACGACTATATTATGATAATAAAGCTGCTATCAACATAGCTCACAATCTGGCTCAACATAACAGAACAAAGCATTTTGAGATTGATCGTCACTTCATTAAAGAGAAGCTTACTAGTGGCACAATATGTACTCCGCTTGTACAGTCTGGTGAGCAACTTGCATATATCCTCACCAAGGGAGTTGGGAGTAAACCATTTCAAGATATTCTTAGCAAGCTGGGCATGAGAGATATCTTACACCAGCTTGAGGGAGAGATATCTTCCTATTATTTGTTTCCTTAGGTTATTCTCTAATTCCTTAATCAGTGTAATTCCTTAATCAGGGCCTTTGGGCTTTCTTTGTAATGATTGGTTGATTAATATAAAGGGAGTGATATCATTATCACTCTCTATGTCGATTTACCCTCAAAGCAAACAGAAGATTGGTGTTCTTTATGTTCAATATTTTGTTAAACTTCACAGAGTTAAGTAACGATCGTTTCGGATAAAAATCCTTGTACACCACAGGACTTTGTCAAAGTCTTTACTCAGCACTCCAGACTCAGTTGACATTAAGGTCTTGAAAGGCGTTCCTAGGGCACACTTAAAGGCGCGCATCAATGCAATGCGGTCCAAAACGTATCGAGGAGTGCTTTTTTTTAGCGCAACACCAAGAAGGCGTAAGCATCTCTCGATGAGGTGTTAGCCTCACATGCGCATATTGTGCTTCTTAGCATAATCATCAAAAGTGCACGCTTTTTGTGATGACATTCAAAAAAATAAATAAATATATTGAATCTTACCTATCTTGTACGCAACTCGATGTAAGGCAAAAACGATTGAGCTTCTCTCTCCAAACAATTTCGAAAGAGATGACCAATCTTCTTTGTTTTGCCTTTGACTGCAACTGAGGTTCTCCGATGTCGACTTCAACTGAGAAACAATCGACTAGTTCTCTAATTCTAGTTTTTGCTCTGATTCTGTGTTTCTATTGGTTTTCTCTCTCTATTGATGGATCTCTCTATGAGTCTCTTTGACTGCCTCTTCGTTTTTGCTGGTGGTGGTATCTCAAAAAGAATTTATTAAATGGCTTTTATTACTTTTTTTACTTGAACTTCTCTCTTCGTTTTGATGAGTCAATCTAGAAGCATTAATTAAATGGCTTTTTACTTGAACTTTTCTATCTGTTTTGGTGGATCTATCCAAAAGTATTTATTAATAGGTTTTTATTTATTTTTTATTTGAAGTTGTCTCTATTTTTTTGGGTCTTTCTAACTCCCTCTTTGTTGACCATGGAACCTTCAATCATTTATTACAAGAGAATGGCCTTTATTATTTGCTTTAATATTATTTTTTTAAAGTTAATGGTCTTTCTCTTCATTAATATGTATGCATGCTCTTACAATGCTTGAAAATATTAATTTATTTTGTTTGTATGTCTAAAATAATTTTTATGAGTTTCACACGTTATTCTATTTTTTTTTAAATATTTGTTTATGATATATTTAATTAATTTTATATTTTATAAAAATAAAAAGTTCAATACTCGAAAGGCTTACACCTCAATGCCTCGAGGCTAACGCCTCGCCTCATCAGGGGTAAAACACCTTGCCTTGCACTTTCGCCTTTGAAAACATTGGTTGACATTTAGTACAGTTATTCACCTAAAAAAGACATTTTAGTACGGCATTTGATCCTCGTATAGATGGACAATTCGAGCATGTCATTCAAGCCTTAGACACTTACCATTAGTAGAATTTGCCTACAATAGCAGTTATTAAACCTACATTGGCATGGCACCATTCAAGGCATTATATGGTATACCATGTTGATTGCCACTTTGTTACCAATGTTGACCAAACTTGGTGCAGGAAACAATGGAGAAGATTGCTTTCATCTGACAATGGTTGATTACCAACCAAAGTCATTAGAAGATCTATGCGGATCAAAAGCGACGACCGTTGGCATTCAAGGTGGGGATCATGTCTTCTTCTTACGGAAGGTTTCTAATATGATTTGGGCATGGGGAAAAAAATTATCCTCGATTCATTGGGCATTTTGACATCATTGACAAGGTTGGAGAGGTGGCATATTGTCTGGCCTTGCAACCAAAGCTAACTGGAGTTCACGACATTTTTCACATTTCGATGCTATGAAAGTACGAGTTAGATCCTTCACACGTGCTAGATTAAATCAATTTAAGAGGTTGACAAGGATGCATCATATGAGGAATGACTAGTACAAATTATGGAATTGCGAGAACACGTCATGCATGGAAAGACTATTCCTTTTGTTAAAATGTTGTGGAGACGTCACAGGGTTAAGGAAACAACTTGGGAGCATCAAGTAGAAGCTTGTTATTAAGTACCCAGACCTTTTTGAAGGTTAGTTGCCCTTAATTTCCCGTTGTTCTTGTGTACTTGTGATTCATGGGCAAAATTCCCTAAGGTGAAGAGATTGTAGCAACTCAAGTCTTAAAACCGACCTGATTATGTTATTTTTTAAGAAAACTTACATGTAAGTCTTAAATAAGTGAACTTATTTTCCAATAAGTCCTGTGAGAATTAATGACATTTTTCATCTAACATTATTAATAAACGTCACTAATTGTTAATTTTCAGCGACACTTTAAAAATTATCACAAAAAATAGAATAATGCTATATACACCAATTAGTGTATTAACTAATGTACTAATTGATGATGTGGCATAATTTAAGAGGTTTTTGGTATTTGTGATGTGATTAATAAGTGGGGTCAATAATAACGTTATAACTAGTGTTGGTACATTAATTAGTACACTAATTAGTGTATGTAGCACCACCGCAAAAAATCACTTATTATAAATTTTAGCGATAATTTAAAAATTCGTCACAAAAAAAAGTCAATAATTATAAATTTTAGTGACAATTTATAATAGTCATGACAAAAAAAGTCGTTAATTGTCAATTTTTAGCAACGTGTAAAAAATCGTCACATAAAATTATTTTTGGTGACGATTTTACTAGGACTTATTTTCAATAGGAGTTGATGAAAATCAAGTCCAACTATTAGGACCTATTGGTAGTTTACCCTATTTTTTATCCATTGTGTTGTATTCAGGTTGTTTGGATCCTCGTTTAGTGTTGGTTTTACACTTCAAACTGTTAGATTAAGTTGAGTTTGGATTTTGGATTGGAGGAGCAACAAATTAAGTTGTCTTGGGCAGGTTGATCAATTGGTGGGTGTCAGATTAACAGCATATGCAACCTACTCTAATCTCTGGTTTTTGGGAGTTTTTGACTTGGAGCCGGTCAACTGAGCGAATGTTCGGCCTAATATAAGTCACAATATCTTTAGTGAAACTAATGCCTTCTGACCTGGGTGTATTCACTTACATCACTCAGACAGATATCTTGTTCATTCATTTACAACCCCCCCCCCCCCCCCCCTCTCTCTCTCTCCTTTTACTCTCTTCACTCTCACTTGATTTGGTAAGGCCTAAAGTTGCTTTACTTCTCAAGCTCTCTCTACTCACCCGATTGGAGTTGGTTTTCAATCACTTAGAGTTTGTGGGTTCTTCATTTGAGGTAGGGTTTACTTCTCTCGTGTCAATGTGGGTTTTATGGTATATGCGTGGTAGCTTATTTATACAAGACGATACTCATGTTCTCATGCATTCATTGTAACAAGTAGTTTCTAAATGATAATTATAAATAGATGAAATTCCCTCTCCCATTGCATTATCTTGAGAAATATATCATTGAGCATTGTGTTAAATAGAAACGCCCAAATGTTTCAAAACCCTAGCACATGATTTGAAATAAAAATGTGGATATTGTTTTGGAAATGTTGATAATCATGAAAGTAGGTTGGTTTGAAATGAGAATTGGAATTGCGATTGTATTCATGGAAATGATCAAAACTGAGAATTCACCTTAACTAATTGGATATATATTATGTAATGGAATAAAACTTGTATTTCGGATGAACCCTGCAAAACAGAAACAGTTGTTTTGAAATGAAATCTGGTTTTAAATCTTGTTACGTATTATGTATCGCCTTATGATCACATACATTGTCGATTCATATTGTTAGAGTAGAAGCATTCTCTACTGGATTATATGTTCAACCCTGGTTTAATTTTTTTAAGGTGTTGATCATGGACCATAGCCATGAGTTGGCAAGGAATGTGGATGTGAGCCCTCAAGTTCCTTCGTTGTGGCCTAGGGCCTTGATTTTGTAAGGCCGTGAGCCTTGTTTTGTAAGGGTATATCCCTATTTGGTTGATGTAAGCCCTTGGGGCGTTTAAATACAGTGAATGATTATTTTGTGACATGTATATTTTGAAAACTCATATAGCATTGAATGTAGAATGCATGTTAGTTATCGGGATCCTGGAATATAAACGTATTAGAACTAGGGGTGGGCAAACATCCATCCGATTTGCCAAAATCGAATGACCCAAACCTATGCGTCACAAAATGGACAGTTTCAATGGTGCAAGCGGACAGATGCAGATGCGTTTTTCTCAATTCACCTAAATTCGGACGGATAGCAGATGGAAGGTCACCCCACCCAACCCAACCCGATCCGCCAACACTACTACAAAAATGAAGTTATGCTTTTATGCTTTGTGTGTCAAAAAAATGATCTTTTATTTAGTAATTATATTTGCCATTTATGAAATATGAAAATTGAGTCTTTATTTTTATTATAAAAAATAAACAATCAAAAATTTTGGGCGCAAAATAGTAAAGAATCGCTTGAAAATAGTTCGAAAAAAGGCTTAAAAAAGTAAAGCCCAGACCGCCAAATCAATCTGCATCCACCTCGTCAACCTACACAGCCCACTCAAACCGTATCCACTAATTAAACTAACGGATGTGAATTTTTTTTCCAATCCACCTAAGTTCGGATGAATGGCGGACGAGAGGCCAGATAACCCAACCCGGTCCGCGAACACCCCTAATTAGAACAAGTGAGGTTATTGGATTCCATTTCAATCTAATAAACCTTTTCTTCCTTCTATTTTCCTTTGTTCCATTTATTTCCCTAGACTTTCCAGTTTATTCTATTTCTATCACAGGTTCAGATCTTGTGAATCCAATGCATGACACTAGCGCCTTGCTCTCATGGACAAGCAATGAAGTAATTGGTTGGTTGTATGAATGTTCACTTGGAGATAAGCGTGTCTTCAGGCTGCATTTGAAGTGCGAGTCTTCTTTCATGAAGCTGTTATTGCTCGACAAAGCATTGGCCCTACATATTCGAGACGGATGAAGATTCAAAACTTGGATAGTCAGAAGAGTTAGGTAGGCTTGGCTAAGGTGGAGTTCAAGAGCCTCACTCAAACAAAATAAAAATAAAATAAATAAATAAATAAACTTATTCTGCTGCGCACTAAAAAGAGTCAGCCTGTGACCCTATGTCCATAACCCAGCCATCCAAAAATATGCACGACATCCTCCCCCACTAATTCGATACAAAACAATTTTCCATCCTTGTAAGCAAATTTTAGGGCGTACAAGAGCGCTACAAAATATCTCCACTCCTCCCAACCTTTATACTTCATGTTTAACACTAACCAACATCACCCTATAGCTACTTTATGTAAGTGGTAAACGTAAAATATTGTCCTAGCATTAGGAAAGAACACTTGGAACTTGAAAGCTAAGATAATATATAATATAATGAAATGAAAATATTTCCATCGAAAGTTCTAGGATTTTTATACCAACAATCTCAATTTCCATATTTTTATAATCTAATCAAGAGCTTTTTAGTTGAAGTGCGCTTTCCAGTCAACGAGAATGGATTCATCTACAAATTATTGAAATGCTCAAAGGTTGAGGTACTAAACCTTTGTCAATTCTTGTTTCGCCAAAACATGGTAGTGACGCTCGTTGATCCTTTGTCCACAAATTATTGCTATAAAGAAACCATAGAGCAATCCCACCAGAACGATTGCTAAAACTGCATAGTTAGACAAAAATATCAAGGAAAATTCTATTCATACAAAAAACTTAACAAAAATGATGTGGCAATACCATTATTATAAATAAATACATCTTCAATGGTATTTTGTTTTGAAGTGAAAGATCCACAATGAGTTACATCATTATGTATAAATTTTTTGTTTGTATAGCATTACTCAAATATTAATAACTAAAAATGTGTAAAGTTTACACTAAGAAAGTTAAAACAAAAAAAAGAAATGGATTATAAGCTTCTCACAATGGGGAAAAATCGTACAATGAGCTTACCGGCCATTGTGTAGAACCCATATGGGTGTTCCTCATAACCAAACATCTCTCTTAGTTCCTCTCCATAGAACTTGTAGACCAGAACACCTAGGAATGCTACAATCTGTTCAAAATTCATTTAGAAATTCTCATGACAAATTTAATAAGGAACTACTTCTAGAAGTGGTTGTTCAAAATCCAATCACTATCTTGTTGCAACCAGCAAATGAAAATGAAAATACCATGCATGTTACAAGTATCATCAATAGCAAATGTATCTTTTGATTCATGATTCATAAGCCTTCCGCATGGTAGAAAAGGGGGGGTGCTATGTACCACAGACATGAACACAACATATTATCAACATGCTGACATGGCAAATCTTTCATACACACACACACACAAAAAAAAAAAAAAAAAAAAAAAAAAAAAAGAAGAAGAAGAAGAAGAAGAAGAAGAAGAAGAAGAAGATGGACACAAAGATATGTTCACTTATTAAGCCTTTATGTATTTGTTAACCACATCAGATATAAATAAACAAAATAAAATAAAATAAAATAAACATTAGTTTAATCTATTATCCAAGTACAAATGCAAAAGATCAAACTCCACAAATATCATATATGTAGTAGTGCATACTCCTATTACAAAAAATGCCCCAGACCCCTACTGGGGGTGACCCCCAGTGGGCTGTGATTGGTCTGTTTTTTTTTTTTTTTTTTTTGTTCCAATGACCAACCCCCACGTGTGTGTGGGGGTGGTGGGGGTGGTTGGAGACTGGGGGTCTCAATCAAAGTCCTTCCTATTACTGTTTCTTCCTATATATTTTTTTATCGTTATTATTATATTCTTTTACTATGTTAGGTAGTTGTCCAGTGCATATTTTATGCTGATCAGGTATATCATGCATTCTTTTTAGAAATGTTTCGTGTTGGGGAGTGTCTGAGAAGACTCATCCAAGCCCAACAAGTTTCACATGAAGTTTCTGGGATCATCAAATTTAATATTTAAAATAGGAAATGTTCAATAATTGTTCAAAATATGCCCATGTTTGACACAAATGCAGCTTCCTAGAAGTGCATGTGCTACGTAGGAGTAGAGAAGTAAAAAGTCCATATCTAATAGAATTGGACTCCACAGTCATCACTACTCTCATTAACTGAATGCCTGCAATAGCACATGGATTATAAGGAACTAAGTAATTACTAAATCAAACATGTGCTTGAAACATGTAAGAAGAGACAAATATCATTTTCACCAAAAACCAAATGAAGACTACACAGATGAAAGGCTATTGAGCATCAGATAGTTCAATAAACTAGTAAATATTGTCGACCTTCATTTTTGAATTACAGAAATCATTCAGTCACTAGTCTTGTGATTACTTAGGAAACACAAAAGGCATAAATCAGCAATTGTGGCACGATTTGAGCGTCAACAGAATAAAATCATGTCGACTTGTGCTGATATTTTAGAGACATCATCGTCAATTGTACTTGCAACCGACTATCCACGTGAAAGACAAAACCGAATAACATCGAATAGGTCATCAAAGCTGTTTTGAGTGTACAACTTCTAAAACCACAACAAAGTGACAAATTAAGATGAATAGGACACATAACTTACTCTACATCATCAATAAAAATAAAATAAAATTCTAGCAAGCAAGCGTTACATAATGAGAAAAAAATAGTGTAAATTAGCATCTGCATTTACTTTCATCCCCATTGCAGCATGGATATCCATTCCTTACTATTACAAAGCAGAAATGTAAATTTGTCTTGCATAAGAATTGTTGCCTGCATCATCTTAATTTAAACATAAGATTTCAATAGCTGAATTGTAATCCAGAAATCACAACTGCAGCAAGAAATGGTCATGGTAAATGAGAAAATCTGCAGCCTATTAAGGATTATATTCAGAATTTCAAATGAAAGTAGAAGAAATAAGACACGATCATGATAATGTGACTACAAGTTTGAAAAACCAATTAGAATTTCCAACCCAATGTTCTGCTACAGGAATGGAGAGTGGAGAGATTTTCGGTTAATAAAAAAGCACAGTAAGAATCACCACTGATATATGATTAGTATTGCCTGGCATGTAATGCCCACAGAAAGCCTCTTTTATAGTTTTAGGATTTTAAAAAGATAAGATGAGCAAAGAACTAAAATTTTTAATTTGAAAAGTGGAGGACAATGATAATTTGAATTTGCAACTGCAATAGCTACAAAGATGAAGACAATGATTAGTTGAGAAAAATCATCACCAAAGACGTATAAAATTATGATCATCAGTTTTGTGATATGAATTTAGAGATTCACCACTACTTTCAGGCTTCTCCAAAGATAGAAGAAGAATTTGAAAGCATAAGACCTAGAGACCATGATAACATATAATAATGGACTCTTCATAAAGACAAATCATGCTTAAGTCATAGTGTTTGTTCTACATGCTTAAATCTAGTCATGCAAGAAGGCATAAAATACTGAAACAAAAATGACTGGAAAGCAGCAAGCCAAAACCCATTGCACACATTTCTCCTTGATAAATAACTAAAAAAACACAACCAAAAAAAAAAAAATCAATTTAAATTAAACCAGGAAACTTGTAAGCAAAGGCCATGTTGTCTAGCTGCCACATGTTTTTTAGAAATCATAATTTTTTTATGATGCAGTCACAAGAACAAGAAACAGTAAATTCAAGCAAGCAACAAAAATTGGAAATTGTCATGATTTTAAGGCGAGCAATAGAAATCACATTTAATCAACTTTTTTAAGTATTAGTATAATCTTAACTTTGTAGTTTTTTAGCTAATATACTTTTCTTTTTTTTTAACAAACAAACAACCTGAGAATACCCCAGATCAAACAATGAAAACTACAGGCTTACGAAACTGTACCAAACCAAAAACTGAACTGAAAACACCTATTACAAACAATCAAGACTTACAAATCTTAGTAGAAATTCCCCATAAGCTACAAAGGTGCCTATTCATCAGTGAATCTTCAACATTCCTCCAAGAACACAATCTACTCCTAATGTCAGTAACAATTTTACCCAGAATAGCCTCAGGCTCTGAAGAAATGTGGGGGGAAATTCTGGAGTTCCTTTCAATCCAAATATGATATATAGAGGCAGCAAATGAAAGTTTGTAATGAGAAAAAGAATGTCCACTCCTATGTTGAACAATCCAAGAAAACTCTTCATCAATCTTCAGGGGGCTCCTCATAATCAGATTCTTAACCAACATTTGTGTGATAACCCTGTTCCGTATTATGTTAATTGGTCCTTATTACGAATGGGATTATGTGTTTGATATGATTTTGTGTGCCATTATGTGAAAATATGTGATTTTGAATTTCTATCTGTTCACCATAGGAATATCTGTTTGATTATCTGCTATGGAAATTAAATTGAAGGCCTTATCGGCCACGAAACCCGAAATCGATTACGCCATTGTGATTAGCGTAATTTTTCGAGCCTACGGTGAAATTTAATTGAAAATTGATGTGGATCAAAATAATTAGATCCAGAACGGTTAATTAAGTGCCCAACTATTTAACATTGATAACTTTGATTAGTGGGACTTACATAAGAGGGCACTATGCACTCAACTTCTCTCCTTATTTCATATTTGGCTGATTACAACTCTAAGAAAAGAGAGAGGGTCGGCTAGAGAGAGAGAGGGGGAAGAAATTGGAGGTTTGAGCAAGGAACTTGAATAACTTGGAGATTCAACTAGAAATTGTGAAGAATTGAACCTCTAGGTAAGTAAATTCATGGATGCTAACTTGTAATTTTGTGAATTCAAGGTTGAATAATGATCAAGAGCATGAATTAAATTGATTGTGATGGAATTGAGTTGGTTTTGTTGAATTTGAAGTCAATAGGTGCATGCATGTAAGAAATTGCTATAAATTTCCATGTTTGAGCATAAAGTGGGTAATCCATGTTGAATTTTGGTTGAAGTCCATGTATTTGACCATCTCTTCACCAATTAAGTTGAGAATAATGAGTATCTTCCACATGCATGTGCAAATCATGGAGGTGTAAGTCTTGAATGTTTGAATTTAGCATGTTGGTGATGAGATTGGGATAATTTGAGTCATGCATAGTAATTTGTGAAATTGAGCTCCATTGTGTTGTAATTTAGTGCTTGTACCATGTTAGTACATCTTTATGTGAAGTTTGAGCCATAATATGCAAGAAATGTTGGTTTGGATGTTGAATTTGAGCTCAAGAAGCATTCTGGAAAACCCAGAATTTATGATGTCCGCTCGAGCGGGGGAACCGCCGCTCGAGCGGGAAATACGGGCTCCCAGTATTTTCTGCAGACTTTACGTCCGCTCGAGCGGGGAAGTTCACGCTCGAGCAGGGAGCTATGTAGACCAAGTTCGCGCTCGAGCGTCCGAGTGCGCGCTCGAGCGTAAATTTGATGTAACCAGTACTTTTGTAAACCTCATGGGTCCGCTCGAGCGGGGAAGTCCTCGCTCGAGCGGGGACCCCTATTTTTGAAATTTTGAAAATGCATTATGTGTTTCGTTTTCCGTTCTCTTTCACTTCTAAGCACTCTTAGGCATACATTGAACAATGTAAATGAGGTAAAAGGATGAGAATGAGGCCTAAAGAGGAATATGTGAATTAAGGAACGGATTGAATCGCTTGTGACCCTTGTGTGTTATGTAATATGTAGGGTCAAGCTCCAAGGCAAATCATCCAGCCGATCCCTGTGAGCAATATCTTAACAAAGATATTTGAAATATGTTGTTTGTCAAATTGCTTACTTCTATGTAAGTCTTATAAGTTCGATAATTTGAATAGTGGACAATGTTTGTTATGCCAAATGAATGGGCCAGAGGCCAGTCTGACATAAATGAAAGTATGAATGGGCCAAAGGCCAGTTTGACATGAAAGTCTGAATGTGCCAGAGGCCAGTCTGACATGAAAATCTGAAGGGGCCAGAGGCCAGTTTGACATAAAAGTCTGAATGGGCCAGAGGCCAGTTTGATATGAAAGTCTAAATGGGCCAAAGGCCAGTCCGACATGAATGATAGAATGAATGGGCCAAAGGCCAGTTTGATCTGAATGAAAGAATGGATGGGCCAAAGGCCAGTTTGATCCAAATAAAAGATAAATGGGCCAAAGGCCAGTATGACACGAACGAATTGGGCCCAAAGCCGTATGATGTGTTCGGAACCGCAGTCACGACCTAAATTGTGTATATATGCTAAATAGAAATACGAAATGGGCCCAAGGCCGTTTGAAGCATGTTGTTCTACATACTGCCTGTATAACTTCTTCATTGATATTATTTACTAGGCTTTCGCTCATGCTCATTCATGTGTTTGTAGGTGAGCCAAGAGAGGTCTCAACCCAGCCTCAGTGAAGTCTGTGTGGAACAACAAAGGTTTTTGAAGAGTCAGCCTTACGTCTCACGCACGAGACTCGCCTTCGCCCTTTTGCTATCTTGTTTTATTTTGTCATGTTGGCGAGGACTTTGGTTTGTGTTGTATATTTATAGTTTTGGTTGGCTGACCTAAACTTGATAGATCCTATATGTACAGAGCTTTATGTTAGTACATATTTTGGTGTGAGTTGTTAACGCATATATGTATGGTTTGTTATGACGTGCCATGTAAGCACAGCTCTATGGACAAAGTTTTAAATTTTGCTTCCGTTGGCCCCTTTACTCTGATAAGTTATGTCTGGCTTGGTTTGAGGCCACAGGTAATCCCTCGATTGCTGGCCGGTTACGTCCTTAACCCATAAGGACGGGTTCGGGTCGTGACAGAGTGGTATCAAAGCACGAATTAATAACTCACACACTTGTCCAAAAAGAGCAATAAGCGTCTAGAAAAGATCTAGGATGCATTCATGTGATAAGTGTCGATTTGGAAGCATCGAGAATGTGCCTGACTGCTTTAATGTGAACAACTATGTGCTGTAAGTTTGTGATTTGCTTGCATTGCAAATTATTTGAATATGTATACTCTTTAGTATATGCATACTTGTGAATCTTTTGTATAAAGTATAATGTAAGTTTAATCAGATGGTGAGAACAAGAGGTGATGAGATAGAAGAGTCTTCTACTGCCAGAATAGATAGAATGGAAAGGTTGATTCAGGAAATGGCAGAGACATTGAGACAACAAGAAGAGTGGCAACAACAGTTGCAACAGCCACATCCTCCACCTCCGGCACCTCCTGTACCAAATAATCAGAATGATGATCGGATAATAGCTCTAACCAAAGAATTCAAGAAAATGAAACCACCACAGTTCCATGGTGGATTAGATCCGTTGAAGGCCGAAGCATGGGTTCTCGGCATCGAAAAAATGTTTGAAGTGTTCCCGTGTTCGGAGACACAGAAAATGCTTCTAGCCACTTTTATGCTAGAGGATGAAGCAAGGAGATGGTGGATGTTAATGCGAGAAAATCATAAAGCTGTTGACTGGGTGAAATTTCTGGAGATTTTCTATGACAAGTACTTCCCACAATGTGTTCGGGATAGGAAAGTGTCAGAGTTCATGGAACTTAGGCAAGACAGTATGACTGTAGCTGAGTATGAGGCCAAATTCACTGAATTGGCCAGATTTGCACCATATGTGATTGATACGGATTACAAGAAAGCAAGACATTTTGAAGGTGGGCTTCGCAGCGACATTTTAGAAAGGGTGAATGTCTTGAAGTTAAAAACCTACATTGGGGTACTAGATAGGGCCATAATATCAGAGGCTAATATAGCCAGACAGACTAAGCCAACAACTGACTGGAAAGGCAACAAAAGACAAGGCTTCTTTTCAAAGAAGAAATTTTCGAAAAAGCAAAACACGGGCTCCTCAAATACTTCGAATTCTTCCTGAGACCCGAGACACATCTCCTATGTGCAACATTTGTAGTAAAAAGCACCGTGGAGTTTGTTATCGTGTGTCGGGAGCCTGTTTCAAATGTGATAAACAAGGGCATATGGCCCGAGATTGTAATCAGAACAGTGGGAAAATAGCTGCTAGTTCTACTGCATCGATCCCGAAGCCGGGAAATACCATGAGACATGCTACCACCGGGGATACCGTGAGACAAGGGAGAGTTTTTGCGCTTGTTCCGGGCGATATGCGGAATGCCAACGTAGTTGTCTCAGGTGCTATTTATATATGTAGTCAAGATGCTTTTGTGTTAATTGACTCCGGATCAACACACTCTTTTGTGACATGCGCATTTGCATCTAGACTAAGTAGACATCTAGTATCATTGCCATATCTACTATGTGTATCTGCTCCATCCGGGGAATCTATATTGTGTGAATCGGTATATCGTTTTTGTGACGTGTGTTGGGAATGCCATCCTATATGTGGATTTGTTGCCCCTGAACTTTAGGCACTTTGATGTAATTTTGGGCATGGATTGACTAACTAAATATTATGCCACCATTGATTGTGTGACAAAACGGGTTGTGTTTAGACCACCAGAACAAGAAGAAATTGTGTTTGTGGGTAACGGGGTAATGCCTCCACCTTATTTGATATCTGCAATAAAAGCATGCAAACTGATCAAAAAAGGGTGCCAGGGTTACTTGTGTTATGTGTTGTCTGAACAATCTGTAGATGCTGAATTGAATAATATCTCTATTGTTAGAGAATTTCCAGATGTGTTTCCAAATGAACTACCAGGGGAATTTGTGGACAGGGAGATAAAGTTTACAATTAAGACTATGCCAGGCACCCAACCTATCTCTAAAACTCCCTCCAGAATGGCTACTACCGAAATGAAAGAATTGAAAGAACAGTTACAGGACTTGCTTAACAAAGGGTTTATCCGACCTAGCACTTCGCCATGGGGTGCACCTGTATTGTTTGTCAAAAAGAAGGTTGGAACCCTACGTTTGTGTATTGACTACCGAGAACTGAACAAGGTAACAATAAAGAATAAATATCCCCTACCCCGTATTGATGACCTGTTTGACCAGTTACAGGGATCACAAGTGTTGTCCAAGATTGATTTGAGATCCGGGTATCATCAACTGAAAGTAAAAGCAGAAGATGTTGAGAAAACCGCGTTCAGAACGAGATACGGTCATTTTGAATTTCTTGTCATGCCATTTGGAATGACTAAGGCCTCGTTTGGCAAGAGGCTATTTTAGCCAATTAGCCAAAAAGTTACTAAATTAGCCAAAAAGCCAACAACCCATATCAAAAAGTCAAAGATTCTCTTTTCTCTCTACTTTTTGCACATCTTTTCGTAATTAGCCAAAAAGTCATCCCAAACATACAAGTTTTTTTTACCTACCTTTTTAGCCAAATAGCCAAAAAGTTACTAAATTAGCCTGTTCCCAAACGAGGCCTAATGCTCCGGCAGCATTTATGGACTTAATGAACCGAATTTTTAACACCTACCTTGATGAATTTGTTGTGGTTTTTATTGATGACATTTTGATATACTCCAAGAATAGACTTGAACATGAACATCATTTTAGAACTGTCCTGCAAATACTTAGGGAAAGGGAATTATTTGCAAAACTAAAGAAATGTGAG
The DNA here is from genome assembly GCF_055761805.1 of Camellia sinensis. NCBI lineage: Eukaryota > Viridiplantae > Streptophyta > Magnoliopsida > Ericales > Theaceae > Camellia > Camellia sinensis. Next base: position 92,071,422 of record NC_138964.1, read on the forward strand.
TTTTGGTTGGATGAAATTGTTTTCTTAAGGCATGTTATCAACAAGGAAGGGATTTCAGTGGACCCGCAGAAAATAGAGGCAATTGTGAATTGGCCTACACCGACGAATGTAACAGAGGTCCGCAATTTCATGGGCTTGGCCGGGTATTACAGGATGTTTGTGAAAAACTTTTCAAAAATAGGTGTACCTCTTACCCAGTTGACACGCAAGGGGCAATCATTTAAAAGGAATGACGAAAGAGAATCTGCCTTTCATGAACTGAAAACGAGACTGACCACTGCACCAGTACTGACATTGCCCACAGGTACGGAAAATTTTGTAATTTTCAGTGATGCGTCTTATAAAGGTTTGGGTTGTGTATTAATGTAGAACAGAAAGGTTATTGCTTACGTCTCCCAACAGTTGAGACCACACAAGAAAAACTACCCAACACACGATTTGGAATTGGCCGCAGTTGTGTTTGCTTTGAAAATTTGGCGTCATTATTTGTATGGGGCAAAATGTGAAGTCTACACGGACCACAAAAGTTTGAAATACTTCTTTACGCAGAAAGAGTTAGACATGCATCAGAGGAGATGGCTCGAACTGATAAAAGACTATGACCTCGAGATTCAGTATCACCCCGGGAAAGCTAATACAGTTGCTGATGCCTTGAGCAGAAAATCAACAGGAAGTATAGCTTGTTTGCTTACTGAACAGAAAGAGATCTTGCAAGATTTTGAGAAGTCTGAAATTGAAGTAGTGTTGTGTGAACAGGGCGGATTGATAGCCGTTATTTCAGCTGAACCGGCAATCATTGAGGAAATCAAACAGAAGCAGAAAGAGGATGAATTCCTCAAGAAAGTGATTGATGAATTTGAGATAAGTCCAAAAGCAGAGTTTAACATTGAAAATGAAGTGTTGAGATTTCGGAACCGAATGTGTATTCTAGATATTCCGAAACTAAAGAAAAGGGTTTTAGATGAAGCCCATAAATCAGTGTTTGCTATGCATCCGGGTAACAATAAAACGTATCGAGATCTGAAACAAAGTTATTGGTGGCCTAAGATGAAGAAAGAGATTGCAGAATATGTGTCTGGATGTCTTCAGTGTCAGCAAGTTAAAGCTGAACATCAGAAACCAGGCGGTCTACTTCAACCTCTCCCTATTCCTGAATGGAAGTGAGAGCATGTGACTATGGATTTTGTTGTTGGCCTACCTCGGACTTCTCGAGGTATGGATTTTGTTGTTGGCCTACCTCGGACTTCTCGAGGTATGGATTCTATTTGGGTTGTAGTTGATAGACTGACTAAATCTGCACATTTTCTACCAGTTAGAACTACGTTTAATGCTTATAGATTGGCTACAACACATGTTGATGAGATTGTCCGTTTACACGGAGTTCCGGTATCTATTGTGTCAGATAGAGGTCCGAAATTTGTATTTAGATTGTGGAAGAGTCTGCAGGAAGCCATGGGGACAGAACTAAGATTTAGTACTACATTCCACCCACAGACAGATGGGCAATCAGAACGAACAATACAAACTTTGGAAGATATGCTTCGGATGTGTACTTTGGATTTTTAGGGGAATTGGGAAGACTATTTGCCACTAGTAGAGTTTGCGTACAATAACAGCTTCCACTCCAGCATCGGTATGGCACCATACGAGACTTTGTATCGTAGAAGGTGTAGATCACCAATTTGTTGGACAGAAGTCGGGGATAGAGCCTTACTTGGGCCTGAAATTGTGCAAGACACTTCTAAAAAGATTAAAACCATTCAACAAAGGCTCAAAACAGCTCAGGACCGGCAAAAGAATTATGCAGATGTTCGGAGAAGACCTCTTGAGTATGAGGTTGGTGACCATGTGCTCATTCGTGTATCTCCGATGAAAGGCCAAGTCAAGTTTGGAAAGAAGGGCAAGTTGTCGCCCCGTTACATTAGGCCGTTCCAAATTCTAGAAAGGCTTGGCCCAGTTGCTTATCGAGTTGCTTTGCCACCGAGATTTGAGCAAATCCATAATGTGTTTCATGTGTCGATGTTAAGGGGTTATCTCCGAGACCCGTTTCATGTGATTGATTATCACTGGGTAGCTATTGATGAAAATATGGAGTACGCCGAATGGCCGGAACGAATCATTGACTGGCAAGTGAAACAATTGAGAAGCAAGTCCATCCCAATGGTGAAAGTGGAATGGAAAGAACACTATGGACGGACGCTCCATGGGAAAAAGAGGAGGAAATGCGACTACGCTATTCACATTTGTTTCCCGACGAAGGTAAAATAAGTTTGGAGGACCAAACTTCCTAAAAGGGGGAAAACTGTGATAACCTTGATCCGTATTATGTTAATTGGTCCTTATTACGAATGTAATTATGTGTTTGATATGATTTTGTGTGCCATTATGTGAAAATATGTGGTTTTGAATTTCTATCTGTTCACCGTAGGAATATCTGTTTGATTATCTACTTTGGAAATTAAATTGAAGGCCTTATCGGCCACGAAACCCGAAATCGATTACACCATTGTGATTAGCATAATTTTTAGAGCCTACGGTAAAATTTAATTGAAAATTGATGTGGATCAAAATAATTAGATCCAGAACGGTTAAGTAAGTGCCCAACTATTTAATATTGATAACTTTGATTAGTGGGACTTACATAAGAGGGCACTATGCACTCAACTTCTCTCCTTATTTCATATTTGGCTGATTACAACTCTAAGAAAAGAGAGAGGGTCGGCTAGAGAGAGAGAGGGAAGAAATTGGAGGTTTAAGCAAGGAACTTGAATAACTTGAAGATTCAACTAGAAATTGTGAAGAATTGAACCTCTAGGTAAGTAAATTCATGGATGCAACTTGTAATTTTGTGAATTCAAGGTTGAATAATGATTAAGAGCATGAATTAAATTGATTGTGATGGAATTGAGTTGGTTTTGTTGAATTTGAAGTCAATAGGTGCATGCATGTAAGAAATTGCTATAAATTTCCATGTTTGAGCATAAAATGGGTAATCCATGTTGAATTTTGGTTGAAGTCCATGTATTTGACCATCTCTTCACCAATTAAGTTGAGAATAATGAGTATCTTCCACATGCATGTGCAAATCATGGAGGTGTAAGTCTTTGAATGTTTGAATTTAGCATGTTGGTGATGAGTTTGGGATAATTTGAGTCATGCATGTAAGTAATTTGTGAAATTGAGCTCCATTGTGTTGTAATTTAGTACTTGTACCATGTTAGTACATCTTTATGTGAAGTTTGAGCCATAATATGCAAGAAATGTTGGTTTGGATGTTGAATTTGAGCTCAAGAAGCATTCTGGAAAACCCAGAATTTAAGATGTCCACTCGAGCAGGGGAACCGCCGCTCGAGCGGGAAATACGGGCTCCCAGTATTTTCTACAGACTTGACGTCCGCTCGAGCGGGGAAGTTCACGCTCGAGCGGGGAGCTATGTAGACCGCGTTCGCGAGCGAGCGTCCGAGTGCACGCTCGAGCGTAAATTTGATGTAACCAGTACTTTTGCAGACCTCATGGGTCCGCTCGAGCGGGAACCCCTGTTTTTGAAATTTTGAAAATGCATTCTGTATTTTGTTTTCCGTTCTCTTTTACTTCTAAGCACTCTTAGGCATACATTGAGCAATGTAAATGAGTTAAAAGGATGAGAATGAGGCCTAAAGAGGAATATGTGAATTAAGGAACGGATTGAATCGTTTGTGACCCCTTGTGTGTTATGTAATATGTAGGGTCAAGCTCCAGGGCAAATCATCCAGCCAATCACTGTGAGTAATATCTTAACAAAGATATTTGAAATATGTTGTTTGTCCAATTACTTACTTCTATGTAAGTCTTATAAGTTTGATAATTTGAATAGTGGACAATGTTTGTTATGCTAAATGAATGGGCCAGAGGCCAGTCTGACATGAATGAAAATATGAATGGGCCAAAAGCCAGTTTGACATGAAAGTCTGAATGGGCCAAAGGCTTGTTTGACATGAAAGCCTGAATGGGCCAGAGGCCAGTCTGACATGAAAATCTGAAGGGGCCAGAGGCCAGTTTGACATGAAAGTCTGAATGGGCCAGAGGCCAGTCTGACATGAAAATCTAAAGGGGCCAGAGGCCAGTTTGACATGAAAGTCTGAATGGGCCAGAGGCCAGTTTGACATGAAAGTCTGAATGGGCCAAAGGCCAGTCCGACATGAATGATAGAATGAATGGGCCAAAGGCCAGTTTGATCTGAATGAAAGAAATGATGGGCCAAAGGCCAGTTTGATCCGAATAAAAGATAAATGGGCCAAAGGCCAGTATGACACGAACGAATTGGGCCCGAGGCCGTATGATGTGTTCAGAACCGCAATCACTTGACCTAAATTGTGTATATATGCTAAATAGAAATACGAATTGGGCCCAAGGCCGTTTGAAGCATGTTGTTCTACATACCGCCTATATAACTTCTTCATTGATATTATTCACTGGGTTTTCGCTCACGCTCATTCATGTGTTTGTAGGTGAGCCAAGAGAGGTCCCAACCCAGCCTCAATGAAGTCTATGTGGAACAATCAAGGTTTTTGAAGAGTCAGCCTTACGTCTCACGCACGAGACTCGTCTTCGCCCTTTTGCTATCTTGTTTTATTTTGTCATGTTGGCGAGGACTTTGGTTTGTGTTGTATATTTATAGTTTTGGTTGGCTGACCTAGACTTGATAGATCTAGTATGTACAGAGCTTTATGTTAGTACATATTTTGGTGTGAGTTGTTAACGCATATATGTATGGTTTGTTATGATGTGTCATGTAAGCACAGCTCTATAGACAAAGTTTGAAATTTTGCTTCCGTTTGGCCCATTTACTCTGATAAGTTATGTCTGGTTTGGTTTGAGGCCGCAGGTAATCCCTCGATTGCTGGCTGGTTACGTCCTTAACCCATAGGGACGGGTTCAGGTCGTGATAATTTGCCTCTAAATTTGCTGGGAGAACATACATTCAAAAAATAGATGATAGTGGCTCTCCTCATCTCTATCACATAGCACACTAGAAATCATCAACAATACCCCATCTTCTAATTCAATCTTTGTAGATAACCACCCCAGACCACTTAACCACTGCATGAAGGCCCATTTTAAAACATTAAGGCCAAACCAAACAACTTTAAACCATGGAATCTTTGGTTTGGTAGATCTGAGAGTATTCCAATCAGATTTAATTGCGAATTCACCATTGGAATTAGGAAGCCACTATACATCATCCTTCCTTTCAATAAGTGGGAACAAAGTTTGGGGAATATTCTCAATGATTTCCTGAAGCACTCTACTCCTAGTAGGCCACTTCCACTACCCTTGTTAAATCACAGCAGATACTATAGCATTTAGAGACCTGGTCATTTTCAAGCCAATACTATTGCCATACCTGCTATATAGAGGCCCAAAAGGATGCCAGTTGTCTAGCAATTAAGCCAATACTATTCAGTTAATTTAGTTGTTTTCTTATATGTTTTCATAGGTCAAGGGTATTTCAATAATTTCAATTAATTTTTAAATTTTTATTTATTTATTTATTTATTTATTTTAAATTTGGGGACATGAAGTATAGGTTGGTTGATCTTGATCATCATTCGAGCCAAGTTGTGTAATTGGGATTTTATTTATAGATCATGTTGAAGTCTTAATTTTCAGATAGGATTTTTTATAAGTCAAAACCTTATTAAGGCTTCTAATTCGATGTAAAATATGCCTCAAGGAACCTCAAGAGATTTTGAAGCTTCTCTTGAGATTAAGTGACGCCATTTTAATCTTAGATGTGATGCCTAGTTCAAGGAGTGATTCCTAGAGCTTTCCTCCTTCCTTTTTCTTCTTCTTCTCTTGCACTTTTAAGCCTTATAAAGCTCAAACTAGATCTGCCCAAAGGATCAAAATTTTGTTGAAGTATGTTGTTTTGGTCACCTTGTAAACAGAAATGTTTTGAAAACATCAGTGAAATGACCAAAAAAATTTTAAATTGTTTGGAAACAAAAACTAAGACCTATATAGATGCTAATACATTCTCAATAATTAAATAATTGAATATGTTGAGTTTTATGAAAATTAGAAGCTCATAAACAAAAGGTTTAAAGGCTTAGTTCAAAAAGGGGTTTGTCATTGTAAGAAAAACATATTTAAAATATATATATATATATTAACAAAATTCTAATAGTAGTAGTAAGGATAAATATAGAAAAAAAATTACTTTTCAATAATAAAAAAAACAAAAGAAGAGCATAAGTCACTTAATGATGATTGTTAATCTTCTCTTCTTGATCTTCGCGATGTAGAATCAAGAGGGAGAAAGAAGAGAAGACCATACAGCCACAACGTTAATCACACAAGGCCACAACCTTAAACACTCTCAATCTTATTAATTAACTTTGAATAATACAATGCCAAAACTTAATATATAGGGAGAAATTCACTTTACCTCAATGTGGTTTAAGATCGACACACTTTATACCCCATGGTTAAAAAAATAACCAAAAAAATCCCATATTTAAAACCCGCAGTTAAGACCACCTCTCCCTCTCCAACTAACGTCGCAACATCTTCCCTTCACCATCCCCATTGCCGCCATTTCTTGCCTCTGTGACCGCCGTTGTGACTGCCTTCAACTAAGTGCAACCCTAACTTGCCCTTTCTTGCCTCTACGACCTATTTCTAGGATGTCCAAAAACTTGCCAATAGTTCCAACAATCAACATATATTTTGTAAATCAACATATATTGTGTGTATATATTATGTGTGTATATTTACATGTATGTATTTATGATGTAGGATGGCTAGGGCAAGAACAAGAGCAATGAAGAAAGAGAATAGCCACACAAAAAATTAAAGAACCCTAGCTGAATCCTAAAATACTTAAAAATAAACTCTCAATGTTTTTTATTCATTCAAAGCTGAGAAAACCTCCTACATAATGGCATATAAACGGGCAAACCAAAACCTAAACTAAAAGTTTCCAAATCAAAAAACTTCCTAACCAAACTATTTTAATACTAATTAAAATAAAAACTTCCTCAATTAAATACCAATTGAAATACTCTCCTCCGGAGAGTCATAAGAATTGAAATACTCCATTACATGAGCATGACGTTGTCGAAGCACTTCCATAACCCAAATGGTGAATGACATATGCAAGCCAAATATCATCATAAGGTGCTTGTAATCCAATGAAAAGGCACAGAGGATCACCAAAATGGAAGGGTGGGCATGGATTAGCAGGACCAAACTGACCACCATAAATTGGATGCGTAGAAATATCAACACAAAGAAATCTCCAAGAACCTAGATCAAGTAACCATATTCCTCGCATGAAATATTGGACCAATATTTAAATTCAAAGAAGAATCAAAAAAAAATTATTTGTGGCCCATATTCAAGCAAGGCAACAATACAGCCTTGAGATACCAATGTAAAATATGTGAAGGAATTAGACACAAAAGGCACCGTCACATGCAAACCTTGATGTGTGAGATAATTTAAGGTATTAGTCAATGGGTTGCTAACTTCAAGCATGGGATCAGACAGACTAACAAAGTGAATGGACCAAGGAAGGCAATCCATATTAAGAGTCAAACAAATCGTGTTGTCCCTTAAGTGCCACCAAAGGTGATGGTTCAATATTAGGATTTGTAAAGATGATGATCTCAGGACAGTTGTGAATTTGACTTTCTTCTTTCATAAATTTCTACCACTAAAGCATTGTTATAGGCTTCCTCCAGATTCTCATAAGATAGTAACATCCCTCTGTTAATTTCAGGTCATAACCCCCACATGAATTGATACGCACGAATATTAGGGTCACGACTAGTTTTAGATTGTAAGAGAGACTGAAACTCAACAAAGTATTCATGCATAGTAGAATCTTGTTGCCTACATTGTTGGTTACAAATAGTGGCAGAAAATCGACCCATCAACTTCTCAAGGGCAGTCAAAATCATTTCGATGTTGATTAAGTATTGGTGGTGCATATAAGATCCATCAATTTGAATGCATCTTCATGTTCAAGAAAATCTTCTTTGGGTAAAACCATGTTTCATGTGGAACTTTCTTGCCATTTCACGGCTTCTTGGACTTTTGAATTTTATTCTAAAATAATTTCACTTTCCTCATACTTTGGAACTGCTTAATCAACAATTTTCACTTGATCATCACATTCACTTTTGCTGAATTTCTGAAGTATCTCCTAAAACATAGACTAACAATTTGTCTAAAGTTGCTTGCATCTTGTTGTTCAACGTTTCTGTCATATGTTCTTGTGTCGTCTACAATTGTTGCTGCGATTTCTTCATGTATTTTTTTTTGGGTAGGTAATTTCTTCATGTCTTGTTGGTCTAGAGAAAATATTTTAAACTTTGAATTCAACTTGAAATTAGTCACCACCATGGTTAACATATATGGGAGAGTTCTTTTTTCACTGGTTTTTTTTTGTTTTTTTTCCTTTTGCTTTGTTTTTTGTTTTTGTTTTTCTTTTGGGGGCTGATTGATGGTTTTTTGTTTTCCGTTAGATTGGATTTGGGTGAAACTCTGGTAATGTGGACTGAAATTGGTAAAAAGCTTTTAAGGTGTTTGGGCATAGGTTACTTAGGGCTGAATAAAATTGGGCGAGGTTGTTTTGGGATGGTTGCTGGATGATGGGTTTTTTAAGTACTGAAATAGGGGACACCTTTTCCTCTTTCTGTTTCTGTTTTTGTTTATTTATCAATAAAATTTCTTTTGTTACCGAATCAAAAAAAAAGCACTGGAATAGGGCTTAAGGTAGGTGCGTAGGGGCCAAATATGTGGGAGCTGGTAAGACTTGGTTTGGGATTGGCTGAATGGGTTGGATTGGGTTAAGTGAGACAGGTGTTGGCTGATATAGTTTTAAATGGACCGGATAAGGGTTGGATTAGGTCAAATTTAAATGGGGATTGGCCAAAAAGAACAAAAAAAGGGGGTCAGGTTCGGGTTGGGCTAAGAAGCACGAACACTTTTAAAAAGATGTCTTAGTCATGTCTATATCCACCATGTGCCCGACACTGACACTCATCCTTCCCAACATGTGTCTAACACATGTTCAAATGTGTCATATTATTTTTTTAATTTGAGCAATACTAGAAACCGCACTGCATAGAATTTTTGATAGTTTTTTTTTTTTTTTTTTTCTTGGGGGATCTCTAGTATTTTTGTTTAAATTTTTTACAAACACGATTCAGACACTTGGGAGGCACATGTTCATAGCTTGGACACTTACTAAATATATTATATGTTTGAAAAAAATAACTTACACAATACAATATTAAAAAAGAAAAACAATATAGATTTATAAATTATACTTATTAATCCATTCTCCTTTAAATTTTAGGAATGAGTGTCCTGTTGTATTTTTATTATCCTTGAATGAAAAATTCATATGTTATTACATAACAAATATATAAAACTATATATTTTGTGTGTTCCCTACATGTTGTGTCCTACATCTTTTTTAAATTGACCTATCTTAGGGGTTGGGCTTTAGTATTGGATCGGATAGAGGTTATAAGGATTGGGTGAGTTGGGTGGGTTGGATAGTGGGTGAGGTTAATGGGTTTGGGTCTTAGAGTGGTGAGTCAAGTTTACGTTTAAGAAGTTGGGTCAAGTCAGGGTTGACCCTTTTTGCCTTCTTTATGGGGTCAACAAACCCTAGTAGAACTCCCAACAACCAATAAGGTTAACGATGGTGAGTGGCCATGATCATCGACGGGTTGTCAACCTGAATTGGTCGATGATAAGAGAGAGGATGACAGGGAGTGGCATGGTGAGGCTAATTCAGTGTGAAGCAGTGGTTGTACAAAGAGGCTAAGACAATGTTGGTCGTCGGAGGAGCTGATTGACAATGGAGGTGATCCATAAGGCCATGTCGATTTGTCAGACTAGGTTGGATGGGACAATTAATATAGTGGAATTGAGAGAATTACTAGTGTGGTGGCATTACGTTGGAGGTATAATATATATTGTGTTTGTTTGTGTACTACTGTGGTGGTATTAGTTAATTGGAATTAAATATATAAAATTATGTTAAAGTCATTATATAAAATTTAACTTTGTTATTTTTGTAAAATGGAGGGCAAAATTGTCTTTTCTCCTCTAATTCTCCTCGGACGGTATTAATAGTCCCAAGGTACCATTAGTCCCAAGGCTTTTGTTCCAACCAAAGACACTTTTTGTGGGACCCAAGGGATTACCAATCCAATCCCATGGCCCTTGGTCTAAAACAAACAAGGCCTAAATGATCAAGGTTGTAACAAAGCTGTGTTGATGTGAATTTGAAGACGATGGGCATCGCTCTCACTCTGTCTTGATTTCGATTTAGAGTTTGGATATGATTTTAACCTGATACCAAATTAGTTGTGGAACCACGAGGGAGAAAGAAGAAAGAATAACACAAGTCATAACACTAATCACACAAGGTCACAACCTTAAATACTTTCAATCTTATTAATCTACTCTTAACAAAACAACGCAAAAACTTAATATTTATATACTAATAATCATAATTAAAATAGGAAACTATTTATCAAAAAAAAAAAAAAGGAAACTAAATCCTAATACATAAATTAAATAATAAAAAATATATATATGAAGCTAGAATCCCCAACATAATAAGCAACCAAATATTAGTAAAATTCCAAATTAGATACTAAATTCATAAAATTGTAAGTGAAATCTCCGTACCAAAATTGGTACAAGCTCGTTCCACATCAATTTTCCTTTTCAATTTATCAAATTCTATAATAAAATCTAAGGTATTCTATGTTTTTATATCTTTCCTTTTGAGAAAAAGGCAAATTGAAATTATCATTGTTGAATATTCCTAATAACTGTCTAAACAACTCATTGTTTCAGCATGCTTCATAGTGTTTCATTGTGGTTCAGTGCATTGTGGTGGAAACATTTGGAGTTATGGTATTCACTAATATTTTGTTTTATTTTCCTATGAAACGGAAACATTTTGGCTGCTTTGATGAAAACGAAATGAGATTTTGTTCCTTGGCCTTACCTTTGTTTCCCTCCTTTAAACCCTAGTTTACTGGCCTATGCCATTTTTCCCACAACCTAACAATCATAGCACATAAAAATAACACAAACTAGCTGAAGTTACAGCTCACCAAAACTGTCCATCATGCCCAGAACAGCCTTCAAACAGGACCTACAATCTTTTCTTCTCTTTTCTTTCTTTCCATAGGCCGTCCCATTTTGTCACCACATATAAATGCCAAGAAATCCCATTTTTGTACTTATGTTTCAGACCCAAAAAATCAACCCCTAAGCCTTTATACACAATTTTTGGGCTCACTACTAGTAGGAGAGTGTTCCCAGCACTATGCTAAGCCAAGTAACTTTTTTGTATTATTGTTGCTTGGGGTAGTTTGGTCTTTCTTTTCTTTCTTATTTTTTCTTTTTGGGTCTTATTGTTTTATTTAGCTTCTTCTTTGTATTACATTGTTTTTGTTAATGAAAGATCAGTGCTGTCTATGACGCTTTTTGTTGTTTTCTGGTTGTGATGCTAAACCTGGTTAACACACTTCTCCTACATCATTGTACTTGTGGAAAATTAGAGTTTAAAAAAAAAAAAAAGATTTTTAATTTCTGGCACAGTTAACCACTGGCTGTTTACTAACTTAATGAGCCAATAACCTTCTAATAAACTTGGCATGTCAATTAACTAGGTAATCATGAAATGATTTTGTGACTCAGACCCACAAGAGCAGAAGTAGTTGGTTTGAAACATCCTTTTGAACACAAATGAAGGATGACTCTTTTCAACCAACACCTTATTAGAGAAAAAAAAATTAAAGAACAGATATTTTTTAACTTCAATTACAAAGGTGCTAGCATAGAACTCCAAGAAATACACTCCTTAGTTCCCTATTTTGCTAAATGAAAATTTTAACAAGTAAAATTAAAAATATGAAACTCAAACTATAAGATCATGTTTGTTTAGTTAATTAGGTGATGAGATTGGATTAGCAATCTGGTGGCCCTCACATGAATTGTGTATAGATCCTCTCTATTAAATCATCCAAGATTGCGGAAAATTCACATGAATAGTTGTAAGGATTTTTTCTTAATTTGACATAAAAATAAATTTACATGAATATTTCAAAACTCTTGGATGATGTAACTTTGTTAAGAGAGTATGGTTGGATGTATGTAAGAAGATAAAATAAAAAATTTAACTTTTTTAAGGATGTGCAATTAGAAAGGGTGTAAAGAGTTCCTTTCGTTGGGTAAATAGAAGCTCCCCAAAAAAAATGAAAATTTCTGATATGTTTCAGAAATTCTAATACAATTTAACTTGCAAGAAACTCTTGGGAAATTCCAAAAAACTTGTTATTGTAATGTAATTTCCATAATTTCCAATATATTTTCTTTGCTCTCAAAGATTATTTTTTAATAATAATGTAATTCTTATTAAAAGTTTCTCTAAATATTATTTAGCATTAATATTTTAACACATTATTCAGAAATGTACATAACCCATGTAGTTTGGAATAAACTGCAAAATTAGCATAATTTGTTAAAAGTAATAGTGATTGTGGTTCAATTTTTATTGAGGTGCACGATGATCATGTTTTGATAAATTTTGAGAATGAAATTATTTCGCTCTTTTTCTTTCTCTTCCCTATCTATTCTCTTTTCCCCTCTTCCTTCTCTTTCGTTTCTATTCCTTTTTTTTTTTTAATTTAATTTTTTTTTTTTTTGAAATTTTCTAAATGCATGTAATCAGATTATAAATCATATTGCATTACTTTAATCTGCATGCTACATCTAAATATAGATACTATTCAACCACCGGACGAAGTTTTTTCTTTTTTTAAAAAAATAAAAAATAAAAATTGCCAATATTGATCCAATGTTATCAAGTAAAGTGGGTCATTCATCCAAAGCACAGTCTAACCTGTACCACCAAGTGATGTGGTCCTAGTGATTCAAGAAAGCCATATGTGCAGAACTAGATAAAACCCACCCAAAACAAATTCAACCAAATAAATCTGTCAATGAATATGCTCTGTATATAAACTTGCTGAAAAGAACATGCATAAATATATGTGTTTATTGCAAGTCTAAGGCCCCGTTTGTTTTGGGCTATAGGGAGGGTATTGGGATTAGTAATACCAAGGTATTACTAAAGCCTCTGTTTGTTTGCAGAGAAAGCCTTGGGACTATTAGTCCCTTGGTATTGCTAATACCTTTGGAAGGGGGATTGGTAAGGAGGAGGTAGAGATGGTATTAGAAAATAGTGAGGGGATTAGAAATTTTTTTATTTTTTATATATTGGGAATTTTTTTTTAAATATAATGTTTAATTTTTTATATTTTTTTATTTGTTTTATTATTTTATATAAAAATAATTTAACAATTCCTTATTATTAATCCCCTCACTATCAATCCCCTCACTATTAATCCCCTCACTATCAATCCCCTCACTAACAATCCCCTCACTATTAATCCCCTCATTATCAATCCCCTCCATTCTATCTCCCAAAACAAACGGGGCCTAAGAGTTAATGCATGTAAGGAAAAAGAAAATTAAAAAAGAAAAGAAAAGAGGCATATGTTGTGCATTCGCATCATTTCCCATGCGGTGCCTTCTTGGACAGAACAACTAGTTGTAGCACTTTACTTACAGATACATTAATATGAAAGTGAGGAATCCATGGATCCGTTAAATTGAAAGTGGGGAATCTACCTATCTACAATATACAAAGCCAAATAGATGGCTCCTAAGTTGTCAAGGAATGGGTAGGCCGGAAAGGAGGAGAGAGGGGAAGCTAGTAGACAACAAGAATGGATTATGCGCCTATTCAATTTAAATGAACTATTACATTACTATAACATTGATCAGGGCAGACAATACCAACATGAAAGCAACTAGGGAAAAAATTGATGGCCTTACCAGCTGAACAATAACAAAAATGAATGCATGGTCCCTTGCAACAAGAAATTGAAATTTCAATCTCAACCACCAGCGATCAGGAGGAACATTTGCACGTAATATGAACACTGCCCTGCACTCTGTGCAGTGAGCAAAAGCAAACCCCTCCTGAAATAATGAAACATGTAAATAATAAGTAAAAGAAATTGGGTAGATATAACATATTAATCTTACGTATCAAATCAGAGACTCAGTAAACCATGTTTTTTTTTTTTTTAAATTCTACGCCATGTACCAATGAAATAAAAGGGGTGAATATCAAAATGGATTAACCTCATTTTGTGTGATCCGATGTTTCCCAAAACAGCATTACAGAAACGTCAATCTGTTAATAAAGTATCAGAGGTGAGAATCAGAAAAGAATCATTACCTTAGTTGACCTCCAATTATCAAGACATGATCTGTGGACATACTTCTGGGTGCCTTTGCAATGGCATGGTGCAATCAAGTCTTCCCCTGAGAATGCAAAAGTAAGTGCCTCGATCAAACTATATTGCAGAGCATTGATTCACCATCATTCACGGCAACAAATATTATAAACAATTAAATTAACTATATACATACATCTTGTTTTTGTCAACAAAGATGCATGGCCAGCATGTATTTAAAAATGAAAAGAAAACACTGAGCTTGATGGATAGTATAGACCTCCAATATCAAGGCATATACGACATTGTGGTTGGTCTGCATTCACCAGATTGCAATTTTCATCGGCATCAATACTTTGTGAGTCATCAGCAGAAACAGAACAATCTCTGTCTATAATTCTTATTTCAATTGAACATGAAGATTCTTCAGATCTTTGCACAATGTTAGACTGACACAAGATGGGTTCTGTCTCCGAACTATCTTCTGTCCGCCTATCATTCGATACTAATTGCATTGCGAAAAATGTGGAATCAGCATTACAAAGCAAAAGTCATTCCTAAAGCTATTAGTTCTACTGACCATTTCAACATAAATTAAGAATCCTGCAAAATAGAGAAAAACTTGCAGCGATTAGGAAACAGGATATTCAACATCTGTTATTTCAGAAAACAAACTATCATCAACTAAACTATTATTAGCCAGACAGCACAGCATACATATACATAGTTTACCATCATCCAACATATTATTACAACTGTTATATCTGTATCCATAAATATAGCTCTAAATCCTTGCAAATTAAACACTAGAACCAGGGCTACCAGAAATCGTAGCGCTTTGCGATGTGAATCGCACGATCCCAATCGCCGGAACGTAGATTTCGATGAACAATCAAAAAATTTACTTACAGGTCACAACGATGACAATTTTCGGCCATCTATCTGTTGATTTCGTCGTCGTTTGCTCTCCCACAACCTGTCGTCGACATTGTCCACCATAATCCAAGCCCTAGACCGTTGATTACCAATGAAACGTAATATATTTCATCGTCTTTTGCTCTTCCTCATCTCCTCGTCGCCGCACTAAATCGAAACCCTAGTTCATCAATATAGGAACGAAAAAGATTTTCTTTGGTCTCCATGTTTCTCTCTCCCTGTGTTTATCATCACAAGTTGAAAAGGTCGTATTTGAGAATATTGTCGGTTTTGTTCCTGTGTGCTGGTTGGTACACGTAGGATCAATTTGGAAAGGTAAGTAAACTTAAGCCAAGTATGCCTAGTACAAAATAATCTCTTTTTTTTGTTTCTTTTTATCTTTTTTTTTATTATATTATCTTTTTATTTTTTTACATATTTTTTATAAAAAGATAAAAAATACACTTATTTAAGTTATTACAAATAATCCCTTAATTTTTAACTTTTTAATTTGAGTGATATTATTTCTCATATTTTTTACATATTAAAAAATAAAAAGAGTCAAAAATAAAATAAAAATTAATTTTTAATTAACTTCTCGAATCACCCCTTAATTTACACTTATATTTTGTCTTATTATAATTATATGTCTTATTATAATTATATTTAAAAGGTTGACTATTTTAATTAATTTTTTAATTATTTTAATCTCATTAAAATATTTATATTTAAAAAATTAATTATTTTTTTAATTGATTTGATAATTATAAAAAAATAAAATAATTTTAAATTAAATATGGTGTTATATTTTATTAACTATTTTAATTTATTTTATATTTTAATGAATTATTTTAGCCTAATCCATTCTCAAAAGCTCCTATATTTTCTGACTTATCTGACGTTTTTTTTTTTTTTATGGTGGGGGATACTCTTATAAGTATATTTCCGAAATTTATTTTAAATATTGTAATTTAAAAAATTATTAATATTTTATTGTTAAAATTTTTTATTTAACATAATTAATTAAAAAATAAGAATTTTAATTATAATGATAAAATTATTTGAATTATTAATTGAAATAAATTTCTAATATCATTAAAAATTATTAATTGATTACGATTTATTAGTAAAAGAAGTCATTTGATATAAAATTTGAAATTTCAAAGAACAAGATATTAATTTTTAAAATCACAAGGGATAAATGGTATTTTAAATAAATCTCAAGAAGTATATTTATAATTTATCTCTTTAATAAATAAAGATTAGCGCGAGTTAAAAAAAATTAATAAAAAAAAGTAAAAAGATTAACAAATTAGGTGGTGTTTGATAAAGGGAGAATTGTGGCCCGGTTTACAAATCAGCAGAGGCAGATTGCAATTTACAACAGCTTTGGACAATGGAAAGTTTATTACCAATCCATGGAAATCTAATCTTGCAACTAAAATGACATCGTTTCCCCTCTTCTTCCCCTTTCCAAACCCAGCCACCATGTTCACTATTTTCAGCTCTCTCTCTCTCTCTCTCTCTCTGTACGTTAGACACTGGTCTCTTACTCTATGCTCTACTCCGCTCTGCCTTTGCCTATCTCTCTCCCTCTATCTTGTGTCGACTTCAATTTGGCTCATTCGATTATCTTTTTCCCCTTTCCTTTTCATGCCCTAACCCCACGTCGGTCGACGAAATATCTCAGTGCCTTTCACTTTGGCTCAGTGCATGCTCCACCGGTGAAATTGAAGGAAGCTATCTTAAATTTAGAGGTAAAGTTAGTACATGCTTCTCTTTTTAACTATAAATAATTGATTAACCTAATTGTAATCATATATAAATACTAATTATGGTTGAGGTGAAATGCAAGATGAACAAAAAATTTAGTAAGCTTCATTGATTTGTAAGGATTGGTTTGGGAAGTGGATTGGCTTCTTTTTTGTTTTTTTTAGCCTGGGATTAAAAAGTTTAGTTTAGAAAGGGTTTTTGGGTTTTTTAGTTTTTTTAGATTTTTTTATGAAAGAAATAATGTAATAATTATAAGTTAAATGTGATGTTTTGTCTTATTAATTAAAAAATTTATTTATTTATTTGGGCTATTTTAGTCACAAATAAAAAAAAAAAAAAAAAAAAAAAAAAAAAAAAACCTCCAAACCCACTTCCCAAACAGGCACTAAGATGTTCAAGTGTTGTCTAAATTTAGTTGATGTGAGTTCAATATTGATGCATTAAATAGAAATAACTCATGTACAGATTAAGTATTGGCTAATTTACATGCTTGAGAAATTGCACAATTTGATTTAAGCTTGAATTCTTGCATACTAAGGTGGCGTTTAGTAACACTTACGTTTTCAGTTTTCAGTTTATATTTATAAAAATTTTAAAAACTATCATAAAAACTTATTTGGTAAATATTTTGGTTTATAAACCAGTGGTCTCAGTTTATAAATTTGGTCAAAATTTGTAAACTCAAAAAATGAGTTTACGTTTTCAGTTTTTAATTTTTTTTTTTTGACCACCCACCACTCGCCATCACCTGCCACCATTTTCCACCACCGTCTTCTGCAACCACCACCCTCCACCACCGTCTTCTGCCGCCGCCACCCACCACCGTCTTCCACCACCGCTTTCCACCAACACCATCTTCCGCTGCCACCACTCGCGACCACCATCTTCCGCCACTACCACTCGCCACCACTTTCCACCACCATCTTCCACCACCACCACCTGCCACAACTTTCCACCATCGTCTTTCGCCGCCACCACCCGCCACCTGCCACCACTTTCCACCGCCGTCTTCCACCGCCACCACTTTCCACCACCATCTTCCACCGCCACCACCTGCCACCACTTTCGACCACCGTCTTTCGCCGCCACCACACGGCACTTGCCACCACTTTCCACCACTGTCTTCCGCCACCACCATCTTCTGCCACTACCATCCGCCACCACTTTCCACTACCATCTTCCGCTGCCACAACCTGCCACCTGCCACCACTTTCTACCACCGTCTTTCGGCGCCACCACCCGCCACCTGCCACCACTTTCCACCACCGTCTTCGGCCGCCACCACCGTCTTTCGTCGCCGCCACCCATCACTTGCCACCATTTTCCACCACCGTCTTCCACCGCCATCATCCGTCACCTACCGCCACTTTCCACCACCGTCTTCCGCCAGTACCACCCGCCACCTGCCACCATCTACCATCACTTTCCACTACCGTCTTCCGCTGCCACCACCTGCTACCACTTTCCATCATTGTCTTCCGCTACCACCACCTGCCACCACTTTTCACCACTGTCTTCCGCCACCACCTTCCATCAATGTCTTCTACCGCCACCACCCATTACCTGCCACTATTACCCATCACCCGCCATCATCGTCTTCTGTCACCCCCACTCGCCACCATCCACCACTACCGTCTTCTGTCGCCACCCACCCGCCACCACCGTCTCCCGCTACCACCATCCGCCACCACTCGTCACCACCCGCCACGCCACTACTCGTCATTTCTCACACTTTTAGTTTATATTTTTAAAAATTTTCAAACATTTCGTCCAAACCAAACGCATTTGTAGTTTATGTTTTTCGAAAAATAAACAAAAACCAGTTTATAAAATTTTTGTAAATATAAACTGAAAACATAAATGTTACCAAATAGGCCTTAAGTGTTTGTTAAAATGCATAGAAAAGAAATAATTATTGTTGTGGGATCCTTGTATATGAACTTGTTAGGTAATTGTGTTGTGCCCTTTATGTGTTTAATGAAATGCCTATTGCAATGTACATTGTTGGAATTGGATCATTATGTAATCTGTGCCTCATTAGGAGATAATAAGCTGGATTTTCTTCATTTAGTAATTGTTTTTTATTATATTTATTTGGGATCTTTCTTATGTGATGGTTGGGTTTAGGCCTGTAAATGGATTGGATTTGGATCGGATCTGTCAAAATCCGAATCCGAATCCGAATCCGATTAAGGCAAACCTGAATCCGATCCGAATCCGTTTAGTATATATCCGATTATAGATATCCAAATCCAAATCCGAATCCGATGATTTCGGATATCCGATCCGATCCATTTATTTATTTACTGAGTTACAATTTTATATAATTTGATTTTTTTTTTTCATTTTATGTTTTTTCATTCAAATTGAGAATAGTCGAATCGAATTATCGGATTATCAGGTCGGATCAGATTTTTGCATATTCAATCCGTTTAATAAACGGATTAAATGGATTCGGATTATTGGATTATCGGGTCAGTTTTTTTTTTTTTTTTTTTTTTGTAAACGGGTTCGGATTATCGGATCGGATTCGGGTCGAATTCGGATTAAATCCGATCCATTGACAGCCCTAGTTGGGTTTCTACTTTGGAATATATTTGTGATAATGGAAATAGATTCTATTTCCATACATAATTTCCTTTCTGTACACACTGAATAATATTTTTATTAAATTTTACAATAAAATCAAATTACTAATATATACATTAGTACAGACATCACCTTATCTGAATTTTTTTCAATACACATTATTGAAATTAAAAAAAGTGCGCACAACACATCTCTTCAAATTGTAACACTTTTTTAGAGATAAGTGAAAGGTCTACACCCATGAGGCCATTGTCACATTTTAAAGTCCTCATCTTGCAAAGCTATAGTGCTAATTCCAGTTCTTCCATTGCCCTTAAACCTTCTAATTTGGGTGTATTTCAGTTCTTCATCATCACTCAAATCCATCCATTACAACCACCCTCACGCTTGATTTGTGTTACAAAGTAGTCACAAAATGAATGCTCAAATTTTGAGAAGGATATCATCGATTATAACAAATCTAACAATGAAAAGGTGAGTTTCAATCTTTAAAATTGTTTATCTTTTTTTCCAATCACGCTTTCAATTCGGTAAATAAGTGTTGAATCATGTACATTTGTTCGATTGTCAATTTTCGAAATAACTCAAAAGGTTGAACATTGAACTTCTTAGCCAAACACAATGTTCAATTATGTACATCCTAACCAAACACGGTGGTTTGAATTTCAAGTTGTGAGCTAAGTCGATTTTTTCAACACTGTACTTCTGAATAAGGATTAAAATAATTTGATTAAATTAATATATTCATCGAATTAAAAATCAACTTGGACTAGAGGTTCTATGGGTTGCTTGAATGAGGAAAATTGAATTGAAAACAAATTGCAACTTTTCCAGCCTCCAACAATGCACAAAGGGCACCAAGTTTGGATGTGTTTATTTGATGTGTGTACATTTTATATATGGGGGCCAATCTATAATAAAAATTGTGTGGAGTGAGGAAAATTAAACATTTACAAATTTTATAGTGTGTGAACTGAAAGGAATTTGCACAAAGAGGAAATGGTGTGTGAAAATAAAAGTTCCCTATATGTGGATATAAATTACTTTTGCTTCTATGGATGGAATGTGTGTGGGTTTTGTAAATGTAACAACCCTCATTTTAACTTGGTCATACTTGCATACATTTACGGATGATCTTGTTTTAATATGTGCATTTGCAAACCTTGTCTTGTTTTGCTTGAATGATTGCTTGCATGCTTTGTTCTTGTCTGGTGCGTTGCCGAGGTCATCTTAAGCCTAGACACCTTTGAGATCTTTATCACTTAGAACTATCTTGGAACCCCTTTGGTTGACCTCCATCTTCACCCTGGCATATTGGCCGAGATGTCACCATCTGGGCTGAGGTTCGCGTTGCCTAGGCCAAGATGTGCATCATCTGGGCCGAGATGTTAATATCTAGGCGTTTTAGATCCTTGATCCTTACATGAGTGATTTTGTTCCTGGAATGGTATGACCTAGACCGAGGTGTGGCACATCTAGGCCAAGGTGTGGCACAGCTTAGTCAAGTGTTGTCCTTCCAAGCCGATGTCATTGTTACCCTGCTTGCCGAAGCTTTGCCCTTAGCCGAGGTCATCACTGGCCGGAGTACTCTTGTTGTTTAGCTTGTTGAGTACGCTTTGTCTTGGTCTTGTCTTGTCAAGTCAGTCACCTTTTTGAGTTGAGCGAATCAGCTGATGCCACGTGTCCCGACATAGGGATTAAGTCAGTGATTGTCGTGAGAAACATATCATTTGTATCAAGTCTTGCCTTTTAGAGAGAGAAACTCAAGGAAGAAGAATGAGAAGTTTGAGTTAGAGAGGGTGACTTCCAAGCTTGATCGATAGAGCTTGAGCCATTAGATTCGAGTTTTGAGGTTAGAATCTTAACCTATTCTTGTTGTTCTTATTGATCATCTAACTGCATTGCTCGATCAAACCTGTCCTACACGTCATTCATCGATTTAAAGTTGGTTTAGAAAGAGAAAACGGTTTTCATGTGTTTTTGAAGAAAAGCCTCATTTGATCCGAAAGTTTGCATTAAAGCTCATGTTTTTGTGTTTGTTTTGATAAGATCCTTGAGTGTGGGTACCCAGGTCCAAGTTTTTGAATTCATAGCATGAAGTCTCAGCTGTTGTAACAGCAAGTTTTGATTTTTGCATTCATCTTCCTCATGTTCATGTTCTTCAAGTTCTTCATGCTCATGTTCTTCATGTTTATCAAGAGGGAAACCCAGATTTTTCCCGACTTCGCTTTTGAATGTGGCCATTGAGGCTACACCTCGGCAAGGAGGCGTGGGACCTCGGCCTAGACCTGGTAGTTGCCCAGCGTGTTTTTCCAAGGATAAGAAACTGTGTTTCAATTTGATTGACTTAGTTTTTGAAGAATGCCGAGGTCATTTGCATGTGAGCTAGACTTTTCTTGAGTAGCGCATTCAATAGACTTTGCCGTGTGTTGTAGGACTTGGACTTGCCTTGACCCCGACGTTTGAAGAACTAGGTGAGTGGTATTTTTGATAAAGCTATGTTATACGTTTTGATAAAGACTTTGCTTTACTTTGTTTTGAAAGTATTTGTTAAGCATGAATGATTGTCCTTAGTTTTGTATCTCGTATTATACTTGCTTGAATGACCTTCTCGTTTGAAAGTCCCTCGTGCTGGAGGACTCTAAACTTTCGCAGCACATCTCGTTTGAAAGTCCCTCGTGCTGGAGGACTCTAAACTTTCGCAGCACATCTTGTCTTGAAAGTCCCTCGTGCTGGAGGACTCTAAACTTTCGCAGCAACCCTGATTTGTACTCTAGTGTTAAAGGGCTACGGGCCTTTATAACATAGGTCCCTCGTGCTGGAGGACTCTAAACTTTCGCAGCACATCTTGCCTTGAAAGTCCCTTGTGCTAGAGGACTCTAAACTTTTGTGGCACCCTTGTTTGAGATGCCTCTCTTGCTTCGTCTTGTTTTGCCACGGACGGTTTACCGCGTAGATACGTTACCGGAATGATTATTATTTGTAATATGTGATGCTAGTAAGTGTCCCTTGAAGCTTTGAAGATCTGTTAGATGGACGAGGTCCATTCCTTGTTTTATATAAAGTTTTGTCTTGTATTGTTCTGAAAGGATTTCGGCTATGATTCATGCAAACCCCTTTATTATTTATACCATTCACTGAGTATCCAAGCTCACCCTCTCTATATATATGTAGGTGATGAACAAGAAGGCGGTGACGCCTAGATGTGATTCTGGAGCTTATTTTGGATTTTGATTATGTCGGCCTAACCTGTAATTACGTCGGTAGTCTTGAAAATTATGCTTCTCGATTTGTAATACTTGCATGTTGCATACGTCGGCTTGAGAAGCCTTTTGATCAAGATGCGTGTTTTGTATACATGTTATGTCGGCAGTGAGGATGTCGGCAATTCTGAAGATTTTGCTTCTAGCTGTATTTCATGTATTTTGTTCATATCGGCTTGTGAAGCCCTTTTGTTAATATGAAAGATGTAATTTGTATTTTGTTTCGTTTGTAATTGAGTTGTAACCCATCTGTAGATGATTGCTATCTCATTTGACCTATGCACAGCTCTTATGGACTAATCTGTTTGTATAAATCGCTTCCGTACTTGTTAGCCCCATATAATTGTACTCTGATTGTGTGCGAATTTTGTAAGTTGGCCTTCGGTAATCTCGGATTACTGGCCATCACGGCACCAAACTACTAGGGGCGGTTTGGGGTCGTGACAGAATGGTATCAGAGCACAAGTTCCTTAGTATACGTTATTCACACACCTTGAGTCCTAAAGAGCATAGGATTTCCCCATAGAAGGAAGTTAGAATTGCATCATATTGCTTGCTATGTGAACAAGTTGTACATTGTCTCGACATGCTTAACTGTTACTTGCCTACGTGATTATTTACTCATTTTGTTTTAAAGCCACATCTTTGCATACTCATAGCATCATGAGGAGAGGTAGACCTCCAGTTGGTCGAGATCAGTCGGAGGACAGAATAGACAGACTGGAGACAGCACGATAGCTCTGATCAGGGAGTTCAAGAAAATGAAGCCACCAAGATTCCAAGGGGGTATAGAACCGATGAAGGCCGAAGCTTGGGTTTTGGAGATGGAAAAGCTGTTCGAGATCTTTCCCAGCACTGACACCCAGAAGGTGACATTAGTAGCTTTTACACTAGATGACGACGCCCGCAGATGGTGGATGATGGTTCGAGAAAGCAATCCAGACTTGACCTGGACCCGGTTTTTAGAATTGTTCTACACCAAGCATTTTCCCTTAAGTGTTCGGAATCGCAAGGCCACCGAGTTTCAGACTTTGACGCAAGGCAGTAGAACAGTAGCTGAATATGACTGTGCCTTTACCGAGTTGGCAAGGTACGCACCCCACATGGTCAATGATGAATATATGAAGGCTAGGAAGTTCGAAAGTGGACTCCATGGACCGACACAAGACCGGGTTAACATGCTCAACATGCTAACTTACGCCGGAGTGTTGGACAAAGCTATTCTGGCTAAGGCTAATTTGAACAGATACCAGGGCTCGGGAGAGAGCCAAAGGAAGAGGCAGAGTTATGACAACCGCCGGGCACAGTTTGGTACCAAGAAGAAAGCGAACATCGGCAGTTCAAGCAACCCCAAGGCAAGAGAGTGGTACTAAGCCGATATGTTCCAGTTGTGGGAAGCCGCATTTCGGGGTCTGTCGTCGGGCGTCTGGGGCTTGTTACGAATGTGGTGAAGTAGGTCATTTTGTAAGGGACTGTCCAAAAACGAAGTCTGGGGAAAGTAAGAAAGATGAGAATACTTCGGGCTCCGTGCAGAAAGGTAATGCTGGGAAAGGACCGATGAGACAAGGCAGAGTTTTTGCACTAGTACCGGGGGACACTCAAAATGCTGAGGCAGTGGTGTCAGGTACGCTTTCAATTTGCTCTCAAAATGCATATGTATTGGTTGATTCGGGTTCTACGCATTCATTCATTTCTGCTAAGTTTGCCGAGAAGATTAATAGGAAAGTAGAACCCCTTGATTTTGTATTATCTGTGTCTACTCCATCTGGGAGATCTATGAATGTTGCATCTATCTATCGAGCATGCGTTGTTATGATTGGGAATGTTGAACTGTTAGCTGACTTAATGCCATTAGACATGACTCATTTTGATGTTATATTGGAGATGGATTGGTTAGTGGCAAATCATGCATCCATAAATTGTGTTTCTAAGAGTGTCACGTTAAAACCCCCAAACTTAGCCGAGGTCACGTTTCAGGGAAAAGGTGTAGTATCCCCACCTTACTTAATTTCATCCATGAAAGCCTATAGGCTGATCCAAAAAGGGTGTGTCAAGGTTATTTGTGTAGCATATTAAGTAATTTGAATGGAAGCGTTGAGTTAGCCGACGTCCCAGTGGTTAGTGAATTCCCCGACGTCTTTCCAAATGATTTGCCTGGTCACTTAGTTGATAGAGAGGTAGAGTTTACGGTTGATATCATGCCGAGAACCCAGCCCATCTCTAAAACACCCTATAGGATGCCCCCCGCCGAGCTTAAGGAATTGAAACTTCAACTACAAGAGTTGCTAGATAAGGGTTTTATTAGGCCGAGCACTTCACCCTGGGGAGCACCCGTCTTGTTTGTTAAGAAGAAAGATGGCACACTTTGTCTTTGTATTGATTACCGGGAACTGAATAAGGTAACCATTAAGAATAAGTACCCGTTGCCGAGGATAGACGATTTGTTCGATCAGTTGCAAGGAGCCCGAGTCTTTTCCAAAATTGACCTTAGATCGGGCTACCATCAGCTTAAAGTCAAGGCCGGGGATGTTGAGAAGACCGCTTTTCGGACGAGGTATGGCCACTACGAGTTTTTAGTGATGCCTTTTGGAGTGATCAATGCCCCTGCAGCCTTTATGGATTTGATGAATAGAGTCTTTAAGCCATATCTAGATGAGTTTGTGGTTGTCTTCATCGATGACACATTGATCTACTCTAAGAGTAAAGCCGAACACGAGGAGCATTTGAGACTTACCTTACAGACTTTGAGGGATCGGAAATTATATGCTAAATTTAACAAGTGTGAGTTTTGGCTTTCCACTGTTTCATTTTTGGGTCATGTAATTGATGAAGAGGGTATTTCGGTCGATCCTAGTAACATTGAAGTCGTGGTGAATTGGCCGAGGCCAACTAATGTGTCTGAGATTCGTAGTTTTCTGGGACTGGCTGGTTATTATAGAAAATTCGTAAAGGATTTCTCAAGGATTGCAATTCCGTTGACACAACTGACTAAGAAGGGAGTGGCTTACGAATGGACTAAGGATAGAGAAACAGCCTTCCAGGAGTTGAAGACGAGGTTAGTCGCAGCACCAATTCTTGTACTACCATCAGGTAATGAAGAGTTCCATGTCTACAGTGATGCTTCGCATAAGGGTTTGGGTTGTGTATTAATGCAAAAAGGTAGGGTTATAGCATATGCCTCTCGCCAGTTAGAGCCACATGAAAAGAACTATCCCACCCATGATCTAGAATTAGCAGCCCTGGTATTTGCTTTGAAGATTTGGCGCCACTACTTGTATGGAGCTTCTTGTCAGGTTTTTACGGATCATAAGAGCTTAAAGTTCTTGTTCACTCAGAAGGAATTGAATATGAGGCAGTGAAGATGGCTCGAGTTGTTGAAAGATTACGATATGCAAATCCAATATCATCCAGGAAAAGCTAACACCGTAGCCGATGCTTTGAGCAGAAAGGTGGTTGGAAATTTGGCATGCCTAACCGCGATCTCAGTGGAGCCGACTATTGTTGAGGAAGTAAAGACGAGACAAATGGAAGATGAATTCTTCAGGAAGGTAGCCGATGAGATCGTCACAAAGCCGAGATCCGAGTACACCTTAGAAAATCAAATACTCAAGTTTGAAGGAAGGTTGTGTGTGGCCGACGTCCCAGAGTTGAAAAGGAAAATTTTGCAGGAGGCTTATGGTTCCAAGTTTGCTGTTCACCCTGGGAACACCAAGATGTATCAAGATGTGAAGCAGACGTTTTGGTGGCCGAACATGAAAGGAGAGATAGCCGAGTTTGTGTCGCAGTGTCTGTACTGTCAACAAGTGAAAGCAGAACATCGAAGGCCAGCAGGACTTCTTCAACCTTTACCGATTCCTGAGTGGAAATGGGAGCACATCTCCATACACATCTCCATAGACTTTGTGATTGGTTTGCCGAAGACACAAAAGGGTATGGATTCAATTTGGGTTATTGTGGATAAACTAACTAAGTCAGCACACTTCTTGCCTGTTAAGACCACCTTCAACGCCGATAAACTTGCTTTGTTGTATGTGAACGAGATTGTTAGATTTCATGGGGTGCCGATGTCAATTGTGTCAGACCGAGATCTGAAGTTGGTTTCTAGATTTTGGCAGAGCCTACAAAGAGCTTTCGCAGACCGAGATCTGAAGTTGGTTTCTAGATTTTGGCAGAGCCTACAAAGAGCTTTCGGAGCCGAGTTGAGGTTTAGCACAGCTTTTCATCCCCAGACTGATGGACAAACAGAGAGGACGATTCAGACACTTGAAGATATGCTTAGACTATGTGTATTGGACCTCCAAGGAAGTTGGGGAGTACATTTGCCTCTGTGGAATTTACCTACAACAACAGCTACCAAGCTAGCATTAGCTTGGCGCCGTACGAGGCACTGTATGGAAGGAAGTGCAGGTCGCCGATATGTTGGACCGAAGTAGGAGACAAAGCTCTGCTTGGTCCTGACTTAATTCAAGTAACAACCGAGAAGATTAAGCTCGTCCAGCAAAGAATCAAAACCGCAAAGAGTCGACAGAAGAGTTATGCCGACCAGAGAAGAAAAGAGTTGGAATTTGAAGTCGGGGACCACGTGTTCCTAAAGGTTTCGCCGATGAAAGGAGTCACAAGATTTGGGAAGAAGGGTAAGTTAGCACCCCGTTACATCGGGCCTTTAATTTTCTATGAATTTACTTAGTAATTTATTTAGAATTTACTCAGTAAATTACTAAGAGTTTATTGAGAATTTACTGAGTATTTACTGAGAATTTGTTGTGTAATTTTCTAGAAACTTACCAATCATTTACGAAGCAATTTATTGAGAATTTGCCGAGTTATTTACTAGGAATTTACTATAACTTTAATGAGAATTAACTAAGTAATTTACTCATAATTTATTGAGAATTTTCTTAGAATTTATTGAAAATTTGCAGAGTAATTTACTTTGAATTTATTAAGTAATTCACCGAAAATTTACCGATAACTAACTGAATAATTTATAGAGAATTTTTTGAAAATTTAACGAATAATTTATTGAGAATTTACAACCAATTTACTGAGAATTTACTGAGTAATTTGTTGAGTAATTTTTAAAAAAAATTCTGTGAATTTACTGAGTAATTTAACAAGAATTTATACAAAATTTTCTGTGAATTTAAAGAGTAATTGACTCGTAATTTACTGAGTAATTCACAAAAAAATTTCTAATGATTTTCTAAGAATTTACACAAAAATTTCTAATAATTTACTGAATAATTTTCTGAGAATTTTGCATGTAATTTATTGAGAATTTTACTCGGTAATTTAATGAGAATTTACTGACTAATTTATTGAGAATTTACGGCGAAATGACTAAGAAATTTACTGATAAATTAATAAGTTCTTCGTCGGGTAATTTAGTTGGAAATTACTAAGTAATTTATTGAGAATTTACCGAGTAAGTTACTAAGAATTTATTGATAATTTACTAAGTAAGTTACTTAGAATTTATGGAATAATTTACTGAGAATTTACATGAAATTTACTAATTAATGTTCGAATAATTTACTGAAAATTAACAAAGTAATTTACGAAATTTTTTTTGGTAATTTTATGAGTAATTTACTATGAATTTGCTGAGTAATTTATCAAGAATTTATACATAATTTATTGACAATTTTTTGAGTAATTTATTTAGAATTTATTAAGTAATTTACTGAAAATTTACAGATAATTTACAAAGTAATTTATAGAGAATTTATTGAGAGTTTAACGAATAATTTGTTGAGAATTTTCTACGAATTTATGGAGTAATTTGCTGAATAATTTACTAAGAAATTACTTTGAATTTACCAAGAATTTTTCGAGAATTTATTGAGTATTTTACTAATAATTTACTAATTAATTCACAAAAAAATTTCTTGCAATTTTTTGAGAATTTACTCAGAATTTTCTAATAAATTACTAAGAATTTGTTGAATAATTTATAGAGAATTTTATGTCTAATTTACTGAGAAATTTCCTGAGTAATTTAGTGAGAATTTACTAAGTAATTTACTGAGTAATTAACTAAGAATTTACCAATAATTTACTGAGTAATTTACAGAGAATTTATCGAATAATTTATTGACATTTTAATGAGAATTTACTAAGTAATTTACTGATAAATTATTGAATAATTCACTCATTAATTTACTTGTAATTTACTGAGAATTTACTCAGTAATTTGCTTAGAATTTATTAGATAATTTACTAAGAATTTACAGATAATTTACTGCGCTGTTTTCTTGGAATTTACATAGTAATTTTCTAATAATTTATTGAGTAATTTCCTAAGTAATTGACAAAGAATTTTTTGAGAATTTACCGATAATTAACTGAGTAATTTACAGATAAATTTAGTAAGTAATTCACCGAATAATTTACTATGAATTTACTTAGTAATTTATTTAGAATTTACTTAGTAAATTACTAAGAATTTATTGAGAATTTACAGAGTATTTTCTGAGAATTTGTTGAGTAATTTTCTAGGAACTTACCAGTCATTTACGAAGCAATTTACTGAGAATTTGCCGAGTTATTTACCACAAATTTACTATAACTTTTGTCACGACCCCAAACCGCCCCTAGTAGTTTGGTGTCGTGATGGCCAGTAATCCGTAATTACCGAAGGCCAACTTTCAAAAACTCAACATAATCAGAGTATAATGAACGGGGCTCACAAATGCGGAAGCAATAAATCAAATACAAGTGGTCCATAAGAGCTGTGCGTAGATCAAATGCAATACCAAACATTTCCAATTAACTTTACAAGTTGAATACAACAAGGCAAGATATGTGTTACATCTTGATCAAAAGGCTTCTTGAGCCGACATATACAAAATACAGCAATTACAAGCCAAGAAGCATGATTTTCAAGATTCGCCGACATAAATGCAAAATAAAGCTGACATAAGCACGAATCCAAAACAAGCTTTCAAAACAGTCTAGGCGTCGCCGACGTCCTGCTCATCACCTACATATATATAGAGAGGGTGAGCTTGGATACTCAGTGAATGGTACTAGAAATAAAGGTTTGCATGAATATAGCCGAAGTCTTTCAAAACAAAACTCGTCAAAACTTTATCAAACAAGGGATGAACCGTATTCATCTGTTAAATCTTACAAGTCTCAGGGGATGCTTACTGACATCGGCAAAACGAGGGATGAACCGTATTCATCAATCAAGTGTTACAACATCGGCGAAGCAAGGGATGAACCGTATTCATCAATCAAGTATTACAACATCGGCGAAGCAAGGGATGAACCGTATTCATCAATCAAGTATTACAACATCGGCGAAGCAAGGGATGAACCGTATTCATCAATCAAGTGTTACAACATCGGCGAAGCAAGGGATGAACCGTATTCATCAATCTAGTATTACAACATCGGCGAAGCAAGGGATGAACCGTATTCATCAATCAAGTATTTCAACATCGGCGAAGCAAGGGATGAACCGTATTCATCAATCTAGTATTACAACATCGGCGAAGCAAGGGATGAACCGTATTCATCAATCAAGTATTACAACATCGGCGAAGCAAGAGATGAACCGTATTCATCAATCAAGTATCAAGGATTGTACGATCCGTAATCGTTTAGTCAAAGGTACTGCGAAAGTTTATAGTCCTTCAGTACAAGGGATTGGTGTTACTTAGGCCCGTAGCCCGATTTAACATAGTAATCTTTTCAAGAAATGACCGTATCCTTTTTCACTTAGTACTGCGAAAGTTTAGAGTCCTTCAGTACAAGGGACTTGTGCACTTGGTACCGCGAAAGTTTAGAGTCCTCCAGTACAAGGGACTTGTGTTACTTGGGCCCGTAGCCCGATTTAACATAGCAAAACTGGTGTTACTTAGGCCCGTAGCCTGATTTAACAAGGACCGTATCCTTTTATGCTTAGTGCTGCGAAAGTTTAGAGTCCTCCAGCACGAGGGACTTTCCAAGAGAGGACCGTATCCTTTTCAAAGATGGCATCAAAACAAAGATTATACTTGACATATCAAAACAAGAGCTATCCATTCATGCTTAACAAAACACTTTTGTCCAAACAAAGCAAGCAAGATTTATCAAAACAAGTATAACATAGCTTTATCAATAATACCACTCACCTAGTTCTTCAGGTGTAGACTCAAAGCAAGGATCAAGGTCCTACAATCACATGGCAAATCGCATTCTCAAAACAAGCTATACCTATATACGAATGATATCGGCATTCTTAACAGATCCAAGTAAACATCAAAGCAAAACATGCTGGGAGTTTAAACACTGCTCCTGTCTCACGAAAACACACTGGGTACCAACCAGGTCTTTGCCGAGGTCCCACACTTCCTTGCCGAGGTGTGGTCCCGTTGGCCTCAACCAAAAGCAAAGTCGGGAAAACCTGGGTTCCCCTTTGAAGCACATGAAGAATATGATGAACATGATCATGAGGAAAATGAATGCAAGATCAAAACTCGTTACAAAGATCTAAGGTTTCATGCCAAGAGTTCAAAACATGGACCTGGGTACCCATACAAGAAGGTCATGCAGGAACAAACATAAAAACATGGTTTTCGTTCCAAACTTTCGGATCAAAACGAGACTTCCGTCAAGAACACATGAAAAACCATTTTCTCTTTTCAAAACCAACTTCAAAACGGTGCATGACATGCAAAACAGATTCGATCATGCAATGCAGCTAGATGATCAACAACAAAAATCAAAGTAGATCAAGATTCTAACCTCAAAACTCGAATCCAACGGTTCAAACCACAAAGATCAAGCTTGGAAGACTTACTCTCACTCAAGAACTTCTCTTCCTTCTCTCTAGAGCTTCTCTCTCTAAGAGCAAAGATTTGAGACAAGAAAATGATGTGTTTCAAGGTCTGCCGGCTGTCTTAACAATCAGCTCGGACACGTGGCGCTATCGCGTTGGTTCAGCTCAAAAGGTGATTGATTGATAAGAGAAGTCTCTGACAAAGCGTATGCAGCAAGCTCGGCAAGATACATCGGCAAGAAATGACATCGGCTCAAATCAAGGATTCGGCAACAGGATAACAAAACATCGGCTAGGGAGGATGACACTTGACTAAGCTGTGCCACACCTTGGCCGGGGTGTGCCACATCTCGGCCTAGGCCATACCTGCCTGCAGACAAGGTTCACTGAGTGCAAAACATCTCGGCAATAAATGCCCGAGGTGAAGATGGGGGTCGACCAAGGTCTCAAAACAGTTCTAAGTACAAAGGTTCAAAGGCGAACTAAGCTCAAGGTGACCTCCGCCACACACACACACCGAACAAGGAACAAAATCACGCAAGCAATACAAACAAAACAAGGCAAGCATAACCTTCCAATTAACATAACAAGGCAAGATCATGCAGGAATGTATGCAAATATGACAAGAGTAAGGTGAGGGTTGTTACATCCTTCCCCCCTTAAGGAAGTTTGGTCCCCAAACTTAAGTTACCTTGCTCTATGAACAACTCCGGATAACGGATTCTCACATCCTCTTCCTTTTCCCACGTGGCTTCTGTGCCATAATGTTCCTTCCATTCGACCTTTGCCATCGGTATCGATTTGTTTCTCAACTGCCTCACTTGTCTGTCAATAACCCTTATTGGTTTCTCCTCGTAGCCCAAATCCTCATCAATCGAAATCCCGAAATGATCAATTATATGCAGTGGATCTCGGATGTATTTTCTCAACATCGAAACATGAAACACATTGTGGACTTGGCTCAAATCTGGCGGCAAAGCAAGTCTGTAGGCAACGGAATTAATTCTCTCAAGAATTTCAAATGGCCCAATATAGCGAGGTGCTAACTTACCTTTCTTTCCAAATCTGGAAACTCCTTTCATTGGTGAAACTTTCAGGAATACATGATTCCCAACTTCGAACTCTATCTCATTCCTTCTCTGGTCGGCGTAGCTCTTCTGTCGGCTCTGGGCAGTTTTAATCCTCTGTTGGATAAGTTTAATCTTCTCTGTTGTCACTTGGATCAATTCGGGACCAAGCAGAGTTCTGCCTCCAACTTCGGTCTAACATATTGGTGACCTACATTTTCTTCCATACAAGGCTTCATGCGGCGCCATGCCAATACTAGCTTGATAACTGTTATTGTAAGCGAATTCCACTAAGGGCAAATGTGTTCCCCAACTCCCTTGGAAGTCCAATACACAAAGTCTAAGCATATCTTCAAGCGTCTGAATTGTCCTCTCAGTCTGCCCATCTGTCTGGGGATGAAAGGCTGTACTAAATCTCAGCTCGGCTCCAAAAGCCCTCTGTAAACTCTGCCAAAATCTAGAAACAAATTTAGGATCTCGGTCTGACACAATTGATATCGGTACTCCATGAAGTCTGACAATCTCGTTCACATACAACAAGGCAAGTTGATTGGCGTTGAATGTAGTCTTAACAGGTAGAAAGTGTGCTGACTTAGTTAATCTGTCAATAACAACCCAAATCGAATCCATACCTTTCGGTGTCTTCGGCAAACCAGTCACAAAATCCATGGAGATATGTTCTCATTTCCACTCAAGAATCGGCAAAGGTTGAAGAAGTCCTGCCGGTCTTTGATGTTCTGCTTTCACTTGCTGACAGTGTAAACACTGGGACACGAATTCGGCTATCTCTCTTTTCATATTTGGCCACCAGAAGGTCTGCTTCACATCTTGATACATTTTGGTGTTCCCTGGATGAACAGCAAATTTAGAACCATGAGCTTCCTGCAAAATTTTCCTTTTCAACTCTGGGATGTCGGCCACACACAACCTCCCTTCAAACTTGAGCACTTGATTTTCGATAGTATACCCTGATCTCGGCTTCGTGTCAATCTCCTCGGCTATTTTCTTGAGGAAGTTATCCTCCATTTGTCTTGTCTTTACCTCATCGACAATAGTCGGCTCCACTGTTATCACGGTCAAACACGCCAAACTTCCATCTGACTTTCTGCTCAAAGCGTCGGCTACACTGTTAGCTTTACCCGGGTGATATTGAATTTGCATATCATAGTCCTTCAACAACTCAAGCCACCTTCTCTGCCTCAAATTCAATTCCTTCTGTGTGAATAGGTACTTTAGACTCTTATGATCTGTAAAAACTTGACAAGGAGTTCCATACAAATAGTGACGCCAAATCTTTAAAGCAAATACCACGGCCGCCAATTCTAAGTCATGGGTAGGATAGTTTTTCTCATGAGGTTTCAACTGACGAGATGCATAAGCTATAACCTTACCCTTTTGCATTAATACACAACCCAAACCCCTATGCGATGCATCACTATAGACAT
Source organism: Camellia sinensis (assembly GCF_055761805.1). Lineage (NCBI taxonomy): Eukaryota > Viridiplantae > Streptophyta > Magnoliopsida > Ericales > Theaceae > Camellia > Camellia sinensis. The sequence continues at coordinate 92,105,568 of NC_138964.1, forward strand.
GAAATTCTTCATTACCTGATGGTAGTACAAGTACTAGTGCTGTAACTAACCTCGTCTTCAGTTCCTGGAAAGCTAACTCCCGATCTTTAGTCCATTCGTACAGTGTTCCCTTCTTGGTTAGTTACGTCAATGGAATTGCAATCTTTGAGAAATCTTTCACAAACTTTCTGTAATAACCTGCCAAACCCAGAAAACTACGAATCTCGGATACATTAGTCGGCCTCGGCCAATTTACTACGGCTTCAATTTTGCTAGGATCAACTGAGATACCCTCTTCGTTAATCACATGACCCAAAAATGAGATGGTAGAAAGCCAAAACTCACACTTGTTAAACTTAGCATACAATTTCCGTTCTCTCAAAATCTGTAAGGCAAGTCTCAAATGATTTTCATGTTCAACTTCACTCTTGGAATAGATCAATATATCATCAATGAAGACAACTACATACTCATCTAAATACGGTTTGAAGATTCTATTCATTAAATCCATAAATGCGGCAGGGGCATTGGTCACTCCAAAAGGCATTACTAAAAACTCGTAGTGGCCATATCTTGTCCGAAAAGCAGTTTTCTCAACATCTTCGGCTTTAACTTTAAGCTGATGGTAACCAGACCTAAGGTCGATCTTAGAAAAGACTCGTGCTCCCTGTAATTGGTCAAGCAGATCATCGATCCTAGGTAATGGGTACTTGTTCTTGATGGTAACCTTATTAAGTTCTCTATAGTCAATACAAAGACGGAGTGTGCCATCCTTCTTCTTAACAAATAAAACAGGTGCTCCCCATGGTGAAGTGCTCGGCCTAATAAATCCCTTATCTAACAACTCTTGCAATTGCAGTTTCAATTCTCTAAGTTCAGCTGGGGCCATCCTATAAGGTGTTTTGGAGATCGGCTGTGTTCCTGACATAATGTCAACTGTAAACTCTATTTCTCTATCGGTTAAGTGGCCAGGCAATTCGTCTGGAAAGACGTCGGGGAAATCGTTAACAACTGGGATGTCGGCTAAATTAACATTTCCATTTTGATCACTCAATATACTACACAAGTAGCCTCGGCACCCCTTCTGAATTAACTTACAAGCCTTAATGGACGAAATCAAATAAGGTGGGGGCACTACCCCTTTACCCTGGAAAATAACCTCGGCTAGGTTTGGGGGTCTCAAAGTGACACTTTTTGAAACACAATTAATAGATGCATCGTTCGCGACTAACCAGTCCATTCCCAGTATAATATCAAAATGAGTTATGTCTAGAGGCATTAGATCTACTAACAATTTAACATTCTTAATCACAACAACACAAGCTCTGTAAATGGATGCAACAATCATAGATCTCCCAGATGGAATAGATACAGACAACACATAATCAAGGGGCTCTAGTTCTTTATTAATTTTCTCGGCAAACTTAGTAGATATAAACGAATGAGTAGAACCCGAATCAATCAACACATAAGCATCTTGGGAGCAAATTAGGAGTATACCTGACACTACTGCCTCAGCATTCTGAGTGTCTCCTGGTACTAACGCAAACACTCTGCCCTGTCTCATCTGTCCTTTCCCAGTATTTCCCTTCTGAACGGAACCCGAGGTATTCTCACCCTTCTGGTTGTTATCAGCTTTTGTCTTGGGGCAATCTCTTACATAATGGCCCATCTCGCCACATTCATAGCAGGCTCTAGACGTCCGTCGACAGATCCCGAAATGTTGCTTTCCACAGTCCGAAGACGTCGGCTTAGCACTCCCTTCCTGCCTTAGGTTACTACTACTGCCCATGTTCGTTCTCTTCTTGGTGCCCGGCTGTCCTCGGCGATTGTCATAGTTTTGCCTTTTTTGATGGTTCTCTCTCGAACTCTGGTATCGAGTCAAATTAGCTTCGGCCTGAATGGCTTTGTCCAATACTTCGGCATAAGTCGGCATATCGAGCAAACTAACCCGGTCTTGAATCGGTCCACGAAGCCCACACTCGAACTTCCTGGCCTTCATATATTCATCGTTGGTCATGTGAGGTACAAACCTCACCAATTCAGTGAAAGCGCGGTCATACTCCGCCACTGTTCTGTTGCCTTGCGTCAGAGTATGAAATTCGGTAGCCTTGCGGTTTCGAACACTTAGGGAAAAATGCTTCTTGTAGAACAACTCTAAGAATCGAGTCCAGGTCAGATCTGGATTGCTCCCTCTAACCATCATCCACCACCTGCGGGTGTCATCATCTAATGTGAATGCTGCCAACGTCACTTTCTGAGCGTCGGTGCTAGGGAAGATCTCGAACAACTTCTCCATTTCTAAAACCCATGCCTCAGCCTTCTTCGGCTCTATACCCCCAGAGAATCTCGGTGGTCTCATTTTCTTGAACTCCCTGATCAAAGCTATCGTGCCATCCCCATATAAGGCAGGCTGTGGGGGAACTTGCGGCACTGGCGGAGGCGGAGCTACATTTCGGCCGTTGGTCTGCTCGGCCTGAGTCGACGTAGCACTAGTGAACTGCTGTCTGGTTTGCCTCAACTCGCGGGCCAAACCTTCAACTAATCTTTCCAATCTATCCATTCTATCTTCGGGCTGATCTCGGCCAATTGGAGGTCTCCCTCTCCTCATGATGCTATGAGCGTGCAAAGTATGACTTTAAAACAATTAAGCAAATAACCCCGTAGGCAAGCAACAAATAAGCATATCAAGACAATGCACATCACACTCAAGCAACAAATACCATGATGCAACCCTAACATCTTTCTAAGGAAAAACTTACGCTCTTTAGGACTCAAAGTGTGTGATAACGTATACCGAGGAACTTGTGCTCTGATACCATTCTGTCACGACCCCAAACCGCCCCTAGTAGTTTGGTGCCGTGATGGCCAGTAATCCGTAATTACCGAAGGCCAACTTTCAAAAACTCAACATAATCAGAGTATAATGAACGGGGCTCACAAATGCGGAAGCAATAAATCAAATACAAGTGGTCCATAAGAGCTGTGCGTAGATCAAATGCAATACCAAACATTTCCAATTAACTTTACAAGTTGAATACAACAAGGCAAGATATGTGTTACATCTTGATCAAAAAGGCTTCTTGAGCCGACATATACAAAATACAGCAATTACAAGCCAAGAATCATGATTTTCAAGATTCGCCGACATAAATGCAAAATAAAGCCGACATAAGCACGGATCCAAAACAAGCTTTCAAAACAGTCTAGGCGTCGCCGACGTCCTGCTCATCACCTACATATATATAGAGAGGGTGAGCTTGGATACTCAGTGAATGGTACTAGAAATAAAGGTTTGCATGAATATAGCCGAAGTCTTTCAAAACAAAACTCGTCAAAACTTTATCGAACAAGGGTGAACCGTATTCATCTGTTAAATCTTACAAGTCTCAAGGGATGCTTACTGACATCGGCAAAACGAGGGATGAACCGTATTCATCAGTCAAGTATTACAACATTGGTGAAGCAAGGGATGAACCGTATTCATCAATCAAGTGTTACAACATCGGCGAAGCAAGGGATGAACCGTATTCATCAATCAAGTATTACAACATCGGCGAAGCAAGGGATGAACCGTATTCATCAATCAAGTGTTATAACATCGGCGAAGCAAGGGATGAACCGTATTCATCAATCTAGTATTACAACATCGGCGAAGCAAGGGATGAACCGTATTCATCAATCAAGTATTTCAACATCGGCGAAGCAAGGGATGAACCGTATTCATCAATCTAGTATTACAACATCGGCGATGCAAGGGATGAACCGTATTCATCAATCAAGTATTACAACATCGGCGAAGCAAGGGATGAACCGTATTCATCAATCAAGTATCAAGGGTTGTACGATCCGTAATCGTTTAGTCAAAGGTACTGCGAAAGTTTATAGTCCTTCAGTATAAGGGACTGGTGTTACTTAGGCCCGTAGCCCGATTTAACATAGTAATCTTTTCAAGAAATGACCGTATCCTTTTTCACTTAGTACTGCGAAAGTTTAGAGTCCTTCAGTACCAGGGACTTGTGCACTTGGTACCGCGAAAGTTTAGAGTCCTCCAGTACAAGGGACTTGTGTTACTTGGGCCCGTAGCCCGATTTAACATAGCAAAACTGGTGTTACTTAGGCCCGTAGCCCGATTTAACAAGGACCGTATCCTTTTATGCTTAGTGCTGCGAAAGTTTAGAGTCCTCCAGCACGAGGGACTTTCCAAGAGAGGACCGTATCCTTTTCAAAGATGGCATCAAAACAAGGATTATACTTGGCATATCAAAACAAGAGCTATCCATTCATGCTTAACAAAACACTTTTGTCCAAACAAAGCAAGCAAGATTTATCAAAACAAGTATAACATAGCTTTATCAATAATACCACTCACCTAGTTCTTCAGGTGTAGACTCAAAGCAAGGATCAAGGTCCTACAATCACATGGCAAATCGCATTCTCAAAACAAGCTATACCTATATACGAATGATATCGGCATTCTTAACAGATCCAAGTAAACATCAAAGCAAAACATGCTGGGAGTTTAAACACTGCTCTCGTCTCACGAAAACACACTGGGTACCAACCAGGTCTTTGCCGAGGTCCCACACTTCCTTGCTGAGGTGTGGTCCCGTTGGCCTCAACCAAAAGCAAAGTCGGGAAAACCTGGGTTCCCCTTTGAAGCACGTGAAGAATATGATGAACATGATCATGAGGAAGATGAATGCAAGATCAAAACTCGTTACAAAGATCTAAGGTTTCATGCCAAGAGTTCAAAACATGGACCTGGGTACCCATACAAGAAGGTCATGCAGGAACAAACATAAAAACATGGTTTTCGTTCCAAACTTTCGGATCAAAACGAGACTTCCTTCAAGAACACATGAAAAACCATTTTCTCTTTTCAAAACCAACTTCAAAACGGTGCATGACATGCAAAACAGATTCGATCATGCAATGCAGCTAGATGATCAACAACAAAAATCAAAGTAGATCAAGATTCTAACCTCAAAACTCGAATCCAACGGTTCAAACCACAAAGATCAAGCTTGGAAGACTTACTCTCACTCAAGAACTTCTCTTCCTTCTCTCTAGAGCTTCTCTCTCTAAGGGCAAAGATTTGAGACAAGAAAATGATGTGTTTCAAAGTCTGCCGGCTGTCTTAACAATCAGCTCGGACACGTGGCACTATCGGGTTGGTTCAGCTCAAAAGGTGATTGATTGATAAGAGAAGTCTCTGACAAAGCGTATGCAGCAAGCTCGGCAAGATACATCGGCAAGAAATGACATCGGCTCAAATCAAGGATTCGGCAACAGGATAACAAAACATCGGCTAGGGAGGACGACACTTGACTAAGCTGTGCCACACCTTGGTCGGGGTGTGCCACATCTCGGCCTAGGCCATACCTGCCTACAGACAAGGTTCACTGAGTGCAAAACATCTCGGCAATAAATGCCCGAGGTGAAGATGGGGGTCGACCAAGGTCTCAAAACAGTTCTAAGTACAAAGGTTCAAAGGCGAACTAAGCTCAAGGTGACCTCGGCCACACACACACACCGAACAAGGAACAAAATCACGCAAGCAATACAAACAAAACAAGGCAAGCATAACCTTCCAATTAACATAACAAGGCCAGATCATGCAGGAATGTATGCAAATATGACAAGAGTAAGGTGAGGGTTGTTACAACTTTAATGAGAATTTACTGAGTAATTTACTAAGTAATTTACTCATAATTTATGTAGAATTTTCTTAGAATTTATTGAAAATTTTAAGAGTAATTTACTTTGAATTTATTGAGTAATTCACCGAGAATTTACCGATAATTAACTGAGTAATTTATAGAGAATTTATTGAAAATTTAACGAATAATTTATTGAAAATTTACAACCAATTTATTAAGAATTTACAGAGTAATTTGCTGAGTAATTTTTTTAAAAAATTATGTGAATTTACTGAGTAATTTACCAAGAATTTTTTCAAAATTTTCTGTGAATTTACAGAGTAATTGACTCGTAATTTACAAAAAAAATTCTAATGATTTTCTAAGAATTTACACAGAATTTTCTAGTAATTTACTAAGAATTTACTGAATAATTTTCTGAGAATTTTGTATGTAATTTATTGAGAATTTTACTCAGTAATTTAATGAGAATTTACTGACTAATTTATTGAGAATTTACGGCGAAATGACTAAGAAATTTACTGATAAATTACTAAGTTCTTCGCCAGATAATTTAGTTGGAAATTACTAAGTAATTTATTGAGAATTTACCAAGTAAGTAACTAAGAGTTTATTGATAATTTACTTAGACTTTATGGATTAATTTGTTGAGAATTTACTTAGAATTTATGGAATAATTTACTGAGAATTTACAGGAAATTTACTAATTAATGTTCGATTAATTTACTAAAATTAACAAAGTAATTTACGAAATTTTTTTTGATAATTTTATGAGTAATTTACTATGAATTTACTGAGTAATTTATCAAGAATTTATGCATAATTTATTGAGAATTTTCTTAGAATTTATTAAAAAAATTATGAGTAATTTATTTAGAATTTATTAAGTAATTTACTGCAAATTTACAGATAATTTACAAAGTAATTTATAGAGAATTTATTGAGAATTTAACGAGTAATTTGCTGAATAATCTACTAAGAAATTACTTTGAATTTACCAAGAATTTTTCGAGAATTTATTGAGTAATTTACTCATAATTTACTGATTAATTCACAAAAAAATTTCTTGCAGTTTTTTGAGAATTTACTCAGAATTTTCAAATAAATTACTATGAATTTGCTGAATAATTTAGTGAGAATTTACTAAGTAATTAACTAAGAATTTACCAATAATTTACTGAGTAATTTACAGAAAATTTATCGAATAATTTATTTACATTTTAATGAGAATTTACTAAGTAATTTACTGATAAATTACTGAATAATTCACTCATTAATTTACTTGTAATTTACTGAGAATTTACTCAGTAATTTGCTTAGAATTTATTAGATAATTTACTAAGAATTTACAGATAATTTATTGCGCTGTTTTCTTTGAATTTACAGAGTAATTTTCTAATAATTAACTGAGTAATTTCCTAAGTAATTGACCAAGAATTTTTTGAGAATTTACCAAGAATTAACTGAGTAATTCACAGAGAATTTATCGAGTAATTTACTGGGAATTTACTTAGTAATTTACAGATAAATTTAGTGAGTAATTCATCGAATAATTTATTCTGAATTTACTTAGTAATTTATTTAGAATTTACTCAGTAAATTACTAAGAGTTTATTAAGAATTTACTGTGTATTTACTAAGAATTTGCTAAGTAATTTTCTAGGAACTTACCAGTCATTTACGAAACAATTTACTGAGAATTTACCGAGTTATTTACCACGAATTTACAATAACTTTAATGAGAATTTACTGAGTAATTTACACATAATTTATTGAGAATTTTCTTAGAATTTATTGAAAATTTTAAGAGTAATTTACTTTGAATTTATTGAGTAATTCACCGAGAATTTACTGATAATTCACTGAGTAATTTATAGAGAATTTATTGAAAATTTAACAAATAATTTATTGAGAATTTACAACCAATTTACTGAGAATTTACAAAGTAATTTGCTGAGTAATTTTTAAAAAAATTTCTGTGAATTTACTGAGTAATTTACCAAGAATTTATACAAAATTTTCTGTGAATTTACAGAGCAATTGACTCGTAATTTACTGAGTAATTCACAAAAAAATTTCTAATGATTTTCTAAGAATTTACACAAAATTTTCTAATAATTTACTAAGAATTTACTGAATAATTTTCTGAGAATTTTGCGTGTAATTTATTGAGAATTTTACTCGGTAATTTAATGAAAATTTACTGACTACTTTATTGAGAATTTACTGCGAATTGACTAAGAAATTTACTAATAAATTACTACGTTCTTCACCGAGTAATTTAGTTGGAAATTACTAAGTACTTTATTGAGAATTTACTGAGTAAGTTACTAAGAATTTATTGATAATTTACTTAGACTTTGTGGATTAATTTATTGAGAATTTACTAAGTAATTTACTTAGAATTTATGGAATAATTTACTGAGAATTTACAGGAAATTTACTAATTAATGTTCGAATAATTTACTGAAAATTAACAAAGTAATTTATGAAATTTTTTTTGATAATTTTATGAGTAATTTACTATGAATTTACTGAGTAATTTATCAGGAATTTATACATAATTTATTTAGAATTTATTAAGTAATTTAAAGATAATTTACAAAGTAATTTATAGAGAATTTATTGAGAATTTTACGAGTAATTTGTTGAGAATTTTCTATGAATTTATTGAGAATTTATGGAATAATTTGCTGAATAATTTACGAAGAAATTACTTTGAATTTACCAAGAATTTTCTGAGAATTTATTGAGAAATTTACTCATAATTTACTGAGTAATTAACTAAGAATTTAACAATAATTTACTGAGTAATTTACAGAGAATTTATCGAATAATTTATTGACATTTTAATGAGAATTTACTAAGTAATTTACTGATAAATTACTGAATAATTCACTCATTAATTTACTTGTAATTTACTGAGAATTTAAAGAGTAATTTATTGAGAATTTACTCAGTAATTTGCTTAGAATTTATTAGATAATTTTCTAAGAATTTACAGATAATTTACTGCGCTATTTTCTTGGAATTTACAGAGTAATTTTCTAATAATTTACTAAGTAATTGACCAAGAATTTTTTGAGAATTTATCGATAATTAACTGAGTACTTTACAGAGAATTTACCGAGTAATTTACTGGAAATTTACTTAGTAATTTACATATAAATTTAGTGAGTAATTCACCGAATAATTTACTATGAATTTACTTAGTAATTTATTTAGAATTTACTCAGTAAATTACTAAGAGTTTATTGAGAATTTACTGAGTATTTACTGAGAATTTGTTGAGTAATTTTCTAGGAACTTACGAGTCATTTACGAAGCAATTTATTGAGAATTTGCCGAGTTATTTACCACGAATTTACTATAACTTTAATGAGAATTTGCTGAGTAATTTACTCATAATTTATTGAGAATTTTCTTAGAATTTATTGAAAAATTTTAGAGTAATTTACTTTGAATTTATTGAGTAATTCACCGAGAATTTACCGATAATTAACTGAGTAATTTATAGAGAATTTATTGTATATTTAACGAATAATTTATTGAGAATTTACAACCAATTTACTGAGAAATTACAGAGTAATTTACTGAGTAATTTTTAAAAAACTTTCTGTGAATTTACTAACTAATTTACCAAGAATTTATACAAAATTTTCGGTGAATTTACAGAGTAATTGACTCGTAATTTACTGAGTAACTCACAAAAAAATTTCTAATGATTTTCTAAGAATTTACACAAAATTTTCTAATAATTTACTAAGAATTTACTGAGTAAGTTACTAAGAATTTATTGATAATTTACTTAGACTTTATGGATTAATTTATTGAGAATTTACTAAATAATTTACTTAGAATTTATAGAATAATTTACTGAGAATTTACAGGAAATTTACTAATTAATGTTCGAATAATTTACTGAAAATTAACAAAGTAATTTCCGAAATTTTTCTCGATAATTTTATGAGTAATTTACTATGAATTTACTGAGTAATTTATCAAGAATTTACACATAATTTATTGAGAATTTTCTTAGAATTTATTGAAAATATTCCGAGTAATTCATTTAGAATTTATTAAGTAATTTACAGAAAATTTACAGATAATTTACAAAGTAATTTATAGAGAATTTTACGAGTAATTTGTTGAGAATTTTCTATGAATTTATTGAGAATTTATGGAATAATTTGCTGAATAATTTACGAAGAAATTATTTTGAATTTACCAAGAATTTTCTGAGAATTTATTGAGAAATTTACTCATATTTTACTGAGTAATTAACTAAAAATTTAACAATAATTTACTAAGTAATTTACAGAGAATTTATCGAATAATTTATTGACATTTTAATGAGAATTTACTAAGTAATTTACTGATAAATTACTAAATAATTCACTCATTAATTTACTTGTAATTTACTGAGAATTTAATGAGTAATTTATTGAGAATTTACTCAGTAATTTGCTTAGAATTTATTAGATAATTTTCTAAGAATTTACAGATAATTTACTGCGCTATTTTCTTGGAATTTACAGAGTAATTTTCTAATAATTTACTAAGTAATTGACCAAGAATTTTTTGAGAATTTATCGATAATTAACTGAGTACTTTACGGAGAATTTACCGAGTAATTTACTGGAAATTTACTTAGTAATTTACATATAAATTTAGTGAGTAATTCACCGAATAATTTACTATGAATTTATTTAGTAATTTATTTAGAATTTACTCAGTAAATTACTAAGAGTTTATTGAGAATTTACTGAGTATTTACTAAGAATTTGTTAAGTAATTTTCTATGAACTTACCAGTCATTTACGGAAGCAATTTACTGAGAATTTGCTGAGTTATTTACCACGAATTTACTATAACTTTAATGAGAATTTGCTGAGTAATTTACTAATAATTTATTGAGAATTTTCTTAGAATTTATTGAAAATTTTTAGAGTAATTTACTTTGAATTTATTGAGTAATTCACCGAGAATTTACCGGTAATTAACTGAGTAATTTATAGAGAATTTATTGTATATTTAACGAATAATTTATTGAGAATTTACACCCAATTTACTGAGAAATTACAAAGTAATTTTTAAAAAAAATTCTGTGAATTTACTGAGTAATTTACCAAGAATTTATACAAAATTTTCATTGAATTTACAGAGTAATTGACTCGTAATTTACAAAAAAATTTCTAATGATTTTCTAAGAATTTACACAAAATTTTCAAATAATTTACTAAGAATTTACTGAATAATTTTCTGAGAATTTTGCGTGTAATTTATTGAGAATTTTACTCGGTAATTTAATGAGAATTTACTGACTACTTAATTGAGAATTTACTGCGAATTGACTATGAAATTTACTGATAAATTACTAAGTTCTTCACCGGGTAATTTAGTTGGAAATTACTAAGTAATTTATTGAGAATTTACTGAGTAAGTTACTAAGAATTTATTGATAATTTACTTAGACTTTGTAGATTATTTTATTGAGAATTTACAAAGTAATTTACTTAGAATTTATGGAATAATTTACTGAGAATTTATAGGAAATTTACTAATTAATGTTCGAATAATTTACTGAAAATTAACAAAGAAATTTACGAATTTTTTTTTGATAATTTTATGAGTAATTTACTATGAATTTGCTGAGTAATTTATCAGGAATTTATACATAATTTATTGAAAATTTTCCGAGTAATTTATTTAGAATTTATTAAGTAATTTACTGAAAATTTACAGATAATTTACAAAGTAATTTATAGAGAATTTATTGAGAATTTAACAAGTAATTTGTTGAGAATTTTCTACGAATTTATGGAGTAATCTGCTGAATAATTTACTAAGAAATTACTTTGAATTTACCAAGAATTTTTTAAGAATTTATTGAGTAATTTACTAATAATTTACTGATTAATTCACAAAAAAATTTCTTGCAATTTTTTGAGAATTTACTAAGAATTTTCTTATAAATTACTAAGAATTTGCTGAATAATTTATAGAGAATTTTACGTCTAATTTATTGAGAAATTTCCTGAGTAATTTAGTGAGAATTTACTAAGTAATTTACTGAGTAATTAACTAAGAATTTACTAATAATTTACTGAGTAATTTACAGAGAATTTATCAAATAATTTATTGACATTTTAATGAGAATTTACTAAGTAATTTACTGATAAATTACTGAATAATTCAGTCATTAATTTACTTGTAATTTACTTAGAATTTACTCAGTAATTGGCTTAGAATTTATTAGATAATTTACTAAGAATTTACAGATAATTTACTGCGCTGTTTTCTTGGAATTTACAAAGTAATTTTCTAATAATTTATTTAGAATTTCCTAAGTAATTGACAAAGAATTTTTTGAGAATTTACCGATAATTAACTGACTAATTTACAGAGAATTTACCGAGTAATTTACTTGGAATTTACTCAGTAATTTACAAATAAATTTAGTAAGTAATTCACCGAATAATTTACTATGAATTTACTTAGTAATGTATTTAGAATTTACTCAGTAAATTACTAAGAGTTTATTGAGAATTTACAGAGTATTTTCTGAGAATTTGTTGAGTAATTTTCAAGGAACTTACCAGTCATTTACGAAGCAATTTACTGAGAATTTGCCGAGTTATTTACCACGAATTTACTATAACTTTAATGAGAATTTTCTGAGTAATTTGCTAAGTAATTTACTCATAATTTATGTAGAATTTTCTTAGAATTTTTTTAAAATTTGCAGAGTAATTTACTTTGAATTTATTGAGTAATTCACCGAGATTTTACCGATAATTAACTGAGTAATTTATAGAGAATTTATTGAAAATTTAACAAATAATTTATTGAGAATTTACAACCAATTTACTGAGAATTTATAGAGTAATTTGCTGAGTAATTTTTAAAAAAAATTATGTGAATTTACTGAGTAATTTACCAAGAATTTATACAAAATATTTTGTGAATTTACAGAGTAATTGACTCATAATTTATTGAGTAATTCACAAAAAAAAATTCTAATGATTTTCTAAGAATTTACACAAAATTTTCTAATAATTTACTTAGAATTTACTGAATAATTTTTTGAGAATTTTGTGTGTAATTTATTGAGAATTTCACTCGGTAATTTAATGAGAATTTACTGACTACTTTATTGAGAATTTACTGCGAATTGACTAAGAAATTTACTGATAAATTACTAAGTTCTTCACTGGGTAATTTAGTTGGAAATTACTAAGTACTTTATTGAGAATTTAATAAGTAAGTTACTAAGAATTTATTGATAATTTACTTAGACTTTGTGGATTAATTTATTGAGAATTTCATAAGTAATTTACTTAGAATTTATGGAATAATTTACTGAGAATTTACTAATTAATGTTCGAATAATTTACTGAAAATTAACAAAGTAATTTACGAATTTTTTTTTGATAATTTTTTGAGTAATTTACTCTGAATTTTCTGAGTAATTTATCAGTAATTTATACATAATTTTTTGAAAATTTTCTGAGTAATTTATTTAGAATTTATTAAGTAATTTACTGAAAATTTACAAATAATTTACAAAGTAATTTATAGAGAATTTATTGAGAATTTAACGAGTAATTTGTTGAGAATTTCCTACGAATTTATGGAGTAATTTGCTGAATAATTTACTAAGAAATTACTTTGAATTTACCAAGAATTTTCTGAGAATTTATTGTGTAATTTACTAATAATTTACTGATTAATTCAGAAAAAAATTTCTTGCAATTTTTTGAGAATTTACTAAGAATTTTCTTTTAAATTACTAAGAATTTGCTGAATAATTTATAGAGAATTTTACGTCTAATTTAATGAGAAATTTCCTGAGTAATTTAGTGAGAATTTACTAAGTAATTTACTGAGTAATTAACTAAGAATTTACCAATAATTTACTGAGTAATTTACAGAGAATTTATCGAATAATTTATTGACATTTTAATGAGAATTTACTAAGTAATTTACTGATAAATTACTGAATAATTCACTCATTAATTTACTTGTAATTTACTGAGAATTTACTCAGTAATTTGCATAGAATTTATTAGATAATTTACTAAGAATTTACAGATAATTTACTGCGCCGTTTTCTTGGAATTTACAGAGTAATTTTCTAATAATTTATTGAGTAATTTCCTAAGTAATTGACAAAGAAATTTTTTAAGAATTTACCGATAATTAACTGAGTAATTTACAGAAAATTTATCGAGTAATTTACTAGGGAATTTACTTAGTAATTTACAGATAAATTTAGTGAGTAATTCACCGAATAATTTACAATAAATTTACTGAGAATTTGTTGAGTAATTTTCTAGGAACTTACCAGTCATTTACGAAGCAATTTATTGAGAATTTGCCGAGTTATTTACCACGAATTTACTATAACTTTAATGAGAATTAATTGAGTAATTTGCTGAGTAATTTACTCATAATTTATTGAGTAATTTACCGAGAATTTACTGATAATTAACTGAGTAATTTATAGAGAATTTATTGAAAAAATAACTAATAATTTCTTGAGAATTTACAACCAATTTACTGAGAATTTACAAGGTAATTTGCTGAGTAATTTTTAAAAAAAATTCTGTGAATTTACTGAGTAATTTACCAAGAATTTATACAAAATTTTCGGTGAATTTACAGAGTAATTGACTCGTAATTTACTGAGTAATTCACAAAAAAATTTCTAATGGTTTTCTAAGAATTTACACAAAATTTTCTAATAATTTACTAAGAATTTACTGAATAATTTTCTGAGAATTTTGCATGTAATTTATTGAGAATTTTACGCAGTAATTTAATGAGAATTTACGGACTAATTTATTGAGAATTTACTGCGAAATGACTAAGAAATTTACTAATAAATTACTAAGTTCTTCGCCGGGTAATTTAGTAGGAAATTACTAAGTAATTTATTGAGAATTTACCGAGTAAGTTACTAAGAATTTATTGATAATTTACTTAGACTTTATGGATTAATTTGTTGAGAATTTACTAAGTAATTTACTTAGAATTTATGGAATAATTTACTGAGAATTTACGGGAAATTTACTAATTAATGTTCGAATAAGTTACTGAAAATTAACAAAGTAATTTACGAATTTTTTTTTGATGATTTTATGAGTAATATACTATGAATTTACTGAGTAATTTATCAGGAATTTATATATAATTTATTGAGAATTTTCTTAGAATTTATTAAAAAAATTCTTAGTAATTTATTTAGAATTTATTAAGTAATTTACAGCAAATTTACAGATAATTTACAAAGTAATTTATAGAGAATTTATTGAGAATTTAACGAGTAATTTGTTGAGAATTTTCTACGAATTTATGGAGTAATTTGCTGAATAATTTACTAAGAAATTACTTTGAATTTACCAAGAATTTTCTGAGAATTTATTGAGAAATTTACTAATAATTTACTGATTAATTAACAAAAAAAAAATTCTTGCAATTCTTTGAGAATTTACTCAGAATTTTGTTATAAATTACTAAGAATTTACTGAATAATTTATAGAGAATTTTACGTCTAATTTACTGATAAATTTTCTGAGTAATTTAGTGAGAATTTACTGAGTAATTAACTAAGAATTTACCAATAATTTACTGAGTAATTTACAAAGAATTTATCGATTAATTTATTGACATTTTAATGAGAATTTACTAAGTAATTTACTGATAAATTACTGAATAATTCACTCATTAATTTACTTGTAATTTACTGAGAATTTACTCAGTAATTTGCCTAGAATTTATTAGATAATTTACTAAGAATTTACAGATAATTTACTGCGCTGTTTTCTTGGAATTTACAGAGTAATTTTCTAATAATTTATTGAGTAATTTCCTAAGTAATTGACAAAGAATTTTTTGAGAATTTACTGATAATTAACTGAGTAATTTACAGAGAATTTACCGAGTAATTTACTGGGAATTTACTTAGTAATTTACAGATAAATTTAGTAAGTAATTCACCGAATAATTTACTATGAATTTACTTAGTAATTTATTTTGAATTTACTCAGTAAATTACTAAGAGTTTATTGAGAATTTACAGAGTATTTTCTGAGAATTTGTTGAGTAATTTTCTAGGAACTTGCCAGTCATTTACGAAGCAATTTACTGAGAATTTGCCGAGTTATTTACCACGAATTTACTATAACTTTAATGAAAATTAACTGAGTAATTTGCTAACTAATTTACTCATAATTGATTGAGAATTTTCTTAGAATTTATTGAGTAATTTACCGATAATTAACTGAGTAATTTATAGAGAATTTATAGAAAATTTAACGAATAATTTATTGAGAATTTACAACCAATTTACTGAGAATTTACAAGGTAATTTGCTGAGTAATTTTTAAAAAAATTTATGTGAATTTACTGAGTAATTTACCAAGAATT
Organism: Camellia sinensis; assembly: GCF_055761805.1. Taxonomy (NCBI): domain Eukaryota; kingdom Viridiplantae; phylum Streptophyta; class Magnoliopsida; order Ericales; family Theaceae; genus Camellia; species Camellia sinensis. The sequence continues at coordinate 92,121,641 of NC_138964.1, forward strand.
TATACAAAATTTTCTATGAATTTACAGAGTAATTAACTCGTAATTTACTAAGTAATTCACAAAAAAATTTCTAATGATTTTCTAAATATTTACACAAAATTTTCTAATAATTTACTAAGAATTTACTGAATAATTTTTTGAGAATTTTGCGTGTAATTTATTGAGAATTTTACTCGGTAATTTAATGAGAATTTACTGACTACTTTATTGAGAATTTACTGCGAATTGACTAAGAAATTTACTGATAAATTACTAAGTTCTTCACCGAGTAATTTAGTTAGAAATTACTAAGTAATTTATTGACAATTTATTGAGTAAGTTACTAAGAATTTATTGATAACTTACTTTGACTTTGTGGATTAATTTATTGAGAATTTACTAAGTAATTTACTTAGAATTTATGGAATAATTTACTGAGAATTTAAATGAAATTTACTAATTAATGTTCGTATAATTTACTGAAAATTAACAAAGTAATTTACGAATTTTTTTTTGATAATTTTATGAGTAATTTACTATGAATTTGCTGAGTAATTTATCAGGAATTTATACATAATTTATTGAAAATTTCCTGAGTAATTAATTTAGAATTTATTAAGTAATTTACTGAAAATTTACAGATAATTTACAAAGTAATTTATAGAGAATTTATTGAGAATTTAACGAGTAATTTGTTGAGAATTTTCTACGAATTTATGGAGTAATTTGTTGAATAATTTACTAAGAAATTACTTTGAATTTACCGAGAATTTATTGAGTAATTTACTAATAATTTACTGATTAATTAACAAAAAATTTTTTTTGCAATTTTCTGAGAATTTACTCATAATTTTCTTATAAATTACTAAGAATTTGCTGAATAATTTATAGAGAATTTTATGTCTAATTTACTGAGAAATTTCCTGAGTAATTTAGTGAGAATTTACTAAGTAATTTACTGAGTAATTAACTAAGAATTTACCAATAATTTACTAAGTAATTTACAGAGAATTTATCGAATAATTTATTGACATTTTAATGAGAATTTACTAAGTAATATACTGATAAATTACTGAATAATTCACTCATTAATTTACTTGTAATTTACTGAGAATTTACTCAGTAATTTGCTTAGAATTTATTAGATAATTTACTAAGAATTTACAGATAATTTACTGCGCTATTTTCTTGGAATTTACATAGTAATTTTCTAATAATTTATTGAGTAATTTCCTAAGTAATTGACAAAGAATTTTTTGAGAATTTACCGATAATTAACTGAGTAATTTACAGAGAATTTACCGAGTAATTTACTGGGAATTTACTTAGTAATTTACAAATAAATTTAGTAAGTAATTCACCGAATAATTTACTATGAATTTACTTAGTAATTTATTTAGAATTTACTCAGAAAATTACTAAGAGTTTATTGAGAATTTACAGAGTATTTTCTGAGAATTTGTTGAGTAATTTTCTAAGAACTTGCCAGTCATTTACGAAGCAATTTACTGAGAATTTGCCGAGTTATTTACCACGAATTTACTATAACTTTAATGAGAATTAACTGAGTAATTTGCTGAGTAATTTACTCATAGTTTATTGAGAATTTTCTTAGAATTTATTAAGTAATTCATCGAGAATTTATTGATAATTAACTGAGTAATTTATAGAGAATTTATTGAAAATTTAACGAATAATTTATTGAGAATTTACAACCAATTTACTGAGAATTTACAAGGTAATTTGCTGAGTAATTTTTAAAAAAATTTCTGTGAATTTACTGAGTAATTTACCAAGAATTTATACAAAATTTTATGTGAATTTACAGAGTAATTGACTCGTAATTTACTGAGTAATTCACAAAAAAATTTCTAATGAATTTCTAAGAATTTACACAAAATTTTCTAATAATTTACTAAGAATTTACTGAATAATTTTCTGAGAATTTTGCGTGTAATTTATTGAGAATTTTACTCGGTAATTAAATGAGAATTTACTGCGAATTGACTAAGAAATTTACTGATAAATTACTAAGTTCTTCAACGAGTAATTTAGTTGGAAATTACTAAGTAATTTATTGAGAATTTACTGAGTGAGTTACTAAGAATTTATTGATAACTTACTTAGACTTTGTGGATTAATTTATTGAGAATTTACTAAGTAATTACTTAGAATTCATGGAATAATTTACTGAGAATTTAAATGAAATTTACTAATTAATGTTCGAATAATTTACTGAAAATTAACAAAGTAATTTATGAATTTTTTTTTGATAATTTTATGAGTAATTTATTATGAATTTGCTGAGAATTTATCAGGATTTATACATAATTTATTGAAAATTTTCTGAGTAATTAATTTAGAATTTATTAAGTAATTTATTGAAAATTTACAGATAATTTACAAAGTAATTTATAGAGAATTTATTGAGAATTTAACGAGTAATTTGTTGAGAATTTTCTACGAATTTATGGAGTAATTTACTGAATAATTTACTAAGAAATTGCTTTGAATTTTCCGAGAATTTATTGAGTAATTTACTAATAATTTACTGATTAATTCACAAAAAAATTCCTTGCAATTTTTTGAGAATTTACTCGGAATTTTCTTATAAATTACTAAGAATTTGCTGAATAATTTATGGAGACTTTTACGTTTAATTTACTGAGAAATTTCCTTAGTAATTTAATGAGAATTTACTAAGTAATTTACTGAGTAATTAACTAAGAATTTACCAATAATTTACTAAGTAATTTACAAAGAATTTATCGAATAATTTATTGACATTTTAATGAGAATTTACTAAGGAATTTACTGATAAATTACTGAATAATTCACTCATTAATTTACTTGTAATTTACTGAGAATTTACTCAGTAATTTGCTTAGAACTTATTAGATAATTTACTAAGAATTTACAGATAATTTACTGCGCTGTTTTCTTGGAATTTACAGAGTAATTTTCTAATAATTTATTGAGTAATTTCCTAAGTAATTGACAAAGAATTTTTTGAGAATTTACCGATAATTAACTGAGTAATTTACAGAGAATTTATCGAGTAATTTACTGGGAATTTACTTAGTAATTTACAGATAAATTTAGTAAGTAATTCACCGAATAATTTACTATGAATTTACTTAGTAATTTATTTAGAATTTACTCAGTAAATTACTAAGAGTTTATTGAGAATTTACAGAGTATTTTCTGAGAATTTGTTGAGTAATTTTCTAGGAACTTACCAGACATTTACGAAGCAATTTACTGAGAATTTGCCGAGTTATTTATCACAAATTTACTATAACTTGAATGAGAATTTACTGAGTAATTTGCTAAGTAATTTACTCATAATTTATTGAGAATTTTCTTAGAATTTATTGAAAATTTTAAGAGTAATTTACTTTGAATTTATTGAGTAATTCACCGAGAATTTACCGATAATTAACTGAGTAATTTATAGAGAATTTATTGAAAATTTAACGAATAATTTATTGAGAATTTACAACCAATTTGCTAAGAATTTACAGAGTAATTTGCTGAGTAATTTTTAAAAAAATTTCTATGAATTTACTGAGTAATTTACCAAGAATTTATACAAAATTTTCTGTGAATTTACAGAGTAATTGACTCGTAATTTTCTGAGTAATTCACAAAAAAATTTCTAATGATTTTCTAAGAATTTACACAAAATTTTCTAATAATTTCCTAAGAATTTACTGAATAATTTTCTGAGAATTTTGCGTGTAATTTATTGAGAATTTTACTCGGTAATTTAATGAGTATTTACTAACTACTTTATTGAGAATTTACTCTGAATTGACTAAGAAATTTACTGATAAATTACTATGTTCTTCACCGGGTAATTTAGTTGGAAATTACTAAGTAATTTATTGAGAATTTACTGAGAAAGTTACTAAGAATTTATTGATAATTTACTTAGACTTTGTGGATTAATGTATTTAGAATTTACTAAGTAATTTACTTAGAATTTATGGAATAATTTACTAAGAATTTACATGAAATTTACTAATTAATGTTCGAATAATTTACTGAAAATTAACAAAGTAATTTCTGAAATTTTTTTCGATAATTTTATGAGTAATTTACTATGAATTTGCTGAGTAATTTATCAGGAATTTATAAATAATTTATTGAAAATTTTCCGAGTAATTTATTTAGAATTTATTAAGTAATTTACTGAAAATTTACAGATAATTTACAAAGTAATTTATAGAGAATTTATTGAGAATTTAACGAGTAATTTGTTGAGAATTTTTTACAAATTTATGGAGTAATTTGCTGAATAATTTACTAACAAATTACTTTGAATTTACCAAGAATTTTCTGAGAATTTATTGTGTAATTTACTAATAATTTGCTGATTAATTCACAAAAAAATTTCTTGCAATTTTTTGAGAATTTACTCATAATTTTCTAATAAATTACTGAGAATTTGCTGAATAATTTATAGAGAATTTTACGTCTAATTTACTGAGAAATTTGTTGGGTAATTTAGTGAAAATTTACTAAGTAACTTACTAAGTAATTAACTAAGAATTTATCAATAATTTACAGAGAATTTATCGAATAATTTATTGATATTTTAATGAAAATTTACTAAGTAATTTACTGATAAATTACTGAATAATTCACTCATTAATTTATTTGTAATTTATTGAGAATTTACTCAGTAATTTGCTTAGAATTTATTAGACAATTTACTAAAGAATTTACAGATAATTTACTACGCTGTTTTCTTGAAATTTATAGAGTAATTTTCTAATAATATATTGAGTAATTTCCTAAGTAATTGACAAAGAATTTTTTGAGAATTTACCGCTAATTGACTGAGTAATTTACAGAGAATTTACCGAGTAATTTACTGGGAATTTACAGATAAATTTAGTGAGTAATTCATCGAATAATTTTCTATGAATTTAATTAGTAATTTATTCAGAATTTACTCAGTAAATTACTAAGAGTTTATTGAGAATTTACTGAGAATTTGTTGTGTAATTTTCTAGGAACTTACCAGTCATTTACGAAGCAATTTATTGAGAATTTGCCGAGTTATTTACCACGAATTTACTATAACTTTAATGAGAATTAACTGAGTAATTTACTTATAATTTATTGAGAATTTTCTTAGAATTTATTGAAAATTTACAGAGTAATTTACTTTGAATTTATTAAGTAATTCACTGAGAATTTACCAATAACTAACTGAGTAATTGTTAGAGAATTTATTGAAAATTTAACGAATAATTTATTGAGAATTTACAACCAATTTACTGAGTAATTTGCTGAGTAATTTTTTAAAAAATTTATGTGAATTTATTGAGTAATTTACCAAGAATTTATACAAATTTTTTTGTGAATTTAAAGAGTAATTGACTCATAATTTACTGAGTAATTCACAAAAAAATTTCTAATGATTTTCTAAGAATTTACACAAAAATTTCTAATAATTCACTAAGAATTTACTGAATAATTTTCTGAGAATTTTCGTGTAATTTATTGAGAATTTTACTCGGTAATTTAATGAGAATTTACTGACTAATTTATTGAGAATTTACGGCGAAATGACTAAGAAATTTACTGATAAATTAATAAGTTCTTCGCCGGGTAATTTAGTTGGAAATTACTAAGTAATTTATTGAGAATTTACCGAGTAAGTTACTAAGAATTTATTGATAATTTACTTAGACTTTATGGATTAATTTATTGAAAATTTACTAAGTAAGTAACTTAGAATTTATGGAATAATTTACTGAGAATTTACAGGAAATTTGCTAATTAATATTTTAATAATTTACTGAAAATTAACAAAGTAATTTACCAATTTTTTTTTGATAATTTTATGAGTAATTTACTATGAATTTGCTGAGTAATTTATCAAGAATTTATACATAATTTATTGACAATTTTTTGAGTAATTTATTTAGAATTTATGAAGTAATTTACTGAAAATTTACAGATAATTTACAAAGTAATTTATAGAGAATTTATTGAGAATTTAACGAGTAATTTGTTGAGAATTTTCTACGAATTTATGGAGTAATTTGCTGAATAGTTTACTAAGAAATTACTTTAAATTTACCAAGAATTTTTCGAGAATTTATTGAGTAATTTACTAATAATTTACTGATTAATTAACAAAAAAAATTCTTGCAATTTTTTGAGAATTTACTCAGAATTTTCTTATAAATTACTAAGAATTTGCTGAATAATTTATAGAGAATTTTACGTCTAATTTACTGAGAAATTTCCTGAGTAATTTAGTGAGAATTTACTCAGTAATTTACTGAGTAATTTACAAAGATTTTATTGAATAATTTATTGACATTTGAATGAAAATTTACTAAGTAATTTACTGATAAATTACTGAATAATTCACTCATTAATTTACTTGTAATTTACTGAGAATTTACTCAGTAATTGGCTTAGAATTTAGTAGATAATTTACTAAGAATTTACAGATAATTTACTGCGCTGTTTTCTTGGAATTTACAGAGTAATTTTCTAATAATTTATTGAGAAATTTCCTAAGTAATTGACAAAGAATTTTTTTGAGAATTTACCGATAATTAACTGACTAATTTATAGAGAATTTACCGTGTAATTTACTGGGAATTTACTCAGTAATTTACAAATAAATTTAGTAAGTAATTCACCGAATAATTGACTATGAATTTACTTAGTAATGTATTTAGAATTTACTCAGTAAATTACTAAGAGTTTATTGAGAATTTACAAAGTATTTTCTGAGAATTTGTTGAGTAATTTTCTAGGAACTTACCAATCATTTACGAAGCAATTTACTGAGAATTTGCCGAGTTATTTACCACAAATTTACTATAACTTTAATGAGAATTTACTGAGTAATTTGCTAAGTAATTTACTCATAATTTATGTAGAATTTTCTTAGAATTTATTGAAAATTTTAAGAGTAATTTACTTTGAATTTATTGAGTAATTCACCGAGAATTTACCGATAATTAACTGAATAATTTATAGAGAATTTATTGAAAATTTAATGAATAATTTATTGAGAATTTACAACCAATTTATTAAGAATTTACAGAGTAATTTTCTGAGTAATTTTTTAAAAAAAAATTTGTGAATTTACTGAGTAATTTACCAAGAATTTATTCAAAATTTTCTTTGAATTTACAGAGTAATTGACTCGTAATTTACTGAGTAATTCAGAAAAAAAATTCTAATGATTTTTTAAGAATTTACACAGAATTTTCTAGTAATTTACTAAGAATTTACTGAATAATTTTCTGAGAATTTTACTAAGTAATTTAATGAGAATTTACGGCGAAATGACTAAGAAATTTACTGATAAATTGCTAAGTTCTTCGCCGGGTAATTTAGTTGGAAATTACTACGTAATTTATTGAGAATTTACCGAGTAAGTTACTAAGAATTTATTGCTAATTTACTTAGACTTTATGGATTAATTTTTTGAGAATTTACTAAGTAATTTACTTAGAATTTATGGAATAATTTACTGAGAATTTAAAGGAAATTTACTAATTAATGTTCGAATAATTTACTGAAAGTTAACAAAGTAATTTACGAAATTTTTTTTGATAATTTTATGAGTAATTTACTATGAATTTACTGAGTAATTTATCAGGAATTTATACATAATTTGTTGAGAATTTTCTTAGAATTTATTAAAAAAATTCTTAGTAATTTATTTTGAATTTATTAAGTAATTTTCTGCAAATTTACAGATAATTTACAAAGTAATTTATAGAGAATTTATTGAGAATTTAACGAGTAATTTGTTGAGAATTTTCTATGAATTTATTGAGAATTTATGGAGTAATTTGCTGAATAATCTATTAAGAAATTACTTTGAATTTACCAAGAATTTTTCGAGAATTTAATTAGTAATTTACTCATAATTTACTGATTAATTCACAAAAAAATTTCTTACAATTTTTTGAGAATTTACTCAGAATTTTCAAATAAATTACTATGAATTTGCTGAATAATTTAGTGAGAATTTACTAAGTAATTAACTAAGAATTTACCAATAATTTACTGAGTAATTTATAGAGAATTTATCAAATAATTTATTGACATTTTAATGAGAATTTACTAAGTAATTTACTGATAAATTACTGGGTAATTCACTCATTAATTTACTTGTAATTTACTGAGAATTTACTCAGTAATTTGCTTAGAATTTATTAGATAATTTACTAAGAATTTACAGATAATTTACTGCGCTATTTTCTTTGAATTTACAGAGTAATTTTCTAATTACTGAGTAATTTTCTAAGTAATTGACCAAGATTTTTTTGAGAATTTACTGATAATTAACTGAGTAATTCACAGAGAATTTACCGAGTAATTTACTGGGAATTTACTTAGTAATTTACAGATAAATTTAGTGAGTAATTCTCCGAATAATTTACTATAAATTTACTTAGTAATTTATTTAGAATTTACTCAGTAAATTACTAATAGTTTATTGAGAATTTACTGAGTATTTACTGAGAATTTGTTGAGTAATTTTCTAGGAACTTACCAGTCATTTACGAAGCAATTTACTGAGAATTTGCCGAGTTATTTACCACGAATTTACTATAACTTTAATGAGAATTTACTGAGTAATTTACACATAATTTATTGAGAATTTTCTTAGAATTTACTTAAAATTTGCAGAGTAATTTACTTTCAATTTATTGAGTAATTCACCGAGAATTTACTGATAATTCACTGAGTAATTTATAGAGAATTTATTGAAAATTTAACGAATAATTTATTGAGAATTTACAACCAATTTACTGAGAATTTACCGAGTAATTTGCTGAGTAATTTTTAAAAAAAAAATCTTTGAATTAATTGAGTAATTTACCAAGAATTTATACAAAATTTTCTGTGAATTTATAGAGTAATTGACTTATAATTTACTGAGTAATTCACAAAAAAAAAATTCTAAGGATTTTCTAAGAATTTACACAAAATTTTCTAATAATTGTAACGCCCTCAAAATAACAACAATAAACCCATCTAATAAGACATACATTTACATATAAACTAACCACATTCTTTCATTTATTAGAGTTCCATTACATAAGTATTACATGTTAACCTCATAACAAAATGCCCTACGGGCTTACAGCTTTCCAAGTTAACACTTGGTTACAACAAAGAGTTCTAACTCGTTTACACATTAAGCCCTTGGCTTGAAATTACATGTAATACATCAACAGTAAAACGACAAAACTATGTCCGCCACTAGCCTCCCAGCTATGTCCTTGGAGGTGGCATGCTTCCTGCACCTGAAAATGATATTCCCATATAGGGTGAGCCACAGCCCAGTAGAAATACACTAAACCAACCATGGACAATGACTAAAACATTAGCAATTGATAGTTGGTCAACACTGATACAATCACATAAATTACATATTTATGTCAATGACTTACAAGTCCCAATTACTTTTCATTTTCCCTTTTTCAACAGATAAGCATGCTAGCTCTATCATCATTTCCACAGATATGTATAAAAACTATATCTCACATTCAGATAAGCATAAAAGCTATATCCACATTCTCAACAGATATGTATATCAACAATATCCACAGATAAGCATACAAGCTGTATCCACACTCTACAACAGATATGTATATCAACAATATCCACAGATAAGCATACAAGCTGTATCCACACTTCACTTCACAAAGATAAGCATATGAGCTCTATCTTCACTTCTCTAGACAAGCATATGAGCTCTGTCTACGGAGTACATCCCCTATCTCCTCCAAATACCTATCCGGTTTAGAGGTCCATCCCCTATCTTCCCCTAAACCGCGGAGTACATCCCCTATCTCCTCCTCTACACATAACGTATATAAACACATTGGTTCTATATACAATCACACAATACAAACAATTAATGTATTCTAGCAACTGTCAAGTTCCATAACACATTCCATTGATTAGTTTCAGTTTGCCTAATCAACATACATTGTCTACAACAATCACGACTATCCTCCACCGATAGCCCAAAGCAGTTATTTCTAAAACAGAAAATAAATGCACAAATGGATATTCAATCAACATTTCATTTCCTCATTTCTCATCAATTAATTATCCCAATTAATTAAACAATGCAATTAGACCATTTTCCATAATTACCATTTCAACCCTTAGGTCCCATTTTCTTCAATGATTCAGCAATCATTCCATTTTTTTTTTGCTAAACATGCATCTAGGTTTATTATGAATAAAACCCCAACTTTTGTAAAATTACACAAAAGCCCCAAACTTTCACAAAATTACCAAACCAAGCCCAACATCTCAAAATACCCAAATTCAAAGACAAAACCCATAGAGAGGAGTAGGTTATCCCTACCTTGAAGTTTAAGCCACAAAGGAGATGAAGACTCCAAGATCAACTTGCTCCAAATCCAAACTTTTTCAGATTAAATCGAAGCTCTCAACGCCCTCTATCTTTTTAACAAAGGCCCTAGGCTAGATTCACACCCTAGGGAGATCAAATCTTAGAGAGAGTGCAAGTTTAGAGAGAGAGAGTGTCGGATTAAGGGTTTGCTCAAAGAAAAGAAATGAAAAAGTGATGTTTTAGACGCTGCTGTCCGCTGATATAAAACACCCTCGCTCGAGCGAAGGATTGGTCGCTCGAGCGACCAGACACAGAAAACTCTCGCTCGAGCCAAGAAGTTCTCGATCGAGCGAAGAAAAACCCAGACCGCTCGAGCCACGAAACTCTCGCTCGAGCCAGAAACTACAACTCTCAGGTCCAGAACCGGGGCAACACTACTCTCGCTCGAGCGACAAACTCCTCGCTCGAGCGAAGGACCAAAAATCTGGGCAGCAACACTAGGCTCCCAAGCACAACAAACCTGTAACAAACCTGCCCAACACATCCCATAACTCAAAATACAAAGTAAAGAGGATGCAAACTAGGAAATAAACAACTACCAACATCCACGGACACATGTCCGGATCACTGTACAACAAGGGTAAACCTGAGATCGCTATAACCTCCCCCCCTTAAAGAATTTCGCCCCCGAAATTAAGCACAAGTTTTCAAAAACAAGTTTTCTTTCATTTTAAACAACAATGTTACACCTGAACATTCAACAATTCGACCCATTACCGGTCATCCCATCCCTTTAACAAGAGACATATCACAAACATATGTATTATTAACATGCACTAACATTATGCACTAACTTTCCAATGTCAACAATATACTTAACACATATAATGTTACATTCAACTTCCATATGAGGCAAGTTCCAAAACATACTTCCAATAACCAAAACATTTTCAATGTTTCACAACTTAAGACATATATATAAAAGCTCTTAAGTTCAACAAAATGTAAAGTTTTAAATACAAGATTACATATCAACAAACAAGTCCGGATATTTCTCTCGGACTTCCAACTCACGTTCCCAAGTGGCTTCCTCCACTCCGTGATGTTTCCACAAGACTTTCACCAAAGGAATGGTCTTGCCACGCAAGACCTGATCCCGCCTATCCAAGACCCGAACCGGTCTCTCCTCATACGAGGCATCCTCATCTACCTCTAAATCAGTCCAATCCAACACATGTGATGGATCTGGCTCATACTTCCGAAGCATACTCACATGAAACACGTCATGCACTCCGGACAACTGCGGTGGTAAGGCTAATCGATAAGCAACCTCACAAATCCTCTCAAGGATCTCAAAAGGACCAATAAACCGAGGGGATAACTTCCCACTCTTCCCAAACCTCATCAGGCCTCGTCTAGGTGATATCTTCAGAAAGACATGATCACCTACCTCAAACGCCAAAGGCCTCCTCCTACGGTCGGCATAACTCTTTTGTCGACTCTGGGCTGTAACAAGCCTCCTACGGATAAGCTCAACTTTCTCCGTCGTCTCCCTAACCAACTCCGGACCCAACAAAGGTGCATCACCCACCTCGGCCCAACAAACTGGAGACCTACACGGTCGGCCATACAAGGCCTCAAACGGTGCCATACCGATGCTAGACTGAAAACTGTTGTTGTAGGCAAACTCTACCAATGGCAAGTGCCTCTCCCACGTCCCACTGAAATCCAGGACACAACCCCGAAACATATCCTCGAGGATCTGAATAGTACGCTCGGACTGCCCGTCAGTCTGAGGATGATAAGCCGTACTAAAGGTCAACTTAGTGCCCAGTGCACTCTGCAAACTCTGCCACAACCTAGCAGTAAAACGAGGATCTCTATCTGAGACAATCGTCACTGGGACCCCGTGCAATCTCACTACGTCCCGAATATACAAGTCGGCAAGATGATCTACCGAATCTCTCACGCGCATAGGAATAAAGTGCGCCGACTTAGTCAACCGGTCTACAACCACCCAAATAGCATCACTACCCCGCTGAGTCCTCGGAAGACCTACAACGAAGTCCATAGTGACATGCTCCCACTTCCACTCGGCAATAGGCAAGGGTTGCAACAAACCCGCTGGCCTCTGATGCTCGGCCTTCACTTGCTGGCAAGTAAGGCATTTCGATACGAAGACAGCCACATCTCTCTTCATACCCTGCCACCAAAACTGGCGACCCAAATCCTGATATATCTTAGTACCTCCCGGATGCACCGCAAGGCGCGAATGGTGAAACTCTCGGAGTACCTCCTCTCGGCAAGACTCCGGTACAAACAAACGGTTTCGGTATCTCACACTCAGGTCGGGATACACCGTCAAACCCTTCTCAACTTTCCCACTGGAGATCTTCTCTCGGAGGGATTCTACCTCAAGGTCACCTCTCTGTGCCTCTAACACTCTAATCACAAGTGTAGGTTGCGCAACAACAGAAAACAAAGCCGCAGCCTCAACAGATTCGCCCAGTAGCAAATCAAACTCGCCAAGTGCCCCCAACATCACCCATTCCCGGATGGCTATACTAGCAACATCACTAATGGTCTTCCTACTAAGGGCATCGGCCACAACATTGGCCTTTCCCGGATGATAATGCAACTCAAAATCATAATCCTCGATGAACTCCATCCATCTCCTCTGCCTCAGATTCAAGTCTCTCTGTGTAAACAGATACTTCAAACTCTTATGATCCGAGAATACCTCGAACCTCTCACCATAAAGGTAGTGCCTCCAGATTTTCAAGGCAAAGATCACAGCTGCTAACTCTAGGTCGTGTGTAGGGTAATTCTTCTCATGTATTTTCAACTGACGTGAGCCATAAGCTACCACTTTTCCCTCTTGCATCAACACACAACCCAAACCCTCTCGTGAGGCATCACAATAAACCGCATAACCCAACCCTCTCTCCGGAATAATCAACACCGGAGCAGTGGTCAATCTAATTTTCAGCTCTTGGAACGACTTTTCACAAGTCTCACTCCACACAAACTTGACTCCTTTCCGAGTCAGTCTAGTCAACGGTGACGCTAACCTGGAGAAATCTTTCACAAACCGACGGTAATACCCAGCTAATCCCAGAAAACTGCGGATCTCAAATACACTCTTAGGCTGTGCCCAATCTTGCACTGCCTCAACCTTGGATGTATCAACAGACACTCCTTCCCCGGATACCACGTGGCCTAAGAATTTGACTTCCCCCAGCCAGAACTCACACTTCCCAAACTTGGCATACAGCCTATGGGCTCTAAGTAACTCAAGCACCACTCTCAAGTGTGCCTCGTGCTCCTCCTCAGAAGACGAATAGATAAGGATGTCATCCACAAAGACAACCACAAATCGATCTAAGAACTCCCGGAAAACCCGGTTCATCAAGTCCATAAAGACTGCCGGTGCATTGGTAAGCCCAAATGGCATCACCAGAAACTCATAATGGCCATACCGCGTACGGAATGCCGTTTTCGGAATATCCTCATCCCTGACCCTCAACTGGTGGTAACCCGATCTCAAGTCTATCTTAGAGAAACAACGGGAACCCTTCAACTGGTCAAACAAATCATCTATACGGGGCATAGGATACTTATTCTTAACCGTAGCCCGATTCAACTTCCGGTAGTCTATACACAATCTCAAGGCACCATCTTTCTTTTTAACAAAGAGGGCCGGTGCTCCCCACGGTGAAACACTAGGGCGAACAAAGCCCTTATCGAGCAATTCCTGGAGCTGAACTTTCAACTCAACCAACTCTGCTGGAGCAAAACGGTAAGGTGCCATAGAAATCGGCGCCGTGCCGGGCACTAAATCAATAGAGAACTCTATCTCTCGGTGAGGTGGCAAACTAACAAGATCTTCGGGAAAGACATCCGAATACTCACAAACCACCCTCGGTAACACAGCCTGGGTCTCACCACTCTCACCACTCTCAAAGCTGACAAGTAGACTACTAAGCTCACTTCGCCCTCGCGAGTCATACCCCGGTGGCAAAACACTACCAACCCGGTCCCCCAAGAAATGGAACCACTCCCCACTCAAGGTACACAATGTAACCCTCTGGCGGTAGCAATCAATAACAGCCCGATATGACGATAACCAGTCCATACCCAAAATAACATCAAAACCCTTCATGGGCATGACAACAAACGGAAAAGGAAGCCTATAATCGGCGACCTCAATATCACATCCTCTAACACCCTGTTTCAGGATCAACTCACCACCCAAAGGCGATACCACACAAATAGGAGATGCTAACTGTGCTAACTCCAATTCCAAAACAGATGCAAATATACAAAAGAATGAGATGCACCCGTGTCTATCAACACACTAGCAACTGAGTTGCAAAACAGAAAAGTACCTCTCACTACTGATGGAGCCGGTACTAAATCCTGCGCGGTAACAGCATACACGCGCCCCGTAGGCCCCTGGTCTACCTGCTCACCTCTCGGAGCAAAAGACTGCTGCACAGACTGGGATGACGAAGCTCCCGGATTGGCCCTCGAGGCCTGCACAGACTGAGCTGGCTGAAAACCCTGCGTCTGCCTAGAACCAGACGCTCCCGAAGTGGCACTCAACTGTGGGCAAAACCTCTTCATGTGCCCAGGTTGTCCACACTGATAACAAATCAAGAGCTGCCCCCTGCCCAAACTCTGACTCGGCGGTCTAGCTGAAGAAGAAGCAGCTTTCTGACCCCCACCCTTCTGCGGGCAAACAGAAACCTTGTGACCCAGCTGGCCACACTTGTAACAAGTGAATTCCCCCTGACTGCCTCTCCCCGAGCCTACACTCGGCACTGGAAAGGTCGATCTAGAGACTGCACCCTGAGACTGCTGAGGGTTATAACCCCTCTGCCTCCTACCATCACTCTGACTATCCTGGCTCCTCTTGGAGCCTCTCTGACCCTCATCCTCCTCCTGCATCATAAGCTCCATATGAGCTGCAGCGTCCACTAGGTGTCTATATTCTCGAATATAAGACCCACCAATTCTCAACTTAAGGCCCCGCCTCAATTTTCGCTCAAACTCATAGCAATGGCGTTCCTCAGACGCCACCAGTTCAGGTGCAAACCTAGACAGACTGGTAAAAGTAGCCTCAAACTCGGCCACTGACAAGCCCTGCTGATTAAGCCGGCTAAACTGATCCCTCAGCTTCTCCCTAGCTGCTGCTGATAAAAACCTCTCCTGAAAAGCATTCACAAACGCCTCCCAAGTACCACCAACACGAGCTTTCTCGTACTTCCACCATTGACCCGCATCTCCCTTCAGTTGGAAGGATGCCAAGGTCACTTTTAGTGCTCCGTCCTCGATGCCAAGCATCTCAAACGTCTTCGTTGTCTGTTCGAGCCATTCATCTGCCTTAAGCGGCTCTTTAGGATCCCCGATAAACTCGTCCGGATTACACCGAAAGAACTCCCTCTTCAAGAAGGAAGGCCCTGTCTCAGCTGCCTGATTCCCAGCTCTAAGAATACCCAAAGCTCCTGCTATCTCTCTGGCCAAGGCACCCATAGCCTGCTGACCCACTGGCTCGACCACATTGGCCTGCCCAACTCCCTCCTGCACTGCCGGAATCTCACCCTGTAACGGTACTTCTTGCCTCACAGGTCTACCACGCCTAGCACCTCTTCCTCGTCCTGACATCCTAATAAAGGTAACACAGAATGTTAGCACATTCATAGGTGTGCCGAAACTAATCACTCACGTCCTAATGCATGGACAACTGTAATTCACTCCACATAAGCACATAAACACATAAGCACTTACGAATTTCATTTCCGGATAATGATAGTCCCATGGCGTTACTAGAGTTCCGGTTAGAAATAGCATTGATCAAGTGCCTTTCCAACAAGACTCCCAGAAACTCAAGGATCCAATCAACATCCTAGAAATTAAATCCCATACCCACATAGTCACATAAGCATGTTATCACTTAAGCACATAGCATATGATACCACATCTAAGTCTCTATCAAGCGAGACAAACCCATTGTGATCCTAATCACTTCCCACGTACCCAAAGTATTCGAACCCGGTACGCTCTGATACCAAGTTGTAACGCCCTCAAAATAACAACAATAAACCCATCTAATAAGACATACATTTACATATAAACTAACCACATTCTTTCATTTATTAGAGTTCCATTACATAAGTATTACATGTTAACCTCATAACAAAATGCCCTACGGGCTTACAGCTTTCCAAGTTAACACTTGGTTACAACAAAGAGTTCTAACTCGTTTACACATTAAGCCCTTGGCTTGAAATTACATGTAATACATCAACAGTAAAACGACAAAACTATGTCCGCCACTAGCCTCCCAGCTATGTCCTTGGAGGTGGCATGCTTCCTGCACCTGAAAATGATATTCCCATATAGGGTGAGCCACAGCCCAGTAGAAATACACTAAACCAACCATGGACAATGACTAAAACATTAGCAATTGATAGTTGGTCAACACTGATACAATCACATAAATTACATATTTATGTCAATGACTTACAAGTCCCAAGTACTTTTCATTTTCCCTTTTTCAACAGATAAGCATGCTAGCTCTATCATCATTTCCACAGATATGTATAAAAACTATATCTCACATTCAGATAAGCATAAAAGCTATATCCACATTCTCAACAGATATGTATATCAACAATATCCACAGATAAGCATACAAGCTGTATCCACACTCTACAACAGATATGTATATCAACAATATCCACAGATAAGCATACAAGCTGTATCCACACTTCACTTCACAAAGATAAGCATATGAGCTCTATCTTCACTTCTCTAGATGAGCATATGAGCTCTGTCTACGGAGTACATCCCCTATCTCCTCCAAATACCTATCCGGTTTAGAGGTCCATCCCCTATCTTCCCCTAAACCGCGGAGTACATCCCCTATCTCCTCCTCTACACATAACGTATATAAACACATTGGTTCTATATACAATCACACAATACAAACAATTAATGTATTCTAGCAACTGTCAAGTTCCATAACACATTCCATTGATTAGTTTCAGTTTGCCTAATCAACATACATTGTCTACAACAATCACGACTATCCTCCACCGATAGCCCAAAGCAGTTATTTCTAAAACAGAAAATAAATGCACAAATGGATATTCAATCAACATTTCATTTCCTCATTTCTCATCAATTAATTATCCCAATTAATTAAACAATGCAATTAGACCATTTTCCATAATTACCATTTCAACCCTTAGGTCCCATTTTCTTCAATGATTCAGCAATCATTCCATTTTTTTTTTGCTAAACATGCATCTAGGTTTATTATGAATAAAACCCCAACTTTTGTAAAATTACACAAAAGCCCCAAACTTTCACAAAATTACCAAACCAAGCCCAACATCTCAAAATACCCAAATTCAAAGACAAAACCCATAGAGAGGAGTAGGTTATCCCTACCTTGAAGTTTAAGCCACAAAGGAGATGAAGACTCCAAGATCAACTTGCTCCAAATCCAAACTTTTTCAGATTAAATCGAAGCTCTCAACGCCCTCTATCTTTTTAACAAAGGCCCTAGGCTAGATTCACACCCTAGGGAGATCAAATCTTAGAGAGAGTGCAAGTTTAGAGAGAGAGAGTGTCGGATTAAGGGTTTGCTCAAAGAAAAGAAATGAAAAAGTGATGTTTTAGACGCTGCTGTCCGCTGATATAAAACACCCTCGCTCGAGCGAAGGATTGGTCGCTCGAGCGACCAGACACAGAAAACTCTCGCTCGAGCCAAGAAGTTCTCGATCGAGCGAAGAAAAACCCAGACCGCTCGAGCCACGAAACTCTCGCTCGAGCCAGAAACTACAACTCTCAGGTCCAGAACCGGGGCAACACTACTCTCGCTCGAGCGACAAACTCCTCGCTCGAGCGAAGGACCAAAAATCTGGGCAGCAACACTAGGCTCCCAAGCACAACAAACCTGTAACAAACCTGCCCAACACATCCCATAACTCAAAATACAAAGTAAAGAGGATGCAAACTAGGAAATAAACAACTACCAACATCCACGGACACATGTCCGGATCACTGTACAACAAGGGTAAACCTGAGATCGCTATAATAATTTACTAAGAATTTACTGAATAATTTTCTGAGAATTTTGCGTGTAATTTATTGAGAATTTTACTCGGTAATTTAATGACAATTTACTGAGTAATTTATTGAGAATTTACTGCGAATTGACTAAGAAATTTACTGATAAATTACTAAGTTCTTCACCGGGTAATTTAGTTGGAAATTACTAAGTAATTTATTGAGAATTTACTGAGTAAGTTACTAAGAATTTATTGATAATTTACTTAGACTTTATGGATTAATTTATTGAGAATTTACTAAGTAATTTACTTAAAATTTATGGAATAATTTACTGAGAATTTACAGGAAATTTACTAATTAATGTTCGAATAATTTACTGAAAATTAACAAAGTAATTTCCGAATTTTTTTTGATAATTTTATGAGTAATTTACTATCAATTTACTGAGTAATTTATCAAGAATTTATATATAATTTGTGGAGTAATTTGCTGAATAATTTACTAAGAAATTACTTTGAATTTACCAAGAATTTTCTGAGAATTTATTGAGAAATTTACTTATAATTTACTAAGTAATTAACTATGAATTTAACAATAATTTACTGAGTAATTTACAGAGAATTTATCGAATAATTTATTGACATTTTAATGAGAATTTACTAAGTAATTTACTGATAAATTACTGAATAATTCACCTATTAATTTACTTGTAATTTACTGAGAATTTAAGGAGTAATTTATTGAGAATTTACTTAGTAATTTGCTTAGAATTTATTAGATAATTTTCTAAGAATTTACAGATAATTTACTGTGTTATTTTCTTGGAATTTACAGAGTAATTTTCTAATAATTTACTAAGTAATTGACCAAGAATTTTTTGAGAATTTATCGATAATTAACTGAGTACTTTACAGAGAATTACCGTGTAATTTACTGGGAATTTACTTAGTAATTTACACATAAATTTAGTGAGTAATTCACCGAATAATTTACTTAATAATTTATTTAGAATTTACTCAGTAAATTACTAAGAGTTTATTGAGAATTTACTGAGAATTTGTTGAGTAATTTTCTAGGAACTTACCAGTCATTTACGAAGCAATTTACTGAGAATTTGCCGAGTTATTTACCACGAATTTACTATAACTTTAATGAGAATTTGCTGAGTAATTTACTCATAATTTATGGAGAATTTTCTTAGAATTTATTGAAAATTTTTAAAGTAATTTACTTTGAATTTATTGAGTAATTCACCGAGAATTTACCGATAATTAACTGAGTAATTTATAGAGAATTTATTGTATATTTAACGAATAATTTATTGAGAATTTACAACCAATTTACTGAGAAATTACAGAGTAATTCACTGAGTAATTTTTAAAAAAAATTCTGTGAATTTACTGACTAATTTACCAAGAATTTAAAATAAATTTTCGGTGAATTTATAGAGTAATTGACTCGTAATTTACTGAGTAATTCACAAAAAAATTTCTAATGATTTTCTAAGAATTTACACAAAATTTTCTAATAATTTACTGAATAATTTTGCGTGTAATTTATTGAGAATTTTACTCGGTAATTTAATGAGAATTTACTGACTACTTTATTGAGAATTTACTGCAAATTGACAAAGAAATTTACTGATAAATTACTAAGTTCTTTACCGGGTAATTTAGTTGGAAATTTATAATTAATTTATTGAGAAATTACTGAGTAAGTTACTAAGAATTTATTGATAGTTTACTTAGACTTTGTGGATTAATTTATTGATAATTTACTAAGTAATTTACTTAGAATTTATGGAATAATTTGCTGAGAATTTACAGAAAATTTACTAATTAATGTTCGAATAATTTACTGAAAATTAACAAAGAAATTTACGAATTTTTTTTTGATAATTTTATGAGTAATTTAATATGAATTTGCTGAGTAATTTATCAGGAATTTATACATAATTTATTGAAAATATCCAAGTAATTTATTTAGAATTTATTAAGTAATTTATTGAAAATTTACAGATAATTTACAAAGTAATTTATGTAGAATTTATTGAGAATTTAACGAGTAATTTGTTGAGAATTTTCTACGAATTTATGGAGTGATTTGCTGAATAATTTACTAAGAAATTGCTTTGAATTTACCAAGAATTTTTTGAGAATTTATTGAGTAATTTACTAATAATTTACTGATTAATTTACAAAAAAATTTCTTGCAATTTTTTGAAAATTTACTCAGAATTTTCTTATAAATTACTAAGAATTTACTGAATAATTTATAGAGAATTTTACGTCTAATTTACTGAGAAATTTCTTGAGTAATTTAGTGAGAATTTACTAAGTAATTTACTGAGTAATTAACTAAGAATTTACCAATAATTTACTGAGTAATTTACAAAGAATTTATCGAATAATTTATTGACATTTTAATGAGAATTTACCAAGTAATTTACTGATAAATTACTGAATAATTCACTCATTAATTTACTTGTAATTTACTGAGAATTTACTCAGTAATTTGTTTAGAATTTATTAGATAATTTACTAAGAATTTACAGATAATTTACTGCGTTGTTTTCTTGGAATTTACAGAGTAATTTTCTAATAATTTATTGAGTAATTTCCTGAGTAATTGACAAAGAATTTTTTGAGAATTTACTGATAATTAACTGAGTAATTTATAGAGAATTTACCGAGTAATTTACTGGGAATTTACTTAGTAATTTACAGATAAATTTAGTAAGTAATTCACCGAATAATTTACTATGAATTTACTTAATAATTTATTAGAATTTACCCAGAAAATTACTAAGAGTTTATTGAGAATTTACAGAGTTATTTCTGAGAATTTGTTGAGTAATTTTCTAGGAACTTACCAGTCATTTACAAAGCAATTTACTGAGAATTTGCCGAGTTATATACCATGAATTTACTATAACTTTAATGAGAATTTACTGAGTAATTTGCTAAGTAATTTACTCATAATTTATGTAGAATTTTCTTAGAATTTTTTAAAAATTTGCAGAGTAATTTACCTTGAATTTATTGAGTAATTCACCGAGATTTTACCGATAATTAACTGAGTAATTTATAGAGAATTTATTGAAAAATTAACGAATAATTTATTGAGAATTTACAACCAATTTGCTGAGAATTTACAGAGTAATTTGTTAAGTAATTTTTAAAAAAATTTCTGTGAATTTACTGAGTAATTTACCAAGAATTTATATAGAAGTTTCTTTGAATTTACAGAGTAATTGACTCGTAATTTACTGAGTAATTCACAAAAAAATTTCTAATGATTTTCTAAGAATTTGCACAAAATTTTCTAATAATTTACTAAGAATTTACTGAATAATTTTATGAGAATTTTGCGTGTAATTTATTGAGAATTTTACTCGGTAATTTAATGAGAATTTACTGACTACTTTATTGAGAATTTACAGTGTACTTTATTGAGAATTTTACTCGGTAATTTAATGAGAATTTACTGGTAAATTACTAAGTTCTTCACCGGGTAATTTTGTTGGAAATTACTAAGTAATTTATTGAGAATTTACTGAGTAAGTTACTAAGAATTTATTGATAATTTTCTTAGACTTTGTGGATTAATTTATTGAGAATTTACTAAGTAATTTACTTAGAATTTATGGAATAATTTACTGGGAATTTACCAATTAATGTTCGAATAATTTACTGAAAATTAACAAATTTACGATTTTTTTTTTGATAATTTTATGAGTAATTTACTATGAATTTGCTGAGTAATTTATCAGTAATTTGTACATAATTTATTGAAAATTTTCTGAGTAATTTGTTTAGAATTTATTAAGTAATTTACAGATAATTTACAAAGTAATTTATAGAGAATTTATATAGAATTTAACGAGTAATTTGTTGAGAATTTTCTACGAATTTATGGAGTAATTTGCTGAATAATTTACTAAGAAATTACTTTGAATTTACCAAGAATTTTCTAAGAATTTATTGAGTAATTTACTAAAAATTTACTAATTAATTCACAAAAAAATTTCTTGCAATTTTTTGAGAATTTACTCAGAATTTTCTTATAAATTACTAAGAATTTACTGAATAATTTATAGAGAATTTTATGTCTAATTTACTGAGAAATTTCTTGAGTAATTTAGTGAGAATTTACTAACTAATTTACTGAGTAATTAACTAAGAATTTACCAATAATTTACTGAGTAATTTACAAAGAATCTATCGAATAATTTATTGACATTTTAATGAGAATTTACTAAATAATTTACTGATAAATTACAGAATAATTCACTCATTAATTTTCTTGTAATTTACTGAGAATTTAAGGAGTAATTTATTGAGAATTTACTCATTAATTTGCTTAGAATTTATTAGATAATTTACTAAGAATTTACAGATAATTTATAACGCTATTTTCTTTGAATTTATAGAGTAATTTTCTAATAATTTAATCAGTAATTTACTAAGTAATTGACCAAGAATTTTTTGAGAATTTACCGATAATTAACCGAGTAATTTATAAAGAATTTACCGAGTAATTGACTGGGAATTTGCTATGAATTTACTTAGTAATTTATTTAGAATTTACTCAGTAAATTACTAAGAGTTTATTGAGAATTTATTGAGTGTTTACTGAGAATTTGTTGAGTAATTTTCTAGGAACTTACCAATCATTTACAAAGCAATTTACTGAGAATTAACCAAGTTATTTACCACGAATTTACTATAACTTTAATGAGAATTTGCAGAGTAATTTATTGAGAATTTACTGTGAGTTTAATGAGTAATTTACTCATAATTTATTGAGAATTTTCTTAGAATTTATTGAAAAATTTCAGAGTAATTTACTTTGAATTTATTGAGTAATTCACCGAGAATTTACCGATAATTAACTGAGTAACTTATAGAGAATTTATTGAAATTTTAACACATAATTTATTGAGAATTTACAACCAAATTACTGAGAATTTACAGAGTAATTTTTTTTAAAAAAAATTCTGTGAATTTAATGAGTAATTTACCAAGAATTTATACAAAATTTTCTGAGAATTTACAGTGTAATTTACTCATAATTTACTGAGTAATTCACAAAAAAATTTCTAATGATTTTCTAAGAATTTACACAGAATTTTCTTGTCACGACCCCAAACCGCCCCTAGTAGTTTGGTGCCGTGATGGCCAGTAATCCGTAATTACCGAAGGCCAACTTCCAAAAGTTTAACAAGATCAGAGTATAATAAACGGGGCTCTCAAATGCGGAAGCAATAAATCAAAATACAAGTGGTCCATAAGAGCAGTGCATAGATCCAATGTAATGGCGTACATCTTTACAAACTTGAATACAACAAAAGCAAGATATGTGTTACATCTTGATCAAAAGGCTTCTCGAGCCGACATATATAAAATACAGTGAGTACAAGCCAAGAAGCATAATTTTCAAGAAGTGCCGACGTGAATACAAAATAACGCCGACATAATCATGGATCCAAAACAAGCTTTCAAAAACACATTCTAGGCGTCGCCGACGTCCTGCTCATCACCTACATATATATAGAGAGGGTGAGCTTGGATACTCAATGAATGGTACTAAAAATAAAGATTTTGCATGAATATAGCCGAAGTCTTTCAAAACAAAACACGCCAAAACTATACAGATATTAGCCGAGATTCCTTCAAAGCAAAACACATCAAACTCTATCAAAACAAGGGATGAACCGTATTCATCAATCAAATCTCACAAGTCTCAAGGGATGCTTACTTACATCGGTAAAACAAGGGATGAACCGTATTCATCGATCAAATCTCACAAGTCTCAAGGGATGCTTACTTACATCGGCAAAACAAGGGATGAACCGTATTCATCGATCAAATCTCACAAGTCTCAAGGGATACTTACTTACATCGGCAAAACAAGGACTGTACGATCCGTAATCGTTGAGTCAAAGGTACTGCGAAAGTTTATAGTCCTCCAGCACAAGGGACTTGTGTTACTTAAGCCCGTAGCTCCTTTTAACACGATGATCTGGTGTTACTTAGGCCCGTAGCCCGATTTAACATTATGGCACTTGTTACTTAGGACCGTAGCCCGATTTAACATTCTAGTGCTCCCAAGAAAGGACCGTATCCTTTTATACTTAGTGCTGTGAAAGTTTAGAGTCCTCCAGCACGAGGGACTTTTGCACTTGGTACTGCGAAAGTTTAGAGTCCTCCAGCACGAGGGACTTTTGCACTTGGTACTGCGAAAGTTTAGAGTCTTCCAGTACAAGGGACTTTTGCACTTGGTACTGCGAAAGTTTAGAGTCCTCCAGTACAAGGGACTTTTCAAGGATGACATCAAAACAAGGCTATTCATTCATGCTTAGCAAATACTTTCATCAAAACAAGCAAAGCAAGACTTATCAAAACAGTGTAACATAGCTTTATTAAAAGCACCACTCACCTAGTTCTTCAGGTGTAGGCTCAAAGCAAGGGTCAAGATCCTACAATCACATGGCAAATCACATTCTCAAAACAAGCTTTGTATATATACGAATGATCTCGGCATTCTTTCCAGATCCAAGTCAATAACGAAGCAAAACATGCTGGGAGTCTAAACACTGCTCCCGCCCCATGAAAACACACTGGGTACCAACCAGGTCTTTGCTGAGGTCCCACACATCCTTGCCGAGGTGTGGTCCCGCTGGCCACATCAAAAGCAAAGTCGGGAAAACCAGGGTTCCCTTTGAAGAATATGAAGAACAAGATCATTTGGAAGATGGATGCAAGTTCACAACTTGTTACAAAAATCTGAGTTTTCAAGCCAAGAGTTCAAAACATGGACCTGGGTACCCATACAAGAAGGTCATGCAAGAATAAACACAAAAACATGGTTTTCGTTCCAAACTTTCGGATCAAAACGAGACTTTCTTCAAGAATCATATAAAAACCATTTTCTCTTTTTAAAACCAACTTCAAAGCAATGCATGACATGCAAAACGAATCCGATCACGTAATGCAGCTAGATGATCAACAATAACAATCAAAGTAGATCAAGATTCTAACCTCAAAACTCGAATCCAACGAATCAAACCTCGAAGATCAAGCTTGGAAGACTTACTCTCACTCAAGAACTTCTCTTCCTTCTCTCTAGAGCTTCTCTCTCTAAAAACAAAGATTTGAGACCAAAATGATTTGTTTCCAAGTCTGTCGGCTGTCTTAACCATCAGCTCGGACACGTGGCGCCAACGGGTTAGCTCAACTAAAAAAGGTGATTGATAGATAAGACAAGTCTCTGACAATGCGTATGCGGCAAGCTAGGGCAAGGCACATCGGCAAGTAACAACATCGGCTAATGTCAAAGCTTCGGCAACAGGGTGACAAAGACATCGGCTAGAGAGGACGACGCTTGACTAAGCTGTGCCACACCTTGGCCGGGGTGTGCCACATCTCGGCCTAGGCCATACCTGCCTGCGGACAAGGTTCACTAATGTGCAACACATCTCGGCAAAAATGCCCGAGGTGAAGATGGTATCGACCAAGCGGTTCCACAACATTTCAAAGTACCAAGGCTCAGGGTTGGTCAAATCTCAAGATGACCTCGGCTACACGCCGAGCAAAGAACAAAATCATGCAAGCAATACTTAGCCAAAACGAGGCAAGGCAAAACTAGCAAAATAACATATCAAGACAAGATCATGCATGAACGTATGCAAGTATGACAAGAGTAAGGTGAGGGTTGTTACATTTCTAGTAATTTACTAAGAATTTACTGAATAATTTTCTAAGAATTTTGCGTGTAATTTATTGAGAATTTTACTCAGTAATTTAATGAGAATTTACTGACTAATTTATTGAGAATTTACGGCGAAATGACTAAGAAATTTACGGATAAATTACTAAGTTCTTCGCCGGGTAATTTAGTTGGAAATTACTAAGTAATTTATTGAGAATTTATTGAGTAAGTTACTAAGAATTTATTGACAATTTACTTAGACTTTATGAATTAATTTATTGAGAATTTACTCAGTAATTTACTTAGAATTTATGGAATAATTTATTAAGAATTTACAAGAAATTTACTAATTAATGTTCGAATAATTTGTTGAAAATTAATAAAGTAATTTACGATTTTTTTTTGGGTAATTTTATGAGTAATTTACTATGAATTTACTGAGTAATTTATCAAGAATTTATACATAATTTATTGAGAATTTTCTTAGAATTTATTGAAAATTTTCAAAGTAATTTATTTAGAACTTTTAGAATAATTTACTAAAAATTTACAGATAATTTACAAAGTAATTTATGGGAAATTTATTGAGAATTTAACGAGTAATTTGTTGAGAATTTTATACGAATTTATTGAGAATTTATGGAATAATTTGCTGAATAATTTACTAAGAAATTACTTTGAATATACCAAGAATTTATATAGAATTTTTCGAGAATTTATTGAGTAATTTACTCATAATTTACTGATTAATTCACAAAAAAATTTCTTGCAATTTTTTGAGAATTTACTCAGAATTTTTTTATAAATTACTAAGAATTTGCTGAATAATTTATAGAGAATTTTACGTCTAATTTACTGAGAAGTTTTCTGAGTAATTTAGAGAGAATTTACTAAGTAATTTACTGAGCAATTGACTAAGAATTTAACAATAATTTACTGAGAATTTATCGAGTAATTTATTGACATTTTACTGAGAATTTACCAAGTAATTTACTGATAAATTACTGAATAATTCACTCATTAATTTTCTTGTAATTTACTGAGAATTTAAGGTGTAATTTATTGAGAATTCACTTCTTAACTTGCTTTGAATTTATTAAATAATTTACTAAGAATTTATAGATAATTTACTGCGCTATTTTCTTGAAATTTACAGAGCAATTTTATAATAATTTAATGAGTAATTTACTAAGCAATTGACCGAGAATTTTTTGAGAATTTACTGATAATTAACTGAGTAATTTACAGAGAATTTATTGAGTAATTTACTGGGAATTTACTTAGTAATTTACAGATAAATTTAGTGAGTAATTCATCGAATAATTTACTATGAATTTACTTAGTAATTTATTTAGAATTTACTCAGTAAATTACTAAGAGTTTATTGAGAATTTGTTGAGTAATTTTCTAGGATCTTACCAATCATTTACGAAGCAATTTACTGAGAATTTACCGAGTTATTTACCATGAATTTACTATAACTTTAATGAGAATTTACTGAATAATGTATTGAGAATTTACTGTGAGTTTAATGAGCAATTTACTCATAATTTATTGAGAATTTTCTTGGAATTTATTGAAAATTTTCAGAGTAATTTACTTTGAATTTATTGAGTAGTTTACCGATAATTAACTGAGTAATTTATAGAGAATTTGTTGAAAATTTAACGAATAATTTATTGAGAATTTACAACCAATTTACTCAGAATTTACAGAGTAATTTTAAAAAAAAAATTTGTGAATTTACTGAGTAATTTACCAAGAATTTATACAAAATTTTCTGAGAATTTACAGAGTAATTTACTCATAATTTACTGAGTAATTCACAAAAAAATTTCTAATGATTTTCTAAGAATTTACGCAGAATTTTCTAAAAATTTCCTGAATAATTTTCTGAGAATTTTGCGTGTAATTTATTTAGAATTTTACTCAGTAATTTAATGAGAATTTACTGACTAATTTATTGAGAATTTACGGCGAAATGACTAAGAAATTTACGGATAAATTACTAAGTTCTTCGCCAGGTAATTTAGTTGGAAATTACTAAGTAATTTATTGAGAATTTATTGATAATTTACTTAGACTTTACGGATTAATTTATTGAGAATTTACTAAGTAATTTGCTTAGAATTTATGGAATAATTTACTGAGAATTTACAAGAAATTCACTAATTAATGTTCAAAAAATTTACTGAAAATTAACAAAGTAATTTACGAATTTTTTTTTGAAAATTTTATGAGTAATTTACTATGAATTTACTGAGTAATTTATCAAGAACTTATACATAATTTATTGAGAATTTTCTTAGAATTTATTGAAAATTTTTAGAGTAATTTATTTAGAACTTTTAAAATAATTTTCAGAAAATTTACAGATAATTTACAAAGTAATTTATGGGGCATTTATTTAGAATTTAACGAGTAATTTGTTGAGAATTTTAGACGAATTTATTGAGAATTTATGGAGTAATTTGCTGAATAATTTACTAAGAAATTACTTTGAATTTACCAAGAATTTATGTAGAATTTTTCGAGAATTTATTGAGTAATTTACTCATAATTTACTGATTAATTCACAAAACAATTTCTTACAATTTTTTGAGAATTTACTCAGAATTTTCTTATAAATTACTAAGAATTTGCTGAATAATTTATAGAGAATTTTACGTCTAATTTACTGAGAAGTTTTCTGAGTAATTTAGAGAGAATTTACTAAGTAATTTACTGAGTAATTGACTAAGAATTTAACAATAATTTACTGAGTAATTTACAGAGAATTTATCGAGTAATTTGTTGACATTTTACTGAGAATTTACCAAGTAATTTACTTATAAATTACTGAATAATTCACTCATTAATTTTCTTGTAATATACTGAGAATTTAAGGTGTAATTTATTGAGAATTCACTCCTTCACTTGCTTTGAATTTATTAAATAATTTACTAAGAATTTATAGATAATTTACTGCGCTATTTTCTTGGAATTTACAGAGCAATTTTCTAATAATTTAATGAGTAATTTACTAAGCAATTGACCGAGAATTTTTTGAGAATTTACTGATAATTAACTGAGTAATTTACAGAGAATTTATTGAGTAATTTACTGAGAATTTATTTAGTAATTTACAGATAAATTTAGTGATTAATTCATCGAATAATTTACTATGAATTTACTTAGTAATTTATTTAGAATTTACTCAGTAAATTACTAAGAGTTTATTGAGAATTTGTTGAGTAATTTTCTAGGATCTTACCAATCATTTACGAAGCAATTTACTGAGAATTTACCGAGTTATTTACCACGAATTTACTATAACTTTAATGAGAATTTACTGAATAATTTATTGAGAATTTACTGTGAGTTTAATGAGTAATTTACTCATAATTTATTGAGAATTTTCTTAGAATTTATTGAAAATTTTCAAAGTAATTTACTTTGAATTTATTGAGTAATTCACCGAGAATTTACCGATAATTAACTGAGTAATTTATAGAGAATTTGTTGAAAAATTAACGAATAATTTATTGAGAATTTACAACCAATTTACTGAGAATTTACAGAGTAATTTAAAAAAAAAAATTGTGAATTTACGGAGTAATTTACCAAGAATTTATACAAAATTTTCTGAGAATTTACAGAGTTATTTACTCATAATTTACTGAGTAATTCAAAAAAAAATTTCTAATGATTTTCTAAGAATTTACGCAGAATTTTCTAAAAATTTCCTGAATAATTTTCTGAGAATTTTGCGTGTAATTTATTTAGAATTTTACTCAGTAATTTAATGAGAATTTACTGACTAATTTATTGAGAATTTACAGCGAAATGACTAAGAAATTTACGGATAAATTACTAAGTTCTTCGCTGGGTAATTTAGTTGGAAATTACTAAGTAATTTATTGAGAATTTACCGAGTAAGTTACTAAGAATTTATTGATAATTTACTTAGACTTTACGGATTAATTTATTGAGAATTTACTAAGTAATTTGCTTAGAATTTATGGAATAATTTACTGAGAATTTACAGGAAATTCACTAATTAATGTTCAAAAAATTTACTGAAAATTAACAAAGTAATTTACGAATTTTTTTTTGATAATTTTATGAGTAATTTACTATGAATTTGCTGAGTAATTTATCAAGAATTTATACATAATTTATTGAGAATTTTCTTAGAATTTATTGAAAATTTTCAGAGTAATTTATTTAGAACTTTTAAAATAATTTTCAGAAAATTTACAGATAATTTACAAAGTAATTTATGGGGCATTTATTTAGAATTTAACGAGTAATTTGTTGAGAATTTTAGACGAATTTATTGAGAATTTATGGAGTAATTTGCTGAATAATTTACTAAGAAATTACTTTGAATTTACCAAGAATTTATATAGAATTTTTCGAGAATTTATTGAGTAATTTACTCATAATTTATTGATTAATTCACAAAAAAATTTCTTGCAATTTTTTGAGAATTTACTCAGAATTTTCTTATAAATTACTAAGAATTTGCTGAATAATTTATAGAGAATTTTACGTCTAATTTACTGAGAAGTTTTCTGAGTAATTTAGAGAGAATTTACTAAGTAATTTACTGAGCAATTGACTAAGAATTTAACAATAATTTACTGAGTAATTTACAGAGAATTTACCAAGTAATTTACTGATAAATTACTGAATAATTCACTCATTAATTTTCTTGTAATTTACTGAGAATTTAAGGTGTAATTTATTAGAATTCACTCCTTAACTTGCTTTGAATTTATTAAATAATTTACTAAGAATTTATAGATAATTTACTGCGCTATTTTCTTGGAATTTACAGAGCAATTTTCTAATAATTTAATGAGTAATTTACTAAGCAATTGACCGAGAATTTTTTGAGAATTTACCGATAATTAACTGAGTAATTTACAGAGAATTTATCGAGTAATTTACTGGGAATTTACTTAGTAATTTACGGATAAATTTAGTGAGTAATTCATCGAATAATTTACTATGAATTTACTTAGTAATTTATTTAGAATTTACTCAGTAAATTACTAAGAGTTTATTGAGAATTTGTTGAGTAATTTTCTAGGATCTTACCAATCATTTACGAAGCAATTTACTGAGAATTTACCGAGTTATTTACCACGAATTTACTATAACTTTAATGAGAATTTACTGAATAATTTATTGAGAATTTACTGTGAGTTTAATGAGTAATTTACTCATAATTTATTGAGAATTTTCTTAGAATTTATTGAAAATTTTCAGAGTAATTTACTTTGAATTTATTGAGTAATTCATCGTGAATTTACCGATAATTAACTGAGTAATTTATAGAGAATTTGTTGAAAATTTAACGAATAATTTATTGAGAATTTACAACCAATTTACTGAGAATTTACAGAGTAATTTGCAGAGTAATTTTTTTAAAAACATTTTGTGAATTTACTGAGTAATTTACCAAGAATTTATACAAAATTTTCTGAGAATTTACAGAGTACTTTACTCATAATTTACCGAGTATTTCACAAAAAAATTTCTAATGATTTTCTAAGAATTTACACAGAATTTTCTAGTAATTTACCAAGAATTTACTGAATAATTTTCTGAGAATTTTGCGTGTAATTTATTTAGAATTTTACTCAGTAATTTAATGAGAATTTACTGACTAATTTATTGAGAATTTACAACGAAATGACTAAGAAATTTACGGATAAATTACTAAGTTCTTCGCTGGGTAATTTAGTTGGAAATTACTAAGTAATTTATTGAGAATTTACAGAGTAAGTTACTAAGAATTTATTGATAATTTACTTTACGGATTAATTTATTGAGAATTTACTAAGTAATTTGCTTAGAATTTATGGAATAATTTACTGAGAATTTACAGGAAATTCACTAATTAATGTTCAAAAAATTTACTGAAAATTAACAAAGTAATTTATGAATTTTTTTTTGATAATTTTATGTATAATTTAATATGAATTTACTGAGTAATTTATCAAGAATTTATACATAATTTATTGAGAATTTTCTTAGAATTTATTGAAAATTTTCAGAGTAATTTATTTAGAACTTTTAAAATAATTTTCAGAAAATTTACAGATAATTTACAAAGTAATTTATGGGGAATTTAACGAGTAATTTGTTGAGAATTTTAGACGAATTTATTGAGAATTTATGGAGTAATTTGCTGAATAATTTACTAAGAAATTACTTTGAATTTACCAAGAATTTTTATAGAATTTTTCGAGAATTTAATGAGTAATTTACTCATAATTTACTGATTAATTCACAAAAAAATTTCTTGCAATTTTTTGAGAATTTACTGAGAATTTTCTTATAAATTATTAAGAATTTACTGAATAATTTATAGAGAATTTTACGTCAAATTTACTGAGAAGTTTTCTGAGTAATTTAGAGAGAATTTACTAAGTAATTTACTGAGTAATTGACTAAGAATTTAACAATAACTTACTGAGTAATTTACAGAGAATTTATCGAGTAATTTATTGACATTTTACAGAGAATTTACCAATTAATTTACTGATAAATTACTGAATAATTCACTCATTAATTTTCTTGTAATTTACTGAGAATTTAAGGTGTAATTTATTGAGAATTCACTCCTTAACTTGCTTTGAATTTATTAAATAATTTACTGCGCTATTTTCTTGGAATTTACAGAGCAATTTTCTAATAATTTAATGAGTAATTTACTAAGTAATTGACCGAGAATTTTTTGAGAATTTAACGATAATTAACTGAGTAATTTACAGAGAACTTATCGAGTAATTTACTGGGAATTCACTTAGTAATTTACAGATAAATTTAGTGAGTAATTCATCGAATAATTTACTATGACTTTACTTAGTAATTTATTAAGAATTTACGCAGTAAATTACTAAGAGTTTATTGAGAATTTGTTGAGTAATTTTCTAGGATCTTAC
Source organism: Camellia sinensis (assembly GCF_055761805.1). Lineage (NCBI taxonomy): Eukaryota > Viridiplantae > Streptophyta > Magnoliopsida > Ericales > Theaceae > Camellia > Camellia sinensis. The sequence goes on from NC_138964.1 coordinate 92,154,719, forward strand.
CAATCTTTTACGAAGCAATTTACTGAGAATTTACCGAGTTATTTACCACGAATTTACTATAACTTTAATGAGAATTTACTGAATAATTTATTGAGAATTTACTGTGAGTTTAATGAGTAATTTACTCATAATTTATTGAGAATTTTCTTAGAATTTATTGAAAATTTTCAGAGTAATTTACTTTGAATTTATTGAGTAATTCATCGAGAATTTACCGATAATTAACTGAGTAATTTATAGAGAATTTGTTGAAAATTTAACGAATAATTTATTGAGAATTTACAACCAATTTATTGAGAATTTACAGAGTAATTTAAAAAAAAATTTTTGTGAATTTACTGAGTAATTTACCAAGAATTTATACAAAATTTTTTGAGAATTTACAGAGTAATTTACTCATAATTTACTGAGTATTGCACAAAAAAGTTTCTAATGATTTTCTAAGAATTTACACAGAATTTTCTAGTAATTTACCAAGAATTTACTGAATAATTTTCTCAGATTTTTGCGTGTAATTTATTTAGAATTTTACTCAGTAATTTAATGAGAATTTACTGACTAATTTATTGAGAATTTACAGCGAAATGACTAAGAAATTTACGGATAAATTACTAAGTTCTTCGCTGGTTAATTTAGTTGGAAATTACTAAGTAATTTATTGAGAATTTACTGAGTAAGTTACTAAGAATTTATTGATAATTTACTTAGAATTTACGGTTTAATTTATTGAGAATTTACTAAGTAATTTGCTTAGAATTTATGGAATAATTTACTGAGAATTTACAGGAAATTCACTAATTAATGTTCAAAAAATTTACTGAAAATTAACAAAGTAATTTATGATTTTTTTTTGGATAATTTTATGTGTAATTTACTATGAATTTACTGAGTAATTTATCAAGAACTTATACATAATTTATTGAGAATTTTCTTGGAATTTATTGAAAATTTTCAGAGTAATTTATTTAGAACTTTTAAAATAATTTTCAGAAAATTTACAGATAATTTACAAAGTAATTTATGGGGAATTTATTTAGAATTTAACGAGTAATTTGTTGAGAATTTTAGACGAATTTATTGAGAATTTATGGAGTAATTTGCTGAATAATTTATTAAGAAATTACTTTGAATTTACCAAGAATTTATATAGAATTTTTCGAGAATTTATTGAGTAATTTACTCATAATTTACTGATTAATTCACAAAAAAATTTCTTGCAATTTTTTGAGAATTTACTCAGAATTTTCTTATAAATTACTAAGAATTTGCTGAATAATTTATAGAGAATTTTACGTCTAATTTACTGAGAAGTTTTCTGATTAATTTAGAGAGAATTTACTAAGTAATTTACTGAGTAATTGACTAAGAATTTAACAATAACTTACTGTGTAATTTACAGAGAATTTATCGAGTAATTTATTGACATTTTACTGAAAATTTACCAAGTGATTTACTGATAAATTACTGAATAATTCACTCATTAATTTTCTTGTAATTTACTGAGAATTTAAGGTGTAATTTATTGAGAATTCACTCCTTAACTTGCTTTGAATTTATTAAATAATTTACTAAGAATTTATAGACAATTTACTGCGCTATTTTCTTGGAATTTACAGAGCAATTTTCTAATAATTTAATGAGTAATTTACTAAGTAATTGACAGAGAATTTTTTTAGAATTTTCCGATAATTAACTGAGTAATTTACAGAGAATTTATCGAGTAATTTACTGGGAATTTACTTAATAATTTACAGATAAATTTAGTGAGTAATTCATCGAATAATTTACTATGAATTTACTTAGTAATTTATTTAGAATTTACTCAGTAAATTACTAAGAGTTTATTGAGAATTTGTTGAGTAATTTTCTAGGATCTTACCAATCATTTACGAAGCAATTTACTGAGAATTTACCGAGTTATTTACCATGAATTTACTATAACTTTAATGAGAATTTACTGTGAGTTTAATGAGTAATTTACTCATAATTTATTGAGAATTTTCTTAGAATTTATTGAAAATTTTCAGAGTAATTTACTTTGAATTTATTGAGTAATTCGCCGAGAATTTACCAATAATTAACTGAGTAATTTATAGAGAATTTGTTGAAAATTTAACGAATAATTTATTGAGAATTTACAATCAATTTACTGAGAATTTCCAGAGTAATTTGCAGAGTAATTTAAAAAAAAAAATTGTGAATTTATTGAGTAATTTACCAAGAATTTATACAAAATTTGCTGAGAATTTACAGGGTAAGTTACTCATAATTTACTGAGTAATTCACAAAAAAATTTCTAATGATTTTCTAAGAATTTACACAGAATTTTCTAGTAATTTACCAAGAATTTACTGAATAATTTTCTAAGAATTTTGCGAGTAATTTATTTAGAATTTACTGACTAATTTATTGAGAATTTACGGCGAAATGGCTAAGAAGTTTACTGAGAAATTACTAAGTTCTTCGTTGGGTAATTTAGTTGGAAATTACTCAGTAATTTATTGAGAATTTACTGAGTAAGTTATTAAGAATTTATTGATAATTTACTTAGACTTTATGGGTTAATTTATTGAGAATTTACTAAGTAATTTACTTAGAATTTATGGAATAATTTATTGAGAATTTACAGGAAATTCACTAATTAATGTTCGAATAATTTACTGAAAATTAACAAAGTAAGTTACGAATTTTTTTTTGATAATTTTATGTGTAATTTACTATAAATTTACTGAGTAATTTATCAAGAATTTATACATAATTTATTGAAAATTTTCAGAGTAATTTATTTAGAATTTTTTAAATAATTGACTGAAAATTTACAAATAATTTACAATGTAATTTATAGAGAATTTAGTGAGAATTTAACGAGTGATTTGTTGAGAATTTATGGAGTAATTTGCTGAATAATTTACTAAGAAATTACTTTGAATTTACCAAGAATTTATATAGAATTTTTCGAGAATTTATTGAGTAGTTTACTCCTAATTTACTGATTAATTCACAAAAAAATTTCTTGCAATTTTTTGAGAATTTACTCAGAATTTTCTTATAAATTACTAAGAATTTGCTGAATAATTTATAGAGAATTTTACGTCTAATTTACTGAGAAATTTTCTGAGTAATTTAGAGAGAATTTACTAAGTAATTTACTGAGTAATTGACTAAGAATTTAACAATAATTTACTGAGTAATTTACAGAGAATTTATCGAGTAATTTATTGACATTTTACTGAGAATTTACACAATAATTTACTTATAAATTACTGAATAATTCACTCATTAATTTTCTTGAAATTTACTGAGAATTTAAGGTGTAATTTATTGAGAATTTACACCTTAACTTGCTTTGAATTTATTAAATAATTTACTAAGAGTTTATAGATAATTTACTGCGCTATTTTCTTGGAATTTACAGAGTAATTTTCTAATAATTTAACGAGTAATTTACTAAGTAATTGGCCTAGAATTTTTTGAGAATTTACCGATAATTAACTGAGTAATTTACAGAGAATTTATCGAGTAATTTACTGGGAATTTACTTAGTAATTTAAAGATAAATTTAGTGAGTAATTCACCGAATAATTTACTATGAATTTACTTAGTAATTTATTTAGAATTTACTCAGTAAATTACTAAAAGTATATTGAGAATTACTGAGAATTTGTCGAGTAATTTTCTAGGATCTTACCAATCATTTACGAAGCAATTTACTGAGAACTTACCGAGTTATTTACCACGAATTTACTATATCTTTAATGAGAATTTACTGTGAGTGTAATGAGTAATTTACTCATAATTTATTGAGAATTTTCTTAAAATTTATTGAAAATTTTCAGACTAATTTACTTTGAATTTATTGAGTAATTCACCGAGAATTTACCGATAATTAACTGAGTAATTTATTGAGAATTTACAACCAATTTACTGAGAATTTACAGAGTAATTCGCTGAGTAATTTTAAAAAAAAAAATTCTATGAATTTACTGAGTAATTTACCAAGAATTTATACTAAATTTTCTGAGAATTTACAGAGTAATTTACTCATAATTTACTGAGTAATTCACAAAAAAATTTCTAATGATTTTCTAAGAATTTACACAGAATTTTCTAGTAATTTACTAAGAATTTACTGAATAATTTTCTGAGAATTTTGTGTGTAATTTATTTAGAATTTACTGACTAATTTATTGAGAATTTACGGCGAAATGACTAAGAAGTTTACTGAGAAATTACTAAGTTCTTCGTTGGGTAATTTAGTTGGAAATTACTAAGTAATTTATTGAGAATTTACGGAGTAAGTTATTAAGAATTTATTGATAATTTACTTAGACTTTATGGGTTAATTTATTGAGAATTTACTAAGTAATTTACTTAGAATTTATGGAATAATTTATTGAGAATTTACAGGAAATTCACTAATTAATGTTCGAATAATTTACTGAAAATTAACAAAGTAAGTTACGAATTTTTTTTTGATAATTTTATGTGTAATTTACTATAAATTTACTGAGTAATTTATCAAGAATTTATACATAATTTATTGAGATTTTTCTTAGAATTTTTTAAATAATTGACTGAAAATTTACAAATAATTTACAATGTAATTTATAAAGAAATTAGTGAGAATTTAACGAGTGATTTGTTGAGAATTTATGGAGTAATTTACTGAATAATTTACTAAGAAATTACTTTGAATTTACCAAGAAGTTATATAGAATTTTTCGAGAATTTATTGAGTAGTTTACTCCTAATTTACTGATTAATTCACAAAAAAATTTCTTGCAATTTTTTGAGAATTTACTCAGAATTTTCTTATAAATTACTAAGAATTTGCTGAATAATTTATAGAGAATTTTACGTCTAATTTACTGAGAAATTTTCTGAGTAATTTAGAGAGAATTTACTAAGTAATTTACTGAGTAATTGACTAAGAATTTAACAATAATTTACTGAGTAATTTACAGAGAATTTATCGAGTAATTTATTGACATTTTACTGAGAATTTACACAGTAATTTACTTATAAATTACTGAATATTTCACTCATTAATTTTGTTGAAATTTACTGAGAATTTAAGGTGTAATTTATTGAGAATTTACTCCTTAACTTGCTTTGAATTTATTAAATAATTTACTAAGAATTTATAGATAATTTACTGCGCTATTTTCTTGGAATTTACAGAGTAATTTTCTAATAATTTAATGAGTAATTTACTAAGTAATTGACCTAGAATTTTTTGAGAATTTACCGATAATTAACTGAGTAATTTACAGAGAATTTATCGAGTAATTTTCATAATGTATGTGAAATCTGATTCAGAATTTCTGAAACAAAATTTTCATTCTCCAAGTTAAGGGAGCTCCTAGTTGGTAGTGAAAGCTATAGAGGAAGAGCACCACATGAACAGACAGCTAAATGGTTTCTTATAAAAAAGTTGGCTAACATAAAGTAAAAAGTGATTTTAGTTCAAATAAGAATCTTAAAGGAATTATAAAAATAACCAAAACTGACCCAAAAACGGTAAAGAAAGTTGTCAAAGTAAATAGATAAGTTTGAGTAAAAATGAACACATGCACGCGCGCACAGATTCACTACATGGACCAAACATGTGACAAAGTACATAAACTATCTTAAAAGGCTTCAAAATTGCATATCGTTTATGAAAGATTAATCACAAAGACCAAACATGTGACGAAGTATCACATAAACTAAATAGCCAATAACAACTATCTTCATTTTCATTTCTCCTTCAGAATGTTTAAGATGATGCAGTTGAAACTTACATTAAGTGACCAAAGTATAAGGGTCTTTCTGTGCCAGTAATGTTAATTTCCAGTTCCACAACAAAAACTCATCTCTAAACCATAAGGATGCTCGACCTCCTAATACTTACATTGCTATGATTAATAACAAGAAATTACCAAAAAGATGTATAATTATCTGCACAAAAATAAGGAAAAGATTTACCCACCTTTATATTTGAATAAGGCAACTTTGTGTCAATTTTGATCAAATTGATAACACCGATTACATTTTAATCAATCGAAAACCACTAACAACTTAATCAATGAGACAAAATCATGAATCCTGAGTCAATTGACATAAGGACCGAAATTTTAAACATCAAAATGACATAAGGACCGAAATATAAAAAATATCAACGTAATTTACACAATTAAGTATTTTTATAACTTTAGAGGAAAATATTTCATCAATATACTTGAGATGAATATAAAACTACTATTTTCATGTGTTTTTTCCTATCCTAATCATAATTTAATATGCATTAACATATTAATGCGTATATTTAAAGTGTTTTGAATAAAAGACTTGTAGGAAGAGTTAGATTAAAGATTTGAAGAAGAATTTGGGAGGCATGGACAAATTGTTACAGAACATTTTTTAGGATACACCACATCCACATGTAATATATTAACATTGTTTTACCCCAAACATTGCAACTGTCAGTTTACAAAGACAAAATCCAACAACAGCAACACAATCAACATTTTTTTTAACAGCAACAAAAGAAAGATTTTATTAAGATAGAAAAGAGAAGTACAAAAGGAGGACAAGCAACACACAGTCAACATTGCCAAGTAAAAAAATTAACGAGGATAGAGGATCTTACTTAACAGCCCCATAACCAACTGCCTCAGCTGTTTGATCAAGCTCCTCCTCTGTCCATTTATCAGCTTTACCTGATCAAGATTTGAAGAGATTATATCAAAACTTCAGTTTTAACTAATGTATCAAAAAGATGAGATGCTATGTCATGCATGAGTTCATAGATATGAGGAACATAAAAAGCGCTACCTTGCTATAGGAAAACAACTAGAGTGCAGATCATTCATTATTATACCTCGTTCTACAAGAGCTGCTTTACAGCGACTCTTTGCTTTATCCAACAAATCAATTAATCGAACCACTTCAGTACTGCGAGTTTGAAATCGTTTCCCATCCTCTCCAAGAACAAGACCAAAACCCACATGGTTAGTTTTAGGATACATATTCTCACTAGCTGGAAGCCAACCAACACGTTTCGCAGCCTAATAGAAGGAGAGATAGAAAGGAAGGCCGTCAAACTCACAGTGGTATGTTACCCATCTCTCTACAAAGCATGAAAAGTCATGAAGCACAGGACATGACATTTGATACTTGTAGTGAAAAACATTTCAAAGTGCTCTCGCTGGCCAACATAATTACATGGATTATCCATTCGGCTTTTTCTTCGTTAAGACGATACCTAATTATTGAAAGCAGCTGGTTTAACTGAAATGCACTCATTCCGCTACCGCTCCAACAAAAGGTGCACAAGCAATGCATGTCCAACCATGACATTTAAGTTCAAATAGCAGTCACATATTACCCAGGTAAACTTTAAAATTGGGTCATAAAATTCCATCTAGCAGATCTCTTTTCAATCACATGAACCACAAGATGATTCTATCATATAATTTATATCTTTAAAGGAAGAAACATGGAGAGATGCATTATATAAATCATGCAGATCAGATGCTAGATTAAACATATATAAGTATAGATGCAAGAATGAATGACATATTGAAGGGTCATATAATTTACACTTTAATCAACTCCAAATTTTAAAACACTAACCAAAGAGCCGCAAGATCAGTGGAAGCATAGTTGAAACCACCATCCTTCTTCACAACAATTAAAGGTATATTTTTCCCCTCAATAAAGATCACACAAGCACCTTCACTTTCTTCAATTAATCCTTGCTTACCCAATTCCTCCAAAACTCCAGGTATATATGGATTGTAAAAGCTTTCTCCCCGACGGGAAGGCAAAAAACAAAATAATTACAAGTGATTTTGCCACTCAATCATAGGAACAGTTGATTTCATGAGTACGATATGTTCATTACTCATGAAATTCAAGGGCGGGCAAATCATGCCACCATCTGACACTCCCTACAACTTCACTTCCAAATAGGGTTTTAAATAGCATGTGTAACAATAATCAAATTCAAGAATAAGCAAAATGTAAGACTTATGAGAGAGAGAGAGTTGCTATATATCACAAAAAGTCTTCACCCCCTCTGTGTTTCCCATGTGTCATGGTAAGTCCCACTATGTTTTAATATGGTGGATCCTACACATATACTACACATACACATTGCTTTTATTGCATGGAAAACATAGGAAGCAAGGTTCTGAAAAGCGGTTGCGGTCGCCATAACGATGGCGGTGGCTGTGGCGCGGTTGCGGGGTGTAAATGCCGTAGTGTAACGGTTGCGGTAACCGGAACCGTGAATTTTTTTATTTTTCACACAATTTGAAAAAAACTTACTGATACGCATATTTTTTTCCATGATCATATTTATTGGGTTAAAAATAAATATTGATCAATTTTTGTAAATTTTTAAGTATGATCCAATATATTTCATATTTTTAAATCACTATAAACTGAATTTTTTACATTTTATTTTAATAATGAATGACTTTATATTATACAAAAAATCAATCACTAACTATTATATATAAGATAAACAATGACAAAAGTAAGAGAAAGAATAAGAGCCTAAATATATATATATACATATTTTAACCAAGCTAAATAGCTAATGACCATATTTATTATTATTATTATTATTTTCAAACAATATATAGATAGACATACACAAACAAAATGGTTGAGTGATAGCAGTTGAATAGAATAACATAGGTTTTACAGCTTCAACAAATCAATAACATGTTCTTCATCTTCCCTCCTCTCTCTATCTCTTGCTCCTCCATTTTCTCTTTATCTTCCCTCTTCTCTCTATCCCTCTTCCCCCATTTTCAACTTTTTTTTGTGTGTTTTTTCGAAAGAAACAGTTTGGAACCGTTACGTAACGGTGCGTAACAGGCCATTACGGCTGTTACGACACCGTTACGACCGCTACGGCAGCTGCTACGGCCGACACACCTGTGAATCTCAATCACACTGCAAAAGCGGCCGTAACGGGTGGCGGTAACCGCCAAAACCGTTACGTAAGCTTTTTAAAACCTTGATGGGAAGTGAAATAAAATGGTGAAAAAAGAATTTGGTGATAAATAGCATTTCTCTATCAGAAAACATTAAATATATAGATATATGCCATTATAGTGCATTGTTCTGCTGAACACTTGACCTGTATCAGATGTGAAGCAGAAGAATTTCTCAATGTCAAAGACTATCACTGGGCAAACACACAACTTTGACTTCATACTGATGAGACATTTTATGGTTAACATAACCACAAATCAGCATTAACCAACTTAGTCACTCTAGCCTGAACATGTTCTGATGCATTCCTCACTCGTTACACATCTACCATTCAACAATGAGAATCCAATAATTATAAATATATATATATATATATATATATATGTATAACATTTTCCATAAACTTTCAATTTTACAATTGTTCAAAATCCATTGTAAAAGAATCATCGTCTACAACACCAAATGCCACCTCAAAACCAACACCTATCTATATCTTTACTTTTAATTTTCCTGATTGAAACTAGCATATAAAATACTAGTTCTATTGAATTGAGTAATTTGCTTGAGTCCAAAATAAAAAAGAATAAACAATGATAAATTACATTTATGGGCCTCTGGCCTCCCATACTCTAAGCCTGTACCATACTAATGTCCTCATTGCATAGGCAATAATGTAATTCAACTAAGATTCATAGTCTAGTCTTGCCACAGTTCTTGTGCCCACTAATTTAAAGTAATCTTTTAGTTATTACAGCTATACAAGAAGTAACTAAGATGACGAAATAACAATGTTTTGCCTTTGTAGAATTGTGATCTTAGATATCAAGCTACCATCAGTTCAAGTAGTCATACAAAATGGCCAACCTGACAACATCAGTCAAAATATAAAGTGACAATGACTTAAAGCAGATACATTTGAATCGGATGAAATATACAATTGGTGGGGCAGGGGGCTGTGAACCATAAACCAAGAATGTTCTATTTTCAGCATGCACGCTATAGATTGAAATCAAAAGTTGGGGTCTTTTTTACGTGGCTCCATGGCGCATAAACAGGTGTGGAAAATACAATCAATGTTTGATATTGTCATTAGTTAGAAAGAAAAATATCAGTTAAGTACCTTCTCCTCTATCTTAATTCCTAGGCGTTGATAAACTCTTGGATATCCCCTTCGACTGATTTCACAGATTTGTGCCCATGCCTTTCGATACTTCTCTTCCCCACCCTGTGATACAAGTTATGCCATAGGAAATGAAACCAAATAAGATAAATGATGAAACATAATGAAACCTCGAGATAAAATCATTAACCAAATTTTCTTCCTAAAAGAAGAAACAAAATTTATAGTTTATAAATCAGATTTCCTCCAAAATAGAAAATTGAAATTTACAGCTTTTAAGTTCTTTTACAAATGAGAAATTTAATTATTACTATAATCAACCTCACAAGTCTTCAAGGCATAAAGGTAAGTGATTCACCTGGAAACTGACCACCGCTTGTTGTGCCCTCTCCTTGAATCCAGGATCACCGTCAAGTCTTTGCTTTGATGCCTTATAGAATGCCTAATAACAGCATTCAAGTTAAACCAATAATACCCACTTTCATTGAATTTCATGATTCATTTCAATGAAAAAAAATTGAATCAAAGGCATAAGTTGCTCAAGCAGCACAAGCAACTAGTTACTTGAATTGTTTGCTAATCTAAGCAAGGGACTTTGTTGCTTGGATGTAGCATAAAAAATATTCAAGTGACATGAAGAAGTATTATGTCTGTACCAATTCAGGAAATGGACCTATTTTCCAAAATTTTTATCTCACCTCGGGATCTCCGATAGCTTGATCATTGACAACCTCCACGTTCGGAAATTTTTCGAAAAGAAATTCAATTAGCATACCAAACTGCAAAACATAAATAATATCTTTAAGACATAATAGGAAAGTAACAAAAAAATTATCGAAATAGGCTTTCATAATTCAGACAGCAAAGAGGCCATAATATTATCACCTTCTAGAGCAGCAATAATCAACAAAAAATTTGAAAGAGCATAATTTTTCCACTTAATACAATTATACAAGAAGGGTCTGTTGGAGTTCCTTCTTCCACCACATATTAGGGAAGGAAAAGGCACCGAAGAACTTCAAACTACTGTTTCACCCAAGAAATTATTTTGATCCAAATGAAAAAGTTGACTCATAAAATAGGGCAACCCATGACTGAAACCCTCATCAAAAAATAAATAATTTTAACAGAACTTATATAAAATTTCAAGATAAAAGAGAGAAAACAAACACACATACAGAATGCATGTGCTCACACACACACACACACACACTTACCTGTGTACCCCAGTCACCAACATGGTTTCTCCAAAGAACCTCAACATTTGAAAACTCCAGCATACGGGCTAGAGTGTCTCTAATAATTGTAGATCTCAAGTAGCCGACACGCATTTCTTTAGCAATGTTGGGTGAGGAAAAGTCAACCACTGCCCTTTTGACTGTAAGTTTCGGCGACCATGTTTCAAAACCATTTATTAGCATCTTTTGGATGCTCTGCAGTGGCAACAATATATTTTAGTAAACAAGACATTCACACTGAGTGAAGAAACCAAGATAGCTCATGATCCTATCATTCCTATCCATTGCTGTCAAAAATTAAATAATACCCTTGCTATCCAATCTTTTGATAACACAACATTCACAAACCTAGGTCCAGCTATACTACATTTGTCTACCATTTCTGATTTTGGTAGATTGTTCATACTGGCCTTAAAGAAGAAAAACGCACAAACTATCATTTAATAGTATCAATTCAATATTGAATACAAAAATCATAGCATTACTGATGAACTAAGTTATTAGAGACAGGAAGTGCAACATAGAGAATATGGAGTGATCAATGTCAATACCTTTCCAATAGGTTGGGGACCTGTCAATTCGGAACCCTTGCCTTTTATTTTTGTCCATAAGCTCATGGCATTGTTGCTGCACCAAAAGAATTCCAAATTTAACAATTAAAAAAAAAAAAAAGGCATACAAGAGTTTCCATTGCTATAAAAGCCCGAGAAATTTTAGAGGTGATCACCACTAAAATTTGAGGATTCAAGCATTCTATATCTTTTGCTGAAGTTAGGTGTGAGTAGTTGTATTGTATGCGCACACATGCATGTGTGAGAGTCTTCAATTCCTCTAACATGTCACATTTACTAGATATGTTACACGGACTTCTCTAAAAGCATGAAGTAGCTGTGTTAGACATGCAACACTTGGATAAGGTACATGTGTTCGACATGACTAACTGGACATGCCCCGAGCAAACATGCCAAGTACACATAAAACTCTATAGTGCAACTCATAAACTAATAAGGGGGCTTTTAGTTATGATTTAACTCAATATTCTATGGTTGCTATCCTGACTTGTAGAAACACTAACTAATAATCTAGGAAGTTCAAATTTTAATGTCTGAATGACTTTTTCAACAGCCAATGAATTTGATTAGCTTTCAAAAAATATACTATACTTACTCATATCAAATTGCTAGTATTATTCTTAAAATAAAATACATACAACTAATTGAATTTTTTTTATTATATGTACCCTTCTTTTTTTTTCCTTTTTTGTTTGTTGAAAATTTGGTTGAAACTAAACACCATCAAGTCTGCTGAAGCTGAAATAAATAAACCAAACAATAAAAAACAAAAATTTCCCCAAAGATTGAACTAGCAAAGAATTTGACTATGAATTTAGTAATCAATATGCACAAATTTTTAAAAGAATACTATGAACTAGCACTAGTTTTCTTCCTGGAAACAAGAAATCAAAAGAAAAATTACTAAGAATTATTGTATATAATCTGTCTATCTCCTAACAATTCATTTGCATAACATATATATACTGATAAAATTCGTCACTATATTATTACCCCTGAATCCAAAGTCACAAAGTGAGAGAGAGAAAAGAAAAACCCACCACTCAAATATCCTTGTTTTTGGCCATGTCCGTGTCTACATCTCCATCTTTAATGGCATCAAAATCAGCAACCTTTCTCCTCCGAAGATGCATCTTGACATAGAAATTAAGAAACAGCGAGAGAATGGCAGCATTGAGAACCGAATTGAAGCCCCAAGCCCCAATTCCATTAAACTCACCTTTCCAAAAATGAAGCAAAAGCACACCCGCATGGCACAAAACATTACAACCGAGAAGAACAATCTGACCAGTGACCACAAAGGGGAAACAAGCACCGGGCAAACCAATGGCAATCCAAAATCTGTAGCCATAAACAAGAGAGTAAACAGAGGTGGCAATGAGAATGGCAAGAACTTGAAAAGATTGAGAGAATTCGAGCCAGAGGAAGGACATGAAGATGAGAATGGAGTGGTTGACGAGGCGGAAGAAAGAGAGGTGGCGGCCGCGGAGGATGGAGAAGAAGGTGCGGAAAGTGTGGAGGAAGCGGGAGAGGTAGAAGAGCTACTAGAAGAAGACGCGGCCGGAAGGGCGGGTGCCGAGGGGGAAACAGAGGAAGCCATTGGAAAGTGGTTTTGGAGCTAGCCCAGAACCAGCGGGCGTCGCAGATCTCGGAGGCGGAGGAGAAGAGGAGGCCGGTGAGCTGTGGTGGCGATGTTCGACGGTGGAAGATTGACAGACACTGGTCGTGTGCGATAATGAGATGAGGGGTGGTGATGATTGATTCTCTGTGTGATAGAGAGAGACAACGGGAGAGCAAGAGAGAGAAAGAACCGTGTGAAGAAGTAATAGATTTGGGCAAAAATTTAGGTGCCAATATGAAATATTTCCCAATAAAATTTTGAACACATCTGCGACTAAATTTTAGTCGTTGAAGATAGGTTACCAAAGATAAAAAATAAAAAATAAAAAATAAAAATTATTTGGCGACAAATAATTTTTTGTCGCTGAAAGTAAGTTTTTGGCGACTAAAACTTTAGTCGCCAAAGAGGTATTTTCCATTCGGCGACTAAATATTTTAGTAGCCAAAAATAAATATACGGCGACTAAATTTAAATTTGTCACCGAAAGTAAGTTTAACTTTAGTTGCCAAAGGGAAAAAATAATTTTTTTATTTTCCATTCGGCAACTTTTTATTTCCCATTCGGCGACTAAATATTTTAGTAGTCAAAAGTCAATATACAACGACTAAGTTTTTTTTTTGTCGCCAATTCTGGCATTTTTAGCGACTAAATTCCGCCACTGGCCGTCAAAGCCTTTTTAAGAAAGCTGTGGAACTCTCTCGTCTCCACATCGCCGGCGTCGCTTTCTCTCCCGTCAGCACTCCTTCCGATTTGGCCGCGGTGCTTTGCAAATTGAATTGGCATCCTGTGGATGTTTTGAAGTTTAACTTGTCGGATCTTAAACAATATGCGAGTAATTTGGAGAAATAGCAGTCCTATTTATTGATGTCTCTTGAAAAGATGAAGAGTAAGAGAGACAATTCATGGAAAGGAGATGATGAGGAAGTTGTATTCACTTTTGAGGAGCTCATGTCAGATGATTTTGATGTGTTGTTGTTCAGTCGTCTGAAGCAACGAAAAATAATGAAGAATGTGAAGCGATGGTGAGAGAATTGCTAGTTCATGATCATGATTTGTTTACATTTCAGATGCACTTAAATGTATTTTTTAGAAGCACTTAATTTAAATGTATTTTGTTTGGATTTAAATTTTTTTGTGTAGATGAAATACGCAAAGTGCTTGATAAAATGAACGATTCAAATTATCGAAAGCGGCATGTTGTAGGCCTCATGGGCCAAAATAATGCTCTCCAATCCAAATTTTGAAATGGAAGGGATCTTCCTCTTAATTCGATTCCCTACTCCCTATGAAACCTCTTAAATTAGAAAGAAAAAAAAAAAGAATTACTAATGTAGTTATTTTATATGAAGGAATTCTCTCCGATCCACTCTTAAATTAGAGAGAGAAAAAAACACAACCACTAATGTAGTTATTTTATATGAGGAAATTCTCTCCGGTCCATAATTTGAGCTGAAGAGCGCTATTTAGTCTTATGAGGTCTGTCATAGATCTCGTTTTGATAATTCGAACTATTAAAGATGTTGGACATTTCATTTTTTATTTTGTGAACACAGAAAAATTATATTGATTTAATAATCAAAAGCGT
This sequence comes from Camellia sinensis, assembly GCF_055761805.1. NCBI lineage: Eukaryota > Viridiplantae > Streptophyta > Magnoliopsida > Ericales > Theaceae > Camellia > Camellia sinensis. The sequence goes on from NC_138964.1 coordinate 92,169,846, forward strand.
GTTTCAAGATTTTTACAAAATGGTTGGCAATTAATTTCATTCAAAAATTAGTATTTTTCGAGCTGATAATGAAAAAGAGTACTTCAATGAATATCTAGGGAATTTTTTAAGGGAAAAAGGTATTTTTCATCAATCTATATGTCGTGACACTCCTCAACAAAATGGTATTGCCGAAAGAAAAAAAAAAAGCATTGACTGGAAGTAGCCCGAGCTATAATGTTCTCTATGTATGTTCCCAAATATCTATGGGGAGATGCCATTTTGACAGCCTCTTATTTAATTAAAAAAATGCCTACCCAGGTTTTGCAATATGTCACACCCCTAGAATATTTCAAAAAAACCTTTCCTGATTGCAGAATTAATTCAGATTTGCCTTTAAAAAATTTTTGCTATACTATTTTCGTTCACATACCTAGCCAAATTCGATCCACACTTGATCATAGAGCAGAAAAATGTGTTTTCATCGGGTATGCTCCAAACAAAAGAGGCTACAAGTGCTATAATCCTCAAACAAAAAACATTCGGGCGATTATGGATGTCTCCTTTCTTGAAACTCAATCCTATTTTACCAAAAATTCTCTTCAAGTGGAGAAAAAGAGAAAGGAAGAAAATTTTTGGCAAACAACTTTGGATCCCTTACCAGATCCTATTCGATCTCCATCCCTTGTTTTCTGAAAAACAAGAACAGAAACAGGGTATTCAAGATATAGAGAACGAAGGAAATCCCAGTCCAACTTCTCCAGACATAGAAGGCTCACAAGCAGGGGGAGAAATACTACAATTGGAAAAAACTATTCCCGAACTTGAGTTTTTGGTTTATGCTCGGAAAAATACTCAAAGAAAAAGTAAAGACTAGCCAGCCACTCTACCACAAAGCCAATCAGAATCTCCTAAAAAAGGTCCCTCAAGTAGTTCAAGTATTCCTAATCTGGTTCCTCCATCATCTGTCTCTACTTCATCTCCATTTCCTTCAGCGGTTTTACCTAATGTTATACCCACAGACTGTGATCTTCCTCTAGCCATTAGGAAAGGAATTCGAAAATGTACCCAACATTCCATTGCGAAATATTTATCTTATGATAAACTATCCAAAAGTCATAGAGCATTTACTTCAAAAATATCTAACTTGTTTGTTCCTAGAATTATTAAGCAAGCCTTGGATGATCCTAATTGGAAATCAACAGTTATGGAAGAGATGAATGCTCTAGAAAAGAACGGTACTTGGATGTTAGTGAATCTGCCTAAGGACAAAAAGACAGTAGGGTGCCAATGGGTATTTACAGTGAAGTGCAAAGCTGATGGTAGCGTGGAAAGATATAAGGTGAGACTCGTGGCAAAAAGGTTTACACAAACCCTCGGGATTGACTACCAAGAAACCTTTGCTCAAGTTGCCAAGATGAAGTCAATTCGGGTTTTACTGTCACTAGCCGTTAATTCCAACTGGCCTCTACATCAATTAAATGTAAAAAATGCCTTCTTAAATGGAAATCTAGAAGTCTATATGAACCTACCTCCAGGTTTTGAAAAGAAGTTTGGTATAGATAAAGTCTGCAAATTAAACAAGTCTCTATACGGCCTCAAACAATCCCCAAGGGTGTGGTTTGAACGTTTTGGGAAGGTTGTAAAAAACCTTTGATACAGTTAAAACCAAGCATACCATACTATGTTCTATAAACACTCCAGAGAAGGTAAAGTAACTATCTTGATTGTTTATGTAGATGACATAATTCTAACAGGTAATGATAGTGCCGAATCAGAAAAGTTAAAGAAGGGACTTGCTAAAGATTTCGAGATAAAGGTCCTGGAGCACTAAGATACCTTCTTGGAATGGAGTTTGCTAGATCTAAGGAGGGCATTTTTGTCACTCAGCGCAAGTACACAATTTACTTGCTCAAAGAAACAGGCTTGCTCGGATGTAAAACTGCTGAAACACCAATCGAGCTCAACTTGAAGCCACAACATGCTAGAATTGAAGATGTGGTGAATATAAACCAGTTTCAGAGACTTGTTGGAAGACTGATATACTAATCTCACACACGTCCCGACATAGCATTCGCACTAAGAAGAGTAAGCCAATTCATGCATTCACTAGGAAAGGAGCACATAGAAGAAGGATACAGGATCCAAAGGTATCTAAAGGGAACTCCTGATAAAGGCTTGATATTTAAAAAACAAGGACATCTTCAAGTGGAAGTACATACAGATGCAGATTGGGCTGGAAGCATCACTAACCGGAAATCTACCTCAAGCTATTGTACCTTTGTTGGAGGAAATTTGGTTACTTGGCAAAGTAAAAAACTGTAGGGGGGAAGAAGGTGATTAGAGAGGCAAAACTATGCTAATGGTCCAAGAATGGTGGAAGTGGCTTGAGAATGAGCAGCAGCAACTGTCTGGAAGTTGGAGAGTGTGCAGCTGGGTGAGGGTGAAGCAAGTAGCACAAGAAGAAATGTATGGCAGTGCCAAAATGGGCAGCATCTCCCCCAAATCCCCAAAATTCCTCTTGTTGAATCTTGGGAAATGGGTCCTATTTATAAGCTTTTCTTTGGTACCAAGAGGACATCAAGTGGCCAAATAGAGAGAGGACATGTGTCCCAAAGGATCACATGGAATATTCTGCCTTGAGCCACTGCGCTGAAGGTGCCACGTGTCCTTCTACATGTACTGTGTACTATATGTTTGCCTCCGCAACTACCTTTTTGAGCCTCTGCAAGTGTAGTTGCGACGGGAGTGTTTGGCGCTGCAACACCCTCTTGAGCCTCAGCAAATGCAGTTGCGAAGGGAGCGTTTGCCGCTGCACTTGCCTTCTCAGCTCGAACCTCAGCAAGTGCACTTGCAACGGTAAGCCTTGCTGCTGCACTTGCCATCTCAGTTCTACTTGGCCAGTACACGCATTCTCAGGACTCCATTAGTCTGCTATCAACTATGTTCGTGCTCACCGCAGCGAAGCCTTCACCCTTAGCCACCTAACCACAAACTCCCCAGCTTCCCAGAGCGAAGGCCATAATCAAGCCTGCTATCAGTCGTGCTGTTCCATAATACCAAGCCCAAGGGGCTTCCTTAGTCCTGCCTGTGCGACTAAGGCAAGTCTGTGACCTGGGTAATGGAAAGGGAGTCCCTTATGCTTAGGCTACCCTGCTCCCATCTTCGCGGGATCGCCGCGGTAAACTAGTACCCTGGGCCTACTAGCAGCTCCAACCTAGCCATAGAGCCTGCTATCAGCACCAAGTTAAATGAATTTTGGGGCCTGCTATCAGCCCTAGGCTAGTAATGCCTTGGGGCCTACTATCAGAGCCAAGCATTAGCCTCTACTTGCAGAGGGGAAGCTTTTCCCAAAGGCGGCTATCACCTTGGCGGGATGTTCCCTTCGCAAGTTAGTTACGACGGCCGTAGTTGCTGCGGTAGTCATTTCCCGTGGCAAGTTCAAATGGCATAACCAACAATATTGGAGATGGCGGCGCCAATAAAGATGTTGGAGATGGCGGCGCCAATAAAGTGCCTCTGCAACTTGGGCGCTGTAAGTAATGTCTCTGCAACTTAGTTGCTTCGCTTCTCTCTTTTCCTCAGCAAATCCAGGTGGCGGCGGAACCGAGAATACATGGAATGGCGGCGCCGAGACAAAGTGCCTCCACAACTTGGTCGTCGCAAGTGTCGCTTCTGCAACTTAGTTGCTTCGGCTTTCACTTTCCCTCATCAACTTTGGATGGCGGCGGAGCTGAAGATATTAGGAATGGCGGCGCTAAGGCAAAGTACCTCAGCAACTTCCCCGCTGCATGTGTTCCCTCTGCAACTTAACCGTCGCATGTGTTCCCGTTGCAACTTGACTTTCTGGAATTTTCCTTCGTGGAGTCCGTTTAGACCCTTGGCGGGTCGGACCAACTTGACTTTCTGGAAGGTCGTTGACTCCATCGTTCCTGATGCCCTTCCTTTGAAGGAGCCTCTGTTTTCTTTTATTGAGGCTGCTTTGGATGATGCTGACATGGTGAACCCAGTCTCTGTGCTGCGGTTTCGCGTGGAGCGTGGTGACTTTCCCCATTCATACATCTATTATCACACTCACACCGGCCCTCCAATAGCCTGGTCCCTCTGGGTTGATGACATCATTGCAGATGGTGACTTCGAGCAGCGAATGCGGGATGTTCGTCTCTACAATGCCGTTTCGATTTCGAGGGAGTTATCAGCGCGCAAAGTACAGACCAACACTGATATGATTGTCTCCCACTGAAGCCGAGACACTCACACTTTTTCTTTGGCATGGAGGCAGATAACTCCAACCCTCGAAGATGTTACCGTCCTTCTGCGCTTGAGCACTCGTGGAGATCACCCCTTCGATCCAGCATCCCTGACTCCTGTGGAACAAGTTGCTGTCACTGCCCTCCAAGATGCCTTTCCAGAGGCGCGAAAGTATGGCTCTTGGTATGATCTTAAGACTGGGGAACTACTCCAGGAGAGGCCCAAGAGGGACAAAACCACTTATCTTTCCTGGCTGAAGCATTTCTTCAAGGACCTGCAACCAGTTGTGAGCGACATCACAGAGGAGAGTCGCAACTAGTAGTTGGGCCAGGCTACCGCGGCGACTTGTACTTGGTCGCCTTCGTCAGTTACTTCATTTCGTTTTTTTGTTCTCCCAAGCAACCCCATCTACTTTAATCCCCCGCCGGTGAACAAAAAAGCCAAGGAACTTCCTGGCAGTAACTCCGAAGGCACACTTGAGAGGGTTCATCATTAGGCAGAATTTGCGGCACTGTTGAAAAACTTTTTCCAAGTCACAGAGGTGTCGGTTTGCCTCGGTAGACTTGACCACCAGCTCATCCACATATACTTCCACTTCATGATGCAACATATCATGGAACACTACAGCCATAGCCCATTGGTAGGCTGCCCCCGCGTTTTTCAAACCGAAGGGTATCACTGTATAGAAAAAATTTCCCAAGGGTGTTCTAAATGCTGTTTTTTCTGCATCTTCTGATGCCATTTTGATCTGGTTATAACCACTGAATCCATCCATAAAGGAGAACATCTTATGGCCCGCAGTAGAATCGACAAGTGTGTCAACATGGGGCAATGGAAACTCATCTTTCGGGCAGGCCTCATTCATTCAGGTTGGGAAAGTCCACACAGACCCTAATCTGGCCGTTCTTCTTCTCCACAGGCACAATATTTGCTAGCCAAGTTAGGTACTGTATAGGCTCAATAAACTTGGCCCTCGGCAACTTTTCTACCTCTTCCTTAATCTTTGCCTCAAGGTCAAGGTGATACTTTCGAGCATGCTGCTTTATTGGCTTAGAGTTGGGAAAAGTATCCAGGTGATGGGTGACAAGAGATGGGTCAAGACCAGGCATCTCATCATATGTCCAAGCAAAGACGTCACTGTACCGCTTCAGTAGTGTTATCAATTCTGCCTTAGCTGTTGGAGCCATTGTGTCGCTGATGAACACAGGGCTTGCTCTGCCCTGGTAAGTCGCTGAGGTTGACCTCAGCAAGTACCTCATGTTGCGGTTTGGGTCTATCTTGCACGCATTCAGGGGCGGGCTCAGGCATCTCCACCAACTCTTCTTGGGACTCGTCATCGTCACATTTATTTGTCTCGGGCCATCCTCCCAAGGTATGAAGCCTGGCCTCTACGACCTGTCATAGGTAGTAAATTGTCTTACTCCCTTCCGCACCTCAACAATCTTGGGCGGAGGACTTGTGGACTTGCTGCTCCACTTCTGCTCACTACTTTCTGGAGCAACCCCTGCATCCCGAATGCCTTCCCATTTTGGCAATTTTACTCCTACAACTTTACCGGTCCTTGGAGTTTCACTCGTTGACAACTCAGTAAAGAAAACTGCATCCGAATAGTGTGCCTCCTCAACCCCAAATGGCTGTTCAAATGCATTTATATGGTTACTGTGCGCTTTTCCAACTTTGCCTTCACACATTGGTGATAACTCGACGGGATAACTCCATATCGGTGCGTCCAAGCTATGCCAAGTATCATGTGGCAATTTGTGTCCGCTTCAATCACATGAAACTTGGTTGCGGAATGGATCTCACCAACTGTTAAGTCCACGACCACATGGCCCTTGGTATGTTTTTTCTCGCCGCCAAAACCCGTCACAGTGATGGGTTGGCGAACCATCCTGGACTCTGGGACACCAGCCTTTGCAAAGGTGTCAGTAGTGATGATGTTTATGGACGCCCCCACCATCAAGGAAAGCACGCTTGAACTCTACATCATTGATGTATGCTGTGGCAAAAAGAGGACGATTATGGGGAAATGGGTATGCTCTATCAGCCTCTAAAAAAGTAATGGCCCCATAAGCTTCCTGGATGCGCCGAGGCGCATATTCCTTAGCCTCAGCAACCATCACCATGGTACACTTCAAAGATATTAATGAGGGCTTTTGTTGCTTCCAACCTGGCGGTTTGGCTCAGCCCCAATTGGTCGAAGAAGGTGCGAAACTTAACAGAGTTTTGCAAGGCCTGGGCATTAGCATCCTCTGCGAATTTTGCCTCTGCAGGTACACTGTCTCAGGGAGCTGGCCGGTTGCAATTTCTTCTAACTCATCATAGTAAGACGCCATATGCACTTGATCACGCACAAGCCCGAGATAGCCAATCATATATGTACATTCTTCCCCTTCCCCTTGTGGTTAGGATAAGGGTCCTTCCGCACATCACGGTTGCCGGCATCTTTGAACTTCAGCTCATTTGCGTCAACTTTCTTCTTGAAGATACTTTTCAAAGTCCAACAGTCCCTAAAAGGGTGTCTAGTGGTTCTGTGCTAGACACAATAACCGGGCTTTCTTTGTCCTTCTTGGTTGGAGGGACATCAACTGGAGGCAAGTTAAGTTCACCATCAGCTACCCATTCTTTAACCAGAGACTTAACATTCTCAAGGCTTCAAGGACATGGATTTCTGTCCTCATAACTCTTTCTTTTCCGAGAGGACGTCGCCTCCCCTTGCGAGCGCCTCCCTCCTGCAGAGGTTACTGCAGCAACTCTGCTACTGCGAGGGTAGCGGTGGCTGTCACGAGATTTGTGCAAGGGACCAATGGTACTGAGGTTCCTAGCTGCCTCAATCAAGGCTGAAATGGTAGGCAGATTATGATTCACCAAGAAAATTTTGTAGTCGCGTATGGCACCCTCCACACATATGCTGACTAAATGGGCCTCATCCACTGGTTCATGACAGTCAATAGCCTTATCTCGGAACCGCTTAACATAGTCCAGTATATCTTCGCCCTCCTTTTGGACATCTCGCCCAAGGGTGAGGGTTGTAACTTTCGCTTTGACCTCGAAGAACTTCGTGTGGAACTTGTTCACCATCTCCTCCCAACTCTTGATCGAGTTGGGAGCCAAGTTCACATACCATCTGCAAGCCCTTTCAGTAAGTGGACTTGGAGAACTCCCGAAGGCGCAGAGAGTGGTCACTCACTGCCATGGACACCAAGAGTTTCAATGAACCTCACCACCTGTTCTCTGGCATTGCCTTGTTTCCCATCAAACTTAATAAACATGAGTATGGGGCCCTCACATCTGAGTCGTGGAGAGATGGGAGTTGCTTCTTGCTCGAGCATAGCTTGTACATCGGCTAGAGTAAAAAAGTGAGTGGGCTGGAATGGTCCAGTCTGCTCCTGGGTAGTTGAACCAACGGCCGCACCGTTCGCCTGAAGTAGCACCAGAGGCACTGGATCAGAGCTCGAACCTCAGGGAACAGGTTAGGCACTAGGTTTGGGACTGCTACGGGCGAAGGTGCTTGCGCTGGAGCTGGTCGAGAAGCCATGGCCATAACAGCCTCAGTGAGAGTTTGCAAAGCTGCCAGGATCTCCCTCTGCATATCCTGGAGTGACTAAACTGCCTCAATCACAACACTGTGGTCACGGTCCTCCGCATGTGCTGCTCCGCCATTTGAAGAGCCTTGCTGAACTTCATCCTCTGCCATTTTTTTCCAGTGAGGTGTGTAAACTACTGCGGGTATGAACCATCAACAAAGCAGCCTCCCCAGCGGAGTCGCCAGAAATGTAAGGGGGTTCGAGGTCAGACAAGGTGATTAGAGAGGCAAAACTATGCTAATGGTCCAAGAATGATGGAAGTGACTTGAGAATGAGCAGCAACAACTGTCTAGAAGTTGAAGAGTGTGCAGCTGGGTGAGGGTTAAACAAGTAGCTCAAGAAAAAATGCATGGCAGTGCCAAAATGGGCAGCATCTCCCCCAAATCTCCAAAATTCCTCTTTTTGAACCTTGGGAAATAGGTCCTATTTATATAGGCTTTTCCTTGGCACCAAGAGGACACCAAGTGGCCAAATAGAGAGAGGACATGTGTCCTGGATGATCACATGGAATATTCTGCCTCGAGCCACCAGGCTGAAGGTGCCACGTGTCCTTCTACATGTACTGTATACTATCTGTTTGCCTCCACAATTACATTTTTGAGCCTCAGCAAGTGTAGTTGCGACGAGAGTGTTTGGAGCTGAAACTCCCCCTTGAGCCTCAACAAGTGCAGTTGCGACGGGAGCGTTTACTGCTGCACTTGCCTTCTCAGCTAGAACCTCAGAAAGTGCACTTGCAGCGATAAACCTTGCTGCTGCACTTGCCTTCTCAATTCTACTTGGCCACTGCATGCATTCTCAGGACTCCATCAGTCTGCTATCGACTATGTTCGTGCTCACTGCAGCGAAGCCTTCACCCTTAACCACCTAACCACAAACTCTCCAGCTTCCTACGGCAAAGGCCATAACCAAGCCTGCTATCAGCCGTGCTATGCCTTAGTACCAAGCCCAAGGGGCTTCCTTAGTCCTGCCCGTGCCACTAAGGCAAGTCTATGACCTCGGTAATGGAAAGGGAGTCCCTTATGATCTGGCTACCCTGCTTCCGTCATCGCGGGATCACCGCGGTAAACTGGTACCCTGGGCCTGCCATCAGCTCCAACCAGTAAGTCTTGGGGCTTGCTATCAGGGCCAAGTTAAATGAATTTTGGAGCCTGCTATCAGCCTTGGGCTAGTAATGCCTTGGGGCCTGCTATCAGCGCCAGGCATTACCCTCTTCTTGCAGAGGGAAAACTTTTCCCAGAGGTTGTTATCACCTTGGCAGGATGTTCCCTCCACAACTTGGTTGCGGCGGCAGTAGTAGCTGCGGTAGTCATTTCCCGGGGCAGGTTCAAATGGCATAACCGACAATATTGGAGATGGCGGCGCTGACAAAGTGCCTATGCAACTTGGACGCCTCTGCAATTTAGTTGCTTCGGTTCTCTCCTTCCCTCAGCAACTCCAGGTGGCGACGGAACCTAGAAAACTTGGAATGGCGGCGCCAAGACAAAGTGCCTCCGCAACTTGGTCGTCGTAATTGTCGCCTCTGCAACATAGGTTCTTCGGCTTTCTCTTTCCCTTTTCAACTTTGGATGGCGGCGGAGCCGAAGATATTAGGAATGGCGACGCTAAGGCAAAGTTCCTCGGCAAATTCCCCGCTGCATGTATTCCCTCTGCAACTTGACCGTCGCATGTGTTCTTGCTACAACTTGACTCGGTCGTTTTCCTTTGTGGAGCCTGTTTGGAACCTTGGTGGGTCGGACCTACTACGGCCCACTGTTGGCCCACTTCCCTTGGACTTTAGCCCATGCTCCTTTTTCATTCCTGGTTGCCACTTTGGGGTGACCTCAGTACTTAGGCCCTCACTTAATTTGGGGTTTAATTTCTGACCCTCTACATTTGTCCCCTGCCCCAGTGGGGGACACATTCCAGGTTTCCCGTGCGTGCATGACGCCAGCAAGTAACCCAAGGGTTATGTCGGATGGGTCAGAAGTTGTGTCAGCTCTTAAAAGGATTACCCTCTTCACTGACGGGTCATAATGGCCCTTGGGTCCACTGCTCCCCCACTTCCGCCCAAACACACTTCCTGTCTCCTTGTCTTCTTCTCTGCCTTGTCCCCACTTTCCAAAGTCTTCTTTACTTTTCTTTATACTGCCTTATGGCCAGCACAAGGTTTCTACCCAACAGGGCTGACCCACCCCCTACTGAGTGGAGGAGGGCCTCATACTTCGGAGGGCTAGCTGACCCTTTCTGGAAGGCCATTGACCCCTTCGTTCCTGATGCCCTTCCTATGGAGGAGCCTCTGCTTCCTTTTGGTGAGACAGCTTTGGACGATGCTAACATGGTGAACCCAGTCTCTGTGCTGCGGTTTCGCGTGGAGCGTGGTGACTTTCCCCATTCATACATCTACTATCGCACTCACTCGGGCCCTTCAACAGGCCGGTCCATCTGGGTTGATGACATCATTGCAGATTTCGAGCAGCGATTGCGGGATGTTCGTCTCTACAATGTCGTTTCGATTTCGAGGGAGTTATCAGTGCGCAAAGTACAAACCAACACTGATATGGTTGTCTTCCGCTGGAGCCGCAACACTCACACTTTTTCTTTGGCATGGGTGGAGATAACTCTAACCCTCCAAGATGTTGCCGTCCTTCTGCGCTTGAGCACTCGTAGAGATCACCCCTTCGATCCAGCGTCCCTGACTCCTGCACAACAAGTTTCTGTCACTGCCCTTCAAGGAGCCTTTCGAGAGGCGCGGAAGTATTCCTCTTGATCTAATCTTAGGACTGGGGAACTACTATAGGAAAGGCCCAAGAGGGATAAAAGCACTTATCTTTCTGGCTTAAGCATTTCTTCAAGGACCTGCAACCAATTGTGGGCGACATCACAAAGGAGAGTCGCAACTCCATAGTTGGGCCGGGCTACCGCGGCAACTTGTACTTAGCCGCCTTCATCAGTTACTTCAATTTTTTTTTTTTGTTCTCCCCAGCAACCTTGCTGAGAGTATTAACCCTCTTGTGTTCCCTTTGGCTGTCAAACATTGCAGCGGCAGCCAGATCCATCTGGCCCCCCTCTTCTTGGGGAACTTATACTTCTGCCTTGATCTCATCCATTCGGAGATGGAGCGATCCATGGGCCGCTATGATGTGTCGAGCTCTTTGTACACACTCAGTTCCTGACTGCTTTCTTCTATGAGAGATTCCCTGCCACGGGCCCTGTCCCTAAAGAACATGGGCCTTACTTCATAGACTAAGTCCTTGATGCAAAGCGTCGTCCTGTTCTAGATGCAATGGATCGACCTGTCACGAGGCAAGTGCGCCACTCCCTCCCTCCCTCGCATCTCTCGGTGGTCTGGTCTTGGCACCAACAGACCCTTTGCAGATTATGTAGACCGCATGGAGGAGTGTGTGTTTCGTCCTTTCACTCAGCTTTTTCCAGGCATTTCTGTGGTTCCATTCTATTTTTTCGAGGCTTACCATGTTGATTTCTCCCTTGACAGTGTCCAGGCCAACTCCCTTCTTATTGTTGCCATGATACGCCCCGGATTTCTACCCGAGTGGAACGAGGAGGGCATGTCCGGTGTCATCTATCGACCGGAGAGGGTCCCTTAGCAGTTCGGCATGGAACAAGGCGTCCCACATGCCCCTCCGCTTCAGACTGATTACCACCAGAGCTTTCAGCAGTTTGCCCGTGATTATACCGCTCTACTTGGGAGGGCTTAGGCTTCATGGAGCTTTCCTCACTTGGAAGAGAGGGCGTTTTTACTGCGACTAAAAGGCTGTTCTGGCACCCTAACCTCAACTCTTTCTTCCACTTTCGCAACAGTGCTCCCGTAGTCCCTGCGATGGAACCTATCCCGCAGCCTAACTTATCTCTTCGTCTGCCCTCTGGCCGAGGGAAACAAACCAGTATATTCTATTGCTTCAAGCTTCTATCCCTCCATACCGTGGAGAAGCCTCACCCGTAAGGGCAAATTGCCCCCCTTCAAGTCGGCACGACAGTTACAGACGACCTGCTCCAGATTAAGGACAGCCCAAGAGCCAGCGGCATCAGTTGCCGATGCACTTGCCTCACCAAGTAGGAAGAGACTCCGAAAGGTACCCATACTTAGAAAATATTTTGCATTGCTTCCTTGGACTTCTTACATTTACTTTGGTAATCACATAACCTTTTTTCTTTACAAGGCCAACCGGCCATACCACCGGCCCCGGATGTTCTTCTACTGCCATCGGAATTTCCTCAGATTCAGACGATGACAACGACGACGACCTTCCCATTGCTACAAGGGTCACAACGTTCAGGACCCGCAGGACAGTACTTTCAGATGTTGAAGAAGAACCAAGCGCTGAGGCTGCACCAACTACTGAGGCTGAGCTAGTTGTGGAGCCTGCAGAAAATGAAGTTCCCCCTGCTAGTTGTGGAGCCTAATTGCAAAGGGTGCAGAGCCTCCAAACCCCGCTGATTCTGTGCACTCCGACCGTTCCTCTGTCGGCGGAGATTATTTTTTCCTGCGACCCCAAGGGAAGATAGCGGCATGAGTCCTCCAAACCCCGCTGATTCTGTGCACTCCGACCGTTCCTCTGTCGGCGGAGATTATTTTTTCCTACGACCCCAAGGGAAGATAGCGGCATGAGAGAGCAGCTGGAAGTTGCACCACCTCCCTTTGGAGCTGCATCTGGTGGTTCCTCCCAGTCCACTGAGTCTCCATTGGTTAACCAGACCACACTTCTGAACGCCCAAGTGGCTGAGGAGAGTGCAAGTGTAGCGACTGCTTCCACTATTTCTACTGTGACCCCTCTAAATTTGGACCGACTTGCAGAGGTAACTGTCACTTTGGCCACCTACACTGTTACTGCTGTCGCTAGGACCTCTGAACTAGTTGCTTCGGCAACCTCTGAACAGCTGGCAGACTTGTACCCCACGCACTTTTCGGAAGTGCCAGCTGACCTTGGGGTATCCCAAGATTTTTATACTAGGATGGATACCACTGCTGTTCCAGATCTGAACGTTGGAGACTACCAGATGGATAACCTCTTTTCAGAGCGACATGACGGTGCAGGCAGCTTTAGTCTTTCTCGCGAGGCTAGTTCACCCTCTCGCCAACGCTGTATCTACCCATTCCAATGCTGCTGGGCAATCATCTTCAGGGGAAGTGCGTCGTCCTCAGACCTTTGGTTGCTCCACCAATCTCCCTCCAGTGATTAAAGCTGGTGGGGGTGTGAGTGAGTCCCCTCAACCCTCAGAGAAAGTTTCTTTTCTAAGTTACTGGGTCTCCTCCGTAGCTGCTCCCACTCTCGCCCCGCATCCAGGCGCTGCACCCCGGCACCTTTACTGCTCTTAACATTCCTAGATCTATGGTGCACATAGCACTGCTGGAGTCACTCGCCAGCTTCACTCACGACCTTGTTACAAAGAAGATTCTGACAACCCCTAGCAAGTTCGTGGAAAGTGCTGAGGCAAACCTGAGCGGCTTTCAGAGGAACGGTTTGGACCTATTGTGTATGAGGGATAGGCTTCAGGCAGTCGATGGTTTCCTCGAGCATGCAGACAACGTGGTGATGATAGGGCCAGTTTTGAACCCATCATCTACTCGTCACCTTGTAGTACCCGCTGCTGCTTTCCTCAGCAACTTTGTAGGGGCCTTCCGATCTTGGTGAGAACTTGGGAATTGGTTGCCCCCGCATGATTGCGTCCACTGTCTTCCATACCAAGTCCGCTTTATTGAACTTCTTGTGCTGAACAGATTGATTGTAGGCACGAGCTACGGATTAATGATACTTTTCCATTGCCCGCGAGGTCCGATCTCTTATTTCTTTAGCTGCCTCTATGTCATTCTTTCTGCTGTCTGGAACTAAGTGTGCTGACATAGCCATTCTTGCTGAGGGTACTGCCAACTCAACTGGTAACACAGCTTCGGACCCGTACACTAAGGAAAATGGGGTTGCCTGAGTTGGCTTTCTCTTTGACGTTCTATACGCCCAGAGTGCTACGAGGAGTCGTTCAGACCATGTGCCCCTGCTTCATCCATCATTTTACTCAATATTCGGATGATGGTTTTGTTGGTCGCCTTAGCTTGTCCATTCCCACGGGGGTAGTATGGACTAGACTTGTGCTGCTTGATCTGGTAGGCGTTCAGCAGTCTTCCCACATGACGATTTACAAAAAAAGTTCCGTTGTCGCACAGCATTACTTTTGGTATGCCAAACCTACAGATTATGCTTTCTCTGATGAAGTTGGCTACTCCTGTCCCGTCTACCTTCCTCATTGGTATAGCCCCCACACCCACTTGCTACTAACTTCAGTCGCAGTAATCTGTGGCCTTTCGATTGCTGCCCAATCAAATGCCCAAGTATGGAACACGTAAGGGGTCTTGATGTTGTGCAGCTCAACCGCCGGTGCATGTATCAAGTTCCCAAACTTCTGGCAGGATTGCCAACTCCTTACCAAGTTTTTAGCATCTTCTTCCATTGTCGGCCAGTAGTAGCCGAGGTGAATGAGATGTCCATATAATCGCTGCCCTCTTTGATGTTCTGTCTTGTGTGCTTCCCTCAGCACCTCATTTGCCTCGTCCTTTGGTCAAGGAAGAAGCGGAGGGCCCGCCTCTTAACTCTGATTGCATCGGCTTTGTTCTCAGGCCGTGTGCCATTTCCAAGGTAGTTGACATATGGCTGCCTCCATTCTTCACTGCTTAAGAAATGGGCTTCCTCTTCCTTAGGAGAGGATTGGCATTTTGCACATTGCCTCTGCAACTCAGTACTTTCCTTTTCCATCTCTGGCCAGTAATACCCTTACCTCTGTATCCGTCGGTATAGACTGATATCTCCTACTCCACAAGGCTTAGCATGGTTCTGCTTAACTCTATAAGTTGCTTCTTGTCTACCGACGCACCTTGCCAGCAAGTTGTTGGCACCGCGAAAACACAACTCTCCTCTGAAGAGCATAAATTATGCAAGTTCGGCTGGTCTGATTGTTCCCTGGCCCGTTTTCAACTGTTTTGTTGGATTATATCGGCTTTCCATCCCTTAGCATCTTGCACTGTATGTTCTTCGGCTAACACTGCTGGTGCTGTTCTTTTCTCGATGACGATCGCTATACTATCATCTAGTATATCCAACTTTGCCCCCAGCATAGCCAAGGCATCGGGGAAACGGTTATGTGTTCGAAGGGTATGCTAGATTTGGACATCATCAAATTAAGTGAGCAACCCTTGAACCACGGTGCGATACGAGCCCAACAGAGGCTCCTTTAAGGCGAAATCACCCATTGTTTGCCTGACAACTAACTCGGAGTCGCCCCAAATTTTCAACTTGCGGAGGCCCTTCTTTTGGACAACAATTAGGCCCAGTATCAACGCCTCATATTCAGCCTCGTTGTTTGAACATTTAAAATCAAGCTTATATGATAGATGAAACTTCTCTCCTTCTTCACTGGTTAGTGTTATGCCAGCTCCGCCTTTTCCCAGATCCCGAAGCTCCATCAAATTTTAAGTCCCAATAAGCCTCAACTGCAACTGCTGACACATGGACCTCACTTGGTAGAGATACCTCTGCAGGTTCATGTTCACCAGATGGGAATTGGGCAAGTAAGTCTGCAAGTTCTTGGCTCTTAATAGCCTTGGGATTAACACAAGTGATGTCATATTCTGCTAGAGCCAAAAGCCATCTTGCCATTCTTCCAGTCATAGCGGGTTTGCTTAGCAAGTAGCGGACTGGATCACTCCGGGGTCACAACATGGATCGGGTGTGCCAAAAAATAGTGGCGCAACTTCCGCGCTGTGAAGATTAAGGCTAAACAATGCCTCTCAATTGGGGTATATTGCGACTCGACACCATTGACTTTGCGACTGATGTAATAGACTGGCTTCTCAATGCCATCTATGTCTTGGACAAGTAGAGCCCCAATAGACCGAGGTGTAGACATCAGGTACAGTAGCAGAGGCTTGTTGGGTTGTAGGGCAATCATTGTAAGTGCTTTCTTCACCATATCAAATGTCTGTTGGTGTTCTCGCAACCATTCAAACTTGCGATTCCCTTTCAAAAGTGTCCCAAAGGAAAAGGTTATCTCAGCAAGGGCTGGAATGAACCCCCTCAGGTATGACACTTTGCCTAGGAATTTCTTCAAAGCCTTTTGAGAGCGTGGTGGTAGCATCTCCATGATTGATTTAATCTTATCCCCATCTACTTCAATCCCCCGCCGGTGTACAAAAAAGCCAAGGAACTTGCCGGTGGTAACTCCGAAGGCACACTTGAGAGGGTTCATCTTTAGGCAGAATTTGCGGCATCGCTGAAAAACTTTTTCCAAGTCGCAGAGGTGTCAGTTCACCTCAATAGACTTGACCACCAGATCATCCACATATACTTCCACTTCATGATGCAACATGTCATGGAACACTACAGTCATAGCCCGTTGGTAGGCTGCCCTCGCGTTTTTCAAGCCGAAGGGCATCACCGTATAGAAAAAATTTCCCAAGGGTGTTCTAAATGCCGTTTTTTCTACATCTTCTGATGCCATTTTGATCTGGTTATAACCACTGAACCCATCCATAAAAGAGAACATCTTATGGCCTGCGGTAAAATCAACAAGTGTGTCAACATGGGGCAATGTAAACTCATCTTTCAGGCAAGCCTCATTCATTCAGGTCGAGAAAGTCTACGCAGACCTTGATCTAGCCGTTCTTCTCCACAGGCACAATATTTGCTAGCCAAGTTGGGCACTGTATAGGCTCAATGAACTTGGCCCTCGGCAACTTTTCTACCTCTTCCTTAATCTCTGCCTCAAGGCCAGGGTGATACTTTCGAGCATGCTGCTTTATTGGCTTAGAGTTGGGAAAAGTATCCAGGTGATGGGTGACAAGAGATGGGTCAAGACCAGGCATCTAATCGTATGTCCAAGCAAAGACGTCACTGTACCGCTTCAGTAGTGTTATCAATTCTGCCTTAGCTGTTGGAGCTATTGTGTCGCTGCCTACTCTGCCCTGGTAAGTCGCTGAGGTTGACCTCAACAAGTACCTCCTGCTGCGGTTTGAGTCTATCTTGCACGCATTCAGGGGCGGGCTCAAGCGTCTCCACCAACTCTTCTTGGGAGCCGTAATCGTCACATTTATTTGTCTCGGGGCCATCCTCCCAAGGTATGAAACCGGGCCTCCAAGACCTGTCATAAGTAGTAAACTGTCTTACCACCCTCCCGTACCTTAACGATCTTGGGCGGAGGACTTGTGGACTTGCTGCTCCTCTTCTGCCCACTACTTTCTGGAGCAGCCTCTGCATCCTGAATGCCTTCCCATTTTGGCAATTTTACTCCTGAAACTTTACCGTTCCTTGGAGTTTCACCCGTTGACAACTCGGTAAAGAAAACTGCATCCGAATAGTGGCCCTGTTTGGTAGAGCTGTGGGAAAGTGATTATAACTTATAGCCTAACGGCTTATAACTTATAACTGTGAACATAAGCTGATTTTTGACTTATAAATTAAGCTTCTCCTCCCCCACTCAAAGAATAAGTTGATTTTTGACTTACAAAAAGTTATAAGCTGTGTTATTAAGCTGAACCAAACACATCAAAATAGTTTAAATTAAGCTAAAAGCAGAAATAAGCTGAAAATATGCCCTACGAAACAGGGCCAGTGTGTCTCCTCAACCCCAAATGGTTGTTCAGACGCATTTATATGGTTACTGTGCGCTTTCCAAACTTGGCCTTCACGCATTGGTGATAACTCGACGGGATAGCTCCATATCGGTGCGTCCAAGCTCTGTCAAGTATCATGTGGCAATTTGTGTCCGCTTCAATCACATGAAACTTGGTTGTGGAACGGATCTCACCAACTGCTAAGTCCACGACCACATGGCCCTTGGTATCTTTTTTCTCACCGCCAAAACCCGTCACAGTGATGGGTTGGCGATCCATCCTGGACTTTGCAAAGTTGTCAGTAGTGATGATGTTTATGGACACCCCCGCCATCAAGGAAAGCACGCTTGAACTCTACATCATTGATGTATGCTGTGACAAAAAGATGACGATTATGGCGAAATGGGTATGCTTTGTCTGCCTCTGAAAAAGTAATGGCCCCATAAGCTTCCTCGATGCGCCGAGGCGCATACACCTTAGCCTCGGCAACTTCATCATGGTGCACTTCAAAGATATTAATGAGGGCTTGTTAACATATTATATTAGCCTAAAGTGTTGGCATATTATATTAGCCGAAAGATACATTAGGGTCTGTAATCATTGTGTGCCCTCAGGGATCACCTTATAATTGTCTTTCTTGTAAACCCTAATCTTCATTTATAAATAGGGGGTGATATTCTATCATACCCAAGCTGGTTACCCAAGCTTCATGGTATCAGAGCATCACCTCTAGGGCTAGGGTTCAAAGCATACCTAGTTGGATCATCTGCTGAATCGATCTTCTGCCACCATCATCATTCCGCTTCTTCTTCGTCTCCGTTTCAGCTCGTCCGCTCGTCGATCTCCTCCAGCAGTTCAGCCCTCGTCTTCATCTGCTTCGTCTTCGTCTCAGCTCCTCAGCTCGTCGATCTCCTCCCACAGTTCGTCGCTCGTCTTCATCATCCTCATCGTCCTCTGTCGTCTTCGTCCCTTGTTCCCCTCGTCGTCCTCTGATCTCAAACCCAGGTATATATAAATATATATATATATATATCCTGATATATATATAACTATAGCCTGATATATATATTTATATATAAATACATGTATATATAAATAACTCAACATATATATATATATATAAAAACAAAAAAACAAACAAAAAAAAAAACAAACAAAAAAAAAAACAAAAAAAAACAAAAAAAAACAAAAATATGGTTTCTTAATTTTGTATGTCTTTATAGTGATCATTGTGCCTGTTATCCCACGACCACCTTCCGGGTTTGTGATTACCACTAGTTTTGTTGCGGGTTCGGTAGTATTGTATCCATGACAGATTCCACCAGTGTCTCCCCTTCTTCTCAAACGCCAAAGAGTGAGAGTCCCATTCTACCTACTACCATGACTGAGAACCCCAACCCTAGTCTGAAAATCACCACCTCTCTATTTAATGGTCAGAACTACCTTGCATGGTCTCAAAGTTTGACTATGAAGAGCCGAGTGAAGATGGGGTATGTTGATGGCAGGATACAGGCACCAAGTACCACTGACTCCGGTTATGACCAATGGGAGATTACCAACTCTTTGATTATGAGTTGGCTTATCCATTCGATGGTTCCAGAACTTGGTGAGAGCTACTTGTCTATGGAGACTGCCCAGGACGTTTGGGAGGCTGTGGCTGTTACCTATTCCCGCAAAGGGAATTTTTCACAGGCATTTGAGTTGCGCCGCTCTATTGAGAGCTCACTTCAGGGGGAGTAGACTGTTCTTCAATACTTCACTTTCCTCACCAACGGCTGGAAACGTCTTGACCACCTGGAAGACTATAAACCCGTTTGCCCTACTGATTCTGTCGGGTACAAGCAGTTCATCGCACGGGAACGGGTCTTTAAATTTTTGGCTGGCCTAAATGTGGAGTATGATCCAGTTAGGGGTCGAGTTCTGAGTATGGACACTCTTCCTTCACTTCAGGAGGCATTTGCCTATGTACAAAAAGAGGAGAGTCGCCGGTCTGCTATGATGTCCCCAGTCTCTACTGACCGTTCCGCATTACTGTCTACTCCTCGAGATGGTCTTAGCCTGCCTCCTCCGTCTGTTGCTAAGGAGTCTGTATTCTGTGATTATTGCAAGAAACCGGGGCATACTCGTGAGACGTGTTGGAAGCTTCATGGGACTCCATCCGGGGGTCGAGGTGATCGGTCTGGTTCTCGAGGAGGTCGGTCAGGCCAATCTAGAGGACGTGGTTCCTATTCCCGGGCTCATCAGTCTAGTGTCGTTGATACCCTTGATTCTCATTCTCCTTCTGTTACCCAAGCTTCTGATACTGAGCTGGAGGATGCTTTGCGCCAATTGTTGGATCGCCGATCTTCTACTGCTCTCAGTACCGTTTCCTCGTCCTTTGCCCGCTCAGGTAACTTAGCATCTTCTCCTTGTGCTTTCCTGATCATTGTCTTTTTCAGGACCTTGTCACGGGGAGGACGATTGGCAGTCGTAGTGCAGAAAATGGTCTCAACTTCCTCGATCAACCAGACAAACTTGCTTATTCTTCCACCACGTCTTCTACTACCCTCGCTGATTTATGGCTATGGCATCGGCGTCTTGGGCATCCCTCATTTCATTTACTTAAGCATTTATTTCCTTCTAGTTTCGCAAATCATCATGTGTCCGACTTTCTTTGTGAGTCTTGTCAACTTGGAAAACAACATAGAGCTTCTTTTGCTCCCAGTTTGAATAAAAGCTTCGTTCCTTTTTCATTAATACATTCTGATGTTTGGGGTCCCTCTCGTGTTCTGTCTGTGAAAGGTCATCGCTGGTTTGTTACATTTATTGATGATTTTTCTCGTGCTACTTGGGTGTATCTCATGAAAGATAAGAGTGAGGTTTTCTCTGTGTTTCGCACTTTTCATAAAATGATTTGTACTCAGTTTGGGGCCACTATCAAAATATTTCGTTCTAATAATGGTGGGGAATACATAGATTCTGGGTTAGGACAATATTTCTCTACTCATGGCATTATCCATCAGACCTCTTGCACCAATACCCCTCAACAAAATGGGGTGGCCGAACGCAAGAATCGGCATCTTCTTGACATGGCTCGGTGCATGTGTTTTTTTATGAATGTGCCTCGGCCCTATTGGGGCGACGCTGTTCTCACCGCTGCCCATCTTATTAATAGTCTCCCTACCCAGGTCTTGAACAAACAGGCTCCGCTTCACGTCCTCCTCGGTTCTCCGTCCTTGTTTTCTATTCCTCCCAAAATATTTGGTTGTGTCTATTTTGTCCATAATCACTCTCCCTCTCGTGGTAAGTTGGACCCTCGCTCCCTCAAGTGTGTTTTCCTTGGTTACTCTCCTACTCAAAAGGGGTATAAATGTTACCACCCTTCTTCTCGTAAGTGGTTTGTGTCCATGGATGTCACTTTCTTTGAGTCCCAGTCCTTTTTCTTGTCCTCTCCGGTGTCACCGTCCTCATCTCCGGGGGAGCCTTGGTGTGAAGTGAGTCCTGTGCCCCCTATGGTGGAACCAGTTGTTCTTGCACCACCCTCTACTACTGTGCTTCCTATGATGGAACCAGTTGTTCTTGCACCCCCCTCTTCTCTAGAACCCACTGTCACCAAGAATAAGGACGGGCATGTTTATGTCCGCGACATAGACAGAAAACAAGTTAACTGGATACACGGGACCGTCTCTGCTACTCCACTGCCATCTCCTGCTTCTGATGAGAGTCTAGGTAACTTTGAATCTCTTGAGTCCATTGATCTTGATGTTCCTATCGCCAAGAGGAAGGGTGTGAGATCTTGTACTCAACATCCTATCTCACAGTTTGTATCCTACTCTCATTTGTCATCCTCATATAAAGCGTTTGTGTCCAATATTTCCTCTGTTAGCATTCCTAACCATTTTCAGGATGGTCTTGCTACCTCTGAGTGGAAACTAGCCATGATTGAGGAAATGAAAGCACTTAGGAAGAATGGCACTTGGGAATTGACTGAGTTACCTACGGGCAAACGACCTGTGGGATGTAAATGGGTATATACTGTGAAACACAAAGCAGATGGGTCTATTGAGCGTTACAAGGCAAGACTTGTGGCAAAAGGGTTTACTCAGACATATGGCATTGATTATCAGGAGACCTTCGTACCCGTGGCTAAAATGAATTCAGTCAGAGTACTTCTCTCTCTAGCAGCTAATCTAGATTGGCTGCTTTATCAGTTTGATGTCAAGAATGCTTTTCTCCATGGTGACCTCGAAGAAGAAGTATATATGGACATTCCTCCGGGTTTCGAGGATCATCAAACAGAAGGCAAAGTATGCAAACTTCGGAAGTCATTATATGGTCTCAAACAGTCTCCAAGGGCTTGGTTTGAGAGATTCACTCAGGCTATGGTCAAATATGGCTTCAAACAAAGTCAGGCAGATCACACATTGTTTGTGAAACATTCCTCACGCGGTAAGACTACAGCACTTATTGTTTATGTAGATGACATAGTTCTTATAGGCAATGATAGTGGGGAAATACCTCTGTTGAAGAAATATTTAGCTCAAGAGTTTGAAATCAAAGACTTGGGAAGCTTGAAGTATTTTCTGGGAATTGAAGTTGCTCGCTCTAAGGATGGGATATTTATCTCGCAAAGAAAATATGTGCTTGACCTGTTAAAGGAAACTGGGATGCTTGGCTGCAAGGCATGTGCCACCCCACTGGAACCCAATCAGAAATTGGGGGATGATGAAGGAGGAGAAGTTGCGGATAGGAGGAGCTATCAACGATTAGTGGGTAAGCTCATTTACCTATCTCACTCCCGTCCTGATATTGCTGTCGCTGTCAGTGTAGTTAGTCAGTTTATGCATGCTCCTCATCAGATTCACTTTGAGGCTGTCATGAGAATCTTGAGGTATTTGAAGTCTGCTCCTGGTAAAAGTCTGTATTTTTCAAAGTATGATAATCTTCGTGTAGAAGCCTATACAGATGCTGACTGGGCTGGGTCAGTAACTGATAGGAGATCAACTTCAGGGTATTGCACATTTGTTGGCGGCAACCTAGTTACTTGGAGGAGTAAGAAACAGAATGTGGTTGCCAGGTCAAGTGCAGAAGCTGAGTTTAGAGCTATGGCACAAGGTGTGTGTGAACTTTTATGGATCAAATTACTGTTGAGTGATCTAGGTATTGATCAAACGGACTTCATGCGGTTATACTGTGACAATAAGGCCGCCATCAACATCGCTCACAATCCAGTTCAACATGACAGGACAAAACATGTTAAGATTGATCGCCACTTCATTAAGGAGAAACTCACTAGTGATACCATTTGTACTCCTTTTGTCCAGTCTGGTGAACAACTTGCTGACATTCTCACCAAGGGAATTGGGAATAAACCATTTCATGAAATATTAGGCAAGCTGGGCATGAGAGATATCTTCGCACCAGCTTGAGGGGGAGTGTTAACATATTATATTAGCCAAAAGTGTTGGCATATTATATTAGCCGAAAGATACACTAGGGTCTGTAATCATTGTGTGCCCTCAGGGATCACCTTGTAATTGTCTTTCTTGTAAACCCTAATCTTCATTTATAAATAGGGGGTGATATTCTATCATACCCCAAGCTGGTTACGCAAGCTTCAGGGCTTTTGTTGCTTCTAACCTGGCGGCTTGGCACAGCCCCAACTGGTCAAAGAAGGCACGAAACTTAACAGAGTTTTGCAAGGCCTGGGCATTAGCATCCTCTGCGAATTTTGCCTCTACAGGTACCGTCTCAGGGAGCTGGCCGGTTGCAATTTCTTCTAACTCATCATAGTAAGACACCATATGCACTTGATCACGCACAGGCCCGAGATAGCCAATCATATATGTACATTCTTCCCCTTCCCCTTGTGGTTAGGATAAGGGTCCTTCCGCACATCACGGTTACCGGCATCTTTGAACTTCAGCTCATTTGCGTCAACTTTCATCTTGAAGATACTTTTTCAAAGTTCAACAGTCCCTAGTAGGGTGTCTGCTGCTTCTGTGATAGACACAATAATCCGAGCTTCCTTTGTCCTTCTTGGTTGGAGGGACATCAACAGGAGGCAAGGTAAGTTCACCATCAGCTACCTATTCTTTAACTAGAGCCTTAACATTCTCAAGGCTGCAAGAACATGGATTTCTGTCCTCATATCTCTTTCTCCTCCGAGAGGACGTCGCCTCCCCTTGCGAGCGGCTCCCTCCTGCAGAGGTTACCGCAGCAAATCTACTACTGCGAGGGTAGCAGTGGCTGTCACGAGATCTGTGCAAGGGATCAATGGTACTGAGGTTCCTAGCTGCCTCAATCAAGGCTGAAATGGTAGGCAGATTATGATTCATCAATAAAATTTTGTAGTCGCGTATGGCACCCCTCCACACATATGCTAACTAAATGGGCCTCATCCACTGGTTCATGACAGTCAATAGCCTTATCTTGGATCCGCTTAACATAATCCACTATATCTTCACCCTCCTTTTGGACATCTCGCCCAAGGGTGAGAGTTGTAACTTTCTCTTGAACTTGGAAGAACTTCGTATGGAACTTGTTCACCATCTCCTCCCAACTCTTGATCGAGTTAGGAGCCAAGTTTACATACCAACTGCAAGCCCTTTCAATAAGTGGACTTGGAGAACTCCCGAAGGCGCAGAGAGTGGTCACTGCCATGGACACCAAGAGTTTCAATGAACCTCACCACCTGTTCTCCGACATTGCCTTGTTTCCCATAAAACTTAATAAACTTGGGCACTTTATACCCAGTTGGGTATGGCATGGTTAATATCTCCTGAGAGTATAGGGCCCTCACATCGGAGTCGGGGAGAGATGGGAGTTGCTTCTTGCTATGCTCTTGCTCGAGCATATCTTGTACATCGGCTAGAGTAACAAAGTGAGTGGGCTGGAATGGTACAGTCTACTCCGGGGTAGCCGAACCAGCGGCCGCACCGTTCGCCTGAAGTACCACCGAAGGCACCTGGATTGGAGCCCGAACCTCAGGGAATAGGTTAGGCACTGGGTTTGGGACTGCTACGGGCGGAGGTGCTTGCGCTGGAGCTGGTCGAGAAGCCATGGCCATAATAGCCTCAGAGAGAGTTTGCAAAGCTGCTAGGATCTCCCTCTGCGTATCCTGGAGTGACTAAACTGCCACAATCACAACACTGTGGTCACGGTCCTCCGCATGTGCTGCTCCGCCATTTGAAGAGCCTTGTTGAACTTCATCCTCTGCCATTTTTTCCAGTGAGGTGTGCAAACCACTGCGGGTATGAACCATCAACAAAGCAGCCTCTCCAGCAGAGTCGCCAAAAATGTAAGGGGGTTCGAGGTCAGAGAAGGTGATTAGAGAGGCAAAACTATGCTAATGGTCCAAGAATGGTGGAAGTGGCTTGAGAATGAGTAGCAACAACTGTCTGGAAGTTGGAGAGTGTGCAGCTGGGTGAGGATGAAGCAAGTAGCTCAAGAAGAAATGTATGGCAGTGCCAAAATGGGCAGCATCTCCCCCAAATATCCAAAATTCCTCTTGTTGAACCTTGGGAAATGGGTCCTGTTTATTTAGGCTTTCCCTTGGCACCAAGAGGACACCGAGTGGCCAAATAGAGAGAGGACATGTGTCCTAGATGATCACATGGAATATTCTGCCTTGAGCCACCAAGTTGAAGGTGCCACGTGTCCTTCTGCATGTACTGTGCACTACCTATTTGCCTCCGCAACAACCTTTTTGAGCCTCAGCAAGTGTAGTTGCGCCGGAAGCGTTTGGCGCTGCAACTCCCTCCTGAGCCTCAGCAAGTGCAGTTGCGACGGAAGCGTTTGACGCTGCACTTGCCTTCTCAGCTCGAACCTCAGAAAGTGCACTTGCAGCGATAAACCTTGCTGCTGCACTTGCCTTCCCAGTTCTACTTGGCCACTACAAGCATTCTTAAGACTCCATTAGTCTGCTCACTGCAGCGAAGCCTTCACCCTTAGCCACCTAACCACAAACTCCCCAGCTTCCCAGGGCGAAAGCCACAGCCAAGCCCTGCAATCAGCCGTGTTATGCCTTAGTACCAAGCCCAAAGGGCTTCCTTAGTCCTGCCCGTGCGACGAAGGCAGGTCTATGACCTGGGTAATGGAAAGGGAGTCCCTTATGATCGGGCTACCCTGCTCCGATCTTCACGGGATCGCCACGGTAAACTGGTTCCCTAGGCCTGCCATCAGCTCCAACCAGTAAGTCTTGGGGCCTGCTATCAATGCCAAGTTAAATGAATTTTGGGGCATGCCATCAACCCTGGGATAGTAATGCCTTAGGGCCTACTATCAGCGCCAGGCATTACCCTCTACTTGCAGAGGGGAAGCTTTTCCCAGAGACTGCTATCACCTTGGCGGGATGTTCCCAACGAAAGTTGGTTGCGGCGGCAGTAGTTGCTACGGTAGTCAGTTCCTGTGGCAAGTTCAAATGGCATAACCGACAATATTGGAGATGGCGGCGCCAATAGTGCCAATGCAACTTAGGCGCCTCTGCAACTTGGTTGCTTTGGTTCTCTCCTTCCCTCAGCAACTCCAGGTGGCAACGGAACCGAGAATACTTGGAATGGCGGCCCTAAGATAAAGTGCTTCCGCAACTTGGTCGTTGCAACTGTCATCTCTGCAACTTAGTTGCATCGGCTTTCTCTTTCCCTCGTCAACATTGGATGGCGGCGGAGCCGAAGATATTAGGAATGGCGGCGCTGAGGCAAAGTACCTCGGCAACTTCCCCGCTGCATGTATTCCGTCTGCAACTTGACCGTCGCATATGTTCCCGCTGCAACTTGACTCGGTCATTTTCCTTCGTGGAGTCTGTTTGGACCCTTGGCGGGTCGGACCTACTCCGGCCTACTGTTGGCCCACTTCCCTTGGACTTTAGCCCATGCTCCTTTTTCATTCCTAATCGCTTCTTTTGGGCGACCTCAGTACTTAGGCCCATACTTAATGTGTGGTTTAATTTCTGACCCTCTACATTTGCCCCCTGCCCACTGGGCGACACGTTCCTGGGCCTAGGGAAGCGTGTCGGCGCCCTTTTGCTACTTTCTTTATAAACAGCGCCCTTGGGTCCACTGGTCCCCCACTTTAGCCCAAATACACTTTCTGTCTCCTTGTCTTCTTCTCTTTCTTGTCCCTACTTTCCAAAGTCATTTTTACTTTTTTTTATACTCCTTACGGCCAGCATAAGGTTTCTACCCGACAGGGCTGACCCACCCCCTATTGAGTGGAGGAGGGCGTCACACTTCGGAGGGCTAGCTGACCCTTTCTAGAAGGCCGTTGACTCCTTCGTTCCTGATGCCCTTCCTTTGGAGGAGCCTCTGCTTCCTTTTGGTGAGGCCGCTTTGGATGATGCTAACATGGTGAACCCAGTCTCTGTGCTGCGGTTTCGCGTGGAGCGTTGTGACTTTCCCCATTCATACATCTACTATCGCACTCACTCAGGCCCTCCAACAGGCTAGTCCCTCTGGGTTGATGACATCATTGCAGATAGTGGCTTCGAGCAGCGATTGCGGGATGTTCGTCTCTACAATGCCGTTTCGATTTCGAGGGAGTTATCAGTGCGCAAAGTACAGACCAACATTGATATAGTTGTCTCCCGCTGGAGCCGCGACACTCACACTTTTTCTTTGGCACGGGTGGAGATAACTCCAACCCTCCAAGATGTTGTCGTCCTTCTGCGCTTGAGCACTCGTAGAGATCGCCCCTTCGATCAAGCGTCCCTGACTCCTGCACAACAAGTTTCTGTCACTGCCCTTCAAGGAGCCTTTCGAGAGGAGCAGAAGTATTGCTCTTGGTCTGATCTTAGGACTGGGGAACTACTCCAGGAGAGGCCCAAGAGGGACAAAACCACTTATCTTTCTGGCTGAACCATTTCTTCAAGGACCTGCAAGCAGTTGTGGGCGACATCACAGAAGAGAGTCGCAACTCCGTAGTTGGGCCCCGCTACCGCGGCGACTTGTACATGGCCGCCTTCGTCAGTTACTTCATTTTATTTTATTTTTGTTCTCCCCAGCAACCCTGCTGAGAGTATTAACCCTCTAGTGTTCCCTTTGGCTGTCAAACTTTGCAGCGGCACCAGATCCCTCTGGCCCCCCTCTTCTTGGGGAACTTATACTTCCGCCTTGACCTCATCCACTCGGAGATGGAGCGATCCATGGGCCTGCTATGATGTGTAGAGCTTTGTACACACTCAGTTCATGACCGCTTTCTTCTATGAGAGATTCCCTGCCACGGGCCCCGTCCCAAAGAACATGAGCCTTTCTTCACAGACAAAGTCCTTGATGCAAAGGGTCGTCCTGTTCTAGATGCAAAGGGTCGACTTGTCACGAGGCAAGTGCGACACTCCCTCCCTTGCATCTCTCGGTGGCCTGGTCTTGGCACCAACAGACCCTTTGAAGATTATGTAGACCGCATGGAAGAGTGTGTGTTCCGCCCTTTCACTCAGCTTCTTCCAGGCATTTTTGTGGTTCCATTCTCTTTTTTCAAGGCTCGCTGTGTTGATTTCTCCCTCGACAGTGTCCAGGCCAACTCCCTTCTTACTGCTGCCATGATACGCCCCGGATTTCTACCCGTGTGGAACGAGGAGGGCATGTCCAGCGTCATCTATCGACCGGACAAGGTCCCTGAGCAGTTCGGCATGGATTAAGGTGTCCCATATGCCCCTCCGCTTCAGATTGATTACCACCAAAGCTTTCAGCGATTTTCTCGTGATTAAACCGCTCTACTTGTGGAGGGTTTAGGCCTCATGGAGCTTCCCTCACTTGGAAGAGAGGGCGCCTTTACTCCCAGTAAAAGGCTGTTCTAGCACCGCAACCTCAATTCTTTCTTCAACTTTTGCAACAGTGCTCCCGTAGTCCCTGCGATGGAACCCATCCCGCAGCCTAACTTATCTCTTCGTCTGCCCTCTGGCCAAGGGGAAATAGACCAGTATATTCTGTTGCTTCAAACTTCTATCCCTGCCTACCGTGGAGAAGCCTCACCCATCTGTGGCAAATTGCTCCCCCTCAAGTCGACACGACAGTACGAATGAACCGCTCCAGACAAAGGGCAGCCCAAGAGGCAACGGAATCAGTTACCGAGGCACGTGCCTCATCAAGTAGGAAGAGACTCCGAAAGGTACCCATACTTAGAAAATATTTTGCATTGCTTCCTCGGACTTCTTACATTTACTTTGGTAATCACATAACCTTTTTACTTTTAGGGCCCACCGTCCATACCACCGGCCCCGGATGTTCTTCTACTGCCAACGGAATTTCCTAAGATTCAGACGACGATAACGACCTTCCCATTGCTACAAGGGTCAAAAGGTTCAGGACCCCCAGGACAGTACTTCCAGATGTTGAAGAAGAACCAAGTGCTAGGGTCGCACCAACTACTGAGGCTGAGCCAGTTGTGGAGGCCGCAGAAAATGAAGTTCCCCCTGCTGTGGAAGCTATTGTGGGCGGCCTAGTTGCTAAGGGTGCAGAGCCTCTGCTGATTCTGTGCACTCCGACCGTTCCCCTATCGGCGGAGATGATTTTTTCCCTGAGACCCAAAGGGAAGATAGCAACATGAGAGAGCCGCTGGAAGTTGCACCACTTCCCTTTGGAGCTGCATCTGGTGGTTCCTCCAAGTCCACTGAGTCTCCATTGGTTCAGCAGACCCCACTTCCGAACGCCCAGGTGGCTAAGGAGAGTGCAATTGTAGCGGCTGCTTCCACTGTTCCTGCTGTGACCCCTCTAAATTTGAACCGACTTGTAGAGGTAACTATCACATTAGCCACCCACACTGTTACTGCTGTCGTTGGGAACTCTGACCCAGTTGCTTCGGCAACCTCTGAACAACTGGCAGACTTTTACCCTACTCACTTTCCGAAAATGCCAGCTGACCTTGAGGTATCCCAAGATTTTTATACTGGGATGGATACCACTGCTGTTCCAGATCTGAACGTTGGAGACTACCAAATGGATAACCTCTTTTCGGAGCAAAATGACAGTGCAGGCAGCTTTAGTCTTTCTCGCGAGGCTAGTTAACCCGCTGGCCAACGCAACATCTACCCAATCCAATGCTGCTGGGCAATCATCTTCAGTGGAAGTGCGTCGTCCTTAGACCTTTGGTCGCTCCGCCAGTCTCCCTCCAGTGATTGAAGCAGGCGGGAGTGTGAGGGAATCCCCTCAGCCCTCATAGAAAGTTTCTTTTTTATGTTACTGGGTCTCCTCTGTAGCCGCTCCCACTCTCGCCCCGCATCCAGGCGCCGCACCCCGGCACCTTTACTGCTTTTAACGTTCCAGGATATATGGTGCAGACAGCACTGCTGGAGTCACTCGCCGGCTTCATTCATGACTTTGCTACTAAGAAGATTCAGACAACCACGAGCAAGTTCGTGGAAAGTGCCAAGGCAAACCTGAGCGGCTTTGAGAGGAACGGTTTGGACCTAACGTGGATGAGGGATAGGCCACAGGTAGTCGATGGTTTCCTCAAGCATGCAGACAACGTGGCAATGATAGGGCCAGTTCTGAACCCATCATCTACTCTTGTCAACTTGTAGTACCCGCTGCTGCTTGCCTCAGCAACTTTGCAAGCGCCTTCCCATCTTGGTGAGAGCTTGGGAATTGGTTGCCCCCGCATGATTATGTCCACTGTCTTCCATACCAAGCCCCCTTTATTAAACTTCTTGTGCTGAACAGATTAATTGTAGGCACAAGCTATGGATTGATGATACTTTTCCATTGCCCGCAAGGCCCGATCTCTTCTTTCTTCAGCTGCCTCTATGTCATTTTTTCTGCTGTCTGGAACTAAGTGTGCTGACATAGCCATTCTTGCTAAGGGTACTGCCAACTCAACTGGTAACACAGCTTCGAACCCGTACGCTAGGGAAAATGGGGTTGCCTGAGTTGGCTCTCTCTTTGACGTTCTATACGCCAGAGTGCTATCAGTGCACAATGTACAGACCAACACTGATATGGTTGTCTCCCGTTGGAGCCGCGACACTGACACTATATTTTTGGCATGGGAGGAGATAACTCCAACCCTCGAAGATGTTGCCATCCTTCTGCGCTTAAGAACTCGTGGAGATCACCCCTTCGACCCGGCGTCCCTGACTCCCGCAGAACAAGTTTCTGTCACTGCCCTTCAAGGAGCCTTTCGAGAGGAGCGGAAGTATTGCTCTTGGTCTGATCTTAGGACTGGGGAACTACTCTAGGAGAGGCCCAAGAGGGACAGAACCACTTATCTTTCTGGCTGAAGCATTTCTTCAAGGACCTGCAACCAGTTGTGGGCGACATCACAGAGGAGAGTCGCAACTCCGTAGTTAGGCCGGGCTACCACGGCGACTTGTACTTGGCCGCGTTCGTCAGTTACTTCATTTCTTT
The DNA here is from genome assembly GCF_055761805.1 of Camellia sinensis. Lineage (NCBI taxonomy): Eukaryota > Viridiplantae > Streptophyta > Magnoliopsida > Ericales > Theaceae > Camellia > Camellia sinensis. Next base: position 92,200,574 of record NC_138964.1, read on the forward strand.
TTTTTTTCTCCTCCCCATCAACCCTGTTGAGAGTATTAACCCTCTGGTGTTCTCTTTGGCTATCAAACTTTGAAGCGGCAGCCAAATCCCTCTGGCCCCCCTCTTCTTGGGGAACTTATACTTCCGCCTTGACCTCATCCACTCGGAGATGAAGCGATCCATGGGACCGCTATGATGTGTAGAGCTCTTTGTGCACACTTAGTTCCTAACCACTTTCTTCTATGAGAGATTCCCTGCCACGGGCCTCGTCCCTAAAGAACATAAGCCTTTCTTCACAGACGAAGTCCTTGATGCAGAGCGTCGTCCTGTTGTAGATGCAAAGGGTCCGCCTGTCACGAGGCAAGTGCGCCACTCCCTCCCTCCCTCGCATCTCTCGGTGGTCTGGTCTTGGCACCAACAGACCCTTTGCAGATTATGTAGACCGCATGGAGGAGTATGTGTTTCACCCTTTCACTCAGCTTCTTCCAGGCATTTATGTGGTTCCATTCTATTTTTCCGAGGCTCGCCATGTTGATTTCTCCCTCGACAGTGTCCAGGCCAACTCCCTTCTTATTGCTGCCATGATACGCCCCGGATTTCTACCCGAGTAGAACGAAAAGGGCATGTCCAGCGTCATCTATCGACCGGACAGGGTCCCTAGGCAGTTTGACATGGATCAGGGCGTCCCATATGCCCCTCCGCTTCAGACTGATTACCACCAGAGCTTTCAGCGGTTTGCCCGTGATTATACCGCTCTAGTTGTGGAGGGCTTAGGTTTCATGGAGCTTTCCTCACTTGGAAAAAAGGGCGTTTTTACTCCGACTAAAAGGTTGTTCTGACACCGCAACCTCAACTCTTTCTTCCATTTTTGCAACAGTGCTCCCGTAGTCCCTGCGATGGAACCCATCCCGCAGCCTGACTTATCACTTCGTCTGCCCTCTGGTCGAGGGAAACAGACCAGTATATTCTGTCGCTTCAAGCTTCTATCCCTCCCTACCGTGGAGAAGCCTTACCCGTTTGGGGCAAATTGCTCCCCCTTAAGTCGGCACAACAATTACGGACGACCCGCTCCAGACTAAGGACAGCCCAAGAGGCAGCGGCATCAGTTGCCGAGGCACGTGCCTCATCAAGTAGGAAGAGACTCCGAAAGGTACCCATACTTAGAAAATATTTTACATTGCTTCCTTGGACTTCTTATATTTACTTTAGTAATCACATAACCTTTTTTCTTTTCAGGGCCCACCGGCCATACCACTGGCCCCGGATGTTCTTCTACTACCATCGGAATTTCCTCAGATTCAGACGACGACAACGACGACGACCTTCCCATTGCTACAAGGGTCACAAGGTTCAGGACCTGCAAGGTAGTACTTCCAGATGTTAAAGAAAAACCAAGTGTTTGGGCCACACCAACTACTGAGGCCACACCAAAAATGAAGTTCCCCCTGCTGTGGAAGTTGTTGCAGGCGGGCCTAGTTGCTGAGGGTGCAGAGCCTTCAAACCCCGCTGATCCTGTGCACTCCGACCGTTCCTCAGTCGGGCGAGATGATTTTTTCCCTGAGACCCCAAGGGAAGATAGCGGCATGAGAGAGCCGCTGGAAGTTGCACCACCTCTCTTTGAAGCTGCATCTGGTGGTTCCTCCCAGTCCACGGAGTCTCCATTGCTTCAGCAGACCCCACTTCTGAACACCCAATTGGCTGAGGAGAGTGCAAGTGTAGCGGCTACTTCCACTGTTCTTGCTGTGACCCCACTAAATTTGGACCGACTTGCAAAGGTAACTGTCACTTTAGCAACGCACACTGTTACTGCTGTCGCTGGGACCTCTGACCCAGTTGCTTCGACAACCTCTGAACAGCTGGCAGACTTGTACCCCACTCACTTTTCGGAAGTGCCAACTGACCTTGGGGTATCCCAAGATTTTTATACTGGGATGGATACCACTGCTGTTCCAGATCTGAACGTCGGAGACTACCAGATGGATAACCTCTTTTCGGAGACTACCAGCCGGCAGACTTGTACCCCACTCACTTTTCGGAAGTGCCAACTGACCTTGGGGTATCCCAAGATTTTTATACTGGGATGGATACCACTGCTGTTCCAGATCTGAACGTTGGAGACTACCAAATGGATAACCTCTTTTCGGAGACTACCAGCTGGCAGACTTGTACCCCACTCACTTTCGGAAGTGCCAACTGACCTTGGGGTATCCCAAGATTTTTATACTGAGATGGATACCACTGTTGTTCCAGATCTGAACGTTGGAGACTACCAAATGGATAACCTCTTTTCGGAGCGACATGACAATGCAGGCAACTTCAGTCTTTCTCGCGAGGCTAGTTCACCCGCTCGCCAACGCTGCATCTACCCATTCCAATGCTGCTGGGCAATCATCTTCAGGGGAAGTGCGTCATCCTCAGACCTCAGGGAACAGGTCAGGCACTGGGTTTAGGACTGCTACGGGCAGAGGTGCTTGCGCTGGAGCTGGTTGAGAAGCCATGGCCATAATAGCCTCAGCGAGAGTTTGCAAAGTTGTCAGGATCTCCCTCTGCGTATCCTGGAGTGACTGAATTGCCTCAATCACAACACTGTGGTCACGGTCCTCCGCATGTACTGCTCCGCCATTTGAAGAGCCTTGCAGAACTTCATCCTCTGCCATTTTTTTCCAATGAGGTGTGTAAACCACTGCGGGTATGAACCATCAACAAAGCAGCCTTCCCAGCGGAGTCACCAGAAATGTAAGGGGGTTCGAGGTCAGAGAAGGTGATTAGAGAGGCAAAACTATGCTAATGGTCCAAGAATGGTGGAAGTGGCTTGAGAATGTGCAGCAACAACTGTCTGGAAGTTGGAGTGTGCTGCTGGATGAGGGTGAAGCAAGTAGCTCAAGAAGAAATGTATAGCAATGCCAAAATGGGCAGCATATTCCCTAAATCCCCAAAATTCCTCTTATTGAATCATGAGAAATGGGTCCTATTTATATAGGCTTTTCTTTGGCACCAAGAGAACACCAAGTGGCCAAATAGAGAGAGGACATGTGTCCTAGAGGATCACATAGAATATCCTGCCTTGAGCCACCATGCTGAAGGTGCCACGTGTCCTTCTGCATGTACTGTGTACTATCTGTTTGCCTCCGCAACTACCTTTTTGAGCCTCAGCAAGTGTAGTTGCGACGGGAGTGTTTAGCGCTGCAACTCCCCCTTGAGCCTCAGCAAGTGCAGTTGCGACGGGAGCGTTTGCCACTGCACTTGCCTCAGCAAGTGCCATTGCAGCAATAAACTTTGCTACTGCACTTGCCTTCTCAGTTCTACTTGGCCACTACATGCATTCTCAGGACTCCATTAGTCTGTTGTCGACAATGTTCATGCTCACCGCAGCGAAGCCTTCATCTTTAGCCACCTAACTACAAACTCCCCAACTTTCCCGGGCGAAGGCCACAGCCAAGCCTGCTATCAGCCGTGCTGTGTCTTAGTACCAAGCCCAAGGGGCTTCCTTAGTCCTGCCGGTGCGACTAAGGCAGGTTTATGACCTGGGTAATGGAAAGGAAGTCCCTTATGCTAGGGCTACCCTGCTCCCATCTTCGCGGGATCATCGCGGTAAATTGGTACCCTGGGCCTTCTATCAGCTCCAACCAATAAGTCTTGGGGCCTGCTATCAGCCCTGGGCTAGTAATGCCTTGAGGCCTGCTATCAGCACCAGGCATTACCCTCTCCGTGCAGAGAGGAAGCTTTTCCCAGAAGCCTCTATCACCTTGGCGGGATGTTCCCTCCGTAATTTGGTTGCGGCGACAGTAGTTGCTGCGGTAGTCATTACCCTCAACTTATATCTATATTTTTTTTATATTGTCCATGATACACTTGTTATAAATAACATTATTTTTTTGATGTTTCTCGAAATCAATCGTAAAAACTTGCATGAAATATTTTTGTAAAAATTTTCGTTATTGTAATTAATAAGTGCCTCTAATTTAATTTTCTGCCTTCGTCACTGGCTGTCAAAGCCTTTTTAAGAAAGCTGTGGAACTCTCTCGTCTCCACATCGCCGGCATCACTTTTTCTCCCGTCGGCACTCCTTCCGATTTGGCGACGGCACTCTGCAAATTGAATTGGCATCCTGGGCATGTTTCAAAGTTTAACTTGTCGGATCTGAAAGAATATGCGAGTAATTTGGAAAAATAGCAGTCCTATTTATTGATGTCTCTTGAAGAGATGAAGAGTAAGAGAGACAATTCATGGAAAGGAGATGATGAGGAAGTTGAATTCACTTTTGAAGAGCTCATGTCAGATGATTTGGATGTTGTTGTTCAGTTGTCTGAAGCAACGAAAAATAATGAAGAATGTGAAGCGATGGTGAGAGAATTGCTAGTTCATGATCATGACTTGTTTACATTTCAAATGCACTTAAATGTATTTTTTAGATGCACTTAATTTAAATATATTTTGTTTGGATTTAAATTTTTTTGTGTAGATGAAATACGCAAAGTGCTTGATAAAATAAACGATTCAGATTATCGAAATGCGGCATGCTGTAGGCCTCATGGGCCAAAATAATGCTCTCTAATCCAAGTTTTGAAATGAAAAGGATCTTCCTCCTAATTTGATTCCCTACTCCCTATGAAACCTCTTAAATTAGAGAGAAAAAAGAATCACAAATGTAGTTATTTTATATGAGGGAATTCTCTCCGATCCACTCTTAAATTAGAGAGTGAAAAAAAAACACAACCACTAATGTAGTTATTTTATATGAGGAAATTCTCTCTGGTCCATAATTTAAATTGAAGAGCGCTATTTAGGCCTCGTTTGGCATAACCTATATAATCCATCTTTTTATCTTTTTTCCATCACATCACCTCTCTACTTTTCTGCACATCTATTCGTAAAAAGACAAAGTGCACTTTTTTAGGACACCCCAAACCAACCCTTAGTCTTATGAGGTCTGACATAGATCTCGTTTTGATAATTCGAACTATTAAAGATGTTGGACATTTCATTTTTTATTTCGTGAACACAGAAAAATTATATCGATTTAATAATCATAACCTATTTAATTTATTGCATTTGTCACAACGAAAAAAAAAGGACAATTGTAATCTATTCAATTTAAATTAATTTTACAAACCTGTATCTCAGCTCTCCGAAAGCGAGCTATGCTCCTTCCTAATGCCCCAAAATAAAGAAAAAACAGACGAATTTCCTGAGAAAAACTGTAGAATAAAAGAACAATGCTTACATTAGCACATATGTAAGCATAATGATGAGGGGAAGAACTAGGAGAGTGGCAAATATCAAGCACAAAAAATACTTCAACATTCCAAATAAATAGTAACTGCAAGTTAATAACACCTGCAATAAATTTATGGTCATTTTTTTCCATTTTTGTTTGGTTCTGTTTTGAATGAGAACCATCATGGCTCGAGCTTTGACAGCTTCTTAATCTAGACAAGGTCTCTTCTTTTTTTTTATAACAAAACAACTAACTCATTGTAGCACGCAAACATAAAAATTCTTCTCAAAGTATTTTCTCCCCCCAACCTAAACGATGCATTGTCCTCAATGTAAAAAGCAAAATCACAGACGTTAGGAGATTAGCTTAAATAATGAACCATGTCTATATATAGATATGTATATATATATATATTTTTTTTTTTTTTTGAGCATCAACAAAAATTTTATTAAAAAAGTAAAGATGAACTATGAACCTACAAGGGATTATGGCCAAAAACACAAGGGAAAAAAATTACAAACGAAAAACTAACAACTCGTAAAAGTAACATTGCTTTTATTATTATGTTTATGGGTCTTGATAAATAGGGCCTTTTAATTCAATGGACTCCTCTCCTCTTCAGGTGGGAAATTCTCCAAAACTGGTTTAAAACGTTGGCCAATCACTTTAAAAACATTACCATTCCTGGGATTTTCAATCTCAACGGCCCCATGAGAAAAAACAGTTTTAACTATGAAAGTTCCGGTCCATCTAGATCTCAATTTACCGGGAAACAAATGTAGTCTACTTTTATACAAAAGAACCTTTTTGTGAAGGCTCAACAATTCATTTGAGTACAAACAATATTAACATTAAAAACATATCATATACAATGACACGGGGAGGACAAGTCAATCAACTAGGGGCCCTTTTTTCTTTCAAAACAGCACCCCTTTCCTGCTCCCTTATCTATAAAAATATGAAATCTTGCCTTTAGGCAATAGCAATATTATCTTTTATTCGATGAAAAGCTACAAACACAAGACCGTTGTGAGTAAAAAGGTATATATATTATGTAGAGGATTAGAAAATTAAGATAAAAATTACCATCTTGTTGCGCTGAATTCGAGCAGCCCAAGCACCGTTGACAACATTGCGGTCAGATCTAGTGTTCTTGCTATTATCTAAGTCACCCAATATATATTACATAAAAGGAACAAATAAGAAACAAAAGATGGGTAGTAATTAAACGGAAAAACAAATAAATATTTGAAGAGCAAAATCAAAATATAAAAGGACTGGAGGTACAATGAAATCTTGTCTAACCTTTGAGAGAGGTTTTGTGGATGTTATGAGATGATTTCAAAGCAAACCGAGTCTTATGGCCCTGGTTGAGCAATTTATATTGTTGATGGCTCAAATGTAGTTTTTCTAAAAATTTAAATTAAATGCATTAAATCACAATTAAATATAAATTGAGAGAATGAATATAATATCCAAAATTCCTAGAATAACTACGTAATTTTAAGCATTCATCACACCTCCCAACCAGCTTTAATTTTAGAACCTAGCAATTAAGGCGACTAAAATAAAATCAAAAAGAAAAATAAAAGCAACTACTCTAAACCACTTCCGCAAGAAATCACAATTGAATTTAGCACATGCAACAAGCCCTTAATCCAATAGATTACCCCTCATGGACGAGTTAAAGTCTCGTGTTTCCAAAGATGTTACCCACAAACATCCAAAAATTTCTTTACTAAAACAACTTCTTTCATTCTCATGCCAAGGTTAAAGAACCAGTCATGAATTTCACAACCTTAACAAGATAATCAATCAAAGTTCAAAAGACTAGCAGCAAGTAAAGATATCTCATGACATTCAAAATTTGGAGTGTGTGAAAAAAGTTCAACCAACACAGACACAACCTTAGCCTTAAAGTGAAATATAACCCAAATCTCTTTTTGAAACATGCTTCGACTCAAATCTCACCAGTTATTGCACTCAACAAATAAATCACTCAGAATATGGTGCAAAAATTGCTCTCAATATATGCGAGTAGAACAATGTAAATCAAAGGCAAAATATCCCGCATACTAATTTTTTGAAAAATGCTAATATGAAAGAGTAAATAAATAGTCTCATGAATGGAATATCAAATACTGAGAAATAAAATTTCTAGAAATGTTACCCACAAACGTCAAAATTTTTTTTACTCGAAGGATTTCTTTCGTTCTCATGCTAAAGTTCAAGAACAAGTCATGAATTTCACAACCTTAACAAGATAATCAATCAAAGTTCAAGACACTAGCAGCAAGTAAAGATCTGATGACATTCGGAATTTGGCGTGTGTGAAAAAGTTTAGCCAACACATACACAACCTTAGCCTTAAAGTGAAATATAACCCAAATCTCTTTCTGAAACATGTTTCGACTCAAATCTCACCAGTTATTGCACTCAACAAAAAAATCACTCAGAATATGGTGTAAAAATTACTCTCAATATATGCGAGTAGAATAATGTAAATCAAAGGCAAAATATCCCGCATACTAATTTTTTGGAAAAACGCTATAATGAAAGAATAAATAAATAGTCTCATGAATGGAGTATCAAATACTGAGAATTAAAATTACCACACCATCACCCCAATCCATCATGTCCACTTGTAAACTATACCACACTCAAGATCAAATAGGACTTTTGTTTGGTTGTAATGCTTGGGTTGAAGAATTACGAAAAAATAATAAAAAGCCAAAGTTGAATAAAAAAAGGACGTCTGAGAGACAATTGGCATAAAAATAAACACAATTAGAGCATTATTCCAAATGCCTTGCTCTTTCTATTACTTTTCTTTTTGTCTTTTTCAACTTCCTCCTGCTTTTTTTTTTTTTCTTTTTGTTTTTTTTTCCCTTCGTTGAACACAATTTATTTCTTCTTCTTTTTTTCAGCTTTTCTCCTTTTTTTTTTCTTTTTTTTTTCCAAACAAATTTGCCATTGTCAAACTCAAATAATCCCGACATATCTACAAAAGTAAAAAGAAAGTATGGGTTGTGGGGTTAAACAAAGAAAGGCTAACATAAAGGCTCAAATTGGTTTCTAATGGTTCAAGAAGTAATAATAAAAGAAAGAAAAATAAATAAAAGGCTCAAAAAAACAAAGATGGCCTAAAATCATCTCTCAAGAATTAGTATGGTCCTTCAACTTTCATGATCTCAGGGAATAAAAGTGTCATAACAAATTGATTTATTCTCAACATTCAACCAAAATGAAGAAATAATGAGACTAAACAACAAATTAATGTCCTTCCAAAGAAAATTAAGAGTAGATGTATAGTAACCCTCCAATAAATGATTGGCACAAAACTCACAGGGTGAAAAGTCTCCACTATCATTCTTCAAGATTTTCAAGTCATATCCACTTATCAACTAAAAATCATATTCATGTGGCTAAAGTGCAGTGCAATTATTTCCAAATACGAACGCATGAAATACTTTAACAAAGTAGCTAGCATATCAAACTTCAACACAATTTCTCAAGTTAAAGCAATAAAATACTACAAGTATGCCGAATCACTCAATGCATAGAACAATACATTACCATGCACACCTTTTTTTCTTTTTTTAAACAAAACAACTAACTCATTGTAGCAAGCAAACATATAAATTCTTCCCAAAATAAGTATTTTATCCCCCCAACCTAAACGATGCCTCATCCTCGAGGGAGTAAAAAGTGTGATAACAAATTGATTTGTTCTCAGCATTCAACCAAAAATGAAAAAAAAATAGTGAGACTAAACAACAAATTAATGCGCTTCCAAAGAAAAATTAAGAGTAGATGTATAATAACCCTCCAATAAATGATTGGCACAAAACTCACAGGGTTAAAAGTCTCCACTATCATTCCTCAAGATTTTCAAGTCATACCCACTTATCAACTAAAAATCATATCCATGTGGCTAAAGTGCAGTGCAATGATTTCCAAATATGAACACACGGAATACTTTAACAAAGTAGCTAGCATATCAAACTCCAAAACAATTCTCGAGTTAAAGTAATTAAATACCACAAGTATGCCCAATCACTCAATGTATAGAACAAAAGAATAACATGAGCACTAAATTTTTATTTTTTTTTAACGAAATAACTAACTCATAGCTGCAAGCAAATATATAAATTCTTCTTAAAATAAGTATTTTCTCCCCCCAAACTAAACAATGCATTGTCCTGAATGTAAAAAATAAAATCAAAAAGTTAAGGAGATTACCTTAAATGATTAACCATGTCTATATGTGCCATTGCCTGCAAGTGGTTAGCACCAAAAACACAAAGGAAAAAAAATACAAACGAAAAACTAACAACTCCTAAAAGTAACATTATTTTGAATAACATGCACAAACCGGATCATTGGAAATTTTGATCAATTATTTTGAACAACTTTTTGAATGGAGTAAAGGAAGTTGGAATCGTCAATCTCTAATTATCTAAAAACTACGAAAAGGGTGTTTTTGGTTTCTATAACGCGCCACAACAAATGAAACACAAAATTCCAACAAAATCTCCACAAAAGAAGAGATAAAATTGCATAAGATAATACATGTATTAGCAGTTCACTCTTTGCATGTTTTTTCCACATGAAACTGTTAACAAAGTTTTTTTTTCCCACTTTTCCTTCCATTTCTTTTTCCCTTCTCATACAAGATCCTCCGGATGCTTATCATGAAATATAGCCCAAATTATTGGAAAGGAATTTCCAAACCTCACACATATGTTGGAACACTATAGCAATTGCAATCAAATACTTCACAGGATCAATATAAATGAATTATATATTACATATATATATAACACCACGTATATCAGTATAACCAATTGCCCTATTTTTGTTTCATCACAGAGTAGTTGAAAAAGGCATCATTTCAATACATTATGTAAACAAAAACCTATGAACTACTCAATTCTCAATTCAACAGCACACCCAATTTTCAAACAACACAATTCAAATAATTTTCGTTGAAACTCAAATTAAATTGTATGAATCGAATCGTGCATCATACAATTCTAACACCATACTAGTCAGAACCTGTAAAAGCCATGTCAATAGAATTATTTTGATCAATTACTCATGAAATAAAATATCCATTTCCAAGGAATTGTAGCAATGTAAGTGAATTTATTCTTCAGTGATAACTAAGATTAGAAATTACATGGTTGTCGACTCTGCTAGCTGGTGCCGGACACAAGACGAGATCCGCTTCCAGTTCAGGTTGAAGATATGCAGGCACCCCCATCACCTTCTATCTCCATGCCCATGTTAGCGTCCCAAGAATCACGCTCTGCATCACAAAATCAAAAAGGATAAACGAAAAAAAAAAAAAAACTAAAAAAAACGAGGGCCCAATTTAGTCTCCATTTCCAAGCAATGGCAGCAACATAAGTGAAGGAATTATTGAGTGATAACTGAGATTACCTGGTTGTTGACTCACTGCTCAGTTGAGGAATTCTTTAGTCTTCATCACTTGTGTTACTACTCGCTGCTCAGTTGCCATTGAATAAAAAAAGGTCTACATTAATCGCCCAAAAAACACATGGATTTATTATATATAGCCCAACAGACATTAATTATGTAGCAACTACCACCAATAAACTACTAAGTGAATTTTTAGACCATGTTGTTGTAGAAGCTACACTGAAATTTCGAAATCTTAACAAGAGAAAACTTCTAACTAATTTCCCTACATTACTCCCTCAGGTATGATTTGAGATTGGCATGATTCTTTGCTTAGGATTTAGTTTCTTTATTTGACTGAATTTTCAGATTTAGAAGTAGAAAAGAAGAAATATGAAACATGGATATCAAATATTTTGGTAACTTATCCTCCTGTAACATCAGTCTTGCATTTGTAGTTTTCTCCATTATTGCTAAAGCTCCTGAAATGTAGAGAAGCAAGTTCCTCATGTCATCTTTCTGTTCTATTCTTAATAGATATATGTAACTTATTTTATTGGAATGGTCTTAGTTATAATTCTTGTAATTGTTGTGTCCTCAAGATATTTGTATATGACAAATGCTAAAAGTGCTGGATATTGGGATTGAAATAAAGAAGTGTCTTGAAAATAGGTCAAACAGTTAAAAGAAGTGCATTAATTTCAATAAAAACTGCATTGAATTTAATAAAAAGTCTTGTGTTTTCAAATTTATTTTCTGGTCTACTTTTCGTGTCCTTGAGGCACTTGTTAACAAGACCCTTCATATATTGGTATTCATAATTATAGTTTTATTTTATTTTCGTCCTGTCAATGCTACTTCATAAATAAATTTTGTTCCTTACGTGATGCCACATCTTATTTTGTATGTTTAAAGTTATTATGCACCTTCCCGACCTTGTTGGAACAAAATATAGTATAGTAGTTTCGTACTGAAGCTAATTGAGCTTAATGGAGATTTGAACAACTAAACACATATGTTTAATTTCAAAAAGGAGGATCTAAAAGAATCCTTAGAGCCTAGTGTCAAGAGAAAATTGAGAAACTAATTGGCATGAGTAGTATTTTATTTTTGAGTTACGACTTATGTCTACAAATTGGCTTTCCTACTTAACAAAACGAATAAAAATAGAATCATCTTTACCGACTCAAACATGAATGAATGAAGGTCCTCATACTAGAATCAGCATCATGTAGAACCACCTCTCCAAAATAAAGAAAAAATAGACGAATTTCCTGAGTAAAACTATAGAATAGAAGAACAATGGTTACATCATCACATATGTAACCATAATGATGAGGGGAAGAACTAGGAGAGAGGCAAATATCACGCACCAAAAATACTTCAACATTCCAAATAAATAGTAACTACAAGTTAATAACACCTGCAATCAATTCATGGTCATTTTTTTTCAAGTTTTGTTTGTTTCTTGTTTGGTTGAAGGGCTATTTTTTATAAAATTAAACTTTTAAATAACTGAAAATCTCGGCGGTTGCCTCGCCCTCAATCTCCGTCATCATCTCCAAATTACATGGACTACCCTAACAGGAATTGCAATGTATGTAGAACTCTGAACGTGAAGTAAAAGCAAAATTAAATAAGATGAGACAAAAACAATACACATTTTTTAACAAAGGAAAAGTGCGGACATGCATATAGGAGTCACCCAAAAAAAAAAGAAGCAACAACATTATTTAACGGGAATTGCATTTTTATAACTAAAATCTATGGCGGTAGTGATGGAAAATTATTTGTACATCCACAAGCAAAGATGTAGGCAAGTTGCACCCTGCCATGACACAATATACATTGAATGCTTTGATTTTCAAGCTTTTCCAATAAAAGCCTCAGAGTACTACCAAAACAAAACTTGTCTCAATTCTACTAAAATAACTTTTTTACCTCATAAGAGAAAATTTGGTCTATAAATAGAGTAAAAGTTTTCACTGTAAGTAGGGGAACCAATGCATATATTAAAGCTGAAACACATAATAAAGCTAAAACAGAACATGAATTTCAAAATTACTATACAGAGTGAAAACATTGTGACATGCATCAAGAATAGAGTCAAAGTGAAAATATTGACATCATGCAATGCTATAGCAAAATACACATCAAGAGAGAGAGGAGAGATAGCGACAGTGGTGATTAAGAGTTTGATGAGGGTGTGTGGTCATAAAGCAATCAATGGATAGAGAAATCAATACCAGTAAAAGAAGACCACTAGAGGTTTGAGATTGAGAAATCGAAGCCACTGAGCATTGAAAAATCTTGTTAAGTTGCAAATAAACCCTAGCTATGAAATCTTCAACACACTTCATGAAGCTTGTTCGCCTGATCATATTGAAATCACATAAACAAAAATAATCACAAGAATAATCAAGCAATTTTATACAGATTTCAATTAATCTCAAGCAATTTGAAGCAAAATTTAAGCAATTCTCCATCATCAGAAAGACGATTACAGAAAAAGAAATAACTAGATTTCAAGATACGTGATGGATTTCAGACGATCTCACATTTCTTCTTCGTCTACTTCGTCTTAGGGTTTGAGTATGGTTTAGGGGGTTTCTGCTGCTTCGTCTAAGGGTTTTTTTGTGCTTCGTCTTCATGTTCTCCATCAGAAACACGATTTGAATGAGTCAATTTCAAAGGTTTTGGGTTTCTCAAATGAATAGAAGCTAGAGAGATCGAAAGGGTTTAGGTTTATGGAGAGAGAGAGCAGCGATGGAAGATAATGGAGAGGGAGAGAGAGAGGCGTCAATAAACAAAGGAGTGAAAAGAGAGAGGAGACCGTTATAAAACCCTAATTTTGAAGCGGTGGAAGATTAGTGAGAGAGAGGGGTCTAGAAACAAAGGAAGGAAAAGAGAGTGAAAGTTGTGAAACCCTAATTTTTAACACGTTACCTTGGGGGTAAGCGGAAGCAAGCTTCAACCAACCAAGCTACCTTAAAATGTTGATATGGAACTGAAATTAATAATTTATATATATTTATATACTAGTGTATGCCCGTGCCTAAAGGCACGGTATAAATATTGTTGAGATCAAAATGCAATCATAATTTATACGTATCATGCAAAAATTTGTAAAATATGTAACTTTTTTTGATAAAAATACTAAAAAAATATAAAGAAATATTCATTTTATTGATTAAAATATAATTAATCTAATTTGTTGGCAAAAAAAAATTTTGAGGACAAAATATAAATAGATGGTCCGTTTGGTTTGGATTTTCAAATAATTTTATAATTAAAGTTTGGTTGTATATTTTGAAAATAATTTTACAAATTTCAAATTCAAAACTTATTTGGTTTACAGCTTTCAAAAATAATTTTTAAAATTTTCAATCTGTATTTTATTACTTTTAGTAAACTTTTTAAATATTTTAATCAACATTTTTTACTTTTTCAGATCCATTCAATCTGAATAACTTAAAAATTATAAAATTTAGAGTAATGTTATAAAATTTACACTTAAAAATTTTTAAAATAATTTTCACAAATTTGAAATAAAATTTTATAATTTTGCATGATTTATGAATTTTTATGTATTTTAAGTATTTGAACTCAAATTATAGTAAATAATACATTTTAATTATTTTTTTATATTTTGTATAAAATAAATACTAACAAAAACAAAAACATAATTTGTTCCCAAGAGAGTGAGGCGACGATGGCCGTGGCCGCGACGGACAACAAAACACACTTTGTGTCCAAGAGCCACAACAACCCAAAAAAATAAAAAACAAAAAAAAAACTCTTCACCCCCACTTCATCTCACTCTTTCAAATTTCAAATTTTAAAACACACACTCACTCTCTCTCTCTCTCCCCTCAAAACAGACTTTGCTACCCCAAGAAGAGGCCAAATTTGTAAAGGCCAAAACAATAATCCTGCCATATAAAGTGTTTGAGACGTGAGAGAAAAGAGTATTTGGGCGGGACTCAAGTGTTTGGTACATTTTAAAGGATTGATCTTAACCATTGATACACACTTAGAATTAATTTAGACCATTAAAAATCATTTTGGACATTTTTAAAAATCATCCTGCCATATTATATAAATTTACCTTTGCCATTGCCACTATGTCAGGCACAATGCCTTGGGTCTCAAATCCCCAACAATGGCTCCCAGTGTGAGCAAACCCAGATTGAACCTCATCGGCAATACAAAGCCCTCCTGCTTTCTCAATACTGATGTATACGGCAGGGAAGGAACCTGGGGCCAATTCAATAATTCCACCCACTCCTTGCCATTTTAGAGAGTAGTTCAAATTAGACAGTAACTCGGAATAGGTTGTATTAATAGGAAAATGATATCCTCACACAATTTTCGTACAGAATTTAAGACAAAAATAATGTGGCAATGACACTCTTGCAATTATGAACCATAGTGATGGGCATTTGACTATCAATGCAAGGATATAAATGCGACACATCATTTTGCATAAATTTTTTTGTGTTAAATCCTGTGTGTACGTCATTACCCTAATCAATATAGCCACAAAAGGAAACAATAAAAACAAATTTACATAGACGATGCTTACCTGTATGGCTTCAGAAATAAAACCAGCTACATGCCCTGAAGTTCCAAAGGTAATGAGATCTTCGACATCTCTTGCATACTTCTCCCTGTCTGAACCAAAGACTCCACTGTATGGATCTGGGTTAAGGGCATGGTGAACTCCGCTCTGTTGACCAATCCAAAAAGAATGCCAGGATTAGGGAACTGGATTATCTTTAATAATAATTTGGTTGCATTGCATTTGTGAATGCTAATTTATGATTACTTGGTTCTTTAGTTAAGGATAAATGTAGTATAAGGTAAGATTGAAAGCTTCACAAAATAATTATTCTTCAATATGTTTAGTATCTTCAGCAATATCAACTGTAAAGTATAAATGTTAACATAAAGCTACCAATGGTAAAAATAAGAAAGTAAACACAACAATCATGCAAATAACAAACTAAATTACGATATCCTCTGAGTTAACCTGTATGTCTGTATTGGCCACCGAATTCTAATAAAAACAGGAAATCAAACCCCAAATTACATATGTATTAATGAAATGAAGAAGAAGAACAGAGAGAGAAGGGGGGAAAAAATAACAAATAAACAACTCTAAAAATGTATGTATTCATGAAATAAAGGAGACGAACAGGGAGAGAAGGGAA
The DNA here is from genome assembly GCF_055761805.1 of Camellia sinensis. Lineage (NCBI taxonomy): Eukaryota > Viridiplantae > Streptophyta > Magnoliopsida > Ericales > Theaceae > Camellia > Camellia sinensis. The sequence continues at coordinate 92,216,408 of NC_138964.1, forward strand.
AAAATATCAAACCCACAACACACCAATCAACAAACTGTACATAACCTTGAAGGGAATGTACAATAAAGAGCTGCACGAAGCCCGAAATTGGGGGTAAAATACCTCTGTTCTTGAAGACGACAGTGGGATTTGAACTCTAGCAAGCCAAATCAGTCAAAAACAAAAACAGTGAGAGAAGGGGAGAGGCAGAAATCGAGTGAAAAGACTCAATCTTACCTTGCGAGAGCACCGTCGGTAGCGAAGGGAGCCGAATTGAGCAGCGTAGCGAAGAGCCTGCAGAAGATTGTCTGTTCAGCACTGAAACAACAGCACCATCGAGCGGTGGACACAAAAGATCATCCTTCATGTCTGAAAATAAACAGGGTGCATAGTAATTCAGTACATTTCGTGAATTTAATTATCTTAGTTTGTAAAAACCATGGTGCATATTGGTTTAATATTTCCACACAATGAAACAAGTGCAACACAGTGAAATTATGAAGTCTGCTAAATGAGAAATTATGAAGTCTGCTAAATGAGAGGATATGAGTCAATTGAATTCCAAGAAAGTTAATTTTCCACAAACTCAGTAACCAGCTGGAAACCCACCCTTTCTTGGGTCGTTAGCCGCCGCGAGCATCCCCAAGTTTGGACCCTCCAACTTTTGAGCAACGAGCTGGCAAATAGTCCTACCGTCTACGGAGTGTAGGGCATGGCATGGCCCTTCTTCTTGAGCATTGACAATGGCTGCATACTGGTCACCAAGAGAAGATGTCCATAATACAGCGCATTGGGAATTAACTGCACAAACCGTATTCTACCATATTAGAAGGGGTTCAATGGCTAGTCACTGTAACATTTTATAAAATGTATCGAAAGTAAGTGGTTTTGATAACTAACTGTATGAAAGTATCTCAGAGCCATTATAGAGGAGAGTGGATACAAACCCATGACCAAATGATTTAAGAAAACCTGAGTCGTTGCAGTAGGAATGTTCTCATGTTGATTCCTCCAGCTCCACCTAAAACTGCTTTCAGTTTTTTACCCTGCAAAGGCACAATAAGTAATCATGATTGCGAAGTCAGACAATTAATACTTCAAAATGCTTCTCCTCTTTATATATTGTGCAAAATAACAGTTTTATGAGACATTTCTATGCTAAATTTGAAAGAACAAGGTTGGTATCTTTTTCATTTTTAAAGTTCCAGTTTTCTTGTTTCAGAAAAAATAAATAAATAAATAAATTGAACGCATCTCTACTCTTCACATTGTTTTAATTTTTGTGTGCAAAACAATTTTTAAAAATTCAAAAAGAAAATTTAAATAAGTTTTTTTATTTTTATAAAGGGGGTGTAACTGAATTCTCCTCCCCCCCCTCAAAAAGCAGTTTGACAAACAAATTTTTCATGTCAACTTTCATTTTTTTCTCAGGAAAAAAAAAATGGTAGAAAATGCGTGCAAAGTGTGCAAGCAATATGATGACCTTTAGGACAATGGTGGGTGTCATTGATGGCAATGCCCTTTTGAATGGTTGGATATAATTGGAAGGTGCGGGTGGTGGAGAAAAACTTCTAGAACTGGAGAAGTCACCCATTTCATTGCTAAGTACTATCCCTGTACTTTGTGATTGAAATCTTGAACCGTAGTAATCATTCAGAGAAGTGTTCAGTAAAGTTACAAATAGATATTCATTACAATATTTTTAATTAACTAATTTCTTTTTAGCATTTCTTTTTAGCATCAACTAGATAATAAGAGGACTTGAGCCTCTGAAACTAAAGGTTTACAAAACAACCACAACACAAGGCAAGTACCTGTGTGAGATTAGTGAATTGCAAATCACAAAGCTATACATGCCCACTGTATTATACTGAATCCCATTCAATTGTTTTTTGGTACTCTATCAGGATATGAATCTAAAAGTCTAATTAATCGGACAATTTTCACCAGCCGTGTCCACTTCAAAAAAATGATTAACGACGCACATATATCATTGTTCTTTATCTTCTTTTCTTCCCTTCCTGTCTAAATTCTTTTGTTTTCTGTGCTATCTACAGAATCATATGGAAAAGTTACTTATATAACGGCAATCAAAAATTTATTTATATAGCCATTATGTTGATTTAACTTGAGTACTTCGTAATATTACACCATTGCCTTATACATGGAAGCAACCAAATGGCTTAATGGGAGTGGACTCTCTTCAGTTTAATCGAAGGACTTTTTAATCTAAAATCTAAACTCTACGGACATAATATACTGATACAAACAAGTACTCATTTCCAGAGAGTCTAAGTAGATAGGACAAATTTAAATAAATATATCACAGGTACCATAATCTATCACAACAGTGAAAACAATTACTGAAATGCTTACTTGCTGCAACCGTTGGATGACCTTCAAAATCGATACAATACGCTCTTGCTCATCGACCTCGCTGAAATGCTTCCGCCACCGGTCCCAATCCCAGTCTTCATCATCAACCACTTCACTTCCTCTCTCGAAAACATCAACACTCTTCAATACACCTTTCGACTGGTTACGGTTCTTAACCGCGTTCCTCAACACCTCCTGAATCACCGAATCCCACCGACGGTTAACGGAGGATGAGTTATCCGATGGAGAAGCTGAGGCCGAGTCATCGTTGTTCCTGTGGCACCGACAGAGTGCAGAATCGGAAACCCTAGAGAGAGAGTGAGGGCTTGATGAGAGAGAGTAGGATGATCGTCTCAATCGGGAGGAGATTTTAGGGTTTTGGAAGGCGAATTTGTGGGGGTTTGGATCGGAGCGAGGGGATGGAGAAGGGAATGTTGGCGGAGAGTCGACGCCATGAGAGAGAGATTAGAGAGGGAATGTAGGGATAAGGATGAATTTCAGAGAGAGGCCAAGCTCAGCAGTGAGTCCCAGCCGAGTAATTTTCAGAGAGCGGCAGATGCGGACTACGGCGCTGCTGCGGAAGAGGGGCGTCGTTGATGTGGTTGTGAAGGAGGCGGTGGTTCTGGTAACGGTGGTGCGACGGCGGCATTAGGGATCGAGAGAGAATCCTAGAGAGAGAAAGAGAGCGTGAGAGAGCAAGTGGAGAGAGGCAGTTAAGAGACGTTTGGCAGACGTGGGAGAGAGACTAGAGAGTGTTTGGGCGGAAAAAAAATTAAACTCAACCGCAGATATTGATCATTCAAACAAAATGTAACATATTTTCAAAATTTGTTTAAATAAATACATTTTAACATATTTTTAAAAGTTGTTCTGTCTTATAATATAGATATTAGTTTTATCTTTATGCTTTTGTATATATATAAGTTGTTTTTATTTTTTTTTAAATAATTTTTTATTTTCTCATTTCACTCATCACTTTTAGCCACTACTCACCACAACTATCAATAAATGGCGAGTTCCGACCAAACTCTGGCAACTCTCTAGTAAGTGGGTGATCGTCGTTGTGATTTTCAATTATCAATTGGTATTCTTCAGGTCATCTTATGTCCTTCGACATCGTCCAACTACTAAATTCGGCAAATAAGTTCGACTGCCCATTACTAACAGCTACCACATCTGTCTACCCTTCATTTTTGTCCATTAAATTTGATAACTAATCATCACACTGTTAATTTTTTTATTTAAACCCTCTCATTCTATTTCAATGCGATATTCAAACTTTTTAATGTAAATTTAAAATTATTTTATTTAAGCCTTTCAACTTCATAATCAAGTTTGTGTAATCTAATTTATAATTAAGGCCTTACACTTTTTTTTGTCTTTAACATTTTTTTCAATTTATATATAAAAAAATAATATTTTTTCAATTAAAATAATTTTAAAATAAAAGAAAGTTGAAAATATTGAAAGCAAAAATAAATAAATAAATAAATAATAAAAACTGTATATTTTTAATCTTTGATGAAGTCCCTTTCATTCACTTTCTGCTCTTATTAATTTTTTTTTTCTTTTTATCTTTTTGTTCGTTATGGGGATATAAACTGAAGCAACGTAACTTTGAATAGATCACATAAGTGAAATGATTTATTTATCGAATTTGTTGTCACTCGAATCGTTTGAATTTGTACCAGCTGGACGATTGGTTTCACCCTCGTCTATCGCAGTTGTCATCCTGTCATCTAGATGACTAGTGTGAATAAATTCATACAATTCATACGGCACCAAATTAGATGAATGTAACATTCCTGATCACAAAAATGGGTCAGGGATTTGCGGGGCAGGAAAAACCGAACCCCATTAGAGGCGAGACGGTGGAATAAAAACGGTCTTCGTTAGAGATGAGGAATGGAAATGGAAAAAAATAATAATAATTGGAGATTGGGAACAGAGAGTGTAAAACTCACCCTTCTCGTCTCACTGCCATTCCTATTTATAACTTCTCCAACTGGTCGGGTAGGAGTTGGGCATTGGCCGAGTCGGACTGGATAAAATTTTATCACTTTATAAGCAATTTGTGTTGAGCTGATGTAATCAATTTAAGTCAAATCTAAAATTAATAGTATAATATAATTTTGAATTCCAATTATTATATATATATATTTTTTAAATGCAAGCGAACTAATTTTTATGAAATTAAAATTGTATTAAAAAGTCATCCAATCTAACGTTCTAACATACATAAAAATATATAATAATATTTCACTTATTACAAATACTTTAATAATTAAAATGTTATGTACTATAATATTATGCATTGAAGCATGAGGACGAAGCATAGCTCGCTTTCGGAGAGTTGGGATACAGGTTTGTAAAATTAATTTAAATCGAATAGATTACAATTGTCCTTTTTTTTTGTGACAAATGCAAATTAAATAGGTTATGATTATTGAATCGATATAATTTTTCTATGTTCACAAAATAAAAAAATGAAATGTCCAACATACTTAATAGTTCGAATTATCAAAGCGATATGTCTGATAGACATCACAAGACTAAACAGCGCTCTTCAGCTCAAATTATGGACCGTAAAGAATTTCCTCATATAAAATAACTGCGTTAGTGATCGGGTTTTTTGTTTCTCTCTCTAATTTAAGAGTGGCCCGGAGAGAATTCCCTCATATAAAATAACTACATTGGCGATTGTGTTTCTTTTTTCTTTGTTCTTCTCTCTCTAATTTAAGAGGTTTCATAGGGCATAGTGAATCGAATTAAAAGGAAGATCCGTTCCAGTTAAAAAATTGGATTAGAGACCATTGTTTTGGCCCATGAGGCCTACCACATGCCCCGTTTCGATAATTTGAATCGTTCATTTTATCAAGCACTTTGTGTATTTCATCTACACAAAAAATTAAGTCCATTTGATAACTATAACTTATTTAATGTATTACTTTTTCACCAACAAAATTGACGACAATTGTGTTCTTATCCGACATGACTGCAACACTTATTTTGAAGTGTCAATACTTCATAGCACCTAGGTCTCTGCAACAACTTTCTAAAAGTCCTTATTGACCGGTATCCGGTTTTGATCAAATAAACTTTACCATTGCCCAAAACTTTACAATGCATAAGGTTCATTCTATCTTTTGATGATAATCGATATTTATATTTTATTCTTATTATGTGTTTTTTATTGACATTTTTCATTTTGTTTACATATTTTTATTGCTTAAGAGTTATGTGGTCCAAACATTACCATGCATACATATGATATTAGGATAGTTAATTATTATTATTTATTTTATTTTATTTTTATCAAACTAAACTAAACCTTGTATTTCAAACCGATCCAACCCAATAATTTGTCTGTGTATTGTCCCCCACGGCCACTGATCCCAACCACATTGATTTTTGTTATATGTTCTTCTTATTACGTGTTTTTTATTGACATTTTTCGTTTTTATTTACATACTTTCATTGTTTGAGAGTTCTCCGGTCCAAACATTACAATGCATACATATGATATTAGAATAGTTTAATTTTTTTTTTTTTTTAATCAAACTAGACTAAGCTTTGTATTTCAAACTGTTCCAACCCAATAATTTGCCTTTGTATTGTCCCCCAGAACCACTGATCCCAACTACCCAATTCTGCTAAATTTAATGTCCTTTTTCATTAAGTTTAGTAATTAAAATGCATTTTTTTTGTTGTTAATTTTACTTAAGAAAAATAGATAAATGATTTAGATTGAAAACTAATCAAAATATTAAGGTTTAAATTGATCAAATTAAAAATTCAAGATTTATTTTGTTAGAAGGATAATTTTTTTTTTCTTTTGGATAATTTCTCCTAACTAATATTGTTGGAATGAAATAAAATAGAATGATCAATTTATTTTATACATTATAAATATTCATTATTGACTAAAAAATAATTATTACGAAACAAGATTCGATACAAAATTAAGAGACATCTATTATTAAAGAGACAACACTATATTTTAAAATTAGAAAATTGGAGAGATATGTTTCACTAATTTTCCTTTTTATTATTGTATGGTAAATCAATAAGGAATTTTATTTTTTTGATTTAATTCTATCGAATAAAATATTTTGATAAGTGGGCATTTGTAATTTTTTAAAGTACAGAGAACAATCTATATTTTAAGCAAATCGTTAGGGATGTATTTGTAATTTATCCATTATGGAAATGACCAATTAGTTTCACTGAATTTTTTTCTTTTTTTAATTAAAAATATAGAATTTTTTTTAAAAAAAAATATATGGTTTAACCATTCTAATAAAATAAATTATAAGTTTTTAATTGTGTCAATATAACCTTTAATTTAAATTATTTGTCTATTTATGTCAAATAAAATTGATGAAGGATTAACATTTAAGTCATTATATTAAATATATTTCAAAGCAATTCCAAATTTTTTCTATTTCCAAAACTATTTCAAATCAACTTTAGCTCTATTACTAAAGCTGCATTAACTGAACCAATATCTAAGTTGAAGTATGCAGTACATCATATTTTCAAATTAATCAATTTTTTTTTTTTAATTTTTATGAAACTTTTTAAAGAAGTTATTTGTTACTAATTCATATAAAAATTTAAGAATTTGTATATCGAATTAATAAAAAAAATATTTATGAAAATTATGAAAAAAAATGTGTTAAATTTAAATTTGGATGATCAATGTAGAATGAGTAACTAATTTTTAAAATGTTGGTTGGTTTAAAATTATTCAAAAATAATTTTTAAATTTTTAACTCATATATATTTTTTTATATTTATAATGAAATTGGCCACTTGTTTTTCAGATACATATACTTAAAAAGTTCAAAAAAAAACAACTTGAGAAATCTTTAAAAAATTTAATAAATACAAAAAAATATATATTAATTTATTTTTTGTATATTTGTTAATATTTAGCGTTTTTTTTTTTAATAAAAAAAGATCATAAATTTTATATGTTTTAAGTGTATTTAAATTGAGTGAATCTAAAAAGAGCTCTGCTACGTAGCTTGAATTTGAGCTTGGCCCGAATGGCTCGAATTTCATCTTATCGGTCGTCTGTGTAACGCCCTGTATTTTATTAGTCGGATAACATTACCAATATTCATTAATTTAGTCCATTTACAAATGACAATTCATTTTTTGATGAATAAATAAATATACATGTTCCCTCTCGCTACACAACAATGTCATTTATATACAAATAAAAGAAATGCCCTGAGGCTTACATCCATATTACATACAATGAAAAAAAATACTGATCTCTGAACTACGAGTATATCTTACAACCTCAAAATAAAATCATAAGATTGTTCCATGTCCTAATATTTGAAATCTTCAATTACCTGTGAAGTTTATTAACGTGGGATGAGCACTAATGCTTAGTAGGAATCTCATAGTTCTAAAACAATAACTAACACATAGATAGAAATGATCATCCATGCAGGGTGATACTATATAGCAAGGTGACGTTTTGCATGCCCAAAATATCATAAGTAGAGTATCATTTTCTCAAAATTCATTTGAACATTCAAGAGAACTTTATAAACATTTATCACCGAACATTCAAAGACAACTGTCGTACACTCTATTCCCACTTATCTATCTGTTACATCATATCAACATTTATCATCACTAGTAATTCGACTTGAATCAAGAATATAAACCCCTTTCAATTCAATTTCTCAAATATTTACAATTGATTTCAAATCCCTCTTTCAAACAAACATTTGTTTTCAATCTATTAAATAAATCCTCAACCTAATTAAAAACCTACTTAGACCAAAATTTCGAATCTAGGATTTTTAAAACGACTTATCATTTATAAGATTAGAGGATTCACCCATCATAAGATCATTCTTCACAAATTCACACAAGATTCTTCATTTTTACTAAAACTTCCAACCCAATTATACCACAATTACCATAAATCCATAGTCCTTAACTCAAATTGATATTACTATTACTCACAAAATAAAACTCATAATCTTCAGGTCACAAAACAACCCGGTGAGTTCATCATCATCAACCCCTTACCCAATTACCATTTCTTTCAAGCAATTTCTATATGCATTTTCCTCTGTACAAAATCACACAACACATTGAAATTTCATAAGTTCATTACGAGTCATACACATTATCTCTGACTCAATACATTTCTCAACACATTCCATCTTTTGCCAGCTTGATATGGCGGAATAGCAGGCACCCAACTCACAACACCTTCTACGTTTTTCCGACTTGAGACGGCGGGATAATGGGCACCCGAAAATATTTTATACAATCCCTACATTTACTGACTATTACATGACAAGATGCGGGCACCCAAAAACGTTTAATACAATCCCCACATTTACCGACTATTATACGGCAGGACGTGAGCACCTAAAAAGCATTTAATACAATCCCTACATTTACCGACTATTATACAACAGGATGTGGGCACCCCGAAACATTTAATACAATTCGCACATTTACCGACTATTATGCGGCAGGACGTGAGCATGTCTCTTCCTAATATCTTCAAAGAAAGAAATGAAAAAAAAAAATCAAATAACTTCATGCTGACATCATGACATGTGAGCCAAAGAAGTTCAAAACAGAAAGAGAGCTGTGATGAAAGAGAAAGTTGCATTACATGCATAAAACTAGGATTGCTGGATGGCAAACTAGAAAAGAATGATAATATGACTTCAACTTCAGCAAGTAATGAAAGAAAACACTCAAGGAATGTGATGATGTTTGATAGTAACAAAAACTTCCCTTCCCTAGCTGTTATATATATTTAATTATTTATACATGTACATAACTTTTGGCAAGTCATGTAGGAAAAAAAAATGAATATTTAACAACCTTAATTTAAATCGCTTTAGTGTTTGTTTGATTCAACATGACTTGGATGGCAAAGCATACATTAATATGATCTTTTGCGGGCATAGTCCCCAAAACAGGCATTTGTACAGCTTAAATCACCTGTAATATGAATAGAATGGGTGCCAACAACCATAGTTGACCGTCGACTCCAGCAGTTTCTCCCCAAACAACGTCCATTCTCCTAGCCTACAATTAACAACGGGATCAAATGGTAAGAGTCATCCCAGACTTGCAGAGGAGAACAATTGCAATAAACATTATATGCCCACCAAAAAAAAGTTCTATTTGTATTTCAGTGGGCCATAAAAAACTAGCACAGATCGGCTAGAAGACAAAAACATGGTTATTGCAACTAGCAGAAGCAAAAGAACTCATTGAAGTTCTGCAAACCATGCAGGGCGACAAGGTTTCACAAAGAGCACACAATCAAGTGCAGACACACATGCAAAGTAGACTACAGAAAGAACTGAAGATAATAAAGGCAAAAATGAAGCATGCACAGAAATTCTTTGGTGAAAGGAGTTTTTTTTTTTTCTTTTGAATTACACCTTGCCGAGTGCAATATGTGTACATATGTGTACAAAGCCTTTGCCGTTGATATCTATTTTGTAGAAACATTGCAACCCCTTGCATGATAGCCCATTGAAGGAACAGTTGCACCCCTCTTCGCAAAGTACATGTACAATCTCACTCATTAAAAAAAAAAACAAAAACAAAAACAAAAACAAAATTTCAATATGCACTTAAGAAGGATAATAACCTGCTTCTGGGTCTCCCAAGTGAGACTGATAAGTGTCATGGCCATAGCGAAGTAGTGATGTTTTATCCATCTACATCAGCACAAGTGCAAGCATTAACATATTCTGTGGTTGTATGGATATTAATCTAAGAGGCAGATAAGAATCACAAAAAAAAATCCAATGCATTTTCACATTTTCATCCAAGTTCTGACACAATTCGGCAAATAAAGAGAATGAGCCTGCCAGTTGAATAAAAAGCATGATATGAGTCCAGTAATATTGAACGTGGCAGAAATTCGCTGGAATTAGAATGTAGCTGCTGCTGCTGCATATAAGAGAACAAGATACTGTCAGAAAAACTCGATTTAACAAAATTACACATGTCTATTTGGAGTCAACTCAATGAATTCATTTGCAACATGCAGCTCCATCTAGAGTAATATCCTCCTTTCATTATTGACAACCATTATTTTTCTTATATACTCTACCCTCAGTTCATTTTCTAATTCATTGCAATATGCAGTTTGACAACACACTGTATAAATTCATTTATTGAATATCATGCTATAATTTTAAGCATTGAAGTCAAAAGATTCTTCTGGCAACTCTATTTTATAGCATAAATTCATTGCCAGTAAAATTGCATATTCACTTTCCCTCCTGAAAGGCATGGGAGATGAAATTACTAATGTCTGACTATGAAAATATGTTTTAAAAAAATCTCAATCACAAATACACGAATAGTTTAAATGATGAAGAATAAAGGCAAGGCAATCTTAGCACAAAATTCAACCAAATGCATATAAGATCATATCAAATTACCATGGGCGAATATCACTTCCATTCACTCTAAGTATGTTCTCTCGCAAAGCCAAACCTGTGTAGAGAATTAACAACCATGCCTGAAAATAATATGCTCATTACGCTTAGAATAAAAAAAACAAAAGTATAGTAAACAAATCAAAAAGTATACTTGCGGCACCGCAGAAAAACTTTTTCCAAGTCGCAGAGGTGTCGGTTTGCCTCGGTAGACTTGACCACCAGATCATCCACATATACTTCCACTTCATGATGCAACATGTCATAGAACACTGCAGTCATAGCCCGTTGGTAGGTTGCCCCCGCATTTTTCAAACCGAAGGGCATAACCGTATCGAAAAAATTTCCCCAGGGTGTTCTAAATGCTGTTTTTTCTGCATCTTCTGATGCCATTTTGATTTAGTTATAACCACTGGACCCATCCATAAAAGAGAACATCTTATGGCCCGCAGTAGAATCGACAAGTGTGCCAACATGGGGCAATGGAAACTCATCTATCGGGCAAGCCTCATTCATTCAGGTCGGGAAAGTCTACGCAGACCCTGATCTGGCCGTTCTTCTTCTCCACAGGCACAATATTTGCTAGCCAAGTTCGTTGCTGTACAGGCTCAATGAACTTGGCCCTTGACAACTTTTCTACCTCTTCCTTAATCATTGCCTCAAGGTCAGGGTGATACTTTCGAGCATGTTGCTTTATTGGCTTAGAGTTGGGAAAAGTATCCAGGTGATAGGTGACAAGAGATGGGTCAAAACCAGGCATCTCATCGTATGTCCAGCAAAGACGTCACTGTACCGCTTCAGTAGTGTTATCAATTCTGCCTTAGCTGTTGGAGCCATTGTGTCGTTGATGAACACGGGGCTTGCTCTGCCCTGGTAAGTCGCTGAGGTTGACCTCAGCGAGTACCCCCTGCTACGATTCAGGTCTATCTTGCACGCATTCAGGGGCGGGCTCAGGCATCTCCACCAACTCTTCTTGGGATTCGTCATCGTCACATTTATCTGTCTCGGGGCCATCCTCCCAAGGTATGAAGCCTGGCCTCCAAGACCCGTCATAGGTAGTAAACTGTCTTACCGTCTTCCCGCACCTTAACAATCTTGGGCGGAGGACTTGTGGAGTTGCTGATCTCTTCTGCCCACTACTTTCTGGAGCAGCCCCTACCTCCCGAATGCTTTCCCATTTTGGCAATTTTACTCCTGCAACTTTACCGGTCCTTGGAGTTTCACCCGTTGACAACTCAGTAAAGAAAATTGCATCCGAATAGTGTTCCTCCTCAACCCAAAATGGCTGTTCAGACGCATTTATATGGTTACCGTGCGCTTTCCCAACTTTGCCTTCACGCATTGGTGATAACTCGACGGGATAGCTCCATATCGGTGCATCCAGGCTCTGCCAAGTATCATGTGGCAATTTATGTCCGCTTCAATCACAAGAAACTTGGTTGTGGAATGGATCTCGCCAACTGCTAAGTCCATGACCACATGGCCCTTGGTGTGTTTTTTCTTGCCGCCAAAACCAGTCACAGTGATGGGTTGGCGAACCATCCTGGACTCTGGGACACCAGCCTTTGGAAAGGTGTCAGTAGTGATGATGTTTATGGAAGCCCCCGCCATCAAGGAAAGCACCCTTGAACTCTACATCATTGATGTATGCTGTGACAAAAAGAGGACAATTATGGGGAAATGGATATGCTCTGTCTGCGTTTGAAAAAGTAATGGCCCCATAAGCTTCCTGGATGCGCCGAGGTGCATACTCCTTAGCCTCAGCAACTTCATCACGGTGCACTTAAAAGATATTAATGAGGGCTTTTGTTACTTCCAACCAAGCAGCTTGGCTCAGCCTCAACTGGTCAAAGAAGGTACGAAACTTAACAGAGTTTTGCAAGGCCTGGGCATTAGCATCCTCTGCAAATTTTGCCTCTGCAGGTACACTGTCTCAGAGAGCTGGCCGGTTGCAATTTCTTCTAACTCATCATAGTAAGACACCATATGCACTTGATCACGCACAGGCCCGAGATTGCCAATCATATATGTATACCCTTCTCCTTGTGGTTAGGATAAGGGTCCTTCCACACATCACGGTTACCGGTATCTTTGAACTTCAGCTCATTTGCGTCAACTTTCTTCTTGAAGATACTTTTCAAAGTCCAACAGTCCCTAGTAAGGTGTCTAGTGGTTCTATGATAGGCACAATAATCCGGGTTTTTTTTGTCCTTCTTGGTTGGAGGGACATCAACTGGAGGCAAGGAAAGTTCACCATCAGCTACCCAATCTTTAGTCAGAGCCTTAACATTCTCAACGCCGCAAGGACATGGATTTCTGTCCTCATAATTCTTTCTCTTCCAAGAGGACGTCGCCTCCCCTTGCGAGCGGCTCCTTCCTGCAGAGGTTACCGCAGCAACTCTGCTACTGCAAGAGTAGCGGTGGCTGTCACGAGATCTGTGCAGGGGACTAGTGGTACTGAGGTTCCTAGCTGCCTCAATCAAGGTTGAAATGGTAGGCAGATTATGATTCACCAATAAAATTTTGTAGTCGCGTATGGCACCCTCCACACATATGTTGACTAAATGAGCCTCATCCACTTGTTCATGACAGTCAATAGCCTTATCTTGGAACCGCTTAACAGAGTCCAGTATATCTTCGGCTTCCTTTTGGACATCTCGCCCAAGGGTGAGGGTTGTAACTTTCTCTTGGACTTGGAAGAACTTCGTGTGGAACTTGTTCACCATCTCCTTCCAACCAAGGTCACATACCAGCTGCAAGCCCTTTCAGTAAGTGGACTTGGAGAACTCCCGAAGGCGCAGGGAGTGGTCACTGCCATCGACACCAAGAGTTTCAATGAACCTCACTACCTGTTCTCTGGCATTGCCTTGTTTCCCATCAAACTTAATAAACTTGGGCACTGTATACCCAGTTAGGTATGGCATGGTTAATATCTCCTGAGAGTATGGGGCCCTCACATCTGAGTCGGGGAGAGATGGGAATTGCTTCTTGCTACGCTCTTGCTCGAGCATAGCTTGTATATCGGCTAGATTGAAAAAGTGAGTGGGCTGCTATCAGCCCTGGGGTGGTAATGCCTTGGGGCCTGCTATCAGCGCTAGGCATTACCCTCTGCTTGCAGAGGGGAAGATTTTCCCAGAGGCTGCTATCACCTTGGCGGGATGTTCCCTCCGCAAGTTGGTTGCGGCGGCAGTAGTTGCTGTGGTAGTCATTTCCCGTGGCAAGTTCAAATGGCATAACCGACAATATTGGAGATGGCAGCGCCGACAAAGTGCCTATGCAACTTGGGTGCCTCTGCAACTTAATTACATCGATTCACTCCTTCCCTCAGCAACTCCAGGTGGCGACGGAACAGAGATTACTTGGAATGGCAGCGCTAAGACAAAGTGCCTCCGCAACTTGGTCATCGCAACTGTCGCCTCTGCAACTTAGTTGGTTCGACTTTCTCTTTCCCTCATCAACTTTGGATGGCGGCGGAGCTAAAAATAATAGGAATGGCGGCGCTAAGGCAAAGTACCTCGGCAACTTCCCCGCTGCATGTATTCCCTCTACAACTTGACCGTCGCATGTGTTCCCACTGCAACTTGACTCTGTCATTTTCCTTCGTGGAGTCTGTTTGAACCCTTGGCGGGTCGGGCCTACTCCGGCCCACTGTTGGCCCACTTCCCTTGGACTTTAGCCCATGCTCCTTTTTTATTCTTGGTCGCCTCTTTGGGGCAACCTTAGTACGTAGGCCCATACTTAATTTGGGGTTTAATTTCTGACCCTCTACATTTGCCCCCTGCCCCAGTGGGGGACACGATCAAAGGACTTTTTTTTTTTTTTTTTTTTTACTTTCTCTATTGGTATTATGGGTGAGTACTTCTACTTATAGTTTCTTGGAAGACCTGTGAATCCTTTATGGATTTATGTTTTTGTTCTCAATTTAAAGCCCTCAATTCCAATCATTTTGGTAGAATCATTACTGATTTTATGCTTTTAGTTTTGAGTTTTTTAGTTTGATAGAATCTATTTTTTTTTTTAATAAAAAAAATCATTAAAAGAAAACAATTGTCACAACTCAAATTCAAACATGACCATAAAAGAAAGGCTGTCAGGTTGGTAGAGATGGTAATTGGAGATGTGTTATGCATGTGTATATATAGGCATGAATTTTAGTTTGATAAATTGTTTTGTGTTGACTTGGCCATGGTTTGAACTTAATTAACTACTATGGTCTATAATCAAATACATGTAAACTTGGAGGCCAATCATGATTTTATTTTATTTTTTTATATTAACAAGCTTTCATGGTCTGTGGTTTGCTTGATTAGCAATCTACCAGAGCGGTTACAAGAGTAACATAGTCTTCCAATTGCAGCAGTAGACCACCAATTCATGGTCACTTCAAATTTTTAACCGTCTCCCTGTCCTTTCTTTATGAATCCCCCAAACCTCTCTCCCTCTCTCCTTCTCTCCTTGTTTGAGAGAAGGAACAAACAACCTCGGTTATAGGCTTCTCTAAGATTTTATTCTTCAAGTAGAATCAACGTATCGCTTTCAGAGCTTGTGATGTACTCTCTCTCTCTCTCTCTCTCTCTCTCTCGTTTTCTTCTTGTTGTTCCTTGACTAATTGCTTTTTAATTATTTGGTTTTATTGTGTTCACAGAGTTAGTTAATAAGCAATCATCTAGTTATATCAACTGTTAATAATTATAATTCTTATGAATGTGCCTATGTATATTTGAGATATTTGTCTGTGTAAAAAGGTCTATAGTATAGAATCAGGTGTTATCCCTGCTGGGCCAACTTAGCGAAATCGTTCCAAGCCACCTTCTTTCAAGAACTGGATTGGCTAATAATGAGTTTGCTTAGTTCATCACTTTAGTCAAATATCTGTAATAATTTCTGCAATTGTTAGGGTTAATTTTGACAATTTTCAAACCCTACTGTGGGTCAATAACAACAAATTTTGGTATGCTTTTGCAGCCTAGCATGTGAATCCAAGATTTAAACTTTAAGAA
Organism: Camellia sinensis; assembly: GCF_055761805.1. NCBI lineage: Eukaryota > Viridiplantae > Streptophyta > Magnoliopsida > Ericales > Theaceae > Camellia > Camellia sinensis. The sequence goes on from NC_138964.1 coordinate 92,232,216, forward strand.
GAACCATTGAAGTTAATTGTTGGAAGAATTGTATAAAATAAAAACCGACAATTTATACCACCCCTCCAATTTTCTCACATTTCAAAGCATAATTGGTTTTTATGGCGTTAACAACATAATCACTAATTAGATATTGGCCATACTTGTTCCGCTGAGCTCGATTATTCATTGTTATTTTATTTTATTTTTATTTTACTATGGATCTGTTTGATTCCCTTGAAAAATTGCTTTATAGTAAAGATTGGTTTATTTTGTATGGGTATTGTTGTTCACCTGATGTTGATGGAGCAAAGCTTATATATGCTTATTTGTTTTTATTTTTTTGGTAAGGTGGCATTTCAAGTGAACCCAAAAAGCCCTGCTTCGTCCTTTTATCTTGCTCTCCCTTTTTGGTTGAAATGTTTGAATATTCAATAGCATTAGTTTACATTATGTATTGTTTCTTTATGTTGAATTTCTTTCTTTTTGCTTTTGTACTTGGTTTGCTTAAGAAACACATTGCTTCCCATAGCTTGTATGAGACACACGATACATTTTGTTTTTTCTTTTCTGTTAATAGTTGAAAATCAGGCAGATGACTGCCATATTATCTTTTTTGATGGACCTTCAAACTAAATGATGGATCTATTGGAACAGCAGCCAAGGTTGGACATGTTTTGAAAATTCTTTGAAAAACTAGATGTACAAGTATGTATGTATAATTGCTGTGTGCGTACTGTATGTATGTGTAAGTATTCAATTACTAAAGCTTAAACTCAACAAAATTGCAAGAAATTGTTTACAAGTTTCTAGGGTAGGTATGCTTTTATGATTTACCTAATTAAATCCATCGTCACAAGTTTACAGCCAAGTATTTAAGTTGTTTATTACCACTACAAGAATTTTCACTTTTGGCGACTAAATTTTTAGTCACCAAAAGTCAATTTTTAGTCGCCGAAAGACTTTAGCGACTAAATTTTTTGGTCGCAAAATTAATAGCCAAAGAGTAGTCGGAAAAGTAATTTTAGTCGCCAAATGTATTCATTTGCCAACTAAATATTTAGTCACCAAAGGGTTGAACATTAAATTAAATTAAACCCTTTTCGACGACCAAACTTTTAGTCGCCTAAAGTCCCACCTTTTAAGCTACTAAAATTATAGTCAGCAAAGAGTTCTTTTTTGGCTACTAAAAAATTAGCCACCGAAAGTCCCCCATCTTTGGCTACTAAATGTTTAGTCGGCAAAGAATTCCTCTTTTGGCTACTAAATATTTGGTCGCCTAAAGTTCTACATTTTTGGCTACTAAAATTTTAGTCGGCAAAAGTGTGTTTATAATTTAATTTTTTGTTTTTAACTACGAAATATTTTAATCGCCAAATGTTTGATTTTCTTTTGGCTACTAAAGTTTTAATCGCCAAATGTCTTTTTTTTTTGGCTACTAAACTTCTAATCGCTAAATGTCTTTTTTTTTTTTTTTTTGCTACAAAACTGTTAGTCGCCAAATGTCTTTTCCCAATTTCTTTTTAGCTACTAATTGTTTAGTTGCCAAAAACATGATATTATGTTTTATCGCGAAATTATAATTTCTCCACAACCTGTCTATATACAATGCAACCTATAATACGTAAAAAATAAAATGATACATACTATCAATCATTCCACAATCTGCATCCATATACCAAAAATAAATAACAATAAATATAAAAGTCCATACAAATCAACTATTGTCCAAACTAAAATAATAATTCTATACAAAATATATCATACAAAAATCAAAGTCCTCCGTATACAGAAAAATACATTTACTACCAAGTGAAATTACTATTTGGCATGGTACAAATTACCATCGTAATATGTACCACAACAAAAGGTGATATATGTACCACGACAAAAATTTTCTATGGACCATGACAAAACATCCTACATGTACGTCGACAAACGGTATATATGTACCACGACAGAAGGTGATTTATGTACCACGACAGTCATTATCTGTTGATTGTCAAAAGTTTTCTGTATCAGTAATAATGAACTACACAAAAGCTGAGGACGATAAAAGTATTTTATTAGTTCTACACAAAAGTGAAAATTCTTCTCCATACACCAATATGGATTATCCACAAGTCCACGCAACAAAGCCATCTACAAATAAAAACAAAAAACGAAACATTAAAATTGGTTACAAAATATCAATTCAGTCAACCATATGAAACATGTTCTAACATGCATTTAAAGTAGAACAATCAAGAAATGTCTTCTTGGAAATAAAAGAAAAGTATATATATATATATATATATATATATATGTATCATCCAATATTCATTCCAACCAGCTGCACAAACAATGTAATATGCAATTTCTTCGTCCTATAAATATATAAAGGCAATTATTAGAATGTGTAGATCTTATTTTAATAAAGTTGTTGCTTTTTTAACTTAGTGTTGCAAGTTTTTCGACTAAGTGTAAGGCGTATTCGAGGCTGTTTTGAATTTTCGCCTTCGAAACGCCCTTTTTCGACTAAGTTTAGGACGTATTTGGCTCTAACTCCCGACCTACGATTCCGAATTACGTTCCGTCAGTTCTCACAAATCCTATTTGTCATGAGGGAACTATCCGTGTGAGCCATACGGTGGTTCGGTGGCTATTATGAATTTTTGCACCCGAAACGCCATTTTTCGACTAAGTTTAGGGCGTTTTCAGTTTATCATGGCGAAGCAATCCGTGAGAGCCACACGGTCGTTCGGGAGTTGTTTTGAATTTTTGCCCCCGGAAAGCCCTTCTTCGACTAAGTTTAGGGCGTATTCGGCTCTAACTTCCAACCTACGGATCCGAATTACATTCCGTCAGTTCTCACAAGTCCTATTTGTCATGGGGGAACTGTCCGTGTGAGCCACACGGTGGTTCGGGGGCTGTTATGAATTTTCGCCCCTGGAAAGTCCTTTTTCGACTAAGTTTAGGGTGTATTCGGCTCTAACTCCCAACCTACGGGTCTGATTTACGTTCCGTCAGTTGTCACAAGTCCTATTTGTCATGAGGGAACTATCCGTGCCAGCCACACGGTGGTTCGGGGGCTGTTTTGAATTTTCGGCCCTGAAACACCCTTTTTCGACTAAGTTTAGGGCGTACTCGGCTCTAACTCCCAACCTACGAATCTGAATCACGTTCCGTCAGTTCTCACAAGTCCTATTTATCATGGCGAATCTATCCGTGCGAGCCACACGGTCGTTCGGGGGCTGTTTTGAATTTTCGCCCACACATGACCCTTTTTCGACTAAGTTTAGGGCATATTCGACTCTAACTCCCAACCTACGGGTCCAAATTACGTTCCGTCAGTTCTCACAAGTCCTATTTGTTATGGGGTAACCGTCCATGTGAGCCACACGGTAGTTCGGGGGCTGTTATGAATTTCCGCCCCCGAAAAGTCCTTTTTCGACTAAGTTTAGGACGCATTCGGCTCTAACTCCCAACCTACAGGTCCTGATTACGTTCCGTCAGTTGTCACAAGTCCTATTTGTCATAGGGGAACTGTCCGTGTGAGCCACACGATGGTTCGGGGGTTATGAATTTTCGCCCATGGAAGGTCCTTTTTAGACAAAGTTTAGGGTGTATTCGGCTCTAACTCCGAACCTACGGGTCCGGTTTACGTTCCGTCAGTTGTCACAAGTCCTATTTGTCATGGCGAAGTTATCCGTGCGAGCCACACGGTCGTTCGAAGGCTGTTTTGAATTTTCGCCCCCCGAAACGCCCTTTTTCAACTAAGTTTAGGGCGTATTCGGCTCTAATTCCCAACCTACGGGTCCGAATTACGTTCTATCAGTTCTCACAAGTCCTATTTGTCATGGAGGAACTGTCCGTGTGAGCCACACCGTGGTTCGGCGGCTGTTATGAATTTTTGCCCCCGAAAAGTCCTTTTTCGACTAAGTTTAAGCCGTATTCGGCTCTAACTCCCAACCTATGGGTCCGGTTTACGTTCCGTCAATTGTACAAGTCCTATTTGTCATGGGGGAACTGTCCGTGTGCATCACACGGTGGTTTGGGGGCTGTTTTGAATTTTCGCCTCTGAAATGGCATTTTTCGACTAAGTTTAGAGCGTACTCGACTCTAACTCCCAACCTACGGGTCCAAATTACGTTCCGTTAGTTCTCACAAGTCCTATTTGTCATGGCGAAGCTATCCGTGCGAGTCACAAGTTCGTTCGGGGCTGTTTTGAATTTTCGCCCTCGAAACGCCATTTATCGACTAAGTTTAGGGCGTATTCAGCTCTAACTCCCAACCTACGGGTCCGAATTACGTTACGTCAATTATCACAAGTCCTAGTTGTCACGGTGAAGCTATCCGTGTGAGCCACACGGTAGTTCAGGTGCTGTTTTGAATTTTCGCCCCCAAAACGCCTTTTTTCGACTAAGTTTAGGGCTTATTCGACTCTATCTCCCAACCTACAGGCCCGAATTACATTCCGTCAGTTGTCACAAGTCATATTTGTCATGGGGAAGCTGTCTGTGAGAGCCACACGGTGGTTCGGGAGCTGTTTTGAATTTTCTCTCCCGAAAGCCCTATTTCGACTAAGTTTAGGCCGTATCAGCTATAACTATGGTAAAGCCGTAAACATTCCTAGTGGGCTGCTTGAGTGCCAAATGAGAAGTTAATGTATGTGAAATCTGACTCAGAATTTCTGAAACAAAATTTTCATTCTCCAAGTTAAGAGAGCTCCTAGTTGGTAGTGAAAGCTATAGAGGAAGAGCACCACATAAACAGACAGCTAAATGATTTCTTATAAAAAAGTTGGCTAACATAAAGTAAAAAGTGATTGTAGTTCAAATAAGAATCTTAAAGGAATTATAAAAATAGCCAAAACTGACCCAAAAACACTAAAGAAAGTTGTCAAAGTAAATAGATAAGTTTGAGTAAAAATGAACACATGCACGCGCGCACAGATTAACTACATGGACCAAACACGTGACAAAGTACATAAACTATCTTAAAAGGCTTCAAAATTACATATGGTTTATGAAAGATTAATCACAAAGACCAAACATGTGACGAAGTATCACATAACTAAATAGCCAATAACAACTATCTTCATTTTCATTTCTCCTTCAGAATGTTTAAGATGATGCAGTTGAAACTTACATTAAGTGACCAAAGTATAAGGTTCTTTCTGTGCCAGTAATGTTAATTTCCAGTTCCACAACAAAAACTCATCTCTAAACCATAAGGATGCTCGACCTCCTAATACTTACATTGCTATGATTAATAACAAGAAATTACCAAAAAGATGTATAATTATCTGCACAAAAATAAGGAAAAGATTTACCCACCTTTATATTTGAATAAGGCAACTTTGTGTCAATTTTGATCAAATTGATAACACCGATTACATTTTAATCAATCGAAAACCACTAACAACTTAATCAATGAGACAAAATCTTGAATCCTGAGTCAATTGACATAAGGACCGAAATATAAAAAATATCAATGTAATTTACACAATTAAGTATTTTTATAACTTTAGAGGAAAATATTTCATCAATATACTTGAGATGAATATAAAACTACTATTTTCATGTGTTTTTTCCTATCCTAATCATAATTTAATATGCATTAACATATTAATGCGTATATTTAAAGTGTTTTTGAATAAAAGACTTGTAGGAAGAGTTAGATTAAAGATTTGAAGAAGAATTTGGGAGGCAAGGGCAAATTGTCACAGAACATTTTTTAGGATACACCACATCCACATGTAATATATTAACATTGTTTTACCCCAAACATTGCAACTGTCAGTTTACAAAGACAAAATTCAACAACAGCAACACAATCAACATTTTTTTAAACAGCAACAAAAGAAAGATTTTATTAAGATAGAAAGGAGAAGTACAAAAGGAGGACAAGCAACACACAGTCAACATTGCCAAGTAAGAAAATTAACGAGGATAGAGGATCTTACTTAACAGCCCCATAACCAACTGCCTCAGCTGTTTGATCAAGCTCCTCCTCTGTCCATTTATCAGCTTTACCTGATCAAGATTTGAAGAGATTATATCAAAACTTCAGTTTTAACTAATGTATCAAAAAGATGAGATGCTATGTCATGCATAAGTTCATAGATATGAGGAACATAAAAAGCGCTACCTTGCTATATAGGAAAACAACTAGAGTGCAGATCATTCATTATTATACCTCGTTCTACAAGAGCTGCTTTACAGCGACTCTTTGCTTCATCCAACAAATCAATTAATCGAACCACTTCAGTACTGCAAGTTTGAAATCGTTTCCCATCCTCTCCAAGAACAAGACCAAAACCCACATGGTTAGTTTTAGGATACATATTCTCACCAGCTGGAAGCCAACCAACACGTTTCGCAGCCTAATAGAAGGAGAGATAGAAAGGAAGGCCGTCAAACTCACAGTGGTATGTTACCCATCTCTCTACAAAGCATGAAAAGTCATGAAGCACAGGACATGAAATTTGATACTTGTAGTGAAAAACATTTCAAAGTGCTCTCGCTGGCCAACATAATTACATGGATTATCCATTCGGCTTTTTCTTCATTAAGACGATACCTAATTATTGAAAGCAGCTGGTTTAACTGAAATGCACTCATTCCGCTACCGCTCCAACAAAAGGTGCACAAGCAATGCATGTCCAACCATGACATTTAAGTTCAAATAGCAGTCACATATTACCCAGGTAAACTTTAAAAATGGGTCATAAAATTCCATCTAGCAGATCTCTTTTCAACCACATGAACCACAAGATGATTCTATCATATAATTTATATCTTTAAAGGAAGAAACATGGAGAGATGCATTATATAAATCATGCAGATCAGATGCTAGATTAAACATATATAAGTATAGATGCAAGAATGAAAGACATATTGAAGGGTCATATAATTTACACTTTAATCAACTCCAAATTTTAAAACACTAACCGAAGAGCCGCAAGATCAGTGGAAGCATAGTTGAAACCACCATCCTTCTTCACAACAATTAAAGGTATATTTTTCCCCTCAATAAAGATCACACAAGCACCTTCACTTTCTTCAATTAATCCTTGCTTATCCAATTCCTCTAAAACTCCAGGTATATATGGATTGTAAAAGCTTTCTCCCTGACGGGAAGGCAAAAAACAAAATAATTACAAGTGATTTTGCCACTCAATCATAGGAACAGTTGATTTCATGAGTACGATATGTTCATTACTCATATGAAATTCAAGGGCGGGCAAATCATGCCACCATCTGACACTCCCTACAACTTCACTTCCAAATAGGGTTTTAAATAGCATGTGTAACAATAATCAAATTCAGGAATAAGCATAATGTAAGACTTATGAGAGAGAGAGAGTTGCTATATATTACAAAAAGTCTTCACCCCCTCTGTGTTTCCCATGTGTCATGGTAAGTCCCACTATGTTTTAATATGGTGGATCCTACACATACACATTGCTTTTATTGCATGGAAAACATGGGAAGCAAGGTTCTGAAAAGCGGTTGCGGTCGCCGTAACGGTGGCGCGGTTGCGGTTGCGGGGTGTAAATGCCGTAGTGTAACGGTTGCGGTAACCGGAACCGTGAATTTTTTTATTTTTCGCACAATTTGAAAAAAACTTACCGATACGCATATTTTTTTCCATGATCATATTTATTGGGTTAAAAATAAATATTGATCAATTTTTGTAAATTTTTAAGTATGATCTAATATATTTCATATTTTTAAATCACTATAAATTGAATTTTTTACATTTTATTTTAATAATTAATGACTTTATATTATACAAAAAATCAATCACTAACTATTATATATAAGATAAACAATGACAAAAGTAAGAGAATAAATAAGAGCCTAAATATATATATATATATACACATATTTTAACCAAGCTAAATAGCTAATGACCACATTTATTATTATTATTATTTTCAAACAATATATAGATAGACATACACAAACAAAATGGTTGAGTGATAGCAGTTGAATAGAATAACATAGGTCTTACAGCTTAAACAAATCAATAACATGTTCTTCATCTTCCCTCTTCTCTTTCTATCTCTTGCTCCTCCATTTTCTCTTTATCTTCCCTCTTCTCTCTATCCCTCTTCCCCCATTTTCAGCTTTTTTTTGTGTGTTTTTTCGAAAGAAACAGTTTGGAACAGTTACGTAATGGGGCGTAACAAGTCGTTACGGCTGTTACGACACCGTTACGACCGCTACGGCAGCTGCTACGGCCGACACACCTGTGAATCTCAATCACACTGCAAAAGCGGCCGTAACGGGTGGCGGTAACCGCCAAAACCATTACGTAACGGCGTTACATAACGGTTGCGGCCGCTTTTTAAAACCTTGATGGGAAGTGAAATAAAATGGTGAAAAAAGAATTTGGTGATAAATAGCATTTCTCTATCAGAAAACATTAAATATATAGATATATGCCATTATAGTGCATTGTTTTGCTGAACACTTGACCTGTATCAGATGTGAAGCAGAAGAATTTCTCAATGTCAAAGACAATATCACTGGGCAAACACACAACTTTGACTTCATACTGATGAGACATTTTATGGTTAACATAACCACAAATCAGCATTAACCAACTTAGTCACTCTAGCCTGAACATGTTCTGATGCATTCCTCACTCGTTACACATCTACCATTCAAGAATGAGAATCCAATAATTATAAATATATATATATATATATATATGTATAACATTTTCCATAAACTTTCAATTTTACAATTGTTCAAAATCCATTGTAAAAGAATCATCGTCTACAACACCAAATGCCACCTCAAAACCATCACCTATCTATATCTTTACTTTTAATTTTCCTGATTGAAACTAGCATATAAAATACTAGTTCTATTGAATTGAGTAATTTGCTTGAGTCCAAAATAAAAAAGAATAAACAGTGATAAATTACATTTATGGGCCTCTGGCCTCCCATACTCTAAGCCTGTACCATACTAATGTCCTCATTGCATATGCAATAATGTAATTCAACTAAGATTCATAGTCTAGTCTTGCCACAGTTCTTGTGCCCACTAATTTAAAGTAATCTTTTAGTTATTACAGCTATACAAGAAGTAACTAAGATGACGAAATAACAATGTTTTGCCTTTGTAGAATTGTGATCTTAGATATCAAGCTACCATCAGTTCAAGTAGTCATACAAAATGGCCAACCTGACAACATCAGTCAAAATATAAAGTGACAATGACTTAAAGCAGATACATTTGAATCGGATGAAATATACAATTGGTGGGGCAGGGGGCTGTGAACCATAAACCAAGAATGTTCTATTTTCAGCATGCACGCTATAGATTGAAATCAAAAGTTGGGGTCTTTTTTACGTGGCTCCATGGCGCATAAAACAGGTGTGGAAAATACAATCAATGTTTGACATTGTCATTAGTTAGAAAGAAAAATATCAGTTAAGTACCTTCTCCTCTATCTTAATTCCTAGGCGTTGATAAACTCTTGGATATCCCCTTCGACTGATTTCACAGATTTGTGCCCATGCCTTTCGATACTTCTCTTCCCCACCCTGTGATACAAGTTATGCCATAGGAAATGAAACCAAATAAGATAAATGATGAAACATAATGAAACCTCGAGATAAAATCATTAACCAAATTTTCTTCCTAAACGAAGAAACAAAATTTATAGTTTATAAATTAGATTTCCTCCAAAATAGAAAATTGAAATTTACAGTTTTTAAGTTCTTTTACAAATGAGAAATTTAATTATTACAATCAACCTCACAAGTCTTTAAGGCATAAAGGTAAGTGATTCACCTGGAAACTGACCACCGCTTGTTGTGCCCTCTCCTTGAATCCAGGATCACCGTCAAGTCTTTGCTTTGATGCCTTATAGAATGCCTAATAACAGCATTCAAGTTAAACCAATAATACCCACTTTCACTGAATTTCATGATTCATTTCAATGAAAAAAAATTGAATCAAGGGCATAAGTTGCTCAAAGCAGCACAAGCAACTAGTTACTTGAATTATTTGCTAATCTAAGCAAGGGACTTTGTTGCTTGGATGTAGCATAAAAAATATTCAAGTGACATGAAGAAGTATTATGTCTGTACCAATTCAGGAAATGGACCTAATTTCCAAAATTTTTATCTCACCTCGAGATCTCCGATAGCTTGATCATTGACAACCTCCACGTTCGGAAATTTTTCGAAAAGAAATTCAATTAGCATACCAAACTGCAAAACATAAATAATATCTTTAAGACATAATAGGAAAGTAACAAAAAAATTATCGAAATAGACTTTCATAATTCAGACAGCAAAGAGGCCATAATATTATCACCTTCTAGAGCAGCAATAATCAACAAAAAATTTGAAAGAGCATAATTTTTCCACTTAATACAATTATACAAGAAGGGTCTGTTGGAGTTCCTTCTTCCACCACATATTAGGGAAGGAAAAGGCACCGAAGAACTTCAAACTACTGTTTCACCCAAGAAATTATTTTGATCCAAATGAAAAAGTTGACTCATAAAATAGGACAACCCATGACTGAAACCCCCATCAAAAAATAAATAATTTTAACAGAACTTATATAAAATTTCAAGATAAAAGAGAGAAAACAAACACACATACAGAATGCATGTGCTCACACACACACACACACTTACCTGTGTTCCCCAGTCACCAACATGGTTTCTCCAAAGAACCTCAACATTTGAAAACTCTAGCATACGGGCTAGAGTGTCTCTAATAATTGTAGATCTCAAGTGGCCGACACGCATTTCTTTAGCAATGTTGGGTGAGGAAAAGTCAACCACTGCCCTTTTGACTGTAAGTTTCGGCGACCATGTTTCAACACCATTTATTAGCATCTTTTGGATGCTCTGCAGTGGCAACAATATATTTTAGTAAACAAGACATTCACACTGAGTGAAGAAACCAAGATAGCTCATGATCCTACCATTCCTATCCATTGCTGTCAAAAATTAACTAATACCTTTGCTATCCAATCCTTTGATAACACAACATTCACAAACCTAGGTCCAGCTATACTACATTTGTCTACCATTTCTGATTTTGGTAGATTGTTCATAATGGCCTTAAAGAAGAAAAACGCACAAACTATCATTTAATAGTATCAATTCAATATTGAATATAAAAATCATAGCATTATTGATGAACTAAGTTATTAGAGACAGGAAGTACAACATAGAGAATATGGAGTGATCAATGTCAATACCTTTCCAATAGGTTGGGGACCTGTCAATTCGGAACCCTTGCCTTTTATTTTTGTCCATAAGCTCATGGCATTGTTGCTGCACCAAAAGAATTCCAAATTTAACAATTAAAAAAAAAAAAAAAGGCATACAAGAGTTTCCATTGCTATAAAAGCCCGAGAAATTTTAGAGGATTCAAGCATTCTATATCTTTTGCTGAAGTTACCTTGTGTAGTTGTATTGTATGCGCACACATCCATGTGTGAGAGTCTTCAATTCCTCTAACATGTCACATTTACTAGATATGTTACATGGACTTCTCTAAAAGCATGAAGTAGCTGTGTTAGACATGCAACACTTGGATAAGGTACATGTGTTCGACATGACTAACTGGACATGCCCCGAGCAAACATGCCAAGTACACATAAAACTCTATAGTGCAACTCATAAACTAATAAGGGGGCTTTTAGTTATGATTTAACTCAATATTCTATGGTTGCTATCCTGACTTGTAGAAACACTAACTAATAATCTAGGAAGTTCAAATTTTAATGTCTGAATGACTTTTTCAACAGCCAATGAATTTGATTAGCTTTCAAAAAATATACTATACTTACTCATATCAAATTGCTAATATTATTCTTAAAATAAAATACATACAACTAATTGAATTTTTTTTTTATTATATGTACCCTTCTTTTTTTTTCCTTTTTTGTTTGTTGAAAATTTGGTTGAAACTAAACACCATCAAGTCTGCTGAAGCTGAAATAAATAAACCAAACAATAAAAAACAAAAATTTCCCCAAAGATTGAACTAGCAACGAATTTGACTATGAATTCAGTAATCAATATGCACAAATTTTTAAAAGAATACTATGAACTAGCACTAGTTTTCTTTCTGGAAACAAGAAATCAAAAGAAAAATTACTAAGAATTATTGTATATAATCTGTCTATCTCCTAACAATTCATTTGTATAACATATATATACTGATAAAATTCGTCACTATATTATTACTCCTGAATCCAAAGTCTCAGGGTGAGAGAGAGAGAAAAGAAAAACCCACCACTCAAATATCCTTGTTTTTGGCCATGTCCGTGTCTACATCTCCATCTTTAATGGCATCAAAATCAGCAACCTTTCTCCTCCGAAGATGCATCTTGACATAGAAATTAAGAAACAGCGAGAGAATGGCAGCATTGAGAACCGAATTGAAGCCCCAAGCCCCAATTTGATTAAACTCACCTTTCCAAAAATGAAGCAAAAGCACACCCGCATGGCACAAAACATTACAACCGAGAAGAACAATCTGACAAGTGACCACAAAGGGGAAACAAGCACCGGGCAAACCAATGGCAATCCAAAATCTGTAGCCATAAACAAGAGAGTAAACAGAGGTGGCAATGAGAATGGCAAGAACTTGAAAAGATTGAGAGAATTCGAGCCAGAGGAAGGACATGAAGATGAGAATGGAGTGGTTGAAGAGGTGGAAGAAAGAGAGGTGGCGGCCGCGGAGGATGGAGAAGAAGGTGCAGAAAGTGTGGAGGAAGCGGGAGAGGTAGAAGAGCTACTAGAAGAAGACGCGGCCGGAAGGGCGGGTGCCGAGGGGGAAACAGAGGAAGAAATTGGAAAGGGGTTTTGGAGCTAGCCTAGAACCAGCGGGCGTCGCAGATCTCAGAGGTGGAGGAGAAGAGGAGGCCGGTGAGCTGTGGTGGCGATGTTCGACGGTGGAAGATCGATAGACACTGGTCGTGTGCGACACTGAGATGAGGGGCGGTGATGATTGATTCTCTGTGTGACACAGAGAGACAAAGGGAGAGCAAGAGAGAGAAAGAACCGTGTGAAGAAGTAATAGATTTGGGCAAAAATTTAGGCGCCAATATGAAATATTTCCCAATAAAATTTTGAACACATCTGCGACTAAATTTTAGTCGCTGAAGATAGGTTACCAAATATAAAAAATAAAAAATAAAAATTATTTGGCGACTAAAATAATTTTTTGTCGTTGAAAGTAAGTTTTTGGCGACTAAAACTTTAGTCGCCAAAGAGGTATTTTCCATTCGGCGACTAAATATTTTAGTAGCCAAAAATAAATATACCGCGACTAAATTTAAATTTGTCACCGAAAGTAAGTTTTAACTTTAGTTGCCAAAGGGAAAAAATAATTTTTTTATTTTCCATTCGGCAACTAAATATTTTAGTAGCCAAAAGTCAATATACGGCGACTATTTTTTTTTTTTTGTCGCTGAAAGTAAGTTTTTGGCGACTAAAACTTTAGTCACCAAAGAGAAAAAATAATTTTTTTATTTCCCATTCGGCGACTAATATTTTAGTAGTCAAAAGTCAATATACAACGACTAAGTTTTTTTTTTGTTGCCAATTCTGGCATTTTTAGCAACTAAAATCCGACACTGGCCATCAAAGCCTTTTTAAGAAAGCTGTAGAACTCTCTCGTCTCCACATCGCCGGCGTCGCTTTCTCTCCCGTCAGCACTACTTCCGATTTGGCCGCGGTGCTTTGCAAATTGAATTGGCATCCTGGATGTTTCGAAGTTTAACTTGTCGGATCTTAAACAATATGCGAGTAATTTGGAGAAATAGCAGTCCTATTTATTGATGTCTCTTGAAAAGATGAAGAGTAAGAGAGACAAACTTGTATCTCAGCTCTCCGAAAGCGAGCTATGCTCCTTCCTCATGCTTCAATGCGTAATATTAGAGTACATAATATTTTAATTATTAAAGTATTTGTAATGAGTGAAATATTGTTATATATTTTCATGTATGTTGGAACGTTATATTGGAGGACTTTTTAATACAATATTATTTTATAAAAATTAGTTTGCTCGCGTTTAAAATATGTACAATTTTATTTTTATATATATTTTATAAAAATTAGTTTGCTTGCATTTAAACCAACATCAGCAACAAGCATTCCAACAGAAAACCAACAGCCAACCAGCAACTGACCAACAACACAAGTGCACTAGAAAACCAATTGTAGTAGCCCAAGTTTACAATGGTTGTGATAGATTTAGTGTGTGTTGTTGGAGAGAAGGAAAGAGAGATTTTCAAAAGAGACTATATAAGAGAGAGTTGTCACCATCTCCTCCCTACTCCAGGTTTTGCTCCCACTGTGAAATGTGGTGGTGTTGCCAATGAAGAAGGAACGGGAGGAAGATGGAAGAAAACAGTCGAAGATAAGGGGGTGTTTGCTTGTTATGCTAATATTAATGTGGCTTGTTTGGTTGCAAGGATAGATTCAGTTTTTTTTTTGGGTCAAAGATAGAATGTTAGTATGTTAGTAAAATTAGATTGAAGTTAGGAGTGAAGAAAGTCGTAGGAATGTGATGCTTGGGAAAAAGGGAGCTGCTACACCTGTGGAAAACTCAGCCATGATTGCATCAAATGCAAGTGCAAACAAGGTTTTTAAAACCATGGAAGAATGAAAAATCTTGAGTATGGTGTGATTATTGCAATAAACCACACCATACTAGAGAAAACTGTTAGAAGAGTTAGGCTTGCTGATGGCAATTTCTCACCCATTGTAGGAAAAGTTCAAATAAAAATTTTAGAAAATATTACTCTTCACTCTGTCCTTCATGTTCCTAAATTGGCCTGCAAGTTGTTGTCTGTCAGTAAATTATCCAAAATCTCTCACTGTCGTATTGTTTTCTTTGACTCTCATTGTGAATTTCAGGACCGAAACTTGGGGAGGTTGATTGGCAGTGCTAGAATGGTCAATGGTCTTTACTACTTTGATGATGACATATCCAGCAATAAAACAACTCAAGGCTATGGTTGTAGTATGAGTTCACTTTCGGCTCGCGAGCAAAGAATGCTTTGGCATTTTAGACTAGGACATCCTAGTTTTTCATATCTTAAACATTTGTTTTCTAACTTGTTTAAAAATTTGGATTGTTCGTCTTTTCAATGTGAAAGTTGTTATTTATCTAAAAGTCATCGAACTACTTATCTTACAAAACCCTACCGTGCCTCTAAACCATTCTACTTAATTCATAGTGATGTGGGGTTTCTCCGAGGTTACCACCATGACTGGTGTAAAGTGGTTTGTAACTTTTATAGATGATCACACTCGGCTTTGCTAGGTTTATTTGATGAAAGACAAATCTAAAGTAAAAAGCGTGTTTCAAGATTTTTACAAAATGGTTGGCAATCAATTTCATTCAAAAATTAGTATTTTTTGAGCTGATAATGAAAAAGAGTACTTCAATGAATATCTAGGGAATTTTTTAAGGGAAAAAGGTATTTTTCATCAATCTATATGTCGTGACACTCCTCAACAAAATGGTATTGCCGAAAGAAAAAAAAAAGCATTTACTGGAAGTAGCCCGAGCTATAATGTTCTCTATGTATGTTCCCAAATATCTATGGGGAGATGCCATTTTGACAGCCTCTTATTTAATTAAAAAAATGCCTACCCAGGTTTTGCAATATGTCACACCCCTAGAATATTTCAAAAAAACCTTTCTTGAATGCAGAATTAATTCAGATTTGCGTTTAAAAATTTTTTGCTATACTATTTTCGTTCACACACTTGATCATAGAGCAGAAAAATGTGTTTTCATCGGGTATGCTCCAAACAAAAGAGGCTACAAGTGCTATAATCCTCAAACAGAAAACATTCGGGCGATTATGGATGTCTCCTTTCTTGAAACTCAACCTGGCCTGTTTTCAACTGTTCTGTTGGATTATATCGGCTTTCCATCCCTTAGCATCTTGCTCTATATGTTCTTCGGCTAACACTGCTGGTGTTGTTCTTTTCTCCATGACGATGGCTATACTATCATCCGGTATATCCACCTTTTGCCCCCAGTGTAGCCAAGGCATCGGGGAAACGGTTGTGTGTTCGAGGGGTATGTTGGATTTGGACATCATCAAATTAAGTGAGCAACCCTTGAACCACGGTGTGATATGGGCCCAACAGAGGCTCCTTTTTGTGGGCAGCGATTAAACCCAGTATCAACGCCCTAAATTTTCAACTTGCAGAAGCCTTTCTTTTGGGCAGCGATTAAACCCAGTATCAACGCCTCATATTCAGCCTCATTGTTTGAACATTCAAAATCAAGCTTATATGATAGATGAAACTTCTCTCCTTCTTCACTGTGCCAGCTCTGCCTTTCCCACCTCCCGAAGCTCCATCAAATTTTAAGTCCCAATAAGCCTCAACTGCAGCCGCTGAGACATGGACCTCACCTGGTAAAGATACCTCTGCAGGTTCATGTTCACCAGATGGGAATTGGGCCAGTAAGTCTGCAAGTGCTTGGCTCTTAATAGCCTTGGGATTAACACAAGTGATGTTATATTCTGCTAGAGCCAAAAGCCATCTTCCCATTCTTCCAGTCAGAGCGGGTTTGCCAAGCAAGTAGCGGACCGGATCACTCCGGAGTCATAACATGGATAGGGTGTGCCAAAAAAATAGTGGCGCAACTTCCGCGCTGTGAAGATTAAGGCTAAACAATGCCTCTCAATTGGGGTATATCGCGACTCGACACCACGATTGATTTCAGCAGTGTCCCAAAGGAAAAGGTTATCTCAGCAAGGGCTGGAATGAACCTGAGGTATGACACTTCGCCTAGGAATTTCTTCAAAGCCTTTTGAGAGTGTGGCGGTGACATCTCCATGATTGATTTAATCTTATCCCCATCTACTTTAATCCCCCGCCGGTGTACAAAAAAGCTAAGGAACTTGCTGGCAGTAACTCCGAAGGCACACTTGAGAGGGTTCATCTTTAGGCAGAATTTGCGGCACCGTTGAAAAACTTTTTCCAAGTCACAGAGGTGTCGGTTTGCCTCGGTAGACTTGACCACCAGATCATCCACATATACTTCCACTTCATGATGCAACATATCATGGAACATTGCAGCCATAGCCCGTTGGTAGGCTGCCCCCGCGTTTTTCAAACAGAATGGTATCACCGTATAGAAAAAATTTCCCAAGGGTGTTCTAAATGCCGTTTTTTCTACATCTTCTGATGCCATTTTGATCTGCTTATAACCACTGAATCCATCCATAAAGGAGAACATCTTATGGCCCGCAGTAGAATCGACAAGTGTGTTAACATGGGGCAATGGAAACTCATCTTTCGGGCAGGCCTCATTCATTCAGGACGGGAAAGTCCACACAGACCCTAATCTGGACGTTCTTCTTCTCCACAGGCACAATATTTGCTAACCAAGTTAGGTACTGTATAGGCTCAATAAACTTGGCCCTCGGCAACTTTTCTACCTCTTCCTTAATCTTTGCCTCAAGGTCAAGGTGATACTTTCGAGCATGCTGCTTTATTGGCTTAGAGTTGGGAAAAGTATCCAGGTGATGGGTGACAAGAGATGGGTCAAGACCAGGCATCTCATCGTATGTCCAAGCAAAGACGTCACTGTACCGCTTTAGTAGTGTTATCAATTCTGCCTTAGCTGTTGGAGCCATTGTGTCGCTGATGAACACAGGGCTTGCTCTACCCTGGTAAGTCGCTGAGGTTGACCTCAGCAAGTACCTCCTGCTGCGGTTTGGGTCTATCTTGCACGCATTCAGGGACGGGCTCAGGCATCTCCACCAACTCTTCTTGGGACTCGTCATCGTCACATTTATTTGTCTCGGGCCATCCTCCCAAGGTATGATGCCTGGCCTCCACGACCTGTCATAGGTAGTAAATTGTCTTACTCCCTTCCGCACCTCAACAATCTTGGGCGGAGGACTTGTGGACTTGCTGCTCCTCTTCTGCCCACTACTTTCTGGAGCAAACCTTGCATCCCAAATGCCTTCCCATTTTGGCAATTTTACTCCTACAACTTTACCGGTCCTTGGAGTTTCACCCGTTGACAACTCAGTAAAGAACACTGCATCCGAATAGTGTGCCTCCTATGGCTGTTCAAATGCATTTATATGGTTACTGTGCGCTTTTCCAACTTTGCCTTCACGCATTGGTGATAACTCGACAGGATAACTCCATATCGGTGCGTCCAAGCTATGCCAAGTATCATGTGGCAATTTGTGTCCGCTTCAATCACATGAAACTTGGTTGCAGAACGGATCTCACCAACTGCTAAGTCCACGACCACATGGCCCTTGGTATGTTTTTTCTCGCCGCCAAAACCCGTCACAGTGATGGGTTGGCGAACCATCCTGGACTTTGGGACACCAGCCTTTGCAAAGGTGTTAGTAGTGATGATGTTTATGGACGCCCCCGCCATCAAGGAAAGCACGCTTGAACTCTACATCATTGATGTATGCTGTGACAAAAAGAGGACGATTATGGAGAAATGGGTATCCTCTGTCTGCCTCTAAAAAAGTAATGGCCCCATAAGCTTCCTGGATGCGCCGAGGCGCATACTCCTTAGCCTCAGCAACTTCACCATGGTACACTTCAAAGATATTAATGAGGGCTTTTGTTGCTTCTAACCTGGCGGTTTGGCTCAGCCCCAATTGGTCAAAAAAGGCGCGAAACTTAACAGAGTTTTGCAAGGCCTGGGCATTAGCATCCTCTGCGAATTTTGCCTCTGCAGGTACACTGTCTCAGGGAGCTGGCCGGTTGCAATTTCTTCTAACTCATCATAGTAAGACGCCATATGCACTTGATCACGCACAGGCCCGAGATAGCCAATCATATATGTACATTTTTCCCCTTCCCCTTGTGGTTAGGATAAGGGTCCTTCCGCACATCACGGTTGCCGGCATCTTTGAACTTCAGCTCATTTGCGTCAACTTTCTTCTTGAAGATATTTTTCAAAGTCCAACAGTCCCTAGTAGGGTGCATAGTTATCAGAATCCCGATCCGGATCTTATGATCCTACAATCTTACGATCTATTTAAGTACAATCGATCCGGATCGTGTAAAAAACTCCTTATAGGTAGGATCTTTCGATCCTGGTAGTGGGATCTTATAGGATCGTAGAATCCCGATCCGAATCCGATCCAATTTACAAGCCTTATTTTGTATTGTATGACATTTTTTATTGTAAATTTTATGTTTGTTGTCTAAATACCAATTTATGTGGTCAAAATAAATAATAAAAATTAAGTAGTATTGAATCAAATAGACTAAGAAAAACAAACTAGAAAATAAACATTCAAATATTGTGATAATTTAAAAAAATTAAATAGTCGGAAAAACAAACTTAGCTTTAGCAGAGTCTAAGAAGGGTAAGATGATTGCAATTTTATCCTAATTTTTGGAAAGATTATTTTTGTGACTTGAATCCGCTCCACCAGGGATGCTAACGACAAACCTTATCATTCGGTTAAGTTATTCTTTTGAGTTTTTAATATATTTTCATATCCAACTTTGTTAAATATTTTTTCTTCACTTTTTATGCATTATTGTAGATTGTAAAGTATTTTGTTATAGAATTCTTCTTCTTCTTCACTTTCTTTTTTGATGAAATACAATACTTTTGCCATCGAGTTGTCTATTGTATAATATTATATGTACATTTTACATATAGTATTATATTTTTCATAATATCTTCACTTTTTTTTAATAGAATATAGGCTCATTTCGTGTATACTTTATAAGAAATATTTATTTAAATTAAATTATTATGTAATCTGTCCTTTTCGGTAGGATCTTACGATCCTCGATCCGATTCTATAAACACCTCCAACGATCCAACGTAGGATCTCGATTTTAACAACCTTGGTAGGGTGTCTAGTGGTTCTGTGCTAGACACAATAATCCGGGCTTTCTTTGTCCTTCTTGGTTGGAGGGACATCAACTGGAGGCAAGTTAAGTTCATCATCAGTTACCCATTCTTTAACCAGAGACTTAACATTCTCAAGGCTGCAAGGACATGGATTTCTGTCCTCATAACTCTCTTTTCCGAGAGGACGTCGCCTCCCCTTGCGAGCGCCTCCCTCCTGCAGAGGTTACCGCAGCAACTCTGCTACTGCGAGGGTAGCGGTGGCTGTCACGAGATCTGTGCAAGGGACCAGTGGTACTGAGGATCCTAGCTGCCTCAATCAAAGCTGAAATTGTAGGCAGATTATGATTCACCAAGAAAATTTTGTAGTCACGTATGGCACCCTCCACACATATGCTGACTAAATGGGCCTCATCCATTGGATCATGATAGTCAATAGCCTTATCTCGGAACCGCTTAACATAGTAGAGTATATCTTCGCCCTCCTTTTGGACATCTCGCCCAAGGGTGAGGGTTGTAACTTTCGCTTTGACTTGGAAGAACTTCGTGTGGAACTTGTTCACCATCTCCTCCCAACTCTTGATCGAGTTGGGAGCCAAGTTCACATACCAGTTGCAAGCCCTTTCAGTAAGTGGACTTGGAGAACTCCCGAAGGCGCAGAGAGTGGTCACTGCCATGGACACCAAGAGTTTCAATGAACCTCACCACCTGTTCTATGGCATTGCCTTGTTTGCCATCAAACTTAATAAACATGAGTATGGGGCCCTCACATCTAAGTCGTGGAGAGATGGGAGTTGCTTCTTGCTACGCTCTTGCTCGAGCATAGCTTGTACATCGGCTAGAGTAAAAAAGTGAGTGGGTTGGAATGGTCCAGTCTGCTCCTGGGTAGCTGAACCAACGGCCGCACCGTTCGCCTGAAGTACCACCGGAGGCACCTGGATCGGAGCTCGAACCTCAGGGAATAGGTTAGGCACTGGGTTTGGGACTGCTACGGGCGAAGGTGCTTGCGCTGGAGCTGGTCGAGAAGCCATGGCCATAACAGCCTCAGTGAGAGTTTGCAAAGCTGCCAGGATCTCCCTCTGCGTATCCTGGAGTGACTGAACTGCCTCAATCACAACACTATGGTCACGGTCCTCCGCATGTGCTGTTCCGCCATTTGAAGAGCCTTGCTGAACTTCATCCTCTGCCATTTTTTTCCAGTGAGGTGTGTAAACCACTGCGGGTATGAACCATCAACAAAGCAGTGTCCCCAGCAGAGTCGCCAGAAATGTAAGGGGGTTCGAGGTCAGAGAAGGTGATTAGAGAGGCAAAACTATGCTAATGGTCCAAGAATGGTGGAAGTGGCTTGAGAATGAGCAGCAGCAACTGTCTAGAAGTTGAAGAGTGTGCAGCTGGGTGAGGGTTAAACAAGTAGCTCAAGAAAAAATGCATGGCAGTGCCAAAATGGGCAACATCTCCCCCAAATCTCCAAAATTCCTCTTCTTGAACCTTGGGAAATAGATCCTATTTATATAGGCTTTTCCTTAGCACCAAGAGGACACCAAGTGGCCAAATAGAGAGAGGACATGTGTCCTAGATGATCACATGGAATATTCTGCCTTGAGCCACCAGGCTGAAGGTGCCACGTGTCCTTCTACATGTACTGTATACTATCTGTTTGTGTCCACAATTACATTTTTGAGCCTCTGCAAGTGTAGTTGCGACGAGAGTGTTTGGCGCTGAAACTCCCCCTTGAGCCTCAGCAAGTGCAGTTGCGACAGGAGCGTTTACCGCCGCACTTGCCTTCTCAGCTAGAACCTCAGAAAGTGCACTTGCAGCGATAAACCTTGCTACCGCACTTGCCTTCTCAATTCTACTTGGCCACTGCATGCATTCTCAGGACTCCATCAGTCTGCTATCGACTATGTTCGTGCTCACTGCAGCGAAGCCTTCACCCTTAATCACCTAACCACAAACTCTCCAGCTTCCTAGGGCAAAAGCCATATCCAAGCCTGCTATCAGCCGTGCTATGCCTTAGTACCAAGCCCAAAGGGCTTCCTTAGTCCTGCCCGTGCCACTAAGGCAGGTCTATGACCTGGGTAATGGAAAGGGAGTCCCTTATGATCTGGCTACCCTGCTTCCATCATCGCGGGATCACCACAGTAAACTGGTACCCTGGGCCTGCCATCAGCTCCAACCAGTAAGTCTTGAGGCCTGCTATCAGGGCCAAGTTAAATGAATTTTGGGGCCTGCTATCAGCCTTGGGCTAGTAATGCCTTGGGGCCTGCTATTAGCGCCAGGCATTACCCTCTTCTTGCAGAGGGAAAGCTTTTCCCAGAGGTTGCTATCACCTTGGCAGGATGTTCCCTCCACAACTTGGTTGCGGCGGTAATAGTAGCTGCAGTAGTCATTTCCCGTGGCAGGTTCAAATGGCATAACCGACAATATTGGAGATGGCGGCGCTGATAAAGTGCCTATGCAACTTAGACGCCTCTGCAATTTAGTTGCTTCGGTTCTCTCCTTCCCTCAGTAACTCCAGGTGGCGACGGAACCGAGAATACTTGGAATGGCGGCGCTAAGACAAAGTGCCTCCGCAACTTGGTCGTCGTAACTGTCGCCTTTGCAACTTAAGTTCTTCGGCTTTCTCTTTCCCTCGTCAACTTTGGATGGCGGCGGAGCCGAAGATATTAGGAATGGCGACGCTGAGGCAAAGTACCTCGGCAAATTCACCGCTGCATGTATTCCCTCTGAAACTTGACCGTCGCATGTGTTCCTGCTACAACTTGACTCGGTCGTTTTCCTTCGTGGAGCCTGTTTGGAACCTTGGCGGGTCGGACCTACTACGGCCCACTGTTGGCCCACTTCCCTTGGACTTTAGCCCATGCGCCCTTTTCATTCCTGGTCGCCACTTTGGGGCGACCTCAGTACTTAGGCCCACACTTAATTTGGGGTTTAATTTCTGACCCTCTACATTCGTCCCCTGCCCCAGTGAGGGACACATTCCTGGTTTCCCGTGCGTGCATGACGCCAGCAAGTAACCCAAGGGTTGTGTCGGATGGGTCAGAAGTTGTGTCAGCTCTTAAAAGGATTACCCTCTTGACTGACGGGTCATAATGGCCCTTGGGTCCACTGCTCCCCCACTTCCGCCCAAACACACTTTCTGTCTCCTTGTCTTATTCTCTTCCTTGTCCCCACCTTCCAAAGTCTTCTTTACATTTCTTTATACTTCCTTATGGCCAGCACAAGGTTTCTACCCGACAGGGCTGACCCACCCCTTACTGAGTGGAGGAGGGCCTCATACTTCGGAGGGCTAGCTGACCCTTTCTGGAAGGCCATTGACCCCTTCGTTCCTGATGCCCTTCCTATGGAGGAGCCTCTGTTTCCTTTTGGTGAGACAGCTTTGGACGATGCTAACATGGTGAACCCAGTCTTTGTGCTACGGTTTCACGTGGAGCGTGGTGACTTTCCCCATTCATACATCTACTATCGCACTCACTTGGGCCCTCCAACAGGCCGGTCCATCTGGGTTGATGACATCATTGCAGATTTCGAGCAGCGATTGCGGGATGTTCGTCTCTACAATGTCGTTTCGATTTCGAGGGAGTTATCAGTGCGCAAAGTACAAACCAACACTGATATGGTTGTCTTCCGCTGGAGCCGCGACACTCACACTTTTTCTTTGGCATGGGTGGAGATAACTCTAACCCTCCAAGATGTTGCCGTCCTTCTGTGCTTGAGCACTCGTAGAGATCACCCCTTCGATCCAGCGTCCCTGACTCCTGCACAACAAGTTTCTGTCACTGCCCTTCAAGGAGCCTTTCGAGAGGAGCGAAAGTATTGCTCTTGATCTGATCTTAGGACCAGAGAACTACTCCAGGAGAGGCCCAAGAGGGACAAAAGCACTTATCTTTCTGGCTTAAGCATTTCACCAAGGGCCTGCAACCAGTTGTGGGCGACATCACAGAGGAGAGTCACAACTCCGTAGTTGGGCCGGGCTACCGCGGCGACTTGTACTTGGCCGCCTTCGTCAGTTACTTCATTTTTTTTTTTTGTTCTCCCCAGCAACCTTGCTGAGAGTATTAACCCTTTAGTGTTCCCTTTGGCTGTCAAACTTTGCAACGGCAGCCAGATCCCTCTGGCCCCCCTCTTCTTGGGGAACTTATACTTCCGCCTTGATCTCATCCATTCGGGGATGAAGCGATCCATGGGCCCGCTATGATGTGTGGAGCTTTCTACACACTCAGTTCCTGACCGCTTGCTTCTATGAGAGATTCCCTGCCACGGGCCCCGTCCCTAAAGAACATGAGCCTTTCTTCACAGACGAAGTCCTTAATGCAGAGGGTCGTCCTGTTCTAGATGCAAATGGTCGACCTGTCACGAGACAAGTGCGCCACTCCCTCCCTCGCATCTCTCAGTGGTCTTCTCTTCGCACCAACAGACCCTTTGTAGATTATGTAGACCGTATGGAAGAGTGTACTCCGCCCTTTCACTCAGCTTCTTCCAGGCATTTCTGTGGTTCCATTCCCTTTTTCCGAGGCTCGCCATGTTGATTTCTCCCTCGACAGTGTCCAGGCCAACTCCCTTCTTATTGCTGCCATGACACGCCCCCGATTTCTACCCGTGTAGAACGAAAAGGGCATGTCCAGCGTCATCTATCGACCGGACAGGGTCCCTAAGCAGTTCGACATGGATCATAGCGTCCCACATGCCCCTTCGCTTCAGACTGATTACCACCAGAGCTTTTAGCAGTTTGCCCGCGATTATACCGCTTTACTTGTGGAGGGCTTAGGCTTCATGGAGCTTCCCTCACTTGGAAGAGAGGGCGCCTTTACACCCAGTAAAAGGTTGTTCTGGCACCGCAACCTCAATTCTTTCTTCAACTTTTGCAACAGTGCTCCCGTAGTCCCTGCGATGGAACCCATCCCGCAACCTGACTTATCTTTTCGTCTACCCTCTGGCCGAGGGAAACAGATCAGTATATTCGGTCGCTTCAAGCCTCTATCCCTGCCTACCATGGAAAAGCCTCACCCGTCTGGGGCAAATTGCTCTCCTTCAAGTCGGCACAACAGTTACGGTCAACCCGCTCCAGACTAAGGGCAGCCCAAGAGGCAGCGGCATCTGTTGCCGAGGCACGTGCTTCACCAAGTAGGAAGAGACTTCGAAAGGTACCCATACTTAGAAAAAATTTTGCATTGCTTCCTTGGACTTCTTACATTTACTTTGGTAATCACATAACCTTGTCTCTTTTCAGGGCCCACCGACCGTACCACCGGCCCCGGAGGTTCTTCTACTGCCATCGGAATTTCCTCAGATTCAGACGACGACAACGACCTTCCCATTGCTACAAGGGTCACAAGGCTCAGGACCCGCAGGGCAGTACCTCCAGAAGTTGAAGAAGAACCAACTGCTGGGGCTGCACCAACTACTGAGGCTGAACAAGTTGTGGAGGCTGCAGAAAATGAAGTTCCCCCGGCTGTAGAAATTGTTACGGGCGGCCTAGTTGCTGAGGGTGCAGAGCCTTCAAACCCCGCTGATTCTGTGCACTCCGACCGTTCCTCTGTCGGCGGAGATGATTTTTTCCGTGAGATCCCAAGGGAAGATCGCGGCATGAGAGAGCCGCTGGAAGTTGCACCACCTCCCTTTGAAGCTGCATCTGGTGGTTCCATCCAGTCCACTGAGTCTCCATTGGTTCAGCAGACCCCACTTCCGAAACGCCCAAGTGGCTGAGGAGAGTGCAAGTGTAGCGGCTGCTTCCACTGTTCCTGCTGTGACCCCTCTAAATTTGGACCGACTTACAGAGGTAACTGTCAATTTAGCAACCCGCACTGTTACTGCGGTCGCTGGGACCTCTGACCCAATTGCTTCGGCAACCTCTCAACAGCTAGCAGACTTGTACCCCACTCATTTTCCGAAAGTGCCAATAGGCCTTGGCGTATCCCAAGATTTTTATACTGGGATGGATACCATTGCTATTCCAGATCTGAACGTTGGAGACCACCAGATGGATAACATCTTTTCGGAGCGACATGACGGTACAGGCAGCTTCAGTCTTTCCCGCGAGGCTAGTTCACCCGGTCGCCAATGCTGCATCTACCCATTCCAATGCTGTTGGGCAATCATCTTCAGGGGAAGTGTGTCATCCTCAGACCTTTGGTAGCTCTACCAGTCTCCGTCCAGTGATTGAAGCTGGCGGGGGTGTGAGGGAGTCCCCTCAGCCCTCAGTGAAAGTTTCTTTTCTAAGTTACTGGGTCTCCTCCGTAACTGCTTCCACTCTTGCCCCGCATCAAGGCGCTGCACCTCGGCACCTTTACTGCTCTTAACGTTCCTGGATCTATGGTGCAAACAGCACTGCTGGAGTCACTTGCCAACTTCATTCGCGACCTTGCTACTAAGAAGATTCTGACAACCCCTAGCAAGTTCGTGGAAAGTGCCGAGGCAAACTAGAGCGACTTTGAGAGGAACGGTTTGGACCTATCGTGGATAAGGGATAGGCTTCAGGCAGTTGTTGGTTTCCTCGAGTATGCAGACAACGTGGCGATGATACGGCCAGTTCTGAACTCATCATCTACTCGTCAACTTGTAGTACCTGCTGCGGCTTGCCTCAGCAACTTTGTAAGGGCCTTCCCATCTTGGTGAGAACTTGGGAACTGGTTGCCCCTACATGATTGCGTCCACTGTCTTCCATACCAAGTCCCTTGCGAGGGGCTCCCTCCTGCAGAGGTTACCGCAGCAACTCTGTTACTACGAGGGTATTGGACTTGGAGAACTCCCAAAGGCGCAAAGAGTGGTCACTACCATGGAAATCAAGAGTTTTAATGAACCTCACCACTGGTTCTATGGCATTGCCTTGTTTCCCATCAAACTTAATAAACTTGGGCACTATATACCCAGTTGGGTATGGCATGGCCAATATCTCCGGAGAGTATGGGGCGTTCACATCTGTGTCGAGGAGAGATGGGAGTTGCTTCTTACTACGCTCTTGCTTGAGCATAGCTTTTACATCGGCTAGAGTAACAAAGTGAGTGAGCTGGAATTGTCTAGTCTGCTCCTGGGTAGCTGAACCAGCGGCCGCACTGTTCGCTTGAAGCACTGCCAAAGGCACCTGAATCGGAGCCCGAACCTCAGGGAACAGGTTAGGCACTGGATTTGGGACTGTTACGGGCGGAGGTGCTTGCGCTGGAGCTGGTCGACAAGCCATGGCCATAACAGCCTCAGTGAGAGTTTGCAAAGCTGCCAGGATCTCCCACTGCGTATCCTGGACTGACTGAACTGCCTCAATCACAACACTGTAGTGACGGTCCTTCGCATGTGTTGCTCCGCCATTTGAAGAGCCTTGCTGAACTTCATCCGCTGCTATTTTTTTCCAGTGAGGTGTGTAAACCACTGCGGGTATGACCCATCAACAAAGCAGCCTTCCCAGCGGAGTCACCAGAAATATAAGGGGGTTCGAGTTCAGAGAAGGTGATTAAAGAGGCAAAACTATGCTAATGGTCCAAGAATGGTGGAAGTGGCTTGAGAATGAGCAGCAACAACTGTCTGGAAGTTGGGGAGTGTGCAGCTGGGTGAGGGTGAAGCAAGTAGCTCAAGAAGAAATGTATGACAGTGCCAAAATGGGCAGCATCTCACCCAAACCCCCAAAATTCCTCTTGCTGAACCATGGAAAATGGGTCCTATTTATATAGGATTTTCCTCTGCATCAAGAGGACAATAAGTGGCCAAATAGACAGAGGACATGTGTCCTAGAGGATCACATGGAATATTCTGCCTTGAGCAATCAGGCTGAAGGTGCCACGTGTCCTTCTGCATGTACTGTGTACTATATATTTGCCTCCGCAACTACCTTTTTGAGCCTCAGCAAGTGCAGTTGCGACGGGAGCGTTTGCCGCTGCACTTGCCTTCTCAACTCGAACCTCAGCAAGTTCAGTTGCAACGGTAAACTTGGCTACTGTACTTGCCTTCTCAATTCTACTTGGCCACTACATGCATTCTCAAGACTCCATTAGTCTGCTATCGACAATGTTCGTGCTCACTGCAGCAAAGCCTTTACCCTTAGCCACCTAACCACAAACTCCTCAGCTTTCCCAGGCGTAGGCCATAGCCAAGCCTGCTATCAGCCGTGCTGTGCCTTAGTACCAAGCCCAAGGGGCTTCCGTAGTGCTGCCTGTGCTACTAAGGCAGGTCTATGCTCTGGGTAAAGGAAAGGGAGTCCCTTATGCTAGGGCTACCCTGCTTCTATCTTCGCGGGATCGTCGCGGTAAACTGGTACCCTGGGCCTGCTATCAGCTCCAACCAATAAGTCCTAGGGCCTGCTATCAGCCCTGGGCTAGTAATGCCTTAAGGCCTGCTATCAGCGCCAGGCATTACCCTCTCCTTGAAAAGGGGAAGCTTTTCCCAGAGGTTGCTATCACCTTGCCGGGATGTTCACTTCGCATGTTGGTTGCGGCGGCAGTCATTTCCTGTGGCAAGTTCAAATGGCATGACCGACAATATTGGAGATGGCGGCGCCGACAAAGTGCCTTTACAACTTGGGCGCCTCTGCAACTTAGTTGCTTCGGTTCTCTTCTCCCTCAGCAACTCCAGGTGGCGACGGAACCGAGAATACTTGGAATGGCGACGCTAAGACAAAGTGCCTCCGCAACTTGGTCGTCGCAACTGTCGCCTCTGTAACTTAGTTGCTTCGGCTTTCTCTTTCCTTCATCAACTTTGGATGGCGGCAGAGCCGAAGATATTAGAAATGGCGACACTGAGGCAAAGTACCTCGGCAACTTCCCCGCTGCATGTATTCCCTCTGCAACTTGACCGTCGCATGTGTTCCCGCTGCAACTTGGCTTCGTCATTTTCCTTCGTGGAGTCTGTTTGGACCCTTGGCGAGTCAGACCTACTCCGGCCCACTGTTGGCCCACTTCCCTTGGACTTTAGCCCATGCTCATTTTTCATTCCTGGTCGCCTCTTTGGGACAACCTCAGTACTTAGACCCATACTTAATTTGGGGTTTAACTTCTGACCCTCTACAAAAACAGAACGTAGCGGCTAGAAGTAGTGCTGAAGCTGAATTTAGATCAGTGGATCATGGAATTTGTAAAGCTTTGTGGATCGAGAGATTATTGGAAGACTTAAAAATTCCAAGAACATCACCAATGGAAATTTACTGTAACAACAAGGCAGCAAATGCAATTGCACATAATCTTGTTCTTCACAACAGAACTAAGCATGTGGAAGTCGACAAGCACTTTATCAAAGAAAAGATTGAGAAGGGATTGATCTACATGTCTTATAAACCCACTGCGGAATAGATTGCGGATGTTCTTACAAAGGGACTACACAAAAGGCAGTTCGACCACCTAATCTACAAGTTGGCCATGGAAGACATAGTCAAGCTAGCTTGAGGCGGAGTGTTGGAAATGGGAAGAAAATAATTCTGTCAGGATATGGCTAAACTCTTTAGGATATCGCAACTGTAAATATCTAGATTTAGTCAATACTATAGAATAGGAAAGTTTATATTTAGAATTAGAATTAGTAGCTAAATAGTAGCTAATCAGTCCTCAAAATCAGTACCTAATCAGTCCCTTATTTTATGCCATGTATATCTCCTATTAATAGAGGTGATGTGTGTACATTGTTTAAATATGAGAATAAGAAATATTATTCTTTCTAGCTTTCATTCAAAATAATAAAATCCAGTTTTCCAACTAGTACCAAGCATGTAGATTTTGAATTTCTAAACAAATTTAATTAAGGCATTTCAAAATGGCCTATTTGACTGATCAATAAATTAATGGAAGGAAAATAACACGGTGCAGCTGATAATAGAGTAAGTAGAACTTCAATTGGCGAACAATAATGCAAGACCCCAAATGTTCTAGCAAACACTCACATGGGTGTTGGTCCCACACCCATGTGAGTGGTAAATTTTTTGGTAAATTTTTTCGTATCCCTAGGCGTTTTGCTCATTGGTGAAATATGGCAAGAGACGAAAACCACAAAAGAAAGACACGAAAAGGAGCATAATGTAACTACTAGGGAATCCTGAAAAACAAACTCACTTGGTAAGTCAACGAGAGATGGAAATAAGCTGAACAAATGATCCAAAAGACATCAATGCTGGAAACACACTTAGAAACGATTTTTCTAATCTTTTTGCGCTTGAGAGGAGATAACTCCAACCCTCGAAGATGTTGCCATCCTTCTGCGCATGAGCACTCGTGGAGATCACCCCTTCAATCCAGCAACCCTGACTCCTGCACAACAAGTTTCTGTCACTTCCCTTCAAGAAGCCTTTCGAGAGGAGCGGAAGTATTGCTCTTGGTCTGATCTTAATACGGGAGAACTACTCTAGGAGAGGCCCAAGAGGGACAAAAGCACTTATCTTTCTGGCTAAAGCAGTTCTTCAAGGACCTGCAACCAGCTGTGGGCGACATCACAGAGGAGAGTCGCAACTCCGTAGTTGGGCCAGGCTACCGCGGCGACTTGTACTTGGCCGCCTTCGTCAGTTACTTCATTTTTTTTTTTTGTTCTCCCCAGCAACCTTGCTAAGAGTATTAACCCTTTGGTGTTCCCGTTGGCTATTAAACTTTGCAGCGGCAGCCAAATCCCTTTGGTCCCCCTCTTCTTGGGGAACTTATACTTCCGCCTTGATCTCATCCATTCGGAGAGGGAGCGATCCATGGGCCCGCTATGATGTGTAGAGCACTTTGTACACACTCAGTTCTCGACCGCTTTCTTCTATAATAGATTCCCAGCCACGGGCCCCGTCCCTAAAGAACATGAGCCTTTTTCACAGACGAAGTCCCTGATGCAGAGCGTCGTCCTGTTCTAGATGCAAAGGGTCGACCTATCACGAGGCAAGTGCGCCACTCCCTTCCTCCATCACATCCCTCGGTGGTCTGGTCGTGGCACCAACAGACTCTTTGCAGATTATGTAGACTGCATGGAGGAATGTGTGTTCCGCCCTTTCACTCCGCTTCTTCCAGGCATTTCTGTGGTTGCATTCTATTTTTCCGAGGCTCGCCATGTTGAGTTCTCCCTCGACAGTGTCCAGGCCAACTCCCTTTTTATTGCTGCCATGATACGCCCTGGATTTCTACCCGTGGGGAACGAGGAGGGCATGTCTAGCGTAA
Organism: Camellia sinensis; assembly: GCF_055761805.1. Taxonomy (NCBI): domain Eukaryota; kingdom Viridiplantae; phylum Streptophyta; class Magnoliopsida; order Ericales; family Theaceae; genus Camellia; species Camellia sinensis. Next base: position 92,263,149 of record NC_138964.1, read on the forward strand.
TCTATCGTCCGGACAGGGTCCCTGAGCAGTTCGGCACAGATTAGGGCGTCCCACATGCCCCTCCGCTTCAAACTGATTACCACCAGAGCTTTCAGCGGTTTGCCCGTGATTATACCGCTCTACTTGTGGAGGGCTTAGGCTTCATGGAGCTTTCCTCACTTGGAAGAGAGGGCATTTTTACTCTGACAAAAAGGTTGTTCTGCCACCGCAACCACAACTCTTTCTTCTACTTTTGCAACAGTGCTCCCGTAGTCCCTACGATGGAACCCATCCCGCAGCCTAACTTATCTCTTCATCTGCCCTCTAGCCGAGGGAAATAAACCAGTATATTCTATCGCTTCAAGCTTCTATCCCTCCCTATCGTGGAGAAGCCTCACCCGTCTGGGGCAAATTGCTGCCCTCCAAGTCGGCACGACAGTTACGGACGACCCGCTCCAGACTAAGGGCAGCCCAAGAGGCAGCGACATCAGTTGCCGAGGCACGTGCCTCACCAAGTAGGAAGAGACTCCGAAAGGTACCCATACTTAGAAAATATTTTGCATTGCTTCCTTGGACTTCTTACATTTACTTTGGTAATCACATAACCTTTTTTCTTTTCAGGGCCCACCGTCCATACCACCGGACCCGGCCCCGGATGTTCTTCTACTGCCATCAGAATTTCCACAGATTTAGATGACAACGACGACGACCTTCCCATTGCTACAAGGGTCACAAGGTTCAGGACCCGCGGTGCAGTACTTCCAGATGTTGAAGAAGAACCAAGTGTTGGGGCCGCACCAACTATTTTGGCTGAGCCAGTTGTGAAGGCGGCAGAAAATGAAGTTCCCCCTACTGTGAAAGTTGTTGCGGGCGGCCTAGTTGCTAAGGGTGCAGAGCCTCCAAACCCCGCTGATTCTGTGCACTCCGACCGTTCCTCTGTCGGCGGAGATGATTTTTTCCCTGAAACCCCAAGGAGAGATAACGACATGAGAGAGCCGCTAGAAGTTGCACCACTTCCCTTTGGAGCTGCATCTGGTGGTTCCACCCAGTCCACTGAGTCTCCATTGGTTCAGCAGACCCCACTTCCGAACGCCCAAGTGGCCGAGGAGAGTGCAGGTGTAGCGGCTGCTTCCACTGTTCCTACAGTGACCCCTTTAAATTTGGACAGACTTGTAGAGGTAACTGTCATTTTAGCCACCCACACTGTTACTGCTGTCATTGGGACCTCTGACCCAGTTGCTTCGGCAACCTCTGAACAGCTGGCAGACTTCAACCCCACTCACTTTCCAAAAATGCCAGCTGACCTTGGGGTATCCCAAGATTTTTATACTGGGATGGATACCACTGCTGTTCCAGATCTAAACACTGGAGACTACCAGATGGATGACCTCTTTTCAGAGCAAAATGACAGTGCAGGCAGCTTTAGTCTTTCTCGTGAGGCTAGTTAACCCGCTCGCCAACGCAGCATCTACCCAATCCAATGCTGCTGGGCAATCATCTTCAGTGGAAGTGCATCGTGCTTAGACCTTTGGTCGCTCCACCAGTCTCCCTCCAGTGATTGAAGCAGGCAAGAGTGTGAGGGAATCCCCTTAGCCCTCATAGAAAGTTTCTTTTCTATGTTATTGGGTCTCCTCTGTAGCCGCTCCCACTCTCGCCCCGCATCCAGGCGCCGCACCCCTGCACCTTTACTGCTTTTAACGTTCCTTGATCTATGGTGTAGACAGCACTGCTGGAGTCACTCGCCAGCTTCATTCGTGACCTTGCTACTAAGAAGATTGTGACAACCCCGAGCAAGTTCGTGGAAAGTGCCAAGGCAAACCTGAGCGGCTTTGAGAGGAACGGTTTGAACCTAACGTGGATGAGGATAGGCCACAGGCAGTCGATGGTTTCCTCGAGCATGCAGACAACGTGGCGATGATAGGGCCAATTCTGAACCCATCATCTACTCGTCAACTTGTAGTACCCGCTGCTACTTGCCTCAGCAACTTTGCAGAGGCCTTCCCATCTTGGTGACAACTTGGGAATTGGTTGCCCCCGCATGATTGCGTCCACTGCCTTCCATACCAAGTCCCCTTTATTGAACTTCTTGTGCTGAACAGATTGATTGTAGGCACGAGCTATGGATTGATGATACTTTTCCATTGCCCGCGAGGCCCGATCTCTTCTTTCTTCAGCTACCTCTATGTCATTCATTCTGCTGTCAAGAACTAAGTGCGCTGACATAGCCATTCTTGCTAAGGGTACTGCTAACTCAACTAGTAACAAAGCTTCGGACCCGTACACTAGGGAAAATGGGGTTGCCTGAGTTGGCTTTCTCTTTGACAGTCTGTATGCCCAGAGTACAGACCAACACTAATATGGTTGTCTCCAGCTGGAGCCACGACACTAACACTATATTTTTGGCATGGGAGGAGATAACTCCAACCCTCGAAGATGTTGCCATCCTTCTGCGCTTGAGCACTCCTGGAGATCACCCCTTCGACCCGGCGTCCCGGACTCCCGCAGAACAAGTTTCTGTCACTGCCCTTCAAGGAGCCTTTCGAGAGGAGCGGAAGTATTGCTCTTGGTCTGATCTTAGGACTGGGGAACTACTCTAGGAAAGGCCCGAGAGGAACAAAACCACTTATCTTTCTAGCTGAAGCATTTCTTCAAGGACCTGCAACCAGTTGTGGGCGACATCACAGAGGAGAGTCGCAACTCCATAGTTGGGCCGGGCTACCACGGCGACTTGTACTTGGCCGCCTTCGTCAGTTACTTCAATTTTTTTTTTTTGTTCTCCCCAGTAACCTTGCTGAGAGTATTAACCCTCTGGTGTTCCCTTTGGCTGTCAAACTTTGCAGCGGCAGCCAGATCCATCTAGCCCCCTTCTTCTTGGGGAACTTATACTTCCGCCTTGACCTGATCCATTCGGAGATGAAACGATCCATGGGCCCGGTATGATGTGTCGAGCTCAATGTACAAACTCAGCTCCTGACTGCTTTCTTCTATGAGAGATTTCCTGCCACGGGCCCCGTCCCTAAAGAACAAGGGCCTTACTTCATAGACTAAGTCCTTGATGCAGAGCGTCGTCTTGTTCTAGATGCAAAGGGTCGACCTGTCACGACGCAAGTGCGCCACTCCCTCCCTCCCTCGCTTCTCTCGGTGGTCTGGTCTTGGCACCAACAGACCCTTTGCAGATTATGTAGACCGCATGAAGGAGTGTGTGTTCCGCCCTTTCACTCAGCTTCGTCTAGCTGTGGTTCCATTCTATTTTTTCGAGGCTCGCCATGTTGATTTCTCCCTTGACAGTGTCCAGGCCAACTCCCTTCTTCTTGTTGCCATGATACGCCCCGAATTTCTACCCGAGTGGAACGAGGAGGGCAAGTCCAGCGTCATCTATCGACCGGAGAGGGTCCCTAAGCAGTTCGGCACAGAACAAGGCATCCTACATGCCCCTCCGCTTCAGACTGATTACCACCAGAGCTTTCAGCAGTTTGCCCGTGATTATACCGCTCTACTTGGGAGGGCTTAGGCTTCATGGAGCTTTCCTCACTTGGAAGAGAGGGCGTTTTTACTGCGACTAAAAGGCTGTTCTGGCACCGCAACCTCAACTTTTTCTTCCACTTTTGCAACAGTGCTCCTGTAGTCCCTGCGAAGGAACCCATCCCGCAGCCTAACTTATCTCTTCGTCTGCCCTCTGGCCGAGGGAAACAAACCAGTATATTTTATCGCTTCAAGCTTCTATCCCTCCATACCGTGGAGAAGCCTCACCCGTAAGGGCAAATTGCCCCCCCTCAAGTCGGCACGACAGTTACGGACGACCTGCTCCAGATTAAGGGCAGCCCAAGAGCCAGCGGCATCAGTTGCCGATGCACGTGCCTCACCAAGTAGGAAGAGACTCCGAAAGGTACCCATACATAAAAAATATTTTGCATTGCTTCCTTGGACTTCTTACATTTACTTTGGCAATCACATAACCTTTTTTCTTTTCAGGGCCCACCGGCCATACCACCGACCCCGGATGTTCTTCTACTGCCATCGGAATTTCCTCAAATTCAGACGATGACAACGACGACGACCTTCCCATTGCTACAAGGGTCACAACGTTCAGGACCCGCAGGGCAATACTTTCAGATGTTGAAGAAGAACCAAGTGCTGAGACCGCACCAACTACTGAGGCTGAGCCAGTTGTGGAGCCTGCAGAAAATGAAGTTCCCCCTGCTGTGGAAGTTGTTGCGGGCGGCCTAATTGCTGAGGCTGCAGAGCCATCAAACCCCGCTGATTCTGTGCACTCCGACCGTTCCTCTGTCGGCGGAGATTATTTTTTCCTGCGACCCCAAGGAAAGATAGCGGCATGAGAGAGCCGCTGGAAGTTGCACCACCACCCATTGGAGTTGCATCTGGTGGTTCCTCCCAGTCCACTGAGTCTCCATTGGTTAACCAGACCACACTTCTGAACGCCCAAGTGGCTGAGGAGAGTGCAAGTGTAGCGGCTGCTTCCACTGTTCCTGCTGTGGCCCTTCTAAATTTGGACCGACTTGCAGAGGTAACTGTCACTTTAGCCACCCACACTGTTACTGCTGTCTCTGGGACCTCTGACCCAGTTGCTTCGGCAACCTCTGAACAACTAGCAGACTATACCCCACTCACTTTCCGAAAGTGCCAGCTTACCTTGGGGTATCCCAAGATTTTTATACTGGGATGGATACCACTGCTGTTCCAGATCTGAACGTTAGAGACTACCAAATGGATAACCTCTTTTCAGAGCGACATGACGGTGCAGGCAGCTTTAGTCTTTCTTGCGAGGCTAGTTCACCCGCTCGCCAACGCTGTATCTACCCATTCCAATGCTGCTGGGCAATCATCTTTAGGGGAAGTGCGTCGTCCTCAGACCTTTGGTCGCTCCACCAATCTCCATCCAGTGATTAAAGCTAGTGGGGGTGTGAGTGAGTCCCCTCAACCCTTAGAGAAAGTTTTTTTTCTAAGTTACTGGGTCTCCTCCGTAGCTGCTCCCACTCTCGCCCCGCATCCAGGCGCTGCACCCCGACACCTTTACTGCTTTTAACATTCCTAGATCTTGTTACAAAGAAGATTCTGACAACCCCTAGCAAGTTCGTGGAAAGTGCTGAGGCAAACCTGAGCGGCTTTCAGAGGAACGGTTTGGACCAATTGTGTATGAGGGATAGGCTTCAGGCAGTCGATGGTTTCCTCAAGCATGCAGACAACGTGGCGATGACACGGCTAGTTTTGAACCCATCATCTACTCGTCACCTTCTAGCACCCCCTGCTGCTTGCCTCACCAAATTTGTAGGGGCCTTCCGATCTTGGTGAGAACTTGGGAATTGGTTGCCCCCGCATGATTGCGTCCACTGTCTTCCATACCAAGTCCGCTTTATTGAACTTCTTGTGCTGAACATATTGATTGTAGGCACGAGCTACGGATTAATGATACTTTTCCATTGCCCGCGAGGCCCGATCTCTTCTTTCTTCAGCTGCCTCTATGTCATTCTTTCTGCTGTCTGGAACTAAGTGTGCTGACATAGTGATGATGTTTATGGACACCCCCGCCATCAAGGAAAGCACGCTTGAACTCTATATCATTGATGTATGCTGTGACAAAAAGATGACGATTATGGAGAAATGGGTATGCTTTGTCTGCCTCTGAAAAAGTAATGGCCCCATAAGCTTCCTGGATGCGCCGAGGCGCATACACTTTAGCCTCGGCAACCTCATCATGGTGCACTTCAAAGATATTAATGAGGGCTTTTGTTGCTTCCAACCTGGCGGCTTGGCTCAGCCCCAACTGGTCAAAAAAGACGCGAAACTTAACAGAGTTTTGCAAGGCCTGGGCATTAGCATCCTCTGCAAATTTTGCCTCTACAGGTACCGTCTCAGGGAGCTAGCCGGTTGCAATTTCTTCTAACTCATCATAGTAAGACACCATATGCACTTGATCACGCACAGGCCCGAGATAGCCAATCATATATGTACATTCTTCCCCTTCCCCTTGTGGTTAGGATAAGGGTCCTTCCGCACATCATGGTTACCGGCATCTTTGAACTTCAGCTCATTTGCGTCAACTTTCTTCTTGAAGATACTTTTTCAAAGTCCAACAGTCCCTAGTAGGGTGTCTGGTGCTTCTGTGATAGACACAATAATCCGAGCTTCCTTTGTCCTTCTTGGTTGGAGGGACGTCAACTGGAGGCAAGGTAACTTCACCATCAACTACCTATTCTTTAACTAGAGCCTTAACATTCTCAAGGCTGCAAGAACATGGATTTCTGTCCTCATAACTCTTTCTCCTCCGAGAGGACGTTGCCTCCCCTTGCGAGCGGCTCCCTCCTGCAGAGGTTACCGCAGCAAATCTGCTACTGCGAGGGTAGCGGAGGCTGTCACGAGATCTGTGCAAGGGACCAGTGGTACTGAGGTTCCTAGCTGCCTCAATCAAGGCTGAAATGGTAGGCAGATATTGATTCACCAAGAAAATTTTGTAGTCGCGTATGGCACCCCTCCACACATATGCTAACTAAATGGCCTCATCCACTGGTTCATGACAGTCAATAGCCTTATCTTGGAACCGCTTAACATAGTCCACTATATCTTCACCCTCCTTTGGGACATCTCGCCCAAGGGTGAGGATTGTAGCTTTCTCTTGAACTTGGAAGAACTTCGTATAGAACTTGTTCACCATCTCCACCCAACTCTTGATCGAGTTAGGAGCCAAGTTTACCACCAGAGGCACCTGGATCGAAGCCCGAACCTCAGGGAACAGGTTAGGCACTAGGTTTGGGACTGCTACGGGCGGAGGTGCTTGCGCTGGAGCTGGTCGAGAAGCCATGGCCATAATAATAGCCTCAGAGAGAGTTTGCAAAGCTGCCAGGATCTCCCTCAGCGTATCCTAGAGTGACTAAACTGCCACAATCACAACACTGTGGTCACGGTCCTCCACATGTGCTGCTCCGCCATTTGAAGAGCCTTGCTGAACTTCATCCACTGCCATTTTTTCTAGTGAGGTGTGTAAACCACTGCGGGTATGAACCATCAACAAAGCAACCTCCCCAGCAGAGTCGCCAGAAATACAAGGGGGTTCGAGGTTAGAGAAGGTGATTAGGAGGCAAAACTATGCTAATGGTCCAAGAATGGTGGAAGTGGCTTGAGAATGAGCAGCAACAACTGTCTGGAATTTGGAGAGTGTGCAGCTGGGTGAGGATGAAGCAAGTAGCTCAAGAAGAAATGTATGGCAGTGCCAAAATGGGATAGTAATGCCTTGGGGCCTACTATCAGCGCCAGGCATTACCCTCTACTTGCAGAGGGGAAGCTTTTCCCAGAGGCTGCTATCACCTTGGCGGGATGTTCCCAACGAAAGTTGGTTGCGGCGGCAGTAGTTGCTATTGGAGATGGCGGCGCCAACAGTGCCAATGCAACTTAGGCACCTCTGCAACTTGGTTGCTTCGGTTCTCTCCTTCCCTCAGCAACTCCAAGTGGCGACGGAACCGAGAATATTTGGAATGGCGGCCCTAAGATAAAGTGCTTCCGCAACTTGGTCGTCGCAACTATCGCCTCTGCAACTTAGTTGCATCGGCTTTCTCTTTCCCTCGTCAACATTGGATGGCGGCGGAGCCGAAGATATTAGGAATGGCGGCGCTGAGGCAAAGTACCTCGGCAACTTCCCCGCTGCATGTATTCCGTCTGTAACTTGACCGTCGCATGTGTTCCCGCTGCAACTTGACTCGGTCATTTTCCTTCGTGGAGTCTGTTTGGTCCCTTGGCGGGTCGGACCTACTCCGGCCCACTGTTGGTCCACTTCCCTTGGACTTTAGCCCATGCTCCTTTTTCATTCCTAGTCGCCTCTTTGGGGCGACCTCAGTACTTAGGCCCATACTTAATTTGGGGTTTAAATTCTGACCCTCTACATTTGCCCCCTGCCCCAGTGGGCGACACGTTCCTGGTTTCCTGCGCGTGCATGACGCCAGCAAGTAACCCAAGGGTTGCGTCGGTTCGGTCAGAAGTTGTGTCGGCTCTTAAAAGGATCACCCTCTTGACTGACGGGTCATAATGGGCCTAGGGAAGCGTGTCGGCGCCCTTTTGCTACTTTCTTTATAAACAGCGCCCTTGGGTCCACTGGTCCCCCACTTCAGCCCAAACACACTTTCTGTCTCCTTGTCTTCTTCTCTTTCTTGTCCCCACTTTCCAAAGTCATTTTTACTTTTCTTTATACTTCCTTACGGCCAGCATAAGGTTTCTACCTGACAGGGCTGACCCACCCCCTACTGAGTGGAGGAGAGCGTCACACTTCGGAGGGCTAGTTGACCCTTTCTAGAAGGTCGTTGACTCCTTCGTTCCTGATGCCCTTCATTTGGAGGAGCCTCTGCTTCCTTTTGGTGAGGCAGCTTTGGATGATGCTAACATGGTGAACCCAGTATCTCTGCTGCGGTTTCGCGTGGAGCGTGGTGACTTTCCCCATTCATACATCTACTATCGCACTCACTCGGGCCCTCCAATAGGCTGGTCCCTCTGGGTTGATGACATCATTGCAGATGGTGGCTTCGAGCAGCGATTGCAGGATGTTCGTCTCTACAATGCCGTTTCGATTTCGGGGAAGTTATTAGTGCGCAAAGTACAGACCAACATTGATATAGTTGACTCCCGCTGGAGCCACGACACTCACACCTTTTCTTTGGCACGGGTGGAGATAACTCCAACCCTCCAAGATGTTGCCGTCCTTCTGCGCTTCAGCATTCGTAGAGATCGCCCCTTCGATCCAACGTCCCTGACTCCTGCACAACAAGTTTCTGTCACTGCCCTTCAAGGAGCCTTTCGAGAGGAGCGGAAGTATTGCTCTTGGTCTGATCTTAGGACTGGGGAACTACTCCAGGAGAGGCCCAAGAGGGACAAAACCACTTATCTTTCTACCTGAACCATTTCTTCAAGGACCTGCAACCAGTTGTGGGCGACATCACAGAAGAGTCGCAACTCCGTAGTTGGACCCTGCTACCGCGGCGACTTGTACATGGCCGCCTTCGTCAGTTACTTAATTTTATTTTATTTTTGTTCTCCCCAGCAACCCTGCTGAGAGTATTAACCCTCTGGTGTTCCCTTTGGCTGACAAACTTTGCAGCGGCAGCCAGATCCCTCTGACCCCCCTCTTCTTGGGGAACTTATACTTCCGCCTTGACCTCATCCACTCGGAGATGGAGCGATCCATGGGCCCGCTATGATGTGTAGAGCTTTGTACACACTCAGTTCATGACCGCTTTCTTCTATAAGAGATTTCCTGCCACGGGCCCCATCCCTAAAGAACATGAGCCTTTCTTCACAGACAAAGTCCTTGATGCAGAGGGTCGTCCTGTTCTAGATGCAAAGGGTCGACCTGTCACGAGGCAAGTCCGACAATCCCTCCCTTGCATCTTTCAGTGGTCTGGTCTTGGCACCAAACAACCCTTTGCAGATTATGTAGACCGCATGGAGGAGTGTGTATTCCGCCCTTTCACTCAGCTTCTTCCAGGCATTTTTGTGGTTCCATTCTCTTTTTTCGAGGCTCACCGTGTTGATTTCTCCCTCGACAGTGTCCAGGCCAACTCCCTCCTTACAGCTGCCATGATACGCCCCGGATTTCTACTCGTGTGGAACGAGGAGGGCATATCCAGCGTCATCTATCGACCGGACAAGGTCCCTGAGCAGTTCGGCATGGATTAGGGCGTCCCATATGCCCCTCCGCTTCAGATTGATTACCACCAAAGCTTTCGGCGATTTTCTCGTGATTATACCGCTCTACTTATGGAGGGTTTAGGCCTCATGGAGCTTCCCACATTTAGAAGAGAGGGCGCCTTTACTCCCAGTAAAAGGCTGTTCTCGCACCGCAACCTCAATTCTTTCTTCAACTTTTGCAACAATGCTCCCGTAGTCCCTGCGATGGAACCCATCCCGCAACCTAACTTATCTCTTCGTCTGCCCTCTGGCCGAGGGAAATAGACCAGTATATTCTGTCGCTTTAAGCTTCTATCCCTGCCTACCGTGGAGAAGCCTCACCCATCTGTGGCAAATTGCTCCCCCTCAAGTCGACACGACAGTACGAATGAACCGCTCCAGACAAAGGGCAGCCCAAGAGGCAATGGAATCAGTTGCCGAGGCACGTGCCTCACCAAGTAGGAAGAGACTCCGAAAGGTACCCATACTTAGAAAATATTTTGCATTGCTTCCTCGGACTTCTTACATTTACTTTGGTAATCACATAACCTTTTTACTTTTAGGGCCCACCGTCCATACCACCGGCCCCGGATGTTCTTCTACTGCCAACGAAATTTCCTAAGATTCAGACGACGACGACGACCTTCCCATTGCTACAAGGGTCACAAGGTTCAGGACTCGCAAGACAGTACTTCCAGATGTTGAAGAAGAACCAAGTGCTGAGACCGCACCAACTACTGAGGCTGAGCCAGTTGTGGAGCCTGCAGAAAATGAAGTTCCCCCTGCTGTGGAAGTTGTTGCGGGCGGCCTAATTGCTGAGGCTGCAGAGCCATCAAACCCCGCTGATTCTGTGCACTCCGACCGTTCCTCTGTCGGCGGAGATTATTTTTTCCTGCGACCCCAAGGAAAGATAGCGGCATGAGAGAGCCGCTGGAAGTTGCACCACCACCCATTGGAGTTGCATCTGGTGGTTCCTCCCAGTCCACTGAGTCTCCATTGGTTAACCAGACCACACTTCTGAATGCCCAAGTGGCAAAGGAGAGTGCAAGTGTAGCGGCTGCTTCCACTGTTCCTACTGTGACCCCTCTAAATTTGAACCGACTTGCAAAGGTAACTGTCACATTAGCCACCCACACTGTTACTGCTGTCGTTGGGAACTCTGACCCAGTTGCTTTGGCAACCTCTGAATAGCTGGCAGACTTATACCCCACTCACTTTCCGGAAATTCCAGCTGACCTAGAGGTATCCCAAGATTTTTATACTGGGATGGATACCACTGCTGTTCCAGATCTGAACGTTGGAGACTACCAAATGGATGACCTCTTTTCGGAGCAAAATGACAGTGCAGGCAGCTTTAGTCTTTCTCGTGAGGCTAGTTAACCCGCTCGCCAACGTAACATCTACCCAATCCAATGCTGCTGGGCAATCATCTTCAGTGGAAGTGCGTCGTCCTTAGACCTTTGGTCGCTCCACTAGTCTCCCTCCAGTGATTGAAGCAGGCGGGAGTGTGAGGGAATCCCCTCAGCCCTCAGAGAAAGTTTCTGTTCTATGTAACTGGGTCTCCTCTGCAGCCGCTCCCACTCTCGCCCCGCATCCAGGCGCCGCACCCCTGCACCTTTACTGCTTTTAACGTTCTAGGATCTATGGTGCAGACAGCACTGCTGGAGTCACTCGCCAGCTTCATTCGTGACCTTGCTACTAAGAAGATTCTGACAACCACGAGCAAGTTCGTGGAAAGTGCCAAGGCAAACCTGAGCGGCTTTGAGAGGAACGGTTTGGACCTAACGTGGATGAGGGATAGGCCACAGGTAGTCGATGGTTTCCTCGAGCATGCAGACAACGTGGCGATGATAGGGCCAGTTCTGAACCCATCATCTACTCTTGTCAACTTGTAGTACCCGCTGCTGCTTGCCTCAGCAACTTTGCAAGCGCCTACCCATCTTGGTGAGAACTTGGGAATTGGTTGCCCCCGCATGATTACGTCCACTGTCTTCCATACCAAGCCCCCTTTATTGAACTTCTTATGCTGAACAGATTAATTGTAGGCACAAACTATGGATTGATGATATTTTTCCATTGCCCGCGAGGCCCCATCTCTTCTTTCTTCAGCCGCCTCTATGTCATTTTTTCTGCTGTCTGGAACTAAGTGTGCTGACATAGCCATTCTTGCTCAGGGTACTGCCAACTCAACTAGTAACACAGCTTCGGACCCGTACACTAGGGAAAATGGGGTTGCCTGAGTTGGCTCTCTCTTTGACGTTCTATATGCCAGAGTGCTATCAGTGCGCAAAGTACAGACCAACATTGATATGGTTGTCTCCTGTTGGAGCCGTGACACTGACACTATATTTTTGGCATGGGAGGAGATAACTCCAACCCTCGAAGATGTTGCCATCCTTCTGCGCTTGAGCACTCCTGGAGATCACCCCTTCGACCCGGCGTCCCGGACTCCCGCAGAACAAGTTTCTGTCACTGCCCTTCAAGGAGCCTTTCGAGAGGAGCGGAAGTATTGCTCTTGGTCTGATCTTAGGACTGGGGAACTACTCTAGGAGAGGCCCAAGAGGGACAGAACCACTTATCTTTCTGGCTGAAGCATTTCTTCAAGGACCTGCAACCAGTTGTGGGCGACATCACAGAGGAGAGTCGCAACTCCGTAGTTGGGCCGGGCTACCAAGGCGACTCGTACTTGGCCGCGTTCGTCAGTTACTTCATTTTTTTTTTTCTTCTCCCCAGCAACCCTGCTGAGAGTATTAACCCTCTGGTGTTCTCTTTGGCTATCAAACTTTGAAGCGGCAGCCAGATCCCTCTGGCCCCCCTCTTCTTGGGGAACTTATACTTCCGCCTTGACCTCATCCATTCGGAGATGGAGCGATCCATGGGACCGCTATGATGTGTAGAGCTCTTTGTACACACTTAGTTCCAGACCGCTTTCTTCTATGAGAGATTCCCTGCCACGGGCCCCGTCCCTAAAGAACATATGTTCTTCTACTGCCATCGGAATTTCCTCAGATTCAGACGACGACGACAACGACGGCCTTCCCATTGCTAAAAGGGTCACAAGGTTCAGGACCTGCAAGGCAGTACTTCCAGATGTTAAAAGAAGAACCAAGTGTTGGGGCCACACCAACTACTGAGGCTGAGCCAGTTGTGGAGGCTCTAGAAAATGAACTTCGCCCTGCTGTGGAAGTTGTTGCGGGCGGGCCTAGTTGCCGAGGGTGCAGAGCCTTCAAACCCCGCTGATTCTGTGCACTCCGACCGTTCCTCAGTCGGCGGAGATGATTTTTTCCCTGAGACCCCAAGGGAAGATAGCGGCATGAGAGAGCCGCTGGAAGTTGCACCACCTCTTTTTGGAGCTGCATCTGGTGGTTCCTCCCAGGCCACTGAATCTCCATTGCTTCAGCAGACCCACTTCTGAACGCCCAAGTGGTAGAGGAGAGTGCAAGTGTATCGACAGCTTCCACTGTTCTTGCTGTGACCCCACTTAATTTGGACCGACTTGCAGAGGTAACTGTCACTTTAGCAACCCACACTGTTACTGCTGTCGCTGGGACCTCTGACCCAGTTGCTTCGGCAACATCTGAACAGCTGGCAGACTTGTACCCCACTCACTTTTCGGAAGTGCCAACAGACCTTGGGGTATCCCAAGATTTTTATACTGGGATGGATACCACTGCTGTTCCAGATCTGAACGTTGGAGACTACCAGATGGATAACCTCTTTTCGGAGACTACCAGCCGGCAGACTTGTACCCCACTCACTTTTCGGAAGTGCCAACTGACCTTGGGGTATCCCAAGATTTTTATACTGGGATGGATACCACTGCTGTTCCAGATCTGAACGTTGGAGACTACCAGATGGATAACCTCTTTTCGGAGCGACATGACGATGCAGGCAACTTCAGTCTTTCTCGCGAGGCTAGTTCACCCGCTCGCCAACGCTGCATCTACCCATTCCAATGCTGCTGGGCAATCATCTTCAGGGGAACTGCGTCGTGCTCAGACGTCAGGGAACAGGTCAGGCACTGGGTTTGGGACTGCTACAGGCAAGGGTGCTTGCGCTGGAGCTGGTTGAGAAGCCATGGCCATAATAGCCTCAGCGAGAGTTTGCAAATCTGTCAAGATCTCCCTCTGCGTATCCTGGAGTGACTGAACTACCTCAATCACAATACTGTGGTCACGGTCCTCTGCATGTGCTGCTCCGCCATTTGAAGAGCCTTGCTGAACTTCATCCTCTGCCATTTTTTTCCAGTGAGGTGTGTAAACCACTGCGGATATGAACCATCAACAAAGCAGCCTTCCCAGCGGAGTCACCAGAAATGTAAGGGGGTTCGAGGTCAGAGAAGGTGATTAGAGAGGCAAAACTATGCTAATGGTCCAAGAATGGTGGAAGTGGCTTGAGAATGTGCAACAACAACTGTCTGGAAGTTGGAGTGTGCTGCTGGGTGAGGGTGAAGCAAGTAGCTCAAGAAGAAATGTATAGCAGTGCCAAAATGGGCAGCATATTTTCCCCAAATCCCCAAAATTCCTCTTATTGAATCATGAGAAATGGGTCCTATTTATATAGGCTTTTCTTTGGCACCAAGAGAACACCAAGTGGCCAAATAGAGAGAGGACATGTGTCCTAGAGGATCAGATGGAATATTCTGCCTTGAGCCACCATGCTGAAGGTGCCACGTGCCCTTCTGCATGTACTGTGTACTATCTGTTTGCCTCCGCAGCTACCTTTTTGAGCTTCAGCAAGTGTAGTTGCGACGGGAGTGTTTGGCGCTGCAACACCCCCTTGAGCCTCAACAAGTGCAGTTGCGACGGGAGCGTTTGCCGCTGCACTTGCCTTCTCAGCTCGAACCTCAGCAAGTGCCACTGCAGCAGTAAACTTTGCTACTGCACTTGCCTTCTCAGTTTTACTTGGCCACTACATGCATTCTCAGAACTCCATTAGTCTGCTGTCGACAATGTTCGTGCTCACCGCAGCGAAGCCTTCATCCTTAGCCACCTAACCACAAACTCCCCAGCTTTCCCGGGCGAAGGCCACAGCCAAGCCTGCTATCAGCCGTGTTGTGCCTTAGTACCAAGCCCAAGGGGCTTCCTTAGTCCTGCCGGTGTGACTAAGCCAGGTTTATGACCTGGCTACCCTACTCCCATCTTCGCGGGATCATCGCGGTAAATTGGTACCCTGGGCCTGCTATCAGCTCCAACCAATAAGTCTCGGGGCTTGCTATAGTAATGTCTTGAGGCCTGCTATCAACACCAGGCATTACCCTCTCCTTGCAGAGGGGAAGCTTTTCCCAGAAGCCGCTATCATCTTGGCGGGATGTTCCCTCTGTAAGTTTGGTTGCGGCGGCAGTAGTTGCTGCGGTAGTCATTACCCTCAACTTATATCTATATTTTTTTTATGTTGTCCATGATACACTTGTTATAAATAACATTATTTTTTTGATGTTTCTCGAAATCAATCGTAAAAACTTGCATGAAATATTTTTGTAAAAATTTTCGATATTGTAATTAATAAGTGCCTCTAATTTAATTTTCTGGCTTCGTCACTGGCGGTCAAAGCCTTTTTAAGAAAGCTGTGGAACTCTCTCGTCTCCACATCGCCGGCGTCGCTTTTTCTCCCGTCGGCACTCCTTAGGATTTGGCGACGGCACTCTACAAATTGAATTGGCATCCTGGGGATGTTTCGAAGTTTAACTTGTCGGATCTGAAAGAATATGCGAGTAATTTGGAAAAATAGCAGTCCTATTTATTGATGTCTCTTGAAGAGATGAAGAGTAAGAGAGACAATTCAAGGAAAGGAGATGATGAGGAAGTTGAATTCACTTTTGAAGAGCTCATGTCAGATGATTTGGATGTTGTTGTTCAGTTGTCCGAAGCAACGAAAAATAATGAAGAATGTGAAGCGATGGTGAGAGAATTGCTAGATCATGATCATGACTTGTTTACATTTCAAATGCACTTAAATGTATTTTTTAGATGCACTTAATTTAAATATATTTTGTTTGGATTTAAATTTTTTTGTGTAGATGAAATACGCAAAGTGCTTGATAAAATAAACGATTCAGATTATGGAAACGGGGCATGTTGTAGGGCCTCATGGGCCAAAATGATGCTCTCTAATCCAAATTTTGAAATGAAAGGGATCTTCCTCTTAATTTGATTCCCTACTCCCTATGAAACCTCTTAAATTAAAGAGAGAGAGAAAAAAAGAATCACAAATGTAGTTATTTTATATGAGGGAATTCTCTCCGATCCACTCTTAAATTAGAGAGTGAAAAAAAAAACACAACCACTAATGTAGTTATTTTATATGAGGAAATTCTCTCTGGTCCATAATTTAAATTGAAGAGTGCTATTTAGTCTTATGAGGTCTGTCATAGATCTCGTTTTGATAATTCGAACTATTAAAGATGTTGAACATTTCATTTAATATTTCGTGAACACAGAAAAATTATATCGATTTAATAATCATAACCTATTTAATTTATTGCATTTGTCACAACGAAAAAAAAAGGACAATTGTAATCTATTCAATTTAAATTAATTTTACAAACCTGTATCTCAGCTCTCCGAAAGCGAGCTATGCTCCTTCCTCATGCTCCAAAATAAAGAAAAAATAGACGAATTTCCTGAGTAAAACTGTAGAATAAAAGAACAATGCTTACATTAGCACATATGTAAGCATAATGATGAGGGGAAGAACTAGGAGAGTGGCAAATATCAAGCACAAAAAATACTTCAACATTCCAAATAAATAGTAACTGCAAGTTAATAACACCTGCAATAAATTTATGGTCATTTTTTTCCATTTTTGTTTGGTTCTGTTTTGAATGAGAACCATCATGGCTCGAGCTTTGACAGCTTCTTAAGCTAGACAAGGTCACTTCTTTTTCTTTTTTTTTTATAACAAAACAACTAACTCATTGCAGCAAGCAAACATATAAATTCTTCTCAAAGTAAGTATTTTCTCCGTCCAACCTAAACGACGCATTGTCCTCAATGTAAAAAACAAAATCACAAAGGTTAGGAGATTACCTTAAATAATGAACCATGTCTATATATATATATATATATATTTTTATTTTTTTTTGAGCGTCAACAAAAATTTCATTAAAAAAGTAAAGATGAACTATGAACCTGCAAGGGATTATTGCCAAAAACACAAGGGAAAAAAATTACAAACGAAAAACTAACAACTCCTAAAAGTAACATTGCTTTTATTATTATGTTTATGGGTCTTGATAAATAGGATCTTTTAATTCAATGGACTCCTCTCCTCTTCAGGTGGGAAATTCTCCAAAACTGGTTTAAAACGTTGGCCAATCACTTTAAAAACATTACCATTCCTCGGATTTTCAATCTCAACGGCCCCATGAGAAAAAACAGTTTTAACTATGAAAGGGCCGGTCCATCTAGATCTCAATTTACCGGGAAACAAATGTAGTCTACTTTTCTACAAAAGAACCTTTTTGTGAAGGCTCAACAATTCATTTGAGTACAAACAATATTAACATTAAAAACATATTATATACAATGACACGGGGAGGACAAGTCAATCAACTAGGGGCCCTTTTTTCTTTCAAAACAGCACCCCTTTTCTGCTCCATTATCTACAAAAATATGAAATCTTGCCTTTAGGCAATAGCAATATTATCTTTTATTCGATAAAAAGCTACAAACACAAGACCGTTGTGAGTAAAAAGGTATATCTATTATGTAGAGGGTTAGAAAATTAAGATAAAAATTACCATCTTGTTGCGCTGAATTCGAGCAGCCCATGCACCGTTGACAACATTGCGGTCAGATCTAGTGTTCTTGCTATTATCTAAGTCACCCAATATATATTACATAAAAGGAACAAATAAGGAACAAAAGATGGGTAGTAATTAAACGGAAAAACAAATAAATATTTGAAGAGCAAAATCAAAATATAAAAGGACTGGAGGTACAATGAAATCTTGTCTAACCTTTGAGAGAGGTTTTGTGGATGTTATGAGATGATTTCAAAGCAAACCGAGTCTTATGGGCCTGGTTGAGCAATTTATATTGTTGATGGCTCAAATGTAGTTTTTCTAAAAATTTAAATTAAATGCATTAAATCACAATTAAATATAAATTAAGAGAATGAATATAATATCCAAAATTCCTAGAATAACTACGTAATTTTAAGCATTCATCACACCTCCCAACTAGCTTTAATTGTAGAACCTAGCAATTAAGGCGACTAAAATAAAATCAAAAATAAAAATAAAAGCAACTACTCTAAACCACTTCCGCAAGAAATCACAATTGAATTTAGCACATGCAACAAGCCCTTAATCCAATAGATTACCCCTCATGGACGAGTTAAAGTCTTGTGTTTCCAAAGATGTTACCCACAAACATCCAAAAATTTCTTTACTAAAACGACTTCTTTCATTCTCATGCCAAGGTTAAAGAACCAGTCATGAATTTCACAACCTTAACAAGATAATCAATCAAAGTTCAAAAGACTAGCAGCAAGTAAAGATATCGCATGACATTCAAAATTTGGAGTGTGTGAAAAAAGTTCAACCAACACAGACACAACTTTAGCCTTAAAGTGAAATATAACCCAAATCTCTTTTTGAAACATGCTTCGACTCAAATCTCACTAGTTATTGCACTCAACAAATAAATCACTCAGAATATGGTGCAAAAATTGCTCTCAATATATGCGAGTAGAACAATGTAAATCAAAGGCAAAATATCCCGCATACTAATTTTTTGAAAAACGCTAATATGAAAGAGTAAATAAATAGTCTCATGAATGGAATATCAAATACTGAGAAATAAAATTTCTAAAAATGTTACCCACAAACGTCAAAAATTTTTTTACTCGAAGGATTTCTTTCGTTCTCATGCTAAAGTTCAAGAACAAGTCATGAATTTCACAACCTTAACAAGATAATCAATCAAAGTTCAAGACACTAGTAGCAAGTAAAGATCTCATGACATTCGGAATTTGGCGTGTGTGAAAAAGTTTAGCCAACACATACACAACCTTAGCCTTCAAGTGAAATATAACCCAAATCTCTTTCTGAAACATGCTTCGACTCAAATCTCACCAGTTATTGCACTCAACAAATAAATCACTCAGAATATGGTGTAAAAATTACTCTCAATATATGCGAGTAGAATAATGTAAATCAAAGGCAAAATATCCCGCATACTAATTTTTTGGAAAAACACTATAATGAAATAATAAATAAATAGTCTCATGAATGGAGTATCAAATACTGAGAATTAAAATTACCACACCATCACCCCAATCCATCATGTCCACTTGTAAACTATACCACACTCAAGATCAAATAGGACTTTTGTTTGGTTGCAATGCTTGGGTTGAAGAACTACGAAAAAATAATAAAAAGCCAAAGTTGAATAAAAAAAAGGACGTCTGAGAGACAATTGGCATAAAAATAAACACAATTAGAGCATTATTCCAAATGCCTTGCTCTTTCTATTACTTTTCTTTTTGTCTTTTTCAACTTCCTCCTTCTGCTTTTTTTTTTTTTCTTTTTGTTTTTTTTCCCTTCGTTGAACACAATTTATTTCTTCTTCTTTTTTTCAGCTTTTCTCCTTTTTTTTTCTTTTTTTTTTTTCCAAACAAATTTGCCATTGTCAAACTCAAATAATCCCGACATATCTACAAAAGTAAAAAGAAAGTATGGGTTGTGGGGTTAAACAAAGAAAGGCTAACATAAAGGCTCAAATTGGTTTCTAATGGTTCAAGAAGTAATAATAAAAGAAAGAAAAATAAATAAAAGGCTCAAAAAAACAAAGATGGCCTAAAATCATCTCTCAAGAATTAGTATGGTCCTTAAACTTTCATGATCTCAAGGGAATAAAAGTGTCATAACAAATTGATTTATTCTCAGCATTCAACCAAAATGAAGAAATAATGAGACTAAACAACAAATTAATGTCCTTCCAAAGAAAATTAAGAGTAGATGTATAGTAACCCTCCAATAAATGATTGGCACAAAACTCACAGGGTGAAAAGTCTCCACTATCATTCTTCAAGATTTTCAAGTCATATCCACTTATCAACTAAAAATCATATTCATGTGGCTAAAGTGCAGTGCAATTATTTCCAAATACGAACGCATGAAATACTTTAACAAAGTAGCTAGCATATCAAACTTCAACACAATTTCTCAAGTTAAAGCAATAAAATACTACAAGTATGCTGAATCATTCAATCCATAGAACAATACATTACCATGCACACCTTTTTTTCTTTTTTTAAACAAAACAACAAACTCATTGTAGCAAGCAAACATATAAATTCTTCCCAAAATAAGTATTTTATTCCCCCAACCTAAACGATGCATCATCCTCGAGGGAGTAAAAAGTGTGATAACAAATTGATTTGTTCTCAGCATTCAACCAAAAATGAAAAAAAAATAATGAGACTAAACAACAAATTAATGCGCTTCCAAAGAAAAATTAAGAGTAGACGTATAATAACCCTCCAATAAATGATTGGCACAAAACTCACAGGGTTAAAAGTCTCCACTATCATTCCTCAAGATTTTCAAGTCATACCCACTTATCAACTAAAAATCATATCCATGTGGCTGAAGTGCAGTGCAATGATTTCCAAATATGAACACACGGAATACTTTAACAAAGTAGCTAGCATATCAAACTTCAAAACAATTCTCGAGATAAAGTAATTAAATACCACAAGTATGCCCAATCACTCAATGTATAGAACAAAAGAATAACATGAGCACTAAATTTTTATTTTTTTTTAACGAAATAACTAACTCATAGCTGCAAGCAAATATATAAATTCTTCTTAAAATAAGTACTTTCTCCCCCCAAACTAAACAATGCATTGTCCTGAATGTAAAAAATAAAATCAAAAAGTTAAGGAGATTACCTTAATTGATTAACCATGTCTATATGTGCCATTGCCTGCAAGGGGTTAGCACCAAAAACACAAAGGAAAAAAAATACAAACGAAAAACTAACAACTCCTAAAAGTAACATTATTTTGAATAACATGCACAAACCGGATCATTGGAAATTTTGAACAACTTTTTGAATGGAGTAAAGGAAGTTGGAATCGTTAATCTCTAATTATCTAAAAACTACGAAAAGGGTGTTTTTGGTTTCTATAACGCTCCACAACAAATGAAACACAAAATTCCAACAAAATCTCCACAAAAGAAGAGATAAAATTGCATAAGATAATACATGTATTAGCAGTTCACTCTTTGCATGTTTTTTCCACATGAAACTATTGACAAAGTTTTTTTTTCCCACTTTTCCTTCCATTTCTTTTTCCCTTCTCATACAAGATCCTCCGGATGCTTATCATGAAATATAGCCCAAATTATTGGAAAGGAATTTCCAAACCTCACACATATGTTGGAACACTATAGCAATCGCAATCAAATACTTCACAGGGTCAATATAAATGAATTATATATTACATATATATATAACACCACGTATATCAGTATAACTAATTGCCCTATTTTTGTTTCATCACAGAGTAGTTGAAAAAGGCATCATTTCAATACATTATGTAAACAAAATCCGATGAACTACTCAATTCTCAATTCAACAGCACACCCAATTTTCAAACAACACAATTCAAATAATTTTGGTGGAAACTCATATTAAATTGTATGAATCGAATCGTGCATCATACAATTCTAACACCATACTAGTTGGAACCTGTAAAAGCCATGTCAATAGAATTATTTTGATCAATTACTCATGAAATAAAATATCCATTTCCAAGGAATTGTAGCAATGTAAGTGAATTTATTCTTCAGTGATAACTGAGATTAGAAATTACATGGTTGTCGACTCTGCTAGCTGGTGCCGGAGGCAAGACGAGATCTGCTTCTAGATCAGGTTGAAGATATGCAGGCACCCCCATCACCTTCTGTCTCCATGCCCATGTTAGCTTCCCAAGAATCACGCTCTGCATCACAACATCAAAAAGGATAAACGAAAAAAATAAAAACTAAAAAAAACTAGGGCCCAATTTAGTCTCCATTTCCAAGCAATGGCAGCAACATAAGTGAAGGAATCCTTGAGTGATAACTGAGATTACCTGGTTGTTGACTCACTGCTCAGTTGAGGAATTCTTTAGTCTTCATCACTTGTGTTACTACTCGCTGCTCAGTTGCCATTGAATAAAAAAAGGTCTACATTAATCGCCCAAAAAACACATGGATTTATTATATATAGCCCAACAGACATTAATTATGTAGCAACTACCACCAATAAACTACTAAGTGAATTTTTAGACCATGTTGTTGTAGAAGTTAGACTAAAATTTCGAAATCTTAACAACAGAAAACTTCTAACTAATTTCCCTACATTACTCCCTCAGGTATGATTTGAGATTGGCATGATTCTTTGCTTAGGATTTAGTTTCTTTATTTGAATGAATTTTCAGATTTAGAAGTAGAAAATAAGAAATATGAAACATGGATATCAAATATTTTGGTAACTTATCCTCCTGTAACATCAGTCTTGCATTTGTAGTTTTCTCCATTATTGCTAAAGCTCCTGAAATGTAGAGAAGCAAGTTCCTCATGTCATCTTTTGTTCTATTCTTAATAGATATATGTAATTTATTTTATTGGAATTGTCTTAGTTATAATTCGTGTAATTGTTGTGTCCTCAAGATATTTGTATATGACAAATGCTAAAAGTGTTGGATATTGGGATTGAAATAAAGAAGTGTCTTGAAAATAGGTCAAACAGTTAAAAGAAGTGCATTAATTTCAATAAAAACTGCATTGAATTTAATAACAAGTCTTGTGTTTTCAAATTTATTTCTGGTCTACTTTTCGTGTCCTTGAGGCACTTGTTAACAAGACCCTTCATATATTGGTATTCATAATTATAGTTTTATTTTATTTTCGTCCTGTCAATGCTACTTCATAAATAAATTTTGTTCCTTATGTGATGCCACATCTTATTTTGTATGTTTAAAGTTATTATGCACCTTCCCGACCTTGTTGGAACAAAATATGGTATAGTAATTTCGTACTGAAACTAATTGAGCTTAATGGAGATTTGAACAACTACACGCATATGTTTAATTTCAAAAAGGAGGATCTAAAAGAATCCTTAGAGCCTGGTGTCAAGAGAAAATTGAGAAACTAATTGGCATGAGTAGTATTTTATTTTTGAGTTACGACTTATGTCTACAAATTGGCTTTCCTACTTAACAAAACAAATAAAAATAGAATCATCTTTACCAACTCAAACATGAATGAATGAAGGTCCTCATACTAGGATCAGCATCATGTACAACCACCTCTCCAAAATAAAGAAAAAATAGACGAATTTCCTGAGTAAAACTATAGAATAGAAGAACAATGGTTACATCATCACATATGTAACCATAATGATGAGGGGAAGAACTAGGAGAGAGGCAAATATCACGCACCAAAAATATTTCAACATTCCAAATAAATAGTAACTACAAGTTAATAACACCTGCAATCAATTCATGGTCATTTTTTTTCAAGTTTTGTTTGTTTCTTGTTTGGTTGAAGGGCTATTTTTTATAAAATTAAACTTCTAAATAACTGAAAATCTCAGCGGTTGCCTCGCCCTCAATCTCCATCAACATCTCCAAATTACATGGACTACACTAACAGGAATTGCAATGTATGTAGAACTCTGAACATGAAGTAAAAGCAAAATTAAATAAGATGAGACAAAAACAATACACATTTTTTAACAAAGGAAAAGTGGGGACATGCATATAGGAGTCACCCAAAAAAAAAAGAAGCAACAACATTATTTAATGGGAATTGCATTTTTATAACTAAAATCTATGGCGGTAGTGATGGAAAATTATTTGTACATCCACAAGCAAAGATGTAGGCAAGTTGCACCCTGCCATGACACAATATACATTGAATGCTTTGATTTTCAAGTTTTTCCAATAAAAGCCTCAGAGTAATACCAAAACAAAACTTGTCTCAATTCTACTAAAATAACTTTTTTACCTCATAAGAGAAAATTTGGTCTATAAATAGAGTAGAAGTTTTCACTGTAAGTAGGGGAACCAATGCATATATTAAAGCTGAAACACATAATAAAGCTAAAACAGAACATGAATTTCAAAATTACTATACAGAGTGAAAACATTGTGACATGCATCAAGAATAGAGTCAGAGTGAAAATATTGACATCATGCAATGCTATAGCAAAATACACATCAAGAGAGAGAGGAGAGATAGTGACAGTGGTGATTAAGAGTTTGATGAGGGTGTGTGGTCATAAAGCAATCAATGGATAGAGAAATCAATACCAGTAAAAGAAGACCACTAGAGGTTTGAGATTGAGAAATCGAAGCCACTGAGCATTGAAAAACCTTGTTAAGTTGCAGATAAACCCTAGCTATGAAATCTTCAACACACTTCATGAAGCTTGTTCGCCTGATCATATTGAAATCACATAAACAAAAATAATCACAAGAATAATCAAGCAATTTTATACACATTTCAATTAATCTCAAGCAATTTGAAGCAAAATTTAAGCAATTCTCCATCATCAGAAAGACGATTTCAAAAAAAGAAATAACTAGATTTCAAGATACGTGATGGATTTCAAACGATCTCACACTTCTTCTTCGTCTACTTCGTCTTAGGGTTTGAGTGTGGTTTAGGGGGTTTCTGCTGCTTCGTCTAAGGGGTTTTTTGTGCTTCGTCTTCATGTTCGCCATCAAAAAGACGATTTGAATGAGTCAATTTCAAAGGTTTTGGGTTTCTCAAATGGATAGAAGCTAGAGAGATCGAAAGGGTTTAGGTTTATGGAGAGAGAGAGCAACGATGGAAGATAATAGAGGGAGAGAGAGGCGTCAAAAAACAAAGGAGTGAAAGAGAGAGGAGACCGTTATAAAACCATAATTTTGAAGCGGTGGAAGATTAGTGAGAGAGAGGGGTCTAGAAACAAAGGAAGGAAAAGAGAGTGAAAGTTGTGAAACCCTAATTTTTAACACGTTACCTTGGGGGTAAGCGGAAGCAAGCTTCAACCAACCAAGCTACCTTAAAATGTTGATATGGGACTGAAATTAATAATTTATATATATTTATATACTAGTGTATGCCCGTGCCTAAAGGCACGGTATAAATATTGTTGAGATCAAAATGAAGTCATAATTTGTACGTATCATGCAAAATTTTGTAAAATCTGTAACTTTTTTTGATAAAAATACTAAAAAACTATAAAGAAATATTCATCTTATTGATTAAAATATAATTAATCTAATTTGTTGCGCAAAAAAAAATTTTGAGGTCAAAATATAAATAGATGGTCTGTTTGGTTTGGATTTTCAAATAATTTTATAATTAGAGTTTGGTTGTATATTTTGAAAATAATTTTACAAATTTGAAATTCAAAACTTATTTCGTTTACAGCTTTCAAAAATAATTTTTAAAATTTTCAATCTGTATTTTATTACTTTTAGTAAACTTTTTAAATATTTTAATCAACATTTTTTACTTTTTCAGATCCATTCAATCTGAATACACTTAAAAATTATAAAATTTAGAGTAATGTTATAAAATTTACACTTAAAAATTTTTAAAATAATTTTCACAAATTTGAAATAAAATTTTATAATTTTGCATGAGTTATGAATTTTTATGTATTTTAAGTATTTGAACTCGAATTATAGTAAATAATACATTTTAATTATTTTTTTATATTTTGTATAAAATAAATACTAACAAAAACAAAAACATAATTTGTTCCCAAGAGAGTGAGGCGACGATGGCCGTGGCCGCGACGGACAACAAAACACACTTTGTGTCCAAGAGCCACAACAACCCAAAAAAATAAAAAACAAAAAAAAACTCTTCACCCCCACCCACCCATCCATCCTTTCTCGCTCATCTCACTTTTTCAAATTTCAAATTTTAAAACACACACTCACTCTCCCTCTCTCTCCCCTCAAAACAGACTTTGCTACCCCAAGAAGAAGAGGCCAAATTTGTAAAGGCCAAAACAATAATCCTGCCATATAAAGTGTTTGAGACGTGAGAGAGGAGTATTTGGGCGGGAATCAAGTGTTTGGTACATCTGAAAGGATTGATCTTAACCATTGATACACACTTAGAATTAATTTAGACCATTAAAAATCATTTTGGACATTTTTAAAAATCATCCTGCCATATTATATAAATTTACCTTTGCCATTGGCACTATATCAGGCACAATGCCTTGGGTCTCAAATCCCCAACAATGGCTCCCAGTGTGAGCAAACCCAGATTGAACCTCATCGGCAATACAAAGCCCTCCTGCTTTCTCAATATTGATGTATACGGCAGGGAAGTAACCTGGGGCCAATTCAATAATTCCACCCACTCCTTGCCATTTTAGAGAGTAGTTCAAATTAGACAGTAACCCGGAAGAGGTTGTATTAATAGGAAAATGATATTCTCACACAATTTTCGTACAGAATTTAAGACAAAAATAATGTGGCAATGACACTCTTGCAATTATGAACCATAGTGATGGGCATTTGACTATCAATGCAGGGATATAAATGCGACACATCATTTTGCATAAATTTTTTTGTGTTAAATCCTGTGTGTACATCATTACCCTTATCAATATAGCCACAAAAGGAAACAATAAAAACAAATTTACATAGACGATGATTACCTGTATGGCTTCAGAAATAAAACCAGCTACATGCCCTGAAGTTCCAAAGGTAATGAGATCTTCAACATCTCTTGCATACTTCTCCCTGTCTGAACCAAAGACTCCACTGTATGGATCTGGGTTAAGGGCATGGTGAACTCCGCTCTGTTGACCAATCCAAAAAGAATGCCAGGATTAGGGAACTGGATTATCTTTAATAATAATTTGGTTGCATTGCATTTGTGAATGTTAATTTATGATTACTTGGTTCTTTAGTTAAGGATAAATGCAGTATAAGGTAAGATTGAAAGCTTCACAAAATAATTATTTTTCAATATTTTTAGTATCTTCAGCAATATCAACTGTAAAGTGTAAATGTTAACATAAAGCTACCAATGGTAAAATAAGAAAGTAAACAACACAACAATCATGCAAATAACAAACTAAATTACGATATCCTCTGAGTTAACCTGTAAGTCTGTATTGGCCACCGAATTCTAATAAAAACAGGAAATCAAACCCCAAATTACATATGTATTAATGAAATGAAGAAGAAGAACAGAAAGAAGGGGAAAAAATAACAAATAAACAACTCTAAAAATGTATGTATTCATGAAATAAAGGAGACGAACAGGGAGAGAAGGGAAAAAATATCAAACCCACATCACACCAATCAACAAAATGTACATAACCTTGAAGCGAATGTACAATAAAGAGCTGCAGGAAGCCCAAAATTATGGGTAAAATACCTCTGTTCTTGAAGACGACAATGGGGTTTGAACTCTAGCAAGCCAAATCAGTCAAAAACAAAAACAGAGAGAGAAGGGGAGAGGCAGAAATCGAGTGAAAAGACTCAATCTTACCTTGCGAGAGCACCGTCGGTAGCGAAGGGAGCCGAATTGAGCAGCGTAGCGAAGAGCCTGCAGAAGATTGTCTGTTCGGCACTAAAACAACAGCACCATCGAGCGGTGAACACGGAAGATCATCCTTCATGTCTGAAAATAAACAGGGTGTATAGTAATTCAGTACATTTCGTGAATTTAATTACAATATTTTTAATTAACTAATTTCTTTTTAGCATTTCTTTTTAGCATCAACTAGATAATAAGAGGACTTGAGCCTCTGAAACTAAAGGTTTACAAAACAACCACAACACAAGGCAAGTACCTGTGTGAGATTAGTGAATTGCAAATCACAAAGCTATACATGCCCACTGTATTATACTGAATCCCATTCAATTGTTTTTTGGTACTCTATCAGGATATGAATCTAAAAGTCTAATTAATCGGACAATTTTCACCAGCCGTGTCCACTTCAAAAAAATGATTAACGACGCACATATATCATTGTTCTTTATCTTCTTTTCTTCCCTTCCTGTCTAAATTCTTTTGTTTTCTATGCTATCTACAGAATCATATGGAAAAGTTACTTATATAACGGCAATCAAAAATTTATTTATATAGCCATTATGTTGATTTAACTTGAGTACTTCGTAATATTACACCATTGCCTTATACATGGAAGCAACCAAATGGCTTAATGGGAGTGGACTCTCTTCAGTTTAATCGAAGGACTTTTTAATCTAAAATCTAAACTCTACGGACATAATATACTGATACAAACAAGTACTCATTTCCAGAGAGTCTAAGTAGATAGGACAAATTTAAATAAATATATCACAGGTACCATAATCTATCACAACAGTGAAAACAATTACTGAAATGCTTACTTGCTGCAACCGTTGGATGACCTTCAAAATCGATACAATACGCTCTTGCTCATCGACCTCGCTGAAATGCTTCCGCCACCGGTCCCAATCCCAGTCTTCATCATCAACCACTTCACTTCCTCTCTCGAAAACATCAACACTCTTCAATACACCTTTCGACTGGTTACGGTTCTTAACCGCGTTCCTCAACACCTCCTGAATCACCGAATCCCACCGACGGTTAACGGAGGATGAGTTATCCGATGGAGAAGCTGAGGCCGAGTCATCGTTGTTCCTGTGGCACCGACAGAGTGCAGAATCGGAAACCCTAGAGAGAGAGTGAGGGCTTGATGAGAGAGAGTAGGATGATCGTCTCAATCGGGAGGAGATTTTAGGGTTTTGAAAGGCGAATTTGTGGGGGTTTGGATCGGAGCGAGGGGATGGAGAAGGGAATGTTGGCGGAGAGTCGACGCCATGAGAGAGAGATTAGAGAGGGAATGTAGGGATAAGGATGAATTTCAGAGAGAGGCCAAGCTCAGCAGTGAGTCCCAGCCGAGTAATTTTCAGAGAGCGGCAGATGCGGACTACGGCGCTGCTGCAGAAGAGGGGCGTCTTGATGTGGTTGTGAAGGAGGCGGTGGTTCTGGTAACGGTGGTGCGACGGCGGCATTAGGGATCGAGAGAGAGAATCCTAGAGAGAGAAAGAGAGCGTGGGAGAGCAAGTGGAGAGAGGGAGTTAAGAGACGTTTGGCAGACGTGGGAGAGAGACTAGCGAGTGTCTGGGCGGAAAAAAAATTAAACTCAACCGCAGATATTGATTAGAAATTATTTTACTCATTCAAACAAAATGTAACATATTTTCAAAATTTGTTCAAATAAATACATTTTAACATATTTTCAAAAGTTGTTCTGTCTTATAATATAGATATTAGTTTTATCTTTATGCTTTTGTATATATATAAGTTGTTTCATTTTTTTTAAGCCTTTCAACTTCATAATCAAGTCTATGTAATCTAATTTATAATTAAGGCCTTACACTTTTTTTTGTCTTTAACATTTTTTTTTAATTTATATATAAAAAAATAATATTTTTTCAATTAAAATAATTTTAAAATAAAAGAAAGTTGAAAATATTGAAAGCAAAAATAAATAAATAAATAAATAATAAAAACTGTATATTTTTAATCTTTGATGAAGTCCCTTCCATTCACTTTCTGCTCTTATTAATTTTTTTTTTCTTTTTATCTTTTTGTTCGTTATGGGGATATAAACTGAAGCAACGTAACTCTGAATAGATCACATAAGTAAAATGATTTATTTATCGAATTTGTGCCAGTTGGACGATTGGTTTCACCTTCGTCTATCACAGTTGTCATCCTGTCATCTAGATGACTAGTGTGAACAAATTCATACAATTCATACGACACCAAATTAGATGAATGTAACATTCCTGATCACGAAAATGGGTCAGGGATTTGTGGGGCAGGAAAAACTGAACCCCATTAGAGGCGAGACGGTGGAATAAAAATGGTCTTCGTTAGAGATGAGGAATGGAAATGGAAAAAAATAATAATAATTGGAGATTGGGAACAGAGAGTGTAAAACTCACCCTTCTTGTCTCACTGCCATTCCTATTTATAACTTCTCCAACTGGTCGGGTAGGAGTTGGGCATTGGCCGAGTCGGACCGGATAAAATTTTATCACTTTATAAGCAATTTGTGTTGAGCTGATGTAATCAATTTAAGTCAAATCTAAAATTAATAGCATAATATAATTTTGAATTCCAATTATTATATATATATATTTTAAATGCAAGCGAACTAATTTTTATGAAATTAAAGTTGTATTAAAAAGTCATCCAATCTAACGTTCCAACATACATAAAAATATATAATAATATTTCACTTATTACAAATACTTTAATAATTAAAATATTATGTACTATAATATTATGCATTGAAGCATGAGGACGGAGCATAGCTCGCTTTCGGAGAGTTGGGATACAGGTTTGTAAAATTAATTTAAATTGAATAGATTACAATTGTCCTTTTCTTTTTTTTTTGTGACAAATGCAAATTAAATAGGTTATGATTATTGAATCGATATAATTTTTCTATGTTCACGAAATAAAAAATGAAATGTCTAACATACTTAATAGTTCGAATTATCAAAACGATAGCTATGATAGACATCACAAGACTAAACAGCACTCTTTAGCTCAAATTATGGACCGAAAAGAATTTTATCATATAAAATAACTACGTTAGTGATCAGATTTTTTGTTTCTCTCTCTAATTTAAGAGTGGCCCGGAGAGAATTCCCTCATATAAAATAACTACATTAGTGATTGTGTTTCTTTTTCATTTTCTTTTTTTCTCTCTCTCTAATTTAAAAGGTTTCATAGGGCATAGGGGATCGAATTAAGAGGAAGATATGGTCCAGTTTTAAATTTGGATTAGAGAGCATTGTTTTGGCCCATAAGGCCTACCACATGCCCCGTTTCGATAATCTGAATCGTTCATTTTATCAAGCACTTTGTGTATTTCATCTACACAAAAAATTAAGTCCATTTGATAACTATAACTTATTTAATTTATTGCTTTTTCACCAACAGAATTGACGACAATTGTGTTCTTATCCGACACGACTGCAACACCTATTTTGAAGTGTCAATACTTCATAGCACCTATGTCCCTGCAACAACTTTCTAAAAGTTCTTATTGACCGGTATCTGGTTTTTATCGAATAAACTTTACCATTGCCAAAAACTTTACAATGCATAAGGTTCATTCTATCTTTTGATGATTATCGATTTTTATATTTTATTCTTATTATGTGTTTTTTATTGACATTTTTCATTTTATTTACATATTTTTATTGCTTAAGAGTTCTGTGATCCAAACATTACAATGCATGCATATGATATCAGGATAGTTAATTATTATTATTTATTTTATTTTACTTTTATCAAACTAAACTAAGCCTTGTATTTCAAACCGATCAAACCCAATAATTTGTCTGTGTATTGTCCCCCACCGTCACTGATCCCAACCACATCGATTTTTGTTATATGTTCTTCTTATTATGTGTTTTTTATTGACATTTTTCATTTTTATTTACATACTTTTATTGTTTGAGAGTTCTCCGGTCCAAACATTACAATGCATACATATGATATTAGAATAGTTAAATTTTTTTTTTATGAAACTAGACTAAGCCTTGTATTTCAAACTGTTCAAACCCAATAATTTGCCTTTGTATTGTCCCCCAGAACCACTGATCCCAACTACCCAATTCTGCTAAACTTAATGTCATTTTTCATTAAGTTTAGTAATTAAAATGCTTTTTTCTGTTGTTAATTTTACTTAATAAAAATAGATAAATGATTTAGATTGAAAACTAATCAAAATATTAAGGTTCAAATTGATCAAATTAAAAATTCAAGATTTATTTTGTTATAAGGATCAATTTTTTTTTTCTTTTGCATAATTTCTCCAAACTAATATTGTTGGAATGAAATAAAATAGAATGATCAATTTATTTTATACATTATAAATATTCATTATTGACTAAAAAATAATTATTACGAAACAAGCTTCAATACAAAATTAAGAGACATTTATTTTAATTAAAGAGACAACACTATATTTTAAAATTAGAAAATTGGAGAGATATGTTTCACTAATTTTCCTATTTATTTTTGTAGGGTAAATCAATAAGGAATTTTATTTTTTTATTTAATTCTATCGAATAAAATATTTTGATAAGCGGGCATTTGTAATTTTTTAAAGTACAGAGAACAATCTATATTTTAAACAAATCGTAAGGGATGTATTTGTAATTTATCCATTATGGAAATGACCAATTAGTTTCACTGAATTTTTTTTCTTTTTTTTTAATTAAAAATATAGAAAAAAAATAATAAAAAATATGGTTTAGCCATTCTAATAAAATAAATTATGAGTTTTTAATTGTGTCAATTTAAACTTTAATTTTAAATTTAAATTATTTGTCTATTTATGTCAAATAACACTGACGAAGGATTAGCATTTAAGTCATTATATTCAATATATTTCAAACCAATTCCAAATTATCTCTATTTCCAAAACTATTTCAAATCAACTTTAGCTCTATTACCAAAGCTGCATTAACTGAACCAATATCTAAGTTGAAGTATGCAGTACATCATATTTTCAAATTAATCGATTTTTTTTTTAAAAAAAAATTTGTGAAACGTTTTAAAGAAGTTATTTGTTACTAATTCACATAAAAATTTAAAATACAATGAATTTGTATATCGAATTAATAAAAAAATTATTTATAAAAATTGTGAAAAAAATGTGTTAAATTTAAATTTGGATGATCAATGTGGAATGAGTAACTAATTTTTAAAATTTTGGTTGGTTTAAAATTATTCAAAAATAATTTTTAAATTTTTAATTCATATATTTTTTTTATATTTATAATGAAAAATTTTCATATATGGCCACTTGTTTTCCAGATACATATACTTAAAAAGTTAAAAAAAAACAACTGGAGAAATCTTTAAAAAATTTAATAAATACAAAAAATATATATTAATTTTTTTTTTTATATTTGTTAATATTTAGTTTTTTTTTTTAAAAAAAAAGATCATAAATTTTACACGTTTTAAGTGTATTTAAATTGAGTGAATCTAAAAAGAGCTCTGCTACGTAGCTCAAATTTGAGCTTGGCCCGAATGACTCGAATTTCATCTTACCGGTCGTCCTGTAACGCCCTGTATTTTATTAGTCGGATAACATTACCAATATTCATTAATTTAGTCCATTTACAAATGACAATTCATCTTTTGATGAATAAATAAATATACATGTTCCCTCTCGCTACACAACAATGTCATTTATATACAAATAAAAGAAATGCCCTGAGGCTTACATCTATATTACATACAATGAAAAAAAATACTGATCTATGAACTACGAGTATATTTTACAACCTCAAAATAAAATTGTAAGATTGTACCATGTCCTAATATTTTAAATCTTCAATTACTTATAAGGTTCATTAACGTGGGATGAACACTAATGCCTAGTAGGAATCTCATAGTTCTAAAACAATAACTAACACATAGATAGAAATGATCATGCATGTAGGGTGATACTATATAGTAAGGTGACGTTTTGTATGCCCAAAATATCATAAGTAGAGTATCATTTTCTCAAAATTCATTTGAACATTCAAGAGAACTTTATAAACATTTATCACCGAACATTCAAAGACAACCGTCGTACACTCTATTCCCACTTATCTATCCGTTATATCATATCAACATTTATCATCACTAGTAATTCAACTTGAATCAAGAATATAAACCCTTTTCAATTCAATTTCTCAAATATTTACAATTGATTTCAAATCCCTCTTTCAAACAAACATTTGTTTTCAATCTATCAAATAAATCCTCAAAATTTCGAATCTGGGATTTTTAAGAAGACTCATCATTTATAGGATTAGAGGATTCACCCCTCATAAGATCATTCTTCACAAATTCAAACAAGATTCTTCATTTTTGCTTAAACTTCCAACCCAATTATACCACAATTACTATAAATCCATAGTCCTTAACTCAAATTAATATTACTATTACTCACAAAATAAAACTCATAATCTTCAGGTCACAAAACAACCCGGTGAGTTCATCATCATCAACCCCTTACCCAATTACCATTTCTTTCAAGTAATTTCTATATGCATTTCTTCTATGTACAAAATCACACAACAAATTGAAATTTCATAAGTTCATTACGAGTCATACACATTATCTCCGACTCAACACATTTCTCAACACATTCCATCTTTTGCTAGCTTGATATGGCGGAATAGCGGGCACCCAACTCACAACACCT
Organism: Camellia sinensis; assembly: GCF_055761805.1. Taxonomy (NCBI): domain Eukaryota; kingdom Viridiplantae; phylum Streptophyta; class Magnoliopsida; order Ericales; family Theaceae; genus Camellia; species Camellia sinensis. The sequence goes on from NC_138964.1 coordinate 92,297,039, forward strand.
TCCACGTTTTGCCGACTTGATACGGCGAGGTAGTGGGCACCCGAAAATATTTAATACAATCCCCACATTTACTGACTATTACACGACAAGATGCGGGCACCCAAAAACATTTAATACAATCTCCACATTTACCGACTATTATACGGCAAGACGTGGGCAGCTAGAAAGCATTTAATACAATCTCTACATTTACCGACTACTATACGACAGGACGTGGGCACCCAGAAACATTTAATACAATCCGCACATTTACCAACTATTATACGGCAGGACGTGGGCACCAAAATCATCCATTTTTTTCACTTTTGTCGACTATTATATGGTAGAACTAATGGACACCCAAAAATAATTTTCCACATTCGTCCGGCTATAAGCGCAGACAGGGCAATTGGGCACCTTGACTCCCCGCGCGCGATACCAATTACAACCCAACCTAACACTACTCAACACAACTCAACACAACACAACTCAACGCGTTTCTTAAATCTCCACTTTATCATTTTATCACAAATCTCATATCATTAATACAATTCATAAATTCAAAATCTCCAAACTCAATCTCATCTCATAGCACAACTTAGAATATCAACAACGAGAGTTCAATCGCAATTTGTTACATAGATTTTTCCAAACATTTTCAAAATTTAATTAAACATGGATATGTGCAATTTAACACCTCAACTTCACGATGTCACTTTCAATTTAAGCAAAAACCATCAACCATCTTTATGAGCCAACTAGGGTTTTCGAAGAAATTGAAACTTTTCACAAAAACACTTTTGATTACAACTTTTTTATTCATTATTCACCCAAAATCATAACCCAATCCAAAAAGGAAAACCTCAAAACATCAAACCCAAACCGCTAATCTCATGGTTTATCACAAAATGCATAAAAGACAAAATTTTGTATAAGGTAAAATACCACAAATCTATCCATACATGAAAGTATTGAAAGAGAACTATAAATCTCTACCTCAAAAAAAGAAAAGATGAGAAAATCTCTAAACAGATGGCTCAACGCTCGGTGCAAGACCTACATATCACACATAGCATGTACTTGAAGACTTAGAACATAAATGATGCAACAAACGGCTTAAACCTAACTTCAACCTTATGCTGAGCTCAAAACATTGCTAACATGCTCTTAAAGTGCTAAAATGCAAGTTCTAGATGTCCCGAGGGGACCACATGCAAGAAAACATGAAAAACATGGTCAATTGAAAACTTAATCCATGAATCAAAGCCTAATTTAATGATTTTTGTTTCGTAAATTTAAATATAAAACTCATTTTCAAAATAATCTTCTCAAACTCAAATTAACCAACCTCAATAACTTCAATTGAGGGAATAATTCAAGATTGAAAACAACCTCTAAGATTTTTGATTCGTAAATTTAACATGAAAACTCATATTTAAAAATCATCAACAAACTTCAAATTCCTTTCATAAAATGAGTCACAAGGTTCTAAAAATATATTAGATAACATCAATTGAAAGATTTATTCAAGATTAAAAACAAAAACAAATTTTCAAAATTTCTTATTTGCTATTTTAAATATGATGAAACTTTCTTGAATCTTCAAATACACATGCAATTGATCTTACAAACAAGATTGATACATGATTTCTCTCATGAAATCATTAAAAATGCATGAATACAAGGATGAAACACAAGATAGATGCATGAACTCATCAATCTCAAACCCCAGATTGCAAAGTTTCATGAACTTCTCTACAAAATCCAAAACACAAGCTCTAGTATGTGAATCCATGCAAAACAAGGTCAAGACATGAAAAATATGGAGAAATCTTATCTAAAGTTATTCAATTGATGAGTTCCTTGATGATTTCCTCAATTTTCCCTTCATTTCTACACTTTCCTTCTTTGATTCTTCCTCGAGCTTAATTCTCTTCTTCTGTTTTTGTTCCAGCAATTGATGAGTTCCTTGATGATTTCCTCAATTTTCCTTTCTTTCTACACTTTCCTTCTTTGATTCTTCCCTAAGCTCAATTCTCTTCTTCTCTTTTTGTTCCAGCAACTCTCTCTCTTTCTCTCTCGGTTGTTTCCCAAAGCAACAACGACTTTAACTCTTTAACTCTTAACATATATACACGCACATATAATTCTCAGCACACCCACAAAATTTCTCAACACACCCACACCCACAACCACATACATTCAATTCTAGATTATTCCATAATTCAATTTACGTTTTGGATTAATTTAATTAAGTAACACTTGTCTTAGTAAATTTTGATTAACACATAATTAAATTAATCATAACTAATCACAAATCTCATATAATTTAATTAGTCGAATTGGCTTCCATTAAAACCCAATTAATTATATTTACATTTATCAATCTGAATCAAATTTTTAATCGAACTCCCAAAAAGGCTCCAAATCTCAAATGAAACTTATTACTATCATCAATTTTGGTTTCCCAAATCTTTAAGACCCTCAATTTCAAATCAAACTCAAAATCTCCATCAATAATTTATATATTCAAATTGAACACCTCACAAATAAATTTAATTCATAATAATCTTAATTCCCAATCCTCATAACTTAATTAACTTCAATTTGGACCCAATTGATCAAATTTTAATTTTACCAAACTGAATCAAATATTTAATTAAACTCGTTTTTCAAAATTTGGCCTAACCGGTCGTCTAGCCGGTTGACCGGAATAGTGATTTTTTTTTTTTTTGCAATTGATATGTCAGTTTTATATATTCGAAAAAAATATTTTTCTGAATTTTTAAAAAAAATTTATGTACTTTAAAATAATTTTGAGTTGTATGTTTGGTTATGAATTGTAAGTTTTTGTATCAAATATCAAATGTCACATCAAATATTCCCCACTCAATTCAAAACTCTTTTCAAAACTCTTACCAAACAAATTTTCTACACTCAAATCATAATTCCAAACCTCACAAACTCAAAATACAACTCATACTCTCAAATCATAATTACAAAACTCTACTAAACGCAACCAAAGTTTCTCTCTAACTCTCTCCGTCTTTCTCTATCCTTCTCTCCTTTCTTCTAGGAACTAAATAGCATAGGCAACTAATTGTTTCATTAGCTTAAGTGACCAAGATTAACTCAAACTAATCTTGCTTAGCCTCTAAGAAAGATAATTTACTGAGTAATTGTAGCTTAACAAAATTAGTTTAACTTAAGCACCTCATTTAAGGTTTTCTAAATCGCCTAAGTGTTCAACTCTCAAGTCCAAAAGCTTGAATTATTCCCTTTAATTTTCTTCCTATTTCTCATTTTCTTCTCTAACTTTCTTTTCTAGCAATGAAAAAAAAAAAGCTTCTCTCTAACTCTCTCTGTCCTTCTCCATCTTTCTCAGTTTTTTTTCTTTTTTTTTTTCTAGGAGCTAAATAGCATAGGCAACTAATTGTTGCATTAGCTTATGTCGCAAAGTATAACTAAAACTAATCTTGCTTAGCCTATAAGAAATAAAATTTACTAAGTAATTGTAGCTTAACGATATTAGCTTAACTTCAGCACATCATTTAGGATTTTCTAAATCTCCCAAGTGGTCAATTCTCAAGTCCAAAAGAATGAATTTGAATTCTGTTTGATTTTCTTCCTATTTCTCTTTATTTTCTCTAACTTTCTGCTCTAGCTCTGAAAAAAAAAAGTTTCTCTCTAACTGTCTCCGTCCTTCTCTATCCTTCCTTCTTTTGTTCTAGGAACTAAACAGCGTAGGCAACTAATTATTTCATTAACTTAAGTGGCCAAGTTTAACTCAAACTAATCTTGCTTATCCTCCAAGAAAGATAATTTACTGAGTACTTGCAGTATAACGGCATTAGTTTAACTTAAGCATCTCATTTAAGGTTTTCTAAATCATTAAAGTGTTTAATTCTAAAGTCTAAAACGATGCATTTGAATTCCTTTGATTTTCTTCCTATTTCTCTTTCTTTTCTCTAACTTTCTCTTCTAGCTCTCAAGAAGAAAATTTATCTCTAACTCTTTCTATCCTTCTCACTTTTGTTCTAGGAACAAATTAGCTTAGACAACTAATTGTTTCATTAGCTGAAGTTGCCAAGTTTAACTTAAACTAATCGTGCTTGGACTCTAAGAAAGAGAATTTACTATGAAATTGTAGCTTATTGATATTAGTTTAGCTTAAACAACTCATTTAAGGTTTTAAAAGAATGGATTTGAATTCCCCTTGATTTTCTTCCCATTTCTTTAACTTTCTATTCTAGCTCTTAAAAATAAAATTTCTTTCTAACTCTCTCCGTTCGTCTCCATTTTGTTCTAGTAACTAATTAGCTGTGGCAACTAATTGTTTCATTAGCTTACGTGGCAAAGTTTAACTCAAACTAATATTGCTTAGCCTCTAGGAATGAGAATTTACTGAGTAGTTGTAGCTTGACGATATTAGTTTAACTTAAGCACCTCATTTAAGCTTTTTCTAAATCACCTAAGTGTTTAATTCTCAAGTCCAAAATGATGAATTTGAATTCCCGTTAATTTTCTTCCCATTTCTTTTTCTTTTCTCTAACTTTCTCTTCCAGCTCTGAAGAAGAAAGTTTCTCTCTAACTCTTGTTGTCCTTCTCCATCATTCTCCCTTTTGTTCTAGTAACTAATTAACTTAGGTAACTATTTGTTTCATTAACTTAAGTGGCAAAGTTTATCTTAAACTAATCTTGCTTAGCCTCTAAAAAACATAATTTACCGAGTAATTGTAGCTTAATGATATTATTTTAACTTATGTACCTCATTTAAGGTTTTCTAAATCACCAAAGCGTTCAATTCTCAAGTCCAAAATGATGAATTTGAATTCTCTTTGATTTTCTTCCCATTTCTCTTTCGTTTCTCCAACTTTCTATTCTAAGAAGAAACTTTCACCCAATCTCTCTCTGTTCTTCTCCATCATTGTCTCTTTAGTTCTAGGAACTAATAGGCTTAGGCAACTAATTGTTTCATTAGTTTAAGTTGCCAAGTTTAACTCAAACTAATCTTCCTTAGCCTCTAAGAAAGAGAACTTACTGAGTAATTGTAGTTAACGATATTAGTTTAACTTAAGCACCTCATTTAAGATTTTCTAAATTACCTAAGTGTTCAATTCTCAAGTCCAAGAGGATGAATTTGAATTCCCTTTGATTTTCTTCCCATTTCTCTTTCTTTTCTCTAACTTTCTCTCCTAGCTCTCGTGAATAAAGTTTGTCTCTAACTCTCTCCGTCCTTCTCCATCATTCTCCCTTTTGTTCTAAGGACTAATTAGCTTAGGCAACTAATTGTTTTATTAGCTGAAGTGGCCTCAAACTAGTCTTGCTTAACCTTTAAAAAAGAGAATTTACTGAGTAATTGTAGTTTAACGATATTAGTTTAACTTCAGCACCTCATTTAAGGTTTTTTAAATCACCTAAGTGTTCAATTCTCAAGTCTAAAAGGATGAATTTGAATTTCCTTTGATTTTCTTCCTATTCTCTTTCTTTCCTCTAACTTTCGCTTCTAGCTCTCAAGAAGAAAGTTTCTCTCTGACTCTCTCTATTCTTCTCTATCCTTCTCCATTTTGTTTTTAGGAACTAATTAGCCTAGCCAACTAATTGTTTCATTAGCTTAAGTGGCCAAGTTTAATTCAAACTAGTTTTGTTTAGTCTCTAAGAAAGAGAATTTACTGAGTAATTGTAGTTTAACGATATTAGTTTAACTTAAACACCTCATTTAAGGTTTTCTGAATCACCAAAGTGTTCAATTCTCAAGTCTAAAATGGTGAATTTGAATTCCCTTTGATTGTCTTCCTTTTCTTTTTTTTCCTATAACTTTATCTTCTACATGTCAAGAAGAAAGTTTATCTCTAGCTCTCTCTGTGCTTCTCCATCCTTCTCTCTTTTGTTCTAGGAACTAATTAGCTTAGGCAACTAATTGTTTCATTAGCTTAATTGGCCAAGTTTAACTCAAACTAATCTTGTTTAGCCTCTAAGAAAGAGAATTTATTGAGTAATTGTAGCTTAACGATATTAGTTTTAACTTAAACATCTCATTTAAGGTTTTTTTTAAAAAAAATCACCAAAGTGTTTAATTCTCAAGTTTAAATGGATGAATCTGAATTCTCTTTGGCTTTTTTCCCATTTCTCTTTATTTTCTCTAACTTTTTCTTCTAGCTCTCAAGGAAAAAGTTTCTCTCTAACTCTCCCCATCTTTCTCCATCATGATCTCTTTTGTTCTGGGCACTAATTGGCATAAGCAACTAATTGTTTCAGTAGTTTAAATGGTCACATTTAACTAAAACTGATCATGGTTAGCCTATAAGAAAGAGAATTTGCTGTGTAATTCTATTTTAACGATTTGAGTTTAACATAAGCTTCTCATTTTAGTAATGAATTGAGTTTGAGTAGACAAAAACTCGACTTGATTAGACTTGTAAACGCAAAATAAAATGAATTAATACTTATTTTTAACAATATATCAAATAATTGTTTTATTAATCTGTTTAATTTTTATTTGTGTTTGGTATGAGTGTAAATTTATATATTTAATTGATAAAATTTGTGATTAATATAAGAATTATTTTATGTTTTGCTTATAATTAATCGTTTTTCTCTTAATTTGTAAATTAACTAGAGTATGCCCATGCTTGAAGGCACGGTGAAAATATTATTGGAAAGAAAATGTAAATGGAATGATTTTAATATTTTAAACAAACAATAAAATGTAAGTCGCACAACACAGAAACATATAATAAAAATCAAATTAAATACGCCAGCCAGCGCTTTGCAATAAAAAAAATAAATAACAAATTAAGCACACCAGCCAATACTGTGCGATACAAATAAAATGTCAAATAACAAATTAAGCACATTAACCAATATTCTACAATACAAAAAAAGGATGAATAACAAATTAAGCACGTCAATTAGTGCTCCACAATAGAAAAAAATGACAAATAAATAAAGCACATCAGCTGTGCTTTGCAATTCATAAAAAATGAACAAAATTGTGAAATGAACAATTATTTTAAAAGATTAATACATACACGATCCAATCCTATATTAAAATAAATTATCAACTTAATATAAAAGCAACACCCTTCCTGATAAATTTATATATGGATCAAAATATTAAGATAAAATTCACCTTTTTACAAAATAAATTTCACACATTTTCAGTATGAACTATGAACGATCCTTACGAATAATGTTATGTTTCTCATTATGCAGGATGTCCACTGTACAAGAAACCAATCCCAAAAACTTTTAATTCTTTTTTTTTTTCCCTTTTTTTTGATAACATTATGTATTTAAGAGCTTATTTATTGTTTTTTAAAGTTTATTTATGTTATATTTTGTTCATAAATTTGCTAAATTATCTATACAATATACTTACAAAGGGATGCATTGTTTAGTATATTTATTTTATTCTAAAGTTTGTTCTTTATATTATAAGTAACAAGCACTTTTAGAAACTAATTACAATAGAATAGATTAGAGAAAAATCACCTGCACCTACTAATAGACTAAAATAATTTAAAATTTATTATAATATTTTTTTATTTATATATTTTTACATAAAAAGTCAAATAAAATAAAGGGATTTTTTTTTTAGGGTCCCTGATATTAAAATTTTATAGTATAAAGGACATTTAATATTTTCATAATGTCTGAGGTCCCTCAACATTGAACTAGAAAAATTTCAGTTCAGAAAAATTCCAGCCCAGAGAATTTTTTCCTAGAGAATTCTATTCAGAGAAATTCTGGGCTTCCAAAGAATTTCTCTAGGTTCAAGACTTTGAACATTCAAATTTCTCTGGATCTATGGACTAACATAAAAAAAAAAAAAAACCTACAATATCAGCAACCCTCAAAATGACACACCATTTGCCTTTATTTGCACTTTGAATGAACACACATCAACAATGTAGAAGTTGATGAATCTTGTAATCAGACATGACAAAGTGAATGCATAGAAATCCATAACAGAGTACCCATTCTTAAATGTTAAAATCAGTGCCTTTGATTTTATCCAAAATGCAAACATAAGAACTTCTAACTAATTTCTTCATCTCGCACCACACCAGATGCTTATTTTAACAAAACCAGCTCATTCATTGTTTTCCATAAAATCCACAAGATTGCCATGGGCATTGCTTTCCAAATTAATTTATTCACCTGTTTGAATTTGCAATGTTACCACCATGGGTTTGTTCACATGGTCCAGAGAAATTCTTTGGTTTAGATTGAATTTTCTTTGGCTTGAACTGAATTTTCTCTGGGTTGGTCCAGATAAATTCTCTGGTTTGAACTGAATTTTCTCTAGATTGGTCTAAATTTTCTCTGGGTTGGTCCAGAGAAATTCTCTGGTTTGAACTGAATTTTCTCTAGGTTGGTCTAAATTTTCTCTAGGTTGGTTCAGAGAAATTCTCTGGTTTGGACTGAATTTTCTCAGGGTTGGTCCAGATAAATTCTCTGATTTGAATTGAATTTTCTCTAAGTTGGTCCAGAGAAATTCTCTGGTTTGATGAAGGCATATGATTCAGTTCCTCTTCAAAGGAATCACAAATATAAATAGAATCAAGTTTTTTCATGATGAAACTTCAATACACAAAATGTAGTGACAAAAAACAAAATTGGGGACCCAACAGAAAGACCTCTATCTTGCAAGTAAAAAACTGACAAACTCATTCCCCAGCTATGCTGATTGACCGCCTTCAGATGCCAATTTTATTAGCTGTTAACGCTCTGCAACCTTGTAGTCAACTATTTCCTTAAATAGCTCGAAATCCAATACACAGTTCGGGCGTCCATACACGGCTGCTTGAACACTGGCCATTCGTTTCGCTATCTCTCGACCTGAGAAGCCTTCTGTCTTTTTGGCAGCCTCTCGGATCACATCATCAGACAAATCTTCTATTGTTATCTTTTGTGTGCTTTTCTTAATCAAAGAACATTTAGACTCACCGTTGTTGTCTTCATCGGATAAATACTTGTTTAAATAGAGCTTCAATAGTTTGAAACAGAATTTGGGATACCCGAGAAAGAGAAGAAGCATCGTTTCAAGCTGTCCATCGTCGATGAGATTCAGTGAGTGTGTTGTAATTTCATCAATGATCGATCAGCAGATGACTGATCGGTTGACTAGCCGTTTGATACCAACACAGCTGCCATTGATGTAGGAGAGAGAGAAAGAGAGAGAGAGAGAGGAAGCAGAGAGTGAGAAGAGAAAGACCAAACTTAGTTTTTGAAGATAGTTTTGAAGCCTTTTCGTTTCTTCTAAAATTTGTCTGTGATATATGGGTTTGGTGATGAAGGATCTTAGATATCATAAAATAATATTGTGGATCTTTTCCATTATTAAAAGTGGGAGATAGATTTTAGACTAATTTTTCCTAAAATAAACAATTCCCAAACCAGTGTCATCGTGAGAAATTTTCTTGGATCGTCATGCACCAGTCCAATCTAAAGCCCACTACGACACGTCCATAGTCCAAATTCCAAGGAATCTCATTACACAAGCGTGGAAATTACATTGCATGGACATATTCGGTGCATTCAAAAAACAAATATGACATATTCAATAATTAAACGCTACCCCAATCCTAAAGACAACCACCCAAATCCCATTGTAAACCCACTTACTTAGGCTTATTTGGTGGATTTTTTTTTAGATTTTGAATAATTAATTTTTTAAAATTATTTTTGATTAACAAATTATAAATAAAAGTTATATCAAACAATTTGATATAAGTTTCTAAATTAAAATAAATTAATTATAATGATCTCTTAAAAATTGTACCAAACAACAATTTATGCCATTGACTGAATAAGGGATGTGTTTTTTTCTTTAATCTCATTCGAGAATAAATTTTTTTAATAATTTTTTAATTTTTTAATTTTTTAAGAAAAGATTTTAAAAAAATGTAATGATTTATAATATATTTTTTAATTTTTTAACTATAAAATATATGATTTTAATTACTAAAAATAGGCCTTAAATCCTGGCCACTGGGCCGGCCTCACCGCCGGAATCCACCGCCACCACGTAGCCGAAGTTATCGAAACGCCCCTAAAGCGGAATTTAAGAAATGCCAACAAGTCCTTTGGGCGTGTTGGGCAAGACAATCATTTCCTCCGCCGTTTCTCTCTCCTGCCCTAATCCTTGATCCCCAAAAGCTACTGCAAAGCAGCGGCAGCGGCAGCGGCAGCAACAATAGAGAGAAACTTTGGAGAGAGAAAGTGTAGCAGGGTTAGGGCAATGCCTTGTTCTTCATCTGTGAATTCTACTGAAGACAATGGGGCTTTGTGTAATTTCAAGCTAAACGAGTCCACCTTCCTAGCTTCTCTCATGCCGAAGAAAGAGATTAAGGCCGATCGGTTCATCGAAGCTCACCCGGACTTCGATGGCCGTGGTGTTGTCATTGCTATATTTGGTACGGTCTTTCAATTCTCAGCTTTCTGCTCTGATCAGTGTTTGTTTCCCTAGAAAAAACTGAAATAGAAACGTTTAATAGTTTCGATTTTTTATCTTCGAGTGTTTTGACTGAATTTATTTCGTCCATTTTCGTTGCTCTGATTTGTGTACCAAAAAATTTGAACAAGTTATTCAATTTTATGCATTCAAGATTATTTTCTTTCCCTCTCAGACTCACACTATGTTTGGAAAGAAAAGAAAAGAAAAGAAAAGAGTACTTAAGTTATAAGGGAAAAGAAAATAAATGAAATAATTGTGATTTCTCTCATTTTTTGTTTGGATAAGAAAGAAATAAAATAAAAGAAAGGAATGATTGTGATTTCTCTCATTCTTGTTTGGTTAGATGAGAAAAGAAAAGAAAAGAAATTATTTTATGTTATATTACCAAAATAACCTTTTTATATTTTCAATCATTTTATTTTTTTTATTTTTATAGGGACAAAATTGGTATTATGAAAATAATGATTTATTTTCTCTCCCAATCTCTCCACTTTTGGGAAGATTGAAAATGAGCCTCATAAGAGAAATGAGTTTCTTTTTATTTCTCTCAATTTCTTCGCATTTCTCTCGATTTAGATTATCCAAACGAGTAAGAGAAATACATTTCTCTCCATTTCTTTTCTTTTCTCTCAAAATCACTCAATCCAAACATAGGGTCAGTTCACAGATTAAAACTTATGTCACTTATGTTATTCTGTTTTCCCTCTCAGCTCAGGGTGTCCTAGCTTCAAATCATAAAGTTGAAGTTTTGATTTGATATATTCCCCCAAAAAATATGTTTAAATAATAAACGTACATATATGTTTTGGTCATTCTGGCAATGACATTTTTGCGATTATGAATCATGGTGATGAGCTTTTTGATTTCCAATGAATAAATATAAATAGGCTGCATCATTCTATGTAGTTTTTGTGTAAATTTTATTTGTACAGCATTATCCCAAAATGTTTGATATGTTTGGTGTGTGTGCACGTGTGTGAATGTCTATGTTTTTTCTTTGGATGCTGAAGTCAAAGATCATTGCTGTAATCTGAGCTCATCTGTTTTTATGCTCCTAGATATATGAATGGGATGAGCTTCTATATTGTTTTGCTAATGCAAAAAGCTTTGAAATCAATTTGTAAAGTGAATCAAAGTGGGCTATACTGCTCAACTGGTTTATTGATCTATTTTTTGTATTATATCTATTTGTTAAAAACGCCTATTTTTCCAGATTCTGGTGTGGACCCTGCAGCTGCTGGATTGCAAGTTACCTCAGATGGGAAGCCAAAAATTCTAGATGTCATTGATTGGTACCTTTTTTTGGATAATTTCAAGAAACATGCTAATCAATATTTTTGTTTGAAATAGCTCTAACTAGAGGAATTTTTTTTCCTTTAAGCACTGGGAGTGGTGATATTGATACTTCAAATGTCGTGAAGGCTGATGCAGATGGTTGTTTATGCGGAGCTTCAGGTAAGTTGCTTTGAATATTTTGTAGCACAATGATATTAAAGCATGGATGTTTGCTTGAAGCTTGTCAACATGGTTTATTTTTTCCTAATTACTAATTGACCCTTCACGAAGGAATGTGGAGGGTTGATATTAGTAAGGATATCAATCAATTAAACTTACAAAATAAAATTTTTAGTTGGTAATCTTCTTGTTTATTGTCTTGTATCAATTGGGATAACTAAGTTGCGTTCATGTTCTTTTTTTGGCTTCTAAATGACACTCCTTAATTTTTTGCAATCATCTCTGCTTTGGGCTTTTATGCTTTCATGTTGATTTTCCTTATTATTTATTTAAGGAAAATGTTTGAGACCCACAAAAATCTCCCACAATTTGACCTACAATGATGTGGTATGATAGATGTCAACTTTTGATTTGTTACATACCCAATGATAAAAGACTCAATTCTCTTACCACATCATTGTGGTGAATTTGTGGGTCTCTAGCATTGCTCTTTATTTAAATGGTGTGCAATAGTGAGAATTTTGCAAATTGTTGAACGTCCTTAGGGCATGGTACAAAGTGTCATTTCAAATGTGTCATTTCAACCTAGATCTGGCACTTTTCCCTTTGGTATAGTGCATGTAGGGCTGAACTTAGGTACAAAATAATCATCAGTATTTTTGCACATCGTTCAAAGACCGACAATAATTGAAGCAAGAAGTCAATCCAGCAATCACCTAAAGTATGAAAATAAAAGAAGGAAAATGTTAAGCCTTGGTGAACATTATAAAATGTATTGAAATGTATGAAAAGGGTATATAATAAGTGAAAGTGCTTTGGGATGTGTAAAAATACCTTGAGATTCTGACTTTTTCAAGGCATTTTCCTCCCCCTTGACAGTCTAAAGTCACTAGCATGACCTATAAAAGAAATGCTAATGCAAACTGAAATTATTTGGGCTTTACGCCTTGCTAAGTTTTTGGGGCAATTGAAACTAAAAATAGGGATACTGATGGTTGTGGGTGGAGCCATGGTGTTAGGAAGTTGGATGACACAATGATGTGGAATGACTTTTGGAAACTTGCAATATAGCGGTCTACAATTAGGTTTCAATTTTGAAAGTTTGCAGGTTTAGGACCTAGATTAGTTGACGGAAGCTTGCAGGTTTTAGAGATTAAAGATAGGTGGAAATTCACTTTGTTTTGAAGTGATTGGTTAATGGCTTTCCGAAATTTTAATGCTGGAAGCACCAAAAGAACCACTTAATTAAGATTTTTGCTGTTAAATTGCAGGCCAATATGTAGAGAAAGGATTAACATGGAGACAAATTATGTAGTTTCTACTTGAAAAAAAAAAAAAAAAAAAATATAGTTTCAACTCTTGTGAATAGACTGATTACATACATATTTATGAGCTATTGGATTTGTTCTAATTCTACTGCGACCAAGACTACCAAATAGACAACTTTGTTTCTTTGAGCTCCAAACTACCCTAAATCTTGTATAGACCACACATGAGATCGAAAGACATAAACTTGGCCCATAGTATGACCTATGACCCAAACTATAGTGCATTTGTAGCCAAGGAAGCACGGATACAGGTATGGGTATGATACGATATGGCGATACGTCAAATCTAAAAAAGTAGGATACGGCTACGACGGATGTACGTTCGTAATTTTTTTTTTTTTAAATTTTAATAATGTAATATGCATGAAAATAAAACCTAAGATAAATTAATAAATAGATAAATAGAGGGATTCCTATTAAGCCAAGAGTTTTCAAACATTCATAAAACATCCAAAACTAAAAGTAAAAGTAAATTAAACATTCATCCTTACATGTCAACACCAAAAGCAAATTAAATTAAATTAATTACTAACATTAAATTTAAAAATTTAATTTAAATTTAATGGCTTCTACCTTAAGAGAATTTTTCATCATATCACCAAGAAGCATGAGAGTGAAGAGTGAGAGGGACAGACAAAAAACGAGAGCAAGAGAGAGAGAGGAGAACGAGAGACAGAGAGAGCAGCGAGAGAGACAGAGAGAGAAAATGAGAGAGAGAGAAACCTGTTCTTGTTGTCGCTGTGGTCGATTGAGCGGAAGAAACCAGAGATTTTTGCTTCACCGCTTCTTTGATTTGTGGAGGTTTGGATTTCTCTTCTTCTCTATGTTTTTTTGATTTTGGTTCATGTGTATGTGTATTTGAAGGATGTGATTTGTTTTATTTTCAATTTTACTTCTTATTTATGGTTTGACCCACAAAAAAAGTTATGAAAATTACGTTTTTTGCCCCATGTATCCCAAAAGTATTCGGAATGTATCTCCTACGTATCTATGCGTATCCGAAATTCACAAAAAATAAAAAGTTGGGATATTTTTTTGCCGTATCCAATACGTATCGCGTATCGGACGCCTATCCGTATCTGATACTCGTACATGACCTATTTTGGAGTATTTGTGCTTCATAGTTTACAACAAATCTTAAAATTACCATGTTACTCTTCATTACTCAATTCTGATAAAACATAAATAAATTTTTTTGGCAACATATTAATTTGTATAAAACTTAGGGTTGGTTTGGGAAAAAGCTATTTTAATAACTTTTTTGGCTTTTTGACTAAAATATGTGGTGAAAAAAATTGTTATGTTTATGATATTTTTTGGCTTTTTAAGAAAAAAAGTGCAAAAAATAGAGAGGTAAGGGAATCTTTTTGACTTTTTTGTATAGTTCTTTGGCTATTTAGCTTTTTTGGTATTTTTTTTGGCCTTTTGGCTATTTTATTAACTTCCCAAACTTGCCCTTAAAATTTAGTCTCATATTGACATTAAAACTAATTGCATAAGGTCCCATGCTAGGAAGCATAGATACGGATACGAGATATGGATACAGATACGTTGATATGGCAAAACTTAAAAAAAGTAGGATACGAGTACGGCGATGATATGTTTGTAAAATAATTTTTAGTAATGTAATATGTATAAAATAAAACATAATGCAAGAGTACATTCATAAAATATCAAGTGCTAAATTCCTTAATATCAATTTTATATTCATCAAAGAGTAATCAATTAATAACCAGGCATATTGACAAAGAATTAACAACAAACAATAACAGAGGATTCGAACAAATATTCAAGGAAATTTAAAAAACAAGAATAAGCTTACAAAATTAAGCAATGATAACAATAGCACTAAGTTATAGCAGTTTCGTTTTGTAGCTCGAATTTATTTTGGCTCGAGTGGCTCGACTGCCCAAAAGGATGTTGTTTTGGGCAATGTTTTTTGTTTGTTTGTTTGTTTTTCCTTTTCTCTTTGCAGATGAAGAGGAAGAAGAGGAAAAAGAACAAGGAGGAGGAGGAGGAGAGAAGAGGGAGCTGTGTGAGAGAGAGAGCATATCATCATCATCAACAAAATATCATCAACAACAACAACAAACAGAACAGAGAGAGATAGATCTATACACATCATCATCAACACAGAGAGAGAGAGAGAGATCTACACACACATAGAGAGAGAGACCTACATAGATCTGTGTATCTGTGTATACACAGATCTGTTGATGATGGCGCCGGTGATGGCAGTGATGGTTCCTCTCTCTCGCCTCTTCTCTCTTTCCCTTCTTTTCTTCTCCTCCTCTCTTCCTCTTTTCTCCTCCTCTCTCTCTTTTCTGTCTCTTTGTATTCGAAAAACAAGAAAAAGAAGAAAAAAAAGAAAAAACAAGAAAAAAAAGAAACCCAAAACGACGTCGTTTTGGGTTTCGAGCCAATTCGAGCTAGTGAATTTCGAGCTACCAAGGATTATTCAAGTTATAATATCAAAAATTTAAAAATAAAATAAAACAATAATAGAAAGAAGTTAAAAAATAGAAACAAATGTGATTTTTTAACACGAGTGAGCAGCCCTTGTAGCAAAGCTAATAAAGTGGAAAATGGGCTGTCACAAGGGATTGAATAATGACAATACAAGCCCTATAGAATATGGAAGAGACATAAAATAAGAACAAAAATTGAAAAAAAAATAGATACTTTTTTGGTGTATTAAAATATAAAATATAAAAAATTGGATACTTATTTGGCATATCTCTCACGTATCGTGTCGTATCCCTCAAGTATCCTTCGTGTATCCCTCTTGTATACTAAGGCCTCATTTGGGAATAGGCTATTTTAGTAACTTTTTGGTTTTTTAGCTAAAATATGAGGTAAAAAAATTAGTATGTTTGGGATGACTTTTTGATTTTTTACGAAAAGATGTGCAAAAAGTAGAGAGAAGAGAATCTTTGACTCTTTTTGTATTGAATTTTTGATTTTTTAATGACTTTTGGACTTTTAGGTCATAATATGATGTTGCCAAACGAGGCCAAACGAGGCCTAAATTAAAAAAATAAATCAGATACTTATTTGCCGTATCCGATGCGTATCTTGCCATATCGTATGTGTATCCGTATTCGATAAGTATCCGATACTCGTGTGAAACTTTTTTTGGAGTATCCGTGCTTCCTAGGTCCTAAGTGGGCTTCCACTTGGAATTCCTGATTAGCCCCTTTTCCAGTTATCTTGCTTTACATCAGATTGATGATGACCAATGTGCAAGGACAGTCTAAACATGAGCTACACATTGTGGGTAGGTGTGTGTGTAGAGTTAGTCCGTTGTTGACCTCTGGGAAGATGGTTGGCACTTCAATGGCCTGAGATCACCATAGGTGAAGAGGAGGCCAAGGCAAGCTTGGAGAGGGAGAGTTTGGTAGTGATAGACCTTGAACACTAGTGTGTAAGTGTGTATTCAAGTGTAATGTGAGTATGAGTGTCTGGGTGTAACACTTGTGTGTTGTGAATCTGTGTTGTGATTGTTGTCGTTGTGTTGCGTGTCTGCCTACTGCATATATGATATGTTATATAGGCTCCTGGAGTATTGGAGCTCAAGCAACCTATTGGACAGGTGGCTTTTTTTTCCCAACTCTGCTAGAAGTTGATATAAAGCTCTGTTGTTGTCTGTGGTTTGATGGTAGGCAGTGGAGCAACATATCATGGCAAGCGGGAGTACGACATATCATACATGCATCAGACGGTATGAGTGTGAGATCACTATTGCCTTTTCTCGAAGCCTGATCAAGATGGAGTTGACTGAGTAAGAAGACAACCATCTTGGCGATCCCATGACCTTAGCTGCCAGCCCAAGGTCCTCTGATGACTCTGATGATTCCAAGCAGTGATGCTTGGGTCCTGCTCCCAACCCAGATAACCAAGTAGGTGAATGGACTAGGGGTCTATCTTAATGTTTACGACGGCCAAGAGCTCGCTCTTATCAATCTGAGTCCAATGCATCTAAGTAGTCTGAGGGCCTAATTATATTGTTGTTGGACTTGGAGCGAAGTATGAAGGACTATAGGCGGGCCATGGGACTGCTTGTTATAGGACTCTTTATACTTGGGTTTGTGTGCATGCTCTCGCTTAGGTTAAACACGCTCTTATCAATTCAAGTCCAATGTATGCAAGTAGGTCGCCAAGGGCCTGATTATATTGTTGTTGGATTTGGAGCGAGATATGAAGAAGGATCATGGGCCTGTAGGGGTTGTAGGGCTCTTCATACTTGGGCTTGTGTGCATGCTCCCTCTTAGGGTAAGCATGTAGTCTTGGTTTTGCATAGTGCCTTAGTGGTCTGCCATGCAGGTGGGTATTGGTGACATGGCGCCCGTAGGACTCGCCATGTATTAGGCACATGATATGCCAGCGTGGTGCTTTGTCAGTTGCCATGCAGGCGGGGCTTTGATGATGTGACATTTTAAGGGCTTGTCACATATTAGGCTTGATACAAGTATGTACACACATTCACATTACTTTCTCTTCTTATCTGAAGAGGTGGATCTGTTATGCATTCATCTTAATACATTGGGTGAATTACACTGACCTCCTTTGAGGTTTATGACAATTGCAAATACCTACCCTTAGGTTTTTAAAATAACAATTACCTCCCTTAAGTTGCCCTATGTTAGGACAGTGATGGTTTTATTTGTTGGTTTACTATTTTACCCTTAGTTTATGCTAGGGTTATTCTTCTTATTCTCTCTTGTAGTAGTAATGTATGATGATGTGATTTGATCATTTCTTGTTGTGTCTACCAATAATTGACCAATGCTATACACATTATTCACACGTATTTATTTTTTTCTTTTTATTGTCTCTTATAAATACAATTTTTTTATTATTTATATTTTATATTTTTTATTTGAAGTTGTATAAAAAAAGAAGAAAAGAAGTTCAATGCATAGATACTTTAACAATACATGATATCATGATTTTATAAAACTCATAAAACTAGTTAATTTTCTTTCACCAGACCATAGAAAAAAGTTAATGATCAAAAGATAAAAAAATTGATATCAAGACTTTGAAGCTCACACAACTCTCTTTGTTAAAAAACTCACTTATATATATATGTAGATAGATGAATATTTAATTATTCTTTTAGGTTGTGCATAACACAAATTTTATGGTAGTAGAAAACAAATACAAATGTTAACTCAATATGAAACTATCTCATGCATTATAGAGTTAATCATACCTAACGGAAATGGCTAGGTGATTTAGGTGTTTAATTTTACTCAATACCAATGCACGCATGTCCACCTTATTAAATTCAATAAATACGTCATAGTCAATTAAATAGGGGACTATTTTTTTATAGAAATTTTAGTGACTACTTTGAAAAAGAACACGAGTTATGAATTTCAATGTTGAAATTCAAAATATTCCCTAATTAGGTTTATTATTTGATTCACGTATTAAAAAATTAGTTTTTGGAACTATATGAAAAAAAGTGTTATTTTTTTTAAAGAAAAGTTTTTTGTGTTCAGGGAAAAAAAATAATTTCTGTTGTGTTTATAAAATACAAAAATAGGTTTGACCTTCTTTGAAAAACACTAATTTGTGTAGTATCATTAAATTTGTAGTGATGTTGGAGGACTTGTATTTTTTAGGGTAAATTATACTTACCTTCCTTGAGATTTGGGAAAAATACAGTTAGCCCTATACTTTTGGGATAATTACAATGACCTCCCTTTTAGTAAGGCTAAAGTGATCGAAACTAATGCAGATGATAGGTAGACACTGAAATAAATAAAGATAAATATGCATTTTAGTAGAAACAAATATGACAACATCATTTTTTCATTCATACAGCTAATAAATTACTGATGAAAAAAAAACCTAATTGTTATATGAATAAAAAACTCAAGGGAGATTAGTTTAATTATGTTGAAAGTGTGAAACTAACTGTATTTTCTCCAATTATCAAGGGAGGTGAGTGTTATTTACCCTATATGTTAGTGTGAAAAGATTGGTATCTTTTATTGAATTTGATGAAGGGTAAAGTGGAGATTTTAAAATAAATTTATGCTTACCTCATCAATTTCCATCCTGTTTATCAACAAAGGAGTCACAACAGGGAGGAGGACCTCCTTCGGAAAGGGGTTTCTGAAGCACCCGCACAGTTTGGACCCTGTCCGACTCCACGAGTATGCAATGTGAAGCCGGTGAGAGTCCAAATATGGGAAATCCATAGAAAATCCACTAATCACAAGAAATGCCAAATATTGACTGCATCATTAGACTCAGAGTCGCCACCTAATCTTTTGGGGAAGCTAGGAAACCCTGACTCGTGCCAAAGGCCAATGTCCGTCACAACCAAAGTGTCTTGGTTTGGGAGCTTAGGTATGAGGGGGGAAGTTCATGAATTGGGCAATTTTGCTCACCTGATCAAAGATCGGCCTCTACCAAAATATGAGAATTATTAATGCAATATGATCATATAACCTAATTATTAATGCTATCTTTACTATGTGGAGCAAACAAGTGTAGACCAAATCACCTACTTTGGAATGTTCTAATCTCTCGCCATTTGAAAAGGTTTTAAAAGCAGAGATCTCATAATAGACGAGATAACTGACTTGCAAAGAGATTGGAACCATCCCAACTTAGGCAATGAGGCCTCCATACAATGAGAACTTATAGAGATATAACACATAAGCACATAGTCTCATGGTAGTATGCTAGACATAATAAAAAACAATCACACAAGATGCAGAGATGAAAAAGGCTCATTTAGTACTCCTCCACGCTATGCCATGAACGTAAAGAGTTAGAAATCGATGCATGATCTTAGATATTTGGGCTGAATGGTATGCACGGAATGAAGAAAAGGAGACTCAGCGAGTACTCTAGCCAAGTGCAGCAATACACAACCGATTAGAAATATGTATGATCCTATATGCAAAAAGACCTATAAAATACAAAATTCACACAAATGAATCCTATGAGCCCGGACACTATCGATATGGCATATGAAACATCAAGAAATACACACCACACAACTATCAAGATACAATGATTTGAGCTCAGATGCATGGTTCTAACCTAAACATGTGAATGCCATGGTGGTTGAATAATAATAAAATTAAAGCAGAATAAAAGAGGAGAGTAAGGGTAGGGAGAAAGAAACCCATTCCAATGCACACGACATGCATAACAATTATCATTACTTAAAATAAATACTCCGGTGAGGATAAGGAGGTGTCCTAAACCTCTTACACATGGACTACCCAAATCCGTTGTAACGTGTTTTGAGAGGGTAGGTCCAACTTATCATCTTGGAGGAAACTGTGTTTGGGTTTCTACATCATCAATAATTCATAAAGAAGGCTCTAGCGAAGATAGAGAGATTCTCACCCTCTAACGCATGAAAAGGGGTATAAACTATGAAGCATGGGTATTTCGAAAATGTTGCTGTACTCGTACCGGGTGCTTGTTGAGTATTGGTATTCGCATCGATAGGGCTTTATGCATATCGGGTACTCAAAATACGCACTACTTGATGGGTACATCGGTAGTACACCAAGCTATGGGACATTGGTGGGAATACGTTTAATTTATTAGAGAATTCTTGTTTACTTGAAATTACAAATCCTTTACTTGATGTGCCATAGATGAAAGATGTATTATTCAATGATGAAGTTGATGGAAGTGAAAACTAAAGCTTTAAGTTTTTAAACTTTGCTTAGCTTGCTTTTAGAATGAAATTTTGTTTTATAATTTCTCCTATTTAATGGCATTAAAATAGCTTATAGACTTTGCTTTGGTATTGGTATTGGTATTGGTATTGTTGAACTATGATTTCTCTTTTGGTTTTGTAATTTCTCCTTTTAGTTTTGGTATTGAACTTTGATTTGTAGATTAGATCTCAAACTATAAATTATAAAAAATAAAAAATTTATTGATGTACCCTAGCCATACCCGTGTTTTATTTTTTTAGGTTTTGCCGTATCGGCGTACCTATATCATGTCCGTACCAGTATTTGTACCCGCACCCATGCTTCATAGGGTATAAACTACCCAAATTCATGAAATAATAATGAGAGGGGAGATTTAATTGATTCTCGCGGAGGAAACCCTGTCTAGGCTTCTATATGAATGAAAATCAACCAAAATAACAAAAGGGGGAGGGGGGAGGGGGGAGATTCTAATGAGAAGAGAGGTGTCATGACCCCAACCTGTCCTTATGGATTAGAGTCATAACCGGCCAGTAATCACGAGATTACCTGCGGCCTTAGTCAAAAATCAAAACGTATTTAATAATAAGGGGCGAAATTGCGGAAGAAAATTTTCTAAAATTGTCCGTTGAGCTGTGCATACATGGCTTAACCAAACATTCATACATTCACATAATGACTCACACCATACGTATATTCACATTAAGTATGCCATAGGATTATTCAAAACCAGTGTTAACAAAAGTTCAAATTATACACCAGGTTAGTCAAGGTTGGTCATACATGACCACAGAAGGTTCAAAGAGCAGTAAAGCAAAAGCAAGACCTCTTGCGTGAGGCGACTCTGGTTAATCTCTCAAAACATGGTTTCTCATCGCTCACTGGGGCTGGGCTGCACATCCCGCTGTTCACCTACATACATAAATATAAACAGTGAGGTAATGCCCAGTGAATAATACCAGAGTAAAGAGGTTAATGAATGAGATTCGTTCATGAATAGGTCATACTTATAATTTAAACAGTTGCACTATTATTCCCATTCATATCAGATTTATAGACCATAACAAGCAAAACGACCTCGGGTCTAGCACATCGTATTCATGTACAAAACGACCTCAGGTCCATCGCACACGAAACAACCTTGGGTCCATCTATACAAAACAGCCTCAGGTCCAATACTCATTCATAGACCAATTTCAGGTCTAATGGATAATGGATCCATGTATCAATATCCATCGGTCCTTCATGTCATAATACTAAACGACCTTGGGTCCAACATTCTCATATTCATAACTATGCGTCGCTTCCGTATTTATACTCAAAATGACCTTCGGTCCAATCAATTCTTTATTTAAAATGACCTCTGGTCCAATCAATTCTTTATTCAGAACGACCTTTGGTCTATTCATCAATCATACAAAACGGCCTGCGGCCCAATTCATGTATAAGATGACTTTTAGTCTATCTTGTTAAACATTCCAAATGGCCTTAGGCCCCATCTATGTCCTTGTCAAATATACCAAACGGCCTTAGGCTCATTTTCCATTTTCATGACATTCATTTTACAGATTCTTTCACGAAACGGGCGGATAGAATACTCATTCATAAGTTTAGAAATTACCACGTAGACAACATTTAGGAAATAATGCATATACAAAAATATATTTACTAGGATATTACTCACGGTGATCCGGTGCTTGATTCGCCCTTGCGTCGACCCTACATAATTCATAACACATTGGGTCATAATTCAATTCATTCCGTTCTTTAAGTCGTATAATGTTCTTAGGCTTCTTTCATGCTCTTTGATTCATTTGGAATATCCAATGCATGCCTAAGAATGCTTAGAAGTGAAAAAGAACGGAAAACAAAATATAAAATGCCTTTACAAAATTTCTGAAACAGGGTCCTCCGCTCGAACGCAGCTTTGGTCGGTCAAGTGGACCCTTTTGGTCTGCAAAGCTTCTGGTTGCTTGTAATTTATGCTCGAGCGAGGTTTTTGACACTCGAGCGAGGAGTCACGCAAGGCAGGGTACGCTCGAGCGCAGATTCGTCCGCTCGAGCCACCGTGTTATCTCTGCAAAACTTTTGGGAGCTACAATTTCACGCTCGAACGAGGCTTTCCTCGCTTGAGCGGACAAGCTGAATTCTGGGTTTTCCAGAATTCTGTCTAAAGTTCTAACTTGATGTTCAAAGGTCCAAAGCTTGCAAGTTGATGCCAAAACATGGAAAACCATTATAGGACATGAGAATATGGAAATTTAAAACCAATTACTCAAAATCATGAACCTTTGTCCCAAATTCAAGCTTAAATCACAAGGTTGAAACTATGCATGAGATGAAAAGTAGTCAGACTATAAAACATCACCAAAAATGTCAATTATAGCTTCATGCATGAGGATATTTCCATGAAATTCAAGCTCAACTTGGTGATTCATGCATGCATGTACACAATTAAACTCAATTTTTCCATTTCAAAGAGATTCATAGGGCTTGTTTGGTTTGTTTTTGGGAAAGTTGTTTTTGAAAATTTTTTTGGGGAGAGTTTAGAAATTTTTTTAGTTTGTTTGGTTGTATATTTTGGGAGAGTTATTTTTTTGGGATTTTGGGATGATTTGATATTTTGGGAGAATTTGAATAGATGTGTGTGAGAGAAAAAGTGATTGAGAAGGAGAGAGGAGAGAAAAAGTGATTGATTGATGTGTAAGAGAGAGAAAGTGATTTTGAAAATTTTTTGAGAAAAACTCAAACCAAACAATTTTTTAGAATTTTTTTTTCTAAAACTCATCTCCCAAATGCAAACCAAACATACCCATACTTTCTTTGTACAATTACATTCACATGAACTCAAGAATTAGGTGAATTCAACTTCTACATATTCTTATTACAAGAATCAAGGTCAACAATCATACCTATAGCTTGAATCTAAGTGTATTCTAGCTCAATTTTCCAATTCTCCTTCAATTCTCCAAGCTTTGAGTCTAAGTCTTCAATTTTGTGTTCTCTCTCTCTCTAATTGTCTCTCCCCCTCTATATTCTTCTTGGCTGATTTGAGCTCAAGGAAGATGAGTTTCATCTCATGTCTCCATATATATATAGTGGTGATTAGCTTATAACACAAATCTTGGATTAAGTCTCCTAATCATACATAAGATAATTACTCATTTAATTTAATCTAATTATTCTGATCCGAATCAATTTCTAATTAAATTTTATCATAGGCTCTAAAATTTTTCTAATTATGATGGTACAATAAATTTTGGTTTCTGACGTCTCTACGGCCCCTAATTTAAATTTTATAACAGAAAATCAAACAGATCTTTCTTCGGTGAACAGATAGAATTTCACAAACGCATATAATCATATAATTAACATTCAAAATCATATCAAGCTCATAATTATAAGCATGGTTAAGATTAATTAGCATAACACAGACCAAGAGGTTCTCCTCCTACTCATGAAGATGAGTTTAACTACTCAAATTCATGTAAAAGAGGTTCAAAAGGGGAGATCCGGTCCCTTCTTATAGAAGAAACCATGTCTGGGCTTCTAACCCATAATAAAATCAGAAAAAAGCAATTTAGACTTGGCCGAAGTCAATATACAGGGCTCTACCAACTACAAAAAAGGGAGAGAAGAGAAAATTCAACTAAGTTATCAACAACTCGACAATAATGATCTCAGTGATCTCAAGAGAACTCCAGCAATAATAAAAAAAAAGTAGCGGAGATAGAATATTGCGAGAAAGCCATGGATGGAAGTAGGGATTACCTCTAAGCTAGTGAAGATAGAGCTCAAGTTGGTCACAAACTCCAATTCGAGCTCCCTCTGGCCAGCAAAGATCTCTAGCTCCAACTCTCCAAGCAAAGGGATGATGAAGATAGTCCAAGTGTATGAATATCAATGTCCAAATCTCACCAACTCTCACTCTAATTGATTAATTAATTACCTAATTAACTAATTTAATTAGAGAATAGAATTAGGAGTTTAGAACTAGGAATTGTGAAATAGAAAATTAGAGCCAGCCCCCAATTCTCTAAAATGAGGGGTTTAAATAGGCTTGGGGAGCTTGGAATATGCCATTTGATCCCTAAGGATTCGGATGACATATTCCGAGATGCTAGGGACACCTCATGAAAGCCTGTTTGGTTGATGTCAATAGCTTTCGCCGGAGAAGACTTGTTCAGGCGTCCATTTGTTGTCCGTCGTTTTCCTTCCAAAATTTGTTTGGCGGGACAAAAACGATTTGGGCGTGCTCACTCGAACATAACTTGTTCGGACGTGCTCGCCCATCTCAAAGTTGTCCATCTCGCTATCAAAAAATTGTTCGGCTGTGCAAGTCTTGTCCGGCCAAAATTCGTAGAAGGTTTCCCTTATCTTATCATTCATTATAGCTTTTCAAGTTCTCTTTTCTGAAAAATAGATCAATCATTTTGGAAAACACAACGCCAAGAATGGCCAAAATGAATGAAAAGGTATCACATGCCTTAAAAACATCTTGAAAATATGTTTTGAAGATCTGAAAAACTCTTTGGCCAAAACGGGTATAGAAAGGTTTGTCTTGCTTCATCCCTGGCTTGTTGCTTGGAGTGGTCTCTGTTTTCATCATCGAGAGCTCTTCACGGAGCGCCCAAGTCTTAAGGCCGGTCAAAAATAGGGTGTCTACAGGGAAGAATCTGAAACACTATTCCAAAGTAGAGCAGATGTCATTGTCGTTTCAAAAGCTTGGAGGAGGTATCTACAATTGTCATAACCTCAGGGGAGGTAAGTGAAATTTACCCTAATACAATTGGTTTCGTAGTAATTTAATCCATAAAATTTTCTTTCTTAAATAAGTGAGTCATGCACCATGCATATGCCATCTCTACATTGTAGATCGTATGTACTAATGCATTCATATAATTCCTGCAAGTTGACCATAATGGATGATTTTGGCCGATGTCATGGAACGTATGCAATTTTTTTTCGGGGTAAATTTGGAGGGGAAAGGAGGGAGTTGATCTTTTGACCTCCTAGTGAGGTTCATGAGTTCTGGCCACTGACCAACCCTAGCGAGGTACAAATTTTGTATTGTATGTGCTAAAGAATGTGTTTGACACCTAAAGGGTATGGTATGAACAGTCTACTGCCTTTGTAAAATAAGCAGAGGACAATTAAATGGCCAATATTCAATCTGACTCTGCTTTTTTTTGCCTGACTATTTTCTGTATTTCTTGTTTATCTTGGAAATGAATGAAATTTTTTAAAACATTCTGATCAAAATCATGGTGATCCAGTGAGTCTAATTTTTGCACTAAAGTTCTGCTGGACAAGCTTCATCAAACTGTCAAATCTTTTTCCTGATACACTTAGAATGTTCATGGGTGAATGGTGAATGCCAATGACCCAATCTCATTCTTGCTGCTAAAGAATGTTGACAAGGCCTTGTTAAATGGGCCCAACCTCATTACAGGGGCTATGTTTGTATTTACAATTTTAGCACAATGCTTCTTGTAGCACATGGAAGAAACATTCTATGTTTTCCCTGTATATTCTGTCCTTTTCTGTTAACCTATCCTTTTTCCTTGGACTTATGTCATATGCCTGCTCTTCTTTTTATTTTTTCTAAAATCCTAGGAGAAAGGGTGATTTCAAGATAATATCACATTACTTATATCTATCTCTAGTTTAAAATTTGGCTGCTTCTGAATTTATTTATTCATTTATTTATCAGTTTTTGAATAATTTTATTTGGCCAGGTACCTCGTTTGTAGTTTTGGATCTATTTAGGTATCTGTTTAATGCAAGCATTAAACATTGAATGTAGGGGCATCTCTGGTTGTAAATTCGTCATGGAAGAACCCTTCTGGGGAATGGCATGTGGGGTGTAAGTTGGTGTATGAGCTTTTTACAGACATGTTGACTTCTCGTTTGAAGGTAATCCTTATGTTAGTTTATGATCAGTAGATATTTTGCATTAAATTTGCACTAAAATTTTGTGGACAATGCTTCGTTTTTAATATTTCTTGGACAGAAAGAACGAAAGAAAAAGTGGGATGAGAAGCATCAGGAAGCCATAGCTGAAGCTGTAAAGTGTCTTGATGAATTTGACAAGGTTGCTTCTTTTTATTTTATTGGGCACAAGTCTTTCTATATGAAATGCCTGAAAACCTCAGTCATATTTTACTAACATGCAATAAATCACGTAAAAGAATTGGCTTCAGGTTTTCGTGCATGAGCTTTATTTGCATCCAATTGTTTTGTAAAGTCATACACTTTGGTGGATGTATCTTATTTCACTGCAATTCTATTTTACCTTTGTAGCTCTTTATGCCTTTTTTTGTTTTTTTGGAGTTTCTAGTAAAAGGGTAGACAGTTCTTGACTTGGGTTTGTTTGGGTTCATTGTATTTGGATGCATAACTTATTTATTTATTTTTGATAAATAAACAAACTTTATCAAGATAATATAAAGAATACAAAAACTAGCTTTAAGCTAGTGAACAAGAAATAAAACCATGAACAAAACAAACCCAACACAACGATTAAATAATCAAATCCTCTACAAAATCTACAAAAGTCAGCACATCTAGACCTACTGAAACCGTAACCCAACTATGAAGCATAGTAAGCAATCACCTCTCCGACCATGGCACCTTAAAATATGTGTTTATTCTGCTCCAACCAAATCAGCCACATCAAACCATGGCCAACAAGCATCCACGCCTTCTGACGCCTCTTCCCATCCTATCCCAACCCAACCCAACCCTACCCCTAGCCCAACTTTGTAATGCCTCCACCGTTGAACTTGGCTGCTCCCAACCCAAACCAAAAATAATAATGATGGACATCCATAGCCATGAATAGGGCTGCAAATGAGTTGAGTTGAGCCGAGCCGAGCCGAGCTTTACTATGTTTTTGCTTGTTTATTAAGATTTTAACAAACACGAACTTGCGTATGATACTAAAATTATAATTGAAATTTTGATTATATAATTATATATACAATATATATAAACATACAAAAAAAAAAGTCAATATTTTATCAAAATAATAATATCTACTGCCACTATTATATAAATGTACTATTTATAGTTAACTATTATTTACATTTATATTTTTCAAATATATAAATACCATATTTATCTTATTTTTTATACATATTTTTACATTATTTAATATATAAATAATAACTATTAAATGAGCCAGCTAACGAGCCGAGCCTTAGAATGTTTGGGCTTGTTTATTAAAAATTTAACGAGCTCGAGCTTGAGCTTGAACGCAAACAAAATTTAACGAACCGAGTTCGAATGAGCTCTTACTGAGCCGAACTCGAGCTTGTTCCGAATGGTTTTGTTCATTTGCAGCCCTAGCCATGAAGCAACCAGACAACGAATAAACAAATGATTCACCGTTTCCGCATTCCCACAATATAGACAACACCAATTAATTAAAATATGACCCCAACGAATCAAATTATCAATGGTCAACATCCGCCCTAATATTGCCGTTCACACAAAGAAAGCAACTTTGGACGGACATCCCACCACCTAAACACCCTTCCACGGGAATGGAACAACATCCCCACCGACAAGCAAATGATAAAAAGAAGCCACCGAGAACACCCTTTTGGACTTCGGCAATCCCATACCAAAGAATCCTCCCCATTCCCTCCAAACCGTAATCCATGCAAGAATCCCAACAACTCCATCATTTGACCCAATTCCCATTCTTGCAGCTCACGGCTCAAACCAACATTCCAAACCACCACCTGTCCTTGCACATGCGCATAAGATGCCACTGTCGCCTCCCGATCAATTGCAATTCGAAATATCAAAGGAAATAACTCCTCCAAAGACGCCGCACCACACAACCTATCTTTCTAGAACCTAACTTGATCCCCCACCCCCACCCTCACACTGAAACAAACCCTTTTCCAAAACTCCTCTCGACCTAGCCAAAACCCCTTTCACAAACTCCGCCCATGACTCTGCCTCACCTCTCCAATACTCCACTCCCCCTAACCCAAACCATATTTAGCCACCACCACCTTCCTCCACAACCGCCCCCTTTCCTTTGCTTGTCACGACCCCAAACTGCCCCTAGTAGTTTGGTGCCGTGATGGCCAGTAATCCGTAATTAACGAAGGCCAACTTTTCAAAAACTTAACACAATCAGAGTAATAATGAACGGGGCCCACAAATGTGGAAGAAGTAAATCAAAATACAAGTCGTCCTTAAGAGCTGTGCATAGATCAAATGCAATGACATTCATCTTACAACTTGAATACAGCAAGCAAAATATGTGTTACATCTTGATCAAAAGGCTTCTCGAGCCGACATACGCAAAATACAATAAATACACGTCAAGAAGCATGATTTTCAAGATTTGCCGACATGCAATGCAAGGCATCGCCGACGTAAATACAAAAGCAAAGCCGACATAAGCACGAATCCAAAACAAGCTTTCAAAACAGTCTAGGCGTCGCCGCCGTCCTGCTCACCACCTACATATATATAGAGAGGGGTGAGTACAAATACTCAGTGAATGGTACTAGAAATAAAGGTTTTTGCATGAATATAGCCGAAGTCCTTAAAACAAACACATCAAACTTTACCAAGACATGGGATGAACCGTATTCATCTGTCAAAGATCACAAGTATCGAGAGGTGCTTACTGACATCGGCAAAATGAGGGATGAACCGTATTCATCATTCGAAACTTACAAGTATCAAGGACTGCTCGCTGCCATCGGCAAAACGAGAGATGAACCGTATTCATCATTCAAACATTTCAAGTATCAAGGACTGCTCACTGTCATCGGCAAAACAAGAGATGAACCGTATTCATCATTCAAAGCTTTCAAGTATCAAGGACTGCTCGCTGTCATCGGCAAAACGAGAGATGAACCGTATTCATCATTCAAACATTTCAAGTATCAAGGACTGCTCACTGTCATCGGCAAAACAAGGGATGAACCGTATTCATCATTCAAGCTTACAAGTATCAAGGACTGCTCACTGACATCGGCAAAACAAGAGATGAACCGTATTCATCATTCGAAACTTACAAGTATCAAGGACTGCTCGCTGTCATCGGCAAAACGAGAGATGAACCGTATTCATCATTCAAACATTTCAAGTATCAAGGACTGCTCACTGTCATCGGCAAAACAAGAGATGAACCGTATTCATCATTCAAAGCTTTCAAGTATCAAGGACTGCTCGCTGTCATCGGCAAAACGAGAGATGAACCGTATTCATCATTCAAACATTTCAAGTATCAAGGACTGCTCACTGTCTTCGGCAAAACAAGAGATGAACCGTATTCATCATTCAAAGCTTTCAAGTATCAAGGACTGCTCGCTGTCATCGGCAAAACGAGAGATGAACCGTATTCATCATTCAAACATTTCAAGTATCAAGGGATGCTTACTGACATCGGCAAAACAAGGGATGAACCGTATTCATCATTCAAAGCTTACCAGTATCAAGGACTGCTCACTGACATCGGCAAAACAAGAGATGAACCGTATTCATCATTCAAGTTTACAAGTATCAAGGACTGCTCACTGTTATCGGCAAAACAAGGGATGAACCGTATTCATCATTCGAACATTTCAAGTATCAAGGGGTGCTCACTAACATCGGCAAAACAAAGGATGAACCGTATTCATCATTCGAACATTTCAAGTATCAAGGGGTGCTCACTAACATCGGCAAAACAAAGGATGAACCGTATTCATCATTCAATGGTACTGCGAAAGTTTAGAGTCCTCCAGCACAAGGGACTTGCGTTACTTAGGCCCGTAGCCCGATTTAACAAGGACCGTATCCTTTTATACTTAGTACTGTGAAAGTTTAGAGTCCTCCAGCACAAGGGACTTGTGTTACTTAGGCCCGTAGCCTGATTTAACAAGGACCGTATCCTTTTATACTTAGTACTGCGAAAGTTTAGAGTCCTCCAGCACAAGGGACTTTCCAAGAGGTACATCAAAACAAGGCTTATATTTGACACATCAAAACAGGTTATTTATTCATGCTTAGCAAATACTTTTGTCAAAACAAAACAAAGCAAGATTCATCAAAAACAAGTGTAACATAGTTTTATTAGAAATACCACTCACCTAGTTCTTCAGGTATAGGCTCAAAGCAAATATCAAGGACCTCAAAACTCGAATCAAACGGGTCAAACCACGAAGATCAAGCTTGGAAGACTTGCTCTCACTCAAGGACTTCTCTTCCTCCCCTTTAGAGCTTCTCTCTCTAAAACAAAGATTGGAAACCAAAAAATGATTTGTTTCTAGGCCTGCCGGCTGCCTTAATGTCACGTTCGGACACGTGGCGCTACCGGGTTGGCTCAACTCAAAAAGGTGATTGATTGATAAGACAAGTCTCTGACAAAGCGTATGCAGCAAGCTGGGTAAGACACATCGGCAATAAATGACATCGGCTCAAATCAAGGATCCGGCAACAGGATAACAAAACATCGGCTAGGGAGGACGACGCTTGACTAAGCTGTGCCACACCTTGGCCGGGGTGTGCCACATCTTGGCCTAGGCCATACCTGCCGGCGGACAAGGTTCACTAAGTACAAGACATCTCGGCAATAAATGCCCGAGGTGAAGGTGGGGGTTGACCAAGATCTCAAAACAGTTCTGAGTACAAAGGTTCAAAGGCGAACTAAGCTCAAGATGACCTCGGCCACACAAACACCGAACAAGGAACAAAACCACGCAAGCAATGCAAACAAACAAGGTAAGCAAATCCTTCCAATTAACGTAACAAGGCAAGATCATGCAGGAATGTATGCAAGTATGACAAGAGTAAGGTGAGGGTTGTTACAATATTTAGCCACCACCACCTTCCTCCACAACCGCCCCCTTTCCTTCACAAACCGCCACAACCCTAAAAGAGTCAAATTAAACAATACCAAACTTTGAACCCCAACCCCCTTATAGGCTTAGGAACACAAATTCGATCCCAATGCATAACTTATTGTTTCTGCTGGCTGCATTGCTGCTCAAAATTTTGCACCAGCTGATATTGTATAATACAAAGCAAAGTTTCCGTACATTCTGACTTGGAAGATGTTGTTAACTGGCACGACCTTGTCTAAACATGCTTGTGTTTCCTGCACGTGTATTCTATTCTTGTATATGATTTGTTTGGAATTGCTTGTTTCTAGAAACATGTAAAAGTCGAGGATGCTAATTTGAAACGGGCTCGTGAAGACCTCCAGAACAAAGTTGATTTTCTGCGAAAGCAAGCTGATGTCAGTTCCAATTTTCTTGGATTGCTTTATTCGTTTTGCATGAATCTCTAATGTGTCTCTTATGTCTATAATTTGTCTTGCTTTTTATGTTTCAGGGCTATGAAGGGGCCTGTTATAGATGCTGTTGTATGGCATGATGGAGAGCTATGGAGGGTTGCTCTTGACACACAGTCTTGAGGATGATCCTGAGCAGGGGAAACTTGCTGAATTTGTCCTCCTAACTAATTATAGGTTTGTATGATATGCTAGAGACAATGCTATACAACTGAAGTGTTTTAACTTTAGTCTGAGTTAGGGCAGTAGGATGATTTAGTAATTTACACTGATGAATAAAGAACTGCAATTTGCCTTCATTTGGTACGGTTTTGATTGAGATTGAGTATTTGTGTTTATCTGTTGTACTTATTCAGTTACTGGAAAGGAAAACTTGAATAATGAGTATCTATCATTGAGCCAAACAATAACAATAAAGTAAAAGGGTAAAATAAAAAATGATGCAGAGCATGCAATGACAAACTATGTTACACGGACTCTTCAAAATAAATTAAATATCTGTGTTGGACACCCGACATTTGAATAAGGGTATGTGATATGTGTTGAATATTTTTCAATAGATAATTCTTATATAATTGTATATAACACTATTATTATATGTACATATTGTTGTATAATTGCTATAAATGCCTTTTTGACACTGTAAGCTACATATAACACCATTTTATCTCACATAATTCATTAATTTATAAAAATATGGCATTTTTTTTTACTGAATCCGGTACCCTTAAATTCATAGTTTGATGTGTCCAACCTCTAGATATATACCCACGCCCGACACCCATATCTGAGTCCATGTAACATAGATGACAAATAAGGGCAAGGGCAGATTGGAAATTTTGCATGGTTTCTATTTGGAACCTTGTTTATCAAATTTTGGTATAATTTGAGTCTTATTTTATGTTTATGTAGTTTAGTTGGCTGCTAGCATATTCTTGTTTGTGTTGGTCAAGTTTTGATCTTAGAAGAATTTTGGTAATTTTTAGATTTGCTGGTTGGAGAATGGGTTTATGGGACATGTTGCAGTGCAAGTTGTATTTAGGGTCTTATATATGATTTTTATTAGTTTTAGAATTATAGTAACATTATAACATAGCATTTCTGTTCAAGAGAGAGTTGGATTTTGAGAATGTGGGATTTTTTTTTTTTTAAATGTGTGTGATGTGTTACGCAGACTTTTGTTAGGGGGTGATTCTTAAGGAATTCTAGTTGGAATTTCTAGCTTATTGTTCTTGATGAAACCAAAATTAGAGAATGGATATCATTAGAGAGTGAAAGTCCCAAATTGGGATTTTAGAGCACTAAGCTTTGAATTTACAACCTTAAAATGTCATAAACTGACTCCTACAGGCAAACTAAGCCTTCTAAACACATATCCACCACTCTAAATCGTGTTACATCAGTTTCTTCTTATTCGACAATTGTCATTTGTGTTTTATTGTTCACAGCTCTAGAATAGCTTCAATTTCAGCACCAAAAACCTACTAGATGAAATCTAAATTAAGTCTATCTCCTTTCTACACCCATTGGCCCCCAATTCCCTGCCACAATATTTTACAAGGTGGTTGTCCAGAATCTTTAATCAGTCAATCTTTTATAATCCGGCAACCAAACAATTAGGAAACCATGCCCAGTTGTTACCCATCTAGCAACCCAGGAAGCATCCTCTATCTTATGGAACTCCAATCCTAAAAGCTTCACTAGCCCTAATGCCGCCACAACCCAACTGTGGGCAGCATTATCTTCACCCTATGCTACATCAATAAATAAATACATCGAGGCATGTAATGGCCTGACCCTAATTCATGAAACTGAATGAATAGTGGGCGCTCCATGAAATGCTTCTTGTATATCTGCATTCTGCACCATTTTTGAACAAAACTATCAGTGGGCACTCCATGAAATGCTTCTTGTATATCTGCTCCATTTTTGAACAAAACTATCTATCTTTGTATTTCCCCATTCTCGTTGATATGCAGTTTGTAACCCTTTTATAAATTCTCTCTAATTTAACAATGATGCACGAGTGATGCAGTACGCAGTAGAAGAAAGAGAGGGAAATACTGGAAGAAGAGGGCCACAAGCCTTAACACAAGGCCACAACCTAGAACACCCTCAATTCATTAATTCCAAGCTAAGATTACTATGCAAATACCTAATATTTATAGGCTAGAGAACCTAATCAAAATAGGAAACTAAATCATAATCTAGACTCCTAATAAAACTCAATCAAGTTGGGAAACTAAATCCTAAAATAAAAGGAAGCAAATATTAACAAAGCTCCTAACCAAAATAAGACTCTTAATTAAACTAAAATTAAATAAGAAAATAAAAAAAATAAAAAAATAATAAATACTAAAGACAAATTTCCATGCATGCATGTTCTACGTCATTCTCCCTAATTGAGAAAAAGAACTCATTCTCGAGTTCTCCGTTAAGTATTGAACTCATCCACCCCAAAGAATCAAGTACTTTGAATATGGGACTTGCTTTGTTGTCTTCCTATGCCAACTACTTTTGGCACCCAATGTGTTGACCAGATCAACTAAACTCTAAATACACAAGATTTCTTCAATACCAATCAAATCAATTTATGATGATCAAGTAGTTAGTGGAGAATCAGTAGGATCTGACCAGTTGAGTTCATTTGTAGGTTCAAGAGGCTCTTCTTTCGATAGAGTATTATATGTGTGGGAACAACTTCTTGGATTTCCAAATTCTCTGCTGGGTCAACAGTTTCCACGTGGTCCTTACTAGCACACTGAGGAGGTTTAGAAGTATTTTCTAAAACAAAATTTATCCAAAAGATGATTTTGTCTTATCCAAAGTTGATCGTGTCTGTGCCAAGGAGGCCTTAAGTCCTTGTACAGTTTGATGCAAGGCATCAAATTTTGAGTAAATCTTTTCGTTGGTGAACATGGTTAATGGGGTAAAAGGATTTTTTTATATTTTATTTTAATGGGTACGTGAGTGTGGCTGTGTTGTTTTGCAGGTTGTGAGGATGATTAGGGCTGAAATTTAGTGAGGTTGTTGGCCTGTTTTAATGTGGATTCCGGGTCAAGCTTCACTTAATATGAATTGTGGGCTGAGAGGGCTGGCCTGGTTATTGTGTGACTTTGGACTGGTCTGGCTTCTATGGTATTCTAGTGTGCTGGGTTTCGGCCAAATATATGGTTTGCTAAGACTTGGGTTTGAGGTTTTGGGTTGTGGGTTGAAGGGTTGGGTAACAGGTTAAACAATTACCATTTTGGTTGTCTTCTCAAAAGATTGAAGTTGGTGATCGATGAGATGGTGAGTGACGGCGAGGGTTGATCAAGACGACAACGATGTCTACATACGAGTGAATCTCAACTAGATAGCTTGATTGGTCGACAATTGAGAGAGGGAATGTGGGTCATCTTCCTCAAGGTGCTCGATCGAGCCCTAGGGTTTGGTAACATGCAAGGCTATAAGGGAACACTTTTGGGAACTTTGACGAGGGTATGAGGATACTTCGACGAGTGGTTGTTGACGGCAAAGTGGCTTGTAGTTGTCAATGGCAACAATTAGTGATAGAATTTTTTATTTTTATTTTTATTTTTGTTTATTCATTTATTTTTGGGTTCGATCAACTAGGACGTTTCAAGAAGAAGGCAACCTAGCCGATTAAACAAAAAGACAGATCAAAGTTGAGTTTTGGTACCAAAATGATGCAGTATGTAGTAGAAGAGAGAGGGAAATAGAAAGATATGAAAGCAGAAGGGGAAGGAGAGGGACACAACCCTAACACAAGGCCATAGCCTAGAACACTCTCAATTCATTAATTCCAAGCTAAAGATTACAATGCAAATACCTACCTTGTATCTAGGTTGTCATTGTCCATGAAATTTTTGTTTATCTTAATTCCTCAGGACCTATCTTGCTATGACTGTTGTCTGTTCTTGTGCTGTACATTCTGAGTTTGTACTCCTTTAATTTATTTCTGCAACATCTCTTTCACAGTTTGATGAAGACAAGGGAAAAGGTTGTTCCACGGCTTGCACAAAAAGTGTGTTGGAACGCTTAGAAGAAGAGGTATTTGATGAAAACTAAAGTAACCTTCCTGATTGTAATACAAATGTCTCTGTGCATGCAATTGTGTCTGGACATGTGTGCTTGTGTTGTTGTGCAGACACTGGAAGAGTTCCTGTTTCAACTGTTGTAATTTGCTTGTTGATAGGGCGGTTGATTACTTGGTTTACTACATGGCTTTTTATGTTTTCACCTGCTAAAAATTGTGTGATGTGTACTTCTTGTTGATTGTTGTCCTCTCAGAGCTGCACTTGGAGGATCTTTCATGCTAAGTTTTGGGTTTATCATTTCTTAGCTGTCTTGAGTATATTTATCTAGTAATTCACTTGTTTAAATCAGAGATGCATAGTTTGAGTTACCTTTTAGAATACCAAATAGAAAAAAGAAATGTATTGTCACGACCCCGAACCCGCCCCCATAGGTTAGGATCATAACCAGCCTGTAATCATGAGATTGCCTACAGTCTTAGACTAAAATCAAGTCATATTTAATAATAGCGGGCCAGAAGCGGAAGCAGAATAATAGATTTTGTCCAATGAGCTGTGCATATATGGCATAACAAAAACTTTTCACTTATGTAATAACTCAAACCCAATAGAACATAAAAGATTATACATGTCTAGTAGCATTTAGAAACTAGCAAACCAAAAACCAAGGTTTATATATAGGCCTAGTCTTACATGACCATCGAAAGTAAGCAAAAGAAAATCAAAACAAAAGCGTCGTGCGTGAGGCAACCTTGACTGACTCCAAAATCTCGGTAACCTTCACAATCTCACTAAGGTTGGGGTTAGACATTCCGCTGCTCACTTACATACATATAAATACGGAGTGATTTAAAGCTCCATAAATAATACCAGAGTAAAGAGGCTAATAAATGAGATTCGTATATAAATAAATTATACTTATAATTGAAATATTTGAACTACTATTCTCATTCATTGTACATCAAAATCCATAAACTATACTTGTAGATCAATATCAAATCAAATGACCTCGGGTGTAGTGCATCATATCTATATACAAAACGACCTCAGGTCCATTATATGCAAAACAACCTCGGGTCCGTCTATACAAAACGACTTCGGGTCCAATACTTATTCATACACCGTCCTCAAGTCTAATGGACATATATAAATGATCACCGCTCCTTCATATCATAATACCAAACGACCTCGGGTCCAACATTCTTATATTCATATTTATCTGCATATTCATATTCATGATCATGATCATATCCGTAGTCATATTCAAAACGACCTTTGGTCCAATCAATTCCTTATTCAAAACGACCTTTGGTTCATTTAACAATCATACAAAACGACCTTCAATCCAATTCATATATAAGATGACATTTAGTCTTATCTTGTTAAACATTCCAAATGGCCTTAGGCCTAATCCGTATCCTTGTCAAATATACCAAACGGCCTTAGGCCCATTTCATATTTTTGATCAAACATACCTAATGGCTTTGGGCCTATTTTGTTTCATACATCAGTTACTTTACAGATTCTATTACGAATCAAACAGATAGAATAATCATTCATAGTATAAATTCATAAGTTCGGAAACTTACCACATAGGTAACATTTAGAAAATAATACATATACAAAAATATCTTTACTAAGATATTACTCACAGTGTTCAAATGCTTGATTTGTCATTGCAATTAAACTTACATAATTCACAACACATTAGGTCATAATACAATTCAATTTGTTCTTTAGTTTGCTTAATTTCTTAGGCTTCTTTCGTGTTCTTTAATTCATTTGGAATGCTCAACGTATGCCTAAGAATGCTCAGAAATGAAGGAGAACATCAATTGGAACATAAAACAACTTTTCAAAATTTCCTGAAATAGGACACTTTGCTCGAGCGACCCCTTGGTCTGCAAAAGTATTGGATGCTTCATTTTTACGCTCGAGCTCAATTTTGGTCGCTCGAGCCAATGCTAAAAAATGTGAGTGGTCACTCGAGCAGTACTTTTGTCGCTCGAGCCAACCTTTCAATATCTGCAAAAGTATTGGTTGCTTGCATTATATGCTCGAGCGGTAACTTCTTCGCTCGAGTGGTGAAGTCGAATTTTAGAATTTCCAGAATTTTTTTGAGCTTCAAACACACATTCAAGGGTCCAAATTTATGCATGATTCACGCAAATATGCAAGAACATTCTCAATTATATATATATATTTGGAGCTAATTTTAACCCATGATTCAAAATTTCATAAATTCAACCAAATTCAAACTTTGAACTACATGTAAGCAACGCATGTTTTTATATCTTGCATATGTAAGCTTCAAGACTTAAAATTAGACTTCAATACATGATAATTTGTGTCAATCAACCCTCAATTTAACATGATTAACATACTTTATGCTCAAATATGCAAAAATTATGGCAAACTCTTACATGCATGCATCTATTAACTTCAAATTCAACATTGTCAACTTAATTCTTGTTCTTAGTCATATATTATGTTTGGATTCACATTGTTATGAACTTAAACTTATGAATTAGAGCTCAATCACTTACTTAGAGCCATCAATTCCTTCAATTCTAGTTAATTCTTGAATCTAGCTCTTGAATTTCCCAAGCTTGAGTTCAATTCTTCAAGAATAGCTCCCTCTCTCTCTAATTCTCACTTTTCTCTCTCTATGGTGTATAAATTCAGCCAAGTAATGAAAATGAGCTCAATGTCTTGAGCCTAAGCACTAATTATATATATAGTGGTGATTAGCTTAAGCTAATTAACTAAGGATTAGTCTAATTAACCAAGGCTCAATTATTTAATTTAATCTAATTATTTTGATCTGAATCGTTTTTTTAATCAAACTTCACCATATGCTTTAAAAATCATGCTAATCACAATGGTATAATCAATTTTGGTTTCTGTCGCCTTTACGACCCTCAATTTCAAATTATAACCAATAGTAGAACAGATTTCTCTACGGTGAACAGATATAAATTCAAAAACTTATTTAATCACACAACTAACACCCATAAATCATATTAAGCACATAATCACAGGTATAGTTAAGATTAGCATTATAACACAGAATGGGGTCATCACATGTATGTTCCCCGTGACAAACATCACCTTTGTCAATGGCAAAAGAATGTCTCGCATGCCTCATTTCCTTCCCTAACGTTGTCCCAAAATTGACCCCCCCAAAAAAAAATGTATGTTCAACCAATTCACTTATTTGCTGAAAGCGGAATCACAAATCTTGTTCTCTCTTCTCAATGTTTTAGTTTAGTTTCTGATTTTGTACAGCAGAGCTCAACTTGAAGCCGAAGTTTTTGTTTGTTACATCAGCACATATTTGGAGGACTTACTTTTTTATGCTATCATGACTGCTCACATGGAATTAGTCATAGTTTAGTTTTCAAAGAGATAGTAGATGAACATATATATTACCTATCCTATCTACGAGTTCAACACTGTCAGAAGTCAAAATCAGAAACTGTAAATGTGTTGCATATTTCAATCACAATCTTAAGTAGGACTTCAATCACTTGTTCCCACATCGCTTGAGTACTAAAGTAATGTTAAGGATATAAGTGTGAGGACACACTCACCTCAATAACTAGTTTTTGGGATTGAGTTCTACCCAAGACCGTGTAACATGATATTAGAGCCGGAGTACTCAAGGATGGGTAAAGTGTGTGTCCTTGGCCTGCATATCCTTGGCCTGCATACTTTAGGTGCTTTTGAGTGAGCATGCTGAGAGTGAGGGAGGGTGTGAAGTGAAGTCCAACTTCGCCTGAGTCCTAAACTAATGTTAAGCATATAAGCGTGAGGACACCCTCACCTCAATGGGTAGCTTTTGAGATTGAGTTTTGCCCAAGACCATGTAACAATTACAACACTAGAGGTTTTACATGAACCACCTTGGTCAGCTATACCTTTTGTTAATACCCTGCTATTAGTATCCTATATTTCTATCGTCTTACATGTTAAGCCCTAAATAGAAAATCAGATGAAATACTGCATACTTTGAAGTGGAACTTTCAACAGTTATATTGTGATCTAGAAGAAATCATAGTAGATTTAAAAATGCAAATTTATAGCATATTTAAAATTTGAATCCTTGATATTTTTTCCTTTTAAAATGCAAATGCTTGCAATTTCCTTGGAGAGAATGACATGGGTTCAAGTTACAGTGCTTGCTTGCTGTACCAGTGTTAGTACACATTAACTGATTTCTTTGTTGAGTCCTTTCTGTCTGTTAATCTATGCTCTTGTTTGTTCCCAGCACATTTGATACTGAAGTTTATTGTATATCGGAGTCAATGCTAGAACTTATTTTTTGAATCAGGTTCGGGATGCCAAGATAAAGGTTCTTGCAAGCCTTAAACAAGGCACCGCTGAAGAGTGCTTAGAATGGAAAAAGTTGTCCAGCTCTCTTAAGGTAAAACTCATTATTATATTTTTTAGATATAATTATGATATGAATTCATATTATGAGATATTTTGTACAGATAATGCATAAACCTCTTGCAAATATTGTAAAACTTATCCATCTGTCTTAGATTTTGGACTCAATGTTCATCAGATTTTACCCCACTCCAATAATCCTTCCCCCACCCAACTTCTAAAATGAACAAATAAAAAAAGAGAAGAAAAGAAACAAGAAATAGAAGTGTGCTTATTTTGTTTGATTTGACTCAGCAAACTTTATGTTGGGATAATTTTA
The DNA here is from genome assembly GCF_055761805.1 of Camellia sinensis. Taxonomy (NCBI): domain Eukaryota; kingdom Viridiplantae; phylum Streptophyta; class Magnoliopsida; order Ericales; family Theaceae; genus Camellia; species Camellia sinensis. The sequence continues at coordinate 92,338,013 of NC_138964.1, forward strand.
CGATTTGATTGGCTTTCCAAATTCTGAACTGTGTTCAACTCTGGTGTGGTCAGCTGTAATTTACTAAAACAGGTTCGTATGCCTTACATCTGCCCGTTTCAATCACTAATGCTTCACGTATCATCTGTTGGTTGGCAGTCCGAGTACCCAAAATGCACTCCCTTGCTTGCTAAAATATTGGAAGGTTTGCTATCACAGAATAATGTTGAAGATAAGATTCCCCATTTAGGAGAGGTAATTTCTAATGCAAATACTGTATCTTATGTTATAATTTTTCATGTACTCACTTCTACAAAGGAAGGGTTTGAATTAATTGTTTTTAGTAGTATTTTCATCTGTTGGGAACTTGAACCATGTGATCCTGTGGTATTCAACCTACTGCTCAGTTAGAAAGGTGTCAGATTACAAGGCTGCTGGATGTTTCTTCAGTATGGTTGTGATGCCCAGCATTACGATTTGTGCATTTTATAGACCTAACAATTTTCGTCCCATCCAGAAGAGGTTGTGATGAACTGCTCATTATTTACTATTAAAGTTATCTTTGAACTTTCACAATAGGTCATGTTATGTCCTATGCTACATGGATTTGGGTATAGGTGTCAAGTGCAGGTGTGTGTCTCAAGTGCCAGATGCATCTAATTCTCATGTCCAAGAACATGGGAACACAACAAAATATGCATATTTTTTAATATGCTGCTTTTATTTTCTAAGGTAAAGATGTATTTACAAGATGTCGTATAGCATTTTATGCATAATATGAGTTTGATTATTAAATATGCTTATGGGTGAATGTCCATCTACACATCGTACACCTGAGATCCTTACCCACGTAACATAGGTCGTGACCAAACCTACTCAATCATGACATGACCTATTGATGCGGAACGCATCACCTATTCATGGGCTCTTTGGGTTTATATGGCTTGGTGGTTAGAGCCAAGAGTTTTCCATGGTGTATTCCCTTTTCAAGACTCACACCTTGACCTGGAGGTGGCCAATCTGTGTGTGTGTGTGTGTGTGTGTGTGTGAGAGAGAGAGAGAGAGAGAGAGAGAGAGAGAGAGAGAGAGTTGCGTCTCACTGGTGCATGGGATTCCCTATCCTCAGGGCATGCAGTCATGCTTTGTACATCCTCTGTACCTGGGAGCACATTTAGTGTACTCCATTACCCTTGTCTCCAGTCTTTGGTTAGGTCTTGTAATGGCCGTCACTGTCAGAATCAGCAGAGGCTGCCACTTGGCAAGCTCTGTTCTGTGCTGTGTTTCTATACATCAGGAGGTCTTCTTCACCATCATGAATGTAATGGTAATCTTAATAACTCTCTCCTAGGGAAAGGTTTCGCAGCCCTTGCTATCTTTTCTGACTCTATTATCTTTCTTACTGCTGCTCTCTCTCCTAGAACTCTTTAGGTACAGTTATCACCCAAGCTTGGTCTTCTTCCATCAGGTGTTATTTGAAATCTTTTAATCATCTTGTCACCTATCCCCACCCTACTTAGAATCAAACCTAAAATGGTATGATGAACAGATTGTACAGGAAAAGTAATAATTAGGGGGGATCTGTTGTATTATAACTTATCCTTTAGCCTGTGTTTGAAATCTTTGATTTTCGTAGGGATTTCCCTCCCTCTTCTTTTCCCCCCACAAATTCGTACACATTGAAGATCCAAGCACATCCTTACAGAAAATTGAACTGTTTAAAAAAAAAAATGATTTGCTTATATTGCTTGCATGCTTATTCTAAATCTGCAATGTATATAATTGATGATAGTACCGTTATTATCCCTGCAAAAAATTAAAATATTTAGTTCTATCTTTTTACTATTTTTATTAGTAGTATTATAATAATAATATTATTATTTACTATTCCACTTGGTTGTTCTTACGAAGTGCTACTTGCAGATTATAGATGCGGCAGATGAGGTGATTGATAGTGTTGACACAGATGAATTAGCGAAGTACTTTTCTTTCAAAAGTGATCCAGAAGATGAGGGGGCTGAGGTTTGTATCTATGTTTCCAGTGTCTTTCTTCTCACTCAAAATCCTGAGGAAACTGAACTACTGAGGCATTATCTTCTTTTCTATGGTATGGTACAAGGAAGGCAAGATCTTAGTTCTCTATAATTATGGTTTCAAACTTTTGAGTGCTGCCAATTAAAACATGTAATGAACTGACATCTAGCTGTGGAGTGAGGCACTTGCAGATGTTCTCCCTCTGAGTTTGTTTTGTTGTTTGCCTGACTGGTTCATATTATAAAGTAATGGAAGCTTACATTACTTTTTTCTCTGTTATTAACAGAAAGTTAAGAAGAAGATGGAGACGGCACGTGACCAATTAGCGGAAGCTCTTTACCAAAAAGGATTAGCTATGGCAGAGATTGAATCCTTGAAGGTAAAGATTTATTTCGTAGTGTAATGTCTAGTGTTCGCTTTTTAAATTCTGCGTAGAAGAAATGGTGGTTTTATGGTCCTATCCTTGTCTTTAGGAGCCATTGGGCCTCTAAATGAATGGAAAGATGTCACGGACATAAAGACAGATGGTAACCAATCCAAGACCTGGAGTCCCTACTATTTAGGACAGTGGCTGGTTGTGACAGGGCTGGATGCTGTGAGATCATTTATCTTGTTTAAATTTCATGCTCCTTGTGCTGATATAAAAAAAATAAAAATAAAAAATTCATGTTCATTTTAACCCTCAGTTTCAAGTCTGTTTAAGCTGTATGACTGGTGTCTGATGCAAATTGTTTGTCCTGTAAGATGGATTGTAAGGAAACAGAAAGAAATTGGTGATGCATATGCATAGATCGAAAGCAGTTTTTATTCAGGTATTAAATATAATCCAAAGATACCAAATGCCTCGGTTTGCTAGACTAGGTAGAATAGACTCTTGTAAGGAGGAGCTGGTCGATGTTGGATACACGTCAACACCCGTAGAAACATTCCCAAAACTTCTTGGATGTGTCTTAATTTGAAAATAAATTTCATAGGTTTGGATACTTAAAACAGCATTTCTTATGTGTCCAAGTGCCCGCTATCTTCCCAGAGAGACCACTTCATCCACTCTCCACGATATGTATCGCTGTGCCTTCAGTGTCCTAGTTTTTTTATGATTTGCCTTGTCCCAATGTTAGTGTGCTACGTAGGTGCAGGGACACTTTTGACAGACAACTCAAACAAGTACGACTTAAAATGTTTATTGTACTTGTATTGCTTCTTTTCTGCCATACGAGAGGTGTAGATGAAATGCTTTGCTCTTCTGCCTTGCGATTCTGTCCTCTTTTGCTTGCCAATCATCTGAATCAGTTCTGCAGTAAATAGTTATGGATTTTATCGTGGTTACCTTGTCGTCAGTGATGATAAATTTATTTATGTTATGATCATAGCAGGGTGAAGAGGCATCAGCCTTGGCTTCAACTGAAGGTGAAATGTGCTGGATAGGACTAATGATAAATCTGTTCCATAGTCCAATGCCCTGCCAGATTTGTTTGAAGAAAACTTCAAAGAACTAAAGAAATGGGTGGATGTGAAATCTTTGAAGTATGCCACTCTATTAGTGATACGTGAGCGACGTTGTGGAAGGCTTGGAACTGCGCTTAAGGTATTCCGTTAATTATGCTTTTGCCAATTAATCATCCTTTGTACTTGTACTCAATAGGCCGGTAGAGGTGTGGGAATATCAGGCTTTTTCTTTTTTTTCTACTTTTTTTCTTTCAATTTTTATTTGTATGTTTTTACGTGTCGAATAAGATGAGGTTGGTTCAGTGAACTAACTTCTTTGGATCAATTAGGCATTTTGAAGATATAGAGGACTTCATTTTGTGATTCATTTGGTTTATCTCTGACATTCTTGACTTCTGATAAGTCTGGATATGTTGTCCATGGCCTGTTTTAGTCTTAGAATTTGTTAGGCAAATTCATTTAAGAAGTCGTGTTTTTGTTTAGTACAAACATCAAACAAGCTGTCTTTGCTCATAAACTTTCCAAGCATGTTATCGTTCCCTCAAATTTTCGTTCAAGTTTGTTTAAAGTGTTTTTATTTTTATTTTTATTTTTGGCCCCTTTGTAAAAATGATTTGCTTCTGTTAAAAAACGGAAGATATATTGTTGGTTGTTATTATCTAGGGCAGGGGCACATAGGCACTCAATTTCTTTTAGACCCCCTGAGGAACATCCCAGTGGTCTAGGCTGCATTTCTCCAATAAAGAGACCTAAGTTCTGAGTCAGCTGAACTTACCAAAAAAAGAAAGAAAAAGAAAGAAAGAATATAACTGATTGATTGTTAAATTTGTTAGGCATTAAATGACATGATTCAAGTGGATGGTGAGGCTCCGAAGAAGAAGCTATATGAATTGAAGCTGTCGTTGCTTGATCAGATTGGATGGGGTCATTTGGTGTCATACGAGCGGCAATGGATGCATGTTTGATTCCCAGCGAGTCTACCGCTTTTTTAAGGTTGTGCATTGTTTTGCAAGGTCGGGGGCATTATCTTGTGTAACCTGGTTTCCTATGGAAATCTTTTTGTTTTAGATTGATTTTTGCAAGGATAATTTCAAAATACAAATGGGATTGCATAACTAGATAATATAACCTTTTTTCTTTTCCCCCCCTTTCTTTTTCCGGTGCTTTGTGATCGTTGTTGCGTGAATTTCCCTGATGCCAATTCGATCATTTCACAAGGAGATGGTGGAAACAACTATTATTGTTTCTGCAATTTGAATTTTTTTCCCTGTGCTGTTGTTGAGTGTAAAACCTAATTTTTTTTTTATAAGGAAAATTTAGTCAAAACCTCTTCATTGGACTTTTGTTTGGTGAAAAGGGCAACCTAATTTATTTTGCTTCATAGACCCCTTAAGGAGGAGATACATAATTGAACAAGGACAAAGTAAAGTATTTTCTTTTTTTTTTCTTGGACAATATTGTCATAGTAACATGTTATTGTGAATCAGAATAACATGCCATTACTCCTATTTTATTTAACAGTAACATGTTACTCTGTCTTACAATGGCCCGTTTGGTAGAGCTGTGAAAAAGTGATTATAGATTATAAGTTAACAGATTATGGCTTATAGCTGTGAATATAAGCTGTTAACCTGTTTGGTGCAGCCGTGGGATTATGGATTTAAGCAGCAGAGTAGTATTTGGTTAATAAGCTGTAAGATAGCTTTTATTATATAATTGTCCTTTCTACCCTTATATGATATAATAATGATTATTTTGTCATTTTTTTTTAGTTTTAATTTTTATTAATAAAACTTAATATAATTAGTATTAATTAGTATCAATTAATATAAAAATTGATACATTTGCTAAAAATGAATGGAAGTATTATTGTCACAATTATTTTTCATTATAAATTAATTAGTATTAATTAATTGCTTAATTGGTATCAATTAATACCAAAATTATTAATTCGTATCAATTAATGGCTTAATTAGTCTCAATTAATGCTGAATTATTAATTAGTATAAATTAATATTTATATTTAATTTTTATTAGTATCAATTAATATTAATAATCAACAATTGTTATTAATTAGTGTCAATTAATAATTAATTCATTACAAAAGTATACAATATTAATTTATTAATAATTAATACCAATTAATATTGATTTTTTTCTTTTTCTTCAAAAATATACAATTTTTTATTTTTTAATTAATATTAATATTAATTAATATTAATATTTGTGTATTGATGAGGGTATTTAAGTGATTTTAGCCCCTCTACACCAGCTGCGTGTTTAAGTAAAAAATTTAAGCATCCCTGATCAGCTTTTGAGATAAGCTGAGAAATAATTTAATTTAAGCTATAAGTTGGTTAACTTAAGTTGCACCAAACATAATATTTTAGCTTAAATTAAGCTAAAAGTTGAAATAAACAGCTTATAAGCTCTACCAAACAGGCCTAATAACATGTTATTTTGACTTACAATAGAGTAATGATGATACATACCTCTAATTTAAGAGCTCTAAATGGAGCACTAAGGAGGTGGAAGAGAGAGAGAGAGTAGAGAGAGATAGAGAGGAGTGTGGGCTCCACCTTCACATGGGTACTCTCCACATCATTAGAATTGCATTAGAGCTCTCAAACATTATTGATATGATCTTTTAATAAATTTTGATGAAAGAATTTTAAAAATATTAATTTTATTAAAAACTGACATCTAAATTAAATATTATATTATTTTAAAATTTAATATTTTAATAATAGTGGTATGTGTTGGATTTTTCAAGAAAGATTTTTTATCCTTGTCTTTAATGCCTTAAAACTTTGTTAGGAGAGAGATTTGATTAAATCCCTTTCCCCCTTTTTTTTTTAAATAAAAACAAATTGAAATCCATGCTGTTATAGGATGAAACCAAAAAACAAAAAAAAAAAAAAAAAAAAAGGGGCAATTTTATAAAACTGCTAGTATTCTGAGTTGTCAAAAATCAATTTTATAAGAAAATGAAAATGAGTTTGTTTTTGAACTTTACCATTATTTTATTTTTCATTATTTTTATTATGAAAAAATGAAATTAGAAACGTAGAATGGCAATGAACAATGAAAACGAGCTCAACAAGGGAAATTTTATAATACAAACTTTTGGTGTAACAGTAGTGACTTTTGTGATATTTGTTATAATTTAATAATAACGTATTATAGTATTAGTTATGATTTATTGTTATTATTATAATTATGATCAAATTTTTTTTTGATTAAATTTCTTTTTAGAGGAATATGAATATATTAAGCAAAACCAACAAACAATAAAGATACACAATTTGGAATTCACCATAATATATTTCTATATTAGAGGATTAGATTTTAGTCCTGCCATCGTCTTGCATTTTCAAGAGGGAAGTGACTCCTTGCGGAAGAGGGATCCAATGTGCTGTAAAGGAAATGAATTAAATACAGACATTATATATATATATATATATATATTTGTTTTTAAGGTGAAAAAAAAATATATATATATAATTTATAGAAAATTTGATCATAAACCCCTCTTAGCTTCCTTTTCTTGTTAGAAGGACACAAAAAAAAATCAATACTTTCAAAGCCCCTTTATAATTATAAAATTCCGTATAAAGGACAATTTGTTATTTGAATATTTTATTTGACCATTATATCCTCTCTTATATTTCTTTTATAGCTCTCTCTTTCTCTTTTCACCAACTCGATGTTTGTTCATCGTTTCCACCATCTTCATCGTCTATCAGCGTCGTTCATCTTCACCGTTGACCTGCAACCGCTATTTTTACCGTTAAACCACCACCATCTCAGATTTGATACCTACTGTAGACACCTCATTTTTTGTCGTCCTCGAGACTTGAATATGCTTGCAGGTACATCCGGTGACAAGTTCGATTGCTTGTTGAGTATTCAAGTTCGCGGCGGAACGTCACAGGTTTGAGCTTTCCAAACCCTGTATCCTTTCTGCCCCATTTTTGGACCCTGTGTTGGCCCTTTCTGCATGCTCCTTGTGAGGCACTGCCGACCATCTTTTGGCCCCATAGGCCATGGTTTTATTCCTGCCTGCTATTGATGAAGCCTGCCGGCCATCAATGAGGTGCCGGCAGAATACATTGTCTCAGCAGATTTTACGCCAGATCTTTTGAGCCAGCTGGTTTTCACTCATCCCTCCTCCATACACGTGTATGGAGGGATGAAGCCCTTTCCAAGCTTGTTGAACAAGCTTGGCATTGCATTCCGCTATATAAGGAGAGGCTTCTCTTCTCCAGCAGAGGTTCAGCATTTTTAGAGAAGGCATATCTCTCTCTCTTTATATTTCTCACTCTCTCTCTCTATATTGTATTGAATAGTGTCCCAAAGTGTGTTTTCTCTTCACTTTTGTAAAGGAACACCTAGTGATGCACCACTATCTCTGAGCTGAGGTGCTTGGGAGTGTTGTTTGAGCTCTGAAAGTTGGTTTTTGGCCCCTGAGGTTGCTGGTTTCGAAGTTGTGCTTCAAGGGTGAGTGTATTCCCCTTTTAAGCCTTTGTTTGTATCACATTTTGGCCATCCTTGCATATTGTTTTAGGCCTTGCTTTCAACTGAAAAAAGTTCTATTTTTAAGTGCTTTTGATGATTGTTTAAGGCCTCTTTGGTGTTAAGGGTGTTCTACCCTCTTGTGTGCCTTGTTTGGTCTTATTTTGTGCCATGCCTTAAGGCCTTTCAGTTAGTTTTTGTTTGGCCTTTTAGCCACTGAAATCCAATGGATTTTCAGTGGTAGGCATGTGGTTTTGATGCCTCAAATCAGAGGGGGGTGACCCCCTCTCTTTTTGTTTTGTTTGCTTCAGTTATTGGCCTTTCAAAGGAGCATGCATCTCTATACATTTGAGGCTTAGTTCAAGCACTTTTTTGTGACTTTTAGGATCTGCCTTGACTCTGTTTTGGGCTGGTTTGGTTGTCTCTTGAATGGCTCATGTACTTGTAGTGCAAATCTTGCTTACTAGCCTTGTATACATGATGTTTTGGCCCACTATTCTAGCTCATTTTGGCTATACTCCAGCATGCTTTTGTTCTTATTTTGGGCTGTTCTAGCTCTATTTTGAGGCTTATTGGTCGAATGATGCTTGTCATGCATGCTTGTAGTGTAAAAGCTTTGACTAGCCTTGAGTTTTGAGGAGTGTTGCATGCTTAACTTGATGTATTTGCATGTTTTGGCATCACTTAGAATGATATTTCAGAGCATGTAGGGTTGTTGCATCTCCATGTTTTCCACTCTTTAGGCGCCCTTGAGAGTTGTGCCTTTATGCCCTATTTGTGAGCCATTGCATGAGCCTCATTTTCTTGCCTTTCAAGTCATCATCTCAGTCCATTTTTTGCTACTGTTTTGGCCTGTATAGGGACTGTTTAGGGTTGGTTTGGCCATTTGAGTATTGTCTTGCATGCCCCTAGTGTAATACACTTCACTTGCTTTGATGTTTAGGCCTTTCAACATGCATTACTGGGCTTGTTTGCATGATTCCAAGTCATTTTGCATGCCATTTCAGTGCTGGAATACATGTCATTATACTCCATGCTTCACTTTTTCAATGCCTTTGAAGAGTTGTGTTTTGTGCCTTAAGCTTGTGCCTTAAGCTTGGGCTAATAGTCCTTTGAGCTTCTATCTTAACATGTTTGGCCACTGTTTTGGGCGTGATTGAGGTCTGTTCATATTCGGTTTAAGTCCATATAGCATGTTGTTTGCATGTTGTTTGCATTGCATTGTGATTAGCATGTTGTTTGCATGTTGTTACATTGCATTGTTGTTTGCATGCTTATGTTGCATTGCATTGTGTTTGCATGCCATTAGCATTGCTAAGTTGATCATGTTGCATTGCATTGTGTTTGCATGCTTATGTTGCATTAGCATTGTTTTCATGCCATTAGCATTGATAGGTTGATCATGTTGCATTGCATTGTGTTCAAACCGGTGTTGTGTTCGAACACAAGGTGGATTAGCTCATTTCATACTTGAAGTGATGAAATGAGCCAATCTTCTTTTGGTCTCCATTGCCTTTGATTTCTCATGATAAGGAGGTGGTCTTGGTGTCTTATTTGTCATGCATTTATTGAAATTTACACATGTTGGATCTTTGGCCATCATGTATCGAGATGCGTAATTGATGGTCTTGGATCTGATTATGCCCTTCCCTTGATGTTTTGAGGTGATATAGGGTGGCATAGTGCGTACATACCATTGGGAGACCCTCCATTTTCTTTATTTTGTGCTCTGCTGCAGCTTGGTGTCACAGCACACCAGTGGCCAGCACCCTTTCATTGTTGGCCGGCACCTCTTCATCTGTGGCCGGCAGTGTGCATCCTTGGTCGGCAGGGGGGTCGGCAGCAACCTCTCATGACCGGCAAGCCACTAGTGCACTCCTCAGCACTGTTTTGGTGAGATCCAGCAGCTAGTTCTCAAGGACACCCTGCAGACAGAGCCTCTAAAGAGCATTTGGAGAGCTTTCGGGACGGGAATCGAGCATGCATCTTCAACTTCTTCAAGGCAGAGCTGAGGCGGCCTAGTTTACATATTTTAATGCTTAGCATGAATTTGTAATTTAATTAATTCATTTGTTAATTAGTTAAAATTTTGTAATAATTAGCTTAGTGTTAGCTAGATATTCAATTTGGTTGTGTAATAATTAGTCTAATTAGATTATTAGATTAGTTGATTAGATTAGCTTAGCTATTATTCATTCGGACCCTCCGTCGAGAGGGCAAATTTTGTAATAAGTGTGCGTGAGTGTGTGAATGTCTTCAAACCCCACTTCTTTCTCCCTTTTACTTACCTGCTTTCAGTGGTTAGTTTTAGGGCATGTTTCAATTAGCATCCTTATGCTTGCATGCGTGCATCCATTCATCTGTCTTGCATGCACTGGGCTCGGCGCATCATACTAACTGCGTTGTATTTCAATTCCGATTTGAATACATGTTATCAAGTTGCATTTCACATGACATCTTAGAATAGCCGAGCCTATCTTAGTTGCATTTTTGCATGTGTTGCATTAGCCATCTTAACATAGCTAGGATCATGCATTGATTACTAACTAGCTTTTGTTTTGGCTCGGAGTACTAGGTAAGCTTTTATGCTTTAGCATCTTGCATGTGTGTTAGTGTTGCCATAAAAGCATGCTTGCCATGAGGCTAACTGCTTAAGTGTTAAACTGCATGAATGCCTGTGGGTGAAGGTTGGATTACTTGAATTGGAACAATTCATTGAAATGCGAGTTTAAGCCCATTTGAGAGTGGCAAAATCATGTTTTCTAAGCCCACTCGAGGGTGGCAAAATCCACATCTTAGCCTACTTGCGAATAGCAGATTCAAACCATTTTCAAACAAACAAACATGAAATGTTTTGTTCTAACTTAGGCGATCTAGTCTATACTTGTGTGTTGTACGCATCACATAGTAATTCTAGGCTAATAACCGGAATAAGAACGCATGTGTTTTCAAAAACAAAATATCATGTTAGTAAAGGCCGATCTTTGATCGGGCGAGCGGGGGTGCTCATTGCATGACCTTCCCCTCTCGTACCCAAGTTCCCGAGTCGAGACAACTTTGGTGATAACGGACACGTGGCCTTAGGCATGAGTCAGGCTTTCCAAAATCCCCCAAAACAAAATATTTAGGTGGCGACTATGTATCTGGCAAAGCAGTCTATGTTTGGCACTTCTTTATAAAAATCAGTTTTCCAAAACGATTTGCCGGATTTGGATTCTTTGGTGATTTATCGGTCTTGCATTGCACTTTGCGAGATTAGATTCAGAACCGTGACATTGAGTCCGAACTGTAGTAAGCCCAATGAACAAATCGGGATTTCACGCCAAATTCGCGTGTGGAGCCCGGGACGTTCGGGCACGTCAACACCTACTAACTCATATTTGAGATCAATAACTTCAGGTCAGAGATAAATAAATAAAAAAATAAAAAAGCAACTTAGATTTGACAGAAAAATGAGAAATCGAGATATTGAAATGAAAAATTAAGAGTTTTTTTGTTTGTTTGTTCATAGATCTAAAAGTAAATTTTGACTATGGTTTGTTCATTTAATATGTATTCTGTTTTCGTAATAGTAAAATTTTAATTTGGTTAACAACCTACTGATTTGCTTAATGACAGTAAATCTTAATTTAAATCATGTAAATTTTATTCTAATTTAGAGTAAAATTTTACTCTCTCTTTTTTTTTTTTTTTTTAATTACAGAGTAAAATTTTACTCTGAATCAGAGTAAAGTTTATTATAATTCGAAGTAAAATTTTACTTTGAAACAAGCTGTGATGATGGCTTTATAGAAGAGTTTTGTGTCATGAACTAGAGTAAAATTTTACTGTTGAAAGAACAGAGCATCATGAAAAGAGAGAGATAAAGAGAGAGAGTTCGAAAATAGAGGATCAAGAGAAGAAGAAGAAGAAGAAGAAGAAGATGAAGAAGAAGAAGAAGAAAAAGAGAGAGAGAGAGAAGGCATAAACCATCAAAACCAAAGACATAGAGAGAGTGAAGGATCTCAGATTTGAGGTTTGCGAACCATCGCAAATCGTCATTTTCCAGTGACAACAATTGTGAATGATCTCAGATCTGAACTTGTGGACGCAACAAATGATGGTGGTGATGAAGACAGTAGAGAAAGAGTTTCATGGTGAGCAGCGGTGGTACTGATAGAGAACAACGATGGCACTGATGAAGAGAATAGTGATAAGTACGAGACATAAAGAAGAGAGATAAAGATGAGAGAGGATGATTACAAGTTGATACACACACACACACACACACACACATATATATGAAGGCATTATAGTAAAAGAAATAAGTTTTAAAATACTAGGGCGTTTTGAAAGGATCTATATAATTCTTGTCCTTTTGAAGGACAAGTTAGACACTGAAGGGTCTATCACCAAATATAGGGAGCTGTTATAGTGTGTAACTCCTTAAGAGTTTGCACAACTTCATTATTGGCCATTGGATTACACAAATACATCCTAAGCATTGAATTTTTTAATTTTGAAAAATTGGACACTGATTGGATTACACAAATACATCCTAACCATTGAATTCTTTAATTTTGAAAAATTGGACACTGAAGCAACTGGTTGACCATCTCCCTCCTTCGAGTGATCTCTTCCCTTGCTCCTCTCTCTCTCTCCTCTCTCTACTGCGCTCATTCATCTCTCTTTCTCTGGTTCGGCTGACTGGAGGTTCTAAGTGGTTGTTCGGTTTAAAACTCTAATCTAATCCAGTAAGCCTCTGTTTGGTTTTTGAGAAAACAGCGGATTTTTGTTTTTTTTTTGAAGAGCAATCAACAAGGCATGCCTCCCTCTAATTATTTTTGAAACCCTAAACCCTCTTTTAAAACTCTCTTTTTCCCCATTTTTTACTCTATGTGGATATTTTTTAGATCCTCCCTCTTCTAAAACTATACTCTTTGATTTTTACCCTATTTTTTGTCTCTAGTGTTCTATTTGAATTTCTATTCCAATCTCTCTTGGCTCACACTGATTCCAAATTTGTACTGAAGCAAGACTTGGTAAGGATTTTGTTCTATTTTGCTATTTATATATTGCGGTTGACATTCGTAATGAAATAATCCATTCTTACATTAATTAATATAGTATTTTGTAACCATATTGTTGCTTCCATGACTTGTTCTTGAGTTGTTGCAAAATATTTCTTGAGAAATTTTAGTGTTAAAATTATAGGTCTAATTGTGTTATTTGAATTTTGATTGCATTTAAGATGTTTGTAAAAATGCCTAGTTTTGAACAAATATATTTTGGAACTATATTTTCATTGCATTTATATGTTGAAAACTTGTGATTGACTTAACATGTTCTCCGAAGATTTATCCCAAAATATATTTAGTGATATTCACATGAAGCAACTATAACTTGTGGTTGGGACCTCCCAATTTGTAAGCTAGGGCAAATAGTTATTCCAAGTGTTTTGGGTAATGTTTAGTACTTCTTGTTTTAGTTGAATTAAATAGCCATCTCAAGTAAATCATTTGTTTGATTGGTTTTTAAAGTGAACGTAGTTCACATATAATAGAAATACTTCCAAAAATGCTAACCAAATAGTGCTTGAACTTCACTTGTATCCTTGTTTAAGCATAAGAAGTTGACAAGATAATGGGGAACAGACTCCAACCAACAAAAAAGTTTGAAAAGCTAAAAAGAATTGAATTATTTGATTTTAATTTTAGCTACAACGTAGACGACATGAAGCTTATGTTTAATAAAATGAATTTCTTTTAATTTAAATTTTCAATTCATATGAAGCTTATGTTTAATAAAATGACTTTCCTCTGCATACTTTTTTTAGAGTGTATTGATGCTAATTTTTTTCAAAGTGTCTTCCCTCTAAACGTGGAGGCTTTCCTAGCAACCATGAAATATTAGTGTGAAACTTTAGGATTGAAATAGTGGAAAGTGTGAGAAAGGGAAAATTTTGAATTTTTTTTTCCTTGTTTGTTTGGTTTGATAAATGATAATGTTGGAAATATAAGATTGTTAAATTTTGTTTATAACCCATAGCAACATAGTAAGTTACTTTTCAATTTCTTGCAAAATATACATGGGAGCTTTGCACCTTAATTCTAGACCCTTGGATTACTTAAATTTGATCTGAACCATTCAATTGTTTACGGGTGGAAAATAGGCAACTGGCTACACCGGTTAATCAACACACCGTGAAGGCCCAAAACCCTCTCCCCTTTACTCTTTCGTCTCTTCCCCCGTTGGCTCTCCCTCTTCTGCTCTCACTCCATCATCTTTCTCTCTCTCAGTGGCATGAGGATTTTGATGCATTTGTTCTTGCTACAGAATCCTTTGTACTTTGTCGTTGAAGCCTTAGGTCAGAGCTCTCTCTCTCTCTCTCTTCCCTAAAATCTAGTATATATGTGGGTCCATTTTGTAAGCATTATTCCGGTTCTGTGTTAATATATAGAAGCAGTTGAAGTCTATGCATCTTCTTGTGTTCTTCTGCTGATATATTCGCTCTTTCTCTCATTATTGTGTTATGGTCAATTTTGTGAACTCTTCTTTGCTTGTTGATTTTTTACTTCTTTTAAGTTTATTGTTTGTGGGGTGAAACCCATATGACCTATTTATTATAATTTTTACTAACCCTTTATTTTTTACTACTTGGAAAACTCTATTCACTTTGATTTTTATCTAATTTTTTCTCTCATTCTTCGAATTATCTCAGATGTCTCAGAATTTTGAACTAGGGCTAGTGAAACTACAACTTAAGGGTTTTTTTCCAAACTTGTTAACGATTTTAAACTATTTTTCTCTCTAATGTTTAAGATGTTTGAATTTGATTGGATTTAAGTTGTTCTGAACTATTCTAAATGATTTTTTCATTTCAGCTAAGATAATTTGAAGAATAAGAGACTGTTCGAAACTATTCCAAATTGGATTTTAAATGATTGTTTTCAAACTATTCTTTGAATTTCAATTGCATTTAAGATGTTTGTAAAAATGCATTAGTGTTTTTTTTTTAATCAAAAAAAAAAAACTCTAGTAAAGAGCATTTGGAGAGAAATTTGAATGTGCTGTCCTTTTTACTTACTAGAAGGAAGAATAAAAAGCACGGACACTTCTAAGAATGTGACGTATCCATGTCGTGTCCTCGTCGGACACTGACATTCTTTGGACACTTCCCCAATACGTGTCTGACACTCTTCAAAATATGTCCTATTTTTTAATTTTTTTTAAAGGTCCGAACACTCTTTGGACACTTGAAGGACACATGTGTCTATCGCTTAAACACACGTATCTATAGATTAGACACAGGTGAAACTAATTATAAGTTTGAACAAAAACAACTTAAGATACAATAATAAAACAAAAATCATATAAATTTATAGGAATTAGAGTCATATTGCAATTTTTTATAATCTTTAAATGATATATTCATATATATAAAATATAACAAATATATAAAATTATAGATTTTATGTCCTCTATGTGTTGTGTCCTGTATTTTTTAAAAATTGGTTTTTCGGCGTGTTCGTGTCATATCCGTGTTGTGTCACGTGTCCGTGCTTCTTAGAAAAATGATAAATAAATCTTTTTGGTAAATTAGTGTTAAGTATGAGATCTTTCAAATTATTTTGGCTACTAAAAATGGTTAAAATCTAGCTTACTGTCACGACCCCATTCCGCCCCTAGTAGAATGGTGCCGTGATGGCCAGTAATCTGAGATTACCGAAGGCCAACTTTCAAAATTCACACACAATCAGAGTATTACATATGGGGCTAACATGTGCGGAAGCAATATATACAAATCTAATTAGTCCATAAGAGCTGTGCATAAGTCAAATGAAATGGCATACATCTTTACATAGCTTTACAACTTGATTACAAGCAAAATAAAATACATATTACATCTTGACTAAAAGGCTTCTAAAGCCGATGTATACAAAATACATGAAATACAACTAAGAAGCATAATCTTCAAGATGCTGACATAACATAGATCAAACATCATCTTGCAAATAACACATCTCGGTGTCACTGCCTTCATGCTTGTTACCTACAAATATATAAGGAGAGGATGAGCTTGGATACTCAGTGAATGGTATAAGTAATAAAGGGGTTAAATGAATGATTCCCGAGGTCCTTGTCAAAACAATACATATATCATAGCTTGTTCAAAACATGGGATGAATCAAGTTCATCAATCAAATCTTGGCCTTTCAAATCTTCTTGGGATGTTTAATAACATCTACATAATACATGGGGTGATGACATTCCTGACAAAACAAACCCACCCGTTCATAGACCGTCGGTGGCAAAACAAGACAAAACAAGGGAATAATCGACCCGGAATCGATTAGACAAATCCACCCGTATCCCAGACCGTCGGTGGGGCCATTCGTATCCCAGACCGTCGATGGCAGAGATCTCTCAAGCAAGGGTGCAGTTGCATTATAGTCCCCCTAGCACTGAGGACTTTCCAAGAATGTCATCAAAACAAGATAATGCTTGATATACAAAATAGGGGTAATCATTCATGCTTGATCAAATATTTTTCAAAACAAGGTAAAGCAAAGCTTATCAAAACATGATAACATAGCTTTATTAAAAATACCACTCACATAGTTCTTGGGACGTCGGGATCAAGGCAAAGGTCCAAGTCCTACAAACACATGGCAAAGCCTATTGAATGCACTCTTAAAAACAAGGTTCACATGAATGCAAATGATCTAGGGAAAACATACTAGAAAACACCTAGGGAAAACATGCTGGAAAACGTCTAGGGAAAACATGCTGGAAAACACCTAGGGAAAACATGCTGGAAAACGTCTAGGGAAAACATGCTGGAAAACACCTAGGGAAAACATGCTGGAAAACATCTAGGGAAAACATGCTAGGTACCAACCAGGTCTTGGAATGGATACACAGAAATGATCTAGGCAATAATGACCTAGCTGAGTGAACTCAGGAGGTCTTGGCCGAGGTCCCACACCTCTTGGCCGAGGTGTGGTTACCTAGGCTTCGGCGTATAGCTCCCTGCCGAGGTGCATGCAAGACAACTAAAGGTGCAAGTGATCATGCAAGGTAGGCCAAGGTGAGATACGATGCTTGGCCTAGGTGTGTGATCTAGGCAAGAGTGGTCTCGGTGACCACACCTAGGGAAATGAGGTCGGGAAATCTGGGTTTCCCTCTCTTGAAGAACATGAAGAACATGAACATGAAGAACATGAATGCTAAAATCATAACTTCTTTATTACAAAATCTGGGATTTCATGGCATGAGTTCGAAAACGTGGACCTGGGTACCTATACTTGAAGATCATATGAAAACAAACACGAAAACATGGATATTGATACAAACTTTCGGATCAAAACATGGTTTTTCCTCAAGAACACATGAATATCACTTTCTCTTTCTAAAACCAAACTTCAAAGCAATGCATGGTTCATGAAACATGCTAGATCATGCAATGCGATTAGATCAACATAAAGAATAACAAGAATAGATCACGAATCTAACCTTAAAACACGGATCTAACGGTTCGATCTCTAGGGATCAAGCTTGGAAATCTACCTCTCTCCAGAACTCCTCTTCCTCTTCCTAGAGCCTCTCTCTCTACCTAGAACAAAGATATAGAAATGATAGGTTTTCTCTCTCTATCGGCTGATTTAACTCTCTGCTGGGACACGTGGCACTACCGGGTTGGTTCTCCTCAAAAGGTGATAGAAAGACAAGACATGTGTAAGACAAAGTGTATACAACAAGCTAGGTGACATGGGCACTCCGGCAGGTAATGATCTCGGCTAAGGACATAGGCTTCGGCAAATAAGGTCTCAATGATCTCGGCTAAGAAGGATAACACTTGGCCAAGCTGTGCCACACCTCGGCCTAGATGTGCCACACCTCAGTCTAGGTCATTCCAGTCCCGGAACAAGATCACTAGGTGCAAGGATCAGGGATCTAGGACGCCTAGATGATAACATCTCGGCCTAGATGATGCACATCTTGGCCTAGGTGATGAACACCTCGGCCTATATGATGACATCTCGGCCAATATGCCTAGGTGATGGTGGAGGTCAACCAAAGTGGTTCCAAGATGGTCCTAGGGGTAAGAGGTTCAAAGGTGTGACCTAGGCTTGGCATGACCTAGGCTTGACATGACCTAGGCTTAACATGACCTAGGTTTGGCATGACCTAGGCTTGGCATAGTAGGGAAGGAACAAAGCATGCAAGCAACACATAAGCAAAACAAGACAAGATTCATGAATGCAAACTTAACAAGACAAAGTTATGTAAATGCACATAAACATGACTAAGACATGAATATGGGTTGTTACACTTACTGAAATAGATCAAATATATCTTATTGAATTTTTTTGAATTTTAGCTCATTCAAAACCTAGCACATTGGTTGGGGAAAGCATTGTGCTGCGCATTAATTTTTATTTGCTACATTCATTTCTACAGATCAATGTTTATGTGAAATGTAATAACCTTAAAATCTTTTTCATTATGCTTTTGTAACCAATTATTGGATATATGCAAGTAATGCATGCACAGATTAGGTTTGTTTTGAGTTTCCTTTTTAACTGTATTGGTTTTAAATTATTTTTGTTAAAAAGAAATCTAAAAATGGTATTACTTGAGGTGTATGTTCAATAATTTCATCGTCAAGGCTTTGGATTATTTGATTTGCTTGAATTTTATGATTTTATTGTAAACATTCTTGTGTTGAATATATTTTTGTGAGTGAGTGCTCTGTGTTGCGTGTTCTTTTGTTTGAACATAATTACATACTCATTAGGCACACAATCATATTGAGTGTTTTTTTCCCCTTGGTTAACGAAGCTTACTGGGTGACACAAACTATGATCACCCATTAGGCATACAATCCTAACAAAACACGCACATTTTGTTCACTTGATGAAATCAAGCATAAGTGGGAAATTCTTTTAGTAGTTTAGTTTGTTTAAAGACTTTAGAGGTGTAATAATATTTGCTATAATCTGGGTTTTTCAAGGTTTGAAAGCACAATTTTTCGTGGGGGAGACTTTGGATCTTCCATTTCACTTATCAAATGCAGACATTTTTGCCCCAACTCTTAGGTTTTAATTTTTTATTGAAGATTTTGATTTATTTTTTCAGGTGTGATTTTGTGGTTTTGAAAATGCTACACACAACTGAAATTTACACATTAATGAACCGTCATTGGGATTTATAGAGATGGATAATTTAACAAAATTTACACATTAATGGACCTTCAATGACCAAATGTCTAGCTTTGTATTGAACTGCATAGGCATGTTAGTTGTTTCTTCACTTAATTAATTATGTCTGAAAGTCTGCATAACACTCACAGGTTTTTGAAGTGCTCTTGATAATTTGATGTACTACTTATTTAATATTTAATTTTATTATTTTGGAATGGATTGTTTAGTGTGTAGTTTTTAATTTAATTTTATTTTTTAGAATTGCAGAGCATTGGTTGGTGTTTAATTTTAATTTTAATTTGTTGGGATTGCATAACACTTTGTGTCATTTAAATTGTTATTTAGCTATCATGGCATTTAGGAGTTCTACTTCACACGATAAATTTATTATCCAAATAACATATGTGCTCTAGTACAAGTAGCCATTATTTTGAGTTCGTCTCACTGAAACACAGCCCCCTCCAAAGAAATTTAAATTTAACTACTGTCAACTTCAATCAGCAATTACTTACCCAAAAGAACTCCAATCAACAATGTGGAGTTTCTTTTAGTTAAGTTCTGGAATTTGGAAAATAATGATTACTAGTTGTGACAATTCAACTGGCAGGTTACCCCAAACAATTTTAAAGGATTGAATCAATCTGTACCAACTATCGGAGAACCTTTGTACTCAATATATATATTTTTCTAATTCACTGTTTGTGCTCATATTTATGGTGTTTTATGTTTGAAATTATGAAATGAACTTTCTCTGAAGGTGATTTGGTTTCTTCCCTTAAGTTATTTATCATTATATCTGATTCGTTCACATTGTCAAGTGTACGTTTTGGATACTTCTATGAATGTGTTTCTCCCAACTTTAGAGAACTCACGGTGTGATACCCCTATTCCGTAATATGCTAAATTGGTCCTTAATTTGAATATGATTATGTGTTCAGCATGACTTTATGTGCCATTATGTGATTTTGCAACCCTATCTGTTCACTATAGGAATATCTGTTTGAGTAAACTACTTTGGGAATTAAATTGAGGGCCCTATTGGCCACAGGACCCGAAATTGATTGCGCCATTGTGATTAGCGTAATTTTTAGAGCCTACGGTGAAATTTAATTGGAAATTGATTCGGATCAGATTAAATCGATTCAATTATTGAATTAGTGCCCAATTACTTTATTGTTATTATATTGGAATTAGTGGGGCTTTATGTAAGGGCCATTACACCTCAATTCCTCTCCTTTTTACACTTTGGATGATTTTGAACTCAAGAGGGAGGAGAGGGTCGGCTAAGAGAGAGAGGGT
The DNA here is from genome assembly GCF_055761805.1 of Camellia sinensis. NCBI lineage: Eukaryota > Viridiplantae > Streptophyta > Magnoliopsida > Ericales > Theaceae > Camellia > Camellia sinensis. Next base: position 92,358,469 of record NC_138964.1, read on the forward strand.
GAAGAAAATTGGGGTTTTGATCCTAAAGCTTGAGTCATTTGAAGCTACACTCAAGAAATTGCCATAGATTGGAAGAATTGAGCCTCTAGGTAAGTAATTGACCTTGAATTCAAACGTTTGAATTTGTAATCTTGTGTGTTCAAGGTTTGTTTGTAATCAAGAGCATGATTGAGTTAGTTTTGTTGAAATTGAGGGTTGATATGTGCATGCATGTAAAGAACACCTATGGAATCACAAAATCTAGCATGTGAATTGTAAATTATGAAAGATTAAAAGTGTAATCCCACATGCAAGCATGTTTTTGTTGTATTCCATGAGAATGAACACCATTTGCATTGTTTGGGATGGAAATGAAATCAAGATTAGCATGCATGTTTGATAATTAAGAGATGGGCTTTGAATGTATGATTTTGGTTTGTATTGGAATGAGTTGATGGGAGATTGGGGCATGCATGTAAATTAATTGTGAATTGGGCTCCATTGTAATGTGTTTTGGTGTTTATGGCATGTTAGCATAACTATATTTGAGATTTGAGCCATAACATGCATGTTCTGCTGGTTAAAATTCGAAATGAAGCTCAAGAACACAGTTCTGGGTTTTCCAGAATTTTGAGGTCCGCTCGAGCGGGGAACCTGACGCTCGAGCGGGAAATGCGTGCTCCTAGTACTTTTTGCAAACTTGATGTCCGCTTGAGCGGGGTGATTAACGCTCGAGCGTGGGAGCTATTTTGACAGGCCTTCCGCTCGAGCATCCTATTTCACGCTCGAGCGTATTTTTGATGCAACCAGCACTTTTGCAGGCCTATAGGGTCCGCTCGAGCGGGGAAGTCCACGCTCGAGCGGGGACCCTGTTTTCTGAAATTTTGTTCATGCGTTCTATGTTTCGTTTTCCGTTCTCTTTCACTTATAAGCACTCTTAGGCATATGTTAATCATTGTAAATGAGTTGATAAGATAAGAATAAAGCCTAAAGAGGAATATGTGAATTAAGGAACGGATTGAATTGTTAATGACCCTTTTGTGTTCATGAAATATGTAGGGTCAAGCTCCAGGGCAAATCCACAAGCCGATCACTGTGAGTAATATCGATATTTGAATGATTGTGAATGTCCAATTATTATTCCCTTATAAGCTTTATGAGTTGCAAATTGGGATTGTGGACAAAAGTCTGACAGGAATAAACATAAATGGACCAAAGGTCGTTTCGATAAACATAAAGGGACCAAAGGTCGTTTTGATAAACATAAATGGACCGCAGGTCGTTTTGATAACAAAAGAACGGACCGAAGGTCGTTTTGACCTATATGAATGGACCGAAGGTCGTTTTGACCTAAATGAATGGACCGAAGGTCGTCTTGACCTATATGAATGGACCGGAGGTTGTTTTGACATATATGAATGGACCGAAGGTCATTTTGATAGAAATAAGTGGACCGAAGGTCGTTTTGACATATATGAATGGACCTAAGGTCGTTTTGACATGAATGAGTGGGCCGAAGGCCGTTTTGACACGAATGTATGGGCCGAAGGCCGTTTTGACGTAAACGAATGGGCCGAAGGCCGTTTTGACATAAATGAATGGGCCGAAAGGCCGTTTTGACATGAATGGAAATCTGAATGGGCCAAAGGCCAGAATGTTTAGAACTACAGTCACTTGATTTGAATTTTGTATAGTTATATATCTGTTAAATGGAAATATGAATTGGGCCTAAGGCCGTTTGGAACATGTTGTTTTACATTGTTATGTAACTTCTGTATTTGATTTGATATTATTCACTGGGCTATCGCTCACGCTCATTCATGTGTTTGTAGGTGAGCCAAGAGAAGTCCAGACCCAGCCTCGGTGAAGTCTGTATGGAACAACTAAGGTTTTGAGAGAGTCAGCCCTTGTGTCTCACGCACGAGACCCGTCTTCGCCCTTTTGTTATGTATTTACATTTTGTCAGGTTGGCGAAGTTTTGTATATGTTTGCTTATAGTTTTTATGGGTTGACTTAGTTTTGGATGATCCTGTCTGTACAGAACCTATGTCACTATGTTTCTGTTGTGAGTTATTAACGTACATATGTATGGTTTGTTTTGATGTGCCATGTAAGCACAGCTCTATGGACAAAGTCTTAAATTTTGCTTCCCTTTTGGCCCCCTTTACTCTGATGTGTTTAGTCTGTTTTGCTTTGAGGCCGTAGGTAATCTTAGGATTACTGGCCGGTTATGGCCCTAACCCAGAGGGGTGGGTTCGGGTCGTGACACACGGTGTGTCTTACATTTTTACTTGGAGTTACTGGTGAGGGGTTTTCTCATGAATTGCTTGCTGTCTAGGGTATTCTATTGGTCTCTTTTTATTAGATTTGTTCTTGATTTGGCTTCACTCCTTATTCTTATTAGTGACGGAGCTGCATCTTTTCAGTTTATGATCTAATATGCTAAATGCTGGCCTACCAATCTGCCATTTGAAGTTCTCTTCTTTCTATTAGGGTGACTATTAAAGTTCAATCAACCATGCTAGTGTCCCAGTTCATCTTTCTTTCACATTCAGTGGATTCTTTGCTCTTGTACTCCATTAAACTTCCTGTCGTTGTCTTATTAATTATTGATTTTTATTCTTTCTTTTCCTTATTTAAAAGTATTTATAGTCTAATTAGTCAATACTTTCTGTTTGGCTTTGCTACAAACAACTAGCTTTCAATCAAAAGCTACTTGAGGCATAGGTAAGATAGAATAGGGCTTCTTTTTAGCCTCAAAAGTATGTCTTACTCAATTAGGATAAAAAATTATTCTATGCAGGACTTAGGTAGTGGAAGAAGTTTAGGCACTACTAGCTAAAATGGATGTGAATAAAATGAAATTCTTATAATACTTTTATGCTTTATTTGGATTGAGGGGATTGAAAGTGAAAGAAAGAATTAATTATGAGAAAAAAGAAAGAATTACTTACATTGACATTGTCGTTTTTCTCTCTATGATTTCTTGTTCATTGCTCTCTTGCTCTCTATCATCTTTGACTCTTGTTTGGTGTAACATATATGTAATTAATTATTAGCTTTTGATAGCTCTGAAATTTATTATTGGTTAATTGAGAATTTTACATATGCTGTAACACAAGAAATTATGTATTGATATTAATAGAATTTAACTTGTTAAAGTGATTTGAAAGCTAATTTTTTTTATATCTAGCTTGAATTTCTTATTTTGTGGTATGTAATTGAATTTCTGCCGAGCTTTCCTTTGAATCGTAAAAAATCTTCTTGAATACTGTAGTGTGGAATAATTTGGTATTTAACAAGAATTCGGATTGGGAAATCATTCTAGATAGAGTTATGTCTAACGTAACATCTTGGGCAAAACTAAGGAGTTCAAAGAATTCTCAATGGCTGATTTTATATTTGTTTTTGTTAGTATTAGAGCTTGTCTTGTTGGGTATACCTCCTTTGTGGAGTATGGGACCTAATTGGTTCATTAAGAATTTAATTTGGTTTGATGTTGGTTATAATATATCTTATATATTATATCTGACTTTTAGAGGCCCAATGGGTATTTAATAATCTGTTTGGTAACAGCTACGACTTTGATAAAAAGCCTAAAAAGTATTTTTTAGTTTGTATGAGGTATAGCGACTGATATATCCTTTTTCTGGGAGTTAGTGCTTGGTGATTCATCTTCGGTGGGTTTTGATTTTGTGTGGCAACAACAAATTGATATAGTGCTTGGTGGAATTCAATTTGGTGGGTTTATTTCGGCAGTAACTTTATGGCTGATTTGAGTTGTTATTTTGGGTCTTCTACAATCTGTTTCAAAGACTTTTGTTCATCTATTTGGTGAGGTCTTTCCTCTTATTTATTTGTGATTATTTAGAATTCACCTAAGGGTGATTTTGTGAGACCATTCGTGTCTCATTTGTAATCATTTGAAAACTATTGGTTGATAATGGAATCAGATTTCGATCCCGTAGGTGTACCTCACATTGAGGGAACCATGTAAAATTCTTGTGTCATTGTTGATTTAATTTTTTCGCATTAGTTTTTATTTCCATTAATTGATTTACTTGTGGGAAATCATCTATTTTCCCTAACAACTGGTATTAGAGCTTATGGTTTATTTGGGTTTATTTATTTGTGTAAATCAATGGAGGGGAATGTGGGTCATATGTCTAGTTTCAACGGAAATAATTGGATAACTTGAAAAACTAAAATGGAGGTCCTATTATTTTGTAAAGATTTGTATGGACCCATATAGTGGCAAACCTGAGAGTATGAAAGATGATGAATGGAAGAGGCTTAATCGAAAAGCTATTGGTGTTATCCGTCAATGGATTGATGACAGTGTGTTTCATCATGTTGCTACTGAAACTTCGGCACATGATTTATGAAAAAAATTAGAAAGTCTTTATGATAGAAAATCAGCCACAAATAAAGCTTTTTTGTTTCAAAAGTTGGTTAATTTAAAATATAAAGATGGCAGCTCTATTCCGGAACATTTGAATGAAATAAAAAGTATTGTTAACCAACTTGCATCTATGAAAATTGTTTTTGATGATGAGTTGCAGGCTTTGATGCTACTTAGTTTTTTGCCCAAAAGTTGGGAGACTTTGGTTGTGACGGTTAGTAATTCGGCACCCGATGGAATTGTCACAATGAGCAAGTCACTAGTAGCTTATTGAATGAGGAAACTAGAAGAAAATCAGCGGGTTCTTCTCATTCGGATGTATTTGTTGTGAGAGGCCAAAGCAAAACAAGGGGGAGGAGTAAGACTCCTCATGGTCGTGATCAAAGTTGTGACAAATCAAGAGATGGCTGTTTTTCAATGAAATACATTGAGTGCCATTATTTCCATGAGAAAGGGCACATGAAGCAGGAATGCCGAAAGCTCAAGAATAAGGAGAAAAGGCGTGACAAAAGTGTGAATAAGAAGAAAGAAGACATAACGGCGGTTACTACCGATGGTGATCTCATGATCGTTTGTGAAGATGATTGTGTCAATTTTGTGGGCTAAGAGAGCAATTGGGTGATTGATTCTGGTGCTTCTTTTTATGTGACTTCTTGAGTTGATTTCTTCACTACCTACACCAAAGGAGATTATGGGTGTGTTCGAATGGGTAATGAAGGTTTATCCAAGATTATTGGCATAGGTGATGTTTTCTTGGAAACAAATTTGGGATGTAAGTTGTTGCATAAAGATATAAGGCACGTTCTAGACATTTGCCTCAATTTGATCTCTACTGGGAAGCTAGATGATGAAGGCTACAAACAACAAATTTGGTGATGGAAAATGGAAGCTCACAAAAGGTTCTTTGGTAGTGGCTAAGTGCAAGAAGACTCACACACTTTATTCGATGCAAGAAAAAATTTGTAAAGGTGTTATTAATTCACTTGAGGATGATACTTCTACCGAATTGTGGCACAAGCAACTTGGGCACATGAGTGAAAAAGGACTGCAAGTTTTGTTCAAGAAATAGCTCCTATCCGATTTGAAAGGTACGCATCTTAAAACATGTATTCATTTCTTGGCGGGTAAATAACATAGAGTTTCTTTTCATAAAGATGTTGCTTCTAGAAAAGAAAATGTTTTGGAGTTGATTCATTCAGATATTTGTGATCCTTTAAAATTTAGAACACATAGTGGTGCAATTTATTTTGTTACTTTCATTAATTGATTATTCAAGAAAAGTTTGGACTTTTGCATTAAAAACTAAAGATCGAGTTCTAGATGTGTTTAAACATTTTCAGGCCATGGTTGAAAGAGAAACATGGTAGAAATTGAAGTGCATCCAAACAGACAATGGTGGTGAATACGTTGGGTCATTTGATGAGTATTGTCACAACCAAGATATTCATCATCAAAAGACAGTTAAGAAGACTCCTCAACAAAATCGCATTGCCGAAAGGATGAACCGCACAATTGTGGAAAGAACAAGGTGTTTGCTTTCACATGCTAAATTGCCAAGATCCTTTTGAGGTGAGGCAATGAGGACAGCGATTGACGTGATCAATTTGTCTTATTCTTATCCTTTGAATGGTGATATTTCGAAAAAATTTTGGACCAACAAAGATGTGTCTTATGAGTACTTGAGAGTGTTTGGTTGCCGAGTTTTTGTTCACATTCTAAAGGATGAGAGGTCCAAGCTTAATAGCAAGTCAAGACAATGCATTTTTTTTGGCTATGGGTGCGATAAATTTGGTTATAGATTGTGGGATCCGATTGACAAAAAAGTTATTCGAAGCCATGATGTTGTGTTTCTTGAAGACCAAACAATTGAAGACTTTGGCAAAGGTGATCAACTGGAGCCAAAAACTAGTGATCTCATTGACATTGATCCATCTCCTTCGTTTTCGGTAGATAATGAAAATGGGGGTATGCAGCCACCTCTTAAAGATGTAGATGATGATGATACTCCAAATGAAGTTGAACCCGAAATTAAGGAAGAGTGTCCAACTCAAGAACTGTCACCACAACTTAAGTTGAGAAAATCTACAAGGGATCGACAACCTTCTAAAAAGTATCCTTCCAATGAGTTTGTGTTGATATCCGATCATGGGGAGCCCAAGAGCTACCAAGAAGCAATTGATCATGCAAAGAAAGGTGATTGGAAAAAGTCCATGGAAGAGGAAATGAATTCTTTACTTGAAAACCACACTTATGATTTGGTGAAGTTACCTAAGGGGAGGAAAATTCTGAAAAATAAATGGGTCTTCAAATTGAAGAATGATGGAAAGAATCTAAGGTACAAGGCATGTCTTGTTGTTAAAGGCTTTGGGCAAAAGAAAGGTGTTGACTTTGATGAGATTTTCTCGCCAATTGTGAAGATGTCTTCTATTCGGGTTATACTTGGTATGGCTACAAGTATGAACCTTGAAGTTGAACAACTTGATGTGAAGACTGCATTTCTTCAAGGAAGGTTTTGTGGAAAAGGAGAAAGAGAAATTTGTTTACAAATTGAAGAAAAGTTTTTATGGCCTCAAGCAAGCACTGCGGCAATGGTACAAAAAATTTGACTATTTCATGATAAATAATGGTTTTTCTAAAACCACTTCGGACCATTTTGTGTTTGTCAAAAAAAAATTTGGATAGCAAATTTATTATTCTTTTGCTTTATGTTGATGACATGTTAATTGTGGGTCAAGATTCTACCATGATTAACAAGTTGAAGTTAGTATTGAGCAAGTCTTTTTCTATGAAAGATTTGGGGCCAGCAAAGCAAATACTTTGTATGAAAATTGTTCGTGATCGCAAAAAGGGACTGATTTGGTTGTCTCAATAAAGCTACATTGAGAAAGTTCTTGAGAGGTTTAACATGGATAAAGCAAAGCCAGTTGGTTGTCCACTTGCGGGTCCCTTCAAGCTTAGTTCAAATCAATGTCCTACAAGTGAGAAAGACAAAGAAAAGATGCTAAAAATTCCTTATGCTTCAGCAGTTGGTTCTTTGATGTATGCAATGGTTTGTACAAGGCCGGATATTGCTCACTCCGTTGGTATGGTGTGTCGGTTTCTCTCTAATCCGGGTAAAGAACATTAGGTAGTGGTGAAATGGATTCTAAGGTATCTTTGAGGACTTCAAAGGTGCGTTTGTGTTTTGGAATGGTAAGCCAATGCTTGATGGGCTCATAGATTCCGACATGCCGGTGATGTTGATTCTAGGAAATCTACTTCGGAGTATTTGATGACATTTGCAGGAAGAGTTGTGGCATGTTAAACTAAATTACAAAAATGTGTTGCTCTCTCAACTACCGAAGCTAAATTTATTGCCATTACGAAAGCTTGCAAAAAAGAGTTATGGTTGAAGAAATTTTTACAAGAGTTGGGTTTAAAGCAAGAAAGATATATGCTTTATTGTGATAGTCAAAGTGCTATTCATTTGAGTAAAAATTATACTTTTCATTGGAGATCAAAACACATTGATGTGAGAAACCATTGGATTCGTGATGTGTTAGATTCAAAATTGTTACAACTTGAAAAGGTTCACACAGATGATAATATTTCGGATATATTGACAAAGATTTTGTCGAGGGACAAACATTTGAAGTGTCGAATTTTGGAAGGTATGGTTGATGTCTCCACCTAAGTTGGTAGGGGGAGAATTGTTGGGTATACCTCCTTAGTGAAGTATGGAACCCAATTGGTTTATTAAGAATTTTAATTTGGTTTGGTGTTGGTTATAATATATTTTATATATCATATCTAACTTTTGGAGGCCCAATGAGTATTTAATAATCTATTTGGTAACAACTAGGGCTTTGATAAAAAATCCCAAAAAGTATTGTTTATTTTGTATGAGGTACATCGGCTGATACATCCTTTTTTTGGAAGTCAATGCTTGGTGATTCATCTTTGGTGGGTTTTGATTTTGTGTGGCAACAACAAATTGATATAGTGCTTGGTGGAATTCAATTCTGTAGGTTTATTTCGGTAGTCACTGTATGGCTGATTTGGGTTGTTATTTTGGGTCTTCTACAATTTGTTTCGAAGACTTTTGGTCATCTATTTGGTGAGGTCTTTTATCTTATTTATTTGTGATTATTTGAAATTCACCTAAGAGTGGTTTTGTGAGACTATTCGTATCTCGTTTGTAATCGTTTGAAAACTATTGGTGGATAGTGGAATCGGATTTCAATCCTGTGGACGTATCTCACATAGAGGGAACCACGCAAAATTCTTGTGTCGTCGTTGATTTAATTTTTTTGCATTAGTTTTTATTTCCATTAATTGAATTACTTGTGGGAAATCATCTATTTTCCCTAACATGTCTGTGATTTGATTTTATGCCTTATGGATGTTGCTGATTTAACCTGGTTGATGGTGCTTTATTTGATTGGTTTTTTAATCAAGTGGCTACTCTGTTTTGAGTTGTTGGTGTATCTTGGCCTAATTGTTTTGTTGTTGTTTTGAGTTGCTGTTGTATCTTGGCTGAAACAATGTGTCTCATTTCTGAAATTGAACTTTAAAAACCCAAAATCATGTTTAAGAGTTGGAATATGATTTGTTACATGTCGCAACCACTTCACTCTTGATGAAACACCGTATTTAAGTAGACTCTTAGAGATTGTGATTACGTGCTATAATCATTTTTAACATGCTAGAATTTTTATTTAGATTAGAATATTTTGGAATTTGAGTTCAAGTACTCCAAGTAAGTATTAGATCATGAGATTTGTTTAAATACTAGATTTAAAAATATGAAACATAAAAGGAAAAAAAAAATTGGTAAGTGAAAATATGGGGTGATTTCACTTGGTAAGAAAAAAAAAAATGGAAGAACATGAAGTTTATTTGTCTTTTATTTTATTTTAAATTGGAAGAACATGAGCTATTTCTTTGTTGTAGATAGGTCAACTCTTAAACAACCTCGGAGAGCTATGCTCCCTAGCATTTCGGTAGACTCCATCACATTGGTATATGATGATTGGCATGGGCTAGAAAGATGCATATGTTGAGAAGACCATCAATTTGTATCTTAATCTTGAAATATTTGAACATGGGATTGTGAGCTATTAGGATGATATGGAGATCTCACTTTCATAGTTTCTACAATAAGCTTTGAGTTGTCCTAGATACAAATTGCTAGGGCATAGTATGATGAGTTTGGGCCATTACTTGAAACTGCTTCTGATTCTCAAAGGATATGAATGTTCAGAAAGAAACTATTTTTTTAAGAAGAAAATGCAATTTAGTAGCTTCATTGTATGCCCAATATTTTTTGGTCAATTGAGCATTAATTACTTTGTATTTGTATGTATATATCAAGTATTTTACTCAGTGAATGAAAGTTAGCTAATTTTTTTCAAAGTGTTTGAATGTTACATTTTCTTCTGTTGTGTTCATATAATTCAAAATCTCTAATGAATTGCCAATCAATTATTTAAATAAGCTAAATTTGATTTTGTGTGTATCAATTTGCATAGATGATATTGGATAAAACCCCACAATTGATTGTGCAAATTGTGTGACTTTTTGTGCACAATCAGTTGCCTTCCTTTACTTGGATATTATTTACAATCGATTCATAGTGAATGATTAGGATTTGTTAGGCACTTTCACAGTCGTGTAATCGATTTGGATCTAATAGGCACTAGACTTGTTACAATTTCACAATCAATTACATAATCGATTAGGAGCAAATTTGTTTTGTTTAGACTTGTCTAATAATGGTAGACAATCAATTATGCAATCAATTGGTCTATACTTTTGCAACATGAATGCATTTTGTGCCCAACAAATTGGCACCCTAAATCAAATTTACAACATTGACACAACAATAATCTACACAATATATAGATTACCAAAATCAAATTTACAATTTACATCCATATACATCATCCATAAAGAAGACATCCAAATTACGTCATCCTTAAAAAGTCACAAGTCACAAGTACAAGTCATTAGTCACTTTTGGTAAAAGGGATAACCATATCTCTGTCCCTTAGTTGGGCTTAAATCATCACCAAAACCTTCACTCCTATCAAATTTCTCGTCGCTTTAGGAGCATGAAATGGTATGGATCGTGTGGGATGGCCTTATCTACATATAAATCATCAAAAGTACATGCATCATTATGAAGGTCCACATTAGGAAGGTAAGGATATTATGTTATCATGAGTGTCGCAAACCAAATGTCTAAGAATTTTGAGTGGATACATGCTCTCATTAGAAAGCAGACATTTTTTTTGTCTTTTTTTGCACTTGTTAGAAACTGGATCTTATACCACAATCAGTGCTTCTTATAACATGCTGAATGACCACACCAAAGTATTCATAATGAAAAGAAAAACCTATACAATTTTTTAGTGTGAACTTAAAATGGCAAGCATCCAAATCAGTAAGTTTAAAAAATGAAGCAACAATATAACAAATAGTTTTCATTAACTATTGAAGTAGCAATCAAATAAGTTTAAAATTAAAAGCAAGAATAAATATATTCTTACCATGTGAAAAGAGTCAGCCAATATGAAAGAACAAGTGGGAAAGAACTGAAACTCCATAGGAGTCCTTCAAAACATGAAAATTGCAAGTGAGAGGAACCACCATTAAAGCACCTTACAAAAACCAAACCAAACCAAAAAAAAAAAGTCATATTATAGACACCCCATTTTTGACCGTCCTCAAGACTTGGACATCATCGTTTGAACACTCGATGATCACCCATGCTCGTGTTCGTTTTGAGTTCCCGAAGGTCTCGGTTGCGCGCCTTACCTTAGGATCTCTCAACTTGTTGGTTTTGTGCTTGGTTGTGGACCAAGGAGTTGTGTTTTTGCTTCTGAGGGAAGATGGTGGCTTATTGGCCATCCCTACAACCCATCGGCTAAGGCATGATGCCATTGGCCTTGTTTTCTTTCCATCGGCCAAAAGTGTTGGCCGATCGACACTCTTTTTGGTTGATCGACCATATTTTTTAGCCGAGACCTTTCCATCTGCTTTTTGCAGTTATTTTCTGCCAGCTGTGACAGCTGGTGAGCACATTTCTCATCCTCCATACACGTGTATGGAGGGATTGCATTCAAGACTCAAGCTTGTTCAACAAGCTTGAGAATTGAAATTCTATAAGAAGGGAGGTTGTAATAACCCTCACACTGTCCTAACCATACTCATATGCATTCATATGATTCTATCTTGTTAAGCTTGCATTTCAAGTCTTGTCCTTGTTCGCTTAAGTGTTACAACATGCTTTGTACCTTGCCCGGTGTGGGTTTAGCCAAGGTCACCTTGAGCCTAGGTCAGTTTTGAACCTCTTGCATCGTAGACCATCTTGGGATTTACTTTGGTTGACTCCGCCTTCGCTCCGACTTGTTGGCCGAGATGTCACTATCTAGACCGAGGTGTTCATCGCCAAGGCCGAGATGTGTATTATCTAGGCGGAGATGTTACCCTTGAACCCTAGTGACCTTGCTCCTAGACTGGTATGACCTAGACCGAGGTGTGGCACATCTAGGCCAAGGTGTGGCACAGCTAGGCCAAGTGTTGTCCTTTCTAGCCGAGGTCCTTGCCCCTTGCTTACCGAAGTCTTGTTGTTAGCCGATGTCATTACTTGTCGGAGTGCCCTTGCCGCCTAGCTTGTTGAGTACACTTTGTCATAGTCTTGTCTTTTCACTCAGTCACCTTTTGAGTAGAGCCAACCAGCCGTTGCCACGTACCCCTGCAAAGGGTTAAGTCAGTCGACAGACCCAGAAAATATACATTTTGTATTATATCTTTGCCTTGTAGAGAGAGAGAAGCTCTAGGAAGAAGAAGAAGTTTTAGAGTGAGGGAGTGGGCTTTCGAGCTTGATTTCTAGAGATCAAACCGTTAGATTCGTGTATTGAGGTTAGATTCTCGATTTACTCTTGTTGTTTTTATTGTTTATCTAGCTGCATTGCACGATCGAACCTGTTCTGCACGTCATGCATTGATTTAAAGTTGGTTTTAGAAAGAGAAAATAGTGTTCATGTGTTCTTGAAGAAAAAGTCTTGTGCGATCCGAAAGTTCGCATTAAAATTCATGTTTTTGTGTTTGTTCTCACAAGATCCTTGAATATGGGTACCCAGGTCCATGTTTTTGAATTCCTAGCATGAAATCTCAGATTTTGTAATAGCAAATTATGGTCTTTGCATTCATCTTCCTCATGTTCATGTTCTTCATGTTCGTCATGTTCTTCAAGAGAGGGAAACCCAGATTTTCCCGACTTCATTTCCTTGAATGTGGCCATCGAGGCCACACCTCAGCAAGGAGGTGTGGGACCTCGGGCTAGACCTGGTAGTTGCCCAGCATGTTTTCCCGAGATAAGAAACTGTGTTTTGTTTTGATTTGACTTAGTTTTGAAGAATGCCGAGGTCGTTTACATGCATGCAAGACTTGTTTTGAGAAGTACATTCAATAGACTTTGCCATGTGTTTGTAGGACTTGGAATTGCCTTGACCCCGACGTTCGAAGAACTATATGAGTGGTATTTTTAATAAAGTTATGTTATTAAGTTTTGATAAAGTTTTGCCTTGCTTGTTTTGGAAAAATATTTGTTAAGCATGAATGATTATCCCTATTTTGTGTATCAAGCATTAGCCTTGGTCTTGACAATTTTTGAAAGTCCGTACGTGCTAGGGGACTATAAGCATTTGTAGCACAATCTTTGAAAGTCCGTACGTGCTAGGGGACTATAAGCATTTGTAGCACAATCTTTGAAAGTCCGTACGTGCTAGGGGACTATAAGCATTTGTAGCACAATTTTTGAAAGTCTGTACGTGCTAGGGGACTATAAGCATTTGTAGTACAATTTTTGAAAGTCCATACGTGCTAGGGGACTATAAGCATTTGTAGCACAACCTTTGTTAATGTCATCTCTCGAAACTTGAAAGCCTTGAAAGATTTGTTAGATAAACTTGATTTGCCCTTGGATTTTGTACAAGGTGTGATGTATCTTGATTTGATAAAGATTTTGGAAATCATTCATGTAAACCCATTTATTATTTGTACCATTCACTGAGTATCCAAGCTCACCCCTCTCTATATATATGTAGGTGACGAGCAGGATGGTGGTGACGCCTAGATGTACTTGCCACTTGTTTTGGATTTTACACTTTTGCAGCATCTTGAAGATTATGCTTCTTAGTTGTATTTCATTGTATTTTGTATTTGATGGCTGAGAAGCCTTTTGGTCAAGATGTATTTTTGTAATTTATTTTGTTGTATTAAAACTATGTAAAGATGTATGCCATTCCATTTAACTTATGCACTGCTCTTATGAACTAATTAGATTTGTATATATTGCTTCCGCACGTGTTAGCCATAGGTAATACTCTGATTGTGTGTGAATTTTGAAAGTTGGCCTTCGGTAATCTCGGATTACTGGCCATCACGGCACTATTCTACTAGGGACGGAATGGGGTCGTGACAGAGGTCCTCCTCCCTTTCCAGAGGTTCAGAAAATTGAGATACAAAGTTCTATATCTCTCTCTCTATATATTTTACCTCTCTCTCTTGTTTTGCCTTTGTTTGTGCCCAAAAGTGTGTTTTCTGCATACTATTACACACAAACACCTACTAGAGCACCATCCTTGTGTTGCTAAGGTACTAGGGAGTTGGTTTTGGTGTTTGGACTGGTTTTGGTCAGAGGAGGCTACTGGAGTTGTGTTCTTGAAGGTGTTCTTCAAGGGTGAGTCAACTACCTTTTAATCCTCCATTCTTGCTTAAGCTTTTAGACATACTTGCATATTGTTTTAAGCTTAACTCTAAACTACAATAAGTTCGGATTTTTCATGCTTGTGATGTTTGTTTGAGATCACTTTTGTGTTTGGGGTAGTCTACCCCCTCTTAGGCCTTGTTTGGCCTTATTTTGTGCCTTCCTTTTTGAGCTTTGGAAACATCTTGTTTTGAATTTCTCACCACTAAAATCTAGAGGATTTTTAGTGGTGGAGAAGTGATTTTGAAGTCTTAGATAGGAGAGGGACACCCCCCTCTCTTTGTGTCTCACATGCTAGTATTAGTGGCTCATAATAGTAGCATGTTTGCTTGGCATGTTTTGGCCCCATTTCAGCAAGTATTTGGTGTTATTTTGTCATGCCATACCTCTGTCTAAAGTTGGTTTGGTAGCCTCTTACATGCATCATGCACTTGTAGTGTAATCCTCTCTATTGCCTTAACATGCATCTTGCATTTGGACCATCATTCTTGCATGTTTTGGCTCAACTCAAAGGAGCTTTTAGTCATGTTTTACCATACTCAAGCTCTGTTTTGCATTGTCTTGGTCATGCATGCATTGTTTTGTATAGCCATGGTTCAATCTAGCTTGTTGGCTTTGTACATCGAGTCATTAGCATGCATTGCTTAGACCATTTTTATGATTTGGCATCATTTCATATGAGATTTCAGTTCATATGAGATTTCAGTTCATTTAGTGTGGTCATGCATTCACACTTGTCACTTCTTTAATGCTTTGAAGGGTTTGTGTTCCATGCCTTAAGAGTGGGTCTTTGTGCATGCCATTGTACTTAAGCATTTAGGATGCCATTTCAGTGGGTTTTTGGGCTTATTTTGACATGCCATAACTCTGTTTTTCATTGGTTAAGTCATGCCATGCTTGGTCCTAATAGGTGTAGTGTAATGTATGCATCATGCCTAATGCCCTTCATGTTGGCTTATTTTGGCTTTGCTCCATGCTTGTTTTAGACTCATTTTGGCATGATCTAGGATTGTTTTGGATTGTACTTGCCATTTGCCTCATGTTTTGCATAGCCTTAGTGCAAATCCCTATTGCTAGCTTCAAGTTTTGAGCCTTTTGCATGCCATACTTGCGTAGTTTTGATGGTTTGGCACCATTCCATGCATGATTTCAGAGCTCATAATGCTAGTCACATGTTCATACTTCCCACTCTTTAAGTGCTCTTAAGAGTTGGTGTCTTGTTGCCTTGTTTATGAACCTAAGTGTGTACATGTTTGTATGTGCTTTCATGCTTCCAAGTCATCATTTTGGCCACTGATTTGGGCATGGCTGAGGTCTGCCCATTTTGGTTTAAGTCCATCTTGGCATGTTGTTGCATGCTTGTCCATCTTTGCATGTTGTTGCATGCCTTGCATGTTGTTGCATGCCATGCATGTTGTTGCATGCCATGCATGTTTGTATGTTTAGGTTGCATTTTCCATGCTTGCTAATTTGCATTTTGTCACATGCTTGTTTAGGTTGCATTGCATTTGGCATGCTTGTTACCTTAGTCTTGTGTGCATACTTGAATCATATTGCATTTGGCATGCTTATGTCGCATTGCATAGCTTCTCCATGTTGCATACATTGCATTGTGTTTGGTTTGGCGTGTCAAACCAAACACGAGGAACGAGGGACGTTTCGTACTTGAAGTGACGAAACGTGCCTCAATTCCTGGTCGCCGACACTCTTGATCATGCATGATAGAGGTCAAGGCATTTATGTATTTTTGTGCATTCATGTGGCATTCATTTGTGCAACTCGGCCTCTTTGGCCATCATGATGCATTGGAATGCGTGATTGATAGCTCGAGAGTCGAGCACTACACTCCTTTGAGTTTCAAACATGATAAGGGGTGTAGTTACACACATATTTTCTTGCAAATACATTGCCATGCCTCTGTTTGTGGTCTGTTGGAGCAAAAAGGAGCAGTCTGCAGGAAGAGATGGCCGATCGGTTATCTTCAGTGCCAATCGGCTAACAATCTTTGGCCGATGGACTAAAAAATGGTCGATAACCCATTTCCCTTGGCCGATGGCCTCTCAGTATATCCATGAGGTGGTTTAGAAGCATCACAGAGATTTTCACAGTTTTCAGAGGTACAAAACAGTGCAAAGAGAGGCAACATGAGGCATGGCAACGGATTTCCGAGCGAAGCCGATCGAGCATGCATCATTCATCATTTTGAGGCAGAGCTATGGCAGCTTGTTTTAGCTTCTTTCTGTTCTTACTTGGTTGGTTTTGTAACTTAATTAATTTTTTTAATTAGTTAAGAAGTTTTGTAATAATTAATTAGCTAGGGTAGTTAATTAATTAGTTGGTTTGTATTATTTATTCGGACCCTCCGTTGAGAGGGCAAATTTTGTAATAAGTGTGCATGAGTGTGTGAATGTCTTCCAACCCCACGTCTTTCTCCTTTTTGCTTACCTGTTTTTCAGTGGTTAGTTTTAGGGCATGTTTCAATTAGCATCCTTATGCTTGCATACGTGCATCCATTCATTTGTCTTGCATGCACCTGGCTCGGCACATCATACTAACTGCATTGTATTTCAATTCTGATTTGAATACATGTTATCAAGTTGCATTTCATATGCCATCTTAGAATAGCTAAGCCTATCTTAGCTGCATTTTGCATGTATTGCATTAGGCATTGTTGACATAGCTAGGATTATGCATTGATTACTAACTAGCTCTGGTTTTGGCTCGGCGTACTAGGTAAGTTTTTACGCTTTAGCATACTGCGTGTGTGTTAGTGTTGCCATGATAGCATGCTTGCCATGAGGCTAATTGCTTAAATGATTAACTGCCTGAATGCCTGTGGGTGAAGGTTGGACTGCTTGAATTGGAACAATTCATCGAAATGTGAGTTTTTAAGCCCACTTAAGAGTGGCAAAATCATGTTTTCAAAGCCCACTCGAGGGTGGCAAATCCACGTCTTAACCTACTTGCGAGTAGCACCTTCAAACCATTTTCAAACAAACAAACATGAGATATTTTGTTCCAACTTAGGCGATCTAGTCTATACTTATGTGTTGTGCGCATCACATAGTAATTCTAGGCTAATAAATCGGAATAAGAACACATGTGTTTTTAAAAACAAAACATCATGTTAGTAAAGACCGATCTTTGATCGAGTGAGCGGGGGTGCTCATTGCATGACCTTCCCCTCTCATACCCAAGTTCCCGAGCTGAGGCAACTTTGGTGATGACGGACACGTGGCCTTAGGCACGAGTCAGGGTTTCCTAAATTTCCCAAAACAAAACATTTAGGTAGCGACTCTGTATCTAGCAAAGCAGTCCATGTTTGGCACTTCTTTATAAAAATTAGTTTTCCAAAAACGATTTGTCGGATTTAGACTCTTTGGTGATTTATCAGTCTTGCATTGCACTTTGCGAGATTAGATTCAGAACCGTGACATTGAGTCCGAACTGTAGTAGTCCAATGAACAAAACGAGATTTCGCGCCTTTGCGCGCGGAGCCCGTGACATTCGGGCACGTCTACACATATCAACAAAATAATAAATTTTTTTGAAAGCATGCAATTTCTCAAGAGGCAAATGAAGTTGAACAAAGACATAAAACCAATAAAGTCCATATTGTTTAAATCTCTATAGGTTTTTTGAGGAATAAATCTCTATAGTTCAATATTCATAAATCTTCAAGCTAAATGCAAAGATCCCTATTATAGATACAACCTCTATCAACATCAAAAATGTTTCACAAAAGCCTACATATACATTGATAAGCCTCTTCCTCCAAAAACTGTTTAACCATCCACCTCTAGAAAGCCATATCCAAATCAAGGATGCATATAACCAACTATACAAAAGGATATTAGAATCTTAACTATGATAATCAACTACTCTTTGAAAAAAAATTAAGTTATTATTTTTATCAATTCAATTTCAAACAGACCACACGTCTTTTCACTACTAAAAAAAGTACTTTTTGTGACCGCTACAAGACATTGCAAAAAATAGAAATACAATCGCAATTTTTTTTTTTTCAACGGTCCATGCAACGGCAAATGGGGGACGGAAATATGGGAGTGGAAAATACATTTTGCAACGGTGAACTTGTCGTTTTCGCATTGCAAATTTTTTTTTAATTTAAAAATGCTTACTATGTTTTAGCAACCATTTGGTTACTGTCGCAAATAGTATTCAATGACATTTGTTCCAAACAATTAATTATTATAAATATGTATTTGTTACAACAAAATATCAATTGAACCACCTAACAATTTTTTTTATATGAAAAATAACATAAAATTAACAAATTAATCTAAACATGTAATAAAAATATCAATCTATATTTTCATGACAAGTAGTGGGATTGCAATAAAAAAAATTCAAAAGAATAAAACTTGCTTTTGAGGGGCAAAAGATAACCTACATCTTTTTTGTTCAATGCAGAAAGAGTCCTCGTTTGGGGAAAGTTATTCATCTTTTATCAACAAGTTAGGTACTTGGTAGATACTTGGATCTTCCCTGGAGACACCACCATGCATACATTAATTACAAAGATTTGAAAAACATGAACGTGGTTCAAAACCTTAACTTCAAATAACCATCTCAGCTTCAAACAAGAAATTTGCACATCATGACCTTCACTAAATGTCTTAAAATATACTCAATTGAATGTTTATAGAAAAGTGTAAACAGTTCAACATGTAATAATTGCTAGAGAACTATCTTAAGAAAGTCAACGCCAAACAATATGTTGTCCTATTCAATCCCCACACACCTTCAACCTTTCTTATACCTTCTTCTAGAACCTTAAACCTACAGGCTTTTCCTGCCCTAAACTTGCCACAAGCCAAATCGAACAATAAATAATAGCATACTAAGTTTTCCAAAAGCTAAACAATTGTACCAACAAATTTGAGGCAAAACTGATAATTATCAGATGCCCATGAAGCAAAACATAATTGACAAAAATTTTAAATGGGCGCATAACAAAGCATATTTACACAAAACTTTAACTTGATTACTATCTTTCAACAAAATGTGCAAATTTAGCCAAAATTTTCCAGTTGAACTCTTTAATTGTTAAAGGCCCTTGCAGTGACAAGTATAATCACTAATCGCCAAACTTTTTCCAACCTTTTCAATACATGAAACCCCAATGATTGTGAAATAGAAATAGGGAAATAGCATGGAGCTTTAATTCTCATAAGATCCTATACATATATAATATAGATTTTGAAAACCCAAATATAAAACCCTAGATTCCACATCATGGTACTTATGAAATACAATGAAACAATAGCAAAATGGGAAAAAATAACGTTTTATTAAACATCTTCATTGGTTACGAACAATTCTAATCTTGGATATGAAAAAATAACAATTGCGAGACATAATAACAAAAAATAATGAATATATAGTTACGAGACATAATAACAAAAATTAGATATCATACATAACCTATATCATACATATAGTACCTCATCCTCAACACTTTCAAAGGACTCATCATCAGTATCATGATGATCTGACGGTATGTAGTCATTGTCATCTACCTCAACCCTAATGTTCTTTCCCTTCTCATTGACAGGATTGGGTTGAGTAGAACCCATCAAAGAAGCTACTATACCCTTCACTTGTAGAGCATTCATTTTCTTATTATTCTTCTTGATTCTTTTATTTATTTCCTTTTCGTACTTTGTTAGCTTTTGTTTCGCTAGAAAACCTAGTTTGATTCATTGTTTCTTCCCTTTAGCCATTTTGGTAACTAAAAAGCATAAATTTATATAAAACATAAAATATAAAGCAGACTGTTTACTTCAAGAGACAAAGAAAAATACAACATAACCATATAATGCATAAAAAATATATGTCCATATTGAAAACACAAAACAAAAACTGCATATCAGGATCTATCTCTTTCCTGTCTAGATTTGTAGTATCTTATAAGCTCAACTTTGAACTTCAATGATTATGCAAAGCTAATTAAAGTTAGGTGAATAGGACCAATTTTGTATATATAAAAAAAAAACAAAAAAGAAATTTAATTAAAAAATAATTTGAAGTTCAATGATTATGTCGAGTTATATAAATGACAACCACACATGAATCACACGAGGAAAGAGACAAAGGAATTTAGCAACAAAAAAAAAAAAAGAAAAAAAAATCATGGTAAACTCTTCTCAAATGAAAACCATTAATACTCCTTAACTCATCAATTTTTTTTTTTTTTTGGGGGGGAGGGGGGGGGGGGGGGGGACAATTACTAAAAAAAAAAAAAAACCAAGTTTTGAGCCATTTAACACAATAAACTTTGTATTTTTAATTTTGTCAATTTATAGTTGGTTCAAGTTTTGAGTCCTGTGATTAATAACCAAGTAAGATCCCAAGAGAGTCAGAGGAGTCAGTATAGCCTCCCCTTCAAAGTCCAACCATCATAGATAACAAAGTTACCATTTTGACAGATCCTAACAAGATTTAACATAACGTCTACATGAGTCGACGAGAAAATAAGAAATAGGTAATACAAAAAATATGTATAGATATCTAATAATTACAAAATCAGGTCTTAACTATAATAGGGGATTTATGACTTACAATCTCAAAACACCTTTACAAAACTAGTTTCTAATTTGCCTAGGGTCACCATACGTCTCCAAATGCTTTAGCTTCACCTTCAATTAGTCTAATAGTCTTCAATGCCTGGCATGAAACACCACAAGCTTTGAATGCCCAACAAATGCACACATACTCTGTTACTTTTTCCCAATCCAATACACAGTAATGACATGATCATAATATATATCGAAAGTAATAATGAAACCGATCTTATAATAAATTTCAGTTCTCAAGAACAACGATCAATCAAGTTAGTTCTAGGCAACTCTCCGTGGAATGTTGTTCCTACCCAACCCACTAACACTAGCCATAAGCAATTCTGACTCCCCCTTGGTTAAACAAACACCAATGCGTCGTTTACCACACAATTACCAATGATGCCTACTCACCTAGGTTACATACTCAAGTGGTGACATCACGGTTTATCCCAAGGGCGTTCCAAGGATACTTGTAGTGTCACGACCCCATTCTGCCCCTAGTAGAATGGTGCCGTGATGGCCAGTAATCCAAGATTACCGAAGGCCAACTTACAAGGATCACACACAATCAGAGTATACATATGGGGCTAACAAGTGCGGAAGCAATAATTTACAATACAAGTGGTCCATAAGAGCAGTGCATAGATCAAATGAAATGACATACATCTTTAGCATGGTCTTACATCTTGAATATAACATAAGCAAAATACATATTACATCTTGATCAAAGGCCTTTCAAGCCGACACATACAAAGCACAAGAACTACAAGTCAAGAAACATAATCTTCCAGATTGCTGACATCCTCACTGCCGACATAGCATACATACAAAACACACATTCTTGCTTGTTACCTACATATATATAGAGAGGGTGAGCTTGGGTACTCAGTGAATGGTACAAGTAATAAAGGTTTTAAATGAATGATAACCGAGATCTTTGCAAAACATACATATCATAGCTTGTACAAAACATGGGATGAATCTAGTTCATCAATCTTGATCTTACAAAACTTGCTTACTTACTTTGGATGTTAATAACATCTACATAATACAAGGGATGACATTCCGGACTTACAAAACCCACGCAGTAAACCGTTAGTGGCAAAACAAGGGAATAATCGACCCGGAATCGATTAGACAAACCACCCGCACAAGGCCGTCGGTGGGGCCATCCGTTCATAGACCGTCGATGGCAGAGATCTCTCATACTTAGTACTGCGAAAGTTTAGAGTCCTCTAGCACAAGGGACTTTCCAAGAATGTCATCAAAACAAGATAATACTTGATATACAAAATAGGGATAATCATTCATGCTTGATCAAATGCTTTTATCAAAACGAAACAAGGCTTTATCAAATCTTTATAACATAACTTTATTAAAAATACCACTCACTTTGCTCTTCGGACGTCGGGATCAAGGCAAAGGTCTAAGTCCTACAAACACATGGCAAGGTCTACTGAATGTACTTCTCAAAACAAGTCTTACATGCATGCAAATGATCTCGGGAAAACATGCTGGAAGTCAAAACACCATTTTACATGTCAGGAATACATGCTGGGTACCAACCAGGTCTTTGCCGAGGTCCCACACCTCCTGGCCGAGGTGTGGTTACCTAGGCTTCGGCGTGCGGCTGCATGCCGAGGTGCGCACAAGACAAACTAAAGGTGTAAGTGATCATGCAAGGTAGGCCAAAGTGAGATACGATGCTTGGCCTAAGTGTGAGGTCTAGGTAAGAGTGATCTCGGCGACTACACTTAGGGAAGTGAGGTCTGGAGATCTGGGTTTCCACCCGTGAAGAACATGAACATGAAGATCATGAAGAACATGAATGCTAAAATCATAACTTTTTTATTACAAAATCTGGGATTTCATGCTATGAGTTCGAAAACATGGACCTGGGTACCCATACTTGAAGATCATATGGAAACAAACACAAAAACATGGACCTTGGCATGAGCTTTCGGATCAAAACATGACTTTTCTTGAAGAACACATGAATACTATTTTCTCTTTCTGAAACTGAACTTCAAAGCAATGCATGGCTTACAAATCATATTCAATCATGCAATGCAATAACATGATCATAAAGAACAACATGAGCAGATCAAGAATCTAACCTTAGGACATGGATCTAACGGTTCGATCTCTAGGGATCAAGCTTGGCAATCCACTCTCCCTCAAGAACTCCTCTTCCTCTCCTAGAGCTTCTCCCTCCTCTTCAAAAACAAGGATATAACAAATGTTAGGTTTTTCTCTCTGCCAGCTGATTTAACACTCAGCTCGGACACGTGGCAACGGCTGGTTGGTTCTCCTAAAAAGGTGATAGATTGACAAGACATGTGTAAGATGAAGCGTATCTAACAAGCTACCCGGCAAGGAACTCCGGCAAGTGATGACATCGGCTAAGGACAAAGCTTCGGCAACTAAGGTGACAATGACCTCGGCTAGGAAGGACAACACTTGACTAAGCTGTGCCATACCTTGGCCTAGATGTGCCACACCTTGGTCTAGGTCATACCACTCCAGGACAAAATCACTTAGGTGCAAAGGTAACATCTCGGCCTTGGTGATGAACACCTCGGCCTAGATAATGACATCTCGGCCAATATGTCAGGGCGAAGGTGGAGGTCAAACAAAGTGGTTCCAAGATAATTCTAGACTGAAGATGACCTCGGCTTGGAATGATCTAGGCTTAACACAACTTAGGCTTGAGACACCAAGGAAGGAACAAAGCATGCATACAACACTTAGACAAATCACATGAGCACAAAACAAGGCAAGATTCATGAAGGCAAACTTAACAAGACCACATGATGTGAATGCACATAAACATGACTAAGCCATAAATGTGGGTTGTTACATGTAGACACCCCATTTTTGACCGACCTTAAGACTCAGACGTCATCGATTGAGCGCTCGGTGATGGTGCATGTTGTGCTTGTTCTGAAGTTTCGGAGTCTTGGCTGAGAGTTTCGCCTCTGGACCTCGGGACCCTTTGTACTTCGACTCGGTCCGCGGACCAAGTCTTGTTTTCTCTTCCTGGAGGGAGGGAGGGGTCTTGTAAACCGTCTCTCAATGGTCATAGGCTACTTTTCATGGTCATAGGCCACTGTTCCCATTTGGAGGCTAGTTTTTCATTTTCGGAGCCAGCGGCCATACGCCTCGGCTCGGGACCGCTTAACATTCTCCGTTTGCCACGGTTTTTGGAACACACCTTGTTTCCTCTGTCTAGAGGGACACTGTGGTCCGGGAGACCACTTTTGTGGTCGTACGTCACTTTTTGTGCTCAACAGCCAGTTTTCGAGGCCCCCGGCCGCGCGTTTTGCCTCTCGAACTCTCGTTTTGCACCCGTGTTGGTTTGTTCTTGGCACGAACCTTGTTTTCCTTGTTTGGAAGGTGTTACAAGGGTGGGAGACCATCTTTTTCCTTGGAAACCACTTTTCTCCCCGCCAGTCAATTTTCTGGTCGGGAAACTGGTTTTCTTGGTCTTTGGGCCACATTTACTGGTTTCCTACCACACCTTGGGCTTGCTTTCAGTGTGGAGACCACCAATACCCTTGGCCGACCACTTTTTATCTGGGAGACCACTTGCCCTGGTCGGCCGACCACCTTTTCTGGTTGGCTGGTTTTCTCCTGTTTTGTCAAATTGTGTGGATGCCAGCTGTGCCAGCTGGAAGGCACAGATTGTATCCTCCATACATCTCTATATCTCTATATTTTGGCTCAAAGTGTGTATTGTTCTTGACCTATTGCACCACACCTCATAGACATACACCTCCACCATTGATCTGAGGTTCTTGGAGGGTATTTTCAGAGGTTGAAGAGTTGGTTTTTGGTCCCAAAAATTGCTGGTTTTACTGAGCTTCAAGGGTAACTCCTTTTCCCTCTTTTTAAGCTCTATCTTGATCATTCTCTTAGCCATACTTGCATGCATATTTAGGCTTTGTTGTCAACTGAAAAAAGCTTCATATTTAAGTGTTTTTCATGTTTGTTTAAGGCTCTTTTGGTGTTGAGGGTCATCTACCCTCTTGCACGCTCTATTTAGCCTTGTTTTGTGCCATGCCATGAGACCTTTGTGTTGATCTTTGCTTGGCCTTTTAGCCACTGAAATCCAATGGATTTTCAGTGGTTGGCATGTGGTTTTGAGGGCCTAAATCAGAAAGGGGAGACCCTCTCTCTTTTGGCCTTGTTTGTTTGCATTTTGGCCTTTCAAAGGAGCACATACTTTCATACTTCCAAGGCTTGGTTCATGCCCTTTTTGGTGACTTTTGGGACCTGCCTAGACTCTATCTATGGCTGGTTTGGTCACCTTGTGTGTTCGCCTCTTGCATGTGTAGAATAATCCCTTTCATGGCTTATCAAAGTAGCACCTCATTATTGGTCATGTCTCAGTGGTTTTTTGGCCATCTTTTGGCATGCCATGATTCTATTTTTGGCTGGTTTGGTAGCCTCTCATATGCTGCATATGCTTGTAGTGTAAATCATGTTTATTAGCTTGAAATGCATGATGTTTTGGCCCTCTATTCTAGCATATTTTGGCCTTGATCCAAACTGATTTTGTTCATATTTTGGGCTGCCTTAGCTCTGTTTTGAGGCCTCTTGGTTGAATGATGCTTGCCATGCATGCTTGTAGTGTAATAGCCTTGCCTAGCTTTGAGTTTTTGAGGTCCCTTGCATGCTTAACTTGAGGTATTTGCATGTTTTGGCATTATGAGGAATGTTATTTCAGAGCTTATTTCTTGGCCATATTCTCATGTTTGCCACTCTTTCAATGTGCTTGAGAGTTGCATCATTATACCCCATTTGTGAGCTATTGCATGAGCTTCATTTTTTGTGCCTTTCAAGCCATCATCTTAGTTCACTTTTGCCCCTATTCTGGCCTGCATAGGGTCTGTTTGGAGTTGGTTTGGCCATTTGAGCATTGCCTTGCATGCCTATAGTGTAATACACTTCACTAGTTTCGGTGCTTGAGCCATTCAACATGCATTGTGTGAGTTGCTTACATCATTTGGAGTCATTTTGTATGCCATTTCAGAGTTGGAACATGTGTCCTTGCACTCCATATTTCATCTTTTTCAATGCGTTTGGAAAGTTGCGTTTTATGTCTTAGGCTTGGGGCCATTGCATTGGGCATGTTTGCATGAGTTTTGGAGCCTTGTTTTCATCATCTTTGGCCACTGATTTGGGTGTGGCTGAGGCCCATCCATTTTGGTTTAAGTCCATTTTTGCATTGAGTATGCCGTTGTAGTTCATAGCATTGATTATGCCATGTTGTCGCATGATTGATCATTGCATTCTGCATGCCTTGTTCATCTCATTGTGTATGTTAGTTTCTATGTGCATTGTGTATGCTAAGTGTCATGTGCATTGAGTGTGCCATTGTTAGTTCATAGCGTTGTGTATGCTAGTTGCATGTTTGCATGTTGTCCCTTGCATGTTTGCATGACTTAGTTGCATTGCATCAAGATTGCATGCTAGAGTTGCATTGGTGCATACCTTGCTTGTTGCATTGTGTTTGGAATAGGGGTTAGTCCAAACACGGGGAATGAGGGATGTTTCATACTTGAAGTGATGAAACATGCCTCGATTCCCGGTCGCCGGCACTCTTGACTACCCATGACGGAGTTGTTGGCTTTAGGTGCTTGTATGTGCATTCATGTCACATTGAGTCATGCGATTCGACTCCTCGGCCATCATGCATTGAGATGAGTGATTGGTGGCCCGAGGGTCAAGGACTACACTCTCTTGAGCTTATGCAATGATGGGGAGAGTGGTTGTGCACACATGTGTTGCGAAAACTTCGCCATCTCTCTCTCTTGCCTTCTGTTGCAGAAAACCAGAAACTAGGGGCAGAAATTGGTCGGCCGACCAGATTTTGTGGCTGGCCGACCACTTTTTCTAGTTTTTCACCACAAAAGTGGTCGACAGGTGGTCTCCAAGGCCAATAGCTGGTCAGCAGCCTTCCCACAGATTCCCAGGGTGGAGTTTCAGCCTTCTGGAGCTTTGTGCAATGTTCTGAGGTCAATTACAAACAGAGGCAAGTCGGGGCGTCGCGAGGGATTTCCACGCAAGGCGATTCAAGCATGCATGCATCTTTTGTCATCCAAAGCTGAGCTGAGGCAGCCTACATCATACAGTTTACATGCTTGTTTAGGTTGCTTACTTAGTTAATCTGTTGATTAATTAGAGTTGTGTAATAATTAGCTGTAGCTGGTTATTCATTTTTGTTGTGTAATAACTAGTTTAATTAGATTAGGTTAGATTAGCTAGTTGGTTCAGTGTTATTCATTCCGACCTTCTGTCGAGGGGGCCAGCTGTTGTAATAAGTGTGCGTTTGTGTGATGCATGTCTTCCAACCCCACGTCTTTCTCCCTTTTATTTACCAGCTTATGATGGTTAGTCTTAGGGCATGTTTTAATTAGCATCCTTATGTTCGCATGTTTGCATTCATTCATCTGTCTTGCATGCACCAGGCTCGGCGCATCATACTAACTGCATTGTATTTCAATTCCTGTTTGAATACATGTATCAATTTGCATCTCATATGACATTTTAGAATAGCCGAGCCTATCTTAGTCGTATTTTGTATGTGTTGCATTAGGCATTCTCGACATAGCCAGGATCATCATTGATTTCTAACATAGCTTTTGTTTTGGCTCGGAGTACTCGGTAAGTGTTTATGCTTTAGCATCCTTCCATATGTGTGAGTGACTGACACGATAGCATGCTTGCCATGAGGCTATTTGCTTACGTGATTAACTGCCTGAATGCCTGTGGGTGAAGGTTAGATTGCTTGAATTGGAATAATTCAATCGAAATCTGTGTTTTAGCCTACTTGCGGGTAGCAAAGTTCAAACCATTTTTTTTAAACACACGGATATGCAATGGTTTGTTCCAAATTAGGCGGTCTAGTCTATACTTGTTATGATGTGCACATCACATAGTAATTCTAGGTTAATAACCGGAATAAGAGCACATGTGTTTTCAAAAACAAGATATTATGTTAGTAAAGGCCGATCTTTGATCGGTCGAGCGGGGGTGCTCATTGCATGACCTTCCCCTCTTGTACCCAAGTTCCCGAGCAGAGGCAACTTTGGTGATGACGGACATGTGGCCTTAGGCGCGAGTCAGGATTTCCTAAATTTTCCTAAAATAAAATATTTAGGTGGCGACTCTGTATCTGGCAAAGCAGTCCATGCTTGGCACTTCTTTCTAAAAATCAGTTTTTCAAAACGATTTGCCGGATTTGGACTCTTTGGTGATTTATGAATCTCGCATAGCATTTTGTGAGATCAGATTAAGAACCGTGACATTGAGTCCGAACTGTAGTGAGCCCAATGAACAAAACGGGATTTTCCCGGGACGTTCAGGCGCGTCTACAATACTCTCCCAGTGTGAGATTCTCACTGCCACCCTTATACCTCCCAATTCCATTAAGCAACCAAAATACCTCCCGTGCCACATTAGGGTTCGAAAACACGCTTACACAAGACTTTACTTCAAATAGAGAATATATCCCGCCAACCAATTCAACTCGAATACAATATTTTCTCATAACATTATTCAAATGATCAAAACTCAGTTACCACCCCAATTAAGTTTCCCGTTGAGTTAGATGTTTTAAGTTGAAGTTAAAACAAACTTATCAAGACAATAATACCAAAGGGATATGGTAAGGAACATAGCCATAACATTGCAAATATCATACCAAGATATGAACAAGTGCTAGTATGCACACCCATAAACTTAATAACATACATTTATCAACAAAAGTAAAATTTCAGGTTTGATGCACTTTAATTATTGCAATTAAAGAGGCATTTTTAGATTTTTCCTAAACTTGTCCTTCCTATGGTTTGTAGAAAATTTTATCTGGTTTGCGAAATATTTTTTAGAAGTGGCATAACTTTCCTAGATTTTTAGTTATTTAAGAAATATTCCAGCATTGTCCAAATTCGTCAATTGTTACGAAAATCAGGTTTTCTCTCAAACCGCTCACTCTTTTTCGAATAAAATTTTTTTTCATTAAAACTAACACTTCAAGGAAAATTTTGACATAAAAAAAATGAAGTTAAAGATTTTTCTAGAATTTTTTGAAGTGGCCTATAAATGCCGATTCTTTGAGCACAAAACTTAAAATAAGAGAAAAAGTAAGAAAAGAGGATAACATGGATAATTTTTCACTTCTACTGTGATAAAAACATGATAAATAATATATATTAAATTCAAAATTTTGTATTGAAGGTGTGCCTTTGGAAATTATATGAGATAGGTATACAAATAAAAAAAATAAAAAAGGGATAGTTTTGTACTTATTAAGAGAAAACACAAGTAAGGGTGGAATGAGGCTCAACTCTTTTCATTTTTAACATAAGAACACCATTAAAACATATCTAAAAATAATGCTTAGAACCTCTAAGAACATGTATTTGAAAGAGGAGAATAAAATGGAGGGTTGTGTTGTTACTTACTTGAATGCCTAGTGAAGTGTTTGTTCAATTTCTTTCCTTTTTCCTCTCCTTCACCACCAAAGCTCTCTTCTCTCTCTCTCTCTCTCTCTCTCACACACACACACACACACACACACACACACACACACAGTCGAATGTAGGAGTGTAAGGATGTGTTTGTACTTAAAAAATGAGCCATGAAAACAATCGCCATAATAAGAACTGCAACTCCGACCAGGCAAACGACCCCCGCGATGCCGCAGAGGACACTAAGAGAAAGTAGAATACCCGAACAGGCATCACCATGGTCTTAAAAATCCCAGTCTATCACATTCTTAGCGAGATCCATGACGAGGCATACATCTGGTGACCGACTAAGTTGGGAGATGCCCAAAGGGGCTTTAACCCTCGATACCACTGCACATACCATGACGAGCAAGGACATCGCCAAAAGATTGTGTACCTTTGAAGCAGCACTTAGAAGAATTGGTGGCTGCTGGGTATTTGGACAAGTACATCGACGGAGGCGTTAAGGCTGAGCTTCAAGGCCAAGTTGAACCTAACGGCTTAGCCACCTTGGGCGCCCATCCCCAAGGTGTGATAAACGTAATCCATGGGATCATCGAACCAACGCAGGTATGAGAGCTTAGAGAGATGATCAAGAAGGCTAAACACATAAGGGAAGTTCTATCTCTCTAGCTCGTCGTGAAGAGGGGCAAGGCCGAAGTGTAAGATGTTCTCACTTTCTCTAGTATAGATCTAGAGTAAAGTAAATCCAAACCCCACACAATGAAGTTTTGGTTGTCACACTGCGCGTCAAAGCCTTCGATATTAAACCCTTTTTAATCGACTAAGGCAGCTCGGTCGAAATAATGTATTATGACGCTTTGAAGTAGCTTAAGGTAGAAGACAAAGACTTAGCCCTAGCAACCTCACCACTGGTTGGCTTCAACTCACAACCAGAATGGCCAGTTGGGAAGATTATTCTACCGGTCAAAGCAGGGTCTATCGTCAAGCAAGTAGAGTTCTAGGTATTAAAGGTACCCTCGACTTAAAACATGATCCTAAGCAAAGGCTGGGAATTTATTGAGTAATTTATTGGCAATTTACTGGAAATTTTCTGAGCAATTTACAGGGAATTTACTGAGAATTTACTATGATTATACTGAGTTATTTATTGGGAATTTACTGATAATTTACTGAGTAATTTACTGGAAATTTACTGAGAATTTACTGGGAATATACTGAGTAATTTACTGGGAATTTACTGAGCAATTTAATGGAAATTTACCACGAATTTACTGAGAATTTACTGGGTATTTACTGGAAATTTACTAAGTAACTTACTGGGAATTTACTAGGAAATTGCTGAGAAATTTTCTAGGAATTTACTGAGAATTTGCTGAGAATTTACTGGGAATTTAGTGAGTAGTTTGTTGGGAATTTACTCAGAATTTATTAAGAATTTACTAAGAATTTATATAGTAATTTACAGAGAATTTATTGAGTAATTAACTGAGTAATTCACTAAGAATTGACTGGGAATTTAATGAGTAATTTACTGGGAATTTACTCAGAATTTATTCAGAATTTACTAAGTAATTTACTGGGAATTTATTGGAATTTACTGGAAACTTACAGGGAATTTACAGAGAATTTACTAGCAATTTAATGAGAATTTACTGATAATATTTTGAGTAATTTTTTAGGAATTTACTAGGCAATTTATGAGAAATTTACTAGGAATTTACTGAGAATTTACAAGGAATTTACTAACTAATTTACTAGGAATTTACTAGGAATTTAGTGAGTAATTTATTGAGCAATTTAATGGAAATTTACTTAGTAATTAATTGAGAATTTACTGAGTAATTTAATAAGAATTTACTTGAAATTTACTGAGTAATTTACTGGGAATCTATTGAGAATTACAGAGAATTTACTGGGAATTTACTGAGTAATTTATTTGGAATTTACTGAGAATTTACTGAGAAGTTACAGGAAATTTACTGAGTAATTTATTAGGAATTTACGGGAATTTTCTGAGCAATTTACCGGGAATTTACTGAGAATTTACTATGATTTTACTGAGTAATTTATTGAGAATTTACTGGGTAATTTACTGAGAATTTCTGTGAATTTAATGAGTAATTTACTAAAACTTTACTGAGAATTGACTGGAAATATACTGAGAAATTTACTGGGAATTTACTGAAGAATTTAACGGAAATTTACAGTGAATTTACAGGGTATTTATAGGGAATTTACTATGTAATTTACTTGGAATTTTCTGAGAATTTACTGGAAATTTATGGGGAATTTACTAGGAAATTACTAAGAAATTTTCTGGGAATTTGCTGAGAATTTACTGAGTAATTTACTGAGAATTTACTAGGAACTTACTGACTAATTTACTAGGAATTTACTTGGAAATTTATTGAGAATTTACTGGGAATTTAATGAGCAATTTACTGAGAATTTACAGTGTAATTTACTGGGAATTTACAGAGTAATTTGCTAGGAATTTGCTGAGAATTTAATAGAAATTTATTGAGTAATTTTATGAGAATTTACTAGCAATTTACTGAGTAATTTACCCGGAATTTACTGAGAATTTACTGGAAATTTACAGGGATTTTATTGAGTAATTTATTGAGAATTTACTGGGAATTTACTAAGTAATTTACTGGGAATTTACTAGGAATTTACTAGGAATTTACTGCAAATTTACTGAGAATTTACTGGGAATTTACTGGAAATTAATGAGAAATTTACGAATAATTTAATGAGAATTTACTGAGAATTGACTAGGATTTTACTGAGTAATTTACTGAGAACTTATTGGAATTTACTAGGAATTTACAACGAATTTACAGAGTAATTTACTTAGAATTTACAAGGAATTTGATGAGTAATTTACTGAGTAATTTATTGAGAATTTACTGAGTAATTTAATGGAAATTTAATGAGTAATTTACAAAGAATTTACTCAAAATTTACTGAGTAATTTACTGGGAATTTACTGAGTAATTTACAGAGAATTTAATGGGAATTTACTAAGTAATTTACTGGAAATTTACTAAGCAATTTACGGAGAATTTAATGGGAATTTATTGAGTAATTTATTGGGAATTTATAGCGAACTTACCAAGTAATTTACTGAGAATTTATTAGGAATTTACTAAGTAATTTATTAGGAATTTACAAGGAATTTATTGAGTAATTTACTAAGAATTTACTAGAAATTTACTAAGTAATTTATTAGGAATTTACTTGGAATTTACTGAGAATTTATTAAGTAATTTAATGGGAATTTACTCAGTAATTTAATAGGAATTTACTCAGAATTTACTGAGTAATTTACGGAGAATTCACAGGGAATTTACTGAGAATTTACTGAGTAATTTACTAGAAATTTACTGGCAATTTAATGAGCAATTTACTAAGAATTTACTAAGTAATTTTCTAGGAATTTGCTGAGTAATTTACTGATAATTTACTGAGTAATTTTCTGGGAATTTATTAAGAATGTTCTGAGTAATTTACTGGGAATTTACTGAGCAATTTACGAGGAATTTACTACGAAATTTTTGAGAAATTTACCAGGAATTTACTCAGATTTTTCTAAGTAATTTACTGAGAATTTAGAGGGAATTTACGGATTAATTTACTAGGAATTTACTAAAGAATTTACAGGGAATTTCGTGAGTAATTTACTAAGAATTTACTAAGTAATTTTGTAGTGACCCACATTTCATGTTCTCATCATGTTCATGAGCATCTGTGTGATTATGACTTGTTTAGCTTGCATGTGTGTGTTGCGATTTGTTTCGTTTGAGTTAATCCATGTCTTGATTTGAAGCCTTGTGATTTGTCTAAGTGTAGTATGCTTGTCTTATTCCTTCCTTGATGTGAAACTTAGGTTACGCCTTGCCTGAGTTATGCTAGCCGACGTTATTCCAATGCCGAGGTCATCCTTAGTCTAGCATTAGTATCTTGAAACCCCTTGACGACCTCAGTCCTTGCCTTGACCACATTAGCCGAGATGTTACCTTGCACCCAAGTGATCTCGTCCTGGAAGTGGTATGACCTAGGCCGAGGTGTGGCGCATCTAGGCCAAGATGTGGCACAGCTTAGTCAAGTGTTGTCCTTCCTAGCCGAGGTCATTGTCACCTTAGTTGCCGAAGTCTTTGTTAGCCGATGTCACCCCTTGCCGGAGTGCCACTCCGTGTAGCTTGTTAGATATGCCTTGTTGTTAGCCGACGTCATAGTCTGTCAGAAAGCCCATACCGCTTTGCTTGTTGAACACCCTTCCACCATGCTTTGTCTGGCCTGTCAGCCACCTTTTCAGGATGAACCCAACCAGTCGCCGCCACGTGTCTCAGTAGAGGGTTAACCCCAGAACCGGGTATAGAAAACTATCATTTGGTATCATAAACTTGCCTTGTAGAGAGAGAGAGAAGCTCTAGAAGAGAGGGAAGAGTTCTTGAGAGAGAAGTAGATCTTCAAGCTTGATTCCTAGAGATCGAACCGTTAGATCCGTGTTCTAAGGTTAGATTCTTGATTCGCTCATGATGTGCTTTATGTTTATGTTATTGCATTGCATGATTGAAAATGATTTGTAAACCATGCATCGTTTTGAAGCTCGATTCTAGAAAGAGAAAACGACATTCATGTGTTCTTCAAGAAAGTCTTGTTTTGATCCGAAAGCTTTTCGCCTAGACTCAAGTTTTGTGTTTGTTCTTGCATGATTTTCAACTACGGGTACCCAGGTCCATGTTTTCAAACTCATAGCACGAAAATCCCAGATTTGTGATGGCAGATTATGATCAAACATTCGTATTTTCCATGTTTTCACACTCATGTTCTTCATGTTCATCAACAGAGGGAAACCCAGAGTTTCCCGACCTCTTTTCCTTGCATGTGGCCCTCGGGAACACACCTCGGCAAGGAGGTGTGGAACCTCGGCCTAGACCTGGTTGGTGCCCAGCATGTTTTCCGAAAACATTTGTGTACATGAGAGACTTGTTTGAAAGCGCATCCAATAGGCTTTGCCATGTGTTGTAGGACTTGGGCTTGTCTCGACCCCGACGTGTGAAGAAACGATGTGAGTGGTATTTTGAATAAAGCTATGTTACACTTGCTTTCATAAATCTCGTCTTGCCTTGTTTTGAAAAGTACTTGATCTAGCATGAATGACTATCCCTATTTTGTATATCAAATGCTATCTTGTTTTGATGACTTGTCTTGACAGTCCTTAGTGCTAGAGGACTCTAAACTTTCGCAGCACAGCTTGTCTTGACAGTCCTTAGTGCTAGAGGACTCTAAACTTTCGCAGCACAGCTTGTCTTGACAGTCCTTAGTGCTAGAGGACTCTAAACTTTCGCAGCACAGCTTGTCTTGACAGTCCTTAGTGCTAGAGGACTCTAAACTTTCGCAGCACAGCTTGTCTTGAAAGTCCTTAGTTGCAGGGGACTATAATGCAACTGCACTCTTGTCTTGGGAATTGTCATCACCCTCTTGTATTAAGTAGATGTAATAACATCCAAAGAACTTGAAAGGCCGGCAATGAACTTGATTTCCCTCTTGATTGTAAAATATGCTATGTATTGTTTTGAAAGAAATCTTGGATATCAATCATGCAAACCTTTATTTCTAATATCATTCACTGAGTATCCAAGCTCACCCTCTCTATATATATGTAGGTGATGAACAAGAAGGCATTGAGGCCTAGACGTGATTGCCGACGTGTTTTGGGCGCTTAGCCGACATGTTTTGGATTTGTGTTTTGCATCGTCTTGAAGATCATGCTTCTCGGCTTATTTTTCATTTGCACTTGTATATGTCGGCTTGAGAAGCCTTTTGGTCAAGATGTGTTTTGTATTTCATTTCATTCTTGTATTTCAGTTGTAAGACTTGTAAAGATGTTTGATGTATGACGTTCTGCTGGACTTACGCACGGCTCTCATGGACTATTTAGATTTTGTATATGTATATATATTGCTTCCGCACTTGTAAGCCCCAGATTTTATACTCTGATTGTGTGTGATTTTTGTAAGACGGCCTTCGGTAACCTCGGGTTACTGGCCATCACGGCACCAAGCTACTAGGGGCGGTTTGGGGGCGTGACAAATTTAATGGGAATCTACTGAGTACTTAATTGAGAATTTACTGAGTAATTTACTGAGAATTTACTAAATAATTTACTTGGAATTTTCTGAGAATTTACAGAGAAGTTACTAGGAATTTACAGAGTAATTTATTGGGAATTTACTGGGAATTTATTGCGATTTTACTGCGTAATTTATTGTGAATTTACTGAGTAATTTACTGAAAATTTACAACGGATTTACTGAGTAATTTACTAGGAATTTACTGAGTAATTTACTAGGAATTTACTAAAAATTTATTGAGTAATTTACTGGGAATTTACTAAAAATTTACTAAGAATTTACTAGGAATATACTGAGTAATTTATTAGAAATTTACTGAGCAATTTAATGGAAATTTACTGCCAATTTACTTAGAATTGACTGGGAATTTATTAGTAATTTATTGGGAATTTTCTGAGCATTTACCGAGAATTCACTGGGAATTTATAGGGAATTCACAGGGGAATTACTGAGAAATTTTCTAGGAATTTATTGAGAATTTACTAAGAATTTTTTGGGAATTTATTGAGAATTTACTAGGAATTTGCTGGGAGTTTACTAACTAATTTACTGGGAATTTACTGAGTAATTTACTGCATAATTTACTAAAAATTTACTGGGAATTTACAGAGTAATTTTCTGAGAATTTACTGGTAATTTAATAGAAATTTACTGAGAAATTTTTGAGAATTTACTGGCTATTTACTAAGTAATTTACTCGAAATTAACTGAGAATTTACAGAGAATTTACTAAGTAATTGTCATGACCCAAACCCGCCCCTATGGGTTAAGGACATAACCGGCTAGTAATCCTGAGATTACCTACGGCCTCAACTGAAACAAACGTAACTCAATAGAGTAAAGGGGCCAAACGGAAGCACAAATTTAAAACTTTGTCCACAGAGCTGTGCTTATATGCACATCAAAACAAACCACTTACTTATACGTTAATAACCCACATCAAAAGTACAATACCATAAAATTCCTTACAGACAGGATCATCCAAACTGAGTCAACCCCTATCAAAAATATATACAGATATACATAAAGTCCTTGCCAACAAGACAAAATGTAAATGCATAACAAAATGGCAAGGATGGGTCTCGTGCGTGAGACACAAGGCTGACTCTCCAAAACTCATGTTGTTCCTGGCAGACTTCACTGGGGCTGGGTTTGGACTTCTCTTGGCTCACCTACAAACACATGAATGAGCGTGAGCGATAGCCCAGTGAATAATATCAGATACAGAGGTTACATATCAATATGTAGAACAACATGCTCCAAACGGCCTTGGGCCCAATTTATACTTCAATTTAACAGATATATATATATATATATCTATACAAAATTCAAATCAAGTAACTGTAGTTCCAAACATTCTGGTCTTTGACCCGTTCAGGTTTCCATTCATGGCAAAACAGCCTTCGGCCCATTCACTTATGTCGAAACGGCCTTCTGTCCATTCATTTCTGTCAAAATGGCCTTCAGCCCATTTATTTATGTCAAAACGGCCTTCGGCCCACTCGTTCATGTCAAAACGACCTTCGGTCCATTCATATATGTCAAAACGACCTTCGGTCCATTCATATATGTCAAAAAGACCTTCGGTCCGTTCATTCCTATCAAAACAACCTTCGGTCCATTCAGTTCTATCAAAACGACCTTCGGTCCATTCATTTCTATCAAAACGACCTTTGGTCCGTTTATTATTATCAAAACAACCTTCGGTCCAATCATTCATTCATGTCAGACTTTTGTCCACAATCCCAATTAGCAACTCGTAAAGCTTATAAGGGAATACACAATTGAACATTGATAAGCTTTCAAATATCGATATTACTCACAGTGATCGGCTTGTGGATTTGCCCTGGAGCTTGACCCTACATATTTCATGAACACAAAAGGGTCGCTAACAGTTCAATCCGTTCTTTAATTCACATATTCCTCTTTAGGCTTTATTCATATCTCATTTACTCATTTACAACGCTTAACATATGCCTAAGAGTGCTTACAAGTGAAAGAAAACGGAAAAACAGAACACAGAATGCATTTTCAGAATTTCAGAAAACAGGGTCCCCGCTCGAGCGTGGACTTACCCGCTCGAGCGGACCCTTAAGGTCTGCAAAAGTGCTGGTTGCATGAAAAATACGCTCGAGCGTGTAGTATAGCGCTCGAGCGGAAGGCCTGTCTACAAAAGCTCCCCGCTCGAGCGTGAGATAGCCCGCTCGAGCGGACATCCAACTCTGCAAAAAGTGCTGGGAGCACGATTTTCCGGCTCGAGCGGCAATCACCCCGCTCAAGCGGACATCAAAAATCTGGGTTTTCCAGATTAAGTTCTTGAGCTCCAATTCAATTTTTAACCAACAAGTCATGCATGTTATGGCTCAATTCTCAAATATACACATATTAACATGATACCAATACAAGATTACAACATTAGGAAGCTCAATTTCTTATATCATTTACATGCATGTCTCAAATTAATCCAAATTCATCACTAACATATCAAATTCCAAGATGCAAAGCTTACTCTTTCATGATCTACTCTTGCATGTAAGAAATACACATTATTCACAACTTATTTGGTGAAGAAATGGTCATACACATGGATTTCATTCAACTTCAACATAGATTACACAAATTAAGCTCAAACATGGAAATCTATAGCAATTCTTTACATGCATGCTTCTATTAACTTGAAATCCAACATATACAACTCAATTCCATTACATTCAAACTAATTCATGCTCTTGACCATCTATTAAACTTGAATTCACAAGATGATGACTATAAATGCATGAATCGCTCACCAATGAGCTTTAATCTCCCCAATTTAGCAATACTTGAGCTTAATCTTCAAAAGGTCCAAGTCTTGAACCACAAATGCACAATTCTCTCCTCTCTCTCTCTAACAGTCGGCTCTCTCTCCCTTTCTCAAGGTTTGATCAGCCAAAATGAGGTCATAGAGAGAATGGGAAGTGTAGTTCTCAAATACAACAAGCCCCACTAGCCACAATTAAAATATTAAACAATTTGAGCAGAATGCCATTAAATAAATCAATTTAATCTGACCCGAATCAATTTTCAATTAAATTTCACTGTAGGCTCTAAAAATTACGCTAATCACAATGGCGTAATCAATTTCGGATTTTGTGGTCGATAAGGCCCTCAATTTAATTTCCAAAGCAGATTATTCAAGCAGATATTCCTACGATGAACAGATAAAACTTAAAAATCACATATATTCACATAATGGCACATAAAATCATGCTAAACACATAATCATACTCAATTTAAGGACCAATTAGCATACTACGAAACAGGGGTATCACAGTAATTTACTGAGAATTTACAGGGAATTTACTTAGTAATTTAGTGGGATTTTACTAAGTAATTTTTTGAGTGATTTATTGGGAATTTACTGAAAATTTACAGAGAATTTACTCAGCAACTTACTAGGAACTTACTGAGAATTTCCTGGTAATTTACTGGGAAATTAATGAGAAATTTACGGGGAATTTAATGAGAATTTACTGAGTAATTTACTGAGAAGTTATTGGAATTTATTGGGAATTTACAACAAATTTACAATGTAATTTATTGAGAATTTACTAAGAATTTAAAGAGTAATTTATTGGAAATTTACTGAGTAATTTACTGAGAATTTGCTGAGTAATTTACTATGAATTTACTCAAAAATTATTGAGTAATTTATTGTGAGTTTACTGAGTAATTCATGGGGAATTTAATGGAAATTTACTAAGTAATTTACTATAAATTTACGGAGTAATTTACTGAGTAATTTACTTGGAATTTACTAAGAATTTTCTGAGAATTTAGTGAGTAATTTACTGGAAATTTATTGGCAATTTACTGAGTAATTTACTGGGAATTTACTAAGTAATTTACTTAGAATTTACTGTGTAATTTAAAGAGAATTTACGGAAAATTTACTGGGAATTTATAGAGTAATTTACTAAGAATTTACTGAGCAATTTGCGAGGAATTTACTGCGAATTTACTGGGAATTTACAGGAAAATTTCGAAAAAATTTATTAGGAATTTACCTGGAATTTACAGAGAAATTTACGGGGAATTTACTGAGAAATTTACTGGAATTTACTTGGAATTTACTAGAAATTTATTGAAAATTTACTAACAATTTACTGGAATTCACTGACTAATTTACTAAGAATTTATTTGGAATTCAATGGGAATTTACAGCGTATTTACAGAGTAATTTATTGACAATTTATTAGTAATTTAATGAGTAATTTATTGGAAATTTGCTGGGAATTTACTTAGTTGTTTATTGAGAATTTAATGGGAAATTACTGAGTAATTTACTAGTAATTTACAGAGAATTTACTGGTAATTTACTGGCAATTTACTGAAAATTAACTGAGTAATTTACTGAGAATTTACTGCGAACTTACTGAGTAATTTAATGGGAATTTACTTTGTAATTTACTGAGAATTTGCTAGGAATTTATTGAGAATTTTCTGGGAATTTACTGAGTAATTTATTGGTAATTTACTGAGTTATTTACTAGGAATTTGCTGAGAATTTAATGAAAATTTATTGAGTAATTTATTGAAAATTTACTAAGAAATTACAATGTAATTTATTGAGAATTTACTGCGTAATTTAATGGGAATTTACTAAAAATTTACTACGTAATTTACAGTGTAATTTACTAGGAATTTACTGCGTAATTTACTCGAAATTTAATGGGAATTTACTGAGTGGTTTACTCGAAATTTATTAAGAATTTACTGGCAATTTAATGAGTAATTTATTGGGAATTTTCTCGGTAATTTACTAGGAATTTAGTGAGAATTTACAAAAATTTACTAGGAATTTACTGGGAATTTATTGGGAATTTACTGAGAATTTATTAGGAATTTACTAAGTAGTTTATTGGGAATTTACTAGGAATTTTCTAAGTAATTTACTGAGTAATTTATTGAGAATTTACTAGCAATTTACTGAGAATTTACAGAGAATTTACAAGGAATTTGCTAGGAATTTATGGATTAATTTACTGGGAATTTAATGAGAATTTACGAAGAATTTGTTAAGTAATTTAATGGGAATTTACTGAGCAATTTATTTGGAATTTACTGAGACTTTACTGAGATTTTAATGGAAATTTATTGAGTAATTTACTGTGAATTTACAGTGTAATTTAGTTGGAATTTTTTGGGAATTTACTGAGTAATTAACTAAGAATGTACAGAGTAATTTACTTGGAATTTATTGATAATTTTCTTAGAATTTACTGTGTAATTGACTGGGAATTTACTAATTAATTTACTGAGAACTTACTAAGTAATTAGTAGGAATTTACTAAGTAATTTGATTGGAACTTACTGGGAGTTTACGGAGTAATTTACTGACAATTTACTTGGAATTTACAAGAGTAATTTACTACGAATTTACTGAGAATTTATTGAGTAATTTACTGAAAATTTAGTGGTAATTTACAGAGTAATTTAGTGGTTATTTATTGGGAATTTACTGAGTAATTTGCTGGGAATTTATTGCAAATTTAATAGGAATTTACTGAGAATTTACTAAGTAATTTATTGGGAATTTACTATGAAATTACTGAGAAATTTACTAGGAAATTACTTAGAATTTTCTGAGAATTTACTGACTAATTTACTGAGAATTTAATGCGAATTTACTGAGTAATTCACTGGGAATTTACTGAGTAATTTTCTGAAAATTTACTGAGTAATTTGCTGAGAATTTTTTGAAAATTTACTAAGTAATTATTTGAAATTTACTGAGTAATTTAATGAGACTATACTGGGAATTTACTGAGTAATTTACAGGGAATTTGTTGAGAATTTACTTAGAATTTACCGGTAATTTACTGAGAATTTACTTAGTTATTAACTGGGAATTAAATTTGAATTTACTGAGTAATTTACTGAAAATTTAGTGGGAATTTGCTGCGTACTTTACAGGGAATTTACAGGAAATTTGCTGAGAATTTACTGAGTAATTTACTGAAAATTTACTGAGTAATTTACTAGTAATTTAGTGGAAACTTATTCGGAATTTACTGAT
Organism: Camellia sinensis; assembly: GCF_055761805.1. Taxonomy (NCBI): domain Eukaryota; kingdom Viridiplantae; phylum Streptophyta; class Magnoliopsida; order Ericales; family Theaceae; genus Camellia; species Camellia sinensis. Next base: position 92,399,869 of record NC_138964.1, read on the forward strand.
AATTTACTGAGAACTTGAAATTTATTGAGTACTTTACTAGGAATTTATTGAGTAATTTACTGAGAATTTACAAAGTAATTTACTGAGAATTTACTGAAAAGTTACAGCTAATTTACTGAGTAATTTACTAGGAATTTACTAAGTAATTTGCTCAGAATTTACTTAGAATTTACTGAGTAATTTACTGGAAATTTAATGAGAATTTACTGAGTAATTTACTGGGAATGTACGAAGTAATTTACTGAGAATTTACTAGGTATTTACCGACTAATTTACTGAGAATTTACTGGGAATTTACTGGAAATTTACAAAGAATTTACTAAGTAATTTACTAAGAATTTACTGAGTAATTAAGTTGGAATTTACTGAGTAATTTACTGGGAATTTAGTGAGTAATTTGCTGAGTAATTTACTTGGAATTTACTGAAAATTTATTGAGTAATTTACTAGGAATTTACTGAGAATTTCTGGGAATTTAGTGAATAATTAATGGGGAATTTACTGGGAATTTGCCGAGTAATTTACTGTGAATTTACTAAGTAATTTACTGATAATTTATTGAGAAAGTGCTGAGAATTTATTGGGAATTTACTAAGTATGGAATTTACTGAGAATTTACGAAAAATTTTCTGAGTTATTTACTGGGAATTTGCTACAAATTTACTCAGTAATTTATTGGAAATTTACTTGGAATTTACTGAGTAATTTACTGGAGATTTATTTGGAATTTTCTAAGTGATTTACTGAGAATTTACTTGGAATATACTTAGTAATTTAATGGGAATTTACTAGGAATTTACTGGGAATTTACAGAGTAATTTACTGGGAATTTATTAAGAAATTTACTGAGAGTTTACTGGGAATTTACTGAGTAATTTACAGGGAATTTATTGAGAAATTACTGGGAATTTACTGAGTAATTTGCTGGTAATATACTGAGTAATTTATTGAGAATTTACAGGGAATTTACTAAGTTATTTACTTGGAATTTACATAGTAATTTAGTGGAAATTTACTTGGAATGTACTGAGTAATTTACTAGCAATTTCCAGAGTAATTTACTAGAGATTTATTGGGAATTTACTGAGTTATTTGCTGGGATTTTATTGGGAATTTACTGAGTAATTTACTTTGAATTTACTGAGAATTAATTGAATAATTTACTGAAAATTTACTGGGAATTTACTGAGTAATTTTTTGGGATTTTACTTAGTAATATACTGAGTAATCTACTCGAAATTTACTGAGTAATTTACTGGGAATTTACTAGGAATTTACTAAGTAATTTACTGCGAATTTGCTAAGTAATTTACTGTGAATTTACACGAAATTTACTGAGAAATTTATAGTGAATTTTCTGAGTAATTTACAGGGAATTTACTGGGAATTTATTATGTAATTTATATATAATTTACTGGGAATTTACTAGGAATTTTCTGAGAATTTACTAGCAATTTATTGGAAATTTACGAAGCAATTTATTGGGAATTTACTAAGTAATTTGCTGAGAATTTACTGGGAATTTACTGAATAATTTACTGGGAATTTACTGAGAATTTACTAGGACTTTACTAAGTAATTTACTGGTAATTTACAGATGTATTTTACTGGGAATTTACTGAGTAATTTACTGAAAATTTGCTAGAAATTTACTAAGAATTTACGGGGAAATTACGGAGTAATTTACTGGGAGTTTGTTTGGAATTTATTGAGTACTTTAGTCAAAATTTATGGAGAATTTACTGTGTAATTTACTGAGTAATTTCCTGGGAAGTTACTGGGAATTTTCTGAGTAATTTAGTGGGAATTTATTGAGTAATTTACAGAGTAATTTATTTAGAATTTACGGGGAATTTTACTACGAATTTATTGAATAATTTATTGCGAATTTATTGAGTAATTTACTGGGAATTTACAAAGTATTTTATTAGGAATTTACTGAGTAATTTGCGAAGTAATTTACCGGGGTTTTATAGAGAATTTACTGGAAATTTACTTGAAATTTATTGTGTATTTACTAAGAATTTACTGGGAAATTACTGACTAATTTACTGGTAGTTTACTGAAAATTTACTAAGTAATATGCTGGAATTTCCTAGGAACTTACTAAATAATTTATTGAGAATTTACTGAGTAATTTACAATGAATTTACTAGGAATTTACTGAGTAATTTACTAGGAATTTATTTTGAATTTACTGAAAATTTACCAAGAATTTACCGAGTAATTTGCTCGTAATTTACTTTGTAATTTACTGAGAATTTGCTGAGTAATTTACTAGGAATTTACTGGGTAATTTACTAAGAATTTACTGAGTAATTTACTAGGAATTTGCTGAGTAATTTACTTAGAATTTACAGAGAAATTACTGAGAATTTTCAGAGTAATTTACTGGGAATTTACTGACAATTTACTAAGAATTTACAAAGTAATTTACTGGGAATTTACTAGGAATTTAATTGGAATTTGCTGAGTAATTTACTGGGAATTTACAGAGGAATTTACTGGAAATCTTCTGGGAATTTACTGAGTAATTTACTGCATATTTATAGAGAAGTTGCTGTGAATTTACTGATTAATTTACTAAGTAATTTACTGGGACTTTCCTGAGAATTTAAAGAGAATTTACGGGAAATTTACTGAGTAATTTACTGAGAATTTTTTGACTAATTTAATGGAAATTTACAAGGAATTTTCTGAGTAATTTGTTGGGAATTTACTAAGTAGTTTACTAAAAATTTTCTGAGTAATTTTCTAGAATTTACGAGGAATATACTGAATAATTTACTGGGAATTTACTGAGAATTTATAATGAATTTACAGAGTAATTTACAGGGAATTTGTAACAACCCTCACTTCAACTTAGTCATACTTGCATACATTTATGTATGATCTTGTCTTGTTATGTTACATTTGCAAATCTTGTCTTGTTTTGCTTGAGTGTTGCCTGCATGCTTTGTTCTTGCCTGGTGTGTTGCCGAGGTCAACTTAAGCCTAGTCACCTTTGAACCTTTTTACACTTAGAACTATCTTGGAACCACTTTGGTTGACCTCTACCCTCACCTAGGCATATTGGCCGAGATGTCATCATCTAGGCTGAGGTGTGCGTCACCTAGGCTGAGATGTGCATCATCTAGGCCGAGATGTTATCATCTAGGCGTCCTAGATCCTTGATTCTTGCACCTAGTGATTTTGTTCCTGGAATGGTATGACCTAGACCGAGGTGTGGCACATCTAGGCCGAGGTGTGGCACATCTAGACCAAGGTGTGGCACAGCTTAGTCAAGCGTTGTCCTTCCAAGCCGATGTCGTTGTCACCCTACTTGCCGAAGCTTTGCCCTTAGCCGAGATCATCACTTGCCGGAGTGCTCTTGCCGTCTAGCTTGTTGAACACACTTTGTCATGGTCTTGTCTTGTCAGTCAGTCACCTTTTTGAGAAGAGCCAATCAGCCGATGCCACGTGTCCTAGCAGACAGTTAAGTCAGTGACTGTCGAGAAAAAAACATATCATTTTGTATCAAATCTTGTCTTTTAGAGAGAGAGAGACTCTAGGAAGAAGAAGGAGAAGCTTTTGAGTGAGAGAGTGGATTTCCAAGCTTGATCCCTAGAGATCGAACTGTTAGATCCGTGTTTTAAGGACTTGGACCTTTGCCTTAACCCCGATGTTTGAAGAACTATGCGAGTGGTATTTTTAATAAAGCTATGTTATAAAGTTTTGATAAAGCTTTGCTTTGCCTTGTTTTGTTAAAAGTATTTGTTCAAGCATGAATGAATATCCCTATTTTGTGTATCGAGTAAATACGTTTGCTTTGATGACATTCTTGGAAAAGTCCTTAGTGCTAGGGGACTATAATGCAACTGCACATCTTGTTTTGAAAGTCCTTAGTGCCAGGGGACTATAATGCAACTGCACATCTTGTTTTGAAAGTCCTTAGTACCAGGGGATTATAATGCAGCTGCACCATCGTTTGAGATATCTCCCTTGTTTTGTCTTGTTTTGCCACTGACGGTTTACCGCGTGGGTTTGTTTGCCCGGAATGTCATCATTTGCAATATGTTGATGCTAGTAAGCATCCCTTGAAGCTCTGAAGATTTGTTAGATGAACGTGGTTCATCTCTTTGTGTGTAAAGTTTGACATGTATTGTTTTGAAAAGACTTCAGCTATTATTCATGCAAACCCTTTATTATTTATATCATTCACTGAGTACCCAAGCTCACCCTCTCCATATATATATATGTAGGTGATGAGCAAGAAGGCGGTGATGCCTAGATGTGTTTCGCAAGCTTGTTTTGGATTCTTGTTATGTCGGCTTGACTTGTATTCATGTCGGCAATCTTGAAGATTATGCTTCTCGACTTGTAATACTTGTATTTTGGATACGTCGGCTTGAGAGTCTTTTTGATCAAGATGTAACATGTACTTTACCTTATTTGTAACCAAGTTGTAACCCATGTTAAGATGTATGCCATTTCATTTGATCTAGGCACGGCTCTTATGGACCACTTGTATTTTAAATTATTGCTTCCGCATTTGTAAGCCCCTATGAATACTCTGTTTGTGTGTGAATCTTTGTTGGTTGGCCTTCGGTAATCTCGGATTACTGGCCTTCACGGCACCATCCTACTAGGGGCGATTTGGGGTTGTGACAGAATTTACTTGGAATTTACCGAGGAATTTTATGGGAATTTAAGGAGTAGTTTACTGAGAATTTACTCGGAATTTACTGGGAATTTATGGGGTAATTAACTGAGAATTTACTGAGTAATTTATTAGGAATTTATTGGAAATTTAACGCTTATTTACTTAGTAATTTACTGAGTAATTTTTTGAGAATTTAAAGAGTTATTTATTAGGAATTTACTGAAAATTTACTGAGTAATTTATGGAGTAATTTACTGCGAATTTATTATGGAATTTTTTTTGGAATTTTACAAAGTAATTTACTGAGAATTTACTAGGAATTTACTAAGAATTTACTGAGAAATTACTGAGTAGTTTACTAGGAGTTTACTGAAAATTTACTAAGTAATTTACAAGAATTTACTAAGTAATTTAATGAGTAATTTACTCGTAATTTACTGCGAATTTGCTGAGAATTAACTGGGAATTTACTGAGTAATTTGTTGAGAATTTACTGGGAATTTACTAACTAATTTACTGACTAATTTACTAGGACTTTACTGAGAATTTAAAAAGAATTTACTGAGAATTTACTGGGAATTTACTAAGTACTTTACTAACAATTTGCTGGAAATTTACTGAGTAATTTGCTGGGAATTTACTGAGTAATTTACTAGAATTTACGAGGAATTTTCTGAGTAATTTACTGAGAATTTATAGTGAATTTGTTGAGTAATTTACAGGAAATTTACTAAGTAATTTACTCGGAATTTACTGAGTAATTTTCTGGGAATTGATTGGGAATTTACGGAGTAGTTTACTAAGAATTTACTGGAAATTTATTGAGTAATTTACTAGAAATTTACTGAGGATTTATTGAGTAATTTACTTGGAATTTACTGAGTAATTTACTGGGAATGTACTAAGAATTTACTGGGAAATTAAAGACTAATTTCTTAAAATTTATTGGGAATTTACTAAGTAATTTACTAGGGATTTACTTGGAATTTACTAAGTAATTTACTTGGAATTTACTGAGTAATTTCTTCGGAATATACTAAGTAATTTAATGAGTAATTTACTCAGAATTTACTAGGAATTTGTCGACTAATTTGCTGAGAATTTACTGGAAATTTACTGAGTAATTTGCTAGGAATTTACTGAGTAATTTATTAGGACTTTTACTGAGAATTTAAAGAGAATTTACTGGCAATTTACTGAGAATTTACTGGAAATTTGTTAAGTAACTTACTGGGAATTTTCTAAGAATTTACTGAGTTATTTGCTGGAAATTTACTGAGAAATTTACTGAAAATTTACTAAGTAATTTACTAGAATTTACGGGGAATTTACTGAGAAATTTACAAAGAATTTATAGTGAATTTATTAAGTAATTTACAGGGAATTTACTGAGGAATTTTCTGAGGAATTTTCTGGTAATTTAATGGGAATTTGTAGAGTGGTTTACTAAGAATTTAACGGGAATTTACTGTGTAATTTAGTGGAAATTACATGAAATTTACCGAGTAATTTACTTGGAATTTACTATTACTGGGAATGTACTGAGAATTTACTGGGAATTTAAAGAGTAATTTCTTAAAATTTACTGGGAACTTACTGAGTAATTTACTAGGGATTTACTTGGAATTTACTAAGTAATTTACTTGGAATTTATTGGGAATTTACTAAGTAATTTACTGAGAATTTATTGAGAATTTTCTGTGAATTTACAAAGTAATTTACTGGCACTCTGCTTAGAATTTACCAAGAATTTACAAATAATTTATTGGGAATTTACTGAGTAAATTATTGGGGATTTACCGAGAATTTACTGAGTAATTTACTAGGAATTTACTGGGTAATTTACAGGGAATTTACTACGCAATTTTCTGGGATTTTTCTGAGTAATTTACAGAAAATTTACTAAGTAATTTACTAGAATTTATCGGGAATTTACTGAGTAATTTTTTGGAAATTTACTGTGAATTTACTTAGTAATTTTCTGAGAATTTACTAGAAATTTACTGAGTAATTTGCTGAGAATTTACTGTGAATTTACTAGGAATTTACTGAGTAATTTGCTGGGAATTTACTGTGTAATTTAATGGGAATTTATTGAGTAATTTACCGAAAATTTACTAAGTAATTTAATGGGAATTTACTGAGTAATTTATAGAAAATTTACTAGGTAATTTACTAGAATTTACTGAGTAATTTACTTTGAATTTTCTTAATAATTTACTGAGAATTTGCTGCGAATTTACTGAGTAATTTTCTGAGAATTTATTGAGTCCTTTATTGAGTAATTTATTGATAATTTGCTAGGAATTTACAGAATAATTTACTGAGTAATTTACTGAGAATTTACGGAGTCATTTTTTAGGAATTTACGTTAAATTTACTGAGTAATTTATTGGGAATTTATTGATAATTCACTTGGAATTTATTGAGGAATTTACAGGGAATTTACAGAGTAATTTACTGGTAATTTGCTGGCTAATTTACTGAGAATTTAGTGAGTAATTTACTAATAATTTACTGGCAATTTACTGAGTAATTTAATGAAAATTTACTGAGTAATTTACTGGGAATTTAATCCGTAATTTTCTAGAATTTACAGAGTAATTTGCTGAGAATTTATAGTGTAATTTGCTGAGAATTTACTGAATATTTGTTGGGTAATTTGTTGGGAATATACTGAGAATTTACACAGTAATTTTATTGAGTAATTTACTGGAAATTTACTAGGGATTTGCTAGAAATTTACTGAGTAATTTACTAGGACTTTATTGATAATTTACGATGAATTTACTGAGTAATTTACTGAGAATTTACTGAAAATTTACTGAGTAAGTTACTGAGAATTTATTGTGAATTTACTAAGAATTTACTAGAAATTTACTGGAATTAACTGAGAATTTACTAAGTAATTTATTGGGAATTTACTAAGTAATTTACAAGGAATTTACTGAGAATTTAGTGAGTAATTTACTACGAATTTACTAAGTAATTTACTGAGAATTTACTCATAATTTATTGAGAATTTACTGGGAATTTAAAACGAATTTACTGAGTAATTTACAAAGAATTTACTAAGAATTTACTAAGTAATTTGTTAGGAATTTACTCGGAATTTTCTGAGTAATTTACTAAGAATTTACTGAAAATTTACTGAGTAATTTACTGGGAATTTACTAAGTAATTTTTTGAAAATTTACTAGGAATTTACTAAGTAATTTATTGGGAATTTATTGGCAATTTACTGAGTAATTTACTGAGAATTTACTGGGAATTTGCTATGAATTTACTGATTAATTTAATGGTAATTTACTTAGAATTTGTTGAGTAATTTAATTGAAATTTACTGAGTAATTTATTTGGAATTTACTGAGAATTTAATGGAAATTTACAGAGTAATTTATTGAGAATTTACGGTGAATTTATTGGCTAATTTAGTGGGAATTTACTGGGAAATTTATTGTGAATTTATAGAGTAATTTACTAGGAATTTATTGGGTATTGACTAAGTAATTTACTGAAAATGTTCAGAGTAATTTACTTGGAATTTACTGATAATTTTATGAGAATTTACTAGGAATTTACTAAGCAATTTTCTGACAACTTATTAAGTAATTAATAGGAATTTGTTGAGTAATTTGCTTGGAATTTCCTGGGAGTTTACGAACTAATTTACTGACAATTTACTTGGAATTTATGGAGTAATTTACTGGGAATTTACTGAGAATATACTAAGAATTTACTGAGTAATTTACTAGAAATTTACTGGGAATTTACTGAGAATTTATTGGGAATTTTCTGCGAATTTACTTGGAAATAACTGAAAATTTACTGAGATTTTACTGACAATTTACTGAATAATTTACTAGAAATTTATTGGGAAATTACGGAGAACTTTACTAGGAATTTACTTAGAATTTTTTGAGAATTTACTGGAAATTTACTGAGAATTTACTGGGAATTTACTGGTAATTTACTGAGTAATTTACTGATTAATTTACTGAGTAATTTACCGGGAATTTGCTGAGAATTTACTGGGAATTTACTGAGAATTTCCTGAGAATTTATTGACTAATTTACTAGGAATTTGCTGAGTAATTTACGATGAATTTACTGCAAATTTACGAAGTAATTTACTGGGAATTTACTGAGAATTTACTTAGTCAATAACTAGGAATTTAGTTTGAATTTAATTTGTAATTTACTCGAAATATACTGTGCAATTTACTGGTAATTTAATGGAAATTTACTGAGTAATTTACTAGGAATTTACAGAAAATTTATTGAGAATTTAATGAGTAATTTACAGCGAATTTATTGGGAATTTACTGAGTAATTTTCTTTTAATTTAGTGGGAATTTATTCGGAATTTACTGAATAATTTTTTGGAATTTTTCTGAGTAATTTACTTGGAATTTACTGAATAATTTACTGAGAAATTTACTGAGTAATTCGTTTTGGAATTTACTGAGTAATTTACTGAGAAGTTATTAGGAATTTACGGAAAATTTACTGAGTATTTTGTTGGGAATTTACTTAAAATTTACTGAGTAATTTATAGGGAATTTACTGAGAAATTACTGAGTAATTTACTGGTAATTTACTGAGTATTTTATTGGGAATGTTCTGAGAATTTACTGGGTATTTACTGAGTAATTGTGATACCTCTGTTCCGTAATATGCTAATCGGTCCTTAATTTAAATATGATTATGTGTTTGATATAATTTTGTGTGCCAATTATGTAAATATATGTGATTTTGAAGTTCTATCTGTTCACCGTAGGAATATTTGTTTGAATAATCTTTTTTGGAAATTGAATTGAGGGCCTTACTGGCCACAGAACCCGGAATTGATTTCGCCATTGTGACTGGCATAATTTTTAGAGCCTACGGTGAAATTTAATTGAAAAATTGATTCGGACCAGATTAAGCTGAGTCAAGTGATGAATTGGTACCCAATTATTTTATTCTTATTATATTGACTTAGTGGGATTTGTTGTGTTTTACCATTACACCTCATTTCTCTCCCTTAGATGATTTAGGCTGATCAAACTCTAAGAAAAGAAAAGAGAGGGCTGGCTGTTAGAGAGAGAGGGAGAGAATTTTGGTGATTTTGGCTCAAGATTTGGGGAACTTCAAGATTAAGCCCAAGATTTTGTTATAGTTTGGGAGATTGAACTCTTGGGTAAGTGAACTCATGGATTTTAGTTTGTAAATTATAAATTCAAGATTTATTAATGGCCAAGAACATGAGTTAGCTGATTATAAGAAAATTGAATTGGTTTTGTTGAATTGGAGGCCATTATGTACATGCATGTAAGAAAGTACCTTGAATTTGCATGTTTGAGCATGAAAATGTATAATCCATGTACAATTTTAATTGAAGCTCATGTTATAATCATCATTTGTGCTATCTAAGTTGAGAATGGTGAACATCTCCCACATGCATGTACAAATTATGGGAGAGTAAGTCTTGAATGTTTGAATTTGAGCATGTTGGTGATGAGTTTGACATATTTTGGGGTATACATGTGAATTATTTGTGAATTGAGCTTTATTGGGTTGTGATTTAAGGTTTACATCATGTTAGTATAATTATATTTGAGATTTGAGCCATAACATGCATGTTTTGTTGGTTGAAAATCGAATTGGAGCTCAAGAACACAGTTATGGGTTTTCCAGAATTTTGAGGTCCACTCGAGCGGAGAACCTGACGCTCGAGCGGGAAATGCGTGCTCCCTGTACTTTTTGCAGACTTGATGTCCGCTCGAGCGGGGTAATTAACGCTCGAGCGTGGGAGCTATTTTGACAGGCCTTCCGCTCGAGCGTCCTATTTCACGCTCGAGCGTATTTTTGATGCAACCAGCACTTTTGCAGGCCTATAGGGTCCGCTCGAGCGGGGAAGTCCACGCTCGAGCGGGGACCCTGTTCTCTGAAATTTTGTATGCTCGTTCTGTGTTTCGTTTTTCGTTCTCTTTCACTTGTAAGCGCTCTTAGGCATGTGTTAAGCATTGTAAATGAGTTAATGAGATAAGAATAAAGCCTAAAGAGGAATATGTGAATCAAAGAACGGATTGAACTGTTAATGACCCCTTTTGTGTTCATGGAATGTGTAGGGTCAAGCTCCAAGGCGAATCCACAAGCCGATCACGGTGAGTAATATTGATATTTGAAAGCTTAGCAATGTCCAACTGTTTATTCCCTTATAAGCTTTATGAGTTACTAATTGGGATTGCGAACAAAAGTCTGAAATGAACGAGCGAATGGACCGAAGGTCGTTTCGATATGAATAAATAGACCCGAGGTCGTTTTGATAGAAATAAATGGACCTAAGGTCGTTTTGAAATGAATGAGTGGGCCAAAGGCTGTTTTGACACGAATGTATGGGCCGAAGGCCGTTTTGACGTAAGCGAATAGACCGAAGGTCGTTTTGACAAAAATGAATGGATCGAAGGTCATTTCGATAGAAATGAATGGATCGAAGGTCATTTCGATAGAAATGAATGGGCCGAAGGCCGTTTTGACATAAATGATTGGGCCGAAAGCCGTTTTGACATAAATGATTGGGCCAAAGGTCGTTTTGGCATAAATGAATAGATCGAAGGTTGTTTTGACATAAATAAACGGACCGAAGGTCGTTTTGATAAAAATGAATGGACCGAAGGTCATTTCGATAGAAATGAATGGGCCGAAGGCCGTTTTGACATAAATGATTAGGCCGAAGGCCGTTTTGACATAAATGAATGGATCGAAGGTCGTTTTGACAAGACATGAATGAATGGGCCAGGGGCCGTTTCGACACGAAAGTGTAAATAGGCCTGAAGGCCAGTTTGACACGAGTAATAGTTTGACAATGAAACGAATGAATTGGGCCTGAGGCCGTATGATGTGTTTGGAACCTCAGTTACTTAACTTACATGTGTCTATGTATGTGTATACTAGTTAAAATGTAAATTGGGCCCAAGGCCGTTTGATGTATATTGTTCCAATGTATATTCTTTATTTGATATTATTCACTGGGCTATCGCTCACGCTCATTCATGTATTTGTAGGTGAGCCCAGAGAAGTCCAAACCCAGCCCCAGTGAAGTCATTGTGGAACAACAGAGGTTTTGGGAAAGTCAGCCCTTATGTCTCACGCACGAGACCCACCTTCGCCTTTTTGTCATTTTGTTCTTTGTTGTCATGTTGGCGAAGTTTTTTGTATATGTCTGCTTATAGTTTTTATGGGTTGACTTAGTTTTGGATGATCCTGTCTGTACAGAACCTATGTCACTATGTTTCTGTTGTGAGTTATTAACGTACATATGTATGGTTTGTTTTGATGTGCCATGTAAGCACAGCTCTATGGACAAAGTTTTAAATTTTGCTTCCCTTTTGGCCCCCTTTACTCTGATGTGTTAAGTCAGTTTTGGTTTGAGGCCGTAGGTAATCTTAGGATTACTGGCCGGTTACGTCCTTAACCCATGGGGGCGGGTTCGAGTCGTGACAGAGTGGTATCAGAGCACGAATTAATAACTCACACACTTGTCCAAAAGAGCAATAAGCGTCTAGATAAGATCTAGGATGCATTCATGTGATAAATATAATCTGAAAGCATCAAGAATACGCTTAAATGTTTAATGCGAACGATTATGTATTATAAGTTTGTGATTCGTTTGCATTACAACTTATTTGGATACGTATGCTCTTTGGTATATGCATACTTGTGACTCTTTTGTGTATAGTATAATGCAAGCTTAATCAGATGGTGAGTAATAACTCTGTAAAGTTATTGTTTTGTATGAATGAATAATTGTTCAAAATTCACCTTGAACGTAATTGTGGTATCCTTAGCGGAGGCCTTCGCCCAGGGGATATAATACTGTGGCTTATGGTCATGGGGCCTTAGCCCGGGGGAAATAATACCGTGGCACAGGCCCTCGCCCGGGGGAAACAATACTTTGGCCTATGTATGAGACATGTTACCGGTACGGAAGGTTCCATTATGGAACTTGATATGCTTGACCAACATGATATGTTACGCTAAAGGAAGTACCACACATGATTCGAATATGAGATATGAATTGTTACACTAATGTGTACAACAAGTTTGTTTTGATATAATGCACATACATGAATATATAAATCATGAAAAGTTGTCTATGTGCTTTCAATTCTGCCTACGGGTGTCTATGTGAAATATGAACATGATTTGAGTATATAATTACTTAGTAAATGTTCAGCATGCGATATCTGATAAGTATGCAATTATCTGTTACGTATGTGATTACTTACGTACGAGATGTGAAATGAGAATATAAAGACGTGCGTATGTGTGACTATGTGTTTATTTTTGTATTGGAAATCCTGGTATTTGGCATGATTTAATAAGAGTTTGTGGAGAGGATGGTTAAATTAAGGGCATACGAGCTGGAAGGCTCTTTCACAGCCCAACTTGATAGACAGGAAAGGATGGTACAAGAAATGGCAAAGATCTTAAGACAATAACGTCAGTTGCCGCTACGACGAGAACGTTTGCCACCACCAGTGTACGAAACATCGAGGAGTTTGTTATCGGATTTCTGGGGTTTGTTATAGGTGTGATGAAATGGACCGTATGGTAAAGAATTGTCCCCGAACTGAACAAAATGTGAATAAATCTTCTGCCTCAGCTAGATTCGTACCAGTGGTAGGAATTGCTACTCAGGATGGAGTAATTGCACTCATCCCAGAAAGTGCTCAAAATACTGCGAACGCTATCCCAGGTATTTATACTGTTTATGAACAAATGCTCATGTGTTGATTGATTCTGAATTAGTACATGTGTACATCTTTGCTTGGGATATTATTTGATTCGGATCGGCATATTTTTCCATATCTGCTGCATGTGTATCTGGATCAGTTAAACCTACATGATTGAGACCGTGTTCATTGGAGATATATGCCCCGTTTAGGAAATTTGTGAAATACGTTTTGGGATATTGATTGACTCTGCACATGCACATGTATATCTAAACCTATGCTCAGGTTGATTTGCTATGTTACTGTCTTCAATGACTAAACCACTGGAATTGTGACTTTGTGATTGTATAATTGAGTTGAGCACCCCAAATGATAAACTTTATAATTGTGAGACCATGCATTTTGATGGGTAGAAAATTGACTGGATTATGTGACTATACTGGGCTCGACTCATAAACCTACATTTTGTGACTAATTTGGAACCTTTGTGTAACAGACCGTATCTTATGTACAACTGAGGAACTCTGTTTAATGTGTTACTGTGCACCATGTGCTTGTATATAAGACTTGTTTGGGAATTGCTGTATTGATTATGGTACATACTTCCTGATCTGAATAACTGCATGTTTATGCAACTACCCCCGAATTTATGTAGTCAATGCCATATTATACATGACTTGAAATGCTTTGATATGAACAGTTGTGATGAATAATTCTGATATGACTTTGAGAACTGATAAACTTAGGACAGTTGTGAAACTATCAACCGTGTGCCTAAACAAACGAAGTGAGCCTCACAGAACCGAATGCACCCCATTTGAGAAAACTTTTATCTGATTCGATCCGATAGAACCTTTGCCTGATATTGTTCCGATGGAACCCACATTTGATATAATTTGATGGAACCTTTGTTTGATCTAATCTGACAAGACCTTTGCTTGGATCGACCGATAAGACCCTCTATCTAATTTGATTTTGTAAAAAGGGGATTAAGAATTGCTTGTGAATAAATAGCCAGATTATTCTTGGCAGAAAAACTGATAGAACCAAAACTTGAATTCGTTTGGAATACTCGACTTATTGGAAAGACCTTTTGTGGACTATCAACAGATTGACCTAACCAAACACATCATTGAGAACCAATCCCCAACTATTGAGGACATATGTGTTAAAAATGAACCGAATTGTACAAACCCCGTGATTGGGTGTCGTAAGGAGTGTTGTTCCATTTTGTTTGTTTGACGCTATGGGAACCGATGACGGTAGATTGATTTGATTTTGAGCAGTACTGAACATTTGTCTTTGACTGATCAGGACATGTTTTGTAAGGGAGAGTGGTTGCTTCAGTGTTATCAGATTTTGGGGAAATCAGGTTATAGGGAATGGTGTTGTGTTGCCTTGATGACATTCTTAGAGTGTCCTTTCGTGTTAGGGGACGTTAAGCCTATGTAGTACTTTTGATTGAGATACTTTTTGCCACCGACGGTTTCGTACGGGTGGGCTTGCCTAATCGATCGGGAATCGGCCACTGATGGTCGCGAACGGGTGTGCTTTGATTCCGAGACGATTATTTCTTTGTTTTGTTCGGAATGTCATCCTTTGGTATTATGTAAATGTTTTAACATCTAAAAAGCTTTGAAAAACCCTGATTGTCCGGAAATGTGCGAATTCAGTACGTCTTGTGAATAACTACTCAGTGCCATTATATTCTGTGATTGGGGCTTTGAGGATGTGTAAATTGGGTCTAACATGTGACTGACTGTTTTGATATTATCTTTGACATCATGGGGATTAGTATATGAATTGCCTTCTGCTTTGGCGACTATGAAATAGTGTGGAAAGACTCGATGGAGCAGGAAATTGAATATTGAACTGAATTGTTGACCGTAACCTGTTGAATAAATTGAGAACACGTGTATTGTGTTAGAAATTGACTACTTCAATGTTATTATATCTTACAATCAGTATTATGGGGATATACGGACTATGTACATTGTATGGTCGATTGTTTCGTTGTTATCTTGTTGACTCGGGAATCAGTGTCTGGATCCACTTTAAATTCCTGAAGACGTTTGATTGACCTTGATTAACTGTGATGAACTACTGAACTAAATACCGAATCAGACTCTGAGTTACAGAATTATTAAAGAATGAATTGAACTTTTGTGACAATGAAATGGACCAAACTCCTATGGTAAGGTTAGTTGGCATTTGAAATAAAAATGTTGGCGACCTATTGTGAAGAAGGAAATTGTTGAATTTGTGTCTAAATAATTTCGGTATCTATAAGTCGAAGTTGAACATCAGGTATAGACGGGGCTACTTCGACCTCCCTCTATTTCGGAATGGAATTAGGGATATGTGACTATGAATTTCATTATGGGGCTATCTTAAGTACTCAAGGTGTAAGTCCCATTTGGGTTATTGTATGAAGGATTACTAAATTGCTCGTTTCCTCCCTGTGAAATTTTTGTATAATGCTTGTAGATTAGCCGCTGTTACATCGATAAGGTTGCTTGTTTGCATGGGGTCCCAATATCTATTGTTTTAGACAGGAATCCTAAGAGGTGTTTGAATTTTGACAAGTCTTCAAGAGGCAATGAGGACTGAATTGTGATACGGCGCTGCTTTCCGTCCGCAAATTGACGCATAATTAGAAAGGACTTTTTGGATTTTGGGAGAAATACTCCAAATTTATGTAGTAGATTTTTCAGGGAATTCAAAAGATCTATCCATTGTTGGCAGACTTTGCTTACAACCGCAGCTTACACTCTAGATTGGTATGACACCATACAAGTCTTGTATGGAGGAAAAGTTGAGTCTTTGACTGATTGAGAGCAGAGTGTTGCTCGATTTTGAGACTAAGCAGCTAACTATCAAAAGGATTGGAAACCA
Source organism: Camellia sinensis (assembly GCF_055761805.1). Lineage (NCBI taxonomy): Eukaryota > Viridiplantae > Streptophyta > Magnoliopsida > Ericales > Theaceae > Camellia > Camellia sinensis. The sequence goes on from NC_138964.1 coordinate 92,416,126, forward strand.
TTGAATAAGAAGGTATTCCGAATTGTTTTTAGCTAAAGGTAAATTAAGTTTGGAGGACCAAACTTCCTAAAGGGGGGAAGACTGTGATACCTCTGTTCCGTAATATGCTAATCGGTCCTTAATTTAAATATGATTATGTGTTTGATATAATTTTGTGTGCCAATTATGTGAATATATGTGATTTTGAAGTTCTATCTGTTCACCGTAGAAATATTTGTTTGAATAATCTTTTTTGGAAATTGAATTGAGGGCCTTACCGGCCACAGAACCCGGAATTGATTTCGCCATTATGACTGGCATAATTTTTAGAGCCTACGGTGAAATTTAATTGAAAAATTGATTCGGACTAGATTAAGCTGAGTCAAGTGATGAATTGGTACCCAATTATTTTATTCTTATTATATTGACTTAGTGGGATTTGTTGTGTTTTACCATTACACCTCATTTCTCTCCCTTAGATGATTTAGGCTGATCAAACTCTAAGAAAAGAAAAGAGAGGGCTGGCTGTTAGAGAGAGAGGGAGAGAATTTTGGTGATTTTGGCTCAAGATTTGGGGAACTTCAAGATTAAGCCCAAGATTTTGTTATAGTTTGGGAGATTGAACTCTTAGGTAAGTGAACTCATGGATTTTAGTTTGTAAATTATAAATTCAAGATTTATTAATGGCCAAGAACATGAGTTAGCTGATTATAAGAAAATTGAATTGGTTTTGTTGAATTGGAGGCCATTATGTACATGCATGTAAGAAAGTACCTTGAATTTGCATGTTTGAGCATGAAAATGTATAATCCATGTACAATTTTAATTGAAGCTCATGTTATAATCATCATTTGTGCTATCTAAGTTGAGAATGGTGAGCATCTCCCACATGCATGTACAAATTATGGGAGAGTAAGTCTTGAATGTTTGAATTTGAGCATGTTGGTGATGAGTTTGACATATTTTGGGGTATACATGTGAATTATTTGTGAATTGAGCTTTATTGGGTTGTGATTTAAGGTTTACATCATGTTAGTATAATTATATTTGAGATTTGAGCCATAACATGCATGTTTTGTTGGTTGAAAATCGAATTGGAGCTCAAGAACACAGTTATGGGTTTTCCAGAATTTTGAGGTCCACTCGAGTGGGGAACCTGACGCTCGAGCGGGAAATGCGTGCTCCCCGTACTTTTTGCAGACTTGATGTCTGCTTGAGCGGGGTAATTAATGCTCGAGCGTGGGAGCTATTTTGACAGGCCTTCCGCTCGAGCGTCCTATTTCACGCTCGAGCGTATTTTTGATGCAACCAGCACTTTTGCAGGCCTATAGGGTCCGCTCGAGCGGGGAAGTCCACGCTCGAGCGGGGACCCTGTTCTCTGAAATTTTGTATGCTCGTTCTGTGTTTCGTTTTCCGTTCTCTTTCACTTGTAAGCGCTCTTAGGCATGTGTTAAGCATTGTAAATGAGTTAATGAGATAAGAATAAAGCCTAAAGAGGAATATGTGAATCAAAGAACGGATTGAACTGTTAGTGACCCCTTTTGTGTTCATGGAATGTGTAGGGTCAAGCTCCAGGGCGAATCCACAAGCCGATCACGGTGAGTAATATTGATATTTGAAAGCTTAGAAATGTCCAACTGTTTATTCCCTTATAAGCTTTATGAGTTGCTAATTGGAATTGTGGACAAAAGTCTGAAATGAACGAGCGAATGGACCGAAGGTCGTTTCGATATGAATAAATAGACCCGAGGTCGTTTTGATAAAAATAAATGGACCTAAGGTCGTTTTGAAATGAATGAGTGGGCCGAAGGCCGTTTTGACACGAATGTATGGGCCGAAGGCCGTTTTGACGTAAGCGAATGGACCGAAGGTCGTTTTGACAAAAATGAATGGACCGAAGGTCATTTCGATAGAAATGAATGGGTCGAAGGCCGTTTTGACATAAATGATTGGGCCGAAGGCTGTTTTGACATAAATGATTGGGCCAAAGGTCGTTTTGGCATAAATGAATAGACCGAAGGTTGTTTTGACATAAATAAACGGACCGAAGGTCGTTTTGATAAAAATGAATGGACCGAAGGTCATTTCGATAGAAATGAATGGGCCGAAGGCCGTTTTGACATAAATGATTAGGCCGAAGGCCGTTTTGACATAAATGAATGGATCGAAGGTCGTTTTGACAAGACATGAATGAATGGGCCAGGGGCCGTTTCGACAGTTTGACACGAGTAATAGTTTGACAATGAAACGAATGAATTGGGCCCGAGGCCGTATGATGTGTTTGGAACCTCAGTTACTTAACTTACATGTGTCTATGTATGTATATACTAGTTAAAATGTAAATTGGGCCCAAGGCTGTTTGATGTATATTGTTCCAATGTATATTCTTTATTTGATATTATTCACTGGGCTATCGCTCACGCTCATTCATGTATTTGTAGGTGAGCCCAGAGAAGTCCAAACCCAGCCGCAGTGAAGTCATTGTGGAACAACAGAGGTTTTAGGAAAGTCAGCCCTTGTGTCTCACGCACGAGACCCGCCTTCGCCTTTTTGTCATTTTGTTCTATGTTGTCATGTTGGCGAAGTTTTTTGTATATGTCTGCTTATAGTTTTTATGGGTTGACTTAGTTTTGGATGATCCTGTCTGTACAGAACCTATGTCACTATGTTTCTGTTGTGAGTTATTAACGTACATATGTATGGTTTGTTTTGATGTGCCATGTAAGCACAGCTCTATGGACAAAGTTTTAAATTTTGCTTCCCTTTTGGCCCCCTTTACTCTGATGTGTTAAGTCAGTTTTGGTTTGAGGCCGTAGGTAATCTTAGGATTACTGGCCGGTTACGTCCTTAACCCATGGGGGCAGGTTCGGGTCGTGACAATAATTTAGTAAGAATTTACTGGGAATTTATTGGAAATTTACTGAGTAATTTATTGGAAATTTACGGAGAATTTATTGAGTAATATACTGAGAATTTACTTTGAATTTACTAAATAATTTACTGAGTACTTGACTTTGAATTTATTTAGAATTTACTTGGAATTTACTGAATAATTCACAACGAATTTACTGAGAATTTACTAAGAATTTATTAGTAATTTATTGACTAATGTACTAGGAATTTACTGAGTAATTTACTGGGAATTTATAGGAAATTTACTGAGACTTTACTAAGTAATTTAATCCGAAATTATTGTAAATTTACTAAGTAATTTACTGGAAATTTATTGAGAATTTTCTAAGAATTTACGGGCAATTTTCTAAGTAATATACTGGGAATATACTGAGTAATTTACTGAGAATTTACTCAGTAATTTACTTGAAATTTACTGAGTAATTTGTTGAGAATTTACTGAGATTTTACAAAAAAATTTACTTAGTAATTTACTGGGAATTTATTGTGTAATTTACTACAAAATGACTGAGTAATTTACTGAAAATTTACTGAGAATTTACTAAGAATTTATTAGGAATTTATTGACTAATGTACTACGAATTTACTTAGTAATTTATTGGGAATTTATTGAGAATTTAGTGGTAATTTACTGTGTAATTTACTTAGAATTTACAAGAAATTTACTGAGTAATTTACTGGGAATTTACTGAGAATTTGGATTTTACTGGCAATTTACTGAGAATTTAATTAAAATTTACTGGGAATTTATTGGGAATTTACAGAGAATTTTCTAAGAATTTACGGGCAATTTTCTAAGTAATATACTGGGAATATACTGAGTAGTTTGCTGAGAATTTACTCAGTAATTTACTTGAAATTTACTGACTAATTTGCTGAGAATTTACTGAGATTTTACCGAAAATTTACTTAGTAATTTACTATGTAATTTACTACAAAATGACTGAATAATTTACTGAAAATTTACTGAGAATTTGCTTGGAATTTACTGAGAATTTACCAGAAATTTATTGAGTAATTTTTTGGGAATTTACAGAGAATTTACTTAGAATTTACTTGAAATTTACTGAGTAATTTATACCAAATTTATTTGGAATTTACTGAGTAATGTACTGGGAATTTACTGAGAATTTATTGAGAATTTACTGGGAATTTAATGAGAATTTACTGAAAATTTACTGAGAATTTACTGGCATTTTACTGAGTAATTTACGGAGTAATTTGTTGAGAATTTACTGAGATTTTACTGAGTAATTTACTGAGAATTTACTAAGTAATTTACTATAAATTTACTTAGTAATTTACAAGGAATTTTCTGAGAATTTATTGGAAATTTACTGGGAATTTAATGAAAATTTCTTGAGAATTTGTTAGGAATTTCCTGAGTAATTTACTTGGAATTTAGTCAGAATTTACTGGCAATTTACTAAGTAATTGATTGGTAATTTACTGAGTAATTTACTAAGAATTTACAAGGAATCTACTGAGTAATTTACTTGAAATTTACTGAGAATTTACTGGGAATTTTCTAAGTAATTTACTTGGAATTTACTGAAAATTTACTGGAAATTTACTAAGTAATTTACTCAGAACGTAATTAGTAATTTACTGAGAATTTACAAAGTAATTTATTTAGTAATTTATAGAGAATTTACTTCGTAATTTACTTGAAATTTACTGAGTAATTTACTGGGAATTTACTAAGAATTTAATAAGTAATTTCCTGAAATTTACTGGGAATTTACTGAGAATTTAATAAGTAATTTACTGTGAATTTACTAATAATTTTCTAAGAATTTAATGTGAATTTACGGAGTAATTTGTTGGGAATTTACTAAGTAATTTAATGAGAATTTACTTAATAATTTGCTGAGAATTTTCTGAGTAATTTTTTGAGAATTTACTGGGAATTTATTAAGTAATTTACTGAGAATTTACATAGTAATTTACTGGGTAATTTACTGGAAATTTACTAAGTAGTTTATTTGAAATTTACTGAGAATTTACTGAGTAATTTACTAAGAACTTATTGGGAATTTACTATGCAAATTACTTGGAATTTATTGAGAATTTACTTAAAATTTACTGGGAATTTAGTGAGTGATTTACTAGGAATTTATTGAGTAATTTGGTGAGAATTTACTGTGAATTTACTTGGAATTTATAGAGTAATTTGCTAAAAATTTACCAAGTAATTTACTTAGAATTTACTTAGTTATTTACTAAGAATTTACTGGGAATTTACTGACTAATTTACGGAGAATTTAAAGGAAATTTACAGAGTAATTTACTTGGAATTTCCTTGGAATTTACTGAGAATTTACTAGGAATTTACTCAAAATTTTCTAAGTAATTTACTGAAAACTTACAGAGAATTTACTGGGAATTCACTGAGTAATTTATTGGGACTTTATTGAGTAGTTTACTGGAATTTATTGAGAATTTATTAGGAATTTACTAGGAATTTATTAAAATTTACTGAGAATTTACCTAGTAATTTATCGGGAATTTACTGTTAAGTTACAGAGAAATTTATTGATTAATTTACTGGGAATTTACGGAGATTTTATTAATTAATTTACTGGGAATTTACTGGTAATTTTCTAAGTAATTTACTCAGAATTTACAGATTAATTTACTGAGAATTTACTGAGTAATTTACCAGGAATTTACTGAGAATTTACTTGGAATTTACTGGCAATTTACTGAGTAATTTATTGGGAATTTACTGGAAATTTACTGGAAATTGGATAAGTAATTTACTAGGAATTGACTGAGAATTTACTGAATAATTTACGGTGAATTGACTGGAAATTTACTAAGCAATTTACTGGTAATTTATTGGGAATTTACTGAGTAATTAACTGGGAATTTTCTGAGCAGTTTATTGGGAATTTACAGTGTATTTATTGAGAATTTACAGGGTATTTATTGAGAATTTACTGTGAAATTTACAATGAATTTACTGAGAATTTACTGGGAATTTACTAGCAATATATTAAGTAATTTATTTTAAATTTACTGAGTAATTCAATTAAAATTTACTAAGTAATTTTTACTTGCAATTTACAGAATAATTTGCTGAGAATTTACTTAGTAATTTGCTGAGAATTTAATGAATAATTTGCTTGGAATTTAATGAGTAATTTATTGAGAATTTCCTAGGAATATACTGAGTAATTTACAAAGAATTTACAAGTAATTTTCTGAGTAATTTGCTGGGAATTTACTGAGTAATTTAGTGAGTAATTTACTGGAAATTTACAGAGAATTTACTGGGAATTTACTGAGTAATTGACTAAGAATTTACTTAGTAATTTGCTGGGAATTTACTAGGAACTTAGTGAGTAATTTATTGCGAATTTACTGAATAATTTATGGAGAATTTACTGAGCAATATATTGAGAATTTTCTTGGAATTTACTGAGTAATTTATTAAATTTACTGAAAATTTACTTGGAATTTACTAAGAAATTTACAGGGAATTTACTGAGCAATTTACTGGGAATTTGCTGGGAATTTATTTGGAATTTACTGAGTAATTTGCTGGGAATTTATTGGGAATTTACAGAGTAATTTACTGGGAATTTACTAAGTAATTTACTAAAAATTTACTGAATAATTTACAAAATAATTTACTAAGAATTTACTGGGAATTTACTGAGTAATTTATTGGGAATTTACTGAGTAATTTACTTGGAATTGACTGTGAATTTACTGAATTTTTTTGGAGTAATTTACTTGGAATTTACTGAGTAATTTACAGGGAATTTACTCAGAATTTACGGAGAATTAACTGTTAATTTACTGAGAATTTAGTTTGAATTTACCGGGAATTTACTGAGTAATTTGCTGGGAATTTACTGAGTATTTATTGAGAATTTATTGGGAATTTACTTAGAATTTACAGACAATATACTGATTAATTTATTGGGAGTTTACAAAGTAATTTACTGAGAATTTATTAAGTAATTTACTGGAAATTTTCTGAGTAATTTTTTGAGAATTTACTTTGTAATTTGCTGAAAATTTATTGAGATTTTATTGAGTAATTTGCTGAGAATTTACGGGGAATTTACTGAGTAATGAACAGGGAACTTAATTAATAATTTACTGAGAATTTACGGAGAATTTTCTAAGTAATTTACTAGGAATTTACAAGAAATTTTTGTGTAATTTACTGAGAATTTTTTGGGAATTTATTGGGAATTTAATGAGTAATTTGCTGGGACTTTACTGAGTAATTTTTTGAGAATTTATTGAGAATTTTTTTAGTAATTTGCTGGGAATTTACTGAGTACTTTCTAAGACTTGACTGGGAATTTAATGTATAATTTACTCAGACTTTACTGGGAATTTAGTGGGAATTTACTGAGTAATTTACTGGAAATTCACTGAGTAATTTACTAGGAATTTTCTAGGAATTTACAGAGTAATTTAGTGAGAATTTATTGGGAATTTGCTGAGTAATTTACTGGGAATTTAATGAGTACTATGCTGGTAATTTACTAAGTAATTTACCCAGAATTCCCTAAGTAATTACTAGGAATTTACAGGGAATTTATGGTGTAATTTACTAGGTAATTTACTGAGTAATTCACTAGGAATTTACTGTGAATTTACTGAGTAATTTACTTGGATTTTACAGCGAATTTAATGAGAATTTACAGCGAATTTACTAAGTTAATTTACTAGGAATTTAGTGGGAATTTACCTGGGAATTTGCTGAGTAATTTACGGGCAATTTACTGAGAATTTAATGTGAATTTACTAAGTAATTTACTAAGAGTTTACTTGGAAATTACGAAGTAATTTACTAGGAATTTACAGACAATTAACTAAGTAATTTAATGAGAATTTATTGGAAATATACTGAGTAATATATTGGCCATTTATTGAGAATTTACTGAGTACTTGTTGAGAATTAACTAAGAATTTACTAAGTAATTTACTAACAATTTATTGAGTAATTTATTGAGAATGTACTAAGAATTTACTGAGAATTTACTGAGTAATTTGCTTATAATTTTCTAGGAATTTACGGAATATTTTATTGGAAATTTACTGAGGAATTTACTGGGACTTTACTGAGAATTTACTGTGAATTTACTGAGTAATTTACTAGGAATTTGCTGAGCAATTTACTGAAATTTACTCGGAATTTACTGAGTAATTTACTGAGAATTTACTGTGAATTTAGTGAGTAATTTACTAAGAATTTACTGGGAATTCACTGAGTAATTTATTGATAATTTACTGAGAATTTACTAGTAATTTGCTGGGACTTTACTGACAATTTACTTGAAATTTGCTAGGAATTTATTTAGTAATTTACTGAGAATTTATTGGGAATTTACTGAGTAATTTACTAGGAATTTACAGAGTAATTTACTTGGAATTCACTGGGTAATTTATTGGGGATTTACTAGGAATTTACTGAGTAATTTACTGGGAATAACTGAGTAATTTAATGGTAATTTACTTGAAATTTAGTGAGAATTTACTGGGAATTTACTGGCAATTTATTGAGTAATTTACTGGTAATTTACTAAGTAATTTATTAGGAATTTACTGAGTAATTTACTTGAAATTTACTGAGTAATTTACTTGAAATTTACTAGGAAATTTCTAAGTAATTTACTGGTAATTTATTAGGAATTTACTGAGTAATTTACTAGGAATTTACTCAGTAACTTACTCAAAATTTACTGGAAATTTATTGAATAATTACAGGAAATTTACAGGAAATTTGCTGGGTATTTTACTTAGAATTTATTGAGTAATTTAATGAAAATTTATTAGGAATTTACTGAGTAATTTACTGAGAATGTACTCAAAATTTACTAAGGAATTTACTGAAAATTTAAAGAGGAATTTACTGAGGATTTATGGGGAATTTACTGAGTTATTTACTAGAAATTTACTGGGAATTTGTTGGGAATTTGCTCAGTAATTTATTGGAAATTTACTGAGTAATTAATTAGAATTTATTGGGAATATGCTGAGAATTTACCGGGAATTTACAGAATAATTTTCAGGAAATTTACTTGTCATTTATTGAGTAATTTTCTAGGGATTAATTGGAAATTTTCTGAGTAATTTCTTGGAATTTACTGGGAATATACTTAATAATTTACTAGAAATTTACTAAGTAATTTGCTGAGTAATTTACTAGGAATTTACTATGAATTTTGTAGTTATTTACTGGTAATTTACTTAGAATTTATTGGGAATTTATTAAGTAATTTACTGCATAATTTTCTGAGAATTTATTGGAAATTTACTCGAAATTTACTGGAAATTTACTGAGTAATTTATTGGGAATTTACTTAGTTATTTACTGGGAATTTATTGGTAATTTATTAAGAATTTAGAGGAAATTTACTAGGAAATTATTGAATAATTTACGGAGGATTTTGCTGAGAGTTTACTGAGTAATTTTCTAGTATTTTACTACATAATTTATTGAGTAATTTACTAGGAATTTACTGAGTTATTTACTGGGAGAATTTGCTAAGAATTTATTGGGAATTTACTGAGTAATTTACTGGAAATTTGCAAAGTAATTTTGTCACGCCCCCAAACCGCCCCTAGTAGTTTGGTGCCGTGATGGCCAGTAATCCGAGATTACCGAAGGCCGACTTACAAGAATCACACACAATCAGAGTATAAATATGGGGCTTACAAGTGCGGAAGCAACATATATACATATACAGAATTTAAATAGTCCATGGGAGCCGTGCTTAAGTCCAATGAAATGGCATACATTCGTACAAAGTCTTACAACTTAGATACAATAAGGAAATGAGAAACAAAATACATCTTGACCAAAAGGCTTCTCAAGCCGACATATACAAGTGCACAAGAAATATAAGCTAAGAAGCATAATCTTCAAGATGGTACAAAATGCTAATCCAAAACACGTCGGCAATGCACCCAAAAACACATCGGCTACACGTCTAGGCCTCATTGCCTTCTTGCTCATCACCTACATATATATAGAGAGGGTGAGCTTGGATACTCAGTGAATGATATTAGAAATAAAGGTTTTGCATGATTGACATCCAAGATTCCTTTCAAAACAATACATAGCATACTTTACAATCAAGGAGGAAATCAAGTTCATTGCCGGCCTTTCAAGTTCCCTGGATGTTATTACATCTACTTAATACAAGGGGGTGATGACATTCCAAGACAAGAGTGCAGTTGCATTATAGTCCCCTGCAGCTAAGGACTTTCAAGACAAGAGTGCAGTTGCATTATAGTCCCCTGCAGCTAAGGACTTTCAAGACAAGAGTGCAGTTGCATTATAGTCCCTTGCAGCTAAGGACTTTCAAGACAAGAGTGCAGTTGCATTATAGTCCCCTGCAGCTAAGGACTTTCAAGACAAGAGTGCAGTTGCATTATAGTCCCCTGCAGCTAAGGACTTTCAAGAAATGTCATCAAAACAAGATAGTGTTTAATATACAAGTAGGGATAGTCATTCATGCTAGATCAAGTACTTTTCAAAACAAGGCAAGACGAGATTTATGAAAGCAAGTGTAACATAGCTTTATTAAAAATACCACTCACATAGTTCTTCACACGTCGGGGTCGAGACAAGCCCAAGTCCTACAAACACATGGCAAAGTCTATTGAATGCACCTTCAAACAAGTCTCTTAAGTACACAAATGTTTTCGGAAAACATGCTGGGCACCGACCAGGTCTAGGCCGAGGTTCCACACCTCCTTGCCGAGGTGTGTTCCCGAGGGCCACATGCAAGGAAAAGAGGTCGGGAAACTCTGGGTTTCCCTCTGCTGATGAACATGAAGAACATGAGTGTGAAAACATGAAAAATATGAATGTTCAATCACAATCTGTTATCACAAATCTGGGATTGTCATGCTACGAGTTTGAAAACGTCGACCTGGGTACCCATAGTTGAAAATCATGCAAGAACAAACACAAAACATGAGTCTAGGCAAAAAGCTTTCGGATCAAAACATGACTTTCTTGAAGAACACATGAATGTCATTTTCTCTTTCTAAAACCGAATTTCAAGACGATGCATGGCTTACAAATCATATCTGATCATGCAATGCAATAACATGAACATAAAGAACATCATGAGCAGATCAAGAATCTAACCTTAGAACACGAATCTAACGGTTTGATCCCAAGGAATCAAGCTTGAAGACTTACTTTCTCACTCTAAAACTCCTTTTTCCTCCTAGAGTTTTCTCTCTCTACAGGGCAAGGTTATGATACCAAATGATAGTTTTCTTTACCCGGTTCTGGGGTTAACCCTCTGCTGAGACACGTGGCAGCGACTGGTTGGGTTTTCCCTGAAAAGGTGGCTGACAGACCAGACAAAGCATGGTGGAAGGGTGTTCAACAAGTAAAGCGGTATGGGCTCTCTGACGAGGCAATGACATCGGCTAACAAAAGGACTTCGGCAACTAAGGTGACAATGACCTCGGCTAGGAAGGACAACACTTGACTAAGCTGTGCCACATCTTGGCCTAGATGCGCCACACCTCGGTCTAGGTCATACCACTCCAGGACGAGATCACTTGGGTGCAAGGTAACATCTCGGCTAATGTGTCAAGGCAAGGACGGAGGTCGACAAGGGGTTCCAAGATACTTCTAGACTGAGGATGACCTCGGCTTGGAATGATCTAAGCATAACGTAACCTAGGCTTGGAATAACATCGGCTAACATAACTCAGGCAAAGCGTGGCCTAAGTTTCACATCAAGGAAGGAACAAGACAAGCATACAACACTTAGACAAATCACAAGGCTTCAAAACAAGGCATGGATCTCACTCGCTTAAGCGAAACAAGTCACAAACATACACATGCAAGCTCAACAAGCTATAATCATACCGATGCTCATGAACATGACGAAGACATAAAATGTGGGTTCCTACAAATTTACTGTGAATTTACTGAGAAATTTACAGGGAATTTACTGGGAATTTATTGAGTAATTTCCTGGGAATTTACTGGGCAATTTTCTACGAATTTACTGAGAATTTGCTGTGAATTTTCTAAGTAATTTATAGGGAATTTACTGGGAATTTAATGAGTAATTTACATGTAATTTACTGAGTAATTGACTGGAAATTTATTAAAAATTTGCAGAGTAATTTACTGGTAATTTACTGAGGATTTACTCGCAATTTACTGATTAATTTTCTGAGAATTTACTGGAAATTTACCAAAAATTTAGTAAGAATTTACTAAGTAAGTTATTGGGAATTTATACATGTATTTTACTAGGAGTTTATTGGGAATTTACTGAGTAATTTACTGAGAATTTACTGGGAATTTACTAAGAATTTACGGGAAAATTATGAAATAATTTACTAGGAGTGGGAATTTTCTAAGTAATTTATTACGTAATTTACAGGGAATTTACAGGGAATTTATTGAGTAATTTACAGAGTAATTTACCGGGAAATTACCAGGAATTTACTGAGTAATTTAGTAGAAATTTACTGAGTAATTTATTAGGAATTTATAGGGGATTTACTACGAATTTACTGAGTAATTTACTGAAAATTTATAAAGTAATTTATTAGGAATTTACTGAAAATTTACTGAGTAATTTATGGAGTAATTTACTAGGAATTTACTGAGAATTTATAGTGATTTTACTAAAAATTTACTGCGAAATTACTGACTAATTTACTGAGACTTTTCTTGAAATTTACTGAGTAATTTATAAGGAATTTACTGAGTAATTTTCTGGGAATTTACTTAGAATTTACTGAGTAATATACTGAAAATTTACTGGGAATTCATCGAGTAATTTACTGAGTAATTTATAGAGAATTTACTGAGTAATTTATTGGGTAATTTACTGAGAATTTTCTGGGAATTTACTTAGTAATTTACTTGGAATTTGCTAAGAATTTACTGAGTAATTTACTGGGAATTTAATGAGTAATTTACTCGAAATTTACTGGGAATTTACTGAGAATTTACTTGGAATTTACTGAGTATTTACAGAGAATTAACTATGATTTTACTGATTAATTTACTGGGAATTTACTGAGAATTTACTGAGTATTTACTGTGAATTTACTGATTAATTTACTGGGACTTTATTGAGAATTTAAAGAGAATTTACTGGGACTTTGCTGAATAATTTGCTGTGAATTTACTAAGAATTTACTGGGAATTTATAGAGTAATTTGCTTGGAATGTACTGAATAATTTACTGAAAATTTGCTAAGTAATTTACTAGAATTTACAGGAAATTTACTGAGTAATTTACTGAGAATTTACTGAGAATTTATGGTGAATTTACTGAGTAATTTACAAGGAATTTACTGAGAATTTACTAAGTAAATTAGTTGGAATTTACTGAGGAATTTTATGGGAATTTAATGGAAAATTACGTAGTAGTTTACTGAGAATTTAATTGAAATTTACTGAGTAAATTACTGAGAATTTACTGAGTAATTTATTGAGAATTTACAGAGAATGCGAATTTACTGAGTAATTTGCTAGGAATTTACTAAGTAATTTACTGAGAATTTACATAGTAATTAATTAGGAATTTATTGGAAATTTATCGAGTAATTTACGGAGTAATTTACTTGAAATTTACTGAGAAATTTTTTCTTGGAATTTACTGAGTAATTTATTGAGAATGTTCTAGGAATTTACTTAGAATTTACCGAGAAATTTCTAAGTAATTTATTGCGAGTTTACTAGAAATTTGTTAGGTAATTTATTGGGAATTTGCTGAGTAATTTACTGAGTAATTTACTAAGAATTTATAGGGTAATTTACTAAGAATTTACTCAAAATTTATTGAAAATTTTCTGGAAATTTACCGAGTAATTTCCTGGTAATTTACTAAGTAATTTACTGACAATTTACTGGGTAATTTATTGAGAATTTATTAGGAATTTTCTGAGTAATTTACTAGGAATTTACTGAGAATTTACAAAGGAATTACTGGGAATTTACTGATTAATTTACTTGGAATTTACTAAGAATTTACAGGGAATTTGATGAGTAATTTGCTCAGAATTTAATGGGAATTTATTGAGTAATTTATTAGGAATTTTCTGAGAATTTATTAAGTAATTTACTGAGTATTTACAGAGAATTTACTGATTAATTTACTAAAAATTTTCTGAGTAATTTACTAGGACTTTACTGAGAATTTAAAGAGAATTTACCCGAAATTTAGTAAGAATTTCTTGGGAATTACTGAGTAATTTACTAAGAATTTACTGGCAATTTTTCGAGAATTTATTGAGTAATTTGCTAGTATTTTACTAAAATTTTATTGAGTAATTTACTAGAATTTACGGCTAATTTACTGATTAATTTACTGAGAATTTATAGTGAATTTACTGAGCAATTTACAAGGAATATACTGAGTAATTTACTCCAAATTTATTTAGGAGTTTTTTGGGAATTTAATTGGAATTTACAGAGTTCTTTAATGAGAATTTACTAAGTAATTTACTGAGAATTTACAGATGTATTTTACTGGGAATTTACTGGGTGTTTATTGGGAATTTACTGAGTAATTTAGTAGAGATTTACTGGGAATTTACTAACTAATTTACTAGGAATTTGTTGAGAATTTACTGAGAATTTACAGAGTAATTTCTTGAAATTTACTGGGAATTTTTTGAGTAATTTACTAGGGATTTCCTGGGAATTTACTAAGTAATTTACTTGGAATTTACTAAGTAATTTACTGGCAATTGATTGAGAATTTTCTGTGAATTTACTGAGTAACTAACTGGGACTATACTTAGAATTTACTGAAAATTTCCTGAGTAATTTACTGGGAATTTACCGAGTAATTTACTAAATTTTTTTTAGAAATTTATAGGGAATTTACTGGGAATCTACTAAGTAATTTACTGTGAATTTACTAGGAATTTACTTGGTAATTTACTAGGAATTTACGGTGTAATTTTCTAGGAATTTTCATTACTGATTAATTTATTGAAAATTTACCGAGAATTTACTGTGAATTTACATAGTAATTTACTGAGAAGTTACTGGGAATTTACTGAGTAATTTACTGGGAATTTACTAAGTAATTTGGTGAGAATTTATTGTGAATTTGCTGTGTAATTTAATGGGAATTTATTGAGAATTTATTGTGTAATTTAATGGAAATTTACTGAGTAATTAACAGAAAATTTACTGAGTAAATTACTAGAATTTACTGGGAAATTACTGAGTAATTTAATGAGAATTTACTGAGTAATTTACTAGAATTTACTGGGAATTTACTGAATAATTTACTGTGAATTTTCTTAGTAATTTACAGAGATCTTACTGCGAATTTACAGAGTAATTTATTAGGAATTTACTGAGTCATTTACTGAGAATTTAGTGAGTAGTTTACAGGGAATTTTCTAACTAATTTACTAGTAATTTGCTGGAAATTTACTGTGTAATTTACAGAGTAATTTGCTGCGAATTTATTGAGAATTTACTGAGGAATTTACAGGAAATTTTTTGAGTAATTTACTGGATAATTTACTGAGTAATTTACTAGGAATTTACTTGCAATTTTCTGAGTAATTTACTTTGGATTTACTGACAATTTACTGAGTAATTTACAAGGAATTTACTGTGAATTTGCGGAGAATTTACCTAGTAATTTACTAAGAATTTACTAAATATTTGTTGAGTAATTTAGTGGGAATTTATTGAGTATTTACAGAGAATTTACACAATAATTTACTTGGAATTTACAGGGAATTTACTATGAATTTATTGGTAATGTACCGGGGATTTACTTGGTATTTACTAAGTAATTAACTGAGAATTTACTGAACAATTTACTGGGAATTTACTGAGTAATTTATTGAGAATTTACAGGAAATTTACTAAGTAATTTATTGGGAATTTACTGAGTAATTTACTGTGAATTTTTTGGGAATTTACTGTGCAATTTACAAGAAACTTACTGGGAATTTACTAGGAATTTATGAGGAATTTACTGAGTAATTTTACTATGAATTTACTGGTAATTTAATGACAATTTACTAGAAATTTACTAACTAATTTACCAGGAATTTACTGAGAATTTACTGAGAATTTACTCAGTAATTTACTGGGAATTTACAAAGTAATTTTCTGGGAATTGCTGAGTAATTTGTTGAGAATTTAGTGGGAATTTAATGAGTAATTTAGTGGGAATTTATTGAGTAATTTATTGGGAATTTACCGGGAATTTACTGAGTAATTTACTAAGAATTTACTGAGTAATTAACTGGGGATTTACTAGGAATTTACTGAGAATTTACTGAGTAATTTTCTGGGGATTTGCTGGGAATTTACTGAGTATTTTACTTGGAATTTACACAGTATTTTACTTGGAATTTACGGGAAATTTGCAGAGTAATTTTCATGGAATTTACTGAGTAATTTACTGAAAATTTATTGAGTAATTTACTTGAATTTAATAAGAATTTACTAAATAATTTACTGGGAATTTACTGACTAATTTAATGAGAATTTACTGAGAATTTGTTGCGAATTTACTGGGAATTGACAGAGTAATTTTTTTGAGAATTTACTAGGAATTTACTGAGTAATTTACTGGGAATTTGTTGTGGAATTTACTGAGAATTGACGGTGAAATTTACTGAGTAATTTACTGGCACTTTACTTATAATTTATTGAGAATTTACTAATTAATTTACTAGGAATTTACTAAGTAATTTACTAAAAATTTACTGAGTAATTTACAGGGAATTTACAGAGTAATTTATTGTGAATTTACTAAGTAATTTACTGGTAATTTATTGAGAATTTACTAAGTAATTTACTGAGAATTTGCTGGCAATTTACTGAGAATTTACTGAGAATTTAGTAAGTAATTTACTGAGAATTTAATACGAATTTACCGAGTAATTTACTACGTAATTTGCTGGGTATTTACTTAGTAATTTATTGTAAATTTACTGAGTAATTTACTAGAATTTACTGAAAATTTATTGAGAATTCACTGAGAATTTACTAAGTAATTTACTGGTAATTTTCTGAGTAATTTACTAG
The DNA here is from genome assembly GCF_055761805.1 of Camellia sinensis. NCBI lineage: Eukaryota > Viridiplantae > Streptophyta > Magnoliopsida > Ericales > Theaceae > Camellia > Camellia sinensis. Next base: position 92,433,050 of record NC_138964.1, read on the forward strand.
GAATTTACCAAGAATTTAATGGGAATTTACTGAGTAATTTACTAGGACTATATTGATAATTTGTTTAGAATTTACAACGAATTTACTAACTAATTTACTGAGAATTTATCGGAAATTTATTTAGTAATTTACTGGGATTGTACTGAGTAATTTACTGGGATTTACTGGAAATTTCCAAAAAATTATTGGAAATTTACTATGTAATTTACTGAGAATTTAATGGGAATTTACTAAAAATTTAGTATAATTTGCTGAGGAATTTACTAGGAATTTACTAATTAATTTACTAAGAATTTGTTGGGAAATTACTAGGAGTTTGCTTAAAATTTTATGAGTAATTTACTGGGAATTTACTAAGAATTTATTGAGAAATTTACTGAGAATTTATTGGGAATTTACTGAGTAATTTAATCAGAATTTACTAGGAAATTACGGGGAGTTTGCTTAAAATCATGGGCTATATTTCCTCTCTTATGTTTGTCTCATGCTCTTATATTACTGAATTACCGAATGTGACTAATTTGCTTGGCAATGGGTGACGTTCACATTAGTGTTGTGGAATAATTTATACATATGAATGACATGAATTATGACAGGAGTAAAACCAAATGAGTTATGTCTTGCGCAAGCGGTCTAAGCAAGCCGCTAGGTTGACACGGATGTATTCAGACTCTATGCGGTGGTTTCAGGATGTAAGCGAGCCTTTGGTATGGTATGTGCAGGGTGTAAGCGAGCCCTAGGCATGATTTGGGTGTAAGCGAGCCCACTTGTTTGGCTGTCCCTTTTGAGGTCCATCAATGTCATTGACCGGTAAATAACCGGGAGATGGGTATAGGTGGTAAGGTCTGCAAAGCAGCAAAAGGGGGAGTTCTGAATAGTCCGGTGTTCAATTCTTGCAGTTGGGTTGAAGGATCTCTTTGGGGGATTCTAGATGTCTAATCTAACTACTAATTCATAGAACCTTGTTGTAATATTGTATGTTATGTTACCCAATTTGTTCTGTGTATGGTTGATTGGTTGATAGAAGAAATGGGGGTGTGTGTGTTTTTACTGGGCATTTCAAGCTCATGGTGTGTCATGTCAGGTGATGACGCAGTTTACAATGGTGAAGGTTATTTCAAAGGCAAATAAGATGAAGTGTTGGAGTTGTGGTTCATACGAAGACTTAGACTAGTAGTTTTTTTTCCTTTTGACTTTTGGTTTGGCAATATTTTCGTAATCCTATAATGGAACATAAATGAATTACCTGTGATATTAACTTTGGTTATATGTGTATATTAAGATGTTTTGGTTATCTATCCTACTTGTGTTGTATTTAATGGCCCGGAAGTTGGGGCGTTACATATTTCCTCTCTTATGTTTGTCTCATGCTCTTTTATGTTACCAAATTACCGAATGTGACTAACTTGCTTAGCAAAAGATCTAATAAATAGGAAATGGAAAGAGGTTGGTACTGGGTGACGTTCACCCCTTTGTTTCAGAATGATGTATGTAATATACATGCCCATGGGATGAATTATGATGGGATTAAAACCAAATGTGTAAATTCTTGCGCAAGCGGTCTAAGCGAGCCCCTAGGTTGACACGGATGTATTCATACTCTATGCGGTGGTTTCAGGGTGCAAGTGAGTCCTTTGGTATGGTATGTGCAGGGTGTAAGCGAGCCCTAGGCACGATTTGGTATGGTATATGCAGGGCTTAAGCACTTGTTTGGCTGTCCCTTTTGAGGTCCATCAATGTCACTGACCAGTAAATAACCATGAGGTGGGCATAGGTGGTAAGGTCTGCAAAGTAGCAAAAGGGGGAGTTCTGAATAGTCCGGTGTTCAATCCTTGTGATTGGGTAGAAGGATCTATTTGGAGGATTCTAGATATCTAGTCTAACTACTAATTCATGAACCTTGTTATAATATTGTTTGCTATGTTACCCAATTTGTTCTGTGTATGGTTGGTTGGTTGATAGAAGAAATGGGGGTGTGTGTGTTTTTACTGGGCATTCCAAGCTCATAGCATGTCATGCCAAGTGATGAAGCAATTTACAATGGTGAAGGTTATTTCGAAGGCAAATAAGATAAAGTGTTGGAGCTATGGTTCATATGAAGACTTAGACTAGCAGTTTTTTTTCCTTTTGACTATTGGTTTGGCAATGTTTTGGTAATCCTGTAACGGAACATAAACGAATTATTTGTGATATTAACTCTGGTTATATATGTATATTAAGATGTTTTGGTTATCTATCCTACCTGTGTTGTATTACTGTACGTATTTAACGGCCTGGAAGTTGGGGCGTTACAGTAATTTACTGGTAATTTACTGGGTATTTACTAAGAATTTATTGGGAATTTACTGAGGAATTTAATCGGAATTTACAGAGAAATTTACTAAGAATTTATTGCGAATTTACTGGGAAATTACTGAGTAATTTACTGGGACTTTACTAGAAATTTACTGAGTAACTTATTGGGAATTTACTGAGTAATTTACTATGAATTTACTGAGTAATTTGCTGAGTAATCTACTAGGAATTTACTAGGAATTTTATAGTAATTTACTGGGAATTTACTAAGAATTTATTGAGTAATTTACTGGGAATTTACTGAGTAATTTACAGGGAATTTACTGAGAATTTACTGAGTAATTTATTGAGAATTTAGTGGGAATTTACTAAGTTATTTACCGGAAATTTACAGAGTAATTTACTAGAAATTTACTTGGAATTTACTGAGTAATTTACTAAATAATTTACTAGGAATTTACTCGAAATTTTTGAATAATTTATTGAGAATTTACAAAGAATTTACTGAGTAATTTATCGGGAATTTACTAAGAATTTACTTGGAATTTATAGAGTAATTTACTGGGAATTTACTAAGAATTTACTCAGTAATTTACTTAGAATTTACTGAGTAATTTACAGGAAATTTACTGAGTAATTTACTAGGAATTTACAGGGAATTTACTGAGTAATTTACCAAGACTTTACTGAGAATTTACTGGAAATTTACTGACAATTTACAGATAATTTACTGAGTAATTTATTGGGAATTTACTTGAAATTTACTGAGTAATTAAATGAGAATTTACTGAGTAATTTATTGGGAATTTACTAAGTAATTATTTGGAATTTACTGAGTAATTTATTAAGAATTTACAAAGTAATTTACTAGGAATTTACAAAGTAATTTACTGGGAATTTACTAGGAATTTACTGAGTAATTTACTAGAAATTTACTGAATAATTTACTGAGAATTTACTTTGAATTTACTAAGTAATTTACTTGGTATTTACCGAGAATTTATTGGAAATTTACAGAGAAAGTTACTAAGACTTTAATGAGAATTTACTGAGAATTTACTAGGAATTTATAGAGTAATTTATTGGGGATTTTCTAGGAATTTACTAAGAATTTATTAAGAATTTACTGGTAATTTATTGACTAATTTACTAGGAATTTACTGAGTAATTTACTTGGAATATATTGAGTAATTTACTGGGAATTTACTGAGAGTTTACTTGGAATTAACTGAGTAATTTACTGAGAATTTACTAATAATTTACTGAGAATTTATAGTGTAATTTTATGAGAATTTACTGTGAATTTACTAAGTAATTTACTTGGAATTTATTAGGAATTTACTGAGTAATTTACTAGGACTTTACTGAGAATTTACTGAGTAAATTACTTGGAATTTACGGAGAATTTACTGAGTAATTAACTGGGAATTTACTGAGAATATACTGTGAATTTACTGAGTAATTTAGTCGGACTTTACTGAGAATTTATTGAGAATTTAATGAGTAATTTACTAGGAATTTTCTGAGAATTTACTGGGAATTTTCTGGGAATTTACTGAATAATTTAGTAGGAATTTACTGATAGTTTACTGAGTAATTTTCAGGTACTTTGCTGAAAATTTTTTGAGTAATTTACTGGGAATTTATTGAGCAATTTATTGGGAATTTACCGAGGAATTTTCTGGGAATTTACTGAGTAATAATTTACTGAGTAATTTACTGGAAATTTACTATGTAATTTATTGGGAAATTACAGGGAATTTTGTGAGTAATTTACTAGGACTTTATTGGGAATTTATTGAGTGATTTACTGGCAATTTACTAATAATTTACAGAGTAATTTAGAGGGAATTTACTGAGTAATTTACTAGGACTTTACTGGGAATATATTAAGTAATTTTCTGCGATTTACTTGGAATTTACTTAGTATTTTACTTGGACTTTACTGATAATTTACTGAGTAATTTAGTCAAAATTTACTATGAATTTACTGAGCAATTTGCTGGGAATTTATAGGAAATTTCAAAGTAATTTACTAAGAATTTATTAAGAATTTACTGGGAATTTACTGTGTAAGTTATTCGGAATTTACTGGGAACTAACTGAAAATTAACTAAGTAATTTTATGGGAATTTACTGAGTAATTTACTGGGAATTTACTAATAATTTAATGGGAGTTTATAGAGCAATTTCCTTGGAATTTATCGAGAATTTGTTGACAATTTACTGGCAATTTACTGGGTAATTTACTTGTAATTTACTGAATAATTTACTAGAAATTTACTTGGAATTCACTGAGAATTTACTAGGAATTTACTAAGAATTTACTGGGAATTTATTAAGTAAGTTACTGAGAATTTACTGAGAATTTATTGAGAATTTATTGAGTAATTTACTTTGAATTTACTAGGTATTTACTGAGTAATTTACTCGAAATTTACTGAGTAATTTACTAAGAATTTACTAGGAATTTGCTGAGTAATTTACTGCGAATTTACTGAGAACTTACTAACCAATTTATTAAAAATTTACAGGGAATTTAATGAGTAATTTCTTTTTAATTTACAGGGAAATTACTGAGTAATTTGTTGGGAGTTTATCAGAAATTTTTTGAGTTATTTACTACGAATTTACTAAGTAATTTATTAGGAATTTACTGAGTAATTTACTCGGAATTTACTGAGTAATTTACTGAGAATTCCCTGGGAATGTACTGAGTAATTTACTGGGAATTTAATGTGTAATTATTGAGAATTTACTTAGTAATTTACTGTGAATTTACTGTGCAATTTATTGGAAATTTACTGTGAACTTACTGAGAATTTACTTAGAATTTACAGGTAATTTACTGCGAATTTACTAAGTAATTTAGTTGGAATTTGCTGGGAATTTACTAACTAATTTACTGGGAATTTTATGGGAATTTATTGATTAATTATTGGAAATTTATTGAGTAATTTACTCAGAATTTACTAAGTAATTTTCTGGGAATTTACTGAAAATTTACTGAGAATTTATTGGGAATTCACTGAGTAATTTACTGGAAATTTACAGGGAATTTACTGAGTAATTTATTAGGACTTTACGGATAATTTTCTAGGAATTTACTGAGTAATTTACTGGAAAAATAATGGTTAATTTTCTGGGAATTTACTCTATAATTAACTTGAAATTTATTGGTAATTTACAGATGTATTTTACTAGAAATTTACTGGGAATTTTCTCATAATTTACTAAAAATTTACTGAGTATTTTACTGGGAATTAACTGAGTAATTTACTGAGAATTTACTGAGAATTCACTGGTAATTTTCTGAGTAATATACTCGGAATTTACTAAGTAATTTATAGAGAGTTTACTGGTAATTTACTGAGTAATTTATAGGAAATTTACTGAGAATTTATTAGGAATTTACTTAGTAATTTACTGAGAATTTACATAGAATTTATTGAGAATTTACTGAGAATTTATAGAGTAATTTATTTGAAATTTACTAGGAATTTACTGGTAATTTAGTAGTAATTTACTGAGTAATTTAGTGCGAATTTACTGAGAATTTATAGAGTAATTTAGTAGGAATTTACTGAGTAATTTACTATGAAATTGCTAAGTAATTTATTAGGAGTTTACTGGGATTTACTAAGTAATTTACTAGGAGTTTACTGCAATTTACTAAGTAATTTTCTTGAAATTTTCTAAGAATTTATTTATAATTTAATGAGTAATTTATTGAAAATTTTACTGTGAATTTACTAAGTAATTTACTGGGAACTTACAGGAAATTTACTAAATAATTTATTGGGATTTTACTGGGAATTTACTGAGAAATTTACTAGGATTTTATTGGGTATTTTTTGGAAATTTACTCTGTAATTTACTTGGAATTTACAGATGTATTTTACTGAGAATTTAGTGAGAATTTACTAAGAATTTACTGAGTAATTTACTCGGAAAATACTTGGAATTTACTGAGAATTTAATGAGAATTTTCTGAATAATTTATTTGGAATTTAGTGAGTAATTTACTAGGAATTTAGTGAGTAATTTACTGAGAGTTTACTAGTAATTTACTGAGAGTTTACTAAGTAATTTACAGTAATTTTTCTCAGAATTTACTAAGTAATTTACTGGGAATTTAAAGAGAATTTGCTGGGAATTTACTAGGTAATTTAACGGGAATTTACTACGTAATTTTCTGAGAATTTACTGAGTAATTTATTGAAAATTTACCGAGAATTTACTAGGAATTTACTAAGTAACTTACTGGGAATTGACTGAATAATTTACAGGCAATTTATGAGAATTTACTGAGTAATTTAATGGGAATTTACTTAGAATTTACTCAGTAATTTACTTGAACTTACTGCGAATTTACTGCGAATTTAGAGACTAATTTACTAGGAATTCAAGGAGAATTTCTTGAGTAATTTACTGAGAATTTTCTTAGAATTTACTTAGTAATTTAGTAAGAATTTATTGGGAAATTACGGAGTAATTTACTTAAAGTTTACTAGAAATTTTCTAAGTATACTAGGAATTTGCTGAGTAATTTACTAAATAATTTACTAGGAATTTATTGATAATTTACTGAGTAATTTATTGGGAATTTACTAAGTAATTTACTGCGAATTTACTGTGAATATATTGGAAATTTACTGAGTAATTTACTGGGAATTTACAAAGTAATTTACTGGAAATTTTCTAAGAATTTACTGGGAATTGACAGAGTAATTTATTGGGAACTTACTGTGAATTTACTAAGTAATTTACTCGGAATTTATTGAGAATTTTTTGAAAATTTACTGAGTAATTTATTAGGAATTTACTGTGAATTTTTTGAAAAATTTATTGGGAATTTAAGGAGTAGTAAATTCTAAGTAAATTCTCTGTAAATTCTCAGTAAATTACTGAGCAAATTCTAAGTAAATTACCCAGTAAATTCTCATTAAAATACTTAGTATATTCCAAGTAAATTTTCAGTAAATTCCCAGTAAATTCCCCATAAATTACTAAATAAATTCCCACTAAATACTCAATAAATTCCCGGTAAATTACCAGTAAATTACTCATTAAATTCCCAGTAAATTCTCAGAAAATTCCGAGTAAATTCTCGATAAATTGCCAGTAAATTCTCATTAAATTACTCAGTAAATTCCCAGTAAATTTCTGAGTAAATTCCCAGTAAATTCTCATAAAATTATTGAGTAAATTCTTAGTAAATTCTCCGTAAATTCCCAGTAAATTCTAAGTAAATTACGCAGTAAATTCCCAATAAATTCTTGGTAAATTCCTAGTAAATTCTCAATAAATTCTCAGTAAATTATCAGTAAATTCCATGTAAATTACCAGTAAATTTCATGTAAATTTTCTAGTAAATTGTCAGTAAATTACTCAGTAAATTCTCAGTAAATTACTTAGTAAATTACAAGTAAATTCCTTCGTAAATTACTAAGTAAATTCCCTGTAAATTCTCAACAAATTCTTAATAAATTCTCATTAAATTACTCAATAAATTCTCAGTAAATTCTTAGTAATTCCCAGGAAATTCTAATTAAATTACACAGTAAATTCCCAGTAAATTCTTAGTAAATTACAAAATAATTCCCACTAAATTCCCATTAAATTCTCAGTAAATTACTCAATAAATTGCTCAATATATTACCAGTAAATTCTCAGTAAATTACCAGTAAATAACCAGTAGATTATACAGCAAATTCTCAGTAAATTCTCAGTAAATTTCCTGTAAATTACTCAATAAATTAACATTAAATTCTTAGTAAATTCCCAATAAATTTTCAGTAAAATCCTCCATAAATTCTCATTAAATTCTCAGTAAATTACTGAGTAAATTCTCTGTAAATTCCCAGTAAATTCACAATAAATTCTAAGTAAATTACTCAATAAATTCTCAGTAAATTACTCACAAAATTCCCAGTAAATTCTCAAAAAATTAATCAGTAAATTTCGAGTAAATTCTCAGTAAATTCCCAGTAAATTCTGATTAAATTACTTAGTAAATTCTCAGTAAATTTTCAGTAAATTACTTAGTAAATTCCCAGTAAATTCTCAACAAAATACTTAGTAAATTCACAGTAAATACCTCAGTAAATTCTCATTAAATTATCAGTAAATTAATGAGTAAATTTCCAGTAAATTCTCACTAAATTAGGCAGTAAATTCTTAGTAAATTTTCAGTAAATTCTTAGTAAATTCCCAGTAAATTCTCATTAAATTACTCAATAATTTTCAAGTAAATTCTCAATAAATTAATAAGTAAATTCTCAGTAAATTACTTATTAAATTCCCAGTAAATTCTCAGTAAATTCTTAAAAAATTACTGAAAAAATTCCAAGTATATTCTCAGTAAATTTCGACTAAATTTCCAGTAAATTACTCAGTAAATTCCCAAAAAAATCTAACTACTTTACTGAGACAATTTTTAGTAAATTATCAGTAAATTACTCAGTAAATTCCCACTAAATTCCAAGTAAATTACTGAGAAAATTCCCAATTAATTCCCTATAAATTCTCAGTAAATTACGAAATAAATTCCCAGTAAATTCTCATTAAATTACTTAGTAAATTCCAAGTAAATTATCAATCAATTATTGAGTAGATTCCCAGCAAATTCCCAGTAAATTTCCAGTAAATTTCCATTAAATTACTCAGTAAATTCTGAGTAAAGTATTGAGTAAATTCCGAGTAAATTCTCAGCAAATTAGGCAATAAATTCATAGTAAATTCCTCAGTAAATTCTCAGAAAATTACTCAGTAAATTCCCAGTAAATTACCCAGTAAACTCCTAGTTAATTCTCAATAAATTACTAAGTAAATTACAAGAAAATTCTCCTTAAATTACTCAGTAAAGTCCCAGCAATTTCTCATTAAATTACTGTTTAAATTCCCAGTAAATTCTCATTAAATTACTCAGTAAATTCCTATTAAATTACTCGGTAAATTCCCAGTAAATTCTCAGTATATTACTCAATAAATTCCCAGTAAATTCTTTATAAATTCCCAGTAAATTCTCAATATATTACTCAATAAATTTTTAGTAAATTCTCAATAAATTACAAAGTAAATTCCCACTAAATTTCAAGTAAATTTTCAGTAAATTACTTAGTAAATTTCTAGTAAATTACTCAGTAAATTACCAGTAAATTCTCAGCAAATTACTAGTAAATTCTCAGTAAATTATTGAGTAAATTCTGAGTAAATTCTCAATAAATACTCAGTAAATTCTCAGTAAATTACTCAGTAAATTCATACTAAATTCTCAGTAAATTATTTAGTAAATTCTTAGTAAATTCCCAGTAAATTACTCAGTACATTCCCAGCAAATTCTCTGTAAATTACTCATTAAATTCCCAGTAAATTCTCATTAAATTACTCAGTAAATTCTCTGTAAATTTTTATTAAATTACTTAGTAAATTCTTAATAAATTACACAATAAATTACTAGTAAATTCCCAGTAAATTCTTTGTAAATTACTCAGTAAATTCCCTGTAAATTCTCAGTAAATTCTCATTATATTCTCAATAAATTAGTCAGTAAATTCCCCGTAAATTTTCAGTAAATTTCTCAGTAAATTACTCAGTAAATTTTCATTAAATTACTATGTAAATTCCCAGTAAATTCTCAAAAAATTACTCAGTAAACTCTCAGTAAATTCTCATTAAATTACTATGTAAATTCCTAGTAAATTCTAATTGAATTACTTAGTAAATTACAAGTAAATTCTTAGTAAATTACTCAGTAAATTTACAGTAAATTCTCAGTAAATTACTAAGAAAATTCCAAGTAAATTCTCAGTAAATTACTTAGTAAATTCTCAGTAAATTCTTAGCAAAATACTCAGTAAATTCCTTGGAAATTCTCAGTAAATTACGCATTAAATTCCCAGTAAATTCTCAGTAAATAACAGAGAAAATTCCTAGTAAATTCTCTTTAAATTACTCAGTAAATTCTTAGTAAATTACGAAGTAAATTCCGAGTAAATTTTCAGCAAATTCTTAGCAAATTCCTAGTAAATTCTCATTAAATTACTCAGGAAATTCCACGTAAATTCTTAGTAAATTACCGAGTAAATTCTTATTAAATTACTTAGTAAATTCTCAGTAAATTACTCCGTAAATTACTTAGTAAATTCTCATTAAATTACTCAGTAAATTCCTAATAAATTCTCATTAAATTACTCAGTAAATTCTAAGTAAATTTTCAGCAAATTCTCAGTAAACTCTAATTAAATTACTGTGTAAATTCTAAGTAAACTCTCAAAAAATTACTCCGTAAATTCCTAATAAATTCTACGTAAATTCCCAGTAAATTCTCAGTAAATTACTAAGAAAATTTCAAGTAAATTCTCAGTAAATTACTGAGTAAATTCTCCGTAAATTCTCAGTAAATTCTTAGCAAAATACTCAGTAAATTCCTTGTAAATTCTCAGTAAATTACGCATTAAATTCCCAGTAAATTCTCAGTAAATAACTGAGAAAATTCCTAGTAAATTCTTTTTAAATTACTCAGTAAATTCTCAATAAATTACGGAGTAAATTCCGAGTAAATTTCCAGCAAATTCTTAGTAAATTCCCAGTAAATTCTCATTAAATTACTCAGCAAATTCCACGTAAATTCTTAGTAAATTACCGAGTAAATTATCATGAAATTACTTAGTAAATTCTCAGTAAATTACTCCGTAAATTACTTAGTAAATTCTCATTACATTACTCAGTAAATTCCTAGTAAATTCTCATTAAATTCTCAATAAATTACCGAGTAAATTCTAAGTAAATTTCCAGCAAATTCTCAGTAAACTCTAATTAAATTGCTGTGTAAATTCTAAGTAAATTCTCAAAAAATTACTCCGTAAATTCCTAATAAATTTTACGTAAATTCTCAGTAAATTCTTATTAAATTACTTAGTAAATTCTCATTAAATTACTCAGTAAATTCCCAGTAAATTCTCTGTAAATTCTCATTAAATTCCAAGTAAATTCTCATTAAATTAAAAAGTAAATTTTCGCTAAATTCCTAGTAATTACACATTAAATTCGCTGTAAATTCTCAATAAACTCCTAGTAAATTCTCCGTAAATTACTCAGTAAATTCCCAATAAGTTTCCAGTAAATTCTCTGTAAATTACGTAGTAAATTCCGAGTAAATTCTCAGTAAATTCCCAGTAAATTACTCAGTAAATTCTCATTAAATTACTCAATAAATTCCGAGTAAGTTACTCAGTAAATTTTCGATAAATTCCTCAGTAAATTACCCATAAATTCCCCGTAAAATCTAAGTAAATTACGCAATAAATTCCCTGTAAATTCCCCATAAATTACTCAGTAAATTCCCATTAAGTTCTCAGTAAATTACTCTATAAATTACTCAGTGTAAATACCCAGTAAATTCCTCAATAAATTACTGTGTAAATTTCAAGTAAATTATCAAAAAAATTACTCAGTAAATCCCGATAAGTTCTCAGTAAATTCCCAGTAAATTTTCAATAAATTACTTAGTTAATTCCTAGTAAATTCTAATTAAATTACTAAGTAAATTCCCAGTAAATTCTCAGTAAATTACTCTGTAAATTCAAAGTAAATTCCCAATAAATTACTAAATAAATTCCCAGTAAAATACTCAGTAAATTCCAAGAAAATTACTCGGTAAATTCTCAGTAAATTACTCATCAAATTCCCAGTAAATTACTGAGTAAATTCTCAGTAAATTCCCACTAACTTCTCTATAAATTACTCAAAAAATTCTCAATAAATTCTCGTTAAATTTCTGTGTCAATTCCCAAAAAATTCTCAAAAAATTACTCAGTAAATTACCAGTAAATTCTGAATAAATTCCCAGTAAATACTCATTAAATTACTTAGTAAATTCCAAGTAAATTCATATTAAATTACTCAGTAAATTCCGAGCAAATTCTCAGTAAATTGCTTAATAAACTCCCAAAAAATTCTCCGTAAATTACTGAGTGAATTTCAAGTAACTTCTTAATAAATTACTGAGTAAATTTCCAGTAAATTTTCGGTAAATTACCAGTAAATTCTCATTAAATTACTGAGTAAGTTTTCAGTAAATTCTCAATAATTAATCAGCAAATTACAAGTAAATACTCAGTAAATTCTGAGTAAATTCTCAAAAAAATTTCAGTAAATTACACAGTAAATTCCCAGTAAATTCTTAGTAAATTATTGAGTAAATTCCGAGTAAATTCTTAGTAAATTACTTATTAAATTCCCCGCAAATTCTCAGAAAATTACTTAGTAAATTCTCAGTAAATTTCGTGTAAATTACTAGTAAATTCTCAGAAAAAATACTCAGTAAATTCCCTGTAAATTACTAAGTAAATTCCCAATAAAATCTCATTAAATTAATGAGTAAATTCCTAGTAAATTCTTATTAAATTACTTTGTAAATTCCCAGTAAATTCTGAGTAAATTCTTAGTAAATTACTCAGTAAATTCCCAGTACATTCTAAGTAAATTACTGAGTAAATTTCTTTACTCAGTAAATTCTCATTAAATTAATCGGTAAATTACCAGTAAATTCTCAGAAAAAATACTCAGTAAATTCCCTGTAAATTACTAAGTAAATTCCCAATAAAATCTCATTAAATTAATGAGTAAATTCCCAGTAAATTCTTATTAAATTACTTTGTAAATTCCCAGTAAATTCTCAGTAAATTCTGAGTAAATTCTCAGTAAATTACTCAGTAAATTCCCAGTACATTCTAAGTAAATTACTGAGTAAATTTCTTTACTCAGTAAATTCTCAGTAAATTCTCATTAAATTAATCGGTGAATTCCCAGTAAATTTTCAGTATATTACTCAGTAAATTCCCAGTAAATTTTTTATAAATTCCTAGTAAATTCTCATTATAGTACTCAATAAATTTTCAGTAAATTCTCAATAAATTACAAAGCAAATTCCCACTAAATTTCAAGTAAATTTTCAGTAAATTACTTAGTAAATTCCAAGTAATTTACTCAGTAAATTGCAAGTAAATTCTCAGCAAATTACCATTAAATTCTCAATAAATTACTCAGTAAATTATTGAGTAAATTGCCCGTAAATTCTCAGTAAATTCTGAGTAAATTCTCAGTAAATGTCCAGTAAATTCCTAGTAAATTCTCAGTAAATTCCCAGCAAATTACTCAGTACATTTTCAATAAATTACTAGACATTTACTCAGTACATTCCCAACAAATTTTCAATAAATTACTCAGTAAATTCTCATTAAATTACTCAATAAATTTTTATTAAATTACTCAATAAATTCTCAGTAAATTGCGCAGTAAATTACCAGTAAATTTCTAGTAAATTTTTGTAAATTCTCAGTAAATTCCCATTAAATTCTCAATAAATTAGTCAATAAATTCCCAGTAAATTTTCAGTAAATTCTTAGTAAGTTACTCAGTAAATTTTAATTAAATTACTATGTAAATTCCCAGTAAATTCTCAATAAATTACTCAATAAACTCCCAGCAAATTCTCATTAAATTACTATGTAAATTCCCAGTAAATTCTCATTAAATTACTTAGTAAATTCCAAGTAAATTCTTAGTAAATTACTCAGTAAATTCACAGTAAATTCTCAGTAAATTACTAAGAAAATTTCAAGTAAATTCTTAGTAAATTATTGAGTAAATTCTCAGTAATTTACTTAGTAAATTCTCAGTAAATTCTTAGCAAAATACTCAGTAAGTTCCTTGTAAATTCTCAGTAAATTACGCATTATATTCCCAGTAAATTCTCAGTAAATAACTGAGAAAATTCCTAGTAAATTTTCTGTAAATTACTCAGTAAATTTTCAGTAAATTAAGGAGTAAATTCTGAGTAAATTTCCAGCAAATTCTTAGTAAATTTCCAATAAATTTTTATTAAATTACTCAGCAAATTCCATGTAAATTCTTCGTAAATTACTGAGTAAAATCTAATTAAATTACTTAGTAAATTACTCCGTAAATTATTTAGTAAATTCTCATTAAATTACTCAGTAAATTCCCAGTAAATTATCAGTAAATTCCCAGTAAATTCTCAGTAAATTACAGAGTAAATTCTCAGTAAATTCTTAATAAATTTCACAGTAAATTCTTAGAAAATTCTGAAAAAATTACTCCGTAAATTCCCAATAAATTCTCCATAAATTCCTAGTAAATTATCATTATATTACTCAGTAAATTCCAAGTAAATTCTCATTAAATTACTCAGCAAATTCCCAGTAAAATACTCAGTAAATTTTTAGTAAATTACCAGTAAATTACTTAGTAAATTCCCATAAATTCTCAGTAAATTACGCATTAAATTCGCTGTAAATTTTCAGTAAACTCCTAGTAAATTCTTTGTAAATTACTCAGTAAATTCCCATTAAATTACCAGTAAATTTTCTGTAAATTACACAGTAAATTCCCAGTAAATTCTCAGTAAATTTCGAGTAAATTACTCAGTAAATTTTCTGTAAATTCCTTAGTAAATTACCCATAAATTCCCCGTAAAATCTAAGTAAATTACGCAATAAATTCCATGTAAATTCCCAATAAACTCTCAGTAAATTACGCAGTAGATTCCCATTAAGTTCTCAGTAAATTACTCTATAAATTACTCAGTAAATACACAATAAATTCTCCGTAAATTACTATCTAAATTCCCAGTAAATTCTCAGTAAATTCCTCAATAAATTACTGTGCAAATTCCAAGTAAATTCTCAAAAAATTACTCAATAAATCCCCGGTAGGTTCTCAGTAAATTCCCAATAAATTTTCATTAAATTACTTAGTTAATTCCCAGTAAATTCTAATTAAATTACTAAGTAAATTCCAAGTAAATTCTCAGTAAATTCAAAGTAAATTCCCAGAAAAATACTCAGTAAATTGCAAGAAAATTATTTAGTAAATTCTCAGTAAATTACTCATCAAATTCCCAGTAAATTCTCATTAAATTACTCATAAATTCTCAGTAAATTACTGAGTAAATTCTAAGTAAATTCCCATTAATTTCTCAGTAAATTACTTAATGAATTCTCGATAAATTCTCAGTAAATTCCTCAATAAATTCCCACTAAATTCTCAGCAAATTCTCAGTAAATTACTCAGAAAAGAACCAGTAAATTCTCAGTTAATTCTAAGCAAATTACTGAGTAAATTCCAAGTAAATTCCCAGTAAATTCTCAGTAAATTACACAATAAATTCCCAGCTAATTCTCAGCAAATTCCCCGTAAATTACTTAGTAAATTCATAGTAAATTACTCAGTAATTTTTTAGTAAATTCTCATTAAATTACTTAGTAAATTCTCATTAAATTACTGAGTAAATTCCCTTTAAATTCTCATTAAATTACTTAGTAAATTCTCAGTAAATTGCTAAATAAATTCCCTGTAAATTCCCACTAAATCCTATGTAAATTATTCAAAAAATTCCCAATAAATTCTCGTTAAATTTATGTGTAAATTCTCAGAAAATTCTCAAAAAATTACTCAGTAAATTACCAGTAAATTCTCAATAAATTCCTAGTAAATACTCATTAAATTACTCAATAAATTCCCAGTAAATTCTTATTAAATTACTCAGTAAATTCCAAGCAAATTCTTAGTAAATTGCTTAACAAACTCCTAGAAAAATCTCCGTAAATTACTCAGTGAATTTCGAGTAAATTCCCAGTAAATTCTCAGTAAATTATCAGTAAATTTCCATTAAATTACTCAGTAAATTCCCAGTAAATTCTTAGTAATTAATCAGCAAATTCTCAGTAAATACTCAGTAAATTCCCAGTAAATTTCCAGAAAATTCTTAGTAAATTACTCAGTAAATTCTCAGTAAATACTCAGTAAATTCCCAGTAAATTGTCAATAAATTCCCAGTAAATTCGCAGAAAATTAGTCAGTAAATTCTCAGTAAATTACTGAGTAAATTCCCAGTAAATTCTTATTAAATTACTCAGTAAATTCCAAGTAAATTCTCTGTAAAAGACTCAGTAAATTTCCAGTAAATTCTTAGTAAATTATTCAGTAAATTCCTAGTACATTCTTAGTAAATTACTGAGTAAATTCCAAGTAAATTCTCATTGAATTACTTAGTAAATTCTCATTAAATTACTGTTTAAATTCCCAGTAAATTCTCATTAAATTACTCGGTAAATTCCCAGTAAATTCTCATTAAATTACTTAATAAATTCCCAGTAAATTCTCATTATATTACTCAATAAATTTTCAGTAAATTCACAATAAATTACAAAGCAAATTCCCACTAAATTTCAAGTAAATTTTCAGTAAATTACCTAGTAAATTCCTAGTAAATTACTCAGTAAATTCTGGGCAAAATACCAGTAAATTCTCAATAAATTACTTAGTAAATTCCCAGTAAATTACTGAGTAAATTGCCAGTAAATTCTCAGTAAATGCCTAGTAAATTCTCCGTAAATTTCTTAGTAAATTACTTAGTAAATTCTTAGTAAATTTCCAGTAAATTCTCAGTAAATTACTCAGTACATTCCCAGCAAATTCTCAGTAAATTACTCATTAAATTCCCAGTAAATTCTGATTAAATTACTCAGTAAATTCTCAGTAAATTTTTATTAAATTACTCAGTAAATTACGCAGTAAATTCTCAGTAAATTCTCAGTAAATTCTCATTAAATTCTCAATAAATTAGTTAGTAAATTTTCAGTAAATTCCTCAGTAAATTCCCAGTAAATTCTCATTAAATTACTATGTAAATTACCAGTAAATTCTCATTAAATTGCTTAGTAAATTCCAAGTAAATTTTTTGTAAATTACTCAGTAAATTCGCAGTAAATTCTCAGTAAATTACTAAGAAAATTCCAAGTAAATTCTCAATAAATTACTGAGTAAATTCTCAGTCAATTACGTAGTAAATTCCGAGTAAATTTCCAGCAAATTCTTAGCAAATTGCCAGTAAATTTTCATTAAATTACTCAGCAAATTCCACGTAAATTCTTAGTAAATTCTAATGAAATGACTTAGTAAATTCTCAGTAAATTACTCCGTAAATTACTGAGTAAATTCTCATTAAATTACTCAGTAAATTCCCAGTAAATTCTCATTAAATTACTTAGTCAATTGCCAGTAAATTCTCAGTATATTACAAAGTAAATTCTCAGAAAATTCTAATTAAATTACTATGTAAATTCTCAGTAAATTCTAAGTAAATTCTCAAAAAATTACTCCGTAAATTTCCAATAAATTCTTCGTAAATTCCCAGTAAATTCTTATTAAATTACTCAGTAAATTCCAAGTAAATTCTAATTAAATTACTTAGTAAATTCGCAGTAAATTCTCAGTAAGTTCCCAGTAAATTCTCATTAAATTACTCAGTAAATTCCAAGTAAATTCTAATTAAATTAAAAAGTAAATTTCCACTAAATTCTAAGTAAATTCTCAGTAAATTCTCAGTAAATTACGCATTAAATTCGCTGTAAATTCTCAATAAACTCCTAGTAAATTTTTTGTAAATTACTCAGTAAATTCTTAGTAAATTCCCATTAAATTACCAGTAAATTCTCAGTAAATTACTCAGTAAATTCCCATTAAATTATTCAGTAAATTCTAAGTAAATTTCTCTGTAAATTTTCTGTAAATTCCTCAGTAAATTACCCGTAAATTCCCCGTAAGATCTAAGTAAATTACGCAATAAATTCACTATAAATTCCTAGTAAACTCTTAGTAAATTACTCGATAAATTTCCATTAAATTCTCTGTAAATTACTCTATAAATTACTCAGTAAATACACAGCAAATTCTCAGTAAATTACTGTGTAAATTACCAGTAAATTCCTCAATAAATTACAGTGCAAATTCCAAGTAAATTCTCAAAAAATTACTCAGTAAATTCCCGGTAAGTTCTCACTAAATTCCTAGTAAATTCTCATTAAATTACTAAGTAAATTCCTCAGTAAATTCCCAGAAAATTCTCAGTAAATTCAAAGTAAATTCCCAGTAAAATACTCAGTAAATTCCAAGAAAATCACTCAGTAAATTCTCAGTAAATTCCACATCAAATTCCCAGTAAATTACTGAGTAAATTCCGAGTAAATTCCCAGTAAATTCTTATTAAATTACTCAGTAAATTCTCAGAAAATTACTGATTAAATTCTAAGTAAATTCTCATTAATTTCTCAGTAAATTACATAGTAAATTCCCTGTAAATTCTCAGTAAATTCCTTAATAAATTCACACTAAATTCCCAGCAAATTCTCAGTAAATTACTCAGAAAATTTCCAGTAAATTCTCTGTAAATTACTCAATAAATTCTCAGTTAATTCTAAGCAAATTACTGAGTAAATTCCCAGTAAATTCTCAGTAAATTACACAGTAAATTCCTAGCTAATTCTCATCAAATTCCTTGTAAATTCTCAGTAAATTACTCAGTAATTTTCCAGTAAATTCTCAGTAAATTACTTATAAATTCTCATTAAATTACTAAGTAAATTCTCATTAAATTACTGAGTAAATTCCCTGTAAATTCTCATTAAATTACTCAGTAAATTCTCATTAAATTACTTCGTAAATTCTCAGTAAATTACTAAGTAAATTACCTGTAAATTCCCACTAAATTCTATGTAAATTACTCAGAAAATTCCCAATAAATTCCCGTTAAATTTCTGTGTAAATTCCCAAAAAAATTTCAAAAAATCACTCAGTAATAAATTCCCAGTAAATACTCATTAAATTACTCAGTAAATTCCCAGTAAATTCTTATTAAATTACTCAGTAAATTCCAAGCAAATTCTCAATAAATTGCTCAATAAACTCCCAGAAAATTCTCCGTAAATCACTCAGTGATTTTCGAGTAACTTCTCAGTAAATTACTGAGTAAATACGTAGTAAATTATCAATAAATTACCAGTAAATTCTCAGTAATTAATCAGCAAATACTCAGTAAATTCTCAAAAAATTCCTGGTAAATTACTCAGTAAATTCCCAGTAAATTCTTGGTAAATTACTGAGTAAATTCTCAGTAAATTCTCAGTAAATTACTCAGTAAATTCTTAGTAAATTCCCAATAAATTGTCAGTAAATTCCCTATAAATTCTCAGTAAATTACTGAGTAAATTCCCAGTAAAATCTCATTAAATTAATGAGTAAATTCCCAGTAAATTCTTATTAAATTACTCAGTAAATGCCGAGTAAATTCTCAGTAAATTATTTAGTAAATTCCCAATACATGCTCAGTAAATTACTGAGTAATTTCTCAGTAAATTTCCAGTAAATTCTCATTAAATTACTCAGTAAATTCCCAGTAAATTCTCATTAAATTACTTTTTAAATTCCCAGTAAATTCTTATTAAATTACTCAGTAAATTCACAGTAAATTCTCATTAAATTACTTCGTAAATTCGCAGTAAATTCTCATTAAATTACTCAGTAAATTCGTAGTAAATTCTCAGTATATTACTCAGTAAATTCCCAGTAAATTCTTTGTAAATTCCCAGTAAATTCTCATTATATTACTCAATAAATTTTTAGTAAATTCTCAATAAATTACAAAGAAAATTCTCACTAAATTTCCAGTAAATTTTCAGTAAATTACTTAGTAAATTCCTAGTAAATTACTCAGTAAATTCTCAGCAAAATACCAGTAAATTCTCAATAAATTACTCAGTAAATTCCCAGTAAATTACTGAGTAAATTGCCAGTAAATTCTCAGCAAATTACTGAGTAAATTCTCAGTAAATTCCTAGTAAATTCTCAATAAATTTCTTAGCAAATTACTTAGTAAGTTCTCAGTAAATTACTCAATACATTCCCAGCAAATTCTCAGTAAATTACTCATTAAATTACTCAGTAAATTCTCAGTAAATTACGTAGTAAATTACAGATAAATTTCCAGTAAATTCTTTGTAAATTACTCAGTAAATTCTCAGTAAATTCTATGTAAATTCTCAGTAAATTCTTATTAAATTCTCAATAAATTAGTCAGTAAATTTTCATTAAATTTCTTAGTAAATTCCAAGTAAATTCTCAAAAAATTACTCAGTAAACTCCCAGTAAATTCTCATTAAATTACTATGTAAATTTCAGTAAATTCTTACTCATAATTTACTGATTAATTCACACAAAAAATTCTTGTAATTTTTTGTGAATTTACTCAGAATTTTCTGATAAATTACAAAGAATTTGCTGAATAATCTATAGAGAATTTTACGTGTAATTTAATGAGAAACTTCCTGAGTAATTTAGTGATAATTTACGAAGTAATTTACTGAGTAATTTACATAGAATTTACCAATAATTTACTGAGTAATTTACAGAGAATTTATCGAGTAATTTACTGATAAATTACTGAATAATTCACTCATTAATTTACTTGTAATTTATTGAGAGTTTAAGGAGTAATTTATTGAGAATTTACTCAGTAATTTATTTAGAATTTATTAAATAATTTACTAAGAATTTACAGATAATTTACTGCGTTATTTTCTTGGAATTTACAGAGTAATTTTCTAATAATTTACTGAGTAATTTACTAAGTAATTGACTCAGAATTTTTTGAGTACTTATCGATAATTAACTGAGTAATTTACAGAGAATTTATTGAGAATTTACCGAGTAATTTACTGCGAATTTACTTAGTAATTTACAGATAAATTTAGTGAGTAATTCACCAAGTAGTTTACTATGAATTTACTTAGTAATTTATTTAGAATTTACTCAGTAAATTACTAAGAGTTTATTGAGAATTTACTGAGAATTTGTTGAGTAATTTTCTAGAAACTTACCAATCATTTATGAAGCAATTTACTGAGTAATTTATTGAGAATTTACTGTGAATTTGATGAGTAATTTACTCATAATTTATTGAGAATTTTCTAAGAATTTATTGAAAATTTTCAGAGTAATTTACTTTGAATTTATTGAGTAATTCACCGATAATTAACTGAGTAATTTATAGAGAATTTATTGAAAATTTAACGGATAATTTATTGAGAATTTACAGAGTAATTTGCTGAGTAATTTTTAAAAAAATTTCTGTGAACTTACTGAGTAATTCACCAAGAATTTATACAAAATTTTCTGAGAATTTACAGAGTAATTTACTCATAATTTACAGAGTAATTCACAAAAAAATTTCTAATGATTTTCTGGGAATTTACACAGAATTTTCTAATAATTTTCTAAGAATTCACTGAATAATTTTCTGAGAATTTTGCCCGTAATTTATTGAGAATTTTACTGAGTAATGTAATGAGAATTTACTGTGTAATTTATTGAGAATTTACGGCGAATTGACTAAGAACTTTACTGATAAATTGTTATGTTCTTCACTGGGTAATTTAGTTGGAAATTAATAAGTAATTTATTGAGAATTTACTTAGTAAGTTAGTAAGAATTTATTGATAATGTACTTAGACTTTATGGACTAATTTATTGAGAATTTACTAAGTAATTTACTTAGAATTTATTGAATAATTTACAGGGAATTTATAAAGTAATTTACCGAGAATTTACAGGATATTCTCTATTTAATGTTCGAATAATTTACTCAGAATTTTCTGATAAATTACTAAGAATTTGCTGAATAATTTATGGAGAATTTTACGTGTAATTTAATGAGAAATTTCCTGAGTAATTTAGTGAGAATTTACGAAGTAATTTACTGAGTAATTTACAGAGAATTTACCAATAATTTACTGAGTAATTTACAGAGAATTTATCGAGTAATTTACTGATAAATTACTAAATAAGTCACTCATTAATTTACTTGTAATTTACTGAGAATTTAGGGAGTAATTTATTGAGAATTTACTCAGTAATTAATTTAGAATTTATTAAATAATTTACTAAGAATTTACAGATAATTTACTGCGTTATTTTCTTGGAATTTACAGAGTAATTTTCTAATAATTTACTGAGTAATTTACTGAGTAATTTACTCAGAATTTTTTAAGAACTTATGGATAATTAACTGAGTAATTTACAGAGAATTTACCGAGTAATTTACTCAGAATTTATACAGAATTTTCTTAGAATTTATTGAAAATTTTATGAGTAATTTGTTTACAATTTATTAAATAATTTACAGATAATTTGCAATGTAATTTATAGAGAATTTATTGAAAGCTTAACGAGTAATTTATTGAGAATTTACTACGAATTTATGAAGTAATTTGCTGAATAATTTACTAAGAAATTATTTTGAATTTATATAGAATTTTCTGACAATTTTTTGAGTAATTTACTCATAATTTACTGATTAATTCACAAAAAAAATTCTTGTAATTTTTTGTGAATTTACTCAGAATTTTCCGATAAATTACTAAGAATTTGCTGAAAAATTTATGGAGAATTTTACGTGTAATTTAATGTGAAATTTCCTGAGTAATTTAGTGAGAATTTACGAAGTAATTTACATAGAATTTCCCAATAATTTACTGAGTAATTTACAGAGAATTTATCGAGTAATTTACTGATAAATTACTAAATAACTCACTCATTAATTTACTTGTAATTTACTGAGAATTTAGGGAGTGATTTATAGAGAATTTACTCAGTAATTTATTTAGAATTTATTAAATAATTTACTAAGAATTTACAGATAATTTACTGCGTTATTTTCATGGAATTTACAGAGTAATTTTCTAATAATTTACTGAGTAATTTACTAAGTAATTGACTCAGAATTTTTTGACAACTTATGGATAATTAACTGAGTAATTTACAGAGAATTTATTGGGAATTTACCGAGTAATTTACTCGGAATTTATACAGAATTTTCTTAGAATTAATTGAAAATTTTCTGAGTAATTTGTTTACAATTTATTAAATAATTTACAGAAAATTTACAATGTAATTTATAGAGAATTTATTGAAAGCTTAACGAGTAATTTATTGAGAATTTACTATGAATTTATGAAGTAATTTGCTGAATAATTTACTAAGAAATTACTTTGAATTTATATAGAATTTTCTGACAATTTTTTGAGTAATTTACTCATAATTTACTGATTAATTCACAAAAAAAATTCTTGTAATTTTTTGTGAATTTACTCAGAATTTTCTGATAAATTACTAAGAATTTGCTGAATAATTTATGGAGAATTTTACGTGTAATTTAATGAGAAATTTCCTGAGTAATTTAGTGAGAATTTACGAAGTAATTTACTGAGTAATTTACAGAGAATTTACCAATAATTTACTGAGTAATTTACAGAGAATTTATCGAGTAATTTACTGATAAATTACTGAATAACTCACTCATTAATTTACTTGCAATTTACTGAGAATTTAGGGAGTAATTTATTGAGAATTTACTAAGTAATTTATTTAGAATTTATTAAATAAGTTACTAAGAATTTACAGATAATTTACGGCATTATTTTCTCTGAATTTACAGAATAATTTTCTAATAATTTACTGAGTAATTTACTAAGTAATTGACTCAGAATTTTTTGAGAACTTATGGATAATTAACTGAGTAATTTACTCGGAATTTATACAGAATTTTCTTAGAATTTATTGAAAATTTTCTGAGTAATTTGCTTACAATTTATTAAATAATTTACAGATAATTTGCAATGTAATTTATAGAGAATTTATTGAAAGCTTAACGAGTAATTTATTGAGAATTTACTACGAATTTATGAAGTAATTTGCTGAATAATTTACTAAGAAATTACTTTGAATTTATATAGAATTTTCTGACAATTTTTTGAGTAATTTACTCATAATTTACTGATTAATTCACACAAAAAAAATTCTTGTAATTTTTTGTGAATTTACTCAGAATTTTCTGATAAACTACTAAGAATTTGCTGAATAATTTATGGAGAATTTTATGTGTAATTTAATGAGAAATTTCCTGAGTAATTTAGTGAGAATTTACGAAGTAATTTACTGAGTAATTCACAGAGAATTTACCAATAATTTACTGAGTAATTTACAGAGAATTTATCGAGTAATTTACTGATAAATTACTGAATAACTCACTAATTAATTTACTTGTAATTTACTGAGAATTTAGGGAGTAATTTATTGAGAATTTACTCAGTAATTTATTTAGAATTTATTAAATAATTTACTAAGAATTTACAGTTAATTTACTGCGTTATTTTCTTGGAATTTACAGAGTAATTTTCTAATAATTTACTGAGTAATTTACTAAGTAATTGACTCAGAATTTTTTGAGAACTTATGGATAATTAACTGAGTAATTTATAGAGAATTTACCGAGTAATTTACTCAGAATTTATACAGAATTTTCTTAGAATTTATTGAAAATTTTCTGAGTAATTTGTTTACAATTTATTAAATAATTTATAGATAATTTACAATGTAATTTCTAGGGAATTTATTGAAAACTTAACGAGTAATTTCTTGAGAATTTACTACGAATTTATGAAGTAATTTGCTGAATAATTTACTAAGAAATTATTTTGAATTTATATAGAATTTTTTGACAATTTTTTGAGTAATTTACTCATAATTTACTGATTAATTCACAAAAAAAATTCTTGTAATTTTTTGTGAATTTACTAAGAATTTTCTGAATAATTTTTAGAGAATTTTACGTGTAATTTAATGAGAAATTTTCTGAGTAATTTAGTGAGAATTTACGAAGTAATTTACTGAGTAATTTACAAAGAATTTACCAATAATTTACTGAGTAATTTACTGAGAATTTATCGAGTAATTTACTGATAAATTACTGAATAACTCACTCATTAATTTACTTGCAATTTACTGAGAATTTAGGGAGTAATTTATTGAGAATTTACTAAGTAATTTATTTAGAATTTATTAAATAAGTTACTAAGAATTTACAGATAATTTACGGCATTATTTTCTCTGAATTTACAGAATAATTTTCTAATAATTTACTGAGTAATTTACTAAGTAATTGACTCAGAATTTTTTGAGAACTTATGGATAATTAACTGAGTAATTTACAGAGAATTTATTGAGAATTTACCGAGTAATTTACTCGCAATTTATACAGAATTTTCTTAGAATTTATTGAAAATTTTCTGAGTAATTTGTTTACAAATTATTAAATAATTTACAGATAATTTACAATGTAATTTATAGAGAATTTATTGAAAGCTTAACGAGTAATTTATTGAGAATTTACTACGAATTTATGAAGTAATTTGCTGAATAATTTACGAAGAAATTACTTTGAATTTATATAGAATTTTCTGACAATTTTTTGAGTAATTTACTCATAATTTACTGATTAATTCACAAAAAAAATTCTTGTAATTTTTTGTGAATTTAATAAGAATTTTCTGATAAATTACTAAGAATTTGCTGAATAATTTATAGAGAATTTTATGTGTAATTTAATGAGAAATTTCCTAAGTAATTTAGTGAGAATTTACGAAGTAATTTACTGAGTAATTCACAGAGAATTTACCAATAATTTACTGAGTAATTTACAGAGAATTTATCGAGTAATTTACTGATAAATTACTGAATAACTCACTCATTAATTTACTTGTAATTTACTGAGAATTTAGGGAGTGATTTAATGAGAATTTACTCAGTAATTTATTTAGAATTTATTAAATAATTTACTAAGAATTTACAGAAAATTTAATGCGTTATTCTCTTGGAATTTACAGAGTAATTGTCTAATAATTTACTGAGTAATTTACTAAGTAATTGACTCAGAATATTTTGAGAACTTATGGATAATTAACTGAGTAATTTACAGAGAATATATTGAGAATTTACCGAGTAATTTACTCAGAATTTATACAGAATTTTCTTAGAATTTATTGAAAATTTTCTGAGTAATTTGTTTACAGTTTATTAAATAATTTACAAATAATTTACAATGTAATTTATAGAGAATTTATTGAAAGCTTAACGAGTAATTTATTGAGAATTTACTACGAATTTATGAAGTAATTTGCTAAATAATTTACTAAGAAATTACTTTGAATTTATATAGAATTTTCGGACAATTTTTTGAGTAATTTTCTTAGAATTTATTGAAAATCTTCTGAGTAATTTATTTACAATTTATTAAATAATTTACAGATAATTTACAATATAATTTATAGAGAATTTATTGAAAGCTTAACGAGTAATTTATTGAGAATTTACTACGAATTTTTAAAGTAATTTGCTGAATAATTTAGTAAGAAATTACTTTGAATTTATATAGAATTTTTTGAGTAATTTATTGAGTAATTTACTCATAATTTACTGATTAATTCACACAAAAAATTCTTCTAATTTTTTGTGAATTTACTCAGAGATTTCTGATAAATTAATAAGAATTTGCTGAATAATTTATAGAGAATTTTACAAGTAATTTAATGAGAAATTTCCGGAGTAATTTAGTGAGAATTTACGAAGTAATTTACTGAGTAATTTACAGAGAATTTACCAATAATTTTCTGAGTAATTTACAGAGAATTTATTGAGTAATTTATTGATAAATTACTGAATAACTCACTCATTAATTTACTTGTAATTTACTGAGAAGTTAGGAAGTAATTTATTGAGAATTTACTCAGTAATTTATTTAGAATTTATTAAATAATTCACTAAGAATTTACAGATAATTTACTGCGTTATTTTCTTGGAATTTTCAGGGTAATTTACTAAGTAATTGACTCAGAATTTTTTGAGAACTTATGGATAATTAACTGAGTAATTTACAGAGAATTTATTGAGAATTTACCGAGTAATTTACTCAGAATTTAAACAGAATTTTCTTAGAATTTATTGAAAATTTTCTGAGTAATTTGTTTACAGTTTATTAAATAATTTACAAATAATTTACAATGTAATTTATAGAGAATTTATTGAAAGCTTAACGAGTAATTTATTGAGAATTTACTACGAATTTATGAAGTAATTTGCTAAATAATTTACTAAGAAATTACTTTGAATTTATATAGAATTTTCGGACAATTTTTTGAGTAATTTTCTTAGAATTTATTGAAAATTTTCTGAGTAATTTATTTACAATTTATTAAATAATTTACAGATAATTTACAATATAATTTATAGAGAATTTATTGAAAGCTTAACGAGTAATTTATTGAGAATTTACTACGAATTTTTAAAGTAATTTGCTGAATAATTTAGTAAGAAATTACTTTGAATTTATATAGAATTTTTTGAGTAATTTATTGAGTAATTTACTCATAATTTACTGATTAATTCACACAAAAAATTCTTCTAATTTTTTGTGAATTTACTCAGAGATTTCTGATAAATTAATAAGAATTTGCTGAATAATTTATAGAGAATTTTACATGTAATTTAATGAGAAATTTCCGGAGTAATTTAGTGAGAATTTACGAAATAATTTACTGAGTAATTTACAGAGAATTTACCAATAATTTTCTGAGTAATTTACAGAGAATTTATTGAGTAATTTATTGATAAATTACTGAATAACTCACTCATTAATTTACTTGTAATTTACTGAGAAGTTAGGAAGTAATTTATTGAGAATTTACTCAGTAATTTATTTAGAATTTATTAAATAATTCACTAAGAATTTACAGATAATTTACTGCGTTATTTTCTTGGAATTTTCAGGGTAATTTACTAAGTAATTGACTCAGAATTTTTTGAGAACTTATGGATAATTAACTGAGTAATTTACAGAGAATTTATTGAGAATTTACCGAGTAATTTACTCAGAATTTAAACAGAATTTTCTTAGAATTTATTGAAAATTTCTGAGTAATTTGTTTACAGTTTATTAAATAATTTACAAATAATTTACAATGTAATTTATAGAGAATTTATTGAAAGCTTAACGAGTAATTTATTGAGAATTTACTACGAATTTATGAAGTAATTTGCTAAATAATTTACTAAGAAATTACTTTGAATTTATATAGAATTTTCGGACAATTTTTGGAGTAATTTTCTTAGAATTTATTGAAAATTTTCTGAGTAATTTATTTACAATTTATTAAATAATTTACAGATAATTTACAATATAATTTATAGAGAATTTATTGAAAGCTTAACGAGTAATTTATTGAGAATTTACTACGAATTTTTAAAGTAATTTGCTGAATAATTTAGTAAGAAATTACTTTGAATTTATATAGAATTTTTTGAGTAATTTATTGAGTAATTTACTCATAATTTACTGATTAATTCACAAAAAAAATTCTTCTAATTTTTTGTGAATTTACTCAGAGATTTCTGATAAATTAATAAGAATTTGCTGAATAATTTATAGAAAATTTTACATGTAATTTAATGAGAAATTTCCGGAGTAATTTAGTGAGAATTTACGAAGTAATTTACTGAGTAATTTACAGAGAATTTACCAATAATTTTCTGAGTAATTTACAGAGAATTTATTGAGTAATTTATTGATAAATTACTGAATAACTCACTCATTAATTTACTTGTAATTTACTGAGAAGTTAGGAAGTAATTTATTGAGAATTTACTCAGTAATTTAATTAGAATTTATTAAATAATTCACTAAGAATTTACAGATAATTTACTGCGTTATTTTCTTGGAATTTTCAGGGTAATTTACTAAGTAATTGACTCAGAATTTTTTGAGAACTTATGGATAATTAACTGAGTAATTTACAGAGAATTTATTGAGAATTTACCGAGTAATTTACTCAGAATTTATACAGAATTTTCTTAGAATTTATTGAAAATTTTCTGAGTAATTTATTTACTATTTATTAAAGAATTTACAGATAATTTACAATGTAATTTATAGAGAATTTATTGAAAGCTTAACGAGTAATTTATTGAGAATTTACTACGAATTTATGAAGTAATTTGCTGAATAATTTACTAAGAAATTACTTTGAATTTATATAGAATTTTTTGACAATTTTTTGAGTAATTTACTTATAATTTACTGATTAATTCACAAAAGAAATTCTTGTAATTTTTTGTGAATTTACTCAGAATTTTCTGATAAATTACTAAGAATTTGCTGAATAATTTATAGAGAATTTTACTTGTAATTTAATGTGAAATTTCCTGAGTAATTTGGTGAGAATTTACGAAGTAATTTACTGAGTAATTTACAGAGAATTTACCAATAATTTACTGAGTAATTTACAGAGAATTTATCGAGTAATTTACTAATAAATTACAGAATAACTCACTCATTAATTTACTTGTAATTTACTGAGAATTTAGGGAGTAATTTATTGAGAATTTACTCAGTAATTTATTTAGAATTTATTAAATAATTTACTAAGAATTTACAGATAATTTATTGCGTTATTTTCTAGGAATTTACAGAGTAGTTTACTAAGTAATTGACTCAGAATTTTTTGAGAACTTATGGATAATTAACTGAGTAATTTACAGAGAATTTATTGAGAATTTACCGAGTAATTTACTCGCAATTTATACAGAATTTTCTTAGATTTATTGAAAATTTTCTGAGTAATTTATTTACAACTTATTAAATAATTTACAGATAATTTACAATGTAATTTATAGAGAATTTATTGAAAGCTTAACGAGTAATTTATTGAGAATTTACTACGAATTTATGAAGTAATTTGCTGAATAATTTACTAAGAAATTACTGTGAATTTATATAGAATTTTCTGAAAATTTTTTGAGTAATTTACTCATAATTTACTGATTAATTCACAAAAAAATTTTTTGTAATTTTTTGTGAATTTACTCAGAATTTTCTGATAAATTACTAAGAATTTGCTGAATAATTTATAGAGAATTTTACATGTAATTTAATGAGAAATTTCTGGGGTAATTTAGTGAGAATTTATGAAGTAATTTACTGAGTAATTTACAGAGAATTTACCAATAATTTACTGAGTAATTTACTGAGAATTTATTGAGTAATTTATTGATAAATTACTGAATAACTCACTCATTAATTTACTTGTAATTTACTGAGAAGTTAGGGAGTAATTTATTGAGAATTTACTTAGTAATTTATTTAGAATTTATTAAATAATTTACTAAGAATTTACAGATAATTTCTTGGGTTATTTTCTTGGAATTTACAGAGTAATTTACAAAGTAATTGACTCAGAATATTTTGAGAACTTATGGATAATTAACTGAGTAATTTACAGAGAATTTATTGAGAATTTACCGAGTAATTTACTCGCAATTTACACAGAATTTTCTTAGATTTATTGAAAATTTTCTGAGTAATTTATTTACAACTTATTAAATAATTTACAGATAATTTACAATGTAATTTATAGAGAATTTATTGAAAGCTTAACGAGTAATTTATTGAGAATTTACTACGAATTTATGAAGTAATTTGCTGAATAATTTACTAAGAAATTACTGTGAATTTATATAGAATTTTCTGAAAATTTTTTGAGTAATTTACTCATAATTTACTGATTAATTCACAAAATTTTTTTTTGTAATTTTTGGTGAATTTACTCACAATTTTCTGATAAATTACTAAGAATTTGCTGAATAATTTATAGAGAATTTTACATGTAATTTAATGAGAAATTTCTGGGGTAATTTAGTGAGAATTTACGAAGTAATTTACTGAGTAATTTACAGAGAATTTACCAATAATTTACTGAGAATTTATTGAGTAATTTATTGATAAATTACTGAATAACTCACTCATTAATTTACTTGTAATTTACTGAGAAGTTAGGGAGTAATTTATTGAGAATTTACTTAGTAATTTATTTAGAATTTATTAAATAATTCACTAAGAATTTACAGATAATTTACTGCGTTATTTTCTTGGAATTTTCAGGGTAATTTACTAAGTAATTGACTCAGAATTTTTTGAGAACTTATGGATAATTAACTGAGTAATTTACAGAGAATTTATTGAGAATTTACCGAGTAATTTACTCGGAATTTATACAGAATTTTGTTAGAATTTATTGAAAATTTTCTGAGTAATTTATTTACTATTTATTAAATAATTTACAGATAATTTACAATGTAATTTATTGAGAATTTATTGAAAGCTTAACGAGTAATTTATTGAGAATTTACTACGAATTTATGAAGTAATTTGCTGAATAATTTACTAAGAAATTACTTTGAATTTATATAGAATTTTTTGACAATTTTTTGAGTAATTGACTTATAATTTACTGATTAATTCACAAAAGAAATTCTTGTAATTTTTTGTGAATTTACTCAGAATTTTCTGATAAATTACTAAGAATTTGCTGAATAATTTATAGAGAATTTTACTTGTAATTTAATGTGAAATTTCCTGAGTAACTTGGTGAGAATTTACGAAGTAATTTACTGAGTAATTTACAGAGAATTTACCAATAATTTACTGAGTAATTTACAGAGAATTTATCGAGTAATTTACTAATAAATTACAGAATAACTCACTCATTAATTTACTTGTAATTTACTGAGAATTTAGGGAGTAATTTATTGAGAATTTACTCAGTAATTTATTTAGAATTTATTAAATAATTTACTAAGAATTTACAGATAATTTCTTGCGTTATTTTCTTGGAATTTACAGAGTAATTTACTAAGTAATTGACTCAGAATTTTTTGAGAACTTATGGATAATTAACTGAGTAATTTACAGAGAATTTAATGAGAATTTACCGAGTAATTTACTCGAAATTTATACAGAATTTTCTTAGATTTATTGAAAATTTTCTTAGATTCATAATTTACTGATTAATTCACAAAAAAAATTCTTGTAATTTTTTGGGAATTTACTCAGAATTTTCTGATAAATTACTAAGAATTTGCTGAATAATTTATAGAGAATTTTACGTGTAATTTAATGAGGAATTTCATGAGTAATTTAGTGAGAATTTACGAAGTAATTTACTGAGTAATTTACAGAGAATTTACCAATAATTTACTGAGTAATTTACAGAGAATTTATCGAGTAATTTACTGATGAATTACTGAATAACTCACTCATTAATTTACTTGTAATTTAGGGAGTAATTTATTGAGAATTTACCCAATAATTTATTTAGAATTTATTAAATAATTTACTAAGAATTTACAGATAATTTACTGCGTTATTTTCTTGGAATTTACAGAGTAATTCACTAAGTAATTGGCTCAAAATTTTTTGAGAACTTATGGATAATTAACTGAGTAATTTACAGAGAATTTATTGAGAATTTACCGGGTAATTTACTCGGAATTTATACAGAATTTTTTTAGAATTTATTGAAAATTTTCTGAGTAATTTATTTACAATTTATTAAATAATTTACAGATAATTTACAATGTAATTTATAGAGAATTTATTGAAAGCTTAACGAGTAATTTATTGAGAATTTACTACGAATTTATGAAGTAATTTGCTGAATAATTTACTAAGAAATTATTTGAATTTATATAGAATTTTCTGACAATTTTTTGAGTAATTCACTCATAATTTACTGATTAATTCACAAAAAAAATTCTTGTAATTTTTTGGGAATTTACTCAGAATTTTCTGATAAATTACTAAGAATATGCTGAATAATTTATAGAGAATTTTACGTGTAATTTAATGAGGAATTTCCTAAGTAATTTAGTGAGAATTTACGAAGTAATTTACAGAGAATTTACCAATAATTTACTGAGTAATTTACAGAGAATTTATCGAGTAATTTACTGATGAATTACTGAATAACTCACTCATTAATTTACTTGTAATTTAGGGAGTAATTTATTGAGAATTTACCCAATAATTTATTTAGAATTTATTAAATAATTTACTAAGAATTTACAGATAATTTACTGCGTTATTTTCTTGGAATTTACAGAGTAATTCACTAAGTAATTGGCTCAGAATTTTTTGAGAACTTATGGATAATTAACTGAGTAATTTACAGAGAATTTACCGAGTAATTTACTCGGAATTTATACAGAATTTTTTTAGAATTTATTGAAAATTTTCTGAGTAATTTGTTTACAATTTATTAAATAATTTACAGATAATTCACAATGTAATTTATAGAGAATTTATTGAAAGCTTAACGAGTAATTTATTGAGAATTTACTAAGAATTTATGAAGTAATTTGCTGAACAATTTACTAAGAAATTACTTTGAATTTATATAGAATTTTCTGACAATTTTTTGAGTAATTTACTCATAATTTACTGATTAAGTCGGAAAAAAAATTCTTCTACTTTTTTATGAATTTACTCAGAATTTTCTGATAAATTACTAAGAATTTGCTGAATAATTTATAGAGAATTTTACGTGTAATTTAATGAGGAATTTCCTGAGTAATTTAGTGAGAATTTACGAAGTAATTTACTGAGTAATTTACAGAGAATTTACCAATAATTTACTGAGTAATTTACAGAGAATTTATCGAGTAATTTACTGATGAATTACTGAATAACTCACTCATTAATTTACTTGTAATTTAGGGAGTAATTTATTGAGAATTTACCCAATAATTTATTTAGAATTTATTAAATAATTTACTAAGAATTTACAGATAATTTACTGCGTTATTTTCTTGGAATTTACAGAGTAATTCACTAAGTAATTGGCTCAGAATTTTTTGAGAACTTATGGATAATTAACTGAGTAACTTACAGAGAATTTATTGAGAATTTACCGAGTAATTTACTCGGAATTTATACAGAATTTTTTTAGAATTTATTGAAAATTTTCTGAGTAATTTATTTACAATTTATTAAATAATTTACAGATAATTTACAATGTAATTTATAGAGAATTTATTGAAAGCTTAACGAGTAATTTATTGAGAATTTATTAAGAATTTATGAAGTAATTTGCTGAACAATTTACTAAGAAATTACTTTGAATTTATATAGAATTTTCTGACAATTTTTTGAGTAATTTACTCATAATTTACTGATTAAGTCGCAAAAAAA
The DNA here is from genome assembly GCF_055761805.1 of Camellia sinensis. NCBI lineage: Eukaryota > Viridiplantae > Streptophyta > Magnoliopsida > Ericales > Theaceae > Camellia > Camellia sinensis. The sequence goes on from NC_138964.1 coordinate 92,467,119, forward strand.
ATTGTTCTACTTTTTTATGAATTTACTCAGAATTTTCTGATAAATTACTAAGAATTTGCTGAATAATTTATAGAGAATTTTACGTGTAATTTAGCGAGGAATTTCCTGAGTAATTTAGTGAGAATTTACGAAGTAATTTACAGAGAATTTACCAATAATTTACTGAGTAATTTACAGAGAATTTATCGAGTAATTTACTGATGAATTACTGAATAACTCACTCATTAGTTTACTTGTAATTTAGCGAGTAATTTATTGAGAATTTACCCAATAATTTATTTAGAATTTATTAAATAATTTACTAAGAATTTACAGATAATTTACTGCGTTATTTTCTTGGAATTTACAGAGTAATTCACTAAGCAATTGGCTCAGAATTTTTTGAGAACTTATGGATAATTAACTGAGTAATTTACAGAGAATTTATTGAGAATTTACCGAGTAATTTACTCGAAATTTATACAGAATTTTTTTAGAATTTATTGAAAATTTTCTGAGTAATTTATTTACAGTTTATTAAATAATTTACAGATAATTTACAATGTAATTTATAGAGAATTTATTGAAAGCTTAACGAGTAATTTATTGAGAATTTACTAAGAATTTATGAAGTAATTTGCTGAACAATTTACTAAGAAATTACTTTGAATTTATATAGAATTTTCTGACAATTTTTTGAGTAATTTACTCATAATTTACTGATTAAGTTGCAAAAAAAATTGTTCTACTTTTTTATGAATTTACTCAGAATTTTCTGATAAATTACTATGAATTTGCTGAATAATTTATAGAGAATTTTACGTGCAATTTAATGACAAATTTCCTGAGTAATTTAGTGAGAATTTACGAAGTAATTTACTGAGTAATTTACAGAGAATTTACCAATAATTTACTGAGTAATTTACAGAGAATTTATCGAGTAATTTACTGATGAATTACTGAATAACTCACTCATTAATTTACTTGTAATTTAGGGAGTAATTTATTGAGAATTTACCCAATAATTTATTTAGAATTTATTAAATAATTTACTAAGAATTTACAGATAATTTACTGCGTTATTTTCTTGGAATTTACAGAGTAATTCACTAAGTAATTGGCTCAGAATTTTTTGAGAACTTATGGATAATTAACTGAGTAATTTACAGAGAATTTATTGAGAATTTACCGAGTAATTTACTCGGAATTTATACAGAATTTTTTTAGAATTTATTGAAAATTTTCTGAGTAATTTATTTAAAATTTATTAAATAATTTACAGATAATTTACAATGTAATTTATAGAGAATTTATTGAAAGTTTAACGAGTAATTTATTGAGAATTTACTACGAATTTATGAAGTAATTTGCTGAATAATTTACTAAGAAATTATTTGAATTTATATAGAATTTTCTGACAATTTTTTGAGTAATTCACTCATAATTTACTGATTAATTCACAAAAAAAATTCTTGTAATTTTTTGGGAATTTACTCAGAATTTTCTGATAAATTACTAAGAATATGCTGAATAATTTATAGAGAATTTTACGTGTAATTTAATGAGGAATTTCCTAAGTAATTTAGTGAGAATTTACGAAGTAATTTACAGAGAATTTACCAATAATTTACTGAGTAATTTACAGAGAATTTATCGAGTAATTTACTGATGAATTACTGAATAACTCACTCATTAATTTACTTGTAATTTAGGGAGTAATTTATTGAGAATTTACCCAATAATTTATTTAGAATTTATTAAATAATTTACTAAGAATTTACAGATAATTTACTGCGTTATTTTCTTGGAATTTACAGAGTAATTCACTAAGTAATTGGCTCAGAATTTTTTGAGAACTTATGGATAATTAACTGAGTAATTTACAGAGAATTTACCGAGTAATTTACTCGGAATTTATACAGAATTTTTTTAGAATTTATTGAAAATTTTCTGAGTAATTTGTTTACAATTTATTAAATAATTTACAGATAATTCACAATGTAATTTATAGAGAATTTATTGAAAGCTTAACGAGTAATTTATTGAGAATTTACTAAGAATTTATGAAGTAATTTGCTGAACAATTTACTAAGAAATTACTTTGAATTTATATAGAATTTTCTGACAATTTTTTGAGTAATTTACTCATAATTTACTGATTAAGTCGGAAAAAAAATTCTTCTACTTTTTTATGAATTTACTCAGAATTTTCTGATAAATTACTAAGAATTTGCTGAATAATTTATAGAGAATTTTACGTGTAATTTAATGAGGAATTTCCTGAGTAATTTAGTGAGAATTTACGAAGTAATTTACTGAGTAATTTACAGAGAATTTACCAATAATTTACTGAGTAATTTACAGAGAATTTATCGAGTAATTTACTGATGAATTACTGAATAACTCACTCATTAATTTACTTGTAATTTAGGGAGTAATTTATTGAGAATTTACCCAATAATTTATTTAGAATTTATTAAATAATTTACTAAGAATTTACAGATAATTTACTGCGTTATTTTCTTGGAATTTACAGAGTAATTCACTAAGTAATTGGCTCAGAATTTTTTGAGAACTTATGGATAATTAACTGAGTAATTTACAGAGAATTTACCGAGTAATTTACTCGGAATTTATACAGAATTTTTTTAGAATTTATTGAAAATTTTCTGAGTAATTTGTTTACAATTTATTAAATAATTTACAGATAATTCACAATGTAATTTATAGAGAATTTATTGAAAGCTTAACGAGTAATTTATTGAGAATTTACTAAGAATTTATGAAGTAATTTGCTGAACAATTTACTAAGAAATTACTTTGAATTTATATAGAATTTTCTGACAATTTTTTGAGTAATTTACTCATAATTTACTGATTAAGTCGGAAAAAAAATTCTTCTACTTTTTTATGAATTTACTCAGAATTTTCTGATAAATTACTAAGAATTTGCTGAATAATTTATAGAGAATTTTACGTGTAATTTAATGAGGAATTTCCTGAGTAATTTAGTGAGAATTTACGAAGTAATTTACTGAGTAATTTACAGAGAATTTACCAATAATTTACTGAGTAATTTACAGAGAATTTATCGAGTAATTTACTGATGAATTACTGAATAACTCACTCATTAATTTACTTGTAATTTAGGGAGTAATTTATTGAGAATTTACCCAATAATTTATTTAGAATTTATTAAATAATTTACTAAGAATTTACAGATAATTTACTGCGTTATTTTCTTGGAATTTACAGAGTAATTCACTAAGTAATTGGCTCAGAATTTTTTGAGAACTTATGGATAATTAACTGAGTAATTTACAGAGAATTTACCGAGTAATTTACTCGGAATTTATACAGAATTTTTTTAGAATTTATTGAAAATTTTCTGAGTAATTTGTTTACAATTTATTAAATAATTTACAGATAATTCACAATGTAATTTATAGAGAATTTATTGAAAGCTTAACGAGTAATTTATTGAGAATTTACTAAGAATTTATGAAGTAATTTGCTGAATAATTTACTAAGAAATTATTTGAATTTATATAGAATTTTCTGACAATTTTTTGAGTAATTCACTCATAATTTACTGATTAATTCACAAAAAAAATTCTTGTAATTTTTTGGGAATTTACTCAGAATTTTCTGATAAATTACTAAGAATATGCTGAATAATTTATAGAGAATTTTACGTGTAATTTAATGAGGAATTTCCTAAGTAATTTAGTGAGAATTTACGAAGTAATTTACTAAGTAATTTACAGAGAATTTACCAATAATTTACTGAGTAATTTACAGAGAATTTATCGAGTAATTTACTGATGAATTACTGAATAACTCACTCATTAATTTACTTGTAATTTAGGGAGTAATTGTAACAACCCTCACCTTACTCTTGCCATATTTGTGTACATTCTTGCATGGTCTTGCTTGTTATGATAATTTGAAGGTTTTACCTTGCCTTGGTTCGCTATAGTTGGTTGCATGATTTTGTTCCTTGCTTAGTGTGTGTGCGTAGCCGAGATCATCTTGAGCTTAGTCCGCCTTTGACCCTTTGTACTTAGAACTATCTTGAGGTCTTGTTTAACCCCATCTTCACCTCGGGCATTCCTTGCCGAGATGTTTCGCACTTGAACCTTGTCCGCAGGCAGGTATGGCCTAGGCCGAGATGTGGCGCACCCCGGCCAAGGTGTGGCACAGCTTAGTCAAGTGTCGTCCTCCCTAGCCGATGTTTTTCTATCCTGTTGCTGGATCCTTGTTTAGGGCCGATGACATCTCTTTGCCGATGTGTCTTGCCCGAGCTTGCTGCATACGATTTGTCAGAGACTTGTCTTGTCTATCAATCACCTTTTTGGAGCTGAACCAACCCGATAATGCCACGTGTCCGAGCTGTTTGTTAAGGCAGCCGACAGGCCTTGAAACAAATCATTTCTTGTCTCAAATCTTTGTTTTAGAGAGAGAAGCTCTAGAAAGGAGGAAGAAGAGTTCTTGAGTGAGAGTTGTCTTCCAAGCTTGATCCTTGTGGCTTGAACCGTTAGATCCGAGTTTTGAGGTTAGAATCTTGATCCCCTTTGATTGTTCTTGCTGAATATCTAGCTGCATTGCATGATCGGATTTGTTTTGCATGTCATGCATCGTTTTGAAGTTGGTTTTAAAAAGAGAAAACGGTTTTCTGTGTTCTTGAAAAAGGTCTCTTTTGATCGAGGAGTTTGGAACGAAAACCATGTTTTGTGTTTGTTCTTGCATGCCTTTCTTTGATAGGTACCCAGGTCCATATATTTTGAACTCTTGGCATGAAAACTCAGATTTTTGTAACAAGTTGTGAACTTGCATCCATCTTTCAAATGATCATGTTCTTCATATTCTTCAAAGGAAAACCCAGATTTTTCCTGACCTTGTTTAGCGGGACCTCGGCTTAGCCCTGGATTGTACCCAGTGTGTTTTCGAGAAACGGGAGCAGTGGTTAAGCTCCCAGCTTGTTTTGTTTGTCTTTGACTTAGATCTGGCATGAATGCCGAGATCATTTGCATATATAAATAGAGCTTGTTTTGAGGATGTGGTTTGCCACGTGATTTGTAGGACCTTGATATTTGCTGAGTCTACACCTGAAGAACTAGGTGAGTGGTATTTCTAATAAAGCTATGTTACACTTGCTTTTGATAAATCTTGTTTTGTTTGTTTTGACGTGGTATTTGCTAAGCATGAATAAATGGCCTTGTTTGATTGTTATCCTCGGAAAGTCCCTTGTGCTGGAGGACTCTAAACTTTCGCAGTACTATGTGTAAAGGATACGGTCCTTGTTAAATCGGGCTACGGGCCTAAGTAACACAAGTCCCTTGTGCTGGAGGACTCTAAACTTTCGCAGTACTATGTGTAAAGGATACGGTCCTTGTTAAACCGGGCTACGGGCCTAAGTAACACAAGTCCCTTGTATTGGAGGACTTTAAACTTTCGCAATACTTTTGACCAAACGATTACGGATCGTACAGCTTATGATACTTGTATGATGAATACGGTTCATCCCTTGCTTTGCCGATGTCACGATACTTGTATGATGAATACGGTTCATCCCTTGCTTTGCCGATGTCACGATACTTGTATGATGAATACGGTTCATCCCTTGCTTTGCCGATGTCACGATACTTGTATGATGAATACGGTTCATCCCTTGCTTTGCCGATGTCACGATACTTGCATGATGAATACGGTTCATCCCTTGCTTTGCCGATGTCACGATACTTGTATGATGAATACGGTTCATCCCTTGCTTTGCCGATGTCACGATACTTGTATGATGAATACGGTTCATCCCTTGCTTCGCCGATGTTTTGATACTTGAATGATGAATACGGTTCATCCCTTACCTTGCTAAGTTTGATGTGTTTCGTTTTGAAGGACCTCGGCTTTATTCATGTAAAACCTTTATTTTTAGTACCATTCACTGAGTTTTGTACTCACCCCTCTATATATATGTAGGTGATGAGCAGGACGGCGGCGACGCCTAGATCGTTTGGATGCTTGTTTTGGATTTGTACTTATGTCGGCTTGCTTTGCATTTACGTCGGCGATGCCTACCTTGCATGTCGGCAAATCTTGAAAATCATGCTTCTTGACTTGTATTAGCTGTATTTTGTATATGTCGGCTCGAGAAGCCTTTTGATCAAGATGTAACATGTAATTTTACCTTGTTGTATTTAAGTTGTGAAGTTAATTGGAATGTTTGGCATTGCTTTGATCTACGCACAGCTCTTATGGACCACTTATATTTGATTTATTGCTTCCGCATTTGTGAGCCCCCTATATTCATACTCTGATTGTGTTAAGTTTTGAAAAGTTGGCCTTCGGTAATTACGGATTACTGGCCATCACGGCACCAAACTACTAGGGGCGGTTTGGGGTCGTGACAGAATGGTATCAGAGCACAAGTTCCTCGGTATACGTTATTCACACACTTTGAGTCCTGAAGAGCATAGGATTTCCCTTAGAAAGATGTTAGGGTTGCATCATGGTGTTTGTTGTTTGAGTGAAGTGTGCATTGTCTTGATATGCTTATTTGCTATTTGCCTATGTGGTTATTTGCTTAATTGTTTTAAAGTCATACCTTGCATACTCATAGCATCATGAGGAGAGGTAGACCACCGCTTGGCCGAGATCAGCCCGAAGACAGAATGGACAGATTGGAAAGATTAGTTGAGGGTTTGGCCCGCGAGTTGAGGCAAACCAGGCAGCAGTTCGCTAGTGCTACGTCGACTCAGGCCGAGCAGACCAACGGCCGAAATGTAGCTCCACCTCCACCTCCGCCAGTGCCGCAAATTCCCCCGCAACCAGCCTTATATGGGGACGGCACGATCGCTTTGATCAGGGAGTTCAAAAAAATGAGACCGCCAAGGTTCTCTGGGGGTATAGAGCCGATGAAGGCTGAAGCATGGGTGTTGGAAATGGAAAAGTTATTCGAGATCTTCCCTAGCACCGACGCACAGAAAGTGACGTTGGCAGCATTCACATTAGGTGATGACGCCCGTAGGTGGTGGGTGACGGTTAGAGGGAGCAATCCAGATTTGACTTGGACCCGATTCTTAGAGTTGTTTTACAAGAAACATTTTCCCTTAAGCGTTCGAAACCGCAAGGCCACCGAGTTTCATACTCTGACGCAAGGCAACAGAACAGTGGCGGAATATGACCGCGCTTTTACTGAACTGGTAAGGTTTGTACCTCACATGACCAACGATGAATACATGAAGGCCAGGAAGTTCGAGTGTGGGCTTCGTGGACCGATTCAAGACAGGGTGAGTTTACTCGATATGCCGACTTATGCCGAAGTATTGGACAAAGCCATTCACGCCGAAGCTAATTTGAACCGATACCAGAGCTCGGGAGAAAACCAGCGAAAGAGACAGAACTATGACAATCGCCGAGGACAGCTGAACACCAAGAAGAGAACGAACATGGACAGTACTGGTAACCTAAGGCAGGAAGGGAGTGTTAAACCGACGTGTTCGGATTGTGGGAAACAGCATTTCGGGATCTGCCGACGAACGTCTGGAGCCTGTTATGAATGTGGCGAGATGGGCCATTATGTGAGGGATTGCCCCAAAACAAAGACTGATAACAACAAGAAAGGAGAAAATACCTCGGGTTCCGTTCAGAAGGGAAATGCTGGGAGAGGACAGATGAGACAAGGCAGAGTGTTTGCATTAGTACCAGGAGACACTCAGAATGCTGAGGCAGTGGTGTCAGGTATTTTACTAATTTGCTCCCAAGATGCTTATGTGTTGATTGATTCGGGTTCTACTCATTCGTTTATATCTACTAAGTTTGCTGAGAAAATTAATAGAGAACTAGAGCCCCTTGACTATGTGTTGTTTGTATCTACTCCACCTGGGAAATCTATGATCGTTGCATCCATTTACAGAGCATGTATTATTGTGATTGAAAATGTTGAACTGTTAGTAGATCTGATGCCTCTAGACATAGCTCATTTTGATATTATACTGGGAATGGATTGGTTAGTCGCGAACAATGCATCTATTAATTGTGTTTCGAAAAGTGTCACCTTGAGACCCCCAAACCTAGCCGAGGTTATTTTCCAGGGAAAAGGGATAGTGCCCCCACCATACTTGATTTCGTCCATTAAGGCCTGTAAGTTAATTCAGAAAGGGTGTCGAGGTTACTTGTGTAGTATACTGAGTGATCAGAATGGAAATGTTAACTTAGCCGACATCCCGATTGTTAGTGATTTCCCCGACGTCTTTCCGGATGAATTGCCTGGCCACTTGACCGATAGAGAAATAGAATTTACTGTCGATATTATATCGGGAACGCAGCCGATCTCCAAACCACCTTATAGGATGGCCCCCGCTGAACTTAGAGAATTGAAACTGCAATTGCAAGAGTTGTTAGATAAGGGATTTATTAGGCCGAGCACTTCACCATGGGGAGCACCTGTTTTATTTGTTAAGAAGAAGGATGGCACACTCCGTCTTTGCATTGACTATAGAGAACTCAATAAAGTCACCATTAAGAACAAGTACCCGTTACCTAGAATTGATGATTTGCTTGATCAGTTACAAGGAGCACGAGTCTTTTCTAAGATCGACCTCCGGTCTGGTTACCATCAGCTTAAAGTTAAAGCCGAAGATGTTGAGAAGACTGCTTTTCGAACAAGATATGGCCACTACGAGTTTTTAGTAATGCCTTTTGGAGTGACTAATGCCCCTGCTGCATTTATGGATTTAATGAACAGAATCTTCAAACCGTATTTAGATGAATTTGTAGTTGTTTTCATTGATGATATATTGATCTATTCCAAGAGTAATGATGAACATGAAAACCATTTGAGACTTGCCTTATAGATTTTGAGGGAACGGAAATTGTATGCGAAGTTTAACAAGTGTGAGTTTTGGCTTTCTACCATCTCATTTTTGGGTCATGTGATTAATGAGGAGGGTATCTCAGTAGATCCTAGCAAAGTTGAAGCCGTAGTAAATTGGCCGAGGCCGACTAATGTGTCCGAGATTCGTAGTTTTCTGGGTTTGGCAGGTTACTACAGAAAGTTTGTGAAAGATTTCTCAAGGATTGCAATTCCGTTAACACAACTGACTAAGAAGGGAACACTGTATGAATGGACTAAAGATCGGGAGTCAGCCTTCCAGGAACTGAAGACGAGGTTAATTACAGCACCAGTACTTGTACTACCATCAGGTAACGAAGAATTTCATGTCTATAGTGATGCATCGCATAAGGGTTTGGGTTGTGTATTAATGCAAAAGGGTAAGGTTATAGCTTATGCATCTCGTCAGTTGAAACCTCATGAGAAAAACTACCCTACCCATGACTTAGAATTGGCGGCCGTAGTATTTGCTTTAAAGATTTGGCGTCACTACTTGTATGGAGCTATTTGTCAGGTTTTTACAGATCATAAGAGCTTAAAGTACCTATTCACTCAGAAGGAATTGAATTTGAGACAGAGACGGTGGCTTGAATTGTTGAAGGACTATGATATGCAAATCCAATATCACCCCGGGAAAGCTAACAGTGTAGCCGACGCTTTGAGCAGGAAGTCAGATGGAAATTTGGCGTGTTTAACCGTGATGTCAGTGGAGCCGACTATCGTTAACGAAGTAAAGACAAGACAGATGGAGGATAACTTCCTCAAGAAAATAGCCGAGGAAATTGGCACAAGGCCGAGACCAGGGTATACCATCGAAAACCAAGTACTCAAGTTTGAAGGAAGGTTATGTGTGGCCGACATCCCAGAGCTGAAGAAAAGGATTTTGCAGGAAGCTCATGGCACTAAGTTTGCTGTCCATCCAGGGAACACCAAGATGTATCAAGATATGAAGCAGACCTTCTGGTGGCCAAATATGAAGAGAGAAATAGCCGAATTCGTGTCCCAGTGTTTACATTGTCAGCAAGTGAAAGCAGAACATCAAAGACCAGCAGGACTTCTTCAACCTTTGCCGATTCCTGAGTGGAAATGGGAGCACATCTCCATGGATTTTGTGATTGGGTTGCCGAAGACACCAAAGGGTATGGATTCAGTTTGGGTTGTTGTGGATAGGTTAACTAAGTCAGCACACTTTCTACCCGTTAAGACTACCTTCAACGCCAATCAACTTGCCTTGCTATATGTGAACGAGATTGTCAGACTTCATGGAGTGCCGATGTCAATTGTTTCAGACCGAGATCCTAAATTTGTTTCTAGATTTTGGCAGAGTCTACAGAGGGCCTTCGGAGCCGAGCTGAGATTTAGTACAGCCTTTCATCCCCAGACAGATGGGCAGACTGAGAGGACAATTCAGACGCTTGAAGATATGCTTAGACTTTGTGTGTTGGACTTCCAAGGAAGTTGGGGAACACATCTACCCTTAGTGGAATTCGCTTACAATAACAGTTATCAAGCTAGCATTGGCATGGCGCCGTATGAGGCCTTGTACGGAAGAAAATGTAGATCGCCGATATGTTGGACCGAAGTCGGAGACAGAGCTCTGCTTGGTCCCGAATTGATTCAAGTGACAACGGAAAAGATTAAACTTATCCAACAGAGGATTAGAACTGCCCAGAGCCGACAAAAGAGCTACGCCGATCAGAGGAGAAATGAGTTAGAGTTCGAAGTTGGGAATCATGTATTCCTGAAGGTTTCACCAATGAAAGGAGTTTCCAGATTTGGAAGGAAAGGTAAGTTAGCACCTCGCTATATTGGGCCATTTGAAATTCTTGAGAGAATTAACCCCGTTGCCTACAGACTTGCTTTGCCGCCAGATTTGAGCCAAGTCCACAATGTGTTTCATGTTTCGATGTTGAGGAAGTACATCCGAGATCCACTACACGTAATTGATCATTCCGAGATCACAGTTAATGAAGATTTGGGCTACGAGGAGAAACCAATGAGGATTGTTGATCGACAAGTGAGACAATTGAGGAACAGGTCGATACCGATGGTAAAGGTCGAATGGAAGGAGCATTATGGCACAGAAGCCACGTGGGAAAAGGAAGAGGACATGAGGGTCCGTTATCCAGAGTTGTTCTGGGAACAAGGTAATCTAAGTTTGGGGACCAAACTTCTTTAAGGAGGGTAGGATGTAACAACCCTCACCTTACTCTTGCCATATTTGTGTACATTCTTGCATGGTCTTGCTTGTTATGATAATTTGAAGGTTTTACCTTGCCTTGGTTCGCTATAGTTGGTTGCATGATTTTGTTCCTTGCTTAGTGTGTGTGCGTAGCCGAGATCATCTTGAGCTTAGTCCGCCTTTGACCCTTTGTACTTAGAACTATCTTGAGGTCTTGTTTAACCCCATCTTCACCTCGGGCATTCCTTGCCGAGATGTTTCGCACTTGAACCTTGTCCGCAGGCAGGTATGGCCTAGGCCGAGATGTGGCGCACCCCGGCCAAGGTGTGGCACAGCTTAGTCAAGTGTCGTCCTCCCTAGCCGATGTTTTTCTATCCTGTTGCTGGATCCTTGTTTAGGGCCGATGACATCTCTTTGCCGATGTGTCTTGCCCGAGCTTGCTGCATACGATTTGTCAGAGACTTGTCTTGTCTATCAATCACCTTTTTGGAGCTGAACCAACCCGATAATGCCACGTGTCCGAGCTGTTTGTTAAGGCAGCCGACAGGCCTTGAAACAAATCATTTCTTGTCTCAAATCTTTGTTTTAGAGAGAGAAGCTCTAGAAAGGAGGAAGAAGAGTTCTTGAGTGAGAGTTGTCTTCCAAGCTTGATCCTTGTGGCTTGAACCGTTAGATCCGAGTTTTGAGGTTAGAATCTTGATCCCCTTTGATTGTTCTTGCTGAATATCTAGCTGCATTGCATGATCGGATTTGTTTTGCATGTCATGCATCGTTTTGAAGTTGGTTTTAAAAAGAGAAAACGGTTTTCTGTGTTCTTGAAAAAGGTCTCTTTTGATCGAGGAGTTTGGAACGAAAACCATGTTTTGTGTTTGTTCTTGCATGCCTTTCTTTGATAGGTACCCAGGTCCATATATTTTGAACTCTTGGCATGAAAACTCAGATTTTTGTAACAAGTTGTGAACTTGCATCCATCTTTCAAATGATCATGTTCTTCATATTCTTCAAAGGAAAACCCAGATTTTTTGTGACAACCCTCACCTTGCTCTTGCCATATTTGCGTACATTCTTGCATGGTCTTGCCGCTTATGTTAATTTAAAGGTTTTATCTTGGCTTGATTTGCTTAAGTTGCTTGCATGATTTTGTTCCTTGCTCAGTGTGTGTGTGTAGCCGAGATCATCCTGAGCTTAGTCCGCCTTTGACCCTTTGTACTTAGAACCATCTTGAGATCTTGTTCAAACCCATCTTCACCTCGGGCATTCATTGCCGAGATGTTTTGCACTTGAACCTTGTCCGCAGGCAGGTATGGCCTAGGCCGAGATGTGGCGCACCCCGGCCAAGGTGTGGCACAGCTTAGTCAAGCGTCGTCCTCCCTAGCCGATGTTTTTCCATCCCGTTGTTGGATCCTTGTTTTGAGCCGATGTCATCTTGTTGCCGATGTGTCTTACCCGAGCTTGCTGCATAAGCTTTGTCAGAGGCTTGTCTTGTCCATCAATCACCTTTTTGGAGCTGAACCAACCCGGTAATGCCACGTGTCCGAGCTGTTTGTTAAGACAGCCGACAGACCTTGAAACAAATCATTTCTTGTCTCAAATCTTTGTTTTAGAGAGAGAAGCTCTAGAGAGGAGGAAGAAGAGTTCTTGAGAGAGAGTAGTCTTCCAAGCTTGATCTTTGTGGCTTGAACCGTTAGATCCGAGTTTTGAGGTTAGAATCTTGATCTCCTTTGGTTGTTCTTGCTGAATATCTAGCCGCATTGCATGATCGGATCTGTTTTGCATGTCATGCATCGTTTTGAAGTTGGTTTTAGAAAGGGAAAATGGTTTTTCATGTGTTCTTGAACAAAGTCCCATTTTGATCGAAGAGTTTGGAACGAAAATCATGTTTTTGTGTTTGTTCTTGCATGACCTTCTTGAATGGGTACTTAGGTCCATATTTTGAACTCTTGGCATGAAAACTCAGATTTTTGTAACAAGTTGTGAACTTGCATCCATCTTTCAAATGATCATGTTCTTCATATTCTTCAAAGGAAAACCCAGGTCTTTCCTGACTTTGTTTAACGGGACCTCGGCTTAGCCCTGGACGGTACCCGGTGTGTTTTATGAGCGGGAGCAGTGATTTAACTCCCAGCTTGTTTTGCTTTGTCTTTGACTTGGATCTGGCAAGAATGCCGAGATCATTTGCATGTATATATAGAGCTTGCTTTGAGAATGTGACTTGCCATGTGATTGTAGGTCCTTGATATTTGCTTCGAGTCTACACCTGAAGAACTAGGTGAGTGGTATTATTGATAAAGCTATGTTATACTCGTTTTGGTAAATCTTGCTTGCTTGTTTTGACGAAAGTATTTGATAGCATGAATAAATAGCTCTTGTTTGATGAGTCAAGTATACTCCTTGTTTTGATGCCATCTTTGGAAAGGATACGGTCCTTGTTAAATCGGGCTACGGGCCTAAGTAACACAAGTCCCTTGTGCTGGAGGACTCTAAACTTTCGCAGTACTATGTGTAAAGGATACGGTCCTTGTTAAATCGGGCTACGGGCCTAAGTAACACAAGTCCCTTGTACTGGAGGACTCTAAACTTTCGCGGTACCAAGTGCACAAGTCCCTTGTATTGGAGGACTCTAAACTTTCGCAATACTTTTGACCAAACGATTACGGATCGTACAGCTTTTGTTATTTGATGATGAATACGGTTCATCCCTTGTCTCGCTGATGTTACGATATTTGATGATGAATACGGTTCATCCCTTGTCTCGCCGATGTTACGATATTTGATAATGAATACGGTTCATCCCTTGTCTCGCCGATGTTACGATATTTGATGATGAATACGGTTCATCCCTTGTCTCGCCGATGTTACGATATTTGACGATGAATACGGTTCATCCCTTGTCTCGCCGATGTTACGATATTTGATGATGAATACGGTTCATCCCTTGTCTCGCCGATGTTACGATATTTGATGATGAATACGGTTCATCACTTGCCTTGCTAAAGTTTTGGTGTGTTTCGTTTTGAAGGACCTCGGCTTTATTCATGTAAAACCTTTATTTTTAGTACCATTCACTGAGTTTTGTACTCACCCCTCTATATATATGTAGGTGATGAGCAGGACGGCGGCGACGCCTAGTTCGTTGGGATACTTGTTTTGGATTCGTGTATTTGTCGGCCTTACTTTGTATTTACGTCGGCGATGCCCTGTTTTGCATGTCGGCGAATTCTTGAAAATCATGCTTCTTGACTTGTATTAGCTGTATTTTGTATATGTCGGCTCGAGAAGCCTTTTGATCAAGATGTAACATGTATTTTTGTACCTTGTTGTATTTAAATTGTGAAGTTAATTGGAAATGTTTGGCACTGCTTTAATCTACGCACAGCTCTTATGGACCGCTTGTAATTGACTTATCGCTTCCGCATTTGTGAGCCCCCTATATTCGTACTCTGATTGTGTTAAGTTTTGAAAGGTTGGCCTTCGGTAATTACGGATTACTGGCCATCACGGCACCAAACTACTAGGGGCGGTTTGGGGTCGTGACATTTTTCCTGACCTTGTTTAGCGGGACCTCGGCTTAGCCCTGGATTGTACCCAGTGTGTTTTCGAGAAACGGGAGCAGTGGTTAAGCTCCCAGCTTGTTTTGTTTGTCTTTGACTTAGATCTGGCATGAATGCCGAGATCATTTGCATATATAAATAGAGCTTGTTTTGAGGATGTGGTTTGCCACGTGATTTGTAGGACCTTGATATTTGCTGAGTCTACACCTGAAGAACTAGGTGAGTGGTATTTCTAATAAAGCTATGTTACACTTGCTTTTGATAAATCTTGTTTTGTTTGTTTTGACGTGGTATTTGCTAAGCATGAATAAATGGCCTTGTTTGATTGTTATCCTCGGAAAGTCCCTTGTGCTGGAGGACTCTAAACTTTCGCAGTACTATGTGTAAAGGATACGGTCCTTGTTAAATCGGGCTACGGGCCTAAGTAACACAAGTCCCTTGTGCTGGAGGACTCTAAACTTTCGCAGTACTATGTGTAAAGGATACGGTCCTTGTTAAACCGGGCTACGGGCCTAAGTAACACAAGTCCCTTGTATTGGAGGACTTTAAACTTTCGCAATACTTTTGACCAAACGATTACGGATCGTACAGCTTATGATACTTGTATGATGAATACGGTTCATCCCTTGCTTTGCCGATGTCACGATACTTGTATGATGAATACGGTTCATCCCTTGCTTTGCCGATGTCACGATACTTGTATGATGAATACGGTTCATCCCTTGCTTTGCCGATGTCACGATACTTGTATGATGAATACGGTTCATCCCTTGCTTTGCCGATGTCACGATACTTGTATGATGAATACGGTTCATCCCTTGCTTTGCCGATGTCACGATACTTGTATGATGAATACGGTTCATCCCTTGCTTTGCCGATGTCACGATACTTGTATGATGAATACGGTTCATCCCTTGCTTCGCCGATGTTTTGATACTTGAATGATGAATACGGTTCATCCCTTACCTTGCTAAGTTTGATGTGTTTCGTTTTGAAGGACCTCGGCTTTATTCATGTAAAACCTTTATTTTTAGTACCATTCACTGAGTTTTGTACTCACCCCTCTATATATATGTAGGTGATGAGCAGGACGGCGGCGACGCCTAGATCGTTTGGATGCTTGTTTTGGATTTGTACTTATGTCGGCTTGCTTTGCATTTACGTCGGCGATGCCTACCTTGCATGTCGGCAAATCTTGAAAATCATGCTTCTTGACTTGTATTAGCTGTATTTTGTATATGTCGGCTCGAGAAGCCTTTTGATCAAGATGTAACATGTAATTTTACCTTGTTGTATTTAAGTTGTGAAGTTAATTGGAATGTTTGGCATTGCTTTGATCTACGCACAGCTCTTATGGACCACTTATATTAGATTTATTGCTTCCGCATTTGTGAGCCCCCTATATTCATACTCTGATTGTGTTAAGTTTTGAAAAGTTGGCCTTCGGTAATTACGGATTACTGGCCATCACGGCACCAAACTACTAGGGGCGGTTTGGGGTCGTGACAGTAATTTATTGAGAATTTACCCAATAATTTATTTAGAATTTATTAAATAATTTACTAAGAATTTACAGATAATTTACTGCGTTATTTTCTTGGAATTTACAGAGTAATTCACTAAGTAATTGGCTCAGAATTTTTTGAGAACTTATGGATAATTAACTGAGTAATTTACAGAGAATTTACCGAGTAATTTACTCGGAATTTATACAGAATTTTTTTAGAATTTATTGAAAATTTTCTGAGTAATTTGTTTACAATTTATTAAATAATTTACAGATAATTCACAATGTAATTTATAGAGAATTTATTGAAAGCTTAACGAGTAATTTATTGAGAATTTACTAAGAATTTATGAAGTAATTTGCTGAACAATTTACTAAGAAATTACTTTGAATTTATATAGAATTTTCTGACAATTTTTTGAGTAATTTACTAATAATTTACTGATTAAGTCGGAAAAAAAATTCTTCTACTTTTTTATGAATTTACTCAGAATTTTCTGATAAATTACTAAGAATTTGCTGAATAATTTATAGAGAATTTTACGTGTAATTTAATGAGGAATTTCCTGAGTAATTTAGTGAGAATTTACGAAGTAATTTACTGAGTAATTTACAGAGAATTTACCAATAATTTACTGAGTAATTTACAGAGAATTTATCGAGTAATTTACTGATGAATTACTGAATAACTCACTCATTAATTTACTTGTAATTTAGGGAGTAATTTATTGAGAATTTACCCAATAATTTATTTAGAATTTATTAAATAATTTACTAAGAATTTACAGATAATTTACTGCGTTATTTTCTTGGAATTTACAGAGTAATTCACTAAGTAATTGGCTCAGAATTTTTTGAGAACTTATGGATAATTAACTGAGTAACTTACAGAGAATTTATTGAGAATTTACCGAGTAATTTACTCGGAATTTATACAGAATTTTTTTAGAATTTATTGAAAATTTTCTGAGTAATTTATTTACAATTTATTAAATAATTTACAGATAATTTACAATGTAATTTATAGAGAATTTATTGAAAGCTTAACGAGTAATTTATTGAGAATTTATTAAGAATTTATGAAGTAATTTGCTGAACAATTTACTAAGAAATTACTTTGAATTTATATAGAATTTTCTGACAATTTTTTGAGTAATTTACTCATAATTTACTGATTAAGTTGCAAAAAAAATTGTTCTACTTTTTTATGAATTTACTCAGAATTTTCTGATAAATTACTAAGAATTTGCTGAATAATTTATAGAGAATTTTACGTGTAATTTAGCGAGGAATTTCCTGAGTAATTTAGTGAGAATTTACGAAGTAATTTACTGAGTAATTTACAGAGAATTTACCAATAATTTACTGAGTAATTTACAGAGAATTTATCGAGTAATTTACTGATGAATTACTGAATAACTCACTCATTAGTTTACTTGTAATTTAGCGAGTAATTTATTGAGAATTTACCCAATAATTTATTTAGAATTTATTAAATAATTTACTAAGAATTTACAGATAATTTACTGCGTTATTTTCTTGGAATTTACAGAGTAATTCACTAAGTAATTGGCTCAGAATTTTTTGAGAACTTATGGATAATTAACTGAGTAATTTACAGAGAATTTATTGAGAATTTACCGAGTAATTTACTCGAAATTTATACAGAATTTTTTTAGAATTTATTGAAAATTTTCTGAGTAATTTATTTACAGTTTATTAAATAATTTACAGATAATTTACAATGTAATTTATAGAGAATTTATTGAAAGCTTAACGAGTAATTTATTGAGAATTTACTAAGAA
Organism: Camellia sinensis; assembly: GCF_055761805.1. Taxonomy (NCBI): domain Eukaryota; kingdom Viridiplantae; phylum Streptophyta; class Magnoliopsida; order Ericales; family Theaceae; genus Camellia; species Camellia sinensis. Next base: position 92,485,037 of record NC_138964.1, read on the forward strand.
TTTATGAAGTAATTTGCTGAACAATTTACTAAGAAATTACTTTGAATTTATATAGAATTTTCTGACAATTTTTTGAGTAATTTACTCATAATTTACTGATTAAGTCGCAAAAAAAATTGTTCTACTTTTTTATGAATTTACTCAGAATTTTCTGATAAATTACTATGAATTTGCTGAATAATTTATAGAGAATTTTACGTGCAATTTAATGACAAATTTCCTGAGTAATTTAGTGAGAATTTACGAAGTAATTTACTGAGTAATTTACAGAGAATTTACCAATAATTTACTGAGTAATTTACAGAGAATTTATCGAGTAATTTACTGATGAATTACTGAATAACTCACTCATTAATTTACTTGTAATTTAGGGAGTAATTTATTGAGAATTTACCCAATAATTTATTTAGAATTTATTAAATAATTTACTAAGAATTTACAGATAATTTACTGCGTTATTTTCTTGGAATTTACAGAGTAATTCACTAAGTAATTGGCTCAGAATTTTTTGAGAACTTATGGATAATTAACTGAGTAATTTACAGAGAATTTATTGAGAATTTACCGAGTAATTTACTCGGAATTTATACAGAATTTTTTTAGAATTTATTGAAAATTTTCTGAGTAATTTATTTAAAATTTATTAAATAATTTACAGATAATTTACAATGTAATTTATAGAGAATTTATTGAAAGTTTAACGAGTAATTTATTGAGAATTTACTACGAATTTATGAAGTAATTTGCTGAATAATTTACTAAGAAATTATTTGAATTTATATAGAATTTTCTGACAATTTTTTGAGTAATTCACTCATAATTTACTGATTAAGTCGCAAAAAAAATTGTTCTACTTTTTTATGAATTTACTCAGAATTTTCTGATAAATTACTATGAATTTGCTGAATAATTTATAGAGAATTTTACGTGCAATTTAATGACAAATTTCCTGAGTAATTTAGTGAGAATTTACGAAGTAATTTACTGAGTAATTTACAGAGAATTTACCAATAATTTACTGAGTAATTTACAGAGAATTTATCGAGTAATTTACTGATGAATTACTGAATAACTCACTCATTAATTTACTTGTAATTTAGGGAGTAATTTATTGAGAATTTACCCAATAATTTATTTAGAATTTATTAAATAATTTACTAAGAATTTACAGATAATTTACTACGTTATTTTCTTGGAATTTACAGAGTAATTCACTAAGTAATTGGCTCAGAATTTTTTGAGAACTTATGGATAATTAACTGAGTAATTTACAGAGAATTTATTGAGAATTTACCGAGTAATTTACTCGGAATTTATACAGAATTTTTTTAGAATTTATTGAAAATTTTCTGAGTAATTTATTTAAAATTTATTAAATAATTTACAGATAATTTACAATGTAATTTATAGAGAATTTATTGAAAGCTTAACGAGTAATTTATTGAGAATTTACTACGAATTTATGAAGTAATTTGCTGAATAATTTACTAAGAAATTATTTGAATTTATATAGAATTTTCTGACAATTTTTTGAGTAATTCACTCATAATTTACTGATTAATTCACAAAAAAAATTCTTGTAATTTTTTGGGAATTTACTCAGAATTTTCTGATAAATTACTAAGAATATGCTGAATAATTTATAGAGAATTTTACGTGCAATTTAATGACAAATTTCCTGAGTAATTTAGTGAGAATTTACGAAGTAATTTACTGAGTAATTTACAGAGAATTTACCAATAATTTACTGAGTAATTTACAGAGAATTTATCAAGTAATTTACTGATAAATTACTGAATAACTCACTCATTAATTTACTTGTAATTGAGGGAGTAATTTATTGAGAATTTACTCAGTAATTTATTTAGAATTTATTAAATAATTTACTAAGAATTTACAGATAATTTACTGCGTTATTTTCTTGGAATTTACAGAGTAATTCACTAAGTAATTGGCTCAGAAGTTTTTGAGAACTTATGGATAATTAACTGAGTAATTTACAGAGAATTTATTGAGAATTTACCGAGTAATTTACTCGGAATTTATACAGAATTTTTTTAGAATTTATTGAAAATTTTCTGAGTAATTTATTTAAAATTTATTAAATAATTTACAGATAATTTACAATGTAATTTATAGAGAATTTATTGAAAGCTTAACGAGTAATTTATTGAGAATTTACTACGAATTTATGAAGTAATTTGCTGAACAATTTACTAAGAAATTACTTTGAATTTATATAGAATTTTCTGACAATTTTTTGAGTAATTCACTCATAATTTACTGATTAATTCACAAAAAAAATTCTTGTAATTTTTTGGGAATTTACTCAGAATGTTCTGATAAATTACTAAGAATTTGCTGATTAATTTATAGAGAATTTTACGTGCAATTTAATGACAAATTTCCTGAGTAATTTAGTGAGAATTTACGAAGTAATTTACTGAGTAATTTACAGAGAATTTACCAATAATTTACTGAGTAATTTACATAGAATTTATCGAGTAATTTACTGATGAATTACTGAATAACTCACTCATTAATTTACTTGTAATTGAGGGAGTAATTTATTGAGAATTTACTCAGTAATTTATTTAGAATTTATTAAATAATATTAAATAATTTACTAAGAATTTACAGATAATTTACTGCGTTATTTTCTTGGAATTTACAGAGTAATTCACTAAGTAATTGGCTCAGAATTTTTTGAGAACTTATGGATAATTAACAGAGTAATTTACAGAGAATTTATTGAGAATTTACCGAGTAATTTACTCGAAATTTATACAGAATTTTCTTAGAATTTATTGAAAATTTTCTGAGTAATTTATTTAAAATTTATTAAATAATTTACAGATAATTTTCAATGTAATTTATAGAGAATTTATTGAAAGCTTAACGAGTAATTTATTGAGAATTTACTACGAATTTATGAAGTAATTTGCTGAATAATTTACTAAGAAATTATTTGAATTTATATAGAATTTTCTGACAATTTTTTGAGTAATTCACTCATAATTTACTGATTAATTCACAAAAAAAATTCTTGTAATTTTTTGGGAATTTACTCAGAATGTTCTGATAAATTACTAAGAATATGCTGAATAATTTATAGAGAATTTTACGTGTAATTTAATGACAATTTTCCTGAGTAATTTAGTGAGAATTTACGAAGTAATTTACTGAGTAATTTACAGAGAATTTACCAATAATTTACTGAGTAATTTACGGAGAATTTATCAAGTAATTTACTGATGAATTACTGAATAACTCACTCATTAATTTACTTGTAATTTAGGGAGTAATTTATTGAGAATTTACTCATTAATTTATTTAGAATTTATTAAATAATTTACTAAGAATTTACAGATAATTTACTGCGTTATTTTCTTGGAATTTACAGAGTAATTCACTAAGTAATTGGCTCAGAATTTTTTGAGAACTTATGGGTAATTAACTGAGTAATTTACAGAGAATTTATTGAGAATTTACCGAGTAATTTACTCGAAATTTATACAGAATTTTCTTAGAATTTATTGAAAATTTTGTGAGTAATTTATTTACAATTTGTTAAATAATTTACAGATAATTTACAATGTAATTTATAGAGAATTTATTGAAAGCTTAACGAGTAATTTATTGAGAATTTACTACGAATTTATGAAGTAATTTGCTGAATAATTTACTAAGAAATTACTTTGAATTTATATAGAATTTTCTGACAATTTTTTGAGTGATTTACTCATAATTTACTGATTAATTCACAAAAAAAAATTCTTGTAATTTTTTGTGAATTTATTCAGAATTTTCTGATAAATTACTAAGAATTTGCTGATTAATTTATAGAGAATTTTACATGTAATTTAATGAGAAATTTTCTGAGTAATTTAGTGAGAATTTACGAAGTAATTTACTGTGTAATTTACAGAGAATTTACCAATAATTTACTGAGTAATTTACGGAGAATTTATCAAGTAATTTACTGATAAATTACTGAATAACTCACTCATTAATTTACTTGTAATTGAGGGAGAAATTTATTGAGAATTTACTCAGTAATTTATTTAGAATTTATTAAATAATTTACTAAGAATTTACAGATAATTTACTGCGTTATTTTCTTGGAATTTACAGAGTAATTTACTAAGTAATTGACTCAGAATTTTTTGAGAACTTTTGGATAATTAACTGAGTAATTTACGGAGAATTTATTGAGAATTTACCGAGTAATTTACTCGAAATTTATACAGAATTTTCTTAGAATTTATTGAAAATTTTGTGAGTAATTTATTTACAATTTGTTAAATAATTTACAGATAATTTACAATGTAATTTATAGAGAATTTATTGAAAGCTTAACGAGTAATTTATTGAGAATTTACTACGAATTTATGAAGTAATTTGCTGAATAATTTTCTAAGAAATTACTTTGAATTTATATAGAATTTTCTGACAATTTTTTGAGTAATTTACTCATAATTTACTGATTAATTCACAAAAAAAATTCTTGTAATTTTTTGTGAATTTACTCAGAATTTTCTGATAAATTACTAAGAATTTGCTGAATAATTTATAGAGAATTTTACGTGTAATTTAATGAGAAATTTCCTGAGTAATTTAGTGAGAATTTACGAAGTAATTTACTGAGTAATTTAGAGAGAATTTATCGAGTAATTTACTGATAAATTACTGAATAACTCACTCATTAATTTACTTGTAATTTAGGGAGTAATTTATTGAGAATTTACTCAGTAATTTATTTAGAATTGATTAAATCATTTACTAAGAATTTACAGATAATTTACTGCGTTATTTTCTTAGAATTTACAGAGTAATTTACTAAGTAATTGACTCAGAATTTTTTGAGAACTTATGGATAATTAACTGGGTAATTTACAGAGAATTTATTTAGAATTTACCGAGTAATTTACTCGGAATTTATGCAGAATTTTCTTAGAATTTATTGAAAATTTTCTGAGTAATTTATTTACAATTTATTAAATAATTTACAGATAATTTACAATGTAATTGATAGAGAATTTATTGAAAGCATAACGAGTAATTTATTTAGAATTTACTACGAATTTATGAAGTAATTTGCTGAATAATTTACTAAGAAATTACTTTTAATTTATATAGAATTTTCTGACTATTTTTTGAGTGATTTACTCATAATTTACTGATTAATTCACAAAAAAAATTATTGTAATTTTTTGTGATTTTACTAAGAATTTTCTGATAAATTACTAAGAATTTGCTGAATAATTTATAGAGAATTTTACGTGTAATTTAATGAGAAATTTCCTGAGTAATTTAGTGAGAATTTACGAAGTAATTTACTGAGTAATTTACAGAGAATTTATCGAGTAATTTACTGATAAATTACTGAATTACTCACTCATTAATTTACTCTTAATTTAGGGAGTAATTTATTGAGAATTTACTCAGTAATTTATTTAGAATTGATTAAATCATTTACTAAGAATTTACAGATAATTTACTGCGTTATTTTCTTAGAATTTACAGAGTAATTTACTAAGTAGTTGACTCAGAATTTTTTGAGAACTTATGGATAATTAACTGGGTAATTTACAGAGAATTTATTGAGAATTTACCGAGTAATTTACTCGGAATTTATGCAGAATTTTCTTAGAATTTATTGAAAATTTTCTGAGTAATTTATTTACAATTTATTAAATAATTTACAGATAATTTAAAATGTAATTTATAGAGAATTTATTGAAAGCATAACGAGTAATTTATTGAGAATTTACTACGAATTTATGAAGTAATTTGCTGAATAATTTACTAAGAAATTACTTTTAATTTATATAGAATTTTCTGACAATTGTTTGAGTGATTTACTCATAATTTACTGATTAATTCACAAAAAAAATTCTTGTAATTGTTTGTGAATTTAGTCAGAATTTTCTGATAAACTACTAAGAATTTGCTGAATAATTTATAGAGAATTTTACGTGTAATTTAATGAGAAATTTCCTGAGTAATTTAGTGAGAATTTACGAAGTAATTTACTGAGTAATTTACAGAGAATTTACCAATAATTTACTGAGTAATTTACAGAGAATTTATCGAGTAATTTACTGATAAATTACTGAATAACTCACTCATTAATTTACTTGTAATTTAGGGAGTAATTTATTGAGAATTTACTCAGTAATTTATTTAGAATTGATTAAATAATTTACTGCGTTATTTTCTTGGAATTTATAGAGTAATTTACTCGGAATTTATGCAGAATTTTCTTAGAATTTATTGAAAATTTTCTGAGTAATTTATTTACTATTTATTAAATAATTTACTGATAATTTACAATGTAATTTATAGAGAATTTATTGAAAGCTTAACGAGTAATTTATTGAGAATTTACTACGAATTTATGATGTAATTTGCTGAATAATTTACTAAGAAATTACTTTGAATTTATATAGAATTTTCTGACAATTTTTTGAGTGATTTACTCATAATTTACTGATTAATTCACAAAAAAAATTCTTGTAATTTTTTGTGAATTTACTCAGAATTTTCTGATAAATTACTAAGAATTTCCTGAATAATTTATAGAGAATTTTACGTGTAATTTAATGAGAAATTTCCTGAGTAATTCAGTGAGAATTTACGAAGTAATTTACTGAGTAATTTACAAAGAATTTACCAATAATTTACTGAGTAATTTACAGAGAATTTATCGAGTAATTTACTGATAAATTACTGAATAACTCACTCATTAATTTACTTGTAATTCAGGGAGTAATCTATTGAGAATTTACTCAGTAATTTATTTAGAATTGATTAAATAATTTACTTAGAATTTACAGATAATTTACTGCGTTATTTTCTTTGAATTTACAGAGTAATTTACTAAGTAATTGGCTCAAAATTTTTTGAGAACTTATGGATAATTAACTGAGTAATTTACAGAGAATTTATTGGGAATTTACCGAGTAATTTACTCGGAATTTATACAGAATTTTCTTAGAATTTATTGAAAATTTTCTGAGTAATTTATTTCCAATTTATTAAATAATTTACAGATAATTTACAATGTAATTTATAGAGAATTTATTGAAAACTTAACGAGTAATTTATTGAGAATTTGCTACGAATTTATGAAGTAATTTGCTGAATAATTTACTAAGAAATTACTTTGAATTTATATAGAATTTTCTGACAATTTTTTGAGTGATTTACTCATAATTTACTGATTAATTCACAAAAAAAATTCTTGTAACTTTTTGTGAATTTACAGAGAATTTTCTGATAAATTACTAAGAATTTGCTGAATAATTTATAGAGAATTTTACGTGTAATTTAATGAGAAATTTCCTGAGTAATTTAGTGAGAATTTACGAAGTAATTTACTCAGTAATTTAAAGAGAATTTACCAATAATTTAAAGAGTAATTTACAGAGAATTTATCGAGTAATTTACTGATAAATTACTGAATAACTCACTCATTAATTTACTTGTAATTTAGGGAGTAATTTATTTAGAATTTACTCAGTAATTTATTTAGAATTTATTAAATAATTTACTAAGAATTTACAGATAATTTACTGCGTTATTTTCTTGGAATTTACAGAGTAATTTACTAAGTAATTGACTCTGAATTTTTTGAGAACTTATGGATAATTAACTGAGTAATTTACAGAGAATTTATTGAGAATTTACCGAGTAATTTACTCAGAATTTATACAGAATTTTCTTAGAATTTATTGAAAATTTTCTGAGTAATTTATTTACAATTTATTAAATAATTTACAGATAATTTACAATGTAATTTATTGAGAATTTATTGAAAGCTTAACGAGTAATTTATTGAGAATTTCCTACGAATTTATGAAGTAATGTGCTGAATAATTTACTAAGAAATTACTTTGAATTTATATAGAATTTTCTGACAATTTTTTGAGTGATTTACTCATAATTTACTGATTAATTCACAAAAAAAATTCTTGTAATTTTTTGTGAATTTACTCAGAATTTTCTGATAAATTACTAAGAATTTGCTGAATAATTTATAGAGAATTTTACGTGTAATTTAATGAGAAATTTCCTGACTAATTGAGTGAGAATTTACGAAGTAATTTACTGAGTAATTTACAGAGAATTTACCAATAATTTACTGAGTAATTTACAGAGAATTTATCGAGTAATTTACTAATAAATTACTTAATAACTCACTCATTAATTTACTTGTAATTTAGGGAGTAATTTATTGAGAATTTACTCAGTAATTTATTTAGAATTGATTAAATAATTTACTAAGAATTTACAGATAATTTACTGCGTTATTTTCTTGGAATTTACAGAGTAATTTACTAAGTAATTGACTCAGAATTATTTGAGAACTTATGGATAATTAACTGAGTAATTTACAGAGAATTTGTTGAGAATTTACGGAGTAATTTACTCGGAATTTATACAGAATTTTCTTAGAATTTATTGAAAATTTTCTGAGTAATTTATTTACTATTTATTAAATAATTTACTGATAATTTACAAGGTAATTTATAGAGAATTTATTGAAAGCTTAACGAGTAATTTATTGAGAATTTACTACGAATTTATGATGTAATTTGCTGAATAATTTTCTAAGAAATTACTTTGAATTTATATAGAATTTTCTGACAATTTTTTGAGTGATTTACTCATAATTTATCGATTAATTCACAAAAAAAATTCTTTTAATTTTTTGTGAATTTACTCAGAATTTTCTGATAAATTACTAAGAATTTGCTGAATAATTTATAGAGAATTTTACGTGTAATTTAATGAGAAATTTCCTTAGTAATTTAGTGAGAATTTACGAAGTAATTTACTGAGTAATTTACAGAGAATTTACCAATAATTTACTGAGTAATTTACAGAGAATTTATCGAGTAATTTATTGATAAATTACTGAATAACTCACTCATTAATTTACTGAGAATTTAGGGAGTAATTTATTGAGAATTTACTCAGTAATTTATTTAGAATTTATTTAATAATTTACTAAGAATTTACAGATAATTTACTACGTTATTTTCTTGGAATTTACAGAGTAATTTACTAAGTAATTGACTCAGAATTTTTTGAGAACTTATGGATAATTAACTGAGTAATTTACAGAGAATTTATTGAGAATTTACCGAGTAATTTACTCGGAATTTATACAGAATTTTCTTAGAATTTATTGAAAATTTTCTGAGTAATTTATTTACAATTTATTAAATAATTTACAGATAATTTACAATGTAATTTATACAGAATATATTGAAAGCTTAACGAGTAATTTATTGAGAATTTACTACGAATGTATGAAGTAATTTGCTGAATAATTTACTAAGAAATTACTTTGAATTTATATAGAATTTTCGGACAATTTTTTGAGTGATTTACTCATAATTTACTGATTAATTCAGAAAAAAAATTCTTGTAATTTTTTGTGAATTTACTCAGAATTTTCTGATAAATTACTAAGAATTTGCTGAATAATTTTTAGAGAATTTTACGTGTAATTTAATGAGAAATTTCCTGAGTAATTTAGTGAGAATTTACGAAGTAAATTTGCTGAGTAATTTACAGAGAATTTATCGAGTAATTTACTGATAAATTACTGAATAACTCACTCATTAATTTACTTGTAATTTAGGGAGTAATTTATTGAGAATTTACTCAGTAATTTATTTAGAATTGATTAAATAATTTACTAAGAATTTACAGATAATTTACTGCGTTATTTTCTTGGAATTTACAGAGTAATTTACTAAGTAATTGACTCAGAATTTTTTGAGAACTTATGGATAATTAACTGAGTAATTTACAGAGAATTTGTTGAGAATTTACGGAGTAATTTACTCGGAATTTATACAGAATTTTCTTAGAATTTATTGAAAATTTTCTGAGTAATTTATTTACTATTTATTAAATAATTTACTGATAATTTACAAGGTAATTTATAGAGAATTTATTGAAAGCTTAACGAGTAATTTATTGAGAATTTACTACGAATTTATGATGTAATTTGCTGAATAATTTTCTAAGAAATTACTTTGAATTTATATAGAATTTTCTGACAATTTTTTGAGTGATTTACTCATAATTTACTGATTAATTCACAAAAAAAATTCTTGTAATTTTTTGTGAATTTACTCAGAATTTTCTGATAAATTACTAAGAATTTGCTGAATAATTTATAGAGAATTTTACGTGTAATTTAATGAGAAATTTCCTTAGTAATTTAGTGAGAATTTACGAAGTAATTTACTGAGTAATTTACAGAGAATTTACCAATAATTTACTGAGTAATTTACAGAGAATTTATCGAGTAATTTACTGATAAATTACTGAATAACTCACTCATTAATTTACTGATAATTTAGGGAGTAATTTATTGAGAATTTACTCAGTAATTTATTTAGAATTTATTTAAAAATTTACTAAGAATTTACAGATAATTTACTACGTTATTTTCTTGGAATTTACAGAGTAATTTACTAAGTAATTGACTCAGAATTTTTTGAGAACTTATGGATAATTAACTGAGTAATTTACAGAGAATTTATTGAGAATTTACCGAGTAATTTACTCGGAATTTATACAGAATTTTCTTAGAATTTATTGAAAATTTTCTGAGTAATTTATTTACAATTTATTAAATAATTTACAGATAATTTACAATGTAATTTATACAGAATATATTGAAAGCTTAACGAGTAATTTATTGAGAATTTACTACGAATGTATGAAGTAATTTGCTGAATAATTTACTAAGAAATTACTTTGAATTTATATAGAATTTTCGGACAATTTTTTGAGTGATTTACTCATAATTTACTGATTAATTCAGAAAAAAAATTCTTGTAATTTTTTGTGAATTTACTCAGAATTTTCTGATAAATTACTAAGAATTTGCTGAATAATTTTTAGAGAATTTTACGTGTAATTTAATGAGAAATTTCCTGAGTAATTTAGTGAGAATTTACGAAGTAAATTTGCTGAGTAATTTACAGAGAATTTATCGAGTAATTTACTGATAAATTACTGAATAACTCACTCATTAATTTACTTGTAATTTAGGGAGTAATTTATTGAGAATTTACTCAGTAATTTATTTAGAATTTTTTAAATAATTTACTAAGAATTTACAGATAATTTACTGCGTTATTTTCTTGGAATTTACAGAGTAATTTACTAAGTAATTGACTCTGAATTTTTTGAGAACTTATGGATAATTAACTGAGTAATTTACAGAGAATTTATGGAGAATTTACCGAGTAATTTACTCGAAATTTATACAGAATTTTCTTAGAATTTATAGAAAATTTTCTGAGTAATTTATTTACAATTTATTAAATAATTTACAGATAATTTACAATGTAATTTATAGAGAATTTATTGAAAGCTTAACGAGTAATTTATTGAGAATTTCCTACGAATTTATGAAGTAATGTGCTGAATAATTTACTAAGAAATTACTTTGAATTTATATAGAATTTTCTGACAATTTTTTGAGTGATTTACTCATAATTTACTGATTAATTCACAAAAAAAAATCTTGTAATTTTTTGTGAATTTACTCAAAATTTTCTGATAAATTACTAAGAATTTGCTGAATAATTTATAGAGAATTTTACGTGTAATTTAATGAGAAATTTCCTGACTAATTGAGTGAGAATTTACGAAGTAATTGACTGAGTAATTTACAGAGAATTTACCAATAATTTACTGAGTAATTTACAGAGAATTTATCGAGTAATTTACTGATAAATTACTTAATAACTCACTCATTAATTTACTTGTAATTTATGGAGTAATTTATTGAGAATTTACTCAGTAATTTATTTAGAATTGATAAAATAATTTACTAAGAATTTACTGATAATTTACTGCGTTATTTTCTTGGAATTTACAGAGTAATTTACTAAGTAATTGACTCAGAATTTTTTGAGAACATATGGATAATTAACTGAGTAATTTACAGAGAATTTGTTGAGAATTTACCGAGTAATTTACTCAGAATTTATAAAGAATTTTCTTAGAATTTATTGAAAATTTTCTGAGTAATTTATTTACTATTTATTAAATAATTTACTGATAATTTTCAAGGTATTTTATAGAGAATTTATTGAAAGCTTAACGAGTAATTTATTGAGAATTTACTACGAATTTATGATGTAATTTTGCTGAATAATTTACTAAGAAATTACTTTGAATTTATATAGAATTTTCTGACAATTTTTTGAGTGATTTACTCATAATTTACTGATTAATTCACAAAAAAAATTCTTGCAATTTTTTGTGAATTTACACAGAATTTTCTGATAAATTACTAAGAATTTGCTGAATAATTTATAGAGAATTTTACGTGTAATTTAATGAGAAATTTCCTAAGTAATTTAGTGAGAATTTACGAAGTAATTTACTGAGTAATTTACAGAGAATTTACCAATAATTTACTGAGGAATTTACAGAGAATTTATCGAGTAATCTACTGATAAATTACGGAATAACTCACTCATTAATTTACTTGTAATTTAGGGAGTAATTTATTGAGAAGTTACTCAGTAATTTATTTAGAATTGATTAAATAATTTACTAAGAATTTACAGATAATTTACTGCGTTATTTTCTTGGATATTATAGAGTAATTTACTCGGAATTTATGCAGAATTTTCTTAGAATTTATTGAAAATTTTCTGAGTAATTTATTTACTATTTATTAAATAATTTACTGATAATTTACAAGGTAATTTATAGAGAATTTATTGAAAACTTAACAAGTAATTTATTGAGAATTTACTACGAATTTATGATGTAATTTGCTGAATAATTGACTAAGAAATTACTTTGAATTTATATAGAATTTTCTGACAATTTTTTGAGTGATTTACTCATAATTTATTGATTAATTCACAAAAAAAATTCTTGTAATTTTTTGTGAATTTACTCAGAATTTTCTGATAAATTACTAAGAATTTGCTGAATAATTTATAGAGAATTTTACGTGTAATTTAATGAGAAATTTCCTGAGTAATTCAGTGAGAATTTACGAAGTAATTTACTGAGTAATTTACAAAGAATTTACCAATAATTTACTGAGTAATTTACAGAGAATTTATCGAGTAATTTACTGATAAATTACTGAATAACTCACTCATTAATTTACTTGTAATTCAGGAAGTAATTTATTGAGAATTTACTCAGTAATTTATTTAGAATTGATGAAATAATTTACTAAGAATTTACAGATAATTTACTGCGTTATTTTCTTTGAATTTACAGAGTAATTTACTAAGTAATTGGCTCAGAATTTTTTGAGAACTTATGGATAATTAACTAAATAATTTACAGAGAATTTATTGAGAATTTACCGAGTAATTTACTCGGAATTTATAAAGAATTTTCTTAGAATTTATTGAAAATTTTTTGAGTAATTTATTTACAATTTATTAAATAATTTACAGATAATTTACAATGTAATTTATAGAGAATTTATTGAAAACTTAACGAGTAATTTATTGAGAATTTGCTACGAATTTATGAAGTAATTTGCTGAACAATTTACTAAGAAATTACTTTGAATTTATATAGAATTTTCTGACAATTTTTTGAGTTATTTACACATAATTTACTGATTAATTCTCAAAAAAAATTCTTGTAACTTTTTGTGAATTTACACAGAATTTTCTGATAAATTACTAAGAATTTGCTGAATAATTTATAGAGAATTTTACGTGTAATTTAATGAGAAATTTCCTGAGTAATTTAGTGAGAATTTACGAAGTAATTTACTCAGTAATTTAAAGAGAATTTACCAATAATTTATTTAGTAATTTACAGAGAATTTATCGAGTAATTTACTGATAAATTACTGAATAACTCACTCATTAATTTACTTGTAATTTAGGGAGTAATTTATTTAGAATTTATTAAATAATTTACTAAGAATTTACAGATAATTTACTGCGTTATTTTCATGGAATTTACAGAGTAATTTACTAAGTAATTGACTCTGAATTTTTTGAGAACTTATGGATGATTAACTGAGTAATTTACAGAGAATTTATTGAGAATTTACCGAGTAATTTACTCGAAATTTATACAGAATTTTCTTAGAATTTATTGAAAATTTTCTGAGTAATTTATTTACAATTTACTAAATAATTTACAGATAATTTACAATGTAATTTATAGAGAATTTATTGAAAGCTTAACGAGTAATTTATTGAGAATTTCCTACGAATTTATGAAGTAATGTGCTGAATAATTTACTAAGAAATTACTTTGAATTTATATAGAATTTACTGACAATTTTTTGAGTGATTTACTCATAATTTACTGATTAATTCACAAAAAAAATTCTTGTAATTTTTTGTGAATTTACTCAGAATTTTCTGATAAATTACTAAGAATTTGCTGAATAATTTATAGAGAATTTTACGTGTAATTTAATGAGAAATTTCCTGAGTAATTTAGTGAGAATTTACGAAGTAATTTACTGAGTAATTTACAGAGAATTTACCAATAATTTACTGAGTAATTTACAGAGAATTTACCAATAATTTACTGATTAATTTACAGAGAATTTATCGAGTAATTTACTGATAAATTACTGAATAACTCACTCATTAATTTACTTGTAATTTAGGGAGTAATTTATTGAGAATTTACTCAGTAATTTATTTAGAATTTATAAAATAATTTGCTAAGAATTTACAGATAATTTACTGCGTTATTTTCTTGGAATTTACAGAGTAATTTACTAAGTAATTGACTCAGAATTTTTTGAGAACTTATGGATAATTAAATGAGTAATTTACAGAGAATTTATTGAGAATTTACCGAGTAATTTACTCGGAATTTATACAGAATTTTCTTAGAATTCATTGAAAATTTTCTGAGTAATTTATTTACTATTTATTAAATAATTTACAGATAATTTACAAGGTAATTTATAGAGAATTTATTGAAAGCTTAACGAGTAATTTATTGAGAATTTACTACGAATTTATGAAGTAATTTGCTGAATAATTTACTAAGAAATTACTTTGAATTTATATAGAATTCTCTGACAATTTTTTGAGTGATTTACTCATAATTTACTGATTAATTCAGAAAAAAAATTCTTGTAATTTTTTGTGAATTTACTCAGAATTTTCTGATAAATTACTAAGAATTTGCTGAATAATTTATAGAGAATTTTACGTGGAATTTAATGAGAAATTTCTTGAGTAATTTAGTGAGAATTTACGAAGTAATTTACTGAGTAATTTACAGAGAATTTATCGAGTAATTTACTGATAAATTACTGAATAACTCACTCATTAATTTACTTGTAATTTAGGGAGTAATTTATTGAGAATTTATTAAATAATTTACTAAGAATTTATAGATAATTTACTGCGTTATTTTCTTGGAATTTACAGAGTAATTTACTAAGTAATTGACTCCGAATTTTTTGAGAACTTATGGATAATTAACTGAGTAATTTACAGAGAATTTATTGAGAATTTACCGAGTAATTTACTTGGAATTTATACATAATTTTCTCAGAATTTATTGAAAATTTTCTGAGTAATTTATTTACAATTTATTACATAATTTACAGATAATTTACAATGTAATTTATAGAGAATTTATTGAAAGCTTAACGAGTAATTTATTGAGAATTTCTTACGAATTTGTGAAGTAATGTGCTGAATAATTTACTAAGAAATTACTTTGAATTTATATAGAATTTTCTGACAATTTTTTGAGTGATTTACTCATAATTTACTGATTAATTCACAAAAAAAATTCTTGTAATTTTTTGTGAATTTACTCAGAATTTTTTGATAAATTATTAAGAATTTGCTGAATAATTTATAGAGAATTTTACGTGTAATTTAATGAGAAATTTCCTGAGTAATTTAGTGAGAATTTACGAAGTAATTTGCTGAGTAATTTACAGAGAATTTATTGAGTAATTTACTGATAAATTACTGAATATTTCACTCATTAATTTACTTGTAATTTAGGGAGTAATTTATTGAGAATTTACTCAATAATTTATTTAGAATTGATTAAATAATTTACTAAGAATTTACAGATAATTTACTGCGTTATTTTCTTGGAATTTACAGAGTAATTTACTAAGTAATTGACTCAGAATTTTTTGAGAACTTATGGATAATTAACTGAGTAATTTACAGAGAATTTATTGAGAATTTACCGAGTAATTTACTCGGAATTTATACAGAATTTTCTTGGAATTTATTGAAAATTTTCTGAGTAATTTATTTACTATTTATTATATAATTTACTGATAATTTACAAGGTAATTTATAGAGAATTTATTGAAAGCTTAACGAGTAATTTCTTGAGAATTTACTACGAATTTATGAAGTAATTTGCTGAATAATTTACTAAGAAATTACTTTGAATTTATCTAGAATTTTCTGACAATTTTTTGAGTGATTTACTCATAATTTACTGATTAATTCAGAAAAAAAATTCTTGTAATTTTTTGTGAATTTACTCAGAATTTTCTGATAAATTACTAAGAATTTGCTGAATAATTTATAGAGAATTTTACGTGTAATTTAATGAGAAATTTCCTGAGTAATTTAGTGAGAATTTACGAAGTAATTTACTGAGTAATTTACAAAGAATTTACCAATAATTTACTGAGTAATTTACAGAGAATTTATCGAGTAATTTACTGATAAATTACTGAATAACTCACTCATTAATTTACTTGTAATTTAGGGAGTAATTTATTGAGAATTTACTCAGTAATTTATTTAGAATTGATTAAATAATTTACTAAGAATTTACAGATAATTTACTGCGTTATTTTCTTGGAATTTACAGAGTAATTTACTAAGTAATTGACTCAGAATTTTTTGAGAACTTATGGATAATTAACTGAGTAATTTACGGAGAATTTATTGAGAATTTACCGAGTAATTTACTCGGAATTTATACAGAATTTTCTTAGAATTTATTGAAAAATTTCTGAGTAATTTATTTACTATTTATTAAATAATTTATTGAAAGCTTAACGAGTAATTTATTGAGAATTTACTACGAATTTATGAAGTAATTTGCTGAATAATTTACTAAGAAATTACTTTGAATTTATATAGAATTTTCTGACAATTTTTTGAGTGATTTACTCATAATTTACTGATTAATTCACAAAAAAAATTCTTGTAATTTTTTGTGAATTTACTCAGAATTTTCTGATAAATTACTAAGAATTTGCTGAATAATTTATAGAGAATTTTACGTGTAATTTAATGAGAAATTCCTTGAGTAATTTAGTGAGAATTTACGAAGTAATTTACTGAGTAATTTACAGAGAATTTACCAATAATTTACTGAGTAATTTACAGAGAACTTATCGAGTAATTTACTGATAAATTACTGAATAACTCACTCATTAATTTACTTGTAATTTAGGGAGAAATTTATTGAGAATTTACCCAGTAATTTATTTAGAATTTATTAAATAATTTACTTAGAATTTACAGATAATTTACTGCGTTATTTTCTTGAAATTTACAGAGTAATTTACTAAGTAATTGACTCAGAATTTTTTGAGAACTTATGGATAATTAACTGAGTAATTTACAGAGAATTTATTGAGAATTTACCGAGTAATTTACTCAGAATTTATACAGAATTTTCTTAGAATTTATTGAAAATTTTCTGAGTAATTTATTAACTATTTAGTAAATAATTTACAGATAATTTACAATGTAATTTATAGAGAATTTATTGAAAGCTTAACGAGTAATTTATTGAGAATTTACTACGAATTTACGAAGTAATTTGCTGAATAATTTACTAAGAAATTACTTTGAATTTATATAGAATTTTCTGACAATTTTTTGAGTGATTTACTCATAATTTACTGATTAATTCACAAAAAAAATTCTTGTAATTTTTTGTGAATTTACTCAGAATTTTCTGATAAATTACTAAGAATTTGCTGAATAATTTATAGAGAATTTTACGTGTAATTTAATGAGAAATTTCCTGAGTAATTTAGTGAGAATTTACGAAGTAATTTACTGAGTAATTTACAGAGAATTTATCGAGTAATTTACTGATAAATTACTGAATAACTCAATCATTAATTTACTGAGAATTTAGGGAGTAATTAATTGAGAATTTACTCAGTAATTTATTTAGAATTTATTAAATAATTTACTAAGAATTTACAGATAATTTACTGCGTTATTTTCTTTGAATTTACAGAGTAATTTACTAAGTAATTGACTCAGAATATTTTGAGTACTTATGGATAATTAACTGAGTAATTTACAGAGAATTTATTGAGAATTTACCGAGTAATTTACTCGGAATTTATACAGAATTTTCTTAGAATTTATTGAAAATTTTCTGAGTAATTTATTTACAATTTATTAAATAATTTACAGATAATTTACAATGTAATTTATAGAGAATATATTGAAAGCTTAACGAGTAATTTATTGAGAATTTACTACGAATTTATGAAGTAATTTGCTGAATAATTTACTAAGAAATTACTTTGAATTTATATAGAATTTTCTGACAATTTTTTGAGTGATTTACTCATAATTTACTGATTAATTCACAAAAAAAATTCTTGTAATTTTTTGTGAATTTACTCAGAATTTTCTGATAAATTACTAAGAATTTGCTGAATAATTTATAGAGAATTTTACGTGTAATTTAATGAGAAATTTCCTGAGTAATTTAGTGAGAATTTACGAAGTAATTTACTGAGTAATTTACAGAGAATTTACCAATAATTTACTGAGTAATTTACAGAGAATTTATCGAGTAATTTACTGATAAATTACTGAATAACTCACTCATTAATTTACTTGTAATTTAGGGAGTAATTTATTGAGAATTTACTCAGTAATTTATTTAGAATTTATTAAATAATTTACTAAGAATTTACAGATAATTTAATGCGTTATTTTCTTGGTATTTACAGAGTAATTTACTAAGTAATTGACTCAGAATTTTTTGAGAACTTATGGATAATTAACTGAGTAATTTACGGAGAATTTATTGAGAATTTACCGAGTAATTTACTCGGAATTTATACAGAATTTTCTTAGAATTTATTGAAAATTTTCTGAGTAATTTATTTACAATTTATTAAATAATTTACAGATAATTTACAATGTAATTTATAGAGAATATATTGAAAGCTTAACGAGTAATTTATTGAGAATTTACTACGAATTTATGAAGTAATTTGCTGAATAATTTACTAAGAAATTACTTTGAATTTATATAGAATTTTCTGACAATTTTTTGAGTGATTTACTCATAATTTACTGATTAATTCAGAAAAAAAATTCTTGCAATTTTTTGTGAATTTACTCATAATTTTCTGATAAATTACTAAGAATTTGCTGAATAATTTATAGAGAATTTTACGTGTAATTTAATGAGAAATTTCCTGAGTAATTTAGTGAGAATTTACGAAGTAATTTGCTGAGTAATTTACAGAGAATTTATCGAGTAATTTACTGATAAATTACTGAATAACTCACTCATTAATTTACTTGTAATTTAGGGAGTAATTTATTGAGAATTTACTCAGTAATTTATTTAGAATTTATTAAATAATTTACTAAGAATTTACAGATAATTTACTGCGTTATTTTCTTGGAATTTACAGAGTAATTTACTAAGTAATTGACTCAGAATTTTTTGAGAACTTATGGATAATTAACTGAGTAATTTACGGAGAATTTATTGAGAATTTACCGAGTAATTTACTCAGAATTTATACAGAATTTTCTTAGAATTTATTGAAAAATTTCTGAGTAATTTATTTACTATTTATTAAATAATTTATTGAAAGCTTAACGAGTAATTTATTGAGAATTTACTACGAATTTATGAAGTAATTTGCTGAATAATTTACTAAGAAATTACTTTGAATTTATATAGAATTTTCTGACAATTTTTTGAGTGATTTACTCATAATTTACTGATTAATTCACAAAAAAAATTCTTGTAATTTTTTGTGAATTTACTCAGAATTTTCTGATAAATTACTAAGAATTTGCTGAATAATTTATAGAGAATTTTACGTGTAATTTAATGAGAAATTCCTTGAGTAATTTAGTGAGAATTTACGAAGTAATTTACTGAGTAATTTACAGAGAATTTACCAATAATTTACTGAGTAATTTACAGAGAACTTACCGAGTAATTTACTGATAAATTACTGAATAACTCACTCATTAATTTACTTGTAATTTAGGGAGAAATTTATTGAGAATTTACCCAGTAATTTATTTAGAATTTATTAAATAATTTACTTAGAATTTACAGATAATTTACTGCGTTATTTTCTTGAAATTTACAGAGTAATTTACTAAGTAATTGACTAAGAATTTTTTGAGAAATTATGGATAATTAACTGAGTAATTTACAGAGAATTTATTGAGAATTTACCGAGTAATTTACTCAGAATTTATACAGAATTTTCTTAGAATTTATTGAAAATTTTCTGAGTAATTTATTAACTATTTAGTAAATAATTTACAGATAATTTACAATGTAATTTATAGAGAATTTATCGAAAGCTTAACGAGTAATTTATTGAGAATTTACTACGAATTTACGAAGTAATTTGCTGAATAATTTACTAAGAAATTACTTTGAATTTATATAGAATTTTCTGACAATTTTTTGAGTGATTTACTCATAATTTACTGATTAATTCACAAAAAAAATTCTTGTAATTTTTTGTGAATTTACTCAGAATTTTCTGATAAATTACTAAGAATTTGCTGAATAATTTATAGAGAATTTTACGTGTAATTTAATGAGAAATTTCCTGAGTAATTTAGTGAGAATTTACGAAGTAATTTACTGAGTAATTTACAGAGAATTTATCGAGTAATTTACTGATAAATTACTGAATAACTCACTCATTAATTTACTTGTAATTTAGGGAGTAATTTATTGAGAATTTACTCAGTAATTTATTTAGAATTTATTAAATAATTTACTAAGAATTTACAGATAATTTACTGCGTTATTTTCTTGGTATTTACAGAGTAATTTACTAAGTAATTGACTCAGAATTTTTTGAGAACTTATGGATAATTAACTGAGTAATTTACGGAGAATTTATTGAGAATTTACCGAGTAATTTACTCGGAATTTATACAGAATTTTCTTAGAATTTATTGAAAATTTTCTGAGTAATTTATTTACAATTTATTAAATAATTTACAGATAATTTACAATGTAATTTATAGAGAATATATTGAAAGCTTAACGAGTAATTTATTGAGAATTTACTACGAATTTATGAAGTAATTTGCTGAATAATTTACTAAGAAATTACTTTGAATTTATATAGAATTTTCTGACAATTTTTTGAGTGATTTACTCATAATTTACTGATTAATTCAGAAAAAAAATTCTTGTAATTTTTTGTGAATTTACTCATAATTTTCTGATAAATTACTAAGAATTTGCTGAATAATTTATAGAGAATTTTACGTGTAATTTAATGAGAAATTTCCTGAGTAATTTAGTGAGAATTTACGAAGTAATTTGCTGAGTAATTTACAGAGAATTTATCGAGTAATTTACTGATAAATTACTGAATAACTCACTCATTAATTTACTTGTAATTTAGGGAGTAATTTATTGAGAATTTACTCAGTAATTTATTTAGAATTTATTAAATAATTTACTAAGAATTTACAGATAATTTACTGCGTTATTTTCTTGGAATTTACAGAGTAATTTACTAAGTAATTGACTCAGAATTTTTTGAGAACTTATGGATAATTAACTGAGTAATTTACGGAGAATTTATTGAGAATTTACCGAGTAATTTACTCAGAATTTATACAGAATTTTCTTAGAATTTATTGAAAAATTTCTGAGTAATTTATTTACTATTTATTAAATAATTTATTGAAAGCTTAACGAGTAATTTATTGAGAATTTACTACGAATTTATGAAGTAATTTGCTGAATAATTTACTAAGAAATTACTTTGAATTTATATAGAATTTTCTGACAATTTTTTGAGTGATTTACTCATAATTTACTGATTAATTCACAAAAAAAAATTTACTGATTAATTTACAGAGAATTTATTGAGAATTTACCGAGTAATTTACTCGGAATTTATACAGAATTTTCTTAGAATTTATTGAAAATTTTCTGAGTAATTTCTTTACAATTTATTAAATAATTTACAGATAATTTATTAAATAATTTACTAAGAATTTACAGATAATTTACTGCGTTATTTTCTTGGAATTTACAGAGTAATTTACTAAGTAATTGACTCAGAATTTTTTGAGAACTTATGGATAATTAACTGAGTAATTTACGGAGAATTTATTGAGAATTTACCGAGTAATTTACTCAGAATTTATACAGAATTTTCTTAGAATTTATTGAAAAATTTCTGAGTAATTTATTTACTATTTATTAAATAATTTATTGAAAGCTTAACGAGTAATTTATTGAGAATTTACTACGAATTTATGAAGTAATTTGCTGAATAATTTACTAAGAAATTACTTTGAATTTATATAGAATTTTCTGACAATTTTTTGAGTGATTTACTCATAATTTACTGATTAATTCACAAAAAAATTCTTGTAATTTTTTGTGAATTTACTCAGAATTTTCTGATAAATTACTAAGAATTTGCTGAATAATTTATAGAGAATTTTACGTGTAATTTAATGAGAAATTCCTTGAGTAATTTAGTGAGAATTTACGAAGTAATTTACTGAGTAATTTACAGAGAATTTACCAATAATTTACTGAGTAATTTACAGAGAACTTACCGAGTAATTTACTGATAAATTACTGAATAACTCACTCATTAATTTACTTGTAATTTAGGGAGAAATTTATTGAGAATTTACCCAGTAATTTATTTAGAATTTATTAAATAATTTACTTAGAATTTACAGATAATTTACTGCGTTATTTTCTTGAAATTTACAGAGTAATTTACTAAGTAATTGACTAAGAATTTTTTGAGAAATTATGGATAATTAACTGAGTAATTTACAGAGAATTTATTGAGAATTTACCGAGTAATTTACTCAGAATTTATACAGAATTTTCTTAGAATTTATTGAAAATTTTCTGAGTAATTTATTAACTATTTAGTAAATAATTTACAGATAATTTACAATGTAATTTATAGAGAATTTATCGAAAGCTTAACGAGTAATTTATTGAGAATTTACTACGAATTTACGAAGTAATTTGCTGAATAATTTACTAAGAAATTACTTTGAATTTATATAGAATTTTCTGACAATTTTTTGAGTGATTTATTCATAATTTACTGATTAATTCACAAAAAAAATTCTTGTAATTTTTTGTGAATTTACTCAGAATTTTCTGATAAATTACTAAGAATTTGCTGAATAATTTATAGAGAATTTTACGTGTAATTTAATGAGAAATTTCCTGAGTAATTTAGTGAGAATTTACGAAGTAATTTACTGAGTAATTTACAGAGAATTTATCGAGTAATTTACTGATAAATTACTGAATAACTCACTCATTAATTTACTGAGAATTTAGGGAGTAATTTATTGAGAATTTACTCAGTAATTTATTTAGAATTTATTAAATAATTTACTAAGAATTTACAGATAATTTACTGCGTTATTTTCTTGGAATTTACAGAGTAATTTACTAAGTAATTGACTCAGAATTTTTTGAGTACTTACGGATAATTAACTGAGTAATTTACAGAGAATTTATTGAGAATTTACCGAGTAATTTACTCGGAATTTATACAGAATTTTCTTAGAATTTATTGAAAATTTTCTGAGTAATTTATTTACAATTGATTAAATAATTTACAGATAATTTACAATGTAATTTATAGAGAATATATTGAAAGCTTAACGAGTAATTTATTGAGAATTTACTACGAATTTATGAAGTAATTTGCTGAATAATTTACTAAGAAATTACTTTGAATTTATATAGAATTTTCTGACAATTTTTTGAGTGATTTACTCATAATTTGCTGATTAATTCGGAAAAAAAATTCTTGTAATTTTTTGTGAATTTACTCAGAATTTTATGATAAATTACTAAGAATTTGCTGAACAATTTATAGAGAATTTTACGTGTAATTTAATGAGAAATTTCCTGAGTAATTTAGTGAGAATTTACGAAGTAATTTGCTGAGTAATTTACAGAGAATTTATCTAGTAATTTACTGATAAATTACTGAATAACTCACTCATTAATTTACTTGTAATTTAGGGAGTAATTTATTGAGAATTTACTCAGTAATTTATTTAGAATTTATTAAATAATTTACTAAGAATTTACAGATAATTTACTGCGTTATTTTCTTGGAATTTACAGAGTAATTTACTAAGTAATTGACTCAGAATTTTTTGAGAACTTATGGATAATTAACTGAGTAATTTACAGAGAATTTATTGAGAATTTACCGAGTAATTTACTCGGAATTTATACAGAATTTTCTTAGAATTTATTGAAAATTTTCTGAGTAATTTCTTTACAATTTATTAAATAATTTACAGATAATTTACAATGTAATTTATAGAGAATTTATTGAAAGCTTAACGAGTAATTTATTGAGAATTTCCTACGAATTTATGAAGTAATGTGCTGAATAATTTACTAAGAAATTACTTTGAATTTATATAGAATTTTCTGACAATTTTTTGAGTGATTTACTCATAATTTACTGATTAATTCACTAAAAAAATTCTTGTAATTTTTTGTGTATTTACTTAGAATTTTCTGATAAATTACTAAGAATTTGCTGAATAATTTATAGAGAATTTTACGTGTAATTTAATGAGAAATTTCCTGAGTAATTTAGTGAGAATTTACGAAGTAATTTACTGAGTAATTTACAGAGAATTTACCAATAATTTACTGAGTAATTTACAGAGAATTTATCGAGTAATTTACTGATAAATTACTGAATAACTCACTCATTAATTTACTTAGAATTTAGGGAGTAATTTATTGAGAATTTACTCAGTAATTTATTTAGAATTTATTAAATAATTTACTAAGAATTTACAGATAATTTACTGCGTTATTTTCTTGGAATTTACAGAGTAATTTACTAAGTAATTGACTCAGAATTTTTTGAGAACTTATGGATAATTTACTGAGTAATTTACAGAGAATTTATTGAGAATTTACCGAGTAATTTACTCGGAATTTATACAGAATTTTCTTAGAATTTATTGAAAATTTTCTGAGTAATTTATTTACAATTTATTAAATAATTTACAGATAATTTACAATGTAATTTATAGAGAATATATTGAAAGCTTAACGAGTAATTTATTGAGAATTTACTACGAATTTATGAAGTAATTTGCTGAATAATTTACTAAGAAATTACTTTGAATTTATATAGAATTTTCTGACAATTTTTTGAGTGATTTACTCATAATTTACTGATTAATTCAGAAAAAAAATTCTTGTAATTTTTTGTGAATTTACTCATAATTTTCTGATAAATTACTAAGAATTTGCTGAATAAATTATAGAGAATTTTACGTGTAATTTAATGAGAAATTTCCTGAGTAATTTAGTGAGAATTTACGAAGTAATTTGCTGAGTAATTTACAGAGAATTTATCGAGTAATTTACTGATAAATTACTGAATAACTCACTCATTAATTTACTTGTAATTTAGGGAGTAATTTATTGAGAATTTACTCAGTAATTTATTTAGAATTTATTAAATAATTTACTAAGAATTTACAGATAATTTACTGCGTTATTTTCTTTGAATTTACAGAGTAATTTACTAAGTAATTGACTCAGTATTTTTTGAGAACTTATGGATAATTAACTGAGTAATTTACAGAGAATTTATTGAGAATTTACCGAGTAATTTACTCGGAATTTATACAGAATTTTCTTAGAATTTATTGAAAATTTTCTGAGAAATTTATTTACAATTTATTAAATAATTTACAGATAATTTACAATGTAATTTATAGAGAATTTATTGAAAGCTTAACGAGTAATTTATTGAGAATTTCCTACAAATTTATGAAGTTATGTGCTGAATAATTTACTAAGAAATTACTTTGAATTTATATAGAATTTTCTGACAATTTTTTGAGTGATTTACTCATAATTTACTGATTAATTCAGAAAAAAAATTCTTGTAATTTTTTGTGAATTTACTCAGAATTTTCTGATAAATTACTAAGAATTTGCTGAATAATTTATAGAGAATTTTACGTGTAATTTAATGAGAAATTTCCTGAGTAATTTACTGAGAATTTATGAAGTAATTTACTGAGTAATTTACAGAGAATTTACCAATAATTTACTAAGTAATTTACAGAGAATTTATCGAGTAATTTACTGATAAATTACTGAATAACTCACTCATTAATTTACTTGTAATTTAGGGAGTAATTTATTGAGAATTTACTCAGTAATTTATTTAGAATTGATTAAATAATTTACTAAGAATTTACAGATAATTTACTGCGTTATTTTCTTTGAATTTACAGAGTAATTTACTAAGTAATTGACTCAGAATTTTTTGAGAACTTATGGATAATTAACTGAGTAATTTACAGAGAATTTATTGAGAATTTACCGAGTAATTTACTCGGAATTTATACAGAATTTTCTTAGAATTTATTGAAAATTTTCTGAATAATTTATTTACTATTTATTAAATAATTTACTGATAATTTACAATGTAATTTGTAGAGAATTTGTTGAAAGCTTAACGAGTAATTTATTGAGAATTTACTACGAATTTATGAAGTAATTTGCCGAATAATTTACTAAGAAATTACTTTGAATTTATATAGAATTTTCTGACAATTTTTTGAGTGATTTACTCATAATTTACTGATTAATTCACAAAAAAAATTCTTGTAATTTTTTGTGAATTTACTCAGAATTTTCTGATAAATTACTAAGAATTTGCTGAATAATTTATAGAAAATTTTACGTGTAATTTAATGAGAAATTTCCTGATTAATTTAGTGAGAATTTACGAAGTAATTTACAGAGTAATTTACAGAGAATTTATCAAGTAATTTACTGATAAATTACTGAATAACTCATTCATTAATTTACTTGTAATTTAGGGAGTAATTTATTGAGAATTTACTCAGTAATTTATTTAGAATTTATTAAATAATTTACTAAGAATTTACAGATAATTTACTGCGTTATTTTCTTGGAATTTACAGAGTAATTTACTAAGTAATTGACTCAGAATTTTTTGAGAACTTATGGATAATTAACTGAGTAATTTACAGAGAATTTATTGAGAATTTACCGAGTAATTTACTCGGAATTTATACAGAATTTTCTTAGAATTTATTGAAAATTTTCTGAGTAATTTATTTACTATTTATTAAATAATTTACAGATAATTTACAATGTAATTTATAGAGAATTTATTGAAAGCTTAACGAGTAATTTATTGAGAATTTCCTACGAATTTATGAAGTAATGTGCTGAATAATTTACTAAGAAATTACTTTGAATTTATATAGAATTTTTTGACCATTTTTTGAGTGATTTACTCATAATTTACTGATTAATTCACATAAAAAATTCTTGTAATTTTTTGTGAATTTACTCAGAATTTTCTGATAAATTACTAAGAATTTGCTGAATAATTTATAGAGAATTTTACGTGTAATTTAATGAGAAATTTCCTGAGTAATTTACTGAGAATTTATGAAGTAATTTACTGAGTAATTTACAGAGAATTTACCAATAATTTACTGAGTAATTTACAGAGAACTTATCGAGTAATTTACTGATAAATTACTGAATAACTCACTCATTAATTTACTTGTAATTTAGGGAGTAATTTATTGAGAATTTACTCAGTAATTTATTTAGAATTTTTTAAATAATTTACTAAGAATTTACAGATAATTTACTGCGTTATTTTCTTGAAATTTACAGAGTAATTTACTAAGTAATTGACTCAGAATTTTTTGAGAACTTATGGATAATTAACTGAGTAATTTACAGAGAATTTATTGGGAATTTACCGAGTAATTTACTCGGAATTTATACAGAATTTTCTTAGAATTTATTGAAAATTTTCTGAGTAATTTATTTACTATTTATTAAACAATTTACTGATAATTTACAAGGTAATTTATATAGAATTTATTGAAAGCTTAACGAGTAATTTATTGAGAATTTACTACGAATTTACGAAGTAATTTGCTGAATAATTTACTAAGAAATTACTTTGAATTTATATAGAATTTTCTGACAATTTTTTGAGTGATTTACTCATAATTTACTGATTAATTCAATAAAAAAATTCTTGTAATTTTTTGTGAATTTACTCAGAATTTTCTGATAAATTACTAAGAATTTGCTGAATAATTTATAGAGAATTTTACGTGTAATTTAATGAGAAATTTCCTGAGTAATTTAGTGAGAATTTACGAAGTAATTTACTGAGTAATTTACAGAGAATTTATCAAGTAGTTTACTGATAAATTACTGAATAACTCACTCATTAATTTACTTGTAATTTAGGGAGTAATTTATTGAGAATTTACTCAGTAATTTATTTAGAATTGATTAAATAATTTACTAAGAATTTACAGATAATTTATTGCGTTATTTTCTTGGAATTTACAGAGTAATTTACTAAGTAATTGACTCAGAATTTTTTGAGAACTTATGGATAATGAACTGAGTAATTTACAGAGAATTTATTGAGAATTTACCGAGTAATTTACTCGGAATTTATACAGAATTTTCTTAGAATTTATTGAAAATATTCTGAATAATTTATTTACTATTTATTAAATAATTTACTGATAATTTACAACGTAATTTGTAGAGAATTTGTTGAAAGCTTAACGAGTAATTTATTGAGAATTTACTACGAATTTATGAAGTAATTTGCTGAATAATTTACTAAGAAATTACTTTGAATTTATATAGAATTATCTGACAATTTTTTGAGTGATTTACTCATAATTTACTGATTAATTCACAAAAAAAATTCTTGTAATTTTTTGTTAATTTACTCAGAATTTTCTGATAAATTACTAAGAATTTGCTGAATAATTTATAGAGAATTTTACGTGTAATTTAATGAGAAATTTCCTGAGTAATTTAGTGAGAATTTACGAAGTAATTTACTGATTAATTTACAGAGAATTTACCAATAATTTACTGAGTAATTTACAGAGAATTTATCGAGTAATTTACTGATAAATTACTGAATAACTCACTCATTAATTTACTTGTAATTTAGGGAGTAATTTATTGAGAATTTACTCAGTAATTTATTTAGAATTTATTAAATAATTTACTAAGAATTTACAGATAATTTACTGCGTTATTTTCTTGAAATTTACAGAGTAATTTACTAAGTAATTGACTCAGAATTTTTTGAGAACTTATGGATAATTAACTGAGTAATTTACAGAGAATTTATTGAGAATTTACCGAGTAATTTACTCGGAATTTATACAGAATTTTCTTAGAATTTATTGAAAATTTTTTGAGTAATTTATTTACTATTTATTAAATAATTTACTGATAATTTACAAGGTAATTTATATAGAATTTATTGAAAGCTTAACGAGTAATTTATTGAGAATTTACTACGAATTTACGAAGTAATTTGCTGAATAATTTACTAAGAAATTACTTTGAATTTATATAGAATTTTCTGACAATTTTTTGAGTGATTTACTCATAATTTACTGATTAATTCACAAAAAAAATTCTTGTAATTTTTTGTGAATTTACTCAGAATTTTCTGATAAATTACTAAGAATTTGCTGAATAATTTATAGAGAATTTTACGTGTAATTTAATGAGAAATTTCCTGAGTAATTTAGTGAGAATTTACGAAGTAATTTACTGAGTAATTTACAGAGAATTTATCAAGTAGTTCACTGATAAATTACTGAATAACTCACTCATTAATTTACTTGTAATTTAGGGAGTAATTTATCGAGAATTTACTCAGTAATTTATTTAGAATTGATTAAATAATTTACTAAGAATTTACAGATAATTTACTGCGTTATTTTCTTGGAATTTACAGAGTAATTTACTAAGTAATTGACTCAGAATTTTTTGAGAACGTATGGATAATTAACTGAGTAATTTACAGAGAATTTATTGAGAATTTACCGAGTAATTTACTCGGAATTTATACAGAATTTTCTTAGAATTTATTGAAAATATTCTGAATAATTTATTTACTATTTATTAAATAATTTACTGATAATTTACAATGTAATTTGTAGAGAATTTGTTGAAAGCTTAACGAGTAATTTATTGAGAATTTACTACGAATTTATGAAGTAATTTGCTGAATAATTTACTAAGAAATTACTTTGAATTTATATAGAATTTTCTGACAATTTTTTGAGTGATTTACTCATAATTTACTGATTAATTCAAAAAAAAAATTCTTGTAATTTTTTGTGAATTTACACAGAATTTTCTGATAAATTACTAAGAATTTGCTGAATAATTTATAGAGAATTTTACGTGTAATTTAATGAGAAATTTCCTGAGTAATTTAGTGAGAATTTACGAAGTAATTTACTGAGTAATTTAAAGAGAATTTACCAATAATTTATTGAGTAATTTACAGAGAATTTATCGAGTAATTTACTGATAAATTACTGAATAACTCACTCATTAATTTAGTTGTAATTTAGGGAGTAATTTATTGAGAATTTACTCAGTAATTTATTTAGAATTTATTAAATAATTTACTAAGAATTTACAGATAATTTACTGCGTTATTTTCTTGGAATATACAGAGTAATTTACTAAGTAATTGACTCAGAATTTTTTGAGAACTTATGGATAATTAACTGAGTAATTTACAGAGAATTTATTGAGAATTTACCGAGTAATTTACTCGGAATTTATACAGAATTTTCTTAGAATTTATTGAAAATTTTCGGAGTAATTTATTTACAATTTATTAAATAATTTACAGATAATTTACAATGTAATTTATAGAGAATTTATTGAAAGCTTAACGAGTAATTTATTGAGAATTTCCTACGAATTTATGAAGTAATTTGCTGAATAATTTACTAACAAATTACTTTGAATTTATATAGAATTATCTGACAATTTTTTGAGTGATTTACTCATAATTTACTGATTAATTCACAAAAAAAATTCTTGTAATTTTTTGTGAATTTACTCAGAATTTTCTGATAAACTACTAAGAATTTGCTGAATAATTTATAGAGAATTTTACGTGTAATTTAATGAGAAATTTCCTGAGTAATTTAGTGAGAATTTACGAAGTAATTTACTGAGTAATTTAAAGAGAATTTACCAATAATTTATTGAGTAATTTACAGAGAATTTATCGAGTAATTTACTGATAAATTACTGAATAACTCACTCATTAATTTACTTGTAATTTAGGGAGTAATTTATTGAGAATTTACTCAGTAATTTATTTAGAATTTATTAAATAATTTACTAAGAATTTACAGATAATTTACTGCGTTATTTTCTTTGAATTTACAGAGTAATTTACTAAGTAATTGACTCAGAATTTTTTGAGAACTTATGGATAATTAACTGAGTAATTTACAGAGAATTTATTGAGAATTTACCGAGTAATTTACTCGGAATTTATACAGAATTTTCTTAGAATTTATTGAAAATTTTCTAAGTAATTTATTTACAATTTATTAAATAATTTACAGATAATTTACAATGTAATTTATAGAGAATTTATTGAAAGCTTAACGAGTAATTTATTGAGAATTTCCTACGAATTTATGTAGTAATTTGCTGAATAATTTACTAAGAAATTACTTTGAATTTATATAGAATTATCTGACAATTTTTTGAGCGATTTACTCATAATTTACTGATTAATTCACAAAAAAAATTCTTGTAATTTTTTGTGAATTTACTCAGAATTTTCTGATAAATTACTAAGAATTTGCTGAATAATTTATAGAGAATTTTACGTGTAATTTAATGAGAAATTTCCTGAGTAATTTAGTGAGAATTTACCAATAATTTATTGAGTAATTTACAGAGAATTTATCGAGTAATTTACTGATAAATTACTGAATAACTCACTCATTAATTTACTTGTAATTTAGGGAGTAATTTATTGAGAATTTACTCAGTAATTTATTTAGAATTTATTAAATAATTTACTAAGAATTTACAGATAATTTACTGCGTTATTTTCTTGGAATTTACAGAGTAATTTACTAAGTAATTGACTCAGAATTTTTTGAGAACTTACTAAGAATTTGCTGAATAATTTATAGAGAATTTTACGTGTAATTTAATGAGAAATTTCCTGAGTAATTTAGTGAGAATTTACGAAGTAATTTACTGAGTAATTTAAAGAGAATTTACCAATAATTTATTGTGTAATTTACAGAGAATTTATCGAGTAATTTACTGATAAATTACTGAATAACTCACTCATTAATTTACTTGTAATTTAGGGAGTAATTTATTGAGAATTTACTCAGTAATTTATTTAGAATTTATTAAATAATTTACTAAGAATTTACAGATAATTTACTGCGTTATTTTCTTGGAATTTACAGAGTAATTTACTAAGTAATTGACTCAGAATTTTTTGAGAACTTATGGATAATTAACTGAGTAATTTACAGAGAATTTATTGAGAATTTGCCGAGTAATTTACTCGGAATTTATACAGAATTTTCTTAGAATTTATTGAAAATTTTCTGAGTAATTTATTTACAATTTATTAAATAATTTACAGATAATTTACAATGTAATTTACAGAGAATTTATTGAAGGCTTAACGAGTAATTTATTGAGAATTTCCTACGAATTTATGAAGTAATGTGCTGAATAATTTACTAAGAAATTACTTTGAATTTATATAGAATTATCTGACAATTTTTTGAGTGATTTACTCATAATTTACTGATTAATTCACAAAAAAAATTCTTGTAATTTTTTGTGAATTTACTCAGAATTTTCTGATAAATTACTAAGAATTTGCTGAATAATTTATAGAGAATTTTACGTGTAATTTAATGAGAAATTTCCTGAGTAATTTAGTGAGAATTTACGAAGTAATTTACTGAGTAATTTACAGAGAATTTACCAATAATTTACTGAGTAATTTACAGAGAATTTATCGAGTAATTTGCTGATAAATTACAGAATAACTCACTCATTAATTTACTTGTAATTCAGGGAGTAATTTATTGAGAATTTACTCAGTAATTTATTTAGAATTGATTAAATAATTTACTAAGAATTTACAGATAATTTACTACGTTATTTTCTTTGAATTTACAGAGTAATTTACTAAGTAATTGACTCAGAATTTTTTGAGAACTTATGGATAATTAACTGAGTAATTTACAGAGAATTTATTGAGAATTTACCGAGTAATTTACTCGGAATTTATACAGAATTTTCTTAGAATTTATTGAAAATTTTCTGAGTAATTTATTTACTATTTTTTAAATAATTTACTGATAATTTACAATGTAATTTGTAGAGAATTTGTTGAGAATTTGTTGAAAGCTTAACGAGTAATTTATTGAGAATTTACTACGAATTTATGAAGTAATTTGCTGAATAATTTACTAAGAAATTACTTTGAATTTATATAGAATTTTCTGACAATTTTTTGGGTGATTTACTCATAATTTACTGATTAATTCACAAAAAAAATTCTTGTAATTTTTTGTGAATTTACTCAGAATTTTCTGATAAATTACTAAGAATTTGCTGAATAATTTATAGAGAATTTTACGTGTAATTTAATGAGAAATTTCCTGAGTAATTTAGTGAGAATTTACGATGTAATTTACTGAGTAATTTAAAGAGAATTTACCAATAATTTATTGAGTAATTTACAGAGAATTTATCGAGTAATTTACTGATAAATTACTGAATAACTCACTCATTAATTTACTTGTAATTTAGGGAGTAATTTATTGAGAATTTACTCAGTAATTTATTTAGAATTTATTAAATAATTTACTAAGAATTTACAGATAATTTACTGCGTTATTTTCTTGGAATTTACAGAGTAATTTACTAAGTAATTGACTCAGAATTTTTTGAGAACTTACTAAGAATTTGCTGAATAATTTATAGAGAATTTTACGTGTAATTTAATGAGAAATTTCCTGAGTAATTTAGTGAGAATTTACGAAGTAATTTACTGAGTAATTTAAAGAGAATTTACCAATAATTTATTGTGTAATTTACAGAGAATTTATCGAGTAATTTACTGATAAATTACTGAATAACTCACTCATTAATTTAGTTGTAATTTAGGGAGTAATTTATTGAGAATTTACTCAGTAATTTATTTAGAATTTATTAAATAATTTACTAAGAATTTACAGATAATTTACTGCGTTATTTTCTTGGAATTTACAGAGTAATTTACTAAGTAATTGACTCAGAATTTTTTGAGAACTTATGGATAATTAACTGAGTAATTTACAGAGAATTTATTGAGAATTTGCTGAGTAATTTACTCGGAATTTATACAGAATTTTCTTAGAATTTATTGAAAATTTTCTGAGTAATTTATTTACAATTTATTAAATAATTTACAGATAATTTACAATGTAATTTACAGAGAATTTATTGAAGGCTTAACGAGTAATTTATTGAGAATTTCCTACGAATTTATGAAGTAATGTGCTGAATAATTTACTAAGAAATTACTTTGAATTTATATAGAATTATCTGACAATTTTTTGAGTGATTTACTCATAATTTACTGATTAATTCACAAAAAAAATTCTTGTAATTTTTTGTGAATTTACTCAGAATTTTCTGATAAATTACTAAGAATTTGCTGAATAATTTATAGAGAATTTTACGTGTAATTTAATGAGAAATTTCCTGAGTAATTTAGTGAGAATTTACGAAGTAATTTACTGAGTAATTTACAGAGAATTTACCAATAATTTACTGAGTAATTTACAGAGAATTTATCGAGTAATTTGCTGATAAATTACAGAATAACTCACTCATTAATTTACTTGTAATTCAGGGAGTAATTTATTGAGAATTTACTCAGTAATTTATTTAGAATTGATTAAATAATTTACTAAGAATTTACAGATAATTTACTACGTTATTTTCTTTGAATTTACAGAGTAATTTACTAAGTAATTGACTCAGAATTTTTTGAGAACTTATGGATAATTAACTGAGTAATTTACAGAGAATTTATTGAGAATTTACCGAGTAATTTACTCGGAATTTATACAGAATTTTCTTAGAATTTATTGAAAATTTTCTGAGTAATTTATTTACTATTTATTAAATAATTTACTGATAATTTACAATGTAATTTGTAGAGAATTTGTTGAGAATTTGTTGAAAGCTTAACGAGTAATTTATTGAGAATTTACTACGAATTTATGAAGTAATTTGCTGAATAATTTACTAAGAAATTACTTTGAATTTATATAGAATTTTCTGACAATTTTTTGGGTGATTTACTCATAATTTACTGATTAATTCACAAAAAAAATTCTTGTAATTTTTTGTGAATTTACTCAGAATTTTCTGATAAATTACTAAGAATTTGCTGAATAATTTATAGAGAATTTTACGTGTAATTTAATGAGAAATTTCCTGAGTAATTTAGTGAGAATTTACGAAGTAATTTACTGAGTAATTTAAAGAGAATTTACCAATAATTTATTGAGTAATTTACAGAGAATTTATCGAGTAATTTACTGATAAATTACTGAATAACTCACTCATTAATTTACTTGTAATTTAGGGAGTAATTTATTGAGAATTTACTCAGTAATTTATTTAGAATTTATTAAATAATTTACTAAGAATTTACAGATAATTTACTGCGTTATTTTCTTGGAATTTACAGAGTAATTTACTAAGTAATTGACTCAGAATTTTTTGAGAACTTACTAAGAATTTGCTGAATAATTTATAGAGAATTTTACGTGTAATTTAATGAGAAATTTCCTGAGTAATTTAGTGAGAATTTACGAAGTAATTTACTGAGTAATTTAAAGAGAATTTACCAATAATTTATTGTGTAATTTACAGAGAATTTATCGAGTAATTTACTGATAAATTACTGAATAACTCACTCATTAATTTACTTGTAATTTAGGGAGTAATTTATTGAGAATTTACTCAGTAATTTATTTAGAATTTATTAAATAATTTACTAAGAATTTACAGATAATTTACTACGTTATTTTCTTGGAATTTACAGAGTAATTTACTAAGTAATTGACTCAGAATTTTTTGAGAACTTATGGATAATTAACTGAGTAATTTACAGAGAATTTATTGAGAATTTGCCGAGTAATTTACTCGGAATTTATACAGAATTTTCTTAGAATTTATTGAAAATTTTCTGAGTAATTTATTTACAATTTATTAAATAATTTACAGATAATTTACAATGTAATTTACAGAGAATTTATTGAAGGCTTAACGAGTAATTTATTGAGAATTTCCTACGAATTTATGAAGTAATGTGCTGAATAATTTACTAAGAAATTACTTTGAATTTATATAGAATTATCTGACAATTTTTTGAGTGATTTACTCATAATTTACTGATTAATTCACAAAAAAAATTCTTGTAATTTTTTGTGAATTTACTCAGAATTTTCTGATAAATTACTAAGAATTTGCTGAATAATTTATAGAGAATTTTACGTGTAATTTAATGAGAAATTTCCTGAGTAATTTAGTGAGAATTTACGAAGTAATTTACTGAGTAATTTACAGAGAATTTACCAATAATTTACTGAGTAATTTACAGAGAATTTATCGAGTAATTTGCTGATAAATTACAGAATAACTCACTCATTAATTTACTTGTAATTCAAGGAGTAATTTATTGAGAATTTACTCAGTAATTTATTTAGAATTGATTAAATAATTTACTAAGAATTTACAGATAATTTACTGTGTTATTTTCTTTGAATTTACAGAGTAATTTACTAAGTAATTGACTCAGAATTTTTTGAGAACTTATGGATAATTAACTGAGTAATTTACAGAGAATTTATTGTGAATTTACCGAGTAATTTACTCGGAATTTATACAGAATTTTCTTAGAATTTATTGAAAATTTTCTGAGTAATTTATTTACTATTTATTAAATAATTTACTGATAATTTACAATGTAATTTGTAGAGAATTTGTTGAAAGCTTAACGAGTAATTTATTGAGAATTTACTACGAATTTATGAAGTAATTTGCTGAATAATTTACTAAGAAATTACTTTGAATTTATATAGAATTTTCTGACAATTTTTTGAGTGATTTACTCATAATTTACTGATTAATTCACAAAAAAAATTCTTGTAATTTTTTGTGAATTTACTCAGAATGTTCTGATAAATTACTAAGAATTTGCTGAATAATTTATAGAGAATTTTACGTGTAATTTAATGAGAAATTTCCTGAGTAATTTAGTGAGAATTTACGAAGTAATTTACTGAGTAATTTAAAGAGAATTTACCAATAATTTATAGAGTAATTTACAGAGAATTTATCGAGTAATTTACTGATAAATTACTGAATAACTCACTCATTAATTTACTTGTAATTTAGGGAGTAATTTATTGAGAATTTACTCAGTAATTTATTTAGAATTTATTAAATAATTTACCAAGAATTTACAGATAATTTAATGCGTTATTTTCTTGGAATTTACAGAGTAATTTACTAAGTAATTGACTCAGAATTTTTTGAGAACTTACTAAGAATTTGCTGAATAATTTATAGAGAATTTTACGTGTAATTTAATGAGAAATTTCCTGAGTAATTTAGTGAGAATTTACGAAGTAATTTACTGAGTAATTTAAAGAGAATTTACCAATAATTTATTGTGTAATTTACAGAGAATTTATCGAGTAATTTACTGATAAATTACTGAATAACTCACTCATTAATTTACTTGTAATTTAGGGAGTAATTTATTGAGAATTTACTCAGTAATTTATTTAGAATTTATTAAATAATTTACTAAGAATTTACAGATAATTTACTGCGTTATTTTCTTGGAATTTACAGAGTAATTTACTAAGTAATTGACTCAGAATTTTTTGAGAACTTATGCATAATTAACTGAGTAATTTACAGAGAAGTTATTGAGAATTTGCCGAGTAATTTACTCGGAATTTATACAGAATTTTCTTAGAATTTATTGAAAATTTTCTGAGTAATTTATTTACAATTTATTAAATAATTTACAGATAATTTACAATGTAATTTACAGAGAATTTATTGAAGGCTTAACGAGTAATTTATTGAGAATTTCCTACGAATTTATGAAGTAATGTGCTGAATAATTTACTAAGAAATTACTTTGAATTTATATAGAATTATCTGACAATTTTTTGAGTGATTTACTCATAATTTTCTGATTAATTCACAAAAAAAATTCTTGTAATTTTTTGTGAATTTACTCAGAATTTTCTGATAAATTACTAAGAATTTGCTGAATAATTTATAGAGAATTTTACGTGTAATTTAATGAGAAATTTCCTGAGTAATTTAGTGAGAATTTACGAAGTAATTTACTGAGTAATTTACAGAGAATTTACCAATAATTTACTGAGTAATTTACAGAGAATTTATCGAGTAATTTGCTGATAAATTACAGAATAACTCACTCATTAATTTACTTGTAATTCAGGGAGTAATTTATTGAGAATTTACTCAGTAATTTATTTAGAATTGATTAAATAATTTACTAAGAATTTACAGATAATTTACTGCGTTATTTTCTTTGAATTTACAGAGTAATTTACTAAGTAATTGACTCAGAATTTTTTGAGAACTTATGGATAATTAACTGAGTAATTTACAGAGAATTTATTGAGAATTTACCGAGTAATTTACTCGGAATTTATACAGAATTTTCTTAGAATGTATTGAAAATTTTCTGAATAATTTATTTACTATTTATTAAATAATTTACTGATAATTTACAATGTAATTTGTAGAGAATTTGTTGAAAGCTTAACGAGTAATTTATTGAGAATTTACTACGAATTTATGAAGTAATTTGCCGAATAATTTACTAAGAAATTACTTTGAATTTATATAGAATTTTCTGACAATTTTTTGAGTGATTTACTCATAATTTACTGATTAATTGACCAAAAAAATTCTTGTAATTTTTTGTGAATTTACTCAGAATTTTCTGATAAATTACTAAGAATTTGCTGAATAATTTATAGAGAATTTTACGTGTAATTTAATGAGAAATTTCCTGAGTAATTTAGTGAGAATTTACGAAGTAATTTACTGAGTAATTTAAAGAGAATTTACCAATAATTTATTGTGTAATTTACAGAGAATTTATCGAGTAATTTACTGATAAATTACTGAATAACTCACTCATTAATTTACTTGTAATTTAGGGAGTAATTTATTGAGAATTTACTCAGTAATTTATTTAGAATTGATTAAATAATTTACTAAGAATTTACAGAGAATTTACTGCGTTATTTTCTTGGAATTTACAGAGTAATTTACTAAGTAATTGACTCAGAATTTTTTGAGAACTTACTAAGAATTTGCTAAATAATTTATAGAGAATTTTACGTGTAATTTAATGAGAAATTTCCTGAGTAATTTAGTGAGAATTTACGAAGTAATTTACTGAGTAATTTAAAGAGAATTTACCAATAATTTATTGTGTAATTTACAGAGAATTTATCGAGTAATTTACTGATAAATTACTGAATAACTCACTCATTAATTTACTTGTAATTTAGGGAGTAATTTATTGAGAATTTACTCAGTAATTTATTTAGAATTAATTAAATAATTTACTAAGAATTTACAGATAATTTACTGCGTTATTTGCTTGGAATTTACTGAGTAATTTACTAAGTAATTGACTCATAATTTTTTGAGAACTTATGGATAATTAACTGAGTAATTTACAGAGAATTTATTGAGAATTTACCGAG
Organism: Camellia sinensis; assembly: GCF_055761805.1. Classification (NCBI taxonomy): domain Eukaryota; kingdom Viridiplantae; phylum Streptophyta; class Magnoliopsida; order Ericales; family Theaceae; genus Camellia; species Camellia sinensis. Next base: position 92,525,023 of record NC_138964.1, read on the forward strand.
TAATTTACTCGGAATTTAAACAGAATTTTCTTAGAATTTATTGAAAATTTTCTGAGTAATTTATCTACAATTTATTAAATAATTTACAGATAATTTACAATGTAATTTATAGAGAATTTATTGAAAGCTTAACGAGTAATTTATTGAGAATTTCCTACGAATTTATGAAGTAATGTGCTGAATAATTTACTAAGAAATTACTTTGAATTTATATAGAATTATCTGACAATTTTTTGAGTGATTTACTCATAATTTACTGATTAATTCACAAAAAAAATTCTTGTAATTTTTTGTGAATTTACTCAGAATTTTCTGATAAATTACTAAGAATTTGCTGAATAATTTATAGAGAATTTTACGTGTAATTTAATGAGAAATTTCCTGAGTAATTTAGTGAGAATTTACGAAGTAATTTACTGAGTAATTTACAGAGAATTTACCAATAATTTACTGAGTAATTTACAGAGAATTTATCGAGTAATTTGCTGATAAATTACAGAATAACTCACTCATTAATTTACTTGTAATTCAGGGAGTAATTTATTGAGAATTTACTCAGTAATTTATTTAGAATTGATTAAATAATTTACTAAGAATTTACAGATAATTTACTGCGTTATTTTCTTTGAATTTACAGAGTAATTTACTAAGTAATTGACTCAGAATTTTTTGAGAACTTATGGATAATTAACTGAGTAATTTACAGAGAATTTATTGAGAATTTACCGAGTAATTTACTCAGAATTTATACAGAATTTTCTTAGAATTTATTGAAAATTTTCTGAATAATTTATTTATTATTTATTAAATAATTTACTGATAATTTACAATGTAATTTGTAGAGAATTTGTTGAAAGCTTAACGAGTAATTTATTGAGAATTTACTACGAATTTATGAAGTAATTTGCCGAATAATTTACTAAGAAATTACTTTGAATTTATATAGAATTTTCTGACAATTTTTTGAGTGATTTACTCATAATTTACTGATTAATTGACAATAAAAATTCTTGTAATTTTTTGTGAATTTACTCAGAATTTTCTGATAAATTACTAAGAATTTGCTGAATAATTTATAGAGAATTTTACGTGTAATTTAATGAGAAATTTCCTGAGTAATTTAGTGAGAATTTACGAAGTAATTTACTGAGTAATTTACAGAGAATTTATCGAGTAATTTGCTGATAAATTACAGAATAACTCACTCATTAATTTACTTGTAATTCAGGGAGTAATTTATTGAGAATTTACTCAGTAATTTATTTAGAATTGATTAAATAATTTACTAAGAATTTACAGATAATTTACTGCGTTATTTTCTTTGAATTTACAGAGTATTTTACTAAGTAATTGACTCAGAATTTTTTGAGAACTTATGGATAATTAACTGAGTAATTTACAGAGAATTTATTGAGAATTTACCGAGTAATTTAATCGGAATTTATACAGAATTTTCTTAGAATTTATTGAAAATTTTCTGAGTAATTTATTTACAATTTATTAAATAATTTACAGATAATTTACAATGTAATTTATAGAGAATTTATTGAAGGCTTAACGAGTAATTTATTGAGAATTTCCTACGAATTTATGAAGTAATGTGCTGAATAATTTACTAAGAAATTACTTTGAATTTATATAGAATTATCTGACAATTTTTTGAGTGATTTACTCATAATTTACTGATTAATTCACAAAAAAAATTCTTGTAATTTTTTTGTGAATTTACTCAGAATTTTCTGATAAATTACTAAGAATTTGCTGAATAATTTATAGAGAATTTTACGTGTAATTTAATGAGAAATTTCCTGAGTAATTTAGTGAGAATTTACGAAGTAATTTACTGAGTAATTTACAGAGAATTTACTGAGTAATTTACAGAGAATTTATCGAGTAATTTGCTGATAAATTACAGAATAACTCACTCATTAATTTACTTGTAATTCAGGGAGTAATTTATTGAGAATTTACTCAGTAATTTATTTAGAATTGATTAAATAATTTACTAAGAATTTACAGATAATTTACTGCATTATTTTCTTTGAATTTACAGAGTAATTTACTAAGTAATTGACTCAGAATTTTTTGAGAACTTACTAAGAATTTGCTGAATAATTTATAGAGAATTTTACGTGTAATTTAATGAGAAATTTCCTGAGTAATTTAGTGAGAATTTACGAAGTAATTTACTGAGAAATTTAAAGAGAATTTACCAATAATTTATTGTGTAATTTACAGAGAATTTATCGAGTAATTTACTGATAAATTACTGAATAACTCACTCATTAATTTACTTGTAATTTAGGGAGTAATTTATTGAGAATTTACTCAGTAATTTATTTAGAATTTATTAAATAATTTACTAAGAATTTACAGATAATTTACTGCGTTATTTTCTTGGAATTTACAGAGTAATTTACTAAGTAATTGACTCAGAATTTTTTGAGAACTTATGGATAATTAACTGAGTAATTTACAGAGAATTTATTGAGAATTTGCCGAGTAATTTACTCGGAATTTATACAGAATTTTCTTTGAATTTATTGAAAATTTTCTGAGTAATTTATTTACAATTTATTAAATAATTTACAGATAATTTACAATGTAATTTATAGAGAATTTATTGAAGGCTTAACGAGTAATTTATTGAGAATTTCCTACGAATTTATGAAGTAATGTGCTGAATAATTTACTAAGAAATTACTTTGAATTTATATAGAATTATCTGACAATTTTTTGAGTGATTTACTCATAATTTACTGATTAATTCACAAAAAAAATTCTTGTAATTTTTGTGAATTTACTCAGAATTTTCTGATAAATTACTAAGAATTTGCTGAATAATTTATAGAGAATTTTACGTGTAATTTAATGAGAAATTTCCTGAGTAATTTAGTGAGAATTTACGAAGTAATTTACTGAGTAATTTACAGAGAATTTACCAATAATTTACTGAGTAATTTACAGAGAATTTATCGAGTAATTTGCTGATAAATTACAGAATAACTCACTCATTAATTTACTTGTAATTTATTTAGAATTGATTAAATAATTTACTAAGAATTTACAGATAATTTACTGCGTTATTTTCTTTGAATTTACAGAGTAATTTACTAAGTAATTGACTCAGAATTTTTTGAGAGATTATGGATAATTAACTGAGTAATTTACAGAGAATTTATTGAGAATTTACCGAGTAATTTACTCGGAATTTATACAGAATTTTCTTAGAATTTATTGAAAATTTTCTGAATAATTTATTTACTATTTATTAAATAATTTACTGATAATTTACAATGTAATTTGTAGAGAATTTGTTGAAAGCTTAACGAGTAATTTATTGAGAATTTACTACGAATTTATGAAGTAATTTGCCGAATAATTTACTAAGAAATTACTTTGAATTTATATAGAATTTTCTGACAATTTTTTGAGTGATTTACTCATAATTTACTGATTAATTGACAAAAAAAATTCTTGTAATTTTTTGTGAATTTACTCAGAATTTTCTGATAAATTACTAAGAATTTGCTGAATAATTTATAGAGAATTTTACGTGTAATTTAATGAGAAATTTCCTGAGTAATTTAGTGAGAATTTACGAAGTAATTTACTGAGTAATTTAAAGAGAATTTACCAATAATTTATTGTGTAATTTACAGAGAATTTATCGAGTAATTTACTGATAAATTACTGAATAACTCACTCATTAATTTACTTGTAATTTAGGGAGTAATTTATTGAGAATTTACTCAGTAATTTATTTAGAATTGATTAAATAATTTACTAAGAATTTACAGATAATTTACTGCGTTATTTTCTTGGAATTTACAAAGTAATTTACTAAGTAATTGACTCAGAATTTTTTGAGAACTTACTAAGAATTTGCTGAATAATTTATAGAGAATTTTACGTGTAATTTAATGAGAAATTTCCTGAGTAATTTAGTGAGAATTTACGAAATAATTTACTGAGTAATTTAAAGAGAATTTACCAATAATTTATTGTGTAATTTACAGAGAATTTATCGAGTAATTTACTGATAAATTACTGAATAACTCACTCATTAATTTACTTGTAATTTAGGGAGTAATTTATTGAGAATTTACTCAGTAATTTATTTAGAATTAATTAAATAATTTACTAAGAATTTACAGATAATTTACTGCGTTATTTTCTTGGAATTTACAGAGTAATTTACTAAGTAATTGACTCAGAATTTTTTGAGAACTTATGGATAATTAACTGAGTAATTTACAGAGAATTTATTGAGAATTTACCGAGTAATTTACTCGGAATTTAAACAGAATTTTCTTAGAATTTATTGAAAATTTTCTGAGTAATTTATCTACAATTTATTAAATAATTTACAGATAATTTACAATGTAATTTATAGAGAATTTCTTGAAGGCTTAACGAGTAATTTATTGAGAATTTCCTACGAATTTATGAAGTAATGTGCTGAATAATTTACTAAGAAATTACTTTGAATTTATATAGAATTATCTGACAATTTTTTGAGTGATTTACTCATAATTTACTGATTAATTCACAAAAAAAATTCTTGTAATTTTTTTGTGAATTTACTCAGAATTTTCTGATAAATTACTAAGAATTTGCTGAATAATTTATAGAGAATTTTACGTGTAATTTAATGAGAAATTTCCTGAGTAATTTAGTGAGAATTTACGAAGTAATTTACTGAGTAATTTACAGAGAATTTACCAATAATTTACTGAGTAATTTACAGAGAATTTATCGAGTAATTTGCTGATAAATTACAGAATAACTCACTCATTAATTTACTTGTAATTCAGGGAGTAATTTATTGAGAATTTACTCAGTAATTTATTTAGAATTGATTAAATAATTTACTAAGAATTTACAGATAATTTACTGCGTTATTTTCTTTGAATTTACAGAGTAATTTACTAAGTAATTGACTCAGAATTTTTTGAGAACTTATGGATAATTAACTGAGTAATTTACAGAGAATTTATTGAGAATTTACCGAGTAATTTACTCGGAATTTATACAGAATTTTCTTTGAATTTATTGAAAATTTTCTGAATAATTTATTTATTATTTATTAAATAATTTACTGATAATTTACAATGTAATTTGTAGAGAATTTGTTGAAAGCTTAACGAGTAATTTATTGAGAATTTACTACGAATTTATGAAGTAATTTGCCGAATAATTTACTAAGAAATTACTTTGAATTTATATAGAATTTTCTGACAATTTTTTGAGTGATTTACTCATAATTTACTGATTAATTGACAATAAAAATTCTTGTAATTTTTTGTGAATTTACTCAGAATTTTCTGATAAATTACTAAGAATTTGCTGAATAATTTATAGAGAATTTTACGTGTAATTTAATGAGAAATTTCCTGAGTAATTTAGTGAGAATTTACGAAGTAATTTACTGAGTAATTTACAGAGAATTTACCAATAATTTACTGAGTAATTTACAGAGAATTTATCGAGTAATTTGCTGATAAATTACAGAATAACTCACTCATTAATTTACTTGTAATTCAGGGAGTAATTTATTGAGAATTTACTCAGTAATTTATTTAGAATTGATTAAATAATTTACTAAGAATTTACAGATAATTTACTGCGTTATTTTCTTTGAATTTACAGAGTAGTTTACTAAGTAATTGACTCAGAATTTTTTGAGAACTTATGGATAATTAACTGAGTAATTTACAGAGAATTTATTGAGAATTTACCGAGTAATTTACTCGGAATTTATACAGAATTTTCTTAGAATTTATTGAAAATTTTCTGAGTAATTTATTTACAATTTATTAAATAATTTACAGATAATTTACAATGTAATTTATAGAGAATTTATTGAAGGCTTAACGAGTAATTTATTGAGAATTTCCTACGAATTTATGAAGTAATTTGCTGAATAATTTACTAAGAAATTACTTTGAATTTATATAGAATTTTCTGACAATTTTTTGGGTGATTTACTCATAATTTACTGATTAATTCACAAAAAAAATTCTTGTAATTTTTTCTGAATTTACTCAGAATTTTCTGATAAATTACTAAGAATTTGCTGAATAATTTATAGAGAATTTTACGTGTAATTTAATGAGAAATTTCCTGAGTAATTTAGTGAGAATTTACGAAGTAATTTACTGAGTAATTTAAAGAGAATTTACCAATAATTTATTGAGTAATTTACAGAGAATTTATCGAGTAATTTACTGATAAATTACTGAATAACTCACTCATTAATTTACTTGTAATTTAGGGAGTAATTTATTGAGAATTTACTCAGTAATTTATTTAGAATTTATTAAATAATTTACTAAGAATTTACAGATAATTTACTGCGTTATTTTCTTGGAATTTACAGAGTAATTTACTAAGTAATTGACTCAGAATTTTTTGAGAAGTTACTAAGAATTTGCTGAATAATTTATAGAGAATTTTACGTGTAATTTAATGAGAAATTTCCTGAGTAATTTAGTGAGAATTTACGAAATAATTTACTGAGTAATTTAAAGAGAATTTACCAATAATTTATTGTGTAATTTACAGAGAATTTATCGAGTAATTTACTGATAAATTACTGAATAACTCACTCATTAATTTACTTGTAATTTAGGGAGTAATTTATTGAGAATTTACTCAGTAATTTATTTAGAATTAATTAAATAATTTACTAAGAATTTACAGATAATTTACTGCGTTATTTTCTTGGAATTTACAGAGTAATTTACTAAGTAATTGACTCAGAATTTTTTGAGAACTTATGGATAATTAACTGAGTAATTTACAGAGAATTTATTGAGAATTTACCGAGTAATTTACTCGGAATTTAAACAGAATTTTCTTAGAATTTATTGAAAATTTTCTGAGTAATTTATCTACAATTTATTAAATAATTTACAGATAATTTACAATGTAATTTATAGAGAATTTCTTGAAGGCTTAACGAGTAATTTATTGAGAATTTCCTACGAATTTATGAAGTAATGTGCTGAATAATTTACTAAGAAATTACTTTGAATTTATATAGAATTATCTGACAATTTTTTGAGTGATTTACTCATAATTTACTGATTAATTCACAAAAAAAATTCTTGTAATTTTTTTGTGAATTTACTCAGAATTTTCTGATAAATTACTAAGAATTTGCTGAATAATTTATAGAGAATTTTACGTGTAATTTAATGAGAAATTTCCTGAGTAATTTAGTGAGAATTTACGAAGTAATTTACTGAGTAATTTACAGAGAATTTACCAATAATTTACTGAGTAATTTACAGAGAATTTATCGAGTAATTTGCTGATAAATTACAGAATAACTCACTCATTAATTTACTTGTAATTCAGGGAGTAATTTATTGAGAATTTACTCAGTAATTTATTTAGAATTGATTAAATAATTTACTAAGAATTTACAGATAATTTACTGCGTTATTTTCTTTGAATTTACAGAGTAATTTACTAAGTAATTGACTCAGAATTTTTTGAGAACTTATGGATAATTAACTGAGTAATTTACAGAGAATTTATTGAGAATTTACCGAGTAATTTACTCGGAATTTATACAGAATTTTCTTTGAATTTATTGAAAATTTTCTGAATAATTTATTTATTATTTATTAAATAATTTACTGATAATTTACAATGTAATTTGTAGAGAATTTGTTGAAAGCTTAACGAGTAATTTATTGAGAATTTACTACGAATTTATGAAGTAATTTGCCGAATAATTTACTAAGAAATTACTTTGAATTTATATAGAATTTTCTGACAATTTTTTGAGTGATTTACTCATAATTTACTGATTAATTGACAATAAAAATTCTTGTAATTTTTTGTGAATTTACTCAGAATTTTCTGATAAATTACTAAGAATTTGCTGAATAATTTATAGAGAATTTTACGTGTAATTTAATGAGAAATTTCCTGAGTAATTTAGTGAGAATTTACGAAGTAATTTACTGAGTAATTTACAGAGAATTTACCAATAATTTACTGAGTAATTTACAGAGAATTTATCGAGTAATTTGCTGATAAATTACAGAATAACTCACTCATTAATTTACTTGTAATTCAGGGAGTAATTTATTGAGAATTTACTCAGTAATTTATTTAGAATTGATTAAATAATTTACTAAGAATTTACAGATAATTTACTGCGTTATTTTCTTTGAATTTACAGAGTAGTTTACTAAGTAATTGACTCAGAATTTTTTGAGAACTTATGGATAATTAACTGAGTAATTTACAGAGAATTTATTGAGAATTTACCGAGTAATTTACTCGGAATTTATACAGAATTTTCTTAGAATTTATTGAAAATTTTCTGAGTAATTTATTTACAATTTATTAAATAATTTACAGATAATTTACAATGTAATTTATAGAGAATTTATTGAAGGCTTAACGAGTAATTTATTGAGAATTTCCTACGAATTTATGAAGTAATTTGCTGAATAATTTACTAAGAAATTACTTTGAATTTATATAGAATTTTCTGACAATTTTTTGGGTGATTTACTCATAATTTACTGATTAATTCACAAAAAAAATTCTTGTAATTTTTTCTGAATTTACTCAGAATTTTCTGATAAATTACTAAGAATTTGCTGAATAATTTATAGAGAATTTTACGTGTAATTTAATGAGAAATTTCCTGAGTAATTTAGTGAGAATTTACGAAGTAATTTACTGAGTAATTTAAAGAGAATTTACCAATAATTTATTGAGTAATTTACAGAGAATTTATCGAGTAATTTACTGATAAATTACTGAATAACTCACTCATTAATTTACTTGTAATTTAGGGAGTAATTTATTGAGAATTTACTCAGTAATTTATTTAGAATTTATTAAATAATTTACTAAGAATTTACAGATAATTTACTGCGTTATTTTCTTGGAATTTACAGAGTAATTTACTAAGTAATTGACTCAGAATTTTTTGAGAAGTTACTAAGAATTTGCTGAATTATTTATAGAGAATTTTACGTGTAATTTAATGAGAAATTTCCTGAGTAATTTAGTGAGAATTTACGAAGTAATTTACTGAGAAATTTAAATAGAATTTACCAATAATTTATTGTGTAATTTACAGAGAATTTATCGAGTAATTTACTGATAAATTACTGAATAACTCACTCATTAATTTACTTGTAATTTAGGGAGTAATTTATTGAGAATTTACTCAGTAATTTATTTAGAATTAATTAAATAATTTACTAAGAATTTACATATAATTTACTGCGTTATTTTCCCGGAATTTACAGAGTAATTTACTAAGTAATTGACTCAGAATTTTTTGAGAACTTATGGATAATTAACTGAGTAATTTACAGAGAATTTATTGAGAATTTACCGAGTAATTTACTCAGAATTTAAACAGAATTTTCTTAGAATTTATTGAAAATTTTCTGAGTAATTTATTTACAATTTATTAAATAATTTACAGATAATTTACAATGTAATTTATAGAGAATTTATTGAAAGCTTAACGAGTAATTTATTGAGAATTTCCTACGAATTTATGAAGTAATGTGCTGAATAATTTACTAAGAAATTACTTTGAATTTATATAGAATTATCTGACAATTTTTTGAGTGATTTACTCATAATTTACTGATTAATTCACAAAAAAAATTCTTGTAATTTTTTGTGAATTTACTCAGAATTTTCTGATAAATTACTAAGAATTTGCTGAATAATTTATAGAGAATTTTACGTGTAATTTAATGAGAAATTTCCTGAGTAATTTAGTGAGAATTTACGAAGTAATTTACTGAGTAATTTCCAGAGAATTTATCGAGTAATTTACTGATAAATTACTTTATAACTCACTCATTAATTTACTTGTAATTTAGGGAGTAATTTATTGAGAATTTACTCAGTAATTTATTTAGAATTGATTAAATAATTTACTAAGAATTTACAGATAATTTACTGCGTTATTTTTTTGGAATTTACAGAGTAATTTACTAAGTAATTGACTCAGAATTTTTTGAGAACTTATGGATAATTAACTGAGTAATTTACAGAGAATTTATTGAGAATTTACCGAGTAATTTACTCGGAATTTATACAGAATTTTCTTAGAATTTATTGAAAATTTTCTGAGTAATTTATTTACTATTTATTAAATAATTTACTGATAATTTACAAGGTAATTTATAGAGAATTTATTGAAAGCTTAACGAGTAATTTATTGAGAATTTACTACGAATTTATGAAGTAATTTGCTGAATAATTTACTAAGAAATTACTTTGAATTTATATAGAATTTTTTGACAATTTTTTGAGTGATTTACTCATAATTTACTGATTAATTCACAAAAAAAAATTCTTGTAATTTTTTGTGAATTTACTCAGAATTTTCTGATAAATTGCTAAGAATTTGCTGAATAATTCATAGAGAATTTTACGTGTAATTTAATGAGAAATTTCCTGAGTAATTTAGTGAGAATTTACGAAGTAATTTACTAGGTAATTTAAAGAGAATTTATCAAGAAGTTTACTGATAAATTACTGAATAACTCACTCATTAATTTACTTGTAATTTAGGGTGTAATTTATTGAGAATTTACTCAGTAATTTATTTAGAATTGATTAAATAATTTACTAAGAATTTACAGATAATTTACTGCGTTATTTTCTTTGAATTTACAGAGTAATTTACTAAGTAATTGACTCAGAATTTTTTGAGAACTTATGGATAATTAACTGAGTAATTTACAGAGAATTTATTGAGAATTTACCGAGTAATTTACTCGGAATTTATACAGAATTTTCTTAGAATTTATTGAAAATTTTTTGAATAATTTATTTACTATTTATTAAATAATTTACTGATAATTTACAATATAATTTGTAGAGAATTTGTTGAAAGCTTAACGAGTAATTTATTGAGAATTTACTACGAATTTATGAAGTAATTTGCTGAATAATTTACTAAGAAATTACTTTGAATTTATATAGAATTTTCTGACAATTTTTTGAGTGATTTACTCATAATTTACTGATTAATTCACAAAAAAAATTCTTGTAATTTTTTGTGAATTTACTCAGAATTTTCTGATAAATTACTAAGAATTTGCTGAATAATTTATAGAGAATTTTACGTGTAATTTAATGAGAAATTTCCTGAGTAATTTAGTGAGAATTTACGAAGTAATTTACTGAGTAATTTAAAGAGAATTTACCAATAATTTATTGAGTAATTTACAGAGAATTTATCGAGTAATTTACTGATTAATTACTGAATAACTCACTCATTAATTTACTTGTAATTTAGGGAGTAATTTATTGAGAATTTACTCAGTAATTTATTTAGAATTTATTAAATAATTTACTAAGAATTTACAGATAATTTACTGCGTTATTTTCTTGGAATTTACAGAGTAATTTACTAAGTAATTGACTCAGAATTTTTTGAGAACTTACTAAGAATTTGCTGAATAATTTATAGAGAATTTTACGTGTAATTTAATGAGAAATTTCCTGAGTAATTTAGTGAGAATTTACGAAGTAATTTACTGAGTAATTTAAAGAGAATTTACCAATAATTTATTGTGTAATTTACAGAGAATTTATCGAGTAATTTACTGATAAATTACTGAATAACTCACTCATTAATTTACTTGTAATTTAGGGAGTAATTTATTGAGAATTTACTCAGTAATTTATTTAGAATTTATTAAATAATTTACTAAAAATTTACAGATAATTTACTGCGTTATTTTCTTGGAATTTACAGAGTAATTTACTATGTAATTGACTCAGAATTTTTTGAGAACTTATGGATAATTAACTGAGTAATTTACAGAGAATTTATTGAGAATTTACCGAGTAATTTACTCGGAATTTAAACAGAATTTTCTTAGAATTTATTGAAAATTTTCTGAGTAATTTATTTACAATTTATTAAATAATTTACAGATAATTTACAATGTAATTTATAGAGAATTTATTGAAAGCTTAACGAGTAATTTATTGAGAATTTACTACGAATTTATGATGTAATTTGCTGAATAATTTACTAAGAAATTACTTTGAATTTATATAGAATTTTCTGACAATTTTTTGAGTGATTTACTCATAATTTACTGATTATTCACAAAAAAAATTCTTGTAATTTTTTGTGAATTTACTCAGAATTTTCTGATAAATTACTAAGAATTTGCTGAATAATTTATAGAGAATTTTACGTGTAATTTAATGAGAAATTTCCTGAGCAATTTAGTGAGAATTTACGAAGTAATTTACTGAGTAATTTACAGAGAATTTACCAATAATTTACAGAGTAATTTACAGAGAATTTATCGAGTAATTTACTGATAAATTACTGAATAACTCACTCATTAATTTACTTGTAATTTAGGGAGTAATTTATTGAGAATTTACTCAGTAATTTATTTAGAATTGATTAAATAATTTACTAAGAATTTACAGATAATTTACTGCGTTATTTTCTTGGAATTTACAGAGTAATTTACTAAGTAATTGACTCCGAATTTTTTGAGAACTTATGGATAATTAACTGAGTAATTTACAGAGAATTTATTGAGAATTTACCGAGTAATTTACTCGGAATTTATACAGAATTTTCTCAGAATTTATTGAAAATTTTCTGAGTAATTTATTTACTATTTATTAAATAATTTACTAATAATTTACAAGGTAATTTATAGAGAATTTATTGAAATCTTAACGAGTAATTTATTGAGAATTTACTACGAATTTATGATGTAATTTGCTGAATAATTTACTAAGAAATTACTTTGAATTTATATAGAATTTTCTGACAATTTTTTGAGTGATTTACTCATAATTTACTGATTAATTCCCAAAAAAAATTCTTGTAATTTTTTGTGAATTTACTCAGAATTTTCTGATAAATTACTAAGAATTTGTTGAATAATTTATAGAGAATTTTACGTGTAATTTAATGAGAAATTTCCTGAGTAATTTAGTGAGAATTTACGAAGTAATTTACTGAGAAATTTAAATAGAATTTACCAATAATTTATTGTGTAATTTACAGAGAATTTATCGAGTAATTTACTGATAAATTACTTTATAACTCACTCATTAATTTACTTGTAATTTAGGGAGTAATTTATTGAGAATTTACTCAGTAATTTATTTAGAATTGATTAAATAATTTACTAAGAATTTACAGATAATTTACTGCGTTATTTTTTTGGAATTTACAGAGTAATTTACTAAGTAATTGACTCAGAATTTTTTGAGAACTTATGGATAATTAACTGAGTAATTTACAGAGAATTTATTGAGAATTTACCGAGTAATTTACTCGGAATTTATACAGAATTTTCTTAGAATTTATTGAAAATTTTCTGAGTAATTTATTTACTATTTATTAAATAATTTACTGATAATTTACAAGGTAATTTATAGAGAATTTATTGAAAGCTTAACGAGTAATTTATTGAGAATTTACTACGAATTTATGAAGTAAGTTGCTGAATAATTTACTAAGAAATTACTTTGAATTTATATAGAATTTTTTGACAATTTTTTGAGTGATTTACTCATAATTTACTGATTAATTCACAAAAAAAAATTCTTGTAATTTTTTGTGAATTTACTCAGAATTTTCTGATAAATTGCTAAGAATTTGCTGAATAATTCATAGAGAATTTTACGTGTAATTTAATGAGAAATTTCCTGAGTAATTTAGTGAGAATTTACGAAGTAATTTACTAGGTAATTTAAAGAGAATTTATCAAGAAGTTTACTGATAAATTACTGAATAACTCACTCATTAATTTACTTGTAATTCCGGGAGTAAGTTATTGAGAATTTACTCAGTAATTTATTTAGAATTGATTAAATAATTTACTAAGAATTTACAGATAATTTACTGCGTTATTTTCTTGGAATTTACAGAGTAATTTACTAAGTAATTGACTCAGAATTTTTTGAGAACTTATGGATAATTAACTGAGTAATTTACAGAGAATTTATTGAGAATTTACCGAGTAATTTACTCGGAATTTATACAGAATTTTCTTAGAATTTATTGAAAATTTTCTGAGTAATTTATTTACTATTTATTAAATAATTTACTGATAATTTACAAGGTAATTTATAAAGAATTTATTGAAAGCTTAACGAGTAATTTATTGAGAATTTACTACGAATTTATGATGTAATTTGCTGAATAATTTACTAAGAAATTACTTTGAATTTATATAGAATTTTCTGACAATTTTTTGAGTGATTTACTCATAATTTACTGATTAATTCACAAAAAAAATTCTTGTAATTTTTTGTGAATTTACTCAAAATTTTCTGATAAATTACTAAGAATTTGCTGAATAATTTATAGAGAATTTTACGTGTAATTTAATGAGAAATTTCCTGAGTAATTTAGTGAGAATTTACGAAGTAATTTACTGAGTAATTTACAGAGAATTTACCGATAATTTACTGAGTAATTTACAGAGAATTTATCGAGTAATTTGCTGATAAATTACAGAATAACTCACTCATTAATTTACTTGTAATTCAGGGAGTAATTTATTGAGAATTTACTCAGTAATTTATTTAGAATTGATTAAATAATTTACTAAGAATTTACAGATAATTTACTGCGTTATTTTCTTTGAATTTACAGAGTAATTTACTAAGTAATTGACTCAGAATTTTTTGAGAACTTATGGATAATTAACTGAGTAATTTACAGAGAATTTATTGAGAATTTACCGAGTAATTTACTCGGAATTTATACAGAATTTTCTTAGAATTTATTGAAAATTTTCTGAATAATTTATTTACTATTTATTAAATAATTTACTGATAATTTACAATGTAATTTGTAGAGAATTTGTTGAAAACTTAACGAGTAATTTTTTGAGAATTTACTACGAATTTATGAAGTAATTTGCTGAATAATTTACTAAGAAATTACTTTGAATTTATATAGAATTTTCTGACAATTTTTTGAGTGATTAACTCATAATTTACTGATTAATTCCCAAAAAAAATTCTTGTAATTTTTTGTGAATTTACTCAGAATTTTCTGATAAATTACTAAGAATTTGTTGAATAATTTATAGAGAATTTTACGTGTAATTTAATGAGAAATTTCCTGAGTAATTTAGTGAGAATTTACGAAGTAATTTACTGAGTAATTTACAGAGAATTTACCAATAATTTACTGAGTAATTTACAGGGAATTTATCGAGTAATCTACTGATAAATTACTGAATAACTCACTCATTAATTTACTTGTAATTTAGGGAGTAATTTATTGAGAATTTACTCAGTAATTTATTCAGAATTGATTAAATAATTTACTAAGAATTTACAGATAATTTACTGCGTTATTTTCTTGGAATTTACAGAGTAATTTACTAAGTAATTGACTCAGAATTTTTTGAGAACTTATGGATAATTAACTGAGTAATTTACAGAGAATTTATTGAGAATTTACCGAGTAATTTACTCGGAATTTAAAAAGAATTTTCTTAGAATTTATTGAAAATTTTCTGAGTAATTTATTTACAATTTATTAAATAATTTACAGATAATTTACAATGTAATTTATAGAGAATTTATTGAAAGCTTAACGAGTAATTTATTGAGAATTTCCTACGAATTTATGAAGTAATGTGCTGAATAATTTACTAAGAAATTACTTTGAATTTATATAGAATTATCTGACAATTTTTTGAGTGATTTACTCATAATTTACTGATTAATTCACAAAAAAAATTCTTGTAATTTTTTGTGAATTTACTTACAATTTTCTGATAAATTACAAAGAATTTGCTGAATAATTTATAGAGAATTTTACGTGTAATTTAATGAGAAATTTCCTGAGTAATTTAGTGAGAATTTACGAAGTAATTTACGGAGTAATTTACAGAGAATTTATCGAGTAATTTACTGATAAATTACTGAATAACTCACTGATTAATTTACTTGTAATTTAGGGAGTAATTTATTGAGAATTTAATCAGTAATTTATTTAGAATTTGTTAACTAATTTGCTAAGAATTTACAGATAATTTACTGTCTTATTTTCTTGGAATTTACAGAGTAATTTACTAAGTAATTGACTCAGAATTTTTTGAGAACTTATGGATAATTAACTGAGTAATTTATAGAGAATTTATTGAGAATCTAACGAGTAATTTACTCGGAATTTATACAGAATTTTCTTAGAATTTATTGAAAATTTTCTGAGTAATTTATTTACTATTTATTAAATAATTTACTGATAATTTACAAGGTAATTTATATAGAATTTATTGAAAGCTTAACGAGTAATTTATTGAGAATTTACTACAAATTTATGAAGTAATTTGCTGAATAATTTACTAAGAAATTACTTTGAATTTATATAGAATTTTCTGACAATTTTTTGAGTGATTTACTCATAATTTACTGATTAATTGACAAAAAAAATTCTTGTAATTTTTTGTGAATTTACTCCGAATTTTCTGATAAATTACTAAGAATTTCATGAATAATTTATAGAGAATTTTACGTGTAATTTAATGAGAAATTTCTTGAGTAATTTAGTGAGAATTTATGAAGTAATTTACTGAGTAATTTACGGAGAATTTATCGAGTAATTTACTAATAAATTACTGAATAACTCACTCATTAATTTACTTGTAATTTAGGGAGTAATTTATTGAGAATTTACTCAGTAATTTATTTAGAATTGATTAAATAATTTACTAAGAATTTACAGATAATTTACTGCGTTATTTTCTTTGAATTTACAGAGTAATTTACTAAGTAATTGACTCAGAATTTTTTGAGAACTTATGGATAATTAACTGAGTAATTTACAGAGAATTTATTGAGAATTTACCGAGTAATTTACTCGGAATTTATACAGAATTTTCTTAGAATTTATTGAAAATTTTCTGAATAATTTATTTACTATTTATTAAATAATTTACTGATAATTTACAATGTAATTTGTAGAGAATTTGTTGAAAGCTTAACGAGTAATTTATTGAGAATTTACTACGAATTTATGAAGTAATTTGCTGAATAATTTACTAAGAAATTACTTTGAATTTATATAGAATTTTCTGACAATTTTTTGAGTGATTTACTCATAATTTACTGATTAATTCACAAAAAAAATTCTTGTAATTTTTTGTGAATTTACTCAGAATTTTCTGATAAATTACTAAGAATTTGCTGAATAATTTATAGAGAATATTACGTGTAATTTAATGAGAAATTTCCTGAGTAATTTAGGTAGAATTTACGAAGTAATTTCCTGAGTAATTTAAAGAGAATTTACCAATAATTTATTGAGTAATTTACAGAGAATTTATCGAGGAATTTACTGATAAATTACTGAATAACTCACTCATTAATTTACTTGAAATTTAGGGAGTAATTTATTGAGAATTTACTCAGTAATTTATTTAGAATTTATTAAATAATTTACTAAGAATTTACAGAGAATTTACTGCGTTATTTTCTTGGAATTTACAGAGTAATTTACTAAGTAATTGACTCAGAATTTTTTGAGAACTTACTAAGAATTTGCTGAATAATTTATAGAGAATTTTACGTGTAATTTAATGAGAAATTTCCTGAGTAATTTAGTGAGAATTTACGAAGTAATTTACTGAGTAATTTAAAGAGAATTTACCAATAATTTATTGTGTAATTTACAGAGAATTTATCGAGTAATTTACTGATAAATTACTGAATAACTCACTCATTAATTTACTTGTAATTTAGGGAGTAATTTATTGAGAATTTACTCAGTAATTTATTTAGAATTTATTAAATAATTTACTAAAAATTTACAGATAATTTACTGCGTTATTTTCTTGGAATTTACAGAGTAATTTACTAAGTAATTGACTCAAATTTTTTGAGAACTTATGGATAATTAACTGAGTAATTTACAGAGAATTTATTGAGAATTTACCGAGTAATTTACTCAGAATTTAAACAGAATTTTCTTAGAATTTATTGAAAATTTTCTGAGTAATTTATTTACAATTAATTAAATAATTTACAGATAATTTACAATGTAATTTATAGAGAATTTATTGAAAGCTTAACGAGTAATTTATTGAGAATTTACTACGAATTTATGATGTAATTTGCTGAATAATTTACTAAGAAATTACTTTCAATTTATATAGAATTTTCTGACAATTTTTTGAGTGATTTACTCATAATTTACTGATTAATTCACAAAAAAAATTCTTGTAATTTTTTGTGAATTTACTCAGAATTTTCTGATAAATTATAGAGAATTTTACGTGTAATTTAATGAGAAATTTCTTGAGCAATTTAGTGAGAATTTACGAAGTAATTTACTGAGTAATTTACAGAGAATTTACCAATAATTTACAGAGTAATTTACAGAGAATTTATCGAGTAATTTACTGATAAATTACTGAATAACTCACTCATTAATTTACTTGTAATTTAGGGAGTAATTTATTGAGAATTTACTCAGTAATTTATTTAGAATTGATTAAATAATTTACTAAGAATTTACAGATAATTTACAGCGTTATTTTCTTGGAATTTACAGAGTAATTTACTAAGTAATTGACTCAGAATTTTTTGAGAACTTATGGATAATTAACTGAGTAATTTACAGAGAATTTATTGAGAATTTACCGAGTAATTTACTCGGAATTTATACCGAATTTTCTTAGAATTTATTGAAAATTTTCTAAGTAATTTATTTACTATTTATTAAATAATTTACTGATAATTTACAAGGTAATTTATAGAGAATTTATTGAAAGCTTAACGAGTAATTTATTGAGAATTTAATACGAATTTATGATGTAATTTGCTGAATAATTTACTAAGAAATTACTTTGAATTTATATAGAATTTTCTGACAATTTTTTGAGTGATTTACTCATAATTTACTGATTAATTCCCAAAAAAAATTCTTGTAATTTTTTGTGAATTTACTCAGAATTTTCTGATAAATTACTAAGAATTTGTTGAATAATTTATAGAGAATTTTACGTGTAATTTAATGAGAAATTTCCTGAGTAATTTACAGAGAATTTATCGAGTAATTTGCTGATACATT
The DNA here is from genome assembly GCF_055761805.1 of Camellia sinensis. Classification (NCBI taxonomy): domain Eukaryota; kingdom Viridiplantae; phylum Streptophyta; class Magnoliopsida; order Ericales; family Theaceae; genus Camellia; species Camellia sinensis. Next base: position 92,544,110 of record NC_138964.1, read on the forward strand.
ACAGAATAACTCACTCATTAATTTACTTGTAATTCAGGGAGTAATTTATTGAGAATTTACTCAGTAATTTATTTAGAATTGATTAAATAATTTACTAAGAATTTACAGATAATTTACTGCGTTATTTTCTTGGAATTTACAGAGTAATTTACTAAGTAATTGACTCAGAATTTTTTGAAAACTTATGGATAATTAACTGAGTAATTTACAGAGAATTTATTGAGAATTTACCGAGTAATTTACTCGGAATTTATACAGAATTTTCTTAGAATTTATTGAAAATTTTCTGAATAATTTATTTACTATTTATTAAATAATTTACTGATAATTTACAATGTAATTTGTAGAGAATTTGTTGAAAGCTTAACGAGTAATTTATTGAGAATTTACTACGAATTTATGAAGTAATTTGCTGAATAATTTACTAAGAAATTACTTTGAATTTATATAGAATTTTCTGACAATTTTTTGTGTGATTTACTCATAATGTACTGATTAATTCACAAAAAAAATTCTTGTAATTTTTTGTGAATTTACTCAGAATTTTCTGATAAATTACTAAGAATTTGCTGAATAATTTATAGAGAATTTTACGTGTAATTTAATGAGAAATTTCCTGAGTAATTTAGTGAGAATTTACGAAGTAATTTACTGAGTAATTTAAAGAGAAGTTACCAATAATTTATTGTGTAATTTACAGAGAATTTATCGAGTAATTTACTGATAAATTACTGAATAACTCACTCATTAATTTACTTGTAATTTAGGGAATAATTTATTGAGAATTTACTCAGTAATTTATTTAGAATTTATTAAATAATTTACTAAGAATTTACAGATAATTTACTGCGTTATTTTCTAGGAATTTACAGAGTAATTTACTAAGTAATTGACTCAGAATTTTTTGAGAACTTACTAAGAATTTGCTGAATAATTTATAGAGAATTTTACGTGTAATTTAATGAGAAATTTCCTGAGTAATTTAGTGAGAATTTACGAAGTAATTTACTGAGTAATTTAAAGAGAATTTACCAATAATTTATTGTGTAATTTACAGAGAATTTATCGAGTAATTTACTGATAAATTACTGAATAACTCACTCATTAATTTACTTGTAATTTAGGGAGTAATTTATTGAGAATTTACTCAGTAATTTATTTAGAATTAATTAAATAATTTACTAAGAATTTACGGATAATTTACTGCGTTATTTTCTTGGAATTTACAGAGTAATTTACTAAGTAATTGACTCAGAATTTTTTGAGAACTTATGGATAATTAACTGAGTAATTTACAGAGAATTTATTGAGAATTTACCGAGTAATTTACTCGGAATTTAAACAGAATTTTCTTAGAATTTATTGAAAATTTTCTGAGTAATTTATTTACAATTAATTAAATAATTTACAGATAATTTACAATGTAATTTATAGAGAATTTATTGAAAGCTTAACGAGTAATTTATTGAGAATTTACTACGAATTTATGATGTAATTTGCTGAATAATTTACTAAGAAATTACTTTGAATTTATATAGAATTTTCTGACAATTTTTTGAGTGATTTACTCATAATTTACTGATTAATTCACAAAAAAAATTCTTGTAATTTTTTGTGAATTTACTCAGAATTTTCTGATAAATTATAGAGAATTTTACGTGTAATTTAATGAGAAATTTCCTGAGTAATTTAGTGAGAATTTACGAAGTAATTTACTGAGTAATTTACAGAGAATTTACCAATAATTTACAGAGTAATTTACAGAGAATTTATCGAGTAATTTACTGATAAATTACTGAATAACTCACTCATTAATTTACTTGTAATTTAGGGAGTAATTTATTGAGAATTTACTCAGTAATTTATTTAGAATTGATTAAATAATTTACTAAGAATTTACAGATAATTTACAGCGTTATTTTCTTGGAATTTACAGAGTAATTTACTAAGTAATTGACTCAGAATTTTTTGAGAACTTATGGATAATTAACTGAGTAATTTACAGAGAATTTATTGAGAATTTACCGAGTAATTTACTCGGAATTTATACCAAATTTTCTTAGAATTTATTGAAAATTTTCTAAGTAATTTATTTACTATTTATTAAATAATTTACTGATAATTTACAAGGTAATTTATAGAGAATTTATTGAAAGCTTAACGAGTAATTTATTGAGAATTTAATACGAATTTATGATGTAATTTGCTGAATAATTTACTAAGAAATTACTTTGAATTTATATAGAATTTTCTGACAATTTTTTGAGTGATTTACTCATAATTTACTGATTAATTCCCAAAAAAAATTCTTGTAATTTTTCGTGAATTTACTCAGAATTTTCTGATAAATTACTAAGAATTTGTTGAATAATTTATAGAGAATTTTACGTGTAATTTAATGAGAAATTTCCTGAGTAATTTACAGAGAATTTATCGAGTAATTTGCTGATAAATTACAGAATAACTCACTCATTAATTTACTTGTAATTCAGGGAGTAATTTATTGAGAATTTACTCAGTAATTTATTTAGAATTGATTAAATAATTTACTAAGAATTTACAGATAATTTACTGCGTTATTTTCTTGGAATTTACAGAGTAATTTACTAAGTAATTGACTCAGAATTTTTTGAGAACTTATGGATAATTAACTGAGTAATTTACAGAGAATTTATTGAGAATTTACCGAGTAATTTACTCGGAATTTATACAGAATTTTCTTAGAATTTATTGAAAATTTTCTGAATAATTTATTTACTATTTATTAAATAATTTACTGATAATTTACAATGTAATTTGTAGAGAATTTGTTGAAAGCTTAACGAGTAATTTATTGAGAATTTAGTACGAATTTATGATGTAATTTGCTGAATAATTTACTAAGAAATTACTTTGAATTTATATAGAATTTTCTGACAATTTTTTGTGTGATTTACTCATAATTTACTGATTAATTCACAAAAAAAATTCTTGTAATTTTTTGTGAATTTACTCAGAATTTTCTGATAAATTACTAAGAATTTGCTGAATAATTTATAGAGAATTTTACGTGTAATTTAATGAGAAATTTCCTGAGTAATTTAGTGAGAATTTACGAAGTAATTTACTGAGTAATTTAAAGAGAAGTTACCAATATTTTATTGTGTAATTTACAGAGAATTTATCGAGTAATTTACTGATAAATTACTGAATAACTCACTCATTAATTTACTTGTAATTTAGGGAATAATTTATTGAGAATTTACTCAGTAATTTATTTAGAATTTATTAAATAATTTACTAAGAATTTACAGATAATTTACTGCGTTATTTTCTTGGAATTTACAGAGTAATTTACTAAGTAATTGACTCAGAATTTTTTGAGAACTTACTAAGAATTTGCTGAATAATTTATAGAGAATTTTACGTGTAATTTAATGAGAAATTTCCTGAGTAATTTAGTGAGAATTTACGAAGTAATTTACTGAGTAATTTAAAGAGAATTTACCAATAATTTATTGTGTAATTTACAGAGAATTTATCGAGTAATTTACTGATAAATTACTGAATAACTCACTCATTAATTTACTTGTAATTTAGGGAGTAATTTATTGAGAATTTACTCAGTAATTTATTTAGAATTAATTAAATAATTTACTAAGAATTTACAGATAATTTACTGCGTTATTTTCTTGGAATTTACAGAGTAATTTACTAAGTAATTGACTCAGAAGTTTTTGAGAACTTATGGATAATTAACTGAGTAATTTACAGAGAATTTATTGAGAATTTACCGAGTAATTTACTCGGAATTTAAACAGAATTTTCTTAGAATTTATTGAAAATTTTCTGAGTAATTTATTTACAATTTATTAAATAATTTACAGATAATTTACAATGTAATTTATAGAGAATTTATTGAAAGCTTAACGAGTAATTTATTGAGAATTTCCTACGAATTTATGAAGTAATGTGCTGAATAATTTACTAAGAAATTACTTTGAATTTATATAGAATTATCTGACAATTTTTTGAGTGATTTACTCATAATTTACTGATTAATTCACAAAAAAAATTCTTGTAATTTTTTGTGAATTTACTCAGAATTTTCTGATAAATTACTAAGAATTTGCTGAATAATTTATAGAGAATTTTACGTGTAATTTAATGAGAAATTTCCTGAGTAATTTAGTGAGAATTTACGAAGTAATTTACTGAGTAATTAACAGAGAATTTACCAATAATTTACTGAGTAATTTACAGAGAATTTATCGAGTAATTTACTGATAAATTACTGAATAACTCACTCATTAATTTACTTGTAATTTAGGGAGTAATTTATTTAGAATTTACTCAGTAATTTATTTAGAATTGATTAAATAATTTACTAAGAATTTACAGATAATTTACTGCGTTATTTTCTTGGAATCTACAGAGTAATTTACTAAGTAATTGACTCCGAATTTTTTGAGAACTTATGGATAATTAACTGAGTAATTTACAGAGAATTTATTGAGAATTTACCGAGTAATTTACTCGGAATTTATACAGAATTTTCTTAGAATTTATTGAAAATTTTCTGAGTAATTTATTTACTATTTATTAAATAATTTACTGATAATTTACAAGGTAATTTATAGAGAATTTATTGAAAGCTTAACGAGTAATTTATTGAGAATTTACTACGAATTTATGATGTAATTTGCTGAATAATTTACTAAGAAATTACTTTGAATTTATATAGAATTTTCTTACAATTTTTTGAGTGATTTACTCATAATTTACTGATTAATTGACAAAAAAAATTCTTGTAATTTTTTGTGAATTTACCCAGAATTTTCTGATAAATTACTAAGAATTTGCTGAATAATTTATAGAGAATTTTACGTGTAATTTAATGAGAAATTTCCTGAGTAATTTAGTGAGAATTTACGAAGTAATTTACTGAGTAATTTACAGAGAATTTACCAATAATTTACTGAGTAATTTACAGAGAATTTATCGAGTAATTTGCTGATAAATTACAAAATAACTCAGTCATTAATTTACTTGTAATTCAGGGAGTAATTTATTGAGAATTTACTCAGTAATTTATTTAGAATTGATTAAATAATTTACTAAGAATTTACAGATAATTTACTGCGTTATTTTCTTTGAATTTACAGAGTAGTTTACTAAGTAATTGACTCAGAATTTTTTGAGAACTTATGGATAATTAACTGAGTAATTTACAGAGAATTTATTGAGAATTTACCGAGTAATTTACTCGGAATTTATACAGAATTTTCTTAGAATTTATTGAAATTTTTCTGAATAATTTATTTACTATTTATTAAATAATTTACTGATAATTTACAATGTAATTTGTAGAGAATTTGTTGAAAGCTTAACGAGTAATTTATTGAGAATTTACTACGAATTTATGAAGTAATTTGCTGAATAATTTACTAAGAAATTACTTTGAATTTATATAGAATTTTCTGACAATTTTTTGAGTGATTTACTCATAATTTACTGATTAATTCACAAAAAAAATTCTTGTAATTTTTTGTGAATTTACTCAGAATTTTCTGATAAAATACTAAGAATTTGCTGAATAATTTATAGAGAATTTTACGTGTAATTTAATGAGAAATTTCCTGAGTAATTTAGTGAGAATTTACGAAGTAATTTACTGAGTAATTTAAAGAGAATTTACCAATAATTTATTGAGTAATTTACTGATAAATTACTGAATAACTCACTCATTAATTTACTTGTAATTTAGGGAGTAATTTATTGAGAATTTACTCAGTAATTTATTTAGAATTGATTAAATAATTTACTAAGAATTTACAGATAATTTACTGCGTTATTTTCTTGGAATTTACAAAGTAATTTACTAAGTAATTGACTCAGAATTTTTTGAGAACTTACTAAGAATTTGCTGAATAATTTATAGAGAATTTTACGTGTAATTTAATGAGAAATTTTGTCACGACCCAAACCCGCCCCCATGGGTTAAGGACGTAACCGGCCAGTAATCCTAAGATTACCTACGGCCTCAAACCAAAACAGACTCAACACATCAGAGTAAAGGGGCCAAACGGGAAGCAAAATTTAAAACTTTGTCCATAGAGCTGTGCTTATATGCACATCATAACATTCCATACAAACTCATGTTAATAACTCACGTCAGAAATGTAGTAGCATAAAATTCTATACAGACAGGATCATCCAACTAAGTCAACCCATGAAACTATATACAGACATAATCAAAAACTTCGCCACCATGACAAGATATAAATACATAACGAAAGGGCGAAGACGGGTCTCGTGCGTGAGACACAAGGGCTGACTCTCCAAAAACCTCTGTTGTTCCTCACAGACTTCACTGGGACTGGGTTTGGACTTCTCCGGGCTCACCTACAAACACATGAATGAGCATGAGCGATAGCCCAGTGAATAATATCACATACAGAAGTTACGTAAACAATGTAGAACAACAGGTTCCAAACGGCCTTAGGCCCAATTCCTATTTCTACTTAACAGATATATAAGTATACGAAATTCAAATTAAGTGACTGTAGTTCCAACCATTCTGGCCTTTGGCCCATTCAGATTTCCATTCATGTCGAAACGGCCTTCGACCCATTCATTTATGTCAAAACGGCCTTCGGCCTACTCATTCATGTCAAAACGACCCTTGGTCCATTCATTTACATCAAAACGACCTTTGGTCCATTCATTTATATCAAAACGACATTTGGTCCATTCATTACATCAAAACGACCTTCGGTCCATTCATTTACATCAAAACGACCTTTGGTCCATTCATTACATCAAAACGACCTTTGGTCTATTCATTACATCAAAACGACCTTCGGTCCATTCATTCACATCAAAACGACCTTTGGTCCATTCATTTATATCAAAACGACCTTCGGTCCATTCGTTCACGTCGAAACGACCTTAGGTCCATTCATATATGTCAGACGACCTTCGGTCCACTCATTCATTTCAAAGCGGCCTTTGGCCCACTCATTCATTTCAGAACGGCCTTTGGCCCACTCATTCATTTCCAAACGGCCTTTGGCCCATTTATTCATTTCAAAACAGCCTTTGGCCCACTCATTCATTTCAAAACGGCCTTTGGCCCATTTATTCATTTCAAAACGGCCTTTGGCCCACTTATGCTTATCGAAACGACCTTGGGTCCATTTATGCGTTCATATCAGACTTACGTCCACAATCCCACAATCCCAGTTAGCAATTCATAAAGCTTCAAAGGGAGTAAACAATTGGACATTTACAAGCATTCAAATATCGATATTACTCACAGTGATCGGCTTGTGGATTTGCCCTGGAGCTTGACCCTACACGTTTCATGAACACAAAAGGGTCATTAACAGTTCAATCCGTTCTTTAATTCACATATTCCTCTTTAGGCTTTATTATCATCTCATTAACTCATTTACAATGCTTAACATATGCCTAAGAGTGCTTGCAAGTGAAAGAGAACGGAAAACAGAATACAAAATACAAAAACAGGATTTCAAAAAATAGGGTCCCCGCTCGAGCGTGGACTTCCCCGCTCGAGCGGACCCTTAGGTCTGCGAAAGTACTGGTTGCCTTCAATTCCAACTCGAGCGTGAACTCGGCCGCTCGAGCGGACTGCCTGTCTACATAGCTCCCCGCTCGAGCGTAAACTTCCCCGCTCGAGCGGGAACCATGTCTGCAGAAAATGCTGGGAGCTCGATTTCTCTGCTCGAGCGTCACTTCACCCGCTCGAGCGGACGACGAAAATCTGGGAATCCCAGGTTGAGTTCTTGAGCTCCATTCCGACTTTTAACCAACAAATCATGCATGTTGTAGCTCAAATATCACATATAAGTATACTAACAAGGTATAAACACCAAAACACCTTATTATGGAGCTCAATTTCAAGGATTAAACACTTGCATGTCTCAATTTGACACCAAACTCAATTCTATCATACATATTCATGCATTCAAAGCTCCCATCTTCAATTATTCAGACATGCATGCCCATTTGGTTTCATATTCACTTCAAATAATGTAATTAGTGCTCATTCCCATAAAATTTAACAAAGACATGCTTGCATGTGGGATTACACTACCAATCTTTCACAATTTCACAAATTACATGCTAGATTTTGTGATTCCATAGGAGTTCTTTACATGCATGCACATATAGTCTTCAAATTCATCAAAACCAACTCCTTTCATGTTCTAGATCACAAATTAATCTTCAATTCCCGAAATCACAACTCAAATTCATGAGTTAGGGGTTGGTTACTCACCTAGGAGCTTTAATCTTTCAAATTCTAGTCAATTCTTGAGTTAAATCTTCAAATCCCCAAGCTAGAGCCGAAAATTGCTCAAGTCTCTTCCTTTCTCTCTCTATAGCCGGCCTCTCTCTCACTCTCAAGTGTCTAACTCAGATTTTGAGTTTTTGAGAGAGCTAAAGGAGAGTGCAATGCAAATATACAACAAGCCCCACTAACAAATATTTTAATATAAAATAATGGGGCACTTAATTTATCAATTTAATCAGTTTAAATTGACCAGAATCAATTTTCAATTAAATTTCACCGTAGGCTCTAAAAATTATGCCAATCACAATGGCGTAATCAATTTCGGGTTCTATGGTCGATAAGGCCCTTAATTTAATTCCAAAGCGGATTATTCAAACAGATATTCCTACGGTGAACAGGTAGAATTCCAAAGTCGCTTATATTCACATAATTGCACACAAAAATCATATCAAAACATATAGTCACATACGTATTAGGGACCAATTAGCATACTACGGAACAGGGGTATTACAGTCTTCCCCCCTTTAGGAAGTTTGGTCCTCCAAACTTATTTTACTTTTAGTCAAAACAATTTGGAAGACTTTTCATTCAACGGTTCCAATCATTCTTATAGCCATTCACTTAGTCTCAAAGTCAAGCAACGCTCTATTCTCAATCAGTCATAGATTTCCCTTTTTCCGCCATACAAGGCTTGTACGGTGCCATGCCAAAACTAGAGTGAGAGCTGTTGTTGGAAGCAAAGTTTGCCAACGATGGATAAATCTTTCCAACTCCCCTGAAAAATCTAATGCATATCTTTGGAGCATTCCTCCCAAAACTATAACAAGTTCTTTCTGATCATACATCAATTTGCGGATGGAAAACAGCGCCGAATCATAATTCAGTTTCGTATCAAATTTATAATTTGTCCAGATCATATACAGAAATCATAAGTCATGATTAAGTTTACGTGATACATCCATTAGCCTTAACAGAACAGAACGGAACAGAATAGAACAGAACATATACACGTGAGGTTACGAATAACCAGTTCCATAAGGGAACCTCCGGGTCCGGGTAACATAACAAAACAGAAGCTGAGCCCCCATTCCTCTTGGAGGCTTTTCAGAATTCAAACACATTTTAGAATTCCTGTCTAAACAATAGATACTGGGACCCCATGTAACGAGCGATCTTATCGATGTAAACAGGGGCTAGTCTACAAGCATCATACAAATTTTATAGGGAGAAATGGGCAACTTCAATAATTTTACCTACAATAGCCCAAATGGGACTTATACCTTGGGTGCTCAAGGTAGCCCCACAACGAAATTCGTAGCCACATATTTCCATTTCCATTCCAAAATGGAGGGAGGTTGAAGTAGTCCCGCCACCATCTGAAATTCAACTTCGACCTGTTGGCACCGAAAAATTTTTAGACATATTCACCAACTGACCTCTTCAAGGTAGGTCACCAACATATTTATTTCAATGTCAGCTGACTTTATCACAGAAGTTCGGTCTATTCCGTGTCACAAAAGTTCAATTCATTCTTCAATAATTTCCCAATTCACGATCTGATTCGGTATTTAGTCCAGTAACTCATCACAATTATCCAAGGTCAATTAAAAGTCTTCAGGAATATAAGGTGAATTCAGATACTGATTCCCGAAACAACAAAGGTAACATCGAAGTAATTACCCACACAATACACATAGTCCGTATATCCCCATAGTACCAATTGTAAAATACAACAACACTGAGGCAATCGACTTCTAATAGAATACACGTATTCTCAGTTCATTCAACAGTTTACGGTTTGCAATTCACAATTCAGTTCAGTATTCAATTCTCTGTTCTATCGAGTCTTTCTACTTTATCCGGTAGTCGTTAAAAGCATAAGGCAATTCATATACGTAAATCCCCATGATGTCCAGGCATTATCAAAGGAGTCAAACGCATGTCAAACACAATTCACACATTCTCAGGGCCCCAATTACAGAATATAATGGCGCTGGGCAGGCGTTCACAAGGGGTACTGAATTCGCACACTTATGGATAATCAGGGTTCTTCAAAGTTTCTTGGATGTTAAAACATTTACATAATACCAAAGGATGACATTCCAAACAAAACAAAGGAATAATCGTCTCGGAATCGAAGCACACCCGTTCGCGACCGTCGGTGGCCGATTCTAGATGGATTAGTCAAACCCACCCGTACGAAACCGTCGGTGGCAAGAGGTATCTCAATCAAAGGTGCTACATAGGCTTAACGTCCCCTAGCACGAAAGGACACTCTAAGAATGTCATCAAAGCAACACAACACCATTCACTATAACCTGATTTTCCCAAAATCTGATAATACTGAATCAACCACTCTCCCTTACAAAACATGTTCTGATCAGTCAAAGACAAAAGTTCAGTACTGCTCAAAATCAAATCAATCTACCGTCATCGGTTCCCATAGCGTCAAACAAACAAAATGGAACAACACTCCTTATGACACCCAATCACGGGGTTTGTGCAATTCAGTTCATCTATAACACATATATTCTCAATAGTTGGGGATTGATTCTCAACGGTGTTCATAGTTAGATCAATCTGTTGATAGCCCACAAAAGGTCTTTCAAATAAATCAAGTATCCCCAAATGAGTTCAAGTTTTGGTTCTATCAGTTTTTCTGCCAATAATAATCCGGTCATTTATTTATAGACAATTCTTAACCCCCTTTTACCAAATCAACTTAGATACAGGTTCTTATCAATCAACCCAAGCAAAGGTCTTGTCAGATTAAATCAAACAAAGGTCCCGTCAAATTATATCCAATGAGGGTTCTATCGGGTCAATTCAGACAAAGGTTCTATTGGACCAAGTCAGATAGAGGTTTTCTCAAATAGAGTACATTTGATTCTGTAAAACTCACTTCGTTTGTTTAGGCACATGGCTGATAGTTTCACAACTGTCCTAAATTTATTAGTTCTCAAAGTCATATCAGAATCATTCATCACAACTGTTCATATCAAAGTGTTTCAAATCACGTACAATACGGTATTGTCCACATATGTTTAGGTATAATTACATAAGCATGCAAGTGTTCATATCAGGAGGTACGTATCATAATCAGTATAGCAGTTCCCAAATAAGCCTTACATGCAAGAACATGGTACACAGTAATACATTATACAAAGTTCCTCGGGTACATACAGTATGAGATTGTTACGCAAAAGTTCCAAATTAGTCACATCACCCAGTCAACTTTCTACCAATCAAAATATATGGTCTCGCAATTAGAGTTCATCATTTAGGGCGCTCAACTTGGTCACACGATTACAAAATCATAATTCCAGTGGTTTAGTCATTGAAGGCGGTGACATAATAAATCACCCTGAGCATAGGTGTAGATATATATGTGCATGTGCAGAGTCAATCAATATCCCAAAACGTATTTCACAAATTTCCCAAACGGGGCATATACCTCCAATGAATACAGTCTCGATCATGTGAGTCTAACCAATCTAGATACACATACAGCAGATATGAAATATATGCCGATCCGAATCAAATAATATCCCAAGCGAAGATGTACAAACGTACTAATTCAGAATCAATCAACACATAAGCATTCATTTGTACACAGCATAGATACCTGGGATGATGGTTACAACATTCTGAGTGCTTTCTGGGATGAGTGTAATTACTCCATCCTGAGTAGCAATTCCTACCACTGGTACAGATTTAGCCAAGGCAGAGGATTCATGCACATTTCGTTCAATCCGGGGACAGTTCCTTGCCGTATGGTCCATTTTACCATATCTATAACGAGCCCCAGAAGTCTGATAACAAACTCCTCGGTGTTTCTCACACTGGTGGTGGCAAAGGTTCTTGCCGTAGCGGCAACTGACACCGCTGTCTCAAGATCTCTGCCAATTCTTGTACTACTCTTTCCGGACTATCAAGTCGGGCTGTGGAAGAACCTTCCAACCCGTATGCCCTTAATTTGCCCATACTCTACACAAATTCTTATCAAACTTTACCAAATACTGGGATGCCCAATACGAAATTAAACACAAAATCACATGAGTACATTCGCACATTGTTATATTCTCCTTTCACATATCGTACGCAATTAATCACTTACGCAACAGATAATTGCATATTTATCAAATATCGCATGCTGAACATTTACTAAGTAATTATATACTCAAATCATGTTCATGTTTCACATAGACACCCGTACGCAGAATTGAATGCACATAGACAACTTTTCATGATGTGCATTATAACAAAACAAACTTATTGTACACATTAGTGTAACAATCTATATCTCATATTCGAATCATGTGTGATATTTCTTTTAGCGTGACATATCATGTTGGTCAAGCATATCAACATATCTCATACATAGGCCACGGTATTATTTCCCCCGGGCGAGGGCCTGTGCCACGGCATTATTTCCCCCGGGCTAGGGCTTCATGACCATAAGCCACAGTATTATATCCCCTGGGCGAGGGCCTCCGCTAAGGATACCACAATTATGTTTAAGGAGAATTTAGGAAATCATTCATTCATTTCATATCATTAACAAATATTTAAAGTTAAACGTAACTTTACGGAGTTCTTATTCACCGTCTGATTAAACTTGCATTATACAATATACAAAAGATTCTACGAATATGCATATACTAGAGAGCATATGTAATCAAACAGTCTGCAATGCAAGTACAGCACAACTTAGAGCACATAGTTGCCCAAATCAAAACACTTAAGCATATTCTCGATGCTTTCGAATTCATACTTATCTCATGAATGCATCCTAGATCTTTTCTAGACGCTTATTGCTCTTTTGGACAAGTGCGTGAGTTATTAACTCGTGCTCTGATACCACTCTGTCACGACCCAAACCCGCCCCCATGGGTTAAGGACGTAACCGGCCAGTAATCCTAAGATTACCTACGGCCTCAAACCAAAACAGACTCAACACATCAGAGTAAAGGGGCCAAACGGGAAGCAAAATTTAAAACTTTGTCCATAGAGCTGTGCTTATATGCACATCATAACATTCCATACAAACTCATGTTAATAACTCACGTCAGAAATGTAGTAGCATAAAATTCTATACAGACAGGATCATCCAACTAAGTCAACCCATGAAACTATATACAGACATAATCAAAAACTTCGCCACCATGACAAGATATAAATACATAACGAAAGGGCGAAGACGGGTCTCGTGCGTGAGACACAAGGGCTGACTCTCCAAAAACCTCTGTTGTTCCTCACAGACTTCACTGGGACTGGGTTTGGACTTCTCCGGGCTCACCTACAAACACATGAATGAGCATGAGCGATAGCCCAGTGAATAATATCACATACAGAAGTTACGTAAACAATGTAGAACAACAGGTTCCAAACGGCCTTAGGCCCAATTCCTATTTCTACTTAACAGATATATAAGTATACGAAATTCAAATTAAGTGACTGTAGTTCCAACCATTCTGGCCTTTGGCCCATTCAGATTTCCATTCATGTCGAAACGGCCTTCGACCCATTCATTTATGTCAAAACGGCCTTCGGCCTACTCATTCATGTCAAAACGACCCTTGGTCCATTCATTTACATCAAAACGACCTTTGGTCCATTCATTTATATCAAAACGACATTTGGTCTATTCATTACATCAAAACGACCTTCGGTCCATTCATTTACATCAAAACGACCTTTGGTCCATTCATTACATCAAAACGACCTTTGGTCTATTCATTACATCAAAACGACCTTCGGTCCATTCATTCACATCAAAACGACCTTTGGTCCATTCATTTATATCAAAACGACCTTCGGTCCATTCGTTCACGTCGAAACGACCTTAGGTCCATTCATATATGTCAGACGACCTTCGGTCCACTCATTCATTTCAAAGCGGCCTTTGGCCCACTCATTCATTTCAGAACGGCCTTTGGCCCACTCATTCATTTCCAAACGGCCTTTGGCCCATTTATTCATTTCAAAACAGCCTTTGGCCCACTCATTCATTTCAAAACGGCCTTTGGCCCATTTATTCATTTCAAAACGGCCTTTGGCCCACTTATGCTTATCGAAACGACCTTGGGTCCATTTATGCGTTCATATCAGACTTACGTCCACAATCCCACAATCCCAGTTAGCAATTCATAAAGCTTCAAAGGGAGTAAACAATTGGACATTTACAAGCATTCAAATATCGATATTACTCACAGTGATCGGCTTGTGGATTTGCCCTGGAGCTTGACCCTACACGTTTCATGAACACAAAAGGGTCATTAACAGTTCAATCCGTTCTTTAATTCACATATTCCTCTTTAGGCTTTATTATCATCTCATTAACTCATTTACAATGCTTAACATATGCCTAAGAGTGCTTGCAAGTGAAAGAGAACGGAAAACAGAATACAAAATACAAAAACAGGATTTCAAAAAATAGGGTCCCCGCTCGAGCGTGGACTTCCCCGCTCGAGCGGACCCTTAGGTCTGCGAAAGTACTGGTTGCCTTCAATTCCAACTCGAGCGTGAACTCGGCCGCTCGAGCGGACTGCCTGTCTACATAGCTCCCCGCTCGAGCGTAAACTTCCCCGCTCGAGCGGGAACCATGTCTGCAGAAAATGCTGGGAGCTCGATTTCTCTGCTCGAGCGTCACTTCACCCGCTCGAGCGGACGACGAAAATCTGGGAATCCCAGGTTGAGTTCTTGAGCTCCATTCCGACTTTTAACCAACAAATCATGCATGTTGTAGCTCAAATATCACATATAAGTATACTAACAAGGTATAAACACCAAAACACCTTATTATGGAGCTCAATTTCAAGGATTAAACACTTGCATGTCTCAATTTGACACCAAACTCAATTCTATCATACATATTCATGCATTCAAAGCTCCCATCTTCAATTATTCAGACATGCATGCCCATTTGGTTTCATATTCACTTCAAATAATGTAATTAGTGCTCATTCCCATAAAATTTAACAAAGACATGCTTGCATATGGGATTACACTACCAATCTTTCACAATTTCACAAATTACATGCTAGATTTTGTGATTCCATAGGAGTTCTTTACATGCATGCACATATAGTCTTCAAATTCATCAAAACCAACTCCTTTCATGTTCTAGATCACAAATTAATCTTCAATTCCCGAAATCACAACTCAAATTCATGAGTTAGGGGTTGGTTACTCACCTAGGAGCTTTAATCTTTCAAATTCTAGTCAATTCTTGAGTTAAATCTTCAAATCCCCAAGCTAGAGCCGAAAATTGCTCAAGTCTCTTCCTTTCTCTCTCTATAGCCGGCCTCTCTCTCACTCTCAAGTGTCTAACTCAGATTTTGAGTTTTTGAGAGAGCTAAAGGAGAGTGCAATGCAAATATACAACAAGCCCCACTAACAAATATTTTAATATAAAATAATGGGGCACTTAATTTATCAATTTAATCAGTTTAAATTGACCAGAATCAATTTTCAATTAAATTTCACCGTAGGCTCTAAAAATTATGCCAATCACAATGGCGTAATCAATTTCGGGTTCTATGGTCGATAAGGCCCTTAATTTAATTCCAAAGCGGATTATTCAAACAGATATTCCTACGGTGAACAGGTAGAATTCCAAAGTCGCTTATATTCACATAATTGCACACAAAAATCATATCAAAACATATAGTCACATACGTATTAGGGACCAATTAGCATACTACGGAACAGGGGTATTACAAATTTCCTGAGTAATTTAGTGAGAATTTACGAAGTAATTTACTGAGTAATTTAAAGAGAATTTACCAATAATTTATTGTGTAATTTACAGAGAATTTATCGAGTAATTTACTGATAAATTGCTGAATAACTCACTCATTAATTTACTTGTAATTTAGGGAGTAATTTATTGAGAATTTACTCAGTAATTTATTTAGAATTAATTAAATAATTTACTAAGAATTTACAGATAATTTACTGCGTTATTTTCTTGGAATTTACAGAGTAATTTACTAAGTAATTGACTCAGAATTTTTTGAGAACTTATGGATAATTAACTGAGTAATTTACAGAGAATTTATTGAGAATTTACCGAGTAATTTACTCGGAATTTAAACAGAATTTTCTTAGAATTTATTGAAAATTTTCTGAGTAATTTATTTACAATTTATTAAATAATTTACAGATAATTTACAATGTAATTTATAGAGAATTTATTGAAAGCTTAACGAGTAATTTATTGAGAATTTCCTACGAATTTATGAAGTAATGTGCTGAATAATTTACTAAGAAATTACTTTGAATTTATATAGAATTATCTGACAATTTTTTGAGTGATTTACTCATAATTTACTGATTAATTCACAAAAAAAATTCTTGTAATTTTTTGTGAATTTACTCAGAATTTTCTGATAAATAACTAAGAATTTGCTGAATAATTTATAGAGAATTTTACGTGTAATTTAATGAGAAATTTCCTGAGTAATTTAGTGAGAATTTACGAAGTAATTTACTGAGTAATTAACAGAGAATTTACCAATAATTTACTGAGTAATTTACAGAGAATTTATCGAGTAATTTACTGATAAATTACTGAATAACTCACTCATTAATTTACTTGTAATTTAGGGAGTAATTTATTTAGAATTTACTCAGTAATTTATTTAGAATTGATTAAATAATTTACTAAGAATTTACAGATAATTTACTGCGTTATTTTCTTGGAATCTACAGAGTAATTTACTAAGTAATTGACTCCGAATTTTTTGAGAACTTATGGATAATTAACTGAGTAATTTACAGAGAATTTATTGAGAATTTACCGAGTAATTTACTCGGAATTTATACAGAATTTTCTTAGAATTTATTGAAAATTTTCTGAGTAATTTATTTACTATTTATTAAATAATTTACTGATAATTTACAAGGTAATTTATAGAGAATTTATTGAAAGCTTAACGAGTAATTTATTGAGAATTTACTACGAATTTATGATGTAATTTGCTGAATAATTTACTAAGAAATTACTTTGAATTTATATAGAATTTTCTTACAATTTTTTGAGTGATTTACTCATAATTTACTGATTAATTGACAAAAAAAATTCTTGTAATTTTTTGTGAATTTACTCAGAATTTTCTGATAAATTACTAAGAATTTGCTGAATAATTTATAGAGAATTTTACGTGTAATTTAATGAGAAATTTCCTGAGTAATTTAGTGAGAATTTACGAAGTAATTTACTGAGTAATTTACAGAGAATTTATCGAGTAATTTGCTGATAAATTACAGAATAACTCACTCATTAATTTACTTGTAATTCAGGGAGTAATTTATTGAGAATTTACTCAGTAATTTATTTAGAATTGATTAAATAATTTACTAAGAATTTACAGATAATTTACTGCGTTATTTTCTTTGAATTTACAGAGTAGTTTACTAAGTAATTGACTCAGAATTTTTTGAGAACTTATGGATAATTAACTGAGTAATTTACAGAGAATTTATTGAGAATTTACCGAGTAATTTACTCGGAATTTATACAGAATTTTCTTAGAATTTATTGAAAATTTTCTGAATAATTTATTTACTATTTATTAAATAATTTACTGATAATTTACAATGTAATTTGTAGAGAATTTGTTGAATGCTTAACGAGTAATTTATTGAGAATTTACTACGAATTTATGAAGTAATTTGCTGAATAATTTACTAAGAAATTCTTTGAAATTATATAGAATTTTCTGACAATTTTTTGAGTGATTTACTCATAATTTACTGATTAATTCACAAAAAAAATTCTTGTAATTTTTTGTGAATTTACTCAGAATTTTCTGATAAATTACTAAGAATTTGCTGAATAATTTATAGAGAATTTTACGTGTAATTTAATTATAGCGATCCCGGGTTTACCCTTGTTGTACAGTGATCCGGACATGTGTCCGTGAATGTTGGTAGTTGTTTATTTTCTAGTTTGCATCCTCTTTACTTTGTATATTGAGTTATGGGATGTGTTGGGCAGGTTTGTTACAGGTTGGTTGTGCTTGGGAGCCTAGTGTTGCTGCCCAGATTTTTGGTCCTTCGCTCGAGCGAGGAGTTTGTCGCTCGAGCGAGCGTTGTGTTGCACCTGGTTCTGGACCTGAGAGTTGTAGTTTCTGGCTCGAGCGAGCTTTTCGTGGCTCGAGCGGTCTGGGTTTTTCTTCGCTCGATCGAGAACTTCTTGGCTCGAGCGAGAGTTTTCTGTGTCTGGTCGCTCGAGCGACCAATCCTTCGCTCGAGCGAGCGTGTTTTATATCAGCGGACAGCAGCGTCTAAAACATCACTTTTTCAGTCCTTTTCTTTGATTAAACCCTAAATCCGACACCCTCTCTCTCTAAACTTACACTCTCTCTAAGATTTGATCTCCCTAGGGTGTGAATCTAGCCTAGGGCCTTTGTTAAAAAGATAGAGGGTGTTGAGAGCTTCGACTTAATCTGAAAAAGTTTGGATTTGGAGCAAGTTGATCTTGGAGTCTTCATCTCCTTTTGGGCTAAAACTTCAAGGTAGGGATAACCTACTCCTCTCTATGGGTTTTGTCTTTAAATTTTGGTATTTTGAGATGTTGGGCTTGGTTTGGTAATTTTGTGAAAGTTTGGGGCTTTTGTGTAATTTTACAAAAGTTGGGGTTTTATTCATAATAAACCTAGATGCATGTTTGGCATAGAAAAATAGAATGATTGTTGAATCATTGATGAAAATGGGACCTAAGGGTTGAAATGGTAATTATGGAAAATGGCCTAATTACATTGTTTAATTAATTGGGATAATTAATTGGTGAGAAATGAGGAAATGAAATGTTGATTGAATATCCATTTGTGCATTTATTTTCTGTTTTAGAAATAACTGCTTTGGGCTATCGGTGGAGGATAGTCGAGATTGTTGTAGACAATGCATGATGATTAGGTAAACAGAAACTAATCAATGGAATGTGTCATGGAACTTGACGGTTGATAGAATACATTAATTGTGTGTATTGTGTGATTGTATATAGAACCAATGTGTTTATATACGTTATGTGTAGATGAGGAGATAGGGGATGTACTCCGCGGTTTAGGGGAAGATAGGGGATGTACCTCTAAACCGGATAGGTATTGGGAGGAGATAGGGGATGAACTCCGTAGACAGAGCTCATATGCTTGTCTAGAGAAGTGAAGATAGAGCTCATATGCTTATCTTTGTGAAATGAAGTGTGGATACAGCTTGTATGCTTATCTGTGGATATTGTTGATATACATATCTGTTGTAGAGTGTGGATACAGCTTGTATGCTTATCTGTGGATATTGTTGATATACATATCTGTTGAGAATGTGGATATAGCTTTTATGCTTATCTGAATGTGAGATATAGTTTTTATACATATCTGTGGAAATGATAATAGAGCTAGCATGCTTATCTATTGAAAAAGGAAAATGAAAAGTAATTGGGACTTGTAAGTCGTTGACATAAATATGTAATTTATGTGATTGTATCAGTGTTGACCAACTATCAATTGCTAATGTTTTAGCCATTGTCCATGGTTGGTTTAGTGTATTTCTACTGGGCTGTGGCTCACCCTATATGGGAATATCATTTTCAGGTGCAGGAAGCATGCCACCTCCAAGGACATAGCTGGGAGGCTAGTGGCGGGCATAGTTTTGTCGTTTTACTTTTGATGTATTACATGTAATTTCAAGCCAAGGGCTTAATGTGTAAACGAGTTAGAACTCTTTGTTGTAACCAAGTGTTAACTTGGAAAGCTGTAAGCCCGTAGGGCATTTTGTTATGAGGTTAACATGTAATACTTATGTAATGAAACTCAATGAGATAAAGGAATGTGGTTAGTTTATATGTAAATGCATGTCGTATTTAAAGGGTTTAATGTTATTATTTTGAGGGCGTTACATTAATGAGAAATTTCCTGAGTAATTTAGTGAGAATTTACGAAGTAATTTACTGAGTAATTTAAAGAGAATTTACCAATAATTTATTGAGTAATTTACAGAGAATTTATCGAGTAATTTATTGATAAATTACTGAATAACTATTCATTAATTTACTTGTAATTTAGGGAGTAATTTATTGAGAATTTACTCAGTAATTTATTTAGAATTGATTAAATAATTTACTAAGAATTTACAGATAATTTACTGCGTTATTTTCTTGGAATTTACAGTGTAATTGACTCAGAATTTTTTGCGAACTTATGGATAATTAACTGAGTAATTTACAGAGAATTTATTGAGAATTTACCGAGTAATTTACTCGGAATTTATACAGAATTTTCTTAGAATTTATTGAAAATTTTCTGAGTAATTTATTTACTATTTATTAAATAATTTACTGATAATTTACAAGGTAATTTATAGAGAATTTATTGAAAGCTTAACGAGTAATTTATTGAGAATTTACTACGAATTTATGATGTAATTTGCTGAATAATTTACTAAGAAATTACTTTGAATTTATATAGAATTTTCTGACAATTTTTTGAGTGATTTACTCATAATTTACTGATTAATTGACAAAAAAAATTCTTGTAATTTTTTGTGAATTTACTCAGAATTTTCTGATAAATTACTAAGAATTTGCTGAATAATTTATAGAGAATTTTACGTGTAATTTAATGAGAAATTTCCTGAGTAATTTAGTGAGAATTTACGAAGTAATTTACTGAGTAATTTACAGAGAATTTACCAATAATTTACTGAGTAATTTACAGAGAATTTATCGAGTAATTTGCTGATAAATTACTGAATAACTCACTCATTAATTTACTTGTAATTTAGGGAGTAATTTATTGAGAATTTACTCAGTAATTTATTTGGAATTGATTAAATAATTTACTAAGAATTTACAGATAATTTACTGCGTTATTTTCTTGGAATTTACAGAGTAATTTACTAAGTAATTGACTCAGAATTTTTTGAGAACTTATGGATAATTAACTGAGTAATTTACAGAGAATTTATTGAGAATTTACCGAGTAATTTACTCGGAATTTATACAGAATTTTCTTAGAATTTATTGAAAATTTTCTGAGTAATTTATTTACTATTTATTAAATAATTTACTGATAATTTACAAGGTAATTTATAGAGAATTTATTGAAAGCTTAACGAGTAATTTATTGAGAATTTACTACGAATTTATGAAGTAATTTGCTGAATAATTTACTAAGAAATTACTTTGAATTTATATAGAATTTTCTGACAATTTTTTGAGTGATTTACTCATAATTTACTGATTAATTCACAAAAAAAAATTCTTGTAATTTTTTGTGAATTTACTCAGAATTTTCTGATAAATTACTAAGAATTTGCTGAATAATTTATAGAGAATTTTACGTGTAATTTAATGAGAAATTTCCTGAGTAATTTAGTGAGAATTTACGAAGTAATTTACTGAGTAATTTAAAGAGAATTTATCAAGTAGTTTACTGATAAATTACTTAATAACTCACTCATTAATTTACTTGTAATTTAGGGAGTAATTTATTGAGAATTTACTCAGTAATTTATTTAGAATTGATTAAATAATTTACTAAGAATTTACAGATAATTTACTGCGTTATTTTCTTTGAATTTACAGAGTAATTTACTAAGTAATTGACTCAGAATTTTTTGAGAACTTATGGATAATTAACTGAGTAATTTACAGAGAATTTATTGAGAATTTACCGAGTAATTTACTCGGAATTTATACAGAATTTTCTTAGAATTTATTGAAAATTTTCTGAATAATTTATTTACTATTTATTAAATAATTTACTGATAATTTACAATGTAATTTGTAGAGAATTTGTTGAAAGCTTAACGAGTAATTTATTGAGAATTTACTACGAATTTATGAAGTAATTTGCTGAATAATTTACTAAGAAATTACTTTGAATTTATATAGAATTTTCTGACAATTTTTTGAGTGATTTACTCATAATTTACTGATTAATTCACAAAAAAAATTCTTGTAATTTTTTGTGAATTTACTCAGAATTTTCTGATAAATTACTAAGAATTTGCTGAATAATTTATAGAGAATTTTACGTGTAATTTAATGAGAAATTTCCTGAGCAATTTAGTGAGAATTTACGAAGTAATTTACTGAGTAATTTACAGAGAATTTACCAATAATTTACAGAGTAATTTACAGAGAATTTATCGAGTAATTTACTGATAAATTACTGAATAACTCACTCATTAATTTACTTGTAATTTAGGGAGTAATTTATTGAGAATTTACTCAGTAATTTATTTAGAATTGATTAAATAATTTACTAAGAATTTACAGATAATTTACTGCGTTATTTTCTTGGAATTTACAGAGTAATTTACTAAGTAATTGACTCAGAATTTTTTGAGAACTTACTAAGAATTTACTGAATAATTTATAGAGAATTTTACGTGTAATTTAATGAGAAATTTCCTGAGTAATTTAGTGAGAATTTACGAAGTAATTTACTGAGTAATTTAAAGAGAATTTACCAATAATTTTTTGTGTAATTTACAGAGAATTTATCGAGTAATTTACTGATAAATTACTGAATAACTCACTCATTAATTTACTTGTAATTTAGGGAGTAATTTATTGAGAATTTACTCAGTAATTTATTTAGAATTTATTAAATAATTTACTAAAAATTTACAGATAATTTACTGCGTTATTTTCTTGGAATTTACAGAGTAATTTACTATGTAATTGACTCAGAATTTTTTGAGAACTTATGGATAATTAACTGAGTAATTTACAGAGAATTTATTGAGAATTTACCGAGTAATTTACTCGGAATGTAAACAGAATTTTCTTAGAATTTATTGAAAATTTTCTGAGTAATTTATTTACAATTTATTAAATAATTTACAGATAATTTACAATGTAATTTATAGAGAATTTATTGAAAGCTTAACGAGTAATTTATTGAGAATTTACTACGAATTTATGATGTAATTTGCTGAATAATTTACTAAGAAATTACTTTGAATTTATATAGAATTTTCTGACAATTTTTTGAGTGATTTACTCATAATTTACTGATTAATTCACAAAAAAAATTCTTGTAATTTTTTGTGAATTTACTCAGAATTTTCTGATAAATTACTAAGAATTTGCTGAATAATTTATAGAGAATTTTACGTGTAATTTAATGAGAAATTTCCTGAGCAATTTAGTGAGAATTTACGAAGTAATTTACTGAGTAATTTACAAAGAATTTACCAATAATTTACAGAGTAATTTACAGAGAATTAATCGAGTAATTTACTGATAAATTACTGAATAACTCACTCATTAATTTACTTGTAATTTAGGGAGTAATTTATTGAGAATTTACACAGTAATTTATTTAGAATTGATTAAATAATTTACTAAGAATTTACAGATAATTTACTGCGTTATTTTCTTGGAATTTACAGAGTAATTTACTAAGTAATTGACTCAGAATTTTTTGAGAACTTATGGATAATTAACTGAGTAATTTACAGAGAATTTATTGAGAATTTACCGAGTAATTTACTCGGAATTTATACAGAATTTTCTTAGAATTTATTGAAAATTTTCTGAGTAATTTATTTACTATTTATTAAATAATTTACTGATAATTTACAAGGTAATTTATAGAGAATTTATTGAAATCTTAACGAGTAATTTATTGAGAATTTACTACGAATTTATGATGTAATTTGCTGAATAATTTACTAAGAAATTACTTTGAATTTATATAGAATTTTCTGACAATTTTTTGAGTGATTTACTCATAATTTACTGATTAATTCCCAAAAAAAATTCTTGTAATTTTTTGTGAATTTACTCAGAATTTTCTGATAAATTACTAAGAATTTGTTGAATAATTTATAGAGAATTTTACGTGTAATTTAATGAGAAATTTCCTGAGTAATTTAGTGAGAATTTACGAAGTAATTTACTGAGTAATTTACAGAGAATTTACCAATAATTTACTGAGTAATTTACAGAGAATTTATCGAGTAATTTGCTGATAAATTACAGAATAACTCACTCATTAATTTACTTGTAATTCAGGGAGTAATTTATTGAGAATTTACTCAGTAATTTATTTAGAATTGATTAAATAATTTACTAAGAATTTACAGATAATTTACTGCGTTATTTTCTTGGAATTTACAGAGTAATTTACTAAGTAATTGACTCAGAATTTTTTGAGAACTTATGGATAATTAACTGAGTAATTTACAGAGAATTTATTGAGAATTTACCGAGTAATTTACTCGGAATTTATACAGAATTTTC
Source organism: Camellia sinensis (assembly GCF_055761805.1). NCBI lineage: Eukaryota > Viridiplantae > Streptophyta > Magnoliopsida > Ericales > Theaceae > Camellia > Camellia sinensis. Next base: position 92,568,664 of record NC_138964.1, read on the forward strand.
TTAGAATTTATTGAAAATTTTCTGAGTAATTTATTTACTATTTATTAAATAATTTACTGATAATTTACAAGGTAATTTATAAAGAATTTATTGAAAGCTTAACGAGTAATTTATTGAGAATTTACTACGAATTTATGATGTAATTTGCTGAATAATTTACTAAGAAATTACTTTGAATTTATATAGAATTTTCTGACAATTTTTTGAGTGATTTACTCATAATTTACTGATTAATTCACAAAAAAAATTCTTGTAATTTTTTGTGAATTTACTCAGAATTTTCTGATAAATTACTAAGAATTTGCTGAATAATTTATAGAGAATTTTATGTGTAATTTAATGAGAAATTTCCTGAGTAATTTAGTGAGAATTTACGAAGTAATTTACTGAGTAATTTACAGAGAATTTACCAATAATTTACTGAGTAATTTACAGAGAATTTATCGAGTAATTTGCTGATAAATTACAGAATAACTCACTCATTAATTTACTTGTAATTTAGGGAGTAATTTATTGAGAATTTACTCAGTAATTTATTTAGAATTGATTAAATAATTTACTAAGAATTTACAGATAATTTACTGCGTTATTTTCTTTGAATTTACAGAGTAATTTACTAAGTAATTGACTCAGAATTTTTTGAGAACTTATGGATAATTAACTGAGTAATTTACAGAGAATTTATTGAGAATTTACCGAGTAATTTACTCGGAATTTATACAGAATTTTCTTAGAATTTATTGAAAATTTTCTGAATAATTTATTTACTATTTATTAAATAATTTTCTGATAATTTACAATGTAATTTGTAGAGAATTTGTTGAAAGCTTAACGAGTAATTTATTGGGAATTTACTACGAATTTATGAAGTAATTTGCTGAATAATTTACTAAGAAATTACTTTGAATTTATATAGAATTTTCTGACAATTTTTTGAGTGATTTACTCATAATTTACTGATTAATTCACAAAAAAAATTCTTGTAATTTTTTGTGAATTTACTCAGAATTTTCTGATAAATTACTAAGAATTTGCTGAATAATTTATAGAGAATTTTACGTGTAATTTAATGAGAAATTTCCTGAGTAATTTAGTGAGAATTTACGAAGTAATTTACTGAGTAATTTACAGAGAATTTACCAATAATTTACTGAGTAATTTACAGAGAATTTATCGAGTAATTTGCTGATAAATTACAGAATAACTCACTCATTAATTTACTTGTAATTCAGGGAGTAATTTATTGAGAATTTACTCAGTAATTTATTTAGAATTGATTAAATAATTTACTAAGAATTTACAGATAATTTTCTGCGTTATTTTCTTTGAATTTACAGAGTAATTTACTAAGTAATTGACTCAGAATTTTTTGAGAACTTATGGATAATTAACTGAGTAATTTACAGAGAATTTATTGAGAATTTACCGAGTAATTTACTCGGAATTTATACAGAATTTTCTTAGAATTTATTGAAAATTTTCTGAATAATTTATTTACTATTTATTAAATAATTTTCTGATAATTTACAATGTAATTTGTAGAGAATTTGTTGAAAGCTTAACGAGTAATTTATTGAGAATTTACTACGAATTTATGAAGTAATTTGCTGAATAATTTACTAAGAAATTACTTTGAATTTATATAGAATTTTCTGACAATTTTTTGAGTGATTTACTCATAATTTACTGATTAATTCACAAAAAAAATTCTTGTAATTTTTTGTGAATTTACTCAGAATTTTCTGATAAATTACTAAGAATTTGCTGAATAATTTATAGAGAATTTTACGTGTAATTTAATGAGAAATTTCCTGAGTAATTTAGTGAGAATTTACGAAGTAATTTACTGAGTAATTTACCAATAATTTACTGAGTAATTTACAGAGAATTTATCGAGTAATTTGCTGATAAATTACAGAATAACTCACTCATTAATTTACTTGTAATTCAGGGAGTAATTTATTGAGAATTTACTCAGTAATTTATTTAGAATTGATTAAATAATTTACTAAGAATTTACAGATAATTTTCTGCGTTATTTTCTTTGAATTTACAGAGTAATTTACTAAGTAATTGACTCAGAATTTTTTGAGAACTTATGGATAATTAACTGAGTAATTTACAGAGAATTTATTGAGAATTTACCGAGTAATTTACTCGGAATTTATACAGAATTTTCTTAGAATTTATTGAAAATTTTCTGAATAATTTATTTACTATTTATTAAATAATTTTCTGATAATTTACAATGTAATTTGTAGAGAATTTGTTGAAAGCTTAACGAGTAATTTATTGAGAATTTACTACGAATTTATGAAGTAATTTGCTGAATAATTTACTAAGAAATTACTTTGAATTTATATAGAATTTTCTGACAATTTTTTGAGTGATTTACTCATAATTTACTGATTAATTCACAAAAAAAATTCTTGTAATTTTTTGTGAATTTACTCAGAATTTTCTGATAAATTACTAAGAATTTGCTGAATAATTTATAGAGAATTTTACGTGTAATTTAATGAGAAATTTCCTGAGTAATTTAGTGAGAATTTACGAAGTAATTTACTGAGTAATTTACAGAGAATTTACCAATAATTTACTGAGTAATTTACAGAGAATTTATCGAGTAATTTGCTGATAAATTACAGAATAACTCACTCATTAATTTACTTGTAATTCAGGGAGTAATTTATTGAGAATTTACTCAGTAATTTATTTAGAATTGATTAAATAATTTACTAAGAATTTACAGATAATTTTCTGCGTTATTTTCTTTGAATTTACAGAGTAATTTACTAAGTAATTGACTTAGAATTTTTTGAGAACTTATGGATAATTAACTGAGTAATTTACAGAGAATTTATTGAGAATTTACCGAGTAATTTACTCGGAATTTATACAGAATTTTCTTAGAATTTATTGAAAATTTTCTGAATTATTTATTTACTATTTATTAAATAATTTTCTGATAATTTACAATGTAATTTGTAGAGAATTTGTTGAAAGCTTAACGAGTAATTTATTGAGAATTTACTACGAATTTATGAAGTAATTTGCTGAATAATTTACTAAGAAATTACTTTGAATTTATATAGAATTTTCTGACAATTTTTTGAGTGATTTACTCATAATTTACTGATTAATTCCCAAAAAAAATTCTTGTAATTTTTTGTGAATTTACTCAGAATTTTCTGATAAATTACTAAGAATTTGTTGAATAATTTATAGAGAATTTTACGTGTAATTTAATGAGAAATTTCCTGAGTAATTTAGTGAGAATTTACGAAGTAATTTACTGAGTAATTTACAGAGAATTTACCAATAATTTACTGAGTAATTTACAGGGAATTTATCGAGTAATTTACTGATAAATTTCTGAATAACTCACTCATTAATTTACTTGTAATTTAGGGAGTAATTTATTGAGAATTTACTCAGTAATTTATTCAGAATTGATTAAATAATTTACTAAGAATTTACAGATAATTTACTGCGTTATTTTCTTGGAATTTACAGAGTAATTTACTAAGTAATTGACTCAGAATTTTTTGAGAACTTACTAAGAATTTGCTGAATAATTTATAGAGAATTTTACGTGTAATTTAATGAGAAATTTCCTGAGTAATTTAGTGAGAATTTACGAAGTAATTTACTGAGTAATTTAAAGAGAATTTACCAATAATTTATTGTGTAATTTACAGAGAATTTATCGAGTAATTTACTGATAAATTACTGAAAAACTCACTCATTAATTTACTTGTAATTTAGGGAGTAATTTATTGAGAATTTACTCAGTAATTTATTTAGAATTGATTAAATAATTTACTAAGAATTTACAGATAATTTTCTGCGTTATTTTCTTTGAATTTATAGAGTAATTTACTAAGTAATTGACTCAGAATTTTTTGAGAACTTATGGATAATTAACTGAGTAATTTACAGAGAATTTATTGAGAATTTACCGAGTAATTTACTCGGAATTTATACAGAATTTTCTTAGAATTTATTGAAAATTTTCTGAATAATTTATTTACTATTTATTAAATAATTTTCTGATAATTTACAATGTAATTTGTAGAGAATTTGTTGAAAGCTTAACGAGTAATTTATTGAGAATTTACTACGAATTTATGATGTAATTTGCTGAATAATTTACTAAGAAATTACTTTGAATTTATATAGAATTTTCTGACAATTTTTTGAGTGATTTACTCATAATTTACTGATTAATTCACAAAAAAAAATTCTTGTAATTTTTTGTGAATTTACTCAGAATTTTCTGATAAATTACTAAGAATTTGCTGAATAATTTATACAGAATTTTACGTGTAATTTAATGAGAAATTTCCTGAGCAATTTTGTGAGAATTTACGAAGTAATTTACTGAGTAATTTACAGAGAATTTACCAATAATTTACAGTGTAATTTACTGAGAATTTATCGAGTAATTTACTGATAAATTACTGAATAACTCACTCATTAATTTACTTGTAATTTAGGGAGTAATTTATTGAGAATTTACTCAGTAATTTATTTAGAATTGATTAAATAATTTACTAAGAATTTACAGATAATTTACTGCGTTATTTTCTTGGAATTTACAGAGTAATTTACTAAGTAATTGACTCAGAATTTTTTGAGAACTTATGGATAATTAACTGAGTAATTTACAGAGAATTTATTGAGAATTTACCGAGTAATTTACTCGGTATTTATACAGAATTTTCTTAGAATTTATTGAAAATTTTCTGAGTAATTTATTTACTATTTATTAAATAATTTACTGATAATTTACAAGGTAATTTATAGAGAATTTATTGAAAACTTAACGAGTAATTTATTGAGAATTTACTACGAATTTATGATGTAATTTGCTGAATAATTTACTAAGAAATTACTTTGAATTTATGTAGAATTTTCTGACAATTTTTTGAGTGATTTACTCATAATTTACTGATTAATTCCCAAAAAAAATTCTTGTAATTTTTTGTGAATTTACTCAGAATTTTCTGATAAATTACTAAGAATTTGTTGAATAATTTATAGAGAATTTTACGTGTAATTTAATGAGAAATTTCCTGAGTAATTTAGTGAGAATTTACGAAGTAATTTACTGAGTAATTTACAGAGAATTTACCAATAATTTACTGAGTAATTTACAGGGAATTTATCGAGTAATTTACTGATAAATTACTGAATAACTCACTCATTAATTTACTTGTAATTTAGGGAGTAATTTATTGAGAATTTACTCAGTAATTTATTTAGAATTGATTAAATAATTTACTAAGAATTTACAGATAATTTACTGCGTTATTTTCTTGGAATTTACAGAGTAATTTACTAAGTAATTGACTCAGAATTTTTTGAGAACTTATGGATAATTAACTGAGTAATTTACAGAGAATTTATTGAGAATTTACCGAGTAATTTACTCGGAATTTATACAGAATTTTCTTAGAATTTATTGAAAATTTTCTGTGTAATTTATTTACTATTTATTAAATAATTTACTGATAATTTACAAGGTAATTTATAAAGAATTTATTGAAAGCTTAACGAGTAATTTATTGAGAATTTACTACGAATTTATGATGTAATTTGCTGAATAATTTACTAAGAAATTACTTTGAATTTATATAGAATTTTCTGACAATTTTTTGAGTGATTTACTCATAATTTACTGATTAATTCACAAAAAAAATTCTTGTACTTTTTTGTGAATTTACTCAGAATTTTCTGATAAATTACTAAGAATTTGCTGAATAATTTATAGAGAATTTTACGTGTAATTTAATGAGAAATTTCCTGAGTAATTTTGTGAGAATTTACGAACTAATTTACTGAGTAATTTAAAGAGAATTTACCAATAATTTATTGTGTAATTTACAGAGAATTTATCGAGTAATTTACTGATAAATTACTGAATAACTCACTCATTAATTTACTTGTAATTTAGGGAGTAATTTATTGAGAATTTACTCAGTAATTTATTTAGAATTTATTAAATAATTTACTAAGAATTTACAGATAATTTACTGCGTTATTTTCTTGGAATTTACAGAGTAATTTACTAAGTAATTGACTCAGAATTTTTTGAGAACTTATGGATAATTAACTGAGTAATTTACAGAGAATTTATTGAGAATTTACCGAGTAATTTACTCGGAATTTAAACAGAATTTTCTTAGAATTTATTGAAAATTTTCTGAGTAATTTATTTACAATTTATTAAATAATTTACAGATAATTTACAATGTAATTTATAGAGAATTTATTGAAAGCTTAACGAGTAATTTATTGAGAATTTCCTACGAATTTATGAAGTAATGTGCTGAATAATTTACTAAGAAATTACTTTGAATTTATATAGAATTATCTGACAATTTTTTGAGTGATTTACTCATAATTTACTGATTAATTCACAAAAAAAATTCTTGTAATTTTTTGTGAATTTACTTAGAATTTTCTGATAAATTACTAAGAATTTGCTGAATAATTTATAGAGAATTTTACGTGTAATTTAATGAGAAATTTCCTGAGTAATTTAGTGAGAATTTACGAAGTAATTTACGGAGTAATTTACAGAGAACTTATCGAGTAATTTACTGATAAATTACTGAATAACTCACTCATTAATTTACTTGTAATTTAGGGAGTAATTTATTGAGAATTTACTCAGTAATTTATTTAGAATTTGTTAAATAATTTGCTAAGAATTTACAGATAATTTACTGTGTTATTTTCTTTGAATTTACAGAGTAATTTACTAAGTAATTGACTCAGAATTTTTTGAGAACTTATGGATAATTAACTGAGTAATTTATAGAGAATTTATTGAGAATTTAACGAGCAATTTACTCGGAATTTATACAGAATTTTCTTAGAATTTATTGAAAATTTTCTGAGTAATTTATTTACTATTTATTAAATAATTTACTGAAAATTTACAAGGTAATTTATAGAGAATTTATTGAAAGCTTAACGAGTAATTTATTGAGAATTTACTACGAATTTATGAAGTAATTTGCTGAATAATTTACTAAGAAATTACTTTGAATTTATATAGAAGTTTCTGACAATTTTTTGAGTGATTTACTCATAATTTACTGATTAATTGACAAAAAAAATTCTTGTAATTTTTTGTGAATTTACTCCGAATTTTCTGATAAATTACTAAGAATTTGCTGAATAATTTATAGAGAATTTTACGTGTAATTTAATGAGAAATTTCTTGAGTAATTTAGTGAGAATTTACGAAGTAATTTACTGAGTAATTTACAGAGAATTTATCGAGTAATTTTCTAATAAATTACTGAATAACTCACTCATTAATTTACTTGTAATTTAGGGAGTAATTTATTGAGAATTTACTCAGTAATTTATTTAGAATTTATTAAATAATTTACTAAGAATTTACAGATAATTTACTGCGTTATTTTCTTGGAATTTACAAAGTAATTTACTAAGTAATTGACTCCAAATTTTTTGAGAACTTATGGATAATTAACTGTGTAATTTACAGAGAATTTATTGAGAATTTACCGAGTAATTTACTTGGAATTTATACAGAATTTTCTTAGAATTTATTGAAAATTTTTTGAGTAATTTATTTACAATTTATTAACTAATTTACAGATAATTTACAATGTAATTTATAGAGAATTTATTGAAAGCTTAACGAGTAATTTATTGAGAATTTCCTACGAATTTATGAAGTAATGTGCTGAATAATTTACTAAGAAATTACTTTGAATTTATATAGAATTTTCTGACAATTTTTTGAGTGATTTACTCATAATTTACTGATTAATTCACAAAAAAAATTCTTGTAATTTTTTGTGAATTTACTCAGAATTTTCTGATAAATTACTAAGAATTTGCTGAATAATTTATAGAGAATTTTACGTGTAATTTAATGAGAAATTTCCTGAGTAATTTAGTGAGAATTTACGAAGTAATTTACTGAGTAATTTAAAGAGAATTTACCAATAATTTATTGTGTAATTTACAGAGAATTTATCGAGTAATTTACTGATAAATTACTGAATAACTCACTCATTAATTTACTTGTAATTTAGGGAGTAATTTATTGAGAATTTACTCAGTAATTTATTTAGAATTGATTAAATAATTTACTAGGAATTTACAGATAATTTACTGCGTTATTTTCTTTGAATTTACAGAGTAATTTACTAAGTAATTGACTCAGAATTTTTTGAGAACTTATGGATAATTAACTGAGTAATTTACAGAGAATTTATTAAGAATTTACCGAGTAATTTACTCGGAATTTATACAGAATTTTCTTAGAATTTATTGAAAATTTTCTGAATAATTTATTTACTATTTATTAAATAATTTACTGATAATTTACAATGTAATTTGTAGAGAATTTGTTGAAAGCTTAACGAGTAATTTATTGAGAATTTACTACGAATTTATGAAGTAATTTGCTGAATAATTTACTAAGAAATTACTTTGAATTTATATAGAATTTTCTGACAATTTTTTGAGTGATTTACTCATAATTTACTGATTAATTCACAAAAAAAATTCTTGTAATTTTTTGTGAATTTACTCAGAATTTTCTGATAAATTACTAAGAATTTGCTGAATAATTTATAGAGAATTTTACGTGTAATTTAATGAGAAATTTCCGGAGTAATTTAGTGAGAATTTACGAAGTAATTTACTGAGTAATTTACAGAGAATTTACCAATAATTTACTGAGTAATTTACAGAGAATTTATCGAGTAATTTGCTGATAAATTACAGAATAACTCACTCATTAATTTACTTGTAATTCAGGGAGTAATTTATTGAGAATTTACTCAGTAATTTATTTAGAATTGATTAAATAATTTACTAAGAATTTACAGATAATTTACTGCGTTATTTTCTTTGAATTTACAGAGTAATTTACTAAGTAATTGACTCAGAATTTTTTGAGAACTTACTAAGAATTTGCTGAATAATTTATAGAGAATTTTACGTGTAATTTAATGAGAAATTTCCTGAGTAATTTAGTGAGAATTTACGAAGTAATTTACTGAGTAATTTAAAGAGAATTTACCAATAATTTATTGTGTAATTTACAGAGAATTTATCGAGTAATTTACTGATAAATTACTGAATAACTCACTCATTAATTTCCTTGTAATTTAGGGAGTAATTTATTGAGAATTTACTCAGTAATTTATTTAGAATTGATTAAATAATTTACTAAAAATTTACAGATAATTTACTGCGTTATTTTCTTGGAATTTACAGAGTAATTTACTAAGTAATTGACTCAGAATTTTTTGAGAACTTATGGATAATTAACTGAGTAATTTACAGAGAATTTATTGAGAATTTACCGAGTAATTTACTCGGAATTTATACAGAATTTTCTTAGAATTTATTGAAAATTTTCTGAGTAATTTATTTACTATTTATTAAATAATTTACTCATAATTTACAAGGTAATTTATAGAGAATTTATTGAAAGCTTAACGAGTAATTTATTGAGAATTTACTACGAATTTATGATGTAATTTGCTGAATAATTTACTAAGAAATTACTTTGAATTTATATAGAATTTTCTGACAATTTTTTGAGTGATTTACTCATAATTTACTGATTAATTCCCAGAAAAAATTCTTGTAATTTTTTGTGAATTTACTCAGAATTTTCTGATAAATTACTAAGAATTTGTTGAATAATTTATAGAGAATTTTACATGTAATTTAATGAGAAATTTCCTGAGTAATTTAGTGAGAATTTACGAAGTAATTTACTGAGTAATTTACAGAGAATTTACCAATAATTTACTGAGTAATTTACAGGGAATTTATCGAGTAATTTACTGATAAATTACTGAATAACTCACTCATTAATTTACTTGTAATTTAGGGAGTAATTTATTGAGAATTTACTCAGTAATTTATTTAGAATTGATTAAATAATTTACTAAGAATTTACAGATAATTTACTGCGTTATTTTCTTTGAATTTACAGAGTAATTTACTAAGTAATTGACTCAGAATTTTTTGAGAACTTATGGATAATTAACTGAGTAATTTACAGAGAATTTATTGAGAATTTACCGAGTAATTTACTCGGAATTTATACAGAATTTTCTTAGAATTTATTGAAAATTTTCTGAGTAATTTATTTACTATTTATTAAATAATTTACTGATAATTTACAAGGTAATTTATAGAGAATTTATTGAAAGCTTAACGAGTAATTTATTGAGAATTTACTACGAATTTATGATGTAATTTGCTGAATAATTTACTAAGAAATTACTTTGAATTTATATAGAATTTTCTGACAATTTTTTGAGTGATTTACTCATAATTTACTGATTAATTCACAAAAAAAATTCTTGTAATTTTTTGTGAATTTACTCAGAATTTTCTGATAAATTACTAAGAATTGGCTGAATAATTTATAGAGAATTTTACGTGTAATTTAATGAGAAATTTCCTGAGTAATTTAGTGAGAATTTACGAAGTAATTTACTGAGTAATTTACAGAGAATTTACCAATAATTTACTGAGTAATTTACAGGGAATTTATCGAGTAATTTGCTGATAAATTACAGAATAACTCACTCATTAATTTACTTGTAATTCAGGGAGTAATTTATTGAGAATTTACTCAGTAATTTATTTAGAATTGATTAAATAATTTACTAAGAATTTACAGATAATTTACTGCGTTATTTTCTTTGAATTTACAGAGTAATTTACTAAGTAATTGACTCAGAATTTTTTGAGAACTTATGGATAATTAACTGAGTAATTTACAGAGAATTTATTGAGAATTTACCGAGTAATTTACTTGGAATTTATACAGAATTTTCTTAGAATTTATTGAAAATTTTCTGAATAATTTATTTACTATTTATTAAATAATTTTCTGATAATTTACAATGTAATTTGTAGAGAATTTGTTGAAAGCTTAACGAGTAATTTATTGAGAATTTACTACGAATTTATGAAGTAATTTGCTGAACAATTTACTAAGAAATTACTTTGAATTTATATATAATTTTCTGACAATTTTTTGAGTGATTTACTCATAATTTACTGATTAATTCCCAAAAAAAATTCTTGTAATTTTTTGTGAATTTACTCAGAATTTTCTGATAAATTACTAAGAATTTGTTGAATAATTTATAGAGAATTTTACGTGTAATTTAATGAGAAATTTCCTGAGTAATTTAGTGAGAATTTACGAAGTAGTTTACTGAGTAATTTACAGAGAATTTACCAATAATTTACTGAGTAATTTACAGGGAATTTATCGAGTAATTTACTGATAAATTACTGAATAACTCACTCATTAATTAACTTGTAATTTAGGGAGTAATTTATTGAGAATTTACTCAGTAATTTATTTAGAATTGATTAAATAATTTACTAAGAATTTACAGATAATTTACTGCGTTATTTTCTTTGAATTTACAGAGTAATTTACTAAGTAATTGACTCAGAATTTTTTGAGAACTTATGGATAGTTAACTGAGTAATTTACAGAGAATTTATTGAGAATTTAACGAGTAATTTACTCGGAATTTATACAGAATTTTCTTAGAATTTATTGAAAATTTTCTGAGTAATTTATTTACAATTTATTAACTAATTTACAGATAATTTACAATGTAATTTATAGAGAATTTATTGAAAGCTTAACGAGTAATTTATTGAGAATTTACTACGAATTTATGATGTAATTTGCTGAATAATTTACTAAGAAATTACTTTGAATTTATATAGAATTTTCTGACAATTTTTTGAGTGATTTACTCATAATTTACTGATTAATTCACAAAAAAAATTCTTGTAATTTTTTGTGAATTTACTCAGAATTTTCTGATAAATTACTAAGAATTTGCTGAATAATTTATAGAGAATTTTACGTGTAATTTAATGAGAAATTTCCTGAGTAATTTAGTGAGAATTTACGAAGTAATTTACTGAGTAATTTACAGAGAATTTACCAATAATTTACAGAGTAATTTACAGAGAATTTATCGAGTAATTTACTGATAAATTACTGAATAACTCACTCATTAATTTACTTGTAATTCAGGGAGTAATTTATTGAGAATTTACTCAGTAATTTATTTAGAATTGATTAAATAATTTACTAGGAATTTACAGATAATTTACTGCGTTATTTTCTTTGAATTTACAGAGTAATTTACTCAGAATTTTTTGAGAACTTATGGATAATTAACTGAGTAATTTACAGAGAATTTATTAAAAATTTACCGAGTAATTTACTCGGAATTTATACAGAATTTTCTTAGAATTTATTGAAAATTTTCTGAATAATTTATTTACTATTTATTAAATAATTTACTGATAATTTACAATGTATTTTGTAGAGAATTTGTTGAAAGCTTAACGAGTAATTTATTGAGAATTAACTACGAATTTATGAAGTAATTTGCTGAATAATTTACTAAGAAATTACTTTGAATTTATATAGAATTTTGTGACAATTTTTTGAGTGATTTACTCATAATTTACTGATTAATTCACAAAAAAAATTCTTGTAATTTTTTGTGAATTTACTCAGAATTTTCTGATAAATTACTAAGAATTTGCTGAATAATTTATAGAGAATTTTACGTGTAATTTAATGAGAAATTTCCTGAGTAATTTAGTGAGAATTTACGAAGTAATTTACTGAGTAATTTACAGAGAATTTACCAATAATTTACTGAGTAATTTACAGGGAATTTATCGAGTAATTTGCTGATAAATTACAGAATAACTCACTCATTAATTTACTTGTAATTCAGGGAGTAATTTATTGAGAATTTACTCAGTAATTTATTTAGAATTGATTAAATAATTTACTAAGAATTTACAGATAATTTACTGCGTTATTTTCTTTGAATTTACCGAGTAATTTACTAAGTAATTGACTCAGAATTTTTTGAGAACTTATGGATAATTAACTGAGTAATTTACAGAGAATTTATTGAGAATTTACCGAGTAATTTACTCGGAATTTATACAGAATTTTCTTAGAATTTATTGAAAATTTTCTGAATAATTTATTTACTATTTATTAAATAATTTTCTGATAATTTACAATGTAATTTGTAGAGAATTTGTTGAAAGCTTAACGAGTAATTTATTGAGAATTTACTACGAATTTATGAAGTAATTTGCTGAATAATTTACTAAGAAATTACTTTGAATTTATATATAATTTTCTGACAATTTTTTGAGTGATTTACTCATAATTTACTGATTAATTCCCAAAAAAAATTCTTGTAATTTTTTGTGAATTTACTCAGAATTTTCTGATAAATTACTAAGAATTTGTTGAATAATTTATAGAAAATTTTACGTGTAATTTAATGAGAAATTTCCTGAGTAATTTAGTGAGAATTTACGAAGTAATTTACTGAGTAATTTACAGAGAATTTACCAATAATTTACTGAGTAATTTACAGGGAATTTATCGAGTAATTTACTGATAAATTACTGAATAACTCACTCATTAATTTACTTGTAATTTAGGGAGTAATTTATTGAGAATTTACACAGTAATTTATTTAGAATTTATTAAATAATTTACTAAGAATTTACAGATAATTTACTGCGTTATTTTCTTGGAATTTACAAAGTAATTTACTAAGTAATTGACTCCAAATTTTTTGAGAACTTATGGATAATTAACTGAGTAATTTACAGAGAATTTATTGAGAATTTACCGAGTAATTTACTTGGAATTTATACAGAATTTTCTTAGAATTTATTGAAAATTTTTTGAGTAATTTATTTACAATTTATTAACTAATTTACAGATAATTTACAATGTAATTTATAGAGAATTTATTGAAAGCTTAACGAGTAATTTATTGAGAATTTCCTACGAATTTATGAAGTAATGTGTTGAATAATTTACTAAGAAATTACTTTGAATTTATATAGAATTTTCTGACAATTTTTTGAGTGATTTACTCATAATTTACTGATTAATTCACAAAAAAAATTCTTGTAATTTTTTGTGAATTTACTCAGAATTTTCTGATAAATTACTAAGAATTTGCTGAATAATTTATAAAGAATTTTACGTGTAATTTAATGAGAAATTTCCTGAGTAATTTAGTGAGAATTTACGAAGTAATTTACTGAGTAATTTACAGAGAATTTACCAATAATTTACAGAGTAATTTACAGAGAATTTATCGAGTAATTTACTGATAAATTACTGAATAACTCACTCATTAATTTACTTGTAATTTAGGGAGTAATTTATTTAGAATTTACTCAGTAATTTATTTAGAATTGATTAAATAATTTACTAGGAATTTACAGATAATTTACTGCGTTATTTTCTTTGAATTTACAGAGTAATTAATCAGAATTTTTTGAGAACTTATGGATAATTAACTGAGTAATTTACAGAGAATTTATTAAGAATTTACCGAGTAATTTACTCGGAATTTATACAGAATTTTCTTAGAATTTATTGAAAATTTTCTGAATAATTTATTTACTATTTATTAAATAATTTACTGATAATTTACAATGTAATTTGTAGAGAATTTGTTGAAAGCTTAACGAGTAATTTATTGAGAATTTACTACGAATTTATGAAGTAATTTGCTGAATAATTTACTAAGAAATTACTTTGAATTTATATAGAATTTTCTGACAATTTTTTGAGTGATTTACTCATAATTTACTGATTAATTCACAAAAAAAATTCTTTTAATTTTTTGTGAATTTACTCAGAATTTTCTGATAAATTACTAAGAATTTGCTAAATAATTTACAGAGAATTTTACGTGTAATTTAATGAGAAATTTCCTGAGTAATTTAGTGAGAATTTACGAAGTAATTTACTGAGTAATTTAAAGAGAATTTACCAATAATTTATTGAGTAATTTACAGAGAATTTATCGAGTAATTTACTGATAAATTACTGAATAACTCACTCATTAATTTACTTGTAATTTAGGGAGTAATTTATTGAGAATTTACTCAGTAATTTATTTAGAATTTATTAAATAATTTACTAAGAATTTACAGATAATTTACTGCGTTATTTTCTTGCAATTTACAGAGTAATTTACTAAGTAATTGACTCAGAATTTTTTGAGAACTTACTAGGAATTTGCTGAATAATTTATAGAGAATTTTACGTGTAATTTAATGAGAAATTTCCTGAGTAATTTAGTGAGAATTTACGAAGTAATTTACTGAGTAATTTAAAGAGAATTTACCAATAATTTATTGTGTAATTTACAGAGAATTTATCGAGTAATTTACTGATAAATTACTGAATAACTCACTCATTAATTTCCTTGTAATTTAGGGAGTAATTTATTGAGAATTTACTCAGTAATTTATTTAGAATTTATTAAATAATTTACTAAAAATTTACAGATAATTTACTGCGTTATTTTCTTGGAATTTACAGAGTAATTTACTAAGTAATTGACTCAGAATTTTTTGAGAACTTATGGATAATTAACTGAGTAATTTACAGAGAATTTATTGAGAATTTACCGAGTAATTTACTCGGAATTTATACAGAATTTTCTTAGAATTTATTGAAAATTTTCTGAGTAATTTATTTACTATTTATTAAATAATTTACTGATAATTTACAAGGTAATTTATAGAGAATTTATTGAAAGCTTAACGAGTAATTTATTGAGAATTTACTACGAATTTATGATGTAATTTGCTGAATAATTTACTAAGAAATTACTTTGAATTTATATAGAATTTTCTGACAATTTTTTGAGTGATTTACTCATAATTTACTGATTAATTCCCAAAAAAAATTCTTGTAATTTTTTGTGAATTTACTCAGAATTTTCTGATAAATTACTAAGAATTTGTTGAATAATTTATAGAGAATTTTACGTGTAATTTAATGAGAAATTTCCTGAGTAATTTAGTGAGAATTTACAAAGTAATTTACTGAGTAATTTACAGAGAATTTACCAATAATTTACTGAGTAATTTACAGGGAATTTATCGAGTAATTTACTGATAAATTACTGAATAACTCCCTCATTAATTTACTTGTAATTTAGGGAGTAATTTATTGAGAATTTACTCAGTAATTTATTTAGAATTGATTAAATAATTTACTAAGAATTTACAGATAATTTACTGCGTTATTTTCTTGGAATTTACAGAGTAATTTACTAAGTAATTGACTCAGAATTTTTTGAGAACTTATGGATAATTAACTGAGTAATTTACAGAGAATTTATTGAGAATTTACCGAGTAATTTACTCGGAATTTATACATAATTTTCTTAGAATTTATTGAAAATTTTCTGAGTAATTTATTTACTATTTATTAAATAATTTACTGATAATTTACAAGGTAATTTATAAAGAATTTATTGTAAGCTTAACGAGTAATTTATTGAGAATTTACTACGAATTTATGATGTAATTTGCTGAATAATTTACTAAGAAATTACTTTGAATTTATATAGAATTTTCTGACAATTTTTTGAGTGATTTACTCATAATTTACTGATTAATTCACAAAAAAAATTCTTGTAATTTTTTGTGAATTTACACAGAATTTTCTTATAAATTACTAAGAATTTGCTGAATAATTTATAGAGAATTTTACGTGTAATTTAATGAGAAATTTCCTGAGTAATTTAGTGAGAATTTACGAAGTAATTTACTGAGTAATTTACAGAGAATTTACCAATAATTTACTGAGTAATTTACAGAGAATTTATCGAGTAATTTGCTGATAAATTACAGAATAACTCACTCATTAATTTACTTGTAATTCAGGGAGTAATTTATTGAGAATTTACTTAGTAATTTATTTAGAATTGATTAAATAATTTACTAAGAATTTACAGATAATTTACTGCGTTATTTTCTTGGAATTTACAGAGTAATTTACTAAGTAATTGACTCAGAATTTTTTGAGAACTTATGGATAATTAACTGAGTAATTTACAGAGAATTTATTGAGAATTTACCGAGTAATTTACTCGGAATTTATACAGAATTTTCTTAGAATTTATTGAAAATTTTCTGAATAATTTATTTACTATTTATTAAATAATTTTCTGATAATTTACAATCTAATTTGTAGAGAATTTGTTGAAAGCTTAACGAGTAATTTATTGAGAATTTACTACGAATTTATGAAGTAATTTGCTGAATAATTTACTAAGAAATTACTTTGAATTTATATATAATTTTCTGACAATTTTTTGAGTGATTTACTCATAATTTACTGATTAATTCCCAAAAAAAATTCTTGTAATTTTTTGTGAATTTACTCAGAATTTTCTGATAAATTACTAAGAATTTGTTGAATAATTTATAGAGAATTTTACGTGTAATTTAATGAGAAATTTCCTGAGTAATTTAGTGAGAATTTACGAAGTAATTTACTGAGTAATTTACAGAGAATTTACCAATAATTTACTGAGTAATTTACAGGGAATTTATCGAGTAATTTACTGATAAATTACTGAATAACTCACTCATTAATTTACTTGTAATTTAGGGAGTAATTTATTGAGAATTTACCCAGTAATTTATTTAGAATTGATTAAATAATTTACTAAGAATTTACAGATAATTTACTGCGTTATTTTCTTGGAATTTACAGAGTAATTTACTAAGTAATTGACTCAGAATTTTTTGAGAACTTATGGATAATTAACTGAGTAATTTACAGAGAATTTATTGAGAATTTACCGAGTAATTTACTCGGAATTTATACAGAATTTTCTTAGAATTTATTGAAAATTTTCTGAGTAATTTATTTACTATTTATTAAATAATTTACAAGGTAATTTATAGAGAATTTATTGAAAGCTTAACGAGTAATTTATTGAGAATTTACTACGAATTTATGAAGTAATTTGCTGAATAATTTACTAAGAAATTACTTTGAATTTATAAAGAATTTTCTGACAATTTTTTGAGTGATTTACTCATAATTTACTGATTAATTCACAAAAAAAATTCTTGTAATTTTTTGTGAATTTACTCAGAATTTTCTGATAAATTACTAAGAATTTGCTGAATAATTTATAGAGAATTTTACGTGTAATTTAATGAGAAATTTCCTGAGTAATTTAGTGAGAATTTACGAAGTAATTTACTGAGTAATTTACAGATAATTTACCAATAATTTATTGGGTAATTTACAGGGAATTTATCGAGTAATTTGCTTATAAATTACAGAATAACTCACTCATTAATTTACTTGTAATTCAGGGAGTAATTTATAGAGAATTTACTCAGGAATTTATTTAGAATTGATTAAATAATTTACTAAGAATTTACAGATAATTTACTGCGTTATTTTCTTTGAATTTACAGAGTAATTTACTAAGTAATTGACTCAGAATTTTTTGAGAACTTATGGATAATTAACTGAGTAATTTACAGAGAATTTATTGAGAATTTACCGAGTAATTTACTCGGAATTTATACAGAGTTTTCTTAGAATTTATTGAAAATTTTCTGAATAATTTATTTACTATTTATTAAATAATTTTCTGATAATTTACAATGTAATTTGTAGAGAATTTGTTGAAAGCTTAACGAGTAATTTATTGAGAATTTACTACGAATTTATGAAGTAATTTGCTGAATAATTTACTAAGAAATTACTTTGAATTTATATATAATTTTCTGACAATTTTTTGAGTGATTTACTCATAATTTACTGATTAATTCCCAAAAAAAATTCTTGTAATTTTTTGTGAATTTACTCAGAATTTTCTGATAAATTACTAAGAATTTGTTGAATAATTTATAGAGAATTTTACGTGTAATTTAATGAGAAATTTCCTGAGTAATTTAGTGAGAATTTACGAAGTAATTTACTGAGTAATTTACAGAGAATTTACCAATAATTTACTGAGTAATTTACAGGGAATTTATCGAGTAATTTACTGATAAATTACTGAATAACTCACTCATTAATTTACTTGTAATTTAGGGAGTAATTTATTGAGAATTTACCCAGTAATTTATTTAGAATTGATTAAATAATTTACTAAGAATTTACAGATAATTTACTGCGTTATTTTCTTGGAATTTACAGAGTAATTTACTAAGTAATTGACTCAGAATTTTTTGAGAACTTATGGATAATTAACTGAGTAATTTACAGAGAATTTATTGAGAATTTACCGAGTAATTTACTCGGAATTTATACATAATTTTCTTAGAATTTATTGAAAATTTTCTGAGTAATTTATTTACTATTTATTAAATAATTTACTGATAATTTACAAGGTAATTTATAAAGAATTTATTGTAAGCTTAACGAGTAATTTATTGAGAATTTACTACGAATTTATGATGTAATTTGCTGAATAATTTACTAAGAAATTACTTTGAATTTATATAGAATTTTCTGACAATTTTTTGAGTGATTTACTCATAATTTACTGATTAATTCACAAAAAAAATTCTTGTAATTTTTTGTGAATTTACACAGAATTTTCTTATAAATTACTAAGAATTTGCTGAATAATTTATAGAGAATTTTACGTGTAATTTAATGAGAAATTTCCTGAGTAATTTAGTGAGAATTTACGAAGTAATTTACTGAGTAATTTACAGAGAATTTACCAATAATTTACTGAGTAATTTACAGAGAATTTATCGAGTAATTTGCTGATAAATTACAGAATAACTCACTCATTAATTTACTTGTAATTCAGGGAGTAATTTATTGAGAATTTACTTAGTAATTTATTTAGAATTGATTAAATAATTTACTAAGAATTTACATATAATTTACTGCGTTATTTTCTTGGAATTTACAGAGTAATTTACTAAGTAATTGACTCAGAATTTTTTGAGAACTTATGGATAATTAACTGAGTAATTTACAGAGAATTTATTGAGAATTTACCGAGTAATTTACTCGGAATTTATACAGAATTTTCTTAGAATTTATTGAAAATTTTCTGAATAATTTATTTACTATTTATTAAATAATTTTCTGATAATTTACAATCTAATTTGTAGAGAATTTGTTGAAAGCTTAACGAGTAATTTATTGAGAATTTACTACGAATTTATGAAGTAATTTGCTGAATAATTTACTAAGAAATTACTTTGAATTTATATATAATTTTCTGACAATTTTTTGAGTGATTTACTCATAATTTACTGATTAATTCCCAAAAAAAATTCTTGTAATTTTTTGTGAATTTACTCAGAATTTTCTGATAAATTACTAAGAATTTGTTGAATAATTTATAGAGAATTTTACGTGTAATTTAATGAGAAATTTCCTGAGTAATTTAGTGAGAATTTACGAAGTAATTTACTGAGTAATTTACAGAGAATTTACCAATAATTTACTGAGTAATTTACAGGGAATTTATCGAGTAATTTACTGATAAATTACTGAATAACTCACTCATTAATTTACTTGTAATTTAGGGAGTAATTTATTGAGAATTTACCCAGTAATTTATTTAGAATTGATTAAATAATTTACTAAGAATTTACAGATAATTTACTGCGTTATTTTCTTGGAATTTACAGAGTAATTTACTAAGTAATTGACTCAGAATTTTTTGAGAACTTATGGATAATTAACTGAGTAATTTACAGAGAATTTATTGAGAATTTACCGAGTAATTTACTCGGAATTTATACAGAATTTTCTTAGAATTTATTGAAAATTTTCTGAGTAATTTATTTACTATTTATTAAATAATTTACAAGGTAATTTATAGAGAATTTATTGAAAGCTTAACGAGTAATTTATTGAGAATTTACTACGAATTTATGAAGTAATTTGCTGAATAATTTACTAAGAAATTACTTTGAATTTATAAAGAATTTTCTGACAATTTTTTGAGTGATTTACTCATAATTTACTGATTAATTCACAAAAAAAATTCTTGTAATTTTTTGTGAATTTACTCAGAATTTTCTGATAAATTACTAAGAATTTGCTGAATAATTTATAGAGAATTTTACGTGTAATTTAATGAGAAATTTCCTGAGTAATTTAGTGAGAATTTACGAAGTAATTTACTGAGTAATTTACAGATAATTTACCAATAATTTATTGGGTAATTTACAGGGAATTTATCGAGTAATTTGCTTATAAATTACAGAATAACTCACTCATTAATTTACTTGTAATTCAGGGAGTAATTTATAGAGAATTTACTCAGGAATTTATTTAGAATTGATTAAATAATTTACTAAGAATTTACAGATAATTTACTGCGTTATTTTCTTTGAATTTACAGAGTAATTTACTAAGTAATTGACTCAGAATTGTTTGAGAACTTATGGATAATTAACTGAGTAATTTACAGAGAATTTATTGAGAATTTACCGAGTAATTTACTCGGAATTTATACAGAATTTTCTTAGAATTTATTGAAAATTTT
This sequence comes from Camellia sinensis, assembly GCF_055761805.1. Taxonomy (NCBI): domain Eukaryota; kingdom Viridiplantae; phylum Streptophyta; class Magnoliopsida; order Ericales; family Theaceae; genus Camellia; species Camellia sinensis. Next base: position 92,590,071 of record NC_138964.1, read on the forward strand.
CTGAATAATTTATTTACTATTTATTAAATAATTTTCTGATAATTTACAATGTAATTTGTAGAGAATTTGTTGAAAGCTTAACGAGTAATTTATTGAGAATTTACTACGAATTTATGAAGTAATTTGCTGAATAATTTACTAAGAAATTACTTTGAATTTATATATAATTTTCTGACAATTTTTTGAGTGATTTACTCATAATTTACTGATTAATTCCCAAAAAAAATTCTTGTAATTTTTTGTGAATTTACTCAGAATTTTCTGATAAATTACTAAGAATTTGTTGAATAATTTATAGAGAATTTTACGTGTAATTTAATGAGAAATTTCCTGAGTAATTTAGTGAGAATTTACGAAGTAATTTACTGAGTAATTTACAGAGAATTTACCAATAATTTACTGAGTAATTTACAGGGAATTTATCGAGTAATTTACTGATAAATTACTGAATAACTCACTCATTAATTTACTTGTAATTTAGGGAGTAATTTATTGAGAATTTACCCAGTAATTTATTTAGAATTGATTAAATAATTTACTAAGAATTTACAGATAATTTACTGCGTTATTTTCTTGGAATTTACAGAGTAATTTACTAAGTAATTGACTCAGAATTTTTTGAGAACTTATGGATAATTAACTGAGTAATTTACAGAGAATTTATTGAGAATTTACCGAGTAATTTACTCGGAATTTATACATAATTTTCTTAGAATTTATTGAAAATTTTCTGAGTAATTTATTTACTATTTATTAAATAATTTACTGATAATTTACAAGGTAATTTATAAAGAATTTATTGTAAGCTTAACGAGTAATTTATTGAGAATTTACTACGAATTTATGATGTAATTTGCTGAATAATTTACTAAGAAATTACTTTGAATTTATATAGAATTTTCTGACAATTTTTTGAGTGATTTACTCATAATTTACTGATTAATTCACAAAAAAAATTCTTGTAATTTTTTGTGAATTTACACAGAATTTTCTTATAAATTACTAAGAATTTGCTGAATAATTTATAGAGAATTTTACGTGTAATTTAATGAGAAATTTCCTGAGTAATTTAGTGAGAATTTACGAAGTAATTTACTGAGTAATTTACAGAGAATTTACCAATAATTTACTGAGTAATTTACAGAGAATTTATCGAGTAATTTGCTGATAAATTACAGAATAACTCACTCATTAATTTACTTGTAATTCAGGGAGTAATTTATTGAGAATTTACTTAGTAATTTATTTAGAATTGATTAAATAATTTACTAAGAATTTACAGATAATTTACTGCGTTATTTTCTTGGAATTTACAGAGTAATTTACTAAGTAATTGACTCAGAATTTTTTGAGAACTTATGGATAATTAACTGAGTAATTTACAGAGAATTTATTGAGAATTTACCGAGTAATTTACTCGGAATTTATACAGAATTTTCTTAGAATTTATTGAAAATTTTCTGAATAATTTATTTACTATTTATTAAATAATTTTCTGATAATTTACAATCTAATTTGTAGAGAATTTGTTGAAAGCTTAACGAGTAATTTATTGAGAATTTACTACGAATTTATGAAGTAATTTGCTGAATAATTTACTAAGAAATTACTTTGAATTTATATATAATTTTCTGACAATTTTTTGAGTGATTTACTCATAATTTACTGATTAATTCCCAAAAAAAATTCTTGTAATTTTTTGTGAATTTACTCAGAATTTTCTGATAAATTACTAAGAATTTGTTGAATAATTTATAGAGAATTTTACGTGTAATTTAATGAGAAATTTCCTGAGTAATTTAGTGAGAATTTACGAAGTAATTTACTGAGTAATTTACAGAGAATTTACCAATAATTTACTGAGTAATTTACAGGGAATTTATCGAGTAATTTACTGATAAATTACTGAATAACTCACTCATTAATTTACTTGTAATTTAGGGAGTAATTTATTGAGAATTTACCCAGTAATTTATTTAGAATTGATTAAATAATTTACTAAGAATTTACAGATAATTTACTGCGTTATTTTCTTGGAATTTACAGAGTAATTTACTAAGTAATTGACTCAGAATTTTTTGAGAACTTATGGATAATTAACTGAGTAATTTACAGAGAATTTATTGAGAATTTACCGAGTAATTTACTCGGAATTTATACAGAATTTTCTTAGAATTTATTGAAAATTTTCTGAGTAATTTATTTACTATTTATTAAATAATTTACAAGGTAATTTATAGAGAATTTATTGAAAGCTTAACGAGTAATTTATTGAGAATTTACTACGAATTTATGAAGTAATTTGCTGAATAATTTACTAAGAAATTACTTTGAATTTATAAAGAATTTTCTGACAATTTTTTGAGTGATTTACTCATAATTTACTGATTAATTCACAAAAAAAATTCTTGTAATTTTTTGTGAATTTACTCAGAATTTTCTGATAAATTACTAAGAATTTGCTGAATAATTTATAGAGAATTTTACGTGTAATTTAATGAGAAATTTCCTGAGTAATTTAGTGAGAATTTACGAAGTAATTTACTGAGTAATTTACAGATAATTTACCAATAATTTACTGAGTAATTTACAGGGAATTTATCGAGTAATTTGCTGATAAATTACAGAATAACTCACTCATTAATTTACTTGTAATTCAGGGAGTAATTTATTGAGAATTTACTCAGGAATTTATTTAGAATTGATTAAATAATTTACTAAGAATTTACAGATAATTTACTGCGTTATTTTCTTTGAATTTACAGAGTAATTTACTAAGTAATTGACTCAGAATTTTTTGAGAACTTATGGATAATTAACTGAGTAATTTACAGAGAATTTATTGAGAATTTACCGAGTAATTTACTCGGAATTTATACAGAATTTTCTTAGAATTTATTGAAAATTTTCTGAATAATTTATTTACTATTTATTAAATAATTTTCTGATAATTTACAATGTAATTTGTAGAGAATTTGTTGAAAGCTTAACGAGTAATTTATTGAGAATTTACTACGAATTTATGATGTAATTTGCTGAATAATTTACTAAGAAATTACTTTGAATTTATATATAATTTTCTGACAATTTTTTGAGTGATTTACTCATAATTTACTGATTAATTCCCAAAAAAAATTCTTGTAATTTTTTGTGAATTTACTCAGAATTTTCTGATAAATTACTAAGAATTTGTTGAATAATTTATAGAGAATTTTACGTGTAATTTAATGAGAAATTTCCTGAGTAATTTAGTGAGAATTTACGAAGTAATTTACTGAGTAATTTACAGAGAATTTACCAATAATTTACTGAGTAATTTACAGGGAATTTATCGAGTAATTTACTGATAAATTACTGAATAACTCACTCATTAATTTACTTGTAATTTAGGGAGTAATTTATTGAGAATTTACTCAGTAATTTATTTAGAATTTATTAAATAATTTACTAAGAATTTACAGATAATTTACTGCGTTATTTTCTTGGAATTTACAGAGTAATTTACTAAGTAATTGACTCAGAATTTTTTGAGAACTTATGGATAATTAACTGAGTAATTTACAGAGAATTTATTGAGAATTTACCGAGTAATTTACTCGGAATTTATACAGAATTTTCTTAGAATTTGTTGAAAATTTTCTGAGTAATTTATTTACTATTTGTTAAATAATTTACTGATAATTTACAAGGTAATTTATAAAGAATTTATTGAAAGCTTAACGAGTAATTTATTGAGAATTTACTACGAATTTATGATGTAATTTGCTGAATAATTTACTAAGAAATTACTTTGAATTTATATAGAATTTTCTAACAATTTTTTGAGTGATTTACTCATAATTTACTGATTAATTCACAAAAAAAATTCTTGTAATTTTTTGTGAATTTACTCAGAATTTTCTGATAAATTACTAAGAATTTGCTGAATAATTTATAGAGAATTTTACGTGTAATTTAATGAGAAATTTCCTGAGTAATTTAGTGAGAATTTACGAAGTAATTTACTGAGTAATTTACAGAGAATTTATCGAGTAATTTGCTGATAAATTACAGAATAACTCACTCATTAATTTACTTGTAATTCAGGGAGTAATTTATTGAGAATTTACTCAGTAATTTATTTAGAATTGATTAAATAATTTACTAAGAATTTACAGATAATTTACTGCGTTATTTTCTTGTAATTTACTAAGTAATTGACTCCGAATTTTTTGAGAACTTATGGATAATTAACTGAGTAATTTACAGAGAATTTATTGAGAATTTACCGAGTAATTTACTCGGAATTTATACAGAATTTTCTTAGAATTTATTGAAAATTTTCTGAGTAATTTATTTACTATTTATTAAATAATTTACTGATAATTTACAAGGTAATTTATAGAGAATTTATTGAAAGCTTAACGAGTAATTTATTGAGAATTTACTACGAATTTATGATGTAATTTGCTGAATAATTTACTAAGAAATTACTTTGAATTTATATAGAATTTTCTGACAATTTTTTGAGTAATTTACTGATAATTTACTGATTAATTCACAAAAAAAATTCTTGTAATTTTTTCGGAATTCACTCAGAATTTTCTGATAAATTACTAAGAATTTGCTGAATAATTTATAGAGAATTTTACGTGTAATTTAATGAGAAATTTCCTGAGTAATTTAGTGAGAATTTACGAAGTAATTTACTGAGTAATTTACAGAGAATTTACCAATAATTTACTGAGTAATTTACAGAGAATTTATCGAGTAATTTGCTGATAAATTACAGAATAACTCACTCATTAATTTACTTGTAATTCAGGGAGTAATTTATTGAGAATTTACTCAGTAATTTATTTAGAATTGATTAAATAATTTACTAAGAATTTACAGATAATTTACTGCGTTATTTTCTTTGAATTTACAGAGTAATTTACTAAGTAATTGACTCAGAATTTTTTGAGAACTTATGGATAATTAACTGAGTAATTTACAGAGAATTTATTGAGAATTAACCGAGTAATTTACTCGAAATTTATACAGAATTTTCTTAGAATTTATTGAAAATTTTCTGAATAATTTATTTACTATTTATTAAATAATTTTCTGATAATTTACAATGTAATTTGTAGAGAATTTGTTGAAAGCTTAACGAGTAATTTATTGAGAATTTACTACGAATTTATGAAGTAATTTGCTGAATAATTTACTAAGAAATTACTTTGAATTTATATAGAATTTTCTGACAATTTTTTGAGTGATTTACTCATAATTTACTGATTAATTCACAAAAAAAATTATTGCAATTTTTTGTGAATTTACTCAGAATTTTCTGATAAATTACTAAGAATTTGCTGAATAATTTATAGAGAATTTTACGTGTAATTTAATGAGAAATTTCCTGAGTAATTTAGTGAGAATTTACGAAGTAATTTACTGAGTAATTTAAAGAGAATTTGCCAATAATTTATTGTGTAATTTACAGAGAATTTATCGAGTAATTTACTGATAAATTACTAAATAACTCACTCATTAATTTACTTGTAATTTAGGGAGTAATTTATTGAGAATTTGTTAAATAATTTTCTAAGAATTTACAGATAATTTACTGCGTTATTTTCTTGGAATTTACAGAGTAATTTACTAAGTAATTGACTCAGAATTTTTTGAGAACTTATGGATAATTAACTGAGTAATTTACAGAGAATTTATTGAGAATTTACCGAGTAATTTACTCGGAATTTAAACAGAATTTTCTTAGAATTTATTGAAAATTCTCTGAGTAATTTATTTACAATTTATTAAATAATTTACAGATAATTTACAATGTAATTTATAGAGAATTTATTGAAAGCTTAACGAGTAATTTATTGAGAATTTCCTACGAATTTATGAAGTAATGTGCTGAATAATTTACTAAGAAATTACTTTGAATTTATATAGAATTATCTGACAATTTTTTGAGTGATTTACTCATAATTTACTGATTAATTCACAAAAAAAATTCTTGTAATTTTTTGTGAATTTACTTAGAATTTTCTGATAAATTACTAAGAATTTGCTGAATAATTTATAGAGAATTTTACGTGTAATTTAATGAGAAATTTCCTGAGTAATTTAGTGAGAATTTACGATGTAATTTACTGAGTAATTTACTGAGAATTTATCGAGTAATTTACTGATAAATTACTGAATAACTCACTCATTAATTTACTTGTAATTTAGGGAGTAATTTATTGAGAATTTACTCAGTAATTTATTTAGAATTTGTTAAATAATTTGCTAAGAATTTATAGATAATTTACTGTGTTATTTTCTTGGAATTTACAGAGTAATTTACTAACTAATTGACTCAGAATTTTTTGAGAACTTATGGATAATTAACTGGGTAATTTATAGAGAATTTATTGAGAATTTAACGAGTAATTTACTCGGAATTTATACAGAATTTTCTTAGAATTTATTGAAAATTTTCTGAGTAATTTATTTACTATTTATTAAATAATTTACTGATAATTTACAAGGAAATTTATAGAGAATTTATTGAAAGCTTAACGAGTAATTTATTGAGAATTTACTACGAATTTATGAAGTAATTTGCTGAATAATTTACTAAGAAATTACTTTGAATTTATATAGAATTTTCTGACAATTTTTTGAGTGATTTACTCATAATTTACTGATTAATTGACAAAAAAAATTCTTGTAATTTTTTGTGAATTTACTCCGAATTTTCTGATAAATTACTAAGAATTTGTTGAATAATTTATAGAGAATTTTACGTGTAATTTAATGAGAAATTTCTTTAGTAATTTAGTGAGAATTTACGAAGTAATTTACTGAGTAATTTACAGAGAATTTATCGAGTAATTTACTAATAAATTACTGAATAACTCACTCATTAATTTACTTGTAATTTAGGGAGTAATTTATTTAGAATTGATTAAATAATTTACTAAGAATTTACAGATAATTTACTGCGTTGTTTTCTTTGAATTTACAGAGTAATTTACTAAGTAATTGACTCAGAATTTTTTGAGAACTTATGGATAATTAACTGAGTAATTTACAGAGAATTTATTGAGAATTTACCGAGTAATTTACTCGGAATTTATACAGAATTTTCTTAGAATTTATTGAAAATTTTCTGAGTAATTTATTTACTATTTATTAAATAATTTACTGATAATTTACAAGGTAATTTATAGAGAATTTATTGAAAGCTTAACGAGTAATTTATTGAGAATTTACTACGAATTTATGATGTAATTTGCTGAATAATTTACTAAGAAATTACTTTGAATTTATATAGAATTTTCTGACAATTTTTTGAGTGATTTACTCATAATTTACTGATTAATTCACAAAAAAAATTCTTGTAATTTTTTGTGAATTTACTCAGAATTTTCTGATAAATTACTAAGAATTTGCTGAATAATTTATAGAGAATTTTACGTGTAATTTAATGAGAAATTTCCTGAGTAATTTAGTGAGAATTTACGAAGTAATTTACTGAGTAATTTAAAGAGAATTTATCAAGTAGTTTACTGATAAATTACATAATAACTCACTCATTAATTTACTTGTAATTTAGGGAGTAATTTATTGAGAATTTACTCAGTAATTTATTTAGAATTGAGTAAATAATTTACTAAGAATTTACAGATAATTTACTGTGTTATTTTCTTGGAATTTACAGAGTAATTTATTAAGTAATTGACTCAGAATTTTTGGAGAACTTATGGATAATTAACTGAGTAATTTACAGAGAATTTATTGAGAATTTACCGAGTAATTTACTCGGAATTTATACAGAATTTTCTTAGAATTTATTGAAAATTTTCTGAGTAATTTATTTACTATTTATTAAATAATTTTCTGATAATTTACAAGGTTTTATAGAGAATTTATTGAAAGCTTAACGAGTAATTTATTGAGAATTTACTACGAATTTATGATGTAATTTGCTGAATAATTTACTAAGAAATTACTTTGAATTTATATAGAATTTTCTGAAAATTTTTTGAGTGATTTACTCATAATTTACTGATTAATTCACAAAAAAAATTCTTGTAATTTTTTGTGAATTTACTCAGAATTTTCTGATAAATTACTAAGAATTTGCTGAATAATTTATAGAGAATTTTACGTGTAATTTAATGAGAAATTTCCTGAGTAATTTAGTGAGAATTTACGAAGTAATTTACTGAGTAATTTAGTGAGAATTTGCCAATAATTTATTGTGTAATTTACAGAGAATTTATCGAGTAATTTACTGATAAATTACTGAATAACTCACTCATTAATTTACTTGTAATTTAGGGAGTAATTTATTGAGAATTTACTCAGTAATTTATTTAGAATTGATTAAATAATTTACTAAGAATTTACAGATAATTTACTGCATTATTTTCTTTGAATTTACAGAGTAATTTACTAAGTAATTGACTCAGAATTTTTTGAGAACTTATGGATAATTAACTGAGTAATTTACAGAGAATTTATTGAGAATTTACCGAGTAATTTACTCGAAATTTATACAGAATTTTCTTAGAATTTATTGAAAATTTTCTAAATAATTTATTTACTATTTATTAAATAATTTACTGATAATTTACAATGTAATTTGTAGAGAATTTGTTGAAAGCTTAACGAGTAATTTATTGAGAATTTACTACGAATTTATGAAGTAATTTGCTGAATAATTTACAAAGAAATTACTTTGAATTTATAGAGAATTTTCTGACAATTTTTTGAGTGATTTACTCATAATTTACTGATTAATTCACAAAAAAAATTCTTGTAATTTTTTGTGAATTTACTCAGAATTTTCTGATAAATTACTAAAAATTTGCTGAATAATTTATAGAGAATTTTACGTGTAATTTAATGAGAAATTTCCTGAGTAATTCAGTGAGAATTTACGAAGTAATTTACTGAGTAATTTAAAGAGAATTTACCAATAATTTATTGAGTAATTTACAGAGAATTTATCGAGTAATTTACTGATAAATTACTGAATAACTCACTCATTAATTTACTTGTAATTTAGGGAGTAATTTATTGAGAATTTACTCAGTAATTTATTTAGAATTTATTAAATAATTTACTAAGAATTTACAGATAATTTACTGCGTTATTTTCTTGGAATTTACAGAGTAATTTACTAAGTAATTGACTCAGAATTTTTTGAGAACTTACTAAGAATTTTCTGAATAATTTATAGAGAATTTTACGTGTAATTTAATGAGAAATTTTCTGAGTAATTTAGTGAGAATTTACGAAGTAATTTACTGAGTAATTTAAAGAGAATTTACCAATAATTTATTGTGTAATTTACAGAGAATTTTTCGAGTAATTTACTGATAAATTACTGAATAACTCACTCATTAATTTACTTGTAATTTAGGGAGTAATTTATTGAGAATTTACTCAGTAATTTATTTAGAATTTATTAAATAATTTACTAAAAATTTACAGATAATTTACTGCGTTATTTTCTTGGAATTTACAGAGTAATTTACTAAGTAATTGACTCAGAATTTTTTGAGAACTTATGGATAATTAACTGAGTAATTTACAGAGAATTTATTGAGAATTTACCGAGTAATTTACTCGGAATTTATACAGAATTTTCTTAGAATTTATTGAAAATTTTCTGAGTAATTTATTTACTATTTATTAAATAATTTACTGATAATTTACAAGGTAATTTATAGAGAATTTATTGAAAGCTTAACGAGTAATTTATTGAGAATTTACTATGAATTTATGATGTAATTTGCTGAATAATTTACTAAGAAATTACGTTGAATTTATATTGAATTTTCTGACAATTTTTTGAGTGATTTACTCATAATTTACTGATTAATTCACAAAAAAAATTCTTGTAATTTTTTGTGAATTTACTCAGAATTTTCTGATAAATTACTAAGAATTTGCTGAATAATTTATAGAGAATTTTACGTGTAATTTAATGAGAAATTTCCTGAGCAATTTAGTGAGAATTTACGAAGTAATTTACTGAGTAATTTACAGAGAATTTACCAATAATTTACAGAGTAATTTACAGAGAATTTATCGAGTAATTTACTGATAAATTACTAAATAACTCACTCATTAATTTACTTGTAATTTAGGGAGTAATCTATTGAGAATTTACTCAGTAATTTATTTAGAATTGATTAAATAATTTACTAAGAATTTACAGATAATTTACTGCGTTATTTTCTTGGAATTTACAGAGTAATTTATTAAGTAATTGACTCAGAATTTTTGGAGAACTTATGGATAATTAACTGAGTAATTTACAGAGAATTTATTGAGAATTTACCGAGTAATTTACTCGGAATTTATACAGAATTTTCTTAGAATTTATTGAAAATTTTCTGAGTAATTTATTTACTATTTATTAAATAATTTTCTGATAATTTACAAGGTAATTTATAGAGAATTTATTGAAAGCTTAACGAGTAATTTATTGAGAATTTACTACGAATTTATGATGTAATTTGCTGAATAATTTACTAAGAAATTACTTTGAATTTATATAGAATTTTCTGAAAATTTTTTGAGTGATTTACTCATAATTTACTGATTAATTCACAAAAAAAATTCTTGTAATTTTTTGTGAATTTACTCAGAATTTTCTGATAAATTACTAAGAATTTGCTGAATAATTTATAGAGAATTTTACGTGTAATTTAATAAGAAATTTCCTGAGTAATTTAGTGAGAATTTACGAAGTAATTTACTGAGTAATTTAAAGAGAATTTATCAAGTAGTTTACTGATAAATTACTGAATAACTCACTCATTAATTTACTTGTAATTTAGGGAGTAATTTATTGAGAATTTACTCAGTAATTTATTTAGAAGTGATTAAATAATTTACTAAGAATTTACAGATAATTTACTGCGTTATTTTCTTTGAATTTACAGAGTAATTTACTAAGTAATTGACTCAGAATTTTTTGAGAACTTATGGATAATTAACTGAGTAATTTACAGAGAATTTATTGAGAATTTACGGAGTAATTTACTCAGAATTTATACAGAATTTTCTTAGAATTTATTGAAAATTTTCTGAATAATTTATTTACTATTTATTAAATAATTTACTGATAATTTACAATGTAATTTGTAGAGAATTTGTTGAAAGCTTAACGAGTAATTTATTGAGAATTTACTACGAATTTATGAAGTAATTTGCTGAATAATTTACTAAGAAATTACTTTGAATTTATATAGAATTTTCTGACAATTTTTTGAGTGATTTACTCATAATTTACTGATTAATTCACAAAAAAAATTCTTGTAATTTTTTGTGAATTTACTCAGAATTTTCTGATAAATTACTAAGAATTTGCTGAATAATTTATAGAGAATTTTACGTGTAATTTAATGAGAAATTTCCTGAGTAATTTAGTGAGAATTTACGAAGTAATTTACTGAGTAATTTAAAGAGAATTTACCAATAATTTATTGAGTAATTTATAGAGAATTTATCGAGTAATTTACTGATAAATTACTGAATAACTCACTCATTAATTTACTTGTAATTTAGGGAGTAATTTATTGAGAATTTACTCAGTAATTTATTTAGAATTTATTAAATAATTTACTAAGAATTTACAGATAATTTACTGCGTTATTTTCTTGGAATTTAAAGAGTAATTTACTAAGTAATTGACTCAGAATTTTCTGATAAATTACTAAGAATTTGCTGAATAATTTATAGAGAATTTTACGTGTAATTTAATGAGAAATTTCCTGAGCAATTTAGTGAGAATTTACGAAGTAATTTACTGAGTAATTTACAGAGAATTTACCAATAATTTACTAAGTAATTTACAGAGAATTTATCGAGTAATTTACTGATAAATTACTGAATAACTCACTCATTAATTTACTTGTAATTTAGGGAGTAATTTATTGAGAATTTACTCAGTAATTTATTTAGAATTGATTAAATAATTTACTAAGAATTTACAGATAATTTACTGCGTTATTTTCTTGGAATTTACAGAGTAATTTACTAAGTAATTGACTCAGAATTTTTTGAGAACTTATGGATAATTAACTGAGTAATTTACAGAGAATTTATTGAGAATTTACTGAGTAATTTACTCGGAATTTATACAGAATTTTCTTAGAATTTATTGAAAATTTTCTGAGTAATTTATTTACTATTTATTAAATAATTTACTGATAATTTACAAGGTAATTTATAGAGAATTTATTGAAAGCTTAACGAGTAATTTATTGAGAATTTACTACGAATTTATGATGTAATTTGCTGAATAATTTACTAAGAAATTACTTTGAATTTATATAGAATTTTCTGACAAGTTTTTGAGTGATTTACTCATAATTTACTGATTAATTCACAAAAAAAAATTCTTGTAATTTTTTGTGAATTTACTCATAATTTTCTGATAAATTACTATGAATTTGTTGAATAATTTATAGAGAATTTTACGTGTAATTTAATGAGAAATTTCCTTAGTAATTTAGTGAGAATTTACGAAGTAATTTACTGAGTAATTTACAGAGAATTTACCAATAATTTACTAAGTAATTTACAGAGAATTTATCGAGTAATTTACTGATAAATTACTGAATAACTCACTCATTAATTTACTAGTAATTTAGGGAGTAATTTATTGAGAATTTACTCAGTAATTTATTTAGAATTGATTAAATAATTTACTAAGAATTTACAGATAATTTACTGCGTTATTTTCTTGGAATTTACAGAGTAATTTACTAAGTAATTGACTCAGAATTTTTTGAGAACTTATGGATAATTAACTGAGTAATTTACAGAGAATTTATTGAGAATTTACCGAGTAATTTACTCGGAATTTATACAGAATTTTCTTAGAATTTATTGAAAATTTTCTGAGTAATTTATTTACTATTTATTAAATAATTTACTGATAATTTACAAGGTCATTTATAGAGAATTTATTGAAAGCTTAACGAGTAATTTATTGAGAATTTACTACGAATTTATGATGTAATTTGCTGAATAATTTACTAAGAAATTACTTTGAATTTATATAGAATTTTCTGACAATTTTTTGAGTGATTTACTCATAATTTACTGATTAATTCACAAAAAAAATTCTTGTAATTTTTTGTGAATTTACTCAGAATTTTCTGATAAATTACTAACAATTTGCTGAATAATTTATAGAGAATTTTACGTGTAATTTAATGAGAAATTTCCTGAGTAATTTAGTGAGAATTTACGAAGTAATTTACTGAGTAATTTACAGAGAATTTACCAATAATTTACTGAGTAATTTACAGAGAATTTATCGAGTAATTTGCTGATAAATTACAGAATAACTCACTCATTAATTTACTTGTAATTCAGGGAGTATTTTATTGAGAATTTACTCAGTAATTTATTTAGAATTGATTAAATAATTTACTAAGAATTTACAGATAATTTACTGCGTTATTTTCTTTGAATTTACAGAGTAATTTACTAAGTAATTGACTCAGAATTTTTTGAGAACTTATGGGTAATTAACTGAGTAATTTACAGAGAATTTATTGAGAATTTACCGAGTAATTTACTCGGAATTTATACAGAATTTTCTTAGAATTTATTGAAAATTTTCTGAATAATTTATTTACTATTTATTAAATAATTTACTGATAATTTACAATGTAATTTGTAGAGAATTTTTTGAAAGCTTAACGAGTAATTTATTGAGAATTTACTACGAATTTATGAAGTAATTTGCTGAATAATTTACTAAGAAATTACTTTGAATTTATATAGAATTTTCTGACAATTTTTTGAGTGATTTACTCATAATTTACTGATTAATTCACAAAAAAAATTCTTGTAATTTTTTGTGAATTTACTCAGAATGTTTTGATAAATTACTAAGAATTTGCTGAATAATTTATAGAGAATTTTACGTGTAATTTAATGATAAATTTCCTGAGTAATTTAGTGAGAATTTACGAAGTAATTTACTGAGTAATTTACAGAGAATTTACCAATAATTTATTGTCTGATTTACAGAGAATTTATCGGGTAATTTACTGATAAATTACTGAATAACTCACTCATTAATTTACTTGTAATTTAGGGAGTAATTTATTGAGAATTTACTCAGTAATTTATTTAGAATTTATTAAATAATTTACTAAGAATTTACAGATAATTTACTGCGTTATTTTCTTTGAATTTACAGAGTAATTTACTAAGTAATTGACTCAGAATTTTTTGAGAACTTATGGATAATTAACTGAGTAATTTACAGAGAATTTATTGAGAATTTACTGAGTAATTTACTCGGAATTTAAACAGAATTTTCTTAGAATTTATTGAAAATTTTCTGAGTAATTTATTTACTATTTATTAAATAATTTACTGATAATTTACAATGTAATTTATAGAGAATTTATTGAAAGCTGAATGAGTAATTTATTGAGAATTTCCTACGAATTTATGAAGTAATGTGCTGAATAATTTACAAAGAAATTACTTTGAATTTATATAGAATTTTCTGACAATTTTTTGAGTGATTTACTCATAATTTACTGATTAATTCACAAAAAAAATTCTTGTAATTTTTTGTGAATTTACTCAGAATTTTCTGATAAATTACTAAGAATTTGCTGAATAATTTATAGAGAATTTTACGTGTAATTTAATGCGAAATTTCCTGAGTAATTTAATGAGAATTTACGAATTAATTTACTGAGTAATTTACAGAGAATTTATCGAGTAATTTACTGATAAATTACTGAATAACTCACTCATTAATTTACTTGTAATTTAGGGAGTAATTTATTGAGAAATTACTCAGTAATTTATTTAGAATTTGTTAAATAATTTGCTAAGAATTTACAGATAATTTACTGCGTTATTTTCTTGGAATTTACAGAGTAATTTACTAAGTAATTGACTCAGAATTTTTTGAGAACTTATGGATAATTAACTGAGTAATTTACAGAGAATTTATTGAGAATTTAACGAGTAATTTACTCGGAATTTATACAGAATTTTCTTAGAATTTATTAAAAATTTTCTGAGTAATTTATTTACTATTTATTAAATAATTTACTGATAATTTACAAGGTAATTTATAGAGAATTTATTGAAAGCTTAACGAGTAATTTATTGAGAATTTACTACGAATTTATGAAGTAATTTGCTGAATAATTTACTAAGAAATTACTTTGAATTTATATAGAATTTTCTGACAATTTTTTGAGTGATTTACTCATAATTTACTGATTAATTCACAAAAAAAATTCTTGTAATTTTTTGTGAATTTACTCAGAATTTTCTGATAAATTACTAAGAATTTGCTGAATAATTTATAGAGAATTTTACGTGTAATTTAATGAGAAATTTCCTGAGTAATTTAGTGAGAATTTACGAAGTAATTTACTGAGTAATTTACAGAGAATTTACCGAGTAATTTACTAAGTAATTTACAGAGAATTTATCGAGTAATTTACTGATAAATTATTGAATAACTCACTCATTAATTTACTTGTAATTTAGGGAGTAATTTATTGAGAATTTACTCAGTAATTTATTTAGAATTGATTAAATAATTTACTAAGAATTTACAGATAATTTACTGCGTTATTTTCTTGGAATTTACAGAGTAATTTACTAAGTAATTGGCTCAGAATTTTTTGAGAACTTATGGATAATTAACTGAGTAATTTACAGAGAATTTATTGAGAATTTACCGAGTAATTTACTCGGAATTTATACAGAATTTCCTTAGAATTTATTGAAAATTTTCTGAGTAATTTATTTACTATTTATTAAATAATTTACTGATAATTTACCAGGTAATTTGTAGAGAATTTATTGAAAGCTTAACGAGTAATTTATTGAGAATTTACTACGAATTTATGAAGTAATTTGCTGAATAATTTACTAAGAAATTACTTTGAATTTATATAGAATTTTTTGACAATTTTTTGAGTGATTTACTCATAATTTACTGATTAATTCACAAAAAAAATTCTTGTAATTTTTTGTGAATTTACTCAGAATTTTCTGATAAATTACTAAGAATTTGCTGAATAATTTATAGAGAATTTTACGTGTAATTTAATGAGAAATTTCTTGAGTAATTTAGTGAGAATTTACGAAGTAATTTACTGAGTAATTTACAGAGAATTTATCGAGTAATTTACTAATAAATTACTGAATAACTCACTCATTAATTTACTTGTAATTTAGGGAGTAATTTATTGAGAATTTACTCAGTAATTTATTTAGAATTGATTAAATAATTTACTAAGAATTTACAGATAATTTACTGCGTTATTTTCTTGGAATTTACAGAGTAATTTACTAAGTAATTGACTCCGAATTTTTTGAGAACTTATGGATAATTAACTGAGTAATTTACAGAGAATTTATTGAGAATTTACCGAGTAATTTACTTGGAATTTATACAGAATTATCTTAGAATTTATTGAAAATTTTCTGAGTAATTTATTTACAATTTATTAAATAATTTACAGATAATTTACAATGTAATTTATAGAGAATTTATTGAAAGCTTAACGAGTAATTTATTGAGAATTTACTACGAATTTATGAAGTAAGTTGCTGAATAATTTACTAAGAAATTACTTTGAATTTATATAGAATTTTCTGACAATTTTTTGAGTGATTTACTCATAATTTACTGATTAATTCACAAAAAAAATTCTTGTAATTTTTTGTGAATTTACTTAGAATTTTCTGATAAATTACTAAGAATTTGCTGAATAATTTATAGAGAATTTTACGTGTAATTTAATGAGAAATTTCCTGAGTAATTTAGTGAGAATTTACGAAGTAATTTACTGAGTAATTTACAGAGAATTTATCGAGTAATTTACTGATAAATTACTGAATAACTCACTCATTAATTTACATGTAATTTAGGGAGTAATTTATTGAGAATTTACTCAGTAATTTATTTAGAATTTGTTAAATAATTTACTAAGAATTTACAGATAATTTACTGCGTTATTTTCTTGAAATTTACAGAGTAATTTACTAAGTAATTGACTCCGAATTTTTTGAGAACTTATGGATAATTAACTGAGTAATTTACAGAGAATTTATTGAGAATTTACCGAGTAATTTACTCAAAATTTATACAGAATTTTCTTAGAATTTTTGAAAATTTTCTGAGTAATTTATTTACTATTTAGTAAATAATTTACAGATAATTTACAAAGTAATTTATAGAGAATTTATTGAAAGCTTAACGAGTAATTTATTGAGAATTTACTACGAATTTATGAAGTAATTTGCTGAATAATTTACTAAGAAATTACTTTGAATTTATAAAGAATTTTCTGACAATTTTTTGAGTAATTTACTCATAATTTATTGATTAATTCACAAAAAAAATTCTTGTAATTTTTTCGGAATTTACTTAGAATTTTCTGATAAATTACTAAGAATTTGCTGAATAATTTATAGAGAATTTTACGTGTAATTTAATGAGAAATTTCCTGAGTAATTTAGTGAGAATTTACGAAGTAATTTACTGAGTAATTTACAGAGAATTTATCGAGTAATTTACTAATAAATTACTGAATAACTCACTCATTAATTTACTTGTAATTTAGGGAGTAATTTATTGAGAATTTACTCAGTAATTTATTTAGAATTGATTAAATAATTTACTAAGAATTTACAGATAATTTACTGCGTTATTTTCTTGGAATTTACAGAGTAATTTACTAAGTAATTGGCTCAGAATTTTTTGAGAACTTATGGATAATTAACTGAGTAATTTACAGAGAATTTATTTAGAATTTACCGAGTAATTTACTCGGAATTTATACAGAATTTTCTTAAAATTTATTGAAAATTTTCTGCGTAATTTATTTACAATTTATTAAATAGTTTACAGATAATTTACAATGTAATTTATAGAGAATTTATTGAAAGCTTAACGAGTAATTTATTGAGAATTTCCTACGAATTTATGAAGTAATTTGCTGAATAATTTACTAAGAAATTACTTTGAATTTATATAGAATTTTCTGACAATTTTTTGAGTGATTTACTCATAATTTACTGATTAATTCACAAAAAAAATTCTTGTAATTTTTTGTGAATTTACTCAGAATTTTCTGATAAATTACTAAGAATTTGCTGAATAATTTATAGAGAAATTTACGTGTAATTTAATGAGAAATTTCCTGAGTAATTTAGTGAGAATTTACGAAGTAATTTACTGAGTAATTTAAAGAGAATTTACCAATAATTTATTGAGTAATTTAGAGAGAATTTATCGAGTAATTTACTGATAAATTACTGAATAACTCACTCATTAATTTACTTGTAATTTAGGGAGTAATTTATTGAGAATTTACTCAGTAATTTATTTAGAATTTATTAAATAATTTACTAAGAATTTACAGATAATTTACTGCGTTATTTTCTTGGAATTTACAGAGTAATTTACTAAGTAATTGACTCAGATTTTTTTGAGAACTTACGGATAATTAACTGAGTAATTTACAGAGAATTTATTGAGAATTTACCGAGTAATTTACTCGGAATTTATACAGAATTTTCTTAGAATTTATTGAAAATTTTCTGAGTAATTTATTTACAATTTATTAAATAATTTACAGATAATTTACAATGCAATTTATAGAGAATTTATTGAAAGCTTAACGAGTAATTTATTGAGAATTTCCTACGAATTTATAAAGTAATGTGCTGAATAATTTACTAAGAAATTACTTTGAATTTATATAGAATTATATGACAATTTTTTGAGTGATTTACTCATAATTTACTGATTAATTCACAAAAAAAATTCTTGTAATTTTTTGTGAATTTACTTAGAATTTTCTGATAAATTACTAAGAATTTGCTGAATAATTTATAGAGAATTTTACGTGTAATTTAATGAGAAATTTCCTGAGTAATTTAGTGAGAATTTACGAAGTAATTTACTGAGTAATTTAAACAGAATTTACCAATAATTTACTGAGTAATTTACAGAGAATTTATCGAGTAATTTACTGATAAATTACTGAATAACTCACTCATTAATTTACTTGTAATTTAGGGAGTAATTTATTAAGAATTTACTCAGTAATTTATTTAGAATTTGTTAAATAATTTGCTAAGAATTTACAGATAATTTACTGCGTTATTTTCTTGGAATTTACAGAGTAATTTACTAAGTAATTGACTCAGAATTTTTTGAGAACTTATGGATAATTAACTGAGTAATTTATAGAGAATTTATTGAGAATTTAACGAGTAATTTACTCGGAATTTATACAGAATTTTCTTAGAATTTATTGAAAATTTTTTGAGTAATTTATTTACAATTTATTAAATAATTTACTGATAATTTACAAGGTAATTTATAGAGAATTTATTGAAAGCCTAACGAGTAATTTATTGAGAATTTACTACGAATTTATGAAGTAATTTGCTGAATAATTTACTAAGAAATTACTTTGAATTTATATAGAATTTTCTGACAATTTTTTGAGTGATTTACTCATAATTTAATGATTAATTCACAAAAAAAATTCTTGTAATTTTTTGTGAATTTACTCAGAATTTTCTGATAAATTACTAAGAATTTGCTGAATAATTTATAGAGAATTTTACGTGTAATTTAATGAGAAATTTCTTAAGTAATTTAGTGAGAATTTACGAAGTAATTTACTGAGTAAATTACAGAGAATTTATCGAGTAATTTACTAATAAATTACTGAATAACTCACTCATTAATTTACTTGTAATTTAGGGAGTAATTTATTGAGAATTTACTCAGTAATTCATTTAGAATTTATTAAATAATTTACTAAGAATTTACAGATAATTTACTGCGTTATTTTCTTGGAATTTACAGAGTAATTTCCTAAGTAATTGACTCCAAATTTTTTGAGAACTTATGGATAATTAACTGAGTAATTTACAGAGAATTTATTGAGAATTACCGAGTAATTTACTTGGAATTTATACATAATTTTCTTAGAATTTATTGAAAATTTTCTGAGTAATTTATTTACAATTTATCAAATAATTTACAGATAATTTACAATGTAATTTATAGAGAATTTATCGAAAGCTGAACGAGTAATTTATTGAGAATTTCCTACGAATTTATGAAGTAATGTGCTGAATAATTTACTAAGAAATTACTTTGAATTTATATAGAATTTTCTGACAATTTTTTGAGTGATTTACTCATAATTTACTGATTAATTCACAAAAAAAATTCTTGTAATTTTTTGTGAATTTACTCAGAATTTTCTGATAAATTACTAAGAATTTGCTGAATAATTTATAGAGAAATTTACGTGTAATTTAATGAGAAATTTCCTGAGTAATTTAGTGAGAATTTACGAAGTAATTTACTGAGTAATTTACAGAGAATTTACCAATAATTTACAGATAAATTACTGAATAACTCACTCATTAATTTACTTGTAATTTAGGGAGTAATTTATGGAGAATTTACTCAGTAATTTATTTAGAATTGATTAAATAATTTACTAAGAATTTACAGATAATTTACTGCGTTATTTTCTTGGAATTTACAGAGTAATTTACTAAGTAAGTGACTCAGAATTTTTTGAGAACTTATGGATAATTAACTGAGTAATTTACAGAGAATTTATTGAGAATTTACCGAGTAATTTACTCGGAATTTATACAGAATTTTCTTAGAATTTATTGAAAATTTTCTGAGTAATTTATTTACTATTTATTAAATAATTTACAAGGTAATTTATAGAGAATTTATTGAAAGCTTAACGAGTAATTTATTGAGAATTTACTACGAATTTATGAAGTAATTTGCTGAATAATTTACTAAGAAATTACTTTGAATTTATATAGAATTTTCTGACAATTTTTTGAGTGATTTACTCATAATTTAATGATTAATTCACAAAAAAATTCTTGTAATTTTTTGTGAATTTACTCAGAATTTTCTGCTAAATTACTAAGAATTTGCTGAATAATTTATAGAGAATTTTACGTGTAATTTAATGAGAAATTTCCTGAGTAATTTAGTGAGAATTTACGAAGTAATTTACTGAGTAATTTACAGAGAATTTATCGAGTAATTTACTGATAAATTACTGAATAACTCACTCATTAATTTACTTGTAATTCAGGGAGTAATTTATTGAGAATTTACTCAGTAATTTATTTAGAATTGATTAAATAATTTACTAAGAATTTACAGATAATTTACTGCGTTATTTTCTTTGAATTTACAGAGTAATTTACTAAGTAATTGGCTCAGAATTTTTTGAGAACTTATGGATAATTAACTGAGTAATTTACAGAGAATTTATTGAGAATTTACCGAGTAATTTACACGGAATTTATACAGAATTTTCTTAGAATTTATTGAAAATTTTCTGAGTAATTTATTTACAATTTATTAAATAATTTACAGATAATTTACAATGTAATTTATAGAGAATTTATTGAAAGCTTAACGAGTAATTTATTGAGAATTTCCTACGAATTTATGAAGTAATTTGTTGAATAATTTACTAAGAAATTACTTTGAATTTATATAGAATTTTCTGACAATTTTTTGAGTGATTTACTCATAATTTACTGATTAATTCACAAAAAAAATTCTTGTAATTTTTTGTGAATTTACTCAGAATTTTCTGATAAATTACTAAGAATTTGCTGAATAATTTATAGAGAATTTTACGTGTAATTTAATGAGAAATTTCCTGAGTAATTTAGTGAGAATTTACGAAGTAATTTACTGAGTAATTTATAGAAATTTATCGAGTAATTTACTGATAAATTACAGAATAACTCACTCATTAATTTACTTGTAATTCAAGGAGTAATTTATTGAGAATTTACTCAGTAATTTATTTAGAATTGATTAAATAATTTACTAAGAATTTCCAGATAATTTACTGCGTTATTTTCTGGGAATTTACAGAGTAATTTACTAAGTAATTGACTCAGAATTTTTTGAGAACTTATGGATAATTAACTGAGTAATTTACAGAGAATTTATTGAGAATTTACCGAGTAATTTACTCGGAATTTATACAGAATTTTCTTAGAATTTATTGAAAATTTTCTGAGTAATTTATTTACTATTTATTAAATAATTTACTGATAATTTACAAGGTAATTTATAGAGAATTTATTGAAAGCTTAACGAGTAATTTATTGAGAATTTACTACGAATTTATGAAGTAAGTTGCTGAATAATTTACTAAGAAATTACTTTGAATTTATATAGAATTTTCTGACAATTTTTTGAGTGATTTACTCATAATTTACTGATTAATTCACAAAAAAATTCTTGTAATTTTTTGTGAATTTACTCAGAATTTTCTGATAAATTACTAAGAATTTGCTGAATAATTTATAGAGAATTTTACGTGTAATTTAATGAGAAATTTCCCGAGTAATTTAGTGAGAATTTACGAAGTAATTTACTGAGTAATTTACAGAGAATTTACCAATAATTTACTGAGTAATTTACAGAGAACTTATCGAGTAATTTACTGATAAATTACTGAATAACTCACTAATTAATTTACTTGTAATTTAGGGAGTAATTTATTGAGAATTTACCCAGTAATTTATTTAGAATTTATTAAATAATTTACTAAGAATTTACAGATAATTTACTGCGTTATTTTCTTGAAATTTACAGAGTAATTTACTAAGTAATTGACTCCGAATTTTTTGAGAACCTATGGATAATTAACTGAGTAATTTACAGAGAATTTATTGAGAATTTACCGAGTAATTTACTCAGAATTTATACAGAATTTTCTTAGAATTTATTGAAAATTTTCTGAGTAATTTATTTACTATTTAGTAAATAATTTACAGATAATTTACAATGTAATTTATAGAGAATTTATTGAAAGCTTAACGAGTAATTTATTGAGAATTTACTACGAATTTATGAAGTAATTTGCTGAATAATTTACTAAGAAATTACTTTGAATTTATATAGAATTTTCTGACAATTTTTTGAGTAATTTACACATAATTTATTGATTAATTCACAAAAAAAATTCTTGTAATTTTTTCGGAATTTACTCAGAATTTTCTGATAAATTACTAAGAATTTGCTGAATAATTTATAGAGAATTTTACGTGTAATTTAATGAGAAATTTCCTGAGTAGTTTAGTGAGCATTTGCGAAGTAATTTACTGAGTAATTTACAGAGAATTTATCGGGTAATTTACTGAGTAATTTACACAGAATTTATCGAGTAATTTACTAATAAATTACAGAATAACTCACTCATTAATTTACTTGTAATTTAGGGAGTAATTTATGGAGAATTTACTCAGTAATTTATTTAGAATTGATTAAATAATTTACTAAGAATTTACAGATAATTTACTGCGTTATTTTCTTGGAATTTACAGAGTAATTTACTAAGTAATTGACTTAGAATTTTTTGAGAACTTATGGATAATTAACTGAGTAATTTACAGAGAATTTATTGAGAATTTACCGGGTAATTTACTCGGAATTTATACAGAATTTTCTTAGAATTTATTGAAAATTTTCTGAGTAATTTATTTACTATTTATTAAATAATTTACAAGGTAATTTATAGAGAATTTATTGAAAGCTTAACGAGTAATTTATTGAGAATTTACTACGAATTTATGAAGTAATTTGCTGAATAATTTACTAAGAAATTACTATGAATTTATATAGAATTTTCTGACAATTTTTTGAGTGATTTACTCATAATTTAATGATTAATTCAGAAAAAAAATTCTTGTAATTTTTTGTGAATTTACTCAAAATTTTCTGCTAAATTACTAAGAATTTGCTGAATAATTTATAGAGAATTTTAGGTGTAATTTAATGAGAAATTTCCTGAGTAATTTAGTGAGAATTTACGAAGTAATTTACTGAGTAATTTACAGAGAATTTATCGAGTAATTTACTGATAAATTACTGAATAACTCACTCATTAATTTACTTGTAATTTAGGGAGTAATTTATTGAGAATTTACTCAGTAATTTATTTAGAATTGATTAAATAATTTACTAAGAATTTACAGATAATTTACTGCGTTATTTTCTTGGAATTTACAGAGTAATTTACTAAGTAATTGACTCAGAATTTTTTGAGAACTTATGGATAATTAACTGAGTAATTTACAGAGAATTTATTGAGAATTTACCGTGTAATTTACTCGGAATTTATACAGAATTTTCTTAGAATTTATTGAAAATTTTCTGAGTAATTTATTTACTATTTATTAAATAATTTACAAGGTAATTTATAGAGAATTTATTGAAAGCTTAACGAGTAATTTATTGAGAATTTACTACGAATTTATGAAGTAATTTGCTGAATAATTTACTAAGAAATTACTTTGAATTTATAAAGAATTTTCTGACAATTTTTTGAGTGATTTACTCATAATTTACTGATTAATTCACAAAAAAAATTCTTGTAATTTTTTGTGAATTTACTCAGAATTTTCTGATAAATTACTAAGAATTTGCTGAATAATTTATAGAGAATTTTACGTGTAATTTAATGAGAAATTTCCTGAGTAATTTAGTGAGAATTTACGAAGTAATTTACTGAGTAATTTACAGAAATTTATCGAGTAATTTACTGATAAATTACAGAATAACTCACTCATTAATTTACTTGTAATTCAGGGAGTAATTTATTGAGAATTTACTCAGTAATTTATTTAGAATTGATTAAATAATTTACTAAGAATTTACAGATAATTTACTGCGTTATTTTCTTTGAATTTACAGAGTAATTTACTACGTAATTGGCTCAGAATTTTTTGAGAACTTATGGATAATTAACTGAGTAATTTACAGAGAATTTACCGAGTAATTTACACGGAATTTATACAGAATTTTCTTAGAATTTATTGAAAATTTTCTGAGTAATTTATTTACAATTTATTAAATAATTTAAAGATAATTTACAATGTAATTTATAGAGAATTTATTGAAAGCTTAACGAGTAATTTATTGAGAATTTCCTACGAATTTATGAAGTAATTTGCTGAATAATTTACTAAGAAATTACTTTGAATTTATATAGAATTTTCTGACAATTTTTTGAGTGATTTACTCATAATTTACTGATTAATTGACAAAAAAAATTCTTGTAATTTTTTGTGAATTTGCTCAGAATTTTCTGATAAATTACTAAGAATTTGCTGAATAATTCATAGAGAATTTTACGTGTAATTTAATGAGAAATTTCCTGAGTAATTTAGTGAGAATTTACGAAGTAATTTACTGAGTAATTTACAGAAATTTATCGAGTAATTTACTGATAAATTACAGAATAACTCACTCATTAATTTACTTGTAATTCAGGGAGTAATTTATTGAGAATTTACTCAGTAATTTATTTAGAATTGATTAAATAATTTACTAAGAATTTACAGATAATTTACTGCGTTATTTTCTTTGAATTTACAGAGTAATTTACTAAGTAATTGACGCAGAATTTTTTGAGAACTTATGGATAATTAACTGAGTAATTTACAGAGAATTTATTGAGAATTTACCGAGTAATTTACTCGGAATTTATACAGAATTTTCTTAGAGTTTATTGAAAATTTTCTGAGTAATTTATTTACAATTTATTAAATAATTTACAGATAATTTACCATGTAATTTATAGAGAATTTATTGTAAGCTTAACGAGTAATTTATTGAGAATTTCCTACGAATTTATGAAGTAATGTGCTGAATAATTTACTAAGAAATTACTTTGAATTTATATAGAATTATCTGACAATTTTTTGAGTGATTTACTCATAATTTACTGATTAATTCACAAAAAAAATTCTTGTAATTTTTTGTGAATTTACTTAGAATTTTCTGATAAATTACTAAGAATTTGCTGAATAATTTATAGAGAATTTTACGTGTAATTTAATGAGAAATTTCCTGAGTAATTTAGTGAGAATTTACGAAGTAATTTACTGAGTAATTTACAGAGAATTTACCAATAATTTACTGAGTAATTTACAGAGAATTTTATCGAGTAATTTACTGATAAATTACTGAATAACTCACTCATTAATTTACTTGTAATTTAGGGAGTAATTTATTGAGAATTTACTCAGTAACTTATTTAGAATTTGTTAAATAATTTGCTAAGAATTTACAGATAATTTACTGCGTTATTTTCTTGGAATTTACGGAGTAATTTACTAAGTAATTGACTCAGAATTTTTTGAGAACTTATGGATAATTAACTGTGTAATTTATAGATAATTTATTGAGAATTTAACGAGTAATTTACTCGGAATTTATACAGAATTTTCTTAGAATTTATTGAAAATTTTCTGAGTAATTTATTTACTATTTATTAAATAATTTACTGATAATTTACAAGGTAATTTATAGAGAATTTATTGAAAGCTTAACGAGTAATTTATTGAGAATTTACTACGAATTTATGAAGTAATTTGCTGAATAGTTTACTAAGAAATTACTTTGAATTTATATAGAATTTTCTGACAATTTTTTGAGTGATTTACTCATAATTTACTGATTAATTCACAAAAAAAATTCTTGTAATTTTTTGTGAATTTACTCAGAATTTTCTGATAAATTACTAAGAATTTGCTGAATAATTTATAGAGAATTTTACGTGTAATTTAATGAGAAATTTCTTGAGTAATTTAGTGAGAATTTACGAAGTAATTTACTGAGTAATTTACAGAGAATTTATCGAGTAATTTACTAATAAATTACTGAATAACTCACTCATTAATTTACTTGTAATTTAGGGAGTAATTTATGGAGAATTTACTCAGTAATTCATTTAGAATTTATTAAATAATTTACTAAGAATTTACAGATAATTTACTGCGTTATTTTCTTGGAATTTACAGAGTAATTTACTAAGTAATTGACTCCGAATTTTTTGAGAACTTATGGATAATTAACTGAGTAATTTACAGAGAATTTATTGAGAATTTACCGAGTAATTTACTTGGAATTTATACAGAATTTTCTTAGAATTTATTGAAAATTTTCTGAGTAATTTATTTACAATTTATTAAATAATTTACAGATAATTTACAATGTAATTTATAGAGAATTTATTGAAAGCTTAACGAGTAATTTATTGAGAATTTCCTACGAATTTATGAAGTAATGTGCTGAATAATTTACTAAGAAATTACTTTGAATTTATATAGAATTTTCTGACAATTTTTTGAGTGATTTACTCTTAATTTACTGATTAATTGACAAAAAAAATTCTTGTAATTTTTTGTGAATTTACTCAGAATTTTCTGATAAATTACTAAGAATTTGCTGAATAATTTATAGAGAATTTTACGTGTAATTTAATGAGAAATTTCCTGAGTAATTTAGTGAGAATTTACGAAGTAATTTACTGAGTAATTTACAGAGAATTTACCAATAATTTACAAAGTAATTTACAGAGAACTTATCGAGTAATTTACTGATAAATTACTGAATAACTCACTCATTAATTTACTTGTAATTTAGGGAGTAATTTGTTGAGAATTTACCCAGTAATTTATTTAGAATTTATTAAATAATTTACTAAGAATTTACAGATAATTTACTGCGTTATTTTCTTGAAATTTACAGAGTAATTTACTAAGTAATTGACTCAGAATTTTTTGAGAACTTATGGATAATTAACTGAGTAATTTACAGAGAATTTATTGAGAATTTACCGAGTAATTTACTCGGAATTTATACAGAATTTTATTAGAATTTATTGAAAATTTTCTAAGTAATTTGTTTACTATTTATTAAATAATTTACAAGGTAATTTATAGAGAATTTATTGAAAGCTTAACGAGTAATTTATTGAGAATTACTACGAATTTATGAAGTAATTTGCTGAATAATTTACTAAGAAATTACTTTGAATTTATATAGAATTTTCTGACAATTTTTTGAGTGATTTACTCATAATTTAATGATTAATTCACAAAAAAAATTCTTGTAATTTTTTGTGAATTTACTCAGAATTTTCTGCTAAATTACTAAGAATTTGCTGAATAATTTATAGAGAATTTTACGTGTAATTTAATGAGAAATTTCCTGAGTAATTTAGTGAGAATTTACGAAGTAATTTACTGAGTAATTTACAGAGAATTTATCGAATAATTTACTAATAAATTACTGAATAACTCACTCATTAATTTACTTTTAATTTATGGAGTAATTTATTGAGAATTTACTCAGTAATTCATTTAGAATTTATTAAATAATTTACTAAGAATTTACAGATAATTTACTTCGTTATTTTCTTGGAATTTACAGAGTAATTTACTAAGTAATTGACTCCGAATTTTTTGAGAACTTATGGATAATTAACTGAGTAATTTACAGAGAATTTATTGAGAATTTACCGAGTAATTTACTCGGAATTTATACAGAATTTTCTGAGTAATTTATTTATAATTTATTAAATAATTTACAGATAATTTACAATGTAATTTATAGAGAATTTATTGAAAGCTTAACGAGTAATTTATTGAGAATTTCCTACGAATTTATGAAGTAATGTGCTGAATAATTTACTAAGAAATTACTTTGAATTTATATAGAATTTTCTGACAATTTTTTGAGTGATTTACTCATAATTTACTGATTAATTCACAAAAAAAATTCTTGTAATTTTTTGTGAATTTACTCAGAATTTTCTGATAAATTACTAAGAATTTGCTGAATAATTTATAGAGAATTTTACGTGTAATTTAATGAGAAATTTCCTGACTAATTTAGTGAGAATTTACGAACTAATTTACTGAGTAATTTACAGAGAATTTACCAATAATTTACAGAGTAATTTAAGGAGAATTTATCGAGTAATTTACTGATAAATTACTGAATAACTCACTCATTAATTTACTTGTAATTTAGGGAATAATTTATTGAGAATTTACTCAATAATTTATCTAGAATTGATTAAATAATTTACTAAGAATTTACAGATATTTTACTGCGTTATTTTCTTGGAATTTACAGAGTAATTTACTAAGTAATTGACTCAGAATTTTTTGAGAACTTATGGATAATTAACTGAGTAATTTACAGAGAATTTATTGAGAATTTACCGAGTAATTTACTCGGAATTTATACAGAATTTTCTTAGAATTTATTGAAAATTTTCTGAGTAATTTATTTACTATTTATTAAATAATTTACTGATAATTTACAAGGTAATTTATAGAGAATTTATTGAAAGCTTAACGAGTAATTTATTGAGAATTTACTACGAATTTATGAAGTAAGTTGCTGAATAATTTACTAAGAAATTACTTTGAATTTATATAGAATTTTCTGACAATTTTTTGAGTGATTTACTCATAATTTACTGATTAATTCACAAAAAAAATTCTTGTAATTTTTTGTGAATTTACTCAGAATTTTCTGATAAATTACTAAGAATTTGCTGAATAATTTATAGAGAATTTTACGTGTAATTTAATGAGAAATTTCCTGAGTAATTTAGTGAGAATTTACGAAGTAATTTACTGGGTAATTTACAGAGAATTTACCAATAATTTACTGAGTAATTTACAGAGAACTTATCGAGTAATTTACTGATAAATTACTGAATAACTCACTCATTAATTTACTTGTAATTTAGGGAGTAATTTGTTGAGAATTTACCCAGTAATTTATTTAGAATTTATTAAATAATTTACTAAGAATTTACAGATAATTTACTGCGTTATTTTCTTGAAATTTACAGAGTAATTTACTAAGTAATTGACTCAGAATTTTTTGAGAACTTATGGATAATTAACTGAGTAATTTACAGAGAATTTATTGAGAATTTACCGAGTAATTTACTCGGAATTTATACAGAATTTTCTTAGAATTTATTGAAAATTTTCTGAGTAATTTGTTTACTATTTATTAAATAATTTACAAGGTAATTTATAGAGAATTTATTGAAAGCTTAACGAGTAATTTATTGAGAATTTACTACGAATTTATGAAGTAATTTGCTGAATAATTTACTAAGAAATTACTTTGAATTTATATAGAATTTTCTGACAATTTTTTGAGTGATTTACTCATAATTTAATGATTAATTCACAAAAAAAATTCTTGTAATTTTTTGTGAATTTACTCAGAATTTTCTGCTAAATTACTAAGAATTTGCTGAATAATTTATAGAGAATTTTACGTGTAATTTAATGAGAAATTTCCTGAGTAATTGTCACGCCCTCAAAATAAACCCATAATAACCATAACATTAACATGCATTTATAAAAGAAACTGATTTATTCATTCATTCATCAGAGTATTTCTAAATAAAAACATTACATGTAACATCAAATTAAATGCCCTATGGGCTTACATCTTTCCAAGCCATCACTTGGACACAAAATATGAGTTCTAACTCAAATACAAATAAAGCCCTAGGCTTGATTATTCATCAAATAAAAGCAAACAACAAAAGCTAGTCTTCAAAATCCAAATCCTTCCAAGCTAAGTCCTGGGAGGTAGCTTATCACCTGGACCTGAAAATGATGTTCCCATAAGGGTGAGCCACAGCCCAGTAGAAATATACTAAACCAAATATAAGCATTGAATAAAGCATTAGTATTTAATAGATGGTTAACCAAGATAATCAATTACATTACTATCCAGTCTCATGACACTAATGTCTAAAACACGTTTTACTTTCCAACATTATCAATCTGGCTCAGAACCTGGCCAAACTTACAACAATGAACTATATATATCATATTCACATTCTTCCAATGTCAACAAACAATTGAGACTCAGGCTCAAATCAAAACACTTCATACTTCCAGTTTGATACACATTTTAGTGCTGTATCAATTAAACACTTCAATAAAAATAAGCACACATAAAAGTGATGCTAATGGAGTCCATCCCCTATCTCCTCCCAAACAAAATCCGGTTTAGAGGTCCATCCCCTATCTTCCCCTAAACCGTGGAGTACATCCCCTATCTCCTCCCACACAAAACAATGTATGCATACACATAACATATACAACACACAATCAATACACATAATGTCTGTATTAATTCAGCAGTCAATATTGATGACTTAATCAATGATTAGTTTCAGTTATCCCTAATCCACATGCAGTGTCTACAACAAGCATGACTATCCTCCACCGATAGCCCACAACAGTTATTTCTAGATTTGGAAATAAATATACCATCAATTCAATAGGCGAGTGATTTACATTATCCAACTACACCATTTAACCAATAACTTTCCCAATTTCATGAATTTAACCAAATTCCCCAATTCCCTTAAATTAATTATACAAATTAATTAATTAACACAACTAGGGTTTCTCCCAAAATTATCAAAGTAACCCCAACATATCATTATACTAAAACTTAGAACAAAACTTATAAATTGGAGTAGGAAATCCCTACCTCGAAGAAAATAACCCGAATGGAGAAGACGGAGATGAAGACCAAAGACCCACGTGCTCCAAATCCCAAGTTTCTCAGATTAAAACAAAGCTCTCGCGAAGCTCTACCTTTCTTCCAAAGGAACTAGGGTAGAAGACCACCGGAAATAGATCAAATCTTGGAGAGAAGGTAAGAGTAGAGAGAGAAACTCTCAAGGGGCGGTTTTTAAAAGTTAAGAGATGAAAAGTAGGTCAAAAAGTGATCAGAAAAGTGAAATCACGGACTGATGTAGTCGACTCTACGCTCGAGCGTAGAAAGCCCCGCTCGAGCGTAAGACACAGAATCATGCTCGAGCGTGAAGAAAGCCGCTCGAGCGTCGATTACACCCTTCCAGAAGTTTTGCAGGCGCTGCACCCGCTCGAGCGTCAAACTCCCCGCTCGAGCGGAGGAGCAAAAACAAGGGATCACGCTCGAGCGTAAAAACTACCGCTCGAGCGGAAGAACTGCAGAGCAAAATACTGGGAGATGGAAAATCCCGCTCGAGCGTCAAAACTCCCGCTCGAGCGGAGAAGCAACAACGAAGGGCCCGCTCGAGCGTTAAAACCTCCGCTCGAGCGTGAAGGCCAAAATCTGGGCATCACCTATTGGCATCAAAATTCAACCAACCTGTACCAGACCCGTCCAACACAACCTATACTTCAAATACAAAGAGATTAAAGGACAACAACAACCAATAAATAATGACAGGATCTACGGAGCCTAAGTCCGGATACAATAATCTAAAGAGAAAAGACCGGGGTCGCTATAGTAATTTAGTGAGAATTTACGAAGTAATTTACTGAGTAATTTACAGAGAATTTATCGAGTAATTTACTGATAAATTACTGAATAACTCACTCATTAATTTACTTGTAATTTAGGAAGTAATTTATTGAGAATTTACTCAGTAATTTATTTAGAATTGATTAAATAATTTACTAAGAATTTACCGATAATTTACTGCGTTATTTTCTTTGAATTTACAGAGTAATTTACTCAGTAATTGACTCAGAATTTTTTGAGAACTTATGGATAATTAACTGAGTAATTTACAGAGAATTTATTGAGAATTTACCGAGTAATTTACTCGGAATTTGTACAGAATTTTCTTAGAATTTATTGAAAATTTTCTGAGTAATTTATTTACTATTTATTAAATAATTTACAAGGTAATTTATAGAGAATTTATTGAAAGCTTAACGAGTAATTTATTGAGAATTTACTACGAATTTATGAAGTAATTTGCTGAATAATTTACTAAGAAATTACTTTGAATTTATATAGAATTTTCTGACAATTTTTTGAGTGATTTACTCATAATTTACTGATTAATTCACAAAAAAAATTCTGGTAATTTTTTGTGAATTTACTCAGAATTTTCTGATAAATTACTAAGAATTTGCTGAATAATTTATAGAGAATTTTACGTGTAATTTAATGAGAAATTTCCTGAGTAATTTAGTGAGAATTTACGAAGTAATTTACTTAGTAATTTACAGAGAATTTACCAATAATTTACTGAGTAATTTACAGAGAATTTATCGAGTAATTTACTGATAAATTACTGAATAACTCACTCATTAATTTACTTTTAATTTAGGGAGTAATTTATTGAGAATTTACTCAGTAATTTATTTAGAATTGATTAAATAATTTACTCAGAATTTACAGATAATTTACTGCGTTATTTTCTTGGAATTTACAGAGTAATTTACTAAGTAATTGACTCAGAATTTTTTGAGAACTTATGGATAATTAACTGAGTAATTTACAGAGAATTTATTGAGAATTTACCGAGTAATTTACTCGGAATTTATACAGAATTTTCTTAGAATTTATTGAAAATTTTCTGAGTAATTTATTTACTATTTATTAAATAATTTACTGATAATTTACAAGGTAATTTATAGAGAATTTATTGAAAGCTTAACGAGTAATTTATTGAGAATTTCCTACGAATTTATGAAGTAATTTGCTGAATAATTTACTAAAAAATTACTTTGAATTTATATAGAATTTTCTGACAATTTTTTGAGTGATTTACTCATAATTTACTGATTAATTCACAAAAAAAATTCTTGTAATTTTTTGTGAATTTACTCAGAATTTTCTGGTAAATTACTAAGAATTTGCTGAATAATTTATAGAGAATTTTACGTGTAATTTAATGAAAAATTTCCTGAGTAATTTAGTGAGAATTTACGAAGTAATTTACTGAGTAATTTACAGAGAATTCATCGAGTAGTTTACTGATAAATTACTGAATAACTCACTCATTAATTTACTTGTAATTTAGGGAGTAATTTATTGAGAATTTACTCAGTAATTTATTTAGAATTGATTAAATAATTTACTAAGAATTTACAGATAATTTACTGCGTTATTTTCTTGGAATTTACAGAGTAATTTACTAAGTAATTGACTCAGAATTTTTTGAGAACTTATGGATAATTAACTGAGTAATTTACAGAGAATTTATTGAGGATTTACCGAGTAATTTACTCGCAATTTATACAGAATTTTCTTAGAATTTATTGAAAATTTTCTGAGTAATTTATTTAATATTTATTAAATAATTTACTGATAATTTACAATGTAATTTATAGAGAATTTATTGAAAGCTTAACGAGTAATTTATTGAGAATTTACTACGAATTTATGAAGTAAGTTGCTGAATAATTTACTAAGAAATTACTTTGAATTTATATAGAATTTTCTGACAATTTTTTGAGTGATTTACTCATAATTTACTGATTAATTCACAAAAAAAATTCTTGTAATTTTTTGTGAATTTACTCAGAATTTTC
Source organism: Camellia sinensis (assembly GCF_055761805.1). NCBI lineage: Eukaryota > Viridiplantae > Streptophyta > Magnoliopsida > Ericales > Theaceae > Camellia > Camellia sinensis. The sequence goes on from NC_138964.1 coordinate 92,624,307, forward strand.
TGATAAATTACTAAGAATTTGTTGAATAATTTATAGAGAATTTTACGTGTAATTTAATGAGAAATTTACAGAGAATTTATCGAGTAATTTACTGATAAATTACTGAATAACTCACTCATTAATTTACTGAGAATTTAGGGAGTAATTTATTGAGAATTTACTCAGTAATTTATTTAGAATTTATTAAATAATTTCCTAAGAATTTACAGATAATTTACTGCGTTATTTTCTTGGAATTTACAGAGTAATTTACTAAGTAATTGACTCAGAATTTTTTGAGAACTTATGGATAATTAACTGAGTAATTTAGAGAGAATTTATTGAGAATTTACCGAGTAATTTACTCGGAATTTATACAGAATTTTCTTAGAATTTATTGAAAATTTTCTGAGTAATTTATTTACAATTTATTAAATAATTTACAGATAATTTACAATGTAATTTATAGAGAATTTATTGAAAGCTCAACGAGTAATTTATTGAGAATTTCCTACGAATTTATGAAGTAATGTGCTGAATAATTTACTAAGAAATTACTTTGAATTTATATAGAATTTTCTGACAATTTTTTGAGTGATTTACTCATAATTTACTGATTAATTCACAAAAAAAATTCTTGTAATTTTTTGTGAATTTACTCAGAATTTTCTGATAAATTACTAAGAATTTGCTGAATAATTTATAGAGAATTTTACGTGTAATTTAATGAGAAATTTCTTGAGTAATTTAGTGAGAATTTACGAAGTAATTTACTGAGTAATTTACAGAGAATTTATCGAGTAATTTACTAATAAATTACTGAATAACTCACTCATTAATTTACTTGTAATTTAGGGAGTAATTTATTGAGAATTTACTCAGTAATTCATTTAGAATTTATTAAATAATTTACTAAGAATTTACAGATAATTTACTGCGTTATTTTCTTGGAATTTACAGAGTAATTTACTAAGTAATTGACTCCGAATTTTTTGAGAACTTATGGATAATTAACTGAGTAATTTACAGAGAATTTATTGAGAATTTACCGAGTAATTTACTTGGAATTTATACAGAATTTTCTTAGAATTTATTGAAAATTTTCTGAGTAATTTATTTACAATTTATTAAATAATTTACAGATAATTTACAATGTAATTTATAGAGAATTTATTGAAAGCTTAACGAGTAATTTATTGAGAATTTCCTACGAATTTATGAAGTAATGTGCTGAATAATTTACTAAGAAATTACTTTGAATTTATATAGAATTTTCTGACAATTTTTTGAGTGATTTACTCCTAATTTACTGATTAATTCACAAAAAAAATTCTTGTAATTTTTTGTGAATTTACTCAGAATTTTCTGATAAATTACTAAGAATTTGCTGAATAATTTATAGAGAATTTTACGTGTAATTTAACGAGAAATTTCCTGAGTAATTTTGTGAGAATTTACGAAGTAATTTACTGAGTAATTTACAGAGAATTTACCAATAATTTACTGAGTAATTTACAGAGAATTTATCGAGTAATTTACTGATAAATTACTGAATAACTCACTCATTAATTTACTTGTAATTTAGGGAGTAATTTGTTGAGAATTTACTCAGTAATTTATTTAGAATTTATTAAATAATTTACTAAGAATTTACAGATAATTTACTGCGTTATTTTCTTGGAATTTATAGAGTAATTTACTAAGTAATTGACTCAGAATATTTTGAGAACTTATGGATAATTAACTGAGTAATTTACAGAGAATTTATTGAGAATTTACCGAGTAATTTACTCGGAATTTATACAGAATTTTTTTAGAATTTATTGAAAATTTTCTGAGTAATTTATTTACAATTTATTAAATAATTTACAGATAATTTACAATGTAATTTATAGAGAATTTATTGAAAGCTTAACGAGTAATTTATTGAGAATTTACTAAGAATTTATGAAGTAATTTGCTGAACAATTTACTAAGAAATTACTTAGAATTTATATAGAATTTTCTGACAATTTTTTGAGTAATTTACTCATAATTTACTGATTAAGTCGGAAAAAAAATTCTTCTACTTTTTTATGAATTTACTCAGAATTTTCTGATAAATTACTAAGAATTTGCTGAATAATTTATAGAGAATTTTACGTGTAATTTAATGAGAAATTTCCTGAGTAATTTAGTGAGAATTTACGAAGTAATTTACTGAGTAATTTACAGAGAATTTACCATTAATTTACTGAGTAATTTACAGAAAATTTATCGAGTAATTTACTGATAAATTACTGAATAACGCACTCATTAATTTACTTGTAATTTACTGAGAATTTAGGGAGTAATTTATTGAGAATTTACTCAGTAATTTATTTAGAATTTATGAAATAATTTACTAAGAATTTATAGATAATTTATTGCGTTATTTTCTTGGAATTTACAGTGTAATTTACTAAGTAATTGACTCCGAATTTTTTGAGAACTTATGGATAATTAACTGAGTAATTTACAGAGAATTTATTGACAATTTACCGAGTAATTTACTCGGAATTTATACAGAATTTTCTTAGAATTTATTGAAAATTTTCTGAGTATTTTATTTACAATTTATTAAATAATTTACACATAATTTACAATGTAATTTATGGAGAATTTATTGAAAGTTTAACGAGTAATTTATTGAGAATTTACTACGAATTTATGAAGTAATTTGCTGAATAATTTACTAAGAAATTACTTTGAATTTATATAGAATTTTCTGACAATTTTTTAAGTAATTTACTCATAATTTACGGATTAATTCACAAAAAAAATTCTTGTAAATTTTTGTGAATTTACTCAGAATTTTCTGATAAATTACTAAGAATTTACTGAATAATTTATAGAGAATTTTACGTGTAATGTAATGAGAAATTTCCTGAGTAATTTAGTGAGAATTTTCGAAGTAATTTACTGAGTAATTTACTGAGAATTTACCAATAATTTACTAAGTAATTTACAAAGAATTTATCGAGTAATTTACTGATAAATTACTGAATAACTCACTCATTAATTTACTTGTAATTTATTGAGAATTTAGCAAGTAATTTATTGAGAATTTACTCAGTAATTTATTTAGAATTGATTAAATAATTTACTAAGAATTTACAGATAATTTACTGCGTTATTTTCTTAGAATTTACCGAGTAATTTACTAAGTAATTGACTCAGAATTTTTTGAGAACTTATGGATAATTAATGAGTAATTTACAGAGAATTTGTTGAGAATTTTCCGAGTAATTTACTCGAAATTTATACAGAATTTTCTTAGAATTTATTGAAAATTTTCTGAGTAGTTTATTTACAATTTATTAAATAATTTACAGATAATTTACAATGTAATTTATAGAGAATTTATTGAAAGCTTAACGAGTAATTTATTGAGAATTTAGTACGAATTTATGAAGTAATTTGCTGAATAATTTACTAAGAAATTACTTTGAATTTATATAGAATTTTCTGACAATTTTTTGAGTAATTTACTCATAATTTTCTGATTAATTCACAAAAAAAATTCTTGTAATTTTTTTTGAATTTACTCAAAATTTTCTGATAAATTACTAAGAATTTGCTGAATAATTTATAGAGAATTTGAAGTGTAATTTAATGAGAAATTTCCTGAGTAATTTAGTGAGAATTTACGAATTAATTTACTGAGTAATTTACAGAGAATTTATCAAGTAATTTACTGATAAATTACTGAATAACTCACTCACTACTTTACTTGTAATTTACTTAGAATTTAGGGAGTAATTTATTGGGAATTTACTCATTAATTTATTTAGAATTTATTAAATAATTTTCTAAGAATTTACAGATAATTTACTGCGTTATTTTCATGGAATTTACAGAGTAATTTACTAAGTAATTGACTCAGAATTTTTTGTGACTTATGGATAATTAACTGAGTAATTTACAGAGAATTTATTGACAATTTACAGAGTAATTTACTCGGAATTTATAAAGAATTTTCTTAGAATTTATTGAAAATTTTCTGAGTAATTTATTTACAATTTATTAAATAATTTTTATCTAATTTACAATGTAATTTATAGAGAATTTATTGAAAGCTTAACGAGTAATTTATTGAGAATTTATTACGAATTTATGAAGCAAGTTGCTGAATAATGTACAAAGAAATTACTTTGAATTTATATAGAATTTTCTGACAATTTTTTGAGTAATTTATTCATAATTTAATGATTAATTCACAAAAAAAATTCTTGTAATTTTTTTTGAATTTACTCAGAATTTTCTAATAAATTACTAAGAATTTGCTGAATAATTTATAGAGAATTTTACGTGTAATTTAATGAGAAATTTCCTGAGTAATTGAGTGAGAATTTACGAAGTAATTTACTGAGTAATTTACAAAGAATTTACCAATAATTTACAGAGAATTTATCGAGTAATTTACTGATAAATTACTGAATAACTCACTCATTAATTTACTTGTAATTTAGGGAGTAATTTATTAAGAATTTACTCTGTAATTTATTTAGAATTTATTAAATAATTTACTAAGAATTTACAGATAATTTACTGCGTTATTCTCTTGGAATTTACAGAGTAATTGTCTAATAATTTACTGAGTAATTTACTAAGTAATTGACTCAGAATATTTTGAGAACTTATGGATAATTAACTGAGTAATTTACAGAGAATTTATTGAGAATTTACCGAGTAATTTACTCAGAATTTATACAGAATTTTCTTAGAATTTATTGAAAATTTTCTGAGTAATTTATTTACAATTTATTAAATAATTTACAGATAATTTACAATGTAATTTATAGATAATTTATTGAAAGGTTAACGAGTAATTTATTGAGAATTTACTACGAATTTATGAAGTAATTTGCTGAATAATTTACTAAGAAATTACTTTGAATTTATATAGAATTTTCTGACAATTTTTTGAGTGATTTACTCATAATTTACTGATTAAGTCGCAAAAAAAATTCTTCAACTTTTTTATGAATTTACTTAGAATTTTCTGATAAATTACTAAGAATTTGCTGAATAATTTATAGAGAATTTTACGTGTAATTTAATGACAAATTTCCTGAGTAATTTAGTGAGAATTTACGAAGTAATTTACTGAGTAATTTACAGAGAATTTACCAATAATTTACTGATAAATTACTGAATAACTCACTCATTAATTTACTTGTAATTTAGGGAGTAATTTATTGAGAATTTACTCAGTAATTTACTTAGAATTTATTAAATAATTTACTAAGAATTTACAGATAATTTACTGCGTTATTTTCTTGGAATTTACCGAGTAATTTACTAAGTAATTGACTCAGAATTTTTTGATAACTTATGGATAATTAACTGAGTAATTTACAGAGAATTTATTGAGAATTTACCGAGTAATTTACTCGGAATTTATACATAACTTTTTTAGAATTTATTGAAAATTTTCTGCGTAATTTATTTACTATTTATTAAATAATTTACAGATAATTTACAATGTAATTTATAGAGAATTTATTGAAAGCTTAACGAGTAATTTATTGAGAATTTACTACGAATTTATGAAGTAATTTGCTGAATAATTTACTAAGAAATTACTTTGAATTTATATAGAATTTTCTGACAATTTTTTGAGTAATTCACTCATAATTTACTGATTAATTCACAAAAAAAATTCTTGTAATTTTTTGTGAATTTACTCAGAATTTTCTGATAAATTACTAAGAATTTCCTGAATAATTTATAGAGAATTTTACGTGTAATTTAATGAGAAATTTTCTGAGTAATTTAGTGAGAATTTATGAAGTAATTTACTGTGTAATTTACAGAGAATTTACCAATAGTTTACTGAGTAATTTACAGAGAATTTATCAAGTAATTTATTGATAAATTACTGAATAACTCTCTCATTAATTTACTTGTAATTGAGGGAGTAATTTATTGAGAATTTACTCAGTAATTTATTTAGAATTTATTAAATAATTTACTAAGAATTTACAGATAATTTACTAAGTAATTGACTCGGAAGTTTTTGAGAACTTATGGGTAATTAACTGAGTAATTTACAGAGAATTTATTGAGAATTTACCGAGTAATTTACTCGGAATTTATACAGAATTTTCTTAGAATTTATTGAAAATTTTCTGAGTAATTTATTTACAATTTATTAAATAATTTACAGATAATTTACAATGTAATTTATTGAGAATTTATTGAAAGCTTAACGAGTAATTTATTGAGAATTTACTACGAATTTATGAAGTAATTTGTTGAATAATTTACTAAGAAATTACTTTGAATTTATATAGTATTTTCTGACAATTTTTTGAGTGATTTACTCATAATTTACTGATTAATTCACAAAAAAAATTCTTGTAATTTTTTGTGAATTTACTCAGAATTTTCTGATAAATTACTAAGAATTTGCTGAATAATTTATAGAGAATTTTACGTGTAATTTAACGAGAAATTTCCTGAGTAATTTTGTGAGAATTTACGAAGTAATTTACTGAGTAATTTACAGAGAATTTACCAATAATTTACTGAGTAACTTACAGAGAATTTATCGAGTAATTTACTGATAAATTACTGAATAACTCACTCATTAATTTACTTGTAATTTAGGGAGTAATTTGTTGAGAATTTACTCAGTAATTTATTTAGAATTTATTAAATAATTTACTAAGAATTTACAGATAATTTACTGCGTTATTTTCTTGGAATTTATAGAGTAATTTACTAAGTAATTGACTCAGAATATTTTGAGAACTTATGGATAATTAACTGAGTAATTTACAGAGAATTTATTGAGAATTTACCGAGTAATTTACTCGAAATTTATACAGAATTTTCTTAGAATTTATTGAAAATTTTGTGAGTAATTTATTTACAATTTGTTAAATAATTTACAGATAATTTACAATGTAATTTATAGGGAATTTATTGAAAGCTTAACGAGTAATTTATTTAGAATTTACTACGAATTTATGAAGTAATTTGCTGTATAATTTTCTAAGAAATTACTTTGAATTTATATAGAATTTTCTGACAATCTTTTGAGTAATTTACTCATAATTTACTGATTAATTCACAAAAAAAATTCTTGTAATTTTTTGTGAATTTACTCAGAATTTTCTGATAAATTACTAAGAATTTGCTGAATAATTTATAGAGAATTTTACGTGTAATTTAATGAGAAATTTCCTGAGTAATTTAGTGAGAATTTACGAAGTAATTTACTGAGTAATTTACAGAGAATTTACCATTAATTTACTGAGTAATTTACAGAAAATTTATCGAGTAATTTACTGATAAATTACTGAATAACGCACTCATTAATTTACTTGTAATTTACTGAGAATTTAGGAGTAATTTATTGAGAATTTACTCAGTAATTTATTTAGAATTTATGAAATAATTTACTAAGAATTTATAGATAATTTATTGCGTTATTTTCTTGGAATTTACAGAGTAATTTACTAAGTAATTGACTCCGAATTTTTTGAGAACTTATGGATAATTAACTGAGTAATTTACAGAGAATTTATTGACAATTTACCGAGTAATTTACTCGGAATTTATACAGAATTTTCTTAGAATTTATTGAAAATTTTCTGAGTATTTTATTTACAATTTATTAAATAATTTACACATAATTTACAATTTAATTTATGGAGAATTTATTGAAAGTTTAACGAGTAATTTATTGAGAATTTACTACGAATTTATGAAGTAATTTGCTGAATAATTTACTAAGAAATTACTTTGAATTTATATAGAATTTTCTGACAATTTTTTAAGTAATTTACTCATAATTTACGGATTAATTCACAAAAAAAATTCTTGTAAATTTTTGTGAATTTACTCAGAATTTTCTGATAAATTACTAAGAATTTGCTGAATAATTTATAGAGAATTTTACGTGTAATTTAATGAGAAATTTCCTGAGTAATTTAGTGAGAATTTTCGAAGTAATTTACTGAGTAATTTACTGAGAATTTACCAATAATTTACTAAGTAATTTACAAAGAATTTATCGAGTAATTTACTGATAAATTACTGAATAACTCACTCATTAATTTACTTGTAATTTATTGAGAATTTAGCGAGTAATTTATTGAGAATTTACTCAGTAATTTATTTAGAATTTATTAAATAATTTACTAAGAATTTACAGATAATTTACTGCGTTATTTTCTTAGAATTTACCGAGTAATTTACTAAGTAATTGACTCAGAATTTTTTGAGAACTTATGGATAATTAATGAGTAATTTACAGAGAATTTGTTGAGAATTTTCCGAGTAATTTACTCGAAATTTATACAGAATTTTCTTAGAATTTATTGAAAATTTTCTGAGTAGTTTATTTACAATTTATTAAATAATTTACAGATAATTTACAATGTAATTTATAGAGAATTTATTGAAAGCTTAACGAGTAATTTATTGAGAATTTAGTACGAATTTATGAAGTAATTTGCTGAATAATTTACTAAGAAATTACTTTGAATTTATATAGAATTTTCTGACAATTTTTTGAGTAATTTACTCATAATTTTCTGATTAATTCACAAAAAAAATTTTGAATTTACTCAAAATTTTCTGATAAATTACTAAGAATTTGCTGAATAATTTATAGAGAATTTGAAGTGTAATTTAATGAGAAATTTCCTGAGTAATTTAGTGAGAATTTACGAATTAATTTACTGAGTAATTTACAGAGAATTTACCAATAATTTACTGAGTAATTTACAGAGAATTTATCAAGTAATTTACTGATAAATTACTGAATAACTCACTCACTACTTTACTTGTAATTTACTGAGAATTTAGGGAGTAATTTATTGGGAATTTACTCATTAATTTATTTAGAATTTATTAAATAATTTTCTAAGAATTTACAGATAATTTACTGCGTTATTTTCATGGAATTTACAGAGTAATTTACTAAGTAATTGACTCAGAATTTTTTGTGACTTATGGATAATTAACTGAGTAATTTACAGAGAATTTATTGACAATTTACAGAGTAATTTACTCGGAATTTATAAAGAATTTTCTTAGAATTTATTGAAAATTTTCTGAGTAATTTATTTACAATTTATTAAATAATTTTTATCTAATTTACAATGTAATTTATAGAGAATTTATTGAAAGCTTAACGAGTAATTTATTGAGAATTTATTACGAATTTATGAAGTAAGTTGCTGAATAATGTACAAAGAAATTACTTTGAATTTATATAGAATTTTCTGACAATTTTTTGAGTAATTTATTCATAATTTAATGATTAATTCACAAAAAAAATTCTTGTAATTTTTTTTGAATTTACTCAGAATTTTCTAATAAATTACTAAGAATTTGCTGAATAATTTATAGAGAATTTTACGTGTAATTTAATGAGAAATTTCCTGAGTAATTGAGTGAGAATTTACGAAGTAATTTACTGAGTAATTTACAGAGAATTTACCAATAATTTACAGAGAATTTATCGAGTAATTTACTGATAAATTACTGAATAACTCACTCATTAATTTACTTGTAATTTAGGGAGTAATTTATTAAGAATTTACTCTGTAATTTATTTAGAATTTATTAAATAATTTACTAAGAATTTACAGATAATTTACTGCGTTATTCTCTTGGAATTTACAGAGTAATTGTCTAATAATTTACTGAGTAATTTACTAAGTAATTGACTCAGAATATTTTGAGAACTTATGGATAATTAACTGAGTAATTTACAGAGAATTTATTGAGAATTTACCGAGTAATTTACTCAGAATTTATACAGAATTTTCTTAGAATTTATTGAAAATTTTCTGAGTAATTTATTTACAATTTATTAAATAATTTACAGATAATTTACAATGTAATTTATAGATAATTTATTGAAAGGTTAACGAGTAATTTATTGAGAATTTACTACGAATTTATGAAGTAATTTGCTGAATAATTTACTAAGAAATTACTTTGAATTTATATAGAATTTTCTGACAATTTTTTGAGTGATTTACTCATAATTTACTGATTAAGTCGCAAAAAAAATTCTTCTACTTTTTTATGAATTTACTCAGAATTTTCTGATAAATTACTAAGAATTTGCTGAATAATTTATAGAGAATTTTACGTGTAATTTAATGAGAAATTTCCTGAGTAATTTAGTGAGAATTTACGAAGTAATTTACTGAGTAATTTACAGAGAATTTACCAATAATTTACTGATAAATTACTGAATAACTCACTCATTAATTTACTTGTAATTTAGGGAGTAATTTATTGAGAATTTACTCAGTAATTTACTTAGAATTTATTAAATAATTTACTAAGAATTTACAGATAATTTACTGCGTTATTTTCTTGGAATTTACAGAGTAATTTACTAAGTAATTGACTCAGAATTTTTTGATAACTTATGGATAATTAACTGAGTAATTTACAGAGAATTTATTGAGAATTTACCGAGTAATTTACTCGGAATTTATACATAACTTTTTTAGAATTTATTGAAAATTTTCTGCGTAATTTATTTACTATTTATTAAATAATTTACAATGTAATTTATAGAGAATTTATTGAAAGCTTAACGAGTAATTTATTGAGAATTTACTACGAATTTATGAAGTAATTTGCTGAATAATTTACTAAGAAATTACTTTGAATTTATATAGAATTTTCTGACAATTTTTTGAGTAATTCACTCATAATTTACTGATTAATTCACAAAAAAAATTCTTGTAATTTTTTGTGAATTTACTCAGAATTTTCTGATAAATTACTAAGAATTTCCTGAATAATTTATAGAGAATTTTACGTGTAATTTAATGAGAAATTTTCTGAGTAATTTAGTGAGAATTTATGAAGTAATTTACTGTGTAATTTACAGAGAATTTACCAATAGTTTACTGAGTAATTTACAGAGAATTTATCAAGTAATTTACTGATAAATTACTGAATAACTCTCTCATTAATTTACTTGTAATTGAGGGAGTAATTTATCGAGAATTTACTCAGTAATTTATTTAGAATTTATTAAATAATTTACTAAGAATTTACAGATAATTTACTGCGTTATTTTCTTGGAATTTACAGAGTAATTTACTACGTAATTGACTCGGAAGTTTTTGAGAACTTATGGGTAATTAACTGAGTAATTTACAGAGAATTTATTGAGAATTTACCGAGTAATTTACTCGGAATTTATACAGAATTTTCTTAGAATTTATTGAAAATTTTCTGAGTAATTTATTAAATAATTTACAGATAATTTACAATGTAATTTATTGAGAATTTATTGAAAGCTTAACGAGTAATTTATTGAGAATTTACTACGAATTTATGAAGTAATTTGTTGAATAATTTACTAAGAAATTACTTTGAATTTATATAGTATTTTCTGACAATTTTTTGAGTGATTTACTCATAATTTACTGATTAATTCACAAAAAAAATTCTTGTAATTTTTTGTGAATTTACTCAGAATTTTCTGATAAATTACTAAGAATTTGCTGAATAATTTATAGAGAATTTTACGTGTAATTTAACGAGAAATTTCCTGAGTAATTTTGTGAGAATTTACGAAGTAATTTACTGAGTAATTTACAGAGAATTTACCAATAATTTACTGAGTAATTTACAGAGAATTTATCGAGTAATTTACTGATAAATTACTGAATAACTCACTCATTAATTTACTTGTAATTTAGGGAGTAATTTGTTGAGAATTTACTCAGTAATTTATTTAGAATTTATTAAATAATTTACTAAGAATTTACAGATAATTTACTGCGTTATTTTCTTGGAATTTATAGAGTAATTTACTAAGTAATTGACTCAGAATATTTTGAGAACTTATGGATAATTAACTGAGTAATTTACAGAGAATTTATTGAGAATTTACCGAGTAATTTACTCGAAATTTATACAGAATTTTCTTAGAATTTATTGAAAATTTTGTGAGTAATTTATTTACAATTTGTTAAATAATTTACAGATAATTTACAATGTAATTTATAGGGAATTTATTGAAAGCTTAACGAGTAATTTATTTAGAATTTACTACGAATTTATGAAGTAATTTGCTGTATAATTTTCTAAGAAATTACTTTGAATTTATATAGAATTTTCTGACAATCTTTTGAGTAATTTACTCATAATTTACTGATTAATTCACAAAAAAAATTCTTGTAATTTTTTGTGAATTTACTCAGAATTTTCTGATAAATTACTAAGAATTTGCTGAATAATTTATAGAGAATTTTACGTGTAATTTAATGAGAAATTTCCTGAGTAATTTAGTGAGAATTTACGAAGTAATTTACTGAGTAATTTACAGAGAATTTACCATTAATTTACTGAGTAATTTACAGAAAATTTATCGAGTAATTTACTGATAAATTACTGAATAACGCACTCATTAATTTACTTGTAATTTACTGAGAATTTAGGAGTAATTTATTGAGAATTTACTCAGTAATTTATTTAGAATTTATGAAATAATTTACTAAGAATTTATAGATAATTTATTGCGTTATTTTCTTGGAATTTACAGAGTAATTTACTAAGTAATTGACTCCGAATTTTTTGAGAACTTATGGATAATTAACTGAGTAATTTACAGAGAATTTATTGACAATTTACCGAGTAATTTACTCGGAATTTATACAGAATTTCTTAGAATTTATTGAAAATTTTCTGAGTATTTTATTTACAATTTATTAAATAATTTACACATAATTTACAATTTAATTTATGGAGAATTTATTGAAAGTTTAACGAGTAATTTATTGAGAATTTACTACGAATTTATGAAGTAATTTGCTGAATAATTTACTAAGAAATTACTTTGAATTTATATAGAATTTTCTGACAATTTTTTAAGTAATTTACTCATAATTTACGGATTAATTCACAAAAAAAATTCTTGTAAATTTTTGTGAATTTACTCAGAATTTTCTGATAAATTACTAAGAATTTGCTGAATAATTTATAGAGAATTTTACGTGTAATTTAATGAGAAATTTCCTGAGTAATTTAGTGAGAATTTTCGAAGTAATTTACTGAGTAATTTACTGAGAATTTACCAATAATTTACTAAGTAATTTACAAAGAATTTATCGAGTAATTTACTGATAAATTACTGAATAACTCACTCATTAATTTACTTGTAATTTATTGAGAATTTAGCGAGTAATTTATTGAGAATTTACTCAGTAATTTATTTAGAATTTATTAAATAATTTATTAAGAATTTACAGATAATTTACTGCGTTATTTTCTTAGAATTTACCGAGTAATTTACTAAGTAATTGACTCAGAATTTTTTGAGAACTTATGGATAATTAATGAGTAATTTACAGAGAATTTGTTGAGAATTTTCCGAGTAATTTACTCGAAATTTATACAGAATTTTCTTAGAATTTATTGAAAATTTTCTGAGTAGTTTATTTACAATTTATTAAATAATTTACAGATAATTTACAATGTAATTTATAGAGAATTTATTGAAAGCTTAACGAGTAATTTATTGAGAATTTAGTACGAATTTATGAAGTAATTTGCTGAATAATTTACTAAGAAATTACTTTGAATTTATATAGAATTTTCTGACAATTTTTTGAGTAATTTACTCGTAATTTTCTGATTAATTCACAAAAAAAATTTTGAATTTACTCAAAATTTTCTGATAAATTACTAAGAATTTGCTGAATAATTTATAGAGAATTTGAAGTGTAATTTAATGAGAAATTTCCTGAGTAATTTAGTGAGAATTTACGAATTAATTTACTGAGTAATTTACAGAGAATTTACCAATAATTTACTGAGTAATTTACAGAGAATTTATCAAGTAATTTACTGATAAATTACTGAATAACTCACTCACTACTTTACTTGTAATTTACTGAGAATTTAGGGAGTAATTTATTGGGAATTTACTCATTAATTTATTTAGAATTTATTAAATAATTTTCTAAGAATTTACAGATAATTTACTGCGTTATTTTCATGGAATTTACAGAGTAATTTACTAAGTAATTGACTCAGAATTTTTTGTGACTTATGGATAATTAACTGAGTAATTTACAGAGAATTTATTGACAATTTACAGAGTAATTTACTCGGAATTTATAAAGAATTTTCTTAGAATTTATTGAAAATTTTCTGAGTAATTTATTTACAATTTATTAAATAATTTTTATCTAATTTACAATGTAATTTATAGAGAATTTATTGAAAGCTTAACGAGTAATTTATTGAGAATTTATTACGAATTTATGAAGTAAGTTGCTGAATAATGTACAAAGAAATTACTTTGAATTTATATAGAATTTTCTGACAATTTTTTGAGTAATTTATTCATAATTTAATGATTAATTCACAAAAAAAATTCTTGTAATTTTTTTTGAATTTACTCAGAATTTTCTAATAAATTACTAAGAATTTGCTGAATAATTTATAGAGAATTTTACGTGTAATTTAATGAGAAATTTCCTGAGTAATTGAGTGAGAATTTACGAAGTAATTTACTGAGTAATTTACAGAGAATTTACCAATAATTTACAGAGAATTTATCGAGTAATTTACTGATAAATTACTGAATAACTCACTCATTAATTTACTTGTAATTTAGGGAGTAATTTATTAAGAATTTACTCTGTAATTTATTTAGAATTTATTAAATAATTTACTAAGAATTTACAGATAATTTACTGCGTTATTCTCTTGGAATTTACAGAGTAATTGTCTAATAATTTACTGAGTAATTTACTAAGTAATTGACTCAGAATATTTTGAGAACTTATGGATAATTAACTGAGTAATTTACAGAGAATTTATTGAGAATTTACCGAGTAATTTACTCAGAATTTATACAGAATTTTCTTAGAATTTATTGAAAATTTTCTGAGTAATTTATTTACAATTTATTAAATAATTTACAGATAATTTACAATGTAATTTATAGATAATTTATTGAAAGGTTAACGAGTAATTTATTGAGAATTTACTACGAATTTATGAAGTAATTTGCTGAATAATTTACTAAGAAATTACTTTGAATTTATATAGAATTTTCTGACAATTTTTTGAGTGATTTACTCATAATTTACTGATTAAGTCGCAAAAAAAATTCTTCTACTTTTTTATGAATTTACTCAGAATTTTCTGATAAATTACTAAGAATTTGCTGAATAATTTATAGAGAATTTTACGTGTAATTTAATGAGAAATTTCCTGAGTAATTTAGTGAGAATTTACGAAGTAATTTACTGAGTAATTTACAGAGAATTTACCAATAATTTACTGATAAATTACTGAATAACTCACTCATTAATTTACTTGTAATTTAGGGAGTAATTTATTGAGAATTTACTCAGTAATTTACTTAGAATTTATTAAATAATTTACTAAGAATTTACAGATAATTTACTGCGTTATTTTCTTGGAATTTACAGAGTAATTTACTAAGTAATTGACTCAGAATTTTTTGATAACTTATGGATAATTAACTGAGTAATTTACAGAGAATTTATTGAGAATTTACCGAGTAATTTACTCGGAATTTATACATAACTTTTTTAGAATTTATTGAAAATTTTCTGCGTAATTTATTTACTATTTATTAAATAATTTACAATGTAATTTATAGAGAATTTATTGAAAGCTTAACGAGTAATTTATTGAGAATTTACTACGAATTTATGAAGTAATTTGCTGAATAATTTACTAAGAAATTACTTTGAATTTATATAGAATTTTCTGACAATTTTTTGAGTAATTCACTCATAATTTACTGATTAATTCACAAAAAAAATTCTTGTAATTTTTTGTGAATTTACTCAGAATTTTCTGATAAATTACTAAGAATTTCCTGAATAATTTATAGAGAATTTTACGTGTAATTTAATGAGAAATTTTCTGAGTAATTTAGTGAGAATTTATGAAGTAATTTACTGTGTAATTTACAGAGAATTTACCAATAGTTTACTGAGTAATTTACAGAGAATTTATCAAGTAATTTACTGATAAATTACTGAATAACTCTCTCATTAATTTACTTGTAATTGAGGGAGTAATTTATCGAGAATTTACTCAGTAATTTATTTAGAATTTATTAAATAATTTACTAAGAATTTACAGATAATTTACTGCGTTATTTTCTTGGAATTTACAGAGTAATTTACTACGTAATTGACTCGGAAGTTTTTGAGAACTTATGGGTAATTAACTGAGTAATTTACAGAGAATTTATTGAGAATTTACCGAGTAATTTACTCGGAATTTATACAGAATTTTCTTAGAATTTATTGAAAATTTTCTGAGTAATTTATTAAATAATTTACAGATAATTTACAATGTAATTTATTGAGAATTTATTGAAAGCTTAACGAGTAATTTATTGAGAATTTACTACGAATTTATGAAGTAATTTGTTGAATAATTTACTAAGAAATTACTTTGAATTTATATAGTATTTTCTGACAATTTTTTGAGTGATTTACTCATAATTTACTGATTAATTCACAAAAAAAATTCTTGTAATTTTTTGTGAATTTACTCAGAATTTTCTGATAAATTACTAAGAATTTGTTGAATAATTTATAGAGAATTTTACGTGTAATTTAACGAGAAATTTCCTGAGTAATTTTGTGAGAATTTACGAAGTAATTTACTGAGTAATTTACAGAGAATTTACCAATAATTTACTGAGTAATTTACAGAGAATTTATCGAGTAATTTACTGATAAATTACTGAATAACTCACTCATTAATTTACTTGTAATTTAGGGAGTAATTTGTTGAGAATTTACTCAGTAATTTATTTAGAATTTATTAAATAATTTACTAAGAATTTACAGATAATTTACTGCGTTATTTTCTTGGAATTTATAGAGTAATTTACTAAGTAATTGACTCAGAATATTTTGAGAACTTATGGATAATTAACTGAGTAATTTACAGAGAATTTATTGAGAATTTACCGATTAATTTACTCGAAATTTATACAGAATTTTCTTAGAATTTATTGAAAATTTTGTGAGTAATTTATTTACAATTTGTTAAATAATTTACAGATAATTTACAATGTAATTTATAGGGAATTTATTGAAAGCTTAACGAGTAATTTATTTAGAATTTACTACGAATTTATGAAGTAATTTGCTGTATAATTTTCTAAGAAATTACTTTGAATTTATATAGAATTTTCTGACAATCTTTTGAGTAATTTACTCATAATTTACTGATTAATTCACAAAAAAAATTCTTGTAATTTTTTGTGAATTTACTCAGAATTTTCTGATAAATTACTAAGAATTTGCTGAATAATTTATAGAGAATTTTACGTGTAATTTAATGAGAAATTTCCTGAGTAATTTAGTGAGAATTTACGAAGTAATTTACTGAGTAATTTACAGAGAATTTACCATTAATTTACTGAGTAATTTACAGAAAATTTATCGAGTAATTTACTGATAAATTACTGAATAACGCACTCATTAATTTACTTGTAATTTAGGGAGTAATTTATTGAGAATTTACTCAGTAATTTATTTAGAATTGATTAAATAATTTACTAAGAATTTACAGATAATTTACTGCGTTATTTTCTTGGAATTTACAAAGTAATTTACTAAGTAATTGACTCGGAAGTTTTTGAGAACTTATGGGTAATTAACTGAGTAATTTACAGAGAATTTATTGAGAATTTACCGAGTAATTTACTCGGAATTTATACAGAATTTTCTTAGAATTTATTGAAAATTTTCTGAGTAATTTATTTACAATTTGTTAAATAATTTACAGATAATTTACAATGTAATTTATTGAGAATTTGTTGAAAGCTTAACGAGTAATTTATTGAGAATTTACTACGAATTTATGAAGTAATTTGTTGAATAATTTACTAAGAAATTACTTTGAATTTATATAGTATTTTCTGACAATTTTTTGAGTGATTTACTCATAATTTACTGATTAATTCACAAAAAAAATTCTTGTAATTTTTTGTGAATTTACTCAGAATTTTCTGATAAATTACTAAGAATTTGCTGAATAATTTATAGAGAATTTTACATGTAATTTAATGAGAAATTTCCTGAGTAATTTAGTGAGAATTTACGAAGTAATTTACGGAGTAATTTACAGAGAATTTACCAATAATTTACTGAGTAATTTACGGAGAACTTATCGAGTTATTTACTGATAAATTACTGAATAACTCACTCATTAATTTACTTGTAATTTAGGGAGAAATTTATTGAGAATTTACCCAGTAATTTGTTTAGAATTGATTAAATAATTTACTAAGAATTTACAGATAATTTACTGCGTTATTTTCTTGAAATTGACAGAGTAATTTACTAAGTAATTGACTCAGAATTTTTTGAGAACTTATGGATAATTAACTTAGTAATTTACAGAGAATTTATTGAGAATTTACCGAGTAATTTACTCGAAATTTATACAGAATTTTCTTAGAATTTATTGAAAATTTTGTGAGTAATTTATTTACAATTTGTTAAATAATTTACAGATAATTTACAATGTAATTTATAGAGAATTTATTGAAAGCTTAACGAGTAATTTATTGAGAATTTACTACGAATTTATGAAGTAATTTGCTGAATAATTTTCTAAGAAATTACTTTGAATTTATATAGAATTTTCTGACAATTTTTTGAGTAATTTACTCATAATTTACTGATTAATTCACAAAAAAAATTCTTGTAATTTTTTGTGAATTTACTCAAAATTTTCTGATAAATTACTAAGAATTTGCTGAATAATTTATAGAGAATTTTACGTGTAATTTAATGAGAAATTTCCTGAGTAATTTAGTGAGAATTTAAGAAGTAATTTACTGAGTAATTTACAGAGAATTTACCAATAATTTACTGAGTAATTTAGAGAGAATTTATCGAGTAATTTACTGATAAATTACTGAATAACTCACTCATTAATTTACTTGTAATTTAGGGAGTAATTTATTGAGAATTTACTCAGTAATTTATTTAGAATTGATTAAATCATTTACTAAGAATTTACAGATAATTTACTGCGTTATTTTCTTAGAATTTACAGAGTAATTTACTAAGTAATTGACTCAGAATTTTTTGAGAACTTATGGATAATTAACTGGGCAATTTACAGAGAATTTATTGAGAATTTACCGAGTAATTTACTCGGAATTTATGCAGAATTTTCTTAGAATTTATTGACAATTTTCTGAGTAATTTATTTACAATTTATTAAATAATTTACAGATAATTTACAATGTAATTTATAGAGAATTTATTGATAGCATAACGAGTAATTTATTGAGAATTTACTACGAATTTATGAAGTAATTTGCTGAATAATTTACTAAGAAATTACTTTTAATTTATATAGAATTTTCTGACAATTTTTTGAGTGATTTACTCATAATTTACTGATTAATTCACAAAAAAAATTCTTGTAATTTTTTGTGAATTTAGTCAGAATTTTCAGATAAATTACTAAGAATTTGCTGAATAATTTATAGAGAATTTTACGTGTAATTTAATGAGAAATTTCCTGAGTAATTCAGTGAGAATTTACGAAGTAATTTACTGAGTAATTTACAAAGAATTTACCAATAATTTACTGAGTAATTTACAGAGAATTTATCGAGTAATTTACTGATAAATTACTGAATAACTCACTCATTAATTTACTTGTAATTCAGGGAGTAATTTATTGAGAATTTACTCAGTAATTTATTTAGAATTGATTAAATAATTTACTTAGAATTTACAGATAATTTACTGCGTTATTTTCTTTGAATTTACAGAGTAATTTACTAAGTAATTGGCTCAAAATTTTTTGAGAACTTATGGATAATTAACTGAGTAATTTACAGAGAATTTATTGAGAATTTACCGAGTAATTTACTCGGAATTTATACAGAATTTTCTTAGAATTTCTTGAAAATTTTCTGAGTAATTTATTTAGAATTTATTAAATAATTTACAGATAATTTACAATGTAATTTATAGAGAATTTATTGAAAACTTAACGAGTAATTTATTGAGAATTTCCTACGAATTTATGAAGTAATTTGCTGAATAATTTACTAAGAAATTACTTTGAATTTATATAGAATTTTCTGACAATTTTTTGAGTGATTTACTCATAATTTACTGATTAATTCACAAAAAAAATTCTTGTAACTTTTTGTGAATTTACACAGAATTTTCTGATAAATTACTAAGAATTTGCTGAATAATTTATAGAGAATTTTACGTGTAATTTAATGAGAAATTTCCTGAGTAATTTAGTGAGAATTTACGAAGTAATTTACTCAGTAATTTAAAGAGAATTTACGAATAATTTATTGAGTAATTTACAGAGAATTTATCGAGTAATTTACTGATAAATTACTGAATAACTCACTCATCAATTTACTTGTAATTTAGGGAGAAATTTATTGAGAATTTACTTAGTAATTTATTTAGAATTTATTAAATAATTTACTAAGAATTTACAGATAATTTACTGCGTTATTTTCTTGGAATTTACAGAGTAATTTACTAAGTAATTGACTCAGAATTTTTTGAGAACTTATGGATAATTAAATGAGTAATTTACAGAGAATTTATTGAGAATTTACCGAGTAATTTACTCAGAATTTATACAGAATTTTCTTAGAATTTATTGAAAATTTTCTGAGTAATTTATTTACTATCTGTTAAATAATTTACAGATAATTTACAAGGTAATTTATAGAGAATTTATTGAAAGCTTAACGAGTAATTTATTGAGAATTTACTACGAATTTATGAAGTAATTTGCTGAATGATTTACTAAGAAATTACTTTGAATTTATATAGAATTTTCTGACAATTTTTTGAGTGATTTACTCATAATTTACTGATTAATTCAGAAAAAAAATTCTTGTAATTTTTTGTGAATTTACTCAGAATTTTCTGATAAATTACTAAGAATTTGCTGAATAATTTATAGAGAATTTTACGTGTAATTTAATGAGAAATTTCTTGAGTAATTTAGTGAGAATTTACGAAGTAATTTACTGAGTAATTTACAGAGAATTTATCGAGTAATTTACTGATAAATTACTGAATAACTCACTCTTTAATTTACTTGTAATTTAGGGAGTAATTTATTGAGAATTTACTCAGTAATTTATTTAGAATTTATTAAATAATTTACTAAGAATTTATAGATAATTTACTGCGTTATTTTCTTGGAATTTACAGAGTAATTTACTAAGTAATTGACTCCGAATTTTTTGACAACTTATGGATAATTAACTGAGTAATTTACAGAGAATTTATTGAGAATTTACCGAGTAATTTACTTGGAATTTATACAGAATTTTCTTAGAATTTATTGAAAATTTTCTGAGTAATTTATTTACAATTTATTAAAAAATTTACAGATAATTTACAATGTAATTTATAGAGAATTTATTGAAAGCTTAACGAGTAATTTATTGAGAATTTCCTACGAATTTATGAAGTAATCTGCTGAATAATTTACTAAGAAATTACTTTGAATTTATATAGAATTTTCTGACAATTTTTTGAGTGATTTACTCATAATTTACTGATTAATTCACAAAAAAAATTCTTGTAATTTTTTGTGAATTTACTCAGAATTTTCTGATAAATTATTAAGAATTTGCTGAATAATGTATAGAGAATTTTACGTGTAATTTAATGAGAAATTTCCTGAGTAATTTAGTGAGAATTTACGAAGTAATTTACTGAGTAATTTACAGAGAATTTACCAATAATTTACTGAGTAATTTACAGAGAATTTATTGAGTAATTTACTGATAAATTACTGAATAACTCACTCATTAATTTACTTGTAATTTAGGGAGTAATTTATTGAGAATTTACTCAATAATTTATTTAGAATTGATTAAATAATTTACTAAGAATTTACAGATAATTTACTGCGTTATTTTCTTTGAATTTACAGAGTAATTTACTAAGTAATTGACTCAGAATTTTTTGAGAACTTATGGATAATTAACTGAGTAATTTACAGAGAATTTGTTGAGAATTTACCGAGTAATTTACTCGGAATTTATACAGAATTTTCTTAGAATTTATTGAAAATTTTCTGAGTAATTTATTTACTATTTATTAAATAATTTACTGATAATTTACAAGGTAATTTATAGAGAATTTATTGAAAGCTTAACGAGTAATTTATTGAGAATTTACTACGAATTTATTATGTAATTTGCTGAATAATTTACTAAGAAATTACTTTGAATTTATATAGAATTTTCTGACAATTTTTTGAGTGATTTACTCATAATTTACTGATTAATTCACAAAAAAAATTCTTGTAATTTTTTGTGAATTTACTCAGAATTTTCTGATAAATTACTAAGAATTTGCTGAATAATTTATAGAGAATTTTACGTGTAATTTAATGAGAAATTTCCTGACTAATTGAGTGAGATTTTACGAAGTAATTTACTGAGTAATTTACAGAGAATTTACCAATAATTTACTGAGTAATTTATAGAGAATTTATCGAGTAATTTACTGATAAATTACTGAATAACTCACTCATTAATTTACTGAGAATTTAGGGAGTAATTTATTGAGAATTTACTCAGTAATTTATTTAGAATTGATTAAATAATTTACTAAGAATTTACAGATAATTTACTGCGTTATTTTCTTGGAATTTACAGAGTAATTGACTCAGAATTTTTTGAGAACTTATGGATAATTAACTGAGTAATTTACAGAGAATTTGTTGAGAATTTACCGAGTAATTTACTCGGAATTTATACAGAATTTTCTTAGAATTTATTGAAAATTTTCTGAGTAATTTATTTACTATTTATTAAATAATTTACTGATAATTTACAAGGTAATTTATAGTGAATTTATTGAAAGTTTAACGAGTAATTCATTGAGAATTTACTATGAATTTATGATGTAATTTGCTGAATAATTTACTAAGAAATTACTTTGAATTTACATAGAATTTTCTGACAATTTTTTGAGTGATTTACTCATAATTTACTGATTAATTCACAAAAAAAATTCTAGCAATTTTTTGTGAATTTACTCAGAATGTTCTGATAAATTACTAAGAATTTGCTGAATAATTTATAGAGAATTTTACGTGTAATTTAATGAGAAATTTCCTGAGTAATTCAGTGAGAATTTACGAAGTAATTTACTGAGTAATTTACCGAGAATTTACCAATAATTTACTGAGTAATTTACAGAGAATTTATCGAGTAATTTACTGATAAATTACTGAATAACTCACTCATTAATTTACTGAGAATTTAGGGAGTAATTTATTGAGAATTTACTCAGTAATTTATTTAGAATTTATTTAATAATTTACTAAGAATTTACAGATAATTTACTGCGTTATTTTCTTGGAATTTACAGAGTAATTTACTAAGTAATTGACTCAGAATTTTTTGAGAACTTATGGATAATTAACTGAGTAATTTACAGAGAATTTGTTGAGAATTTATCGAGTAATTTACTCGAAATTTATCCAGAATTTTCTTAGAATTTATTGAAAATTTTCTGAGTAATTTATTTAATATTTATTAAATAATTTACTGATAATTTACAAGGTAATTTATAGAGAATTTATTGAAAGCTTAACGAGTAATTTATTGAGAATTTACTACGAATTTATGATGTAATTTGCTGAATAATTTACTAAGAAATTACTTTGAATTTATATAGAATTTTCTGACAATTTTTTGAGTGATTTACTCATAATTTACTGATTAATTCACAAAAAAAATTCTAGCAATTTTTTGTGAATTTACTCAGAATTTTCTGATAAATTACTAAGAATTTGCTGAATAATTTATAGAGAATTTTACGTGTAATTTAATGAGAAATTTCCTGAGTAATTTAGTGAGAATTTACGAAGTATTTTACTGAGTAATTTACAGAGGATTTACCAATAATTTACTGAGTAATTTACAGAGAATTTATCGAGTAATTTACTGATAAATTACTGAATAACTCACTCATTAATTTACTGAGAATTTAGGGAGTAATTTATTGAGAATTTACTCAGTAATTTATTTAGAATTTATTAAATAATTTACTAAGAATTTACAGATAATTTACTGCGTTATTTTCTTGGAATTTACAGAGTAATTTACTAAGTAATTGACTCAGAATTTTTTGAGAACTTATGGATAATTAACTGAGTAATTTACAGAGAATTTATTGAGGATTTACCGAGTAATTTACTCGCAATTTATACAGAATTTTCTTAGAATTTATTGAAAATTTTTTGAGTAATTTATTTACTATTTATTAAATAATTTACTGATAATTTACAATGTAATTTATAGAGAATTTATTGAAAGCTTAACGAGTAATTTATTGAGAATTTACTACGAATTTATGAAGTAAGTTGCTGAATAATTTACTAAGAAATTACTTTGAATTTATATAGAATTTTCTGACAATTTTTTGAGTGATTTACTCGTAATTTACTGATTAATTCACAAAAAAAATTCTTGTAATTTTTTGTGAATTTACTCAGAATTTTCTGATAAATTACTAAGAATTTGTTGAATAATTTATAGAGAATTTTACGTGTAATTTAATGAGAAATTTACAGAGAATTTATCGAGTAATTTACTGATAAATTACTGAATAACTCACTCATTAATTTACTGAGAATTTAGGGAGTAATTTATTGAGAATTTACTCAGTAATTTATTTAGAATTTATTAAATAATTTCCTAAGAATTTACAGATAATTTACTGCGTTATTTTCTTGGAATTTACAGAGTAATTTACTAAGTAATTGACTCAGAATTTTTTGAGAACTTATGGATAATTAACTGAGTAATTTAGAGAGAATTTATTGAGAATTTACCGAGTAATTTACTCGGAATTTATACAGAATTTTCTTAGAATTTATTGAAAATTTTCTGAGTAATTTATTTACAATTTATTAAATAATTTACAGATAATTTACAATGTAATTTATAGAGAATTTATTGAAAGCTCAACGAGTAATTTATTGAGAATTTCCTACGAATTTGTGAAGTAATGTGCTGAATAATTTACTAAGAAATTACTTTGAATTTATATAGAATTTTCTGACAATTTTTTGAGTGATTTACTCATAATTTACTGATTAATTCACAAAAAAAATTCTTGTAATTTTTTGTGAATTTACTCAGAATTTTCTGATAAATTACTAAGAATTTGCTGAATAATTTATAGAGAATTTTACGTGTAATTTAATGAGAAATTTCTTGAGTAATTTAGTGAGAATTTACGAAGTAATTTACTGAGTAATTTACAGAGAATTTATCGAGTAATTTACTAATGAATTACTGAATAACTCACTCATTAATTTACTTGTAATTTAGGGAGTAATTTATTGAGAATTTACTCAGTAATTCATTTAGAATTCATTAAATAATTTACTAAGAATTTACAGATAATTTACTGCGTTATTTTCTTGGAATTTACAGAGTAATTTACTAAGTAATTGACTCCGAATTTTTTGAGAACTTATGGATAATTAACTGAGTAATTTACAGAGAATTTATTGAGAATTTACCGAGTAATTTACTTGGAATTTATACAGAATTTTCTTAGAATTTATTGAAAATTTTCTGAGTAATTTATTTACAATTTATTAAATAATTTACAGATAATTTACAATGTAATTTATAGAGAATTTATTGAAAGCTTAACGAGTAATTTATTGAGAATTTCCTACGAATTTATGAAGTAATGTGCTGAATAATTTACTAGGAAATTACTTTGAATTTATATAGAATTTTCTGACAATTTTTTGAGTGATTTACTCCTAATTTACTGATTAATTCACAAAAAAAATTCTTGTAATTTTTTGTGAATTTACTCAGAATTTTCTGATAAATTACTAAGAATTTGCTGAATAATTTATAGAGAATTTTACGTGTAATTTAACGAGAAATTTCCTGCGTAATTTTGTGAGAATTTACGAAGTAATTTACTGAGTAATTTACAGAGAATTTACCAATAATTTACTGAGTAATTTACAGAGAATTTATCGAGTAATTTACTGATAAATTACTGAATAACTCACTCATTAATTTACTTGTAATTTAGGGAGTAATTTGTTGAGAATTTACTCAGTAATTTATTTAGAATTTATTAAATAATTTACTAAGAATTTACAGATAATTTACTGCGTTATTTTCTTGGAATTTATAGAGTAATTTACTAAGTAATTGACTCAGAATATTTTGAGAACTTATGGATAATTAACTGAGTAATTTACAGAGAATTTATTGAGAATTTACCGAGTAATTTACTCGGAATTTATACAGAATTTTTTTAGAATTTATTGAAAATTTTCTGAGTAATTTATTTATAATTTATTAAATAATTTACAGATAATTTACAATGTAATTTATAGAGAATTTATTGAAAGCTTAACGAGTAATTTATTGAGAATTTACTAAGAATTTATGAAGTAATTTGCTGAACAATTTACTAAGAAATTACTTAGAATTTATATAGAATTTTCTGACAATTTTTTGAGTAATTTACTCATAATTTACTGATTAAGTCAGAAAAAAAATTCTTCTACTTTTTTATGAATTTACTCAGAATTTTCTGATAAATTACTAAGAATTTGCTGAATAATTTATAGAGAATTTTACGTGTAATTTAATGAGAAATTTCCTGAGTAATTTAGTGAGAATTTACGAAGTAATTTACTGAGTAATTTACAGAGAATTTACCATTAATTTACTGAGTAATTTACAGAAAATTTATCGAGTAATTTACTGATAAATTACTGAATAACGCACTCATTAATTTACTTGTAATTTACTGAGAATTTAGGGAGTAATTTATTGAGAATTTACTCAGTAATTTATTTAGAATTTATGAAATAATTTACTAAGAATTTATAGATAATTTATTGCGTTATTTTCTTCGAATTTACAGAGTAATTTACTAAGTAATTGACTCCGAATTTTTTGAGAACTTATGGATAATTAACTGAGTAATTTACAGAGAATTTATTGACAATTTACCGAGTAATTTACTCGGAATTTATACAGAATTTTCTTAGAATTTATTGAAAATTTTCTGAGTATTTTATTTACAATTTATTAAATAATTTACAATGTAATTTATGGAGAATTTATTGAAAGTTTAACGAGTAATTTATTGAGAATTTACTACGAATTTATGAAGTAATTTGCTGAATAATTTACTAAGAAATTACTTTGAATTTATATAGAATTTTCTGACAATTTTTTGAGTAATTTACTCATAATTTACGGATTAATTCAAAAAAAAAATTCTTGTAAATTTTTGTGAATTTACTCAGAATTTTCTGATAAATTACTAAGAATTTGCTGAATAATTTATAGAGAATTTTACGTGTAATTTAATGAGAAATTTCCTGAGTAATTTAGTGAGAATTTTCGAAGTAATTTACTGAGTAATTTACTGAGAATTTACCAATAATTTACTGAGTAATTTACAGAGAATTTATCAAGTAATTTACTGATAAATTACTGAATAACTCACTCATTAATTTACTGAGAGTTCAGGGAGTAATTTATTGAGAATTTACTCAGTAATTTATTTAGAATTTATTAAATAATTTACTAAGAATTTACAGATAATTTACTGCGTTATTTTCTTGGAATTTACAGAGTAATTTACTAAGTAATTGACTCCGAATTTTTTGACAACTTATGGATAATTAACTGAGTAATTTACAGAGAATTTATTGAGAATTTACCGAGTAATTTACTTGGAATTTATACAGAATTTTCTTAGAATTTATTGAAAATTTTCTGAGTAATTTATTTACAATTTATTAAATAATTTACAATGTAATTTATAGAGAATTTATTGAAAGCTTAACGAGTAATTTATTGAGAATTTCCTACGAATTTATGAAGTAATGTGCTGAATAATTTACTAAGAAATTACTTTGAATTTATATAGAATTTTGTGACAATTTTTTGAGTGATTTACTCATAATTTACTGATTAATTCACAAAAAAAATTCTTGTAATTTTTTGTGAATTTACTCAGAATTTTCTGATAAATTATTAAGAATTTGCTGAATAATTTATAGAGAATTTTACGTGTAATTTAATGAGAAATTTCCTGAGTAATTTAGTGAGAATTTACGAAGTAATTTACTGAGTAATTTACAGAGAATTTACCAATAATTTACTGAGTAATTTACAGAGAATTTATCGAGTAATTTACTGATAAATTACTGAATAACTCACTCATTAATTTACTGAGAGTTTAGGGAGTAATTTATTGAGAATTTACTCAGTAATTTATTTAGAATTTATTAAATAATTTACTAAGAATTTACAGATAATTTACTGCGTTATTTTCTTGGAATTTACAGAGTAATTTACTAAGTAATTGACTCAGAATTTTTTGAGAACTTATGGATAATTTACTGAGTAATTTACAGAGAATTTATTGAGAATTTACCGAGTAATTTACTCGGAATTTATACAGAATTTTCTTAGAATTTATTGAAAATTTTCTGAGTAATTTATTTACAATTTATTAAATAATTTACAGATAATTTGCAAGGTAATTTATAGAGAATTTATTGAAAGCTTAACGAGTAATTTATTGAGAATTTACTACGAATTTGTGATGTAATTTGCTGAATAATTTACTAAGAAATTACTTTGAATTTATATAGAATTTTCTGACAATTTTTTGAGTGATTTACTCATAATTTACTGATTAATTCACAAAAAAAATTCTTGTAATTTTTTGTGAATTTACTCAGAATTTTCTGATAAATTACTAAGAAATTGCTGAATAATTTATAGAGAATTTTACGTGTAATTTAATGAGAAATTTCCTGAGTAATTTAGTGAGAATTTACGAAGTAATTTACTGAGTAATTTACGGAGAATTTACCAATAATTTACTGAGTAATTTACAGAGAATTTATCGAGTAATTTACTGATAAATTACTGAATAACTCACTCATTAATTTACTTGTAATTTAGGGAGTAATTTATTGAGAATTTACTCAGTAATTTATTTAGAATTTATTAAATAATTTGCTAAGAATTTACAGATAATTTACTGCGTTATTTTCTTGGAATTTACAGAGTAATTTACTAAGTAATTGACTCAGAATTTTTTGAGAACTTATGGATAATTAAATGAGTAATTTACAGAGAATTTATTGAGAATTTACCGAGTAATTTACTCAGAATTTATACAGAATTTTCTTAGAATTTATTGAAAATTTTCTGAGTAATTTATTTACTATTTATTAAATAATTTACAGATAATTTACAAGGTAATTTATAGAGAATTTATTGAAAGCTTAACGAGTAATTTATTGAGAATTTACTACGAATTTATGATGTAATTTGCTGAATAATTTACTAAGAAATTACTTTGAATTTATATAGAATTTTCTGACAATTTTTTGAGTGATTTACTCATAATTTACTGATTAATTCAGAAAAAAAATTCTTGTAATTTTTTGTGAATTTACTCAGAATTTTCTGATAAATTACTAAGAATTTGCTGAATAATTTATAGAGAATTTTACGTGTAATTTAATGAGAAATTTCTTGAGTAATTTAGTGAGAATTTACGAAGTAATTTACTGAGTAATTTACAGAGAATTTATCGAGTAATTTACTGATAAATTACTGAATAACTCACTCTTTAATTTACTTGTAATTTAGGGAGTAATTTATTGAGAATTTACTCAGTAATTTATTTAGAATTTATTAAATAATTTACTAAGAATTTATAGATAATTTACTACGTTATTTTCTTTGAATTTACAGAGTAATTTACTAAGTAATTGACTCCGAATTTTTTGACAACTTATGGATAATTAACTGAGTAATTTACAGAGAATTTATTGAGAATTTACCGAGTAATTTACTTGGAATTTATACAGAATTTTCTTAGAATTTATTGAAAATTTTCTGAGTAATTTATTTACAATTTATTAAATAATTTACAATGTAATTTATAGAGAATTTATTGAAAGCTTAACGAGTAATTTATTGAGAATTTCCTACGAATTTATGAAGTAATGTGCTGAATAATTTACTAAGAAATTACTTTGAATTTATATAGAATTTTGTGACAATTTTTTGAGTGATTTACTCATAATTTACTGATTAATTCACAAAAAAAATTCTTGTAATTTTTTGTGAATTTACTCAGAATTTTCTGATAAATTATTAAGAATTTGCTGAATAATTTATAGAGAATTTTACGTGTAATTTAATGAGAAATTTCCTGAGTAATTTAGTGAGAATTTACGAAGTAATTTACTGAGTAATTTACAGAGAATTTACCAATAATTTACTGAGTAATTTACAGAGAATTTATCGAGTAATTTACTGATAAATTACTGAATAACTCACTCATTAATTTACTGAGAGTTTAGGGAGTAATTTATTGAGAATTTACTCAGTAATTTATTTAGAATTTATTAAATAATTTACTAAGAATTTACAGATAATTTACTGCGTTATTTTCTTGGAATTTACAGAGTAATTTACTAAGTAATTGACTCAGAATTTTTTGAGAACTTATGGATAATTTACTGAGTAATTTACAGAGAATTTATTGAGAATTTACCGAGTAATTTACTCGGAATTTATACAGAATTTTCTTAGAATTTATTGAAAATTTTCTGAGTAATTTATTTACAATTTATTAAATAATTTACAGATAATTTGCAAGGTAATTTATAGAGAATTTATTGAAAGCTTAACGAGTAATTTATTGAGAATTTACTACGAATTTGTGATGTAATTTGCTGAATAATTTACTAAGAAATTACTTTGAATTTATATAGAATTTTCTGACAATTTTTTGAGTGATTTACTCATAATTTACTGATTAATTCACAAAAAAAATTCTTGTAATTTTTTGTGAATTTACTCAGAATTTTCTGATAAATTACTAAGAATTTGCTGAATAATTTATAGAGAATTTTACGTGTAATTTAATGAGAAATTTCCTGAGTAATTTAGTGAGAATTTAC
The DNA here is from genome assembly GCF_055761805.1 of Camellia sinensis. Lineage (NCBI taxonomy): Eukaryota > Viridiplantae > Streptophyta > Magnoliopsida > Ericales > Theaceae > Camellia > Camellia sinensis. The sequence goes on from NC_138964.1 coordinate 92,655,336, forward strand.
GAAGTAATTTACTGAGTAATTTACGGAGAATTTACCAATAATTTACTGAGTAATTTACAGAGAATTTATCGAGTAATTTACTGATAAATTACTGAATAACTCACTCATTAATTTACTTGTAATTTAGGGAGTAATTTATTGAGAATTTACTCAGTAATTTATTTAGAATTTATTAAATAATTTGCTAAGAATTTACAGATAATTTACTGCGTTATTTTCTTGGAATTTACAGAGTAATTTACTAAGTAATTGACTCAGAATTTTTTGAGAACTTATGGATAATTAAATGAGTAATTTACAGAGAATTTATTGAGAATTTACCGAGTAATTTACTCAGAATTTATACAGAATTTTCTTAGAATTTATTGAAAATTTTCTGAGTAATTTATTTACTATTTATTAAATAATTTACAAGGTAATTTATAGAGAATTATTTGAAAGCATAACGAGTAATTTATTGAGAATTTACTACGAATTTATGATGTAATTTGCTGAATAATTTACTAAGAAATTACTTTGAATTTATATAGAATTTTCTGACAATTTTTTGAGTGATTTACACATAATTTACTGATTAATTCACAAAAAAAATTCTTGTAATTTTTTGTGAATTTACTCAGAATTTTCTGATAAATTACTAAGAATTTGCTGAATAATTTATAGAGAATTTTACGTGTAATTTAATGAGAAATTTCTTGAGTAATTTAGTGAGAATTTACGAAGTAATTTACTGAGTAATTTACAGAGAATTTATCGAGTAATTTACTGAAAAATTACTGAATAACTCACTCTTTAATTTACTTGTAATTTAGGGAGTAATTTACTGAGAATTTACTCAGTAATTTATTTAGAATTTATTAAATAATTTACTAAGAATTTATAGATAATTTACTACGTTATTTTCTTTGAATTTACAGAGTAATTTACTAAGTAATTGACTCCGAATTTTTTGACAACTTATGGATAATTAACTGAGTAATTTACAGAGAATTTATTGAAAATTTACCGAGTAATTTACTTGGAATTTATACAGAATTTTCTTAGAATTTATTGAAAATTTTCTGAGTAATTTATTTACAATTTATTAAATAATTTACAGATAATTTACAATGTAATTTATAGAGAATTTATTGAAAGCTTAACGAGTAATTTATTGAGAATTTCCTACGAATTTATGAAGTAATGTGCTGAATAATTTACTAAGAAATTACTTTGAATTTATATAGAATTTTGTGACAATTTTTTGAGTGATTTACTCATAATTTACTGATTAATTCACAAAAAAAATTCTTGTAATTTTTTGTGAATTTACTCAGAATTTTCTGATAAATTATTAAGAATTTGCTGAATAATTTATAGAGAATTTTACGTGTAATTTAATGAGAAATTTCCTGAGTAATTTAGTGAGAATTTACGAAGTAATTTACTGAGTAATTTACAGAGAATTTACCAATAATTTACTGAGTAATTTACAGAGAATTTATCGAGTAATTTACTGATAAATTACTGAATAACTCACTCATTAATTTATTGAGAATTTACTCAGTAATTTATTTAGAATTTATTAAATAATTTACTAAGAATTTAAAGATAATTTACTGCGTTATTTTCTTGGAATTTACAGAGTAATTTACTAAGTAATTGACTCAGAATTTTTTGAGAACTTATGGATAATTTACTGAGTAATTTACAGAGAATTTATTGAGAATTTACCGAGTAATTTACTTGGAATTTATACAGAATTTTCTTAGAATTTATTGAAAATTTTCTAAGTAATTTATATACAATTTATTAAATAATTTACAGATAATTTATAGAGAATTTATTGAAAGCTTAACGAGTAATTTATTGAGAATTTACTACGAATTTGTGATGTAATTTGCTGAATAATTTACTAAGAAATTACTTTGAATTTATATAGAATTTTCTGACAATTTTTTGAGTGATTTACTCATAATTTACTGATTAATTCACAAAAAAAATTCTTGTAATTTTTTGTGAATTTACTCAGAATTTTCTGATAAATTACTAAGAAATTGCTGAATAATTTATAGAGAATTTTACGTGTAATTTAATGAGAAATTTCCTGAGTAATTTAGTGAGAATTTACGAAGTAATTTACTGAGTAATTTACGGAGAATTTACCAATAATTTACTGAGTAATTTACAGAGAATTTATCGAGTAATTTACTGATAAATTACTGAATAACTCACTCATTAATTTACTTGTAATTTAGGGAGTAATTTATTGAGAATTTACTCAGTAATTTATTTAGAATTTATTAAATAATTTGCTAAGAATTTACAGATAATTTACTGCGTTATTTTCTTGGAATTTACAGAGTAATTTACTAAGTAATTGACTCAGAATTTTTTGAGAACTTATGGATAATTAAATGAGTAATTTACAGAGAATTTATTGAGAATTTACCGAGTAATTTACTCAGAATTTATACACAATTTTCTTAGAATTTATTGAAAATTTTCTGAGTAATTTATTTACTATTTATTAAATAATTTACAGATAATTTACAAGGTAATTTATAGAGAATTTATTGAAAGCTTAACGAGTAATTTATTGAGAATTTACTACGAATTTATGATGTAATTTGCTGAATAATTTACTAAGAAATTACTTTGAATTTATATAGAATTTTCTGACAATTTTTGAGTGATTTACTCATAATTTACTGATTAATTCAGAAAAAAAATTCTTGTAATTTTTTGTGAATTTACTCAGAATTTTCTGAGAAATTACTAAGAATTTGCTGAATAATTTATAGAGAATTTTACGTGTAATTTAATGAGAAATTTGTTGAGTAATTTAGTGAGAATTTACGAAGTAATTTACTGAGTAATTTACAGAGAATTTATCGAGTAATTTACTGATAAATTACTGAATAACTCACTCTTTAATTTACTTGTAATTTAGGGAGTAATTTATTGAGAATTTACTCAGTAATTTATTTAGAATTTATTAAATAATTTACTAAGAATTTATAGATAATTTACTACGTTATTTTCTTGGAATTTACAGAGTAATTTACTAAGTAATTGACTCAGAATTTTTTGAGAACTTATGGATAATTAACTGAGTAATTTACAGAGAATTTATTGAGAATTTACCGAGTAATTTACTCGGAATTTATACAGAATTTTCTTAGAATTTATTGAAAATTTTCTGAGTAATTTATTTACAATTTATTAAATAATTTACAGATAATTTACAATGTAATTTATAGAGAATTAATTGAAAGCTTAACGAGTAATTTATTGAGAATTTCCTACGAATTTATGAAGTAATGTGCTGAATAATTTACTAAGAAATTATTTTGAATTTATATAGAATTTTCTGACAATTTTTTGAGTGATTTACTCATAATTTACTGATTAATTCCCAAAAAAAATTCTTGTAATTTTTTGTGAATTTACTCAGAATTTTCTGACAAATTACTAAGAATTTGCTGAATAATTTATAGAGAATTTTACGTGTAATTTATTGAGAAATTTCCTGAGTAATTTAGTGAGAATTTACGAAGTAATTTACTGAGTAATTTACAGAGAATTTACCAATAATTTACTCAGTAATTTACAGAGAATTTATCGAGTAATTTACTGATAAATTACTGAATAACTCACTCATTAATTTACTTGTAATTTAGGGAGTAATTTATTGAGAATTTACTCAGTAATTTATTTAGAATTGATTAAATAATTTACTAAGAATTTACAGATAATTTACTGCGTTATTTTCCTGGAATTTACAGAGTAATTTACTCGGAATTTATGCAGAATTTTCTTAGAATTTATTGAAAATTTTCTGAGTAATTTATTTACTATTTATTAAATAATTTACTGATAATTTACAAGGTAATTTATAGAGAATTTATTGAAAGCTTAACGAGTAATTTATTGAGAATTTACTACGAATTTATGTTGTAATTTGCTGAATAATTTACTAAGAAATTACTTTGAATTTATATAGAATTTTCTGACAATTTTTTGAGTGATTTACTCATAATTTACTGATTAATTCACAAAAAAAATTCTTGTAATTTTTTTTGAATTTACTCAGAATTTTCTGATAAATTACAAAGAATTTGCTGAATAATTTATATAGAATTTTATGTGTAATTTAATGAGAAATTTCCTGAGTAATTCAGTGAGAATTTATGAAGTAATTTACTGAGTAATTTACAAAGAATTTACCAATAATTTACTGAGTAATTTACAGAGAATTATCGAGTAATTTACTGATAAATTACTGAATAACTCACTCATTAATTTACTTGTATTTCAGGGAGTAATTTATTGAAAATTTACTCAGTAATTTATTTAGAATTGATTAAATAATTTACTGCGTTATTTTCTTGGAATTTACAGAGTAATTTACTAAGTAATTGACTCAGAATTTTTTGAGAACTTATGGATAATTAACTGAGTAATTTACAGAGAATTTATTGAGAATTTACCGAGTAATTTACTCGGAATTTATACAGAATTTTCTTAAAATTTATTGAAAATATTCTGAATAATTTATTTACTATTTATTAAATAATTTACTGATAATTTACAATGTAATTTGTAGAGAATTTGTTGAAAGCTTAACGAGTAATTTATTGAGAATTTACTACGAATTTATGAAGTAATTTGCTGAATAATTTACTAAGAAATTACTTTGAATTTATATAGAATTTTCTGACAATTTTTTGAGTGATTTACTCATAATTTACTGATTAATTCACAAAAAAAATTCTTGTAATTTTTTGTGAATTTACTCAGAATTTTCTGATAAATTACTAAGAATTTGCTGAATAATTTATAGAGAATTTTACGTGTAATTTAATGAGAAATTTACTGAGTAATTTAGTGAGAATTTACGAAGTAATTTACTGAGTAATTTACAGAGAATTTACAAATAATTTACTGAGTAATTTAAAGAGAATTTATCGAGTAATTTACAGATAAATTACTGAATAACTCACTCATTAATTTACTGAGAATTTAGGGAGTAATTTATTGAGAATTTACTCAGTAATTTATTTAGAATTTATTAAATAATTTACTAAGAATTTACAGATAATTTACTGCGTTATTTTCTTGGAATTTACAGAGTAATTTACTAAGTAATTGACTCAGAATTTTTTGAGAACTTATGGATAATTAACTGAGTAATTTACAGGGAATTTATTGAGAATTTACCGAGTAATTTACTCGAAATTTATACAGAATTTTCTTAGAATTTATTGAAAATTTTCTAAGTAATTTATTTACAATTTATTAAATAATTTACAGATAATTTACAATGTAATTTATAGAGAATATATTGAAAGCTTAACGAGTAATTCATTGAGAATTTACTACGAATTTATGATGTAATTTGCTGAATAATTTACTAAGAAATTACTTTGAATTTATATAGAATTTTCTGACAATTTTTTGAGTGATTTACTCATAATTTACTGATTAATTCACAAAAAAAATTCTTGTAATTTTTTGTGAATTTACTCAGAATTTTCTAATAAATTACTAAGAATTTGCTGAATAATTTATAGAGAATTCTACGTGTAATTTAATGAGAAATTTTCTGAGTAATTTACAGAGAATTTACCAATAATTTACTGAGTAATTTACAGAGAATTTATCGAGTAATTTACTGATAAATTACTGAATAACTCACTCATTAATTTACTGAGAATTTAGGGAGTAATTTATTGAGAATTTACTCAGTAATTTATTTAGAATTTATTTAATAATTTTCTAAGAATTTACAGATAATTTACTGCGTTATTTTCTTGGAATTTACAGAGTAATTTACTAAGTAATTGACTCAGAATTTTTTGAGAACTTATGGATAATTAACTGAGTAATTTACAGAGAATTTATTGAGAATTTACCGAGTAATTTACTCGGAATTTATACAGAATTTTCTTAGAATTTATTAAAAATTTTCTGAGTAATTTATTTACAATTTGTTAAATAATTTACAGATAATTTACAATGTAATTTATAGAGAATATATTGAAAGCTTAACGAGTAATTTATTGAGAATTTACTACGAATTTATGAAGTAATTTGCTGAATAATTTACTAAGAAATTACTTTGAATTTATATAGAATTTTCTGACAATTTTTTGAGTGATTTACTCATAATTTACTGATTAATTCAGAAAAAAAATTCTTGTAATTTTTTGTGAATTTACTCAGAATTTTCTGATAAATTACTAAGAATTTGCTGAATAATTTATAGAGAATTTTACGTGTAATTTAATGAGAAATTTCCTGAGTAATTTAGTGAGAATTTACGAAGTAAATTTGCTGAGTAATTTACAGAGAATTTATCGAGTAATTTACTGATAAATTACTGAATAACTCACTCATTAATTTACTTGTAATTTAGGGCGTAATTTATTGAGAATTTACTCAGTAATTTATTTAGAATTGATTAAATAATTTACTAAGAATTTACAGATAATTTACTGCGTTATTTTCTTGGAATTTACAGAGTAATTTACTAAGTAATTGACTCTGAATTTTTTGAGAACTTATGGATAATTAACTGAGTAATTTACAGAGAATTTATTGAGAATTTACCGAGTAATTTACTCGGAATTTATACAGAATTTTCTTAGAATTTATTGAAAATTTTCTGAGTAATTTATTTACAATTTATTAAATAATTTACAGATAATTTACAATGTAATTTATAGAGAATTAATTGAAAGCTTAACGAGTAATTTATTGAGAATTTCCTACGAATTTATGAAGTAATGTGCTGAATAATTTACTAAGAAATTATTTTGAATTTATATAGAATTTTCTGACAATTTTTTGAGTGATTTACTCATAATTTACTGATTAATTCCCAAAAAAAATTCTTGTAATTTTTTGTGAATTTACTCAGAATTTTCTGACAAATTACTAAGAATTTGCTGAATAATTTATAGAGAATTTTACGTGTAATTTATTGAGAAATTTCCTGAGTAATTTAGTGAGAATTTACGAAGTAATTTACTGAGTAATTTACAGAGAATTTACCAATAATTTACTCAGTAATTTACAGAGAATTTATCGAGTAATTTACTGATAAATTACTGAATAACTCACTCATTAATTTACTTGTAATTTAGGGAGTAATTTATTGAGAATTTACTCAGTAATTTATTTAGAATTGATTAAATAATTTACTAAGAATTTACAGATAATTTACTGCGTTATTTTCCTGGAATTTACAGAGTAATTTACTCGGAATTTATGCAGAATTTTCTTAGAATTTATTGAAAATTTTCTGAGTAATTTATTTACTATTTATTAAATAATTTACTGATAATTTACAAGGTAATTTATAGAGAATTTATTGAAAGCTTAACGAGTAATTTATTGAGAATTTACTACGAATTTATGTTGTAATTTGCTGAATAATTTACTAAGAAATTACTTTGAATTTATATAGAATTTTCTGACAATTTTTTGAGTGATTTACTCATAATTTACTGATTAATTCACAAAAAAAATTCTTGTAATTTTTTTTGAATTTACTCAGAATTTTCTGATAAATTACAAAGAATTTGCTGAATAATTTATATAGAATTTTATGTGTAATTTAATGAGAAATTTCCTGAGTAATTCAGTGAGAATTTACGAAGTAATTTACTGAGTAATTTACAAAGAATTTACCAATAATTTACTGAGTAATTTACAGAGAATTATCGAGTAATTTACTGATAAATTACTGAATAACTCACTCATTAATTTACTTGTATTTCAGGGAGTAATTTATTGAAAATTTACTCAGTAATTTATTTAGAATTGATTAAATAATTTACTAAGAATTTACAGATAATTTACTGCATTGTTTTCTTGGAATTTACAGAGTAATTTACTAAGTAATTGACTCAGAATTTTTTGAGAACTTATGGATAATTAACTGAGTAATTTACAGAGAATTTATTGAGAATTTACCGAGTAATTTACTCGGAATTTATACAGAATTTTCTTAGAATTTATTGAAAATATTCTGAATAATTTATTTACTATTTATTAAATAATTTACTGATAATTTACAATGTAATTTGTAGAGAATTTGTTGAAAGCTTAACGAGTAATTTATTGAGAATTTACTACGAATTTATGAAGTAATTTGCTGAATAATTTACTAAGAAATTACTTTGAATTTATATAGAATTTTGTGACAATTTTTTGAGTGATTTACTCATAATTTACTGATTAATTCACAAAAAAAATTCTTGTAATTTTTTGTGAATTTACTCAGAATTTTCTGATAAATTACTAAGAATTTGCTGAATAATTTATAGAGAATTTTACGTGTAATTTAATGAGAAATTTCCTGAGTAATTTAGTGAGAATTTACGAAGTAATTTACTGAGTAATTTACAGAGAATTTACCAATAATTTACTGAGTAATTTACAGAGAATTTATCGAGTAATTTACTGATAAATTACTGAATAACTCACTCATTAATTTACTGAGAGTTTAGGGAGTAATTTATTGAGAATTTACTCAGTAATTTATTTAGAATTTATTAAATAATTTACTAAGAATTTACAGATAATTTACTGCGTTATTTTCTTGGAATTTACAGAGTAATTTACTAAGTAATTGACTCAGAATTTTTTGAGAACTTATGGATAATTTACTGAGTAATTTACAGAGAATTTATTGAGAATTTACCGAGTAATTTACTCGGAATTTATACAGAATTTTCTTAGAATTTATTGAAAATTTTCTGAGTAATTTATTTACAATTTATTAAATAATTTACAGATAATTTACAAGGTAATTTATAGAGAATTTATTGAAAGCTTAACGAGTAATTTATTGAGAATTTACTACGAATTTAAGAAGTAATTTGCTGAATAATTTACTAAGAAATTACTTTGAATTTATATAGAATTTTCTGACAATTTTTTGAGTGATTTACTCATAATTTACTGATTAATTCACAAAAAAAATTCTTGTAATTTTTTGTGAATTTACTCAGAATTTTCTGATAAATTACTAAGAATTTGCTGAATAATTTATAGAGAATTTTACGTGTAATTTAATGAGAAATTTCCTGAGTAATTTAGTGAGAATTTACGAAGTAATTTACTGAGTAATTTACAGAGAATTTATCAAGTAGTTTACTGATAAATTACTGAATAACTCACTCATTACTTTACTTGTAATTTGGGGAGTAATTTATTGAAAATTTACTCAGTAATTTATTTAGAATTGATTAAATAATTTACTAAGAATTTACAGATAATTTACTGCGTTATTTTCTTGGAATTTACAGAGTAATTTACTAAGTAATTGACTCAGAATTTTTTGAGAACTTATGGATAATTAACTGAGTAATTTATTGAGAATTTACCGAGTAATTTACTCGGAATTTATACAGAATTTTCTTAGATTTTATTGAAAATTTTTTGAATAATTTATTTACTATTTATTAAATAATTTACTGATAATTTACAATGTAATTTGTAGAGAATTTGTTGAAAGCTTAACGAGTAATTTATTGAGAATTTACTACGAATCTATGAAGTAATTTGCTGAATAATTTACTAAGAAATTACTTTGAATTTATATAGAATTTTCTGACAATTTTTTGAGTGATTTACTCATAATTTACTGATTAATTCACAAAAAAAATTCTTGTAATTTTTTGTGAATTTACTCAGAATTTTCTGATAAATTACTAAGAATTTGCTGAATAATTTATAGAGAATTTTACGTGTAATTTAATGAGAAATTTCCTGAGTAATTTTGTGAGAATTTACGAATTAATTTACTGAGTAATTTACAGAGAATTTACCAATAATTTACTGAGTAATTTACAGAGAATTTATCGAGTAATTTACTGATAAATTACAGAATAACTCACTCATTAATTTACTGAGAGTTTAGGGAGTAATTTATTGAGAATTTACTCAGTAATTTATTTAGAATTGATTAAATAATTTACTAAGAATTTACAGATAATTTACTGCGTTATTTTCTTTGAATTTACAGAGTAATTTACTAAGTAATTGACTCAGAATTTTTTGAGAACTTATGGATATTTAACTGAGTAATTTACAGAGAATTTATTGAGAATTTACCGAGTAATTTACTCGGAATTTATACAGAATTTTCTTAGAATTTATGGAAAATTTTCTGAATAATTTATTTACTATTTATTAAATAATTTACTGATAATTTTCAATGTAATTTGTAGAGAATTTGTTGAAAGCTTAACGAGTAATTTATTGAGAATTTTCTACGAATTTATGAAGTAATTTGCTGAATAATTTACTAAGAAATTACTTTGAATTTATATAGAATTTTCTGACAATTTTTTGAGTGATTTACTCATAATTTACTGATTAATTCACAAAAAAAATTCTTGTAATTTTTTGTGAATTTACTCAGAATTTTCTGATAAATTACTAAGAATTTGCTGAATAATTTATAGAGAATTTTACGTGTAATTTAATGAGAAATTTCCTGAGTAATTTAGTGAGAATTTACGAAGTAATTTACTGAGTAATTTAAAGAGAATTTACCAATAATTTATTGAGTAATTTACAGAGAATTTATCGAGTAATTTACTGATAAATTACTGAATAACTCACTCATTAATTTACTTGTAATTTAGGGAGTAATTTATTGAGAATTTACTCAGTAATTTATTTAGAATTTATTAAATAATTTACTAAGAATTTACAGATAATTTACTGCGTTATTTTCTTGGAATTTACAGAGTAATTTACTAAGTAATTGACTCAAAATTTTTTGAGAACTTATGGATAATTAACTGAGTAATTTACAGAGAATTTATTGAGAATTTACCGAGTAATTTGCTCGGAATTTATACAGAATTTTCTTAGAATTTATTGAAAATTTTCTGAGTAATTTATTTACTATTTATTAAATAATTTACTGATAATTTACAAGGTAATTTATAGAGAATTTATTGAAAGCTTAACGAGTAATTTATTGAGAATTTACTACGAATTTAAGAAGTAATTTGCTGAATAATTTACTAAGAAATTACTTTGAATTTATATAGAATTTTCTGACAATTTTTTGAGTGATTTACTAATAATTTACTGATTAATTCACAAAAAAAAATTCTTGTAATTTTTTGTGAATTTACTCAGAATTTTCTGATAAATTACTAAGAATTTGCTGAATAATTTATAGAGAATTTTACGTGTAATTTAATGAGAAATTTCCTGAGTAATTTAGTGAGAATTTACGAAGTAATTTACTGAGTAATTTACAGAGAATTTATCAATTAGTTTACTGATAAATTACTGAATAACTCACTCATTAATTTACTTGTAATTTAGGGAGTAATTTATTGAGAATTTACTCAGTAATTTATTTAGAATTGATTAAATAATTTACTAAGAATTTACAGATAATTTACTGCGTTATTTTCTTGGAATTTACAGAGTAGTTTACTAAGTAATTGACTCAGAATTTTTTGAGAACTTATGGATAATTAACTGAGTAATTTACAGAGAATTTATTGAGAATTTACCGAGTAATTTACTCGGAATTTATACAGAATTTTCTTAGAATTTATTGAAAATTTTCTGAATAATTTATTTACTATTTATTAAATAATTTACTGATAATTTACAATGTAATTTGTAGAGAATTTGTTGAAAACTTAACGAGTAATTTATTGAGAATTTACTACGAATTTATGAAGTAATTTGTTGAATAATTTACTAAGAAATTACTTTGAATTTATATAGAAATTTCTCACAATTTTTTGAGTGATTTACTCATAATTTACTGATTAACTCACAAAAAAAATTCTTGTAATTTTTTGTGAATTTACTAAGAATTTTCTGATAAATTACTAAGAATTTGCTGAATAATTTATAGAGAATTTTACGTGTAATTTAATGAGAAATTTCCTGAGTAATTTAGTGAGAATTTACGAAGTAATTTACTGAGTAATTTACAGAGAATTTATCGAGTAATTTACTGATAAATTACAGAATAACTCACTCATTAATTTACTTGTAATTCAGGGAGTAATTTATTGAGAATTTACTCAGTAATTTATTTAGAATTGATTAAATAATTTACTAAGAATTTACAGATAATTTACTGCGTTATTTTCTTTGAATTTACAGAGTAATTTACTAAGTAATTGACTCAGAATTTTTTGAGAACTTATGGATATTTAACTGAGTAATTTACTGAGAATTTACTGAGAATTTACCGAGTAATTTACTCGGAATTTATACAGAATTTTCTTAGAATTTATTGAAAATTTTCTGAATAATTTATTTACTATTTATTAAATAATTTACTGATAATTTACAATGTAATTTGTAGAAAGCTTAACGAGTAATTTATTGAGAATTTACTACGAATTTATGAAGTAATTTGCTGAATAATTTACTAAGAAATTACTTTGAATTTATATAGAATTTTCTGACAATTTTTTGAGTGATTTACTCATAATTTACTGATTAATTCACAAAAAAAATTCTTGTAATTTTTTGTGAATTAACTCAGAATTTTCTGATAAATTACTAAGAATTTGCTGAATAATTTATAGAGAATTTTACGTGTAATTTAATGAGAAATTTCCTGAGTAATTTAGTGAGAATTTACGAAGTAATTTACTGAGTAATTTAAAGAGAATTTACCAGTAATTTATTGAGTAATTTACAGAGAATTTATCGAGTAATTTACTGATAAATTACTGAATAACTCACTGATTAATTTACTTGTAATTTAGGGAGTAATTTATTGAGAATTTACTCAGTAATTTATTTAGAATTTATTAAATAATTTACTAAGAATTTACAGATAATTTACTGCGTTATTTTCTTGGAATTTACAGAGTAATTTACTAAGTAATTGACTCAAAATTTTTTGAGAACTTATGGATAATTAACTGAGTAATTTACAGAGAATTTATTGAGAATTTACCGAGTAATTTGCTCGGAATTTATACAGAATTTTCTTAGAATTTATTGAAAATTTTCTGAGTAATTTATTTACTATTTATTAAATAATTTACTGATAATTTACAAGGTAATTTATAGAGAATTTATTGAAAGCTTAACGAGTAATTTATTGAGAATTTACTACGAATTTAAGAAGTAATTTGCTGAATAATTTACTAAGAAATTACTTTGAATTTATATAGAATTTTCTGACAATTTTTTGAGTGATTTACTCATAATTTACTGATTAATTCACAAAAAAAAATTCTTGTAATTTTTTGTGAATTTACTCAGAATTTTCTGATAAATTACTAAGAATTTGCTGAATAATTTATAGAGAATTTTACGTGTAATTTAATGAGAAATTTCCTGAGTAATTTAGTGAGAATTTACGAAGTAATTTACTGAGTAATTTACAGAGAATTTACCAATAATTTACGAAGTAATTTACAGAGAATTTAACGAGTAATTTACTGATAAATTACTGAATAACTCACTCATTAATTTACTTGTAATTTAGGGAGTAATTTATTGAGAATTTACTCAGTAATTTATTTAGAATTTATTAAATAATTTACTAAGAATTTACAGATAATTTACTGCGTTATTTTCTTGGAATTTACAGAGTAATTTACTAAGTAATTGACTCAAAATTTTTTGAGAACTTATGGATAATTAACTGAGTAATTTACAGAGAATTTGTTGAGAATTTACCGAGTAATTTACTCGGAATTTATACAGAATTTTTTTAGAATTTATTGAAAATTTTCTGAGTAATTTATTTACTATTTATTAAATAATTTACTGATAATTTACAAGGTAATTTATAGAGAATTTATTGAAAGCTTAACGAGTAATTTATTGAGAATTTACTACGAATTTATGATGTAATTTGCTGAATAATTTACTAAGAAATTACTTTGAATTTATATAGAATTTTCTGACAATTTTTTGAGTGATTTACTCATAATTTACTGATTAATTCACATAAAAAATTCTAGCAATTTTTTGTGAATTTACTCAGAATTTTCTGATAAATTACTAAGAATTTGCTGAATAATTTATAGAGAATTTTACGTGTAATTTAATGAGAAATTTCCTGAGTAATTTAGTGAGAATTTACGAAGTAATTTACTGAGTAATTTACAGAGAATTTACCAATAATTTACGAAGTAATTTACAGAGAATTTAACGAGTAATTTACTGATAAATTACTGAATAACTCACTCATTAATTTACTTGTAATTTAGGGAGTAATTTATTGAGAATTTACTCAGTAATTTATTTAGAATTTATTAAATAATTTACTAAGAATTTACAGATAATTTACTGCGTTATTTTCTTGGAATTTACAGAGTAATTTACTAAGTAATTGACTCTGAATTTTTTGAGAACTTATGGATAATTAACTGAGTAATTTACAGAGAATTTATTGAGAATTTACCGAGTAATTTACTCGGAATTTATACAGAATTTTCTTAGAATTTATTGAAAATTTTCTGAGTAATTTATTTACAATTTATTAAATAATTTACTGATAATTTACAATGTAATTTATAGAGAATATATTGAAAGCTTAACGAGTAATTCATTGAGAATTTACTACGAATTTATGAAGTAATTTGCTGAATAATTTACTAAGAAATTACTTTGAATTTATATAGAATTTTCTGACAATTTTTTGAGTGATTTACCCATAATTTACTGATTAATTCACAAAAAAAATTCTTGTAATTTTTTGTGAATTTACTCAGAATTTTCTGATAAATTACTAAGAATTTGCTGAATAATTTATAGAGAATTTTACGTGTAATTTAATGAGAAATTTCCTGAGTAATTTAGTGAGAATTTACGAAGTAATTTACTGAGTAATTTACAGAGAATTTACCAATAATTTACTGAGTAATTTACAGAGAATTTATCGAGTAATTTACTGATAAATTACTGAATAACTCACTCATTAATTTACTGAGAATTTTGGGAGTAATTTATTGAGAATTTACTCAGTAATTTATTTACAATTTATTAAATAATTTACTAAGAATTTACAGATAATTTACTGCGTTATTTTCTTGGAATTTACAGAGTAATTTACTAAGTAATTGACTCAGAATTTTTTGAGAACTTATGGATAATTAACTGAGTAATTTACAGAGAATTTATTGAGAATTTACCGAGTAATTTACTCGGAATTTATACAGAATTTTCTTAGAATTTATTAAAAATTTTCTGAGTAATTTATTTACAATTTGTTAAATAATTTACAGATAATTTACAATGTAATTTATAGAGAATATATTGAAAGCTTAACGAGTAATTTATTGAGAATTTACTACGAATTTATGAAGTAATTTGCTGAATAATTTACTAAGAAATTACTTTGAATTTATATAGAATTTTCTGACAATTTTTTGAGTGATTTACTCATAATTTACTGATTAATTCAGAAAAAAAATTCTTGTAATTTTTTGTGAATTTACTCAGAATTTTCTGATAAATTACTAAGAATTTGCTGAATAATTTATAGAGAATTTTACGTGTAATTTAATGAGAAATTTCCTGAGTAATTTAGTGAGAATTTACGAAGTAATTTACTGAGTAATTTACAGAGAATTTACCAATAATTTACTGAGTAATTTACAGAGAATTTATCGAGTAATTTACTGATAAATTACTGAATAACTCACTCATTAATTTACTTGTAATTTAGGGAGTAATTTATTGAGAATTTACTCAGTAATTTATTTAGAATTTATTAAATAATTTACTAAGAATTTACAGATAATTTACTGCGTTATTTTCTTGGAATTTACAGAGTAATTTACTAAGTAATTGACTCTGAATTTTTTGAGAACTTATGGATAATTAACTGAGTAATTTACAGAGAATTTATTGAGAATTTACCGAGTAATTTACTCGGAATTTATACAGAATTTTCTTAGAATTTATTGAAAATTTTCTGAGTAATTTATTTACAATTTATTAAATAATTTACAGATAATTTACAATGTAATTTATAGAGAATTTATTGAAAGCTTAACGAGTAATTTATTGAGAATTTCCTACGAATTTATGAAGTAATGTGCTGAATAATTTACTAAGAAATTACTTTGAATTTATATAGAATTTTCTGACAATTTTTTGAGTGATTTACTCATAATTTACTGATTAATTCACAAAAAAAAATTCTTGTAATTTTTTGTGAATTTACTCAGAATTTTCTGATAAATTACTAAGAATTTGCTGAATAATTTATAGAGAATTTTACGTGTAATTTAATGAGAAATTTCCTGAGTAATTTAGTGAGAATTTACGAAGTAATTTACTGAGTAATTTACAGAGAATTTACCAATAATTTACTGAGTAATTTACAGAGAATTTATCGAGTAATTTACTGATAAATTACTGAATAACTCACTCATTAATTTACTTGTAATTTAGGGAGTAATTTATTGAGAATTTACTCAGTAATTTATTTAGAATTGATTAAATAATTTACTAAGAATTTACAGATAATTTACTGCGTTATTTTCTTGGAATTTACAGAGTAATTTACTAAGTAATTGACTCAGAATTTTTTGAGAACTTATGGATAATTAACTGAGTAATTTACAGAGAATTTATTGAGAATTTACCGAGTAATTTACTCGGAATTTATACAGAATTTTCTTAGAATTTATTGAAAATTTTCTGAGTAATTTATTTACTATTTATTAAATAATTTACTGATAATTTACAAGGTAATTTATAGAGAATTTATTGAAAGCTTAACGAGTAATTTATTGAGAATTTACTACGAATTTATGATGTAATTTGCTGAATAATTTACTAAGAAATTACTTTGAATTTATATAGAATTTTCTGACAATTTTTTGAGTGATTTACTCATAATTTACTGATTAATTCAGAAAAAAAATTCTTGTAATTTTTTGTGAATTTACTCAGAATTTTCTAATAAATTACTAAGAATTTGCTGAATAATTTATAGAGAATTTTACGTGCAATTTAATGAGAAATTTCCTGACTAATTGAGTGAGAATTTACGAAGTAATTTACTGAGTAATTTACAGAGAATTTACCAATAATTTACTGAGTAATTTACAGAGAATTTATCGAGTAATTTACTGATAAATTACTTAATAACTCACTCATTAATTTGCTTGTAATTTAGGGAGTAATTTATTGAGAATTTACTCAGTAATATATTTAGAATTGATTAAATAATTTACTAAGAATTTACAGATAATTTACTGCGTTATTTTCTTGGAATTTACAGAGTAATTTACTATGTAATTGACTCAGAATTTTTTGAGAACTTATGGATAATTAACTGAGTAATTTACAGAGAATTTGTTGAGAATTTACCGAGTAATTTACTCGGAATTTATACAGAATTTTCTTAGAATTTATTGAAAATTTTCTGAGTAATTTATTTACAATTTATTAAATAATTTACAGATAATTTACAATGTAATTTATAGAGAATATATTGAAAGCTTAACGAGTAATTCATTGAGAATTTACTACGAATTTATGAAGTAATTTGCTGAATAATTTACTAAGAAATTACTTTGAATTTATATAGAATTTTCTGACAATTTTTTGAGTGATTTACCCATAATTTACTGATTAATTCACAAAAAAAATTCTTGTAATTTTTTTTGAATTTACTCAGAATTTTCTGATAAATTACTAAGAATTTGCTGAATAATTTATAGAGAATTTTACGTGTAATTTAATGAGAAATTTCCTGAGTAATTTAGTGAGAATTTACGAAGTAATTTACTGAGTAATTTACAGAGAATTTACCAATAATTTACTGAGTAATTTATAGAGAATTTATCGAGTAATTTACTGATAAATTACTGAATAACTCACTCATTAATTTACTGAGAATTTTGGGAGTAATTTATTGAGAATTTACTCAGTAATTTATTTAGAATTGATTAAATAATTTACTAAGAATTTACAGATAATTTACTGCGTTATTTTCTTGGAATTTACAGAGTAATTTACTAAGTAATTGACTCAGAATTTTTTGAGAACTTATGGATAATTAACTGAGTAATTTACAGAGAATTTATTGAGAATTTACCGAGTAATTTACTCGGAATTTATACAGAATTTTCTTAGAATTTATTAAAAATTTTCTGAGTAATTTATTTACAATTTGTTAAATAATTTACAGATAATTTACAATGTAATTTATAGAGAATATATTGAAAGCTTAACGAGTAATTTATTGAGAATTTACTACGAATTTATGAAGTAATTTGCTGAATAATTTACTAAGAAATTACTTTGAATTTATATAGAATTTTCTGACAATTTTTTGAGTGATTTACTCATAATTTACTGATTAATTCAGAAAAAAAATTCTTGTAATTTTTTGTGAATTTACTCAGAATTTTCTGATAAATTACTAAGAATTTGCTGAATAATTTATAGAGAATTTTACGTGTAATTTAATGAGAAATTTCCTGAGTAATTTAGTGAGAATTTACGAAGTAATTTACTGAGTAATTTACAGAGAATTTACCAATAATTTACTGAGTAATTTACAGAGAATTTATCGAGTAATTTACTGATAAATTACTGAATAACTCACTCATTAATTTACTTGTAATTTAGGGAGTAATTTATTGAGAATTTACTCAGTAATTTATTTAGAATTTATTAAATAATTTACTAAGAATTTACAGATAATTTACTGCGTTATTTTCTTGGAATTTACAGAGTAATTTACTAAGTAATTGACTCTGAATTTTTTGAGAACTTATGGATAATTAACTGAGTAATTTACAGAGAATTTATTGAGAATTTACCGAGTAATTTACTCGGAATTTATACAGAATTTTCTTAGAATTTATTGAAAATTTTCTGAGTAATTTATTTACAATTTATTAAATAATTTACAGATAATTTACAATGTAATTTATAGAGAATTTATTGAAAGCTTAACGAGTAATTTATTGAGAATTTCCTACGAATTTATGAAGTAATGTGCTGAATAATTTACTAAGAAATTACTTTGAATTTATATAGAATTTTCTGACAATTTTTTGAGTGATTTACTCATAATTTACTGATTAATTCACAAAAAAAAATTCTTGTAATTTTTTGTGAATTTACTCAGAATTTTCTGATAAATTACTAAGAATTTGCTGAATAATTTATAGAGAATTTTACGTGTAATTTAATGAGAAATTTCCTGAGTAATTTAGTGAGAATTTACGAAGTAATTTACTGAGTAATTTACAGAGAATTTACCAATAATTTACTGAGTAATTTACAGAGAATTTATCGAGTAATTTACTGATAAATTACTGAATAACTCACTCATTAATTTACTTGTAATTTAGGGAGTAATTTATTGAGAATTTACTCAGTAATTTATTTAGAATTGATTAAATAATTTACTAAGAATTTACAGATAATTTACTGCGTTATTTTCTTGGAATTTACAGAGTAATTTACTAAGTAATTGACTCAGAATTTTTTGAGAACTTATGGATAATTAACTGAGTAATTTACAGAGAATTTATTGAGAATTTACCGAGTAATTTACTCGGAATTTATACAGAATTTTCTTAGAATTTATTGAAAATTTTCTGAGTAATTTATTTACTATTTATTAAATAATTTACTGATAATTTACAAGGTAATTTATAGAGAATTTATTGAAAGCTTAACGAGTAATTTATTGAGAATTTACTACGAATTTATGATGTAATTTGCTGAATAATTTACTAAGAAATTACTTTGAATTTATATAGAATTTTCTGACAATTTTTTGAGTGATTTACTCATAATTTACTGATTAATTCAGAAAAAAAATTCTTGTAATTTTTTGTGAATTTACTCAGAATTTTCTAATAAATTACTAAGAATTTGCTGAATAATTTATAGAGAATTTTACGTGCAATTTAATGAGAAATTTCCTGACTAATTGAGTGAGAATTTACGAAGTAATTTACTGAGTAATTTACAGAGAATTTACCAATAATTTACTGAGTAATTTACAGAGAATTTATCGAGTAATTTACTGATAAATTACTTAATAACTCACTCATTAATTTGCTTGTAATTTAGGGAGTAATTTATTGAGAATTTACTCAGTAATATATTTAGAATTGATTAAATAATTTACTAAGAATTTACAGATAATTTACTGCGTTATTTTCTTGGAATTTACAGAGTAATTTACTATGTAATTGACTCAGAATTTTTTGAGAACTTATGGATAATTAACTGAGTAATTTACAGAGAATTTGTTGAGAATTTACCGAGTAATTTACTCGGAATTTATACAGAATTTTCTTAGAATTTATTGAAAATTTTCTGAGTAATTTATTTACAATTTATTAAATAATTTACAGATAATTTACAATGTAATTTATAGAGAATATATTGAAAGCTTAACGAGTAATTCATTGAGAATTTACTACGAATTTATGAAGTAATTTGCTGAATAATTTACTAAGAAATTACTTTGAATTTATATAGAATTTTCTGACAATTTTTTGAGTGATTTACCCATAATTTACTGATTAATTCACAAAAAAAATTCTTGTAATTTTTTTTGAATTTACTCAGAATTTTCTGATAAATTACTAAGAATTTGCTGAATAATTTATAGAGAATTTTACGTGTAATTTAATGAGAAATTTCCTGAGTAATTTAGTGAGAATTTACGAAGTAATTTACTGAGTAATTTACAGAGAATTTACCAATAATTTACTGAGTAATTTATAGAGAATTTATCGAGTAATTTACTGATAAATTACTGAATAACTCACTCATTAATTTACTGAGAATTTTGGGAGTAATTTATTGAGAATTTACTCAGTAATTTATTTAGAATTGATTAAATAATTTACTAAGAATTTACAGATAATTTACTGCGTTATTTTCTTGGAATTTACAGAGTAATTTACCAAGTAATTGACTCTGAATTTTTTGAGAACTTATGGATAATTAACTGAGTAATTTACAGAGAATTTATTGAGAATTTACCGAGTAATTTACTCGGAATTTATACAGAATTTTCTTAGAATTTATGGAAAATTTTCTGAGTAATTTATTTACAATTTATTAAATAATTTACAGATAATTTACAATGTAATTTATAGAGAATTTATTGAAAGCTTAACGAGTAATTTATTGAGAATTTCCTACGAATTTATGAAGTAATGTGCTGAATAATTTACTAAGAAATTACTTTGAATTTATATAGAATTATCTGACAATTTTTTGAGTGATTTACTCATAATTTACTGATTAATTCACAAAAAAAATTCTTGTAATTTTTTGTGAATTTACTCAGAATTTTCTGATAAATTACTAAGAATTAGCTGAATAATTTATAGAGAATTTTACGTGTAATTTAATGAGAAATTTCCTGAGTAATTTAGTGAGAATTTACGAAGTAATTTACTGAGTAATTTACAGAGAATTTACCAATAATTTACTGAGTAATTTACAGAGAATTTATCGAGTAATTTACTGATAAATTACTGAATAACTCACTCATTAATTTACTGAGAATTTTGGGAGTAATTTATTGAGAATTTACTCAGTAATTTATTTACAATTTCTTTAATAATTTACTAAGAATTTACAGATAATTTACTGCGTTATTTTCTTGGAATTTACAGAGTAATTTACTAAGTAATTGAATCAGAATTTTTTGAGAACTTATGGATAATTAACTGAGTAATTTACAGAGAATTTATTGAGAATTTACCGAGTAATTTACTCGGAATTTATACAGAATTTTCTTAGAATTTATTAAAAATTTTCTGAGTAATTTATTTACAATTTGTTAAATAATTTACAGATAATTTACAATGTAATTTATAGAGAATATATTGAAAACTTAACGAGTAATTTATTGAGAATTTACTACGAATTTATGAAGTAATTTGCTGAATAATTTACTAAGAAATTACTTTGAATTTATATAGAATTTTCTGACAATTTTTTGAGTGATTTACTCATAATTTACTGATTAATTCAGAAAAAAATTCTTGTAATTTTTTGTGAATTTACTCAGAATTTTCTGATAAATTACTAAGAATTTGCTGAATAATTTATAGAGAATTTTACGTGCAATTTAATGAGAAATTTCCTGACTAATTGAGTGAGAATTTACGAAGTAATTTACTGAATAATTTACAGAGAATTTACCAATAATTTACTGAGTAATTTACAGAGAATTTATCGAGTAATTTACTGATAAATTACTTAATAACTCACTCATTAATTTACTTGTAATTTAGGGAGTAATTTATTGAGAATTTACTCAGTAATATATTTAGAATTGATTAAATAATTTACTAAGAATTTACAGATAATTTACTGCGTTATTTTCTTGGAATTTACAGAGTAATTTACTATGTAATTGACTCAGAATTTTTTGAGAACTTATGGATAATTAACTGAGTAATTTACAGAGAATTTGTTGAGAATTTACCGAGTTATTTACTCGGAATTTATACAGAATTTTCTTAGAATTTATTGAAAATTTTCTGAGTAATTTATTTACAATTTATTAAATAATTTACAGATAATTTACAATGTAATTTATAGAGAATATATTGAAAGCTTAACGAGTAATTCATTGAGAATTTACTACGAATTTATGAATTAATTTGCTGAATAATTTACTAAGAAATTACTTTGAATTTATATAGAATTTTCTGACAATTTTTTGTGAATTTACTCAGAATTTTCTGATAAATTACTAAGAATTTGCTGAATAATTTATAGAGAATTTTACGTGTAATTTAATGAGAAATTTCCTGAGTAATTTAGTGAGAATTTACGAAGTAATTTACTGAGAATTTACCAATAATTTACTGAGTAATTTACAGAGAATTTATCGAGTAATTTACTGATAAATTACTGAATAACTCACTCATTAATTTACTGAGAATTTTGGGAGTAATTTATTGAGAATTTACTCAGTAATTTATTTACAATTTCTTTAATAATTTACTAAGAATTTACAGATAATTTACTGCGTTATTTTCTTGGAATTTACAGAGTAATTTACTAAGTAATTGACTCAGAATTTTTTGAGAACTTATGGATAATTAACTGAGTAATTTACAGAGAATTTATTGAGAATTTATCGAGTAATTTACTCGGAATTTATACAGAATTTTCTTAGAATTTATTAAAAATTTTCTGAGTAATTTATTTACAATTTGTTAAATAATTTACAGATAATTTACAATGTAATTTATAGAGAATATATTGAAAGCTTAACGAGTAATTTATTGAGAATTTACTACGAATTTATGAAGTAATTTGCTGAATAATTTACTAAGAAATTACTTTGAATTTATATAGAATTTTCTGACAATTTTTTGAGTGATTTACTCATAATTTACTGATTAATTCAGAAAAAAAATTCTTGTAATTTTTTGTGAATTTACTCAGAATTTTCTGATAAATTACTAAGAATTTGCTGAATAATTTATAGAGAATTTTACGTGTAATTTAATGAGAAATTTCCTGAGTAATTTAGTGAGAATTTACGAAGTAATTTACTGAGTAATTTACAGAAAATTTACCAATAATTTACTGAGTAATTTACAGAGAATTTATCGAGTAATTTACTGATAAATTACTGAATAACTCACTCATTAATTTACTTGTAATTTAGGGAGTAATTTATTGAGAATTTACTCAGTAATTTATTTAGAATTTATTAAATAATTTACTAAGAATTTACAGATAATTTACTGCGTTATTTTCTTGGAATTTACAGAGTAATTTACTAAGTAATTGACTCTGAATTTTTTGAGAACTTATGGATAATTAACTGAGTAATTTACAGAGAATTTATTGAGAATTTACCGAGTAATTTACTCGGAATTTATACAGAATTTTCTTAGAATTTATTGAAAATTTTCTGAGTAATTTATTTACAATTTATTAAATAATTTACAGATAATTTACAATGTAATTTATAGAGAATTTATTGAAAGCTTAACGAGTAATTTATTGAGAATTTCCTACGAATTTATGAAGTAATGTGCTGAATAATTTACTAAGAAATTACTTTGAATTTATATAGAATTATCTGACAATTTTTTGAGTGATTTACTCATAATTTACTGATTAATTCACAAAAAAAATTCTTGTAATTTTTTGTGAATTTACTCAGAATTTTCTGATAAATTACTAAGAATTTGCTGAATAATTTATAGAGAATTTTACGTGTAATTTAATGAGAAATTTCCTGAGTAATTTAGTGAGAATTTACGAAGTAATTTACTGAGTAATTTACAGAGAATTTACCAATAATTTACTGAGTAATTTACAGAGAATTTATCGAGTAATTTACTGATAAATTACTGAATAACTCACTCATTAATTTACTTGTAATTTAGGGAGTAATTTATTGAGAATTTACTCAGTAATTTATTTAGAATTTATTAAATAATTTACTAAGAATTTACAGATAATTTACTGCGTTATTTTCTTGGAATTTACAGAGTAATTTACTAAGTAATTGACTCTGAATTTTTTGAGAACTTATGGATAATTAACTGAGTAATTTACAGAGAATTTATTGAGAATTTACCGAGTAATTTACTCGGAATTTATACAGAATTTTCTTAGAATTTATTGAAAATTTTCTGAGTAATTTATTTACAATTTATTAAATAATTTACAGATAATTTACAATGTAATTTATAGAGAATTTATTGAAAGCTTAACGAGTAATTTATTGAGAATTTACTACGAATTTATGAAGTAATGTGCTGAATAATTTACTAAGAAATTACTTTGAATTTATATAGAATTTTCTGACAATTGTTTGAGTGATTTACTCATAATTTACTGATTAATTCACAAAGAAAATTCTTGTAATTTTTTGTGAATTTACTCAGAATTTTCTGATAAATTACTAAGAATTTGCTGAATAATTTATAGAGAATTTTACGTGTAATTTAATGAGAAATTTCCTGACTAATTGAGTGAGAATTTACGAAGTAATTTACTGAGTAATTTACAGAGAATTTACCAATAATTTACTGAGTAATTTACAGGGAATTTATCGAGTAATTTACTGATAAATTACTTAATAACTCACTCATTAATTTACTTGTAATTTAGGGAGTAATTTATTGAGAATTTACTCAGTAAATTATTTAGAATTGATTAAATAATTTACTAAGAATTTACAAATAATTTACTGCGTTATTTTCTTGGAATTTACAGAGTAATTTACTAAGTAATTGACTCAAAATTTTTTGAGAACTTATGGATAATTAACTGAGTAATTTACAGAGAATTTGTTGAGAATTTACCGAGTAATTTACTCGGAATTTATGCAGAATTTCCTTAGAATTTATTGAAAATTTTCTGAGTAATTTATTTACTATTTATTAAATAATTTACTGATAATTTACAAGGTAATTTATAGAGAATTTATTGAAAGTTTAACGAGTAATTTATTGAGAATTTACTACGAATTTATGATGTAATTTGCTGAATAATTTACTAAGAAATTACTTTTAATTTATGTAGAATTTTCTGACAATTTTTTGAGTGATTTACTCATAATTTACTGATTAATTCACAAAAAAAATTCTAGCAATTTTTTGTGAATTTACTCAGAATTTTCTGATAAATTACTAAGAATTGCTGAATAATTTATAGAGAATTTTACGTGTAATTTATTGAGAAATTTCCTGAGTAATTTAGTGAGAATTTACGAAGTAATTTACTGAGTAATTTACAGAGAATTTACCAATAATTTACTCAGTAATTTACAGAGAATTTATCGAGTAATTTACTGATAAATTACTGAATAACTCACTCATTAATTTACTTGTAATTTAGGGAGTAATTTATTGAGAATTTACTCAGTAATTTATTTAGAATTGATTAAATAATTTACTAAGAATTTACAGATAATTTACTGCGTTATTTTCTTGGAATTTACAGAGTAATTTACTCGGAATTTATGCAGAATTTTCTTAGAATTTATTGAAAATTTTCTGAGTAATTTATTTACTATTTATTAAATAATTTACTGATAATTTACAAGGTAATATATAGAGAATTTATTGAAAGCTTAACGAGTAATTTATTGAGAATTTACTACGAATTTATGTTGTAATTTGCTGAATAATTTACTAAGAAATTACTTTGAATTTATATAGAATTTTCTGACAATTTTTTGAGTGATTTACTCATAATTTACTGATTAATTCACAAAAAAAATTCTTGTAATTTTTTGTGAATTTACTCAGAATTTTCTGATAAATTACAAAGAATTTGCTGAATAATTTATAGAGAATTTTACGTGTACTTTAATGAGAAATTTCCTGAGTAATTCAGTGAGAATTTACGAAGTAATTTACTGAGTAATTTAAAAAGAATTTACCAATAATTTACTGAGTAATTTACAGAGAATTATCGAGTAATTTACTGATAAATTACTGAATAACTCACTCATTAATTTACTTGTAATTCAGGGAGTAATTTATTGAAAATTTACTCAGTAATTTATTTAGAATTGATTAAATAATTTACTAAGAATTTACAGATAATTTACTGCGTTATTTTCTTGGAATTTACAGAGTAATTTACTAAGTAATTGACTCAGAATTTTTTGAGAACTTATGGATAATTAACTGAGTAATTTACAGAGAATTTATTGAGAATTTACCGAGTAATTTACTCGGAATTTATACAGAATTTTCTTAGAATTTATTGAAAATATTCTGAATAATTTATTTACTATTTATTAAATAATTTACTGATAATTTACAATGTAATTTGTAGAGAATTTACTACGATTTTATGAAGTAATTTGCTGAATAATTTACTAAGAAATTACTTTGAATTTATATAGAATTATCTGACAATTTTTTGAGTGATTTACTCATAATTTACTGATTAATTCACAAAAAAAAATTCTTGTAATTTTTTGTGAATTTACTCAGAATTTTCTGATAAATTACTAAGAATTTGCTGAATAATTTATAGAGAATTTTACGTGTAATTTAATGAGAAATTTCCTGAGTAATTTAGTGAGAACTTACGAAGTAATTTACTGAGTAATTTACAGAGAATTTACCAATAATTTACTGAGTAATTTACAGAGAATTTATCGAGTAATTTGCTGATAAATTACAGAATAACTCACTCATTAATTTACTTGTAATTCAGGGAGTAATTTATTGAGAATTTACTCAGTAATTTATTTAGAATTGATTAAATAATTTACTAAGAATTTACAGATAATTTACTGCGTTATTTTCTTTGAATTTACAGAGTAATTTACTAAGTAATTGACTCAGAATTTTTTGAGAACTTATGGATAATTAACTGAGTAATTTACAGAGAATTTATTGAGAATTTACCGAGTAATTTACTCGGAATTTATACAGAATTTTCTTAGAATTTATTGAAAATTTTCAGAATAATTTATTTACTATTTATTAAATAATTTACTGATAATTTACAATGTAATTTGTAGAGAATTTGTTGAAAGCTTAACGAGTAATTTATTGAGAATTTACTACGAATTTATGATGTAATTTGCTGAATAATTTACTAAGAAATTACTTTGAATTTATATAGAATTATCTGACAATTTTTTGAGTGATTTACTCATAATTTACTGATTAATTGACAAAAAAAAATTCTTGTAATTTTTTGTGAATTTACTCAGAATTTTCTGATAAATTACTAAGAATTTGCTGAATAATTTATAGAGAATTTTACGTGTAATTTAATGAGAAATTTCCTGAGTAATTTAGTGAGAATTTACGAAGTAATTTACTGAGTAATTTACAGAGAATTTACCAATAATTTACTGAGTAATTTACAGAGAATTTATCGAGTAATTTGCTGATAAATTACAGAATAACTCACTCATTAATTTACTTGTAATTCAGGGAGTAATTTATTTAGAATTGATTAAATAATTTACTAAGAATTTACAGATAATTTACTGCGTTATTTTCTTTGAATTTACAGAGTAATTTACTAAGTAATTGACTCAGAATTTTTTGAGAACTTATGGATAATTAACTGAGTAATTTACAGAGAATTTATTGAGAATTTACCGAGTAATTTACTCGGAATTTATACAGAATTTTCTTAGAATTTATTGAAAATTTTCTGAGTATTTATTTACTATTTATTAAATAATTTACTGATAATTTACAATGTAATTTGTAGAGAATTTGTTGAAAGCTTAACGAGTAATTTATTGAGAATTTACTACGAATTTATGAAGTAATTTGCTGAATAATTTACTAAGAAATTACTTTGAATTTATATAGAATTATCTGACAATTTTTTGAGTGATTTACTCATAATTTACTGATTAATTCACAAAAAAAATTCTTGTAATTTTTTGTGAATTTACTCAGAATTTTCTGATAAATTACTAAGAATTTGCTGAATAATTTATAGAGAATTTTACGTGTAATTTAATGAGAAATTTCCTGAGTAATTTAGTGAGAATTTACGAAGTAATTTACTGAGTAATTTACAGAGAATTTACCAATAATTTACTGAGTAATTTACAGAGAATTTATCGAGTAATTTACTGATAAATTACTGAATAACTCACTCATTAATTTACTTGTAATTTAGGGAGTAATTTATTGAGAATTTACTCAGTAATTTATTTAGAATTGATTAAATAATTTACTAAGAATTTACAGATAATTTACTGCGTTATTTTCTTGGAATTTACAGAGTAATTTACTAAGTAATTGACTCCGAATTTTTTGAGAACTTATGGATAAATAACTGAGTAATTTACAGAGAATTTATTGAGAATTTACCGAGTAATTTACTCGGAATTTATACAGAATTTTCTTAGAATTTATTGAAAATTTTCTGAATAATTTATTTACTATTTATTAAATAATTTACTGATAATTTACAATGTAATTTGTAGAGAATTTGTTGAAAGCTTAACGAGTAATTTATTGAGAATTTACGACGAATTTATGAAGTAATTTGCTGAATAATTTACTAAGAAATTACTTTGAATTTATATAGAATTATCTGACAATTTTTTGAGTGATTTACTCATAATTTACTGATTAATTCACAAAAAAAAATTCTTGTAATTTTTTGTGAATTTACTCAGAATTTTCTGATAAATTACTAAGAATTTGCTGAATAATTTATAGAGAATTTTACGTGTAATTTAATGAGAAATTTCCTGAGTAATTTAGTGAGAATTTACGAAGTAATTTACTGAATAATTTACAGAGAATTTACCAATAATTTACTGAGTAATTTACAGAGAATTTATCGAGTAATTTACTGATAAATTACTGAATAACTCACTCATTAATTTACTTGTAATTTAGGGAGTAATTTATTGAGAATTTACTCAGTAATTTATTTAGAATTGATTAAATAATTTACTAAGAATTTACAGATAATTTACTGCGTTATTTTCTTGGAATTTACAGAGTAATTTACTAAGTAATTGACTCCGAATTTTTTGAGAACTTATGGATAAATAACTGAGTAATTTACAGAGAATTTATTGAGAATTTACCGAGTAATTTACTCGGAATTTATACAGAATTTTCTTAGAATTTATTGAAAATTTTCTGAATAATTTATTTACTATTTATTAAATAATTTACTGATAATTTACAATGTAATTTGTAGAGAATTTGTTGAAAGCTTAACGAGTAATTTATTGAGAATTTACGACGAATTTATGAAGTAATTTGCTGAATAATTTACTAAGAAATTACTTTGAATTTATATAGAATTATCTGACAATTTTTTGAGTGATTTACTCATAATTTACTGATTAATTCACAAAAAAAAATTCTTGTAATTTTTTGTGAATTTACTCAGAATTTTCTGATAAATTACTAAGAATTTGCTGAATAATTTATAGAGAATTTTACGTGTAATTTAATGAGAAATTTCCTGAGTAATTTAGTGAGAATTTACGAAGTAATTTACTGAATAATTTACAGAGAATTTACCAATAATTTACTGAGTAATTTACAGAGAATTTATCGAGTAATTTACTGATAAATTACTGAATAACTCACTCATTAATTTACTTGTAATTTAAGGAGTAATTTATTGAGAATTTACTCAGTAATTTATTTAGAATTGATTAAATAATTTACTAAGAATTTACAGATAATTTACTGCGTTATTTTCTTGGAATTTACAGAGTAATTTACTAAGTAATTGACTCCGAATTTTTTGAGAACTTATGGATAATTAACTGAGTAATTTACAGAGAATTTATTGAGAATTTACCGAGTAATTTACTCGGAATTTATACAGAATTTTCTTAGAATTTGTTGAAAATTTTCTGAGTAATTTATTTACTATTTATTAAATAATTTACTGATAATTTACAAGGTAATTTATAGAGAATTTATTGAAAGCTTAACGAGTAATTTATTGAGAATTTACTACGAATTTATGATGTAATTTGCTGAATAATTTACTAAGAAATTACTTTGAATTTATATAGAATTTTCTGACAATTTTTTGAGTGATTTACTCATAATTTACTGATTAATTGACAAAAAAAAATTCTTGTAATTTTTTGTGAATTTACTCAGAATTTTCTGATAAATTACTAAGAATTTGCTGAATAATTTATAGAGAATTTTACGTGTAATTTAATGAGAAATTTCCTGAGTAATTTAGTGAGAATTTACGAAGTAATTTACTGAGTAATTTACAGAGAATTTACCAATAATTTACTGAGTAATTTACAGAGAATTTATCGAGTAATTTGCTGATAAATTACAGAATAACTCACTCATTAATTTACTTGTAATTCAGGGAGTAATTTATTTAGAATTGATTAAATAATTTACTAAGAATTTACAGATAATTTACTGCGTTATTTTCTTTGAATTTACAGAGTAATTTACTAAGTAATTGGCTCAGAATTTTTTGAGAACTTATGGATAATTAACTGAGTAATTTACAGGGAATTTATTGAGAATTTACCGAGTAATTTACTCGGAATTTATACAGAATTTTATTAGAATTTATTGAAAATTTTCTGAATAATTTATTTACTTTTTATTAAATAATTTACTGTTAATTTACAATGTAATTTGTAGAGAATTTGTTGAAAGCTTAACGTGTAATTTATTGAGAATTTACTACGAATTTATGAAGTAGTTTGCTGAATAATTTACTAAGAAATTACTTTGAATTTATATAGAATTATCTGACAATTTTTTGAGTGATTTACTCATAATTTAATGATTAATTCACAAAAAAAATTCTTGTAATTTTTTGTGAATTTACTCAGAATTTTCTGATAAATTACTAAGAATTTGCTGAATAATTTATAGAGAATTTTACGTGTAATTTAATGAGAAATTTCCTGAGTAATTTAGTGAGAATTTACGAAGTAATTTACTAAGTAATTTACAGAGAATTTACCAATAATTTACTGAGTAATTTACAGAGAATTTATCGAGTAATTTACTGATAAATTACTGAATAACTCACTCATTAATTTACTTGTAATTTAGGGAGTAATTTATTGAGAATTTACTCAGTAATATATTTAGAATTGATTAAATAATTTACTAAGAATTTACAGATAATTTACTGCGTTATTTTCTTGGAATTTACAGAGTAATTTACTAAGTAATTGACTCAGAATTTTTTGAGAACTTATGGATAATTAACTGAGTAATTTACAGAGAATTTATTGAGAATTTACCGAGTAATTTACTCGGAATTTATAAAGAATTTTCTTAGAATTTATTGAAAATTTTCTGAGTAATTTATTTACTATTTATTAAATAATTTACTGATAATTTACAAGGTAATTTATAGAGAATTTATTGAAAGCTTAACGAGTAATTTATTGAGAATTTACTACGAATTTATGATGTAATTTGCTGAATAATTTAATAAGAAATTACTTTGAATTTATATAAAATTTTCTGACAATTTTTTGAGTGATTTACTCATAATTTACTGATTAATTCACAAAAAAAATTCTTGTAATTTTTTGTGAATTTACTCAGAATTTTCTGATAAATTACTAAGAATTTGCTGAATAATTTATAGAGAATTTTACGTGTAATTTAATGAGAAATTTCCTGAGTAATTTAGTGAGAACTTACGAAGTAATTTACTGAGTAATTTACAGAGAATTTACCAATAATTTACTGAGTAATTTACAGAGAATTTATCGAGTAATTTGCTGATAAATTACAGAATAACTCACTCATTAATTTACTTGTAATTCAGGGAGTAATTTATTGAGAATTTACTCAGTAATTTATTTAGAATTGATTAAATAATTTACTAAGAATTTACAGATAATTTACTGCGTTATTTTCTTTGAATTTACAGAGTAATTTACTAAGTAATTGACTCAGAATTTTTTGAGAACTTATGGATAATTAACTGAGTAATTTACAGAGAATTTATTGAGAATTTACCGAGTAATTTACTCGGAATTTATACAGAATTTTCTTAGAATTTATTGAAAATTTTCAGAATAATTTATTTACTATTTATTAAATAATTTACTGATAATTTACAATGTAATTTGTAGAGAATTTGTTGAAAGCTTAACGAGTAATTTATTGAGAATTTACTACGAATTTATGATGTAATTTGCTGAATAATTTACTAAGAAATTACTTTGAATTTATATAGAATTATCTGACAATTTTTTGAGTGATTTACTCATAATTTACTGATTAATTCACAAAAAAAATTCTTGTAATTTTTTGTGAATTTACTCAGAATTTTCTGATAAATTACTAAGAATTTGCTGAATAATTTATAGAGAATTTTACGTGTAATTTAATGAGAAATTTCCTGAGTAATTTAGTGAGAATTTACGAAGTAATTTACTGAGTAATTTACAGAGAATTTACCAATAATTTGCTGAGTAATTTACAGAGAATTTATCGAGTAATTTACTGATAAATTACTGAATAACTCACTCATTAATTTACTTGTAATTTAGGGAGTAATTTATTGAGAATTTACTCAGTAATTTATTTAGAATTGATTAAATAATTTACTAAGAATTTACAGATAATTTACTGCGTTATTTTCTTGGAATTTACAGAGTAATTTACTAAGTAATTGACTCCGAATTTTTTGAGAACTTATGGATAATTAACTGAGTAATTTACAGAGAATTTATTGAGAATTTACCGAGTAATTTACTCGGAATTTATACAGAATTTTCTTAGAATTTATTGAAAATTTTCTGAGTAATTTATTTACTATTTATTAAATAATTAGTGATAATTTACAAGGTAATTTATAGAGAATTTATTGAAAGCTTAACGAGTAATTTATTGAGAATTTACTACGAATTTATGATGTAATTTGCTGAATAATTTAATAAGAAATTACTTTGAATTTATATAGAATTTTCTGACAATTTTTTGAGTGATTTACTCATAATTTACTGATTAATTGACAAAAAAAAATTCTTGTAATTTTTTGTGAATTTACTCAGAATTTTCTGATAAATTACTAAGAATTTGCTGAATAATTTATAGAGAATTTTACGTGTAATTTAATGAGAAATTTCCTGAGTAATTTAGTGAGAATTTACGAAGTAATTTACTGAGTAATTTACAGAGAATTTACCAATAATTTACTGAGTAATTTACAGAGAATTTATCGAGTAATTTGCTGATAAATTACAGAATAACTCACTCATTAATTTACTTGTAATTCAGGGAGTAATTTATTTAGAATTGATTAAATAATTTACTAAGAATTTACAGATAATTTACTGCGTTATTTTCTTTGAATTTACAGAGTAATTTACTAAGTAATTGACTCAGAATTTTTTGAGAACTTATGGATAATTAACTGAGTAATTTACAGAGAATTTATTGAGAATTTACCGAGTAATTTACTCGGAATTTATACAGAATTTTCTTAGAATTTATTGAAAATTTTCTGAGTAATTTATTTACTATTTATTAAATAATTTACTGATAATTTACAATGTAATTTGTAGAGAATTTGTTGAAAGCTTAACGAGTAATTTATTGAGAATTTACTACGAATTTATGAAGTAATTTGCTGAATAATTTACTAAGAAATTACTTTGAATTTATATAGAATTATCTGACAATTTTTTGAGTGATTTACTCATAATTTACTGATTAATTCACAAAAAAAATTCTTGTAATTTTTTGTGAATTTACTCAGAATTTTCTGATAAATTACTAAGAATTTGCTGAATAATTTATAGAGAATTTTACGTGTAATTTAATGAGAAATTTCCTGAGTAATTTAGTGAGAATTTACGAAGTAATTTACTGAGTAATTTACAGAGAATTTACCAATAATTTACTGAGTAATTTACAGAGAATTTATCGAGTAATTTACTGATAAATTACTGAATAACTCACTCATTAATTTACTTGTAATTTAGGGAGTAATTTATTGAGAATTTACTCAGTAATTTATTTAGAATTGATTAAATAATTTACTAAGAATTTACAGATAATTTACTGCGTTATTTTCTTGGAATTTACAGAGTAATTTACTAAGTAATTGACTCCGAATTTTTTGAGAACTTATGGATAAATAACTGAGTAATTTACAGAGAATTTATTGAGAATTTACCGAGTAATTTACTCGGAATTTATACAGAATTTTCTTAGAATTTATTGAAAATTTTCTGAATAATTTATTTACTATTTATTAAATAATTTACTGATAATTTACAATGTAATTTGTAGAGAATTTGTTGAAAGCTTAACGAGTAATTTATTGAGAATTTACGACGAATTTATGAAGTAATTTGCTGAATAATTTACTAAGAAATTACTTTGAATTTATATAGAATTATCTGACAATTTTTTGAGTGATTTACTCATAATTTACTGATTAATTCACAAAAAAAAATTCTTGTAATTTTTTGTGAATTTACTCAGAATTTTCTGATAAATTACTAAGAATTTGCTGAATAATTTATAGAGAATTTTACGTGTAATTTAATGAGAAATTTCCTGAGTAATTTAGTGAGAATTTACAAAGTAATTTACTGAATAATTTACAGAGAATTTACCAATAATTTACTGAGTAATTTACAGAGAATTTATCGAGTAATTTACTGATAAATTACTGAATAACTCACTCATTAATTTACTTGTAATTTAAGGAGTAATTTATTGAGAATTTACTCAGTAATTTATTTAGAATTGATTAAATAATTTACTAAGAATTTACAGATAATTTACTGCGTTATTTTCTTGGAATTTACAGAGTAATTTACTAAGTAATTGACTCCGAATTTTTTGAGAACTTATGGATAATTAACTGAGTAATTTACAGAGAATTTATTGAGAATTTACCGAGTAATTTACTCGGAATTTATACAGAATTTTCTTAGAATTTGTTGAAAATTTTCTGAGTAATTTATTTACTATTTATTAAATAATTTACTGATAATTTACAAGGTAATTTATAGAGAATTTATTGAAAGCTTAACGAGTAATTTATTGAGAATTTACTACGAATTTATGATGTAATTTGCTGAATAATTTACTAAGAAATTACTTTGAATTTATATAGAATTTTCTGACAAGTTTTTGAGTGATTTACTGATAATTTACTGATTAATTGACAAAAAAAAATTCTTGTAATTTTTTGTGAATTTACTCAGAATTTTCTGATAAATTACTAAGAATTTGCTGAATAATTTATAGAGAATTTTACGTGTAATTTAATGAGAAATTTCCTGAGTAATTTAGTGAGAATTTACGAAGTAATTTACTGAGTAATTTACAGAGAATTTACCAATAATTTACTGAGTAATTTACAGAGAATTTATCGAGTAATTTGCTGATAAATTACAGAATAACTCACTCATTAATTTACTTGTAATTCAGGGAGTAATTTATTTAGAATTGATTAAATAATTTACTAAGAATTTACAGATAATTTACTGCGTTATTTTCTTTGAATTTACAGAGTAATTTACTAAGTAATTGGCTCATAATTTTTTGAGAACTTATGGATAATTAACTGAGTAATTTACAGGGAATTTATTGAGAATTTACCGAGTAATTTACTCGGAATTTATACAGAATTTTATTAGAATTTATTGAAAATTTTCTGAATAATTTATTTACTATTTATTAAATAATTTACTGTTAATTTACAATGTAATTTGTAGAGAATTTGTTGAAAGCTTAACGTGTAATTTATTGAGAATTTACTACGAATTTATGAAGTAGTTTGCTGAATAATTTACTAAGAAATTACTTTGAATTTATATAGAATTATCTGACAATTTTTTGAGTGATTTACTCATAATTTAATGATTAATTCACAAAAAAAATTCTTGTAATTTTTTGTGAATTTACTCAGAATTTTCTGATAAATTACTAAGAATTTGCTGAATAATTTATAGAGAATTTTACGTGTAATTTAATGAGAAATTTCCTGAGTAATTTAGTGAGAATTTACGAAGTAATTTACTAAGTAATTTACAGAGAATTTACCAATAATTTACTGAGTAATTTACAGAGAATTTATCGAGTAATTTACTGATAAATTACTGAATAACTCACTCATTAATTTACTTGTAATTTAGGGAGTAATTTATTGAGAATTTACTCAGTAATTTATTTAGAATTGATTAAATAATTTACTAAGAATTTACAGATAATTTACTGCGTTATTTTCTTGGAATTTACAGAGTAATTTACTAAGTAATTGACTCAGAATTTTTTGAGAACTTATGGATAATTAACTGAGTAATTTACAGAGAATTTATTGAGAATTTACCGAGTAATTTACTCGGAATTTATAAAGAATTTTCTTAGAATTTATTGAAAATTTTCTGAGTAATTTATTTACTATTTATTAAATAATTTACTGATAATTTACAAGGTAATTTATAGAGAATTTATTGAAAGCTTAACGAGTAATTTATTGAGAATTTACTACGAATTTATGATGTAATTTGCTGAATAATTTAATAAGAAATTACTTTGAATTTATATAAAATTTTCTGACAATTTTTTGAGTGATTTACTCATAATTTACTGATTAATTCACAAAAAAAAATTCTTGTAATTTTTTGTGAATTTACTCAGAATTTTCTGATAAATTACTAAGAATTTGCTGAATAATTTATAGAGAATTTTACGTGTAATTTAATGAGAAATTTCCTGAGTAATTTAGTGAGAACTTACGAAGTAATTTACTGAGTAATTTACAGAGAATTTACCAATAATTTACTGAGTAATTTACAGAGAATTTATCGAGTAATTTGCTGATAAATTACAGAATAACTCACTCATTAATTTACTTGTAATTCAGGGAGTAATTTATTGAGAATTTACTCAGTAATTTATTTAGAATTGATTAAATAATTTACTAAGAATTTACAGATAATTTACTGCGTTATTTTCTTTGAATTTACAGAGTAATTTACTAAGTAATTGACTCAGAATTTTTTGAGAACTTATGGATAATTAACTGAGTAATTTACAGAGAATTTATTGAGAATTTACCGAGTAATTTACTCGGAATTTATACAGAATTTTCTTAGAATTTATTGAAAATTTTCAGAATAATTTATTTACTATTTATTAAATAATTTACTGATAATTTACAATGTAATTTGTAGAGAATTTGTTGAAAGCTTAACGAGTAATTTATTGAGAATTTACTACGAATTTATGATGTAATTTGCTGAATAATTTACTAAGAAATTACTTTGAATTTATATAGAATTTTCTGCAAGTTTTTGAGTGATTTACTGATAATTTACTGATTAATTGACAAAAAAAAAATTCTTGTAATTTTTTGTGAATTTACTCAGAATTTTCTGATAAATTACTAAGAATTTGCTGAATAATTTATAGAGAATTTTACGTGTAATTTAATGAGAAATTTCCTGAGTAATTTAGTGAGAATTTACGAAGTAATTTACTGAGTAATTTACAGAGAATTTACCAATAATTTACTGAGTAATTTACAGAGAATTTATCGAGTAATTTGCTGATAAATTACAGAATAACTCACTCATTAATTTACTTGTAATTCAGGGAGTAATTTATTTAGAATTGATTAAATAATTTACTAAGAATTTACAGATAATTTACTGCGTTATTTTCTTTGAATTTACAGAGTAATTTACTAAGTAATTGGCTCATAATTTTTTGAGAACTTATGGATAATTAACTGAGTAATTTACAGGGAATTTATTGAGAATTTACCGAGTAATTTACTCGGAATTTATACAGAATTTTATTAGAATTTATTGAAAATTTTCTGAATAATTTATTTACTATTTATTAAATAATTTACTGTTAATTTACAATGTAATTTGTAGAGAATTTGTTGAAAGCTTAACGTGTAATTTATTGAGAATTTACTACGAATTTATGAAGTAGTTTGCTGAATAATTTACTAAGAAATTACTTTGAATTTATATAGAATTATCTGACAATTTTTTGAGTGATTTACTCATAATTTAATGATTAATTCACAAAAAAAATTCTTGTAATTTTTTGTGAATTTACTCAGAATTTTCTGATAAATTACTAAGAATTTGCTGAATAATTTATAGAGAATTTTACGTGTAATTTAATGAGAAATTTCCTGAGTAATTTAGTCAGAATTTACGAAGTAATTTACTAAGTAATTTACAGAGAATTTACCAATAATTTACTGAGTAATTTACAGAGAATTTATCGAGTAATTTACTGATAAATTACTGAATAACTCACTCATTAATTTACTTGTAATTTAGGGAGTAATTTATTGAGAATTTACTCCGTAATTTATTTAGAATTGATTAAATAATTTACTAAGAATTTACAGATAATTTACTGCGTTATTTTCTTGGAATTTACAGAGTAATTTACTAAGTAATTGACTCAGAATTTTTTGAGAACTTATGGATAATTAACTGAGTAATTTACAGAGAATTTATTGAGAATTTACCGAGTAATTTACTCGGAATTTATAAAGAATTTTCTTAGAATTTATTGAAAATTTTCTGAGTAATTTATTTACTATTTATTAAATAATTTACTGATAATTTACAAGGTAATTTATAGAGAATTTATTGAAAGCTTAACGAGTAATTTATTGAGAATTTACTACGAATTTATGATGTAATTTGCTGAATAATTTAATAAGAAATTACTTTGAATTTATATAAAATTTTCTGACAATTTTTTGAGTGATTTACTCATAATTTACTGATTAATTCACAAAAAAAAATTCTTGTAATTTTTTGTGAATTTACTCAGAATTTTCTGATAAATTACTAAGAATTTGCTGAATAATTTATAGAGAATTTTACGTGTAATTTAATGAGAAATTTCCTGAGTAATTTAGTGAGAACTTACGAAGTAATTTACTGAGTAATTTACAGAGAATTTACCAATAATTTACTGAGTAATTTACAGAGAATTTATCGAGTAATTTGCTGATAAA
The DNA here is from genome assembly GCF_055761805.1 of Camellia sinensis. Lineage (NCBI taxonomy): Eukaryota > Viridiplantae > Streptophyta > Magnoliopsida > Ericales > Theaceae > Camellia > Camellia sinensis. The sequence continues at coordinate 92,694,762 of NC_138964.1, forward strand.
TTACAGAATAACTCACTCATTAATTTACTTGTAATTCAGGGAGTAATTTATTGAGAATTTACTCAGTAATTTATTTAGAATTGATTAAATAATTTACTAAGAATTTACAGATAATTTACTGCGTTATTTTCTTTGAATTTACAGAGTAATTTACTAAGTAATTGACTCAGAATTTTTTGAGAACTTATGGATAATTAACTGAGTAATTTACAGAGAATTTATTGAGAATTTACCGAGTAATTTACTCGGAATTTATACAGAATTTTCTTAGAATTTATTGAAAATTTTCAGAATAATTTATTTACTATTTATTAAATAATTTACTGATAATTTACAATGTAATTTGTAGAGAATTTGTTGAAAGCTTAACGAGTAATTTATTGAGAATTTACTACGAATTTATGATGTAATTTGCTGAATAATTTACTAAGAAATTACTTTGAATTTATATAGAATTATCTGACAATTTTTTGAGTGATTTACTCATAATTTACTGATTAATTCACAAAAAAAATTCTTGTAATTTTTTGTGAATTTACTCAGAATTTTCTGATAAATTACTAAGAATTTGCTGAATAATTTATAGAGAATTTTACGTGTAATTTAATGAGAAATTTCCTGAGTAATTTAGTGAGAATTTACGAAGTAATTTACTGAGTAATTTACAGAGAATTTACCAATAATTTGCTGAGTAATTTACAGAGAATTTATCGAGTAATTTACTGATAAATTACTGAATAACTCACTCATTAATTTACTTGTAATTTAGGGAGTAATTTATTGAGAATTTACTCAGTAATTTATTTAGAATTGATTAAATAATTTACTAAGAATTTACAGATAATTTACTGCGTTATTTTCTTGGAATTTACAGAGTAATTTACTAAGTAATTGACTCCGAATTTTTTGAGAACTTATGGATAATTAACTGAGTAATTTACAGAGAATTTATTGAGAATTTACCGAGTAATTTACTCGGAATTTATACAGAATTTTCTTAGAATTTATTGAAAATTTTCTGAGTAATTTATTTACTATTTATTAAATAATTTACTGATAATTTACAAGGTAATTTATAGAGAATTTATTGAAAGCTTAACGAGTAATTTATTGAGAATTTACTACGAATTTATGATGTAATTTGCTGAATAATTTACTAAGAAATTACTTTGAATTTATATAGAATTTTCTGACAATTTTTTGAGTGATTTACTCATAATTTACTGATTAATTGACAAAAAAAAATTCTTGTAATTTTTTGTGAATTTACTCAGAATTTTCTGATAAATTACTAAGAATTTGCTGAATAATTTATAGAGAATTTTACGTGTAATTTAATGAGAAATTTCCTGAGTAATTTAGTGAGAATTTACGAAGTAATTTACTGAGTAATTTACAGAGAATTTACCAATAATTTACTGAGTAATTTACAGAGAATTTATCGAGTAATTTGCTGATAAATTACAGAATAACTCACTCATTAATTTACTTGTAATTCAGGGAGTAATTTATTTAGAATTGATTAAATAATTTACTAAGAATTTACAGATAATTTACTGCGTTATTTTCTTTGAATTTACAGAGTAATTTACTAAGTAATTGACTCAGAATTTTTTGAGAACTTATGGATAATTAACTGAGTAATTTACAGAGAATTTATTGAGAATTTACCGAGTAATTTACTCGGAATTTATACAGAATTTTCTTAGAATTTATTGAAAATTTTCTGAGTAATTTATTTACTATTTATTAAATAATTTACTGATAATTTACAATGTAATTTGTAGAGAATTTGTTGAAAGCTTAACGAGTAATTTATTGAGAATTTACTACGAATTTATGAAGTAATTTGCTGAATAATTTACTAAGAAATTACTTTGAATTTATATAGAATTATCTGACAATTTTTTGAGTGATTTACTCATAATTTACTGATTAATTCACAAAAAAAATTCTTGTAATTTTTTGTGAATTTACTCAGAATTTTCTGATAAATTACTAAGAATTTGCTGAATAATTTATAGAGAATTTTACGTGTAATTTAATGAGAAATTTCCTGAGTAATTTAGTGAGAATTTACGAAGTAATTTACTGAGTAATTTACAGAGAATTTACCAATAATTTACTGAGTAATTTACAGAGAATTTATCGAGTAATTTACTGATAAATTACTGAATAACTCACTCATTAATTTACTTGTAATTTAGGGAGTAATTTATTGAGAATTTACTCAGTAATTTATTTAGAATTGATTAAATAATTTACTAAGAATTTACAGATAATTTACTGCGTTATTTTCTTGGAATTTACAGAGTAATTTACTAAGTAATTGACTCCGAATTTTTTGAGAACTTATGGATAAATAACTGAGTAATTTACAGAGAATTTATTGAGAATTTACCGAGTAATTTACTCGGAATTTATACAGAATTTTCTTAGAATTTGTTGAAAATTTTCTGAATAATTTATTTACTATTTATTAAATAATTTACTGATAATTTACAATGTAATTTGTAGAGAATTTGTTGAAAGCTTAACGAGTAATTTATTGAGAATTTACGACGAATTTATGAAGTAATTTGCTGAATAATTTACTAAGAAATTACTTTGAATTTATATAGAATTATCTGACAATTTTTTGAGTGATTTACTCATAATTTACTGATTAATTCACAAAAAAAAATTCTTGTAATTTTTTGTGAATTTACTCAGAATTTTCTGATAAATTACTAAGAATTTGCTGAATAATTTATAGAGAATTTTACGTGTAATTTAATGAGAAATTTCCTGAGTAATTTAGTGAGAATTTACGAAGTAATTTACTGAATAATTTACAGAGAATTTACCAATAATTTACTGAGTAATTTACAGAGAATTTATCGAGTAATTTACTGATAAATTACTGAATAACTCACTCATTAATTTACTTGTAATTTAAGGAGTAATTTATTGAGAATTTACTCAGTAATTTATTTAGAATTGATTAAATAATTTACTAAGAATTTACAGATAATTTACTGCGTTATTTTCTTGGAATTTACAGAGTAATTTACTAAGTAATTGACTCCGAATTTTTTGAGAACTTATGGATAATTAACTGAGTAATTTACAGAGAATTTATTGAGAATTTACCGAGTAATTTACTCGGAATTTATACAGAATTTTCTTAGAATTTGTTGAAAATTTTCTGAGTAATTTATTTACTATTTATTAAATAATTTACTGATAATTTACAAGGTAATTTATAGAGAATTTATTGAAAGCTTAACGAGTAATTTATTGAGAATTTACTACGAATTTATGATGTAATTTGCTGAATAATTTACTAAGAAATTACTTTGAATTTATATAGAATTTTCTGACAAGTTTTTGAGTGATTTACTGATAATTTACTGATTAATTGACAAAAAAAAAATTCTTGTAATTTTTTGTGAATTTACTCAGAATTTTCTGATAAATTACTAAGAATTTGCTGAATAATTTATAGAGAATTTTACGTGTAATTTAATGAGAAATTTCCTGAGTAATTTAGTGAGAATTTACGAAGTAATTTACTGAGTAATTTACAGAGAATTTACCAATAATTTACTGAGTAATTTACAGAGAATTTATCGAGTAATTTGCTGATAAATTACAGAATAACTCACTCATTAATTTACTTGTAATTCAGGGAGTAATTTATTTAGAATTGATTAAATAATTTACTAAGAATTTACAGATAATTTACTGCGTTATTTTCTTTGAATTTACAGAGTAATTTACTAAGTAATTGGCTCATAATTTTTTGAGAACTTATGGATAATTAACTGAGTAATTTACAGGGAATTTATTGAGAATTTACCGAGTAATTTACTCGGAATTTATACAGAATTTTATTAGAATTTATTGAAAATTTTCTGAATAATTTATTTACTATTTATTAAATAATTTACTGTTAATTTACAATGTAATTTGTAGAGAATTTGTTGAAAGCTTAACGTGTAATTTATTGAGAATTTACTACGAATTTATGAAGTAGTTTGCTGAATAATTTACTAAGAAATTACTTTGAATTTATATAGAATTATCTGACAATTTTTTGAGTGATTTACTCATAATTTAATGATTAATTCACAAAAAAAATTCTTGTAATTTTTTGTGAATTTACTCAGAATTTTCTGATAAATTACTAAGAATTTGCTGAATAATTTATAGAGAATTTTACGTGTAATTTAATGAGAAATTTCCTGAGTAATTTAGTGAGAATTTACGAAGTAATTTACTAAGTAATTTACAGAGAATTTACCAATAATTTACTGAGTAATTTACAGAGAATTTATCGAGTAATTTACTGATAAATTACTGAATAACTCACTCATTAATTTACTTGTAATTTAGGGAGTAATTTATTGAGAATTTACTCAGTAATTTATTTAGAATTGATTAAATAATTTACTAAGAATTTACAGATAATTTACTGCGTTATTTTCTTGGAATTTACAGAGTAATTTACTAAGTAATTGACTCAGAATTTTTTGAGAACTTATGGATAATTAACTGAGTAATTTACAGAGAATTTATTGAGAATTTACCGAGTAATTTACTCGGAATTTATAAAGAATTTTCTTAGAATTTATTGAAAATTTTCTGAGTAATTTATTTACTATTTATTAAATAATTTACTGATAATTTACAAGGTAATTTATAGAGAATTTATTGAAAGCTTAACGAGTAATTTATTGAGAATTTACTACGAATTTATGATGTAATTTGCTGAATAATTTAATAAGAAATTACTTTGAATTTATATAAAATTTTCTGACAATTTTTTGAGTGATTTACTCATAATTTACTGATTAATTCACAAAAAAAAATTCTTGTAATTTTTTGTGAATTTACTCAGAATTTTCTGATAAATTACTAAGAATTTGCTGAATAATTTATAGAGAATTTTACGTGTAATTTAATGAGAAATTTCCTGAGTAATTTAGTGAGAACTTACGAAGTAATTTACTGAGTAATTTACAGAGAATTTACCAATAATTTACTGAGTAATTTACAGAGAATTTATCGAGTAATTTGCTGATAAATTACAGAATAACTCACTCATTAATTTACTTGTAATTCAGGGAGTAATTTATTGAGAATTTACTCAGTAATTTATTTAGAATTGATTAAATAATTTACTAAGAATTTACAGATAATTTACTGCGTTATTTTCTTTGAATTTACAGAGTAATTTACTAAGTAATTGACTCAGAATTTTTTGAGAACTTATGGATAATTAACTGAGTAATTTACAGAGAATTTATTGAGAATTTACCGAGTAATTTACTCGGAATTTATACAGAATTTTCTTAGAATTTATTGAAAATTTTCAGAATAATTTATTTACTATTTATTAAATAATTTACTGATAATTTACAATGTAATTTGTAGAGAATTTGTTGAAAGCTTAACGAGTAATTTATTGAGAATTTACTACGAATTTATGATGTAATTTGCTGAATAATTTACTAAGAAATTACTTTGAATTTATATAGAATTTTCTGACAAGTTTTTGAGTGATTTACTGATAATTTACTGATTAATTGACAAAAAAAAAATTCTTGTAATTTTTTGTGAATTTACTCAGAATTTTCTGATAAATTACTAAGAATTTGCTGAATAATTTATAGAGAATTTTACGTGTAATTTAATGAGAAATTTCCTGAGTAATTTAGTGAGAATTTACGAAGTAATTTACTGAGTAATTTACAGAGAATTTACCAATAATTTACTGAGTAATTTACAGAGAATTTATCGAGTAATTTGCTGATAAATTACAGAATAACTCACTCATTAATTTACTTGTAATTCAGGGAGTAATTTATTTAGAATTGATTAAATAATTTACTAAGAATTTACAGATAATTTACTGCGTTATTTTCTTTGAATTTACAGAGTAATTTACTAAGTAATTGGCTCATAATTTTTTGAGAACTTATGGATAATTAACTGAGTAATTTACAGGGAATTTATTGAGAATTTACCGAGTAATTTACTCGGAATTTATACAGAATTTTATTAGAATTTATTGAAAATTTTCTGAATAATTTATTTACTATTTATTAAATAATTTACTGTTAATTTACAATGTAATTTGTAGAGAATTTGTTGAAAGCTTAACGTGTAATTTATTGAGAATTTACTACGAATTTATGAAGTAGTTTGCTGAATAATTTACTAAGAAATTACTTTGAATTTATATAGAATTATCTGACAATTTTTTGAGTGATTTACTCATAATTTAATGATTAATTCACAAAAAAAATTCTTGTAATTTTTTGTGAATTTACTCAGAATTTTCTGCTAAATTACTAAGAATTTGCTGAATAATTTATAGAGAATTTTACGTGTAATTTAATGAGAAATTTCCTGAGTAATTTAGTGAGAATTTACGAAGTAATTTACTAAGTAATTTACAGAGAATTTACCAATAATTTACTGAGTAATTTACAGAGAATTTATCGAGTAATTTACTGATAAATTACTGAATAACTCACTCATTAATTTACTTGTAATTTAGGGAGTAATTTATTGAGAATTTACTCAGTAATTTATTTAGAATTGATTAAATAATTTACTAAGAATTTACAGATAATTTACTGCGTTATTTTCTTGGAATTTACAGAGTAATTTACTAAGTAATTGACTCAGAATTTTTTGAGAACTTATGGATAATTAACTGAGTAATTTACAGAGAATTTATTGAGAATTTACCGAGTAATTTACTCGGAATTTATAAAGAATTTTCTTAGAATTTATTGAAAATTTTCTGAGTAATTTATTTACTATTTATTAAATAATTTACTGATAATTTACAAGGTAATTTATAGAGAATTTATTGAAAGCTTAACGAGTAATTTATTGAGAATTTACTACGAATTTATGATGTAATTTGCTGAATAATTTAATAAGAAATTACTTTGAATTTATATAAAATTTTCTGACAATTTTTTGAGTGATTTACTCATAATTTACTGATTAATTCACAAAAAAAAATTCTTGTAATTTTTTGTGAATTTACTCAGAATTTTCTGATAAATTACTAAGAATTTGCTGAATAATTTATAGAGAATTTTACGTGTAATTTAATGAGAAATTTCCTGAGTAATTTAGTGAGAACTTACGAAGTAATTTACTGAGTAATTTACAGAGAATTTACCAATAATTTACTGAGTAATTTACAGAGAATTTATCGAGTAATTTGCTGATAAATTACAGAATAACTCACTCATTAATTTACTTGTAATTCAGGGAGTAATTTATTGAGAATTTACTCAGTAATTTATTTAGAATTGATTAAATAATTTACTAAGAATTTACAGATAATTTACTGCGTTATTTTCTTTGAATTTACAGAGTAATTTACTAAGTAATTGACTCAGAATTTTTTGAGAACTTATGGATAATTAACTGAGTAATTTACAGAGAATTTATTGAGAATTTACCGAGTAATTTACTCGGAATTTATACAGAATTTTCTTAGAATTTATTGAAAATTTTCAGAATAATTTATTTACTATTTATTAAATAATTTACTGATAATTTACAATGTAATTTGTAGAGAATTTGTTGAAAGCTTAACGAGTAATTTATTGAGAATTTACTACGAATTTATGATGTAATTTGCTGAATAATTTACTAAGAAATTACTTTGAATTTATATAGAATTATCTGACAATTTTTTGAGTGATTTACTCATAATTTACTGATTAATTCACAAAAAAAATTCTTGTAATTTTTTGTGAATTTACTCAGAATTTTCTGATAAATTACTAAGAATTTGCTGAATAATTTATAGAGAATTTTACGTGTAATTTAATGAGAAATTTCCTGAGTAATTTAGTGAGAATTTACGAAGTAATTTACTGAGTAATTTACAGAGAATTTACCAATAATTTACTGAGTAATTTACAGAGAATTTATCGAGTAATTTACTGATAAATTACTGAATAACTCACTCATTAATTTACTTGTAATTTAGGGAGTAATTTATTGAGAATTTACTCAGTAATTTATTTAGAATTGATTAAATAATTTACTAAGAATTTACAGATAATTTACTGCGTTATTTTCTTGGAATTTACAGAGTAATTTACTAAGTAATTGACTCCGAATTTTTTGAGAACTTATGGATAATTAACTGAGTAATTTACAGAGAATTTATTGAGAATTTACCGAGTAATTTACTCGGAATTTATATAGAATTTTCTTAGAATTTATTGAAAATTTTCTGAGTAATTTATTTACTATTTATTAAATAATTTACTGATAATTTACAAGGTAATTTATAGAGAATTTATTGAAAACTTAACGAGTAATTTATTGAGAATTTACTACGAATTTATGATGTAATTTGCTGAATAATTTACTAAGAAATTACTTTGAATTTATATAGAATTTTCTGACAATTTTTTGAGTGATTTACTCATAATTTACTGATTAATTGACAAAAAAAAATTCTTGTAATTTTTTGTGAATTTACTCAGAATTTTCTGATAAATTACTAAGAATTTGCTGAATAATTTATAGAGAATTTTACGTGTAATTTAATGAGAAATTTCCTGAGTAATTTAGTGAGAATTTACGAAGTAATTTACTGAGTAATTTACAGAGAATTTACCAATAATTTACTGAGTAATTTACAGAGAATTTATCGAGTAATTTACTGATAAATTACTGAATAACTCACTCATTAATTTACTTGTAATTTAGGGAGTAATTTATTGAGAATTTACTCAGTAATTTATTTAGAATTGATTAAATAATTTACTAAGAATTTACAGATAATTTACTGCGTTATTTTCTTGGAATTTACAGAGTAATTTACTAAGTAATTGACTCCGAATTTTTTGAGAACTTATGGATAAATAACTGAGTAATTTACAGAGAATTTATTGAGAATTTACCGAGTAATTTACTCGGAATTTATACAGAATTTTCTTAGAATTTATTGAAAATTTTCTGAATAATTTATTTACTATTTATTAAATAATTTACTGATAATTTACAATGTAATTTGTAGAGAATTTGTTGAAAGCTTAACGAGTAATTTATTGAGAATTTACTACGAATTTATGAAGTAATTTGCTGAATAATTTACTAAGAAATTACTTTGAATTTATATAGAATTATCTGACAATTTTTTGGGTGATTTACTCATAATTTACTGATTAATTCACAAAAAAAATTCTTGTAATTTTTTGTGAATTTACTCAGAATTTTCTGATAAATTACTAAGAATTTGCTGAATAATTTATAGAGAATTTTACGTGTAATTTAATGAGAAATTTCCTGAGTAATTTAGTGAGAATTTACAGAAAATTTATCGAGTAATTTGCTGATAAATTACAGAATAACTCACTCATTAATTTACTTGTAATTCAGGGAGTAATTTATTGAGAATTTACTCAGTAATTTATTTAGAATTGATTAAATAATTTACTAAGATTTTACAGATAATTTACTGCGTTATGTTCTTTGAATTTACAGAGTAATTTACTAAGTAATTGACTCAGAATTTTTTGAGAACTTATGGATAATTAACTGAGTAATTTACAGAGAATTTATTGAGAATTTACCGAGTAATTTACTCAGAATTTATACAGAATTTTCTTAGAATTTATTGAAAATTTTCAGAATAATTTATTTACTATTTATTAAATAATTTACTGATAATTTACAATGTAATTTGTAGAGAATTTGTTGAAAGCTTAACGAGTAATTTATTGAGAATTTACTACGAATTTATGAAGTAATTTGCTGAATAATTTACTAAGAAATTACTTTGAATTTATATAGAATTATCTGACAATTTTTTGAGTGATTTACTCATAATTTACTGATTAATTCACAAAAAAAATTCTTGTAATTTTTTGTGAATTTACTCAGAATTTTCTGATAAATTACTAAGAATTTGCTGAATAATTTATAGAGAATTTTACGTGTAATTTAATGAGAAATTTCCTGAGTAATTTAGTGAGAATTTACGAAGTAATTTACTGAGTAATTTACAGAGAATTTACCAATAATTTACTGAGTAATTTACAGAGAATTTATCGAGTAATTTACTGATAAATTACTGAATAACTCACTCATTAATTTACTTGTAATTTAGGGAGTAATTTATTGAGAATTTACTCAGTAACTTATTTAGAATTGATTAAATAATTTACTAAGAATTTACAGATAATTTACTGCGTTATTTTCTTGGAATTTACAGAGTAATTTACTAAGTAATTGACTCCGAATTTTTTGAGAACTTATGGATAATTAACTGAGTAATTTACAGAGAATTTATTGAGAATTTACCGAGTAATTTACTCGGAATTTATATAGAATTTTCTTAGAATTTATTGAAAATTTTCTGAGTAATTTATTTACTATTTATTAAATAATTTACTGATAATTTACAAGGTAATTTATAGAGAATTTATTGAAAACTTAACGAGTAATTTATTGAGAATTTACTACGAATTTATGATGTAATTTGCTGAATAATTTACTAAGAAATTACTTTGAATTTATATAGAATTTTCTGACAATTTTTTGAGTGATTTACTCATAATTTACTGATTAATTGACCAAAAAAAATTCTTGTAATTTTTTGTGAATTTACTCAGAATTTTCTGATAAATTACTAAGAATTTGCTGAATAATTTATAGAGAATTTTACGTGTAATTTAATGAGAAATTTCCTGAGTAATTTAGTGAGAATTTACGAAGTAATTTACCGAGTAATTTACAGAGAATTTACCAATAATTTACTGATAAATTACTGAATAACTCACTCATTAATTTACTTGTAATTTAGGGAGTAATTTATTGAGAATTTACTCAGTAATTTATTTAGAATTGATTAAATAATTTACTAAGAATTTACAGATAATTTACTGCGTTATTTTCTTGGAATTTACAGAGTAATTTACTAAGTAATTGACTCCGAATTTTTTGAGAACTTATGGATAAATAACTGAGTAATTTACAGAGAATTTATTGAGAATTTACCGAGTAATTTACTCGGAATTTATATAGAATTTTCTTAGAATTTATTGAAAATTTTCTGAGTAATTTATTTACTATTTATTAAATAATTTACTGATAATTTACAAGGTAATTTATAGAGAATTTATTGAAAACTTAACGAGTAATTTATTGAGAATTTACTACGAATTTATGATGTAATTTGCGGAATAATTTACTAAGAAATTACTTTGAATTTATATAGAATTTTCTGACAATTTTTTGAGTGATTTACTCATAATTTACTGATTAATTGACAAAAAAAAATTCTTGTAATTTTTTGTGAATTTACTCAGAATTTTCTGATAAATTACTAAGAATTTGCTGAATAATTTATAGAGAATTTTACGTGTAATTTAATGAGAAATTTCCTGAGTAATTTAGTGAGAATTTACGAAGTAATTTACCGAGTAATTTACAGAGAATTTACCAATAATTTACTGAGTAATTTACAGAGAATTTATCGAGTAATTTACTGATAAATTACTGAATAACTCACTCATTAATTTACTTGTAATTTAGGGAGTAATTTATTGGGAATTTACTCAGTAATTTATTTAGAATTGATTAAATAATTTACTAAGAATTTACAGATAATTTACTGCGTTATTTTCTTGGAATTTACAGAGTAATTTACTAAGTAATTGACTCCGAATTTTTTGAGAACTTATGGATAAATAACTGAGTAATTTACAGAGAATTTATTGAGAATTTACCGAGTAATTTACTCGGAATTTATACAGAATTTTCTTAGAATTTATTGAAAATTTTCTGAATAATTTATTTACTATTTATTAAATAATTTACTGATAATTTACAATGTAATTTGTAGAGAATTTGTTGAAAGCTTAACGAGTAATTTATTGAGAATTTACTACGAATTTATGAAGTAATTTGCTGAATAATTTACTAAGAAATTACTTTGAATTTATATAGAATTATCTGACAATTTTTTGAGTGATTTACTCATAATTTACTGATTAATTCACAAAAAAAATTCTTGTAATTTTTTGTGAATTTACTCAGAATTTTCTGATAAATTACTAAGAATTTGCTGAATAATTTATAGAGAATTTTACGTGTAATTTAATGAGAATTTCCTGAGTAATTTAGTGAGAATTTACGAAGTAATTTACTTAGTAATTTACAGAAAATTTATCGAGTAATTTGCTGATAAATTACAGAATAACTCACTCATTAATTTACTTGTAATTCAGGGAGTAATTTATTGAGAATTTACAGATAATTTACTGCGTTATTTTCTTGGAATTTACAGAGTAATTTACTAAGTATTTGACTCAGAATTTTTTGAGAACTTATGGATAATTAACTGAGTAATTTACAGAGAATTTATTGAGAATTTACCGAGTAATTTACTCGGAATTTATACAGAATTTTCTTAGAATTTATTGAAAATTTTCAGAATAATTTATTTACTATTTATTAAATAATTTACTAATAATTTACAATGTAATTTGTAGAGAATTTGTTGAAAGCTTAACGAGTAATTTATTGAGAATTTACTACGAATTTATGAAGTAATTTGCTGAATAATTTACTAAGAAATTACTTTGAATTTATATAGAATTATCTGACAATTTTTTGAGTGATTTACTCATAATTTACTGATTAATTCACAAAAAAAATTCTTGTAATTTTTTGTGAATTTACTCAGAATTTTCTGATAAATTACTAAGAATTTGCTGAATAATTTATAGAGAATTTTACGTGTAATTTAATGAGAAATTTCCTGAGTAATTTAGTGAGAATTTACGAAGTAATTTACTGAGTAATTTCCAGAGAATTTACCAATAATTTACTGAGAATTTATCGAGTAATTTACTGATAAATTACTGAATAACTCACTCATTAATTTACTTGTAATTTAGGGAGTAATTTATTGAGAATTTACTCAGTAATTTATTTAGAATTGATTAAATAATTTACTAAGAATTTACAGATAATTTACTGCGTTATTTTCTTGGAATTTACAGAGTAATTTACTAAGTAATTGACTCCGAATTTTTTGAGAACTTATGGATAACTAACTGAGTAATTTACAGAGAATTTATTGAGAATTTACCGAGTAATTTACTCGGAATTTATACAGAATTTTCTTAGAATTTATTGAAAATTTTCTGAGTAATTTATTTACTATTTATTAAATAATTTACTGATAATTTACAAGGTAATTTATAGAGAATTTATTGAAAGCTTAACGAGTAATTTATTGAGAATTTACTACGAATTTATGATGTAATTTGCTGAATAATTTACTAAGAAATTACTTTGAATTTATATAGAATTTTCTGACAATTTTTTGAGTGATTTACTCATAATTTACTGATTAATTGACAAAAAAAAATTCTTGTAATTTTTTGTGAATTTACTCAGAATTTTCTGATAAATTACTAAGAATTTGCTGAATAATTTATAGAGAATTTTACGTGTAATTTAATGAGAAATTTCCTGAGTAATTTAGTGAGAATTTACGAAGTAATTTACTGAGTAATTTACAGAGAATTTACCAATAATTTACTGAGTAATTTACAGAGAATTTATCGAGTAATTTGCTGATAAATTACAGAATAACTCACTCATTAATTTACTTGTAATTCAGGGAGTAATTTATTTAGAATTAATTAAATAATTTACTAAGAATTTACAGATAATTTACTGCGTTATTTTCTTTGAATTTACAGAGTAATTTACTAAGTAATTGACTCCGAATTTTTTGAGAACTTATGGATAATTAACTGAGTAATTTACAGAGAATTTATTGAGAATTTACCGAGTAATTTACTCGGAATTTATACAGAATTTTCTTAGAATTTATTGAAAATTTTCAGAATAATTTATTTACTATTTATTAAATAATTTACTGATAATTTACAATGTAATTTGTAGAGAATTTGTTGAAAGCTTAACGTGTAATTTATTGACAATTTACTACGAATTTATGAAGTAATTTGCTGAATAATTTACTAAGAAATTACTTTGAATTTATATAGAATTATCTGACAATTTTTTGAGTGATTTACTCATAATTTAATGATTAATTCACAAAAAAAATTCTTGTAATTTTTTGTGAATTTACTCAGAATTTTCTGATAAATTACTAAGAATTTGCTGAATAATTTATAGAGAATTTTACGTGTAATTTAATGAGAAATTTCCTGAGTAATTTAGTGAGAATTTACGAAGTAATTTACTGAGTAATTTACAGAGAATTTACCAATAATTTACTGAGTAATTTACAGAGAATTTATCGAGTAATTTACTGATAAATTACTGAATAACTCACTCATTAATTTACTTGTAATTTAGGGAGTAATTTATTGAGAATTTACTCAGTAATTTATTTAGAATTGATTAAATAATTTACTAAGAATTTACAGATAATTTACTGCGTTATTTTCTTGGAATTTACAGAGTAATTTACTAAGTAATTGACTCAGAATTTTTTGAGAACTTATGGATAATTAACTGAGTAATTTACAGAGAATTTATTGAGAATTTACCGAGTAATTTACTCGGAATTTATACAGAATTTTCTTAGAATTTATTGAAAATTTTCTGAGTAATTTATTTACTATTTATTAAATAATTTACTGATAATTTACAAGGTAATTTATAGAGAATTTATTGAAAGCTTAACGAGTAATTTATTGAGAATTTACTACGAATTTATGATGTAATTTGCTGAATAATTTACTAAGAAATTACTTTGAATTTATATAGAATTTTCTGACAATTTTTTGAGTGATTTACTCATAATTTACTGATTAATTCACAAAAAAAATTCTTGTAATTTTTTGTGAATTTACTCAGAATTTTCTGATAAATTACTAAGAATTTGCTGAATAATTTATAGAGAATTTTACGTGTAATTTAATGAGAAATTTCCTGAGTAAATTAGTGAGAATTTACGAAGTAATTTACTGAGTAATTTACAGAGAATTTATCGAGTAATTTGCTGATAAATTACAGAATAACTCACTCATTAATTTACTTGTAATTCAGGGAGTAATTTATTGAGAATTTACTCAGTAATTTATTTAGAATTGATTAAATAATTTACTAAGAATTTACAGATAATTTACTGCGTTATTTTCTTTGAATTTACAGAGTAATTTACTAAGTAATTGACTCAGAATTTTTTGAGAACTGATGGATAATTAACTGAGTAATTTACAGAGAATTTATTGAGAATTTACCGAGTAATTTACTCGGAATTTATACAGAATTTTCTTAGAATTTATTGAAAATTTTCAGAATAATTTATTTACTATTTATTAAATAATTTACTGATAATTTACAATGTAATTTGTAGAGAATTTGTTGAAAGCTTAACGAGTAATTTATTGAGAATTTACTACGAATTTATGAAGTAATTTGCTGAATAATTTACTAAGAAATTACTTTGAATTTATATAGAATTATCTGACAATTTTTTGAGTGATTTACTCATAATTTACTGATTAATTCACAAAAAAAATTCTTGTAATTTTTTGTGAATTTACTCAGAATTTTCTGATAAATTACTAAGAATTTGCTGAATAATTTATAGAGAATTTTACGTGTAATTTAATGAGAAATTTCCTGAGTAATTTAGTGAGAATTTACGAAGTAATTTACTGAGTAATTTCCAGAGAATTTACCAATAATTTACTGAGAATTTATCGAGTAATTTACTGATAAATTACTGAATAACTCACTCATTAATTTACTTGTAATTTAGGGAGTAATTTATTGAGAATTTACTCAGTAATTTATTTAGAATTGATTAAATAATTTACTAAGAATTTACAGATAATTTACTGCGTTATTTTCTTGGAATTTACAGAGTAATTTACTAAGTAATTGACTCCGAATTTTTTGAGAACTTATGGATAACTAACTGAGTAATTTACAGAGAATTTATTGAGAATTTACCGAGTAATTTACTCGGAATTTATACAGAATTTTCTTAGAATTTATTGAAAATTTTCTGAGTAATTTATTTACTATTTATTAAATAATTTACTGATAATTTACAAGGTAATTTATAGAGAATTTATTGAAAGCTTAACGAGTAATTTATTGAGAATTTACTACGAATTTATGATGTAATTTGCTGAATAATTTACTAAGAAATTACTTTGAATTTATATAGAATTTTCTGACAATTTTTTGAGTGATTTACTCATAATTTACTGATTAATTGACAAAAAAAAATTCTTGTAATTTTTTGTGAATTTACTCAGAATTTTCTGATAAATTACTAAGAATTTGCTGAATAATTTATAGAGAATTTTACGTGTAATTTAATGAGAAATTTCCTGAGTAATTTAGTGAGAATTTACGAAGTAATTTACTGAGTAATTTACAGAGAATTTACCAATAATTTACTGAGTAATTTACAGAGAATTTATCGAGTAATTTGCTGATAAATTACAGAATAACTCACTCATTAATTTACTTGTAATTCAGGGAGTAATTTATTTAGAATTAATTAAATAATTTACTAAGAATTTACAGATAATTTACTGCGTTATTTTCTTTGAATTTACAGAGTAATTTACTAAGTAATTGACTCCGAATTTTTTGAGAACTTATGGATAATTAACTGAGTAATTTACAGAGAATTTATTGAGAATTTACCGAGTAATTTACTCGGAATTTATACAGAATTTTCTTAGAATTTATTGAAAATTTTCAGAATAATTTATTTACTATTTATTAAATAATTTACTGATAATTTACAATGTAATTTGTAGAGAATTTGTTGAAAGCTTAACGTGTAATTTATTGACAATTTACTACGAATTTATGAAGTAATTTGCTGAATAATTTACTAAGAAATTACTTTGAATTTATATAGAATTATCTGACAATTTTTTGAGTGATTTACTCATAATTTAATGATTAATTCACAAAAAAAATTCTTGTAATTTTTTGTGAATTTACTCAGAATTTTCTGATAAATTACTAAGAATTTGCTGAATAATTTATAGAGAATTTTACGTGTAATTTAATGAGAAATTTCCTGAGTAATTTAGTGAGAATTTACGAAGTAATTTACTGAGTAATTTACAGAGAATTTACCAATAATTTACTGAGTAATTTACAGAGAATTTATCGAGTAATTTACTGATAAATTACTGAATAACTCACTCATTAATTTACTTGTAATTTAGGGAGTAATTTATTGAGAATTTACTCAGTAATTTATTTAGAATTGATTAAATAATTTACTAAGAATTTACAGATAATTTACTGCGTTATTTTCTTGGAATTTACAGAGTAATTTACTAAGTAATTGACTCAGAATTTTTTGAGAACTTATGGATAATTAACTTAGTAATTTACAGAGAATTTATTGAGAATTTACCGAGTAATTTACTCGGAATTTATACAGAATTTTCTTAGAATTTATTGAAAATTTTCTGAGTAATTTATTTACTATTTATTAAATAATTTACTGATAATTTACAAGGTAATTTATAGAGAATTTATTGAAAGCTTAACGAGTAATTTATTGAGAATTTACTACGAATTTATGATGTAATTTGCTGAATAATTTACTAAGAAATTACTTTGAATTTATATAGAATTTTCTGACAATTTTTTGAGTGATTTACTCATAATTTACTGATTAATTCACAAAAAAAATTCTTGTAATTTTTTGTGAATTTACTCAGAATTTTCTGATAAATTACTAAGAATTTGCTGAATAATTTATAGAGAATTTTACGTGTAATTTAATGAGAAATTTCCTGAGTAAATTAGTGAGAATTTACGAAGTAATTTACTGAGTAATTTACAGAGAATTTATCGAGTAATTTGCTGATAAATTACAGAATAACTCACTCATTAATTTACTTGTAATTCAGGGAGTAATTTATTGAGAATTTACTCAGTAATTTATTTAGAATTGATTAAATAATTTACTAAGAATTTACAGATAATTTACTGCGTTATTTTCTTTGAATTTACAGAGTAATTTACTAAGTAATTGACTCAGAATTTTTTGAGAACTGATGGATAATTAACTGAGTAATTTACAGAGAATTTATTGAGAATTTACCGAGTAATTTACTCGGAATTTATACAGAATTTTCTTAGAATTTATTGAAAATTTTCAGAATAATTTATTTACTATTTATTAAATAATTTACTGATAATTTACAATGTAATTTGTAGAGAATTTGTTGAAAGCTTAACGAGTAATTTATTGAGAATTTACTACGAATTTATGAAGTAATTTGCTGAATAATTTACTAAGAAATTACTTTGAATTTATATAGAATTATCTGACAATTTTTTGAGTGATTTACTCATAATTTACTGATTAATTCACAAAAAAAATTCTTGTAATTTTTTGTGAATTTACTCAGAATTTTCTGATAAATTACTAAGAATTTGCTGAATAATTTATAGAGAATTTTACGTGTAATTTAATGAGAAATTTCCTGAGTAATTTAGTGAGAATTTACGAAGTAATTTACTGAGTAATTTCCAGAGAATTTACCAATAATTTACTGAGAATTTATCGAGTAATTTACTGATAAATTACTGAATAACTCACTCATTAATTTACTTGTAATTTAGGGAGTAATTTATTGAGAATTTACTCAGTAATTTATTTAGAATTGATTAAATAATTTACTAAGAATTTACAGATAATTTACTGCGTTATTTTCTTGGAATTTACAGAGTAATTTACTAAGTAATTGACTCCGAATTTTTTGAGAACTTATGGATAACTAACTGAGTAATTTACAGAGAATTTATTGAGAATTTACCGAGTAATTTACTCGGAATTTATACAGAATTTTCTTAGAATTTATTGAAAATTTTCTGAGTAATTTATTTACTATTTATTAAATAATTTACTGATAATTTACAAGGTAATTTATAGAGAATTTATTGAAAGCTTAACGAGTAATTTATTGAGAATTTACTACGAATTTATGATGTAATTTGCTGAATAATTTACTAAGAAATTACTTTGAATTTATATAGAATTTTCTGACAATTTTTTGAGTGATTTACTCATAATTTACTGATTAATTGACAAAAAAAAATTCTTGTAATTTTTTGTGAATTTACTCAGAATTTTCTGATAAATTACTAAGAATTTGCTGAATAATTTATAGAGAATTTTACGTGTAATTTAATGAGAAATTTCCTGAGTAATTTAGTGAGAATTTACGAAGTAATTTACTGAGTAATTTACAGAGAATTTACCAATAATTTACTGAGTAATTTACAGAGAATTTATCGAGTAATTTGCTGATAAATTACAGAATAACTCACTCATTAATTTACTTGTAATTCAGGGAGTAATTTATTTAGAATTAATTAAATAATTTACTAAGAATTTACAGATAATTTACTGCGTTATTTTCTTTGAATTTACAGAGTAATTTACTAAGTAATTGACTTCGAATTTTTTGAGAACTTATGGATAATTAACTGAGTAATTTACAGAGAATTTATTGAGAATTTACCGAGTAATTTACTCGGAATTTATACAGAATTTTCTTAGAATTTATTGAAAATTTTCAGAATAATTTATTTACTATTTATTAAATAATTTACTGATAATTTACAATGTAATTTGTAGAGAATTTGTTGAAAGCTTAACGTGTAATTTATTGACAATTTACTACGAATTTATGAAGTAATTTGCTGAATAATTTACTAAGAAATTACTTTGAATTTATATAGAATTATCTGACAATTTTTTGAGTGATTTACTCATAATTTAATGATTAATTCACAAAAAAAATTCTTGTAATTTTTTGTGAATTTACTCAGAATTTTCTGATAAATTACTAAGAATTTGCTGAATAATTTATAGAGAATTTTACGTGTAATTTAATGAGAAATTTCCTGAGTAATTTAGTGAGAATTTACGAAGTAATTTACTGAGTAATTTACAGAGAATTTACCAATAATTTACTGAGTAATTTACAGAGAATTTATCGAGTAATTTACTGATAAATTACTGAATAACTCACTCATTAATTTACTTGTAATTTAGGGAGTAATTTATTGAGAATTTACTCAGTAATTTATTTAGAATTGATTAAATAATTTACTAAGAATTTACAGATAATTTACTGCGTTATTTTCTTGGAATTTACAGAGTAATTTACTAAGTAATTGACTCAGAATTTTTTGAGAACTTATGGATAATTAACTGAGTAATTTACAGAGAATTTATTGAGAATTTACCGAGTAATTTACTCGGAATTTATACAGAATTTTCTTAGAATTTATTGAAAATTTTCTGAGTAATTTATTTACTATTTATTAAATAATTTACTGATAATTTACAAGGTAATTTATAGAGAATTTATTGAAAGCTTAACGAGTAATTTATTGAGAATTTACTACGAATTTATGATGTAATTTGCTGAATAATTTACTAAGAAATTACTTTGAATTTATATAGAATTTTCTGACAATTTTTTGAGTGATTTACTCATAATTTACTGATTAATTCACAAAAAAAATTCTTGTAATTTTTTGTGAATTTACTCAGAATTTTCTGATAAATTACTAAGAATTTGCTGAATAATTTATAGAGAATTTTACGTGTAATTTAATGAGAAATTTCCTGAGTAAATTAGTGAGAATTTACGAAGTAATTTACTGAGTAATTTACAGAGAATTTATCGAGTAATTTGCTGATAAATTACAGAATAACTCACTCATTAATTTACTTGTAATTCAGGGAGTAATTTATTTAGAATTAATTAAATAATTTACTAAGAATTTACAGATAATTTACTGCGTTATTTTCTTTGAATTTACAGAGTAATTTACTAAGTAATTGACTCAGAATTTTTTGAGAACTGATGGATAATTAACTGAGTAATTTACAGAGAATTTATTGAGAATTTACCGAGTAATTTACTCGGAATTTATACAGAATTTTCTTAGAATTTATTGAAAATTTTCAGAATAATTTATTTACTATTTATTAAATAATTTACTGATAATTTACAATGTAATTTGTAGAGAATTTGTTGAAAGCTTAACGAGTAATTTATTGAGAATTTACTACGAATTTATGAAGTAATTTGCTGAATAATTTACTAAGAAATTACTTTGAATTTATATAGAATTATCTGACAATTTTTTGAGTGATTTACTCATAATTTACTGATTAATTCACAAAAAAAATTCTTGTAATTTTTTGTGAATTTACTCAGAATTTTCTGATAAATTACTAAGAATTTGCTGAATAATTTATAGAGAATTTTACGTGTAATTTAATGAGAAATTTCCTGAGTAATTTAGTGAGAATTTACGAAGTAATTTACTGAGTAATTTACAGAGAATTTACCAATAATTTACTGAGTAATTTACAGAGAATTTATCGAGTAATTTACTGATAAATTACTGAATAACTCACTCATTAATTTACTTGTAATTTAGGGAGTAATTTATTGAGAATTTACTCAGTAATTTATTTAGAATTGATTAAATAATTTACTAAGAATTTACAGATAATTTACTGCGTTATTTTCTTGGAATTTACAGAGTAATTTACTAAGTAATTGACTCCGAATTTTTTGAGAACTTATGGATAATTAACTGAGTAATTTACAGAGAATTTATTGAGAATTTACCGAGTAATTTACTCGGAATTTATACAGAATTTTCTTAGAATTTATTGAAAATTTTCTGAGTAATTTATTTACTATTTATTAAATAATTTACTGATAATTTACAAGGTAATTTATAGAGAATTTATTGAAAGCTTAACGAGTAATTTATTGAGAATTTACTACGAATTTATGATGTAATTTGCTGAATAATTTACTAAGAAATTACTTTGAATTTATATAGAATTTTCTGACAATTTTTTGAGTGATTTACTCATAATTTACTGATTAATTCACAAAAAAAATTCTTGTAATTTTTTGTGAATTTACTCAGAATTTTCTCATAAAATACTAAGAATTTGCTGAATAGTTTATAGAGAATTTTACGTGTAATTTAATGAGAAATTTCCGGAGTAATTTAGTGAGAATTTACGAAGTAATTTACTGAGTAAGTTACAGAGAATTTACCAATAATTTACTGAGTAATTTACAGAGAATTTATCGAGTAATTTGCTGATAAATTACAGAATAACTCACTCATTAATTTACTTGTAATTCAGGGAGTAATTTATTGAGAATTTACTCAGTAATTTATTTAGAATTGATTAAATAATTTACTAAGAATTTACAGATAATTTACTGCGTTATTTTCTTTGAATTTACAGAGTAATTTACTAAGTAATTGACTCAGAATTTTTTGAGAACTTATGGATAATTAACTGAGTAATTTACAGAGAATTTATTGAGAATTTACCGAGTAATTTACTCGGAATTTATACAGAATTTTCTTAGAATTTATTGAAAATTTTCAGAATAATTTATTTACTATTTATTAAATAATTTACTGATAATTTACAATGTAATTTGTAGAGAATTTGTTGAAAGCTTAACGAGTAATTTATTGAGAATTTACTACGAATTTATGATGTAATTTGCTGAATAATTTACTAAGAAATTACTTTGAATTTATATAGAATTATCTGACAATTTTTTGAGTGATTTACTCATAATTTACTGATTAATTCACAAAAAAAATTCTTGTAATTTTTTTTGAATTTACTCAGAATTTTCTGATAAATTACTAAGAATTTGTTGAATAATTTATAGAGAATTTCACGTGTAATTTAATGAGAAATTTCCTGAGTAATTTAGTGAGAATTTACGAAGTAATTTACTGAGTAATTTACAGAGAATTTACCAATAATTTACTGAGTAATTTACAGAGAATTTATCAAGTAATTTGCTGATAAATTACAGAATAACTCACTCATTAATTAACTTGTAATTCAGGGAGTAATTTATTTAGAATTGATTAAATAATTTACTAAGAATTTACAGATAATTTACTGCGTTATTTTCTTTGAATTTACAGAGTAATTTACTAAGTAATTGACTCAGAATTTTTTGAGAACATATGGATAATTAACTAAGTAATTTACAGAGAATTTATTGAGAATTTACCGAGTAATTTACTCGGAATTTATACAGAATTTTCTTAGAATTTATTGAAAATTTTCAGAATAATTTATTTACTATTTATTTAATAATTTACTGATAATTTACAATGTAATTTGTAGAGAATTTGTTGAAAGCTTAATGAGTAATTTATTGAGAATTTACTACGAATTTATGAAGTAATTTACTGAATAATTTACTAAGAAATTACTTTGAATTTATATAGAATTATCTGACAATTTTTTGAGTGATTTACTCATAATTTACTGATTAATTCACAAAAAAAATTCTTGTAATTTTTTGTGAATTTACTCAGAATTTTCTGATAAATTACTAAGAATTTGCTGAATAATTTATAGAGAATTTTACGTGTAATTTAATGAGAAATTTCCTGAGTAATTTAGTGAGAATTTACGAAGTAATTTACTGAGTAATTTACAGAGAATTTACCAATAATTTACTGAGTAATTTACAGAGAATTTATCGAGTAATTTACTGATAAATTACTGAATAACTCACTCATTAATTTACTTGTAATTTAGGGAGTAATTTATTGAGAATTTACTCAGTAATTTATTTAGAATTGATTAAATAATTTACTAAGAATTTACAGATAATTTACTGCGTTATTTTCTTGGAATTTACAGAGTAATTTACTAAGTAATTGACTCCGAATTTTTTGAGAACTTATGGATAATTAACTGAGTAATTTACAGAGAATTTATTGAGAATTTACCGAGTAATTTACTCGGAATTTATACAGAATTTTCTTAGAATTTATTGAAAATTTTCTGAGTAATTTATTTACTATTTATTAAATAATTTACTGATAATTTACAAGGTAATTTATAGAGAATTTATTGAAAGCTTAACGAGTAATTTATTGAGAATTTACTACGAATTTATGATGTAATTTGCTGAATAATTTACTAAGAAATTAATTTGAATTTATATAGAATTTTCTGACAATTTTTTGAGTGATTTACTCATAATTTACTGATTAATTCACAAAAAAAATTCTTGTAATTTTTTGTGAATTTACTAAGAATTTTCTGATAAATTACTAAGAATTTGCTGAATAATTTATAGAGAATTTTACGTGTAATTTAATGAGAATTTCCTGAGTAATTTAGTGAGAATTTACGAAGTAATTTACTTAGTAATTTACAGAAAATTTATCGAGTAATTTGCTGATAAATTACAGAATAACTCACTCATTAATTTACTTGTAATTCAGGGAGTAATTTATTGAGAATTTACTCAGTAATTTATTTAGAATTGATTAAATAATTTACTAAGAATTTACAGATAATTTACTGCGTTATTTTCTTGGAATTTACAGAGTAATTTACTAAGTAATTGACTCAGAATTTTTTGAGAACTTATGGATAATTAATTGAGTAATTTAAAGAGAATTTATTGAGAATTTACCGAGTAATTTACTCGGAATTTATACAGAATTTTCTTAGAATTTATTGAAAATTTTCTGAATAATTTATTTATTATTTATCAAATAATTTACTGATAATTTACAATGTAATTTTTAGAGAATTTGTTGAAAGCTTAACGAGTAATTTATTGAGAATTTACTACGAATTTATGAAGTAATTTGCTGAATAATTTACTAAGAAATTACTTTGAATTTATATAGAATTTTCTGACAATTTTTTGAGTGATTTACTCATAATTTACTGATTAATTCACAAAAAAAATTCTTGTAATTTTTTGTTAATTTACTCAGAATTTTCTGATAAATTACTAAGAATTTGCTGAATAATTTATAGAGAATTTTACGTGTAATTTAATGGGAAATTTCCTGAGTAATTTAGTGAGAATTTACGAATTAATTTACTGAGTAATTTAAAGAGAATTTGCCAATAATTTATTGAGTAATTTACAGAGAATTTATCGAGTAATTTACTGATAAATTACTGAATAACTCACTCATTAATTTACTTGTAATTTAGGGAGTAATTTATTGAGAATTTACTCAGTAATTTATTTAGAATTTATTAAATAATTTACTAAGAATTTACAGATAATTTACTGCGTTATTTTCTTGGAATTTACAGAGTAATTTACTAAGTAATTGACTCAGAATTTTTTGAGAACTTATGGATAATTAACTGAGTAATTTACGGAGAATTTATTGAGAATTTACCGAGTAATTTACTCGGAATTTATACAGAATTTTCTTAGAATTTATTGAAAATTTTCTGAGTAATTTATTTACTATTTATTAAATAATTTACTGATAATTTACCAGGTAATTTATAGAGAATTTATTGAAAGCTTAACGAGTAATTTATTGAGAATTTACTACGAATTTATGAAGTAATTTGCTGAATAATTTACTAAGAAATTACTTTGAATTTATATAGAATTTTCTGACAATTTTTTGAGTGATTTACTCATAATTTACTGATTAATTGACAAAAAAAAATTCTTGTAATTTTTTGTGAATTTACTCAGAATTTGCTGAATAATTTATAGAGAATTTTACGTGTAATTTAATGAGAAATTTCCTGAGTAATTTAGTGAGAATTTACGAAGTAATTTACTGAGTAATTTACAGAGAATTTATCAAGTAATTTACTGATAAATTACTGAATAACTCACTCATTAATTTACTTGTAATTTAGGGAGTAATTTATTTAGAATTTACTCAGTAATTTATTTAGAATTGATTAAATAATTTACTAAGAATTTACAGATAATTTACTGCGTTATTTTCTTGGAATTTACAGAGTAATTTACTAAGTAATTGACTCTGAATTTTTTGAGAACTTATGGATAATTAACTGAGTAATTTACAGAGAATTTATTGAGAATTTACCGAGTAATTTACTCGGAATTTATACAGAATTTATTGAAAATTTTCTGAGTAATTTATTTACTATTTATTAAATAATTTACTGATAATTTACCAGGTAATTTATAGAGAATTTATTGAAAGCTTAACGAGTAATTTATTGAGAATTTACTACGAATTTATGAAGTAATTTGCTGAATAATTTACTAAGAAATTACTTTGAATTTATATAGAATTTTCTGACAATTTTTTTAGTGATTTACTCATAATTTACTGATTAATCGACAAAAAAAAATTCTTGTAATTTTTTGTGAATTTACTCAGAATTTTTTGATAAATTACTAAGAATTTGCTGAATAATTTATAGAGAATTTTACGTGTAATTTAATGAGAAATTTCCTGAGTAATTTAGTGAGAATTTACGAAGTAATTTACTGAGCAATTTACAGAGAATTTATCAAGTAATTTACTGATAAATTACTGAATAACTCACTCATTAATTTACTTGTAATTTAGGGAGTAATTTATTGAGAATTTACTCAGTAATTTATTTAGAATTTATTAAATAATTTACTAAGAATTTACAGATAATTTACTGCGTTATTTTCTTGGAATTTACAGAGTAATTTACTAAGTAATTGACTCCGAATTTTTTGAGAACTTATGAATAATTAACTGAGTAATTTACAGAGAATATATTGAGAATTTACCGAGTAATTTACTTGGAATTTATACAGAATTTTCTTAGAATTTATTGAAAATTTTCTGAGTAATTTATTTACTATTTATTCAATAATTTACTGATAATTTACAATGTAATTTGTAGAGAATTTGTTGAAAGCTTAACGAGTAATTTATTGAGAATTTACTACGAATTTATGAAGTAATTTGTTGAATAATTTACTAAGAAATTACTTTGAATTTATATAGAATTTTCTGACAATTTTTTGAGTGATTTACTCATAATTTACTGATTAATTCACAAAAAAAATTCTTGTAATTTTTTGTGAATTTACTCAGAATTTTCTGATAAATTACTAAGAATTTGCTGAATAATTTGTAGAGAATTTTACGTGTAATTTAATGAGAAATTTCCTGAGTAATTTAGTGAGAATTTACGAAGTAATTTACTGAGTAATTTACAGAGAATTTACCAATAATTTACTGAGTAATTTACAGAAAATTTATCGAGTAATTTACTGATAAATTACAGAATAACTCACTCATTAATTTACTTGTAATTCAGGGAGTAATTTATTGAGAATTTACTCAGTAATTTATTTAGAATTGATTAAATAATTTACTAAGAATTTACAGATAATTTACTGCGTTATTTTCTTTGAATTTACAGAGTAATTTACTAAGTAATTGGCTTAGAATTTTTTGAGAACTTATGGATAATTAACTGAGTAATTTATAGAGAATTTATTGAGAATTTACCGAGTAATTTACTCGGAATTTATACAGAATTTTCTTAGAATTGATTGAAAATTTTCTGAGTAATTTATTTACAATTTATTAAATAATTTACAGATAATTTACAATGTAATTGATAGAGAATTTATTGAAAGCTTAACGAGTAATTTATTGAGAATTTCCTACGAATTTATGAAGTAATTTGCTGAATAATTTACTAAGAAATTACTTTGAATTTATATAGAATTTTCTGACAATTTTTTGAGTGATTTACTCATAATTTACTGATTAATTCACAAAAAAAATTCTTGTAATTTTTTGTGAATTTACTCAGAATTTTCTGATAAATTACTAAGAATTTGCTGAATAATTTATAGAGAATTTTATGTGTAATTTAATGAGAAATTTCCTGAGTAATTTAGTGAGAATTTACGAAGTAATTTACTGAGTAATTTAAAGAGAATTTACCAATAATTTATTGAGTAATTTACAGAGAATTTATCGAGTAATTTACTGATAAATTGCTGAATAACTCACTCATTAATTTACTTGTAATTTAGGGAGTAATTTATTGAGAATTTACTCAGTAATTTATTTAGAATTGATTAAATAATTTACTAAGAATTTACAGATAATTTACTGCGTTATTTTCTTGGAATTTACAGAGTAATTTACTAAGTAATTGACTCAGAATTTTTTGAGAACTTATGGATAATTAACTGAGTAATTTACAGAGAATTTATTGAGAATTTACCGAGTAATTTACTCGAAATTTATACAGAATTTTCTTAGAATTTATTGAAAATTTTCTGAGTAATTTATTTACAATTTATTAAATAATTTACAGATAATTTACAATGTAATTTATAGAGAATTTACTACGAATTTATGAAGTAATGTGCTGAATAATTTACTAAGAAATTACTTTCAATTTATATAGAATTATCTGACAATTTTTTGAGTGATTTACTCATAATTTACCGATTAATTCACAAAAAAAAACTCTTGTAATTTTTTGTGAATTTACTTAGAATTTTCTGATAAATTACTAAGAATTTCCTGAATAATTTATAGAGAATTTTACGTGTAATTTAATGAGAAATTTCCTGAGTAATTTAGTGAGAATTTACGAAGTAATTTACTGAGTAATTTACAGAGAATTTACCAATAATTTACTGAGTAATTTACAGAGAATTTACCGAGTAATTTACTGAAAAATTACTGAATAACTCACTCATTAATTTACTTGTAATTTAGGGAGTAATTTATTGAGAATTTACTCAGTAATTTATTTAGAATTTGTTAAATAATTTGCTAAGAATTTACAGATAATTTACTGCGTTATTTTCTTGGAATTTACAAAGTAATTTACTAAGTAATTGACTCAGAATTTTTTGAGAACTTATGGATAATTAACTGAGTAATTTACAGAGAATTTATTGAGAATTTACCGAGTAATTTACTCGGAATTTATACAGAATTTTCTTAGAATTTATTGAAAATTTTCTGAGTAATTTATTTACTATTTATTAAATAATTTACTGATAATTTACCAGGTAATTTATAGAGAATTTATTGAAAGCTTAACGAGTAATTTATTGAGAATTTACTACGAATTTATGAAGTAATTTGCTGAATAATTTACGAAGAAATTACTTTGAATTTATATAGAATTTTCTTACAATTTTTTGAGTGATTTACTCATAATTTACTGATTAATTGACAAAAAAAATTCTTGTAATTTTTTGTGAATTTACTTAGAATTTTCTGATAAATTACTAAGAATTTGCTGAATAATTTATAGAGAATTTTACGTGTAATTTAATGAGAAATTTCCTGAGTAATTTAGTGAGAATTTACGAAGTAATTTACTGAGTAATTTACAGAGAATTTATCGAGTAATTTACTAATAAACTACTGAATAACTCACTCTTTAATTTACTTGTAATTTAGGGAGTAATTTATTGAGAATTTACTCAGTAATTCATTTAGAATTGATTAAATAATTTACTAAGAATTTACAGATAATTTACTGCGTTATTTTCTTGGAATTTACAGAGTAATCTACTAAGTAATTGACTCCGAATTTTTTGAGAACTTATGGATAATTAACTGAGTAATTTACAGAGAATTTATTGAGAATTTACCGAGTAATTTACTTGGAATTTATACAGAATTTTCTTAGAATTTATTGAAAATTTTCTGAATAATTTATTTACAATTTATTAAATAATTTACAGATAATTTACAATGTAATTTATAGAGAATTTATTGAAAGCTTAACGAGTAATTTATTGAGAATTTCCTACGAATTTATGAAGTAATGTGCTGAATAATTTACTAAGAAATTACTTTGAATTTATATAGAATTTTCTGACAATTTTTTGAGTGATTTACTCATAATTTACTGATTAATTCACAAAAAAAATTCTTGTAATTTTTTGTGAATTTACTCAGAATTTTCTGATAAATTACTAAGAATTTGCTGAATAATTTATAGAGAATTTTACGTGTAATTTAATGAGAAATTTCCTGAGTAATTTAGTGAGAATTTACGAAGTAATTTACTGAGTAATTTACAGAGAATTTACCAATAATTTACAGAGTAATTTACAGAGAATTTATCGAGTAATTTACTGATAAATTACAGAATAACCCACTCATTAATTTACTTGTAATTCAGGGAGTAATTTATTGAGAATTTACTCAGTAATTTATTTAGAATTTATTAAATAATTTACTAAGAATTTACAGATAATTTACTGCGTTATTTTCTTTGAATTTACAGAGTAATTTACTAAGTAATTGACTCCGAATTTTTTGAGAACTTATGGATAATTAACTGAGTAATTTATAGAGAATTTATTGAGAATTTACCGAGTAATTTACTCGGAATTTATACAGAATTTTCTTAGAATTTATTGAAAATTTTTTGAGTAATTTATTTACAATTTATTAAATAATTTACAGATAATTTACAACGTAATTTATAGAGAATTTATTGAAAGCTTAACGAGTAATTTATTGAGAATTTCCTACGAATTTATGAAGTAATGTGCTGAATAATTTACTAAGAAATTACTTTGAATTTATATAGAATTATCTGACAATTTTTTGAGTGATTTACTCATAATTTACTGATTAATTCACAAAAAAAATTCTTGTAATTTTTTGTGAATTTACTTAGAATTTTCTGATAAATTACTAAGAATTTGCTGAATAATTTATAGAGAATTTTACGTGTAATTTAATGAGAAATTTCCTGAGTAATTTAGTGAGAATTTCCGAAGTAATTTACTGAGTAATTTAAAGAGAATTTACCAATAATTTACTGAGTAATTTACAGAGAATTTATCGAGTAATTTACTGATAAATTACTGAATAACTCACTCATTAATTTACTTGTAATTTAGGGAGTAATTTATTGAGAATTTACTCAGTAATATATTTAGAATTTGTTAAATAATTTGCTAAGAATTTACAGATAATTTACTGCGTTATTTTCTTGGAATTTACAGAGTAATTTACTAAGTAATTGACTCAGAATTTTTTGAGAACTTATGGATAATTAACTGAGTAATTTATAGAGAATTTATTGAGTAATTTACTCAGAATTTATACAGAATTTTCTTAGAATTTATTGAAAATTTTCTGAGTAATTTATTTACTATTTATTAAATAATTTACTGATAATTTACCAGGTAATTTATAGAGAATTTATTGAAAGCTTAACGAGTAATTTATTGAGAATTTACTACGAATTTATGATGTAATTTGCTGAATAATTTACTAAGAAATTACTTTGAATTTATATAGAATTTTCTGACAATTTTTTGAGTGATTTACTCATAATTTACTGATTAATTCACAAAAAAAATTCTTGTAATTTTTTGTGAATTTACTCAGAATTTTCTGATAAATTACTAAGAATTTGCTGAATAATTTATAGAGAATTTTACGTGTAATATAATGAGAAATTTCCTGAGTAATTTAGTGAGAATTTACGAAGTAATTTACTTAGTAATTTGCAGAAAATTTATCGAGTAATTTGCTGATAAATTACAGAATAACTCACTCATTAATTTACTTGTAATTCAGGGAGTAATTTATTGAGAATTTACTCAGTAATTTATTCAGAATTGATTAAATAATTTACTAAGAATTTACAGATAATTTACTGCGTTATTTTCTTTGAATTTACAGAGTAATTTACTAAGTAATTGACTCAGAATTTTTTGAGAACTTATGGATAATCAACTGAGTAATTTACAGAGAATTTATTGAGAATTTACCGAGTCATTTACTCGGAATTTATACAGAATTTTCTTAGAATTTATTGAAAATTTTCAGAATAATTTATTTACTATTTATTAAATAATTTACTGATAATTTACAATGTAATTTGTAGAGAATTTGTTGAAAGCTTAACGTGTAATTTATTGAGAATTTACTACGAATTTATGAAGTAATTTGCTGAATAATTTACTAAGAAATTACTTTGAATTTATATAGAATTATCTGACAATTTTTTGAGTGATTTACTCATAATTTAATGATTAATTCACAAAAAAAATTCTTGTAATTTTTTGTGAATTTACTCAGAATTTTCTGATAAATGACTAAGAATTTGCTGAATAATTTATAGAGAATTTTACGTGTAATTTAATGAGAAATTTCCTGAGTAATTTAGTGAGAATTTACGAAGTAATTTACTGAGTAATTTACAGAGAATTTACCAATAATTTACTGAGTAATTTACAGAGAATTTATCGAGTAATTTACTGATAAATTACTGAATAACTCACTCATTAATTTACTTGTAATTTAGGGAGTAATTTATTGAGAATTTACTCAGTAATTTATTTAGAATTGATTAAATAATTTACTAAGAATTTACAGATAATTTACTGCGTTATTTTCTTGGAATTTACAGAGTAATTTACTAAGTAATTGACTCAGAATTTTTTGAGAACTTATGGATAATTAACTGAGTAATTTACAGAGAATTTATTGAGAATTTACCGAGTAATTTACTCGGAATTTATACAGAATTTTCTTAGAATTTATTGAAAATTTTCTAAGTAATTTATTTACTATTTATTAAATAATTTACTGATAATTTACAAGGTAATTTATAGAGAATTTATTGAAAGCTTAACGAGCAATTTATTGAGAATTTACTACGAATTTATGATGTAATTTGCTGAATAATTTACTAAGAAATTACTTTGAATTTATATAGAATTTTCTGACAAATTTTTGAGTGATTTACTCATAATTTACTGATTAATTCACAAAAAAAAATTCTTGTAATTTTTTGTGAATTTACTCAGAATTTTCTGATAAATTACTAAGAATTTGCTGAATAATTTATAGAGAATTTTACGTGTAATTTAATGAGAAATTTCCTGAGTAATTTAGTGAGAATTTACGAAGTAATTTACTGAGTAATTTACAGAGAATTTATCGAGTAATTTGCTGATAAATTACAGAATAACTCACTCATTAATTTACTTGTAATTCAGGGAGTAATTTATTGAGAATTTACTCAGTAATTTATTTAGAATTGATTAAATAATTTACTAAGAATTTACAGATAATTTATTGCGTTATTTTCTTTGAATTTACAGAGTAATTTACTAAGTAATTGACTCAGAATTTTTTGAGAACTTATGGATAATTAACTGAGTAATTTACAGAGAATTTATTGAGAATTTACCGAGTAATTTACTCGGAATTTATACAGAATTTTCTTAGAATTTATTGAAAATTTTCAGAATAATTTATTTACTATTTATTAAATAATTTACTGATAATTTACAATGTAATTTGTAGAGAATTTGTTGAAAGCTTAACGAGTAATTTATTGAGAATTTACTACGAATTTATGATGTAATTTGCTGAATAATTTACTAAGAAATTACTTTGAATTTATATAGAATTATCTGACAATTTTTTGAGTGATTTACTCATAATTTACTGATTAATTCACAAAAAAAATTCTTGTAATTTTTTGTGAATTTACTCAGAATTTTCTGATAAATTACTAAGAATTTGCTGAATAATTTATAGAGAATTTTACGTGTAATTTAATGAGAAATTTCCTGAGTAATTTAGTGAGAATTTACGAAGTAATTTACTGAGTAATTTACAGAGAATTTATCGAGTAATTTGCTGATAAATTACAGAATAACTCACTCATTAATTTACTTGTAATTCAGGGAGTAATTTATTGAGAATTTACTCAGTAATTTATTTAGAATTGATTAAATAATTTACTAAGAATTTACAGATAATTTACTGCGTTATTTTCTTTGAATTTACAGAGTAATTTACTAAGTAATTGACTCAGAATTTTTTGAGAACTTATGGATAATCAACTGAGTAATTTACAGAGAATTTATTGAGAATTTACCGAGTAATTTACTCGGAATTTATACAGAATTTTCTTAGAATTTATTGAAAATTTTCAGAATAATTTATTTACTATTTATTAAATAATTTACTGATAATTTACAATGTAATTTGTAGAGAATTTGTTGAAAGCTTAACGTGTAATTTATTGAGAATTTACTACGAATTTATGAAGTAATTTGCTGAATAATTTACTAAGAAATTACTTTGAATTTATATAGAATTATCTGACAATTTTTTGAGTGATTTACTCATAATTTAATGATTAATTCACAAAAAAAATTCTTGTAATTTTTTGTGAATTTACTCAGAATTTTCTGATAAATGACTAAGAATTTGCTGAATAATTTATAGAGAATTTTACGTGTAATTTAATGAGAAATTTCCTGAGTAATTTAGTGAGAATTTACGAAGTAATTTACTGAGTAATTTACAGAGAATTTACCAATAATTTACTGAGTAATTTACAGAGAATTTATCGAGTAATTTACTGATAAATTACTGAATAACTCACTCATTAATTTACTTGTAATTTAGGGAGTAATTTATTGAGAATTTACTCAGTAATTTATTTAGAATTGATTAAATAATTTACTAAGAATTTACAGATAATTTACTGCGTTATTTTCTTGGAATTTACAGAGTAATTTACTAAGTAATTGACTCAGAATTTTTTGAGAACTTATGGATAATTAACTGAGTAATTTACAGAGAATTTATTGAGAATTTACCGAGTAATTTACTCGGAATTTATACAGAATTTTCTTAGAATTTATTGAAAATTTTCTAAGTAATTTATTTACTATTTATTAAATAATTTACTGATAATTTACAAGGTAATTTATAGAGAATTTATTGAAAGCTTAACGAGCAATTTATTGAGAATTTACTACGAATTTATGATGTAATTTGCTGAATAATTTACTAAGAAATTACTTTGAATTTATATAGAATTTTCTGACAAATTTTTGAGTGATTTACTCATAATTTACTGATTAATTCACAAAAAAAAATTCTTGTAATTTTTTGTGAATTTACTCAGAATTTTCTGATAAATTACTAAGAATTTG
The DNA here is from genome assembly GCF_055761805.1 of Camellia sinensis. NCBI lineage: Eukaryota > Viridiplantae > Streptophyta > Magnoliopsida > Ericales > Theaceae > Camellia > Camellia sinensis. Next base: position 92,729,579 of record NC_138964.1, read on the forward strand.
CTGAATAATTTATAGAGAATTTTACGTGTAATTTAATGAGAAATTTCCTGAGTAATTTAGTGAGAATTTACGAAGTAATTTACTGAGTAATTTACAGAGAATTTATCGAGTAATTTGCTGATAAATTACAGAATAACTCACTCATTAATTTACTTGTAATTCAGGGAGTAATTTATTGGGAATTTACTCAGTAATTTATTTAGAATTGATTAAATAATTTACTAAGAATTTACAGATAATTTACTGCGTTATTTTCTTTGAATTTACAGAGTAATTTACTATGTAATTGACTCAGAATTTTTTGAGAACTTATGGATAATTAACTGAGTAATTTACAGAGAATTTATTGAGAATTTACCGAGTAATTTACTCGGAATTTATACAGAATTTTCTTAGAATTTATTGAAAATTTTCAGAATAATTTATTTACTATTTATTAAATAATTTACTGATAATTTACAATGTAATTTGTAGAGAATTTGTTGAAAGCTTAACGAGTAATTTATTGAGAATTTACTACGAATTTATGAAGTAATTTGCTGAATAATTTACTAAGAAATTACTTTGAATTTATATAGAATTATCTGACAATTTTTTGAGTGATTTACTCATAATTTACAGATTAATTCACAAAAAAAATTCTTGTAATTTTTTGTGAATTTACTCAGAATTTTCTGATAAATTACTAAGAATTTGCTGAATAATTTATAGAGAATTTTACGTGTAATTTAATGAGAAATTTCCTGAGTAATTTAGTGAGAATTTACGAAGTAATTTACTGAGTAATTTACAGAGAATTTACCAATAATTTACTGAGTAATTTACAGAGAATTTATCGAGTAATTTACTGATAAATTACTGAATAACTCACTCATTAATTTACTTGTAATTTAGGGAGTAATTTATTGAGAATTTACTCAGTAATTTATTTAGAATTGATTAAATAATTTACTAAGAATTTACAGATAATTTATTGCGTTATTTTCTTGGAATTTACAGAGTAATTTACTAAGTAATTGACTCCGAATTTTTTGAGAACTTATGGATAATTAACTGAGTAATTTACAGAGAATTTATTGAGAATTTACCGAGTAATTTACTCGGAATTTATACAGAATTTTCTTAGAATTTATTGAAAATTTTCTGAGTAATTTATTTACTATTTATTAAATAATTTACAAGGTAATTTATAGAGAATTTATTGAAAGCTTAACGAGTAATTTATTGAGAATTTACTACGAATTTATGATGTAATTTGCTGAATAATTTACTAAGAAATTACTTTGAATTTATATAGAATTTTCTGACAATTTTTTGAGTGATTTACTCATAATTTACTGATTAATTCACAAAAAAAATTCTTGTAATTTTTTGTGAATTTACTAAGAATTTTCTGATAAATTACTAAGAATTTGCTGAATAATTTATAGAGAATTTTACGTGTAATTTAATGAGAAATTTCCTGAGTAATTTAGTGAGAATTTACGAAGTAATTTACTGAGTAAGTTACAGAGAATTTACCAATAATTTACTGAGTAATTTACAGAGAATTTATCGAGTAATTTGCTGATAAATTACAGAATAACTCACTCATTAATTTACTTGTAATTCAGGGAGTAATTTATTGAGAATTTACTCAGTAATTTATTTAGAATTGATTAAATAATTTACTAAGAATTTACAGATAATTTACTGCGTTATTTTCTTTGAATTTACAGAGTAATTTACTAAGTAATTGACTCAGAATTTTTTGAGAACTTATGGATAATTAACTGAGTAATTTACAGAGAATTTACTGAGAATTTACCGAGTAATTTACTCGGAATTTATACAGAATTTTCTTAGAATTTATTGAAAATTTTCAGAATAATTTATTTACTATTTATTAAATAATTTACTGATAATTTACAATGTAATTTGTAGAGAATTTGTTGAAAGCTTAACGAGTAATTTGTTGAGAATTTACTACGAATTTATGAAGTAATTTGCTGAATAATTTACTAAGAAATTACTTTGAATTTATATAGAATTATCTGACAATTTTTTGAGTGATTTACTCATAATTTAATGATTAATTCACAAAAAAAATTCTTGTAATTTTTTGTGAATTTACTCAGAATTTTCTGATAAATTACTAAGAATTTGTTGAATAATTTATAGAGAATTTTACGTGTAATTTAATGAGAAATTTCCTGAGTAATTTAGTGAGAATTTACGAAGTAATTTACTGAGTAATTTACAGAGAATTTACCAATAATTTACTGAGTAATTTACAGAGAATTTATCGAGTAATTTGCTGATAAATTACAGAATAACTCACTCATTAATTTACTTGTAATTCAGGGAGTAATTTATTTAGAATTGATTAAATAATTTACTAAGAATTTACAGATAATTTACTGCGTTATTTTCTTGGAATTTACAGAGTAATTTACTAAGTAATTGACTCAGAATTTTTTGAGAACATATGGATAATTAACTGAGTAATTTACAGAGAATTTATTGAGAATTTACCGAGTAATTTACTTGGAATTTATACAGAATTTTCTTAGAATTTATTGAAAATTTTCAGAATAATTTATTTACTATTTATTAAATAATTTACTGATAATTTACAATGTAATTTGTAGAGAATTTGTTGAAAGCTTAACGAGTAATTTATTGAGAATTTACTACGAATTTATGAAGTAATTTACTGAATAATTTACTAAGAAATTACTTTGAATTTATATAGAATTATCTGACAATTTTTTGAGTGATTTACTCATAATTTACTGATTAATTCACGAAAAAAATTCTTGTAATTTTTTGTGAATTTACTCAGAATTTTCTGATAAATTACTAAGAATTTGCTGAATAATTTATAGAGAATTTTACGTGTAATTTAATGAGAAATTTCCTGAGTAATTTAGTGAGAATTTACGAAGTAATTTACTGAGTAATTTACAGAGAATTTACCAATAATTTACTGAGTAATTTACAGAGAATTTATCGAGTAATTTGCTGATAAATTACAGAATAACTCACTCATTAATTTACTTGTAATTCAGGGAGTAATTTATTTAGAATTGATTAAATAATTTACTAAGAATTTACAGATAATTTACTGCGTTATTTTCTTGGAATTTACAGAGTAATTTACTAAGTAATTGACTCAGAATTTTTTGAGAACATATGGATAATTAACTGAGTAATTTACAGAGAATTTATTGAGAATTTACCGAGTAATTTACTTGGAATTTATACAGAATTTTCTTAGAATTTATTGAAAATTTTCAGAATAATTTATTTACTATTTATTAAATAATTTACTGATAATTTACAATGTAATTTGTAGAGAATTTGTTGAAAGCTTAACGAGTAATTTATTGAGAATTTACTACGAATTTATGAAGTAATTTACTGAATAATTTACTAAGAAATTACTTTGAATTTATATAGAATTATCTGACAATTTTTTGAGTGATTTACTCATAATTTACTGATTAATTCACGAAAAAAATTCTTGTAATTTTTTGTGAATTTACTCAGAATTTTCTGATAAATTACTAAGAATTTGCTGAATAATTTATAGAGAATTTTACGTGTAATTTAATGAGAAATTTCCTGAGTAATTTAGTGAGAATTTACGAAGTAATTTACTGAGTAATTTACAGAGAATTTACCAATAATTTACTGAGTAATTTACAGAGAATTTATCGAGTAATTTACTGATAAATTACTGAATAACTCACTCATTAATTTACTTGTAATTTAGGGAGTAATTTATTGAGAATTTACTCAGTAATTTATTTAGAATTGATTAAATAATTTACTAAGAATTTACAGATAATTTACTGCGTTATTTTCTTGGAATTTACAGAGTAATTTACTAAGTAATTGACTCAGAATTTTTTGAGAACTTATGGATAATTAATTGAGTAATTTACAGAGAATTTATTGAGAATTTACCGAGTAATTTACTCGGAATTTATACAGAATTTTCTTAGAATTTATTGAAAATTTTCAGAATAATTTATTTACTATTTATCAAATAATTTACTGATAATTTACAATGTAATTTTTAGAGAATTTGTTGAAAGCTTAACGAGTAATTTATTGAGAATTTACTACGAATTTATGAAGTAATTTGCTGAATAATTTACTAAGAAATTACTTTGAATTTATATAGAATTTTCTGACAATTTTTTGAGTGATTTACTCATAATTTACTGATTAATTCACAAAAAAAATTCTTGTAATTTTTTGTTAATTTACTCAGAATTTTCTGATAAATTACTAAGAATTTGCTGAATAATTTATAGAGAATTTTACGTGTAATTTAATGAGAAATTTCCTGAGTAATTTAGTGAGAATTTACGAATTAATTTACTGAGTAATTTAAAGAGAATTTACCAATAATTTATTGAGTAATTTACAGAGAATTTATCGAGTAATTTACTGATAAATTACTGAATAACTCACTCATTAATTTACTTGTAATTTAGGGAGTAATTTATTGAGAATTTACTCAGTAATTTATTTAGAATTTATTAAATAATTTACTAAGAATTTACAGATAATTTACTGCGTTATTTTCTTGGAATTTACAGAGTAATTTACTAAGTAATTGACTCAGAATTTTTTGAGAACTTATGGATAATTAACTGAGTAATTTACGGAGAATTTATTGAGAATTTACCGAGTAATTTACTCGGAATTTATACAGAATTTTCTTAGAATTTATTGAAAATTTTCTGAGTAATTTATTTACTATTTATTAAATAATTTACTGATAATTTACCAGGTAATTTATAGAGAATTTATTGAAAGCTTAACGAGTAATTTATTGAGAATTTACTACGAATTTATGAAGTAATTTGCTGAATAATTTACTAAGAAATTACTTTGAATTTATATAGAATTTTCTGACAATTTTTTGAGTGATTTACTCATAATTTACTGATTAATTGACAAAAAAAAATTCTTGTAATTTTTTGTGAATTTACTCAGAATTTTTTGATAAATTACTAAGAATTTGCTGAATAATTTATAGAGAATTTTACGTGTAATTTAATGAGAAATTTCCTGAGTAATTTAGTGAGAATTTACGAAGTAATTTACTGAGCAATTTACAGAGAATTTATCAAGTAATTTACTGATAAATTACTGAATAACTCACTCATTAATTTACTTGTAATTTAGGGAGTAATTTATTGAGAATTTACTCAGTAATTTATTTAGAATTTATTAAATAATTTACTAAGAATTTACAGATAATTTACTGCGTTATTTTCTTGGAATTTACAGAGTAATTTACTAAGTAATTGACTCCGAATTTTTTGAGAACTTATGGATAATTAACTGAGTAATTTACAGAGAATATATTGAGAATTTACCGAGTAATTTACTTGGAATTTATACAGTATTTTCTTAGAATTTATTGAAAATTTTCTGAGTAATTTATTTACTATTTATTCAATAATTTACTGATAATTTACAATGTAATTTGTAGAGAATTTGTTGAAAGCTTAACGAGTAATTTATTGAGAATTTACTACGAATTTATGAAGTAATTTGTTGAATAATTTACTAAGAAATTACTTTGAATTTATATAGAATTTTCTGACAATTTTTTGAGTGATTTACTCATAATTTACTGATTAATTCACAAAAAAAATTCTTGTAATTTTTTGTGAATTTACTCAGAATTTTCTGATAAATTACTAAGAATTTGCTGAATAATTTGTAGAGAATTTTACGTGTAATTTAATGAGAAATTTCCTGAGTAATTTAGTGAGAATTTACGAAGTAATTTACTGAGTAATTTACAGAGAATTTACCAATAATTTACTGAGTAATTTACAGAGAATTTATCGAGTAATTTACTGATAAATTACAGAATAACTCACTCATTAATTTACTTGTAATTCAGGGAGTAATTTATTGAGAATTTACTCAGTAATTTATTTAGAATTGATTAAATAATTTACTAAGAATTTACAGATAATTTACTGCGTTATTTTCTTTGAATTTACAGAGTAATTTACTAAGTAATTGGCTCAGAATTTTTTGAGAACTTATGGATAATTAACTGAGTAATTTATAGAGAATTTATTGAGAATTTACCGAGTAATTTACTCGGAATTTATACAGAATTTTCTTAGAATTGATTGAAAATTTTCTGAGTAATTTATTTACAATTTATTAAATAATTTACAGATAATTTACAATGTAATTGATAGAGAATTTATTGAAAGCTTAACGAGTAATTTATTGAGAATTTCCTACGAATTTATGAAGTAATTTGCTGAATAATTTACTAAGAAATTACTTTGAATTTATATAGAATTTTCTGACAATTTTTTGAGTGATTTAGTCATAATTTACTGATTAATTCACAAAAAAAATTCTTGTAATTTTTTGTGAATTTACTCAGAATTTTCTGATAAATTACTAAGAATTTGCTGAATAATTTATAGAGAATTTTATGTGTAATTTAATGAGAAATTTCCTGAGTAATTTAGTGAGAATTTACGAAGTAATTTACTGAGTAATTTAAAGAGAATTTACCAATAATTTATTGAGTAATTTACAGAGAATTTATCGAGTAATTTACTGATAAATTGCTGAATAACTCACTCATTAATTTACTTGTAATTTAGGGAGTAATTTATTGAGAATTTACTCAGTAATTTATTTAGAATTGATTAAATAATTTACTAAGAATTTACAGATAATTTACTGCGTTATTTTCTTGGAATTTACAGAGTAATTTACTAAGTAATTGACTCAGAATTTTTTGAGAACTTATGGATAATTAACTGAGTAATTTACAGAGAATTTATTGAGAATTTACCGAGTAATTTACTCGAAATTTATACAAAATTTTCTTAGAATTTATTGAAAATTTTCTGAGTAATTTATTTACAATTTATTAAATAATTTACAGATAATTTACAATGTAATTTATAGAGAATTTACTACGAATTTATGAAGTAATGTGCTGAATAATTTACTAAGAAATTACTTTCAATTTATATAGAATTATCTGACAATTTTTTGAGTGATTTACTCATAATTTACCGATTAATTCACAAAAAAAAACTCTTGTAATTTTTTGTGAATTTACTTAGAATTTTCTGATAAATTACTAAGAATTTGCTGAATAATTTATAGAGAATTTTACGTGTAATTTAATGAAAAATTTCCTGAGTAATTTAGTGAGAATTTACGAAGTAATTTACTGAGTAATTTACAGAGAATTTACCAATAATTTACTGAGTAATTTACAGAGAATTTACCGAGTAATTTACTGATAAATTACTGAATAACTCACTCATTAATTTACTTGTAATTTAGGGAGTAATTTATTGAGAATTTACTCAGTAATTTATTTAGAATTTGTTAAATAATTTGCTAAGAATTTACAGATAATTTACTGCGTTATTTTCTTGGAATTTACAAAGTAATTTACTAAGTAATTGACTCAGAATTTTTTGAGAACTTATGGATAATTAACTGAGTAATTTACAGAGAATTTATTGAGAATTTACCGAGTAATTTACTCGGAATTTATACAGAATTTTCTTAGAATTTATTGAAAATTTTCTGAGTAATTTATTTACTATTTATTAAATAATTTACTGATAATTTACCAGGTAATTTATAGAGAATTTATTGAAAGCTTAACGAGTAATTTATTGAGAATTTACTACGAAGTTATGAAGTAATTTGCTGAATAATTTACTAAGAAATTACTTTGAATTTATATTGAATTTTTCTGACAATTTTTTGAGTGATTTACTCATAATTTACTGATTAATTGACAAAAAAAAATTCTTGTAATTTTTTGTGAATTTACTCAGAATTTTCTGATAAATTACTAAGAATTTGCTGAATAATTTATAGAGAATTTTACGTGTAATTTAATGAGAAATTTCCTGAGTAATTTAGTGAGAATTTACGAAGTAATTTACTGAGTAATTTACAGAGAATTTATCAAGTAATTTACTAATAAACTACTGAATAACTCACTCATTAATTTACTTGTAATTTAGGGAGTAATTTATTGAGAATTTACTCAGTAATTCATTTAGAATTGATTAAATAATTTACTAAGAATTTACAGATAATTTACTGCGTTATTTTCTTTGAATTTATAGAGTAATCTACTAAGTAATTGACTCCGAATTTTTTGAGAACTTATGGATAATTAACAGAGTAATTTACAGAGAATTTATTGAGAATTTACCGAGTAATTTACTTGGAATTTATACAGAATTTTCTTAGAATTTATTGAAAATTTTCTGAATAATTTATTTACAATTTATTAAATAATTTACAGATAATTTACAATGTAATTTATAGAGAATTTATTGAAAGCTTAACGAGTAATTTATTGAGAATTTCCTACGAATTTATGAAGTAATGTGCTCAATAATTTACTAAGAAATTACTCTGAATTTATATAGAATTTTCTGACAATTTTTTGAGTGATTTACTCATAATTTACTGATTAATTCACAAAAAAAATTCTTGTAATTTTTTGTGAATTTACTCAGAATTTTCTGATAAATTACTAAGAATTTGCTGAATAATTTATAGAGAATTTTACGTGTAATTTAATGAGAAATTTCCTGAGTAATTTAGTGAGAATTTAAGAAGTAATTTACTGAGTAATTTACAGAGAATTTATCAATAATTTACAGAGTAATTTACAGAGAATTTATCGAGTAATTTACTGATAAATTACAGAATAACCCACTCATTAATTTACTTGTAATTCAGGGAGTAATTTATTGAGAATTTACTCAGTAATTTATTTAGAATTTATTAAATAATTTACTAAGAATTTACAGATAATTTACTGCGTTATTTTCTTTGAATTTACAGAGTAATTTACTAAGTAATTGACTCCGAATTTTTTGAGAACTTATGGATAATTAACTGAGTAATTTATAGAGAATTTATTGAGAATTTACCGAGTAATTTACTCGGAATTTATACAGAATTTTCTTAGAATTTATTGAAAATTTTTTGAGTAATTTATTTACAATTTATTAAATAATTTACAGATAATTTACAACGTAATTTATAGAGAATTTATTGAAAGCTTAACGAGTAATTTATTGAGAATTTCCTACGAATTTATGAAGTAATGTGCTGAATAATTTACTAAGAAATTACTTTGAATTTATATAGAATTATCTGACAATTTTTTGAGTGATTTACTCATAATTTACTGATTAATTCACAAAAAAAATTCTTGTAATTTTTTGTGAATTTACTTAGAATTTTCTGATAAATTACTAAGAATTTGCTGAATAATTTATAGAGAATTTTACGTGTAATTTAATGAGAAATTTCCTGAGTAATTTAGTGAGAATTTACGAAGTAATTTACTGAGTAATTTAAAGAGAATTTACCAATAATTTACTGAGTAATTTACAGAGAATTTATCGAGTAATTTACTGATAAATTACTGAATAACTCACTCATTAATTTACTTGTAATTTAGGGAGTAATTTATTGAGAATTTACTCAGTAATTTATTTACAATTTGTTAAATAATTTGCTAAGAATTTACAGATAATTTACTGCGTTATTTTCTTGGAATTTACAGAGTAATTTACTAAGTAATTGACTCAGAATTTTTTGAGAACTTATGGATAATTAACTGAGTAATTTATAGAGAATTTATTGAGTAATTTACTCAGAATTTATACAGAATTTTCTTAGAATTTATTGAAAATTTTCTGAGTAATTTATTTACTATTTATTAAATAATTTACTGATAATTTACAAGGTAATTTATAGAGAATTTATTGAAAGCATAACGAGTAATTTATTGAGAATTTACTACGAATTTATGAAGTAATTTGCTGAATAATTTACTAAGAAATTACTTTGAATTTATATTGAATTTTCTGACAATTTTTTGAGTGATTTACTCATAATTTACTGATTAATTCACAAAAAAAATTCTTGTAATTTTTTGTGAATTTACTCAGAATTTTCTGATAAATTACTAAGAATTTGCTGAATAATTTATAGAGAATTTTACGTGTAATTTAATGAGAAATTTCTTGAGTAATTTACCGAGAATTTATCGAGTAATTTACTAATAAATTACTGAATAACTCACTCATTAATTTACTTGTAATTTAGGGAGTAATTTATTGAGAATTTACTCAGTAATTCATTTAGAATTTATTAAATAATTTACTAAGAATTTACAGATAATTTACTGCGTTATTTTCTTTGAATTTACAGAGTAATTTACTAAGTAATTGACTCCGAATTTTTTGAGAACTTATGGATAATTAACTGAGTAATTTACAGAGAATTTATTGAGAATTTACCGAGTAATTTACTTGGAATTTATACAGAATTTTCTTAGAATTTATTGAAAATTTTCTGAGTAATTTATTTACAATTTATTAAATAATTTACAGATAATTTACCATGTAATTTATAGAGAATTTATTGAAAGCTTAACGAGTAATTTATTGAGAATTTCCTACGAATTTATGAAGTAATGTGCTGAATAATTTACTGAGAAATTACTTTGAATTTATATAGAATTTTCTGACAATTTTTTGAGTGATTTACTCATAATTTACTGATTAATTCACAAAAAAAATTCTTGTAATTTTTTGTGAATTTACTTAGAATTTTCTGATAAATTACTAAGAATTTGCTGAATAATTTATAGAGAATTTTACGTGTAATTTAATGAGAAATTTCCTGAGTAATTTAGTGAGAATTTACAAAGTAATTTACTGAGTAATTTAAAGAGAATTTACCAATAATTTACTGAGTAATTTACAGAAAATTTATCGAGTAATTTACTGATAAATTACTGAATAACTCACTCATTAATTTACTTGTAATTTAGGGAGTAATTTATTGAGAATTTACTCAGTAATTTATTTAGAATTTGTTAAATAATTTGCTAAGAATTTACAGATAATTTACTGCGTTATTTTCTTGGAATTTACAGAGTAATTTACTAAGTAATTGACTCAGAATTTTTTGAGAACTTATGGATAATTAACTGAGTAATTTATAGAGAATTTATTGAGTAATTTACTCAGAATTTATACAGAATTTTCTTAGAATTTATTGAAAATTTTCTGAGTAATTTATTTACTATTTATTAAATAATTTACTGATAATTTACAAGGTAATTTATAGAGAATTTATTGAAAGCTTAACGAGTAATTTATTGAGAATTTACTACGAATTTATGAAGTAATTTGCCGAATAATTTACTAAGAAATTACTTTGAATTTATATTGAATTTTCTGACAATTTTTTGAGTGATTTACTCATAATTTACTGATTAATTCACAAAAAAAATTCTTGTAATTTTTTGTGAATTTACTCAGAATTTTCTGATAAATTACTAAGAATTTGCTGAATAATTTATAGAGAATTTTACGTGTAATTTAATGAGAAATTTCTTGAGTAATTTAGTGAGAATTTACGAAGTAATTTACTGAGTAATTTACCGAGAATTTATCGAGTAATTTACTAATAAATTACTGAATAACTCACTCATTAATTTACTTGTAATTTAGGGAGTAATTTATTGAGAATTTACTCAGTAATTCATTTAGAATTTATTAAATAATTTACTAAGAATTTACAGATAATTTACTGCGTTATTTTCTTGGAATTTACAGAGTAATTTACTAAGTAATTGACTCCGAATTTTTTGAGAACTTATGGATAATTAACTGAGTAATTTACAGAGAATTTATTGAGAATTTACCGAGTAATTTACTTGGAATTTATACAGAATTTTCTTAGAATTTATTGAAAATTTTCTGAGTAATTTATTTACAATTTATTAAATAATTTACAGATAATTTACCATGTAATTTATAGAGAATTTATTGAAAGCTTAACGAGTAATTTATTGAGAATTTCCTACGAATTTATGAAGTAATGCGCTGAATAATTTACTGAGAAATTACTTTGAATTTATATAGAATTTTCTGACAATTTTTTGAGTGATTTACTCATAATTTACTGATTAATTCACAAAAAAAATTCTTGTAATTTTTTGTGAATTTACTCAGAATTTTCTGATAAATTACTAAGAATTTGCTGAATAATTTATAGAGAATTTTACGGGTAATTTAATGAGAAATTTCCTGAGTAATTTAGTGAGAATTTACGAAGTAATTTACTGAGTAATTTAAAGAGAATTTACCAATAATTTACTGAGTAATTTAAAGAGAATTTATCGAGTAATTTACTGATAAATTACTGAATAACTCACTCATTAATTTACTTGTAATTTAGGGAGTAATTTATTGAGAATTTACTCAATAATTTATTTAGAATTGATTAAATAATTTACTAAGATTTTACAGATAATTTACTGCGTTATTTTCTAGGAATTTACAGAGTAATTTACTAAGTAATTGACTCAGAATTTTTTGAGAACTTATGGATAATTAACTGAGTAATTTACAGAGAATTTATTGAGAATTTACCGAGTAATTTACTCGGAATTTATACAGAATTTTCTTAGAATTTATTGAAAATTTTCTGAGTAATTTATTTACTATTTATTAAATAATTTACTAGGTAATTTATAGAGAATTTATTGAAAGCTTAACGAGTAATTTATTGAGAATTTACTACGAATTTATGAAGTAAGTTGCTGAATAATTTACTAAGAAATTACTTTGAATTTATATAGAATTTTCTGACAATTTTTTGAGTGATTTACTCATAATTTACTGATTAATTCACAAAAAAAATTCTTGTAATTTTTTGTGAATTTACTCAGAATTTTCTGATAAATTACTAAGAATTTGCTGAATAATTTATAGAGAATTTTACGTGTAATTTAATGAGAAATTTCCTGAGTAATTTAGTGAGAATTTACGAAGTAATTTATTGAGTAATTTACAGAGAATTTACCAATAATTTACTGAGTAATTTACAGAGAACTTATCGAGTAATTTACTGATAAATTACTGAATAACTCACTCATTAATTTACTTGTAATTTAGGGAGTAATTTATTGAGAATTTACCTAGTAATTTATTTAGAATTTATTAAATAATTTACTAAGAATTTACAGATAATTTACTGCGTTATTTTCTTGAAATTTACAGAGTAATTTACTAAGTAATTGACTCAGAATTTTTTGAGAACTTATGGATAATTAACTGAGTAATTTACAGAGAATTTATTGAGAATTTACCGAGTAATTTACTCAGAATTTATACAGAATTTTCTTAGAATTTATTGAAAATTTTCTGAGTAATTTATTTACTATTTAGTAAATAATTTACAGATAATTTACAATGTAATTTATAGAGAATTTATTGAAAGCTTAACGAGTAATTTATTGAGAATTTACTACGAATTTATGAAGTAATTTGCTGAATAATTTACTAAGAAATTACTTTGAATTTATATAGAATTTTCTGTCAATTTTTTGAGTAATTTACTCATAATTTATTGATTAATTCACAAAAAAAATTCTTGTAATTTTTTCGGAATTTACTCAGAATTTTCTGATAAATTACTAAGAATTTGCGGAATAATTTATAGAGAATTTTACGTGTAATTTAATGAGAAATTTCCTGAGTAGTTTAGTGAGCATTTACGAAGTAATTTACTGAGCAATTTACAGAGAATTTATCGGGTAATTTACTGAGTAATTTACACAGAATTTATCGAGTAATTTACTGATAAATTATTGAATAACTCACTCATTAATTTACTTGTAATTTAGGGAGTAATTTATTGAGAATTTACTCAGTAATTTATTTAGAATTGATTAAATAATTTACTAAGAATTTACAGATAATTTACTGCGTTATTTTCTTGAAATTTACAGAGTAATTTACTAAGTAATTGACTCAGAATTTTTTGAGAACTTATGGATAATTAACTGAGTAATTTACAGAGAATTTATTGAGAATTTACCGAGTAATTTACTCGGAATTTATACAGAATTTTCTTAGAATTTATTGAAAATTTTCTGAGTAATTTATTTACTATTTATTAAATAATTTACAAGGTAATTTATAGAGAATTTATTGAAAGCTTAACGAGTAATTTATTGAGAATTTACTACGAATTTATGAAGTAATTTGCTGAATAATTTACTAAGAAATTACTTTGAATTTATATAGAATTTTCTGACAATTTTTTGAGTGATTTACTCATAATTTAATGATTAATTCACAAAAAAAATTCTTGTAATTTTTTTTGAATTTACTCAGAATTTTCTGCTAAATTACTAAGAATTTGCTGAATAATTTATAGAGAATTTTACGTGTAATTTAATGAGAAATTTCCTGAGTAATTTAGTGAGAATTTACGAAGTAATTTACTGAGTAATTTACACAGAATTTATCGAGTAATTTACTGATAAATTACTGAATAACTCACTCATTAATTTACTTGTAATTTAGGGTGTAATTTATTGAGAATTTACTCAGTAATTTATTTAGAATTGATTAAATAATTTACTAAGAATTTACAGATAATTTATTGCGTTATTTTCTTGGAATTTACAGAGTAATTTACTAAGTAATTGACTCAGAATTTTTTGAGAACTTATGGATAATTAACTGAGTAATTTACAGAGAATTTATTGAGAATTTACCGAGTAATTTACTCGGAATTTATACAGAATTTTCTTAGAATTTATTGAAAATTTTCTGAGTAATTTATTTACTATTTATTAAATAATTTACCAGGTAATTTATAGAGAATTTATTGAAAGCTTAACGAGTAATTTATTGAGAATTTACTACGAATTTATGAAGTAATTTGCTGAATAATTTACTAAGAAATTACTTTGAATTTATATAGAATTTTCTATCAATTTTTTGAGTGATTTACTCATAATTTACTGATTAATTCACAAAAAAAATTCTTGTAATTTTTTGTGAATTTACTCAGAATTTTCTGATAAATTACTAAGAATTTGCTGAATAATTTATAGAGAATTTTACGTGTAATTTAATGAGAAATTTCCTGAGTAATTTAGTGAGAATTTACGAAGTAATTTACTGAGTAATTTACAGAGAATTTACCAATAATTTACTGAGTAATTTACAGAGAATTTATCGAGTAATTTACTGATAAATTACTGAATAACTCACTCATTAATTTACTGAGAATTTAGGGAGTAATTTATTGAGAATTTACTCAGTAATTTATTTAGAATTTATTAAATAATTTACTAAGAATTTACAGATAATTTACTGCGTTGTTTTCTTGGAATTTACAGAGTAATTTACTAAGTAATTGACTCAGAATTTTTTGAGAACTTATGGATAATTAACTGAGTAATTTAGAGAGAATTTATTGAGAATTTACCGAGTAATTTACTCGCAATTTATACAGAATTTTCTTAGAATTTATTGAAAATTTTCTGAGTAATTTATTTACAATTTATTAAATAATTTACAGATAATTTACAATGTAATTTATAGAGAATATATTGAAAGCATAACGAGTAATTTATTGAGAATTTACTATGAATTTATGAAGTAATTTGCTGAATAATTTACTAAGAACTTACTTTCAATTTGTATAGAATTTTCTGACAATTTTTTGAGTGATTTACTCATAATTTACTGATTAATTCACAAAAAAAAATTCTTGTAATTTTTTGTGAATTTACTCAGAATTTTCTGATAAATTACTAAGAATTTGCTGAATAATTTATAGAGAATTTTACGTGTAATTTAATGAGAAATTTTCTGAGTAATTTTGTGAGAATTTACGAAGTAATTTACTGAGTAATTTACAGAGAATTCATCGAGTAGTTTACTGATAAATTACTGAATAACTCACTCATTAATTTACTTGTAATTTAGGGAGTAATTTATTGAGAATTTACCCAGTAATTTATTTAGAATTTATTAAATAATTTACTAAGAATTTACAGATAATTTACTGCGTTATTTTCTTGAAATTTACAGAGTAATTTACTAAGTAATTGACTCCGAATTTTTTGAGAACTTATGGATAATTAACTGAGTAATTTACAGAGAATTTATTGAGAATTTACCGAGTAATTTACTCGGAATTTATACAGAATTTTCTTAGAATTTATTGAAAATTTTCTGAGTAATTTATTTACTATTTATTAAATAATTTACTGATAATTTACAAGGTAATTTATAGAGAATTTATTGAAAGCTTAACGAGTAATTTATTGAGAATTTACTACGAATTTATGAAGTAATTTGCTGAATAATTTACTAAGAAATTACTTTGAATTTATATAGAATTTTCTGACAATTTTTTTAGTGATTTACTCATAATTTACTGATTAATTCACCAAAAAAATTCTTGTAATTTTTTGTGAATTTACTCAGAATTTTCTGATAAATTACTAAGAATTTGTTGAATAATTTATAGAGAATCTTACGTGTAATTTAATGAGAAATTTCCTGAGTAATTTAGTGAGAATTTACGAAGTAATTTACTGAGTAATTTACAGAGAATTTACCAATAATTTACTGAGTAATTTACAGAGAATTTATCGAGTAATTTACTGATAAATTACTGAATAACTCACTCATTAATTTACTGAGAATTTAGGGAGTAATTTATTGAGAATTTACTCAGTAATTTATTTAGAATTTATTAAATAATTTGCTAAGAATTTACAGATAATTTACTGCGTTATTTTCTTGGAATTTACAGAGTAATTTACTAAGTAATTGACTCAGAATTTTTTGAGAACTTATGGATAATTAACTGAGTAATTTAGAGAGAATTTATGGAGAATTTACCGAGTAATTTACTCGGAATTTATACAGAATTTTCTTAGAATGTATTGAAAATTTTCTGAGTAATTTATTTACAATTTATTAAATAATTTACAGATAATTTACAATGTAATTTATAGAGAATTTATTGAAAGCTTAACGAGTAATTTATTGAGAATTTCCTACGAATTTATGAAGTAATGTGCTGAATAATTTACTAAGAAATTACTTTGAATTTATATAGAATTTTCTGACAATTTTTTGAGTGATTTACTCATAATTTACTGATTAATTCACAAAAAAAATTCTTGTTATTTTTTGTGAATTTACTCAGAATTTTCTGATAAATTACTAAGAATTTGCTGAATAATTTATAGAGAATTTTACGTGTAATTTAACGAGAAATTTCCTGAGTAATTTTGTGAGAATTTACGAAGTAATTTACTGAGTAATTTACAGAGAATTTACCAATAATTTACTGAGTAATTTACAGAGAATTTATCGAGTAATTTACTGAAAAATTACTGAATAACTCACTCATTAATTTACTTGTAATTTAGGGAGTAATTTGTTGAGAATTTACTCAGTAATTTATTTAGAATTTATTAAATAATTTGCTAAGAATTTACAGATAATTTACTGCGTTGTTTTCTTGGAATTTACAGAGTAATTTACTAAGTAATTGACTCAGAATTTTTTGAGAACTTATGGATAATTAACTGAGTAATTTACAGAGAATTTATTGAGAATTTACCGAGTAATTTACTCGGAATTTATACAGAATTTTCATAGAATTTATTGAAAATTTTCTGAGTAATTTATTTACAATTTATTAAATAATTTACAGATAATTTACAATGTAATTTATAGAGAATTTATTGAAAGCTTAACGAGTAATTTATTGAGAATTTCCTACGAATTTATGAAGTAATGTGCTGAATAATTTACTAAGAAATTACTTTGAATTTATATAGAATTTTCTGACAATTTTTTGAGTGATTTACTCATAATTTACTGATTAATTCGCAAAAAAAATTCTTGTAATTTTTTGCGAATTTACTCCGAATTTTCTGATAAATTACTAAGAATTTGCTGAATAATTTATAGAGAATTTTACGTGTAATTTAACGAGAAATTTCCTGAGTAATTTAGTGAGAATTTACGAAGTAATTTACTGAGTAATTTACAGAGAATTTACCAATAATTTACTGAGTAATTTACAGAGAACTTATCGAGTAATTTACTGATAAATTACTGAATAACTCACTCATTAATTTACTTGTAATTTAGGGAGTAATTTATTGAGAATTTACTCAGTAATTTATTCAGAATTTATTAAATAATTTACTAAGAATTTATAGATAATTTACTGCGTTATTTTCTTCAAAGTTACAGAGTAATTTACTAAGTAATTGACTCAGAATTTTTTGAGAACTTATGGATAATTAACTGAGTAATTTAGAGAGAATTTATTGAGAATTTACCGAGTAATTTACTCGAAATTTATACAGAATTTTCCTAGAATTTATTGAAATTTTTTTGAGTAATTTATTTACTATTTAGTAAATAATTTACAGATAATTTACAATGTAATTTATACAGAATTTGTTGAAAGCATAACGAGTAATTTATTGAGAATTTACTACGAATTTATGAAGTAATTTGCTGAATAATTTACTAAGAACTTACTTTCAATTTATATAGAATTTTCTGACAATTTTTTGAGTGATTTACTCATAATTTACTGATTAATTCACAAAAAAAAATTCTTGTAATTTTTTCGGAATTTACTCAGAATTTTCTGATAAATTACTAAGAATTTGCTGAATAATTTATAGAGAATTTTACGTTTAATTTAATGAGAAATTTTCTGAGTAATTTTGTGAGAATTTACGAAGTAATTTACTGAGTAATTTACTGATAAATTACTGAATAACTCACTCATTAATTTACTGAGAATTTAGGGAGTAATTTATTGAGAATTTACTCAGTAATTTATTTAGAATTTATTAAATAATTTACTAAGAATTTACAGATAATTTACTGCGTTATTTTCTTGGAATTTACAGAGTAATTTACTAAGTAATTGACTCAGAATTTTTTGAGAACTTATGGATAATTAACTGAGTAATTTACCGAGTAATTTACTCGGAATTTATACAGAATTTTGGTAGAATTTATTGAAAATTTTCTGAGTAATTTATTTACAATTTATTAAATAATTTACAGATAATTTACAATGTAATTTATAGAGAATATATTGAAAGCTTAACGAGTAATTTATTGAGAATTTACTACGAATTTATGAAGTAATTTGCTGAATAATTTACTAAGAAATTACTTTGAATTTATATAGAATTTTCTGACAATTTTTTGAGTGATTTACTCATAATTTACTGATTAATTCACAAAAAAAATTCTTGTAATTTTTTGTGAATTTACTCAGAATTTTCTGATAAATTACTAAGAATTTGTTGAATAATTTATAGAGAATTTTACGTGTAATTTAATGAGAAATTTCCTGAGTAATTTAGTGAGAATTTACGAGGTAATTTGCAGAGTAATTTAAAGAGAATTTATCGAGTAATTTACTGATAAATTACTGAATAACTCACTCATTAATTTACTTGTAATTTAGGGAGTAATTTATTGAGAATTTACTCAGTAATTTATTTAGAATTTATTAAATAATTACTAAGAATTTACAGATAATTTATTGCGTTATTTTCTTGGAATTTACAGAGTAATTTACTAAGTAATTGACTCAGAATTTTTTGAGAACTTATGGATAATTAACTGAGTAATTTAGAGAGAATTTATTGAGAATTTACCGAGTAATTTACTCGGAATTTATACAGAATTTTCCTAGAATTTATTGAAATTTTTTTGAGTAATTTATTTACTATTTAGTAAATAATTTACAGATAATTTACAATGTAATTTATACAGAATTTGTTGAAAGCATAACGAGTAATTTATTGAGAATTTACTACGAATTTATGAAGTAATTTGCTGAATAATTTACTAAGAACTTACTTTCAATTTATATAGAATTTTCTGACAATTTTTTGAGTGATTTACTCATAATTTACTGATTAATTCACAAAAAAAAATTCTTGTAATTTTTTCGGAATTTACTCAGAATTTTCTGATAAATTACTAAGAATTTGCTGAATAATTTATAGAGAATTTTACGTTTAATTTAATGAGAAATTTCCTGAGTAATTTTGTGAGAATTTACGAAGTAATTTACTGAGTAATTTACTGATAAATTACTGAATAACTCACTCATTAATTTACTGAGAATTTAGGGAGTAATTTATTGAGAATTTACTCAGTAATTTATTTAGAATTTATTAAATAATTTACTAAGAATTTACAGATAATTTACTGCGTTATTTTCTTGGAATTTACAGAGTAATTTACTAAGTAATTGACTCAGAATTTTTTGAGAACTTATGGATAATTAACTGAGTAATTTACCGAGTAATTTACTCGGAATTTATACAGAATTTTCGTAGAATTTATTGAAAATTTTCTGAGTAATTTATTTACAATTTATTAAATAATTTACAGATAATTTACAATGTAATTTATAGAGAATATATTGAAAGCTTAACGAGTAATTTATTGAGAATTTACTACGAATTTATGAAGTAATTTGCTGAATAATTTACTAAGAAATTACTTTGAATTTATATAGAATTTTCTGACAATTTTTTGAGTGATTTACTCATAATTTACTGATTAATTCACAAAAAAAATTCTTGTAATTTTTTGTGAATTTACTCAGAATTTTCTGATAAATTACTAAGAATTTGTTGAATAATTTATAGAGAATTTTACGTGTAATTTAATGAGAAATTTCCTGAGTAATTTAGTGAGAATTTACGAGGTAATTTGCAGAGTAATTTAAAGAGAATTTATCGAGTAATTTACTGATAAATTACTGAATAACTCACTCATTAATTTACTTGTAATTTAGGGAGTAATTTATTGAGAATTTACTCAGTAATTTATTTAGAATTTATTAAATAATTACTAAGAATTTACAGATAATTTATTGCGTTATTTTCTTGGAATTTACAGAGTAATTTACTAAGTAATTGACTCAGAATTTTTTGAGAACTTATGGATAATTAACTGAGTAATTTACAGAGAATTTATTGAGAATTTACAGAGTAATTTACTCGGAATTTATACAGAATTTTCTTAGAATTTATTGAAAATTTTCTGAGTAATTTATTTACAATTTATTAAATAATTTACAGATAATTTACAATGTAATTTATAGAGAATTTATTGAAAGCTTAACGAGTAATTTATTGAGAATTTCCTACGAATTTATGAAGTAATGTGCTGAATAATTTACTAAGAAATTACTTTGAATTTATATAGAATTTTCTGACAATTTTTTGAGTGATTTACTCATAATTTACTGATTAATTCACAAAAAAAATTCTTGTAATTTTTTGTGAATTTACTCAGAATTTTCTGATAAATTACTAAGAATTTGCTGAATAATTTATAGAGAATTTTACGTGTAATTTAACGAGAAATTTCCTGAGTAATTTTGTGAGAATTTACGAAGTAATTTACTGAGTAATTTACAGAGAATTTACCAATAATTTACTGAGTAATTTACAGAGAATTTATCGAGTAATTTACTGATAAATTACTGAATAACTCACTCATTAATTTACTTGTAATTTAGGGAGTAATTTATTGAGAATTTACTCAGTAATTTATTTAGAATTTATTAAATAATTTACTAAGAATTTACAGATAGTTTACTGCGTTATTTTCTTGAAATTTACAGAGTAATTTACTAAGTAATTGACTCAGAATTTTTTGAGAACTTATGGATAATTAACTGAGTAATTTACAGAGAATTTATTGAGAATTTACCGAGTAATTTACTCGGAATTTATACAGAATTTTCATAGAATTTATTGAAAATTTTCTGAGTAATTTATTTACAATTTATTAAATAATTTACAGATAATTTACAATGTAATTTATAGAGAATTTATTGAAAGCTTAACGAGTAATTTATTGAGAATTTCCTACGAATTTATGAAGTAATGTGCTGAATAATTTACTAAGAAATTACTTTGAATTTATATAGAATTTTCTGACAATTTTTTGAGTGATTTACTCATAATTTACTGATTAATTCGCAAAAAAAATTCTTGTAATTTTTTGCGAATTTACTCCGAATTTTCTGATAAATTACTAAGAATTTGCTGAATAATTTATAGAGAATTTTACGTGTAATTTAACGAGAAATTTCCTGAGTAATTTAGTGAGAATTTACGAAGTAATTTACTGAGTAATTTACAGAGAATTTACCAATAATTTACTGAGTAATTTACAGAGAACTTATCGAGTAATTTACTGATAAATTACTGAATAACTCACTCATTAATTTACTTGTAATTTAGGGAGTAATTTATTGAGAATTTACTCAGTAATTTATTCAGAATTTATTAAATAATTTACTAAGAATTTATAGATAATTTACTGCGTTATTTTCTTCAAAGTTACAGAGTAATTTACTAAGTAATTGACTCAGAATTTTTTGAGAACTTATGGATAATTAACTGAGTAATTTAGAGAGAATTTATTGAGAATTTACCGAGTAATTTACTCGAAATTTATACAGAATTTTCCTAGAATTTATTGAAATTTTTTTGAGTAATTTATTTACTATTTAGTAAATAATTTACAGATAATTTACAATGTAATTTATACAGAATTTGTTGAAAGCATAACGAGTAATTTATTGAGAATTTACTACGAATTTATGAAGTAATTTGCTGAATAATTTACTAAGAACTTACTTTCAATTTATATAGAATTTTCTGACAATTTTTTGAGTGATTTACTCATAATTTACTGATTAATTCACAAAAAAAAATTCTTGTAATTTTTTCGGAATTTACTCAGAATTTTCTGATAAATTACTAAGAATTTGCTGAATAATTTATAGAGAATTTTACGTTTAATTTAATGAGAAATTTTCTGAGTAATTTTGTGAGAATTTACGAAGTAATTTACTGAGTAATTTACTGATAAATTACTGAATAACTCACTCATTAATTTACTGAGAATTTAGGGAGTAATTTATTGAGAATTTACTCAGTAATTTATTTAGAATTTATTAAATAATTTACTAAGAATTTACAGATAATTTACTGCGTTATTTTCTTGGAATTTACAGAGTAATTTACTAAGTAATTGACTCAGAATTTTTTGAGAACTTATGGATAATTAACTGAGTAATTTACCGAGTAATTTACTCGGAATTTATACAGAATTTTGGTAGAATTTATTGAAAATTTTCTGAGTAATTTATTTACAATTTATTAAATAATTTACAGATAATTTACAATGTAATTTATAGAGAATATATTGAAAGCTTAACGAGTAATTTATTGAGAATTTACTACGAATTTATGAAGTAATTTGCTGAATAATTTACTAAGAAATTACTTTGAATTTATATAGAATTTTCTGACAATTTTTTGAGTGATTTACTCATAATTTACTGATTAATTCACAAAAAAAATTCTTGTAATTTTTTGTGAATTTACTCAGAATTTTCTGATAAATTACTAAGAATTTGTTGAATAATTTATAGAGAATTTTACGTGTAATTTAATGAGAAATTTCCTGAGTAATTTAGTGAGAATTTACGAGGTAATTTGCAGAGTAATTTAAAGAGAATTTATCGAGTAATTTACTGATAAATTACTGAATAACTCACTCATTAATTTACTTGTAATTTAGGGAGTAATTTATTGAGAATTTACTCAGTAATTTATTTAGAATTTATTAAATAATTACTAAGAATTTACAGATAATTTATTGCGTTATTTTCTTGGAATTTACAGAGTAATTTACTAAGTAATTGACTCAGAATTTTTTGAGAACTTATGGATAATTAACTGAGTAATTTAGAGAGAATTTATTGAGAATTTACCGAGTAATTTACTCGGAATTTATACAGAATTTTCCTAGAATTTATTGAAATTTTTTTGAGTAATTTATTTACTATTTAGTAAATAATTTACAGATAATTTACAATGTAATTTATACAGAATTTGTTGAAAGCATAACGAGTAATTTATTGAGAATTTACTACGAATTTATGAAGTAATTTGCTGAATAATTTACTAAGAACTTACTTTCAATTTATATAGAATTTTCTGACAATTTTTTGAGTGATTTACTCATAATTTACTGATTAATTCACAAAAAAAAATTCTT
The DNA here is from genome assembly GCF_055761805.1 of Camellia sinensis. Taxonomy (NCBI): domain Eukaryota; kingdom Viridiplantae; phylum Streptophyta; class Magnoliopsida; order Ericales; family Theaceae; genus Camellia; species Camellia sinensis. The sequence continues at coordinate 92,753,596 of NC_138964.1, forward strand.
GTAATTTTTTCGGAATTTACTCAGAATTTTCTGATAAATTACTAAGAATTTGCTGAATAATTTATAGAGAATTTTACGTTTAATTTAATGAGAAATTTCCTGAGTAATTTTGTGAGAATTTACGAAGTAATTTACTGAGTAATTTACTGATAAATTACTGAATAACTCACTCATTAATTTACTGAGAATTTAGGGAGTAATTTATTGAGAATTTACTCAGTAATTTATTTAGAATTTATTAAATAATTTACTAAGAATTTACAGATAATTTACTGCGTTATTTTCTTGGAATTTACAGAGTAATTTACTAAGTAATTGACTCAGAATTTTTTGAGAACTTATGGATAATTAACTGAGTAATTTACCGAGTAATTTACTCGGAATTTATACAGAATTTTCGTAGAATTTATTGAAAATTTTCTGAGTAATTTATTTACAATTTATTAAATAATTTACAGATAATTTACAATGTAATTTATAGAGAATATATTGAAAGCTTAACGAGTAATTTATTGAGAATTTACTACGAATTTATGAAGTAATTTGCTGAATAATTTACTAAGAAATTACTTTGAATTTATATAGAATTTTCTGACAATTTTTTGAGTGATTTACTCATAATTTACTGATTAATTCACAAAAAAAATTCTTGTAATTTTTTGTGAATTTACTCAGAATTTTCTGATAAATTACTAAGAATTTGTTGAATAATTTATAGAGAATTTTACGTGTAATTTAATGAGAAATTTCCTGAGTAATTTAGTGAGAATTTACGAGGTAATTTGCAGAGTAATTTAAAGAGAATTTATCGAGTAATTTACTGATAAATTACTGAATAACTCACTCATTAATTTACTTGTAATTTAGGGAGTAATTTATTGAGAATTTACTCAGTAATTTATTTAGAATTTATTAAATAATTACTAAGAATTTACAGATAATTTATTGCGTTATTTTCTTGGAATTTACAGAGTAATTTACTAAGTAATTGACTCAGAATTTTTTGAGAACTTATGGATAATTAACTGAGTAATTTACAGAGAATTTATTGAGAATTTACAGAGTAATTTACTCGGAATTTATACAGAATTTTCTTAGAATTTATTGAAAATTTTCTGAGTAATTTATTTACAATTTATTAAATAATTTACAGATAATTTACAATGTAATTTATAGAGAATTTATTGAAAGCTTAACGAGTAATTTATTGAGAATTTCCTACGAATTTATGAAGTAATGTGCTGAATAATTTACTAAGAAATTACTTTGAATTTATATAGAATTTTCTGACAATTTTTTGAGTGATTTACTCATAATTTACTGATTAATTCACAAAAAAAATTCTTGTAATTTTTTGTGAATTTACTCAGAATTTTCTGATAAATTACTAAGAATTTGCTGAATAATTTATAGAGAATTTTACGTGTAATTTAACGAGAAATTTCCTGAGTAATTTTGTGAGAATTTACGAAGTAATTTACTGAGTAATTTACAGAGAATTTACCAATAATTTACTGAGTAATTTACAGAGAATTTATCGAGTAATTTACTGATAAATTACTGAATAACTCACTCATTAATTTACTTGTAATTTAGGGAGTAATTTATTGAGAATTTACTCAGTAATTTATTTAGAATTTATTAAATAATTTACTAAGAATTTACAGATAGTTTACTGCGTTATTTTCTTGAAATTTACAGAGTAATTTACTAAGTAATTGACTCCGAATTTTTTGAGAACTTATGGATAATTAACTGAGTAATTTACAGAGAATTTATTGAGAATTTACAGAGTAATTTACTCGGAATTTATACCGAATTTTCTTAGAATTTATTGAAAATTTTCTGAGTAATTTATTTACAATTTATTAAATAATTTACAGATAATTTACAATGTAATTTATAGAGAATTTATTGAAAGCTTAACGAGTAATTTATTGAGAATTTCCTACGAATTTATGAAGTAATGTGCTGAATAATTTACTAAGAAATTACTTTGAATTTATATAGATTTTTCTGACAATTTTTTGAGTGATTTACTCATAATTTACTGATTAATTCACCAAAAAAATTCTTGTAATTTTTTGTGAATTTACTCAGAATTTTCTGATAAATTACTAAGAATTTGTTGAATAATTTATAGAGAATTTTACGTGTAATTTAATGAGAAATTTCCTGAGTAATTTAGTGAGAATTTACGAAGTAATTTACTGAGTAATTTACAGAGAATTTACCAATAATTTACTGAGTAATTTACAGAGAATTTATCGAGTAATTTACTGATAAATTACTGAATAACTCACTCATTAATTTACTGAGAATTTAGGGAGTAATTTATTGAGAATTTACTCAGTAATTTATTTAGAATTTATTAAATAATTTCCTAAGAATTTACAGATAATTTACTGCGTTATTTTCTTTGAATTTACAGAGTAATTTACTAAGTAATTGACTCAGAATTTTTTGAGAACTTATGGATAATTAACTGAGTAATTTAGAGAGAATTTATTGAGAATTTACCGAGTAATTTACTCGGAATTTATACAGAATTTTCTTAGAATGTATTGAAAATTTTCTGAGTAATTTATTTACAATTTATTAAATAATTTACAGATAATTTACAATGTAATTTATAGAGAATTTATTGAAAGCTTAACGAGTAATTTATTGAGAATTTCCTACGAATTTATGAAGTAATGTGCTGAATAATTTACTAAGAAATTACTTTGAATTTATATAGAATTTTCTGACAATTTTTTGAGTGATTTACTCATAATTTACTGATTAATTCACCAAAAAAATTCTTGTAATTTTTTGTGAATTTACTCAGAATTTTCTGATAAATTACTAAGAATTTGTTGAATAATTTATAGAGAATTTTACGTGTAATTTAATGAGAAATTTCCTGAGTAATTTAGTGAGAATTTACGAAGTAATTTACTGAGTAATTTACAGAGAATTTATCGAGTAATTTACTGATAAATTACTGAATAACTCACTCATTAATTTACTGAGAATTTAGGGAGTAATTTATTGAGAATTTACTCAGTAATTTATTTAGAATTTATTAAATAATTTCCTAAGAATTTACAGATAATTTACTGCGTTATTTTCTTGGAATTTACAGAGTAATTTACTAAGTAATTGACTCAGAATTTTTTGAGAACTTATGGATAATTAACTGAGTAATTTAGAGAGAATTTATTGAGAATTTACCGAGTAATTTACTCAGAATTTATACAGAATTTTCTTAGAATGTATTGAAAATTTTCTGAGTAATTTATTTACAATTTATTAAATAATTTACAGATAATTTACAATGTAATTTATAGAGAATTTATTGAAAGCTTAACGAGTAATTTATTGAGAATTTCCTACGAATTTATGAAGTAATGTGCTGAATAATTTACTAAGAAATTACTTTGAATTTATATAGAATTTTCTGACAATTTTTTGAGTGATTTACTCATAATTTACTGATTAATTCACAAAAAAAATTCTTGTAATTTTTTGTGAATTTACTCAGAATTTTCTGATAAATTACTAAGAATTTGCTGAATAATTTATAGAGACTTTTACGTGTAATTTAACGAGAAATTTCCTGAGTAATTTACTGAGTAATTTACAGAGAATTTACCAATAATTTACTGAGTAATTTACAGAGAATTTATCGAGTAATTTACTGAAAAATTACTGAATAACTCACTCATTAATTTACTTGTAATTTAGGGAGTAATTTGTTGAGAATTTACTCAGTAATTTATTTAGAATTGATTAAATAATTTACTAAGAATTTACAGATAATTTACTGCCTTATTTTCTTGGAATTTACAGAGTAATTTACTAAGTAATTGACTCAGAATTTTTTGAGAACTTATGGATAATTAACTGAGTAATTTACAGAGAATTTGTTGAGAATTTACCGAGTAATTTACTCGGAATTTATACAGAATTTTCATAGAATTTATTGAAAATTTTCTGAGTAATTTATTTACAATTTATTAAATAATTTACAGATAATTTACAATGTAATTTATAGAGAATTTATTGAAAGCTTAACGAGTAATTTATTGAGAATTTCCTACGAATTTATGAAGTAATGTGCTGAATAATTTACTAAGAAATTACTTTGAATTTATATAGAATTTTCTGACAATTTTTTGAGTGATTTACTCATAATTTACTGATTAATTCACAAAAAAAATTCTTGTAATTTTTTGTGAATTTACTCCGAATTTTCTGATAAATTACTAAGAATTTGCTGAATAATTTATAGAGAATTTTACGTGTAATTTAACGAGAAATTTCCTGAGTAATTTAGTGAGAATTTACGAAGTAATTTACTGAGTAATTTACAGAGAATTTACCAATAATTTACTGAGTAATTTACAGAGAACTTATCGAGTAATTTACTGATAAATTACTGAATAACTCACTCATTAATTTACTTGTAATTTAGGGAGTAATTTATTGAGAATTTACTCAGTAATTTATTCAGAATTTATTAAATAATTTACTAAGAATTTACAGATAATTTACTGCGTTATTTTCTTGAAATTTACAGAGTAATTTACTAAGTAATTGACTCAGAATTTTTTGAGAACTTATGGATAATTAACTGAGTAATTTACAGAGAATTTATTGAGAATTTACCGAGTAATTTACTCGGAATTTATACAGAATTTTCCTAGAATTTATTGAAAATTTTTTGAGTAATTTAGTTACTATTTAGTAAATAATTTACAGATAATTTACAATGTAATTTATAGAGAATTTGTTGAAAGCTTAACGAGTAACTTATTGAGAATTTACTACGAATTTATGAAGTAATTTGCTGAATAATTTACTAAGAAATTACTTTGAATTTATATAGAATTTTCTGACAATTTTTTGAGTAATTTACTCATAATTTACTGATTAATTCACAAAAAAAAATTCTTGTAATTTTTTCGGAATTTACTCCGAATTTTCTGATAAATTACTAAGAATTTGCTGAATAATTTATAGAGAATTTTACGTGTAATTTAATGAGAAATTTCCTGAGTAGTTTAGTGAGAATTTATGAAGTAATTTACTGAGTAATTTACAGGGAATTTATCGGATAATTTACTGATAAATTACTGAATAACTCACTCATTAATTTACTGAGAATTTAGGGAGTAATTTATTGAGAATTTACTTAGTAATTTATTTAGAATTTAGGGAGTAATTTACTTATAATTTACTGATTAATTCAGAAAAAAAATTCTTGTAATTTTTTGGGAATTTACTCAGAATTTTCTGATAAATTACTAAGAATTTGCTGAATAATTTATAGAGAATTTTACGTGTAATTTAATGAGAAATTTCCTGAGTAATTTAGTGAGAATTTACGAAGTAATTTACTGAGTAATTTACAGAGAAATTACCAATAATTTACTGAGTAATTTACAGAGAATTTATCGAGTAATTTACTGATAAATTACTGAATAACTCACTCATTAATTTACTTGTAATTTAGGGAGTAATTTATTGAGAATTTACTCAGTAATTTATTTAGAATTTATTAAATAATTACTAAGAATTTACAGATAATTTACTCAGAGTAATAACTCACTCATTAAATTATTTAGAATTTATTAAATAATTTACAGAAAATTTACAATGTAATTTATAGAGAATTTATTGAAAGCTTAACGAGTAATTTATTGAGAATTTACTACGAATTTATGAAGTAATTTGCTGAATAATTTACTAAGAAATTACTTTGAATTTATATAGAATTTTCTGACAATTTTTTGAGTAATTTACTAATAATTTACTGATTAATTCACAAAAAAAATTCTTGTAATTTTTTGTGAATTTACTCAGAATTTTATGATAAATTAATAAGAATTTGCTGAATAATTTATAGAGAATTTTACGTGTAATTTAATGGGAAATTTCTTGAGTAATTTAGTGAGACTTTACGAAGTAATTTACTGAGTAATTTACAGAGAATTTACCAATAATTTACTGAGTAATTTACAGAGAATTTATCTAGTAATTTACTAATAAATTACTGAATAACTCACTCATTAATTTACTGAGAATTTAGGGAGTAATTTATTGAGAATTTACTCAGTAATTTATTTAGAATTTATTAAATAATTTACTAAGAATTTACAGATAATTTACTGCGTTATTTTCTTTGAATTTACAGAGTAATTTACTAAGTAATTGACTCCGAATTTTTTGAGAACTTATGGATAATTAACTGAGTAATTTATAGAGAATTTATTGAGAATTTACCGAGTAATTTACTCGGAATTTATACAGAATTTTCTTAGAATTTATTGAAAATTTTTTGAGTAATTTATTTACAATTTATTAAATAATTTACAGATAATTTACAACGTAATTTATAGAGAATTTATTGAAAGCTTAACGAGTAATTTATTGAGAATTTCCTACGAATTTATGAAGTAATGTGCTGAATAATTTACTAAGAAATTACTTTGAATTTATATAGAATTATCTGACAATTTTTTGAGTGATTTACTCATAATTTACTGATTAATTCACAAAAAAAATTCTTGTAATTTTTTGTGAATTTACTTAGAATTTTCTGATAAATTACTAAGAATTTGCTGAATAATTTATAGAGAATTTTACGTGTAATTTAATGAGAAATTTCCTGAGTAATTTAGTGAGAATTTACGAAGTAATTTACTGAGTAATTTAAAGAGAATTTACCAATAATTTACTGAGTAATTTACAGAGAATTTATCGAGTAATTTACTGATAAATTACTGAATAACTCACTCATTAATTTACTTGTAATTTAGGGAGTAATTTATTGAGAATTTACTCAGTAATTTATTTACAATTTGTTAAATAATTTGCTAAGAATTTACAGATAATTTACTGCGTTATTTTCTTGGAATTTACAGAGTAATTTACTAAGTAATTGACTCAGAATTTTTTGAGAACTTATGGATAATTAACTGAGTAATTTATAGAGAATTTATTGAGTAATTTACTCAGAATTTATACAGAATTTTCTTAGAATTTATTGAAAATTTTCTGAGTAATTTATTTACTATTTATTAAATAATTTACTGATAATTTACAAGGTAATTTATAGAGAATTTATTGAAAGCATAACGAGTAATTTATTGAGAATTTACTACGAATTTATGAAGTAATTTGCTGAATAATTTACTAAGAAATTACTTTGAATTTATATTGAATTTTCTGACAATTTTTTGAGTGATTTACTCATAATTTACTGATTAATTCACAAAAAAAATTCTTGTAATTTTTTGTGAATTTACTCAGAATTTTCTGATAAATTACTAAGAATTTGCTGAATAATTTATAGAGAATTTTACGTGTAATTTAATGAGAAATTTCTTGAGTAATTTACCGAGAATTTATCGAGTAATTTACTAATAAATTACTGAATAACTCACTCATTAATTTACTTGTAATTTAGGGAGTAATTTATTGAGAATTTACTCAGTAATTCATTTAGAATTTATTAAATAATTTACTAAGAATTTACAGATAATTTACTGCGTTATTTTCTTTGAATTTACAGAGTAATTTACTAAGTAATTGACTCCGAATTTTTTGAGAACTTATGGATAATTAACTGAGTAATTTACAGAGAATTTATTGAGAATTTACCGAGTAATTTACTTGGAATTTATACAGAATTTTCTTAGAATTTATTGAAAATTTTCTGAGTAATTTATTTACAATTTATTAAATAATTTACAGATAATTTACCATGTAATTTATAGAGAATTTATTGAAAGCTTAACGAGTAATTTATTGAGAATTTCCTACGAATTTATGAAGTAATGTGCTGAATAATTTACTGAGAAATTACTTTGAATTTATATAGAATTTTCTGACAATTTTTTGAGTGATTTACTCATAATTTACTGATTAATTCACAAAAAAAATTCTTGTAATTTTTTGTGAATTTACTTAGAATTTTCTGATAAATTACTAAGAATTTGCTGAATAATTTATAGAGAATTTTACGTGTAATTTAATGAGAAATTTCCTGAGTAATTTAGTGAGAATTTACAAAGTAATTTACTGAGTAATTTAAAGAGAATTTACCAATAATTTACTGAGTAATTTACAGAAAATTTATCGAGTAATTTACTGATAAATTACTGAATAACTCACTCATTAATTTACTTGTAATTTAGGGAGTAATTTATTGAGAATTTACTCAGTAATTTATTTAGAATTTGTTAAATAATTTGCTAAGAATTTACAGATAATTTACTGCGTTATTTTCTTGGAATTTACAGAGTAATTTACTAAGTAATTGACTCAGAATTTTTTGAGAACTTATGGATAATTAACTGAGTAATTTATAGAGAATTTATTGAGTAATTTACTCAGAATTTATACAGAATTTTCTTAGAATTTATTGAAAATTTTCTGAGTAATTTATTTACTATTTATTAAATAATTTACTGATAATTTACAAGGTAATTTATAGAGAATTTATTGAAAGCTTAACGAGTAATTTATTGAGAATTTACTACGAATTTATGAAGTAATTTGCCGAATAATTTACTAAGAAATTACTTTGAATTTATATTGAATTTTCTGACAATTTTTTGAGTGATTTACTCATAATTTACTGATTAATTCACAAAAAAAATTCTTGTAATTTTTTGTGAATTTACTCAGAATTTTCTGATAAATTACTAAGAATTTGCTGAATAATTTATAGAGAATTTTACGTGTAATTTAATGAGAAATTTCTTGAGTAATTTAGTGAGAATTTACGAAGTAATTTACTGAGTAATTTACCGAGAATTTATCGAGTAATTTACTAATAAATTACTGAATAACTCACTCATTAATTTACTTGTAATTTAGGGAGTAATTTATTGAGAATTTACTCAGTAATTCATTTAGAATTTATTAAATAATTTACTAAGAATTTACAGATAATTTACTGCGTTATTTTCTTGGAATTTACAGAGTAATTTACTAAGTAATTGACTCCGAATTTTTTGAGAACTTATGGATAATTAACTGAGTAATTTACAGAGAATTTATTGAGAATTTACCGAGTAATTTACTTGGAATTTATACAGAATTTTCTTAGAATTTATTGAAAATTTTCTGAGTAATTTATTTACAATTTATTAAATAATTTACAGATAATTTACCATGTAATTTATAGAGAATTTATTGAAAGCTTAACGAGTAATTTATTGAGAATTTCCTACGAATTTATGAAGTAATGCGCTGAATAATTTACTGAGAAATTACTTTGAATTTATATAGAATTTTCTGACAATTTTTTGAGTGATTTACTCATAATTTACTGATTAATTCACAAAAAAAATTCTTGTAATTTTTTGTGAATTTACTCAGAATTTTCTGATAAATTACTAAGAATTTGCTGAATAATTTATAGAGAATTTTACGGGTAATTTAATGAGAAATTTCCTGAGTAATTTAGTGAGAATTTACGAAGTAATTTACTGAGTAATTTAAAGAGAATTTACCAATAATTTACTGAGTAATTTAAAGAGAATTTATCGAGTAATTTACTGATAAATTACTGAATAACTCACTCATTAATTTACTTGTAATTTAGGGAGTAATTTATTGAGAATTTACTCAATAATTTATTTAGAATTGATTAAATAATTTACTAAGATTTTACAGATAATTTACTGCGTTATTTTCTAGGAATTTACAGAGTAATTTACTAAGTAATTGACTCAGAATTTTTTGAGAACTTATGGATAATTAACTGAGTAATTTACAGAGAATTTATTGAGAATTTACCGAGTAATTTACTCGGAATTTATACAGAATTTTCTTAGAATTTATTGAAAATTTTCTGAGTAATTTATTTACTATTTATTAAATAATTTACTAGGTAATTTATAGAGAATTTATTGAAAGCTTAACGAGTAATTTATTGAGAATTTACTACGAATTTATGAAGTAAGTTGCTGAATAATTTACTAAGAAATTACTTTGAATTTATATAGAATTTTCTGACAATTTTTTGAGTGATTTACTCATAATTTACTGATTAATTCACAAAAAAAATTCTTGTAATTTTTTGTGAATTTACTCAGAATTTTCTGATAAATTACTAAGAATTTGCTGAATAATTTATAGAGAATTTTACGTGTAATTTAATGAGAAATTTCCTGAGTAATTTAGTGAGAATTTACGAAGTAATTTATTGAGTAATTTACAGAGAATTTACCAATAATTTACTGAGTAATTTACAGAGAACTTATCGAGTAATTTACTGATAAATTACTGAATAACTCACTCATTAATTTACTTGTAATTTAGGGAGTAATTTATTGAGAATTTACCTAGTAATTTATTTAGAATTTATTAAATAATTTACTAAGAATTTACAGATAATTTACTGCGTTATTTTCTTGAAATTTACAGAGTAATTTACTAAGTAATTGACTCAGAATTTTTTGAGAACTTATGGATAATTAACTGAGTAATTTACAGAGAATTTATTGAGAATTTACCGAGTAATTTACTCAGAATTTATACAGAATTTTCTTAGAATTTATTGAAAATTTTCTGAGTAATTTATTTACTATTTAGTAAATAATTTACAGATAATTTACAATGTAATTTATAGAGAATTTATTGAAAGCTTAACGAGTAATTTATTGAGAATTTACTACGAATTTATGAAGTAATTTGCTGAATAATTTACTAAGAAATTACTTTGAATTTATATAGAATTTTCTGTCAATTTTTTGAGTAATTTACTCATAATTTATTGATTAATTCACAAAAAAAATTCTTGTAATTTTTTCGGAATTTACTCAGAATTTTCTGATAAATTACTAAGAATTTGCGGAATAATTTATAGAGAATTTTACGTGTAATTTAATGAGAAATTTCCTGAGTAGTTTAGTGAGCATTTACGAAGTAATTTACTGAGCAATTTACAGAGAATTTATCGGGTAATTTACTGAGTAATTTACACAGAATTTATCGAGTAATTTACTGATAAATTATTGAATAACTCACTCATTAATTTACTTGTAATTTAGGGAGTAATTTATTGAGAATTTACTCAGTAATTTATTTAGAATTGATTAAATAATTTACTAAGAATTTACAGATAATTTACTGCGTTATTTTCTTGAAATTTACAGAGTAATTTACTAAGTAATTGACTCAGAATTTTTTGAGAACTTATGGATAATTAACTGAGTAATTTACAGAGAATTTATTGAGAATTTACCGAGTAATTTACTCGGAATTTATACAGAATTTTCTTAGAATTTATTGAAAATTTTCTGAGTAATTTATTTACTATTTATTAAATAATTTACAAGGTAATTTATAGAGAATTTATTGAAAGCTTAACGAGTAATTTATTGAGAATTTACTACGAATTTATGAAGTAATTTGCTGAATAATTTACTAAGAAATTACTTTGAATTTATATAGAATTTTCTGACAATTTTTTGAGTGATTTACTCATAATTTAATGATTAATTCACAAAAAAAATTCTTGTAATTTTTTTTGAATTTACTCAGAATTTTCTGCTAAATTACTAAGAATTTGCTGAATAATTTATAGAGAATTTTACGTGTAATTTAATGAGAAATTTCCTGAGTAATTTAGTGAGAATTTACGAAGTAATTTACTGAGTAATTTACACAGAATTTATCGAGTAATTTACTGATAAATTACTGAATAACTCACTCATTAATTTACTTGTAATTTAGGGTGTAATTTATTGAGAATTTACTCAGTAATTTATTTAGAATTGATTAAATAATTTACTAAGAATTTACAGATAATTTATTGCGTTATTTTCTTGGAATTTACAGAGTAATTTACTAAGTAATTGACTCAGAATTTTTTGAGAACTTATGGATAATTAACTGAGTAATTTACAGAGAATTTATTGAGAATTTACCGAGTAATTTACTCGGAATTTATACAGAATTTTCTTAGAATTTATTGAAAATTTTCTGAGTAATTTATTTACTATTTATTAAATAATTTACCAGGTAATTTATAGAGAATTTATTGAAAGCTTAACGAGTAATTTATTGAGAATTTACTACGAATTTATGAAGTAATTTGCTGAATAATTTACTAAGAAATTACTTTGAATTTATATAGAATTTTCTATCAATTTTTTGAGTGATTTACTCATAATTTACTGATTAATTCACAAAAAAAATTCTTGTAATTTTTTGTGAATTTACTCAGAATTTTCTGATAAATTACTAAGAATTTGCTGAATAATTTATAGAGAATTTTACGTGTAATTTAATGAGAAATTTCCTGAGTAATTTAGTGAGAATTTACGAAGTAATTTACTGAGTAATTTACAGAGAATTTACCAATAATTTACTGAGTAATTTACAGAGAATTTATCGAGTAATTTACTGATAAATTACTGAATAACTCACTCATTAATTTACTGAGAATTTAGGGAGTAATTTATTGAGAATTTACTCAGTAATTTATTTAGAATTTATTAAATAATTTACTAAGAATTTACAGATAATTTACTGCGTTGTTTTCTTGGAATTTACAGAGTAATTTACTAAGTAATTGACTCAGAATTTTTTGAGAACTTATGGATAATTAACTGAGTAATTTAGAGAGAATTTATTGAGAATTTACCGAGTAATTTACTCGCAATTTATACAGAATTTTCTTAGAATTTATTGAAAATTTTCTGAGTAATTTATTTACAATTTATTAAATAATTTACAGATAATTTACAATGTAATTTATAGAGAATATATTGAAAGCATAACGAGTAATTTATTGAGAATTTACTATGAATTTATGAAGTAATTTGCTGAATAATTTACTAAGAACTTACTTTCAATTTGTATAGAATTTTCTGACAATTTTTTGAGTGATTTACTCATAATTTACTGATTAATTCACAAAAAAAAATTCTTGTAATTTTTTGTGAATTTACTCAGAATTTTCTGATAAATTACTAAGAATTTGCTGAATAATTTATAGAGAATTTTACGTGTAATTTAATGAGAAATTTTCTGAGTAATTTTGTGAGAATTTACGAAGTAATTTACTGAGTAATTTACAGAGAATTCATCGAGTAGTTTACTGATAAATTACTGAATAACTCACTCATTAATTTACTTGTAATTTAGGGAGTAATTTATTGAGAATTTACCCAGTAATTTATTTAGAATTTATTAAATAATTTACTAAGAATTTACAGATAATTTACTGCGTTATTTTCTTGAAATTTACAGAGTAATTTACTAAGTAATTGACTCCGAATTTTTTGAGAACTTATGGATAATTAACTGAGTAATTTACAGAGAATTTATTGAGAATTTACCGAGTAATTTACTCGGAATTTATACAGAATTTTCTTAGAATTTATTGAAAATTTTCTGAGTAATTTATTTACTATTTATTAAATAATTTACTGATAATTTACAAGGTAATTTATAGAGAATTTATTGAAAGCTTAACGAGTAATTTATTGAGAATTTACTACGAATTTATGAAGTAATTTGCTGAATAATTTACTAAGAAATTACTTTGAATTTATATAGAATTTTCTGACAATTTTTTTAGTGATTTACTCATAATTTACTGATTAATTCACCAAAAAAATTCTTGTAATTTTTTGTGAATTTACTCAGAATTTTCTGATAAATTACTAAGAATTTGTTGAATAATTTATAGAGAATCTTACGTGTAATTTAATGAGAAATTTCCTGAGTAATTTAGTGAGAATTTACGAAGTAATTTACTGAGTAATTTACAGAGAATTTACCAATAATTTACTGAGTAATTTACAGAGAATTTATCGAGTAATTTACTGATAAATTACTGAATAACTCACTCATTAATTTACTGAGAATTTAGGGAGTAATTTATTGAGAATTTACTCAGTAATTTATTTAGAATTTATTAAATAATTTGCTAAGAATTTACAGATAATTTACTGCGTTATTTTCTTGGAATTTACAGAGTAATTTACTAAGTAATTGACTCAGAATTTTTTGAGAACTTATGGATAATTAACTGAGTAATTTAGAGAGAATTTATGGAGAATTTACCGAGTAATTTACTCGGAATTTATACAGAATTTTCTTAGAATGTATTGAAAATTTTCTGAGTAATTTATTTACAATTTATTAAATAATTTACAGATAATTTACAATGTAATTTATAGAGAATTTATTGAAAGCTTAACGAGTAATTTATTGAGAATTTCCTACGAATTTATGAAGTAATGTGCTGAATAATTTACTAAGAAATTACTTTGAATTTATATAGAATTTTCTGACAATTTTTTGAGTGATTTACTCATAATTTACTGATTAATTCACAAAAAAAATTCTTGTTATTTTTTGTGAATTTACTCAGAATTTTCTGATAAATTACTAAGAATTTGCTGAATAATTTATAGAGAATTTTACGTGTAATTTAACGAGAAATTTCCTGAGTAATTTTGTGAGAATTTACGAAGTAATTTACTGAGTAATTTACAGAGAATTTACCAATAATTTACTGAGTAATTTACAGAGAATTTATCGAGTAATTTACTGAAAAATTACTGAATAACTCACTCATTAATTTACTTGTAATTTAGGGAGTAATTTGTTGAGAATTTACTCAGTAATTTATTTAGAATTTATTAAATAATTTGCTAAGAATTTACAGATAATTTACTGCGTTGTTTTCTTGGAATTTACAGAGTAATTTACTAAGTAATTGACTCAGAATTTTTTGAGAACTTATGGATAATTAACTGAGTAATTTACAGAGAATTTATTGAGAATTTACCGAGTAATTTACTCGGAATTTATACAGAATTTTCATAGAATTTATTGAAAATTTTCTGAGTAATTTATTTACAATTTATTAAATAATTTACAGATAATTTACAATGTAATTTATAGAGAATTTATTGAAAGCTTAACGAGTAATTTATTGAGAATTTCCTACGAATTTATGAAGTAATGTGCTGAATAATTTACTAAGAAATTACTTTGAATTTATATAGAATTTTCTGACAATTTTTTGAGTGATTTACTCATAATTTACTGATTAATTCGCAAAAAAAATTCTTGTAATTTTTTGCGAATTTACTCCGAATTTTCTGATAAATTACTAAGAATTTGCTGAATAATTTATAGAGAATTTTACGTGTAATTTAACGAGAAATTTCCTGAGTAATTTAGTGAGAATTTACGAAGTAATTTACTGAGTAATTTACAGAGAATTTACCAATAATTTACTGAGTAATTTACAGAGAACTTATCGAGTAATTTACTGATAAATTACTGAATAACTCACTCATTAATTTACTTGTAATTTAGGGAGTAATTTATTGAGAATTTACTCAGTAATTTATTCAGAATTTATTAAATAATTTACTAAGAATTTATAGATAATTTACTGCGTTATTTTCTTCAAAGTTACAGAGTAATTTACTAAGTAATTGACTCAGAATTTTTTGAGAACTTATGGATAATTAACTGAGTAATTTAGAGAGAATTTATTGAGAATTTACCGAGTAATTTACTCGAAATTTATACAGAATTTTCCTAGAATTTATTGAAATTTTTTTGAGTAATTTATTTACTATTTAGTAAATAATTTACAGATAATTTACAATGTAATTTATACAGAATTTGTTGAAAGCATAACGAGTAATTTATTGAGAATTTACTACGAATTTATGAAGTAATTTGCTGAATAATTTACTAAGAACTTACTTTCAATTTATATAGAATTTTCTGACAATTTTTTGAGTGATTTACTCATAATTTACTGATTAATTCACAAAAAAAAATTCTTGTAATTTTTTCGGAATTTACTCAGAATTTTCTGATAAATTACTAAGAATTTGCTGAATAATTTATAGAGAATTTTACGTTTAATTTAATGAGAAATTTTCTGAGTAATTTTGTGAGAATTTACGAAGTAATTTACTGAGTAATTTACTGATAAATTACTGAATAACTCACTCATTAATTTACTGAGAATTTAGGGAGTAATTTATTGAGAATTTACTCAGTAATTTATTTAGAATTTATTAAATAATTTACTAAGAATTTACAGATAATTTACTGCGTTATTTTCTTGGAATTTACAGAGTAATTTACTAAGTAATTGACTCAGAATTTTTTGAGAACTTATGGATAATTAACTGAGTAATTTACCGAGTAATTTACTCGGAATTTATACAGAATTTTGGTAGAATTTATTGAAAATTTTCTGAGTAATTTATTTACAATTTATTAAATAATTTACAGATAATTTACAATGTAATTTATAGAGAATATATTGAAAGCTTAACGAGTAATTTATTGAGAATTTACTACGAATTTATGAAGTAATTTGCTGAATAATTTACTAAGAAATTACTTTGAATTTATATAGAATTTTCTGACAATTTTTTGAGTGATTTACTCATAATTTACTGATTAATTCACAAAAAAAATTCTTGTAATTTTTTGTGAATTTACTCAGAATTTTCTGATAAATTACTAAGAATTTGTTGAATAATTTATAGAGAATTTTACGTGTAATTTAATGAGAAATTTCCTGAGTAATTTAGTGAGAATTTACGAGGTAATTTGCAGAGTAATTTAAAGAGAATTTATCGAGTAATTTACTGATAAATTACTGAATAACTCACTCATTAATTTACTTGTAATTTAGGGAGTAATTTATTGAGAATTTACTCAGTAATTTATTTAGAATTTATTAAATAATTACTAAGAATTTACAGATAATTTATTGCGTTATTTTCTTGGAATTTACAGAGTAATTTACTAAGTAATTGACTCAGAATTTTTTGAGAACTTATGGATAATTAACTGAGTAATTTAGAGAGAATTTATTGAGAATTTACCGAGTAATTTACTCGGAATTTATACAGAATTTTCCTAGAATTTATTGAAATTTTTTTGAGTAATTTATTTACTATTTAGTAAATAATTTACAGATAATTTACAATGTAATTTATACAGAATTTGTTGAAAGCATAACGAGTAATTTATTGAGAATTTACTACGAATTTATGAAGTAATTTGCTGAATAATTTACTAAGAACTTACTTTCAATTTATATAGAATTTTCTGACAATTTTTTGAGTGATTTACTCATAATTTACTGATTAATTCACAAAAAAAAATTCTTGTAATTTTTTCGGAATTTACTCAGAATTTTCTGATAAATTACTAAGAATTTGCTGAATAATTTATAGAGAATTTTACGTTTAATTTAATGAGAAATTTCCTGAGTAATTTTGTGAGAATTTACGAAGTAATTTACTGAGTAATTTACTGATAAATTACTGAATAACTCACTCATTAATTTACTGAGAATTTAGGGAGTAATTTATTGAGAATTTACTCAGTAATTTATTTAGAATTTATTAAATAATTTACTAAGAATTTACAGATAATTTACTGCGTTATTTTCTTGGAATTTACAGAGTAATTTACTAAGTAATTGACTCAGAATTTTTTGAGAACTTATGGATAATTAACTGAGTAATTTACCGAGTAATTTACTCGGAATTTATACAGAATTTTCGTAGAATTTATTGAAAATTTTCTGAGTAATTTATTTACAATTTATTAAATAATTTACAGATAATTTACAATGTAATTTATAGAGAATATATTGAAAGCTTAACGAGTAATTTATTGAGAATTTACTACGAATTTATGAAGTAATTTGCTGAATAATTTACTAAGAAATTACTTTGAATTTATATAGAATTTTCTGACAATTTTTTGAGTGATTTACTCATAATTTACTGATTAATTCACAAAAAAAATTCTTGTAATTTTTTGTGAATTTACTCAGAATTTTCTGATAAATTACTAAGAATTTGTTGAATAATTTATAGAGAATTTTACGTGTAATTTAATGAGAAATTTCCTGAGTAATTTAGTGAGAATTTACGAGGTAATTTGCAGAGTAATTTAAAGAGAATTTATCGAGTAATTTACTGATAAATTACTGAATAACTCACTCATTAATTTACTTGTAATTTAGGGAGTAATTTATTGAGAATTTACTCAGTAATTTATTTAGAATTTATTAAATAATTACTAAGAATTTACAGATAATTTATTGCGTTATTTTCTTGGAATTTACAGAGTAATTTACTAAGTAATTGACTCAGAATTTTTTGAGAACTTATGGATAATTAACTGAGTAATTTACAGAGAATTTATTGAGAATTTACAGAGTAATTTACTCGGAATTTATACAGAATTTTCTTAGAATTTATTGAAAATTTTCTGAGTAATTTATTTACAATTTATTAAATAATTTACAGATAATTTACAATGTAATTTATAGAGAATTTATTGAAAGCTTAACGAGTAATTTATTGAGAATTTCCTACGAATTTATGAAGTAATGTGCTGAATAATTTACTAAGAAATTACTTTGAATTTATATAGAATTTTCTGACAATTTTTTGAGTGATTTACTCATAATTTACTGATTAATTCACAAAAAAAATTCTTGTAATTTTTTGTGAATTTACTCAGAATTTTCTGATAAATTACTAAGAATTTGCTGAATAATTTATAGAGAATTTTACGTGTAATTTAACGAGAAATTTCCTGAGTAATTTTGTGAGAATTTACGAAGTAATTTACTGAGTAATTTACAGAGAATTTACCAATAATTTACTGAGTAATTTACAGAGAATTTATCGAGTAATTTACTGATAAATTACTGAATAACTCACTCATTAATTTACTTGTAATTTAGGGAGTAATTTATTGAGAATTTACTCAGTAATTTATTTAGAATTTATTAAATAATTTACTAAGAATTTACAGATAGTTTACTGCGTTATTTTCTTGAAATTTACAGAGTAATTTACTAAGTAATTGACTCCGAATTTTTTGAGAACTTATGGATAATTAACTGAGTAATTTACAGAGAATTTATTGAGAATTTACAGAGTAATTTACTCGGAATTTATACCGAATTTTCTTAGAATTTATTGAAAATTTTCTGAGTAATTTATTTACAATTTATTAAATAATTTACAGATAATTTACAATGTAATTTATAGAGAATTTATTGAAAGCTTAACGAGTAATTTATTGAGAATTTCCTACGAATTTATGAAGTAATGTGCTGAATAATTTACTAAGAAATTACTTTGAATTTATATAGATTTTTCTGACAATTTTTTGAGTGATTTACTCATAATTTACTGATTAATTCACCAAAAAAATTCTTGTAATTTTTTGTGAATTTACTCAGAATTTTCTGATAAATTACTAAGAATTTGTTGAATAATTTATAGAGAATTTTACGTGTAATTTAATGAGAAATTTCCTGAGTAATTTAGTGAGAATTTACGAAGTAATTTACTGAGTAATTTACAGAGAATTTACCAATAATTTACTGAGTAATTTACAGAGAATTTATCGAGTAATTTACTGATAAATTACTGAATAACTCACTCATTAATTTACTGAGAATTTAGGGAGTAATTTATTGAGAATTTACTCAGTAATTTATTTAGAATTTATTAAATAATTTCCTAAGAATTTACAGATAATTTACTGCGTTATTTTCTTTGAATTTACAGAGTAATTTACTAAGTAATTGACTCAGAATTTTTTGAGAACTTATGGATAATTAACTGAGTAATTTAGAGAGAATTTATTGAGAATTTACCGAGTAATTTACTCGGAATTTATACAGAATTTTCTTAGAATGTATTGAAAATTTTCTGAGTAATTTATTTACAATTTATTAAATAATTTACAGATAATTTACAATGTAATTTATAGAGAATTTATTGAAAGCTTAACGAGTAATTTATTGAGAATTTCCTACGAATTTATGAAGTAATGTGCTGAATAATTTACTAAGAAATTACTTTGAATTTATATAGAATTTTCTGACAATTTTTTGAGTGATTTACTCATAATTTACTGATTAATTCACCAAAAAAATTCTTGTAATTTTTTGTGAATTTACTCAGAATTTTCTGATAAATTACTAAGAATTTGTTGAATAATTTATAGAGAATTTTACGTGTAATTTAATGAGAAATTTCCTGAGTAATTTAGTGAGAATTTACGAAGTAATTTACTGAGTAATTTACAGAGAATTTATCGAGTAATTTACTGATAAATTACTGAATAACTCACTCATTAATTTACTGAGAATTTAGGGAGTAATTTATTGAGAATTTACTCAGTAATTTATTTAGAATTTATTAAATAATTTCCTAAGAATTTACAGATAATTTACTGCGTTATTTTCTTGGAATTTACAGAGTAATTTACTAAGTAATTGACTCAGAATTTTTTGAGAACTTATGGATAATTAACTGAGTAATTTAGAGAGAATTTATTGAGAATTTACCGAGTAATTTACTCAGAATTTATACAGAATTTTCTTAGAATGTATTGAAAATTTTCTGAGTAATTTATTTACAATTTATTAAATAATTTACAGATAATTTACAATGTAATTTATAGAGAATTTATTGAAAGCTTAACGAGTAATTTATTGAGAATTTCCTACGAATTTATGAAGTAATGTGCTGAATAATTTACTAAGAAATTACTTTGAATTTATATAGAATTTTCTGACAATTTTTTGAGTGATTTACTCATAATTTACTGATTAATTCACAAAAAAAATTCTTGTAATTTTTTGTGAATTTACTCAGAATTTTCTGATAAATTACTAAGAATTTGCTGAATAATTTATAGAGACTTTTACGTGTAATTTAACGAGAAATTTCCTGAGTAATTTACTGAGTAATTTACAGAGAATTTACCAATAATTTACTGAGTAATTTACAGAGAATTTATCGAGTAATTTACTGAAAAATTACTGAATAACTCACTCATTAATTTACTTGTAATTTAGGGAGTAATTTGTTGAGAATTTACTCAGTAATTTATTTAGAATTGATTAAATAATTTACTAAGAATTTACAGATAATTTACTGCCTTATTTTCTTGGAATTTACAGAGTAATTTACTAAGTAATTGACTCAGAATTTTTTGAGAACTTATGGATAATTAACTGAGTAATTTACAGAGAATTTGTTGAGAATTTACCGAGTAATTTACTCGGAATTTATACAGAATTTTCATAGAATTTATTGAAAATTTTCTGAGTAATTTATTTACAATTTATTAAATAATTTACAGATAATTTACAATGTAATTTATAGAGAATTTATTGAAAGCTTAACGAGTAATTTATTGAGAATTTCCTACGAATTTATGAAGTAATGTGCTGAATAATTTACTAAGAAATTACTTTGAATTTATATAGAATTTTCTGACAATTTTTTGAGTGATTTACTCATAATTTACTGATTAATTCACAAAAAAAATTCTTGTAATTTTTTGTGAATTTACTCCGAATTTTCTGATAAATTACTAAGAATTTGCTGAATAATTTATAGAGAATTTTACGTGTAATTTAACGAGAAATTTCCTGAGTAATTTAGTGAGAATTTACGAAGTAATTTACTGAGTAATTTACAGAGAATTTACCAATAATTTACTGAGTAATTTACAGAGAACTTATCGAGTAATTTACTGATAAATTACTGAATAACTCACTCATTAATTTACTTGTAATTTAGGGAGTAATTTATTGAGAATTTACTCAGTAATTTATTCAGAATTTATTAAATAATTTACTAAGAATTTACAGATAATTTACTGCGTTATTTTCTTGAAATTTACAGAGTAATTTACTAAGTAATTGACTCAGAATTTTTTGAGAACTTATGGATAATTAACTGAGTAATTTACAGAGAATTTATTGAGAATTTACCGAGTAATTTACTCGGAATTTATACAGAATTTTCCTAGAATTTATTGAAAATTTTTTGAGTAATTTAGTTACTATTTAGTAAATAATTTACAGATAATTTACAATGTAATTTATAGAGAATTTGTTGAAAGCTTAACGAGTAACTTATTGAGAATTTACTACGAATTTATGAAGTAATTTGCTGAATAATTTACTAAGAAATTACTTTGAATTTATATAGAATTTTCTGACAATTTTTTGAGTAATTTACTCATAATTTACTGATTAATTCACAAAAAAAAATTCTTGTAATTTTTTCGGAATTTACTCCGAATTTTCTGATAAATTACTAAGAATTTGCTGAATAATTTATAGAGAATTTTACGTGTAATTTAATGAGAAATTTCCTGAGTAGTTTAGTGAGAATTTATGAAGTAATTTACTGAGTAATTTACAGGGAATTTATCGGATAATTTACTGATAAATTACTGAATAACTCACTCATTAATTTACTGAGAATTTAGGGAGTAATTTATTGAGAATTTACTTAGTAATTTATTTAGAATTTAGGGAGTAATTTACTTATAATTTACTGATTAATTCAGAAAAAAAATTCTTGTAATTTTTTGGGAATTTACTCAGAATTTTCTGATAAATTACTAAGAATTTGCTGAATAATTTATAGAGAATTTTACGTGTAATTTAATGAGAAATTTCCTGAGTAATTTAGTGAGAATTTACGAAGTAATTTACTGAGTAATTTACAGAGAAATTACCAATAATTTACTGAGTAATTTACAGAGAATTTATCGAGTAATTTACTGATAAATTACTGAATAACTCACTCATTAATTTACTTGTAATTTAGGGAGTAATTTATTGAGAATTTACTCAGTAATTTATTTAGAATTTATTAAATAATTACTAAGAATTTACAGATAATTTACTCAGAGTAATAACTCACTCATTAAATTATTTAGAATTTATTAAATAATTTACAGAAAATTTACAATGTAATTTATAGAGAATTTATTGAAAGCTTAACGAGTAATTTATTGAGAATTTACTACGAATTTATGAAGTAATTTGCTGAATAATTTACTAAGAAATTACTTTGAATTTATATAGAATTTTCTGACAATTTTTTGAGTAATTTACTAATAATTTACTGATTAATTCACAAAAAAAATTCTTGTAATTTTTTGTGAATTTACTCAGAATTTTATGATAAATTAATAAGAATTTGCTGAATAATTTATAGAGAATTTTACGTGTAATTTAATGGGAAATTTCTTGAGTAATTTAGTGAGACTTTACGAAGTAATTTACTGAGTAATTTACAGAGAATTTACCAATAATTTACTGAGTAATTTACAGAGAATTTATCTAGTAATTTACTAATAAATTACTGAATAACTCACTCATTAATTTACTGAGAATTTAGGGAGTAATTTATTGAGAATTTACTCAGTAATTTATTTAGAATTTATTGAATAATTTACTAAGAATTTACAGATAATTTACTGCGTTATTTTCTTGGAATTTACAGAGTTATTTACTAAGTAATTGACTCAGAATTTTTTGAGAACTTATGGATAATTAACTGAGTAATTTATAGAGAATTTATTGAGAATTACCGAGTAATTTACTCGGAATTTATACAGAATTTTCTTAGAATTAATTGAAAATTTTCTGAGTAATTTATTTACAATTTATTAAATAATTTACAGATAATTTACAATGTAATTTATAGAGAATTTATTGAAAGCTTAACGAGTAATTTATTGAGAATTTACTACGAATTTATGAAGTAATTTGCTGAATAATTTACTAAGAAATTACTTTGAATTTATATAGAATTTGTTGACAATTTTTTGAGTAATTCACTCATAATTTACTGATTAATTCACAAAAAAAATTCTTGTAATTTTTTGGGAATATACTCAGAATTTTCTGATAAATTACTAAGAATTTGCTGAATAATTTATAGAGAATTTTACGTGTAATTTAACGAGAAATTTCCTGAGTAATTTAGTGAGAATTTACGAAGTAATTTACTGAGTAATTTACAGAGAATTTATCGAGTAATTTACTGATAAATTACTGAATAACTCACTCATTAATTTACTTGTAATTTAGGGAGTAATTTATTGAGAATTTACTCAGTAATTTATTTAGTATTTAGTAAATAATTTACAGATAATTTACAATGTAATTTATAGAGAATTTATTGAAAGCTTAACGAGTAATTTATTGAGAATTTACTACGAATTTATGAAGTAATTTGCTTAATAATTTACAAAGAAAATACTTTGAATTTATATAGAATTTTCTGACCATTTTTTGAGTAATTTACTCATAATTTACTAATTAATTCACAAAAAAAATTCTTGTAATTTTTGGTGAATTTACTCAGAATTTTCTGATAAATTACTAAGAATTTGTTGAATAATTTACAGAGAATTTTACGTGTAATTTAATGAGAAATTTCCTGAGTAATTTAGTGAGAATTTACGAAGTAATTTACTGAGTAATTTACAGAGAATTTACCAATAATTTACTGAGTAATTTACAGAGAATTTATCGAGTAATTTACTGATAAATTACTGAATAACTCACTCATTAATTTACTTGTAATTTAGGGAGTAATTTATTGAGAATTTACTCAGTAATTTATTTAGTATTTATTAAATAATTTACTAAGAATTTACAGATAATTTACTGCGTTATTTTCTTGGAATTTACAGAGTAATTTACTAAGTAATTGACTAAGAATTTTTTGAGAACTTATGGATAATTAACTGAGTAATTTACAGAGAATTTATTGAGAATTGACCGAGTAATTTACTCGGAATTTATAAAAAATTTTCTTAGAATTTATTGAAAATTTTCTGCGTAATTTTATTTACTATTTAGTAAATAATTTACAGATAATTTACAATGTAATTTATAGAGAATTTATTGGAAGCTTAACGAGTAATTTATTGAGAATTTACTATAAATTTATGAAGTAATTTGCTGAATAATTTACTAAGAAATTACTTTGAATTTATATAGAATTTTCTGACAATTTTTTGAGTAATTTACTCATAATTTACTGATTAATTCACAAAAAAAATTCTTGTAATTTTTTGGGAATTTACTCAGAATTTTCTGATAAATTACTAAGAATTTGCTGAATAATTTATAGAGAATTTTACGTGTAATTTAATGAGAAATTTCCTGAGTAATTTAGTGAGAATTTACGAAGTAATTTACTGAGTAATTTACAGAGAATTTATCGAGTAATTTACTGATAAATTACTGAATAACTCACTCATTAATTTACTTGTAATTTAGGGAGTAATTTATTGAGAATTTACTCAGTAATTTATTTAGAATTTATTAAATAATTTACTAAGAATTTACAGATAATTTACTTCGTTATTTTCTTGGAATTTACAGAGTAATTTACTAAGTAATTGACTCAGAATTTTTTGAGAACTTATGGATAATTAACTGAGTAATTTACAGAGAATTTATTGAGAATTTACCGAGTAATTTACTCGGAATTTATAAAGAATTTTCTTACAATTTATTGAAAATTTTCTGCGTAATTTATTTACTATTTAGTAAATAATTTACAGATAATTTACACTGTAATTTATAGAGAATTTATTGAAAGCTTAACGAGTAATTTATTGAGAATTTGCTACCAATTTATGAAGTAATTTGCTGAATAATTTACTAAGAAATTACTTTGAATTTATATAGAATTTTCTGACAATTTTTTGAGTAATTTACTCATAATTTACTGATTAATTCACAAAAAAAAATTCTTGTAATTTTCTGGGAATTTACTCAGAATTTTCTGATAAATTACAAAGAATTTGCTGAATAATTTACAGAGAATTTTACGTGTAATTAAATGTGAATTTTCCTGAGTAATTTAGTGAGAATTTACGAAGTAATTTACTGAGTAATTTACAGAGAATTTACCAATAATTTACTGAGTAATTTACAGAGAATTTATCGAGTAATTTACTGATAAATTGCTGAATAACTCACTCACTAATTTACTTGTAATTTAGGGAGTAATTTATTGAGAATTTACTACGAATTTATGAAGTAATTTGCTGAATAATTTACTAAGAATTTACTTTGAATTTATATAGAATTTTCTGACAATTTTTTGAGTAATTTACTCATAATTTACTGATTAATTCAAAAAAAAAATTCTTGTTTTGGGAATTTACTCAGAATTTTATGATAAATTAATAAGAATTTGCTGAATAATTTATAGAGAATTTTACGTGTAATTTAATGAGAAATTTCTTGAGAATTTACGAAGTAATTTACTGAGTAATTAACAGAGAATTTACCAATAATTTACTGAGTAATTCACAGAGAATTTATCGAGTAATTTACTGATAAATTACTGAATAACTCACTCATTAATTTACTGAGAATTTAGGGAGTAATTTTTTGAGAATTTACTCAGCAATTTGTTTAGAATTTATTAAATAATTTACAAAGAATTTACAGATAATTTACTGCGTTATTTTCTTGGAATTTACAGAGTAATTTACTAAGTAATTGACTCAGAATTTTATGGATAATTAACTGAGTAATTTACAGAGAATTTATTGAGAATTTACCGAGTAATTTACTCGGAATTTATACAGAATTTTCTTAGAATTTATTGAAAATTTTCTGAGTAATTTATTTACTATTTACTAAATAATTTACAGATAATTTACAATGTAATTTATAGAGAATTTATTGAAAGCTTAACGAGTAATTTATTGAGAATTTACTACGAATTTATGAAGTAATTTGCCGAATAATTTACTAAGAAATTACTTTGAATTTATATAGAATTTTCTGACATTTTTTTTGAGTAATTCACTCATAATTTGCTGATTAATTCACAAAAAAAATTCTTGTAATTTTTTGGGAATTTACTCAGAATTTTCTGATAAATTACTAAGAATTTGCTGAATAATTTATTGAGAATTTTACGTGTAATGTAATGAGAAATTTGCTGAGTAATTTTGTGAGAATTTACGAAGTAATTTACTGAGTAATTTACAGAGAATTTACCAATAATTTACTGAGTAATTTACAGAGAATTTATCGAGTAATTTACTGATAAATTACTGAATAACTCACTCATTAATTTACTTGTAATGTAAGGAGTAATTTTTTGAGAATTTACTCAGTAATTTATTTAGAATTTATTAAATAATTACTAAGAATTTACAGATAATTTACTGCGTCATTTTCTTGGAATTTACAGAGTATTTTACTAAGTAATTGACTCAGAATTTTTTGAGAACTTATGGATAATTAACTGAGTAATTTACAGAGAATTTATTGAGAATTTATCGAGAAATTTACTCGGAATTTATACAGAATGTTCTTAGAATTTATTGAAAATTTTCTGAGTAATTTATTTACTATTTATTAAATAATTTACAGGTAATTTACAGTGTAATTTATAGAGAATTTACTACGAATTTATGAAGTAATTTGCTGAATAATTTACTAAGAAATTACTTTGAATTTATATAGAATTTTCTGACAATTTTTTGAGTAATTTACTCATAATTTACTGATTAATTCACAAAAAAAATTCTTGTAATTTTTTGGGAATTTACTCATAATTTTCTTATAAATTACTAAGAATTTGCTGAATAATTTATAGAGAATTTTACGTGTAATTTAATGAGAAATTTCCTGAGTAATTTAGTGAGAATTTACGAAGTAATTTACTGAGTAATTTACCGAGAATTTACCAATAATTTACTGAGTAATTAAAGAGAATTTATCGAGTAATTTACTGAGAATTTGGGGAGTAATTTATTGAGAATTTACTCTGTAAATTATTTAGAATTTATTATATAATTTACTAAGAATTTACAGATAATTTACTGCGTTATTTTCTTGGAATTTACAGAGTAATTTTCTAATAATTTACTGAGTAATTTACTAAGTAATTGACTCAGAATTTTTTGAGAACTTATGGATAATTAGCTGAGTAATTTACAAATAATTTATTGAGAATTTATCGAGTAATTTACTTAGAATTTATACAGAATTTTCTTAGAATTTATTGAAAATTTTCTGAGTAATTTATTTACAATTTATTAAATAATTTACAGGTAATTTACAGTGTAATTTATAGGGAATTTATTGGAAGCTTAACGAGTAATTTATTGAGAATTTACTACGAATTTATGAAGTAATTTGCTGAATAATTTACTAAGAAATTACTTTGAATTTATATAGAATTTTCTGACAATTTTTTGAGTAATTTACTCATAATTTACTGATTAATTCACAAAAAAAAATTCTTGTAATTTTTTGGGAATTTACTCAGAATTTTCTGATAAATTACTAAGAATTTGCTGAATAATTTATAGAGAATTTTACGTGTAATTTAATGAGAAATTTCCTGAGTAATTTAGTGAGAATTTACGAAGTAATTTACTGAGTAATTTACAGAGAATTTACCAATAATTTACTGAGTAATTTACAGAGAGTTTATCGAGTAATTTAATGATAAATTACTGAATAACTCACTCATTAATTTACTTGTAATTTAAGGAGTAATTTTTTGAGAATTTACTCAGTAATTTATTTAGAATTTATTAAATAATTACTAAGAATTTACAGATAATTTACTGTGTTATTTTCTTGGAATTTAAAGAGTAATTTACTAAGTAATTGACTCAGAATTTTTTGAGAACTTATGGATAATTAACTGAGTAATTTACAGAGAATTTATTGAGAATTTACCGAGTAATTTACTCGGAATTTATACAGAATTTTCTTAGAATTTATTGAAAATTTTCTGCGTAATTTATTTACTATTTAGTAAATAATTTACAGATAATTTACAATGTAATTTATTGAGAATTTACTACGAATTTATGAAGTAATTTGCTGAATAATTTACTAAGAAATTACTTTGAATTTATATAGAATTTTCTGACAATTTTTTGAGTAATTTACTCATAATTTACTGATTAATTCACAAAAAAAATTCTTGTAATTTTTTGGGAATTTACTCAGAATTTTCTGATAAATTACTAAGAATTTGCTGAATAATTTATAGAGAATTTTACGTGTAATTTAATGAGAAATTTCTTGAGTAATTTAGTGAGAATTTACGAAGTAATTTACTGAGTAATTTACAGAGAATTTACCAATAATTTACTGAGTAATTTACAGAGAATTTATCGAGTAATTTACTGATAAATTACTGAATAACTCACTCATTAATTTACTTGTAATTTAGGGAGTAATTTATTGATAATTTACTCAGTAATTTATTTAGAATTTATTAAATAATTTACTAAGAATTTACAGATAATTTACTGCGTTATTTTCTTGGAATTTACAGAGTAATTTACTAAGTAATTGACTCAGAATTTTTTGAGAACTTATGGATAATTAACTGAGTAATTTATTGAGAATTTACCGAGTAATTTACTCAGAATTTATACAGAATTTTCTTAGAATTTATTGAAAATTTTCTGAGTAATTTATTTACTATTTATTAAATAATTTACAGATAATTTACAATGTAATTTATAGAGAATTTTTTGAAAGCTTAACGAGTAATTTATTGAGAATTTACTACGAATTTATGAAGTAATTTGCTGAATAATTTACTAAGAAATTACTTTGAATTTATATAGAATTTTCTGACAATTTTTTGAGTGATTTACTCATAATTTACTGATTAATTCACAAAAAAAATTCTTGTAATTTTTTGTGAATTTACTCAGAATTTTCTGATAAATTACTAAGAATTTGCTTAATAATTTACAGAGAATTTTACGTGTAATTTAATGAGAAATTTCCTGAGTAATTTAGTCCATGAGAGCCGTGCTTAAGTCCAATGAAATGACATATATTTGTACAAAGTCTTGCAACTTAGATACAATAAGGAAATGAGATACAAAATACATCTTGACCAAAAGGCTTCTCAAGCCGACATATACAAGTGCACAAGAAATATAAGCTAAGAAGCATAATCTTCAAGATGGTGCAAAATGCTAATCCAAAACACGTCGGCAATGCACCCAAAAACACATTGGCTACACGTCTAGGCCTCATTGCCTTCTTGCTCATCACCTACATATATATAGAGAGGGTGAGCTTGGATACTCAGTGAATGATATTAGAAATAAAGGTTTTGCATGATTGACATCCAAGATTCCTTTCAAAACAATACATAGCATACTTTACAATCAAGGGGGAGAAATCAAGTTCATTGCCGGCCTTTCAAGTTCCTTGGATGTTATTACATCTACTTAATACAAGGGGGTGATGACATTCCAAGACAAGAGTGCAGTTGCATTATAGTCCCCTGCAACTAAGGACTTTCAAGACAAGAGTGGAGTTGCATTATAGTCCCCTGCAGCTAAGGACTTTCAAGACAAGAGTGCAGTTGCATTATAGTCCCCTGCAGCTAAGGACTTTCAAGACAAGAGTGCAGTTGCATTATAGTCCCCTGCAGCTAAGGACTTTCAAGAAATGTCATCAAAACAAGATAGTGCTTAATATACAAGTAGGGATAGTCATTCATGCTGATTCAAGTACTTTTCAAAACAAGGCAAGACGAGATTTATGAAAGCAAGTGTAACATAACTTTATTAAAAATACCACTCACATAGTTCTTCACACGTCGGGGTCGAGACAAGCCCAAGTCCTACAAACACATGGCAAAGCCTATTGAATGCACCTTCAAACAAGTCTCTTATGTACACAAATGATTTCGGAAAACATGCTGGGCACCAACCAGGTCTAGGCCGAGGTTCCATACCTCCTCGCCGAGGTGTGTTCCCGAAGGCCACATTTAAGGACAAGAGATCGGGGAAAATCCGGGTTTCCCTCTGCTGATGAATCATGAAGAACATGAGTATGAAAAACATGAAGAACATGAATGCTAAAATCATAACTTGTTATTACAAGATCTGGGATTTCATGACATGAGTTCGAAAACATGGACCTGGGTACCCATACTTGAAAATCATGCAAGAACAAACGCAAAACATGAGTCTAGGCAAAAAGCTTTCGGATCAAAACATGACTTTCTTGAAGAACACATGAATGTCATTTTCTCTTTCTAAAACCGAATTTCAAGACGATGCATGGCTTACAAATCATATCCGATCATGCAATGCAATAACATGAACATAAAGAACATCATGAGCAGATCAAGAATCTAACCTTAGAACACGAATCTAACGGTTTGATCTCAAGGAATCAAGCTTGAAGACTTACTTTCTCACTCTAAAACTCCTTCTTCCTCCTAGAGTTTCTCTCTCTACAGGGCAAGGTTATGATACCAAATGATAGTTTTCTTTACCCAGTTCTGGGGTTAACCCTCTTCTGAGACACGTGGCGGCGATTGGTTGGGTTTTCCCTAAAAAGGTGGCTGACAGACCAGACAAAGCATGGTGGAAGGGTGTTCAACAAGTAAAGCGGTATGGGCTCTCTGACGAGGCAATGACATCGGCTAATAACAAGGCGTATCTAACAAGCTACACGGAATGGCACTCCGGCAAGGGGTGACATCGGCTAACAAAAGGACTTCGGCAACTAAGGTGACAATGACCTCGGCTAAGAAGGACAACACTTGACTAAGCTGTGCCACATCTTGGCCTAGATGCGCCATACCTCGGTCTAGGTCATACCACTCCAGGACGAGATCACTTGGGTGCAAGGTAACATCTCGGCTAATGTGTCAAGGCAAGGACGGAGGTCAACAAGGGGTTCCAAGATACTTCTAGACTGAGGATGACCTCGGCTTGGAATGATCTAGGCATAACGTAACCTAGGCTGGGAATAACATCGGCTAACATAACTCAGGCAAGGCGTGACCTAAGTTTCACATCAAGGAAGGAACAAGACAAGCATACAACACTTAGACAAATCACAAGGCTTCAAATCAAGGCATGGATTTCACTCACTTAAGCGAAACAAGGCACAAACATACACATGCAAGCTCAACAAGCCATAATCATACAGATGCTCATGAACATGACGAAGACATAAAATGTGGGTTCTTACAGTCTACCCTCCTTAAAGAAGTTTGGTCCCCAAACTTAAGTTACCTTGTCCTACGAATAACTCCGGGTAACGGATTTTCATCTCCTCTTCCTTTTCCCATGTGGCCTCCTCGCCATAATGTTTCTCCCATTCGATTTTCACCATTGATATCGACTTGTTTCTCAACTGTCTCACTTGTCTGTCGATAATTCCCATCGGCTTCTCTTCGTAGCCCAGGTCTTCATTAACTACAACCCCGGAGTAATCTATTACATGCAGTGGGTCTCGGATATATTTTCTCAGCATTGAAACATGAAACACGCTGTGGACTTGGCTCAAATCTGGCGGCAAAGCGAGTCTGTAAGCAACGGTGTTAACTTTCTCAAGAATTTCAAACGGCCCAATATATCGGGGTGCAAGTTTACCCTTCTTCCCAAATCTCGAAACTCCTGTCACCGACGAGACCTTCAAAAATACATGATCCCCAATTTCAAATTCTAACTCCCTCCTTCTTTGGTCGGCATAACACTTCTGTCGACTCTGTGCGGTCTTAATCCTCTGCTGAATGAGTTTGATCTTTTCAGTTGTCATCTGAACCAACTCGGGGCCAATTAGAGCTTTGTCTCCTACTTCAGTCCAACATATCGGCGATCTGCACTCCCTTCCATACAAAGCTTCATACGGCGCCATGCCTATGCTGGCTTGATAACTGTTGTTGTACGCGAACTCTACCAATGGCAAATGCAACTTCCCTAGAAGTCCAACACGCACAGTCTGAGCATGTCTTCGAGTGTCTGAATCGTTCTTTTTGTCTGCCCATCGGTCTGGGGGTGAAAGGCTGTGCAAAATCTCAATTCAGTTCCCAAGGCTCCTTGTAGACTCTGCCAAAATCTAGAAACGAACTTCGGATCTCGGTCTGACATAATGGACATCGGCACACCATGAAGCCTAATGATCTCATTCATGTACAATTCGGCAAGTCGGCCGGCATTGAATGTAGTCTTGACAAGCAAGAAGTGAGCTGACTTAGTAAACCTGTCGACTATAACCCAAATGGAATCCATACCTCTTTGCGTCCTCGGCAAACCCACTACGAAATCCATGGAGATGTGCTCCCATTTCCACTCAGGAATTGACAAGGGTTGAAGTAGTCCTGCCGGTCTCTGGTGTTCCGCCTTCACTTGCTGACAACACAGGCACTGAAATACAAACTCGGCTATTTCTCTTTTCATGTTTGGCCACCAAAAGGTCCGCTTTACGTCCTGATACATCTTGGTGCTCCCTAGATGAATGGCAAACTTGGAACTATGGGCCTCTTGCAAAATCTTCCTTTTCAACTCTGGTACGTCGGCCACGCACAATCTTCCTTCAAACTTAAGCACATGATTCTCCATGGTGTATCCCGGCCTCGGCTTGGTGACGAATTCATCAATTACCTTCTTGAGGAATTTATCCTCCCTCTGCCTGGTCTTCGCTTCCTCAATAATGGTCAGTTCCACCGAAACCGCTGTCAGGCACACCAAACTTCCAACTAACTTCCTGCTCAATGCGTCGGCTACGGAATTTGCCTTACCTGGGTGATACTGAATCTGCATGTCATAATCCTTCAGCAGTTCGAGCCATCTTCTCTGCCTCATATTTAACTCTTTCTGAGTGAACAAGTACTTCAGGCTCTTGTGGTCGGTGAAAACTTGGCAAGATGTTCCATACAAGTAATGACGCCATATCTTCAAGGCAAAAACCACGGCAACTAGCTCCAGATCATGGGTAGGATAATTCTTTTCGTTGGGCTTCAACTGACGAGACGCGTATGCTATGACTTTACCTTCCTGCATTAACACGCAACCCAAACCCTTATGTGAAGCATCACTGTAAATCTGAAATTCCTTATTAGCCGATGGTAGTACGAGAACTGGTGCTGTAACCAACCTCGTCTTCAGCTCCTGGAAGGCTGATTCTCTTTCATTGGTCCATTCATAAGCTGCTCCCTTCTTAGTTAGTTGTGTCAATGGCACTGCAATCCTCGAGAAATCCTTCACAAACTTTCTGTAATAACCTGCCAAACCCAGAAAACTATGAACCTCGGACATGTTGGTCGGCGTCGGCCAATTCACAACGGCTTCAATCTTACTGGGGTCAACTGATATACCATCTTCATTAATCACATGCCCTAGAAATGAAATGCTGGAAAGCCAAAACTCGCATTTACTCAACTTGGCGTACAACTTCTTATCTCTCAAGGTCTGCAGGGCAAGTCTCAGATGATTCTCGTGCTCGCTCGTACTCCCGGAATAGATCAATATGTCGTCGATAAAAATAATGACAAACTCATCTAGGTACGGCTTAAAGACTCTGTTCATCAAGTCCATGAATGCTGCTGGGGCATTGGTTACTCCGAAGGGCATTACCAAAAATTCGTAGTGGCCATATCTTGTCCGAAAAGCAGTTTTCTCGATGTCCTCGGCTTTAACCTTCAACTGGTGGTAGCCTGACCTAAGGTCAATCTTGGAAAAGACTCGTGCTCCTTGTAGTTGATCAAGCAAATCATCGATTCTAGGCAATGGGTACTTGTTCTTAATGGTCACCTTATTAAGTTCTCTGTAGTCAATGCAAAGACGAAGTGTGCCATCCTTTTTCTTAACAAATAGAACGGGTGCTCCCCACGGTGAAGTGCTCGGCCTAACAAATCCCTTATCCAACAACTCTTGTAATTGCGATTTTAGTTCTCTAAGTTCGGCTGGGGCCATTCTGTAAGGTGTTTTGGAGATGGGTTGTGTCCCTGACAGGATGTCCACAGTAAACTCTATTTCCCTATCGACAAGGTGGCCAGGCAACTCACTCGGAAAGACATCGGGGAATTCCTCAACAACGGGTATGTCGGCTAACTCAACACTTCCATTCAAATCACTTAGTATACTGCACAAATAACCCTGACATCCTTTTTGGATCAACTTGTAGGCCTTCATGGATGAGATTAAGTAAGGTGGGGGTACTACTCCTTTACCTTGGAAAATGACCTCAGCTTGACTTGGGGTCTTCAGTGTGACGCTCTTAGTAACACAATTAATGGATGCATGGTTCGCTACTAACCAATCCATCCCCAATATGACATCGAAGTGGGTCATGCTTAATGGCATCAAATCAACTAACAATTCTACACTCTCAATCATAACAATACACGCCCTATAAATGGATGTAGCAATCATATTTCTCCCAGATGGAGTAGACACAAATAATACGTAATCAAGGGGTTCTAATTCTCTACTCAACTTCTCGGCGAATATAGTGGACACAAATGAATGCGTAGAACCCGAATCAATCAATACGTATGCATCTTGAGAACAAATTGAAAGGGTACCTGACACTACCGCCTCGGCATTCTGGGCGTCTCTGGGTACCAATGCAAAAACTCTGCCTTGCCTTGCCTGTATTCTCCTGACGTTGTTGTTCTGTGCAGGGCCCGAGGTGCTTCCATTCCTCTTTCCGCCGTCAGTCCCTGCCTTCGGGCAGTCCTTCACACGATGACCTATCTCGCTGCACTCATAGCAAGCTCCTGTTGCCCAACGACAAACCCCGAAATGTAGCTTTCCACAACTTGCGCACACCGGCTTGGCGTCACCTTCCTGATTTGAGTTGCTGGAACTGTCTGTGCTCATTCTCTTTTTGGCATTGAACGGAACTCGGCGATTATCATAATTCTATCTCTTCCTCTGACCCTCACCTGAACTCTGGTATCGGTTCAAGTTAGCTTCAGCCAGGATGGCCTTGTCCAGTACTCCGGCGTATGTCGGCATATTGAGCATATTGACCCGATCTTGTATCGGTCCACGCAACCCACTTTCGAACTTCCTCGCCTTTCGATATTCGTCGTCAACCATATGAGGCGCATATCTCGCCAGTTCAGTAAAGGTACGATCGTATTCTGCGACTGTCTTGTTCCCTTGCATCAGATTCTGGAACTCTGTGGTCTTTCGGTCTCGGACGCTAAGGGGGAAATGTTTGTTGTAGAATAGCTCCAAAAATTTGGCCCAAGTCAAACTCAGATTGCTTTCTCGGACCATCATCCACCACCTACGAGCATCGTCGTCTAATGTGAATGCTGCCAGAGATACCTTCTGGGCGTCTGTACTGGGGAAGATCTCAAACAACTTCTCCATCTCTAAAACCCATGCCTCGGCTTTCATTGGTTCTATACCTCCTTGAAATCTCGGCGGTTTCATTTTCTTGAACTCTCTGATTAGGGTTATCGTGTCGTTCCCATACAAAGCCTGCTGTAGTGGCACTTGTGGCACTGGAGGGGGTGGAGCTGTATAACGGCCATTCGTCTGTTCGGCCTGCGTGGAAGTCGTACCAGTATCCTGTGGCCTAGGTTGTCTCTGCTCACGAACCAAGCCTTCGACTAACCTTTCCAATCTCTCCAATCTATCTTCTGAACGATCTCGGCCAACTGGAGGTCTACCTCTCCTCATGATGCTAGGAGAATGCAAGATGAGACTTTATAATAACTGAACAGCTAATACGTATACAAGTAACAAATGTCTATGCCGAAATGATGCACACGTAGTCAAGTAGCAAGCAATATGATGCAATCCTAACATCATTCTAAGGAAAATCCTATGCTCTTTAGGACTCAAGGTGGGTGATTAACGTACTATAAGGATCTCGTGCTCTGATACCATTCTGTCACGCCCCCAAACCGCCCCTAGTAGTTTGGTGCCGTGATGGCCAGTAATCCGAGATTACCGAAGGCCGACTTACAAGAATCACACACAATCAGAGTATAAATATGGGGCTTACAAGTGCGAAAGCAACATATATACATATACTGAATCTAAATAGTCCATGAGAGCCGTGCTTAAGTCCAATGAAATGACATATATTTGTACAAAGTCTTGCAACTTAGATACAATAAGGAAATGAGATACAAAATACATCTTGACCAAAAGGCTTCTCAAGCCGACATATACAAGTGCACAAGAAATATAAGCTAAGAAGCATAATCTTCAAGATGGTGCAAAATGCTAATCCAAAACACGTCGGCAATGCACCAAAAAACACATCGGCTACACGTCTAGGCCTCATTGCCTTCTTGCTCATCACCTACATATATATAGAGAGGGTGAGCTTGGATACTCAGTGAATGATATTAGAAATAAAGGTTTTGCATGATTGACATCCAAGATTCCTTTCAAAACAATACATAGCATACTTTACAATCAAGGGGGAGAAATCAAGTTCATTGCCGGCCTTTCAAGTTCCTTGGATGTTATTACATCTACTTAATACAAGGGGGTGATGACATTCCAAGACAAGAGTGCAGTTGCATTATAGTCCCCTGCAGCTAAGGACTTTCAAGACAAGAGTGCAGTTGCATTATAGTCCCCTGCAGCTAAGGACTTTCAAGACAAGAGTGCAGTTGCATTATAGTCCCCTGCAGCTTAGGACTTTCAAGACAAGAGTGCAGTTGCATTATAGTCCCCTGCAGCTAAGGACTTTCAAGACAAGAGTGCAGTTGCATTATAGTCCCCTGCAGCTAAGGACTTTCAAGACAAGAGTGCAGTTGCATTATAGTCCCCTG
Source organism: Camellia sinensis (assembly GCF_055761805.1). NCBI lineage: Eukaryota > Viridiplantae > Streptophyta > Magnoliopsida > Ericales > Theaceae > Camellia > Camellia sinensis. The sequence continues at coordinate 92,791,020 of NC_138964.1, forward strand.
CAGCTAAGGACTTTCAAGAAATGTCATCAAAACAAGATAGTGCTTAATATACAAGTAGGGATAGTCATTCATGCTGATTCAAGTACTTTTCAAAACAAGGCAAGACGAGATTTATGAAAGCAAGTATAACATAGCTTTATTAAAAATACCACTCACATAGTTCTTCACACATCGGGGTCGAGACAAGCCCAAGTCCTACAAACACATGGCAAAGCCTATTAAATGCACCTTCAAACAAGTCTCTTATGTACACAAATGATTTCGGAAAACATGCTGGGCACCAACCATGTCACGCCCCCAAACCGCCCCTAGTAGTTTGGTGCCATGATGGCCAGTAATCCGAGATTACCAAAGGCCGACTTACAAGAATCACACACAATCAGAGTATAAAATATGGGGCTCACTAGTGCGGAAGCATCGTACACATGTATATATATATGGAATCTAAATAGTCCATGAGAGCCGTGCTTAAGTCCAATGATATGACAAACATTCATACAAAGTCTTACAACTTAGGTACAATAAGGAAATGAAATACAAAATACATCTTGACCAAAAGGCTTCTCAAGCCGACATATACAAATTACAAATGGAACATAAGCTAAGAAGCATAATCTTCAAGACGTTACAAAATACTAATCCAAACACGTCGGCACAGCACCCAAAACACATCGGCAACACACCTAGGCCTCAATGCCTTCTTGCTCATCACCTACATATATATAGAGAGGGTGAGCTTGGATACTCAGTGAATGATATTATAAATAAAGGTTTTTTCATGATTGATATCCGAGATTCTTTCGAAAACATACATAGCATATTTTACAAGCAAGGGAAGAAATCAAGTTCGTTGCCGGTCTTTCAAATTCCTTGGATGTTATTAACATCTACATAATAGGAGTGCGATGACATTTCAAGACAAGAGTGCAGTTGCATTATAGTCCCCTGCAACTAAGGACTTTCAAGACAAGAGTGCAGTTGCATTATAGTCCCCTGCAACTAAGGACTTTCAAGACAAGAGTGCAGTTGCATTATAGTCCCCTGCAACTAAGGACTTTCAAGACAAGAGTGCAGTTGCATTATAGTCCCCTGCAACTAAGGACTTTCAAGACAAGAGTGCAGTTGCATTATAGTCCCCTGCAACTAAGGACTTTCAAGACAAGAGTGCAGTTGCATTATAGTCCCCTGCAGCTAAGGACTTTCAAGACATGTCATCAAAACAAGATAGTGCTTAATATACAAATAGGGATAGTCATTCATGCTAGATCAAGTACTTTTCAAAACAAGGCAAGACGAGATTTTATGAAAGCAAGTGTAACATAGCTTTATTAAAAATACCACTCACATAGTTCTTCACACGTCGGGGTCGAGACAAGCCCAAGTCCTACAAACACATGGCAAAGCCTATTGAATGCACCTTCAAACAAGTCTCTTATGTACACAAATGATTTCGGAAAACATGCTGGGCCCCAACCAGGTCTAGGCCGAGGTCCCATACCTCCTTGCCGAGGTGTGTTCCCGAGGGCCACATGCAAGGAAAAGAGGTCGGGAAACTCTGGGTTTCCCTCTGCTGATGAACATGAAGAACATGAGTGTGAAAACATGAAAAATATGAATGTTCAATCACAATCTGTTGTCGCAAAACTGGGATTTTCATGCTACGAGTTTGAAAACATGGACCTGGGTACCCATAGTTGAAAATCATGCAAGAACAAACACAAAACATGAGTCTAGGCAAAAAGCTTTCGGATCAAAACATGACTTTCTTGAAGAACACATGAATGTCATTTTCTCTTTCTAAAACCGAATTTCAAGACGATGCATGGCTTACAAATCATATCCGATCATGAAATGCAATAACATGAACATAAAGAACATCATGAGCAGATCAAGAATCTAACCTTAGAACACGAATCTAACGGTTTGATCTCAAGGAATCAAGCTTGAAGACTTACTTTCTCACTCTAGAACTCCTTCTTCCTCCTAGAGGTTCTCTCTCTACAAGGCAAGGTTATGATACCAAATGATAGTTTTCTTTACCCGGTTCTGGGGTTAACCCTCTGCTGAGACACGTGGCGGCGACTGGTTGGGTTTCCCCTGAAAAGGTGGCTGACAGACCAGACAAAGCATGGTGGAAGGGTGTTCAACAAGTAAAGCGGTATGGGCTCTCTGACGAGGCAATGACATCGGCTAATAACAAGGCGTATCTAATAAGCTACACAGAATGGCACTCCGGCAAGGGGTGATGTCGGCTAACAAAAAAAGGACTTCGGCAACTAAGGTGACAATGACCTCGGCTAAGAAGGACAACACTTGACTAAGCTGTGCCACATCTTGGCCTAGATGCGCCACACCTCGGTCTAGGTCATACCACTCCAGGACGAGATCACTTGGGTGCAAGGTAACATCTCGGCTAATGCGCCAAAGCAAGGATGGTGGTCAACAAAAGGGGTTTCCAAGATACTTCTAGGCTGAGGATGACCTCGGCTCGGAATGGTCTAGGCGCAACGTAACCTAGGCTTGGCATAACGTCGGCTAATCATAACTTAGGCAAGCACATAACACTTAGACAAATCACAAAGGTATCAAATCAAGGCATGGATCTCACTCACTTAAGCAGGACAAGTCACGAACATACACATGCAAGCTTAACAAACCATAATCATACAGATGCTCATGAACATGATTAAGATGAAAAATGTGGGTTCTTACAGTCTACCCTCCTTAAAGAAGTTTGGTCCCCAAACTTAAGTTACCTTGTCCTACAAATAACTCCGGATAACAGATTTTCATTTCTTCTTCTTTTTCCCACGTGGCCTCCTTGCCATAATGCTCCAACCATTCAATTTTTACCATCGATATCGACTTGTTTCTCAACTGTCTCACTTGTCTGTCAATAATCCTCATCGGTTTCTCTTCGTAGCCTAGATCTTCATTAACCACAACCCCGGAATAATCTATTACATGCAGTGGGTCTCGGATATATTTCCTCAACATCGAAACATGGAACACGCTGTGGACCTGGCTAAAATCTGGTGGCAAAGCAAGTCTGTAAGCAACGGTGTTAACCCTCTCAAGAATTTCAAATGGCCCAACGTATCGGGGTGCAAGTTTGCCCTTCTTCCCAAATCTCGTAACTCCCGTCATTGGCGAGACCTTCAAAAATACATGATCCCCAATTTTAAATTCCAATTCCCTCATTCTCTGATCGGCATAACTCTTCTGTCGGCTCTGTGCAGTTTTAATCCTCTGCTGAATGAGTTTAATCTTTTCAGTCGTCATTTGAATCAACTCGGGGCCAATTAGAGCTTTGTCTCCTACCTCGGTCCAACATATCGGCGATCTGCACTTTCTTCCATACAAGGCTTCATACGGCGCCATGCCTATGCTGGCTTGATAACTGTTGTTGTACGCGAACTCTACTAATGGCAAATGCGATTCCCAACTTCCCTGGAAGTCCAACACGCACAGTCTGAGCATGTCTTCGAGTGTCTGGATCGTTCTTTCTGTCTGCCCGTCGGTCTGGGGGTGAAAGGCTGTGCTAAATCTCAACTCAGTCCCCAAGGCTCCTTGTAGACTCTGCCAAAATCTAGAAACGAACTTCGGATCTCGGTCTGACACAATGGACATTGGCACGCCATGAAGCCTAACGATTTCATTTATGTATAGCTCGGCAAGTCGGTCGGCATTGAACGTCGTCTTGGCAGGTAAAAAGTGTGCTGATTTAGTAAATCTATCGACTATAACCCAAATCGAGTTCATACCTTTCTGCGTCCTCGGCAGACCTACTACGAAATCCATGGAGATGTGTTCCCATTTCCACTCAGGAATCGACAAGGGTTGAAGAAGTCCTGCCGGCCTCTGGTGTTCTGCCTTCACTTGCTGACAACACAGACACTGAAATACAAACTCGGCTATTTCTCTTTTCATGTTTGGCCACCAAAAAGTTCGCTTCACGTCCTGATACATCTTGGTGCTCCCTGGATGAATGGCAAACTTGGAGCTATGGGCCTCTTGCAAAATCTTCCTTTTCAATTCTGGCACGTTGGCCACGCACAATCTTCCTTCAAACTTAAGCACTTGATTTTCCATTGTATATCCTGGCCTCGGCTTGGAGACGAATTCATCAATTACCCTTTTGAGGAATTTATCCTCCATCTGTCTGATCTTCACTTCTTCAATAATGGTCGGTTCCGCTGAGATCGTTGCCAGGCACGCCAAACTTCCAACTAGCTTCCTGCTCAACGCGTCGGCTACGGAATTTGCCTTACCTGGATGGTACTGAATCTGCATGTCATAGTCCTTCAATAGCTCGAGCCATCTTCTCTGCCTCATATTTAGCTCTTTCTGGGTGAACAAGTACTTCAGACTTTTGTGGTCGGTGAAAACTTGACAAGATGTTCCTTATAAGTAATGACGCCATATCTTCAAAGCAAAGACTACGGCAGCCAGTTCCAAATCATGGGTAGGATAGTTCTTTTCGTTGGGCTTCAATTGACGAGACGCGTACGCTATAACCTTACCTTCTTGCATTAACACGCAACCCAAACCCTTATGCGATGCATCACTGTAAATCTGAAATTCCTCATTAGCTGATGGTAGTACAAGGACTGGTGCTGTAACTAACCTCGCCTTCAACTCCTGAAAGGCTGATTCTCTATCATTAGTCCATTCGTAAGCTGCTCCCTTCTTAGTTAGTTGTGTCAGTGGTACTGCAATCCTCGAGAAGTCCTTCACAAACTTTCTGTAATACCCTGCCAAGCCCAGAAAACTACGAACCTCGGTCACGTTGGTCGGTGCTGGCCAATTCACAATGGCTTCAATCTTACTGGGGTCAACTGATATACCATCTTCATTAATCACATGTCCTAAGAATGAAATGCTGGAAAGCCAAAACTCACATTTACTCAACTTGGCGTACAACTCCTTATCTCTCAAGATTTGCAGGGCAAGCCTCAGATGGTTCCCGTGTTCACTCGTACTCTGGGAATAGATCAGTATGTCGTCGATGAAAACAACTACGAACTCGTCTAGATACGGCTTAAAGACTCTGTTCATCAAGTCCATGAATGCTGCTGGGGCATTGGTCACTCCGAAAGGCATTACCAGAAACTCGTAGTGACCATATCTTGTCCGAAAGGCAGTCTTCTCAATATCTTCGGCCTTAACCTTCAACTGATGGTAGCCCGACCTGAGGTCGATCTTGGAAAAGACTCGTGCTCCTCGTAGTTGATCAAGCAAGTCATCAATCCTTGGCAATGGATACTTGTTCTTAATGGTCACCTTATTAAGTTCTCTATAGTCGATGCAAAGACGAAGTGTGCCATCCTTTTTCTTAACAAACAGAACGGGTGCCCCCCATGGTGAAGTGCTCGGCCTGATAAATCCCTTATCCAACAATTCTTGTAGTTGTAATTTCAGTTCTCTAAGTTCAGCTGGGGCCATTCTGTAGGGTGTTTTGGAGATAGGTTGTGTTCCTGACAAGACATCCACAGAAAACTCTATTTCTCTATCGACAAGGTGGCCAGGCAGCTCATTTGGAAAGATGTCGGGGAATTCTTCAGCAATGGGTATGCCAGTCAAATCAACACTCTCATTCAGATCTCTTAGTATACTGCACAAATAACCCTGACATCCTTTTTGGATCAACTTGTAGGCTTTCGTGGATGAGATTAAGTAAGGTGGGGGTACTACTCCTTTACCCTGGAAAATGACCTCGGCTAGATTTGGAATCTTCAAGGTGACGCTCTTAGTAACACAATTAATGGATGCATGATTTGCTACTAACCAATCCATTCCCAATATGACATCGAAGTGAGTCATGCTTAATGGCATCAAATCAACTAACAACTCTACACCCTTAATTACAACAATACACGCCCTATAAATGGATGTAATAATCATGTTTCTCCTAGACGGAGTAGACACAGCTAAAACATAATCAAGGGGTTCTAATTCCCTATCCAACTTCTCGGCGAACATAGAAGATACAAATGAATGCGTAGAACCCGAATCAATCAATACGTATGCATCTTGAGAACAAATTGGAAGGGTACCTGACACCACCGCTTCGACATTCTGGGCGTCTCCTGGCACTAATGCGAAAACTCTGCCCTGCCTCGCCTGTATTCCCCCGATGTTATCCTTCTGTGTAGAGCCCGAGGTGCTTCCATTCCTCTTCCCATCATCGGCCCTTGCTTTCGGGCAGTCTTTCACACGATGGCCTATCTCGCCACACTCATAGCACGCCCCTGTCGCCCAACGGTAGACCCCAAAATGAAATTTTCCACAACTTGTACACAACGGCTTAGCACTACCTTCCTGATTTGAGTTGCTGGAACTATCCACATTGACCTTCTTTTTGGCATTGAACGGAACTCGGCGATTATCATAATTCTGTCTCTTCCTCTGACCCTCACCTGAGCTCTGGTACCGGTTCAAGTTGGCTTCAGCTAAGATGGCCTTGTCTAGTACCCCGGCGTACGTCGGCATATTGAGCATGTTGACTCGGTCTTGTATCGGTCCACGCAACCCACTTTCAAACTTCCTCGCCTTTCGGTATTCGTCGTCAACCATATGAGGCGCATATCTCGCCAGCTCAGTAAAGGCACGATCGTACTCTGCGACTGTCTTGTTCCCTTGCATCAGATTCTGAAACTCTGTGGTCTTTCGGTCTCGGACGCTAAGGGGGAAATGCTTGTTGTAGAATAGCTCCAAAAATTTGGCCCAAGTCAAACCCGGATTGCTTTCTCGGACCATCATCCACCACCTACGAGCATCATCGTCTAATGTGAATGCTGCCAGAGATACCTTCTGGGCGTCTGTACTGGGAAAGATCTCAAACAACTTCTCCATCTCTAAAACCCACGCCTCGGCTTTCATTGGTTCTATGCCCCCTTGGAATCTTGGCGGTTTCATCTTCTTGAACTCTCTGATCAGGGTTATTGTGTCGTTCCCATACAAAGCTTGCGGTAGAGGCACTTGCGGTACTGGAGGAGGTGGAGGCGGAGCTGCATATCGGCCATTGGTCTGCTCGGCCTGAGTAGAGGTGGTACCAGTATCCTGTGGCCTAGGTTGTCTCTGCTCACGAACCAAGCCTTCGACTAACCTTTCCAATCTCTCCAATCTATCTTCTGAACGATCTCGGCTAACTGGAGGTCTTCCTCTCCTCATGATGCTGGGGGTATGCAGGATGTGACACTTAAACAAAATGAACAATTGAACATGTATGCAAGAGAATATGATCATGCCGAGATAATGCACACCTTGTCAGTAGCAAGCAATATGATGCAATCCTAACATCATTCTAAGGGAAATCCTATGCTCTTTAGGACTCAAGGTGTGTGATTAACGTACTATAAAGATCTTGGGCTCTGATACCAATCTGTCACGCCCCCAAACCGCCCCTAGTAGTTTGGTGCCGTGATGGCCAGTAATCCGAGATTACCAAAGGCCGACTTACAAGAATCACACACAATCAGAGTATAAAATATGGGGCTCACTAGTGCGGAAGCATCGTATACATGTATATATATATGGAATCTAAATAGTCCATGAGAGCCGTGCTTAAGTCCAATGATATGACAAACATTCATACAAAGTCTTACAACTTAGGTACAATAAGGAAATGAAATACAAAATACATCTTGACCAAAAGGCTTCTCAAGCCGACATATACAAATTACAAATGGAACATAAGCTAAGAAGCATGATCTTCAAGACGTTACAAAATACTAATCCAAACACGTCGGCACAGCACCCAAAACACATCGGCAACACACCTAGTGTAGGAACCCACATTTTTCATCTTAACCATGTTCATAAGCATCTAAATGATTATGGTTTGTTAAGCTTGCATGTGTATGTTCGTGACTTGTCCTGCTTAAGTGAGTGAGATCCATGCCTTGATTTGTTACCTTTGTGATTTATCTAAGTGTTATGTGCTTGCCTAAGTTGTGATTAGCCGACGTTATTCCAAGCCTAAGTTACGTTGCGCCTAGACCATTCTGAGCCGAGGCCATCCTTAGCCTAGAAGTATCTTGGAAACCCTTTTACTGAGAAATTTTCTGAGTAATTAATTAAGAATTTAATAATAATTTATTGAGTAATTTACAGAGAATTTATCGAGTAATTTATTGACATTTTACTGAGAATTTACTAACTAATTTACTGATAAATTACTGAATAATTCACTCATTAATTTACTTGCAATTTACTGAGAATTTAAGGAGTAATTTATTGAGAATTTTCTGATTAATTTGCTTAGAATTTATTAGATAATTTACTAAGAATTTACATGTAATTTAATGCGCTATTTTCTTGAAATTTACAGGGTAATTTTCTAATAATTTACTGAGTAATTGATCAAGAATTTTTTAAGAATTTACCGATAATTAACTGAGTAACTTACAGAGAATTTACCGAGTAATTTACTGGGAATTTACTTAGTAATTTACAGATAAATTTAGTGAGTTATTCACCGAATAATTTACTATGAATTTACTTAGCAATTTATTTAGAATTTACTCAGTAAATTACTAAGACTTTATTGAAAATTTACTGAGTATTTACTGAGAATTTGTAAAGTAATTTTCTAGGAACTTACCAATCATTTACGAAGCAATTTACTGAGAATTTATCGAGTTATTTACCACGAATTTACTATAACTTTAATGAGAATTTGCGGAGTAATTTGCTGAGTAATTTTTTGAGAATTTACTGTGAGTTTAATGAGTAATTTACTCGTAATTTATGGAGAATTTTCTTAGAATTTATTGAAAATTTTCAGAGTAATTTACGTTGAATTTATTGAGTAATTCACTGGGAATTTACCGATAATTAACTGAGTAATTTATAGAGAATTTATTGAAAATTTAACGAATAATTTATTGAGAATTTACAACCAGTTTACTGAGAATTTACAGAGAAATTTGCCGAGAAATTTTGAAAAAAATTTCTGTGAATTTACTGAGTAATTTACCAAGAATTTATACAAATTTTTTTGTGAATTTACAGACTGATTTACTCATAATTTACTGAGTAATTCACAAAACAATTTCTAATGATTTTCTAAGAATTTACTGAATAATTTTCTGAGAATTTTGCTTGTAATTTATTGAGAATTTTGCTCAGTGATTTAACGAGAATTTACTAACTAATTTACTAAGAATTTACCGATAATTTACAGAGTAAGTTACAGAGAATTTACTGAATAATTTATTTAGAATTTACTGCGAATTGGCTAAGAAATTTACTGATAAATTACTAAGTTCTTCACTGGGTAATTTAGTTGGAAATTACTAAGTAATTTATTGAGAATTTACTGAGTAAGTTACTAAGAATTTATTGATAATTTCGTTAGACGTCACGGTTTAATTTATTGAGAATTTACTAAGTAATTTACTTACAATTTATGGAATAATTTACTGAGAATTTACAGGAAATTTACTAATTAATGTTCGAATAATTTACTGAGAATTAACAAAGTAATTTACGAAATTTTTTTTTTTGATAATTTTATGAGTAATTTACTATGAATTTACTGAGTAATTTATCAAGAATTTATACATAATTTATTGAGAATTTTCTTAGAATTTATTGAAAATTTTCTAAGTAATTTATTTAGAATTTATTAAATGATTAACTGAAAATTTACTGATAATTTACAAAGTAATTTATAGAGAATTTATGGAGTAATTTGCTGAATAATTTACTAAGAAATTACTTTGAATTTACCAAGAATTTATATAGAATTTTTTGAGAATCATTTGCGTAATTTACTGATTAATTCACAAAAAAATTTCTTTCAATTTTTTGAGAATTTACTCAGAATTTTCTTATAAATTACAAAGAATTTGCTGAATAATTTATAGAGAATTTTACGTCTAATTTACTGAGAACTTTTCTGAGTAATTTAGTGACAATTTACTAAGTAATTTTCTGAGTAATTTAATAATAATTTATTGAGTAATTTACAGAGAATTTATCGAGTAATTTATTGACATTTTGCTGAGAATTTACTAACTAATTTACTGATAAATTACTGAATAATTCACTCATTAATTTACTTGCAATTTACTGAGAATTTAAGGAGTAATTTATTGAGAATTTTCTGATTAATTTGCTTAGAATTTATTAGATAATTTACTAAGAATTTACATGTAATTTAATGCGCTATTTTCTTGAAATTTACAGGGTAATTTTCTAATAATTTACTGAGTAATTGATCAAGAATTTTTTAAGAATTTACCGATAATTAACTGAGTAACTTACAGAGAATTTACCGAGTAATTTACTGGGAATTTACTTAGTAATTTACAGATAAATTTAGTGAGTTATTCACCGAATAATTTACTATGAATTTCCTTAGCAATTTATTTAGAATTTACTCAGTAAATTACTAAGACTTTATTGAAAATTTACTGAGTATTTACTGAGAATTTGTAAAGTAATTTTCTAGGAACTTACCAATCATTTACGAAGCAATTTACTGAGAATTTATCGAGTTATTTACCACGAATTTACTATAACTTTAATGAGAATTTGCGGAGTAATTTGCTGAGTAATTTTTTGAGAATTTACTGTGAGTTTAATGAGTAATTTACTCGTAATTTATGGAGAATTTTCTTAGAATTTATTGAAAATTTTCAGAGTAATTTACGTTGAATTTATTGAGTAATTCACTGGAAATTTACCGATAATTAACTGAGTAATTTATAGAGAATTTATTGAAAATTTAACGAATAATTTATTGAGAATTTACAGCCAGTTTACTGAGAATTTACAGAGAAATTTGCCGAGAAATTATGAAAAAAATTTCTGTGAATTTACTGAGTAATTTACCAAGAATTTATACAAATTTTTTTGTGAATTTACAGACTGATTTACTCATAATTTACTGAGTAATTCACAAAAAAATTTCTAATGATTTTCTAAGAATTTACACAGAATTTTCTAATAATTTACTAAGAATTTACTGAATAATTTTCTGAGAATTTTGCTTGTAATTTATTGAGAATTTTGCTCAGTGATTTAACGAGAATTTACTAACTAATTTACTAAGAATTTACCGATAATTTACAGAGTAAGTTACAGAGAATTTACTGAATAATTTATTTAGAATTTACTGCGAATTGGCTAAGAAATTTACTGATAAATTACTAAGTTCTTCACTGGGTAATTTAGTTGGAAATTACTAAGTAATTTATTGAGAATTTACTGAGTAAGTTACTAAGAATTTATTGACAATTTAGTTAGACGTCACGGATTAATTTATTGATAATTTACTAAGTAATTTACTTACAATTTATGGAATAATTTACTGAGAATTTACAGGAAATTTACTAATTAATGTTCAAATAATTTACTGAGAATTAACAAAGTAATTTACGAAATTTTTTTTTTGATAATTTTATGAGTAATTTACTATGAATTTACTGAGTAATTTATCAAGAATTTATACATAATTTATTGAGAATTTTCTTAGAATTTATTGAAAATTTTCTGAGTAATTTATTTAGAATTTATTAAATGATTAACTGAAAATTTACTGATAATTTACAAAGTAATTTATAGAGAATTTATGGAGTAATTTGCTGAATAATTTACTAAGAAATTACTTTGAATTTACCAAGAATTTATATAGAATTTTTTGAGAATCATTTGCGTAATTTACTGATTAATTCACAAATTTTTTTTTTCAATTTTTTGAGAATTTACTCAGAATTTTCTTATAAATTACAAAGAATTTGCTGAATAATTTATAGAGAATTTTACGTCTAATTTACTGAGAAATTTTCTGAGTAATTTAGTGACAATTTACTAAGTAATTTTCTGAGTAATTAACTAAGAATTTAATAATAATTTATTGAGTAATTTACAGAGAATTTATCGAGTAATTTATTGACATTTTACTGAGAATTTACTAACTAATTTACTGATAAATTACTGAATAATTCACTCATTAATTTACTTGCAATTTACTGAGAATTTAAGGAGTAATTTATTGAGAATTTTCTGATTAATTTGCTTAGAATTTATTAGATAATTTACTAAGAATTTACATGTAATTTAAAGCGCTATTTTCTTGAAATTTACATTGTAATTTTCTAATAATTTACTGAGTAATTGATCAAGAATTTTTTAAGAATTTACCGATAATTAACTGAGTAACTTACAGAGAATTTACCGAGTAATTTACTGGGAATTTACTTAGTAATTTACAGATAAATTTAGTGAGTTATTCACCGAATAATTTACTATGAATTTACTTAGCAATTTATTTAGAATTTACTCAGTAAATTACTAAGACTTTATTGAAAATTTACTGAGTATTTACTGAGAATTTGTAAAGTAATTTTCTAGGAACTTACCAATCATTTACGAAGCAATTTACTGAGAATTTATCGAGTTATTTACCACGAATTTACTATAACTTTAATGAGAATTTGCGGAGTAATTTGCTGAGTAATTTTTTGAGAATTTACTGTGAGTTTAATGAGTAATTTACTCGTAATTTATGGAGAATTTTCTTAGAATTTATTGAAAATTTTCAGAGTAATTTACGCTGAATTTATTGAGTAATTCACTGGGAATTTATCGATAATTAACTGAGTAATTTATAGAGAATTTATTGAAAATTTAACGAATAATTTATTGAGAATTTACAGCCAGTTTACTGAGAATTTACAGAGAAATTTGCCGAGAAATTTTGAAAAAAATTTCTGTGAATTTACTGAGTAATTTACCAAGAATTTATACAATTTTTTTTGTGAATTTACAGACTGATTTACTCATAATTTACTGAGTAATTCACAAAAAAATTTCTAATGATTTTCTAAGAATTTACACAGAATTTTCTAATAATTTACTAAGAATTTACTGAATAATTTTCTGAGAATTTTGCTTGTAATTTATTGAGAATTTTGCTCAGTGATTTAACGAGAATTTACTAACTAATTTACTAAGAATTTACCGATAATTTACAGAGTAAGTTACAGAGAATTTACTGAATAATTTATTTAGAATTTACCGCAAATTGGCTAAGAAATTTATTGATAAATTACTAAGTTCTTCACTGGGTAATTTAGTTGGAAATTACTAAGTAATTTATTGAGAATTTACTGAGTAAGTTACTAAGAATTTATTGATAATTTAGTTAGGCGTCACGGATTAATTTATTGAGAATTTACTAAGTAATTTACTTACAATTTATGGAATAATTTACTGAGAATTTACAGGAAATTTACTAATTAATGATCGAATAATTTACTGAGAATTAACAAAGTAATTTACGAATTTTTTTTTTTGATAATTTTATGAGTAATTTACTATGAATTTACTGAGTTATTTATCAAGAATTTATACATAATTTATTGAGAATTTTCTTAGAATTTATTGAAAATTTTCTGAGTAATTTATTTAGAATTTATTAAATGATTAACTGAAAATTTACTGATAATTTACAAAGTAATTTATAGAGAATTTATGGAGTAATTTGCTGAATAATTTACTAAGAAATTACTTTGAATTTACCAAGAATTTATATAGAATTTTTTGAGAATCTATTGCGTAATTTACTGATTAATTCACAAAAAAATTTCTTTCAATTTTTTGAGAATTTACTCAGAATTTTCTTATAAATTACAAAGAATTTGCTGAATAATTTATAGAGAATTTTACGTCTAATTTACTGAGAAATTTTCTGAGTAATTTAGTGACAATTTACTAAGTAATTTTCTGAGTAATTAACTAAGAATTTACTAATAATTTATTGAGTAATTTACAGAGAATTTATCGAGTAATTTATTGACATTTTACTGAGAATTTACTAACTAATTTACTGATAAATTACTGAATAATTCACTCATTAATTTACTTGCAATTTACTTAGAATTTAAGGAGTAATTTATTGAGAATTTTCTGATTAATTTGCTTAGAATTTATTAGATAATTTACTAAGAATTTACATGTAATTTAAGGCGCTATTTTCTTGAAATTTACATTGTAATTTTCTAATAATTTACTGAGTAATTGATCAAGAATTTTTTAAGAATTTACCGATAATTAACTGAGTAACTTACAGAGAATTTACCGAGTAATTTACTGGGAATTTACTTAGTAATTTACAGATAAATTTAGTGAGTTATTCACCGAATAATTTACTATGAATTTACTTAGCAATTTATTTAGAATTTACTCAGTAAATTACTAAGACTTTATTGAAAATTTACTGAGTATTTACTGAGAATTTGTAAAGTAATTTTTTAGGAACTTACCAATCATTTACGAAGCAATTTACTGAGAATTTATCAAGTTATTTACCACGAATTTACTATAACTTTAATGAGAATTTGCGGAGTAATTTTGTAACAACCCTCACCTTACTCTTGTCATACCTGCATACATTCTTGCATGATCTTGCTTTGTTATGTTAATTTGAAGGTTTTGTCTTGCCTTGATTTGCTTACAGTTGCTTGCATGATTTTGTTCCTTGCTTAGTTTGTGTGTGGCCGAGGTCGCCTTGAGCTTAGTTCGCCTTTGAACCTTTGCACTTAGAACTGTTTTGAGACCTTGGTCGACCCCCACCTACACCTCGGGCGTTTATTGCCGAGATGTCTCGCACTCAGTGAACCTTTTCCGCAGGCAGGTATGGCCTAGGCCGAGATGTGGCACACCCCGGCCAAGGTGTGGCACAGCTTAGTCAAGTGTCGTCCTCCCTAGCCGATGTTTTGTTATCCTGTTGCCGGATCCTTGATTTGAGCCGATGTCAATTCTTGCCGATGTGTTTTACCGAGCTTGCTGCATACGCTTTGTCAGAGACTTGTCTTATCAATCAATCACCTTTTGAGCTAAACCAACCCGATAGCGCCACGTGTCCGAGCTGATTGTTAAGACAGCCGGCAGACCTTGAAACACATCATTTTCTTGCCTCAAATCTTTACCCTTAGAGAGAGAAGCTCTAGAGAGAAGGAAGAGAAGTTCTTGAGTGAGAGTAAGTCTTCCAAGATTGATCTTCGTGGTTTGAACCGTTGGATTCAAATTTTGAGGTTAGAATCTTGATCTACTATGGTTGTTGTTGTCGATCATCTAGCTGCATTGCATGATCGAATCTGTTTTGCATGCCATGCACCGTTTTGAAGTTGGTTTTGAAAAGAGAAAATGGTTTTTCATGTGTTCTTGAAGAAAGTCTCACTTTGATTCGAAAGTTTGGAACGAAAATCATGTTTTTGTGTTTGTTCTTGCATGACCTTCTTGTATGGGTACCCAGGTCCATGTTTTGAACTCATGGCACGAAATCTCAGATTTTGTAACAAGTTTTGATCTTGCATTCATCTTTCTCACGATCATATTCGTCATATTCTTCATGATATTCAAAGGGAAACCCAGGTTTTCCCGACTTTGCTTTTGATTGAGGCCAACGGGACCACACCTCGGCAAGGATGTGTGGGACCTCGGCAAAGACCTGGTTGGTACCCAGTATGTTTCCGTGAGACGGGAGTAGTGTTTAAACTCCCAGCATGTTTTGCTTTGTTATTTACTTGGATCTGTTAAGAATGCCGAGATCATTCGTATATAGGTATAGCTTGTTTTGAGAATGTGAATTGCCATGTGATTGTAGGACCTTGATATTTGCTTTGAGTCTACACCTGAAGAACTAGGTGAGTGGTATTATTGATAAAGCTATGTTATACTTGTTTTGATAAATCTTGCTTGCTTTGTTTTGACAAAAGTGTTTTGTTAAGCATGAATGAATAGCCCTTGTTTTGATATGACAAGTATAATCCTTGTTTCGATGCCATCTTTGAAAAGGATACGGTCCTCTCTTGGAAAGTCCCTTGTGCTGGAGGACTCTAAACTTTCGCAGTACTAAGCATAAAAGGATACGGTCCTTGTTAAATCGGGCTACGGGCCTAAGTAACACAAGTCCTTTGTGCTGGAGGACTCTAAACTTTCGCAGTACTAAGCATAAAAGGATACGGTCCTTGTTAAATCGGGCTACGGGCCTAAGTAACACAAGTCCCTTGTGCTGGAGGACTATAAACTTTCGCAGTACCTTTGACTAAACGATTACGGATCGTACAGCCCTTGATACTTGTAATATTTGATTGATGAATACGGTTCATCCCTTGCTTCGCCGATGTTGTAATATTTGATTGATGAATACGGTTCATCCCTTGCTTCGCCGATGTTGTAATATTTGATTGATGAATACGGTTCATCCCTTGCTTTGCCGATGTTGTAATATTTGATTGACGAATACGGTTCATCCCTTGCCTCGCCGATGTTGTAATATTTGATTGATGAATACGGTTCATCCCTTGCCTCGCCGATGTTGTAATATTTGATTGATGAATACGGTTCATCCCTTGCCTCACCGATGTTGTAATATTTGATTGGTGAATACGGTTCATCCCTTGCCTCGCCGATGTTGTAATATTTGAACGATGAATACGGTTCATCCCTTGTTTTGCCAATGTCAATAAACATCTTTGGATACTTGTAATATTTGATTGATGAATACGGTTCATCCCTCGTCTTGATAAAGTTTGATGTGTTTCGTTTTGAAGGACCTCGGCTATATTTGTAACAACCCTCACCTTACTCTTGCCATATTTGTGTACATTCTTGCATGGTCTTGCTTGTTATGTTAATTTGAAGGTTTTACCTTGCCTTGGTTCGCTATAGTTGTTTGCATGATTTTGTTCCTTGCTTAGTGTGTGTGTGCGTAGCCGAGATCATCTTGAGCTTAGTCCGCCTTTGACCCTTTGTACTTAGAACTATCTTGAGGTCTTGTTTAACCCCATCTTCACCTCGGGCATTCTTTGCCGAGATGTTTCGCACTTGAACCTTGTCCGCAGGCAGGTATGGCCTAGGCCGAGATGTGGCGCACCCCGGCCAAGGTGTGGCACAGCTTAGTCAAGTGTCGTCCTCCCTAGCCGATGTTTTTCTATCCCGTTGCTGGATCCTTGTTTTGAGCCGATGTCATCTCTTTGCCGATGTGTCTTACCCGAGCTTGCTGCATACGATTTGTCAGAGACTTGTCTTGTCTATCAATCACCTTTTTTGAGCTGAACCAACCCGTTAATGCCACGTGTCCGATCTGTTTGTTAAAGCAGCCGACAGACCTTGGAACAAATCATTTCTTGTCTCAAATCTTTGTTTTAGAGAGAGAAGCTCTAGAGAGGAGGAAGAAGAGTTCTTGAGTGAGAGTTGTCTTCCAAGCTTGATCTTTGTGGCTTGAGCCGTTAGATCCGAGTTTTGAGGTTAGAATCTTGATCCCCTTTGATTGTTTTTGCTGAATATCTAGCTGCATTGCATGATCGGATTTGTTTTGCATGTCATGCATCGTTTTGAAGTTGGTTTGGAAAGAGAAAATGGTTTTTCATGTGTTCTTGAACAAAGTCTCATTTTGATCGAAAAGTTGGAACGAAAATCATGTTTTGTGTTTGTTCTTGCATGCCTTTCTTTGATAGGTACCCAGGTCCATATATTTTGAACTCTTGGCATGAAAACTCAGATTTTTGTAACAAGTTGTGAACTTGCATTCATCTTTCAAATGATCATGTTCTTCATATTCTTCAAAGGAAAAGGAAAACCCAGATTTTTCCTGACCTTGTTTAGCGGGACCTCGGCTTAGCCGGCACTGTACCCAGTGTGTTTTCGAGAAACGGGAGCAGTGTGTAAGCTCCCAGCTTGTTTTGTTTTGTCCTTGACTTAGATCTGGCATGAATGCCGAGATCATTTGCATGTATATATAGAGCTTGCTTTGAGAATGTGACTTGCCATGTGATTGTAGGTCCTTGATATTTGCTTTGAGTTTGCACCTGAAGAACTAGGTGAGTGGTATTATTGATAAAGCTATGTTATACTTGTTTTGATAAATCTTGCTTGCTTTGTTTTGACAAAAGTATTTTGTTAGCATGAATAAATAGCTCTTGTTTGATGTGCCAAGTATACTCCTTGTTGATGCCACCTTTTAAAAGGATACGGTCCTTGTTAAATCGGGCTACGGGCCTAAGTAACACAAGTCCCTTGTGCTGGAGGACTTTAAACTTTCGCAGTACTAAGTATAAAAGGATACGGTCCTTGTTAAATCGGGCTACGGGCCTAAGTAACACAAGTCCCTTGTATTGGAGGACTCTAAACTTTCGCAATACTTTTGACCAAACGATTACGGATCGTACAGCTTTTGATACTTGAATGATGAATACGGTTCATCCCTTGCTTCGCCGATGTTTTGATACTTGACTGATGAATACGGTTCATCCCTTGCTTCGCCGATGTTTTGATACTTGACTGATGAATACGGTTCATCCCTTGCTTCGCCGATGTTTTGATACTTGACTGATGAATACGGTTCATCCCTTGCTTCGCCGATGTTTTGATACTTGACTGATGAATACGGTTCATCACTTGCCTTGTTAAAGTTTTGGTGTGTTTCGTTTGAAGGACCTCGGCTTTATTCATGCAAACCTTTATTTTTAGTACCATTCACTGAGTTTTGTACTCACCCCTCTATATATATGTAGGTGATGAGCAGGACGGCGGCGACGCCTAGATCGTTTTGGATGCTTGTTTTGGATCCATGATTATGTCGGCTTTAATTTGTATTTACGTCGGCGATGCCTGCTCTGCATGTCGGCAAATCTTGAAAATCATGCTTCTTGACTTGTACTAGCTGTATTTTGTATATGTCGGCTCGAGAAGCCTTTTGATCATGATGTAACATGTAATTTTACCTTGTTGTATTTAAGTTGTGAAGTTAATTGGAATGTATGGCATTGCTTTGATCTACGCACAGCTCTTATGGACTACTTGTATTTAATTTATCGCTTCCGCATTTGTGAGCCCCCTATATTCATACTCTGAATGTGTTAAGTTTTGAAAAGTTGGCCTTCGGTAATTACGGATTACTGGCCATCACGGCACTAAACTACTAGGGGCGGTTTGGGGTCGTGACAGAATGGTATCAGAGCACAAGTTCCTCGGTATACGTTATTCACACACTTTGAGTCCTGAAGAGCATAGGATTTCCCTTAGAAAAATGTTAGGGTTGCATCTTGGTATTTGTTGTTTGAGTGAAGTGTGCATTGTCTTGATATGCTTATTTGCTATTTGCCTATGTGGTTATTTGCTTAATTGTTTTAAAGTCATACTTTGCACGCTCATAGCATCATGAGGAGAGGTAGACCACCGCTTGGCCGAGAACAGCCCGAAGACAGAATGGACAGATTGGAAAGATTAGTTGAGGGTTTGGCCCGCGAGTTGAGGCAAACCAGGCAACAGTTCGCTAGTGCTACGTCGACTCAGGCCGAGCAGACCAACGGCCGAAATGTAGCTCCACCTCCACCTCCTCCCGTGCCGCAGGTTCCCCCGCAACCAGCCTTATATGGGGATGGCACGATAGCTTTGATCAGGGAGTTCAAGAAAATGAGACCGCCAAGGTTCTCTGGGGGTATAGAGCCGATGAAGGCTGAAGCATGGGTGTTGGAAATGGAAAAGTTATTCGAGATCTTCCCTAGCACCGACGCACAGAAAGTGACGTTGGCAGCATTCACATTGGATGATGACGCCCGCAGGTGGTGGATGACGGTTAGAGGGAGCAATCCAGATTTGACTTGGACCCGATTCTTAGAGTTGTTTTACAAGAAACATTTTCCCCTAAGTGTTCGAAACCGCAAGGCTACCGAATTTCATACTCTAACGCAAGGCAACAGAACAGTGGCGGAATATGACCGCGCTTTCACTGAATTGGTAAGATTTGTACCTCACATGACCAACGATGAATATATGAAGGCCAGGAAGTT
The DNA here is from genome assembly GCF_055761805.1 of Camellia sinensis. Classification (NCBI taxonomy): domain Eukaryota; kingdom Viridiplantae; phylum Streptophyta; class Magnoliopsida; order Ericales; family Theaceae; genus Camellia; species Camellia sinensis. The sequence continues at coordinate 92,810,828 of NC_138964.1, forward strand.
CGAGTGTGGGCTTCGTGGACCGATTCAAGACCGGGTCAACTTGTTGGATATGCCGACTTATGCCGAAGTGTTGGACAAAGCCATTCAGGCCGAAGCTAATCTGAACCGATACCAGAGCTCGGGAGAAAACCAGCGAAAGAGGCAGAATTATGACAATCGCCGAGGACAGCTGAACACCAAGAAGAGAACGAACATGGACAGTACTGGTAACCTAAGGCAGGAAGGGAGTGTTAAACCGACGTGCTCGGATTGTGGGAAACAGCATTTTGGGATCTGCCGACGAACGTCTGGAGCCTGTTATGAATGTGGCGAGATGGGCCATTATGTGAGGGATTGCCCCAAAGCAAAGGCTGATGACAACAAGAAAGGAGAAAATACCTCGGGTTCCGTTCAGAAGGGAAATGCTGGGAGAGGACAGATGAGACAGGGCAGAGTGTTTGCATTAGTACCAGGAGACACTCAGAATGCTGAGGCAGTGGTGTCAGGTATTTTACTAATTTGCTCCCAAGATGCCTATGTATTGATTGATTCGGGTTCTACTCATTCGTTTATATCTACTAAGTTTGCCGAGAAAATTAATAGAGAACTAGAGCCCCTTGACTATGTGTTGTTTGTATCTACTCCATCTGGGAGATCCATGATTGTTGCATCCATTTACAGAGCATGTATTATTGTGATTGAAAATGTTGAACTGTTAGTAGATCTGATGCCTCTAGACATAGCTCATTTTGATATTATACTGGGAATGGATTGGCTAGTCGCGAACAATGCATCTATTAATTGTGTTTCGAAAAGTGTCACCTTGAGACCCCCAAACCTAGCCGAGGTTATTTTCCAGGGAAAAGGGGTAGTGCCCCCACCCTACTTGATTTCGTCCATTAAGGCCTGTAAGTTAATTCAGAAAGGGTGTCGAGGTTACTTGTGCAGTATACTGAGTGATCAGAATGGAAATGTTAACTTAGCCGACATCTCGATTGTTAGTGATTTCCCCGACGTCTTTCCGGATGAATTGCCTGGCCACTTGACCGATAGAGAAATAGAGTTTACGGTCGATATTATATCGGGAACGCAGCCGATCTCCAAACCACCTTATAGGATGGCCCCCGCTGAACTTAGAGAATTGAAACTGCAATTGCAAGAGTTGTTAGATAAGGGATTTATTAGGCCGAGCACTTCACCATGGGGAGCACCTGTTTTATTTGTTAAGAAGAAGGATGGCACACTCCGTCTTTGCATTGACTATAGAGAACTCAATAAAGTCACCATTAAGAACAAGTACCCGTTACCTAGAATTGATGATTTGCTTGATCAGTTACAAGGAGCACGAGTCTTTTCTAAGATCGACCTCCGGTCTGGTTACCATCAGCTTAAAGTTAAAGCCGAAGATGTTGAGAAGACTGCTTTTCGAACAAGATATGGCCATTACGAGTTTTTAGTAATGCCTTTTGGAGTGACTAATGCCCCTGCTGCATTTATGGATTTAATGAACAGAATCTTCAAACCGTATTTAGATGAATTTGTAGTTGTTTTCATTGATGATATATTGATCTATTCCAAGAGTAAGGATGAACATGAAAACCATTTGAGACTTGCCTTACAGATTTTGAGAGAACGGAAATTGTATGCGAAGTTTAACAAGTGTGAGTTTTGGCTTTCTACCATCTCATTTTTGGGTCATGTGATTAATGAGGAGGGTATCTCAGTAGATCCTAGCAAAGTTGAAGCTGTAGTAAATTGGCCGAGGCCGACTAATGTGTCCGAGATTCGTAGTTTTCTGGGTTTGGCAGGTTACTACAGAAAGTTTGTGAAAGATTTCTCAAGGATTGCAATTCCGTTAACGCAACTGACTAAGAAGGGAACACTGTATGAATGGACTAAAGATCGGGAGTCAGCCTTCCAGGAACTGAAGACGAGGTTAATTACAGCACCAGTACTTGTACTACCATCAGGTAACGAAGAATTTCATGTCTATAGTGATGCATCGCATAAGGGTTTGGGTTGTGTATTAATGCAAAAGGGTAAGGTTATAGCTTATGCATCTCGTCAGTTGAAACCTCATGAGAAAAACTACCCTACCCATGACTTAGAATTGGCGGCCGTAGTATTTGCTTTAAAGATTTGGCGTCACTACTTGTATGGAGCTACTTGTCAGGTTTTTACGGATCATAAGAGTTTAAAGTATCTATTCACTCAGAAAGAATTGAATTTGAGACAGAGACAGTGGCTTGAATTGTTGAAGGACTATGATATGCAAATCCAATATCACCCCGGGAAAGCTAACAGTGTAGCCGACGCTTTGAGCAGGAAGTCAGATGGAAATTTGGCGTGTTTAACCGTGATATCAGCAGAGCCGACTATTGTTAATGAAGTAAAGACAAGACAGATGGAGGATAACTTCCTCAGGAAAATGGCCGAGGAGAATGAAACGAGGCCGAGACCAGGGTATACCATCGAAAACCAAGTACTCAAGTTTGAAGGGAGGTTATGTGTGGCCGACATCCCAGAGCTGAAGAAAAAGATTTTGCAGGAAGCTCATGGTTCCAAGTTTGCTGTCCATCCAGGGAACACCAAAATGTATCAAGATGTGAAGCAGACCTTCTGGTGGCCAAATATGAAGAGAGAAATAGCCGAATTCGTGTCCCAGTGTTTACATTGTCAGCAAGTGAAAGCAGAACATCAAAGACCAGTAGGACTTCTTCAACCTTTGCCGATTCCTGAGTGGAAATGGGAGCACATCTCCATGGATTTTGCGATTGGGTTGCCGCAGACACCAAAGGGTATGGATTCAATTTGGGTTGTTGTGGATAGGTTAACTAAGTCAGCACACTTTCTACCCGTTAAGACTACCTTCAACGCCAATCAACTTGCCTTGCTATATGTGAACGAGATTGTCAGACTTCATGGAGTGCCGATGTCAATTGTTTCAGACCGAGATCCTAAATTTGTTTCTAGATTTTGGCAGAGTCTACAGAGGGCCTTCGGAGCCGAGCTGAGATTTAGTACAGCCTTTCATCCCCAGACAGATGGGCAGACTGAGAGGACAATTCAGACGCTTGAAGATATGCTTAGACTTTGTGTGTTGGACTTCCAAGGAAGTTGGGGAACACATCTACCCTTAGTGGAATTCGCTTACAATAACAGTTATCAAGCTAGCATTGGCATGGCGCCGTATGAGGCCTTGTACGGAAGAAAATGTAGATCGCCGATATGTTGGACCGAAGTCGGAGACAGAGCTCTGCTTGGTCCCGAATTGATTCAAGTGACAACGGAAAAGATTAAACTTATCCAACAGAGGATTAGAACTGCCCAGAGCCGACAAAAGAGCCACGCCGATCAGAGGAGAAATGAGTTAGAGTTCAAAGTTGGGAATCATGTATTCCTGAAGGTTTCACCAATGAAAGGAGTTTCCAGATTTGGAAGGAAAGGTAAGTTAGCACCTCGCTATATTGGGCCATTTGAAATTCTTGAGAGAATTAACCCCGTTGCCTACAGACTTGCTTTGCCGCCAGATTTGAGCCAAGTCCACAATGTGTTTCATGTTTCGATGTTGAGGAAGTACATCCGAGATCCACTACATGTAATTGATCATTCCGAGATCACAGTTAATGAAGATTTGGGCTACGAGGAGAAGCCAATGAGGATTGTTGATCGACAAGTGAGGCAATTGAGGAACAGGTCGATACCGATGGTAAAGGTCGAATGGAAGGAGCATTATGGCACAGAAGCCACGTGGGAAAAGGAAGAGGACATGAGAGTCCGTTATCCGGAGTTGTTCTGGGAACAAGGTAATCTAAGTTTGGGGACCAAACTTCTTTAAGGAGGGTAGGATGTAACAACCCTCACCTTACTCTTGCCATATTTGTGTACATTCTTGCATGGTCTTGCTTGTTATGTTAATTTGAAGGTTTTACCTTGCCTTGGTTCGCTATAGTTGTTTGCATGATTTTGTTCCTTGCTTAGTGTGTGTGTGCGTAGCCGAGATCATCTTGAGCTTAGTCCGCCTTTGACCCTTTGTACTTAGAACTATCTTGAGGTCTTGTTTAACCCCATCTTCACCTCGGGCATTCTTTGCCGAGATGTTTCGCACTTGAACCTTGTCTGCAGGCAGGTATGGCCTAGGCCGAGATGTGGCGCACCCCGGCCAAGGTGTGGCACAGCTTAGTCAAGTGTCGTCCTCCCTAGCCGATGTTTTTCTATCCCGTTGCTGGATCCTTGTTTTGAGCCGATGTCATCTCTTTGCCGATGTGTCTTACCCGAGCTTGCTGCATACGATTTGTCAGAGACTTGTCTTGTCTATCAATCACCTTTTTTGAGCTGAACCAACCCGTTAATGCCACGTGTCCGAGCTGTTTGTTAAAGCAGCCGACAGACCTTGGAACAAATCATTTCTTGTCTCAAATCTTTGTTTTAGAGAGAGAAGCTCTAGAGAGGAGGAAGAAGAGTTCTTGAGTGAGAGTTGTCTTCCAAGCTTGATCTTTGTGGCTTGAGCCGTTAGATCCGAGTTTTGAGGTTAGAATCTTGATCCCCTTTGATTGTTTTTGCTGAATATCTAGCTGCATTGCATGATCGGATTTGTTTTGCATGTCATGCATCGTTTTGAAGTTGGTTTGGAAAGAGAAAATGGTTTTTCATGTGTTCTTGAACAAAGTCTCATTTTGATCGAAAAGTTGGAACGAAAATCATGTTTTGTGTTTGTTCTTGCATGCCTTTCTTTGATAGGTACCCAGGTCCATATATTTTGAACTCTTGGCATGAAAACTCAGATTTTTGTAACAAGTTGTGAACTTGCATTCATCTTTCAAATGATCATGTTCTTCATATTCTTCAAAGGAAAAGGAAAACCCAGATTTTTCCTGACCTTGTTTAGCGGGACCTCGGCTTAGCCGGCACTGTACCCAGTGTGTTTTCGAGAAACGGGAGCAGTGTGTAAGCTCCCAGCTTGTTTTGTTTTGTCCTTGACTTAGATCTGGCATGAATGCCGAGATCATTTGCATGTATATATAGAGCTTGCTTTGAGAATGTGACTTGCCATGTGATTGTAGGTCCTTGATATTTGCTTTGAGTTTGCACCTGAAGAACTAGGTGAGTGGTATTATTGATAAAGCTATGTTATACTTGTTTTGATAAATCTTGCTTGCTTTGTTTTGACAAAAGTATTTTGTTAGCATGAATAAATAGCTCTTGTTTGATGTGCCAAGTATACTCCTTGTTGATGCCACCTTTTAAAAGGATACGGTCCTTGTTAAATCGGGCTACGGGCCTAAGTAACACAAGTCCCTTGTGCTGGAGGACTTTAAACTTTCGCAGTACTAAGTATAAAAGGATACGGTCCTTGTTAAATCGGGCTACGGGCCTAAGTAACACAAGTCCCTTGTATTGGAGGACTCTAAACTTTCGCAATACTTTTGACCAAACGATTACGGATCGTACAGCTTTTGATACTTGAATGATGAATACGGTTCATCCCTTGCTTCGCCGATGTTTTGATACTTGACTGATGAATACGGTTCATCCCTTGCTTCGCCGATGTTTTGATACTTGACTGATGAATACGGTTCATCCCTTGCTTCGCCGATGTTTTGATACTTGACTGATGAATACGGTTCATCCCTTGCTTCGCCGATGTTTTGATACTTGACTGATGAATACGGTTCATCACTTGCCTTGTTAAAGTTTTGGTGTGTTTCGTTTGAAGGACCTCGGCTTTATTCATGCAAACCTTTATTTTTAGTACCATTCACTGAGTTTTGTACTCACCCCTCTATATATATGTAGGTGATGAGCAGGACGGCGGCGACGCCTAGATCGTTTTGGATGCTTGTTTTGGATCCATGATTATGTCGGCTTTAATTTGTATTTACGTCGGCGATGCCTGCTCTGCATGTCGGCAAATCTTGAAAATCATGCTTCTTGACTTGTACTAGCTGTATTTTGTATATGTCGGCTCGAGAAGCCTTTTGATCATGATGTAACATGTAATTTTACCTTGTTGTATTTAAGTTGTGAAGTTAATTGGAATGTATGGCATTGCTTTGATCTACGCACAGCTCTTATGGACTACTTGTATTTAATTTATCACTTCCGCATTTGTGAGCCCCCTATATTCATACTATGAATGTGTTAAGTTTTGAAAAGTTGGCCTTCGGTAATTACGGATTACTGGCCATCACGGCACTAAACTACTAGGGGCGGTTTGGGGTCGTGACAATATTCATGCAAAACCTTTATTATTAGTACCATTCACTGAGTATTTGTACTCACCCCTCTATATATATGTAGGTGATGAGCAGGACGGCGGCGACGCCTAGATCGTTTTGGATGCTTGTTTTGGATTCGTGCTTATGTCGGCTTTGCTTTTGTATTTACGTCGGCGATGCCCTTCATTGCATGTCGGCAAATCTTGAAAATCATGCTTCTTAACTTGTATTTTATTGTATTTTGTATATGTCGGCTCGAGAAGCCTTTTGATCAAGATGTAACACATGTTTTGCTTTGTTGTACTCAAATTGTAAGATGTATGGCATTTCATTTAATCTATGCACAGCTCTTATGGACCACTTGTATTTGTTTTATTGCTTCCGCATTGGTGAGCCCCCTATATCCATACTCTGATTGTGTTAAGTTTTTGAAAGTTGGCCTTCGGTAAATACGGATTACTGGCCATCACGGCACCAAACTACTAGGGGCGGTCTGGGGTCGTGACAAATTTGCTGAGTAATTTTTTGAGAATTTACTGTGAGTTTAATGAGTAATTTACTCGTAATTTATGGAGAATTTTCTTAGAATTTATTGAAAATTTTCAGAGTAATTTACGTTGAATTTATTGAGTAATTGACTGGGAATTTACCGATAATTAACTGAGTAATTTATAGAGAATTTATTGAAAATTTAACGAATAATTTATTGAGAATTTACAACCAGTTTACTGAGAATTTACAGAGAAATTTGCCGAGAAATTTTGAAAAAAAATTCTGTGAATTAACTGAGTAATTTACCAAGAATTTATACAAATTTTTTTTGTGAATTTACAGACTGATTTACTCATAATTTACTGAGTAATTCACAAAAAAATTTCTAATGATTTTCTAAGAATTTACACAGAATTTTCTAATAATTTACTAAGAATTTACTGAATAATTTTCTGAGAATTTTGCTTGTAATTTATTGAGAATTTTGCTCAGTGATTTAACGAGAATTTACTAACTAATTTACTAAGAATTTACCGATAATTTACAGAGTAAGTTACAGAGAATTTACTGAATAATTTATTTAGAATTTACTGCGAATTGGCTACGAAATTTACTGATAAATTACTAAGTTCTTCACTGGGTAATTTAGTTGGAAATTACTAAGTAATTTATTGAGAATTTACTGAGTAAGCTACTAAGAATTTATTGATAATTTAGTTAGGCGTCACGGATTAATTTATTGAGAATTTACTAAGTAATTTACTTACAATTTATGGAATAATTTACTGAGAATTTACAGGAAATTTACTAATTAATGTTCGAATAATTTACTGAGAATTAACAAAGTAATTTACGATTTTTTTTTTTTGATAATTTTATGAGTAATTTACTATGAATTTACTGAGTAATTTATCAAGAATTTATACATAATTTATTGAGAATTTTCTTAGAATTTATTGAAAATTTTATGAGTAATTTATTTAGAATTTATTAAATGATTAACTGAAAATTTACTGATAATTTACAAAGTAATTTATAGAGAATTTATGGAGTAATTTGCTAAATAATTTACTAAGAAATTACTTTGAATTTACCAAGAATTTATATAGAATTTTTTGAGAATCTTTTGCGTAATTTACTGATTAATTCACAAAAAAATTTCTTTCAATTTTTTGAGAATTTACTCAGAATTTTCTTATAAATTACAAAGAATTTGCTGAATAATTTATAGAGAATTTTACGTCTAATTTACTGAGAAATTTTCTGAGTAATTTAGTGACAATTTACTAAGTAATTTTCTGAGTAATTAACTAAGAATTTACTAATAATTTATTGAGTAATTTACAGAGAATTTATCGAGTAATTTATTGACATTTTACTGAGAATTTAGTAACTAATTTACTGATAAATTACTGAATAATTCACTCATTAATTTACTTGCAATTTAAGGAGTAATTTATTGAGAATTTTCTGATTAATTTGCTTAGAATTTCTAAGATAATTTACTAAGAATTTACAGGTAATTTAATGCGCTATTTTCTTGAAATTTACAGGGTAATTTTCTAATAATTTACTGAGTAATTTACTAAGTAATTGATCAAGAATTTTTTAAGAATTTACCGATAATTAACTGAGTAACTTACAGAGAATTTACCGAGTAATTTACTGGGAATTTACTTAGTAATTTACAGATAAATTTAGTGAGTTATTCACCGAATAATTTACTATGAATTTACTTAGCAATTTATTTAGAATTTACTCAGTAAATTACTAAGACTTTATTGAAAATTTACTGAGTATTTACTGAGAATTTGTAAAGTAATTTTCTAGGAACTTACCAATCATTTACGAAGCAATTTACTGAGAATTTATCGAGTTATTTACCACGAATTTACTATAACTTTAATGAGAATTTGCGGAGTAATTTGCTGAGTAATGTTTTGAGAATTTGCTGTGAGTTTAATGAGTAATTTACTCGTAATTTATGGAGAATTTTCTTAGAATTTATTGAAAATTTTCAGAGTAATTTACGTTGAATTTATTGAGTAATTCACTGGGAATTTACCGATAATTAACTGAGTAATTTATAGAGAATTTATTGAAAATTTAACGAATAATTTATTGAGAATTTACAACCAGTTTACTGAGAATTTGCAGAGAAATTTGCCGAGAAATTTTGAAAAAAATTTCTGTGAATTTACTGAGTAATTTACCAAAGAATTTATACAAATTTTTTTGTGAATTTACAGACTGATTTACTCATAATTTACGGAGTAATTCACAAAAAAATTTCTAATGATTTTCTAAGAATTTACACAGAATTTTCTAATAATTTACTAAGAATTTACTGAATAATTTTCTGAAAATTTTGCTCAGTGATTTAACGAGAATTTACTAACTAATTTACTAAGAATTTACCGATAATTTACAGAGTAAGTTACAGAGAATTTACTGAATAATTTATTTAGAATTTACTGCGAATTGGCTAAGAAATTTACTGATAAATTACTAAGTTCTTCACTGGGTAATTTAGTTGGAAATTACTAAGTAATTTATTGAGAATTTACTGAGTAAGTTACTAAGAATTTATTGATAATTTAGTTAGGCGTCACGGATTAATTTATTGAGAATTTACTAAGTAATTTACTTACAATTTATGGAATAATTTACTGAGAATTTACAGGAAATTTACTAATTAATGTTCAAATAATTTACTGAGAATTAACAAAGTAATTTACGATTTTTTTTTTGATAATTTTATGAGTAATTTACTATGAATTTACTGAGTAATTTATCAAGAATTTATACATAATTTATTGAGAATTTTCTTAGAATTTATTGAAAATTTTCTGAGTAATTTATTTAGAATTTATTAAATGATTAACTGAAAATTTACTGATAATTTACAAAGTAATTTATAGAGAATTTATGGAGTAATTTGCTGAATAATTTACTAAGAAATTACTTTGAATTTACCAAGAATTTATATAGAATTTTTTGAGAATCTTTTGCGTAATTTACTGATTAATTCACAAAAAAATTTCTTTCAATTTTTTGAGAATTTACTCAGTATTTTCTTATAAATTACAAAGAATTTGCTGAATAATTTATAGAGAATTTTACGTCTAATTTACTGAGAAATTTTCTGAGTAATTTAGTGACAATTTACTAAGTAATTTTCTGAGTAATTAACTAAGAATTTACTAATAATTTATTGAGTAATTTACAGAGAATTTATCGAGTAATTTATTGACATTTTACTGAGAATTTACTAACTAATTTACTGATAAATTACTGAATAATTCACTCATTAATTTACTTGCAATTTAAGGAGTAATTCATTGAGAATTTTCTGATTAATTTGCTTAGAATTTATTAGATAATTTACTAAGAATTTACAGGTAATTTAATGCGCTATTTTCTTGAAATTTACAGGGTAATTTTCTAATAATTTACTGAGTAATTTACTAAGTAATTGATCAAGAATTTTTTAAGAATTTACCGATAATTAACTGAGTAACTTACAGAGAATTTACCGAGTAATTTACTGGGAATTTACTTAGTAATTTACAGATAAATTTAGTGAGTTATTCACCGAATAATTTACTATGAATTTACTTAGCAATTTATTTAGAATTTACTCAGTAAATTACTAAGACTTTATTGAAAATTTACTGAGTATTTACTGAGAATTTGTAAAGTAATTTTCTAGGAACTTACCAATCATTTACGAAGCAATTTACTGAGAATTTATCGAGTTATTTACCACGAATTTACTATAACTTTAATGAGAATTTGCGGGGTAATTTGCTAAGTAATTTTTTGAGAATTTGCTGTGAGTTTAATGAGTAATTTACTCGTAATTTATGGAGAATTTTCTTAGAATTTATTGAAAATTTTCAGAGTAATTTACGTTGAATTTATTGAGTAATTCACTGGGAATTTACCGATAATTAACTGAGTAATTTATAGAGAATTTATTGAAAATTTAACAAATAATTTATTGAGAATTTAGAACCAGTTTACTATGAATTTACTGAGTAATTTACCAAAGAATTTATACAAATTTTTTTGTGAATTTACAGACTGATTTACTCATAATTTACGAAGTAATTCACAAAAAAATTTCTAATGATTTTCTAAGAATTTACACAGAATTTTCTAATAATTTACTAAGAATTTACTGAATAATTTTCTGAGAATTTTGCTTGTAATTTATTGAGAATTTTGCTCAGTGATTTAACGAGAATTTACTAACTAATTTACTAAGAATTTACCGATAATTTACAGAGTAAGTTACAGAGAATTTACTGAATAATTTATTTAGAATTTACTGTGAATTGGCTAAGAAATTTACTGATAAATTACTAAGTTCTTCACTGGGTAATTTAGTTGGAAATTACTAAGTAATTTATTGAGAATTTACTGAGTAAGTTACTAAGAATTTATTGATAATTTAGTTAGGCGTCACGGATTAATTTATTGAGAATTTACTAAGTAATTTACTTACAATTTATGGAATAATTTACTGAGAATTTACAGGAAATTTACTAATTAATGTTCGAATAATTTACTGAGAATTAACAAAGTAATTTACGATTTTTTTTTTTGGATAATTTTATGAGTAATTTACTATGAATTTACTGAGTAATTTATCAAGAATTTATACATAATTTATTGAGAATTTTCTTAGAATTTATTGAAAATTTTCTGAGTAATTTATTTAGAATTTATTAAATGATTAACTGAAAATTTACTGATAATTTACAAAGTAATTTATAGAGAATTTATGGAGTAATTTGCTGAATAATTTACTAAGAAATTACTTTGAATTTACCAAGAATTTATATAGATTTTTTTGAGAATCATTTGCGTAATTTACTGATTAATTCACAAAAAAATTTCTTTCAATTTTTTGAGAATTTACCCAGAATTTTCTTATAAATTACAAAGAATTTGCTGAATAATTTATAGAGAATTTTACGTCTAATTTACTGAGAAATTTTCTGAGTAATTTAGTGACAATTTACTAAGTAATTTTCTAGTAATTAACTAAGAATTTACTAATAATTTATTGAGTAATTTACAGAGAATTTATCGAGTAATTTATTGACATTTTACTGAGAATTTACTAACTAATTTACTGATAAATTACTGAATAATTCACTCATTAATTTACTTGCAATTTAAGGAGTAATTCATTGAGAATTTTCTGATTAATTTGCTTAGAATTTATTAGATAATTTACTAAGAATTTACAGGTAATTTAATGCGCTATTTTCTTGAAATTTACAGGGTAATTTTCTAATAATTTACTGAGTAATTTACTAAGTAATTGATCAAGAATTTTTTAAGAATTTACCGATAATTAACTGAGTAACTTACAGAGAATTTACCGAGTAATTTACTGGGAATTTACTTAGTAATTTACAGATAAATTTAGTGAGTTATTCACCGAATAATTTACTATGAATTTACTTAGCAATTTATTTAGAATTTACTCAGTAAATTACTAAGACTTTATTGAAAATTTACTGAGTATTTACTGAGAATTTGTAAAGTAATTTTCTAGGAACTTACCAATCATTTACGAAGTAATTTACTGAGAATTTATCGAGTTATTTACCACGAATTTACTATAACTTTAATGAGAATTTGCGGGGTAATTTGCTGAGTAATTTTTTGAGAATTTGCTGTGAGTTTAATGAGTAATTTACTCGTAATTTATGGAGAATTTTCTTAGAATTTATTGAAAATTTTCAGAGTAATTTACGTTGAATTTATTGAGTAATTCACTGGGAATTTACCGATAATTAACTGAGTAATTTATAGAGAATTTATTGAAAATTTAACGAATAATTTATTGAGAATTTAGAACCAGTTTACTGAGAATTTACAGAGAAATTTGCCGAGAAATTTTGAAAAAAATTTCTGTGAATTTACTGAGTAATTTACCAAAGAATTTATACAAATTTTTTTGTGAATTTACAGACTGATTTACTCATAATTTACGGAGAAATTCACAAAAAAATTTCTAATGATTTTCTAAGAATTTACTAAGAATTTACTGAATAATTTTCTGAGAATTTTGCTTGTAATTTACTGAGAATTTAGCTCAGAGATTTAACGAGAATTTACTAACTAATTTACTAAGAATTTACCGATAATTTGCAGAGTAAGTTACAGAGAATTTACTGAATAATTTATTTAGAATTTACTGCGAATTGGCTAAGAAATTTACTGATAAATTACTAAGTTCTTCACTGGGTAATTTAGTTGGAAATTACTAAGTAATTTATTGAGAATTTACTGAGTAAGTTACTAAGAATTTATTGATAATTTAGTTAGGCGTCACGGATTAATTTATTGAGAATTTACTAAGTAATTTACTTACAATTTATGGAATAATTTACTGAGAATTTACAGGAAATTTACTAATTAATGTTCGAATAATTTACTGAGAATTAACAAAGTAATTTACGAATTTTTTTTTTTTGATAATTTTATGAGTAATTTACTATGAATTTACTGAGTAATTTATCAAGAATTTGTACATAATTTATTGAGAATTTTCTTAGAATTTATTGAAAATTTTTTGAGTAATTTATTTAGAATTTATTAAATGATTAACTGAAAATTTACTGATAATTTACAAAGTAATTTATAGAGAATTTATGGAGTAATTTGCTGAATAATTTACTAAGAAATTACTTTGAATTTACCAAGAATTTATATAGAATTTTTTGAGAATCATTTGCGTAATTTACTGATTAATTCACAAAAAAAATTTCTTTCAATTTTTTGAGAATTTACTCAGAATTTTCTTATAAATTACAAAGAATTTGCTGAATAATTTATAGAGAATTTTACGTCTAATTTACTGAGAAATTTTCTGAGTAATTTAGTGACAATTTACTAAGTAATTTTCTGAGTAATTAACTAAGAATTTACTAATAATTTATTGAGTAATTTACAGAGAATTTATCGAGTAATTTATTGACATTTTACTGAGAATTTACTAACTAATTTACTGATAAATTACTGAATAATTCACTCATTAATTTACTTGCAATTTAAGGAGTAATTCATTGAGAATTTTCTGATTAATTTGCTTAGAATTTATTAGATAATTTACTAAGAATTTACAGGTAATTTAATGCGCTATTTTCTTGAAATTTACAGGGTAATTTTCTAATAATTTACTGAGTAATTTACTAAGTAATTGATCAAGAATTTTTTAAGAATTTACCGATAATTAACTGAGTAACTTACAGAGAATTTACCGAGTAATTTACTGGGAATTTACTTAGTAATTTACAGATAAATTTAGTGAGTTATTCACCGAATAATTTACTATGAATTTACTTAGCAATTTATTTAGAATTTACTCAGTAAATTACTAAGACTTTATTGAAAATTTACTGAGTATTTACTGAGAATTTGTAAAGTAATTTTCTAGGAACTTACCAATCATTTACGAAGCAATTTACTGAGAATTTATCGAGTTATTTACCACGAATTTACTATAACTTTAATGAGAATTTGCGGGGTAATTTGCTAAGTAATTTTTTGAGAATTTGCTGTGAGTTTAATGAGTAATTTACTCGTAATTTATGGAGAATTTTCTTAGAATTTATTGAAAATTTTCAGAGTAATTTACGTTGAATTTATTGAGTAATTCACTGGGAATTTACCGATAATTAACTGAGTAATTTATAGAGAATTTATTGAAAATTTAACAAATAATTTATTGAGAATTTAGAACCAGTTTACTGTGAATTTACTGAGTAATTTACCAAAGAATTTATACAAATTTTTTTGTGAATTTACAGACTGATTTACTCATAATTTACGGAGTAATTCACAAAAAAATTTCTAATGATTTTCTAAGAATTTACACAGAATTTTCTAATAATTTACTAAGAATTTACTGAATAATTTTCTGAGAATTTTGCTTGTAATTTATTGAGAATTTTGCTCAGTGATTTAACGAGAATTTACTAACTAATTTACTAAGAATTTACCGATAATTTACAGAGTAAGTTACAGAGAATTTACTGAATAATTTATTTAGAATTTACTGCGAATTGGCTAAGAAATTTACTGATAAATTACTAAGTTCTTCACTGGGTAATTTAGTTGGAAATTACTAAGTAATTTATTGAGAATTTACTGAGTAAGTTACTAAGAATTTATTGATAATTTAGTTAGGCGTCACGGATTAATTTATTGAGAATTTACTAAGTAATTTACTTACAATTTATGGAATAATTTACTGAGAATTTACAGGAAATTTACTAATTAATGTTCGAATAATTTACTGAGAATTAACAAAGTAATTTACGATTTTTTTTTTTTGATAATTTTATGAGTAATTTACTATGAATTTACTGAGTAATTTATCAAGAATTTATACATAATTTATTGAGAATTTTCTTAGAATTTATTGAAAATTTTCTGAGTAATTTATTTAGAATTTATTAAATGATTAACTGAAAATTTACTGATAATTTACAAAGTAATTTATAGAGAATTTATGGAGTAATTTGCTGAATAATTTACTAAGAAATTACTTTGAATTTACCAAGAATTTATATAGATTTTTTTGAGAATCATTTGCGTAATTTACTGATTAATTCACAAAAAAATTTCTTTCAATTTTTTGAGAATTTACCCAGAATTTTCTTATAAATTACAAAGAATTTGCTGAATAATTTATAGAGAATTTACGTCTAATTTACTGAGAAATTTTCTGAGTAATTTAGTGACAATTTACTAAGTAATTTTCTAGTAATTAACTAAGAATTTACTAATAATTTATTGAGTAATTTACAGAGAATTTATCGAGTAATTTATTGACATTTTACTGAGAATTTACTAACTAATTTACTGATAAATTACTGAATAATTCACTCATTAATTTACTTGCAATTTAAGGAGTAATTCATTGAGAATTTTCTGATTAATTTGCTTAGAATTTATTAGATAATTTACTAAGAATTTACAGGTAATTTAATGCGCTATTTTCTTGAAATTTACAGGGTAATTTTCTAATAATTTACTGAGTAATTTACTAAGTAATTGATCAAGAATTTTTTAAGAATTTACCGATAATTAACTGAGTAACTTACAGAGAATTTACCGAGTAATTTACTGGGAATTTACTTAGTAATTTACAGATAAATTTAGTGAGTTATTCACCGAATAATTTACTATGAATTTACTTAGCAATTTATTTAGAATTTACTCAGTAAATTACTAAGACTTTATTGAAAATTTACTGAGTATTTACTGAGAATTTGTAAAGTAATTTTCTAGGAACTTACCAATCATTTACGAAGCAATTTACTGAGAATTTATCGAGTTATTTACCACGAATTTACTATAACTTTAATGAGAATTTGCGGGGTAATTTGCTAAGTAATTTTTTGAGAATTTGCTGTGAGTTTAATGAGTAATTTACTCGTAATTTATGGAGAATTTTC
Source organism: Camellia sinensis (assembly GCF_055761805.1). Classification (NCBI taxonomy): domain Eukaryota; kingdom Viridiplantae; phylum Streptophyta; class Magnoliopsida; order Ericales; family Theaceae; genus Camellia; species Camellia sinensis. The sequence continues at coordinate 92,827,002 of NC_138964.1, forward strand.
TTAGAATTTATTGAAAATTTTCAGAGTAATTTACGTTGAATTTATTGAGTAATTCACTGGGAATTTACCGATAATTAACTGAGTAATTTATAGAGAATTTATTGAAAATTTAACAAATAATTTATTGAGAATTTAGAACCAGTTTACTGTGAATTTACTGAGTAATTTACCAAAGAATTTATACAAATTTTTTTGTGAATTTACAGACTGATTTACTCATAATTTACGGAGTAATTCACAAAAAAATTTCTAATGATTTTCTAAGAATTTACACAGAATTTTCTAATAATTTACTAAGAATTTACTGAATAATTTTCTGAGAATTTTGCTTGTAATTTATTGAGAATTTTGCTCAGTGATTTAACGAGAATTTACTAACTAATTTACTAAGAATTTACCGATAATTTACAGAGTAAGTTACAGAGAATTTACTGAATAATTTATTTAGAATTTACTGCGAATTGGCTAAGAAATTTACTGATAAATTACTAAGTTCTTCACTGGGTAATTTAGTTGGAAATTACTAAGTAATTTATTGAGAATTTACTGAGTAAGTTACTAAGAATTTATTGATAATTTAGTTAGGCGTCACGGATTAATTTATTGAGAATTTACTAAGTAATTTACTTACAATTTATGGAATAATTTACTGAGAATTTACAGGAAATTTACTAATTAATGTTCGAATAATTTACTGAGAATTAACAAAGTAATTTACGATTTTTTTTTTTTGATAATTTTATGAGTAATTTACTATGAATTTACTGAGTAATTTATCAAGAATTTATACATAATTTATTGAGAATTTTCTTAGAATTTATTGAAAATTTTCTGAGTAATTTATTTAGAATTTATTAAATGATTAACTGAAAATTTACTGATAATTTACAAAGTAATTTATAGAGAATTTATGGAGTAATTTGCTGAATAATTTACTAAGAAATTACTTTGAATTTACCAAGAATTTATATAGATTTTTTTGAGAATCATTTGCGTAATTTACTGATTAATTCACAAAAAAATTTCTTTCAATTTTTTGAGAATTTACCCAGAATTTTCTTATAAATTACAAAGAATTTGCTGAATAATTTATAGAGAATTTTACGTCTAATTTACTGAGAAATTTTCTGAGTAATTTAGTGACAATTTACTAAGTAATTTTCTAGTAATTAACTAAGAATTTACTAATAATTTATTGAGTAATTTACAGAGAATTTATCGAGTAATTTATTGACATTTTACTGAGAATTTACTAACTAATTTACTGATAAATTATTGAATAATTCACTCATTAATTTACTTGCAATTTAAGGAGTAATTCATTGAGAATTTTCTGATTAATTTGCTTAGAATTTATTAGATAATTTACTAAGAATTTACAGGTAATTTAATGCGCTATTTTCTTGAAATTTACAGGGTAATTTTCTAATAATTTACTGAGTAATTTACTAAGTAATTGATCAAGAATTTTTTAAGAATTTACCGATAATTAACTGAGTAACTTACAGAGAATTTACCGAGTAATTTACTGGGAATTTACTTAGTAATTTACAGATAAATTTAGTGAGTTATTCACCGAATAATTTACTATGAATTTACTTAGCAATTTATTTAGAATTTACTCAGTAAATTACTAAGACTTTATTGAAAATTTACTGAGTATTTACTGAGAATTTGTAAAGTAATTTTCTAGGAACTTACCAATCATTTACGAAGCAATTTACTGAGAATTTATCGAGTTATTTACCACGAATTTACTATAACTTTAATGAGAATTTGCGGGGTAATTTTGTCACGCCCCCAAACCGCCCCTAGTAGTTTGGTGCCGTGATGGCCAGTAATCCGTAATTACCGAAGGCCAACTTTCAAAATCACACACAATCAGAGTATAAAATATGGGGCCTACAAGTGCGGAAGCAATATATATACATATACGGAATCTAAATAGTCCATGAGAGCCGTGCATAAGTCCAATGAAATGACATACATCTTTATAAGGTCTTACAACTTAAATACAATAAGGAAATGAGATACAAAACACATCTTGACCAAAAGGCTTCTCAAGCCGACATATACAAGTACAAATGGAAAATAAGCCGAGAAGCATGATCTTCAAGATGGTGCAAAATGCTAATCCAAAACATGTCGGCAATGCACCCAAAACACATCGGCAATCACGTCTAGGCCTCAATGCCTTCTTGTTCATCACCTACATATATATAGAGAGGGTGAGCTTGGATACTCAGTGAATGATATTAGAAATAAAGGTTTTGCATGATTGATATCCAAGATTTCTTTCAAAACAATACATAGCATACTTTACAGTCAAGGGAAAAATCAAGTTCATTGCCGGCCTTTCAAGTTCTTTGGATGTTATTACATCTACTTAATACAAGAGGGTGATGACAATTTCGAGACAAGAGTGCAGTTGCATTATAGTCCTCTGCAGCTAAGGACTTTCAAGACAAGAGTGCAGTTGCATTATAGTCCCCTGCAGCTAAGGACTTTCAAGACAAGAGTGCAGTTGCATTATAGTCCCCTGCAGCTAAGGACTTTCAAGACAAGAGTGCAGTTGCATTATAGTCCCCTGCAACTAAGGACTTTCAAGACAAGAGTGCAGTTGCATTATAGTCCCCTGCAACTAAGGACTTTCAAGAAATGTCATCAAAACAAGATAGTGTTTAATATACAAGTAGGGATAGTCATTCATGCTAGATCAAGTACTTTTCAAAACAAGGCAAGACGAGATTTACAAAAGCAAGTGTAACATAGCTTTATTAAAAATACCACTCACATAGTTTCTTCAAACGTCGGGGTCGAGACAAGCCCAAGTCCTACAAACACATGGCAAAGCCTATTGAATGCACCTTCAACAAGTTTCGTATGTACACAAATGTTTCGGAAAACATGCTGGGCACTAACCAGGTCCAGGCTGAGGTTCCACACCTCCTCGCCGAGGTGTGTTCCCGAGGGCCACATGCAAGGAAAAGAGGTCGGGAAACTCTGGGTTTCCCTCTGCTGATGAACATGAAAAACATGAGTGTGAAAACATGAAAAATATGAATGCTCAATCATAATCTGTCATCACAAATCTGGGATTTTCGTGCTATGAGTTTGAAAACATGGACCTGGGTACCCGTGCTTGGAACTCTTGCGGAAATAAACACAAAAACATGATTCTTTATGCAAGCTTTCGGATCAAAACAAGACTTTCTTGAAGAACACATGAATGTCATTTTCTCTTTCTAAAATCGAACTTCAAAACGATGCATGGCTTACAAATCATATCCGATCATGCAATGCAATAACATGAACATAGAGAACATCATAAGCAGATCAAGAATCTAACCTTAGAACACGGATCTAACGGTTCGATCTCTAGGAATCAAGCTTGAAGATCTACTTCCTCACTCTAAAACTCTTTCTTCCTCCTAGAGCTTCTCTCTCTACAAGACAAGGTTATGACACCAAATGATAGTTTTCTATACCCGGTTCTGGGGTTAACCCTCTGCTGAGACACGTGGCGGCGACTGGTTGGGTTCTACCTGAAAAGGTGGCTGACAGGCCAGACAAAGCATGGTGGAAGGGTGTTCAACAAGCAAAGCGGTATGGGCTCTCTGACGGGCTATGACATCGGCTAACAGCAAGGCGTATCTAACAAGCTACACGGAATGGCACTCCGGCAAGGGATGACATCGGCTAACAAAGGACTTCGGCAACTAAGGTGACAATGACCTCGGCTAGGAAGGACAACACTTGACTAAGCTGTGCCACATCTTGGCCTAGATGCGCCACACCTCGGCCTAGGTCGTACCACCCCAGGACGAGATCACTTGGGTGCAAGGTAACATCTCGGCTAATGTGGTCAAGGCAAGGACGGGGGTCAACAAGGGATTCCAAGATACTACTTGTCACGCCCCCAAACCGCCCCTAGTAGTTTGGTGCCGTGATGGCCAGTAACCCGAGGTTACCGAAGGCCGTCTTACAAAAATCACACACAATCAGAGTATGAAATATGGGGCTTACAAGAGCGGAAGCAAAATATACATATAAACCGAGTTGTCCATGAGAGCCGTGCATAAGTCCAATGGAATGCCATACATCAAACATCTTTACAAGTCTTACAATTTTAGATACAACAAAATGGAACACAAAATACATCCTGACCAAAAGGCTTCTCAAGCCGACACATGCCAAAACAAACAAAGAAAACATAAGCCGAGAAGCATAATCTTCAAGACGATGCAAAACGCAAATCCAAAACATGTCGGCAAAGCACCCAAAACACATCGGCAATCACGTCTAGGCCTCAATGCCTTCTTGTTCATCACCTACATATATATAGAGAGGGTGAGCTTGGATACTCAGTGAATGATACTAGAAATAAAGGTTTTGCATGATTGATATCCAAGATTTCTTTCAAAACTATACATAGCATACTTTTCGATCAAGAGGGAAATCAAGTTCATTTGTCGGCTTTCATGTTCCTTGGATGTTAATAACATCTACTTATTTCAAGGGGTGATGACATATCAAGACAAGAGTTTCAAGACAAGCTGTGCTGCGAAAGTTTAGAGTCCTCTAGCACTAAGGACTGTCAAGACAAGCTGTGCCGCGAAAGTTTAGAGTCCTCTAGCACTAAGGACTGTCAAGACAAGTCATCAAAACAAGGTAGCATTTGATATACAAAATAGGGATAGTCATTCATGCTAGATCAAGTACTTTTCAAAACAAGGCAAGACGAGATTTATGAAAGCAAGTGTAACATAGCTTTATTAAAAATACCACTCACTTCGTTTCTTCACACGTCGGGGTCGAGACAAGCCCAAGTCCTACAACACATGGCAAAGCCTATTGAATGCGCTTTCAAACGAGTCTCTCATATACACAAATGTTTTCGGAAAACATGCTGGGCACCAACCAGGTCTAGGCCGAGGTTCCACACCTCCTTGCCGAGGTGTGTTCCCGAGGGCCACATGCAAGGAAAGAGGTCGGGAAACTCTGGGTTTCCCTCTGTTGATGAACGTGAAGAACATGAGTGTGAATACATGGAAAATACGAATGCTTGATCATAATCCGCCATCACAAATCTGGGATTTTCGTGCTATGAGTTTGAAAACATGGACCTGGGTACCCGTAGTTGAAAATCATGCAAGAACAAACACAAAACATGAGTCTAGGCGAAAAGCTTTCGGATCAAAACAAGACTTTCTTGAAGAACACATGAATGTCATTTTCTCTTTCTAGAATCGAGCTTCAAAACGATGCATGGCTTACAAATCATTTTCAATCATGCAATGCAATAACATAAACATAAAGAACATCATGAGCAGATCAAGAATCTAACCTTAGAACACGGATCTAACGGTTCGATCTCTAGGAATCAAGCTTGAAGATCTACTTCTCTCTCAAGAACTCTTCTCCCTCTTCTAGAGCTTCTCTCTCTCTACAAGGCAAGTTTATGATACCAAATGATAGTTTTCTATACCCGGTTCTGGGGTTAACCCTCTGCTGAGACACGTGGCGGCGACTGGTTGGGTTCATCCTGAAAAGGTGGCTGACAGGCCAGACAAAGCATGGTGGAAGGGTATTCAAAAAGCAAAGCGGTATGGGCTCTCTGACGGGGCAATGACATCGGCTAACAACAAGGCGTATCTAACACGCTACACAGAATGACACTCCGGCAAGGGGTGACATCGGCTAACAAAGACTTCGGCAACTAAGGTGACAATGACCTCGGCTAGGAAGGACAACACTTGACTAAGCTGTGCCACATCTTGGCCTAGATGCGCCACACGTCGGCCTAGGTCATACCACTTCCAGGACGAGATCACTTGGGTGCAAGGTAACATCTCGGCTAAGGTGGTCAAGGCAAGGACTGAGGTCGACAAGGGGTTTCAAGATACTAAGGCCGGACTAAGGAAGACCTCGGCATTGAAATAACGTCGGCTAGAGGCAAGGCGTGACCTAAGTTTTTAACATCAAGGAAGGAACAAGACAAGTACACTACGCTTAGACAAATCACAAGGCTTCAAATCAAGGCACGAATCTCACTTGTTAAAGCAAAACAAGTCACAACACACACATGCAAGCTTAACAAGTCATAATCATGCAAATGCTCATGAACATGATTAAGATGAAAAAATGTGGGTTCTTACAGTCTACCCTCCTTAAGGAAGTTTGGTCCCCAAACTTAAGTTACCTTGACCTACGAATAACTCCGGGTAACAGATTTTCATCTCCTCTTCCTTTTCCCATGTGGCCTCCCCGCCATAATGCTTCTCCCATTCGATTTTCACCATCGATATCGACTTGTTTCTCAACTGTCTCACTTGTCTGTCAATAATCCTCATCGGTTTCTCTTCGTAGCCCAAGTCTTCATTAACTACAACCCCGGAGTAATCTATTACATGCAGTGGGTCTCGGATATATTTTCTCAGCATCGAAACATGGAACACACTGTGGACTCGACTCAAATCTGGTGGCAAAGCAAGCCTGTAAGCAACGGTGTTAATCCTCTCAAGAATTTCAAATGGCCCAACGTATCGGGGTGCAAGCTTGCCCTTCTTCCCAAATCTCGTAACTCCTGTCATCGGCGAGACCTTCAAAAATACATGGTCCCCAATTTCAAATTCTAACTCCCTCCTTCTTTGATCGGCATAACACTTCTGTCGACTCTGTGCAGTCTTAATCCTTTGCTGAATGAGTTTGATCTTTTCAGTTGTCATTCGAACCAATTCGGGGCCAATTAGAGCTTTGTCTCCCACTTCAGTCCAACATATCGGCGATTTACATTCTCTTCCATACAAAGCTTCATACGGCGCCATGCCAATGCTGGCTTGATAACTGTTGTTGTACGCGAACTCTACTAATGGCAAATGTGATTCCCAACTTCCCTGGAGGTCCAACACGCACAGTCTGAGCATGTCTTCGAGTGTCTGAATCGTTCTTTCTGTCTGTCCGTCGGTCTGGGGGTGAAAGGCTGTGCTAAACCTCAACTCTGTCCCCAAGGCTCCTTGTAGACTCTGCCAAAATCTAGAAACGAACTTCGGATCTCGGTCTGACACAATGGACATCGGCACACCATGAAGCCTAACGATCTCATTCATGTACAATTCGGCAAGTCGGTTGGCATTGAATGTAGTCTTGACAGGCAAAAAGTGAGCTGACTTAGTAAACCTGTCAACTATAACCCAAATGGAATCCATACCTCTTTGCGTCCTCGGCAAACCCACTACGAAATCCATGGAGATGTGCTCCCATTTCCACTCAGGAACTGACAAGGGTTGAAGAAGTCCTGCTGGTCTCTGGTGTTCTGCCTTCACTCGCTGACAACACAGACACTGGGATACAAACTCGGCTATCTCTCTTTTCATGTTTGGCCACCAAAAGGTCCGCTTTACGTCCCGATACATCTTGGTGCTCCCTGGATGAGCGGCAAATTTGGAACTATGGGCCTCTTGCAAAATCTTCCTTTTTAACTCTGGTACGTCGGCCACGCACAATCTTCCTTCAAACTTAAGCACCTGATTCTCTATAGTGTATCCCGGCCTCGGCTTGGTGACGAATTCATCAGTTACCTTCTTGAGGAATTTATCCTCCCTCTGACTAGTCTTCACTTCCTCAATAATAGTTGGTTCCACTGAAACCGCTGTCAGGCACGCCAAACTTCCAACTAACTTCCTGCTCAATGCGTCGGCTACGGAATTTGCCTTACCTGGGTGGTACTGAATCTGCATGTCATAATCCTTCAGTAGCTCGAGCCATCTTCTCTGCCTCATATTTAACTCTTTCTGGGTGAACAAGTATTTCAGACTCTTGTGGTCGGTGAAAACTTGGCAAGATGTTCCGTACAGGTAATGACGCCAGATCTTCAGAGCAAAAACCACGGCAGCTAACTCCAGGTCATGGGTAGGATAATTCTTTTCATTGGGCTTCAATTGACGAGACGCGTACGCTATGACTTTACCTTTTTGCATTAAAACGCAACCCAAACCTTTGTGTGAAGCATCGCTGTAAATCTGAAATTCCTCATTAGCTGATGGTAGTACCAAAACTGGTGCTGTAACCAACCTCGCCTTCAGCTCCTGGAAAGCTGATTCTCTTTCGTCGGTCCATTCATAAGCTGTTCCCTTCTTCGTTAGTTGTGTCAATGGCACTGCAATCCTCGAGAAATCCTTTACAAACTTTCTGTAATAACCTGCCAAACCCAGAAAACTACGAATCCCGGACACGTTGGTCGGCGTCGGCCAATTCACAATGGCTTCAATCTTACTGGGGTCAACTGATATACCGTCTTCATTAATCACATGCCCTAGAAACGAAATGCTGGAAAGCCAAAACTCGCATTTACTTAACTTGGCGTACAACTTCTTATCTCTCAAGGTCTGCAGGGCAAGTCTCAGATGATTCTCGTGCTCGCTCGCACTCCCAGAATAGATCAATATGTCGTCGATAAAAATAATGACAAATTCATCTAGGTACGGCTTAAAGACTCTGTTCATCAGGTCCATGAATGCTGCTGGGGCATTGGTTACTCCGAAGGGCATCACTAAAAATTCGTAGTGGCCATATCTTGTCCGAAAAGCAGTCTTCTCGATATCCTCGGCTTTAACCTTCAACTGGTGGTAGCCCGACCTAAGGTCAATCTTGGAAAAGACTCGTGCTCCTCGTAGCTGATCAAGCAAATCATCGATTCTTGGCAATGGGTATTTGTTCTTAATGGTCGCCTTATTAAGTTCTCTGTAGTCAATGCAAAGACGAAGGGTGCCGTCCTTTTTCTTAACAAATAAAACGGGTGCTCCCCACGGTGAAGTGCTCGGCCTGACGAATCCCTTATCCAACAATTCTTGTAATTGCGATTTCAGTTCTCTAAGTTCAGCTGGAGCCATTCTGTAGGGTGTTTTGGAGATAGGTTGTGTTCCTGGCAAGACGTCCACAGTAAACTCTATTTCTCTATCGACAAGGTGGCCAGGCAACTCAGTCGGAAAGACGTCGGAGAATTCCTCCACAACGGGTATGTCGGCTAACTCAACATTTCCATTCAGATCACTTAGTATACTGCATAAGTAACCCTTACATCCTTTTTGGATCAACTTGTAGGCCTTCATGGATGAGATTAAGTAAGGTGGGGGTACAACTCCTTTACCCTGGAAAATGACCTCGGCTTGACTTGGGGTCTTCAATGTGACGTTCTTAGTAACACAATTAATGGATGCATGATTCGCCGCTAACCAGTCCATTCCCAATATAACATCGAAGTGAGTCATGTTTAATGGCATCAAATCAACTAACAATTCTACACTCTCAATCATAGCAATACACGCCCTATAAATGGATGTAACAATCATATTTCTCCCAGATGGGGTAGACACAGATAATACATAATCAAGGGGTTCTAATTCTCTATCCAACTTCTCGGCGAATATAGTGGACACAAATGAATGCGTAGAACCCGAATCAATCAGTACGTATGCATCTTGAGAACAAATTGAGAGGGTACCTGACACTACCGCCTCGGCATTCTGGGCGTCTCCTGGTACTAATGCAAAAACTCTGCCCTGCCTCGCCTGTATTCCCCCGATGTTATTCTTCTGTGTAGAGCCCGAGGTGCTTCCATTCCTCTTCCCATCAGCGGTCCTTGCTTTCGGGCAGTCCTTCACGCGATGGCCTATCTCGCCACACTCATAACAAGCTCCCGTTGCCCAGCGACAAACCCCGAAATGTTGCTTTCCACAACTCGCGCACATCGGCTTGGCGTTACCTTCCTGATTTGAGTTGCTGGAACTGTCTGTGCTCATTCTCTTCTTGGCATTGAACGGAACTCGGCGACTATCATAATTCTGTCTCTTCCTCTGACCCTCACTTGAACTCTGGTATCGGTTTAAATTAGCTTCAGCCAGGATGGCCTTGTCCAGTACTCCGGCGTACGTCGGCATATTGAGCATATTGACCCGATCTTGTATCGGCCCACGCAACCCACTTTCGAACTTCCTCGCCTTTCGATACTCGTCATCAACCATATGAGGCGCATATCTCGCCAGTTCAGTAAAGGCACGATCGTATTCTGCGACCGTCTTGTTCCCTTGGACCAGATTCTGAAACTCCGTGGTCTTTCGGTCTCGGACGCTGAGGGGGAAATGCTTGTTGTAGAACAACTCCAAAAATTTTGCCCAAGTCAAACCCGGATTGCTTTCTCGGACCATCATCCACCACCTACGAGCATCGTCGTCTAACGTGAATGCTGCCAGAGATACCTTCTGAGCGTCTGTACTGGGGAAAACTTCAAACAACTTCTCCATCTCTAAAATCCATGCCTCGGCTTTCATTGGTTCTATGCCTCCCTGAAATCTCGGCGGTTTCATCTTCTTGAACTCTCTGATTAGAGTTATCGTGTCGTTCCCATACAAAGCTTGCTGCGGAGGCACTTGTGGCACCGGAGGGGGTGGAGCTGCATATCGGCCATTCGTCTGTTCGGCATGCATAGAAGTGGTACCAGTATCCTGCGGCCTAGATTGCCTCTGCTCACGAACCAAGCCTTCGACTAACCTTTCCAATCTCTCCAACCTGTCTTCCGATCGATCTCGGCCAACCGGGGGTCTACCTCTCCTCATCATGCTAGGGGGGGGAGATGCAAGATGAGACTTTAAAACAACTAAACAGATAACACATATGCAAGTAACGAGCGTCTAAGCCAAAACGAGGCACACATAGTCAAGTAGCAAGCAATATGATGCAATCTTAACTTTCTTCTAAGGGAAATCCTAGGCTCTCTAGAACTCAAGGTGTGTGATTAACGTACTACAAGGATCTTGTGCTCTGATACCAATCTGTCACGCCCCCAAACCGCCCCTAGTAGTTTGGTGCCGTGATGGCCAGTAACCCGAGGTTACCGAAGGCCGTCTTACAAAAATCACACACAATCAGAGTATGAAATATGGGGCTTACAAGAGCGGAAGCAAAATATACATATAAACCGAGTTGTCCATGAGAGCCGTGCATAAGTCCAATGGAATGCCATACATCAAACATCTTTACAAGTCTTACAATTTTAGATACAACAAAATGGAACACAAAATACATCCTGACCAAAAGGCTTCTCAAGCCGACACATGCCAAAACAAACAAAGAAAACATAAGCCGAGAAGCATAATCTTCAAGACGATGCAAAACGCAAATCCAAAACATGTCGGCAAAGCACCCAAAACACATCGGCAATCACGTCTAGGCCTCAATGCCTTCTTGTTCATCACCTACATATATATAGAGAGGGTGAGCTTGGATACTCAGTGAATGATACTAGAAATAAAGGTTTTGCATGATTGATATCCAAGATTTCTTTCAAAACTATACATAGCATACTTTTCGATCAAGAGGGAAATCAAGTTCATTTGCCGGCTTTCATGTTCCTTGGATGTTAATAACATCTACTTATTTCAAGGGGTGATGACATATCAAGACAAGAGTTTCAAGACAAGCTGTGCTGCGAAAGTTTAGAGTCCTCTAGCACTAAGGACTGTCAAGACAAGCTGTGCTGCGAAAGTTTAGAGTCCTCTAGCACTAAGGACTGTCAAGACAAGCTGTGCCGCGAAAGTTTAGAGTCCTCTAGCACTAAGGACTGTCAAGACAAGTCATCAAAACAAGGTAGCATTTGATATACAAAATAGGGATAGTCATTCATGCTAGATCAAGTACTTTTCAAAACAAGGCAAGACGAGATTTATGAAAGCAAGTGTAACATAGCTTTATTAAAAATACCACTCACTTCGTTTCTTCACACGTCGGGGTCGAGACAAGCCCAAGTCCTACAACACATGGCAAAGCCTATTGAATGCGCTTTCAAACGAGTCTCTCATATACACAAATGTTTTCGGAAAACATGCTGGGCACCAACCAGGTCTAGGCCGAGGTTCCACACCTCCTTGCCGAGGTGTGTTCCCGAGGGCCACATGCAAGGAAAGAGGTCGGGAAACTCTGGGTTTCCCTCTGTTGATGAACGTGAAGAACATGAGTGTGAATACATGGAAAATACGAATGCTTGATCATAATCCGCCATCACAAATCTGGGATTTTCGTGCTATGAGTTTGAAAACATGGACCTGGGTACCCGTAGTTGAAAATCATGCAAGAACAAACACAAAACATGAGTCTAGGCGAAAAGCTTTCGGATCAAAACAAGACTTTCTTGAAGAACACATGAATGTCATTTTCTCTTTCTAGAATCGAGCTTCAAAACGATGCATGGCTTACAAATCATTTTCAATCATGCAATGCAATAACATAAACATAAAGAACATCATGAGCAGATCAAGAATCTAACCTTAGAACACGGATCTAACGGTTCGATCTCTAGGAATCAAGCTTGAAGATCTACTTCTCTCTCAAGAACTCTTCTCCCTCTTCTAGAGCTTCTCTCTCTCTACAAGGCAAGTTTATGATACCAAATGATAGTTTTCTATACCCGGTTCTGGGGTTAACCCTCTGCTGAGACACGTGGCGGCGACTGGTTGGGTTCATCCTGAAAAGGTGGCTGACAGGCCAGACAAAGCATGGTGGAAGGGTATTCAAAAAGCAAAGCGGTATGGGCTCTCTGACGGGGCAATGACATCGGCTAACAACAAGGCGTATCTAACACGCTACACAGAATGACACTCCGGCAAGGGGTGACATCGGCTAACAAAGACTTCGGCAACTAAGGTGACAATGACCTCGGCTAGGAAGGACAACACTTGACTAAGCTGTGCCACATCTTGGCCTAGATGCGCCACACGTCGGCCTAGGTCATACCACTTCCAGGACGAGATCACTTGGGTGCAAGGTAACATCTCGGCTAAGGTGGTCAAGGCAAGGACTGAGGTCGACAAGGGGTTTCAAGATACTAAGGCCGGACTAAGGAAGACCTCGGCATTGAAATAACGTCGGCTAGAGGCAAGGCGTGACCTAAGTTTTTAACATCAAGGAAGGAACAAGACAAGTACACTACGCTTAGACAAATCACAAGGCTTCAAATCAAGGCACGAATCTCACTTGTTAAAGCAAAACAAGTCACAACACACACATGCAAGCTTAACAAGTCATAATCATGCAAATGCTCATGAACATGATTAAGATGAAAAAATGTGGGTTCTTACAGTCTACCCTCCTTAAGGAAGTTTGGTCCCCAAACTTAAGTTACCTTGACCTACGAATAACTCCGGGTAACAGATTTTCATCTCCTCTTCCTTTTCCCATGTGGCCTCCCCGCCATAATGCTTCTCCCATTCGATTTTCACCATCGATATCGACTTGTTTCTCAACTGTCTCACTTGTCTGTCAATAATCCTCATCGGTTTCTCTTCGTAGCCCAAGTCTTCATTAACTACAACCCCGGAGTAATCTATTACATGCAGTGGGTCTCGGATATATTTTCTCAGCATCGAAACATGGAACACACTGTGGACTCGACTCAAATCTGGTGGCAAAGCAAGCCTGTAAGCAACGGTGTTAATCCTCTCAAGAATTTCAAATGGCCCAACGTATCGGGGTGCAAGCTTGCCCTTCTTCCCAAATCTCGTAACTCCTGTCATCGGCGAGACCTTCAAAAATACATGGTCCCCAATTTCAAATTCTAACTCCCTCCTTCTTTGATCGGCATAACACTTCTGTCGACTCTGTGCAGTCTTAATCCTTTGCTGAATGAGTTTGATCTTTTCAGTTGTCATTCGAACCAATTCGGGGCCAATTAGAGCTTTGTCTCCCACTTCAGTCCAACATATCGGCGATTTACATTCTCTTCCATACAAAGCTTCATACGGCGCCATGCCAATGCTGGCTTGATAACTGTTGTTGTACGCGAACTCTACTAATGGCAAATGTGATTCCCAACTTCCCTGGAGGTCCAACACGCACAGTCTGAGCATGTCTTCGAGTGTCTGAATCGTTCTTTCTGTCTGTCCGTCGGTCTGGGGGTGAAAGGCTGTGCTAAACCTCAACTCTGTCCCCAAGGCTCCTTGTAGACTCTGCCAAAATCTAGAAACGAACTTCGGATCTCGGTCTGACACAATGGACATCGGCACACCATGAAGCCTAACGATCTCATTCATGTACAATTCGGCAAGTCGGTTGGCATTGAATGTAGTCTTGACAGGCAAAAAGTGAGCTGACTTAGTAAACCTGTCAACTATAACCCAAATGGAATCCATACCTCTTTGCGTCCTCGGCAAACCCACTACGAAATCCATGGAGATGTGCTCCCATTTCCACTCAGGAACTGACAAGGGTTGAAGAAGTCCTGCTGGTCTCTGGTGTTCTGCCTTCACTCGCTGACAACACAGACACTGGGATACAAACTCGGCTATCTCTCTTTTCATGTTTGGCCACCAAAAGGTCCGCTTTACGTCCCGATACATCTTGGTGCTCCCTGGATGAGCGGCAAATTTGGAACTATGGGCCTCTTGCAAAATCTTCCTTTTTAACTCTGGTACGTCGGCCACGCACAATCTTCCTTCAAACTTAAGCACCTGATTCTCTATAGTGTATCCCGGCCTCGGCTTGGTGACGAATTCATCAGTTACCTTCTTGAGGAATTTATCCTCCCTCTGACTAGTCTTCACTTCCTCAATAATAGTTGGTTCCACCGAAACTTCACTAATCGGGGTGCAAGTTTACCCTTCTTCCCAAATCTCGAAACTCCTGTCATCGGCGAGACCTTCAAAAACACATGATCCCCAATTTCAAATTCTAACTCCCTCCTTCTTTGGTCGGCATAACACTTCTGTCGACTCTGTGCAGTTTTAATCCTCTGCTGAATGAGTTTGATCTTCTCAGTTGTTATCTGAACCAACTCGGGGCCAATTAGAGCTTTGTCTCCTACTTCAGTCCAACATATCGGCGATCTGCACTCCCTTCCATACAAAGCTTCGTACGGCGCCATGCCTATGCTGGCTTGATAACTGTTGTTGTACGCGAACTCTACTAATGGCAAATGCGATTCCCAACTTCCCTGGAAATCCAACACGCACAGTCTGAGCATGTCTTCGAGTGTCTGAATCGTTCTTTCTGTCTGCCCGTCGGTCTGAGGGTGAAAGGCTGTGCTAAATCTCAACTCTGTTCCCAAGGCTCTTTGTAGACTCTGCCAAAATCTAGAAACGAACTTCGGATCTCGGTCTGACACAATGGACATCGGCACACCATGAAGCCTAACGATCTCATTCATGTACAATTCGGCAAGTCGGTCGGCATTGAATGTAGTCTTGACAGGCAAAAAGTGGGCTGACTTAGTAAACCTGTCGACTATAACCCAAATGGAATCCATGCCTCTCTGCGTCCTCGGCAAACCCACTACGAAATCCATGGAGATGTGCTCCCATTTCCACTCAGGAATTGACAAGGGTTGAAGAAGTCCTGCCGGTCTCTGGTGTTCTGCCTTCACTCGCTGACAACACAGACACTGAAATACGAACTCGGCTATCTCTCTTTTCATGTTTGGCCACCAAAAGGTCCGCTTCACGTCCTGATACATCTTGGTGCTCCCTGGATGAATGGCAAACTTGGAACTATGGGCCTCTTGCAAAATCTTCTTTTTCAACTCTGGTACGTCGGCTACACACAATCTTCCTTCAAACTTAAGCACTTGATTTTCCATGGTGTATCCCGGCCTCGGCTTGGTGACGAATTCATCAATTACCTTCTTGAGGAATTTATCCTCCCTCTGTCTGGTCTTCGCTTCCTCAATAATGGTCGGTTCCACCGAAACCGCTGTCAGGCACGCCAAACTTCCAACTAACTTCCTGCTCAATGCGTCGGCTACGGAATTTGCCTTACCTGGGTGATACTGAATCTGCATGTCCTAATCCTTCAGTAGCTCAAGCCATCTTCTCTGCCTCATATTTAACTCTTTCTGGGTGAACAAGTACTTCAGACTCTTGTGGTCGGTGAAAACTTGGCAAGATGTTCCATACAGGTAATGACGCCATATCTTCAAAGCAAAAACCACGGCAGCTAGCTCCAGATCGTGGGTAGGATAGTTCTTCTCATTGGGCTTCAACTGACGAGACGCGTACGCTATGACTTTACCCTCTTGCATTAGCACGCAACCCAAACCCTTATGTGAAGCATCACTGTAAATCTGAAATTCCTCATTAGCCGATGGTAGTACCAAAACTGGTGCTGTAACTAACCTCGTCTTCAGCTCCTGGAAGGCTGATTCTCTTTCATTGGTCCATTCATAAGCTGCTCCCTTCTTAGTTAGTTGGGTCAATGGCACTGCAATCCTCGAGAAATCCTTCACAAACTTTCTGTAATAACCTGCCAAACCCAGAAAACTACGGACCTCGAACACGTTGGTCGGCGTTGGCCAATTCACAATGGCTTCAATCTTACTGGGGTCAACTGATATACCGTCTTCATTAATCACATGCCCTAGAAATGAAATGCTGGAAAGCCAAAACTCGCATTTACTTAACTTGGCGTACAACTTTTTATCTCTCAAGGTCTGCAGGGCAAGTCTCAGATGATTCTCATGCTCGCTCGTACTCCCGGAATAGATCAATATGTCGTCGATAAAGATAATGACAAACTCATCTAGGTACGGCTTAAAGACTCTGTTCATCAAGTCCATGAATGCTGCTGGGGCATTGGTTACTCCGAAGGGCATTACCAAAAATTCGTAGTGGCCATATCTTGTCCGAAAAGCAGTTTTCTCGATGTCCTCGACTTTAACCTTCAACTGGTGGTAGCCTGACCTAAGGTCAATCTTGGAAAAGACTTGTGCTCCTCGTAGTTGATCAAGCAAATCGTCGATTCTGGGCAATGGGTACTTGTTCTTGATGGTCACCTTATTAAGCTCTCTGTAATCAATGCAAAGACGAAGTGTGCCATCCTTTTTCCTAACAAATAGAACGGGTGCTCCCCACGGTGAAGTGCTCGGCCTAACAAATCCTTTGTCCAACAATTCTTGTAATTGCGATTTCAGCTCCCTAAGTTCGGATGGGGCCATTCTGTAGGGTGTTTTGGAGATGGGTTGTGTTCCTGACATGATGTCCACGGTAAACTCTATTTCCCTATCAACAAGGTGGCCAGGCAACTCATTCGGAAAGACATCGGGGAATTCCTCTACAACGGGTATGTCGGCTAACTCAACATTTCCATTCAAATCACTTAGTATACTGCATAAATAACCCCTACATCCTTTTTGGATCAACTTGTAGGCCTTCATGGATGAAATTAAGTAAGGTGGGGGTACTACCCCTTTACCCTGGAAAATGACCTCGGCTAGATCTGAGGTCTTCAACGTGACGTTCTTAGTAACACAATTAATGGATGCATGATTTGCTGCTAACCAGTCCATCCCCAATATGACATCGAAATGAGCCATGCTCAAAGGCATCAAATCGACTAACAACGCTACACCCTCAATCATAACAACACACGCCCTATAAATGGATGCAACAATCATGTTTCTCCCAGATGGAATAGACACAGATAATACATAATCAAGGGGTTCTAATTCCCTATCCAACTTCTCGGCGAATAAGGTAGATACAAATGAATGCGTAGAACCTGAATCAATCAATACGTATGCATCTTGAGAACAAATCGAAATGGTACCTGACACCACTGCTTCAGCATTCTGGGCGTCTCCTGGCACCAATGCGAAAACTCTGCCCTGCCTCGCCTGTACTCCCCCGATGTTATTCTTCTGTGCAGAGCCCGAGGTGCTTCCATTCCTCTTCCCATCATCGGTCCTTGCTTTCGGGCAGTCTTTCACGCGATGGCCTATCTCGCCACACTCATAGCAAGCCCCTGTCGCCCAACGGCAGACCCCAAAATGTAGCTTCCCACAGCTCGTACACAACGGCTTAGCATTTCCATCCTGATTTGAGTTACTGGAACTGTCCACATTCACCTTCTTCTTGGCATTGAACGGAACTCGGCGATTGTCATAATTCTGTCTCTTCCTCTGGCCCTCACTTGAACTCTGGTATCGGTTTAAATTAGCTTCAGCCAGGATGGCCTTGTCCAGTACTCCAGCGTATGTCGGCATATTGAGCATATTGACCCTGTCTTGTATCGGTCCACGTAACCCACTTTCGAACTTTCTCGCTTTTCGGTATTCGTCGTCAACCATATGGGGCGCATATCTCGCCAGTTCAGTAAAGGCACGATCGTATTCTGCGACTGTCTTGTTTCCTTGCATCAGATTCTGAAACTCCGTGGTTTTTCGGTCTCGGACGCTGAGGGGGAAATGCTTGTTGTAGAACAACTCCAAAAATTTTGCCCAAGTCAAACCCGGATTGCTTTCTCGGACCATCATCCACCATCTACGAGCATCGTCGTCTAATGTGAATGCTGCCAGAGATACCTTCTGGGCGTCTGTACTGGGGAAGATCTCAAACAGCTTCTCCATCTCTAAAACCCATGCCTCGGCTTTCATTGGTTCTATGCCCCCTTGGAACCTTGGCGGTTTCATTTTCTTGAACTCTCTGATCAGGGTTATCGTGTCGTTCCCATACAAAGCTTGATGCGGAGGCACTTGTGGTACCGGAGGAGGTGGAGGCGGAGCTGCATATCGGCCATTGGTCTGCTCGGCCTGGGTAGAGGTGGTACCAGTATCCTGTGGCCTCGGTTGTCTCAATTCACGAACCAAGCCTTCGACTAACCTTTCCAGTCTCTCCAACCTATCCTCGGAATGATCTCGGCCAACTGGAGGTCTACCTCTCCTCATGGTGCTGGGGGTGTGGAGGATGTGACACTTAGAACAAAATGAACAAATGAACGTGCATGCAAGTGAACATGATCATGCCGATGTAACAAAATGCTCATGCCGAGATAATGCACACCTTGTCAAGTAGCAAGCAACATGATGCAACCCTAACATTCTTCTAAGGGACATCCTATGCTCTTTAGGACTCAAGTGTGTGAATAACGTACTATAAGGATCTCGTGCTCTGATACCATTCTGTCACGCCCCCAAACCGCCCCTAGTAGTTTGGTGCCGTGATGGCCAGTAATCCGTAATTACCGAAGGCCAACTTTCAAAATCACACACAATCAGAGTATAAAATATGGGGCCTACAAGTGCGGAAGCAATATATATACATATACGGAATCTAAATAGTCCATGAGAGTCGTGCATAAGTCCAATGAAATGACATACATCTTTATAAGGTCTTACAACTTAAATACAATAAGGAAATGAGATACAAAACACATCTTGACCAAAAGGCTTCTCAAGCCGACATATACAAGTACAAATGGAAAATAAGCCGAGAAGCATGATCTTCAAGATGGTGCAAAATGCTAATCCAAAACATGTCGGCAATGCACCCAAAACACATCGGCAATCACGTCTAGGCCTCAATGCCTTCTTGTTCATCACCTACATATATATAGAGAGGGTGAGCTTGGATACTCAGTGAATGATATTAGAAATAAAGGTTTTGCATGATTGATATCCGAGATTTCTTTCAAAACAATACATAGCATACTTTACAGTCAAGGGAAAAATCAAGTTCATTGCCGGCCTTTCAAGTTCTTTGGATGTTATTACATCTACTTAATACAAGAGGGTGATGACAATTTCGAGACAAGAGTGCAGTTGCATTATAGTCCTCTGCAGCTAAGGACTTTCAAGACAAGAGTGCAGTTGCATTATAGTCCCCTGCAGCTAAGGACTTTCAAGACAAGAGTGCAGTTGCATTATAGTCCCCTGCAGCTAAGGACTTTCAAGACAAGAGTGCAGTTGCATTATAGTCCCCTGCAACTAAGGACTTTCAAGACAAGAGTGCAGTTGCATTATAGTCCCCTGCAACTAAGGACTTTCAAGAAATGTCATCAAAACAAGATAGTGTTTAATATACAAGTAGGGATAGTCATTCATGCTAGATCAAGTACTTTTCAAAACAAGGCAAGACGAGATTTACAAAAGCAAGTGTAACATAGCTTTATTAAAAATACCACTCACATAGTTTCTTCAAACGTCGGGGTCGAGACAAGCCCAAGTCCTACAAACACATGGCAAAGCCTATTGAATGCACCTTCAACAAGTTTCGTATGTACACAAATGTTTCGGAAAACATGCTGGGCACCAACGAGGTCCAGGCCGAGGTTCCACACCTCCTCGCCGAGGTGTGTTCCCGAGGGCCACATGCAAGGAAAAGAGGTCGGGAAACTCTGGGTTTCCCTCTGCTGATGAACATGAAAAATATGAATGCTCAATCATAATCTGTCATCACAAATCTGGGATTTTCGTGCTATGAGTTTGAAAACATGGACCTGGGTACCCGTGCTTGGAACTCTTGCGGAAATAAACACAAAAACATGATTCTTTATGCAAGCTTTCGGATCAAAACAAGACTTTCTTGAAGAACACATGAATGTCATTTTCTCTTTCTAAAATCGAACTTCAAAACGATGCATGGCTTACAAATCATATCCGATCATGCAATGCAATAACATGAACATAGAGAACATCATAAGCAGATCAAGAATCTAACCTTAGAACACGGATCTAACGGTTCGATCTCTAGGAATCAAGCTTGAAGATCTACTTCCTCACTCTAAAACTCTTTCTTCCTCCTAGAGCTTCTCTCTCTACAAGACAAGGTTATGACACCAAATGATAGTTTTCTATACCCGGTTCTGGGGTTAACCCTCTGCTGAGACACGTGGCGGCGACTGGTTGGGTTCTACCTGAAAAGGTGGCTGACAGGCCAGACAAAGCATGGTGGAAGGGTGTTCAACAAGCAAAGCGGTATGGGCTCTCTGACGGGCTATGACATCGGCTAACAGCAAGGCGTATCTAACAAGCTACACGGAATGGCACTCCGGCAAGGGATGACATCGGCTAACAAAGGACTTCGGCAACTAAGGTGACAATGACCTCGGCTAGGAAGGACAACACTTGACTAAGCTGTGCCACATCTTGGCCTAGATGCGCCACACCTCGGCCTAGGTCGTACCACCCCAGGACGAGATCACTTGGGTGCAAGGTAACATCTCGGCTAATGTGGTCAAGGCAAGGACGGGGGTCAACAAGGGATTCCAAGATACTACTACTAGACTAAGGATGACCTCGGCTTGGAATAACATCGGCTAGCACAACTCAAGCAAGGTGCGACCTAAGTTTCACATCAAGGAAGGAACAAGACAAGCACACTACACTCAGACAAATCACAAGGCTTTAAAACAAGGCACGGATTACACTCGTATAAGCGAAACAAGTCACAAACATACACATGCAAAATTAACAAGCCAAAATCATACAGATGCTCTTGAACATGATGAGAACATAAAATGTGGGTTCCTACAAATTTGCTGAG
Source organism: Camellia sinensis (assembly GCF_055761805.1). Lineage (NCBI taxonomy): Eukaryota > Viridiplantae > Streptophyta > Magnoliopsida > Ericales > Theaceae > Camellia > Camellia sinensis. The sequence goes on from NC_138964.1 coordinate 92,848,301, forward strand.
TAATTTTTTGAGAATTTGCTGTGAGTTTAATGAGTAATTTACTCGTAATTTATGGAGAATTTTCTTAGAATTTATTGAAAATTTTCAGAGTAATTTACGTTGAATTTATTGAGTAATTCACTGGGAATTTACCGATAATTAACTGAGTAATTTATAGAGAATTTATTGAAAATTTAACGAATAATTTATTGAGAATTTACAACCAGTTTACTGAGAATTTACAGAGAAATTTGCCGAGAAATTTTGAAAAAAATTTCTGTGAATTTACTGAGTAATTTACCAAAGAATTTATACAAATTTTTTTGTGAATTTACAGACTGATTTACTCATAATTTACGGAGTAATTCACAAAAAAATTTCTAATGATTTTCTAAGAATTTACACAGAATTTTCTAATAATTTACTAAGAATTTACTGAATAATTTTCTGAGAATTTTGCTTGTAATTTATTGAGAATTTTGCTCAGTGATTTAACGAGAATTTACTAACTAATTTACTAAGAATTTACCGATAATTTACAGAGTAAGTTACAGAGAATTTACTGAATAATTTATTTAGAATTTACTGCGAATTGGCTAAGAAATTTACTGATAAATTACTAAGTTCTTCACTGGGTAATTTAGTTGGAAATTACTAAGTAATTTATTGAGAATTTACTGAGTAAGTTACTAAGAATTTATTGATAATTTAGTTAGGCGTCACGGATTAATTTATTGAGAATTTACTAAGTAATTTACTTACAATTTATGGAATAATTTACTGAGAATTTACAGGAAATTTACTAATTAATGTTCGAATAATTTACTGAGAATTAACAAAGTAATTTACGAATTTTTTTTTTTTGATAATTTTATGAGTAATTTACTATGAATTTACTGAGTAATTTATCAAGAATTTATACATAATTTATTGAGAATTTTCTTAGAATTTATTGAAAATTTTCTGAGTAATTTATTTAGAATTTATTAAATGATTAACTGAAAATTTACTGATAATTTACAAAGTAATTTATAGAGAATTTATGGAGTAATTTGCTGAATAATTTACTAAGAAATTACTTTGAATTTACCAAGAATTTATATAGATTTTTTTTAGAATCATTTGCGTAATTTACTGATTAATTCACAAAAAAATTTCTTTCAATTTTTTGAGAATTTACTCAGAATTTTCTTATAAATTACAAAGAATTTACTGAATAATTTATAGAGAATTTTACGTCTAATTTACTGAGAAATTTTCTGAGTAATTTAGTGACCATTTACTAAGTAATTTTCTGAGTAATTAACTAAGAATTTACTAATAATTTATTGAGTAATTTACAGAGAATTTATCGAGTAATTTATTGACATTTTACTGAGAATTTACTAACTAATTTACTGATAAATTACTGAATAATTCACTCATTAATTTACTTGCAATTTAAGGAGTAATTCATTGAGAATTTTCTGATTAATTTGCTTAGAATTTATTAGATAATTTACAGGTAATTTAATGCGCTATTTTCTTGAAATTTACAGGGTAATTTTCTAATAATTTACTGAGTAATTTACTAAGTAATTGATCAAGAATTTTTTAAGAATTTACCGATAATTAACTGAGTAACTTACAGAGAATTTACCGAGTAATTTACTGGGAATTTACTTAGTAATTTACAGATAAATTTAGTGAGTTATTCACCGAATAATTTACTATGAATTTACTTAGCAATTTATTTAGAATTTACTCAGTAAATTACTAAGACTTTATTAAAAATTTACTGAGTATTTACTGAGAATTTGTAAAGTAATTTTCTAGGAACTTACCAATCATTTACGAAGCAATTTACTGAGAATTTATCGAGTTATTTACCACGAATTTACTATAACTTTAATGAGAATTTGCGGGGTAATTTGCTGAGTAATTTTTTGAGAATTTGCTGTGCGTTTAATGAGTAATTTACTCGTAATTTATGGAGAATTTTCTTAGAATTTATTGAAAATTTTCAGAGTAATTTACGTTGAATTTATTGAGTAATTCACTGGGAATTTACCGATAATTAACTGAGTAATTTATAGAGAATTTATTGAAAATTTAACGAATAATTTATTGAGAATTTACAACCAGTTTACTGAGAATTTACAGAGAAATTTGCCGAGAAATTTTGAAAAAAATTTCTGTGAATTTACTGAGTAATTTACCAAAGAATTTATACAAATTTTTTTGTGAATTTACAGACTGATTTACTCATAATTTACGGAGTAATTCACAAAAAAATTTCTAATGATTTTCTAAGAATTTACACAGAATTTTCTAATAATTTACTAAGAATTTACTGAATAATTTTCTGAGAATTTTGCTCAGTGATTTAACGAGAATTTACTAACTAATTTACTAAGAATTTACCGATAATTTACAGAGTAAGTTACAGAGAATTTACTGAATAATTTATTTAGAATTTACTGCGAATTGGCTAAGAAATTTACTGATAAATTACTAAGTTCCTCACTCGGTAATTTAGTTAGAAATTACTAAGTAATTTATTGAGAATTTACTGAGTAAGTTACTAAGAATTTATTGATAATTTAGTTAGGCGTCACGGATTAATTTATTGAGAATTTACTAAGTAATTTACTTACAATTTATGGAATAATTTACTGAGAATTTACAGGAAATTTACTAATTAATGTTCGAATAATTTACTGAGAATTAACAAAGTAATTTACGAATTTTTTTTTTTTGATAATTTTATGAGTAATTTACTATGAATTTACTGAGTAATTTATCAAGAATTTATACATAATTTATTGAAAATTTTCTGAGTAATTTATTTAGAATTTATTAAATGATTAACTGAAAATTTACTGATAATTTACAAAGTAATTTATAGAGAATTTATGGAGTAATTTGCTGAATAATTTACTAAGAAATTACTTTGAACTTACCAAGAATTTATATAGAATTTTTTGAGAATCATTTGCGTAATTTACTGATTAATTCACAAAAAAATTTCTTTCAATTTTTTGAGAATTTACTCAGAATTTTCTTATAAATTACAAAGAATTTGCTGAATAATTTATAGAGAATTTTACGTCTAATTTACTGAGAAATTTTCTGAGTAATTTAGTGACAATTTACTAAGTAATTTTCTGAGTAATTAACTAAGAATTTACTAATAATTTATTGAGTAATTTACAGAGAATTTATCGAGTAATTTATTGACATTTTACTGAGAATTTACTAACTAATTTACTGATAAATTACTGAATAATTCACTCATTAATTTACTTGCAATTTAAGGAGTAATTCATTGAGAATTTTCTGATTAATTTGCTTAGAATTTATTAGATAATTTACAGGTAATTTAATGCGCTATTTTCTTGAAATTTACAGGGTAATTTTCTAATAATTTACTGAGTAATTTACTAAGTAATTGATCAAGAATTTTTTAAGAATTTACCGATAATTGACTGAGTAACTTACAGAGAATTTACCGAGTAATTTACTGGGAATTTACTTAGTAATTTGAAGATAAATTTAGTGAGTTATTCATCGAATAATTTACTATGAATTTACTTAGCAATTTATTTAGAATTTACTCAGTAAATTACTAAGACTTTATTGAAAATTTACTGAGTATTTACTGAGAATTTGTAAATTAATTTTCTAGGAACTTACCAATCATTTACGAAGCAATTTACTGAGAATTTATCGAGTTATTTACCACGAATTTACTATAACTTTAATGAGAATTTGCGGAGTAATTTGCTGAGTAATTTTTTGAGAATTTGCTGTGAGTTTAATGAGTAATTTACTCGTAATTTATGGAGAATTTTCTTAGAATTTATTGAAAATTTTCAGAGTAATTTACGTTGAATTTATTGAGTAATTCACTGGGAATTTACCGATAATTAACTGAGTAATTCATAGTGAATTTATTGAAAATTTAACGAATAATTTATTGAGAATTTACAACCAGTTTACTGAGAATTTACAGAGAAATTTGCCGAGAAATTTTGAAAAAAATTTCTGTGAATTTACTGAGTAATTTACCAAGAATTTATACAAATTTTTTTTGTGAATTTACAGACTGATTTACTCATAATTTACTGAGTAATTCACAAAAAAATTTCTAATGATTTTCTAAGAATTTACACAGAATTTTCTAACAATTTACTAAGAATTTACTGAATAATTTTCTGAGAATTTTGCTTGTAATTTATTGAGAATTTTGCTCAGTGATTTAACGAGAATTTACTAACTAATTTACTAAGAATTTACCGATAATTTACAGAGTAAGTTACAGAGAATTTACTGCGAATTGGCTAAGAAATTTACTGATAAATTACTAAGTTCTTCACTGGGTAATTTAGTTGGAAATTACTAAGTAATTTATTGAGAATTTACTGAGTAAGTTACTAAGAATTTATTGATAATTTAGTTAGACGTCACGGATTAATTTATTGAGAATTTACTAAGTAATTTACTTACAATTTATGAAATAATTTACTGAGAATTTACAGGAAATTTACTAATTAATGTTCGAATAATTTACTGAGAATTAACAAAGTAATTTACGATTTTTTTTTTTGATAATTTTATGAGTAATTTACTATGAATTTACTGAGTAATTTATCAAGAATTTATACATAATTTATTGAGAATTTTCTTAGAATTTATTGAAAATTTTCTGAGTAATTTATTTAGAATTTATTAAATGATTAACTGAAAATTTACTGATAATTTACAAAGTAATTTATAGAGAATTTATGGAGTAATTTGCTGAATAATTTACTAAGAAATTACTTTGAATTTACCAAGAATTTATATAGAATTTTTTGAGAATCTATTGCGTAATTTACTCAGAATTTACTGATTAATTCACAAAAAAATTTCTTTCAATTTTTTGAGAATTTACTCAGAATTTTCTTATAAATTACAAAGAATTTGTGGAATAATTTATAGAGAATTTTACGTCTAATTTACTGAGAAATTTTCTGAGTAATTTAGTGATAATTTACTAAGTAATTTTCTGAGTAATTAACTAAGAATTTACTAATAATTTATTGAGTAATTTACAGAGAATTTATCGAGTAATTTATTGACATTTTACTGAGAATTTACTAACTAATTTACTGATAAATTACTGAATAATTCACTCATTAATTTACTTGCAATTTACTGAGAATTTAAGGAGTAATTTATTGAGAATTTTCTGATTAATTTGCTTAGAATTTATTAGATAATTTACTAAGAATTTACAGGTAATTTAATGCGCTATTTTCTTGAAATTTACAGGGTAATTTTCTAATAATTTACTGAGTAATTTACTAAGTAATTGATCAAGAATTTACCGATAATTGACTGAGTAACTTACAGAGAATTTACCGAGTAATTTACTGGGAATTTACTTAGTAATTTGAAGATAAATTTAGTGAGTTATTCACCGAATAATTTACTATGAATTTACTTAGCAATTTATTTAGAATTTACTCAGTAAATTACTAAGACTTTATTGAAAATTTACTGAGTATTTACTGAGAATTTGTAAAGTAATTTTCTAGGAACTTACCAATCATTTACGAAGCAATTTACTGAGAATTTATCGAGTTATTTACCGCGAATTTACTATAACTTTAATGAGAATTTGCGGAGTAATTTGCTGAGTACTTTTTTGAGAATTTACTGTGAGTTTAATGAGTAATTTACTCGTAATTTATGGAGAATTTTCTTAGAATTTATTGAAAATTTTCAGAGTAATTTACGTTGAATTTATTGAGTAATTCACTGGGAATTTACCGATAATTAACTGGGTAATTTATAGAGAATTTATTGAAAATTTAACGAATACTTTATTGAGAATTTACAACCAGTTTACTGAGAATTTACCGAGAAATTTGCCGAGAAATTTTGAAAAAAAATTCTGTGAATTTACTGAGTAATTTACCAAAAATTTATACAAATTTTTTTCTGAATTTACAGACTGATTTACTCATAATTTACTGAGTAATTCACAAAAAAATTTATAATGATTTTCTAAGAATTTACACAGAATTTTCTAAGAATTTACTGAATAATTTTCTGAGAATTTTGCTTGTAATTTATTGAGAATTTTGCTCAGTGATTTAACGAGAATTTACTAACTAATTTACTAAGAATTTACCGATAATTTACAGAGTAAGTTACAGAGAATTTACTGAATAATTTATTTAGAATTTACTGTGAATTGGCTACGAAATTTACTGATAAATTACTAAGTTCCTCACTCGGTAATTTAGTTGGAAATTACTAAGTAATTTATTGAGAATTTACTGAGTAAGTTACTAAGAATTTATTGATAATTTCGTTAGACGTCACGAATTAATTTATTGAGAATTTACTAAGTAATTTACTTACAATTTATGGAATAATTTACTGAGAACTTACAGGAAATTTACTAATTAATGTTCGAATAATTTACTGAGAATTAACAAAGTAATTTATGAATTTTTTTTTTGATAATTTTATGAGTAATTTACTATGAATTTACTGAGTAATTTATCAAGAATTTATACGTAATTTATTGAGAATTTTCTTAGAATTTATTGAAAATTTTCTGAGTAATTTATTTAGAATTTATTAAATGATTAACTGAAAATTTACTGATAATTTATTGAGAATTTATGGAGTAATTTGCTGAATAATTTACTAAGAAATTACTTTGAATTTACCAAGAATTTATATAGAATTTTTTGAGAATCTATTGCGTAATTTACTCAGAATTTACTGATTAATTCACAAAAAAAATTTCTTTCAATTTTTTGAGAATTTACTCAGAATTTTCTTGTAAATTACAAAGAATTTGCGGAATAATTTATAGAGAATTTTACGTCTAATTTACTGAGAAATTTTCTGAGTAATTTAGTGACAATTTACTAAGTAATTTTCTGAGTAATTAACTAAGAATTTACTAATAATTTATTGAGTAATTTACAGAGAATTTATCGAGTAATTTATTGACATTTTACTGAGAATTTACTAACTAATTTACTGATAAATTACTGAATAATTCACTCATTAATTTACTTGCAATTTACTGAGAATTTAAGGAGTAATTTATTGAGAATTTTCTGATTAATTTGCTTAGAATTTATTAGATAATTTACTAAGAATTTACAGGTAATTTAATGCGCTATTTTCTTGAAATTTACAGGGTAATTTTCTAATAATTTACTGAGTAATTTACTAAGTAATTGATCAAGAATTTACCGATAATTGACTGAGTAACTTACAGAGAATTTACCGAGTAATTTACTGGGAATTTACTTAGTAATTTGAAGATAAATTTAGTGAGTTATTCACCGAATAATTTACTATGAATTTACTTAGCAATTTATTTAGAATTTACTCAGTAAATTACTAAGACTTTATTGAAAATTTACTGAGTATTTACTGAGAATTTGTAAAGTAATTTTCTAGGAACTTACCAATCATTTACGAAGCAATTTACTGAGAATTTATCGAGTTATTTACCGCGAATTTACTATAACTTTAATGAGAATTTGCGGAGTAATTTGCTGAGTAATTTTTTGAGAATTTACTCGTAATTTATGGAGAATTTTCTTAGAATTTATTGAAAATTTTCAGAGTAATTTACGTTGAATTTATTGAGTAATTCACTGGGAATTTACCGATAATTAACTGGGTAATTTATAGAGAATTTATTGAAAATTTAACGAATACTTTATTGAGAATTTACAACCAGTTTACTGAGAATTTACCGAGAAATTTGCCGAGAAATTTTGAAAAAAATTTCTGTGAATTTACTGAGTAATTTACCAAAAATTTATACAAATTTTTTTCTGAATTTACAGACTGATTTACTCATAATTTACTGAGTAATTCACAAAAAAATTTATAATGATTTTCTAAGAATTTACACAGAATTTTCTAAGAATTTACTGAATAATTTTCTGAGAATTTTGCTTGTAATTTATTGAGAATTTTGCTCAGTGATTTAACGAGAATTTACTAACTAATTTACTAAGAATTTACCGATAATTTACAGAGTAAGTTACAGAGAATTTACTGAATAATTTATTTAGAATTTACTGTGAATTGGCTACGAAATTTACTGATAAATTACTAAGTTCCTCACTCGGTAATTTAGTTGGAAATTACTAAGTAATTTTATTGAGAATTTACTGAGTAAGTTACTAAGAATTTATTGATAATTTCGTTAGACGTCACGAATTAATTTATTGAGAATTTACTAAGTAATTTACTTACAATTTATGGAATAATTTACTGAGAACTTACAGGAAATTTACTAATTAATGTTCGAATAATTTACTGAGAATTAACAAAGTAATTTATGAATTTTTTTTTTGATAATTTTATGAGTAATTTACTATGAATTTACTGAGTAATTTATCAAGAATTTATACATAATTTATTGAGAATTTTCTTAGAATTTATTGAAAATTTTCTGAGTAATTTATTTAGAATTTATTAAATGATTAACTGAAAATTTACTGATAATTTATTGAGAATTTATGGAGTAATTTGCTGAATAATTTACTAAGAAATTACTTTGAATTTACCAAGAATTTATATAGAATTTTTTGAGAATCTATTGCGTAATTTACTCAGAATTTACTGATTAATTCACAAAAAAAATTTCTTTCAATTTTTTGAGAATTTACTCAGAATTTTCTTGTAAATTACAAAGAATTTGCGGAATAATTTATAGAGAATTTTACGTCTAATTTACTGAGAAATTTTCTGAGTAATTTAGTGACAATTTACTAAGTAATTTTCTGAGTAATTAACTAAGAATTTACTAATAATTTATTGAGTAATTTACAGAGAATTTATCGAGTAATTTATTGACATTTTACTGAGAATTTACTAACTAATTTACTGATAAATTACTGAATAATTCACTCATTAATTTACTTGCAATTTACTGAGAATTTAAGGAGTAATTTATTGATAATTTTCTGATTAATTTGCTTAGAATTTATTAGATAATTTACTAAGAATTTACAGGTAATTTAATGCGCTATTTTCTTGAAATTTACAGGGTAATTTTCTAATAATTTACTGAGTAATTTACTAAGTAATTGATCAAGAATTTACCGATAATTGACTGAGTAACTTACAGAGAATTTACCGAGTAATTTACTGGGAATTTACTTAGTAATTTGAAGATAAATTTAGTGAGTTATTCACCGAATAATTTACTATGAATTTACTTAGCAATTTATTTAGAATTTACTCAGTAAATTACTAAGACTTTATTGAAAATTTACTGAGTATTTACTGAGAATTTGTAAAGTAATTTTCTAGGAACTTACCAATCATTTACGAAGCAATTTACTGAGAATTTATCGAGTTATTTACCGCGAATTTACTATAACTTTAATGAGAATTTGCGGAGTAATTTGCTGAGTAATTTTTTGAGAATTTACTCGTAATTTATGGAGAATTTTCTTAGAATTTATTGAAAATTTTCAGAGTAATTTACGTTGAATTTATTGAGTAATTCACTGGGAATTTACCGATAATTAACTGGGTAATTTATAGAGAATTTATTGAAAATTTAACGAATACTTTATTGAGAATTTACAACCAGTTTACTGAGAATTTACCGAGAAATTTGCCGAGAAATTTTGAAAAAAATTTCTGTGAATTTACTGAGTAATTTACCAAAAATTTATACAAATTTTTTTCTGAATTTACAGACTGATTTACTCATAATTTACTGAGTAATTCACAAAAAAATTTATAATGATTTTCTAAGAATTTACACAGAATTTTCTAAGAATTTACTGAATAATTTTCTGAGAATTTTGCTTGTAATTTATTGAGAATTTTGCTCAGTGATTTAACGAGAATTTACTAACTAATTTACTAAGAATTTACCGATAATTTACAGAGTAAGTTACAGAGAATTTACTGAATAATTTATTTAGAATTTACTGTGAATTGGCTACGAAATTTACTGATAAATTACTAAGTTCCTCACTCGGTAATTTAGTTGGAAATTACTAAGTAATTTATTGAGAATTTACTGAGTAAGTTACTAAGAATTTATTGATAATTTCGTTAGACGTCACGAATTAATTTATTGAGAATTTACTAAGTAATTTACTTACAATTTATGGAATAATTTACTGAGAACTTACAGGAAATTTACTAATTAATGTTCGAATAATTTACTGAGAATTAACAAAGTAATTTATGAATTTTTTTTTTGATAATTTTATGAGTAATTTACTATGAATTTACTGAGTAATTTATCAAGAATTTATACGTAATTTATTGAGAATTTTCTTAGAATTTATTGAAAATTTTCTGAGTAATTTATTTAGAATTTATTAAATGATTAACTGAAAATTTACTGATAATTTATTGAGAATTTATGGAGTAATTTGCTGAATAATTTACTAAGAAATTACTTTGAATTTACCAAGAATTTATATAGAATTTTTTGAAAATCTATTGCGTAATTTACTCAGAATTTACTGATTAATTCACAAAAAAAATTTCTTTCAATTTTTTGAGAATTTACTCAGAATTTTCTTGTAAATTACAAAGAATTTGCGGAATAATTTATAGAGAATTTTACGTCTAATTTACTGAGAAATTTTCTGAGTAATTTAGTGACAATTTACTAAGTAATTTTCTGAGTAATTAACTAAGAATTTACTAATAATTTATTGAGTAATTTACAGAGAATTTATCGAGTAATTTATTGACATTTTACTGAGAATTTACTAACTAATTTACTGATAAATTACTGAATAATTCACTCATTAATTTACTTGCAATTTACAGAGAATTTAAGGAGTAATTTATTGAGAATTTTCTGATTAATTTGCTTAGAATTTATTAGATAATTTACTAAGAATTTACAGGTAATTTAATGCGCTATTTTCTTGAAATTTACAGGGTAATTTTCTAATAATTTACTGAGTAATTTACTAAGTAATTGATCAAGAATTTACCGATAATTGACTGAGTAACTTACAGAGAATTTACCGAGTAATTTACTGGGAATTTACTTAGTAATTTGAAGATAAATTTAGTGAGTTATTCACCGAATAATTTACTATGAACTTACTTAGCAATTTATTTAGAATTTACTCAGTAAATTACTAAGACTTTATTGAAAATTTACTGAGTATTTACTGAGAATTTGTAAAGTAATTTTCTAGGAACTTACCAATCATTTACGAAGCAATTTACTGAGAATTTATCGAGTTATTTACCGCGAATTTACTATAACTTTAATGAGAATTTGCGGAGTAATTTGCTGAGTAATGTTTTGAGAATTTACTGTGAGTTTAATGAGTAATTTACTCGTAATTTATGCAGAATTTTCTTAGAATTTATTGAAAATTTTCAGAGTAATTTACGTTGAATTTATTGAGTAATTCACTGGGAATTTACCGATAATTAACTGGGTAATTTATAGAGAATTTATTGAAAATTTAACGAATACTTTATTGAGAATTTACAACCAGTTTACTGAGAATTTACCGAGAAATTTGCCGAGAAATTTTGAAAAAAATTTCTGTGAATTTACTGAGTAATTTACCAAAAATTTATACAAATTTTTTTCTGAATTTACAGACTGATTTACTCATAATTTACTGAGTAATTCACAAAAAAATTTATAATGATTTTCTAAGAATTTACTGAATAATTTTCTGAGAATTTTGCTTGTAATTTATTGAAAATTTTGCTCAGTGATTTAACGAGAATTTACTAACTAATTTACTAAGAATTTATCGATAATTTACAGAGTAAGTTACAGAGAATTTACTGAATAATTTATTTAGAATTTACTGTGAATTGGCTACGAAATTTACTGATAAATTACTAAGTTCCTCACTCGGTAATTTAGTTGGAAATTACTAAGTAATTTATTGAGAATTTACTGAGTAAGTTACTAAGAATTTATTGATAATTTCGTTAGACGTCACGAATTAATTTATTGAGAATTTACTAAGTAATTTACTTACAATTTATGGAATAATTTACTGAGAACTTACAGGAAATTTACTAATTAATGTTCGAATAATTTACTGAGAATTAACAAAGTAATTTATGAATTTTTTTTTTGATAATTTTATGAGTAATTTACTATGAATTTACTGAGTAATTTATCAAGAATTTATACATAATTTATTGAGAATTTTCTTAGAATTTATTGAAAATTTTCTGAGTAATTTATTTAGAATTTATTAAATGATTAACTGAAAATTTACTGATAATTTATTGAGAATTTATGGAGTAATTTGCTGAATAATTTACTAAGAAATTACTTTGAATTTACCAAGAATTTATATAGAATTTTTTGAGAATCTATTGCGTAATTTACTCAGAATTTACTGATTAATTCACAAAAAAAATTTCTTTCAATTTTTTGAGAATTTACTCAGAATTTTCTTGTAAATTACAAAGAATTTGCGGAATAATTTATAGAGAATTTTACGTCTAATTTACTGAGAAATTTTCTGAGTAATTTAGTGACAATTTACTAAGTAATTTTCTGAGTAATTAACTAAGAATTTACTAATAATTTATTGAGTAATTTACAGAGAATTTATCGAGTAATTTATTGACATTTTACTGAGAATTTACTAACTAATTTACTGATAAATTACTGAATAATTCACTCATTAATTTACTTGCAATTTACCGAGAATTTAAGGAGTAATTTATTGAGAATTTTTTGATTAATTTGCTTAGAATTTATTAGATAATTTACTAAGAATTTACAGGTAATTTAATGCGCTATTTTCTTGAAATTTACAGGGTAATTTTCTAATAATTTACTGAGTAATTTACTAAGTAATTGATCAAGAATTTACCGATAATTGACTGAGTAACTTACAGAGAATTTACCGAGTAATTTACTGGGAATTTACTTAGTAATTTGAAGATAAATTTAGTGAGTTATTCACCGAATAATTTACTATGAACTTACTTAGCAATTTATTTAGAATTTACTCAGTAAATTACTAAGACTTTATTGAAAATTTACTGAGTATTTACTGAGAATTTGTAAAGTAATTTTCTAGGAACTTACCAATCATTTACGAAGCAATTTACTGAGAATTTATCGAGTTATTTACCGCGAATTTACTATAACTTTAATGAGAATTTGCGGAGTAATTTGCTGAGTAATGTTTTGAGAATTTACTGTGAGTTTAATGAGTAATTTACTCGTAATTTATGGAGAATTTTCTTAGAATTTATTGAAAATTTTCAGAGTAATTTACGTTGAATTTATTGAGTAATTCACTGGGAATTTACCGATAATTAACTGGGTAATTTATAGAGAATTTATTGAAAATTTAACGAATACTTTATTGAGAATTTACAACCAGTTTACTGAGAATTTACCGAGAAATTTGCCGAGAAATTTTGAAAAAAATTTCTGTGAATTTACTGAGTAATTTACCAAAAATTTATACAAATTTTTTTCTGAATTTACAGACTGATTTACTCATAATTTACTGAGTAATTCACAAAAAAATTTATAATGATTTTCTAAGAATTTACACAGAATTTTCTAAGAATTTACTGAATAATTTTCTGAGAATTTTGCTTGTAATTTATTGAGAATTTTGCTCAGTGATTTAACGAGAATTTACTAACTAATTTACTAAGAATTTGCCGATAATTTACAGAGTAAGTTACAGAGAATTTACTGAATAATTTATTTAGAATTTACTGTGAATTGGCTACGAAATTTACTGATAAATTACTAAGTTCCTCACTCGGTAATTTAGTTGGAAATTACTAAGTAATTTATTGAGAATTTACTGAGTAAGTTACTAAGAATTTATTGATAATTTCGTTAGACGTCACGAATTAATTTATTGAGAATTTACTAAGTAATTTACTTACAATTTATGGAATAATTTACTGAGAACTTACAGGAAATTTACTAATTAATGTTCGAATAATTTACTGAGAATTAACAAAGTAATTTATGAATTTTTTTTTTGATAATTTTATGAGTAATTTACTATGAATTTACTGAGTAATTTATCAAGAATTTATACATAATTTATTGAGAATTTTCTTAGAATTTATTGAAAATTTTCTGAGTAATTTATTTAGAATTTATTAAATGATTAACTGAAAATTTACTGATAATTTATTGAGAATTTATGGAGTAATTTGCTGAATAATTTACTAAGAAATTACTTTGAATTTACCAAGAATTTATATAGAATTTTTTTGAGAATCTATTGCGTAATTTACTCAGAATTTACTGATTAATTCACAAAAAAAATTTCTTTCAATTTTTTGAGAATTTACTCAGAATTTTCTTGTAAATTACAAAGAATTTGCGGAATAATTTATAGAGAATTTTACGTCTAATTTACTGAGAAATTTTCTGAGTAATTTAGTGACAATTTACTAAGTAATTTTCTGAGTAATTAACTAAGAATTTACTAATAATTTATTGAGTAATTTACAGAGAATTTATCGAGTAATTTATTGACATTTTACTGAGAATTTACTAACTAATTTACTGATAAATTACTGAATAATTCACTCATTAATTTACTTGCAATTTACCGAGAATTTAAGGAGTAATTTATTGAGAATTTTTTGATTAATTTGCTTAGAATTTATTAGATAATTTACTAAGAATTTACAGGTAATTTAATGCGCTATTTTCTTGAAATTTACAGGGTAATTTTCTAATAATTTACTGAGTAATTTACTAAGTAATTGATCAAGAATTTACCGATAATTGACTGAGTAACTTACAGAGAATTTACCGAGTAATTTACTGGGAATTTACTTAGTAATTTGAAGATAAATTTAGTGAGTTATTCACCGAATAATTTACTATGAACTTACTTAGCAATTTATTTAGAATTTACTCAGTAAATTACTAAGACTTTATTGAAAATTTACTGAGTATTTACTGAGAATTTGTAAAGTAATTTTCTAGGAACTTACCAATCATTTACGAAGCAATTTACTATAACTTTAATGAGAATTTGCGGAGTAATTTGCTGAGTAATGTTTTGAGAATTTACTGTGAGTTTAATGAGTAATTTACTCGTAATTTATGGAGAATTTTCTTAGAATTTATTGAAAATTTTCAGAGTAATTTACGTTGAATTTATTGAGTAATTCACTGGGAATTTACCGATAATTAACTGGGTAATTTATAGAGAATTTATTGAAAATTTAACGAATACTTTATTGAGAATTTACAACCAGTTTACTGAGAATTTACCGAGAAATTTGCCGAGAAATTTTGAAAAAAATTTCTGTGAATTTACTGAGTAATTTACCAAAAATTTATACAAATTTTTTTCTGAATTTACAGACTGATTTACTCATAATTTACTGAGTAATTCACAAAAAAATTTATAATGATTTTCTAAGAATTTACACCGAATTTTCTAAGAATTTACTGAATAATTTTCTGAGAATTTTGCTTGTAATTTATTGAGAATTTTGCTCAGTGATTTAACGAGAATTTACTAACTAATTTACTAAGAATTTGCCGATAATTTACAGAGTAAGTTACAGAGAATTTACTGAATAATTTATTTAGAATTTACTGTGAATTGGCTACGAAATTTACTGATAAATTACTAAGTTCCTCACTCGGTAATTTAGTTGGAAATTACTAAGTAATTTATTGAGAATTTACTGAGTAAATTACTAAGAATTTATTGATAATTTCGTTAGACGTCACGAATTAATTTATTGAGAATTTACTAAGTAATTTACTTACAATTTATGGAATAATTTACTGAGAACTTACAGGAAATTTACTAATTAATGTTCGAATAATTTACTGAGAATTAACAAAGTAATTTATGAATTTTTTTTTTGATAATTTTATGAGTAATTTACTATGAATTTACTGAGTAATTTATCAAGAATTTATACATAATTTATTGAGAATTTTCTTAGAATTTATTGAAAATTTTCTGAGTAATTTATTTAGAATTTATTAAATGATTAACTGAAAATTTACTGATAATTTATTGAGAATTTATGGAGTAATTTGCTGAATAATTTACTAAGAAATTACTTTGAATTTACCAAGAATTTATATAGAATTTTTTTGAGAATCTATTGCGTAATTTACTCAGAATTTACTGATTAATTCACAAAAAAAATTTCTTTCAATTTTTTGAGAATTTACTCAGAATTTTCTTGTAAATTACAAAGAATTTGCGGAATAATTTATAGAGAATTTTACGTCTAATTTACTGAGAAATTTTCTGAGTAATTTAGTGACAATTTACTAAGTAATTTTCTGAGTAATTAACTAAGAATTTACTAATAATTTATTGAGTAATTTACAGAGAATTTATCGAGTAATTTATTGACATTTTACTGAGAATTTACTAACTAATTTACTGATAAATTACTGAATAATTCACTCATTAATTTACTTGCAATTTACCGAGAATTTAAGGAGTAATTTATTGAGAATTTTCTGATTAATTTGCTTAGAATTTATTAGATAATTTACTAAGAATTTACAGGTAATTTAATGCGCTATTTTCTTGAAATTTACAGGGTAATTTTCTAATAATTTACTGAGTAATTTACTAAGTAATTGATCAAGAATTTTTCAAGAATTTACCGATAATTGACTGAGTAACTTACAGAGAATTTACCGAGTAATTTACTGGGAATTTACTTAGTAATTTGAAGATAAATTTAGTGAGTTATTCACCGAATAATTTACTATGAATTTACTTAGCAATTTATTTAGAATTTACTCAGTAAATTACTAAGACTTTATTGAAAATTTACTGAGTATTTACTGAGAATTTGTAAAGTAATTTTCTAGGAACTTACCAATCATTTACGAAGCAATTTACTGAGAATTTATCGAGTTATTTACCGCGAATTTACTATAACTTTAATGAGAATTTGCGGAGTAATTTGCTGAGTAATTTTTTGAGAATTTACTGTGAGTTTAATGAGTAATTTACTCGTAATTTATGGAGAATTTTCTTAGAATTTATTGAAAATTTTCAGAGTAATTTACGTTGAATTTATTGAGTAATTCACTGGGAATTTACCGATAATTAACTGGGTAATTTATAGAGAATTTATTGAAAATTTAACGAATACTTTATTGAGAATTTACAACCAGTTTACTGAGAATTTACCGAGAAATTTGCCGAGAAATTTTGAAAAAAATTTATGTGAATTTACTGAGTAATTTACCAAAAATTTATACAAATTTTTTTCTGAATTTACAGACTGATTTACTCATAATTTACTGAGTAATTCACAAAAAAATTTATAATGATTTTCTAAGAATTTACACAGAATTTTCTAAGAATTTACTGAATAATTTTCTGAGAATTTTGCTTGTAATTTATTGAGAATTTTGCTCAGTGATTTAACGAGAATTTACTAACTAATTTACTAAGAATTTGCCGATAATTTACAGAGTAAGTTACAGAGAATTTACTGAATAATTTATTTAGAATTTACTGTGAATTGGCTACGAAATTTACTGATAAATTACTAAGTTCCTCACTCGGTAATTTAGTTGGAAATTACTAAGTAATTTATTGAGAATTTACTGAGTAAGTTACTAAGAATTTATTGATAATTTCGTTAGACGTCACGAATTAATTTATTGAGAATTTACTAAGTAATTTACTTACAATTTATGGAATAATTTACTGAGAACTTACAGGAAATTTACTAATTAATGTTCGAATAATTTACTGAGAATTAACAAAGTAATTTATGAATTTTTTTTTTGATAATTTTATGAGTAATTTACTATGAATTTACTGAGTAATTTATCAAGAATTTATACATAATTTATTGAGAATTTTCTTAGAATTTATTGAAAATTTTCTGAGTAATTTATTTAGAATTTATTAAATGATTAACTGAAAATTTACTGATAATTTATTGAGAATTTATGGAGTAATTTGCTGAATAATTTACTAAGAAATTACTTTGAATTTACCAAGAATTTATATAGAATTTTTTTGAGAATCTATTGCGTAATTTACTCAGAATTTACTGATTAATTCACAAAAAAAATTTCTTTCAATTTTTTGAGAATTTACTCAGAATTTTCTTGTAAATTACAAAGAATTTGCGGAATAATTTATAGAGAATTTTACGTCTAATTTACTGAGAAATTTTCTGAGTAATTTAGTGACAATTTACTAAGTAATTTTCTGAGTAATTAACTAAGAATTTACTAATAATTTATTGAGTAATTTACAGAGAATTTATCGAGTAATTTATTGACATTTTACTGAGAATTTACTAACTAATTTACTGATAAATTACTGAATAATTCACTCATTAATTTACTTGCAATTTACCGAGAATTTAAGGAGTAATTTATTGAGAATTTTCTGATTAATTTGCTTAGAATTTATTAGATAATTTACTAAGAATTTACAGGTAATTTAATGCGCTATTTTCTTGAAATTTACAGGGTAATTTTCTAATAATTTACTGAGTAATTTACTAAGTAATTGATCAAGAATTTTTCAAGAATTTACCGATAATTGACTGAGTAACTTACAGAGAATTTACCGAGTAATTTACTGGGAATTTACTTAGTAATTTGAAGATAAATTTAGTGAGTTATTCACCGAATAATTTACTATGAATTTACTTAGCAATTTATTTAGAATTTACTCAGTAAATTACTAAGACTTTATTGAAAATTTACTGAGTATTTACTGAGAATTTGTAAAGTAATTTTCTAGGAACTTACCAATCATTTACGAAGCAATTTACTGAGAATTTATCGAGTTATTTACCGCGAATTTACTATAACTTTAATGAGAATTTGCGGAGTAATTTGCTGAGTAATTTTTTGAGAATTTACTGTGAGTTTAATGAGTAATTTACTCGTAATTTATGGAGAATTTTCTTAGAATTTATTGAAAATTTTCAGAGTAATTTACGTTGAATTTATTGAGTAATTCACTGGGAATTTACCGATAATTAACTGGGTAATTTATAGAGAATTTATTGAAAATTTAACGAATACTTTATTGAGAATTTACAACCAGTTTACTGAGAATTTACCGAGAAATTTGCCGAGAAATTTTGAAAAAAATTTATGTGAATTTACTGAGTAATTTACCAAAAATTTATACAAATTTTTTTCTGAATTTACAGACTGATTTACTCATAATTTACTGAGTAATTCACAAAAAAATTTATAATGATTTTCTAAGAATTTACTGAATAATTTTCTGAGAATTTTGCTTGTAATTTATTGAAAATTTTGCTCAGTGATTTAACGAGAATTTACTAACTAATTTACTAAGAATTTATCGATAATTTACAGAGTAAGTTACAGAGAATTTACTGAATAATTTATTTAGAATTTACTGTGAATTGGCTACGAAATTTACTGATAAATTACTAAGTTCCTCACTCGGTAATTTAGTTGGAAATTACTAAGTAATTTATTGAGAATTTACTGAGTAAGTTACTAAGAATTTATTGATAATTTCGTTAGACGTCACGAATTAATTTATTGAGAATTTACTAAGTAATTTACTTACAATTTATGGAATAATTTACTGAGAACTTACAGGAAATTTACTAATTAATGTTCGAATAATTTACTGAGAATTAACAAAGTAATTTATGAATTTTTTTTTTGATAATTTTATGAGTAATTTACTATGAATTTACTGAGTAATTTATCAAGAATTTATACATAATTTATTGAGAATTTTCTTAGAATTTATTGAAAATTTTCTGAGTAATTTATTTAGAATTTATTAAATGATTAACTGAAAATTTACTGATAATTTATTGAGAATTTATGGAGTAATTTGCTGAATAATTTACTAAGAAATTACTTTGAATTTACCAAGAATTTATATAGAATTTTTTGAGAATCTATTGCGTAATTTACTCAGAATTTACTGATTAATTCACAAAAAAAATTTCTTTCAATTTTTTGAGAATTTACTCAGAATTTTCTTGTAAATTACAAAGAATTTGCGGAATAATTTATAGAGAATTTTACGTCTAATTTACTGAGAAATTTTCTGAGTAATTTAGTGACAATTTACTAAGTAATTTTCTGAGTAATTAACTAAGAATTTACTAATAATTTATTGAGTAATTTACAGAGAATTTATCGAGTAATTTATTGACATTTTACTGAGAATTTACTAACTAATTTACTGATAAATTACTGAATAATTCACTTGTAACGCCCTCAAAATAAAAACAATAAACCCATCAGATAAGGCATGCATTTACATATAAACTAACCGCATTCTTTTATTCATTAGAGTTCCATTACATAAGTATTACATGTTAACACCATAACAAAATGCCCTACAGGCTTACAGCTTTCCAAGTTAACACTTGGTTACAACAAAGAGTTCTAACTCGTTTACACATTAAGCCCTTGGCTTGAAATTACATGTAATACATCAAAAGTAAAACGACAAAACTATGCCCGCCACTAGCCTCCCAGCTATGTCCTTGGAGGTGGCATGCTTCCTGTACCTGAAAATGATATTCCCATATAGGGTGAGCCACAGCCCAGTAGAAATACACTAAACCAACCATGGACAATGACTAAAACATTAGCAATTGATAGTTGGTCAACACTGATACAATCACATAAATTACATATTTATGTCAACGACTTACAAGTCCCAATTACTTTTCATTTTCCCTTTTTCAACAGATAAGCATGCTAGCTCTATCATCATTTCCACAGATATGTATAAAAACTATATCTCACATTCAGATAAGCATAAAAGCTATACCCACATTCTCAACAGATATGTATATCAACAATATCCACAGATAAGCATACAAGTTGTATCCACACTCTACAACAGATATGTATATCAACAATATCCACAGATAAGCATACAAGCTATATCCACACTTCACAAAGATAAGCATATGAGCTCTATCTTCACTTCTCTAGACAAGCATATGAGCTCTGTCTACGGAGTTCATCCCCTATCTCCTCCCAATACCTATCCGGTTTAGAGGTACATCCCCTATCTTCCCCTAAACCGCGGAGTACATCCCCTATCTCCTCCTCTACACATAACGTATATAAACACATTGGTTCTATATACAATCACACAATACACACAATTAATGTATTCTATCAACCGTCAAGTTCCATGACACGTTCCATTGATTAGTTTCCGTTTACCTAATCATCATGCATTGTCTACAACAATCTCGACTATCCTCCACCGATAGCCCAAAGCAGTTATTTCTAAAACAGAAAATAAATGCACAAATGGATATTCAATCAACATTTCATTTCCTCATTTCTCACCAATTAATTATCCCAATTAATTAAACAATGTAATTAGGCCATTTTCCATAATTACCATTTCAACCCTTAGGTCCCATTTTCATCAATGATTCAACAATCATTCTATTTTTCTATGCCAAACATGCATCTAGGTTTATTATGAATAAAACCCCAACTTTTGTAAAATTACACAAAAGCCCCAAACTTTCACAAATTTACCAAACCAAGCCCAACATCTCAAAATACCAAAATTTAAAGACAAAACCCATAGAGAGGAGTAGGTTATCCCTACCTCAAATTCGGAGTCCCAAAGGAGAAGACGACAAACCCAACGTGCTCCAAAACCCGAGATTTTCAAATTAAAATGAAGCCCTCGACGATCAACAACTTTTTTGTAAAGGCCAAAGGTGAGTAAATCACTCCTACTAGATCAAAACCTAGAGAGAAGGTAGAGTCTAGAGTGAGAGGCTCAACAATGGTGATTTTGGAAAAGTAAGAGAGAGAAGAGAAAGTGAAAAAGTGATTTGAAAAGTCACAATTTCGGGATTTAAACCCAGTCTTCCGCTCGAGCGTAAAACACCCCGCTCGAGCGGCCACTCACAGACTTCCGCTCGAGCGGCCAACCTCCCGCTCGAGCGCAGAATGCACTCGCCCAGCACTTTTGCAGAACCAGGCCTCCGCTCGAGCTCCCAACCCTACGCTCGAGCTCACAACACTGCACAACAAGATACTGGATGGATGTAATCTACGCTCGAGCGCCAACACCTCCGCTCGAGCGTACAGGCCAAAAATCTGGGCAACTAGTTTTGGTTTCTAAACTCAACCAACCTGTAACAAACCCGCTCAACACATCCTATAACTCAAATACAAAGTAAGAAAGGATGTAAACAAGATAATAAACAACTACCAACATCCACGGACACATGTCCGGATCACTATACAACAAGGGTAAACCTGGGATCGCTATAATTCACTCATTAATTTACTTGCAATTTACTGAGAATTTAAGGAGTAATTTATTGAGAATTTTCTGATTAATTTGCTTAGAATTTATTAGATAATTTACTAAGAATTTACAGGTAATTTAATGTGCTATTTTCTTGAAATTTACAGGGTAATTTTCTAATAATTTACTGAGTAATTTACTAAGTAATTGATCAAGAATTTTTCAAGAATTTACCGATAATTGACTGAGTAACTTACAGAGAATTTACCGAGTAATTTACTGGGAATTTACTTAGTAATTTGAAGATAAATTTAGTGAGTTATTCACCGAATAATTTACTATGAATTTACTTAGCAATTTATTTAGAATTTACTCAGTAAATTACTAAGACTTTATTGAAAATTTACTGAGTATTTACTGAGAATTTGTAAAGTAATTTTCTAGGAACTTACCAATCATTTACGAAGCAATTTACTGAGAATTTATCGAGTTATTTACCGCGAATTTACTATAACTTTAATGAGAATTTGCGGAGTAATTTGCTGAGTAATTTTTTGAGAATTTACTGTGAGTTTAATGAGTAATTTACTCGTAATTTATGGAGAATTTTCTTAGAATTTATTGAAAATTTTCAGAGTAATTTACGTTGAATTTATTGAGTAATTCACTGGGAATTTACCGATAATTAACTGGGTAATTTATAGAGAATTTATTGAAAATTTAACGAATACTTTATTGAGAATTTACAACCAGTTTACTGAGAATTTAACGAGAAATTTGCCGAGAAATTTTGAAAAAAATTTCTGTGAATTTACTGAGTAATTTACCAAAAATTTATACAAATTTTTTTCTGAATTTACAGACTGATTTACTCATAATTTACTGAGTAATTCACAAAAAAATTTATAATGATTTTCTAAGAATTTACACAGAATTTTCTAAGAATTTACTGAATAATTTTCTGAGAATTTTGCTTGTAATTTATTGAGAATTTTGCTCAGTGATTTAACGAGAATTTACTAACTAATTTACTAAGAATTTGCCGATAATTTACAGAGTAAGTTACAGAGAATTTACTGAATAATTTATTTAGAATTTACTGTGAATTGGCTACGAAATTTACTGATAAATTACTAAGTTCCTCACTCGGTAATTTAGTTGGAAATTACTAAGTAATTTATTGAGAATTTACTGAGTAAGTTACTAAGAATTTATTGATAATTTCGTTAGACGTCACGAATTAATTTATTGAGAATTTACTAAGTAATTTACTTACAATTTATGGAATAATTTACTGAGAACTTACAGGAAATTTACTAATTAATGTTCGAATAATTTACTGAGAATTAACAAAGTAATTTATGAATTTTTTTTTTGATAATTTTATGAGTAATTTACTATGAATTTACTGAGTAATTTATCAAGAATTTATACATAATTTATTGAGAATTTTCTTAGAATTTATTGAAAATTTTCTGAGTAATTTATTTAGAATTTATTAAATGATTAACTGAAAATTTACTGATAATTTATTGAGAATTTATGGAGTAATTTGCTGAATAATTTACTAAGAAATTACTTTGAATTTACCAAGAATTTATATAGAATTTTTTTGAGAATCTATTGCGTAATTTACTCAGAATTTACTGATTAATTCACAAAAAAAATTTCTTTCAATTTTTTGAGAATTTACTCAGAATTTTCTTGTAAATTACAAAGAATTTGCGGAATAATTTATAGAGAATTTTACGTCTAATTTACTGAGAAATTTTCTGAGTAATTTAGTGACAATTTACTAAGTAATTTTCTGAGTAATTAACTAAGAATTTACTAATAATTTATTGAGTAATTTACAGAGAATTTATCGAGTAATTTATTGACATTTTACTGAGAATTTACTAACTAATTTACTGATAAATTACTGAATAATTCACTCATTAATTTACTTGCAATTTACCGAGAATTTAAGGAGTAATTTATTGAGAATTTTCTGATTAATTTGCTTAGAATTTATTAGATAATTTACTAAGAATTTACAGGTAATTTAATGCGCTATTTTCTTGAAATTTACAGGGTAATTTTCTAATAATTTACTGAGTAATTTACTAAGTAATTGATCAAGAATTTTTCAAGAATTTACCGATAATTGACTGAGTAACTTACAGAGAATTTACCGAGTAATTTACTGGGAATTTACTTAGTAATTTGAAGATAAATTTAGTGAGTTATTCACCGAATAATTTACTATGAATTTACTTAGCAATTTATTTAGAATTTACTCAGTAAATTACTAAGACTTTATTGAAAATTTACTGAGTATTTACTGAGAATTTGTAAAGTAATTTTCTAGGAACTTACCAATCATTTACGAAGCAATTTACTGAGAATTTATCGAGTTATTTACCGCGAATTTACTATAACTTTAATGAGAATTTGCGGAGTAATTTGCTGAGTAATTTTTTGAGAATTTACTGTGAGTTTAATGAGTAATTTACTCGTAATTTATGGAGAATTTTCTTAGAATTTATTGAAAATTTTCAGAGTAATTTACGTTGAATTTATTGAGTAATTCACTGGGAATTTACCGATAATTAACTGGGTAATTTATAGAGAATTTATTGAAAATTTAACGAATACTTTATTGAGAATTTACAACCAGTTTACTGAGAATTTACCGAGAAATTTGCCGAGAAATTTTGAAAAAAATTTCTGTGAATTTACTGAGTAATTTACCAAAAATTTATACAAATTTTTTTCTGAATTTACAGACTGATTTACTCATAATTTACTGAGTAATTCACAAAAAAATTTATAATGATTTTCTAAGAATTTACACAGAATTTTCTAAGAATTTACTGAATAATTTTCTGAGAATTTTGCTTGTAATTTATTGAGAATTTTGCTCAGTGATTTAACGAGAATTTACTAACTAATTTACTAAGAATTTGCCGATAATTTACAGAGTAAGTTACAGAGAATTTACTGAATAATTTATTTAGAATTTACTGTGAATTGGCTACGAAATTTACTGATAAATTACTAAGTTCCTCACTCGGTAATTTAGTTGGAAATTACTAAGTAATTTATTGAGAATTTACTGAGTAAGTTACTAAGAATTTATTGATAATTTCGTTAGACGTCACGAATTAATTTATTGAGAATTTACTAAGTAATTTACTTACAATTTATGGAATAATTTACTGAGAACTTACAGGAAATTTACTAATTAATGTTCGAATAATTTACTGAGAATTAACAAAGTAATTTATGAATTTTTTTTTTGATAATTTTATGAGTAATTTACTATGAATTTACTGAGTAATTTATCAAGAATTTATACATAATTTATTGAGAATTTTCTTAGAATTTATTGAAAATTTTCTGAGTAATTTATTTAGAATTTATTAAATGATTAACTGAAAATTTACTGATAATTTATTGAGAATTTATGGAGTAATTTGCTGAATAATTTACTAAGAAATTACTTTGAATTTACCAAGAATTTATATAGAATTTTTTTGAGAATCTATTGCGTAATTTACTCAGAATTTACTGATTAATTCACAAAAAAAATTTCTTTCAATTTTTTGAGAATTTACTCAGAATTTTCTTGTAAATTACAAAGAATTTGCGGAATAATTTATAGAGAATTTTACGTCTAATTTACTGAGAAATTTTCTGAGTAATTTAGTGACAATTTACTAAGTAATTTTCTGAGTAATTAACTAAGAATTTACTAATAATTTATTGAGTAATTTACAGAGAATTTATCGAGTAATTTATTGACATTTTACTGAGAATTTACTAACTAATTTACTGATAAATTACTGAATAATTCACTCATTAATTTACTTGCAATTTACCGAGAATTTAAGGAGTAATTTATTGAGAATTTTCTGATTAATTTGCTTAGAATTTATTAGATAATTTACTAAGAATTTACAGGTAATTTAATGCGCTATTTTCTTGAAATTTACAGGGTAATTTTCTAATAATTTACTGAGTAATTTACTAAGTAATTGATCAAGAATTTTTCAAGAATTTACCGATAATTGACTGAGTAACTTACAGAGAATTTACCGAGTAATTTACTGGGAATTTACTTAGTAATTTGAAGATAAATTTAGTGAGTTATTCACCGAATAATTTACTATGAATTTACTTAGCAATTTATTTAGAATTTACTCAGTAAATTACTAAGACTTTATTGAAAATTTACTGAGTATTTACTGAGAATTTGTAAAGTAATTTTCTAGGAACTTACCAATCATTTACGAAGCAATTTACTGAGAATTTATCGAGTTATTTACCGCGAATTTACTATAACTTTAATGAGAATTTGCGGAGTAATTTGCTGAGTAATTTTTTGAGAATTTACTGTGAGTTTAATGAGTAATTTACTCGTAATTTATGGAGAATTTTCTTAGAATTTATTGAAAATTTTCAGAGTAATTTACGTTGAATTTATTGAGTAATTCACTGGGAATTTACCGATAATTAACTGGGTAATTTATAGAGAATTTATTGAAAATTTAACGAATACTTTATTGAGAATTTACAACCAGTTTACTGAGAATTTACCGAGAAATTTGCCGAGAAATTTTGAAAAAAATTTCTGTGAATTTACTGAGTAATTTACCAAAAATTTATACAAATTTTTTTCTGAATTTACAGACTGATTTACTCATAATTTACTGAGTAATTCACAAAAAAATTTATAATGATTTTCTAAGAATTTACACAGAATTTCTAAGAATTTACTGAATAATTTTCTGAGAATTTTGCTTGTAATTTATTGAGAATTTTGCTCAGTGATTTAACGAGAATTTACTAACTAATTTACTAAGAATTTGCCGATAATTTACAGAGTAAGTTACAGAGAATTTACTGAATAATTTATTTAGAATTTACTGTGAATTGGCTACGAAATTTACTGATAAATTACTAAGTTCCTCACTCGGTAATTTAGTTGGAAATTACTAAGTAATTTATTGAGAATTTACTGAGTAAGTTACTAAGAATTTATTGATAATTTCGTTAGACGTCACGAATTAATTTATTGAGAATTTACTAAGTAATTTACTTACAATTTATGGAATAATTTACTGAGAACTTACAGGAAATTTACTAATTAATGTTCGAATAATTTACTGAGAATTAACAAAGTAATTTATGAATTTTTTTTTTGATAATTTTATGAGTAATTTACTATGAATTTACTGAGTAATTTATCAAGAATTTATACATAATTTATTGAGAATTTTCTTAGAATTTATTGAAAATTTTCTGAGTAATTTATTTAGAATTTATTAAATGATTAACTGAAAATTTACTGATAATTTATTGAGAATTTATGGAGTAATTTGCTGAATAATTTACTAAGAAATTACTTTGAATTTACCAAGAATTTATATAGAATTTTTTTGAGAATCTATTGCGTAATTTACTCAGAATTTACTGATTAATTCACAAAAAAAATTTCTTTCAATTTTTTGAGAATTTACTCAGAATTTTCTTGTAAATTACAAAGAATTTGCGGAATAATTTATAGAGAATTTTACGTCTAATTTACTGAGAAATTTTCTGAGTAATTTAGTGACAATTTACTAAGTAATTTTCTGAGTAATTAACTAAGAATTTACTAATAATTTATTGAGTAATTTACAGAGAATTTATCGAGTAATTTATTGACATTTTACTGAGAATTTACTAACTAATTTACTGATAAATTACTGAATAATTCACTCATTAATTTACTTGCAATTTACCGAGAATTTAAGGAGTAATTTATTGAGAATTTTCTGATTAATTTGCTTAGAATTTATTAGATAATTTACTAAGAATTTACAGGTAATTTAATGCGCTATTTTCTTGAAATTTACAGGGTAATTTTCTAATAATTTACTGAGTAATTTACTAAGTAATTGATCAAGAATTTTTCAAGAATTTACCGATAATTGACTGAGTAACTTACAGAGAATTTACCGAGTAATTTACTGGGAATTTACTTAGTAATTTGAAGATAAATTTAGTGAGTTATTCACCGAATAATTTACTATGAATTTACTTAGCAATTTATTTAGAATTTACTCAGTAAATTACTAAGACTTTATTGAAAATTTACTGAGTATTTACTGAGAATTTGTAAAGTAATTTTCTAGGAACTTACCAATCATTTACGAAGCAATTTACTGAGAATTTATCGAGTTATTTACCGCGAATTTACTATAACTTTAATGAGAATTTGCGGAGTAATTTGCTGAGTAATTTTTTGAGAATTTACTGTGAGTTTAATGAGTAATTTACTCGTAATTTATGGAGAATTTTCTTAGAATTTATTGAAAATTTTCAGAGTAATTTACGTTGAATTTATTGAGTAATTCACTGGGAATTTACCGATAATTAACTGGGTAATTTATAGAGAATTTATTGAAAATTTAACGAATACTTTATTGAGAATTTACAACCAGTTTACTGAGAATTTACCGAGAAATTTGCCGAGAAATTTTGAAAAAAATTTCTGTGAATTTACTGAGTAATTTACCAAAAATTTATACAAATTTTTTTCTGAATTTACAGACTGATTTACTCATAATTTACTGAGTAATTCACAAAAAAATTTATAATGATTTTCTAAGAATTTACACAGAATTTTCTAAGAATTTACTGAATAATTTTCTGAGAATTTTGCTTGTAATTTATTGAGAATTTTGCTCAGTGATTTAACGAGAATTTACTAACTAATTTACTAAGAATTTGCCGATAATTTACAGAGTAAGTTACAGAGAATTTACTGAATAATTTATTTAGAATTTACTGTGAATTGGCTACGAAATTTACTGATAAATTACTAAGTTCCTCACTCGGTAATTTAGTTGGAAATTACTAAGTAATTTATTGAGAATTTACTGAGTAAGTTACTAAGAATTTATTGATAATTTCGTTAGACGTCACGAATTAATTTATTGAGAATTTACTAAGTAATTTACTTACAATTTATGGAATAATTTACTGAGAACTTACAGGAAATTTACTAATTAATGTTCGAATAATTTACTGAGAATTAACAAAGTAATTTATGAATTTTTTTTTTGATAATTTTATGAGTAATTTACTATGAATTTACTGAGTAATTTATCAAGAATTTATACATAATTTATTGAGAATTTTCTTAGAATTTATTGAAAATTTTCTGAGTAATTTATTTAGAATTTATTAAATGATTAACTGAAAATTTACTGATAATTTATTGAGAATTTATGGAGTAATTTGCTGAATAATTTACTAAGAAATTACTTTGAATTTACCAAGAATTTATATAGAATTTTTTTGAGAATCTATTGCGTAATTTACTCAGAATTTACTGATTAATTCACAAAAAAAATTTCTTTCAATTTTTTGAGAATTTACTCAGAATTTTCTTGTAAATTACAAAGAATTTGCGGAATAATTTATAGAGAATTTTACGTCTAATTTACTGAGAAATTTTCTGAGTAATTTAGTGACAATTTACTAAGTAATTTTCTGAGTAATTAACTAAGAATTTACTAATAATTTATTGAGTAATTTACAGAGAATTTATCGAGTAATTTATTGACATTTTACTGAGAATTTACTAACTAATTTACTGATAAATTACTGAATAATTCACTCATTAATTTACTTGCAATTTACCGAGAATTTAAGGAGTAATTTATTGAGAATTTTCTGATTAATTTGCTTAGAATTTATTAGATAATTTACTAAGAATTTACAGGTAATTTAATGCGCTATTTTCTTGAAATTTACAGGGTAATTTTCTAATAATTTACTGAGTAATTTACTAAGTAATTGATCAAGAATTTTTCAAGAATTTACCGATAATTGACTGAGTAACTTACAGAGAATTTACCGAGTAATTTACTGGGAATTTACTTAGTAATTTGAAGATAAATTTAGTGAGTTATTCACCGAATAATTTACTATGAATTTACTTAGCAATTTATTTAGAATTTACTCAGTAAATTACTAAGACTTTATTGAAAATTTACTGAGTATTTACTGAGAATTTGTAAAGTAATTTTCTAGGAACTTACCAATCATTTACGAAGCAATTTACTGAGAATTTATCGAGTTATTTACCGCGAATTTACTATAACTTTAATGAGAATTTGCGGAGTAATTTGCTGAGTAATTTTTTGAGAATTTACTGTGAGTTTAATGAGTAATTTACTCGTAATTTATGGAGAATTTTCTTAGAATTTATTGAAAATTTTCAGAGTAATTTACGTTGAATTTATTGAGTAATTCACTGGGAATTTACCGATAATTAACTGGGTAATTTATAGAGAATTTATTGAAAATTTAACGAATACTTTATTGAGAATTTACAACCAGTTTACTGAGAATTTACCGAGAAATTTGCCGAGAAATTTTGAAAAAAATTTCTGTGAATTTACTGAGTAATTTACCAAAAATTTATACAAATTTTTTTCTGAATTTACAGACTGATTTACTCATAATTTACTGAGTAATTCACAAAAAAATTTATAATGATTTTCTAAGAATTTACACAGAATTTTCTAAGAATTTACTGAATAATTTTCTGAGAATTTTGCTTGTAATTTATTGAGAATTTTGCTCAGTGATTTAACGAGAATTTACTAACTAATTTACTAAGAATTTGCCGATAATTTACAGAGTAAGTTACAGAGAATTTACTGAATAATTTATTTAGAATTTACTGTGAATTGGCTACGAAATTTACTGATAAATTACTAAGTTCCTCACTCGGTAATTTAGTTGGAAATTACTAAGTAATTTATTGAGAATTTACTGAGTAAGTTACTAAGAATTTATTGATAATTTCGTTAGACGTCACGAATTAATTTATTGAGAATTTACTAAGTAATTTACTTACAATTTATGGAATAATTTACTGAGAACTTACAGGAAATTTACTAATTAATGTTCGAATAATTTACTGAGAATTAACAAAGTAATTTATGAATTTTTTTTTTGATAATTTTATGAGTAATTTACTATGAATTTACTGAGTAATTTATCAAGAATTTATACATAATTTATTGAGAATTTTCTTAGAATTTATTGAAAATTTTCTGAGTAATTTATTTAGAATTTATTAAATGATTAACTGAAAATTTACTGATAATTTATTGAGAATTTATGGAGTAATTTGCTGAATAATTTACTAAGAAATTACTTTGAATTTACCAAGAATTTATATAGAATTTTTTTGAGAATCTATTGCGTAATTTACTCAGAATTTACTGATTAATTCACAAAAAAAATTTCTTTCAATTTTTTGAGAATTTACTCAGAATTTTCTTGTAAATTACAAAGAATTTGCGGAATAATTTATAGAGAATTTTACGTCTAATTTACTGAGAAATTTTCTGAGTAATTTAGTGACAATTTACTAAGTAATTTTCTGAGTAATTAACTAAGAATTTACTAATAATTTATTGAGTAATTTACAGAGAATTTATCGAGTAATTTATTGACATTTTACTGAGAATTTACTAACTAATTTACTGATAAATTACTGAATAATTCACTCATTAATTTACTTGCAATTTACCGAGAATTTAAGGAGTAATTTATTGAGAATTTTCTGATTAATTTGCTTAGAATTTATTAGATAATTTACTAAGAATTTACAGGTAATTTAATGCGCTATTTTCTTGAAATTTACAGGGTAATTTTCTAATAATTTACTGAGTAATTTACTAAGTAATTGATCAAGAATTTTTCAAGAATTTACCGATAATTGACTGAGTAACTTACAGAGAATTTACCGAGTAATTTACTGGGAATTTACTTAGTAATTTGAAGATAAATTTAGTGAGTTATTCACCGAATAATTTACTATGAATTTACTTAGCAATTTATTTAGAATTTACTCAGTAAATTACTAAGACTTTATTGAAAATTTACTGAGTATTTACTGAGAATTTGTAAAGTAATTTTCTAGGAACTTACCAATCATTTACGAAGCAATTTACTGAGAATTTATCGAGTTATTTACCGCGAATTTACTATAACTTTAATGAGAATTTGCGGAGTAATTTGCTGAGTAATTTTTTGAGAATTTACTGTGAGTTTAATGAGTAATTTACTCGTAATTTATGGAGAATTTTCTTAGAATTTATTGAAAATTTTCAGAGTAATTTACGTTGAATTTATTGAGTAATTCACTGGGAATTTACCGATAATTAACTGGGTAATTTATAGAGAATTTATTGAAAATTTAACGAATACTTTATTGAGAATTTACAACCAGTTTACTGAGAATTTACCGAGAAATTTGCCGAGAAATTTTGAAAAAAATTTCTGTGAATTTACTGAGTAATTTACCAAAAATTTATACAAATTTTTTTCTGAATTTACAGACTGATTTACTCATAATTTACTGAGTAATTCACAAAAAAATTTATAATGATTTTCTAAGAATTTACACAGAATTTTCTAAGAATTTACTGAATAATTTTCTGAGAATTTTGCTTGTAATTTATTGAGAATTTTGCTCAGTGATTTAACGAGAATTTACTAACTAATTTACTAAGAATTTGCCGATAATTTACAGAGTAAGTTACAGAGAATTTACTGAATAATTTATTTAGAATTTACTGTGAATTGGCTACGAAATTTACTGATAAATTACTAAGTTCCTCACTCGGTAATTTAGTTGGAAATTACTAAGTAATTTATTGAGAATTTACTGAGTAAGTTACTAAGAATTTATTGATAATTTCGTTAGACGTCACGAATTAATTTATTGAGAATTTACTAAGTAATTTACTTACAATTTATGGAATAATTTACTGAGAACTTACAGGAAATTTACTAATTAATGTTCGAATAATTTACTGAGAATTAACAAAGTAATTTATGAATTTTTTTTTTGATAATTTTATGAGTAATTTACTATGAATTTACTGAGTAATTTATCAAGAATTTATACATAATTTATTGAGAATTTTCTTAGAATTTATTGAAAATTTTCTGAGTAATTTATTTAGAATTTATTAAATGATTAACTGAAAATTTACTGATAATTTATTGAGAATTTATGGAGTAATTTGCTGAATAATTTACTAAGAAATTACTTTGAATTTACCAAGAATTTATATAGAATTTTTTTGAGAATCTATTGCGTAATTTACTCAGAATTTACTGATTAATTCACAAAAAAAATTTCTTTCAATTTTTTGAGAATTTACTCAGAATTTTCTTGTAAATTACAAAGAATTTGCGGAATAATTTATAGAGAATTTTACGTCTAATTTACTGAGAAATTTTCTGAGTAATTTAGTGACAATTTACTAAGTAATTTTCTGAGTAATTAACTAAGAATTTACTAATAATTTATTGAGTAATTTACAGAGAATTTATCGAGTAATTTATTGACATTTTACTGAGAATTTACTAACTAATTTACTGATAAATTACTGAATAATTCACTCATTAATTTACTTGCAATTTACCGAGAATTTAAGGAGTAATTTATTGAGAATTTTCTGATTAATTTGCTTAGAATTTATTAGATAATTTACTAAGAATTTACAGGTAATTTAATGCGCTATTTTCTTGAAATTTACAGGGTAATTTTCTAATAATTTACTGAGTAATTTACTAAGTAATTGATCAAGAATTTTTCAAGAATTTACCGATAATTGACTGAGTAACTTACAGAGAATTTACCGAGTAATTTACTGGGAATTTACTTAGTAATTTGAAGATAAATTTAGTGAGTTATTCACCGAATAATTTACTATGAATTTACTTAGCAATTTATTTAGAATTTACTCAGTAAATTACTAAGACTTTATTGAAAATTTACTGAGTATTTACTGAGAATTTGTAAAGTAATTTTCTAGGAACTTACCAATCATTTACGAAGCAATTTACTGAGAATTTATCGAGTTATTTACCGCGAATTTACTATAACTTTAATGAGAATTTGCGGAGTAATTTGCTGAGTAATTTTTTGAGAATTTACTGTGAGTTTAATGAGTAATTTACTCGTAATTTATGGAGAATTTTCTTAGAATTTATTGAAAATTTTCAGAGTAATTTACGTTGAATTTATTGAGTAATTCACTGGGAATTTACCGATAATTAACTGGGTAATTTATAGAGAATTTATTGAAAATTTAACGAATACTTTATTGAGAATTTACAACCAGTTTACTGAGAATTTAACGAGAAATTTGCCGAGAAATTTTGAAAAAAATTTCTGTGAATTTACTGAGTAATTTACCAAAAATTTATACAAATTTTTTTCTGAATTTACAGACTGATTTACTCATAATTTACTGAGTAATTCACAAAAAAATTTATAATGATTTTCTAAGAATTTACACAGAATTTTCTAAGAATTTACTGAATAATTTTCTGAGAATTTTGCTTGTAATTTATTGAGAATTTTGCTCAGTGATTTAACGAGAATTTACTAACTAATTTACTAAGAATTTGCCGATAATTTACAGAGTAAGTTACAGAGAATTTACTGAATAATTTATTTAGAATTTACTGTGAATTGGCTACGAAATTTACTGATAAATTACTAAGTTCCTCACTCGGTAATTTAGTTGGAAATTACTAAGTAATTTATTGAGAATTTACTGAGTAAGTTACTAAGAATTTATTGATAATTTCGTTAGACGTCACGAATTAATTTATTGAGAATTTACTAAGTAATTTACTTACAATTTATGGAATAATTTACTGAGAACTTACAGGAAATTTACTAATTAATGTTCGAATAATTTACTGAGAATTAACAAAGTAATTTATGAATTTTTTTTTTGATAATTTTATGAGTAATTTACTATGAATTTACTGAGTAATTTATCAAGAATTTATACATAATTTATTGAGAATTTTCTTAGAATTTATTGAAAATTTTCTGAGTAATTTATTTAGAATTTATTAAATGATTAACTGAAAATTTACTGATAATTTATTGAGAATTTATGGAGTAATTTGCTGAATAATTTACTAAGAAATTACTTTGAATTTACCAAGAATTTATATAGAATTTTTTTGAGAATCTATTGCGTAATTTACTCAGAATTTACTGATTAATTCACAAAAAAAATTTCTTTCAATTTTTTGAGAATTTACTCAGAATTTTCTTGTAAATTACAAAGAATTTGCGGAATAATTTATAGAGAATTTTACGTCTAATTTACTGAGAAATTTTCTGAGTAATTTAGTGACAATTTACTAAGTAATTTTCTGAGTAATTAACTAAGAATTTACTAATAATTTATTGAGTAATTTACAGAGAATTTATCGAGTAATTTATTGACATTTTACTGAGAATTTACTAACTAATTTACTGATAAATTACTGAATAATTCACTCATTAATTTACTTGCAATTTACCGAGAATTTAAGGAGTAATTTATTGAGAATTTTCTGATTAATTTGCTTAGAATTTATTAGATAATTTACTAAGAATTTACAGGTAATTTAATGCGCTATTTTCTTGAAATTTACAGGGTAATTTTCTAATAATTTACTGAGTAATTTACTAAGTAATTGATCAAGAATTTTTCAAGAATTTACCGATAATTGACTGAGTAACTTACAGAGAATTTACCGAGTAATTTACTGGGAATTTACTTAGTAATTTGAAGATAAATTTAGTGAGTTATTCACCGAATAATTTACTATGAATTTACTTAGCAATTTATTTAGAATTTACTCAGTAAATTACTAAGACTTTATTGAAAATTTACTGAGTATTTACTGAGAATTTGTAAAGTAATTTTCTAGGAACTTACCAATCATTTACGAAGCAATTTACTGAGAATTTATCGAGTTATTTACCGCGAATTTACTATAACTTTAATGAGAATTTGCGGAGTAATTTGCTGAGTAATTTTTTGAGAATTTACTGTGAGTTTAATGAGTAATTTACTCGTAATTTATGGAGAATTTTCTTAGAATTTATTGAAAATTTTCAGAGTAATTTACGTTGAATTTATTGAGTAATTCACTGGGAATTTACCGATAATTAACTGGGTAATTTATAGAGAATTTATTGAAAATTTAACGAATACTTTATTGAGAATTTACAACCAGTTTACTGAGAATTTACCGAGAAATTTGCCGAGAAATTTTGAAAAAAATTTCTGTGAATTTACTGAGTAATTTACCAAAAATTTATACAAATTTTTTTCTGAATTTACAGACTGATTTACTCATAATTTACTGAGTAATTCACAAAAAAATTTATAATGATTTTCTAAGAATTTACACAGAATTTTCTAAGAATTTACTGAATAATTTTCTGAGAATTTTGCTTGTAATTTATTGAGAATTTTGCTCAGTGATTTAACGAGAATTTACTAACTAATTTACTAAGAATTTGCCGATAATTTACAGAGTAAGTTACAGAGAATTTACTGAATAATTTATTTAGAATTTACTGTGAATTGGCTACGAAATTTACTGATAAATTACTAAGTTCCTCACTCGGTAATTTAGTTGGAAATTACTAAGTAATTTATTGAGAATTTACTGAGTAAGTTACTAAGAATTTATTGATAATTTCGTTAGACGTCACGAATTAATTTATTGAGAATTTACTAAGTAATTTACTTACAATTTATGGAATAATTTACTGAGAACTTACAGGAAATTTACTAATTAATGTTCGAATAATTTACTGAGAATTAACAAAGTAATTTATGAATTTTTTTTTTGATAATTTTATGAGTAATTTACTATGAATTTACTGAGTAATTTATCAAGAATTTATACATAATTTATTGAGAATTTTCTTAGAATTTATTGAAAATTTTCTGAGTAATTTATTTAGAATTTATTAAATGATTAACTGAAAATTTACTGATAATTTATTGAGAATTTATGGAGTAATTTGCTGAATAATTTACTAAGAAATTACTTTGAATTTACCAAGAATTTATATAGAATTTTTTTGAGAATCTATTGCGTAATTTACTCAGAATTTACTGATTAATTCACAAAAAAAATTTCTTTCAATTTTTTGAGAATTTACTCAGAATTTTCTTGTAAATTACAAAGAATTTGCGGAATAATTTATAGAGAATTTTACGTCTAATTTACTGAGAAATTTTCTGAGTAATTTAGTGACAATTTACTAAGTAATTTTCTGAGTAATTAACTAAGAATTTACTAATAATTTATTGAGTAATTTACAGAGAATTTATCGAGTAATTTATTGACATTTTACTGAGAATTTACTAACTAATTTACTGATAAATTAC
Organism: Camellia sinensis; assembly: GCF_055761805.1. Classification (NCBI taxonomy): domain Eukaryota; kingdom Viridiplantae; phylum Streptophyta; class Magnoliopsida; order Ericales; family Theaceae; genus Camellia; species Camellia sinensis. The sequence goes on from NC_138964.1 coordinate 92,885,784, forward strand.
TGAATAATTCACTCATTAATTTACTTGCAATTTACCGAGAATTTAAGGAGTAATTTATTGAGAATTTTCTGATTAATTTGCTTAGAATTTATTAGATAATTTACTAAGAATTTACAGGTAATTTAATGCGCTATTTTCTTGAAATTTACAGGGTAATTTTCTAATAATTTACTGAGTAATTTACTAAGTAATTGATCAAGAATTTTTCAAGAATTTACCGATAATTGACTGAGTAACTTACAGAGAATTTACCGAGTAATTTACTGGGAATTTACTTAGTAATTTGAAGATAAATTTAGTGAGTTATTCACCGAATAATTTACTATGAATTTACTTAGCAATTTATTTAGAATTTACTCAGTAAATTACTAAGACTTTATTGAAAATTTACTGAGTATTTACTGAGAATTTGTAAAGTAATTTTCTAGGAACTTACCAATCATTTACGAAGCAATTTACTGAGAATTTATCGAGTTATTTACCGCGAATTTACTATAACTTTAATGAGAATTTGCGGAGTAATTTGCTGAGTAATTTTTTGAGAATTTACTGTGAGTTTAATGAGTAATTTACTCGTAATTTATGGAGAATTTTCTTAGAATTTATTGAAAATTTTCAGAGTAATTTACGTTGAATTTATTGAGTAATTCACTGGGAATTTACCGATAATTAACTGGGTAATTTATAGAGAATTTATTGAAAATTTAACGAATACTTTATTGAGAATTTACAACCAGTTTACTGAGAATTTACCGAGAAATTTGCCGAGAAATTTTGAAAAAAATTTCTGTGAATTTACTGAGTAATTTACCAAAAATTTATACAAATTTTTTTCTGAATTTACAGACTGATTTACTCATAATTTACTGAGTAATTCACAAAAAAATTTATAATGATTTTCTAAGAATTTACACAGAATTTTCTAAGAATTTACTGAATAATTTTCTGAGAATTTTGCTTGTAATTTATTGAGAATTTTGCTCAGTGATTTAACGAGAATTTACTAACTAATTTACTAAGAATTTGCCGATAATTTACAGAGTAAGTTACAGAGAATTTACTGAATAATTTATTTAGAATTTACTGTGAATTGGCTACGAAATTTACTGATAAATTACTAAGTTCCTCACTCGGTAATTTAGTTGGAAATTACTAAGTAATTTATTGAGAATTTACTGAGTAAGTTACTAAGAATTTATTGATAATTTCGTTAGACGTCACGAATTAATTTATTGAGAATTTACTAAGTAATTTACTTACAATTTATGGAATAATTTACTGAGAACTTACAGGAAATTTACTAATTAATGTTCGAATAATTTACTGAGAATTAACAAAGTAATTTATGAATTTTTTTTTTGATAATTTTATGAGTAATTTACTATGAATTTACTGAGTAATTTATCAAGAATTTATACATAATTTATTGAGAATTTTCTTAGAATTTATTGAAAATTTTCTGAGTAATTTATTTAGAATTTATTAAATGATTAACTGAAAATTTACTGATAATTTATTGAGAATTTATGGAGTAATTTGCTGAATAATTTACTAAGAAATTACTTTGAATTTACCAAGAATTTATATAGAATTTTTTTGAGAATCTATTGCGTAATTTACTCAGAATTTACTGATTAATTCACAAAAAAAATTTCTTTCAATTTTTTGAGAATTTACTCAGAATTTTCTTGTAAATTACAAAGAATTTGCGGAATAATTTATAGAGAATTTTACGTCTAATTTACTGAGAAATTTTCTGAGTAATTTAGTGACAATTTACTAAGTAATTTTCTGAGTAATTAACTAAGAATTTACTAATAATTTATTGAGTAATTTACAGAGAATTTATCGAGTAATTTATTGACATTTTACTGAGAATTTACTAACTAATTTACTGATAAATTACTGAATAATTCACTCATTAATTTACTTGCAATTTACCGAGAATTTAAGGAGTAATTTATTGAGAATTTTCTGATTAATTTGCTTAGAATTTATTAGATAATTTACTAAGAATTTACAGGTAATTTAATGCGCTATTTTCTTGAAATTTACAGGGTAATTTTCTAATAATTTACTGAGTAATTTACTAAGTAATTGATCAAGAATTTTTCAAGAATTTACCGATAATTGACTGAGTAACTTACAGAGAATTTACCGAGTAATTTACTGGGAATTTACTTAGTAATTTGAAGATAAATTTAGTGAGTTATTCACCGAATAATTTACTATGAATTTACTTAGCAATTTATTTAGAATTTACTCAGTAAATTACTAAGACTTTATTGAAAATTTACTGAGTATTTACTGAGAATTTGTAAAGTAATTTTCTAGGAACTTACCAATCATTTACGAAGCAATTTACTGAGAATTTATCGAGTTATTTACCGCGAATTTACTATAACTTTAATGAGAATTTGCGGAGTAATTTGCTGAGTAATTTTTTGAGAATTTACTGTGAGTTTAATGAGTAATTTACTCGTAATTTATGGAGAATTTTCTTAGAATTTATTGAAAATTTTCAGAGTAATTTACGTTGAATTTATTGAGTAATTCACTGGGAATTTACCGATAATTAACTGGGTAATTTATAGAGAATTTATTGAAAATTTAACGAATACTTTATTGAGAATTTACAACCAGTTTACTGAGAATTTACCGAGAAATTTGCCGAGAAATTTTGAAAAAAATTTCTGTGAATTTACTGAGTAATTTACCAAAAATTTATACAAATTTTTTTCTGAATTTACAGACTGATTTACTCATAATTTACTGAGTAATTCACAAAAAAATTTATAATGATTTTCTAAGAATTTACACAGAATTTTCTAAGAATTTACTGAATAATTTTCTGAGAATTTTGCTTGTAATTTATTGAGAATTTTGCTCAGTGATTTAACGAGAATTTACTAACTAATTTACTAAGAATTTGCCGATAATTTACAGAGTAAGTTACAGAGAATTTACTGAATAATTTATTTAGAATTTACTGTGAATTGGCTACGAAATTTACTGATAAATTACTAAGTTCCTCACTCGGTAATTTAGTTGGAAATTACTAAGTAATTTATTGAGAATTTACTGAGTAAGTTACTAAGAATTTATTGATAATTTCGTTAGACGTCACGAATTAATTTATTGAGAATTTACTAAGTAATTTACTTACAATTTATGGAATAATTTACTGAGAACTTACAGGAAATTTACTAATTAATGTTCGAATAATTTACTGAGAATTAACAAAGTAATTTATGAATTTTTTTTTTGATAATTTTATGAGTAATTTACTATGAATTTACTGAGTAATTTATCAAGAATTTATACATAATTTATTGAGAATTTTCTTAGAATTTATTGAAAATTTTCTGAGTAATTTATTTAGAATTTATTAAATGATTAACTGAAAATTTACTGATAATTTATTGAGAATTTATGGAGTAATTTGCTGAATAATTTACTAAGAAATTACTTTGAATTTACCAAGAATTTATATAGAATTTTTTTGAGAATCTATTGCGTAATTTACTCAGAATTTACTGATTAATTCACAAAAAAAATTTCTTTCAATTTTTTGAGAATTTACTCAGAATTTTCTTGTAAATTACAAAGAATTTGCGGAATAATTTATAGAGAATTTTACGTCTAATTTACTGAGAAATTTTCTGAGTAATTTAGTGACAATTTACTAAGTAATTTTCTGAGTAATTAACTAAGAATTTACTAATAATTTATTGAGTAATTTACAGAGAATTTATCGAGTAATTTATTGACATTTTACTGAGAATTTACTAACTAATTTACTGATAAATTACTGAATAATTCACTCATTAATTTACTTGCAATTTACCGAGAATTTAAGGAGTAATTTATTGAGAATTTTCTGATTAATTTGCTTAGAATTTATTAGATAATTTACTAAGAATTTACAGGTAATTTAATGCGCTATTTTCTTGAAATTTACAGGGTAATTTTCTAATAATTTACTGAGTAATTTACTAAGTAATTGATCAAGAATTTTTCAAGAATTTACCGATAATTGACTGAGTAACTTACAGAGAATTTACCGAGTAATTTACTGGGAATTTACTTAGTAATTTGAAGATAAATTTAGTGAGTTATTCACCGAATAATTTACTATGAATTTACTTAGCAATTTATTTAGAATTTACTCAGTAAATTACTAAGACTTTATTGAAAATTTACTGAGTATTTACTGAGAATTTGTAAAGTAATTTTCTAGGAACTTACCAATCATTTACGAAGCAATTTACTGAGAATTTATCGAGTTATTTACCGCGAATTTACTATAACTTTAATGAGAATTTGCGGAGTAATTTGCTGAGTAATTTTTTGAGAATTTACTGTGAGTTTAATGAGTAATTTACTCGTAATTTATGGAGAATTTTCTTAGAATTTATTGAAAATTTTCAGAGTAATTTACGTTGAATTTATTGAGTAATTCACTGGGAATTTACCGATAATTAACTGGGTAATTTATAGAGAATTTATTGAAAATTTAACGAATACTTTATTGAGAATTTACAACCAGTTTACTGAGAATTTACCGAGAAATTTGCCGAGAAATTTTGAAAAAAATTTCTGTGAATTTACTGAGTAATTTACCAAAAATTTATACAAATTTTTTTCTGAATTTACAGACTGATTTACTCATAATTTACTGAGTAATTCACAAAAAAATTTATAATGATTTTCTAAGAATTTACATAGAATTTTCTAAGAATTTACTGAATAATTTTCTGAGAATTTTGCTTGTAATTTATTGAGAATTTTGCTCAGTGATTTAACGAGAATTTACTAACTAATTTACTAAGAATTTGCCGATAATTTACAGAGTAAGTTACAGAGAATTTACTGAATAATTTATTTAGAATTTATTGTGAATTGGCTACGAAATTTACTGATAAATTACTAAGTTCCTCACTCGGTAATTTAGTTGGAAATTACTAAGTAATTTATTGAGAATTTACTGAGTAAGTTACTAAGAATTTATTGATAATTTCGTTAGACGTCACGAATTAATTTATTGAGAATTTACTAAGTAATTTACTTACAATTTATGGAATAATTTACTGAGAACTTACAGGAAATTTACTAATTAATGTTCGAATAATTTACTGAGAATTAACAAAGTAATTTATGAATTTTTTTTTTGATAATTTTATGAGTAATTTACTATGAATTTACTGAGTAATTTATCAAGAATTTATACATAATTTATTGAGAATTTTCTTAGAATTTATTGAAAATTTTCTGAGTAATTTATTTAGAATTTATTAAATGATTAACTGAAAATTTACTGATAATTTATTGAGAATTTATGGAGTAATTTGCTGAATAATTTACTAAGAAATTACTTTGAATTTACCAAGAATTTATATAGAATTTTTTTGAGAATCTATTGCGTAATTTACTCAGAATTTACTGATTAATTCACAAAAAAAATTTCTTTCAATTTTTTGAGAATTTACTCAGAATTTTCTTGTAAATTACAAAGAATTTGCGGAATAATTTATAGAGAATTTTACGTCTAATTTACTGAGAAATTTTCTGAGTAATTTAGTGACAATTTACTAAGTAATTTTCTGAGTAATTAACTAAGAATTTACTAATAATTTATTGAGTAATTTACAGAGAATTTATCGAGTAATTTATTGACATTTTACTGAGAATTTACTAACTAATTTACTGATAAATTACTGAATAATTCACTCATTAATTTACTTGCAATTTACCGAGAATTTAAGGAGTAATTTATTGAGAATTTTCTGATTAATTTGCTTAGAATTTATTAGATAATTTACTAAGAATTTACAGGTAATTTAATGCGCTATTTTCTTGAAATTTACAGGGTAATTTTCTAATAATTTACTGAGTAATTTACTAAGTAATTGATCAAGAATTTTTCAAGAATTTACCGATAATTGACTGAGTAACTTACAGAGAATTTACCGAGTAATTTACTGGGAATTTACTTAGTAATTTGAAGATAAATTTAGTGAGTTATTCACCGAATAATTTACTATGAATTTACTTAGCAATTTATTTAGAATTTACTCAGTAAATTACTAAGACTTTATTGAAAATTTACTGAGTATTTACTGAGAATTTGTAAAGTAATTTTCTAGGAACTTACCAATCATTTACGAAGCAATTTACTGAGAATTTATCGAGTTATTTACCGCGAATTTACTATAACTTTAATGAGAATTTGCGGAGTAATTTGCTGAGTAATTTTTTGAGAATTTACTGTGAGTTTAATGAGTAATTTACTCGTAATTTATGGAGAATTTTCTTAGAATTTATTGAAAATTTTCAGAGTAATTTACGTTGAATTTATTGAGTAATTCACTGGGAATTTACCGATAATTAACTGGGTAATTTATAGAGAATTTATTGAAAATTTAACGAATACTTTATTGAGAATTTACAACCAGTTTACTGAGAATTTACCGAGAAATTTGCCGAGAAATTTTGAAAAAAATTTCTGTGAATTTACTGAGTAATTTACCAAAAATTTATACAAATTTTTTTCTGAATTTACAGACTGATTTACTCATAATTTACTGAGTAATTCACAAAAAAATTTATAATGATTTTCTAAGAATTTACACAGAATTTTCTAAGAATTTACTGAATAATTTTCTGAGAATTTTGCTTGTAATTTATTGAGAATTTTGCTCAGTGATTTAACGAGAATTTACTAACTAATTTACTAAGAATTTGCCGATAATTTACAGAGTAAGTTACAGAGAATTTACTGAATAATTTATTTAGAATTTACTGTGAATTGGCTACGAAATTTACTGATAAATTACTAAGTTCCTCACTCGGTAATTTAGTTGGAAATTACTAAGTAATTTATTGAGAATTTACTGAGTAAGTTACTAAGAATTTATTGATAATTTCGTTAGACGTCACGAATTAATTTATTGAGAATTTACTAAGTAATTTACTTACAATTTATGGAATAATTTACTGAGAACTTACAGGAAATTTACTAATTAATGTTCGAATAATTTACTGAGAATTAACAAAGTAATTTATGAATTTTTTTTTTGATAATTTTATGAGTAATTTACTATGAATTTACTGAGTAATTTATCAAGAATTTATACATAATTTATTGAGAATTTTCTTAGAATTTATTGAAAATTTTCTGAGTAATTTATTTAGAATTTATTAAATGATTAACTGAAAATTTACTGATAATTTATTGAGAATTTATGGAGTAATTTGCTGAATAATTTACTAAGAAATTACTTTGAATTTACCAAGAATTTATATAGAATTTTTTTGAGAATCTATTGCGTAATTTACTCAGAATTTACTGATTAATTCACAAAAAAAATTTCTTTCAATTTTTTGAGAATTTACTCAGAATTTTCTTGTAAATTACAAAGAATTTGCGGAATAATTTATAGAGAATTTTACGTCTAATTTACTGAGAAATTTTCTGAGTAATTTAGTGACAATTTACTAAGTAATTTTCTGAGTAATTAACTAAGAATTTACTAATAATTTATTGAGTAATTTACAGAGAATTTATCGAGTAATTTATTGACATTTTACTGAGAATTTACTAACTAATTTACTGATAAATTACTGAATAATTCACTCATTAATTTACTTGCAATTTACCGAGAATTTAAGGAGTAATTTATTGAGAATTTTCTGATTAATTTGCTTAGAATTTATTAGATAATTTACTAAGAATTTACAGGTAATTTAATGCGCTATTTTCTTGAAATTTACAGGGTAATTTTCTAATAATTTACTGAGTAATTTACTAAGTAATTGATCAAGAATTTTTCAAGAATTTACCGATAATTGACTGAGTAACTTACAGAGAATTTACCGAGTAATTTACTGGGAATTTACTTAGTAATTTGAAGATAAATTTAGTGAGTTATTCACCGAATAATTTACTATGAATTTACTTAGCAATTTATTTAGAATTTACTCAGTAAATTACTAAGACTTTATTGAAAATTTACTGAGTATTTACTGAGAATTTGTAAAGTAATTTTCTAGGAACTTACCAATCATTTACGAAGCAATTTACTGAGAATTTATCGAGTTATTTACCGCGAATTTACTATAACTTTAATGAGAATTTGCGGAGTAATTTGCTGAGTAATTTTTTGAGAATTTACTGTGAGTTTAATGAGTAATTTACTCGTAATTTATGGAGAATTTTCTTAGAATTTATTGAAAATTTTCAGAGTAATTTACGTTGAATTTATTGAGTAATTCACTGGGAATTTACCGATAATTAACTGGGTAATTTATAGAGAATTTATTGAAAATTTAACGAATACTTTATTGAGAATTTACAACCAGTTTACTGAGAATTTACCGAGAAATTTGCCGAGAAATTTTGAAAAAAATTTCTGTGAATTTACTGAGTAATTTACCAAAAATTTATACAAATTTTTTTCTGAATTTACAGACTGATTTACTCATAATTTACTGAGTAATTCACAAAAAAATTTATAATGATTTTCTAAGAATTTACACAGAATTTTCTAAGAATTTACTGAATAATTTTCTGAGAATTTTGCTTGTAATTTATTGAGAATTTTGCTCAGTGATTTAACGAGAATTTACTAACTAATTTACTAAGAATTTGCCGATAATTTACAGAGTAAGTTACAGAGAATTTACTGAATAATTTATTTAGAATTTACTGTGAATTGGCTACGAAATTTACTGATAAATTACTAAGTTCCTCACTCGGTAATTTAGTTGGAAATTACTAAGTAATTTATTGAGAATTTACTGAGTAAGTTACTAAGAATTTATTGATAATTTCGTTAGACGTCACGAATTAATTTATTGAGAATTTACTAAGTAATTTACTTACAATTTATGGAATAATTTACTGAGAACTTACAGGAAATTTACTAATTAATGTTCGAATAATTTACTGAGAATTAACAAAGTAATTTATGAATTTTTTTTTGATAATTTTATGAGTAATTTACTATGAATTTACTGAGTAATTTATCAAGAATTTATACATAATTTATTGAGAATTTTCTTAGAATTTATTGAAAATTTTCTGAGTAATTTATTTAGAATTTATTAAATGATTAACTGAAAATTTACTGATAATTTATTGAGAATTTATGGAGTAATTTGCTGAATAATTTACTAAGAAATTACTTTGAATTTACCAAGAATTTATATAGAATTTTTTTGAGAATCTATTGCGTAATTTACTCAGAATTTACTGATTAATTCACAAAAAAAATTTCTTTCAATTTTTTGAGAATTTACTCAGAATTTTCTTGTAAATTACAAAGAATTTGCGGAATAATTTATAGAGAATTTTACGTCTAATTTACTGAGAAATTTTCTGAGTAATTTAGTGACAATTTACTAAGTAATTTTCTGAGTAATTAACTAAGAATTTACTAATAATTTATTGAGTAATTTACAGAGAATTTATCGAGTAATTTATTGACATTTTACTGAGAATTTACTAACTAATTTACTGATAAATTACTGAATAATTCACTCATTAATTTACTTGCAATTTACCGAGAATTTAAGGAGTAATTTATTGAGAATTTTCTGATTAATTTGCTTAGAATTTATTAGATAATTTACTAAGAATTTACAGGTAATTTAATGCGCTATTTTCTTGAAATTTACAGGGTAATTTTCTAATAATTTACTGAGTAATTTACTAAGTAATTGATCAAGAATTTTTCAAGAATTTACCGATAATTGACTGAGTAACTTACAGAGAATTTACCGAGTAATTTACTGGGAATTTACTTAGTAATTTGAAGATAAATTTAGTGAGTTATTCACCGAATAATTTACTATGAATTTACTTAGCAATTTATTTAGAATTTACTCAGTAAATTACTAAGACTTTATTGAAAATTTACTGAGTATTTACTGAGAATTTGTAAAGTAATTTTCTAGGAACTTACCAATCATTTACGAAGCAATTTACTGAGAATTTATCGAGTTATTTACCGCGAATTTACTATAACTTTAATGAGAATTTGCGGAGTAATTTGCTGAGTAATTTTTTGAGAATTTACTGTGAGTTTAATGAGTAATTTACTCGTAATTTATGGAGAATTTTCTTAGAATTTATTGAAAATTTTCAGAGTAATTTACGTTGAATTTATTGAGTAATTCACTGGGAATTTACCGATAATTAACTGGGTAATTTATAGAGAATTTATTGAAAATTTAACGAATACTTTATTGAGAATTTACAACCAGTTTACTGAGAATTTACCGAGAAATTTGCCGAGAAATTTTGAAAAAAATTTCTGTGAATTTACTGAGTAATTTACCAAAAATTTATACAAATTTTTTTCTGAATTTACAGACTGATTTACTCATAATTTACTGAGTAATTCACAAAAAAATTTATAATGATTTTCTAAGAATTTACACAGAATTTTCTAAGAATTTACTGAATAATTTTCTGAGAATTTTGCTTGTAATTTATTGAGAATTTTGCTCAGTGATTTAACGAGAATTTACTAACTAATTTACTAAGAATTTGCCGATAATTTACAGAGTAAGTTACAGAGAATTTACTGAATAATTTATTTAGAATTTACTGTGAATTGGCTACGAAATTTACTGATAAATTACTAAGTTCCTCACTCGGTAATTTAGTTGGAAATTACTAAGTAATTTATTGAGAATTTACTGAGTAAGTTACTAAGAATTTATTGATAATTTCGTTAGACGTCACGAATTAATTTATTGAGAATTTACTAAGTAATTTACTTACAATTTATGGAATAATTTACTGAGAACTTACAGGAAATTTACTAATTAATGTTCGAATAATTTACTGAGAATTAACAAAGTAATTTATGAATTTTTTTTTTGATAATTTTATGAGTAATTTACTATGAATTTACTGAGTAATTTATCAAGAATTTATACATAATTTATTGAGAATTTTCTTAGAATTTATTGAAAATTTTCTGAGTAATTTATTTAGAATTTATTAAATGATTAACTGAAAATTTACTGATAATTTATTGAGAATTTATGGAGTAATTTGCTGAATAATTTACTAAGAAATTACTTTGAATTTACCAAGAATTTATATAGAATTTTTTTGAGAATCTATTGCGTAATTTACTCAGAATTTACTGATTAATTCACAAAAAAAATTTCTTTCAATTTTTTGAGAATTTACTCAGAATTTTCTTGTAAATTACAAAGAATTTGCGGAATAATTTATAGAGAATTTTACGTCTAATTTACTGAGAAATTTTCTGAGTAATTTAGTGACAATTTACTAAGTAATTTTCTGAGTAATTAACTAAGAATTTACTAATAATTTATTGAGTAATTTACAGAGAATTTATCGAGTAATTTATTGACATTTTACTGAGAATTTACTAACTAATTTACTGATAAATTACTGAATAATTCACTCATTAATTTACTTGCAATTTACCGAGAATTTAAGGAGTAATTTATTGAGAATTTTCTGATTAATTTGCTTAGAATTTATTAGATAATTTACTAAGAATTTACAGGTAATTTAATGCGCTATTTTCTTGAAATTTACAGGGTAATTTTCTAATAATTTACTGAGTAATTTACTAAGTAATTGATCAAGAATTTTTCAAGAATTTACCGATAATTGACTGAGTAACTTACAGAGAATTTACCGAGTAATTTACTGGGAATTTACTTAGTAATTTGAAGATAAATTTAGTGAGTTATTCACCGAATAATTTACTATGAATTTACTTAGCAATTTATTTAGAATTTACTCAGTAAATTACTAAGACTTTATTGAAAATTTACTGAGTATTTACTGAGAATTTGTAAAGTAATTTTCTAGGAACTTACCAATCATTTACGAAGCAATTTACTGAGAATTTATCGAGTTATTTACCGCGAATTTACTATAACTTTAATGAGAATTTGCGGAGTAATTTGCTGAGTAATTTTTTGAGAATTTACTGTGAGTTTAATGAGTAATTTACTCGTAATTTATGGAGAATTTTCTTAGAATTTATTGAAAATTTTCAGAGTAATTTACGTTGAATTTATTGAGTAATTCACTGGGAATTTACCGATAATTAACTGGGTAATTTATAGAGAATTTATTGAAAATTTAACGAATACTTTATTGAGAATTTACAACCAGTTTACTGAGAATTTACCGAGAAATTTGCCGAGAAATTTTGAAAAAAATTTCTGTGAATTTACTGAGTAATTTACCAAAAATTTATACAAATTTTTTTCTGAATTTACAGACTGATTTACTCATAATTTACTGAGTAATTCACAAAAAAATTTATAATGATTTTCTAAGAATTTACACAGAATTTTCTAAGAATTTACTGAATAATTTTCTGAGAATTTTGCTTGTAATTTATTGAGAATTTTGCTCAGTGATTTAACGAGAATTTACTAACTAATTTACTAAGAATTTGCCGATAATTTACAGAGTAAGTTACAGAGAATTTACTGAATAATTTATTTAGAATTTACTGTGAATTGGCTACGAAATTTACTGATAAATTACTAAGTTCCTCACTCGGTAATTTAGTTGGAAATTACTAAGTAATTTATTGAGAATTTACTGAGTAAGTTACTAAGAATTTATTGATAATTTCGTTAGACGTCACGAATTAATTTATTGAGAATTTACTAAGTAATTTACTTACAATTTATGGAATAATTTACTGAGAACTTACAGGAAATTTACTAATTAATGTTCGAATAATTTACTGAGAATTAACAAAGTAATTTATGAATTTTTTTTTTGATAATTTTATGAGTAATTTACTATGAATTTACTGAGTAATTTATCAAGAATTTATACATAATTTATTGAGAATTTTCTTAGAATTTATTGAAAATTTTCTGAGTAATTTATTTAGAATTTATTAAATGATTAACTGAAAATTTACTGATAATTTATTGAGAATTTATGGAGTAATTTGCTGAATAATTTACTAAGAAATTACTTTGAATTTACCAAGAATTTATATAGAATTTTTTTGAGAATCTATTGCGTAATTTACTCAGAATTTACTGATTAATTCACAAAAAAAATTTCTTTCAATTTTTTGAGAATTTACTCAGAATTTTCTTGTAAATTACAAAGAATTTGCGGAATAATTTATAGAGAATTTTACGTCTAATTTACTGAGAAATTTTCTGAGTAATTTAGTGACAATTTACTAAGTAATTTTCTGAGTAATTAACTAAGAATTTACTAATAATTTATTGAGTAATTTACAGAGAATTTATCGAGTAATTTATTGACATTTTACTGAGAATTTACTAACTAATTTACTGATAAATTACTGAATAATTCACTCATTAATTTACTTGCAATTTACCGAGAATTTAAGGAGTAATTTATTGAGAATTTTCTGATTAATTTGCTTAGAATTTATTAGATAATTTACTAAGAATTTACAGGTAATTTAATGCGCTATTTTCTTGAAATTTACAGGGTAATTTTCTAATAATTTACTGAGTAATTTACTAAGTAATTGATCAAGAATTTTTCAAGAATTTACCGATAATTGACTGAGTAACTTACAGAGAATTTACCGAGTAATTTACTGGGAATTTACTTAGTAATTTGAAGATAAATTTAGTGAGTTATTCACCGAATAATTTACTATGAATTTACTTAGCAATTTATTTAGAATTTACTCAGTAAATTACTAAGACTTTATTGAAAATTTACTGAGTATTTACTGAGAATTTGTAAAGTAATTTTCTAGGAACTTACCAATCATTTACGAAGCAATTTACTGAGAATTTATCGAGTTATTTACCGCGAATTTACTATAACTTTAATGAGAATTTGCGGAGTAATTTGCTGAGTAATTTTTTGAGAATTTACTGTGAGTTTAATGAGTAATTTACTCGTAATTTATGGAGAATTTTCTTAGAATTTATTGAAAATTTTCAGAGTAATTTACATTGAATTTATTGAGTAATTCACTGGGAATTTACCGATAATTAACTGGGTAATTTATAGAGAATTTATTGAAAATTTAACGAATACTTTATTGAGAATTTACAACCAGTTTACTGAGAATTTACCGAGAAATTTGCCGAGAAATTTTGAAAAAAATTTCTGTGAATTTACTGAGTAATTTACCAAAAATTTATACAAATTTTTTTCTGAATTTACAGACTGATTTACTCATAATTTACTGAGTAATTCACAAAAAAATTTATAATGATTTTCTAAGAATTTACACAGAATTTTCTAAGAATTTACTGAATAATTTTCTGAGAATTTTGCTTGTAATTTATTGAGAATTTTGCTCAGTGATTTAACGAGAATTTACTAACTAATTTACTAAGAATTTGCCGATAATTTACAGAGTAAGTTACAGAGAATTTACTGAATAATTTATTTAGAATTTACTGTGAATTGGCTACGAAATTTACTGATAAATTACTAAGTTCCTCACTCGGTAATTTAGTTGGAAATTACTAAGTAATTTATTGAGAATTTACTGAGTAAGTTACTAAGAATTTATTGATAATTTCGTTAGACGTCACGAATTAATTTATTGAGAATTTACTAAGTAATTTACTTACAATTTATGGAATAATTTACTGAGAACTTACAGGAAATTTACTAATTAATGTTCGAATAATTTACTGAGAATTAACAAAGTAATTTATGAATTTTTTTTTTGATAATTTTATGAGTAATTTACTATGAATTTACTGAGTAATTTATCAAGAATTTATACATAATTTATTGAGAATTTTCTTAGAATTTATTGAAAATTTTCTGAGTAATTTATTTAGAATTTATTAAATGATTAACTGAAAATTTACTGATAATTTATTGAGAATTTATGGAGTAATTTGCTGAATAATTTACTAAGAAATTACTTTGAATTTACCAAGAATTTATATAGAATTTTTTTGAGAATCTATTGCGTAATTTACTCAGAATTTACTGATTAATTCACAAAAAAAAATTTCTTTCAATTTTTTGAGAATTTACTCAGAATTTTCTTGTAAATTACAAAGAATTTGCGGAATAATTTATAGAGAATTTTACGTCTAATTTACTGAGAAATTTTCTGAGTAATTTAGTGACAATTTACTAAGTAATTTTCTGAGTAATTAACTAAGAATTTACTAATAATTTATTGAGTAATTTACAGAGAATTTATCGAGTAATTTATTGACATTTTACTGAGAATTTACTAACTAATTTACTGATAAATTACTGAATAATTCACTCATTAATTTACTTGCAATTTACCGAGAATTTAAGGAGTAATTTATTGAGAATTTTCTGATTAATTTGCTTAGAATTTATTAGATAATTTACTAAGAATTTACAGGTAATTTAATGCGCTATTTTCTTGAAATTTACAGGGTAATTTTCTAATAATTTACTGAGTAATTTACTAAGTAATTGATCAAGAATTTTTCAAGAATTTACCGATAATTGACTGAGTAACTTACAGAGAATTTACCGAGTAATTTACTGGGAATTTACTTAGTAATTTGAAGATAAATTTAGTGAGTTATTCACCGAATAATTTACTATGAATTTACTTAGCAATTTATTTAGAATTTACTCAGTAAATTACTAAGACTTTATTGAAAATTTACTGAGTATTTACTGAGAATTTGTAAAGTAATTTTCTAGGAACTTACCAATCATTTACGAAGCAATTTACTGAGAATTTATCGAGTTATTTACCGCGAATTTACTATAACTTTAATGAGAATTTGCGGAGTAATTTGCTGAGTAATTTTTTGAGAATTTACTGTGAGTTTAATGAGTAATTTACTCGTAATTTATGGAGAATTTTCTTAGAATTTATTGAAAATTTTCAGAGTAATTTACGTTGAATTTATTGAGTAATTCACTGGGAATTTACCGATAATTAACTGGGTAATTTATAGAGAATTTATTGAAAATTTAACGAATACTTTATTGAGAATTTACAACCAGTTTACTGAGAATTTACCGAGAAATTTGCCGAGAAATTTTGAAAAAAATTTCTGTGAATTTACTGAGTAATTTACCAAAAATTTATACAAATTTTTTTCTGAATTTACAGACTGATTTACTCATAATTTACTGAGTAATTCACAAAAAAATTTATAATGATTTTCTAAGAATTTACACAGAATTTTCTAAGAATTTACTGAATAATTTTCTGAGAATTTTGCTTGTAATTTATTGAGAATTTTGCTCAGTGATTTAACGAGAATTTACTAACTAATTTACTAAGAATTTGCCGATAATTTACAGAGTAAGTTACAGAGAATTTACTGAATAATTTATTTAGAATTTACTGTGAATTGGCTACGAAATTTACTGATAAATTACTAAGTTCCTCACTCGGTAATTTAGTTGGAAATTACTAAGTAATTTATTGAGAATTTACTGAGTAAGTTACTAAGAATTTATTGATAATTTCGTTAGACGTCACGAATTAATTTATTGAGAATTTACTAAGTAATTTACTTACAATTTATGGAATAATTTACTGAGAACTTACAGGAAATTTACTAATTAATGTTCGAATAATTTACTGAGAATTAACAAAGTAATTTATGAATTTTTTTTTTTGATAATTTTATGAGTAATTTACTATGAATTTACTGAGTAATTTATCAAGAATTTATACATAATTTATTGAGAATTTTCTTAGAATTTATTGAAAATTTTCTGAGTAATTTATTTAGAATTTATTAAATGATTAACTGAAAATTTACTGATAATTTATTGAGAATTTATGGAGTAATTTGCTGAATAATTTACTAAGAAATTAGTTTGAATTTACCAAGAATTTATATAGAATTTTTTTGAGAATCTATTGCGTAATTTACTCAGAATTTACTGATTAATTCACAAAAAAAATTTCTTTCAATTTTTTGAGAATTTACTCAGAATTTTCTTGTAAATTACAAAGAATTTGCGGAATAATTTATAGAGAATTTTACGTCTAATTTACTGAGAAATTTTCTGAGTAATTTAGTGACAATTTACTAAGTAATTTTCTGAGTAATTAACTAAGAATTTACTAATAATTTATTGAGTAATTTACAGAGAATTTATCGAGTAATTTATTGACATTTTACTGAGAATTTACTAACTAATTTACTGATAAATTACTGAATAATTCACTCATTAATTTACTTGCAATTTACCGAGAATTTAAGGAGTAATTTATTGAGAATTTTCTGATTAATTTGCTTAGAATTTATTAGATAATTTACTAAGAATTTACAGGTAATTTAATGCGCTATTTTCTTGAAATTTACAGGGTAATTTTCTAATAATTTACTGAGTAATTTACTAAGTAATTGATCAAGAATTTTTCAAGAATTTACCGATAATTGACTGAGTAACTTACAGAGAATTTACCGAGTAATTTACTGGGAATTTACTTAGTAATTTGAAGATAAATTTAGTGAGTTATTCACCGAATAATTTACTATGAATTTACTTAGCAATTTATTTAGAATTTACTCAGTAAATTACTAAGACTTTATTGAAAATTTACTGAGTATTTACTGAGAATTTGTAAAGTAATTTTCTAGGAACTTACCAATCATTTACGAAGCAATTTACTGAGAATTTATCGAGTTATTTACCGCGAATTTACTATAACTTTAATGAGAATTTGCGGAGTAATTTGCTGAGTAATTTTTTGAGAATTTACTGTGAGTTTAATGAGTAATTTACTCGTAATTTATGGAGAATTTTCTTAGAATTTATTGAAAATTTTCAGAGTAATTTACGTTGAATTTATTGAGTAATTCACTGGGAATTTACCGATAATTAACTGGGTAATTTATAGAGAATTTATTGAAAATTTAACGAATACTTTATTGAGAATTTACAACCAGTTTACTGAGAATTTACCGAGAAATTTGCCGAGAAATTTTGAAAAAAATTTCTGTGAATTTACTGAGAAATTTACAAAAAATTTATACAAATTTTTTTCTGAATTTACAGACTGATTTACTCATAATTTACTGAGTAATTCACAAAAAAATTTATAATGATTTTCTAAGAATTTACACAGAATTTTCTAAGAATTTACTGAATAATTTTCTGAGAATTTTGCTTGTAATTTGTTGAGAATTTTGCTCAGTGATTTAACGAGAATTTACTAACTAATTTACTAAGAATTTACCGATAATTTACAGAGTAAGTTACAGAGAATTTACTGAATAATTTATTTAGAATTTACTGTGAATTGGCTACGAAATTTACTGATAAATTACTAAGTTCCTCACTCGGTAATTTAGTTGGAAATTACTAAGTAATTTATTGAGAATTTACTGAGTAAGTTACTAAGAATTTATTGATAATTTCGTTAGACGTCACGAATTAATTTATTGAGAATTTACTAAGTAATTTACTTACAATTTATGGAATAATTTACTGAGAACTTACAGGAAATTTACTAATTAATGTTCGAATAATTTACTGAGAATTAACAAAGTAATTTATGAATTTTTTTTTTTGATAATTTTGTGAGTAATTTACTATGAATTTACTGAGTAATTTATCAAGAATTTATACATAATTTATTGAGAATTTTCTTAGAATTTATTGAAAATTTTCTGAGTAATTTATTTAGAATTTATTAAATGATTAACTGAAAATTTACTGATAATTTATTGAGAATTTATGGAGTAATTTGCTGAATAATTTACTAAGAAATTAGTTTGAATTTACCAAGAATTTATATAGAATTTTTTTGAGAATCTATTGCGTAATTTACTCAGAATTTACTGATTAATTCACAAAAAAAATTTCTTTCAATTTTTTGAGAATTTACTCAGAATTTTCTTGTAAATTACAAAGAATTTGCGGAATAATTTATAGAGAATTTTACGTCTAATTTACTGAGAAATTTTCTGAGTAATTTAGTGACAATTTACTAAGTAATTTTCTGAGTAATTAACTAAGAATTTACTAATAATTTATTGAGTAATTTACAGAGAATTTATCGAGTAATTTATTGACATTTTACTGAGAATTTACTAACTAATTTACTGATAAATTACTGAATAATTCACTCATTAATTTACTTGCAATTTACCGAGAATTTAAGGAGTAATTTATTGAGAATTTTCTGATTAATTTGCTTAGAATTTATTAGATAATTTACTAAGAATTTACAGGTAATTTAATGCGCTATTTTCTTGAAATTTACAGGGTAATTTTCTAATAATTTACTGAGTAATTTACTAAGTAATTGATCAAGAATTTTTCAAGAATTTACCGATAATTGACTGAGTAACTTACAGAGAATTTACCGAGTAATTTACTGGGAATTTACTTAGTAATTTGAAGATAAATTTAGTGAGTTATTCACCGAATAATTTACTATGAATTTACTTAGCAATTTATTTAGAATTTACTCAGTAAATTACTAAGACTTTATTGAAAATTTACTGAGTATTTACTGAGAATTTGTAAAGTAATTTTCTAGGAACTTACCAATCATTTACGAAGCAATTTACTGAGAATTTATCGAGTTATTTACCGCGAATTTACTATAACTTTAATGAGAATTTGCGGAGTAATTTGCTGAGTAATTTTTTGAGAATTTACTGTGAGTTTAATGAGTAATTTACTCGTAATTTATGGAGAATTTTCTTAGAATTTATTGAAAATTTTCAGAGTAATTTACGTTGAATTTATTGAGTAATTCACTGGGAATTTACCGATAATTAACTGGGTAATTTATAGAGAATTTATTGAAAATTTAACGAATACTTTATTGAGAATTTACAACCAGTTTACTGAGAATTTACCGAGAAATTTGCCGAGAAATTTTGAAAAAAATTTCTGTGAATTTACTGAGAAATTTACAAAAAATTTATACAAATTTTTTTCTGAATTTACAGACTGATTTACTCATAATTTACTGAGTAATTCACAAAAAAATTTATAATGATTTTCTAAGAATTTACACAGAATTTTCTAAGAATTTACTGAATAATTTTCTGAGAATTTTGCTTGTAATTTGTTGAGAATTTTGCTCAGTGATTTAACGAGAATTTACTAACTAATTTACTAAGAATTTACCGATAATTTACAGAGTAAGTTACAGAGAATTTACTGAATAATTTATTTAGAATTTACTGTGAATTGGCTACGAAATTTACTGATAAATTACTAAGTTCCTCACTCGGTAATTTAGTTGGAAATTACTAAGTAATTTATTGAGAATTTACTGAGTAAGTTACTAAGAATTTATTGATAATTTCGTTAGACGTCACGAATTAATTTATTGAGAATTTACTAAGTAATTTACTTACAATTTATGGAATAATTTACTGAGAACTTACAGGAAATTTACTAATTAATGTTCGAATAATTTACTGAGAATTAACAAAGTAATTTATGAATTTTTTTTTTTGATAATTTTGTGAGTAATTTACTATGAATTTACTGAGTAATTTATCAAGAATTTATACATAATTTATTGAGAATTTTCTTAGAATTTATTGAAAATTTTCTGAGTAATTTATTTAGAATTTATTAAATGATTAACTGAAAATTTACTGATAATTTATTGAGAATTTATGGAGTAATTTGCTGAATAATTTACTAAGAAATAACTTTGAATTTACCAAGAATTTATATAGAATTTTTTGAGAATCTATTGCGTAATTTACTCAGAATTTACTTATTAATTCACAAAAAAAAATTTCTTTCAATTTTTTGAGAATTTACTCAGAATTTTCTTGTAAATTACAAAGAATT
Organism: Camellia sinensis; assembly: GCF_055761805.1. NCBI lineage: Eukaryota > Viridiplantae > Streptophyta > Magnoliopsida > Ericales > Theaceae > Camellia > Camellia sinensis. Next base: position 92,906,554 of record NC_138964.1, read on the forward strand.
TGCGGAATAATTTATAGAGAATTTTACGTCTAATTTACTGAGAAATTTTCTGAGTAATTTAGTGACAATTTACTAAGTAATTTTCTGAGTAATTAACTAAGAATTTACTAATAATTTATTGAGTAATTTACAGAGAATTTATCGAGTAATTTATTGACATTTTACTGAGAATTTACTAACTAATTTACTGATAAATTACTGAATAATTCACTCATTAATTTACTTGCAATTTACTGAGAATTTAAGGAGTAATTTATTGAGAATTTTCTGATTAATTTGCTTAGAATTTATTAGATAATTTACTAAGAATTTACAGGTAATTTAATGCGCTATTTTCTTGAAATTTACAGGGTAATTTTCTAATAATTTACTGAGTAATTTACTAAGTAATTGATCAAGAATTTTTCAAGAATTTACCGATAATTGACTGAGTAACTTACAGAGAATTTACCGAGTAATTTACTGGGAATTTACTTAGTAATTTGAAGATAAATTTAGTGAGTTATTCACCGAATAATTTACTATGAATTTACTTAGCAATTTATTTAGAATTTACTCAGTAAATTACTAAGACTTTATTGAAAATTTACTGAGTATTTACTGAGAATTTGTAAAGTTATTTTCTAGGAACTTACCAATCATTTACGAAGCAATTTACTGAGAATTTATCGAGTTATTTACCGCGAATTTACTATAACTTTAATGAGAATTTGCGGAGTAATTTGCTGAGTAATTTTTTGAGAATTTACTGCGAGTTTAATGAGTAATTTACTCGTAATTTATGGAGAATTTTCTTAGAATTTATTGAAAATTTTCAGAGTAATTTACGTTGAATTTATTGAGTAATTCACTGGGAATTTACCGATAATTAACTGAGTAATTTATAGAGAATTTATTGAAAATTTAACGAATACTTTATTGAGAATTTACAACCAGTTTACTGAGAATTTACAGAGAAATTTGCCGAGAAATTTTGAAAAAAATTTCTGTGAATTTACTGAGTAATTTACCAAAAATTTATACAAATTTTTTTCTGAATTTACAGACTGATTTACTCATAATTTACTGAGTAATTCACAAAAAAATTTATAATGATTTTCTAAGAATTTACACAGAATTTTCTAAGAATTTACTGAATAATTTTCTGAGAATTTTGCTTGTAATTTATTGAGAATTTTGCTCAGTGATTTAACGAGAATTTACTAACTAATTTACTAAGAATTTACCGATAATTTACAGAGTAAGTTACAGAGAATTTACTGAATAATTTATTTAGAATTTACTGTGAATTGGCTACGAAATTTACTGATAAATTACTAAGTTCCTCACTCGGTAATTTAGTTGGAAATTACTAAGTAATTTATTGAGAATTTACTGAGTAAGTTACTAAGAATTTATTGATAATTTCGTTAGACGTCATGAATTAATTTATTGAGAATTTACTAAGTAATTTACTTACAATTTATGGAATAATTTACTGAGAACTTACAGGAAATTTACTAATTAATGTTCGAATAATTTACTGAGAATTAACAAAGTAATTTATGAATTTTTTTTTTGATAATTTTATGAGTAATTTATCAAGAATTTATACATAATTTATTGAAAATTTTCTGAGTAATTTATTTAGAATTTATTAAATGATTAACTGAAAATTTACTGATAATTTACAAAGTAATTTATAGAGAATTTATGGAGTAATAATTTGCTGAATAATTTACTAAGAAATAACTTTGAATTTACCAAGAAGTTATATAGAATTTTTTGAGAATCTATTGCGTAATTTACTCAGAATTTACTGATTAATTCACAAAAAAATTTCTTTCAATTTTTTGAGAATTTACTCAGAATTTTCTTATAAATTACAAAGAATTTGCTGAATAATTTATAGAGAATTTCACGTCTAATTTATCGAGAAATTTTCTGAATAATTTAGTGACAATTTACCGAGAAATTTTATGAGTAATTAACTAAGAATTTACTATTAATTTATTGAGTAATTTACAGAGAATTTATCGAGTAATTTATTGACATTTTACTGAGAATTTACTAACTAATTTACTGATAAATTACTGAATAATTCACTCATTAATTTACTTGCAATTTACTGAGAATTTAAGGAGTAATTTATTGAGAATTTTCTGATTAATTTGCTTAGAATTTATTAGATAATTTACTAAGAATTTACAGGTAATTTAATGCGCTATTTTCTTGAAATTTACAGGGTAATTTTCTAATAATTTACTGAGTAATTTACTAAGTAATTGATCAAGAATTTTTTAAGAATTTACCGATAATTAACTGAGTAACTTACAGAGAATTTACCGAGTAATTTACTGGGAATTTACTTAGTAATTTACAGATAAATTTAGTGAGTTATTCACCGAATAATTTACTATGAATTTACTTAGCAATTTATTTAGAATTTACTCAGTAAATTACTAAGATTTTATTGAAGATTTACTGAGTATTTACTGAGAATTTGTAAAGTAATTTTCTAGGAACTTACCAATCATTTACGAAGCAATTTACTGAGAATTTATCGAGTTATTTACCACGAATTTACTATAACTTTAATGAGAATTTGCGGAGTAATTTGCTGAGTAATTTTTTGAGAATTTACTGTGAGTTTAATGAGTAATTTACTTGTAATTTATGGAGAATTTTCTTAGAATTTATAGAAAATTTTCAGAGTAATTTACGTTGAATTTATTGAGTAATTCACTGGGAATTTACCCATAATTAACTGAGTAACTCATAGAGAATTTATTGAAAATTTAACGAATAATTTATTGAGAATTTACAACCAGTTTACTGAGAATTTACAGAGAAATTTGCCGAGAAATTTTGAAAAAAAATTCTGTGAATTTACTGAGTAATTTACCAAGAATTTATACAAATTTTTTTGTGAATTACAGACTGATTTACTCATAATTTACTGAGTAATTCACAAAAAAATTTCTAATGATTTTCTAAGAATTTACACAGAATTTTCTAATAATTTACTAAGAATTTACTGAATAATTTTCTGAGAATTTTGCTTGTAATTTATTGAGAATTTTGCTCAGTGATTTAACGAGAATTTACAAACTAATTTACTAAGAATTTACCGATAATTTACAGTGTAAGTTACAGAGAATATACTGAATAATTTATTTAGAATTTACTGCGAATTGGCTATGAAATTTACTGATAAATTACTAAGTTCCTCACTCGGTATTTTAGTTGGAAATTACTAAGTAATTTATTGAGAATTTACTGAGTAAGTTACTAAGAATTTATTGATAATTTAGTTAGACGTCACGGATTAATTTATTGAGAATTTAGTAAGGAATTTACTTACAATTTATGGAATAATTTACTGAGAATTTACAGGAAATTTACTAATTAATGTTCGAATAATTTGCTGAGAATTAACAAAGTAATTTACGATTTTTTTTTTTGATAATTTTATGAGTAATTTACTATGAATTTTCTGAGTAATTTATCAAGAATTTATACATAATTTATTGAGAATTTTCTTAGAATTTATTGAAAATTTTCTGAGTAATTTATTTAGAATTTATTAAATGATTAACTGAAAATTTACTGATAATTTACAAAGTAATTTATAGAGAATTTATGGAGTAATAATTTGCTGAATAATTTACTAAGAAATTACTTTGAATTTACCAAGAATTTATATAGAATTTTTTGAGAATCTATTGCGTAATTTACTCAGAATTTACTGATTAATTCACAAAAAAATTTCTTTCAATTTTTTGAGAATTTACTCAGAATTTTCTTATAAATTACAAAGAATTTGCTGAATAATTTATAGAGAATTTCACGTCTAATTTACTGAGAAATTTTCTGAGTAATTTAGTGAAAATTTACTCAGTAATTTTCTGAGTAATTAACTAAGAATTTACTAATAATTTATTGAGTAATTTACAGAGAATTTATCGAGTAATTTATTGACATTTTACTGAGAATTTACTAACTAATTTACTGATAAATTACTGAATAATTCACTCATTAATTTACTTGCAATTTACTGAGAATTTAAGGAGTAATTTATTAAGAATTTTCTGATTAATTTGCTTAGAATTTATTAGATAATTTACTAAGAATTTACAGGTAATTTAATGCGCTATTTTCTTGAAATTTACAGGGTAATTTTCTAATAATTTACTGAGTAATTTACTAAGTAATTGATCAAGAATTTTTTAAGAATTTACTGATAATTAACTGAGTAACTTACAGAGAATTTACCGAGTAATTTACTGGGAATTTACTTAGTAATTTACAGATAAATTTAGTGAGTTATTCACCGAATAATTTACTATGAATTTACTTAGCAATTTATTTAGAATTTACTCAGTAAATTACTAAGACTTTATTGAAGATTTACGGAGTATTTACTGAGAATTTGTAAAGTAATTTTCTAGGAACTTACCAATCATTTACGAAGCAATTTACTGAGAATTTATCGAGTTATTTACCACGAATTTACTATAACTTTAATGAGAATTTGCGGAGTAATTTGCTGAGTAATGTTTTGAGAATTTACTGTGAGTTTAATGAGTAATTTACTCGTAATTTATGGAGAATTTTCTTAGAATTTATTGAAAATTTTCAGAGTAATTTACGTTGAATTTATTGAGTAATTCACTGGGAATTTACCGATAATTAACTGAGTAATTTATAGAGAATTTATTGAAAATTTAACGAATAATTTATTGAGAATTTACAACCAGTTTACTGAGAATTTACAGAGAAATTTGTCGAGAAATTTTGAAAAAAATTTCTGTGAATTTACTGAGTAATTCACAAAAAAATTTCTAATGATTTTCTAAGAATTTACACAGAATTTTCTAATAATTTACTAAGAATTTACTGAATAATTTTCTAAGAATTTTGCTTGTAATTTATTGAGAATTTTGCTCAGTGATTTAACGAGAATTTACTAACTAATTTACTAAGAATTTACCGATAATTTACAGAGTAAGTTACAAAGAATATACAGAATAATTTATTTAGAATTTACTGCGAATTGGCTACGAAATTTACTGATAAATTACTAAGTTCCACACTCGGTAATTTAGTTGGAAATTACTAAGTAATTTATTGAGAATTTACTGAGTAAGTTACTAAGAATTTATTGATAATTCAGTTAGACGTCACGGATTAATTTATTGAGAATTTACTAAGTAATTTACTTACAATTTATGGAATAATTTACTGAGAATTTACAGGAAATTTACTAATTAATGTTCGAATAATTTACTGAGAATTAACAAAGAAATTTATGATTTTTTTTTTTGATAATTTTATGAGTAATTTACTATGAATTTACTGAGTAATTTATCAAGAATTTATACATAATTTATTGAGAATTTTCTTAGAATTTATTAAAAATTTTCTGAGTAATTTATTTAAAATTTATTAAATGATTAACTGAAAATTTACTGATAATTTACAAAGTAATTTATAGAGAATTTATGGAGTAATAATTTGCTGAATAATTTACTAAGAAATTACTTTGAATTTACCAAGAATTTATATAGAATTTTTTGAGAATCTATTGCGTAATTTACTCAGAATTTACTGATTAATTCACAAAAAAAATTCTTTCAATTTTTTGAGAATTTACTCAGAATTTTCTTGTAAATTACAAAGAATTTGCGGAATAATTTGTAGAGAATTTCACGTCTAATTTACTGAGAAATTTTCTGAGTAATTTAGTGACAATTTACCGAGAAATTTTCTGAGTAATTAACTAAGAATTTACTATTAATTTATTGAGTAATTTACAGAGAATTTATCGAGTAATTTATTGACATTTTACTGAGAATTTACTAACTAATTTACTGATAAATTACTGAATAATTCACTCATTAATTTACTTGCAATTTACTGAGAATTTAAGGAGTAATTTATTGAGAATTTTCTGATTAATTTGCTTAGAATTTATTAGATAATTTACAGGTAATTTAATGCGCTATTTTCTTGAAATTTACAGGGTAATTTTCTAATAATTTACTGAGTAATTTACTAAGTAATTGATCAAGAATTTTTTAAGAATTTACCGATAATTAACTGAGTAACTTACAGAGAATTTACCGAGTAATTTACTGGGAATTTACTTAGTAATTTACAGATAAATTTAGTGAGTTATTCACCGAATAATTTACTATGAATTTACTTAGCAATTTATTTAGAATTTACTCAGTAAATTACTAAGACTTTATTGAAGATTTACTGAGTATTTACTGAGAATTTGTAAAGTAATTTTCTACGAACTTACCAATCATTTACGAAGCAATTTACTGAGAATTTATCGAGTTATTTACCACGAATTTACTATAACTTTAATGAGAATTTGCGGAGTAATTTGCTGAGTAATTTTTTGAGAATTTACTGTGAGTTTAATGAGTAATTTACTCGTAATTTATGGAGAATTTTCTTAGAATTTATTGAAAATTTTCAGAGTAATTTACGTTGAATTTATTGAGTAATTCACTGGGAATTTACCCATAATTAACTGAGTAATTCATAGAGAATTTATTGAAAATTTAACGAATAATTTATTGAGAATTTACAACCAGTTTACTGAGAATTTACAGAGTAATTTGCCAAGAATTTATACAAATTTTTTTTGTGAATTTACAGACTGATTTACTCATAATTTACTGAGTAATTCACAAAAAAATTTCTAATGATTTTCTAAGAATTTACACAGAATTTTCTAATAATTTACTAAGAATTTACTGAATAATTTTCTGAGAATTTTGCTTGTAATTTATTGAGAATTTTGCTCAGTGATTTAACGAGAATTTACTAACTAATTTACTAAGAATTTACCGATAATTTACAGAGGAAGTTACAGAGAATTTACTGAATAATTTATTTAGAATTTACTGCGAATTGGCTACGAAATTTACTGATAAATTACTAAGTTCATCACTGGGTAATTTAGTTGGAAATTACTAAGTAATTTATTGAGAATTTACTGAGTAAGTTACTAAGAATTTATTGATAATTTAGTTAGACGTCACGGATTAATTTATTGAGAATTTACTTACAATTTATGGAATAATTTACTGAGAATTTACAGGAAATTTACTAATTAATGTTTGAATAATTTACTGAGAATTAACAAAGTAATTTACGAATTTTTTTTTTTGATAATTCTATGAGTAATTTACTATGAATTTACTGAGTAATTTATCAAGAATTTATACATAATTTATTGAGAATTTTCTTAGAATTTATTGAAAATTTTCTGAGTAATTTATTTAGAATTTATTAAATGATTAACTGAAAATTTACTGATAATTTACAAAGTAATTTATAGAGAATTTATGGAGTAATAATTTGCTGAATAATTTACTAAGAAATTACTTTGAATTTACCAAGAATTTATATAGAATTTTTTGAGAATCTATTGCGTAATTTACTCAGAATTTACTAATTAATTCACAAAAAAATTTCTTTCAATTTTTTGAGAATTTACTCAGAATTTTCTTATAAATTACAAAGAATTTGCTGAATAATTTATAGAGAATTTCACGTCTAATTTGCTGAGAAATTTTCTGAGTAATTTAGTGACAATTTACTAAGTAATTTTCTGAGTAATTAACTAAGAATTTACTAATAATTTATTGAGTAATTTACAGAGAATTTATCGAGTAATTTATTGACATTTTACTGAGAATTTACTAACTAATTTACTGATAAATTTCTGAATAATTCACTCATTAATTTACTTGCAATTTACTGAGAATTTAAGGAGTAATTTATTGAGAATTTTCTGATTAATTTGCTTAGAATTTATTAGATAATTTACTAAGAATTTACAGGTAATTTAATGCGCTATTTTCTTGAAATTTATAGGGTAATTTTCTAATAATTTACTGAGTAATTTACTAAGTAATTGATCAAGAATTTTTTAAGAATTTACCGATAATTAACTGAGTAACTTACAGAGAATTTACCGAGTAATTTACTGGGAATTTACTTAGTAATTTATAGATAAATTTAGTGAGTTATTCACCGAATAATTTACTATGAATTTACTTAGCAATTTATTTAGAATTTACTCAGTAAATTACTAAGACTTTATTGAAAATTTACTGAGAATTTGTAAAGTAATTTTCTAGGAACTTACCAATCATTTACGAAGCAATTTACTGAGAATTTATCGAGTTATTTACCACGAATTTACTATAACTTTAATGAGAATTTGCGGAGTAATTTGCTGAGTAATTTTTTGAGAATTTACTGTGAGTTTAATGAGTAATTTACTCGTAATTTATGGAGAATTTTCTTAGAATTTATTGAAAATTTTCAGAGTAATTTACGTTGAATTTATTGAGTAATTCACTGGGAATTTACCGATAATTAACTGAGTAATTTATAGAGAATTTATTGAAAATTTAACGAATAATTTATTGAGAATTTACAACCAGTTTACTGAGAATTTACAGAGTAATTTGCCAAGAATTTATACAAATTTTTTTGTGAATTTACAGACTGATTTACTCATAATTTACTGAGTAATTCACAAAAAAATTTCTAATGATTTTCTAAGAATTTACACAGAATTTTCTAATAATTTACTAAGAATTTACTGAATAATTTTCTGAGAATTTTTCTTGTAATTTATTGAGAATTTTGCTCCGTGATTTAACGAGAATTTACTAACTAATTTACTAAGAATTTACCGATAATTTACAGAGTAAGTTACAGAGAATTTACTGAATAATTTATTTAGAATTTACTGCGAATTGGCTACGAAATTTACTGATAAATTACTAAGTTCTTCACTGGGTAATTTAGTTGGAAATTACTAAGTAATTTATTGAGAATTTACTGAGTAAGTTACTAAGAATTTATTGATAATTTAGTTAGACGTCACGGATTAATTTATTGAGAATTTACTAAGTAATTTACTTACAATTTATGGAATAATTTACTGAGAATTTATACGAAATTTACTAATTAATGTTCGAATAATTTACTGAGAATTAACAAAGTAATTTACGAATTCTTTTTTTTTTTTGATAATTTTATGAGTAATTTACTATGAATTTACTGAGTAATTTATCAAGAATTTATACATAATTTATTGAGAATTTTCTTAGAATTTATTGAAAATTTTCTGAGTAATTTATTTAGAATTTATTAAATGATTAACTGAAAATTTACTGATAATTTACAAAGTAATTTATAGAGAATTTATGGAGTAATTTGCTGAATAATTTACTAAGAAATTACTTTGAATTTACCAAGAATTTATATAGAATTTTTTGAGAATCTATTGCGTAATTTACTCAAAATTTACTGATTAATTCACAAATTTTTTGAGAATTTACTCATAATTTTCTTATAAATCACAAAGAATTTGCTGAATAATTTATAGAGAATTTCACGTCTAATTTACTGAGAAATTTTCTGAGTAATTTAGTGACAATTTACTAAGTAATTTTCTGAGTAATTAACTAAGAATTTACTAATAATTTATTGAGTAATTTACAGAGAATTTATCGAGTAATTTATTGACATTTTACTGAGAATTTACTAACTAATTTACTGATAAATTACTGAATAATTCACTCATTAATTTACTTGCAATTTACTGAGAATTTAAGGAGTAATTTTTTGAGAATTTTCTGATTAATTTGCTTAGAATTTATTAGATAATTTACTAAGAATTTGCAGGTAATTTAATGCGCTATTTTCTTGAAATTTACAGGGTAATTTTCTAATAATTTACTGAGTAATTGATCAAGAATTTTTTAAGAATTTACCGATAATTAACTGAGTAACTTACAGAGAATTTACCGAGTAATTTACTGGAATTTACTTAGTAATTTGTAGATAAATTTAGTGAGTTATTCACCGAATAATTTACTATGAATTTACTTAGCAATTTATTTAGAATTTACTCAGTAAATTACTAAGACTTTATTGAAAATTTACTGAGAATTTGTAAAGTAATTTTCTAGGAACTTACCAATCATTTACGAAGCAATTTACTGAGAATTTATCGAGTTATTTACCACGAATTTACTATAACTTTAATGAGAATTTGCGGAGTAATTTGCTGAGTAATTTTTTGAGAATTTACTGTGAGTTTAATGAGTAATTTACTCGTAATTTATGGAGAATCTTCTTAGAATTTATTGAAAATTTTCAGAGTAATTTACGTTGAATTTGTTGAGTAATTCACTGGGAATTTACCGATAATTAACTGAGTAATTTATAGAGAATTTATTGAAAATTTAACGAATAATTTATTGAGAATTTACAACCAGTTTACTGAGAATTTACAGAGAAATTTGCCGAGAAATTTTGAAAAAAATTTCTGTGAATTTACTGAGTAATTTACCAAGAATTTATACAAATTTTTTTGTGAATTTACCGACTGATTTACTCATAATTTACTAAGTAATTCACAAAAAAATTTCTAATGATTTTCTAAGAATTTACACAGAATTTTCTAAGAATTTACTGAATAATTTTCTGAGAATTTTGCTTGTAATTTATTGAGAATTTTGCTCCGTGATTTAACGAGAATTTACTAACTAATTTACTAACAATTTACCGATAATTTACAGAGTAAGTTACAGAGAATTTACTGAATAATTTATTTAGAATTTACTGCGAATTGGCTACGAAAGTTACTGATAAATTACTAAGTTCTTCACTGGGTAATTTAGTTGGAAATTACTAAGTAATTTATTGAGAATTTACTGAGTAAATTACTAAGAATTTATTGATAATTTAGTTAGACGTCACGGATTAATTTATTGAGAATTTACAGGAAATTTACTAATTAATGTTCGAATAATTTACTGAGAATTAACAAAGTAATTTACGAATTTTTTTTTTGATAATTTTATGAGTAATTTACTATGAATTTACTGAGTAATTTATCAAGAATTTATACATAATTTATTGAGAATTTTCTTAGAATCTATTGAAAATTTTCTGAGTAATTTATTTAGAATTTATTAAATGATTAACTGAAAATTTACTGATAATTTACAAAGTAATTTATAGAGAATTTATGGAGTAATTTGCTGAATAATTTACTAAGAAATTACTTTGAATTTACCAAGAATTTATATAGAATTTTTTGAGAATCTATTGCGTAATTTACTCAGAATTTACTGATTAATTCACAAAAAAATTTCTTTCAATTTTTTGAGAATTTACTTAGAATTTTCTTATAAATTACAAAGAATTTGCTGAATAATTTATAGAGAATTTCACGTCTAATTTACTGAGAAATTTTCTGAGTAATTTAGTGACAATTTACTAAGTAATTTTCTGAGTAATTAACTAAGAATTTACTAATAATTTATTGAGTAATTTACAGAGAATTTATCGAGTAATTTATTGACATTTTACTGAGAATTTACTAACTAAATTACTGAATAATTCACTCATTAATTTACTTGCAATTTACTGAGAATTTAAGGAGTAATTTTTTGAGAATTTTCTGATTAATTTGCTTAGAATTTATTAGATAATTTACTAAGAATTTACAGGTAATTTAATGCGCTATTTTCTTGAAATTTACAGGGTAATTTTCTAATAATTTACTGAGTAATTGATCAAGAATTTTTTAAGAATTTACCGATAATTAACTGAGTAACTTACAGAGAATTTACCGAGTAATTTACTGGGAATTTACTTAGTAATTTATAGATAAATTTAGTGAGTTATTCACCGAATAATTTACTATGAATTTACTTAGCAATTTATTTAGAATTTACTCAGTAAATTACTAAGACTTTATTGAAAATTTACTGAGAATTTGTAAAGTAATTTTCTAGGAACTTACCAATCATTTACGAAGCAATTTACTGAGAATTTATCGAGTTATTTACCACGAATTTACTATAACTTTAATGAGAATTTGCGGAGTAATTTGCTGAGTAATTTTTTGAGAATTTACTGTGAGTTTAATGAGTAATTTACTCGTAATTTATGGAGAATTTTCTTAGAATTTATTGAAAATTTTCAGAGTAATTTACGTTGAATTTGTTGAGTAATTCACTGGGAATTTACCGATAATTAACTGAGTAATTTATAGAGAATTTATTGAAAATTTAACGAATAATTTATTGAGAATTTACAACCAGTTTACTGAGAATTTACAGAGAAATTTGCCGAGAAATTTTGAAAAAAATTTCTGTGAATTTACTGAGTAATTTACCAAGAATTTATACAAATTTTTTTGTGAATTTACCGACTGATTTACTCATAATTTACTAAGTAATTCACAAAAAAATTTCTAATGATTTTCTAAGAATTTACACAGAATTTTCTAAGAATTTACTGAATAATTTTCTGAGAATTTTGCTTGTAATTTATTGAGAATTTTGCTCCGTGATTTAACGAGAATTTACTAACTAATTTACTAACAATTTACCGATAATTTACAGAGTAAGTTACAGAGAATTTACTGAATAATTTATTTAGAATTTACTGCGAATTGGCTACGAAATTTACTGATAAATTACTAAGTTCTTCACTGGGTAATTTAGTTGGAAATTACTTAGTAATTTATTGAGAATTTACTGAGTAAATTACTAAGAATTTATTGATAATTTAGTTAGACGTCACGGATTAATTTATTGAGAATTTACAGGAAATTTACTAATTAATGTTCGAATAATTTACTGAGAATTAACAAAGTAATTTACGAATTTTTTTTTTGATAATTTTATGAGTAATTTACTATGAATTTACTGAGTAATTTATCAAGAATTTATACATAATTTATTGAGAATTTTCTTAGAATCTATTGAAAATTTTCTGAGTAATTTATTTAGAATTTATTAAATGATTAACTGAAAATTTACTGATAATTTACAAAGTAATTTATAGAGAATTTATGGAGTAATTTGCTGAATAATTTACTAAGAAATTACTTTGAATTTACCAAGAATTTATATAGAATTTTTTGAGAATCTATTGCGTAATTTACTCAGAATTTACTGATTAATTCACAAAAAAATTTCTTTCAATTTTTTGAGAATTTACTCAGAATTTTCTTATAAATTACAAAGAATTTGCTGAATAATTTATAGAGAATTTCACGTCTAATTTACTGAGAAATTTTCTGAGTAATTTAGTGACAATTTACTAAGTAATTTTCTGAGTAATTAACTAAGAATTTACTAATAATTTATTGAGTAATTTACAGAGAATTTATCGAGTAATTTATTGACATTTTACTGAGAATTTACTAACTAAATTACTGAATAATTCACTCATTAATTTACTTGCAATTTACTGAGAATTTAAGGAGTAATTTTTTGAGAATTTTCTGATTAATTTGCTTAGAATTTATTAGATAATTTACTAAGAATTTACAGGTAATTTAATGCGCTATTTTCTTGAAATTTACAGGGTAATTTTCTAATAATTTACTGAGTAATTGATCAAGAATTTTTTAAGAATTTACCGATAATTAACTGAGTAACTTACAGAGAATTTACCGAGTAATTTACTGGGAATTTACTTAGTAATTTATAGATAAATTTAGTGAGTTATTCACCGAATAATTTACTATGAATTTACTTAGCAATTTATTTAGAATTTACTCAGTAAATTACTAAGACTTTATTGAAAATTTACTGAGAATTTGTAAAGTAATTTTCTAGGAACTTACCAATCATTTACGAAGCAATTTACTGAGAATTTATCGAGTTATTTACCACGAATTTACTATAACTTTAATGAGAATTTGCGGAGTAATTTGCTGAGTAATTTTTTGAGAATTTACTGTGAGTTTAATGAGTAATTTACTCGTAATTTATGGAGAATTTTCTTAGAATTTATTGAAAATTTTCAGAGTAATTTACGTTGAATTTGTTGAGTAATTCACTGGGAATTTACCGATAATTAACTGAGTAATTTATAGAGAATTTATTGAAAATTTAACGAATAATTTATTGAGAATTTACAACCAGTTTACTGAGAATTTACAGAGAAATTTGCCGAGAAATTTTGAAAAAAATTTCTGTGAATTTACTGAGTAATTTACCAAGAATTTATACAAATTTTTTTGTGAATTTACAGACTGATTTACTCATAATTTACTAAGTAATTCACAAAAAAATTTCTAATGATTTTCTAAGAATTTACACAGAATTTTCTAAGAATTTACTGAATAATTTTCTGAGAATTTTGCTTGTAATTTATTGAGAATTTTGCTCCGTGATTTAACGAGAATTTACTAACTAATTTACTAACAATTTACCGATAATTTACAGAGTAAGTTACAGAGAATTTACTGAATAATTTATTTAGAATTTACTGCGAATTGGCTACGAAAGTTACTGATAAATTACTAAGTTCTTCACTGGGTAATTTAGTTGGAAATTACTAAGTAATTTATTGAGAATTTACTGAGTAAATTACTAAGAATTTATTGATAATTTAGTTAGACGTCACGGATTAATTTATTGAGAATTTACAGGAAATTTACTAATTAATGTTCGAATAATTTACTGAGAATTAACAAAGTAATTTACGAATTTTTTTTTTGATAATTTTATGAGTAATTTACTATGAATTTACTGAGTAATTTATCAAGAATTTATACATAATTTATTGAGAATTTTCTTAGAATCTATTGAAAATTTTCTGAGTAATTTATTTAGAATTTATTAAATGATTAACTGAAAATTTACTGATAATTTACAAAGTAATTTATAGAGAATTTATGGAGTAATTTGCTGAATAATTTACTAAGAAATTACTTTGAATTTACCAAGAATTTATATAGAATTTTTTGAGAATCTATTGCGTAATTTACTCAGAATTTACTGATTAATTCACAAAAAAATTTCTTTCAATTTTTTGAGAATTTACTCAGAATTTTCTTATAAATTACAAAGAATTTGCTGAATAATTTATAGAGAATTTCACGTCTAATTTACTGAGAAATTTTCTGAGTAATTTAGTGACAATTTACTAAGTAATTTTCTGAGTAATTAACTAAGAATTTACTAATAATTTATTGAGTAATTTACAGAGAATTTATCGAGTAATTTATTGACATTTTACTGAGAATTTACTAACTAAATTACTGAATAATTCACTCATTAATTTACTTGCAATTTACTGAGAATTTAAGGAGTAATTTTTTGAGAATTTTCTGATTAATTTGCTTAGAATTTATTAGATAATTTACTAAGAATTTACAGGTAATTTAATGCGCTATTTTCTTGAAATTTACAGGGTAATTTTCTAATAATTTACTGAGTAATTGATCAAGAATTTTTTAAGAATTTACCGATAATTAACTGAGTAACTTACAGAGAATTTACCGAGTAATTTACTGGGAATTTACTTAGTAATTTATAGATAAATTTAGTGAGTTATTCACCGAATAATTTACTATGAATTTACTTAGCAATTTATTTAGAATTTACTCAGTAAATTACTAAGACTTTATTGAAAATTTACTGAGAATTTGTAAAGTAATTTTCTAGGAACTTACCAATCATTTACGAAGCAATTTACTGAGAATTTATCGAGTTATTTACCACGAATTTACTATAACTTTAATGAGAATTTGCGGAGTAATTTGCTGAGTAATTTTTTGAGAATTTACTGTGAGTTTAATGAGTAATTTACTCGTAATTTATGGAGAATTTTCTTAGAATTTATTGAAAATTTTCAGAGTAATTTACGTTGAATTTGTTGAGTAATTCACTGGGAATTTACCGATAATTAACTGAGTAATTTATAGAGAATTTATTGAAAATTTAACGAATAATTTATTGAGAATTTACAACCAGTTTACTGAGAATTTACAGAGAAATTTGCCGAGAAATTTTGAAAAAAATTTCTGTGAATTTACTGAGTAATTTACCAAGAATTTATACAAATTTTTTTGTGAATTTACCGACTGATTTACTCATAATTTACTAAGTAATTCACAAAAAAATTTCTAATGATTTTCTAAGAATTTACACAGAATTTTCTAAGAATTTACTGAATAATTTTCTGAGAATTTTGCTTGTAATTTATTGAGAATTTTGCTCCGTGATTTAACGAGAATTTACTAACTAATTTACTAACAATTTACCGATAATTTACAGAGTAAGTTACAGAGAATTTACTGAATAATTTATTTAGAATTTACTGCGAATTGGCTACGAAAGTTACTGATAAATTACTAAGTTCTTCACTGGGTAATTTAGTTGGAAATTACTAAGTAATTTATTGAGAATTTACTGAGTAAATTACTAAGAATTTATTGATAATTTAGTTAGACGTCACGGATTAATTTATTGAGAATTTACAGGAAATTTACTAATTAATGTTCGAATAATTTACTGAGAATTAACAAAGTAATTTACGAATTTTTTTTTTGATAATTTTATGAGTAATTTACTATGAATTTACTGAGTAATTTATCAAGAATTTATACATAATTTATTGAGAATTTTCTTAGAATCTATTGAAAATTTTCTGAGTAATTTATTTAGAATTTATTAAATGATTAACTGAAAATTTACTGATAATTTACAAAGTAATTTATAGAGAATTTATGGAGTAATTTGCTGAATAATTTACTAAGAAATTACTTTGAATTTACCAAGAATTTATATAGAATTTTTTGAGAATCTATTGCGTAATTTACTCAGAATTTACTGATTAATTCACAAAAAAATTTCTTTCAATTTTTTGAGAATTTACTCAGAATTTTCTTATAAATTACAAAGAATTTGCTGAATAATTTATAGAGAATTTCACGTCTAATTTACTGAGAAATTTTCTGAGTAATTTAGTGACAATTTACTAAGTAATTTTCTGAGTAATTAACTAAGAATTTACTAATAATTTATTGAGTAATTTACAGAGAATTTATCGAGTAATTTATTGACATTTTACTGAGAATTTACTAACTAAATTACTGAATAATTCACTCATTAATTTACTTGCAATTTACTGAGAATTTAAGGAGTAATTTTTTGAGAATTTTCTGATTAATTTGCTTAGAATTTATTAGATAATTTACTAAGAATTTACAGGTAATTTAATGCGCTATTTTCTTGAAATTTACAGGGTAATTTTCTAATAATTTACTGAGTAATTGATCAAGAATTTTTTAAGAATTTACCGATAATTAACTGAGTAACTTACAGAGAATTTACCGAGTAATTTACTGGGAATTTACTTAGTAATTTATAGATAAATTTAGTGAGTTATTCACCGAATAATTTACTATGAATTTACTTAGCAATTTATTTAGAATTTACTCAGTAAATTACTAAGACTTTATTGAAAATTTACTGAGAATTTGTAAAGTAATTTTCTAGGAACTTACCAATCATTTACGAAGCAATTTACTGAGAATTTATCGAGTTATTTACCACGAATTTACTATAACTTTAATGAGAATTTGCGGAGTAATTTGCTGAGTAATTTTTTGAGAATTTACTGTGAGTTTAATGAGTAATTTACTCGTAATTTATGGAGAATTTTCTTAGAATTTATTGAAAATTTTCAGAGTAATTTACGTTGAATTTGTTGAGTAATTCACTGGGAATTTACCGATAATTAACTGAGTAATTTATAGAGAATTTATTGAAAATTTAACGAATAATTTATTGAGAATTTACAACCAGTTTACTGAGAATTTACAGAGAAATTTGCCGAGAAATTTTGAAAAAAATTTCTGTGAATTTACTGAGTAATTTACCAAGAATTTATACAAATTTTTTTGTGAATTTACCGACTGATTTACTCATAATTTACTAAGTAATTCACAAAAAAATTTCTAATGATTTTCTAAGAATTTACACAGAATTTTCTAAGAATTTACTGAATAATTTTCTGAGAATTTTGCTTGTAATTTATTGAGAATTTTGCTCCGTGATTTAACGAGAATTTACTAACTAATTTACTAACAATTTACCGATAATTTACAGAGTAAGTTACAGAGAATTTACTGAATAATTTATTTAGAATTTACTGCGAATTGGCTACGAAATTTACTGATAAATTACTAAGTTCTTCACTGGGTAATTTAGTTGGAAATTACTAAGTAATTTATTGAGAATTTACTGAGTAAATTACTAAGAATTTATTGATAATTTAGTTAGACGTCACGGATTAATTTATTGAGAATTTACAGGAAATTTACTAATTAATGTTCGAATAATTTACTGAGAATTAACAAAGTAATTTACGAATTTTTTTTTTTGATAATTTTATGAGTAATTTACTATGAATTTACTGAGTAATTTATCAAGAATTTATACATAATTTATTGAGAATTTTCTTAGAATCTATTGAAAATTTTCTGAGTAATTTATTTAGAATTTATTAAATGATTAACTGAAAATTTACTGATAATTTACAAAGTAATTTATAGAGAATTTATGGAGTAATTTGCTGAATAATTTACCAAGAAATTACTTTGAATTTACCAAGAATTTATATAGAATTTTTTGAGAATCTATTGCGTAATTTACTCAGAATTTACTGATTAATTCACAAAAAAATTTCTTTCAATTTTTTGAGAATTTACTCAGAATTTTCTTATAAATTACAAAGAATTTGCTGAATAATTTATAGAGAATTTCACGTCTAATTTACTGAGAAATTTTCTGAGTAATTTAGTGACAATTTACTAAGTAATTTTCTGAGTAATTAACTAAGAATTTACTAATAATTTATTGAGTAATTTACAGAGAATTTATCGAGTAATTTATTGACATTTTACTGAGAATTTACTAACTAAATTACTGAATAATTCACTCATTAATTTACTTGCAATTTACTGAGAATTTAAGGAGTAATTTTTTGAGAATTTTCTGATTAATTTGCTTAGAATTTATTAGATAATTTACTAAGAATTTACAGGTAATTTAATGCGCTATTTTCTTGAAATTTACAGGGTAATTTTCTAATAATTTACTGAGTAATTGATCAAGAATTTTTTAAGAATTTACCGATAATTAACTGAGTAACTTACAGAGAATTTACCGAGTAATTTACTGGGAATTTACTTAGTAATTTATAGATAAATTTAGTGAGTTATTCACCGAATAATTTACTATGAATTTACTTAGCAATTTATTTAGAATTTACTCAGTAAATTACTAAGACTTTATTGAAAATTTACTGAGAATTTGTAAAGTAATTTTCTAGGAACTTACCAATCATTTACGAAGCAATTTACTGAGAATTTATCGAGTTATTTACCACGAATTTACTATAACTTTAATGAGAATTTGCGGAGTAATTTGCTGAGTAATTTTTTGAGAATTTACTGTGAGTTTAATGAGTAATTTACTCGTAATTTATGGAGAATTTTCTTAGAATTTATTGAAAATTTTCAGAGTAATTTACGTTGAATTTGTTGAGTAATTCACTGGGAATTTACCGATAATTAACTGAGTAATTTATAGAGAATTTATTGAAAATTTAACGAATAATTTATTGAGAATTTACAACCAGTTTACTGAGAATTTACAGAGAAATTTGCCGAGAAATTTTGAAAAAAATTTCTGTGAATTTACTGAGTAATTTACCAAGAATTTATACAAATTTTTTTGTGAATTTACCGACTGATTTACTCATAATTTACTAAGTAATTCACAAAAAAATTTCTAATGATTTTCTAAGAATTTACACAGAATTTTCTAAGAATTTACTGAATAATTTTCTGAGAATTTTGCTTGTAATTTATTGAGAATTTTGCTCCGTGATTTAACGAGAATTTACTAACTAATTTACTAACAATTTACCGATAATTTACAGAGTAAGTTACAGAGAATTTACTGAATAATTTATTTAGAATTTACTGCGAATTGGCTACGAAATTTACTGATAAATTACTAAGTTCTTCACTGGGTAATTTAGTTGGAAATTACTAAGTAATTTATTGAGAATTTACTGAGTAAATTACTAAGAATTTATTGATAATTTAGTTAGACGTCACGGATTAATTTATTGAGAATTTACAGGAAATTTACTAATTAATGTTCGAATAATTTACTGAGAATTAACAAAGTAATTTACGAATTTTTTTTTTGATAATTTTATGAGTAATTTACTATGAATTTACTGAGTAATTTATCAAGAATTTATACATAATTTATTGAGAATTTTCTTAGAATCTATTGAAAATTTTCTGAGTAATTTATTTAGAATTTATTAAATGATTAACTGAAAATTTACTGATAATTTACAAAGTAATTTATAGAGAATTTATGGAGTAATTTGCTGAATAATTTACCAAGAAATTACTTTGAATTTACCAAGAATTTATATAGAATTTTTTGAGAATCTATTGCGTAATTTACTCAGAATTTACTGATTAATTCACAAAAAAATTTCTTTCAATTTTTTGAGAATTTACTCAGAATTTTCTTATAAATTACAAAGAATTTGCTGAATAATTTATAGAGAATTTCACGTCTAATTTACTGAGAAATTTTCTGAGTAATTTAGTGACAATTTACTAAGTAATTTTCTGAGTAATTAGCTAAGAATTTACTAATAATTTATTGAGTAATTTACAGAGAATTTATCGAGTAATTTATTGACATTTTACTGAGAATTTACTAACTAAATTACTGAATAATTCACTCATTAATTTACTTGCAATTTACTGAGAATTTAAGGAGTAATTTTTTGAGAATTTTCTGATTAATTTGCTTAGAATTTATTAGATAATTTACTAAGAATTTACAGGTAATTTAATGCGCTATTTTCTTGAAATTTACAGGGTAATTTTCTAATAATTTACTGAGTAATTGATCAAGAATTTTTTAAGAATTTACCGATAATTAACTGAGTAACTTACAGAGAATTTACCGAGTAATTTACTGGGAATTTACTTAGTAATTTATAGATAAATTTAGTGAGTTATTCACCGAATAATTTACTATGAATTTACTTAGCAATTTATTTAGAATTTACTCAGTAAATTACTAAGACTTTATTGAAAATTTACTGAGAATTTGTAAAGTAATTTTCTAGGAACTTACCAATCATTTACGAAGCAATTTACTGAGAATTTATCGAGTTATTTACCACGAATTTACTATAACTTTAATGAGAATTTGCGGAGTAATTTGCTGAGTAATTTTTTGAGAATTTACTGTGAGTTTAATGAGTAATTTACTCGTAATTTATGGAGAATTTTCTTAGAATTTATTGAAAATTTTCAGAGTAATTTACGTTGAATTTGTTGAGTAATTCACTGGGAATTTACCGATAATTAACTGAGTAATTTATAGAGAATTTATTGAAAATTTAACGAATAATTTATTGAGAATTTACAGCCAGTTTACTGAGAATTTACAGAGAAATTTGCCGAGAAATTTTGAAAAAAATTTCTGTGAATTTACTGAGTAATTTACCAAGAATTTATACAAATTTTTTTGTGAATTTACCGACTGATTTACTCATAATTTACTAAGTAATTCACAAAAAAATTTCTAATGATTTTCTAAGAATTTACACAGAATTTTCTAAGAATTTACTGAATAATTTTCTGAGAATTTTGCTTGTAATTTATTGAGAATTTTGCTCCGTGATTTAACGAGAATTTACTAACTAATTTACTAACAATTTACCGATAATTTACAGAGTAAGTTACAGAGAATTTACTGAATAATTTATTTAGAATTTACTGCGAATTGGCTACGAAATTTACTGATAAATTACTAAGTTCTTCACTGGGTAATTTAGTTGGAAATTACTAAGTAATTTATTGAGAATTTACTGAGTAAATTACTAAGAATTTATTGATAATTTAGTTAGACGTCACGGATTAATTTATTGAGAATTTACAGGAAATTTACTAATTAATGTTCGAATAATTTACTGAGAATTAACAAAGTAATTTACGAATTTTTTTTTTGATAATTTTATGAGTAATTTACTATGAATTTACTGAGTAATTTATCAAGAATTTATACATAATTTATTGAGAATTTTCTTAGAATCTATTGAAAATTTTCTGAGTAATTTATTTAGAATTTATTAAATGATTAACTGAAAATTTACTGATAATTTACAAAGTAATTTATAGAGAATTTATGGAGTAATTTGCTGAATAATTTACTAAGAAATTACTTTGAATTTACCAAGAATTTATATAGAATTTTTTGAGAATCTATTGCGTAATTTACTGATTAATTCACAAAAAAATTTCTTTCAATTTTTTGAGAATTTACTCAGAATTTTCTTATAAATTACAAAGAATTTGCTGAATAATTTATAGAGAATTTCACGTCTAATTTACTGAGAAATTTTCTGAGTAATTTAGTGACAATTTACTAAGTAATTTTCTGAGTAATTAACTAAGAATTTACTAATAATTTATTGAGTAATTTACAGAGAATTTATCGAGTAATTTATTGACATTTTACTGAGAATTTACTAACTAAATTACTGAATAATTCACTCATTAATTTACTTGCAATTTACTGAGAATTTTAGGAGTAATTTTTTGAGAATTTTCTGATTAATTTGCTTAGAATTTATTAGATAATTTACTAAGAATTTACAGGTAATTTAATGCGCTATTTTCTTGAAATTTACAGGGTAATTTTCTAATAATTTACTGAGTAATTGATCAAGAATTTTTTAAGAATTTACCGATAATTAACTGAGTAACTTACAGAGAATTTACCGAGTAATTTACTGGGAATTTACTTAGTAATTTACAAAAAAATTTAGTGAGTTATTCACCGAATAATTTACTATGAATTTACTTAGCAATTTATTTAGAATTTACTCAGTAAATTACTAAGACTTTATTGAAAATTTACTGAGAATTTGTAAAGTAATTTTCTAGGAACTTACCAATCATTTACGAAGCAATTTACTGAGAATTTATCGAGTTATTTACCACGAATTTACTATAACTTTAATGAGAATTTGCGGAGTAATTTGCTGAGTAATTTTTTGAGAATTTACTGTGAGTTTAATGAGTAATTTACTCGTA